>NC_045429.1:118921803-123921803 GCF_902635505.1 Sarcophilus harrisii
TGATTTTTCATTGTTATCCCATATATAGACAATGTTTAGGGTGATGTTTAAGGTGCAACAAAGACCTCATCCTGGAAAAAAAAACTGGTATAGAAATTATAGGATAATGAAACTTAAAATGGATGTCAGCTAGTATTTACATAGTCCTTCAAGGTTTGCAAAGCACTTTATATTTTCTAATTGATTCTTAGAATAACACTAAAAGGTAGGTGTTATTATTAGTCCCATTTTACAGATGAAAAAACTGATGCAGACTTTTGTTTGTGACATCCCTAGGTTCACAAGTTAGTAATTGTCTTATGAAAGATCTTAACTTAACACTTCTGATTCCAAGTCACAAAATCAAACATTAAGAATCAGTAAGGATTGAAATCTAAGTCTCCTTTTAAATCCAGTTCTTTCTCCACATCACAATTTTCTCCCAAATGCCTAGTTTTCCCCTAATGACATGTCAAGCCCATAGCTCAAAACTTACAGTCCTTTTCCCCATGCTTTTTGAAATTAGATATGTCTCCAAAGAAAAGTGATGTTTTTTGACAACAAAGCTTATTTGTCACAAATTATTCTCATTTGTCTTCTTCCTCTGAAGAAATTTTCACCACTTCTTAGCAACAGATTCAAGGACCAACAGTTACCCTAGACTCAGTTTAGCTCATTTGTCAAAATAGTTTATCAGGTTATGGGCCATGGCACACATTACAAATGAGAACAGTTTGTTCCAGTGGCCACAAAAGTGGGAGAAATAGGTGCTATGGAATACTTAGGGCTTGATCAGACACTGGCCATCCTGACTTTCTTCTTATTACTGGACTTCAATGATTCTGGAAATGAGAGTGAGACTGACAACTTGGTACAACTCTGCTTCACTTAAATTCAATTCATGTGTAAGTCCAACATCACCCATAATGATATTGGTGTTCTTCAAAAATGAAGGACAAACAATAATCTTTATCACCGGAGAGAAACCAAATTATACTTTTTACATACTAATGGAAAGCAAGTCTAGCAAAGTCTTTGTTTTTCGAATGACAAAAATGGTTATCAAGATTTATATTTAAGGATGGCCTCACAAAGTTCACTTTTGTGTCTGTGAGACAACTCACCTTTTCCATTCACTTGTATCTTTATTCATTTATCCAATCTTAAAAATCTTTACTGATCTTCAACTAGATACAAATTGAACTTGTTGGACTAAGCAGTTTCACACCATTAGAATGGAAGAGCCTCATAAATCACCTAGTCACCTTCTATTTCAATATAGATAATGAAGCAGAAGTTAATAGGTGATGAAATGATTTGCTGAAATAGAAAAACTGAGATTTGAACTCAAGTGCTCTCATACCAAATGTAGGACTCTTATCCTTATAATCACACTTGTTTGTTTTTCAGGGTAGGAGGATTACAAAGATGAGTAAGACACAGTCCTTTGCTTAAGGATTTTACAATATAAGAACATTCTTATTGTGTAGTCTATTCTTCATAAAAAATAAACTTCATAATATCAATTAATTTTTATTAAATGCCACCTATTGCCAGATACTTTGCTAAGCCTTGGTAATACAAATAGAGGTAAAACACAGTCTCAGCTCTCAAGAAATTCAGTCTAACGGGAGAGGCAACATATAAACAACTATATAGCAACAAGTTATATCCAGAACAAATTGGAAATAATCAACAGAAGGGAGGCAATAGAATTCAAGGGGATCAGGAATGGCTTGCTGTAGAAGTTAGAATTTTAGCTCAGATGTGAAGTAAGCCAGAGAATCCTGGAGATGGAGATGAGAATTTAAATGTCATCTTTTTCTCTTTTAATGAATCAAAACTTTATTGGCAAGCAAGAAAATTACAACAACAGCAACTCTTACCCAGGATATTTTATATTTTATTCAAAACAAATCTAAAAGGTAGATACTACAGGTGTTATCTTTCAGGATATGTCAGGACTTGAGCCTAGATATTCATGTTTCTGAAGACTTTCTCTCTACCCTATTATTCCAAGCTACCTCTTTGATGTGCCTAGTACAGAAAACTTATTGGCGTAGAATAAGAAGTATGAATGATATTGTTCTTCCTAAAACAACGATAATTCTCTTTAGCAAAAGATCAAATAAAAATTTTGAATAAAACTCAGTGTGAATCCAAGGGTTAAAAAAATCAACAATAATCACGATTAGCAACTAGAGTGTAATGGAATAGGATGTCCTCCAGCCTTTCTTGATCTTTCTAGCTATTAGCTTCCTGCCTCTTCACACTTCCTAATCTCTCTCCTCACCTTCAACAATGACACTGTATATGAAACAGAGATTGCCCCTCTTAGAACTATGCCCAAGGAAAGACCTATAGGGACTATTCCTTGGAACATGCACTAGAGTTCCTCTGCTGACTCTGGAAACACATGTGGCTCATTACTGAAAGGTGATGAAGCAATTGCCCTCATTTGCTATCAATCTGGAAGAGTTGCTGATTGAGTGGACCTTTAAAAAGAGACGATTCTCCCCTTTTTCTTCCTTCTGCTCTCCAGTTGGCATCATGTAACTCTCGGACTTCCCATGAAGGGAATGGGAAGGAAGTCGATGGGTATTCTTTTCTATTCCAACAACATGATGACTGATAACAGGTGATTCAGCTATTTAAGAGCGAGTCAGGTATTTAAGTTTGAACCTGCATCTTTGCTTCTTTATATTTCTTTACCTGATCATAAGGGATCCTAAGATTCTAACCCTAAAATAGACACGTTCGGGCTTGGAAGCAGTCTCCTGAGTTTAAAAAGCCCAAAGATTCTAGATCCTCAAATACTAACTGCAATATGAAAGGTGTCTTGGAGAAGAATACAACCCTTGGCAAGGGTTACCAGTAGCTTACAAGAAGAGAGGGAAAGAAATCCTTCATCTAAGGCAGTGGTTCTCAAAATATGGTCTAGAGAATCCTGGGGATCTCTGAAACCCTTTTAGAAGGTCTACAAATTCAAAAATAGTTTTTATTTCCAATATGGTAAATGTCTATAAATATAACCCAGATAAACAAAAATGCTTTGGAGAGATCTTCAATAATTTTAATAGGATAAAGATACTGAAAACAAAAGTTTAAGAACCACTAATCTAAGGAGTCATCTTAAAAAATAGATACTTATTCTAATACTGATGCCATTACCCAAAACATTCCTTAGGAAATGTCTTTCAGTGTCTGTACTCCATTCTTTTACATATTCTCAGAGATGGCAAATCTTTGTCCCTAAAGGATGGATTTGATTTTTTGAAACGGCCAACAATCATTGATAGATAAATGAGTATGTGAGTACAGAGTAATTAGTAATTAATTAGTAAAATAGCAAGGGACTTAAACAATATTATTATTAATTATTGTTATGATTGCTGTTGATATTAACAGACTTGTAAATGGTTTGAGGCTTACTAATGTCTCTACATGTTATCTCATTTGATCTTTACAATAGCCTTCTGAGGGGGTGCTATTGTTCTCCTTATTTTCAGAGGAAGAGACTGAAAGGGAAAATTTAAAGGGATTGACCCAAGGTCACATGACTAGGAAATGATGAGACAGGGTTTTAAGTTAAGTCTTCCTGACTCCAAATCCAAACTAACTACTATGCTACTTTTAGATATTTAACGATTAAACTTTTGTGAAGATTTTATATCATTACATGCACAAGAAAGAATATCTAGCAGTTTTACTATCTTATCATGGGTGAAGTCTGATTTGAATGAAAACAAAAAGTTAGAATTGATTGATTCAGAGGAAGTTCATTGAAAATGCTTTAGAGAGGCTGTCACTATTTTGATGTGGACTATACTGTTTTAGTTGTGTGTATACTTTTGACAGAGATAATTTGTCCCCTCTTGAAATAAAATGAGAGAGAGAGAGAGAGAGAAAGATCATCAGTTGGTATGTTGGTATACTCTCCAGGCTCTTGTAAATTCTGTACTAAGTGCATAGCCAGAAATCAATCTTGTCCTGAGATATGTTTAATGATCAGGTAGCCTTGGTTCCAGGGATTGTGAGGTTAAGTCCAATTCACTCATTCCAAGTTTCGGAAATTTCTCCACTGTCTCCTGCAGATATGATTATGGCCTGCCACTGGAGCTGGGAATCTGGAGCCAGTGATAGGATCTAAAGGTTAATTCACTGGGATGGGATCCTTACCATAATCGGTTCAAACTCTTATGCAATTAATTCAGTTTTACTACAGAGTATTAACTGAGAAACTGTCAATTTTCTTTTCTTTCCCCTAATTGAAAAAGACCTAGAGATTCTCTCTGCTCTAGTCAGTCAAGATTTCTTTGAACTTGACCCCAAAGGAGAAAGTGAGATCGGTGATTTTATGCAGTTCTCCCTCACTTAAATCCAATTCACTTGCACGTCATAGCATCTCCTTCCTGAAGTCTTGGTTCTCTTTGAGAACAAAGGACAAAAATCAACAATGAAATCCTACTTTCTATGGGAGGCCTTTCCTATCCCTCAATTCTAGGGCTTTACCTTCCTATTCATCCTAAACACAGTTTATCTGTAAATATTTGTTTGCTTTTTGTTCCCACATTAGCCTATAAGCTCCTCTAGGGCAGGCACTTTCTTTTTTTTTTCTTTGTATCCTAGCATTTAGCAAAGCCCCTGGCACAAAGGAGACAATAAATGCTTCACTAACCGACTGAACTGGAGGGAACTGTTTAAACATTGAAAAATTAAGATGAATTTTAAATAATTTTTCAGCAGTCCTATAAACTGTATCATGTTTTAAGTATTAACATCTAGGAAAGTATAGAAATTATGTTACTGATTTTCCTTATTTAAATTTTTCTATCAATACATACTTGTGAATCTTATATGTGGATATTTGTTTTGTGAAGAAAAAATAGATAAATAAGTAGATATATGAGTGAATAGAATAGAATAAACAGTGTCCTATACTTGACTTATACTGTACATTAAGTACTCTTTTATTCCCCTTTTTGGAGAGAAATTAAGCCAGATTTAAGCTTCAAGTAATTTTTATCTTGTCTCTAGGATTAGTGTGTACAGGGCCAAAAAAATCTAATAAAAAGAACCCACTTCTTTGTTGTGTCAGAATTCCTCCATTGGAGAAGGAGAATACCCCAATATCCTCTGAACTTAATAATGGTTTTTATTGTTTCGAACATATTCAGTACATATGTACTGATTCATACAGAATCATCAGAATTAATACTATTTCTCCAAGTAAAAATGTAAGTTCATTAAAGCTAGAGACTATTTTCATTTTTGAATTTGTATCTCCACCTAGTATAATATTTGGAAAGTAGTAAATGTTTAATAAATGCTTGTTGAAGTAAATCATTATTGATCACTTTCATGTCATAGGATCATAGTTAAAGGGACCTTAAAGACAAATACCCCCATCCCCCATCATTATTAGATAAGGAAATTAAGGTCCAGAAAGATTAAATAATCTGTCCAGGATCAGATAATAATCTGAGGGAAAATTTGAACTCAGATTCTCATAACTACTTTGCTATCATTTTATCCAATGCACTGCTTAACTGCCTCATTATTCGTTATAATCAATACAGAAGGAATCCTTGGCCTTGGGGCTTAACTCAGGATTGTGTGTGTTGTAAGGAAGAGGATATAACTACTTAATCACCTTTGAAAATATCTTATAATTATTAATATATGTGTGCATACACATACATATACTGTGTATATATATATCCTCCCATCTGTATTCTGTTTTTCATTTCTCTTTCCCATTCCCCACAATTTATTCCCAACCAAAATAATAAAGGACCATATTTTGTTAAAGTTCTATTATGGAGATGGCTTTACCCTCCTGCATATAAACCAATTGCAGATTTCCTCACTGGACAGTCAGATATTATGGATTATGGATAATGTTATTTATTAACATTCTGGTTTATAAGGAAAACAGCAGAGAAGAGACCTGCCATTAAATGTAATTAGCCATGGAACTTCAGGTTCATAATGTTATTATATACCAAAAGAACAAAACAAACAACACCCACAAAAACAACTTCACCACAAATGTGCTAAAGGAAATGTGAGATCAATAGCCAATTCCATGAAACACATCTTTCTATGATTCCATAATATAGCAAGTCAATTGATTTACTAGGAGCGTCAAGAATATCTCAAAAATAATTGCAGCTCCACCACTCAATTTAAGCATAGAATCAGATCCAGAGTTGAAGGGGAACTGAAGTCACCTTGTCCAATCCCTTTATTTTATATATAAGGAAAATAAAATCCACAGTTGTTTTTGTTATTGTTATTATTATTGTTACCCAGGATCATATAGATAGCAAATAACAAATTGAAGATTTAAACACAGACCTTCCTGTCCAGAGCAGATAGAATCTCAAGATCTTGTCCATTGAAGGGTTAAAAAAAGGAAATTTAGTAGCTTCTCAATTGATACTCTGGGGAAAAACTGAATTAATTACACAAGCGTTTGAACTTGTGCAATTGTTTGTGGAAAGGATTCCATCCCAGTGAAATGACCTTTAGATTCTACACTGGCTCCTGGGTCATACCATCAGATCTGGCAAGCATTTAGTGTGGAATTCACAGACTCCAAGAGTCTGGAGAATATAACAAAAGATGTGTTATATATATATATATATATATATATATATATGTGTGTATATATGTGTATATATATATATAATAAAATATATATATATATATATATAATAAAATATACACTTATGTGTATGTGCATGTGTGTGGGGGGATGAATCAACCCAGTCACAGATCAATGTAGCTATCAGGCAGGACTTTGGTCCTTCTTCCTATATTTCCTAGAAGTACTTTTATTTCAAGAGAGGACAAACTATCTCTGTCAAAAGTATATCTACACAACAGCCAAAACAGTATAGTCCACATCATAATAGTAAAGATAGCCCCTCTAAAGCAAACATTTCCTATGAACTTCCTTTGAATCAATCAATCCCAACTTCTGTTTCATTCAAATCAGATTTCACCCATGTTAAGACAGCGAAAATATTAAATATTTCTCTTGTACATGCAATGATATAAAATCCTCATAAAGAAGTTTAATAGTTAAATATCTAAAAGCAAGTAGGTGATACAGTAGTTGGAGTCAGGAAGACTTGACTTAAAACCCTGTCTCATCCATTTCCTAGCCATGTGACCTTGAGTCAATCATTTTAAATTTTCCCTTTCAGTCTCTTCCTCTGAAAATAAGGAGAACAATAGCACCCCCTCAGAAGGCTATTGTAAGAATCAAATTAAATAACATATGTAGAGATTTTAGCAAGCCTCAAAGCACTCATAAATCTAACTGCTAATATGAGCACTAATCATAACAATTATTAATAATAATAATAATATTCCTAAATCCCTTGCTATTTTGCTAATTAAAGGCAGGTTACTCTCTATCTTCTCTGTATTCACACTCAAAGAGATACCAACCTAAAAAATAAAAAACCGCACTCACATTTCATTGGAATGGGAGTCCTTGAGAACAGGAACTCTTTTTGTTTTTCTTTATATCCCCAGCGTTTAATATAATAAGCAATTAATAAGTGCTTTTTGACTTACACACACACACACACACACACACACACACACACACATACACACTCATATACATATATATATATATATGCAAATTACTGTCTCCTTAGAAGCAGTCATCTTAAAAAAAAAAATTGTCATTACCCCAAACATTTCTTAGGACATGTATTTCAGAGCCTGTATTTCATTTGAGTATTCTCGGGTGTGCCAAATCTTTGTATTTAGAGTTGGATATGATTTTTAGAAACAATCAACAATCTTTGATAAGTGCACTGAAAGAGGTGAGTATTCTGATTTTTGCAAATAGAATGGCCTTCCCAACAAAAATAGAATAGGTTGGATGTCTTCAAAGAGTATTCGAAAAAAAAAAACTGTGGATCTGAGTAAGATTTTAGAATTGATTTTTTAAACTTTCTTTTCAATCCTTGAAAGCAGAGATTGTTTCATTTCCGTTATATCTCAATCCCTAGTACATATTAGATACTTTATAAGTAATGTTTGTCAATTGATCAATTGAATGCTTAATTTTAATGCAAGTCTTCTTTCTCCACACTCCAAAAAAAAAAAAAAAATAAGCATATATTTTCTCTGACTCATCACTAATACCAAAAATGTTTTAATTGATGACAGTATCTTTGAGTCAAACACAGATCCTCCAAACATGACTAGTTTTTTCCCTGAGGCAATTGGCATTAAGTGACTTACCCAGGGTCATATAGCTAGGAAGTGTTAAGTGTCTGAGGTCAGATTTGAACTCAGGTCCTCCTGATTTCAGGGCTGGTGCTCTATCCACCTAGCTGACCCCAAACATGACTATTTTTAACATCTATACTGAATTGTACACACATACTCTTTAAATGGATCTGTGATCTCCTCGATGTAGATATTCCCTCCAGCCAAACAAATGGAAGTATATACCTGCATATCCTGGGAAATGCCCATCTATGCCCTCCCACAAATCTGCCACAGAGTGTTTACCCAAAATGTTAATTCCTTCTTCATTTTCTCTTGAAATATCAAAAGTAGGTACCAATGGAGTATGCATTCTGCTAGATTTATCAATAAATCAGGTTCCTTGATTTATAATCAACACGTGTACACTCAAGTAAATTTATATGAATATCTTATTCACACGAGAACCGAGATCCTGTAAAAGCCTATTTGACTGAAAACAAGTATTCCTCATTTTATTTGCCTATTTATCATGGCTTGTGGAGCACTGTTAGAGGAGGATAATGAAGGTGATTGGTCAATAAGGAACATGATTGATATTTATTGCTGGTACTTGGGTAGGAGAGGTGTAAGCACAAGCAGCTGTAAATCAGGATAAGGGAAACCTTTGTACGACTGACCGGCAACAAATTTTAAGTCCTGATCGCCAATGTGGCCTGGATGCAATTCCCATGCAGCTGAAGGATCCTGGGCCTCCCTTATCTGGGGAAGAAAAAGCAAAGGCTTTGGTGATACGGTCACCTGGACAGAGGAGGCATCCTCCCGGGACCAGTGTTTTCCCTTTCTCTTTGTAAGCTGGTGTCGATTAGACTAATTTCCTGACGAGGTGCCTGTGGAATGCCTGTGGCCTGTGAACTGATGCCTGCCCGGGTTCTTTCACTTTCTCTGGGCCACTTTGTTGTTGGTTCTTCCTCTTAGCCGAGTCCCTGGAAAGTGCTTTTCTTCTTCCTTCCCAGGCCCTCGTCTCTGGGAACAGGGATTCCAGAGGAGGATAACAGCAGCGGCAGCAGCTTGACAAACGACCCTTGGTAATAGATTAAACAAATGGTGAAAATTAGCTGTAACACAAACTCCCTAACCACCTTCCGAACCAAGCCTCCCACATCTCCCTGGTCTTGGGTCTGCACCTGCAACCACATAATGGAGAGTGTTCATAGCTAAGAGCCTTTCACACACAAGGAGGAAAAATACATAGGAAGGACCAAAAGAAAGACATTCATGCTACTGTTCCCTCATCACAAACATCAGATCGAGGGAAGCAGGCTCACCTTTTGCAGGGTGAATCTTGTGTTATAATTATCAAGTGAGATGATATATGCCAAATGCTCTGCAAATCTTAATCATTGGAGTCAGACTCAGATAGAAAGGGGGGCATTAATCCATATATAAAGATCTCCCCAGGACACCTAGTGACTTTGTTTTAAACTGCATTTTTATTTATGTTTTATCATAATTTTATTTATTTTATTAAATATTTTCAAATCATTTTTAAATCTGGTTCAGCCAGAGTTGGGAGTGTTGTGGAATGTTTGGCATAGTTGCTTAATATTAGCATAGGGCCAGGCTCTTAGGGAGTATTTAACATGTATTCAATAGCTAACTATTATGTAGTTAATAAACATTTCACTGTTATTATCTCAATTGTTTATCACAACTCTAAAAAGGAGATGCTATTATAACCCCCATTTTACAGATGAAGAAAATGAGGTAAAAAGTTAAATTATTTGTCCAGGATCACATAATAAGAGATATCTGAGTCCAAATTTGAACTCCAGTCTTTCTGATTTCAAGACCCATGCTCTATCCACCATGCCATCTATCTATTTATCTCTCTATCTCTCTGTCTATCCATCTATCTATATACCTATCTATATCCTATTCTATTTATCTACTAATTGTCTATCTATTTATTTATATCCTGTCTTTATCCTGTATGTCTATCTACTATCTACCTATCTATATCCTGTTTATCCTGTTTTTCTATTTATATTTCTATATGTCTGTCTATCTACTTTTTTATATCCTGTCTGTCTATCCTGTTTTTCTGTCTGTCTATCTATGTATTGTCTGTCTCTGTCTCTGTCTTTTTCTCTCTCTCTCTATCTCTGTCTCTCTCTGTGTGGGTCTCTGCCTCTGTCTCTCTCTCTCTTTCTCTCTCTCTCTCTCTGTCTCTCTCTTTCTCTCTCTCCCTTCCCATCCGTACATCCATACATGTATTCTTGTTATAATGTACTTAGCAAAACACTGACTTGCAATAATGTGTGGTGACCACAGAATTATCTGTCTGGAATTGTAGTAATTTAGGCCCTTTTTCTTAATACTAGACTCCAAATCAGAGATTATTGGATCAGGGATCCAAATACACAGTTTATTGACTGTGATCAAGGATAGATGAGCATTGAGAGTGGTGTAGATAACACTTGGTCCACACTAAGATCACGCAGTTTATAGCTTCTTCTAGACAAAATCCCTCTAGATTTGTACCAGCCCCAGCTCTAATACCAATATCTCAATTCTTCTTGAATAATTCTTTCTTTAATCTGGCAATCAACAAATCCTCATTGAGCATTTATGGATAGCCTATTGTATTATGGGGAGACTGAAAATTTTAAAAGATCTGAGGATTATTAATCTAAATTTGATAGGGATCAAAGAAGTAATTTATTCTTTGCTTTCTCATTTTGCAAACAAGGGAGAAAGGAAACCATGGTTGTTAAGGAATTTGTCTACACTCACACAGGTAGAGAGTGTCAGATGATATAGCCCTTCCTTGGGAGTAATTTCATTTAGCAATATATGTGACCATTTGAGAATATTTGCTTCAAGGGTCCTCTGGTAATCTAAGATTGCATTGCAATAAATCTAACTACATTTGATATGATAAGGATAGAATGTTAGATATGGAGTCTGGAAAAATTGTGTTCAAATCCTACCTTAGATACCTATTCCTTGCAAAACCTAAAGCTGATCATTTAACTCTTCTTAGCCTCAAGGTCTTCGTGACCTATAAGAACTTCTCTATATAAGGATTGAGAAGATCCTCTTCCTTCAATAGACTGCAGGGATGAACATATTCCATGCCCTTTCTCTCCCTCTTAATTCTGAAACAGATGGGTCTCAGGATGGTATCAATCCCTGGTCTTTATGGAAAGTACAATTAGAAAGTCCCAGGTAGTTCACAGCTTTAGAATAAAACCCCGACAAAATTATAGAGAATATCAATATATAAAATGGAGGAGAAATCATATAATTTTAGAGCTGGAAGAAATTTTAGAGATCTCTAGCCCAAGGTCCTCATTGTTTATGTGTAATTACACACACACACACACACACACACACACACACATATCCTCATTGTTTATGTATAACTGGGGCCTAAAGATGATGAGTGTCATGACCCAAGACATGTGATCCTTTGGGATTACTTTGGGAAAACCATTTAGTCTCTCTATGGATCACAGGAAAGGAAGAAGGAAAAAAAAATATTTAGTCCTACTATGCATTAAGCAGTTTTACAAATATTATCTCATTTGATCTTCACAACACCCTTGGGAAGTGGGTATTATTTTTAATCTCCATTTTACAGTTGAGGAAATGGAAGCAAATAGATTAAAGTGACTTAGAGTCACAGCTAGGCATGCCTGAGGCTAGATTTGAACACCTGCTTATTCTGTCTTTCTGTCTGTCTGTCCATCCATCTATCTGTCGATCTTATCTGTCTTTATCTATCTGTTTATCTGATTATCTATCTATATTCTGAATCTTTATCCTGTTTTTCTGTCTCTAGAACGCAATGCTCTCTCCATAGTACCACCCAACTGACACAGTTGCATCATAAACAAAATCAAGGGTTTAGACTAAATTTATTGATAAGATTCTCACTCTTGTGGTCTATAGAGCTGCTGCCTACCTTAGTATCCCTATGTTTATATCTGGAAAAATTAAGGCAAAAGGGGATTCAGCAACTATTATTCAAAGAAGTTTCATGTCTCAACAATGGAGCTAAGAATACTGTCTAGGAATCCTAAAATCCTGCTTAATCATAGGATCTTGGAATGCTTATCAAAAACAGATAGATATCAAAAAACAAATATCAAAAAGAGCCAGAAGGGACCTTAGAGGTGATTTTAGGAAATGTGATATGATGGAAAGGATATGGGTTTTGAGATAGAGGATCCAACCAAATTCCAGCTCCATCTTGGAAAAGTCTCTTCATCTCCTCATTTAATAAATGAAGAAACTGAGACACAGAAAAGTTGAATGACATGCTGTTTCACAGAGCTTTTAAATATCTAAGGCAGAATTCAATCCCAGCTCTTCCAGATTTTATATTCAATGGGCTAACCACTACATGGTACTCTCTAATTTCTAATAATTTTTCCTATTACAGAATGAGTAAATTCTATCTTTAAATTGATATATAATATCAATATATATTGATATAAATTTATATATAATATCAATTTGGCAGATAGCCAAAAAGATACATTTCCAGATCTTTTTCCCCTTAACTAATTGGAAGGGAACACCTACATCTAGTCACAGAACCCCCAAGATCTTACAGTTAGCAGGGAGCTTAGAGGCCATCTATTTGAGCTGTAGCTGAACAAAAATTCCCCCAACGCAAAATCCTTAAAGTAGGCTATCTAGTCTTTGCTGTAAGTTCTCCACTATCACCCACAATAACACATGTTACTTAGCATTTTATTGTTAGGGGAAAAAATCTTTTTTATGGCTTAAATCTTTTTTCTGAAACTTCCTCCCATTGCTCCTACTTTTCCTAAGGGGTCAAGTATAACAATCCTAATCCCTCTTCAAATACTTAGAGAGTTAGCATGTCTGTCCAGGCTTGTCTCTTCCTCGGGCTTCCCATCCTCCACGTCCTGGAAAAAACTGAAATCTTGGGGTTCTTAGATCTATAAAGCTGAGGAGGGTTTTGAGATTGAGGGGTTTTAGGTTTGAAGTCAAAAGGGACTTCAGGGATCTTCTAATCCAAACCTCTTATTTTATAAATGTGGAAACTGAGATCCAGAAATGTGAAAGAGACTTTTCCAAGATGGAGCTGGAATTTGATTAGGTCCTCTGACTCAAAACCCATAGTCTTTCCATCATACCACATTTCCTAAAATCCAATCATTTAATTTTATAATGAGAAAACTGAAGCCCAGGAATGTTAAGGTAATTCAATAATAAGTAACAAAAGTAGCACTCACACCCAGATCATTTGACTCTAAATTCAGCATTCCCTTTGCTCATTGTAAATATATGATCTATACAAACTTCCACCAAATGCTGCACTGATCTTTTAACTAATATCAGAGTGGAATGCAATGTTCCATGGGAGTAACTCTTCCAAACAACTGAAACTTATCAAGTACCAAAACAATTTTTAACATGTCCATTATTTTAAATGAGCATGTCTTAAAAATGGATTTTCCACTTCTCTGCTTCTTAAATAGAGGATGCTGAACATAATACGACTGTATTGATATGACCCAGGGTCAGCATTGTGGACATCACTTTTATATTACAAAGTCATCATTGTGTGTTTTTAGTTTTTCTGCCTCTCTCCAGTCACTTCTCCTATGGTCATCATGTCTAACTTTCACCCCATCTCCAACCCAGAGAAACTTTATGGTTTGTCATTCTGAATCAACTAATCAGAAGGAAGCTGAATAGCCAAGTTTGTTGTGAATTCACTATCTATAAAAGATTTGGTAAGATTGATAGTTAGGTGTCCTGTAGCAAAGTGCATAGTTTTCATTAGGATCTTTATAACAACCATTAGTGCCATTTTGTCCTCTGTAAATATAGTTTTAATGGATAGAGATTAGAAAAATCTAAGCTCTAGATAAATAATACATATTGTACTCAGAAAGTCCTGATGACCTATGAGTGGAGAAGTAGTAAATAAACAAACATTTGCTTTTACTCTAAAGAAGATAATTTAACTGTAAATACTAAACCTCAATGAAGGATAAACAAGTCTTCTCTTAGGCCCAACAAATCTCCCTGTCCCAAGCTTCCTTTGAAGTAGGAATTACTAAATATAAGGTTAAATCACAGGCAAGAGCTGATCTCATTCTAAAAAATCATTCAACAGATACTAATGTTTTTATTACTGTTAATAATTGATGAGATGTCATTACATTTCCAGGTGCTTTCCAATCATGTGTATGTTATTCATTCCTTTATTCTCTTTGACTTTTAGGGAAAATTCCCAGCTTTAGCAATTCTTAAGGCTGTCATTCTAACTAGGATGGACCTTATATGAGGAAGTGTTTAACAGGGCTGTAAATTTGACAATGTAGTGGAAAATCCTAGCCTTCAGACTTCTGATCCATGAAATTAGATGGCCTTGTCAAAGTTTGCTCCTGAACTCTGTCAGAATGGTTTTTATTCCCAAGACCAAGAGGAAATATGAGTCATGGATACCCTCTTCTTCTTTTTGGCTTTCCCAACATAGTCACCATATGCTCTTTATTGGAGTATAAATAGCACTAAACTGGGAATTAGGAGACCTGGGTTCTGCTGCAATGCACTGAGTGACCTTGAGCAAGATAGTCAAACCTCAGTTTGCTCTTTCTCAAAGATAATTTAGATAGAAACCCCAATTTCCTTATTTCATAGTATTAAATCAGGCAACATGCTAGGTGCTAGGAATATAAAGTCAATCATGAAAATCTTTGGTCTGTCAAGGAATTTACATTCTACTGGTGGAGACAATATGAACACACTTAGTTATTTGCTTAATAATTACAAGATAATATTTTAAAAGGTAAATACAGACCCTAGCTATTGGAAGAATGGGGGAAATCAGGGAAGGCTCATCCAGGAGATGGCACTTTAGCTCATCTTTCATGGAAATTAGGGATTCTCAAAGACAAAGGTTATGAAACAATGGATTCTAGGCATAAGTGACAGTCTGCACAAAGTCATGGAGATGAAACATGAATAAATTGGTAAATAAATTAATGAATAAATGAAAAAGCATGGAAATAAAATGCCAAATGTGTGTGTGAATGAATGTTTGTGGGTGTGTGTATCAAGTTAACAAGCATTTAAGTACTTACTATGTGCCAGGCAGATCGTGGTACCTTTGAAAGTAATAGGGAAGTTAAGTTTTGGACATATCTAGTTTAAATTGTGTGTATCCAACAAATGGCTATTTTTGGATGAGCTGTGGAATATGTCTAAAGATAAAGAAGTAAATTAGATGCTAATATTATTTGCTTTGGAACAAAATGATTGTTGTATAAGATACTAGGTTTCAATAGACAATGTATAAGGTAAAATTGATTCGATTTTTTTAACCAGTGGTTTGTGCAATTCTATTGAGTTGTGCATTTCTTTTCTAAGAGGATGAATAGCTTTTGAAAAATGCCATATAGTTAGACTGGCTCCAAAAAAAGCCTACAGCCTTTTTTTGTTCATTTATATCATCTTTCATCATCTCAAACTCTCATATTTCATGACTTCCTGGTTACACATGTGTAGAAAAGATTGGGGTGGGGGGAAAGGGTTCAGGGAATAGAGTCTAATTGGTGCAATGGAAAGCATGCCTATTTGTGTTCAAATTCCAGCTCTGTCCTTAGTTATTAATTATGAGGTGCCTACTTATTAGTATGAGATCCTAGGCAAAGCCCTTTCTTCCTCTGAGTCTCAGTTTCTCCAACTATCAAATGAAGGAATTGGGTTAGATAATCTCTAAGGTCCCTCCATGCCTTATCTCAAATATCCCTCATCCTGTCTTCCTTTTATCTCAGATTCCTGAAACATGGCCTTTACTTTAATTCTAGTTTACTACAAAATAGTGTAACTCCTGCAAAGTTCTAAATTCATCTCTATGGCTGAGGCTTCTCTTGTCTAAACTGACAGTCAAAGGACCTGGGTTGCGATTTTTGGCTTTGTCATTAACTCACCATGTGAGCTTGAGCAAAAACGAAAGAATAAAGGAAGAGTAATTCATCATATCTTATGTAATTCTTCTTCCCAGCAGAGAAACCAAAGCTGTGTATAAGTGACACCAAACAGGCAGATAGAAAGGAAAATACTCTTAGCCAAACATCCAGATGTTTCACAATTCCAGATGTGTGGCATTATGAAACCAGACTGTCCAGGTGTATGATTGAAGTTTTTCAATTTTCATCCAGATGTTTTGGCACTGTGTAGACATAGCCTAGGGGTCTCCCCGACATTAACCACCAACTTGTACCAATATGGGAAAGAAGATAACCAGTAAAAGGATTTGACTTCAATTTGAAGTCAAGGATTATTTTATTGTTTAAACATGTTGATGTGTCACAATTGGCATTTTTTTAAAATGAAAACTTCATTCAAAGTATACTGGTAAAAGTCAGTTCAGTTCTTTGCAGCAAGATCTGGTTTCAGTTTTGTGAATGGATTGTGACATTCAGGATTGCCTTTAAGTCAAACTAGTTCCTTGTTCTGGAATTTTGTAAAAGTCGAAACTCCAAAGAGATGGGAGAAAAACATACAATTGGCACTTTTCTCTTTTGTTTTTTGGGAAATCTTAGCCCACAAAAATGTAAAATTATCACAAATTTATTGTTTGGATATCAAAATCATTTTATGAATTATAATCTGATTTAAGTAGACAGATCTCACCTACCCAAGCTGGAAAAAGATGAAAATAATTTTTTGGCTAATGTTATATTCATTTAAGGCATTTAATATTAAAAAACAATTAGGAGAAGAGGGGAGAAAGCCAATTTTAAATAAGGCACCAACTGGTAATCACTCTCGATTATTGATTAATATATTTACTAAAAATATGTATCATTGTTCTAACTCTGCTTCAATTTTATCTTGCATTTTAACAGCAATCTCCTCTCCACCCCTGCCCCTGTGTGATATCTACTCTTTCTTTATCATATTTTTGGAAATCTTTCTGTTGCTTCAAGGTCCATTTCAGGTGGCTGTTATTCATATAATTTTCTTGATCTTCATAGTTGAATGAGTTCTCTCCTTCCTCAAAGTATTATTTTGCTTAGGAAGGAAACAGGCTTTTATTAAGTGCCTATTACTTACCAGGCACTATCTAAACACTCTACAATTATTATCTCATTTGATCCTCACAGTAAACCTGGGAGGTAAATGTTATTTTAATCCCCACTTCACAGTGAGGAAACTGAGTCAGAGAAAGTTAAATGATTTATCTAGGGTCCTATAGCTGATAAATATTTGAGGCTCAATTTGAACTCAGATCTCTCTGTCTTCAAGTCCAGTGCTTATCCACTGTGGCACTTTGCTGCCTAGATATCCTGTTTTTGATGTCATCATATTCTCCATAGTAGCATACTTTACCCGTGTTCATGTCTTATTTTCCCTAGGAGACTACCACCTGATTGAGGGCAAGTGGCAATTTTCATTTATTTCCTCAGATCTCATATAGAAATTTGTACATTATGGGCACTTGGTAAATATTTTGTTGAATAGAAAAGGATAGTAAGATAATGAATTTCGTAGCTAGAAAGGACCTTTGAGATCATCTAATTAATGAACCAATCTATAAGCATTTATAATGCACCTTCTATGTGTCAGGATACAAAGAAAAAGAGAAAAGAAATAGCCCAAATTCTTAATGAACTTGCATTCTATTAGGGGAAATATTAGTTACTTATACAACTATATACTAAATATATAGAAAATAAATACAAGACAATAAAATGTTAGGTAATTCAGAAGACAGCGATTGGAGGTATGTTCAAGAAATACTTCATATACATAAAAGTGTTTGGCTTGAATTTCATCCAAAAGGAAGTGAAGGATTCTGTGAATTGGCATTAAGGAGGGAGGGCATTCAAGGTGTTGAAGATGGCCAACATAAAGGCATGTAGATTATGTATCACTGAAGTACTATGTAAAGGCAATAGAGAGAACCAGTTGGCTATGTTGTAGCATGAGATCAATTCCCAATAATGTTTAAAAAGATTAGAGAGAAGAGTATGGAGCCAGGCAATGAAAATCTATAAAAGCCAAAGAGAAATGTTTGTATGTTTCTCTAGAGACAATAGGAAATTATGAGTATTGTTGAGTAGGGGAAAATCATGGTCAGATCTACAATTAAGGAAAGTTTATCACTTTACAGATGAAAAATGGGAGATTGAAAGGCCTGCCCTAAATTGTGCAAGTAATAAGTAACAGCACCAAGATTTGAACTCAAATTTAGTGAATCTAAATTCAGTTCTCTTTCCACTGCAATATGAAGGCATTGCAAGTGTTAGATACCAAATGAATGGTGTCCCAAAAAGTCTTTGTGTGGTTAAAACAAGCTAAAACACTTTTGTGTAGTTTTAAGCTTACCTTAAAATTGCACAAAGACTTTTGGGAAATGCTGAAAGCACATGACTTCTGCCTTTATTTCCTTTTTAAAATAATTGAATGCAAACTAAATAAATGAATCATAGGACAGTTCAGTTTTGTGGGAGTGGGGGATGGTGATGGATGGAGTACATAAGAAGAGAAGTCCATAGTACACAGAGATGATGTGTTTCACAATTAAATCATTAGTTTAGTATAGGAGTCAGGAACCTCTTTAGCCTTGAGTCCAATGAAATGAGGGGGAAAAAAAAGAATGAAAGGGAGAGGTGAAAATAAGAGCAAGACAGAAGGAATAAAAGAAGGAGAAAGAGTGAAGGACAAAAGAATAGAAAGAAAAATTAATCAAGTGTCTACAGAGAAAAGTGATTAAATGTTACTAATCATTGCCCTGGTAAAAGATTTTGGTTCACTGTTACTTTTCCCCACTCTAGTTAGAGCTATGACAAGCAATGGGACAGTGGGGCTTTTCCCCAGGGCTGTTATCTGAGAGGTGGGACATGCATTTCTTTCTCAGTATAATATCATGCCTGGTGCTGTTCTGCATCATCTCTATGTACTGTGGACTTCTCGCTCTCTACTTAACTCTGGCTCATGCTACCTTGTAGCACAAAAGCACAACCTAACCCCAACCTACAGGTTCCCAGAGCCATAGTAGCCTCTCAGAGAGCTGCTCTAAATTCTTCCCTCAAAGAAGTGAGGAGAGGACTCACTTTTATTCTGTCCCTACCCTGTCTCTTCCATCCACTTCTAACCCCAAGCCTAGGCTTTTTGTTACTAGAATTCTCTCTCTCTCATCCTTCTTTAAAAGTCTCTATTCTATCTTCCTCCCTCCTCCTCTGCTTCCTCATTATAGTCTAGGAGGAACCTAGAATTTCAGAATTGCTTAGTGTAACCAAGGTTCAGCAAGTGTACTGCATACCTCAATAAGAATAATCCCTATAAACATCCCTAACAAGTAGTTATGTAGTCTTTTCTGGAAAACTATCAGAGACTGGGTAGATAGTATGTTGGAATTGTTGTCAGGTAGGTCTGAGTTCATCACTGGTCTATCTTAGATAGTTTATTAGTTATGTAGCCACTCAACCCATTTGCCTCAGTTTCCCCATCTGTAAAATAAGGGTCATAAGAACCCACAGAGTTGTTTCAAGCATCAAATAAGTTAATCTGTTTAAAGTATAAATGTTACTTGCTATTATTTATATCATTACTATTAATCTCCCTAGGCAGCCCATTTCAATTTGGAATTAGCTCTAATTGTTAGAAAATTTATTCTTCAACTTAAGCCTAAATCTGACTCTTTGCCACTTGGACACAATCTTTCTTGTTTTTCCCGGCCCACAGCAAGAGAATTTCTTCTGACATTTAACAATTCCTCAAATGCTTGATGATGACTATGGTCGCGACTCTGCTGCTTGCAAATGTTACTCTAGGAAAATCACTTCACCTTAGCTTTGTCATCTGTAAAATAAGGTAATGTGATAGAGTAGAAAGAGATGAAGCTTGGATCTGAGTTCGAATCTTACTTTTTTCAGGGTTTCTAGCTATGGTGGTAAAACATATATACCCTCTTTATCATTTTCTTAGATAGTATGACCTAGGGCTAGAGGGGATCTGAGAGTCCTAGATCTAATTACACATAAGAAAACTGAGGATAAGACGTACCAAAGGTTATTCAATAAGTAGAAGACCCAAATCCTATGGCTTAAAATACACCATTCTTTCCATAGTTCCAAATAAAATACTTCTATTCATAGGTGTGGTGTTTGTACTCTGAGATCCTGGAAAAAAGAAAAGCTACAATGAAGTAGCAAAACCCATCATTTATTTGAGTGGTACATTGATAAATGTTTAACAATTGACTTTGGGCAAGGAGGATTATATAGAAAATACAATCTGAATACTAATAATTTATATTATTAACACTTTTCTATCACTATATTAATTAATACAATCAACAGAACAATAAATGATGCACTTGCCAATTTCCAAGGTATATGTACTTATACTGAAAATTTAACAGTCACCTCTCTTAAGTACAAGATGGTTCACCAGCCTCCTAACTGTATCAATTTCAAGAGTTAGTTTTTCCTGGTATAGAGAAATCCTTTTTAGAAAAATTTTTAAAGAGCTAAAGAAAGGAATAGTCATGGAGCAAAGAGTCAACAGCAGGTGTTCTGGGAAACTTTGGCTTTTTTTTTCTAGCTACTCTTAGTAGTTTACAATCCTATCCTTCCTTTCCACCTAACATCAAAAAGAAACTCCATTTTCCTTTTCAAGAGAAGTGTTGTTCAAGCCTCTTATGGCTAAGAATTGATTAATATTCTAATTCTAAGTAAACTATATTCCACTTTACCTTCCGAAAGAGAGTGATAATGAGACAATAATGAAAGTCAACAATTCCTGGATGACATCCAGATTTCTGAAGTTTTGTTATGATTCCCAGAGGCTAACAATGTCAGGCAAATCTATTATCTTTCAGATTGCCATTTATCTCAAGCCTATTCTCCAGGACTAGCTCTTTTTTCACTTTATCTTGAATCCACAGATACTGACCCATCTGACTTCTGCAAGGGATAAACTATGGTTACTTTCCAAAGTAGGCATAAACATTCACATATAAAAAGCAAAGAGAGAAAACATGGAAATGATGGAATTCCAACAATATGGTCTGCTGTGAGTTAGTGTTAAATTTATTCTCTCCATTGTTGTATCTGGAATTCCAGAGAGCTTAATAGGTTGCTAAATAGTTGACTATGAAGTTCAAAGTGTGCTACCCAAATCAGAGCAATATTGCTACTTCTTTGCCAGTTTGGTGGCCAGTTAAGGAGCCTAGATTTGCTTGTGCGTGGTGTCAGCCACCTAAAATTTGACAAATGAAAAGTCTGACCACATGCAAGGGAGTACAGCACTAAGGGCCACTTTCAGTAAAACTCACAACCTTATCTGTAAATTGGAATAAAATAAACCCCAAATCCTTTGGGATAATTTCAGGAAAAGTGATGAAAATTGAATTTTAATTCTTCCTCATTACTATTAAAAACAACCAGAGCTGTAACTAGTCATTTTAGTGCCTAGGGCAAGGCCAAATGTGCCTCATATCAACTTTGCAATTCACAATATGGAAATAAGACAAGTAATTAAGATAAGTTTGGGACACTAATCCCTGGGGATGTCTAGTAGGAAACAGATACAGAGACACAGAGACCCTTTTATACCTTGAAGCATATACCATGGTGGAGAAGAGCAAGGACAGGCTGCTAAGATAATACTGGTAGCTTCTTATTTTAACTCAAATTAGCAATAACAGTTAACATTTATATAATATGGCACTTTATATATGAATGTGTATTTATATAAAATCTTTACAAAATTTTTATGAGATTGGTCATATTATAATCTCCATTCTAGTGCTGCTAAAGAAGTGCCATACTCTGTTGATTCTATACCAATGAAAACAATCATTGTATAAATTTAGCATATTTTAAAATTCTAAGAACTTTTAATATCATGTAAAATTTAAAGTTTTGCGCCCTCGAAAATGGAATGGACTGGGATCAAAGACCCTCTACCACAACCTAGTTATGACTCCAGTTACAATCACTACAACAATAATAATGCATACTAATTGAATGAGAATTTTTCAGAGTATAGCAAACACTAGATTAGGAATCAAAAGTTATGGATTGTATTCCCTGCTTCGTCATTAATCTACCTATTCAATTTTGATCAAGTTTTCTTAACTTCTCCATGGTTCATTTTTGTTCATCTATAAACTAGGTGGGTTGGACAAGATGAATTCAATAGTTTCTTTGAATTTTGAAATTCTGATTCTGTGAGTATTCACACAATTGCACTTTTCCCCTATCTCCCCCCCAATCAATATATTGTCTCCTATAACAGAAATACCACTGAGAATAAAATAAATTTTAAAACAATTCTTTCTATTCACTTGGCTTAAATTATTACTTTTAGTCAAGTAGGCAAATGGTTATTTGAAAGACTAATTTAAGCTATTCCCTAGATCTAAGTTAATATTTGGAATTCAGATTTGGAAACTTTAGATCCAAAGTAATATTTTTAAAGCAGTATTTACAGACACAAAAGAATTACTGTATGTCCCCTTGTGCTCAGAGAATCATCTTTATTAAGAATCAGCTTTGAATATTATTGTTCTATAAGAAATGATTAGTAGGCTCATTTCAGAAAAGCTTGGAAAGAATTACATGAACTAATACTAAGTGAAGTAAGTAGAACTAAAAAAACCCTGTATACAGCAACAAGATTGTGATAATCAGCTGTGATGGACCTGGCTCTTTTCAACAATAACTCAAGACAGTTCCAATAGACTTGTGATGGAAAGTGTCATCCTCATCCAGAGAGAGATGAATTCACTGTGGTTCAAAGCATGGTATTTTCATCTTTTTGTTGTGATGTTGTGGTTTCTTTGCCTGTTTGTTTTTTCCTTTTCATAGATTTTTCCCCCTTTTGATCTGATTTTTCTTGTACAACATGACAAATATGGAAATATGTTTAGAAATATTGCACATGTTTAGTCTATATTGAATTGCTTGCTATCTAGGGCAGGTGAAAGGGAGATAAGAGGAAAGAAGGGAGAAAAAATTGGAACATAGTTTTCAATATTCACTTTTGTAGAACATTATCTTTTAATGTAGTTGGAAAAATCAAAAATTTTCTGTGTGTGCGTGTGTGTATGTACATAAATATAAAGAATCAGCTTTTCTGAAGGACAGAGAACATAAGGAATTTGATCCAATTCTTTTGCCTAGTATCTTATATTAGACAAGAAATAAGCCAAGGGAAATGTAGAACACATGGCAAATAGAATGATATGTCACAGTGTGGTCCAAAAGTGAGAAAAAATTGTGTCATTTTAGAATCATAGAAGATTGTAGCCTAATGTGACTTCCAGAATTAGAACTATCACAACTCCTTATTTTACAAATGAGGAAACTGAGGCACAGAAATGTGAAATGATTAACCCAACTACTTGGTATGGTACAGCAGCACATTTCAGAGAGAAGGAGAATTGAGGTATTTTATGAGAAGGAATGGGATCCTTCTCAGAGGAGTTCTAGTCACCTTCCACCTCTGAGGTCACAGGCAAGAAAGTGTCAATTATCCAAGAAATTAGAGGCTTCTAGCCTGGATGCTTTCATGCATAGAAGACTCAGATTTAGGAGTTCTTAGATGTAACCTTTGATCCTCAAAGAAGAAGCAGAACAGGAGGGGGTACTACACATGAAGAAAGGTTGGTTAGAGCACAGAACAGCTTGTTAGACTAAGAAAGAACAAGTTTGGGGAAAAAAAAATCAGGGAGTTTTCTGTGCTACAACAATATCCCACCAAATATATTATCACATTATCAAGAGAAGAACTGCGATACTCTAGTTCAGAGATGTTTCACAAGGCTGATTCTTCTTCCCTCAGTTGCCTTTCTGTACTTCCTTGAAGATCACACTCAACCTCATTTATAACTTTAATTGTAACATCTATGAAGATGATTTCCAAATCTATAATCTAACCTAGATATTTATGAATTTCTATCATATATGCCTCCCACAAAACCACAGCTAGAGACAGGGACAATCTATCATCCAAGCACTGCTGTATGAAGCAGGAAGTGGAGTCTAATCTAAGTTATCATATTTCCAACCAAGCAAGAACAAGAGTTCAGGAAGGAGGATGAGGGAGCAGAACACAATCCAAGATTAAAAGAAGGAGCAGAATCTGATCCAAGCACAAAGTTCCAATTCAACAATGAAAGACAGAGATACAAGTAAACAGAAAAAATCACTAAACACAATGGAAAAAATTATAGATTGAGAGAAACCCAAAAAGTAGATTCTGAAGAGGGTAACTTCATAAATACAAATGGAACTTTGGAGAAAATTCAGGGCATTTATTCAAATGATACAGAATCTAATATTAAATGAATATTATTACAGGGATAGTAGAATGACAAGAAGATTTAATACATTACCATGTGGTGGTAAATCTTACCCAAGAATTGAACTCCTTGAAATCAGTTTGAGCCAAAAAGAAAGCAATGACTTCATGAGACAAGAAATATTATACCAAAAATCAACAAATTGAAAAAGCTGAAGAAATGTAAAGAATCTCCTATTAAAAATAATTGACTATGTCAAGAATAAATTATCTAAGAATCATAAAATTATCTGAAAAATCATGTTAAAGAAAAAATAACCTGGATAACATATTTCAAGAAATCTTCATTGAAAACTGTCTAGATAATAGAGAGCAATGTGAAAAATATAATGAATCCACCAGCTACTTCCTGAGAGAAGCCACAAAGTTAAAAATCTCAGGAGTTTTATAACCAAAAGTCAGAGCTTCCACATAAAAGAAAAAAACATTGAGAGCAGTCAAAAAGAAAGAGTTCAAGAACTAAGCAACCACAGTCAAAATTAAACACAAGTTGACAGCTAACAGTATAAAAGAGAGAAAAAATTAGCATATTTATATTTCAAAAGTCCAAAGATAAAGACTTGAAATTATAAACAATCATCTATTTGGCCAAATAATATAATTCTAAAACAGAAAGGTGAATTTTAAATGACATAAAGGACTGGGTTGTTTATATTAGAAAAGCAGGAGATGAAACAGTAGCATTTCATAGCCTACTGTCTTTACAAATTATATAAAAAGTTAATAAGACAAGGGTGGTATTGGTCTGTTTTGATTGCCTTAGAAGAAAAAGGAAATGGGGGGAACAGGAGATTATGCTGAAGAAAAAAGAAGTAAGGGGAGCAGAAAATAAGAGAGTATCAGATGAGTAGTATATGTGTATGGAAGAAGAAATGGAGGGAACCAGGCATACTATGAACCTCACTTTTTTCTGAACTTGACAAAGGAATACTGGACTCTCTCTCTCCCTCCTCTTCTCTCCTCTCTTCTTCTCTTTTTCTCCTCTCCTCTAGTCTCCTCTCTTCTCTTTACTTCCTCCTCTTTCCTTCCCTCCCTCCTATCTCTCTGTCTCTGTCCCTGTCTGCCTGTCTTATACAGATGCAAATACTTTGATTTAGAAATACATAAAACAACATGGAAATAACAATATTTAATCCATCATTTGTTGACCACAGTAAAAAAAAAATAATAATTTATTTCCAAGGATTATTGAAGGATTTCCAAAGAAAATATTAATAATTGATTGGTAATTAAATAATTTAATCCCAAAACATGATTGTCCAAAGAAGTAGAAGAAATAATTTTAAAATTATATTACTTATATTAATACTAAATGTATCCTTTCCCATACATAATGCAATTAAAATTACATTCAGTAAAGGGTCTTTGAAGGATAGATTAAAAATTATTTGGAAATTAAATAATTTAATCCTAAAGAATGGTGGATAAAAGGACAAATCATAAGAAAAAATTGCAAAGTTCGTCAAAGATAAAGACAACAATGAAACAACATAACAAAATTTGTGGGATGCAGCCAAAGCACTACTTAAGGTAAAATATATAACACTAAACATATCAATAAAAGAGAGAAATAATAGATAAATAAATGGAGAGACAATATAAAGCCAATAAATTGAAACTCCCAATTAAATACCAAAATATGAATCCTGAAAAATCAAAGGATTTATTTATTAACTAAACTGAAAATAAACAAACCACTGAATCCATAAATAAAACCAGGAAGTTGTTTTTGTGGGGGGGAGTCCTGTGAGAGGAGAATAATAGAATAGATAAACCATTAGCTAATTTGATTTTTGAAAAGGAAAAAACTAAATTACCAGTATTGAAAAATGAAAAAGAAAATTTACAACTAATGAAAAAGAAATAAAAGCAATTATAACAAGCTGTTTCATACAACTATATGCCAATAAAATTGATCATCTAAATGAAGTAGAAAAATTACAAAAATAAAAATTGCCTAGATTAACAAAACAGGAAAGAAAACATCTAAATAACTCTATCTTAGAAAAAGAAATAAAAAGAAAAAGAGTTCAAGAAATGAACTCTTGAAAAACAAAAAAATAAACAAAATTGAGTTATAAGCGTATTCTACCAAATATTTTAGGGATATTTAATTTTAATATCATATAAATTATTTGAAATACAACCAAAGAGGGAGTACTATAATTCATTCTATGAGACAAATATGGTCTGAAACCAGGAAAAATTGAAAGAGAGAAAGAAAACTATAAACCAATTTCCTTAATGAATATTAATGCAAATTTTACATAGGAACATAAGAATAAATGGAGCTTTCCTTAAAATAAGTAATATCTATCTAAAGCCAAGAACAAACATTATCTGTAATAGGGAAGCCAAAAGTTTTTCTAATAAGGTAAAAGTAAAGCAAAGGGGCAGCGGGGTAGTGCAGTGGATAGAGCATTAGCCCTGAAGTCAGGAGGACCTGAGTTCAAATCTAAACTCAGACAACTAATACTTCCTAGCTGTGCGACCTTGGGCAAGTCATTTAACCACAATTGCCCCAGTTTAAAAAAAAAAAAAAAAAAGAATAAAGCAAGGATGTCTATTATCATTACTATTTAATATTCAACTTGATATGCTAACTATAGCAGTAAGAAGAAAAAACAATATTGAAAGAATAAGCATAATCAGTGAGGAAACAAAACTATCATTTTTTGTATATGTTGCTTCTTATTTGTCCTTCATTCTCAATCAGAGGACCATGACAACAAGAAGATGATGATATGACTGGAAATGACTTAGATTTAAGGGAGAGAGGGATATGCAAAGTCACCAGTCTCTGTCCTTTAGAGTCATCTGGGTCCAGTAGCAAGATACAGATCAGTTCATCTGGAAATGGTACCTGATGCAGTGAGAGATCTTGGCCTTTTTAAGCTAAAGTCTTTTCCAGGTCTCAGTCTAACTGAAGTAAGGCCCATTCTGAGATTAAAACTAGATAAGAAATGAGGTAAAGAATAGTCTCTTTTACTTAGTCAAAAAAAAAAATCAATTTGGGAGGGGAAGACCTTCAGAGTTTCTGGCCAAAATAGAAATAATTGCTGTTTATACTCACTCTGAGCCATCAAAACCCAAACAATCACCAAATGAGGCCTCATATAATATGATGACTTATTTAAAGAACCCTAAAGAGTCAAGTTAAAAAAACTAATTGAAACAATAGACAAGGTCAGCAAAGTTTCAGGATCTAAAATAAAACCATATAAACCTTCCTCGTTTTTACACATTACCAACAAAATCCAATAGAGAGAGATAGAAAGAGAAATTCACTTAATTTAACTACAGACAATATAAAATTTATTTATTCAGTTTCATATCAATTAAACCATTAAAGGACTACTTTATAGAACCAGAAAAAATTACAAAATCATCTAGAGAAACAAAATGTCAAGAATATCGAGAGAATCATTTTTTTTAAATGGGAAGAGAAGGAGCATTGCAGTACTAGATTTCAAACTATACTACAAAACTATAACTGTCAATAAATTTGGTACTGAATAAGATATGTTAATTGGAAAATTGTTTGACAAACCCCAAATCCCAGAAATTAGGGAAAAACTGTCTATTGGACAAAAATTGGAAAAAGAGCCAGGTAGGAACTCAATGGAGACCAACACCACACATTGTATACCAAGTATCTTAAAATGGGTTTAAACATAATTTAAATATAAAAATGACATCATAATCAAATTAAAGGAGTGTGAAAGAATTTGTTGAATCTATTGACAAATGTAGAGTTCATAATTACAGAAGAAAATTTTACACAATAATAACAGACAAAAGGGTGTGAAAAACTTAAAAATTTTGGCCAATAAAATTACCAGCCACAATTCCAAAGGCCCAATCTTGAAAAATATACTATGCATTTCCTAATAGAGAGGTATAGAGTCAAGATGCAGGATAAGACATATTCTGGACATGCTTGACTATGCATATTTCAGATTTTTAATAATGATTTTATTTTCCTTTTTTATTAAAAGAGGGAAATCTAGAAGGGGATTAATGTAATAATAATAACAAAGAAAATTAAAAGAAAAAAGGTAATTGAAGAAATTTTACATGCACAGAAAATAACATAAGGAAGGCTAGAAAGAATAAAGAACAAACAAGACAGTTTCTTAAGTTACAGGTTTAATTTGTTATACATTGAAAAAGAGAAACAACCTGTAAAAATGTGATCCACAATTTTATGTACAATACTTTGTTTTTTAATATGTATGTGAAAATGCTTCGTTTACTTGGTATTTGTTATATTTAGAATTTTAAAAATTTAAAGCTCTTTAAAGAATGAAATGGAACGATTTTTTTTTTTAAAAAAAAGCAATAATTATTGGGTGATGGTGGTAAAGAGAGTGGCAGTGGGAGGCAAAGAGTTTGCCAATTCCTCCTCTTATCAGAAGTATGAAGGAATGTGAAAGGAAGAGATCCGGAATGAATTTGTTCACAAAAGAAGAAAGATTCAAAAGGAACAATCAATGGTGAGGGAGGACAAAGAAGGATGGAGCTGGGGAAGAGGTAGGGCTGCCTTCATTCTGAAAGTGTAGTCATCAGGGCTATACCTCCACTGCCTATCTCACCCCCGATTCTGTTCTGATCCCAGATTCCTATCCTTAGGGATAGAATTACTTCGGGCCACTACCCACTTGGAAAACAGGTTCAGAGACTTCTCTACTGACAATCAATCAATCAATCAACCAAAAAATATTTATTAAGCTGCTCCTGTCACATAGGACTCCCCATACACAGAGAAAAAAACTTTCTCCTGTTAATCCAGGAACAAGCAGGCAAATGTTCCTTGCAGAAGAGGCCAGAAGATAATAAAGAGGGAAGAGATGGGATAGAATACTAACACTTGGCTTAACATGATTCTGCTCATTTTTTCATTGAACAAAGCAATCATGCTTTTGCTACAAGAAAAAAAATTATTATATGCTATTCAGGAAATTCAAATTGCTAAGAAAGTCAACTCCCTAAGAGGAGGAGAAAAAAGGAGGGATTTGTCCATGACCATTGGCTGATTTTGGTTTGGGAAACCTATGTTCCCACAAGGTGGCAACCAATCGTACTCTATCAAAATGTTCACATGGTTCTATCACTACAATTCAAAACCATTCATTTGGAGAGCAGGCAGAAAAGTAGTAGCTATTCGAAAGTGAACTGTGGTTTGAAGGGTTTATTTTTGGAGCAATTCATGAAAAGCAAGCCAGTATCTCCCAGTACAATCTACCCCCATGAGCCTTTGATTCTCAGGATGGTCACTTAATTGGCCCTTTGGGGCTTCCACCAGGATATGCCAATCAAGGGAGTTCTGCTTTACAAAAATAGATAGTTCTCTTCCCACCCACCCACTCCCTCAACCCCCTTCAATATTGAGGAGAACTGAGCTGTTCTTTCTTCTCTGCAGAAACAATGGTGCCCCATTTGGGGACTTGGTATTTCCCCTATGCTCCCAGAAGCTCAGAACATTGGCTCTTCTAGGAGAAACTTGGGGGTTTCCTGTCTCTAAAGAAGCATTGCTCCAGCCTGGCTCGGATCCAAGCCATGAAAGCTTTTATAATGCCTTTCCTCTCCTTCCGGCATCCTTTGCCAATGTAATGTCTCTGAACTGGGACTGAGGGGGCAGCAATGTTAGATTCCAATAACCAGGAATGCAGGAAGCACTGTGGACACTGTGCTGAGCTGAGCTGAGTTTGCAACAAACTCGTGCTGTTTTTGACCCATGCCAGAAACCCTTAGAAAATTACCCTATAGCCATTTCTCAGCAAAGCATGGCGAGAATAGCCTTGGTGTCTTATAACCTACCGATATGGTCAGAAAAGACTCCACTGTGTGTATGTACAACATCACAACAGGGATGCAGGAATCTCTGATGGGCGGATTCTTGCACTCAGCAGAAGAGTTGCTTCCCTGCATCTTGGTCAAGGCAGAGCTACAGGTCTGACCCATCAAATTTATAAGTGAGCAATAGAATTAAATAGATTGGAAAGAACCCCTACCTTTTTTAGTCACACAGCCTCAAATCCTCCGAGTCATCACCTCACTGATATGTTTCTGACACATACATGTAATCATCTACCAAATCCTGTCACCTCGACAAAAAGAAGCATCAAACAATACTCTGTCATACCAATAGTACCAGCATTGACTGTCACAGGACAGAACCCTAAATTAATACAAATAAAATTATATTTGTTATTTTTATATCTGTATTTGTTCTCCCTTCATTATTATGCAATAGACAGAAAGTATTGACTTTCTAAAGTTTAAAGAGCATGGTTGTAAAGCATGTTACAAAGACCATTCGATTCTTTATTCCCTCAAATATCAAAAATTATCATTAGAAATTGAAGCAATTTTCCAGAAAATTCTATTCTCAGCTTCATCACCATTTGTGAGATCATGTTTAAATATCCCCTAGGTGTTTTAATTTTCCTATCTATTAAATAGGAATGATACTCTGTTTCATCTACAAAGTGTATTTTATCTACAAATTTTGCAGATTAAGAATACAAACTTTTGCTGTTTTCCCCAAATTGTTTAAAGGAAATTTTGTTCTGTGTGAGATATAGTTCTTGTTTTGGTTGAAACATCTTTTTTTTTAAGTGATTTCCTAGAAAACACTATTTTTAAAGAACAGATTCCCAAAGACCATCTTGCTCCGTACTTATAGGAGCAGCTAGGTGGAGTAGTAAGTAGATAACACTGGACTGGAATCAGTAACACCTCAAATACAACCTTAGACACTTACTAGCTGTGTTACTTGGGACCAATCATTTAATCTGTTTGCCTCAGTTTCTTCATCTGTAAAATGGAAGTGATAATAGCATTTATCTCAATGTTGTAAGGATCAGATGAGGTAATAATCTTATATGTTTAGCACAGTGCCTGGTATATAACAAACACTACATAAATGTTGACTATTATTTTACAAGAATCTACAACATATTTTATTTTTAATAGTACTTTATTTTTCCAAATACATGCAAAGATCGTTTTCAACATTCACCTTTGCAAAATATATCTTCTAAATTTTTCTCCCCCTTTCCCATCAAGACAGCAAGCAATCTTATATCAATTAAACATGTGCAATTCCTCTAAACATTTCCATATTCAGCTGAGCAAGAAAAATCAAATCAAAGGGGGAAAAATGGAAAGAAAAAAACGAAAAATAAACAAACAATAACAAAAGGTGAAAATACTATGCTTGGATCCACATTCAGTCTCCAGAGTTTTCTCTTTGAATGAAGACGGCATTTTCCATCACAAGTCTTTTGGAATTGCCTCGAATCACTTCATTGTTGAAAATAGCCAAGTCCATCACCATTGATCATCACCTAATTTTATACAACATACCTTCTAAGTGTTCATTCAGTTTGGTTTTGCTTGAAGGTCCCCTAGTGAGAGGAAAAATTCTCCTTTTGGAGGCATCCCCTTCCACCTTTTTGCAGATAGAAGGGCATAATAGATAGAACACTAGACCCCGAGTCAGAAAGAATGAGTGTAAATCTAAACTTAGACCCTAACTACCTATGTGATCCTAGGTAAGTCACTTAACTGTTTCAGTTTTCTCAATTAAAAAATGGGGGTAATAATAGCAGCAAGTTCTCAACTTTAGGATCAAATGGGATACTATTTATAAAGTACTTTACAAATATTAAGGTGATATAGAAATACTGATTATTATTATTTATTACTACAATAGTACATTACTACACATTAGCAAGTTTTTTAGAGCCTAAACTTATCTCTATAATTTCTACCCATTAAGGTTAGCTGTGCACTCTGGGAAATAGTAAGAAAAAGAAATAGGGCTGAAATAAAAAGATAAGTCAATGGGCAAAAACCATGTCTTTGAAAAGAAGCAGTTCTCAAGATTTAACAGGCATTTATACTAAACAGGCTTCAGCCTAGAAAAGGAGTGGGAAGCACTCTGGTTAAGGATGAGAAACCACATTTGCCAGGTTCCAAGTCTTCTCAGCCCCCGTAGATTCTGAGTTTCATCAAATCTTTAGGGGTTTGAATTTGTTTAGTCTTGGCAGGGGGGGCAGGGAAGGCAGCTTCCTGTCTCTAGGAGCAGAGGCTTAAAAACTCATCAAAAGAATTTTAGACCATCAAATGTCTAATGAGCTGAGTTTAAAGAAACCGGAATCATATGGATCAAGTTTCCTTGAAAATACACTGGGGTTTAAAAAAAAATCAAGTAAGCACAGAGAAGGAAAGCAGGAGGGGTAAACTGCTTCTCAGCAGGTTGCTGACCCCAAAACACATGGAGGGTTAATTCAAGGTAGTTCCAATCCAAGTGCCTCTCAATCCACATGGAGGCCATCATACATTTTTAACTGCTACATGAAAAATCAATAGATTAAGATTCTAACATACCAAATTACCTATTTAAGACAAGCTAGATTTAAAGTTGGCCACCTTGGCATAAAGTGGCAGGAATCTACTGGTTCTTTTGTGAGCCAAACATAAAGCTTTTCCTGGCAAATGTTCAAGGCCTTATTTTTTTTCTTCTTTTTCTAACCATAGCACAGGAACCATCATGAAAATGGCCTGAGTCACAGGTTGATTACATCAAAGAGTGTTTGTCTTGGTTTGCAGCCTGTTTGGGTTCAAACCAAGATAAATTACAAATTGACTAAAGTCACTAATCAACACGTATATTTTTCTGGTCTTTTCTGCTGAGGAATGTACAGTAGTTTAGGGGCTTAGGTCTTCACCACCTTGTTTTGCTCTTATTCAGCAAATCCCTAATGGTAACAAGTGATGTGGAATGGAAATGCTGGCTTTCATTTCTCCTCCCTGTTTCTTCATGTCACTGCATGTATAACAAGCCATAGGTAAGCTTGAAACACTAAATCTATATGAAAACAACTGGAAATCATAGAGCATTGATGCATGTTTGAGGATATGTTTTATGATACCCATCTATGCAAATCTTATTCATTAAAATATTCCTAAATGGGTCTTTTCAGAGAAGTTAATCACCTCCTACTTCTGTTAAGTTTCAACACTGAGTCCTTCTTTCTTAATTTCATTCAACAAAGACTGATATTCAATGGTTATTTTTACCAAGACTCACTTGGACGGCATCCTGATGGCTTGTTTCTGCATACAGTCCAGCCCTTAAGAGCATCATATGGCACACATAAAGAGCACAATAAATCAGACTGCTCCAGGGTGTGGAATGGGACCAGATATTGCTGGTGACAGTGTATGTGGAGTCTTCTGGTGATAGTGCGGCATCAAAGTGAGGAAAGAATATGGGCAACATGCTGCCACTTTCTCAGAACTAGTGTGATACAAATAATAATTTTGTCATTTCTTAATAATCTATTCACATTGTGTTTTACCTTGCCTACTCTTAGCTGATTTCCATATCTTTGGACTGATAGTATGAAGTCCATCACAACTTTTGCCTTGTCTTTGAATTGGGAACACTGGGAACTCAGATTTATACATTCTCAGACCATAATTTGAACCATATCCCCTTTCTGTGGAAAGGTTATTTTTTCATTCATTCATTCATTTATTCAACAAATATTTATTATGTACTTATTATGTGCCAGGAACAGTATCAGACTGAGAATATACACTCTGGCTATCTTCATGCTAAGTAGTCTGATGTTACTATTTATCTCTTCCTTGAATCCAGATCCAGACCCAGTACCAGCATTCCAGTTCTCGAATTGTGGCTCTGAGTTTCTGATTAATAAGAGATCTCCAAATCTAATCCAACCCAAATTCAGAAAGCTGCTTAATTTCTTTGAAGGAATGAATAATACTAAAAAAATCACTTATGGAGCACTTCTGATGTACTTCTGTGTAACCTCAGGGCATCATAAAGTAAAACTGTTATTCTCAGAGAACACACTTTCTGATTGGAAAGTCAGATGGGAAGATCCCATGGTCCTTTGAGGCATAACAGATGGCATTACATAATATCTTCACTAAGTTTTTGATGTTGAACCTAGTGGCAATGCCAAAGATTTGGGTGGTGAGAATTTTCTTTTCAGGGTCTTTAAAATTTGTGGCTCCTCAGGAGTTGGTTAATACTTGGAGTTGTAATGGTCAACATGGTGGTGGCGGCTTGCATGAGATGACATAAGCCATGCTCCCAACTGCCTCTTTGTTATGGTTTTGGAGGTTCTACTATTGCTAGATTCTTTTGACTTACCTGCCCATTGATGACAGTTGGTCAGTTACTGGTATTGGACCCATTAATCAATTTCCCTTGTCTCTACTCACCATCCTGGTAACTTTTTGGATCAAAATTTATACTTGATTATTCTTCAGGCAGCCATCAGAAAAGGAGGCAATTCCATTGGTAGGGTCAATTATCTCCACCAATTGCTTCTTATTGTGCAGGAAAGCCAGCCTAGTTAAAGATCCCTAGTCGGGAGCATGGCTTATGCATAATTCCTAATCACCAGATCAGACCAGACCTGGTCCATCACTAGTTCCTGTGTTGATATAGATTGGACCCTTAAGGAGTATCAACATGAAATACAATGTTGATATTTTTGGAAAGACAAAGACACATGATCTTGAATTTTCAATGAAAGCTTCAATTCTCTCCAATAAAATTATATTCTAGTCATTGGGGGGGGAACCTTAAGTTTAAGCTCACTGGGCACCTCTTTGCCACTTCTTAGTCTTTCTCCTAACTTTCTATAACCAACATCACCCAGCCTCATTTCCCTGTTCCACTGCAGGGTGGAAATGGATAAGGAAGCATTTTGCATCGAAATCTTGGCTGGTGGCCTTAATATCATGGAAAGTTGCCCACTCTGGTTGACAGACAGAGGTCCTTTAGCCTGACTATCTTGATCGATATCAATTCAACTCAGGTAATGGATTCCTTAGTCAGACTCCAGACCTAAACCTTCCCTATAGTTTCATTTTAGTATTGTTTGCAATAGTGAAGTTCAAAAGGAGTCCAAAGTTCCCTTTACATCAGGAGATCCCAGTCATTTGATTACCATGGTCTGGGGGTATGGAATATAACCCAATCAGTTAAGGATCAGAAGCTTCTGACCACAAGCTTAAAGTGTCCATATCTCAGTGTTATTTAAATAGTAATGGGAAGGGGAGGGAGAAAAGGAAGTGAGACTGGTAGAGAATGTAAGGTATCAGATCTATGAGTGCCTGGGTATAAAGAAATTTTAATGAGGAAATTCCCTATTCCAATATAGATTAAACATCCTTTCTGTAATACCAGGAAAATTGAGTGTTAAATGACTTGTCCAGGCTTGCATAACCATTGTCTCAGAGGCAAGACTCGAATTCTTTTTTTTTTATTTTCTTTTTTTTTTATTATAGCTTTTTATTTACAAGATATATGCATGGGTAATTTTTCAGCACTGACAATTGCAAAACCTTTGTCCCAATTTTTCCCCTCCTTACCCCCACCCCCTCCTCTAGATTGACCAATACATGTTAAATATGTTAAAGTATAAGTTAAATACAATATATGTATATACATCCATATTTTGTTGTACTAAAAGAATTGAACTTTGAAATCCAATTAACCTGTGAAGGAAATCAAAAATGCCGGCAGATAAAAATAGAGGGATTGGGAATTCTATGAAGTGGTTCATACTCATTTCCCAGAGTTCTTTCACTGGGTGTAGCTGGTTCAATTCATTACTGCTTTATTGGAACTGATTTGGTTCATCTCATTGCTGAAGATGACCAGGTCCATCAGAATTGATCATCATATAGTATTGTTGTTGAAGTATATAATGATCTCCTGATTCTGCTCATTTCACTTAGCATCAGTTCATGTAAGTCTCTCCAAGCTTCTCTGTATTCATCCTGACGGACATTTCTTACAGAACAATAATATTCCATAATATTCATATACCACAATTTATTCAGCTATTCTCCAACTGATGGGCATCCACTCAGTTTCCAGTCTCTGGATATTACAAAGAAGGCTGCCACAAACATGCAAGACTTGAATTCTAATCATTATACTCTAACTCTAATCTTAATGCCTCTAGCTCTAACTCTAATTATTAAAGGATGCACTATAGAATACTGTCTTTCATAATAGTAATTTAATAATGCTCATAGATTAAAAAGCATATAGTGCTTTAAGAAATACAATGTTGTGTTAATTTCAAAGAGAACCAGTGACATCAAAGGTGATGTTTTGATTTGAACTAGATTTCAGTGAGGCAGAGCTTGCTCTTTCCTCCAAAGTCATTGAAGACCAGTGGCAGGACAAAAGTCAAGGCAACTGGTGATGACCCAGGATGACCTTGGAGTCTTTGATATCTGACCAAATTCTACATACTCCAAAGTTGATGCTTCAGCCACGTTCATGACAATTGGAACAAAATGCTCTCATCTGGATGTACAGCAGGAAGAGATCTTCAGACAATTAGGGCAGACATTCCTCTAACTCAATAACAAGTGTGAGGACCATTGGTTATCCCCAACCTCGATGCGCCTCTGCTAATTGTTTACTGAGATGGAAACTGCACTTGCTACAGCTTCTTGGAGTCACAGGTGAGAGTTGGCTGAAGGTGAACAACAAAAGTGCATGAGCAGCCCTGAAAAGGGCTCAGCAAGACCCTGCAACAATAGATGTTACTTCTCCCTGAATACTCAGGTGTTACAGAGGCTAGAGTCTGGGCTTGAAGACAGAAAGACTCATTTTCCTAAGTTCAAATCTTATCTCAAACACTTACAAGTTATGTGACCCTGGACAAGTCCCTAAAATCTATTTGTCTCAGTGTCCTCACCTGAAAATTAGATGAGAAGGAAATAATAAATCACTCCAGTATCCTTGCCAAGAAAACTCTAAATAGGGTCACAGAAAGTTGGATGTGAATGAACAACAAAAAGTATCTCTTAAATATACTCTCAACCTTTCTTCTCTATCCCTGGCTGCCTCCAAAATCCAAGCTCTTTCCAGCCCATTTTCATCATCTTCAATGGTTTGAGCCCCAAAGAGAATTCTGACTATATTCAGCTGCCTCAGAAGACTGATAAATTGGATTGTTGGTTGCAACTAAAATCATCTGCAGGACTTCTAAATATCACAGGCATCATGTAACAAGGAGCAACTAGAGATGTCCCTATCTCTTTTGGACATCTGTCTCAATGCAGGTAAGACTCTCACAAAGTGCTACAGCAGGCATGAGAGTGGGGGCCGTCAGGTGGGGTTACCTTAGTGAAGCTAACTCTCCCCACTACAGAGCAGGGGCAGGATCACTCTGCCTCTGGGCAAGAGCTATTCCACTGAGAACCACTAGGTATGAGACTGAGTAACTCAAAAGAGAAGCAAGTCCTATTCTATCTACTCTCTTTTTTTGCGGGGGGAGGGGGGGGTGGGGGGGAAGAGTGGGGGAATCTGTCTGTGTAAAGCACTTTCCCTACAGCCAGCATTTCCTGACACCTCTCTCAATAGATTTTCAAAAACTCTCCCTCTTTATCCTCCCCTCAGAGCAAGTTGTACAGGATGTCTATAAAGCACTTTTTGGCGGGAGGAGGAGGGGGAAAAAGGGTGGGCCGAAAGAGAAAGGTGCTCTATAAACACAAAGCATCATTGTCACCTAGAACCAGGGCCAATGCTAAGGGATTTCCAGAAAGTAGAAAAAATCCCCAAAGCCTCACTCTTTGTAATGCAGTTTTGCAAAGATAACTCTACAATTTTATGTTGGATATTTTCCTTAGTGATAACTGAGAAAGAAACCAGGTCAGTGAAGCATTTCCCCCAATTGTTAAAGTCTTATTTTATCGTTGACTAAATAATGGCAGCTGCCATCCTGCAGAGAATTCGGGTGTACTGGTGTCATGGGGAATGGTTCAAGGGCAGGAAGCAGGAAGTTTTGCCTTCCAAAAATTACCTTCAACCCAGGTGAATGAGCTGAATGTTGTCCCAGATAAAGTGCTCCACTTTTGACCAAAGAGATAAGATATAAAGACTATCTTACCACATAATGATTCTCTGTAGACCTCAGAGCCACCAACACAAATGTGGGTTGTTAGTATGGTAAGTCTTTTGGCCTAGCTAGACAAAGCAATCAGTAAGATTCAGATTTCTCATCTTTAAAATAAGGAAACTGGACAAAATTACATCTAAATTTCTTTTCCCTTTACATTTAGGAGCTTTCTCTTATCATTGATTTCTGTAAAGTGCTCAAAACATCATGCAGTAAATTAATTCTCTCCTTCATTTCCAGGTAAGTGCAAGACAAAACCAACCTTTTGAACGGAAAGAATAAAAGAAATGGTTATCTATGCTTTATGACTTTCAAAAAAACAGAAAACCTTTCTACTCCTATTCAAAAATATGTTTCTTGAAGTGGCTGAAATTATACCATTGGATCAAGGACCAGGTTGCCTAAAGAAAGTCAAACCTGACCAGATAAGAGACAGAACAGGTCAAAGATTCCAAGTTGGTCCCAGCAGTATTGAGCCCACCTACACTCCCAGCCTGTACAAGATAGGGAGATTCTTAAAGAGAATAGCAGAGAGCTGGTCTCTAAGTTTTAAAACTTAGAGCCTCAGGCTTTTCTTTCATTGTAATTCTCACCATTCTACGAATCAACCTGAAAAACAGTAACTTGGCAGTCATATAGCAAGAAAAGAGTAAAGAGACAGAAGATGTTTACTTTTTAACAAAATCTCAAAATTGATCTAGTCAAACCCATACTCAATTAGGAACTCCATCTACTACATAGCTAAGTAATCATCTAACCTTTTCTTGAAGACCTCCAGAGAATTGGAACTCAACTGTCCCTTTAGAGAACCTATTCCATAATTATCAGGAAGTGTTTTTTTTCTTTTCTTGGAGTAAACTTTAATTTCCCTCTCATTGAAAAGGCAAATAGTTTGATAGAGGTTATATGTGTGTAGTGATTCAATACATATTTCCATATTAGTCATGATGTAAACAGTAAGAGAGAGAGAGAGAGAGAGAGAGAGAGAGAGAGAGAGAGAGAAGGAAGAAAAGAAGGAAGGAAGGAAGGAAGGAAGGAAAGAAGTGTGGATGGAAGAAAGAAACAAAGAAACAAAGAAAAAGAAAAGAGGAAGGGAAAGAGGGAGGGAAAGAAGGAAGGGAGAAAGGGAGGAAAAGAGGAAGGGAGAGAGGAAAGGAAGCTAGAAAAGAAAGCAAAACAAAAAATAAAGAAAAATTTTAAAATATGCTTAGATCTATATTCAGACTGTATTATTTCTTTCCCTGGAAAAGGATGGCATTTTTCATCCTTCAGACGTGAAATAAATAAGTCATTCAAATTAATTATCTTATAATATTGCTGTTACTGTTTATAATGTTCTCTTGTTTCTACTCATTTCACTTGCCATCAGTTCATGTAAGTCTTTCCAGGTTTTTCTGAGAGTTCATCATTTCTAATGACACAATAGTAAATATACCACCACTGGTAAGTCCTAATTTTTTTTTCTTTTTTAAAAATTTATTTTATTTGGAAAAAAAAGGAAAAAAAAACAAAATAATACAAAATAAAAGAAAGCAAAATAACAGAGAACATTGTCATGTGCTCAGCAGAACATCAGGAAGGATTCAAAATATATAGCAACAAATTACCAGATCAAGAAAGTATATATATACGTACATATATATATATAGGAAGAAATTATATTTATAAATGTCCATTTTTCTTTACTTCGTTGTAAATTGTTCTTTTGTTCTCTGCTGTTCACCTTATTTACTATATTCTTTTTCCCCTTTCATTCCCTCACCACTCCCAAGTAAATTATAGTGAAGAAAAGATATATTTATGTATACATATGTAGATGCACACACAGACACATACACACATATCTTTCCTATCCCAGCTAATTCTTCGTTTTAATACTGTTCCTTAACTTGCCTTGCTATTACTTAACTTCCCCCCACCCATAGATCTCTCCTTTGTTTTCTTCCCTCACACTTCACTTCTCTGTCTGCCCATCCCTCCCCCCTTATTTCTTTATAGATTTTGGAGGTTGCTATACCCTTCATGGTATATATGCAGTGTTGCCTATTTAACTCATTCCCTATGTGAGTAGGTTTTCATAACTACAAACTCTCCTTCCCCCTCTAATGCTTCTGTGTTTATTTTTCTTCTGTATCTGATTTGTATAACATAAATACTATTTTTACCTTAGTTCTGATAGTCTTTCTTTTGAGCTACTCTATTGTTGACATGAATCTTAAACATATAGTATACATTTCCTGTTATGAGCCAGAACTCTGAACTTAAAACAAAGGATGCTTACAAGGTGGAATTGAGGATACAATGGTTATCTAGTTTATCATGGTACAGTATGATTGATTTAATTCTACCACAAATAATGGTTTCCTAGTGATATAATGATTGGTGTATACTCAGTGTAGAGCATATAAATTAGGAGCCTTAGCCAGGATTCATTCAGAGAGATTCACAGAGGCAGAGAAGACAAAGGACTGGGAGTGGGAGCTCAGGCTCTCAGAAGCAAGGAGAGAGATAGGCCTCTAAGAAAGCTAACTGGGCCCCAGGAAAGGAGACAAGACTTTGAAAGAGATAATAAAGGATTTGCATTTTAACTCCTGGATACCTGTATGGTGATTACTGAACTGAAACAAAGGCTGCCTCAAAGACCCCTAAGAAACCAAACCAGAGAACATTACATTTTGAAACCCAACATGGGCCCACAAATATTCATCTGTGAAATTAGGGTGAGTACAAGAAGGAAACTTTTTAAAGGGCTAAAGTAGTATTCCAGTTAAAATGGGACAAATGTTTAGAAAGATTTCTCCACCGCAAGAAAAATTTATCGAAAGCTTTGTTAAACTTATAAAAAACCAAGTTTGATTGTAACTTGGGAGCAGATCATTGAACTTTTAGAAACAGTACAGTACATATCTCCTTGGTTCTCAAAGGAAAAAGAATTAGATTCAGAGTGGAAATTAGTAGGAGAGCACCTATGTGAATACTACAATAATAACTGACTCAATTTCTAAAGAAACACTTTATATATTTATATATACATATAATATAAAGTATATATATATATATATATAACTTTATATAACTGGCTTTAGGAAATTATATATAATAAGAAAAAAAAGAAAGTGCAGAAAGGGGAGGATACAGATAAACTAAGTGAAAAGGATGAAGAGTTAGACAAAAAAGGAATTAAGTACAATTCTGATGAAAAGGAGTGTGGTGCTTCACAGAAGGAGCCATTAAGGCATTCCCCATACCCTGACCTACCTTCCTCAATTAACCTTTCATGGGTGGAGGGAGAAAGAGGAGGGGAAGGGGCAATAATACAATCAGCACCAAATATGAAGCAGTCTATGACAAGATTACAAAAGGCACTAGTTAAAGCAAAAAAAAAAAAAAGAAGAAGAAGAAGTAGTACAGGATGTATCTTATCTGATAAATGCATACCCTGTAATTGAAGAATTTGATTCTTCAGGTCAAAAAAGGAAAAGATACACTCCTTTTGATCTGGAAAAAAATAAGGATTTGAAAAAGGGTTGCACTCTTTATGGGGCTACATCATCTTATGTTAAGATGATATTAGAGAATTTGGCTTATGAAATTTTAACCCCCAGTGATTGGCTATCTATAGCAAGGACATGTTTAGAACCTGGACAAGACTTGTTGTGGCTTTCAGAATATAGTGAATTATGCAGGATTCAAGCCCAATGAAGTAGGCAAACTGGAGTTAATATGCAGATCACCTTTGACCAACTAGAAGGTAAAGGTCAGTATGCAGACAATTCAGCACAGATTAATTACCCAATAGCAGCATATGAGCAAATTTCTATTGCTGCGATCAAAGCATGGGGCTCCCTCCCAGGAAAAGATGGAGGGGAAGCCTTCACAAAAATAGAGCAAGGTCCCAATGAATCTTTTGTTGATTTTGTGGAATGTCTGCACACAGCTGTCACAAGAACTATTGAAGAAAATGCAGCTACAAGAATTATGATAAGACAACTGGCTAAGGAAAATGCTAATGGGGCTTGCAGAAGAATTATATGGGGACTACACAAAGATGATCCTTTAGAGGAGATCATAAGACACTGTGCCACAATGGGCACAAATGCTTATTATACCCATACTATGATCCAAAATATGGAGAAATGGGGTCCCTCTTGGCAAGGGACTTCTAGAGAGACTTGCCAATGCTTTCAATGTGGAAAAAATAGGACATCTGAGAGCTCAATGTAGACAAAGAGATAGAGTGAGAAGACAGGGTGAGAGAATAAGACCCAAAACCCTATGTCCAAAATGCAACTGAGGCTTCCACTGGGCCTCAGAATGTAGATTGACCCAGGGAAATGAGAGGTGGAGCCCAGCTCCAAGACCTCAAACAAATAACAGGTGGGGCATGATGGCAGCCGAGGTTAAGAGAGTCTTTAGAAGTTCAGTACCCTGATATCAATCACCAGGAAAGCAATCTGATAGAAGAAAGGAATTACATGATCAATCAGCTGCAAAGCAATCAGATGGCAGAAAGGAATTACAATTGGGGAGAATACAGGCTTTTTAACCCAACAGAAGGGCAGTGTCCAGCACAAGCAGCTCCAATGTAATTGCCAGATGATGAGGAAAAATCTAGAAAGTAGTAAGATAGAAGGGACTAGATAGGTTAACTGCTTGGAAGAAAGGGTTTACTTGTATTTCAACAGACGGAGAAGGAATTAGATGGGTACCAATGAACCATATCCACTTTGTCCATTGGAGAGAGACAGAAAAAGAAAAACCTCAAAACAAAGGATAAGACCTAAGAAACATCTGACACTGAAAGAGCATGACTGATAATGAGACTGTTACAGAACTTCAAAACCCACAGGAGTCATTGGATTCCCTGAGATGAAAAATTGTTGATAAAACGGGACTTCAAAACCAGCAGGAGTCTTTGGATTCACTGAGATGAAAAATTGTTGATAAGACTGTTGCAGAACTTCAAAACCAGCAGGAATTATTGGATTCTCTGAGACATGATAAGTGATAAGACTGATACAGGACTTCAAAATCCGCAGGAATCATTGGATTCCCTATACACATGAAGTAATGGACAATAGATTCCTTCTGGATTATTTCTAGATATTATGGACATGTATAACTCTTCATGTTGATTCATGTTGTTTGTTACATCACTACTAGCCTGTGTTACTATGTGCTTATGTAATTTATGCAATTATGTATAATACCTCTCATGTTGATATTATGTATACTTATTTCAAGTGAGACCTTTCAGAAACCCGCTTCATCTGATTTGATTTCCCATTTCCCTTTGATGTTTTCATTTCCCTTCCTGAGACATCAGGGAGGGTATGATCACTTCCTTTTATGGTGTTTTCACCCCTTTTTTGAAGAGTCAAAAGGAAGGTGTGATCACTTCCTTTTTTGGGGTTCTCACTTCCTTGAGAAGTCAGGTAGAGCATGACTCCCTATATTCTAAAAACAAAAGAAAGTCAGAGATGTTATGGGCCAGAATTCTAAACTTGAAACAAAGGATGCTTACAAGATATTAAGTGGAATTGAGGAGACAATGGTTATCTAATTTAGCATGGTTCAGTATGATTGATTTAATCCTACAATAAATAATGGTTTCCCAGTGATATAATGATTGGTGTATACTCAGTGTAGAGTATATAAACTAGGAGCCTTAGCCAGGATTCATTCAGAGAGATTCACAGAGACAAAGAAGACAAAGGACTGGGGGCAGGAGCTAAGCTCTCAGAACCAAGGAAAGAGATCAGCCTCTAAGAAACCTAACTGGGCCCCAGGAAAGGAGACAAGACTTTAAAAGAGATAATAAAGGATTTGCACTTTAACCCCTCGTTACCTGTGTGGTGATTACTGAACTGAAACGAAGGCTGCTTCAAAGACCCCCAAGAAACAGAACCAGAGAACATTACAATTTCCCATGTAAAAAATACATAAACAATTTTTCCATGTTTAAACAATTTGTCCATGCTGAGTTCCTTGAACTTTGATATTGGCTCATATATGTTAAATTTTCTGTTAAGTTCAGGTTTGATTGATAGAAAGTCCTGAAAATCTGCAACTTCATCAAATATCTTTTTCTTATTCGGTATTATAATTTTGCTGGATATGACATTTTTGACCACAGGCCCAATTCTTTTGATTATCAGTGGATATGATTCTAGGACCTGTAGTCTTTTGTTGTAGCTGCTAATAAGTTCTGTACAATTCTAATTGTAAGTCTAGCATATTTGAATTGTGTTTTTTTGTTTGTTTGTTTGTCTGTTTCTTGCAAAATTTTCTCTTTGATCTGGGGTTTTTGAAATTTGGCAATAATATTCTTGTGTGTTTTCCAAAAAGGATTTCATTGAGGTGGTGATGGGTGAATTTTTTTTCTATTTCTACTTTTCCCTCATCTTCTAGTACTTCCAGACAATTTTCTTGGGCTATATCCTGCATTATTGTATCAAGGTTCTCTTTTTGGTCACAACTTTTAGGCAATCCAATTATTCTATTTTTTTTTCCCTTGATCTGTCCTCCAGATTTGTCATTTTTTCTTGTATGATGTTTTGCATGCTGTTTTATTTTCTCATTCTTTATAATCTGTTTTGTTATTTCTTACTCTCTCAAAGTTTCACTGGCTTCTCCTTACCCAGTTCTAATTTTCAAAGAATTATTTTCATCTTTGAGACTCTATCTTCTTTTCTAATTGGTTAATGTTTTCCCCTTATCTTCTTGTTTTTCCTGGATGGTCTTTATTTATTTATTTATTTTAGTTTTTCCCAATGTCTCTCATTTGATCTTAAAATTTTTTTGAATTGTTCTATAAATTCTCTTTGATGAGGAAGCCATTTCATATTACTTTTTAGGGTAGAAGCTTTTTTTTTTTTTTTTTTAACTTCAGTGCTCTCCTCTGAAGATGAACTCCAGTCTTCCCTGTTCCCATAGTAAGTTTCTCTTACTTATAGTAACTCTTACTATACTCTTACTATACTTACTATAGTATACTTAGTAAGTATAACTCTTACTATATACAGACCAGACTATATACTATATACAGACCTTACTATAACTCTTACTTATAGCAAGTTCTTGCTCTACTGTTTCTGCACTCACCAGTGCTGGTTCCTTCTGGCTCAGAGCTATAATCTCTGCAGCACATCTGGGCCTGGCATTCCCAATCAGCCCAAATTCCCTCAGTCTTCCCAGACTCAAACTCCTATTCCACAAACAGACTGGGAAGTGAAAGCCTCTATGGTTCCTGCTGAGACTCCAGCCACATCTAACTAGCCTGAGGGGTCTCTACTTGAAGTTTCTGCTAAACTAGCTGGGAGGTGTTTGCACTTCCCAACAGTTAATTCCAGATCTGGGGTCTTTCTTCAGATCTTGTTTGGTTGTACCAGAAGGAACCCTGTTCTGCCCACAAATCTTCCTGATTTTTCACCAATCTATGTTTACCCTGAGACACACATTTGTTCTATTTGTGGGGGAAATCTGGAGAGGTTGAAATTTACCAACCTACTTCATCATTTTTCCAGAATCCTCCCCACGTCTTGAATTTAAGCATTTAAGTGGAAATAAGAAATATCAGGTCCTTTCTAGAAGGACCCTATTATTCTCTTTGGGGGTGAACCTAAATATAAGCCATACCCAAGTTTTATTAAAGAGCTTTTCCCTATGATTCTAGATTAGGAGCATAATGACTCATAGAGTGCCAGAAAACAATGACTTCCCCTAAAATTGAACCTGATCCACATGAGGCAAAACCCAGAGTTTCTTTTCTTGGAGGGTACAGATTGTATATATACTAATGTGCTTGTTTATGTTATGTATGTTTTTAGATACACACACATACACACACACACACACACACACACACACACACATACAGTAAGCAGCATATTGAACACCAAATTCATAATAACCAGAGAAAATAAAGTATGAATATATGAATAAATATATGAAATATATTGAAATATATGAATTTGAATTGAAAATATATGAAAAAATATGAATAAAATATGAAATATGGCTAGAAAGGTAGGTCAATAGATATATATATATATATATAATATATTGTCCTTGTTATTAATGTTTTCAGAGCTGCTTCAGTTTTTACACAAGTCAGTCAACCAACCAAGTTTTATTTAACTATCTACTGTGATCCAGATATTCTCCTAGGCATTAGTGATATGAGTACAAAGAACAATACAGCATAATGGAAGAAAAAGCAAATATAAATAAAATTCACAACAAAATAAACATAAAAATCAATATAAATATATACAAAGTAATTAAATGTATAATAGTTTGTGAGTAAGGGTGCTAGTAATTAGGAGAATCCCAAGAAAGGCTTCATGGAGAAGATGTCTGCTTGAATATAGGTATTATGAAAACTGATCATTAAAGATTAATTTGATGCAAATATTTGTAATGTGCCTTATTTAAACACTGAAATAGAAGAAATGTAGCCAGAGTAGTAGGAGAAAATGAATGTGAATTCAGGAAGTTTCTTCCCAATCATATAATGCTTCTTTCTATTGGGTCTAGAGAGAGATTTCCCCTCTTCTATAACTAATTTGTGCTGGAGTTAGCAAGAACCAATACTATTAGGATGGTGAGATAGGCATGAGATTGTTTCTTTGACACTTACTGAATTTAGAAACCTGAGTGTGAAGTCCCCTCATTCAATACTGAGTATAGTATTGATACTGCACTAAAAATAAACAATAATAATATCTATAATACACTCTAGTTTCAGTGCTGAAAGTTGTCAATAGAAAAAGGAAGATGTGTTTTCATTCACCTTTCTGTGAGTAAAATCACGCATCCTTCTCTGTTGCATGACAGTGATGGAGTGGAGAATGCAAGGAGTGAATTTTAATCCCTGGGGGCCTGAAGATGCTAGGAGATGGACACTTTGTCCTCAGTTTTTCCTTTTTAAGTTTATTTCTTATTTTACTTTACCAAATTGTGCATTTGGTCATCGGGCAAAAGAGATGATTAGGAGGAAAAGAAAGTTCAGAGAAATGGAATTTTAGAGCTATGAATTTAAGAAGATGGTTGACCCAAACTTGTTCTAAAAACATGTGGCTCAGTGGATAGAACACCAAATCTAGACTTAGAAAGACCTTAGTTCGTATCTAACTTCAGATAGCAATCAGGCTGTAAGCAAGTTACTTAAGCTCAGTTTTTCTCACCTGTAAATAGGTGTTAACCTATTTCCCAGGCTGTTGCGAGGACAAAATGAGATATTTCAAAGTGCTTAGCACAGTCCCTAAAATAAAATAGGCAGAGGAGTAGGAAATGAAAGAGGAGGAGAAAGAAAAGGAGGAGGAGGAGGAAAAAGAGGAGAAAGAGGAAGAGAAGAAAAAAATTTAGATATAGCAAAGAGTATCACTTGTGAATTTCATTCAAATTTATTTTCAGTTTGGCTTGGTTTTTAAATTTTGCTTTTTTGTTTTGTTTTATTTTCTGTTTTCAATACTGGCTTAAAAGAGAGAATTATTCTGGCATTACAGGGATTCACTGAGGCTTTTTTTTCTATCATTTGCTAAAATATGATTAGATAGTAAAGCTTATGATGGAATCTCTCTCTGACCAGTCTGGTTGTTTTACCAAAACTGTTAATTGTTGGATGACTGAGAATTATTGAATTTTGTATATGTCTTGTTGTTGAAATGACATTGTTAAATGACTTTCATAAATTATATATTTGAATAGTAATTATAGCCAAATAACTATTCATGATTTATGCTAGTTCATAGGACTTGGCCCTCATTGAGAATTATTAGTTTGGGAGGCTATTTTGACTTCAACAAAGATGATATTGTCCAGGCTTTATGCCATTCTGGGGACATTTTGGAGGCATGTGAAGGATGAGCCAAGGAAAACAGGGATGAATAAGAAACAGTAACTATTAAATAATCTCCCTTTAAGTGATACAGTCTAGCATTTCTAAAGAGATAAATGTTCAATGGGACTGTTTGGAAATTACTTAGTAAACCCTCTACTGTTGTTCTGGGACTACTGAAAGAGCCAGAGGGTTTTTTCATGAGAGGAGAAATGACTAAAATGTGATGAGAAATACGCTAGTTAGAGATGGAGAAAAAGGATCAACTACAGTAGCATAGGATGTGGTGATAACATTCTCCTACAACTTTCAGGTTTTATTTTCCATACTTAGGATTAGAGTTAGCCAATAAATCATAACTAAAGGTATGAAAAGCTACCATCTTTTTTCTAGAGGGGATAGGGAAGAAAATTCCTTTCTACCAAATTTCTGCCCTAAATCCTACTAGGATATGCCACTGAAGTAATACAGTAGTGTAAGAGAACTAACTCAGAGCAATCTGGAAAGTTAATAGAAAGTCTTCAAGACTGGCTTTGACATGAAAATTCACAATCACAATACTTGAGTATTTAGAGCTGAAGATTAGACAATTTTGTGCCATAGAATGTATGCAAAACAGAAGCTTATGTTCAGTTTCTAAATATCATTCAACATGGTATGGAGAAGTTCTAGCCTTACACTTACCTTTGGAAAGACTACTTTAGAGGATGGTAGTCAAGGAAGCAATGATTAGGGAGCGTCAGTTTGGATTAGATGACCAAGGATTCAATATATGTTGGAAACAGATGGCAGCTCTTGGTTTTGTTTTTTACAGCTTAGCTGTGGTAGAGTATGGCACTAGGGAAAATTATAAATAACAAAGTGAGAGATGAAGTCTTGTGTCTTCATATCTCCTTATCCAGGAGGAGCACATTTGACAACAAAGGCTTGATACTGCTTCTGTCTTGTTGTATTTATTCTTCTTGCTTTTAAGTAAAGGAATATTAAGACAGCTAGGTGGCCCAAAGGCCAGAATCTAGGACCAATCAGCCCAGACACAAAACTTTGAGAAATGATTTGAGGGGCCAAACCTAGCAATAGGGAACCCTTGGAAGTTGTTATTTGTCCTTCAGTGTCAAAGAGGATCAATAACATCACGGAGTTGTGTCTTGACTTGCACGTGAATTGGATTTAAATAACACACATTTGTGCAAAGCCATCAGCTTTGGAAGGGATTCAAGAATCATTGAAATCCAATAGCAGAATTTATAAGATATCAAGCCATTCTCCAATTGAAAAATGGTCAAAGGATATGAACAGAAAATTCTCAGCTGAAGAAACTGAAACTATTTCTAGCCATATGAAAAGATGCTCCAAGTCATTATTAATCAGAGAAATGCAAATTAAGACAACTCTGAGATACCACTATATACCTGCCAGATTGGCTAGAATGACAAGGAAAGATAATGTGGAATGTTGGAGGGGATGTGGGAAAACAGGGACACTAATACATTGTTGGGGGAATTGTGAATCCATCCAACCATTCTGGAGAGCAATTTGGAACTATGCTCGAAAAGTTATCAAACTGTGTGTACCCTTTGATCCAGCAGTGTTGCTACTGGGCTTATATCCCAAAGAGATCTTAAAGAAGGAAAAGGGTCCTGTATGTGCAAGAATGTTTGTGGCAGTCCTCTTTGTAGTGGCCAGAAACAGGAAACTGAGTGGATGCCCATCAACTGGAGAATGACTGAATAAATTGTGGTATATGAATATTATGGAATATTATTGTTCTGTAAGAAATGACCAGCAGGATTATTTCAGAAAGTCTGGAGAGACTTACATCAACTGATGCTGAGTGAAATGAGCAGGACCAGGAGATCATTATATACTTCAATAACAATACTATATGATGATCAATTCTGATGGATCTGGCCATCTTCAGCAATGAGATGAACTAAATCAGTTCCAATGGAGCAGGAATGAATTGAACCATCTACACCCAGTGAAAGAACTCTGGGAGATGACTAAGAACCATTACATAGAATTCCCAATCCTTCTATTTTTGTCCACCTGCATTTTTGATTTCCTTCACAGGCTAATTGTACACTATTTCAGAATCCAATTCTTTTTGTACAGCAAAATAACTGTTTGGACATGTATACTTATTTTGTATTTAATTTATACTTTAACATATTTTATATGTATTGGTCAACCTGCCATCTTGGGGAGGAGGTGGGCGGAAGGAGGGAAAAATTGGAACAAAAGGTTTGGCAATTGTCAACGCTATAAAATTACCCATGCATATCACTTCTAAATAAAAAGCAATAAAAAAAAAAAGAAATCCAATAGCAGGACAAAAGTCAAGACTACTAGTCATGGTCCAGGATTCAGTGAATGATCTTGGGGTCTTTGACATCTAACCAAGCTCTGAGCACTCTATAGTGCCTGCTTCAGTCACCTTCATAGTTGTTGGAACAAATTGTTCTCATTTGTCCATTCCATGGGGGAAAGTCTTCATATACTTGGGGTAAACATCCTCCTAATGGGTTTGAGGCCTGTCAGTTACTCTCAACCTAATTTTATTTGTCTGCCAAGATGTTTGCTAAGGTATGGCAGTTATACATGCTTCAGCTTCTTGAAGGTAAGAATTGGATAAAAGAAAGATACCAAAGATGAATGAGCAGCCCTGATAAGGGCTAATCTGCCTTAAACACCTCATACATCCCAACAGCTAGGTGGCTCAGTGGATGGAACACTGGATCCTGGAGTCAGGGAGACCTGAGTTAGAATCCAACCTTAGATACTTATTAGCTGTATGACTGGTCAAGTCACTTAACCTCTGTTTGCATTTATATACTGGATATTCCAGTATATTTACCAAGAAAACCCCACGGACAGTATTAGTCATGAAGATAAGGAAGCATCAACATAACTGAACAACTTTGGAAGTTGTGACATCGTGACTCAGTGCTATGTAGAAATTGCTTTAAGTTTGAGCCCATTCTCATCAGAGACTGAGATGGTATAAGGTAGTATAAGTTTATCCCTACTGCAGTTATTGGGACAAAATTGATGACTTTTATTTTTGCTATATTTTTCACTACAAATATACTTCATAAAAGCAATAAAAAATATGGTAGAACCTGTCATTGATTACATAGGAAAGACTAGTATAGTTCCTTTGCATGGTGAAAATATTAAATTAAATTAATATTAATTATATATTTTAAAATTAATTAATAAAAAATTAAAATACTAAAGATAGCAAATAGAAAGGCAAACAATGAGTAAAACTAGTTCCAAATTGCTTTAGATGGTGTCACAAATATGGATCACCAAAGTCAATTTAAAAGAATCAGATTCCTTTGAACAATATTTTAAAAACTCAGGAAGAATCAGATGGAAGATGAGAATATAGACAGAGACAATTCCCTCACAAGAATGAAGGGATATAAGACCAGATTTCAAGGCAGGACCTTCAGGAACAATACTAAAAGACTAAAGAAGAAATGATAATTGTCTTTCTTTCCTATTTGTATGCCCAGAGCTCAGCATAGAGCTTTGTGAACCAAAAAACACTTACTAAGTGTTTTTTATTCATTTATTCATTCCTTCAAAAGAAGGTAGTATTTAACTGAGCAGCATTCTGAGTATTGGTTGGGCTAGATATGGAGACTTCTTACCCAATCAGAAAGAATGTGAACACCACGATGTCAGTATGTCCTGATCTAATGAACAAACTGTAGGATATCACATTGATTGGGACAATTCCAACCTGTTCCAAGTATTTATAGAGTATTCTATAGGCCCCAAGCTAGAACTCAGGTCTTAGATACTCTGGGAATATTTGCCTTTCACAAAGTGGACAGAGAACATCAAAACTCTGAATCTTGCACTTCAAAGAATGGAAGAATTTAAGGAAGAAACTTTAAGCAAGACACAGTAGTGCCCAACGTGTAGCACCATATAATCTATCTCAATAACTATTGACATTTTTGAGAGTTATCTCAAAAAAATTAGTCCTCTCTGAGATAGAGAACCTCAAAAGCCACCTGAAGTCAACATCATTATCAAAGGGTTTTGTTCATATATTTCAAAGACCCAAATATGCATGAATTAGCAGACTTTGATGAAGAAAATGAATGTGGATGAAGACACCATGCCATAAGGTCATGATGACCTAGATAATCTATTTGATATTGATTTTCAGTGTAAAAATAAAGAATGTAAGCTCCTTGAAGTCAAGAACCATTTTTCCTATTTCTTTGAATGATTAGCCAAGCACTTATCTACCACATAAATGGTTAGTGAATGGTTAATAAATGCTTGTCTATTGATTAATTGGATTTACATAGTAGGTACTATCAGATCCTGAAGGCAGAGGAAGCTAGGGACAAAATAGCTTTCATTCATAGTGTCAGCAATGGTGGCACAGTGGATAGAACACTGGGCCTGGAATCAGGAAGACCTGGATTCAAATCTGATCTCAAGCACTTACTTGTTGAATAACATTGGGGAAGTCATTTAACCCTTCTTTCCTCAACTATAAAATGAGCTAGAGAAGAAAATGGCAAACTACTCCAGTGTCTTTTGCCAAGAAAAGCCCAGATAGGGTCTTGAAGAGTTGAAGATGTCTGAAAAAAGACTGAACAACAAAAAAGACTTCATTTGCCAAATAAATTTTACCAGTCAGATGCAGGCCCCAAAGAATTTTGGGGAGCCCTATTAATTTTAAAGATTCATGGAAAAGGTGGTTAATTATATGAACTATGTATAAAATATTTTGTATCTGGAAAATATCATCATAAGTGTAAAGATGATAGAAGAAAATGATAAAAGTTTATTGAAAAAGTTAGCCCTGCCAGAAGAAAGTCTGAAGCTATTACTTGACAAGGACCGGTTCTGCAGAGCCTTTTTCAAATACAGAGGTTGCATAGTGTCTGGGAAGAGAGTAAATTCCAAACTCTAGAAGATAGAAATATTTGTCAACTAGATAGGCTTGAAGAATTTTTGAGAGCTAAAAACTTTTCTAGGATATGGTGGTTCTTATCAGAAATTTGTCCTTGTAATAATGTATAATACCGTAATATGAGGAGCAAAAATATCAAGTATACCTTAGCTGACTTTCCTTACTTGTCTATGGAAAAATCCCCTTTATCAAAGACTTAGTCTGCTATTTCACTTCCATAGTTAGTATAGAGCTGCCCTTGAGCAACTTGCTCCCAAGGTCAGGGCTGGATGAACAATTTCCCTCTCATTCCCAACCTCTTCTCTTTCTCATGAAGAGCCCCATGTGGCTCTGGAGGCAGAGGTTAGATATTAATGTGTAGAATAAGCATCATTAATAGGACTCAGAAGTCATTCCCCAATCACCAATCTGACAAGCAAGTTTTTCTCTTTTTGCTTTATGCCTGGCTGGTCTTCCAGTGTGAATGATCATTGGATTAGTGCAGCCACATCTCAAAGATGTGATTCATTTAGATCATTTACATAGCAACCAAAAGGACCAGAGGGAGGACATTGTTTACTGCAAATAACAAACAGGATTCTTAGACAAGAACATCCTTTTAATGATATTTCTGTTAGAGAATCACTAACAGGTGTTAGGTTCCTGTTCCCACCCTGCAGGGATTGGATATTGTTCTAAATAGCACTTCCACCTAAACAGACCAGCAGAAGAGGGAATCCATTGCTTCAGCTTATAGACTGGCAGCTTGAAAAATATCAGAAGTGGGGATGTAGAGGCAAAGATGCTGTCAGAGAGTTTATATAAATAATGGCCAGAGGCACCAAAGGCAGGTCAACCTGAGGGTACAGGGTCCCCACTTGCTCAGCAGGACCACTTCTGCCGCCCACTTGCTCAGCAGGACCACTTCTGCCTGTCAGATTCATTTTTTAAAATGAATTTCCTCATTCAAAGGACTTCATGAAGAATTTTAGAACAGTGCTTACTAGAGAATGCAGAGCTAAAATGGAGAAAAGAGGTGATGTTGAAGGGTTCTCATAAGTTATAGCTGTCTTCATGTAACACTGTAACTTGCAGGTAAGAAATTATGTGTTACCTAGAATAAAATATTTTTTTCCCCACCAGGAAAAAGGCCTTGTTATTTTAATAACCTTTGTATCCAAGAACCTCGAGGTAGTTTACAATTATAGCAAAAAGCTACCAACCTTGCCATTCCTTTGATTCTATTGCATCCATTATCAAATCTCATCTCTGAATGTACAGAGTTATGTGCAATGAATCGCAGCTTCTGATAAAGGTGTTATCCTTGGTTTCTGATGGGTTCCATTATATCTGGCATTTTAAGAAATAGAAATGTCATTGAACAAATGACTTGAACAAATAGCTCCTAAGGACAAAACTGGATGAACATAACTCCCCCTTTTCTCTCCTTTTCCCCCCTTTCTCCCCCCTTCTCTCTGTCTCTTTTAAACACACACACACACACACACACACACACACACACACACACACATATCCCAACCCTTTCTGTCTTCCATAAAGAGCGATATGTGGCTCCAGGTAGGGTTTCAATATTATTGAAGTAGGACAAATGTTTTTAATAGGACTCAAGAGTAATTTCCTAATCAAAATTTCCTTTCCCAAGAGAAAGCATGGCTTTTCACTGTCCCTATTGCAGTATCACTTTGTATCTTTCTTCTATTTTTTAAGTGCTCAAAAGACATATTTTCTGCATTACAAGGATATTTTCTGATATTTGTGAGACTACTTGACTCCTCCTCCCCCCCCACAATGCTTTTTTCCAGACAACTTATATCACAAGTTTGACTCTGTTCTTAGCCTCAATCCAACACCACGATGATATAAATCGCAATAGCATAAATATGTTAGGAGTGAGAAGAATCATATATAATCCATGTGTCATCCATTGATCTCTGACATTTGTTTTCAGAGGAATCGCTTGAAAATAATCCCAATGGCTCATAACCCCAGATAGAGACTCTGAGAATGTCAGAATTTAGTTTATTTTTATCAAAGTACCTTTCACTTCCCTGGAAACACCAGGTAAAAGACACTAAATATACATTTCTTTAAGGCAAGAACAAAGTAAAATTCATATTCCTTTGCCAGCATTGGAAAATCTTTTAGTTAGTTCTGTTTAATTCTCCCAAAGCTTGTCTTCCAAATTCTTCAAACTCACCACATCAACAGAAGATGCCCCTGTCTAATTTGGCAGGTGATGGGGGTAAGAGGAGGGCAGGACTGAGTACAGGGGAAGGAGAGAGAGAGAGAAAGAGAGAGAGAGAGAGAGAGAGAGAGAGAGAGAGAGAGAGAGAGAGAGAGTGTATGTGTGTTTGTGAGCTTTGATCCAAGTACAAATACAGTGTCTTTTGATACAGATCCAAATTCAGTGATATATTCACAAATCTTTTTTTTTCAGCAAGTGCCTCCAAACTTTTTTAAATCATACTTGCTTTTGTTGGTGGAGTTGTGAACAAATCCAACCATTTTGAAGAACAATCTGGAATTATGCCCAAAAAGTTATCAAACTTTGCATACTCTTTGATCCAGCAGTGCTACTACTGGGCTTATATCCCAAAAAGATCTTAAAGGGAAAGGAACCTGTATGTGCCAAAATGTTTGTGGCAGCCATGTTTGTAGTGGCTAGAAAGTGGAAAATGAATGGATGCCCATCAATTGAAGAATGGTTGGATAAATTGTGGTATATGAATGTCATGGAATATTATTGTTCTGTAAGAAATGACCAGCAGGATGAATACAGAGAGGCTTGGAGAGAGTCACATGAACTGATGCTAAGTGAAATGAGCAGAACCAGGAGATCATTATATATATCAACAACAACACTGCATGAGGTTGTATTCTGATGGAAGTGGATTTCTTCAACAAAGAGATCTAACTCAGTTTCAATTGATCAATGATGGACAGAAGCAGCTACCTGCAAAGAAAGAACACTGGGAAATGAATGTTTGCATTTTTGTTTTTCTTCCTGGGTTATTTTTACCTTCTGAATCCAATTCTCCCTGAGCAACAAGAGAACTGTTTGATTCTGCACACATATATTGTATCTAGAAAATACTGTGACATATTTAACATATATAGGACTGCTTGCCATCTGGGGGAGGGGGTGAAGGAAGGGAGGGGAAAAATTGGAACAGAAGTGAGTGCAAGGAATAATGTTGTAAAAAATTACCCAGGCATGGGTTCTGTCAATAAAAAGTTATAATTATTTTTTAAAAAATCATCCTTGCTGTTAGTTAAAAAATAGCTTTTATTTATAAAATTCCATATAGTATACTGATACAATATTCACATTATAATATTGTAACACAAGTACAAAATAAAAATGTTTTAAAGGAATAATAATGAAATTATATTTTAAAGTAATTTTTTCACAGAATCGGAAATTAGAAATTAGAAAGGAATTCATTGGCCATCCAGTGCAACATATATACATAGGAATGAATACTCATTGTAACATACATATCCAATAAATGATCTTCAGACTTCTGCTTAACATTTTCTTTTTTAAAATAATAGCTTTTAATTTTCAAAATATATGCAAAGATAGTTTTCAACATTCACCCTTTTTAAAAAAAATGGCTTTTTATTTTTCTTTAGACAGCAAGTAATCTATGTTGCACAAGAAAAATGTGCACAAGAAAAATTAGATCAAAAAGGAAAATAAATGAGAAAGAAACAAAAAGCAAACAAACAATGAAAAAGATGAAAATATTATGTTGTGATCCACATTCAATCCCCACAGTCCTCTTTATGGATACAGATGGCTCTCTCCATCACAAGTATATTAGAATTCTCCTGAATCACCTCATCATTGAAAAGAGTCATATCCATCAAAATTGATGATTGCATAATCTTGTTTGTATACAATGTTCTCTTGGTTCCGCTTACTTAGCATCATGTTTAAACACATTTAAAGAGAGGAAATCAAGCCCTTCTCAAGGCTGCCATTTTTAATTTTGGACAGTTCTAACTAAAAGGATTTTTTTTCCCTCCCCTCATAGCAAACACAAAGTTTCTTCTTTGCATCTTCCTTATTCTAACATTAGGGGCCAGACAGAAAAAAGGCTTATTCTTTTCTTATGTAACAACCCTTCAGGTATTTGAAAATGGCTACCTTGTACTCTTCTTCTCTTTTCCAGACTAAACAACTCCAGTTTTTTCAACTGATCCTTTTATATGGCATGGATCCAAGTCCCCTTCACTATCTGAATACCCTCCAACTTATCAATATCCTTTTTGAATTGTACATCTCAGAAAAGAACACAATACTCCAGAAAGTAATCCATAGCTGGCTAGAGTCAGTAAGCCATGAGAAAGAGATACCTAGATACTAAAAAACACCCCTTTTAGAGGTTTCCCACCTTTATTTTCTATCTTTTTCTCAATATCTTTAAACATATCTCAATTGTAGACAAAATGCAGAATGGAAGGGAGAAGGAATAATTTCCCCATTTATTTCTGTTTTCACAGGTTTTTGCATTGTCTTCTGTTTGGCATTTATGCCTTTTCACATTATTACATATTCTTTTCCTTCATGCATTTTTCAGTCCAGCTAAACTAATCTTTTTATTTTTCCTGTACATGAAACTTCAATCCCTATCCCCCATGCTTATAATGTGCTTTCTCATCACTTTTGTACCTTAGGGTCCCCAGTTTCCTTCAAGATTTAGCTCAAGGTCTACATTCTCTATGAAGCCTTTCCTGATGTTACTCTCCAAATTATGTTATACTCTTTTGTATGTGCCTAGAGAACCATAGAGACTCCTCTGATAGAATGAAAGCTCTTTGAGGACTGGAACTTTTTCATGTTTATTTTTATTTTCCCATCACAAAGTAACTAGTACCTGAAAAATTGCTGTTGCTGTTGTTCAGTCATATCAATCATGCCTAACATTTCAGTCATGACACCATTTGGAGTTTTCCTCCTCTACCCTGGAACCTAAATGGTGCTAAATAAATATTTGCTGATTAATTGCTTGATTGTCACCTTCCATCAGTTCACTGCACCCAATGCCTTGGCCCAACTGCTCCCAGAAGTTGTTTTTTTTTTTTTTTTTGAGTCCTATGTGCTGTGATGTCTCATCAGCTCCAGCTATAACTACCTCAGCCTCTTGTCATTTCTACCTCTCCCAGTTATTGCTGCACCCTATTTTAGCATGTCTGCTTTTATCACCATCATTTCCCAGCCCATAGAGGGAGCTAAGAAGAGAGAAAGAAAATAAGGTATCTACATGGATACATCCTCCAAAAATATCTATAGAAGAATAAAGAAAGAAATTATAGACAATGAGGAGATGTAGAAAATGTTGTCTCACAGTTCCTGCATATTCACAACACCAACTGATGAATCCCTATCTGCTGATGTTAAATGGCTTCTACTTAGAATTTAGTATCATTTCTTTAAGGATTTCTAGGTATCTGATCCCTTATTCCTTCCTTGTGGAGAACTAAGGAGCTGGGAGAGATTATCTTTATTTTTGTGATCAGACATGTCCACCATAGTGAATGCAATCAATTTAGCAGTGGTAATGAAAACCCAGCAACATATAGATTTATGGTAGTACAGATTTGAAAGTAATTTCCAAGATCTTCTCATTTAGCTTCCTTTGAAAACTAATGCCTATAACATCCCCAACAAGGAAACATCCAAGTTCCTCTTAGAAATGGTCAAACCTCCTAACTATGAGAATTCTAAAACACTAGCATTTGTTATCAAGACCAGGTTTATAAATTCTTTATTGTCACTTCTAGGCCTAACATTGTATGATTATATAGCTCCATTATTCGCTCTCATCTACTATACCCTCTATCTAACCCTACCGCAGGATATAGTAAATGTCCTATAATCTTTACCTAGTGAGTTATACTTGCAACCCAAGAATGCAATGTTCACCTCCCAATGTCTACATTTAAAAGACTGTTTTTTTATTGAAATATTTGAGCTGCCTAAAAAATAACTAAAATGCAAGCCCACAGAGTGACATACTCTTCTAAGGGACACCAGGAAAACTAGATTTGCCCTTCACCCTAAGTAGTCTTTTAGATCAATTCTAGGTGTTTCCTTAACTGAAGGAGATCCACATTGACTCAGGGTTTTAGTATGGCATAACAAATACAGTTAATGATCTCTGCATCCTTGATACCAGGCCTATTCAGACAGTCAATTAAAGAGCATAGGGATGCAAAGAGAGGCAAAAAACACAGTCTCTGCCCTCAAGAAGTTTCCATTCTAATGGAGAAGACAACATGAGGGGAGTACAACTATGTCATATCATAAGCAGAATAAATAGAAGGTAATCTCAGAGGGAAGACAGAGAAGGGAACAGAAAAGACTTCTGTTGGAAGATAGGCTTTGAGATTAATCTTGAAGCAAAGCTATGGAGATTAGGAGACAGAAATGAGCAAATAGAGCATTGCAGGCTTGACAGCCAGCATATATTGTAACAACTAGAGAAATGGAGTGCCATAAGTGAGGACAGAAAGAATATCAGTGAGGTGTGAGGAAGCTAGAAGATTCAAGGCTTTGAAGGGATTCAGATTCCAAAGGGTTTTATATTTGATCTTTGTAGTAATGGAGAGTTACTAGAATTTATTGAGAAGAGGAGGGGAGGAGAGAGAATATTATTGACTTGTACATTAGGAAAATCACTTTGGCAGATGAATGGAGGAAGGCTTAGAGAGGGGAGAAACTTGTAGTAAAGAGAACAATTAGGAGGCTGAGATAGGAAAAAATCTAAGAGAGATCAGCGAGAGAGAGAGACAGAGACAGAGACAGAGACAGACAGATAGACAGACAGAGAGAGAGACAGAGACAGAGAAAGACAGAGAAAGACAGACAGACAGAGACAGAGACAGAGACAGAGAGACAGAGAGAGAGTATTCAGGAGGATCTGACCAATGGTGTCAAAGGTCAAAGAGAAATCAAGAAGGGTGTGAATGGAGAAAGACTGTTAGATTTGACAATTAAGAAATCATTGATAAGTTTCAGCAATTTCATTTGAATGATGAAATCAGAAGCCAGAACATTGAGGATGTAAAACTTAGTGAGAGGAAAAGTGGAGACATCAATTGAAGAGGACTTTTTTTTAAGTTTAACTGAGAATGGAAAGAAATTAGGAAAATAGCTAATTGGATGGTGAAATCAATTGAAAGTTTCATAAGTTCTACCATCAAACAGAAGATTCTTTCCATGTCTCTTTCCCATTCCACTGAGGTCTTCTGAAACCAACCTCCATTAAGTTGTAATAGCTGCAGGTATATGGCCATTCAAGGAACCATTTGACTCTGCATTCTATTCCCCCACCTTCCCTTATAGTTACAGGCCCACCAATGAAACGAAGCTACCAAAGGTGAAAACTTTTAAGCATTGTGTCTCAAGGGAACAGAGGCAATGAGAACCTGCCATTAGAAATGGCATTTATGAGTAGCCTGAGGTGAGTTTATAAAACTCTCATAGACTGACAGATTTCTTTTTTCCTTCAAACTCCAGTGGACACATTCTCCAGACAACCTTCTATGTTTTTTTTTCCTCTCTCAAATATCCTACTCTCTTCATGTGTCACTGCACAATTTTTCAGACCTGTCTCCTGAAAGGATTTGGCAGGAGTTGGAAGGGAGGTCTGGGGCCAAAAAGTTGCCACATGTGACCCTACACTGTGACAGCCTAACTAGTCTGGAAGGAGCTGGGGGTGTAGGGGGAAAGAAGGGAGGAGGATGGCAAAGTCCAGGAGGAACATCTGAACCGAGCAGTCTGGGGAAGTCTACTTAAATCAATGTCATAGTTAAACCTGAGGGTTGTTGGGCGAGGAGAAGGGAGGGGGGGACAAGCAGACCTGTGGCTAGCACAGTGGGGTTCAGGGAAAAGAAGTGATAAAAACATAACCCCACAGCCTGCTGTGCTTGCCACACAACTCGGGGAGATTAGAAAGTTATTGAGCGACAGGACAATTAAACTGATTTGTAATTAACTCTGCAGAGAGGAAAAGCAGCAGAGTTAATAGAAGACCAAATAGCTCTTGCTGGGTTTGTCCCTAAAAATTGCTTCCGAACCCCACCTTCCCCTATCCACTCCCCATGCAGAATAATATCCTAGAAGAGTGAGCAAGTTGGTGCCACAGAACAGTTCCTTAAGAGGGTGGAGGTAGAGAGGTAGGGGTGGGTTGTGAGTAGAAAAGTTAACTCTTTCAGTCTGACTTTAAAATCAGCCAGCAAATTATGGTGTGTGTACATTACACACACACACACACACACACACATACAATCCAATCCATTCTGGTCTATTTGCAGTGATAAAAGTTACAAAATATAAAATAAAAGCAGAAGAATACCTCAGAACAATAAATCAATATTTATTTGGAAAGTATCCATAAATAGTATAATCACCCCTGAAGTACACTCAGAACACAAAAAGGAAAATAAATAGGAACCTCCCCCCAGCCTATAAAATCAATATTAAACAGTGTCTCCTTCTGCCTCTCATTGAAACCTACTCCAGGCATAAGATACCTTGAGGGACAGACAACACTTCCAGGGATAAATTCTATGGTCTAAGAAAATCCCATCCAGACTCCTAGTTCAAACATAGTAAAGAGAAAAGGGAGTTTGTTTTGCAAATTGGAACACCTGAATTCCAATATGAACTCTACTGCCAATTTGCTGTGTGATCTTATACTCAGTGGGCTCCTGTTTCCTTATCTGTAAGATAAGAATAATATCTGCCCTTCTTAATTCTCAAGACTGTAAAACTCTACTGAAGAGAGAGCTCCTGGACTCCAAATCCTAATCCCACATTTGAAAAGGCAGTGATACAACCTCTTTGCCTGAGATAAGGCATATGGAGAGAAATACCACATTGTCAGTGTGGTGAGAGTTCCTGAATCCTAGCTTTTGGAAGAGGATCTACATTCCAGCTTCCTGGGCAGCATCAGAATCCACATTTGTAAAGAGAGGAGGTGAGGTCCTAGGCTATACGGTCTCATGATCACCTTGCAAGCAACCACAATTTTGAAGGTTGTGAAAATCAGACCACCAGGCCAAAACTACCAGTTCTAATCTAAATGAAGCCATCTTCATGGAAATGAAACATGGGACTAAGAGTTCAGCAAGCTAACTATGCTTTGTAGAGAGAGAGGAGGAATTCTTGGTCTGTGTTTGATAGAGGGAAGATTCCTAGAATCCAATCCTATAGTCAGAGAAAAAGAGTTCTTGGGCAGTTCCAGCTTCTAGGCTCATGAAGCTAGAGAAACCACAGGGGAATCTAAAGCACAATTGGAGAGATAAGGCACAAAAGACCTTGACTTTGTGCCCTCTGCTCTTGTTATGAATTATTCAGACAATGCATATTCTATAAGAAGGAGAAGGTTACTCACTAGTAACCCTAAGCAATGGGGATAGAATTGTCTAAGAATTTCCTGTTTAACAGCTCCAAGTGTGTTTCCCTTTAGAGAAGAGTCCAAACCATGAAAGTGGAAGTCTCTGTGAGTTTCTTTGGGGTTTCTGGGATTAGCTGGAATGGAAAGACATTTCTCTGTCTAGCAACCCCAAGTTCCTTTTCTTTCTGGAAAAAAAGAGGGCAAACCACAGGGTGGTGCTATGTGTCTGGAGGACTACAGGACCATGAGAAGAGGCAGAATTCACTGGAGAGGGAGGAGCATTATATCTATTGTTTATGGGCTACTGTGAGTTTTTGGGGTATGTTTTCTACATTTTCTAGGACAAAGATGGTCCAAGCTTAATACAGATATTTGTTCCCACCAATATTTGTACAGGATTTAGGAATCCTTTTGCCTATATAATTGATAACCTAGATTATATTTGAACCAAATTTTAAAATTCCCCAAAAGCAGCTCCGGATAGAAACAATAAGAACCAAAGAGAGAGTGATAGTCACTCATACCTGCTGAGGTCAAACTCCCTTCTTAGCTCAGTATTCTATTCATTTAAAGACAGATCTCCTCACAAGCAATAAGCCACACAAATGAGGTATTTGCATCCTTTGATTAGTTGAAATTAATCTAAATAGTCCTGCTCTTAAGTCAAACACTATCTTAGCCAGCAGTATCCTGACTTCCTTTTCATTATCATCACATATTGGTATTATTTAAACACTGAATTACTCATTGTTGGTGGAGTTGTGAACGAATCCAACCATTTGGGAGAGTAGTTTGGAACTATGCTCAAAAAGTTATCAAACTGTGCATACCCTTTGATCCAGCAGTGTTACTACTGGGATTATATCCCAAAGAGATTATAAAGAAGGGAAAGGGACCTGTATGTGCACGAATGTTTGTGGCAGCCCTTTTTGTAGTGGCTAGAAACTGGAAACTGAATGGATGTCCATCAGTTGGAGAATGGCTGAATAAATTGTGGTATATGAAAATTATGGAATATTACTGTTCTGTAAGAAATGACCAACAGGATGATTTCAGAAAGGCCTGGAGAGACTTACACGAACTGATGCTGAGTGAAATGAGCAGGACCAGGAGATCATTATATATTTCAACAACAATACTAGATGATGACCAGTTCTGATGGATCAGGCCATCCTCAGCAACGAGATCAACCAAATCATTTCTAATGGAGCAGTAATGAACTGAACTAGCTATACCCAGAAAAAAGAACTCTGGGAGATGACTAAAAACCCATTACATTGAATTCCCAATCCCTATATTTATGCACACCTGCATTTTTGATTTCCTTCACAAGCTAATTGTACAATAATTCAGAGTCTGATTCTTTTTGTACAGCAAAATAATGTTTTGGTCATGTATACTTATTGTGTATCTAAGTTATATTTTAATATATTTAACATCTACTGGTCATCCTGCCATTTAGGGGAGGGGGGGGGTAAGAGGTGAAAAATTGGAACAAGAGGTTTGGCAATTGTTAATGCTGTAAAGTTACCCATGTATATATCCTGTAAATAAAAGGCTATTAAAAAAATAATAATAAAATAAAATAAAATACCTACCACAAAAAAAAAATAAAAAAAATAAACACTGAATTACTGTGCTGAACACTATACAAAGCAAAAGCTTTGGTTGTAAAGCCTCCATGGATAAGTTCCAGAGCTGGCAAATGGTGGCATTTTCAAGGTAAGTACTTTTCTTCTTCATTTCATCTTTCATCTCTAGGCTTTGCTTGGATCATCCCCCATGTCTGTTAATGTCTAGAATAACAACAGCACCTAAATAGTACTTTAAGGCTTGCAAAGTATTTTACATATTTTATCTCATTTGATCCACAGAAGACCTGAAATTTACCACACCTGCCTCTTAGAATCCCCAACTCCCTTGGGAGTACCTTAATCCCCACCTCATATATACTCTGTGATCCCATGAAAATATTGTTTTTATTGTTCTTCTCACAAGACACTCTATCTTCTGATTCTTGGCTTTTTCCACTAGCTGCAGCTCATGCTTCTTTTCTTTTCATTCTCTTCCTCTTCATTTCCATTTCTTGGTTTCTCTGACTTCTTTTCAGTCACAGTTAAAAGCACATCTGCATAAAACCTTTCCTATTCCTCTTTAATCTTAGTTCCTTCCCTCTGAAATTATCTCCACTGTATCACGTATATGTGTATTTTATACATGATTGTCTCCCCCATTAGACTTGGAGTTCCTTGACAGCTGAAACAATTTCTTATTTTTTTGTATCTCCCATACTTAAGTTAGCACAGTGCCTGGAACATAGTAGGTGCTTATTAAATAACTGTTGACCTATCTTAAATGCTTATTGAAAATTTCTAGCAGTCAAGCAACAAGGATTTATTAGACACATACTATATGCTGAGTCCTTTCTTAAGTAATAGAAAGAAAGAAAGAGAAAAAAGAAAGGAAGGAAAAAAGGGAAGGAAGGAAGAAAGGAAGAAAAAAGGAAGGGAGGGAGGGAAAGAAAGAGGGAGAGAGGAAGGAAGAGATGGAAGAAGAAAAGGAGGAAGGAATTGCATTGAACAGAACTGAATTGTGGTTCAGTTTTGGTCATGTGAATGTTATCTTGCAGCTTAGGAGAAGCATTCACAAAAGAGCCACAGCTTTGGTCTTTGCCATAAATATAAGTGTGGGTAGTTGGAAAACATGCATGATGCACTCCACATTCAACTGCACAGGATTCCCCTATTCCCATTCTTTTCATTTGCACCAACAAGTTCTTTGGCACAAGGACTTCTAGCAAAACACCAGCTGCAAAGGGGTTCGGCTTAAAGGCTCAGCAGTTTTGTTTAAAACCTAGGGCACTCACTGCCTATCTCTTAAAGGCTCCTTTGTGAGAGCATAGAAGCCATTATTCAAAAACTTCTGACTTATTCCAAAGCTATCAACCAAATTAAGGTCTGGCTGGAGCAATCCAAGTACAGTACATGCAGTGGGATGTGGGCTGCCTGGGAGGAGATGTCCTGAATCCAAAATGAAGGGATTCTGAGTCAGATCTGGGTGGATGGACATTACCCATATGAATGAATGAGTGTGGCCAAATAAGACTAGGATGAAACATGAACTCATCTCAGTGCAGTGAGGCCATTTTCATGGGAAGGAAACACGGGACTGGCAGTTTGACAGCTCAATGATGAGATGAGAGCTACAGTGAATAGAAAAGACCATGGTCTTTGTTCCTAAGTGATTAACCATGCGGATGCAATTTGCATCTATACAACAATAGACAGCTGGATGAAAAATGAGAAGTAGCCAATGATCCAGATGTTTCCAGACATGGCACCTTGAAGAGCAAATTTAAAACAGTTGGGTTCCCTCCCCCCCCCCACCAGTTTTTCAATGATAGCCTTAAAATTAGATATAGAAGAAATGGTAACTTAAGGTCTACTGAGATGTTGCTTAGGGGAAAAAAATTAGTTTGTGCTCATAGCCACCTGTCTTTATTATTGACATCTGAACTTTCAAGTCCAGGAGCTCCACATGATCCATTCTCATTTTTTCCTAACCTAGTTATAAGGAAATGTATGGTTATATGCATGTACCTTCACTATAATTGGAAATTACTAATCTGCTAAATTCAACATCATAAGAAGAAACCAGATATGTGACTGCCTCCCTGGTATAATGTTAGACTGGACAAAATCATCTCAATTTGTGTCTTCTTATTTTTCTTTTACAATGGGGATAAAAATGTACAAATAGAAACTTACCAAAAATCTAAGCTACTATACTACTATTTAAAATTTAAACATGTGAAAAGTAGGGAAGAAGGACAGTCGTAAAGAAGGTATTTGAGCTATTCAAGGCTTGGATATTAATTCTCCACATTATTCTCTTCATTTCCTATAGTATAGCACACTAGTTAGTTTTTATGTCTATGACAACATGACAGTTTTCAGTGTTAGAGACAATAGAATTCACATGGGGAAAACTCCAGAAATGTATCTGATTCATCCTCTTATAAGTAGGAAGTACATAAAGTATAAATACATGGAAGATTATGAACTGTGTGCAACTTAGCTCATCCAGAAAGCAAGGAGAACAAAGTTCTATTCAGTTCTCCAGGAAGAAATGATTTTCCTTTTCTCAGATTACACAAAGCACTTTATAATATACTTTTATTGTGTCAGTCATGCCTTCTAAGTGTCAGGCACTTACTAGCTACATCACTCGGGCAAGTAACTTAACCCCTATTGCCTCAATTTCCTCATTTGCCAATGAGCTGGAGAAGGAATTGGAGGGCCACTCCAATATCTTAGTCTAGAAAATTGTAAATGAGGTCATGAATAGTCAAACAAGGGAAGAACAACAAATGACCAGCACTGTGCAGAAACAAATAGAGAAAGGCAAAAGATAGTTCCTACCCTCAAGATATTTACAATCCAATTGAGGAAGATAACAGATAAAAAAGCTGAAAAGTGAGAGGGAGGATTGGAGGAGGACACTTCCTGGGAGAATGATTTAGGAGCATGATAAAGTCCTATAGCCAGATGGGAAATAATAAGAGTACCTTAGACACTCTCCTTAAATGGAAAATACGGAAGTAACTCTCCTGATGTCCCCTTTCTACCTTCTCTAATCAAAGGGAAAGATGGACCCCAGTGGCAAGGGATAAGAAGAAGATGTGATTTTCAGAGATGATGTGATCTTGCAAGAAGAGTTTCTGGGGACAATGAAGAAGACCAGGAGAACAGCCAGGTAGGAAATAATGAGAATATATAATATACAATGTGAGTATGTATGTTTTTATGCTTGGCAGTTTGGTTTGAGAAAGGTTATCTCAGGGTCGGGTATCTTATCCTGCCAGGTGATCTTCAGAATTTTCCTAAGACAATTCAAATGGAAGTGATTCAATTTCCTGGAATGGTGCTGGTATACAAAGCATATAACAATGAGGTCAGCACAACTATTCTGTAGACTTTCAGTTTGGTAATGAGTCTAATACCTCTCCTTTCCCATACTTTCCTTCAGAGTCTCCCAAACACTGAGCCAGCTCTGGCAATGCATGTGTCCATCTCATTATTAATGTGGACATCCCTGGAAAGGATACTGCCAAGGTAAATGAACTCATCCATAGAATTCAAAACTTCTCCATTTGCTGTAACTGGTTATTCCACATATGAATGGTGTGGTACTGACTGACAGAGGACCTGTACTTTCTTGATGTTAATTGTTTGAATGCCAAATGTATATTTGCCAGAAAGATTATTTTATGGAGAACTCAAACAGGGCTTGCACTCACAAGGCTGTCACAAAAAATAATACAAGGACACTCTCAAAGACCCACTTAAGAACTTGGGATTGATTTATGATATGGGAGAGATCGCCCAATATAGGGTGCCCTCATCAGAGAAGATGCTGTGCTCTGTGAGCAAAGCATAATTGAATTAGCTCAGAAGAAATGCAAGATGTACAAGGTAAGAGAAGTCACCCCAAATGTTCATAGGGACTAATTGTGTCCAATCTGAGGCAGAGCATTCCAAGCTTGTATTATTAGTCTGGTCATTCACAATTGGACACACTATAATTTGACTCATAATATAAAGTAACATAGTAAAGCCATTTTGGTCCTCCTCAAGAATGAAGGACAACAATCAACCAACTAACATACATACATGTGAATATATACATGTGTGTTTATATATACATATACCTATGTTTGTATATACATATGTGTGATGACCTCCATGAGGCCACACATTCATTTTTGTTTATGTATTCCCAATGCTTAGCTTTACTCCTGCTTAACAATAATAACAATGACATCTATATAGTGCTTTTTGGTTTGCAAAGTCTTCTGCATATTATCTCATTTAATCCATAGAAAATTGAACAAATGCTTGTTGAATTGAATTATTAAAACCTGCATTATGGCTTTTATATAGTATCATATATTAGTGTAGATAAACTATTGATAGACAGTGAGCTCCATTAATAGTACAAGGCCCATGTTCTAAAATTATCTTTGAATCTCTGATTAATGAGAAGCACAATGATTTTTCACACAGCAGGTGCTAAATAGATGATAATTAATGACAAAATGTAGGAATGAACAAATATACCATTCTTCACCCAGGTGGCTTTTCCAAACTGTATAGTCCTAACCCTGGGGGCCTTGTATATGAGAAAGAAAGGACAAAGGCAAATTTCATAGTGGGATATACATTATCAAGAAAGGAGGCGTTTCCTTTGTTGACATAAACAAATATTTAAAATTCTTTAAAAGATTCTAAGCTGTCCATTTTCTAGGACCACAAGGTCTATTGAAGATTATCAATTAGTTCTAGCATTCTTCAGTACCCTGTAATGATGCTCCATGGACTATCTACAATGTTGAACTTCCTTTCAGCTAAAAGCATAGCTATAACAATCTAGAGACATTCTCAGGCCTTTTCTAAGAATCCGAGAAGAGACCCTTATTCCTTTGCTGCTCTAGGAAAGGATCTTAAGAATCCTAGAGCATGACACCCTATCTGACTGGTGTTTAGAGTCAGTATTTTAGGATGCCTTCAACAGAAGTGATACTCAAACTCTTTCTTCATGGCAGTCAGTCAATCAACAATGTAAAAGTACCTACTATTTGTTGAATGCTATGTAATCACTGAAGATAAAGAAAAGCATAAGGGAAAAAAAACATTCCCCCATCTAAAGGACTCAGCCTAATGGGAGAGATAACATGCAAACATCTATGTACAAAAATGATATGGAAATAATAAGTTGAAGGAATTCAGTAGAGACAAGGCACTGGTAGTAAGGTAGAATCAGGGAGAGGCTTTTTGTAGAAGGTGGGATTTGGGCTGAAAATTAAAGGAAGTCAGAGAAACAAGAAGATAGAAATGTAGGTTTGGGAGACAGCAAGGGAAAACACCAGTGACAGTGAATGGGATGGAGTGACTTGTATGAGAAACAATAAATGGGCCAATGTCACCAAATCGCCCTGTGCACAGGAAGGAAGAATAAGATGTAAAACTGAAAAGATAGGAGGAGCCCAAGTTGTGAATGCCCAACAGAAGATTTTATATTTATTCTTTTTTTTTTTTCTTTTGCTGGGGCAATTGGAGTTAAGTGACTTGCCCAGGATCACACAGCTAGAAAGTGTTATGTGTCTGAGATTATATTTTGAACTCAGTTCCTCCTGACTTCAGGGCTGGTGCTTTATCCGCTAAGCCACCTAGCTGCCCCTTTTATATTTATTCTTGAAGGTGATTAGGAGACCCAAAATTTATTAAAGGATACATTATTATCAGGACTTTAAATATTTAGCAGGAGTTCGAGAAAATTGAGAGGCTCACTGTGTAGTTTATTAAAAACATCACTTTTCATTATTTGCAAATTCAAGGTTTAATTTTTTGAGTTTAGTAACCATGTGTAATAGGCAAGTTTTATTTAGTGAATATTATGCTTATCATAATGCATATCTAAAGTAAATAAATATCAAATAAAATTATTTATAAATTTTCTTTTTTTTTCCTGAGACAATTGAGGTTAAGTGACTTGCCCAGGGTCATCTTGTTAGAAAATGTTAAGTGTTGGAGGCCAATTTTGAACTCAGGTCCCCCTGACTTCAGAGCTGGTGCTCTATCCACTGCACCACCTCGCTGACCCTCTAATTTTTTTTTTTTTTGTCTTCAATGACAGCATTCAAAATTTCAGGCTATATCTAGCAAAATTCGTGGCATATTAGTGTATCTCACATGATTTTCGAGTGCCACTGTTCTCTACAGGCATTAATTAAGTGAAAGTGCTCTCCTTCCCAGGTCCATATTTTCCAAAAAGAGAGCTTAATGCAAGAGCCAGAAATCTTAAGGAAGAGACTCCAATGTTCTATAAGAGGGAGTTTTGATTAAGAGAACCTGGTCTTGGCTGGACTTCCATTATATACCTGGTTGTACTATCAATGCAATGGCAGCTAACCCTATGCAAATAAAAGTTGAAAGTTCTGGGAACCAATGTGGGAAAAGGTTTAAAAAAATCATACAATCTTGTGACATATTAGAGATCCGCAGTATTATTTTTCTTTTAATGGGCAACTACAGAGATAAGGTTTGTTTTTTGTTCTATACCACAGGAATCTGAAATTAGGAATTATTCTGCTTCTTTGGGCATCAGGTTCCTCATTTCTAAAATAATAATAATAGTAATAAAATTGGACTTAATGCTTCTATGCTCCCTTACTTCTCCTCCTTTTATAAAACCTATATTAGATGTTGAAATTGTGATATGTTCCCTTTCTAACAGTTTCAAGACATTAGCAAGTTACATGAAATATGAAGGTAAGAATAGTTTTTGAGTTAAGGCAGGCTTAAAGGGACCAGTCACTCTCCCCAAGCCGATTAAACCAATAAGCAAAAATTTCCCAGAAATTGGAAGGGCACCCTGGAGATCATGTGCATCAGGAATCCCCAAATCATCTGGTTTATTTTTCAGGCATACCCAGTCACCTTTAAGATATCAGCTTCAATGTCACTGGGCACAGAAGAGTAGCACATTCATGGAAGACCTAAAAGATTCCGTCTAAGGGGCTTCTGCTATTGGATAGGCCAGAGGGATAGTTCTATGGCCTGGGGCAGGATATTCTGGCAATGGACATTTCAAAAACAAGCTTTAAAAATGCCTTTTAAATAATACAAGGGGATTGGGACTCTTCTTCCCTGGAGGTTCTTCCTCCTCCACCAATGCCCGCGTTTGCCCTCCCCCTCTCTATGTAAGGGATCATGATTGGCAGGTCCAGCTGATGTTACTGCTTCTAGTCTGGCCCCTTCCAGCACTCCTGACAGATGTTTTAATCTACTGTTTGAAGAATGACTTCTGCACAGCTCTGCTATTCTAACATCTGTTTCTGTTTAGAAAGACAGAGGCATTTCAAACTGCACTGGCTGTGCCACACACTGGGAATTGTTTAAACGGCAACCCAAGTTGCTTACATTACTCTATTACAGCAAGAGAAGGATTTACTGCAGTTAAGCTTGACATATTTTTAAGCTCTGTAAAATAGATCATTCATTAAAAAAGGCGAACAGTTTAGCTTCCTAAATACATCCTTTTAGAAAGGAGGTATTTACTTTATTAACTCATAAAAACATCTAGGGGAAAAAGGAAAGCATCTAGAAGTATTCTTGTCTTGGCTCTCTTCTGAATCTACTTAAATGATTGCTTTGCTAGTTATTATCCTCTGACTTTTCCACTTTCTCTTAATATTCTCAACACCCTGTGATTACTGTTACTCTAAACAGTACATGGCATATTACATGTCAGGAGATATTAAAGCATGATTTCCTGTTTGCGGTGGAGAGAGAAAGCGCTACTTTTGAAATCCAAGAGGACAAGGTGTTCTACCAGGCTTACAATAGAGCAAACAGACTAATAGAGATAACCAAGTTTCAATCTGCTGCTTTATGTACAAAGTGAATCCTTTTCCATGAGTTTTTATTCCTTTTTTCCTTTCTCCTTCATCAGTTGCCAAGTTCTCTGTCTTCACAGCATAACTCCTATTTCTCTCCTCTCCACTTATACTGCTAGAACCCTAGTTGAGACACTTATCACCTCTCATCTGGATAATTCTAATCGTCTTCTGAGAGACTTTTCTTCCTCCAGTCTTGCATTCTCCAATTCATCTTCCACATACATTTTACCTTCCTAAGGAGCAAATCTGATCATGCCCCTTCCCCTGTGCCCCCTGTGTCTTAAACTTTTTTGTGTCATGAATTGTTCTGCCCACTAGAATATGAGCTTTTTGAGGAGAGGGACAATTTTTACCTTTCTTTATAATCCTCCTCATTTAAAACTGTACCTGAAACACAATAGTGTGTAATATATACTTATTCACTTGGATTGTTGACTTCGGAGATCTGATGAAGCCTATGGACCACTTCTTATAATCATGATCTTAAATGCATAAAATAAAATATATAGCTTTACAAAAGTAACCAATCATATTTAAATAAAGTAATTTTTTAAATTTCACAAACTCCAAATAAAGAACCCCTGCTCTAGGCAATAATACAAACTTCTTTTTTATAACAGCTTTTTATTTTTCAAAATAAAATGCAAAGATAATTTTGACCTTTGCAAAACCTGTGTTCCAAATTTTTCTCCCTCTTTCATACTCCTCCTCCCCCAAATAGAGAGTAATCCAATAGAGATTAAAGAAATGCAATTCTTCTAAAGGTATTTCCACATATATCATGCTGAGCAAGAAAAATCAGATCAAAAGGGGAAAAAATGAGAAAGAAAAAATCAAATAAACAACAACCAAAGAAGGATGAAAATACTATGTTGTGATCCACATTCAATCTTCATAGGCCTTTCTCTGGATGCAGATGACTCTTTCTATCACAAATCTATTAGAATTGCCTTGAATCACTTCATTTGTTGAAAAGAGCCAAGCCTATCACTAATACAAACTTCTTAATTCAGAATTTATGTTCTTTCCTTATCTGGTTCCAACCTAACTTTACAATCTCATTTTTATAATTATTCTACTTATGTGGCCCTCTTCAACAATGAGAAAAAACAAATCAGCTCCAATAGAACAGTAATGAATTGAACCAGCTACACACAGTGAAAGAACTCAGGGAAATGAGTGTGAACCACTACATAGAATTCCCAATCCCTCTATTTTTCTCCACCTGCATTTTTGATTTCCTTCACAGGTTAATTGTACACTATTTCAAAGTCTGATTCTTTTTGTACAGCAAAATAACTGTATGGACATGTATGCATATATTGTATATAACATATACTTTAACATATTTAGCATGTATTGGTCTACCTGTCATCTGGGGGAGGGGGTGGGGGAAAGGAGGGGAAAAATTGGAACAAAAGGTTTTGCAATTGTCAATGCTAAAAAATTACACATGAATATATCTTGTAAACAAAAAGCTATTATATATATATATATATATATATATAATTATTCCACTTTATATACTCTATCTTTCAAAGAAACTGACCTACTAACTGTTTCCTGAACTCAATATAACATTTCCCATTTCCAGGTGTGCTATTTTCTATTCCCTCATCATCTCTGATTTTCAGAATCCTGATCTTCCTTCAAAATTTATTTCAAGTGCCATTTTCTTCATGAAGCTTTCCCTTATCAACTTGAAGGACAATTCTTTCTGAATAAATGTTACTAGAGCATTTTAACTATCTCCTCTTCCCACTATCATACTCTACTTTTTAGTACCCTTATATGTATACACATAATTTCTTTTTTAGTCGAGTATAGCTCCTTAAGAGTGGGAATTGCCACATAACCCAGTGCTTTGTACATTGTTGTCAGTCATTTTTCAGTCATGTCCAACTCCTCATGTCCCCAATTAGTGTTTCCTTGAGAAAGATCCTAGAAAGGTTTGCAATTTCCTTCTCCAAATCATTTTATAGAAAAAGAAACTGAGGTTAAAAAATGGTTAAGTGGCTTGCCCAAGGTCACATAGCTAATAAGTATCTGAAGCTAGATTTGAATGCAGGATAATGAATCTTTCAGACTTAAGAGCTGGCCTTCTATCTACTGTGTCACCTCGTTGCCTCTCCTTTGTACATATTGCATGTTTAATAAGTACCACACATATACTTAGCCACACATATTTCTCCTTTTCTGAGTTAGTATAATGGATAGTTTCAAATACTGTTTCATAATAGAAAATTTTAATTGAGCAACATAAGCATAGATGGTTGAGCCTTATGAACAGCAAAACCTAACCACAAGAGAATATGACAAAAGAGCCTCCTCTATAAGGAGGATTAGTTCATAGACAAAACCATACAGTCATCAAGCAATCACATCAATTCTTTGGGAATACAGTCTCTATTTCTATGTTTATAACAATGGTCCTATGGATAACAATGTAGGTGAGAACTTTAATTTATTACATTTTTTAATGTGCTAGCCAATTTTTGAATTTTTTGATTCTAAGGATATATCCTTTGGTTCCCTACAAAAAAAGGAAAATGGAACTCATATTTTCAACTGATAAGCTATATTTCCCCATTATCTTGGAAATATCTAGGCATTGCAGGGGGTGGGGGGAGAACATACACATACACACCTTGATTGATTCCATTTTATTGATACATACCTTTATTGAGTGAAGAGGAAAGACTGAAGAAGAAAACAGGGAAATCAGAACACAGGCAAGCAGGATACCTTTAAAAGTTTCATATTAGTTATCATTATATTAAAAATAATCTGCACATAATTACATTTTACAAATAATCCTCCCTTTTGCTATTTTATTTTGTTTTATGGAGATGCTTCTTCTACTTAGTATATATTAGGTTCAGAATATTGGGGGAGGCAATGGAAGTTAAGTGACTTATCCAAGGTCACACAATTAGGATGTATCTGAGGCTAAATTTGAACTCAGGTCCTCCTGACTGTAGGGCAATGCTCTATCTACTATACCATCTAGATATCCCAAGTTCAGAATTTTTAAAAAGAGAAAAGGAATGGTGGAATTCTGCAATCTGTGTGTTGGTGGATGGTCAGTGAAGTAAAAAGACTGATGTGGGATAAGATTCTAGAGAATATTTATGAATATCAAATCAAAGGATGATCTTTAAGAAAATGGAAATTAAATGAATAAGGCATATTACAGTTATATATTTTGATTCTTCTTTGCTATTTCTTTCAACTCTCACTTCATTCAAAAGGGTAAATATACACTAAATATACAATCACCACTACCACCACTTTGGCCACTCAAATAGGATTTATAATGACACCCCTTTCAACTTATTTAGTATGTACAGTATAAATTTCAACCATATTGAGATATAGTTTTAGACACACTGTATCCAAGTTTCCTTTCTGGTATTGCTTATCAAATAGGCAGCATATATAAAAGATGTGGTTGTACAGTGAATAGAGCACTAAGCTTGGAGCTGGGAAGATCTGAGTTCAAATGTGACCTCAGAGATTTACCAGCTGTAAGATTCTGGCAAGCCGTTAAGCAACTATTTGCCTCAGTTTTTCATTTGTAAAATAGACACACTGGAGAAGGAAATGGCAAACGACTCCAGTATCTTTGCCAAGAAAACCCCATGGACAAAAGTCCATGGGGTCACATAGAGTCAGAAATACCTCAGCAGCAACAACAAACACATATAAAAGCATTAGATTTGAAGTCAAAAGATTTAAATTCAAGTTACTACTCATGTGACTTTAGGAAAAATATCATTGTCAACTTCTTCACCATTGAATTTGTTATTTTGTGATTTAAAAACACTGTACATTGCATTATATGTCATATACTGTATTATCTCAAAAGATTTCATTCTATTACTCTGGTTCTCAGTTTTCTCATCACAAAATTATTTCTAAAATCCCTTTCATCTCTTATGATCCTATGATCAAGAACTGAGAAATCAACCCAGAGAATTAGATTCAGTTTTGTTAGCATGTATTTGACTACCACAACCCTACATACCCTTAAATTTTTTTAGATGTAAAATTCAGGATTGTTATTTTTTAAAAAAAGGCATTCTTGTAGACTCTGGCATCATACCAGAAAATATTAAGTCCTTATATGATTTCCTAAAGGAAAATGAAATTGAAGGATTTGCCCCTACAAATTTACAGGGATTTCCAGATGATGAAAGCACCCCCTTAATCCCAACTATGTAAAAAGGATAACGGTACTACCAAGAGGAAGTCTCAGAGTAGGAAAGAGGCTAATATTTTCTAGGGTTATTGTCAATTAGCAGCTATTTTTCTATTCCACAGGTCAAGAGCCCTGCCCGCTTAATTTTGCTAATAGTATCATACATCTAAGATACAAAAATGGAAGAAGTAGGAGATGTATGACCCTACCTCACTGTGTACTCTTGATAAGGACTTAGCAAGATCCCACAAAGATCTCTTCTTGCTTACTAAATTAGATCAGTGCTAGCCCATTGACTTCTCAGTGTCACCACATATATAAAGATAGTTGCATCATTGTATCATTATTATAGCATAATGTTGCATTATTGGATCATATTGTGCAGCATTTTCTGTTTTTTTTTCTTTTAGTGAGATTTCCTTTTTTGCCATTGTCCCAAAGAGTTTGGTATTACTGAAAACACTGCCAAAAAATTCCTATATATCTTCTCAAGGCCTACCAGAACTAGGTAGAGAGATTGAACTTTCAAAAGCTGTCCACTTTTGATGCAGAGATCTCAGGAATCTTCTGTCCTTCAACTCAAGGAGGTCAAAGTCAAAAGCAAAGATCCAATATGGATAAAAAAAAACATTCATAGCAGCAATGTTTGCAATAGCAAAAAAGTAAAAGCAAGTTGGCTGCTCCTTGTTTGAAAAATAGATGAATATACTATATGAAAAATTATTGTAGAATAAGAAATGAAAAATAAGAATTCAGAGAAGCATAGAAATATTTGTATGAAATAATAGAATAAAGTGAGCTGAAGAGGGGAAACTTTAAAATAATTGCATCAAGATAAAATAGAAAGATCATTAAAAGGAAGTAAAACTTTGAGCAATTAAAAAAAAACAAAAATGGTCTCAAAAAAACAATAAAGAAACATACCTCCTCTTCCCTCCATCAGAACCAAGAGACATCCATAAACTTCAATAAAAAACTACAACTTTATTGCAAAATAACTATTTTACTTTTTATTCTATTGTATGTATCTAAAAACATTATTCTGACAAAGGCACCATAGGCTTCATCAGACCATCAAAAGGGTTCATGACACAAAAAGATTAAGAACTCCTGGACTAGATAGTGTCTGAGATCATCAAGGATCTCAAGAATATAGATGTCCACTCTAAAGCTACAGTCCTATGATCCTCTAACTATTAGATTTGTATTCATTGTTAGATTTGGTCATAGTTTTCAGGTGTTTTGGAAAGGTTCATAATTCAAGTTTTAAATAAGGCAGGAGTTATATTGTCTGAACCATGTATTAACCAACAAATTACTTAGTTTAAGACATTTCATGCCCACCAGGTCAATAGAATGTTTTCCTGCCCTCTGACTGAGTCAATCAATCAATAAATATTCATATATACTAGGCACTGGGGAATACACAGCAACAAAAGGTAGCCTTCAAGGAGATCACAATCTAATGGGGGATACAACAAGCAAACAAATCTGTTTGAATAAATACAAGATATTTGTACAGGATAAATAGGAAATAATAAAAAAGAAAAATAAGAAATTTACACACTAACCTTATTGTATATTTAAAAGGAATAGCAAGTTGTATATAATAGATTTGCAATTTCATAGCGATCATTTTTTATTATAATATATTATAGAAATGCTGGCTTTATTCCATAAATTAAAAATAAAATTTAAATTTTTTAAAAGAGGGATGACACCAGAATTAAGGGAGGTTTGGAAAGAATTCCTATGAAAGATGGGGTTTCAATTGGGTCTTAAGGGAAGGCAAAAGGTAGAAATGAGAGAATTATAGGCTTTAAGGACAATCAGAGAAAATGCTAAGAGCTGACACTGAATTGAAAAATAGATGGTAGGAAGCAAGGAGACTGGAAAAGTATGGGTTGTGAAGGGATAAGTTATGATGGGCTTACTATATCAAATAGAGGATTTTGTGTTTGATCTTGATGGAAATATAGACCCAATAAAGTTGATTGAATTTGGGAAGAGGGTGTTATGGTCAGATCTGTACTTTAGGAAAATCACTTTGGCAGCTGAATGAAGGATGAATTGGAGTGGGAAGAGACAAGGTAGGCAGAACAATGTTCAATCGATTGTAATAGTCCAAGTATGAGGTCATGAGGGCCTTCACTAGAGTGGTAGCAGTGTCAGAGGAGAAAAGAGAGCATATTCAAGATATGTTGCAAAGGTAAAATTAGCCGGTCTTGCCAACAGATTGGATGGGGGATGAAATGATGAAAGACAGTAAAAAGGCAATGAATATTACTATATAATGAGCCTTAGGAAGTAGAAAGATAGTGTTAACCTCAACAGGGAGGTAACAGGGAAATTGATAGTGGAAAGCGTTTAGGGAAGGAAAGATACTGAGTTCATTTGTTGATGTGTTAAGCTTATGATGTGCCTGGCTATCCAGTTCAAGATATTTGGATGGCAGTTAAGTAGGACGTCAACAGAGAGATTAGGGCAGTATAGTTAGATTTTGGAATCATCTGCATGGAGATGACTATTAAAACCATGGGAACTGATGAGATCATCAAGTGAAGGATTATGGAGGGAAAGAGAAAATACTACAGGAGAGAGTCATGTGGGACACTCACAGTAAATGGGATGGCCTGGATGAGGAGTCAGCAAAAGAGACTGAGAAAGATTAGATAGGTAGGAGAAGAACCAGGAGAGAGTGGTATCCCAAAAAATCTAGAGAGAAGAGAATATCAAAGAAAAGAGGTTGAAGTCAAGAATAATGAATATTGAGAAAAAACCATTGGACTTGGCAATTAAGAGATCAGTGGAAACTTTGAAAAAAGCAATTTTGGTGGAATAATAAGGTCAAAAGGGGCTAACAAGTGTGTGAAAGGAGAAAAAGTGGAGGTAACTATTGTAAACTTGAGGAAATAAGTAATCAGTTGATAATAATAACAACAATAACAATAATAAGCATTTTGAGGTTTACCAAAAGCTTTACATATTTTCTAATTTGATCTTCCAATCAAGAGGTCACTAAAATCATCTAGGCAAGAGGTAATGAGGACCTGTACTATGGTGGTGGCTCTGTGTGTGTGTGTGTGTGTGTGTGTGTGTGAGCAAACGTGCATGCGTGTATATATGTGTGTGTGTGAAGGAATAGATCAGATGCAAGAGATCCTGAGGAAGTAGAAATGATAATATTTGGCAACTGCTTAACTATGTGAGATTAGTGAAAATTAGAAATCTAGAATGATGCCATAGTTATGACCTGAGTGGCCTGGAAGAATGGCCGTGCCTTCAAAAGAATAAGGAAGCCTTGAGTGAGGGCTGGGCTTGTTGGAAGAGTAGTGCTATTAATAAGTCCTACTTTGGACACTTTGAGTTGTGGCTCTTGCAGCTTCCTGAGGTCCTCCTTTCTGCTAGCTATCACTAGTCTCATGCTTCAGACTCCATATGATCATGAGCATGACCCCTTAATGAGATCTACCAGTCAGTCAAGTATTTTGACAAGCACTATGAGAACTGGCATGTTACATTACTTGGGAAACTTTCAAAACAAATATCAAAAACCCACCTGATTTCCAAAGAGAAGTAGAAGACAGTGGTTATTCAGCTGAATCTTAGATGTGTCATGATAAAATTCATGAGCCAGAATCACATATTCTACTCTTTAGAAGACTTCTTCTAAAAGAACAACAAAAATGAAGTTGACCTGAGATTTTCACTTTTTTTCAAATTATGTTCAAGTATCTATATGGTAGTATTCAGTGGATATCCATCCATGGACATAAGCTGTAATTTTTCACAGAAATGGGGGTTCGTTAAATGCCACTGTGAGTCTTCTAGATTGTATTTGAAATAATTTTTCCTAGACAATTTTCTGTTACTATAAATGCCTATTTGATTTCTCCCTTAATTATCTTTAATAAAGTTCATATGTCACATATAAAAAAACAGTACCTAATAGGAAATTGGGAATATGGGGTTGAAGTTCAAGGGAGAGCCTGGAATTGATTATATAGATCTGGGAGCCATATACAGATACATATAATAATTAAATACATGGAAGCTGATACAATTACTAAGAGACAAAGAGAAAACTAAGAGGCCCCAGTTAGAGAGAGTCTAACACCCATATTTAGGGTGTATGATACGGATTATAAACCAGCCAAGATGACTGAAAACAGGTAGGAGAACCAGTAGACAGCAGTATCACAAAAATCCCAACTAGTATCCAGGAAATAATATCCAGGAAGGCATAATGATTGATAGTGTCAGAGGCTGCAGAGGTCAAGGACAAGATAGGAAAGCCTCAAATTTAGCAATCAAAAGACATTATTGGTAATATTAAAGAAGACAGTTTCAGTCAAAAGATGAAGTCAGAAGCCAGATTGAAAAAAGCTGAGGAAAGAGAGGAGAGGCAGTAGATGCACCAAACATAGACAATGTTTTCTAAGAGGTTGTCTCAAAATGTGAAGAGAAATATAGGATGAGAACTTGAGAGGATATTAGGGTGTAATGAAGGTTTTTTTTTTAATGAAAAATTGGGAATTTTTTATAGCTGAAGAGAAGGAAATAACACGAAGATCAAGATTTAAAACAGAAAATGATTAAAAAGTTATAATTTTTTGGAGAAGATGGGAGGGGATTGAGAATAGGATCACATGTAGAAGAACTGACCTTAGCAAGAAGAAAAGTCTCTTTTTGTCAGGAACTGGAGGAATGGAAGAAAAACTTTGAGATAGAAAAGAACTGGAAAAGAAGATGCTTATAGGAAATGACCTTAAATTTTCTCAATAAGTGGGAAGTTATATTCTCAGCTGTGAGGGGCCAAATTGGAGGCATGGGAGGTTTAAGAAAAGCATTAAATATTTAGGAAAGTTTTGTGGGTGATAAGATAGAGCATCAATTGGAGAAAAATGAAAGGATTGCCTTGATGCAATAGGGATCCAGTTAAAACCAGGTAAGTTGAATTTATTACATTCCACTGACTGCTATAATAACTGCTATGTTATTGTCACATGCTGAAGACAATAGGGAAGGTCTCAGAATACCTCAAGGAAGCAGTTGTCCATAACCTTATAATTAGGTCACACAGGCCAGCCCTTTGATTATGTTCTGTGCTTTAAGCCATTTTCAATATAATCCAATGACCAAGGCTTTCTCTAGAGACACATGAACACAGGGAACACAAGCAAACAAGCAGGGAATGCCAAAAAGGTAATCAGACTGAGCAGAACTAAGCTGTTCTGCTTTTTAAAAGGGTCTCCCATAGCTCTAATTTTTCTTTTAAAAACATACAAAACTAGCACCACCCTATAATGGCTATATCTAAATACAATCCCAGACACCTTACTGGTCCTGTTTTTATCTGTAGTTTATAAGGTCTCTTTAGAGTAAGAGAGAAGCACTGATTCTGAACATTACTGATAACCACTACCTTCCTATTCCACAGACTAACTGTCCCATTTGTGGCATTTTGAAGAGAAATTTGGAATTATGTCCAAAGAGTTATACAAAAGTTATATGCCCTTTGACTGGGCAATACCACTCCTAGGTCTGTTTCCTAAGGTGATAGAATGGGGGGAAGGAAAAGAAACTCTATGTTCTAAAATATTTATAGCAGCTTTCTTTGTGATGACAAAGAAGTGGAAATTGAAAGAATGCCCATCATTTCGGAAATGGCTGAATAAATTGAGGCATATGATAATGATGTAATAATACTGTGCTGTAAGAAATTTTGAATTGGTTGATTTTAGAAAAAAATGTAGAAAGACTTGTATGTAATTATGAAAATCAAAGTGAACAGAATCAAGAGAACAACAATATTATTGATATAACAGCAATATTATTTGAGGAATATTTATGAATAACCAAATTATTCTGAGTGCTATACTCAGATCAACTATAAAGAACCTGTGAAGGAAGATGTTTTCTACCTCAAGAGAAAAAACCAGTAATCAGAAGTATGCATGGTTTTGCTTATATTTATAAATCTGCATCCAATAGTGGCCTTCTCTAGGTGAGTTGAAGAGAGGGAGAGAGGGAGTCCCAGAAGATTATCCCCAAAGCACTAACTTCCCTCAAAAATGAATAAACTAGCTTTTAATGCAAGGATGAACCTTAGCAGATGAGATAGAGTATTAACTTTTCCCCAATAGAAGTAATATACAAAATCAATATAAAGCAAGATAAGAATTTCTTTTTAATTTTATTTTGTTGTAATGAGGCAAAGCGATTTTCTTTCCTATAGAAGAAGATACTAACAACCTATGCAAAGCACTATGATGCAATAGAAAGAGCATTAAATATAGAATAAGAAGAGTTAGCCAAAGGAACTACTACTTCCCAAGGAGGCAAGTACCTTAGAAAGATTGACTTTTAGTTTCAGCACATGTTAAAAAAGAAAATGACAATGTTTCCACCAACTAGCTGGTAAAGTGCTATTGGAATGTGAATTCTTATCATTTCAGAGGGAGGTCTTGGAGTCTTCTTCCTGAATGAATTCAAGGTCAGCATGGGCTCCGGACATCTATTTTCATTCAATCATAATGATACATTATGGAGAAAAAGTACATTAAATGTACATACATGTAGGTAAAGAGAGAAGGTGTAGCCACATGACCTAATGTCCTGCCCCCTTTTCTCTGTATCTGGGCTATCTCACTTGCAACTTGAACAGGTGGATTTTCTCAGAGGGAGAACTTTTCACAATAACTACTTACATTATTACAATTCATTCTCAGTATCCTAGGAACAGTAGAGTTCTGGTAAATTTTTAACCACCAGCTTTCCAAAATAAAGTATACAAAATATACTTCTAAATTAAAGCTTCATTATTTATATTTTCTCCATGTCTTAAGCCTAAACAACCAACAAAACAATAAATCAAACATTGATCTGTAAAATGTACCAATTTCTCAAATATTAATATTTACAATAAAAATTGAACATGGCTCTCCAGAATCAGTTTAAGATAGCCCCTCTGTGAGTAACATTGGTGTAAAGAAAATACACACACACACACATATATATATATATATATATATATGTGTATATATATATATATATATATATATTCACAGTTGTAACCCTTGAGACATAGCTTATGTAACTCCCATTTGCTCAAATTAATTGCAATGATTCTACTTGTTCATTAAAAAAAATTTTTTTTGAGACTCTGTTTATCTCATCCAGGCTAGAAGTGCAGTAAACACTCATAGTTCCAATTCTACTATCGAGTAGACCTACTACTCCATTGTCAACATAAACCAGTTCATCCCTCCCTAGGCAATCTAGTGGCCCCAGTTCCCAAGCGCTTACAATCTTGGTGCCAGAGAACACATATATCTAATCAGATTAATTTACTGCAATTTAGAACTCCTGAACTTAAGTTATTTACCAGCCTCTGTCTCTCCAGTAATAGGAATTATAGGTGTGTGCTATTTTGCCTGACTCCATTATCTCTTAAACATGAAACTTTTACTAAATGAAAATACAAAATCATGAATAATAATAACCAAACAGTTTCTAAATAAATGGGAAGGGGAAGTATAAATAATAAAAAATAGTTCACCCATAAACTCAGGTCACATTCTCTTACAAATGCAATAAATATGAGGGGCAAATGAGCACAACCTTAGAGAAATTTAGCAATGAGACCCAAGAGTAGGAAATCCCATATGCCATGGACAATTCCTTACCATGGAATGGAAGTCTGGATATCTATAATATCTCTTAGCCACAGTCTGTAGCCTGTTTCCTGCTTAGTAAAAACACGCCTTTTCTCAGGCTCTCCTCTATTCCATTAAGATAAAACCATTTCTCTGCTACTCTTGGACCATTAACCCAGTGTTAAACTTTTGTAGATAACCAGCAGCCTTAAACCTAGAAATTTGCAGCAATAATATTAAAAACAATAATAATAATAGCTGGCATTTAGATGGAGTTTTAAAGTTTTCAAAGTACTTCACATACAACTTTATGAGGTTGGTATCATTATTATCTCCATTTTACAGATGATAAAACTGAAGCTAAAATGGGCAAAAGTATTTGAGGCAGGATCTGAAATCAAGTCTCTCTGACTCGAAGTAAAACACACTATCTTCTGCACTAAACTAGCCTTCTTTATTATATTGTGAGTATTTTTTATTCTGAGATAGACAGTTCTCTCTTAGGTACTTTCAAAACTGGTATGTGAGGGCTTTTAGGTTCTGTCAGCACAGTCTCTGTTTTCCCTTCAAGTCACTTTTTTTGTTCCCTATAAAATGTCCCTTTTCTTCTACTTGCAGCAAATAAAATGTCCACATAAGAAAGAGGTAAAACCTTACATGCATGTATACATGTACATGTATGTGCATTATGTGCACACAAATATGTGTATTTATTGTAATGCTTTCTTCTTATGTAGATATTTAATTTATTGAAAGGAAAAGGATATCATATGCATGTGAGTACATTTAATAAAACACACATGCAAAATATTTGTAATGACATGGATTGTCATTGAGGAGAAGACCTTTTCCCTTTCCCAAAAATTTCCTGGGACTGGCAGGAGGAATGACATGCTAACAGTACTTCTAAGCCATAAAGAGGACTATATAACAAAGAATGAGGAGTAGTTTTGGTCACTAGTTTGGAAATCTACAATAAAAAAACTAGAAACTTATTAGTTAGGTAGTACCACTTAGTGAGCTACCAGAAAAAAAAATGACACATACAGAGAGAAGAACTCAGATGCTTTTTCACCCCATAACAAAGGAAAAATTTCCAGTTTCCTAACTTCCCTTTGAGGTTTATATGCTAGCAGATGTCAAATCTAAAGGATATCCAAAATAGAATCACCAATTTTCTTCTTTCCCCATTTCTTATAATAGCTAGATCCAACTGTGTATTATATACACAAATGCTATTCATGAAAGCTGTGTTTTCAACCTTTCTTCAACCATAATCAATAACTAGTTGTATATAATCAAGACAAATGTTGCATAATAGGACCATGTTTATTAAGTCAATATATGGCTTGTGGTGAATTCCTTGGCATTGTTTGTTCACGGTATAAATATTTTAAAATTCTGCTGGTAACAGGAGTTTCTGTATACATTATACAGTACTTTTTATCCGGTTAAGAGAAGCAATATGAAGGAGCGGATGCAACTTGTCCAAACAAACATGTGTTTCTTCCTCCAGCTGGGCGGATTGTCATTATTTCCTTTTGGAACCTCCTTTTGTCATATTTCACAGTCATAGCATGTACATACAGGTAAATATGTTGGTTTGATCTACCATTTGTATTTAGAAAATTAAAATTAATACATAACTGGGACAGAGAGTGTATGGATAGAAAACTTTAGGTCAAATTAGTATATGTATAGACTTGGCAGAATTTTAGTAAGTTAGTATTTACATAAAACCTTAAGATGTCTGAAGTATTTTATAAATATTACCTCATTAGATTCTTATTTCAACATATAAAATTCTCATATTTTTGGTAACATTTTGATAGTACTATAATATCCATTGTCAAGATGTTAAGAGATAGGACAACCTCCACCAAATATTCCTATCATAAAGAAAACAATACTTTAAGAACTTAACTGTTCTCATACAACATACAATCATGACTGGCAGTTTAGGGATGTTTCAAGTCAGGTGGTTTATGAAAAAGAATGGCTTAATCAATGAGACAAATCTGTGGCAATCCCTTTGGGGAGTTTGATTCCAAAAGATTAAAAGTTCTTCTCATAGCTGGGTATTTGATCCAGCAGAATTCCTGACATCTTTAAAGTCAGCAATATAGACATTCAGTCAGGGAGATCCTAACAACCAATATTGTCCTCTGAAAAAGCTCTAGCTCTGAAAGGCTGCCCATTCAAGGAAAATAATTCCAGCTGAAAACTTTATTAGGTGAAGGGAGTGGGGAGCAGTTTTATTGTTTCATAGAGTTTTATTTCATTGTTTTCTTTTCCACCAACCACCATGAAAAAATAAAGTGTACTATATCTTGATATCCATCCAATTTCATATATAGAAATACTTTGATACCAAAGATATATCATTTTTTCAAATTTAAGATTGTAGAAGGAATATAAGGCTCTTCTAGTAAGAAAAAATATGAAAGAAAAGAAAAAAAGTTGAGATAAATAATTTTAGTAAATGCAATCAATGTGAAAAGTCATTTAAAAAAAAGAAAAATCACTTTGAGTCCTTCAGTGGGGTCCCCCCCCCAAATGAGAACAATCAAGGGAACCCAAAGAAAACAACCCTTCTCCTTCTACAGGAAAGTCTTTTAAAATTCCATTTCTCCCCTTCTCTCCCTTTCATGTTTCTCTACCCTCAACTCCTACCAACTCTCAACATAAGATAATAGACATGAACAATCATCTCAGTACCAGTACTTGGCCCTTCTATTATCCTCTAGATTAGGTAGAAGCCAAATGTGACCCACACTTCCCTAAAATTATTCTAGAGAACTCTCTTCTGTACCTTGGGGATAGGGGAAGGGAGAGTACCTCTGACTTTTCTGATCTAGTTCAGAAAAGATTGACTTCCAGCGATGGAATGGGCACAAATGGTAATGTTCCTGATTATTCACTCTTTGACATTTTCCTCCAGGTAAGCATTTATTTAAAAGCACCCTTCCATGACCAAGTCTCTAGCATTCTATAGTAAGCTGCTCCATCTGATTTTATGTCCTAATTTTTCATTTTCTATAATGTTATTTTAAACCTCTTTTTTTTTCCTCCGGTACAATTATTTACGGGATAAATTATTTAATTATTTACGGGATTATTTATTTACGGGATAAATTATTTATGGGATAAATTATTTAATTAATTAAATAATCATTTTTGTTCCACCAGGGAACCAAGGATCCTTCTTCATAGGAGTTTAGCAATAAAGTGAGCAACTCTAGATGGAGTTCCTAGAATTATCTGGAAAGAGTCTTGGGCAATAGAAGATTAATTTCTTGAGTGTAATTACTATTTCTCTTTCTATCTCTTTTGTCTTTGTATCTATACCCCAGTGATTTGCCCAAAGGTGGTACATAATAAATGTTTGTTGAATTTAAAGCAGAATTTAAAACCACTAGGATTTTCAATCTCTTTAAAGAGGGTAAAGGGACCTTGGGAAACATCTGTAACCAAGGAATGAAAGCAAGAGGTAAAAAGAGAGAAAAGATGAAAAGTTAGCTGATGCGAAAGGTAAATGCAAGAGAGATGATCTAAGGATTATCTTTCAAAAACAATTCTGTCCCACAATACTAATAAACACGTGTGCATGCACACACATACACATACATACTCACACACACTCTCTCTCTTCCTTTTTTCTTTTCTCTTTCCCTTCTTTCTCTCTCTTTTCTCTTTTTTCTCTCTCTTCCTCTGTTTTTTCTCTTGTCTCTCTATATATACCCCCTTCTCTCCTCTCTTCTTTCATATTCTTTCTTTTTTTTACTTCTCAGTATCTGTATATATACCATATATCATATGATTTATAATATATGTCACATAGATATGTATACCAAGTAATATACATTTTTAAAATTGGAGTATTTATACATATATTAATTTAACATATAGCATATAAGTATATTATTTATACTATATAGCATCTGTCCTAGTTCTAAAAATGTATATATATTATGTGTGTGTGTGTGTGTGTGTGTGTGTGTGTGTGTGTATTCAAGTTGCTTTCAAGGGAATCAGTTTCTAAAAAGAAAACTGAACTCTTGATTTCAGTGGCTTTTACCCTATCACCAGATCACATCTGTGTATCCAGAAATTTATACTCACCAGCCAAGCCGGAACCCCAAATAGCATCAGACTACTTTGGGGCAGGCTCAGAAGTTTGCCCATATCTGATACTACCTTGAAAGGAGTAAATTGATGGCTTTGCCTAGGAATTCATTCACTTCTAGTCCATGTAAGAAATCAGAAAAACCTTGGGTCCTGAGCAGATGGAACCAGCTCAGGAATAAAAGCAGCCGTTAGACCCCCTTGGATCTTTTTCCATAGGCCTAAATATTAATAGTTTGAGCAAATGTTTATTAATTATTTGCAGCATAGCACCACTGGAGAGAAGGGCAGCTGTACAGAGGCCTATTCAAGCTCAGAACAATGGTTCCCTCTCTTCAGGGGGGATAGGCTCAGAGAGAGAAGGAAGGTTTCCCTTGGCAACTAAAGATGGCCTAACCTAGGAACTCCTGATTGACCAAAGCTCAAGTGTTTTCTTTAAATTACTCCCCAGAGGCAAAAAGCAAAAGGAGCAGGTGGTAGGAGTGTAGACTTCAGCGAACTTCAGAGGGAGGGGGGAGAGAGACTCTGAGGAGAGGAGAGGAAGCTGGAGCCTGATTTCTGGGCTGTCTCTAGGACTAGAGCTCTTCTCTTTCTCAGGTAGACCCAAAGGGTCAGTCAGTCACCGAGTCAGAGACTAACAGATGCAAGGAGGACTCCCAGGCACCCAGATTAGGAGTTTCTAGAGCTCCCATTGCCCATATGTGGAGAACCAGCTGGGTATCGAGCTGAGCTGCCAAAGAAGGGAGAGGGAAGAGCTAATGTTAACAATTACTTTAGACAAACCTGATCGTGTGAAAGCCAATCAAAAAGTCAACCAACATGTATTTATGAAGCGGTTAGTATGTATTCTGTATTGCCTAGGCACAAAGGGTGGGGGTGGGAAAGAATATAAGAGACCAACATTCAGACTAATATGACAACGTGACTTATTTTTAAACAAACATATTATGAACTTACACATTCAAATGAGTGTTGTATTTTAAAATAGTCACCATGGGAGGCTTTGCTCACCACATTACCGCTATTGTATTGTTGCAACTGCTCTCTTAGTACTGCCGTCAGAAACTACTGCATGTTCTTGGAATATCAATGGTGATAAATTCAGATATTTTAAGAAGGGGTTTGACTCCTTTTGGAGTCAAATCTGGTGAATGAGGCCATCTAATTTACAATATTCATCTAATAACCAAGATGAATAATGCCGAGCTTGAAGAGATGGCAGCAAATAAGTCATGTGCTTTTAGAGTAATGAGACTGGTTTTCTCAAAAGAGGAGCTTCCAGATATGAGTTGAGCAATTTTAATGTCACTAAAATGAACATTTGGCCTCTTGAAGTGACTGCACTGATAGACAAAACTCATTTGAATGTATAAATTCAGATGTCTGTTTTAAAAAAAAAAAAAAGTCAGTCTGACAAAGTCATTGAAAATGAATATTGCAAAATTATAAAAATTAAGGTTGGGCCCAAAAAAAAGATATGAGAAAGAACCACATGACCCTACTCTTTTGAGAAGGAGGGGTGTAGAACACTGCATAATTGGCAAATTTTTCCCATGTATTGATTAGTTTTTATCTTTTTTTCTCTTTTTCCTTAGAAAGAAATTCCTTTGTTATGTGAGGTAGCTCTTTGGGAGGAGGGGAGAGAAGAGTCAGAGGAAAGTTTAGGTAACATAAAAGCAAAAGAGATAAAAATGTATTTTAAAATGTTACTTTACTGTCATATTTTATATAATACAATGTTAATTTTTCAAGGAATTTGTTAACTATTAAAGGAGAAACAATATATCAGGGGAAAGAAAGAAAAATTCCATGAAATCCAATTGTACAGAGGAGAAGGCAAGATCCTGTAATGCAAAGTACTTTGCCTGATGAGAAGACTAACCATTAATGAAATCAGGCCAGGCTGGGCAGGTAGTCCTACCAGCCAACATGGAAAATGAACAGAGCCAGAAAATGGTATTTAACGCTCTTCCTTCCTACAGCCTCCTTCTCTCATATCTTCTTTCATCTAAGATCTTACAACTCAAAATGACTCAAACTTTTCCCCTAGATATCTGCACACCACTGGGAAGTGGATTCTGACCATCAAAGTTATCTCTTCCCAGCCTTTGTGAAAATGGTGACTTTTACTTAACATCAGGAGGAGGAGGTGGTGGGGCAGGGAGAAATGGGATGGTGCTGATAGTAAAGAAAGGGTATTACTGACCACTTCAGTCCTATTTCAGAGGCATATAGAATAATAATGCTGTGCTCTCCAATCCTCAAAAACCTTCCAGAGGGAGATACAGTAGCAGCAACAGCCAAATTAGTGATCTCCCATGTAAGGTTTCTAGATAGCAATAATAAAAATGCATATTTATGCTCTATTTTGTTTAGGGGGCTGGAAGCCCAAATTTATGAGTTGATCAGAAGAAAAATGGAAATTTCCCTCTATCAATGTAGACCAACAACCCATCTGTAACTTAAAAGTGTTAATAAACAGCTTGAAAGCATTTCAAGGTGAAGTAATACTTCTGTTAAAGGCAGGATTTGATCCCAAGGCCAGTCCATACTTCTGTATTTCACACAGTGCCTTATAATTTACAAAGTTGTTTTTGTTGTGGTAGTCAGTTAATTTTCAATCATAGCTTACTCTTCATGACCCTATTTGGGGTTTTCTTGGCAAAGATACTGGAATGGTTTGTCATTTCCTTCTGCAGCTCATTTTATAGATGAATAAACTGAGGCAAACAGGATAAAGTGACTGGTCTAGGAACACACAGCTAGTCTGAGGTCATATTTGAACTCAAGAAGATCAGTTTTCTTAACTCCAGATCTGGCTTTCTATCCATTATTCGACCTAGCTGCCCACAATTTACAAAATATCTTTAAAATAACCTTATAAAATAAGTGACCCAAATTATCACCCCCATTTTATTTTGGGGGATCCATACCATTTGGGGGGCTATACCTGTAATTTTATAGTGTAGGGAGCTCCCCAGAGACACTCTCCCTAGCAAGACTGGTCAGTAAATTCTCTGTAATGTACAGCCCTAGATAGTAACTTGGGTCACTGAGAGGCTAATTGATTTTCCCAGGGTCACCCATGTGTCTGCAGTATGTACCCTGCATCCAAGCTGTCACCATGCCATTTTAAAAATGAGCATAGTAAAGTTTTATTGAGGGCAATGGATTGACCATGATCGTATAGCTAGTAAAAGTGAAAGCCCTAACTTGAACCTAAGTCTTCTGATTTCATATCCAGTGATCTTTTCATTACACAATACCATGCCCAAATCTACTAATAAGTCCTAGGAACTCCTGATGAAAGAGAATGGATCTAAATTCAACATTCCATCAGATGGTCTGAAATGTTTGAGGCAAGTCCCCTGGCTCTAGTGATAAAGAAGTACCTGAGATCTGATTTACCTAGTCTGTCACTGAAGAATTATGTACATAGAATAATCAAAATTGTCCGAAGCTGGTCACTTAAGCAGGAATTCTTGTAAACCTTAGCACCCAAAATGGGCCAATAGATGTTGGTTATAGCACCCCTGGGAGGCTTCTTTCCATCAGAAAACTTTCAAATGTTACAATTTCCTAAGGGGAAAAGGGGACCTTTTGCCCAAGGCCTTCAACTAAACTATAACAGTGCCTGGGATATGTGTGTATACATATATATGTATATTGTGTATGTATATACAGTTTTCAGATCTGATTGGATTCCATGTCCCCAGAGCTTAAGTTTTAGAACCAATCAAAGGAAAGTTTTCTTCATACTACTTAGCTTCCTCAACAGAAGCCCAGAGTCAAAAAATAGACTGCCAGGTAACCGAATGTATCTGATTGCAGGATAAAACAATCTATGCATTCCTGTTATGAATTAACATTGACAAGGTAGAAGTAATCTCAGGATTCAAGTACATTTAATTTTAATCTCAACCATTAAATCCTGTGGGACATCTGTCAAATTTTATCCTTCAATTCTGAATTCACATTTAGTTAGAAATGGAAACTTTTTCATTTTATATCATAGAGAAAAGAGAATTCCGTGTGTGTGTGTGTGTGTGTGTGTGTGTGTGTGTGTGTGTTTCTGAAATTTAGTAATCTGGGAAAAAGCATTTAAACAATTAGCTTGTTCATATATTTCTGTCATAACCTGGGGCCTACACATGTCATTTATTATGGGAGAAGCAGTCAATTGGTGGTTGTAGAAACATGAGGGCTGGGAAGAACCAAATTATCTTCTGGTTTTCATTAAAAACCTCCTGAGACAATAAGCATGTTGTTTAGTATTTGAACCGTTAGCCCATTTTTATTCTGTTTTGCCCAATTTCACATAGTAGGTACTCAATAAATATTGAATGAATGAATGAATTCATTCTTTTCAAGATACCCCTGAACACATTCTTTCCTTTTAGGAAGACAGTAAATTCTGTCTCTCTTCTTAGAGGTTTCTTCTTTGATCTAGCACCTACTTTTGAAATGCTTAATAAATACTTCATTAAGTTGAATTGTGCTGAAACACAACTTTCTGAAAAGTAGAGCATGCAGAATGTCACGCTGATGTTTTCAAGGCCTCCTACGGCTGTTACTATGCCTGTCAAACTAAAATTAAAAGAAGCATCCATGATACTCCTACACCTTAGCAGACTATGGAAAACCAAAAAAGCAACAGAAAGCAAATGAATAGATTTATGGAGATTCCAGAAGGTTATCCTGTGCATTCTCAGTGAGCTCCTCTGAAGTAGAAGGTTAGAGCTGAGTGATCTGCTGAAATCTCTCTATCATCCTCCCTTTACCCTCCTTCCTTTAGAATACCCAGTTCAACCCTCTTTCTATGGCATTAATGTAGAATATTACTAGCAGGCATGTCCCAACCTTCCTCACAAAGCCTTACTTTTTTCACTTGTAATGTGAAAGAGCTAAAATGATTTCAAAGATCACTTCCAACTCCAATGCCTTGAGGCTTAGAATATCTGCTTCTAGGAAGATTGTGTAAATTTATAAATGTATGGGTTTATTTAAAGGGAAGCTTTTAGGCAGAATTTCTTAATTTTTTGGAATCTTGGAATCCTTTGGCAGTCTGGATAAGGCAGTATATCCCTTCTCAGAATAATGTTAGTTTTCTAAAAATAATAAACATTATTGTTGTTATTAATATAATAATGAAAAGAAATGACAAATTTCAGTTAGCGTTTAGTGAAAATAGAGATGTATCTTTTTTTCTATCCAAGGTCACAACTCCCTGAAAACTAACCACAGATCTCTTGGGAGTTATGAACCCCAGTTTAAGAATATCTGCTTTAAAGTCATCCAATCCAACCCTGTATTTTTTTTTTTTTTGTAAATGAGAAAACTAAGAAGTAAAAAAGAAATCTAGATCATCTAATTGAAAAGTCCTTGTTCTTTCCTTTATCCGACACCATCACTCTATATATTACTATTACCTTTCCTGTTAGCCTAGGCTGACTGAGACAAAGGGGGTCTCATGAAAAACACTGATAAAGCCTGGATTTTGTATGACATTCAAATTCTGCGCATGAATTATAATGCCTAATAAATGATGTGTCCTGGGTGAGTGCAGACTTAGCACGTGTACACAAAATGAATGCTTGTCCTGCTGCTCCTTTTCTCTAAACTTTCCAGACTTAACTGTATGGTGGTCAATGCTGGTCAATGAGGTCTGTGCTGATAGAAGCAACGGATGTTGCCCTGGGGCTAATTTAGAGAGAAAAGAAATAGAAGTCAGGTAGGGGAGGAGGGGCTACAACATGCTGAGCTGCTAATTAAAAGACCCAAATATCAAAGTAATCTTGGGATCACAGCCCCAGGGACACTTCGTTTGGGCCTTAGGGATAGAGTGACAGCTGTCCCACCAACAAGCAACCTGGGCCATTGCCTAACCGACAAAGTAGCATTGTTCTTGTGTGAGTGTATGAGCAAGATAGAAGGGGAGGGCGGGGAGAGGGGAGGAGGAGAAAGGGGGCTCTCAGAAGGAAGTTCCCAGAGCTTAAGCAGGTTAAGGCAAGGGCAGACTGTTTCTTGACTTGGCTACAAAGTGGTTTCCCAGCGGAAAGCAGGAGGTGGAGGAATAGGACAAGAAACCAGGACACTTAAACCCAGATCCAATTTGCTAGTTTAAAAAAGGTCCCTCCAGAGAAAAGATTTTCTTGCCCTGTCTCTTTAGAAAGAGAAATATGATTGATCAATTGATCAAGAAACTTATTATCATAACTAGCATTTATAGAGGGCTTTAGGATTTTAAGGCACTTTCTTGATCTATATCTTGTCACTGAACCCAGATGGCTCTGGAGGGGAAAATGAAACAGGTGACCTTGTACAACCTTGCATGTCATGTCATCACCTCCCTGATGTCATGGTCCTCTTCAAGAATGAAGCAATAATCGTATTAAGCACCTACTATGTGTAAGGAGATACTGGAGATATAAGGACAAGTAAGAAAATGTCCCTACCTTCAAATAGCTGACATTCTATTAGGGGACATGACATGAACATAAGTAAGTTAATGGAAAATATATTTTAATGAGGAATAAATACTAGGTAATTTGGGGAAGAAGTGCTAGTGGTTAGGGGGATTAGGAAAAGCTTCATATAAGAGATGATGTTTGGGGGGAGCTAGGTGGCTCAGTGGATAGAGCACTAGCCCTGAAGTCAAGGAGGACCTGAGTTCAAATTTGACCTCAGACATGCAATACTTCCTAGCTGTGTGACCCTGGTCAAATCACTTAACCCCAGTTGCCTCAGCAAAAAAAAAAGGTAAGTAAGCAATTCAGTCAATAAATAAACATTTGTTTAAAAAAAGAGAGAGATGATGTTTGAGCTGAGCTTTTGAAGGGAACTAGGGAGTCTAAGAGGCTAGATAAGAATGGATTGCATCTCAGACTTGGGGGACAACCTAAGCAAAAGCCCAGAGTCTGGAGATGGAATGCCCTGGCTGACTTCCATCCCTGGGATACCTTCTCTCTTTTACTCTGACTCCTGACCTCACTGGCTTCCTTTAAATCTTGACTAAAATCCCACATTCTACAGGAAATCTTTCCCAGTCCCTCTTAATTCTAGTACCTTTCCTCTGTGAAATATCCTGTATATATAGTTTATTTGTATATATTTGTTTACATGTTGTTTCCATCATTAGTTTGTAAGCTCCTTGAGGACAAGGACTGACTTTTGCCTCTTTTTATATTCCTAGTTTTTAGCACAGTGCCTGGCACATAGTAAGTGCTTAACTACCAGCTTATTGATTTGATTTATTCATGTGTGAGGAATATCTGAAAAAGGTGATGGAAAGTCTTGGATCCTAAGTTCCAGCTCACTTTTCATCTCCCATGAGTTTTTGGTATCCAGACAGCTAACTTGTATAATCTAAATATATGTACCCACTGCCCAGTAGATTCTTAGACTCAGGAGCTTGGAGATAAAGCAATGAGCTTTGGAGGACTATGCAGTTCAGAATGGACTTTGCAGATCTTTTAGTTAGGATACCCCACTTCCCCCATTATGCAAATGAGGGAAGAGACACAGCATGGTTTAAGAGAGCTCCCCACAGCCAAACAGGAGCAGAGCTGGAATTCAAACTCTGGCCCTGTTGACACAAAACACAATGCTCTTTACATTATCATGATCTTTTTTTTAATGGCATTTTAATATTTCAGAAGATTAGGAGAACATGCACAATAGCAGATCCTGCTGCTCCTGGGAGAGTTAGAGAGGGTTTGCCCTCTCTAGGAAAGTACTGGGAAAACTTGGAGAGACTTACATGAACTGATGCTAAGTGATCTGAGCAGAACCAGGAGAGCATTGTACACAGCAACAAGATTATGTGATGATCAACAGTGATGAATTTGGCTTTTTTCAGCAATGAGGCGATTCAGGGCAATTCCAATAGACTTGTCATGGAAAGTGACATCCACAGACAGAGAAAGAACTAAGGATATGGAATGGGGATCAAAGCATAGTATTTTCACCTTTTTGTGGTTGTGGTATTTCTTTGCTTATTTGTTTTCCCTTTCTCATGCTTAGATCTGATTTTATTTGTGCAGCATAACAAATATGGAAATATGTTTAGAAGAATTGTCATGTTTAACTTATGTCAGATTGTTGGCTTATTGGGGAAGGGAAAAGGGAAGGAGAGGGAGAAAAAATTTGGAACATAAGGTTTTTGGAGAAGTGAACATTGAAAACAATCTTTGCATGTATTTGGAAAATACTATTTAAAATTTAATACTATTTTTTAAAGTATTCTATTCTTCAATAAATACTGTGTGGCCATGGAGAATCTGGCCTCCCTTCTCCTCCTCTCTGACACTTTAAGTTCTCTCCACCAACCTATGTAAAAAATATTTCAATCTAGACTTGGTTCATACCTAGAACCTCCCCAAAAAGGAATAGAAAGGCATTCAAAATACAGTGTTAAAATAGCTCTTTGCTCATCACAATGGGAATGCTTAAAACATAAAAACATGAAGTGACAAAAACTCAAAACATTAATTCATAATCCTTCTTATACTTAATACTTAAAATGTAGGGGGTGATGTTAGAAAGTCTATTATTAAAAGAAAGCAGACAAATGTCTCCTATAGAGGTCTACCTAAAAGATGGTGAGCTCATGACTTGTATCCCCCTCATTGTCTTTCTGAGCAGAATTATACTCATATTTTGAGGTCAGAAAAAGGAAGAGACCTGAGGATCAGTATCCTTTAGCATTTCTAGGGAGCTCTAGCTCAGGAGGCAATTAAAAGTCATCATGGTCAACAGAAAGCAGTCAGAGGACACCTATACCTGCTCTGGGAGAGCAGAGGGGGAAAAGGGCCCCTCCTCCCCAAAGGAACACTCTCTCAGAAGATATTGTGGATATCTCTTCCTTAAAAGCCTGCTGATAGGCAGCTTTTCCTGGCTCAATAACCAATTTTTTTTTGATGCACCTTCTATTTCCATCATAGGAACCAAAGGAGTGGTTTCTAGATACCTAAAGTATCCTCAATATAAATTCTTGTTCTCTTTCCCACTTGAAGGGGATTGATGAGAATTTAAGTGCCCACAATGTACAAGGCATTGTATTAAAAGCTTTACAAATATTATCTCATTTGCTTCTCACAACAACCTTGTAAGGTAGATGCTATTATGACCCCCATTTTACAGCTGAAGAAATTAAGGTAAACAGAGTTTAAATAACTTGCCTAAAGCCATACAGATACTAAATGTCTTGAGTCTGAATTTGAACTCAGGTCTTTCTGACTCCAGACCCAGAGATCTATCCACTGATCTACCTAGTTGAAGTGGTCAAGGGAAGTTCAGCACACCTGCACACATACTCCACAGAGCACATTTTCCCCCTGCCTTACTAACAAAAAAAAATGTCTGAAAGCAAAAAGCCTTCTGAAATATGTAGAATAGGAACTGAATGTTTCATGTAAACAACCCCAAAAATTTTCCCTACACTTGTTTTCTAAAATTTGATTTATAAATAACTGAGATTATAGTAAATGTGCATGTGAAGAGGGAATAATTCAGTCAAATTCCTTTTATCTTTCAGTGCCGCCACAGATTATATTTTAGAGCTGAAATAAACTTTAAAAGTTATCTTGTCACCGGCAGCTAAGTGGCACAGTGAATAGAGCTGGAGTAAGAAGGACTTGAGTTCAAATGCAGCCTCAGGATTCCTTCCTAACTGTGTGATCCTGGGCAAATCACTTAACTCCAATTGCCCAGAAAAGAAAAGAAAGAGGGAAGTATGAGCAATAAAAAAAGAATCATTTTGCCCAATCTCTTCACTTCACAGAGGGGGAACCAAACTCCTGAGATATTAAATGCCTAACCTGATATTACTCAGGTAACAGAGCAAGCAGAGCCTCCAGTTAATTGAACCCAAGTCCCTTACTCACAATCTAGCGCTTTCTCAACTCTTTCCAATATATAGATTACAAACCATCACCACCTCCTCCAGTGCAATTCTTCTCCATGCACCTTCACAAGTTGTCCTAAAAGGAGCTAGCCAAAGTAGTGGACACTTTCCTCAAGGTACTTTCATATTGCTTCAGTACTGGTGCTGCATTCTGATTATTCATCTCTTATCCTTTGTTCTTGCTACACGTTTGGAACATCTCCTTTTCCAATAATAGGCTTTCTGTATAATACTTCATTGTTAGCCATACCTTGTAGGCTCCCTCTTTCCCATTATAATTAATCAATCAATAAATATGCATATATTCAAGCCACCATGCCTTAATGCTGTTTTGCATTTTATCAAATAAATATGTTTTTATAATCATTACAGAATAAACAGGCAGAATCTAGCATTCTTTGCACCTTTTAGGAATTACACAACAATGAATAATATCTACTCTAGAAAATCATTTTTGAAAGCCTATCTTTTCTCATTACATTTTCATTAACAAAATTCTTAATATGTGTGTAACTCAATCTTATAAAGATTTTATAAAAAGTAAAGAGTGGGTATATGAATCAGTATTTATTTTTGTCTTTATGAACTTCTTAAAATAATAATTCCACTTTGATGGCCAATAGTCAATAGACATTTATTAAATGCCTACAGTGTGACATGCCCTGTGCAGAGCAATGGGGAAACAAACAAGAAAAAGAAAGTCCCTATGCTCAAGGGTTTATAATTCAGTGGGGGAAGACAATAAATATAGAAAAGAAAGTTGAAAAAATGGGCAGTACTGGAACATATAGAGTGAAAACTAAGCAGAGAAGCTTAAAAAAAAAATAAAACAAGACTTACTTGAAAAGTTCTGAGTTTTCTATAAAAGAAAACATTGGGAGGAGTTTATTACCCACCCCTCCAGCCTCCCAGTCAGAGAAGAGATGCAACTGAGGATGCTAAAAAGATGGTATGTATCAAAGGTGAATCATTCTGCATAATGAGAAGTTTTCAGGTGATGAACTTCCTTAGAGAAGGTATTTTGTTCATAGAGTGAAAACCAAGCAGAGCTGCTGATGGAAAACAAAGTAGGACCTGGAAAGTTCAGAGCCCTCTATAAAGGAAATTTCTGATTCTTTTCCCCAACTGTTTGGTATCCTTCTCTTTTTACAAATATCTTTACTAATGCCTCAATACATTCAAATTGTAATCTCTTTGGTATAAGAAATCTGGTCTTTCCATCTTTGCTTTCTTTAATACCATTTTCACTTCATCCTAGAACACATCAGTTACTGAAGTTTTTTGGTCTAAATTTCATCATCCTTTCCTACTAGGTTTAAACCCCATTGAGATCAAAATAAGAGGAAAAGTTCCCATATGAAAAAAATATATTCATAACTGCTCTTTTCATGGTAGCAAAGAATTGGGTGGTGGATGGTGGTAGGGAGGTAAGATGCCCATCAATTGAGGAATCACTGAACAAACTGTGTTATATTAATATAATGGAACACTATTGTGCTGTAAGAAATGAAGAAAAGTAGTTTCAAAGAAATATAGGAAGACATGTATGAATAGATGCAGAGTGAAGCATGCAGAATCAGGAGAACAATTTATACTATAACAACAACACTGTCAAAGTAAAAATCCCTAAGCACTTTTTCAAATATTACCTCATTTGTTCCTTACAATAATCCTATGTGATGGATGCTATCATACTAATTTTTCAACTTGGGAAACTGAAGTTAAGTGACTCCCAAAGTTACACAACTAAATAAGGATTGGATATTTGAACCTATTTGCTGGTTCCAAGCCCAGTGTTCTAGCCACTGTACTACCAAAATCAAGATTATGAGCTATGATAAATGAAGTGATCAGTCATGATTCCAGAGGACCAGTGATGAAGACCACCTCGACACAATGATGGGGGACTAATATGCAAAATGAAACACTAATTTTGGACAAAAAAATATGAAGATTTATTTTTTACAGGAAGGAAGTAGGGAGGATCAGAAGGGATAAAAATTTAATGCTTGACAATTAAAAAAAATACAATTAAAATTGTTTAAAACATAATGTTTTCAGGGAGCAGATAGGTGGCATAGTGGATAGAGCACTGATTTTGGGGTCAGGAGGACCTGAATTCAAACCCAGCCATGGATATTTACTAATTGCATGATCCTGACTTAATCCTAATTACCCACAAAAATAGTAGTAATTCTTCAATTATTATCAATATTGGCAATTCACTAACAAGTGACAGGTTTTGTTCCATTTGCCATTTATTGTCTATATTCTAATTTCAGCTACAAAAACAACAAAAATAAAAATAAAACAACTATTACCTTAATATGATCTGACTTCACTGAATTTTATGCCAAGCTTTCTGAAGATTAATGTTCCTTTTCATTGTGCTTTGATGTTTTGCAAAGCAATGCTACTTACAATTTCTACAATCTTCATCCATAATATTCTGAAAATGAGTTTATATTCCAAATCACTGTTACCTTTGACTGCCTTAGCTCTCTGGTAAGAATATCAGCTAGCATCATTGCAGGCAGAAATTTTTTTTATGGAAAAAAGAGACCACTTTCCTAATGATCAGTAGCAGCAAACTTAGCCAACAGTCACCAATGGGCAGATTAGGCACAGGGTTCTGGGAGTGACAGCATCCCCAGACTACTATTCTTGTTTCCAGACCAGCCCTCATATCATCCAAGGAAACAACTCCCAGGGAAGTAGGACCATTCAACTGCTCCAGCTGCCAGCCAACTGCCACACATAGGAAAGGAAACCTAGCTAAAATAGCAAGATGCCTTAAGGAAAAAATGGGAGGGAAAACAGGTCAGGCAAGTCAAACCACCTCTGGACAACTATGCTCAGTCAGACCCTAGGCCCAAAACCTTTGGAAAAGCATTATTTCCAGTCCAGAACTTTCAACCATCTCTGTAGAGATGCAGCAATTACTGCTGAAGATACTATAGCCAAATCTATTTAAGAACCAGAAAAGAAAGTTCTTTATCATCAAAGTCCTTGGCACTGTCAAATGGTTCAATATCAGAAACTGAAATGGTATTATCAGTAGAAATGATATCAAAGAAAAAACATTTCCATCTGCTTTGTTACTGTATCCTAAGGACCCTGAGACTTTTCTATCTCACTTGCAGCTAAAACTCCCAGTATGTGTTGTCTTCTCCATTAGGATAGGTGTTCCTTTAAAGCAGGTAGCATATTTTTTCTCTGCTTGTATCCTCAGAAATTCCACCCAGTGTTTTGCATATACTTAGAACCTAACAAAATGTTTCATTCATTCATTCATTCATGCATGCAATTGTTTCCTGGCTAAGACAATTTCCATGCTATTTCAGCCACTTCATCCTTATGATTGGTAGAAAATGATAACAGATTAATTTTTCCTTATCCATTCCTCCACTCTTTTTGTTTGCTTGTTTATTTTAATAGGTCTAGTTGAAGTTACTGTAATTATCCATAATGTCTTCTTGTTTTTATATTTGTTTCTAATTTGTTGATTTTGATCTTTAAATATTCATGGCCTTACTTCATACAAGCAGCTGATTCAAAAATAAGTTTTATATTGGTAAGAAACAAAAGATGATACAAAAGAATAGTACTGAATCTTATGCTATTCTTGTAAAAAAGATGAAAATATGAAGACCAGATAGGAACATAATTAGATGGAACTAGCTTAAGAACTTAAGGTAATCTTTAATGGTTCAATTTTAATTGGTCAAGAAGTCTCTAATGGAGTTCCCCCAGGAATTTGGCATATGCAATCTAAAATTTTTCTCGATGTCTTGGAAAAATGTTCATCAAATGGTAGGTTCATTAAATCTGCCTAGAACACCAAGTTAAAAGGGATAGCTAAAATACTGGGTGACAGTCAAGCAAGAGCATTTATTTGAATCTATTAAGATGAAATTCAATGTAAAGTATTATCCTTGGTCCAAAAGATATTTTGCAAATGCAAGTCAGGGAAGACATAGTTAGACAATGGTTTAGTTCAAGAAAAAATATGATTGTTTTGGTGAATTGAAAACTCAATATGAGTCAACAGTGAGGACCAGTAGCTAAAAAAAAAAAAACAAGGTGATCTTGGGCTACAATAAAAGGTGTATGAAGAGGAAGAAGGAGGAGGAGGAGGAGGAGGAGAAGGAAAGGAAGGAAGGAAAGAAGGAAGGAAGGAAGGAAGGAAGGAAGGAAGGAAGGAAGGAAGGAAGGAAGGAAGGAAGGAAGGAAGGAAGGAAGGAAAGAAGAAAGAAGGAAAGAAAGAAAGAAAGAAAGAAAGAAAGAAAGAAAGAAAGAAAGAAAGAAAGAAAGAAAGAAAGAAAGAAAGAAAACAACAAGAACAAGAGATATAAGACTCTCTCTGTATTCCACCCTGGTTAGACTGTATCTCACTTATTGCATTCAGTTCTAAACACCATAGTTTAGGAAGGAAATTTAAAAGAGCAGGGAATTCAGAGGAGGGCAATTATCCAGAAAATGATGAAGGGATTTGAAGGCATGTCATATGAAGCCTGGTCCAAAGAAGGAGGGATGTTTAATTCATGGAAAAAAGACTTATGGGTAAGTGCCCCCTGTATTCAAATAATTCAATGACCATCATGTGGAAGAGGGATTTGTCTTATTCTGTTTGACTCTGGAAGTAGCAAGGGGTAAAAGAAGCATCTAGGTAGCACAGTGGGTAGAGTGTTGGACTGGAGTCAAGAATGCCTGAGTTAGAATCTTAGCTCAGAGACATACCTAGCTATGTGACAGTACATATGTCTACTTTACTTTTCTATCTGTAAAATGGGGATGGTAATAATAGTACCTACCTCCCAAGGTTGTTGTAAGGATAAAATGAGATTATATTTGTAAATCACTTTTAAAATCTTAAAGTGCTATATAAATGTTAGCTATTATTATTAGCTGTCTCTAACATAGAAGCAAAATTAGACTTGATATCAGGAAATTATTTCCTTCCAATTCATAGAATTATCCAAAAGTGGAATATGTTGTGGAAATTTTTAAGTGACTTATTAGAAACGTTATATCAATCAATAAATAAATAGTAAGTACTTACTATATGCCAGACACTGTGCTAAGTCCTGGGAATATAAAAAGAGATTAAAAAACAGCCTTTATTCTCAAAGAGTTTACAGTCTAATAGGAGTGACAAAATACAAACAAATATATGCAAAGTAAGCTACATATAGGATAAATGGAAGATTATTAACCAATCAAAACTACTGGAATTAAGAGGGAATGACTTTGTGATATGGGTTGGATGAGAAGGGGCATGATATAGATGAAAAATTAGCTTCAGAGCTAGGAAGATTGGATTTCAAGTCCTTCCTTTAACACAAAACAGCTACTTGACTCTAGGTAAGTTGTGTAGTGCCATAGGTGTTTTAGGTAATATTAAGACAATAAATTGCAAACAAAGTGTCAACATGCATTGCTAGAGCAAATTTCTTCACCAGGGAGTGACTTAGACCACTAAAATCCTAGGTCTGGTCCCATCACTGAGGAGCTACAAGAGAAAGGCTGACCTGCATTAGTAGAAGGATTTCCCTCTTCAGGGAGTTCATGAAATTGCAGAGCCAGTTCCTTTCCTGCTTAATCACTAAGGTCTCTTCCCATTCTGTGATTCTGAAAATGTTTAAAATATAGTCATTTTCAAGACAAAAGAACCCACATATACAACAATATTTATAACAACTAGAAATTGAAAGTATGTCAATCATTTGGGGAATGGCTGAACAAATTGTGGTATGTGAATGTCATGAAATACTATTGTGCTATAAGAAATGATGAACAGGTGAAGTCCTAGAAAGACTTACATGAACTGGTACTGAATGAAGTGAGCAATATCAAGAAAATATTGTACACAGCAAAAGCAGCATTGTGTGATAATCAGTGATATACTTAGTTCTTCCCAGGAATGCAGTCATCCAAGACAATTTCAATGGACTTGTGATGGAAAATGCTATGAACTATGAAAGTCTGAAATGCAGATCAAAGCATACTATTTCCTCCTCTTCTTTTGTTTGTTTCTTTCTTGAGGTTTTTCCCTTTTGTTCTGATTCTTCTTTCATAAAATTCCTACTAGGGAAATATGTTTAACATGATCATATGATATATGAATTATATTGGAGTGTTTGCTTCTTGGGGAGGAGGGAAAGAAGGGAGGGAATGAGAAAATTTTGGAACTCAAAATTTTACAAAAATGAATGTTGAAAATATCTTTACATGTAATTGAAAAGAACAAAATACTATTAAGTACATAAGAAATATTGTCATTTTTACTTTTTGTAATGTTTAGTATTCAACATACCCAATAACTTCTGACTCTTTTTTCTTGAAGAAATATTCATAATATATAGTTATGAGTTTTCTGAATAGTCTATAAGACTTTGGTTCCTTTTATTTTGTAAACCTGAACTATATTTTTTGAAATTTTTGTTATTGTTCTTCCCTCTGCCTATCTGCCCACCTTAATGATAATTTCACTAAGTATCAATGTACACATCGGTTTGGTTTACAGGACCTTGTCAAGTTTTTCCTAGAATTTGTCCAGCTTTTCAGTCTCTGTAGCAGATGCTAGTATATAAGCTACATTTAGCTCCATGGTGGTCTACTTTTGTTGATATTTATGATGCTTCTATAAGGCATGATGACCAAGAATCCCATAGAATGAAATTTATATTGCTTTTGGGTTAAGGACAAAAAAGAATCTCATAGGCTCCTATATTTGCTTCTCCAAGGAAAATCTTTGAGTCATCTTTCCATTTAGCTGTGATTTCCTTATGTCTTATTTCATTCATGGCAGGAATGTCAATATTGATATGATTCAGTTCCTCCAGTACTTTATCAAGTTGTTGGTCATTAGACAAGGATCTCAATTTAGAGCACCAGCAATTAAATGCATGTTTATATATGGTCTATAAACAAACCCCTCTAGATTTCCAAATATCTCAATGCAGAAACATAGGCATATTCCTATGTAGTCCTAAACATTCTGCAATTTAAAGAACTGAAGTCAGAGGGTTTTGGGCAAACACCATCTAGAAGGCCAAAAGGGGAGCAATGTTGCTATTTGTTATATAGAGACAAATGTTCCTACATCAGCTAGGAATATTTGAAATGTATACAACCCATTCTACCTGTTCTTTTCTTCTTCCTTCTACCAGTAGAACACAAGCTCCTTGACAGGGGTTATTTTTAGTTTTTCTTTCCACACTGCCTTAAATAGAATGGGAACTTTGGATCAAAAACTTATAGAGCTAGACTTATAGAGCTAGGCTTAGAGGCTATCCAATCCAATCCCTTAATTTTACAGATGACAAAACTGAGTCCCAACAAGGTTATTTGGCTGACTCAAGATTGAGTCATTGAGAATAAGTGGCAGATTATGAATACAGATCCCCTGACTCCAGATCTCTATTCTTTCAATTCTATTAATGAATGTTTGTTGAATTGCATTGCTGAATATAACCTTCATTAATTACTTATTGACTTTGTCCCCAGGAGCTCAGACTGATTCTTAGTCATTTTCTCATCTGCTTCATATCTTTTAAAAGACAGCGTTGGGGAAAATGTTCTATCTTTGTGACAAACACAGTGACTGAGATGAAAACAGATGAAGTGGCTTCTCAGACAAAAGGCAGTAATAATCTAATTGAAAATGTTAATTGGCAGAGAAAGCAGGCCTGGAAATGGCTATATCTTGAGGCAGAGATGGTTTCTATCAAAAAAGTATGAACTAAGATAAAACAGTTCTGAAGAAAAATGGATTGAATTTTCATGAATCATAGTCTAGACCAGATCTTTTTTGTACCATCTATCCCTTTGCAGTCTGGTAAAGCTTAAGAACCTCTTCTCAATGTTTTTAAATGATTGAAGAAAATACTTGATTTTATTTAGAGAATAGTGAAAACAAAAATATACATTTTTCCCATCCTGAACCCCTGACTTCTGTGTCAGGTATAGGCTAAGAACCCATAGCTTAATGGAAAGAGAATCAATAAAACTGAGAAAGGGAGGGATGCATTAGATGGAGCAAGAGAGATTGTTAGTAAGATTGTCAGAAGCTTGATATACAACTGGATCACCTAAAGGAGAGGCCAGCTGAAAAGGTTCAAGGTCAGAGAATTCACAGTAGAACAAGTAGACGGATCTAGCGCCAGAAGGAGGCAGTTTCTACTAGAACTTGAGAGTCAGAGACAGAACCATAAAGAACCATAAAGTTTCCATTCACTATTTGCTGAAACTCTTTGGACCCTTGTTTCTTTATAAAACAAGAGATTGAATTAAATGATCTCTTTGGTATCTTTCAGCTTTAAATCTACAATGAAATCAATTCTTGTCTTGTCAGTCCTACCATATCTTTCTCACATTTAATTCCTCCTCTCTATTTTCTTATAGAGACCACCCTGGTTCAGGCCTTTCTCACCTCTCATCTACACTTTTTGTTCTTCCCATTTCAATTCTTCTTTCTTCAATCCATCCTGTGTGGAGTGCCAAAGTGATAGTCCAAAATACAGATGTGCCCAGGCCATTCCCTTGCTCATTAAACTCCAGTGATTCCCTTTTACCTCTGGGAACAAATACAAGTTTCTCTTTGGCATTTAAAACCTGGCTCCAACTTACATTTCTAGATTTAGTATGGCACAGAGTCAGAAAAAGAATCTTCCCCCTACCTCCCAATATTTTGCTTGGTAGATTGAAACCAGAGATTGTGAATGCTCCAAGAAATGGCTCTTTTAAACTAGTTCACCCATATTCCACTTTTATGTTGATATCTTCTATTTCTCAATAGACTCTAGACTACTTGAGGTTAATGTCTTTCATTTTTGCTTTCTATCCAAAGCAGGAAGTATAGTGCTTACAGTAGATGCTAAATAAATGCATGTTGATTGCTTGAATAATTCCATGATTTTTATTTCCTCAGGTTAGAGCTAAGAAAATTAGATATGTTGGACTGGGACAAAGCAAAGGGAAACTTGGGACAGATGCCAATTATAGGATAAATTAAACAAAGTGGAACTCTTATAGCTATTACAGCTATTGGTTCCACCCAGCCCCTTCTTCATCTTTCTTCACATTTCATGCCTCCAAGAATTCTCAAAAGGCCCAGACAGCTATATACAATGGTTAAGCCCATTCTTGGGCTTCCTCACTTTCTAGAGAGAGTTTTTTAAAGTAAGATACTATCTGCCCCTTCCCCACTTCAAGGTAGAGGTCAGTGTCCAAGTGAAAAAGTATGCTGAAAATCAGACTTAAGAACTATGGCTTACCGATCTTTCAAATACATCCACTGATACAATCAATCTGCCCTTCTCTCCTTCTATTCCATACAGTACTGGCAGAGCAAAAAGGTTCCCAGAGAAACTGAGAATATACCCACTTCTTCCTGAGCTTTCTTTCATTCTCAATTACTACTTAATGACAGTAACTTTTATAAAAGGTCATTTGCCATTGCAAATAATTTTGCCAATTTGGCCATCCTTCACACAATTCTACAACATACCATAGCTCCTGGGATTTCTTAGGTAAATGATTTAAGAGTCTTCAAGGATCAACTTCTTGTGAATTAGCTAGAGAAATGTCATTTCCCTGCAGAAACTGTCACAATATTAACAATGTTTGCATTTTGAACATAATTGAGGTTCAAAGGTACAGAAAATCACTAACATGAAGGAATAAGAAGACAGGATTTGTCCAAAGGACTAAGAGGCTAGGTGAAGGGACAAAGATTCAACCAGTTCTGAGACTGGTACCAAGATGAACAAGATAGACAGGAAGTATTTCCTGGTAGCTGATCCAAACCAACCTGGCTGAAACGAGGCTCCTAACATAGAGTGGTTGTCAGGGTTAATGAGATAATGTCTGTAAAGCTCTCAGAGATCCTGAATGAAAGGAGTTATACAAGTACAATGTATTATGATAAATTGACACAGGATTGTAACAGATGGAAGCTGTTTAGGCTCTTTTTTTCTTTCTCTTTTTCTCTTCCCTCCTCCCTTCCCAACCTCCCCACACACACACCTTTTAAAAATTACAAGGGGAAGATTCCCAGCTCTACTGCATCAGCCAGAAGCTTCAGTCTATAACACTAAAAAGAGAAAGGAGGGGGTCCATAAGGGAGGGAGTGCCATTTATTTGTAGCTGCAGCCATCCTAGTTAAAGATTTTCTCGCTTGACAGCAGCAAGTGGCAAACTTAAGGAAGCGATGGGTCATGGGAAAGGTCCCATTAGATCAGTAGGAGCACACACTAAACAAATACAGCCACATGGAAACACACATTAAAATACTGCCCAAGGGAATATGTGGACATATGTTCAGTGTGGCTAAGGAGGGGAGGCTTTAGGCCTCTAAAAAGCTATGTAAAAAAAATTCCATCAATCAGTCTCTGGTCCTGTAAAGTATGAAGATGAAAACTGCAAAGGAAACATGTGCTCAGCTCTCTTCACCAGCTGCCCCATTAAGCCACATTGCCCAGTCACACTGCCTGGAGACAGATTTCAATCCCAGGCTGTCTAGGAAAGGAGGAAGGGGTGGAGGGAGAGGAGGGAGTAAGGGGATAAAAAGTAAAGTGAGGGAAGAATGGATAGCGAGAAAGGCTGGGAGAAATGGAGAGAGTAGAGTACCATGTAGCTTTCCAGGGGCCCTTTTCCAAAATGGCCCATGACCATTCCTGCTTTCAGCTAAATCTTTCCCTTTTTTCTTGTTTGGGTTTTTCCCCTTGGGGTCCTAGTTTATAATGATGGCGTAAACAAAAGCTGATAGTTACAGTACAGAACAGTCAGAGATTGATTGTTTTTACTGCTGGCACAAAGGATGTGGAGAACTTTGACAATCATAGAAGTTTAGAGCGAAGATCATTCATAGGAATTGTCCTAACCAATCCACTTATTTGACACATGAGAACATCATCTACTTCACAATTTTCCCAAGGTCAGAGTGTTTGGTAGCATATGCAGGAAAAGAAGTATTCAACATGTTGGCCCAAATTAATCTATTGGATTCAAGAATAGAAGAATAAAAAAGGAAAGAGTGGAAAACAACTTAGGGATGGAACTAAGGAATTATTTCACATGAACATAACTTGTGTGACTGGGTGGATTTGTTCCAAGTCTGGACATCTATAGGGAGAGAAGGTCTGCCTGGTTGAAAAGCTTGTCTGATCAAAATACATACTACCATCACTCCTTGAATGTCATTTAGAAAATGCCTTTTCCATACATGGTTTCATTTGACCCTCACAACAGCCCTGTAAAGCAGATTTTATTTTTTCCATCTTTTTAGAAAGGGAGATTGAGGTATGGAAAATTAAACCGCTAAACTTAGTCTGTCTTTCACACTGCTGCCAAAGTGATTCTTTTTAAGCACAGATCTGACTAAGTCACTCATCCACTCAATAAACTCCAGGGGATCCCTATTGCCTCTATAATCCAAAATAAACTCCTGTTTGTATTTTAAAGCCTTTCACAACCTAGTCACAAATCTTCTTTCTAATATCACTGTATCTTTCTTGTACTCTATCTGAAGTCCAACCAAACTTGACCTTCTTATGTTCCTTACACATGACCTTCCATTTCTGGAATCTTGCACTGATTTGTCCTCTATACCTGAAATGAACTCTCTTCTCACTTTTGTCTCATAGAATGCCTCACTTCCTTCAAAATTCAGCTTAAACCCCAAATCCTTCTATATAAAACTTTCCTTTTCCTCTTTCCCCAGCTGCTATTCCCCCAGTCAAAATTATATATTTGTGTATTTATTCTATATGATTCCCACAATAGAATGTAATCTCCTTTTAAGGGCAAGTATTCTTTCATTTTTATCCTTATATCTTCAGTGTCTAGCACAGTGCCTAGTATATAGTAAGTGCTTGTTGATTGATTGAATGTATCCAAAGACTCAGTCAGGGAAAAACACAGTACATGTTATCTTCAGGCTTTGTACAGGTCAGCCAATATCTGGAATATTTTGTTCAATTTGGAACATTGAATTTTAAAAGGACCTTGGACTAGAGAGAATCAAGAAGAAATTGTTAACAGCCTCACTCTGGACACTTTTTAAAAATCTGCTTCATCTTGGTATGAAATCTATACAGTCCCTCCATAAACATTTAGAATAACAATACTATAAAAATCTTTCTTTCAACAGTATAATTTTTCTTAAAAAGCCGTTAATAGAATATGTACACTATGTAGTTACAAGAGAATTTTTATGGAACAGGGTGAAAAAATGGTTGTCATTTTTATCTGTTTTACTGTCCAAAACATGTTGGTACTATGGCCAATGAGTTGGTAATACAGAAATATATAAAAATATAACGATTGAATTGAAAAATAATAAATTCAGTGATTATATATAGGCAATGCTTGAATACATCTTCTTAATATCCCTAACATAGGTCCTATAAAGAAATTTACTTCCTTCTTGTCTCCAATACTATGTAATGCTAGGCCTTTAATTTTATATATGTGTTTGGGGCAGGGGTAGGAAGAGCAGGGCAAAAAATTAAAACTATTCAAATTACACAGCACAACTTTCCCTTTTTGTATTTTTTTTGTATTTTCTTTCTTCCAATTACATGTAAAGATAGTTTCCAACATTCAACTTTGTAAGATTTTGAGATCCAAATTTTTCTCCCTTCCTCTCTTTCCTTCCCAAGACAGCAAGAAATCTGATACAGGTTACAAATATATAATCACATTAAATGCATTTTCATATTAGTCATATTGTGAAAGAAAAATCAGGACAAAGGGGAAAAACCACAAGAAAGAAAAAAACAACAACAAAATAAAATAGTGTGTCTCTATCTGAATTCAGATTTCATCTTTCTCTGGATGTGGGTGACATTTTTCATCACAAGTCTATTGGAATTGTCTTGGATCACTGTGTTGCTAGAAGAGCTGAGTCTATCATTGATCATTACATAATGTTGCTGTTACTACGTACAATATTCTCCTGGTTCTGCTCACTTCATTCAGCATCAGATCATAGAACCTGCTTGAAATCTGCTTGCTTGTCTTTTGTTGTAGAATAATAATATTCCATTATATTCATGTACCACAACTTATTCAGATTTTCCCCAATTGATGAGCATCCCCTCAATTTCCAGTTCCTTAACTTCACAAATGGAGCTGCTAAAAACATTTTTGCACATATGCGTCCTTTTCCTTTTTTATGATCTCTTAGGGATACAGCACTGCACAGCACAACTTTCAGTTTAATAACTATATATATGCCTTCTACTTATGCAGTGCTTATTCAAACTAAAACAGCAGGGTTCCATGAAGGAGAAACAGGAAGCAGCATTTGCCAGGTAGGTCAAACCACTACCACAATCTTGGCCATTATCACCCCTCAGATGCTGATGCAGATAGTCCAAGACCTTGAACATTAGGACCTTGGGAATAGCAGTGTGTTTCTAGCACAGCCCTGAAAGCCATCATTGAGAGGAGAAATTATGGAGAAGAGGCCCATCTTCCTCATCACAACCAGAAACAACATTAACCAACTGCCACCAACAGGTAATAGTCATAGAATTCTAGAGCATAAATTCTAGGAATTTATGTTTAAGAGAACTATTCTTGTTTCTAAATCAACACTCCTGAACATCATTCAGGAAAAGAACTCGTGGGAAGAACGAATCAGTCATCCACACAAATGACAATCAACTGCCACAGTGTATAAGTTGGTCTAGTTAATGCAACAAGACACCTTGGGGGAAAAACAGAGACAGCATGTTCCAGGCAGCTCATATTCCCTTGAAGTGCACATCTCAGGACCCTGAACCGAAGATTCTTAGGAATGACAATGCTTCCAGCCCAAAGCCCTCAGACATCATCCTGTGATGTCTTTTTTGGAGATATAACCTGACAACTGTTCCCACAGATGCTATCTAATAGAGACTCGAAAAGAAAGTTCTTGCCACCAAAGTCCTTGACATTGTCAAATAATTCAACATTAGAAGTAAGGGTTTATCGATGGAAATGACATATTAAAAAAGGAATTATAATTTGTTTTGCTTCTGTACCCTATACCGATTATGGGAATTTCCATTTGACCTGAGGCTGAATCTTCTATATGTGTTGTCCCCATCCCCAAATGGAATGGAAGCTCCTTGAGAGTTCTTTTAATTTTTCCATTTTTATTTCCAATACTTAGCACAAAATAAACACTTAATAAATTCTTTGATTCAATTTTAAATATGAAAAAAACTCTGAGTCTTCGTGTCCCTCAATCTTACCAATTTTGTAATTTGGCTTGTACCACTTATGCTTTAGAAGCAAGGGGAATCACCTATTACCTTAAAAACTCCACCAACACTCTGAATCAATTTGCTTTAAAGAGGTAGTGCAACTATCCTCTCCTTGGGAGATTTTAAATTCCTCGGAGAAGGCATTTGGCTATTAAAAAAAAAAAAAACTGTGAGGGAAGGATCTCAATAAAAGAGTAGGGCAATGAATCAGTAAAATACATTTACATAGCTACTTAAGGTGACAAAAGAGTTTCCTCATAGCAGCCCTATGAGATATGTAATACAAACATTATTAGCCAAATTTTATGGATAGGGAAACATGCTATGAGAGGTAAGATTTACCCGTGGGCACTTAATAAGTGCCAGAGGTCGGAAGGCAACTTTATACTATGTCAATTTTCAAAAAAAAGTGAGTTTCCCTTCATTGTATACAAATGTAGTTAGGGTCCAACCCCCATTCTTTCTGAGTTTCATTTCTTATCTAGTTTAATCTTTTTACTAGAATCCATTTTTTAAATATGAAACATTTTTTAAAGTTCTCCTCAAAGACTTTTATGGAGCATTTCTTTGACTCCCTCCTCTATGAAGGAACTTGGCGTGGGGGAGTCACAACCTAGCCAAGAATGATTTAGCTGAGCATTTCTTACATATCATCATGCCTTACCAGGCAAATTTTCAATCCTTCTCTTTTGACTTGAGAACCCTATTATTTTATGACAGATCTCACTTAGATGTAAGCTCATTAGATTAGGGCTTTTTGTTGTGTATCATACCTGAAATATTGCTAAAATTCCCCCCCTAAAAAATTCAAGGGCCAAGTCATGATCTTTCCTGTTTCTGCTTCCCTCCTGCCTTTCTTTTTAAGGTAGTAAATACATAATTCAGCTATGAAAACTCAAGCTAGCAGTGTCACTAAGTCCCATCTGGTTTTTTCCTGTCTTTTTCTTTTCTCTTTACCAACTCAAGCATGAATTTTCTTGAGCCTGAAAGTAGAATTTCTCTTTATTGCTGTCAGATGCTTTGGGTGATATAGAAAGCTCTGAGAATAGAAATCATAATTCAATGTTGAACAGAAATGTATAGGTAAAATCTGTTTCCAAAAGGAATCATTGCAAGTGGAGAGTCATCCTATTTCTTCCCATTACATGACTACACATCCCAAACAATCTGTTCTTTCAAACTAAGGCATCCTTAAGTCTTTCCTTGCCCTCTCCCACGAACATGCACTCACCCAGATATTTGGGGACCCAAAGGCCCATTGTACCTCTTTCCAGGGTGCTGACTGCCAATTAGTACCTCTAGTATGACAAAGTGCCCCAATATGCAGCTATATCCCCTGCAAGCCACTCCATCATTCCTCCAAGTTTTAACCTACCTATTCATTCCCACATTCTCCTATGTAGTCCATAATAAATAGTTCCAAAGTTGATTGGTTTGACATTTTTCACTAGCTTGCTTCTCTCCAGCTGACTCTTTTTATTATATGGATTAATATATGGACTAACCACAGAACTCTGGGAGAAGAACTGATACAATCAGTCTCCAGTTCCACCCAGTTATTCCCCATAACCTTGGCAGGATAGAAACAATCCCAGAAAATCTGCCAGTTTATTCTATTCCAAATCCTTCCTGAGCTTTTTTCTACCTATGATCCCCATTTGATAGCACCTCCCCTAGCATATAGGGATGCTAGACCTAAAAAAACAATTTTATCTTCTTTGTCCTCACTTCACACAATCCCATGATGTGCCCTAGTTCTTTGGGATTTCTTGGATAAGATAACCTGAAAGGTCTCCAGGGGTCTACTTCATGTGAATTAGCCACAGCAATGCCATTTCCAGTTCCGTGGGCAATTGACACAGCAGAAGCAATTTAGAAGCTTGTTATTTTTTCCAGAATTTAGCATTGTGCTCTCTGTAGTTGCTTAATAAATATTGTTTGCATGAGTTAGCATTATGTTGTGGAGAGTGCTGGACTTAAGAGTTAAAAAGTCCAAGCTTTGATGCCTATTAGCTATGTGGCCATGAGCAAAGCATTCAGAATCTCTGAGCCTCATAGGAATGGTAACAATATTTCCAATATTTACCTCACATTTCTGAAGCTCAATTAGACGATGTATATCAATGTCAGGTGCTACTTATTTTTCCTACTATATTTGACTATCTCCAACTTTGTCCAATTGACTAATTCTTTCTGAGATGAGATGCCTTTTATTAATGAATTGAGTCAGCATACATAAGTAAATAACAATAAAATAACAGTTATAATGATGAGTACTGATTATTTTAAAGTTCATTTAACCAATCAGTATCAGAACTAGGGTCCTAACTGTATTTTGTAAAAAAGAATCTGAATCTAGAACAATAATAATATATGTAAGTGTATTGTTGTTGAAAGGTCTAACTAAAAAGAAATTGTTACAGAGAAACTATCATTGATTACATTTCTCTCCTTATTATAAATTGGACTTAGGGAGACTGGAAATCTGTGACTATGTCTTCAGACTAAGAAACAAAACAAAGCAAAACATTTTTCACATAGTTCAATATTATTCATATGTGAATTCAGAAATCCTCTGTAGGGAAATGATTCAAAATATCCACTTAATAAATTGTATGCAGAATTCATTTCTGAATTTATGTGTTAGCTTTGCTAAGTTCTTTTAATTTTGTGGTTCCTCAATTTCTCCCTGCAACTCCCCAAGGAAGCTGACTTTCTTTTACCTCCTATATTTATTTCCTTCTCCTCAGTATTGGCTATGTAGGATCACAGATTTAGAGAAAGAAGGGATTTTTCTAAATTGTCTAATCAAACCCACACAAGTTACAGGTTAGGAAAATGAGACCCAAAGAAGTATAAGTTATTTGTCCATGGTGACAAACATAGTAAAGAGCAAACTAAGATTTGAACCTAATCCCAAATCTAATGTATTCTGGTGTCTCACTGGGGAGGAATTACTTCATATAAAGATTTAGCCCCATTATCTATAAAGAACCATTTTCTCAGGCCCCACTTAAAACAAGACCAAAGGAAGGAAAAAGCTGCAGATGGAGTTGAGAAACAGCATCAAAATGACACTAGGAAAAATAAGTCCTTTGATCTAATATTCTGAAGTATGGCCAGCAGTGATCATTCTTGCAACTTTTAAAATTAAAAAAGTTAGTTGAAGGGCCTTTTGACAGCAGTAGAGAGATGGAGAAAGAAGAGAGGAATGGAAAGGGGGGAGGAGGAATGAAAACTAAGGGCAAAAAAGGTCAAGATGGAAAACTGCAGCTCCATGACAAATATATTTTAATGAGTTCAGCTGTGCTGTATTATGCCAAAGATCAATAGGCAGCAGTTTGAGTAACCATTGATGGGTAAAGGTAACAGCTGTTGAATGCAGTGGCCTGAGTGAGCCTGTCAGTCTGTGGGTAAGACTTTGCTGTTACTGCAGAGATTTGTCACACATGACAAAGTGACATCACAATGCCCCATCCAGCACGTCAGAAAAAGGTAGCCTCAAAGCTGCAATATGACATGGGGAGCTCAGCAGGAGGTCGCCATGGTCTCCTGTCCTTGAAACCAACTAAGTCTTAGAGACCTGAGACCCTCTCACAGTGAGCCTTGAGACAAGGGATGATAGGAGGAGAAAGCCTAACAGGGAAAACAATTGCAGGGAAGAAGTCAAAGTGGCTAGTGGGCAAAAATAGTTAGTTAATGAGAATACAACCTTATTTTGAGATGAAGAAATCCCAGATGAAAGAGGGAAGGAGAGAGGACTTAAAACTTCAAAATAACTGATTATCCTTTAAAGTTTAAAGAACATGGCCTTCATAGCAAACCTAAGGGATAGATTTGTATAAATATTATTCATATCAATCTCTATTTTACAGATGAGGAAAAAGAGGCTCACAGAGATCAGGTGACTTTTCCAAAAATCATACACAGATTATAAGTATCAGAGCTGGTACTTGAATCCCAGGTCCTTTTACTCAAATCCAAAACTTACTTCCACTTTTGCCACAATACCTAGCCACACTCCCAAATAAAATAGAGATCAGTTCGGGTGTAGAACAGAATGATGGCTTCCTAGCAACACAATACAGATTATGTCTCATACCAGTATCCTGAAGGAATCCAGATCAACCAGATCCTTGTAGGAAGCAGACTGAGCATTAAGTCAAAAGCAAAAGAATAGTCTTGCTCCCCATGGGAAGTGTATCAAGTTAAGATGAAATCATAACTGAAAAGGAAAATGTAAAAAAAATGTTTCTCCCATTCAGACTTTTTATTTCTGTTACTTGACAGAACTAGTTATTCATTTTAAGTTTTGTTCTTTCAGATTTTAATTCAGCAGACAAGTTAACCTGAAGGCTGAGAATCTCTGCAGAATATCAGCTGAGCTCTGTCATCACAGGGAAATGCCTCTTAGTCTCCCTTCCCAACAGCTGTCTGTAACTAGGCCTTGTCTTCCAGCTGCTTTCCTAAGCCACAGAACACTTTGGTAATAACCCTTTGAATTATAGAATGAGAGCTGGCGTGGGACCTTAGACATCATTAAAATCAAGCTCCTTTTTTGATAGACAGGTTAAGTAATCTGCCTAAGTTTTTACAATGTAAGTAAGAACTGGTGTTAGAACTTTGGTCTCTTTTAACACTACACTCACTTATTCATTCATTAAATAGCATTTATTAAGCACTTACTATGTTCTGAGGGTTGTGTTAGATGCTTATAGGAAACTTACATTCTATTGTAACTTCTATTAATCCAACAGGTAATATAGGCAAAGACCCAATTATGGTCACTGTAGGCAAAAAATAAAGACTCATAGAGCTGGAAGCAGGAGTGTGCTGCACCTACTTCAAGGTTTCTAAGAATCAATTGTTAAATTTTTCAGTATGATCATTTACAATATCCAAAATCAGCATAGAAAATAAATTGATTGTCTACCTTTAAGAAAGAGAAATGTCAGATTAAACTTCTAGGTTTGTTCTACTTTTAAGAGATCTGGTTAATAATATTTGCCAATAAACCCCTTGCTAGATGTGACCTCAAGAGGTTATCTCATCATGCTCTAACTTGCTTTGAAAACTGAACTGTTGAAATGTATACTGTGGAATATATAGGATGCTGTCCAACTCCTTTAATGAAAACAGAACAACAATAGCAGGATCTGATAGTTACTCCAGCTGCTTTCAAAAATTGTCTATAGGATGTTTTTAGTTAATCAATCAACAAGCAATTATTAAGTACCTACTATATGGCAGGTGCTACACCAGGTGCTGGTCATTGGAGCAGGGAAGTCTATTTTTAAGGAACTTACATTCTATCAGAGTAAATAAAGTTATAAAATCATGATCTTGACAATATATATAGTTATTATATCTTTAATTGTTAGCTGGGCAGCTAAGCAGTACAGCATAGAGAGCACTCGGCATGTTATCAGGAAGAAGAGTACAAATTGAGCTCAGTATGAGCTTAATAAATGCTTATTGATTGACTGATGTTATCATCAAGTGAGTGAGCAATCTAACCAAAAGGCTTACTAACTGCTGTCTTGAGATGCTTACTAATTAATGTCTTTTTTAAAAAATTAGTAATAATAGTTTGTATTTATTTAGTGTTTTGTAATTTCAACTTTATCATCTCATTTGATCCTTACAATCACTCTGTGAGGTGAGTGCTATATGTATTATTATTTTCATTTTACTGATTAGCAAACAAATGCACTTTTAGAAGTTATATGACTTGATCACAGTCACACAATTGGCAAAAGATCTATGATTTGAGGTCCAGTTTTATACCTTCCTAATCCAATGAATTTTCAAGTAGACCACACTGGGATTAAATGGCCTATATAAAGAAGTAAAGAATATGCTTAATCAATCATGACATGATGATAATAACAATAATTGGCACTTATACTGTTCTTTAAATGATTATAAAACATCTCAAATATGTTCAATTAAGCAGTGTTACTAAAATTCTTGGAAGATAGGATCAATATTTTAAATAACCTTGAGAAATTAGAAAAGGCAGTCTTATTAAGCAACATGAAATTAATTTGGAACAATATACAGTGTTGCACTAAAGACAAAACATATAGGAAAGAACTAGTTAGGAAAGAGCATAACAAAAAGTGGAAAAAAAAGACAGATTATGCTTGATTTAATTTGAAAATGAACCATTTCTTAGATGAACAAAAGGTCAAGAATTTCAAAGAAACTAATGAAAAAATGGGAAGGAAGAATATTTAGTAGTACTAGATTTTAAACTGTATTATAAAACAGCAATTATTAAAACTGATACCACCAAAGAAATAAAAAGATAGCTCAGTGGAAGAAAGTAGTCATACAACAGACAGCTGTAAATGATTATAGTAGCCTTGTGTTTGAGAAATATAAAGATTTAAGTTTTGAGGATAAAAATTATTTGTTTAAAAAAATTAGTTGGGAAAGCTGGAAAGCAGTCTGACAGAAATGGATATAGACCGGGGCATCTAGGTGGTACAGTGAATAGAGCTCCAGCCCTGAAGTCAGGAGGACCTGAGTACAAATCTGGTCTCAGACACTTAAGGTGTCCTAGCTGTGTGACCCTGGGCAAGTCACTTAACCCCTATTGCCTTAGCAAAAAAAATAATAATAATAATAAAATAAAATAAAAAAAAAGAAATGGATATAGACCAATATCTTAAATGGATATAGACCAAGACAATGTTAAAATGGGTACATAACCTAATTATAAAGGAAGCTATTACAAGAAAATTATAACATGGAACAAAGAATAAGCAAAAGAAAGAGAATATTGTGAAGTGTGAATTGAATAATTTGTCTGTCTCTGTCTGTCTTTCTCTCTCCTACCCCTCTCATCTCTCTTTCTCATCTCCTCTCTCTCTCTCTTATTCTTTCTCTATCTCTCTCTCTATGTGTGTGTGTCTGTCTTTGTTTGTCTATCTGTATGTATGTGTTTCTTTCTGTCTCTGTCTCTCCCTCTATCTTTATATTTGTCTTTCTGTCTGTCTGTATCTCTTTGTCCATCTGTCTCTCTGTCTGTCTCTTTCTCCCCCACTTCTCTCATCTCTCCCTTGTCTATTCTCTCTCTTTATTCTTTCTCTGTCTCTCTCCCCCTCTCTCTCTTTGTTTGTATGTCTGTCTCTGTTTATCTATCTCTGTGTGTGTTTTTGTCTGTCTCATTCTGTCCATCTCTTTCTCTGTTTCTGTCTCTCTTTCTCTGTCTTTCTCTCTCTGTCTCTTTCTGTGTCTCTTTCTCTGTTTCTATCTCTGTCTCTGTCTGTCTGTCTGTCTCTCTCTCTCTCTCTCTCTCTCTCACACACACACACACACACACACACACACACACACTTTCATGGTTTCAACTATCGTCTCTATTTGGAAGCAGCACCCTTCTGGGAGCTACTTATATTCAGATTCAGGGTTCAAGAACCTAGAGAGGTAACTAATATCTCCAAGATTCAAAGATACTTTGGGGGTTCACATTCCTAAAAATATGACTTGTGATCTTCCTCCAGTGAAGTCACCTTTAATCACTTGCCAGTAGACATGAGAAGCTCAAAGCAATAATACTAAGATAGAATGGCAAACAGAAGCAATAAAAAATTTCCTCCGTAAATCTGGGGCACACACTCTCACAGATGCACATAGCTCCTGTGGAAAGAGAGGGCTCAAAGTTGGAGTACAAAGGTACAAATGCACCCACAGAGGGGACAGATGTGGCCAAGGCCTCTGGTACTGCAGGGCCCCAGTGTTCTTTCTTGTGGTGTCCTCACATTGCTCCCCCCCATTGAGCAGGTCATTCAGATGCGTTCCCTGGAGCTTCTCCTATTCTCAGTTCGGCTCTCCCTTTAATCCATATTTAGCCTTCTTCTCTAGTACCAGAGCTCTCATTCCTTGAAGCTCCATTCCTTTTCTGTGTCTGTTTCAGTCTGGTAAGCATGTGTTTTCTGCTCTCTGACTTGAATTACTTGATTCTCTGAATTTCTCCCTTTTAGATGTGGTATCTCCTACCAGGATGTTAACTCCTGTGACTAGAGGATGTGGGGGGAAGGAAAGAAATCACCCACTTTTTGCCCTCTGGTGCAGGTAAAGGGATGGGGGCAGCCTCCACAATGTTATTCCCCACCTAGATCACCTCAAATTCTAGAACTGCATAAACCAGTGCTCAGGACTGACAGATTTGTCTTTAAAGACCACCCAGGGTGTGGTCAATCTTCGTCCAGTTGCTTGAAGGCAGGCAATGTTTTTGTTTCTATCTCTGTTTTCCTAGTAGTATATTAATATTTAATTACTTCTGTAATCTATTTCTTGTCTTCTACTTTTATATCAGCTTGTGAGTGGGGGAGGGAGAGGAAGAGCAAACAAATCCTCTCTACTACATAGATGGCTCCCATTTTCTCTTGAGTTTTAATTCCTAGGCTGATAGGTGGTACAGTGAGTAAAACACTGACTCTGGAATCAGGAAGAGCCGAGATCAAATCTAGCCAAAATGCTAGTGTGTGACAACAAATAAGTAAAGCTGGAACATAGAGTATATGAGAGAGAATAATGCAAAACAAAGCTGGAAAGATAGACTAAAGCTACAAGTGGAGGATTTTTTTATTTTATTTTATACTAGAGGAAATAGGGAATCACTGAAGCTTCTTAAGCAGAGGAATGACATGAGGCATACCTGTGCTTTAAGAGTATCAATTTCTTTGTTTTAGTTTTCTTTTTTTTAATAATAGTTTTTTATTTTCAAAATACATACTAAAATAGTTTTCAACATTCACCCTTGAAAAAACCTTGTATTCCAATTTTTTTCTTCCTCTCTTTCCTCCACTCCCTCCTCTAGATGGCAAGTAATCCAATATATGTTAAGTATGTGCAATTCTTCTATACATATTTCCACATTATCAAGCTGCACAAGAAAAATCAGATTAAAAAGGAGGGAAATGAGGTGGGGAACAAGCAACCAACAACAAAAAAGATATTTTTTACCTTTTGTGATCCACACTCATTTCCCATAGTCCTCTCTCTGGGTGTAAATGGCTCTCATCATCACAGAATCACTGGAGCTGGCCTGAAGCACTTCACTGTTGAAAAGAGTTCTATACATCAGAGTTGATCATTGTATAATCTTGTTGTTGCTGTGTACAATGTTCTCCTGATTCTATTCAATTCCCTTAGCATCAATTTATCTAAATTTCTCCAGGCCTTTCTGAAATCATCCTGTTGATCATTTCTTATAGAACAATAATAAGGAATATCAATTTCTACAAGATTTGACAACTAGCTAGCTTGTAAGGGATGAGAGTAAATCAACAAGAATGCTTGTTGGATTGGAAATCTGGGTACCTAGAAGGATGGTGACACACATCAAAAACAGGAAGTCTAGGAAAAGGATGGAGAGGAGGGTTTGGGGGGAGGAGTTGAATAATGAATTCCATTTAAGTCATGTTGAGTTTGAGTTGCTTATTTGATGTCCAGATAGATATTCCAATAGGCAATTAAAAATAGAGTACTTGAGTTCAAGGGGGAAATGAAGCTGGAGATCTATAAATCTTACTAGCTAATGAATGCACACACATATATATGTATTTGTGTATGCTATATATATACAAACATGTATTCACATACATATATACTATATATACATGCACATATATTTTCTTATACATTCTGTATGTATATACATATACGTGTATGTATCTACTGTATGTGTAGATGTTCTGCATATATGTATATGTGTATGTATATGGATTATCAGCAAAGAAATGATCCTTGAATCCAAGGAAGGTAATGAGATTACAAAATGAAAGTACAGAAAAAGAAGAGTGTGAACAAGATAGAGTTTATCTATAAATAAAGTGTGAGAAGGAATAGCCAAAAACATAGGAGAGAGAAGTATAGAGGAGAAGGTACCTAGGAGGAAGATGCTATCAACAATGTCAGAGCAGTGTCCAAGTGTTTTGCAACAATACATAATACTGAGTAGAATTGCCCAGAAAACATATTAATGGAGTTATGAACATATGAGCTTTGCTAAACTATAGGGTAAACATGCAGTAAATACATTCTGAAGAGTTTTCAGGTTAAATATGAGTTGAAGGGGCTCATTTTGTTTGCTTTACTTTCTCATGGTTTTCCCTTTTTGTTCTGATTTTTCTTTCAAAACATAAATTATATAGAAATATGGTTTAAAATGATTGTACATGTATAACCTATATCATATCATTTGATATCTTGGGGAGAGGCAAGGGAAAGAAGGGAGGGAGAAAAAATTGGAACCCAAAATCTTATCAAAAATAAAAGTTGAAAATTATCTTTACGTCTAATTGGAAAGATAAAATATTATTGCAATAAAAAAAGAAAAGGTCTCAACATTGCCCACAGTTATGAAGTTCACTCTATCACCACCTCAGACTGTGAAGGAAAGGCAATGATTTTTTCTCCAAATACTGGAAACTGATGAGTAGTTATAGTCAGGAACTTGACTGTGTATGTTTAGAATGAAAATTAGGAATAGACTTGGAATGTACATAGAACTATGTACAATTCCCTGGTTTAAGTGATTGCATAGAGCTTAAGAGAAAATGAATCACTGAATATGGTGGCAAACATGTCTGGAAGTAGATCCTTGGAAGTATGGCATTTTGAGGTGCTGTGTGTATGTGTATGAGTGTATTTTTTAATATATCTACATAGATGTGAGCATGGTATGGGAGTATATGGATATGTATATATGTATGTGTATGTGTACAGGTATATATGTATGTATACATACACCCATATATCCTGCATTTTGTGGGTGAATTGCCTGAAGTTGTATTTGACACGATGATATTTGTATTTTAGGGTGATCAATTTAAAAGCTAAGTAAGGAGTGACTTGATGCAGAGAGATCAATAAGTAATTTTTGCAATGGTACAGGTAGGGTCTACACCAGAATATTGTCAGTGTTAAAGGAGAAAAGGGAGAATATACAAGAAATGTTACATAGAAATGATAGGCTTCAATAACTGATTAGATTGGTAGAGGAGAAGAGGTAAGATAAAGGAATCAAAAATGACATTAAGTTTTAAAAGCTAATGGGATGGTGCTACACTCTACAATGGAAAATTACCTAGAGGGAAGGGTTTGGAGAGAAAGACAATGAATTTAGTTTTGTATATTTTGAGTTTAAGATGTGTAGAGAACATCCATTTAGAAATATCCAACAGACTGTTAAAGATGTGAGACTGGTGGTCTCTCTATCACCTGAGTAGCAAATATTATTACTCTCTTTAAAAGCACTTCAGAAGTGAGCATAATCAGAAGAACGTAGCACACCATAACTATATTGGAAGGATGGTTAGTTGTGAAAGACTTAGCTACTCTAATCAAGATAGTAAGATAACAATCTATGGTCCAAAGGACCATAATGAAAATGCTATTCATCTCCAGAAAGAAAATGATGAATTCTGAGCATAGATTGAAACATACTTTTTAAATTTTTCTGGTGTGTGTCTGTGTGTTTTCTTTTACAACATGGCTAATATGGAAATGTGTTTTGCATGACTTCACATGTATAACTGATATTAGGGTACTTTCCTTCTCAAGAGCTGGAAAAGAGATGGAAAAAGGAGGGAGAGAATTTGAAACTCAAATTTTTTAACGTTAATTTTTACATGTAATTGGAAAATAACAAAATAATTTTTTAAAAAAAGAAAGTTCTTCACAACTTCTCCCTTCCTGTCTTTACAGTCTCCTTGCATTTCATTCTCTTCCACACTGTCTCTAATTTAAGTTAATTTCAGTTTCTACAAGTCAACATTCTAATATGGCTGATAAAGAGGTGCTGTCCTCTTAAGTTGCAATAGTATGACTGCTGTACCAGAAAGAGGGGGGCACATTAATTCCCTACTATCTTCTGCACTGATCAACCCACACCTAAAGTATCGCATTCAATTCTGACAATATATGTAAAAGGAATATTTATAAGGTTCAAAGCATATAAATGAATGTCATTCTACTTTCCATCTTTTCAACAACTCCTTCTAATCCTTCAGGGCTTAGAACATGAAATCCTCCATGAAGTTCTCCCAAATAGAAAAGTTATAATTGTTATTATTTATAAAGTGCTCAACAGTGCCTGGAAAATAGTAGATGCTAAATAAATACTAGCTATTCTCAGTGAATAAAAAAAAAAGAATATATGTTCAATTTGGGGCAACTTTTTAGAGAAAGAAATATTTCAGTTATGTTATTTCACTTTATTGTATACTTGACCTCAAATGCTCAGAGTATGAGTTTAAGTTTTTTTAAGTACTCAAATTGGTTGGTTGTTTGTAAGTCAAAGATTTCCATCCATGTGTCTGCGGGACAAAGACTCTGAAAAAGTTCCACTAATATTTCTCCTCGTGCTGCTTGTTAATGCTTGTTCTATAGGAAACAATGGGCATGGTGAGGTCTACTCTATGGGTGGGGCTATTTTGTGTTTACAAGACCATGGTCTTAGGGGCAAAGCAGTTAAAAAACAGCTTGCTATGAAAATAAAGGCCATCCATGGATAAGTCAAGGTGTTTTCCATTTTTTTTATAATGGACATGAAAGACACCTGGAAATACTTCATCTTTGAAAATTAGTTCAAGGTACTGTCTTCCTTTTTCTAAAAACAAACACCAGATGGTGAAATATAAAAGTGTTTACTGAAGTCTAAGGGACAAAAAAGAAAGCATCCTTACTCTTCATAAAGTAGACTTTGTGGCAACAACAGAGAATGGCTGTCAGTGTAGAGCAACAAAGTATATCTGCCAATGGAAACAACATAACTTCCTATTAACTGGTACTCTGGCTTCTCCACTAGATAATAAAGTGAATTCATAGGATAATATATTTCTAGCAGGAGTAATATGCTGTGTAATTGAAATATTCAATCCTGGTCTAGTCAAACAAGTCACAAGTATGGGAAGAGAGAGAAGGGAGGACAGAGAAAAAGACAAAGAGAGAGACAGAGAGAAACAGAGAGACAGAGTCACAATTTGACCAATGTCATAAAATCATAAGATCATAGATTTACAGATTTAAAGGGTCTTTAGAAATCAAGTATGACCTTCTCATTGTACTTCAGTCACTTTAGACGTGTTTGACTCTTCATGACCCCATTTGGAGTTTTCTTGGAAAATATATTAGAGATGTTTGTCACTTCTCCAGGTCATTTTACAAATGAGGAAACTGAGGCAAATAGGGATAAATGATTTGTTCAGGATCACATAGCTAGTGTCTGAGGCCAGACCTGAACTCAGGAAGATGAGTCTTCCTGGCTTTAGGCTGGGCACTTTGTCTTCTCAATATCACCTAATGGCCCTCCCCATTGTACACTGAGAGGTTATATCCTATCCTAATTCATGTGAATATTAAGTATCAGAGGTAGGATTTCTCCTGATCCTCTGACTTCAGACCCAGTCCTCTTACCATTCTACTACTCAGCCATTATTGAGTGAGTTAGATCAGAACGGAAGAGAAGCCAAAAGTTGCTCTATTATATATATCATTACTCATTTTTTCAAATAGAGTCTTAAGTGTATTGGCTTTTCACTTGGAAAGAACAAGATGTAATATTCAAAATAAAACGAGCATTTTCATAAGTTTCTAGAGAGGTATTCCCATGTAACTGGAAAAAATAAAATGCTTTAAAAAATAAAAGATGTATTTCTAATGCTATTCACCTCTAGCTTCTTACGATTGATCTCTCTTTCCTGTTATTTCTTCTGATATACATGCACAGACAGCAGACAAGCCCCATTTGTCCTTACTGTAGATACAGGGAAAGATAATGGCAAGATAGCAGTCCCAGTGGCTCCCCTTGTCCTGAAAAGCAGCCAGTATTAACTCAGCCCCAGGCCCTGGTCCCTCACTATAATAAAACACCCAGGCTAGTGATTGTAGCCATAGAAATTCCTACCATAATTACAGAAATGTCATGGGCGGGAACAGAAATAGCAAGTAAACCACACTTCTCATAGCCTTTAGCATGAGAGGATAATCTCCTCCTTTTTGGCAAGTTGGATATTTAGTACAAAACCACTGGCAGTTGTGGTTGACTCCCTTTCCACAAGATGAAAATCAATGTGCTACAATCATCTTATTCCTGTCCTGCACCCCCATTTGCGGTGGGCCACAAAAGGGCCCAGGCCCACTAGGACACATGATCTCCTCCATCCTTACAGCATGGGAATACTGGAAAGGCTTCCCTCCGAGGCTGGAAGGCATATGTTGGTGACTCAGTGAGCAAGATGTAAAAACTGTACTAAACAATGCCAAAGAGCCCTAGGTCTGAGATAAAAAAGGATTCCTTATCTTCCACATATTACCAACTTGCTTGGTGACTCCAAAAATTTTGTTTAGTTTCTTTTGTTTCAATATAATATTCCTTAAACCAAGATTATGGACAGTATCACTTCACATGAGGCAACACAGCATAATAGAAAGAGCCACCGAATTTAGAATCAGGAGAACTGAGTTCAGTTTTAGACTCTGCTATGTATTGGCTGCATGAAATTGGCTAGGTCAGAAAGTTCTCTAAGCCTCAGTTTCCTTATCTGTAAAATGAGAAGAATAATTGTTTTGAGGTCCCTTCTAGCTCTAGCTCATATAATCCTAAAGTTCTTTTTTTTTAATCTCTTCTTGAAAATTGTGATAATAATGGTATTTGCCCTCAGCTACCTACCTATCTACCTTTTTGCAAAGAAAAGTGCTTTATCATCATAAATAACTCCAGGGGACAGTTAGGTGGCACAGTGGATAGAGTACCAGCCCTAAAGTCAAGAGGACCTGAGTTCAAATCTGATACTTAACACTTCCTAGCTGTGTGGCCCTGGGCAAGTTACTTAACCCCAATTGCCTCAGAAAAATAAATAAATAAATAGTTCCATAAATTGAGTTTGTGCAGTAGCATTGACACTTGGAATTATGGGGAATGAAGGGAGGAAATAAGTGCTATGTGGCAAGTGCTATGTGGAAAAAAATTGAAATCATTTAACTTTCTTTGGATAATCATTTTCAACAGCTTGGTGAAACCCATACCCCCCAAAAATGTTTTTAAATGAATTAAATAAAATTCTTTGAATTGCAAAGGAAACCAGAATTACCAAAATTAAAGATTAACTTTTTCCCATACAAGTTCACACAAGCCTCCTAAAATCTAGCCAGAGAGCCTTTGTGTAGACAATGGACCCTGAATTAAGAGCCCCTATCCTAAATAATGAGTAACCACCTCAGTGAGGTCATCTTCTTTGTTGAGTCCCAGAGGAAGAAAAAAATCAACCAAAGTTGTATTCAGAGCTTCCTCACCAACATCTGAAAAATTCTTGGGTGTGTACTGGCCCATAATATGAAACAGTGTGAAAGGCTGTCCCTAGGGAAAATGCTATAAATGAGGAAGCTTAAGGTTCTACTTTAACAGAATGACCTTTTTATTTCCCCACCCTCTTCATGTTGATGAGAATGGCAACCCAAAAGGAAATTGGGTAATATTGGCTGTGAAACGGGTTGAAAGCTGGCACATCTCATATTCTTAATTACCTAATGGGTTTCTTATCTTTCATTTTTATTATAATACATTCCATAACTGGTGCCAGGATTTGGGCCCTGACCTCAGGTTCCCACAACTGCTTCATCCTAAGAAAATATTTCTTAGAGAATTGGAATGACCTCAAGGGGAGGTTTTCCCTCTGTTCCCAGTCTCCATTCAAATTGTATTTTCCTATGTATTGTCAGGCAAAATTATTAAGAATTTATTACCAATCCTGGACCAAATATCCAGGTTTTTTTCCAAGTTGTCTTGCTTTTCCCATTGGCTCCCCAATCCTTCTAAGAATAACCAAAATAAAAAACCTCTTTCTTCCCTCCCAAAAAAATTTATCACAGAATAAACAGTACATAAGAGTAAATGGCAAATATATGATATATTTCAATTATATAAATAGCAAATGAGCAAATATCCAAGAAATTGACAGATTCAGACAATATAGACATATTAATCAATCAACTAATATTTATTAAGCATCTATTTACACCAAGTACTAGACACACAAAGACTAAAATAAAATCTTCTATGCCCTTTAGAAACTTACATTCTAGTGAGGAAGATAACATGTAAACATATAAGAGAAAGGATAGGAATTGGGCCTGTGATTTCATTGGTCAAAAGTATATCTCAAATAAGGAAATTTCCTTTAACAATACAGATTATTGCATCTACTCTGTAATTTACTGTCTCAGAGAAGTGCCCAGAGATTACAAGATTAAATGACTTGCACTTTGCCCAACTCTTCCTTGCTTTGAGATGAGCTCTCTTTCTACTAAGATACAGATGCCTCTCCTATAAGGTTACTTATGTAGTATTTATATAAGAATATGCAAAATAAGTGTGATCATATATATACAAAACAAACAAATAATTTAAGGGAGGAGAATTAATAATTGGAGAGGTAGAGGAAGGTTTCATGAACAAGAAGATATTTGAAGTGATTTTTGAAGGAAACTATAAATTTTAAGAGGCAGAAGTAAAGAAGAAGTGCATTTTGGGTGTGTCTATTTAAGAACAGAAAATGGAGTGGTCTGTGAGACAAAAAAAAAAAAAAAAAAAAAGTCATTTTGGTTACACCAGAGTCCATCTTGAACATCCATAAAGAGCCCTGCTCTTTGGGCATATCTAAGCCCTTTACTTCCTCCTCTCCCTGCCTTGATAAATATTAGTATTCCACAAGCTCAGTCTTCAGTCTTTTAAAAGCCCATCTTCTCAGCTCAGGAACTTGCAACATATTTATGAAGTTCCTCTTTTTGTTCAGAGAAAGGGAGAGAGCTTCAATACAGGTACATTGTATTCCCTTTGTACCCATTGTACATGGGTTCCCTTTAGAACTTCCTTCATTGTGTAATACTCTCCCTTGTAGCGAAGATAATTAAAATCAGCTCATATTTATCAGGAGACAATATCATTATAAAAATGTATACAATAAATAAATAGAGTTTAAAGAGAACAGCAAACTCCCCAATTTAAGTATCACCACATTAGCAGTTCTTCATGAGATGGGAGAAGGCAGGGAAGTATACAAGGACATAAATTCATCAAATCCCAGTAATAGCAACAGTCAGGGAAACTACAAAATTCTCTGTAGACAGATTGCTTCTTATTTAGGTCAAGGAGCTAGACAAGGCTCTAACCATTCAAGATTATGTTCACATTGGAATAGCAGTGCCTTTCATTTGTAATAAGTAGACCACTGGTATTAAAATCTATGCCCTTTTCCCCAACTCCTCTAACAGTTTAAGAGTCCTTAGACTTCCTTTGTCCTTAAAATTTCCAGATCTCATGATCCTCCAAACCCTCCTCCTATCTGGGAAAAAAAATGAACAAACAAACAAAAACAAAAATAAAAACCCAAACTATACTTCCCATGAGCCTTCTTGCCAAAAAGGGACTACAATTTACTGAGAAAACTGAGGCTACACACAAGATCTTTTCCCCTTTTCCAGGATACTATCTTTCTCTTCCAATCCCTCACTTTTTTAAACTCCGTTATCTACTAATGAGGTAGTTTTTTTAACTCATTAAAGGCAAATTTTCTTACTTTTTTCAACACATCCCTGCCTTCATCATCTTCTCTCATTTTTAATCTCTTTCTATCTACTGCCTCCTTTCTTACTGCTTCCAAACATGCTCAAGTCTCTCTCATCCTTAAAAAAAACTTCATTAGATTTTTCATCTTCCTAAGCTACAATGTTAGACTTTTCCTCTTCTCTCCAAACTCCCAGAAAAAAAATCATCTATATTCATTATTGCACCTACTTCCTCTCTTTCAAACACTTACCAAACATAGGGAATCTATCTTCAACCCTCCTCATGCAATGTAAAAGAGTTCTTTCCAAAGTTACTAACAATCTCTTAAATCCCAAATGTTATAATCTTGTCTCATCCTTCTTGATTTCTTTATTGCATTTGACACTGTTGAATGCTTTTTTCTCCTTGATACTTTGCTCCAGGTTTTCATGACAAATCTCTCTTGGTTTATCTCATCACTATTTCTCAGTCTCTTTTATGGGCTCTTTATCAATATCATCCCTATCCCATCCCCCCAAAATTGTGATTGTATACCTATGGGTGCAGATTTCTCTCTACCTTGGTAATCTCAACAACTCACATTAGTTTAATTATCATCTATGTATTAGTGACACAGATTTATATATCCAGCTTCAATCTCTCTTCTGAGTTTCAGGTCTATATCATCAATTATCAATGGAATTTTCAAATTGCATGTTTCAGAAACATCTCAAAGTCATGTATCTAAAATAGACATTGTCTTTCCCAACAAACCCACCTATTCAAAAGAATTAGTCTAACGATCTATACGTGGAAAAAAAGTAGCTGAATAAAGCCAATGCAGCAGCATAGTATCAGTGATACTTTGAGTGTGATCAGATGAGATAATGTTTATAAAAAGCACTTAGTAGGTATTCTCTAGGCATTCTCTACCTGCTAATTCTCTTTTTCCCCCAAAAGTGGTAGGAATGAATAAATGCAAAAGTATACTTACTAAACACGTACCAAGCACTTTGCTAAGCGCCAGATCTACAGATACAAAAACAAGCACAGTCTCTGCCTTCAAAGAGCTAACATTTTAGAAAAGAGAGATAGCACACTGAAGGACGTGGTGACCGGGGAAGAAAATTTGAGTTCAGAAATTAACAGAAATGACAAATAGGGATAGAGGAGAATAGACTGATCTATTCCTCCCAGAAACAATAACAGAGTTGATTTGATCTCATTTTAAGAAATAAAGAGAGGAAGGGGAAGAGAGAGGAAGGGGAAGAAGAAAATAAGCATTTATTGAGTGCCTACTATGTAGCAAGCACTTTGATAAACCACTATTTTATAAATATTACCTCACTGATTCCCACAATAACCCCCAGAAGCAAGTGCTATCATTATCCCCATTTTACAGTTAATAAACCAGGGAAGAGAGAGTTAATTGATTTGCCCACATGGTCACATAACAAGTAAGTATCTGAGACCACATCTGAATTCGGATCTTTCTCACTCCAGACCCAGTGTTCTCTATCCACTGCATTACGTAGTTGACCTCATAATAGGTCAAGAGGAATAACAAATAAAGCCATGAAATTATAAAAAGACCTTGAAGAAGATTTCCATTGGATTGAAAAGACTGCCTTAGAAGGATAAAGGCCAAAATTACACAGTATTAGAAAGCCTAGATAGGACATGATCAATACTGAGTACCCACATTGGAAAGATCACAGATTAATTGAAGTATTAAAGTATAATATAACTCAGATTTTAGCCAGAAGCAGTTAAGTAGATTTTCCTGACTTTGAAGCTAGCTCTCTATTCATTTTGCCGTGCTCCCTTTTGAGTATGTGATGCTAGGGAAATTATTTAACATTTTATTATATGACAATTAGACAATGCCCTAAGTATATGAGGGCAGGATAAGGAGTTTCTTGTAGGTGTCCGCTGGGGTTAGGATTGGGAGTATGAAGATTACCAGAATATTGATGGTAGGGCTAAAGAGAATAAGACACATTCAAAAGATGTCACTGAGATGACAACTTTTAGGGAGTTTTTGTTTGTTGTTTTGTTTTACAATATCTTTATTTTAAAGCTATTTTGAAATATTCCTGCTATTTTGGATAATCTTTTAATGGAGGGAAAGTAGTAGACAAAAGATTATTTGTCTGCAGAAACTTTATCTGTACTTTTTATATATTCATTCACTTAAATGATGTATCTGTCACAGGAGAGGCTTTGTATTGCCTGCACAATCCTGATAATGAGGTCTTTGGGGATTGACATGGTGAAATTTTAGTGGGCAGGAGCTTCTTGTCAGCTTGAAAAGTCACAAAGGGTCCTAACTTTTCTCTGTATACTGTAACAAAGATCTAAAAATATAATCAGATCAAATGATCAGGAAATCCAAAGAAAAACAATATTAAGTGCCTTCACCCAAGCCAAGACTGCACAAAGAGACAGCCAGAATTTAACCAAATTTTAGGCAGAAAGATCCAACAGCATAAAAATAGTTGTGAATCCAAAGGCTCAAATAGAATAATAGAAAAGTTAACTAAGATAGATCTCTGGTGATGCTCAATGGAAATCGATAGATGACAGATAGACAGATGAAAGTGAAAGAGATAAAGAAAGAAACAAAGACAGATCAACAGAGAAAAGGGGCACAGGGCATTTAAAAAGCACTTTCTACATGCCAGGCACTATACTAAATGCTGAGAATGCAAATAAAAGCAAGCACAAGACAGCACCTGCCCTCAAGTAGCTTGCATAAATTCTGGGGGAAAGAAAATGCATAAAGAAGATCTTTAAAATAGGGAAATGAGGTGGTATACTCAAGAGGTGGGTGAAAATAAGATGGAGGTTGGATCTTGGTAAGAAAAGGCAAAAATTCACTAATGTCACTAATGAATATTGATAGTAAAATAGTAAATAAAATATTAGAAAAGAGGCTATAGCAACATATCAAAAAGACTAAATACCATAACTGGCTTAGATTTATACTAGGAAAACAGATTTATTTTGATATTAGGAAAATAAGAAACCAAATAGACAATTTTAATAACAAAAATGATACAAATTACATGGCAATATTGATAGATATAGTAGAAAAGGCTTTGAACAAAGTACAAGATCCATTTTTAATTGCTCATGGTTGGACCTTGCCAATATAATAAAAAAATGACAATACCATCCAAATGAATTTATTTATTCTGTGTCATAGCTATCAAAACTAAAGCATTATTTTATATAACTAGAAAAAATTTCAACTGAAGAAAAGCAAGATCTGAAGAGAAATCATTTTTTAAAGTGATTCAGAAGAGAACCTTGCAATACCAGTTTTCAACCCAATACAAAGCTATAGATATACAGATATAGATATAAGAGTCCAAACATTAGCCATAAATTATGTGGAATTAATTTGCTTTACTCTATTAATAAAAAGAGAGTTTTGGGGGAAAGGAGATGGTATGGATTGCAGGACAAAGGAAGCCAGTGAAATGGCAGCATTCAACACAATATAGACAATATTTAATAAATGTTTGTTGATTGATTGATTGTGATTGTGATTTCAAAAATGAAAAGATAAAATAATTTTAAACAAAGATATTAGAAAAGTAAATGAAACTCCAAGACATTGTAGCTAATTGGATATATTAAGTGAGGAAATGGGAAGAATAAAAATGATTATACAATTTCAAAGATGTGAGACTGGATGAATAGCAGAGCTAAGAACAACACAGTAAAATCATTTGGAGGAGCAAGTTTAGGTTGATTTACAATAAATGCCGTTTTGGACATACTAAGGTCAAGGTAACAATAGAACATCCAAACAATGATTTCTGTAGTCAGAGATACAAGCTTGGTGCTCAGAAGAAAGTCTATATCTCTGCAGCAGAGATATAGACTTATAGTAATCTGCATACAAATGATTCTATGGAATAGCATAAGATCAATGAAACCAGAGAGAGTAAAGAAAAAAGATTCAAAGACAGCTTTTGGAATGACTCTGTAAAGGATCAGGAGCAGAGTGATGATCCAACAGAAGAAGAAGGGAGGGTAGGTAGAAGGAATAAGGGAACAATCTTTTTTCTATGTGTCTCAGAAGCCAAGGGAGAAGAGGCAGTTCAACAATGTTAAATACTTCTGAAAGGTCAAAGATTTGGGTTAATCATTACATTTGATGAACAGGAAGCTAATGGTGATTTCTGAGAGTGGTTTCATTACAGTAATGGGAACAGAAATGTTCTTTTTTTTTTAGATGAATCTGAATATATGTCAAATTTCCCTACTAGACTGTAAACTCCATGTGGGCAAGAATTATATCTTTATTATCTTCCCAGCTGTCTTATAAAGGGTTTGACACAAAAGAAGTGTTTAATAGATGTTTGTTTAATAGAATTGAAGGATCTGAAACTGTGAATACCTTCATCCTTCTCTTTTCCTCATGCCCTCTGGTTTTGATACTTCCCTTAAATTCCAGCCCATTCTCTCCCTTAATGCAAAAACAAACTCTTATCAGTACCCTGAGCTTCAGAAATATCTCATACCCAGGTAGGCCCCTGAAGGGTCAAAGGAACCTCCAAAGATCATGATTCTTATCAGAGAGATAAAGTAACTGTGCAGAACCTTCCATTACTTTAAAGAAAACTTAAACAAAGACGGCTTTTCCTCTCTTTCTGTCTAGCCATCCTTCCCTTTTGTCTGTTCTTTGAAAATTCCATGCCTTGTGAAGCCATTCTAATGTTATTACCCTCTCTTCTTACTGGAAGCTCAAAGTTAGAGCCTCTCTCCTTACTGAGAGCTCAGGATTACAGCCCTCTCTCCTTACTGGAAGCTCAGTATTTCAGCCCTCTCTTCTTACTGGAAGCTCAGTATTACAGACCTCTCTCCTTACTGAGAACTAGTGGTGGCCCAGATTTTGTAATTTAGTTATTTTTTTTTCTTTTATTTCTACTGTGGTGGGTGGTGTTTTTTATTACAATTTCTATGAAGCCTTAATGTGTCAGACCCCCAGACAGCTCTAATGATGCTTTCAGGAGGAGAAATATGTCTAATTGTTTTCATTAATGACTTTGATGTGTCTGAAAAGCCAGCCACACAAAAGGGAGACCTTCATGTATGCTCTGAGTTATGAGTTCAGTTGTGGTAGTCATGATTAGGAACATAGTCAGAAGAGCTCATGGGTACATTTGTTCCAATCCTGCCCTAATTTTACACCTGGGGGGGCAGGGGAGAGAGAAACCATCTATCATTCTTATTCAGCAATACAGATAGTATTAGGGCAGCTATAACCAAGTAAGTCTTTCTATTTCTTATAATTATTCTAAAAGGGAATTATCTATACTAAATTCAGAATTTCAAGGAAAGTAGCAAGGCATGAGGTTATAGTGAATGGCAGAGTGGGCTTGTATCAGAACTATACTAACTGTGTGACCATGAGAAAGTCCCTTAATCTTCCCATTCTCCAGACTATGCTTTAAAAACATAAGTTACAGGTGAGTTCCTGATTTGATATGCATAAATTCAGGGAGTTATCACAGTGGGAGTTCTCCAAATTATATTATTAAGCAAACTGTAAGAGTTTAAGAAATGCTTATTAACTGATGGACTCATACGCCCAGACAAATTAATAGTAATAACATTAATAATAATTACATAAAATCCCCCACACATTTAATTTTCATCATGTTCAAAAATGGTTCATTAAACACAAAATTGCTTGTTGCTTGGGAGTATGTGGAAAAAAAAACTTCAAGCCCTAAACCTACCCCTTGGATATGAGCTCTATGGGGCACATTAGTGTGCCACAGACTAGAAAATGTCTTCCACCCCCACCTCCCCACTTCTCATCAAATGATTTTACTTCATATACTTCATTAAATGAGGGCATTTATTACAGGATGCTTCTCCTCAATTCTCTACTCCAAATCACCTCAAGGGCATCTCTAATCTTCTTCATCTTGGCTCCTGTCTCGAAGCAATTTTTCTCCTTGCCAAGCCAACCAATTCTGCTACCAATGATCTTGAACCATGCTCCTCTCATTTCCTCCAGAAATTTGCTTTTACCCCTTCTCTCATTTCATCCCTTTCTTATTACCCATTGCTTCTTTCCCTGCTACCTTCAAACTTATTCAGAACTCCCCTTAAAAAAAATTCTGCTTGATCTTATTATTCCCTCAGGCTATGGCCTTCCATCTCTCCTCGAATTAGCAATCAAATGAAATAGAAAGTACCTTTAACCAAGAGTCAGAGAACATTATCTAACCACATTTGACAGTCTGAGCAAGTCACATTCTGGTTTTGTCCCTTCAACCTGTGTGACTGGAACTAAGGAGTCTGAAAGAAGATCCAGAAACATACTATTTTCACTTTTGCTTTTGTTTTTGTGGCTTTTTCCTTTTGTTTTATTTCTTCTTTCACAATATGACTAATGTGGAAATATGTTTACATGATTGCACATATATACTCTAGATCAGATTGCTTGCCAGCTTAAGAAAATAGGGAAGAAGCAAGAAAAAAATTGAGATTCAAAATCTTATTAAAAATTAATGTTGATCCAGCCATTCTGGAGAGCAAACTGTGCATACCCTTTGATCCAGCAATGTTACTACTGGGCTTTTATCCCAAAGAAATTTTAAAGTAGGGAAGGGTACTTGTATGTGCAAGAATGTTTGTGGCAGTCCTGTTTGTAGTGGCCAGAAACTGGAAACTGAGTGGATGCCCATCAATTGGAGAATGGCTGAATAAATTGTGGTATATGAATATAATGGAATATTATTGTTCGGTAAGAAATGACCAACAGGATGATTTCAGAAAGGCCTGGAGAGACTTACACGAACTGATGCTGAATGAAATGAGCAGGACCCAGGAGATCATTATATACTTCAACAACAATACTATCAATTCTGATGGACGTGGCCCTCTTCAGCAATGAGATGAACCAAATCAGTTCCAATAGAACAGTAATGAATTGAACCAGCTACTCCCAGCAAAAGAACACTGGGAGATGAATATGAACCACTACATAGAATTCCCAATCCCTCTATTTTTGTCCGCCTGCATTTTTTATTTCCTTCGCAGGCTAATTGTACACTATTTCAAAGTCCAATTCTTTTTGTACAGCAAAATAATTGTTTGGGACATGTATACATATATTTTATTTAATTTATACTTTAACATATTTAACATGTATTGTTCAATCTGCCATCTGGGGGAAGGGGTAGAGGGAAGGAGGGGAAAAATTGGAACAAAAGGTTTGGCAATTGTCAATGATGTAAAATTACCCATACATATAACTTGTAAATAAAAAGCTATAATAAAAAAATTAATGTTGAAAATTATTTTACATGTAATAGGAAAAAATGAAATACTATTTACCGGATTCACACAGATGGACAGAGAAACTGTGTCATTTTCATGCCTTAGTTATTCAAATGTAAAATGAAGAAGCTGAACCAAGTAGCCTTTAAGGCCATTTCCATCTCTAAGGTTACTTTTCTAGCCAAGTTATCTGTACTTATTTCCACTTCCTTGTCAACCCTTTGTAGTTTCTGTTCCCAACATTCAGTGAGAACATTTCTTTCCAGTGTTTGAAACACTATCCTCATATACTTTATGGATATTTTCTTCTCCTTTTCATGACATTGCTCTGCCAAAGTTTTCCTTTTTAAATGAAGAATTGATCTTTTTTACATGGATCCTGAAAGAGTTTAACATCCATATTCCACCACCTTATTATGGGTCCACTTCAGGGCTATGTCTCATCCTCTCTTTCTTGGCGAACTGATTAGCTCCCAAGGATTCCACTAGCATCCCTATGCAAAAGACTCTGAAATCTTCTGTTCTGGGTCTCCAACTGTCTCATTGGCATGGTCCATCATCCAAATTACTCATAAGCATCTCAAACTCAACTTGGCTGAAACAGCACTCATTATCTTTCCCACTAGAACAAGAATCTTTAAACTGGTACTATAAATTAAAAAAAAATCTTTCAACTACTGTATTTTAATATAATTGGTTTTCTTTATAATGCTATGTGTTTTATTTTATACATTTAAAAATCATTATTCTGAAAAAGAGTCCAAAGATTGAAATCCAGGTAGCAAAACAAGTCTGTAACACACACACACAGTGTCTGTGTCTCTTTTTCTGTTTCTGTCTTTCTCTGTCTCTGTCTCTGTCTCTCTGTCTCTCTCTCTCTCTCTCTCTCTCTCTCTCTCTCTCTCTCACACACACACACACACACACACACACACACACATACACACACACAAAGAATTCCTCTCCTAATTTAGAAAGCATCTTTACCCAGAGTCATAAGTCATAACCTTAGTAACCTCCCCACATAGTCAACTAGTTAGTAAATTTTGACATATCTACCTCCAAAACATCTCTTAAATTTTTTCCTTTCTCTCTACATATTTGGTTACCACATTTGTTCAGGCTGTCATAATCTTTCACTTAGAGTATTATCAGTCTTTCCTGCTCAAATCTCTCTTATCTCCAATCCATCCTCCAAGCAACTGTCTAAGTGATTTTCCTAAAATGCAGATCTGATTGTGTCACTGTTCAATGCAACAAACTCCAATTGCTCTCTATTACCACCAAGATGAGATATATTTGGAATTTAAAACCCTTGACAGCCTGACATGATCTACCTTAAAAATCTTTTAATATATTATTCTCTTTCCCATATTCTACATTCCAGAGAAACTAATAGTCACACAAGACCTCCCATCTCTGAACATTTGAACAATTTGTTCACCATGCTTAGAATAACCTCCCTGCTCATTTCTGCCTCATGAAATTGCCGAATTTCTTCCCAACACAAGTACTACCTTCTACAGGAAACTTGTTTTGCTTTCCACAGTTGCTACTGTCCTCCCCCAAAATCATCATATATATATATATATATATATATATATATATATATATATATATATATATATATATATACATATATACGTATTTTGCAATATAATGTGCATGTTTTATATATATATATATATATATATATATATATATGTATATACACACAAATATATAGAAATTTTGGTGTCCCAAAAGTCTTAGCGCAGTATTAACCCACTAAAGCTTAAAACTGCACTGAGATTTTTAGAACACCCTGTCCTTGAACATAGTCTTCCCTGGTAGAATAGAAACTTCATGAGGGTAGGGACTCTTTTAGGTTTGCATTTGCATCTCCAGTTCAAAGTGACTGGCTCATAGTAGATGCTTAATCATTACACATTAATTGATTAATTGGCTGAAAGGACTCCCCACTGCCTTTAAGTTAAAATACAAACTCAATATTTGATATCAAAGTCTTTTACAATTAGAGTTTAATTTACCCTTCTTGGTTCCCCCCCCCCCCATTATTCCTTCTCTTGTGTTCTATGTTTCAGACACAACACTCTATCCCAGTATACGACATTCCCAATATATAACCTTCATAGTTTTGGGGAGGCCATATGTATTCATTTGTCTCTCTTCTTTGCACATTTATTATTTGTTCATTGTTCACTTATTTGTTCATACAAAACATTGTCCCTGGCCTAATTTTTTTTGCAAAATTAAATATAGATGGATAGATAGATAGCAAATCAAGCAAAGACTTTGTTCAAATCTCTGCTAACCAAAACTGTGATATTTGTTTTTCTGTTTTTCGTGGAGGGAGGTTATAAAGAGACCAGACCAATGAGTTCATTGGTATAGTGAACTCCCTATGAGGAAGCTCCCTCTATCAAACCAGATCAGCATCTGTTCTGCAGTTTATAGTCTTAGTGCTTGAGATGCTGCAAAGTTAAATTACTTGACCAGAGTCACTTAGCACATGTAAGCAGCAAGATTTAAACCAAGAATTTCTGGATCATAGATCAACTCTATTCATCATGTCACAGTGCTCCTCTTATCTCAGATTTGACCCCATCAGTCATTTCATCTAGATGGACCTCGGTTTCTTTATCTGTTAAAAAGAGAATAAGATTACTTGCATGAGTTGACGGGATTTGGGGATCAGATGAGTGCAAGTGAAAGCATTATAAAACAATTAGCCAGCAGCAGCAGCAGCTCTGCCTATGCCATGAAGTCCAGGAAAATATCACTCAAGGAAGTCTAAGTCGAAACTTTCTGCAAGTTTATATGCAGAAACCACCTTGAAAATCTTTTTTTCTCATTGTTGCCTTTCTCATTGACTAAGCATTCTCATGAAAACATTAAACAACAGAAGATCCCAAACCCATGGAGCTCTTTTAAATAATTGCCAATTCAAAGACTCTTACTTTTCTGTCTTGTTTTTGGCAAAAACAGAGAAATCTGACTCAGAAAAATTCACCTACTTTGTAAAGGGAGAAAAAAAAGTCAGCAAAATGGAGCCAGAGAAAGTGTGTCCTAAATATATCCAGCATTGCTTTCATTTCGGGGAAGGGGAGAGGGAAAGAGATGAAGAGAGAGGAGGCAGATACAAAAGAATGAGATTTATCTTCGAATAGCAGCACTTAAATGCTAAGCCCCAGCTAGGCAGGTGTTTCCATTCCTTGATGAGCAGGTGCAGGCGAAGTGGCTATAGGGACTGGCCATGCCTTCCAGCCAGATTAGAGCATTCATTCAGGGAAAGAAAAGGAATGTGCAAAGCCATCAGGGGATCGACTCTAACACTGGGCCAGTCTCAAGAAGGCCACTGCTTTATAAAGAGCCCAGGGCCACAATAATCAGGGCTCCCCTTTGGTCTGGCTTTGCATCTGCCGCTATACCTTTATTGGCTGGGGAAAAGAAAATATCACAGAGAGAGAAATCGAAATACATGTGTCTAAGCTACAGGTGACTACATGTGTAATTTACTTAGTAAGGTCTAAATGCTAGAAATTAAAATTTTAAAAAAAACTTTTTGTCTGTTTTGTTTTGGTGATCACCGGGGTGTGTTTTGTTTTGTTTAATGGACAACTTTTGAGAAAAGTTGGAGTTAAGTTTCATCTAGGAAATTTTTGTGTATTCATCCCTCATGCAAATGTGCCCAAAGATTCAGCTTTGCTTACTTGATAAAAAGGACTCTTTCTATTTTTTTCTTGTCTTCAATAAAAAAAAAAAAAAAAAAAAAAGCAAATTGTTTGCAAAATGAAAGATTTCTCTATTATTTCTATTTAATTTTTTCCAGGTACATATTGGTTAATAGCTTAGACCATAAAAGAAGTCACACAATAGACTATTGCCTCTTATTGCCTGTATTTGCAATGCTTTGTTTTATCTGAGCTCACAATACAGATGTCATTTTAATCCTGCCTGATAGAATCTTTAAAGAGTATAAACTAGTCTTCCTTTTGGTGAAAAGCATCAGACAGATTTGAAAGCTAAACCACAAAATGTTTCACTTTTCACAACAGAGGGATTTTCTTGCCACAGCTGCAACTGAACTGCTATCTGAATAAACTTGATCAGGCTTCAGAAGGGAGCTCAGCAGACAAGGGGAATGAAAATTCAGTTCAACTCAATAAACATTTATTAAGTGCTCCCTATGTGCAAGTGCTAGGTAGAAGTTTAAAATGTGGTTCAGGTATGTCCTGTTTTAAGGGGAAAAATCACTAAGCAAAAATCCAAATTTACAAACCCAATAAAAGTTTGGAGGCAATTATTTGCATTATAAAAGACTTCCCAGCAAAGGTCATTTAAATTGTAAGCTGCCCTAGTGAATGCTAAATAATTCAATTTACATGCAACTTCTTAGAAATCTACCTCTATGAAGTTAGGATATTCCTTTACTAGCAAACACTGGAGAATGGAAAAATCAAACTTTTTTTTAAAAAGATGAGGTTTCCCAGGCTCACCGGGTTTGGAAATACAGGGGCTACTCACTGTTCGATCTTACTACTAGTCAGCATAGGATTTTTTACCTACTCTATTTTCAGCATAGATTAGTTCACCCATCTCTTCCTAGGAAACCTCCCCAGCCCTCACCATACTGCTACAGATCTTAATAGGAATACCCAATCAGCTTAGTCTGCGGAATTTTAAAATACAGAGCTCTAGGCATTCACCAACTTTGCTATAAGCATGTTCTACAACTGGCACTAATTTTCTTTTCAAGAAAACCTCACAGATTATTATCTTGCATCATCATTACTACTCACTACCACTATCACTCCCAATTCCCAGTCCTCAAATGATGTATTGGATTGAAATAATATTAATCACAAAACAAAAAGCAATTGACAGTGTTTTAGAGAGCTAGAGATTTAGAGGTTCAGTCACGTCCTTCTGCCTTTGATAGATACTATCTATGTGACTATGGATAAACCATAACTTCTCAGTGCCCACACGCAACTCTCTAGGATTAAAAATTGCAAAACAGGTGCCAACCTTCATGGGTAGAGGGAGTTTACTCACTGGAAATTTGTTTTACTACAAAATAAAAAATTGTGCAGTAGAATTGAGACGTACAGTATGTTGGGAAAGATCAATGTTAGCCAAAGTGCACAGGAAAGCTTTTTGGAGGGTGGACCTCAAGCTAGAGACCTTGGTGGTGGTCCAGGGTCAAAGGAAGATCAAATGGGAGGAGAAAGGATGTGGGGCCCTGGGGACTATTGACTTGACAGGCACCAATCACACTCTAGGCTGAACCACCTGGGAAGCTCTTTAGTCTCAGTGGAACATGCTGAACACAAATGAGATGTAGTGTTACAGGTGTCCTTATTGAGTACCACCACCAGCCCAGGTGTGTCCCACCCCTTCCCCAGGCACTGCCATAGGTTGCACAAGTAACCCACAACTACTTTTTGCTTTGGGAAAGCTCTCCTTAGTTTGCTTTCCCTAAAGTTCTGCCCTAGGCTCCATCCTCGAGGTTGGCCCACACACAGATATTACAGTAGAACTGATTATTGTAGAGTGACCATCATAGATGACCAAGGCAAAGATGAGGCAGTTCCTCCCCTAGCTCCCCAACATGCCTGTGATTGTGCTGCTGAGCTGGGTATGTGATTCCTCCCCTGCCGGGACCCTCCTGGTCTGGAGGGTAGAGTGGCAGGCTCTGGGAAATCAAGTTTTCCCACTATTTTACTTTCTGCTTGTGACAATAAAAATCTCTCCAGATACATAATTCTTTGGTAAAAGTAGCATCCATCCTAGATTCTCTGCCTCTTCACCCATCTCTCACATAAAGAGGTGGGCCTTCTTGCCAGGTCAAACCCCTCTATATGTACTCTTGATTTCATTCCATCCCATCCTTTCTGGCAGATTGCTCTATCACCCCTATTCTCTCATTCTTCTTCAATCTTTCCCTAACAGCTGGCTGTTTCCTTGCTGCTTACACTACATATCTTTCCTACCCTTAAAAATTCCTCACTTGGTCTGTCCTTCCTTGCTAGCAATCATCCTGTACCTCTCTTTCCTTTCCTGGCTAACCTCTTTGAGAAAGTTATCTGCAATCACTGTTTCCATTTTCTTTTCTCTTATTCTTCCCTCAAAGTTCCCTCATAGATTTTCTTTTCTTCACTCTGTACTTTTTCTCTTGGTAATCTGATCCATTCTCATAGATTCAATAATTATTTCTGTGCAGTTGGCTCTCAGCTCTGCTTATTAAGCCCTAACTTGTTCCTGAACTCTGCTCTCACCTCAACAATTGCCTACTGGACATTTCAAACTGAATATCCCACAGCCATCTGAAACTCAAAATATCCAAAAGTTAATTTATCTTCTCCCTCAAGCCTCCCTTTTTCCTAAATTCCCCAATACTTTTAAGGAGTCACTTAGTCTCACAATATAAATAGCATCTTTGACTTTTTAATTACACTAACCACAAATATCCAATCAGTTGCCAAATCCTGTTTTTACCTTCGTATCTCTCCTGTGAAACCCCTTCTCTCCTCTGATACTATCACAAAACCTAGTACAAGCCATCATCACCTTATACTTGGATAACTACAACAGCCTACTATTTGGTCTCTCTATTTAGTCTCTCTTCACTCTATTTCATCCCCCTTTCAGGTATCAAAACAAATTCTTAAAGTATAACTCTGATTTTAATGACTGCTACTCAATAAAACACTGGCTACCTATTACTTTTTAGTTCAAATATGAAATTCACTATTTATTTAGCTTTTAAAGCCTTTAACAACCTAGCTTCCCCTCTTTTCAGTCTTTTAAAAAGATTTACTTCCTCCCATGTATTCTGCAACCCTGAACACTGGGCTAATTCTTGATGAAGACATGACATCTTCTGGCTGTGCATTTTCATTGGCTGTCCCCAATATATAGTCTTGATCTCATACTCTAACTATATATATCTTTTATTTCCATTCCTAATATTCATAGGAACTACTTATGCCTGATCTGTGATAGAACCACAATTGGACACATTGAACTATGACCCCAACATTTTGGTTCTCTTAGAGAATGAGAGAACCAACAAACTAACCAACCAGCTCACTGTCTAGTTGATAGGTACCTCTCAACTTCTCCCACAGCTGAGAGATTCTGAATGTGAGAAATTGCAAAAGATAATAAATATAAAGGATTTAGCTACAGTCCCTAGTACATAGTACATAAAATGTAAAACTTTTTATTTTGTATTGTTATTATCATTATTAGTCATTATTATCATGTTTTCCTTTACCTGAGATAGTACAGCACAAGTAAATTAGTAAGCATGGTTCTTGTTTACATTTATATATATATATATATATATATATATATATATATATATATACATGCATACATATATACCTGGATCTAATAAATCTTGTAGCCTCATTCCTAATGAAACTTTATGTATGTCCTAGTAGAAATTAAACAAGTTGACTCCATTGAACTTTTTTGCACAAGTATCAAATTCTTGCAATCCTCAAACAATGTGTGGTTTAAATTCAAGCTGTGGTAAGGAGTTATTCAGTGTGTGTCACAGCAAATCCTTGAGTACCTTGCTCTCCAAGTCTCTACCTTGGTCAGAATGGATCCTGACATGGAATCCATATAGTGAAAAATGTTTTTCTCATCACATTTGGGCAACAGCAGTTACTTTCTGGGTTTTGGTTGCATATTTTTGAAATTCCTAAGGTATTCTTTCACAGAGGAATTTTCCTAGATCTTTCTCTAAAGGTAAAAAATTAGCGAGATAGTATTTGAATGTTGTACCTTGTACATCCTACTTATGCAAAGACAACATAGCAGATGATAGCAGAGAGGCAGTCTCCAAAATCAAATATTCAGGATCCAGTTTGAAGGCTGAATACTCAGAGCTCCTGTGATATTTACTTGTATTTCTTGTTTCTGTACCTCATTTTATATCTTGAATTAGATGACCTCAAAGATTTCTTTCACCTCTAAATCAATGTCTGTGAACTCAATAAGTCTAAAACCAAACTCACCATAACACAACATCATAGAACCTCAGAAGTAAATGGGATTTCAAACACCATTTAGTTAAATAACTAACTGAAAAAGATTCTTCTTTACTTCACCCCCCCACCAACAACTGGTGATCCAACCTTCACTTGAAGATCTCTAGTGAGGGGGTCTATGGGTTTACAGAAGCTAACTAAAAACTCTTGAAAGTCAAGAGTTAAATTTTAGCTATGAGTATTTATACCTTAGAAATTGGCAAATATGATAAATTGGGTCTTGATTTATTATTTTGCTGATTTTCTAGGCTTAAAATGTGATGGAAATAATGTTAATAATATAGATTAAACTTTTTAAAAGATTGGGTATATATTATTTTTATAGAGAACTTATTTTTAAAAATTTACCAGCACCCTCTTGGGAGGGAAAGGAGGAACCCACCACCTTCTGAGGTAGCCCATTCTATTTTTGGGTAGTTCTGATTGTTAAGATTGTTTTATTTTATTATATGTTATATTTGTAATACAGTCATCTTTTTTATTATGCTGTATTGTGGAAATGCTCATTTTATTTTACAAATTAAAAATAAAGTAAAAAAACTTTTTAAAAGACATATTCTCTCACATCACTGTGAAATTTGCATTTTTTCAACTTCTCTTCAGAACTCCTAGTTCTACTCCCTAAGGCCAAGCAGAAAAAGGCTAATCCCTCATCTATGTGAAAGCCATTAAACTACTTAAAGATAGTTACTTCTACCTCTCTATGTATTGTCTTAACTTGCTATTTGTCCTTCTTTCTCAAAGAGGGCCATGACATCAGGGAGGTGATACCATGACATGCAAGTGAATGGATATAAGTGAAGGAGGGCTGTATCAAGTTACCTGCCTCACTTTCCCCTTCAGAGCCATCTGGTTCTAGTGGCAAAATATAGGTCAGAACAAGTGGAGATGGCCCTGGATGCAATGGGAGATCTAGGCCTTTTTAAGTTAAGGTCTCAGTTTGATGAGGCTGCACCCAGTCAGGGATTAAAGCTAGGTAGCAATTAAGACAAAGAATCTCCTTATTCACCTAAACAAAAAAAATCTAAATAAATAAAGAAATCTTCCTTTTGTTCTATTCCTTGTTATCTATTCTGTTTATATTGTTGTCAATAACTTGAACAAAAATATGGATGACATGCTTATCAGATTTGTGGTTGACATAAATCTGGAAGATATAACTAGCACATGGTTAACAAGGACAAGATGTAAAAGATCTCAGCAGGTTTTAACAATTGACTCAAGCAAATAAGACAAAAATTAAAAGAACTTTTGTATAAAATGCCAAGTGGTTGCCTATCTGCAGTGACAGATGTAATTTCTTCATGGGGAGATTCTCTCTGCCATTAAGATCACAAGTCTAAGTAACAACAACAACAATCACAAAAACAAATAGTACTATATCTTAATTTTAAAACCCACTGAAAAAGTATAGATTGGGGGACATGTGTCTATCTAAATCACAAGTAACAGAGAGTATGGGAGAACATGCTCAAAATGAATCATCAATGTAACTAGAGACAAAACTCATTTAGAATTTGAGTGCATTAAAAGAATTAATAGTGTGCAGAATGAGTGAGGCAATGGGTATTGTCTTCCCACATATTCTAACTCATAATTGTGATAATTTGTTCAATTCTGATTGCCACATTTTAGGAAGTAGATAAAAGCTGGAATAAATCTTGAAGAAGGAAACCAAGTCGATGAGGATCTTTGAAACTCAGCCATGATCTAAGGAGCTGTAGTGGAAAAAAGAAGAGTTAGTTGAGATATAGAAGGATATATAATAAATGTCTTCCAATAGAGAAGACAGAACCTTTTTTTGGTTGACCCCAAAGGAAAAAATAATGATTAATATAAGTTATAAGGAACGAATTCTCTCTCCGTGTAGTGAACACTTCCTAAAGATTAGAGCTATCGAAAAGCAAAATATATTACTTTGAGGAGTCACAAGACCCTCATTACTAGAGGTCTTAAAGTAGAGAATAGATATATGACAGTCTTAGATGAGATAGCCTGGATGGTTTGGGACTGTCCTTCCAATTCTATAAGTCCATGATTCTAGGATCCCCAACAGTCCCAGGAAAGTGTTTCGAGAGGGCACCAAGAAATCAAATTAGAGCCATAGTAAGGCGAACCTCAGCAGATGTTAAGCATCCCTGCCTAAGCCTTTTTTTCCCTTAAGGGGGCGCTCTCTTTAGGTAGTAAATGACTACAGCAATGTGATGGGCACCCTCTGCTGACCAGTAGGTGTCCTTGCACTCTGCAATTTGAAGAGGCTTTCCCTAGGAGGTTTAATCACATAGCAACTCAATGTTTAAAGAAAGATTGTGTGTGTTTGTGTGTGTGTGTGTATGTGTGGTGTGTCGATGGCTGTATATTTGCATGTTCCTATAAGAACGTATTCATATATTCACATGAGGTAGTATGGGACAGTTAAAAAAAACATAAAACACTAAAATGCATAAAATGGCCCTGGATTCAGAGGAAAAGTATTCAAATTCTGCCAGTCACTTCTTATCCTGTGGCCATATTATGCAAGTCACAGAACTTTACTCAACCTGTTTTTTTATCTGTAAACAGGGGAAGGAGATTGGAGTAGTCAGCCTACAATATCCTTTCTAGTTCCAAATTTATAAGTCTGTGATTTTACTATATTTTTATAAATGTATATACCAATAATGTTACTGAATGTGGTGAAATACTACTACAGAAAAGCTTGCACTTTCTTGAATAGATCAACAAGACTTAATCATTTCCTGTGATGATCACTAATTGTTTTATTTTGATTATTATAATAAATTAATCTAGTATTCATGAAAGAATTTTTTTTTAAAAAGCTTATTGGAGGAAGAGGTTAGGAGATAGAACTATATAGCTAATCTCATAAATTATGAACTCCTTGATTTATTCATTAATTCCCACAACAAACATTGATTAAATGTTCTCTATACACAAAGTATTGTGCTAAATCTGGAAGAAATGTAAGATTCATTTAATAGAAAGTTCAAATCCTTTAGAAATTCACATTTTAGGGTGATAAGATAGATACAAATAACTATAACATTATTAAATATTAAGTGTATTAGTTGTGAGAAAAATATTATTTGATGTCTAAAGGGAAAGGTCATGGAGACAGTGGTATTTGAGTGAAGCTTCAAAAGATGAGCAAGGAATTCAAAAGCTAAGGAAGGAGTGAAGATATAATAAGTTTAGGAAATAGTGTGAGTAAAAATGTAAAGGTAGTAATAGAATAGTCCTGTTTGGCTTGATAGTATAATATGTAGAATAGAAATAATATAAAATCATTATATTTAAATTGAAGTACTGCAGACTGGAAAAGTAAGATTTTACAAGCTTGTGGAAGGTTTTAAATACCAGACAAATGAGTTTTAACTTGTATCAGGAAGCTACTGAAGTTTTTTAAGAGAACCATAATGTGACCACATCTGGGCATAAAGAAAATTATTCTGGCCACAGTATAAAGGGTAAAAAGGAAGAAACAAAGAATGGAAATGGGAAATGGAAGTGGGAAGAGAATACTATTACAGAGGATTTAGTGGGTGGTAACGAAGACTTTTATACTCAGATAACAGGATTGGAGATGAATGAACAAGTAAAGTCAAATCAACAAGTCAATGAAAATTTGTTAATTAACTTACTATGTGCCAAGCATTGGGCTAAATATTGGGGATATAATACAAATAAAACAAAAGTTAGTTTCTTACCTCAGAGCTTACATTCTAGTGAGGGAAGAAAATTCATAAAGAGGAGATGGAAAAAACAGAAGAAGGGATATATCTACACTGGAAGATAGTAGTGAAGGACTGAGAATAAAAAGTGGATGCTCTGAGTCCTTCCTGAAAATGGAGCTTTTAGGAAGAATTTACTAAAGGTAGAAGAGAGCTTCAAGATTTGAGGCACACCAAAGAGCTATAAAATTGTTGCATACCCTTTGATCTTGCAGTGTACCTAATGCATCTGTATCTCAAAGAGATCCTAAAAAAGGAGAAAGGATCCACAAGCACAAAAATGTTTGTGGCTTTTTTTTGGTAGTGGCAAGAAACTGGAAACTGAGTGGATGCCCATCGTTTGGAGAATGGCTGAATAAGTTATGGTATATGAATGTTATGAAATATTATTGTTCTATAAGAAATGATCATCAGGATGATTTCAGAGAGTCCTGGAGAGACTTATATGAACTGATGCTAAGTGGAGTAGTGGCTTTTTCAACAATGAGGTGATTCACTCAATCAGCATCCAGAGAGAAGACTATGGGTACTGAATGTAGATCACAACATAATATTTTCATCTTTTCATTGTTATTTGGTTGCTTTTTTCTCATTTTTTAAAACTTTTTGATCTGATTTTTCTCATGCAGAATGATTAATAGAGAAATGTGTTTAAGAAGAGTTGCACATGTTTAATATGTATTAGATTATTTGCTGTCTAAGGGAGAGGTTGAGGAAAGGGAGGGAAAAATTGGAACACAAGGTTTTCGAAAGATGAATGTTGAAAACTATCTTTGCATGTATTTTGAAAATAAAAAGCTATTGTTAAGAAAAAGAAATAAAAAGCAGTATGAATAATTTTTAAAAGAGGAGGCATGGTGGTAAAGTCTGGATAAATGTAATACATATGGCAAAAGTGGAATCAAAACTGATTAGATTTGAAAAAGGAAAGAAAATCAAAAACAACCCCGAGATTTCAAACATGTTTGTCTAGATGTTACACTGATAGAAAGAGTGACAAGAGAAGGAAGAGCTCAATGAGGGACAAAGATAATAAGTTTGGTTTGGTACATGTTTTGTTTGAAGTACTCATGAAATATCCAGATGAAAATGTATCATAGGAAGATAAACACAGATCTTGAACTCAGAATAGAAGTCAGAAATGAAGGCATAGATTTGAGTTATTTACAAATAGGTCGTTGGAGGCAATGTGGTCTTTTAGCAGATAACCATGCCATGTAAGTAAGAAAATTCAGATGACTTTTGTATGAGCAGTGGACTCCTTATTTTATAGAATGAGTGAATGAATGAAATCTACAGGAATGAAATCAGAACAAGGTGCTTTGACACATGAGAGGATCCTAATAGCATTAAATACTTCTTTTTCAGTTGGAAGTTCAGCTAGAGAGATATGGACTTCAAACTGAGATATTACGGTCAATGGCTTCAGCATCAATTGATGACAGTCTGTTGGGAATACTATGAAAGTGTTTAGGCCATCTCTCCAAGACCATGTCCTTAGCCCAAAAGATAAGGAAAGTTAAGGAAGATAAGGAAAAAAGATAAGGAAGTTTGACTTCATCAGCTTCATCAGCAACGAGTAACTGAGATTTAACAAGAGATTTTTGATAGTCTTCAAGGCATCATACAAGTGCCTTATTACTGAGGGAAGAATCTTGAATCTCTCTAAGCTTCATTTGCATTTTAGTTTTGATAGAGTCAAATGCTGCCTTCTTAGAGAGACAAACTGTCCTGCAGGTAATTCCTGTGGTAAAGCTAAAGGTCTGGGAATGAATGGGATTCCAAAGGTAGAAAGTATAAAAAGAAAGAAAAGAACTGAAGACAAACTCTTTGGAAAATCCATATTAAAGGATGATGAAGAAAGCAAGAAGCCAGTGAAATAAAAGAATTAGAGACTTAAGAGGAAAACCAAATTAATGTTGTAGCTCAAGTGAACAGAGAGCATGCAAATAGGAAACAGTGATTCACAGTATCAAATGTTAGAGGCAAGAAGAATAAGGACTAAAAGAGATGATGTGGATTTGGTAACTCAGAGGTTGTTCATGTTCATGTTCAAACCACTTCAATAGTGGTTTACCAGTAAGGAAACTTTCTACCAATGCAGATCAGCACTTGTCTACAGAGTTGTAAGGAACACTGGTCAGCTAAATGATAAGCCCAAGGTCACATAGCCTCCCTCTATGTGACAAAGACAAGACTTGAATTCATTTTCCTGACTTCAAGGCTAACTTTTTACTTACTTTGCCATATTGCATTTCATTCATATACTATCTTATTCATAAACCAGTTTAATCTAACTTTACCCATTTCATTTATTTCCAGCTTTTTGCTGTTATAAAATAGTACTACTATAAATCTTTTTGCACAGATAAATATTTCCTTGCTCACTACTCTTAGTATTTCCATATTGTCTCCCAATGTTAAAGCTCAACCCAATAACAAATTAGCTTGGTATGTTTCCCATAGCTCCACCAATGTTGGACATTTTTTTTTCAGCACATTTGACAATATTTGATAAGCATAATTTGATAAACATAAAATAATACCATAGGTTTGTTTGAATTTATACTTCTCTGATTCACTATAATTTTGAACACTTTGGGAAAGTGTTTTCTTCTTCCAGCACTTAATATAGTACCCACCAGTTAGCACAATGATGGGAAATACTAAGCGCTTAATACACGCTTATTGACTTGGCTGCTTTTGAAAACTTCCTCTAAAGCTTAAAAATGCTATCTATTCCATATAGATTATGGATGTCAAAATTTCTTTTAAAAAGGTGTTTATATACTCCCAAGCTATAGTTGAATCCACCTATATTCAGACTTCTATTTGTTTAATTTTTCCTTTATTGTACCATATTAATTATTTGGTTTTTCCCTCTGCTCTGGGCAGCTAGGTAGTACAGTGGATAGAGTACCAGTCATGGAGTTAAGAAGACTGGTGTTCCCAAACTCAAATCTGACCTCAGATATATACTAGCTATGTGACCCTGGGTAAGTCACTTAATCCTGCTTGCTTCATTTTCCTCATCTATAAAATTTACTGGATAAGGAAATGGCAAACCACTACAGTGTCTGATAAGAAAACCCCAAAGGGGGTCACAAAGAGTTTGATACAATTGAAACAACTCAACAATAATTTTTTCCTTTGTTATAGCATATCATATTAACTGGAGTTTTTTTTTATCAGTTGGCTAATATCAATGCAAACTAAAGATCTGCATCTAAACATATATGAAATATAGTATCCTTCAAACACACAAAATAGATACTAAGACTCCACTCTTCCTGATATTCTCTCTTTAAAAACCTCCTTTCCCATAGTTGGAAGCATGACATTTATTTAGGAATGATCTTCCCTATCTCTTCCTTCAATCCTTCACCTGTTTATTAACTTATTCTTCATCTGTAGCTTTCATGTTCAAGATGTAGAGTTCACTTCAATCTCTCCTATTCCCTTCTGTTTTCCTAATACACAGTTTTCCGTTGGGTTCCAAATCACTGCTTTCTGAAACTTCCTCTTGTTAGAGAAGATTTCAGAGTTTTAAGCTAAACTTAAAACTCCATTCTTTTCCTTAAAGTTTTGTGTACCTTATTCCAGTTCTACTTTGTTCAATGTATATGTCAAAGGCTTTGAACAGTGCCTGATTTAATTTTTCTATAGGAATATCCAGAAGAATTACTCAGTTATGTTTAAAATTCATCTTTTTGTATTAAAATATGTGTTCAGTTTTGCTTAATAGGCAATTTGGATAAAGACTTTTCAGTATATTATATTTCAGTATCTACTTTTATTTCTTATCCTAAGTAAGAAATCTTCTACTGTCTGGATTAGTACTTTGGCACCAATTTATTTGTTTCTTGTTGGCAGTTTGAAAGAGCCTCTCTTTGTTTTTGAAGATATGGAGTTTGATGATAACATATGTGGGTGAGCTAAATTTAGTGTTTTCTTATGGTGGAATCCTATTAATGTATTTAACTGTGCTGCTCCATTTTCTATTTCCAGAAAACTTTATTACATGATTCCCTGAAATATATCTGGACTCTGAAGTTCTCCAGTTCTTAGGAAAGCAGGAAATCTGACTGGCTTTCTGAGTTCTGCTCTCCATTTGTAGAAGTTTCAAATCTAGTTGTAACATTTTAAAACTCTGTTTAGTTACTTATTCTGCCCCCTCTACAATTTTGACTTCCCCCTGTATTTTTCACTTGATGTATCAGTCTAGCAAGTCTGGTATTTGTCCTTTTCATTTTTTATTTATCTTTGTTTGATTTTAATTCATTTTTATAGGGGCCACTTGAAAATAAAGGATAAGAAAAACATTTTTAAAAGACAAAATTAGAAATGAAAGTTTCTTCTTCTTTTTTTTTTAACTTTTTTAAAACAGCTTTTTATTTACAAGTTATATGCATGGGTAATTTTACAGCATTAACAATTGCCAAATCTTTTGTTCCAATTTTTCTCCTCCTTCCCCCCACCTCCTCCCCTAGATGGCAGGTTGACCAATACATGTTAAATATGTTAAAGTATAAATTAAATACAAAGTAAGTATACCTGTCCAAACAGTTATTTTTGCTGTACAAAAAGAATTGGACCCTGAAATAGTGTACAATTAGCCTGTGAAGGAAATAAAAAATGCAGGCGGACAAAAATAGAGGGATTAGGAATTCTATGTAATGGTTCTTAGTCATCTCCCAGTGTTCTTTCACTGAATGTAGCTGGTTTAATTCATTACTGCTCCATTGGAACTGATTTGGTTCATCTCATTGCTGAAGATGGCCAGGTCCATCAGAATTGATCATCATATAGTATTGTTGTTAAAGTATATAATGGTCTCCTGGTCCTGCTCATTTCACTCAGCATCAGTTCGTGTAAGTCTCTCCAGGCCTTTCTGAAATCATCCTGTTGGTTATTTCTAAATGAACAATAATATTCCATAATATTCATATACCACAATTTATTCAGCTATTCTCCAATTGAAGAAAGGAAAGTTTCTATGAATTATGAAATAAAGAGGCAATACAGGTAGAGTAGGACTTAGCTGAGATAACATACCACATATGTATAATAGTAAAATGCTTGGTTTTATTACTTCCTACAAAGATGTTTAGTGATTCAAGGGAAGAAGTAGAAAAATCAAATTATGGTATTAGCCAAGGATGAAAATTTATAAGATGAGAACATCCCTGGAGCAAGAAGCCTGAGAGTCATAACTGGTAAACTATTAAAATGACCAACCACAGGGTTAAGCCTAGGAATAATATATTGCAAGTGACAAAAAATTAGCTAAGATGGACTTAGAATATAGGCATCATTCAAGAAAGCAGAAATCTGGACAAAAAAATATAGTAAGTATGATTGAAAGTGAGAGTGATAAAGGAAAGTACAATGTGAGAATGGAAAATCCATGCTCTGAGATAAGATATGGTATAGAGATCTCAGATGTCCATATGTGATTGAAATGGGGTGAAGGAGGCCACTGGACTTTAAAAGTTTGAGGAATTTTATAAACAGCTCAGAGTATGAACAAAATTCATGAAAATTCATGAAAAGATGAACAATCCATGCATAAAATTTTTTCTTCCCAGATGGGCTCCTCTCAAATTTTCACTAAGCTAAGTATCTTTTTTCTTCCAAATATCCTGATGATAATTTCAATTATCATGTATATGATCTAACTGGAGATATATGATTATCAGAGAGGTTTTTAGCTCCTCTAAGTTTGTGCTACAGTGTGAACTCAAGCCTTAAAATTTCCTGTTGAAATTTAAAACCTTCTAACTGGTGGGCTTTCTCTGAGGTTGCCTTGGTGTGAATTTTCTCATGGTATGTATCCTCCAACTAATGTTATCTTTCTTTATACTAAGAAGCCTCCTTATGAAATTTATATTTATCTATCTCCTTATATCATATCTAAGTTTAAAACCAGTAGTGTCAGAAACAGACACTGGCCCATTCCAAAAGCTGGAAGTCTAGCACTAAGGTAAATATCAAGATTACATGCAAGATCGAAGTAAATAGGAAAAACAACAGCAGTTCATATACTTCTTTGAATTAAAAGGAGAATCAAATAAAAAGATCAAAAAGATGTATAGTACAGTACTTTTCCAACATTTAGACATCTTTACTCCATCACTGACCAAAATCTAAGGAACTGAAAAGAATGGAAAAGAGATTTTATGGAGAGATGTAAAATATTGACTACAAATTTGCATTTAGAATGGTATAGTGGAAACAACAGAGTAGAATCAAAGGATTTGGGTTCAAATCCTAGCTCTGGTATTTATTCCCTGTGTAACCTTTATTGGGGAAGTCACATTAGCTTTAATGGACTTAATTTTGTTTTAATCTCTAAAATGATGGTGTTAAATTTTTTTATGGTTCTCCTTCATCTTTAGGATAAAATAGTAATTCCTCTATTTGGCATTTGAAACTCCATTCACAAGCTGGCTTCTATCTATCTTTCCAGGATGACTACATGTTATTCTCCTTCATATATTCTATGCTCTCATCAAACCAGCTTATTTGGAATATCCACATTAGATGTTGTATCTCCCACCTCCATATCTTTGGACACACTATTTCCCAATGCCTAGAATGTTCCCTCTTTTCTTAATTCCACCTCTTAAAAACCTCTTGCTCCCTTCCAGGCTCAATTATAAGCACTGTTCCTTTCAAGAAGTCCTTCCCAATTATACCAGTTGTTGGATCATCTCTCTAAAAAAAAAAACTATTTTGTGGGTACATGTATATGTGGTATGTGTATATATTTGTATGTACATGTGTATATATAGATGTGTATGAAACATCTATATATACATATATAATATATGCATATATATGTTATGAACATAATATGCCCTAAATGGAGATAAGCTCCTTGAGGGAAGGGACTATCTCATTTTACTGCTCAATAAATGCTTTCTGGTTAATTAGCAGATGATCTTTTAAGATTTTTCTGACTCTAAATACTATTATCATTCTAATCTAAGGCTGTCTGATAGAGATTATTTAATTTTATTCAAATTGTGTGTAGGAGTGGGTAGATAAGGCATGTTATAAAGATAGGAGTACAAATGAATGTGTGTTAACCATTTGATAAATAGACATACTGACACAATTAAAGACCAAAGTGACAATTATTCTTGATACCATTTCCTGCATGTCATTTGTTATACCATTGGATTTGTTTAACTACGTACATACAATAGACAAGATCTAAAGAATAGAATATATAGATAGCACTATCTGTCCAAGTCAGGGCTTCAGAAAACAAGGTGCCCTGGTAATGAAAGGAGAACAGTCACTGAGATCTTATTCAATGATAATATTCCAGAGCAAGTTTTCCTACGCCAATGTCAGCTGTGGTTGTAATTGCCATATCAGATAACAGGCATATATTTATTATTTACTAGCACATGATGCTCATTACAAGTTGTTAATGAGGTGTCTCTTCTAATAGTGGCAGGGGAGCTGACAGGCAGGGAGTGTAAGGATATAGCTCCTTTGCCAGGGCATTTATTTCTTTGCTGGCTTTTGTACAATCACATTTACCATCAGCAAGCAATGTAGGAAGAGAACACTGTTATCTCATGCATATCTTACTTAACAGCACTTAAGCCTGGGGATAAGGGAGAAAGTGGAAAGTTATGTGGATTGGGATGATGGAGGAGTGGAAAAGGTGAAGATGGCTGGGCAGATTGTCCCTGTGATGCTTCTGATGGACAGTCACAGCTCAGGAGCTTCAAATAAAGATAGAATAGCACTGGCTATTTGGAAGAGCACCCTTTTCACTTCTTATCATCCATGTAACCTTGAGCAAATAGCTTAAACTCTTTACATCTTAGTGACCTTATCTCTAAATTAGGATAATGATACCTATTTACCAAAAGGTGGTGTGAAATTTTATTCCAGAATGAAAAAGACTAGAAATCTAATACTACCAGTATGATTTGTGATAAATCTAAACATCTTGGGCATCCATTTCATCAAAAATTGATGGGTTGGATTAAATGATTTCTGGTTCCTTCCAGATCCTGATCTTATGATCCTATGATCCCTTGTGACCCTATGAGCCTAACATCTCAGAAATGTGCTAAATACCTCTCTATTCTCCTTCTCTTAGGTCCCCAAACAGAACAGTGACCCTAGGCAAAAAGATCCAAAAATATTGCAGTAATCAAACCTTTAAGAATTTCCCTGGAATCATAAAAGCAAGTGATACTCTTCTAGAAACCACAGAATGGTTATTAATTTTGAATTAATATTAAAATTTTTAAATTATTAATATTAAATGAATATTTAATGAATATTAAAAAAGATAAAGTGACCTAGGAATACTCTCTCTCTCTAGAATATATATGCATATGTATATACATGTATGCACACATACATATAATAGTGTGTACATGTGTGTGTCTCTGTTTCTATATATGTACATCCATGTGACCTTGAGCAAGTAGCTATATATATGTATATATATGCCTAACAAATAACTGAAGCAAATTTCTATACCTCAATAAATTTAGGAAAGTTCTTCCTCTATAAGGTAGACAAGCTTCATAATACAGCACTTCTAGTTCCTACCACAGTGCTAGAAATTAGTCTCAATGTTTTGTTTATCTTCAACTACAAGACTGGAAATAGATCATTCATAATCAATAAATCAATAAGCATTGATTAAGTAGTTACTAAACTTAGGGATATAAAGAAAGCAGAAATACTCTCTGGCCTCTAAAAACTCACATTCTAGGAGGGAAAACATGTAAACACTTATATACAAACAAGATACATATATTGTAAAGCAGGAGGTAATTTCAGAAGGAATTATTTAGCCAAGGAAGAGACCAGGAAAGACCTTTGGCAGAAGGTAGGATTGCAACTGAGGCTGTGTCCAAATGGCTCTGGAGGCTTAGCATAACATCACTTGAAAGTAATAATGTTTTTAGAATGACATTCCTGCCTAGCATAGTGCCTGGCACATTTGAATTAGGATCCAGATCTGTGATTTCATTCATGTTGGTAACTCCAATTATAGGATTTCTATCCATTATTAAAGATGTCAATTCATCTGTAGTTTATCAAGTGAATCAAGAAGTTACCATTTAAAACCATTCTTGAGTTAATGAATGGGTCATCTTTCAAATTTGAAAATAAAAGTTTATGAAATAACAGGAATCAATAAGATTTTAGAGCTGGAAGGTATCTGTCAGGGTACCCAAACTACTTTAAAATATGCCTTCCAGGCAGTCAAGAGAATGTTCTTAGGTACATAGCATTCAATGATATCCCCACCCCCACCAAAGGCAACTATATTAGCTGCCAGGCAGCAGAAAACATGTCCAGAAGCATGCATACTTAAGGTTTCCACCATTGCTTAGAAACTGCCATTTCCTTAGAAAGCAATGATGGGAACTAGACAGCTGCAGCCCAACTTATAGAGGGCAGGGCTAACCTCACATGACCAGCCCTAAAAACAAGCAACAATATAATTCCCCCCACACACACTCTCATCCTCCACCCTTAGGAAATTGAGGATATTTCCAATATATGTACTCTGCAAATTCAGACCTTCTCAGTTAGCCTGGTATACAGGTATCCCTTAGCCAGACTTTCATCTCTTTGTTTGTTCCTGTAGCATGCTATGGTCTGGCCTGCTATATCTGACCTTTCAGGGTTCCAGGAATGTAACCCTGAGAGATTGAGGGGTCTCTTCCCCACTACCATTAGCTTGCACCCCACCAATTGTTCCCACATTATTAAGGGATCAATGACTAGCATTCCCATTCCATTTAACAGCTTATTATCAGTTGCCTTTTACAAAGGGATAATTACTTCAAAAGTACAGCAGGAAATTGCAAACACTCCCTTCTAATATTTAAGGGGGCCTACTCTCTCCTATACCATCTCAATTTTAGAGAAGTAGGCTCAAAACCCAGCTCAGTTTCTACTTGGGATTGGTTACCCCCAGTTCATGGCCAGATGCAACGTGGTTATTGGATGAGCCTATCAGCTTTGGCTATGCTGAAATCCCAAAGGTAATTCTTAAAAGATGCACTTGTTCTCAATCAGCATTGCACTAGTAGTCCAAAGCCAGTCATGGATTCTAACTCCCCCATTCCTGTGGCTTCCTCTCCAATTTTTTTGAAACTTTCAACATCAGAGACTTCATTCCCTTCAAGAACACATGACAAGGCCAAATATTGAGGTCTTGTTTTTTGGGACCATGCATTCTTGGAGCAGAAAAGTCCATAAGGACTCTTCCTTTATAGCATGCTCTCTTCCCAGAAGCCATGAGCTAGAGAATCATAGTATGAAGCCAAAAGAGGAAATATTGAAATGAACAGGACTTCATGATTGTTCTTTGCAGCCAATCAAAGAGCCTTCTCTCCACCACCAGAACCCACCAGAACCAATTACACTAGCCCACCAGAACCAATTACACAATGTCTAGACATACTACAAAACACTTGCATTCCACATCAGCCCAACTCTTCTTGAAAGCAGACTTCTCCACTTGGGAAAGTTGCATCAACCAAGAAAGTTGGTAGGGTCTGCCCATGCACAGGACCCTAGCTGCTCTCAACAATAACTGATGTGATCCTTTTACTGACTCTTGCTTCTCTTTAACATCTTGACTTCATAGTCACTGAGTCAGCTTTTTTTACTCAATCCAATGTTTTTAGCCCTTTCAGAGCTAGAAAAATTCAATCATGAATTTTCTTCAGTCTCTGAACCATAGGATTTCAGCCTGTACCATGGAAATCCCAACCCATAGATAAGCCACAAACAGTCCAGAGAAATCATATACATGGAAGCAAAAATCACAAATTTTCCTATTGGCATTCTGAAAAGGGAAACAACTAGAAAGACCCATAAAATTTCACTTAAGCAAGCCTTTTCAAGGGGCGCCAACTACTTGACAGATGTTATCCAGCCATGTGTCTCTGTGTCTAATTCCTTTAGGATACTAGCTTTTGTGGGTCCCAGGAGAAAGTCGAAAGAAATCACCTGCCTTCATTTTAGTTATGTTCAATAGCCATGGAATAATGGCAGTTCCTTGTCATAATTTTCTGGTTGCTTCATTCATCCTTCTTATACTCTTTGCCACCTTCTTGCTTTGCTTTTCTATATAATTATATTATCTCAATTTCACAATTTTTTTCTGTTCTATTGTGATAAACCTTAGATATCATCTAGTTCAGTTGCATTTTATAGAAAAAAAGAAACTAAGGGAAGTCAAAAAGTTTATCAAAATTCACAGATATTTAGTGGTCGATCCAGGATTAGAAGTCAATTGTCTTAGTTGGCTAGGTGTTATTCTCATGACACCACACTGACCCCTTTAGCACTTATTCTCAATGCCACTCATTTTAACCTCTAGACACATGATTTACATATTTCATAGTCACTGAGTCCAGCTTTTTTCACTCAATCCAATGTTTTTAGCCCTTTCAGAGCTAGAAAAATTCAATCATGAATTTTCTTCAGTCCCTGAACCATAGGATTTCAGCCTGTACCATGGAAATCCCAACCCACAGATACAATATAAATTTATCTTTATATCCATGTATCTGCTTTATCTATTCAGCCTATAAGTTCCTTGTAGGCAAGGACATTTTAATATACACAGTTGACCTGAAGTGTTCAAACTAGCCATCACTTGCAGTAAAAGTTTCTTCATTCTTCACTTCATTTTCATTTTCTTTCACTGACAAACTTGAAGTCCTTTTCTAAATGACTTCTTTAGTAAAAGGAATGCATTTTTTTTAATCTCAAGCTTCAAAGCTAACAGATGCTCCATTTCTATTCCTTGTAGCTGTTTGCAAACCACAAAAAAGCTGATTTAACTTTACTTTTTTAAAGTTCTTTTTTAAATAATTCATGGTATAGATTCATTGATTCTGGCATTTTTAACCTTACACCATGTTTTAGAGTTACTATGGCAGAAATCACAAATTTTTGTTCTAATATAATGTCTTTTTTGGGGGCTAGCAATGTTTCCATCTGAAGTATTGTTTTCTTTTGTCCATTTTGTCAAGGACTTTTTAAAAAATTAACACAACTGTTGGTAATATGATACTCAGCAGCATATCACATCTGTATGAGATGATGGGCAAGTGCAGATTGATGAAGTGGTATGAAACACATTAATTGACTATTGGATTGCATTAAATGTCACCTGATATTTTATAGTTATATATGTTATATAGTAAAAAAAAATGAATTTCACATAATCCAAACACATTAATCATTACCCAAATGATGTATACCCAAATGTACATATATACATATGTGCAGGCATGTATATATATATATATATATACATATATATATATTGCACATATGGTATACATACTCACACACATACATAATATACACCTATAAACATGTATGTATGTGTACATACACACTATACTAATCCAAAGATTTCTTGTAATCTTTAAAACTTCTCATCAACTGGGTATCTGTGACAATATGGAATATCCCTTTTCACATTGTTATTGCAAGTTAATCCTTGTAATATGTATGCAGGCTATATTTTCATAAAGATTTTACAAAGATGATAGAATATTCACTAAGTTTAATTGTTTATGATGGGTTTTTTTGCTTGCCTTCTTTGGGGTCCAATAACAGCTATGATTTCATCATCTCCCCTTCTTTGTGATAGTTTAAAAATTAATACTTATACAACTTTAAAATTGTATTATATTTGAAGTGGGTGCCTTCTATATATATTTGGTAAGACCTAGCTGTTTTTCCTGATTTAATTTTTTAAAGTTTCACTTATACTTCATTTCTCAGGCACATCTCAGGTACCAAGATAGTCAAATCCAACTTGGTAGCATTAGTGTCAGTGATACTTCCAAGAAGACACTATAAAAATATTGGTGTAAAGGGTATAACTAAGAGTTTCCTGATGATACCCTGGTTCTAGTTTTAAAAATATCTTCCAACACTAAGCATAAACATTCCCATATATACCGTATCACAGATCTGAATATAAGTACTTGAAGGGGTATATAGAAATACATACCCCAGAAAAATAAGTGGGCTTATTTTAAGCCCACTGATACTCCATTAGATGATTGATAGGATCATAGGTAATATGGACCCAAGCCACACATGTGATCTTGGCTTTTTTAAAAGGAAGAAGATAAAAGAAAACTGATGATGAAGCTCGGAGATAAGGCAGGAGCTATCCACATGCTTGGGTCCTTAGAGTGAACAAATTGGCTTTCCCACAAAACCCTCTCCAAGAAATCTCTTGGTCCCAGAGGTAATAATAGAAAAACAGAGGAAAAAATTGTGGAGTTCCTGGAGGGGAAACTGTAAAGTTCAGAAATGAAGTGAACTATAAGGCTCAAGTGACAGGAGTAGTTTATGAGCAGAGATGTGAGGATAGGAGAGGAGTGAGAAGAGTTCCTGAGGGCAGCTTCTTAGATATAGAAAGGAGAATTTTGGGGTAATATAAATTTACCAGACCAAGAAGGTGCCAGAACTGGAAAACATTGAAGGGTGAATACCCCATAAATGTAATATGTGACAGAGAATCCCAAATTCTAGATTTATAGACCGGTTTTTCTCTTTGGAACCTCCACATGTAATCATTCTTTGGTTTGCATATCTGTATTTTACATCCCATCAAGAAGCCATAATCAATTCCCAAATGCGTCATGCATCAAGATACTCAAACTCTGTTTAGAAAGATATCTTCAAAGTCAGGACAAAAGCCTTATACTTTAACCTCTTCAATTATCCAGGCTATCCTTGATTATAATACCAAACTATTTTGCATCTATTTGTTATGATCTTTCTAATTTCATTTATAAGATAAATAAGTTAAATAAGGTTAGCTATACTGTCATTGCATCTCAACAATAAATGTCAACAGGTACTAAGTCTTACTTTGTGCTCAATACTGTTCCAGATGCTAGAATAAAACAATCCCAGTTAGCAAAGAACTTACATTATAAAAGAAAAGACAAATATGTATATAGGTGTATACAGAATAAATAACTAGCCATTGGAAGCTAGTCTAGGAAGGGCTCCTATCTAAAAGCCTTTCATTTGTCTTGAAAAAATCGAGGAATTCTGAGACTGAGATGAAGAGGAAATGCATTCCAGGCATGAGAAAGGACCAGCGCAAAGATCCAAGGTTAGGAAATAAAGTGTTATGTATGAAGAACTCTGAATTACAGAGTATGGAAAAATAAATTGGGAAAAAGTAGTAAAGGAATTTAAAAGCTAAACATAGAATCTTATATTTAATCCTAGAGGCAATAGGGAGCCATTGGGATTAACTGTGATTAAAAAAAAAAATCACTGTGGAGTAGAGAGAGGTTTGAGGCAAGAAGATCAATCCCCACCTTTATCCTTTCTTATAATTTGGCATAGATATTGATCTTTGCTCAAACTATTCAGGGATCTGGCTGCACATAGGCAAGTTGTTGGAAATTCCTGCCATACTACTAATCAGTTGCAACTTATATTTTATAGTTTAGTCAATTTTATTTTTTCTGATAGTCTGTCTTCATCATATTTCTGACACTTTCCAATCAGGGATTTTGAATAGTCTATAAAGTTTTGACTTCATTCATTTTTTAATCCTGAACCATATTATACAAAATAATTGTAGCCATCCTCCCTTTTGTTCACCTTTATGTTGACATTACTAGGAATCAATGTATATTGTTGACTTGATTTAGATGATATCATGAAAAACAAGTTCTTTACTTGTTTGCCTTCTGAAAATGAGGTTACCCCAAAAGGAGCAATTTTATTTATTGTGGTCTTTTTATCTTCCTGATAAAATGCAAGTTTCGTGGGAGCAGAGATTGGTACATTTTTCTTTTCTTTGTATCTCTTCCACCTAGCACTATTTCTGTTAGGCAGGCAGTATACATTTATTAAGTATTTACTATGTGTTGGGCACTATCCTAAGCACTGGTGATTTTTAAAAGGGCAAAAAACTAGTCACTGTTCTAAAGAATTTCACAATCTAATGGGGGAGACAATGTATAAAGAACTATGTACATACAAGATAGCTGTAGAAACAGGCGGAGCTATAGATACAAATGCAGATATAGATAATAGAGACAGATATAGATGTAGGTATAAATCTAGAGACAGATTTAGGTAGTCATAGATGCTGATTTAAATATAAATATGTATATTGATAAAAGTATAGATATATAGAGAGATACAGATATAGATATAGGTACATGTATAGATGTAAATACAGATTTAGATTGATAGATTTTAGCACAGTTCCTGAAATACACTAGGCATTTTATGAATGGGTTTTTGGTGTGTGTGTGTGTGTGCGCGTGTGTGTACATATACCTGGATTTCTTCTTCTCTTTGTCTTATCCTGTTATATTTTGTCTTCACATGGGTAAAGACATATAACTCCTTCATATGTATTGTCTTCCCACATTAAAAAGTAAACGAAAGGAAACACTATGTTGTTAGCTTATTTTTCTCTGTCTAACACATCACAATGTCTGGGACCTAACATATGCATATCAAATTCTTTATCTATTTATCTATCTCTTTCATGTGAGACAGAGACAGAGAGGGACAGGGACAGGGACACAGAGAGAGAGAAAGAGAGGGAGAGAGAGAGGGAGAAGGAGAAAGAGAGAAGGAAAAGGGAAGAGAGAGGGAGGGAGAGGGAAAAGGAGAGAGAGAGAAGGAAGAGAGAGAAAGAAAGAGGGAGAGAGGAGGGAGGGGAGGGAGAAGGAAAGAAGGAGGGAGGAGGAGGGGAGGGAAACAAAGAGGGAGAGAGAAAGAGAGAGAATCCACTGTTAAAATAAAAAAGACAAACAAGACTACAATGGAGAGAAGAAAGTAAAAAAATATCAGAACCTACTCTAATAATATAATTTTGAAAATATTGTGCATAACCAAGTTGAATTTATAGTGGGGATACAAGGATGGTTTAGCATTAGGAAAACAATTAAGATAATTAGTCTTTTTAAAATCAGATCTGTGATTTTATTGGTATGGAGGTTTCTCAGTGAAGAATTTTCTCTGCCAATAAAGATTAGCAACTTTTTGGCAAATTACAATCTTAAAGCCATACTTCATCTCTTTCCCACATGGGTTACCTTTTCTGAAAGGTAACCAAGCTGCCCCTGGTTCTTGATTGGCCCAGGGAAACAAGACTTGCACAAAATCCCCTTTAAGGTTCATACATTCTTGGTAACCTTTGGTCAAAATGACTTGATTTCTTCATAATCTAAAGGCATAGAAATCCCCAAGTTTGAATCCAAGACAGAGGGAATCATTGCGCCCTTACTATTGTCCAGATTATTTCTATATGGGAGGAAAAGGAAGAACCAAGTCTACATGAACTTAAATGCTAGAGTTTCCTTTGTGGAATATGTTTTCTGGGCTGTGTCTTAATAAACCTCCTTTTGTTAACTTTGGAATGACCTACAAGTGTCTCTTTCCAATTCTAAAATGGAATTTATAAGGTATTGGCCTGAATTAGGCCTGCCTTTATCAAACATCAAGCCAAATGATTTATATAGATGCAGAAAAAGCTTTTGCCCAATATTCATTTTTCCCAAAGTTCCTTCAGAGTGAAGTAGAACTAAGAGAAAAAAAAATAAACAATTGCTACAATACATAGAGAAAGTATGCAAAAATAAAACTGAATACTATATCATTATTATGACTAAGTAAGTCCCTGAAGAAGAGATTAGAAAATCTACTTTTGTTTTTTTGTTTTGGGGTTTGTTTGTTTGTTTTTGCAGATAGATATGGAATGGAATGGAAAATGGAATATTGCATAACCTATCAATAAATAATATGATTGGTATGTTAATTGGATTTGCTGACCTGCTTTGTTAATCTCTAGCCTCAGTCTAATAGCAGAAGTAATAGAGCTGCCATTTAATTACTCTCCTAGACACAGATGGAGAAAGGAAGAATGCTTGGTTTCCCACAAGGCAGCATGGTGCTAGCAGTTACCCATCCTCCCTAGGCAAACCTGGAATGGGGCTGCTTTTCTTGTTTCCTTCCCTGAATAGAAAAGCAAAGGTCTCGAAATGAAAATGTTCAGGTGATGTCCTTGTGAGTTTAACAGATCTAGAAGTTCCATTAATAGTTGGAGCTGGATGATGGGTTAACAGTCTAGATGGGAGCAGTAGTAGCTGGTGGGAGTGATCCTATGGAAGACAGATTGTAAGAGACGTTATACATGAACTGGAGCAGTGTTGGGGAATATAGCTCCTTGCATCTGAAAGAAAGTCTGGCTAGAGACTCTAGAAAAGAACTGATCCTTAGATTCCAACAAAGGAAACAAAAGGAAATAATGCTGCATCTTTTAAATTTACTCTGATATGACAGGAAATATTCCTGAATATAGAAGTGATTGGAGAGGTAAATTTTCAATAATAGAAAAAAGTACACCAAGCCTATTATTTACTGGATTATAAACACAAGAAAGGAAGAACTATACATAAAAATTAGAAAGAGGGAAGAGGTGACATTGTTGAGGATCATTAATTCAAGGCTGACTCTGAACTATTTTCAGCTTTCAATCTATTTTTAGAGCAAATAGCTTTAATATTATATTATAATATTAATATAATGTCCAATAGATAGTCTATATTAAGAAAAAATTCAAAGATAGGAGAAAAGAAGAAGGATTTCTATCACTGGAATCTGGAACTAACCACTTAGAAGAGAAGACTAGAGCCTACATGCTTTTCCAGCCAAGAACACCCTTCCTGTGGCCTAACAAATACACACTGGGATTAGCTCTGAAAATGTCCTCACTTCATTAATTAGGATATTATTGACTCTCTTGAAAAATCATGAGTATCTATTTGACAATATATTGTTTTAGAGAGTAGGAATTGTTTCGTTCTTTGTATTTTTATCCCCAACATCTAGCAAGTTTTTCTGTTAGATGAGATCAAAGAATCTCTCTTTGTTGAGCTGAGTTATGTCACTCCCAATAAAAGAGCTTGTTCATTTTGCAATGTCTAGCATATTTTCTTCTATGTATCCTTCTCTGATTTCTGTTTTACTATCATATGGATGAATGGGTTTCTTTATTACTGATTATGTGAATTCATTAAGGAATTGGTATTTGATGGGAAAGGAATTAAACCTTAGATAAAAAGCATGGGGTTCCCCTTCTCTTCCAAATGACAAAGCAATCACAAATTAGATTGGGGCAAATAATATCTCCTAGATTAACAATATTTAAGGAAGAAGAATATAATTCTAGCCCGGTACTCCCCCTCTCTGAGGAGAGCAGCGCATTCTCTGGAACCAACTTCTTGCTTCCCCTCCTGGGAAAAAATGAGAGTTGAAACAAGAGGAAGAGAAAAGGCTAAAGGTGTTTATTTTGCCTCCCTTCAAGTCACACAACAGCCCTGACCCACAGGTGGACCTCACTTGACAGGAGGTCCTTTTTTTTACAATAGAGTCTAAGAATGATCTGTATCTATTTCAGCCTCTGTCTTTTCACCACTAACTAGCACTGTGATCTCAGCCAAGTCACTTAGTCCTTAAGACCCCAATTTTCTTGTCTCCAAAAGGAGGGGACCAAACTAGATAAGTTCTTATATTGTATCCAGGTCTCAAAGTCTATTAGTGTGGGATTTTCCTATTAATTTCTTTCTCTCTGTTCTTCATTCTTTTTTGGTCATATTTCAGTCCATTTCTCCGTCTCTTTGTCTCTCCTCCCACACGCCCCCACTCGTCTATGCATGTGTGCTCAGGAGTGTGTCTGGATACCTACTTACCTATACCTACATGCACGTATCTCTGTTTATCATTCACCAACAACTTTCAAGTAAGTTACTCATTTTGTTAGCTCCACAGATACCAAACTTCCAAACACTACCCCCAACTCTTTCAATGACCTTTATAAGAAAAAAGTGGCCCATTAAGCGTGAGGTGTTAACTGTTCTCTTGACCACATATTCCAAGATGTTTCCTGATCATATTTCAGAAGCAGCCTGCAACGCTGCAACCCCACCGGGGCCATTCTGTCAGCCCAGGCATTTAATTAGCTAATTACAACCTGCTGACATGAATACACAGAATATGGTGTTCAGAGAGCAATTTTTTTCCAATTCATTTATTATTAGCCCCCAGTAAACATCTGATAGGCTCTTCCCTGAGGGGACATCGTGGTAATTGGTCCCTTGAACATCAAGTTCTTTGGCTAATCTGTCAGAGCTGAAACCAAGTGTCACCATCTGTCAGTATTTGCACCATACACCCCATCCTGCATTTTACATTTGGAGTCACAAAGGGGGAGGAATGGGAATTAAGGGAGAGAGAATAGGCAAGGGTCAAAATCTGGAGAAAATAAGATGAACTTAATACCCATCTCCCCAAGTTGGCAAATTATCTGCACTCAGCCTCAGAAGTCAGTGGGGAAATCTCATCTTCTAGCTTCAATGATGAATTTTTGGTTTTGATTCTCCTCCTTCAACACCCAATCCAAGTTTCCTATAATATCTGATGTAAGCATGGAAGTTGTATTCATTCAAGTATGCCAACTGAAAAATCAAGATCAGTGATCACATGATTTGGTCCCAATCAAAACCATTCCTAATCACAGTTTCAGGAAATGGAAACTATCTCATAAAGGGACTTGGTTTTGTTGTTGCCAAGGTGGTCCCCTAGAATTCCCTTAGCAGATATCAGTAAATTCTATTTCCCTAGAATGGAAAAAAGCAACATCTATGGGTCTAAAGAGATAATAGGACAATCCTAAGGACTTCTTATAAAGGTGAAAGATTTTAAAATAATTATATATATATGTATATTGAGACATATATACATATATATGTCAATTTGCAGAGAAATAAAATGTGATAAGCTAATCTAAATAGAAAAATTTCAATACCTACTCCAGTGATTATATTTTATAATATAATCAGATATATCTTCTTAGGTAGAATGAAGCTGATACTTCTATTTTGTTTACTTTCCAGTTGCACATTTGGAGAGGAGTATTCAGTAAATGATACCAGTAATTTATCCATTATTTGTTAATGGTCTTTTGGTGAGTAGAATACTGGTGATCTAAAGGAGTTAATGCTCCTCCCTTCAAAAAAACTACTTATTATAGTAGGCAGCATGATATACTGATAAGCAACTCAAATTAGATTCAAAAGGGACTAGTGTCCTAATTCAGTCTGGCACTTAACTTGCTGTTTGAAGCAGAACAACACAGCTTCTGAATCTGTTTCTCCATTTGTAAAATGCAGATAGTAATTTTTGCATTACTCACCTCATAGAGTGATTATGAAAAAAAGTACACTCAGAAGTTTTCCATATACCTAATTTCATCTAACTCATCTGTAACTCATGAATAAATTATAGCACATAAAGGTGGCTAGGGAAGGTGAGCAAGAACTGAAATCATAGGAGAGTTTATTTGTACAACCCAAACAATGGCAAAATTGGTTTTATCAGGATTCAGTGTTATAAAACTGGGGGTAAAGGGTGGGGGAGTGGGAAAAGTTATACTCTGAAGAAGGAGGTAGCAAGAGAATAGGGAATGAAGTGAAGCAAAATGGCTGGGGCTTTCCTAAAATAGTATTTTGAGAGAGGGAGTCACCAAATAGGGGGGTTGGGTGAAATCTGGGTCATACTACCAGTAGATGATCAAGAAAGTAGGGCATAGTCTTAGAATGTGGTCCAGGGGCAGTGAGAGGTTAAGTGACTTGTTCATAGTCAAACTAGCATACATCTTTTTCTACTGGATAGTGTTGGACTTCTGATCATAAAAACCTGGGCTCAAATCCTTCTTCAGTTACTTTCAAACTATATGACCCTAGTCTATTGTGGTTTCCCTCCATAAAATAGGAATAATAATAGTGTAGGTTTGTTATTAAAGGCTAAATGAGAAAAACTATGTAAACTACTTTGCAAATCCTAAAGAACAGTAAAAGTGAGCTATTACATATTTGATGCAAGACTTAAACCCAGATTTTCCTGACTTCAAGACTGTGCTTTTATTCACTATACCACAATGCCTCTCTTGTGGGTTATTATAATTAGGAAGTCATTTACAATGTTTAAACATATGTAGATACATGTGAGGTTGAAAAGAAAGAATAAATTATAATGCTCAAGGTTGAGAAATAACTATTTGGATTTCATTTCTGGTTCTTTTTGCAAAATTGATCTCCTGTTTTCCTCAGTTTTACCATCTGTAATTTAGGGATAGCTGAGCAAAAGGCTCTTAATGCCTTTATTAAATGTATTTGAGAACTCTATTTTTTTTAGTTTTGTGTTCATGCATAAAAAAATAATCTGGAAGAAAAAGTAAGTTTTGAAGATTTGGGATCTATTAGATTATAAATACATCGACAGCAAGAAAACACCTTTTGCTGATTTTATATTCTTATAGTGCATTACTCATAATAAATGAATCATGAATGTTAGTTTAAAAAGAATAAATAAACAAACATTCCTTTTGGTCTCAATTTCTATAGATACATTAAAATCATTTCAGGCAATAATTTTATAATCTCTCCAAAATTCCCACAATCAGGCTCTACCTAAGATTTTCTTCCCTTTTCCAGTCCCACCCACTCAAATAGCCTTCACTCACATAACTTCAAGACAACCACTTTGGATACTGTTTTCAAGGGCCAATAATAGTTCTGCTTGAATTTCACACCTAGTTTTTTAGGTAAGTGATGATAAATATTTATTATCAAGATGATTTTGGAATTAATAAAAAAATCATATCTAAAATGTATTTTAAGTTTACTTACAGTGCTTTAAAAACATTATCTTGTTTAAACTTTACAACATGCCTGTAAGATTAATGTATACTCATGAACTGATATTAAGTGAAATGAGCAGAACCAGGAGATCATTATACACTTTAATAACAATACTATATGATGATCAATTCTGATGGACATGGCTCTCTTCAACAATGGATCCAAATCAGTTCCAATGGTTCAGTAATAAAGAGAACCAGCTACACCCAGTGAAAGAACTATGGGAAATGAGTGTGAACCACAACATAGCATTTCCACTCTTTCTGTTATTGTCTGCTTGCATTTTTGTTTTCCTCCTCAGGTTATTTTTACCTTTTTATTTTTACCTTCTTTCTCAATCTGATTTTTCTTGTACAGCAAGATAACTGTATAAATATGTATGTATATATTGTATTTAACATATACTTTAACATATTTAATATGTATTGATGTACTACCATCTAGAGGAGAGGGTGGGGGGAAGGAGGGAAAAAGTTGGAACAGAAGGTTTTGCAAGGGTCAATATTGAAAAATTACCCATGCATATGTTTTGTAAATAAAAAGCTATGTTAAAAAAAAAAAAAGATTAATGTATACTTCCTTACTTTTGCCCAAGGTCACACAGCTGGAAAAATAACTAGAAATTGAAGCCGTTTCCATTATTTAGCATTGCATCTTATTCTCTGTAAGGATCAAGAACTATGGAAGGAGAAGTGAGGCAAAGTAAGAAACAAGCTTATTCCTCTACTTTATCACAATTTCATATCAATAAATCATGGAAAAACAGAAAGCTCTTTTAAAAGTTCTTTTTATTGTTATGCAAATAAAATATCTACCCCCTCTTTGGGGTAGAGAGAAGGATTAAATATAGTTATCTCCACTGTGATGATGGTTGTGAAAATACATTTTTAATTCAACAAATCCTTAAGTGGCAGAGATGAAGATACACCATGATTCAATAGATGGAATGTTGAATTTAGGGTCTTAAGACCTTGTTCTGAAATCTGACTCTTAGTTAATTCCCTTGTCACCTTAGTCAAGCCATTCATTTCTCTGAGCCTCAATCATCTTCCTGAGTTCAAATTTGGCCTCAGATACTTACTAGCTGTGTGACCTTGAGCAAATCACTTATCTTTGATTGCCTCAGTTTCCCCATCCATAAAATGAGTGGGAGAAGGAAACTGCAAACCATCCCTTTACCCAAAAAATCCACATCTTTGCCAAGAAAACTCTTAATAGGGCCACAGAGAGTCAGACATGACTAAAACAACTCAAAAACAACAACAAAATAAGGATGTTGAATTATATTCTTCTATAAGCTCCCTTACATTTGTAAATCTTATCTACTTGGATATAAAGAATGAGGAGACAAGATTGGAAGTAAAGACTGTTGAAATAAAATCACTGAATCTCTTTTGACTTCAATATTTTCATCTTTAAAATAAGTATGCTCCAGATCTAAAATTAAATGACTCTGTGATTCTATCATCAATCAGCATCATTTATTAATCATCTACTATGCACTAAAGGCTGAGATAGACACTGGCATACAAAGATAAAAGATAAAATTTTCTGCGTGAGCATTTACACTGTAGAAATTGTCAAAGACTACAAATCAGGGCTTGATTTATTGTTTTGTTAATTTTCTAGACTGAAAAAAGTGGTAGAAAAATTTTAATAATGCAAATTCAATTTAAAAGTGTCATATACATACATTTTTGGACAATTATTATTGTACATTTACTAGCATATCCCTATATGCGTATATATACATATAAAACATGTATTAATATTAAATATGTTTTATAATATGCATGTTATATACTAATATAAAACTGATATAAGAAATATTGTGAAGGTAGAAAATAGGATTCTGTATATATATATAATATAGATTGTGTATATACATATATGTGTATATAGAGAGAGAATGTATATGTTATACATGTATACTACATATTGATAATAATCAGTTAATAAATGATTGTTTTTCCAATTGTGTCTTCCTCACTCCTTGTATCTAACTGGATGATAAGATTTACAAATCTAAGGGAACTTATAGAAAAATCTAATTCAACACCCTTATTTTGTTGTTGTTGTTTTAATTATGTCTTGGAATATGTGGTCAAGAGAACAGTTAACACCTAATCCTAGTAAGAGTTTTCTTGACAAAGATGTGGGGTTCTTTGGATAAAGGAAAGGTTTGTGGTTTCCTTCTCCAGCTCATTTTACAGATGGGGAAACTGAGGCAATCAGAGTTAAATGATTTGCTCAAGGTCACATAGCTAGTAAGGATCTGAGGCCATACACATGTATAAACAAGTTACATCCAAAAATGGCTAACAAGGGGATAGAAGAGGTACTAGAAGTTGGGGAGATCAGGAAAACTTTCATATAGATGATTGGGCTATTAAGCTGAGGCCTTAGAGAAATTAGAGATTCTAAAAGACCAAAGTGAAAGGAGAGGATATTCCCATCATAAAGGACAGTCAATGGAAATGCATGAAGAAAAGAAACAGATGACACATGTGAAAGCCAATAAGAAGGCCAACTTGGCTAAAGCATGAGTGTGGAAAGGGGAGTAATAGGTAATAAGGTTGGTAATATAGGTAATAAGGTTAAAGATTGGACATATATTTTAGGAAGTTCATTTTTGTGGAGGATGAACTGAAAAAGGAAAAAAACAAAGACTAATGAGTAGACTATTGCAATAGTCAAAGTAGTAATAATAGCTAGCATTTATATAATGCTTTAAAGTTTGCAAAGCACTTTTTATGAGTCTTATTTCATTTTATCCTCACAGAAATCCTAGGAGGTATTAATTCCATTTTGTAGTTGAGGAAACTGAGGCAGAAAGTAATTAAGTAACTTGTCCTGAGTCACAAGGTTAGTAACTATCTGGGTCAAATTTGAACTCAGGTCTTCTGCATCCAGACCAATCCACTGTCACCTAGATGTGTCTCTAATAGGGTCTTACTAGGGTTGAGGCTATGTGGGTGAAGAGAAAGGGACTGGTGTGACAGACATTGTGTTGATAGGAAAAAATAAGATTTGGCGATTAATTGGATATTGAGATAAGGGAATGAGAAAGAGGAAGGGTTGAGAAAGACATCAAGGTTGCGAACCTAGGTGACTAGAAGTCCTTTTGACACAAATGGAAGATTTCAGGAGATAAGTGAATTTGGAGAGGAAAAAAAAAGAAGATAGAACCAAAAAGTTAGGAGTATGGAACTTGAAAGAGATGTCATCTTTCTTTTTCTCCTACAATTTTTTTTCTTATGGTGAAACAAACCGTGGAAAGGTGAGAATGCTGAATTTCATGGGCTGAAGAGCCATCACATGAGAGACAGGATAATAGAAAGAGCACTACAATTGAATAGAGAACCTGGGTTCAAGCTTGTATCTTCCACTTATTCCCAGCGTGAAGCTAAAAAGCTTCAGTGAACCTCAGATGATACCTGAGAATTCTTATAGTTCTAAAATCAGGGGTCCTCAAACTACGGCAGATGCAGCTGCTGAGAATGTTTATCCCCCTCACCCAGGGCTATGAAGTTTTTTTATTTAAAGGCCCACGAAACAAAGTTTTTGTTTTTACTATAGTCCAGCCCTCCAACAGTCTGAGGGACAGTGAACTGGCCCCCTATTTAAAAAGTTTGAGGACTCCTTCAATCCTTGAGTCTTTGATAAACACAGCACTGAATTAGAATTCTCAGGATCTGAGTATTTGACCCAAATCTTCTACTTTATATGCAATTTTACATGGGTTTTTTTAGCCTTTCTGAACCCCAAATTCCTCATTGCTCTGCCCAACATATATGACTCCTATGAAGCTCAGATAAGATAATGTATAGGAAAGCATTTTTAAAACTAAAAAGAACTATACAAATGTATGGTACTATTGTTGCTAGACTGATATTGATAGACTATTCCTGAATAAAATAGGCACAATGGATGGAACTGGAGAGTTTGACTCAAGAACAGTTGAGTTTAAATGTAGCTTCAGAAATTTACTGAGTGACTGTAGGCAAGTCATCTAATCTCAGTTTGCTCATCTATATGTTAGGAAGGGGGCAGCTAAATATCAATATGTAGACTCCTGGATCCAGAGTCAGGAAATTCATCTTCCTGAGTTCAAATCTGGCCTCAGATACTTACTAGCTATATCTCCCTATGCAAATCATTTTACCCTGTTTGCCTCAATTTCCTCATCTATAAAATGTGCTGGAGAAAGAAATGGCAAACCACTCTAGTATCTTTGCCAAGAAAACCCCAAAAGGGGTCACAAAAAATTGGACACAATTGAAAAACAGTTGAACAACTGAAAAAAATGATAGAATGATAATAGCACCTATTTCCCAGAACTGTGAGATTAAAATGAGCCACACATAAGATTTTGCAAATTTTAAAGTACTATGCCATTGCTCATTACTAATAAAGAAGTTAAAAGTTTTTTTCATGTTAAATCAGTCTAAAGCCTTAAAGTCAAATCCCAGAAGGTACATGGTATCAATAAAAATACAAAGAGTTAGTTAGCATCTATATCATTCATTATATGCCAGAAACTTTACAACTATTATCCCATTTTGATCCTTCCAACAACCTCAGGAGATAGGTAGTCTTATCACTGCCTTTGTACAAATGAGGAAACTGAGGCAAACAGAAGTTTAAATTATTTGTCTAGAGGGATATAGCAAGTAAGTATCTGAGGCCAGATTTTCTTTTCTAATTTCAGGCCTCACAAATCAAAAAGTACTCAAGCCAAGCTACTGATAAAACCAGGATTTCATTAAACAGTGCTTGGTAACAAGAACTGATGAAAAAGAATTACCAAGGCCAACATGAGGTGGGGTTTTTCAATCTTTCTTTTTCTTTAAATGGTCTCATCTTCTGAATGCAGTGTTCTTTAACATCACTATGCTTAGTTCTTTTAATAAATATTTTTACATTAGATAAGGTAGTTGGTTTTTTATGCAGATCATTTCTTTTTATACATATAAACAGGTATATATATATAAGCCATACATACCTATGTTTTAATCCTGACAGTGACATTTGCTAGGTCCTCATGAGCAAATTAGTTGATTTCCCTAGGCCTCAGTATCTTTAACTGCAAAATTAGGTTAGTCTTATCTGTAGTAATATTTCACAGGGATTATGTGAGGCCCAAATAAAATCACATATGTAAGATAAGAGCAATAAGACTCAGGACCTTACCACTAAGTTGAGTTAACTTTTCCTAGGTAGTTACCCAACACAGGTAAGGTTATTTTTTTTCCCTTAAAAGGCATGGAAATAATCCAGAAACTTAATTAGTCTCAGGGCACTAAGCTCAAACCATTAGCAGTTTCTTGTGTCCTAAGTACAAAAGTAATTACACTCCTTCTTCAGGTTTCTGACCAGTGGATGAGAATGGTTAACATAAAGGCAGAGAAACTGTTTCCAAATAAATCAGTACTAAAATATTTTGCTGTTGTTCAGTTATGTTTGGCTCTTCCTGATCCCATTTGGTGTTTTCTTGGCAAAGATACAGGAATGGTTTACCATTTCCTTCTCCAGTTTATTTTACAGATGAGGAAACTGAGGCAGACTGGATTAAGTGACTTGCCCAGGGTCTCACAGCTAGTAAGTGTCTGAAGTTGGATTAAAACTTGGGTCTTCCTGACTCCAAGTCTGGCTTTCTATCCACTTGATATCCAACTACTCCAATATTCTTTACTTATGGCACAGTAAGCTTCCTTTTGTTTAACTGTTAGATGATTTCCAATTTTCTCATTTCTTTCAGAGCTTCAATCTAAAGTACCAAACTGGCCTGTCAGGCCCAGTTCATAATAGCATATAAAGCTTTTTACAAAGTATAAAATGTTATATAAATACTAATTATAAAGTCTTATTCATATGGTAAGGCTCTAACTAAACCATCATCGCTTATCTGATGTCAACTTACAATAATAATTTCAAGAAAAGTTCCTATGAGGAAATAACCACTCCTCTGAGTGATGGATTTGCATATGAAAAAAATTAAGTTATTATAACATAGGAAAGCTATTTCTTTGGTACTATAAACCTCCCTTTCTTGCTTATTCTCACCTCACTGATGACTCTCTCCTTGTACAATTTCCCCATTTATTACCATCCTCCCTAATTCAATCCTGTTCAGAGGAAAAGATTTGAAATTTATTCACACAAAAACATAAATCACAGAATCCAAATTATATGTATATATATGTATATATATATATATATATATATATATATATATATATATATATATATATTTATATAAAGTTGGAAGGGAACTCATGTATTCCAATGAGATAAGCCAGAAATTGCCTCTATGAAGTCATTCTCCTTCTCCCTTCCCTCCTCCCCCACCATCGAGCTTTTGTTCAAAGATCTCTAACAGAGAAGACCCTATTACTTCCAAAAGCAGTCTAGTCCACCTTGGAATTCCTCTAATTACTAACATTTTTTTCCTTACACAGCCTAAATCTGTCTGCAATTTCCATTCTTAGTTCCTAATTCTGCTCTCTGAGACAAAGTATTTCGAGTCTTCTCCCTCTTTGACATAACAACACTTCAAATACTTAATGACAGTTATCATGTTCCCTTTAAGTCTTCCCTTCCCTCTGCTAAAATCCCTAGTTTTTCCAACTAATCATTACATGACATGGTCTTTAGAACCCTCACCATTTGGTCCTTCTTCTCTGGATGCTCTCTAACTCCTCAAACTCCTACCTAAAATGTGGCATTCAGAACTGAACTGATGATGACTGATAAGGTGTTACCTATATCAAGTATATTTACTTTTGAACAGGGAGCAAAGCCTTAAGTCAAAGAAATGAAGTGTTAATTGTGTTATAACAAGCATCAGAGTGAATGGAAAAGCTATTTTTGGAGTTGCTGAGTCTTTTTCAGGAGCCTGATATCTCCCTAAATAGATTGATATGTATCCCAACTTAAAAAAAAAAAAAAACTGGCTTATCTATGTGAATATCTGTATCAATAAGATCATCTATTTTCATCTAAGATTTGTTTTCCTGAACTCAGTAATCCTGGTTTCCCTTGCCTTCATTCATTTATACTATGTCAGCTGTAATTTTCAAACATAATTGATCTTTTTTTTTTTTTTAACACTGTTCTAGTTTTTCTTTTCCATTGAGTTGCTGTTTATTTTTTTCCCTACATCCTTCAAACACACTGAAACCCGACCCAAGGGTGGTGAGAATAGATTTTTGAAAAAGTCATGAATTAGTTATTTTCCACCTTGGCTGACTGTATCACTTGTCAGGGCTTCAATAGGAAAGTAACCCCAGCTCCCTCTGAGAGTGCTCACTAATGGCTCATTGCTCCATTGTCCCCTTTGATCAGGCACAGGTGGATGACAAGCCGCCTGCTTGTGTGTTGAAAACAGGTGAACGTTATTGTCAGAGTGATTATATCTAATTACATCCTGGTTAATTATCAAACACATGAATTATAATGGGTAGCTCTTCAGGAGAGGTGGGTACATCCTCCAGATGTCATGTACTGTGACTAGTCTCAGTGCTATCTCGGGGGACCATTCTCCCTGCACACCTACTGGGGAAAGTTATCTCAGAGGCACACTCAGTGTACAGGATGAAGTCAGGGATTCTTTTCTTCTCCTTCCCTTCCCTTCCACAGCTGTCAGGGGAAGAGATCAGCCGATGGTCAGGTTACACCGGCTCTCGGTAATTTACACTGGAAACACATGTTCTCCTCTCCTCCATCCTCTCCTGCTCTTCCTGTCTATTTCTTGTTGTTATTGGGGATTTTTTCCCCTTTCTCCCTCTCCCTTTCCTTCTCTCTCTTCCTCTTACCTTCTCTGGCCATTGTCCCTTGCTGTCTGTTGACAGATGCTTTTGAGATCCCCAGAGGCTCTTTTCAGGGGCAGTTCACCTTCACTTTTCAAATAACAAACAAGGAGAGTTCAATCAGCAAATACCAGGGGCTTAGTGAACTGACCATGTGGCATGCAGCCTTCTCTAGGAGGTCACCTGTTTTAATCCAGCCCAGATCAAGAAAGAAAGAATTCCCCTTGTCTAAAGTTTAGTGAGTTTTGAACCACTTTGAAAGCACGTGGTCTGCTTTTCACTCACCAACTTGTTTTACGTGGGTTGATCTTGTTGACTTCATACTAACTCGCCAAAGAGGGAAATGGTCTGGGTCCTCTTATGCTGAAGAAACCATTCTAAATTTTCGTTTGGCTCTCCATGCCCCATTGTTTGCATTGTGGTTTCAGAAAAAGAATGAAGGAATGCCTGCCCTATTTTGTATTGGGAATTATTAACCCCAAGTAACTTAAATTTATGAACAGGATTATTATGGCACACACAACCCTCCCCCCACCCCGAATTCCAGATCTCTCCCCTGATTCCCCTAGAATCAACCAACTAACTATACATGTCTTTTCCTCATTTTTCTTCTCACATGCAGAACAATGAAAATGCATTAAAAGGAAAGCACTCTAGATTAGTAGGTTAGTAGTCGCATTTATTCTGCATTTTTTTCTACAGACAATAACTCCTCAATACCAGAAACTGAATCACAAATTCCATGAGGAATTAATTAGTAGTCACTGCCTCTCTTTCCCTTGGTGTTCCAAAAGAAGTGCAGAAGTGGAAGGAAGGATGAAAAATCATAACAAGATAAACTTTCTATGAATCTTTAATCTCTTTGTCTCTCTGTCTCTGTCTTTGTCTCAGTCTTTCTCTCTCTCTCTTTTCCTTCCTATTTACCCTTCCCTACAATCCTGTCTCTATCTTTTGTCCATGTTGAGAAAAACAGCACACAGCTTGGGCTGCCTGACTGGATCAGGCTCCAGCATGGTGACATGGCCAATCCTGGGAGGGGAGCCAACATGTGTTAAGCCTGTGCACTATCAGCTAGGCTTGTCTAGGAACACTAGGAGTCTGCATAAACTGATTCCACAGAATTAATTTTCCCAAATCAAAAATGGCTATGGCAAGAAATGAATAAGGCAAATTACTAGCCCTAATCACACTTTTCCCTTCTCCTTTTCTCCTTGTATGGTAATTAGGATAATTAACAAGCTAACAAGCTTCTAGTAAAAACAGTTTCAGAATTTCAATGTATAATTAATATTTACATCTATACCAACTTGTCATTTAAGCTATATTTAGACTAAAAAGCCCATCAAGACCTTGTACTGGGAAGAGGACAAGTCTTCAAACAGCATGCCTTCAAAAGGTAGATTCCAGAGGGTCTTTCTAATAAATAGTGGCTGCAGGTGCCTATGGATCACACTATAGATATCAAAGGAAGTTGTTGGCACAGGAATAGGGTGAACTAAAGAAAAGAAATTCTCACCCACATAGAATTTAGTCAGTCACTGTGGTATGAAAAATGAATTAAAGTATAGGAGGAGAACCAGTCACCTCTGTGAGAAAGCTTGAACTCAGAAAGAATCCCTTAGCTGGGAGATTTGTAGTAATTCTCCTGGCTGCTACAAACTAATATTATAACATCGATATATTGCATAATAAAATAATGAAAGCTTCATTAGCTCCGTGTTCTAGTTTCAAACAAATAAATGTCTAATCATTCAAGGCAAGTGGTTGTCTATTATTTCTTTAAACAAGTACAGGACTGAAAATGTTACCTCAACATAGAAAAAGACATTTAATGAAGGAATAGTTTTGGGGAAAAAACAATGAATTGTGTTTGGGGTTTTCTACCTATCTCTGCAATTCATTATATTTCTCCCTCAAAACGATCCTTTTACCAAATATCTTTTTCTAGTCACCCAGGTACACAGCCTGAATCATCCTTGATTCATTTCTCTCAGCTGCCTCCCATTCAATATTCCATCAATAGATAGTTGATTCTATCAAAAAAATCACAAATCTATCTCCTTTTCATTCATATAACCCTCCCCCAGTTTAGCCCTGCATTCCTTCTAGCCTAGACTATTTTGATGAACACCTATTTGTCTTCCTGCTTTCTTTCTCACCCTTATATATAGAAGTACAAAATAAATTAAAAATACACTTAAAAATTAAAAAAATATATATATTTTATTCATTATATAAACTTAAAGAATTGTATGTATGGACAGCTGGTTGGTATAGTGGATAGAGAGTACCAGCCCTGAAGTCTGGAGGACTTGAGTTCAAATGTGACCTCAATCACTTAACACTTCCTGGTTGTGTGATCCTGGGTAAGTCACTTACCCCCAACTGACTCAGCAAAAAATAAAAAATTAAAAGAGCTGTGTGTATAATAATCCTAGACACACAGTGGAGAGGTAACAAATTATTTTCTTACTTATCAAACTTAAGACCTCAAGGGGGAAAAAGGCAAATTGAAATACAAGTACATTATTCAAAAATATATTGATAGCCTCCTATGGTCAGATTTAGGCACCATGGGAAAAAAAAAACAGTTATTAAGGACTAAATATAATGCTTAAAGTTTGAATCCCTCCTTGTCAATGAAGGTGAAAAGTTAGTTGACAATGGTGTCTCAAATTCTAAGCATTATATTTAATGTTTAGCCACTGTTGGGTTTTTTTTCATAGTGCCTAAATCTGACCAGAGAGGGGCATCTAATATCATTCAAGCTAGGGGAAGATTCAGGAAGAAAATTAGAAATTGTGCTGGATTTGGAATCAAAGATCTAGGTCTTAATTCTAGCCCTGATAATTTCTATCTTTGTGGCTCTGAGAAAGTCACAACCTTTTGTTCTTCAGTTCCTCATCATGATGTTAGACTCAATCAGAGGTCAGCAAACTACAGCCTGTGGAACAAATCCAGTTCACTGCTGCTTTTGTAGGGTCCATATTCTAAGAATGGTTAACTCTATATTCCTGGGTCACACATAAGAAAATAGACCGAAGGTCAGATTTAGCCACAGACCATAATTTGGAAGCTTCCAGGGACTGATGATGTCAAAGATTGCTTCTAGCTCTGTTATTCTCTCATGATTGAACAGAGGTTGCTTAATTGTCAATTTCTCATAGTATTCTTTCACTTCCATACTCTTTTAGAATTTCACTTTAAAATTTCAGCACAATGGCAAGGCCCTTGCAGACACATAGCAATACATATTCAGTGGGAAAACCACTGAACTTGTTTAGAGAACATCCTGTCTATCATTTACAAGTCTTAAACTTGAACACTGACTACATGTTAAAAATTACAGGCTCCAGAGTTCATTGGAGCATAATGTTAATGGAGCCAAGCAAGATGAAGGATTCAGTTCCCATATGGGTCAATTAACTTTGCTCATTGTTACATACTGTACCTCTGTATGTTGACCAGCCCTCTTGTAAATGTATCTTGTTGATCATAAATGAAGTTAGGAGAAAGAATATAGATAGATCAATAGAAATTAATAAACACTTAGAAAAATAATACCCAACTCATGCTCTGCTAATCAGTAATGCCATCTTCATTTTTGAAAGACAGCATATTTTATTATTATATCTGAATAAAAGCATGGGGAGGGGGAAAAAAACTTTGTCATCAAAGAGCAACCCTCTTACGATGGGAAAGTGTCGAATTGTTCAGATTATCTGTAGGGATCAGCAACCTGAACCTGGTCAAGATATCTAGGACAGGTGGGAGGCCACAGTGGTGAGGCCTCAGGGGAGCTCAGGAACTGCTTACAACAGCTTTGTGAGCAGAATCTTACTCCTGAGCTAAAGGTTGGGGACCTTTGTTCTGCATAGTAGACAACACTGTCAACCAACCACCAATGCTAGATTATTATTTCCAGACATAACAGAAGTTGTGTGTACTGTTGAGTGAGGATGGCAGCAGCTGCTGACTCCTTTGACCTTTTGCATTTCTAGGACCCCCTCTTTTAATTTATTTCTTGTAATATTTCTGCATTTTCCATTTCTCTAGCACCTCCAGTGGCACAGAGATTGCTACTTATCTATTAGATTCTATTCCCTCTTAATTTAATGAAAATAATTTCACTTTGTGCTTTATTTTTTTTAGCCATCAGGAATTTAAAATTTTGTCTTTAAGCGCTCCTTGACACTATTTCCTCAAGGCCTTTAAGAGCAGAATTGATTTTCCTAAATGAGAAGGAACTCAAAAAAACCCTGTCCCTCTTAAACATAATGGTTGATTTAAAACTTGGGGAAAAATTCCTCAAAAAAGATCTCTAAGACCTCCTTATTGTTCCACTCACTATCCTTGGGACTTCCCAGACCAAAACATCAATCCCTTGCCATCACTCAACTATTTGTGTTTTCTCAACTTCCCCCACCACCAGTAGAATATAAGTTTCCTGAGGGCAGGAATTGTCTCACTTTTGTTGTCATTGTTGTTTGTTCTTTGTTCAGGAAGAGGACTACTACATCTGAGAGGTAATGTGAGAGGGCTATGCAAAGTCACTAGCTTTACTTTCTTCTGGGAGTCATCTGGGTCCAAAGGTTTTGTATTTATGATCTCCCATGCTTTTGTTTTTAGATACAAGTCTTTTCTGAAAATATTCCTCCCCCACTCACCTAGTGAGCAAAGTAAATCTGTTAAGCAAAATCAACTCACACTGATTCCATACCTGACAGTATACAACATTCTACACACATAGTTCCTCACACTCACTCACCAGAAAGGAAGTATGTTTCTTCAACTCTTCTAAGTGTCCAAAACTGCACAGAATCTGTTCATTATGAAACTGTGCTGCTACTTTATAAACATTGCTTTCTTTTTCATATACTTTCTGGCCATCCTTTAGATATGTATATTCTAGAATTTTGCAAGGAAGTAAAATTACCTTCTTATAAATTTGCAGGCTCCAACCTTTTACTTTAAAAACTAGGATATTTGTATCTCTTTAATCCTGAGAACCCTCTCCCCTTCTCCATGATCTTTCAAAAATCATAGATCGTGGTTTTAAAAAGAATATGTATGAGAGGAAGGTATTGGTTACTTGAAAATGTTTAATAAACATCTTTTCTTTAAAAAAAAAAGTATGCTAAATTAAAACAACTCTGAGGTACCACCTCATACCTCTCAGATTAGCTAAAATGACAGGAAAGGATAATGATAAATGCTGGAGGGAATGTGGAAAACTAATGCATTATTGGTGAAGTTGTGAAATGATCCAACCATTCTGGAGAGCGATCTATATGTCCAAAGGGCTATAAAAGTGTATATATCCTTTGACCCACCAGTGCCATTATTGGGTTTGTATCCCAAGGAAATCATAATGGAGGGAAAAGGACCCACATGTGCAAAAATGTTTGTAGCAGTTCTTTTTGTGGTAGCAAAAAAGGAGTGGATGCCCATCAGTTAGGGAATGGCTGAACAAAGTGCGGTACATGAAGGAAATGAAATATTATTGTTCTATAAAAAAAAAAAAGGATGAACAAGCTGATTATAAAAAGGACTGGAAAGATTTACATGAACTAATGCTGAGTGAAAAAAAGCAGAACTAGGAATACATTGTACACAATAACAGCAAGAATGTGCGATGATCAACTATGTAAGGCTTGAGTCTTCTCAGTAGTTCAGTGATCCAAAGGAATCCCAATACACTTTGGACAGAAAATGCCATCTGCAACCAAAGAAAGAACTACAGAGACTGAATGTAAATCAACATATGCTATATTCACTTCTTTTTTTCTGTTTTTTTTTATATCTCCCATAGTTTTTCCTGTTTGCTCTGATTTTTCTCTCCCAACATAATTCATAAAATGCATATTAAAAATAAACTAAAAAAATTTAAAGTATGTTAGACATACTTATAAATTTAATTTGAATTATTAATATTTTCTTACACCTAGATAATCAATGAAACAATAAATTAAGATCTTATTTATAATTTGCTGATTTCCAAAGTGTAAATGATCATACTGAAAACTAATTGAACTCTGGCTCCAGACCAATCAGAGCAGACTCCAGTACACCCCTTCTGCCATTTCCTTTAGAGCCTTGTGATGTAGCTAACTTAAGTCAGGTAGATGACTCTTAACAGAACTTCAAGGAAAGCAAGGATTTTTAAAAAATAATCTTATCATTGTTATTAGATTATTATCTCTATCAGCCAATTGTATTCTGTTCTTTCCAGTTCAAAAATCATTCTCCTTGGCAAAGGAAATACTGAAAATTTCAAGTGGATCTTTGATTCTGAGCATTTATCATTATGTTCATATGTCATGATCTCTGGCTATATAATAGTTGTTCTCCTTCAGATTGCTCCAGGTTGTCAATGTCCTTTCTAAAATATAATGCTGAGAATTGAAGACAATACTTTAGATATTGTCTGATGAGAACAACTTTGATAGAAGGTGACTATCACTTCCCTCATTTTAGGAACTTTTTTTCCATTAAGGTAGCTAAAAGTTCATTAGTAGTTTTGGTTTATGTGTTAGATTGCTCAGTCTTTTGAAATTGGAAGGTCTTTTTCCCCCACACAGAATGCCATCTAAGCATTCATCTGTCTATCTACAAACACATATATATATATATATATATATATATATATATATATAATTGTTTTTTTAACCTAACTATAGAAATTTATATCTATCCCTATTAAATCCCATCTTATTAAGTTCAGCCTACCATCCCAGATCTTTTGGATCCTGACCTGGTCATCCCACATTTTAACTATCCCTTCCAATTTTGAATCACTGAAAGATTTTAAATCATAACTTTTGTGACTTCAGCCAACCTTCAAAAATGCTGAATAGCAAGGACTGCTCTCTGGAATACTCCACTAAAATAAGATTCACATTAGTTAATTCATCAATAATCTTTGAGTACAATTAAAAGGATCTATATCCATCTAATTGTTCTAATTTCCCATCTTATATCTTAATCTTGTTCATAAGGATATCAAAAGAAACGCTGCCAAATAGCCTGCTAAAATTTAGTCTATGGTATTCCGGTAGTCTGGTAGGCTAGTAAACCTGTCCAAAAAGGAAATTAGTTTAGTCTAGCATGACCTGTCCTTAATGAAGTCCTGCTAGCTCTTAGTAAGTGAATACTACATCCTTTTCTAAATGCTCATAACTATTTCTTTTAATAACATGCTCTAGAATCTTAACAAAAATCAAGATCAAACTTTCTGGTCTATAGTTCCACTATATATATATATATATTTAATTGGATGTAACATTTGCTCTTGTTCAATCTTTTGACACCTTTCTTATTCTCTAGTATTTTTCAAAGCTCATCATCAAGAGCTTAGCAATCACATGTGTAAATCGTTACACTATACTCTGGAATATAATTTATCGGTTCCAGGTGACTATGGTTCATAGGAAGAAGTTAGAGACTTTCTTACCATTTCCTCACTTAGATTTGTTTTCAACTGCTTGTTGAGTACTTTTGTTCCATCTATCATTCTTATTGGTAGAGAAAAAGACAAAATGAGGTGAATAGTTCTGCTGTTTCTCAGTTGTGCATCAGCATTGATCAGCAACACCTTCCATTATCTTTTCCTTTCCTCCATCATGATTTTTTTGGTTATTGTTGTTACCTTTAATATTTATCACTGGACTCAACTCATTCTGAATTTCAGAACTCCTAACAGTATTATGCTATTCTTTTGAATACATCTTCAATTGCCTGTCTTTCTTTCATAATCTATACATGGCTTGAAATATAAGTTGGTCAGTGAGTTCCCCTGAGCCTCAACATAGTTGTTTTAGATAATTCTCCTTTTATTTAAATACATATGTATATATGTGTATATTTTTTGTTTGTTTTTACAGCCCATATTTCTCAGTATATCCCTCCTAACACCATTTCCAGGAGAACCATTCCTTATAACAAAGAATAAACAATTCAGCAAAACAATCAACATGTCAAAACCAGTCTGACATTATATGCAATATTCCACTTTGGTCCCTCTTACAAAAAAAAAATCAAGAACTACCTGTCTTTGGAGTCAAATTTGGTCATTAAAATTCAATTTTGATTATTTTCTTGTTGCTTTTTTTTTTGCATTTGGATTGCTGTACTATGAGTAATGTTTTTCTGATTCTACTTACCTCATTTTGTACAAATTCATATAAGATTCCCTGTGCTTCTCTGTATTCATCATAGTTATGTTATCATATCTTATTGACGCAAAATATCTCATTATATTCATGTATCACAATCTGACTTCCCATTCAGTGAGTTTCTTGTTCTTTGCTAGTATAAAAAGTATAATTATTATAGTGTATATGAGGTATACAGGTAATTGAAGATGCCCTCTAACCATAGATGTCACCCAGGCTTCTGCCCTCCTTTCCTCCCTTTCTATATTTCAATTAATCATTTCATTTGTTTCCATGAATTTAATTACTATATCTATACTGACTTTTCTCAATTCTACATATCCTATCCTAACTTCTCTGTTAACCTCCAACTTTACATTTCAATTTCCTTTTAGATACTTCATACTAGATGTCCAGAAGACATCACAAACTCAACATGTCCAAAATGTTCTCCAATCCCTCTCCAACTTTCCCCAGCTATGGAAGGCAACATCATCATCCCAATTGATCAGGCTCCCAACATAGTGAAATCCTCAGCTCTTCAGTATCTCAATTCCCATAATCAATCTGTTGTCAAGGTCTGTCAATTTTACTTTTGCAATATTTCTGGACTAGGCCCCCTTCTCTCCTGACACAACCACCACCATGGATCAGACTCTCATCACCTTAAACCTGGATGATTGCAGTAGCCTGATGGTGGGTCTGTTTGCCTTAAGTCTCTCCTCACTACAATCTATCCTCCAATCAGCCACTAAAGTAGGGGTCTGATCATGTTTCCTCCTATTTTTAAAATTCCACTGGTTCTCTGTTGCCTCCAAAATCAGATACAAAATCCTGTAGCATTCAAAGTCTTTTGTATCCTTTAGGATACCCCACCTTTCCAGTCTTTATACACCTTATATCCCTGCTATAGCTCTTAGAATCACTGACACTGGTTTTCTTAAAATTGTTATGAAGATGGGCCTTTTCTCTGGCTATTCACCATGTCTGGAAAGAAGATCCCTATTTACTGGCTTCCTTGACTTCTTGTAAGACCAAACTAAAATCTCATTTTCTCGACAAAGCCTAATTTTAACAGCTTCCTTCCCTTAATTACATTTAATTTATCCCATTATTGAATTTGTAAGCATATATTTGTTTGCTTGTTATTAGATTGTAAATTCTTTGAGGATAGACTGTCTTTTACTTCTTTATGTATCCCTAGTAGTTAACACAGTGCCTGGCACATAATGAATGTTTCATAAATGTTTATTGACTGACCTCCTTTCATCATAAACCTAGCAACAGAATCTCTGACTCAAAGAGTATGGACATTTTTGTCACTTTATTATGTTACATAATCTCATATTCCTTTCTAGAATGTTTGGGCAATACACAACTCCTATAAAGGGCATTAACATGTCCATCTTTCTATAACCTCTCCAGCATCAACTCTTCCTATATTTTGTCATCTTTTTATAGATGTAAAGTTTAACTTCAGAGTTATTTTGATTTGCCTTTCTTTTTATTACTAGTGATTTAGAGTGATCTTTTATATGACTGTTTAATAGACTGCAATTCTTCTTTTATTGACCACTCTTATAGTCTGAGAAATTTCTTTTATTCACCTGTATATCTTTGGAAATCAGACTCTTGTTAGAGATATTTTATACAAAGATTATTTCCAATCAACTGTTTTCCTTCTTATGTTTTTTTGCATTATAATTTTTTTCTGAAAAAGCTTTTTAATTTCATGTAATTGAACCACGACACCAAACTACTCATAATGAAACATATTATTCACCTCCTAAAAGAGAGGTGATGCACTTAGAATGCTATTTCAGAATTTTTTTACATGTCTAATGCAGGAATTTGCTCTGTTTAACTACACATGTTTGTAATAAAGCTTTTGTTCTTTCTTTGGTCTTTCCAACTCTTTAAGAATTCTTCTATATAGTATTTCATTACATACTCCCTAGCCAGCATTCTTCTATATGTGCTGTGTCTTCCATTCAAATGTTAGCTCCTTGCTATCCCCTAAGATCAAAGGATATGAATAGGGAGTTTTCAGAGGAAAAAAATCCAACATATCAATAATCATATGAAAAATACTTTAAGTCAATAATAATTAGAGAAATGAAAATTAAAACAACTCTAGGGTTTCACCTCACACCAATCAGATTGGCAAAATTGACCAAAAAAAGAAAATTCTCAATGCTGGAGGGATTGTAGGAAAATATGTTTTGTTAGTAGAGTTACATATTGGTCCAGCTATTCTGGAAAGTAATTTGGAAGCATGACAAAAATATTGTTAAATTGTGCATGGCTTCTGACCTAGCAATACTACCACTACTAAGACCAAACACCAAAGAAAACAAAGAGAAGGACTTGTGTGCACAAAAACAATTATAATAATTCTATTTTGCAGCAGCAGAGAATTGGAAACTTAGGGATGCCTATCAATTTGGGAATGATTGAACAAACTATGTTATATAATATATTAATACAATGCTATTATAATGTAAAATAATATAGAGACAATTTCAAAGAAACCTGGGGAAAATTGTATAAACTGAAGTAAAGTAAATTAAGAACTAGGAGAACAAACTATATAATAATCACAATATTATGAAAATAACTTTGAAAAACTTTGGAACTCTGATCAACTCAATGACCAACCACAATTTTAGAAGATTTGTGATGATGAAACATGCCACTCACTTCTTCAAAAACTGCCATTAACTTGGGGTACAGATTCAGACATATTTTCCTGGACATGGCCAATGCAGGAATTTGTTCTATATATGTTTGTTTGTTTTCTTTCTTTCTCAGTGAAAGGTGTTTAAGAAGAGAAAGTGAATTTTTTTTATTTAAAAAAAATTAAGAAGCTAGGATGTTAGTGGATACAGCACCAGCCCTATTATCAAGAGGACCTGAGTTCAAATTGGACCTCAGATACTTAACACTTACCAACTGTGTGATCCTGGGAAAGTCAGTTAACCCCAATTGTTTCTTAAAATAAATAAATCAAATAAAATTTAATTTAAAAAACAATGGAAGCTCCTTGAAGATCAAGACTGTCTTACATTTGTATCTGTACCTCCATCATTTAGCACCATATAAGTATTGTACTATGTACTAAGGTACATAAGTACTTAATAAATGTTTGTTCATTTATTCATTCATCTAATGAACTCTTTGAAAATTGCTCTCCATTTACATGATATTGTCCTTTTCTCTATCTGACAGAGGTCAGCAAACTGGACCAAATCCAGATAGTACCTGTTTTTGTATGACTTGTAAGCAAAAAATGGATTTTTATACTTTTGACTAAAAAATGGATTTTAAAATGTAAAAATCATTCTTACTTCATAGATGCACAAAAATCAGCTTCAAGCTAGATTTGGCTCTCAAGCTATAGTTTGCTAACCCATATTCTATCATGAACTAAGATTTTTATAGATATATATATATATATAAAATAAATCCACAATGTTTCCATTTTTCTCATTCAAAAACAGATTCAATTCAATTTCAGTGACATTTATTGTCAACAATAAGAAAATACCTTGCTGGGCACTGACTAGGGTCACAAAATACAAAGAGAAAAACAATATATAATAGTATCTGATTGTAAAGAGTTTAGCATTCTTTTAATTCTACTAGGAAATATTGTGTTTCTAGAAAAGCATATTAAAGGTAATTTGAGAAGAAGTGAACATTAAAACTAGGGATGATCATGAAAAGTTTTGTACAATAGGTAACAACTGAACAAAATCTTGATGGAGGACAAATATGCTGAGAATGGAGTTTTCTCAGTCTGACTACAAAAGAGATAAAAGGCAAAGAATAATAATATATTGAGGGGATGGAAGATGAAGTAAAAGTTTTTTATTAACAATGAGAATAGACTGTATGGACCCAATAGAGAAGATTCTAGAAAAGAAAAAAGGAAGAGGGGGCAAATTCCCAGAAGTTATTAGAATACAGAGCATATAGACCAAAAAGTAGGAGGATTGGTTTGGACAAAAAAAGTGACACCTTTTCATTAGAGAATGGAGCAAAAAAGAAAAAATATAGATAGGAGACTACAGAGGATTCTTGAATAAGGGAGAAAGTAGTTCTCACCTAGATAATTTTGTCTTTCTTTGTAAAATAAGAGGCAAAGTCTTCAGCTAACTGGATAGAATGTAGCATAGGAGACTTAAGAAGAAAAAATAAATTGTTGTGGGAACTGTGACAGTCAATAAGAAAAGAATAAAAGGATCATTGTGTACCAATGCCTACTTGGTACCTATTTGATACAATGTCTTGACTTCCTTTAGAGCTATGGAACTGGAGCAGAGAAGGCTGATAGTGGAAATGATCTGAGTAGAAAAGCAATAGGGCTACGGGGAAAGCATTCAAGGATATAAGACAATGCATGGTTAAACTAACCTACTATAAATTCAAGAATATGAAGAAAGATAAGTAATGGATAAAGAAAGATGCAGATTGAGAAAAGTTCATTGGATTTTCCCCCAAAAGAGTTACTAGTAGTCTTCAAAATGACAGGTTCATGTTTGTAGTGGCTAGAAGCTGGAAACTGAGTGGATGCCCATCAATTGGAGAATGGTTGGGTAAATTGTGGTATATGAATATTATGGAATATTATTGTTCTGTAAGAAATGACCAGCAGAATGAATACAGAGAGGCTTGGAGAGACTTACATGAACTGATGTTAAGTGAAATGAGCAGAACCAAGAGATCATTAATTATATACATCAACAATGATACTGTATGAAGATGTAATCTGATGGAAGTGGATTTCTTTGACAGAGACCGAATTCAGTTTCAATTGATCAATGATGGACAGAAGCAGCTACACGCAAAGGAAAAACACTGGGAAATGAATGTAAACTGTTTGCATTTTTGTTTTTCTTCCTGGGTTATTTTTACCTTCTGAATCCAATTCTCCCTGTGCAACAAGAAAACTGTTTGGATCTGCACACATATATTGTATCTAGGATATACTAGGACATATTCAACATATATAGGACTGCTTGCCATCTAGGGGAGGGGGTGGAGGGTGGGAGGGAAAAATCGGAACAGAAGTGAGTTCAAAGGATAATGTTGTAAAAAAAAATTACCCTAGCATGGATTCTGTCAATAAAAAGTTTAAAAAAAATGACAGGTTCATAGAGTGGGTGATCCTAAAGCCAAATTGCCTTGAGTTAAAAAACAAATAGGTAAAAGCAATGAGATGGATCCCCATCTTCGAGGAATTTAGCACAAAGAGAAAAAAAATTAGTCATCAAAAGAAATAATAAATTTAAGTAAATTTATTTTATTTTCAGATAATCAGAAGCAAAAGCAAGTTTAGAGGTGGGAGAGAAGAGACTGAAAATGGACCACTTTGCGAAACTGCCTGGTGTAAATTATGTGGTACAATGACATAACCAGCACTTTACCTATATTTACAGCCATAAAAAAAAAAAGGACTGCTTCACCCAGATAGTATTAAAAGGACAGTTGATTGCATGTACACACATCCTTTTAACTAAAAAAGAGCAATTTCTAGAACAGCATTTTGGAATACAAGGGACCAGAAATAAATATGTTTATAAGTCTGATATATATGTCTATAAATATACATATACATACATATATGCATATAATAGGTGTTGTAGTTCTCTTAAAGCCTATTTCTCATTTTTTTTTCATCAAGGATACCCCATATACATAGTCTATTTTTATCCACATTTTATAGAAATGAGAAAAAAGACATATGGGTTGGTACTTGTTAATGTCTTCGTAGTTGCCTTCTGGAGGGGGTGGGGGAGTGGAGAGGGAAACACCATCTGTGTTCTTTTCCATTTTGTGGGAAAATGTAGCAAACAGTTCATTTATGAATTCAAGAGGTAAAGATACAGCTCATGCTCAAAGAATGTAACCTAAATATGATTTTTACATAGGAAAAAATACATCAAAAAGGATATACATATACTTTTAGAAATTTCACCACTCATGAATCCCATCTTATCCTATTCCTCAGATATATTTGTTGAATGCATCTGAAACTTCAAATAATCATTGCATATTCCCTTGAATTATTTCATTATTTCATATAAAATAGAGACAAAAACCTATGATTTTATTGGTATAGGGAACTCCCACGTAAGAAAACTTCTCTGAAATTTATAATTTTAGAGAGTTACCTAGAGCACTAAAGGAGAATAAATGCCTTACTCAGGTCACACAGTCATTATCATCAGAGATTGGACTTGACTTCAGTTTTTTCAGGTTTTAAGATCAGCTCTCAATTTGCAATATTACAATGCCTGTTTTTTATATTCAAGTAAAGGAGCTATTTGGGTATAACTCTAGGACAAGAAAACTCCATGCATCTAACACTCAAAAGTAAACAAGTTAAAAAAAGTAACTCTTTATCCACAGGGATTTCTTTGACATTTAAAATGGTTACATCTCACAGAATCATTGCTAACTCTTCACTATTTCTATTGAGATGTCCACTCATTCAATATCCATTCATTCTAGTAGAAAGAACAACATGTAACTAGTCTTCATCAAGAATTTTCCCCTCTTCTGTCAATAAAAAGTTATTACAATAAAAAAATGAAAAAAAATAAAAATAAAGGGAGTGGAAGAAGTGGGGAAAAAAAAGAATTTTCCCTCTAGAATATTTTGAAAACTAATTCATGTGGACCATTATAATGTTAATATTTTTACTATCTCTACTATTAAGTATAGAAATTAAAAGATTATCATTTATTGTTTATTGATTTTTTAAGTATTTAACCTGGTAGGACAAAATATAGCACACAGTATGCAGATTAATAGATACCTATATTTATATATTCATATCATATATGTGTGTATATATATGTATATTTCAAGATTATAACGTCAGATACCACTAACCAGATCATTGTTCAGTAGACCACTAGAATGTTAATAATAGACAAGATATAAAATAGGTAGATGTTCTTACCTAATGTATTCATTATTCTCTTCCAGTACATCCTACAGAAATTTCAACCCCCCCAAAAAGGATTCCCTGGCAGTGGAGAGGTTTTCCAAATGCATCTATTTGCAAGTAATATGTTAATTGCTTGGAACTCCAGCAAATCTCTTCAGTGAAATCCAAAATTATTTGAGAAATAGTTGTGACTATTTTCTTCTTCACTCTTAAAAAGCAAAGTGGAAGAAAAACACAAATGGGTTTTGCCCAAATGATTATGTGAACTAGACAAATAAAATGTTGTCTTGAAGAGGATAGGGACAAACACCTGTGATTTTGTTCGCATAGGAAAGTATTCTATGATTCAATAAATATATTAACTATCTTTAATTCCAGATATCTAGAATGGGTGCTGCAGACAGATAATGAGCTGGGTCTTAGTTTCTAATTATATGGGGCACTAGTAGCAATCATAAATTAAGTTAAGAGAATCATAAATTTAGAGATAACCTAGTCCAACACATCTTTTTAAGAATGAGGAAACTAAGATCAGAAAGATTAATAGCCCAAAGTCACATAGAAAGTTAGTAACAGAATTAGTTTTGAACTAAAGTCCTCTGATATTTTCCAGTATAATACAGTGAGATCAAACTTGATCACTATGCAGAAAACTGTAATATGCTGTTGGAAAGATTGTGAATTGTCCCAGTTATAATGGAAAGGCTACTATTTCCATAAAGTAATTTAATTGTGTATACCTCTGGCCCAGTAGCATCATTACTAGGCTTTATCCCAAAGAGATCAAAGTTAGTTAGAGGCAAATGCCCCACAAATACATAAAAAGTATTTAATAGTAGCTCCTTTTTTATACTGGCAAAGAACTAGAAACCTAGGGGAATACTCATCATTTGGGAAATGACTACAAAGTATGGCATATGGCTCTAATATTGGCCTGTAACTAATGATGAAGAACAGTATCAGAGAAACCTGAGAAGACTTGTATGAACTAATACAGAGTGAAGTCAGAAGAACTGGGAGAATAGTTTATCCAATAACCACAACATTTTAAAAAAATCTGCATTTAAGTTTTTTAAAGCCATAAGAACTCTGATAATGAATGACAATAATGCACATTAGCCATCTCCTGATTCTTCAGATGTAGACCCAAAGAGATGAGGTGAGTTTGTCAAGGTCATATGATAAAAAATAGCTGAAGCAGGATTTGAACCCAAGTCCTCTGACTCCAGATCCACTCCTTTTTTCATTCTGCCCAGATAACATGGGATGATTGCAATCTATACAAGTTGATGGAGCACAAGGAGATTACTCATATTCCTGAATATCTAAATAACAAATATTAGACTATTTTCTTCTTTTCTGTCTACCATCGCTACTAGTGCCCCAAATAATTACCTTGTATTTATTTTGCATGTATTTTATATTGAATTATATAGATATATATTGCATATTACTTTCCCCATAGAATATAAATTCTTTCAGAACAAGAACTTTGCCTCTCCAGACCTAGCATACTGTCTAGAACATAATAGATGTTTAATGAAGGTTTTTGACTGATTGGAAGAACAGCTTTGATCTGAGAGAACTGAAAAAAGACCCAATCCAAGCCTAGGTAAGATTAACAATTTAGATATAATTTAAATATGGCCATTCCAGCCCTTATAAGAACTGATGGGGAGCTGACATTTAAATGTTTTTGTTAAATCTTTAACAAATAGATTTTCTTTAGAACCACACAGGAGAATTGTAGATTTTTAGAAGGGTAAGGACATTGTGACTGGAGGTTTTTGACAATGATCTCCTGAAATTGGAATAAGAGAGGAGGACTTGCTCCTGGCCATATATTTAGAATCATGACAAAAAGAATTTCTGTCCCAGGTCTGATACTGCATTAGCAAAATTATAACAGGCTGCAGCTGAGAGAACTGTCTTCCGCCAGACAAAAACTCTTGAGGAATTTTCCCTGGGGGCCAAAGACTGTGCCAAGTGAGAGCACGGAAATCAAAATTTTTTGTCACACAGAAAGAGAATGAGTAGTACCTAGGGCCACCTGCAGGGAACAACGGGGAACTGCCAAAAGGATCTGATTGCTTTTAAGGACCAGAGAAACCTGGTGTGAGCAAGAATCATGAGCACAATGCTAGACTTTGCTAGGATCTGGGTCTGAAAGCTGCTTCAGATGCTTCCTAGCTCTATGACCCAGTACAAATTACTCCACTCCTCTGAGTCTCAGCTCCTCCTCTGCAAAATGGTGGATAATAATAGAATCTACCCTAGGGGTAATTGTGAAGAACCAGTGAGATAATGTTTGCAAAATGTTTTTTAAAGCCTGAAGAATTATTTAATCTGAACTATGTATTAGTATCTGGAAGCTTTAGAAGGACAGCAATGCTCAGCAAAGAATAATACCCAAAGGCACCTGCTGGGAATCCCAGGGAACCTGCAGAGGGAATCACACCAACAAAGAGTTGGCAAAAGCAGGCAACACCCAGAACCATCTGGTGGGAACTACTGGAATTACAGCAATCAATGAATCCTTATATGGTAGATTAGGAATTTATACAGATCTCTGTGAAAGGGCTGCTAATTGGAACATTTGTGTTTTGTTTTCTAGGAGTTCTATTTGCTTTCCCTTGTTCTCCCAATAAAACTTCTCTCTATAATGTTGTGACCAATATGCTTGCAAGTGGGGAATTGTTCTCAATAAACTGGAGGATATTGTGAATATATTTTTCCAAGATTGTATTCTTATTTAAAATAAATTTATTTTACATACTTTTACAATATTTCCCTTCCACTATCCCTCAGTTGAAAAATACCCTGTCCCAAGGAAAACAAACCCATAACAATAATATGCACTAGTAAAACTAGATCTAGTAATCTAGTAAAACTAATCTCCATATTGGTTATATCCAAAAATTCTCTCTGAACTTTAAGTTCATAATGTCTTTGGTAGAAGAGCCACTGCTCTATCCAGAGCCATCTGCAAATTTCCAATAATAGTAGAACCTATGGATATATATGTGTATAAAACATTATTTTATATGAAGTTAGGTAGTACATATATGCTATGTAGAGTAATTATATACATAGAAAAGATCTGGTGTGATTTGGCAAATAGGTCATAGAACCTGACCCCTAAATCTCCTTTGTTATCTCTCTGAGCTGACTCACTCTTCCCAACTAACACTTATACTGCTGGGGGATGTTAGAAGGGAATTAAGTTCCCAAAACTGACCATCTCTTTGCTACAATTCATTCTCAGGTTCTAGAAAAGCAATATGTCTACAACTTACAATTATAGATCCTAAGCGACCACTAATGTGCATCTAATTTAAACAAAGCAGCCAAGATGACACCATTAACTTGTTACAGAGAAAACTTATTATACAAAATGCTAAACCAGAACTAATCATAAGAGTTCACTAAAAAAAACCTGGATTACACTCTCCCAACTAATACATATAAGAATCCATAGCAGGAAATGATCACAAATTACAGAGACTTATCAGAGAAACATATAAGTAAGAAATTCCAAGTGCTGGGGCTAATGGACAGTCTAAACTGCAGACCTTGAAGTCCTTGATATGCTTAAAGAATATTTTACACCAAAATTCACCTGATGGATGGGATTTTTAAGCTATAAATTTTACCAGAATTGTTCCTTGGTTAAATTTTAAGACAGTATTGTATTCTTTTAGCAAAAGCAGTTCCCCTTAAGCCTGGCATCTGCAGAGCTATTGGGGTCTGCTTTCTTTGCTTAGAGAAAGCTAGGTATCAAAGTAAAAAGATTGCCACACTTGAAATCAGGTAGAACTGAGTTTGAGTGTTATTCAGACACTTAGCTGTATGAGCTCAGAAAAGTCATTTAACGGCTCTGTCCTCTGTTCTACATCTTTTAAAATGACAATAATAATGGAATTTATTTCACAAGATTTATTGAGGATTCAGAGAGATAATGTATATAAGGTGCCTTGCAAATTTTAATATTAGAAATACATAAAATTTAACTATTTCTGATTATTTATTGGACTATGACAGTGCTTCCTCTCTCAAGTCAGTAAAGAGTAAGGCAGACAAGCCTCTCATTTCCCCAACTAACTCAGTTAAACTACAAAGGATTCTTCTTCCTCCCATCAGCAACCAGAAGCAAAGTTTTACATCCAATCATCTCTTCTCTCAGCAGTATGTCTTTCTCTATTGAACTCTGTAGGGTGACAATGAAAAACGCTAACCTCTTCTCTCAACTCTTAGTTTATCTGATTTTACATGAGCCATCTGCTCAGCTGGACTTAATCTCCATTGCACTGGAGGTTTTTTGTTCACTGACTCTCCTTTTATGGGTTCTTTATTCTCTCTTACTTTCTATACTATTTAGGTAAGTATATGGTGAAGTGAATAGAATGCCGGGAGTGGAGTCAGGAAGATCTGAGTTCAAACCCAAACTTAGTTACTAGCTGTTGACCCTGGACAAATCACTTCACCCTGTTTGCCTCAGTTTTCTCATCTGTAAAATGAGCTGGGAAAGGAAATGGCAAACCACTCAGAGATCTTTGCCAAGAAAACCCCCCCAAAAAGGGAGTCACAAAGAATTGGACATTTCTGAAAATGACTAACCCACTGTTTTTGCTCTGCTTTGATCTCTGACACTCCTGCCTCAAAAGAGGGTCTCCTTGTAAGAAATCAATCTCCATTTTCTTAAGATAAGAAACCAAAATTCATATTTCCACCAGACATCATTAATAGGCAAAAATTTGTTATTTTTTTTTAAATCTCATTGTCAGAGTTTCCTATGAACCTCAAAGTCCTTTTTTCAACTCCAGTGGCCCCCTACTGCATCCAAGATCAAATATAAAAATCTTGTCTTTTAAAAATCACCATAACCTGGACTATTCCTCATTTTCCAGTCTTTTTAATACTCATATCCCCCATATACCAGGTGACCTAATGACTCTGTCCTTCTTACTGTTCCTTGCCCATGATATTCTAATTCCCAACTCAGGAATTTTCACTAGTCTCCCATTTGTGGAAGTTCTCTCTCTTCATCCCTGCAGTTCTGCTTTCCCCACTTCCTTCAAGTCTCAATTCAAATCCTCTCTCTCAAAAGAAGCCTTTCTTAATCCTCCTTAATCTTAGTGTCTTCCCTTCTGAGATAATCTCCAATTTACTTTGTACACATAGCATAAAGTACTCTTTATACATTGTTTGCATCTTGTATCCTCCATTAGAAAGTGAGTTCCTTGAGATCAGGGTCCATTCTTTACATACTTAGTTCTTAGCACAATACTTGGCACATAGTAGGCAGTAAGTACTTTTGAGGGAGGAGGCATTGTTTTATCAGAGGTAACCCTTTACACCAACAAACAAAATTATCCAAATACAAAAACTTTTTACTTTGTTGATGTATACCTAGAATGATGTCTTGATTATAGAAAATGTTTAATAAATGCTGGTTGTATTATATTGGTGATCAAATTCTCCCAAAGGACTTCACAGACACAAGAATTTTATATAAAATGTCTAAAAATAGACCTTATTGGTTCTTCTCTTTTAAAAAAGCATATTGAAATAGGATTGCAACTGCAACTTGGTTATAAAATGGCAAATATATAAACTAGGCATACAAATCAAATATTTACTGATAGTAAATTATAAAGAAATTTACTCAAACAATTCTTTGTTATACATATAATTTTACCATTTATTAAAGATGAAATCAAATTTGCACATTAATAAGATGGATGTCCTTGCTTATTTTTACAGGAAGAATTAAGAGATATTGGAGTGGTTTGCCATTTCCTTCTTCTGCTTCTTTTAATAGATGGGGAAACTGGAGCAAACAGGAATAAGTAACTTGCCCAGAGTCCCACAGCTATGACATATCGGAAGCCAGATTTGAACTCATAAAGATGAATCTTCCTGATTCCAAGCCCATTAGTCTATTCACATAGTAGATATTTAATAAATGTATATTGAATGACATGTGACTAGGTAGATGACTTCTCAGAGTTATTGAAAAACATCATAGATTTCTGATGGAAAAGACATTAAGATCATTTAATATAACCTTTTTTTCCACATGAGGAAACTGAGGCCCAAAAATGGAAATAATTTGTGATAGGAAGTCATTATCATAAAAATAGTAAATAGTAGATTCAAACGCAGGTCCTCTACATTTAATGTTCCATCCACTATATATTATACCTCCTCTAGCTCTAAGCCACCATTGTTCCTAAGTAAAAACATCATAAGCATTCTCCATTGGTACCTGAACATGAGATTCTTCCCCAGAGTTTTTTTTTTTTTTTTTTTTTTTTGGTTTGTTTTATTTTTGGTGGTGGTGGTGGTGGTTGTTTTAAGTCTAGCAGAGATTTCAGAGTTTCTCCTTATCCCATTTTGAAGGCTTTACTATGAGTGGTTGCAGAAGCCTGAATGGAAGCAATCCTATCCAAAGCCCTCAAAGGATCAGTGTCCAAAAGCAAAAAGTTAATATCTTTTCCCATTACCACCTGGGGATAGAACCCCCAGCTCGAACCCTTCTGCATGCTTAGGGACAGCCTGAGATAATGCCAATTCCCTAGAGTCTCCCAACCCTAACTACAAGCCTCTTGTTATTAAGACTAAGACACTAATCCAAGCTTCATCTCCGGTCCTTTGAGGCCATTTTTTAAAGGTAATTCAGTGCTACTCTTTTGGGTCCTTATGCACACAAAACCTTAGGAAGGAGTGACCTTTGTTTCCCTTTGGAGGCACTAACTAATGCTTCAACAGGTGAAACCTTTAAAGTTGGCCCTTTTTATTCCATCATTGACAATGCTGATTGATAACACAGAGCTAATCTCTTGCTTTTGTTCCCAGGGGGCAAAGGTTTGAGCTGCCCCCCTTTGAATCTGGGTCTTTTAACTAGCCAGTGAGTAAATCATAGCAAAACCTACAGCCTGAGGATTACTGAGGAAATGCTCTCCTGCATTCCCTAATGATCAAGACCTCTCCCTTGATTAAATACCACCTCAACTATACATAGGAAATGGGAAGAAGCTTCTACAGAATCCCCTGCTTGCTGCACCATGAAAGGACAGCTCAAGACCTTAAGAGTTTAAATCTCTGAGCAAATCACAAAAATCAGATTTAAAGAAAAGGGGAAGATGTCCTACATTGTTTGACTTTCTTAAAAGCTTCAATGAACTGAAAGCCTTCTTAACTCTACCAGATACTTATTGCTCTAACTCAGAGCTTCTCAAGAGGATTTAATCAACAATCAAGAAGCATTTATTAAGCACTTACTATGTGCCAGGTACTTGCTTAGGATACAAGTACAAAGAATGAAATAATTTCTACGGATTAGGAGCTTACATTCTACCGGAAGAGACAAAAAGTACATATAAAAACATGTAGCATAAATATGAAGTATACAGTAAAATTAAACACAAGGAAGTTTTGGAGGGAAGGTACTAGCCGTTGGGATTTTACATTTATTCAGAAAGATAAAAATAGAACAGCTACAGGCATAGCCAGGCCTAGGCAAAATTGGGTAGCAGGGGAAGTTTCTGTTTGACATCATCTCATCTTCTTTTTATGGCATCCCTCTTCCTCTAGAGCAATGGTTCTCAAACTTTTGTTTTCAGTATCTTTATCCTATTACAAATTATTGAGGATCTCTCCAAAGAGTTTTTGTTTATCTGGATGATATTTATAGACATTTACCATATTGGAAATAAAACCTATTTTTGAATTTGTAGACACTCTAAAAGGGTTTCAGAGATCCCCAGGATTCTCTAGACCATACTTCGAGAACCACTGCTCTAGGGCAAACTCATACACCTAAAGCCCTCATTCTGTCCCATATCTGCTAATGTGCCACAGTAGGATTTAGTATGCCAGATCTATTCCTCCACTCTGCCTCCCTCAAAATTCATCTGACCTGTGTTTTATCCCTCAGAATCTGTGCCCAGATAATAATCTCCTTAAGAGCCTTAGATAACTGAGTAGACTCAAATCAAGTTAACAAGCATTTACTAAGTACTTACCAGGTGCCAGGCACTTAACTAAGTGCTGGGAATACAAAAAGTAAATATAAAAAAAGACAATCTCTGGGAACTTTCCTTAAAAAGAGGGTTCTAGAAGTAACCAACCAATCAAAGGAAAAGGTGGTACCTGAAAAGTATCCTTCCAGGGTGAGAAGGCTAAGAATGGAGTCAACTTCTAGGTAAGAAGGAAGCAGAGACAGAGAAAACTTCCGGGTAAGGAAGTTATTGTGGTGACTATTATATTATTATATATATTATAATATTACAGTGAAAAAAGTCCAGAAAATCAGGAATGGAATGAAGATCATCAATAAAAACTGCACATTTTCCCTAAATCTTGCCCAAATCAGAGTCATCTTAAAGTGTATACCTATAGTTTTTTTTCACTTTCAAAAATATGGAATTTTAATTGTACTGCATATGTAAAGACAATATATTTATTCTAACCAGTTCTTACTTGTTTTGTTAATGTCCAAAAATACTGTAAGGTTCTTCCTTTCAGGACCATTTCTATCTAAACAGGGTGCTGCTGAAGCTGTGATGTCCAGCTCATATGCAGGCTCTTTGTATTAAACTGAGCTCCATAAATATTTGTAGAGCACATAAAAATATATGTAACTGGGTAGAAAGAGGAAGAAACGGAGCTTCCAGCTAGGGTCTGATATCTCTTAATTCAGCAGAGTTCATCAGTATGGTCAAAGCCATATATAGTGGGTTAAGCCAAAAGGAATGAATCTCTAAGACAAGACCACAGCAGGGTGAAGTGCAAGGAATTTAGGGGATGAAATCACAAGATATAAAATCACAGAGGAAGGTAAACTTAGAACTGGAAAAGACCTTAGAGGTCATATAGAAACAGCCACATTGACACTCAAGCAAACTTAATCAGATTAAAACAGATTAAAATATAAAGAAGAAATATCCAAATAACCAAAAATACAATGAAACATAGATCATGTTATCTTGTAGTTTTCTACATCAATATATAACCTACCTACATATGGTTTCCTGGTCCCCATCACCATTGTTCTAGTCCAATCCTCTTATTTTACAAGAACTAAAGGCTCTAAGAGCATATGACTTTCCTATAGTCATAGAGATAGTGACAGAAATAGGATTTAGCTATCATAGAAAAATATAATCATAATAGATTTAAGGCCATAAGAGGTTAACGAATTTAAACCTTTCATGTGGGAAAATTGGAACACAAATGCATGTTGGTGGAGTTGTGAACTGATCCAGTCATTCTGGAAAACAATTTGGAACTATTCCCAATGGGCTATAAAACTGTGCATCTCCTTTGATCCAGCAATATTGCTTCTAGGTCTATATCCCAAAGAGATTGTAAAAAAGGAAAAAGGACCCACATATACAAAAAATATTTATAACAGCTTTTTTTGTGGTGGTAAGGAATTGGAAACTGAGGGAATGTCCATCAATTGGGGAATGGCTGTACAAATTGTTACATATGAATGCAATGGAATACTATTGTGCTATGAGAAATGATGGCTGTCAGAAAAGCCTAGAAAGACTGATATGATCTAAGACTAAGTGAAGTGAGCAAAACTAGAACATTGTACACAGTAACAGCAAGAATATATGATGATCAACTGTGATAGATTTAGCTTTTCTCAGCAATACAGTGATCCAAAACAATTCCAATAGACTTGATATAGAAAATTCCACCCACATGCAGAAAGAGAACAATGGAGACTAAATGCTGATCAAAGTCTACAATTTTCACTTTTCTTGTTGTTTGCTTTTCTTATGGTTTTCCCCTTTTGTTCTGATTTTTCTTTCACAACATGACTTATGTGAAAATATATTTAAAATGATTGTACATGTATAACCTATATCAAATTGCTTGCTGTCTTCGGAAGGGGAGAGGTAAGAGGAGAGAGAGAGAAAAAATGGACCACAAAGTCTTATAAAAATGAATGTTAGAAAACTATGTTTACATGTAATTGAAAAAATAAAATACTGTTGAAATTTGAAATAAAATAAAATTGAAATTCTGTGGAATAGTATTGGAGTCCTAGGGATTTTACTTCAGTCAAACCATTGCCACATTATTAAATATCTGTTTTATTCAGGCATAAATAGAAGATCTATAACCTCCTGCTCTCAAGAAGCATTCAAATTGATGGAGAATTCAAGAGAACAACAAAAACACACATAAATAAAAATGGCAAAGAAACTATCTCTACAAATATGTAAATAGGTACAAATGACTAGGAAGGTGAAGTCAGCACATTCAGGGAAATGGAACTATTTAACTATAGGAGCAAAGAATTCAAAGATGTTCTCAATCATCTTATTAAAGATATCAACTTCTCTTCTACTTTAAGGATATTTGTGAATGGTATATAAAAGTGGAGAGATATGAAAAAAGTCAAATTCTTAAATAATAATAGAAATACAAATTATAACTGTCCTTGTAGACCACCTCACATCCTTCAGAACAGCAAAGATGTTAAAAGATAAAAAAAAAAAAACTCATTGTTGGAGGTTCTATGGAAAGATAGGCATGTAAATTCAATGCTGTTGGAGCCAGGAGTTGGTTTAACCATTCTGGAAAACAATTTGGAATCACAAAGGAAAATTTATTAAATTTTTCATAAGTTTGGATATAGAGATCTACTCTGGCACTATATCCACAAGAAACTTATTAATAGCGAGGAAAAAAATCTCATCTATAGAAAAATGCTCATAACTGCATTATTTGTGATTGAAAAAAAGCTAAAAACAAAATGCATGCAACAATTGGGGAATGGTTGAACAAATTGTGATAAATGAATGAATGCATTGAAATACTACTGTGCCATAAGTAATGACAGATGGGAAGAATTTTTTAAAACAGAAAGACTTGCATGAAGTAATTCAGAGTGAAGAAATGGTGTGGGAAGCAGAGTGAAGAAGTGGATGAAAACAACATAAAATTACTATAACCATGTAAAGTCAACATGGTAGAGACAACATAATCCTGGTCAAATGTAATGATCAATGCAAAAGTTAAAAGACATATTTCTCTTTTCTTTTAATAATCTATTATTATGGGGAGAGAGGTACAAGAGGCATTATTTGGCAATTTGTTGAAAAATGTCTATCAGGTCTTCATACTCTTGTTGTAGATTTGAGGATATTAATAGGAGAGACTTGTAAGATATCTTCCTGACAAGACATCCAGATTTGACTAGTATGATTATCTGAGTGACTTTTTCTATCTCTTCTTGGTGTTTCCTTGTGTGGTGTATTCTGCAGGAAAAGTCTATATACTTTGGGATCATGCTATACGCTGTCTAATGTCTTAAAGAGAGCCCCAGACTGGGTGAATATTTGGTGTCACAGAGGCAGTGACAACTTGGTAACAATTTCAAAATCCTTTCCCACTCTCTAGGATTTTCTGTGTCAGAGTTGGCAGTGCCTGTCACTCAGTAGTCATGGGACCAGACTAGAAATAAAACATGGAGATGAAAGAGATGAAATGTGAAAGACAGTATGAAACAATAAAAAGAGATCTGAATTTGGATTCTGATTTCCCTGTTCGGTGTCCCAGGTCTATTGCTCATTGGCTATGTATCCATGGGAATATTATATAATTTCTTACCTATAAAACAAAAATTATGACAATTGTCCACAGTTGTGAGCATCTAAATAATTTATTCTCACTACTTCAACATTTATTATCCATGTGAAAATACATAGTGCTATACAAATATAAGGTCTCATTAGTAGCAAAAATTATGAGAGTTTGTAAGATGTCTTTAGCTAGGAAAGCTGAATCTTAAACAGGATTTTAAAGGATTGGAGCCTTTAAAATCCTGTTTAAGGCTTCAATCTGATTGGCCAAAGGATCCAGATCTCTGCAGGGACTTGGGGAAAGTATCTCTGGAAATGGAGAGGATTTGCTTAAGTTTGTCTAGAAACCTGAAATTTAGAATTGTGCTACTGACTCAGAATCCAAAAGAGAGCCATTTTCAGCAAACTGAGTCATATCTAGTGACAAATGATATTATCTGACATGGAATTGAGCAAATAAAGGTGAACATAAAGACCACCAGTTTACCATGGGGGAGTTGCCTCACATCTATCAAGTTAGCCAGAATACTAAAAGACAAGAAAATTCATTGTTAGATAAACCATGAGAAACTGGCTGACCAATCCACTGTTGGTGGAACTTCAACATGTTCAATATTATATAGGGAAAATTGGAATTATAAAGAAAAGTTAATAACATGTTCATACCATTTCACTCAGAGATCCCTTTTACTAACTAGATAACAAAGTGGTAGACCTAGATTGAAGAAAACTTGAGTTCAAATTCAAAGTTTAGATACTTACTAGTTCTGTGATCCTGGCAAGTCAGTTAACCTTTACCTGTCTCAGTCTCCTCGTCTTTAAATTAGAAGCAGTATTAGTACCAACATCTCAGGGTTGTTGTGAGTATAAAATAAGATAATGATAATATTTATAAAGTGCTATGCAAGCCTTAAAATATTATGTAAATACTATTATTATTAATAGGATCTCCACAAAAGAGGTTATAGATAGCAATAAAAATCCACCTCTATAAATGACCATCATTGTAGCATTATTTGTGATAGCAAAAGATTAGAAACAAAAGACATGCTTGACAGAGGAGGAATGGATGAACATGAATGCAATGGAATATTACTGTGCTATATATGCTAACACCTTCTTTACTGCAGATTGATTCTGGGTCAGCCATTCACCTACTTTGCCACTGGGGATTTGACTCTGGTCCACCTCCTGCCAGACAGGGATATGATGTCTAATGTTTGCCCTGTTTCTGGTTGGCTAAACAGCCCTGCTTAAGAAATCTGGTGTCTTAAATGGGAACAATGAGGCTGACCTACTTCGGAGGGACTAAATGAATTGCTTAGTGTCACTAATTAGAAAAGACAAAGGCTTTTGTGATGAGGGGAAGTTTGGGGATCTCCTTCTTCAGATACCTTTAAGAGTGCCACAGACAGCTATCTGCCTGAGATGGTTTGAGATTAAGATCTTAAGGTTATTTTTTTCATGAATGTGAAATTAACATATGGAAGATTTCCTTTATTGATTTTTCATTTCAACATCTTCCAAACATCAGTGACACTGATTCTCATAGAATCAGTTTGATGGAAATCACCTCTTTAGCTTAAGTGAATTCCAGACTGCCCAAAATAAATAGATTAAATACAAACATTGTTTAAGTGAAAAGGTAGATTTGATAGCTCTGGAAAATCCTTCAAGCTTAATGTTTTTGTATAGTCAAAAGTTTTATAAACAAAAGAATATAATATATGTTCTTTAACAGTTATTTCTCATTATCCCACCTTTCGGGGTCCCTGTTGTGTCTATTCTCTCAGTATGCTACTCTTTTTCTCCTGAAACAAAGTGAGTGTTTTCCCTCATTTAGGACATTTTGCCTTCAAGTTTGTGTGTGTGTGTGTGTGTGTGTGTGTGTGTGTGTGTGTGAGCTATACTCCTTGTTGCTATAAGTAAAAATCATCTTGTCTCTTCAAGCTTCATAAGGCCTGTTTTATGTCCTGTTTGTCTTATCTAGATGTGAAATTAAAAACAAAAACAAAAAGCTTGTAAACAGAAGATGCAATCCCCCAAAAGGATTGGAGCAGGAAGTAAAGGGGAATTGGGAGTGGGAAGAGAGAAGAACAGTTGAATTATGGAAAAACTTGGCCCTGTGTCCCACCTCATAGAAACAATTCTCTATGTTGAATCTAAGAGATTCATTATCTGTCTTTGGCCAGCTAAGTCTGGGAAGTGATCCTCTTGGAGAAGTATGGTTAATAACATTAAATGAATGTCACTTGTGCCGATGTGAAAATGAACACAGGACGATGGCTAGGTTTATTTCCCTCCTAGTCAAGAGCTATTGGGACTCTACAGATAGAGGAGGGTAAAGACCTAAAAAACAAAAGCAAGGACTCTTGGAGGAGTCTTTCCTTTGGATAGCAATATGTATCAACTGGAGCTCCCAAAATACACTAATTCCAAGACATCATCTCAAATCAGATCTCAATGGAAAAGTTACTTGAGGGGGAGAGGGCAGGAGGATAGGATCACCTGCTCATATTATCCTTGATTTTATTTAGCATCAGAACAGAATTTATTTTGGCAGTTGTAGGTATCGACTGAACAGTAGGTGAGATATGCAAGTCAGGGCACAGACCAGTGATGTGTAATGATTAAAAGCTATTTGGTTAGAGACACCAGGTGAGGGATGTGATTGAGGAGCATCATGGCTCTAAGCACACAGAGGCACACAGTTCCTGGCGGCTAATACAGAAGGGTGCTGTGTACACAGCAGGCTACGGAGAGAAACATTAACTAGATTGCAAGATTCAGATAATCTGTCTTATTGTTGCTTCAGGAATCGTTTATCTTTTAAAGAGGCACACCTGTTCTCCTTGTAAAACTTTATGTGAGCTATTAGGGAGCAAGTTATCATTGCTTATTCAAACATTCCATTGAAGAAATGGAAGGCCTGTGCTTGGGGAAGGTGGAGGAGAGAGAATGGAGGGAGGGCAGGAGCAGGAGAGAAGGTCACATAGTTCTCTAAATAGAAATAGAATGGACCCACGTCATTTGACTTTGGATGAATCAAAGACCTTTGCTCAGCTGAATTTCTATTTCTGGAGCTATTCCTTAATATTATTGAGATTATTTTTATCTAAAACCCAGGTCGTGGTGGCAATACCTCTCCTGTCCATCTCTTCCCTTCTGCTTCTTCCATGGAACAACAGTGGAGAGGGGATTTTTCTCTTTTTTTCCCCCTACCATCAGCAATGATGTTTTTCAGTACAGCAATTCACCCAGGAGGAAACACTATCCCCAGGAGAGAATAGGCCCAAATGGTCATCAGAGCAAGCTCCCTGATAGACACTATATTTAGAAAGGGACCCCATAAAGATCCAACAAGAATAACAAAGATACTGATGCTCTGAAGAGTTGAAATTCTGAGTTGCCTAAGCAACATCTCTCTGTGCAGATGCTCTGTACTTGCACACTCAATTCCATTGAAATTATATATATTTGTGGGAGAGTTGCCCAAGATTTATGCAGGGAATGTTTTGTTACTTTTGTTCATATTAATTCAAATTTAGTAAATGCCTTTGCTTCATAAAAAAAAATGTACTTAAAAAAATATGTATCTTCATTGTTGGTGGAATTGTGAACATATCCAGCCATTTTGGAGAGCAATTTGGAACTATGCTCAAAAAGTTATCAAACTGTACATACCCTTTGATCCAGCAGTGTTACTACTGGGCTTATATCTCAAAGAGATACTAAAGAAGGAAAAGGGACCTGTATGTGCCAAAATGTTTGTGGCAGCCCTGTTTGTAGTGGCTAGAAATTGAAAAATGAATGGATGCCCATCAATGGGAATGAGAATGGTTGAGTAAATTGTGGTAAATGAATATTATGGAATTTTATTGTTCTGTAAGAAATGACCAGCAGGATGAATACAGAGAGGCTTGGAGAGACTTACATGAACTGATGCTAAGTGAAATGAGCAGAACCAGGAGATCATTATATACTTCAACAACAATACTGTATGAGGATGTATTCTGATGGAAGTGGATTTCTTCGACAAAGAGAAGATCTAACTCAGTTTCTATTGATCAATGATGGACAGAAGCAGCTACACCCAAAGAAAGAACACTGGGAAATGAGTGTAAACTGTTTGCATTTTTGTTTTTCTTCCCGGGTTATTTATACCTTCTGAATCCAATTCTCCCTGAGCAACAAGAGAACTGTTCGGTTCTGCACACATATATTGTATTTAAGATATACTGTAACTTCTTTAACATGTATAGGACTGCTTGCCATCTGGGGGAGGGGGTGGAGGGAGGGAGGGGAAAAATCGGAACAGAAGTGAGTGCAAAGGATAATGTTGTAAAAAATTACCCTGGCATGGGTTCTGTCGATAAAAAGTTATTTTAAAATATATATACGTATCTTTAGGCAACTAAGGGAAATAGTGGATGGAACTGAGCCTGGAATTAGAGAGATCCAAGTTTGAATCCACCCTCAGATACCAACTAAATATAAAAGCTGTTTCTTTGATCTCAGTTTCCTTCAGTTTCCCAAAGATTATAACTCCTGGAATTGTTCTGAAGATTAGATGAGATAGTATGTAATATTCAGTGCCTGGCACATAGAAGTGCTTTATAAATGTTTATTCCTTTCTTTTTAAAAAGAAACTATCTTCTTAACTCACAAAGCAAGTTCATTTCTTGAGGAAATATTTTTATAGTGCACAGAGTGAAAAGGGATGTAGCATATATAATGTAATACACAAAAGAAATAAAGAAAATTGAATTTTAGTTCCAATTTTTGTACTGACACCATCAACTATAAAATTAATACACATTAGACATATTGGTGGAAGGGACCTCAAAGTCTATCTAGTTTGTCACTTTGCCAATGAGGAAACTGTCAGAATTGGAAGCCAAACCAAGTTTTATGACTCATAGGCCTAAATCTTCAGTCATCTTGATCTATTTCTTGCCAATGGACCCAGATGGCTCTGGAAGGGAAAGTGAGGTGACCTTGCCCACCCCTCACTCACTCAAATCTGATTCACTTGCATGTCATGGCATCATCTCCCTGATGACATGGTCCTCTTCAAATATGAAGGACAAACAGCAACAATCCTCTGTCTGACATTAAGTCTTTATAGGATTTTGGGTAAATCACCTGATTTCCCTGCTTCTGATATGTAAGATACCTGCCATCTTAAATAATACTTCTCTGGTCCTAAGTAATATGACATAGATTGCCCTTTGCCTATTTCAAAGTTGTAAAATATATGACTACTGGAATAATGTCTTATAATTTTTTCAATAGTCTTCATTTCACTTAAAGACTAAAGTTTCCCATTCTAGTACTTTGCCGAGCCTTCCTAGGGTTAAGGTATAGGTGATAAAATTTGTGAAGTGCTCTGCCTTTTCTGAGAATAAAAGTGCTAAATGAATATTCCAGTACTATTATTAAATCAGTGTGTTGTTAAACAAAACAGTTTGATAGGAGGTAAAGAGTTCCCTTGGAAGCAGAAAGACTTGGCTTCCAGTCTCACTTTTGACATATGCTGATTCTGATAGAATGGAAGCTCCTTGAGATCAGAAACTGTTTCACTTCTAACCCTCTATCCCCTGTGTCTCACATAGTGCCTAGTATATAGTAGTTGCTTAATAAATGCATTTTGATTGATTTAATAGATTGCTTATGTTTCTCTAAAATCTAAATTTCATATCAGATGGCAAAATGCATTGGTGATGGAGTTTCCTCACCAGAAATTGCCAATGAAATCATGAGGTCATTCCAAATATAGACAGAAAGACAGATATTCACATTCCATAATCACTCTTTTAATTAGATCATATGAGTTTTCACATGTAAAACCTTAGAAACTTTGAAAATTCTATGTAAAAGTCAGTTTATAATATTCTTGCCCTTGCAATTCAGTAATTCTTATGTATTTAATTCCTCTTTTAAAGTTCTATTTTCTCATTTGCCATGATCCTTAAGGAGATACAGTTTGAAAAAAAAAATGGCTGTCTTGCTGTATTGTAGATTATGATTCCCTTATGGTTGGGTATAAATAATCATATAATCAAAAACTATATTATATAATCATAAGATCATGGATTTAGTGATGGAAAGAACCACAGAAGTCATAGAAGTCTGACTCTTCATTTTAAAATCATCAGAAAGAGTTTACTATCTGCTGTGCATTGGAGATACAAATAAAAGCAAAAAGAAAGCCAATCCCTGCCATCAAAAAGTTTATATTTTAATAGGGAAAAACAATTCTTGGAAAGGAATTGTAAAGCAAGGTGATGAGAGGGAAAATACCTATCCTGTGATGTGCAGATGAAGAAGTAGAATCAGAAATAGAAGGAGAAGAAGAATCAGAAGTAGAGCCAGAAGAAGAATGAAAGTTGGCCAGCCCAGGACCTTTCCCAAAATGGAAGCCTTGTGAGGAACTCACTAAAGGTAGAAGGAGACCACCTTAATAGAAAAATGTTTCAGAGTAAGAAACTAAAGGGAATCTCTCTTCCTTTTGAATACTGGGAATGATATCCACCATGACACTGACCAATGTCTTTTGTCTAATATTTCTCTTTTTTAATGCTTTTCTTAATATAAATAATCAAAGCGGATATAAAATTATCTCTGTGGTTAAATCTATGAAGAAATCAAAGAATTTCAGAGCTCAAAGAAACTTCAGGAACTATATATTCAATCTATATCTGATCAAGAATTCCTTAAGGGCTAAATTCTTCAAAATTCTGAAACTAATCATATTAAATACATTGATAAATCACAATTTCTGCATCATCTTTAACTCAATCAGTGATCTGCCTCCAAACAGATCCTTCCTCTTAGGACTTTTATCCGAGGGTCAATTTGCTACAAAATTTTCAGAACAATCTGTGATTTTCTTCAAGCATTTTTGAGGGCTTGACTGTGTTTCTTCTCAAGCTGATTTTCTCATTGTGCCACACACAAATGTCCTTTTTCTGCCTCATTCATCTGCCAAAAAATTCACATAACAAAGTGGTAGCACCTTTCAGCTGGAATTGAGGATGCCTTTAGCTAGAGAAAAGAAAAGGAAGCATTAATGACGACTGTCTAAAAATGTTTGGAGAGCTATCATGTGGAAGACCTTCTCTGAGCTAGCTTCAGAGAAGCATATTTCAGTTCAATGCAATGAATCTTCCCTCCCAAAGTATTGACCCTTGTAAACAGAAATGGAGGAGACTCAGAACCACATTGACAGTGCCTAAGATTATCAATGTTCCTAATGTGTTAGGGCTTAAGAAATTGAGAAGCTATCCATGTAAATTTAAAATAGTGAGTTACTTTTCACTGTTATAGTGATTATAGCTGGAGTGTACTTTTATAGTAAATAACACCACATAGCCATTATAATAGAAGCAGTGAAAAGGAGATCAAATGACATCAAATAAGTGAAGAATTTTTCAAATTTTAAATTTTTTTGTGAAATGTCATTTTTATGAAAAATGTATCTCTCATTAGTCTCCTAACTGCTCTCTCAGATCTCTGAATCTCTTCAGAGACATTATTCTGAATATTTACATATACTCTGAATACTGACAAATAAACCATCCATAAAACTAAATACATAACAGAAAACTAGTCCCAATCCATTTGGTGGTCAGTAATTTTCATATATGTCCTATTTTTATAGTGTTCTGTATGTTTGTGTGTTTATGAGTGAGTGATCACTTCATTAGAGATCTACCTGTTTCTTTAGGGTATAAGTGTTGTGAGGAATTGGAAATGATTTTTGAATGGGCCATAAAGTGGGATCTCCAGCACTGACTGGCTATCTATATTAGCTAATCCTTATGGTCATTCATGAATTTTACTTCTCTGAGAGCCCTTCCTTATCTACAGTCAAAACAAGCAGTATCAAACAAGCAAACAAAAAACATTACACACACTTTTTTAGATAAAATTCTAGTTAACCTAGTAGGTTACAGTTCTCATTGTCAGTCCTTGTTAGTCTGACCAACTTGGGTCTCTTCTTAATAGACACTATCAGGGACCTTACTCAGTATTCTCTATTTTACTTTCCTGGAAACTTTCATGAATCAACTCCAAATGGAGTACTCTAGAGTGAGATAAAATATTCACATAACAGAACAGTCAGGGAAGGAATCTTAAACATTTCAGGAGAGGATGCTTGGCTCTGCCCTTTATATAGTTCTATGCAAGCATCCCAGCTGTGAACTCATTCAAAGTTCCTGCTCTGTAATAACTTCTCTCAGCAAGATTGAGAAAGGCAGTCAACCAGATCACCAATGCCAGAAGGGGCTACAGGGCTGGCACTGCTTACAGGTACCATTCCAAGAGGGGAGGAGTAAAGGGGTAGGAGTTGAGAACAAGCCACAGATGAGCTGATTTCAGTTCTGTCTCCTCCACCATGTTCCTAAACATTCAGAGTAATCTCAGTCTGTTCACCTTGCCAGCCAATTCCATTGTCTATTATTCCATGTGGTTTCCACTAAGTTCACATTTCTTACTGCCAAACTTCTATATCAAGGAGTCTGGAGTGTTGCCTTGTTGTTGACCCTGATAAATTAATGCTTATTGAGACCAACAGTTGAAAGGAAATTGCTCACAAACGAGTGAGCTCCCTGCCACTAGAAGTGTTCAAGCAGGAGCTGAGTAGCCACCTGTCAGGGATATTGTAGAGCAAATTCCTATATTGAGGGGGAACTTAAGGTAAACTTACTGCTAAGATCTCTTCCCACTGTTAGCTCTTTCAAATCTTATCTTTCATCACCATTTTACAAATAGAATTTGAGTCACAGGATAGTTCAGGTGGCTTCCCTGAAAATTACTTAAGAAGAAAGTGAAATGAATTCTTTAGGATCTATCCAGCCTTTTGATTATTTCTATGGTGCTGTAAATAAAAGTTAGGTATTCATAGATCCTGCTACCTTTATTTTTATTTATTTATGGGACAGAATAAATTTATTTATTTATGGGATAAAACAAGCTTTCCATAACACAGCATAATAAAATAGATGACTGCACATGAAACTGCAAATCTATTATGTACATCTTGCTATTCCTTTTAAATATATAATAAAATTATCATGTAAATTACTTTTTCTTCTTCTCTCCTTATCCTAGAGATGGCTATCATTAGATACAAATAAGTGTATATATGTGTGTGTTTGTATGGGTTTATGTATATAAGTATAAATATGTGTGTGTGTATGTAAATTTATTCTATACATCTATTTAACAATTTTTTCTCTGGATGCAGATATCATCCTTCTTTATATAGTCTTTAGAGTTAATTTGGATATTTATAATAATTAAAATGACTTGTATGTAAAAAGAACCTGTTATCTTTACATATTGAAGATATATTCTGCATCTATTTGTATCCAAAAACATTTCAATATTCTTATGATGAGATTTCAAGGATTAATGTTGAAAAATTACCCATGCATACGTTTTGTAAGTCAAAAAAAATTTAATAAAAAAATTCCTATGAGAAAATGCCATAAAAGATTTAATTGATGTCAGGAAGGTTTCTATTTAGAATTTATTTATGTTTGTTCACAGGCCTGGATCTCATTTTGACAGAGTGAACAAAATGGAAGGAATCAGAAACTTCAATATTATCATTTCCCTTACTGTAGCAAATTGAGTATTTATTGCCTTTTTATTTTTAATTTATCATCATTTGTAGCAGATGAACTTATGTAAACATGAACTGCCTTTAGACACATAGAAGGAAAAAAGAAATGGCAATGGAGTTGGGAATAGGACTAGGGGTGATTTAGGATGGGGCTACAGAGAAGCTTAGGGTCCAAAAAAATGAAGACTAAAAAACAGGTTTAATTGATTCTAATTCTAATAATGGAGGTTTGATTTTTTTTGTATTTTTTTTCCTTTTATAAAATCAATAGGTGTCAAAGCTTTAAATCCTATGGCACAATTCCAGATGTCAAGGAATCATTGATTCGTTTGAACAGAAATTAAATCCAAACTGGAAGATAATTATGTTCATGCTTAAGGAGTATTGGATGCAGAATGCAGGGGCAGGGCTTGCTCTGAATCATGCAGCCACCATGTCACATGAAATTGCCAGAGGTTATAACTAGAGGGGAGGAAGAAAAGTCTCTGCCCAGTCTTTTTTTTGACAAAATAACAAAAAAAAAGGCACAATTTAATAGCTATCAATTTGATCATGCTCCCTTTCCTCCCCTACCCCCTATTCCTGGGAGATGTATTTATGATGAGCTTCCTTGGGAATATGGGAGTAGGAGCCAAATAAATATTCTAGATGATAGCATTTGTGCACCCATTAAAGACATCGCCATAAAACATGTAATATCATAAACTGGAGATTAGATGTAACACTACAGATTTATGATTCTGGACACATTGATTGCCCTCCTCATTCCTCCACTGGGGCCCCAAGAGAGAGATTTTTTTCCCAAGGAAGCTTTAAGATTACTTCCTTTTCATGGTAAATATCTGCTCAATGCCTTGGAGGATACTCACACATTTTTTTCCTGCCTTTGGTCCCCTGTCACTAACAAAATCATAATGTGATGCAATAGAATTGATAGGAGAGATGACAAATTTGTTTGAAAAATAATATTGCTTTAAGAAGTGAAATGAATTTGTTTTTACCATTCTCCTGATGACCTTCCATCACCACCTTTTCCCCCCTTCCCTCAATTTTCTGTATCTTATTGTTAAACTATATTTAAAAAGAAAAAGAAACCATGACAGAGACAGAGAAAGAGAGAGACAAGAAACAGAAACAGACAAAGATGAAAAGACAAAATGAAATCATTTATGTATTTTATAAACCTTAAAATACTCTATAAATTTGAGGTATTAGTATCTATCTGTTCCAGATCATTCTACCTTCGTGGTGTTGAGTCATTTTTCAGTTGTGACCCCATTTAAGGTTTTCTTGGCAGAGATATTGGAGTTGTTTGCCATTTCCTTCTCCGGCTCATTTATACAGATGAGGAAACTGAGACACACAGGATTAAGGGACTTTCCCAGGTCATAAAGCTAGTAAGTGTCTGAGGTAAGATTTGAACTCAGAAATATGAGTCTTCCTAACTCCAGGAACAGCAATCTATCTACTACAACACTTAACTACCCCTATTAGAGTTGCAGTCTTTATATTCCATAGGTTTACATCATGAAGAATTGGAAGGGACACTTAGAGATAAACTAGTTCATTCAAAATACTCTCATCTTACAATTGAGGAAATTAAGGCCCAAAGAAGTAATCTTTTCACTATCATTCAGGTAGTATTATGCACATGGTTAGGACTCCATGTTTCTTATTTAATGAATGGTATTTATTAAGTGCTATCTTGGATGCCATTTAAAGCAAGATAAGCAGAAATAATCTTTCCTGTTGTTGCTTAAAACCTAAAATAGCTATAGCATCAAAGTATCATAGACTTAGAGCTAGAAGGGAACCTGAAAAGCTGTCTCTAGTCCAACCTCCTCATTTTACAGATAAGGAAACAAGGCTCAGGAAAGTTAAATGACTTGCCTAACACCCTCAAGTACTATATATCAGAGGAAAGATTTGAATTATTGTTCCCAACTTCAAAGCCATTGAATTTTGCAATGACCACATTGCCTTTCTTAAGATCAAGACAAATGGATACTAATACCTGAAAGTTAGATCATTTTAATGGGGAAATAGATGGAGTTTCCTATGATAGTTTCCATTGTCTCATGAGCAAAAGTCTAACTACACCTTCTCTGCTCCCTTATTCCAGCCTCTTGTTGAAGTGGTTCCAAATAACCCTTGTCTTATCAAGTCATTTTTATTTTCTCATTTCAAATGGATTTACATAAACTACTTAGTCATTCATTCTAACAGAATGAGGAGACCTGGGTTTTGCCATCTATAAGTTGTGAGATCTTGGCCAAGTCACAGTTACTAAATTTGGTCATAGTTTCTCCCTCTTTAAAGTGGAAATACTAATGTTCGTAATAGTGACAATCAAGTGTGAGTATGTACGTAAAATGAAAAATATGAAAAATATTTTTTAAAATGAAAAAGTAAGCATTTGCCTAGACTTTCCACCTATTTTTTTCTCCCCTTAGGTAATAGGAAAGAAGAAGAAAAAAATACATACATACATATACATATTTACATATGTATATGTATATATAATGTATTTATATAAAAAGGTTTATATATATAATAGGTAAATAGATAAATACAATGGCTGCAAATATGGACTTTCTTACTAAAAATTTTCTTGATGGTTATAGTGATGATAATTAAAATGTAAAGTAACCACTGATATGGTTAACTTGTGTATACCAGAAGCAAGCATCCAGGAATTTTTGTGGGATTTATATACATACCCTCATAGTTATGCTTAAGAATAATTATGGGTATATGAAACCATAGGTTCATTAAGATAAATTCAAGCCAATAAATATTAATTATGTTGCTAAAATGTGCAAAATGCTGACTTAGGTTCTGATGATACAAAAAGGAAGGACACTATAGGCCTTGATCAAAAGAAACTTTATTATATAATATATAATAAGAGAAACACAACTTGTATAAAAATAAGGGTGATAGAGAGTTGAATGTGAGAAAAATAGAAGAGAAACTCAGAAAAAAGTTCTGTGAAAACTGGAGATGGAAAAAATTACTTTCAAATGGGGAATTAAGAAAGACTTCATGAAATTAATATCTGAGATGTGTCTTAAAGAAAGAGAATTATTTCAATAGGGAAAGATGAGAAGATACATGTTCTAGACAAGGAAGCTTGGTTATATGAAGAGAAGTATAGGAAGAATTTAAATAAACATAGGAAGACTTTTATGAACTAATTCAGAGAGGGCAATGATATACACAAAAATTATAATAATGCAAATAAGATTAACAATAAAATGAAACCAAATACTGTGTAATTATGATGAATAATCTTGGCCCTTGGGACAAAAAAAAAAAAAAGAGGAAAATTACTTCTTTTATCAGAAAGATGGAAAACTATGACTATGGAATATTGTTTATCCTGTCAGATGTATTAACTAGGTCAGCTGGTTTAGTTGAACTGTTTCTTTGGTACAATGTAAGGCTCAGGGAGGGGAAAGAAAAGAAAATAACTACCTGAAAATGACTTTCGTGAAAAGAAACTACATCAATGCAAGCAGAGTACAACATGAGAAAAAAAATAAAGAAATACACCATCTTCCCAAAACTGGCTTGAACATAAAGTATGTAAAAGGAAAGAATGTGAAATGAGGTTGGGAAGATTGATTAATTGTGAGTTTATTCTAATCAATCAACAAACATTTTATTAATTATTTACTATGTGTTGAGCTATTAGGAATAGAAAGAGAACATGGGAATTGTTCCTACTTTTAAGAAGCTTACATTCTGTCAGGGAATACTATGTGTATATGTGTATGTATACACACACATACCTATGTGTATATATATATGTGTGTGTGTGTATGTATACACATGTGTATATAAACATGCATGTGTATATTAATTTGCAAATAAGTGGTATAGTAGATAGAGTTCTAGGCCTGGAGTCAGGAAAACCTGAGTTCAAATCCCACCTCAGACACTAACTAGCAATATGACCTCATCCTCATCTATAAAATGAGCTGGAGAAGGAAATGACAAACCAGTATCTTAGCCAGGAAAAACCCAAATGGGTCATGAAGAATCAAACATGAGTGAAGAATAACAATGAGAGAGAGAGAGACAGAGAGAGAGAGAAAAAAAGAGAGAGAGAGAGAAAGAGTGAGAGAGAGAGATTTTATCTAAAACTAGCTATCTATTAATATACAGAATAAAAATCAGGAAAAGGATCTGGTAATGAAAATATGTAGAATCTAGAGATTGACTGTCATATATGAGAAATAGCATTCTTGCCAGTTTGGACCAGAAGGGGAGGGATGTATTATGAGGCAGAAAAAGGGAGTTGGGACTGGGTTTTAAAAGGCTATTGCACAATGTTGAGTATGTTATGTTACTTCTCTGAACTTTGCTTCCTCATTTATGAAATGGAAGAGTCTAGGAGAGGGAACATAACAATTGCCCAAGCATTTTTTATAAAGCCTGACTGCATCAGAATCAAAACAACAGATAAAGTGCAATTTTCAGTTATTCTATAATTTGTTTTGTCTACACGATGTGAAACAATTAGTTGTTGTTTTGTTTTTTTTTTTCTGAGCTGTCCATTTGTTTGGCATTGTGTTGACACAACCCAAGAAATTCCTGAAATATAATCACTTGGACTTTTTATGAAAGAGACATAACTTAAATATCATATTATTATTATTGACAATTAAACCAAAATTAGGACCATAGGAATATTGTATACTTCTACAAAGTACAGTGCCAGATAGTACTACTTCCTCTTTCCTATATATCTGTTTGACTTTTATAATAACCCTGTCTAGTAATGACCTCTCCTGCTTAATAGCACAACAAAAATACCACAAGTAAGTACCTTAGAATACTATATCTGGCCATAACCCAAGGATCTTAAAATTAGCTTCTCCATACAAAGACAACATAAAACAACAAATCCATTGTTCATATAATGGAATGATTTTCTGAGGGAAATTAGGCATCTTCTAAAGCTAACTCCCTATTAGTATGGATAATGAATCCTGTGGAGTATCTCATATTATTTGAATTTGCACTATTTGAAGTTATGATTCTATGTTAAATAATGGTAATTGATTCCAGACTGATACAAATACAGTTTGAATTTTAATAATGCAGCTACCTCAATTCATGGGATTATTTGTACTAATTTATTCTTAACTATACTAGTTCTGGTATTAGCTACATCAATTCTATTATGTAGAATGTGCCCATGTAGCTCATTTTGTTCATGGGTAAACAGACATTTGAGAATGAAACCCAAGGGAGGTAATACATTCCAGTATTAAAAGTCTAGGCTTTGGAATCCTTTGACCTGAATTCAGATCTTACCTTTACTATGTAGAGTTTAAAATCTCCTATTTGTGTGACATAGAACATGTCAGATAATCTCCCCAAGTCTTAGTTTCCTTCACTGTTAAAAGAAGGAAATTAAACTAAATGACTAATATTAAGTACTTGAGATTGCAAAGTTAAAAACTAAACAGTCTCAGCTTTCAAGAAACCTGCCTTCTTTTGAGGAAAAAGCTTAGGGATATGTGTATGTATATACATACACACACCCATATAACATTTAAATGTACATGTATGTCTATATACATGTGTTGCATTGTGTGTATGTATTGGCATGCTACAGCACAAAGAATTTTGACCCTAAAGTCAAAGGACCTAAATTCAAATTCTGCCTCTGATTGTTTTCACCTTGGCTTTAGAAAAGTCTCTGAACTTGAGTACATCCAGCAAATAATGGGTTTCAACTAGATGGTCTCTGTGATTCCTCCCTGCTCTAGATTTATGCCCCCTGAAACTTGTAGATAAAATGTAGTAGATAAAGCACTAGGAATTAAAACAGGAAGATCTAAGTACAAATACAATCTTAGTTACTTACTAGCTGGATAAGTCATTTAACCAGTTTGTCTCAATATCCTCAACTATAAAATGGGGATAATAATAGCACCCATTTCTCAGGGTTGCTGTCAGGATCAAATCAAATAATCCTTGTAAAAAGGGTTTAGCACAGTGCCTGGCAAATAGTAAGCATCATATAAATGCTTCCTTTCCCCCTCAAATAAAATATCTATCTATCTATCTTTCTAATCTGTCTACTTATCTATTTATCTATCCACACAGTTATTTATTTTCCCCCAATTACATGTTAAAACAATTTTTAACATTTTTTAAAGTTCTGAGCTCCAAATTCTATCCCTCCCATTTAAAAAATATATCATTTTATAGAGAAAATACTAACACAATTATATATGACACATTTTAAGAAGTTTACAAAATGCTTCCCTCACAATAGTGTAGAATATGAAAACGATTCTCCTCCCACTTTTCAGTGATTTAGATGATTCATAACAAAAAACCAATCAATTGGGAAACTCTTATAGAGTCCTGGAAGTTTGTAGGTTCCTTGAACAAAGTTGCCACAGTGGTCTGACTTTGAGGTCAGACCTTTTCTCATTTGCTGCCTTGGCATGGTAGATCACAGTGAGGATTTGCCGGGGTTCAAGTAAGCATGCTTTGTGGATGCTCAATTGCCATTCATTGAGGAAGAAGAGGAGGAAGATGGGGAAGAAAGATAAAAGAGTAGAAGTATCTAACTGCCATCATAAAGCATGCGATATAACTTGTGGAAAAGGAGATGAGCAAGAGGAAAATAGTCCAGTGATGTGATTTTGAATATTTCAGACAACCATTTGGAGCTAGACTGAATTTTAAAAGAGGTAAAATTACTGCCATTTGTTTCCCTTCCAAAACTCTCACTTATACCTCACCCAGCTTGTCTCAGTCCCTGAAAATTCTACAGTGATTTTTACACCTTCTTGTTGTTTTACTTTCCTTGATGTTAAATCATAACAGCTGCATATCTCGTATAAACAATGTTTACACAATAAATAGGCTTCCTGGTGATTTGAAGAGACATTAACAATTAACCCAGTCCTGAATTTCAATGAGAAGAGATGATAGGTAGGATCAGAGAAGAAAAAGTCAACATGCAGCTTTTCTCTGGAGTATAAATATTTGTAAATTTTTCTTCTGGGGTTGACTGGCTCCCTAGGCTTTGAAGTAGTAAAGCTATAAGAGGCATACATATAAAAAAGAAAGGATGAGTTCAGAGAAGAATGATCTATGTAGTGATTATTGTTGTTGTTCCTTTGCCCTTCATTCTTAAAGAGGCCAATGATATCATGAAGGTGGTGTCTTGATTTGCCAGTGTATTAGATTTTAAGTGAGGCAGACCTGCACAAAATCATCACTGTCTCCTTCAGAATAATTAAAGTCTAGTGTCAAGAAAGGGTTAAGAAAACTGGCAATGGCTCAGAATTACAGTGGTCTGTACACTTGGTCTTCTATACATGAGCCATGTCAAGGCCATAACTAATTAAGAAACTACCACTGCCCCAGAGGAAAAAGAACAGACATCATTTTCTGTCCATTATTACAGTTACCTCCATTACTCCCTTCAGTTTTCTGGTCATTACCAACACTAATGTAAATAGAAGTTTCCTAGGAAGTCTCTCTGCCTCTAGTTCCCCTTTTCTCCAGTTCATCTCATTCATAAACACACTGAATTAATCCCAAATTTTTATGGCAAAAAATTTTCTCCCTTTGAAAAACATTCAGTAGCTTCTTCTTACCTGCAAAATAAAGTCTAAATGATGTGACCTAATATCCAAGGCTATCTGTCATACAAAGGCAACCTACCATTGCATCTCTCTTAAACAAGTCTACTCCAAACACTAATTATTCACTCTGTTCAGGTCACATCTTACAAATTTTTGCCTTCCTGCTTTTGCTGAGGCTATCCTGCCCACCTAAAATGTCCTCCCAGCTTCACCCCCAATTTCCTGGTCAAGTCTGAAGCTTTTCCTGACCATCCCAAAACAGTGTCTTTCCTTCTCTATACAGTTGGCACCTACTACTATAACTATTCCTTTAGCTCTTTTTATTCATTACCTTTCTACAATTAATTATCTGCCCTCTCATATACGAGATAGCACAGTAGAGTAGATGGAATGCTGGATTGGAAATCAGGAAAATCCAGGTTCAAATCTTGCTTTGAACCCTGGACAAATCAGCTAACCCCATGAGCCCTCATTTTTTAAACTAGGGATAAAGACATGGAAGTCTTGGTTACAATGGAAAGATTGCTGGCTCTGGAGTCAAAAAGACTTCCAATCATTTCTAACTCTTGCTATCTGCATGCTATAGACAAATCACTTAACCTTCCTGAATCTCAATTTTACCATTTGGAAACAGGCTTGATCTTTCTGAAGGAATTAGACTAGGTAGTCTCTGAAGTCCTTTCAAGTTCTAAACCTGCCCTATTGTACTGGACTTGTGTAAGGATTGCAGAAGATTACAATGGGTAAAGTGTCTCATAAAGTGTCAGGTGCTTTAACAATGCAAGTTGTTACATGTAATGCATCTTCCCTCTTCAATCAGATTCTAAATTCCTTGAGGATAGTGATTTTATTCTATGTTGTTTTTTATGACTCTAAGATTTCTAGTTTATGCATAGTAGGAATTCAATAAATGTTTGTTAATTGACTGTGAAGGGAATGAACAAAGTTTTAACTCTCAACTGTTCCCACAACTTGCCCTAATTTGCCAGAGCAGATGTTATGCTATTTTACTAGACAAAAAGTAAATCTGTAGAGACAGATATAGTGGGTAGCCGAAGAGCAAGAAGCAGAACTTTTTCTAATGACTAACATTCCTAACACAGATCACAATAGATAGCCTATGACAGACTCTTACTATTTGACCATTTAAATGAACAAAAACCTTGTAGAGAAAGCAAGTCTTTTCTGATCAGTCTTGTAATGTTCTGGTTAGCTTTCTGGTGGTCTTGAGACCAGCCTTTGTTTCAGCAGAGTAACCTCCACGAGAATAGCCAGGGATAAAGTCCAAAGTCTTTATTGTCTCCTTCACCCGGGGCTCCGCTAGCTTTCTGGAGGTCCTCCGGAATGTATCTTGGTTTCTGTGGAGGAAGCAGGAGAGCCACCACAACGGTCTCTGTCTTGAAGTCTGTCTCAGTCCGAGAGCTTCCAGTCCTCTGTCTTCCCCTCCAAGTCTCTCTGTCTCTAGGTCTGACTCTGACCTCTTAAATACTCTATTACAATTAAATCCATTCATCATGCTGAGCATAAGCCAATCATTACATCACTAAGGAACCATTATTTGTTGTAAGATTAAATCAGTCATACTGAACTAGAGAACTATTAATCACCAAGCTAAACTAGAGAACCATTGTCTTATCAATTCCACTGAGTTAACAACTTGTAAGAATCCTTGTTTCAAGTACATTTCTCCAGAGTTCTGGTCCATTACAATTCTCATAAAGGCTAGACCACTTAAATTAACTAGGCCATGTAGTAGAAATGAATGGATAAATGAAAATGTATTATAAGTAATGCACTTATTACGCACCAAGCACTGTGCTAAGCATTGGGGATGCAAATACAAAAGCAAATCAGTCCTTGCCCTAATGGAGCTTACATTTGTTATCTTTTGTCCCAGAGGGTTCCTTTTAGAAAAGTACTCAATGTATAAAAACAAGTAGCAAGTATAAGATAGCTATTTATTTCCTCCACCACAAACAAAATATTTAAAACATAAAAACACAAATATTTAAAATATGAAGCAATAATGCATCCTGTAAGGTAAGGATGGGATATTTCACCTTAAGATCAGACATAAATTATCTGAGACATTGAGCACATGATCTGCTAGCCAGCCAGGATATGGTTTGGGTTTCCTTAATCCTTTCCACTGTAACATCCTCCATGTTTTTGGCAGAAATCATCTTCTTCCTCCAAAATTAGTGTAGCTATAGGATATACCTTCCAGTAAGCTGCTGCTCTGATTTGGGAACCCAGGAACTTTCTAACTCATAAAAAAAATTGTCAGGACTAGATATGTCTATTTTTCAGAATCATGGCTTAATCACTTGTATTTAGGAAAAGAATCACAACAGGGGAGAGGCTTCCAGGGACTTGGGTCCTAGTGTCAGGATCATCAAAGCAAGCACATATTCTCACTGTCATATGCTTGGGTTGCTGCCACCATTGCTGTGGAAAGTGAGAAAGAAAAATTATTTTTCTCTCTTGATAGTCAAATGGAAAGGCTGTTTAAGTTCTTAGAAGAATGATCAAAAGAGGAAAGAGCTTTTCTCTTCCATCTTTTATATAGCCTATTGTGTAAGCAGTCTTTCTCAGTATAGCTATCAATTCTTTGCAACACAAATCCCCAGTTAGAGGGACCAAAAGACTAAGAAGGAGCCATTGATTATGACTGTTCGATCAAGGTCTGGAGCACTTTCCAAATTCCATGGAGGTGTTTCAGTCTAGTACATTAACCATTTTCTCTACAAAGTCTAACCCAGCAAGGCAAAACATATAAGGGAGTGGTGGCTAAAGAAGGATGTTTTGATCTGAAAGACACAGATTTGGTAAACAGAGCCTAAAAGGAGTTTATTAGGCATAATCTTTCCAATAATAATGATAGAACTATTTTCAAAGCAAGAAAGAGGAGAAAAAGAAAGGAGAATCTTGGTTAGCAACAAGGTCAATGAAAAGAAAATTGTCACAGTGGATGGCTACACACAATGGATATTGTGTAAGTTAGGGTTCACATAGCAAAGTCATAGGAAAGAAGTTCAAAGATGAACAGATTAAGGCCTAAGATAATGATATTTGGAGGTCCAGTGATTTAGAGGGTATAGTAGCAGGCCAGATGGAAAGAAGATGGCCAAGATGAAGTCAGATAAAATGAGCTTTGTAAATGTAAATTTGTCCACATAGGGGCATAGTGATCCTAAAATGCTTTCAGAATGATGCTTCCAAATAATGAGTGAACTGAAGGTCCATCATTAATATTTGGTGTCCATATTTGGGCAGGTTCCTCTAGTTGTTTCTTCTGTCATATTTTAAGCATTCTTCCTTGAGCTACCTTTGGATCTGTAATTTCATAGAATTTAATGATTACTATAATTTCATAAAGTCCTAACTTCACAATTTGGAACTAAGCTCAAAAAATTATCAAACTGGGCACACCCTTTGATCCAGCAGTGGTTCTACTGGGCTTACATCCCAAAGAGATCTTAAAGGAAGGAAAGGGACCCACATGTGCAAAAATGTTTGTGACAGCCCTTTTTGTAATGACAAGAAACTGAAAAGTGAGTGAATGCCCATCAGTTGGAGAATGGCTGAATAAATTATAGTATATGAATGTTATGGAATATTATTGTTCTGTAAGAAATGATCAGCAGAATTATTTCAGAGAGGCCTCGAGAGACTTATATGAACTGATGCTGAGTGAAGTGAGCAGAACCAGGAGATCATCATACACAGCAACAAGACTATACAATGATCAATTCTGATGGATGTGGCTCTTTTCAACAATGAGATGATTCAGACAAGTTCTAATAATCTTGTGATGAAGAAAGCCATCTACCCCCAAAGAGACTGTGGGAAGTGAGTATGGTTCACAACATAGCATTTTCACTCATTTTGTTATTTGCTTGCATTATTTTTTTTCTCATTTTTTCCTGTTTGATAGGATTTTCTTTTGTGCAGCAAGATAATTGTAGAAAGAATCCAATTCTCCCTGTGCAACAAGAAAACTGTTTGGATCTGCACACATACATTGTATCTAGGATATACTACGACATATTCAACATATATAGGACTGCTTGCCATCTAGGGGAGGGATGGGAGAAGGGGGGGCGGAATTGGAACACAAGGTTTTGCAAGAGTTAATGTCAAAGAATTATCCATGCATGTTTTGAAAAATAAAAAGCTTCAATTAAAAAAAAAAGAAAAAAAAAGTCATAGCGTCAGTAATGAAAGAGACCTAAGAAGCCATCTAGTTTAGTTTCTGCAAGTTTTAGAAGAGGAAACTGAGGTCCAAAGAAATTAGATTAACCAAGTTCACATAAAGAATAAGTGACAGAAGTGAGATTTGAATCCCTGTATTCTATCTCCAAGGCTACCATGCTTTCCAAGGAACTATATTATCTTCCATGCTTCCCCCATAAGTGGATACTTCTATACAGATTGGAAACTTTTTAAAGACTTAGTGGGAAGAATTTTTTAAGACTACCTATGAGAGTTGCTGTGCCTCAAAAATTTCATCATCTTGTAACCAACCTGCTGTTGAGTCTCTCATATAAAGTGTCATAAGGAATATATATGTCTTGACCCTACTGTTGGTCCTTTTTAGTGGGTTATCATTGTTACTTTTTAGTAGGAAGTGACTAGGATTAGGAGAGAAATCATGATGTAAAAATAGCTTTTTTTTTTTTTTTTTTTTAGCATAACTGAGGATGTGTGAGGTTAGAATCTCATGAAATAACATTCCTAGAATCTACTTTTTTTTTTAACCTACAATATAAGTTTCTTGAGTTTTTCCATGTCTTAGTTTCTTCCTTCTTTTTCTTCAAAGTATATTGTAAATTAGTTCCAAATATTAGTCAAATCTACCACTTTGAAAAATTCAGTATTTGTGAATGAACAGCCAAGATCCACAGCAAAGCCACAGCCCAAGTTGATTCAAGATTATCTGAAAGCAGAGGTCATTAAACAGTCTGTGGTCCAAATCTAGTCTACTGCCTGCTTTTGTACAGCCAGCCTGCTAAACATGGTTTTTATATTTTCTAATAAAGTTTTGTCATATTTAACAATGTAAAAACTATCTTTAGTTTATGGGACTATACAAACAGGCAGCAATAAGAACAGTGCTTTACCGAGTACTGCCATAAAGCCTTGTCCAAAAATCATATAGGAACTTGGGTCATATGGTTCAAGTTCATTAATAGTATGACCAAAACTGATCTGGCTTTATTGAAACTTCTTAGTGGAGGTACAAGTCATACAATTACCACACCTTTTTTGATCTATATTGAGAATTTCTCGTTTTTTAAAAAAAGATGGCATGAATGAGTTACATGTCCATGTTGCAGGCACAGCCTTACTGCATCATGGGATCAATGGCACCTGCAAGTAATATGGGCAGATTTATGGTAATGCTGAGGTGTGAGTCTAGTCTCTGCTTAGCAATAAAGATGAGTTGTGATGAGATAATTTCCATAGCAAATATATGCCCTGCACATTCCCCATTTGCAGCAAATCAATCACAGTTCTTTAAACAAAGGATTTTTTATGCAATGCATTCTCTGTGATACTGAGATTAATTTTGCTGAAGATAGAGATCTGATTAATGACCATCTTATAGCCTCTTTTCTCTTTCTCATATTCACTAACCCATGCTATTCCTTTTAAAAACAAGTTTCTAATCTTACAATATGGTCCCCAATTGAAATTATAATAATGTGTTTGCACTTTTCTTGCCCAAAGCTCAGAGAAATCAAATGAAAATTCAAGCTAAGAAATCTCTGGTCCCTATTTAGCCTAATCTAACAATATCTCTGCAGATAATGTTCATGCATTTCTAGTTGGCAAACTCATACCAATAACTGATTTTGCAACATTCTGTCAAAGCTTTGATTTGATTCACTAGTGATCATGGGAATGAGGAAAAGACACGTCTTATCTAAAGTGATGATTAAACCACAGTTCATTCCCATAGTAGATTTTTATGCTAATAAGAATTAAAAGAGACTCATTCATTTCTTTGCATCCTTTCAAGCATGATGAATAGCTGAAGAACCCAGGAATCAACACAGCTCTAGTTCAGCGTTAACAAACACTGCCCCCAAGTGGTGTTATATGGGAATTGCAAAGATTGACGATTTTCATAAACTCGAAAATCAAAATACTTTGAGTAGTAAAATTACCTGCTATTTGCATAACCTTTCGCTGATTAATACACATCTCATTTTGTTCTTACAGAAACCCCAAGATGTTTGCAGTGCATTATTATCTATGTTATATTGATGAGGAAATGATTACAGTTCCCCCCACTTAAGGAAAAGCCAAGACCCAAAATCTTTTGACTTCAAATCCAGTGAGTTTTTTCCCCCACCACACACACTACAGTCTAGTATGAGGTAGTATCATAAGGTCCCTGGGAATCCAGAAATTGGTCACAAGTAGTGATTCATCTAACATCATAAAAAAATAAAAATAAAAAAGCTCTATTCTTTAAATTTCAAGTCAATAAACATTTATTAAGTGCCTACTATGTGCCACACTCCACTAAGTGCTGGGAATGCAAATACAAAAAAAGACAGTCCCCCGCCTTCAAGGACCTGACCTTCTAAAGAAGGAAGACAATACTCAACAGAAAGCTGAAAAGTGGGAGAGAGGGAACTTTCCAAAATGTAAAGAATGGTTAAAGTCTGAGTATTCCCAAAATAACCTGATTGAAAATGAGATTTCTGCCTGGAGCCTCTTCCTTAAATGCAAGCTATAGAGTTTATGACTCGGCTCTCTAATCAAAGGGGCAAAAATTAGTTCTGAGGTATGAATACCAAAAATGATATTTGATTTTGCAGGATAATGAGATTTTCCCAAGTGTACTCATTGGTATTCATAAGAAAGGACATATTACACAAGAGTAAAGTCATTTAGTTATTGTTCAATCATTTTTTAATCACGTCTGACTCTTTGTGACGCCATTTGGAATTTTGTTGGCAAAAATACTAGAGATGTTTGCCATTTCTGTCATTTACTTCTCCATCTCCTTTTAGATGAAGAAACTAAGACAAATACAGTTAAGCACCTTTTCCAAGGTCACACACCTAGTAAGTCTTCCTGACTCTTAGCTCTAGCAGTATTTACTGCACTACCTAGCTGCCCCGAGTCACTATATTGGTATAATATATCAGAATCCTGTTTCTTGGGAATGAGATCTTTATCTCAAGGTCAAGATGGAGTCCAGTCCAAGGTGAAGCTGGTGAGAAACGAAGAACTGACTCATTTTAAAGTTGTGTTTAAATGGAGGCTGTGGGTAGATTTCTTTGCACATCCCTCTACTCAGAAGGGCAGCAGATACTCTGGTTATTGATGAAGTGTTGATGAGTCTCCTGGTAGATAAAGCATCCCAGAAGCACGATTATGATGAAATCCAGTACCAGTATTCCAGCTGGTAGTAAATGAAGAGTTGGCTGGCCTGGGAGCCCTCTTTCAATTAAGCCTTTAGGAGTTCCTTACCTGCTTTCCAATTCCAATCAGAGGAGCAGAGGGAACTGAGGGTACTAATGAGGTGTTTACATGAAATATGATACAATCTCTCAATGTTGGATTCCCTGGTGATGAAGGATCCTGGAAGCAGGACTATGGTCAACTACACCTAGTCTAAGGAATAAAGTGGGTAGAAAATAAAGAAGTGGCTGACCAGACAGCTCAATTTAAATAGAGGCTGTATTGATGTACTCATGATGCTCAAACAAAAGGACAACAATAAAGATTATTCCAACTTACAAACAAGTTCTCATCTTTTTAGAAGATGAAGAAAGAACAATTTCATTACTGTAATAGGCTGATTATATAAATTCAAAGTTTTTATCATGATGCTATGAGCTTGAGGCTGAAGTGTATGTACATATATTCATTTATAATATATTCTCATATGATACATGATATAATGCATTAAAATAAATTACATGCTACACAGAAGAAATAAGACATTTATTTCATTGGTAGAATATGTCAGGATAAGTTTCCTCATGATGAAATATCCTTGAGGCACAATCATGATGGATACCAGTCCAAGAGCTACAATCTATAGAAAATAAGAGTTGGCTAGCCTAGGTGCCCTTTTTAAATAAAGGTTTTGGGAAGAGTTCTTTACCATATTATAAAACAGAACTCATCAAAACCATGTGTTATCGGTTTAAAAATATATAGAGGCAGATTAATGGAACAGATAAGACAAAGAAGAGTAAGAAACAATGGAATTCAACTCAATATTCAGTAAAACTGAAAACATAAATTATACAGGAAAAAACTTACTTGATAAAAACTGCTGTGAAAACTGGAAAGCAGCCTAGTAGAAATGAGGCTTAGATCAACACCTTATACTTACTCTGCAATATATTGTAAATAGATATTACCAAAAAAAAAAAAAAAAATAGAAGAGAAGCAGATTATATACATCTCACAGTTATAGCTAGGAAATGTATTACAAGACAATTGATTACAAAAGATAAAATAAATAACTAATTATATCAAACTAAAGAGCTTCTGCACAGACAAAATATATATACCTAGGATAAAAGGGGAAGAAGTTGAAAGGAAAAAAATATTTTTATGTATCTCCCAAATGTAAATAATAAACATGCGTGTGTACACACACATACGCACACATACTAATAATACATAGCTATTCCCCCAATATACTGTGGTCAAAGTATTTAAACAATCTCATAAAAAGAATTGCAAAGTATTTATAAGCACATGGAAAAATGCTCCAAATCAGGAATAATGAAAAATATATACCTAAAAAAACCCTAAAGTTTCACCTCACTCCTTGCAAATTAGTGAGAAAATTAGAAAAAAATGACAAAAAAACGTTGAGGGGTTAGGGAATAAAAGTCATAAAATATTCATGAAGCTGAAAAATTGTACAACCATTCTGGAAAACAATTAATTGGGTAAGTAAAATGACTAAAATATCCAAACTCTCTGAATCAGCAATTACCGGGTTGATATTTAAAGGAAGTCACTGATAAGGAAGTCCTCATATGTACCAAAATATTTATAGTAGTATCTTAATCATAATAAAGAATTGGAAACAAAGTAGATTCTCATCAATTAGGGAATAACAAATAAATTATGGCACATTGATAGAATGAATTAGTACCAGGCTGTAAGAAATTATATATATGATGAATTACAGAAAAATTTGGAAAGATCTATATAAACTGATGTGTAATGAAGCAGATCCAAGGAAACAACATGCACAATATAATATAAATGGAAAAAATGCATACACAAAAACTAATAAAATCAAGTATCACTCAAATGAGTTATGACACATATGAAAACTCTCAAACTACTCTTCATGAAGATAGGAGGTCCCCAGGTGTTATACATTGCAATTTTCATACTTTCTCAAAGTAATGATCAGCTGCGTTGATTTTTTTCCTCTTTTCTTAAAATCATCTTTTAAAAATAACACTTGTTATACTCTTTAGAATGACTCTTTAGGAAGATATGAGAGGACTACTGACAACCACTAAGATGATGTATATAAAAAAAAACACCAATACATCAACAAAAATTTATTTCTAAAAGGAACTTGGTAAATAAATTATCTCAAGCAAGGAATAGTAAGGAAGACAATGTCACTCAATAGTAGAATACACTTAGGGGAATCAGGTGCAAGAAGACTAAAAAGGTAAAAGGAAGCCAAGTTATATAAATTTTGAAAACCAAACACAGGATTTTATATTTGATATTGGAAGTAACAAAGAACCACTGAAGTTAGAAAATATTGTTACTAGGTGAGTGAATAACATAATCAGACCTCACTTTGGAGTGACAGCTGAGTGACTCTTTTAGAACAGAATGTTCACTTGTGAGGTTATGAGAATCTGCCCCAGGATTTCAGATGAGAAAGGGGGACATAGAGAAATTTAACAAAAGTAGAATCCATAAGCCTTGGAGAGAAGTTAGACAAGAGGAAAGGGAGGGGTTGAAAATGAGGTGTGAAGAATGACACTTAGGTTACAAATCTAGGTAACAAGAAGGGAGTACTCAACAGTAATAGTAAAGTTAGGAAGTGGGGATGGCACTAAGGAGGAAAAAAAATGAGTTTGGTTTTAGACATGTTGAAGTCTATGGGATACCTGGTTCAAGATGTCCAAGAGGCAATTGAAGATACATGACAGGAGATCAGGTCAGAAGCAAGGGCTAAATAAATGGATCTAAAAATCATTTGTAGAAAGAAGGTAATCGGACCTATGGGAGCTGATGAAATGCCCCAAGCAAACTAATATGAAGAGATAAGAGGGCCAAAGGAGGAGCTTTGGGGTACAGATAACATATTTCCTCTTTCACCTCTTTTTTTTTTTTTAGCTATTAAAATGTTTAATAACTAACTCATGCCCATGTTTTAGCCCTTTTCTAAAATATTTATACAGTATTTTTTTAAAAGTTAGTCATACATTTTATATTCAATTGCTTATAAGTATATCTTTCTATAAACATTACCACAGATTCACCTAAATGTTTCATCACGTTTCAAAAGCTTCAATACACAATGAAATGTCTTGAACTACATAATTACATTATTTTTCATAATAATTCTCCCAACTTGCTTTGAAACCAGTCATTAGTAATTGACTTGAAAGCTTCCTATAGGTGCTCTGAATCTGATAATGCAATGTTACAATTTTGAGGAAATTGTGTATTTGGGACAGGTCATTTTGGAAACATGCAGAGAAAAACAATGTGCTAACAAAAAAGACAAAACAAAAACTAGTTTTTGGCAATAGATGAGACCTGTTTTCTGACTCCCTAAATTGATTTTTTTGGATTTGACTATTTTCCGGTTTGCAATACTTGAACAGATATTCACTATATATTTTCTCCTATGTAAAGAACTGAAACCAATTAATAAAAATACAGTCCCATCTTTGTGTTGAAGCCCTGTGGTATTGCTTTCTGCTCTAAGCTCTTATTTGCCAAAACAGCAGAATAACCCAAATAATTCAGAAAGATTCCATAAAAATTTAAAGCGTTCTTAAGGCACACACTGAAAATTTAGTTTTTTGGCTATAGCAAGAACTCTACAAATAGATGTCAAAACAGACTTCAACAGCACCATTCTTTCCACTAATTGTGTTGTGAAAAAGTCAAAACCAAGAGTTTTTTTCCCTCTTCATTTTGGCCCAAAAGAAACAAGCAAAAAAGAAAGGCCCCTTTACTTTATAGATAAGGATACTGAGGCATGAGAGAACTAAATTTCCAAAGTCATGCTAGTGAGAATTAGTGTGAGAAGCTGGATCTGAAACCAGTTCCTGACTCTAAAATGTTCTTTTCATTGTCTCACTGGATCATTTGCTTTTGTAAAAATGAATTTTTTTCTGTTCCTATGTTACTAAGACTTTACAGTTTGACTTAAAATACAAAAGATGGTTATACCCGACAAATATTTAGTGAAAATGGTGAAACTTCTAAATTCCTATAAACTATTCTGTTAAGAGTTACCTTTCCTCAAACCAAATGCTAATGCATTTACCACATGCTTTTGTAACTGCTGGTAATACAAAGAGCAGTTAAGGGATTTTGTGTTTTCGTTCTAGTCATGATCTGAAAAGGTCCTAAGTTTGGTTTGGCTTTGGAATGATCTTTTGGGAAAAATGATGGACATCTCATTGTTTGAGACCAATTTTTTCTGAGTCACATTCAATTAGAGTCAGATTCAATCCATGAGGGATTTTATACTGCATTTTTATGCATTTTCCACAAAAAGTCCTGTAAGGCTGAATTTCACATTCTGTAGTAAGAAAAATAAATAAAGTAATGAGGACTAGCAAAGTTTACTAATTCTCTCCTTCTTTAAAGGAAGTTAGGTGACTTGGATTCCTGACTCAACTCTTATCTTGGTTTCCCACTTTCAAATATGAGGTGAGACTTATTTCCCAACAAGACTCAAAAGATGAAAGGATTAACAACTTAACATTTACATAGTATTCTTAGACTCTCTCTGAGACTCTCTGTCTAGACATTATCAATATGCTATTATAACTATGTGAATTATTTGAGGAAAGGTATTGTTAGAGAAAAAATATGAGGTCTTATATTTTCTTGCTCCTCTTGCAATAGAGGAATGACTAAAAGGTTTCCTAGACTTAGGCTATACTGATAAAATAGAATTTTAAGAAGCTTGGGAAACTATAAGTTTAAGTTTCCAAAATTTTTCAACCTAAGAAAAAACTACTAAAGGGGAAAATACTATGATACGTATTAGACTTTGACTCATGAAGAATTTTCATAAAATAATTTTATTTGGGGATTTCTTGGCTAAGTGCATTAACATTTGCTTTTTGTCAGTAAAAGCCCATATTTTCACTAAAACTAGATGTGTAATATTGATGGATTCGTCCCATTTGTTTTTTTCTTGGTTAGAGTAAGTCACTAAATTCTCAGTGTACTGCAAGACTGACTTCAAGAACCTGTAGAGAGAAAAAAAAAAAAAGGAAAAAGATTGGCAAAAGGTCTTTTTTTTTCTGATACTGATTTATCTACCAATTACTTAAACTTTCTTCCTTCTCAGATTTCTCCCAAACTTTCTTTTTCTTATTTCAAAAACAAGACTAGACTAAGTAGAATATATGTCATTCTCTTGATACAATATTATATACATAGCGACTCTAAAAATGTTTGATGAAAATTCTAAGATTTGGGCAATTAAAAACGAGAAATATGTATTAAAATAGAATAATTCTAAGAGATATATATGCCTATTTCTCCTTTGGAACTTGACCTATTTATCCTATACAAATCAATAAAATGGAAAGCACAAAATCATTAGGCTAAATGTTAGTTCTTTTGAAAAGAGATTTGTTTTTCCAGGCATCTTTAAACATATTAGTGCTTGTTTATAAAAAAAAAAAAAAAAAAAAAAAAAAAGTGAATGACCTTCTCTGAGAAATAAACACGAAGAAATTAATATAAATTCAAAGTAAAAGCCCTAGAAGGGAAATTTTCCTGACAATAAACATTATTAGAGTGAAATAATTATCAAAAAGCTCAAACTTATGCCAGGATTGTTTTACAGACTCTCATGCATCCATATACTACCTAACCAAATATTAGAATCACAGAACCAACCAGTCAGATATTTTCTATACAATATTCCCAAGAGACTGTTTAGCAAGTCTCTGCATGAACAATTCCAGTGATGAAAGCCTCCTCTCAAGACAGTCTTTTCTATCACTGGATAGCTCTGTTAGAAAATTATTGCTCAAATCCAATCAAAATTTGTTTCAATATATCTTTCATCCAACCCCAAGTTCTACCCTCTAGGGCCACAAAGAAAAAAAATTGATCTCTATTCTTTAGCTTCAAATGTCCAAAGATAATTACAAAGACTTCCCCCTTACCCCAAATCTTTTTTTTCTCTCCCAAACTATTCTTAATACGTTATGGCCTTTCAGTTGCATTCCTGGTTCCTGTTTCCCTCACTGCTCTAGTCATACTTTTCTGAGCATGTTCTAGTTCATCAAAGTCTTATCTTAAAAAGTGATACTCAAGCAAAATAACTGTTTAGACATGTATATACATATATTGTATTTAATTTATACTTTAACATATTTAACATGTATTGGTCAACCTGCTATCTGGGGGAGCAGATGGGGGGAAGGAGGAGAAAAGTTGGAACAAAAGGTTTTGCAATTGTCAATGCTGAAAAATTACCCATGCATATATCTTGTAAATAAAAAGCTATAAAAAAAAAAAAGTGGTACTCAGAAGATAGCACAAATACTTCAAGATATAATTTGATCAATGCAGAAAATAGTGTAACCATCATCTACTTAGATCTAGGACAGAGAAGTCAAGCACATGGACTGCAGTTTGCATGCAGCCCATAACATTCCCAAGTGGAACCTAAAGCTGATTAAAATATAACTGGGTATATTTAACAAAATCTGTTAAAGTACACTAAAACAAAGATAACGTAACATTGCAAAACTCTATTTGGCCCATAGTAATCTATAAGAATTCAGTGGTCCCATCTCTATTTGAGTCTGACAACAGTACAAAAGGATACTATACTTTTATTAATAAAGACTAGTTTTATTTGTGGGTTTTTTTGCTACCGTGTCATTCTGTTGACTTACTTTGAACTTGCAATCCACTAGGCTTACAGGACCTAGTTGTAAAGCAGGTATCATCTACATTAACAGATGAAATGACCTGCCCAACTCAACCAACATCCTCTGACTTCAAAAAATGTTCTTTCTACTGCATCATGCATCTCAAAGATCAGATTTTAAGTTGCCAAAACAAATGTAAAGGATTTCTGAGATTTGATCATCAGCTATAACCTTGAGGAATCCTCAAAGAGCTAATATGACCTTTGTGATTCCATGTCCTGATGTTTTCTCTGAGCTTTCAGGTCCTCCTAAGAAAGACGGCTACAAAGGTTACACTGTTTCTTTAAAATCCAATGCTATAGGAGGTTTTAGATATTTTGGAAACGTGTAATTCTCTCCTAAACCCGAAAAGTTCAGTTCTGCCAAACATGTTTTAAATCAATCAGGTAGAATAAGAATTTATCATATAAGAAAAACTGAATCTTCCTTAGTAATCATTGAGGCTAAGTTAGCTACATAATGAATGTATAAATTAAATGAGAACACAACTGCTAAGCACAAAACTAGGTACAATGCACCACTAAGTGCTAAGTGTTGGAGATGCAAATAGAAAATCCAATACATGCAAGTCAAAACATCCTCTCTTGATGTCATTGGTCCTCTTCGAGAATGAAGGACCCACAACAGCAAATACCAGATAGGGTAGGATTCACCAAAGGGGTCATGGAAAGACCTAGCAGTCTTTATGGTGAATCAGCAAGAGAGAAGGCCTGGAAGCCTAGATGGCAAGTAGGTTGATTTAACTGGATTACAAGGAGAGATAAGGCTTATATATAAACACATCTTTAGTGTTGTTTTGACTGATAAAACAGTATTTGCTTCTGGAAGATGGCAGCAGGAACCAGGGCGGGATCAGGGTCAGAAGAGTGGTTACTACTACTCCAAGTAGTTCTTAAAAAACAGGGGGATAATAGGCCATCTCTGTGAGGTCTTAACATAAGTGATGCTCACCTCTACTGGCTTAGTGGCTGTCATGATGGGGCCCCATTACTTCATAGAATGTTCCCCCTGATAATGGTAGTGTGGCTAGGCTAGAAATATAGCCCATGTTGATACTGCTATTATCAGGATTCTTAGATATGAGGTTCTGGATGGCTTTTGTTGGATAGATGGTAATGGTGGTTGGTTAGCCCGTTTCATTCAAGCCATCTCTTCCCTCTCTCTCTGGAGCACACTATTTCTGCTTCTGGAGTGCACAATATATCTCTCTGCTATGTCTAGAGGTAACAGAATGGACTAAATGATTTTTGATGGAATTGTTTTCTTAGCAACATTCATTTTATCTGTGCTAGCAATAGCAATCCTGTATTCTCAAGTAAAAGAGAAATTTTTCAAAGATTCACTATATTTCTCTATCTATGCCATCTCAGGAAACAGTTGGTACACTGGAAAAACCACCTGCTCTGGGAACTGAAGAACTGGATTCAAATCCTACTTCTGATATTGTTACAAAAGGTCTTGGGCCAGTCCCTCATCTACAATTTCTTCAACTATAAATAAGGAGTATTGGATGGCTTTGGCATATCCTTCTGGCATTAGATGTAGGATCCTATATAAATGTCTAAAGGAAAATGCTTAAGAAATGCATCTATTTAATGGTTAAAAATAAAAGATACTGTCAAAGAAAAAATAACAAAGAATAAATCCATTTAGTTCAATTTAAAATGTCACATACTTACTTTAGGTACTGTTGGTATTCACAAGCATTTTTTTCATTAACAATATGAATATTGACCAATTCCAGTGTGATTAGTAATAATAGTAGCTGGAGTACTGGAGACAAAAGCTTAATACTAAAAATAAAATAGAACTTAATTAATAAAGATGTTTTCTTCAGGTAAAAAATCACTTTTCTATTGGAAAAAAACCTTTGTTTACCTCTGCTATTCTGTCTAGCTGAAATCACATTTCCCCCTTTTTTTCACCAATAAATGTGGTAAACAAAGAGCCTCCACCTCAGTTTTCCCAGCACACTCACAGAATTATAAAACAATCACAGAATCCATTGCAACAAACATATATTGAATGCTTGCTATATAGACGGCATCAAGATAGAAATCAAAGACTTTTTATAAAAAGAGAACTGAAACTGTTAGTTCTTTAGGAACTTACATTTCATTGGGATAGATGGATACAACATATAGACATAGAAATAAAATGAAACATACATTCTCAGACACAGTCAAGGGAGGAATTTGATTATCCAAATTTGTTACTAAGTTTATTTTCTTTGTTTTTTTGTCTTCAGTGATTGTAGAGAGGTTATATCCCTTTCAAGTTAAACAGTTTACTATCAGTGTGGTAGACAATCTTGATGCTATTTTCATCCTCATTGAAGGCATCCAACAACAATGCAGAAAACATTATGCTACATAGCATGGGAACAAACCCAAAGACCTTCTTCACTCCACTGGTGACTAGGAAAGGGCAAGAGTGTTGTCTACTCTCCAAAACTTGTGTGTAAGCATACCATCATGAAACTCACAATACTGAAGAACACCAAGCAACCAGCATGTAAATGAGTCAAGGAAAAAAGATCATTGCGGGGGTGGGGAGGAAGTGACAAGCACACGGTATGCACACTATCTCCCCTGGGCTTTCATGATAGCTCTTTCCTGTCTCTCTCAGACTAACCTTTCCTGGTTTGTCATTGAAATTCAAACCTCTCATGATTAAGTGTCCCTGCAGGCTCTGTTCTGGGTCCCACTGTTCTTACTTTATTCTCTCCCCCTCCCATTCTCTTTCCTTTTTCCCCCTCCCTTTCCCTCCTTCTCTCTCTCTCCTTTTCTCTCTCTCTCCCTCTCCCTTCCTTTCTCTCTCCCCCCTCTCCCTCTCAGCAGCCTCTCCCACCCAGGTTCTCATTATTACATTCCCAGATCCCTTCTCTGAATTTCAGGCACATACATATGAGTAACTTCTCACTGGAAATTTCAAAATGGACATCTTAGAAACATCTGAAGTTCAACATATCTAAAACAGATACCATTATATTTTCTCCAAAACTCTCCTCTCCTTCAAACCTCCTTATATCTGTTGAAGGCACCACACTTCCCCCCTCTCTCAAGTTCACAACCTTTTATCTGCTGAAGACACCATGTTTTTTTCCAGACTCTCAGGTTCATAACCTATGTCTCTCATATCCGAGTCCTTCCATCTACTCACACAACCATCACCTTAGTTAACTTCTCACCTGGATGCTTGTGACAGCTCTGTAATTGGCCTCCCTGCTCCAAATCCTTCCCTGATTTAGTCTATCCTCCCCACAGCCATCAAAGAGATCTTTGTTAAGCACAGATCTGACCATGGCATTCCCCTACTACAAACTCCTATGGCCTCCTATCTTCCTTTAGTACACAAACTCCTCTCTTTAGCTTTCAAAGCCTTCACAAACCTGCCTAAGCCTCACTGTCCATTCCACCCTGCCTTGCACTCTTGTGATCCTGGCCTTGCCTCTGTGACACTCCCTCTGTCACCTCTGTGCCTTCACACTGTCACTTATCCAGAGAATGCATTCTCCTGACTTCCCCAAAATATCTCTTCCTTCCTTCCTTCAGGCTTCCTTCAGTGGCTAAACCTTTGCTTTGGGACAAGTTGTTAACGCGTAACAACGTCCCTTTCTTAGTTATAATTCAGTTAAGTTACCACCTTCTGTGACTTTGTAAAGATAAATTGCTGAGATGGCCACCATGCTCTGCTGCTCTCTTTGGGCCCAACAGGCTAGCTTATCAAAGTAAGAAATTCCTAGTGAGGAAACTCCCTTCACCAATACAAAGGAGGAACTTCTAGTCTTTGAGAATATCCAGAAATTCAGAAGTTCAGTGATAAGTTAGTATGCATTAAAAGCAAAACTGGGATCCAGGTTTTCTTGACTTCAGGCTAAAAGTCTAACCATAACAATGCCATGCTGTTTCTGGCTGCTTCAGATGAGTAACTAAGGATTTCTTAAAAGAACTTCAGTTTTCTCTGAATAAAGAAATTAAAACTACACCTAAAGTTAATGTTATGATTTTGCTCTCATCCAAAATAAAATAGATATTTTAAAAACCTGTTTAACATGCGTAGATAGTTCTGCCTCTGGCGAGACCGAAGTGTCTTTTGTGTCCACTGCTTAAATCTTATTTCTGTAGTGGCAATAATTTGATCAGACACCAGGTGGCAATGCGCACTTATTTTCTGAAGAATAACAAGGACTTCAAGGACAGACCGTGGACAATATAAAGTTCGGATGCGTTTGCTACAAAGCTCATGAAGTAAAAGAGACCACCTAGAAATCAGAAAATAAAGCTTTAATCATATATTTTAAAATGAACTCGCAAAAGATTCACTTTCTCAAAACATAAATAACTTTTATTAAGAAAAAAGCAAACAAACAGCAAATTTCCTAAAACTTTTATATATTATCAAATCCACCGTTCTTTGTTTTATTGAATTTATACCAGATATCTAACTGGGCATTTCTAGAACTAGAAAATTATTCCTCAATTATAAAAAATTACACATAAAATGTAAAACAAGACAATGCAAACAAGTAATGCTTTAATAATACTCAAGAAAATTGAAGGGGTAATTCATCAATAGGGAAATGGCTGAACAAGCTATGACATGATTGTGCTATAAGAAATGACAAGCAGTGTAATTTCAGAAAAACCTGGGAAGATTTGTATGAATCAATACAAAGTGAAGCAAGTATAGCTAAGAGAAAAAATTGTACATAGTAATATGATAGTCAACTGTAAACAATTTATCTATTCAATACAGGGCAATTCTGAAGAACTTATGATGAAAAATACTATCCACCTCCAGAAAAAGAACTGATGGAATCAAAATACAGAGTAAAGCGTATTTTTTCAATTTATTTTTCTTATTTTGAATGTTTTACACAATTTTCCATATATAACTGATATCACTTTCCTGACTTCACAATGGAGAACAGAGAAAATTCAAAACTCAAAAGATTAAAAAAAAAATGTTTTAAATAAATAAATAAGCAGTAGATTCGAAGATAATTATAATAATACTAAAGATGCCTTACTACTAAACACTAAATATTCAAATACTACTTAATTCTAAAGATTACTTACTTTGCTGTAGGAGGATTATCCAGTAAATTACTCAAATTACAGTCAACCTGTGGCACATAATGTTGGAGCTCAGAAGAAATTTTCATAATCAAATGATAACAATCATTTGCTTCAGAATTGCTTCCTAATCTGAAAAATATAAAATTTTAGATTTATAACTACAATTTTAGAAGTTCATACTTGATTAAATGAATATATAACTAGTTTGCTTGTGTAACAGCACCAAATCCTTTGAGTAATGAATAAATATCGATCAGCAAATTTTTTTTTAATGATAAAGCAATGTACTTTTGAAGTTTAGTTTACCTTTGATTCAATTTCAATTAGCTGTCTTTTCAGTTAGGCCTTTGCAAAGAACGTATATGTATTATATGCACATAAACATATAAATGCGTGTATGTACAAGAACACATCTGTAGCAATCTCACTGTTACTAGTTTCATACCCTGTAAGTTAGGGGCAATAATGCTTCATTAATGAAATGAATATTTTATTCGAAAAAATATCTATAAAATGTTTAACCAAGGGAGATTTTTTTGTAAAGGTCTGTATGAAACTTTCTTATTATTTACTCTTCTAAAGAGATGAAGTGGGACCTGGCATTGAAGAAAATAATGAGGAAAAACTGCTAGACCAGACCAAATATAAAAGAGAAGGTCTATAAAAATGAAGATCAAAGGACAATGATGGGGGACACAGTGGGAAACAGCAGGATGGAATGCATTCTAAGTAGGAATAACAAGAAAAATAATATAAAAGATTTCATCAAAGAAATGCATGAGCCAAAAAACAAAATAATTTTTAAAAAAGTCCATTCACTCCTCTGGGACATTCACTCCTCCTTACACAAGAGACAGAGAAGAAAAGGAGCAACTCTCAGCAGAGGGACAAAATCACAGCAAGACATGAACAGGAACTGTACAAGATGAGCAAGTGAGTTGGGTTGTGGCTTGCATCATTGGAGAAAATACCCACACTGATGAGAATTCAGGGGAATTCTGAGTAGTGGTTTTTTAAAGGCCTTCTCTGAACAAGAATTAATTTTAACACTAAGGATCAAAAACCTATCAAGACCCCATCTTACCCTTATAACTATAAGACATTTGCCCTATCTTTTAGCTTGATGCCATACCTGGTTGCTTCCTGAATTTGTTCCACTGGCACTAATGGAAGCTGAGGCCATATTGTGATGCTTTCCTCACAGTATAGGATCTAGGAAATCAAAATGTAATTAATTTTAAGGAATTCAAAGATATTATCTGGTAAATTTATTTTTCAAAATTCTATCAAATTTAGAATGCAATACATGTGAAAAACCCATTAAGCTCTATTTTTTGTATTTTGGCCAAAAAATTAACATAAGTAATTCAGCAGTTTACTGCCTGGAATGCATAAGTTACAATTAAATTATTAGAAAAATGGAACAAATTCATAATTATGTTATTCAAGTAATGATATACAGTAGACATGTCTTGAACTGAACTTCTTTCACCTCAAGTCTTCAACTCTTCCTAATTTTCCTGCTACTGTGAAGGGTACCACAATCCTAGGCACTTAGGTTTGCCATGTAGGCAGGTATTATCCTGATTCTTCAGTCTCTCACACTCCACATATCCAATCTCTTGCCAAGTGCTTTCATTTCTATCTTTGTAACATCTGTCATAGAGGGGGAACCCCCTTCTCTCCCCTGACACTGTCACGACCCTAATATAGGTCCCCCTGTCACCTCACACCTTGACTACTGCAACAATTTTTGGCTTCTCTCCCAAGCTCAAGGCTCCCCTCACTCCAGTCTCTCCTCCACTCAACTGTCAAATTGAACTTACTAAAACATAGATCTAACCATATCACCCCCATAAAACTGCAGTGGTTCCCTATCACCTTCAGGATCAAATATAAAATTCACTCTTTGGAATTAGAGTAGACAATGGAAAAACAAAACTATCACTATTTGCAGACGAAATGATGGTACATTTAGAGAATCAACTAAAAAACTACTTGAAACAATTCAGCAAAGTTGCAGAATATGAAATAAAGCTACATAAATCATAAGCATTTTTACATATTACCAACAAAGCCCAGAAGTAAGAGACAGAAGGAGAAATTCCATTTCAAATAATTGAAAACAATATATAATGTTTGGAAGTTTGCCTACCAAGACAAACCCAGGATATGAACACAATTACAAAATATTTTTCACACAAATCAAGTCAATGGACTTTATTTCTTTATTATTCCAAATAAATGAAAAATATCAATTTCTTATGGGTAGGCCAAGCTAATATAATAAAAATTACAATTATATCTAAATTAATCTACTTATTCAGTGCCATACAAATCAAACTGCCAAGAAGTTACTTTATAGAGATAGAAAAAGATACCTAAATTCATCTGGAAGAACAAAAAATCAATATCAAGGGAATTGAGGAAAAAATGCAAAAGAAGGTGGCCTACCTATACCAAGCTTAAAACTATATTATAAAATGGCAGTCATCAAAAACATTTGGTACTGATTATGAAATAAGAGTGGTGGATCAATGGAATAGGTTAGGTACACAAGACATAGCAGTCAATAGATACAGTAATCTACTGTTTGATAAATCCAAAGACTCCAGCTTCTAGGATAAAAACCCACTATTTGATAAAAATTGCTGGGAAAACTAGAAAATGGTATGGCAAAAATTAGGCATGGACCAACATCTCTCACACCCCTTACACCAAGATAATGCTGAAATGGGTTCATGATTTAGGTAGAAAGGGTGAACTATAAACAAATAAGGAGAGCAAGGGATAGTTTCCTTGTCAGATCTTTGGAAGAGGGAAGAATTTATGATAAACAAGAATCAGAGGACATTATGAAATGTGAAATGGATAATTTTGATTACATTAAATTAAAAAGTTTTTACATAAACAAAACCAATGAAGCTAAGATTAGAAGGGAAGTAGAAAAAGCTGAGACGTAATTTTTACAATCAATGAGTGATAAAGGCCTCACTTCTAAAATATATAGAGAACTGAATCAAATTTATAAGAATACAAGTCATTCTCCAATTGATAGTCAAAGGATATGAACAATTTTCCAATAAAAAAATTAAAGCCATCTCTATTCATATGAAAACATATTCTAAATCACTATTGATTAGAGAAATGCAAATTAAAACAACTCTGAGGTACCATCTCACATCTCTCAGTTTGACTAAGATGATAGGAAAAGATAATTATAAATGTTGTAGGGGATGTGAGAAAACTGGGATACTAATGCATTGTTGGTGGAATTTTTAACTGATTCAACCATTCTGGAAAGCAATTTGGAACTATGATCAAAGAGCTATAAAATTGTGTATACCCTTTGATACAACAGTCTCATTACTGGATCTGTATCCCAAAGAATTATAAAAGAAGGAAAAGAACTACATGTGCAAAAATATTTGTAGCAGCTCTTTTTGTGGTGACAAGGAATTGCAAATTGAGGGGATGTCCATTAATTTAGGAAGAACTGAATAAGTCATGGTTTATGAATGTAAAGGAATATTACTGTTCTGTAAGAAATGATAAACACGGGGTAGCTAGGTAGTGCAGTAGACAGAGCACCAGCCCTGAAGTCAAGAGAACCTCGAGTTCAAATCTGGCCTCAGACATTTACCACTGACTAGCTGTGTGATCCTGGACCCAATTGCCTCAGCAAAAAAAAAAAAAAGAGAGAGACAGAGACAGAGAGACTCTGGCAAGTATAGGAACCTCTATTTGTCTCATCTATAAAATGGAGATAATAATAATACCTATCTACTAGGGTTCTTGTGAAGATCAAATGAGATAATAATGATAGCGTACTTCGCACATGCCTGGTACACAGTAAGTGCTGTATAAATGTTAGCTATCATTATATCTTGTTTGTAAACAGTTAATTGCATATTGTCTCCCCCCGTAGATTGGGAGCTCCTTCAGAGCAGAGACTGATTCGCTTAGAATGTTTTTGGAGGGGGTAGACTGCCATTTTTATATTTCCAGTGCTTAGTACACTGCTTGGCAAATAGGTATTTAATAAATATTAGCTGAGTTAGGAAAATGTATCTCTCCTTTCATTGGAGAAGGGTGAAAATGTGCACAGAATATTGCATATGCTATCAAACATGTTGATGTGCTAGTCATTTTTGAACTCTTTTTTTTCCTCTCCCTTTTAAAAAATGAATGGCTCACCTCATAAAGGGAAAGAAATATTTGGAAATGACTATGATATTTAAAAAAGACAACAATAAAAAGAGGATTTTTTTTTTAAATACAGAAAATCTCACTGATGATCTTGGCAAGGGCCAACTCAATTAAATGATGAAATCAGATGCCAGAAAGGACTGAAAATGATGGTAAGGGGAAGCACTGAGAAAACTTTTATCTTTCTTCTTCCTAGGGATTCTGCCATGAAAGGAAGATATGAGAAACTGCATGCAAGGGAGAGCCATATCAAATTTTCTTTTTAAGGAAGGGGAGACCTTCAGGAGAAGAGAAAATGTTCAGAAAATTAGGAAGCCATTAAGAGGTTATTTAACTTTGGAGAGAATTGTTTCAGTCAAGTGATAATGGTCAAAAACTAAAACATAAAAGTTTGAATAGTGAGAGGAAAGATATGGAAGCTGTAATGTAAACAACTTTTTCAGTGAGTTATCTGAGAAAAAGGAAAAAAGAAAGCTTAAGTGGCCGACAAGGTGAGAAAAAGGGAGAAAAGGAGGGAAGAAAAGAAATAAAAGAGGACAAGACAGAAGAAAAGAAAGAGGGAGAGGATGAGAAAAGAATTGGGAAGGAAAAAGAATGAATGAGGTTGCAGTGTGCAGATAAAGACAGGAAGAGATAAGAATCAAGGGCAATTCAGCGTCAAAGATTGGAGAAAGGAGAAATTTGGAAATCATAATGATGTTTCAAAATGAAGAGAGAAGAGAAAGCTTATATCTACATAACCTTCTAAATTACATGAAATTTGAACTTCTAAAATGTAAGATAGATGTTACATTATTCCCAACTCTCCTTTCCTTTTCTAATACACATCTTAAGATACAAGAAGCAATGTCTCCCTCTCACCCTCACAAAGTTCCATCATTTCTCCCCCACTTTATGAGAATTAGATTCAGACAAGTTCTTCACATACATAAACTCCATATTCTGAATATTAAATAATCACTAAGACATAATTAACCTGCTCTACTTTTTACAAAAAAGAGCTCTATAGCATACTGATTGAAGTTCTCCATTACTACATCATGACTTGGTTCCAATTTATAAAGGAATAATTTCATCAAAACACACGCACACACACACAAACGTACCCTTTTAGGTAATATGCCTTCCTACCTTTTTTTTAAGCTGAGAAACTGGATGGAACTGAGAACAATAGCAATTTGCACAGTCTATTAAAATTTTGATTGATGCATTCTCCTGGTTTTTAAAAAAACAGAGAAGGCAGATTTAGTTTAATGACTGTAACTTTTGTTTTATCTCATGGCTTTCTGACATTGAAGCGAAAGTCATTTAAGACAAGTTTTCCAAAGATCTTATCTCAAAAACAGGGAAATAAACAACTATAATGAAAAAAATTTTTCATAAACATTCGATGAAACTTTAAATATAAGGCCCAGATTATAGGTGGTAATAGTTTTAACTTAATGGATAATAAAATATTCGAACAAAATTTCAAAGTATGACAGCTTTAATAATATTTGTCTTGGTATATCCCCAACTCATGCAAATTTAGTAGACACTTAGAGATATTTACTACTTTAATATGTAGTTTTGAAAAAGTTGTTTTTGTTCATATTATAATAGAATTCATATATAATTAAAGCTAGAAGGAATTTTAATGATCCTCTAGTTTAAGGGTTCCCAATCTTTCTCAGTTCCTTGTATAACTTGGCTTTCAAGAACCCTTTCTATACTCTATACCCTTCTTATAGGAGGTAGCTAAATAGCACAGTGGATAGAGCACTGACTCTGGACTTGGGGAAATATGAGTTCAAATCCATCCTCAGACACTTAGTAGCTGTGTGACTGTGGAGAAGTTATTTAACTTCAGTTTGGCAGAGTTTCCTTAAACATGAAATGGGGATGATAACAGCATTACTTTCATACAGTTGTTTTGGAGATCAAACAAGATCATATTTGCAAACCACTGAGCACTATGCTTTGCATATAATGCTTATCCATCTTCCCATCCCACCATGGGGGATACAATACAGAAAGAAATAAAATATGGCATTTGCCATTCACGTGCAATAAAAAATGAAATAACAAAATTCTTTTCAGTAGGATAAGAGTTTCTCCATATTCCCAATAGTCCCAATATGAAAAATTTCATATCTCAGGTTGGAAATTCCTATTCTGATGCAAATCTCTAATTCTACAAACAGTTGAAGAATGTGAGAACTAGAGAGAGACCTGCCCATGGCTACATGAATTGTACATTGTCAGATCAGGAGCAGAAAACTGTATCAGAGTTCTTTTATCATCCTGGTTCTTGACAATTTTCATTAGCTTTTAGAAACACACAAAAAGGTGTTTCTAAGAAGTACTTTAAACCACTTCAAATTAAATTAAATAGAAAATCTATAGATTGACCTGTCTAGGAGAATTTTAAAAAAGAAGTCAATAAACAGACTCCATTTTCAATTTTCCCTATTACTAGAGAAATAAATGATTTAAAATTGAATTGAGAAATGACTACATTTTCAAAGTTATCTTGTTCTGTGTATATCTGGTAGCAAATAAAATTGACAGTAATTTTCCATAAATAATATTACCTTAGAAACTGATAACACATCTTCTTCAACAAATCTGAGTAAGAGTACAATGGAAAAGGCAAGTAGCTGATTTGTAACCTCTTTTGGAAAGTCATTTACATTGATCTCCCCATGGCTTAAGCGATCTCTTACACGTGGGCCTTCTTGGTGGTTCAAGAAATCCCAAAGAAACTCCTGTCAGGAAACAAGTAGAGATAAAACACACATTGTAATATTATTCATACTTGGGAGTGTGAATCGCATGAAGCCAAGTGCAGAACAAACTTCCACTGGGCAATATCTTTCAAAGTGATCATTATAATATAAGCAATACACTATTTATACATATTTTGCTACCATAAAAATCTTCCTTTTGCATAGGATCATAGAATTTAGAGATAGAAAGACCTTTAGAAACCATGTAGTCCCCTCGCCTCACTGATAGGGAAATCGAAGCCCAGAAAAATTCAGTAACTTGCTCAAAGTCACTCACGTAGTAACTGCTAGAGAAACTCAAATCCAGTTCTATCTCTACATTCAGGACTCTCAGGACTACCACACATGGAATCCTAACTTCCTGCAAACTTTCTGCAACCACTTATCTGTAGAAAGCCAGGAAATCGTCAATAGGATTCTGCATGTTTCACTAATATACATAATATATTATATGGCAACATTATATAATTTTACCACCTTAGTCTTGATTTAAGAAAGTTTTTTTGCTTTGCACTGTGTTTAAGCATTAGTTAAGTACTCTAAGGAATCCAGGGGAAGTTCTGAATAAGTTATGGAAAAGAGAACTTTCAATAACTATTCTTAGTGATTCTTTATATAACTTTTCTCTTCTACCCGGCCTCTAATTAAATCAACCAAAATTTTATTGTTCTTTCCCCATATACTCAAAGCCTTCAATGCTATCCACAAGTACTGTCATTCTTTTCTCTTGTCATTCCCTTGGAATGGCCTTTCATTTCAAGACCCCAGTAAGTTGAAACAGTTATGTTCTCTTCAGCAACAAGGAAATGGAATGGAAATCTCACATTCAGACATATATCCATACATATCCCCTTCCTCTTAAGAATTTACTATCTAGTTCCCCCTCCCCAAGTAGTGGCAAGTGATTTTACAAAGATTTGGGGAAGAAAAAGATTTGAAAACTATTTAGTTCAAACTACCTCTGCTGCTTCTGATTTTAGAACTGGCCTTTCATTGCCAAAAGAAGTTCTAGATAACTACTGGTCTAGTACTTTATTTTACAAATGAAAAAGTCCATAGAAAGTAAATGATTTTCTCCAACTCACATATCTAACAACATAATAAAGATTAGAAATAGTGTCTCGATGTCTTGTCCAATATATTTCCAACATTAAATTCTCAAGTATCCTCCCCTATTCCACATACAAATTGAATAGAAAAAGGGGGCAGGTTTAGATTCTAAATTTTCATTAAAAAAGGGTTGTGACTCAAAGTAAAGTATTGCTGGGAGGCCATAAGTGCTTAAGAGAAAAGATAACAGAAAGTGTAAATAATAATAGTGTGTAGAATTAACTGAGTGAAGACCTCTTATGGGAATATAGTTTTAAATTATATTTTAATTGTGACTTGAGACTTTCCAATAACTTGAGAACTATAACTAGAAAAATTGCATGTATTTGTCCCCCACTGTTTTCTACCACCTCTTATTAATTAGCATTTAAGTACCTCTTTTAAAAGCAATTTATTCTTTTGTTTCTGAGTTAGATTTCTGCAATTAGAATGCAAGCCCAGACTCCCCTAATCGGAAAAAAGGCCAGGTAGGAATGGGAACTTCTATGTTCAGGATATTTAATCTGGTGTTTTGCACTCCTTTTTTTTTTTTTTAAACTGACAAACACCCTGTCAGATGGGAAATGTCCTTTCTTTCGAGATCATAATAAAACCTTTTTTTTCCTTTTTCTTATTCTGAGAGTCTGATTATTTTTGCGGTTGATACTGTCCCACACACTTAGGAGGCTCATCCAGGACATTCCTATTTCCTCCTGTACCAAATTCTTGGGCAGGTATCCTCCAGAGAATTCCCCGGTGGTCCTTGGACTTAGCTCAGAAACTCCCACTCTGATGGGATAAACTCCCGAAGAGAGACATACAGAGAAAGTAAAAACAGAAGTGGGCTAGCAAAGCTAGAGGATTAATTTTTGCCCAGCAAAATAAGCCAGCTAAGAAAAGTTTGAAATCAATCAGGTAAGTTATGCAACACACAAGGTAAAGGCAAGAACTGGTAAAGGGAGGAGGGACTCTGCCAAACAACTGGATAATGGGAAAATCATAGGCAGCTTGAGTCCATAAGGATTCTCCTATTTTCCTTTAGTAAGATCAAGAGAATCTTCCATTAAAAGAGGACAAGATACTGTGAACTTTAGGAAAGGAAAGTAGCTGGTTCTAAACCTATCTGGTGTCCCGGGAAGATAGCCCTTTAGGAAGAATTGGGATTAAGTCCCAAAATTTACAGGGATTAAATACTGTTACTTTGGGCGGTACCCAGGTGTCCATCCGCTGGAGAGTTGGGTGTAAATTCAGAGGAGCCTTCAATAAGGGTTCCGAAGGCTTCTACTCCAAGGAGGGGCCAAGAATGGGAGCTTGATTGATTTAAAAAAGCAGGGTGTGTGTGTGTGTGTGTGAGAGAGAGAGAGAGAGTTGTGTTAGTCTTCTATGTTTCTCTTAGTCAAATTACAAAGGAAAAGATCTGGCTATTTGGAATTTTAAAAGCATTTGTTTTGTGTATAATTGGACTTATGCAAATAGTTTTTATCTAGAGAGAAGAAGGACTAGTTCCAAAATAGGTAAAGTTTTTAACTGCCATACCTCCTCCCCCCCCCAAAAAACAAAAAAAAACCCTGATATTTCTGTGAACCCAAAACTGGACAATTTGGGTCTGCAGTAATAGTTAAAGTTATAACTAATGTTATGTTATAACTACTTATAAAAAGTTATAAAAATGTGAAAACATTTTAGCAAATTTTGAGGTTTCTGAGACTTAAGTTTTAAATTGCTTGACACTATCAGCTAAGTTGAGTTGGTCTACTATACTTTTAAGTAGGCCTAATTTGCATGATTAAAAGCCTTCTGAGGGCCAGAACTTGAGGCTTACAGGGGGAAAAAAACAAACAAAAAAAAAACCCCAAAACGCCCTCTCTGGGATTTTCCAAGCTTCTTAGGTATGTGAAATCTAACTTGGCTAGGCTGTTGTCCTTGGCCAGCCTGAATTCTTTTAGGGTTTGTGCTGGTGCCCCAAAATCTTTAACATGGACTCCCACCCACTCTGGCATTTCTGGCATGGAGGGTGGGACTAGGCCACAGAACTGTAGTTTGGCACCTGGGTCCAAAGTCTGACAATGTCTTAAAACCCTGTGGACAGACTTGAAAGGGCAGTTTCCCGCCATCTTAAATTCTGGGGCTGTGTGTATTTAAACTGGAATTCTGGATCTGGAATTGTAAGAGATAATTACTAAAATTGTGAACTTGTTTATTCTGGTATATTTTAGAAATGTGGGTACACTGATACTGAAGTATTGTTACTAGAAATTTAAATCTGTATTTGAAGAGGTCACATATTTGTATCTCCTAATTAAATGAAATATATTTAAGCTATTATGTTACTTGCTAAATTGTATATTGTCAGCCCCACTCAATACACGAGACCCTCATAGAAGAAATTAAAAAGACTCTCACAAGAAAGCTAGAAGAAAAATGGGAAAAGGAAAGGGAAGCTTGGCAAGAGAGTCTGGATAAGTCATCCCACTCATTTAAAGATAGAGTGGATAAAGAAATAAAATCCTTGAAAAACAAAATTAGTGAGTTGGAAAAAAAAATAGCTCTCTAAAAAATAAAATTGGTGAAATGGAAAAACATTCCATAGAACAAAACAACTCACTTAAAAACTCAAAAACTCAATTGGACAATTAGAAAAAGATATTTAAAAAGTGAGTGAAGAAAATATTTCATTGAAAATCAGAATCAAAGAAATGGAATTGAATGACTCAAGGAGACACCAAGAATCAATCAAGCAAAACCAAAAAAATGAAACAATGGAAAAACATGTCAAATACCTTCTTGGGAAAAGAACAGACCTGGAAAATAGATCTAGGAGAGACAATCTGAGAATTATTGGACTCCCTGAAAAATATGATAAAAAAAAGAGCCTGGACACTATTTTCCAGGAAATTATCAAAGAGAACTGCCCAGAAGTTATAGAAACAGAGGGCAAAATACACATTGAAAGAATTCATCGATCACCTACTGAAAAGGATCCTAAAATCAAAACACCAAAAAAATATAGTGGCCAAATGCCAGAACTATCAAACGAAGGAAAAAATATTGCAAGCTGCTAGAAAAAATCAATTCAAATATAAAGGAGCCACAATAAAGATTACTCAGGATCTAGCAGCGTCCACATTAAAGAATTGAAGGGCCTGGAATATAATATTCTAAAAGGCTAAGGAATTTGGTATGCAGCCAAAAATAACTTAACCAGCCAAAATGAATATCTTTTTCCAGGGAAGAAGATGGACATTCAATGAAATAAGTGAATTTCACCTATTTTTGATGAAAAAAAACAGAACTAAACAAAAAGTTTGATCTACAAATATACAACTCAAGAGAAACCTAAAAAGGTAAAAAGAAATCTTGGGAACTATATTTCTGCTATCATGATATATAAAGAACACATATATACTTTGTTCTAGAAACTAGAGGTGGAAAGGAAATTGTACCCGGAAAAGGGTAAAGTGGGGGGTAGTACATCTCATGAAGAGGCAAAGAAAACCTATTATATCTGAGTGAAAGAATGAAGGGAGATGAACATAGTATGTATCTTACTAGCATCAGAATTGGCTTAAAGAGAAAAATATTAGACATATTCGATTTATGGTGAAACTTTTCCCACCTCATTGAAAAATGGGAGGGGAAAAGTAAAAAGGGAAGGAGTAAGCTAAGCGGAAGGGAATACAAAAATTATGAGGAAAAGGAGCAAGATGGGGGAGGAATTCTAAGGTGGGGAGAGAGATACTAAGAAGGGAGGGTTGTGAGAAGCAAGTGGTGCTCACAAGGTTAATACTGGGGAGGGGGATAAGGGGAAAGGAAAGGAGAAAAGCATAAACAGGGGTTAACAAGATGTCAAGTAATACAGAATTGGTAATTCTAACCATAAATGTGAATGGGGTAAACTCCCCCATAAAGAGGACGCAGTTAGCAGACTGGATTAAAAACCAGAATCCTACAATATGTTGTTTACAGGAAACACACCTGAAGCAGGGAGATACATACAGAGTAAAGGTAAAAGGCGGGAGTAGACTCTACTATGCTTCAGGTGAAGTAAAAAAAAGCAGGGGTAGCCATCCTCATCTCAGATCAAACAAAAGCAAAAATTGATATAATTAAAAGAGATAAGGAAGGGCACTACATCTTGCTAAAGGGTAGCATAGATAATGAAGCAATATCAATATTAAACATATATGCACCAAGTGGTGTAGCATCTAAATTCTTAAAAGAGAAATTAAGAGAGCTGCAAGAAGAAATAGACAGCAAAACTATAATAGTGGGAGATCTTAACATTACACTCTCAGAATTAGATAAAACACACCACAAAATAAATAAAAAAGAAGTCAAAGAGGTATATAAGAAAGAAGTCAAAGAGAACATAAATATAAAGAAGTCAAAGAGGTAAATAGAATCCACTGAGTGGATGCCCATCAGTTGGGAAATGGCTGAATAAGTTGTGGTATGTGAAGGTAATAGAATATTATTGTTCTACAAGAAATAAGCAGGCTGATTTCAGAAAAGCCTGTTAAGACCTATATGAACTGATACTGAGTGAAGTGGACAGAAGCAGGAGAACACTGTACACAGTAACAAGAAGATTATGTGACGATCAGATATGACGGACTTGGCTCTTCTCAACAATATGATGATTCAAGACAATTCCAACAGACTTGAGATAGAAAATGCTAATCATACTCAGAGACAACTATGGAGACTGAATACAAATAGAAGCAGAGTATTTGGTTTTTCATAGTTTTTCTCTCATGGCTTTTTTTTCCCCTTTTGATTTGATTTTTCTTGTACAATATGACATATAGAAATATGTTTTAAAAGACTGCATATATTTAAAGAATATCAGATTGCTTGCTAACTTGGGCAGGAAGAAGATTAACAGAAAGAGGGAGAAAAATTTAGAACACAAAATCTTACAAAAATTATACTGAAAACTATCTTTACATGTATTTGGGAAAAAAATTTTTTTAAAAAGGGGTGGGCTTAGGGGAAAGGAAAGGACCCATACCTGCAAAAGTGATTGTAGTAGCTCTTTTTATAGTGGCAAGGAACTGGAAATTAGGGATTGGAAATTAACTCATGGTATATGAAAGTAATGGAATATTTTTGTTCTACAAGAAATGAGAAGGCTGATTTCAGAAAAGTCTGAAAAGACTTACATGAACTGATGCCAAAATGAAGTGAGTAGAACCAAGAAAACAATGCACACAAGGGCATTAGACAAATACCTAAGAGGGAAATGGACTATAATACCTAATGAAACAAACTTTTCATAAACAAAATTCATATTCACCATCTCCCTAATATCCAAAAGAATAATTATTATATATTTTTGTTTCAATGAATTCATATCATATTAAGGGCAACTACATGGTAATGTACCTTATATCTGGCACACAGATATTTTAGTTTAGTTTAATTATCTAAGATACTCTGTTAGAATAACAAATAAATACACTTTTAATTTGATCCTTTGTCCTCAGATTTTCCAGCATATAAAAGTTTCTAAGGAAAGCAGTAGTATAATACCTATCTATACCTTGATATGCTCAAGTAATTTTGGATACTAGGTCCATGTCTCTCCAAAAGAGACAACTACAACTGCTGCTTTATTACCTACCTATTGGAGCATGATTTAATTTAATCCTTAAATAAACTGCAGATTGGTGATATACAAAGCTGTCTATACAACTTTTCTTGCCTGCTAACTCCTTAGAAGTTCACTGGGCTAGGATAAAGCTGATACTTTGGCCCTTTACTCTAGGATTATGAAAATCCTAGAACATCCAAGTGTGTCATCTCCCTGGAAAACAAGGCAGAATAGAAAAAGCTGTCAGTTTTTTGCAACTAAGCAAACTCTGTTTCCTTCCTCTCATACATATAAAATTGATCTTTATACATTCCATTTTAGGGATGGAGGATAAAGTTCTGCTTTCCAGGGTCAGGGTGAAGAGAAATCAGGGAGGGAAGGGCGAGCATCTTGAAAGACACTCTACTGGTTAAGTGACTTCTAAGGATAACCAAGAAATATTGTGTTTCTTCTTCCTTTTCTCCCTTTCTTTTATTCCTTCTTTGTTTTAGCTTTTTTCTTCTTAGTTTTCTTCTCCACTCTCAACTTCTTTCTCCACTTTCTCTCCTCTTGCCATTTCTATTCCTCCTCATTTTTATTTTTTCTCCCCACTCTTCCTTTTAATCTCTTTCTTATTTTTCTCATTTTCAATTTTACCTTCACTCCCATATAATTTTCTCCACTTCTCTTCACTTACTTTATTTGATTAGACAAAGATAAAAATTTGTTAGTCCAATTCCCTCCTCTCTACCAAATCCCTTCACTACCAATAAGAACAAAAAAAAATCAAACAAACAAACAAAAAAAAACCTTGGGACATATTCCCATTAACCTACAGTGTTACAGAAATCCAGACATCTAGACATCTGAACCAAAATGCAATAGTCAGAAAACATTTTGCTTTGAACATATATTCTGGAAGGAAATTTCTTAGTCCTAGCCAAAGTTAACTAATTTTATTTTGTTTTGACTAAATAATTTCCATACATAACAAATGTTAAATTTGGAATACTTTACCATAGCAGGTTCTCCAAGGAAAAGAGGAAGATGATTGATTTCATCATCACTCAATTGTTTTGCTAATATCTAAAGAGGTAAAGAAATAAATTGTGAATATAACATGAAGCTTCATAATAAATATTTCTTAACAGTGGTTTTGCTGAGACAATTTAATACTTTTGAGAAAGTATTTAAAACATGAGAATCAAGAAAACTACTAAAATCCACATGCAGATTTTACTTTCATATACCTATTAAATTACAAAAAGAAGCATTTAATTCGGTATAAATTTTTAAAAAAGCAAATATTTGTAAAGTGTTTTAAGATTCATGAGGAAATGTATCCAAGATCTGGAATGAGGCAAAGATGTTCATTATTTTATTAGAGCTACAACAACAACAAAAAAAGGAAATTGAAGGAATAAGTATAGGTAATAAGGAGACTATTCACTTTTTGTAGCTGATATGATAGTTTACCAAAAGAATTCTAAAAATTAACAAAAAACTAATAAAAACAACTTCATGAAATTTGCAGGATACAAAATAAACCTATACAAATTATTAGCATTTCTCTATACTGTCATCAAAATCCACCAGAAAAAGATGAAAGAAATTCCATTTAAACTAATGACAGTATAATATATTAGGGACTTACCTGCCAAGGAAGACACAGGAACCATATGAATATATTTACAAAATACTCTTCACACAAATAAAAATCTAAATAAAATTGGAGATCTAAATAATTAGAGAAATATTTATTTTTCATGGTTGGCCAAACCAGAATAATAAAAATGATAACATTACCTAAATTAATTTACTTATTTGATGTAATACCAATCAAATTACTGAAGAATTATTTTATAGAGCTATAAAAAAAGCAAAATTCATCCAGAAAAACAAAAGATCATGAATATCAAGAGAATAAATGAAAAAAAAAAAAAGTGGGAAGGAAGAGGACCTAGTAGGACCAGATCTTGAATTCTGTTACAAAGTTGTAACATCAGAACAAGTTGGGACTGGGTAAAAAAACTGAAGTTTATCAATGGAAAAGATGAGGTACACAATACAAAGAAGCAAATAAACATGGTAAATATTTGATAAATTCAAAGATCTTGGCTATTGGGATAAGAATTTATAATCTGGAAAAAAAAACACACTGGAAGAACTATCATGCAATATGGCAGAAACTAAGCACAGTTCAACATCTCACTCATATAACAGATAAATTCAAAATGGGTGCACCAGTTAGTCATAAAGAGTGATATCCTGAGCAAATTAATAGAGCAAGGATGAAATTACCTTTCAGATCTATGGCTAGAGGAAGAGTTTATGACACCTGAGTAGTTCACAGAAGACAAAATGAATGATCTTGATTATATAAAATTTTAAATGTTTTACATGATAAAATCAATGTAGCTAAAATTAGGAGAAAAGCAGAAAACTAGAAGGAAAAACTTTGTATCAAAGTTTTCTGATAAAGGTTCAATTTCTCAAATATATTAACTCAAACTTACAAGAATAAGAGCCATTCTCTAACTGATCATTTTTTTTAAAATTATGAATTAGCAATATTCAGAGGAAGAAATCAAAGTTACCAATAGCCAAATGGAAAAAAAAAAAAGATCTAAAACACTAGTAATTATTAGCAAAATGTAAATTAAAACAAATCTAAGCTATCACCTCACATCTATCAAATTGATTAAGATGGTAAAAAAGGAAAATGACAAATGCTGTAGAGCTTGTGAGAAAACAAATACATTAACGCTTTGCTCATGGAGCTGTGAACTAGTCAACTATTATAGAAAGTAATTTGGCACTATACCCAAAAAGCTATTAAACTGTGCATACCCTTTAATTAAGAAATATCACTATTAGGGTTATGCCCAAAAGAAATCAAAGAAGAATAGGACCCATATGTACAAAGACATTTGCAGCAGCTCTTTTTGTGGTGGCAAAGAATTGAAAACTGAAGAGGCTCATAAACTAGGGAATGGCTAAACAAGTTTTAGTCTGTGAATGTGATAATATTTAAATAAATGACGGAAGTAGTTTCAGAAAGAACTGGCAAGATCCTTCTAAACTGAAGAAAAGTCAGCAAACCAAAAGAACAATTTGCACAGTGACAGCAATATTGTTATAATAATCAATTTGTAAACACTTAGTAATAAGTGTAATACAATTCCAAAGAACTCATGATAAACATGATATTCACCTTTAGATAAAGAACTAATTAACTCAGAGTATAAACTGAAACATTTTTTCTTTATTTCTTTTTCATGTATTTTTGGGGGTGAGAGGGGGTAGTGAGAAATTTGTTTTGCATAACTATAAATATTTATAATAGGCTTTGTTTTCATTGCTTTCTCATCAGGTAGGGGAAGGAATTTGGATTTGAAAAAAGCATAAAAAGGTTTAATCCTTTAAAAAAAAAGAAAAAAGGTTTAATAAGCTTTATATATATTTAACATGTTTTCAATGTAACTGACTACATTAACATAATTGAATTCATAAGAAGAGTGAGATAGTTACTATCATTTACCCTCATGTTTAGTTAAGGAAACCATGGCCTGGAGAATTTAATATACTAAATAGATGTCAGAGATAGGATTTTAATAGAGGTCTTCCTGACTCCAAGTTCTGAGCTCTTTTCACTTCAAGCTGTCTTCAAAATAATCTACAATGATAGCCAATAATGTTGCTGCCTCATAATTAGTGTTCAATTTATATCTTTAAAAATTAAGGTACCAACATGTCATCAAATAATTAAGCTATTTATTTAGTTCATTAGATTAAATTTTATTTTTTGGCAGATACTACTATAAGTTTTCAGGTGATGATGATGATGATGATGATGACCACAATGATTAACATTTCTATGGCACCTATTATGTGTCAGGTACTGTGCTAAGCACTTTACAAATGTTATCTTAAGATAAAAAGCTCCCAACATTTTAGTTAATCTAGTTTTGCACCCACAGAATTCAACATCACCATTACTAAGATATTCAATCAAAAAATCTCAAAAATTGAGACAGAGACATCAGAAGCATATATATTGATCCAAAGTTAAACACAATCTTTTCAGTAACAGTCAATAAAACTAATTGAAGATCTTCATAAGATCTTCCTGAGGTAGTCTATCTCATTTTTGTATACCTGTTAGAAAGTTTATATTTTGGGTTTTTTTTTTCTTACATAAAGCCTAATATGTAGAGGGCAACTTTTATTCTTTGCGGCTAACTAAAAAAAGTCTGATACCTTTTCTACCTGATTGATAGTGAAAATATTTGAAGGCAGCAATCAAAGCATTCTCCAAAGTTTTCTCTTTTCCAAACTAAATCCCTGACTTATTTCAACAGACCATTAAATAGATTACCTTGAGGACCTTCACTATTCTGACAATATTCCTGTGGATTTTCTAGCTTATTTATGTCCTTCCTAAAAGCATGGTCCCAAAAATATACATATCTCACACACTGTTCTGATCAGAGTTCAGTACAGTAGTATTATGGCCTCCTTGGTCCTGGACATTTTGTTTTTATTGAGGTAAACCAAGGTAACATTGGTTTACTTTGCTTCTAGATAACACTATTAACTCAAATTGAGCTTACAGTTCATTAAAAACCCAGATCTTTTACAGATGGACTGTTATTTAGCCATACCTTCCCCCACTTCATACTTCTAAAGTCAATTTTTTAACACAAATTGAAAACTCCATTTAAACAAATTTCATAAGCATGGTTACTTAACTACTTACTTCATCAAAGGTGGTGTAAAAAGCTGTAGACTTCAGAAGAGAAAAGAAAAAAATTTAAACAAAATACAAATGGAATAACATTATTCAAAGAGGAAGAAAAAATAATATTTATGACCACAAATCCTAAACTGTCTTTGGCTAAGGACACTTCTAGTGCTTGGAAAGGCAATTAATAAACTGAATGAATAACAGAATAATACAGAACACCTGTGGCATCCTACACCAGTAATTAAGCCATATTTAAACAATGCCCTTAAGAGGGATTTTAGTTGTCGTGTTTTAAAAAATCTGAATGCTATAAAATAATATATACTTCCCTAGCACATAAAACCAATGTATTCATTTTCACATCCCTAAGAAGAATCTGTCAAATAATCAGTGTAGAGAATGCCAGGTATAAGAAATCCCTCTGTTAGAGGAGAGCTGCCTGAACTGCACAAGCATTGATTTAAGTAAATACACATACCCAGTAAGTGCCAGAGGCAGTATTAAACTCATCTTCTTGACTTCAAGCCCAGAATCTTGCTCATTATATCATACTGCCTCTGTTATTATTTCATATATTAATTTAAGAAAGTATTTTGGTAATAGCACAGAAAAAAATGATCAAAAAGCCACCATAAAGAAAATAAATATCACACCTGCAATCATTATAAGAATAACAAGATAATCAATCAGAAAAATATAATTCAATTTTACAGGTCATAAAATTATTTTAGTAATAAGTTTATACTTAACTAGTGCTTTGTGACAACAAAATAGCTTACATATACTGTCTCTTTTGAGCTTTACTACAACTCTGTTAAATATGTAGTTCAAACAAGATCAGCATCTATAATTTTTGTTTCTGTGTCCCCAACACCAAGCAGAGTGCCTGACACCATAGTAGGTGCTTAATAAATGTTTATTGATTGATTTACTGCTTACTCATTTTACAGGTTAAAAAAAAAAAACAGGGTCAGAAAATGTAACTCATACAACTAGCTCATCCTATACTCTAAAAGCAAATAAGTAAAAAAATGAATAAATTCAAGATATTTTTCTATCAGTGATCTCAGATAAATGGTTAGCTTTTAGGTCATCTCCTTATCACAATAACAAAATAAACAAATCACATATACCTCTGCTGTTAAAAATCTTTTTGGACATTTATTAACTGTGGTAAAGACTTTTCGGAGTCCAGTTTCCAGTTGTGTCAGCAACAGTATTATACAGTCAGCATATCTATAAGAAAGATCCAAAGTTCTTCATAAAAATTTATGCAATCAAATTTTACAACATCCAAACAGCAGAACATGATGTTATAAATAAGACAAATTAAACTACTTCCTTAAGCTAGAAATGAATTTGAAACAAAACAGAAATAGAAATCAAAGTCTATTTGTATTTTTTTTTTTTAAATAATGCCTCACAGGATTTAATGAGGCATCTTTTGCGATATCCAAATGGAAGACTATGTGATCATGGCTATCTTATTTGATTTTTCTTCAATAATAAACTATTCAAAAATATTAGAGCTACAGTGAGTCTCAAAAGGATTTAAGATGTATAAAAATGTTTGTGGTAGCTCTTTTTGTGCTGCTAAAAAACTGGAAATTGAGGGAATGTCCATCAATTGAGGAGTAGCTGAACAAGTTATGCTATAACTTGTGCTGTTAGAAATAATAAAGGAAATAGTTTCACTAAAAACCTAGTAAGATTTATATGAACTGATACCAAGTGAAGTGGGAAGAACCAGAGTACTATTCATAGAAACAGCAATACTATAACAACCATCAACTATGAAATACTCGGCTTGGATCAATATAAAATTCCATGGCAATTCCAAAGGACTCATGATGAAAAAAGCTATCTACCTCCAAGAAAGAACAGATAAACTAAGTACAGATTGAGGAATTTTTTTTTTTTTTAATTTTCTTTCTTTTTTTTTTTTTTTTCAACAGAATAACTTGGAAATATGTGTTGCAAGACTTAACATGTATACTGGACATCATATTGCTTGCTTTCTCAATTGGGGAAAGGGGCTAGAAGAAGGGAAAGAATTTGGAACTCAAAATTGTAAAAATAAATGAATCTGAAGGGAATGAAAAACTTTAAACCTCACCAATCACATACTAAGCCTCCTAACTTGCTTTTGCTATTTTCTTATATATTCTATCTTTCCCTTTGTTATAGTCTTCATGAAGGCAAAGGTCTTATCTGATCGCCATAGTTTTTTTTGAACTTCCCAAGCATCAAGAAGAGTGACTTGTTCAAGAAAGGCTATTAATAATTGCACATGTTTAACCCATAGCAGACTGCTTGCTGTCTTGGGGAGGAGGGAGAGAAATATTTGGAATACAAGGTTTTACACAAGTGGATATTGAAAACTATCTTTGCATGTATTTGGAAAAATATACTATTAAAATAAAAAAAATTAAAAAGAAATAATATATTAATTTTATTTTAAAATGGAAACAATGTAGAAGAAAATGAATTCATTTAAGCAACAATTACTATAATAAAACTTGAATAACAAATGTTTTTAGATTAGCTATCAAGAGTTTTATTTCTGCTTTCTTCTCATATAGTTGATAGTTTGTTAAGTCGTGAAACTCGATTCTTTCATTTACTTTTTTCAAATAGCAAACAATTAAGGAAAGTCAAAATTTTTGATACCCCAACTCCAAATCGAAAATGTAATTCTTCACTTACCTATGTGATCTGAATTTCATTATTACAGCTTCCCAAAATGGGATCATGATTTTCAACACAAAAGTAGATTTCTTTATCAGTTCTTCAACTACTGACAGAACTTCATCATTAATATCTGTGCAGAAAGAATTTTTGCAACAACCAATTTTTAAAAATTAATAATACTAGGGGCAGGTAAGTGGTGCAGTGGATAGAGCACCAGCCCTGAAGTTAGGAGGACCTGAGTTCAAATTTGGTCTCAGACACTTAACACTTCCTAGCTGTGTGACCCTGGGAAAGTCACTTAATCCCAATTGCCTCAGCAAAAACAAAAAAGCAAAAAAACAAAAAACTTAATGCTAGCCAACACCCAAGAAATTTAAAGTTTACAATGTATTATAGAACTAAGTTCCTTATGTTTATGAACATATATAGTACTTGATGCAACCATCATTTACACTATTCATTTCTGTATCTATAGCTCCATGAGACTATTGACTGGTTCTCAATCTCTGATCCTCTACATAATTCTTTTCTCAAAGTGTCCTAACTATATTATAATAGATCTATATTCATTACACATAGGATTTTTCATGCGTTTCCTTCACTATTCTCATTTCTTTTCCCAATTTTTTTTTCTACTTAATTTGCTTTTTAAAATCCTTTTTAAGCTTTTCCGAGAATTTTTTAACTGAGAAATCACATTTTTCTTTGAGGCTTTACACAGTCATGTGGTCATTACTGAATTGCCCCAGGATAGGAGTCTTGTTACAGAACCCCTGGCGTAAGGCTGGCTGATATTGTTGGCACTCATTCTCCTCCTATCTCAATGTGACAGACTTTTCCTGCCAGTGTAGTAAGTTGCTATTCTTAGCCCAATTCTGAGACTGTTTTCTAGTTATGTGGAGGGGATTTGAAGAAGACTTATTCTGCCAAGATGGCAGAATATTTCTAAGAGGCACAGGGTCTAGAATGATGAGGTGAGAATCTCATTATGTTCTACCATGGTCAGACTACATTGGGAGTTTTTTTATTCAGTTCTGCATATCATATTTATGAAGAACACTGAAGCTAAAGAGAATAAAGAGGAAGGCAATTATCATATGTGGGACTTCAAGATGATGCAATAAAATTCCATGTCCGAAAAGAGACACCAGCTAAGGTAAGAGTCCTCAGCGCTTTAACTGAATTCTGCCCATGACTTAACATTTCAATAAAAACCAAATCTGGGGGCTTTCAGCCTTTTCTGACGTATGTAATATATTAGTGAATAAAACCAAGTGAATCCATCACTTTTCCTGATACTTATAAGCCCCAAAGGAGAATATCTGCTTGCAAAAACTGGGCCATGCTATTTTTTAAATTCTTTTGCTTCTCCTGGTTGACTTTGTGCATTTGTCAGGTCTTACTGTCCAGGTCAACTAGCTCAATGCTATATATATATAGATAAACATCTGGTTTTTGTCCAATAGATTTGGTTTGGTAAAGTTCCAATTATTGTTTCAGACATCAACCTTTCTAGGATCCTATTCTGCACCCTTATTTCTGGTTACTACATCTATGAATCTGGCAGACACCCTTTTGATATATTCCCATTCTCCAAGGCTCTTCCAGATAGACTCGTCAGTCTCTGGTCAAGAGTCAAAAAAGTTTTGTTTTAGTAGCTTATGGATAAGGAAATTCATTACTCAGGTCTTCCGAATTTTTCTTCCATTGGGATTTAGCAGCAGTAAGTTTGCAGTGATACTTTCCATACTTTTCTTGAAGGTTTTTAGACTCTCAGTTTGAAAACTGTCTCTGATATTTTAACTGTTTCTTTCAGTTGGTCTGGGGTGATTCAATTAGCTTCTTAAATCTGTTATTTTTTTTTAAGTCAATTTTGTTTTCATCTATCACAAGACTAGCATCTGAGTCCTCTCCTTTCCAGAAATCTTGTGGCTATAGATCTCAAACTCTAGGACACCTCTGCCCTTAACTTGTCTCTGTGATGCTTCTCAGTACGGAAGCTCCTTTCAGATAGCAATCTGCTGCTACTATTAGTGGTCTTCCCCTGGCTCCCAGCTCACTAGAAGGCTGAAGAGAATAGATTGACCTTGAAGTCATTAAAAAAGAAGTACCTTTTGTTGGTCCTTTTTCTTATTTCGGTTTCCTATTAGTCTATGGTAATTAAATCAGGGTTTAATAACCTAAACAGGAGAATATTCCAGACTCCAATTTTAATAATTATCAAACTCCAATGATTAATATATATGTAAGATGTGGAATACATAATAAGAACTTACTAAAAGGACTAAATCCTGATAATAAATTCAGTCTAGAACCAGTGACCCATTTCATCACTTCGTACATGTTCTCTTTGTTGTGATGGTGGTGATAATGGTATGATAGTAGCAGTCACATAGGCACTGCTAGGCACTGGCACTTGCTAATATTATCTCATTTGATCTTCACAACAATACTGTGAGGAAGGTGCTAGTATTATCCCCATTTTGCAAATGAGAAAAATGAGGTAAACAGAGGTTAAGTGACTTGCTAGTAAGTATGGCAGGATTTAAGCTCAGGTCTTCTTAACTCCAGGCTCATTACTTTATCTACTGTACCACTTAGCTGCCAATACTCCTATGTGACAACATCCTTGCCTTCTTCCCCTCTTCTCCAATACCAGAGAAAAAGACTATTTTTTAGTCTTACACTTATACCATCTGGCTGGTATCAAAAAGTGGCCTTTTGGGACTTTGAAATATAATTTTCTTTCACTTAGGAAAATCAAAGACCAATTTCTCATATAGTTACTACCAAAAAGATAAACCAAACTTCTAGAAATTGACCAGAAGCTCTTCTGACAATAGGACCCTCTAACATACATAAGTATATAAAAATTGAAGAATACATTTTATATCAAATTACTCCTTCCTGTAATTCATTCCCAAAAGTAGAAACAATCACAATTCTACTTTTTTTTATATTTATAATCTAGTGATATATGTGTTTTACAAAGAGAATTCAAATGGGGAAATAGGAAATATAATACTTGCCAGGGAAAATTATCAATTCCTTTAATTGTGTGAAAGTTAGAAAAGGCCGATGTATGAATTTAAAATTAGTTCGCTGAAGATAAATTTTTAATAGTTGTCCCAATCCTGCTGTCAACAATACCAGCATAGAGCAATATCTAGGGGAAAGTACCATGGAAATAAATTAGGAAAAATATATTAATTTATATGTATGCAATTTATAGAGCTAAAAAAAATTATGTCTTGCATCCCCAAATTATGACACGCTCCTACTCATCTGCAAACATAAGGCTGGGAATGAAAAAGTAGCAATGACAGAACAAAAACTAGTAAACTGTCATCTCTATTCAAAGACTTAAATACATTTCATGAGGTCAGGGCTGCATTTCATTGCAATTTTCAGGAATTAGAACAGTATTCTTCATCAGCTTAATAAATATTTATTGTTAAGTATGTTAATCACTGACAACCTCTTAGAATCTTCCTCTCACCCAAGGTCCTGTGTATTCTTTTATTGACTACCTATTCTTCATATTAATTCCAGGCTAGACATGAGAACCATCTAGTTATAGTATTAATACTTTTTCTTATTTCCAAATGTTCTATTCCTATTCCTAAATGTTCAGGCTTGAGGGCGAACAACATGTGTAAGCCATTACAAGGACACATCGAATAACCTTATGTTTGTCTGGGAACTTACACAAATTGACCAGCCTTGAATGTTAGAACATCTAACCCCCCTGCACTGACCTTGCATCTCAGTTATGGAATCAGGACCAGTTTCCAAATGGTAAATCAAAATAACTGGACCGCATTAATGTATGGATGATGCTCTATAGTTCCTTCTCCCTTTGCTTATTTCTATAATTACCATGTGACTTTTTGGGGATCTTTTGCAGGAATCCACTGAATTGAATGGCCACTGCCCCAGACTGCATGGTGGGGATCAGAGATCCACTGACTCATCTCTCAGCAGTCCCACAGATAGTCTCTATATAAGTAACCCAGATGGTAATTAGACTCCCAGACTTTCTCTAGTACAATCGCTTGTCTCTTGGTTAGCTATAGGGAGAGGCTCACAATTTCCTTACTTGAGAATTCCAGACTTATAGTCATTTATAACATTTCATATCTTATCTAGTACTAAACATTCTAAAATGAATGCTCACCTCATTAAATAGGATACATCTTTTGAAATAAATATGTGTAGACCCAGATCTATAATTTGAGAATTAAACTCCCTGTCCCTATTTTTACTTTATTCCTCAAAATGTTTTTCCTTGGTTGTGCGAATATGAACTGAATAACATTCATACCAAAACCTAAAAAGAAATACATTTTATCAGCAACTTACTTTGGAGGAATTTCCTGAGGAGATGCAAATCCATGCCACAAAATATTACGCAAATTGAGTCCACATGGAGAACCAATGAATACTCTGAGTATATTCATCTAATCAGGATAAGATGAAATTATTAATCACTAAATATAACTTTGAATTATTTTTACTTTCTATTGTTGCATTCATAAATTTTTAATTTAATCATTTCAGTTGATTTAGGAAGAGGTAAATTTGTTTAGTGGCAATAACAACTTATGCTAGAACTTCAAAAGATATTATGCTGCAAAAATATAGAAATTTAGTTAATTCATGATAATTTGTAAGAATGGAAAGTGCTCTGGACTAAAAGTTAAGAAACCTGGTTTCTATTTTACAGGCCCACTCTGATTTGCTGTATGAAATTAAGAAAATCAATATAAGTTTTTATACTTAAGTTTTTCTTTCTGCCAAATGAAAATAATACCTTCCCAGTAACCTACCTAATAGGTCTGTTAATGGTCCACCTAAGAGATCACATATATCTTGATTTTAACAAGGCTTTTATTGTTAGTGTCAATAATTATATCAACTTAACATTTTACAGCTTCCAAAATATTTTCAGATTTAATATGCACAAAATCTCTATGAAAAAGGCAGGGTAGGTAACTGTCATTCCAAAACAACAAAGCAGTAATTTGTGAGAGATGTAACTTTCTAAAGTCCACACCTAGTAGTTATTGGTTTAGAAATGGATCAGAAATGGAAACTCCTAAATTTTGACTCCTATACCCAATTTCCCCCCCCAAAACACCACTGTGATTCATTTGACGGATAAGAGTATATAGGTTATGCTTACAGAATTTAATCCCCCCCCCCAAAAAAAATCATATCTTCAAGACATGATAAAGTGAATCCATAAGTTAACAAAATACATCCAAAAAATATTGATAAGCTGGTATCAGTCTGACATAGATAGACACTGTTACAATGTTGTAAGACTCTATACTCAGTCTTTTGTTATTTCCAAAAAACTAAAATGATAAGAACAAGTGACAAGAAATTGGATAAAAATAAACACGAGGTCTTTTAAGAAAGACACTGACAAACTTGTTTCCAGAAGAAGTAGCTAGGATGGCAAAGGATCTTGAAACCATGTTACATGTGGAATAATGGAAGAAATGGCAAATGCTGCTTTAGATTAAGAAGTGATTTGGGGAATGACTGTTGACTTCAAATATTTGATAAAATAATCAAATGTCATATAAAAGTATACCTTGTGATTCCAAAGGCTAAAACTAGAATGAAAGAATATAAGTTACAGAGAAGTGAATTTTGGTCAATAGGTAGGACTGACTTTGTAAAAATTAAGAGCTATACCACCACTGATTGTCTTATGAAGTAGTAACTTTCTCATCACTAGTAATGTTCTTAGAGACAACTTCCTATGAAGATGCTGTAGAAATAATTTCTCTAGTAGTAGAAGGTTGGCCTGGATTTCTTCTATCATTCCTTACAATTCTTGGAAGCAATATGTAATATATTAGTTTTTGTTTTTTTCTGAAACACTATCAACTTGAAATCAGTGAAAGAATGAAAAATCCTACTCCTTTTTTTCTCTTTGCAAATTACAAATGAAGAAATTTACCACAGATTGTCCAAACACTTCAGCAAGTTCCTTAGATACAAGCAAGTCTCTTAAAAGAAATGGACATTCCTTTCCAATCAATAAGAACACCTACAATTCAAATAAAATTAATAGAAAAATAATTACTTTCACCTAATCGAATCTAAAAAGAAAAAAGTCACAAAATAATGTGTATGCAAAAGATAAAGAAAAAAAATTCATTAGAAAACATATTAATATAATAGGAAGTAACAATTATCTGAATCAAATAATAATTTTTACATCTATCTTTTGTATAATTCTGTCTTTAAGATACTTATAAACTATAAGTCACTTATAAACAATTAAACTGAGCAATCTGATAACAATTATTCTGATTTCTGAGCTAATAATAATAAATTATTAACTTAGCAATATAAATGGGTAATTGTTTTTTCTTTTATTTTTTCCCAAAAGTATTTTATTTTTCCAAATAAAGGTAAAGATAATTATCAACATTCACTTTTGTAAAACCGTGTACTAAATTTTTTTCCTTCCCTTCCTCCAGTCCAAGACAGTAAGCAATCTGCAATGGTTTTATCTATATCTATATCTATCTATCTATGTATACAATTTTAATCATATTTCCACATTTGTCATATTGTGCAAGAAAATAGACCAAAAGGGGGAAAAAAAAAACAAGAGGAAGAAAATAAACAAACAAAAAGTGAAAATACAATATTTTGATCCACATTCAGTCTCCTTAAGTTGTTTCTCTGGCTGTGATTGGCATTTTTCATCCCAAGTCCATTGGAATTGCCTTGAATCACGACATTGTTGAGAAGAACCAAATCTGTCACAGTTGACCATCACATAATCTGGTTACTACATAAAATATTTTCTTGGCTCTGCTCACTTCACTCAACTATTTGTTCCTATAAGTCTTTCTATGGGTTTTCCTACCCTACTCATCTTATACAACAATAATATTCCAGGTAATGCTTTCTTCTATTCTGTGATTTTTAAACTATATATTATACTTACATTACCCAAAGCTCGCTCCAGACATGATGTTAGTTTCATTAAGCTCAGAGGAACAGCTGCAGGTTGTGAACTCTTCAGAGCAACAAATATTTCAGGAAATAGCTATTATAAGATAATAAATAATAGATGTTAATCCAAAACCCAGCATTTCTTCTATCATTCCTTACTATTCTTGGAATCAATATGTAATATATTAGTTTTTGGTTTTTTTCTGAACTTTTTTTGAACTATCAACTTGAAATCAATGAAAGGAAGAAAAATACTACTTTTTTTTTTTTGTTGTACTAAAAACAACTACAAATACTATCCATTTAAATTCAACTTCACAAATGTTTCAGTGGCAACTTTCTATGACTTTTAAACAAACAGGCATCTCAAATAACACTAGGGGAAAAGTAAAGAAAACAAGCATTTAGAGTACTTTAGTGTTTCAAAGTGCTTTACAAAAATCATCCCTTTTTTAATTTTCCCAACAACGATGAGAGGCAGGTGCTTTTATTATCCTCATTTTATAGATGAGGAAACTAAGGCAGAGATTAAGTGATTTGCCCCACCCTTGTTTAGTTAAGGAGAATGATCTTCAAATTAGCAATAAGTGTTTGGGATCATATTTGAACTCAGATCTTCTTGATTCCAAGTCCATCACTTTATCAACTGGGCAACCAAGTGCTTCTATTAAATATTATGGAAAAATTAAAAGTTAGAATCTAAGTGCTAAGGCATTTTTTTGAATTTTGTTTCTTTATACTTAGTTAACAATAAAAATTAATTGCAAAATTAATAACTAGTATAAATGGGGATGAAAGATACACGCACACATAGGCAATTTAACATAAACCATCATTTGTTTAAAATTTAAAAGGATTTTTAAAACTATGTAATTTCTACAGATTGTACAAAGTCACCTCTGAAAAATTTGTCCACTGGAACCAAAGAGCATACTGAACGTCAAACTGTGCCTTACTCAGGGAACATATATGAGTGTGAACAGCTTCACATACAGGACCCAAGAGGCTCACACTCTTTAAGTAATCCACATTTTGTCCTTCTAAGATAAAAAAAAATTTTTTTTAGCATAATAGATATACACGTTACATACAGTATCTCTGAAATATCGTATCTCTGAAATGTCAATGAAAAAGGTTGAGTAAAATCCAATGTCAAAGTTGGGAGTGATCTTAGAGATCATCTAACCCAAAATGTTTGTTTTCAGAAAAGGAACTTGAGGCCCAGAGAGTTTAAGAGCTTGCTCAAAGTCACATATTCAGTAAATAGCCTGGTTTAGGATAAAAGTCAACTGACTCAATTGCTTAGTCTAATTATACATTGCACTACACTGCTACCTCTCCTATTTTGCGTCCATCTGTTCAGTCAAGGTGAATGATCTTCAAATTAGCAAGGGTAGATTGAAAATAGTTAAGTGAAAGTTGAAACATACAATAAGATCAATTACTCTAAATCAGTTTTGAGTATGTTGACCTAAATGAATTATATGTAAGTGTACTGAAACAACTTAAGGTATAATTCCAATCACTATTTCTCTTTGAATCCTCAGAACTTAATACAGTGCCTGGTATGTAGCAAACAACAAGAACTCTGCCTAATATTTTACAGAAAAAAATTGAGGCCATTCACCTGAGCTCCTTCTTCCTCATTTATCACTCAAGTTTCTTCTGCTATACTCTCCTCCTTCATATGATAAAACAATCTTAATTCTTACCAAAGCTAACCCCTCTACCTGTTCAAGTGATTCCACCACATCCTATTTCCTTCAACAGATTATCATTCTCACTCTCTCATTTATTTTTAATCTCTCCCTGTCTATGGATCCCTTTTCTACTGCCTATAAATATGGCTGATCTCCAATTTTGCATCTTTGACTGCCTTTCAAGGCACCTCAAACTGGGTGTCCAATATACATCTTAAACTCAGTATGTCCAAAACAGAACTCATTACCCACCTCCCCAAACCTTCTTTCCCTCTGTTCCCTATTACTGTGAATGGCAACACCATCCTCTCAAAGGAGGCAGACACAACAGATACAAACCTGAATCTGCATAGCACATATATTTAGCAATTGTTTTCCAGCACACTTCCCCATACTGAGATACAATGCTGTTGATATCATGGCTTTCTTTTGCTTCAAACCCAACTTTGCAAACCAGGTCATATACTGGGGGAGATAGGCACGTAGTGATGGAGTCAGTTATTAACATCTGAAATATAGGACATAATGGAAACTTGCTATCAAGAAGACAAAGAGAAAATAAATATAAAATGATACAGTAAATAAACTGAGTTGCCTTTAAAAAAGCAGAAAGGAAAATATATTAAATGTTTAAAATTTAGATAAAATAGAATTAAAATATTAACTTCTAAGTATTCTCTCAATGCACCGTCTAAAAATGTCATTTTTTAAAAATAAAGCAGTAAGTTGTAAAAGTAGGTGCTTTAAAATGTTGAACTTAATTCAGTGTTTCTGAACTTCTACTTCCTCATCAATAAAATAAGGACAATAAGATCAATTACTTTACAGGGCTTTTGTGAAAATCAAAATGAGAATAACATGTAAAAAGCTTTTCAAACCTTTGTATCTCCTGTTCCTAGGTAGGGCGAATGAAATGCAATGATATGAAGCGAAACAAAAAGATTCAACAACCTACTATCTCAACCAACAAGCCAAAAGATAGTTCCATTCTTGTCTACATTAAATCTTCAAACTTCATGATATAACATACCAAAAATCATCTTCTATACCAACCTATTCTGAGTATTAGACATGAGACTCTATGTTAATGTATGTACCCACAGGATAATTTTAAGTGAGACTAATGAACCTAAAGAAGCAATAACAATAATTCACATTTATAGGTACTTTACAAAACATTTTCCTGATGACAATTTTATGAGGTGAGTAATGAAAATATTGCCAGCAGTTTTATAAATAACTAAACAAAAGCTCAGATATTAAGTAATAAAAGTGGTACAACTGAGAATTACTTTGTAGTTCTTAAAAGACAGATTATGAATTATATATGTATGTGGTATATTAAGTTAGTAGATTACATAAACTATCATCTTTTTTAAATAAAAAAATTTAATCATATGTGATCACACAGCTACCCAATATTAATCATTAATCCATTCACTCATTCATTCATTCAAGGATGACCATGAGGCACAAAACAGTCTTCTGGCTACAAAACCTGAGTATTATCCACTGCACCAAATGAGATTCTCTTTTCTGTATAAAACATACAAAATTTCCCTGTTTCTATTTCCGGACAGTATCTTGCTTCTTCCTTCCAAATAAAAATCAATTTTTATGTCAATATCAATAATTATCAATCAATATAAAAATATCAATAATTAATATTTCTAGAAAACAAGCTGTGCTTCATCCCAAGGTTACTGATACTTAAAAGGGATCTCTTGGCAAAAAAGACTTCAAGTCCCACAGAAGTAAAATTATGACTGAAAAAGCAGGTGGTAGAGTTGATGTGTAGAGATAAGAGAAGCATCAATTCAATTCACCATATATTTTTAAGCACTTAAAGACAGTTCACAAGTTCTGAGATTACAGACAAAAAAAAAAAAAAAAATGGAACAATTCTTGATCTTTGCCTTCTAAGACAGCCTCTGGGAATGCTAAGCTTTGCAAATGCTTTAGTGAAAAGTGAATTTCCAACATAGCCCTTCTATTTGTAAAGGGAAGGATGTAACCTAGGACCTGGCACAAGCCTTTCCTATCTCGCACATTTCAAAAGGACAGGCTCAAGCTAGGAACAAATTAAGGAAGCCTGTGCTAGCTCTCCCAGCAAGCCCCAACTTTCAACCTCAGGACTTGAAAACTAGAATCCCAAATTAAGAAGCAATTATTACAAGAAATATGATTCAGAAAAAAAAAAGTTTCTTCCCTCAAAGAGCTCACAGTTTCATGTAGGAGACAAACGTGAAAACTACAAAACATATACAGCATAAATTTGTAGTAACCCCAGCGGGGAAAGGCTAACAGGAAATAACTGCTCTAGTGTTCCTCTAACCCCACAATACATACACACTTGTGAAAATTTGATTACTCCCTGTAAGGATTTGTGTAGATACACACAAGTATAGATACACCTATCTCTGTGTGTGTTAATCCTACAAGGGAAAGTAAATTTCAGAAAACATAAACATGCATACTATATATAAAAACACAGACAGACATATGTATTCTAAAATTTGCTGACCCCCGTAAGGTTAACACATACATATAATTTTAATATATCACATATATTTTTATATATAATACAGATCTATAGATATGTGCAATATTATATAAGTCACACACACACACATATATAGGTAGAGAAAGACACATACATATAATTTTAATATATCACATATATTCTTATATATAATACAGATCTATAGCTATGTGCAATATTATATAAGTCACACACACACATATATATATAGGTAGGGAAACACACATACACATAATTTTAATATATCACATATATTCCTATATATAATACAGATCTATAGCTATGTGCAATATTATATAAGTCACACACACACATATATATAGGTAGGGAAACACACATACATATAATTTTAATATATCACATATATTCTTATATATAATACAGATCTATAGATATGTGCAATATTATATAAGCCACACACACACATATATATAGGTAGGGAAACACACATACATATAATTTTAATATATCACATATATTCTTATATATAATACAGATCTATAGATATGTGCAATATTATATAAGTCACACACACACATATATATAGGTAGGGAAACACACATACATATAATTTTAATATATCACATATATTCTTATATATAATACAGATCTATAGATATGTGCAATATTATATAAGCCACACACACACATATATATAGGTAGAGAAACACACATACATATAATTTTAATATATCACATATATTCTTATATATAATACAGATCTATAGATATGTGCAATATTATATAAGCCACACACACACATATATATAGGTAGAGAAACACACATACATATAATTTTAATATATCACATATATTCTTATATATAATACAGATCTATAGATATGTGCAATATTATATAAGTCACACACACACATATATATAGGTAGAGAAACACACATACATATAATTTTAATATATCACATATATTCTTATATATAATACAGATCTATAGATATGTGCAATATTATATAAGCCACACACACACATATATATAGGTAGGGAAACACACATACATATAATTTTAATATATCACATATATTCTTATATATAATACAGATCTATAGATATGTGCAATATTATATAAGCCACACACACACATATATATAGGTAGAGAAACACACATACATATAATTTTAATATATCACATATATTCCTATATATAATACAGATCTATAGCTATGTGCAATATTATATAAGTCACACACACACATATATATAGGTAGGGAAACACATACATATAATTTTAATATATCACATATATTCCTATATATAATGCAGATCTATAGATATGTGCAATATTATATAAGTCACACACACACATATATATAGGTAGAGAAACACACATACACATAATTTTAATATATCACATATATTCCTATATATAATACAGATCTATAGCTATGTGCAATATCATATAAGTCACACAAACACACGTATATATAGGTAGAGAAACAGTATATACCTGTCTCCTCCATTAGCATTCAAAGACCTTTCAGATAAGAACATTTTGCACGTGGCATAACGTCTGGCACAGGGCAAACCTTAATAAATGCTCGCCGGCTTCCCGCTTTAGGCTTCCAAGCCGAGCTAAACTGATCTCTTGGAGGGAACAAACTTCACCACCCACTAGCAGTATACTGTAGCCCCGACTTCGTTTCCAAAGAGAACCCACCCTACTCTAAGCTCCACCAGTACCTAAAGCAGCCCTCGAAGGTAGTACAAAATGCCTGAACCCTGCATGTACGAACCTCTCCTCTAGAGTCTGGACCAATAAGGATTCTTTTCTTAACTTGGGAACGCCCCCAAACGTCCGGGGGAAGATTCCCCAGATCCAAAAACATGGGCGGGAAAAGAAGCGATTACGTCTTTATTTTTACTAGCCTCGGAGGGCAACCTGGCACTCCCCCCCATCATGCGTAATACAACCGCAACATTATTCCGACAAGGGTTTCCCAGGCTGATTCGCCAGAAGGCCAGAGGGGGCCATGGCTCAGAAAAGAGGCAGAACGCGCACGCTGTAGGGTGCAGCCGGCTTGACGCACACACATACTCCGCCTCTTATAGCAAAGGGAGTCGCGGGAGCAGCGATCCTGAGAGGGGCTAACTCTGCGACAGTCGGCGTTTCGAAATGGGTTTCCAGTCCTGGTCTGACTTCACCACTAGACAGAAGAGAACAACCGCCGGCTTCATCACAACACAGTCGGACTCTCCCTGAGCTCTCTACAGCAAAGGTGTCTCGCGAGATGAACCTATACCCTTCTCCTTCTTTCGACAACTAGCACTTCCGACTTCCGGTCCGTAGCGAGGCTGGGTCGATGACGCAACTTCCGTGGAGTCTCCCTCCAGCTCTTCGCGCCTCTGGCGCACGTGACCAGTCGGAGGAGCGTGCTTGGCTTAGTTACCAGTTTCTTACAGTGAGTCGAAGTGGAGGCCCCGGCCCCTGGGCAGGGCCAGGGAAAGGCGTAGAACAGAACCTCCTGGTGGTGACTTAAGGGAAAGAGGCAAAGCACCATGGATAAACGAGGGGCGCAGGCCTCCGGTAGCACCAACCCTTCGGGTCGAGGCTTGAAGGCCCCTGCAATGCCTTCCCAGCCCTCGGGGACCTCTGCGACCCAGGCGAAGAGGGAGAGAGAGAGAGAGCGAAGGCCCAGCATGTTTGAGAAGGAGTCTGTGAGTGGGGTGGCAGTGACTGGGCCCCCTCCCCTCCAAACGATGACGGGCCCCTCCCAGTTGAAAGCGCCCCGGTTTTCTCTCCGCCTTCCCCCCACCTTCGGAAACAGAACAATGAAACTGAAAAAATTTGTGTCTTAACTGAGTTCCAGAGGATTTGACCAGTTAATCTAACCTGTACGGGATATGGGATCACATGTAAAGCATTCTCAGGGTCTTGTCTCTCTTGGTGAACGGAGAGGGGGGGGGGGGGGGGGGGGGGGGGGGGGGGGGGGGGGGGGGGAGGGGAAGGAAGATGTGCCTTGAAACGAGAAGAACTGGGTTTGAATCCTGCCTCTTGTGTGTCATTGGTGCACTTTTGACACGAGTGATTTCAAGTCCAGAAATAAGCCTTCAGTAGTGACACTGTGCTGCCCTAGGAGCTTAATTTAATCCCTCTGTGCCTCAGCTATAAAAGAACACAATTGAATTAAATGACTTGTAGTGTACCTTCCAGCTCTAAGTCTTTTTATCCCATACTGTCTGATCCAGAGGCAATCATTCCTATTTGTGAGAATCAAGTGAGACAATATAAAATGCTTTACTGACATTAAATGGTTTTATAAATAATTATTTTCATTCTGATTGATAACTTGAATCATTAGACAGTTTTCCCTGCTACATTCTAGGGAGATTTGATTTGCAACCTTGAAGCCAAGCAACCCAAACCCATCTTCCACAGGATAGCCCTTCAGATACTTAGAGATAATTCTATTTAATGGTTTTTTTTTTTTTCTTAAAGCTTTTTATTTTCAAAACAAGCATGAATAATTTTCATCATTCATCCTTGCAAAACTTTGTGTACCTTCTTCCCCCAACCTCCTCCCATAGACAGCAAGTAAATTCAATATATGCTAAATATATGCAATTCTTCTATACATGTTTATCTTGCTGCACAATTATTATATGATACAATTATCTTGCTGCACAAGAAAAGTCAGATCAAAAAGGGAAAAAAATGAGAAAGAAAACAAAATGCAAGCAAATAATAACAAAAAGAGTGAAAATACTATGTTGTGATCCACACTCAGTTCCTATAGTCCTCTCTCTGGTTATAGATGATTCTCTTCATCAAAAAGATCATTGGAACTGGCCTGAATCATCTCATTTTTTAAAGACCCACATGCATCAGAATAATTCATCATAATCTTGCTGTTGCTGTGAATGGTGAACTCCTGGTTCTACTCATGTATCATAACATCAATTCACATAAGTCTCTCCAGACTCTCTGAAATCATCCTGCTGATCACTTCTTATAGCATTCACATACCATAACTTATTCATCCATTCTCCAAATCATGGGCATCCACTCAATTTCCAGTTTCTTGCCAGTACAGAAAGAGCTGCCACAAACATTTTTGTACATGTGGGTCCCCTTCCGTCCTTTAAGATCTCTTTGGGATACACTACTGTATCAAAGAGTATGCAGTTTAATGGCTCTTTGGGCATACTTCCAAATTCTTCTCCAGAATGGTTGAATGAGTTCATAACTCCACCAACAATATATTAGTGCCTTAGTTTTCCCACATCCTCTCCAACATTCATTATCTTTTCCTGTCATCTTAGCCAATCTGAAAAGGTGTGTAGTGGTACATTAGAGTTGTCATAATTTGTATTTCTCTCATCAATAATGATTTAGAGCACCTTTTCATATGACTAGAAATTGTTTCAGTTTCTTCATCTGAAAATTATCTGTTCATATCCTTTGACCACTTAGGGATTGGAAAATAGCTTGAATTCTTACAAATTTGAGTCTATCCTCTATATATTTTAGAAATGAGGCCTTTATCAGAACTTTTGAATGTAAAAATTTTCCCCCACTTTATTGCTTCCCTTCTAATCTTATCTGCATTGGTTTTGTTTGTACAAAACATTTTTAACTTAATATAATCAAAATTATCCATTTTGTATTCAATAATGTACTCCAATTCTTCTTTGGCCACAAATTCCTTCCTTCTCCATAGATCTGAGAGGTAACAATCCTTTGTTCTTCTAATTTGTTTATAATATCCCTCTTTATGTCTAAATCATGAACCCATTTTGACCTTATCTTGGTATAGGATATTAGGTGTGGGTCAATGCCTAGTTTCTGCCATACTAATTTCTAATTTTCCCAGCAGTTTTTGACAAATAGTGAGTTCTTATCCCAAAAGCTGGGGTCTTTGGGTTGTCAAATACTAAATTACCACAGTCATTGACTGTTGTATCTTATGAACCTTATTCTACTGATTAACTATTGGATTTTTTAGCCAGTAGCAAATAGTTTTGATGACTACTGCTTAATGATATTATTTGAAGTCTGGTACAGCTAGGCCATCTTCATTTGCATTTTTCCCCATTAATTTCCTTTAAATTCTTGATCTTTTTTGTTCTTCCACATGAACTTTATTATTATTTTTTTCTAGCTCTGTAAAATAATTTATTGGGAGTTTGATTGGTATGGTACTGAATAGGTAGATTAATTTAGATAGTACTGTCATATTATATTAGCTCAACCTACACATGAGCACTTGATACTTTTCCAATTGATTAGATCTTACTTTATGTGGAAAGTGTTTTGTAATTATGTTCATATAGTTCCAGACTTTGCTTTGGCATGTAAACTCCAAATAATTTATATTATCTACAGTTATTTTAAATGGAAATTCCTCTTTGTATCTCTTACTGCTGAACTTTGTTGGTAATATATATAAATAATAATGATTTATGTGGATTTATTTTGTATCCTGCAATTTTGCTAAAGTTGTGAATTGTTTCAAGTAGTTTTTTAGTTGATTCTCTAAGTATACCATCATATTATCTGCAAAGAATGATAATTTGGTTTCTCATTACCTACGTTATTCCTTTAAGCTCTTTCTCTTATTGCCAAAGCTAACATTTCTAATACAATATTGAATAGTAAGGGTGATAGTGGGCAACGTTGTTACACCTTCATCTTATTAGGAATGGTTCTAGTTTGTCCCCATTATATATGATGCTTGCTGATGGTTTTAAATAGATGTTACTGATATTTTTAAGGAAAAGTCCATTTATTCTTATACTCTGTAGTGTTTGTTGTTGGTGGTGGTGGTGGTGTTTTTTTGGCTTCTTTGTTTTGTTTTGTTTTATATTTTTGCTGAGGCAATTGGGGTTAAATTATTTGCCCAGGGTCACACAGCTAGGAAGTGTTAAGTATCTGAGATCAGATTTGAACCTCAGATCCTTCTTACTTCAGAACTGGTACTCTATTGACTGTGCCACCTAGCTGTGCCATCTCTAGTGTTTTTAACAGGAATGGGTGTTGGAGTTTGTCAAATGTTTTTTCTGTATCTATTGAGATAATCATATGATTTTTGTTAGTTTGGTTATGGATATAGTCAGTTATGCTAATAGTTTTCCTAATATTGAATCAGCCCTGCATTCCTGATATAAATTCTATTTGATCATGGTATATTATCCGGGGGAATAACTTTCTGTAATTGCTTAGCTAATATTTAAGATTTTTGTATCAATATTCATTAGAGAAATTGGTCTATAGTTTTCTTTCTCTGTTTTGATCTTATCTGGTTTAGGTATCAGCACCATATTGGTGTCATAAAAGGAATTTGGTAGAACTTCTTCTTTCCCTATTTTTCCAAATAGTTTGCATAATGGAATTGTTCTTTAAATGTTTGATAGAATTCACATGTAAATTCATCTGGCCCTGGAGATTTTTTCTTAGGGAATCGATAACTTATTCAATTTTTTTTTCTAAAATAAGTACTATTTAAGTAATTTATTTCCCCTTCACTTAATCTGGGCAATCTATATTTTTGTAAGTATTCCTCCATTTCACTTAGATTGATTTATTGACATATAGTTGGGTAAAATAGCTCCTAATTATTGCTCTAAATTCTTTTTCATTGGTGGGAAGTTCACCCTTTTCATTTTTGATACTAGCAATTTTATTTTCTTTCCTTTTTCTAATCAAGTTAATTAAAGGTTTATCTATTTTGTTGGTTTTTTCATAAAACCACTTCTATTTTGTTTATTCAATAGTTTTCTTTCAATTTTATTCATCTATCCTTTTATTTTCAGAGTTTCAAATTTGGTATTTAATTGGGTTTTTTTTTTAACATTGTTAATTACATGTCCAGTTTACTGATCTTCTCTTTATTTTATGCAAGCAAGCATCTAGAACTATAAAACTTCCCCTAAGAACTGCTTTGGCTGCATCCCACGTCTCATTATTATCATGCTCTTGTATGAAATTATCGATTGTGTCTATGATTTGTTATTTCACTGACTCGTTCTTCAGTATTAGATTATTTAGTTTCCAATTAATTTCTGGTCTATTTTCCCCTGGCCTTTTATTGAATGTAATTTTTATTGCATCATGATCTGAAAAAATGCATTTACTATTTCTTCCTTTTAGCATTTGATTTTGAGGTTTTCAATGCCCTAAACAGGGTCAATTTTTGTATAGGTTTCATGTTCTGCCAAGAAAAAAGTATATTTCTTTCCATCTCCATTCAATTCTCTCCAAAGATCTATAATACCTAATTTTTCTAGAACTCTATTTAACCTCCTTAACTTCTTTCTTATTTATTTTGTGATTCGATTAATCTAGTTCTGAGAGAGCAAGGTTGAGAACCCCTACAAATATAGTTTTGCTGTCTAATTCTTCTTTCAGCTCTCTTAATTTTCTCTCTTGGAATTTGGATGCTATACTAATTGGTGAATATATGTTTAGTATTGATATTGCTTAATTATTTATGGTACCCTTTAGCAAGATGTAGTTTTCTTCCTTATCTCTTTTAATTACATCTATTTTTGCTTTTGCTTGATTTGAGATCAGGATTACTACCCCTGCTTTTTTTTTTTTTTAACTTCATTTGAAGCATAATAGATTTTGCTTCAACTTTTTACCTTTACTTTATATGTATCACTCTGCTTTAAATGTGTTTCTTGTAAAAAAACATATTGTAGGATTCTGACTTTTAATCCATTCTCCTATCCGTTTCTGTTTTATGGGAGAGTTCATCCCATTCACATTCATAGTTGAAATTACTAACTCTGTATTTCCCACCATCTTGTTTCCCTGTAACCTCCCACCTAGACTACTGATTGCCAGGGCCGTACAAACCAATCTTCCCCAGATTCACATGAGGATGAGCCGATGTTAAGGTGCCAAACAGCCTTTCTTTACTGGTAATCTCAGCAGGGGTTAACTGGAAGCAAGAGCAAGTGTATATGTCTCTGTGTCTCTCTGCATCTCTGAATCTCTTTCTGTATCTCTGCCTCTCTCTCTGCATCTCTGCCTCTCTCTACTTCTCTCCACATCCTTCTTGCCTATGAACTCAAAGCTGGCTATTTATATTTATGCTCCTCTGGGATTACCACGTGACTAGCCCACTCAGCACTGTGTAGGTGGATCCACAGAAGGGAGCATCTGGAGTTAGTGCTGAGCCTTAGGAAAAGATCTAGCAAGAGGACATACCAGTCTCCATCTAGAGAAACCTTTAATACCTGGAACCTCCTGCCTCAGAGGCCAAGCCCCTTTGTACCTCCTGGATTCACTCTACCAGCTATCATGGCATACATGTTAATTCTCAGAAGGAAAGTCCCTAACATTTCCCCAAGTTATACTTTTTCTCTTTCCTTTCCCCTTTCTTCCCTGTCCAGTATTTTGCTTCTGACCATCCCCTCCTTCAAATAGCCCTCCACTTTCACAGCCCTCCTCCCTTTTTTTTACCTTTCCCCTTATATTTCTGTTTCCACTTCCATTCACCTTCACCCTTTCCTTTCCTCTTTCCCCTTCTACTTCACTATAGGGTGAGACAAGTTTCTCTGTGAAGCTAAATATGCCTGATATTCTCTCTCTGAGCTAAATCTGATGAAAGTAAGATTCACACAATGCTCATGCCCATTTCTTTTTTTCCCTCAATTGAAATAGGTCTTTTTTTTGCCTCTATGAAATATAATTTAACCCATTTTTAACTCCATTTTCCTCTTCTTTCAGAAGAATCCCCTTTCCTATTCTAGTTTCTTTTTTATATCATCACAATAAAATCAAATTATACCTGCACCCTTTAAATATACCCATAACTCCAAAAAAATGTTGTAACTAAATTCCAGAATTATCAGGTCAAGGAGAAAACACTACAGGCAGCCAGAAAGAAAGAATTCAAATATCAAGGAGCCAGGACAAGATTACTCAAGACAGAACAACTTCTACATCAAAGGATAAGAGATCCTGGAATATTTTGAAAAGCAAAGAAGCTTGTATTACCAACTACCTAGCAAAATTGAATATAATTTTTCCGGGGAAAAGATGGATATTAAGTGAAATAGAGGTCTTTCAATTGTTCCTCATGAAAAGACCAGAAATAAACAGAAAGTTTGATCTTCAAATATAAGATTCAAGAGAAGTATAAAAAGGTAAACAGGAAAGAAAACAAATATGTTATTTAAAGGTTAAAGTGTTTACATTCCCATTTACATGGAAATATGACATTTGTAACTCTTGAGAACTGTATTTCTATTAGGGCCAGATAGAAGGATATTCACAGAAAAAGGATATAAGTTGATTTTGATATAACATAAAGAAAAAGAAATTAAGAGATGGAAAAAGTATTATGCTGGGAGGTAAAATGGGATAAATTAGATCACATGAAGAGGCACAAAAAACCTATTACAGTAGAGGAAAAGAAGAGAGGATTTTATCAGATTTTCCTCAATGAGAGAATAACATACACAACCAATTAAATATAGAAATTTACCTTGCCATGTATGGACATAGGAAGAGAAAAGGAAAAGAGGAGAGGGCTGGGGGTAGAAGGCAGGGCAAATTGAGGTAGGCAGTGGTCAGAAGTAAAATAATGATGAGGAGAGACAGGGTAAAAAATATAGAAGTATAAATGAGACAAAATAGGAAAGAGGGAAGTGCACAACTAGTAAGTATAATTGTAATTGCGAATGGAATGAAATCTGTATAACACAGAAAAAGTTAGCAGGGTGGATCAAAAAACAAATATGAAGCAGAGAGACAGAGTAAAGGTAAAAAGCTGATGCAGAATATATTATGTTTCAGTTGAAGCAAAACCAGAGGGAGCAATCTTGATCTCAAATAAAACAAAAACAAAAATAGATCTAATTAAAAGAGATAAAAAGGAAACTACATCTTGCTAAAAAGTGTCATAGATAAGGAAGTAATAGGAATACTAAACAAATATACAGCAAGGCATATAACATAAATTCTTAGAGAAGAAGTTAAGGAAGTCACAGAATAAAATAGACATCAAAACTATACTAGTGGAGGATTTTAACCTCTCCCTCTCAAAGTTAGATAAATCTAACCCCAAAATAAGAAAGAAGTAAAAGAGGTATATAGAATTTTAGTAAAGTTATATATGATAGACCTCTGGAAAAAATTGAATGGGAATAGAAAGGAATATATTTTCTCAGCAGAACTTAGCATGTATGCAAAAATTAATCATGTGTTAAAAAATAAAAGCTCATAATCAAATTCAAAAAGATAAATGCATCTTTTTTATATCATGATACAATAAAAATTACTTGAGAGAAAGGGCCATGGAAAAATATACCAAAAATTAATTAGAAACTAAATCATCTAATCCTAAAGAATGAGTGGGTCAAACATCACATCACAGAAACAATAATTTCATCCAAGATAATAACAGTAATGAGACAACATAATAAAACTTATGGGATGCAGTCAAAAAAGTTCTTAGGGGAAATTTCATATCTCTAAATGCTTATATGAATAAAATAAATCAATGAATTGGAAATGCAACTAAAAACATACAAAAAGAACAAATTAAAAATCCCTAATTAAGTACCAAATTAGAAATTCTAAAAATCAAAGGAGAGATTTAAAAAATTTAAAGTAAGAAAACTATTTAACTAATAAATAAAACTAGGAGCTTGTTTGATGGGGAGGAAAATTAAATAAAGCTGTCATTAATTTGATTTAAAAACTAAATTACCAAAATGAAAAAGTAAAAAATGAATACTTCATTAATAAAGACAAAATTAAAACAGGTAGGAGCTGTTTTGCCCAATTGTGTGCCAATAAATCTGACAATCTAAGTGAAATGGATAAATACTGACAAAAATATGAATTGATCAGATTAATAGAAGAAATAAAATACTTCTATTAGGAAAAAAAAAATTGAACAAGCCATAAGTTAACTCCACAAAAAAATCTTCAAGGCCATATGGATATACAAGAGAATTCTATTAAACATTTAATTACCAATTCCAACACTATATAACTTATTTGAAAAAACAGGGCAAGAAGGAGCCCTACCAAATTCTTTTTAAAACACAAATATGGTGCTGATACCTAAACCATAAAGAGTCAAAACAGAGAAAGAAAAGTATAGACTAATCTCCCTTTTGAGTATTAATGCAAAAAATTTAAATAAAATATTGGCAAGGCAATTACAGCAATTTGTCACCAGAATAATACACCATGATCAGGAGGAATTTATTCCATCGATGCAGGACTGGTTCAATATTAGGGAAACTATCAGTATAATGGGCCATATTAATAACAAAACCAACAAATCATATGATTATATCAATAGATGCAGAAAAAGTCTTTGATAAAATACAGCATCCATTCCTATTGAAAACATTAGAGAATATAGGAATAAATAAGAGTTTTACTTAAAATGATCAGCCGTATCTAAAATGGCATCAGCAATAAGTAATAGTGATAAGCTAGACACCTTCCCAATAAGTTCAGCAAGGATGCTCATTATCACCATTACTGTTCAATATGGTATTTGAAATCTTAGTTTTAGCAATGAGAGAAGAAAAAGAAATTGAAGGAATTAGAATAGGCAATGAATAAACAAAACTATCATTCTTTGCAGATGCTATTATAGTATACTTAGAGAATCAACTAAAAATTAATTGAAATAATAAACAGCTTTAACATCATTGTAAGATATAAAATAAACCCATTTAAATAATCAGCATTTGTATATATTACTAACAAAGCCCAGCAGCAAAAGTTGGGGGGAAAATCCATTTAAAATAACTGTAGATAATATAAAATATTTGGGAGTTTTCCTGCCAAAACAAACCCAGGAACTATGTGAACATAATTACAAAACACTTTTCATGCAAATAAAGTCAGATATAAATAATTGGGAAAATATTGCTCATGAGTAGGCCAAGCCAATATAATAAAAATTTAGAACCATATCAAACTGCCCAAAAAAAGTTTTTTATAGAGCTAGAAAGAAAATAATTTATCTGGAAGAACAAAGGGTCAAGAATATCAAGGGAAGTAAATGAAAAAAATGTAAAGGAAAGGAGCCTAGCTGTACCAGATCTAAATAAAGTGGTAATCATTAAAATTAATTAATACTGGCTAAGATACAGAATGGTGGATCAATAGAATGTTAGGTAACAAGACACAATAGTAAATGACTACAGTAATCTACTTTTGATAAACCCAAAAATTCCAGCTTCTGATATAATCTGTCATTAGAGAAAAACTGCTAGGAAAATTGGAAAATAATATGACAGAAAGTAGTCATAGATCAACATCTCACACCCTATACCAAGGTAAGCTCAAAATAGGTACATGATTTAGACAAAGGATAAAGCTAAGCCAATTAGGAGAGCAAGAATAGTTTACCTGTCAGAAAAGAATAATTTATGATCAAACAGAAGATAAAAACATGAAATTCAAGATGAATAATTTTGATTACATTAAATTAAAAAGTGTTTGCACAAATAAAGCCCATGCAACCAAGATTAGAAAGGAAGCAGAAAGCTGGAAAAACAATTTTTACAAGCAGTGTTTCTGATAAAGGATTCATTTATAAAATATAGAGAACCTAGTCAAATTTAAAAGAATACAAATCATTCCCCATCTGATAAATGATCAAAGGATATGGACAAATTTGAACAGTTTTCAGAAGAAATTAAAGCTATCATCATATAAAAAAAGGATTTCTAAATTATTAAAGCAAAGTAAAACAATTCTAAGATACCACCTTACTCACACCTATAAGGGGGTAATATGACAGAAAAGGAAAATGATAAATGTTGGAAAAGATTTGGAAAACTGGGACAATAATGCATTATTGGTGGAGTTGTGAACTGATCCAGCCACTCTGGAGAACAACTTGAAACTATGCCCAAAGGGCAAGCAAACTACATAACCTTTGATCCAGCAGTACCACTAGGCGTTCTATATCCCCAAAAAATCATAAAAAATGGAAAAGGACCTACATATACAGAAATATTTTAGTAGATCTTTTTGTGTTGGGAAAGAATTGGAAATCAAAGTGATGCCCATCAATGGCTGAACAAATCTGTGGTATGTGAATGTAATGGAACACTATTATTCTGTAAGAAATCACGAGCAGGCTAATTTCAGAAAAACTTGGAAAGACTGATAATGAGTAAAGTGAGCAGAACCCAAAACATTGAACAGAGTAACAGCATATTGTACAGATGATCTTCTCAGGAATGCAATGATCTAAGACAATCCCAATGGACTCATAAAGAAAATGCTACCCACACCCAGAGAAAAAATTATGGAGTTTGGCTGCATATCGAAGCACACTATTATAATGTCTGGACTAGCTTTTTGGAAGATCTTTGGATGGGCCTTGGTCTTTAGGTGGAGAAGTGAAGAAAGCAGGAGAGCCACCACAAAGCTGGTCAAAGATAGAGTGTCTGTGGCTTGAGAGAGTCTCCCTTTACAATCCTCTCAGCCCTTAAATACCTCAGGACAAATATATCACTACAACTGAGCATGTTCCAACTGTCCATTACATCAACATCACATTAATTATACGTTTAGAGAACCATTATCTCATACTGAGTAGGTGTTTAACTATAAACACCCTGCTGTCCTTGATTCAAGTATGCCTTTTCATAGTTCTGGACCTCTACACACAATTTTCACTTTTTTTTTTTTTGCTTTTTCTTGCTTGTGGTTTTTGTCTTTTTTTCTGATTTTTCTATCACAACATGACTAATATGGAGATAGATTTAATATGATTGTACATGTATAACCTCTATCAGATTGCCATCTTGGGGAGGGGGAAGGAATGGGAGGGAGAAAAACTGAAAATCAAAATATCATAAAAACAAATGTTGAAAACTAATAATTTTTAAAATTCCAATCAGATTTTATATTTAATGCTGGAAGTGATTAGGTAGTCACTAAAGATTATTGAGTGAAATGGATGAAAGAAAAAATATGGGATGAAAGTTGAGGAGATTAGGGTCCAAATGAGGAACTTTAAGAATGGAAGACCAGATGTGTTTATTTTGTAGATAGCAAAGAATGAAACAATAGATAAGGAGAAATTGAAGATTAGAGAGAGAGGATGAGATGCAAGGTGGCCTTTGGTAGAAGGTCTATCTTTTCATAATACACTGGCGTAAAGCAGGAAAGATGAGGATGATGTCACAGGACTTTAATGTATGGAATGGAAGAGATGAGGAAACTTGTAACAAATTGTTTTATCAATAAATATAAAATTTAAGATCCTCTGCTGAGGGTTTTGGAGGACTAAAGCAATTGCCTTGCTGCCCTAAAGATCCAGTTGGATTAAATAACATAAATTTGGAATGGAACCTCTTGTATATGATTTTTTTCCAGAACTATTCAGCAGGAGAAGAGACAAGTGGTGGGACTAATTCAAGATTAAAGTTTAGTGATGCATAGTCAAGAGCAAAGGGTTCAAAGGGGAGGAACCCTAAGGTTAGGGGGTTAACTATAATAAGGTCAGGTTTGAGATGAAGGAAAAGTAAAAGCCCAGAAGGAATGATGGTTCGAAATACATTCTCTCATCTCCTTCATAAGCTTTTTCTTCAAGGCTTAATTCAGATGCCACCTTATACGCCAGCTGAATGTATTTGTGAATTGAATTTTTATAGGGCAATTTGTCTGGACTTTCCTTTGCCCTCATCCCATCAGATCTTAGAATAATTATAACTGCCATTTGAACTTCAATATCTCTTTGAGGTTGGTGCTCTAGATTTTATTCTCCCTATTTTATTTATTAAGAAACTAAAGTTCAGAGCATTTTAGTGACTTGCTCTTGACTTTGGTCAGTTTAAGAGGCAGAATCTGATCTCTTATATATACTACTAGACCGGGTTTCAATGTGACAAGCCTGAAAAAGATTTCAAGTGCTTTATTTTGTTGATCTTCCTCTTGTCTACAGAATAATCCAAATAATTTTCTCAGGTTTGACTATCTCCAGTTTTCAGTCTAAATGTGAGACACTGTTATGTATGTGTATCTAAGTGCTTATGTGCATGTGTGTGCATGCATATGCATTTGTATTTTTATGTATGCATATACATACACTCAAATGTCTGTTTATGAAGAGATAAAACAGTTTGTTATTATTAAACTAATGCAAAAATAAACTCATAGGAGAGTGTTAGTTTGTCCCCTTCCCACAATGGTCTGTCAGGGTTACTTCCACTGCAAAAAAGTATTTAAAAGCAGAAACTCAAATAACTAACTGAGCCAGCCATAGTAAAATTATAACTTTTATTTTTATTTTATTTTAGTATGCACAAATCTTACGGGACAGACTGAGAGATTCTATACATGATGTTCTATACGTTGAACCTCCATTTGATGAGTCAATTGCTGATATAGGTAAAGACCAATGGAAGGCCTTGGGAAAAGTAAAATATGCAAACACATATAGAATGGCACCGTACAGGAAATTCCAAGCTCAGACAGTACAAAAGAAAGTTCAACAGATACTAACGGTTAGAGAAATACATATTTTTCCTAAAATATTTGATGATAAAATATATTTCTATAAAAAGACGGGTTTTAAGGTATTCTCTTTAGGTATCTCTAAGAAACTTAAAGTATATTACAGAATGTTATTGCCATTGCTATAAGTATAGTAGATTGTATTTTTATTGTTACAACTTACCATTAACCATGAGTTGAATACTACTTCTACAATGCTAAGATAGATCTAAAATTGGGAAATAGGCAAGAGTGAACACAAAGCATGTTGAGTATATGAAGAAAAATATGTATTGAATGTAGTCCTTTACTCTGATATTTTGATTGATTCATCCAGTATTTCATCACTGAGTATAATTCTTTTATTTCTTCTCATCCTATGATTTTTCTCCTAAATGTCATTAGATCTCCACAATGATGGAGGCAGTTCAGATATTTTTATTATTGTTTTACAGGTAAAGAAAGTGAGGCATTGAGAGGTCAAGTGCTTTGCAAAAGTCAGTAGTGATAGAGCTGGGACTTAAATCTGGATATATATTTTTTTAAATCAGTGAGTTTTCTTAATTCACAATAGTGTATCCAAAGATGGAAGGAGCATTGGAAGTCATATAATACTAAAATTTTAAGAGGAATACCTTTTACAACTTCCCTAATATATCATCCAGCCTCTTATTTAAAGATCTCTAAATTCTCAATACAATTCATTTCACTTTTGGGCAACTAAAATAATTTGGAAGTTGTTTTTTTTTGTTTGTTTGGTTTTTTTTTTTTCCCTTTTTAATTAGTAGAAATTGCTCTCTGTAGTCAAGCAGAATAAATCTTTTATTTTATATAACATACTTTTATATATTTGAAAACTCTTATAAATCCATCCCTTCCCAACCTTCAACCCAATATTATACAGAATAACATTTCTGATTCTTTCAGTTAATCTTCATTAGGCATGGATTGGAATCATTCTACTAACATTTCTATGGATGCACTCCCAACTTTGACAATGGCCTTCAATACATATAGTGCCAAGAACTGAATACAAAAGATGGCAGATAGATCTCAGCAATATGGGATTATTACTCCCTCTTTTTGGATTATTATACTTACATTGATTGCAATCTAAGAATATGTAGCTTCTTTTGCTGCCATATTACTGTCTACACATGTTATTTTTGTAGTCCACCAAAATTCCCTGATTTTTTTTTCAATATAAATTGATGTTTAACCCTGATTTTCATATTCTATACTTACCTAATTTAATTTTTTAACCTGAATGCAAGAAATTTATTTTCATTAAATTTCACAGTATTAGGTTTGGGGGGTCTGACCGATTAAGATTTGGAGGGAGCCCAATTCTGTCATTCAATATATTAGCTATAGATTAAAAATATTAGAACCAAGGACAAGTCCCTCTAAGACCTTCCATTAGAAACCTCTTTCAAAAGTGTTATTTAGTAATTATTCTTAGGTTCTGGTCATTCATCATTAGGTCCACTTAATTATACTATTATCTAAGCCAGTTCTTTCTACTATGCCCACAAGGATAACATGAGAGAATTTGTCAAATTCTATGTATTTCAATTTCCCTAATTAAGTAAACCATGACAAGTCTAGTAAACCTGTCAAAAAAAAATGAGATTAATATGATGAGACCTATTTTTGATAAAGCTATGCTGACTCTTAGGTGAAAAAAATGTGTTCTTTGTTGTGAGTTCCTTGAGGGCAGGGCTTGTCTTTTTCCCTTTCTAAATGCTCACAAATCATGCCTTAATACATTATGGAGTGATAATTCCTAATAACCTTTATGTCACAGTAATAGGAAAATAGTTGAACAAGTCATGATGTTTATGAATTCAATGAAATATGTCATAAGAAATACAAATACAAATACAAAGAAATAAAGGAAAAATATTCAAAATTACACTAAATAATAATAATAGGTTGTACTTACATAGCCCTTTAACATTTGTAAAGCACTTTACATATATTATCTCATTAAAGAAGAGAGTAAAGTGACTGGTCTAGGATGACACAGCTATTAATGTTTGAAACAGAATTGGAAGCTATAGCTTATTCCAAGTCAAGCATTTTGACACTACACTGCCATCTGAAACACATAGCAGGAGTTATATAAATATTAGCTGTTATCATTATTGTTATTATAATCATCATAATTCTGTTATATCATGTACCACAATTTCTTTAGCTATTTCCAACATACATATTAATCATTTATTGCTTTTCAATACCAAACCTTGTCAAAGAAACTTGATAAAATAAAATTTCCCCATTTAATTGTTTCCTTTCTTATCCTAGGTAATTGTGTCTATGCAGAAGTTTTGATTTTCATGCAAAGTTATCTCTTTTGTAATTGCCTCTCTCCCTTGCTTCTTAAGAATATATCTCCTAAACCGTATGAACACAATTACAAAATAAATTTTGTACACAAATTTACAAAAAGTCAGATCTAAACAAATGGAAAAATATAATTGCTCATGGGTAGGCTGAAGCAGTATAATGAAAATGACAACTCTTATATAAATTAATTTACTTATTCAGTATCCAATCAAACTACCAAAAAATTATTTTATATAAGTAGAGCACATCTCCTATCCATAGCAGTGAGAGATATATAATCAGCTTCTCTTCTAATTATTTATGTTATGATCTTTAATATTAAGATTGCAAATCCACTTAGGATATATTGTGAAACAATTTTAAATTGTTAGGCTGAAAGCCTGATTTTTGCCTTTCCCATTTTCTCGGCAGTTTTTATCAAATATTAAAATCTTTTCGAAGTAATTTTTATTTTCTACTTTGTTATATAATAGGCTATTGAATTCCATTGTTTTAGATCCTTTTTTTTGCATAGTCATTTCTATTGATGTAAATCTCTGTTTTTAAAATAATGCCAAGTATTTTGATGATCAGACAATAGTGAGGACTGGGTATTCTTACTTTACTTCCATATTTACTAAAAAGTTCTATTGTGTCCCCACTGCCCATGAAACTTTTGATATTAATTAATAAATATTTATCAAGCATCTACCATCTACTTGGCCCTTCACTGAGTATTAGTGTGTGGGACAGGTCGGGTGCAAGACCCCCTTTCCCAATTAACAAATCAGAAGCATCATCAGCATTTATTTAATGCCTGCAAGGAGAGGCTCAGACAGACCTGGAAGCCATCCCAACTCCACCATGTGCTCCTGCAACCTGGCCAGCTTCTGGCTTAAAAGCAAAAGGCTTGAGCCTTCTCATTGGATAGATTAAAAGGACATAACTATCCTTGATCAATGGTCACAAATGTTGGCTGCCTCCCACAGGTCATGTCACTTCCTGCGACTGCCTGTATCTCAGGGTCAAAGTTCATCCCTTCAGAGATCAAATGACCTTTACAAGGTCTCATTTCTGGGAACAGGGAATCGTGTTACTTAATACTGAGAAATACTTCATCCAATCAATCCCATTCACTAGTCATACAAAAAGGGCAAAAGACAAGCCCTGCCCTCAAGAAACTCACAAGCTAATGGAGGCACTAGAAATACATACAAACTATGCACAGGATAAATAGGGAATAATTAAAAGAGGGAAGGCATTGAAATTAAGAGACTATGGAAGACTTCCACTACAAAATGCAATTTTAATTAGAACTTCAAGCCAAGGGAACCAGCAGTCAGAGTGGAGGGAGAAAAAAGAAACATTCTAGGCATGGAGGGATAGTCTGGGGGAATGTCTTGTTCATGGAACAAGGAGGCCCAATGTCACTAGTTCAGATAATATATGTCAGGGAATCAGATGGCAGAAGACTGAAAAGGTAGGAGAGGACTAGGATATGAAAGTCTTTGAATATCAAACAGCATTCTGTATTTTATCCTGGAGAAAATAGGGAGTTACTGAAATTTATTGAGGGGTGACATAGTTGAACTTACTTTACTAAAAAAGACCCTTCTAAACTCATGTTCTATAGGATTTTTAGCACGAGTATTGGAAAGATCTATATGCCTTTATGCAAAATAGAGTAAGAAAAGCCAAGAAAATAGTCCACACAATGAATACAATCATGTAAATGGAACCTCACACACAAAATAATCAAAAATAAATGGTGAAAATTATAAACAAATAATTGGGAGGTCACAAGTATTACAAATTGCACATATTTTCAGAATTGTTCAGTGTACTGTTCTTTTTGTCTTTAAAAAAATTGTTTATGACATGACTCTGGATAAGAGAAGAGGGATATTGGGTAAAAACTAATGTTTGTAGGTAAAAAATATATATCAATAAAAACTTATTTTAAAGTATTATAAAGCATAGAAATAAAAAGATTTTTCATAATCTACAAACTTATCTGATGCCAAAAGTAGGCCTTATACATAATGAAGATTAACTAGAGATATTTCCAAAAAGGATATGATCAGGTTATTTTCATAAGATAAATGTCAAGCTATCAAAAACTATTTGCAAAAATATTCCAAAACATTAATGATAATGATGTAGATTGAAACAACTGAAGTTCTACCTCATGTCTATCAGTTTAGCAAAACAACTGAAAAGAGAATGACAATTATTTTGAGAACTATTTGGAAGATAGGTACATTAACTCACATTTGTGGATCTTTGGATTGAGATTGCCATAGTACAAAGCAATTTGGAACTATACACAAAGAATCACTAAACTGTGTTTGCCCTTTGACCACTAACAAAGAACTGGATGTTTGAGAAATAACTGAACAAAATATAACATGTCTAATGGAATATTATACAATTCTAGTGGAATAATGAAAGGAATTGTTTCAGAGTGAAGTTTCGAGGACCAGAAATAGTAACCTAGTAAAGAAAAACAACATTGAAAACTTTAGCCACACAATCACTAATCACCACTCCGGATTTCGGGTTTCGTGATAAGAAATTTACCAATTTCCTTTTAGAGATAAAGGACTGAAAGAGATATTTTCATATAAGGATATATAAGTATGATGAGATCCTGGGTAACTAGGTGGGTAGGCAGAAAAAGCCTGAAGTAAGGATAAAATTACTCCCTGAGGCAAGCAAGGAAGGTCACTGATGGGGATCATTTCAAATTTTATAGTCTCATCCTTAGTGGAGGTCTTAGGTAGCTCCACATTACTGTGTCTAGTCAGAAATCCAAGTTGTATAAAAAACCTGAGGTTAAATTTCCCCTATAAATCTGCCTATGTTCCATGTCATCTTTGCTGAATCCCTCCCTTTTGGGTTAGCCCATTGTGGCATTTTGTCCACATTCTCTCCACCCCTCCCCCATGCCTCGGGGTGTTTCTTCTTCTGGTTTATTTTAGGATGCTTGAACTCCTCTTTGAATTTAGCCTGCTAGTCAAAGAAGTACTCCTACCTTATGGTGCATTCCCTTTCTCCTGATTAATTGTGAGTTGTCTTTTCATTCACAGGGAACTTGTCTTTTCATTGTTAATTATTTAAAAATCGCTTTCCTGTCTAATTATATGCTCTCTCCCAAATCTGTTTTGTTTTTATCACTCCTGGTGCCTATTATATCTTTTCATTTTGTCTATAATCTCTTCTCTTATATAAACCTATCTTTTGCCAAAGATCATAGCTATTGTAAATTCTTCACACGACCAAACCTCAACATTTTGTGCCAATCCCCCCCATCTGGTGCCAATTGGTACTAAACCTCAAATACATCACTTACATTATATGTTTTTCACCCCTTTTTCAATTAGAGGAGAACTAAAATTTAGGAGGGGAGAAGTGTTAAGCTTAAAATAGAAATTGGTAAACTATGGCCTGAGGGCCAAACCGGGTCTGAAAAAATATATAACAATATAATAGAAATACTGTTCCATAAGAAATGATGAAACAAATGGTTTCAGCAAAACTTAGGAAGACTTCTATGGATTTATTCAAAGTCAGAACAATTTATGTAGAATCAAGAGAACAATTTAAATAATTCAATAATTTATATATTAAAAGAAACTTAAAGGTCTTTGATGAATGTTGGCCTTTACCAACAGCATGTAAATGATTAGGAACTGTGCTACCCACTTCCTGATAGAGATGTTCTACTTAAGATAGAGAATCAGACATTTTTTTTTAACATATCAAATGTGCACATTTATTTTGTTTATTGTGCTTATCTATTACTAAGATTGGGGTTTTTGTTTTTCAATTTTGGGAGGAGAGGAACTTGATATAGTAGGGACAAAAAAAAAAAAAAAAAAAAAAACGGGAAAAAGAAAAAGAGAAGCACTTATGTTTTGTTTTGTCTGTTTTACAAAATGCATAGAAAAAAACCGAAGGAATTTCCAAACAAAACAGGCAAGAAATACAACTTTGAAACTTGGTGCTTTGAAAATAAAATATTTCTGCCTAATGGAGAATGATTTTGCTTACTATAAACATTGTAATGGGTTTTCTATTTCTTGTTTTCTCAATGAATGAGGGAGAAAGCAGGGAAACACAAAAATTCAGAACTAAAAATAAAATGTAATTTAAAAAAAATAATACCAAGTAAAAACACCTTTTGTTTAAGAACTGTTGCTTATGTCAAATTCAAGCATAGGCTAAAGCTTCTTTCGAATGAACCCCATATAAAGATAAGTACAATAAAGTTCACTGGGCAGAATTTAAAAATAAAATAATCAAAATGAAATATTGAATAGTGGTGGAATAATGAATATAATACTGGGTATAGAGTCAGGATTAAGAGTGCAAATGAAGTTTCCAACACTTATTAGTTTGTTGAGGTTAGGAACCGAATGTTGAGGTGTAGACCACATGTTGAGGTCTACATTTGGGGTACCTAAATGAAATTAGGGTTTAGTTAAGGTCTAGTGGCAGGTTTGGGGTACAGGCAGTCAAACAGAGTTCCCCTGCAACCCCCTTAGATTCGGCGCAAGGATACGGCGGTATATGAGGTCTAGAAGCGGCCCGGAATTCCCAATAAAAGCATTTATTGGCCCAGAGAGCTAGATTAATAAAAGAGGTTTATTATTGAGTTTAGAAGTAGGAGATAGGTGAAGGTAGAGATAAGGAGGGCACTGGACAGAGGGTCCAGTGGACAGAGGGTCCTCACATGGCGACCATGTTTGGAATCTTTGCAAAGAGGGGTTCCCATTGTGGTCCTTTTAAGTCAGAGACTTAGCTCGAGGGGCTTTGGGGTGTAGCCCCAGAGTTGGCTCAGATCCGGGTGGGGCTGGGACAGGTCCGGAGCTTCTATTGGAATTCAAAGGGACCAGGATTTGTGAGTCAAAGGGTAATTTACATTAGCTAGGGGGGTTGGGAATCAAAGATTGGAATCTTTCCCCCATCAAGTTGACCCTGGGCAAATTACTTAACCTGTCTGCCTCAGTTTCCTCACACTATAAAATAGGGGTCATAATAGCACCTACCATACCAGGGTGCTTGTGAGTATCAAATGAGTTACTTATAAAACATTTAAAACAATACCTGGCACATAATTGTTGTACATCAGAAAAGTTATGTTTTGACTTGAAAGTGAATTGGATTTAAATGAAGAAGAGCTAGGCAAAGTCACCAGATTCACTCTCCTTCAAAGCCATCTGGGTCCAATGGCAGGATATAGATCAGGAAGAAAATGAAAGTCATTGGCAATTGTAAGCTAAGATCTTAACCAGGCTTCAGTTTGTCTGAGACAATACCCATTAAATTATTAAGGTTACATAAGAAATGAGGCAAAAAGATAGCTTCTTTTACCTACTCAAAAGAAAGAAAGATCAATGAGGAAGGGGAAGACCCTCAGGGTTTTAACCAGAACATAAATAGTCTCTTCATACACCCACTCTGAGCCATTAAAAGCCAAACAACGACAAACTTAAGACTGGAACTGGAACTTATTGGCCAAAGAGAACATTGAGTTCAAGGCTTACTTAACTAGCTCCATATCTGACACATAGTAGATATATGGTATATTCTTATTCTCTTTATCTTTTAATATATTTTTTAAAAAAGTAAGCTGTTTAAAATTATTTTTACATATAATCTTTATGTTCTGCTTTTCATATGGGAATATCTTTTTTAATGTTAAATTCAGATTTAAAAACATGATGTTTTAAAAAGAATGAATAAATTATTTATTGACTTCCCCAATTGCATAAAAGTTCCTTTAGAATGGGGATTGTTTCCTTCTGTGTATTTGTATCACTAGTGTCTAGCACAATGTTTGACACATAATAAGTACTTAATACATGATTGATTAAAATGTCATATTGACATAGTGATTATGTTGCACAAATAACAATCTTGTTTTTATTCTTCTGATTTACTGTTGATTTAAACTTTTCTGTACCTAGTTTATTGTCAATTAATATTATCATATTCATGATAAAATTAATTTTATTTTTTGTGATGATTGTATTTGCTATGTTGAGTGCCTCTTGGCCCTAATTTCTCTTTTTTTTTTCTTTTTCTTTTTTTCTTCTTCTTTTTTTTTTTTTTTTGCTGAGGCAATTGGGGTTAAGTGATTTACCCAGGATCACACAGCTACGAAGTTTTAAGTTTCTAGAAGTCAAATTTGAATTCAGGTCCTCTGACTTCAAGGCTGGTGGTCTATCCACTGCACTAATTAGCTTCCTTTGGTCTAATTTCTAAGCAAATACAAGTGTGAGGCTTCTAAGTAATCAAAATCTTATGCCTCTTATTTCTATCCTGGGGGATAATTTCCAAAGTAGTGAGTTTGAGTCTGCTTTCTCACTCTCTAGGAAAGGCTAGCTACTTCAGAGTTCTAAGATACTACTGATTTTGAGATTGTTCTTCTCTAATTCTGTCAGCTCAAACCTTCATTTTAAGAATGATATCCTCACAGTTATCCACCAGTACCCTACATTTTCAATTCCATTTAACCTGTTGGCATCAGTTAGCTTTTACATAGGGCTATAAAGTTATAGCAAAAACAAAAGTCCTAACATTTCCCACATCTGGGGCCCACTCTCCCTTTTACCATTTTCAACAATGGGAGAAAGTGGGCATAAACATATGGCAGTTTCTACACAGCATTGATCCTACCAAGTACAAGTAAGTATGTGTGGCATATATGCTGGATGAGCCCTTGTCTTAACTCTCACTGGACTGGGTCCTGAACATTGGACCTTGCTTCTCATCAGTGCTAAGCCAGTTTCCTGCAAAATCCGTCATGGACTTGACTTCTGGACTTGGCAAAACTCATAAGTTATTATAATCATCTCCGGCCCTCTTCACCTAAAATGAAAGAATAGACATTCGGGTCATGTCAGTCTTGGTGGGAAGGGCCCAATGCGCCTCTTTTTATATACCATTTTTTTTTTTTTTATTGCCAGAATTCTGATAGACTGGAAAAACTCAAATGAAGAAAAGGATGAGATGTATTAGTACTCCTAGTTCTGACTGTACAATGTGGTTAGCAGAGCAGAACTAGTTATAGACTGTCTTAGCTATTCGTGTTTCAAAGACTATCCGCTACTATTACATGTCATGACTTTCCAGAAATAGATTCTTCATCTTTTTCCATGTAGGGATTCCATCAAAGGCTTTCAAGTGCTCAGATAGATTTGACTCTTTGTCTAATCTTCCTTTACACTTACTATGCACCCTCAGTTTAATAATGCTGGGTAAGGGCCATCCCCTGCTACCAATATATTTTTTACTTTCCCATCCTTTGCCCATTTTTGCACTGGTTATCAACTATCTAGGTGACTGTTGACTTGAATATAGGCGACTGTTGATTTGATTTGTAGTTTCTCTATACCTTCAAATAGTGTAATAATGCTGGTATGTAAGATATAATTGTCATGATAGTCTTTTTGTTTATCTTTATCTCAAACAATACCCAGCAAAGTGAAACGATTCTTACTTTACTGCATTGAACATGTCACTTAGTTCTTCCATTGATATATCAGTTTATATGCCTTGGACAAAGCTCTCATGTTTGGAGTACCAACAGTTAAATTAATTTTTGTAGTCAGTATAAAAATTGTATATTTGTTAATACTCACTCATCCTTTTTATGCAACCTGACACTTTTAATGCTAAAGAAAAAAACTGTATACATAAAACTGGGGGACATTTCTTGGGGGGTTGGGTTTTGTTTTTGTTTTTCCTATATCATGTATCACCAAGGACAAAGAAATCAGCCCTTAATGGCTATCCTGATAATGAGTGTCTATATATAAGCTGGTTTTTAGAAAATAAACTTAATGTGTCAATGCCATTTGAAACCTTTTCTAATTTGATAGAAATTGCCTTAGTTCTTGTAATATAGCCTTCCAAGTAGCCAGGGTCACCTCTATGCTATTATAGGAGAACTTTTAAAGGAGAGCAGATATGTTTATATTTCTTGGTTTTAATTTGCCAAATTCAGATTTTTATTTTGAAATTTTTTAGATTTAAATTAAGAGTTTTGTTTTTTAAATTCTTTTAACAGGACAAGCTTGAGAAAGTCAAGTATGATGAAGAAACATTTTCTTCCTTGTCACTTGAACTGGCAGATCGTATATTAGTAGCTGTCAAAGAATTTGGTTTCTCTCGATATAAATTCATTATAAAAATAATACTCATTCAAAAAACTGGTCAGTCAATAAATGTAAGTATAGAAAATTTTTTTCTACTGACTGTATTTGTTACACATATTGTTCAGTCATTTCAGCCATATATGACTCTTTATGATTTCATCTGATTTTCTTGGCAGGAATACTGGGGTAGTTTGCCATTTCCTTCTCCAACCCATTTTACAAATGTGGAAATTGAAGCAAACTGGGTTGAGTGGCTTGCTTAAGATCACAGAGCTAGTAAAATGTCTGAGGTCAAATTTGAACTCAGATCTTCCTAACTCCAGGCCTGGCACTCTTGTTGAGAGGTCACATAGCATAATAGATAAGAGACCTGTTCGTTTTTTTTTTTTTTTTTTTTTTGGTTTATTTGTTTGTTTGTTTGTTTTTTATTATAGCTTTTTATTTACAAGTTATATGCATGGGTAATTTTACAGCATTGACAATTGCCAAACCTTTTGTTCTAATTTTTCCCTCCTTCCTCCATCCTCTTCCCCCCCTCCCCCCATGGCAGGTTGATCAATACATGTTAAGTATGTTAAAGTATAAATTAAATAATACATATATATATATATATATATATATATATATATATATATATACATGTCCTAACAGTTATTTTGCTGTACAAAAAGAATCAGAGTTTGAAATATTGTACAATTAGCCTGTGAAGGAAATCAAAAATGCAGGCAGACAAAAATAGAGGGATTGGGAATTCTATGTAATGGTTCATAGTCATCTCCCAGAGTTCTTTCGCTGGGTGTAGCTGGTTCCATTCATTACTGCTCTATTGGAACTGATTTGGTTCATCTCATTGCTGAAAAGGGCCACGTCCATCAGAATTGATCATCATATAGTGTTATAGTTAAAGTATATAATGGATCTCCTGGTCTTGCTCATTTCACTCAGCATCAGTTCATGTAAGTCTCTCCAGGCTTTTCTGAAATCCTCCTGTTGGTCATTTCTTACCAAACAATAATATTCCATAATATTCATATACCACAATTTATTCAGCCATTCTCTAACTGATGGGCATCCACTCAGTTTCCAGTTTCTGGCCACTACAAAGGGACCTGCCATAAACATTCTTCCACATACAGGTCCCTTTCCCTTCTTTAAGATTTCTTTGGGATATAAGCCCAGTAGAAACATTGCTGGATCAAAGGGTATGCACAGTTTGATAACTTTTTGAGCATAGTTCCAAACTGCTCTCCAGAATGGTTGGATGTATTCACAATTCCACCAACAATGTATTAGTATCCCTGTTTTCCCACATCCCCTCCAATATTCCGCATTATCTTTTCCTGTCATTCTAGCCAAGCTGACAGGTGTGTAATGGTATCTCAGAGTTGTCTTAATTTTCATTTCTCTGATTAATAATGACTTGGAGCATCTTTTCATATGGCTAGAAATAGTTAAAATTTCTTTGTCTGAGAATTGTCTGTTCATATTCTTTGATCATTTATCAATTGGAGAATGGCTTGATTTCCTATAAATTAGAGTCAATTCTTTATATATTTTGGAAATGAGGCCTTTATCAGAACCTTTAACTATGCAAATGTTTTCCCAGTTTATTGCTTCCCTTCTAATCTTGTCTGCATTAGTTTTGTTTGTACAAAAACTTTTCAATTTGATATAATCAACATTTTCTATTTTGTGATCAATAATGCTCTCTAGTTCTTCTTTGGTCATAAATTCCTTCCTCTTCCACAGGTCTGAGAGGTAAACTATCCTGTGTTCTTCCAATTTATTTATAATCTCATTTGTTATGCCTAGGTCATGAACCCATTTTGACCTTATCTTGGTGTACAGTGTTAAGTGTGGGAGACCTGTTCTTAAAGTCAGAAAGTCTAAAGTTCAAAGTCCTGCTTTTGAAATATGCAATGTGATTTGAATTAGATTAAGAATTTAATTTCTTAGTGTCCAAAGCAATTCTCTGATTCTAAAAGTAACAGATGAGTTACTGATCTGCTTCAGTGAAATGAGTTTCCACACAAATTCTCCATGCTAATTAAATCATGTTTAGGTTATTTTAATGATACTTCTTAGATATTACATAATTCAGAATTATCAAATGAAGATAAAATTATGTTGGGTAGGCTAGATACAACTTGTACTGGCTTACAAAAGTTGTTAAATTTTCAATGTGTGTATTTATGCCCTGGAAATAAGTACATACTACAAATCAGAGCTTAACTCATTGTTTTGTTAAATCTGAGATTTAAGAAAATAATGGGGAAAATGTTAATAATGCAGACTAAACTCATAAGTGTATTGTACATACAGTCAATTGTTAAATTTTTACCATTATATCAATGTCTTATTAAATGATTTTGAGTGTATTTAATACATTTCTTGAAAATTAGTAATCCATATGGTTAACTCAGGCATCCCAATCATTGTTAAATAAAGTTCATGATAATGCCAAATGTCATATTTTTATCCCTTAATATTTAACATATTTTTATTGAGCACTTTATTGTATACAATTTAGTTGCAAAACACCAAGGGAGAACTAAAGAACCTGTTTTCATGAAATTTACATTTTAAGTGGAGAGAGATTATATTTGTATATGTATATATATATATATATATATATGTTTGTGTGTGTGTGTGTGGGGGGGGGACACAACCACTGGCACAAATAAATTAAGGCAAAAGCAGAAAAGAATTTTATTACAATCTCTGGAGAAAGGGCATCTCCCTCCACACAAGCAGCAAGGAGGGGCAAGGCCCAGTTAACAGACAAGAATTATATAGGGGCCTGAGCTAACACTCCCTATAGGCTGGATCTTTAACCTGATTAGCCAGGACAAATGACCTCACATTCTAAATCATAAATGAGGAAAAACTTCTAACCCAACCTCATCTTTAGGATTACTAAATTACCTTATATGGGAGTTTCAGTGCCAAGGTGGCCCCAACTTAGTATCACAAAAAAAAGGTCCCACTCCTTGTAAACCACGTGATTTCTGGAGAAAGAAACCTGGCCCTGGGGCACAGCCCAACACTTTCTCCATCTTGTGAAACAGCTTTCACAGTTCACTTCATTCAAAAGTATATAATAAATACATTTGTGTATATATATATATATACATAAATATATATGTATCTATATTGACACAGATAATGTAACATTATGTAATAATAATAAATAATAAATTACTGATAAGGATAAATAATATGTTTTAGGAATTGAATAGAAAAAGTTCACTTCCACTTGGGATGGTCTTTAAGCTTTTCATATCAGAGCACCCTCTGGCAATCTATGAAGACTATGGAGTCCTTCTCAAAATATTTTTTTTAAGCAACTATTAAATTTCAGCTACAAATTAGGGAAAATAAAGCAGTGGTTTTATTCCCATTCAAGTTTACAAATTTCCTATAATCTCTCCATGGATCCCAGTTTAAGTTCCCCTCACCTAGGATTTTTTGTGTTTTTTAAAAAAGTAAATGAAAATATAAAATGCACCTTGAGGGAAGATGAATTGGATTTGATTGGGTGAAGATTCAAAATACCAGTTGAGGAAATAATATGAATAAGTATGTAGGAACAGGAAAGCATGACCATGTTTGAGAGTTAGTGAATCAACTAATTTGGTGGGAATAGAGACTTCTATGATATTTAGTAGGAAATGAGTTGTATTAATAGAAGCCAGTTTATATAGATCCTTGAATCATTTTAAGTAATATGAGTTTTTAGGAAAATCAGCTTGGTATACAGAATGGATTGAAGGTAGTGAGACTATTTAAAAGACTCGTACCAAAGGCAATATGGTGTAATGGATAGAGATAGAAATTTGGATTCAGGAACCAGTTGTTTATTTATTAAGTACCATGAGCTGGGCACTAGGAGTACAAGAACAAAGTAAAACTCCTGTCCTCCATAAGCTTATATTCTATTAGGAGAGATAAACATAATTTTATATGTATACAAACATATACAGATATGATGTAACTAAATGAGGAGAAGCTCTAGCAACAACTGGTAAGATCTGGAAAGATTTTATATAAGGAGATAATTAAGTGAAAACTAGAGATTCAAAGAGACAGCAGAAGTGAGAAGGAAGTTCATTCTAGTTAGAGGAGATATCTATTACAAAGGTTTGGAATTAGGAGATCAATTGTCATGTATGAGAGGTTAAGAATGCAATGCTACCTGGACTATTAAGTGTACAGATGGGATAAATATGTAAAAGGATAAAAAATAAGTTGGGGACAGGCAATGATATACTCCCTTCTCTCCTCTGACACTGCCACCATTTGAATACAGGCCCCTATCAACTCATGCCTGGACTATTGCAAGAGCCTGCTGGTATCCATCCTCCATTCAGCCATCAAAGTGATTTTCTTAAAAGCATATATGGCCCTTAATATCACTGCCCTATCAGTGCCATCCAATGGCTATCTTGTCATCGCCAGAATCAGCTACAAAATGCTCTGTTTGTCATTTAAAGCCTTTCATAACCTACCCCCTCCTATCTTTCTCATCTTTTTACATCTAACTCTTAGGTTCAATCTAGTGAAATCTGTCTCCTGGTTATTCCACAAACAAAGCACTCCATTTCTTGTCTCCAAGTATTTTCTCTGGCTGTCCCCCATGCCCTGGGATGCTCTTCTTTTTTAACACTACCTAGTGACCTCCCTGCCATTCTTTAATTTCCAACTAAAATCCCATCTTTTACAGGAAGCCTTATCCAATCTTTATTAATTCTTGTGCTTTCCCTGTTAATTATGTTCTATTTATCCTTGACATAGCTTGTTGATATATATTTGGTTTGATTGTTAGCTCCTTGAAGGCAAGGAATGTCTTTTGTTTCCCTTTGTCCAGTGCTTAGCATAATGCCCAGAACCTAGTAAGCATTTAATAAATGTTGATTACATATATAGGACTGCTTGCCATCTAGGGGAGGGGGTGGAGGGTGGGAGGGAAAAATCGGAACAGAAGTGAGTGCAAGGGATAATGTTGTAAAAAAAAAATTACCCAGGCATGGATTCTGTCAATAAAAAGTTACTATAATAAAAAAATAAAATAAAATAAATAAATGTTGATTGATGATTAAACTCAACTATCACAAGTAGAGCTAGGTGGCTTAATGGATAGAGCACTGGGCCTGGAGTCAGGAAGATCTGAATTAAAATATAGCCTCACTCACTTACTAGCTGTGTGACCCTGGGTAATTCATTTAACCCCTGTCTTAATCCACTGGAGAAGGAAATGGCAAACCACTCCGTATCTTGGACCTTAATATCCATGGGGTCTTGAAGAGTAGGACTCAACAAAAATGACCGAACAACGACAAATTGTTACAACCTGTTGGTTGATCTCCCAGTCTCAGTATGCCCATTTCGATTTATTCTCCACTCAGCTGTCAAACTGGCTGCCTTCAAGTACAGGTCTGATCTTATCAGACTACCACTTCCCCATCCCAATCCCCCATTCACTAAATGCAAATGACTCCCTATCACTTCAGTCTTCTTCCTTTGTTCTTTATCCTAGAAAAGCACTAAAATAAAGTGTCCAGGCTTAGGGACAACGTTGTGAGTTTGAAAGGTTCAGCCTTGGCCTCCACCAGATCAGAACCAGCTAGGAGCAGAAACAGTTGATTGCAAAAATGTCTGAGGCTAAAATTCAAAGAAGGGTTGGATCTGGAGTGGAATAAGTCAGACAGCATTTTTTCAGTACTTTGTGTCAGAGTTGGCAGGAAGTGATGGGAATATAAATTCATGTAGAGAATAAAATAATTCCTAACCTCACTGAGCTCACATTCTAACAGAAACTGAAAAGTGTGTGGGGGGGAGCCAAAGCAGAAAACGCAGAACATTTGCATTAATGCAAAAAAATTGTTTCATTCTCCAAGCAGATTGAACCAAAAAGATATTGAATCCTATTTTGTCAGTGTGTTCTACAGAATTGTTGGATTTTTATTTCTTTAGCCATTCTTGTGTCTGTAAAAATGAATTACTTTTCCCAAATCTGATTCACATTTATTATGCATTGAATGTAATTTTTATACAATTTCCCATCCTATCCCATTCTTTTTTAGGGAAGGCCCTAGATATGAGCCATAAACAAATTCTTTCTCTGATTCCTGAAGTAAAAGATTTAACAAGCCAATAAGTATGAAAACAGAGATCCCCTTCTCATTAAAGGCCAGCTTTTTCTGCATGTCTAGATTTAACAATATGTTAAAAAAAAAACAAAGGAGAGACAAATATGAATTTCTATAAATCACAGTAAATAGTACTGAAATGGTATTCCAAATTTCATAAAAGAATTGCATCCATTGATTATATTGGGGATTACATGTACATGGTATATAAAGAGTATAACTCCAATAAAATTAAGACTATACTTCAGCATTTTATAAGATCTGTGATTTAATTTATGAGTATTCTCTATCTCACCTCAATATTTATTAAATTGAAAATGTAAAATCTAAAATTGGTATTTGGTCTTTTCATTTCACAGGTTTCTAGCAGATGGATCTGGGATGTTGCTTGGGACACCTGGCTAGAGGCTAAACATGAAGCCGAATCTTATATTGCATTGGCCTTAGTATATGCACTTTATTGTGAATAGCTTATCATACCTACTATGTTTATGACATTTATTGATTAAATAAATGAATTGTATATGTATTGCTAATGTTTATTTAGCAATCCTTTTAATTGCTATGCAAATATTTTGAAAAATCTGTCACAGAAGACCACTTTATATGTTCTTACTTTTAGGAGAAATTGTCCAGTTTGAAATATGATCACTATGAATATAAAAGGTAATACTGCATTATTTTCCTAAGCAAAGTATTTACAAATATACCTTCTTAATCATCAAGTTAACTTTCACTTAGCCTATATGCTAGAAACCTTCATTTATTCATAACTAAATATACTGAAATAAAAAGTAAATCGATAGGGATTTTTTTTTCAAAACATCAACTTCCAGGTTTATAGTATAAGATCAGTACAGATTTGGACCAATTGCCTACCCTTTCTTATTTCAGTAAGACAATCAGCTCTTTCATTCTAGGCCCTATATCTCATATTAAAAGAGAGTCATATTATATTGGCTTTTTTGGATACCATGTCACTATCAGTTCATATTGCACTTGTAGTCCGTTAAAGGATCCAGATCTTTCTCACATGAACTATTATTTGGTCATATCCTCTCCATCTTACATATATCTTTATATAATATCTTTATACAATATACAATATAAAATATCTTTATACAATAAAGAAATTTATTTCTTTAATCCAAGTGGAAGACTATCCATTAAATTTCATTTTATTTGTTCCAGTCCACTGTAATCTTTTTGGATCTTCTTTCATATAATGTGATAGTTATCCACCCCAAATATGTGTCCTCAATTTATGATATTCAGAATGAATTGTAATAAAAACTCTTCTCTCCTGCTATCTCTCCCTGAACATTGATTGCTATCCACTTCAGCCTTACTTTCCTTCATATCTATCCTGTCCTGCCTCCTCTAATTTCCCCATAGAATTTTCACTCTATTATTGGTTGTAAGGATGCATGATCATGATCCGTTCTACTCTGATAATGACAATTGTAGAATGGCAGACGCTCCAAGAAATTACTGAGATACTAAAAAAAAAAAAAAAAAAAAAAGTCATATAATTGGGGGAATTTATTCATTAGACCCAATTGTTGGCATCAGGAACACAGAGTGATAGATCCCACCCATCTGTTCTATGGCAGGCCAGGTGTTACATAGAAACAAAGCATTGTGCCATGGGCGTAGGTTTTCCCACAGGATAGATAGTGCTTCTTTTGCTTTTTACATTTACTCAAGGTAGTTTACATTCTATGTGGAGTCAGAGGTCACATTCCCAGGCTCTGGCTCACAGTATTACATTATAATACATTGGCTAAGTCCCCATAATTCTGAACTTTGTGTCATTTTCTGTTTTCTGATTCTTATGGAAAGCTGACTTTTTTCACAAGACACTGCATTCTTAACCACTTAATCAGGAAAAGAAGTGCTACATGCTACTTCCAGATCCAGTCTCTGTTGTCTCTATCATCTATCCCAGAACCTTATGGCTTTCATGTACCATATTCCAGGTGTTCTTTCTTCCTTTTTTCTCAAATAGTTTAATAGCTGGTTGACTCTTCCACCTCTATCCCTAAACATCTACCTTTCAACTTCTTCAAAACATCTTCCTTCCACCTTAGCTATCCATGCTTATAACTCCCACTTTCACAATCTCAACTCATACATATTCTTTTCTATGAACAAAATTTCCTAACTTAGCTTTCTCTTCATAAACCTGTATCTTTACCATGACCTCCAGTATCTCTATTACTATCACTTCTCCCAACCTATCACCCCTTTTCTGGGCTCAATAGTTTTCACTCAATAACTGACCAGTTCAAGTGGACAGTTTTCTTCACATTTGAATACATTTTACCCTTTACCCTACTATTATTTATGGTCAGTTCTCAATGTTGGGTCACCTTCACTTCTGCTCTCTTGCATACGTATCCAACTCTTCCTGACCCCATTTGGGGTTTTCTTGACAAAAATATTGAACTGTTTTCCTTCTCCAGCTCATTTCACAGAAAAGAAAACAAGTAAAAAGGATAAAGTGACTTTTCCAGGGTCACACAGCTAGTAAGTGTCTGAAGTTGTTTTTGAATTTTCAGGTCTTCCTGACTTTATATCTGGTGTTCTTTCCACTATGCCCTAAATATATCCCCTTAAAAAAATACAATTTATTAATTACATAGGATAGCTCTCTAATGTGGGCAGTGAGTGAGATGAGGGAAATTATGCTGCTTCAAATAAAAGACATCAATAAAAACTGATTTTTTAAAAAGGAAATCCAAGTATAACAGGGAAAGTAGCCAATGAGAACCAGTCTTTAGAACATGTTTTGAGTTGCTCTTTCTGGTGCATTTATATAGAGTATGCCCAAATATTTTCTTCCTAGTTCCAATCCAAGAAATGGAGGTTTCATTGGCCTACTTCTACTATCAATGACTAGTAAGTTTGTGTTGTGGGGAATCAGTGAGTCTTATGCTAAGCTAGGGATATGGAAGGACTGATATCCAATAAGCACTGAGCTAAAACTGAAAAAGAAAAGGATCAATAACCTTCTCCCACCCTTGAATTCCCATACTTTTGTGATTTTTCTCTTCAATGGCCGCTTTCAAGTGACCTATAAACTGCTAGGTGAGGGAGGAAACAAAAGCATTAGAAAGCATAAGAATAAATAAATCTTCCCTTGTAAATAGTTACTAAAATAAGAGCAAATATTACCCATACTAGCAAAAACTAGAGTCTGTCTAGTATAATCATATATTATGATCAGCTCTATAAAAACAGAGATCACTATCTCCAAAGAATTTTGTGGTACATTGATGTTGTGATATGGGAGCCACTTGCCAGTGGCTGCTGGAGGTCTAACTCAGACAGACCTGTAGAATGGATCTCTTCATGTGAGAGGATGATGATGATACAAAGAGACTGAGAGGCAATTGCATTGTCCGATCTCTCTCCTCTTCCTCTGTCTCCAATTTATTTCCCAGTCCCACCTGTGTCAGTAAAGACTGCTTTGCAACACCTTCAGATATTATGATTTACAGCTGTGAAGGCCTGATTCTTGGTCCTTAACACACAGGCAATGAGAGAAGGTCTAGATAAAAGACCTGGAGAATAGACCCTCAACAGATGAGTACTTGGTAAATTTTGCATGGAGGTTTATGAAAGAATATGGATAGCATTGTGCAAGAAGAGAAAGTAAGAGTGAGTTGCAATAAAGTTCAAGGAAGTATCTGCATTAATGAGTTCACAACTTCAGAGAAGCATGGGAGTAAATATCCATTTCACCAAGTTGTAAGGCAGGTCAAATAAGAGAGTATGTTTGTAAGAGAATGGCCCTTTTGGCAGATAGATGATTTTGATGTGGAAAGGGGCAAAAACAAGGACAGCTGTGAGAAAGTTGAGAAAAAAAGCATTCCCTCAAAGAAAAAATACTTTATTCAGTATAAATAGGATCCAAGTGCAGTTTCTCAGCATCTGATTTACATATGAAGGGCTTGAGAAATTGAAAAGCAATAGGGTAGAAAACTCAACTCCTAAAACTGATTGGGACAAATGTGAGTGACTTAAATGAAACAGCCAGTGGAGTAGTAGCTCAAACTGTCAGTGAATTGCTAGGTATATAATTTCTAAGAGGCAAAGGATATAGAGGACCTCAATGCCCTAGCGACATTATTCTGTGTAACCATGGAAAGTGATTGATAATAATATTGTGAATTGGAAAAAATAAAGAATTCACTAGAAAGTAGGATTTGTGAATTGGAAAAGACAAAGAACTCGCAAGAAAGTAGGATCTGTGAATTGGAAAAGACAAAGAACACGCAAGAAAGTAGGATCTGTGAACTGGAAAAAGAAAATAATTCACTAAAAAAAAAAAAAATTAGTGAAATGGAAAAAATTCACAGACCAAAACAATACATTTAAAAAACTCAATTGACATATACAGAAAGAAGTGAAAAGCAAATGAAGAAAATAATTTTTAAAAATTAGAACTGAACAAATAGAAACTAATGATTCATTGAGACAGCAAGAATCAGTCAAGCAAAACAAAAAATGACAAACTGAAAAACCATGAATTATCTACTTGAAAACAACAGACTTGAAAATAGACCTAGAGAGATAACTGAGGATTATTGGACTTTCTGAAAACTATGATGAAAAAAAAAGAGCCTTAGATACTATTTTTGCAAGAAATCATCAAAGAGAACTGCCCAGATGTAATAGAATCAGAAGGAAAATAGGCATTGAAAGAATCTATCAACACCTTCTGAAAGAGAACCTAAAATAAAACCCCAAGGAATATTGTAGCCAAATTTCAGAACTATCAGATTAAGGAAAAATTTTACAAGCAGCCAAAAACAAAACAAAAACAACTTTTAAATAACCGAGGTGCCACAATAAGGATCACCCAAGATCTGGCTGCCTCTACATTAAAGGAAAGAAGGGCCTGAATATGATATCTGCAAAGGCACAAGAACTTGGGATGCAGCCAAGAATAAACTACCCAGCTAGTGAGCATTTTCTTCCAGGGAAGAAGATGGACATTTAATGAAACAAATGAATTCCATTTGTTTCTGAAGAAAAAACCAGAACTAAACAAAAAATTTGATCTCCAAGCATAGAACTCAAGAGATGCAGAAAAGGTAAAAATAACTCTTGAGAATTGTATTTCTGTTGTGGATATACAAAAAGAATACATGTATAATTTGATTGTACTGATATAACATAAAAAAGGGAAGTAGATATGGAAAAGGGATGATGGCAGAATAAGGTGGGAAGGAGGGATAAAAAGAGGGAAACCACATCCCACAAAGAGGCAAAGGAAACTTATCATATCTGAGGGAATTTAGAGAGGGGGAGGAACATTGTGTGAATCTTACTCTCATCAGAGTTGGCTCAAAGAAAAAATAATTGACATTTGTTTTAGAGAAAATTCTCTCTCACCTCATTAAAAACGGGGGAGAGGAAAAGGGAAAAGAAAAGAGTAATAAGGGAAGAAGGGAAAGACTCAAAGGGGGAGGGAGGGATTCTAAAGAGGGTAAGCATCGTGATACAAGAGGGGTACATAAAGTTTAAAAGGGGAAAGAGGGTGGGGGAGGCAAGAATAAGTAAAGCACAATCTGGGGTTATTAGGATGGTAGGAAATACAGATTTAGTAATTCTAACCATAAATGTGAATGGGATGAACTCCCCCATAAAGAGGAGGCAGATAGCAGACTGGATCAAAAGTCAGAACCCTACAATATGTTGTTTACAAGAAACACATTTAAAGCAGGGATGATACATAAGAGTAAAGGTAAAAGGCTGGAGCAAAATCTATTATACTTCAGGTGAAGTCAAAAGCAGGGTAGCCATCCTTATCTCAGATCAAGCAAAAGTAAAAATTGATCTAATTAAAAGAGATAAGGAAGGAAACTACATCCTGCTAAAGGGTAGCATAAACAACGAAGCAATATCAATATAAAACATATATGCACCAAGTGGTATGGCATCCAACTTCCTAAAGGAGAAGTTAAGAGAGTTGCAAGAAGAAATAGACAACAAAACTGTAATAGTAGGAGATCTCAGCCTTGCACTCTCAGAATTAGACAAATCAAACCACAAAACAAATAAGAAAGAAATTAAAGAAGTAAATAGAATATTAGAAAATTAGGTATGTTGGATCTTGGAGAAAATTGAATGGAGATAGAAAGGAATATACTTTCTTCTCAGCAGTTCATGGAACCTATTCAAAATTGACCATATATTAGGACATAAAGACCTCAAATTAAATGCAAGAAAGCAGAAATAGTAAATGCTTTTTTTCAGATCATGATGCAATAAAAACTACATTCAACAAAAAGTTAGGGGAAATAGACCAAAAGTAATTGAAACTAAACAATCTCATCTTAAAGAATGATTGGGTGAAGCAGCAAATTATGGATACAATTAATAATTTCACTCAAGATAATGACAATGATGAGACATCATACCAAAATTTGTGGGGTGCAGCCAAAGCGGTAATAAGAGGGAATTTTATATCCTTAGAGGCTTACTTGAATAAAACAGAGAAAGAAAAGATTAATGAATTGGGCTTGCAAACTAAAAAAACTAAAAAAGACCAAATTAAAAACCCCAATCAAATACTAAATTAGAAATTCTAAAATTAAAAGGAGAAATTAAAAATATTGAAAGTAAAAAAACTATTGAACTAATTAATAAAACTAAGAGTTGGTTCTATGAAAAAGCCAATAAAATAGATAAGCCTTTGGTAAATCTGATTAGAGAAAGGAGGGAGGAAAATGAAATTAGTAGTCTTAAAAATGAAAAGGGAGAACTTTCCACCAATGAAGAGGAAATTAGAGAAATAATAAGGAGTTATTTTGCTCAACTTTATGCCAATAAATTTGATAACCTAAGTGAAATGGATGACTACCTCCAAAAATATAGACTTCCCAGACTAACAGAGGAGGAAGTAATTGCTTGAATAGTCCCATTTCAGAAAAAGAAATAGAACAGGCAATTAAACAACTCCCTAAGAAAAATCCCCAGGACCAGATGGATTTACATGTGAATTTTACCAAACATTTAAAGAACAATTGGCCCCAACGCTATATAAATTATTTGATAAAATAGGGAATGAAGGAGTCCTACCAAACTCCTTCTATGACACAGACATGGTACCGATACCTAAACCAGGTAGGCTGAAAACAGAGAAAGAAAACGATAGACCAATCTCCCTAATGAATATTGATGCTAAAATCTTAAATAAGATATTAGCAAAAAGACTACAGAAAATCATCTCCAAGATAATACACTATGATCAAGTAGGATTTATACTAGAATGCAGGGCTGGTTCAATATTAGAAAACTATCAATATAATTGGCCATGTTAATAACCAAATTAACAAAACCATATGATCATCCTCAATAGATGCAGAAAAGCATTTGATAAAATCCAACATCCATTCCTATTAAAAACACTTGAGAATATAGGAATAAATGGACTTTTCCTTAAAATAATCAGCAGCATCTATTTAAAACCATCAGTAAGCATCATATGTAATGGAGACAAACTACAACCATTCCCAATAAGATCTGGAGTGAAACAAGGTTGCCCACTATCACCGTTACTATTTAATATTGTATTAGAAACGCTAGCTATAGCAATAAGAGCTGAGAAAGAGATTAAAGGAATAAGAATAGGCAATGAGGAAACCAAATTATCACTCTTTGCCGATGACATGGTGGTATACTTAGAGAACCCCGAGATTCTACTAAAAAGTTATTAGAAATAATCCACAACTTTAGCAAAGTTGTGGTTATAAAATAAACCCACATAAGTCATCAGCATTCTTTATATCACTCACTAACAAAATCCAACAGTCAGAGTTACAAAGAGAAATTCCATTTAAAGTAACTACTGATAATATAAAATATTTAGGAATCTATCTGCCAAGGGAAAATCAGAAACTTTATGAGCAAAATTACAGACCACTTTTCACACAAATTAAGTCTGATCTAACCAATTGAAAAATATTAAATGCTCTTGGATAGGGCGAAGCAAATATAATAAAGATGACAATATTACCTAAACTAATCTATTTATTTAGCGCTATACCAATCAGACTCCCAAAAACTATTTTAATGACCTAGAAAAATAACAACAAAGTTCATATGGAAAAACAAAAGGTCAAGAATTTCAAGGAATTAATGAAAAAAATCAAATGATGGTGGCTTAGCTGTACCAGATCTAAAATTATATTATAGAGCAGCAGTTACCAAAACTATTTGGTATTGGCTAAGAATAGATTAGTTGATCAGTGGAATGATTAGGTTCAAGGGATAAAACAGTCAACAAATATAGCAACCTAGTCTTTGACAAACCCAAAGATCCCAGCTTTTGGGATAAGAACTTACTGTTTGATAAAAATTGCTGGAAAATTGGAAACTAATATGGCAGAAACTAGGCATTGATCCATACTTAACGCCAGACACCAAGATAAGGTCAATATGGGTTCATGACCTAGGCATAAAGAATGAAATTATTAATAAATTAGAGGAACACAGGATAGTTTACCTCTCAGACCTGTGGAAGGGGAAGGTCTTTATGACCAAAGCAGAACTAGAGATCATTACTGATCACAAAATAGAAAATTTCGATTATAGCAAACTGAAAAGTTTTGGTACAAACAAAACTAATGAGACAAGATTAGAAGGAAAGCAATAAACTGGGAAAATATTTTTACAGTCAAAGGTTCTGATAAAGGCCTCATTTCCAAAATATATAGAGAATTAACTCTAATTTATAAAAAATCAAGCCATTCTCCAATTGAAAATGGTCAAGGATATGAACAGACAATTCTTAGATGAAGAAATTGAAACTATTTCTAGTCATAGAAAAGATGCTCCAAGTCATTATTAATCAGAGAAATGCAAATTAAGACAACTCTAAGATACCACTACACAACTGTCAGATTGGCTAAGATGACAGGAAAAAATAATGATGATTGTTGAGGGGATGCGGGAAAACTGGGACATTGATGCATTGTTGGTGGAGTTGTGAACTAATCCAACCATTTTGGAGAGTAAGTTTGGAACTATGCTCAAAAGTTATCAAACTAGTATACCCTTTGATCCAGAGTGTTACTACTGGGATTATATCCCAAAGAGATTATAAAGAAGGAAAGGGACCTGTGTGCACGAATGTTTGTGGCAGCCCTTTGTAGTGGCTAAAAATTGAAACTGAATGGATGTCCATCAGTTGGAGAATGGCTGAATAAATTGTGGTATATGAATATTATGGAATATTACTGTTCTTGTAAGAAATGACCAACAGGATGATTTCTAGAAAGGCCTGAGAGACTTACATTAACTGATGCTGAGTGAAATGAGCAGGACCAGGAGATCATTATATATTTCAACAACAATACTATATGATGACCAGTTCTGATGGACCAGGCCATCCTCAGCAACGAGATCAACCAAATCATTTCTAATGGAGGAGTAATGAACTGAACTAGCTATGCCCAGAGAAAGAACTCTGGGAGATGACTAAAAACCATTACATTGAATTCCCAATCCCTATATTTATGCACACCTGCATTTTTGATTTCCTTCACAAGCTAATTGTACAATATTTCAGAGTCTGATTCTTTTTGTACAGCAAAATAACGTTTTGGTCATGTATACTTATTGTGTATCTAATTTATATTTTAATATATTTAACATCTACTGGTCATCCTGCCATCTAGGGGAGGGGGTGGGGGGGTAAGAGGTGAAAAATTGGAACAAGAGGTTTGGCAATTGTTAATGCTGTAAAGTTACCCATGTATATATCCTGTAAATAAAAGGCTATTAAAAAAAAAAGATAATAATATTCAGATTTGGAAAACCCAGATCTAAAAGAAACTGCTGTCATTCATACATGGAGAAAATACTTTTTGCCTCTATTTGCAAGTTATGGGCTTCTATTTTAGTTTCCAAATTGACGAGTTCCACTGAGTCAATATTACTTCCTAACCCAGTCTCCCTTTCTGACCCTGTATTGGTAAGATAACTCACTAAACTTTCAAATGCTATCTTGATTATTTTTGTCTTACTTTACCTCATAGGCCATAAATAAGCTCCCCAAAGATAGGAACTATGTCTCATTCAGCTCTCTGTCCCCCTATAGTGGCTAATACAGTGTTTTATATAGAATAAACACGGAATATTTGTTGGTTGAATGAATAATGAAAGGAAGACATACTACTGACAACACTGGGACAGCCTCTGATTGTTAAAACAGACATATGCTCTGCTTATAAAGAAATTGAAATCTCCACCTTTTACTTCAATTAACATCATCCTCCAACAAAGCTAAACAGCCTAGATGAACCTGTAAAGTTTTTCAAACAGCCCTATACTAGCAGTAAGAGGAATATAAATCACATATGAGGAAAATTTTACTAACGTTGAACTAAGGGTCCATTCTAATCACATTAATATTTTCCTTACAACATTTTCTGAATCAAGTAAATGCAATATACATCTGTATTCCCTTACATCCCTCTTCAAGATAAATAAGGACAATAGAAACAGGTTGAAAGTCTAATATATACTTAAGCAAGGTACAGGGAAACAGGATTTGTAAGTTTTATAATGTTTGCATGATTAATATAAGTCCTTTTTGTTGGTTAAACTTAAGGGATACTACTGTTTTCTTCCAAAATACATATCTATTCATTCTTTTCTTGAAGGTTTATAGTGAGAGGAAATAACTATTTATAAAAAAAAAAAAGTAAAAAAACTAGCCCTGTAAACATTGCCATTGAATGATGCAAAACAAAATGAACTCAGTGCTCTGGTGCCTTATTAGAATCATAGAATTTATAGCTGGAAGGAACCTTAGAAAGTATCTACTTTAGTTTTTATTTTACAAATAAGCAGGTCAAGAATAAATAAATAAATAAGAAAAATGATTTGCCCAAAGTAATAAAAATAGAAGAGCCATGATTTGAACTCTGAAATAAATATTGACCTCTTGCCACAATGTCTTTCACATGTGTAGACACTCTTGTAAATGCTGTCTTCACACAGTTTACCATAAAAGAAGTTGTAGTGATTTTTCCAGCAGTATTCTTTTTCATGATTTCCCAATGAAGTCTCTATAGAAAATATAATAATATATTATATAAATATGCATATAGCATTATTACATCATGCAATAATGTATTATAATAAATTATCATCTTCATTGGAGAAGAGAAGATGTTCTTTTGCATACCTGATATCTTCTTTGAATTACATTTTTCAAAAGTCTGCAAGTGAAGTTTGCTATTTAGCACTTTGCACTACCTAACACAGATTTTGGTTAGACAGGTACATTTCCAGAATGTTGAATTATAAAGAGAAAACAGATCCTCACAAGTTGCTCTGGATTAGGCCTGAGTTACACTAGTCTGTCAGTTGCTTTAGTTTAATTATGGAACAAAATGACTTGTAAGTCATTTAACAATTTGAAAAAAAATTTTTACTTTGTCATAGCAGGAAAATGATATTCAACAATGATAAGGCTTAAGGATAGACATCTCAAGGTTATTCAGTTAAATAAAGCTTCCTTGCCAATATTAGCCATATACCAACCAAACTTGCCTCTTGCAAGTTAGTACAAGCTGCTTTGTACACAACTGATAAGGATGTGTACTGCACATGACAACTGCTGATGTCAGCAGGCTGATCTTATTCCTCCATCTTGAGAAATGTTTCAATAATATCTTTTAAGGAAAAACTAGCTTCATGAGCATGAAGGACAGATTAAAATATTGCTCCTACAATTAGTGAGATTGAGGATAGCTTGAGTCATCAAGTCTAAAAGACAAAGTCAATAAGTATTTATTAAGTTTCTACTATGTACTAAGCATTGTGCTAACTAAGCTCTAGAGATACAAAGAAAGGCAAAAATAGTGTTTCCAATTTACATTTTGATGGGGGAAACAAGAAGTGTACAATCACATATATTCAAGAAATATGCAGGGAAATTGGTGGCTTATACCAAAAGTAAAGCATTTATTAAGGCAGCTAGGAAAGATATTTTTTTAGAAAGTGAATTGGACTTAAGTCTTGAAGAAATGCAGACAAACCAGAATACAGAGATTAGGATGGAGAGTACTGTAGCCTCCTAATGAAAAAATAGTCATGAAAAAATTACAATCAAATTAGATATGTATAGTTTAGGGAAGTTTACACATAATCTTCTGGAAACTGCAGAATGTAAAGGGAGTAGGATATGTAGAAACACCCTCCTCTGTCTTGTGTTTCCATATGTGTGTGTGTATGTGTGTGTATGTGTGCATGTATATGTATATATATATATGTATGTGTGTATGTATGTGTATTATAAGATAATATTAATCATAACAACTAGTACTTTGCCATTTCTTATATACCAGTGATGTCCAACACAAATTTCTTTGTTAGGGTTAACTTGGATTAAGAACACTAAGCTTAGATCATCTGATTATCTTAGAGTATTTTAAAATGATTTTTAAGTAATAAAAAAAATCACACACAAGAAAATCATATCACCAAAAGCTGCTAAAATTCATAAAGCATTTAGTAGTTAACAGAATGTAGTGGCTACAGTATTGTCTCCAAAGTCAGGAAAACAAGTTCAAATCCAGACTCAAAAACTTAACAGCTGTGTAAACACAGGCAAGTCACTTAACTTGTTTGCTTCCTCATCTAAAAAATGGGGACAATAATATTACCTACTTCTAAAAGATGTGCTAAGATCAAATTAGTTAATACTGGTAATGTACATTCCTTAAAGTTTTATGTAAATAACTAGCTATTATTATGATTGTCATCATCTTTATTGTTCTACTAAAATTACTAAATTAACTCTATATCCTAGCTGTTTTATACTTAGTCTAGCCAGTTTGGGTCAACTTAACTACACATGTTTTTTACCTTAATCAGTGCTTTACATATCACTTTTGTATTAAAAAATCTTCAAAAGTATTTCTCTGCATGGGGAGGGAAGTTCACACTTTGAGAAAGGCACAAAACATTTGAATCTCTTTATTATATAATCCTGATTTACTTTTTCTTTTTAATAGTTTTTTATTTACAAGTTATATGCATAGGTAATTTTACAGCATTGACAATTGCCAAACCTTTTGTTCCAATTTTCCCCTCTTTCCCCCCACCTCCTCCCCTAGATGGCAGGATGACCAATACATGTTAAATATATTAAAGTATAAATTCAATACAAAGTAAGTATACATGACCAAACCGTTATTTTGCTGTACAAAAAGACTGAGACTCTGAAATATTGTACAATTAGCCTGTGAGGGAAATAAAAAAATGCAGGCAGGCAAAAATATAGGGATTGGGAATTTAATGTAATGGATCTCAGTCATCTCCCAGAGTTCTTTTGCTGGGTGTAGCTGGTTCAGTTCATTATTGCTCCATTGGAACTGATTTGGTTCTTCTCATTGCTAAAGATGGCCATGTCCATCAGAATTGATCATCATATAATGTTGTTGTTGAAGTATATAATGATCTCCTGGCCCTGCTCATTTCACTCAGCATCAGTTCGTGTAAGTCTCTCCAGGCCTTTCTGAAATCCTCCTGTTGGTCATTTCTTACCAAACAATAATATTCCATAATATTTATATACCACAATTTATTCAGCCATTCTTCAATTGATGGGCATCTACTCAGTTTCCAGTTTCTGGCCACTACAAAGAGAGCTGCCACAAACATTCTTGCACATACTGATCCCTTTCCCTTCTTTAAGATGTCTTGGGGATATAAGCCCAGTGGTAACACTGCTGGATCAAAGGGTACGCACAGTTTGATAACTTTTTGAGCATAGTTCCAAATTGCTCTCCAGAATGGGCTGGATGTATTCACAATTCCACCAACAATGTATCAATGTCCCTGTTTTCCCACATCCCCTCCAACATTCCACATTATCTTTCCCTGTCATTCTAGCCACTCTAGACTAGTGTAGTGGTATCTTAGAGTTGTCTTAATTTGCATTCCTCTGATTAATAATGACTTGAAGCATCTTTTCATATGGCTAGAAATAGTTTCAATTTCTTCGTCTGAGAATTGTCTGCTGATCTACTTTTTCAAGTTTATCTTTCATTCCTTCCCTATAAGAATATTTCCATTCCAAGAATATTAACTATACGATTTTATTTTTGCTGTCTCCCTGACAAAACTACTATTCCCCTTTTTTAGTTCTTCATAATTAGCCCAAGTAGAGCCAAATACTCTTCCTGGGTTCTCTGACAATGCTTTATCACCTCCCTCTAGGCCTTCAACTCCTGGCTAGTACTTGTGCTAATTAGTGAGTTTTCCACAATTTGTTTCAAACCCATACTTAACCAGCACTATTCATCTGCAATAAAAGTTATAGTAGTATCACATGTATGCCTTCCCTTTTTCTAACTTTAGCTTAATATTACCATTACTAGAAAATAAATGCATCTTAATTTTCTTTGGTTGTGTTCAACTTTCCTGTGACATTCCAGTCCAAAACACCTTTCCCTGTCCATTATTCCCTTACTAGAATGTAAGATGTTTGAAGGCAGGAACTGGCTATCTGTATTTGTATCTCTATTACTTAGAACAGTGCCTGACATGGCAAATCCTTAACATGATTTTTTTTTCTTCCTTCCTTTAATCTTCTTCTCTCTCTTTCTCTCTCTCCCTTCCTCTCCCTGTCTGTGTATCTCCGTGTCTGTCTCTGTTTCTGTCTCTCTCCACCCAAAACCTACTCTGTATTCCCACTGAAACTTTATATGTCCTTATATGTCCAGTTTATTAGTCATAATCATTTAAGTAGGAAAAACAATACTTTCATTTGTATTTGATACCACTGTGTTTGGAAGGCAGAAAAAGAAGCATTGTACATCCGGTTTTAAATGGAAGGGTTATTTTCAAAGGATCAAACTGCTTGTTTTAAGTAAAACTTTAAGTGGAGATGAATATAATAGACATTTCTGACTGCCAGTAACCTATGATAAAAAGGTTAAACAACTAATTTTTCTCTCCCAACATGATTCATAAAGCAATGTGTATTAAAAATAAACAAACAAACAAACAAAAAAGGTTAAACAATAAAAAGAAATCTTGAGAAAAAAAATGTATTGTTCTTTTCTAGGCAGTATTCTTTTGGATACTGTCTTTCCTTACCTGGTCCAAGATCAGTATTGTCAGTTTACAAGAGCTGTACCATACCTTGAATTTTCTCAGTTGAACAGCTTGACAGGTTTTGCAGAAAACACAGAAGCTACTGTAAGTGGATATACCTGTTGGTAAGAATTCAGAGAAAACACTCAATCTTTAGGAAGTTTGATTGAGTCAAATTGCAAAGTTAATTCCTTAGGTATGATTGAAAACATATTAAATATGGCAATTTAATATAGAAAAAATAGAAAATATTAAAATAGAATTTAATATAGAAAAAGTTTTATGCATAAAAGGGTAAAACCTACTTTTTTTTTTTTTTTGGCAGTATGCATGTGATTTACCCAGAAAAATTAATAATTTGTAAAACTAGTAAAACGAGTCAAGAACACTGATAAAATGCATTTCAAGAAAATGTAATTAAATACATTGCCTCTTACTGTATTGTTTCAGACTGGGCTTTATTCATCTTTGTCTCCCCAGTGAACTCCTTGCACAGTGAGTTAGACATGGCAGGTTTTAATAAAAATTCAATAAAGCTGTCTACGATTTTTTAAAAACAATTTTCTTATCTACTTTGTGTAAATGATTTTATAGTTTTTATAACTATAACAGCTACTCTCTTGATTTATTTTTAATGACCCTGTTCTCAATTTTGATTGGTCCATGCTTTTCCTCTAAAAATCTGATCTTTAGGGAAAAATGAATCCTATTTCTTAGAGTACCAAAAATGACTATACAATACTGTTTTCCTTGAAGAATTTCTGGCACCACTTCAACATAAAGTGATACAAGCAATATGATGAACTTACCCCATTTAGCAGGAGTTCCTATTAAAAAGAATAAACAATATACATTTCTAAAATCCTCTCTAAATGAAAAAAATTCCACAAAGTCATAGTTATTTCTAGCATAGAAACTGAAGAGATAAACAGAAATTTATAAATATACCAGGTCATTTATATCTTACATAATGTTGTAGGGAGCAATGAGAATGGATTATCATACTGGTAATGGCAAATGAATTATTCAGATAAGCTTATTATCATCATCACCACCATCATCATTATTTAAAAGTGACAAGTCTTCTGGTAAATGTGAAAGAATATCTGATACTTGCCTAATAAAATTTCAAATTTAGTTTAAAACAAAAACTATAAACAAAAGGCTACATAGTTATGAGTGACTCCATTTACTAAAATTAATTTTAAAATAAGATTCTAAATAGTCACTTCTAATACCTTGAATAAAACCCTTATTTTTACATGCCATATATCAGATCTAATTTGGATGTGACCTCATAATCTTCCATGATATAGCCAGACAAAATCTATTCCTCAGAACTTTCATGATACTTTTGTATCTTTATTCTGCACATAACCAAATTCTAATTTGCATTTTAGTATTTGTCACATCCTTCCTAAAAGAAGACTATTTAACAGTAGGGAACCCATTTTATTCATCTTTGGCTCCCCAGTGAACTCTTTGAACAGTGAGTTAGACATGGCAGGTAAATGATTTTATAGTTTTTTATCATCTTCAAGATAGTACATATCCTTTATTCATCAGAAATTAATTTTGATTTATAGTGGGAAAGAAATAAACACACATACATTGATAATTACACACACACACACACAAACACTCATATATACAATATGGTTAGAACAATATTCTGAGGCCTTATCCCACATCAGCTCTGCTACGTTTTCTTTCTTTTTTTTGCTACTTTTTCTTTAAGAGGAATTAAAACTATATTTGAGACAACACCCCAGGGGATTATGTCCCAAACCAATGACAGAATTTCCAAGAGTCTAGGTACAAACACCACTGCAGGAAGAGTTAGCAGCTTTTTCCCTAATCTTCTCACTAGGTAGCAATCAGGAAAGCTGTGCACAATTCAGTCAATCCTGTGTCCTCAATAAATATTCTTACCCTGTTAAGTAAATCTTTTGTTAACTGTTAGATGGTCTAATGAACACTGTGTTTTGTTCCAGTTCTTAATCTGATACATTACATTTGTCTGAATTATTCCCAGTTCCCTTCTCCTTCTACATATTTGCCTGAATTATGCCCAGCTTACATCTTCTACACTGACATAGCAAAAAAAAAAAAAAAAAAAAAAAAAAAAAAAAAAAATGCCATTTTTGGCATTAAAGTAAACATCTGAGCATTCAGTACATTCAAGTTTGCTTCCAGTTTGCAGAATGGATCAACAGATTTCTCAGTTACATGGAAGACATTTTCTCTTGCTTGATTTATACTTCTACAAGTCATATCAACAAAGAAAAAATGTCATCGATTCATATTGTAGAAATTTCAGCAACATTCCTCTTTGTAATTTTCCAAAGGTAGACTCTGTATCAGCCAAGATCTTGGCAGGTTAGCTATGTGGCAACAATTTTAATGAGGAAGCTTCTATGAGCCTGAAATGGAGAGGAGGATCCCTGGCCATTAAAACACTAACAGATAAAGCAAATGTTACTCTTTTCATAACCTTCTCCAAAGATTAAACAGGAAAAAGGAAAGAAAGGAAATACTTGTTGGTAGAGTTGTGAAATGATCCACAATTCTGGAGAGCAATTTGGAACTATGTCCAAAGGGCTATAGAACTATGCATACCCTTTGAAAACCCAGCACTGCCATTAATTACTGTCTGTATTCCAAGGAAATCATAAAAGACAGAAAAGAACCCTGTTTGTAGCAGCTCTTTTTGTGTAGCAAAGATTTGGAAAATAAGTAGATGCCCATCAATAGGGAAATGGTTGAACAAATTGTGGTATATGAAGATAATGGAATATTATGGTTTTATATAAAAGTGATGAACAAGGTGATTATAGAAAGGCCTGGAAAGATTTACATGAACTGATGCTGAACTAAACAAGCAAAACCAGGAATACATTGTACAAAATAACAGCAAGAATATGTAATGGTCAACTATGAAAGATTTGATTCTTCTCATGGTTCAGTGGTCCAAAGCAATTCCAATAGACTTTGGACAGAAAATGCCATCTGGATCCAGAAAAAGAACTAAGAGAATGAATGTAAATCAATTTTTTTTTTCTATTTCTTTTTTATTTCTTTCTCTTCTATGGTTTTTCCCTTTTACTCTGATTTTTCTCTCCCAACATGATTCACAAACCAATATGTATTAAAAATAAATTTACTAGAACAAAACAAAATGCTTTTAAAATAGAAATGACTAGCTCAAAAGATACTAATATTATTGAAAAACTCTTTTTAAAGCATATTTTTACAATGTTAAAAGAAGTATCTGAAATTGCAGGGCCCAAATGGCACTTTGTTCTGCTAGAGGGATGATGCAATGACTGAAATATTATTTCTAATAACAACATACCTAGGCAAGATGTGAAAGGCTGGGAAATTCTTGCATTTCAGTAGATTATAACTGCCTACTAAAGTCCATGAGAAAGTTATTCAGAATTATGGAATGCCATTGTGTATAGTTAGGAAATAGAGAAGTTGATGAGAACAGATATGTGAAAAGAAAATGAATACAACAGTGCAGCATTAAATCCAAAAATTTGAGGTATTGGGGTAAAAATTCACTAACAAAAATTATTAGAAAAATTGGAAAATACTCTCAAAGAAATGAGGCCTTGACCAATGTCTCATACCATATACCAACATAAGCTCCAAATGGCTCTTTGACTTAAAACATACAGGGTGATATAAACAAATTAGAGAAACAAGGAAGAAATTATTTATCATATCTGAATAGAAGAACACTTCATGACCAAATGATAGAGAGGTTCATAGAAGGTAAAGTATATAATATTAATTACATAAAATTTTAATAAGTTTTTGAACAAGCAAAAGCAATGGAACTAAAATTAGACAAATGAATATAAAAGAAAAAAACCCTATGCAACAAGTTTCTTCCATAAAGGTCTTATTTCTAAGTCAGAAGGACCTAAATTCTAATCTGACCTCAGACACTTAATACTTCCTAGCTGTGTGACCCTGGGCAAGTCACTTAACCCCAATTGCCTCAGGGGAAAAAAAAAAAGCAAAGAAATAGAGAAATTGATGAGAACAGATGTGAAAACAAATGAGCACATTTAGGATTAATACTAAAGATCCCAAGTATTGATATATTAACAGTTAGTAAAAAAGGAAAATAAATATTGGAAGAACTATTTTAAAAAACAGGATCATTAGTGAATTGTTGATGAAAGTATGCCATCATCCAGATAGTCTGGAAAGCAGTTTGGAATTATCGCCCCCAAAAGCTATCAAATAATGCATACTTTTTAATTCAATGATATTACCATTACATCTATACTCCTAAGAGATTTAAGAAGAATTCACATATATAAAAATATTTGTAGTATTTCCTTTTGAAGTAGCAAAAATATTAAACTCATCAATTGAAGAATGATTGAACAAGTTATGATTTATGAATGACAGAATAACATTGCATTATAAGAAATGATGAAAATGGTTTCAGAAAAATCTGGGGAGACTTGTTATGAACTGATGCAGAATGAAGTAAACAGAACTAAAATACAATTTTTACATTAACAACAATGTTAATTGCGAAGACATAATTTGAAAGACTTAGAAACTATAATCAATATGATAAAAAACTAAAGTTCCAGAGAACTGCACATTCTAATAAAAAAGTAGGTGATGGACAGTGCAAACACAGATTTTATAATGGACATTTGGGGAATTTGTTTTAGTTATTCCTGCTTGTAACAGAAGTTTTTCCAATTTCCCAATTAGGCAGAAGGGAGAAAAGGAAGATCTTAAAAAAAAAAAAAAAAGATTGATACAGTTAAGAAGTATAAAAAATTTGAAGAAATGGGAAGACTTGCAGGAACTGACAGTGAGATAAGTAATACCAAGAGAACAATACATATGATTACAACTTAAATGAAAAATCAATGTTTTGAGTAACTAAAAAACTAATGAAGGAAATAGAAGAAAGATGATACATCTTCATGATATTATGAAGGATTATAACATATACTACTGTTTACATTTTCAGATATCACTTTATTGAATGTTTTTACTTTGTTTTGAGGTTTTTTAATCACAATTAGAGTAATCTGAAGGAGGAAAGCTGAAATGACTGATGCAAAGACAGAAAATAATAAGATTTACTTAAAAATTAAACTAAATGTCACTTTGTAAAAACTAATTAATATTAAATCAATTAGGATATTAATAAGTGGCAGTTAACAGTGTGGAATGGGAGGCTCAAATAGATAGCAATGGAGAAGAAATGACAGACCACCTCAGTCATGCATCTAGAACTATGGATGGTCACTTTAAGTAAGGCCTTACTTTAGGTAAATTCAGAAAATGTTTTTATGTGTATTTATAAATATCATATATTTTTATATGTATTTGATATGTATAAATGTACTTATAATGGATAATGGGGAACGGCCCAATAAGTTTATGTTTTTATGAGTCCCTTATGAGTGCAGCAGCATGCTTGCCTAATGCTCTTCTTCTTGTGGAAGGGAGATTTATGATGATATGTAATTGATGTCCTTTGGAGAGACTTTAAAGAATGTAAAGACATTCTGAATCTGGTTTTAATTATGCTAACCACATGGTAAATGGTTTTTGACTTACAGTTGAGGAACATGATACAAAAGGCTTTAGTCAACTTCATTTTGTTTGATCTTGGAGTCTTGGTTTAACTCCTTTATTGATAATGTCTGGTGAGGAATAATGCTATAAGGGAAGAGATTTTGAGCTTTCTCCTTCCAGTAGTGACTTGTGGCCCCTTGGGCCTCAGTTCTTTGCCTCCATATTTGTTCTTTCATTTTAGTTGAAGGGAATGAAAGCTCTGACCTTATGGATTTCAAAGGGTGAAGAGAGTCAATCCAGTTCCACAGAACATGCAGCAATATAGGAGAGTGGGGATAAAGCATTTAACATTGGGAGTTATTTGATTATTCTTATTACATATTAATAGTAAATGTTACCATTTTTATTGTCATTTAGGTTTGAAATTTCTAATCATAGATTATGGCAGTGTTCTTGTCAGTCTTTCCATTTTACGTATGAAGAAAATAGGGCACAAAAGTTGATTTGCTTAGAAGGTCATAAAGGTAAATAGAACTAATATTGAACTGATTTTCTAACTTAATCTATAGCCCTTTCCACTGGTTAGCCCTATCTTTTAAAGTTCCCTATTTTTTATTCTCCTAAATTAAGTAATTTTGTTAATTCTATCTTGGTAGTATCACTTTTTTCTATTCCTTTTTTTTCCATTTCCATTGCCAATATCATCCTTCCGGACTTATTAGTTCTTACCTAGAGAGGTGACTACTGCAATAATCTTATTGGTTTTCTTCCTCCAGTGTTCATACTTCCATCCTTAAAATTTTCCTAAGGGTTTTTAATGTATGAGAAAGCCATAAGGAAGCTGAAGCAAAATGACAAGCAAATAAAACAGGTAAGTATCAGATATGTCCAAAAACCTTAGCCTGGCATTCAAGGCCTTCAAAAATTTGGCTATAATATATGGCCTTTTCAATCTTAGTTCCCACTTCTTCCCTTCCTAAATCTTTTTCCAAAGAAACTTTCCTAAATAGGATTACTATTTTTTCACTTTCAAATCTGTGCTCACTGTAACCTCCACCTTAAATATCTTTCTTCTTCATCTCCATCTAATTACTACATCTGTCTTTCAGGGACCATTCCTTCATTTAACTTTCCCTAACATCTCCCAAGCCAAAAGTGGGCCTTTACAACAAACAGCATTTTGTAAATTTTGTACATTTTTCTCTTTATGCATATCTCAAATTCCTTCTCTCTCTCTCTCTCTTTTTTTTTTTTTTTTTTGCTGAGGCAGTTGGGGTTAAGTGACTTGCCTAGGATCACACAGCTAGGAAGTATTAAGTGTCTGAGGTCAAATTTGAACTGAGGTCCTCCTGACTTCAGGGCTGGTGCTCTATCCACTGTACCACCTAGCTGCCCCTCAAATTCCTTATCTCAATATAAGGTCACAGAATAAACCACATTATTAGTCGAATTAATGCACACAGCAATTCAGTTATTTAAGTGGTGCATAATTCTGTAGGTCATTGGAGTTTATGTCTGAGAAACCTAGAACGTTAGGGAAGAAACAGTGTTAAAGGGAGTGAATTAGATGTAATGGACAAGCTTAAGAAAAGTAGTGTAGCCCATAAGCCTAAAGTAAAACAAGGAAAGCCAAGCACTAAGAGTATTTTGTATCTCTATATTTAACTGACCACTCAAAAGCTTTTATATGCGTGTGTCAATCGCTATCTAATCACAATGTGGGGTAATCGAAATCCGGGGTAATTGGCACACATACATATAGACATACATCTCAGTCAGCAGCTCTCATCTAAGTGGGTGTACCATTGTGTGCGTGTGTAGCCTAAGCAGCCCAGACTGAGACAGATCTCTACCCCAGTACCTCAGTGACGGGTGCATGACTCCATTGACAGATCCCCAAATTGGTACATATCACTTCCTCCCAAGTCCTTTTTTATTTGCCCCCCTAAATCGTTCGCGGGGCTCCCCTCGTGCAGTCCTGAATACTGTGCTCAACGAGAGCTTCCGAGCCTTTCCGTGCCCAGGACGAAGCCCACGGGTCTTTTCCCGGGGTGTTTTGCCGGGAACAGAAGACAATAGCAAGGATGACAAAGGCAGCGGGGGGGCGCAGAAAGGAGCTAAGCAGTATAAGGAGCCAGACGGCCCGCGGTCCCGAGCGCCCGCCCGGCAAGGGGTCCGCTCCTCCCCAAGGGCAGGATTCGGAAGGGGGCTGGGCGCGAGCAGGGCGCGCAGGCCCCCGGATGCGCCCCACACAAAGGCGGGGCGGGGGCAGCGGCCAATGCGCACAGCAGCCCAGCTGCGGCTGCGGCAGCGGCGGGAGCGGAGAACAGACAGGGGGCGGGGCCGCCAAGACTTGGGCTGCGGAAGGAGGCTGGCGGGGAGGGGGCGGGGTGGGGAAACCGAGGCGGGGGGAGCGGGCCCGGCGGAACCGGCAGCGCGAGGGGGAAGGGGCGGGGAGCCGGGCTGCGGTGGGAGGGAAGGGGTGACGTGAGGAGGGGGCTGAGCCGCGATCTCCTCCATTCCTCTCCCGCTCCCTGCTCCTCGGATAGCAGCAGCGGCGGCAGCACCAGCTTCAGCAGCAGCTTCAGTAGAGGCGGCGGCGGCGGCGGCAGCAGCAGCAGCGCTGGCGGCGACCGTGGCGGTGACGGTGGCGAGGCGGCGCCGGGCCGGGGACTCGCGGCGGCGGCGCTGGCCGGGCTCGGGTTGCTGCCGCCCGGCGGCGGCAGCGGCGGCGGCGGCGGCGGCGGCGGCGGGCGGGCGGAGGGGCAGGGGAGGGGCGGGCCGGGGAGCGGACGCCGCGGCGGCCTCTCCGCGCGGCGAGGCGGCGGCGGCCAGGACGAGGCGGCGGCGACGGCGGCGCCGGCGGCGCGGGGGGCTCGGGCTCGGGCTGATGGCGGCGGCGGCCGCCACCCCCGGGGCTGTGCTCTCCCCGCGTCTGTGCGACAGCGACCCGGCTACGCCCGGAGCCCAGTCGCCGAAGGTGAGCGGGGCCGAGAGCGCGGAAGCCTCCGGCCTGTGGAGTTCCCGGGCTTGTCCCGCCTCAGGGAGCCTCCAACGGCGGCCCCTTGCCCCTGGGGACGCCAGCCCCCTGGGGGGCTGGGGGAGGTCGTGAGCTGGACGGGATCGGGGGGCTCTGGAAAACAGGTGCGGGCTGGCGGGCAGGGTCCGGGGGCGGGGGGGGTCAGCGGGTCCGAGCTAGGGCCAGAAGCTGGTGGAAGTTGCCCGGAATATGCCCGTCAAACCTCTCTTTGAAAAAAGTCCGGCCCTAAGCTGTCAGCGACCCTGAAACTGAATATACGGAAGAGGAAAGGCAGGCCACTTTATGACTCCTAGTCCCCAGGTCTGGAAGACGGTGCTTCTCCTCTTCCCCTCTGGGTTGTTAGTGTTTTTTAAACTTCCCCTCTCCCCAAAATGTTCTCAGAAAGCCTCAGAAGCACTTAATCCTTGTCCCAAACCAAACCAAACAAAGTATTCCTTGATCTGTGGTCCTACTCACTTTGTCCCCACTAGGGCGTCCGAGACTGGTTTCTCTAGTTTTGAAGTATAATTTGATACATACTTGAGGCCCTTGAAATATTTTCAGCAGTTCAGGTTGCTGGCTAGAAATGACTTTTTAATTAGGGTTTTTTCTACCTTTTTATTTGTGGGGTTTGCTCGGTGTGAATATCGGTTCAATTCTAAGTCTGGTGTAGAGTTTTGAAGCTCCCGAGTAATGCAACAGGAACTATAAAGTGGAAAGTTTTTCTAACTAATGTTTTTGGAATGTCCATTCGGATGAAGTCACACATCCATTGGAGTATTGAAGTTACACTTGTAATTATCTTAAGCTGTTTGTTAAATTTATAATAAGTTATTAGTTTATTGGACAAATTAATATAATATAACAGAAAAAGAACCTAATTTAGGAGATCTTTTTCATTCAAGACACTTTCTGTTTTACTATAGAACTTTGTTTACAAAGAATCCTTTTTGGCTTTTTTTGTAAAGAGGAATTAGACTTGTTCTCTTTAAATTTTGAGCAGGTCTAGCAGAAGCATTGAGTAGAACTTGCAAAAGGCAAATTTAGATTTGATGATAGAAAAAACTTAGACATACTCAAAAGTGAAAGAGTCTGTTTCTGGAAGTAGCGTTTTCTTTCATTGACGGTTGCTGGATTCGTGCGATATGTTATTGTGTGGGAATTCTTTTTTACATCCTTTCTGTGAGAGCACTAGCCCGAATTGAAATGAACTTTCCCTCCCAAATAGAAATAGCTTTTTTCATTATTCATTATAAATGGTATAATGTCACAACAACGCTTTTGCATGCATTATTTTACTTGATCCTCAAATATTTGAATTAAGAAATTCAAATTCAAATTATCAATTGCATTACACGTGACTTCTATTTAGCTTAGAGTATGGAATGAGCCTGAGTCTGTAAGCCCTACCCTGCCCCTGACACATTAGCTCCATGAGTCTGGGGAAGTCACTTAATCTTTAAGTGCCCTAGGCTACTTTTTAACACACGTGTGTGTGTGTGTGTGTGTGTGTGTGTGTGTGTGTGTGTGTGTGTGGTTAGTAGGTACTGAACTGCTTTGAGTGGAAGGTGTTTTCATATTGGAAGTTTCATGTACAATGAAATAAAAATATAGTTTCTTCCTCTTCCCCACTCCTCCTGCCCTCAGGAAAAAAAATACAAGTCAGAAAAAGGTTCAGAGAAGTTCTGAATTTTGGAGCTAGAATTGAGACTTCACTGTGATGGTGAAAGATACAAAGTTCAATGCTCTTTCTACTACACTATACAAAGTAAATGTAATGTATTTTAGTTTCATTTTTGAAATATTTGCTTAGATTTTCAGAACTGAGAATATTTTTTAAAAGTAGGCTAATTTTTTTTTACAAATTACCAATCTTGGAAAAAAAAGCCAGACTATGACAAAAAATTAATACTTATTATGCTTGTACATTGTATGCTTGAAATAATACAAAAAATTGAAACAATGTAAAACCATAAGACCATTTTGATATTTCTGACAGTTTTATTTGCTTTTTTAAGAAATGAATTTTCTAAGTATAAACTAGAAAAATGGAGATCTTCCTATTTTGCAAGAGGAAGGAAGAACTATGGACAAAATAAGAAATTTATTATTTTTAAATGAAAGGACAGAGAAAATACCCAAATGAGCATATGTAATCTTAAAGGTAAAAAAATTTTGTGGCTTAAAAGTCATGACTGAATTTGAAAGAGGAAATAGTTTTAAATAATTGAGATCTAGTAAATAAGTTGAAATATAGTAGTCAGATAATGAATAAGCCTTTACTGTATTTCAGGCTAAGCCTAGGGATATAAAGAAAGGCAGGAAAAAACCCCTGATCTCAAGGAATTCACATTCTAAGGGGAGAGCTAACTTGAAAATAATTGATTAATAAGAAGGCCATCTCAAATTAAGGAAAGTATATGTAATTCTTATAGATTTGGAAAATGTTTTTTTTTTTTTTTTTTCAGTTGAAATTCTTATACTTTGAAACCATGATTTCATTGGTATGGCCAACAGATCATAAACGGATTAACTCAGATCACAAATCCCATGGACATCCTTAATGAACTTTCTCAGAAGTATGTGGCACAAGGGTTTTCTATCCTTAACTTTTGATTTTTACCATTATAACTGACATTCTCTCTCTCTTTTTTTTTTTTTTAAGTTTTATAATCTTTATATTTTTAATATCATTTTTATGTCTTGGTAATATTCTGTAGCCAACCTCATAATCACTATCAGTATCTCCATTGCCTTTTGAGTTATTTGTAATCTGTATTTTTCTTTTTCCAATTTTGGTCTTCTTTTACTTGCAATTACATAACGTCAGGAGAATAATGTACAATGCTAAAGAGATACTAGAACAACATCAGCTAGAAGAGAGCAGAGTAGGCCTAATCATATTTGGAAAACTACAGTGCTTTAAGAAAATAAGTTGTTACTGATTTAGTTTGTTTTTATGTCAGTTACTTTTCCCACTAGGTCTCTCATCCCTTCCAGAGAATTATTTCTTAAAAGAAAAAAAGCTGATAAAAATAACTAATAGATGAAGATAGTGAATAATGCCATTCACAGTGGTAGCAAGCACTTAAGTGATCCTTTGAGGCATGGCCCATACTGTGAGAACACACTTCAATCTATGTTTTGGAATGATGGAGGACCATGGGTAAATTTACAGTAGTTACTAAACATTTTTAAAAGCACTTGTACCAAGTGCCAACCACTATGTTAAATTTTAGAGGGAAAGGAAAAACAGTTCCTGCCTTCAAGGAGCTTGCAATCTAAGCACTCAAAAGAAAGCTGAAAATGTGGATGATGAAGTAACAGACATGGAAGCATGGTTTAAAAAAAAAAAAAAAAAAGCTAGAGAAATCTCTAAAGTAGTATAACCAGGTGAGAAAGGAGAGCTGGATGGATATAGGTTAACTCATTTCACCATCTTAAAAATTCTAGGAGATAGTCGGTGTTTGTTCCCTATTTTACAGAAACCAAGGCAGAGATTTTCATGAGTCACACAGCTAATAAATATCTGAGATTGTCTTTCTGACTTATGTTTACTGCTCTGCCCCCCCAACATATTGTTGGGTAGTTTTGTGGACTTTTTTTTCCTCTTTTAAAAGATAGTTCTCTGGGAGAGGTAAAAGTGAGGGATCTAGTTAGAAAAGTAATGATGTATAAAGGTAAAGAATTTTTTTTTTTTTTAAATTACTGTTTAGTTTTTCAAATTTCTGTTTTTTGCTAATGGCCCCACCTGTGATGTCTATCCAATATATAAAAATATTTGTGTGTGTGTGTGTGTGTGTGTGTGTGTGTGTGTGTGTGTGTGTTAGTATACTGACTTGTAAAAATTTTCATGTAGCTGCTTGGCATAGTTTGGGCCGTGCATTGATATGACTACACTCTGCTAGGGATGACTGGTTTAACAGAGAATGAGTTTTGTAATCAAGAGATCTGACTTGAAATTTAGGTTGTCAAAAGATGTGTGATTCTCTTATCTGTAAAATGGACATAATTTTTTTAAAATAGCTTTTTATTTACGAGTTATATGCATGGGTAATCTTACAGCATTGAAAATTGCCAAATCTTTTGTTCCAATTTTTCCCCTCCTTTCCCCCACCCCCTTCTCTAGATGGCAGGATGACTAATACATGTTAAATATATTAAAGTATAAATTAAATACAAAATAAGTATACAGACATAATCTTTTTAATAGATATCTCAACAGGGTATAAAAAAGGTATATACAGGAGTTCAGGCTTGTTGTATTAGTATAATGCACAGTGTAGTGATCCGCATCTGTGAATAAGCATATTTGTAGAACGTTGGCATTAATGATAGCTCTTTTGTTTAGGCTCTGCACAAGACAGTCATGCTGACACACACCTTAGATAAGCATATGTGTTCCTATATACACTTTGCTAAATGTCAATATTTAGATCATTGAAGTAGTCTTAGTGACATATAAAAGATACTTTGAGGAGGGCCTTTAAAGGTGCATTTTTTCTACTGTATTAAATGGTTTTTGAAAATCAGTAATCTAGCTACATTTTGAATTTTTTTTGTCTGATTTGTGATCAGGTTGGATGTAGAAGACTCTTTGAAAGACTATCTTTATCGTGTTTTCATTCAAAATACTTTTAGAACATTCATAGGCCAGTTGACTATGAAAACGTTACAGATGGCATTTTACATATTTATATCTTTGGCCTCTTATTTCTGGATTATAATCTATTTTCCAACATCTTTCACTGATTTATATTAAATCCACTTTGTACAGAATTCAAGTGTAATGGAATGTTTTCTTAATTTGGAGAAGCTTGTCAAGTTTTTAATACAGTTTCTCTTCATTCTTTAATACATGTTGGCACATAGGCTGAAATCGTCTTCCTAGTGGTCTCGTCACTTATTAAGCTTACACATCACTCTTATGTTGCAAAGCAAGGGAATTAAGTGTCCAAAGAATTGTTTTCTTTTGACTTTATCTATATGATGAATTCAATTTTGCAAACTCATTTATGTAATTGTTTTACTTGTGACCCTTCTTCCACTTAGTTTCTTTACATCTTTTTTCCTTTATACTAAAAATGTCAGTATGGATAAGATTACTTTATCCTAAATTTTGTTGTCTCTAAAACTGTGGAGGGAATTTTTGTTCAAATACAGATTGGACCAAGTACATTCCAGTTGACATTCTGTGAAGTAGAAAGGAGCTGTGTACAGTACAGATAACCATTTTGTGGGTTGGATTTTTTTGGGGGAGGGTGGTGGTATTTTTTTTTTTTCTTTTTTTTGCCTGTTTTTAGGGCATTTCCTGAGACCAAAAAAAAAAATTCTTTATTTGGTTGTCAATCTCATGATTATTTAAATTTGGCTATGTAGTAATTCTAATAGCAGATTTATCTAGACTTTGCCAATAATGATAGAATCCACCAAACTTTGAATCTTAATGACATAGCTTTTGACAACCTAAAGTCACAATAAGGCAACAGAGAAGGACTTCTTTAAGGAACTGTACAGATTTGAGTTATTTAAAAATAAAAATAGAGGCATTCATTACCTATTCATTTCCATCAAAGTTCTTCCTTGATGTCTTGCTGTGGTGTGGCAATGATTATCTCTTCTAAATTTTGCCTAGTAAGTACAAGTTAGTCTTGGCAAGTTTGTCTAATCTAGAAAGCCTTTGACCACAGATGTGTTTGTGCTATTCAAAAAGCTGCCTAGTTAAATTTGTTGAGGCTTATCACAAAAAGTTTAATGAATTATCTTGAGCACGAGAAACTCATAAACACCCTATGTTAAGGCATGGAATGGTTATAATCTTAGTGATAAAGTGCTTTACACAAATGAATTAATCGGTTGAAGCACAAATAAAAACCTTTTGGCTATTCTCTTTGATTCAGTAGTTTCAGAGCAGTTGAGAAATTCAGGAAACAATTTTATGTATTTTATAGTTCAATCTTGTATGGTCTTAAAGAAAATATGGTGTCTAAAATTTGCTACTAATTGCAACACAAATGCAAATTTCTAATTAAGTCCTTTCTGTAGTCTTCATTTTAAAACATAGTGATAAGTAAGTATTAGTCACCATGCAGCGCCTCCCTTGGGCAATTCAAATTCAACTTGTCCAAAAAAGAACTCTTTATCTTTCCCTCCGAGCTCACAACCTCTTCTGAATGTCTACTTTTTTTTTTTTTAAACTGAAAGCCAATAGTAACCTTCCAGTTAATAGTTAACTTATCCTTGGCTCTTCTCTCTTCACATCTAATCAGTTGCCAACTCTTCTAAATTCTGGTAGGTTTTGCCACTAAAACATAACATCTCTCATCTCTCACTTTCTGTTTGCTCTTATGGGTGGTAGCCTTGTTCTAGGCCTCATCACCCCTGGTTTAGACTATTTCAGCAGCTTCCTAATTGTTCTCTTTGTCTCAGGGTTCTTCATTTTCCAGTCCATCTTCCATGCAGGACAAGTCTGACCCTGTCACTCTTTGATTCAATAAAATTAAATGGTCTAATTCCTAGAAAAAGTTATAAGTTTATTGCTTCTGCTTCCTCTCTCACTTCTCCACTTGTTTTAATTTGACTTCCAACTTCATGGCTTAACTGAAACTGCTCTTTCCAAAGTTAAACATCATTTTGATGTTATTGACTCATTCCCTCCTCTCATATTTTCTAATTTTTGGGTTTTCATATCATTTTCTCTTGTTTCTCCTTACCTATTTGACCACTTTATCTTCATCTCTGTCCTTTTACTGGATATCATCAGTATCACCATTAACACCTCCTATACCTCCCCTTCCCTTTCTCTTTCCCCGCCTTTTCCCATCTAAGTTCCATTCTGGATTCTCTTCTTTTAAACCCTCACTTGCTGACCTTATTGGCTCCAGTGGGTTTAAAGTATCATCTATATTCAAGTCTGGTCATCTTTCCTAAATTGCAAATTGTGTGTAACAAACTGCTTGTTGGACATTTCACATTGCCTCAGAAAGGATATTTTAATTTCTTCTAATCTCAGGTCCTGTTAGTGTCTTGGACTCAATAGGAACATTGCTGGGTATATGTGTATTGCATATAGCTATATACAATGTTTGTTTATTTCTTTTTATGGTTTATTGTAGTTTTCATTAAAATTTCTTTCTTCTACTGCTCTTCTTAAAGCTCCTCTTGATGTTCCAGTTCCCAGCATCCTATTTATAATGAGGGAATCATTGTTCTAAGTCAACAGAGGATTATTAATATTAAATGAATTGTTTATATTTTATTATTTATGTTGATGAACAAGTAGGTAATGCTTGTGAAAGTTATTTTTTGCCACCCAACTTTTCAGCTCAACAAAGTTCAATTTACTAACATTGCCAAGTTCTGGGGCTCTATTCTATATTTATAGAACAGTTCTAGGATCTGGGTTAAGATACAAAGATCAATAAAACATGATCCCAGTTCTGGAGTTTATAGGCTCATAGCTAGATACAATATAAACAAGACAGATAAATTCATGAGGCATTTAAACAAATTTATTATGTAGCATTCTAATGGAAGAGACTTGAATGTCATAAAAAAAAAAAAAGTCAAAAATTATTTAGACTTTGAAATAGTAGGCAACCGGTCTACACATTCTGGCTGGTTTAGGCTTGTGAGGTCAAAACCTTACTTACTCTCCTTTGTCCAGCTCTAACCCAATTTTCCTTTGTTTTACAATATACTAAATAGTTGTGCAACGAAGACCATTCACTGAAGAAAATCTATGAAGGGAATTTTATATAGATATAGATACCACACACACATGAGATACATACATATGCTTATCAGTTTTCATAGTCTTAAAGTTGGCCAGTAATCAATAACCAGGAAATCAGGTATTGGTATCTATGGTGATCCTGCTGAGAAATTACTGGAATTCAAAACTTAAGGGATAGATACAAGTCTGGGATGGGCAATTATCAAAGAAAAGAGAAAAATGTCTTTTAGAAAGCCCTCAGTCCTAAAGTCCCTTGTTTATTTTTTTCCCTTTCTTAAATCTTAAATTATAGGATGATACTGAAGAAAATTCCAATGATGGCACCCAGCCATCCAAAAGAAGGCGAATGGGCTCAGGAGACAGCTCTCGGAGTTGTGAAACTTCAAGTCAGGACCTTGGGTATTAACATTTTATTATATAATGATATTTTAATGGTGTTTTGTATTTTTCTTTGCTTTTGTATTATTTTGTCTTTTTGTGTTAGTTAGCCATTAGTAGCATTATTTCATTCTTATTTCTAACTAGTTTCATGGTCTTTATAATATGATTTTAGTTTGCTTGGTCTCCTTACTATCCTTTACATTTATTCAATTCCATTCAGTAAATATTTATTAAATATCCTTGTCTATTCTTTCTTCTGAAATGCCTTTTAGCTTTTTTAATCAATTTAGTGAACTTGTTTCTTCTTCAGAAGGAAATTTAACCCACATCATTATTACTGTCATAGCATTTGAAGGGCTTTTATGTAGAAAATAAGCCTATAAAAATAGATCTTAGCTTAATAGATCTGAAGGTTTCAAAAATGATAAATTTGCGTTTTAGTGAAAAAAAAAAAGTTCCACTAACATTCAAGAATTTTTCAGAATAGGAATGCCCTCTCTTGGGAGGTTAAGAGTTTACCCTCATTTAAGGTCTGTAGCTAAAGGCTGGCTAACCCACTGGTTGGGATTCTTACACTGCTTAGAAGGGCAATTCTAGGCCCTTCTAGCCTCAGAGATTCTGTAATTATGTTTCTGTTCATAGGAACTCATCTCTCCTTTTTATTTTGGCCTAGATCTCACAGATAGAAGTAAAATGAGTTTTGCTTGAGGTTATAGTTAAGGAGAGCCAAAGTTTTTGTAATTCTTTACAAATCTGTTATGTTTACCTTTTTAGATTTTGGACTTATAAACTCAACCATAACAGAGTTGATAATTAGTAATAATGAGAAAATTTTATCTATTTAACATATGTTATAGACAAGGTGTAATCTCACTTAGACTATTATAATAGCCTCATAATTGATCCCTCTGCTTATAGTTTGTCCCAAGAAGTTCATCTTCCAAACAGATGCTAAATTGTTATTCCTAAAGCAGAAGCCTGCCCTTGTCACTATTTTGCTCAAGAAATTTCAGAGATTCCTTAATGCATTGAAGATAAAAGGCAAATATCTTTCTAGCATTTCAAACCTTTCACAATTTGACGCCTACTTGTCCTTCAAAATTGATTTCACATTTCTCCCTCTCATACATTTTATGCTGTATACTTTTTTTTTTTTGCCATACCCTATATTTGTACTGGCTTTCCCTGTAATGCATTTTTTTTTTATCTCTTAGAATCCCTGCATTTTAAGGTTCAGTTCGAATGCTTCTTCTTTATTTTTAACCTTTGCTCTCTTTCTCTCAGTTGTTATTACCTGTCTTCTCCCCAAATTATATTTGTTTGTATGCATTTTGTACAGTTTGATTATGTATGCGTGTTCTTCTCTCCCCCCAAATAGAATGTCAGATCTTGAGAGCATGAACAATATCATTTTTGTCCTTTTATTCCCGTTGTCTTCACAGTCTCTTTTTTGTTGAATAAATATTGTTATTGTGGAGTGAAGTTTAATTGGGAAAAGCTTCTTAGAAGAATAGACTTGTTGAATTAAAAGATGAGGGACATAGTTTAGTGAAGAAGAAATGTAAGCATTTTCTATGAAGGGATTTTAGAATCATAGATTGAAAGCTAGGAAGGACCCTTGAAAGGTCATTGAAACCAACCTTGTCATTTTTAAATTTAAATTTTCTATTCTTAAGTCATTTAGCCATGTTTACTCAGTTGTAGTAAGTGCCAAAGGTTCCTAACTCAGGTCCTTGAATTGGAGCAGTGTGGTATAAGGAATAGGGTATAGGATTTGGAGTCTTAAAGACCTGGGTTAATAGACTCCCTCAGATATGACTGTGGGCAAGTCACCTGACCATTCTGTGCCTCAAATTTCCTCATCTATAAAATGGAGCTGAATGCCATGATCTCTTAGGACCTGTGTAATTCTAATCCTATGATTCTCATTCCAAAAAAACTTTGATATGAATAGGAAAAGAATAAGAGGATCATAAGGAGATTGATCTGATGGAAATTTAAGGATTAAAGTGTAGAAACTTTGAGAGATGAAGTGGGTTTCACTGGTTTGTTAACTGGGGCTCAAACAAGATTTTATTATGATATAAAATTCAGATACACTACAAAATTTCTGTCTCAGGAAAAAATTATTGTGATATCTTAAGTTTATACATCTGACACTTAAAAATTCATGCTAGATTCATCCACATCACAAAAAGTGAAAATAAGTTTCATGTTGACATAATGATAGATATTTTTTCAAAGTATTTTTACATATTGTCTTTGGATTGTAACACATGCCATAGCAAGTCTTTCCTTTATTTTTCTCTAAGCCTTCATTTATATATTTGACATGGTTATCATTTCATTCTTTCTTTAGTGGTACCATTATTTTTCTAGTTAACCAAGATTTGTAATCTTGGAGTTCTCCTATCATTCCCACTATACCTTGTCTATTCCAGTCACATTCTGTCAATTCTAACTCACATTTCTCTTTCTCACTTTCACAGGAATCACTCTAATTCAGTAGCTTTTGTTTTGTTACTTTATTTTATTTTGATGTATTTGTGTTTATGTAACATTCATTTCCAAATATGTCATCCCTACCAACTGTCTTGTCTAGGAAACTTTCTCGTATAACAAATATAAAAAAAAAAAGAAAGAAAAGGGGGGGGGGGGGAGGGAGTAAGTAATTTAGCAAAACTAACCACCCATTGATCTCTTCTAACAGTATACAAAATTGTATACCTATAGTCTTCCCCCTTCTGCAGCATAGAGGAAGGTACATTTTTTTAAGTCTTTTCTGACTCTAATGGTCATTTTAAGGACTCTTAAAAACAACATCACATTATTTATTTTTAATATTCTTTTCTTTTTAAGTTTGTAACTCAAAATTCCCTCCCTCGTACCTCTCCCCTACCCACTGAGAAAACAAACAAAATGGTGTCATTTATATGTGTAAAATTATGCAAATAAAGAAATTTATACTTCATTTTGTTTTCAGGGTTCATCAGTTCTCTCTCTGGAGGTGGATAGCATTTTTACCAAGAGTCTTTTGGAATTGTCTTGGATGAATACAATTGTATTGGTCATTTTATTTATCAGAGTGGCCAAGTATTTCACAGTTGACCATCATTACAACATTGCTACTACTGTGCACAGTGATCTCCTGGTTCTTTTCACTTCATTTTGTGTCAGTTCATAAAGATCTTAACATGTGTTTTTTTCTATAAACACTCCTTGTCATTTCTTATAGTACAATAGTATTCTGTTACAATCATATGCCACAACTTGTCAGCCATTCCTTGGTTGATGAGCATCTGCTCAATATCCAATTCTTTGCTACCCCCAAAAAAGAGCTGCTATATATATTTTTGTATATATTTGTTCTTTTCTTTTTTCTTTGCTCTCTTTGTGGTACAGATCTAGTGATATTTCTGGGTCAAGGGTATATCTATGCACAGTTTTATAGCCCTTGGGACAGTTTCCAAAATGTGTTCTAGAATGATTGAATCTTCAGAACTCCACTAATAGTTCATTAGTTTACATTCACCCCCTAGTGATTTAAAACATTTTTAAAAATATGACTATAGATAGATTTCATTTCTTCTGAAAAATGCCCGTTCATATCCCTTGACAATTTATTGATTGGGGAGTGGCACTTATTTTTTATAAATTTGACTTGGTTCTCTACATATATATTTGAGAAATGAGGCCTTTATGGTGCTGTAAAAATTTTTAACTTCATTTCTAAGGTAACTTTTAGCAAAATGTATTTCCTTGATTATCTTCTTAATTTAGATCTACTTTTTGCAATTTAAAAAAAATAATCATTCTTTTTTAACTTCAACTGGATCATAACAGATTCTGGTCCAACTCATTTATTTTTAACTCTGTGTGTCTTTCCAGTTCAAGTGTTTCTTGTAAATAAAATTGGATTTTGGCTTCTAATTCATTTTGCTATTTACTTCCATTTTATTAGTAAGCTCATCCTATTCACATTTCTAATTACTAAATGTATTTCCTTTCAGGTGATTTTCTTCTGCTTATTCTTCTCTCTCTCTTTTTATCTTGTTCTTCCTCAAAAGTCTGTTTTGCTTCTGACCAGTGTGTCCCTTGTTCTACCTTCCTTTTTGTCAACTTTGTAAACCCCTCCCCCCAATATTTTTTATCCCCTTTACCTCCTATTTCTTTATTGGGCAAGATTAATTTATATATACAGCTGAATGTGTATGTATGTTTTTCTCTTTGAATAGTTCCCATAAAAGTGAAGTTCAAGTGTTGCACACCATAACCCTTGGTTTCTTCTACACTGTAAAATCTCTTTCTTGTGTTTCTCTGTCAATGATAAAAATTTCTGCAGTCTTTCTCCTTCTTCCAGTCCCTACTCTTACTCTACTTATGAAGACTATCTCTAACTACCCTACTAGTGATAGTGTTTAGGTGTTACATATTTTTATCTTCTCATATTAGAATGTAAACAGTTTAACTTTATTGAGTCCTTATGATTACTCTTCCATATTTGTTTTTTTTAATGCTTCTCTTGAGTCTTGTGCTTGAATGTCAAAATTTCTATTCAGCTCTAATCTTTTCATCAGGAATGCTATTTCATTAATTGTTCATTTTTTTCCTCCTGAAGGATTATGTTCAGTTTTACTGGATAGGTTATTCTTGGCTCTAATTCTTTTTGTCTTCTGGAATATCATATTCTAAGCCTTCTGCTCCTTAAAAATTGAAATTGCTAAATTGTTTCTTTCTGCTTATTCTACTAAATATTAAATACTATAAATTATTATTATATTCAATTATAAGAATACTAAGTATTTTCTCCTTGACCTGAGAACCCTGGAATTCAGCTATGATGTTTCTGGGAGTTTTTGTTTTGGGATCTCTTAAAAGTGGTAATCAGTAGATTCTTTCAATTTCTATTTTTCTCCTCTGAATCTAACATATCAGAGTAGTTTTCCTTAATAATTTCTTGAAAGATAATGTCTAGGTTCATTTTTTAATCATGGCTTTCAAATAGTCCACTAATACTTTTTTTTTTTTTTTTTTTTTTTTTGAGGCAATTGGGGTTAAGTGACTTACATAGGGTCACACTATGTGACTAGTAAGTATGTGAGATGGGATTTTAATTCATGTTCTCCTGATTCCTTGATGCTATTTTCACTGTGCCATCTAGCTGTTTATAGTCCACAGATTCTTAAATTCTCTCCTAGATTTATTTCCCAGATTGTTTTACCAATTAAATATTTCACATTTTCTTGATTTTTGTTTTGTTTTGTTTCCTGATGCCTTATAGAGTCATTAGGTTCCATTTGCCCCATTCTAATTTTTAAAGAATTATTCTTCAGTGAGTTTTTGTACTTCTTTTTCTATTTGGCCAGTTGTGCTTTGTTGTGAAGTCTGGGCTAGTTCCCTGGAGGCCTCAGGGTCCGCCAGAGTCAGGATAAGCATAAGTCCTTGGTCTTTAGGGAAAGGAGTGAAGGAGATGTATAAAACTGCCACAAGCTCTTCACCAACCTCCCTTCTCCTGGTCCTCCTGAAAAGTGAGTCTAGCTTGTCTCACTCCACTCCTTAATCCCCCTCCTACAATGATTGATTATCTGTATACACCAAAAGATCCAGCTAGCAGGGAATAGTAAGAAGGGCCATTTTTCCAAACACATGCTAATAGAGTTATTGTCCAATAAGTAATTAGCCTTAAGTGTTCAGTTGTCTGATTCAAGCACACCTTTTAAGATATTCAGCCCTTTACACTTTGTAAAGAGTTGTTTTCCTCAGTGAATTTTGTATCTTTTTTTCCTTTGACTTATTCTAGTTTTTAAGGTGTTCTTTCCTTCTAAATTTTTGTGCCTCTTTTGTTATTAGATCAGGTTTGTTTTTTAAGGTGTTATTTTCTTCTGTAGTTTTTTTGTTTTTGTTTTACCAAGCTGCTAATTTTATTTTCATAAATTTTCTTACATCATTCTCATTTATTTTCCCAAATTTCCCCCTTCCCCCCCCCCCCCCCCCCCCCCCCCACTCATCTCTTTCTTTAATTCTTTCAGAAATTCTTTTTGGCTTGGGTTCAGTTAGCATTTTTCTTTGAGGCTTTGCATGTACCTGTTTTTATGTTGTTGCCTTATTTTGTGTTTTTGTCTTGGTCTTCCCTGCCATAGTAATAGTTTTTTATGATCAAGTTCTTACTGTTTTGTTTCCTCATTTAAACTTTGTATTAAAAGGCCCTTGCTTATCTAGGAATAGAGAGGTGCTTTGCCAAGCTTCAGACTTTTTGATTCTGTTATTTTCAGACCTAGTTTTAGGGAGTCTGCAGATTTTTGATAATTCCAAGGTGATGTATTCCAGGGACTGGTGTGGTCATTATTGTCTTGGTCTGTATCTGTCTTTAGTTCATGAGTCTTGCCCTCATAGTAAGTTCTTTTTTCTATGACGCTCTATGTTTTGTTCCAGATCTATCTTATAGCTGCAAGTGCTAATGCTCCTCTCCACCCTAGAATTGAGATTACTTCCACTTCGACTTTTATTCTGTTACTTTTACAGCACCTCTCCATCCTTAGGAGTCTGCAGATTTGATATTCACATGGTGTGATTCAGACTGGTGAGTCAGTGTCCTAGGTCTGTACCCTATGTCTATTCAGAAGGACTTCTATAGCTTAAGTCTCTATACGTTTCTACTGGCTCTGGAATGTACCTGAAGCTGATACTATAGCTGAGTGTAATGTCACCTTGTCCACTTCAGAATGAGATTTAATAACTTCCTTTTCTATATGGCAGAATAAAAACTTCTTTTCATCCTGTATCGCAAAAACTTCAATGGTCAAATAGATGCTCAAGCCTACTTTCCCTAGATCATCAGTTAGCTGACACTACGTTTCTGACATACTCGATGTTCTAATAGCTCTGTAGTATTCCATTCGTTTCAAGAAACTTTAATTCTTCCTATATGGCCAGAATTAAAACACTTTTCTCATGTTCCAACCTCTATATAGACTTCAACCATCTTTTCCGAATCTATTGAAATCACTTATTTTCTAGTCAACTTGTTCAAATGACCTTGTTCCATTTTGTTTCACTTCTTCCTACCCATCATTTCACCTTTCTACATCAATAGTATCTATGCCTCTCAATCTAAAACATCACTGGATTCTTTCCTTTCAATCTTTATCTAACGACCTAATCCTTTTCCCTTCACCTCCACCTTTAACATGTTTGCTCAAATGATTTCTTTATAAACTTATCTTTTATTATATTTTTATTCCTGTTCATATATAACCAAGCAGAGGGTAGAGACTTTTTAAAAAAAAATTTCCATATCCCAAATACTTAACACAATATCTAAAACATAATAAAAATTTGTTGAAGTGAAACAAATTATACAAGTTAAATTGTGCCACTAATTATTCTTTTGTTATTTTGTGCATAAGATTTGAAATAGTTTGTAGAATACATGGCAAATACTTTTGAATAGCAAATGGTTTGGTGATAAATCTTCATTTTTTGAAGATTTGATTTTCTGAAATGTCCAAATGTCATTTTAAGTCAAGACTGATAAAGTGATTGGTCAAGCTCTGTAAGCCAACTTTGTGGTCAAAGTTCAAGGTACAAGACTTTCTTTGGTGATTTGTGAGCTGGAAAATAATTCCAAAGAAGTGGAGTATCCTAAGTATTTTGAGCAACTGCAGTGTCTTTGAAATAAATTTATAATGCCACAAAGTAACTCCTTTGAATAGAAAGTCATTGGATATGGATGTTTGTGATCTATTGCGTGTTCATACATAACATTTTTATGTTTTATATAATTTTGTACATTTTATATGTGTCATGGCATAATTGATGGAAGAATCTCCTTGAAATCAGGAAACTTGGATTCAGATGTTTCCTTTAATACACTGTAGCAGTGTGACCATTGGCAAGTAAGTCCTTTTAGGTGCTAGGCCCTCCTGGGAAGTTCTTTAAGATTGTAAGTTACATCTGAGCTACTAATCTTTATTGGTAGAGGTTGTTTTCATAAAGGGACTTCCTTTTGTGGTTGGAATAGTCAGTTATAGCTCCATGTGGGTAGGTATTTTTATATGTACAAAATCCAAATGTGAATAATACACAGATAATCATGAATCAAACAATAGCACAAAGAAATTTAGTGTGCATGCATAGACATACATAAATGTATACAATGCATTTTTTGTATTTGTGTGTACATATAAACATATAATACACATTTGGTACATATATGTATGTGTATATGTTTATGTATATAGATACATGCATATGTATATAAACATTTTAAGTCCCATTTCACTTATATATCTCATTTCTATTAAAAAAAAGTTATTAACTTCATAGAGATAGGAAACTTCTGCCTGTTTGGGTCTCTTAGGGAATTGAATGTAGTAATGTATATGCACTTAGTCCTCAATACATCTGTTTCTTTGTGACTATGCATTCTCTAAAAGGCAGGTGTGAAGCAGATTTTAAAGCGTTAAAACTTCTTTTCTACTAGCTAATAAGTCTAAAAATAGAATTGGCATAAACCCAGAAAACTAGATTGTTGCTCTTATCTGTTCCAGATTTGTATAGATAAGACTAGTAATTTTAAGGGCCATGTTTGACTTCTGGATTTGGTGAGCCATAGTATCAGAACAGCTGGTTTCATTTCACAGACCTGTTTTATGATGATATTAATTGATATGTTCTTGTTTTCTTGACATCTGATGGGGGGAAGAAAAAACTGAATGCTTTCTTAGGTGTCAAATTAATCTTGACTGACTTTGGTTATGAAATTAGATATAAAGAATGGAGATGAGAGGCCAATGAGGCTAATTTGGCAACTAGGGTTCCTGGAGTCAGGAGGACCTGTTTTCAAATCTGTCCTTGGATACTTACTAGCTTTCTTACCTGACAAGTCATTTAACTTTTGTTTGTTCCAAGTTTTTAGGGTGGTTGTGATGATTAAATGAAATTTCTGTAAAGTATTGAACATAGTAAGAGTTATGTGATTTCTAGTTGTCATTATTAATTTTGTTGTGTGAATTTAGGTGTTTTGCTAAAAAATACATCTGCCCATCCTTTTTTTTTTCTTTAAAGTAACTACTATGTGTGTACGTGTGTGTATGTGTATATACAAATCAATATAGTAACTGTTTTTTCAAAACCCAAAATTGAGACAAATGGTGATTTTCTTTTTGCAAAATATATTTTGTTGAATTTTATCTTTTGCAAAAAATCCAGGATGTATAGCTATCTGTGCCATGTGATAATGTCAGTTTTATTGGGCTCTTTTGTTTGGTGTGTATTTTTCTCCTTTATTTCCTTTCCTCATTTATCCCAATACATTGGAAGTCAACAAACTTTACACATGTAGCAGACTTACTGGAAACAAAGTATTTAGAATTTGATTTGTTAATAGTAGTGTTTTCAAAATATTACTCACTTAAATAATAAAAAGTTTATTTAAAACCTAATTTTTTTTTTTTCATTTAATGTATCTCTGCTTAGCTTTAGCTACTTTCCTGCAGAAAATCTCATAGAATACAAATGGCCACCTGATGAAACAGGAGAATACTATATGCTTCAGGAACAAGTCAGTGAATACTTGGGTGTGACCTCCTTTAAACGAAAATATCCAGGTACTTAGGATTCTAGTTTCTTTAGAAGAGCAAATCTCATCTATCGCAAAATAACTTTTTAAATTTTATATTGTCATTTCAATATTATCCATGTGTGGATGAGTCACAATACATTTAATATTTATTTCTGATTGACTTTCTGATTACGGCTATCAACAACCATCTGGGATGTTTCTCTCAAGAGTTTATATGTTCAGAAAAAATGTTAATTAGAACATAATTAAGAAAACCAATCGAAGAAAAATTACAAGCATTTGATATGCAGATGTTTTTGCCACTGTTTTAGATTATCCATGCCAATATTTCCCCACTGCCTGTATGGAATTATGATGACAATGTAAGATAGCTCCACTTTGGAGATCAAAGTAAATAATTCATCATTTCATGCAGTTATACATTATGCCTTCTTATATTAGGATTATTACATATGAATTTTTTAATTTAAATTTTAAAATTTCAATTTTGATTTCAAATTGGTAGAATTAATTGGGCTCAAAGAGTAGCCATTAATGGGTTGAAAATGTGTAGAAAGGAGTCACGTCGACATAATTATAAAACTGGTAAATCAGAGGAATGTTGTACATAGTTTACTTAGATTTTAACAAATTAGTTAACAACTTTCTCATTCTTCTTATGAAAGATATGTGGGCTAAAGGAAAGTACAATTAGGTAGATTTGAATTTGGTCAGATGTCTAGAAAGAAATGATCATTAGATGGTTTTATGCCATTTAGGAAGTTTCTAGTAGATAGCCTGTGAGAGATCTTGCGGCCTAACATCTTTGTATTGACTTTGATAAAAGCGTGGAAGAATGTTTATCAAATTATTAGGAGGGTTTTGTACCTTGTCTGAAAACGATTGAAGGATTTAAGTGGAGATTCAGCTTGATATAAGTTGGGAATATGACATGGCAGCCAAAAAAATGGATTTGGTTTTTGGCTTCAATGAGAAATATAATATTGAAAACCAAAGGGGATGATAGTGCCATTTTGTCTATCCTATAATGGAGTATATTATGTATTTTCATTTTAAACATTTTCATATTTGTCATGTTGTGCAAGAAAAATCATGCCAAAAGGGGGAAAAAAACCACAATAAATAAATAAATAAATAAAGGTGAAAATACTATGTTTTAGTCAACATTCAGTCTCCATAGTTATCTCTCTGCATGTGGATGCATTTTCTATCCCAAGTCTATTGGACTAAACTCCACATCTTAAGATAGGCATTGACATGTTGGAAAGCATATAGAGAATAGGAGTGTAGCTAAGTTGATGAAGAGCCTTGAAGTTATGTCTTGAAGGTTTGGTTGAAGGAACTGGGGTATTTAAGCTAGTGAATAATAGGAGAGACATGGTAGCTGTCTTCACATATGTGAAGGGCTGTCACAAGGAAGAGGAATCACACTTGTTTGGCTTTATCCCAGAGAGCATACCTAGGAATAGTGCATTAGAAGATACAAAAAGAAAACTTGATGTGAGGAAAAACTTCCTAATATTTGAAATTATTGAAAAGTATAATGGATTGCCTTGAGAGGTAGTATATATATATCCTTTTCACTTGAAGTTTTGAAGTGAGTACTGGATGACCACCTGATAGAAGTTGTAGAGGGTTTTTCAGTAGGTATATGTGGGATTAAAATGACTTCTGAAACCTTTCCAAACTCTATGATTCCACTTCATTGTTGTTACTAGCTCCTTGATTTATAAATATATAATATATTTATATAAATATATATAAATCAGTTTTAAGAGTTTTTCTTGGAAATTCTTTTAATATGCATTTGATACTTGAAATACATAAAATTTCACAATTTTTAATAGCGTTTTGTTTTTTTCTGGAGATTTAGAGCGACGAGATTTGTCTCACAAGGAGAAGCTCTACCTTAGAGAGTTAAATGTCATCACAGAGACTCAATGTACACTAGGTAATATAAGGTTTTAATTATAGTATTTATTAATAGTTTTTACAAAGTATTTTCAAGTTTTTCAAGATATTTATAAAGTTCTTAGTATAATACAGTACTGTGCTTAATAATGCTTTTTCCCTCAACTTCCCTCCTCCTTTGCATAATATTTGTCTTCCTAATTAAGCAAAAATTAGTATTTAGATTAAAAGTTAGATCTTAAAGTAAAATTTCATTATCATTCATTGTTTGAAATTATCATCAATAATAAGTTACAAAATATACAAAACTTTTCTTTATTTTGAGGAATTATATACAATTCTAATGTTTTGAAAACAGTTCTATAATTTACAGATTTCATTTGCCTAATTTTTAAGCTGGTGAATAAGCTACTCCTATTTTATAACATATGTGGAATCACCTCAGTTTTTTTCCCCTTAATTTTACCTTAACTTTCTTTTAGGTTAATATTCCAAAATATTTTTCTCTAGTTGTTAGATTTTTTTTGGTACACGTCTGTGGGAATCCTTTTCAAAACTTTGAGAAATGACTTTTATGGATTTATTTTAATTTTCTATGAATATCTTTTTGTGGAACTTTAAATTGACAGTCATTTTAGGGTACTAAGCAATAAATGCATTGTGATAAAAATAATCCTCAATTCTGTTTTCAGGCTTTTAATCATAGGAGATTTAAAAATCAGTGAAAATTATGCATCTCATATCCAGGATAGTTCATTGAAAGTATAGTTGAAATTTTCTTCTGCATAAGTAAACACGAGTACAAAGTTTTCTTCCATTAGTCATTTTCTGATACCTTATTGTGGTGAAGAAATGACCTTGAGTTCTCAAAGCTTGTGCTAGTGAAACAATTTCTGGTACATGCTACTAAGCTTGAATGGTTTGAACAGAGATCTTTCAATGGCCTATAGTCTGTTTATCACCTGAGTAATAATCAGGTTAAGTTTAGAGGTTCATCCCCAGCAAGTTGGATACCAAGTGAAGAATTTTTTCAGCAATTGAAATTTATAAAGGCCATATCTACTAATGCATTGAGATGTTTTGATCTTTCAGTGTAGGTAGAAGAAGTTAATTTCCTTCTTTACAGTAGTGTGTTAAATTCAGATGGAAATGGGGGCCACTAACCATAAGAATCACTATTGTCTTATTGCTTCATATTGACTTAGAAAACCACATATTAACATTGTCTCATTTTTATGTATTTTGTTAAATATTTCCCAATTACACTGTAATCTCTTTTGGGGACTTTGGTATTATGGATGCATTTGGCATGCAGACTCAGTGATTGACATCTGCTTTAAACTGTTTAAATAGAAAGGGTGACAAGACTTTAATTTTGAAAAGGAATCAGGCTAAAAACTTAAGAAATTTCTCAATAGGTTTAATAAAAAAATTATTTTTGCTTTGTTTTATTTTATGACTTTCTGATTTTTAACTTGCAAATATTAGCAAAATACCTTTGTTGTATTGAAGAATGAAAAACTTTTTAAATACTGGCAACTAGAGGGAAAATATGCTTATTACCAAAGTGGTCTATTCCTTTAGCATTATTATTGTCTTTATCCAAAATAGGTCTAACAGCATTACGTAGTGATGAAGTAATTGATCTAATGATAAAAGAGTACCCTGCTAAACATGCAGAATATTCTGTTATTCTTCAAGAAAAAGAGCGTCAACGAATAACAGATCATTATAAAGAATACTCTGTAAGTGATCTCTGATTAAAGTCTGCTTTGCCTAATTGTGGAAAGGTAAGGTTTTATAAACTTTGTTTTGACTTCTAGTATTACCATTATTTCAGCAAATGCAACAACAGAACACTCAGAAGGTGGAAGCCAGTAAAGTACCGGAATACATTAAGAAAGCTGCCAAGAAAGCTGCCGAATTTAACAGCAATTTAAATCGAGAACGGATGGAAGAAAGAAGAGCCTATTTTGATTTACAGACACATGTAGGATAGCTTAAGTTGATTGATCAGTTAATATAGATGACTAATATAGTAGAGGTACCAGTTTTTCTCTAGTTTTCCTGTCTTTGCTTAATGAATTTATGATAGTATTTATTTATGGTTTAAGTCCCACTTGCTTCCTATAATGGAATGATATATTATCCCTTTCCTTTTTCCTCACAAAGCTTAAAAGAGAAATAGAATTGCAAAGTAATAATTACAACAACAACAACAAAAAAGAAGCAAGTATAGAAGACCAATGAAAAGGAATAGAATCTAGGATGATTTAACTACTGCTATGGGCAGTAAAGTAGAATATAAAGCTCCTTGAAGCAGGCATTCTTGATTTTTTTGTCTCTACCCCTTGTCTCACACAACAAATATCTAGTTATACATAATTAGATAAAATATAATTGTATATGAATATATGTAACTATATATGAACTAGAGCATGATATAAATATTAATGCATATATATACACATAGATTTGTGTGTGTGTATACACACAGATATTAATATATATTTATTAAAAACTTGTATTTTCTTTAAACTTAAATTCAATTCAGGTTATCCAGGTACCTCAAGGAAAATACAAAGTACTGCCTACAGAGCGAACAAAGGTTAGTTCGTATCCAGTGGCCCTTATCCCAGGACAGTTCCAGGAATACTACAAAAGGTATTTAATATGTTTTACTTATTGTTAGAATTGACTGACTTTTGAACTAAATTAGTTTTATATGACTGTAAAACTATTAGAAGTCTGTCTTATCTTAAATTTCTGTTTAATAGGCTCAGATATTCTTAAGTCAATAGTGGGAGAGTAGATTTAGTTCAGCAAGTATTTGAGCCTTGTCTACAGGGTCCTCTGTAAGGTAGCTCTTCCTTTTGTTGCCTGTCATATTTTCTTTCCCATAGACAACCCTGCATCTCTACTTTTCTTTCTTCTTTGGGTCTTCAGAGTCAAGGGGAAAGCAGAAGCCTTACTTAACAGGCTTCAGATAATTTTTATTTCTTAGGCACCATGTCCTTGCCTGGCCTCTTCTTCTAACCCCTATCCTAAGTGCACTGAACACTTAGTTTAGTTTAGTTTCTCTTAACTTTAAATAAAGCCAGATTAAAATGAAGAGCCAAAGTAATTTTTTCCTCCATATTATTTTCTACTCCAGGTTTTTTCCCTTAAGTCTAAAGGCATAGAACTTTTTGAATTGAAACACACACACACACACACACACACACACACACACCACACAAAATAATACCATAATGTTTAGTTTAGGCAGATCATCAAGGATATGCCAACTCTTTAATCCTCTCTCCTTTTGGCAGACTTTGTTTTAGGGAATTTGAACTTTGGGGGAAATACTTCTGCCAATGAGAGTGAAAAGGAGGGCTTTAGTAATTGACACTAGCAGAATTAGGTCTTGCCTAGTTCTCATAATTTAGTTACGGATTGTGACAGAGAACACTAAATTTATCTGGAAGAGAATTATCAGGCTTGGGAAGATTTTCTGTGTTAATGAAACCCACACACTACAAACACAGCACACAGTCACTTTCAATCTGATCTCCTTCTAACCCCCCAAAGTGTCTTTTGATAATAACATGATGCTTAGCTTATATTATCCAGTCAACAAAATGTTATTAAGTTTTTCTCTTTTAAAACAATTCTGAGTTGCTTGAAGGCAGCTTGGTGTGATAAAAGAAGCCCTTATGGTGGCCTCATGGGAGGCTATTCATTCTGGTTCTGCCATCTAGCACTCTGTAGCTTGGACTAGTCACATCACTCTCAGCTTTTTTGTCTTTAAAATGTTAAAGTTGGTGTAGATGGTGCAAGGTCCCTTTCAACTCTTAAATCCTATGATTCTGTAAATAATTTCTTAAAACTTTAAATTAAAGTAGATATTTCACTAATATTTCAAGGCAAAGTAACACTAAGAAGGATTGTTGCTGAATTTTAGGTACTCACCAGATGAACTACGTTATTTACCATTAAACACAGCACTCTATGAACCCCCCCTGGATCCTGAGCTGCCTGCTTTAGACAGTGATGGAGATTCAGATGATGCAGAAGATGGTCGAGGTGATGAAAAACGAAAAAACAAAGGCACTTCGGTAAGATATATTAAGATTCTTAATGGATTAATGTTTCTCTCTTCTTGAAGTTTGATAATTGCTTTACTACGAAAGTTTTGATATTCTTGTTTCTTATTGTGGTGTCTAAATATTGTCGTTACTAGTATTTTTCAGTTTTTGAATAAGAGGAGGTTATATAAAATTTGGAGAACATTTGACAAATTTGGTAAATGTTGAATCATAGTCTTTTTTCCTGTCATAGTTTGGGCTATTTTTGAAAATCAGTATGATTTGTAAAATGAGAAATAGAAGACATTCACTAAAGTTATTGAAGATCCAATGTTAATAGCATTTAAAAGTACTTCAGCACAACAAGTTTAAATCTCTTTTTGAGTCTTTCCTTCATTTCTAAGATATGTACTTTAGTTGTTTTCCACTTAGTTCTAACAATATACCTCATGAACTTCTTTGCCTCAAGACCAAAGGCATATACTTGGCAAGAATTTGAGGTGTACTTTGGCACTAAAACAGGGCAAAGTTTTCTGATTAAAGAAATTGAATGCATGGCTTTGAATTCATTATACCATATCTCAACCAGGTGGTTTTAACATCATAAATAAGCCAGTCTGAGGAATCTAATAACCTGAGAGAAATAATGTGCTTCCCCAAATTAGCCATTTATTTTTAGTGATTATTGGGTCTACTGCTTTAAGCTAATTATTAAGTATAAAAAGTTGAATGATATTGCTATCTTGAAAAGATTAGAGTAGCCTTTGTCAATTTCATTTCTTTTATTTCAGACTACATTTTGTTATTGTTGGGTTTTTTGAAGCAGTCAGGGTTAAATGGTTTACCCAGACTCATAGTAAATGGCAAGTATCTGAGGTTAGATTTGCAGTCAAGTCCTCTTGATTTCAGGGCAGGTACTTGATCCACTGTGACACCCAGTTGCCCAGTTGCCCCTCAGATTACATTTTACAATTCATAAAAACCTCAGAATGTTCTTCATAATCACTAGTGTGCTTTCTTGTATTCCATTGTTGATCTGTTATTAATCCAAAGTAAAAATCTCTGTACATTCTTTTAAACAAAAATTTGGCATATGTATAGTAAGGATATAGAAAGTAGATTATTTATTCTTCACTAAGTCAGTGAAAAAAAAATTTCCAATAGACAAAAAATATTTATTCAGATTTTTTGCCAAATCAAGTAAAAAAAAAATGAAAGCAAAGTTCATTTGTCTGAACTACTTTGGTCTCTATTGGGGATGAGAGAAGAGTCTATTTTGAATGTATTTTAAAGCTTAAAACTGCACCAAGATGGGGATACCCTGCTTTTAAATTATACTTTTTAAATAACTTTTTTTCTCCATAATTAGATTCGAAACTCAAAATAAAACCATTTTCCTTCCAAAAAAAATGTTGTGCTGTTTATATTTTAGGACAGTTCCTCTGGCAATGTATCTGAAGGTGAAAGCCCTACTGACAACCAGGAGGATTCTTTTCAGGGAAGACAGAAAACAAGAGATAAAACTGCTACACCAAGAAAAGAGGGCTCCAAACGTTCTGTACTATCCAAGTCAGTTCCTGGGTACAAGGTAGAAGAAAAAAGCCCCTGACTCAGCTTCTTTCTGACCAGCTTCTCTCCCTGAAATATTTAACTTTGGTTTTCAAAATATGGAACTTTTGCTTGCCGTACTTCACTAGCTGCTCCTCTGTGGTGTGTTCGATCTGTTTGCTTCCTTTCTTTTTGCTTTATTCACTGGGTGCTTTTTCTGTTACTTTGGCTATTTAAGTAGCTTTTATTTCTGTATCTTAACAGATTATAATAGAGGATTTTCCCTTTAAAAATATACAGGCAAGTATGCATTTAAAAAATTTATTTTCTAGGCAATAATTTTACATTTATTTCATCTTTGCTTTAGGTAATGTTCATAGCTGGCATTTAATACCCGTCATTGCGTATCAGTATTTAGAAGAGCCAAACCAATGCTATGTTGTAAAATATCACTATACACAGATGGATATATAGTTAGATTAATTATATTTCTAGAGTGCCTTTCCTAAGAAAATCCAAAATTAATTTAGTCTATAGAATATTTGATCCACCAGCTAAGTGTAGCCATCTCTGGGGTAGAACCAGCTATTTAGTATGTCAGACAGACTTCTGCTATGAAATTTAACAAATACATAGTCTGATAGGAATATAGTTCTGCATCACTGAAGTTTTAACAATTCAATTTTTTGGTTTTTAAATGGTCTCTGTTCATTGTATACAGAATGATAATTTAGCTGAAGTGTTGAATACACTCAAATTCTAAAATGAATTATCAATATTAGGGTTAGATGGAGACAACAGGGTAGAAGAAGAGGAAGATTGGATACTCTGTTTTGTAGGTTGAGATTAAGAACAGAATAGAAGGAGGTGGAATTTAGCCATACAATTTTAAGTGTAGGATAGTAATAAGGAAGGTGGCATAGTGTTTTTGATCTAAAGATATTTCAAAATGTTAGAAAATAGAGCTGAAGTGTGAAAATAGATATTGTTATCTTTTTCACAATATTTAATAATTTATTTGAAGTTGTACTGAAAGATATAGAGCAAAGTGATCAGGAGGATTTTTTGAGTAAAGCTGTTAAATTTTGTTTTATAGGATTGTAAATTGGGATTCATATTTCAGAAGAAAAAGTTTTAAGTAAGCTGTGAATGGCTTTTCCCTTTCCTATAACTATTTACTTATTTTATTAAGCCAAACACCTACCAGTTATTTTGTAATTAATTGAAAAATGCTTCCATAGACCACTTAAGTACATGTTTTTAGTCTTAACAAACATTTTAAGCTTCAGCGAGTATCTGCTTTTTAAGGGTAGCTTAAACATGTTGGAAATACATAGTTTTTAACAATTACATTTTAACATAGAATTTAGCTTTTTAATTATTTATTAAAGATTTAAATTTCTGCCCAGTAATTGTAGGCAAATGAAAACCCAAAGATGAATTTTAGAGAGGTGAATTTTCATGAGTGAATATGTATGTACTGCTGGCCCAATACAACTAAGAACTTTTGATGAGAGTTACAAACTTAAAAGTTCATTGTCCTATTTTAATTTAGTCTAATTCTTCTCAATCTAATTTTAAACATAAAGGGAAGAAACTAGACTAATCATGAGTAAGAAGAAGGGGATGTTAAATAAATGTTAAAACTTTGTAATACTACAGACTAAAATTGAAGATCTCTTAATTTAATACTATCATTGGTTTAATGCCTAAGAAACAGTTACATATTAACTTGAAAGTTTAGCATCCAAAGTTGTTAAACACATCATGGAGCATGTATGTTATATCTTTCTCCATATCTTTAAGTATTTAATGTTTCTGATACAAAGATTGGAGTTCTGTTCATTGATTTCAGTGATAACTCTAAAGATAAAACAAGTATCTGAAACTTAATAGATTCAATATGGACATGCTTAGTAGTAGTTAACCCTGGTATGAAAAAAAAAATGTAACCAGTATTGATTTGCCAGAATGTGCCTAAATGTTGGGGTACTTTTAAGCTGAAGACTATTGATTGGACGTAATTTACGAGTTTTTAAAATCAAAATGTTTATGGTGTTTTGCTCTAGATTCACTCGTGCTTGACCTTAAGTTTATAGGAGAGTTTTCTCTACTTTAAGTTAACCTGACAATAAATCATAATTGTTAGGACAGAGGACTACAAGTATATAATTAAAATCTATATTGTGCTAGTACTGCTATGAAAGTTTCATTTAGCTTTTGGTTATTTTTCTTCCAAGCAGGAAAGCTGATGTGTTATATATGAAATTTTTTTTGGAGGGCGCAAGCCTTTTTAAAAGATGTATAGGACTGTTAGGATACATATCATTTGACTTGTTGCAAATATGAAAAGTTTAATGTTGCTGCAGCTAGTAGAAATAAGACTTACTATCCCAATTGGCTACCACAGGGTTCTGTTCTCTGAATCTTCAGGAGAGTTTTGCACATTATTACCTTTGTCCCTTGTCCCTGCAATCCACTGAGATCTCCAGAATATTTTATATTTGTTTTATGTGAAAATCCTACATGTAGATAGACAGTATGACTTCTTATAGAACCCAGAATGATTGAATGAGTAGAGTATTTGAGACTAAGCTAATGCAGCAGCACCGAAAACACCATGAAGGTCTCTCTTTCACTCTTTTACTCTCATTCTCTTGGTCTTCATTTTCTTTCATCACTTTTTCTCCCTCTCCTTTTTTTAAAAATCAAGATGAAGACCATTGGGTAAGATGATATCAAGCTTAAGAGTAAACTTACAGTTTTCCTGGTATCTTTTTTCTCCTAGTTTTTTTAAATGTATTTTTATGATTGTAGAACTTGAATTGCTCTGGAATGTGACTTTGCATTTTATTTCTTTTACATTGTTTTGTAAAGGAGCTTCTATAACTGAAGAACCCTTTCTTAGAACTTAATATTATCGGGGTAGTACTTCACTGTTTTTAGTGAAACATGTTAGAGAACTGAAATTCTATGCCAGTATCTTATTTTAAAATTCAAGTATTAAAACTAAGCATACCTGGTACAATGTAGCACACAGGTACAATAACCAAAATTCTCTTTAGCTTTGGTGGATTGAGAAGGAATTTCCTGCTATATATTATGGCAGTTACAAACTCAATCATCTGAACTAGAATTTGGATTAGAGAAGTGCACTTGCTAGCTAATATTAGAGTTTTTGTTTCATTTAGCTTTAGGAAAATATGATAACTTTATGCTTAGAATGTAGCAGTAACAACAGAGGGTAAAACACTGCAAGACTGAGGTTTGAGCTGTGACACTATCCTTTTGTTGGGGGGAGCCAGGGTATAAAGATAAACATAGAAGAGATGTAGAATAGGTAACAGTAAAATTTTATATGTATGTTTTCACTTCCATGATATTTATTATTTTGTAGAGACATTTGTGAATGTTTAGATTTATTTTATTGTTTTTATTATATTTATGTATAATACAGGTTGACTGCTTTTTTTTAAATAAATAAGCAAAAAATTCCTTATGAATGCCTCTGTCATCTTTTGCCAAGGAATATAACATTTAAAAGAGCTTTTAAAAAATGAACAAACTTTTCAGGCCTTCCAGCTTATGAAAATGACAAAATGAGTTTCTCAAAATTGTCTTAAGATTTTGTAAATGAGTAGATATGTATATCTTCAGGTATTTGGTATCTTACGAATAAGAACTTAAAAACTTAAGACATTTGGAACAATTTAAATCAAAAGGGGCTTAATTGTTTTTCATTTAATAATTTTCTTTTCCTTTTTTGAAGCTTAAAAAAACTTGTTCTCTACCAGCTTTGTCCTTTTCCAGTTGGTCATACCTTCCCTTTCCTCTCCCCTCAAATGAATGTGGACCATATTTCTTTATTTTCAGCTGATTTAATTTTGTACCCAGAAACATTGATAAAACTTTTAAATTGCTTTCTACTGCTTTATATGGGTATAATTGTGGCAGAACAAAAAAAAGCAAGCACAGCTTGAATTCTGGTTATATGTGCGTGTGAGTGTGCGTGTGTGCGTGTGTGTGTGTGTGTGTGTATATGTATATATTTGTGTGTATATGTATATATTATTATGAAGTATATTTGAATCCTCAACACTTTTTACTGAATTATGCATTATAAAGTGATGTAGTACAAACTTTGGCACTAAAATTATGTTGTGTATCTTGAAACATCGAAAACTTTTTTTTTGTTCTCGTTCTTAAGAATTGCTAGCTCACTTTCTAAGAACTTTTATCACAAGTTACTAAAATACTAGTCTTTCTTGCCTTTCTGAAGATTACTCTTTCCCTTCCAAATGTTTAGTACACAGAAATGAACTTTTTTTTCCCTTTTAGTTTATTTTAATGAATTTATGCATTATGCAAGGGGACAACTACAAAATCTAGTTTTCACATAATGAGACATTTTGCAAGTGACAGTATATTCATGGAGCCACTCTGAGCTTAAAATGTTAAAAAATTGTTTCATTTTATAATTTAGTTTTTCACATAGATTTATTATAATTAATTTTGAACCCTATATATTACAACATCATTAACTTGGAAATTTTATAAAAGTTTAAGTTTTTTTTTCTACAATGGGGAAAAATAATTTCCATATAACATTTTCATTTGCTACCAAAATTTTACATTGTTAATTGGGAGGAAAGTGCAGCATTTTGTTATATTTTCCTTCAAGTTCTTGATAACGTTATTTTTGCTGGTATTTGAGGAGTGTAAATTGCTATGTTAAGTCTTAACATGAGCGTCATATTAATCTACAATTAAAATTAAAATCCAAGACCTCAGCAGGTTATATTATGTTGCATAACTATTCATTTTGAATCATATTGTACAAAAAAGTTCCTCTAGCAAATTACCAAAGTAAAAATAAGGAGATACATTAAAATTCCTTTAAAACCCATACTAAGTAGTTCTGGCATGAATTTATAGCCCTCTTCTACCCTTCCAGCCAAAGGTCATTCCAAATGCTATGTGTGGGATTTGTCTGAAGGGTAAGGAGTCCAACAAGAAAGGAAAGGCTGAATCTCTTATACACTGCTCCCAATGTGATAATAGTGGTAAGTGTTGATGTATTTCTTAAGCTTTTAAGTGCTATGTTCATTGTTTCAAAAGTTTGTTTTCTGTCTCAGTTCAACTAAAAGTATCAAGTATAGAGAATACTTTAAAAGTGTATACAAGGTTTTAAACTTCTTCAAATAAACATAATATTTTTTCAGTTAAAATCGTCCCTTTTTTGTAATTGAATTTATTAAGAATGTGAAATTTGTGTCAAATATTACTAATATTGGTTTTGATTTAGGCCACCCTTCCTGCCTGGACATGACGATGGAGCTTGTTTCTATCATTAAGACCTATCCATGGCAGTGTATGGAATGTAAAACATGCATTATATGTGGACAACCCCATCATGAAGAAGAAATGATGTTCTGTGATGTTTGTGACAGAGGTTATCACACTTTTTGCGTGGGGCTTGGTGCTATTCCATCAGGTAATCAACTAGCATCAGTGTTAGCATTTTTTTGTAGTAGAATTTTCTAATATTGCCCAAGACTTAAATATTATTAACATATAGATTGTCAGTAAATTCTTATGAAAGTGGAGGCCATGTCTTTATAATTCCACCAGTGCTAAGTCTAGTGTTTTTTATTCAGTAGATACTGAAATGACCACTTTAGTGAACTACTGACCAAGGGACCCTTCTGCAATAAAATTTATAAAATATTAAGTGAAAGAATCCAGACAGCTTATTATGCAAATCATATTTATCAAGTAGTATTTTAGGCAATTTTATTTAAACTGTATTTGCTAAGATTTCCATTAAAGGATTGCTAAAAATTTACCTAGCAAAATAATACTATACTACCATTTTGGAAATCTATTCTGAAACATAGAGTTTAAGCACTAAAATGTTATTTGAAACTGGCGATTCTAAATGGCCAAAGTAAGAGTATGTTCAAGAGCTTGTGAATTTTATTTTTGATTACCTTCACTTGCATAGTACTTTACTTTATAGTAATGTAATAAAACAATACTGTTAAGTTTATACATATTTAAATAATTTGAATACCTTATTGAAGCAGCACAGTAACTTCAAATAGTAATGTTAAGATAGACAATACATCTTTTGCCATAAGTTGATGTAAATCAAAACAAATTCATGTGTAATTTTGTTTTAGATTCATGTAATTTTTAAAGCTTCTTTGCAAAATTTTCCAAAAAATTTCAGTGTAAAATATGCCTGAGAGTAAAGATGTCCAGCAATTACATTAAAGATCTAAGCAACTTGTATTTCAGGTACTGTAATAAGTAATTATATCAAGTATAGAATGCATCACATTCATGCATGGTCCTGTTAGGGTGCAGTTACGTATTTGATGTGTTATAAAAGTGTTATAAAAATAGAATAGCCATGCACTGAAAATACTATGGCGACAAGGATATCAGTAATCCACAAGAACGTTGAACAAGGACAACTGAAGTAAATTCGATCAAAAGCCTTATTCCAGGATTTTTATTTACTAAGCTTTATAAGAAACTTCTGAAAGTGTTTAAAACATTCCTTTGGGTCCATGCAACAATGTAGCACTAAAGTTGGCATAAGTAATTCAGTCCATTTACATAATTTGTTGTATTGAATTCTGTTATATAGAAAATTTTATATTGGAAATTGTTTTTTTAAAGCAGCTTCACATTTTTCTGCTTAATGACATTCTCTCCCTTGTGTCAAGGACTATCTTTAATGACTTGATATGAGAGGATTTTAAAGAGTTTAATTAGATGTTGTTGCAAATAAAATTCTTTGTAAATTAAACAACATTTTTTCTCCTAGGTCGATGGATTTGTGATTGTTGTCAAAGAGCTCCCCCAACACCCAGGAGAGGGGGCAGAAGGGGAAAAACCAGCAAGGAGGGATAAAATTACCATTTTTACCCTGATACTGTTATTTGCATTGTGAAAATTTTGGTGCCAATTAATTTACCACTTTGTGAAACACCCTTCCTAATACTGTTGTCAATAAAACATTTTTCAATTTCTACCTATGGACTTAAGTTCTACAAGTTGACTTATTTCTAGAAAGTTATAACTCCTGTAAGGTTAATTTTAACTTAAGCTACAAATTATTCTTTATAATATATAAAACCACCTTTCTGAAAATTCAATGAATGTTTACAAAATTATTTTAGAAATTGATCACATTTTATTCAGAAGCTTAAAACTTAAACAGTATCTCTCATTTTCTCTCAGCTATTTTAGATATTCAGCTATGGCCTATGACCTGAATTTAGCTATAAATGTACAACTTAATAGTTTAACAATTAATGATTCTTAACTAAATCCACAAGAACATTGAACGGGGACAATTGAAGTAAATTCAATCAAAAGCCTTATTCCATGATTTTTATTTACTGAACTTTATAAGAAAATTTTGAAAATGTTTAAAACTTCCTTTGGATCCATGCAACAATATAGCACTAAAGTTGGCATAAGTAATTCAATCTGTTTACATAATTTGTTGTACTGAATTCTGTTACATAGAAACTTTTATGTCAGAAATTGTTTTTTTAAGGTAGCTTACCATTATAACTAAATTCAAACAGTAGTCCTGTACCACAGGCAAATATCTCTAAAATAGGCTAAATTTAGAGAAATTACAAGTTTTAGAATAAATTGATAAATCTCTGATCAATTTTTAAAGGATATAGAAAATGAAATTATTTTTAATTAACACAGTTGGTATAAGGGGTATATATTGGCCTTGATAACTAGAAATCCTTTAGGAAACTAAGCTAGGAAACTTTCTCAGACCTCTTCCAGTTTTAAAATTGTTTCATGAAGTCTCGGCACTGTTTTAGTTACCGTATAGTAATTCTAGGTGACAACTCTGACTACAGTTGAACTAATACTTAATTTTATGGTTCCTGAGAGTCTGGAATAGTATGCTAGGGTCAGAGGTATTTCTAGATTCCACCAACTTAATGTTGCTACTGCTTCTTTTTGTAAATTGCCTGGAAAACTGCAGCAAAATATGTACCATTATTTCTTAGCCAATGTGGCAGTAAAATGAGATTTATTTCACAGGCATACATGATTTCTCCATTTAAAAACTGATCATCTCAGTTCACACATTATAATAGCCTGTAGTTTTAAGTAGTGTAAAAATTTTAGAAAGTTAAATTTTAACAAAATTTATGCAAGTTTTATATGAAATCTATACTCCCAATCAAATTAAGTTTTACATAAGACTACTTATGACTACTTTTACATAAGACTACTTAATAAGTCACCTGACAAACTTAAATGAAGTTTAAGCATTTTTTTAATTGTACATTCTCCACTTATATGAACTCTTCTTTCTTTAAAGAAAATTACAAATCTTGTGCTTGCTGCTCTTATTTTGGGGGGAATTATGATTAAAAAACTAAATATGGCTTTTTTTCCACCACCCAACCACCCACCATAGAAAAGGTTTCCTGAAACTTATTAAAAAGTAGCAGTGTTCACAGCAAACCACAATCTACTTCACAGGTTACAGGTACTGAATTCCAGTGCATGTCTGTCCAATGATATTAAAAAAGAATCTCAAGTATTAGTTTCAAAATGCCAATTATTATTGTCCAAACAATAGATTCTTCATCTTGAGATGTATCTTCTGGTGTATAAGGCTGCTTTTGGCTTGTAGCTTTACCATCTGTGGCATAAGTTGCTTCACCAAACGGATATTCTACAACCGTTCTATCATAATACACTTTCATTTCAAATTCACTCTCAAGGTGAGATGGATGTCCATAGATACCTATTCCCACAGGGCGCTGGAAGTGTCCCGGCACAAAAACAACATCCTGGCCACAAGTTACAGACTGTAATTCATACTCATCAAAACTTGGGTGAAGTGTGGTATCAGATACATACAAATCTGCATCACCTTTTAAGCTTTTCATCTGAAGAACTATTTCCCCTTCATGATTTAGTCTCAAATAACTATAATTTCCAGCTCCAATCTGCCCCTGAACCACATGCAGGAGAATCCATTCTTCAGGTACTTCTTCTTCCTCAATGCTATTCACTAAGGACAATGCTTGGGATGTTAGAAGTATCAGAAGGGCTTTCTTCCAGGGTATTGCCATAATTATCTGAAGGCTTAGCAGCAAAAGAACTTAATCTGTCATCTGTAACACGTCCTGTTAATACAGAACAAAATGATTACCAACAGCCTGCACACAGCGGTAGTCAATTCGCCGCTAAACTGAATTACTTAATACAAAACAAAACAAAAAACCAAACCAAACCCCCCAAACTTGCTATTGCTTGGCCAACTTTCCTAACACACGACATTATCTAAAGGCTAGAAATAGAAGGGAGGGAATGTTTCTCCGCTCTAGAAACAAAGCTTTCAAGAACCGAAGGGGGGCTTTCAGACTTCCCCTTAGGCTCAGACAGCCCCGGGCACGCGACAAGTGCACACGTTCCCCACTTCGCGCTCCCCCCCGCGACTGGAAGCCAAGGGACCGCGACCTGGTTTGCAGGAACTTCGTAGCGAGGCTCAGGCCCAGCAGGAACACAAGCTGTCGCGGGTGCTCGCGGCTCCCCTTCCACGTAGGCCACACAGAGTGGGTTCTTAGGTACCCCTCGCCTGCAGGCCTAGCCCGGACCCGGGCCTAGAAGAAGGAAGCGTCGGCGGCGGCCGCTCAGGCCAGACCGGCAGTGGGCGCGGCTCGACCGGGTGTTTATGCTGGAAAGCAGCGGGTTGCAGTGCTGTCGGTGCCAAGACCTCGGGTAACAGGGAAAGGGAGAGGACTCTTCCAAACAGCGACCCCCAAATGCCAAGTTCTCCGCGGCCTGGGTCTTACCGCCGCTCCCCGGAGCTCGGCATACCGCGTCGGCACCATCTGGTCTGGGAGCCGCCGCGGCCGCCGCAGCGGACCGATGAACCGGAAGTGGGAGAGGCCAGACATCCACCTCTCACGACAACCAGGAAGAAGCCCGGGTGCTGGAAAAAGGTGAAGGGAGGCGGGACGCAAGAGAACTAACGCGTTTCTGTAACCCCGGGAGACCGCCGATGCTGGACTGCGATTGGGTGGGGGGAGAAACGTCGTGGCTGGCTAGCTGGAGCCAAGACCCGGAAAAATATTACGGGAATGAGAACGGAACCGGGGCCTGAGTTGTCCCGGTTCTAAGACTCTCCGGGGTCTGGGCGATTGACGTGACGCCTAGAGCCCCTTCTTTACTCCAGCATCTTCCCGTACTCCAATTGCATTGTCCCCTCTCTTCAGGGCAAAACCTTCAGGATAGGAACTATCCCTCACCCTTGCTACTCTGCTTGTCAGGAATCCGGGAGACTGGAAACCAGTGTCCTACCTCGGCCTCTACCCTCCCCCCCTCCCCGCCCCGTTCCCCCAGGCCAGCTGGATGCTCACTGTCTTTCTACTCTGAGCCGGTCGACTCTTATCTTTTTTTTTTTTTTTTTTTTTTTTTTAAATGGACTCACGTGACCTAGAAAAGCCTTTCCCAAAACGTTCTATTTAGAATCAAGCCTTGGGAGGCTAGAATTACCCCAGGGTACAAAGGAACATAGCTTACGCTTAAGTAGATCGGGGCTCTTAACCTTTTGCGTGTATGTCATTTTGTTTAAGCCGCTGGAGACCTTACAATTAGGTATTTAGGTGCATTTAGTGAAATACATAGGATTACAAAGGAAACCAATGATAAAGAAATAACTATTTCTTTTTGAGTTAATGGACCCCGGATTAAGAACTTTTGATATACTCATACCCCGACAATTCGGGGAAAGCCTTTGTAGCCTTTCAGCTTTTAAAATAATCCTCTGAGATAGGTAGCCCAAGTGATATTATTAACTTCCTTTATAGATCCCCTCTTTTAACACAGTTACCTTACACAAGTCGTTTCACCTCTAGTTGCTCTAAACAACACCTTGGACTTCTTTTTTTTTTTTTTGACTAAGACCAAGATAGGTTCTAGATTTACATTTCCATGATTCCATTACAGTCTACTATACTTCCAATTAGAATGGAAATGTCTTTGATCAGAAAAAGAGAGTGTATTAAAAGCAATACAAATATAATCTCTCCAAGAAAAACAGGATATGCTTATTAGGGGATTAAAAACCTCACAATCAAATGCAGAAAAGCAGAAATAGTAAATTCTTGCTTTTTAGACAACAAGGCAATTATAATTATATTCAATAAAGGGCCCAGGGAAAGATAGATGAAAAAACAATTGGAAATTTAATAATCTAATTCTAAAAAATGAGAGGATTAAATACAAATCACCGAAACAATCCATAATTTTATCCAAGACAATGAGGAGTGAGACAACATACCAAAATCTATGAGGTGCAGCCAAAGCAGTACTTAGGTGAAATTTTCTATCTCTAAATAGCTATATGAATGAAATAGAGAAAGGGATCAAGGAATTGGACATGCAACTAACAAAGCTAGAAAAAGAACAAATTAAAAACCCCCAATTAAATACCAAATCAGAATTTCTGAAACTCAAAGAGAGATTAATAAAATTGAAAAAAAAATAGGGCATGCTTTTAGATGATGATGTAATTCCCGGGGGGATGAGGAGTGGGAATTTTGCTGTCTGTTCTAACAGAAGGGCGAGCTTTTCTTTTCCTACTGGCTTGACTTCTACTACTGAGAAAGTCTTTTGATTGCTAGGAGCTTTAATTGCAGAATGAAATTGATTTTTTGGATCAGATCTTGTCCTTTAAATGTATTAATATGGGAATTTCTGTGATTTACTTTTTCCACTAGAAAAAAGTAATTTTCCCTTCTCAAAAACTTTTTTTTCCCTACTGTCTTTATGATGATTTAAAGGCAATGGTCTCCTTAGGATCAGGTCTCCTTTCTTGGCTTTATAATTTCAAGCTAAATTTAAACTGACATTTTAAAATCTCATTGAAATATAATACAAGGGCTCAAGGGCAGCTGTTATCTTTAAACATGGGTGCATAATAGTTACACATTTATCAGGGATTACAAATCACCAGAAGCTGGGGAAGTTCTTGGCTCCTCTACTAGTTTTTTGTTTTTTTTCTTGTTTCTTCCAGGAAACTGCCCAAATGTAATTTCTTTAACCAGACCCAACAGTGAGACAGGAACAGTGCCAGGCAAATGGAAAAGAGGGGCAAGTGCCCTTCTAGTCTCTAGATCTAGAAGGTGGAAGAGTGGATACATTCTGCAGTAGGCCATCATGGGCCACCATGAAATTTGAGCTAGAGAATAACCTGGAAGGTGCTAAGGGGGAATGCTTCCTTTGATCCTGAAGATGAGGAAAACTACAAGGTGAAAAACTGCAGAGTAGCTAGGTATAGAGGTACAAAGAGTTTAAGTGATTTGTTCAGCTAGGAAATGTTAAGGACCATGCCAACGTGCACTATAAGGGACAGGTCAATTCTCAGAGAGCCTCCACAGCTGTGAACAACTGAAGGAGTTGCAAAGCAGCCTTTACTGATACAGGTATTACTCATCTTGGACTGGGAAAATAAATTGGAGGAGAGAGGTCAGACAACACAACAGTCTCTCAGTGGGGAAGTCAGAGAACAGCAACTGCCTCTCAGTCTCCTTGAATCACCATCATCCTCTCACAAGAAGAGAAGAAAAGGTCTATCAGAGGTAAAGCAAAATTACATATCATGTTCCCAACAAGGAAATGGTAAAATTAATAGTTCAGAATCAGCTCTTTCAGATTCTGAATTCTTGCTCCTTGTCCGCTACTGTCTGTGAAGATTGTGTGCATCAATAGTATGGTCCTTTTGCCCTTCTATCAGCAACTTTCAGTTGGTACTCTTACTCTGTGACATGTTTATTCTAGTTACAGAAAATTCTGGTTATTCAATTGCCTAAATTCTCTATATGTCTTGTGGACACATCTTGAGTCTAATTCACAAAATTTCAGTCTCAAGCACCCTCAGTGTCCATCTAGTTTGACCCATAGTAGAAAAGGACTCCCCCCATACATTAGTCCATAAGTGGTTGTTCAGTCTTTGCTTGAAGATCACAATGAAACTAGATTTTCCTCTTAATTTCACTATTTCTATCAATGGCAATATCACTTTCCCAGTAACCAAAATTCTTGAAATTTCAATCATCATTGACTTCTTCCTTTCCTTGTCCCTGAATCCAATATGTGGTCAGATATTTATTTCCACAATGTCCCTTGAATCCATTCTTTTCTCTCCATTTGACTACATTTAAACATTAATACTAAGAACTCTAACCTAGTTCATCCTGTTTCCATTGTCACATACAATGGGAGGTTAAATTTTTGGGATGGTCTTGTTAGCATATCTGACTTACTCAACTGTCCCACCATGTAGTTCCTCACACAGACATTAGATACATTGAAGTTTGTTCTAAATTAGGACCCTCCCTAATTCCTTCCTAACTCCCTAGATCCTGACATTACTTTCCCCCACCCTCTGATCTTTAAAAAGCCCTTTTCTGGCCTAGCTGTCCCATACCTAAAACTATATTATAAAGCAGTGGTCATCAAAACTGTTTGATACTGGCTAAGAAATAGAATGGTAGATAGTCAATGACTATAGTAATCTAGTGTTTGATAAACCCAAAGACTCCAGCTTCTGGAATAAGAATTCACTATTTGACAAAAATTACTGGGGAAAATTGAAAAATAGTATGGCAGAAATTAGACATTGACCATCTTTAACAAGATAAAGTTGAAATGAGCTTATGATTTAGACATAAAGGGTGATACTTTAAGCAAATTAGGAGAACAAGTGATAGTCTAAATCTCAGATCTCTGGCAAAGGAAGAATTTATAGCAAAGAAGAATTAGAGAACATTATGAAATATAAAATGGATAATTTTGATCACATTAAATAGGTTTTGTACAAACAAAACCAATGTAGCCAAAATTAGAAGGGAGGCAGAAAGCTAGGAAAAAAATTTATATCCAGTGTTTTTGATAGAGCCCTCATTTTTAATATACATAGAGAAATGACCAAATTTTTAAGTATATAAGCCATTCCACAATTGAGAAATGGTCAAAGGATATGAATAGACAATTTTCAGATGATGAAGTTAAAGCCATTTCTGGTCACATGAAAAAATGCTCTAAATCACTATTGATTAGAGAAATGCAAATTAATTAAACTGAAGTATCACTTCATATCTCTCAGATTAACTAAGATGACAGAAAAACATAATGATAAATTTTGGAGGGAATGTGGAAAAACTGGAACACTAATGCATTATTGGTGGAGTTGTGAAGTGATCCATCTATGTTGGAAACAATTTGGAACTAAATCCAAAGAACTATAAAACTGTGCATACCCTTTGATCCAACAGTGTCTGTACTGGGTTTATGTCACAAAAAGATCATAAAAAAGGGAAAAGGACCCACATTTGCAAAAAAAATGTTTTAGCAGCCCTTCTTATAGTGGCAAAAAACTAGAAATTGAGTGGATGCCCTTTAGTTGGAGAATTGCTGAATAAGTTGCTGTATATGAATGTTATGAGATATTATTATTTCATAAGAAATGATGAGCAGGCTGATTTCAGAAAAGTCTGGAAATACTTTTGTGAACTGAAGTCAGTAGAATCAAGAGAACATTGTACATAGCAGCAACAAGATTATATGATCATCTGTGATGGATTTGGCTCTTTTCAACAAGGTGATTCAAGGCAATTCCAATAGAAAGCACCATCTGCATCTAGAGAAGACTGCATGTGGATCAAAGTGTAGTATTTTCACCTTTCTTTTTGGTTGTTGTTGTTTGCTTGCTTGCTTGATTGTTTTTTTCTTTTTCTGTGTTTTTCTCTTTTTCCTTTTAATCTGATTTTTCTTATGCAGCATAACCAATATGGAAATATGTACAGAAGAATTTCATGTTTAACTTATATTGGATTGCTTGCTCTCTATGGGAGAGGGTGGGGAAGAAGGAGGAAGAAAAATTTGGAGCAAGGTTTTGCAAAGGTGAATATTGAAAATTATCATTGCATGTATTTTGGGGAAAAAAAGCTATTTTAAAAAAGCCCTCTTTACTCATAGCCTGCTGCTACAATCATTTTTATTTTGTCTTTCCTTTGTAGGGTCTTTGTGACTGCATACTGTGAATTTTTCAGATTTCAAACTGCCCCACAGTCTGCTACTTCTTTATCATGTAATTCAAACCATATTACTACTAGCCTCAGTTATACCTGAGTGTCTTCCTAAATTACTTCCTTAAATCTAGTCACTACTGTTCATCTCATTCCACTATTGACTGAGAATTTTTTTTTCTAATACAGATTTGATCATGGCCCTTTCTCCACTCAAAATGAAAGTGATTCCTTTATGACTACCAAATAAACAGAAAATTATTATCTAGCTGTTATCCACTTGACTCCCCAGACTACATTTCTAACTTTATTTTAGATTTTTTTTTTCCCCTAACATACTCTTTACTTTAGCTAAATTGGACTGCTGGGCCAAAACACCTCATGTTTTTCCAGTTCTGGAAAGATAGGTTGGGGCCAAATTGCGATGGACTTTTAACACTAAACAAAGGCATTTATATTGTGACTTGGAAATAATAGAAAGCCACTGAACTAATTGAATAGGCAAATGACATAAGGAGATCTTATCTTTTTTTTTTTTCATAAGCAGATCTTATCTTAAGAAAAAATAACTGGCATCAGGGTGAAGTTTAGACTAAGTGGGGAGAGACGTGAGACAAAAAGACAAATAATAAGGCTGTTGCATTAATTTATTACTATTATTTTACATTTATTAATATTACTAATTAATTATTACTATTAATATTATCTTTAGGGAACTTGAACTCAGAGACTGGCTGTGTGAATAGAGAAGGTCAGATGCAAGAAAACCAGAGGTAGAAAGAATAAGCTCTGGCAACTTATGGGAAATGTGGAATGAGAGAGAAGGAGGAGATAAGGGTAATGGTGAGGTTATGACCCTAGGACATTGGGATAATTATGGTACCTTAGACAGAAATAGGAAGGAGAGAGTTTGAGAGAAAGATCATAAACTTCATTTTGGACATGTTGAGTTTGAAACATCTAATAGACAATTGGTGACAATAGTTCTGAAACTCAGGGAAGACAGGGAACAAATATATAGTTCAGTCAATATTCTTCATAGTTAATAATTAAACTTATAGAATTGATGAGGTCCCTGAGAGGGAGAAAAGAAAAAAGCCCAGGACACAGCACTGGAGAATACCTGCATTAGAAGGCATAGAGAAAGGGCAGTTAGACCACAGGAGGACCAGGAGGGAATAATGTCACAAAAGGGGAAGGGGATAAGGATTTATATAGTTCCTACTATGTGCCATGTACTTTACAAATATCACAACAGCCCAGTGATAAAGGAACTGTGATAAACAGAAGCTGTGACTTGTCCATAACTACACAGCTGCTAAGTGTCTGAAGTTAGATTAGAGCACACATTTTCCTGACTCCAGGCCCGGAATTCTATCCCTAGCACCACACAACTAACTGCTAAAAAGCCAGAGAGAGGGAAGATCCTCAAAGATAGAAAGGTCAAGTCTCCAATACAATAAGTAGCTAAATCAAGAAATACAAGAAGTGAGAAAAGATAGCAGATCTGACAATTTGAAAGATCATTGGTAATTTGAGGGGGAAACAGTTTTAATTGAGCAATAAAACAGGGAAACCAGGTTACAAAAAATTCAGGAAAAAATAAATAAACAACAGCAAGGTTGTAGAGGAAGCTGGTCCTTCAACATAGTCGTCATTTCCAACTTCTATCCTTAGAGGGTTTGGAGGGAAGAATTTTTATTTGGGTAAGATCTGTTTTTTTCCTCTTTTGAGCTGAGATATCATCATGATTCCAGCTGAAAACTCAATTACTCTTGTATTTTTCTGGTAATACCCAAATCTATAATTTCTCCAATTTCTTTTTTTTTTTTTTTTTTTTTTACTGTTTATTTGGATAAATAGTGCAGTTGCTATTTGCTGCTTTGTGATGGTCTTTTGTAACCAGTTTGTTGGAAAGGTAGGTTGGTGACAGTACTTACTCTCTTATTTAAGCGTGATCAGGAAACCAGCTTTTCTGCTGAACTCAATCATTCCCCTAGACTAAACAGATATTTAAAGTATAGCAGACATATTTAATTTTATTGCAATGTGCCTTCCCAAGATTGGAGAAAAGAATGTCCAGCATTAGTAGTGCTTCTGGGCTTCTCTGTTCCTAGTATGCTTGTGACATAGATAATACCCTTTCCTTCTCCTCTCCAGAGAGGAAGGCCAAGCCTCATATCATATCTATCCACGACACCCACAAATCACATTTATACTTTTTCATAACAAAAGCTCTTTGAGAGTCCTTAATAATTTTTAATAATACAAATCCTGAAACCAAAAAAAGTTTTAAAATCACTATTATAGATGAAACAATAAGGTATTTTTCAGTTTTAAATCTATTATCCTAAGTGCCATAGAAAGTAAATGCCATTTTTCTAAGATAAAGAGAGAAGGGAGATAGGACCTATTGAGAATGTTGGCTTATTAGAAATTGAAGAGAGAAGACAGAATGTTTCTCCTTGTTCCAAGTCAGAGTGTGATAATAAGAGAAAATCACTGCTTACTGAAGAGGGCCAGGAAAGTATTTCACTTGGTAAGGAGTAACAAAAGGTAGATCCTTGGACAGAGGATTGAGATGATCCTTCATGGGAAAGAGGGAGGGAATAGGTTATAAAAATATATAGAACCAAAACCTTCTCTTACAGAGTAACATCTGATCTTGGGGTCTCCTCCTTTCTTTATTTGATAAAAGAATGTCTTTACTAAATGTGTATGTCCTCCACATTCCCTAACCTAAGCCAATGCCCTGAAGCCAATGTTTCAGACTCATGTTTAGAATTGATAGCAAACTCCTCCAGATAGAATGAGTTAATAATACCTTGATTCTTTTATGATATTTTGTCCTCAAGAATATTATTAATATCATTATTTATTTTAGTTAAGCTTTATCTTATTTGTTTTTAGTGAAATTTCAAACTTATTGAGGTCATTTTGAATTTTAATCTTACCTTTAAGAGGTATTGCTGACTTTGGATCCTGCCAATTCATTTCTTTCCCCCTTTTACTATCTCTCACTAGCTTTCTTCTCATTTTTCAAGCACTAAAGAGTAAGATGTATAAACCCCTTTCTGATACATAGGACCCTGTTTTCCTTGTTGAGCCCTAGTAAATGTAATATTTGGAGAATCTCAGTTGAAATGTACTACAGCAGTTCCAGGTATATGTTTATGATTCCTCTAGTCAAGATAATTAAAAGCATTTGAATGAAGTGAAATGTGAAAGCTGTCTCACAAGATGGAAACAGTGTTCTAAAAATTGAGTGAAGGTTGGCTATGTCCCAGGGCCAGGTTTCTTTCTCCAGAAATCATGTGGTTTACAAGGAATGGGACCTTTACTTTGTGAGACTAAGTTGGAGCCACCTTGGCCCTGAAACTCCCATATAAAGTAATTTAATAATTCTAAAAATGTGGTTGGGTTAGAAGTTTTTCCTCATTTATGACTAAGAATGTGAAGTCATTTGCCCTGACTAATCACAGCAAAAATCCAGTTTAAGGGGAGTGTTAGCTCAGGCCCCTATATAATTCTTCAGTTATCTGTTAACCGGGCCTTGCCTCTCCTTGCCTAACTGCTTGTGGAGAGGGAGATGCCCTTTCTCAAAAGATTGTAATAAAATTTCTCTCTGCTTTTGCCTTGAGAAATCTCCTTAATTTATTTGAGCTGGTGGTCTTGTCACACACACACGCTGATCTTGTAAAATAGTCTTATTTTCCTGGCTACAAACTATTGGGATCCATTACTATGTAAATCAACTGCTTTGCTTTCAAAGTGTAAGCATAAATCAGAAGAATCATGTTTGATTGCTTGTTACATTCTTAGGTTGAAACTAATCTTAGGAGCTGCTGGAACAAGTTCTTTTTAATCAACTATCATCTATCAAAAGGCACAGAGATGTGTTCCCAACCAGTGATAACTTACACACTGTTCCTATTTGGTGACAAAACAGCTTTTTATCAAGAGCATTTTAGTTTTGCTCAAGAATATCTTTGGAGACATTTTTGATTTTGATAAGAAAACTTGGAAGTATTAGTGATATAAATTTGGATTATAGACAGGCAAGTAAATTTTTTCCAAAGGGCTCCAAGAATGAAATAAATTAATATTATATTATGTTAATAACTAATTATTAATTTGTGATTTATCCTTTTCTTCCTATTGTTAAGATCCCACTCTTGAAAACGTCAATCTCTGAAAGACATGACTCAGTGATATGATTACTCCTAGCCCCCAAGGCATATGTTCCTTAACTAGGTTGGAGTGAGCCTCACCCAAATAGGAACCTGGCTTTTGTTTATCCCCAAAGCAGAAACTAAACCAAGCTGGTTCTTGCTATTAGTAGTTACCAAGGGATCTTGATTCCTGTGAAATCTGGGCTGTTATACCAGTGCCATGTCAGGAAACTTTCGTTTCCATTTAAATTGTCTTAGAAGTTTCTGAAGATCACTTGGCAGAATAAGATACCAGACACTGAAGTCTGTTCTGGAACTAAACTGCCAAGCAATCAAACTCTACTGCAGAGAGCACAATTCTGTTGATCTGGCCACACTGTCCAAATGTCAAATGTACACTTGCCCAAAAGACTATTTTATGGAGAACTCACACAGGGCAAGCTTTTATGAAGTGGTCAGAAAAAGAGATACAAGGACATTTCTCAAGGCCTCTCTTAAGAACATTTAGAATTGATTGTCCTCACCAGAGAAAGTGCTGTTCTCTATGAACAAAGCAGAATTGGATTAGCTCAGAAGAAATGCAGATGAGCAAAGTTAGAGAAGCTACCAAATATTCATAGGATCTATCTGTATCCAACCTCTGGGAGAGCACTCCGAGCTCATATTGGTCTGATCAGTCACAGTCAGACACACTGTAACTCGTTTCTTAACATAATGAAGTCATTTTAAGTCCTCTTCAAAAACGAGGAACAATCAGAATTTGGAGTAAGTAATCTGGATCATGAAGGGGAAAATTAGTCAGAGATCTGGATAGAAATGATTTGTTCTGCTCAGACTGTTAAAGGATGCAGCCACATTCTCAGCAGAATGAGCCAAAGATTTTCTAGTCCATTTCCTCATTAAATGTTCATCAATCAGAGCCTAGTTTCATTTGTCAGGGAAGTTCCCTTTCAGAAAGACTACACCTGATTTAAGGTGTTTCAGAATCTATTGTGGAGGTCTTTGGTTACTGAAAGAATCACTGACCATCAACTTATTGATTATTGGCTAGGTTAGTCAATAAATTATTAATACCCCAAAATTTTGTCTCTTGAAGTTTTTATTCATGACAATGGCGTTTAGTAGTCTTTGGTACATATAGTCTTGACTTTCTATGAATTATATTTTATTTATTTTCTTAAACTCACTTCTAGAAGTCTGGGCTATTTCGAATTCTTGTGGAAAGAGTTATAGTAAATAATAACCTGGCAGAATAAATATCCAATTTGAAATTTTATATTATTTAATCAATGTAAAGACAATAATAAAAGAATTAGAGATTAGGACTTCAAACTACTGAGCTTTGGTTGAATAATGAATGATTTAGAATCAATGTCACTGATCTGGAAGAAACTCAAGAGAGGTCCTTTCTTCTCTTTTTAATTGACCCCAGAGGATTTGCCTACATAGAAAAGGAGTTGGTTAGAGTTTTAATACCATTTTTTCCAATTATTATTTGTGTGACTAGAGTTCACTCCTAAAAATGAAAGAGTTGGATTATGTAACATTGAGGACTAAATATGTCATCTGAAATGTACTTTTTCATAATTCATCATTATGAAAATTAATGATTTTCCCCATAAAATAAACTTGGAAAATGTTACATTGAATTTTTTTACATTCTTATAAGTAAAAGAATAACAAATATATTTTTAAAATGAACAAATGTGACAAACTAAAGACATAAATATAGGAATAATAATTTCTAATTATATAAGAGATTTTCTTGTAATATTTTACAGATAGTTCATAATGATACATAGAGTATATCAAGAACTCAGGAGTTGCCTAGATTGTTAAGAAAATTAGAGACCATTGTAACTAAAGGGCATTGGTGTCTGGCTGGAAGAGTATTCAATATCAGAGATAAGTTTGCTTTCAGAACTCAAAAAGTAGACTTGTGCCTTTAAAAATCATATGCTGTTTAATAGCACCCTGGAGATGAGATATAGATTTAATCAGTCTTCCAAATTTGTACATGTTGTGCCAAGTCTTTACTGTGCTTTGGAAGTTCAAAGATTTAAGGAACTAAATTAATAAATGTTTGTGGGTGGAATAAATCTAAACAAAGAGTTGGAATCCAGACTTAAAGCAAAGGCAAAGGGGAATGGGCAGTAAAACGAGACATGTTAAAATAAATATTCTTAAAGAGTTGGTAAATCAGTCTATGAATATAGCCTCTTTCATTTGAAAATCAATGATGCAATAATCTGGCAAAAAAAAAAATAAGCTGACATTGTAGCAAGCCACAAAAAATTCTTCAAACTGGTAGTGTTTGATAAAGTTCCCTATGGATAATCATAATAATTAGAATAATAATAGTTCACATTTATATAGTATTTTAAGGTTCAAAATGTATTTTTTTTACACTTTGAGAGAGGAATACAAGTATGATTATCTTTATTTTATAGATAAGGAAACTGGTATTCAGGGAACTTAAAGGACTTTCCTTATGGTTATGCAATTAATGACAGCTGGGAAATCAAGGGAGTCCACAAATGCATAATAAATTATTGACCTATCTTCTTTATTATTATTCAACCATTCATTCATGAAAGCTTATCTTCAAAATGACAAATGTCTATTGTGTAACAGGCACTGAGCAAGATACAAGCCTAATAGTCTTCTTGAGAAAACTGCTTCTAACATAAGAAACTAGCAAATTCTGATCATGGAGCTTTTAAATTAGTAAATTTCCTTATTTTATCCTTTTATCTTAAAGGATTCCTTGTCTGCTTTAAGAAGAGTTTTCTTTTTTTTCTTTTCTTTTTTTTTTGATGTTCTGTTTGAACAAGAATGTAATTTTTAGGATTGCATTTTCATGAAAACATGATATACCTTTCTACAATTTTATGAATCATAGAATTTTAGAGTTGAAAGGACAGTAGGGATCATCTCCTTCAACATAAATCTGAAAAGAATTCCTACTATAATATATACAACTGATGGCCATTCTTCCTCATCTGGAAGACTTCCTGTGAGAGGACCCATCATCTCCTATTTCACTTTTGCACAAATTTTATCATTGTTAGGAAAATATAAAACCCTAATCTGTCTCTATGCAAGTCCCATTTATTATCATTCCTCATTCTCTTTTCTGAAACTAAACTTTTTAATCCATCTTTTATATGCTATTTTTAAAAAATTATTTATTTATTTTTTTAATAGCCTTTTATTTACAAGTTATATGTATGGGTAATTTTACAGCATTGACAATTGCCAAACCTTTCGTTCCAATTTTCCCCCTCCTTCCCCCCACCCCCAGGATGACCAGTAGATGTTAAATATATTAAAGTATAAATTAGATACACAATAAATATACATGATCAAACCATTATTTTGCTGTACAAAAAGAATCAGACTCTGAAATATTGTACAATTAGCCTGTGAAGGAAATCCAAAATGCTGGCAGGCAAAAATATAGGGATTGGGAATTCAATGTAATGGTTCTTAGTCATCTCCCAGAATTCTTTCGCTGGGTGTAGCTGGTTCAGTTCATTACTGCTCCATTGGAATTGGTTTGGTTCATCTCATTGCTGAGGATGGCCACGTCCATGAGAACTGAGCATCATACAGTATTGTTGTTGAAGTATATAATTATCTTCTGGTCCTGCTCATTTCACTCAGCATCAGTTTGTATAAGTCTCTCCAGGCCTTTCTGAAATCATCCTGTTGGTCATTTCTTACCGAACAATAACATTCCATAATTCCATAATATTCATATAAACAATTTATTCAGCCATTCTCCATATATGCTAACTATTAAAATACTGGTATACAGATATCTTGTACCACTTAGTATTTTCTTTCCCAGGTTAAATATTCCTAGTTTCTTCAAATAATCCTTTGGGGACTCAAGTCGCCATATATACCAGTTGCCTTTCTGTTGCTCTCCAGTTTATCAGAGTCTTTCCTAAACTGCAGCTCCAAGTAGGGAACACAATACTCTCAATGGAATCTGAATAAAGTGGAGCACAGTAAAAACAACTATTAGCTTTTTTTTTGCTGGCCTCTGCAAATGCTTCCCAAAACCACATTAGCTTTTTCTGGTCCTTGTATTATACTATCAACTCATGATGATTTTGTAGTCTTAAAATGATGATTTTGTAGTCTAAAAATCTGCAGATGTATGTTAGACAAACTTATAGAACCATGTCCCCCCAGCTCGAACTTGTTTAAGTGATTTTTTGAGCCAAAGTAAGACCTACCTCCAGAGTTCTTGTTAAGAAGAAATGAAATTTTACATACATACACACACACACACACACACACACACACACACACACACTTGAAGACATCAAATGAGATGTCCTTAGATATTTCCTCACTTCCCACTTGGCTGCACTCATTTTAGACCTCTTTGATGAATTTACCTTGTTTCCAGTAAACTCATCATTGGGAGATCTCATAATTTTTCAAGATATGATCAGGCTAATTAGAGCGTGAAATCATAAATTCTTTCACTTAAAGAGCATAGGACAAACATCTCCTCTGATATGGAGAGGCATTCATTTTGGACTTCTTTGGCAGTTACTTAGACTGCTGGACCTGCAGTTGGAAAAAGCTGATTATATATCTTAGCCTTAGGTGTTCATTAGCTGATCCTGGGCATGTCACCTAATCTCTTTTGGCCTCAGTTTTCACATTTGTAAAATGAGGATAATAATAGCACTGCTTTTCCAGGATTCTTGTGAGGATCAAATGACATACTAATTGCTTACTTAGTATAGTTCCTTGTCTTGAATTCTTTTAGGGGGAGATCCAGCATTAGAAAGCAAACACAGGTGTAGGTGTAGTGAGCATTTTATTTCTGTGTGACTACATCTTTGTTCCTAGTGAAAAACTTCCCCTACCAAAACAGATGGGCACCTCCTTTGCAATTTTAGTGTTATAAAGTTGTTTGATATACTGGAGAAAATGATTTGCCCTGTAGGACTCACAAGGCAATCTGTATCAAGGGTGGGACTTGAAATCAGTTCTTCCTAACTCCAAGGTCGAATTCTCTTTCTATTGATACTATTGAGATACCAGATATGTGCCATAGCATCATATATGAATGAATTCAGATTCAGATAGTCTCCAATTTAAACAAAGGCATTTTAATGAGTTTTAAATTCAGAGGGCAGGCCAAGTTACCAGGAGTCAGCCACCCATCATTAATGATTTCTGTGGGGCTCAGGACTGGGGCAGATTTGGATTGAGGTGGGCTGGGGATTTTTTTTTTTAATAATTAATCAGTTAGCATTTATTAAGCATTTACTATGTGACAGGCATTGTGCTAATAATTTATTAGGGAATTACCTTTAACAACTTCAAATAAAAAGATCGTAAATATCATAGTCAGAGGGATAAAATATATACAAAGAAAGCAGAAAAATAGAAGTAATGAGAGAAGACAAACACACATGAATAAGTAAAATATTAAAGTAGTCAATGGGACTAGAACTTGTAGGAAAATTTGTTGGATTGTTCTTGCTAGTATATCTTACATTGAGGCTGTGAGTTAGACATAATATCAAGCTTTTTTTAAGCTTTAGTTATAAAGCTTATAACTTTAAATTATAAAGTTAAAGCATCTCAGAAAAAGTGTGAGCATGGCCTTTGAGAAAAGAGAGAGGCAGTGCTCTCTGAGCTCTCTCTAAATCAGAAGAGAAAGAAAAAGGAAAACAAACAACTATACACATAAAATTGCCCCTTCCACCATGAGAGTAAGAGGTGAAAAAGGAGAAAGGCCAGTTGTGGAAGCCAAAATTATTCTTCTATATTCTTTAGTACATATGGATTTTTCAAACTTCACAATACAATGCTCTCATTCCCTTTCTTTACCATGGCAGAGATATCTTATAGGATTGTACTTTGTTCTTGCATATCTCATTTATTTAAATCTGTTTGGTTTTAACAAACATTTGTTTTTTATAGACCTAAGCTAGATAGCTTTGCCAAAGATCTCTGAGCACTTAACTTCATGGACCATCCTAATTTATTTCGAAAGGAAGTGGGGGAAAGGAATGTTAGCAGAGACATTCTGTAGATTTTGTTCTGCCAAACCATATGGAAATTACAGAATGATCTTCCATAAATGTTTTTTGGACTTGTTTCTTTTAATACTGTATTTAAAAAAAAATCTGCCTTATCTTCCTCTCATTCTGACATCTTCTTTAAATGAAAACAAAATAAAAACAAAACCCCTGTTACAAACATATAGTTAAACAAGTCAAATTTCCACATTGGTTATGGCTTTAAAAAAGTCTCATTCTGAGCCCTTTGTCCCACTATTATCAGAAGGTAGATGGAATATTTCATCACAAGTTCTCTGGCATTGTGCTAATTAAACTGATCAGAGATTCTAATTTTTTTGTCTTTGCTTTATTGTCTTTGTATAAATTATTCTCCAAGTTCTGTTTACCTCTCTGCACAGTCTTTCCAATTTTCTCTGAAATTAACCCCTTTATAATTTCTTAGAGCATAATAATATTGCATCACACTTATATACCATAACTTGTTCAGTCACCAATTTAAGGCTACTCCCTTCAATTTTCGTTTTTTGCCACTTCAGAAAGAGCTCTAAATAATTTTCAAACATTCCTAGAGCTTGCTTTCTTAGGACTTCTTTAACCTACCCTTCTTTTAATTCTCCTTTTCCCCTTCTCCCCTTCCCCTCCTATTTGCCTATAGGATGAAATATATTTTTGTACTAAACTGTTCTTCCTTTGACTAGCTTAGTTGACTAGCTAGAGTTTGAGATTTAACTGTCATACAATCCCACTCCAACCCTTCCATACAACCCCAACACAACTCAGGCATCTCCAGTTGTCTTGATTCTATCCTGCCAGTGGATTCAAATGACTGTGGAGGAGAAAATGAAGTTGTTGACTTTGAACAGTCCTTCATCACTTAAATACAATTTACTCAAATCTCATGGAATCACCTCCCTGGCGTCATAGTTCTTTTTTGAGAACAAAGGACAAACACCATTGTGAGTAGTAGTAGGAGTTGCCCCAGTAGGGACTCAATCAGAATTGGCTATGAGCAACACAGCTCCCTCCCTCCCTCTCTCCCTCCCTCCCTTCCTTCCTTTCTTCCTTTCTTTCCATCCTCTCTTTCACTTTTCCTCCCACTCTTCCTTCCTCTTTTTATTCCTCCTTCCTGTCTTCCTCTCTTCCTGTTTTTTATTTTATTTTATTTCTTTCTCTTCCCTTAGTCCCTATGGGATATCATATTCTTATCTGTGGATACTCTTCCCAAAGGAATGTAAATTTTGGTCACTGAAACCTTACCAGATACCTTGAAGTTTATGAACTAGATTTCTTAAGGATCATACCTTAAACCCAAATCACTCTGGCTCTCCTTGATTTTCCAGAATAGGTCCTAGGTCAAGTCCCACTTGGTCATTGTTTGAGCCCTGATTGGGCTAAATGTAAATAGCAATTGTTTCTGTTCTGGACATAAATCCTAAAGATCTTTCTTGAATTGATTTTTTTTTAATAGTTAAAAGAGGTCATTCTCTGCCACATTTCTTACCTAGCCTTAATCACTGATTGAGAACTGTTATAGTCAAAGTGAGACCTTGTTAAAGACCTTAATTTAAAAAGGCCAAGGTCTCCTACTACATCAAAGGCCATCTTTAGTGTTCTTGATCTATATTTTGTCACTAGACCTAGACAACTCTGGAGGAGAAAATGAAGGTGGTGACTTTGTACAGCCTTGCCTCACTTAAATCCAATTCACTTGCATCTCATGGAATTACCTTATTGATGTCATTGTCTTCTTCAAGAACTTGAAGTACAAATAACAAGATGCCTACTTGCATACCTTAATCATGTGAGATAATTTTGCCCAATATTCCTTGTCTTATTCCTTAATGTATTCCTCTATCCTTCTTTCCATTCTCATCAAGAGTGGGATTGATGACTTTGTACAATCCAGACTCGCTTAAATCCAATTCCCTAGAAAGTCAAAATATCTTCCTCCTGATGTCATTGGTCTTTTTTAAGGATAGAGAATAATAACAAAAGAATAAGATCATCACAGTTATAACAGAATCACTCTTTTATAATAGAATCATTCTTCTGTTTAACTAGACTCCCTCTATGACCCCAGATAGTGATAAGGTTCAGCAGGAATATACATATATCACCTTCCCATGTTAGAATATAGTTTATCCTTATTGAGTCTTTCATCATTGTTCAATCATATTTACCTTATGTTTCTCTTAACTATTGTGTTTGAATGTCAAAGTTTAAACATAACTCTGGTCTTTTCATTAAAAATGCTTCTCTATTGTTTCAGGAAGTTCTCTATTTAATTAAAATTTATGTTCCCCTCCCCCTGTCAAAATTATACTCCTAAAAAAAATGGAGTTCTTGGTTATAAGTCTATATTCTTTGCCTGCTGGAACACTGTATTAACTAAAATTTCTCTTTCTTTACAGGAGAAACTGTTAAATTGTATGTGATGCTGATTGTGGCTACTCAGTAATAAAATTCTTTATTTCTGTCTGCTTGCAGTATTTTTCTTTGACCTGGAAGCTCTGTGTTTTGTTTATTATATTTCTGGGAGTTTTCATTTTGGGGTTTCTTTCAGGAGGTAATCATTTGATTTTTTCTAATTTTACTTTACCCTCTTCTAAAAAATCTAGGTAGTGTTCTTTTAAGATTTTTTGAAATGTTTTCTATGATCTTTTTTTTTTTTTTTGGCCATGGCATTCAGATAGCTTAACATTCTATTTTTTTTTCTCCTCACCCTGTTTTCAAGGCCATTTGTTTTTGCTATGAGATATCTTAAGTTTTCCTCTATTTTTTTTTGATTTTTTAAAAAAAATTCTTTTAAAAAATTAAAAATAAAAAAATTTAATGGAGTCTTTAGCTTCTATTTACTTTATTACAATTTTGAGAGAGTTTGTTGTTTGGGCAAAGTTTTGTACCATTTGAACCAAGCTGTTAATTTCTCTTTCCAATTCTTTATTTCACAGCTCTCATTTCCCTTACATTTTCCATTCCTGGCTCTCTCATTCCATTGATAAATGCATTTTCAAACTCTAAAAAACAAATAAGCCCCCAAGCGGAAAAATCCCTAAACCTTTTTTTTCATGTCTTCTAGGGATTCTAGCTCAATTTGTATCTGTGCTTTGTTTTTCTTTGAGGCTTTTCTTGTAGATGGATTCATTCTCTTCTTCTGGGTTTGTATTTTGAGTGTCTCTATAACAGATTTTTAATGGTAGGATTTTTCTTGTACTTTTTTTTTTTTCAGATTTTTCTTTACTTTGGATTTGATATTAGCACTAGGCTCTAATGAACTTCTAAAAGAAGGGTCTGAGATGGTTTTGTTGCTACTTCTTTGGGGAACTGAGTATTGTATTGTTTTAAGATCTCAGGGACAAGCTTAGGTTAGGTTCTTGAAAGCTTTGTGTTGCCAAAGTGATTTGATCTAGGACAAAGTCTGATCACTGATCTACTTGTCTGAGCTCTAGTTTCTCAACTGGATTTGAGTCTGAGCAAAAGTATCCTGTTGCAGAAGGAAGTTCTGCTGGTTCAGAATGATATAACTGTAGGCTCCCTTATTTCCCTGTAGGCTTCAAATTGGGATAGAAGTTGGAACTGAGACTTTCTTCTTCTCTTGGGGGTATGAAAAACTCTTTTTGCTCAGTGTTTGAAACTGTTCATCTCTCAGTAAATAGCCAAATACCTGTACTGGGGAATGGAGATGTAAGAGAGAGGATACAGATTCCTTTCTTAATTTGCCCTGGATTTGTGATTTAGAACTGTGCAGTAGGTGGCAAAGTTACTAGTTGACACTCTTTTTGAATGGATCAAAGGGTGCACACATATAAGCCTGAGATTTCCACTATTCTGGTGTATAGCCTTTCCTAAGATTAGAATGTGCTCATTCTCTTAGCCAGACTTAATCTCGTTTCTGTGAACCTTTCTCTGTGCCAACCTAAACTGGAAAAGTGATTCATTATGACTTTTTCTTGTATTCTCTCACAAGGATTCAGTCAGGTGCGTTTTCTTGATCTGTTTTGAATAGTTTTAGTGAGGACATTGTTGCTTTTCTTCCTTCTGTTCTTTTTTTTTGCCTCTACCTTCCCTTTTTATGCTATCTTAATGCTGGGATAAAGTTTGGTTCTAGAATGCAATTCATATAGTGTGTCTTCAGAAAGAAGGAAATATAACTAGACCTCTGATTAACCAAGTTGACAAAGAAGATGCTACTTTCCAGGGAGGGAACAAGTTTCAGGGAAGTCTCACCTTTGAAGAACTGCTTTCTAATTCTTCTATTTTTGAACTGAATGTACATTACTCCTCCTCAGATACTCAATACTTCAGTCAAACTGGCCTACTTGCTGTTCCTCATACACAATATTGCATCTTCTACTTTTATGACATTACATATGTTGTTCTCCATATCTGAACCTCTCCCTCTTGGAACTCCTAGGGTTGGAACCTCCAAGGCTCAGTTACTGTGTTATCTTCCTTTCTTGGGTTTTTTCAGATTCCCCCTAATCATTAGCATGCCTCAAAGTAGAGAATGAGTATAACCAGTTTTTTCTAGCAGAATAATTGTGAAAGGTAGGAGGGATATAGAGAGGCAGCTTGAGGAGATGGCAGGATCAAGTGAAGATTCTTTTAAGGGGATCTGTATACATTTGTAGGCAATAGGGAAGAAATGAGTGGATAAGAGATACTGAATATTAGAAATAGGTTTTGCTCAAAGGGATAATTTTTCTCTCTTTTTTTAGTTTTCTTTTTGCTGAGGCTATTGGCGTTGTGATTTGCCCAGAGTCACACAGCTAGGAAGTGAAGTGGCTGAGGTCACATTTGAATTCAAGTCCTCCTGACTTCAGGGCTCGTGCTCTATCCACTGAGCCACCTAGCTACCCCAAAGGGATAATTTTTCAAAAGAGATGGATCAAAAGCACAAGTAGCAGAGTTGCTCTTGGGAACAATCATTTTTTTCCTCCAGTCCTGGAGAAAAGGAAGAGAATGGGGAATGATAGCAAGGGAGTTTGAGAATAGAATTGATTAGAAGAAAGAGCAATGTGTTAGATACAATAGGGACTTGGGAAGAGCACAGTAGAACCATTTGTTGCATATTGACCAGGTAGGGACAATAGGAAACTGGTGCTACTTCTCTTTATTTCTCCATTGGGAATTTTAAAAATCAACTCTTGCTTGTTTATTTGGACACAGCTAGGGAGGAAAGAAAAGATTGCTCACCTGGGAGTCTTTTGTATTCACTTTCAGCTTCAGCTCAACAGCCAATTAAAAAGGAAGTAAATCAGATATAGAATATTGTACAGGTTTCTAAGTCAGGGAGTCATGACTCGTACCTGGAAAAAGGCCCACTTCACCTCCATATGGGTACACAGCAAGCTGAACATTGTGTATGCTTAAGGGAATGGAGTCCCTCTTTATTACATTTTTTTGTCAGTGTTTTTGCTATCTGACTGGTGTCAGAATATTAAAGATCTCTGATATTTTCTGCCCTTTCACTTTTCTTTTTGCTCTGTACTCATTAGTCAAGTCACAGCTCTTGACTCTAATTTTTGAGTCTCTCTGCCACTTTAGGCATGCGGTAGATGTGACTGCAGAAAACTTGAAAGACATTTGGTTAAATACTCTCATATGTAAGATAAAGCTTCTGAAGCTCAGAAATATTGAAGTAATTTGTTCAGTGTTATACAGTGACTGGACTCTAGGTCTCTTGACTTTGATTTCAATATGCTATTTCAGCATTTTAGCATGGTAAACATGCAACTCAGTAACCTACATGGATTTCCATCTTGGGAAATTGTCAGAAGAATGGTACCATTATCAGAATTGTGGAACTTGGAAAGAAGAGTTGGTTTGGGGAGAGCAGATGCTTTAGGATTAAGGATGGCCATGGAACATTATATCTAAGTAAATGCTCTATGAGAAGTTAGAAATATGATACTAGATTTCCAGTGATAGGTTAAGATAGAAGGTGTATATTTGGGATTTACTGGCACTGAGGTTATAACTGAAGCTAAGCAGCTATTGGAGAGAGCAATGCACTTGGAGTTAGAAAGACCTTAGTTATAAATCTGACCTAAGATATTAGCCAAATTATCTTGAGCAAGTCACTTCATCTTGTTTCTCCCAGTTTCCTCATCTGAAAAATGAGCTGGAGAAGAAAATGGCAAGCCACTTCAGCATTTTTGCCAACAAAACCCATGGAAAATCAGACAACTGATGAAACAATCAACATGCAAGGATATGGTAGTTTTAAAGATCATAGAATTTAGAGGTAGAACTAAAAGATTTGTAGATGAGAGAGAGAGAGACTTGGAAATGTTATATAACTTGCTGAAAACTTCCATTAACAAGATGTGACCAAAAGAACTATGAATTTTAATTGTAGGACTTGTATTTGAATCCTGCTCGCTACTTTCAATCTATGTATTGCACTTCAACTCTCAGGGCCTCAGTTTCCTCATCTCAAAAATGAGTGGAGTTTCCTGCCACTTCTAATTTTTGTGATCCTTTAGCAAAGTAGTAGAGACAAGATTGAACAGATGATCTCTAACTTTAAATCTTGTGCTGTTTCCAAGGAAAATGTTGATATTCAAGAAAGGAAAAGATAGTCTTAGAAGATATTGTTTCCATGGTGAAAGAAGAATCAAAGAAGCTATTATTTAAAAAATCTCAAATTTAACACATTTCAATTGAACATAGAGATGCTGTGAAGGTCAAAATGACAAAATTTGACAAGAGACAGAGAGAGACATAGGCAGAGAGAGAGACCCTGAGAGACACACAGAGATAGAGACAGAGAGACACACACAGAGAGACACAGAGCCCAAGACAAAGAGAGACAGAAACAAACAGGGACACACACACACACACAGAGGGAGACGGGGAGAGGGAGACAGGGGAGAGGCAAAAGAGACTGATGGAGAAAGAGGGGAGGGAGAAAGAGAGGAGAGAGAGAGAGAGAGAGAGAGAGAGAGAGAGAGAGAGAGAGAGAGATAACAGACAGAAAGACAGGCAAAAGAAACAAGGAGTGAGAAAGACAGACATTGGGAGAGAGATAGAGACAGAGACACAAAGAGACAGACATAGACAGACAGACAGACACACACACACACACGTCCAATCCTGCTTTAAAAAATGAGCCAGGACAGGATATTCCAAGTCATAGAAGTGCGGGATTTGGCTTTCAGACCTAGCTTTCCCGGTGATGGTGATTCTGTGGACAGCCACTCCCCTCCCCCGCCCTGCTCTCAACCGGTTTGAACAGAACTCCTGTGATCCTTACTAGACCTCACGTTACAATTATCTGGAAATAATCACCTTGCTCACAAAGTGAATTGTCCCATTCTGCACACCATCTCCATCCTTGGCGTCTTTGTTACCTAGGATACAGAGGCGGGGACTCTTACCATACAAGTCCCTCGCATGGATTGTAAACCCCTCAGACTACGCCAATTTATTTACTCTTGGGAGAAGATCTTGTAAATTGTAGGTGAAGGGATCTTAAACTTCCTTAATTCCTAACACCTTCGACTTGCCCCTTGCTCCTCCATTTTCCTCTCCCTCCTAATGTGCTCTTCTCAACCGGGACCATCTGGCTCCTTTCCTGCTTCTGTAGTCCCGTAAACCTGCGGCTGCCCGGGTTTTCTAAACTCTGAAGTAAGGTCTTTTAACCTTTTCTAGGGCATGGACCCCTTTGGAAGTCTGGAGCGATCCTATAGATTCCTACTCAGAATAATGTCTTTAAATGCATAAAAGAAAATATGTAGGATTACAGAGGAGACCAGTTATTTGGAAACCTAGTTACCAAATTATTAAAAAACCAACTTCACTCCCTCTTTTCCAGTCTAATCAGAGATTCTTTGGGTGAGTAGGTAAAGAAACCTTTCACCAAGTCCTTCTGGGTGCTTGGGATTGAGTTAAACGTCAAATAGAAATACTGGACAAGGAACCAAAAAATAGCAGATGTTTTAAAGGGGGGACCTCTGATTATGAACTCCTGCAGCAGAGAAACTGAGCAAGCATCATGAGACAATCTCAAAGTAAATTTTAGGTCTTTATTGGCCAAGAATTTAATTAAATTCCAGCTATTTATTTTCTTTGGAAGAAATAAATTGAGCATTGGGGACAGTAATTACTTTGTATTGGTCATCCCAATTAATAAAATTGAAAGGGAGTTTTTGGATAGATGTGTCATAATTTTGACAGATGCACCAGAAATGTCAGATGGGTGTTAGCCCAGGTGCAATGTCAAGTCATATTTTTCCCACTCTTATGGTATATTTAAGAAGTTGAATTACTTAGTATTATTCAAATCATGTTCCCCTTTCTCCTTACTTACACAGAAATAACTCGTTTTATTTATACCTAATTAGCATAAGGAGAATCATTTACTTTATTTAAACAAAACTTGTAACCAAAGGTAATTTACTGAATTGTAATCTAAAATTTGGGTATTAAAAGTTACATGTATGGAGAAAAGCCATTGTTTTACTGCATTAAATTAGGTATTGATAGCTCAATACCAGGTAGAAAAAGTGAACTTGCAAAAAATGCCTAATTTAGAACATAGACATTTGGTGAATACTGTAGAGTCATGGAAGGTTTTTAAGTTAGGGGAGTGATATGATATGAGCTGTATTTTGTATAATTAATTTGGGAGAAGAGTATAAAGTGAAGTAAAAAGTGAACATGGGTTATCAGATAAGAGCATATTTTAGTAGTCCGGTTGATTTTATATTATTTGGTAATTTTGGGTGAGATAAGTAATGTTTTTGATTCATGGTCCACTTTTAAATCTACTATTCCTACTGATGACAAGCTAAAAAATCAAAGTATTTCACATTTAGATGTATAATTCATTTACTTTATTGATAGCAAATCAGATATTTAAGTGATCATAGATTTTTCACCAGAATGGACCTTTTAGATTATTTAGTCCAACTGTTACTTTATATATACTTTATAGTTCTTATATGTAAGGACTGAGATTAATAAGGGTTAAGTAACTTGCCCAGTAGTAAGTGGCTCAGATGGAATTTGAATCCAGATCTTTTGACTCTTTTAAAGCATACATTCCACTGCACCATAAAAAGTACTTTCCGACTTCCAGCCAAGATGATGGAGAGGACACACACATCTACTTAATCTCCGTCTTTGCTCTCAGAATTTATTTCATGACAAGGCCTCAGAATTAGTGTTTGACTGGGAAAAAAATACAAATAATTACTAGAGAAGACATCTTTGAAATTCGCCAGAAAAGGTCTGTTTTTGCTTGTGGGTGGGAGTGGTTAGACCACGCAAACCGAAGACAGCCAGCAGAGTATGAAGCTAACTGAGGGGGTGGGGTGTGATCTCAGCCGTTTCTGAGGGGAGATCTTTAACACAGTGTTGGCTACTTTGCCCTGGCAGCAGCCAGGGGACAAGCAGAAAAGCTAAAAACACAGGGGGTAAAGACTATAACCCCCAAAAGCTAACATCTCTCAGGATTTGGCCACACCTATCCAGAGTGTCTCAGCACCCTCTCAGAGCACAGATGCAGTATAGCCATTACTGTCCTCCTAGTGCCTCACTGCTGCCCCCTGCAGTTCTTAGAGGAAACTTGGTAATACCATCCAGCTTCCCCCTCCCCCCAAAAAAGCAGATTGCATTTGTTTTTTTTTTTTTTTTTTTTTTGCTAATTTGTTTTCTTTGACTATTCTTTGACAAAATGAACAAAAAATTAAAACTGACTCTAACCATTTCTATATGGATAGAGAGCAGACTTTAAAACCTGAGGAGGCTAAAAACAGACTTTCTCCAGATGAATCCCCAAAAGGGATTCATGTGTATGTCCTTAACACACGAGACTCTCATAGAAGAAATTAAAAAAGCTCTCACAAGAGAGCTAGAAGAAAAATGGGAAAAGGAAAGGGAAGCTTAGCAAGAGAGTCTAGATAAGTCATCCTTTGATGATGTCATCATTTAAAGATAGAGTGGATAAAGAAATCAAATCCTTGAAAAACAAAATTAGTGAATTGGAAAAAAGAAAATAGCTCGCTAAAAAATAAAATTGGTGAAATGGAAAAAAATTCCATAGAATAAAACAACGCACTTAAAAAACTCAACTGGACAATTAGAAAAAGATATAAAAAAGTGAGTGAAGAAAATAACTCATTGAAAAATCAGAATTGAACAAATGGAATTGAATGATTCAAGGAGACACCAAGAATCAGTCAAGAAAAAACAAAAATCTGAAACAATGGAAAAAAATATCAAATACCTTCTTGGGAAAACAACAGACCTGGAAAATAGATCTAGGAGAGACAATCTGAGAATTATTGGACTCCCTGAAAAATAAGATGAAAAAAAGCCTGGAAATTATCAAAGAGAATTGCCCAGAAGTTATAGAAACAGAGGGTAAAATAGAAATTGAAAGAATTCATCAATCATCTACTAAAAGGGACCCTAAAATCAAAACTCTGAGAAATATAGTGGCTAAATTCCAGAACTATCAAACCAAGGAAAAAATATTACAAGCTGTTAGAAAAAATCAATTCAAATATAGAGGAGCTACAATAAGGATTACCCAGGATCTAGCAGTATCCACATTAAAGGATCAAAGGGCCTGGAATCTGATATTCCAAAAAGCTAAGAAACTTGGTATGTAGCCAAAAATAATTTACCCAACCAGAATGAACATCTTTTTCCAGGGAAGAAGATGGACATTCAATGAAATAAGGGAATTTCATCTATTTTTGATGAAGAAACTGGAACTAAACAAAAAATTTGATCTCCAAATATAGAACTCAAGAGAAACCTAAAAAGGTAAAAAGAAATTGGGAACTATATTTCTGTTATAAAGATATATAAGGAACACATGTATAATTTGTTCTAGAAACTAGAAGTAGAAAGGAAATTGTACCTGGAAAAGGGTAAAGGGGGGGGGGTGCTACATCTCACGAAGAGGCAAAGGAAACCTATTATATCTGAAAGAAAGAATGGAGGGGGAAATGAACATAGTGTGTATCATACTCTTGTAAGAATTGCTTAAAGAGAAAAATATTTGATTTATGGTGAAACTTCTTCCACCTCTTTGAAAAGTGGGAGGGGAAAAGTGAAAAGGGAAGGAATAAGCTACATGGAAGGGAATACCGAAATTGTGAGGAAAAGGGGTAAGATAGGAGGAAGAACTCTAAGGTGGGGGGGGGGAGGGAGGGATACTGAAAAGGGAGGGCTATGAGAAGCAAGTGGTGCTCACAAATTTAATACTGTGGAGGGGGGTAAGAGGGAAGAAAAGGAGAAAAGCATAAGTAGGGGTTAACAAGATGACAAGTAATAAGAATTGGTAATTTTAACCATAAATGTGAATGGGGTAAACTCTCCCATAAAGAGGAAGTGGTTAGTAGACTGGATTAAAAGCCAGAATCCTACAATATGTCGCTTACAACAAACACACTTGAAACAGGGCGATACATATAGAGTAAAGGTAAAAGGTTGAAGCAGAATCTACTATGCTTCAGATGAAGTAAAAAAAAAAAAAACCAAAAAAAAAAAACAAAACAACAACAGGAGTAGCCATCCTGATTGCAGATCAAGCAAAGGCAAAAAGTGATCTAATTAAAAGAGATAAGGAAGGGCACTTTATCTTGCTAAAGGTAGCATAGACAACAAAGCACTATTGATATTAAACATATATGCACCAAGTGGTGTAGCATCTAAATTTTTAAAAGAGAAATTAAGAGAGCTGCAAGAAGAAATAGTCAGCAAAACTATAAAAGTGGGAGATCTCAACCTTGCACTCTCAGAATTAGATAAATCAAACCACAAAATAAATAAGAAAGAAATCAAAGAGGTAAATAGAATACTAGAAAAGTTAGATATGATACATCTTTGGAGAAAACTAAATGGAGACAGAAAGGAATACACTTTCTTCTCAGCAGTTCATGGAACCTATACAAAAACTGACCATGTATTAGGACATAAAAACCTCAAACTCAAATGCAGTAAGGCAGAAATAGTAAATGCGTCATTTTCAGACCATGATGCAATGAAAATTACATTCAATAAAAAGCCAGGTGAAAATAGACCAAAAAATAATTGGAAACTAAATAATCTCATACTAAAGAATGATTGGGTGAAACAGCAAATCATAGACATAATTAATAATTTCACTCAAGAAAATGACAATATGAGACGTCATACCAAAATGTGTGGGATGCAGCCAAAGTGGTAATATAAGGGGAAATTTTATATCTCTAGAGGCCTACTTGCATAAAAGAGAGAAAGAGAAGGTCTAGAAAAGGAACAAATTAAAACCCCCCGGTCAAACACCAAACTTGAAATTCTAAAATTAAAAGGAGAGATTAATAAAATTGAAAGTAAAAAAAAAAAAACTATTGAATTAATTAATAAAGTTGAGTTGGTTCTATAAAAAAACCAACAAAATAGACAAACCCTTAGTAAGTCTGATTTAAAAAAAGTTAAGAGGAAAATCAAATTGTTAGTTTTAAAAATGAAAAGGGAGAACTCGCCACTAATGAAGAGGAAATTAGAGCAATAATTAGGAGTTACTTTGCCCAACGTAATGCCAATAAATTCGATAACTTAAATGAAATGGAAAAATACCTTCAAAAATATAGCTTGCCCAGATTAACAGAGAAGTAAACTGGTTAAACAGTCCCATCTTAAAAAAAGAACTAGAACAAGCTATTACTCCCTAAGAAAAAATCCCCAGAACCAGATGGATTTCCATGTGAATTCTATCAAACATTTAAAGAACAATTAACTCCAAATCTATATAAACTATTTGAAAAAATAGGGATTGAAGGAGTCCTACCAAACCCCTTTTATGACACAGACATGGTATTGATATCTAAATCAAGGAGGTTGAAAACAAAGAAAGAAAATTATAGACTAATCTCCCTAATGAATATTGATGCTAAAATCTTAAATAAAAATTAGCAAAAAGATTACACAAAATCATCCCCAAAATAATACACTATGACCAAGTAGGATTTATACCAGGAATGCAGGGCTGGTTCAATATTAGGAAAACAATATTAGGTTCAATATTACCATAATTGACTATATCAATAAGCAAATTAACCATATGATCATCTCAATAGATGCAGAAAAAGCATTTGATAAAATCCAACATCCATTCCTAAGAAAAACACTTGAGAGTATAGGAATAAATGGACTTTTCCTTAAAATGGTCAGGAACATCTATTTAAAACTGTCAGTAAGCATCATATGTAATGGGAATAAACTGGAACCATTCCCAGCAAGATCAGGAGTGAAACAAGGTTGCCCACTATCACCATTATTGTTCAATATTGTATTAGAAACACTAGCCTCGGCAATAAGAGTCGAGAAAAAGATTAAAGTAATTAGAGTAGGTAATAGGGAAACCAAATTATCACTCTTTGCAGATGATATATGATGGTATACTTAGAGAACCCCAGAGATTCTACTAAAAACTATTAGAAATAATTCACAACTTTAGCAAAGTTGCAGGATACAAAATAAATCCACATAAATCCTCAGCATTTTTATACATCACTAACAAAATCCAACAGCAAGAGTTACAAAGAGAAATTCCAATAGCATAAAATATTTGGGAATCTATCTATCAAAGGAAAGTCAGGAATTATATGAGCAAAATTACAAAACACTTTCCACACAAATAAAGTCAGATTTAAATAACTGGAAAAATAATAAGTGTTCTTGGATAGGCCGAGCGAATATAAGAAAGATGACAATGCTCCCTAAACTAATCTATTTATTTAGTGCTATATCAATCAGATTCCCAAGAAAGTATTTTAATGACCTAAAAAAAATAACAAAATTCATATGGAAAAATAAAAAGTTGAGAATTTCAAGGGAATTAATGAAAAAAAAATCAAATGAAGGTGGCTTAGCTGTACCTGATCTAAATCTATATTATAAAGTAGCAGTCACCAAAACCATTTGGTATTGGCTAAGAAATAGATTAGTTGATCAGTGGAATAGGTTAGGTTCACAGGACAAAATAGTCAATAACTATTGCAATTTAGTGTTTGACAAACCCAAAGATCCCAACTTTTGGGATAAGAATTCATTATTTGACAGAAACTGCTAGAAAAACTGGAAATTAATATGGCAGAAATTAGGCATGGACCTGCACTTAACACCGTACACCAAGATAAGATCAAAGTGGGTCCATGATTTAGGCATAAAGAACGAGATCATAAATAAATTAGAGGAACATAAGATAGTTTACCTCTCAGACTTGTGGAGGAGGGAGGAATTTGTGACCAAAGCACAACTAGAGATCATTATTGTTCACAAAATAGAAAATTTTGATTACATCAAATTAAAAAGCCTTTGTACAAACAAAACTAATACAAACAAGATTAGAAGGGAAACAACAAACTGGGAAAACATTTTTTAAAATTAAAGGTTCTGATTAAAGGCCTCATTTCCAAAATATATAGAGAATTTACTCTATAAGAAATCAAGCCATTCTCCAATTGATAAATGGTCAAAGGATATGAACAGACAATTTTCAGATAGTAAAATGGAAACTATCTCCACTCATATGAGTGTTCCAAATCACTGTTGATCCGAGAAATGCACATTAAGACAACTCTGGGATACCACTACACACCTGTCAGATTGGCCAAGATGACAGGAAACATGATGAATGTTGGAGGGGATGCGAGAAAATTGGGACATTGATACATTGTTGTTGGAGTTGTGAACGAATCCAACCATTCTGGAGAGCAGTCTGGAATTATGCCCCAAAAGTTATCAAACTGTGCATATCCTTTGATCTAGCAGTGGTACTACTGGGCTTATATCCCAAAGAGATACTAAAGAAGGGAAAAGGACCTGTATGTGCCAAAATGTTTGTGGCAGCCCTGTTTGTAGTGGCTAGAAACTGGAAAATGAATGGATGCCCATCAATTGGAGAATGGTTGGGTAAATTGTGGTATATGAATGTTATGGAATATTATTGTTCTATAAGAAATGACCAGCAGAGTGAATACAGAGAGGATTGGAGAGACTTACATGAACTGATGCTGAGTGAAATGAGCAGAACCAGGAAATCATTATATACTTCAACAATAATACTGTATGAGGATGTATTCCGATGGAAGTGGATATCTTCGACAAAGAGAAGATCTAATTCAGTTCCAACTGATCAGTAATGAACAGAATCAGCTATACCCAGAGAAAGAACACTGAGAAATGAGTGTGAAGTGCTTGCATTTTTGTTTTTCTTCCCAGGTTATTTTTACCTTCTGAATCCAATTCTTCCTGTGCAATAAGAGAACTGTTCGGTTCTGCACACTTATATTGTATCTAGGATATCTAAGATATCTATAATTTATTTAACATGTATAAGACTGCTTATTATTATTAGGGGAGGGGGTGGAGGCAGGGAAGGGAAAAGTCAGAACAGAAGTGAGTGCAAGCGATAATGTTGTAAAAAAATTACCCATGCATATGAACTGTCAATAAAAAGTTATAATAAAAACTAAAAGGAAAAAAAAATACTTTTCAACCTTTGGAAACACAACTCATGTCATATCACTCCCCTATTCAAAAACCTTCAATGATTCCATAATAACCTACCAAATGTCTATGCTCTAATTTAAGCATTTTTTTGGGAAGCTTATTTAATGCATCAAAACTGAATGGTTCTTCTCCATATATGTAATTTATAATACCCAAATTTTAGGTTACAGTAGAGTAAATTACCTTTGATTATCTCATTTTTCAGATTAAAAACTTTAGGTGCCTCACAGTTTGTGAGTTAGTCAGAACTTGAAGCGAAGTCTTCAAATTCTATTCACTAGTACAAACATGGTTTTTGCCACAGTTAGATCAATTTATGAATTTTTTGTGGTATACTTATAATATCAGCCTTAAGTATCTTAATAGAGATTATGTAACTTTTTATTTTCAGCTTTAATATGGAAGCTTCAGAAAATGCCTCTTGTAATAAGGTTAGCTATGTTGTCAACATAGTTCAAGAAACACATTTAATGGAATCTGAAGAATCAGCATCTCATGTTCAACTTGCTTGCAGTCAACATTATTGTGCTTTCCCTTTAAATGGAAATAAACTTTGCATATGGAATACCAATAGCCCTTTCAATCAGGTACTTAAAATTTATACTGTGTGTGTTATGTAAATAAAATATGATAAGGGATATGAACTATGAGGTGGTAAAGTGGATGTAACACTGATCCTATAGTCAAGAGGAACTGAATTCAAATGTGATCTCAGATACTTATTACCTGTGTGAGTCTGGACAAGTCAATTAACTCTGTTTACCTCAGTTTCCTCCTCTGTATAATGAAAGGGAGAAGAAAATGGTAAACCATTCCAGTATCTTTGCCAAGAAAACCCAACTGGGATCACAAAGAGTCAGAAATATTAAAATAACTCTACAATAAATGAATATAGAATATATAACATAATTTGTTATATATAATATTAAAATATTACTAACACAGGTTTTTAAAGTTATCTTTAGAAGTAAGGAAGAAATAAATAGGGCTTTTGAAACAAACTTTAAAATCCAGAAGGTTTTTTTTTTTTTTTTTTTTTTAAAGGCTGTTATAGACAATGATTGATCTCTTTAAATTTTACGGGATATGGTTCTTGCCCTGGAATTAAATTCAAGATCTGTTATTAAGAACTTAGTATGTTCCCAGTATTTCTAAAAATAGTATTTAATCAAATACTAATGAGAATATTAAATTTCAGAAGATTTGAATTCTTATTTTTTTTTAGTTTTGTATTTTATGTAATGATGTATAATATTGGTACATGTTGATTTTTTTTTTTTTTTTAGCCATTGCACTTGGAAGGACATCATCAGTCAATTACTGCTGTGACATTTGGAAACCAAGTTAATCCACTTTTTGTCTGTTCTGCATCTTGTGACTATGTAATAGTTTGGAACTTGTTGGAATGTGAAGAAAGAATATTAGAAGGTAAAAATAGTTTTATAGATGAGCTTTTAAAATAAAAAAATACTATGTTTTATTTGTTCTTAAATGTATTTTGATAATATAAAATATTTGTATTGACATGCTACTTAGTTCATCTGTTTCTTTGTGGTCATGATTTTTAGTCAATAGGAAAGTCATTTTGAGAGACAAAAAGAAAAATAGGCTATGGTCATCAAATCAACAAATTTATGGTATAGTTGAAAAGATGAGATATTAAATACTTCTGACTGGAGAGGGTGGAGGATGGCCATCAGAAATTTCCTTTTTTTAAAATTTCTTCTTATTTAAGAAGGGAGTCCAGAGAGTCACCTCTTTATCTCCCACTAGATAATTTAGATCATTGCAATATCTATAGTAACTCATCATACTATATGATTACAATAACTCAAACTCATTCCTCCTCAGTTCTGTCTGGCCCTGGGAGCATAATTTATTGCAAATTCCTATACTATTCTTGTGCATCAGTAGTGGAAGGGCTCCTAATTTACCTGGGCCTCCAAAAAACACAAGATTAATATTGCAAGAGGGCAGTAGAGTCAACAAAATAAATATGATCAGGAGAGGAAAATGAGAGGAACATAGAATTCTGTGCTATAAAATTGAATTTTCAAGCCTAAACCAAAGATCCTTTGGCCCCCAAGCTTTTAAATATATGGTACAATCTCAGAGAGAATAAATCTTCAGTCAGAAGTTAAAATTTGCCTTGAACCTGGTGACTTTTGGTCTTTTTAAGGTGATCGGCTAGATTATTTAAGAAAGAAGCATTGATATGATTCATCTTTAAATATATCTATATGTAAATATATGTGTGTATATATGTATGTGCATGTATGTGTATATACATAATACATATAAATAATATACTAGAGATATAGGATTATGTAATTATGTAAAAATAAACTTTATTAAAGTATTTTATAATTATATATATATTTTAACATCTTCTGGCCTAGGAATAAAACATCTTAAAAGCACATTATACTAATTAAATTGGTCTGACCATTTAAATTTATTTATCTATTATGTAAATTGGCTTGTAACTTTCAAGTTTTCATATTTTCATAAAAAAAATTGAACCGTGTAATTTTGTGGTACCATGTAAAAATGTGGACAAGCAGGATTCTGCCAACAAAAAATTGTCAAGAAACTTTACATGACACATAAATAATTTATTAATATTTCTGATCTATGGTGTGACTTCTGAATTGAACATTCCAAATTGATTATAATTTGTATGTTTTTGAATACTGCACATTATCAAAACTATTTAATCCAGTGAAATTAATAGGGATACTTTTATATAGGAAACTATCAAATTAGTAATGAGTTAAGTTTCAAAGTTATCCATATATTTGGTGTTAGATTTCCAGGCCACTCAGAAAAATGTGTGTAATTGATTACATTGTATTATTGATATAATAGAATCCAACCACCATGTGCAACAATGTGCAAAAAAAATATATAAAAGAGAGGTGTAATTTGAGATACTTTATATATGTTTCCCTGCTTCTAGTCTTGGTCATGGCTCCTCCACTTTAAGATGGTTTTCAGGTTAGGCATTATAAAAGAAGCTGGGGATTGTGGTAGCAGAGTGGAAGTCGGGTTCATGACCTAGGATGGATCCCTTTGATTAAGTTGTTGGACAGAACATGGGGGTAATAAGAAATTGGGATGAGAGCAATGGGGACATCCAAGGAGGCAAGTATGGACTAGGTAATTGAGGTAAGAAGTTCATCTTCCCTGTTTCTCTTCCTATCAATTTAGAGCCCAGTTCTTGGTGGGAGCAGAAGAAGGGCGAAGTAATATCAACATTGGGGATCTTATGTTAAATTGGGATATATAAAACCATTTCTATTTTTATTTCCTTTTTATCTTTATCTTTATTTTTCTTTCTTTACCCCTTCTTTCTCTTTCTTTCCTTACTCCTTGTTTTACTTCTAACATGGTTGTTGTTCAATTATTTCAGTCATGTCTAATTTATGTGACCACATTTGGAATTTTCTTGGCAAAGATATTAGAGTATTTTGCCATTTCTTTTTCCAGCTCATTATACAGATGAGAAAACTGAGGCAAAGGGGCTTGGTTATGTGACTTACCTAGGGCTACACAGCTAGTAAGTGTCTGAAGCAGAACTGAACTTCATGAAGATGATTCTTCTTGATTCTAGGACCAGTGCTCAATCCACTGCCACCTAACTGTTCTTCTAACAGAGAGCAGGGAACAATTGTAATTGGTGTAAAATTAAGACATTATGGTAGGATAGAACCTACTTTCAATTTCCCTTCTCTCTACCTTTCCTCTTTCCCTACTCCTCCTGTTACCATCCCAGGGATAAGGCTGAAGAGAGGGTAACAAAGACCAACAATGGTTAGTATCCCAAATAATGGTATAGTCTATAGTGGTGATTAGGAAAGGGTAAAAATCTTCAGTCATGCCTGTGGGGAGGAAAAGAAGAGGTCCTGTGATTGTCTTACTAGAGTTTGGAACTGTAATTTATATGTAATATAAATAAATAAAGGGATAGCTTTTTTCAAAGGTTCTTAACCTGGGGTCTATGAACTCTGAAGAAACCTGTGGATAAATTTTAAGAGGTCTGTGTACATTTCTATATCCGCTAGCCTCTAATAAAGTTAGCATTTCCTTCATTTATAAATTTAAAAAGCAGTATTCTGAGAAGGGTTCAGGCTTCACCACATTGTCAGAAGATCCACAAAATACAAAAACAGGTTAAGAAGCCTTTATTTCCTTAAGATTTTGGGGATTTCGAGTGATTTCTTTAATGGGGCAAGAACTTTAATGAAGTTATCTAGGAAGAAATAAGAGATATTTCATTTATAAAATAAAGAGAATTTTTAGTGGGAAAAATGTTGGCATTTTCATAGTCAGTTTGCTTGATTAACAATTCTTCTGCATTGTCATAGAAAGTTTAGATTAAAATGAAGTACCACTTCTAGAACATGATTTGGTTAGTTCCAGTAGAACTTCCTTTAATTTTTTATCAAATTTGGAAAGAGAATTTTCTGATTAGCCATATTTAACGAAGGCCCACATCCATCCCTGACTTAAAAAGGCCAATTCATAATTTATATTTGAACCTAGAGAATTAATTTAATTAACATGTAAAAATAAGATTTTTGGTACATTCCATCTATACTATATAAACATATTGATATGTTAGACATAAAAATGTCTAAGTGTGATTTTTTACTAAAAGAACTATCAAAGATGCTCCCTAATAAAATTCTTTTACTATAGTCACTTCAACTAAGAAGAGTTCTTAAATGTAGAATATCTTCAGAAGAAGTTTTATATTGTCATTGTTCTGTTATACCACTAAACATGCAAAATTGGGGTTCAATGCTTTTGTTTTAGGAATCATCTGGGATCCACAAATTATATTATTTTATTTTCTCATGATATAGTTTAGTTATGCTATTTTGGTATTGGCAACTGATTATGAATTGGTATTAATGATAAAAATTGTTATAGGGTCAACTCCTCAAGGAACTGTCATAGGAACACTTTTGGGAATGGTCCTTTATTTGAGATTTAGTCCAGATGACCGTATTATTGCTGTGTGTGCTGAAAATGACATACTCATGCTTGATGCTAAGGTAAAACTTTTAGTATTATAGAATAATTAGAATAATTTAAATCTCAAATGAGATCTTAAAAATATAAGATACTGCATGTTAAAGAGTCTGTAATATATTTTAAAGAAGAGTTTAAACTGAGAGGTTCTCATCTTTCTTAAATTTTTTTTTCTTTTCTTCTTCCCTCTTTTGATGTGATTTATAATATGAGATTTGGTACCAAATGATGTCAGGCACCAAAAGTTGGGGTTCAGTCATGTGAAGAATTCACAATGGCCAATCTTTTTGACAAAAGGTAGATTTATTTAGAGGAACAAATTATAGACAAAATGGAAGGCTAAAATAAACAGGAATTACTAATAATTTATAGCCTATGATCCCTGGTACTTCTTTCTAGCTCTGAACCTGATTCATAAAATTTATTTAATTACTAAAGAATTTGAAGAAGAGAATTACAATAGTCAAAGTAGAACAATATAAATATATATATTTATGTTTCTTCTGGTAGGTATGTGATATACAATTAAATAATCAGAATTACTAAAATAAATCATACTAAGGAAGTTTCTTCTATCAATTACAGTCTGAAAGTATATTAACTGAACTGAAAGGTCATATTGGTCCAGTTACTGCAGTTGAATTTTGCACGTGGCAAAAAAATGTAGCAATATCAGTATCTGAAGACAGAAGCTTTAAGGTAAGAAAATGACTCATTAAACTACTGTTTAAATTGATTTTTTTTTTAAGAATAGAGAGCTTTTCCCTTCTCTTTAGAATCATGAAATAATAATAAGAAAAAAAGTTGATTTACTGGATATGTCAAATGGAACCTATTTAAACAGATCTGATGTCTTTTTAAAGTAGTCTAGTTGGGGGTCAAATTCACACTCAGACAGGATTAGGTTTCTGGTAGAAGTATTTTGGCTTGGAATGAATTTAAATATATCATGATCCAGATTGTTAAGGCTGTCCTTCATTTAAGAGATATGCTGGTGATTGGGTCATTTTTGGATCCTAATGGGAATTGATTTTCTTTGCAGTTCATACACATTTTCTGGTCCTGGAAATTCTAAACTAGAATCTCATAATAGCTTCTATAGTGTTTTGCTTTTTTTGACATAATTTTTAACAAGTGGTCTAATGATCTTACTATTTCTATTCTGGATTTTCTTACTATTTTTTCATTCTTTCTATCTTCATCATCAATACCTTGCTCACTGCCTGGTTTATAAATATTTTTTGATGAATTCTCTTTATGACTAATGTTATTTTTCTATGACTAGCAACTGGCTAAGATAGTTATGGGACAGTAGTTTAGTGATCACCATTAACTACTACTGTAGTTAATAGTAAACAAAATTTTAATAATAATTTACTATTATTTACTAATAATAATTTCCTTTCTTTGACATTTTTTAACAAGTGTTCTAATGATCTTACTATTTCTATTCTAGATTTTCTTACTATTCTTTATAATAATAATAATTACTATTATATTAATTTATAATAATAGTAAAGTGTGGGTATGTTCAAAAAATTTTACTTCTTTCTCATAAGAAAGGGTGCGCAGTCTCTGACACACAAAGCATAGTTTGAGAGACAGAAACACAGGCACCCAGGCAAAGGACATTCCCTAAGGCCAATTTCCCCTCCCCAATTCCCTGGCCTCTTTCCCCTTAAGCTGGGGTTTTAAGGGTACAGTCTCTTTAAAAAAAAAAAAAAAAAAGAAAAGAAAAGAAAAAAAAAAGAGGTAAGAAAGCCTGAGGCTATCAAATGCTTAACGGAGTAGGGTGTTTCCCACTAAATCATGAGGAGCCTCCTTTATAGAAAGAGAAAATAACAGTGGAAAGCTAGAGGGAAACAATAAAAAATTCTTTTCAAATTTCAGGCCACTATCCCAGATTATAAAACCCTGTCCTCACCCCCAACGAGTTTATATTTTTATATTCTATTGGGGGACATAACCTGTACCCCCCATCACTACCGAGGTCTTTGTGGGTTTCAGTTTTCTAATTTAAGTTTCATTTCTCCAATTTATTCTAACTGTGGAAACCAAATAAATGCCCATCCATTTCTCACAATATGGTATTTGTTGTAAATAATTTTATTTTATGAAAGCCTTCCAAGTTCTGATATTTTCTAAACTATATATGTGCATATATATATTCCCCCCAAAGGTCTGGGATCACTGTTCTGGATTATTGTTATACAATTCAGCAGTAATAACAGGTAAACTTTTACATTTCAATACTTTATGATTAAGTTTCAGATTAAAAGTCTCAAAAAGGCTAAACCAGATTAAAGGTAAAAATGCCTCTCTGTTGTTGGAGAAATGAAAATGGAGGGTGGATAGAAGAGGAAACTTTTTCAGATATATGTATAAGAGAATTGAATGATAATGACTGTCTTCAAGTAATTTTTGAGTGGTCAGAATGTGTCAGAATATATATTTCTTGTAATGATTTAGATCCCACCCCATCCCAATGGGAGGGTGAGATAGGAGAGAAGGTAGATTTTTATTAATTTTTAAAAATGTTAAAAGACAACGAAATAACATCACTTGATTCAGTTGAGTTATTGTTTTGATCAGAGATGGAAATCAAACAGTAGGTATTAGTTGGCTCAGTCACATGAAACAATTTACATTATTTCCTTCCCCAGTCATTTCTTTGGTGTATAGACCAGAACATAGAGTTTGTGAAGGGGAAAATAATAATTGTATAGAAATACAGGTTGGAGACTGGTTGTAGAGGACTTTAAATGCAGGAGTGCAGCCTGGTGGGAAATTAAGAGTGCTCTGTCTGCTTTTCTTAAATAGAAATTCTGAGAGAAACTCTATTCCCCAATTAGAGGAAAGGGCCTTAAGGGGCAGAGGATACTTCCAAAGTGGTATATGTAAATTTCTCAGAATTAATGAATTTAAGTTGTTTTAATATTAATTAATTTAATAAAATATTTATGAAGAATTATAAAAATCCTATATAAAATTCTTGCTAAGTAGTGGGGGTGATAAAAAGTTTAGATAAGCCAGGAATTCTAATGTTTCTATCTTTGGGATAACTGAATTGATATGTCATCTTTTTATTTGATATAACCTCTCTTATGTCCACGTATTTTTAAAATGAGCAAAATTCATTCTAAGCGGTTTAAAATAACTCCTTTTGTGGGAAAATTTAATTTGATTTTTCAAATTTATTTTAAAAATAGAATAAAAATAAAACTGTTAATGTTTTTATCTTAAAAATATATACCTTTAAATAAAGGTAATTATGTTCTTTTGAATAGCCTATCCTCTCCTAAGTTTGTTTGTTTATGAAGAAAAGGAACAATTTATTACTGGGAATTCTGATGGCCAGGTGAGAATTGTTGTTGTTTAAAAATATTTGTTTAAAATATTGTTTAAAATTGTTTAAAAATTGTTTAAAAATTTTTTGTTTAAACATTGTTTAAACATATTGTTTAAAATTGTTTAAAAATATTTAAGTATAAATTATTGTTAAGCTTATACATGATTCTCCATTTTTCAACTTTGTGTATTTTTACTGGTTTTCTCCATACCTGGAATTTTTTCTTTTCTCATATCTATCTCCTGATTTCCCTAGCTCCCTTCAAGTACCATTTAAAATCCCACCTTATAAAAGGAGCTTTTCCTTATTGCTGAAGTATGAGAAATGAGGGTCAAGAGATCCCCTAACAGCAATGGGATCCCCTGGCTGGTCCCAGGCTTTGTGAAAGAATTTGCAAACCTGAATGAAAGAGGTGAGGTTTGTGGCAAAAAAATGAGTTTAATACACTTAAGAAAACAGCTATTTTTAGCAGGCAAAATCCTGTTAGGATTATTTGCAAAAGTTTGGGCATACAGTATTTGATTATATATATATATATATATATATATATATATATATATATATATATATATATTTTTTTTTTTTTCTTTTTGGCCCTGAGCCAGAGAGCAATTTGAGGGACTAATTTTCATCCAATAGAGGGTAGTGATTATGCCCCAGACCAAGATCTCCAATTGAATGAGATTACTATCTGGTAGGTTTCTCTATAAACTGGAAGGTGGGGCCCCTCCCAGAGGCCAGGAGGGTTTGAGACCCAGGACCATTCTTCCCCTCAAAATTAAAGGGGACACAGTTTACATCAGAGCCTTTCTGACACTTCTTTCCCAAAGATCAAGGGGACATTTTATGTCACTATTCTCCTTAATGCTAGTGTCTTCCCTCCATTGGTGGATCCCCATTTTATCCTGTATATATCTTGTTTGAACACAGTAGTTTACATGTTGTCTCTTTTATTAGACTATGAGTTCCTTGAAAACAGAGATTTCCCTTTCCCTCTTGTATCCCTAGCACAGTTTCTGCTTAATAAATACTTAATGACTAACTAATGAAATTATACATAGAAAAGAGTGCATGATGTAGATTTTCTCATTGAAGAAATTGCCTAAAATTGTTCTAAATCTTATATTCTTAATCAGACCCAGATGCTCAAGTCTCTAGGACTAAAATCTTGGTAGAGTCATACTGACCTTATTTCACTTATATTTGGAACCTAAATTTAAATAAGAAAAGTAAACTTGCATGATAGGTATTTAAGACTGACTGAAGGAGCTCCCTCAAGGAATCTTCAAATATAGTTAGTGGAGGTAAGGGTTCATTCAGCTTTGTATTTTATACTACATTTTTAAAAAAACTTAAATTATCTATATCAAATGAATGCAAGTTGTTGGCTGACAGGGAAAGAACTGTATCAGCCTCATCTCTGGGGATCTGTCAGAACTCAGAGCAATCATATTTGATGCATATAACATTTTGGGAAAATATGACACATCTATTTGCAAAGATAGAACAATTTTAGACATTAGAATATTATTAAGTTGAGTGAAATCTACCCTTGCGTTTAAACTGATGGAGAAATCATTTTCATAGATATTTAGTTTTATAAGGAACCTATTTAATATGTGTTCCTTTGGCAGCTCTCAACTTCCATCCCCCTCAACTGAAGCCTGAGAGAAATTAAATGACTTGTCCCACATCATTCAGCTGATAGAAGAACTTAAAAGAAGTCCTGGCATCCCTAACTGTAATCCTAGTGCTCTTTTCACCACATTTAATGAAAAGGCATCATTTAATAAAAAGAATAACAATGACAACAACAGTAACTGGTCCCTCAAAGATAAAACCATTGTCAATATCATAGAGTAGGAGGGATGGCAAAAGAAGGGAATGCCAGCCAAGGTATTGTGCAAGCAGAAGCTGTATATGCCCTGAGACAGCTATGATAGCCATGAAAATCTGGCAGGAACCCAGGAATTCTGATGACTCCATGAATTGGGTTGGCATTCTGACCATCATCCTTCTTTATTTGTGAAAAATTTTTCTGTGTCTATGCCCCTGATCATAGGAACAGATAAACCATAGGTGTCCATGAAATGGATGGAAGATGTGAGATATCATCAAATCATAACAGAATTGGAAATAACTGTTATAGACAAAAGATTCTTATTGTGTTTTTGTTAATTATGCAGTTACTTTTCAGACATATACAATACATTGTTGACTAATGTGGAATAATTATTTAAAAAAAATCCAAACTAAAAAGCTAACATATCATCCTTAAGACTTAGATTACGTGAAATAACTTTTGAAAATTGAAGTATCTAAAGAGGAGAAGATAAAGATCCCAAAATTATTAAAAACCTTTACTTAATGCAAATTCCAGAATTATATCTAATAACCATGCCTGTGGTCTCTGTGGCTGATGGAACTAAGGTTGATAGATGCCTTGCCTGGGAATTCTGAGCTGTGGAAGGTTAAGTCAGTTGGGTGTCTGAACAGTTTATATTAATGTGGTTAGTCTTTGGGAGTTCACAATCAAATTTCACCATGTTAAGGGATGAGACAATATGCATTCAATTATGCACAAATAAATTCTATACAAGACAAACTGTAGGTAATCTCGGAGGGATGACACTAGCCATGAGAAATACTAGGAAAGAACTTTAGCTGAGTGATGGGATTTGAACTGAGAACTGAAGGAAGCCAGGATGCCAGGGGTCAGAGATGAGTAAGGAGAATATTGCAGTTATAAGAAAAGCCGATGGAAAGAAACAGAACTGGGAGTTGGTGTGTCTGTGAGAGAAACAGAGAATGCCAGAATTGTTGGATTATGAGAATATGGAAGGAAGTAAAGTGCCAAAAGACTAAGGGCTTGAAGAGCTAAACAGTGATTTTATGGTTGATCTTGGAGGTAAATGGGGGGTGAAGAGTTAATTATTGATATATTGATATATTTATTCCATGAGTGACATGGTTGGAACTGTACTTCAAATACTAGTACAAGTTATTTATACACTAATGGATTTATTGACTATAACTGAAAACAGTTTAACCATGAATGGAGCCTGTGAAACGGCTAAAATATAAGAACATAATAATAATAAAAAAAATGTGTGGGGATTCAGCTCCATAAAAGAAATACTGATGGAGGGATATATGATGTGATTCAGAAGTAGGATATTACCAGTAGAAATTACAGAAAAGTAATTCTTTTGGAACCTAGATTTAATGATCAATGTAGATTGTACACTGAAAGGGCAGAAACTTTGTAGCATATCACGATAGGCCATAGAAGTATAGCACCTAGATTAGCTGCATCATATACGGTAGCAAATGACCATAATAATCTCATGTTTGATAAAAACCAAAAATCTGAGCTAGTGGGACAGGAATTTACTATTTGATGAAAACTGGCAGAAGTTTGGCAGAAATTAGATATGGACTAATATTCCACACTGTCTACTGAAATAATGTCAAAATGTAGATATGATTTAGATATTGAGTGATGATTTAACCAATTAGGGGAGCATGGAAACTTTTATCTATTGGATTTATGGATAAGGAAATAGTTTATGACTAAGAGATAAAGGGGATCATGGGTAGTAAAATAGATAATTCTGATTACATGAAATTAAAACGTTTTTGCAGAAACAAGAGTAATGCAGCCAAGATTAGAAGCAAAAATTAGAAAAAAAAATTATAGTAAGTTTCTTTGATGAAGACCTAATTTCTCAAACATATAAGCCAAATTTATAAAAATAAGAGCCATCTCCTGATTGATAAACATTTTCAGAAGAGAAATTAAAACTATCAATAGTTACATTAAGGTACTCTAAATCACTAAATGCAAATTGAAACAACACTGAGGTTTCACTTTTTCACACATCAGATTGCCTAACATGATAGAAAAGGAAAATGAAAAATTCTGGGAGGAATATAATTTGATTCACCTCTGTAATAGTCTCTAAAATGTTGAATATAAAGAAATAATTGTAGGATAAACCTTGTTCCAGGGTTATTTTTATCTGGACCTCATTGAAAAATATGAAACTAATAATAATAAATATTGCAATACCAAAAATAAATGTCAGACAGCCTCAAAAGAAGATGAGAAATCTTTTAAGGTGGCATGAATTGAGAGAATCTTAAAAGGGAAGCAAGTGTAGAGTAATCATCAAAAGGAAAATTACAATAAGAAAGTAAGATAACATCATATCTCATGAAGTTTTGAATTCTTTATCACATTTAGATATATTTTTTCAAATTTGACATCTTTTTTTTGTTTTACCTTTTCAGGTTTGGATCTTCAGTTTGATCAGTGAGCATCATTATCGATGGGTAACCCAATTTGACCTACGGAAAAAACAACAGATTTTCCTCAATAAAAGGATCAAATTAGCACAACATAACAAACTAGGTAACATTTCTATAATACTTATATATGTCATGTCTTCATGCATATATTAGCAAAAATGACTAAGCACTTATTGTGTGCAGAGGTTTGTCATTGATAAGGTCGTAAGTTGCCAGGTGGGCATTGGCAGAGAAAACTTGTGTCTATAAGTAATCTGGAAATCTAGCTACTTCCAGAGGCAAGCAGGGAGGAGCATTGATAGGATTATAAGTGGACTCTTTTCATTTTGTTAAGGCCTTTTGTTCTAAAATAGGCCTTTCATTCAAATGAATTTTTGATTCCAATTCTACCTCAGGTGGAAGTCTCTGGAAACTCCATCTTTATTATATCCAATATCCAATAATTATATCCAAGCCAAGTTATGATGTCATCCTGTCCCCCATCCCCTCCCATTTGTATTTCCCCTATAAAAGATTTGCTCATACTGCAGATCTTTGTTAAACTTCTCAATGAATTTACCTTATCAGTCAGGGTAGCCTTCCATGATGTACTCCCCTTCTAATGGTGTCTTCCTTTTGTTAATTGTCGGTTTTACTAGGGAACTTTTCTTTCCCCTTATTAATTGCTAAAACCCTTATCTTTAAAAATCCTTATGAATCTGGCCTACTTTTAGCAGTGTGATAAAATCCTTATCACTTGATTTGAAGGGTATCTTTACTTATAAATTCTTTTGAGATGATTCCTGATACTACCTTCTAACCCCGACATACTTTTGGGAGTATCACCCTATACCCCATCATTTTGGTGAATAATCATCATTTGGTAGTCTGGTATGGGGAGAATTTGTCTGTACCCTATAACAGCAACAGTATTATAGAAAATAAGTAGAAGACAATACCATATTCAGGACAGATGTAAAAAATACAAAGAAAGGAATACCAACAGGTATGAACTGATTCTTTTGGGCTGGTGGATTAGTGTTAGGTAGGCTTAGACAGAATAGAAAAAGAGTGTCAACACTTATTAAAGAGAAATTAGGAAAACATTCTAGGGGCAGTAGCAAATGCAAAGTGCTGAGAACATCTATATGACAAAAAGATGGCTTCAGGAATCTATCTGAGTCTGGTCTTGATGACCCCAAGACGTATAAATTTGGGAATTACTAGGGAATTATTAAGGCCAAGTCCCATAATATGATGGAGGTATTACAAGCTCTTGTAAGTTTATTGCTACCTTATTGGAATTATTATTATTTCCTGTCCCAGCTGAAATAGGTTTTTTATCTGAATAGCAAATGTTAGCATATTTTACAATAAAATTTCTTTCTTTCTTCCATTATATTAATGGGGCTTCTTATTGGAAGATGAAAATCCAAATGTGTCCTTATAAAATTATTCTGTCTCCCTAGATTCCCTGTGAGGACCCTTTCCATGCTGTTTCTGCACTGGGCTACATTCCCCCCTGCCCAGTTGAGACAGATATTTTCTGAAGTTTTTCCAGCTGGAAAATTATTACATCTACATTATTACATTCGAATGTTTGTAGGTTCTGGTATTTCAAAATCCGTTTAGAGGCTTGATCTCTGTGGCGAGCTCACCAATGTCCTGCCTCCTCTCTGCCATCTTGACTCTGCCATACATGATATTTCTTAGAAATATGTATAACATAGAGAATGTAAACTTGGATACAAGGAAAGATGCACACATAATCAGAGTTTCTAAAGCATCACTACTATGCTACCAAAAGATTTCACTTCCTTCCTTTGCTTTCATTCCTTTTAAAATGTAAAACCTGCTTAATATAGCATAATGGGTCAGCCAAGGAACACTAGCCCAGAGACCCAGGCTTTTCTTCCTTTTGCATGCTCTAATCAGGGAACCTTTCTGGGGGAGATGCTGATGCCTTTATTAGGGTGGTTGGGTATAATTTCTACCTTCCTAAGGAGCAGTTGCTCTGCCTCTCTACTTGTTTTAATAATGGTAAGGGAAGGGGATAATTTTGATTGGTGGAGAAGATGATTCCAGTTAAAGTAGGAAGATTTCCTGACAGGCCACTCTTACTAGAAAGAAGGAGATTGAGTTACCATGGACAGGTGAGACATGATTAAAAACATAGCCTCAGCATTAGTTGTCAAAATAACTAAAGGCAGATATATGAGTTATTTTAAAGTAGCAGCAGGCTTTATCAAAGAACTGAATGTAAGATGGTGAATAGTCAAAGACTTCTTAAGGCTTATTGTTAAAAAGTAGTTTAAATGTTATTATCCTATTAAAGGAATTCATGTGCTTTCTAAAATGTCTAATATAAACCAAACTTTTGTGATCATAAACACATTATTTGGAGAATGAATTGATTTGCCATAGACTATGTTTAGTGACCAATCTAATCTACTACTTGATTTTGGTTTCTGATCAAGGAGTCATTCATTTGAGAGAAGCAATATTTTGTTTTACTATTACTTCTTAATCATGCTTGGTCAAGGGAAGCCAAATAATTTAACTCCCCTCTTGTTTCAGGAAAGTTGATGTGGATATACAGCTTGCCCTTCATCAGTATAGAAGCCTGGTAATTGTAGGATTTCAGTTAGTCAGAGAATGACAATTTCTTTAGTCCCTGCAAGCATAGAAATAGTCTTTTGATATATGTTCAGTTTGGATACAAATAAAGTTTAGGTGATGCTGATTTATTTACATAGGATATTAAACCTTGAAATCACTTATCCATTCCCATTTTTCCCCCAAACTAAAATCACACCCCAAACCCCAAACCAAACCAAACCAAACTGAACAGTAGAAAAATTATCTTAACTTTACCTGATCCTGGAAGTTATCTAGCCTGAGAAGTATATGTCATGTTGAACTTTTAAGAACATATAGGTTCTAATCTAATTGTCTAAGAGATATGAGTTTGAACTCTTTGTATTTTATATTTTAATATATTAGCTTAACCTTCAGGACATTAGAATTTCATTTTATATGATCATTTAAATTTTGGTAATCTTTGGTAATTACTTTTGATTTTGTTTTCTTGAAGAGAATCGACTTTCCTATTTAAGTGAGCTGAAAAAAGAACAAAAAGTAGAAACAACATTTCCTATATTGAGAATTGAACGCTGTGTTCAGTCAGTTAATGAAAAATGTGAATTGTAAGTATGATCCACTTTGCTAATACCATACAAAGGAAGACATTAAAATCTCATAGAACAAGCATCAAAAACAATTTTTTCCCCCAATGGACTACATAGAAAGAGGACGATTAAAATAAAATGGAAGCATTTTCTTTTCTGAATAACCATTTAAAATTTTAAGAATGCATTTTAAATTAAACAATATGGATTTTTATAAAGGGAAATCTGTACTATTTTTCCTTTTTTTTTTTTAAATGAGTCATCTGATTTCAGAAGTTATAGGGAGCTCCACACAAGGAAACTCCTATCAGTGTAGATCAGCAACTTCTGCTGGACAATTTAGAGTCTTAGGGCATAGAGTACTTAAGTGATTTGCTCAGTTACAAAACACTCACATGTCACACATGAGCATGTAATAGAAGCAGTACTTAAAGCCAGATCTTCCTTTTTTTTTTTTTTTTTTTTTTAGGCAGGCTCTCTCTTCACTGTCTTCCTTCTTCTCTTCCTCTTTCTCTTATTCTCTTCCTCCTCTTCCTATTCTTTCTCTTCCTCCTCCTCTTTTTGTTCTTCCCCCTTCTTCTTCCTCTCCTTTCCCCCTTCTCTTTCTCTTCTACCACCTCCTCCTGCTCTTCCCTTTTTTCTTTCTCCTTCTCCTTTTTTCCCTTCCTCCTTTTTCTCTTCTCCTCTTTCTCCTACTCCTCTTTCTTTTACTTCTTTTCCCCTTCTCCTCCTCTTCCTCTGGTAAAAGGAGACAACTGGGATTAAGTTACTTACCTAGAGTCACATAGCTGATAAGTAGGTTCTTCTTACTTCAGGTGTTCTATCTCCTGTACCACCTACCTGCCCATCTATTTCTTCTAAAACTATTTCTTTCACAGACAAAATGCTTAGTGCTCTGGGGAAATTTTTATGTGACCATTTAAAACTTACTTTGTTTAACTCATGTTTTTAACATGCTTATATAGAAAAAGGCAATCTCCCTTTAAGACTAGGACTGACCAGTGCAGTTGGAATATAACCTTTATCATACAATGTGGATTTGGGATAAATATGTGTAATTACAGAGAATTTAGAAGAGGGTTTAGAAGACATCTTGTAGTTGGCATAGGAAAAATTTTCCTTCTTGACATGAGGTCATATCATTGTCACTGGTTGATCTTGATGTGGAGACATGGGAAAGTCATCTAATTTCTTTGTATCTCAGACTGCTAATATGTCAAATGAGGTAGTAAGTGTGGGGTTGGATTAAATGGCTTATAATGCCATTCTGATTTAAGGCTCTTCATGCTTGTAAAGAAAGAAACACAATGATATCAGAGAGAGCCTGATATATTGGAATGAGTATTGGTTGAAAAATCAGGAAATATTGCCATTAACTCCTTTTATGATTGTGGACAAGTGCTTTCATCTATTTTAGTTAGATTTTGTAGCTATATTTATCTATTTAATTATATTTTTATAGAAAAAATTTAAAAATATTCAGTAGTAAGTGTAAGACACATTATGTTATTTATTAATGCCATTCAAGAACCTATCTACATGACTTTCATGCCTATATTTTGTTACCATTCATAAACAAATTAGATCATTAGTCTTGTAACAGGTACCTGAATTGTAGCTATAAGGTTGGAAAAAGTTAACTAGTCACTATAAAACTTACCCGGAAAAAGTACAGTTTTATTAACCTGTGACAAATATCAAGAATTGAGTGAGGTTGTCAAGTTATTAAGAGGTGATATTTCACCTCAACAGTTTTAACTTGAGTGCTTAAAATTGAGGTATAAATACCTCCAAGTTCCTAAAAAAACAAGACTGAAAATTTCAGCCATTTTGCAGAGTTGAAAAAATTGTTCAATGATTTTCATCAAGGATTTATAAGGGTTTATATCTATTCCACAGCCCAGTGACTTTTGCTTGTATTCCAAATGTAAGCTTATCTGCCTCTTGGAGGAGAAAGTAAAGGGATTTGGAAGACATGTCTTCAGACTCCAGATTGCTAGGGAGAGCATTCTTAAAGGAAAGTGTGAGGTTTCAAGGAGAAAAAAGAAAGTAATTCAAGATAGAAGAGAGGAAACTTGACTCTTGTCAGAATATTACAAAGGGAACTAATGTTATAAAGGGGAGAAAAGTTAGTTGTACAATAAAAGCTTAAAAACAGGCTTGAGGCTCTTTCTGAAGAAAAAGAGAGCTGGATGCTCTGACTAGAAAGAAACCTCTTGTCTTCCATAGAAGGATATGGTAAAGTCACAGAAGATTATCATGTAAGGGCAAGAAGGAAGAAGAGAAAAATAGCAGTTAGTTGGCAATTCATTTCTGGGGAAAATTGAGGCAGCTATTTGTTAATCTGTTAAGAACAATAGAGAGGTCTCTCATCTTTTTGGACCATGTATCTGAGATATAGGACTTGTCAAAGCAGATATTAGCTTCCTACTTCTGATTCATATGGGTATAAATGATAATGCCAGAAAAAATTAAAATAGTAAAAATAAATATAAAGCAATTTTAATAGCAAAATGCAGACAAATTTTCTGAAGAAAATGATTAAATTGCTTCCTAAAGCAAATATAAATTACTTTTGAGATTATTTGTGATTATTTTTATTAACAATACCACTACTTCCATATATTAGTTTAGATGATATAGAGTTGATTGTAATATAATAATTTAAACATCTAAAGGAAATAAATAATCATGGTTTAAGGGGGAAATGGAGTTTCTAAGTTTCTTGAACATTATACTATAAAATGTACAGGTTCTATTTTAAAAAAATTTTACTTTGAAATTAGCTTCCCTGCTGCCAACACCAGATGCTTGTGGATAGGAAGCTCTACTGGTTTATTCATAATTAACTTGGACAACTTGGAATTAGAATCTATTTTACATTTTAAAGGTAAGGCAATTAAGCATTCTAAACTTTGATCTGATATGAGTAGAAAGTATACTTTTTCTTATAGAAAATATGCTTCTACATTAAAATTTACCTTATGAAGCATGCTAACCAATTCAATTTCTTTTTTTTTTTTTTTTAATTTAATAGCCTTTTATTTACAGGATATATGCATGGGTAACTTTACAGCATTAACAATTGCCAAACCTCTTGTTCCCAATTTTTCACCTCTTACCCCCCGCCCCCTCTCCCCTAGATGGCAGGATGACCAGTAGATGTTAAATATATTAAAATATAAATTAGATACACAATAAGTATACATGACCAAAATGTTATTTTGCTGTACAAAAAGAATCAGACTCTGAAATATTGTACAATTAGCTTGTGAAGGAAATCAAAAATGCAGGTGTGCATAAATATAGGGATTGGGAATTCAATGTAATGGTTTTTAGTCATCTCCCAGAGTTCTTTTTCTGGGCATAGCTGGTTCAGTTCATTACTGCTCCATTGGAAATGATTTGGTTGATCTCGTTGCTGAGGATGGCCTGGTCTATCAGAACTTAACCAATTCAATTTCAAATTAAGGTTTCTGCTCTATTCAAGTTATGAGAGATAATATATTTATTCTGTATTCATTTAAAAATAATAAAAAATTTCTCCATTGTTTATAAATTTAATTTTTTATTCTTAATTTAAGATTTCAGTAACCTCAGCATTAAAGTTGCTGGATCATGTGCAATAATGAACAAAGCTGTTAATCATAAGGTGAGTAAAGAAATATTTCATGGCATTCTTAAAAATATTTTAATAGCTCACTATATCAATTACCTTTAATTTGAACTTTTTAAAGGAAAATATAATTTATCTAACAGTTTGAAGGTTAAATAATTTAGTGATTTGCCAGTTATTGACATAAATAATTTGTAAATTGTGTGTGATATGCTAGTCACAACCTTATACTACTCAATTCTTTTCTTGCAAAAGGGATGTAAAGTCATTTGTTACTTATTGAATGTTTGTTGAGTTGAATTGGGTGAAGAGTCTGTCTCTGTTTATAGTCATAATTATGGTAATAAGTGCACATGTATCGCTACACTTTTTGTTAATGTCTCTATGATTTCCTGATTCTGTCCCTCCCAGGTTTTCTGTTTGCTGAGCTCTATGTTTGGAAATCAAATTGCTGTATTGGAAATTAATCTTCTTGCACTCATGCTATCACAGCGTCATGATGTGGAAGAGACTCTTTCAGTTATTGCCAGGTACTTTCCAATCCAACAGTCAGTGGATGTTTTTTAATAGAAACTTTTAAATGCTTGTTTTTCATAAGAGATGTTTTATCTCTTTAGAGATAAAGAACTTTATCAACTGTGACATTTTGCTATAGTAATACAGGGATAAATTCTTGTCCAGAACACTGAATTGTTTTGTAGATTCCTAAACTTCACAATTTTTTTTTTAAATTAAAGCCTTTTCTTTTCAAAATATATGCATGATAGTTTTTCAGCATTGATCCTTGCAAAACCTTGTGTTCCAAATCTCTCCCTTCCTTCCCCCCATCCCCTCTCCTAGATGACAAGTAATCCAATATGTTAAACATGTTAAAAATATATGTTAAAAGAGAACTGTTCAGTTCTGCACACATATATTGCATCTAGGATATACTGTGACATATTTAACATGTATAGGACTGCTTGCCATCTGGGGGAGGGGATGAAGGAAGGGAGGGGTAAAGTCGGAACAGAAATGAGTGCAAGTTATAATATTGTAACAATTGCCCAGGCATGGGTTCTGTCAATAAAAAGTTATAATTATGAAAAAAATGTATTCAACCTAAAAAATATATTTAAATCCAATATAGGCACACATATTTATAAAATTATCTTGCTGCACAAGAAAAGTCAGGACAAAAAGGAAAAAAATGAGAAAGAAAATAAAATGCAAGCAAACAACAACAAAAAGAATGAAAATGCTATGTTGTGATCCATACTCAGTTCTTTTTTTTTTTATTATAGCTTTTTATTGACAAAACATATGCATGGGTAATTCTTCAACATTGACCCTTGCAAAAACTTCTTTTCCAACTTTTTCCCTCCTTCACTCTACCTGCTTCCCTAGATGGCAGGTAGTAGTCCCATACATACATTTTCAATAATTCTTACTGAAAATATATATAATAAATGACTCAGAAATATCAGGCTGAGGCCATTTTAAAAATCCTAACAACTCTATATACTATAAGGACTAATCATTTGTAATTATGCTGAATGATGTGCATATATTCAATCTATTTAATTTATCTTTATCATATCAGTGATTGCTTTTCTAGTTTATATCATTATTATTTTTTAGTTCCTGTCTCCTGTCAACTTCTCCACTACACGCTACAACTTTTAAGAAGAAAAATATTAATTTGGCTAGTCAAAAGAAGTCTGGTTAGTATAAATATTTCTTCCTTTTATGAAATGGAAAACTTATGCTCTAGTGGTAATCTATAGGATTAAAATGTTAAATCAGATTCTACTCTTAGTTAACAAAGATACTTATTTGTATGTATATATTTAATGTCAGCTTTTTAGGTAAATCATAAATATCATTCTCTTTATTAAAATGTTTTATTGCTTTTTATTTATTATGTTAAATGTTAAGCATTTACATTTTAATCTGGTTCATCCCCTATTTGGAAGTTTTGAAACCATTAACATTTTTTTGAAAAAATTAACACAAATGTCATATTTTCAAAGAGAATATCAAATCTTTTAATTTTTATTTGCTTTTTTTAATGCTAGAAAGATCTATGATTTTGTAAGGAATGAATACTCCTGAAATCAACACAGATCATAACTTTTCATATTTTCCTCCCTTGGTGGGTGATTCTTGTGCATTTCCCTATAAATCTATTACAGAAAGAGTGTCTAGTAGAAATCTTTTTCTTCTTTATTATTATAGTGCTATCATTGTAAGACTTGGGTCATTCATTCACTCAATAAACATTTCTTAGACACTTTCTATGTGTAATATATTGTAGTTAGTGCTGGGAATTCAAAGAGAAAACAAAAAGAAGGTTCTCACCTCAAAAGAACTTTCCCTGTTCTTGGCTGTGGGTGGGTAGGAAATATACTATTTAAACAGATAAATAAATAGAAAGTAACTTGAGGAAGGAGAGAACATTAATATGTATATGAAGTTTCTAATAGCAGTTGCCAATTGAGTTGAGTTTTGAAGAAAACTGAGTATATTAGGAGATGGAGGTGAGAAGAGAAAACATTCCAGGCAAGCAAGACATATGATGCAAAGTTTTGGAGAGAGGAGATGGAATTCTAAGCTTGGCAAACATCAGGTAAGTAGATTTGGTTAGAACCTTGAACATGTGAAGGAGAAAAATATCAAATAAACATTAAAAAGCAGGTTGGAGCAAGATTTTGAAAGACTTGCAGCACCACATTGAGTAGTTTTTATTTTATTCAAGAAGCAAGAAGCAACCATTGAACTTTTTAGGAAGACTGTTTTGGCAGAATGGATTGGAGAGGGGAAAGAGTAGAAGAAAGGAGACTTTTTGCTGTTTCAATACTCCAGGAAGGGTTTAGTGAAGGTCTGAACTAGGATCATGGTTGTATGGATAGAGAAATGGAGATGGAGGTGACATGTGTTGTAGAAGTGGAATTGTCAGGATATGGTAGCTGATTATAAAGAGAAAATAAAGTCAAGAATGAATCTGAGGTTCAGGACCTAGGTTACTTTTAACAGAAATGAGCAGATCACGTAGTGCCCTTCATTCTTTCTTCTTAATCAACCTACTTTATTATCTTACCAATAATATTTTTGATAGTCACTTTTGGACTACACACAAATCGTTAATGGTAGCATTGCCCTTTTGATCTACATTTTTTTCCCCATTAATTATTTTGAGTTAATTGTAATTTTAATTTTCCTGAAATACTATTGCACTATTTGTAGGAAATTGTAAATTTAAAGAAGTTGATCTTAATGAGAGGAAGATTTGCAGTGATGATCAATTATAGATCAATCAAAATGTCATATCATCTCCCTTATCCAAATATGCTCAATATCCTCTTTCTGCTACATAGTCATTGGCCTAGATAATTTTTCATATACATGCTTTAAAATATTAAAATTTATTGCTTAATTTGATAGATGCTTATTTAGGTATATACCATAATCTTGACACTATGTGTACATTATTTTTCTTTTCAAAATATCATTTTAAAATTAACAAAAATTTTTCATTTCTCCTTCACTTACTCTTCATTCCTTCTCCTCCCTAGCCTTCCAAAATAAAAAAGAATAACAAAACAAATTCTCACATTGGCCTTAGACAAAAATGTATGTATCATTCTGCATATTTAGTCCCTTATCTCTCTGTCAGTAGGTGGATATTATTCCTTTTTTTTTTCTTTTAACAATAGATATTATAAATTGTTCTGGTTCTGTACTATTAACCCTGTTACTTCATAAAAGTCCTTCCACATTTTTGTACAACCATCCATTGTATTATTTTCATAGCATAATTGTATTCCATTACATTATTTTCATAGCATAATTGTATTCCATTACATTTACCTTAATTTGTTTAATTATTCTCCATAAATGGATATTCATTTAATTTTCACTTGTCATTGCAAAAATTGTACCTATAAATAATTTTGTGCCTATGAATTATTTTTTCCTCTTTTTAATCTTTTTGGAGTGTAAGCTTCATAGTAATATGGAGATGCAGAAAGACTGATACATTATTGGTGGAGCTGTAGATTCTGAAAAACAATTAGGAATTATGCTATGAAAGTGATGAAAATAGCTATACCCTTGATCAAGAAACCCTGTTACAAGCCATATGCTTCAAAGATGATGACAATGAAAGTAAAATCCCACATATATCATTTAGGATAGCTTTTTTTTTTTTTTAGTAATAAGAATGGAAACAAAGTACATTCCCATTAATTAGAGGATGACTAGATCAAATATGGCACATAAATGGATTTTTATGATATTTATTAAAGAAGCATGTGATATTTTATATGAACTCTTTCAAGGAGAAGAAAATAGAATCAGGAAAACAATATAAGCAATAACTAAAATGATATAACTAGCTATGGAAGAGATTTGGGAACCTTTTTTTTAAATTAAAGCTTTTTATTTTTCAAAACATATCTATGGACAATTCTTCAGCATTAGCCCTTGCAAAACCCTTTGTTCCAATCCCCCCGCCCCCAACCTTCCCCCATGCCCTCCCCTAGATGGCAAGTAGTCCAATATATGTTAAACATGGTAGATATATATGTAAAATCTAATATATGCATATATTTGTGCAAGTAACATGTTGCACAAGAAAAAAGGTGGAACAAAATAAAATGCAAGCAAGCAAACAACAACAAAAAAAAGTGAAAATGCCATGTTGTGAACCACACTCAGTTCCCAGTCTTCTCTCTGGGTATTGATGGCTCTCTTCATCACTGAACAATTAGAACTGGTTTGAATCATCTCATTGTTGAAGAGAGAGCCACGTCCATCAGAACTGATCATTGTATAGTCTTATTGTTGCCATATATAATGATCTCCTGGTTCTGCTCATTTCACTTAGCATCTGTTCATGTTAAGTCTCTAGCCTATCTAAATTCATCCTGCTGGTCATTTCTTACAGAACAATAATATTCCATAACATTTATATACCATAATTTATTCAGCCATTCTTGGATTCACTATTCAGTTTCCAGTTTCTTGCCACTACAAAAAAGGCTGCCACAAACATTTTTGCACATGTGGTTCCCTTTCTCTTCTTTAAGATCTCTTTGGGATATAAGCCCAGTAGAAACACCGCTGAATCAAAGGATATGCACAGTTTGATAACTTTTTGAGCATAGTTCCAAATTGCATTCCAGAATGGCTGGATGTATTCACAATTCCACCAACAATATATTAGTGTCCCAGTTTACCCACATCCCCTCCAATATTTGTCATTATCTTTTCCTGTCATCTTAACCAATCTGAGAAGTATGAAGTAGTATTTCAGAGTTGTCTTAATTTGCATTTTGCTGATCGAGAGTGAATTAGAACACTTTTCACATGAAATAGTTTCAATTTCTTCATCTGAAAATTGTCCATACCTTTGACCATTTATCAGTTGGAGAATGGCTTGAATTCTTATAAATTTGAGTCAATTCTCTATATTTTTAAAAATGAGGCTTTTATTAGAATCTTTGAATGTAAAAATGTTTTCCCTATTTATTGCTTTTGGGAACCTTTTGTATAAATGATAATTGAATTCATGAAAAAAGATGTGATATCCATGAGAGAATATGTAGAGAGAAGATAGAATTCAAGTCTTAGAGTCTACATATTTATAGGAGGCAGCTCCATGAATGGCAAATTTGCAAAGAAGCTTGAGAGAGGTAGCTTCCTATGTGTAGGAAGAGAAACACTATAGAACATTGTCACAAGAAACAAGAGTGATAAGTCCTGCAGAAAGTTTAACAAGTATGAGATATGAGAAAAGGCTACTGAATTGTTAAATGCAAAAAGTTCTTAGCAACTTCAGAAAGAACAGTTTCAGTCTAGTGGTGGTAATGAAAACCAGATTGAAAAATATGAGTAGAGGGTAGAGTTAGTGATAAGAGATAAATTTTCCAGAAATTTCATGATAAAAAGGAGAAAGGAATATAAAGTAATAGCTTAAAAAGATAGTACAGTTACTAAAGGATTTTTTTTCAATGTTTAATGAGATATGATTATGTTTGTAGGTAAGGGTTGCAGGGAAAGAATCAGTGTATAATAAAAAGTTGAAAATTAGAGGGGAGAGAGAGAAATGATCAAATAGATAATATTTTAGCTGGAAGGGATGGTATTAAGGGCACAAATAGAGGTGTTTAGTATTGGTTGGAAAGGTCACTTTGTCCTCTGAGACTGAAGCAGAAGAGAGGATTGGGGGGAGGGGATAATGCTGAGGTAATTTGAAATGAGGAATTGAAAATAGGAGTTAAATGAATGGCTTCGGTTTTTTTTTCCCCTGGAAGTATGAGAAGACTTTTGCTGAGAGGGAAAAATGGTAATAGATGAAGTGAAAAGAAAAAAAAAATTTAGGACAGCAATTGTGGGGAGTTTGACTAAGAATCAACCAAGGAAGAATAACATTATTGAAGGGCAGAATTGAATGTCTACTTGAGTTTGAATAACATGAATTTATGGTAACTTAATCTTCAAGATTAAGTTATTTCATCTAGTGGTGTTAAATAGTCCATGGGTAGAAACAAAGGAGACAGGTAATAGTATTAATCTAGTATTGAGGTTTGGAAAAGAATGAACCATAACTGGACAAGGAGACAGAAGACTAAAAGTTAGAGGACAGCATAAACTTGAGCTGGCTAATTAAAGTTTCATTATTTTGAAGAAAAGAAAGAGCAAGGGTGATGACTTGAAGGTATGGAATTAGTGGAATTTGTAATGAAGATGAAGAATAGATTTTGGGAGATTGAAGTTCAAAGAGAACTGCCTTTTATCTCTTATTGTTATCTTTATTTCTGAGTATTATTGGATCTTATCATTTTATTAAGATAGTCAATTCTTATTTAATTTCTTTGGATCTATCATTACTATGATGTCTTTTGACATCATGAGGATATCTGAGAATATCTTGTTTTCTAAAAACTCCATTGCTTTTTAGCATTTTAGTTGATTCAGTTTCTCCAGAATGCTTAAAAATTGCCATTTTTTGTAGTTTTGTGCATTTTGTATTCAGGTTAGTTGCCATTTCCATTTCTCTGTCTCTATCCCTCTGTCTGTCTTTCTCTGGTTGTGTGTACTTACCTGTTTGTCTTCTCTTTGGTATTTAAATCTTAAGTTTCCCAACTCCCACTTCCATGTTTGTTGTTTTTAGTGGCTTGTGTAACAAACCTGGCTCTCTTTTTATTTTTTACTCTATTACATTGGATTTTTTCCCAATATCTCATAATGCATTATTCTCTTGCTATGTGGGTTTGAATCATGGAACATCATCAATTGCAACGTAAGAAGAATAAAATTTTCAGGCGAAACAAATTGCTATGGAAAAATGCATGGTGTTTCCTAAGTAGACCACAGTCAGTGATGACTTGCATAGAAAAGTAGTATAAAAAAAGTGGCATCATTCAGCATGTATATGAGCACAGAAGGTGGTAGGCTAGTATATAAGAAGATAGTCTGAACACTGCCTTGATATTCATGAGAAAATATCTAATATCAGAACAATGGCTTCGGTGCAATTCCAGGGTTAATGGAAAGACATAGGCAAAAAAATTGTATAGTATTAAAACATGTGGAGCAGTTTAAATCTGTACTGGTTGAGAGAGTAACCATACTAATGAAATCACTGATATTTCAAAATATGTGATTAATGTTTTATTTTCATTAATTAAATGTGAAAAAGTTGTATATACCAAATATTAAATAAGATTTGGAGTAACTTTGAGTAACAAGCAGTTGAATGATAACTTTGCCAAAATATTAGATTGTCTCAATGAACAAGAATCAATTATTAACAAGTATTAATTATATATTGTCAATTATGAGACATCAAATTATGTTCCTGAATATTTTATTCTAGCATTTTAAAGAGTTTAGTTTTTATAATAAACCATAATGGGTAAAATTTTTTATTGTTGAACTTTCTAATTGATACAATCAAACTGAGAGCTAAAAAGACTTAAAAAGACCAAGGTCTCCCATGTACCAGTCTAATCTGTATCTTGCCCCTAAACCCAGTTAACTCTAAAGGAGAAAGTAAGGCTGGTAACTTTGCAAAGCCCACCCTCCCTTAAATCAGATTCATTTGCATGTTTTGGAATCATCACCTCCCTGATGTGAGGGTCCTCTTTGACAACTAAAGACAAACAACAAAGTGTATCTACATGTATGACAAGATTTGATATGATCTATGATAATATCTTCTTTAGCTATTATTTGGAATTTGTCATATCTTTACTTTTTCATCTATATGTGGTATTTAGATTACAATTTAGAAATGAAAATATTTCAATTTTTCCCCATCTGGGGCATCTCATTTAGTAAAATAGTATACCATGCTACATACTGTATTTTTCACATAAATTACAATGTATATATATCTTAGGAAAAATGCTTATGTAATAATATTTATGTAAATACTGAATTTTATTACAGAGATAGTAGCTTCTCTGTAGTCAGCTGGTGGCTAAATTCCTAAGCATTGACTCTTATGATTGTTCTAAAATATTTATTGTTAAAGGACTTTTTTCTTTTGAAAAAGTTCATATTGAAAATAAATGAAATGTTCCTGACTTAGTCATACTATGAATTGCAAAAGCTGTATCCCTATCTGTACAATAACATACTGAAGGCAATATGAATGAAAAATGTAACTCATAAAGGAATGAAAATATAATATATTTCAGTGTAGAAATCAATTATGCAAAGACTATAGCATTGCTTTTAATTAACTTTCATATATTAACTTCATGAATTTTCATGTGTTATTAAAGGCATTCTTAGCTTTATTTATTTATAAAAGTAATTTTTATTTTTTAAGCTTTTTATTGATATCCATTGGTTTTATACATAGATATTTTTCTGATAATGCTTCTGCCTCTGAAATATTCTCACCAATTTCTCCAACCAACTTAATCTCTCCCCCAAAACTTCAAGTAAATGAAATAAACCAAAAAAAGAATCTATTTAATAGAGAATTAGCTTTTTTCCCTGAAAATTACTCATATCACTTAACTATTTATTATATGATGAACCTTGATCTCATATTTGTGTCATTTCCCTATATATCCTGAATTTGTTGTTGAATTATTTTATTTGTATTCAACTCTTCTTGACCTCATTTGTTGTTTTCTTGGCAAAAATACTGGAGTCGTTTGCCATTTCTTTTCCCAACTTATTTCATAGATGAGAAAATGGAAACAAATTGGGTTAAGTGACTTGCGTAGAATTACACTTCTAGTAAGTATCTAATAGGCCAGATACTACCTCAGGTCTTCCTGATCCCAGTCCGGCACTGTATCCATTGCACCATGTAACTGCTCACATATGTAACTTGAATATAATACTGTTATTAGACATGGGATAGGTATAGACATTGGACCTTTTATTTCATCAGAGATAATTGGTGCAAAGATCCTACTCCTCCATTTGACAATTTAAAAAATTCTAACTGCACTGTTATTTTCATAATGATATTGTAGTATTCCAAACATTTGCATGATCTTTTCCAATTATTTTGATATAGCTGTGAAGAGCACCATAAAAGACCAACCAGTGGTTTTCCACAATAAAGTTGTATCATCTGGTTATGCATCTGCACCACAGTGAGTAGGAATTCTTTAAGTCAATTCACTGAAAAATTAAGTACTTCTTTTTAACTAATTAGTGACACATTGTAAAGTAATGAAAAGAGGGATGGAACTGGGTTCAAAATTTGTGATACTTGTTATTTGTTACAATAGGGCCAAAACTGTTTTGAGTTAATTCAGTAAAGGTAGACTGAAGTACAGATGGAACAAAAGCAGGTTATTAACAGTGATGCATATAATTGTTAATAAAATGTGTTAGACTGGTAACCTCAGTAAAACCAGCAATCCCAATGAGAAGGAAGGGACCTTCTTTATTGATTCATAACAAAGAAGGGATCTTCGTAGGTGTAGAACATTATGATTGTCTTTTTTAAAATTTTCAAATATAGACTATACAAAATAATTATATATTATATGGGATAAAAATAAGTTTTTACCTCATTTTGCATTTTAGATATCTTTCCAAACTGTTAGGTAAAGTGAATATCTATATATTGAATCATTTTATCATTAACATATTAATTAGAGGTATGCTTACAAAGAAAAGTTTTGACTGTAAAATGATAGCTAAGAATTACAATGAGCCTTCTTGGAATAGAAACTGGGTAAGTGATTTCCTTGGGACTGAGAGCTACTGTTTGAGGTAACTTCTGTTAGTGCAGATCAATATCTTTTCTGGAACTTAGAATATTATTTAGAGCATTGAGAGGTACAATAACTTGTCCAGAGTCCAACAGCCATTTTATCTAAGAGGCTGGACCTAGTTTGAGTCTTCCTGATTTTAAGGCTAGCTCTATTATGCCTTGCATTTTTTGATAATACATTATTTTCCTTTCATTTTCATTCTTTTACATAATCTCTACAAATCAAAAGATAATTGATTGATTTTTTTGGATATGATTGTTATGGCATTCTCCTAAAGTAAGTCTTGATATTCTAGCAACAATTCTGTATGAAAGAAGCAGCACGGCATAGGTGAAAGCTGGTTCAGAAGCCAGAAGATCCGAGTTCAAGGTCTCTGGCACATATTCTTATTGTGACTTTGGACATGTGTCTTAATTTTTGAGTGCTCTAGTTATCTCTAAGAAATGAAGTCACAAAGAACTCCTGACCTGTGTTTTTAGATGGAGTTGTCTCATTGGGGAAGTCCTTATCTCTATCACAAAATTGTAGCAAACCAGAGTTTTTGCAAATGTGTAGGTGCAGAATTGAAATTATAAATCAATAATGAGTTAGAAGTAATAGTGATTAGTTGTGCTATTTTAAATAGGCATAAATTTAATTCACTTAAATATTTATTAGGCATCTGCTTTGTACAAGATACTGATACAAAAATAAAAGCACAATATAGTTGTGGCCTCCCACTATCATGTTCTCCAGGAAAAACTTTAACTTATAATTTCCTTTTATGAGCAACTCAATTTTTTTTTTGCTACATAATAATATTAGCATAAAGTAGCAAATGGATATTTAACTTTTCTCAGTGTTATAGTGCAATCTATGTTTCAAAAATAATATTTGAAAGTATTCTTTCCAACAGAAGAACTATGTTTTCACCAAAGACCAACATAAAGACAAATGGTGAAAGATTCTCAGAATTAAAGAGTTATTATAAATGGTATGTAATACAGGTGATGTAATTAAAAAGATTAAATATGAAGTGTGAAACTTCTAAAGTATTTTTATTTTATTCTCTTCAAAATTTTATTTCATAGAAAGTTCTATTTCCTTCTATAGCATATGCTAATCTACTGTTTTGAATGAAATTTCAGATTTTTTTCACCAGTATGAAGGTTTAAAAAAAATTTCCAAATGTCAAATATGGTATTTTTTTTAGTGCATTATCAAATGTAGAAAACTATATGTTTGGAAATATGATTTAAAATATTTTATCACAAAATTCATAATAAACAATGCATACATCTTATCAAATAATAATTTTGGGTTGTCATTTATTAATATGGTATTTTAATGAATACCTCACTGTTAGTATAGTGAAAAGGAAGCTAAGGATTAGAAGACTTATGGCTTTTCACATCAAATTACATATGAAATATAGTCATTTTTACCTTTCTGATATCTTTTCTATTTTATTCTCTCTGTTCCTATTGTCATCCATGTATATCTGTCTGGATGACTGAAACAGGTTTTTTCAAACGTATCTTGCTACTTTCAGTTTCTTCCTCTTTCATTCTATTTCATTTAATTCAAAACCTTTCATTGCTTCCCTATTATCTATTGAATAAAATCAGTTTAATTAATGCAGGTAAACTAAAAATCCATTAAGTGCCTATTCCAGGCAAATCACTCTATCTGACGCTGATGGTATAAATATGGCCCCTTCCATAAATCCCCTTTTGGGATTTAAAATAGTAATTCCTTGGACTGGGGGAGGGAAGAATTGGTGATCATGGAGGTATAGGGTTTGGGGGACAAGAAAGTATAAGCTTTGCTGGTCTGCTTAAAAGAAGGTGACACTGAGGAATCTGTGGAGTGACAGAGAACCAGCATACATCAGAGGTAGATGAGCCAGTGATCAGATGAGCACAAGTGGCAAATAGAGTCTTAGTGGACTATCCCTTCTACTGATTTAGAAGGCAAATAGTCTTCCCTTTCTTTCATCCTCTTTATATGAAGAGATGGAGATATATTTTTTTTCATGCTAGAGCTTTCAATTTCTTTTACATGGATTTGTCCCTGTGTAGAGGGGATTTTTATAAAATTTGATTTGTTTAGATAAGCTCATTTTCTATTATTTTGTCGTGTATCTTTGTAAATAACCACATTTGTAAGGGAAGTGGGGGAGCTCTGAGGAGTTTAATTTTTTTTTGGTAATATTTCAAAGAAATATATATATATATATATATATATATATATATATATATATATATACACACACACACACACACACACACACACATATCCTTTCATATCCATCTATCTAAATGTGTATGTATGTATAGTATGTACCCTTGTACATGTACCTTGAGATTGGCACACTTAGTAGAAAGTGAAATTTAGGAAGAAAGGATGCTTTGGGACCAAAGATAATCAGCTCACTTTTAGATGTGATGAGTTTGAGATGCTTATTAGGTACCTAGTTTAAAAAATCAAATAAGTAATTGATAATATGAAAGTAATATGAAAAAGCACTAAAAAAAGATATTCTGGAGCCAGATTGCAAAGACTTTTAAATGCCATTATTTTATTCTAAAGGAAATAGAGAATTGGAGGTTTTTTAAAATGGATGAAGTTACATAATTGGATCTATGCTTTGGAAATATCAATCTAGCACCTATGTGTAAGACAGTATGGAGAGAAAAGAATCTAGTAGCAAGGAGGCCAGTTAGGAAACTATTACAATATTCATATGGTAAGCCACATTATTTATTGTTGTCCAGTTGTTTTTCAGTCACATCTACTCTTTGTGATCCCATTTGGAGTTTTCTTGGCAAAAACACTGGAGTGGTTTTGCCATTTTCTTTTCCAGCTCATTTTACAGATGAGGCAACTGAAGCAAACAGGGTAAAGTGACTTGGCCAGGGTCACACAACTGATGGTTTTAGTGTCAGTCAGAGAGTTGTGGAAATCTTTTGGTCAACTCAGGTCCTTCATGAAAGAACTCACGAATCTGAAGAGTTTTAGGTGGCAAAAATGGAAGCTTATTGTTCAATGAGAAGTCAGCTTTGCTAGAGAAACTGACTTCTTCAGTGGCAAAGTCCTATTAGGGAAATGGAGGCTGGCATCACGAAGAGAATGCCTTCTTAGCGGGCAGAGTCCTTGTAGTTACACCAAAGAGGCAGAACATGCCACTTTTGACCTTCTGCAAAGAAATGAGTAAATAGAAACCTATTATATAGCAGATCTTGGCAGGATTGGGGGTGGGGTGGGTGAGGCGGCAATTTGAGCTTATCAGACCAGGATTTCCCAAATGAAATTGCTTTGAAGACTTTTTCAGCCTGAATTTGAATAGAGATCCAGTTAGCGATGGAGGTGATTTGCTTTAGAAATGACCCAGCCAGGAGGATAAGCTCTCATAGACTCTCTGGAGTCTGGGGAGAGGTCAGGAATCAAAGGAGGCAGAATTTCAGAGTGTTAATCTTACAGATCAAAAATGAACACAGTTTCACACCCCCAGTACAACTAATAAATGTCTGAGACCAAGTTTTTTATTTTTCTGAATTTAAAAGATTTATATATACAAAATACGTGTGTGAGTTGTATGTGTGTATTTTTGATGAGAGTAAGGTTCTAGAACTACCAGCCTTCCTCTCCCATTTAATTCCTCTGTGTCAGTTCTTCCACTTGTATTCATTTATATAAGATAGTTACTCTTTTCACCTTTTCCTACATGTTTTTGCTTTTGAGAATCACATCATACTCAACTCTATCCCAATCTTTCTTTTGAGCTACCCATTTACTAATGACAATTTTAGACACACAGTATACATTTTGAGGCCAGAATTTAACTCAGGAAGATGAGTCATTCTGAATCCAGTCTTAGCATGGTATTCATTGTGCCATCTAACTGTCACCATGCAGATAGTAAACATTTAATAAATTTGTCTAATTGAATTAATTAGACTACTGAAAGTTTTTTTTAACCTAAGAAATTATAGATTTGAGCACTTATGAAGGTTACTTCGGCCCATGACATTACATCTTGTTTTTAACATTAGAATGAGGCATTTTTGTAAGTATTTTGCTGAAATGGTACAAAGGAATGCAAGCAATTTGAGATCATATGTTGTTTTGTTTTTGTCTTTGCATACTATTGCCTCTTGAATTATTTGCTTACTAGGTGTAATAGCCATAACAACAAAAAAAGAAATTAAGTTAATGATCTTCTTAAAATCATGGGGGCTCTTGGGGATTACCACATCTTTTTCCTAATGCTAACTAATTACCTTTATGGCATTCTTGAATTGTTCCAAATACCTAAAGTTTATTGATTCCTCTATTTTCTATTTCTTTATGTCAGGATAACATTCGACTTTCTAACTGTGTCAGGTTTTCTAGTATTTTAGGATGGAGTTTGTTTGAGTTTGGTAGAATACATCATGGGCCACTAAGAATGTAAGTATACATTCTTAATATAAATAAAGACTGGCAACTCATACTTCTGACTAATTTTGCAAGATCTTTGAAGTCCTCTTGTGATGCTCTTTCACTGGTCTTTTCTGGGCATTAATCACAATTGGCATATTGCTCTATGGGTTTTGTTAATCATGAAGGAAATAGAGAGTTGGAGGTTTTTTAAAATGGGTGAAGTAACATACTTGGATCTATGCTTTGGGAATGTCAGTCTAGTAGTTCTGTCCAGGACAGTATGGAGTCCAATTAGGTAACTTTTACAATATTATAATCCTTTTGGGATTTAAAATAGTAATTCCTCGGACTGGGGGAGGGAAGAGTTGGTGATCATGGAGGTATAGGGTTTGGGGGACAAGAAAGTATAAGCTTTGCTGGTCTGCTTAAAAGAAGGTGACACTGAGGAATCTGTGGAGCAACTTTGTTGCTAGTTTTAGGAAAACTAACCATTTATCAAGTAGGATAATAGCAAGTATGATTATTTATCTCCTTAATACTAGGAATTATTAAACAATAAATAATAACCAGTTTTATAGCCATTGAGAACCAAGAAAATAAGCAAACCAATATTTTTATCAATTTGCATGAAATGGGATAATTTTTGCTCTTTTCATGTTGTTCAAAATTATGTATGTAAATTTCAAATGAATAATGTATTTTAAGTTATGTTATGATTTTTGGTTTCAAATTGAATCTATAGAGAAGTTAAAGTCTAGCTTCTTTCTACTTAATGATCGCATTTTTTGGTGACTTATTGTTTCTATTATTCCATAAAAGTAAAGATTATCCCTTGGAGAGTCCACTACCAACCACACTTAGCAGACAGCTATCTGTAGCCAGTAAAACAACTGCTATTTATTGCCTTCAGTATTCAGGTATGTATAATAAAATACCTTTTTAGGTTTTACTTTGTTTTAATAATAAGATTATTTGAAATAATTCTACGTTTCAAACTTTATACAGTTAAGATTTCCAAATGTGAGATACATTTAAGTTCTGATTCATTGTTTGAATAATTAATTACTCAGCATTCAAATGGATCTGTGATCTCACTGATTTGGATGCTCTTTTTCCTAGTGTGGCAGATCATAGTCCATCCATGTCCCTATCCTTTATGGTGGGTTCCAGAAATGTACTATAGGTCTTCCCTGCTTCCTCCTACTCCCCAATTTTGCAACAACACCGACATGCTACTGTCTTCTTGCCATCCCTTGTTTTCACCACATAACTAGAACATATTTCTTTCCGTGATGACATCTTTGAATATTGTTCAGCTTTGCAGTTCCTTATTGGCATATATTGAAGTCTACGCCACCTATCATGCACTTCTCCAAGTGCCTTCTAGATGATATTCATTTTTAATTTTTTTAAAAAATTCTTCTGTTTTATGTCTTGCCACCATACTTTAACACTAGAAGAATACTGGCACTAAATTGACATTTAATTCAGCTTTTTTTTTTTTTTTCTGGTGAACTTAGTGTCATTAAAAAGCTTTGCAATTCTTGAAGGCAGTCTAGCCCGACTTCCTCTTGTACTGTTTTCCATTATTTTTCCAAATTATGTTCTATTTGTATTGTTTATATCAGATTTATACAATGCAGTGCATATAAATATATGTAGATGTGTGTATATGTAAACATATATGTATCTTTGTATCCACATAAAACATATGTACACATATACATGCATCTGTGTTATATGTATGTATACATGTATGTATGTAAGTACTTGCACACACACACACACACACCCACCCACTCTGAAGGACAAATTTCTTAGGTTGTCTATCCAACTACATGTCTTAATTTATGCAACAGGTATTTTTTATCTACTTGGTCTTTTCTAAATGGATAGCCAGGCCAAAACAAGATCCCAAGTTTTTATTTGGCTGATTATGATTAGAATATTCAATGTAGACAGATAAAGTATTTCTTACATGATTACTATGTATCCATCACTGCTATAAGCTCAGAGGATACAATTGCAAGTACATGAGCTCATCTTCCCTTTATGTGAATCACCAATCAGGAGAGTCAGCCCTAAAACGTAACTTTCTCCAGGGTGGCTTGTAAAGAGTGGAGAAGTCAAAGAGAGAAGGGAGGAATTAAGCATTTATTAAGTACCTACTATATTCTAGATGCTATTCTGAGCACTTTACAAAATCTCTTTTGAGCCTCAAAACAGTTCTGTGAAAGAGGTGTTATTATTATTCCCATTTCAGCATAGAAGAAACTGAGACAGACAGAGGGTAAATGACTTACCAAGAGTCACATAGCTAATAAGTGTTTAAGGATAGATTTGAACTCAGGTTTTTAGAACTCGGGCCTAATGAATTGAACCAGCAGTAAAGTGGTTGAATAGAGCCTCTCGAGAAATCGTGGACATTTTAATTTAGGTTCAGGAATTAAGCTTTATCCAGTCACAGACTGAGAGTGTTGGAAGGAGTCTTTGAAAGTACCTCTTTATTTTGTAGATCAAGAACTGAGACCACACAACTGAGTGTTGGTACAACTGGGTTTTAAACCCAGGTTGAATGACTCTTAGTGTGATGTTCTTTGTACCATGAACAGTTTCCTAGCACTGGTAGTTCCGTGTTCTCCCTGTCCTTTGAAATACCTTGCCATGTGAGAGCCTTGCTAATTCTCATAATTATGATACTGTTGGAATGTGTTAATGCAGAATTTTATCCAAAAGGAATTTTCCCTCATGGCTTTGTCATGTTTCCTTTCCTTACCCAATAATATTGTACAAAACTTTGAATTTTATTCTTTAAGATTTAGTTTCATTAAAAAGTGATTAGCCATAAAAGGAAACAGATCAACCATTTCAGACACAGAATATAGAAAACTTTGAGTATGGTATCTGATAAAAAAATTCTCATATTTCTAGATAATTTGATTGCTATCCACTTCTGGTCCTGATTCTGTAATCTAATATTCAGAACTAACAAAATGTAGATTCTATCTACTTATGTTCCTTCTTCACACTTGCATTTTTTTTTTCATTGTAGGGAAAAAACTAATGATGAGAGAAGGCTGTGTGGCCATAGAACTCAGAGAAGTAGGGCCACTAGATATTTGTGAGAAGCTTTAATTAACTTAGTGTAATTATTTTAATTAATATTATATATATATATATATATATATATATATATATATATATATATATATATATATATATACCACTGTCCTCTCTCTCCCACTGTGCCTCTGTGTACCAACAACCAAAATACCTTATTTTAAAATTAGTTTATCTGGGGGTAGCTAGACGGCATTGTGGATAAAGTACTGGTCTTGGAGTCATAAGAACTTGAATTCAAATCTGGCCTTGGGAGCTTAAACATTCTCTAATTGTGTGATCTTAGGCAAGTCACTTAACCCTGATTGCCTAGAAAACTAAAATAATATATTTAAATCCAGTTCATCCAAAGCTTTGTTTTTTTTCCTCCCTGAAGATTTGGACTATGTTCTTCAGGAAAATATACACATTTTATTTGTAGTCAACTTTTTTTCTTAAAGTGACATTTGATAAGTGTGTGTGTGTGTGTGTGTGTGTGTGTGTGTGAATTGAAATATTTGATTTATACCCTGGATTTTTAGCCTTAAATGGCTATCTGGGCAAAACTTATTTGCTCAGCAAAAAAAAATCTCCTTTAGTCTTTTTTTTTTTTTTTAATGAAATGATATTAGAACCATCACTATTCGAAATGTGTTATTTTCATAGTAAGTAAAAATTACTCTAGCAAGTAAACTTTAAATTGGAATTGTCAGTTTTCATAATGAACACTGCTTATATTGCATCAGATATGACTTGGAACTTTTTTCTTTTAATAGGAGATGGACTCTATTTGGCTTGTGGTTTAGCTGACCATTTATTGCTAGTTTTCAAATCCAGTCTTACTAGAGTACCAACTGTTTTTCAAGGTAAACGTCACTTAATTCTATATTTTATGAATTTTAAGTATGGGTTTTGGTTCACTTTTAGATATTCATTTGTAGGTACCAAATTTATTCTCCTCTGAAAATGGTGCTTAAGCTGGTGAGTGGAATGATGAGGTTTACTGACAAACATAGTCATTTTGGGTTAACATTTTGTAATGTGAAACTGTAAATTGTGAAGTTGTTTAGTCCAGTAAGCTGACTTGGCATACATTGAGCACATCATCTTATTTTCAGTTAAAAATATTTTTTCTTATGTAGTCTATTATAATCAGCCATGATGGACATGTTTATTCATAGCTGAAAGAGCAAATATTCAACCTTAAATATATATGTCTTTGGTTAGACTGGCAACTCTCTAAAATGTATTAAAAAAAGTTTTGTGTTAAATATAAAAGCACTCATATTTCTTATAATTTCCTAATTAAAATAATTAACAATTTTTCCTCTTGGTATGAAGATATTTTGAAATTGATTTTTAATAGAACATTTTAATTTAACAGGCTATTTCATTTTTTATCAGAATAATTTTAAAATCATAATTGAAAGAACATTATGCTGCTTCTGCTTTGTGACTTTGTAATACAAAAATTAATAGTTTCTGTATTGTGTTAACTGTCCTATTCAATAAACTTCAGTGACTCACTATTGTTTCTAGGATCAAATAGTGAGTGGAATATACATTTAAGTTTTCTTTACAACTTAGAGTTATCATTATGAATTATCATTATGTATTATACTCTAATACAAATGGACTTTAAGACCTGTGAGTTTCATGTGTTCTCTAGTTTTGGAAGTACTTTCTTCCATATGTGTAAATAAGAGTGTGATATAGACTTTTTGGGTGGATGTTTAAAACAACTCTTCTTATTAACAGCACCTTAGTATATGGGTGGTTGTCCGTCATTCTTCAAAAGGATCAAAATGACATCACTATATTGTAATCAAGGTACAGTGTGTCAGACTGTGCCTGATCAGATCACTAATTCAGAAGGGTATGTCACCAGTTGGCAAAAATATTTCATATGAATACTTGGAGTTGAGATGTCTCTAATATTTCATGTTTCTTTTGAGCTATTACAATTCTCTCATAGACTTTCTCTCATAGAATACAATGTCTTATTTGATTTGGGTACATCATTCTGGCTGATCCTTTGCCAGTATCTTTCATCTTACACAATTGAAAGTTTTTCTAGGAGATTGTCAGTGTGTCCTTGTACATTCCTTCTGACCTCCATGTGGGTGCTTGCTTTATGTGAGTTCTCTGTAAAATAGTCTTTTAGGGAAATGTATGTTTGTCATTTAGACAATGTAGCCAGTTCATCAGAGTTGTTCTCTCTGCAATGAAGTTTAAATACTTGGCAGTTCAGCTTGAGAAAGATTCTTAATGTCTGATACCTTAACTTAAATCTTCTTAAGATGATTCAAATGGAAAAGATTCAGTTTCCTGGCATGGTGCTGGTATACTGTTCAAACTGAGAGTGGTTAATCTGTAGGCTTTCAGTTTGGTAGGCAGCCTAATACCTCTTCCACTCTTTCCTTTTGAGTCTTTCAAATACTGAACTAGGTCTGGCAATGTATGTGTCAATCCCATCATCTGTGTATGCATTCCTGGAAAGTAAGCTGCTAAGGTAAATGAATTTATTCACAATATTCAGAATTACTTCATTTGCTGTAACCAATCATTCCACATATGGGTGGTATACTGGTTATTAGAGAATCAGTGTTTTCTTGGTGCTAATTGTTAGACCAAAGTTAGCAAAAAATAGAGAATCTTTCTTGCATCTCAGTTTCAGAGAGTTCCCTGAATGTAGTCATCTGGAAACAAAAAATCATGGACCAATTCTCCCTCCATTTTAATCTTGGCTTATAACCCTTTCAAGTTAAATAACTTATCATCAGTGGGGTAGTTGACCTTGATGCCATTTTCATCCTTGTTGAAGATGTCTGATTACATTGCTGAAAATATACTAAAAAACATAGGAGAAAGCACATAACTTTGCTTCATTCCATTGAGAGCTGGGAAAACTCAAGCGTATCATCCATTGTATAAAGCTTGGGCAAATATGACATCATGAAGTTGACATATTGATGAAGTTTTCTGGGCAATCAAATTTTGTCATAGTTTTCCATAAGCTTTCATGACTGAAAATTTCAAAGACTTTTGTCAGATCCTGTATCAATTATTCCTTGGTCCTTTCTGAAGCTACACTGGCTATCAGGTAGATGACTGTCTTTAATGTGAAGGATTAGTCTATTAAGGACCACCCCAGAAAGAATCTTGCTAGCAATGACTAAGAGAGAAAAGACTACTCCTTTCTTGTAGCATTCACCCATGATTGTCACAAGACATTATAGAGATGGACAATGAGCGCATTCTTAAACTCCTGGGGGATGATCTCCTCTTGCCATTTAATTTGAAAAATTTCAGCCAGGTTTTTGTATGAGCAGTGGACACCCTGCCTTATAAATTTCAACTGGAATAGCACCAGCACCATGTGCTTTGCCACATAAGAGGAACCTAATGGCATTCAAAACTTCTTGATTTGGAAATTTGGCTAAAGAGATACTGACTTCAGCATTGATTGATGGTGATCTGTTAAAAACGCCATGGAAATGGTCATTTAGTCTATGTCCTTATCATTAATCAATGTGACTCCTCTCAGCACTGAGTAGTTGAGATGCACTATAGATCTTTGACCTATAAAAAGCCTTCAGGATATTCTAAAAGTATTTCAGAGTTTACTATCAGCATAAAATTGAATTTCATCTGTCTTCTTATTGGGCCAAGAATCTTGCAACTCTCAATTTTTGATGGAGTTAAATGCTGCCTTTTTAGAGCAGATGAATTATCCTGCTAGTAAACTCAATGGTGCACATTCTAAAAGGTCATTAAGAGTGATTGAATGATTTATCAACTGATTTTCACTTTCTTGAGATCCAGTTTTCCAGTGTAAGTAGAAATTGAGAATATAATTCCTGAGCATTTATCAACTTTTCAGAGCTTTACACAAAATAGAGGCTAAATAAATCTTTGTTTAATGAATATATATATTTTTCCTTCTCTGTTTTTATATAGTCTTTAAATAAGAGTTTCTAATTACTGCTACAAAAGCATGATTGTAGTACCTTGATTATAGATTGCCACCCAGGTCCCCCAGGAGCTTTAGAAATAGATCACAACCTATGTGACATATTAACATGAAAAAGGCAAAAAAGTACTACTTACCAATCCCTGGGTCAGCAGGATCTCCCTGGGCATTTTTGCCGTGTTTACTTTTCTTAGTCAACATTTGTTGGACAACTTGTGACCATTGTACTACTTAGAGTAGGGGAATAAAAGAAAGTTAAAGACTTGAGTGGTTCATGGTGAAATTGCCATTACAAAGTACTTGTAATGATACTTTGTTTACAAGGGAAGGGCAAGTACAATTTTCATTTAATAGATGAAGAAATTGAGGGGTAGAAAATGTTATTAAATAACTCTAAATAGTTGGCAGCAAAACAAGAACTTTGACTTAATAGAGGTTCCTTCTCTTCCAGGTTATTGATCATACTGCTGAATCATAAATCATAAACAATTGAAAAGCACAGATATCTGTAACAGATGCTTAATAAACATAATTAATTTAGTATGAGAAAGAAAATATTGCCAAATGCCTATTCATTTTCATTTAAATTTCTTAAAAAGAAATTTTATGAAATAATTTACCTTCTTTATCATTATTCATATATCACCACACACATATATGTGTACATATACATACATACATATGTATATAAGATGCATTATTTTCCAAGAAGCCTCATTTCCTATAGCATCATTTTATTTATTTATTGCATTTTCATAGTTTTATTTTGTTCATTGATCTATTGATTTTACTTAGTTTCACAAAAATAATAATAATATGAAAATTACACAAGAGGGCAGCAGAGGTATTTGAAATGCTTTGAAGTTACATTAATTTTAGTTTCAGATTTTCTGAAGGACTCAGTCCTCTTTATGTCCTAAATTATGTACTTTATCATAATTTGTAATTATTTTTCCATTTTTATTTTTATTTTCCTGATAAATGTGATTGATTGCATTAGGACAGGAGCATAACAAGGAATCTTTTTAATGTAATCTTTTAAATGTAATATTCTTTTTAATGTCTTTTAAATTTAATGTCATTTAATCAGTCCCAAAGCATTTTTAAAGCGCTGCTATTCTAAGTGATAGGGATATAAAGGCTAACCCCTCTTTCCCAAAAGAAACAAACAAAACTCCCCAAACACTCCCTATTCTCAAGGATTTCATAAAACTAATGAAAGAACATGAAAAACAATTATCTGTGTGTATGTATACATCACATACATATACATATAAAATAAATGAGTAAATCTCAAAGAGAAGCTCCTAAGAATAAAGAGGACTGGAAAGGTTTCTTGCAGAAAGTGGACTTCATCTGGGACTTGAAGAAAGCCATTTAGATTTTAATCTCTTTAGAGTAGGAATCCCTAGTTAATAATTACAAAATGATGCTGTGGGGAGTAAAATTTATTTTAATTTCAGTTATTGAAAGAAGTAGATTGGAATTTGTTTTAAAAAGTTTTTATAAAATTAAATTAACATTAATTTAAAATTTCCTTTCAACAAAGATAAGTAAACCAAGAGTACAGAATAACCACTTTTCCTCAATGAAAGAACAAAACTTCCTCCAAATTCTATATTTTATTAAAAGAAAAAATTAAGAATATTGTGTCATAAAATCTCTGAGTTATAAAGGCCATTAGAAACCATCCGATCTACCTGACCAAGATCCTCTTATCCTAGATAAGTGGATATTTAGTTTACTTGAAGATCTCTATGCACAAGGAATTCTCTAATATTTCTTCTATTTTTTTGATAGCCTTAATTATTTGGAACTTAGACACTGAGAGAGACAAGTAGTCATTACAACAATATAGTTAATCTTTTAGACTATAGGAAATGACTTGGGAGTCATTTATCAATCATTTGCTGGTATGTGGGCTAATTAGAGCAATAATAAATATCAGCACCAAATTAGAAAAAAGAGGTAAGATGACATTCATATGTGATATAGTTAATCTTATAGACTATAGGAAATGACTTGGGAGTCATTTATCAATCATTTGCTGGTATGTGGGCTAATTAGAGCAATAATAAATATCAGCACCAATTAGAAAAAAGAGGTAAGATGATATTCATATGTGATTGCCTTTGTCTGACATTTAGATATATGTTGATTCTAAAGATGTAATATAAATAAAAAGTAAGACATTGTTTTTGCTTATTATAATTTATTAGGAAAGTTTAACTCCTCTAACATAGTTGCCACAACAGAGGCTGAAAGAGAGCCTAAGTTATCTCAGTCAACATTAGATCTTGCAAAGTCAAGTCCTAAAAGCCCAGAGCTACATTACAGGGCCAGTTCATTACAAAACATTAGTGAGGGTCTTACCTTGAAATAAAATAAAAATAAGCCTGCCTTAATTTTTATGTTAGATCCCCCTAAACCAGGTTCCCGTCCCCCTTGCCCCATTCAAAATGTTTTTTAAAAAAGGCTGTTAGGTGGCACAGTGGATAGAATACTGGGCGTGAAGTCAGGAAGACTCATCTTTATGAATTCAAATCTGGCCATAGATACTTATTAGCTGTATTATCCTGGGAAAGTCACTTAACCCTATTTGCTTTTGTTTTTCATTTGTAAAATGAGCCAGAGAAGGAAAAGGCAGTGTTACAGTATCTTTGCCAAGAAAACCCAAAATGGCACCACAAAGAGTCAGACATAACCAAAAGGACTGAACAACAACAGAAAACAGCAACCAAAAGTTGAAAAATAAATGGTCATGGATTTTCCAGCATTATATGTGAAATGTGATTTCATCACTCTAATTGACAGTGGATTATGAAGTTAGACTATTAATATGAAAATATTAGATGTCGATTAAAAAATGCCATTTTAGAAGATGAAGTTTTAGAGGTGTGATTGCACGTCATTAAGAACATACCAAAGAAATCTGTGCCAAAGATGATCCAGTTGTAAAAGTCCCAAAGATTCATTTTCAAAGTATCTCAAATAGAAACATGCCCAAAGAATAGGGGAAAAGATTAAATAGTATTACTTTAAAGATGTGAAAAGTTACTTATACATAGATTAACTATTTTGCCCAAGATTTTTAGGAGAAAGGCCTAATTATGTATTTGAAGGTATTCTTTTTTTCTCTGTCTCTTTTTCTTTTTCTTCTTTTAAAAAAAATAATTATAACTTTTTATTGACAGAACCCATGCCTGGGTAATTTTTTACAACATTATCCCTTGTACTCACTTCTGTTCCACTTTTCTCCTTCCTCCCTCCACCCCCTCCCCCAGATGGCAAGCAGTCCTATATATGTTAAATATGCCACAGTATGTCCTAGATACAATATATGGGTGCAGAACCAAACAGTTCTCTTGTTTCACAGGAAGAATTGGATTCAGAAGATTAAAAATAACCTGGAAAGAAAAACAATAAATGCAAACAGTTTACATTCATTTCCCAGTATTCTTTGTTTGGGTATAACTGCTTCTGTCCCTCATTGATCAATTGAAACTGAGTTAGATTTCTCTTTGTCAAAGAAATCCACTTCCATCAGAATACATCCTCATACAGTATTGTTGTTGAAGTATATAATGATTCCCTGGTTCTGCTCTTTTCACTTAGCATCAGTTCATGTAAGTCTCTCCAAGCCTCTCTGTATTCATCCTGCTGGTCATTTCTTATAGAACAATAATATTCCAAAACATTCATATACTATAATTTACCCAACCATTCTCCAATTAATGGGCATCCATTCATTTTCCAGTTTCTAGCCACTACAAACAGGGTTGCCACAAACATTTTGGCACATACAGGTCTATTTCCCTTCTTTACTATCTTTTTGGGATATAAGCCCAGTAGTAGCACTGCTGGATCAAAGGGTATGCACAGTTTGATAATTTTTTGGGCATAATTTTAGATTGCTCTCCAGAATGGTTGGATTTGTTCACAACTCCACCAACAATGCATCAGTGTCCCAGTTTTCCTGCATTCCCTCCAACATTCATCATTATTTTTTCCTGTCATCTTAGCCAATCTGACAGGTGGTATCTCAGAGTTATCTTAATTTGCATTTCTCTGATCAATAGTGATTTGGAACACTCTTTCCTATGAGTGGAAATAGTTTCAATTTCCTCATCTGAAAATTGTCTGTTCATATCCTTTGACCATTTATCAATTGGAGAATAGCTTGATTTCTTATAAAATAGAGTCAATTCTCTAAATATTCTGGAAATGAGGCTATCAGAACCTTTAACTGTGAAGATGTTTTCCCAGTTTGTTGCTTCCCTTCTAATCTTGTTTGCATTAGTTTAGTTTGTACAAAGGCTTTTTTATTTGATATAATCAAAATTTTCTATTTTGTGATCAATAATGATCTCTAGTTCAATTTTGGTCACAAATTCTTTCCTCTTCCACAAGTCTGAGAGGTAAACTATCCTATGTTCCTCTAATTTATTTATGATCTTGTTCTTTATGCCTAAATCATAGACCCATTTTGATCTTATCTTGGTATATTGTGTTAAGTATGGGTCCATGCCTCATTTCTGCCATACTAATTTCCAGTTTTCCCAGCAGTTTTTGTCAAATAATGAATTCTTATCCCCAAATTTGGGATCTTTGGGTTTGTCAAACACTAGAGTGCTATAGTTATTGACTATTTTGTTCTGTGAACCTAATCTATTCCACTAATCAATTAATCTATTTTTTAGCCAATACCAAATGGTTTTGGTGACTGATGCTTTATAATATAGTTTAAGATCAGGTACAGCTAGGCCACCTTCATTTGATTTTTTTTTTCATTAATTCCCTTGAGATTCTCAACCTTTTGTTCTTCCATATGTATTTTGTTGTTATTTTTTCTAGATCATTTAAATAGTTTCTTGGAAGTCTGATTGGTATAGCACTAAATAAATAGATTAGTTTAGGGAGTATTGTCATCTTTATTATATTCCCTCGACCTATCCAAGAGCACTTAATATTTTTCCAATTATCTAAATCTGACTTTATTTGTGTGGAAAGTGTTTTGTAATTTTGCTCATATAATTCCTGACTTTCCTTTGGTAGATAGATTGCCAAATATCTTATGCTATTGACGGTTATTTTGAATGGAATTTCTCTTTGTATTTCTTGCTGTTGGATTTTGTTGGTGATGTATAAAAATGCTGAGGATTTTTGTGGATTTATTTTGTATTCTGCAACTTTGCTAAAGTTGTGAATTATTTCTAATAGCTTTTTAGTAGAATCTCTGGAGTTCTCTATACCATCATATCATCTGCAAAGAGTGATAGTTTGGCTTCTTCATTACCTACTCTAATTCCTTTAACCTCTTTCTCGACTCTTATTGCCGAGGTTAGTGTTTCTAATACAATATTGAATAATAATGGTGATAGTGGGCAACCTTGTTTCACTCCTGATCTTACTGGGAAAGATTCTAGTTTTTCTTGTTGCATAGGATGCTTACTGACGGTTTTAAATATATGCTCCTGACTATTTTAAGGAAAAGTGTTTTTATTAGGAATGGATGTTGGATTTTATCAGATGCTTTTTCTGCATCTATTGAGATGATCATATGGCTTTTGTTAATTTGGTTATTAATATAGTCAATTATGCTAATAGTTTTCCTAATATTGAATCAGCCCTGCATTCCTGGTATAAAACCTACTTGGTCATAGTTTATTATCCTGGGAATGATTTTCTGTAATCTTTTTGCTAATATTTTATTTAAGATTTTAGCATCAATATTCATTAGGGAGATTGGTCTATAATTTTCTTTGTCTGTTTTCAGCCTACCTATTTTAGATATCAGTACCATGTCTGTGTCATAAAAGGAATTTGGTAGGACTCTTAAAGGTATTCTTAAAAAATTCTGAGCTATATACCTCTTTCTTTCCCAACACTTTACCCAATTCTGGACATTTTGATAAAGACATTACATATATATGAAGCCATTGAATACATATTTCTATGTATCAGTTTTTCTTCCCTAGGTAGATAGTTTCTTTCTTCATCTGTCCTTTGTAGTTGGTTTGGATGTTCATATTTCTCAGAATAGTTTAGTCATTCATATTTACTTTTTCAAGCAATATTGCTGTTATTGAGTACAGCATTCTCTTGGTTCTGCTTGTTTCATTCTTTATTATTTTATGCAAATCTTTCTATGTTTTTCTAAAATCAATCTACTCATCGTTTTTTTTTAACCAGCAAAGTATTCTATTATAATCATGTATCAGAACTTATTTAGCCATTCCCTAATTCATTGATATTCTCTTTCTTTCATTCTTTGCCACCACAAAGAGAGCTGCTATACTTTAGAACATGAAGATGTTTTTTCTTTTTCTCTGATCACCTTAGAAAACAAATTGTGATATTTGTTTGATAGTGATATTGTTGAGTCAAAGAATACATAATAGAGTCTTATAATTTTTTAGATATTATTTCAGATTGTTCCCTAATATTTGGATTAATTCACAATTTCACAACAGTATATTAGTGTCCCAACTTTAGTGTCTCAATTTTTTCATATCTCCTCTGACATTTGCCATTTCCCCAATCATTTTAGCCAATCTGATATATGTGAGATGGAATCTCAAAATTATTTTAATTTTCATTTATCTAATTGACAATGATTTAGAACATTTTTTCCTATATAACTATATATAACCTTATTTCATCTCCCTGAAACTGCCTGTGCATATCCTTTGAACACTTATCAATTGGGGAATGACATATTTTAAATATGATGTTCTTTCTATATTTGATATGAGTCCTTAAGGAACTGCCTATAAATCCCCCCTCTCAAATTTCTGCTTCCTTTTGGTCTTGGCTAATTGGTTTTATTTGTAAACAACCTTTTAATTTAAAACAGTCAAAATTATCTTATTTACCTCTTATAATGCTCTCTAACTCTTGTTTATTCATAAATTATTCTCCTATCCATAAATCTGATAGGTAATATATTCCATGATCTTCCAATTTTCTTATGATAGCTTCTTTTATGGCTAGATTATGTGTCCATTTTGACCTTATCTTGGTAAATAGTATAGGATATTGTTCTATAACTCATTTTTTGCTAGGCTGCTTTCCAGTTTTCTCATTTTTTTTTTTTTTTTTGCCAAATAGTAAATTCTTATCCCCAAAACTTGTCTTTACATTTATCAAACACAAGTTACTATAATCATTTAATACTCTATATTGTATATCTATTTTATTTTATTAAACCACCATTGTATGATTTAGTCAATGCCAAATAGTTTTGATAATTATCATTTTATAACATAATTTAAGACTTAGTATTGATGGACTTCCTTTCTTTATGTTAAAAAATTCCATTGATATTCTTAAACTTTTCTTCTTCCAAATTAATTTTGTTATTTTATTTTATTTTATTTTATTTTACAATTCAAAAGATATTTCTTTTTTGGGGATGAAGGGGTAATTTAATTGAATGGTACTGAATAAGTTGAGTAGCTTAGGTATAACTCATATTTTTATTATATTGGATCAGCCCATCCATGAACAATGAATATTTCTCCAAATATTTATATCTGACTTTATTTGTATAAAAAGATATTTATATAATTCCTCGGTTTGTCTTGGCAAGTATACTCCCAGATAAATCATTTATAGCTATTTTAAATGAAACACTATCTCTTTTTGCAGGGCTTTGATGGTGATATATAAAGATACTGTTAATTTATATAATTTTATTTTATATCCTTCTCTTTTGCTAAAATTAACTTTTTAGTTTAATATTTAAGATTTTCCAGGTATACCATAATATTGCCTGCAAAAAGATAGATAACTCCATCTTAGAAAAAGAAACTGACTAAGCCATTAATGAGTCCCTAAGAAAAAATCTTCAGAGCCAGATTTATTTACAAGTGAATTCCACCAAACATTTAAAGAATAATAATATTCTACTATTATACAAAATATTTGGAAAAATAGGCAAAGAAGGAGCTTTACCAAATTTCTTTTATGACACAAATGCTAATATTTAAACCAGGAAGAGCTGAAATAGAGAGAGAAAATCAAAAACCTAATGAATAATAGTGCAAAAATTTTAAATAAAATATTGTCAAAGAGATTATAGTAATTTTATCACCAGGATCATACACTATGACCAATGGCATTTTTACCAGGAATGCAGGTGGAAGGGTTAGGGTTAGTATTAGCACAACTGACCATGTCAAGAGCAAAACTAACAGAAATCTTAAGATTATTTTAGTGATGCAGAAAAAGCTTTTCACAAAATATAGCACCCATTCTTATTAAAAAACACTAGAGTGTGTATGAATAAAAGTAGTATCTATCTGAAACCATCAATATATATCTGTAATGGAGATAAGTTAGAAAGCCTTCCCATTAAGATCAGGGATAAAGGACAAAATGTCCATTATAAACACTATTATTCAATATTATTCTAGCTGTACTAATATGAAAAGAAACTGAAACTGAAGGAATTAAAATAGGCAATAAGAAAACAAAACTTACTCTTTCCAGATGATATGATGGTAGTTTTAAAATTAGTATCATATAATTTTATTGATTACTGTTTGTTAGCACAATTTTAGATTTTGACATGTTATTTCTTAATCATTCCTACTTTAAAAAATATTTGTTTCAAGATTCTAGACCTATTATTCTGCCAAATAAAGATTGTCATATCTATAAATCCTATAAATAAATATCTATAAATCTTCCTTTTGAACTACAGTTCAGCATTATCCACTGCCTATTAGATAGTTCACCACTGAATGTTGTGAATACAGCATATCTAAAAAAGAATTTGTCTTTCTCCCCAAACCTATTTCTATCCTATACTTCTCTATAATTGTGGAAGAAACCATCATTCTCTCAATCGCCCATAATTACAATTTCAATGTTGTCTTTGATGCCTCACTCACACGCTGCATATTTATTCATTTGTTAAACTTTCTTGTTTCTTTCTTCACAATATCTCTAATATGATATCTTTCCAAGTCATATAGCCACTATCCTGCTTCAAGAGATCTTTCATCTTTCATCTAAACTTCTGCAGTAACCATTTAACTGGCTCCCATCCTTCATTTCTAACCATTTTAATCACACCTGCCCAAATAGTTTTTCTAAAACAGTTCTTTGTCACACTTCTTACTCAATAAATTCCAGTTTACCTCCAGAATTAAGTGTCAAACCTTTAATTTGCACTTAAAATTCTTCATGGCTTGATGTCTCATTACATTTTTAATTTTTCATTACACTCTTTTTTTCCAATGTGATTTCTTCATATCGGTCTACTTGTTCCTTGTGTGCAACATTCAATCCCTCATCCGTGTGTCTTTGTGCTGACCGTTGCTTGTTCCTGGAATGCTTTTCCTCTTCAACTCTGTCTCTTACAAACCTGTTTTCTTTCAAATATTTATGTAAGAAACCTTTCTTGGGGCTTCCACATTCTTAGAACTGTCCCTTTTAAGGTAACTATCTATCTCTTTTGACTACTATTTTTTATGTATCTATTTATAAATATATAGAAAAGGGACTAATTATCTCTACCTTGTATTGATGTATTTGGTATCCACAGAGCAAGAAAGTCAGCCTAATTGAAATTGTAAGGCATATTGAAGAAGTAGAAGCAAGTGGCAGGTGATAGGCAAGTCAATCTACTGACCCCATTTCCCCTTCAATCTAGATGAAAACAGCTCAGGGAGCAGGAAACAACTGAATCTATGAGTTTTAGGAATAGTAGTGAACTTGAGAATGTGATATCTTTAAATGCAGGAACTCTTTTGCTTCTCTATTTTTTTTTGTAGACACTTAAATGTTTATTGATTGATTAATGTTATTCTTTCCTTCTATCCCTTACAGAGGAAGTCTTTGCTTTACTTTCCCAGCTTTCTTCTAAAGAGGAGGCACAGATCTTTCTTCAGTATTTACTTAGTTTTTCCAAATCCTCAGCCATGGAAAGAAAGTTAGCTTTGGAGTGATCAGATCTGGTATCAAATCCTGGCTGTATCACTTTTTTTAATTAAATATTTTATTTTTTTTCCAATTTCATAGAAAAGCCAACTTGAACATTCATTTAAAAAATTGAGTTCCAAATTCTTTCCCTCCCTTCCTCCCTCATCTTTCCCCTCATTGAGAAGGCAAGCAATTTGATTTAATTATACATGTATAGTCATGCAAAATATATTTCCATATTACTCATGTTGGGAAAGAAAACAGAAGCAAAACACAAAAAAAGAGGAAGTAAAAAATAGAATACTTTGATCTGCATCTGGTTCTGCTCACTTTGCTTTTCATCAGTTCATTTAAGTCTTTCCAGGTTTTTCTGAAAGCATAGAATTCTATCATAATCATATACTAAATCATCCATCCCCCATTTGATAGATATTTCCTCAATCTCTTTTAAACAACTACCAAAAAAGCTCCTATAAATACTCTTCTACAAATAGGCCCTTTTCCTTTAAAAAAAATCTCTTTCTGAAAGACAGTAGTGGTATACACAGTTTTATAGCTCTTTGGCTATAATTCCATATTGTTCACCAGAATGATCAGATCTTTTCATAACTCCACTAATATTATATTAGTGTCCCAATTTCCTCACATTCCATCCAACATTTATGATTTTCCTTTTCTGCAATATTAGTCAATCTGATAGATGTAAGGTGATACCTCAAAATTGTTTTAATTTTCATTTCTCTAATCGATAGTGATTTAGGAATTTTAAAAAATGAGTATAGAGAAGCAACGAGGTGGCACAATGGATAAAGCACTAGCTCTGAAGTCAGGAGGACCTGAGTTCAAATATGATTTCAAACACTTAACATTTCTTAGTTATGTGATTCTGGGCAAGTCACTCAACCCCAGTTGCCTCAACAACAATAAAAATGAGAATACATAACTTTGATTCTTTTGTCCAAAAACTTCCTCTTTATATCTTTGACCATTTTATCAACTGAGGAATGACATGTTCTTTTTTATCTTTAAATACAAAATAGAAAAAGAAAAAATGAAATAGAAGAAAAAATGTGCATAGTAGAACATGAGTATTCAAAATATGCAACAATAAATTTCCATTTCAAGAAAGCACATATAATGAATAGTACACATTTTATTCAGAACTATCAATCTTTTCTTTGTTACCTACCTTTTAAATTTTCTTTGTTCTCTGCTATGCACTTTTTATTTTACTTTATTCTTTTACCCCCTTTTTTCCCCCACCTCTCCCAAGCAAGATTCAGTTAAATGCAGACATACACACATACACAGATAATCTACAGTCATGCACATATATACATATATATATTCATATACATCTACTTATGGCTGTACTATGTCTACTTGTCCTCTGTTTATGTCCAACTTATTCTATGTTTTTCTAAGTCTACCAACTTATCACTTCCTATATTACAATAATATAACTTTATACTATCTTGCAGGTTTAAATAGTCAAAAATAATATTGATTAATATGGTTCACAAATAATGTAATTTCTCTATTTTTCTCTTTTTATTGAATCTGCTTTAGCTTTGTCTGAGATCAAAAATTACTGCACTAGCTTTTTTCTCATTAATTTATTTTATAAAAAAAAAATAAGAAAAAACCAAAAAATGAGTATAAAACAAAACAAAAGAGAACATTGTCATGTACCCAGCAGAATATCAGGGAGGATTCAAAATAGATGACAACAAATTATCAGCTCAAGAAAGTGTGTATGTGTGTGTATGTGTGTGTGTGTATGTGTGTGTATGGATATATATACATGTTAGAAGAAATTATATTCAAGAATGTCCATTTTTTCCCTTTACTTCCTTGTAAATTGTTCTTTTGTTCTCTGTTGCACACCTTGTTATTTTATTCTTTCCCCCTTTCATTCCTACTCACCCCAAACAAGCTATAGTTAAGAAAAGATATATTTATGCATATATATGTAGATATGTATCAATTCTATTCCTTTTCATCATTATTTTTCGTATCCCTGCTGACTCTTCTATTATACTACCCACTACCTTGCCTTGCTATTATTTAACTTATCTCATCTCCAAGGTTCCCTGCCCCACCCTTTATCCCATTCACATTCATCTATACACCTTTCTATACCTCTCCTCTTATTTCTTAATAAATTTAGAATTTTATACCCTTTTACATACTCTCTCTTTCTCTCTCATGTATTTTTTCTTCTTCAATCTATCACCTATGCGAGTAGGATTCCAGAACTACCAGTCCTTTCCCCCGTCTAATTCTTCTATGTCAGTTCTTACTTTCACATCTCATTCATATAACCTAATTACTTTTTTCCTTTTCTTACACTGTGTTGCTTTTTAGAATATATTCAGTTCTAACTTAGTCTTTCAAACTACCCAATTACTTATGACAGTCTTAGACATATGATTTATATTTCAGTGCAGAAAGCATAAACAGTTTATTGAGTTCCTGTTCCTTGAAATTGATATGTCTCTTAGATCTTGGGTGTCAAATTTTATATTAAGTTCATGTCTTTTTGCAACAAAATCCTGAAAACCTTACAGTTCATCAAATATCCATTTTCCCCCCATTCAGGATTATGTTTGACTTTTCTGGATATGATATTTTCATCCACAACACTAGTTGTTTTGCTCTTTGATATATGGTGTACCAAGATCTGCGATCTTTTAATGTGGCCACTTCTAGGTTTTGGGTGATTCTAATCATGGTTCTATCATATTTGAATTTTTTTTTATTGTTGCTCATATTTCCCTATCTGGGGCTTTTGGAAGTTAACTATGATGATCTTACAACATTTCCTTGTAGGACGGTGATTGGCGGATTTTATTCTATTCTACTTTCCCCCCTTGTTCCTGCAGTCTAGAACAATTTTCTTTAATTATTTCTTGTATTATTGTATCAAGATTTTTTTTTTGATTGTAGTTTTGGATAGTATGATTATTCCTATTTTTTCTTGATCTGTTGTTTTTCTTATGTGATATCTCAAATTCTCTTCAATATTTTCATTCTTTATATTTTGTTTAGTTATTTCTTGGTTTCTTAGAACTTTGTTGGCTTCTCATGTCCCAATTCTATTTTTCAAGGAGTCATTTTCTTAAGATTCTGGACCTCCTTTTTTTTGTTTACTGACCTTCTTTACATAATCTTGTTTTTCTTAAATTGTTCTTTTTTAAAAAAAGTTTTTTCTCAATTTATTTTATTTGATTAAAATTTTTTGTTTTGTTTTGTTTTTAAAGTTCTTGTATTCTTAAACTGGTGATCATTTGACCTTATTCTTTGGGGTATGAGTCTTTTTTTTTTTTTTTTTTTTTTAATATCAGTCGAACTGCAGTCTTCCCTATTCCTATAGTAATTTTCTGTGATTGTTTTTTTTTCCCTTTGCCTGTTCTTTTTGTAGCAGATTGTTGGTGGTACCATCTCTAGTCGTAGGGCATAGGGGATGGTGCCTCTGACTTCAGGTTCTCCTTCAGTTCTCTCTCTTCTGAAACCCCAAACCAAAAAAGTTATGCTAACTAAAATAATAAGTGCCTACAGTCAGCAGTGTTCCTTCCCCATTGTTTCTGCATTTTCTAAAAGTATGCTGGTTCCTTTTTGCCCAGGGCTGAGTTTCAGTTGTACAGTTGGGCCTGACATCCCTTATCAGTAAAGCTTCTTCAATCTTCCCTGGCTCAATACGCAACTCCTCATACTATCTGAGAGGTGAAAGTTCCTTTGGCCAGGGCTGATGCTACCTCTCAACCCACCTAATCCCAGGGTTTCTGCTTTCTGTTTCAATGGAGCTATACTAAAGGTATTTCTACTTTCTTCAGATCTTCTCCAGTTGTCCCAGGAATACCACTGCTGTGCTGCAACTCTTATTTTGTTTTTAACCTTTTACATTTGTCCTGAGACTCAATTTTGTCTTATTTGTAGTTGAAATCTGGACAGCTTAAAGTTTTCTGACCTTCTCCATTATCTTCTCAGAATCCTCTTGACATAATATTCTTATAAATTTGACTCGGTAGTCTCTATATATGAGAAATGAGACCTTTTCCAGAGATATTTTCCCCTTAATTTTCTACTTTTTTTTTCTAATTTTGGTTGTATTGGTTTTCTTGCGCAAAATCTTTTTAATTTGATATAATAAAAATTATCTATTTTATATTTTCTAATATTCTCTCTCTGTTTGGTGCTACTTTTTCCCCTTATGCATAGAGCTGAGAAGTAAACTATTCCATGCTCCCTTCTTTTGCTTGTGGTATCAATCTTTATGTCTAAATAATGTACTAATTTTGATCTTATCCTAATGATGTGAGATATTGATCTATACCTAGTTTCTGTCTTGCTCTTTTCTAGTTTTCTCATTAATTTTTGCTATATAGTGAGTTTTTGTCCCTAAAATTTGGATCTTTGGGTTTATCAAACACTAAATTACTATGGTCATTTCCTATAATATATTATTTATGAATCTGTAAAGTTTTATGTGTTTCACTAAAGTGTTGTAGACAATTGCCAGAAAGTGCCTCATTATTTATCAATTGACAATGAAATTTTTAGTGCATTACATAAAAATGCTAGGCAAACTGGGGCTCTCTTGTTATAAAGTCTAGATGTCAAAAATTGTGTTAAGATGTTTTTGTGCTGTGTTTTTCATTTAAGGTCATAATGGAGCAGTGACTTCAGTTGGCTGGAGTCATGACAGGAAATGGTTAGTCTCTGCTTCAGAAGACAGAACATTGAGAATTTGGTCTGTTAAGACTACAGAATCTACAGTATTTCTGGTAATGAATTATTCATATCTAATATATTCTATCTTTCCAAAGGAAAAGTTTTGTGACCCTTAAACTCTCAACTGTTACAAACACTTCCCAGTTGAAATGCTGTTTAGTTGTTACATAATTTTTAATCTATTAGAAGATTAAAAAAAAGAGTGAACTACAGTTAGTTTTGTTTGCATGTATTGAGAATTTGTTTAATTTAAATGTTTACTCATTCATGCTTATGTTCTATACATTGAAGTAGCTATATCTATGAATTACTAATTTATAAACTGAAATTGACAAAATAATTGGAACAAGTTGGGAAGGGAGTAATTTGTGTTAATAATAATATAAGTGAATTTGTTTTTCTATGTCTGGTATTGTAATACCATTTTATATTTGAGGAAATGTTAATAGTGAAGAAATAGTTATATTAGAATATATTATATTAGAATGCAACACATTATGATGAAGAAAAGTCCTTTTTTTTTAGAGAAAATAAGCCCTTTTTTATGATGTAAAAAGAGCCAGGGAAAGTGCTTCAGGAAGTAAAGGACATAAAGGGTAAGAAATTTAAAGATGATTTCACATTTACTTTTTAGTAGACAATGCAAAAAAGGGAAAGAAAGAGTAATAAAGAAGAATATTTGAACAAAAATTTGAATTAGTTTTTAAAGAAATGCTTATTTCATAGCAAATACTGTGAAGTCCAGATTAGTTCCCTAGAGGCCTCAGAATCAGCCAGAGTCAGGATAAGCAAAAGTCCTTGGTCTTTAGGGGGAGAAGTGAAGGGGATGGACAAAAGTGCCACACGCTCTCCACCAACCGACCTCCCTTCTTCTCCTCCTCCAAAGTGACTCTGGCTTGTTTTACTCCACCCCCTAATCCCTCCTACAATGATCTCTAAATACCAAAAGATCAAGCCAGCATGGAATAGTGAGAAGGGCCATTTTTCCAAGCATATGCTATATTAGCATATTAGTATTGCCCAATAGTTAATTAACCTTAAGTGTTTGGTTGTCTGATTCCAGTGCACCTATTCAGAGTTTCAGCCCTTTACAAAATACTTTATAGTGAAGTTTCTTATACTAGATAACAGAAAAGCCTGAAAATTAAAACATTTACTTTTAGGAGTAGTAGTAAGAATTACATATTTTTATTTATGGGAAAATGTCATAATTTTTATTCAATAAATTATGTTTATAAACTTGGATGGATTACAAGTTGGAGGTTAAAATGAAACATCAAATATTTATAACAATGTTTGTTGCTATTATAATAGTTTGGTTATAGCAATTCCCTTTACCTGTTCTTTTTGTAGCAGATAATTCCAACTTGTACATTTCAGGACAAGGACATGTTAAGCAAACCTATACGAGTCACACAATTTTATTATATGGATGCTTTTATATTGCTATCCTCTGGATCTGAATTTCACCTATTAAAATATTATATCGACACACAAAAAGATGAGCTCAAAAGGTAGGCAAAATTATTTTTCATGTATTTTAAATGTATCTAACTGATTAATGAATCCTGCTTCCATATTTATCCTTTTATTTTGTTTCTGTCTTTTTGCTTTGTTTGCCTTATTTCCCTCCAGTTTTCCTATTGTTCTTTTTATTTAAAAAAAATTACTTGACCCAAATAACCACTAGTTACTGTGATAAATTTTATTTTTCTCGTATATCTTCATTTCTCTTCTATTCCCTACTTCCTTAATATTTTATGTGGGTAAATTTGACCTGGCAATTCAACAAATATAAGCTGGGTGGTTTCTTATTTCAGAAAGATGAGACCAATTTAATTGGTTGTGGGAATTCCTGGCAGAGGACATTCCCTCTATTAATGCAGGTTGTCATCTTCTCTACGCCTTATGATTTTGGAGAGAGAGAGCATCAGGCAGCAGAGATACTGGCAGATTAAATGACTTATTCAAGATTACACTGCCAGCATGTGTAAAATGTGATATTTGAATATTGGGTTTTTTTTTTTTGGCTATGAGGCCATCTCTCTCACTATGTAAGCTGTTTCTCATATCTAGCTTTTATAAATTAGAATGAATTTTAGCAGATAAATCCTATTGCAGCAAAAATATAATTTTAGCTATTTTCAGTTTTCAATAGATGACTGATGGTAACTCAGCTTTCATGATCCATTTTCAGTGACTTCTCTACAGCCATGTAGTCATTATACTTTATAATAAAAGTTTCTGATAAATTTAGAGAGGTAGAATATTATATAGAGTGCTCTTCTTAGATTTAGGAAAACTGCAACTTAAATTGTCTGGGCATTTTAAAGTTGTGTGACCATAGACAAACAACTTAAACTCTGAGATTCCTACATTGCTTTGTGTTGCTACATATTTTATATTTAACTTTCTTACATATTTTGTATTTAAATTTCTACATACAATTGACCACACTCTCAAACCTCCCCCCAAAATGTTAAGATCCTTCATCACAGGGGAAGTTTTGCTTTGTCTGTTTATCCCCAGAATTTGGCATAGTGTAAGGAATATCATAGATGATTAACAAATCTGCTAAATGAATAAATTAATTAAGTGAAAGAAAATTGATTATTAGCTGATGAAATTTTTCAGCCATTCAAAGTAATGAAGTTATTAACATTTAAGAGGGTTATATTTAAATTGTTTGTATTTGTGCCCACACCATTAAGATTATAGAATCTTGAAGTATGAAAATATGTGTGGTCTAAAAATAAGACTGACACAGGAAGTATGGTTGCTCTTCCTCAGAAGTTCCCTTCTAGGCCAGTGAAGCGCCATTAATGGCACTGTAACCATAGAATAAGATCATTTCTCACTTATGTTGCTGTGCTTAGAAGTGTGAAACTTCCAGTATTCTATTTCAGTTTAGTACATGTTTTTGGTATCTGTAACTCAGTAATCTTTCCAACAAATAGAAAGGCAGTCTAGCATTTACTATTATCTATTTGGTAATGAATAGTAGTAGCCTTTGTACTTATATTGAAGTCATGTATAACCATGGGATTTGGACTTAATGGAAGGATAGTAATAGTATTGGTTAACTGGAAATACTATTTTCTTTTGCAGATATAAACAAAAGAACAAATCCAAAATTGTCAAGACATTTTCTATGACATCAGCTGTAGAGATTACCAGTCTTTCAGCCATAAATGATTTCTATTCCTGTATCCTTAAATTATGTATATGTGTGCTTCTAGCCTTTTGGGTTTTCTACTAGGGTTTCAGGCTTAGTTTTTTGACTGAAGTTGTAGTTGGGTAGGAATAATTATTAAATCCATTCCACTGACTCCAAAGATTCTATCCAACATTGATCAGGGGTCATTTTTTTCATAACAGTAATGGATTATTTTCATAGCCACCATGGTCAAAAAAGTTAGATGGTCAAAAAAGACTATGCGAGAAGTATTGAAAAATATATTCTCAAAGACACATATGACTATCAAAGGAACAAGGCCAATGGCATAGCAAATGGGAGGGGTAGAAAATAGAAAGACCTATTGTTGGTATCCTCTGAATACTAAATGGACCAGAGGACGGCTTCTGGAATATTGAGAGTATCCTTTATGGATGAATGAATGCTCTAAGTAAAAATTTATCAAAGGATATAGATACAAATCCCTAATGAATCTCAAAATCTCTAATTTTTACTGGACTTAGTCCAGTAAATTTGTTGTCAAGAATTCCTTTATAATGGGAGGGAAAAAGGAACAAGGGAAGGGAACAAACATTTATTAAGCATCTGCTATGTGCCAAGCACTATGCTAAATGCCTTAAAATATCATTCCATTTGATCCTCACAAGAATCCTGTGAGGTAGGTATTATTTTAATCCCCATTTTACAGTTGAAGAAACTGAGGCAGGCAGGCTGAGTGATTTGCCCCAGGTCACACAGCTAGTAAATATCTAAGGCTGGATTTGAACTCAGGTCTTCTAGACTTTGGGTGCAATGTATTTGCTTTTGTTTAAGGACTTATAATGAGGGGAAGTATGTAACCACCAATGTAACCACCTATTCCACTTTTGGAAAATTCTAATTGTTAAGAAGTTTTTCTTTACATTGAATTTGTCTTCCTTAAATTAGCTTCTATTAATTGCTCCTAGTTAATCAGAATAAATCTAAATCATCTTTTAAGTGACACGTCTTTCAAATACTTGAGTTGTTAGCCTTTTCCAGGCTAAACATATTCAGTTTAGGATAATAGGATCATAAAGGACAATAAAGATCATCCATTCTAATTCCCTCATTTTAAAAATTAAAAGATTCCTTTCCTGGATCTGCTTATGTCATGATATAAATAAGTTTTTTTTTTTCTGTCCAGGCTACTTTTTGAATATTTTCCAGTATTTCAAAGTTATTCTTAAAATGTGATACCCAGAACTTAATTCAATACTCCAGAAGTGGTTTGGTTAGGATAGTAGCACCATATAACATTTTAATTTCTGGAAGCAGTGTCTTGTTTAACAAACAAATGCTTAAAATCCTTTTTAAAATCACATTATTAACTCATACTGAACTGTTGTTAGTCATTATTATTGGTCCTCTACTCTACCTGATCTTTTCTTGATGACCTAAAGTTTTATGTACTTTTGAAGGTGAATTCTTAAATCCAAATGTATGACCTATCCTTTTTAGATTACTTCTTAGTGGATTTGATCCAGTGTTTTAATTCAATATTTACATATTTTGCATCATTATTTGTCATTAAGTACGACAAGCTTGATACATAACTTTAAGTCATTTATGAAAATATTAAATAAACCAGGATCATGCATAGATCTATGGGGCATTCCATTGTATATCTTTCAAATTTATAGTCACTTGCTCTGCAGACTTTTAATTTATGGGTAGCACCTCTTTGTCTGGGGAACCATTTCTAAACTGACACTCATAGGTTATACCAACCAAGGGAATAATTATCCCAAATTCAGGGAATTCTGAATCTCATCTAAAAATAATAATTTATGAGCTTCCATTGTTCTTTTTATCTTTATTGCAGTTGACATGCTTAGATCAAAAGAACACAATTATTAAAATGGCATTATAAAAAGAGGAGCTATAAAATATCCTTTCCTTAGCCCAAATTTGGGATATACTGTCCTTCTCACAAATACATACAGTTTCAAAGAGAGAAATTGACATACAAAAAAATTTATTGTACTAGTAAATATATCTATATCTATATCTATAGGTGTGTATATATCTATCTATATCTATATCTATATCTACACACCTATATATAAATATAGATATAGATAAATAGTGAATGAATCTAACCATAGCAGCTTATTCCTTCAGCACTCTAGGGCTCAGAGTCATTTCATGGTGTCCTCATGCTGCTACCATTTTGTGAAAGGTTTCTGCTTGGGCTATTGCTTCACTAGGTTCCTGGAACTAATACTTCTTGTCTTCTCTCTACAATTTACGCTACTCCTCAGATATTTCTGAGAATCTACTTTCTGCTACCTGCAGCATTGCCTACCATGCAAGTTGTTAATCGCAAATTGCTGTTGCTCTTAAGAGTAGAGGTGGGAAAGCTGTTATTTCCCCTATATGTTGCATTTTATAAGAGACACAAGGGAAAAGGCATCGAGTAGTTCACATCCTATATCTGGATTCTCTCTTCATAAGTGGCTCACTTTTGATAGCCAATGATTACTCCTTTTCAGCTAATAAATATGAATCCCCATAAGAGTTTTCTGAAGAATTAGCTTGTTGGCTTTTTAAAGACCACCAGGCATGGCAGATCATTCAACAAATCCACTAGTTAGCTTCCCTGTACAGTCAATCTTCAACTTTTGTAGGTGTAATATTCATAGAAAATGGTATAAAAGTAAAAAAAAATGCAAATATTGGTGCATTGAACCTATGGAAAATAACATTCCCATAACTGCCAAAAACTTATTTTTTTTTGCTAGAGATTGAGAAAACACATTTTATATATACATAATTCTTTTTTACATTTAAGTACAGTTATCTTTTTAAATAAAGCCTTTTATTTTCAAAACACATGCATTGATAGTTTTCAACATTCACTCTTGAAAAACCTTGTGTTCCAATATTTTTCTCCTTCTTTTCTCCCTACCCCTCCCCTCTATGGCAAGTAATCCAATATATGTTAAAATATGTAATTTTTCTATACATATTTCCACAATTATGCTGCATGAGAAAAATTAGATCAAAATGGAAAAAATGAGAAATAAAACAAAGTGCAAGCAACAACAACAACAAAAGTGAAAATACTATGTTGTGATCCACACTCAATCCCCACACTCCTTTCTCTGGGTGCAGATGGCTCTCTTCATCACAAGACCATTGGAACTGGCCTGAATTACCTCACAGTTTAAAAGATCCATGTACATCAGAATTTATCATCACATAATCTTGTCATTGCTGTGTACATTGTTCTTGTGGTTCTACTCACTTCATTTAGCTTCAGTTCATATAAGTCTCTCCAAGCTTTTTTTGAAATCATTCTACTGATCATTTCTTATATAACAATATTCCATCACATTCATATACCATAACTTATTCAACTATTTCCCAGATGATGAACATCTACTCAGTTTCCAGTTCCTTGCCACTACAAAAAGAGCTGCCACAAACATTTTTGCACATGTGGGTCCCTTTGGAATACAGGCCCACTAGACACACTACTGGATCAAAGGGTATGCACAGTTTGGTAACCATCTGCTCCCAGAGATTATACACTTAATAAGTGTATAGAAAGAACTATGCATACTTCAGTATTCCTTTAGGAGTTAGGTGTATTTGAGGAAAAAAGCACCCAAGTTTGTAGAGCAGCTGGTATCCTACGAGATGCTTCACTGGTTAAATTTACCTTATTGTTGTAAAGAGTTTTTTGCATTCTATCCACTTATTTTATAAATTGTGAACGTATTGCTTCTCATTTCCCATCTTTTGCTAATTGTAAATAGCTTATTTAAGTGTTTTCATTAAATAACGTGTTGTAAAGAGCTCCCCATACATTTGTTGCATATTTTCATTGTATGCTTTTAAAACTTAAGTTTTATGTTGCAGTTATGCTCCTACAGCCTAGAACAAGTCCTTTCATTTCTAAGACAAGTTTTTAAAATCAATAATGTGCCTTGGTAAAAAATATAGGTGTTGGAAAAACTTTGTGCCAGAATGTCTGTATCTACCATCAGCTACAAATTTACTTTTACTATGTTAGGAAAAGTGCATATTATCAGAATTGACGTTTTATTATAATAAATTATATACAGAGTCTTTGTTCAACAGCAAGGTGATTCAGGCCAGTTCCAGGTGATGGTCAGAATCAGCAAGAGAATAGTTGTTTTCCTCCGTTGTTGTTCTTTCATTTTGAAAGATAATATCATTAATATAAAGCAAAATATTCTGAATAATTATTCTTGCCATTTCTACTTTAAAACATCTCATGCATATGCCCCCTTCTATCCTCTGTTATTGCTCTTATCGATAAGGTCTTAAGGAGCTCTCTTACCTCAAGAACTACCATTTTGTAAATTAACCTTAACTCAGAGTATTGTAGATATTGTTCTCACAACCGGGAGTAACAGGGGATTGGAAATTTTTGATCTCAATGTAGATTCCAGTGTAGCAGTGATCCCAGATATTCATTCAAGATCAGCCCATCAGATCTGCCAAAATAAAGTAAGTACTTTTTCAGATGTTTAGTTTAATTTATAAAATTGTAGAACTGTGTACCTAAAAAAGTACTATTCAAATACAAATTTATATCACTTTGCCTAATTATGATATTTAATCAGTTTCATATCCATATAACTATCTCATCAACCAGTATACATTTTCTGTTATTTCTACAGGGCTAACATAATGTTCTTTATCAAAAGTTTTGCTAAAATTTAGATAAATTATATCTGGAGCATTTTTGTGTTCTATCCAGTTCAGTAGCAGCTCATTTGAATCAAGTGGCTGAAATTCATCAAAGATCTTTGCTCTTCTTATCCTTGCTTCTCTTGAATATCAACTATTATTTCCAATATTTAGTGTGTTCTTCCTAATACAAAGATTATTGTCCTTGGCATAGAAGACAGAAGCAAAATAAGTCTTGTGATAGGAACAATAGAAGGACAATGTCTCCAAATAGAAGAATAGATGGAAGTGAGTAAGGTATAAAAAGCTTGGAGAAGTTGGAAGGAACCATGAGATGATTTTGAATTTAGTCCTGGAGGTTATAGGGAACTATTGGAGTATATAGAATAGATTAATGATAAGGTCAAACCTGTATTTTAGAAGATCAATTAAACAGCTGAGAGAAGAATACACTGGCATGGGGAGAGACTTGTGATGCTGAAATAGCTTGTAATAATTCAGACATAAGATGATAAGGGCCTGAACCAGGGTCCAAATTACAGTGTCAGAGAAGAGAATGGAACATCAGTGAGAGAGCTTGTTGGGAAACTTGATAAGACTTGATAGGATTTTGAGTGTGAGAGATATTAAGGAATTGAAGATAAAAACTAAGTTTGCAGTGTGGGTAGGACTGGAGAATATAAAGGAAAAGAAACCAGATAAAACTAGACTAGTTTACAGCCACAAAACTTGCAGATAGGAAAGGGATAATTTATTCCTTCAAAACAAAATAGCATAACATGACATACTTTGTACTTATCAGTGGAAGATAAGCATTCAATAAAAGAGGGCATTTGAAGCAGAAAAAAAAAACTGATTAAAAACAAACTCTAAACAAAACTATGTACAGATGATTATTTTGCAAACAAAATGTAAATGAAATACAAAAAAATGTACATGTAAATAAGTACAACTATCAAGGAAAGAATAATTAATGGTATAAATTACTCCATATTCTAGTCTATTTAAAAAAAAAGCAAAAAAGATGTTTATTGAGTTGAGCTACAATAGTGGGAACATTAGTACATTTCTAATCTTTTTAAAATTACATAGGTGATAAGTATAAGAGTAGAATTTAAAGAAATAGAAGTGTAATGATGGAAGGTTAGGCCTGAATTGTCATAAACTAAAGTATGCAAAGTTCCCTCTTTTCCCCTGCTTCCACTCATTTTACAGGGATATCAGTATATATATATATATGTGTGTGTGTGTGTGTGTGTGTGTATATATACATATATATATACATGAAATAACTTTTTATTTACAAGATATATGCATGGGTAATTTTTCAGCATTGACAATTGCAAAAGCCTTTGTTCCAATTTTTCCCTTCCTTCCCTCCACCCTCTCCCCCAGATGGCAGGTTGACTAATACATGTTAAACATGTTAAAACATAAGTTAAATTCAATATATGTATACATGTCCATACAATTATTTTGCTGTACAAAAAGAATCAGACTTTGAATTAGTGTACAGTTAACCTGTGAAGGAACTCAAAAATGCAGGTGGACAAAAATAGAGGGATTGGGAATTCTATGTAGTGGTTCATAGTCATCTCCCAGAATTCTTTAGCTGGGTGTAACTGGTTCAGTTCATTACTGCTCTATTAGAACTGTAAGTCAGCATATTTTAAGAGAATAAATTGCAGAATGGGAAGGAATATGAAAGAGGAGAGAGGAGGTAAGTCCAGGTAATGAAAGGAAAACAACTCCTGTAGTCTCTCATTAATGCAAGGTTACAGAAGAGTGGGAAATGTGGCAAAGGAAGAGAGTGAAATAGGGGGAAAGAATGAGAGTGTTCCAGAACCAGGGAAAACTTACTTCCATAGGGGAAAAATTAGCCATATAATGGGAGATTGAGACTTTAAAATGTGTAATTTTCAGGAAGTTTGTACATAGGAAGATTTCTCTCTTCATAAAATGTTGTGACTCTGTGAATGATATATTGTTTTGGGAGAAAGGAAATTGGAACTCTTTGGGACAACCAATACATTAAAAATTTGGAGGGCATAGATCCAGAGACAAGATCGCATGGCAAATTGAAAAGAATGATTGGACCACAGTATTTGAGATAAAAGGAGATTTCTGTCAGGCAATGCTTCTATCCTTCTCATCTTCAGGAATTGATATTTCTGGGAATGAAGAACAACAGAAAAATGGAAGAGGTGGTAAGTTCTACAAAGACAGTAATATAAAAATTAAAAGAGGGAATTGAAACTTGATTCTTTAATTCCATGGAGAACACAAAGTAGTTAAAGAAGGAATAAATAAGTCTCTATACTACTAATCAAAGAATAAATATTAAGACTAGATTGCAAGGGAAAAGAATTAATGAAGAGAACAAAATTTTAAAAATCCTCCTTGACTTTGGAGAGAAGAGAAGAGAGCATTTTTAATTAACCATCTAACTCAGAAGGGAAGGAGAATTATTGGGGAAAATTAGTTAAATCAAAGAAAAAAAATAACTATGTTAAACAAAACTCAAGAACCAAGGAAAAAATTGTTGTTTGTTCTTTATTCTCAAAGAGAACCATGACAGCAGGGAAGAGATGCTATGATATGCTAGTGAATTGGATTTAAGTGAGAGAGGACTATGCCAGATCATTCACTTCACTTTTCCTTCCAGAGCCATTTGGGTCCAGTGGTCAGATATAGATCAAGACAATGGAGATGGCTCTGGATGAAATGGGAGACCTTGGTCTTTTTAAGGGAAGGTCTTAGTTTGAGGCTACACCTGTTCATTGATTAAGACTAGGTAGCAATTGAGGCAAAGAATCTCCTCTCTTTACCTAGTCCAAAAAAAAAAATCTAAATAAATGAGTGAATGAATGAATAAAGAATCTGGTAGTAGAAGACTCTCAGAGTTTCTGGCCAAAGCAGAAATGACTTCTATTTACATTATCTCTAACATACATACATACATACACATGTATATACACAGATACATATATGTATATATACACACACACACATATATATGTATGTATATTATGCTTAGGGTTTAGTTTAGTTTCCAGAATGTAGTGAGTGCTTAATAAAATTTTGATTGATGATCAAAATATCACCATCTTTTTAGTCATTCAGTATACAACTTCAGGGGCATCTTTGATTACTTGTTGTACTTGTCCCTAAATGGTGAATGGATATTCAGTTGCCAAATCTTAACTACTCTATTTCCTCCTGTAGTCATTATCCCAGTTTTGACTGAGGTCTCAAATTGTCCTTTTCCCTGAGATTGATTCCCAAAATTAATTTTTTTAATAGTAGATATTTTTAAGTTGCTGGTGCATGTAACAATATGCCACATATTGCAAAAGTTGCCTTCCTTGAACATTATCTTTACTATGTTATTTTTAAAAGTAAAATCCCACATTAAATGCTACTTGCTGCCAGTATCAAGTTTAAACTCTGAGTTTTAAGGCTCTTTGAAATCTGATGTTCTTGCTCTTTTCCCTCCCCCACCTGTCTTTATTTACAACTACCATTTTGTACAAATTATTCCAATTAGACTAGTATCTTTATTATAAAATTTATATACCATGCCCATTCCTGCCTATATATTTCTTGTTCATATTGTCCCTTCATTTGGAATATCCTTTTTCCTTTCTCTTGACTGTTTAAATCCCAACTATTAGATGAAACTCATTTCATCCTTTTCTTTCTCCTTGAAGCTTTCCTCTGCTATTTCATTGACATCTCCACTTTCCAAATTCCCATAAAATTCACGATCTCTACAATAAAGTTTAGCATTTAATTATTTACTCACATTGTTCTATTAATTTTGAATATTCATTCATCTAATCTCTTTTCCTTTATTGATTCCAGCATATTATATTTACTTCCATTCATGTTCCCTTTTCATTCTAGTTTTCTTATTTAGAATGTTATATTTCCTGTTCTCTGACTAGATAAGCCCCAGTCATATTCAAGTTTGTCTATCATGGAATCAAAGAATGTTAGTGTTGGAGATTAATAATCAAATTTTTGTTTCATGCAGTCTGAGATTATTGAAAGCATTTTACAGTTTCTTCAAAATAATCTAGTTTGGTATCTTTTTCTAATTTAGTTTTGGGTTCATTGTCTATCTCATTGTACAAGATATTTGTATTGATGGACCAGGCCAAATTGATATCTATCCAACTTCATGATTATAATGGAGACTTTATGCTTTCCAAATAAATTCTCTTGTATTTTTTAATATGGATTGTTATTCTCAACTCTTTTTTGAGTAGTTGATCATGAGGCTTTATTGTATCCCAAGAGTTGAGTATTGTCAGCATAATATCATCTGCAAACAAGCCTTCATCATTTATAGGAAATTCCAATAACATTTGAATTTTTCTCTGTGTATCCTTTATCACAGTGGCAAATATCATAAAGACGTTTATTTTGTTTTGACATATGCATGCTTTCTGGAAATGTCTCCCATGAACATGTTGATTTAGATTATATGCATTTGTCATTTGCATTGCATTTTACTTTACTGAATCAGTTGCTTTAATAATAATCAAACAGTAAGAATAGCAGTTTTGTATTTTCAGTACTTTACAGTTAACTGTGTTAAAGATATGGTTTATTGTAGAATATTGTTTCTGAAAGCCTATCTATTCCTTTCCACATTTTTAGGAATGATACTTTTGTGTGTACTTTATTCTGATAAAGATTTTTGTAAAGATGAGAAAATTGACATATTTCAGTAATTATTGATATCCTCTTAATTTCCTTTTTTTGGTTATGATATTACGATTTTTTGCCCCTCATCAGTAGATAATGTTCCTTCTCTGAGATAGTCAGTGAATACATCTCCATGTCCATCAAATTGTTTTGATTCCTACATAGACTTTTTCCTATATTCATTTGATTCTGGTTTAACTACTCTTCCTGTCTTAGACTTCTTTAATGCAATTCCTATTTCCTAGAATCTTTCTAGAACAGAATAGGTTGATAATCATCAACCTAAAAGGGGCACCTCTTAGAGATTGTCACAGACTTCATCATTGCTTTGCTCTGTTCCATCTTTTTAATCAAGTAATTTGGATGAAGGTATAGAAGTTTACAGAATAAAGTTTCAGAAAGATCCTCATAGGCTAGAATTATGGGATGAATCTGATAAAATTCAATTAATAGTAATAAATGGAAAACACTACATGGGTTCAAAAATCATTCACATGACTATAGGACTGGAGAAGTATGGTTAAATGATAGTTCATATGAAAAAGCTTCAATTGTTTTTATTGGATTTCAGAATCATAAGACAACAATATGAAGTAACAATTCAAACAGCAAATATCTGATTACTATAGAATACATTACTATAATTTTGAGGGAAGTACCATATTGTGAGTTTTCAGATGTGGTTGTCACATTTCAAGTTCTACTTTTGTGGATATCTTTTGTTTTTAGATTATTTTTATTTTTGAATATAACTTGTTTTTTCTTCAGTAAATCACCCCTTAAAACAAGAACCCCCTTCCACAGTATATCAGTTACATCTGATAGTATATGCAATATCCCACATTCATAGTTCCTGCCTCCATCAAATGGAGAGAGTATTTTAACACCAAGACCAAACAATATCATTATAATTACTTAACTTATTATAATTATGATATAATTATAATTACATACTTTTCAATTTTAAGTTTTTTTCCCAATTACACTGATATAGTCCATCTTTTCTTGGTTCTACTTACATCTTTGCTTCAGTTTATATACAGTATATTTCATTGGATAGAGAGCTATCCTCATAACCAAGATAATATAGATTTAGGTCCTGCTTTTGACACATGATATCTTTGTGCTCTTGAGAAAGACACTCTCTTAAGAGACCTGGGCAATAATTGCTATGTATAGAGAAGGTGCCAACTTATATTTTTACAGGAAGTTTCCTCACCCAGGGAATTTCCTATATCAGGAAAATCATAGATCCAGCCCCTACCTCTATCCTTATTTGTTTATATAATTTATCTAATGCTTTTCTGAATTTTTTACTTTTGATATTTCTTAGGGCATAATAATATAACAGAATAGTATTCTGTTATATTCTTATACCACAATTTGTTAAGCCATTTCCCAGTTGATAGGAGTTTTACATTTTAAAACCACATAATACCTTTCTAATTTATCTATTAATATTGAATAGTCTGCATTTTATAATTCTCCAATCTTAGGAAGGGCTTTAGTGATCATCTAGTTCAACCTCATATAACATATATATATATATATGTTTCTAAGTCTCAGTTTACTCATCTATAAAGTTATATATATATATATATATATATATATATATATATATATAACTTTATAGATGAGTAAACTGAGACTTAGAAAATAAATATATTTGCCTTTAGTCACAAAGATTAGTGACACAGCTGAGCTTAGAACACATGTGCTTTTATTCCCAAATTAGTACTTTCCACATCATATAAGGATGCCTCTCTCAGGTCTTACTGTTGACTAAGTATCCCAGAAGTCTTCAGAGCTCTGGATCTTCCAATTCAATGACAAAGATCAGTTATCACTGATAGTGGTCTTATGTCACAAACTAAGTGATATTGGTTCATTAAAACCCATATTTGTCATCCTTAAATTAAATTGGATGTATCCAGTAAATGATATTTCTGATAGCTTATGATGTCCTATTTCAAAGAAGTTATGGGTGTGTATGTTTGAATGACTTTAGTTAATTTTTTTTTCTTTATGCCTTTGTAACAGTTAGTGTTTTCGTTGTCAGTCTAAGAGCCTACCTCCACTCCAAGTTTCCTTTCAGTGTTTTTTTTGGAATGTTTTGGGAACCACTGTAAGAGCCTCTTGGATGATGGGTGATATATTAGGAAAAATATTATTGAGGTTTCTTATAGGAAAAATAGTTGTTTGACTTCCTGAAAATAAAAAGTCTGAATGGTATATAATGGAATGAAAGGAAACATAAGCTTACAGTGGCTGTCTTTAGTGTTTTAATAGCTTGTTTTTGAACATCTCTTAAATATTTGTCCAGTTACATAGTGGACATCAAAGTTTTCATCTTAACCATAGCCATATGGGACTTAATACTCATGTAGTCTCTACTGAAGTGAACATGAGAAGCACAAACTGTAATTGTGTGTAAATGTCTAATTTCCAGTAAGATGTAAAATAGGTCATTTTTAATCACTTTTAAATGTAGTAACCATGTTAGTCATGTACCAATAATAGATTTTCTTAAATATATCAGTATGCTAAATCTAAAATGATCTCTGTTATTTAATCCTATAAAGTTACCTTAAGTATGTGGGAATGGTAGGATTTATTTTTTCATTTTCTTTTGTTACTAGCTAAAGAACTGTATACTTGCAATACAATAACCATATTTTCCTCTTTCCCTCTCAAAATACAGGAAAAAGATGTAGATTTTAGTCCCTTTGCATGATGACTCACTCATAAAAAATAGATTCTTTCATGACTAGACAGACTTCAGACAGATTAGACTACAACAACAAAGCCATAGTTTCTAGGACTGAACAAGTTACTGCTGTTTTCTTCCCATCGAAAATGTAGTGTACTTGTACAGGCCAGCAGGTTTTTGCCTGGTTTCCATTCCCCTTCTTGGGAATTTTCTATGATGTCCCCAAATTTGAAAACACCAATATTTTATCAAAATATCTTGGAATTTCCAGTATTTTTGGTCAATAATAATTAAGGTAATCATCAGTAAGCTTAATGCTTACTGATAAATAAAAATATACAAAAATCACACAATATGTGAATAGCACAATTAAATTTAAAAAACATTAATATTAGGCTATAGCATGTATTTTTGCAGTCATTTTTGAGATATGTAACCATTATGCATGTAGTATATATTTTAAATGGATGCATGAGTGTTCATGGAGGACCAGCACCTCTGGTATAAGAGCTTGGCAAACCCTTAGAACTCCTATGCCACATTTGGTATCCACTTGTTACCCAACTCTTATCTGTGACTCCAAGAAGGTGTAGTATGTACAACAGCTATATCCCAATAAAATAGTCTTAGCAGATAAGCTAAACTATGTGAGGGTAACAATAGTCCTCAAACCTATTGGTGATTTAGGTGGATCTTTGTCCCAACCATATGAAGACTTCCCCTGGAAGAATAGGTGGATAAGAACAATTTGTTCCAGTAATCATGAAGGCAGCTGAAGGAGGCACTATGGGCTGCTTAGAGTTTGGTTATACATCAGAGATGCCAAGGTCATCTATTGTATTTCATTGCTAGTTATCTTGACTTTTGTCTTGAATTGGACTTTAATAATTCTGGAAGAGAGAGAGGTTAATGACTTAATGAAACTCCAATTCATATGCAAATGATGTCCCATGATGTCTTCAAAAACAAAGGATAAAAAACCCAACATGTTATATAGGTAGAATGATACATACATCAACTGGTATTACCAACTGGTTCACAGAATTTTTAATCGTAAACATATGAACAGTGTCCTGGAGTAACAAAGCAAAATCACCTGACACAGCATATCAAATTTTGTTTTTGAAAGTAAATAATGAATATAATTCTAATTAAAAAATAATTTTAATATTTTTCTTACAGTCACAAATATTCTGCTTTACACATGATTTGCAATTTGAAATAATTATTTCTAATTAATTCTAATTAAATGCTATGTCAAAAATATTATAGCTTTTCATAATATATAACCAATTGGAAACATCCATTTTTACATGAATCCAAAATATAAATCTTTTGTATTTAGTTGAATAAATATCTGAAATAACAATTTGAGTACTTAAGAAAATTATCACACTTGATATTTATAACTACACAAAGAAAACAATGTTATTGATAGAATAGGAAGTATTTTTATTAATAAGAAATAATATTCAGCTTTAGGTGGTATATGGGGGAAGCAGAGCAGTAGTACCATATGATATTAAGGGAAAAAGTACTGGATCCATTTTATCTAGTAAAAAATAGATGAAGTAAAAATGGAGAAGGAAATATAATAATATTGTTATTTCTAATGAACACATTGTTTCATCCATGTTGGTAGTTTTCCAATAATAAAAATTGCAACACATTTATGCTCTCTTTTATGGGTTGCCATGGCTAAAGAATTTGAGGACCAAGAGTCACTTCCATGTGATAAGGTCCTCAACTAAGATTGTGGGGAAGAGGCCTTCAAATAATGTTAAATTGAAATCAGAAATAGAGAGCTAGAAGAGACCTCAGAGATCATCTTACTCTGGATTCTTTGCATAAGCAAATTGAGATTAAGAGCGTTTAAGTCATTCATCTAAGGACACACACTTAACTGAATCAGGCTTTGAACCAAGTTAAGGTCAACTTTGAAAAAAAAAACTATATCTTGTCTTCATTTTGTTTTCCATCCTGTAGGGATCAGCATTTGCTGCACAACCATTTGAGAATTACAATCTTTTCCTAACAACAGCAATTGGTGATGCAATAAAACTGTGGGATATAAGGACATTGAGGTAAGAGCAAATACTATTTTAGTTTTTTGGTAATCAGAATTTATCAGTGGTATCTCTTAAGCTTTGTTGACTTCAGACAGTTATATTTAAAAATTAGTAGGTAGGAGGCACACTGGAGAGAAAAACAAGCCCAAAGTAAAGAATCTATCTGAGTTCAAATCTGGCCTCAGATATGAATTAACTGTATGATCCTGGCCAAGTCATTTAACTCTGTCTCAGAAGTAGTGAACGACTCCAGTATTTTTGCCAAGAAAAGTCTAAATGGGATCATAAAGAATCAGACACAATTAAAATGAACAATAACAACAATAAGAAGTAAGTACTTCAATTGGTGCAGAGATTACCTTATATTCTTTAAAATCCAGTAAAAAAAATATACTTTGGGAGACAAGAAGGTTTATATCTTCTGCCTTAAAATTAGAAAGTAGGGTATTCTATTAGGCTATGTGCAAGTCTATTAACTTTAAGCTGGTGTCCTTAGAAGTGAATCTAAAAGCAAAAACCTCTCAAACTTGGTTTGCATTAGGTTTATAAAATTACATTTTCTGTCTGTGGAGATTTTTAAAAAGATGAATTAAAAAAAGTCACATTTTGTTGGCTATATTGGATGCTTTGTAAATGTTTGTTGAAATAAAAAGAAATCCTGGGTTATATAAAATTGCCAATGCTTATAAGGTACTTTTTAAGGATTATATTTATGATATTAGACATAGTTACATTAAAATAATTTAATTGGTATAAAAAACTTATGGTATCTATAAGTCAATAGAAACTAAAATGAATTAAATGAATCCCATGAGGATATTCTTTGTCACTTTTTTTTAAAAAAGAGAATTTGATATTTAATAAGTCCTTTGTTTTAACAAATAGCTTCCACTTTCAGAGTTTTGAATAAATTTAGAAAGAAGGCCTTTGAATAACCTGGAAGCTAGAGTGAAATCATGAAGAATTCTAAACTTAGAATTTTAGAATTTTTTCTTAAAATGTTTTTGAGCAGAATCTCTTGTAATATAAAATACTTACTGGAATCTGTTATATACATCTAATACTGAAGAATTGTAGTTTCAGGAAGTATAAAAAGGATGAAAGGTACATTTGTATATTGAATATGGGAGTGCCAGCATGTGTGCATTGTAGAAGGAAGAAAAGAAAAAGCTAAATCTGTTTATGGATATGTAATTGGGCATTTGATAATAAAATATAGATAAAAATTCACCTAGCTTATAAGGTAGTTGTGAGGATCAAATGAGATAATGTTTATAAAGCAATTGCAAACCTTGAAATTCTACAAAAATGTTAGCTACTGTCATCATTATTAATACTTTAAACAGTTATGCTGGGGTCTTTTGCATTTAAAGAAAAATTAAATTAAAAAATTCCATCATCTGCAAATTAGACTTGGCATAATTTCCATCACTCTTTTTCAAATCTAAATGTTTCACTCATGGGACAACTTATTTTAATGACAGCCATTATCTTTCATAAATTTGTATATAATTAATCATGTTTTCTCATGATTCTGTCATAAATGATCAGTAAGATATTAAAGGTCTTTCTTTCCTCTCCTTTTTTCTTCTCTTCTTCTCCTTTTCCTTCCTTTATCTCATTTAAAAAAAACACAATTTATTAATTCTCTAGTATTGCCTTGGCACTATAATACATGCTGGGATACAAAAATAACTAAGCAGTTCCTGACGTAAAAAATCTTCCATTTTAATAGGGAAGATAACAGATATTTATTTTACTATAATATATATTCCAACAAAGATGTTATTTATGTACACAAAACTCACATAAATGCATGTGTATCAGACACGTTATATACCTATATATTATATACAATGTAAAAAATATATGTACATATATATGACATATAAATAAAAAAATTCAAACAATTGCACGGTAAACCTATTGTGGGGTAGATAGTAAGTTAGAGGGAGTGAAAAAAGTTTCACGCAGAAGGTGGCCCTGCAGTTGAGCCTTAAAAAACCAGAAATTCTAAAGATCATAAGTAAGGATGAAGTTAGTTCATGCATGAAATACAGCAAATGCAAAGACACAGAAATGAGAGACTGAGTGTTGTGTGTGAGAAATAGTAAATTCACACTTGTTATATGCTTTCTGCATTCCAGGCATAGTAATGCTAAGCCTTGGGAACACTTAAAAGTTTAGTCTGGGGAATCCATAGAGTGTGGAGGACAGTGATATTGAATCAGGATGGAAAGGTAGAATGGAACAACATTGGGAAGAGCTTTAAATGTCAGTTGGAGAAATTCATATTTGATCCTAAGTATAATAGGGAGTCATAGGAACTTGAGTTGGGGTACTGGTGGCATAGTATAGTCAGACTTGTGTAGTTCTTTAGGAAAAATCATTTTGGCAGCTGTGTAGAGAATGGGTTGAAGTGGGAAGAAATTTAAAATTGGTTAGGAAATTATTGCAGTAGTCCAAGTGGAAGGTGATTAGAGTCTGAATTGGAGTTGTGACCATACAAAGCGAGAGAATAGTACTTAAGTGAAAAATGTGGAGACACTGTGTTGTAATAGACAGTATAGGATTAAGAATTAGAGGATTTTGTTCAAATCCTAGCTCTCCTACTGGGTGATACCCTTTATATTTTTTAAAAAAATATTCATCTATTTCAATTAGATTGCCAGATATGTTGGCATACAATTGAGCAAAAGAGATTCTAATGATTGCTTTAATTTCTTCTTCATTGGTAGTAAATTCACTTTTCATTTTTGATACTAGTAATTTGGTTCTTTCCCCCTTTTTCTAATCAAATTAATCAAAGGTTTATCTATTTCATAAAACCAGATCTTAGTTTTATTAATTAATTTAATAGTTTTCTTAGTTTCAATTGTATTTATCTCTCCTTTGAGGTTCACAATGTCTAATTTGGTATTTAATTGGGGGTTTTTAATTTGTTCTTTTCCTAACTTTTTTAGTTGCATGTCCAATTCATTGATCTCATCTTTCTCTATTGTTTTTCATGTAACTATTTAGAGATATAAAACTTCCCCTAAGAACTGCTTTGGCTGCATCTCATAGGTTTTAGTGTATTGTCTCATTATTGTCATTATCTTGGATGAAATTATTGATTGTTTCTATGATTTGTTATTTGATCCACTTATTCTCTAGAACTAGATTTAATTTTCAATCAATCTTTAGTCTATCTTCACTGGCCCCTTATTGAACGTAATTTTTATTGTGTTATGATCTAAAAAGGAAGCATTTACTATTTCTGCCTTTCTGCATTTGATTGTGAAATTTTTGTGTCCTAATACATGGTCAGTTTTGATGTAGGTGCTATGTACTGCTGAGAAAAAAGGTATATTCCCTTCTATCCCTATTCAATTTTCTCCAGAGGTCTATCATATCTAAGTTTTCTAAGATTCTATTAACCTCCCTAGTTTCTTTCTTGTTTATTTTGTGGTTAGAGTTACCTAATTTTGAGAAGGGGAGGTTGAGGTCCTCCATTAGTATAGTTTTGCTGTTTCTTCTTGTAACTAGCTTAACTAACTTCTTTAAGAATTTAGATGCTAAACCACTTGGTGCACATACATTTAGTACCAATACTACCATTCATCTGTTTTTACTTTTGCTTTATCTGAGATCAGAATTGATACTTCTGCTTTTTTTTAATTAAAGCATAATAAATTCTGCTCCAGTCTTTTACCCTTACTCTGTATGTATCTCTGTTTCAAATGTGTTTCTTGTAAATAGCATATTATAGGATTTTGAAACCACTCTGCTATTCACTTCCATTTTATGGGAGAGTTCATCCCATTCACATTCACAGTTAAGATTATCAGCTCTATATTTCTCTCCATTTTATTTTCTCTCCTGTATATATTTTTGCTTTCTCTTCCCACCCTGTTTCTCCTTAGTAGTGTTTTATTTCTAACCCACCTGCTCTCTACCTGCCCTCCCTTCTATCACCTCTTTTCCCTTTTCTTATCCCTTTCTTCTAGTGTTTCTACCCTCCCTTCTGTCCAGCCCTTCTCTTTTCTTTTTCCTTTCTCCTCCTATTTCCTTATAGGGTAAAATAAATTTCTGTATTCAATTTGAGTGATTATATTATTCACTCCTTGAGCCAAAACTGATAAGCTCAAAACTTCAGACAGTGTTCTTCCTATTACCTTTTCCCCTGTATTGTAATAGGTCTTTTTTGCCTTTTCATGGGATCTACTTTGTCCTATTTTCTCTCCTCTTTCCTCTTTGCCTAGTACAATCCTTTTCCCATCCTTTAATGTCTTTTTTTTTTGATATCACATCAGAGTCCATTTATATTTTTATTCTCCATCCATATATGTCCCTTCTAACTGCCCCAATAACAGATACAGTTTCCAAAATTTAAAAATATTATTTCCCCACTTAGGGATGTAAACAGTTTAATCTTTAAATAATTTTTTTCTGTTTACCTTTCTGTGTTTCTCTTGAATCCTGTATTTGAAGATTAAAATTTCTGTTTAGTTCTGTTTTTTTTCAAGAGAAATGAAAGAACGTCTTTGATTTCATTAAAAGTCCATCTGTTTCCTGAAAGATGATGCTCAGTCTTACTAGGTAGTTGATTCTTGGTTGTAACCCAGGTCCTTTGCCTTCCAGAATATGGTATTTTAGGCTCTCTGATACTTTATTGCAAAAGCTGTAAGATCCTGGGCAATCCTGACTGTTGCTCCTTGATACTTGAAATTTTTTTTTCTGGCAGCTTGTAATATTTTTTCTTTGATATTATAGTTCTGGACTTTTGCAACAATGTTCCTTGGCATTTTCCTTGTGGAAGGTGATTGATGGATTCTTTCAATGACTATATTATTTCAATGACTAAAACCTTCTGGTTCTAATAGAACAGGGCAGTTTTCCTTGATCATTTCTTGAAGAATTTTATCCAGGTTCTTTTAGCCATGGCTACCAAGTAGACCAAAAAATTTTAAATTGTCTCTTCTGGATCTGTTTTTCAAGTCAGCTATTTTTTCAATGAGGTATTTTACATTTTCTTTCATTTTTATAATTGATTTATAATTTTTTTGCATTTGGCCAATTTTGTTTTTTAAGGAATTGATTTCTTCAGTGTTTTTTTTTTTTTTTTCAATTGACCAATTGTATTTTTTTTGGGATCTTTCTTGGATACTTCTTGTTTCTTTCCCCAATTTTCTTCTATCTCTCTTATTTGCCTTTTAAAATCTTATGAATACTTCCAAAAAGTCACTTTGTGCTTGAGACCAATTCATATCACTCTGACATGTTCTCTGTGGGCATTTTGTCCTTCTTCTGAGTTGGTGTTTGGTCTTCCCTGTCATCATAGTAGCTTTCTGTGTTTTTTGCTCATTTTCTTTCTTTTTTTCCTGTTCCATTTATGGTTGAGCTTTGCTCCTGGGACACAGGGGGCACTGAATCAAGCTTCTTGTGCTGCTCTCAATCAATTTTGAGCACAGGAACCCTTGTGATGGATATTTTGCTCATAGCAGGGGGTAACCCTATCTGCTTTCTCTAGGCAACATTCTGGTTTCCCTGGCTGGCAATATGCCTTCTGAACTGGGACTGGAGGCTTCCCCACTAGTTTGCTGTGCTACTGAGCCACTACTAAGGGTCTCATGTATTGATCCACTGTGATTACTTGCTTTCAGTGGATACTGTCTGAAATGGGCTGAACACACCTTTCACCCTAGTGAAACTGAACTTTTTGAAGTCCTTCCAATCTATCTTGAGGTGGAGAGGGTTTAATTCCATTAGACTTTATTCAGAGGCTTGGTTTCCTGTGGTTTTTAAGGGAAAGTTCAAGCAGCTTCCTGGCTTCACTTCATCATCTTGGCTCTGCCCTCAGAACTGGTGATACCTTTTAGTAAGAAAAAAAAGTCTTACTGGGCTATTGAAAGGATTGAGGTAAATGATATTGAATGTTTTTTCTATTCTTAAAACTGTGATTCTTTGTGAGGTGAAGAAATAGTCTAATTTGCAAACCTGGATGTCTAGATGTATGATGTTATCTTTTATGGAAAAAGGAAAGGTCAGAAGAATTGGGAATTTGGGGAGGAAACATAATTGTTGTTGAGTCTGAAATACTTATGTGACATCCGGTTTGAACTGTCCAAATAGAAGATGGAGTCAGATATGTAGATAGGGAGGTCATATGTGTAGTAACACATGGAAGCTAACCAAGTCAGTAAATAAGAGTATATGGAGAGAAGAGAAGAAATCCAAGGAGAGATCCTTTGGGTGTACTCACAGTTAGAGGAATGCTCTGGGTTAAGATTCAGCAAAAGAGAATGAGAAAGAGCTATTAGAAAGGTAGGGGGAGAACCAAGACAGAATATTAGCAAGCATTCAGGAAGAGTGGGTGATCAACAGTGCCAAATGCTGCAGAGAAGTCAAGAATAATAAGGATTGAACAAAGGCCATTAAATTTAACAATTAAGAGATTATTAGTAACTTTGAGTAGATTGTCTAGTGGTTGTTTTTTGTTCTCAAAGAGGACCAAAATGACATCACTATGTTAGACATTGCAATATGTCTAACTTTGGCTGATTAGACCAATACAAGCTCAGAATGCTCTGCCACAGGTTGGACACAAATAGTCCCTATGAATTTTTGAGGTGGACTCTCTAAATGTCTATACCTGGCATTTTTAAAAGGCTAATTCAATTCTGCTTTGTTATAGAGCACACCATGCTAGGTGGTCCTCTGCTATATATTCCATATCATACAATTGAATTCTAAAGTTCTTAAGAGGGAGTTTGAGAGTGTCCTTGTATTGCTTTTTCTGATCACTTTATGAGTATTTACCTGTTTGAGTTCCCCATAAAAATGATCTTTCCAACAAGATCACATTTGAGAAGAGCAGTTTCAGTTGAATGATGAGGTTGGAAGCCAGATTGCCAAATATTGTGGAGGAACTGAATGTAGAGGACTTTTAAAATAAGCTTATCTGAGAAAGGGAGAAGAGATAAAATGTGAATAGCTAGTGTGGATTTTAAAAACTTATGAGAGTTTTTTTTTTAAGGATGGATACAATAATAGACAGCATGGACAAAAGTAGGAGATATGAAAAGAATGGGATGTTAATGGGCATCAGGAGTGCATTAAAGGGATTGACCTTAGTTAGATTGGACAAGAGGCATCTCTTTATCAGAGATTGAAAAAAAATTATGGTGGAAGATGTCTAGGGGATATAAGATGAAGAAAGGGGAATAAGAAAGAGCTCAAGTTAAATGTCCTTGAATTTCTTGATAAAGTATGAGACAAAATATGCACCTGAGAGTGTACAGAAGGTAGTATAGAAAGTTTGAAAGCAGAGAGAGTTTTTTATTTTTTTAAACAGGTGTTAGGGTGAATGGAATTGGGAATTCATTAGGAAAGGCTAAAAAGATTTCCCTGTTGCAGTGAGGGACCAATTGAGATTAGATAACATAAATTTATAATATATGTATATAAATTTGTATATAAGTTAAAGTTGAAACAGGATAATGTAATAAGAAATCATTTTAATTTTCTGCCTATATTTGTAATAGATTTGAAATGAACTAAATGTGGTACAGCTCAATGCTCAATAATTGGAAGCTGATAAGGCCTTTCTACTACTCTTGGTACAATATCTTGCACTTTAATCCTATAATTGTCCTTTAGTTTGTAAAAATCAATCAACTAGGTATCAAATACCATCTAGGAGAATAATCTTTGATTTGAGACTGAATTAGAAAAAAATGGTAGAATGTGGGCTAGGGACTTAAAAAGAAAAAAAAATATTTTTTTGCATCTGAAAAGGAATTTGTTTCTGCCTTGTAGATAATCTGGGGGCAGTTATAGGTCCTCATGTGGGTGGTCACTTGGAAGAGAGGGGCCGCTGTAAGAGCCTGTAGGGACTGGTCTTGTAGTTTGCTCAGATATTAGGGAGCATGTGAGGTCCATGTGAGGATATTCTAAGTGTTCCATTGCAGCAGAACCAAACAGATTTGAGACATCATAAATTCTTATTATCGTTGTTCTTGTGCTTGCTTTTTCAAAACATGACATTGAGTCTGTGTCTTCATTTCATAGTCTGCAGAAGCTTTTACTTGCCAACAACCACCCCAGTAACTTGCCAGGTTATTTGTCATTTTGGTTTACATAACAGTAGCACTCAATTTGAAGTTATGGTTTGATGTGTCTTTAATGTATTTCTGTTTTTCATAGATTCTTTTAAAAAGCTGGATTGGCCTTTAGATGACCAAAAGTCTAGCTCTTTTGCTTTGTTTTTGTTTTTTGTTTCTGTAAAAGGTGCAATTGAGGCTCAAGGGTGTGTGTGTGTGTGTGTGTGTGTATGTGTGTGTGTGTGTGTGTGTGTGTGTATACCAGGTAACACATCTAGTAGAGCCAGAAGTAAAACTCAGATGTTATGAATTATAGACCAGTGTTCTTTACACTATATCACTGCCTTTTATTCCCATCAAAATTGCCCCATGTCAGTTCCCCATTTGGCCTCTTGGCTATCCTGATAGTATGGATTTGTTCTAGATGTGACTATAGGTGTCATATAGTAACAAAAAATTTCCTCAAACTCTGTATACTGATTTCATGTCAGAATTAAATTGTTGAGGCAAAAGAGCATTGGATTGGGATTAGAAAACCTGATTACCTGTCCCTGCTCTGTGATCCTTAGTAAATAATTTATTTTTTCAGTTTCCTGACAACTGGCAGATGAGTAGCACAATCAATAGTAGGCTGGCTTTGAAGTCAGGAAAATTGAATTTTCAAATTTGGCCTCAGAGTCATAACTCCAAGCAAGTCACGTCATCTATGTTTGCTTCAGTTTCTTCAACTGTAAAATACTTCCTAGGGAAGTTGTGAAGATCAAATGAGATTATATTTATAAAGTACTTAGCCCAGTACCTGCTACTTAGTATTACTGTTTAGTCATTTCAGTCATGTCCAAATCTTCATGATCCCATTTGGGGCTTTCATGGCAAAGATATTGAAGTGATTTGCCATTTCCTTCTCCAGCTAAATTTTTTTAAATTTAAGTTTTTTATTTTCAAAATATATGCATGGATAATTCTTCAACATTAACCATTGCAAAACTTTGTGTTCCAATTCTCCTCCCCTCTTCTCTCTGGCAAGTAGTATAATATATGTTAAATCCAATATATGTATACATATTTATACAATTATTTTGGTCAGCTCATTTTACAGATAAGGAAATTGAGGCAAACAGGATCAAGTGACTTGCCCAGAGTCAAACCAGCTAGCAAGTATCTGAGGTTGGATTTGAATTCAGGTTCTCCTGACTTCAGAGACAGTGTTTTGTCCACCATGTCTATGTCTATCTTAAGGAACATCCAAGTGAATATTTCTTTTTGTTAGTAGGAATACAAGTTTTTAATTTTACCTTGGACCTTTTGTATTTTTTTGTTTAAAAATTTTAGCCAAAATACAAGGCTTTTATTACTTGTTCCAAATATTAGGGAGTAATAAAATTACGGATTTCTGAGTTTGGAACCAAGCTTTTTCATTCTTATGTTTTTGTACTCAGTCAATCTAAGTATTATTCTTAAAGAAGAATGAGGATATATCTCACACATAACTTTTTTCCATTAAAAATATTGAAATAAGCAAAGCACCTCACTGGTAAAATAGTTAAACCAAAATCTGGCCAATGTATTAAATGTATGTATCCAAAGAGAGCAGAGAAATAGTATTCATTATTTCACTTTTTAAACTTGGATATATTAAACTCTATGTCTTATAAGTTCAATATTTTATTATTAGAAAATAATTATTTCTGAATGTCCATACTTAAAATAGCCTAAGTATGTTTTTGAAAAAACCTGTATGTTTCTGAATTGAATACAATCTAGTTAGTTCAAAATCTGAAATAGCATGTAGATAATTTTCAAAGATAGAATGAATTCCTAGCTATTCAGTGAATGTTTAGATGTTTTTTCCATTTTTTTCAGATTTTAGAAATTTAGGAAATATTAAAAATGTAATATTGACAAAACCTGATTATCAATTATTTGTATGTTGGAAGATGAGGAGAGGAAAGGAAAGAAGGAAGAGTGGCTGTTTGGAAAGAGCCAAAGATGACTGACTATAACCTAAAGGATAGCACTACTGTTGTGTACTAACAATGTTTGTTATTGTTTCAGGAGATAAGATGTGTAATCAATTTATTTTCATTATTTTCAGTTTATTTCATTATTTTCAAGATTTTCAGTTGGCAGGACATTATAAAGTTACACATGACACATGTTTTGTGGTTGAGGAGTTTTATTATAATGGGAAAGAAAGAATCCAAATAAGTCATGGACCAAGGCAAATTATAGTAGGTGGAGAAGAATAGTTCAGACAGTATGCTATGGGAAATTGCATCAGGAAAGAAAATTTTCTCTGGAGACAATGTGTCAGCAAAGGCTTATTGCAGGAATTTATATCTGCATTCAGACCTAAAAGGAAGGGAACAGTTCCAGCAGATATTCTATAACAGATTGAGAATGCGATGACTGTTCCAGCATAAGGTTAAACATAAGCAAAATTACAGGGCTAGAGAATATATAATAGGAGATTTAGAGTAGATATTTATTTACTAATTAAATATGTAAATGGTAGGAAGATGAAATAAGACTGAAAATGTAGAATCATGAGTTAAATACTTTATTCAGTATCATAGAGATTTTGGAATTTTTGAAGCTTTTTGAGTGAAAGAGTGACATGATCTGAGTGGTGCTTTAGGAAGATTATTTACCAGGTAGTATGTATGAAAGACAGAAGGGAAAGATAATGGAATGGAGGCCAAAAGACTACTCAAGAGATAAGGACCTTAACTAGGGTGACTTTAATGAACATGGAAAGGAAGAGGATCAGAAAAAATTTAGTGGAGGTAGAACTGAGAATATTTTGCAACTGATTGGATATGTGTGTGTGTGTGTGTGTGTGTGTGTGTGTGTGTGTGTGTATGGGTGGGGGGGCGTTAAAAGAAAGGGAAAGAGCCAAATGAAACTCTTAAGGTTAGAAAATGGTGATATCCTGGATTTGAGGAACTGATTTCAATATTAGGAAAAGGGGTTAGCATTTAGAAGTTTAGGCTTTTAAATGAATGGTTATATTTCAAGTGGGTCCATGTTCATTAAAAGATGATGGAGGATGCTGAAATGTATTCCTCTGTATTCTTTCTAGAACATATGCTTTATGATTTCTTATCCTGTGTAATTCTTGTTCATATTTTTCCATAAATCTTCCATTAAAGATCTATCCAATGTTCTATAGAGAGGCCTTCTTCTGGTTTTTATAATATTTCATGTATACTAATATAATGTGAGTGAAAACTTGGTAGAGCAGTAGTGAATATAATGTTGGGCCTGGAGTCATCAAGACTCATTTTTCTGGGTGCCATGTGACCCATGGTGAGTCACTTAACCCTGTTTACCTCGGTTTTCTCCTCTGTAACATGAGTTGAAGAAGGACATGGCAAACCACTTTAGTATCTTTGCCAAGCAAAGGGGTCATGAATAATTGGACATGACTAAAAAAAACTGGAAAACAACAAAATATAACATAAGCTGTCCAACTGTTATCTTCTACTCTTTTTTTTTTATTTAATAGCCTTTTATTTACAGGTTATATGCATGGGTAACTTTACAGCATTAACAATTACCAAACCTTTTGTTCCAATTTTTCACCTCTTACCCCCCACCCCCTCCCCCAGATGGCAGGATGACCAGTAGATGTTAAATATATTAAAATATAAATTAGATACACAATAAGTATACATGACCAAACCTTTATTTTGCTGTACAAAAAGAATCAGACTCTGAAATATTGTACAATTAGCTTGTGAAGGAAATCAAAAATGCAGGTGGGCATAAATATAGGGATTGGGAATTCAAATGTAATGGTTTTTAGTCATCTCCCAGAGTTCTTTTTCTGGGTATAGCTAGTTCAGTTCATTACTGCTCCATTAGAAATGATTTGGTTGATCTCGTTGCTGAGGATGGCCTGATCCATGAACTGGTCATCATATAGTATTGTTGTTGAAGTATATAATGATCTCCTGGTCCTGCTCATTTCACTCAGCATCAGTTCGTGTAAGTCTCTCCAGGCCTTTCTAAAATCATCCTGTTGGTCATTTCTTACAGAACAGTAATATTCCATAATATTCATATACCACAATTTATTCAGCCATTCTCCAACTGATGGGCATCCATTCAGTTTCCAGTTTCTAGCCACTACAAAAAGGGCTGCCACAAACATTCGTGCACATACAGGTCCCTTTCCCTTCTTTATTATCTCTTTGGGATATAAGCCCAGTAGTAACACTGCTGGATCAAAGGGTATGCACAGTTTGATAACTTTTTGAGCATAGTTCCAAACTACTCTCCAGAATGGTTGGATTCTCTCACAACTCCACCAACAATGTATCAATGTTCCAGTTTTCCCGCATCCCCTCCAACAATCATTCTTATCTTCTACTCTTGGCTAAGTGCCTGATCTACCATATTTTCTCATCATGTATGTTTGAGATGATATCAGCTTTGCTACTATTCACATGCAACTTTACTTCCAGAGATACTACCTTCTCACCCTGTAGGAATTAAACCATTCATTTTGGGACTTAATCTGGGATTTCTTATCTTTGATTGTTGATTGTAGAGTGAATAAATGAAACTTTACACCTCAGCTTTCTATATTTGACCAACCCCAGAGAGAGTTTCATCTTATCCAGCCATTCTGTTTTCCTTGCAATCACAGAAAACAGGCTCTCCTCTGAAGATGTTGTATTTATGTTTACTCTGTCTACTATTGGATGTGTTTTCCTCCATAGTGGACCATAGTGGGATATATAGTCAAACTTCTTGCTCCCTACTGCCACTTCTAGGTATTTCCCCTGTTACTTTTACTTAGCCATCTATCTGTTACTTTTACTTAGCCATCTAACTATCTTAGTGGTTCATTTTATTTAGATACATCATCCTAGCCATATCCTGATGATCATTAATTATAATTCCTTATGGTCCAATATTCTCCTCTCTTTCATAGTTAAATTCCTAGAAAAAGCTATCTACTCCCATTTGCCTCTGATTTCACTCTTGCTATTCACACCTCAACCTTTTGCAAAAAGGCTTACTCAATCATTCATTGATCACCATCACTGGTCATCAAGCATTTTATGTAATGGAGTGCTTTATGTAAGAAAGTGATTTCTTTTTTGATGTCTTTTGATTCATGCTTTAATTGGATTTAAGTGAGGCAGAGTTGCATGAAGTCATCAACCTTTTTCTTCTAAAGCCATTACTGTCCAGTGTCAGGTTGTCTGGTGTTGACTCAAGAGGCAGTGTCTAACCAAGCTCTAAGTGCTCCATACTTGCTTCATCTGCCTTCATGGCTGTTTGAACAAATTGTTCTCATCTGCCCATTCCAGCAAGTGAAGTCCTTATATGCTTCATGTAGACATTCCCTCTAATTCTCCATAAGATTTAAGACTCTTTGATTACTTTCAAACTGGTTTAGCCCATTTGCCAAAACAGTTTACCAGAGTGTGGCCATTGTGCATACTACAGCTTCTTGGAGCCATAGGTAAGAGTTAGATGTATCAAGTGGACACCAAAATGAAAAGAAGCCCTATAAAGAGCTTGGCAGCCTTCATACCAGGGGCACTAGTCTTCCCTGAACAAATCCTACACCCTATATAAGAAGGTAACTTAAGTATAAGTAAATTCTTTTCTTTTGGTCTTCTGTCTTTTTCCGATTCTGATCTTAATTCAATGAAGTAGAAGACTGATTTGAACATTTTTTCAAGGAGGTTTTTTTTTTATTTTGATTGTGACAACACCATCTTTATTAGTCTTAATAATTATTAATCTCTAATATCATTACCTTTTTCTTAATTATTTTACATCATGTTTAATGTGCATTAACTTTCCTATGAAGTATGTTTTATTGCATTTACAGAGGAAATATTTGTTGGGAACTTTTGCACTCAGATTTTCAATGTCAAAATAAAACAAAAAAATTTGAGATAAGGATAAAGTAGATTTTTTTTTGAAAATCCAGAAAGATTTAATTAAAATTTTCTAGATTAGTGGTTATCAAAAGTTACGACATGGACCCCTAGGGTGTCAGGAGTTTTGCTAAGTATGCTATAATTTGTGTGAGACTTGTAATTTTATGTGCGTATAGTTTCATGGAATGCTAGAGCACAGCAAAGAATTATATTTCAGAAGGAACTAAACATATTAGGAATCATTGTTCTAAATAGTTAACTTAAATATTTGAATCTTTATGGTAATAAAGGCTCATTTATTCCTTGTTATATTATTCTTTTAAAAAAAGTATATGGTGGAATAATATGCATGTTGCTAAAAAATTTAAAATAGATGAGTTATATTCCCCCACCTCTTATACTTTCTGACTTTAATTCAATGCTACAATGTATGGAACTTTGTTTTTTGCTTCCTAAGGAATTGCCTTTAATTTTTCTCTGTTTTAACAGAATATTCCAGGTAAAGTAAATAGAAGCTTTTCAAAGAATTGTATATTATAAGTATAAAAACATCATCATAGTAAAAGAAAAGAACTGAAGTTTTGTTTTCTCTTTAATTAGTGCCAATGTTAATTTTGTTAAAATAAAATATTTCAAAATAAAGTAATTGAAACTGTCAACCAAAATTTGGTTATGTCTCGCTATAAACTGTCAAGAATATCTCCACTTGGATCCAACTCATTCTCTCTATTCATATGGTTACTCTCTTAGTAAAGATCCTCAACATTTCTCATCTAGATAATTGCATCAATCTTTTAATTAATCTCCCTGCCCCAAGTTTTCTCCTCATTCCAGTTCTTTGTACACACAGATACTCAAATGTTTTTTCTTAAATTCAGATATGAGAATGTTACTTCCTAATTCAGTAGACTCTAACAACTCCCTATTATCTCCAGGATAAAAATATGATTTTAAAAAAAAGTTTTAAAATCCTCACAATTTGGCTCCAGACTGTCTTTCTATACTCACTGTACAGTTACATGTTCTACATGGCAAGGGTTAGGGATATGACATCCCCCCAAATTTTGGGGTCTCCATTTTCTTTTTCTTTTATGGAGTGTTTATAGAATTTTATTGTAATATTTGGATTAAACATTTGGTCATAGACTCTGTGCTGTCTGATGGCTATTGGATGTCATCTGCAGCTTCCACAATTTCCCCCCTCAAAAAATTCCCATTTGATTTCTTAAGATCCATGATATGTTGAAACCATGATAGGGAAAGTCACAATGTGAAGGGATAACTAAATTACTCCCCTTCCTAGTCTCCTTAATCCAGTCAAACTCTTCTTTGTTCTTCCCTGACAATACTTTTTCTCCTATCTGCTTTTCTTTCTACTGACCATCCCCAATATCTGGATTCCTCTCTCTCCTTATTTCCACCTCATAGAATTCTTCTTTTCAAAATGCAGTTCAAGAACAAGTTTTTTAAAAAATGAAAACCTTTCTTGATTTCTCTTAAGTATGAATTCATTCTCTCCTTAGCTACATTCTATTTAAGATATGTTGTATTTCTTCTCTTTGTATTTCCCTTATAAAATTTTGAATGCACTCATGTCTTCTAATAGGATGAAAACTCTTTGAGAATAGGAATTATTTCATTTTTTTGTCTTTGTTTCTCCAGTACCTGGCATAATGTCTGGCACAGAGCAGGTGCTAAGTAAATGCACATTGATGAAGAATAAGTGTAGTAAAATGAAGAAAATCATGAGTGTACTAGAAAGAAAACAGGGGCATGAATTTTATTCCTTACTCTGCTACCAGTTTTGCTTTGTCATCTTGGCTATGCTACTTAATATTTCCAAGTCTGATTTTTCTAATCTGTAAAATATGCGGATTGGGCTAGATAGTCTGACATTTTTTACTGGCAGTGATTCATGAGCCTTCACAGGCTGGTCTGCTTCTTATATTAATAATAGGTTTTTCTAGGGCATATAAAGGTGTGCAAATGATTTGAGAAAAACATTAATTTTGATATGATTTCATTTTGTTACAGCAGTAGTCATGCATTTGTACTTCTCCTAACACTAGGCTGAAAGCATTTGTCCTTGACCAAATGAAACTACATTGAGTTGATTTCCTTACTAATGAACTTGATACTAAATTCTATAAAAAGAAGTTTTTGAAGTAGAGAACATATTACATATTAAAAGTTATTTAAGGATGTAAAAAAGTAGTAAATTTATCATATAGATCAATAAATTTGATTATTTTACTTTATCCTAAATAATTCACACATTGTATATATAGAAGATAGGACAAAAAACCCTTGCTGATAATTATTATTTTTTCCCACATGCAAGTAATGTTGGCAATTAATATTGCCCTAAAGAATCTGAAAATCATTGGTGAATTTTGAAGTCTTGATGTAGAGATGGGGCTACCTTCTGAACAATTAAAGCAATCCCAAAATGGAATGGGCTACCTCAAGAGGTAGGCAACTTGGATGGAGAAGGACCTTGAGCTTTACAACATATGAATGAAGATTTCTAAAAAGAATTAGGAATATTCTGGAGAAGACTCAGGATGAATATAATAACTGTGTTCAACTATTTGAAAGGCTATCATGGAAAAAAAGAATTAGATTTATTCCATTTGATCACAGAGGGAAAAAGTAGGTCTTTTCTCCTTGGAAAATTTCAGGTAGAGAATACATGACCATTTGTAGGGAATGTTGTAATGGGAGTTTATTTTATGTATGGCTAGGACTAGATGGCTTCTGAAGTTCCTTCTAACATTCAAATTCTCTCAAAGGTCTGCATGATGCTTAAAATAACAAATTTGGAAAATGCACATGTACTTGGCTAACAAATTGGTATCTGAGAACAGGATTTGTATTTCTGGATTCCAACTTTAAAAAACAGGAATGAAAAGCTTTTAGGTAGGTATAATTACAAATTAGTAAACATGTATTTTTCTATGGTTTTGAAGATTTAAATTGATGGGCTTTAAAAGAAAACAAGGAACTCAATATTGAAAGGAAGCAAGGAACTCAATATTTCTAAAACATTTTGCTATCATTTTTACCTTGAAAACTTTTTTCTCCTAAATCATCTTCTGAGTGTGTTACTTCTTGAAATCCTTCTTGACATCCTCAGACTCATCCTCAACTCCTTATTTTTTCCAGTCTTGTCATACCAACCCATTACCAGGTTTATTGAGTCTATGTGTCTATAACATTTCTAGAATCTGTCATTCTGTCCATATCTACTACCCTACTTGAATCTATCATCAACTTTCACTTGTACTTTCAAAAAATCTTTTAAATTTGTTTGTCTTCAGTCTCTTTTGTCCAATTTCTCCCCCCAACAGTTATCAAAGTAATATTCCTATTATACACAGGTTTGACCATGTCATTTCCCTGCTCAAAAAGTCTCACTTTTAGTCAGTGTCATTAAATTTTTGGACAGCTTTAAATATTGGGAAATTTGTTTTTTTAAAACTGACATCAAACCTAATTGGCCATTTTGCAACATCTTTTCATTGCATCTATTTTTCTTTCTCTGGCCAAGATGATATGTTGATCCTTCAGATGGTGGAACATAGCCAACATAGACTTCCTTAGTTTTCTTTTCTCTAAGCTAAATATCCCTAATTTCTTTCAGAGTTTTCAAAGCTCAATTCAAATGCCATTATTTTCATGAATCATTGTTTGTCTCCCTAGCTCTAGACCTAGACAAATGCTATTGGGGCCTAGGTGAGATTTTATTCTATGATTTTATAGGTAGAGGAAACTTCTGAATGAGAAAACTTTCTGTCAAAGTAGATTGGCACTTGTTTTCATTTATAGTCTTAGAGAGTTACCTATAGAAATAAGAAGTTAAAGTATTTGTCTTATTCTTAGATGAAGAAATTGAAACTATTTCTAGTCATATGAAAAGATGCTCCAAGTCATTATTAATCAGAGAAATGCAAATTAAGACAACTCTAAGATACTACTACACACCTGTCAGATTGGCTAAGATGACAGGAAAAAATAATGATGATTGTTGGAGGGGATGCGGGAAAACTGGGACATTGATGCATTGTTGGTGGAGTTGTGAACGAATCCAACCATTCTGGAGAGCAGTTTGGAAGTATGCTCAAAAAGTTATCAAACTGTGCATACCCTTTGATCTAGCAGTGTTACTACTGGGCTTATATCCCAAAGAGATAATAAAGAAGGGAAAGGGACCTGTATGTGCACGAATGTTTGTGGCAGCCCTCTTTGTAGTGGCTAGAAACTGGAAACTGAGTGGATGCCCATCAGTTGGAGAATGGCTGAATAAATTGTGGTATATGAATATTATGGAATATTATTGTTCTGTAAGAAATGACCAACAGGTTGATTTCAGAAAGGCCTGGAGAGACTTACACGAACTGATGCTGAGTGAAATGAGCAGGACCAGGAGATCATTATATACTTCAACAACAATACTATATGATGACCAGTTCTGATGGACCTGGCCATTCTTAGCAATGAGATCAACCAAATCTTTTCCAATGGAGCAGTAATGAACTGAACCAGCTACGCCCAGAGAAAGAACTCTGAGTGATGACTAAAAACCATTACATTGAATTCCCAATCCCTATATTTATGCCCACCTGCATTTTTGATTTCCTTCACAAGCTAATTGTACAATATTTCAGAGTTTGATTCTTTTTGTACAGCAAAATAACGGTTTGGTCATGTATACTTATTGTGCATCTAATTTATATTTTAATATATTTAACATCTACTGGTATCCTGCCATCTGGGGGAGGGGGTGGGGGGCAAGAGGTGAAAAATTGGAACAAGAGGTTTGGCAATTGTTAATGCTGTAAAGTTACTCATGCATATAACCTGTAAATAAAAGGCTATTAAATAAAATAAAAAAATAAAGTATTTGTCTTTTATATATATGTATAGTGTATATACAATACATATGTATATATCTATATGTATACATAAATATATATATGTATATATATAGTTATAGTTATAGTGGAACTACATATTAAGATTTTTTTAGACAGAATTTTAGATGAGTCAAATGATCTAAGAAGATTTGATTTGGTGTGACTACCTTAAAGACTGAACCCAATAAGCTGAGTCCTACATTAAAATGATTTCATTATTTTTGATGTAAATCTTACTGAATTATATCATATGCTTACCTTCTTAAACAAAAATATATTGGGCATAATTTATTATTTATTGATGACTCAGAATAATCATTGTGAGCATCATGTATTGTGCTTTGCTGTAATATGGGTATTCCCTCAGGAATAGTTGAGCATACAGGATTATTTTTCCTCTATGCTAAATGGGTTTGGGTGTTCCTTTTAAAAATCAGTTGTGTTCTTTTTGTAAACTTGGTAAAGCTGGGGGAAGTTGGAAATAATAATCAATGCTGAGGAAAAGATGGAAGCATAGGCGTGGTTAGCAAATTGGTTGAGATTTTAGAAAATGATAGAGGCAGCAGGCATATTGGGTAAAGTGATAGTTGTGTAGATTATTGAATTGATGCTCTGGTGATAACTATGGGTTCTAGAAAATGGCTATTTAGTTTTTTAGAGAGTTGGGAAGAATGGTGATGGTTGGTAGACAATAATTTGAAGTCATTTACTTAGAGACTGTCATGAGTCAGTTTGGGCCTTATCGGCTATCTTGGTTTGTTAAAAAATGTTATCCATACTATTTTGAATTTACTGAAGAAGTTGTTCTTAGATAGGTTGATGGTAAAGGGCCTTGAAGTTTTAAAATCATCTTGGGTAAAAGCTAGTTTGAATGGAAGGATATGTTTTGGACTGATGAATGAATGAGGTAGTTATAGATACACATTGTGATGAGAAAGTAGGAATTTTTGGTTGCAATTTTAAAGATATCATTCCATGAAAGAGTTGGTTCTTTCTTTCTGGTTCTTTTTCTAGGTTCACCATTTTAAGAACAAGTGGATTTTGTTATAGAGGGCATAGAAGAGATATAGTAGAAAGTGGATTGCTAAATGAAGCTTCTGATCCATATCTGGAGAATCTATTTGCCTGCTTTAGCTATTTTTAGAAATATTACAATCAACTGTTGATACTTACTATATCTTCCAACTATAGAGGGACATAAAATCCACTATTCTTCCCTCATTTGGCTAAGCTAGAAAAGTGAATTTTAGCAAGCCATACAGATTATATTGAGACAGGAGCTTTCTGCTATGAATAGAGTTAGCGCCCAGTCCATTCAAAACTGACTTGTCCCTTGGGAAAGAGGGTAGAGGCAACTGACTGTCAGATCTGTCATTTATTTGCTTTATTTTTAAAAAATATTTTATTTGTTTTAGTAAAACAAGATCTACCTTCTCACTCTCTCACTCTAATCCTACTTCCTCCAAATGAGAACACACATACACACAAAAATGCATTATAAACATATATAGTCAATCAAAACATATCTACATTAACCATGTCTAAAATTTTTTTTGTCTCTTGCAGTGTGAGTTCTTCATCTCTTATTAAGAGATGATGGGTATAAGTTTCTTCATTATTCTCGAATTCTAGCTGATAAGAATTCATCACAGTAACCAGCCCTTTTTTTAAAAAACTTTTTTTTTTAATCAGTGACTCAATGTATAGGTATTCCCTAAGTTTCCCATTCTTTGCCACCTCAAAAAGAGAAAAAAATATTTTGTTTATATCCTCAGAACTTATTTTGCTTCAGACTCATTCCTCCCTTAACCTATTCTTCTTCTAATTCTCTTTCCATTCTTCTCTTCTTTCCTATTTGCCTACTGAGTGAAATGTGTTTCTGTATCCAACACTATATGAGTGTGTAGTCTTTTGAACAGTTCACATGAAAGTGAGTTTTAGGTATTGGTTGTTCCCCTTAACCCCCCTTTCTCTATTTGTATAGAAATTTACTTGTACATTATGCTAGTGAAGCAATTTTCCCTAATCTTCCTTTTTCTTCTCTCTTTGAATTGTCTCTTCATTGTCTTCTTCTTTTCCTCTTTTTCCTTAAGGTCTTCAACACATAATTGAACCACTCTCGGGTCTGGTCTAATTAGACTCCTTCTGTGCTGATAATGATGAAGTTCAGAGGGACACATGAATCTTCCCATATTTGAATATAAGTAATTTATCCTTGTTGAATCTTCATCTTTATTCACTTATCTTTATCTTTTTATGTTGTTTTTGACTTCTGTGTTTGAATTTCAAAGTTACAGCTCTGGTCTTTCCCCCGCCCCCAGGATTGGTTGAAAATCCTTATTCAAGGTTCATTCCTCCCTTTCCCTTGGCATTATATTTAGTTTTGTTACATAAGTTATTTTTGGCTACAGACTTTTGTCTTTTGCCTTCTGGAATGTAATAGCACCTATTCCATAGGGTGCTGTGAGAATCAAATGAGATAATATTTGTAAAAATAGTACTGTGTCTAGTATTTAGTAGATTTTATATAGATGTCTGTTTCATTCCAAATTTTCAGTTCTTTTATAGTGATCACTACTAAATTCTATATTATCTTTACTGTGGCAGCTTGGTATTTGAATTATTTCTTTCTCTCTTATCTTAGAAAGAATTTTTTCTTTGACCAAAGAGCTATTATGTTCCTGAGAGTCCATTTTGGGCTTTCTTTCAGGAGATATCTGGTGAATTTCTTCTATTTCCACTTTACCTTTTGACTCTTAATAAGAGTCTTGAAAATTCTGTTTTAAGATTTCTTGAAATATGATGTCCAGCTCTATTCCTGAGTCTTTAAAAATAATGGAATTCAGATGGTCTAATGATTCTTCCCCCCTCCTTTTCCATCTGTTTTGTTTTTTAATCTTTTGACTTTTAGAAAAAGTAATTCTTTTTGATTCATCAAATTATTGGCTTCTTTTTGGTCTATTTTAATTTTCATGGAGTTTGTTGTTTAATCAGTTTTGAATCTTGTACTAAAATGTTAATTCTGTTTACAATTCTTCCATATCTCCCATTTCTTTTTATCTTCTTCTAAAAGAACTATCATTCTATTTATATTTTTTTCAATTCTTGTTTCTTCTAAGAATTGTAGCTGAGTCTGTGACCAATCTATATTTCTCTCAGGCATTGCTTATAGATGTTTTGGTCATTTTCTTCTTCTGCATTTATATCTTGAACATCCCTATTATCATAATAGCTAATTATGGTGAGGTTGTTTTTTTTTTTCCTTTGCCTATTATTCTGTTCTACTTCTTGATTTTGGACTTGATGTTAGGACTAGATTGTCTCATTTATGGAAGGAAGGTTTAAGCTGGTTTAATCGCCACTTTCTTGTAGATATTGAATGTAATGTTATTCACAGGTCTAGGGGACAGGCTAGGGATCTGGAAGCTTTCAGTGTTTCCAAAGTGATATCATTTAGGGTACAGTCTTATTGACTGCTTCCTTGGTCTAAACTTTATAAGGTCCTGATCTGCATTACAGTCTCTTACAAAAGTAGACTGTCATTGTACTCTGCTCTGTCAGCTGGAAAAATCTTTTGGCTTAAAGAAGTAGAATTTTAGGTTCCTCTTTGCTTTAATTATTTCTTTGCATTCTAGAAAGATGCTTTAAGTTGAGAGCTTGCTTTTTCCATGGATTCTGAGCCATCCTACTACTGCTGGCTTTTGAACATTCTCCTTCTCTCTTTATTCAGGGCTTGACTTTCGCAAAAGATAAGCTGCTATTGATAACTCATATAGAAAAGTTATTTAAGAGCTAGCAAGATGAATTATGACTAGGATATGTGATTAATTAGAGTGGAAGTAATGAATAAGTATTGATGAAAACAGGTCTTCTGGCCATGTATTTTTTTTCCTTCAGTGAAGAAAGAGTGGTTCTGTTCTTCCATTACCTGGCTAACATGAGAGTACGGAAGTCTTTTGACTATTTTCTTTTGCCTTTCCTTTCCTTCTGAGGGATTCTGTTTGACTTTTTCTTATGACTGCCTGCAGTCCTTTTTGAACATAGTGCAGTTATTGATCTATTGCCATTCATCTCTAAGGAATATCTACATTTCTCATATTTATAGAGTTGTTAAGAATTCTATTTTTAATATATTGGAATCAACACAATATTGCATATTGCTAGAAATTTCTCTTGATTGTCTATATATTTTGTTAGTCTCACTCAAAATTATGGATATTTATTTAATGAGGGTTAGCCAATGGCAATTACTGACAAAGATTCCTGAGACAAGAGATTAAAAAAATCTTTGGAGGTAGAGGATGTCCTGTATAAACATCTAGATGGCTTTTACTAAAGCTATTTAGGAAAACCTTGAAATGAGAGAAATTGGATTCTTAAGTGTATAGATAGTCATATAGGTGGGATGTAAAGTTGAAATATAGGGAGTTGAATACTAATAAATTACAGTGATTAGAATCCAACATCACTAAGTAGCAGGTTCTTACTTCTAATAGGAGTATACACTGAGGAAAAGGTATGGTCTCAAGAGGTCCTATTAAAACCAAGCATTGACAACTGAGCCTGGGGCACTCAGGTTATCATTGATTATTTATTAGTATTTTATGTCAGCTAGCTTTACTATAGACCAGGAGCCCAAGACATATCCCATGGAACATATATAAGCTATGTTCTCTTGACTGCCATAATACATAGGCATCCAAATAGAATAAATGGCACACAGAAAAGGAAAGTGACCTGAAGACCCCAGACCATTGCGGTATGGTTGTACTGTCTTACTGGATTCAGGATCCTTTATATTCTTCCCTCTATCTATAAATTTATATTTATCTAAATATTTATATAAAGAAGACACCACCAATATTCTGTTGCTCATCATCCTCTAAGGATATTAAATAATTATAGTACCCACCTGTGTGTTTCTCTCTGTGAAGCTTCACCTTCTCTATTCCTGCTCCTCTGAACTACAATACTACTTGTCATATTTTAACATTGGGAAGTTGAAAGAGGTTGCAAGAAATCTTTGGGATGCTAGGTCTTGTTCTTGATTCAGGTATATAAATGACATGTTTTCACATACTGTATGTCCTTTTGTGTCTGTTGCTTCTAGCATTTGTAGGTCATGGAGTGTTGACCTGTGGTGAAGTGGCAGAAATGAATTTGTTGTGTTATAGACAGAGACCTTCAATGTGGGTACTGCCAGATGGTATTGTGAGGGGGAATACATTAAGTTCAGGGATCCTTTCAGATATAAATCATTCTCCAGGGACTGGAGAGGAAACTGAATGGATGCTTTGGTCTTTTGTCTAAATATATATATGCTGTTGCTGTCATTCCTTAATAAGAGAATCACAATTATACAAGCTCAGAGTTAGAAGGAATCTCAGAAATCATCCAGTCCATGCCTTACTGGACTATTCCATAGCATCTGTGACAACTGATTATCTATTTTCAAGCTGAACATCTCTATGTAGAACTCATTAATTCTAAAACATTTTAAATGTTTTCTAATTCTAAATTTTAATTCATTCTAAAAAATTCTAACAGCTTTTAAAGGCCTTCCTGACCTGTTTACTTTCTGTTTTTTAATCTTCTTAATCTCTTCTATGGATTCTGTGATTCAGTGACACTACTTTGATTGCTGTTTTCCCTACAAAATACTAAGCAATTTTATTGACTGTCTCCCACACCTGGAATTCTCTCCCTGCTTCTTCCTTCTGGTTTCTGTGACCTACTTCAAATGTCATGTAAAATCCCCCGTTCTTTAAGAAGTCTTATCTGGTCCTCTTTAACACCTAAATTTTATCTCTAAGATTATATTCAATTTATCCTGTAAATATATTGTTTGTTATGTAGTGTTGTCTCCTCCATTAGATTGTGGGTTCCTTGTGCAAAGGGACTTTTTTCGTTGTTGTTGTTTGTTTCTCTAGTTAATAGTACATTTATTGGCCCTTAATAAATGCCTTGATTTGACAACCAGTTATACTTTTGGAAAACTCTAATTTTTAGAAAAGTTTTCCTGATATGAAATCTAATTGTGGTCTTACTGAAACTTGCATTGATCTTTACTATTTCTACCCTCTAGGATAAGCAGAAGTCTCATTTTTCTCCCACATGCAGCCTTTCCAACACTTGGAGATAAATATTATATTCCTCCTAACAAATACTAAACCTGATCATCATTAGCTAGTCAATTTCTTTCCTAAAATATTCTGCCTCAAACTAAACCTAGTTATACAGATATGGTCTGATTGAGACAGAATACAGCAGATTTCTTTTCTGTTTTAAACACTATTTCAATCAGCACAGTAAGCATCAATTAATGCTTTAACTTAATTCACATTAGCTTTTTTTGGCTGTCATGTCACATTGTTGATGTACTCTGAACTTTTAAGTTCATCAAAACTATGTCTTTTCCCACACAAATTGATGTACAAGTATGCCTTTTCCAAATGATATTTGTGCAGTTGATTTTTTTAATGTTTCAAAGGTAGGACTTTATACTTTTTTCCCCCAATCCAATTTTTAAAATTGTATTTATCTCATAATCTTAACTTTTTGTTTTACTCTGCTATCCAATGTACTAGGTAGCCTTTTTAGCATTGTGTCACCAGCATGTTGAATTGCTATCACATATATACACTTTTATATAATTTTTTGATAAAAATGTTAAGTAATGCAAATTTTGAACAGTATTAGGATGAGGATAGATCAGTGACATCCACTCTAAACTCAATATCCTTGTGGATTTTCCTGCTTTAGGTAGGACCAGATCTTCAAACTTGTGTGAAAGAACATTGGCTAAGTTATTTTCAATTTAAGACTGATTTATATTGAACTATAACTGACTAAATCAGAATGGCTGATGGATCTGATTTTTGTTGTATTAGTAAATTATCTGGGGGTGTTCTTGATTGTGGTGTTCTTTCTATTGTGATGAGATCATTGGATTCCTGCAGGAAAAGCTGCCAAGTGTAGAATGTAGGCCTCCAGGGCCAAAAGCACTATTTTCCACATTGTCTAATTTGCAGTTCAGTTAAGGGAAAATCGTGATGAATTGGGAGTTTAAATCCTAGTCCTGCCATTTACTTCTCATATAACTTTGCTCAAATAATTTAGTTCCTCTAGATTTCAGCTTCCCCATCTATAAAATGAGTGGCTTGGCTTCTCCAATTACCTTTCAGTTCTAAATCTAACATACAGTGTGAGATTTTTTTGAGAAGCAGACACTGGACTGAAACTAGATGGGTTTTGAATCAGGATGAAATACATTCCCTATTATGATACTTGAAATATGTATTATAGTCACTGATGGTCTAAGTAGACCAAGACTGGAACAATATAAGCCCTTTATTCTTTTGGTGATAAGATGATCATTCTCAGATATAACTAGTTACATGTTGTAGACAGGGTGAAATAGAGTACAAACACCATTTGTATGCCACAAATTCAAGAATCTGGAGCTCAGAGATTCTTGAGACAGTTTCTTATCTGATAATCATATCAATTCTCTGAAGAGACTAAATATCCTTTTGAGAGATCATGTGTCTATGATGATTCTGATCTTCATACTTGACCCAATATACCATGATTTATCTAATGATTCTGACCTGCCATGGCAATATAGGTAATAGATCATGCTGGAGATAAATACTGTCAGCATAATGACCATTGAGTCCCTAAGGGTGTAAGGGAGTTGAAGTAATATATGATTTTTTATGAACTAATTCTTCACAATTCTTTAACTGAATGCAGCACATCTTTAAGAGAATAGAGAAAAAAAATCCAATTTCTTAAATGGTTACTTTCATGAAGGAAATCCGAACTCTGCCAATATTAAAGCTTCCAGGGTATGCTGGAGTCAACTGCTCTGTAAGTTTCTCCTGTTTGTTATCTGGGTTATTGACCTTGTTTCTTGTATATCTATTCTCTTAGGAGTTCTAGTATTTTAGTATAATTCAATGAGTGGTTAATATATATAAAAGAATTAGAATGTGATTCCTATGTTTTTAGTGACTGTGACCAATATATTTTAATATGTAATTTTTATGAAAGGGCTTTATTAAATGAGATGTTTAGACATTTCAATACCTGACATTAATTGATCAGCTCAATGTTTATGGCCTGTTAAAAGTCACTGGGTTTCCTTTCAAAAACCTTAATTAATAGTTAAAAATTCCTCTGCAGTAATAGCAGTTTTGGCATCTATCTTACAGGGTTCTTATGAGGCTCAAGTGAGATAATTATGAAGCTCTTAACACTGTGCCTGGCACATGGTAGACAGTTAATAAATTCTTGTTCCTTTCACTTCCCCCCAGTCACATAATAGTAAAAATGAAAGCCAATATTTATACAACATTTTAAAGTTTGCAGAGAGCCATATATTTATTATTTTATCTTCACAAAAACCCTGGGTGGTAGGTGCTATTATTATTATTACCATTTTGTAGATGAGAAAACTGTGGCAAACAAAGGTTGAATGTTTTGCCCAAAGGCACACAGACCTGGTGAGACAGAGAGAGAGAGAATTTGAACTCATCTTTCTGACTTCAAGTCCAAGGCTATAGCCACTGGACAATTTACCCGTCTGGGTAGACCATAAATCAAGCCTGGGTAAGTTATTTGGTTAAACACAAATCTGGGAAACTCAAGGACAAAGTTCATGTTGTATATATCCTAAATAATCCTTGTGGTTCTATACTCAGCAGGATGTTAATTACATTGTAAGCTTTCATAAAGTAGTTGATTGATTCATTGATTGAAAAGGGCCTTAATAGGTCATTATAGCCATTTCATCATCCCTCAAAAGTTGTGCTTAAATGAATGATTCTCATTCCAGTTTTAAAAAGATTTCCTGTTATCCCAAGAATGTCTAGAAGTTTCCAGGACAAAATTAAATTGATTTCACTAGAATGTTTTAAATAAATAAATGCTATACAGCACTTCTGTGAATAGGATTATGAAATGAAACAAATGCTGCTTCATGTTTTAATTATATGTAGCTAGTCCAAAAAGGCTTGTAAATTATTTGTCTAAATGGTTCAAGATAGGAAAGTGTTTTATTATTGTTCATTTGCTTCATTTGTGTCTGACTCTGTGACCCCATTTGACACTTTCTTGGAAAAGATCTTGGAAGGAATGGCCATTTCCTTTTACAACTTATTTTATAGAAAAGGAACTGAGGCAAACAGGTTTAAATGACTTGTTCATTCTTAAGCTAGTAAATTCTTGATGCCAGTTTTGAACTCAGGAAGAGTCTTTCTGACTCCAGGTATAGAACTTTATACATTGCACCACCCAGCTACTGGAAAATTATTTATCTCATTAAAAAATCTTTAGGATAACATATTCCTAATTATCCTTACTATCAAAAAGTTCTTCCTTCTCTGTAGAAATGGAAAATTTCAACTGTAGGCCATTTAGAAAGCAAGTGATCTTTAGTTTGCAACCAGGAAAAGAGGGGGAACAATTTGACATCTGTCAACAGGTGTGCTGCCTGAGATGAGCCCAATTAATTGATTTTCATGTTCTAAAATAGAAAAAAAAGTGCTAAAACAACTGAGTAATTTCTTTCTTTTTTTCCATTTAATTTTTATTATATCAACAAAACAGTGACTGTTTTAAACTTTATCATTAATTTTATAAACTTTATCATGAACTTGATTATTTTCAGTGTTTCTGTTTGATTTTGTAGGTGTGAACGCCGTTTTGAAGGACATCTTAACCGCTGCCATCCCTGTGCAATTTCCATCAGTCCTTGTGGGAGATATATAGCCTGTGGATCAGAGGACAAACATGTATGTGTTTCAAATTATTTAAACTTGAAATCTTTGGGTAGATAAAGTATTGTTTGGGACTAAAGAATAAAGACCTCTCTGTGGAGAAGGAATTGGATAAAATAATTTTCTATCCTGAATATTGACTTTGAATATGAGACTATATTTCATCGATATATAAGGTTTTTTTTTTTTTTTTAAACAAGACCTCTGATTTCTTTGATGTGGGGAACTCTACTGAGAAAACTGATCTCCTGCCCATGTATTCTCTTTGCCCTAATATCTTAAAGAGTTGCCTGGATATACTACAAGGGTAAACATAACCAGTTTGGTCAAAGATGAAACTTAAACTTCAGGCTTCTTGGATCTTTTGGTCAGCCTTCTATGCTCCATATTTTAAAATACCATGATATTTTAATATCATTCCAGAAAACCCCATATTTTTTATTTTAATGATGTGTAATAGAAGTTTGACATATATTTTTTCTCCTCTACAATTTCTTGCTCAACTTCTATTAGGTTTTTCCTCTGTCTAGAAACATACTGATTTCTCTCGTAGGCTAAGAATCGCAACAACTAAAACAACTTATCATGACTGCCATATTACTAGATTGCCAATATATCTTTGCTCCCTTTTGCTTCTATTGCCAACTTGTAGGATGGGCAATCAACTGCATGGGCAATTCCTTTCATTCCCTCTTCATCCATCCACTCCTTGATACAACACTTTCTGACCTCTATTTTAGTCACTGTACTGGAATTGTTCTTTCTAAGATCAAGAAAAGTGACCTTTTCATTTCATTCATTGTCTCTATCTTTAGTCTCTTTGACCTGTTTGCATTTGACAGTTATTTCCTCTTTGACTTTCTTTTTCCCTTGGGTTTTCACTGCTTTTTTTTCTTTTTCTTTTCCTCTTTCCTTTGTCCTCCCATGTCCAAACTGTTGCTAAGGCTTGCGGGCTTCACTTTTGCAACATCTCTTGGATGCATCCCCTTCTCTCCTCTGACACTTCCACCACTGGTGAAAGCCCTCACCTACTCCAACCTGAAATATTTCAAAAGCCTGCTGGTGGGTCTACCTGCTTCAATTCTCTCCCCACTTCAATCATCTATCCTTCATTCACTCATTAAAGTTCTGATCTAATCATGTCACCTCTCAATAAACTCTTGAGACTCTCTACTGATAATAGGGAGTCTCTTCAAATCCTCTTTGACACTCACAGCCCTTCATGACTTAGTCCCCTTCTTTTTCAGTCTTCTTACATCTTACTTCCTAGTCATGTATTCTGTGATCCAGTGATGTAGCCTCTAGACTTCTTATGAAGACCAAATCAGATGATAAATTAAGTGCTTTATATCCCTTAAGCCCAGCTTTTTATTCTTAAACCATGGTTCTTGATCACATATGGGGTCTTATAACTGAATGTGGGGATCATGAAATTATGGTTTATTATGTAAATGATGGATACCCATTTTATATGTCTGTATATATCCAGGATCATGTAAAAATTTCTTGGGAGTAAAGGGATTGTAGTGGAAAAAGTTTAAGAATCTTTGCCTTAAAACACGTTTTAAGGCAAAGATTCTTAAACTTCAATGATAATAGAATGATAGTGATTACTGTTATTATTATCTTTGTAATCAGTTATTAACTTAAACTTCCCACAATCACTTTATAAATTATAGCTATATCTAATAAATGACTTTAATACTGACAGTCCAATCTCCATTAAAATTCTTTCTAATTATTAGTAATTTTTTTATATATTGTATTTAATTATCAGTATATTCCTTTTTTATACATGTAGTATAGATCTTTCTCTTTATAAATTTACTAAAATACCTGCCAATGTGTTATATATGCATATATACATATATTTAAATGTATTATATGTGTTTTACATTGTAAATTTGTTATATATACATGTATATATATATATATATTTTTAAATGTATTACAATACATAACTATTTTGTATATATGTACAAAATTTCTCTACTTTGATGCTCTTTCATGATTTGGAGTTGAGCCTTTTCATCTACCTACTTACCTATCTATTTATTTTTAAAGTTTGCATAAGTAAAACAAAAAAATTTCTCTGCCTGGTCCCAGTATGAAAAATTTGGGGTATTCGCTGGAAACTGGAAAGAGGCAAATAATTTGCTTTCCGGTGGGGAATAAGTCCTAAATTAGAGTTATTCATGAGGACAATATTGGCTGCCCTTGAAAACAGTCATTCAGTTAGTCAATAAATGTTTACTAAATGCCTTCTGTTATCATGCTTGATATCATTATCATGTTATCACTTTCTAAGTAATGGAGATGCAAATAAGAGAAAAATACTTCTTTCAGGAGTGAGAAGATAAAACACAAAAGGATGCTGACAATTCAGGGGATTGGGAGTGAATGGATGAATTGTGAAAAGTCCATAGGTTCCCCTTTTCTGGAAGTCTTTAAGCAAGTGCCACTAAATCCTTGCCTGGTAGACCATAGATCTTGTTCTAGTAAAAGTTGAAATAGACAGCGTCTTCTAACTCTGAAATTCTGTGAAACTCTTGAAGATCCCAGCAAACTGTATTGTACGTAATTTAAGAATAGACAGAATCAAAATAAAAAGATAATTATTGCTTTAAAAAATAACCATTATATTGTAATGGTTCAGAGGTAAAAATATTTTCTACTGACTTAAATTAAAAAAATTAATCTGAAGTATTGAAAATAAAAATTCTAGAAAGGATGTTTCAAACTGAACTGTGGTCAACCCACAATATGCAATTGAATTCCTGTAGCAATCTGATACCTGAAAATTCCTGCAGATGATTTCAGTGCCAAGGGACTGCCCTAGATTCCATAGGTATACTGACTTCCTGCAGGTATCTGCCTACACCCAGGAAAAAGAAAGGCAGCCAAACACACATTTTTACTCTGTGGATGTAAATCAGGCTTTAAATTTAAATATTGCTTTCATATTTCTTCAATTGCAATCATTCTCATCTCACAATTCTTGTATCCAAGTAAGTATTTGTTTTGTAGATATGGAAACAGAATTGAAATGAGAATTCAGATATATTTTATTGATTGCTTAATCCACAATGCCATGTGTTCTCTTAGTGTCACTCTTAGTGTCAGCTTAATGTAACTTAGTTAATAACCGCCTACTCTTGTTAATAGTGATACAAGGAAGTAAGGCAAAGAAAAAAGCCCTATCAATAGTTTCCAGTCTAATATTAAGTCATATTATAAAAGAGCCAGAAAGTAGTTCCTAGGCAACATATAAGGAAATCTTTGATGGAACAGATTCAGACTTTGGAGAATTTAAAAAAGGAAAGAGTATTGCAGGATGACTTTTGTCAAGAAAGTCTTCATGGAGGTAATGTCTTGGCCTGAACCTTGAAAGAAGTATGGTATTTTGATTTGTTTTTGTATTGGCCTTGCTTTCTCCATTTGTAAGAAAGGGAGGCTGTTAACTTAGATAATTTTTGATATTCCTTTGAGTCCTGAAATTATATGACTCTATGTCTGTCCAAGTGGAGTGTAGAAAGTATTTTAGAGCAAAGGAATAAATTCACAGTCAGGAAGAACTCACATATTTATTTTCCCAGACAGGTATGCAGTATGGTGAGTAGAATGCTGATTTTAAAGAGGGGAGACATGAGTTCAAGTTCTGTCTCAAACAGCACAACTAATTGTAACTCTGGCCAGGTCACTTACTCTCTCTTAGCATCAGTTTTCTCCATCTATAAAATGATGAAGATAATGGCTTTTACCTCAAAGTGTCATGAAGGCTCAAATGATACATTTAAAGCACTTTGCAAACCTTAAAACCACATGTAAATGTAATCTATTATTGTTAATAATATTGATAGAGCACCTTTTTTGTCTAAGGCATTGTATTGAGTGATGGGGAAATACAAAATCACATAAGATATAACTCCTGTCCTCCAAGGGCTTACAACGGAATGGGCATACATGCATACAAACTGAGGTAGTATAAATGCTACACAATTAGAATTGTTCTCTCCTCAAATTTTTCTTAGGGTATGTTTGAATTTCTTTATTCATCACCTTTTTACCTTGACTCCCATTCCTTTTATACTAGGCATCCCTCCTATTCTAGTTTAAGCTATTTGAGGTCTGTCTCTACATCTTTGTTTCTCTGTCTCTAATTGTCTATCTGTTTCTGTGTGTGTGTATGTGTGTGTGTGTGTGTGTGTGTGTGTGTGTGTGTGTGTGTCTTTTCTCCCTCTCCCCCTCTTTCTCTCTGAAATATGCTGATTTTCATCTTTGTATCCTTAAATTTTAGTATTTTATGAATGCCAGAAGGAGCTGGAGAATTCCAAGAAGCAAGTTCTAGGGAACTAGCTGAAACATATAAAATTCAAAAAACAAAAAATTAAAACATTTGTCCGTAATATTCTCTTTAAAATGTAATGTTCTCTGTTGAGGTTTTCTTGGGGTTTCTGGGAGCAGTCTTCGGTTCAGTTCAGTAATCACCACCCAAGTAGCCAGGGGTTAAAGTCCAAATCCTTTATTGTCTCCTTCAAAGTCTTGTTTACCTTCACTTGGGGCTCCACTGGTTTTTTTTGGAGATCTATCTCTCTCCTTGGTTTCAAGAGCTTGAGCTCCCATCTGCCTTCTCTGTCCTCTGAATCTCTCCGAATTCAAAGGTTTGTTCTTCAGCCTCCAGACACCACAAAGATGGAAGATGGAATGAATCTGTCTCGGCCTCCAAGAGCTTCTAGTGTGCTTGTCCTTTTTGGCCCTGAGAGCTTCTACTTTATAAGCTCCACACTGAGTATAAACCAATCATTATATCACTAGGAAACCATTATTTGTTGTAGGATTAAATCAATGCTAAACTAGATTTAACCATTGTCTCCTCAATTCCACTTAGTACCTTGTTTCTAGTTCTGGTCCATAACATTTCCTTGTAGGATTAAATCAATCATACTGAACCATGTTAAATTAGATAACTACTGTCTCTTTCAATTCCACTGACTTAGTACCTTGTAAGAATCCTTTGTTTCAAGTTCAGAGTTCTGGCCCATAACATTTGTCCAGATTACACAGGTAATGCATTTCAGAAATAGTATTTGAACTTAGATTTTCCTGATTACAAGCCAAGAATTAAATCTTCTACTTCATTCTGACTTTCTTGCTGATGGTATATACTTAATAAATGTACTAGATAAATCAGGTGAGTGGAATAAATCAAATAAAATAGGTGTTTAAGAATAAGGAAAAATTCTCGCATGACCAGGCATGATATTATGGAGTGGGGGTTGTAGATAAATGACTGGAGCCTTGAAGGATGGATATAGATAGAGATGGTGAAGAGGAATGGCAATCCAGAGAATACAATACAGAAAGATACATACTGAGGAATTAAAAAAAATATATTAAGTGCCTATCTGGGCACAAAAGTTCCACCTTGATATTTATTTATTTATTATTATTATTTTCCCCAATCAACTTTATTTATTTTTTTTAATTAAATAACTTTTTATTGACAAAACCTATGCCAGGGTAATTTTTTACATTATCTCTTGCACTCACTTCTATTCCGATTTTTCCCCTCCCTCCCTCCCTCCACCCTCTCCCCAAAAATGGCAAGCAGTCCTATACATGTTAAATAGATTACAGTAGATCTTGGATACAATATATGTGTGCAGAACCGAACAGTTTTCTTGTTGCTCAGGGAGAATTGGATTTAGAAAGTATAAATAACCTGGGAAGAAGACAAAAATGCCAACAGTTTACATTCATTTCCTAGTGTTCTTTCTTTGGGAGTAGCTGCTTTTGTCCATCCTTGATCAATTGAAACTAAGTTAGATCTTGTCTTTGTTGAAGAAATCCACTTCCATCAGAATACATCCTCATACAGTATCGCTGTTGAGGTATATAATGATTTCCTGGTTCTGCTCATTTCGCTCAGCATCAGTTCATGTAAGTCTCGCTAATCCTCTCTGTATTCATCCTGCTGGTCGTTTCTTACAGAACAATAATATTCCATAACATTCATATACCACAACTTACTCAACCATTCTCCAATTGATCCACCTTGATATTTAATCATGATAACCCTGACTCCTTGATGGTGTTCTTAACAAAGGGTAATCTGGTTAATTCTAAGTTGGAAAAACTTTCCATATGACTCTTGCTGTTTGAATGAGGATCAACAAGTAAGGAAAGGAAAACATCACTAGAAGGTTTTTTAACCATGTCGTCATGATGATTTTACTTAATTGAATGTTTCCATGACTCAGAAGCAGATTGCAAGCCACCTGTGCCTTCTCATTCTGTGTTTTTATTGTCAATATTCCTTATACCAACTTCAGATAGGAGCTTCTCAATGAAGTGGAGGATTTCTTTTTCTTTTTTACTTTTTACATCTCATGGGTACCAAGACAACACCTTGAGAACTGTGAATTAAAGAGCAGAGAGCAGTCGGGAGTTGAAATGGATAACTATGGGATCACATAGGAGAGGAGGAAGGTGTAATCAGAACACAGCCTGAAACAGTACTGGGAAATGAGGAGTTTGGAGATTTTGAAGAGGGCAAAAGGGAGTGCAAGTTTCAGAACACTGAAGAAGAGGGAAGGGTTGAAGGTTTGTAGCTTCATGTCAGAATTCTAATTAGCAAAATGGAATGCTAATGGACAATGGCAAGGTCTGGTGTATGATAATGCCTTAGATCTCTTACCTCTGCAGTCTGCCATCAACATCATTTTCCTTAAGTGTAAATCTAACTGTCCCATTTCCCCCCTTTGCCACCACCACTCTCAGATCTGTAATCTGAGTTAATCTTTGGATTCTTCACATTCTGCCCCACTTCTACCCATCCAATTATTTCCCATTTGTTATTCTACATTCATAACATTTTTCCCATCCTTCCCTTTCCCTACACTTGCATAGCCATCTATCCCAGTACTTCAGGATCTTTTTTTTAGAAGTAACCATCTACTCATTGGTCTCCTTTCCTCAACTGTCTTCCTTCTTCCATTCATCCTGCACACAGAAGGTGAAGATTAAAGTACAGATTTGACCATCTCTATCCCTCTACTCCAAAAACTCTAATAGCTTCTTACTGTGCCTAGGATAAAATATTTCCAGCCCCAACGCTTCACAATCTTCTTTTACCAGATGTTTTCTGGCTTATTATATGTTGAATTCCAGTCAAACTAGTCTCCATGCCTCAACATTGGCTAAATCCTATATCTGGAATGCAATCTTTTCTTCTCCTTGCTTCTTAGAAATCCTTGCTTCCTTGAAAACTCAACTTAAATACAATCTCATTCATGAGACTTTTCCAGTGCTCTCCTCAAATTACTTTGTAATTAATATATATATTGCTGTTATTCAGTCATTCATTCATGTTTGACTTTTTGTGATCCCATGGATCCTAGCATGTCAATATTATTCATGAGGTTTTCTTGGCAAAGATATTGGAATTGTTTATTATTTCCCTCTTCAGTGGCAAACAGAGGTTTAGTGACTTGCTTAAGATCACCCAACTAGTAAATGTCTGATTTGAACACAGGTTTCTTGATTTCAGGTTCAGTGCGTTAGCACAGCTATTGAGCTGACTATATTATATTTATATAAATTCAGCATTTACACATATGTCCTGGGTTTTTCCCCTAATATAGCATAAGCCTTTTTGAGGCAGGGACAGCATGTAGCACAGTATAGGCACTTACATGTTGATTTTTCAGTCAATTTGGGTGACTCTTTACAACATTTAAATTTTTGCAGTAAATGTTAATTCATGGTCAACTCTTTTTACCTCCTTATATTTCCCATGAAACACCTCAAAATGCAAACTGATTTTCTATTAAGCAGCCTCCTTCCACTACTTCAGGAAAAGCAATGAAGTGCTGCAAAAGGAAGCATTAAGGATCACACCACTTTTAGACTGTAAAGATTAATTATTTTGTTGATAAACTACAGGGAGACCTTTCTTGCCAAATCAGTGAGTTGATAACAGTACTGTAGAAATTTAAGCATGAACACATTGACATTCTCACTACAAATGACATGAGAAGAAGTAAACAACATTTCTTGCCAGATCACTGAATTGATAACAGTGCTGTAGAAAATGAAGCATGAACACATTGACATTCTCACTATAAATGACACGAGAAAAAGTAAACAACTTGTAGCTCAGTGGGAAGAGAACGCTTCAATTTTCCTCAGAGTAAAAAGAGAGGAATTGGCAGATTGATTTCATCACGCACCCAAAGGCAACAAGAAGCATAGTTTCATGGGATGGTTGGTCTTTTTGACTTAACAGTGCTGATGACAAATATAAATAGGCCACCCTGAAGATAATTGCAGTTGATGTGCAAACATCTGTTACAGAGGATGAGGAAAGAGAAGAATTTGATGAAGAATTTGATGAGACCTCTCCAAACCAAGTGAACATATACCTTGGTACTAAATGCCTTCATTCTGAGTGTTGGCGCAAGCATATGAAAAATATGCCAAAAAATGAGATTTAGGATTGAGAAATGAAAAAGACCAAAAACTTGTTTGTTGTCTAAAAAATCTTTATGTTTGTGTATTATTTCTTCTAGAAGGTAACTGGAAGAGTTGGAAAGTGTAGAACACCATGCAACAACACCCAAAATAGAAACTAACTACATCTTGACAGATAGGAAACAGCAGCAATGTGGCATTCCAGAAAGGGCATTGGTTTTGGAAACCTGGCTTCATATCTAACCTCTGTTGTTCACTCTTTGTGGGACTATGGGCAAGTCATTTAAACTGTGTGCTTTCTTGATTTCCTTGTCTATCAAATGAGGAGATTGGGGGGGGGTAGGAGTGAAGAATTTATATGAAACTTATTATGTGCTGGGCACTGTGCTAAGTGCTTTATTTCATTTGATCCTCATAACAGCCTTTCAAGGCAGGTGCTAATATATTCATTTTACAAATGAGAAAACTGAGGCAAGCAGAGGTTAAAAGGCTTGCTTAGAGTCACAGATCTAGAAATATGAGATCAGATTTGAATTCAGGTCTTTCTGCTTTAGTCCTATCCTCTATCCATTGTACCACTTACTATTTGTAATAGGTGGCTTCTAAAAACTATTCTAATTCTATGATGATCAATAAATATTTAAACACTTGACATATGATATGCACTTGCTAGGCACTAAAGATGCAAAGCTAAAAGCAAGGTTTATTTTCAAGTAGCATATATTCTATTTTGGAGACAAAATACATATATGGGTGTGTGTGTATATATGTGAATATATACATTATATATGATTTTAATACAATATATATAAAGCAATTTTTGATACTAGCTGCTGGGAATGGGGTTGGGAATCAGAAAACATGTCATATGAAAAGATCACGTTTGAGTCAAATATTGAAAGAAATTTGTGATTCCAAGAGACAGAGGTGAGAAGAAATATCATTCTAGTAATGAGTTGAGCCAGGTACAGAGATGGAAGATGGGTTCATTTTTTTTTTTTACATGAAGAATAGAAGACTGGATCATACAACGTACCAGGGAGACAACTATGTAACTTAGGCTGAAAAAAATTCCTTTAATGTATATTAAATTCCTGATTATGATTCTACCTCCTTCCCCAAATTATAAGAGCTTTATAAGGACACTTATAAAGTTGGGACAATAAGACTCTGCTTCTAAGGTGGTCCTTGATTGATTTACAAATAAAGCCAGGGGCAAGAGCAAAATGCTAGGTGAAGTACTCAGGAACATTGCAATTTCCTTTATTATACATACTTGACAGTTTTTTTCATGTTGTATTTTGTCTAGCACAAACCTCACTGTTCTTTTTTCACTTAAATTGAAGTAAATTATAACTATGGTATCCTTCTGTTCTCTCTAAGCCTAGAAATCCTGTCTATTAAGAAAAATTGGGTTATTGTTTATAAAACCATGCAGAGCCATTTTTGTTAAATTGAGTCTTTTTCTAGACATTCAGTTACTTTTCCTTAAATAGTGGGATACAGGATGTATTTAGGGAAGACTAGTACTTCTAGTGTAAGGGTTCCTGAGCCCTTTTCAAAGCTGCTTTCTACTTTTGATCCATCTAACTCTCACCTGTGATTCTATAAGAAACTATAGCATGCAAAGGCCACACTCCAATAAGTCATTTCAGCATATGGGCTAAACCAGGATGCAGGTAATTCAAGTGTTCATTCTCTTACTATTTCCATATTAATCTTTGTTATTTGCTATTTAGTTCTATCCTTCCCAGTCCACAAATTGTTCTCTTTAGTAGAGAAAACAAAAGCAAAACTATGAGTTTAGCAGTTATAAAATTTCTCTATTGTTATTAGTAAAATGTCTTTACTAAGGTCTTACTATTCACAAAGCATTGTACTGAGTTTACAAATAAGCCTCAACAACTATTTCCTCTCAGCAAGCTCACATTCAATGACGTGAGATAACATGGAGAGGAGGTTTTAGCAGCAAGGCAGATGGAAAGGCTCAGTTGTTCTTAAGGTACAATGGCAGGCATAATGGCATTGTTGCACTTTTACTGTCATTTCTATAGGTGAAGCCATATCTATTGTTTCTATTGAACTATTTCATAATGTCAGAGACTTTAGTGGTGAGCTCTTTTCTTTTCTGAATTATTAATAATTATAGCTGCTGAGGATGTAGGGACTGTAGCTCCTGCAGAGTCAGTTACCAGTAATCACCACAAGCATTGCTTCCTGGACTTTGGCTAAGGAAAGAGGCTTGGATGGAAGAAAGGCTGGTGATCTGGGCTTGGGGTATCATTCTTCCTAAGGCTTAAATAGTAATGCTATCCTTTCTTTGAACCTCACTTGATCTCTTGTATAAGATTTATAAAATACCTTTTCCACTTTTTGGTTAAGACAATAATTGATAAGTTTCTAGATTGCTTGGATTTGGCTAAAGAATGGGTGGGAGGGCAAAGGGACCTAGGCTGCTGCTTAAGAAGGTCGAGATAGTTGACTGTACAGACTAGATGAGGAAAGATTATTTTGGCAAGGAGGTAACTTAATTGAAGGAGTTGGGTTGAATTTGAAATTGTGGGAGTATGCTGTGTTGGCTAGGGGGAGAAGAAAGGGACAAATTTAAAAGGGATTTTTTTGTCTAAACTTGAGGGTACCAATTTTAAGATTGTTTAGGTAGAATAGTGTCTTGTGATGATAACTATATTTCTATCAGTAAGTAGTTGATATGTATGATGGTTTCCATGCTCTTCTCTATTAGTGTTTACCCATTTTTTTTATGACCAAGTTAAATCCCACAGCTTTAGAAAGCCTTCTACAGGCATTTTGTTCCCTAATAATTTCTTTCTCTAAATTTTTATAGAGTTCATTTTCAGTACTGTTCATAGATAGATGATAGATGTAGTGACTATCTATAGACATAGCATTTATTAAGCACTTATTATATACTTAGCATTTTTAGTTTAGTTATATTTTTTAACTCTCCAAACCCTAGTTACAAAAATTACTGAAAATAAACAACTATCAAATTTTTCCTATTTTAGCAAAGTGGGAAGCATGTGATTTGCAAATGTACTACAGTGTTTTATATACTGATCGAGCAAATTCTTTGCAAAAGTATTAGCTAATTTTTCAACATTTTGGCAAGTAATCCTTTGTACTCTGCTAGAAAATGGATTATTCTTTTTAAAGAAAATAAGGCTTCACTTTGCCAATCTATTACACCATGGGAATTCTGAGTAAAAGCACATGCCAAACTGTACACAAAATATATACAAGGCATGAGTGTTGCCTTAAAGGAGTATCTTCACATATTAAAAAAAATAACATATTGTTTTAAGCTAATGTTTGAGCTTGCATAATGACAATTATATAAACAGATCTATATTCATCCTTAGTCTCTCCTCTGAGTTTCAGTCTTGAATCACCAGCTGCCTATTGGGCCTTTCCAACTAGGTGTCTTATAAAAGCATTTCAAATTTAATCTGTCTAAATCAGACTCATTATTTTTTTTCCCCACTTCTCTTGTGAACTTTTCCATTTTCCTTCTAGAACACTGCCATCTCTCATGTTCTCAGCCTCAGAATTATCTTTTGAGTCCTTACTTACCCTCACACTCATCCCCCATATCCAATCAGTTGTTAAGTTTTACCTCTACAATTCCTCATCCATCCATCCTTCCATCTATCAGTAAACATTTAGTAAGTACTCACTCTGGAGTGGGTGCCATGGTAGGTTTAATAGAATGCAAAAATAAATGAAAACAATCTTTTCCCCAGGGAGCTTACAATCTATCTGGATAACATAATGCTTGCATATTTATGTATGTGTATATATAATATGTGTAGATTATATGCAAACTATACAAACTCATTTTGTATATAGGAGGAGAAAGACAGTAGTTGGATAGGATCATTAAAGGCTTCATGTAGAATTTGGCACTTGAAGTTGAATCTTGAAGAGAATTAGGAGCTCCTAAGAAGTGGAGTCAGGGAAGAAAAGCCAGTGTGAAGAAATAGAAACAGGAAATAGAATTCCATGTCTATAAGAAAAATAATTTGGTTGGCTCATTTGGTATGTGAGGAAAATGATATGTACTAGGATAGCAGAGATAGGAAGAAGTCAGTTTGTATGTAGCTTCAAGTGCCAAGCAAAGGAGTTTATATTTGGTTCTAACACTAAAAGGAATTTATTGAATAGGAGAGTGACAGGACTCTTTAGAAGAATTGCTTTGATCACTTTGGAAGTGCAATGGGTGGTAGAGTGGAGAGGGGGAAACTAGTGTCAGGGAGATTAATTAGGAGCTATTGCAATGATATAGGTGAGGTTTAATAACATCTTGGATACAAGTAGTTGTAAGTAGGAAGAAGTATGTTGTGAAGAAGAGATGTTGTCAAGATAGAAGTGATGAGATTGGCAATTGATTGGATATGTGGTATGAGCAAAAGGGAAATGTTGATGATGACACCAAAGTTACAAATTTGGGTTACTACAGGGATGGTGTACCCTAGGTAGGCATAGGAAAGTCCTAAAGGAGCTGTGTTTTGGGGAAGAAATAATGAGTTCTATTTTGCATATTTTAAGTATACAATATCTTTGTGACATTCAATTCAAAATGCATAGTTAGAAAATTGGTTGATAAAAGCTCTCATTCTGATTCAGAATCAGAAAACATGAATTCAACTTTTACCTCGGACCCTCACTAGGTCTATGATCCTGGACAAATTTCTCTCGGCCTCAGTTCATTATCTGTAAAAGAGGGATAATGATAATACCTACCCCATCATGTTTTTTTTATTTTGGTCAGTTTTATTTACTCATTTTTCCAGCCTCTCTTTCAGATTTTTTTTTTTTTGGCTAGGATCAGGTTCCCCTCTCCCTATCCTCTTGGGTATAGTGGGCAGACCTTATTTGGTGTTGTCTCCTGTGTAGTATGTATGCTGTTACCTCTGCAGTTCTACATGGGGTAGCTAGCTAGGACAAGAGCCCATCCTCTGCCACAATCCCTAGTTCGTGTTTCCCGCTTCTTGTGGTCCAGCATGGATATTGACCTGTTTCCTCCTCTTTGCAGAATTCCTAATTGATAGTTGTCCTTTCCTTACTATGTCTGTGACAAACTTCAGTCAGATGTAAATTGTTCTGATTTCAAATTAAATTCTCTTTTTCAGACGCTATGCGTATTCTGTATCTTGCTATAGGACTGAAGTGTGAAGGTGTGAAAGTAATTCTAAGGTCTGTTTCCCTTTACAGTAGCCTATTTGGGTATTAGTTTTCTTCCCTACTCTGGAAAGCCAGGGCCAAGGTCCTACTAGCTTCAAGTTCTCTTCTTGGGAGCTCATGCTAGTCTTCTGTCTCTCATGGAATATGCTTTTCTGAGTACCATGTTCTGTTGGTTGCCTATTTTTTGTGTAGTCCTCTACTGAAATGAGGACCTAATAATGTATTGTTCTATTTTTTTTTTTTTGCTCATTCTTCCACTAAGTGTTCTTTTACAACTTTGCTATGATATTGATGGGAGAGTTGGATTTCTCTAAGACCTTTATGATACCATCTTAATCAGAACGGAAAAGGAACATTATGATGTCATTCCAAACTAAATGTCTTTTTTTTTTTTTTTTTTTGCTGAGGCAATGGGGTTAAGTGACTTGCCCACAGTCACATAGCTAGGAAGTGTTAAGTGTCTGAGGCCAGATTTAAACTCAAGTCCTCCTGACTTCAGGGCTTTTGCTCTAACTACAGCACCAACTAGTTGCCCCACTAAGATAAGTCTTTAAGAAACAACTGTATCTGTTTAAGAACCATTCTAGTTCTCTCTTTTCATTTTTATGTCTAAATTTTTTTTAGTTTAGTTTAGTTTAGTGGTCTGGACTCTAGGTCTTATCTATTAAAAACACAATTTTTTTCTTTGTATATATATTTAGCCTTGTGTTTGAATTTTACTGTTAGTAAAAACATTCAAAGTTTTCAGACATTAGATCAAAAGAAACTGAAGTTAGTATGTGAAAATCAGACACTGATTTGAAACATACAGGTAAAATGTTTAACATATATAGGATTATTTTCCATCTAGGAGAAGGGGTAGGGGAAAAGAGGGTAAAATTGGAACTCAAGGCTTTGCAAGGGTCAATGTTGAAAAATTATCTATGCATATGTTTTTAAAATAAAAAGTTTTAATAAAAATAATTTTCTCCAGTTAAAAAAAGATAAATATAAGCTATTATTATCATAAATATTGTAAATTATGGATATGAAAAGGAAGTAACATTGACTATAATTGCATTTTTTTATATAAAAGACAGCCCTATACAATTGCCAAACTATTTGCATTGGAAAATTTTACCTACATAGAACAAATGATATATTTTGGGAACATGTATCTTCCCATCAGTCCAGAGACTATGTTACTGCCCTCAGTAAACATTGAGCTGACTATAACGGAATTTCTTAAATATATATACACATATACATACATACCTATATCTGATAATATATATATATCTGTAGATAGATATATAGATAGACATGAAATTCTCAGTTACACTATAATAGTATAGAGAGACATAAACCAAAAAAGGCAGTTTATTGGGAAGCAAAGATGAGATAGTTGATTTCACTTGAAGAAACATTACAATCAGCTGCCATTGTAGTATAGACTTCATCTTTTGGCTTTTAGATATAAATAAAAATATTATACATACAAAAAAGAAATGTACAGGTAAAATATTCTTTAAAAGATGCAAAGGAAGTTCCCATATTAATTGAATCAGTATTTTCCTTATAAAAATAGTTTCACATATGGTATTTAAAAACTGGTTTTGGTTGGATTCTCTAGAAGATAATTATATACACATGTCAATTTTGAGAATTTAAGAGAATGTTCTGAAGGTTTCTAGTTTTCATTTTATTGTATCTTAATTTCTAAGTATTCTGATTCATTTTTGTAGTCAAATCCATAATTTTTAGAATAATTGATAGTTTGATTATTAGTGTTTGCATATACTAACTAATTATACTATCTTTAATATTAGAATTTTTCTAAGTATGAATATTTTGTTGCTGTTCAGTTGTTTCAATCATGTTCTATTCTTAATGATCATGTTTGGAGTTTTCTTGACGAAAGATACTGAAGTAGTTTGCCATTTCCTTCTACAGATTGTTTTACAAATGAGAAAACTAAAGTAAACTGGGTTAAGTGACTTACCTAGGTTCAAGACTAAGAAGTATCTGAAGTTGTATTTGAATTCACAAAGATTAATCTTTTTAATTCCAGATCCTGCAATCTATCCATTGCATCACTTAGTTGCCCTAGTATGAATATTTAGCAGTGATTATTGTGGTAGTTTAGATGATACAAAAAAGGGTAAAAGGTTAATCATTTCAAATCTGGATGCTATCTGTAACAACCAGATATATATGCACTGCTATTTATGGAAGTCAAGTCTTTGCTTTTTAATGTAGACTGAAAATTCTTGAGGAAAAGGTTAAAAAGAGATTCACTTAGTGGTTTAACTGTTCTGTTAGAATTCTTACAAGGTGCTAAGTCACTGGAATTGATAGAGACAACAGTTATCTAATTTAGCATGGTACTTAACAGTTCTCTAGTTCACTAATGAATTTAGTACTTATCAGAGTTCACACCTTTCACACCTTTAAGAGTCACACCTTTAAGAGAGCATATATAAGCTAGGAGCCTCAACCAGGATTGAGTCCAGGAGATTCACAAGACAGAAGCCCACAACCCCACTTTCAGAGGCGGAGTCAGATCATTCCAACTTCCACCTTTGTGCTGGCTGGAGACAGAACATTATAATTTAGAGAAGAACATTACACTGTTCTAGAATTTTTTTTTTGATCAGCACTTACAAAGTTCCAAAATTTCTTCCTTAAAAATCTTTATATTTGAATGCATCTTGTCCATTGGTATAATAGAAAACTTCCCATGTGGTTTGTTTTGAAAACTTCCCAAAATTCTTTTTGTTACCCACATATTTACTCTAACATTCTGTCATACAATCTGGATACCTGCTATTAGAATTACTACTTTCAGTCAAATATTATCTTCGAAGTTTCACCCTAAACCTTATTACCTTTGTTAGTCATTAAAAAACACACCCCACTACTAATTAAAAACTTAGGATGTGCCAGTTAATGTAATAAGCATTGAACACAAAAGGCAAAAATAATGGTCCTACTCCTCAAAGAACTCACCTTCTAATAGGGGATAGAATGGGCAAAAAATTGTGCATGTAAAATCTATATAATATAAATAGAAGATAATCTCAGAAGGAATGCATGAGCAGTGTGGATTGAGTTAGAGAAAATAGGGAACAGCCTCTCAGTGAAGGTAGTATTTGAATTGAGTCTTAAAGGAAGCCCTGGAAGTAAAAAGGCAGATGTGAGGAATAAGAATATTCCTGTTAGTAAAAATACATGATATTGGAACATGTAGTGTCATATGTAAGGAATAGCAAGCAAACCCAATGTGGTTGAATTGTAGAGTAAATGGACGATAATAAAGTAGAAGACTTAAAAAGTAAGAAGAGACCAGGGACTTTAAAAGTCAAATAAAGAGGATCTTGGAGGTAATACAGAGCCAGTGGAGGGGTTGGATTGAGTGACATGGTAATACCTCTGGTTCAGAAAGCTCACTGTCAGCTGAATAAAGAATGGATTGGAAAGGGCATAAATCTGAAACGAGGAGATAGTATGTATGAATAGGATAGTGTGTATGGATGGGCTGATGAGCATCTATGCCAAGGTGGTGCTTATATAAAGTGAGGAGAAAGGATGTATATAAGAGATGTTGTAAAAGTAGAAATGATAAGACTTGACAACAAATTGCCTGTGAGAGGGGAGTGAGGAGTTGAAGATGACATGGTAGTTTTGAGCTTAGATGGTTTTGAATATGGTGACATTTTTGATATAAACAAACAAGTTCAAAAGAGGGTAGGGTTTGAGAGTAAAGATAGTGAGTTTTATTATGGGCACAATGAACTTGAGATATCTAAGGGACAGAAAGCTCAAGATGTGCATCATTTAGTTACTCTGGGTTTCAGTTTCTTCATCTATAAAATGAATAGGTTGACGTTCTCTACACGACAAGTCCTATAATCTCATGATTCTATGAGTTACAGCTTAATTATGTATTTTTTTGACTATAGTTTTTTATTTACAAAACATATGCATGGGTAATTTTCAGCACTGACCCTTGCAAAACTTTTTGTTCCAACTTTTCCCCTCTTTTTCCCCTCCCTTCTCCTAGATGGCAGGTAGTCTAATACATGTTAAATATGTTAAAGTATATGTTAAATACATGTCCATACAGTTATTTTACTATACAAGAAAGTTAAAAAAAACTTAAGAAGGAAAACAATAATGCAAGCAAACAATAACAGAAAGAGTGGAAATGCTATGTTGTGGTCCACACTCATTTCCCATAGTTCTCTATAGATGTAGCTGATTCTCTGCATTATTGAACAATTGGAATGGTTTGAATCATCTCATTGTTGAAAAGAGCCATGTCTATCAGAATTGATCATCATATATTATTGTTGAAGTATATAATGACCTCCTGATTCTGCTCATTTCACTTAGCATCAGTTCATTAATTATGTATTTGACTATTTTGGATCCTGTGATTTCTTGCATGAAGCTACTCCTTCTATCAGCACAAATTTGACTTACTAGGTCTTTAATAGTTGTACCTGAATGATAAATTACTTTGGAGCCAATGGTGGTGATGAGACTCTACAAATTTAGTTAGCTTCTCCTTATGTTACAGATACACAAATATACCTGCACCATACTCTAAATCTCATAGTATCTATGAAAGTTCATACCCCAGGGTTACTACACCATGCTGAGGTCACAGAAAGGAACTTTAGTGAAGGAAATATGGTTTGGTACATACTAATTGACAGATTAGTCAGTATTCATTTAGCAGAGAGCAGAGATCTGAGATAACGTTACACATGTAATTATAGGAAATACCACAATAGAAAAATCTAAGTATCTGTTTATAGAACCATTATCTCACGTTGAGTAGAATTAGCCTTAAGTGCTCTGCTGTCTTAGATTCAAATATACCTTTTCAGAGTTACTGCCTTCTATATCTCCTGCTTTCTTTTGTTTTAGAACACAGGTGGTCATGACCTCCCTGACTTCTCAGGAAGGTGAAAAACCTAAAAAGGAGGTGATCACATCCTCCCTGACTTTTCAAGAAGGGAGGTGAAAACACTAAAAAGGAGATGATCATGCCCTCCCTGACTTCTCAGAAAAAGAAATGAAAAATACCAAAGAAAAGTAGAGAGTCAAACCAGATATTGTTAGCGGGTTTCTGGTCTGAAGGGTCTTACTGGAAACAAGTATACCAATATATATTGTCCAGACTAGCTCTCTGGAGGGCCTCAGGATCAGTCAGAGTCAGGATCAGTCAGAAGTCCTTGGTATTTAGGGGGAGAAGTGAAGGAGGCTGGCAAACTGCCATGTGACTTGATAAAGATGGATCCTGGACTATGGAGTCTGGAGCATGAAGTCTTAACTCCTGAGCATGCTGTAGCAGAGAGACTCTAATCTCTCTTCCTCAGCCCTCCAATCCTTGCCTATAATTACCTTACCACCCCACATTCAGCAAGCGCCAATTGTGAGGAGAGCCATCACATTACTATATCATCTAAGTATCTGCTTATAGAACCATTATCTCACATTGAGTAGGTAATTAGCCTTAAGTGCTCTGCTGCTTCAGATTCAAATATTCTTTTTCATAGTTACAGCCCTCTACAGAAAAGGCAATAGGCAGGTTCCAGTGTGGCACCAAGTTGGATTCTCTAGACAATGTGAGTGAGCTAGAGTCTGAATATCCAGAGGTAAGAAAGATGTATTGGAAAGGAAAGGCTAAATGGATTGACACCACTATTCCATAGCTCTCTTCACCAGTGTGGACCTTCAAGGAAAGGAGAATCAAGCCACTGAGCTTTCCTCAGTTTTGATACTATCCCCTCTTTTTCCAGCTATATCATTTTGACTCTGAGGCCCTGGACATCTTCATCCTGAGGCAAAACCCCTAAGGATGTTGATAACTCTCTGAACCCTTTCCTCAGTGATTAAACAACTAATCCTTTTATAACCTTCCTATCCAAGTGATTCTGAAATCCTAGTTATTCAAACCTCATCATTTTCTGCCATCCTCTATCTTCTATTACCCCATTTCCTCTGAGGTTCATTCAATCTTTGTCATTCAATCAAGACTGGTGGCTGTTATCTCCTGGTCTCCAGGACATTCTTCTTTTTCTCAGTGAGTTTAGTGCTTTGCTCATGTAATTTTTATCTCCTCTTTAACTCCTGGCCTTATACCAGTGGGCTTTAAGATACATGTGAATTCTGCCTCTTACTCTTAACTTTCTAGTCCCTCAATTTACTCATTTTCACAATCTGTTCCTCCACCCCTCTACTGCCCACACAAGGCAGTTTTTAATCCCACTCACCACAATGGCTTTTCCAAGTCTTGTCATATTAACCACATACCTCTTATGGCTCTTCTTATGCCCACTTTCTTAGATGAGAACCTTGTTTCATATTTCAATAAAAAAAATTGAGACCTTTTATCAGGAATGCCTTCTTTTCTCTCTTATTGATCTCACATTACTGATGTGATTACTGATTCCCTTCCACTATTATTTCTCCCCCACCTCTCACATGAAGAGAGAATCCTTCTACTTGCCAAGTCTAGCCTTTCTACATAACAGTGATCCCATTCCATCACATTTTCTGTAGCAGAATGTCTTTCTATCATCTCTACTCTCACTAATCATCAAATTCTCCCTGTCTTGTAGTTCTTTCCTTGCTATCTATGACCATGTTGTGGGTTCCCCATTCTTAAAAAAAACCCATCACTTGATCTGTCCATCCTAGACAGTTGTCATTCCATATCTCTCCTTTTTGTAACTAACTTCCTTAAGAAGATCTTATATTTTTCACTTTCTTCTTAAATCTTTGTAGTCTGGCATCCAATTTCATCATTCACCTGAAAATGCTTTCTCCAAAGGTGCCCCTGATCTCTTAATCACCAGATCTAATATCCTTTTTATCAATCCTTATACTTCTTGGTCTTTTTGTAGCATGTGACACTTGCAATTACCTTTTTCTTGGTACTTTCTTCTCTATACTGTTGATTCTCCCACTTAACTGTTCCTTCTTGGTCTCCTTTGCTAAATTTATCATGAAGCTGGATTAACTTCAATAACTATGGATGCCTCCTTCTCCTTTTGTACTATTTTGCTTTGTAATCTCATCAACTCCTATGTAGTAAATTAACATCTCTATGCTTATAATTCTCAGATCTGCTGATCTAGTCCTTCAGCCTTGCATCTCCAGCTACTTGTTGGACATCTTGAACTCTGCATGTTCAAAATCAAACTTGCTATATTTCACCTCAAACTCTTTCCTCTTTCTAATTTTATTGTTAATGGAATGGCACCATCTTCCCCACATCCTCGACAAACCTTTTTGTCAAGTCCTGTTTTTTCTACTTTCATTTAAGTATGTACCTTTCACTTCTCCAACACTGCTACCAATCCAGTCCAGGCCTTCATCACCCCATGACTGGCTTAAAGGACTAACATTGTGATTGATCCCCTTATCTCAAGTTTCTTCTCACTCTAGCTTAGCCACTGTGATTGAACTGATCTTCCTAAAGTGTAATTCATATCATTGCCACTTTTACTATTTAGTAAACCACAATGGTTCCTTATTATCCTAAAGAAAGAAGCATAAAACTTTATATTTGGCCTTACAAATCCTTCATGAGCTGGTCCTTTATTACCTTTCTTAAACCTTCTTTCTCTTCCCACATCCATAGATACTCTTGGATAAACAATATTGGCCTCCTTGCTGTTCATTGCACAAGACAGTCCAGATTCTGTGCATTTTTAGTAGGTGTCTCCCGTACTTGGAATTCTCTGTTTCCTCATCCCTGTTAGACTTTCTCCTTCCTTCAAATTTCAACTAAAATTATATTTTCTATAAAAAGCCTTTTCTAATTCCCTGAATAGTAGTGCCTTCCTACTGCTGATTATCTCCAATTTCTCCAAAATATATCTTGTTTGTATATAGTATTTTGAAAGTAGTTTCCTCTATTAGCCTAAGTGTTTCTTGAAAGAAAGTACTTTTTTTTTTTTTGCCTTTTTTTGAATGTTCTTAGAACTTAAATCTTTGGAACATAGTAGGTGCTTAATAAATGCTAACTGACTCTTTTGTTTGCCTGGACTTTCTTCTATTTTGTATATGCATTTAATCTCTCAGAGAAGATTATGATAAAGCAAAGTTGACTCATATTTGGAGTCATGGAGAGATTATGAAGAAAACCTTCTTAAGCTAATTTCTGAGGGATATGATTTTAGTAGAAAATGACTTAAACTTAGATTTGAGCAAATATATTCGTGGATTCTAATTCATTTTGATCAAACTTGGGATGTAAATTTTAGAGATGTTGAAAGCAATTGACAAAGGTTCTAGAAATTTATCTAATAAAATGGAACAAATGAGAGAATTTGTGAAGAAGGATATCTTTTGGCTTTAAAGCATAGCTTAAACATTCTCTGTCTTTATTAACAAATTTTAAAAATGAAATAGAACTTATGTGGTATCATTTAAATTTAAAGGACAAAAGGAAAAGAATAACAGCTTTGTGCATCCACATTCCAGATGCCTTATTCGATTTATATGATTGCTTCAAAGCCTTTTTTATGAGTACAATGTATGATATGAATAAGTTAGATTTTTACATTTGCTACTCTCTGTTTCTTAGAAATATCACTACAATTTGAGCTATATTTGGGTCTTATGTAACTATTTGGGAGAATTGTTCCTCAGAATTTCCCCTTGTTTTTAGTTAGGAGACTTTATGTGGGGAGCAGAGCTGTGGTTTATCTTAGGAGTTAAATGGCATGTGTGTTCATTAACTGGTGATCAGACACAGAAAAGAGTTATCCAGGTCACTCTTAAGTGGTATATAGGGACTACTTGCTACCTTTTGTCACACTTTAAGGTACATTAAAAGAAAAAAAAATCAGAAAAAATTTTCATAAGTTGACTAAAGCTGGAGATGGAACCAAGATGGTGGAGTAAAGGCAGGACCTGCCCAAGATCTCCCCCAAATCCCTTTAAATAATTACTCTCAACAAATTCTAGATCAGTAGAATCCACAAAAAGATAGAGTAAAACAATTTTCTAACTCAGGACAATTTGAAAAGTTGGCAAAAAGGTCTGCTGTAGCAGGGTGACAATAGAATGCTGTTCAACACAGGCTGCACCAGCACAATCCAAGCCCTGGAAAACCAGGAGCGGTCCTTGGGAGCCACTAAGTCAGCAGCAGCAGTGGTGACTTCTGGAGATGTTGGTTCACAGTTGGTAAGGTCAGAACAACTGGTCAGAAAAAGATTACAAGGATCTCTTTGACAGCACTGAGGCAGAACTTTGTTGCTTTGCCTATGTTCTAATCCAGGTCATAGTCCTGGGTGACAGTTCTAGGAAGAACACTAGTATACCAAGAGCTTTTAGCCAAAGTGGAGCAGGGGTGTTCCTCATAGTTTGAGGACAGAAAAGAGTGCTTATAGTAACTCCCAGACCAAATCATGTGTCAGGAGAGTGGTAAATCTTCTTAGATCATACCACCTTGGAGATACTGAAAACTCAAAGGTCCCTAGAAGTATCCCTGAAAATATTTGCAACAGAAATCCTGAAGCTTGGGACAGTGCATGCAAAGTCCTGTTTTAACAAAGAGTTAAAAATCAAGTAACAGTCTAGGGAAATGAACAAGCAACAGAAAAAGATTCTTATCATAGAAAGTTACTATGGTGACAGGGAAAATCAAAACACACACTCAGAAGATAATAAAGTTAAAGCTCCTTTGTCCAAAGCTTCCAAGAATAATATAAATCTGTCTCAAGCCATGAAAGAAGTAAAAACAATTTGAAAATTAATGAGAAGTAAAGGAAAACTTGGGAAGAAAAATAAGCAATGTAAAAAAAAAATGAAAGAACCATATAACATGACAATCAATGCTATAGCAGCTCTTTTTTGGGGGGCAAAGAATTGGAAAATGAGGAGATGCCCATTGACTGGGGAATTACTGATTAAATTGTGGTATATAATTATGATGGAATATTAGTATGCTATAAGAAATGATAAACAGGATGATCTCAGAAGAACTTGAAAAGACTTCCTTGAGCTGATGCAAAGTAAAATGTACCATGTACAAAGTAATAGCAGTATTTCAAGATGATCAACTGTGAATGACAACTAATCTCAGCAATACAATGGTACAAGACAACTCTGAAGGAATTACAATGAAAAATGCTTTCCTTACCCAGAGAAAGAATTGATGACATCTGAATGCAGATTGAAACATACTTTTTAAATTATATTTTTGAGGGTTTTGTTTGTTTATGTTTTCTATGTCCAATATAGAAATGTTTTGTATTCACATATGTATAACCTATATTGAATTGTTTTCTTTCTCAATGTGAGTCAGGTGGGGAGAGAGTAAGGGAGAGAATCTGGAACTCATGTTTTGAAAATGAATGTTAAATATACTTTAACATATTTAACATGTATTGGTCTACATGGCATCTAGGGGAGGGGTGGAGGGAAGGAGGGGCAAAGTTAGAACAGAAGATTTTTCAAGGATGAAAAATTACCAATTCATGTATCTTGTAAATAAAAAGCTATAATAAATTTTAAATAAAGAAAAAAAAAAGAAAATTAATGTTAAAATTGTTTTCACCCAATGGGGGAAAAGACGAATTGACTAAATAATAAATGATGCAGGATTAGATAGAGAATTGTTTTGAAAGGGAAGGAAATGCTGAATAAATAAATGCTTAAATTAAACATAGTCTTATTCCCAGTATTTCTTAGGGATGACTGTCTTTTTGAAACACTTGCTCTAACACCCATGTAGTTCTTAAGTACCTGCAGTACCAGATGACCAAAAGTCAGGCAGGGCAACTAAGAGGATTGCATTTGACAGCAAACTAAAGAGAGAAGACTTTTGGGATCTTTGTCCATGAGACTGGTCATTTTGGGAAGATGGCATTGTTTACTCCTTAGAACAATTATCTAGAGAAATTATTTTTGATTAATAAATAGTTAGCTAATCTTCTACCAAAGTCTGATGAAGTAACCTAGGAACTATTATTCTCATAAAAATATTTCCCATACGTAAAGATATAAGTAACAATTCTTAAACATTTTACTCATGCTCTTCTTTTTGAACCTAGTAGATAACAGATAAGTTACCTTGTCATTTTTAGGTTTACTTTACACTACAGTGAAACATATTTGTACCAGTTCTGGATTTTCCAACAATTGGCTTTCTCATGTTTAGATACAAACTTTAGAGAACTCTACCATCATGGGCTGAAGTAAGTAAGTCATTGATGGAAAGAACCCTGGCTTTGGAGCAAGAGAATGATGCCTACTACATGCCCCAGAGCATATTAACCTCAGTTTTCTTATCTATAACATTAGGGAACAGCCTTGAAGGTCCCTTTCAACACTTTATGATCCTGAAAATTAAAATTGGCAATATAATGGCACTTTTTCATATTCATTTTATTGATATCTTTTGTGTTTATTATACCTTTATTTACAAATAAATTTTCCCAACTCAGAGGGCCATCTTTTATGTTGAAGGAAAAAAAAAGAAGAAAATAATTTAGTAAAACCTAGACACCTCTACTGGGTTTAACAGAATTTGCATTGTTCTACACCTAGGCATAAAAAAGGAGGGAGGCTTGGCAGCTATTTTTCAGACTAACCATATCCACTAGTTGGTTGCTATTGATTGTCCTTCAATCTTGAAAAGGCCCTTGACTTCCGGGAGGTGATGCCAAAAAATGCCGTGAATTGGATTTAAGTGAGGGAGAACTATGCAGTCACCAGCCTTGCGTTCTCCTCCAGAACCATCTGGGTCTAGTAGTAAGATTTAAATCAGGATGATTGGAGATGGCTCTGGATGATTCACTGAGATTAAATATAACATCTGGGATATTAGTATGGGTTACAAGGTAAAAGTATTTGTGAAATGATTCCATTTTTAACTATCATTGAAACAGGAATAATAACTGACATTTATAGATCATTTTAAACACTTTCCAAGACACTTGCAAAGGTGCCTTTTGGAAGTTGAGAACAATAGATCTTTAGCTTTTACAGGTGAGAATGTACAGGGATGAAACTCTTGAGTAGATGCACTGGAATCAGACAACTGAGCACTTAAGGCTAATTACCGATTGTACAATATTCTATTAGCATATGCTTGGAAAATGGCTCTTCTCACTATTCTGTGCTGGCTGGATCTTTTGATGTATACAGATAATTGTAGGAGGGATTAGGGAGTGGAGTAAGACAAGCCAGGGTCACTTTGGCTGCGGCTGAGGAGAAGGGAGGTTGTGGAGAGCTTGCGTCCATTCCCTTCACTTCTACCCCTAAAAACCAAGAATAAATACCAAGGATTTTTGCTTATCCTGACGCCGCCTGATTCTAAGGCATTTAGGGTGCTAACTCGGTCTTCCCATGAGAGCATAATGTAATGTTGGGAATAGAGAGAATTGACTAGGAGGCAAAAGACTTGCTTGAGTCCTAACTCTGCCAAGCACCAGTTCTATTCCTTTGGAAAACTCTTTTGACCTCAGTTTCCTAATCAGTTGAGTAGGGATAGTGACCCTTGTACTACTTGCCTCACAGGGCTGTGGGGAGGATCCAATAAACTAATGTCTGTGTAAAGAACAATGTAAATTAAGCTGTTATCAATAATTTTAGTTAATACAGACTGATAACTTAAGATATTTCAAAACCAAGTCAAGTGCAAGTAACCTGGGTTACAGGGAAAATATTTATAAAAGCATCACTGGATATATGGCATCCATGGCTAGGGCTTTTATTAGTTTACATCATTGAGTCTTACTAGATGGAGAAACCTGATGAAACACATATAAAGGGAGAACCTCATATTGCAATTTCAGGCATTCTTGAATTCTTGTGTTTTAAACTTTTAATTATTGTTAGAATGGAAAAAAGTAAATTGCTTTAATGGTTAGATCAATCATGAATTGTGTTTTTTTTTTTAAATTATGCTTGTTTGTAAAGTGGTGTGAAGGGAAAAGGCATGGTTTACCAGATCTATGGCAGTAGCAATGACTCTTCCATTATCCATTGGGGCTACCATTATTACCTTTATACCTGAGAAAAGATTGTGGTTAATATTATAAAACTCTGTGGGCAGTGATAGGGGAATCTAGAGCAATGGTAGAAATCTCTATTATCTGAATAACTCAGAGACCAATTACAATTTATTGAGGTTTGCTCTTTCTTATTCTAGTGCTTCTTTTTGGAAGTTAGAAATGGTAGTTTGGAATCCAATCTCCATAAAACTTTAAGCAGGATTAGTTCAATAAATTATGTGTTTTTCCTGAGATTGTGTTTTGTTTTGTTTTTCATGGCTAAAGGTTTAATATTGAGAAGATAAATATGTATAACTGAAATGTGTTAAATCAGTTGTTCCTTGATGTGCAAGGATCAGAGACATTTTCAGAAAAGCTCACTTTCTATTTACAATTTTCTCCCATTCTTTCTATGAGGATAATTGGCTAAAAGGGAAATGCAGGACACATGTAGACAGCTATATCAGGGAAAACAGCTTTCAGCTTTAGGAATATGGTTCAACAGAATTACAAAATAGTGGTAATGAAGCACTTTAGCTCTTCTTCCAAAGCATTTCTCCTTTTTAGTAGGACATTCAGTCCCTTAGCATTTTTATGAAAATATTTTTGAACAGTATAAGCATCATTCCAGCATCCATGTGGTTTGTGCCACATTTCATTCACTGTCTGAAAAAATATTGCTTCTCTTTTTTTCTTACTCTTTTCCTCAGTTTTACTGTATTTAGTTTGTGAGTAATTTTTTTTATGTAAGTTATAATTATGGTTGCATGGTTTGACAATTTATATATATATTTTTTAAAGTCATGTTACTAAGGAAGGAAGAGTATGATACCAAAAAATACTGTATCTGAACTCGACACCTGATTTATGTTCTATCTCAATGTCTTAGAACATATTGATAAGGTATTAATATTTAGTCAAAAGAAGACTAGGAAGTTTCCTAACATATTTTATGGACCCTTTATGGTAAATGTACAGTAAGACAAGGAAACAAATCTTCCTTCTTTCCTTCTTTCCTTCCTTCCTTCCTTCCTTCCTTCCTTCCTTCCTTCCTTCCTTCCTTCCTTCCTTCTTTCCTTCATTCTTTCCTTCCTTCCTTCCTTCCTTCTTTCCTTCCTTCCTTCCTTCCTTCCCTCCTTCCTTCCTTCCTTCCTTCCCTCCTTCCTTCCTTCCTTCCTTTATAATTCTATCTTCTTTCTATAACAATAAGATAGATAAAAAGCAGTTTATCAAAACCATAAACATTTTAACTAAGTCTGATAGCATATGCAATTCTTTGTACTTATGGTCTGTCTTTCCAAAGAAGTAGGAATGTACATTTTTTCTTTAGGAACAAAATTGGTAAGTATAAACTCAGAGCATTTTAGAGTTATTTGTTCTTTATTTGCTTTGTTGTAGTCTTTACTAATTATGCTTGCTGTTTTCTTGCTTCTGTTTACTTCATTTTTCACAAGTTCACATGTTCCTACACTACTGTATTTTCTTTATGTTTATCATTTCTTATGGCACAATAAAATGCTCTATACATTTAAATATATATTTAATTAGCCATCTCCTAATTGGGTGAATGTTAAACTAGAAAACAGATAAAATTAATATTAAGTCCTTTCACCATTTGTTCTATGGGTCCTTTGTATTTTCTCCAAACATGAGGGAGATTTATCCCTTTGATGCTTACATAACTTTTTTAAAACATGCAATTAATATATTCAACTATGTGAGACAATTTCTACTTCAAAAGTAAATAACATATTTATAAGATTAAAATCCTATCCATGCCAATCTGTAAAGGCACAGGATAGTAATTTAAGTCAGGTTTCTTTTAGTCATGTAACAGGAAAATTTTTATTTTGGAAAACTTTAATTTCATTCCTATTTTTTTTTTCTGCGTGAAAATCTTACGTTAAATTCTTGCATTTTCCTAGAAGCTGGCAATGCTCTCCCCAACCCCCTTTCCTTTTCCTTTTTCTTGTTTTCCTTTTTCCTTCCTTCCTTCCTTCCTTCCTTCCTTCCTTCCTTCCTTCCTTCCTTCCTTCCTTCCTTCCTTTCTTTCTTTCTTTCTTTCTTTCTTCCTTCCTTCCTTCCCGAAACTGTCATGATCTTCTTATCTGAATCCAGTGTCTGAATCCAGATTTGAACTCATGTCCTCCTGACTTCAGGGCTGGTACTTTGTCCTCTGCACGCTGCCCCTAAAATATTTACCTTTTAAAGAGGTTTGTTATGGGCCAGAACTTGAAACAAGGTGTTGACTCACTGGAATTGATAGAAACAGTATTTATGTGCTTGGGTTTACACCTTTGGAATTCACACTTTCGGGAGAATTCACACATTAGAGGTCACACATTAGAGCACATTTATTTTTTTTTTAATTTTTATTTTTAAAAAATTTATTTATTTTTATTATTATTTTTTATTATAACTTTTTATTGACAGATCCCATGCTTGGGTAATTTTTTTTTACAACATTATTCCTTGCACTCACTTCTGTTCCTACTTTTCCCCTCCTTCCCTTCACCCCCTCCCCCAGATGGCAAGCAGTCCTATACATGTTAAATATGTCACAGTATATCCTAGATACAATATATGTGTGCATAACCACACAGTTCTCTTGTTTCACAGGAAGAATTGGATTCAGAAGGTAAAAATAACCTGGGAAGAAAACAAAAATGCAAACAGTTTATATTCATTTCCCAGTGTTCTTTCTTTGGGTGTAGCTGCTTCTGTCCATCCTTGATCAATTGAAATTGAGTTAGATCTTCTCTTTGTCAAAGAAATCCACTTTCATCAGAATACATCCTCATACAGTATCTTTGTTGAGGTATATAATGATCTCCTGGTTCTGCTCATTTTCACTTAGCATCAGTTCATGTAAGTCTCTCCAAGCCTCTCTGTATTCATCCTGCTGGTCATTTCTTACAGAACAATAATATTCCATAACATTCATATACCACAATTTACCCAACCATTCTCCAATTGATGGGCATCCATTCATTTTCCAGTTTCTAGCCACTACAAACAGGGCTGCCACAAACATTTTGGCACATAGCAGGTCTCTTTCCCTTTTTTAGTATCTCTTTGGGGTATAAGCCCCATAGAAACACTGCTGGATCAAAAGGTATGCACAGTTTGACAACTTTTTAAGCATAAATTCCAAATTGCTCTCCAGAATGGTTGGATTCGTTCACAACTCCACCAACAATGCATCAATGTCCCAGTTTTCCCGCATCCCCTCCAACAATCATCATTATTTTTTCCTGTCATCTTAGCCAATCTGACAGGTGTGTAGTGGTATCTTAGAGTTGTCTTAATTTGCATTTCTCTGATTAATAATGACTTGGAGCATCTTTTCATATGGCTAGAAATAGTTTCAATTTCTTCATCTGAGAATTGTCTGTTTATATCCTTTGGCCATTTATCAATTGGAGAATGGCTTGAATTCTTATAAATTAGAGTCAATTCTCTATATATTTTGGAAATGAGGCCTTTATCAGAACCTTTGACTGTAAAAATGTTTTCCCAGTTTATTGTTTCCCTTCTAATCCTGTCTGCATTAGTTTTGTTTGTACAAAAACTTTTCAATTTGATATAATCAAAATTTTCTATTTTGTAATCAATAATGATCTCTAGTTCTTCTTTTGTCATAAATTCCTTCCTTTCCCACAGGTCTGAGAGGTAAACTATCATATGCTCTTCCAATTTATTTATAATCTCATTCTTTATGCCTAGGTCATGAACCCATTTTGACTTTATCTTGGTGTATAGTGTTAAGTGTGGGTCGATGTCTAGTTTCTGCCATACTAATTTCCAATTTTCCCAGCAATTTTTGTCAAATAATTAGTTCTTATCCCCAACATTGGGGTCTTTGGGTTTGTCAAACACTAGTTTATTAAAGTTATTGGCTATTTTGTCCTTTGAACCTAACCTATTGATCATCTAGTCTATTTCTTAGCCAGTACCAGATGGTTTTGGTAACCACTGCTTTATAATGCAATTTTAGATCTGGTACAGCTAGGCCACCTTCATTTGATTTTTTTCCATTAATTCCCTTGAAATTCTTGACTTTGTGTTTTTCCATATGAACTTTGTTATTTTTCTAGATCATTAAAATAATTTTTTGGGAGTGTGATTGGTATAGCGCTAAATAAATAGATCAGTTTAGGTAGTATTGTCATCTTTATTATGTTTGTAGAGCTCACACATTTGAGAGTTTACACATTGGCTCCCACATTGGAGTTCACAAGTCGGGAGATATCGATATCCAAGTTTACACCTCCCACAATCCCACTCTCTCAGAGGAGGAGTCAACCTTTGGGTTCACACCTTTAAGAGATCATATATAAGAAGCTCTCGGTCTCAGCGAGGGTCAGTTGGAGATAGAGAAACCAGGAGTCAGAGTTGAGCTAGAGGCAGAAGCTGGAAGAGCTAAAAGACAAGCTGCAAGAATTCTTGGAACCAAGGAGGGATATAGGCCTCTAAGAAAACTAACCAGATATTTTGGAAGAGACAATAAAAGATTGGATTTTAACCCCTGGCTGTATTTGAGGTGATTATTACTTTGAATGGAAACTAAGGCTGCCTTCAGAAAACCTCCCCAAGAAACCTATTCCCAGAGAGAATGATTATATTATAGAAAAGAAGAGAACACCACAGAGCTTATTAGTTTTAAGCAATGGAATCAGTTTCTGAAAGGAAAATATTGGGCAAATTTTTCTTTAGTCTTTTGAAGTTCAGACTTGACATTTTATTTGATGGCAATTGTATCAATATGTATCAATATACAATTGATAGCAAAATTGTATTGTAATTTGTAATTAAAAAGACTTTTCTAGGGGCTGTATATGTGTACATGTACTTAAACATGTGTCTTAATACTGATAAATATGCAGCCCTTGGTTAGTTTATGAGGGATTTAGTACTAAGTGAGAAGAGATGATCATTACATCTTTCTTTTTCAGCATAGGTCCTGCAGATTGACTTTAACTAACTTTATTAATAAATGGCTCATTTCCCCACCTCAGGAAGGATTTTGGTTTTAGCCTTTAAAAAATCAGTTTAGAGTGGATGCCCATTAGTTGCCATGACCAATTCTGATAGATGTTGCTTTTTTCAGTAATGAGGTGATTTAGGCCAATTCCAATAGATTTGTGATGAAGAGAGCTATCTGTGCCCAGATAAAGGACTGTGGGACTGAGTGCAGATCACAATATAGCATTTTCACTTTTTTTGATTATTTGCTTACATTTTGTTTTCTTTCTTTTTTTCCCCTTTTTTGACCTGAGTTTTCTTGTGTAGCATGATAAATGTGAAAATATGTATAGAAGAATTAGACATATTTGACTTGCTATCTGTGGGAGAGGGTAGAGGGGAAGGAAGGGAAAAAAAATTGGAACACAAGATTTTGCAAGGGCAAATGTTGAAAACTTTGTGTATATTTTGAAAATAAAAAGCTTTAAAAATCAGTTTAATGAAAGCAAGCAAGAACATTACTTATATGAAATTGCAACCCTATGTATTTAAATATTTCCTAATTTTTGTAATTTAAAACTTTCTTCATAAAATTACATAAATATGATAGTAATTTTTGCTAGTGTGTTTTTAAGCTAAATTATTAATTTGTGTAAGTAGTGCTCAGGATCTTCCCCCATATAGGCCCCAGAAAGGTTGGATTTAAAGCATTGTAATACTTCAAAGGAATCACACTTGTCAGTGGAGAGTATTCTTTTCATGTACCTGTCCATGACTTTCTATATTGTATAATTTTTATTCATCTTCTCACAGTGTCTTCTATTTATAATTTACTCAATATGAGGAAATTAGAAAAAAGGCAAACAGGTCTCGGGATGAAAACAAAATTTACTAGATGGTCAGCCAGAATATTTATTAGTACCCACAAATTATTAAAAGCACTAGAGGGAGACCTTTAGCAGTCCCTCAATCAGCAAGTATTTATTAAGGTCCTTACTGTTTGACAGGTACTGAGTTAAGCACTTGGACTAATATTTTAATAGCATTCTAGGAAACTAATTTCATTAAAGGAAAATTGTGTAAGTGGAATTATGTTAATTTTTCTTTGAAATTTTCATTTTATCTTTTAGGCATATATATATGAGATGGGCTCAAGCACGTTTTCCCACAAATTGGCAGGATACACAGAGACAGTTTTGAATGTGGCTTTTAATCCATCAAACCCCCAGGTAACAGTGTATTCTTGTACAATTTTCAAAATAAAAATTACATGTAATACATTTGTTATATAAAATTATGTACCATATAATTATATAACTTATGAAAATATATAACATCTTTATATATAAATATGTTTAATGATTTATTGATAACATTTTAATAACAATCATTTATTATTATAAACCCCTTGTGTTCCATTGTAACAAAGAAAAAGTTATGTAAATCCAACTGAAAAAATAACCATACCTGACATACGTAACTTTTCACAGTCTGGTTTCTACTGTCTTTTTTTCACAACCAAAGGGAAGTGCTTTTCACCATATTTTGTGAGGAACCAAAATGAGTCACTACAATGAATTTGAGATTGGCTATCTTTTTTAGTGCTCTTTTCATTTATATTATTATAATGATTGCATATATTGTTTTCCTGGATCTACTTTTTTTGTTTTATATCAGTTCATACAAGTCTTCATTGTTCATGTACTAGTAGTAACAGTACTTATAATATTAGTAATTGTTGCAGTAGTTGTAGTATATAGTAATTGTTGTTTAGTCATGTTACAGTTGTATCCAACTGTTCATGGTGTATATGTGTGTGTGTGTGTTGGCAAAGATACTGGAGTAGTTTGCCATTTCATTTTCCAAGTCGTTTTCCAGATGAAGAAACAGAGGCAAACAGGGACATACAGCTAATAAGTGTCTGAGGCAGGATTTGAACTCAGGTCTTCCTGACTACTATAACACTCTTTTCATTGTGACATCTGCCTATAATAAAGTTCTATTTTTGTTTAGTCACTTCCCAGTTAATGCACGCAACTTTTTGCTTCCACAAAAGTGTTAAAATTATATATTATATTTTCACTAATATTTATATTTGATGAGTTTAATTTTATTTTGGATGCTAATTTTATTTTAATTTGTATGTTAATTTTAAAATAGAAACAGCAACAAGGCTCATAAATATCATTTCCATTGATATAGGAGGAATAGTAAAATTGGTATTCTTCCCATTTTAAGTTAAAAAAAACTATTGTGAGAATATTTATCTGAAATGTGGGCAGAAATATTCATAAAAATATGACTATATAATATCCTAGAATACTTAATCTGCTAGGGACCTAAGAGGCTAGTTAATTGAATCCTTTCATTTTGTAAAAGAGGAAATTGAGCTGTGGAGGTTTGTGAGTTACCCAACAGTGCTCATTTAATAAACATTAGAGGTGAGATTTGAATCTTGTGTCTTTGGTTTTCATCTCTATCTGTGTGATATTTACATTGATAGATCTATCTCCCATCTCTGTGGCAAGTGCGTATCACAGTGGAGTTACCTGGAACCAGGAAACCCTGAGTTCATATCTGACCCTAGTTATTTCCTAGCTATATGACTCTGAGCACTTAACCTTGATTTACCTTAAAAATCAAACCAAAACAAACAAAATTTACTTAATGCCACTGTTGATATCTCCAAGTCTATGTGTCCAAACCATAACATATCATTTCCCTCCTTACTTCATTCATGATGTCAGTTTGCCCCCTTCTTTACACTTTGCATACATCTTTCTAATAGTCTAGTAGTCACAACCTTGTGATCATTTCTGATTACAAAATTCATATTTCTAAAACATAGTTCTAAACTTGTAATTTCTTTGCTCAGAAATTTCCTGTGGCTCTCTGTTATTGCTTCTAGGATAAAATATAGACTCAGAATCATGTAGTAATAGAATTAGACAGTTGTTAGGGACATCATTAACCCTCTGGTTCAATTTATACTGAAAAGGAATTCCTGTAATCACCTACCTAACAAGTGGTCAAACAACTTCCTCTGTAAGGATGAAGAACTCATCACTCCTTGAGACAATCCATTCCATTGTCAGATGGAATTTCAGGACAATAAGCCTAAATTGGTCCCTTAGTTACATCTACACATTGCTTTCTAATTCTACCCTCGTGGGTCAAATATAATCTCTCTTCTATATGAGGACTTATCATATACTTGAACACTATTGTCATGGCCACAATTTTATCTTCTTCAGGATAAACATTTCTAATTTTCTAAAGTATTCCTTTTATGACATGGATTCAAGGCTCTTCATAATTTTATTTGTCCTTTGCTAGATTCTCCTAATCTCTTTTTTTAAAATAATGGGTCCCAGAAATTAACACATACTTTAAATGATGAAAATAGAGGATAGAAGGACTATTGCCTTATTTCTGAAAGTCTTTATTCCTCAGCCTAACAATCAATATATTCCAAAATCATTTAAGTTTTCAAATTGACTTAACATTATTCTATATAATGCGTTCTTTCAAGCAGACTGACCCATTTCATATTAATTTATGTGAAATCATGTTTCCATCCTCTGTACTTTTTCATAGACTAGTTCCCTACATTAGAAATGTTCTATGTCAACACCTCTACCTTTTAGGAATCTGACTTCCTTTCAAGGGTTATTCAAGTGCCACTTCTTGTAAAAGGTCTTTGTTGATTGCCTCATAATTATTTTATATCTGTTTTGAATATAGGAGTTTTTCCCCTTATTTGTAGAATACAAGTGCTTTACGGTTAGAAACGTTCATTTTTACCTTTATATTCCCACAGAAATATTTATTGAATTGGTTTCACTTGAATTCTGTCCAGCAGGATCTAGCTTTAACTATCTCCTGACAGAGGCAAGACCAAACTTTCCCTTCCACATTTCTTGTTTATGGCATCTGCTTTCATTCTCATTCTTGACAAAGTGGGGAGGAGAAAGACAAAATATCAAGATAGGGCTATGTTTTCTAGTCATTCTGATTAATCCCAAAATAGCTAGCTCATTTCTGGGCAATTGCTAGACATTTAATATTATTTAAAATTTATTTAAATTGACATAAAGATGTCTTGGTAGTGACCACTTTTAACTCCTTTTTATGACATTTAGCCCAAGAGTAAAATGATAGGAAATTCCATAAATATTCTTAGTGATCCTTGCCTAAAATAAAATCCTGTTTGGGAGGTTAATACTTTTAGGTATCTTATATTTGTATCTCTAATTAAGATGTAAAGAAAGGGTTTGCTTTTCAAGAAAAGAGAATACTGATAAAATATATCTATCTGGTTACTTCATTGATATTTATACAGTCTTTAGTTGTAGCATTTGCTGTACTATAAATCATAGAGATTAAGAACTGCATATGTTCCTTCATGAGAAAAAGAACCGAGATAAAACAGAATGAGAAAACTAATTAAAATTTTGTGTCTTTCTGTTTATATTTATACAAAGTTTCCATTGTTAGGTTATTTTCTTTTAGTTTGATATGAAGTATTAAAAGATGTTGTTTATGATTTATAATCTATAAAAATTTGAAACAGATGTGGATATTGACATTGTTGTTTCTAGGTACTGAACCATAAAAAGAAAAATCCAATAACAAAAGCATATCAGTAATTCACTAGTGAGTTGCAATTGATTAAAATTTTTAGAAATATTGATCTGCAAATATAAATTAAATTTGAAGACTGTCTATTTTGTTTGTCTCAGAAAGCTAGAGAAAGAGCTGGTAAAAATTTTCTGTGCTGAAAAAAGTGACCTCAGCTTCTTTAGATAGATATAGTTTAGTTGTTGTATAAGATATGATTACAGAAAGGGACAGCAAAAAAAGGCAAACTAATGATATATAACAGAAATGGGATAAATAAGCTGAAACTGAATTGAAAGAGTGGTTATAGGTACTTTTTAGCAGTATGTTTATATTTTGCATATAGATTTTCTAATAGCATTTTATATTCCTTCAAAGATATGTCTGCATATATGTGCACATATACATATGTATATATTTATATAAAATGTAGATATACTTCAGAGCATGAGAATTAGTGCTAATTTAAAATAAAGATCTGACTTCTTGATGTAGCCTATAAACATTTTTTGAATTGACTAAGATAAAAGATATCAAAGCAAGTAAGGCAGAAAAAGTGATCTAGTTGTAGGGGCAGGAAAACAGCATCTATTATTGATAGCATTAATATGGGTGTTGTTTTTAGGGCTGCTTGCTGTTGTATTCTCTTGTATTCTCATCTGTTGCTGTTACTCTAAAATACAGAGAATTAATTAATTAATTAAAATGTGAATGTCACAAATATTTTAGTGAATTACAAGGGTTAAACCAGAACAAAACATATTCCTTCAAAGTAACATTTAAATTAAATAATTATATTTCATTAGAAGGGATATTGCAAAAAAAAATAAGGTCCAAATAGATTTTCAATAAGAATTCTAATGTTGCAATTATTCTTTTAAATCCTCTATTTCTTCAGTAGCAGGATTCACCATAATATAGAATTGTTTTTCCATTCATTCATGAATCTATTATAAAAGTTTGCTGTGTGTAATACACTGAACTGTATATTGAGTTTCTTCTGATCACAGCTGGTAGTCTTCCATTTCTTGCTCCTCCAGTCGCTGGTGGGAAAGCTGTTAGGGGCCAGTAACACAGCTTCCATACGCACCAAACTCACCCCTTCCCTTCTAATTCATGTCAGGTTTTCTCTGTGACACCTGCTCCTGTGAAAGAGAAGGAAGGGAAAAGTCATTGAGGAGCAGTAAATGGACCCTTCCATCTGACCATATAACTTGCTTTCTATCTCATGCTGTGCTTGTCTCTTGTCTGATCTCCAGCCTCCATTGGGAAGGGGTGTGGTACTTTCCATTCAGTGAAGAACATCAATATATCTTGTTATGCTTTACACATTTCAGCAATGTTGAACCCTTGTAAATCATCCAAATCCCATTCTCTATCTCCTGCTACTTGATTCCTTATTTCCTTCTCCTTCAAACCTCTCACCTCAAAGTTTTAATCAAATACCTCTTACCCTTTCTACTGTGATCTCTTGAATGTCTGTTCCATAGGCAATAAACTGTCTTCTGGAATTTAACATTTTTTATCAATGATTTGAATAAAGTAATATGTGATATTCTTATCAGATATGATGACACAAAATTAGAAGAGAAGACTAACATATTGGAATGCTAATTCAGGATCCAAAAAACTTTTAACAGTCTCCAACATTGGACCAAACATAACATGAAATTATATGTAAATGTTAAAATCCTATACTTGGGATTCAAAAAACAATCCAAATCAATATGATAATTTCAAAATAGGGAGCTATGTCAGATAGCAGTTTAAAAAAGTTCAACAAGAATATATTAAGTATTTATCATATGTCAGAGGCTGACTTAATATCATGATGGAAGATGACTGTACCTGGAGAACTGCAGTACATAGGTTTTGGAGAGGCCTTCTGAAGTGTTTTCAAAGAAGCCAGGAATTCTGAGAGACAGAAGTCAAGAGGGAGAGCAATCCAGTCATAGTAGATTGCAAGATCCTTGGAATCTCATATCCCAGATGGCTTGTTTTACTGATAAAATGAATCTACTTCACCTGGATTTTTGGATACATTCCAATAAATTTTGGATAGTTGTAAACATGCCTTCCCAGCCTCCATTGGTGATGTTATCCCCTCTCAAAACTTTCTTTCTCATTTGCTTCTATCCATATCTTTCTATAATTCTACACTGTAACACTTATTACAGAAAGCTTGTTCTTTTAATATAATCAAATACTAGATGGCATAGATCTATCTCCTCTCAAAACTTTCTTTCTCATTTGCTTCTATCCATATATTTCTATAATTCTACACTGTAACACTTACTACAGAAAGCTTGTTCTTTTAATATAATCAAATACTAGATGGCATAGATCTCTTGCTTGTTCATTCTCTCCCTCCCTCTCTCTCTCTCCCTTCCTCCCCCTTTTCCCTCCTTCCTTCCTTCCTTCCCTCTGTCCTTCCCTCTTTCCCTCTTTCTCCCTCCCTCCCTGACTCCTCTCCCTCCACATGTAAAAGTAGTAACTAGTTTGTTACAAATATGAATAATAAGAAATGGTAGGATAACTATTACTGAAAGTCAAAAACTGTGATTCTCTTATTTCAGATTTAGTCATATAAAAGTCATCAGAGTTAGTAGACTTGAAATCAGCATACCTGTTTCTGAATCCTACTTTTTTAAACCTCAAAATGCTCTCTCTCTCTTTATATATATATATATATATATATATATATATATATATATATATGTACATATATATATATGTTATTATTTGCTAATTGTCTCATATGGGAAATACTGTGCTATACTTTGAAGACACTAGGCTAAAATGAAACAATCTTTGACCTTCAGGGGCTTTTATTCTGCTGAGAGTCATTGGATTAAGATACTAAAGAGTAATGAGCTAAATGAATAAATAGTTTCAAATTACAGGATTTTTCTTTCCTTTTCTTCCTTCCTTCCTTCCTTCCTTCCTTCCTTCCTTCCTTCCTTCCTTCCTTCCTTCCTTCCTTCCTTCCTCTTTCTTTCTTTCTTTCTTCCTTCCTTCCTTCCTTCCCGAAACTGTCATGATCTTCTTATCACAAAAAGACACAAGAACAGGACTTTTTGGAAACCTTTAGGAGGATCGTCAACTGTCCTAATAAATTGGAATGGATGCTTGGGGCTAATTAAGACAGAATCAATCAAACGACACTTTGGCTCTTGCCAGAATCTCAGAATCTATGGTCATTAGAGTTTTCCATGAGCAGAAGACAGTATAAACAAGGGCAGAGAGCAAGTAGGTTATGGATTTGTATCAGAATTAGAATTTCATTTTTTTTTGTTGCCTATCTGACTTTTAGGATTCTGAACCTGTATTCTTTCAGAACTTGTATCTATTGTATTTACTTCCTTTCATATGCCTTAGTTCACCTCCTTTAGTTCTAGGCTGTCTGGACACCACAGTTCCTGCCGGCTCAACTTTCCCTTTGCTAATTGACCCTTTGTCTGCACTGACCTGTGGAAACCATACTCCTACTGAGTTGGATTCCCGGTCCTTGTCTCTCCTGTCCAGCCCTCATCCACTGCAATCTAGTCCCCAATTTAAGAGAAAGAACATGTCCTTGAACAAGAAATCCTTAAAATCTGACTTAAAATACAAAAATTAGTTTTGGATAAACAATACAAAATAACATTTAGAGCACATGGGAGAGATTGGGAAAAGTAGGAAGAGGAAAAGCACATGTCAAAATCTCATAATTTGTAACAAGAAAGAGTATCATCCCTCTCTAAACAGAATAAGTTTTCTGGAATAATGTTTATACACACACACTCACACACACACACACACACACACTATAGCTCAGGTAGTATTATTGTCCCCTCATAAAAAGACTTTTGAAATTTTTTGATCAAGGACATTTTATATACAATAGTACAGTTATTTGAATAATATATATGGCTTAGAAGGTAGAGTTAAAATAAAAAGAAAAACATAAAAGCTCATGGGAGAACTTTAGATTCAAAAAAATGGCTTTGAATCTGAGAGAGTGCTCTACTACAATTAAATGTGTGCTGCCAATGACTGCAGCTGTACGCCACATGAGCAAGGTCAAATGTGATTTCAAATATAAGAGATAGGCTGTTGGTTCTCTGTTCATTAGACAGTAAAGGGGCCGTACAGTTAGTCCTCTGTTCTATTAGTTTAGGTATTTAACCTTGTAGTGGTGGGAGGAGAATAAACTTAAGAACATTTAGCTTCTTAATGAAATCATACTGGCTGGATGCTTAGCCAAGAAGAGCTGCTGTGTTTCTGGGGAAAGCAGAAAAGCCCAAAGAATTCATAAACCAAGATCTCAAGAGGGAAACCCCAATAGAAAGGGTTGAATTGAAATTGAAGGCTGATGAGGAGGTGAGATTGAGGTGCTAATATAAAAATATAGATTATATTTACTAGAAAAGTGAAAAAAAAGTAAAAGAAAAAAGAGAGAAAGAATGATAACCTTATAGAAAAAGCTAGAAATAAATTTCAAGAGGAGTTGTTCTTAAGGAAAAGTGAAAATAACATGGTAAATTTAAATTGCATGCTCAGAGGGAAAAAAGTAGAAAAAGGACATATCTTTTTAATTTACATAATATTCTACCATTATTGTATAGAGGGCTCTTTATTTCTCTACCAAATTTGTAACAGGTGACTTATTTAGATAGTAATTTTCTGTGTATCATGAGCATAGATTTAAAACTGGAAAAATATGATGAATGCAAAAGGAAACTTTAAACTTCACACAAAGGAAAAAAGGCAGTAGAAGGTAAAATGACACCAACAATGTCATATTGTTATAGAGTTAGATTTGTTTTTCCTTTTAAATTTCTATAATTGTTTTGGTTTAATTGTGAAAGTTATGGGTGGTTTAGTATTAGAGTTAATCTTCAGGGTATTACTTTAGTTTTTTAAATTTGCATTTTTTATTATTAGTGATTTGGAGCATTTTTTTTTTAATAATTGTTAATAGTATGCTCTTTTTGAAGAAGTGTTTATTCATATCCTTTGGCCACTTACTTATGGAAGAATAATTTGTGGACTTATATATTTCTGTTAGCGTCTAGATGTTTTGAGTATTATATCCCTTCCAGAGAGATTTGCTATAAGATTTCCCAGTTGATCTCTTCTTTCTTGTCCTAGTTGCATTAATTTTGTTCATGTAAAAGCCTTTTAATTTCATACAATCAAAATAACATCTTTTTACCATTTACAATCATCTCTATCTATTGCTTGGTTAAGAATTCACTTCCCTGTTTTACTTGTGAAAGTTACCTGATCTGATTATCTTCTGATTTTTTACAGTATGATTTTTAATAACCAATCACATATCTATATTGAATTTATTGTGGAATATTATATAAGATGATGTTACAAATCTAATACCTGCCAGATTGGTTTCTAGTTTTCTCAAAAATTATTAACAAATAATTTATGTTTATGGCTCAATGATTTTTAGAGGACTGCTATATATGACATACTATATATATATATATAATATATATATGTATAATGATTTTATAGGACTGATTTTGTCTATTTATTTTTGATGATTTTTGTCTAGTCTGCTCTATTGATCTGCTTCTTTTATTTCTTAACTTACCAAATAGTTTTGATTTTTACAGCTTTATAATATAAGGTGAGTTCTTGAGATGTTATTTTCCTTTTATTTATAACTTTATTCATGATTTCCCGTGATATTTTAGATTTTTCTTCTCAAATGAATTTTATTATTTTTTGCTTAGCTCTGTAAAGCATAGCTATGGTAGTTTGATTTGTGTAATACTTAATTTCTAAATTAATTTTGATGTTATTTTTAAAAATTAAATTGGTGATCATTGGCCACCACTCCAATTATTTAAGTGTTTTTTTTTCTTCACCAAAGGTAAAGTGGACAATACAAATATGATTATTCCAATAGTTAATATATTAAATGCTTTTCAAGGTCTCACTAAATGATAGCGCTAGGACTTGGCTAAGATAGGTCTTATTATCTTACTAATATTTGAATTCATATGACAAATTAGGTGAAAATCTCATTTACCCTATTATTTTAAGATATGCTAAATCTATCTTAAAAACACACTTTAGACAGTAAATGAAATATATACTATAAAGCATGCAGTTCAAAAGGATGAACAAAAAGACCTAGTAAGGAATTCATTTACATGATAAGAAAATAGAGTACTTTGATATATTCACCTGACCCACAGGAAATACATCTTGGGTTATTGAAAGAACTGGTAGATAGAATTGTTCTGAATTTTTCATCAAATTTTGAGATTGAGAAAAATCAGAGGGATACCACAGGCTTAGAGAAAGGTATAGGTCATTGAGCTTAACTTTGATTTATGGGTATGAATGAATCCTTGCCATGTATGATGTAATGAAGCTTTTTGTTCTGATACAAAATGACATAGCTCCTGAAATCATTTCTAACTTTGGAGATTCTGTGGTTCTCTAATATACCAAAAGATTATTTAGGGATAATTAGAGAGTATTATTTAGAGAATATATTTGCTGGTTAGAAGTTTTCCAAAAGCCAAGCATTTTTGTGTGTATGTGCTAAATTAATCCATAATTTCTCTGTGGTTTCAAAATAGGATTACTATCTTTCTCTATTGGCCCAGTCTTTTACATCCTTCAGTTACTCTGCTACTACTGAACTCAAATTTCTTAACTATTCTGAGGAAGATGTAGACTTGAATCCAACCTTGGCACAATTAAGTATCTCCCCTTACTCTTATTATATATTTGTTAATTTTATATATAGTTTATGATTGTGCTTCTGTGGATCTCTTTATTGTGATTTCCTTTATAGGATTTTAGAGACTTGAGAATAGATCTCTTTTCTGTATTGAAAGCCATCCAAAAGCTATATCTATAATGTACATGTTACAGACATGTTGCTCAGTCCTTCAGTCATATTCTGTCATGGGTGATTCTTCATGACTCTGTGGACTATAGCATGCCAATAATGCCTGTGGGGTTTTCTTGGCAAAGTTACAGGAGCAGTTTGCCATTTCCTTCTCTAGTAAATTAATGGAGGTTAAGTGACTTGCTTAGGCTCACACAGCTAATAAGTATCTGAGATGGGATTTAAATTAAATCCTAGGACTTTCTGACTGCAAGCCTAGTGTTCTACTTACTGGCCACCCAGTTGCCTCAATGATTGTGCATATGTACAGATACATCCATAATATATATATGTATACATACATATATGCATTGTCAATGCGATAGCTGGGTGGGTCTATATAAATAAATAAATAAATAGCATATAGTATAATATATAGCATGTCATATACCATGTCAATAATTATATATGTATATATGTGTTTGTAGGTATATATGTGTGTGTGTGTGTGTGTGTGTGTGTGTATATATATATATATATACACACATATATATGTATGTCAGCTTGACTTACCAATGCTGTATTTTGCTTCCTTGTCCTGTGACAGTTGCTTTAGGTTACATAATCGTTTTGTAATTTAGTTTGTTTAGGCACATCTCACAGTCCTGGTCAGAATATTTCTTGAGTTCTTCATAAAAATTTTGGAAACCAATTTTGATAATGTATAACCCTAACTATTGAAATCCCTTTGGCAAGGAAAAGAAGGAGATATATGAGTTGTTAACAATAGCATTAGTATATTTATTTGTTATTTTACTAAGTCTATGGAGATTAACTCAACTATAGGGATTTTCAGAGTTACCAGATACTTCCCTTTCCCCTTCCCCTTCCCCTCCCACTCCCAACTCCCCCAGTAAAATAATTACAACAAGCTGTCAGGGATAGAGAAAAGTTGCTTTATACTGAGTCTGAAAAATATGGATTACATAAAAAACTTCACATTTATAATGTACCAAGATTTACTTAAAAGAAAACACAGGGTTTATGAAGACTATCAGTCAATTTTGTTTCTTAGTTTCATTAATTTCTACAAGTTGGTATTACTATTCTAAATATAATTTGAATATAGGTAGCATTTATTTACTAAAAGCTTCAAATTTCTTTGGAAAACTCAATAAAGTATGAAAGGCATATATTTTAAGTGTAGAAGGAAAGAAGTTTATATATTTATGTTATATATATTTATAAGTTTACATTTTTTTTAAAGTAGGATAAACAGAAAATGGGAATATGGCAACTCCCAGTATAGGGTAACTAATTTTTTTTTTTTTTTTTTACCATTTTGCCCTATAACCTTTGATGCAAATATTCAAGAACAGGTAATGATATGTTGTGAAAGCTCAACTTTTTAAAGTTTTAAATTCACTTTTATTAATCTAGTTGAAGAGAAGATAGGCACAAATTAAACTTAATTTTTTTAATACCTTATCACCTTTCAAAGATCTCTGCAAAGTTTTCTGCAAAAAGATTGAATACTTTTTTATGATGCTTTGAATTATTTGTATTGGAAAAGAATTGTTTGATTTATAAAAGGAAACGGTCCCTTTAAATAGGAACATGTATAGTATATGTATATTTTCATAGATTACTGATTCAGGAGATGCTGGAGAACAGAAATATTTTAAAACTAAAATATTCATCACTGTGAACTGAGGACCAATTCTTAATAAAAATTAAAACCAAAACTTTGAAATTTTAATATAAATCAATGAATAAAAAGATTCAGTGTATATAATAGAGTTTTCTAAGAACACAGTTATAATTTAGGGGAATTATACATTCTTTCCTACACAAAGAAACAAAATCCCTCAACATTGATTGTGAGAAGAAATATCATGGTCAATATTTTTGAACCTTTGCAAGTAAATAAAGAAGTGTGGATGTGTTAAAATGTTGCTCTTATTTTGCAGAAATGTTTTCATCAGATAAGACTTAAAGTTTCCAAGATATTTAAGCAAATATTAGGCCAGGTTTGGAGCAATTTTATTTTATCTGGAACAAAAATTTAATTCCTTTGGTGCCTCTAAATTGGATATTAAGTGGAATTGAATACTAGTACCAAGTTATTTTGAGAGCTGATTTAGGATAAAGTTTCATCTTGGTCTAAAGATTTACTAATTCAATTTATTTTTATACTTAGAAAATAGCTTCTATATCAAGGTAATAAATAAAAATAAATAAATAAAAACAGTTTGCTAACTTTTGTTCATTGAGAAGAGAATATTGATTCTTGTTCCTATTTCAAAATAAATTTAATGCCACTTAAGTAATAGGTAATCACTTATCTTCAGAGAGCTATGATTGCTTTAAATATTTCTGCTTTATAAGAATACATAATCAACCATGTTTAACTAAGTTTCAGCAACTGTCTTATGGCTTCTGAGTTCTCATCCAGTTCTCAGATTGAGTAAGACTGAATTTAAAAGCCCTTCCAATTTCTTTACCTGTACTATTTTGCTTCCACAAATGGGTAGGGATCAGTACACATTTACATTAAACAGAAACTTGGAAGAAACAAGTTTGAACTGACTAATGAATAAAGAAAATTGTATTTTTCTGTCCTTAACTTTTAAATACTTAAAATAATTTTCAAATCCACTTTTGGCTATCTCCTATATATATAGCTAGCTCATGATGGCTATAATAGTCTCCTCTGGATGTCCTCTGTTCTCTAGAAGTCTTTGGATTTGAAATATGTTGGCTAGAAGTGGATCCTTTTTTGAAGAGTCGCTTCTTTCAGAATGGGTTTTGTAGTAGAAATTGTGAGCAGCAATTGGAAGCCTCATAAGTTCAATTGGTTTGCAGGTCCTAATGAGCAACCAGAAGACATAAACAAAGACATTTATTGAGATGGTTTATTAAGAGCAGTAGCTACAAAACATTTTTTTCCATTAGCTTGAGACACCCTCCGAAAAATGGGCACATTAATAGATCCTTGAATGGAAAGATGCATCCATAAGGAAAACATTTGGCCAAGTGATGAGTACTTTTGGTACTATAGGACTCCAGTGTCCTTTCCCATCTCATGTTTCTTCTCTTGCAAGATGTTGGATTGGCCACTCAGCTGGGCTTCCCTGAGCCTGTTCCTCTCTCCAGCTTGATTTTCAATAACCACATTGAAGTCTCTTGACACACAGACTTCCTCCCTTTTGAACCTCATCTAATTACGTAGGGAATATGTCTTGCTTTTTATAGGACTCTTTCTAAAGATATCTTTGAGGAAGTCAGTTGCTGAAATGATAGGGGGAATGTATTCTTGATTATATTTACTGGGACCCAATGAGTTGGAGATGGGGGGATGATAAGAGAGTGCAGATGGGCATGAAAGCCAGTGCGACCAGTTCTGGAAAGACCTATGAGAGATGTAGTGACTGGAAGCAACATGGTCTTAGTGAGTGCCAGAAAATTTTAGTAGATTCATTTAAAGCCTTGACAGCAGGACAAAGGTCTATTCTGGCTACCAGTCAATGTTAATGTCATTATCTGGTACGGGCTTCCTTTAATTCCTAAAAAATGCTCAAAAAAACCCTTAGTGGAATAAATAGGCGATTTGACTATTCCACACTTCTTCCTTTTTGTCTTTTTCACAAATTCGGCATTCCTTGTTCTCCCCTGACATGTCTTGTTCCCTCTATGAAACTGTTGCCCACTTCTGCATTCAAACCAGGTAAGTGAAAATTAACATTAACCCAACAGAAATGCTGATATAAGAAGCCTTTATATAGAGATGAAGAAACAAGCTCAGAGATAGAGTGCTTTGTCCATAATCATAGTTAATGTCAGAGCTGGGATTTGAACCAGGCTCTCCTTTTCTGATTGCATCAGCTTCCTCATTGATAGAGTACCTGCCCTCTAGAAGCTTATATTTTTGTTTCAAAATGTCACCATCTCCCAATTCCCATCTATCCAAATATGTTTTTCAATTCCTCCTCAATTCATTCCATAATTTTTTGCAGCTTAATTTTTGATCTAAACTTTGGGTATGTAGAATCTTGTACCTTCTTGTTATTTTTCCTGCATCTGACTTCTCCAATCAATCAGTTGATGATTACTACTACTACTACTACTATTACTACTACTACTACTACTACTACTACTATTGTTTTCTCCCCATAATATTAGAATCACCATTCCCTTATTTATGGCTTTTTAATTCTTCTAAGTATAGTGCATTTTAAAATGTTATTTTCAAAGTTTGGCTTAATGCTATGCTAATTTATGTTTCTATTATTTCATTTTCTCTTTCCTTATTCTTTATTTCAATTAAAATAACTTGCTGACAGTATCAAACATCTGTTTATCCTTCTTTCATTATTGAAGCTTCCAATTTACTCTTTTTTTTCACTTTTTGAACTATTTCTTACTCTACATCCACCATTTAGTTTCTTTTCTACTTCAAAGATCATCTTTAACTTCACTTCTTTCACAAAACATTTTTCAAAAAAAATTAAAGTGATGATATATAACTCATCAGCATGGAAAAGGAGAAAAGACTTGTTGATTCATCACCCTGCCTTTATCAGAGTGTCAATTCCTAGAGATAAAAACTCATCTGTCCTTTTTTCATCTGTAAAAAACATAGTATAACAGAAAAAATATAATGTTAGGATTAAAAGAACTGGGGGCTCATGTGATCCGATTTTCTCATATACAGGTAAATGTCAGAAAGATAAAATGATTTCTCTGTGATTACACCGCTAGTTAGCATATTATTTTCTCTCTTGAGTAAGGATCCATATGGGCCATATAGGAGCTGGGGTTGGAGTTGGACTAATTCTCTTGTAGCCTCAGTTTTCTCATGTTTTGGAATGAAAGGCTCAGACTGGATGGCCTCTATGGCCCCTTACAACTTTAAAATCTGTGATCTAGCCTAGTGTTTCTTAAGCTTTTTCCAGTTATGACCTTTTTTTTTCCCTCAGAAATTTTTACATCACTTCAGGAATATAACATAAAAGAGCTATACAAGTCAAACATTTACTGATAATCATAATTTTGCAACCTCCACATTCAGTTACAAGACCCCATATAGGGTCATGATCCACAGTTTAAGAAACTAGAATCTGTCCTGTCTGTTTTATATGAATATCAAGAAAACAGAATGAAGTAATAGATGGATGGTACTGTGAAACTTTTTTTAGAATGCAAATGATCATTAAAGTAAGATTTGATGGCAATCATATTTATAAATAAATCCCATTTGTTATCTCTTTAAAAAAAATGACACCTGCTTCTTACACAGTCTATCTTGACCTCGCAGTTATCAGAAACAATAAGAATCCTCCATCAAAATGACTTAATATATAATTTTTATTTACTTGTCTATATGCATTTTTCTCTCTCAATAGACTGTTGTTAAATGGTGTTAAAAAGAAGAACCAGTTTTAAGTTACTTTTCCTCCTATGCTCCTTGTTCATTGGAAAAAAAGAAAAATTTGTAAGAAATATTCAGTCAAGCAAAACAAATTCCTGCATTGGTCATATCCAAATGGATATATCTCCTTCTGTATCCTCAGTTCATTAACTGTAATGGGCTGAGGTTTGAGCTGATGCACTGAGGTCCCAAGTACATGAGGCTAGATAGTAATTGGGCTATACTCTTATTAATATACATGATTGGATAAAGAATGGTCCCTGCCCACTCTCCGTGCAAGTCCTGATGTGTTGTATAGGAAATGACGATTTTGGTGGGTGGAGGCAGAGAGAGAGGGAGGAAGACAAGTGGGGAGAGATTGAGCTGGGTTCGAGACTCCGAGCTGTTGGTTGTGTGGCTGCTGGTCGAGCTAGCTTCTTGACTCAGCTGCACACATTGCCATCGCCGATTCTCTTCCGCCTCCGATCCTTCTTCACTGAGAATAAAGACTGACGATTTTCCCCTAACCTGAATTCCTGTCTCGTGCTGATCTTAAAATACACGATTTTAACATTTGGCACCCAACGTGGGGCCCGAACCCACGACCCTGAGATTAAGAGTCTCATGCTCTACCGACTGAGCATTTACTTCATTATCTGTCCTTTTGGTTGGTCTTGTCATTGAACAGAATTCTTGAGTCATTCAAAGATGTTTTTTAAAATGTTGTGGTTATTGTAGAACTTGTTCTCCTGGTTCTATTGACTTCATTCTTCATTAGTAGATATGAATCTGGCTAGGTTTTTGTGAAGCCATTTCTTTTATCAGTTCTTACCATATAATAGCATTGCTATATTCAAGTAATTCATTATATTCATATAAAATAATTTGTTCATTTATTTCTCGATTGATAGGCACCCTCTGAGTTTCTAGTTTTGTCACAACAAATAGAATTACTATAAACATTTTTGTGGCATATAGATTATTTTCCCTCTTTGTTCTTTTAGACCTAATAATAGTGTTCCTGGGTTAGAAGACATTCAATTGTTCAGTGATTTTTAGGGCATAATTCCAAATTCGTTTTTCAGAAATGCTGGATCAATTATAGTTTTTAACAATAGTGCATTCATGTACTTATTTTCCAAAAGTTCCTCAAACTTTTTTTTTCCTTATCCTATGCGTGTTAGCTTGAACCTTCGAGTTGCTTTGTGTTTATCTAATTATTAGTAATTTGCAGCATTTTTTCACATGGCTATTAATATCTTGAATTTTTCCTTAGAAAGGTACCTGTTTATTTCTTCTGACCATTTATTAAATGGGAAATCAATCCTATTCTTACATAGTTTTAAATTAATCTCTTATTTATCTTAGAAATGAGACTTTATCAGAGAAATTTACATTGCAAAATTTCCCCCCGAGGCAATTGGGCTTAAGTGACTTGCCCAGTGTCACACAGCCAGGAAGTGTTAAGTGTCTGAGGTCATATTTGAACTCAGGTCCTCCTGACTTCAGGGTTGGTGTGCTATCTACTGTGCCACCTAGCTGCGCCCACATTGCAGATTTTTAAAATAGTTATTGCTTCCCTTCTAATTTAGCTGGATTAATTCAGTTTTTTTTCTATGATCAAAATTAACCCACTTAATTTTTATGATCATATCTATTTTTTAATCATGAATTGTTCCTCTGTGCATAGGTCTGAAAGGTATTTTCTTTCTTGACCTTCTAATTTGTGTCACTATTTACACCTGATATGTATCCATTTGGAGCTTATGGTATTCATTGAAAAAATCTTTATATTCTGGTGGTGCTGGACTACTTTCCATTTTTCCCCGCAGTTTTTGTTAAAGAGTTCTTAATCCTAATAGCTAGGGTCTTTGGGTTAAGCAAATACTGAACTATTATGTTCATTTGCATCTGTATATTGTATACAAACTGAGCAAAAACCTTATTTCTTCTTATTGTTCATATGCTTCAATCCTGTCCAACTTTTTGTGACCTCATGTAGGGTTTTCTTGACAGATGCTGGAATGGTTTGCCATTTTCTTCTCCAACTCATTTTATAGATGAGAAAACTGAGGCAAACAGTGACTTGCCCCAGAGTAACAATTGTCTAATGCCAAATTTGAACTCATTTCTTGACTCCATGCCTGTAACTCTCTCCACTAATTTGTAGAATAATTTGAAATCTGGGATTGCTAGTCCATTTCCATTCTTGTTTTTTTTTTTTTTTTAATTTACTTCTCTAATAATTTAATTCTTTTATATTTTCCTTAATTTTACCTTATTCCTGTTCCTTATGCCATGTAGATGTAAAATCTGAACTATTATATGGTATATGAAATTGTTCCTGAAATATTTTTTCCTCAATTTATCCCTATTTTCTTCTCCAACTATATTAGTCTCAAATTCCCCAAATCATCATCTTGATTTCCTCATTTGTTTCTTCTTCTACTCTTTCTTCTACAATATTGACCTACAGGAGTCTGAAGTCAATATTTTTATTTTTTTTACATTTTATAGTTTTCTTTATATAGACTTTTTCTTATTTTTCTTTCTTCCTGGTTTTTCTTCATAATATGTAGAAATGCTTGAGATTTTTATCAACTGCATTTTATTGTTTTCACTAAAGTCCTTTTATTCTCTTTTGTGATCAAAAAAATGTGCAATTGAATAAAACCTGTAAACTAAGCCTGATAGCATATGACATGTTCTGCCATGGTGATCCTTCCTTTATGTTCAGAAGATACAAGGGTGTTTCATTATCTGGTTTCCAGACTATTTATGAATATAGTTAATTTGGATTAATTCAACTATTTTGAATAAATATTTTCAGAGAATATGTGTATAAATGAATTTGAGTTTTTTACTTTATTTTAAAAATTATATTATTAACCATTTAAGAGCTGAGGATGTATTAGTAAGTGGGTGTGGTTTTGTGTTATTAACTTAAATTTTTATAGTGTGATACAAAGAATTTTCTCAGTTTCTCAATTGAACTATTCAAATAATCCTTCTTAAGTAGTTCATGTTTATTATCCCCAACAAAGAAGAAGCAGCTGAGGATCATAGAGGGTAAATAATATGCCCAAAAGCAAGTAGATGGCACAGGAAAATTTGAACCCAGGTCTTCTAACAGAACCTCACTGACCATGATTGCTATGTTCTCCCAATTTACCTCCAACTTGGGATCCCTTACTCTGTTCAAAGCATAGTATAAGTGCCACCTGTTACACAAGTTTTGTCTTGTTTTCCCCCATCTACAGTTATTAGATCATCTTGATGATGAGATGAAGTCTAGTTTTGGGGGCTTCCAGTATGGGAACCAAAAATATGATGAGGTTTAGGTTTTGGGGTTCCCTTTAGTAGCGAACCAAATGATAAGGTCTAGATTTAGGAAACCAAAATGAGATTAGGGTTTTTGGTGGTCAGGGAATTAAATGATAAGGAATAGTAGCAGGTTTGGGATTCAGGGAACCAAATGGAGAAGTTTGGCTCCCCTACATTCCCTTGGGATTCGGTGCAAGGGTAGGGAGTTTTGGGGAACCCCTTCTGGTGGCGCAGGGATTCTCTGTAAAGGAATTTACAAATCCAAAAACCTAAGATTGATAAAAGAGGTTTATTATAGGGATTGGGAAGTAAGGTTAGAAATCCTGACAGAGAGGCATAAAGTCTGGTTAGGGAAATAGGTGAGGATAAAGAGAGGATAACACTGGAAAAGAATATTATTCCAGTGGGCAGAAGCTTCCTTGGCATAGCATGGCATAGCCTGGCATGGCATAGCATGGCATGTTTAGTACCTCTGTAAAGAGAAGATTTTAGATTGGCTCTTTTATATTAGGAGCTTTGGCTACAAGCTGAAAGGGCTCGTAGGTGGAGTTTCAAGTTGGGTTTATCTACAAACTGGGTTTCAGCTTGAGCTAGAATTGAATGAGTTTCTTTAATTCAATAGGGTTGGAATTCTTTTGCTCAGGACTGAACCAACCCCTATTAACTAGATAATAGAATGAAACTGTCTTGTTTCCCTTGAACCGTGGTCCCTTACTGAGGCAGAGTCCAAGGGGATTTTCTACTTCAAGGAGTTTTAGAGTTTTAGGGTCCCTTCTTCAATCTCACATCCAACCAGATTACTTTGTGCTCTAAATTTGTATCGACTTCTTTGCACATGTCATTGCCCCATCAGTATAATATAAACTCCTTAAAGACAGAGATGATCTTTGTGTCTGCAACCTGTAGTATGTCTTCTGTATATACTTAATGTTTGTGGAATTTAATCCACATTGAATCTTTATGTAATTTTGTGTCTGCTACATGATACAGCCTTCCTGTGTGCCTCTTAGTTTTCTCATAGTCTGAGAAGATACTAGTTGCTTTTTAGAGCAACTCTAGTGCTCTAGAATTCCAATAAAAGTGAGAATTATGACAGTAATAGGGAAGATAGAATTATGGACACTTTTAATATCTACAGTTGAGAAAGAGCAAGAGCCTGGATTGCCTGACAGAATGATTAAATATTAAACTAAAACAGAACTAGTGTGCAGTAGATTATATATCTGGAGATAATCCATAAATATAAAGATAAATAATGTTTATTTAATTGGTCACATTGAAAGCTCATATACGTATATTAAATATGTAAATATACATATTTAAATGACCTAGTTAAAAATTTTTTGTTGTGCACTGCAGAATATGATACAGTTTTTCCTGGGAAGCTCTATGACATGCCTAGATGGTTTTCCCAGTGTTTTGTTCAACTCATTCAATTAATAATATTTGAGTAGGTATTACAGTTCTTGTTTTCCTTCCCCTTTCTATTGAGTGAATTATTTTAGCACCATACTTCCCCAGTAAGATTCTGTGTTAAATACTTCATTTTTCTTATCATTAGGCTGGGGCTTGTTTACAACACAGATTAACATCTTAAAAACTTTATATCTTCTTTGAATATTTACAGTGGGCATTTGTTGAAATTTAAATTACTGACAAAACAATGTCAGGACACTCTGCCATTAGGTACATCTTTTAGATTTATGGTTTGGCTATTGTCTTTGCTGGGCTCTGCAGAATATTTTTCAAAAGAATTGGCGATGGCTTGGGAATAGAATGAATTTTCATGTAATGGACAAGAAAAATATTAGAAAAGATTTGGAATTTGATTCATTCTTTAGTGTTAGAATATTACATATACATATATAAATGTACTTAATTGAAACTTCTTGTCCCTCAAAATGCATACAAAAGTAGAAAAAGAGAAAACTAATACTATATCACAAATCCCTCAAAATGTCATATTTATACATTTATGTAGACAGGATTACAATGTAGTTTTTCATTGAAATAAATTTCTAGAGAAGATGGGATAACCTCAACAACCAGAATCCTTTGATACTTGTCAGTTATTTTTAGAAAGGATATATATAATTCTCCAAAATTGTTAAAAGAATGGATGCTATTAATAATGGTACTATAGTTGAGATTTACTATGCCTGGAAAACAAAAGATTAGGACTTGATAATAACATAACAAATCATTAAAAATTAGAATTTAATAATTGTCTTCAAGCATGATCTATGAGTTTTTTTTTTTTAACTTCCATTTTCAGTAAGTTAAAAAAATCTGAGTTTAAATTACTTGAATGTGAATCTGATTAGACATGGAAATTTTCTATCTAAATTTCTTAACTAGAGAGGTAATTTAAACATTCAAATGGGCTACTAGCTCTAGGGACATTTAAAATAGGACAGATTAATGGTCACTCACTTTGTATGGCTTTGTCATTGATCAACAATCTCCGATTATTTAGTTTGCTGCTGTTTAGTTGTTTCACTTGAATCACTTTTTGTGACTCATTTGTTTGTTTGTTTTGCAAAGATACTGGAATGGTTTACTATTTCCTTTCCCTACTCATTTTACAAATGCAGAATTTAGATTAACCAGAGAAAGTGACTTGTCCAGGGTCACACAGCCAACAAATATCTGAGGCCAGATTTGTATTCAGGAAGGGAAATTTTCGGGACTCCCAGCTCAGGATTGCACCACTTAGACACCTATTATTTAGTTTTACCCATGTTTAATCAAGTACCTCCTCTACCTCTCCTTACTCTATATGTATGCATTACTTTTTTGTGAAGTCTACAACATACTCAGTGATTATCTGACTTGACCTGGACACCTTTTGCAACCTTTTGGGAATTCAGGTAACAGAATTCTCTCATCCAAGAATATCTGCTTATATAGCAGTTCTCTAGGGAAATTTAAATTAAGAGTTTGTTATTTAATAATATTCTTTTGTTTTCGGGATAGACTTTCCTGTTTAAAGTGTAAGCCTGGACTCCTCCAGACAATGGGAGAAAAGGTCAGGGGTGGGGGGGGGGGGGGGGGGGGGGGGGACTGATGGAGGATTCTGGTCTATACATCTTTTGTTTTGCAGTTTGTATTTTGCATTTCTCCACTTACATCTTGTTTTTTAGGAGTTGCCCTTTCTTGGGAGATAGTAATACCTTTTTTATTTTATTTTATTTTTTTACTTCCAGTGTCTAATTTTTAATTTGAGTGAGGATCACTCCCCATCATGATTTGAATTCTTTTTCATTTTCAGCGTTGGTAATATGATTTTCCTTTCTTTAAAAAAATTAAATTGGCTAATTATCACTTTGTTAACCTCAGAAAACTAGCTCTGTGTTTGTTTATCTGTAAAAAGGGAATATAGTCTTTTCTTTTTTTATTATTATTATTTTTTATAATAACTTTTTATTGACAGAACCCATGCCAGGGTAATTTTTTTTTTACAACATTATCCCTTGCACTCACTTCTGTTCCGATTTTCCCTCCCACCCTCCACCCCTACGCTAGATGGCAAGCAGTCCTATATATGTTGAATATGTCGTAGTATATCCTAGATACAATGCATGTGTGCAGAACCAAACAGTTTTCTTGTTGCACAAGGAGAATTGGATTCAGAAGGTAAAAATAACCCGGGAAGAAAAACAAAAATGCAAATAGCTTATATTCATTTCCCAGTGTTTTTTCTTTGGGTATAGCTGCTTCTGTTCATCATTGATCAATTGAAACTGAATTAGGTCTCTTTGTCAAAGGATTACATCTTCATACAGTATTGTTGTTGACATATATAATGATCTCTTGGTTCTGCTCATTTCACTTAGTATCAGTTCATGTAAGTCTCTCCAAGCCTCTCGGTATTCATCCTGCTGGCCATTTCTTACAGAACAATAATATTCCATAACATTCGTATACCACAAATTTACCCCAACCATTTCCAATTGATGGGCATCCATTCATTTTCAGTTTTCTAGCCACTACAAAAAGGGCTTCACAAAAATTTGGCACATAGGGTCCCTTTCCTTCTTTAGTATCTCCTTGGGGTATAAGCCCAGTAAGCACCTGGGTCAAAGGGATCACAGTTTGTCTTTTGGGCATAATTCCAGTTGCTCTCCAGAAGGTTGGATTCATTCACAACTCCACCAACAGTGCACCAGTATCCCAGTTTTCCCGCATCCTCTCCAACAATCATCATTATTTTTTCCTGTCATCTTAGCCAATCTGACAGGGTGGAGGGTATCTCAAGTTGTCTTAATTTGATTTCTGATTAATAATGATTGGGAAAACTCTTTCATAATGGTAATAATTTCAATTTCATCATCTGAAAATTGTCTTCTTATCCTTTGACCATTTGCAATTGGAGAATGGCTTTTTTTTAAAATTAATCAGTTCTCTATATTTTTTGGAAATGAGGCCTTTATCAGAACCTTTAACTGTGGAATGTTTTCCCAATTTTTCTTCCTTAATCTTATTTAGTTTTTTTTTAAGGCTTTTTAATTTGATGTAATCAAAATGTTCTTTTTGGATCAATTGGTCTCTAGTTTGTCTTTTCACAAATTTCCCCTCCTCCAAAGTCGGAGAGATAAATTTGTTTTTTTTTTAAATTGTTTTTTGTTAAATTGGACCATTTTGTTTTTTGGTAAGAATTAAGGGGGTTGCCTAATTTTCCTTAATTTCCGTTATGCAGTTTTTGTTTTTCTTATCCCAATAGTTGGATTTTGGTTTGTCAAAATGATGCTAAGTTGTTTTGTTTGTAACCAACCTTTTCCTGATCCAACTTTTTTTTGCCTCCAAATGGTTTTTGGTGATGCTGTTTTATAGTTTTAGATGGTAAGCAAAACCTTCTTTTTGATTTTTTTTTTTTTTTCTTTTTTGGATTTTTTAAATGTTTTTTCCTTGTTTTTTTTTTTTTAATCATTTTTTTTTGGAAGTTGATTGGTTGCATAAAAAATGAAGTTTAGGGTTTGCCAAAAGCGGCAAAGGGTTTTTTCGTTAAGCTGCTTTATTTGGGTGTGGAAAGTTTTGTTTTTGCCTTATTTTGATTTTTTGGTAATGTTAAATATTTTTCGCGGTTAAAGGGGCCTTTTATTTTGCTTTGGATTTTGTTGGTGATGTAAAAAAGGAGGAATGGTTTATTTTAAATCATTTGTAAAGTTATGAATTTTCAAAGTTTTGTAGAATTTTGGGGTTTTGTTCCTATTCATTTGCAAGAGTGATAGTTTTGGTTTTTCCTTTTTTTTGATTTTTAATTTTTTTGATCGTTGCCCGGTGTTTTTTCTTTTTGGATGGTGGGGAAATTGCTTCCCGATTTCTGGGAAGGTTGTTTTGTTATATTCTTCCGGGAAAAATATGGGCTAAGAAAAAAGTTTTTTTTTTAATGTTTTTTGGAAGGGATGTTGGATTTTTAAATGCCTGCCTATTGAGATGAATATGTTTTTTATTGGATTGATAAGAAATTAGTAGTTTCCTAAATTGCCATTTGATTTTGGTTAAATTTTGGCTTTTTTGGTATTTTCTGAATCTTTTTGCAATTTTTTTTGATTTTGATAAACTTAGGGGAGATTGGTTTAATTTTTTTTTTGTTTTTGCCTCCGGTTTTGGGTTTTCCCTTTTTGTGTTAAAAGGAGTTGGTGGATTTCAATCCCTTTTTTTTGATTGGTTTTATAGATTGGAGTTAATTGTTTTTTAAATGTTTGGTAGAATTTTAATTAAATCCATTGGTCTGGGATTTTTTTGGGGTTGGTTAAAAGTTTTTTTTTTTTTTTAAGAGGGATGTTGGGAATTTCTTTTCCCTTGTTAATTGGGGGGGGGGGGGTTTTTTTTTTTTTTTTTTTTTTTTTTTTTCCTTTTTTAGTGGGGTTTTTTTCTTTTGATCAATTTGTTTTTTTCCTTTTTTAAATGATTTATAAGGGTTTGTTCTTTTTTGTTGGTTTTCATAAGAAAATCTTGTTTTTTTAATTAATGTTTTTTTTTTTTTTAATTTTTTGATTCTTTTTTTTTTTTAGAATTTCAAGTTTTAGTGTTTATTGGGGTTTTAATTTGTTTTTTTAGATTTTTTTATTTAAAAGTTGTTGATTTTTTTTTTTTGAAGTAGGTTGAGAATGGAAAATTTTCTTTTTTTGTTTGGCTGCTCCCCATTTGGTATGATGTTTTTTGTGTTTTTTGGTGGATTTTTGTTTGATTTGCTGTTTCCAATTTTTTTAGTTGGATTTTTGTTTCTTTTTTTTTTGGTTCTTTCCCTGCTTTTGTGTTGAGTGTATTTTTTGCTTGGTTGAAAAGGATGTTTCTTTTCTTTCCTTTGGGTTTGAGTTTTTGTCCTTATTGGTTTTTTTTTTATAGGTTCATGAATGCTGAAAAAAAGTGTTTTTTCTGTTGGCTTTCTTTTTCCAGAGATTTCTTTTTTTTGTTTTATTTTTTTTAATTTTTTTTATTTTTTTGTGGTTTGATTTATCAATTTAGGTGGGTTGAGATTTACATTTGTTTTGCTTTCTTTTTTTCTTGGCTTTTTTTTTTAAAATTTAGTGCACCTGGTGCAAATTTTTAATATTGGCTTATTTTTGCCCGTTTGAAGAATTGTATTCCTTTTTTTTTTAGATAATTTTTGTTTTTGTGACGAGATGGGATGGTTATTTTTTTGACTTCACCGAAGATTAGATTTTGTAATTTTTATTTTTTCGTATTCCCTTTTGGTGTGTTTTTTTTTTTGGGATTTGGTTTTAATTTTGCAAGTTTTCCCTTTTGGGGGTTTGTTTTTAGTTAAAATTTTAATTTTGTTTTTGATTTGTTTTTTTCTTTTTTTCTTTTTCCCCCTTATATTAAATTGTACCTTGTTTTCCCAGTTTTTAGTTCCCTTCCCCCTTGGGGTTTTATTTATTTTTTTGTTTTTTTTGTTTTTTTTTTTTCAATGTGGGGGTTTCCAAAATTGTATGTTTTTTTTTTTAAACCTTTGATGGGTAAATCCCCTTTTTCCCCCTCCTTTTTTTCGATTTGGTTTTTTTTTTGTGAGATGTAGTGGGGGTCTTTTTTTGAATTATTTCAATAATTTTGTGAATTTCTGGGTTTTTGTATACCATTGTTTGCAAAAGGTTTTGGTTTTTTTTTGATCTTTTTGGGCTTTTTGGGATTTTTTTCCCCCACTTTATTTTTTGTAAAATGTTTTCCCTTAATTTTGGGCTTTTTTTTCATTTTCAGGAAATATAGTTGATTTCTTTTTTTTTGGTTTTTGCCCTTTTGTGGTTTTGTTAATTTGTTTTTTAAAATGGGGGGCCCTTGAATGAATTTTTTGGAAAAGATGTCTTTGGCGGGATGTTATTTTTGGGTTTGATATGGGTTTTATTTTTTGAAATTTTTGTTTTATTTTTAATGTGGATTGTAATTTTTATTTTTTTGGTTTTTTTAAGGGTTTTTTTTTGGGTTTTTTCCTTTTTGAGGGGTTCTGGCTTTTGGTTAATTTTTTGGTGTTTTGATTTTCAAACCCTTTGTGGGGGTTGATGAATTTTCAATGTTAGGTTTCTTTTTTGTTCGGGGTTTTTTGAAATTTTTGGAAAATTGTGTGGTTTTTTATTATTTTTTGGGGTCTAATTTGATTGTTTCCTGACCCTTTTTGCCAGGTTGTTGTTTTCCCAAGAAGGTATTTTATTTTTTTTTGTTTGATTTTTTGGTTTTTGTTTATTTATTTTTTTCTTCTTGAATTATTGTGATTTGATTTTTTAATGGGTTTTTTTTTACTTTTAAATTTTTTTATTTATTTTTTTGGAATGTTTTTCCATTTTTCAATTTGTTTTTAGAGAGCCATTTTTCTGTTTGTTCCTTTTTTTCAGAATTTGATTTTTTATCCTTGTTTTTAATGGTGGGAACTTTCGACTTTTGAAGCCCTTTCTCCTTTTTCCCATTTTTTTTTCAGTTCTTGTAGAGCCTTTTTTTTCTTGGATTATCTGTTGAGAACAGATGGTCTCCTCCTTTGGGGATTCACTTGGAGACAGTCTGCTTTTAATCTCTTCAGGGTTTAGAGTCTGCTCTCTGTCCTTATAAAAGCTGTCAATCGTTAAGGTCCTTTTCAATTTTTTGCTCATTTTGTCAGAGAAGAATCAGAGACAAACTAGCAAAGAAAAAAGAAAAAAAAAAACCAAATGGAATCTGCTTTTTTTGGGGGAGAGGCTGGGTGGTGTTACCGAGCTTCCTCTACAGAATGTCGGGGGCAGCAGCGAGGCACTAGTAGGACTGTGTTGTGCCTGTGCTCTGAGACTTTGAGTGTGTGCTGAGTCACTGTGGGGGAGGGGTGACCAGGTCCTGGGAAACTCCAGCTGTTTGGGGTTCTATTCTTCACCCCCCCCCCTGGTGTTTTTAGCTTCTCTGCTGGGCTATTGACTTGCTGCCAAGGCAAAGTATCCGATCCTGTAGCAAAGCTTTCCCCACAGAAACAGCTGAGATCACACCCCATCCCCCTCCGGTCTGCTCGGCTGTGAGCTGCCTCCCATGCTCTTGCTACCACTGCCCTCAGCCTGTGCCAGATCTAAAACCGTCCCACCCTCAAGTAAAAACAGACCTTTCCTGGTGAATCTCAAGGATGTCTTCTCTTGGTAATTATTTGGGTTTTTTTTTTTCAGTCAATCATTGATTCAGAGACTTGTAATGAGATGGATTCTGAGAGAAAATGCGGAGCTTACACAGGCGTGCCTCCTCGCCGCCATCTTGGCCGGAAGAGGAATATAGTCTTTTCTATGACAGATATTGGACTAGGTGATGGACATACAGAAACAAAGAAATAAAGAAAAAGCAGTTCTTGTGTAATGCTGGAGAAACTGAGGCAAGGTAGAGGTTAGAGAGTTATAATAATTTAATTTATTGGAGAGTAAATCAATTGACTATATCAATTCTACACAGTCTGACTGTATCAGACTCTCATTTCCCAAATATCCAGTCTCAAATGTGGGGTATAGAGATTCTTTATGGGATGATAGAAACAATGACATAATGGAGAGTAGATGGGGATGACATAATGGGGAGGCACTGGAGATGGGAAAGTTATCTGATATTCTAATGGAGTCAAAGTATCTAATATTCTAATAGATAGGGAGGGGAGCAGCATCTGATATTCTAAAATATAAGATCTTTTATCCTTATCAATTATTCTGATGATCAAGAGGTAAGGGTGGTATGATAGCCTGAGGTTTTCGACAGAATAACTGAGGTAGGGCAGTTCAAGGGGACTGTGGCATTACACTTGTTCTTAGGAACCTTATCTTCTGTTTTAGGAGAAAAAAGTTATGTGTATATATATGTATATATATATATATATTATATACATATACAGATACACACATACATATATATCTACAAATGTATATGTTTTGAAAGCATCAAATAGGTATTCAGAGAGGAAGGGCACTAGAAAGTGTGGAGATTTCCTGTAGAAGGTGATATTTATGCTGTTTTGAAGGAAATGAGAGATTCTATTAGGCAGCAAAACATTTCAAGATTGAGTGATGACTAGTACAAAGGCAAAGTAATATGAAATGAAGAACCATTATGAGAAACAATGGAAAGGCAGGTTTGACTGCATTATGCAGGATAGGGAATAACTTATAATATGATTTAAAATATGTTGGGATAAGATTGAGAGAGATTTAAAAGCCAGATAAAAGGGTTTTCATTTTATCCTAGAATAAATAGGGATTGATGAGTTTATTTAGTAGTGTAGTGTCATGGCCAGATCTATGCTTATGGAAAAAATAGCTTTAGCAGGTGTATGAAGAATGAATCTACTCTATTTACATAGCCATTATCTTGGTTTAGATATTCCAGCTCTTCCCAGCAACATTTGGTGGCTTAATTGAACTTTCTTGCCTCAAGTCTGTTCCCGTTTTAATTTACCCTCCACACAATTGCCAAAGTTTCTGTTCTCACCTCAATTTGTTATGCCAAGGTTCCCTTTTAATGGAGTGACCCAGTTCCTCCAATTGTCCTATTTTGTTATTCTGCCTTAGGTTATAACCATCCCCTCTTAATGTTTGAGATAAAGGTTTTATAGACATTCCTTAATGTTTGACAAGACAAAGGTTTATTCATTTCAGATGTCATTAGAATATCAGTACTGTCATTGTTCTTGTTATTCTATAAAAAGCTAGACTCTTTGAGATGATAGTCTCATCTAGCCCTGAGATCAACATGGATCCATTGGTCCCAGTATTTCTCTCCATTTAATAAATTATTGAATTGGTCTCTAATCTCTGTCTTGCTCAGTTTCTTCGGCATTACAAATTTAAATGTTTATTTTTTCTTGATTATATTAAATCTCTTCCTTAATAAGTATTTTGCTTATAAAAAATTTTAATTTGCATGTGATCAAATGATATTTTCTTTTATAGTCAGAAAGTTAATTCAAGATTGACACAAAATTAATAAGAATATAATTAACAATAGATTTTTGCAATTAGAATCTTATAATATTTATTTGTTATTTTGAGCTAATTTTGAAAAATATTAAGATTTATATTGAACATTTTTTCTCATTTTTTTGGTGAGGCAATTGGGGTTAAGTGACTTGCCTAAGATCACACAACTAATAAGTATTAAGTATCTGAGATCACATTTGAACTCAGGTCTTCCTGGCTTCATGGATGATGCTTTATTCAGTGCTGTCTAGCTGCCTTGAACATTTTTTGATTGAAATTGAAATTGGAATATTGGATAAAAATATTGTTGGATGAATTGAGACAAACCATCACTACTGTCATTTTATTCTGATTAATTGTAATGTTCTAGGTGGTTTTCTGGAGTCTTTTGAGCAACCTTCCTTTCTGCTTTGTAATCATCATGAGAATAGCCAGGAGTTAGAGTCCAAATCCTTTATTATTTCCTTCACAATCTAGTTTCCTTGCCTGGGGCTAGCTTTTTTAGAGGTCTTCTGGAGTCTTGGTTTCAGTGGAGGATGTGCAGAAGGCCAGGCCAGCCACCATGAGACTGATGGAGATGGAATGAATCAATCTCTCTGAGTCCGAGGGCTTGTGCTTCAGCCTCCAGCCACCACAAAAGTGGGCGATGGAATGAATGTGTCTCTCCTTGGCTCCAAGAGCTTGAGCTCTCGTCTCCAGTCTGCTTGTCTTCTCTGGCTCTGACTCTGGCTGAGTTTGTCGCAACTTTATATGTTCTATTTTGAGTATAAACCAAACATTATTATCACTAGGAAACCATAATTTGTTGTAAGATTAAATCAATCATACTAAACTTGGAGAACTATTAAGCACCATGCTAAACTAGATAATCATTGTCTCATCAGTTCCACTGAATTAGCACCTTGTAAGAAACCTTGTTTCAAGTTCAGAGTTCTGGTCCATACCAGTTAACAAGTTTTTATTTTATTATTGTAAATTAATTTATAAAAATAGCCTCCCTTTTTTAAAAGTCAAATATAATTTTGCTTTTGATTATGTGATATGTTTCCATACATTTATGGAATGGTATTTGATTTAACTAGACTTTGTTAAATACATAATTAGCTCAATTTATGGTCTGAAAGGTTAAATTTAAGAGGGCCTTTTTAGCAAACTTCACCAATTTGATCCCTCAAGGTTAAGTCTTTAATCATTGATGTTCCTTGAGTGTGGTTAGTTGCTGTGTGTCAAAATTAGTTACCTTCATAGGTATGCAGTGAATCTATAAGGGGTTACTCAAATAATAAATTAGCCTAATTTCACAATTTTCTCTGTGCAGGGCATATATATCTTTAAATTATTATGTACTTTGGGAGAGTAAGCTATACATGTAGATTAGTCAAAAGTACTCTGAGACAATGTTATCACATGAAAACTCCATTTGAGTGAAGGATCTTTCTAAATCTCATTTTAATGCTTCATTTTCTTTTGTGAAACATGACGAGCCTCATCGGTGCTTAACAGTGATCTGCCATATCAACCATGTTTCACAATAGAAAATGAAGCATTAAAATTCATTTTGACACGGGGGAAAATGTTCTCTAAAGGCCACTTTTGGAGGTTGTTATCTTTGGAAGGCCAGACACTAAAGCTGAAACTGAAATACTTTGACCACATAATAAGAAGACAGGATCCATTGGAAAAGACTCTGATGTTAGGAAAGATTGATAGCAAAAGTAGAAGGAAACTGAGGAGGATGAGATGGATATATCTATTCAGTTTAGTATCTAGTATCATGGAACATTAGTTTTGGCAGATTTTGGGAGATACTGGAAAACAGTATACTGTGGCCTGGGATGCTATGGTCTATGAGTTCATGAAGAGTTGGATATGACTGAATGATTGAACAACACTAATTATTACTTAAAGCTTTAGGTTACATCATGATGATACAGCTTATATTGATAGACTTAATTGTCCATGTCCCAGATTTTTTTTTTTTATTATAGTAGGGTAAATTCTTAAACATACTTATATAACATGTTTAAAAGTTATCTGTGTTTATGTTGGTGTTAGTCTCTCTTGGACTGGAGCTTGAAGAGAGTAAAACCAATCTAGACTTTTTTATCCTCCCAGTGCCTAGTGCAGTACTCCACCAATATAGTTTGTATTTTAAAAATTTTTGTTGACTGTTGAATGGATGTTTAAATTTTGAGAGCAAAAGTTGAATGAAGCCAATCATGTATTTTATGAAGTACTTGGTTAATCTTTCTCTTGAATGAATATTTATTTTTAAAACATGAAAATAATAGTTGGTGCTGAGCTTATATAGCAACATAGTTTTATATATTTTTGCAAATGAAATTTCCCATAAAAGCCTTTTAAGAAACTCAACACATGCATGCATGTAATGTAATACTCACATGTCAGCTGTTTTTGGATGATAGATCTTTGAGGAGAAAATTTCTTATTTAGAATATAACATTGATGCAAATAGGAAAGTATATTTGAAGGGAATTTTTCTGTCAAGTGTTTTTCACTGGATATGTTAGTAACCTGAGTTCGAATCCAGTCTTAGACATTTATTAGCTGTGTGACCCTGGACAAGTCATTTTATATTATTTGCCTTAGTTATCTCATCTGTAAAAATGAGATGGAGAAGGATTGTTAAATCACTCCACTATCTCTGTCAAGAAAACCCTAGATGGGATCATGAAGAATTGGAAATGACTGAAATGCCTGAATAACAACAGTATATGTTGTAGAAGCTTAGGAAATTAACTTGGCTGATGTCTCTAACATATTCCACTAAGTATAAATCTACTAGAAATTTGAAATTTCTATAATATTATTAGGGAAAGAAAAAATTAATATAGGTTCATTGCAATTTATGTGCAGATTGCTGCATGACTAATTTTTGAGATTCCAAACTCACATCCTGCAAAGCTCCCATAAACTACCTGGTTCAGATTAAAATGTAATTGGGAAACGTTTAATAAAATAAAGATACATTAGATAATGTTAACTGGTGATTTTCTAAACCAATATGTAGCAATATTCTAATAGAGGAGACAAAATGTACATATTCAGGTATATGCAAAGCACATAAAAAGTCAATTTGAAGTAATTTTGGGTATACAAGCACTAGCACCTGGAGCCTCCTGGAAAGCTTCTGTCTTTTATCCACACAAAAACTTTAATATGTCTAATAAATTAATGAAAACACTCCTGTTATTGTTTCTAAATGGTTCACTTTATTTGTTTATTATTTATCATATGTTATGTGATGCAAATTTACCCTAAAGTTTTCCATAAAATTTAAAGAACATATGTGACACATGAATGTTTGTAATTTTTAACATGGTAGACCATTGGGAACTAAGTGACTTAGTGTATGTATGAATTATAGGTTGCATTATAACCTGCCTAGCTTGAAAATTTATAGTAAGCTGGAAAGTACAGTTAATCCCTCTAGAAGATTACATGGTACATTTGGCGACCAAAGCAGAAGCTGGTGATATGTTCATTGTGTGTCTTAAAGAACAGACAATCTGGACAGCTTGGATATAGAAATTATACAGTAAAACATTTTTTTATGTTGATGGTATCAAATTGTTTTCCTCCAGATTCCAGTGGCTAGATTTTCAGTAAAGTTTCTTATTGCCTAAAATTTTGTGAATCTAAACATCTAAGATAATTAAATGTATTGAATATTTGACTGATTACAAGGCATACATTTCATTCAATATGTTTCTTTCATCATCTTTGTCATTTAAATGTAGAAATCTGCATTTTGTAGGTATTGGTTCATATCAAAAGTAATAGCTCCCACAAAGGCATAATTTGTAACAGATGATGAATGTTTCACCGACAAAATTACTGGCAAGTTGCACATCTTTTCTTCATCAGATGAATTGCCCATTTTAATTGGCACACTAACATTCTTGGTACATAAATCATCAAGCTTTCCTTTCCCATTCTGTATATATACGTATCCATCTGCCATTCCACTCTGCCAAGCCACAAAGTTCTTCCAGATCTTGAGGTTAAAGAGAACATGTGCATTGGGCTGTCAGAAAGCAACCACACGTTTCCAGTTATAGTTGTTGTTTAGTTTGGTATTGGAGCTATTTGATTACCTTAACAGGACAGTAGCTGAATTCCATTTGGTTGTTTTATTGCCTGAGATAATGCTAACTTTTTGCACAGTCCACATTTGTTTGGGTAAAATTTCCGGAAAGTTATAGAAATAACTGAATTGATGCCAAGGCTTGTACAGGATAACAGTTTTAATGGTTTTGTTAGTTTATTTTGTAGGTTTAACATGTTAGAAATTTTCTTTTTTGGGTGATTTATTCTACATGGCAGACTAGAATATTTTTCCATTTGCTCTAGGATAGACAGAGCTCTTTTTAATTATTTTATTTTTCATTGCTGTCCCTTCTTCTGTTAGATCCTACCTTTATGGATAAAATAAGACCAAATAAAATTGCTAAATGAAATATTGATTTTTTTGTATTAGCTATGGATTTTAAAAAATATTCCAGACTTAACTCCTTTATAATACATAGGATTAAAAAAACCCCAAAAGTTTGATTTGAGGAATAAGAACAAGGGTTAGGAAAAAAAAGAGTTAGAAAGAGTCATACATTATTTGAAGCAAACAAAATTGGAGCATAAAAAGTCTGTCTTTAATTCTTTCAAACTTACTCTATGTTTGAGGTAACATTTAGGATATATTTTGTCTTAGTATTATAGTTAAAAGCTATATTTATTATAATATTCATTGAAAAAGAGTGTTTGGCACAACTGTCAAGTTATTTTGATTCTAGAGAATGGCAAGGAAAGTTAGGAAGATTTTCTTGAATGAGCAATGCAAAGAAATTAAAACAATAGAATGGGAAGACAAGAGAATCTTAGATATCAAGGGAAAGTTTCATGCAAAAAATGGATATATGAAAGACAAAAATGGTGGTGATTTAACAGAAACAAAAAATATTAAAAAGAGGTGGCAAGAATACACAAAAGAATTATACAATATATCACTGATAACTATAATAGTTTGGTTACTGATTGCCTTAAGAAGCTTTGCTTAACAATAAGGCTAGTGGAAGTGATAGAATTCCAGCTAAATTTCATATCCTAAAAGATGATGCTATTTAAGTGCTATACCCAATATGCCAGTAAATTTGGAAAACACAACAGTGATCACTGGATTGGAAAAAAAGATTAGTATATGCCCAGATCCTAAAGAAGTATAATGCTTAGGAATGTTCAGATTACTTAATAATTATACCAAAAAAGTTATTCTTAAGATTCTTCAAACTAGATTTTAGCAATATGTGAACTGAAAAGAACAGAATGGTTTTTCAAATAATCCAACTAATGCTCTAGTTCTCAGAGGAACTAGAAACCAAATTGCCAGCATTAGTTGGATTATGAAGAAAGCTAGAGAGTTCCAGAAAAAAGACATACAAATTGTGATTATATATCAACTATAAATATATCTAACACATTATAATAAATATAGATTATAACTATAATATTAAGTCAAAATATATTTTAAACATCTATTTCTGTTTCATTGACTACACTAAAGCCTTTGTGTGGATCACAACAAAATGTACCAAGTTCTGAGATGGGAGTACCAGATCATCTTATTTGTCTCTTATAAAATCTGCACAGAGGTCAAAAAAGCAACAAGTAGAATCAACCAAAGAACAACTGATTGATTTAAGACTGGAAAAGAAGTATGACAAGGCAATACATTATTATCTTATTTATTTAATTTATATGCAGAGTACATCATACAAAAAGTAGATTCATTGAAACAAAAGTTGGAATTAAGGTTGTTGGGAGAAATATCAATGATCTCAGATATGTAGATGATACTACTCTGATGGAAGATAGTGAAGAGGAATTAAGAAGCCATTTGAGAGCCTGAAAGAGGAGAGTGTAAATGCTGACTAGATGCTTTACATTAAAAAAAAAGAAAGAAAGAAACAAATCAAAAAGTCAAGATCTTTGCAACTGTTCTCATGTCTTCTAGTCAAGTAGAGAGAGAAGAAATGGAAAGAGTCAGATTTTATATTCTTGATGTCAAAGATCTCTGAAAATGCTAACTTCAGTTATGAAATTAAAAGATACTTGCTTTTTGGAAGGAAAGCTATAGCAAATCTAGACTACAAACTTAAAAAGCAGAGACATAACTCTGCTGACAAAGATATATTTGGTTAACACTATGGTTTTTCCAATAGCAACGTATGGCTATGAGAGTTGAACTCTTAAGAAAAACTGAGTGCCACAGAATCAACAATTTTGAATTTTGGTGCTGGGAAAGACTTGAATACTTCTTGGGCAGCAAGATTACATCAGTCAATACTTAAAGAAATTAATTCAGGCTATTCACTGGAACATCAAATACTGAAACTGAAGCTTATATAGTTTGACCACAAAATGAGAAGACAGGACTTGGAAAATACCCTGATTTTGGGAAAATTTGAAAACAAAATGAGAAGGAGACAGCAGAGGATGAAATAGTGTCATGGAAACAAGGAACAGAAACTTGGACAGACTTTAATAGATAATGGAGGATAGAAAGATCACAAAGAGTTAGATTTGACTGAAAGACTGAACAACAACAGATTTGAAAAGCATCACAAAAAATCAGAGAGAGTTCCAAAGTTTAGGGCACCTAATAGAAAGTTAATGGTCTTTTTTTTTTTTTTTTGGTTTGTTTGTTTTTAATTCTTGTTTTGTCATAAAAGGAAGAAGAGGATTCCTCCTCAGGGAACATGATATATAAGCTGAAAACTTACAGAAATACTTCTGGAATAAACAGACATTACTTAAGCTATTTCACACACCACTGAATTTAGCTATTATAAGCAAGATGACTTATCTCTGAATAGAACCTATGCAAGAGCTAAACTTCAATAGTGGAATCAGAAAATCACGAATGAATTTTACGAGTAACATATTAACCAAGAAGCAGAGAAATGACTAAGTTAGAAAATTATTTTAAAAAACAAAAGGACTTGTGATGGCAGTTCAAGGCTAGATCATGTCACCAAGAAAAGAGATGGTTTATCTTTAATGAGCCTGTGTTTGTTTATTGATGCAGAATATGTCCATATGCATATGTGTGTAAGGGTATATTTTCCCACTTCAACTACTATAATCATAGAAGGCCCAGAAACCTCAATTGAGGTAGTCACAGAATCATTTAGAGAATGATCATCAATGGGACAAAAGTTTAATTAAAGAATGTAAACTAAGTCATTGAGGAATTTTCCTACAATTCTGCTAAAAGTTTCATTAAATCTCTGATTAGTTTGAAAGAACTAAAGGGCTTTGGTTATTGGATAAACATAAATAATATGACATATAGAGCACATCTTTTATTTGAGCAAGAGTTATGCTCTTAGGTCTATGAGCATAAATATCAATTTAGTTTGTGAGTTCCATAGTCCAGTGATAGAAGTGTTTTAGTTTAGAGTTTATCATTTTAAGAACTGGAGACATAAGTGAAGGAAAAACTAACCACCTATGAAGCCATCACTTGGAAGAAGTAAGCTTTCAGACTTTTTCTCTTTTCTTTTCTCCTCCCCTCACTTATCATTGGAGGAGACAGCTTATTTAGCCTATAGCAAAAATACACTTCAGAAAGACATTACCCAAGAAAGAAGGCAGCTATAGGGACTATGAACCTTTCTGCTAGAGAGAAATTCTTGCTATGGATTCAAGAAGGAAAAAAGTATTTTCAGTACAAAGAGTTGTGAGGCAATTTCTTGCCACACCTGTATCTTACAAATTTGTACGCTAAAAATGAACCCCCTCCTGATATGTAACTTGTATTTGTGAGAAAACAAGTCCAGTTTTTAATGGGAGTGGAAGATTTTTATACCAACTATTCTCATTTTTCTTTCTTTGTAAAAGTCTTCACAAAAAGCTAGTTTATTTTACTGACCAGTTATTAATGGGAAGCACACTGCTGGGAGCACATGCCTAAAATAGCATTAAAAGTATAGTCCCATTTTACCTTTGATCCAAAGGCAGCAGCTGTTTTCTGAGGATATCTGAGTGTTAGTACAAGCTGAAGAGAGTTTTTGGGGGGCTGGGAAGGGAAGGGAAATGTTCAATACAAAAAAAACGGTAAAAATTATTCAATGCATTTTTGAAGGCTGTAAAAAGTTGGTATTTGCCCAGTAATGTGACATTATCTGGTTGTTAGAATTATATATCGGAAACTATTTTTCTTTTATAAATGAACAGAAGTACAAATCCAGACCTCAAAATACCCTTGAGAAGTGAAAAAATAAATTGCATTGTAACTGGACCATTACCCTAGAGAGAACCATTGCTTACATTGTCATTGGGTTATTTTCAATTATGTCCAACTCTTTGTGACCCATTTGGAGTTTTCTTGGCAAAGATACTGCAATAAGTTGTCATTTTCTTCTCCAGCCTAGTTTCCTTCCAGGTGAAGAAATTGAGACAGAGGTAAGTGACTTACCTGGAGTCACACAGCTAGTAAATGGTCGTATTTGAGCTCAGGTCTTTCTATAGCCCTTTTTGTGGTGTCAAGAAACTGGAAATTGAGTGGATGTCCATCAGCTGAAGAATGGCTGAATAAGTTTTAGTATATGAATGTTATGGAATATTATTGTTCTATAAGAAACAATCAGCAGGATGGTTTCAGAAAGGAAGGCCTGGAGAGACTTACATGACCTGATGCTAAATAAAGTGAGTAAAACTAAGAGAACATTGTACACAGCAACAACAAGATTATATGATGATCAATTCTGATGGATGAGGCTCTTTTCACTAGCAAGGTGCTTGCTATAGGTCAGTTGCAGTGAAGAGACCCATCTGCATCCAGAGAGAGTACCAGGTTTGGAGGGGGATCATGCTGGGTAAAAAAAATACAGCATAGTATTTTCACCTTTTTGTTGTTTTCTTGCATTTTGTTTTCTTTCTCATTTTTTCCTTTTTGATTTGATTTTTTTTATGCAGCATGATAATTGTGGAAATATGTATAGAGCATTTGCATTATGTTTGACATATTGGATTGCTTGCCATCTGGTGGAGAGGGTGGGGGGAAGGAAAGGAGAAAAAAAATTGAAACAGTTTTGCAGGGGTGGATATTGAGGTCTATCTATGTATGTGTTTTGAAAATAAAAAGCTTAAAAAACCTAATATATCCAGGCTATGTGGAATGCCTAGCTTTCAAAACATGGAGATCTAGCAGAAAAAAATAAAAATTATATGGGAGCAAGAGAAAGTCTGTTTCTATGCTGTGGTCTTACACTTTCTGCTACTAGAAGTTTCCCAAAAATATTTTTAATGAATCTACTAAAGACAAATTTACATCCCAATGTTATTAAACAATTATAAAAAGTAATTATTTTATCTCTCTCTGTAAAAATCAGCATAACATTAGATATAAAATAGTAGTATACTGTTTTGTCCAAGAATTATTTCTCTTTGAGCTCTGGTACATGACTTAGCACAGAACCTGGCACCTGAAAATTACTTAGCAATTCCTGATTTGTTAAAGCTACATTTGTATACTATTTATGACATTTATATAATATTTTATAATTTTTGAATTTTAATTTAATTTGTTCTGGGTAGTTAATGTAGTTATCTCTCAAAAGTTTTAGAACTACAAAAAGACTTACCTACTTTGGTTCAATAAGAAATAATTTTCTCTTCAAAAGTATGTGCTGTCAATTATATATTGAAGATGATACTACTTTTCCAGAATTAACAGGATGTGAATGTTTCATTTGGGTATTGATTTGTATAGAGCCATTCATACTTTTATCAGTACCCCTAACTAGAGATGCATTGGCTAGTAATACCATAGAATCTTTCTTTTAAAAATTCATTCAAAGACTAAAAACTACAGCCATATCTTCTAATCAAGTGATCCAGTTATGTAACATTGTGTTTTCTATAATTTAAAAATTATTAATTGGAAGGATAAGTAATTCATAACAACAAAGCCACAAAAGTATCATTTTCATCATTATCACAAACTCATCTTTTAGTTTTTTTCATTATATGAATAAATAAGCAGCCATAAGTGAAAAAAATAAATCACATGTCCTTATCTTTGTCTATTAAACTATGTTTGTCCCATGGCTATTGTAGTGGATTTTTAATTTCTTGACTTTTTAAAGAGTCAATTTGTACATTAGCTTAATAAAAATGAAAATAATATATGGAAAGAAACACAAAAGAGCATTACATTTAAATTAATATATGTATTCAGTTATTGCTTTAATGACAAAGTGACCAGACACACTACTATTTCTCATCAAGGTAATCATGCAAGTTAGATCTCAGGGTTGTAAGCTTATTATTTATTTCCTACCAGAATGGTAAAAAAAGCAAAAAAGCAGAAGAAAACATGCACAGACAGCCCAATGTTAAAGATCTCAATATTAAGGTCTCTACAACTAAAAACTTTGGCAGATCTTCCACTTTTCTGATGGAAGCCTCCAAATCACCACATATATCTGGCTTTCTTCCATTCACCATGCTGTCCCTCTTTTATTCATAATATGTCAGTGTTTGGTTGACCAAGAGCTACATCTTTGTTTATGGACTGCTTCTATATTATACCAAGCCTTTCTAGAGAGTATAATTAAGTGTTAATCCCTTCAGATGAATGCACAGTCAAACAGGGTAGAGTTCCTTTGGGAAGGGAGAGGAAGTGCCAAGAGTAGAGCAGGTAAGTTTTTCCTTCATAGAATTCAATTTGGATTGAGTGGGGCCTTCTAATTAAGTCAGGAGGATTTCCATAGACTAACACAACATGCCAGTGATTTCCAAAGTTTATGGAGATCTGTTGAAGGAAGAAAATTTCCCTTTTAAGTTTTTATGAACCTTGTATGGTTAGGTGTTCAGACAACAGGTTTCCAATGTCTTTTCCATTTCAAATAGTATAAAAATAGGATAAAAATACTGTGTACTCATATGATACTTTAAAACTTAATAGAGCATTTTCATATGTATTCTTTCATTTGGTCTTCATAATAACCATATAGTAGCTTGGCAGAGCAGACATTCTTGGCTTAGTTTACAGATGTGGAAATTGAAGCTCAAAGATATAAAGTGACTGGCACAAAAAGGGTCACACAACTAATAGGGATCTATTCCAGCCAGAACTGGAACTGGAGACTTTTGACTCTAAGGCCAAGGTTCTTGATACTATTTGACATAGAAAAAATACATATATGTGCCATCAAGTTACTAATTATATCAACTTTTAGAATTCTTTGATGAAATATAAAAATCATTGGTCTTTAAAATTTTAGTAACTTCAAAAGAGGATAGATGAGTCCCCCATTTTTCTTGTAAACATAATTACATTTTCTAGTTATGTAATTAACTACATGAAGATTCTTAAAGTTTAAGTAAACGAGGAGGGTTGGAAATCAATTGCACAAAACATACTTGAGCTCATTTAAATTTGTGCATCAGGTTTTTAGTTTGGTAGAAAACATATTTTTTGGGGGGGTACCTTAAATACATTTTAGGGGTAGTTAGAGAGCACTGGGCCTGAAGTCAGGAAGAACTGATTTCACATATGGTTTTAGATGCTTACTACCTTTATAATTTTGGTCAGCTCATTTAACCATTTGCCTCAGTTTCCTCATTTTAAAAGATCTGGAGAAGAAAATGATAAACCACTCTTAATAGCTCTTCTATCATCATCAAAAACAAGTACATTTTGAAAATTTTATTTAGGTTCAAATTTCTTTTTTTTCTTTGTTATTAATAACAATAAATTTTGTTTAGACATAAACCTCACCATGAACTCCCAAATAACCCTTGCATGTGGGCATGCACCTCCACTCACCCCCCCCACCTCCCCACATAAATAATACCTTCTCCAGACATGGCTAAGAAAAAAAATCTAGCCTCAGATGCCACATATCTTTTCCTACTTTTGTACAGAAAGGAAGTGTGGGTTTGATTTTAACAAATTGGTACCACATTGTCCATTACATTTCACCCAAGTTTTGTTGCTTTTTAGCATTACTTTTTTACATTATTGTAGTCATTGTAGATATTGTTCTTTTGGCTCTGCTTTTTTCACTGTCACATCATAAAGTATGTCCCCATAGTCTTAGTGAAGTTTTAAACCACTATAATTTAGTACTGTACTAAATCTTTTGGCATATACTTTATGTCTTCCCATTTCTCTGAATTTTATATATTCATCTTTGTCTATGGCAAAAGAATGTCCATTATATTAATATACCATAGTTTGCTAAGCTATTCTTTAATCATCATTCATTTAGCTTGTTTCTAGCTTTTTATTATCAATACTGTTATAAATATTTTCACACATATGAGTCTTTTCCTGCTATCATTGACCTCTTTGAGTCATAAACCCAGTAAGATTATCTCAAGGTCAAATGAATTGAAATATAGAAATTTTTCTTGTATAATTCCAAATTATATTTAGAATGATGAAACCAATTCATCATTCTAAAAGCAGTGAACCAGTGCATTGCCTTTCCAATGTTGAATTTTTTTTCTATACATCTTTGTGAACAACTCAATTTAGAAAATGTTACAGATTTTCCTGATAATACTGAACTATTTTTTTCAGATGATTGCTGATAATATGTATTTCTTCCTCTAGAAAAACTTGCTTATATGTTCTCTTTTATGAATTATAGATTTCAATTCCTTATTGATTTTGGATATTAGACTTTTAATCAAGAATGTTTAATGTTCAAATATTTCCTTAGGCTTAATCTTTCTTCAGCTCATTTGTGCCAAAGTATTTTTGTTTCAGGTAATCACTGTTGACAGTGTTGACTTTTGTGATCTCTTTCCTGAAGATAGCATGTCATAAAAGGTAGTGAACCATCCTTAGAGTTAGAAAGAAATGAATGAAAGTACTGCCTCAGTAACATGTTACCATAACTTTTTGTTGGAGAACTTCTTGAAAACTCTGAACAACAAAAGAAAGAAATTCCCAATAACTAGAAGATGTGTTATATGTATTCTCAAAGTTTGAGTATGTAATTTTTAGGTTCTAGTGGTAGTGTTTGTCCCAGACTTTTGAATTTTTGAACTAAATCTTCTTAGTATTCTACTTTAATAATAACATCTTTATAAAAGTCAATTAAATCAGATGGATTAGTGAGTGTTAACTGATAATTGGTAGAGAGAAATTGTACTAGTGGGGGCTTATTACATATAGCATTTGACTATGTTCCTTTATCAGGGTCCTCTAAAATTCTGAGGGGAGATATAGAGATAAAACTCTGGAGACCCGACCTTTCAGTGTGAATAATGTTGGGAGAATAGCCCCATAGTTTGTGTTACACTAGCTTGTAAAAAGATTTAAGTTTTGATATATTATATTCTAATTATTTTATGGCATATGTTTTTATATTTATTTTTATTATTTGGAATTTATTTTATTATAGAACCTAAACCTATTTTCTACCAGACTGCTTTGCATTTTTTTTTGTTTAATAAAAGTATCCTTCCCTTGTAATTTATTATTATGGTCTGGAAAAAATAGAGCAAATTTGATCAATGAAATTTATGAGGCAGTGAACCAAAGGAGGAAATGTTCAAAAGTCTGTTGCTTGGTAAAATCAAGGAACATAAATGTTAAAGTCCAGTATTGGAATTTAAAGTTTTTTTGAAGAATTAAATCAGACAGTCATTGATGTGAAATCAATAGTCTTTTTAAAGTTTTATTTGGACTATGTAAAGGAAGGTCCAAAGAGAAGATAATTTGATTTAACCAGAGACATATATGGGAATGGAAAAAAGGGATAAGGAGCACAACTAAGACAATTCTCTAACTCTTCTTTATACTGGAGTCAGAAACAATACTTCTGAATAGAGCAGTTCATCAACGTCTCACAAACAAGGTTATTTCACTGATTTGCCCAGATTCCAAAACTTGGACTTAATCTAACACATTTAAAGCCATGCTAGAAGAAGAAAGTAAGGGATACAACCAGAAATGTCAACAGAAAGCCTTGGAAATAACAGTCTTAAAGCCACAATAGGAAAAAGAAATCAGTGATGATGTGGTACTCTTGGATCCATGCTTTAGGGAAGCTCTTTGATCCAATTCAAATGTCATGGCTGATCCTAGAATAGAATTGTCCAGAATAGATGTTTTTATAAGGAGTGAAGAGACTTTGCTCAGTGTTCTTTTGCTGAAGTCCTTTTGCCAATTAAAAATGCCACATTAATTTCCAATTAAAAAGTTGAAATTGTCTGACCACAGGCAGTGAAGTTCCTCATAGGTCAGTGGCATGTGGAATGGAGAAAAGGGAATAGACATTTATGCAACACCTATTTTGTGGCAAACACTGTGCTAAGTGCTTCACAAATATTTCATTAGAGATACCATTTGTTATTCTCTTTAATGTGAGTATCCATTGTTTACCTGATTTCTTGTTTGATCTATTCATCATTTAGAGTACAATTAATTTCTTAATAGAATTAATTTTATATCCTTGTTTGATTAATCTTTTTATAATTATATTTTATTAAAAACATGTTTAATATTTCTGCCTTTGAAGATTTCTTTCTGATCCTCACAACAACTCTGTGAGATAGGTACTACTATTATCTCTATTTTATAATTGAGGAAACTGAGGCAAATAAAAATCAAGTGATTTGCCCAGAGTCACACAGCTAGGAAGTATCTAACATCTTATTTGAGCTGAGGGCTTCCTGTTTCCAAGCCACTAACTAACTATCTTTCTACATCCTTATATTTTAAATATTTTTTTATATACAACAAATTGTTACTGTTTTTATATACAACAAATTCTGTACTTTAGACCATTTCAATTTATGTGTGAATTAATCTTACTAACATTAAGACCTTTTAATTGTGGCTTGTTTTTCCCTTTAAAAAACAGTGCTAGGTACTGCAACTTATTTTGCTTCAATACAAGTCTCTGTTGTGAACACAGATACCCTCTGCCTTGCCCAACCTGGACTCTTGTATCTTGCCTTTAAAAATTTAGCTTTATATACTTGCAGCTTGCTTAATGTAAAGTACTCCAATCACTGGCTCATTTTCATGCACTGATATATGTCTCTTTTCCGATCCTATTTCAAATCTCCACATTTATTCCCCCCTCCCTTTCTCTCAAGTCTACCCCAGAGAAAGATGGATGACAGATCTAGAAGATTAAAAATCTTATATTGAGACCAAGTTGGACTTAAATGACCTCATCTTGTCCAGTTTTCTCATTTTATAAAATATTGGCAACCTAGGTTAAGAAAGTTTGTGACTTTGCAACGTGGTTGTATAGTTATTGGTTAAATAGCATAACTAAGATTTAAATTCATGTGTCTTGATTCCAAGTTTAGTACTTTTTCTGCACCCCAGTATTGTATTTTTGATTTTACTTTTGTTAATTAATTCTTCTATGCTATATTCCCCAAGGCAAATAGTAGTGATTCATGTGTTCTTCACTTTCTTAACTATCTTTGTTTTTTTGTTTTTTTTTTGAATAGCCATCCCTCCTAGTATCCTGATTTCCAGAGATACTAATTCTCATCTTTCTTCTCTCTCTATTTTCTTTTTTTTTTCCCTTTAGGACACTTTCAACTGATTAGCCTTCATGACATTATCTAATAGCTATTCTTTTCATATTCTTTCAGTGACACTCAGGAAAGGTTGGACTTCTCAGGGATAATAATCTTTTTATGTCCTTGCTTCATATAAGCATTCAATTATGATTGGTATACTACTTTACTCTTACTCTTTTTCTTTTGTTTTCTCTATTTCTTTTCTAAGGGCACTGACATTCTGTTCCTTTCAGGGAAGATATATTTGCAAATCTCTGATTCTGTGAAATGGTCACATATAGGTAGGTTTTTAGGTAGGCAAATACATATTTATATAGCTAAATACAAAATTATAGGATGTATTAACTTATACTAGCCATTTACCTTTACTTTTAATTGTCATATTCCAAACTTTTCTTCTATTTTTGTTATCAGTGAGTAGTTGTGAGATACTTCAATGTAATTGTAAACCCTTCCTGATAATAGATTTTCTTTTTCATGTAAAGGTCAATGTCACACTCATAATACACAATCCAAGTTACATAAGTTCAATCTTGCTGTGCCCATTGGCTAGGATCCTTCCCTCTCCTCCTCCCTCTTCCCTTCCAGTTAAATTCTTTAAAAGTTTCTTAGGAATAATACCTTATATTAGTCCCTAAATCAGAGGTTCTTAACTTGGAGTCTTAATTGGATATATCTGAGGAAGTCAATGAACTTGGATCTGAAAAAAAATAGTAATATAATTCCTTTCCTTTTAAATCATATATGCTTTATTTATTTAAAAATGTTATACTGAGAAGTTCAAAGGTTTTATGACTTTGCCAAAGGGGTATGAATTGATAATTTATGAAATTAGGAAATGGGGCCAGGCACATCTGGTTCTTTGAGTATTCACTGGGAAAAGCATACTATCATGATTGACAATGGGAAACAGAGTGGCAATTTCACTTTAATAAGGTACAGAGACAGGCAGCAAAAAGGGTACAGAACCAGATTTTAGCATGGGAACAACAGATGGTGTGGTGAAAGAAGGCAGACAGTGTTGGGGAAGAGGATGGGACAGAGAGTCACAGTTTTATAACTATTGTTTAGAATTGGAAGTATTCAGTAGCATGACCTGATAACAAGAGGAAAGTGCTTGGGGGCAGGAGTTTGAGGTTTCATTTTTATAAAGTATTTTGGGGAAATACTTTTATCTGTACCCCCTTAGGATTAGTTTATTAACATATCCAAATCTTCTCAGAGTTATTAGTAAAACTTCATAGTCTTCATTTCAGAGTTATTAGTACCTTCTGATGTTCTACTGGTTTGGAGGTGTGGTCTAGAATTTGTATGGAATTTACATGGTTGTCCTTCACTCTTGAAGAAGAAGTGACATCACTATGTTGGGGTCAAGGTACAGTGTGTCCTGCTGTGGCTGATCAGATCAATAATAGCGCAGAAGGCTCTACTATGTATTAGAGTACAAATAGCCTGTGGAATCCACATATTATAGGACTAGAACCCCAACACTGGTGTCTAGATGACTTATCACTTATCACCAGGCTGTGAATTTTGGTACAAGGTACATTTTATAGATTATGCTCTTTTGATCTTTAGGATAATTATGATGTGGGATTTCAACTTTCCCCTTTGTAATCTTATTTTCTACTTTGTTTACTTAAAAATTTACTATACAGACCAGAAAGGGGAGCTGGCGAGGAGGACCATAACAGGGTACAGTCTTAACAAAGGCATGAGGCAAAAAGGTCAAGAAACCCTAGCCCAAATGCTGTCAGATATTGTTTATGTAATGTACAATTTGTTATGCTTTTTAATACATAAAAGTAAACTTTTTTGCCTATGTTGCGTGAGTGTTGCAAATATCATATGTTTTCATTTCTGCATGGGCCATTACTCAGGTAAATTATGGTTAAAAACCATGGAAGTTTAGTCTAATTTGTTTACATGGAAAAACACTTAGCAATCATGGGTTAGGGAGATATATAAGGGGAATACAATTTTCTTCTGTTTATTATATCTAATTCCATAGATTATGATGGTCTAGAGAAAAATTACAAAAGAAAAATTTTTGTGGTATTAAGCAAATTGTAGCTTTGTCAGTTCTCAAGTTCTATTTTTAAGTAAAGATGTTTTTTTTCTGATCATGTCATTTAAATAGAATGCCCAGTGAGTGAGTTATGCTTAGCGTTGCAAAAATATTAGCACAAAATATTTTCAGCCATTTTTGATGATAAGTATGATACTTCTTTCATTTTCTTTATTTAGCACTATATAAGAATACTGTGTAGGCACTGTGCCAGTTCTGATAAAGAATAAGATTTCTTCTAATTTCAGTGAGAATTTGGTGTAATAAACAACTATATGGGTTACTACTAAATGTTATTCTGGACACTGATGATTTTGTATTTTCCTTCCCACCTCCACCCCCCTTTTGAACGAATTTTTGTAACAACAATGTAAGTAAGCAAGACTAAAAATTTCCTTTTTTCTTAAATTGAACCGAAATCTTGTGACAACTTTTTAAAGATGAGATGCTGAATTCGCAAAACTGAATTTTGTAGGAGAGAAGAATGGCCATATAGATTAATTTTATATAGGTTAATTTCATAATCTCAAAAGGTTCTGAGATGTATGATTTCATTAGTATGGTGTATTCTAGGGTTCTGTTATGAAATGAGAAAGTAATTAACAACATGCATTAGATAACACTGAGATCAATATTTTAAAAAATAAACAACATGCCAAATAGACTTCAGAAACTGCTGGAGCATAGTTTCAGTTTTGCTTTAAAAGAAACATGAGGTTTATCCATAGACCAGTTGCATTAAGATGAGTAATTTGTACAAATAAAGCTTTAAGCTCTGTCCTCAAGAAACCTGAAAATTTGATCAACTGGAGGTTAATGGCTTGTATTTATGTGCTGTAGACAGTCCAATTCAACTGCGAGTCTCTTTTGGAATAAACACATTGTTATGTTTTAAAGCTTATTTGGTCAAAGGGCAATCTCTAAATTGTGAAATGATTTGGTCCCGTGTTTCCATTGGTAAGCATTAACACTGAGCTTTGTGAATATGTAAGGTTAATTTTGGTGCCTTACCCTTTTGTTTGACATTCCCCAATTGAGAATCACCTGCTTAGGTTTCAATTCTTTGCTACAAAAGAAAGTGCTGATAGAAATACTTTGTATGTCTAGGTCTTTCCTTACTTTTGCTGATTTCCTGGGTCTATGTTCCTGGTGATATAACTGAGCCAAAGAGACACATTCATGACTTAGAAATTTAGTTCCACGCTGATTTCCCCAGTGTTTGAACCAGTTCACAGCATCAACAGTATGTCAGTATGCTTGTAATCCAACAAGCCCTCCACTAAACTGTGATTTTCTTTTTTGATTTTCAAGATTTTTCTCTTTTGTGTTTATTTTGGAGATTTAGGAAGTTTCAAAATTACCTACTCAATACATTAATTGTCCCTGTTATATTCAGTTCTATAATTTTTAATTTTGTGGAAAAAAAACTTCTGAAATGATTTAATTTTGGATACCTTCTTTTAACAATGTTATTTATTTTTTGAACCATTCTGGGATTTTTTTGTTGTTGTTCCATGATCCCTGGGGAATCTTCAGGATTCTCTTTTTGACTACAACATTTTGCTTCGTTTTCCTTTATAGTATAAGGCTCATAAAGTTCTGATTTTTCATTGTATATTTATTCAAATTTACCTTCTATCTTAATAACAGTTGGTTTATCTTGTGAATAAGGTTTTTTCCTTTTTCTCCTTTGGCCTTTGGTCTTTCAGTCATTCTTTGTATTCATAGTCATTTGTTTCATCTTTCCATATTTTTGGCTTCTCCCTCTGCTTCTGCTATATAAATAACTAGAATTCTTGCCTCAAGTGAGGTGGTGGTAATGGGGAGTCCTGTCTATGTCCCTACCTTTAATAAACTTTCAGGGTAGAGCACTGGCCTCCATCTTGGTTTCCAATCAAATTTCTCTGGGCCAGGTGAGTTTATGAAGACTTTCTTCTAGTCATTCCTCCTATTTTTCATGTAACTGGATAGAATCAGTGCCTGCTGACTTCCATGACTGAATCATGTCTGGTGAGGTTACCAATCAAGGATACTTACAAATAGATCCCACAGCATAAAGCTGAGAGGTTGTTCTCACTCAGATTATAAGATTTGTGGTGGAGATTAGAGTAACAGATTTAAATATTTAAATGATTCTATGTTATTTTGTGGAGTTTTTGCCTTTTGTGGTTTTTTCTGCCATGTAATGATATTTCCATCTTCTTATCTGAATGGATTTAATGACTGACACATGTCCTGAAAATGATATGGCTTATTTTTCCAGAGTAAGTCCAGTGATATATCCTTCAACCCTCAAGGCTCTTCTAGTGCTACTGATGTGTTATAGCTTCCAGGGAAGATATAGCAATAACCTCAAGGCCCTCTGGCATTAGGAATGATGTAGTTGGAAATGCTATATTTCTTCCCCTAGGTTATCCTACCCTAGTTTACTCTATATCACTGAAGGATGCTATGGCTTCAAATATTGCTGGCTGTCAGATAACAGCTTATTGTTCAGTGCTAACAGAGTTTCTGAGACTAAGGAGTAAAAATAGTGAGGTGATTTAAGTTGATTCAGGCACAGAACAAAATTGGCTGTCCACCACTTGACCTAGTGATATTTCAGACCTAAAAACATACCTCTGGAAGGTTCCCCATGAGCTCTGCCCAAAGAATTATGGATATAGCACCTGAGCACAAAGTCAGAACCAGACTACTCCTCAACTCTACCTCTAAGTCATAAAATTAGCATACAAGTGACATGAAGCATCTGATTTCTCTTAACTTTTCTCTCTAAATTTATAATCTTTCTTGCTCCTGTTTTTTGTTAATTTCTTTTGGAAATTACCCTGTTGTTAGTAGCTCAATAAATCTTTGCCTCTTAACTTGGAGATAAATCGAGTTTATGAATTCTTTCACCATACCTGTGACACTGATCTGGAGACCCTAATGTTGTTGGACTGTCTTCTGCCTCAATACTACCCCACTGAGTTAGGGATGTGTCTTCTTTAATTAATAATCAGTTTGAGCTTCCACCAGTTATTCCCTCCTCTGCCCTCTATACTGTGAGCAGAGTAACTATTATCCAGTACTCTTTAATTAATGGCAGTTAGCTTTTTCAAAGGGATATTAACTTTAAGGATATGTCAAAAACAAAACTACAAATATTTCCCACTAACATCTTGGGGACATACTTTTCTTTATACCACCATAGTCTCTAAAAAGCCTTTCCTGCTTTTTACTCTTATCTTCTTTTAAAGTGAAGCTCAAGCATCATCCTCTGCACCAACCCTGGATAACTGCTGATTTGTGCCCTCTCTCCCAAAATGTCTTGTATTGAACTATTTTGCATATATTTGTATTCATTTTATATTTGTGCTATATGTATTTGTATATGCATCTGTATTCTCCATTAGCATATTTGTTCTTTCCCAGTAGGGTTGATTTCATTCTTTGTATTTGTATCTCTAGTGCAAAGTCAATAAATGCTTGTTGATTAATTGATCTGTCCCAACTCTTCTTTAATTATGCAGTGTTGCTGTGTCACGGCCAATAGTCACAAGCATCAAGCAGCCAGTGAGTGCTTGCCTTATCCCAGTCTGGCCCCATGGAAGAAATTGAATAACATCCCATTAGTCTCTCCTCAGAGGAAAGACCTAGGAAAAGTAAAAGTCATCATGATGAGATTAGGGGAGGAGAATGAGTTCTATTAGATTCATCACTGTAAGTTCCCCACACCAATGAAATTAAATTGTCAACTGAAAAAGAGAGATGTTTCATCTATCCTGTTTCTACCCTCAGTGCCCATTTATGTAACACATTAAAAAACAATCAAGTTTTGTTACAGTTCACCGAGTCATAGCTAATTTTGAGAATCTTAAATCCCAGTATCTTTTTGCTGTGATCCTCATATATTTAGATATAGAAAAGACCTTTTTTTTTTGTATGTGGAAGCAGACCATCTTCCCCATATGCATTTTATGTTCTAGTCAAAATGGATGATGATCCATATCTGATGGTATAGGGATATCCATACCCCAAAGCAGAGGCCTTTGTACTATCTTTCCTCATTCCTGAAATGTTCTCTGTCCTTACCTCCAACTTTTAGGATTCCATCCTCTTTTCAAGCTTCAGCTATTAATATTATCTCTTTCTAGAAACCTCTCCTTTTTCTCCTATTATTTCTTAGTGTCTCCACTTCATACCTGTCACAAAAATTCCTATCTATTTTATTTTTACCTCTGTATATCTTACTACTAATTGGTGGAATATGGTCTCCTTCAGGTTAGGGACTGTTTTATTTTTGTCTTTATAACACTAGCACTTTCTAGTATAATATGTACTTGTACCTTGTAGTCATTTAAAATGCTTATGGATTTGAATTGAATTTTCTGAATTTGTGACTTTGTCATTCCACAGCCAAGTGTATATAAGTTATGATCAATACTAATTTGATTTGGTGTAAATAAAAAGCTTAAATTATATCTATCAGTTCTGTTGCAGTAGAATCCAGTTAGGGGAATTGTAGGAGGTAGGGCTAGAATGCTAGAGGCCTTAAATTGCAGGCTAAAGAGTCTGAACATTCTCATATAGGAAGGGGAAAACCAATGAGGATTTTGAATAAAAGAACAATATAATGAAATGTTGTTTCATTTAAATTAATTAGAAGATATCTTAAGGCTAATACTTTTCAAAGCCTAAAAGACTTTAAGGATCATCTAGCTTTATTGTTTCCTTAGATCACATACCCCATGATTAAATGGGAGGAAGTATGATACATGGTCATTACTGGGGGAGTGCGGAGGGGAAAAGAGGGGTATTTAAATCCACACACACACACCAAATATTATCTTGCTTTTCATTTAACTCCAACAAAATATGCAACCAAAAGAATGAGTTTTGAAACTCATTATTGATTAATGCTTCACTTGTGCCTAATAGGAAAAACAAATTAAGGAATGGCCACATGATTCTAATGCTTAAAATAATAAAACACTAATTCATTTTGAAGCATTGCTAAACTCCTAGTAATTTTTTATTATCATTTATTTTCTCAATCAATACATAATGATGATATAAACCACATGGTAGTCGATTGCTGGCATTAAATTTTTTTTGTGTGTTGTGAGTTTATTTTAAGAATTTTTATATTTAAAATTTTAAAATAATATTTTCATTATACATGAAAAGAGAATTTTCAACATCCTCCTCCTCAAAATCTGTGCTCCAATTTTCTTTAGACAGCAAGCAATCCAATATAGTTTAAATGTGTGCAATTCTTTCAAACATTCTTCTGCATCTATCGTACTACACAAGAAAAATCAGATTAAAAAGGAAAAAAGGGGGGAAAAAGCAAGCAAACAACATCAAAAAAGGTTAATAGGGATCCATAGTTAGTCTCCACAGTCACCCCTCTGGATGAAGATAGTTCTCTCCATCACAAGTCCACTGGAATTGCCCTGAATCACCTCATTGTTGAAAAGAATCAAGTTCATCACAGTTGATCATCACATAATCTTATTGGTGCTGTGTACAATGTTCTTTCTTCTCATTTCATTTAGCATTAGTTCATGTAAGTCTTTCTAGGACTTTCTCAAATCATCCTGTTGTTTATTTCTTAGAGAACAATAATATTCCATTACATTGATATACCATAACTCATTCAGCTATTCCTCAATTGATCAGCACTCAATCACTTTCCAGTTCTTTGTCACTATAAACATTTTTGTATTTGTGGTTTCCTTTCTCCTTTTTAAAAATCTCTTTGGGATACAGACCCAGTAGAGACACTGCTGGATCAAAGGATATGCACATTTTGATAGTCCTTTGGGCATAGTTCCAAATTGCTCTCCAGAAAGGTTGGATCAGTTTACAACTCCAACAATTCATTAGTGTCCCAGTTTTCCCACATCCCCTCCAGTATTTATTATTATATTTTCCTGTATCTTAGCCAACCTTAGATGTATGTAGTGGAGTTGTATGTATGTAGTTCAGAGTTGTCTTAATTTTAATTTCTCTAATCAATAGTGATTTAGAACATTTTTCCATATGATTAGAAATGGCTTTAGTTTCTTTATCTGAAAAGTGTCTATTTATATTCTTTGACCATTTAACAATTAGAGAATGACATTAAAATTTTTGTAAAATAGTTTCATATTCAGAAAGTTTGGGAGCCTTAATCTTGCTCAGCTACCTCATTGTACTAAAGAAGAAATTGTCTCAGTAGGTTCAAAGGAACTTGAACTTGTTTAAGGGGACACAAGTTAATGACAGAATTGGTACTAAAAGATAGGGCTTTTGACACTTATTCTTTATAATTTATTACCAAAATGCCTTTTTCTGTATTTAAAAAGCATCTAAGCAAAATTCCCTAAATCTTAAAATTTCACAATTTCCTTTTGGATCTATACTTTTTGATTCATTTTGTTCAGTTAAAGACAATTTCTAACTATTTTTTTTACAATTTTAAAATTTACATGGCTTTAAATTATTTAAAATATTATTTTGTATTTGACTGTAGGCCTGTTAAAACATTTATATATAACACTAGGCCTGTTAAAACATTTATATATAACACTATCAGGAAATGTAGAGGTTTATCAGGAGCATGCTAATTTGTATGTTGTATGTTGAAAATACTTTAACTTTACCCATAACTGGAAATGAAAATGATTAATTTTAAGAATTGTTATTTTAATCCTGTTTTCACTATTAAATAACCTGACTACTTGTGTAAGATTTTGCTCCTCTCATAAATAGTATTTGGGTTGTTGAAAGGGGCAGAAAAAGACCATCTGTTTAAGGAACATGGATAAAATTGGTTTGGGAAGAAATTGTTCCTTAACTAAATCAGCTAAAATTTGAAGAGATACACAGACTAATTTTTTTTTTAGCATAAGACTGAGAAATGCTCCCAGAGTTTTAAAGGTATAGGATGAATTCTAAACCAAATAACTATTTAAGCATTATGTGAATATTACACAGGGATTATTGGAATCATACTTGACAGAAAGATGGGTCTTTTGAGATTCATTTTGTAAGTCAGAGATAGGTCCCTGTTTATAAGAAGACTGATTAATTCAAAACCATTACAAAAGAAGGAAATCAAATGGAGATTAAAAAAAGAAGAAGAAATTGAGAAAAGGAGGATCTCAGGACACAAGTCAAAGGAAGCAATGTAGAAATGACTATAGAAGACAAGATAGGAGCCAACAAGATCTAATCAAAAGTAATGATGTTGCAGCTATGTGTCTGGGAGTTTGCTGATTAGAAGAGAGGAAATATTTTTCTGAGAGCTGATTGATGAGAGGATTGATCTGCTCCAATTTCAATTTGATAAAGAAAATCTTTTAAACATTCACTTGAGTTGCTCTTTATTTTTTTCCATGATTTGAGGTTTAAAAGGAAGAAAAGATTGGATGAAAAGGGGATGGGGTGAGATATAAACTTTGCATCAATAAATCCATAAGTCCTCTTATGATTTAGGCAGTTTTAGACATTGGGAATAATGATTACAAAGGATGAAAATTTCATTATAATAAGGGAAACAGTAGTTACTTATGAATATACATACACTATAAATATAAAGCAAACAAATACAAATGTACACAAAGCATTTAAAAACAAAGTATTTATTAGAGGGCAGAAACTAGTAGTTGTAGATTGGGGATTTGGAAAGCTTTCATGTAGAAGATGATGCTTGAGCTATATCTTAGAGGGATTCTGAAATGTGAACTGTCCTAGGCATTTAAATTTTTTATGTATCCCTGCTAGGTTTTTGTAAATGTGTGTTCACTTTCTCCTATAGACACTGTTCTGGGGGGATTGTGATTCTAGTTTCTGAGTAGACATTTAACTATTCCTGCTCTTGCCATCTATTGATTAAATGTTATTCTTACTTTTGCCTTTAAATGAGTAAATGTTATACTTTTTTAATATTTTTAATTTAGCAAATTTTTCACATGGAAGAATTAGTGATATCACTGACTGATTGATTTATATAAATAAGAAGCACACTAAAGGAAAATCTGAAGCTACTATGGAGAGAAGTAAGAGTATACTCAATAGCCACAAGGTTTACCCTAAGACTTAGAGTTTCAGTAGTCATCATGGGATAGTAGATCACATGAGTGCCCATTAGGACATATCACTCTGACCTGAACAAGTTGGGAGTGATTGAGACAGCCCAGAGAGAGAAGAAAGAGTGTGTGGGTACCACAATGCATATAATATAAACAGTATACATAATCCACATATATGGGAGTTGGTATCATGTCTACATTAAACCTGGATGAAATTGCAATTTACTATTCCATCTTCCTACTCATTCTTCTTGTTACATTTTATGAACTCTTGCAAAAAGATACTATTTTAATACCTGTAGTTTTAGCTTTGTTTTACTGTGTAGCTGAGGAGGCCAGTGGCACAGACATGAAATCATGGGGAAAACAACCACATTGAGTCATTCATGTTATAACTGTTAGAATAATTCTCTTTCAGATTGTATATATGATGGAAGGTTTGCATAGGATTTTAATTTTTAATTTTCTAAATGTAAACAATTTAAATGAACATATTTAACATGTTTATTATTTATAGATTAAGATTCATAGTTTACTGAATCCAACACAGATGGTGAGAATATTGAATATGCCATTGTACTATTATCTAATCACTAACTGAAATACTTTTTGATATTGTTTAAACTTGAGCAGTTTTACATGTATCAGGTGATTTTTTTAAATTAAAAAATTCAATAATAACTTTCAATTTTCAAAATATATGCAAAGTTAGTTCTCAATATTCATCCCTGAAAAACCCCGTATTCCAAGTTTTTCTCCCTTTCTTCCTCCAGCAAGCAATCTAATGTATGTTAAATGTTCAATACTTCTATACGTATTTCCACATTTATCATGTTGCATAAGAAAAATCAGATCAAAAAGGAAAAAAAAAGAAAGAAAAAAAAACAAGCAAATAACAAAAAGGTACAAATACTATGCTGCCTTTCATATCCAGTCCCCACAGTCTTATTTCTGGATGCAGATGGCTTTTTCCATCACAAGTTCATTGGAATTGGCCGGATCACCTCATTCTTGAAAAGAATCAAGTCCATCAGAGTTGATAATCACATAATTTTGTTGTTGCTTTGTACAGTATTCTCTTAACTTATTTCATTTAATAGTTCATATAAGTCTCTTCAGGCCTTTCTGAAATCATCCTGCTGACTGTTTCTTACAGAACAATAATATTACATTACATTCATATACCATAACTTATTCAGCCATTCCTTGACTGATAGGCGTCCACTCAGTTTCCAGTTTCTTGCCTCTACAAAAAAGGGCTGCCACAAACATTTTTGCACATGTGGGTTCTTTTCCCCTTTTCATGATCTCGTTGAGATACAGGCCTAGTAGAGAGACTGCTGTATCAAAGGGTATACACAATTTTATAGCCTTTTGGGCATAGTTTCAAACTGCTCTCCAGAATTGTTGTTCAAAACTCCACCAGCAATGTATTATTGTCCCAGTTTTCCCACATCCCCTCCAATATTTGCCATTATTTTTTCCTGTCATCTTAGCCAATCTAATAGGTGTGTAGTAGTATCTCAGAGTTGTCTTAATTTGGATTTCTCCGATCAATAATGATTTAGAGCATTTTTTTTATATAACCAGAAATGGTTTTAATTTCTTCATCTGAAAATTGCCTGTTCATATCCTTTTACCATGTATCATTTGAAGAATGGTTTGTATTTTTATAAATTTTATCAATTCTCTCTAAATTTTAAAAATGAAGCCCTTGGATGTAAATTTTTTTCTCCTAGTTTTCTGCTTCCTTTATAATCTTGGCTGAATTGATTTGTTTGTACAAAACCTTTTAAATTTAATATAATCAAAATTATTCATTTTGTATTTTATAATGTTTCTCTAGTTCTTACTTGGTCATAAATGCCTTCCTTCTCCACAAACCTGAAAAGTAGGCTGTTTGTTCCTTGTTCTCCTAATTTGTTTATAGTCTCATCCTTTATATCTAAATCTTGAACCCATTTCAACTTTATCTTGGTATGAGGTGTTAGGTATTGGTCAGTACCTAGTTTCTGCCATACTATTTTCCAATTTTCCCAGCAATTTTTGTCAAATAGTGAGTTCTTATCCCAGAAGCTGGGATCTTTGGGTTTATCACTAGATTACTATAATCATAGATTATTGTGTTTTGTGAGCCTTTCCTATTTCACTATCAAAGAATTTGAAAAAATCTGCTTTAGGAATATGTGAAAATGATAATACTTCCTTATTTAAAAGACACACATTTTGATTTATTTTTTTCATTGTGGTAACATTTGTGCTGATTCATCCATATTCTCTTATCCATATTCCTTTGACAACCAGTAGAGAATTTATATTAAATCTTTGTTGTTATTTAGTCATAAATAGCGTCTGACTTTTCTTGACTACATTTGGAGTTTTCTTGGCAAAGATACTGGAATGGTTTGTCATTTGTTTCTCTACTTCATTTTGCTAACGGGGAAACTGAAGCAAACATGGTTAAGTTATTTGCCCAGAGTCTTACTGCTAGTAAGTGTTTGAGGCCAGATTTTAACACAGGAAGAGTTCCTAACTCCAGATCTGGCACTGTCCATTGAGTTATCTAATTTCTCTTAAGTATCTAAATATTAAACCCATAGCTATGGCTTCATTAGCTTTGTACTTTCAACAACTTCCAGGAATTCTCTAAATGTATACTGCAGACTTTAAGTAATAGGGATTCCAAGACCTGGCATACCTAAGTATATATCATTTACTCCACTCGGCTATCAAAGTAATCTTCCTAGAGCTCAAGTCTGATCATGTCACCTACCCCTCTCCCACCAATCCTCCATTCAGTAAGCCCCAATGGTCAAATATAAAATTGTCCTCTGCCTAGCTTTTTAATATTATTACATTTTCTTCCTTTCATGTACTGCACAGTCCAGTGACATTGGCTTCTTTTCTATTTCTCAAACAAGACACTTTATTTCCCAACTCTAAATATCATCCCTGGCTGTCTCCCATGCTTAGAATTCCCTCTCTGCTCACCTCTGCCTCCTAGCTTCTGTTTAAGACCCTTTCAAGCCTCAATTCAAATTATACCTTCTAGGCTTTTCCCAGTTCCCCCTTAATGTTAGTTCCTTTTTTATGAGGAGACCTTTAATTTATACTTCATATGACTATTTCTGCTTATACTTTATTGTTTGCAAGTTGACTTTTCCATTAGATTGTGAGCTCTTCCAGGTCATACATTTTTTGGGCTTTTGTTTGCCTAGCACAGTGCTTGGCTCACAACAGGGGCTAAATTGATACTAGTTAACTTGACTTGTTAGACTTATGAAATTATTTTTACATAAATATCACTTTTGATCCTTAATTAGTATTATTCCCATTTTGATAGATGAGAAAGCAAAGGCTTAGAGAGGCTGACAAATCAATGTTTACAACTGAAAGATAATTGAGAGTACTGAGACTTGTCATTTTATAAGTAAACAAACTGAGACTTAAAGAGATTACAGTGATTTATTTCCATTCACAAAGGTACTACGTAGCAGAGCTATGGAATTCACTCCTGTGTTCCTTAATTCATGTAGGAAAACTGGCAGATATTTATTTGTAAAGGCTACAATGACGATGCTGGTACATCCACACAAAATAATCTTTCTGATTTCTCTAAGGAACTAATTGTATGCTGACTTCTGGTGGGAATATTTATTTATTACTTATAATCATAATTATACTAATATATTTGTATTTAATGAATTAAATATAAATACAATTTGTAATGAATTATAATATAAATAATGTTTATAAAGATTAAAGATCAATTGTAGCTCAGTACCTTAAAAATGATCAACAGCATATAGAATATACAAAATATGAGGTTCTGATCTGCTCTTATGGTAATCTTAAGAAAAACCCAATAATACTTCTATTAAGGGAATTTTGAAGAAAATATTTCAAGTTGGAAACCACAAAACTTTCACTCTCATTTGATCTATTAACAAAATATTCATTTTGCATCCTTCTCTAAGCTGTTCTTATTGGCAGTGTAAAATCCTTTAATATTTTCCAGAGATTCAATCCTACAGAAATGCTGGCACCTGCTGGTTTTGTTTCTATTAAGTGGACTGTCAGCATTCGATTTCTCTGAATGAAAGATTTTTGGGAAAGAGTTTAGTTTCACAAATCTGAAACTGGTAACCACTGATTAGAAGTGACATCTGATAGGGACATTACTAAGAGCAAAGTACTTTGAAGTTCAAAGCTGAAAATTGATTCCTTTTATCCTCATTTATCAGAAGTAATTTATATTATTTCTGTAGAAGCCTATACTATCTCAAGACCATTTCTAACCTTTTAAAATGATATTTAGTTTTAGTCTAATTTCTGACATCTTCTGGCTGTGTTAACCAGGGTCACTTAACCTCTTAGTGCTCTAAGCAACCAACATGCTTTAATAAAGGGGGTTTTATCATTCAGAGAATTCACTTTATCATTGAAATCATAGGCCTACTCCCTACTGTCCTGATATTATTTGTTTTTAGATTACATACTTAAAGAAAGGTTAAATATCTTCTCTTAAATGTTGTTTTAATTCATCCAGAAAATGCACTGTTAAATTATTATAGCATACTTAAGAAGTGGGACATAGCCTGGCAACAATTAAGAAGTATTTATTTTCCAGGACAAGGTGATCTACTGGAAAATATTTTATCATGTTATTTATTTTCTTGATTTCCTCTCTTTCCTATATGCTTGTCAGAAACTTTTGAAAAATAGATTTTGAGAAATGTGTTTTTTTCCTCTGTCATCACATGCATGGCAATTATTCAATATGTGTTTATTGAATGAAATCGTAGTGATATGTAGAAAACTTTCTGATGCTAATTTGAAATATTTGATGAAATTCATGATTAAGAAAAATCAAGATATGATGACCTTTAATAGACAAATGCAAAAAAATGAACCAAAGATTCATTGGGGTGACCATCTCAATTTCTTGCACTGCTGAATTAGTGCATAATATGGCTGCTATTTCCTTTCTTGGGCTCTACAGGTAACCTTAAAGGGGTTCTATGTTTATGGAGGGTGTCTTTCTAATGTTACATAGTTGACAGTTATTATCAATCATAATCCCAATGATTATCAGTTTTTATCCAGTTATAATATCCAGCTTAGTTGGCAGGGTTTCACAATTTAAAATGTTACTAATTTTGTTTGAATTAATTTAATTTATCAGCATTATTCAGAGGAGGTCTCATTCTATCTTAAGTTGAAATCAGAGTGATTTTCAAAAATGTACTACATTCCTTCCAAAGTTTTGTTGGTAGAAAATAGTATGCTTTTTGAAAAAAAAAAGATAGAAGGCTATCTTATTTAGCTTAAATTTTATAGATGTGTAGTTTAAAGAACACAGTACTGATGATAAAGCAAAAAACTAAAGCCCAAGCCAAAAACACCCTACAAACTCTATTCCAGACAATTAGTACTTTGTAAACTTTGATATTTCAATTAGTTTTTTAGAAATATGAATTTTTAAAAATGAAGTATGTCTGTAGGTATCAATGGTCTAAATGCCACCTACTAAGCAGAAATATCAGGAAACCTGAGTTTGAGTCACAGTTTTACAGCAAACTTATGCTTTCATTTAAAGAACTCACTCTCTCTGGACTTGACTTTGTTCACCTGTAAAATAAGGAAGTTAAAAATAGATGATTTCTAAATTCTCTTCTATTTTTAATGATTTATAAATTTATAATAATGATTATTATAATCCCATATAATCTTTCCTTGTCTCTTGGCTGCTTCTCTATTTTCTATAAACAAGTTCATGTCTCTCTTTCCCCTCCCCTCCTTCTCAAAAAATTCCCATATGATCTATTCATTCTCTCTAGCTATCATCTCTTTTTATTTTTTTATTTTTTTTTATTTAATAGCCTTATATGCATGGTTATATGCATGGGTAACTTTACAGCGTTAACAATTGCCAAACCTCTTGTTCCAATTTTTCACCTCTTACCCCCCACCCCCTCCCCTAGATGGCAGGATGACCAGTAGATGTTAAATACATTAAAATATAAATTAGATACACAATAAGTATACATGACCAAAACATTATTTTGCTGTATAAAAAGAATCAGACTCTGAAATATTGTACAATTAGCTTGTGAAGGAAATCAAAAATGCAGGTGGACACAAATATAGGGATTGGGAATTCAATGTAATGGTTTTTAGTCATCTCCCAGAGTTCTTTTTCTGGGCATAGCTAGTTCAGTTCATTACTGCTCCATTGGAAATGATTTGGTTGATCTCATTGCTGAGGATGGCCAGGTCCATCAGAACTTGTTATCATATAATATTGTTGTTGAAGTATATAATGATCTCCTGGTCCTACTCATTTCACTCAGCATCAGTTCGTGTAAGTCTCTCCAGGCCTTTCTGAAATCATCCTGTTGGTCATTTCTTACAGAACAGTAATATTCCATAATATTCATATACCACAATTTATTCAACCATTCTCCAACTGATGGACATCCATTCAGTTTCCAGATTTAGCCACTACAAAAAGGTCTAGCTATCATCTCATAGTTCACTTTTCTTTTTGTGACTAAACTCTTTGAAGAGGCTTCCTATAATAGATATTTCCATTCTCCTTTTCCCTCACCCTCTTGATTCTTTACAGTCTGGCTTCTAACCTCTTCATTCAAACAAAATTCCTCTCTCTAAAGTTACCAATAATAATTTAATTACCAGATCTATATATAGTTGAGCTTTTCTCAATCCTTTTCCTTGATCTTTCTGCAACATTTGACTTTGTCAGTCACTTTCTTCTCCTTGAAACCCCTTTTTTTCCCTACTGTGGGTATCCACTAGGATCTTGCTCTAAGTCATCTTCTCTTCTTCTATGTACTATTCCAGTTGGTAATCTCATTAGTTTCCATAAATTGTCACTTCTATGCTAATGATATTCAGATCTTAACCAACCCATGTGTCTCTCATGTCAAAATTGACTCATTATTTTTTTCTCCAATATGTCCCACCTCCTAACTTTCCTCTAATCCTAAATCTGAGAGTAGCACTATACTCCTAGTCTCCCAGATTCACAACCTAGATGCCATTTTCACTTCTTTTTGTTTTTATCCTCTCCTCCCCATCTAATCAGGTATCAGTTACTACTGAGTTTTACCTTCTTAACATCTGTCACGTGCACCCTTTTCTCTCCTCTGATACTGTTACTACACTGGAGCAGACTTTCATCACCTCACTATTCTGCCTTAAGTCTTTTATCTACTCAGTTGACAAATTGAATTTCCTGAAGGATTGCTCTTCCTAAAGGCCAGCTTTGACTTTGTCAGTCTCTTTGTCAAGAAACTCCAGTGGCTCCCTGTTACCTCAAAGATCCAGTAGAGAATCTTCAGCTTGGCTTCCACCTTTTTTTCATCTTACATTCTGCACACCCCCTCTTTTCCCACCTCAATAAATTCTGAGATCCAGTATACTGACCATAATGATGTTCTGTACATAATGACAATCCATCTCCCAACAACAGCATTTTCCTGGGTTAATCACCATCTTTAGAACCCTTTCCTTCTGGATCTCTATCTCTTGGATTCTCTGATTTCCTTTGAGATGCAGCTAAAATCCCACATTTTACAAGAAATCTTTTTCAGATTTAATCTTAATTCTTTTTCTCTGAAATTATCTCCAATTTCTCTTCTATAAAGCATGTTTATACATTGTTGTTTGCATGCTATCTCTGCCATTAAGCTGTCAGCTCCTAGAGAGCAGAGACTGTTCTTTGTTTTTCTTTGTATCTTTAGCACTTTAGCACTTTTGGCACCTTTTGTTAAGTCATTTTTTAGTCGTGTCTAACTCATGATGTCTTTTGTAAAGTTTTCTTATCAAAGATATTGAAATGGCTTGTCATTTCTTTCTTTAGCTTATTTTACAGGAAATGAAACAAACAGGGTTGAATGAGTTGCCCAATTAGTCATTGTCTGAGGTCAAATTTGAACTCAAGTCTTCTTGATTCCAGGCTAAGCACTCTATCTACTCTGTCAACTTGCTACTTGGCACATAGCAAATGCTTAATAACTTAATAAGTGCTTAATGACTGATGCCAATATAAAAACTAAATCTGAGCATATAGTTAATTCATTGAGTGTTTCTCTAAAAAATTGTTAATCCCTTAAATTTCTAGAGCCCTTAACAGTTCAAAAAACTTCGACATTTATCATCTTACTTGAACTTTATAATCAATGTTTCAAGTGAACAGAACAGCTATTATTAGCTTCTTATTAGTATTTAGGACTTAATATTTAGAATCCAAAAAAATTCTTTGGAGAATTTTTCCAAAAATTCAGAGTTAGTAAATGATAGAACAAGGGCACCAAAGGCAGTTTATTAATTTGTCTCTCTGTTCACAACCCATGTTATCCTTCATATACAAGCCAGAGAGATTTTATTTTTTGATCATTTCAATCTTCCACTCAGTAGACTGCAGTGGCTTTCTATTGCCTCTAGGATAAAATCTGAGCTGTTTCTTTTCAATTTTTAAAACCTCTTCAACATATCTTAACCTCCAAACTAAAAGGCTTTGCAAAGCTTAAATAATGATAATTATTATTATTGTTGAAATTTTTTTTTGTTATTATTATTACTTTTCAGTTGATTATACATTTTTTCTAGTCATCTTCAGGCCAGTCAAACTGGTCCTATGTTCTTCTTTAAACAGGATGATCCATTTACAATTTCTTTTTATTGGCTATCCCCAATCCATTTGCAATTTCTTTTTATTGGCTATCCCCAATGCTTGGAATGCATTTTTCTCTTCTCTTCTATCTCACAGAATCTCCTACTTCCTTCATCATTCAACTCAAACTCCTGATCATCCCCCTCATCAGCTATTACAATCCTCTCCCAAAATTGTCATGTATTTTTTCTATATATACTTCTATATATTAGTATTATCTCCTTTGATTGACTTTCATCTCCATAAGGACATGGGCTACTGTTCCATTTCTGTCCTTGTGTTTGCAGGACCTGGCATTGTACCTGGCACATGGTAGATGCTTAATAAATGCTTGTTGATTGATTGATGGATTGCCTCTAATTACCAGGTTTATGCTTGGTATTGTGACAGTCCTTGAAACATAGTTAGTACTACTTATTAAGTAAGTGCTAGTTAACTGAATTTTTTTTTTCATTGCATAGTTACAGAGGAAGTATCATTACCTCTTTTTGTGTTACTTCTTTGCTGGAGTACCTTTGGCTTTTAGGATGATAGGTTAAAAACTGGAAAGACTTTAGAGATCATCTCATACACACTCCTCTTTTTATAATGGAGAAAACTGAAGTCCAAGGAAGTAGGATGATTTGTCTAAAACCACACATGGCAGAGCTGGGATTGGATTGTAAGGTCCTCTGACTCTGAATTCAATGTTCTTTTCACTACCCAGATTAGCAGAATCATAGAAAAGCTACCATAATCCCTGGTTCTTTAGTTCTACACATTATTAATAAAACAAAATTCAAATTCCCGTGTTCATTGTGAGCAAGAGGAGTTGGGGTGTATGAAGAACAGTTAAATGGGATTCCGAGTTGCTTTAAAGACAGCACAAAGTACCCTAGAAGGGGTTAGTGTCCACCTGAAGAGTTTGATGTTGTCTCTTGTAACCTCTTAGAGAGAAACTTTGTTGTTTGTGCTTAACTCTTTTGCATAGATCATTTCTGTCAACTACTTGAAAGAAGGCATCAATGAGATAAATATCTTGAATTTGTGGAGGAAATGGAACTAAGTTAAAAAAAGAAAACAAAGCCATCCACTGAGCAGCAAAACTGAGTTCTGAGTCTCAGTAAATGGATACAGCAAGATAAAATATAGAGAAATTGTAAAATCTTCAATTGAGATTCAGAAAATTAGCTACAAAAATATAGAATAGAACACAAAAGGAAGAACAATAATTTAACTGAAAAAAATTTAGAAAACCTGTAGATGAAAAGCTTGGTATTAACTCTGAGATGTGACTGTTAAAAAAGGAAGGGGTAAGAAGTGGTATAAATGTTTACACAGAAGCTGTTATTCAATCATTTCAGTTATGTCTGACTTGTTATGATCACTTTTTGGGTTTTCTTGGCAAAGGTATTGGAGTGGTTTGCCATTTCCTTCTCCAAATCATTTTACAGGTGGGAAAATTGAGGCAAACTGGATTAAGTCACTTGAATCAAATATGTGTTAGTTATCTTATTTAATTCTCACAGTGACCTCCTGAGTCAGGTGCTATTGTTATTCCATTTTATAATTAAGGAAACTGAGGCAGTTTAAGTGTTCTTCCTAGGGTCACACAATCAGTAAATATCTGTGAGTAGATCTGAATTCAGGTCTTCATGACTCTATGTGGACCCACTGTGCAACCTATCTGCCTATCCTTAGTCTGCATTAAGAAAAGAATAATTGTTTACTAGCTTCTATGAGAGTTAATAATGTCTATGTGAAGTATTGCATTCAATTCAGAATAACAGTTCTTGGATTGGCACAGTCCCTGAATATGATATATGATCCAGAACTTGCTTTCAGAGAGGTAAGATGTTTTACATCTTTATAGGTAAAAGCTTGCCAGACTATTAGGAGTAATTAATATTTATATTGCACAGAAGCTAAATAATTTACTCAGTTATAGAGGAAAAAGTATAATAATCTTATACTTATACCACAATATACTCAGCAGGACTTAACATCTAGCAAAAAAGTCTTAATTAGAGCACTTTTCTAACTACAGCAAGGGGTGAGGCTTACCTGTAGTGTAGCTGCTTAGGGAGGTGATGCATCTTCCTGCAACAAGGGTTTCTGTCCTGCTGAAGGATTCACAACAGGTGAAGTAAGAAAATGGTGTGGGCCCAAGGACTGAGTCTGTATCTAGGGTCAAAAGTATACCCCAAGAGGATATGTCCAGTCTATATTTTAGCACTCCAGAGAAAAGTCCAAGTTAACCTACTTTACTGATGGTTTTAAGAGTTTATACTGCAATGGACCAGGTATTCTTAGTAAGCAAATAAAGTTATATGATAACAACATGTAGATTGTGATTGCAAACATCAGATGCACATTGTTGTAGATGTTAAGCAGCTTAGAAGCAAGCCCCATCTTTCACTAACATTTCAATAGAGGTGTCTGAAGTTTATTATGATTTTGATACCAAATATAGGAAATTATTAATATAAAGAAAAAAAAAACAGAAAAAGGAATGATCTAAAATGAATATGCTAAGGAATTGCTATTTTGTTCTTTTTTTTCTTTTGGAAAGAGCAAAAGGGTATTTCCAAAGTGAAAACTAAGGTGTCACACAGAATAAGCCAAGTGTCCAGCATGATAGAAATCATTAGATTTCTAGTGACACATTAGCAACTGTTTATATCTGCAGCTTTTATACTATGGCTGTGAAAGAAGGTGGTTCGTATTATATTTAATGATTGTTGATCTAATATCTGGCTAGTAGTAGCTGTTTGTTCCTAATAGTCTGGCAAGCCATTTGTCTCTGCAAATACTCCCTGTGAAGGCCTGCAGCCCAAAGCACATTGTGGTCACATTGGAGGAATGTGATAGTTAGGTCTTGGCTTTAATTTGCCTCTGTCTTTGAATGATTTATAAACCAAACTTGCAAAATGTTTCTGAATCTCCAAAAAAAAAAAAAGGGGGGGGGAGTGGAGGAAAACATAGCTTCAGTTATTCTCAAAGCATGGCATTCTTACTTATGCACTCTCTCCTGTTTTTGATAGTTATTGGATGGTGGTAATGAAGTATGCCAATTAGCATAACATGGGAACATGTTTATTATATTACAAAGCCAATTGTAAAGCAAGACTAATTTAGAACCAGGCAAAGATACATCACATTTTTCCATAGAGAGAACAAAAAACCATGACAAGTTATTTGTAGCACAGTTATTATTTTAGAAGTTTTATTTAATTTTCCAGAATATGCAGACAATTCAGAAAGTATTTTAAAAATGGTGGACTTGATTTAAATGATGAACCAAAAGGTTACCATTTAAATAGGTTCATTCATTCTATGTTTAGATATATGTCAATGGCAAAGTTGAATTTTTAGTAATAAAATGCAATTGAAATCATACAGTAGTGAATAAAATATGAATACTATAACAGATGTCTCCTTAGGAAAACCTATATTAGATGAGTGGAGAGAGGGGGGAGATTAGTGCAGAGCACCATCATGTAGATATACTAAGAGAAGCCATTGGCTGAAAATGTTTTTTAATCTTCCTAATTTAGATAAGGTTTTATTTTTGGTAAAGTAAGTCGTATTTTTCATGATTCAGTTTTCTTTAGTTGAAGGGTGTGGGGGAAGAAAGAAGACAGATTAAGGAAACTACTAATAGGAAAGAGATTTATATCCAAAATCCTTGCTAGACCTTTAAAATATTCTTTGATTCTCAATTCATGATCCAAATGACACCTGGAAGTAGAAACACTAGTCATGTTTCTTAGTTCAACAAATATTTGTCCAATTGAATTCTCAAAGGAACTGGAATAAAACCCTAATACTAAGGGTTTCACTAAGGTGAAACAAGCTATTATGTGAAATAACTCTAAAGAAGTAAGGATAGAGAATCAAGTTATATCACATTTGGCCATGCCAGAAGTCTTTTGACACAACTTTTTGTTAAAATCCAATAAAGAGTTTTAGATTGGCATATTTCTCATTTATGGGCAGCTAGATGGCACAGTGGATGGAGAGCCAGGTCTAGAGTCAGGAAAACCCGAGTTCAAATCTGGCCTCAGACACTTACCAGTTGGGTGATCCTAGGTAAGCCATTTAACCATGTTTGCTTCAGTTTCCTCATTTGTAATATGAGTTGGAGAAGGCAATGTCAAAGCATTCCAGTATTTTTGCCAAGAAATCCCCAAATGGGTCACAACTAAAAATGACTAAAACAACAGTACTCTTTTTGGTACACATTAGCCACATTGAAGGATAACAAGGCAATTTCAGAGCACCTAGAAATTTTATAAGTACAGAGGAAGTGTAAATATAATATCTGACATACTAATTCTTTATTATAACTCACCTGGAATATGTTCTTATTCTCCCAGAATGTGTGAGTAGCTGTTTTTTAGGTTGTAAGATAGATTTATCTTCACAGGGAATATTACCTTATCTTTCAAATGATAGATAGCATTTTAACTATACATAAAACAGAAATTTCTTTTTTCAGCTTTGCATTGAGCAAGAATAAGTGTTTCATTACCAGTGTTCCTCTCTTAACAAATTTGTCATATATCTTGTGGAACTTGTTATGAAGAGCTTTTTGAGAAGTCTTAGGTTATTGAGCTTTGTACCTAGAGGTATTTCTCTCTAAAATGAAATCATTTCTCTGAAGAAGAGGTAGAGATTCTTTTTTTTTCCTACTGGAAAATGGGAAGTTTCTTCACAGAATTCCCATCAAAATGTAGACAATCATAGACAGTAGGAGTTCTATATCTTTGTGAAAAAGTGATGGCATTTCCTTCCTGATTTTCATTTAGAGTGTGACATAATAGGCAGAGAAGATAAAAGTTTGAATTCTTTTGGAGTAACCACTGTATGATTTTGGTTAATTAGCTTATCTTCTCAGAGCATATTCCTATATCTTTCTAATTATAATTATTGATTTTTATAATAATCATAATCACTTATTAATAATTGTATCATAATTCTTTTACTGATAAAATATATTAATTATAAGATATAATTCAATGTAGTATTATTATCAATATTACAAAATTATATAGGAATAATATATACAATAAATGTAAAATAAATACAATATATTAATGTTACATCATAGCAACAATATCTAAATATTTGTTAATTGTGATAAATGTTATAAACAAATTATTGACAATAATTATTTATAATATTTGTCCAGCCACCCCAGAATTATTGTTATGAATAATATTGCAGAAATATTAGTTATGTTCAGAAATAATTTTAAAAGCATATGTCTTCCTTTTTTTTTTTTAAAGCCATTTTCTAAAATAGTGTGAAGAACTAAATTTCATGCCCTTTCTATGACTGCTTCTAAACTAAGAGCATGATGTTTGGGTCCAACATTGTTGCCTTCAGTTTCATTTGGTTTTGCTTCCAGTATTGATTAACAGCAAGGCTTCTATATTGTATATGTGAAGCAATATTGTTGCACTGTCATTTACTGTCTGGATGAACATGAGCTACTCACTTAATCTTTTTGACCTCAACTTCCCCATTTTGTTGAAAAAGCCTAGATGAACTCTAAGGATCTCTTTTAAGCTTCAAATCTCTTTATCTTAATGTTGAGTTTGACATAATTGTATAGCAAACTAAAACCATTTTATTCACCTGTCTCGCAGCTCCCTTGCCCCCTTTCACTATTTTATCAAAATGTAATTCAAATTCGTGTTTTTTAAAGCAACTAAGCAAAAAGTATAGACCAAAGGTCACAAAAGAACACATGACCTCCATAAAAGGACATTTTGTATAAAAATTTATGACAAGGAATTTTGCCTTCATTGGGATACTTTTTCAATTTTTGTAAAGTTATGTTTAACTTTTAGAATAAAGTTGTCAAAATTTAATTTGAAAGGCATTTTTAAAATTCCATAATTTGCCAATGAACAGATCATATATTTATTGTAGCACAGAGTTCCTTATTTCTCAACATTTTTGAGGTGCTTCTTGTCAAGATGAGGACAAATGATATCAAATCTGAGTATCATCCCTTTATGATTTAAGAGAAGTGGCAAAATCCCCTGTAACTTGTAACATCTTTAAATGAATATTGATCAACTGGTTGTAGATATTAGAATTCAAGAAAATGAAATGTTTTACATTTGAATCTGGAGGCCCTTTTTAATATTTTATAGAATAATAGATCCATTAAATATAAATTTGCCCTTTAAGCTAATCAGAATGCTCATTTTAAATTAATTCATAATGTAAATATCCAAATTAATAAATGATAAGCCAAAGGAAAAACACAAAATTTTGCATTAATGCTCTTTAATAAATTTGTATTGAATATGAGGGTGATCAGAATTGCTATTTTTTAAAAACCATCAAGAGATGATTTTATTAAAACTCTTATTTTGAGAAGATACTGCAGCTTGTTTACAGAGAAAGTTTCCTGTTTTCATTAAGCACACTTGACACTTGGCTTTTATTTGAAAGACCTCTTAAAACTTGGGTATGAACTACTGAAGAGCAGTAATGCTTAGTATTTTTCTCCCTAGGGGTAAAACAAGAAGCCAGGAAAAGCAAATTTAGTATTATATCATTTCATAATTTTGCATGGCTTAACCACTGGAGCAATTTAAAGAATCTTCTTTTGTGTATCAGTTTAGAGGAATAAAAGGGCAAGAGACATAATTTCTTGAAAATTATTTCAAAACTTATTTAGAATCTTGGATAACTGGTATCAGATTTTTTGTGTGTGAAATGTCAAGAGTATTTTCATTTGTATTTTCAACTCAATATCCTCTAAAAATAATAGTAAACTAAAACCCTGTTTGTAATATTTTGATCAAATGAAATGTGTAATACCAACTATATTCATTAAAATGTTATTGATTATTAAGTGCAATTAAATTTTATTTAGAATTTTCACTCCAGATAGAATTATGCATGTCAAAAATATAATTATAGAAGTTCATAGAACTAAAATTAAAGTATAACTGCACTAGTTCCCAGGGAATCTTCTGGTCAGAGTTATTTAGATGCCTAAATTATACAAAATTAATTGGTTATTGATTTTATTTCATAAACCTTTTGTGGATGGAGATTCTAAAGTATTTTTTCAAAGATAGAGCCCATTGAAACATAACATCATTATTACATGATACTATCAGTTTTACCTAATTAATCAGTCAGAAAATTTTTATATGTATAATTATAGTCATCATGTGATCAAATATTTAAGCTATTCTGACTTGACTTGGTGTGAAGATCGTGTATTTTTAAATCAGCAGGAGTCAGGAATTCAGGTTAGGGGAAAATCATCAGTCTTTATTCTCAGTGAAGAAGGATCGCAGGTGGAAGAGAATCGGTGATAGCAATGTGTGCAGCTGAGTCAAGAAGCTAGCTAGACCAGCAGCCACATGACCAGCAGCTAGGAGTATGGAACCCAGGCCCAATCTCCCCCAGCCTCTCTTCCTGTCTCTCTCTGCCTCCACCCACCAAAATCGTCATTTCCTATACAACACATCAGGACTTACTCGGAGAGTGGGCAGGGACCATTCTTTATCCAATCATGTATATTAATAGAGTATAGCCCAATTACTATTTAGCCTCACTTACTTGGGACCTCAGTGCATCAACTCAAACCTCAGCCCATTACAACTTAGACCTTAGAAAAAACAAGTGGAAATGACAATAAGTTGCTGGAGATCAATATTTTAGGAATTACTATGTGGAAGTGGGGCTGAAGAAAAGCAGTCTTAATCTTTGATTTCCACTACCCAACTAATACAGATTAGCAATTAATTTATAGTTTCAAAGAGTTACCTGGGGACACCAAGATGTTAAATTATGTATCCATACTCACCCAATTAGTGTCTGAGGCAGAAAAGCACAGCTTGCTGCTTATAAAGCTGGTCTTTTAATCACACAGTAACTTTGGGTACTGCCTTTCAGTGAAGTCTTGATTTATGATAGAAATTTATTTTGTACAAAAGTAATAATATATTTTTGAATAATTACTAGAAGCAGATTAGTAGTGTCCTTTTTAATTTTACTTATCACAAAAGGAGACTATACTTGAAATATTGCCAAAAAATAAAAATAGGAGGCTATAAAGCCACTGTAGTAGTTAAAATCAACAAAGAATTGAAATACCCGTAATTGTATATTGGATTCCAAATATAAACTTTTAATTACATAAAATTATGAATATTAGCAAGTGTTATAAAATCATAGACAAAAAATTTAATGCTTTTATCTTAGTCCACATGCTCATTATAATTCTAATAAAAATAGCATATAAGTTATGGTTCCTAGTTCTAATCCTTACTTTAATAGTTTTTTATTAATTAAATTTATTGTTAGAATTATTTATTTTTTTTCTTGAATGAACTATAGCAATAAGGGAAAATGAATAAGTAATATATAATCCTAAGTGTTTATATAACATTTAAAATTTTTCTTCATTTTTAATCCTTTCCCATCCTTGAATGTTAACGTAAATTACAGAGTTGTATTAATATATTTTAGATAGGATGTTTGTTTGCAGATCTCTGATTTGTCAGTCCTAAATTAGTTGAGCAGCTAATTGGCCTAATGGATGGAATGCAGGGTCTGAAGTCAGGAAGACTCATCTTCTATCAAATCTGACCTCAGACATAATAATTCTGTGACAAGTCACTTATCACTTTTTGCCTCGGTTCCTCATGTGTAAAATAAGCTAGAGAAGGAAATGACAAAATCACTCTAGTCTCTCTGCCAAGAAAACCCATAGAGTGAGAAATAACTGAAAATACTGAACAACAAAAATATAAAGAAAACATAGAGGTTCTCCTTATTCTGTTCATAGATGGCCTTTACCAATTACAATAAGAGAAATCTATTGAATTAAAAAGTTTAATTCAATTTTTGGTTCAATACCAGGTCATATTGAACCTTATCTTTCTTCTTTCTTTCTCCCCTCTTTCATTATATGCAGAAGCATGTTCATATAGAGGGATGTAGTCAGTTGTACTATGCAGGGTGCTCCAAGTCAAAGTTATATGTGCAAATATCTGTATCTGTATTTAGATCTATGTCATATACACATCAGTTTGGACTTCTATTATTTATATTTCTATCTTTAACAGCACTATGTCTGTATATATATATATATATATATATATATATATATATAATATAGAGAAAAATGAATAAATGAATAAATTAAAGAATAGTTTTTAGAGTAAAATGTCACAAAGCTGAAGAATATTCATCCAAAGGGATAAAGAGTACCTTAAAAGACATACAGTTCATCTTTCTTATTTCATGTTGTTTAAAAGAGCCAGCTTCTTACCATTCATAAAAAGAAAGATTTCTCTATATATTGGTTTAGAGAAATGACCTTTTTCTAAAGATGATATGTAAGTATGCAAATAATTTTTCTATCTATGAATATTTGGTTGGATAACAAGTTTTATTTTATTCATATTACCACACTTTTTTTTGGTCTTGGAACCAACATATTCTCTTTTGTTTTATTCAGTAAAACTTGCCCTTTAGTATAGCATAGTATCTCCAAGTACTTTCCTAAAATAATTAGGAAGACAACATTTGGAGATTTTAGTTTTAGACAATTGGACAGAGACACCTTCTTTATTAAGACAAGTATCAACAAGATCTTTGAGAATCTTTTTTTAATCACTTTAAGTCATGTCATCATGTAAAGGGATTTGAAATTTTAGTTGCTCAACATTGACTAAAACAATATTCAGTTTTGCTTGGTTTGAAAGGTTCTCCATTGTTGTACAAATGCTGATGATTATTTCTGTTAAATTCCATATGAAGGAGATATGTCCTGCTTCTGTGTCATTAAGTTAGAGCAAAATTAAAAATTGATAATGAATGGACACATATGTTTGGAGGCCTTCTAAAAGCTTCTGTTAAAAGGATGAAAGGTTAACATCTATCACAAAGCAGATGGATACTTTCAATGCGATCATATGGTAATTTCATCTAAAACAATGGGAACATTATAAATAACTTAAATGTCCTTTACAAATTCAAACATTTGCATAACTTTTCGTGGCTTTACAATCTGCCAAGTTATTGAATAGCACAATATACTATGAGTATGTAATCAATACAAATTAATTAAAATTGGCTATTCTGTGGTCTGTAAAAAAACACCTTTTGACTGATGATTCTCTCTCTTGACCCCAACTTAAATTTATTATAGTATTCATAATTTTAAAGCAGAAAATGGGAATAGGACAAAAGGAAACGATTAGAAACAATAAAATGGCAAAGAGTTCATTCACCATTAAGCTAGCATTCTCCCTTAATTTTTTTTTTTTTAGTTGCTATTAGATGACCAAAGTTAGTGTATTACTGACATTGTTGTTCTTTCTTTTTCTAATTAGAGGTGAGAGAATTATAGTGCTACTTATGTGGTTTCATGCTCCCTGTTGGAAGGAGGAGGTTATGAATCATATTTCCTGGTAATCTTCATTTGACTGTGACTGATGGTCCTTTGGGGATTGTTGTTATTTTACTGTTTGTTTTCTAGATCTCCCCAAAACCTTCTCCAAAAATACCTTATATACCTTATAGTTGTTTAAATATATTTGATAGCATTGAGACATTGTCATTGGAAGACTTGCAAGAGAAAAGATGTTTTGAGTGTCTAGGAGAGACAGAGCACTTTCAGGTTTGCTTACTTGAAGAGTAGAGAGAAAAATGAAATTGTAAACTAGACAGTAGTTTGTTGTTCAAATAGATTTAAATTATATGTTAGACTTTTTTGCAAGGTATATGCAGGGCCCAATGTTTTAATATCCCAGAGCTGAAAATTCAAAGCTAAGAAGTTTTGCAAAACGAAGAATTTCTTGTACACACACACACACACACACACACACACACACACACACACACATACACGATGAAATCTAAAGAAGGGACCATTGATCCTTAAATTTGTATTGACAATTCATAATATTAATAGATCCACAGTATTATAAAATAGTTTTGAAATATCACTTGAATTTTGGTAGGTGATTTTGTAATTTATCTAAAGCACATTGTCTCTTCTCTTCATAAAATTTTCTGCATATTATAGTTTCCTTCATTATCAAGCTTTGTTTCTTATTCCCTTAATCATCCCAAAGACTTTTTATATGTTTATTCATGTTCTTTCTCTGCTTTAATTTAAACCAAGGTTCACTTATTCATTACTTTATAAATGTGGAGACCAATTTATCAGCAATTGTCTTCAATTATTATTTGTCATCATTAGGCCTTTATCACTTTCAATGATGACTTAAAATTTCATACCTTTAAAACTGCTATTACCCTGCTACATAATTGAAAATAAAAGAAAACCATGGTCTCAAAGAGGAAAAAATTATGAGTACCCTAAAGGATAATGTATAGACTCATGGAGACATAAGTAGGTTGTATATGAATAGAAAGTAAGGTGGTCTTATGATGTATAAAAAAATTTGAAAGATGTGATATCTGGATAATTAATCATTTTATTAATCATGCAAGCAACAATTAATAAAATGGGTCAGTGACACTCTTGAGTGCAAAAGATGATGCATGGATGCCACATAACCATTGACTAATGGTTATATGCCCTTTGAAGAGTGTGTTTTCCAGAGGGTGACAATCAACTCTGGTTAACAATTCAATAATTGGCTATTTATATGGGAAAGAACTAATCATTTCTCTCAACCTATTATATCATCAGAGTGAAAAAAATGACTGGGAAACAGATGAGTAATACATTGATATTCCCACAGTGTTAAAAGAATTAGAGGAAAGCCTGATGGGTAAATACATTACTGAGAATTTATGGAAAGATATAGATTTGAATTACTAAGGATGACAAAACTTAAGGAAGTTGTGATTTAAATCAGTGACACAAATCATAATGATGAAGTCATGGATCCATCAAAGTGTTGCCATTCAAATAATTGTTCTATTTTAATACTTTTGAAGAGAATAGACATTATGAGTTTAACTACACTACAAAGTGTAATTATAGAGATTAAACACTAAATATTCTTTTGTTGAAAGTTGAGGGATAATGATGCAGAACAAAGAATGTTGAGACAAGAGTCAGAAAACCATTCAAGGCCCAACTTTTCCACTTGCTGCTTAATTTCTTCCTTTATAAAATGAAGATAATACTTTATTTTCCCTTGCCCCTAAGGTTATGATAAGGAAAGGACTTCATAAAATGTAGAACCTTATGTAAATGAGTTGAAATCACAGTGATTCCATTATGATCTTCTCTAAACCCTCATTGTGTTGTGGAGTTTACCCTGAAGATTATACTATCAGAAAGAAAACTATCATAGATTCTATGGAACCTGTGGAAAATTGGAAAGGCACTGACTATATAATCCTGGCAATTGACAGCTGACTTTTTTGGTTCAAGAAAGTCAAGATGTAGTAGGAACCATTAGTCTAAGGAAAGTACAAGTATCTAAACTCTGGGGTAGGAGGTGTTATTTTTTAATCTCTTTTATTCCTCACTGACCAAACTTAGCTTTTGGCCAGAAGGAATACCAACCCAGGAGTTAGACAATCAATTCTAGAGAATTTGAAGTATATCTAAGAGAATGGAGATACCTCATATAGGTTTGCATAAAGGAAATCACTTGAGGAAGGAAGAAACTTCAAAAGTGGTGATCTGTGAAAATAAGTAAATAGGGTGGGGGAAACAAGGCTAATGCCTCTCTCCAAGCAGCAATTCAAAGGAAGTTTGGCAAGGATCCAACTAAGCAAGATTATCTAGAAGACAATTAAGATTAAAACTAGGACAGCAACAGATGAAAAGATTTTCATACTAAAATACTGTTATCTTCAGGTACAGTATAAATACTGCATTTGAACTTTTAACAGCACAGTCTCAGATATCATTGCAAATATATTAAAGAAAATTAAAAATTGAGTCCTTTAAAATGGTAGTAAAGAAAAGAAGAGGAGAATATCTGGGCTAGATCAAGTATAAAAGGTTGGATCCACTTTGTTAAGCATGATTTCACCTCTCTGATTATGATATTCTTATATTTGTTAAATAGGGGTTAATGTTCTGTAGCATTAAGGTGGAGTTGTGAGGCCTTTTCATTTTTAATGTTACCTGTTTGGAATCTTGGGAAGTTGAAGTCACATTTGATTGTATTTTAACTGAATGACAATTACAATATGATGACCTGAATTTCACTGCAGATTGGAACTTTCACAGCTACCTAGACTATAGTGGGAACATTAGATTAACCTGATAATTTGCAGCAAAAGTTTGAAAAGATTTGGCAGATACAAGTGCTAAAAGATCCCTAAAATGCATAGCTGGCACTTTTTTTTTCTTTTTCCTTTTTTCTTTCAGTTAAGTTCTGTCATCTTCCTTCCAAAAAACAAAAAGATCAATGTTTAATGAACCAGTGGTTGACAGGCTGAAATATCTTGAGACATCTCTTGGATATTTAGAAAGAAAGTACTATTCCCCAAACTATTTTACTCTTATTTCTTAGAAATGTTTATGCATTGTATGGGTGAAGAATAGGTCATCTGTCATTACAATGGGCAAAAACCATTCCTGTTATTGAAATTAATGTAAATCTTTCCACCTTCAATCTTGAGTGTGGCATCTTAATTGTATTTTTATAATAATATTTTCTACTAAGATAAAATATAACAGAGTCATGTTTGAATTTTCTCTTTCCTTTGCCTGTCCATTCAATTGCCAAGTTCTGACAATGGTACTTCCACAATAACTAACAATCACAGAATTTCAGAATTTCAGAATTGGAAGAAATTTCAGAAGCCATTTAGTCCAACTCATACTTGAAAGGAATTCCTGGTATAATAGATTTAACAAGTGGTCAATGCTGCCTCATCCACAATGTTTGGAGTGAGCCCTTTGCACTTTTTATTAATTTGAAGAATTAACAAAGAGTTTTTCTGACATCAAGCCAATATTGGCTCCTTTGCAATTCTCAGCCATTGTTCCTGGCTCTACCCTCAAGAACTAAACAGAACAAGTCTAATTCTTTTTTTCATGTGACAAAATTGAGGATTTGAAATGCTTGGAGAAAATTATTGTGTTCCCCCTGAGTCTTTTCTTCAGGTTAAATATGCTCAACTTCTTTGAATGATTCTCATGTGACATCCCTTTATTTTCCTGGTTTGCTTCCTCTGGATACATGGCAATGTATCATGTTTTTCTTAAACTATGGTTCACATAAGTGAACATAATGATGAATTCTGATGAATGTAAAATATTGTAGTATAATCAAAACAAATCAAGCCAACAAATATTTTTTAAGTACCTATTGTGTCCCAAAGGAGCTCACAATTCAACAGGAGAGTTAACATACAAATGATGATCCTATTTTTTGAATTTTGCCCCCTTTTTTATGTGGTCCAAAATCTCATTAGCTTTTTAGCTGCCTCTGATACATTCCAGCTGTGAGAGCACAGACACATATATCAGTTATCCTTTCAGTGGCCCAGGTAACTTTGAAAGCGATTTATAGAAGGGTTATATAGGCAGTAGAGGATATTTCTATACCAGGAGTTTCCTAAACCAATGAAGTCAATGAAATTTACAGATGAAAAAATGCATGAAAACAGATATTTATGCAGCATTTTCAGTTTACTGAAATGTACTTAAGCCTTAACCTTAGAAAAGTTTTCAATTGTCAACAAACTCAATAATCACTCTTAAAAATCCTCTCTTCTCCTTATATTCCTTGATGTTCTTGAGCCTTAGCTCTCAATGAAAGTGATCCAGCTATTAGGCATTATTAAATTATTTAAAGGCCTGATTGTCTCCCATGTTCAACTGAGATGAATAGCTGAGTGTTGGAATCACAAAGGTAGCAGAATGAATGTGATAAGAATCTACTGAATCACACAGCTTTTCAGTTCATTTTTCTAATACATTTACCCACTCATCACAGATAGATTATTATATTATATTATATTATTATATTATATTTGTATAACATAAATATGATAAATTATAATAGTATAAACAAAACATTATGATATATCAATTCTAATGTTCTTCAATCCTACTTCTTCATGCTGCCCACTATCATAGCTTACTGGATTTTTGGAAGATGGTTGATTATTGTCCAATTCTTTGTGACCTCATTGAGGATATTCTTGGCAAAAGCAGTGGAGTGCTTTACCTTATCCTTCTCCAGCTCATTTTACAGATAAGGAAACTCATCTGTACCCATTGTCACACAGCTAGTAAGTGTCTGAGGCCGTATTTGAACTCAGAAAGAGTTTTCCTGACTCCAACATTCTTATTTACTGTACCACTTAGCTTCCCTGGAGGGTGATCAGGTGATTGTTTTGCATAAGTAGGGGCTTAATCAATTAATTCTTAGATTATTTTTCTAAGTTCACTTTTTTTAGTTCTTTTATGGTTTGTTCCGTTTTTTATTCTTTTCTTATTAGTTGTCCTTTGACCTTATTTTGTGACACTTTATGACATTTCTGCTAATTAATTTTTCCAGTCTGAAAATTTTATTTCTTATTGATTCCATTTATTTATTTAATTTTCCAGTGCATTTTCCATTCGTTGAGTTTTTAAACATAATTTTTTCTTGTTCTATTTATTTACTTATCTCTTGGTAGAGATGCCAATCCTTTGTCCTTAATTCCTTTAATATGTTTATTATCCTATTTGATATAGTTTGTCCCACTTTATTTCTTGGCCTGCTGTTTGTTAATTTGTAATTTTTCTTCCTCCTGGTTCCTTGTTTCCAGAATCTTTTAATACATTGTATTTGTTTGTTATATTGAAGTTTTTTCCTTGCTTGTATTTTCAGTTTTATGTATTTTTTAATTTAAAAGATTTTTTTTTCTCTTGAGATACTGTAGGAGTTACTTTTTTTTTCTCCTCTGCTTCTCCTTATTTCTTTCTTTTAGGAAATATATGCACTTTAAATTATTCCTTTGCAGGATCAAGGTTCTTTGAGAACTTTCATTCTACTCTCTTGCCAGAACACCAACAATTATCATTTTGGAACTTAACAACTTTTAAGCTTCTCTCATCACTACTCCCTGTAAACACCAATGATGGACAATGGTATTGAATGGTAATGTAAATGCATTTTTTCAGTATTATTTTATATGCACATTCTTCAGCATTATTTGTTTTATAATGAAAAAGCACAGACTACATTTGTACAATTATAGAACTCAGTATTCTATGGTGGATAAGACAAAAAGTTTTTGAGCATGTTTTAGCAAGTCCTGATCAGCTGAACTTCACCATCACACCTTAGTGAAACAAAATATCCTAAAGGTGAATTCAGTTTTGGCCAGTTGTAATCAGATTTAGAACAATATACAGTTCTACACTTAATAAGTGTTTAGCTTGCTAGGAGTGGAACAAACCAACATAGCTGTGCTTAATAAGCAACTCTTTTAATAGGAATACTTCTGGTAAAGTAGGAAGTGCTAAAAAAAAAAAGTAGCCACATTCCAAAGCCATTTTTTGGGGGTAGGGTTTTTTTTGTTTTGTTTTTTTACTGGATTTATGAATTTTCTATTCTGCAAGAGACCTAAAAAAACTTCATTCAACTTCTGATTATATTTGAATATCTGTATGTATACACATATATGCATAAATATATAACATATATATATGTGTGTATATATATATATAAATCTTCTATTTTCAGATTTTTTTACAATTTTTAAAAATATTTCTTTATTGTTTCCATTAACTATATCTGGTCTATTATAATTTTCACGGATCCTGTTACTTGGGTAAGGTTTTCTCTTTTCAACTAGCATGTTTATTCTTCTCTGAAATATTTCCTTCAAACCTCTTTCTTTTTCAATTCTTTCATCACATACTTTCATTAATTTTTAAGATGTATTTTAAACTCATGTTTAATTTTTTTTTTTAGGAATTCTAGTTAAACTTGTGACCAAAACATATTTTCCTTTGAAGTTTTATTCATTGATGATTCACTCTTCTTCTAAATGTTTATCTTTGCTGTCCTTATCAACATAGTAACTCTTTATTGTGGTAATATTTTTGTGTGTATTCATTCTTCCAGACTTACTTCCAAACTGGGAATTTCTGTAGACCCAAGCTTTGCATATTTCTGGAGGGAATGTCAGGTTTCATATTATTAAAGGTCCTGTTACTGTATTCTCTGGATAGTGAGTATTATGCTCTTTTAGCTTTTCAAGTTAGAAATTCAAGCAAATCACTTTCCTTCTTGATTTTTAGGGTCCAGACCCTATTTGTATCTATGTAACATAGTTGTGAATTTGTCCTAAGTAAAGCTCCAATAAATGTTCACTAGCTCTAGACCAACCAACACTCAGTTCATTTACTCCTGTGGCAAATCCAAGTCAGAGCAATAGTGATACTTGCCTAGTGCTCCTCCACTGTTTTAGGCCCGCTGTTCCTATGGACCTATAGATTTGAATCCTGGCTTCTTCTCCTCTGACAGAGGATGTCCACCTGCCTCATTTTCATAGTTTCTTCTCTGATCACTTACCAGTATGTTGAATTTGTATATGCTTCTTTGATATCTGAATGACTATTTGGTCTGGAATCCCTCTCAGATTTTTGTTTTAGCAGTTTTGGGGAAAGGCTGTACTGCTTTCTCCTATTCCGCATCTTTGCTGATGTCTTCAATAAATTTTTTTTCACATGAATTGTGTGTAATTTTGTCATGTGTATGAAAAGCCACATTGTTGGAGAAGAATCATAAAGGTGATATCTTGTTTAATGAAATCAAATACTTTTTGTAGAATTAATAAGCAAATATAGCATTTTGTATTCTCTAGATCTTTTAGATAATTGTGTGATGGTAAAGATGTGCTTGATTGCTTGGTGCATGACCTGGAATTAGGAAGACTTGTTTTTCTAAGGTCAAATCTTTTTCAGACTTTTATTAGCTATGTGACTCCGGGCAAGTCACCTAATTGTGTTTGCCTCAGTTTCTTATCTATAAAATGAACTGGAGAATGAAATGGCAAACCACTCAAGGGTTTTTGCCAAGAAAGTCCCATGGTCATGAAGAGTTGGACATGATTGAAATGACTAAATGACAAAAACAAAAACAAAAACAAAAAACAGCAAAAGATGTAGTCTACTGTGGAATTTATTTGCAAAAGTCTACCTATTCCAGTTAGGCAGTCAATAAATATTTAATAAGTACATACTTTCTGTTAGCCACTCTGCTAAATACTGGATTACATATTGTTGTTATTTGATAAGAATAACTGGGTAATATAAAAATATGAAAAAAATAACAGACTTTTTTCAAGAAGTTTATAATCTAATGGGAGTTACATAAAACCCCAAAAGACTCTAAAAATTTGAGTGGGTGCAGAGAAAGGTATGATGGAGAAGTCCAAATGAATGGAGTGCGAGGGGAAAGGAAGAGATGATTGGTTTAGGTATCTTCCTTAAGTGGAAGTTTTGGAAGGAACGCTTCACTATACCTTCCAATAAGAGGGGCAGAGAGTACTGATGAGGTATAAGTTTCAGGGCTGAAATAATCTTATAAGATGATGAGATTCATGGAGACATGATAGAGTAATCCAAGGATTTGGATAGAATCCAAAAGCGTGTTTGGATAGAAAATGTTTTCTTCTAATTACAAATCGTCTCTGCATCTGTTGACTATTCTCATTAAAAAATTACAGAGATGGAAAAGCAAGCATATGATATAATAATTACTGATGTTCCTTAGGTCACCTTATTTGGTAGTTCAAGGTCTGAGATTTATTTCCACATTGCCCAATATTGCCTCTTACATTTTTGTTATCTTTTGTTACCTTGAGAATTGGTGCCTAAGTATACATAAATTTGCATTACCTAAAACATGGCCCATCTTTGTTTACTTCATTACCATTCTATTACCTTGTAAACACATCTGGAACTGTGAGGTTAGAGCCCTAATATGGGCTCCACAATACTTGATGATGAAAATAATCTATTATTAAAATCTTTTCAACTTTCTTCTTTTTACTGTCAACCTTTCCAGTGTTATCCTTTAAATGTCTTAAGGATGACTTTTCCTAAATTAGTCTCTTATCATGCTTTCTTTAAACTTGTATTTTCTTCTGCTGTTTCTTATGTTAGGTTATATTAATGATAATCTTTCTCTATCCCCTGAAAAACTTTTTATAAATCAGCTTATATTCTAAACTATTATGGTCATTGGCTGTTATATCTACTTTTATGTATATATAATATATGTAAAAAGTATTTAAAATTATCTGCATCATTAAGTCACTCTTTCCAGATTATGAATGTACATTTTAGGTGCATTCTGTCTCTGATGTAAGACTTTTGATATAGTTGGTACATATGGTGAGCTTGACAATGTGGGTATGTCTTGTTTTGAGAAGGGAAGGTAATGTCAAAAAAGGGAAAAATGGATATAATGCATCTATTATGAGGTAATCTGGCATTTATCCATATTATTTGGTGTCCAAGAAGTATTTTTTTTTCTTTTTTTTTTGTGGACAAGTTCCATCAGAGTTCATTAGATTAGGGTCTCTTGAAAAACCAGAGAGGATTATTTTATTTGTTACAGAGCTAAAAGAAGCAAGGAAGTAAAAAAGCACTGTATATACTACCATCCCTTGATTATTGCTAATTGTTATTAAAAAACTCATAAAATTAATAAAAGTAAAATTAAATAAGAGGTCCAGGCAGATTGATGAACTTGAAGATTGCCCATTTGAAGGTAAGGGGAACTCTATTCTTCTTGGGGCTACCAGGGCCACTGGATCATGACCTTCATTTAAAGTGCTTGCTTTTTATGAGTAGAACTTCTTTCTTGTCTTTGATAATAGGATGCAATTTTACCTACCCCATTAGATTGCTAGCTCCTTAAAGGTAGGGACTATTTTTTTATTTATTGGTATCTTTGTTTTTTAGCGTAATGCTTGGTACATAGAAGGCACTTAGTAAGTATTTATTGACTGACATAGGAGAAAGTTTCAGCATATTAAAACATTTATAGGGGTCTTTAAAGACTTCAAAATTCTTTCCCCCCAACAATCTAGTTTGGGAATTCTCTAAGGAAACAAAGCATTATACATATTTATATCTATAGGATAAGGAAAAGATACATGCTCCTCTTCCATTTAACTTGGAGAAACGATCTGATTTCTCTCTTTTTCCATTTGAAGTGGAGACCTGAGGAAGTCAGTTTTAATGATCTAAATGGAAATCCAGAATTATCACTTGTCTAGTTTTCAATATCAATATAGCAGACACTGTGGTCATAATGTTATTCAACAAAAGTACTTTTAATCCATAGATAACTTCAAAATATTTATAGCCCCCAAAGACTAGGTTTTGGCAGCTTGGCTTTTGCCTGCCTCTCAAACCAGAAGCAAATGTATGTTCAACATCTAACAGAGGGATACAGTCATGAGAAGTATGTTTTTAACAAAGCATGAAACATTGTCGTCATTTCCATATATAAGCAAACCATTACAAGCCAAACATTTAGCAATAATTTCTTTTGTATTTGAATTGTTACAAGTATAGTTCATCCTTTAGGATCCCAGAGCACACCCAAAAACAAATGGACCTACTGTATATGTTTCACACTGAGTTTGCTTTCCCTGCAATTGAAAAACAGCCAATTCTCAGGGAAGGGTTTTAATTGAATAATAAATAGTATTACACAAATGCATATTTTAAAATTGGCCCAATAGAAATAAGAGGAGTTTTAGGGCCTAACCAAACACAGTTACTCAGGTTTAGTTTTTGCCAGACTACCTGAGCTCAAATCTTGTTCTTAGGAAATGCATCATGAGGTATTTAATGATTTACAAGTGTTCCTGACCCTGTGATCCTCATTCATCTGAGAAATGGTGCATCCAACTGTATAGTTGACACCTCCTTGGGTCATTGGTTCTGCAGTGACTCATTGGGAACAATCTTGCCCCCAGGCATTCCTCATATTTTCCCAGCCAAATATGAACCAGATCCAGGCCTGCTTGACTGTCTGGATTGAAGAACAAAGTAAAGTGACTTTATGTCATATTTTGTAATCTTATTCCTTTAACATCCTATGGGGACAGAACCAAAAAGATCACCACAATATATTTCTACCAGCAGAACAACCACAAACTTAAATGAAATGAAAGGTATTTATCTTGGCTAAAAGAATTCTCAAGAGTGACTAAGTAATGGTCTTCAAGTGATGGAGGACTATTATATAGAGAACAATGGTCAGCTGTGTTCTTTCTCAAGGGGATAAAAGGAAATAGTTTTAAAGAGAGGCAAGAAATATTTTGATCAGTTTTTTTTTGAGGGGTGAGAAATGAGGGGGAAGCATATAAGAAACAAGTATAAAATGAATAATAATAAAATGAATATACATAAAATATAATGAGAAGTTCAGGCATGTCCCTCAAATTCCTTGAAGTAAAATAGAAATGTTGTCTGGGTTGTTTAGTTGCATAAATTTGGGAAGTGAAGTAAATGAAATTGCCAAGTTCTTAGCACTCTTAGCATGATGTCTTTGAAATCGAGAAAAGTTAGAAATTAGAAATATACTACTTACAAATACAGGAAAATCTTTCTTTCTCTCTTTCTCGCCCCTCCCCCCCCACTGTCACCAGAAGTTTAGATTTCTTTACAAAACTCTCATAATAAATTATGAGATATAAAAATAAAAATTCTATTGTTCTTTCTTTCTTTATAATCATCATCCCTTCCCCTTGTTATCTATCCTTATTTCCCCAGACACTGGGTTAAAAAATATAAGTCCTACTACTAATAGATTTTTCACATTCCTTATTTTTATGAAAGATAAACCTAAAAAATGAAATTGGAGGGACTGAATATGTAACATTTTTTTTGGATCCCTTTTCTTTGTTCCCATGGATTCTTTCTCTGCCTGTTTTCCTTTTGGGTTGCTCTTTTTTCCTATTAAAGACATGACCACAAATTTAATTTCATGGCTATGTTTTATCTGATGATAATAAATGAGCTTTATTCAGAATAATAAAATTCACAAAATTGCTGCCTCCCCTTGCCCTTTGGCTCTGAGAAATGGGTTTAGGATTTTGCTCTTGCTTTCCTTATCCTTTTCAGTTCTGAGTGTAGGGTATAGACTCCCAGACCTGGGAACCCAAGATTCCATGGATAGATACAGCTTACTCTGTACAATAGAAGACCTTATAGAATTTGACAATCAGAACTGGAAGGGATTTCTGAAAATATATTCCCCAAAAAGAATATTATTACTTCTTTCTACTATTCCTTACATAATTTGATTTTGATTCATTTCACCATCTTGACCACCCTTTCCTGGGTATACTTGTGTTCATTGAAATTACAGTATCCAGAATTGATCACATCATTCCATTTTCCTGATTCTTAATGGCATACTTCTTAATGGCAGCCTAAGATCACCATCATTTTGTATTTTTTTTTTATTTAATAGCCTTTTATTTACTGGATATATACATGGGTAACTTTACAGCATTAACAATTGCCAAACCTCTTGTTCCAATTTTTCACCTCTTACCCCCCCACCCCCTCCCCTAAATGGCAGGATGACCAGTAGATGTTAAATATATTAAAATATAACTTAGATACACAATAAGTATACATGACCAAAGCATTATTTTGCTGTACAAAAAGAATCAGACTCTGAATTATTGTACAATTAGCTTGTGAAGGAAATCAAAGATGCAGGTGTGATAAATATAGGGATTGGGAATTCAATGTAATGGTTTTTAGTCATCTCCCAGAGTTCTTTTTCTGGGTATAGCTAGTTCAGTTCATTACTGCTCCATTAGAAATGATTTGGTTGATCTCGTTGCTGAGGATGGCCTGATCCATCAGAACTGGTCATCATCTAGTATTGTTGTTGAAGTATATAATGATCTCCTGGTCCTGCTCATTTCACTCAGCATCAGTTCGTGTAAGTCTCTCCAGGCCTTTCTGAAATCATCCTGTTGGTCATTTCTTACAGAACAGTAATATTCCATAATTTTCATATACCACAATTTATTCAGCCATTCTCCAACTGATGGACATCCATTCAGTTTCCAGTTTCTAGCCACTACAAAAAGGGCTGCCACAAACATTCGTGCACATACAGGTCCCTTTCCCTTCTTTATAATCTCTTTGGGATATAATCCCAGTAGTAACACTGCTGGATCAAAGGGTAACCATCATTTTGTATTATTGACTCATATTAATATTATATTCCCATAAAACCCTAACTCTTATACAAATGAATTGTTAGATATGACACTCATTACATAAAGCAGCATTGAATATTCTTTAAAAACATACAATAATTGCCCTCTGAAGACATTGCAGGTTACTTACTTTTTTTGAAATAAATGAATTTTAAATGCACCTTTTTAAAGTACCATATTCAATTTAAAAATAAACAGTATAAATCAATTTGAACAAATGTTTTCTTATCTTTAGATAAACTTGTTTGATAAAGTGATATAAAGATGACTAGCAGCAAATTATCTGTCCTTTACCCCATTTTCAAAATACTTTTACACATATTTTTTGTTTTCCTTAAGTAATGTATGCTTACATAAAGATCTTAAAATAAGGATTTTTAATTTAATCATTCTTTTTGAAAGAACTACAGATTCCTTATACAGATCACATGTGTTTTTCCATTCATACTGTTTTAATTTCCTCTATTTTTGCATATTTTTGAGATTTCAATCCACAGTCTTTCATAGTCTACAGAGATTTTGTCATATTTTCTTTTCATCTTTGGATTTTTTCTTATTAATTTTTTATATAAAGTTTATTTTCAAAAACATACACAGATAGTTTTCAATATTCACCCTTACAAAACTTTGCAAATTATTTTTTCTCCTTTATTTCCCTCCCACCCTTTCCCTAGATGACAAGTAATACAATACCTGTTAAACATGTGCAATTTTAACAAACATATTTCCACCATTTTCATAATGCCCCAGAAAAATCAGATCAAAAAGGAAAAAAAATAAGAAGGTGAACAAAACGCAAGGAAACAATAGCAAAAAAGTGAAGATACTATGTTGTGATCCACACTCAGTCCCCACAATCTTCTCTCTGGGTGCAGATGGCTTTCTTCATTACAAGATCATTGGAACTGACCTGAATCATCTTGCTATTGAAAAAAGTCATGTCCATCAGAATTGATCATTGTATAAGCTTGTTGCTATGTACGATGTTCTTTTGATTCTAATGACTTAACTTAGCATCAGTTCATGTAAATCTCTCCAGGCCTTTTTGAAAGCATTCAGCTGATCATTCTGATAGAATATTCCATAACATTCATATATCATAACTTATTCAGCCATTCTCCAAGTGATGGACATCCATGCATTTGCCAGTTCCTTGTCACTGTTTTTGTACAGGTGGGTCCTTTTCCCTTTTTTTTATGATCTCTTTGGGATATAGGCCCAGTAGAGACACTGCTGGATCAAAGGGTATGCACGGTTTGATAGCCCTTTGATAGCAGAGTTGGATTTTTTTTCTAATACTCTGAGATCTTTTGGTTTCCAACCTGATCTCTTCTTTTGATGGTCATATGTAAAGACATCTTGATATGTAGGTAATTAAATTATCTTGTATAATGTGCAGGCTAGCTTTCTAGAGGATCTTTGGATGGGTGTTAGTCTTTAGGTGGAGAAGTGATGAAGGCAGGAGAGCCACCATGAGGCTGGTCAAAGATGGAATCTGGAATCTTCTCTTGTGACTATGTCTGAGATTCCCAGTTCCCAGTCCTCTCAGCCCTTAAATACCTCAGTATGATCACATCACTATAGCAACTGAGCATGTGCCAACTGTCACCATATCACCCTAAGTATATGCCAACTAGAATGATTACATATTTAAGTATATGTTTAACTAGAGAACCATTATCCCATCAATCACACTGAGTAGGTGCTTAACTATAAGCTGTCCTTGATTCAAGTATACTTTTCCAGAGTTCCAGCCTTCTACATCTTGAGTCTACTATGAGATAGTATTGAAAACAATTCCCATAAGTTGTGGTAAGACCACAGTTCACAAAAGTGGGATTCAGGCAATCTGTCCATGGTGTTTTTTATAACTTTCTTGGAGCAGGTTCTAAAAATGTTTTATTGAATCCTTTCCAGAAGGTCACTGTTCATCTCACATCAGAGGGTAGGTGGCCACACTGGTAATACCATAGTGGTTGTTGCTGGTTTTGGCCATGTATTTGTTCTCACCCCAGCTGTTCCTGTCAACCCAGTATTTTTTCTTCTCTTCAGTGTCTTTTTCATTGCTGTAACCTATCAGCAGGACTGTAAGGTTAATGTCTTTATTATAGTTTTTGTCATGATAAATCCCTAATTTATAGAAATGGAAGCTATCAAGCTTGTATAATTTGTAGAAATGGAAGCTGTATAAATGGCCACAGAGATAGGTTCCACAGAAATCACAACCTCTGGAGTCTTTTTTTTTTTTTATCACTTTCAGGAACGGTAGCAATACCTGTGACATTGACATCATAAAAGTTTTTCTGGTACTGGCATTCACCATTCTCAGAAGTGTAGGGATAGAGATTCTCAGAATCCATGCCCTTATTGTCCTTGATGTACTGGAAAGCATTTGAAGGCCAACCCCCAGAGGAACCGGTATTACAGTACTTCCCGGTGCAATCCCTAGATTCTGCTCACTCAAGGATACCAAATTGCAGAAGAATTGCTCCTCCAAAGCTATCATTGACACTAAAAACCCACCAAAAGCCACAGTAAACCTGATTTTTAATAGGGGTGACGTAGCCATATTCTCTCCAGTCTACTGTTTTTGGAACATTGACAAAATTGAGTTTATGAATGTTGCCTCTCCAGAACTTTTTTCAGGTGACTCAGAATCTTCTCTGTGATCCTTTGTCACATAACCAAATTGGTTCATGGCCATCACGTAAGTATGCTTGCCCATGTTGTATTCCAAATTGTATAGCTCATTATTCATGTTCTCTTCCCATATGGTTCTTCTCCAACTCTCTTCATACTCTTGGTAGATCTTCTGATGCCATGATTTCCATAGATTTCAGCCTCTCTCAATATCATGAACAGGGGTTCCCAGAGTCAGCCTTAGGCACCACTAAGAAACGAAACTCCTTTTCTTAGCTGGTCCAGCAGGAAGATACAGCAGTAGGAATCTTTGTCTATGGAATGAACATAAACACATTAATAGATTTTTCAGAGAATTGAAGGTGGCTTCTGATGATCTAAGAAGCATGAAGATAAAAAACTAACTGTGCCAGGAGACCTATTTTTACTTGTTTCTATGGAGGAAGTTGCATGCCAGTAGTTTAATTAAGTTATGACTAATGTCTGCAATAACAAAACAATTCAGTATATTTTCCTCCTTTTCCCCCAAATCATGTACAATTTATTTTTTTCATTCTTCATGCTCAGGCTGTGGAATGCAATGATAATGAACCAGAACAGCTCTGAGTCTTAAAGTGTTGCCCCAAAATGGGGGGAACCTTATCTCCACTTTCATTTAAATACTAACAAATTGCTTTTTTTTTTAACAAAAGAATATTTATTTCATAATATAAACATTTACTCTTCAATATTTGAGGCTTAATCTTTCTCCCCTTCATTTTCTGGATAAAGTAAGAAGTTAGATTTACAGCTTAACTCACTTCCTAGAGAGCATATATGCTCATCAATTGGGAGATTGCTGAACAAGTTATAATATATGAATGTGATGGAATATTTTTGTATAATAGATGACAAGCAGGATGATTTCAGAAAAAAAAAACTTGAAATACATTAACTGGTGCATAGTGAACAGGAGAATACTGCACACAGTAACAATATCATACATTGAAGAACTATGAATGACTTACTTATTCTTAGCAATACAGTGATTCAATATAATCCCAAAGGAGAGGTAATGAAACATGCTCTTTGTCTTCAGGGAAAAAAATGATACTATTTGAATACAGACCAAAGCATAAGATTTCTTTCATTCATTCATTCTTTTTTCTTTTGTTAGTCTTGTATAAAATGACAAATATAGAAATGTTTTATGTGATTGAATATGTATAACATATCAGCATGCTTACTCTCTCAGGAAGGGGGGGGCAGGGTCAGAAGGGAGAGAATAGAATTTGGAACTCAAAACATTAAAAAATTCCACATTAATTTTTTAAACAATTAATTAGGGAAAAATAAAATATTAGAAATAGAAAAGCACAGAAAGTGATGATATCATAAGAAGTTATGATCAGAGGACTGTCAGAATTTTGAATTAAATAATTAAGAATTCTATTCTACACTCTGGAACTCTTTTCTTCACTTATAGAATCCTAGAATCAAAGACCTCCATAGACATTCTAATCAGCTGTTTCATCATGGCTATGGCATGATCCTGGCTTCTTGAAAGTTATAACTTTAAAACTATGCCAAAAAAGTGCAGACTTTGTTAGATTCTACCAAGCTTACAAAAACTATCCAATATAACATTTATTCTAAGTAGAAATTGACTCATGGAGCCAAGGGCACCACTCAGTGGATAAAGCATTGGATCTAGAATTAGGAAACTTGAATTCAAATATGGTCTTAAACATATTTGCTAGCTTGTGACACCTTAGGCAACTCATTTAACTTCAGTTTGTCTCTGTTTCCTCAAATGAAAAATTGGGATTATAATAGCAACTTCTTATCAGGTTTGTTGTGAGAATCAAATGAGATAAATATTATAAAGTACTTAATTTCTGGCACATAAGAGGTGCTATAAAAATGCCTATTCCTTTTTCTCTCTATTTCTTGACAGAGTCATCATTAGATGATGAATTCTTTGAACGAGATGAACCTTGAAAAAGATAAAAAGGCAAAATAGTCACGAGTCCTATGCAAATACTTTTAACTCTTGAAATGACTTGAATAGTCACAGAAAAGGGGTAGAATACTAAGAATTACACAGCTCTTAGACCTATCATTTTTCTAGCTATTACTTTAAATATAACTTGAGATGGATACAATTTATGGATACAATTTATTTTAGGGATACACAATGTATATCCAATGACCAAGAAACTGATATACAATTGGAAAAACTGAACCACATTCATGTATGTATCCTCTATTTTAACTAGATATAACTAGATAACATAAAGAAGTTGCAATTGAATAAAAGAATTACTTACAAATTTTTCTTGGGAGACAAATAAAGGATTTCAGCAGAAATAATTGTTATCCTATAGGCAACAAAGATATAATTTATGGGATACTTGGTTCTACTTTATAATGTTCACAATAAATACAGGCAAAGGGACCACGATTAAGATTGGCAATTTATACACAAATATCAATTATAGAGGATAAAGAAATTCTAAGAAAATTTTATTTTCTAAACCAAGTCTATACATGCCTTAATCTATACAGTAAGTTTAATGTGAAAAGAGATATAAGGTGTTATATGAAAAAATATATTGAAAAATGGTTTAGAGTTAAGAAATGAAAAGGTTCAAAGACATAGATTATTCAGAAGCTTCACACATATATAAGGAGGCAATTAGGTAGCTGAGTAGATAAACAGTTTCTCTGGAAGTTAGAAATGCCTGAATTCAAAGCTGGCTTTAGATAATTACCAGCTATGTTATTCCAAGCAAGTTATTTAACTTCTATCTATCTCCATTCACTTATTTCTAAAATTTATAAACCTAAACCCTAGAGTTATTATGAGGGTAAAATAATATAGCAATAAGATTATAAGATAATATTTGAAAAGTGCTATATAAATCCTAGTTTTGATTGAAGAAGAGAATTGAAGGCCAACCAAATTGGGACATGCTGAACAACACTATAAAAACCAAAATTTGACCTCTGTTCTTGTGCTTGTGCAATTATATACATATCTGTAGGACTCTATATTTATTTCTCATTATATGCAGCTTATTTTTTATAGACTATTTAGATGTTTTAATATCCTGATTCTGAATTTCACTATAGATGCTTCTGGCTTCATGTCATTCAGAGATTTAATGAATCTCTGCCTTCATTGCATCTCTAATAAAAATATTATACAAAAGAGAAACCAAAGGCACATCCCTACAACACTCAACTAGTGGCCCTTTTCTAGGTTAACAATTTGCCCTTTGATCTTTATTTATTACTCTTTTGGCTCCATCATTCAACAGCAGCAACAGAAACAGCAGTACCTACAGCAACAGTAATTGCTTATGAATGTTGTTGTTAAATTCAGTCAGTTCTGCATGTATTTTACTATCCTGTTATGCAACCCACCTATCTCCAACAAGTCCACAAGGAGAAACATCATGGAAGATTTAGTCTAAAGTCAGGTATCCCTGTTCAAACATACTTCTTTCTTTAAGTACTTGTAAAAAATTGCTTCTGTTTAAAAACTCATTGTTCTTTAGAGAGAGAATGCTGATATGGTTACCAAGGAGATCTGGCTTGATTAAAAAGTTAGGAATTCTTGATATATCAAAAGTACTGACTATTGGATAATTTTGTTGTACTTAATCATTCATCTGACTCTTCATAATTCCATGGACCACAGTCCAATAGGCCTTTCTGTTCTCTACTCTCTTGAAGTCTGTTTAACTTCCTGTTTATTGTTGCATGATACTATCCATCTTATCTTCTGCCATTCTCTTTTCTTTTTGCCTTCAGTCTTTCCCAACACCAGGGTCTTTCTCTATGAGTACTGTCTTCTAATTATGTAGCCAAAATATGTAAGCTTTAGTGTTTGACCTGAAAAATCTGAATTAACTTATTTCTTGCTTTTCAAGGGACTCTCAAAAGTCTTTTCTAGCATCATAATTCAAAAGTGTTGATTCTATAGTACTCTGATTTCCTTGTAGTTCAATTTTCATAGCCTTAGTATTACTACTGGAAAAATCATAGTATTGACTATACAGATTTTTGTCAGAAGGCAATGTTTCTGCTTTTTCAGCTTTGCCTTAGGTTTCCTTCCAAGGAGCAAGTATCTCTAATTTCATGGCTGTGATCTTTGAGCCCAAGCATATAGAATCTGACACTGCTTCCATTTCTTTTCCTTCTGTTTGCTAGAAAGTGATGATATCAGTTTCCAAGATTTTAGCTTTTTTATGTTAAGTTTCAGGTCAGTTTTTACACTCTTACTATAATGCATATCTAGAAATACTTAAGAGCCAGGAGGCATACTTGCAATACTGTTATGAGATAGAAAGAATCTCAAAAATATTCTGTCCCTCTTTTTTTCTGGACAAATCTGCATTGAACACAGTTCACTTAGTTATTTCTTTTTCTCTTAACATCTCAGGAAAAGAAGAATCCATGTCTTCCATTGATAATGCCATACAAACAACTTAATCAAGAGGATTTCCCTAAGGGCAATTAAATTATTCTTGTTACAAGTATATCTCTTTATTCTTACTCAGAATTAATTTCACACAAATAAATGTCATTTTATCATGGTGAACTTAGTTCCAAGGGCATTAAATGGCCAATCCCAATTATAAGAGATCCCATACTATGGAGAAATTTTTATTCTATTTTGTAGACTTCAAATACTCTTTAAAAGAAAAGAATTACAAGTATCCATAGAAATCGATTTCTGTGGAGAAAGGAATCAAGTTCTGAAGGGAAATGAATGGCAGAGCTGGGATTAGAACCCTGTTCTTCTTATGCCCTTGATACTCTGTTTTATCTGTTAGATACAGCTGACTGAGAAGAGGATCTTTTTCTTTAGCCTCTGTATACCTAATTATATTAACCATTCCTTTTGTGACAGTTTCTAGTTCTCTCATCATATACTTATAATTCTTCCTATTTTTAATCATAATTTTCTTCAATGATCCCTTTAAAGTGTAATACCAACTAAATATGTTCTAACCATCATAATACATAGATTATAGCAAATCCTAGGGGAGTTGTACTTAGGCATTAGGCATTAGCTCCCAATGGCTAAGCAAGAAAACTATTTCAGCTAAGACTTAGTGTGGACAGGGTAGTTGTTTTCACTAAGTTTTTATTGATTCTAACATATGACCCTTTCCCCTTGTTCCCATGATTACTTTCTCTCTGAAATCTCTTTCTCATATGATTTTCAATGTTTAATTCAAATTAGTTCAACAAACATTTTTGATGTTCCCTATATGTCAGGCACTGTGTTTTCTACTAAAGATACAAAGAGGAAAATGACTACCTTTCCTCATAACTATGCTTCCATTTTGTAGTCATATATAAATATTCTCTCTCTCTCTCTCTCTCTCTCTCTCTCTCTCTCTCTCTCTCTCTTTTGCCTCAGAAACATTGTGTAACATTGACTTAGCTTCTTGGTATCAGTGCATTTTTCATGAGTCTGTTGTGGTGATGAGACATGATACTTGACTTTAGGCTTTGTGAACACAATTTAGTTATACAGTCACTGGGTTTTCCTCAATCATTAGGAAGAATTATAATCAAGTAAGAAATGACTTATTGATAAAAGAAATAGTAAGATCATTGGGCCTAGATCAATAAGTCTCAACTAGCTCATGATGAATGGCAACAGTGGTTCCTGGCTATCATGAAAGACCTGTTAAGTAGATCACTATTGTGTAATCATCAAAAATGTCATTTGGGTCCATCTGACAAAATGTCTTGAATGCATGTAGACAGTTAAGATTGAGTATATCAGACTCCTACTGGAAAACATAATTCCATTTACATTAAAGAAGCCTGGACACAAAGAAATTAAATTTGTAGCCAAAGTTCAAATTGAGTCCATGAGTGAATTGGGAACTTAATGTTTAATGTTTATTCAATAAAGTTTGTTTCTTCTTTACTTCCTGGTGACTTCCTCACATCTTTCCTTTCCACCTCTTTTCAACCCTCTTCTCCCCCCTGCAAAATAAAAGTGATCCAAGAAAAAGTAAAAAAATGATCCAAAAGGCCGTTTTGTATGCTTCCAATCTGCCATAAGCAATATTTATCATTCTTTCCAGGAAACCATTAGTGCAATATCTTCAGCAAAGTATTTCAGACTAAATTATTTAAAGCTAGATAAGCCTCACAGTTTATATAAAATGTGTGTGGTTCACCATTACTATTCCTGATATATACCAGATATACTAGGGAAAATGCTAAAATTGATTTTACTCATATCTCTGGGTTTGAGATGTATTTGGAACAGTTGAGTAAGCATAATTCTGGTCCAACAAAGAATCAGACTTTATTCACTGTTGTCTTAAGATCTTATGCATTGACCTACATTCATTCTAAAATCTGGTTATTCTTCCTTTACTTTGTCTTTTACTAATGTCCTTTATTTTTTTTAACTTCTAAGATTAAATACATAGTGTATTGAGTCTGGAAAGCATCAACATTTTATTAATATGTACAAATGCATGATATCATGAGAAATGTGAAAGAAATATGGACCAAATAATAATGTTTATGCTACTTGTAAAAGCTTCAAAAATTTAATATGATCTAGTAGCTTGTCTCTCTTTCAAATGTTGTCTTTTGAAGGCAATGTGATGGCAGATATAAGCAACTTTTTGTTTTTGTTTTTGTTCCCTGATTTTATTGATTAGCATTCTAGTAAGTTTTGGGAAAAATAATTGTTTAAGTCACAGATTCATGATCTCATTTATGTTGATACTATATATACTGATTCCCAGTGAATCTTCTATTATTGTTGTTCAGTCATTTCAATTGTGTCCAACTCTTTGGGATCCCATTTGCAGTTTTTTTGGCAAAGATACTGGAGTGATTTATCATTTCCTTCTCCAGCTTATTTTATAGATGAGGGAACTGAGGGAAATAGGATTAAGTCAGGGTCCTGCAGTCAGTAAATGTATGAAATCAGTTCTGAACTTAGAAAGATGAGAATTCATGATTCTAGGTCTAGCACTTTATCAACTTTGCCATATAGCTGTGCCATGAGTCTTCTAGCTCAGTGGAAATTCTCCCCTCGGCCAGCTAAGAGACAGATGGGATAACCAAGACCTGGCATTTCTAATCTTTACCCTGTAATATTAGCTCATGATGCCTGGGACCATTACAAATTATCTGAATCAACCAATACCCTATATCCTTAGCAAATGCCTACTACTTGCTATTCTACTTTTCCCCATGTTACTTAACAGATACCTAAATGATCCTTAACTCCTACTTCCCATTCTATCACTTCTATCCAATTCAAGCTGCCCTGCCCCACCCATTTCTTTCTCTTGCCTATTACTTTCCATTATGCCCGCTGGAATTCCTATTCCAAACAAACTTTCCTCCATTCTGTATCTCTTTCTTCATATTCCTTCAGTCTATTTGCTCTCATCAATAACTGGCTTCTCCTAGGAGATACAGCATTCCACACTATCCTCTTCAGTACTTTCACCTGTGGCAAATTTGTCCTAGAGGAGTACATGGAATATTTTTTGTTGTTAGCTTCCATTTCCTGACTATCTCTTTCCTGCCATAATTCAGAAATATGGAGTTCAATTTTTAATTCTTTTTTTCCTATACAGATCAAGATGACTCTTGTCTATCAATTTTTATGTTCTTCATTTTTTTTTTTCTCAAGGAGTTTAATGCCTGGCTCATTTTCTTTCTTTCTTTCTTTTTTTTTTTTTCTTTTCTATCCTTGCTCTTCTACTAGGAGACCTCAGCATTCATATCAAAGCTTTGCCAAATACCTTATATTCTTAGTCCCCAATTATTCCATATCACATCTTTTCTATTACATTTCAAAATCTGCTATTGTATCATCTTTCCCCATGCCCCACTTTTCATAAACCTATTTTGTACTTTCATCACCACCTCCATCTCTTATTATTTTTCTTCATCATTTCTCCATTTCTTATTATTTTCTTAGGCCTGCTCTGAATTTACTCTGACTTTACCCAGTCTTGACTTTATAGCTATCCAGTTGAAGTCAACACTGTTCTTTGCTTGTCAAAATGACTAGCATGAATGAGCATAAACTTAAGAGGGATAGCAACCAGCGAAGCTATCAACTTGTGTTTTAAACCTAAAAACCTTTCCCTTAGCTTAGCAATATTTAGGGAATCAAATGTAATTCTAGTTCAGTTCTCCTTTCAGAGACTGGAGAAGTAGCTCTGTAGTTCCTTCTGCTTCCCTCATTTCAGGAAATGAAGTCTTCAATGCTTTCCTTCATCAAACTGTATTTAGTTAGACAGCCCACATGGATATATATATATATATATATATATATCCTATTTGAGTTGCATACTCTTTATCACAAAATTATCTAGGCAGTCTTCTTAGCTCTGCTTTACTTGATTCTCTGTCGAAAAGTATTCTGATTTGCTCTATCTGAACTCTTAGAGTAGACCCAAATCCAGTTCTTAGCACAGTGCCTTGGAATATAATAGATGCTTAACAAATGCTTGTTGACTGGACCTTCTATGCTTGCTCATATTCTGGACTTTGTGAATCTCTAGTTGGATTCTATTTAAATAGCTTGGGTTAAAATTGCTGCAATCATTTATAGTGTTTTTATTTTCTTCTCGTCTTTATTTAGCCATCTCATCTTCAGTTTCCTTTTCTTCTACGCTGGTACTTAAATCTCTTCAGCTAATGTTCTTATTATAGCACCTACATGTCATATTCTGCAATTAAGGCTTTGTCTGTAACTTATTACTTTCTCTTTTTTAATGGGTATATTTCATTTCTTATGCCATTCAGTATGGCTTTCTGAAATATGAAATGGAAGTACAAATGAAATATCAGGCCTAAACACTTAGAAATAATTTGTATTTAGGTAATAATTAGAAGCCTACGGGTGGTTAGAAGAATTGCGATGAGAAATTTTTTGTGTCACTTTCTAAAGAGAGAATAATGACTCATTAATTAACTATCTAAGTAACCTTTATTATAAATTTACATTTTTGTATACTGAGATAATCTTTACTGAGTCTTAAAGGGGTAGATAAAGTTAATTGCTTTACTTTTTCTTATAAGTATAACATATATATGTATAACATATACATTATATATATATATAAAATTTGTTGTCATAAGAGAGAATAGAACTATAATCACCATAAGAATAATAATCACCATAAAAATATTGTTTTAGATAACCTCTTATATAGTTGAGATTGTTTGTGTCACATCTACTTAGAAGAATTTTGATGAATGATATAGGACAAAATAAAATTTAATTAAATTGAATTAATTCAATTTCAGTTGACAAATATTTGATATATTGATTTATATTAGCAAAATAATCACTTACAATTGACTGGATGATTATAGGACAATTTCTAATGAGCACTGGAAATGAAAATATTTAATTTTTTAGTGAATCACTTAAATTTTGTTACCAAATTGATAGATTTTGTTGCTGTTGTAGTTGTCACTTCTATCTTGACAGTAAAAGCAGTTAAATCATATACTTGTGTTCAGACTCAAAATAACTGATTGACAACACAGGTATTTAACAGTACTTACTATTGACAAGATAGAGATAACAATACATTTGGAGTCAGAAAATCTTCCTGGATCTTTAAATTACTATTTCATTTTTAGTTTTTCTAAGTCTTGGTTTCCTTATCTGTAAAATGAAGCCTTTGAAATAGATAAAATTCAATAACTTTCAGCATCCTGTTTGTGATTCTTTGATCTTCCTGTGGCATTAGTCAGATGAAGTCTGATTCAAGACTTAAAATATCAAAATAACAAACAGATGCTAATTAAGTAATGATAATAACAACAATAATAATGATGACAATCATAGGTATTTATATGGTATGATTTCGGTACCCTTTTTATAACTTTTACAAATATTTCATCTGAACAAGTCTGGAAGGTAGATATTTTTAATATCTTAGTTTTACAGATGAAGAAACTAAGGTAGACATATTAAGTGACTTACTCAGGGTTACATACCTGGTATCCGACAAGGTTTAATTCAGGTTTCTAACAATTTATTGGTAAATTATAGCAATTAAATGGCTCATTGAATAAAGAGCTGAGAGTCAGAAATAGCTAAATTTAAAGCCAGCTTTAGATACTTGCCTCAGTTGTTAAGTGGGGATAGTAATGGCATTGGAAATGGAAATGACTTCCCTGTGTTATTATGAGTATTGTGTGAGATAATATTTGTAAAAGCCCTTAGCATAATCACTGGTAATTATAAGAATTTTGTAAATGCTTGCTATTATTAATCAATAAACATTTTTTTCCTTCTTTTTTTATCAATCACAGCTTGCCACAGCCACATTGGACGGTAAACTCCAGTTGTTTCTACCCAAATGATTGCTGACCTATGGAAGATCAACCAACATTTTTGGAAAGTCATAATTTGTTGAAAAAAAAAGTTGTTCATTCATCAGAAATAGGACAAGAAGCAGAAGGTTCTTTTTCAAATTCCAGCCTCTTTTTCAGATTTCCTTCCATGTAGGCCATATAGCCTATATTTATAAATTTAAAGTTTTAGACTTTCCTAATACTCAAAAGTGATTTTTCCTCCCCAGCTTGGAAAAATAGAAGCAGTAACACACACTGCAATAGTCTGCAGGGGTATCAATTGATAATAATTGAAGCAGAAATTTTCACACAAACATAATCCAATGTTTATTATTAAACTATGTGAAAGAGGAAAAAAACCCAATAGCTTGTTTCTGAGACAGTGATTATCGTCGAATGAATTCTGTTAAATAGTACAGAACCTTAAAGAAACTGATACCCTTCCAGGGACAACTGAATTCTATCCTGAATGGAATGGCAAATTATTGAGGTAACTGATGACTAAAGTACTTTTGTCACTGGAGTAGTGGGAAAAAAGCTTTTATTTATAGACTGTGTTATACAAACTTCAGGGTGATTTTCAGACTTCTGAATCATTATAAGTTGCCTATGCAATGATCTTAAACTGGCCTGGAGAATTGACTAGTTCCCAAAGCAGAGGTTCTGGTAATAATTTATTGTTTTTAAAATAACTTGAATTTCTTGTGGAGTTCCTGCTGAATAATGAAGTATTGGAGAAACCTAGATCTGATCTCATTTCTTGGAGTTACCTTGTTTTAGGAATAGGTTTTGCTGTATAGAAAACCCTAGATAAAATTGGCTGTAGGTCAATGTCCTGCAAACATTGTGGTCTCACTGCTAAACATGATAGCAAAAAGCAACATATTACTACAATACTTCCTAGGAAATAAAATACTATTGACTTTTAAGTTTTGCAAAATGCTGAAATCATTGTATTATTATTGTTATTTTACAGATGCAGAAATAGACAAAGTTTAAGTAACTTACCTAAGTCACTCAGGTAGTAAATATGTAAGATAGTTTTCAAATCTAGGTCTTTCTGATACCAAGGCCAACACTCTTCACTCTTTTACCCTATATAATCCACATAACACACACACACACACACACACACACACACACACACACACACACCTATCCACAGTTAATTTACTATGGCTTCCTAGTGTCATAAATTTGGAGTTGGAAAGAATCCAATAACATCATATGAACCAAATTCCTCATTTGCAATAAGAGGAGAAAACCAAGATCCAAAGAGGTTCTTAGATGCCCAGGTCACACAGGAGGGAGCAAAATTATTTTTCATTGGAAATTCAGGGCCAGGGCTTCAAGCTCTAATATTTTCTCTCCAGTGTTCCACTTCTCCACTTTTTCTTCACTTTACTTAGATAGGGAAGGGATTGAAATGTAATTTAAAGTGGTATATGGATATTTGATAGAAGACTATGTGAACCAATTAATTAGATATGGGTTTAAATCTGGAGGTTAATTTCCTTCCCCCTTTGTATCTTTTCTGTAAAATGAGGCACTTGTACTAAATAATCTCTGAAGTCATTTTGGATAAAATTCCGTGTTCTCAGAGTAGAGATATTTGTGATTTCTAATGTTCATGATCACATCATCATTGGAATTCATTGACTTCTCCCTCCCATCTCCTCCTCCCCGACTGATCCTTATTAAGGAACTAAGTCCTAGAATTATGTTAGATCACCAGAGCAAAAGCCTTGTTTTATCCTATTTTACCAAGGTCTTAAAGAAAAAAAGAAAGTGGAAGACATAATGACTGATGGGTAGCTGGTCTTTGGAAGAGGTAATCATGTTGTTCAAGCTGGATTGTGGCTGGGCCCTAAATGGAGAAATGGTCTATGGATCAGCCTGATGCTAGTTTATATACCCAATTTTGTTTGATGAAGGGAACTTGAATTATATCTTGGTGTAACTTTTTGTTTCAGTCCCTATAATTATCTAGTTCTTAAGATCCCCATATTTGGCATTTAAAAATAAAATGATTCATATTATACTTTAGATGTTAAAGGGTTTGCACAACCTTTGGCACACTGGAAAAAAAATCTTGATAATGTTTTCATAGACAACAAAGCAGGAATGAAAGTGGTTAACCAAAGTTATACTTTAGGATAGTGGTTTAAAGAATTTTTGTTAAGAAACACTTTCCATTCACTTTGAAAATCTCATTTAGAGGCATTTCTTTAAGGGAGAAGAATGCATTTTTTTCTTCTTAGAATATCACTCCATCAAGGGTCATTGCTCAAACACTGTTAACTCTGTTAAGGGCTAGAGGGTTAATCCTGAGGGGCGAGGTATTTATTCATGTTCCTTTTGAATTCCTATTTGCTATTGATTAGCAGTCAGTTTTTATTAAAATAGTATAGCAAGAACAGTAGAAAACATTCTTCTCAAACCAGCCCACTTCTTAATGTACATTTTCACTCCATACACATGCAAAAGCCTCAGGGAAAAGTGAATTCAAAGTGAATAAAGTTATTGGAAATTCTTAATTCTGAGTCCCTAGATGAGATTCTTCTCTGGCTCAATGGATCACACTCTTTGAAACTGCTTGTTTGTTTCCTAGGATGGCCATTTTTGTTTGTGTCTTTTTATCTGTGTTTATCTTTAGTGTATCTGTTTCTCCTCCTATCTAGAGATATGTTGCCTGTGTTGGTCCAGTCTTTCAAATAATATGTTCAGTGGAGGTGGGAAGTATGGTAGTCCCTTGGGGGATTACTTACTTCCTTTCCTCCACTGTTCTTGGATCTAGTACAGGTACAAAGGTCTGTTTCTTCATAGAACTCGGAAGCCTGGAGTCCTTCAGGATTGATCACCTAACTACTAAACTTATCTCACTGCTGGACCAATTGCCCTTTTTAGACATATCCTAAGAGGTATAACTTGATCTTTTCAACTAGGAAATAAATTTTTTCCTGTATGGTGTCTTCTGTTTTTCATCCAATGGCTTAACATCTTGGGACACTTTCAAATTAATTAAGTGCTTGTCTCTACATTGAGGCCAGGTTATAGAAAAACTCCTAATATCTAATTTTCTCTGTTGATTAATTGATTGTAATGGGGCAGGATCCTCTCTTTTATCTTTTTTTTTTTTTGGTTGAGGCAATTAGGTTTAAGTAACTTGCTCAGGATCACATAGCTAGGGAGTGTTAAGTGTCTGAGACCAAATTTGAACTCATGTCCTTTTGACTTAAGGGCTGGTGCTCTATCTACTGCACCAGCTAGCTGCTCCCTCTCTTTATATTTGAACAAGAACTAGGTATATTATATAGTATGGGCAATAGTGAAATGATTTACAAACTAGTTAAATATCTCAAAGAATTTAACTCCATCTCTTCCTAGGAGATATGCCATAGAAATCTTGCTATAATTTAGCCTTTCTTTATGTTAATGAAGAGGACATGTAATCAAAAACAAATGATTAAAAATATATATTTTTTTTTACTAAAGCTTTTATTTTTTCAAGACATGCATGGACAATTCTTCTACATTAGCCCTCATAAAACCCTATGTTCCAATTTTTCCCCTCTTCTACCATACCCTCCCTTAGATGGCAAGTAGTACAATGTATGTTTAATATGGTAGAAATATATGTTAAATCGAATATATGCATACATATTTATACAATTATGGTGCCACATAAGAGAAAAAATGAAGGAAAATAAAATGCAAGCAAACAACAACAAAAAGAGTGAAAATGCTATGTTGTAAACCACACTGTTCCCACAGTCCTCTCTCTGTGTGTAGATGGCTCTCTTCATCACGAAACACTTGGAACTGGCTTGAATCATCTTATTGTTGAAGAGAGTCATGTCCCTCAGAATTGATCATTGTATAGTCTTGTTGTTGCTGTGTATAATCATCTCCTGGTTCTGCTCATTTCACTTAGCATCAGTTCATGTAAGTCTCTCCAGGCTTTTCTGAAAGTATCCTGTTGATTATTTCTTACAGAACAATAATATTCCATGAGCATCCATTCAGTTTCCAGTTTCTTGCCCCTATGAAAAGGGTGGCCACAAACATTTTTGCACACATGGGCTCCTTTCCCTCCTTTAAAATCTCTTTGGGATACAGACTTAGTAGAGCTACTGCTAGATCAAAGGGCACAGTTTGATAACTTTTTGAGCATAGTTCCAAACTGCTCTACAGAATAGTTGGATCCATTCACAGTTCCACCAACAATGTATTAGTGTCTCAGTTTTCCCACATCCCCTCCAACATTCGTCATTATCTTTTTCTATCATCTTAGCTAATCTGAGAGATATGTAGTAGTATCTCAGAGTTGTCTTAATTTGCATTTCTCTGATCAATAGTGATTTAGATCATCTTTTCATATGATTACAAATAGTTTCAATTTCTTCATCTGAAAATTGTCAGTTCATATCCTTTGACTATTTATTGATTGGAGAATGGCTTGAATTCTTATAATTTGAGTCAAATCTCTCTATAAAAGTACATTGTTTTATATCTAAAATGAATTAAAATATTTTTACTTGTGGATTTTCCTTCCATTGTTTTACTTGTGCTACTATTAAAGTATGACATTTTCCAAAAATAGGCTAGCTGAAGAGATCTTTTGGTATCTCTTGTGAGTGTGGGCTTGCATTCAGGAAGTGGGTTCACTCATCTATTATGTTATAGATGAGTTGAGATCTGCAGCAATGGAGGGTTTTCCCCAAATTGAGAGTTTTCTATAATGATCAAATCAGAAATCATTTTGATATAATTTACCTGAAAGGAAATAAAGGTATCCCATCAACTTTCAATGTGACAAGAAAAAGCCATCACATGTTTTGAAATTTAATCAGTCAATCTATAATTTAATCTATAAATCTATAAATTAAATAATACATGGATGATTAGGAATTGTCTCTGTCCTTTTAGTTTGTAAGGACTTTGCTATCTACTATTTAATGTTTGTGAGACTAACTTCGCTTTCTAGTTTTGTTTTTTATTTGCTTCACTGAATTTAAGATTTGGAACTCTATAGTCATTTAATAAAATCCAGGAATTCCTTGTAATATATCCAACAAGAAGTTGTCCAATCTTTATTTGAAAACCTCCAATGAGGGGCCACCTACTCATCCCCTTATACTGGAGGCTGCTTATTTCACTTTTGGACAGCTCTGATTATTAAGAATGTTTTCCTGGCATGAAGCCAAATTTGGCTCTTTGTAATTTCCACCAATTATCCCCATTTTTCCTCTGGGACCAGGCCAATAAAGTCTATTTTCCACATGATAGGCCTCATAATAGCTAAATGTTCCTTGCTTCTTCAGTTGATCCTCATCTATCAGAAACTTTTACATATAAAAAGTACGTGAAAAAATTCCTGAAAGAGAAGTAAAAAAATGAATATCTACAATTTAATTTGTATATGGATTGAATTTTATGAAGTGTCCAAGAAGAAGGCTTTCCTTCCAGAACAAAGGACTGACTAAATTCATGACTGAATGGAAACATTCCACGTGTGACTAAAAATTAGACTACATAGGAACAATGAAAAATGCATTTTATATGGATTCCAATTAAAATTCCAATAAAACTGCACATTTGTAATGGGAGTATAAATATCCTTCCCTATTATGGTTTTAAGATTTTTCAAATAAAGTGGGAGGAAACTCAGGCTCTGAGAAATAAGATGATTTGCATAGATTCATAGGGCATGTCAGCAACCGATTGGGGATCTGAATCTAGGTGTTCCAACCTCAAGTACACTTATTTCCATTGTACTATTGTTGACATTATTTATATGCATGTATGTATTTGTATATATATGTATGTGTGTGCGTGATGAGTTCTTGAATGATGTGTTGATGTGTTGGGCAGAGAGAAACTAAATAATTGACCTGAGACAAGCAGAGAGAAGGCAACTGACACAGATCAGTTTCACTTCAAGGTCCCACTCTCCATAGGCATCTGGGGAGGGCATCCAGTCAAAAATCCAAATTATGTCAGATTCCTGAGACCCACTCTCTGTGGATATCTTGGGCAGCTTTACCTTGCCATATCCTATAAGAAATTCTAGTCATGTCCCTGAGGTTAAATTCTCCCTATAACTTTACTTAGGGCTCATCCCTTGGCCACTGCTCTCATTTGGGTCAGTCTGTCAGGACACTCTGTCTCATACTATCTTTTGCCTTACCCCACACCTGCTCCCCTTCCCCCCCCCATGCCACATGGTATTTCTCCTAACTCCATTTTGCTTCTCAATCGTATTTCTCCTTACAGCTAATTATTTTAGGGAACCAAGTCCCGTTCTGGATTTAGTTTGCCAGCTAAGGACATGCCTAAACTTCATGGGGTGCTCTCTAATTTGTCTTTCATATGCTCTCCCACTCTATTTCATATTTGTAAAGGGCTGAAACTCTTGAGTCAATGCACTGAGGTCAGACAAACAAGCTAATTACTGATTGGATAATACTCTATAAGCATTTGCTTGGAAAATGGCCCTTCCCACTATCTATGCTGGCTTGATAATTGGTATATACAGAGAATTGTAGGAGGGACTAGGGATGGAGTAAGACTAGCCAGGGTCACTTTAGTGGTAGACGAGGAAGAAGGCAGTTGTGGAGATTCTGTGTCCATCCAATTCACTTCTACCTTTAAAGATCAAGAATAAAGACCAAGGACTTTTGCTTATCCTGACTCTGGCTGATTCTAAGGTATCCAGGGTGCTAACTTGCTCTTCATACCATACTTACCATTTCTGGTGTCTATTGCATCCCTTCATTTTATTTGTAACCTATTCCCCTAAATAAATCTACCTTTTGCCAAAAGAATGGTTATTGTGAATTCTTCACATGTCTAAACCCCACTTTTGGTGCTAAAACATCTTTTGGTGTCTATATCAGCCATATCATCCAGACACATATGTATGTATGTATATACATGTATATAGTTTGAAAGCCTAAAATCTATTTTCACTTGTATGGAAGTAGCAATGTGCTTATAGAAAGAATTGGCTTCTTGAACACTTTAACTGTGGTTATCCCATCTGGACACCAAAACAAGCTATTGGCAGGGGGGAAAGGAAAATTACAAAATTTAAACAAGGCAAGTCTAAATGCCATGTTGTCTTTGCTCTCTGAAATGTAAGACTCACTAAAGATAATTTCCACATTTAGACCTTGGCTTGTCTTGGTTTTATGTCATCCTCATCTGTCACGGTACTCATAGGTGGCTCTTCATTCTTCAATCTTTGAACTATCATAATTTGTTCTCTCCTAGGAAATCATCTTCTGTTATATCATAGCATTGCCCCATTCCTCTTGTGTTATGAGTCAAGCTTCCAGAATGTTGCTTTCCTTTGTTCTTTCCTACTTTGTTCCCTTTCTCCTCACAGAACAATGCTTTTTTTTTTCTTTATAGTAATGGAAAATTATATTCCCTCACTAATGGTCCATGATTTTTGAAATTTTAACTATAGCCTCACTTCCCAGAAATCAAGAAAAATTTCCACTAAGAAACTGAAATTTCCCTTCAGAACCTGAAGGACCACATGCAGGCCTCTGTGACAGCAGAATCAAGGCATGTCAGATCACATTCCATTTGCACTGAATAAGCTCTGAGTGATTTAAATACATTGCAGATGGATGAGAAAATATGAAAAAAAGGGAAAAAAATAACCATTTTAAGTGAAACCATACTGAATTACCGTCCACTGAAATAAACTCTACAAATAATCAGAACAACTTTTCTTTCAAAGATATGGAATGGATCCAAATAGTTTGTAATGGTTGCTGTAAGGAAAACAATACTTGTTTTGTAATTTGGGAATGGCCAAGTCAGAATCCTTTCTCCCAAAAGGGAGAAAGAAAAGAGGACAGAACCTACCATCAGAGAAATTTTAATTACAAAATGTTCATGAAAAACTTGTTTCAGGTAAATGTTAACTGTCGGGGTTTCAAAAAGATATATCCAAGGAGAATTTATGTTATATTTAGCTGAAAAAAGATGGTTAGAAATGAGTAAAAGGTTTGAGGTGAAATCACTTATGTAAAATGCTTTGTATTATATGAATATCAGATATCATACTTTTTAGATTTTAAATGCCTAGCACAAATAATTAAAATGTGATTAAAAACTTTTCAATCCATTAAAAAAAATCTTAACTTTCTGCAGATATTAGCCTTGTAAGAAAATTCATAGATTTTTGGATTACAATTATGAGAGTTGTAAGGGACCTTAGAGACATAATATGTTATAGTTTAGTATCTTCATCCTAGAGATTAGAAAATTAGTGCCCCCAATTTTCCTTTTTCTTTAAAAAAAATTTTTTTTATTACTTTTTATTGACAGAACCCATTCCTGAGTAATTTTTTACAACATTATCCCTTGCACTCATTACTGTTTCCACTTTTCCCCTTCCTCCTTCCCTCCCCTCCCCCAGATGGTAAGCAGTCCTATACATGTTAAATATGTCATAGTATATTCTAGGTACAATATATGTGTGCAGAACTGAACAGCTCTCTTGTTGCACAGAAAAAATTGGATTCAGAAGGTAAAAATAACCCCGGGAAGAAAAACAAAAATGCAAACAGTTTACATTCATTTCCCAGTGTTCTTTCTTTGGGTGTAGCTGCTTCTGTCCATCATTGATCAATTGAAACTGTGTTAGATCTCTTTGTCAAAGAAATCCACTTCCATCAGGTTCTTCTATTTTCCTTAGTGCTTACCTTGGTCACTTGCTTCATCAAGTCCTGCCTCTAGCCATGCTTCAATTTACTAGTTCCTTAGCCATCTTTTTTGACAGCTACCTTGCCAAATGGACCAGAAATCATGTTTTCAATGACTTAAATCTTTGAAAAGAGTAGTTAATTCATTTAATGTGTTCTCAAAGACTAGGACTAAGAGTAATGATCCCTTCTGATTAGGAAATTCTGTGATTTCACATGATTAAAAAACGATCTAACATATATGGATGATAGATTAACACTGGGGAACTTGATCATTGTACCGATAGCCTTAAAATCTTTAAAAATCATAAGATAATTGATAAAATATTGATAGTAAAATTGGGAAGCAGTTTGGCAGAAACTAGGCATACCAACATTATATAAATTATATATATATATATATATATGTATACATATACATATATATAATTTTTGATAAAATAAGATAAAGAGGATCAAAGAAAGTAAGATAATTTTAATTATTGTTGCTGTTCAAGGCATTTTCCAGTCATGTCCAACCCTTTGGGACCTCATTTGGGATTTTCTTAGCAAAGATGCCGGAGTGGTTTACCATTCCTTCTCCAACTGATTTTATAGGTAAGAGAATTGAGGTAAATAGTATTCAAGACTTGCCTAAGGTCATAGGAATAAGTATTTGAGGCCAGAATTAAACTTGCAAAGATGAGTCTGATCCTAGGCTAAGCATTATAACTTCTGTGCCACATCTAATGCAGCCAAAATTAGAAGAAAAACAGGAACCTTGGGAAAAATTAGCAAGTTTCTCTGACATAGGCCTTATTTTCAAAAATATATATGGAATTAAGCAAAAAATTTAAAAAGAGCTATTCCTCAGTTAATAAAGTCAAAGGATATGAACAGGTAGTTTTCATGAGAAAAAATGAAAGCTATTGATAGTCACATGAAAAGTGAAATAAGTGACTACTGATTAGAAAAATGCAAATAAAACATTCTGAAATAACCACCTTACACATTTAAAATTGACTAATATGACAGAAAAAGAAAATGACACTTCTAGAGGAGATACTAAAAAATTGGCACACTAATGCACTATTGGTGGACTTGGGCACTAGTTCAACCATTCCTAGAGGACAATATGGAAATATACCCAAAGATGTATAAAATTGTGCATATCCTTTGAACCACTTCTAGATCTGTATCCTTAAGAAGCTGAAGAAAAGGGAAAAGAACTTATTTGTACAAGTGTTTATTATAGCTCTTTTTGTATTGCCAAAGAATTAGAAACCAAGGGAATGCTCATCAATTGGGGGATGGCTGAACAAGTTGTGGTGTAGGACGGTGATGGATTACATTTGTACTATAAGAAATGATGAGCAGGATGGCTTCAGAAAAACCTGGGAAGATTTAACTGATGAAAATGAAATGAGCAGAACTAGAACACTGTATACAACAATAACAATACTCTAAGTGTGCTCAACTGTGAAAGATTTAGATAGTGGGATCAAAACAATGATCCAAGACAATTCCAAAGGACCCATGATGAGATCTTCAGAGAGAAAACTGAAATCTGAATGCAGATTTGTAGTTTAATTTTTTTTGGCATGTTTTGCAACATGACTAATATGGAAATAGGTTTTGCATGGCTTCACTTTTATAGGTAAACAGGAAATATTTAACAAAATAAAAATATATTAAGGAGGAAAAAAAGAAGACGACCATAGTACAGTGGATAGGTCTTTTCATGTGACTATATGAAAAGAATCATATATATTAAAGGGCACATATGCTTTGTGATCTGTGTCAATGAATGGAATATATGTGTAAATGGGATTGAATGAGATTTGAGAAAAAGTGAGGGCCCTATATGGAAAAACTGTTAAAACTTTTTTTCTCTAAATGCATAGATATGAAAAGTTCTTTAGCTTAACAATGATGGACTATTTTTTTTAAAGGGCATATACATCACATGATTAGCAAGATAGAATAGTTAGTTTTCCCAAATTCTAGAAGACACAAAACTTTATGAAAATGATGTAATCACAGCTGAAATTGTAAGGCTCCCACATAAGGTTAAAAATCTTATGAAAAGAATTTAAATATTTGTGCCAACTCAGTATTCCCATCTTTAATCTACGCTATACTGATTGTAAGCAGACTTCTAGGCTTTTTACTTAGCTTTTACCTGTAGAGATTGCTACTCACAATGTCAGTGGCTTGCCCACTGTCCTGACAAGAGACAGCAGTCACTGATTCTAGTCTCCATAGGAATATACATATACAAAGGAAAATGAATTACTGAGTGGAGGTCTGTGTAAAGAGAAGATTCAGGTTAGTAGAAAATGCCAGTATTTAGAGCCATTAACTAGAGGGGAATGGGCATCAGTCTTGAGGAAAAGTCAGTCTTCTCCTTTAGAGCATTTACTCAAGGCAGGGGCAACAATCATTTCCCCTAACATAAAGATTTGAGAATGTCCAGCAATATAGCCACTGACAATACAAGTCAATGCTGCAGTTTAAAGGAGAGGGACCCTTATGGGAAACACTTTGAAGGTAAGGAGGAAGATTGTTGTGTCAACTAAATGGAAAAAGAAAAGGTAAAAATGGAAGTGAGGAATAAAAACAATTTAGAGTCAAATAATTTGATAGAAAAGAATTGGGAGTAGGGAGGAAGAAAAGGAGAAAACCTATGAGAAAAAATTATTACCAAAGTAATTTAGGGTCAATAGTAAAGTTGCAACATATTAACAAAAAATAGGATTGAAATTAACACAAATATAAGTGGAGAAAAACCAGTTTAACAATAACTTTAAATACCAATGGATTAAACAATTTAATAAAAGGAAAGAAAATGGGAAAAGTGGATAAGAAAAATCCAACACATTTTTCCATACATGAAACGTGTCTGAAAAATAGAATAAAAATAAAATGAGCAAAATTTACCATTCATATAATAATTCTAAAAGAATTCCAGCCATACCATCTGACAAAGCAGTGTCAAGAGAAAGAGAACTACATTATACATAAAACAATGGTAAACAATACTAAACATACATGCATAAAATAGTATGGCATTTAAATTAACAAAAATTAACTGTAAAAAGACATGGTAATATAGTAATTATTGGAGATTTTATTCTACAAAATGGAACACATTGAATATCAAAATCAACAGGAAGGAAAACAATTGAATAAACTATTGGAAATTCTGTAGAGATGAAATATTTTTGGGATCTTAACAGGAAGATTAGAATATTCATTACTTGGTCCCTAGTACTATTCTTGCCCCTTGCCCCCATGCACATTCATTTCTTGGCATGGTACCTTGATTAAAAAAATAAATGATGTTTTTTGTCACAGAGATTATTAATCAGTAATAATGTACAAATACTAAACATATCGTTTAAAAATCATTCTGTAATTAAATAATTACTACAATGTTCTGTAATGTTCTTTGCTCTAAGTCTTAGTACTATTAAAAGTTTAGTAATAATCTAAGACTTTTGAAAAATCCTGTGTAAGGAACATAAGGAAAAAATTCAGATCTAAATGGAGAATTAAAAATAACATCCAGAATAATGAGTGGGTCACAAAATAAATCATGGAAACAATAACTTGTAAAAAAAGAATGAAGACGGATAATATATCAGGATTTTGGGATGGAGATAAAAAAGTCCACAGAGGAGAAAGCTATGTCTGAAAAGAGACATTGGCAAAATAAAAAAAGGATTAATGGTTGAAATATACAGACACGATCCCTAGGCTATCATGGGAAAGAAAGGGTCTGTAAAAACATGAAGTTCATAGCTACTGACTCAGACATCACTGCTGAGCCTGTGTCCCAAGGAATTTATATCAAAATTGTCATGGTAGGATATTTTATGGTAGCAAAGAATTGAAAATATAGATGTCTATTGATTGGAGGATTACATAAATAAATTTTGGTATAGGAATATAATAGAATAATATGGACATTGGGGACTGGAATGCTGATTATACATATGCCACAGTAGATGTGTTGTTTGATTTTGTGGGATATTTTTAAAAAAATCTTTGTAAAAAGAAAATACTGTAGGTAGGGGAAAGAGAATGGAAAGATTTTTTTAAAAAGGTGATTTAAAATAATTTAGTTCAGAGGGTGGAGCCAAGATGGCATAGAATTATAGAGAGATGGGCCTTTGTCCGAGCTCTTCCTGGCTTCCCTAAGATCAACACCAGATCAAGTCTCTGAACTGGTTTTGGAGTGACAGAACACAAATATTTGGTAGGTAACAAACTTCTAGCAGAAGATATTTTGAAAGAACTTCAGAAAAAGTCTGTTTCAATCAGTCAGGGAGTAGAGAGGGAAGAGGGGGAAGGCAGTTGAGTGTAGGCACAGTGGAGGGATGTAGGGTGGTGTGGTGTCCATTGACCAAGGGAATCTCCTGGGAGGCTCTGAGCCAAAATACAGCAGTGTTGGCTACTCTATCCTGGTTCAAAAGCTAGTGGATCAGCAGACTAGCTGTGAGATATCCAGTGCAACTACAAAAGGCAAATAATGAGCCCCAGAATAATGTGTGACTTGGCCACGCTCACTTAGCATAGGAAGGCAATCAGCAAGATTGGCCCAGGAAAGTGAAAAGCTGTTGTCAGCTGTAGGGGAAGCTTGAGACAGTCTCCTCTTTGCTCTAAGAGCAGACCTCAACCTTTAAAAATAAGCAAAAAAATTAAAAAGAGCTCTGACCATAGATAGCTTTTATGGAGACAGAAGAACAGCTCTCAGTGAGGTCTGTTTAGTGAGGACACTAAAGGCAAACCATCCCAAAGGATGATATGAGTTGATCTTCATCTCACAAGGCTCTCTTAGAAGAATTCAGAAAGGATCTTAAAAAAGAGAAGAAAAATGTAGAAAGGAAACTAGGAGTTTGCAGGAGACTTCAGAAAAGGAAACACAGAAATTAAATGAAGAAAACTTGAAAATTTTAGAGAAATGGACAACATAAAAATACATTATACAATAGATTTGACAAAATGGAAAAAGAAACCAACTTGTTGAAAAACAGAATTTATGAAATGAAAAAAAAATTCCAATGAACAAAAATCATTTAAAAGTTCAATTGGCCAAATGCAAAGGAGATAAAAAAAGTTAACTGAAGAAAATAATTCACTAAAAATTAGAATTGAACAAATGGGTGAATGACTCAATACAACATCAAAAATCAGTCAAACAAAACCAAAAAAAAAAAAATAGAAGAAAATGTAAAATACCTCATTGGAAAAACAATTGACCTGGAAAATAGATCCAGGAGAAGCAATCTAAGAATTATTGGATTGAAAACCATGGTGAAAAAAAGTCTAGACAACATTTTTCAGGAAATCATCAAAGAAAACTTCCCCTACATCCTAGAACCAGAGAGTAAAATAGACATTGAAAGAATTCACCAATTTCCTTCTGAAAGAGATCCCAAAATGAAAACTCCAGGGAATATCATAGCTAAATTTGAGAATTATCAGATGAAGGAGAAATTATTGCAAGCAGCCAGAAAGAAACAATTTAACTATCAAAGAGCCATAATCAGGACCTAGCAGTTTCCACTTTAAAGACTCAAAGGCCCAGAATATGATATGAGACAGAAAACAAAGGGCAAAGGAACTTGGATTGAAGCCAAGAATAAACTATCCAGCAAAATTAAGCATTATCTTTTAGAAAAAAATATGAACATTCAATGAAAGAGGTGAATTTCATCTATTTCTGATGAAAAGATCAGAGGTGAACAAAACTGATCTTCAAATACACAACTCAAGGGAAGCATTAAAAGATACAAAGGAAAGGGGAAAAATTTTCTTTTAATAATAAAAAAGTTTACATCCCTATATGGGAAGATGATTAACTCTTGAGAACAATATAGTTCTCTGTTATGGGTATACTTAGGGTGCAGACATAATTTGATTTTATTGGGATGATATAAAAAAGAAACTAGGGGTAGAAAGGGGACTATACTGGAAGAAGAGGAAAAGGGAAGTAAAAATTAGGTAAATTACATCTCATTAAAAGGCAAAAAAAGATCTATTACAATTGAGAGAAGGAAGGGAACCTCATTCTCATTGAATTTGGCTCAAAGAGAGAATATCATACATATTTAGTTTCACAGAGAACCTTGTCTCTATAGGAAAGGAAAAGAGAGGAGAGAAATAGAAGAAAAAAGATATAAGGGGACATGTTGTAAAAGGGAAGGGCAGTTTGAGAGAGATGGTGGTCAGAAACAAAATATTGGGAAGGAGGGAAAGAGAGAAAATAGAAAAGTATAACTTGGGGAAAATAAGATAGCAGAAAATATAGAATTAGTCATTTTAACTGTGAATGTGAATGGGAGGAACTCTCCCAAAAAGTGGAAATGGATTACAGACTTGATTAAAAGCCAGAATCCTCCAATAATGTTGTTTACAAGAAACACATTTAAAGCAGAGTGATATACACAGAATGAAGATAAAATACTGGAGCAGAATCTATTATATTTCAGTTGAAGTAAAAAAAAAAAAAAAGCATGGGTAGCAATCCTGATCTCAGATCAGGCAAAAGCAAAAATAGAGCTGATTAAAAGAGATAAGAAGCTACATTTTGATAAAGGGTACCCTAGATAACGAAGTAATATCAATACTAAACATATATGCACCAAATGGTATAGCATCCAAATTCCCATAGTAGAAGTTGAGAGCTACAAGAATGATTAGACAGCAAAACTATACTCATGGGGGATTTCAACCTTTCCCTTTCAAAACTAGAGAAATTGAACCACAAAATAAATAAGAAGTACAAAGAATTAAAAAGAATCTGCACTCAAAGAGAGGACTGTGGGGACTGAGTTTGGTTCACAACATAGTATTTTCACTTTTTTTGTTTCTGTTTGCTTACATTTTGTTTTCTGTCTTTTTTTCTTTTTTTGATCTTATTTTTCTGGTGTAGCATAATTATGGAAATATAGAAGAATTGCATTACCATGTATTGGATTACTTGCCATCCAGAAGAAGCGGTAAGGGAAGGGAAGGAAAAATCTTTAGAAACACAAGGTTTTCCAAGGGTGAATGTTGAAAATTATCTATGCATATGTTTTAAAAATAAAAAGCTTTAATAAAAAATAAAATAACTTAGGTCATAATTTCTTATAGTACAGTAGTATTCCATCACAATGGAACTTGCATGAAATAATCAAGAGAGAAGTCAGCAGAGCCAAGAGAACATTATATATATATATATATATATATATATATATATATATAGTAATAGCAATATTATTTTAAGAACAACTTTATACAAATTAGTTATTTTGTTTATTATAAATACCCAAATTAACTACCAGGGGCATATGAAAAATGATCTTATCTGCATCTAGAGCAAGAATTAATAAGTAGCAGTATTTGTAGAGTAATTTTACACACACACACACACACACACACACACATACACATATGTATATGTCTGTATATATACATGCATATACCTATTTGTGTTGTGTATTTATGTGTGTGTGTGCATGCATATACCTATTTGTAGCATTCTCTAAGGGAGGATGGGAGAAGGAAGAAAAAAAAGAAAAAACTTAAATAATTTTGTTGTATATTTGAAAGGAATAACACAATGTGCATAGTAGATTTGCAGTTTCATGTACAATTTTAAAAATAATATTATAAAAATGCTTGTTATATTTCATATGTTAAAAATTAGAAAAAAAGACATATAATTTTAAAGAAAAATCCATCAATAAAATGTAAACACATACATACAGTACTTGCCTAATTTATTCAGGAATATATCTGAGGAAACTTCTAATGACAATGGTTGCCTATGCAAAAGAAACTAAGGAAACTGCCTCTAGATGTCAAATACTTTGTAAGAACAATGAATTCACCCTTCTCTATAATCATGTTGCTGATAGGGAAGTTCATCCTGAAACCAAAGTGAGCCAATGAGATGGGTGACACCAATAACTTAAATTGTGTCTCATTTGTACTTCAACACCATTCATATGCTGGTATAAATAGTTTCCTTATTAACTTTACCAAGTAAGGAACACTTGTGCTCCATTTGGACAATTTACTCAAAATCATCAAATGGAAAAAAATTATTAGATATTTCATATTTGCCCACTTTTTAAAGTTTGAGAAATTCAGAGGTTTCTTGTGGCAAGGCATTCAACATTTTGAATCCCTCTTTTTAGAGTACTTCAAAAAACACTTAGAATTGAGAGCCAAAGTATCTGAAATTTATATTACATGCTATGTCTGATAATTTTTAGTCAAACATGGCCTTCTGATCATTCAAGTGAAATATTATTAAAGTTATTTAACATTTTAAATCCCCTTAATTCCAATCTCCTTAAATTGGCTTTTGCAACACTTTGAATGTCACCCTTTACTTTTGATTCTTACACTATACTCTTCCAAATGAAGAAATTATGACATGAATATAATGAAATATAACTGTGAACATGATGAATTATAAGGTGGAAATACTTGTAGAGTAATGCACAATTAAGCATGAATGGGGAAAACAGTATAGCCTTGTATATGTCCACTAGAGATCTGCCATTTCTTCTCTAGCTCATTTTATAGATAAGGTACTGAGGCAAACAGGGTCACACTGCTAATAAATGTCTGAGGCTAGACTTGAAGTTATGAAGAGTATTCTTCCTGTTTATAGGACCAACACTCTAGCCTGGCACTGTACCACTTAGCTGCCCATTCTGCTAAGCATTAGGGGGAAAAAAAGGCAAAATAATCCACATAATCAAAAAGTTACATTCAAATGGAGAAAACAACATATACATATAAAGGATATGTATCACATTGATATATTGTCTTCTATATATAATCTTCTAATTACAATTCATGTATGTGTGTATATATCAAATATATATGTATATATATATATATATACATATAAAACACAACTAAATATATATATATATATATGTGTGTGTGTATATATATATACACACACACTCTCTCTCTCTCTCTCTCACACACACACACACACACACACACACACACATATATATATATATATATATATATACACATATTTAAAATCCAGTTTTGCTCCCTTGTATTAATTGATTCAAGTTTTCAAGTTGAGAACATAGTATTGGAAAAGTGCAAGAATAAGAATTAAAGACCAGCCAAACAAAGTTATCTAAAACTATGTAAAAATATGAGTAAAACTTAATTGGTCTTTTTAACACAGAATAAACAATTGGTAGAACTCCTTCATGGACTTTTTTCCCAACTTTAGTTGACCACAACCATACTAAGACGGCCATTTTCAGGAATTGATCAATGATCCTGGGATATGATACTAAACTGGATGTTTTTGTTTTGTTTTGTTTGGAGGGGTGAAGTGGAAATAAGATTTAGTATCCTATCCAAGATTGCTGATTTTCTTTGAAATTGTTCTTTCCATGACAAACAATGTTTTGTATAGAGGTCACTTAGTTATGTTATCTCCCCTTAGAATGTAAACTCCTTGTTTCAAGAGTGTTTTACACACATGTATACAGATATATGGTGTATATCTATCTATGCAAATGTATATACATATATTGTAAAGGGCTTTAACAATGAAAAGGTGTACTGAAGCAGACAACTGAGCACTTGAGGCTAATTACCTTGTGAGACAACGACTCTATTAGCATATGTTTTGGATAAATGGCTCTTCTCATTGTTTGGTGCTTACTCAATTGGTTTGATGTTAAGATAAGAAGTTGGTGACTTTGGACTCAAGAATAGAGGATACATCTTTGGCATGCCTGTGACAGTTTGTCTGCCTCCTTCACTTCTCCCCGTAAAGACCAAGGACTTTAACTTATCCTGACTCTGGCTGACCCCGAGGCTCTCCAGGGAACAAGCCCATACTCCACAATATATGATACTTACAAATATGGGAACTATTTGCAGCTTGAAGGATGGGGAAATGCCTTCTTAACAAAGTGTTATTTGAGCTGAGTCTTAAAGGAGTCAAGGAAAAGGAAGAAGATTGTAGTCATGGAAAACAGCCAGTGCAAAGGTGTGAAGATGAGAAATGGGAAGCTATGTCCAAGGAACGGAGACTTGGTTTATAGGGCTAGATGAGGCAACATATGGAGGGAAGTAAAGATGACTGAAAAGGTAGAAAGAAATCAGGTTGTGAAGAACTTTAAGTGACAAACAAAAGACTTTGTATTTGATCTTAGAAGGAACAGAGAGCTACTGGATTTTATTGAGTAGTTGGGTGATATGATCAAATGTACACTTTAGGAACATAACTTTCATAATGGTATAAAGAAGTGACTGGAGTAAAGAAATATTTGACTCAGAGAAAATCATTAGAAGATTATTGTAAAATTGCAGGTAAGTGGAAATGAGGACCTGAAGTGGAATGGTGGCTATGTGAATGGAGAGATATTCTTTTTCTGCTCCAGAATCTAGAATGATTTTCTTTGCCTATGGAATTAAGCCCAAACTTCTGTTATTCAAAGCCCTTTCTTCTCACCAACCTCCTGCCACACCCCTTTCTAAACAGAAAATATGCAGGAAACTTACCCCTTTCACCTCTGAGATCCTATTGTCCTTATTGATGAATATTACATGCCATCTAATCTTTCTAGTTTGTTCTGACAAGATTGATCTTTATCTTCTTAGACCATCTTCTGTTCAGCCACCCTGGTGGTACATATATGCTCTCTTCAAACTCTTCCTCATCATCACCTTTTTGAACTTATCGAGTCAATATTGATATTGCTACTGGAAAGGATATATCAATATACTTCCCAATGATTACCCCATGGACTATCCCACAGTCCTGAATTTCTGTGACTTTTAGAACTAAAATTCTGACCTAATAATTGATTTATCTATGTTAGATTGCATGATACACAAAAATAGTTTTTTCCCCAGAAATTGAAAATCTAAATTTAGATATATGATAATAGAATGCTTTTAATTGATTTGGTTCAAATAGAAATGACATTTTTTCTCTTATGTTAGGAGTTGGGGTAACTTGATTGATTTACTCAATTGATCCTTAAAATAGTCAAATGCCACTGATTCTCTAGACACAGTGGATCTCATGTGATGGCTGTGATTTACAGTACACTGGATACACATAGATATCCTGTAATTTTTTTTTTCATTAAGAATTCATATGTAGAGAAGTATCCATTTTTCTTCTATATCTTTTCTCCTATGCCTTTCTTTTTTTCTCTCTCTTTCTTCTCTTCAATCTTCCCTTCAGTTCCCTTTCCTTTTACCTTCCATTTCTTCCTGTTACTTCTCAAAGAAGTGAGAGTTGATTCATTGGAAAGTATTTTGATTCACTCAATCCAGAGAAGACAGTCCTGTTTGTTGCACGATCCCTAGCTGTTTGTCTGCTTTGATGTCATCTGGCTTCCAGTTCAGTCATTGACTTGCCAAGTCAATATACCTTCTGTTTTGACTTTATTTCCCTCAGTTAGATTAGATGGTTTTTAAACCCCCTTTAATTTCTAAGATGTTTTGATTATATGAATTTATTAATTTCCTGGGGAACTAATTAGCCAAATATCTAAAGGACAGCTAAATAGTTCTACTTTGAGAAGCCTTGATATGATAGTCAATCACAAGGTGCTTAGTAGGAGCTATCCTTATACTTGAGTCCTATAAACTCCATCATCTTCAGCCCTTGCAAGATTTTAGATGTAAATTAACTATAGTTGGTACCAAAAGCAACAGATAGAATGCAACAATAGCAATTGTATCTTCACTTTGTCAAGTCTCCCAGAGAAGTACAGAACAGACAATAACTGCCTCATTTAGAGGAAGAGGAAAGGCTGAAGATCATGAAATTCTTTATAGTAGCTTATTTAATACCATTGGCTTTAAGTTCCTTAATGTCCAATTAATATGGTAATATAGTATCCCCACTCCTTATAGTCTCTTGTTCAAATATAATAATACTTCGGTCACAAGGAAGTTCTATCTTGCTTCCCTGTTTTTTAGATAAATATTATTTAACCCAAAAGTTCTTAACTTTTTTTGTGTAAATCATGGTCCTCTTTGGCAGACTTATGAAACCTATGGATTGTTTCTCATGATGATTTTTTGTTAATAATCAAAGAAAATGAGTTTCCTCCCACTTTGAGACAGTATATACAGTGGAAATTCAGTGAATTGGAAGAGGACCTAGCCTAAAATCACAACTCATATAGTAAGTCATTTGGTCCTAATTTTATCATCTACAAAATAGGAATAAAAATCTTTATACTACATATCTCAAAGGGATACCTTTTTTTTTTTTAAACTTTACCTCACTAGCGATTTGGAACTATGCTCAAGCAATTTGGAACTATGCTCAAAAAGTTATCAAACTGTGCATACCCTTTGATCCAGCAGTGTTACTACTGGGCTTATATCCCAAAGAGATCATAAAGAAGGGAAAGGGACCTGTATGTGCATGAATGTTTGTGGCAGCCCTCTTTGTAGTGGCTAGAAACTGGAAACTGAGTGGATGCCCATCAGTTGGAGAATGGCTGAATAAATTGTGGTATATGAATATTATGGAATATTATTGTTCTGATAGAAATGACCAACAGGATGATTTCAGAAAGGCCTGGAGAGACTTACACGAACTGATGCTGAGTGAAATGAGCAGGACCAGGGGATCATTATATACTTCAACAACAATACTATATGATGACCAGTTCTGATGGACCTGGCCATCCTCAGCAACGAGATCAACCAAATCATTTCCAATGGAGCAGTAATGAACTGAACTAGCATCGCCAGAGAAAGAACTCTGGGTGATGACTAAAAACCATTACATTGAATTCCCAATCCCTATATTTATGCCCAACTGCATTTTTGATTTCCTATCTTTTTTTGAACATTGTGTGGATAAAGGAACAATGGAGTACACCAGCTATTCATTAGTTATTGCTACATGCTGAGAGTTATTGTTGAGTTAATTTGATCATGTCCACTTCTTTGTGACTCCATTTCATCTTAGCATAGATGTTAGAGTGGTTTGCCATATGCTTCTCCAGCTAATTTTACAGATGACAAAACAGAGGCAAATAGTGTTAAGTGACTTGTTAGGATCACACAGGTAGTGTCTTGTGGGGAGCCGACACTAATCTAGGGCCACATAAGGCCACATTCCAAAAGACTGCCCTAACCTTGAATAGGAATCTCCTAATCACATCCTAACCTAGACCAAGGACCACCTTAACCTTGAATAGGGAGATATCTAGGCATCCCCTAATCACATCATGAAGCTTCCTACGACCAAAGACACCTGATCAGCTCATCCTTGGGCAGGAAACCAATCCTTTGTCTAGAACCCCCACCCTGTATTAAGTTCAAGCAACCCTGCTACTATATATATCTGTACTATTGTACCCATAAAAATGAGGCTTGATCAGATGGATTTGTCTTGCCTCCATTCTTCTGCATCCCCTCTCTCTTGCCCTTATATCTCTTTTCTTCCAGGGTCCACACACTCTGTCTTGCAGGCCGAGGCAGTGTCTGAAGTCAGATTTGAAGGGTCAGGGTCAGGTCTTCTTGACTCCAGGCTTGATGCTCCATCAGTTGTGCTAACTAGCTATACCCTATGTACCTCAGTCATTTGAATTTTATGACTGATTCCAGCTCAATATTTCTATAAATTTTGAATGGAACTTAGTTGATTTTTATGAAGCAGCTTAAATCTTAATCATTTTCAAAAATTGGACAGTTGCATTGGATCATTGGCAATCGTTAATGCTGTAAAGTTACCCATGCATATAACCTGTAAATAAAAGGCTATTAAATAAAAAAATTAAATTAAATTAAAAAAAATTGGACAGTTCCATGATTAAGATTATTTGTACAGAATGTTGAATTAGCACCTGTATTTCTATAAATCAGATCAGGACATGAGTAGGAATGATACCTTTATTGTTCAAATCCTCTGGGGAATCCTGTAGTCTATGGGAAAATAAGTTGTCCTGTCTTGCAGCTGCATTCAGTGTTGTCTGCTGCCAAACCAGCATTCTGCATAGAAGGTGGATGGAAGGCAGGTGGTTAAGTGTTGGCAGACAGCATTTTGAATATGCCATTTGGTTCAGGGTGTGTCACAGGAGGGACGGATGACTCTCCCAAATCCCTCTGCTGTTTGCATCTGTTTTTCAATCATTTCACAACTGTATTTCCCCCAGAGTTTCAAAATTACTATCTGGAATACTTCCAAAGCAATTACTAATCTTATTTTTAAACTTTATTTGTAAAAGCAGAGACTTGGAGAATACCAAATTGCCTGCCAAGCAATCACTAGGCAATTGCTCATTAATTCCAGAAGGTTCCTGAGCTGTAGGACAGGAAAAAGAGGTATCACCTCAGGCGAGCAAATTGACTGGCTCAGGATCATACAGGCATCCAAAGGATGCAGGATCTGAGAATCAAATCTATGCTCTAGTTATTAATGGAATCAAGTCTTTTTTTTTGCAGCATTAGAGTCTATTATGGAGACAGTTGGGTGGTGCAGTGAATAGAGAGCTGGGCCTAGAGTCCAGATGATCTTAGTTAAAATCTAGCCTCAGACATTTAACTCTGTAAAATGGGCTGGAGAAAGAAATAGCAAAACAATCTATTATTTTATCTAAGAAAATCCTAAACTGGATCGTGAAGACTAGAACAGGACTGAAAAATGATTAAACAACAATAAAATTCCATTCACATAGATAAACTGTGGAAGATGCTATATTGGAAGATGGAATAAGTAAATACCTCAGAATGTCAGTCATGGATCCTTCCTTAAAATATCCTTACTTAAAGATTATAAAATTTAACTCTAACCCTCATTTTTAAGAATTGGTTAGAATTAAACTGATTGGACATCAAATGGTTTTCTTTTCTGAACTACTACAAAGAGAGGCAATGGGGAAAATGGTGCATTAGACAAAAACATCTTAAACTTTTTCCACCTATGATCCCTTTTTGGCCGAGAAATTTGTATGTGATCCTAGTATATAGGTATATAAAAGAAATACTTGCTGACTTGCTTAAATCATAATTTCATGACTCCCACATCCATTTATGTGATCCCAAAGTTGCAAACAACTTTGCATTAGACACATAAATCCTAAGGGAATCCTCCAGCAAATAACATTTAGGTAAAGGTATTTGTTATTGCCATTTTACAGGGAGACCCCAGAGAGATAAGAGGTAGTGAATGACATTAGAAAAAAAGCACTATCATAATCAATCGTAATTTGAACTAAAAATAACAAGTTGAAATATCAAGATTGGGGTTGCAAGGGACTCTTGCAAAAGAATCTACTAAACCTTTTTCTTGACTGCAGCTGATAATTACAAAAAAAAAATTAAATTCTTGTGAAGCAAAGTCAAAAGAGGTTGATTTTTTTTTTTTAATCATCTTAAGCCTTACTAGGGAATCATTCAGAAGTCTGATAATTTATTTCATCGTTAAGTTCAGTTACAGTTGATTTTTCATGACCCCATTTGTGGTTTTCTTTTCAAAGATAAGAGTGTTTGCCATTTCCTTCTACAGATCTTTTTTTTTTTTTAGATGAGTACCTGAGGCAAACAGGGTTAAATGATTTGCCTAGGATCACAACAGCTAGTGTTTGAGGCTGCATTTGAACTCAGGAAAATAAGTCTTCATGACTCCAGGCCTAGTCCTCTCTCCATTGTACCACATTGCTGCTTCTGTTTCATTAGGAGAAGCTTAGAAAGGAATGAATAACAAATGGAAAATACCTAAAAGTCCAAGATCTAGTTAGAGATGAAGTTCCCATCTAGTTCTTGCTAAATCTAGATGATTTCTTTGCCTATTATTGATTTAGGGATTGAGATTATAGATTTATAACTAAAAGGGTCTTTAGAGGTAGTCTTGTGTACTCTTCTAGATTTGAAGATGAAGAAAGTCAAGCAAAGAATGATTTACCCCAGATCACAAAGAAAGGTGGTAGATCAAAGGTTCTCTGACTCCAAATCTAAGAGGTGAAGAAGACAAGAGAATAATTGTAATCGAAAGATTAGATTTAAGAAATGCCTTTCTAGCTTCTCATTTTAAAGATGAAAAAACCAAGGCAAAGAGAGCTTAATTGATTTTCTCAAGTTTGGTTAGTCAATAATGTTGGAGGTAAAGTTTGAATCCAAGTCATTTGAATCTAAAGGTTGTGTTTTTACTAATGAATCATAGTACTTTTTTATGTTTTATTAATGAGGTAATGAAATTAAGGCTGCCCAAAGAAGAAAATGAGTTCATTCACTCATTTTTCCCCTATCTTAAGCACTGTGTTTAGCTGAAAGAGCTAATACAACAAAAAAGTTAGCCATTTCCTTCCCCAGCTCATTTAAATGATGCAGAAAGTGAGGCAAATAGGATTAAATGACTTGCCCAGGATTATATTAAGGGGCTAAAATTGGATTTGAGTTCCTCACCCAGATTCCAGACTCTGTGCTCTAGCTACTGTGCTACCTAGCTGCCCAAGAGAATTTTGAGGACCACTGGTTATTTTGAGTACCTGCAAGCTGGTTTCTCTTAGTGTTATAGTGCATACTGAGAGAGTCTGTTTCTTTTATTATAAGTAATTTTCTTTTGATATTTCATTAAAAATATCATCTTGTTAGTGAGAGACAAGGTAGAATTCAATTCTATAATTAGAATTATATGCATCATCTATATTAGACAAGTTAATTTCTGAGGTCACTTTTATCACTAAATCTATGAACAATTACTTAAATGGCTATGCCTCATTCTAGAGATGCACAGAAAAAAAAGGAGAGATGAAAGGAAAGAGAGAATTTGGAACTTAAAGCTTTAAAAATATTAAACATTATTTTAAATATGTAATCAGGGAAAATAAAATATATTAAATTTATATGAGTTTAAGCATCAAGCCTTTCAAGATACAAAGAATAAGAAAAGGAATTGTATAAATAATTGTTAAAGAAATTGCATCTTTGCCTTCTGAGGGTCAATCAAAAAAGCATTTATTAAATACCTTTTATGTAGTAGACAATGTACTAAACATTGAGGTTACAAAGAAAAAAATTAAATAGTTTTTATTTTCAACGGTCTGATGTTAAGACAGGAGAGACAGCATGTGCTTATATAAATATAAATGTGTGTGTGTGTGTGTGTGTGTGTGTGTGTATGTAAGTAGTTTGGGAAAGAAGTGTATTGAGAGCATCAGGAAAGGTTTCATGTAGGAGATGGTACTTAATTTGAATTTTGCATAAAACCTAGCCTTTTAAGAGATTGAGAGGGGAGAATGAGTTCCAAACACAAATAACAACCAATGTTATTGGCATGGAAATGAAAGATGGAGCATTATGTGCATCTATAAGTATTTCTTAAGTAAGTACTTAAATCATATTAAGTGCTTACAATTTTAAAATAATGTGACCTTTATAACAATCTGGGAAGTAAGCATTATTATTATTCAGACAGAAATTAAGTGACTTACTCAGGTTTACACAGGTAATAAATGTCTGAAACTGGATTTGCATTCAGAATTTCCTGATTCCAAGAAATTCTATGCATTGTGTGACATAGCTGCTTCTAGAAAGAACAAGAACAAGTAGGTCAATATGTCTGGAAGATAACATTAGATGTGTAAATTAAAATGTAATTTGTTAACTGTGGAGAAAGCAGTTTCAGTTGAGTGAGGAGACTGGTAGACAGATTGATGGGGGTGTAGAAGAATGAGAGAAATAATTACATACCAAACTCCCTCATACACCGAATGTTCTAGACAAATACAATCTATTTGCTGTTCTGAAGACATGACAATAAATCTTATGCCTTCTTGACTTTTTGTAGTCTCCCACATATTTCAAAAGATATTCTTCCTTGCTTCTACCCCTTCTCACCCCCAAGGTCTTTTCAAGGCTTAACTCAAGTACTGTTGCTTTCAGGGGACTTTTATTGATTTCCTTACTCATTAGTGCCCCTTTCTCTGAAATAACTTTAATATTTATCATATATTCATATGATAGATATATATCCTATAATTAGTTTTTGGTGAGCCCCCTCTATCCCATTGCACTCTTTATCCCATCCCACCTCCAGTAAAATGTAAACTCCTTGAGGGCAGGAATTATTCTTCCTTTGTACTTGCATTTTCAGGTCTAGCATAGTGAATGACACATAAATGTTTAATAGATGCTTTTTAATTGATTTTTTTTCCTCCTTATCAGATTCACCCTACAGAATTGGCTAGAAGACCTATCACCAATTCACTCTCCCAGCATAATCTCTCTGATTCATGCTATATTACTTCAGGGGAGTTTTGTTCTCCTATAGAGGATATGAATCATAAGTCTTATGGATCTTAGCCCTCACACCCACTTTTTTCCATAACAGCATCTCCACTCCCTCTTAAATGCCTTTGGAATCTGAGTGAGTATGATGGGTGGCACCTGGTAAAGAGGTTTGAATAAGGATAAATTAGGGGAAGAAGGCTGTGACAGGCTCTCCACATGAGTCAGGGGTTCTTTAAACCATTTATCCTTTCCTAAATTTGGCCTGATAGAACAGCCCTAGAGGGAAAAGGAATAAATACTAAATGTTAAAGAAAAGAGTTCTAGTAAAAGCTTGCTGACTTTTCTCAGGGGGATATTGGAGAGTAATTTTCTATTAAAAATATAAAGGGTGGAGAAGGTCTTTGAATCCAATTTCTTCTAGTCTAACCAAACAACATCATTTTAAAACGGAAATTGGAAGCTAGTAGTTGTTTCTACAACAAGGGATGGATTTGTGGCCTTGTTCTTAAGAAATTAAGCCTTTTTTGGGGGGGAGTCAAATGTGGGGCTGCTCTAAAGCAAGCCTGGTATTGGCAGGTGTTTGCCTTTAGGGGCTAATGGAAAGATTGTACAAGTCTAAGCAAGCCCATCATTCTCCAGAAAAAGCAACCTTCAAGAATCTTTCTTAGGGGTTGATTTGTTTCTTGGCAACTATATTGTACACAAAATGATACTGAAACTAATAGTCCCTGGACAATAGTGTCATTAATGAATAGAAACTTCCTTGTTGAAGCAGCCACAATCCTGAGTGGCTTTCTTATTTTTTTAAAAATGAAGTAGCAATTACTACTTAATGTAATAGACTCTGATAAAGTGGTTTGACCATGGACTTGGATTCAAGAAGTTCTGGGTTCACATTTCACCTCAGGCTCTTACTGGCTGTATGAGCTTGGGTAAGGAATAAATCTCTTTGTATCAGTTTCATTTCTAAAATAAAGGAATTGGATTTGACCTCTTGATATATCTACTAGCTCTGTGATGATTCTGTTATAGATGGGAGCTCACACTATCATTTGATGTTCCACATTCCAAAGAGGCCAAACCAGAATTCACTTATAATCTCCTATTAATTTTAATTCGGTACTTCAATGCATTAAAAACATTGAATGAGATAAACTAAATGAAGACTTTTTATAGAAATGTGGCCTCAATCTATACTTCTATAAATGACTCAACAAGTAGTCCGCTAGTGTCCCCTCCAGGGGACTTGAAACTGAACCTCCTAAAGCAGATTATTCTGCTTTTGGAAAGTCTTAATTGTTTGATGAATTCACCATTCTTTAGAATCTTTTGGTCTCTTTTTTAGGATCTATTCATTGTTCTTTCTTTTGCCTTCTGGGGCCAAATGAAATGAGTATAATCATCCCTTTGGTTCTTTTTGGAATTCCTATGTTCTTAAAGTCTCCCATCCTTTAACTCCTCCCATGCTGAGGCAGCAACAGCACTAAGGTTGGAGTCAAAAGAATGAAATGTGTTCATTATAGCTTAGTAGCTTCCATTGGTGTGACTTTGAGCAGGTGATTTTACCACCCTGGATCTGATGAGGTTTGAATGCCTTCAATTCCTGGTGGTGATGAAGTTAGTGGCAATAAGAGAGTTGTTAAAATCCTTTAATGGGCCACAGGTTTAAAGTGAAAGAATTCACTTATTCCCGAATTATTAATTGAAAATGAAAGTTTATCTGAGATACCACTACACACCTGTCAGATTGGCTAGAATGATGGAAAGAATGTGGAATGTTGGAGGGGATGTGGGAAAACAGGGACATTAATACATTGTTGGTGGAATTGTGAATACATCCAACCATTCTGGAGAGCAATTTGGAACTATGCTCAAAAAGTATCAAACCGTGCAAAGTCTTTGATCCAGCAGTGTTTCTACTGGGCTTATACCCCAAAGTGATCTTAAAGAAGGGAAAGGGACCTGTATGTACAAGAATGTTTGTGGCAGCCCTCTTTGTAGTGGCCAGAAACTGGAAACTGAGTAGTAGATGCCTATCAATTGGAGAATGGCTGAATAAATTGTGGTGTATAAATATTATGGAATATTATTGTTCAGTAAGAAATGACCAACAGGATGATTTCAGAAAGGCCTGGAGAGACTTACATGAACTCATGCTGAGTAAAATGAGCAAGACTAGGAGATCATTATATACTTCAACAACAATACTATATGATGATCAATTCTGATGGACCTGGCCATCTTCAGCAATGAGAAGAACCAAATCAGTTCCAATGGAGCAATAATGAACTGAACCAGCTACAAACAGCAAAAGAACTCTGGGAGATGACTAAGAACCATTACATTGAATTCCTAATCCCTATATTTTTGCCTGTCTGCATTTTTGATTTCCTTCACAGGCTAATTGTACAATATTTCAGAGTCTGATTCTTTTTGTACAGCAAAATAATGGTTTGGTTATGTATTCTTATTTAGTATTTAATTTATACTTTAATATATTTAACATGTATTGGTCATCCTGCCATCTAGGGGAGGAGGTGGGGGGAAGGAGAGGAAAAATTGGAACAAAAAGTTCTGCAATGTCAATGCTGAAGAATTACCCATGCATATATCTTGTAAATAAAAAGCTATTAAAAATAATTTAATGCCCAAAACAAACAAATAAACAAATAGTTATCTAATAAATTTCAAAAAAAGAAAATGAAAGTTTATTGTTGGATAGAAACCAGTTTGCTTAGAGACTGACATCTATAGTGGCAAAGACCTATTAGGGAAATGGAATCTTATGCTGAGAGAATGCCTTCTCAGCTGGCAGGGTCCTAGCAAATTGCTTGGGCCTTTTGCAAGGAACTGAGCCAAAGGAAGCCTGCTATATGGGCATCCTGGTGGGGGACTGGGACAGCCTAAGCTGATCAGACAAGGATTTTTCAATTGAATGACAATTTTGAATTTCAAAAAGATCAATGGATCAATTTCAAAAAGATCAATTTGCCTCTGAATAGTGTTGCTTCTTTTATCCTGGGGAGATGGGCCTTCTCTAGTCTTCTTGGAGCCCTGGAGATCCTGATCTCTGAGATCAGAAAAGGGACACAACACAGTTTAGTGATAATCTTAAAGGGAACACAGCTTTCCCTCCCTCTTCAGATCTATGTCTCCTCATCTACAAAATTAGGGACTTTGTCTAAACCAAAGCTTAATAAACTGGGGATTATGATCCCATATGGGGTCTCACAACTGAATGTGAGAGTCATGTAATTATAATTTATTATCATTAAATATCTGATTTACATTCTTATTTTATAAATCCATGTACCTGGAGTTGCATAAAAGTTTCTATGGTGAAAATGGGTCTTACATAGTGATGGGGTGCAGCTTCTAGGGGAAATATTGCAATAACTCTGAGGTCCCTTGATCTTAGGAGCACTATTGTTTTAACAATCTGTCAATAATTATAAAATCTACTGGCCTTAGGAATATTATAGCATTGTCCTACAAACATTGCTGACTGTCAAAAACATAATCTGTTGGTTAGTAATAACACAGTTCCTAAGGTAATACTGAATAGACTCCCTCTCAAACCATGATCTGTAAGTCATAAAATTAGCAAATAAGCAATATGAAATTCCTGGTCTCTCTAACTTTTACCTATAAATATATTTCCTTGCTTCTGGTTCTTTGTTAAATTCTCTTGGAACTTAGCCTACTTCAATTGGTGTTACAATTATAATAAACTTGTCCTTTGACTTGGAGAAGAGGTCAAGTTTACAAATTCTTTTGAGATACCTTGTGACACTACTCTGCAACCTCAACCTTTTGGAGTCTCATTTGAACCTCAACAAGTGGAAAAAGTTTAAGAAACCCTGGTCTAAGCCAAGAATTTTCAATCTTTGTTTTTTTTTTTTAAATTCATGGACTTCTTTAGCAGTCTGCTGAATCCTATGAACTCCTCAGAATTCTTTAATGTATTTGGTAAATACATGTTACCAAGACCAATTATATTGAAATTGTAATGCCGGAGAAACTGAGTAAGGCAGAGATTAGAGACCAATTTAATAGTTTATTAAATGGAGAGCTATACTGGGACCAAATAGATCTTGGTCCCAGGGCTGGACAAGACTATCATCTCAAAGAATCCAGCCCTGAGTATTAGCAAGATTTTTTATAGGGTAACAAGAACAATGACATAATGGGGGAGGTACCTGGATGGGGGTAACCTAATGGGGGAAGGCACCTAGGATGACACAATGGAAGGAGGTACTGGAGAGGTTACTGATATTCTAATGATGTCTAAAATGGATAGACCTTTATTCTGTCAAACATTAAGAAGGAACGATTATAGCCTAAAGATATAAAACCTTTATCTCATCAACATTCAGAGAGAAAGGTCATAACCTGAGGCAGAATAACTAAATAGTACAATGGAGAAACTGGGTCAGGACATTAAAAGGGAACTGTGGCATAACAAAATAATTATATGTATAAATAGCATCAATATATTTATCATTCTAGTTTTCTTTCTCTCTCTCTTTCTCTCACTTTTTCTCTATCCATTCATGGACTTATTATTAGATTAGGCATATTAATTTAAGAAAACCACATGCCAACATAATCTGTATTTTATTGTATTCTTATTTTATTAAACATTTCCCAATTACATTGTAATTTGATTCTGTTCTATTCTGAATGTTGACTTCATGTAGCCATTCTGATGGAGGTGAACTTTGAAACTGTGTCCCCTTTAATCTGTAAAAGACTCACTCTGAAACTGTGCTTTGATCTGTAAAAGAAGGGAGATTCAGGTCTCAGATTCCAGAGAGTCTGGGAGGGCATACTTTCTAGACTGGAAGATAAGTGGCTTCATTCAATTGGAGATCTTGGGTAAATCACCCCCCATTGATCTTTTAGGTAGCCATATCCCCATTCATGAAATTCCAAATTCTGGGGAAAAAGCCTTCAAAATAATTTCATTCAATTGGGAGATCTTGGTCTGATAATCAGCTCAAACTGCCTCTAGCCTGCCAAGATCTGCTCATAAAATAGGTTTCTGTTAGCACATTCTTTGCAAATCTCCTCATTAAGAGATTTGACCACTGAAAAAGAATTTCTTAATGAAAAATAAAACTTCCTTTTTAGCCACTGAGATTTTGGGTTCATGAATTCTTTCACACTGGACCTGTGCCAAGACCATAGGGAATTCTCACATCAATTCTCTACCATTAGAACCACATCAGTTCCATGTTTTTTACCTCTGGTCTAGATCATATTCATAATTTCACCTCTGTGATTATGATACAGTTACAAATTAAAATAAGACTGATTCATAGTTTAAAAATAAAACTTTCCCACCAATACAAATTACAGTATTCTATGGAATATTGCAGATAGCTTATAAGAGTTACTGTTATTAAAAATTCATTGCCATATAGCCAACTAAGTGGTGAGTTTCTCTGAACTCAACTAGTCTGATCTTCAGATAACAGGCCTGCCATCTTCCAGTACTTGGTAGAGCCTTCTAGAACCATTTGGTAGAATTTTGATTTCTACTCACAAATATTTAAGAGACTAAGAATTTTTTTAAGACCATGATGAGACATTGGCAGATCACTGTTTGAATAGAGTATTTATCTCAACTATCTTCTCCCTATTTTATATTTTCCTATATATAGTGCTTTCACATAAGTTTCCTTTAAATTTCTAGAAGATTAGTGTGTTCTTTTTAAGGGCCAAGCAGTAGTGATAGTAATAGCTTGGAAACTGAAAAGAACTTTGGTGAGCTGTGACTTCTTGGTCAGCCCCCTAGCCCTAATCTCTAAAATTGTGGGATTAGAGGCTCACAGATATATGAAGTTATTCTACAATCAGAGAAAGCCAGATATTAAATAAGCAAAAACAAATAAGGAAATCAGACAACAACCTCAATATCTTGCATTGTATGGCTGTTGTTATTCACATGGCATTAGCATGAAGACATCCTAATATAAGAATTATGATTTGCAACTTTATAGATAAATTCAGAATGTCTGCTTCCTTTGGCTTGAGATATGAAGGTAAAAATATGTAGAAATCCTACATTACTTTTGTCTTGCCCTACCCATTCTAGATAAATGAAAATGCATCAGATACAGAAAAATAATCTCCAGGGAATTGAGCCAAACATTTTCTACAAGCCATATATCCTTACACGAACTCAGATTAAGGCCGCACTGCCAAGATTTCTTTTGTATAGTTGCATTTCATTTAGAAGAGACTTGGGAGGTGAGGGGAAATGGAAAGGGAAGGAAGAAGGAGAGAGAAAATAATGAGGATAAAATAATTAAAACTTGTTATTGAAAAGAGCACAAACATATAGTTAGAGGTTTGTGTACTTATGGATGCATCCATCTATAAATATAGCATTATCTATCTATCTATCTATCTACCTACCTATCTACTATTATCTATGTAAATAATTGATCAGACTTTTTATTTAATTGGCGAGCTTCTGGTGAGGACTTTTTTTTTTTTAAATTAATTTAGAATAACACCTTCTTTGCATTTTATCATCTTAGAGAGTTACCTGGGGACAAATATATTGTGACTTGCCCAAGATGACACAGCCATTCTATGTCACAGATAAAATTTGAGCCCAGGTTTTCCTGAACCTAGGATAAAATTTTTAAGCATTGCACTATAATTCCTCTCACCTAGTACTCAGTAATAGTAAATAAATGTTTATTGATTAATTTCTTGATTTCTTGAACAATAAAATGGAAAAACCAGCACTTGAACTAATTCCTTTACAAGGTGGTTATAAAGAAAGTGTTTCACAAATTGTAGAGTGCTGGTATATGAATAAAAATAGTAATAATTATTTTTATAGAATGGTAAATGAGAACTCTCTTGCAAGAATAGTAATAGATGTTTGTAAAATAAAGTGAGATCAGATGACCCAGACTTGACGTCATTATTGACCAAGAACATAATGAACATTATAAATGCTCAGAAATGATTTAGATTCACTCACTCTTTTGATGTCTACTAAAGAGGTGAATTGAAATTAATGCATACTGTATGTTAAAGATTACTCAGAACACAAATACTTCCCAATTTCCTGCAAAACTTTATCAGGACTCATTGTTTTGGGTCTCTTTCTGATTAGTTTAGTGGATGGTTGATTATAATTTGCTTACATACCAGTTTAAGTTACTGGTATTATTTGAATAGTTTTTGTTTAAGAATGTGAAGGTAAATTTTTATTAGCTATCAACCCTTTTGCATAATCAATCAAAACAAATTCTCTAATGAACATTTCTTAAAAGTATTGTTATGAGATTAGAGCTAATAGTTCAATTTGGGATGGTTTATTGTAAAATTCCTTGGCCCTAGTAAAGCTTGGTGGACTCATGCTTTGGCTTCTGGAATAGGCATTAATATATTGTTTTGGCATCTAAATACATACAAGGTGGAGTTAAAAGTGATATTCCCTGTCTCTTCCCCACCATCTATCTTTAATTTCATTTTGTATATATCTAGAAGATATTCCAGGTTCTGTGACTTGACTAGGCATGATGGACAATTGAGCCCCATTGGAGTGGTGTTAATTGAACCTCTCATCTTTTGAGCTGAGAGGGGCCTTTTAGAGTACCTAATAGAAATCTCTTACATAATTGAGGCCAAGATCAATTGCTCTTTGACATTTTTTAAAGGCACTTTTGATTATAGGAGCCCCAAAAATGTCTGCAGGTGTTTAAATAAGTCTATAAAGTGCACAATCTGGATCAACAACCTTGAAATGCAGTGGTGATGGCAGTTTGTTCATGAGATATAAGAACTTCTTTAGGTCTTTGGCTGTTGCTTATCCCTACCTTCTGTAGATCTATTTCTCCTCATATGTCAGTTTGACATTTACCCAAACTTCTGCATAATCCTACCCTAATTGACATTGCTTTAATTTTCTTAAGAGGTGGTTTTGGTACATCTCCTAAAGGACCATTTTTAACTCCCAGAAATAAATTAAGATGCCAACCAGTTAGATAATAGTTGTTCCTGGTTTGACAAAAACTCTGAAATACAGAATTCATGAATCTTTGGAAGACCACAGGGGCATTGCTTAATCTAAAAGACATCACATACATGGCATTTGAATTGTCACTCACTTATTTGGAATTCTTTTCTCTATTCATCGTTCTCACAGATTTTAATGAGATCAAAAGAACAATATGATTTAGTAGATAGGATGCTGTTTTTAAGACATGGGAGATCTGGCTTCAAATCTTGCCTCTTAACAATTACTAGCTGTTTAATTCTATGAAAACTACTATCCAAACTACAGAGGGTTGTTTTAAAATTCAAATGAAATAACATGTGAATACAGTGCTTTGAAAACCATAAAGAATTTTTTTTTAGATGCTCATTATTATTATTTAGCTCTGGTTTGGTGAAAATGCTTGTTGTAGGTGGACCAAAAAGGGCAGAGGCTTTGTTCCCATACTGAGCTGGAACTGAGAGGTCAATATTGGTAAAAGAGTCATACTTATTCCCATTTTTATATTTCTCTCTTCATCTGTCTCCTGGTCCTTAGCTTCTGTCAGTTCTCACCTAAAGTTCTATCTTTTCATGAAGCCTTTCCAAGTCCCCATTAATGATAATTTTTCCTTTTTAAATAATCTGTTTATCCCATATATATATATATTGTTTGTATATATACTTTCTCTCATTAATTAGACCATAAATACTTTGAAGGGAGGAATTGGTTATGTGGGTTTTTTGGATTTTTTTTGTGTCCTTAGAATTTAGCCTAGTACCTGATTCATAGTACATATTTAACAAATGTTGTTGACCTGACTCAATAAATAACATATGTGATCTGGTAAATGAATTATTTATGGAGTGTAGAGCCAGATGGCAAAGTAAAGCAGGAAGTCATGTGAATTCTCCCAGATTCACCTCCAAACAAGTATACAATAATGCCTCAAAACAAATTCTGGAGCAATGGAACCAATAAAAAGATGGGGTAAAACAATTTTCCAACCTTAGACAATTTTGGAGGTTAGCAGGAATGGGCTGTCTCACTTCAGTAAAAGGAGGATGCAGTTCTGTGCAAGCAACATCTGGGCACTAAAGCAGTAGGGTACACCATAGCAAGCCAGTAGTGAGACTTGAATTTTGGCATAGGTCAATGGCTAGGCTCCATATCACATGGTACAGCAGCCAGAAGCTCCATGTCTCAACCATGTTAGGTCAATGGAGAGGCTCAGTGTCACCCAACATAGTGACCGGCATTATGGTGCTGGCCAGCAGGTAGGCCCATTCCCCCAAGGCATGAGGTCAGTGGTAAGATCCCTCCATTCTAGAGGCAGTTTTTTTTTTCAAATTCAAGAATCTCAAAATAGGCTGGAAAAAGAGCAAAATATGAAAAAGAATCTGACCATAGAAAGTTACTGTGGTGTCAAGGAAAATTAAACACAAACTCAAAAGAAGACAGCAATTTCAAAACATTTAAATAAGAAGCCTCAAAAATGTGAATTGATCTAAAGTCCAAAAATAACTTTTCAAAGAACTCAAAAATGCATTTGAACATCAAATATTAGAGGTAGAATAAAATTCAGAAAAGAAATGAGAGTGATGCAAGAAAATCATGAAAAAAATCAACAATTTGGTCAAGGAAAACCAAAAAATGGATAAAAGATATGTAACAATTCACTAAAAAAATGACTTCTTAAAAAATAGAATTGTCCAAATGGAAAAGAAAGTACAAAAACTTACTGAAAAAAACAATTCCTTCAAAAAATTGGAATTGTGCAAATTGAAGCTAATGATTCCATGAGATATTAAAAACAATAAAACAAAATCAGAAGAATGAAAAAAACATAGAAGAAAATGTGAAATATTTTATAGGGATACCTGAAAGCAATGATAAAAAACCCCACCCAGTATATGATATTTTAATAAATTATCAAGGGAATTGACATATTAAGAAATTATCTTTTTTTTTTATTTAATAGCCTTTTATTTACAGGATATATACATGGGTAACTTTACAGCATTAACAATTGCCAAACCTCTTGTTCCAATTTTTCACCTCTTACCCCCCCCCCTCCCCTAGATGGCAGGATGACCAGTAGATGTTAAATATATTAAAATATAACTTAGATACACAATAAGTATACATGACCAAAACATTATTTTGCTGTACAAAAAGAATCAGACTCTGAATTATTGTACAATTAGCTTGTGAAGGAAATCAAAAATGCATGTGTGCATAAATATAGGGATTGGGAATTCAATGTAATGGTTTTTAGTCATCTCCCAGAGTTCTTTTTCTGGGTATAGCTAGTTCAGTTCATTACTGCTCCATTAGAAATGATTTGGTTGATCTCGTTGCTGAGGATGGCCTGATCCATCAGAACTGGTCATCATCTAGTATTGTTGTTGAAGTATATAATGATCTCCTGGTCCTGCTCATTTCACTCAGCATCAGTTCGTGTAAGTCTCTCCAGGCCTTTCTGAAATCATCCTGTTGGTCATTTCTTACAGAACAGTAATATTCCATATTTTCATATACCACAATTTATTCAGCCATTCTCCAACTGATGGACATCCATTCAGTTTCCAGTTTCACTTACTACAAAAGGGCTGCCACAAACATTCGATGACATACAGGTCCCTTTTGTTCTTTATAACTCTTTGGGATATAATCCCAGTAGTAACACTACAGGATCAAAGGGTATGCACAGTTTGATAACTTTTTGAGCATAGTTCCAAACTGCTCTCCAAAATGGTTGGATTCGTTCACAACTCCACCAACTAATGCATCAATGTCCCAGTTTTCTCAATCCCTCCAACAATCATCATTATTTTTTCCTGTCATCTTAGCCAATCTGACAGGTGTGTAGTGATGTCTTAGAGTTGTCTTAATTTGCATTTCTCTGATTAATAATGACTTGGAGCATCTTTTCATATGACTAGAAATTGTTTCAATTTCTTCATCTGAGAATTGTCTGTTCATATCCTTTGACCATTTTTCAATTGGAGAATGGCTTGATTTTTTATAAATTAGAGTTAATTCTCTATATATTTTGGAAATGAGGCCTTTATCAGAACCTTTGACTGTAAAAATATTCTCCCAGTTTATTGCTTCCCTTCTAATCTTGTCTGCATTAGTTTTGTTTGTACAAAAACTTTTCAGTTTGGTATAATCGAAATTTTCTATTTTGTGATCAGTAATGATCTCTAGTTCTGCTTTGGTCATAAAGACCTTCCCCTTCCACAGGTCTGAGAGGTAAACTATCCTATGTTCCTCTAATTTATTAATAATTTCATTCTTTATGCCTAGGTCATGAACCCATTTTGACCTTATCTTGGTGTACTGTGTTAAGTATGGATCAATGCCTAGTTTCTGCCATATTAGTTTCCAATTTTCCCAGCAATTTTTATCAAACAGTAAGTTCTTATCCCAAAAGCTGGGATCTTTGGGTTTGTCAAAGACTAGGTTGCTATATTTGTTGACTGTTTTATCCCTTGAACCTATTCTATTCCACTGATCAACTAATCTATTCCTTAGCCAATACCAAATAGTTTTGGTAACTTCTGCTCTATAATATAATTTTAGATCTGGTACAGCTAAGCCACCATCATTTGATTTTTTTTTCATTAATTCCCTTGAAAATTCTTGACCTTTTGTTTTCCATATGAACTGTGTTGTTATTTTTTCTAGGTCATTAAAATAGTTTTTTGGTAGTCTGATTGGTATAGTGCTAAATAAATAGATTAGTTTAGGTAATATTGTCATCTTTATTATATTTGCTCGCCCTATCCAAGAGCATTTAATATTTTTCCAATTGGTTAGATCAGACTTAATTTGTGTGAAAAGTGGTCTGTAATTTTGCTCATAAAGTTTCTAATTTTCCCTTGGCAGATAGATTCCTAAATATTTTATATTATCAGTAGTTACTTTAAATGGAATTTCTCTTTGTAACTCTGACTGTTGGATTTTGTTAGTGATATATAAGAATGCTGATGACTTATGTGGGTTTACTTTATAACCAGCAACTTTGCTAAAGTTGTGGATTATTTCTAATAACTTTTTAGCAGAATCTCTGGGGTTCTCTAAGTATACCATCATGTCATCGGCAAAGAGTGATAATTTGGCTTCCTCATTGCCTATTCTTATTCCTTTAATCTCTTTCTCAGCTCTTATTGCTATAGCTAGCGTTTCTAATACAATATTAAATAGTAACGGTGATAGTGGGCAACCTTGTTTCACTCCAGATCTTACTGGGAATGGTTGCACTTTGTCTCCATTACATATGATGCTTACTGATTGTTTTAAATAGATGCTGCTGATTATTTTAAGGAAAAGTCCATTTATTCCTATACTCTCAAGTGTTTTTAATAGGAATGGATGTTGGATTTATCAAATGCTTTTTCTGCATCTATTGAGATGATCATATGGTTTTGTTAATTTGGTTATTAACATGGCCAATTATATTGATAGTTTTCTAATATTGAACCAGCCCTGCATTCCTGGTATAAATCCTACTTGATCATAGTGTATTATCTTGAAGATGATTTCCTGTAGTCTTTTGCTAATATCTTATTTAAGATTTTAGCATCAATATTCATTAGGGAGATTGGTCTATAATTTTCTTTCTCTGTTTTCAGCCTACCTGGTTTAGGTATCAGTACCATGTCTGTGTCATAGAAGGAATTTGGTAGGACTCCTTCATTCCCTATTTTATCAAATAATTTATATAGCATTGAGGGCCAATTGTTCTTCAAATGTTTGGTAAAATTCATGTAAATCCATCTGGTCCTGGGGATTTTTCTTAGGGAGTTGTTTAATTGCCTGTTCTATTTCTTTTTCTGAAATGGGACTATTCAAGCAATTTACTTCTTCCTCTGTTAGTCTGGGAAGTCTGTATTTTGGAGGTAGGTCATCCATTTCACTTAGGTTATCAAATTTGTTGGCATAAAGTTGAGCAAAATAACTCCTTATTATTTCTCTAATTTCCTCTTCATTGGTGGAAAGTTCTCCTTTTCATTTTAAGACTACTAATTTCATTTTCCTCCCTCCTTTTTCTAATCAGATTTACAAAGGCTTATCTATTTTATTGGCTTTTTCATAGAACCAACTCTTAGTTTTATTAATTAGTTCAATAGTTTTTTACTTTCAATATTTTAATTTCTCCTTTTAATTTTAGAATTTCCAATTTAGTATTTGATTGGGGTTTTAATTTGGTCTTTTTAGTTTTTTTAGTTGCAAGCCCAATTCATTAATCTTTTCTTTCTCTGTTTTATTCAAGTAAGCCTCTAAGGATATAAAATTCCCTCTTATTACCGCTTTGGCTGCATCCCTACAAATTTTGGTATGATGTCTCATCATTGTCATTATCTTGAGTGAAATTATTAATTGTATCTATAATTTGCTGCTTCACCCAATCATTCTTTAAGATGAGATTGTTTAGTTTCCAATTACTTTTGGTCTATTTCCCTAACTTTTTGTTGAATGTAGTTTTATTGCATCATGATCTGAAAGAAAGCATTTACTATTTCTGCTTTCTTGCATTTAATTTTGAGGTCTTTATGTCCTAATATATGGTCAATTTTGAATAGGTTCCATGAACTGCTGAGAAGAAAGTATATCCCTTCTATCTCCATTCAATTTTCTCCAAAGATACAACATACCTAATTTTTCTAATATTCTATTTACTTCTTTAATTTCTTTCTTATTTGTTTTGTGGTTTGATTTGTCTAATTCTGAGAGTGCAAGGTTGAGATCTCCTACTATTACAGTTTTGTTGTCTATTTCTTCTTGCAACTCTCTTAACTTCTCCTTTAGGAAGTTGAGTGCCATACCATTGGTGCATATATGTTTAATATTGATATTGCTTCGTTGTTTATGCTACCCTTTAGCAGGATGTAGTTACCTTCCTTATCTCTTTTAATTAGATCAATTTTTACTTTTGCTTGATCTGAGATAAGGATGGCTACCCTACTTTTTGACTTCACCTGAAGCATAATAGATTTTGCTCCAGCCTTTTACTTTTTACTCTATATGTATCCCCTGCTTTAAATGTGTTTCTTGTAAATAACATATTGTAGGGTTCTGACTTTTGATCCAGTCTGCTATCTGCCTCCTCTTTATGGGGGAGTTCATCCCATTCACATTTACGGTTAGAATCACTAATTCTGTATTTCCTGCCATCCTAATAACCCCAGATTGTGCTTTACTTATTCTTGCCTCCCCCAACCCTCTTTCCCCTTTTAAACTTATGTACCCCTCTTGTATCACGATACTTATCCTCTTTATAATCCCTCCCTCCCCACTTTGCGTCTTTCCCCCTTCCTTCCCTTATTACTCTTTTCTTTTCCTTTTCCTCTCCCTGTTTTTATAATGAGAGATAATTTTCTCTAAAACAAATGTCAATTATTTTTTCTTTGAGCCAACTCTGATGAGAGTAAGATTACACAATGTTTCCTCCCCTCTCTAAATTCCCTCAGATATGATAAGTTTCCTTAGCCTCTTTGTGGGATGTGGTTTCTCTTTATCCCTCCTTCCCATTCCCATCATCCTTTCATATCTCTTTTTATGTTATATCAGTACAATCAAATTGTACATGTATTCTTTTTATATCCACAACAGAAATACAATTCTCAAGAGTTATTTTTTACTTTTCTGCATCTCTTGAGTTCTATTCTTGGAGATCAAATTTTTGTTTAGTTCTGGTTTTTCTTCAGAAACAAATGGAATTATTTGTTTCATTAAATTCCATCTTCTTCCTGGAAGAAAATGCTCAACTTAGCTGAGTGTTATTCTTGGCTGCATCTCAAGTTCTTGTGCCTTCGAATATTTCCAGGCCCTTCTTTCCTTTAATTAGAGGCAGCCAGATCTTGGGTGATCCTTATTGTGGCACCTCGGTATTTAAATGGTTTTTTGGCTCTTGTAAAATTTTTCCTTAATCTGATAGTTCTGAAATTTTGCCACAATATTCTGGGGTTTTATTTTAGGGTTTCTTTCAGAAGGTGTTCGATGAATTCTTTCAATGCCTATTTTACCTTCTGATTCTATTACATTTGGGCAGTTCTCTTTGATGATTTCTTGTAAAATAGTATCTAGGCTCTTTTTTTTCATCATAGTTTTCAGAAAGTCCAATAATCCTCAGATTATTCTCCTAGATCTATTTTCCAAGTCTGTATTTTGCAAGTAGATAATTCGTGGTTTTCAGTTTGTCATTTTTTTGTTTTTGCTTGACTGATTCTTGCTGTCTCAATGAATCATTAGTTTCAATTTGTTCAGTTCTAATTTTTTAAGAATTATTTTCTTCATTAGCTTTTTTTACTTCTTTCTGTATATGTCCAATTGAGTTTTTGAATGTATTGTTTTGGTCTGTGGAATTTTTTTCCATTTCCTAATTTTTTTTTAGTGAATTATTTTCTTTTTCAATTCACAGATCCTACTTTCTTCGTGTTCTTTGTCTTTTTCCAATTCAGGATCCTACTTTCTTTTGAGTTCTTTGTCTTTTCAATTCACAAATCCTACTTTCTAGTGAATTCTTTATTTTTTCAATTCGTATTTCAGGAAGTTGTTGCTCTCTTATAAGGCTTCTCTTTTCCTTCCCATTTATCTTCTAACTCTCTTTGAGACTTTTAATGGTCTCTTCTATGAGAGCATTATGTAAGGAGGACAGTCTGATTCATTTTTGCTGTTTGAGTCTCTTCAGGTTTGCTGACCTGCTCTTTTCTGCTAGAAGCTGTTGATCGTTCTTTTCTCTTTTTATTCATGTTTAAAGCCTTTAGGGTGAGTCTCTAGGCAAGGGGTTCAGCTTCCTCTGCAGAGCGGGAAAGATGTAAACCGATTTCGGCCCAGGTATGGGAGTGCTCTGAGTGAGAGTTTTCCTTCCCCAACAGGAAGTGGATTCAGCACTGGCCGAGCTATCAAACTGCTTAGTAGGGCTGAGTGGATTATCGGTGCCCTTGGCGAGAGACTAGGGGTGAAAGTGTCACTGCCCCAGGCGGAGCCTCTTGTGGGACTGTGAGTATTAGCAGCTGACCACAGACCACAGACCCAGACTGAGACGCAGACCTCCACAAACTCTCCAGCTCTCTGCCTGATGCAAATCGCCCTGGAAAGCTCTATGGCCCTAAGCCGAGCTCCCCATCTGGCAGATTGGAGCTAACCTGGCTCGTCCTCCTGCCGTGCAGGATCACAACTACCCCAAGGAAAAGCCCGTACATGGGTTGGGGCTACGCTGTGCTGAGATCTGTGCCTTCACCCTTGGTTTGAGACTCTCCTGGAACCTATTTCCTCCCAGTCTGCGCCGATCTCCCCGGCCCTTGAACAACCTTTTTGGCGAGACTGCAGATTTTCTTTGCGGTGAGTTGTTCTACTATTATCTTTACGAATTGTAGCAGTCAAGACTATTTTTGAGGCTCGATATAATATTGATAAAGAGGGTAAGAGAAGAGCTTAGAAAGTCGCGTGTGTCTTCTCCGCCATCTTGGCTCCGCCCCAGAAATTATCATTAATTATCACATTAAGAAATGATCAAATAAAAGTTTACTGATATCCAAGAATAAGGGGGCAAAGTAGAAATTGGAAGAATCCATCAATCATCTTTTAAAGATATCTCAAAATGAAAACTCCCAGGAAGTCAAACTCTAAAATTCCCAGGTCAAGAAGAAAAAACTGCAAGGAATCAGAAAGAAATGATTCAAATATCATGGAGCCACAGTCTGGATTACATAGGATTTAACAACATCTCCATTCAAGGATCAGAGAGCTTAGAAGTAATGTTCCAGAAAACAAAAAAGTTACAGCAAAGAATCATCTACCCAGTGAGACTAGGTATAATTCTTTGAGGAAAATGGATATTTAAGGAAATAGAGGATTTTCAAGCATTCTTGATGAAAAGAAAAGAGCAGAACAGAAAAATCTGATTTTCAAATTCAAGACTCAAGTGAAGTATAAAAAGGCAAACAGGAAAGAGACAACATAAAGAATTTAAAAAGTTTAAATTGTTTATTTTCCTACATGAAAAGATGATAATTATAACTCTTAAAAACTTTACCATTATTAGGGCAGAAGGAGTGTGGGTATAAGTTTCCTGTGAGGGAATGATATATTAAAAAAAAAAAAAAAAAACAACAGCAAAATTAAGATGTGAGAAAGAGGATTGCATTAAGAGAAAAAAATAGGGAGAGGAAAAATAGAGTAATTGATCTTACATGAAGAAGTACAAAAGAGTTATTATAGTGGAAGGAAAGGTGGGGAGGATGATGAGTATTACTTGAATCTTCTCATCAGAATATTCTCAAAGAGGGAATAACACACTTTCAATTAGGTATAGAAATTGATCATACTGTATAGGTTAGTAGGAGAAGAGCAAGACAGGACAAGGGGTGGGAGATAGATAGAAAAGAGGAAGGATTGGGAGAGGCAGTGACCAGAGAAGGGACATTGTGAAAGAAAATAGATAGAGAAATAAATCGATAGAGGAGTGAGAGACAGAAAGAGAGAGAGAGAGAGAGAGAGAGAGAGAGAGAGAGAGAGAGAGAGAAATAGAGACAAAGAAGAAGAGACAAAGAAACAGAAGGAGAAAAAGTGGAAAATATTATAAAGGGAATCATAACTATAAATGGGATGAAATCATCAATAAAATGGAAATGAATAGCAGAATGGATTAAAAACTAGAATCCTACAATATATTATTACAAGAAATACAGAGTATATATATACTGAAACTCTGAAAAGCTGTACTTGAATCTGAGACTGCAGAGCACTTAAGGCTAATTACTTATTCAGTGTGAGATAATGGTTCTCTCTATAGATATTTATATGAGATGGTGCTGTGATGGCTCTCCTCACCACTGGTGCTTGCTGAATGGGTGGTGGTGAGGTAATCATAGACAAGGATTAGAGGGGGGAGGGAGAGAGGTTAGAGTTGCTGGGCTGCAGGATAAGTAGGAGAGAGGCTTGAGGCTCCAGACTCCAGAGTCCAGGATTCATCTTTGGCAGGTCATGTGGCAGCTTACATGCTTCCTTCAGTTCTCCCCCTAAAGACCAAGGACTTTGATTGATCCTGACTCTGACTGATCCTGAGGCCTCCAGAGAGTTAGCCTGGACATTATAGTTAAGGGATATAAGCAGACAGTTTTCCGATGAAGAAATCAAAGTATGTATAGTCAACTAAAAATGTTCTAAATCACTATTGGAGAAATGCAAATTTAAATAGCTATAAAGTACCACTTCACAGCTATCAGATTGGCTATGTCAGAAAAAGAAAATAGTATTACCTAATTTTTCTAATATTCTATTTACTTCTTTAATTTCTTTCTTATTTGTTTTGTGGTTTGATTTGTCTAATTCTGAGAGTGCAAGGTTGAGATCTCCTACTATTACAGTTTTGTTGTCTATTTCTTCTTGCAACTCTCTTAACTTCTCCTTTAGAGTTGGATGCCATACCACTTGGTATATATGTTTAATATTGATATTGCTTGTTGTTTATGTTATCTTTTAGCAGGATGTAGTTTCCTTCCTTATCTCTTTTAATTAGATCAATTTTTACTTTTGCTTGATCTGAGATAAGGATGGCTACTCCCTGCTTTTTTGACTTCACCTGAAGTATAATAGATTTTGCTCCAGCCTTTTACCTTTACTTCTCCCTGCTTTAAATGTGTTTTGTAAACAAATATTGTAGGGTTCTGACTTTTGATCCAGTCTGCTATCTGCCTCCTCTTTATGGGGGAGTTCATCCCATTCACATTTACGGTTAGAATTACTAAATCTGTATTTCCTACCATCTGTAATACCATTTCCTACCTACTGTAATAAATTTGATAACCTAAGTGAAATGGATGACTACCTCCAAAAATATAGACTTCCCAGACTAACAGAGGAGGAAGTAAATTGCTTGAATAGTCCCATTTCAGAAAAAGAAATAGAACAGGCAATTAAACAACTCCCTAAGAAAAATCCCCAGGACCAGATGGATTTATATGTGAATTTTACAAACATTTGAAGAATAATTGGCTCCTAATGCTATATAAATTATTTGATAAAATAGGAATGAAGGAGTCCTACCAAATTCCTTCTATGACACAGACATGGTACTGATACCTAAACCAGGTAGTGAAAACAGAGAAAGAAAATTATAGACCAATCTCCTAATGAATATTGATGCTAAAATCTTAAATAAGATATTAGCAAAAAGACTACAGGAAATCATCTCCAAGATAATACACTATGATCAAGTAGGATTTATACCAGAATGCAGGGTTGGTTCAATATTAGGAAAACTATCAATATAATTGGCCATGTTAATAACCAAATTAATAAAACCATATGATCATCTCAATAGATGCAGAAAAGCATTTGATAAAATCCAACATCCATTCCTATTAAAACACTTGAGAGTATAGAATAAATGGACTTTTCCTTAAAATAATCAGCAGCATCTATTTAAAACAATCAGTAAGCATCATATGTAATGGAGACAAAGTGCAACCATTCCCAGTAAGATCTGAGTGAAACAAGGTTGCCTCACTATCACTCAAGTATTTATTTAATATTGTATTAGAAATGCTAGCTTTAGCAATAAGAGCTGAGAAAGAGATTAAAGGAATAAGAATAGGCAATGAGGAAACCAAATTACACTCTTTGCCGATGACATGATGGTATACTTAGAGAACCTCAGATTCTGCTAAAAGTTGTTAGAAATAATCCACAACTTTAGCAAAGTTTCTATTATAAAATAAACCACATAAGTCATCAGCATTCTTATATATCACTAACAAAATCCAACAGTCAGAGTTACAAAGAGAAATTCCATTTAAAGTAACTACTGATAATATAAAATATTTAGGAATTTATCTGCCAAGGGAAAATCAGAAACTTTATGAGCAAAAATTACAGACCACTTTTCACACAAATTAAGTCTGATCTAACCAATTGAAAATATTAAATGCTCTTGATAGGCTAGCAAATATAATAAAGATGACAATATTATCCTAAACTAATCTATTTATTTAGCACTATACCAATCAGAGTCCCAAAAACTATTTTAATGACCTAGAAAAATAACAACAAAGTTCATATGGAAAACAAAAGGTCAAGAATTTCAAGGGAATTAATGAAAAAAATCAATGAAGGTGGCTTAGCTGTACCAGATCTAAAATTATATTATAGAGTAGAAGTTACCAAAACTATTTGATTGGCTAAGAATAGATTAGTTGATCAGTGGAATAGATTAGGTCTAGGGATAAAACAGTCAACAAATATAGCAACCTAGTCTTTGATAAACCCAAAGATCCCAGCTTTGGGATAAGAACTTACTGTTTGATAAAAATTGTGGAAAATTGGAAACTAATATGGAGAAACTAGGCATTGATCCATATTTAACGCAGACACCAAGATAAGGTCAATATGGTTCATGACCTAGGCATAAAGAATGAAATTATTAATAAATTAGAGGAACACAGGATAGTTTACCTCTAGACCTGTGGAAGGGAAGGTCTTTATGACCAAAGTAGAACTAGAGATCATTACTGATCACAAATAGAAAATTTTGACTATACTAAACTGAAAAGTTTTTGTACAAACAAAACTAATGCAGACAAGATTAGAAGGGAAGCAATAAACTGGGAAAATGTTTTACAGTCAAAGGTTCTGATAAAGGCCTCATTTCCAAAATATATAGAGAATTAACTCTAATTTATAAAAATTCAAGCCATTCCCAATTGAAAATGGTCAAGGATAGAATAGACAATTCTCAGATGCAGAAATTGAAACTATTTCTAGTCATATGAAAAGATGCTCCAAGTTATTATTAATCAGAGAAATGCAAATTAAGACGACTCTAAGATACTACTACACACCTGTTGGATTGGCTAAGATGACAGGAAAAATAATGATGATTGTTGGAGGGGATGCGGAAAACTGGGACATTGATGCATTGTTGGTGGAGTTGTGAATCTAATCCAACCATTTTGGAGAGCAGTTTGGAACTATGCTCAAAAAGTTATCAAACTGTGCATACCCTTTGATCCAGCAGTGTTACTACTGGGATTATATCCCAAAGAGATTATAAAGAAGCAAAAGGGACCTGTATGTGCATGAATGTTTGTGGCAGCCCTTTTGTAGTGGTTAAAACTGAAACTGAATGGATGTCCATCAGTTGAGAATGGCTGAATAAATTGTGGTATATGAATATTATGGAATATTACTGTTCTGTAAGAAATGACCAACAGGATGATTTCAGAAAGGCCTGAGAGACTTACATAACTGATGCTGAGTGAAATGAGCAGGACCAGGAGATCATTATATACTTCAACAACAATACAATATGATGACCAGTTCTGATGGATCAGGCCATCCTCAGCAATGAGATCAACCAAATCATTTCCAATGGAGCAGTAACGAACTGAACCAGCTATGCCCAGAAAAAGAACTCTGGGAGATGACTAAAACCATTACATTGAATTTAATCCCAATATTTATGCACACTGCATTTTTTATTTCCTTCATGTTAATTGTAAATATTTCAGAGTCTGATTTTTTGTACAGCAAAATAACGTTTTATATGTATACTTATTGTGTATCTAATTTATATTTTAATATATTTAACATCTACTGGTCATCCTGCCATCTAGGGGACGGGGAGGGGGGTAAAAGGTGAAAAATTGGAACAAGAGGTTTGGCAATTGTTAATGCTGTAAAGTTACCCATGCATATATCCTGTAAATAAAAGGCTATTAAATTAAAAAAATAATGGTTGAATATCCAAGCTACAAAAATTAATAACAGAAATATCAAAGCTCTAAAGCCTTTCATTAATTGATAAATGCTCAGTGGTTATGAAAAACAGTTTTCAGAAGAATTGCAGATTACTAACAACCATACAAAAGAATGCTCTAGATTACTTAATAGGAGAAATGCAAATCAAAACAACTCTGAAGTTTCACCTCAGCCAACCTAGCAAATTGGCAAAGATGGTAAACAATGGGAATAGTCAGTTTTAGATGGCTGGTAGAAAGACTGAAACACTATATATTGATAGTAGAGCTGTGAGCTGTTACAACCACTTTGGGAACTTATTTAATTATATAAAATGACTAAAACATCCATACCCTTTGACCCAGAGATTCTATCATTAGGTATATACCTCAAAGAGGTCATTGATAGAAAGTAAATCTCCATTTACATTACCACATTTCTAGCAGCACTTTTTGTGGAAACAAAGTAGATGTTTGTTGGTGATTGGTGAATAGCTGAAAAATTATTGCTCATATATAAAGGTGGAGTTGAAATAATTTGAACAACAGCTCTGATGCATTTATCAGGTGAAAACATCTCAATAAATCATTTAATCAAATATTTTAGCATAAGTATGAAATGATTTTGAATAAGAGACTGGATGGATTGTAATGAATTTGTATAGGGAGTCTAATAGTATTAAGAGAAAGACTTTTGTTACGCTCTTTGATGCCTATATAAAACAAGAAAGCTACCTTCAAAACTAATACAATCACATAAATTGAGAGGAAAGAACATCACTGCTCTTCATCTGAGGAGGCATTGTCTTCTCCGCCCCTTTTAAAATTAAAGCTTTTTATTCTCTCTCTCTCTCTCTCTCTCTCTCTCTCTCTCTCTCTCTTTTTCTATACATATTTCCACAAATATCATGCTGCACAAGAAAAACAAAATCAAAAGGAAAAAAATGAGAAAGAAAACAAAATTTCATTTTCAGTTTTTCATGTTCAGTTCCCACTGCCCTCTCTCTGGGTGCAGATGGCTTTCTTCATCACTAGACCACTGAAACTGGCCTGAATCATCTCATTGTTGACAAGAGCCATGACCATCAGAATTGATCATCCTATAATCTTGCTGTGAGGCATTGTTTTAAAATGAAACAAAATCCTCATCTTTGTTCTCAATCTCTTATGCCTCCTTGGAGAGAGGAATAGTTCCAAGGTTCAAAGACATCTGGAGGATTTTGTACTTCACATTCTCCAATTATCATTCAAATAACATCCTAGGAAGAGCTGACAATACTGTTTGCATCAGGAACTAAAAACGAATGGAAGCAGATTCAAGTCTCCACAGTGAGCCCACCAGAAAAACTATTTCATATCTAAAGGGAACCTTTTGAGAACTCTTAACAACCCCTTTTCCACACATATTCTAAGTTTGAACTCACTTTCCTGTGGACTATATTTGCTGGTAGGAGAACATGTCACAGATTTTTGGGAGATGTTTTGTATCAATTGTTATCACAATGCCAGTTCAGTAATAGACAAGGTGCAGAATGATAGGCCATGAATTACCCACTGGACTGCCAGACCCCCAGGCCTATACCAGTGTTAAGAAGTATCAGTGGCTGATGCACACTACTCAAACCTTTGATTATGAAGAGTTTGAATCACGCATCATACTTAGCACCAAGAATTCAATATATTCTGAACACCAAACATTCTTCAAACTTACTCTGTACAGGCTTCCAGAATATTTCCTACCCTATGTCCATGGCTGGTGCTACCAAAAGCTCTGCACAAATATGAAGAATATTAGAAATAAGATGTGGTTCTCTTGCTGCAAAGGAGGAGAGGGAAGACCAATTGGTGGTGATTATCAGCCTAAAGAAAAAGAGGGTTTCTGGCAACCTGAATCCAGTGATAAAGACCAGACTGATAACAGACTTATAAAGACCTAAGATGCTCATTGAAAAGAACCCAAATGAGAATGGAGATGTCACATGAAGTTATTTGACAGATGAGGAAGATAATGCAAAGTTTTAGAGAGAGAATGGCATTGTGAGCAGAGGAGGACAGGACAATATATACTAACAAGATAAAGCAATGCTTTAATGAAGGAGTTCAAGAATCACTGCTAGAAACTGTTGCATTTCAAAAGAGGAATGGAAACAAAATAACTTTTTGTGTAGTTGAAATAATAATGTTGTTGAAGAAAAAAAAATTCTCCCTCCAATCTTTCAGAGTTAACTGTAGCGAAGTTAGTGGAGGAAACAGACTTTCTCTGAAGATCCAGTTCCTCAGTGTAAGTGTAAGTAACTTAAGAGCATGAACTATACATTACTATAATGGGATCTTACTGTGATATGAGAGATGAAATACAGAGAAACATGGAAAGACTTGAAGTCTGAGTGAAGTAAGCAGAATCAAGAAAATAATATATTTGCATCCATGTAAATGGGGGAAAAACAACTATGAAAATCAAAATGAGTAAAAAAAAAGTTGCTTCCAGCTCCTTTGTAGAGGTAGTCGTGATAGGGTCTATGTGTATACACCAGGCCTTTTTAATGTGGTGCTTGATTTTGATTTTTTTTCCCTTTACTTTCTTTTTAAAATATTCTTTGTAGCAAAGGATTCCTTTCTTAGATGGTGGAGGGTGAAAAATTCAGGGAAAAAATGTAGTCAATGCAAAATGAAATATAATAAAATGATTATTTTAAATGAGTCTTTTAGAAAGTCATTGTTAAATTTTTGTTAATCATTATTACATTTGGGTTATTGTGGCCAACAATTCACTCTGTGGTAACAGTAGTTCTAGTACACCTTCTTGTTTGAGTTGTCCAGCATATTCCACGGTCTGCATATGTAGTATGGGGCCTTGCCATTGGGTAAAGAATAATGGATAGTAGCCTTCTGAGTTATAATTCTAGCCACCAGGTTACATTTTGTCAGGCATTAAAGTGCTAAGTATTTATAGTCTACAATGATGTGTTACAGTTTTTTTTTTTAAACCATTTCCTCATATAATTTATATTGATTATTAATTCTAGGTCCCTTAAGAAACACTTCTGTAAATTGTGGCTTCCATAATCTGGTGCTCAGTTGTCATCATAACCCCTTACATTTCTAAAAAACCTCCTTGACATAGTCATTTGTTCAACATTTCATTGGTAATATGTTATTGGCCAATTTTAAGTGGATATCACCCATGGAGAGCCTTTTGATTCCATTCTTAGATAAACCACTTTTTGGTTATTTTCAACAGATATGATGATGTACCTGTTATTAGGCTTTGCTATCATTGCTCAATGAAGTGATGTCTGCTTTTTTCAAAAATATTTATGTAGACTTTAAATCTCTTTCATATATATTCTCTCTCTATATATTCTATAAGAGCTATAATTTTTTTTTCTTCTTATGAGTAAGGAAATTTAAAATTTTCTATAGCTTCCTTAGAGACCTGTTAGGAGGATAAGTGTAAAGGGCTGAATCTCTGAGCAGATGCACTTGCATAACCGAGCACTTAAGACTAATTACCAATTGGAAAATACTCTATTAGCATTTGCTTGGGAAATGACCCGCCCCACCATTCTGTGCTGGCTTGATCTGTTGGCCTCTAGAGAGATCTGGAGGAGGGAAAAAATGGTGGAGTAAGACTAGTGAGGTGACTCCCTGCAGTAGAAGAAGGAGGAGATTCTGGGTGTCCATGCTCTCTCCTCTCTCTTTGACAAAGAATAAAGATCAAGGACTTTTGCTTATCTTGACTCCGGCTGATTTTAAAGTATCCAGGGTGCTAACACAGTCATCACAGATAAGAGCTGTGTTTTGTCACTATATAATACAAATATATTTATTTTATATATTTATTATATATTATAATACAAATATATTTGTATCACCTACCCAACAAAACAGTATAACCCTTATTGAAAAAGGCAAAATTCAATGAAATAGAGGTTTTTAAAGTATGTTTGAGGAAAAGGCCAGAGCTTGAATAGAAATTTTGATTTTCAAATATAGGACTCAGGAGAAGCTTAAGGAGGTAACCAGGAAAGTGATATCATAAGTGACTTTAAAAAGTTTATCTGTTTATATTCCTACATGGGAGGGTGATACTTGTAATTCATTTGAACTCTCTCATTATTATGTCAGGAGGTTTTATATATACATATATATATATATATGTATACGTATATACACACACAAACATATATATATATATATATATATATATATATATATATATTTGTATATACAAAGGGCACAGGAGTGAGTTGAATATGAAGGGATAATATTTTTGAAAAATAATGAAATTAAGGGATGAGAGAAGAATTTATCTTTATTTATCATGCTGCACAAGAAAAATCAGATCAAAAAGGGAAAAAAAGACAAAGAAAAAAAAAGCAAGCAAACAACATAAAAAGGAAAAGTACATGTTGTGATCCTCATTCAGTCCCCATAGTCCTCTTTCTATATGCAGATGGCTCTGTCAATCACAAGTCTATTGGAATTGGCCTGAATCACCTTATTGTTGAAAAGAGTCATGTACATCAGAGTTGATCATCACATAGTCTTGTCATTAGCAATAGTAATTGTAAAGAGAATTTTGAACCAAATTTTTCTGCTAAAGCATCATTGCGCAAACATATAGGGAGCTGAGTCAAATTTATAAAAAGTAAGAGCCATGCCCCAATTGATAAATGATCACAACATATTATCTATGTCAAAGGCTATAAATTCATGCATAACTTTTGATCTAACAATATCACTACTAGGCATGAATCCCAAAAGATATTTTTTAAAAAGGAAAAGGACTATATATATATATATATATATATATATATATATAAATATTTACAGTACCTCTCTTTTCAGAGCAAATAATTGGAAATTGAGTGGATGCCCATCATTTGCAAACTGGCTGAGTAAATTGTGATGTGTAATTACAATGGAATATTATTGTTCTATGGGATGAACAGGATGCTCTCAGAAAAACAGGGAAAGGCCTCCATGAATTCAAGAAAAGTCAAATGTACTATGCAATCTTCTGGAATGATTAGCTGTCTGGATGAAACCAAGCCAGATAAAAACCCTATCTGCTGACTTCTGGTTTTCTTCCTGAAGAAAGCACTCATAATCTTTCAGTTTTGTGTGTCCAGTTTTTCATGACTACATTTGAAGTTTTCTTGGTAAAGAAACTGGAGTTGTTTGCCATTTCCATCTTATTTTACAGGTGAGTAAGCTGAGGCAAACTGGGTTTAATGATTTGCCTAGAATCACTCAGCTATTAAGTGTTTGAGGCTGACTTTCAACTCAATGAAAAATAGTTTTTCTGACTGGTACTTTACCCATTGAGTTACCCAGGCATTATACTCCTGAGTAATTTATACTTTTTTTGGTTCAATGGGAAAAGCCCAAGGTTTTTTTGTTAGAGGACCTTGTTTCAAATCCTAGCTCTGTCTTTTTTGAGAAATTGGGAAAATTTTTGAAGCATGGGTTCTTTATTTGTAAAATTAGGAGATTTTGATGGGGGAACCCTGAAACTGTCCTGACTTTGGGGTAAATGCTTAAAAAACTCTCCTTGAAGGGGAGAAACTCTCCTTTAACTCTGAAGAAACTCTCCTGGGAGAGGCCTGCCTCAGGGAATCAAGATAAAGTGGTTTCATTTTGTTAAATTGGTGGGACTAGCTACTTTTTCTATTGAGTTGAGTGTAGGACCATGACTATTTAGTTCAAACTTAAGTGGTCTCATTAGGCTGGAGATCTATATTTTTATTGACCTCTCTTGAGCTGAAAATTGGCTCCTCAAGACCACTCGCAGTAAATGTTCTCTTTAAACTGGAAATCTAGGCTCAGGGGCAGTAATCTCATTTAATTGAAACTTCAGTCTCAAATCTCTTTTAAAGGGCAACTCTGGGCTCATTTCTTTGCAGAGGCCCAAAGCAGGAACATGCCAGGCTAAGGGACCTCTCATTGGCATGGCTGCCTATGAAGATCCCTTGCCCGCTGAGAAGACATCCTTTTCTCAGCATTAACCCCTCTTATCTCTCTACCAGTATTCCTCTGGTAGATCTTTACTTATCTGTCAGGATCTTGCCAGTGAGGAAGTCAGCCTCCTAGTTTAGTCAGTTCTAAGATGACATCTCAGTGTGAATAAACTTCTTTTTGCCAATCTAACTTTTCCGGTTTGTAAATTCTTTTACGAAGGACCTATGCTAATTAGAAGGGCTTCCCACAACTCTCTGCCCTGCGACAAACCCCATCAGTTTCATTAAATAATATCTCAGTCTCTTTCTAGATTTAAGCTTTTAATCCTATGATCAATATTTTCTAACACGATTTTGATTTTCTTTAAACCGCTTAAAAATTTTATTTCCACCTTAGAGGGAAAGAGAAGAAACTTATCTTGGTTGTCAGTGGGGAATAAAGTTAAATGCAAGTCAGAAACATTCCACTATTGTGAAGTTAAGAATGAAACTAACTCCTTATTTGTTAAAACTTCAGGTATACTATATCTTTATTCAAGTATTAAACTGAAAATCTCAGACTGAACATCTTTCCTTTATTTTTACTCTTTTTAATCATCATTACTTGGTCAGACTTTGCATATTTTGAAGTTTTTTAGATTTTCTTGTACGTGACTCTCCTCTAGTGGACCCAGAACTTAACAAAGCCTCTTTTCATGACATTGAGCAAGATGATGAGGAGGGATTGAAAGTTCACCTTTTAACAATGCCCTAATCCCAGAAGAAAAACTTCCATTTTTTCCAGGAAGAGAAGGAAGATGGTATGAGCCACTTATTCACTGCTATAATACAGACATTGATAATTATGAGAGTAGTTTCTCATCAACTGTGGCATAGCAATTGTGAGTGTCCATTTTGATAAATGTATCCTCTCATTTATGAACTTTCCATTAGTTAGTTACCCCATAGTTTTCATGAAGAAGAGTCCACAATTCATCCTCAGTTGTATATTTATGGGATGTGGGAAGAAAATTCAAATAAGTCAGTGTACCAAAAGGCCAAAGATCACCTTTTTGTCCTTAGCATAGGAAATGACTTGTTCTAGTTCTACTAAACACTTTGGATGAATTGATCCCATTCTAAGTAAAATAGAATAATCATAATAACCTGTGTGATCAAAGATGGTTTGACATAATGGATGAAGAGTAAGTCAGAATCAGAAAACTTGTCAAATCCTGCCTCTGGCATTTAACCTTTGAACACAACAAGTTAAACAAGTACTTGTTTATCATTTCCTTCTTAAGCATTAGACATGGTCCTAAGTGCTCAGATTACAAAGAAAGACAAAAACAATGTCCCCTACCTCAATTTAATTAAAAGTGCAAATTTACATTGGTAGCATTGTTATTTTTATTATATTGTCATGGCCTAGTTAAGAGCCCTTTAGCTTCAATTATTCCAGCATTCAGTTTGGTTTTTTTTCCCTTTTTATTTCTTTTTTTTAATTACACTTATCGAAAACACAGAAAGGGATATTTAAGTCCCTATTTGTTAGTAACAATAACTAACATTCCTGGGTTAGTCTATATCATCTTGTATCTCAGTTAATATTTCCTTTATGATTTGAATGCCAGGACATTTGGAACATGTAAGTTCATTTTTGAAATTGATTTATTGTTTATGATTTATTTCAGCATAATTTCATGATGCTTTCTTGTTATTCTTTTAAATTTCTTAAATGTTTGTTTTTATTTTGTCATAAAGCATAACCTCTGATTTTTGAAATATACTTAATACATAACAATTTCTCCCCATCCTCTTACTTTTTTTTGTATATGTCTTTGTTTTTAAAATATGTTTCTCCTAAACAATAGATAGTAGGGTTTTATTTTCTTAATCAAACTTTCACTTTTTTTGCTTTATTTGATTATTTAAGTCTTTTATATTTAAAGTTATGAGAATTAAGCTTATATTTTCTTCCACTTGTTTTAATTTAATTTTTTAAAAGTTATTTTCCTCCTCTTTTGCTGTAAACACAGTATTATGTTCCTTCAATTTCTTTTAAAAGTTGGCTGTAATTACATTGGCTCTCTTTAACTCACCTCTTATCCATCTCCCATTTATTATCTTTTTCCTTTGAGGTTTTACTTATTAGTGTGTTTTTCTTTCCTGTTTCTATCTGTTATGTGATTCTTAACTCTCTTTTTTCCTCTCAGTCAAGTAGATTATATCTTCCTCTGCTATCCTTCAACTTTTCTCATTCAATAATTTTGTAAATTTTATTTTTTGTTCCCCTTTCCAGAAAGGATTTCTCTTACTTTCTTCATTATCCATCCTTTCTCTCTGTCTTCCCTAGACTCACATTCTTTGGTTTATGACCCTTATAATTATCTAGCCTTTATTTTCTGTATTCTTCATGGAAATAAGATATTTGAGGTCTCCATTGTGTTTTTCTGTCTAGACTTTTTGCCACAGCTTTGTAGGACTTGTTCAGTGGATTCTGCTTTCCTCCATGCTTTACTTCTAAAACAATGTTTATTCCTGCAGGTGAGAGAGAAGGTACTGTCTCATGGATGACACTCCTCTCCCCTCCTCTCTTCCTCCCTCCCCGGCATCATTTGTAGCCCACTGCTGATACATAGTCTTCCCTTTCCCCATCTTGTAATGTTCTTTTCTCTAAAATATAATGTTCTCTGGGAGCAGGTTTCTTGTGGGGCTTCTGGAGGCAGCCTTCGTTTTAGTTCAGAGTAATAATCATCTCAAATACAGCCAGGAGTTAAAATCCAAATCCTTTATTGTCTCCTTCAAAATAGCCTGGTTAGCTTTCTTTGGTTCTGAGAGCTCTTGTTGATAGTCCTTTGCTTCTGCCAGCTTCAGCCTCTCATCCCTCTGAATCCAAAGCCTCCAGCCAGCACAATGGTGAAAGTTGGAATGAATCTGAGGGAGTTCCTCTTAGATTTGTCAATTTTCTCCATTGAATCCTGACTTATGAATCTCCCCAAGTCTCTAGTGCTTGTCCTTTTATATTCTTTTTTTAGAGATGTGAACTCTTAAAGGTGTGAACTCTAAAAGTGGGAAAGGTGTGAACTCTAAACTAGAGAACTGTTAAGTACCATGCTAAATTAGACAACCAATTTAGCACCTTGTAATAATCCTAACACCATCTTTCCCTCTTTTGCTTCCAAATCTTCACCATGGGTCCATGACTTCACATTCCCCCAGCTGCCAGTTGCCCTCAGGAATTTGAATTCTCCCCCCCACCAAAAAATAGAAAAAATGGTCTTTTCTTTCTTTCTTTCTTTTTGGTTCTTAAATATAACTTTTGTTTAATGATAAGGTATGATTGATTAAATAAAGATATTTTAGATATTAATGAATTCAAACAAATGTATAAATAATAAAGTGTAGTCTAACACATAGGAACTCCCACTAAATGAACTAAATAACTGTGGTGAAGAGTAGGCCCTACACTTATAGAAACCTGGCAAAGAAATACATAAGGTAAGAAAACTCATATTTTTAGGCAGATTCACAATTCAGAACTACAAACATCTACAACAGTGGTAGAAGAATTGTCTTTTTCAAGACCAACTTAAACTACACTCAGCAGAAGGTCTCCATCATCTCCCTTCATAGAACATCTTTTTTCACCAAAAGAAGGATCCATTATTGGGATGCCCTTCTATCTTCAAAACTTGCTCTCTCTTTCCCTCCTCTTTTTCAAAACTTCTTTTTTTTTCCTTCTGGAAAGAGTACTGTCCATACTCTCTGTCTCTCTATCTGTTTCTACCTCTGTCTCCCTATATCTCTGGCTCTCAGTTTTCTTTCTCTTCCTCTCTTCTCTGTCTTTCTATCTGTCTCTACTTTCTGTGCTCAAAGCTAGCTATATTGCCCCAAAGTTTTGGACTGGAATCTGATTCGCTCCTCCTGGAAAGCCTAATTGTAAGCCACAGAGACTTGTCTTCAACCACTTTTCCCCCTATACCATGCTGCCATCAACAGGGCATTCTACCCCAACTGCTCTTCTTTCTCATTTATAATCATATGTTCTTATTTCTACCAGATTTTCTGTTTCTAGTTTCATTATAAATATCTCACAAGTAATACTATGCTAACTGGAGTGCCCTGGGCCCAAAATTCTCCCCAGATAGCTTTCATATCCTGTCTTCTATCTTCATAACCACATCTAAGCATCAGGACACTGCATGAAGGCCAAGGTTTTCTAGACTATGGATTTCACATTAATTATAAACAAATGCTTGGGAACTGTGATGTGTAACAACTCATATTCTTTCTACCCACTTTCCCCTAACCTTAACAATATGAGAACAATCACATGACTACACTGTGTTAATCAGATTTTCCCTAAAGGACAAGGTTAGCTATAATATTTAGTTGCAAGAGGAAGAAGAAAAAAAGTTGATTGAAGCATTTAGACTTAAAGATACTCTGGTAAATCTCAAACTTGTCATGCTCTATCAATTAAAAAAAAATTGCAGTTTATAAAATAAAAAATCTTATGATAGAATTGGGCAGGAAATATTTTGTTTGTGCCAGAGCATATATAATCCTAAAGTAAAATACCTGAGCTCAAAAGATTGTTACCTCTCAACAATGAGCTTTCCAATGTTTTCTGGCCTCTACTCTGCATGGGTAGATACCAAAGGCAGCCAAAATCTTGACTTCAATGTGTAATCTACTGAAGTAACATCAGTGACTTGCTGCCTTTGTAATCTCACTCAAATTCTTGTTTGTAATCTCTATTAGTAAAAACATATTGCTTAAAAAATTTGTCTATTGAATTTATGACTTGTGTGGCTCTGTTGGATGAAACTGTTCCCATGGGTGAAATGATTTAGGTGTCATCTTAATTTGTACTTCATTTTACAACTATTTTGCCTTACAAATAATTTCCAAATGGCAGTGTGGATATTAACAGGTGAGAGTGGGTATGTGTGTGTGTGTGTGTGTGTGTGTGTGTGTGTGTGTTGTGTCTCTTTATAGGGAAGCAATTTTTTTGGGACATGTTTAAAAAATCACTGACATTTAGAACTAGTAACAATAACTAGCATTTACATGATATTTTCAAGTTTCCAATGCATTCTACAAAGAGCTTATAAATTGAGTCTCACAGCAATCATTTGAGGTAAGGTATTGAAGGTATTATTAACCCCATTTTAAAGATGTGGAAATTGAAACTTAATGAGTTCAACTGACTTATCTATGGACAAATAGAATTTAAAGTCTGGTCTTCCCTAATAAAATATCAGCATTGTCATCATCATACCCTGCTGCCTTCTAAATAGTAGCACAAAGCCTTGTAATTCCCTGATAACTAAGTAAACAATTTTCAATATCTGATCTAGGAATATTATTTTTCTTCTATTGTTTAAAAATATTGTGGTTGACATTTCATTTTTCATGTAAGTTATCATCATAATCATCATCACCATTATCATCATCATACCATCAACAACAAATCTAAATGGCTGAGTTTGAGTTTTTGAGAACTTGAGATAATGTATGGAAAAGCAAAGAAAAATCACTTTGCTTAAGTGGTTGTCATTGCTAAATCAGTTATTTGTAATGTGGCAGAGTTTGAATGGTTATCAGAAGTCATACATTCTGTATATTCCAATTCTTGACAAGTGGACAACCATATTCTTCTGGTGTAGGCTTCTAGTATTGGAAAATTCATTATCAGCTATTGCAACCCATTTCATGAAATGAACTATGGTAGCCAGCAGCAATATCCTAACCCTTCTTCTTATGCAAGTTAGGCTAGTTTCTTATTTTTAAAGCTATTGAGACTATCCTTTAGTTTTGGTTGATTTAGGATACTAAAGGTATTGATATCACTTTCTACTCCCCTGAGTATAAAAAAAGGTCATTAGGAACTCCAGGTGCATTCTTTGGTGCTTGATTGATAAATTGTTGTTCAGTCATTTTTTAGCCATGCCTAACTCTTTATAATCCAGATTGTGATTTTCTTGGCAAAGATACAAAAGTGGTTTGCCATTTACTCTCCTTTTATAATTGAGAAACCTGAGGCTAACAGGATTAAGTAATTTACTCAGGGTCACATAGCTAGTAAATAGCTGAGGCATATTTTGATTTGAAATTTGGTTTTGAAATTAGGAAGATGAGTTTTCCTGGCTCTAGACCCTAAATTTTATTAACTGCACCACCTCATGTCCTGGACTAGTAAATTACAATGGGCACAAGGATTAAGGAGATGAATCAATTTAAGATGTCCTCTATGACAATCCTAGTTGAGTAGCCTTTTTTCTTATGCTATAATTGAATAAATCTCCTTTTGTTAATCATTGAATGAAATATGAGTGAATTATTCTTTTAGTATATCCAACCAGACTAATAAGGTACTAGAACCTTAAATCAAGCCCAGCCTAGAACTTAGTTCTTAGGAGCCATTTTCATATTTTAAAGATCTGTGGGCTATGTTGTTTCTAGGTATAGATATTGGCTATTACTGCGCCTATAGGCTGGGGAACATATTCCATCTTCACTACTGCCTCTTTGAATTTCTAGTTTCCCTTACAACTCAGCTAGTGTCATCTTCTGTATGAGATTTTTCATAATCTCTCTCCCCAAAATGCTAATGCACACACACACTCAAAATCAACTTTGTCTTTTTATATCTATTTTGTGTATGTCTATTGCCCTTTTCAACCCGAAGAATACAAACTCTTTGAAGGCAGTAATTGCTTCATAATTGTCTTTCAAATCTTATCACCTAACATGGTGTTAGGTCCATAGTAGATACTACTTAAATATTTGTTCACTAAATGTTACAAAAGTGTCACTTCTCCATACCATGCTGTTCTTATTCATATAATACCTTTTTTTGTTGATGTTTTCCCCTCTCAGCCCCAAATATTTTATTAGTAATGTCAAATTCATTATTATTCCCTTTTCAGAAAGTCACTGTAGAGAAAGACCAAAGTTTATTAAAAGAGCCATGAGAGAATCAGGAGCTCCTAAACCTAATCTAATCTGCCACACATTTCAAGCAAATTAGTTGGAAATTTCACTGTCAATTTTATTTCCACCTATTCTTAGTTGTTTTAATTATGGCAATTTTCATAGATTAATCAGATCTGAAGAGGCTGTAGAGCACTTTCAGTTCAAGCCCTACTTCCTGTTTGTCCCATTTGCAGCATCTTCCAGCAATCTGTTTTCTAGGTGACATAGAACCATCTTAAGTGATAGGAAGTCACTGCTCCTCAAAGCAGTCCATTTAATCTAAATGTTCTAGATGTTTTGTATTTTTATTTCTATTGAGCCAATTTCCTTGCAATTTTTATCTCTTCTAATTTTGTAACTGGGGTTAACTCAAGATCAGGGCTAATGCCCCTTTTGAATATTAATCCTGCAAATATTTGATTGCATGATATTCTCCCTACACATTCATTTCTGCAGGCTAAAACCCTCAGTTTCTTCAAAAGATCCTTGTATCACATGGTTTTGTGTGCCCTCAACCATTCTGCTCATATTTCTTTACACTTAAGAATTAGGACTCAGCTGTGCCAGATAACATTCTAGGCATCTTTTTTCCTGTTTATATATTCCCTCCCACTTCCCAATGGGATTCCATTTATGTGGGTAGCAGCTCTTTCTGTTCTTCTTAATTCAGTATAGTGAGCTCTGAGTTCATTGTATTTGTTTAGTGTGTGTTTTCAGTCATGCATAATTTCATTTGTCATTTGGAAGTGTTCTTTGTTTTCATTGACTGTGACAAGACATGGGGCTCATCATGGCCTTCCTCATCTTTGTTTTCAGACTGGGGCCAGTCTGACTGCAATTGCATGCTTTCTTTAATAGGACCTCCTTTTACCCTTCCTTCCCATGATTCAAAGCACGTGCAGTTCTATTTGAATATGGCTCCCATATGCCACAGCATCTTCAAGGTACTTAAAATACTTTAAAGCTTATGGAATCCAGATTATGAAGGGCACAATGCTGATTCACTCTTCTATTTGATTTGCTTTCCAAGCACTTTTATAGCAATTTAACAGGCACTCCATCTTAGAGAGAGGGGAAAAAAATTGGATGAGGTTGATGACCATCTTCCTCCATTTTTAGTGTTTCTTTCATAAATTTTCCTGCCCTGCTTTGTATTATATTTTTTGTGTACATTTTATATTTAAAAAAAAACTTCATGATGATTTGTACCATGTCATATATATGTATGTATGTACACATGCCTGTCATATATATGAATGTGTGTTTATTTATACAGACTATCCTTTTTTGCTCTACATTGTCTCTTATTTATAGAATACATTAATTTCTTGAACAAATAAACAGAAGAATATATATACCATCTTAAATTTCTTTGTTGTTGTTAACTCTCTTTATAGATCTGAAGTAGTTTTCTTTTTCATTTTATAACTTGGATTGATAAAAAGGTACAAAATCTTGTAAGATACATATCCAAATCACACCTCTAGATCCAAGTCAAGAAAATGTCTTCCAGCTCTCTTATCTATAATCTTGTGAAAGAAACTGTATTTTACATTGTGATGAATGAAAAGCCCAGAGATGTAATTTTTGAATAATTAATAATTTATTAGTTTTGGCTAACAAAAAATTAATAAATGATTAATAAAATAATTAGAAAATAATCATCAAATTAATAGTGGAAATTTCAGAAACCAAAGAAAAATTTTGAGGGGCCTAGACCAATCAACAATTAGTGAAAGAATGAATATTATAATGAGAGGTAGGCTTATTCTAATGAGTGGCTGAGGGACATGCCTTTGATTAGGTTACTCTTGGACAAGGAGACTCATCTTTACCCATACTACCCCTGCCTCAGAAATCTAGAAAGAAGGACCTATTTTCCATAGGGTCCTAATTGAGGAGAACAATGGTGGAATTATGTATGACTTCTACCTAGGGGAGATGTCTTTAACATTAGAACTAAGCTTTCTTTCAAATGCCTGGGATCTCACCCCAGATTAAATCCAATCTAGTCATCAGTCTTGTCCTTAGTAACTAAATGAGGAAGTAGAAAGAGAAAAAAAAAATCCTGGATCACCCATGTTAGTAAATGGTTAATAATTATTTCTCTTTACATGATGTGGACAGTGCTGAAATATAGGGCAGGAAATGGCACAAAAGGGCAATGCCAAGTATTAGTAATCTGTGTGATATCTGCTACAGAGAATGAACCACTAATGAATAGTTAGTTAGTAAGATTGGATTGATGAAGAAGGTACTTAACCAATTAATAAAAATTTATTCAATGTCTGCTACATGTTAGACATGGTATTAAAAACTGGGCTTATGAATATAAAAATGACAGTTCTGTTCCTGAAGAACAAGATTTAGTAGGTTAAACTACCTGTATATAGGGACCTTTGTGTGTTTGTGTATATGTATATGTATATGTATATGTATATGGTACATCCTCTACGTGTAATGTCTAATGCATGTATACATATGCACTCAAAGCAAGGTAATTTTTGATAGGACTCAAAGAACTGGGGTTCTCATACAGGAGATAGAATGTGAGTTGTTTTGAAGGAAGCTAGAGATTCTAAGAGGCAGAGGCAATAAATACATTTTTGTCATGAGAGACAGCTAATGTAAATATAAGGAGCCGGGAAAAGTGATATCATATGTGAGGAATAACAGGAAGCCCACTGTGGCTATACTGCTGACTGTAGGAAGGGAAGTTATTTGTAATAAACCTGGAAAGAGGTTATTTGTAATGAGCTGAGGCTTGAGTTGATGCACTGGTGAGGCTAAATTATTGGATTATACTCTATTAATATACATGATTGGATAAAGAATGGCCCCCACCCACCCTCTGTGCAAGTCCTGATGTGTTGTATAGGAAATGACGATTTTGGTGGGTGGAGGCAGAGAGACAGGAAGAGAGGCTGGGAGAGATTGGGCCTGTGTTCTGTGCTCGTAGCTGCTGGTCATGTGGCTGCTGGTCTAGCTAGCTTCTTGACTCAGCTGCACACATTGCTATTGCCCATTCTCTCCCACCTCCAGTCTTTCTTCACTGAGAATAAAGATTGACGATTTTCCCCTAACCTGAATTCCTGACTCTGGCTGATTTTAAAATACGCGGTCTTCACAGTTATTGAACAAGATTATGAAGAGCTTTAAGTGGCAAAGGGAAGAATTTATATTTTATTACAGAGTCAATAAGAGAATCATGAGAGCAGAGGAATAACATAAAAAGCATAAAGATAGAAAGTTTTTATAAAACAAGGTCTTGGTCCTTATGGAGCTTACTGAATTTAAATATTTTCTCATTATATACCGATAGAGTTGAGAAGACTACTGAAACTGTCCAGACTATGTAAGGTGCAACAATACTCAGTTAATCTTAAAGTTTTTATTCAATGGCCATCGTGTTCCAGGTACTATGTTAGGTGCTGGATATCAGCAAAAGTGTTAAAGGTTCTTTTCTGGTCACATTCATACTTAACACCTATTATGGTGCCTGTGGACAGAGAGAGAGAACAAATCAGCCATAGGATGCCAAGCAGACACTCTCTGAGAAGGGCAAATAAATAAGTGGGAAGATACAATTTATAATGTCCCCATCACCTGAGTTTGATAATAAGAAAACTCTGACAGTGACAGATATATGTATATATTGACAGAGTAAAATGCATACTGACCCTCCTGTCTCTTGACATATTCCAGTACATGACCTTTATAGCATCACCTTTTTCAGAAAAAAATAAAGAAATGAAAGCCATTCGGGAACACAATGCTAACAGGTTACTTAAACTGGCTTTCTAGTATTGCATGCATTTAGACAATATAAATTTATATTCTGTTCTGAAAGCCTATTTTATACCTTATTTAATATCTTTTTCTTTTTTAAGTTATTGAAAGCTCTTTCTAGAGGCATCTAAATCTTTTGATTTCTGTCATCTTAATAAAATATTTAATAATACACTCAACTTTATTCAATTTCAATCAATTAATAAATCAGAAAAAATATTAAGCACTTATATTATGCCAGGCAATGTGTTAGGCACCCGGTATACAAATTCAAAAAAATAAAACAATCTCTATTCATAAGGAGGCAATATTGTTGATTGAAGTCCTGCTTTGGGCATTATTAACTGGATAGCTCTGAACAAAATACTAAATCTCTGAGTTTCAGATAATTCTAATTTTTTTTCTATAGATGGATGGAGAAAGGTTCCATACTAATGAAATCATGATTTCTTTGATATGATTACATAGTAACACTCAATCATATAGTTATAGCTGCTAGGCAGTATAGTAGATAGAAGGCTTGGTCTAGAGTCAGGAAGACTCCTCTTCATGAATTCAAATCTGGGTTGACATACTAGTTGTATGACCCTGGGTATGTCACAACCCTCAGTTTTCTTATCTGTAAAATGATATGGAGACGAAAATAATGAACTACTTCAGTATCTTTGTCAAGAAAACCTCAAAGGGGATCACAAAGAGTTGGACAGGGATGAAATGATTGTATAACAAAACATATTTAGAGGGGCAGCTAGGTGGTACAGTGGATAGAGCATCAGCCCTAAAGTCAGGAGTACCTGAGTTCAAATCTGACCTCAGATACTTAACACTTTCTACCTATATGACCCTGGGCAAGTTACTTAATCCTAATTGACTCAGCAAAAAAACAAACAAACCCATAATTAGATATGTGCATTTATTTTATTTTGCAGTTTTACAAAGTGCTGTTGTTTCTTAATATCATAGAATTCTCTTTAAAAAAATCTTAGAGATGATCAAGCCCAAACTCCTTGTTTTAGAGATGAGGACAATAACAAATCTTTATCTAGGATCATGACTAGTTATTTTAACCCTTCCTGACTCTAAAATCAGATACCTGCAAACAGCTTTTTTTTTTTTAATCCATCACTATAGTTTTATTTTTAATAAGCCAAAGAACTGTTTTATGAGCGAAGATTTAGAGGTCAGTTTCTTTGCCCTTAATAGTATTTTATTTTTCCCAATTATATGTAAAAATAATTTTCAGTATTCATTTTTTGTAAGATTTTGAGTTCCAAATTTCTCTTCCTTCTTCTATTCCCACCTCTCTCCCAGTATAGAAAACAATCTGATATAGGCTATACATGTACAATCATATTAAACATATTTTCACATTGATCATGTTGTGAAAGAAGAATGAGACCAAAAAGGAAAAAACATAACAAACAACAAACAACAAACAAATTTAAAAAAGTGAAAATAGTATCTATATTCAGTCTCCATAGTTCTTTTTCTGGATGTGAATGGATTTTTCCAACATGAGTCTTTTGGAACTGTCTTGGATCACAATATTGCTGAGAAGAGCTAAGTCTATCATACTTAATCATCACATGATGTTGCTGTTACTGTGTATAATATTCTCCTACTGTATATAATATAAGCTCAATATTTTATTTTGGAAAGTCTTGAAATATAGATGCCTAAGGTGACACTGTGGTACAGTATAACTCTAAAGCCTATGAATTATGAGAACAGGAACTCATTTCTACCTCTGGCCAATTCTAACTGAATGAACTTAAATATGTTTCCTAATTTCTACAGACCTTCATTCCCTTATCTGTCAAATGTTGATCTTGGATAAGAGACAACTATTGCTTCTTCTGTTGTTGTGGGATCATTTCCTTCACATCTGACTCTTTGTAACCCCATTTGGAGTTTTCTTGGCAAGATACTAGAGGGATTTGCTATTTTTTTCTTTAGCCCATTCTACAGATGATGGAACTGAGATAAAGAGAATTAAGTGACTTGGCCAGGGTCACATAGCTATAAAGTGTTTGAGGTCAGATTTGAACCCAGGAAGATGAGTCTTCCCAACTACTTAGAACAGAGAGCAACTCTGACAGGTGAAAATCAAACCTGGTTAGTAAAAAATTAATAAGGGATGTACAAATTAATATGGAGATGGGTTAAAAGTCTTTAGCACTTCCTGATGAGAATGTATCTTTATCACTGGTGCTTCCAACAATCTAGACAAAGATTTATCTTTACTCAGATCACTCTGCTTGGTTTTCCTTTTCATGACAAAGAATCATGATTCCTCTAGATTTCAGTGAAGAGACTCAAAGGCATGGATTAATGCTTTAGAGCTAGAATTCTTCTAGGTTAGATTCTATTCACATTCTGAACCAAAGTAATGTCTTTTAGTTTAGTGGGGTCCTTCCCAAGATCTCTACCCCAAGGATAAGACCAATCTTATGTATCAGCCTTGTCCTTCAGAGATTGGTTGAATAATCTACAGGGAGAGCCTTGTCCCTGAATGAAGAAATATAAAGGAAAAACTCATCTTAATTTAATAATTGGTTATTAATGTAATATAGAAAATGATAATTTATCTTAATGATAATAATAATAATAATATAGCTAGGTGGCATAGTAGGTAAAGTCCTGGACTTAGAATCAAGAAGATTCCTCTTTGTCAGTTCAAATATAGCCTCAGATACTTACCAGATGTGTGATTAAGACTATTACTTTAGCCCTGACTGTCTCAGTTTCCTCATCTGTAAAATGAGTTAGAGAAGGAAATGGCAAACTACTTCAATATCTTTGCCAAGAAAACCCCAAATGGGATTATAAAGATCTGGGCATGACTGTAAAATGATGGAACTGAATCCTAACAATGAAGTATTACCTCACATTTATAAGTGACTTTAACATTACAAAGGACTTTTCTAGCAAGACTTTTATGATGAAACAAATCACATTCTACCTTTGAGAAGGCAGGTAGGTAGTTCAATGGAGAGAGTGCTGGGCTTAGAGTCAAAAAGAATGGAATTCAAATACATCTTTAGACAATTAACAACATTTGAGGAAATTCAGGTTTAGGAAGGTTACTTGCCCATGGTTGAAGTATTAATAATTACTAAAATCATATTTGAGCCCAGTTCCTTTTAGAGGGAGTGGAGAAGAAGAAAACTCCTTTGAAACGTAGAGGACATATGTTCAAATCCCAGCTTTACTATTTAATTCTTGTGTAACCTTAAACAATTCTTTCAACCTCACTAGGCCCCAATTTCCTGTTGTAATAGATGTACATAATAGTGCTCTGGCTTCATCCTACCCAACATCCTTTAGAATGATATCAAGTTTAAATCTTAACAGTGTGCTGTTTGAGCACAAAATGAAGCACAATTTCATCAAAATGGAAAAGCCAAAGTATCACCAGGAAATTGGTACACAGCATGAAGTGCCAGATGAATTTATTTTTACTCCCCTGAAATTCTAAGATCTTTTGCTTTTGTAAACACATTCTAAGGGGAAAAAAAGAAAACAAACCTCCAAAAGATAGAAAGTGATTTTTTTCTTTCTTTACTATAGCTTTTTATTTACAAGATATATGCATGGGTAATTTTTCAGCATTGACAATTGCAAAACCCTTTGTTCCAATTTTTCCCCTCCTTCCACCCCCTCCCCCAGATGGCAGGTAGACCAATACATGTTAAATATGTTAAAGTATATGTTAAATACTATATATATATATATACATGTCCATACAGTTATTTTGCTGCACACAAAAAGTTGGACTTTGAAATAGTGTACAATTAACCTGTGAAGGAAGTCAAAAATGCAGGTGGACAAAAATAGAGGGATTGGGAATTCTATGTAGTGGTTCATATTCATTTCCCAGAGTTCCTTCGCTAGGTGTAGCTGGTTCAATTCATTATTGCTTTATTGGAACTGATTTGGTTCATCTCATTGTTGAAGAGGCCACATCCATCAGAACTGATCATCATATAGTATTATTGTTGAAGTATATAATGATCTCTTGGTCCTGCTCATTTCACTCAGCATCAGTTTATGTAAGTTTCTCCAGTCCTTTCTGAAATCATCCTACTGGTCATTTCTTGCAGAACAATAATATTCCATAACATTCATATACCGTAATTTATTCAGCCATTCTCCAATTGATGGGCTTCCACTCAGTTTCCAGTTTCTGGCCACTACCAAGAGGGCTGCCACAAACATTCTTGTACATACAGGTCCCTTTCCATTTTTAAAAATCTCTTTGGGTTATAAGCCTAGTAGTAACACTGCTGGATTAAAGGATATGCACAGTTTGATAATTTTTTGAGCATAGTTCCAAATCGCTCTCCAGAAAGATTGGATGTATTCACAATTCCACCAACAATATATTAGTGTCCCAGTTTTCCCATATCACCTCCAATATTCCACATTATCTTTCCCTGTCAATCTGACAGATGTGTAGTGGTATCTCAGAGTTGCCTTGATTTGCATTTCTCTGATTAATAATGGCTTGGAGCATCTTTTCAATATGGCTAGAAATAGTTTCAATTTCTTCATCTGAGAATTATCTGTTCATATCCTTTGACCATTTATCAATTGGAGAATGGCTTGATTTCTTATAAATTAGAGTCAATTCTCTATATATTTTGGAAATGAGACCTTTATCAGAACCATTGAGTATAAAAATGTTTTCCCAGTTTATTGCCTCCCTTCTAATCTTGTCTGAATTAGTTTCATTTGTACAAAAACTTTTCAATTTGATATAATCAAAATTTTCTATTTTGTGATCAATAATAATCTCTAGTTCTTTGGTCATAAATTCCTTCCTCCTCCACAAGTCTGAGAGGTAAACTATCCTATGTTTTTCTAATTTATTTATAATCTCATTCTTTATGCCTATGTCATGAAACCGTTTTGACCTTATCTTGGTGTACGGTGTTAAGTGTGGGTCAATGCCTAGTTTCTGCCATACTAATTTCTAATTTTCCCAGCAATTTTTGTCAAACTGTGAGTTCTTATCCCAAAAGCTGGGGTCTTTGGGTGTGTCAAACATTATATTATTAAAGTTATTGATTATTTTGTCCTTTGAACCTAACCTATTCTACTGATCAACTAGTCTATTTCTTAGCCAATACCAAATGGTTTTGGTAACCACTGCTTTATAATATAATTTTAGATTTGGTACAGCTAGGCCACCTTCATTTGATTTTTTTTTTCATTAGTTCCCTTGAGATTCTTGACGTTTTGTTTTTTTCATATGAACTTTGTTGTTATTTTTTTCTAGGTCATTAAAATAATTTCTTGGGAGTTTGATTGATATAGCACTAAATAAATAAATTAGTTTAGGTATTATTCTCATCTTTATTATATTCATTTGACCTATCCAAGAGCACTTAATATTTTTCCAATTGGTTAGAGCTGACTTTATTTTTGTGGAAAATGTTTTGTAGTTTTGTTCATATAGTTCCTGACTTTCCCTTGGCAGATAGATTCCCAAATATTTTATACTATTGACAGTAATTTTAAGTGGAATTTCTCTTTGTATCTCTTGCTGTTGGATTTTGTTAGTGATGTATAAAAATGCTGAGGATTTATGTGGATTTATTTTGTATCCTGCAACCTTGCTAAACTTGTGGATTATTTCTAATAGCTTTTTAGTAGAATCTCTGGGGTTCTCTAAGTAATCCATCATATCATCTGCAAAGAGTGATAATTTAGTTTCCTTATTACCTCTTCTAATTCCTTTAATCTCTTTTTCATCTCTTATTGCTGATGCTAGCATTTCTAACTCAATGGGCAACCTTGTTTCACTCCTGATTTTATTGGGAATGGTTCCAGTTTATCACTATTACATATGATGCTTACTGATGGTTTTAAATAGATGCTACTGACTATGTTAAGGGAAAGTCCATTTATTCCTATACTCTCTAGTGTGTTTAATGGGAATGGGTGTTGGATTTTATCAAATGCTTTTTCTGCATCTATTGAGATGATCATATGTTTTTGTTAATTTGGTTATTGATATAGGTAATTATGTTAATAGTTTTCCTAATATTGAACCAGCCCAGCATTCCTAGTATAAATCCTACTTGGCCATGGTGTATTATTCTGCGGATGATTTTCTGTCATCTTTTTGCTATTATTTAAGATTTTTGCATCAATATTCATTAGGGAGATTGGTCTATAATTTTCTTTCTCTGTTTTCAACTTACCTGGTGTAGGTATCAGTACCATGTCTGTGTCATAAAAGGATTTTGGTAGGACTCCTTTATTCCCTATTTTTTCGAATAGTTTAAATAGCATTGGAGCTAATTGTTCTTTAAATGTTTGGTAGAATTCACAAGTAAATCCATCTGGTCCTGGGGATTTTTTTCTTAAGGAGTTGATTAATAGCTTGTTCTATTTCTTTTTCAAAAATGGTACTATTTAACCAATTTACTTCTTCCTCTGTTAATCTGGGCAACCTATATTTTTGAAGATATTCATCCATTTCATTTAAGTTATCAAATTTATTGGCATAAAGTTGGGCAAAGTAACTCCTAATTATTGCTCTAATTTCCTCTTCCTTAGTGGCAAGTTCTCCCTTTTCATTTTTGAGACTAACAATTTGATTTTCCTCTTTCCTTTTTCTAATCAAATTTACCAAGGCTTTATCTATTTTGTTCATTTTTTCATAGAACCAACTTTTAGTTTTATTTATTAATTCAATTTTTTTTTTTACTTTCAATTTTATTAATCTCTCCTTTTATTTTTAGAATTTCAAGTTTAGTTTTTGATTGGGAGTTTTTAATTTGCTCTTTTTCTAGCTTTTTTAGTTGCAAGCCTAATTCATTGATCTTCTCTTTATTTAATGCAAGTGTGACTCTAGAGATATAAAATTTCCCCTTATTACTACTTTGGCTGCATCCCACACATTTTGGTATGTTGTCTCATTATTGTCATTTTTCTTGGGTAAAATTGTTAATTGTGTCTATGATTTGCTGTTTCACCCATTCATTCTTTTTTTAAATTTTTTTTATTATAACTTTTTATTGACAGAACATATGCGTGGGTAATTTTTTACAACATCATCCCTTGTACTCACTTCTGTTATGACTTTTCCTTTCCCTCCCTTCACCTCCTCCCCTAGATGTTAAATATTTTATAGTATATCCTAGATACAATATACATGTGCAGAACTGTACAGTTCTCTTGTTGCACAAGAAGAATTGGATTCAGAAGGTAAAAATAACCTGGGAAGAAAAACAAAAATGCAAGTAGTCTACATTCATTTCCCAGTGTTCCTTCTCTGGGTGTAGCTGATTCTGTCCATCATTGATCAATTGGAACGGAATTAGATCTTCTCTTTGTCTAAGATAGCCACTTCCATCAGAATACATCCTCATACAGTATTGTTGTTGAAGTATATAATGATCTCCTGGTTCTGCTCATTTCACTCAGTATCAGTTCATGTAAGTCTTTCCAAGCCTCTCTGTATTCATCCTTCTGGTCATTTCTTACAGTACAATAATATTCCATAGCATTCCTATAACACAATTTGACCAATCATTCTCCAATTGATGGGCATCCATTCATTTTCCAGTTTCTAGCCACAACATTTTGGCACATACAGGTCCCTTTACCTTCATTAGTATCTCTTTGGGATATAAGACCAGTAGTAATATGCTGGATCAAAGGGTATGCAGTTTGATAACTTTTTGAGCATAGTTCCAAATTATTCTCCAGAATGGCTGGATTTGTTCACAATTCCACCAACAATGAATTAGTGTCCCAGTTTTCCTGCACCCCCTCCAACATTCATCTTTATTTTTTCCTGTCATCTTAGCCAATCTTACAGGTGTGTAGTGATATCTCAGAGTTGTCTCAATTTGCATTTCTCAATAGTGATTTGGAACACCCTTTCATATGAGTAGAAATAATTTCAATTTCATCATCTGAAAATTGTCTGTTCATATCCTTTTACCATTTATCAATTGGAGAATGCTTGATTTCTTATAAATTAGAGTCAATTCTTTATATATTTTGGAGATGAGGCATTTATCAGAACCTGTAGGTGTACAAATGTTTTCCCATTTTATTGCTTCCATTCTAATCCTGTCCACATTAGTTTTATTTGTACATAAGCCTTTCAACTTAATGTAATCAACATTTTCTATTTTGTGATTAATAATAATCTCTAGTTCTTCTTTGGTCACACATTCCTTCCTCCTCCACAAGTCTGAGAGGTAAACTATCCCATGTTTCTCTAATTTATTTATAATCTCATTCTTTATGCCTAAATCATTGACCCATTTTGATCTTATTTTGGTGTACGGTGTTAAATGTGGGTCCATGCATAGCTTCTGCCATACTAATTTCCAGTTTTCCCAGCAGTTTTTCTGAAATAGTGAATTTCTGTTCCATAAGTTGGGATCTTTATCACCCATTCATTCTTTAGGATGAGATTATTTAATTTCTAGTTACTTTTTAGTCTGTTTTCTCCTGGCTTTTTATTGAATATAATTTTATTGCATCATGATCTGAAAAGAATGGATTTACTATTTCTACCTTTCTGCATTTGAATTTGATGTCTTTATGACCTAATATATGGTCACTTTTTGTATAGGTTCCATAAACTGCCAAGAAGAAAGGGTACTCATTTTTGTCTCCATTTAGTTTTCTTCAAAGATCTATCATACCTAACTTTTCTAGTGTTCTATTTACCTTTTTAACTGTTTTTATTTATTTTGTGGTTTGATTTATCTAGTTCTGAGAGTGCAAGGTTGAGATCTCTTACTATTATTGTTTTGCTGTCTATTTCTTCTTGCAGCTCTCTTAACTTCTCTTTTAGGAATTTAGGTGCTATATCATTTGGTGCGTATGTTTAGTATTGATATTATTTCATTATCTATGCTGCTCTTTAGCAAGATATAATGCCCTTCCTTATTTCTTTTTCATTAGATCAATTTTTGCTTTTGCTTGATCTTAGATCAGGATGACTACCTCTGCTTTTTTAACTTCACCTGAAGCATAGTAGATTCTGCTCTGACTTTTTACCTTTACTCTGTATGTATAGTCCTGCTTCAAGTGTGTTTCCTGTAAACAACATATTGTAGGATTCTGGCTTTTAATCCAGTCTGCTATCTGCCTCATTGTGATGACTGGATATTTTAAAATCAGACAGAGTTAAGAATTCAGGTTAAGGGAAAATCTTCAATCTTTATTCTCAGTAGAGGTGAAGAAGGATTGGAGGTGAAGGGGGATCAGTGGTGAAGGGGGGATTGCACTAGCAATGTGTGCAGCTGCGTCAAAAAGCCAGCCAGCCATCTCTCCCTGCCTCTCTTCCTGCCCCTCTGCCTCCACTCACCAAAATCATCATTTCCTATACAACACATCAGGACTTGCACAAAGAGTGGGTGGGGGCCATTCTTTCTCCAAGCATATATATGAATAGAGTATGGTCCAATTACTATTTAGCTTCATGTGCTTGGGACTTCAGTGCATCAACTTGAGCGTCAGCCCATTAAACCTCATCTTTATGGGAAAGTTTACTCATTCACATTTTTGGTTAAGATTACTAATTATGTATTTCCTGCTATTTTATTAACCCTAGTTTATGCTTTTTCTTTCCTTTTCCAGTATTTCTCTAATTTATTTATAATCTCATTCTTTATGCCTAAATCATTGACCCATTTTGATCTTATTTTGGTGTACGGTATTAAATGTGGGTCCATGACTAGCTTCTGCCATACTAATTTCCAGTTTTCCCAGCAGTTTTTCTCAAATAGTGAATTCCTATTCCATAAGTTGGGATCTTTATCACCCATTCATTCTTTAGGATGAGATTTCCCCCTCCCCAGTATTAAACTTATGAGTACCACTTGATTCTTGCAGCCCTCACGCTTTAGGATCTCTCTTTCCCACTTAGAGTCCCTCTTCTTTTCTTAAACCTTTCCCCTGTATTCCCTTCTGTTTATCCTACCTCTTTTCTTTTCACTTTTCCCTTCCTACATTTAAATGAGGTGGGAGAAATTTCTCTGTGAACCAAATATGTCAAATAATTTCTCTTTGAGTCAATTCTAATGAGAATTCGCTATGATTTACACTATGATCATCCCCCTCCCTTCTTTCCCTGAGATATAATAGGTTTCCTTTGCCTCTTTGTGAGATGTAGTTTCCCTGTTTTTACCTCCACTTTTCCCTTTTTCTGGTAAATTTCCTTTCCATTTCGATCCTTTTTTATATTATAACAGTAAACCAAATTATACATGTACTCTTTATATATACCCATAACAGAAATACAGTTCTCAAGAGTTCTTTTTACCTCTTTATGCTTCTCTTGAGTCCTATATTTGGAGATCAAACTTTTTGTTCAGCTCTTTTTTTTTTTTTTATCAGAAATATTTGGAATTCATCTATTTCATTGATTGTCCATCTTCTTCCCTGGAAGAAAATGCTCAGTTTAATGGGGTAGTTCCTTCTTGGCTGTATACCAACTTCTTTTGCCTTTTGGAATGTCAGATTCCAGGCCTTTCAATCCTTTAATGTGGAAGCTGCTAGATCCTGAGTGATTATTGTGGCTCCTTGGTATCTGAATTGTTCTTTTCTGGCTGTTTCTAGTATTTTTTCCTTTGTCTGATAGTTCTAGAATTTAGCCACAATATTTCTTGGAGTTTTAATTTTGTAATCTCTTTCTGTAGGTTATTGATGAATTCTTTAAATGTCTATTTTAGCTTCTGTTTCTATGACATTTGGGCAGTTTTCTTTGACAATTTCCTGAAAAATAGAATCTAGATTCTTTTTTCATCATGTATTTCAGGGTGTCCAATAATCCTCAGATTGTCTCTCCTAGATCTATTTTTCTGGTCAATTGTTTTCCCATTATGCATTTTGCATTTTTTTTCTATTTTTTCATTTTTTTTGGGTTTTGCTTGACTGATTCTTGTTGTCTTAAACCATTTGTTCAATTCTGAATTTTAGTGTGTTATTTTCTTCATTTAGTTTTTTTACTTCTTTTTGTATTTGTCCAATTGAATTTTTGAAGAGTTGTTTTGTTCTATGGAATTTTTTTTTTCCATTTCACAAATTCTGTTTTTTAGGGAATTAAATTTTTTTCCATTTCCCAAATTTTGTTTTTTAAGAAGTTATTTTCTTTTTCTGTTTCACAAATTCTATTTTTCTGGGAGTTGTTTTCCATCTTTTAATGAGTTGTATGCTTTTGCCATTTCATTACGTCTATTTTGTGTTGCCTTTTTTAGACTCTCTTGAGAGGCTTTCATTTTCTTTCTCCATTTTTCCTCTACTTCTCTTTTAAGATGCTGTCTACAGGGGGGCGGAGCCAAGATGGCGGAGAAGACACACGCGACTTTCTAAGCTCTTCTCTTACCCTCTTTATCAATATTATATCGAGCCTCAAAAATAGTCTTGACTGCTACAATTCGTAAAGATAAGAAGTAGAACAACTCACCGGCCGAAGAAAATCTGCAGTCTCGCCAAAAAGGTTGGTTCCGGGGCCAGGGGAGATCGGCGCAGACTGGGAGAGAAATTAGGTTCCGAGGAGAGTCTCAAACCAAGGGTGAAGGCACAGATCTCAGCACAAGCGTGCAGCCCCAACCCGCAGTACGGGCTTTTCCTTGGGGCAGTTGTGATCCTGCACGGCAGGAGGACGCAGCCCAGGTTAGCCTCCAATCTGCGCAGTGGGGAGCTCGGCTTGGGGCCATAGAGCTTTTCCAGGGCCGATTTGCATCAGGCAGAGACGCTGGGCAGAGTTTGTGGAGGTCTGCGGTCTGCAGTCTGCGGTCTGTGGTCTGTGGTCAGCTGCTAATACTCACAGTCCCACAAGAGGCTCCGGCCTGGGGCAGTGACACTTTCACCCCTTAGTCTCTCGCCAAGGGCAATCGATAATCCACTCAGCCCTACTAAGCAGTTTGATAGCTCGGCCAGTGCTGAATCCACTTCCTGTTGGGGGAAGGGAAAACTCTCACTCAGAGCACTCCCATACCTGGGAGCCGGAAATCGGTTTACATCTTTCCCTGCTCTGCAGAGGAAGCTGGTAACCCCTTGCCTAGGAGACCTACCCTAAAGGCTTTAAAACATGAATAAAAAGATGAAAAGAACGATCAACAGCTTCTATGCAGAAAAAGAGCAGGTCAGCAAACCTGAAGAGACCTCAAACAGCAAAAATGAATCAGACTGTCCTCCTTTACATAATGCTCTCATAGAAGAGACCATTAAAAGTCTCAAAAGAGAGTTAGAAGATAAATGGGGAAAGGAAAGAGAAGCCTTATAAGAGAGCAACAACTTCCTGAAATACGAATTGGAAAAAATAAAGAATTCACTAGAAAGTAGGATTTGTGAATTGGAAAAGACAAAGAACTCGCAAGAAAGTAGGATCCGTGAATTGGAAAAGACAAAGAACACGCAAGAAAGTAGGATCTGTGAATTGGAAAAAGAAAATAATTCACTAAAAAAAAAATTAGTGAAATGGAAAAAATTCCACAGACCAAAACAATACATTCAAAACTCAATTGGACATATACAGAAAGAAGTAAAAAAAGCTATTGAAGAAAATAATTCTTTAAAAATTAGAACTGAACAAATTGAAACTAATGATTCATTGAGACAGCAAGAATCAGTCAAGCAAAAACAAAAAATGACAAACTGGAAAAACCACGAATTTTCTACTTGCAAAACGACAGACTTGGAAAATAGATCTAGGAGAGATAATCTGAGGATTATTGACTTTCTGAAAACTATGATGAAAAAAGAGCCTAGATACTATTTTACAAGAAATCATCAAAGAGAACTGCCAGATGTAATAGAATCAGAAGGTAAAATAGGCATTGAAAGAATTCATCGAACACCTTCTGAAAGAAACCCTAAAATAAAACCCCAAGGAATATTGTGGCAAAATTTCAGAACTATCAGATTAAGGAAAAATTTTACAAGCAGCCAAAAAAAACATTTAAATACCTGAGGTGCCACAATAAGGATCACCCAAGATCTGGCTGCCTCTACATTAAAGGAAAGAAGGGCCTGAATATGATATTCCGAAAGGCACAAGAACTTGAGATGCAGCCTAAGAATAAACTACCCAGCTAAGCTGAGCATTTTCTTCCAGGGAAGAAGATGGAATTTAATGAAACAAATGAATTCCATTTGTTTCTGAAGAAAACCAGAACTAAACAAAAATTTGATCTCCAAGAATAGAACTCAAGAGATGCAGAAAAGGTAAAAATAACTCTTGAGAATTGTATTTCTGTTGTGGATATACAAAAAGAATACATGTATAATTTGATTGTACTGATATAACATAAAAAGGGAAGTAGATATGGAAAAGGGATGATGGCAGAACAAGGTGGGAAGGAGGGATAAAAGAGGGAAACCACATCCCACAAAGAGGCTAAGGAAACTTATCATATCTGAGGGAATTTAGAGAGGGGAGGAAACTTGTGTGAATCTTACTCTCATCAGAGTTAGCTCAAAGAAAAAATAATTGACATTTGTTTTAGAGAAAATTCTCTCTCGCCTCATTAAAACGGGGAGAGGAAAAGGGAAAAGAAAAGAGTAATAAGGGAAGGAAGGGGAAAGACTCAAAGGGGGGAGGAGGATTATAAAGAGGATAAGTATCGTGATACAAGAGGTGTACATAAGTTTAAAAGGGGGAAAGAGGGTTGGGGAGGCAAGAATAAGTAAAGCACAATCTGGGGTTATTAGGATGGCAGGAAATACAGATTTAGTAATTCTAACGTAAATGTAAATGGGATGAACTCCCCATAAAGAGGAGGCAGATAGCAGACTGGATCAAAAGTCAGAACCCTACAATATGTTGTTTACAAGAAACACATTTAAAGCAGGGGATACATATAGAGTAAAAAGTAAAAGGCTGGAGCAAAATCTATTATGCTTCAGGTGAAGTCAAAAAAGAGGTAGCCATCCTTATCTCAGATCAAGCAAAAGTAAAAGTTGATCTAATTAAAAGAGATAAGGAAGGTAACTACATCCTAGCTAAAGGGTACATAAACAACGAAGCAATATCAATATTAAACATATATGCACCAAGTGGTATGGCACTCAACTTCCTAAAGGAGAAGTTAAGAGAGTTGCAAGAAGAAATAGACAACAAAACTGTAATAGTAGGAGATCTCAACCTTGCACCTCAGAATTAGACAAATCAAACCACAAAACAAATAAGAAAGAAATTAAAGAAGTAAATAGAATATTAGAAAAATTAGGTATGTTGTATCTTTGGAGAAAATTGAATGGAGATAGAAGGAATATACTTTCTTCTCAGCAGTTCATGGAACCTATTCAAAAATTGACCATATATTAGGACATAAAGATCTCAAAATTAAATGCAAGAAAGCAGAAATAGTAAATGCCTTCTTTTCAGATCATGATGCAATAAAACTACATTCAACAAAAACTTAGGGAAATAGACCAAAAGTAATTGGAAACTAAACAATCTCATCTTAAAAATGATTGGAGTGAAGCAAATTATAGATACAATTAATAATTTCACTCAAGATAATGACAATGATGAGACATCATACCAAAATTTGTGGGATGCAGCCAAAGCGGTAATAAGAGGGAATTTATATCCTTAGAGGCTTACTTGAATAAAACAGAGAAAGAAAAGATTAATGAATTGGGCTTGCAACTAAAAAAAAACTAAAAAAGAACAAATTAAAACACCCAATCAAATACTAAATTGGAAATTCTAAAATTAAAAGGAGAAATTAAAAATATTGAAAGTAAAAAACTATTGAACTAATTAATAAAACTAAGAGTTGGTTCTATGAAAAAGCCAATAAAATAGATAAGCCTTTGGTAAATCTGATTAGAAAAAGGAGGAGGAAAATGAAATTAGTAGTCTTAAAAATGAAAAGGAGAACTTTCCACCAACGAAGAGGAAATTAGAGAAATAATAAGGAGTTATTTTGCTCAACTTTATGCCAATAAATTTGATAACCTAAGTGAAATGGATGACTACCTCCAAAAATACAGACTTCCCAGATTAACAGAGGAGGAAGTAAATTGCTTGAATAGTCCCATTTCAGAAAAAGAAATAGAACAGGCAATTAAACAACTCCCTAAGAAAAAATCCCCAGGACCAGATGGATTTACATGTGAATTTTACCAAACATTTAAAGAACAATTGGCCCTAATGCTATATAAATTATTTGATAAAATAGGGAATGAAGGAGTCCTACCAAATTCCTTCTATGACACAGACATGGTACTGATACCTAAACCAGGTAGGCTGAAAACAGAGAAAGAAAATTATAGACCAATCTCCCTAATGAATATTGATGCTAAAATCTTAAATAAGATATTAGCAAAAAGACTACAGAAAATCATCTCCAAGATAATACACTATGATCAAGTAGGATTTATACCAGGAATGCAGGGCTGGTTCAATATTAGGAAAACTATCAATATAATTGGCCATGTTAATAACCAAATTAACAAAACCATATGATCATCTCAATAGATGCAGAAAAAGCATTTGATAAAATCCAACATCCATTCCTATTAAAAACACTTGAGAGTATAGGAATAAATGGACTTTTCCTTAAAATAATCAGCAGCATCTATTTAAAACCATCAGTAAGCATCATATGTAATGGAGACAAACTGCAACCATTCCTAATAAGATCTGAGTGAAACAAGGTTGCCACTATCACCATATATTATTTAATATTGTATTAGAAACGCTAGCTATAGCAATAAGAGCTGAGAAAGAGATTAAAGGAATTAGAATAGGCAATGAGGAAGCCAAATTATCACTCTTTGCCGATGACATGATGGTATACTTAGAGAATCCCAGAGATTCTAGCTAAAAAGTTATTAGAAATAATCCACAACTTTAGCAAAGTTGCTGGTTATAAAATAAACCCACATAAGTCATCAGCATTCTTATATATCACTAACAAAATCCAACAGTCAGAGTTACAAAGAGAAATTCCATTTAAAGTAACTACTGATAATATAAAATATTTAGAATCTATCTGCCAAGGGAAAATCAGAAACTTTATGAGCAAAATTACAGACCACTTTTCACACAAATTAAGTCTGATCTAACCAATTGAAAAATATTAAATGCTCTTGGATAGGACGTAGCAAATATAATAAAGATGACAATATTACCTAAACTAATCTATTTATTTAGCGCTATACCAATCAGACTCCCAAAAACTATTTTAATGACCTAGAAAAAATAACAACAAAGTTCATATGGAAAACAAAAGGTCAAGAATTTCAAGGGAATTAATGAAAAAATCAAATGATGGTGGCTTAGCTGTACCAGATCTAAAATTATATTATAGAGCAGCAGTTACCAAAACTATTTGGTATTGGCTAAGGAATAGATTAGTTGATCAGTGGAATAGATTGGGTTCAAGGGATAAAACAGTCAACAAATATAGCAACCTAGTCTTTGACAAACCCAAAGATCCCAGCTTTTGGGATAAGAACTTACTGTTTGATAAAATTGCTGGGAAAATTGGAAACTAATATGGCAGAAACTAGGCATTGATCCATACTTAACGCAGACACCAAGATAAGGTCAAAATGGGTTCATGACCTAGGCATAAAGAATGAAATTATTAATAAATTAGAGGAACATAGGATAGTTTACCTCTCAGACCTGTGGAAGGGGAAGGTCTTTATGACCAAAGCAGAATTAGAGATCATTACTGATCACAAAATAGAAAATTTCGATTATACAAACTGAAAAGTTTTTGTACAAACAAAACTAATGCAGACAAGATTAGAAGGGAAGCAATAAACTGGGAAAATATTTTTACAGTCAAAGGTTCTGATAAAGGCCTCATTTCCAAAATGTATAGAGAATTAACTCTAATTTATAAAAATCAAGCCATTCTCCAATTGAAAAATGGTCAAAGGATATGAACAGACAATTCTCAGATGAAGAAATTGAAACTATTTCTAGTCATATGAAAAGATGCTCCAAGTCATTATTAATCAGAGAAATGCAAATTAAGACAACTCTAAGATACATTCACACACCTGTCAGATTGGCTAAGATGACAGGAAAAAATAATGATGATTGTTGAGGGGATGTGGGAAAACTGGGACATTGATTCATTGTTGGTGGAGTTGTGAACAATCCAACCATTTTGGAGAGTAGTTTGGAACTATGCTCAAAAAGTTATCAAACTGTGCATACCCTTTGATCCAGCAGTGTTACTCCTGGGATTATATCCCAAAGAGATTATAAAGAAGGAAAGGACCTGTATGTGCACGAATGTTTGTGCAGCCCTTTTGTAGTGGCTAGAAACTGAAACTGAATGGATGTCCATCAGTTGGAGAATGGCTGAATAAATTGTGGTATATGAAAATTATGGAATATTACTGTTCTGTAAGAAATGACCAACAGGATGATTTCAGAAAGGCCTGGAGAGACTTAACGAACTGATGCTGAGTGAAATGAGCAGGACCAGGAGATCATTATATACTTCAACAACAATACTAGATGATGACCAGTTCTGATGGATCAGGCCATCCTCAGCAACGAGATCAACCAAATCATTTCTAATGGAGCAGTAATGAACTGAACTTGCTATACCCAGAAAAAGAACTCTGGGAGATGACTAAAACCATTACATTGAATTCCCAATCCCTATATTTATGCACACCTGCATTTTTGATTTCCTTCACAAGCTAATTGTACAATAATTCAGAGTCTGATTCTTTTTATACAGCAAAATAATGTTTTGGTCATGTATACTTATTATGTATCTAAGTTATATTTTAATATATTTAACATCTACTGGTCATCCTGCCATTTAGGGAGGGTGAGGGTAAGAGGTGAAAAATTGGAACAAGAGGTTTGGCAATTGTTAATGCTGTAAAGTTACCCATGTATATATCCTGTAAATAAAAGGCTATTAAATTAAAAAAAATAAAATAAAATATCTAAACCTAAAAAAAAAAAAAAAAAAAAAAGATGCTGTCTACATACTTCTAGGAGAGCCTTGTGTGATGGGCACCAGGCTATTTCACCCCTTGGAGCTTCATCTGGAGACAATCTTTCTTTAATCTCCTTGGGGTTTGAAATCTGTTCTCTTTTGCCATAAAAGCTGTCAATTGTTAGAGTCCTCTTTACTTTTTTACTCTTTTTTTTTTTAAGATAAGTTAATTTTCAGGCAATGGCAGTTGGGCTGTGTTAGTGCTGATTCACTCCTGGTGCTGTCTCTGCCATGTGGAGTCATTAGCAATGCCCCGGGGCTCTGTGCTGTCTGCCCTGGTGTTTGTGATCAGAGTCTGCTCAGGCACCCTGAGACTGCACTGCTCCCAGACTCTGAACTGTCTATGCTGGCATTTGTGGTCAGCTGCCCAGGCCTCGCTGTCTCTCTCCCACTTCTAATTGAAGCACACCTTCTCACGTCTGCTTTTTCCTGCAAACTCTCTGGCCCGGGAACTCCCACCACCACACTGAGACTGTTCTGCCCTGGGGTCCTGCTCTGTCTGTACTGGCATTTGTGGTCAGCCGTTTGTGCTTTGCTGCCTGTCTTCCATTTCTGATCGAAACAGATCTTTTCTGGTCTGTTTCCTTCCGCAAATTCTCTGCCCTGGGACACTGAGCTATCTGCACTTTTGTTTGTACTGGTTGCCCTGGCTGCCTCCCTCCCATTTCAAATTGAAACAGACCTTTTTTGGTGATTTTTGAAATTATCTTCTGCTGATAATTTGTTGCACTCCCAATATTTATTTATTCTGCCCATCCAGAGCTAATTCAGAGGCAGGATTTTATAATTATTGTGAGGGTTGTAAAGAAGGTCAGAGAGAAATGTGTGTTGTCTCTACCATCTGCCCCCGCTGGAATATTATTTTCTTTAAAAATGATGAGCTTATTATGGAAATGTTTGGAAAGATTTACATGAACTAATGCTGAATGAAACAAGTAGAATCATGAATACATTGTACAAAGTAATAGCAAGAATGTGCAATGATCAATTATGGAAGATTTGGTTCCTTTCAGTGGTTAAATGATCCAAGGCAATCCCACTAAACTTTGGAGAGAAAATGCTATCTATATCCAGAGAGAGAACTGTAATGATTGAATGTAAATCAACAAATGCTATGGTTACTTTAAAATTTTTCTTCTATTTTATTTTCTGTTGTGGTTTTCTCTTTTTGTTCTGATTTTTCTCTTCTAACATGATTCATAAAGAAATGTGTATTAAAAATTAATGTACATCTATAATCAGGAAAAATTAAGTTTAAAAAGTCATTTTGGGAATTTCAAATAAATTCTATTTGAAAAGAGGGAATATACTTGGATGAGTAAAACTCCTATTTCCCCAAATAATTGGATTCTCCTGTGCTTTACTGTTCTTCATTTAACCATACTTGAGAGCTGTTGTTACTATCACTTTTTTTTTAAAAAAGAAGTTCCAGTTTTAAAGAATACCATGAGAGCCAGAAGTTGACAACATTTCCCTTTCTTAACCTGGTGACCCTTCCCCATCGATAAATATATATATATATACTTTGCACAATAATTACTTAGAGTTGAAATCCAATGATTTATGTAATTACATTTATGTAATGACATAGTCTCTGTAGTCTATTTCTCCAATGATCTAAAATTCTGAACTTTACTCAGTCTCCATTTACACTACACTCTTTAATTTAAAATCCCTTCATAGCAAACCTCTATGTCAACTAAGCCAAGTAAAGGAGTGAGTGGCTTCTTGCCATTTTTTTTTTTTTTGAGAATATCCATGATAGAAACACTAAGGGCTCAACTTTATACCCATTTTCAATTTTTCTACCAAGTTTTATTTTAGCTGGAAGGACACTTGAAAACTGCCTCATACCAATACTTAAATTGGATTTCAAGCCAATGTTCTGGTTAATGAATAGAGGGGAAGGTGCCGTCCACTATTTTATTAACTATTCAGTGACATCAGTTGAAATATTTTGGGGGAAATAATATGTAAATGAAAAAAGTTGACATGATAAGGTGACTAAAATAGATTAGTTTGTTACTCATAAAGAAAGTATTGCAGATATAGTCATAGGCCACCTTTAAAACTATAGTAAATTGTAATTCATATGAGTCCTGATGCTTTTTTTAAAAAAAGAAAGCATCTTTTGTTTCTTTGGGAAAAAAAGTCATTTTTCCTTTTTTAATTTTTTTGGAGACTTTTTGCAAGTTTCCCCCCCCCCCCCAATTTTGAGGTTAAAAATGTTTGAAATCTTAGATGAAGTAATTAAAAATAAAGGACATATATTGGTTTAAATAGGACTAGGTTTGAAATTGCACAAACTATAACTAAATAAACACATGAGCATTTCATGCAGGTAAATATCATTAGCTCTTATCCACTGTGAGGGAGTGCTATGTCTGTAAAAACCCAGCAGCACCCCAGCTGTCCCAACAGCATCTTTCATCAATTGATTCTGGGCTTGTAGAATTCAAGCCAGCAAAATACTTTCCACTTTATAAAATCTTTAAAACCGCCAGGGGAGATGTCCTGGCCTTCCCAGTCTTGGAGCAGAAAGGGCTCCAGCAGACCACATGGAAAAAACATAAGGGGACCAGATTTTCCACGTTGTAATTTAGCACGAGAGAGGGTCTCCCTTCCAGAACCAGAAATCTTGAGGTGAATAATATTCTTACACATATTACTAAGTTTTCAAAGGTAGATAAAGGAGTTTAAGAAAGGCTTTCTGAATACTCACATATAAAGAGAATTATATTCCATTCCTCCCCTTTGTAATCTTGCTCCCTTGATTTGATTTTGACAGGGAAAAATCATCTGGCTTTTCTGACTGGGCTTTTTGCTATTGGCTTCATTATATACTTAGTTTAAAAAAAGGAAGAAAAAGATAAACAGTCTTTTACTGCATATCTTTCTCATATATTTTGATTCAAATTTTATTAATGAAAGGTAAGTCTAGATTACTTCATTCAATAAGTACACATTTATTGAGTACATATGTGTGAAGTACTACCTAAAATATTTTTACAATTATTTTACTAATAGCTATATCTAATGAGATCATACATTCACATAAAACACATTTGTTGAACAAAAACCTATACACAAAGTAGTGATCCAGGTACTCTATATTTATTTTGGGGGAAAGAGTATGGATTTGTGATTTTTTTTCTGCACAAATAGTTGCTTGGTGAGGAAATTCCTTCCAACTACACACTTGATAATTGCTCTACAGTTACTTAAAAGTATCTTTACTTAGAAACCCCCAAATTCTGAAATGTCATTATTTAAGCACAGTTCAATTAATTTTTATTCAACAAACATTTAATGAACACTTACTATGTTCAAGGCACCATGCTTTATTTTCTCACAATGTTTTCCTATAATTTTATGAAATTAATATCATTTGTTTTACAAATGCACAGCTAATTAAAATTTTTTGAAATTCAGCTAAATCCTTTTGGGACAAGTCTACATTTGTTATTATTGAAAATATGACCTTTTGTCAGTCTTGAAGTATATATATACATATATATGTATATATATATGCATATGTACAATAGAAAATTCTAAAATTGATTAAATATTTTCATATATGAACAGATATATAAGCAAAAGTTGAAATTTCAGAAATAATTTTTTTTTCTGAATAACTTGTATGCAATCTTTAAACATATATACCCCAATTAAGTTATGCTTTGGGTAGATCAGATATTACACAAATATTTTGCTTATATATGAAATTCTGATCTTGTTTATTTCTTAGGAGATTTTTTCAAAGGTCTTTTTACTGAAAATGAATTCCTTCAGTGAGTAAAATAAGGACAATGAAAATGTATAAATTCTATGAGAACAGTTCAGAGTTATACATTTATAAATTTTTGAAATGTGGATCTCATAATTTATCAGTCAGAGGAGAGCGTGCTTGGTCTGGTTTCATGAATATGATTATGTAATTCTCAAGAGAAAATATATAGATATGTTTGATTCAGACTTTAATTGTCTTGGATGTATTCTCTGAATATTATAATTTATTTTCATTTCAGCCAAACAGCTGACTTTTGGTGCTGAATTATCATATTACTTAAAAAGCATTATATTTGGAGTTTCAATGAAAATTGAATATTGATCAAGATCTTTGCTTAATCATAGTCTCCAACCTTTGTGTGTTGTTCTGAAGTTTCCAAAGCTCTGCTCCATCTCAGTCCTGTCAGATACATAGGTAACATGAACATTATCACCCCCATTTCACAGATGAGGAAAATAAAGCTTGCATTAGTTAAATGCTTGAATGTGATCACCTAACTTCTAAGTTTCAAAGTATTGTTCTTTAGTGATAATCATATTTGAGTGTGCCCCTACTTTGGGATTTTCTTGGCAAAGATACTGGAATGGTTTGCAATTTCCTTCTCTAGCTCATTTTACAGATGAGGAAACTGAGGCAAACAGGATTAAGTGACTTGCCCAGTTATACATCTAATAAATGACTGAGGCAGAATTTGAACTCAAGTCCTCCTGACTCCAAAGCTAGTGCTTGATATAATTTAAAGATCCATTTCCAGGTTCTATTCAAATCCATCATTCTTGTCATTCCTTGGCCATAAGTTGTTATGAAAGGGAAGCATAGACTTCTTCTTTCACTGTCATTCTGCCTGCCATTAAGTTTTTGGGATTCTGTTCTCTGGGTATGATCTTGGGAACATAAGCTTCTTCTTCATCTTCTGAATCCTTCCTCAATAATAAGTCTGAGATATTAAGGTATTCCTAGGTCAGCTGTCTAGGCAAACAAAAGTTGCTTGTTTACTGGTTATGGGGTCTAGTTTTATTCAGTTTAGCAAATCAACCTTGGATTTCCAGTATACTTTTCCTCACTCACCCAAATACAATCTATTTAAGATGCAGTTTTTTTCCCCTTGGCTTTTCCAAGGTATCAATATACCTCTTTTTAAAAGTTTATCTTTTTGAGCTTCCTGGTCACTAAGGAAACTTTGGTTCCAACTATTTCTCTTGTTTTGTCTCACAAGTGAAAACTTTTGCATCTGTTATCTCCCCAATTAGAATGTGAATTTCTTGAGATCTGTGGCTGTCTCTGCTTTTCTTTTTATATCTTGAGTGCATAGCATATAGTAAAGGCTTGATGAATGGTTTTTCATTCATTCATATCCCTTTAGTCCTGGCAAGCTATCATGGCAGACCATATGGATTGGAATTATAGGGTCTTGGAGTTGACTTGACAATTCAAGTCAATTATAAGATATCTTCTATATGTAGGACACTGACCTACATGCTTATCAAAGATGATAAACACCTAGATATTATATCAGTGTATTAAGGAAGATCAGGATATGCTGAGAATAGAGATGAAAAGAAATATTGAACCTCAGAGTTGCCCTTGCCTCATAGTTCTTGGCAGATACAATGTTATGGCAAACAACTGAATTCAGTGGCAGATGAATTACTACTGCTGATGGGTCTTATAAGGAAATCTGATGGAAATATTGCTGGTGCATATTTTGATTCTACTAACACATATTGGGTATTAAGAAAACATTTGGTGAGGACAGGGGGAGGTGGTGATGATGAAGGATGATAATGGTAATGATATTTACTCAGAATAAAAGTGAATTTTGTGTTGAGGAGATCCCTGATTGAAGCTTGCAGACTTGTGGAATCCTCAATATTTGGTCCTGCCTCTCCCTGCATATGGGTATATGTGGGAACTCATAGGTACCTGTCATTTCTACTTTAAGACTCCTGGTATTCCAGCAACCATGCAAAATATGCACCCAGATTGGAATAAATTTTTTTTCCTACTTTTTCCTTGGATACTTTATTATTTTCAAATTATAATTTATTTTTGTACTTAATTATACAAACATATATGTTTACATATATATATACAATCTCTAACCTTTCTTCCTTTGTGCAGGAGATAGGAGAACCCCTGTAATAAATATACATAATTAATTAAAACAAATTCCTGCAATGGACATATCTTAAAAGGGTTTCATTTTTGTATCCTAAGATAAGGGTATTTCTTCTCTCTTATGGAGTCATATGCTTCTTCAGTGGTTCTCTGGAATCATGGTTAGTCATTAATGTGATTAGGGTTCATTAGTCATTCAAAGTTATTTGTTCTTATAAAGTACTATTATTATCTCTATTTTATAGATGAGGAAACTGAGTCACAAAGACATTAAATGATTTGCTCAGAGGTACACAGCTAATAAGTGTCCGAGACAAGATTCAAACTCAGATCTTCTTGACTCCAAGTCCAGCTCTTTCTGCATTGTGTCACCTTAGCTCTCTTCTAGAATATTCCCAAGATAATTTTCAGTTTTTCCCCAAGCTATAATGATGCTTCTTCCCTCAGATTTCTAAGGAAATGTGGCATTTTATTATGTACTTTTGTAATGTAGTTTTGCACTACTGTATATTAGAAACATTTGTGTTCATTTCCTTGCTCCTTCTCCATGATCTTACCCTTACCTCATATAATGAGAGCAGGATCCATATCTTATTTCAACTTTAAATCTGATCACTATTTCTGCACAGTGATTTCTGTATGTCATAGGAAATTAGCATATGCTTATTGAATTAAATAGAATGAAAATAAACCATAATCAGTGATGACATCTCTATCTTCCAGTTCCTGGCTGCTTTAGGGTGATAATAAATATAAATAACATAGGTTAAATCATTAGGCCCATGACCCATTGAGCTGCTTATTTTTTTTTAAAGAACCCAAAAATTTTCACCAATTTAGAGAATTAATCAATAAAAAATGAAAATTTCAATGATCTAGTACAGATCCAGTGATCTACAGATGTAGAATGACATATATCAGTTCTTTACATACCTTAGCTGTCGCTTGTAGGATCAGGATTAGGTAAAATAAGGAAACAGGCATAATTGATTATTGGTGTCTTCCCAGCATCATTTTCAGTTCTTCCTCCTTTTCTTCACTCAATTGTTTCCTTACTTCCTCTTTAATTCTTAGAGGATGATAGATTAAAAATTGACATAATCTTTTTAGATTATTTGCTCCAACTCCCTCATATGGACGATCAAGCAGAGGTCTAGTGAGATTGCTATTTATCCAGAATCACATAATCAACACAAATCTAGGATTCAAGTCCAGAACCTCTGATTCCTAATCTCATTTTTCTGCCACTTTTCTGGATGCCCCATTTCTAGAGAGACTCTTCCTTTCAACATGTTATAATGACTCTTAAAGTCGAAGCTAGTAAAAATCTGCAAGAAGATTGAAGAGATATTTATATTTGAAAAGGAAACTATTGAAGACTAAAAAAGACCTTAAAAGCAAAAGGGATAAGTGTCTAACTGGGGAATTCTAGGCATACTGATTGTTAATAGAAGGGATATTTTCAGATAGCAGCCTACATCGGTTTCTCATATTACATTAGATTGAGCATTTTTTTTTTTGCTCTGTATAATCTTTAAAATAACTTTCAGCTCTAAATCTTGAGTTATTTCATAAAATCACTTTAAAAATGAAATTTCAATAATTAAAGATTTAGAGCTGGAAGGGATTTCAATTTAATTTGTTAAATTGATTATGCCATTTACTTTGAAATTTTTAAAAAGTAAAATTTTCCCATGAACATACTATTTTTTACTATTAATAAAACTTTGACACCACACATTTTATTAAATAATTATTATTTTATAAAGATGCCTTATTCATTTGCATCATCTAGAAGAAATGGATTGCCCAGATAATGAAAGCTTACCTTTAATAAAATGAAACCAATTTTATGGTAATCTTTCTAAAAATGTGATATATACTTTTCTTCCTTCTTAAGAAAAATATATTGAGCATGATTTAATATTGCTTTTATGACTCAGAGTCAACATTATGTACTATGTTGTGATATCCATTTGCCCCCTACACTAAATGGCACCAGATTCCTGGGCTTTTAAAATTTTTTCCATCTGCTTTTTATAATTTTTTCAATCTCCTCACCTCCTGGTTGGTTGTCAGCTGTCATCTTTCACTTTCTTCAGAATCTCTGACTCTACTATTTGTACTACTCCTTGTAATTTTCTCCTTCTGAGCTACTATGGACTGGAAAATTATAACAGGACTGTTAAAATTAAATATAAAATAAGAGTTAATAGGCATCTATATTGGACTTTAATCTTTTTTTCTTTAGGTGTAAAATGAATGGGTTTCATGACAACTATTTTGACTTTTAATTTTTCTTAAAAGGTCCTAGACTATATTTTGAATATTTAAAAAAATATTTAGTATTTTATTTCCCATTAGCTACATTTAAATATAATTTTAACATTCATTTTAAAAACCATGAGTTCCAAATTCTTTCCTTTCTTCTCCACTATCTTCTCTCAACTGAAAATGCAAGTAATTCAATATGTGTAAGTCATGCAAAACATTTCAGTCATAGTCATGGCATGAAAGAAAACACACAAAAAACCGTCAAGAAAAAATTAAGTTAAAAAACAAAACAAACAAGAACAAGAACAAAACACCTTATGCTTCAATTTACATTCAGGCACCATCAGTACTTTTTCATCCTAAGTTTTCAGTATTATCTTGGATCATTGTATTGTTGAGAATAGTAATGTCATTCACAACTGATCATTTTAACAATATTACTGTTATTTTGTACATAGTACATCTTACTTTTTATCAGCTCATAGAAGTCTTTCCAGATTTTTCTGAGAGCATCCTGCTCATCATTTCTAATAATACAATAGTATTGCATCACAATTGCCTATCACAGTTTATTTCACCATTACCCAATTGATGGGCATCCCCTCAATTTGTGATTCTTTTCCCTGAAAAGGGAGCTGCTATAAATATCTTTGTGAAGATAAGTTCTTTTCCTTTTTTTTTTTAATCTCTTTTTTGGATACAGATCTAATAGTGGGATTGCTAGTGACCTAGCAAAGTGTATGCATGGTTTTATAGCTCTTTGGACATAGTTCCAAATTGCTCTACAGAATAGGTTGAATCAGTTCACAACTCTTTCTATAATGTATTAACTCTAATTTTTCCACATTGTCCAACATTTGTTATTTTCCTTTTCTGTCATCTTAACAAATCTAAAAGACATGTAATAGTACTTCAAAATTGTTTAAAATTGCATTCATTCAATCAATAGTTATAGCTATGGATAATTATGATTACTATATTTGATAATGCTCATAATCTTTTGATCATTTATCATTTGGGGAATGCTCTTATTTTTATAACTTTGACCTAGTTCTCTATATGTTTGAGAAATGAGACCTTTATCAGCAAAACTTATTTCAAAAATGTTTTACAATTATTCTTGATAATTGTATTTCCCCATGTTTATTTTATTCTCTCTTCCCTTTCACTCTGTTTCATCAAAAATGTTTTGCTTTTGATTATTACATTCCTCAATCTGCCCTCTTTTCTTTCACCTCCCCTGAATACTTTACCCCTTCCTCTTCTTTCCTTTTAGGGTAAGATAGATTTCTACACCCAATTGAGTGTGCATGTTATTCTGTCTTTGATCAAATTCATATGAGAGTGATATTAATTCAACCTCTCTTTGCTTACTTCCTCTCCCCCTTCACTGTAAAAGTCTCTTTTAGGTGTGATAATTTACCTTATTCCACATCTCTCTTTCTTTTTCTCCTTCTATATTCCTCTCTCACCTCTTAATTTTATTTTTTAAATTATATTTAAAATAACTTAAAGATGGAATATATATACAATATATATATCTATATATATACATTTATTTATAAACATAATACATACATGCATATACACACATATGAGATATGGTTTACTTTCTTTTCAACTCTATAGGTATTTCAAAAGTCTTAATGCAATTTTCTGACATTAAAAATTTAAAATTATTCTAATATTTCTGAAATATCTTGAATTTAGCAAATTTGTTGAAGGAAGCAGGGAAAATTGGAATGGAGAAGAAAAGATTTTGAAGGGTAGCATTCAATTCTATTCTCTTTAACTAGCTTTTATTAAGCATCCACTATGTGAGAGTGCAATGTGAGATTCTAGGCATAAAATGACAATAGAGAGCTATGAGACATGTCTTATCTGAAGAGCTCTCTTGTTAAAGAGGAATTGGACTTTTTCTCTTTGGTCCAGCAAGAGGAAAAAAACTGTAGGAAGATGTATTTGAACTCAAGTGGCATAGAAAGGTGGAATTAATTGCCTATATTGATAGGTCTTCACTGGAGATCTAAGTGTAGCCTGAAAGAATACTTGTTAGGAACATTATAGAGGAAAACTCTGTTTGGGTGGGAGATGGACTGAAAAAAACTCTGAAAAATTTTATGATTTCATGACCTCAGAAGGAGGAAACGAGATTTTACAACAATTGGCTAGCTACTATTGCCTCCCTTTCCACCCATCTGTATTAATTTTGTATATTTTTATTTATATATGGACATCCTATCTCTCCCTATAGAAGTAAGATCTTTATTACTTAAATTATATCCCTGGGGTCTAGGACAGTATTTGGCACAAAGTAGAGTAGTTGTTTATTAAATGTGTCAGTGGCTTACTAAATAGTTGACTGATTGATATTGGCTTATGTATTAATTAAACAAACTTCCAAGTGACTGTTTATAAAATTTTATTATCTTAGTACCAGTTACCAGTTACCAGTACTTATTCTGGTCCATCAACATGGAGTAGAAGTGAGCCTGGGTTCTCATAATTTGTGCTAAGAGTTTTCTCTTTCACTGGCAGGTCTTAATGTCCTGGAGAGAAGTCAAGTAGGTGCCTGGCAATGAAGTTAAATCTGACAAGCATTGTAGTTAAATTTAGAATTGAGGAACATTGATTTCTTCATCTTATACTTATTTCTCCACTCTTTGAAAAGGAACTCCTAATCTTAATGCTTTACTAAAATATTTCTCTCCAAATTTATCTTTCTTCAGTTCATACGATCATAGAACTGACACTGAAAAATATCAAGTAAGCTCTCACCTGCTGAATCCATTGGTCTTTTATCAGTCTTGATCTTCCAGATTTCTCTGCAACAGCTTTTGAAAAGACTGTTTCTTTTTCTTCCTTTTGTCTTCCTTTTTTCTTCCATTTGTCATTTCTCTGTTCTTGTGTTATCCTGGGTATTTCATTGCTTCTTACTCTCTTTTGTCAGGTTATCCTAACATTTCTAAAGAAGGGTGTTTCCCAAGATTGTACTTCTACTTGTTTTAGGGGCTCAGTCACCATCTATAGGGCTCAAAAATCTGTACAAACTCGCTATTTCTCCTGATTTCTGGTATTATATACCAAGTATTTGCTGGACATTTTCACCTGCATGACCTTAAAGTATCTCAAATTTAACATGTCCAAACTGGAATTTCAGTAGTTCCCTACTGCTTCTAGGAATAGTTCCAAATTCCTCAGCTTATAATTTAAAACTCTTAACTGTCTGGCTTCAGATTCCTTTTCCAGACTTATACAATCAATGTGCATTCATAATTCCAGCCAAACTGGCCAACTTGTTATTTCCCAAATCTAACATTCAATTTCTTACCTTTGGATCTTGGTGCAGGTTGTATCCCTTGCCTGGAATGCACTCATTCATTGCATGTATGGCTAAGTGCTTTTTATTTTTAAGAGAGTTCTTCAAGTAAGACATGTCTCATAGCAATCTATGGTCAGGTGACAATTCTTATGGGAAATCTTTTCTAATTGTCCTAGTTGTTAATGTTCTATTCTTCCTCAAATTAACTTAATTTTATTTACATTTTATTTTATTTAAGCATGCAAATCATATTTAAAATATAACAAATTGTAATCTTCCACTAAAATATAAACTCCTGGGGACAGAAACTGAATTTGGTTTTGGATACACATTCCCTGTGTGTACCACTGTATCTTACTTAGAATATGCTTATTGGATTATTTTGGTGGCAATGAGTATTTTTTTGCCAAAATGATTCATGACAATTCATGAAACTCTCTGTCAGAGCATGACATGCATATTGTATAACTAGTATTCATGGAGTACTCACAACAAGAAGAAAAAAGTAACTTAGAAAGAATAACAACTCTAGAACTATGTGACTTGAGGCAGATTATTAATTAATCTGTCTGTGCCTTGATTTTCTTGGCTAGATAGAATCTAATTATCACTCAAGTATTATCTTTTTATATAGCATCTTTCTCACATATACTGTTCTTTTCACTCACACAGATACCACCCTAATTCAGATGCTAATCACCTCTTCTTTATATTATTGCAATAGCTTTCTAGTTAATCTCCCTGACACAACTTTCTTTCCACCCCAATCCTTCTTCCTCTGGTTGCCAAATGATTTTTCTAAAGTATAGGTATGACTGTGCAACTACTTTATTCAGTAAATTCCAGTGGTTCCCTATTATTCTAGGATCAAATATAAAACTCTCTCTCTCTCTCTCTCTCTTTTTGGCATTTTATACTTTTCATACAACAGTGTTTCTACTGGATATGTATCCCAAAGAGATCATAAAAAAGGGGGAAAGAGCCACATGTGCAAAAATATTTGTAGCAGCCCTTTTTGACATGACAAGGAACTGAAAACTGAATGAATGCCCATCAGTTGGGAAATGGCTGAATAAGTTATGGTATATGAATGTAACAGAATATTATTGTTCTATAAGAAATGCTCAGCTGGCTGATTTCAGAAAGACCTGGAGAGACTTACATGAATTTATGCTAAATGAAATGAGTAGAATCAAAGAGGACATTGTACCTAGCAACAAGATTTGTAATGATGAACTGTGGTGGGTTTGGTTCTTTTCAACAATGAGGTGATTTAGGTCAATTTCTATAGATCTGTAATGGAGAGAGCCATCTGCAAACAGAAAGAGGACCATGGGGACCGAATGTGGATTACAGCATAGTATTTTCACCTTTTTATGTTGTTATTGTTGCTTGCTTGTTTGCTTTTCTTTCTCATTTCTCCCTTTTTGATCTGATTTTTCCTATGCAGCAAGATAAATATGGAAATATGTTTAGAAGAATTGCACATGTTTAATCTACATTGTATTATTTACTGTCTGGGGGAGGTAGGTGGGAGGGAGAAAAATTTGGAACACAAGATTTTGCAAGGGTGAAGTTTGATAACTATCTTTACATGTATTTTGATAATAAAGAGTTATTACTTAAAAAAGCTTTTTATAATCTTGTTCCTTCCTAATTTTCCAGTCTTCCTGCTCTTGACTTTTTTCTATGCAATCCTTTCTATAAAATATACCATCTAGGTGGTGCAGTGGATAGAGTACCAGCCTTAAAATCAGGAAGACCTGAGTTCAAATCTGATCTCAGACACTCCACACTTCTTAGCTGTGTGGCCCTGGGCAAGTCATTTAATCCCAAATGCCTTAGGGAATAAAAAAGATATACCATCTCTTGTCTCCAGTTTTTGCATAGGCCCGTTTCCCATGATCAAAATCTCTCTTCTTAACTTCTCTACTTCTCTACTTCTTAACTTCTCAGAATGTTTGGTTTCCTTTTAAATTCAACTTAAGAGACAACTTTTCCAGAAAGCCTTTCCCAGTACTCCAAGATTCAGAGCATTGATTTCTCTAAGGTTAACTTCCATTTTCTCTATATTTATCTTCTATCTATACACACATGTATACATATATAAACAAACATATACACACATACAAACAAATATATAATATGGATTAAACTTATGTAGATGCTATAGATACATTGTCTTCTTCATTAAGCTCTAATCTCCTTGAGATCAGGGATTGTTTTTGTTTTTTATTTTCATCTCCAGTGCAACCTTCTAGTTGAAGTTGCTCAGTTCTTTCAAGTAGTTGGCCAATGAAACAGTAACCTAAGGCTGCATCCTTTCAAGTCTGAAGCCTATCAAAGAAAGGAAAACAAAAGAGTATCCTAATATAAGTAAAATGCCTACACAATTTTATTTTTTTTAAAAAGAGGGTGAATATTCATTGTTTGAACAATTGAATGAATAGACAAATTTGTTTTTATTGGAATCAGGAAGAATAAAAGGACAATTGATAACAAATATCAGGAAACAAGATGTGATTTTTCTTCAAGCCAAATGTCAGCTCCTTACTAATCTTATAATAGCTATAGCTTATCATAATGAAGAAAATTCTGAGAAGGAAGAGTAGACAGAAACAGCATTAGTCCATCCAATGGATTGTTAAGTTCATAGTTTCTAAGATCACACTCTATGCTTATGTTTTTGGCATGTATAGTAAATATTTTTTCTTAGCCCCATACTATCTTTATATCTTAGTAAGAACTTCTCCAATGCAATTGTTTCTTCATGTTTCTATTTTTTCTCGCTATTTGGCTTTAGGTTTTGATAGTGAGTCTTACTAGCTGTACTCAGAGATAGATAGTTGATTAGCTCCAGACTTCCAGCTGTTATTAGCTTCAGAATACATGCCAGCTACACGTCTCAATTTCAGAAGAATGTACTTTGAATTTCAAATCATTTTGAAAGAGAAAAAAAGTGTTCTCTTTCCATTTCTGCTTATTTTCAGTGTGCTGAGCCCAGTGAAAGCTGACTTCTTCAATGTAGAATCCAATCTACTTTATGATAGTAACCCAGAAGAACAGAACCTGAAAGAAATAGACTTCAGCTCTTACTAGAAACCAGCAATCTATCTGAAGTTCATCTATCACCAAATGAATTATCCTTGTTGAAGAAGTTAACTATTTCATTTAGAACAATATAAATTTAAAAATGAAAACAGAAAAGTTATTTTATAAACAGATAACTTTTTTTTATAGCTTTCTATTTACAAGTTATATGCATGGGTAAATTTTACAGCATTGACAATTGCCAAACCTTTTGTTCCAATTTTCCTCCTCCTTGCCCCCATCCCCTCCCCCTGATGGCAGGTTGATCAATACATGTTAAATATGTTAAAGTTTAAATTAAATACAATATATGTATACATGTCCTAATAGTTATTTTGCTGTACAAAAAGAATCAGACTTTAAAATAGTGTACTATTAGCCTGTGAGGGAAATCAAAAATACAGGAAGACAAAAATATAGGGATTGGGAATTCTATGTAATGGGTCATTGTCATCTCCCAGAGTTCTTTCGCTGGGTATAGCTGGTTCGATTCATTACTGCTTTATTGGAACTGATTTGGTTCATCTTCATTGTTGAAGAGGGCCACGTCCATCAGAACTGATCATCATATAGTATTGTTGTTGAAATATATAATGATCTCCTGCTCCTGCTCATTTTACTCAGCATCGGGTCAAATAAATCTCTCCAAGCCTTTCTGAAATCATCCTGCTGGTCATTTCTTACAGAACAATAATATTCTATAATATTCATATACCACAATTTATTCAGCCATTCTCCAATTGATGGGCATCCACTCAGTTTCCAGTTTCAGGCCATTACAAAGAGACCTGCCACAAACATTTGTGCACATACAGGTCCCTTTCCCTTCTTTAAGATTTCTTTGGGATATAAGCCCAGTAGAAACACTGCTGCATCAAAGGGTACGCACATAAACAGATAACATTTTGGAGCAAATGACTTAAATAGTTTGGAGAAAGTGTCACATCATGGATATAACTTTAAATCAAACATTCTTAAACAGGAGTCTTTGAACTTATTTTGTAGATGTTTTAGTAATTTTGTTTAAAAATAATTAATTTCCTTGATAATTCTATTATACATATTTAAAAACATTGTTCTGAGAAGTCTGTAGCCTTTACCAGCATGGAAAAAAGATTATCCAATGCCAAAAAAAAGGATTAAGAATCCCTGCTTTAAATTAATTGGCCACTCTATTTGTGAAACCTGTATCCTAAAATAAAAAAGGGAAGGAAGGAAGGACGGAAGAATGGAAGGAAGAAAGATAATATTACTACAAAGATTCAAAAATATATGTGATTTTGTGGGTTTGAATATTTTCTTGTCCGAACAGATTATTACCTTTCCAACAAATAACCCAGTGCATATTAAGTACTTTCTTGGTGCCAGGTATCATGCTATATTCGGGGTATACAAAGACAAAAAGAAAACAATTCTTGTTCTGACAAGTTTGCTTTCTCTTTTAGTAGACTGTCTCTTTGAGTTGTTGGGTACGTTATCTGTTTACCAGTCTTTCAGTGATAAGTCATTGTAAAATTATATTCTGAGACAATAGGCATAATCTGTTACTGGGCCTGCATTTCATGCCTTTTCAGTACTGCTGATATGTACCAGCATTTTCATTCCACTGACAAAATCTTAGAAAACCCAGAGTCACTTTCACACCTTATTGAGATAAAAGATGGGATGTGAGTTAAAAAAAGAGAATACTGAAAATAAGAAAAACAGGAGAAATGAGGAATATGATGCTTTAAGAGTGAAAGCCATTGATCCCACTGAATTTACCAATTGAGGACAGAATATGGCTACAAATAGTCGGTGGATGGGGTGCAGAGTTACTTAGAATATAATTAATAATTGATTTTCCTCAGTCTAGTTGATGGAAATAAAATGTTAGGGTCTTAGACTGAAGTCCAAAGAAGTGAATATACTCAATAACCCCTAAAAGTGTGAGGTTTTAATCAAACTTAATAGAATTAATGGTGGTTTGCCACTGGATGGATAACGGATCTGCCAAGCTCTCAATTACCTTTTCATAGACAAAATATGCTTTTTAAGGAGCAGGAAAAGACCTGAATGGATATACCATGAGTAAGAGAGCTAGTTATGGAAGAAGAACATTGTCCTAGAGGGAATATTGTTCCTTGCCTTTCTGGGAGGGAGCAGAGAAGGACTTCTCTCTCCTCTCTATACATATCCGCCAACAGTATGCTACCTTACAGTGTTGTTGCTCCCTTGACAGAAGAAGCTGGACTAGCAAGGGGCAGGCCTAATGTAATCAAGACACAAAAAAAGAATTTTTTGGAAACAGAGTTTTTCCTGTTAAGAGACAGGGAAGACAGGGCCCAGGAAGTCCAATCAAGCAATTTGCCTGGATGAGATGCTGCACACAGGCAGTATTCTATGAGGACAACATATGATGATATAATTTCTTTCAGTGTCCAAGATATGATTATCTTGGAATATATGTATTTACTAAATATGTGTCTCTAAAAATGAATTCTACACATGTATCCACTCTTCCCATTGATGCTGTGAGAAATGTATTTAATGAGGGGAAAGTTTAGTTACTATGACCATTCATAGATTAATTAGATAAACTAATTGCTATTTCTGATTGTCTATTAAACATAAATTCATGGTGGGACTTCTGAGTTATAACGTTAGGAATTCAGACTAAAAAGTGTACATTTAACCTGGGGTAGTCATCTCCAGGAGAAGCCAATGCCATGGAAAAGAATGATTTATACCTAAACTTTGTATAGGTATGAGATTGAGTTCAGGAGATTTGAAAATAGAGTCTAAAATACAATATGAAAGCTAGATATTTGTGTACTTATTGGGGATACCAAGATGAAAAACACAGCTCTTACCAGCTTTCATACATTTTCCTCCTGGAGTTGATCTTGAGATCAAGTTCTTCAGAACTTTCAAGCATGTTTTGGCTTACAGATTATTTTGAAATTCTTTGATGCTTTGATGGATCTGCCATCTGATCAGTTGGGGTATTCCCTGCTATAGTGCATCTTTGCATTAATATGTCATCCTGTGTGACTTTGTCCATATCACACACTCCATAGAGGTCCACTCAGTAATTAGGCTTCTTGAAATTTTAATATCAATGGAATGTGGCAAGCTGCCCATGATTTATCTGTGCCTCTTGCTCCATGATCAAACAGACTTCTCTTCCCATCATATATCTATCTGATGGCATAATATATGCAAAAAATAATTAATTACCTTAGGTTGTGTAGACTTTCCCTTAGAATTCATCAGAAGACCTATAGTGATATTGACCCCCAAGTTTGAAAAACATTGTCTCTTTTATCCACTTTCTAACAATATGCCCTTTGTTTATTTAATATTCTGTATTTATTGGAGCCACTATCAGATTGAGAAATGTGGAACCCAAATATCAAATGAAGCAATAGATTGGCAAAGGTAATAAAGCAAGTGTCTGTTTTTATTTTTGCCTTAACTGGTGAATCTGAAAACTTACAATGACTGTACTTATAACAGATTTTTTTTTTCTGCCAATGTGTATGTGTAAAAAATTCCACAAATTTGAAGGTCCAGAATAAGCAATTGGAGGTAATACAATAATTAAATAAAATAAACATTAAATGACTTAAAAATTTGCAAAGTGATTGACATTTGATATTCATAACAACCCTACAAAATAGATGCTATTATTATCTTTATTTTATAGATGAGAAATCTAAGGCAAGCATAAATAAATGCCCAGTGCCCTATAAGGCTGCTTTCTACCGTTAGTGTTCACTTGATTCATCTAACTCTCATCTGTGGTTCTAAGAAGCTATAGTATGTACAGCAGCCACATCATGGTAAACTATTTTTGCAGACGGGCTAAAGCAGATTAAAGGTAACTAAGGGGTTTTAAACCCTGTGGTAAATTAGGGAGGTGTATACCCCAAGCATATAAAGACTTTTCCTAGTGTGTTAAGGACCATGCCTAACTGAAGGGACAAGTCAATTCTCCAAGAGCCTCCACAGCTGTGAATCATAACACTTGAAGGAATTGCAAAGAAGCCTTTAATAATATAGATGTTCCTTGTGGATTGGGAATGAAATAAATTGGAGGCAAGAAGGAAGAGGAGAGAGGTCAGAGAATGCAATTGCCTCTCAGTCTCCTTGTATCATTATCATCCTCTCACATGAAGAGATCCATTTTACAAGTCTGAGTCAGACCTCCAGTAGCCACTGGTAGGTGGCTCCTATATCACAACATATAGTGCCCCAACATGGGGCATAAGAAACAAAGAAGCAGCAGTGCTTTAGAGCTGTTCATGGGTAGGGTCCTCTCAGAATCCCTTTGGTAACCCACAGGGAAGGAAAGGGAGAAGAGACCTGGTAAGATTTTATTAGTTGGGATAATTAAATGGGCCAACACATTAAAGGGCTGAGCCAGGAGACTGATGAGAGACTTAAATGGCTGTTCTGACTATAGTCCTCTTCTCCATTTAAAAGTTTGCCTCTGTGACATTTCATAAGCTTCAACACCTGCTATAGTGCTGTTTTCACTTTCTAGCATGCGGACTCAGATACCCTAGCATATAGACTTAGATAACAGCTAATGCATAAACTTACTGATCATGTTGTGAGGGGAAAATAATCGTGTTTTCATAAAACAAAAAAAGGGGAATTGTTAAGGATCATGCCTAAGTGAAGGGGCAGGTCAATTCTTTGAGACCCTCCACAGGTGTGGATCATAACACTTGAAGGAGTTATAAAGCAGCCTTTACTTACACGTTTGTTCCTTGTGGATTGGGAATGAAATAAATTGGAGGCAAAAGGGAAGAGGAGAGTGTTCAGACAATGAAACTGCCTCTCAGTCAGGAAGTCAGAGAATGTAATTGGCTCTCAGTCTCCTTGTATTATCATCATCCTCTCACATGAAGAGATCCATTCTACAGGTCTGAGTTAGACCTCCAGCAGCCACTGGCAGATGACGTCAGTATCACAACACTGGTGGAATGAGTGGATGAAATATTTTGTTCTGATGGCCATGAAGGCAGTTGAAGCAGGTGTTGTGGAGATTTTACATCTTGGTTGGACATCAAAAACACCAAGATCATACACTGAATCTCAAGTCATTACCAGTTGTCTTGACTCTATCTTGGGGCACTGGGCAGTGGTGGCTCTGGAAGAAAAAATGAGGCTGATGATTTCATGATTTTTGTCTCATTTAAATCCAATTTATACAGGAATCAAATGACAAAAGATGTCAAAAGATTCTCATCTGCAGCTCCAAGAAGCTGTAGCATGTACAGTGACTAAACTTTGATAAAACCTTCTCAGTAGACCCTTAAAAAATTGAGTGTAACCAAGTGGCATTAAACCCATAGGTGAATTAAGGGGGTATCTAAGCATGTGAAGACTTCCTTGGATAAATAGGTAGATGAGCAGACTTTGTTCCATGGACTATGAAGATGTCTGACACATATGCTGTGGAATTTTTACGACTTGGTCAGACATTGAAAATGCCAAGGTCATCCACTGCATACTGGGCCATCTCCAGCTATATTGACTTATCTTGCCACTGGACTTCAATGATCTTGGAAGAGAATGAGACTGATGACTTTGTGTAACTTTGCTTTGTGCCAATTCAGGCACAAATCAAAACATCACTCCATCATGTCATTAGTCATCTTAGAACACATAGAGTGAACAATAATAACATCTGAATACGGTCTTTTATTTTTAAGAGATTTTTGGAAAAGGAATAATGTAAGATTAAGTCTGGTATATATTGAGCATTTACCAATGATCAGCTGTGAATATATGTATATATGTATATATATATATTTATAATTCTATAGCTTCTCTTGTCATAATAATCTGTTGGCTATAATCTATTTTTTTTTCTCTTAGGAGTTCTAATTATCATTGAAAATGCTTTATATTCCTTTCTGGGGAGGAAGTCAGTTTTCCTTTTTGGTATTTAATTATTTTTCCAATCAAAGGTCTTTGAGAATTATTTGACAGAAATCTTTCCTTTATATTCCTCAGATACAAGTCTGAGTAAAGAGGAAAATATGATTAAAAATGAAAAGAATTTAAAGGAAGAGTAGAAAAGAACTCACAGAAAATTTCAAAAAGATAAAGAGAAAATCAAAGTACTGTTTCAATCTGCAAACATTTAAAAAACCAAATGGAAAAGAATACCATGAATGGGAGAAGTGTCTAATCCCTTGTGATACTGAAGAATTTGTTCCTGGTGAGCTTCACTCACATGTGCCCTATTTACTTTAGGTTTTATTGTTTAGAAGATCAGTTATGTCTGATTCTTTGGCTCTTCTATTTTCTATTGTCCCTCTAAATTTGTCCAAGTTGATGTTCAATGTTTCTATCTAGACATAAATGACAAGGACTGATGTTAAAAAGGAAAATCAGCAATATGAACCCATACAATTATCTTTTCTAATCAAAATTCCTTTGAGACTTAACTCATTTTTGGGATCTTATTCTTGTTCTTTCCACTCTGGTATCTCTCCCATATTTCATAAAATGAAAGATCTTATCATTAAGAGGGATTTTAGAGGCCCCTTCTAGAATACTTTAGTACAAAAGCTGAAATAATAAGCTACATTAGGAACAGGTGAAGAGAATGATTAGTAATGGAGTAATGTCACTTTCTGAGAGGGAGTAAAACCTATGGTCTGATAAGCAAGGTTCTATACAGCGGTAGCATCATGGAGCCATGTTAGATAGAAGCAAGGAAGACTCATATATCATGGAAGTGTTGGCAAACCATTATTAAATGTATTCCACCACCTGAATACAGAACTCCAGCCTGAGAATATATCTGAGAATTTTCCCCCAGTAGCTCAAGCCAAGTTCCCTTCATACATGATTCTAGGTCTACAGATGGCCTTTGCCATAAATCCTGCCTGATGGGAAGATTCCTCAGCTTTAAGTGGAATGGCAGAGAGTAAAGTAGAGCACAGTGAAACAGTATGAGGTGAATGAATGTGGTATTCTCCCCAACTATCCTTTCCCTCCTGAATATGCTCCTCCTGCTTTAGATATATAATCTTCTAAAAGTGACTCATTTTGTGGCCATCTTGGATATGAGCTATAGGTCAGTCTGAGTCAGAGCTGGCCCATTGTGATAGAACATTTATATAACAACTGATAGTTTTCCAAGGTATTTCTATGCACACTATATCTCATTTGTTTTTCTAACATGACTTTTCTAAGTCATGATTTGCACTTGTGTTCAGCATACCCATAATAATTGATGAGACCACATAACCATACCAGAATTGGAACATATAAAATATATATTACTTGTTGGGAAGTGATAACAGCTAAATGATTTATTTTGATCATTTTTTTTTACATCTGGTATTGAATTATATAACATTATTAAACTTGATTGAGTTTTAATATCTGAAAATTGAATACGTAAGACACAATAAGCCTCAAGAAAATCATGTCATTCTTAATCTCCATGTTGGACTTAATATGACAAAATAGACTATTTTGGAATTTTAAAAATAACACTAATTGGTTTTTAAAGTTGGAAACATCTTATCTGGGTTTCTCCATGCTAACAAGAGATGTTATCTTTAACTATGGTCAACGTTCTTACAAAAATCACTGGACATAAGGTAGTATCTTTCTTCCAGAAAATATAACTAGCAAAAAGTGACATATAATTTTGTTTCTATTATCATAAAGTAACAGCTATGTATAAGTCAATCAACAAGCATTTTATTAAATATTTTCTATGTGTCAGACTTTGTACAAGGCAGTAGAGTTGAAATAAAGACAAAAATGATAATTCCCCCAAAGGGGGACAGATCATTCTATCAGGGGGATTGAGTCATGTCTGAATTCATTTTTGTGCATCTATAATGCATGGATTTCACAAGGCAGAAAGGGATATAAGCATGAAGAACAGTTTGTGTCAAAGAACAGAGATGGACATAGAGTTGTCATTTATATAGGTAGCAAGTAGACCAACTGGTTGAACTTTATAGTGTGTGAATAAGAATGATAATAATCACTAGCTTCTGTACAGATTACACTTTATGAGCTACTAAGTCCTTTATATCTGTTATTTCATGTGAAAGGAAAAAAAATAAAATAAATGTAAGTTGAGAAAGGTTTTAAATGTCACCAAGGAAAATTTGTAGTTGATTCTAGAAACTAGAGCTTATTGATTAGGGAAGTGATATAGTCTGACTTATACTTTAGGAATATCCATTTGGCAGATGAGTAGAGGATGAATAAAGGAGAGGAGAGATTCCCATGGAGGAGGAGACAGGAACTGGAGGTCATGATATTTGAAGGAACATCAAGACTATGTTGAAGACTATAGTAGAAGGGCAGGAATTGAAGTAGAGAAGAATACTTTGAGTCAGACTGAACCCTTTGAGAAAGAAAGCTAATAGATAATTATAAGTAGGGTCTGGATTGGGTGATATAACTGGATAGATTAAGTCACAAAGTAGGAGAAATTATGGAAAAATAGTGTCAGAGGGAGAATCTAAAAATAGCAATGGAGAGTCACTGACTCTTCCCATCAATATGTCTATGTATGTGGTGATGGAGGGGATCATGAAAGAAATGATCTAGTACTGGAAAGGGTAATCAGGGATGCAATAACTTCTGGAATGAAGGTCAGAAGGTAGAAAGCATGTGAGAAGAAGAGATCTAACATGAGAAAAAATTTTGTTAAAAAAAGTGTTGCAGAAAGGTCAATGGAAGGGGCAAGCTGCATTGGGACATGGGAAGGGTAGGACTGAAATAGATGGCAATGGGAAAACAGTAATTAGAAATTTGGATAGATGGGCACTCTATATCATTGGTATTGGCAAAGCAATGAGTATACAGAATGTAAGCAGAGCACTCTATAGAGAAAAGACATTTGCCTTCTTAATTTATTCCTCTGTACATGTATTTTATTCACAAGGAAGATTCTCAGGTGCAGAGACTGTCTGATTTTTGTCTTTGCATCCCTAATACTTACCACAGATTATTGCATATAGTAGGTAGTCAGTAAATTGTAAATTTCTTTCTTTTTTGTACTGGATTGCTAAATGGTTAGATGAGGATAATGTATAAATGTAGTTTATAGATTGTTACCAAAACTTTTGATATTGAATCTCATACTTTGGGGAGAAGATGGAGAAATATCGATTAAGATGATAATATAATTAGTAGGATTAAATCTTGCTGAATAGTGGTATTCAGTCATGATTAGTTTAGTGTCATTGTGACAGGAATTCTCCTATGGTATAAAGTAAAAAGCAGTTTATTTTTATTCTATTTAGCATTTTTAACTTAGAAAATAGCTTAGAGACAGTTCATCAGACTTGCAGATAACACTAAGAGGAAAAGAGACACATGAGGCTAAAGTCAATATGTTAAAATGTCTTGACAAAGCACTGAATGGAAATTAAGATAAATTCATTAAGGGGTAGATGTAAAGTCTTACATCTGTATACAAAAAAATCAAATACAATACTATTACTACTAATACTATTCTACAACGACAACGACTACTACTACTACTACTACTACTACTACTACTACTATTACTACTACTACTATCACCTACTAGCATTTTTATAGCAATTTAAAGTTTTCAAAGAATTTTACAAACTATCTCATTTGCTCTTTTAAAAATACAAGTTATGAGAGACTGAAAAAAGATTTGGTAGTTTTGATAAATGTTTCTTACATTCATATTAGATTTCATTTTGTTCTATAGTTTTTATATAATTTTGCATGACCTATATATGTTAAGTTTTTACCCTTCCTAGGTTATACACATCATTAGAATCTGTCTCAATTTTTCAGAGATTTAACTTTTATAATGTAGATACAAAATTGTTAGGATCTTGTTACAATGAGTCAGCCCAGTGCAAACAGGAGGTTGTTGAGCTGCCCGGAAGTAATTTCTGTGGCCACAGACTGCCTCATGGGTGAGACCCTGGTCATATTGAGATAGTTTTGTAACAGGAGACACATACCTCTCTGATTGGCTGTGTGTGTGACCTCACAGACCCTTCTTAAGCCCACTGCAGTAGGAGGTCTTGCTCTTTATCCTGGGGTAGCTGAACCAAGTGGATGGATAGCCAAGAGAGGTAACAAGCTTGATAATGAGCATGAGGGTCTCTTGTAGACCTGGTGTTCATGTGGGAGTTAACAGGTCAGGGTATTATGTGAGCAAGTATAATAAAGACTTTAAGTTTGCACATGGCTATTCTTGAGTGTGCTATTGGTTATTAAACTATGATACAAGAAATCATAGCTAGAGACCTCTGAAGGCCTCAGAAGAGGTGAATCAGGTTAAAGTTAGTTGACACTGCAAAGGTCAGTGGCCAGAGGATTCTATGAAGTCCTGGGAATTAGGAGAGACTGGCAATATAAAGGACTACAGAGTAATGCTAGGGCATTCACAAATGAAATGACTGCCCAGGGTTAAGTATCCTGGCCTTGACACAAAATGATTTTAAAGAGATAAAAACTCAGAAATCTAAAAGGTTTTTTTTGTATTTTAAATTATTATATTACATGAAAATGATAAAGAAAAGACCAAATTATGCCCTAAAAATTCTGAGGGCCATAGACTTACTGTCCATTGGGATTAACAATGGTATTAATTTGTCTAGTCTCTATGTATAGAATTTGGAATCTTTTTAGCTGAGATGGGTAGGCCCAACTATATTTTAGAATCAGCAAACATTTCTAATTAAACCTGAAATATTTGAAAAATAAGTTAGAGCATTGCCAAACATTTTTTCTCTCCAATTTGCAAAGTGCGGCTATTTTATGGAAAATATAATCAATATGTTTTGTAATTTAAATTTTAGCATAAATATTATTTTTAAAAAGTAGCTAATGGGTAAGAAGTTTCTCCAGGAACTTAAAAACAGGAAGTTACACTTTTGCCAATCATATCTTACTTTGACTTCCCCAAATCAAGTTTTGATTAGTATTTACAATCCTATGAAGTTAGAGTGAAATTTTAAGATGGTAAAAATATTTTGGTTCCCATATAAACTCTTCTAACACACCTTTAAATAGTTTGTACATAAAAAAGATTTCTTGGCTATGACAGTTTATCCTGAGATGACTTAAAATTTGAATATTTTAATAACAAGATTTGTGTGTCTTGTTTCCACAACTCAAAAGGAGTATACAGATTTTGCTTTAATCTGCTTACTAAACCATTGGTAGAGATATGTTCTAAAAGACAATTTATTCTTTTTGGTTTGGGGTGACTGGAACACTTCTAGACACCAAGCTTAGATTAAGGAGGTGTTTTTTTATTGAGTGAGATTCACTACTATTTTTCAGCTCCTGCTCAGTAATCTAGAATGAAGTCAGCCTTAGTTCCCAGTATTCTTAAAAACACTTTGAGGGCAGCTGGGGTAGTCCCAAAATACTCACAAGAAAGATCTTTCTCCTTCATGTGACCACCTACTTGAGACCCAAACATACCTGCCAGAGCTGGAGTAGCCCTACTTGGGCTTACCATCTGTATTATGTTTTCTTATAGCTTAATTTTGGTGTACTCTGCTGAATAATTAGGAATAGAAAAATCCAATTTGATGGAATTTTTATATTGATCATGATAACTAAATATTTGTTAATTTCTCATTTTGGACTGTGCAAATAGTCCTTGTTTGGATAAAAACTCTTTTTTGTCTCCAAGAGGTCAAAAGAAGGAAATATTCCTGAGTGAAGAGATGTATGTATGTGTATATATATATATATATATATATATATATATTTATATATATATATATACACACACACATATACATATGTGTATATATATACACATACATGTGTATATACATACATGCATACATATATAGCTTAAAATTAAGTATTTATTTAAAAATAATAAGACAAAAAATTAGAAAGGGATGTTAAATATAATCCATTTCTGTTAATAAATATTCCCATGAAACAAGCTCATAAGGTTCAGTTAATTCCATAATAACACTTTTACGAATTTTGTAAATCAATAACCAAGGAAGTGATATTGCAGGAGGATTTCATAGGTTAGGCAGAGTGAGGGAAGCATCATTTTAATAATGCAGCAATGATATTTTTGAATTGTACTTGGGGATTGTGTAGGCCTTTGAAAGATATGAAGTTGTTCCTTAACACCAAAGATTCTCAGTTTTATATTCTCTCAGTGCTGCCATATGGCTGCAAATTAAAGAGCAGCAGAATTTCAGAAGAATCTTAGTTTTAGGTAACCTAAAAAGTAATGGAAAGAAGCAACTTAATAAACTAAACAAATTGAAGGGGAGAGGAGAGAATTTATTTGATTGTGTAATTGGAAAAAATATGGGAGTAATTAAATGACAAGATAAAAAGAAAAGAAGAAAAAATAACTAAAAAATTAGTTAAATAAATCTCCAGAACTAAGGAAAGGGGAGACAAATAAAAGGGAGGGAGTTTAAGAATTAGGGAGACAGAGCTGGTGGAAATATAATTGCTTTAACAAAGATGAGACAGAAAGAACTGATGAAATTTAGTATTATATATTTGGACAGTTAGGGGGCATAGTAGATTGAATGCTGGAACTGAAATCAGGAGTACTCCTCTTCATGAGTTCAAATCTGATCTTAGATACTTATTAGTTGTGTGACCCTGGACAAGTCATTTGACTGTCTTGGTTTCCTCATCTGAAAAATGAGCCGGGAAAGGTAAATGGCAAACCACCCCAATATGTTTGACAAGAAAAGGCCAAGTAGGGCTTTAAAGATTTCTATGCAACTGAGATGACCCACCAATAATTATTTTTAGAGAAAAAGGCAACAGCAACTAGAAAATATGCAATATTAGAACTTGTAGGAAAACTACAGAAATTAAGAAAAGTGATTGTTTGGGGGAGGCTTACTATGAGAAATTTATGGAAAGAAATGAAAAGAATTCCTGAGCATGAGAAAGCATGGACTGATTGCTATTGGTACTGTGGAAGGAATGAAATAAATTGATGAGATAAATCATGGCTATGTGGAAGATTATTGAAATATTGTGAAATTGTAGCAATCAGAGCAGCTATATTTAGGATATGGACAAAGATGTTTTGAGTTTCTTGCCAAATTTTTTATGATCCAATTTTATGACTAAACTATAGCCCCATTATTCCTAGGATATTAATTTGTTTGTTCAACAGATATTAATGATATATATGCCATGTTCAAGGCCCTTGTGTTACTTTGTTTTCTTCTACAACATTTCTACCCGTCTGAATTTCATTCAAAAGTTACAGACAATTCTTGGGAAAGGAAAGGGAACAAGCATTTATTAAGTACCTACTGAGTACTTAATTGGGGATTGTATTAAGTGCTTTACAAATATGATCTCATTTGATCACAACAACTCTGAGAAGTAAAGCTGCTATTATTATTTCCATTTTACAGTTGAAGAAACTGAGACAGTGTTTAAGTAACTTTGCCAAGGTCACAGAGCTTATAAGGATGAAAGTGGAATTGAACTCAGGCCAATCCACTATAGCATCCAACTGTTATCTTCTATACACCCATAGGTGGTACACTCAATGGGGCACTGAATCAGGAAGGCCCAACGTAGAATCCTGCCTCATAAGTAATAGCTATGTGATCCTCGCTATGTCACTTAACCTTTTGAAGCCCTACTTTCTTCTTCTACAAAATAAGAATAGTATAGTATGGATTTGACAAGATTATTGTGAAGATCAAATGGGATAACTATATGACCATACTTTTAAATTCTTAAAACACAATACTAATGCCATCTTCATCCTTCATCATTATCATCTTTGTTATCATCATCATCATCATCATCATCATGGACAACAATAACAAAAGGCCCCAGAATTAGTGACTATAGATATTATCCCCAGAAAAACTAGGACAAAAATTTTTTCCTTAAAGATTTTTTACAAGCTTAAAAAAAGTGCTCCAGCATGAAGAACTTTGTATAATAATAAGAGAAATGGAGAGAAAGACCACACATTTAACAGTGATGAAATAAATGTTTGTAATTAAAACCATTCCAGGGATCTACAATTACCACAAGTGCCACAGTTTTTAACTCTTCTTCCCTTTTTAACATGTATACTTAAATGTATACATGGCAACATTTATGTTTTCTTTTGTATTAATTAATTTAGAAAAAATAATAAGCAGTGATCTATGTGCTGTATTTACTTTAATTCTTTCTATATGTTCATTCTGCACCTCTCAATTTATCTTCATGTGTGGGCCCAAAGTCTTTACCACATGAAGAATGCCATGTGACTAATGGATAACAGCAAGATATTTTAAAGTTGAATTTCAGAAGATGATAATGTAATATATATATAAGAAAGAACTTGTTATATCCTAATACTAAAAAAAAAACAATTGATTATAATGAGACAATAAGAGTTTGTATAATTTTCTTTAACTGACATCTAAATAGAATAACATAGATTTAAAAAAAATCCCTATAAAACACAAGTTAACATATAGCATTTTAAGGTTTCTAAGATATATTATTTTATTTGATACTTACAATATCCCTGTGAGGTAAGTGTTTTTTTTTTATCCCCATTTTACAGATGAGGAAACTGATGCCAAGAACAGTTAATCAATTTGCCTAGGATCATATAATCAGTTAAGTTTATGAAACAGGATTTAACTTTGAACTTCCTGATTCTGGAATGTGCTTCAGTGTTCTATCTGGGCAATGTCTTACTCCAAAGCACCACTCTAGAGGAAAACAGTTTAATTTAATTTCTATGGAGATTTATAAGGAAGGCTTCCAAGGACCTCACAATAAAATAATTGATACATGAAAATAACATGAAATATAATATGAAAATTTATATAATTACACAAATATTAAAAACATACATATATTTACACAGAGAGAGAAACACACACACCCTGTAACTGTGCAACAACAGTAGAGTAGTATAGTGTAGAGCAGAGTACAGTAGAGTAGAGTAGAATAGAGTAGAGTAGAGTAGAGTAGAGCAATCAGCACTGGACAGAGATCCAGGACTTACACCTTTCCTCCTCCCCCTCCTTGCTTCTCTTCCCTCATACTTCCTCTTCCCCCTGGCATAAATACATACTCTTCAATCCAGAGACTCTGGTTTCCTTGCCATTCCTCGAACCACTCTCCATTTTCTCAGGCTGTCCTCTGTGTTTGGAGAGTCATGCTCTCCCTCTTCATCTCTGCCTAGTTTTTATATTTTTAATTCCCAACTAAAAATATCTCTTCTTCCCTTTAATCCTATTGCCACATTTCTGTTGTGGCTGCACATACATAGCTTTTTTAGGATGGTTGTTCAGTCATTTCAGTCATGTCTGACCCCACTTGTATTTTTATTGGCAAAGATGCTGGAATGGTTTACTTATTCCTTCTCCAGCTCATTTTACAGATGAGGAAATTAAGGCAAGCAAGATTAAGTGACTTGATTAGGGTCTCACAACTGATAAATATCTGAAGCTGGTTCTGAACTAGCCTCTTTTATCTCATTTTTCAAATTTGAAAACTGAGGTGTAAAGGAGTTAAATGATTTTTCCTGTGTTACCTCATTTGGAAAATAAGAGGGCTTCTCATACTGTTGAAAGAATATTACTCCATTTGAAATCTAAAGGCATAGCTGTGAGTCATGGTTCTGTCATTAACACTAACTGACCTTGAACAACTGGATGTGTTCAACCCCCCTATTTCTCCATTGGTAAAGTGAGTATCCTGATATTTGTTCTAGTCACTTCACAGGACTGCTGAGAGTAAAATGTTTGAGAAAGTGTAAGTAGTAGTCAAGCCACTTTTTTTGTTAGTCACTAAGCATTTTTTAAATACTTACTATGTGTCAGGCACTGTGCTTAGTACTGGGAATAAAAAGAAGCGCACAAGACAGACCCTGTCCTGCACTCAAGTAGTTCCTTGTATAATGGGGGAGACAACAGGGATATATGTAAACATGACATACATATGCATACACACATATAGGAAGAGAGGGAAACATTACAAAGAAAGAAAAACAGAGATAGAAAAATATACACCCATATGCATATATAGGATAAATATATGTGCACACATATTTGTGAAAGATATGTCTCCTACATAAATATTTATACATAGTTATCATATATATATATATATATATAAAATTTACATATACATATATCAAAAAGGAGAAATGCTGGTAGGATTATATTCTATATGAAGGGTGAATCTAGATTTTTCATACATGTGAAAAATATAAATATATGGATAAGACAACTATATGCAAATAAGATATATATGTGTATTCTTTATTATATATGACAATAATCAAGAGAGGAAATTTATAACACTAGCAAGGAAGAAAATAAACCTTCTTTAAGTGCCTATAATGTGCTAAGTACTTAATAATTATTTTCTCATTTGAAATTCACAATAACCCCAGAAGGTAGGTGCTATTATTATTATTATCCCCTTTTAACAGTTTAGGAAATTGAGGAAGATTATAATAGTTAATTGACTTGCCAGGTGTCACACAGCTAGTGTCTGAAGCTGAATTAGAACTAAGGTTAACTAAAAATCCTGCACTTTACTTACTGAGCCACCTAGACACCTGGGAATCAGGAAAACCTGAGTTCAAACGAGTATTCAGACACTTACTAGCTTTGTAATTCTGGGCAAGTAATGTAAGACTATTTGCCTCAGTTCCTCATTTGTAAAATGACTTGGAGAAGGAAATAGCAACCTACTCCAATATCTTTGCTAAGAAAAACCCAAATAAGGTCAGGAAGAGTAGGAAATAACTGAACAATAACAAATTTTCTGACTCTGAGTCTAGAGTTTTATCCATTGTGCCACCTAGCTGCTTAGGGATATCAAAAAAGAACTCTTTTCTGTGATAATAATTGTAGTAATAATAATTATTATTAAAATTATGATAGGTAATAAAGGATTTTGAATACTAAACAAATGATTTTACATTTGATCTGGAGTTGGCAGGAGTTTACTGTAATTTATTAAGTGAGGCTAACATGATAAGATTTATACTTTTAAAAGATCTCTTTGATAACTGAGTGGAGGATGGACTGGAGTGAGGAGAAATTTATGGCACCAATCAATATCTATTGCAATAGTCAAAATGTGAGATAATAAGGACATACATCAAACTGGTGACAGTGTCAGAAGAAAGAAATGGGCTTTTTGGAAAAAAATGTTACAAAGGTTAAGTCAGTAATCATTTGTAACTAATTGAATATAGAAGAATAAGAGAATTAGGAGTTTGTGGTTCATGTCCAGATTGAGAGCCTGGTAGCTGAGGAAACTGTGGTACCATTAGCTGGATTAGGTAAATTAGAAAGAGGAATGTTTGGATAAGGAAAGGGATACTGAGTTCAGTTTCGGATATGATGACTTTAAAATTTCTCCAGTGACATTTGATTTCAGTTTTCTCATAGGCAGTTGGCTCTGGAAGCTTACAGAAAAGTTGATGATTTAATTACTGCAGAGAATTCTCACAATTATACTGATAAAAATCACTCCATTCTGGACTACAAAATAACTCAGACAAATGAAGAAATCCAAAATTCTAGTCAGGGTTTCTAGATGGGTATGGTGGAGAGAAGTAGAGTCAGGAAGTCAGGAAGACATATCTTCCTGAGTTCAAATCTAACTTCTGACTCTTACTACCTTTGGAATCCCTGAGAAAGACATTTAATCCTGTTTACCTCAATTCTCATTTATAAAATGAACTGAAATGGCAAACCACTAGTGTCTTTGCCAAGAAAATCCCTGAATGGGGTCACAAAGAGTTACACATCATTTGGAATGACTGAACAAATTCTAGTTGATCTTTGTCTGAAGATCAACACCTGTATATGCTACTGCAGAAACCAAGTCATATCTTGGCATTCCAACTATTTGAAAAACACAATAAAAAGACAAAGATTCAGCTAATGGGAAAGATGGCTCCCAGAATCTTACTGTAAGGGTGAATGCAGATGATTTCATTATGGGTCCAATGGTAAGAAGATCATAGTTTCATGGAATGTGGCCATTTTGCTTTTCAGTATTCAAGGAACATCAGAAAGCAGATAACCATGGTAGCAATTGCAATATCAGGTGGTGAAGAAGAGAAAATCCATGAAAAAATTGCTAAGATCCTACAACCTTAATCAATTTTTTGTTGATTTTAATGGAAAGATGGAATAAATGAAACATGGATATACTATGGAGAACGTGGTCTGAAATCAATTTTTAAAAGAAATAATGTATTTAAAGTCTATGCAGAAAAATCATAACTATAATGGGGGTATATTTAAGCTAATACAGGCTCTGAAAGATGATTATTAAATTTTCAGTGTGAATAGCTACATCTCAGAAATCAATTAGTTCTGCAAATCAGGGGGTGATATATTGTTTTCTTGATTGTCAAGATTTAAGAAAGTGTTGGAAAAAAATAATGTTTATATTTAAAGTGAAATTCAACTTGAAAGTGTGTCAAGATACCTTCCCCCCCTACAAGGCCAGATACTAAACAATATTTCATGAGTAATTTCTTCAAGAAGTGAAATCATTATAAGGTGTTGGATATGGTAAACACAGGATATTAAAATGAAATTAACTATATTTTGAAAGACAAAAAGTAGCATGTTGCTCATGTTAGAAGTCATTTCAGTATCAGAATTAGTTTTCTCTGTACTCTTAACTGATAAAAGTAAAGTTCAGAATTGGTAAAAGTCAGATATGATATCAGTTTCTATAGGAACATTGACATTTGTTGATCTTCACACAAATTTTTACTGACTTTTTGTGATCCCTTCTGAGGATTTTCTTGGCAAAGGTACTGGAATTGTTTGCTATGTGCTCCAGTTAATTTTACATATGATGAAATGAGACAAGCAAGTTTAAGTGACTTGTCTAAGTGTCTAGAATCACACAAGTAGTAAGAATCTGAGATCAGATTTAAATTCACGAAGTTGAGTCTCCCTGACTCCAGGTAAAAGAAAGGATAAAGAGAAGACATGGAATATTGTTAATGTGCCTCAGACTAGACCTCTTTAAAATGAACTATTACAGCTCCATAATGGATGATAGAGGAAAAAGAAAAATACAAGCAATAATATTTTCTTTGGGAAACTTTATTGATGCAAAACAGCTGTAGTAATGAAAAATACAAAGGACCTAAGAAATGCCTCAGGTACAAACTCCTAGTCTATTTGCCAAACTGAGAGGTACTGCAGTTACTGATAAAAAAAAAAATTTAGAATCCAAGTTCATTTTCAAAATATCTTTCAGGAAGATGACTAACATTCTCATGCGGTATTGCCTCATAAAAGAGGTAAAGACAGTCAAGGAATGGGAAAATGAAATGATCTGAAATTCAGCTATGTTTGATCACCCTGAGCGTATTGATGTAGGAGACAAGAAGGATAAGAAACAATGAAAATGAAATGGTGTTCCTATATCCACTGGCAACAGTTTGAACTTCAGCAAATGTGCTAAATAATGAAAACAATAAAGTTGAGAAAAGCAGCTGGACTGGACTCAACATATGTAGAAGGAATATGTCCTGGAAATAGTATCCTTTTATAGGTACCCAAATATCAAATTTTAAGAAATGTTAAAAATGGAAAATTTTAAAGGAAAAGAAAAGAGTCAAAGGTGAACATTCGATTTTTTTTAAAAAGGAAGCAAAAACATATCAGTCATTGACCAATTCTCAATTAATTAAACTCTTAATGATAATATTCTATTCATAATACTGTACTAATGGTTCAAAGATATCATTAATTGAAAAAATAAGAAGGGAACAGATAGACTTTTGCAGATATTTTTCTAAAGAAGATTTTATCATTACTATCACAAAATTTAGTATATAAGACCTTTCTGTATCTATCTTCTTGTTGTTGAATACAAAAAGAAATAAACAAAACCCTTTTTGATTTGGTAAAGCAAAATACATCTCTAAGGCTTCTGCAAACATTTTGTCTCTCATGTTATGTTCAATTCATTCACAATTCCATGAATGACACAAATGGAGAACATTGTCAAGAAGATCTGAAGCAGGCATGCTTCACCAAACATATTCACCAATATCATAGAAGGCTATTGTAGGCCAGAGTTTGTTTTAAATTGTAGATAGTGACCCCATATGGAGTTGCGCAAATGTATGTAGGAGTTGTGAAAAATTTGGCAACAGTAAAAAGCATCAAAAATTCTTCCAAGATTTAATTCTTTATGTAAATATAAATGAGCACATCCATCTCATTATTATGCAAATTTGTTTTCATCTTTAGTGAATGGTAAAATTATATGTATACCAAGAATTGTTTTAAAATAAATTTCTGCATGATTTATTATCAGTAAATGTTTTATTTTTATAACTATCATATATATCTATATATTCAGGATCATATAAAAATTTCTTGGTTGAAAAGGGGTCATGAGTGGAAAAAGTTTAAAAAGCTCTGTTCTGAATAAAGTCCAATTACAAGAGGGATTTTTAAAATGTGAGGCTTGGATTAGATCTTTATTCCGATTCTATGATCATATGATATATAATGATATAATTCTAGATTTGACTAGGAAAGAACGTTTACCATTTACATTATGAGAATAAAGAATGGATAAACCCATTGTTGCTTAGATATTCAAGAGATTTTAAATTAGCAACATCTCCAACATTTGAATAGTCCCTCTGCCTGAACTCTGGCCATTCTCCTCAACTTCATCCCTCTGTTACCATACTGTTATTCTAGATCCCTGATTTCTGATAGGCAAACTTTTGCCTTATTTTTATTTTGTATCTAATACCATTTCTGGTTTTTCAAATTCACAAAGGAAGTCCCAGCTACCCTCTGATATTTCCCTACTCCTTCCTTCCTCCTTTTATGTGCTGTTTTCTGCTTTAGAATGTAAGCTTTTCAAAGGCAGAGATGAACTTTAAAAATTATTATTAATTGTATTCATGGCACTTAGCATAATTTTTGGCACATAGTAGGTAGGTATTTAATAAATGTTTATTAGATTGACTTGCATCTTGCCTGGGACTTAGCCTCCACATTACTGTCTATTTATGAAACAAGCAGTATACATATAATCATCTACTTCCTAGCTTACTTTTATTAGTTGTTTTCCTCTCAAACTCATCAAAGGCATTGACCATCTTGTTTGCTTATATTTTCATCACAGCACTTTACTAAATGCCTGACACATAACAGATGTTTAATATATGTTTTATCAATCATTCATTCTTTAAATGTATCTATTATATATATACTGAGAAAAAATATCATGGTTATATTATGAATGTATATATGTATGTATACATAATACATACACATGCATACATACACATGTGTGTGTATGTGTATCTATACATAGACATAATGAGCATGACGAATGTATTAACCCATGGTTGCACTGGTATTCAAGAGATTTTAAATGACCAAGGTCTCTAGCATTTGAATAGTCCCTCTGTCTCAACTCTGGCCATTCTCCTCAATCTCATCCCTCTAGTATTATCTATTCTCTAATTCTATATCCCCAAGTACTGTGATAATACAAGATAGATTATGTGCAAGAAGTGTACCAGAAATGAAGGCATTTTGGGACTTTTTGGAATATCTTAGAAAGAAAACTTGTGGCATAAATACAAGTGCCTGAAAGAATAAAACAAACTCATATTCCTCAGAGAAAGAGGAGAAGATTCATAAACTGTGGAAATGGGAAAGGAAGATGGCAGCAGTAAAACAAAGCCACAAAACCACAAAATGATATTTTTTCTTACCATTTTGAACTACAATGTTTCAGAGACTCTTTAAAGAGTAGAATGAAAGTACATTTTTAATGACTAGCAATATAGAATGACAGGTGTTGAATCTGTTTTGAATTTTTAACAGTCTTTGACATTCTGAAATATCTCTTAATGCCAAAAATCAGTAGGAAGTGAAAAACCAGTGGTCTTGTGAAAAGAGAATTAAATTGTGCCAGTTACATAATTTCTCTGGGCCTCAGTTTCTTCAGTTACTAAATGAAGGGGTTTGGCTAGGGGGCTTCTGAGGTTTCTTTTACGTCTAGATCTATCATTCAATGACATATGAGCTTTTCATATCTGTCAAAGAGTTTCATAACAATGTATCATAACTAATGAACGGTAAAAAGTTCCTCCCTAATGCTATTGTCCAAACTGTTCTACAGCCTTTAGTTAGCTACTGTTGGGTAGACCTCAGTAGTTCTACTGTTCCAGGGAAAGAGATCTTTTGCTTTATTGCCTTGGACTTTGCGTTGTGAAGAGATCCAAAGCTTTATGGTAAAATTAGTTTGTCTATTTACATCCCCCCCACTTCCCACCACTGTAGTTTTAGCTCACACAATCCTTGTGCCAGCAAAACTCCAGTTTTTTTTTCTGGTATTTCTTGGAGGACAAAGAAAAACAACAACAAAAAAGATTTTTCAGAGGCAAAGTTGGTGTAAATTCTGAGGCTGGAATGATAACAATTACTCGTCCCAGCAGGAATGTCCAAGGGCCTGCCTGGTTATGTTCATTTGGCACAACACACTCTTGTTTATGCCAGGCTGAACGAAATCATTTGAACTCATGTCCTCTGATTGAACATTTTGCATAGTACAATTTTATGAGACTAGTATAAATCATTTTTTAATGGACTCAGGTCACAGAGGAGATATGTAGTTTACAGGAATTTTTATAGACAAGGGCATTCTTCTTTCTCTAGATCTGAATGATTATGTCTTTCATTTTGTTTGTTCTCCTGTCTCTCACATACCTGCTCTGGTATTCTTACATTCTCAATTTTCTAACCCAATTTCACAGTTCTAGAAACAACATCCTTTATCCCCCTTCTACTCAAACTAGAAACTGAGAACAGAAGAATAAGAATTTAGGAGACATTCTTCTTGCCTTTAGAAAGGCAACATTTCAGAGCAGAAAGCCTTATAGATAGATTTCAGAATAATTCATTTTAGTCTAAATTAATAATTGAAGAAAATGACAAATTTAGTGAAAATGGTGATGTAATGTTTTTCCCAATCTAGGTTTATAGCACTTTTTACCTTAAAAAATCAAAGGAGGTGTGGACTCTAGGATAAGAAGCTTTGTTTTAGGATCACAGGTTTAGTGCCAGAAAGCCATTATGTCTCTAGTATAACTTTCCTATTTTACAAATGAAGAAATGGAGGCCCATAAAAATGAAGTGACTTGCTCAATGACACACATTGAATAAGTGGCAAAACTGGTATTCAAGCATATGTCCTTTGATTCTGAATCCAGGAAGCAAAGTTTACTTAAAATGTATGTGATTTTTTTTTCTTTGAGAAAGCAAAAGTGAGGAATTTTCAGTCATATCTGACAGTTTATGATCCCACTGGGGTTTTCTTGGCAAAGATATTGGAGTGGTTTGCCATAGCCTTCTCCTGTTCATTTTACAGATGAGAAAACTGAGGCAAATAGAGCTAAATGACTTGTTCAAAATCACACAATTAGTAAATGTTTGAACCTATATTTGAATTGTTCTTCCTGACTCCAGGCCTAGTGCTCTATTCATTGCTCCACCTTAGTTGCCCCCTTTTCTGTATAATGCATATTTTATATTTTGCATATGTAACATAATATAATTTTATATTATATATAACCTGTTATAAAATTTTTATACATTAGTAACCATTGATTTATTTGAAAATAATTTAAGTAATATTAATTTTAACTAGAATAAAAGTAAACAACTCAACATTTCAAATAATTTAGAGAATGGCAACTATTGAGATGATTTAGATATCTTTGAAAATCTGTGTGAGTTTTTTCTAAGGAATAATATTTTGATATATATTGTGATTGTAATTGAAACCATAAGCCTTTCTCATTCTGTATCAGCTATATTTAAGTAGTCACTACTTCTAATTGTAAAATGGATGTTATATACCTATATATGTCATACACTCTCTTAAGTACTGGAGATACAAATACAGAAAAAAAAGTCTTGTCAGCTAAAGTAGGGATGCTTCAGGGTTACATCAAGGGCTTTCTCTTCTACTTCTGTACTGCTTCATTGGGTGATCTCATTAGCTACCATGTATTTAATTACTATTTCTATATTAATTATTCTCAAGCCTACTTTTTCTGCCTCCAACTCTCTGCTAATCTTCATTCTTGCATCTCCTACTGCCTTTTAGCCATTCATAATATTCAGTACACTTGTTAGTTTCTTACTCTTAAGTAATATAGTCACTTTACAGTACTATATAGATCCTTAAAAAGGTAGAACTTACTAGGGGAAAGGGTTCCATTCTGTATCCATCTGAAGTGCTTTCCTTTTGGGGAGGTTTCTCAACCTGTATTGAGTAAGTCTAAATAATTAATATTGTTAATCACTGTTTATAGACTCATAGTGGAGTCCTTTGTGTTTTCAGTTAGGTGAGAGAAAATCTATTTAATGTCATTTTGACTGGAATGATTGAATGGGAGCTAAGGTCCTCTTTCTTTTTGTCATGGATCATAGGATCTTGACAGAATTCAAAATCTTGCTTTGCCTTATTTCCATTTACCAGATAGCCCTAAATTTCAACCAGATTTGTTTAAAACTGGAGTTTCAGTTCAGGGTCATAGGTGATATTTTACATTCTTTATAAAGAGGAAGATATCAGCACAGATCAGTATAAAGCATATAAAAGTCAATAAAAAGTTGAATGTTGTATGATAGCATTTATTTCTTTAGTGTTTATCCTTCCCATAAGTATTTACAGAGACGGAGCAGAGACAACTTGTCTATTTTAGGCTTACTTTTGACTTCATTCCGTCTTATTAGATCTTATTTAAAGTTAAATAGAGAAATGCTATGATTTAGACAAATTGCTCACTAAATGAAATATTGCTTAAATAAACACCCTTCCTCTCCCCTCCCCCTATTTCATTCAAGATGTAATTAAGTAGGTTACTAAGTAGTGCAGTGAATAGAGTACTGTGTCTGAAGTCAGAGGTCTAAGTTCAAAATTTGGCCTCAAACAATTTCTAGCTGTATGACACTGGGCAAAATCCCTTTTTGCATCAGTTCCTAATCTGTAAAATAGGCACACATGGGAGAAGAAAATGGCAAAACACTCCAGTTTATTTGCCAAGAAAAACCCCACAGACAAGTTCATAGAGTCATAAAGGTTTGGACAAAATTTGAATGACTGAACAACAACAAATGTCTGAGAAGATAAATACCAAAAAAGTTATTATTGGTTAAAGAGCTTATATACTAAGGAGAAGACAAGTACATCTACATACACATAATAAAGATAAAAAGAATAAATACATAGTAGTTAAAAACAAGTTATTTTGGCAGAAAGGGGGCTTGACATTAGGGGGATGAAGAAAGAATTCACATAGAAGTTAGGTCTTGAAGTGGGTTCCAAAAGTAGAAAAGGATTTTAAGGACTGAAGAAGAGAAACACATTTTGGGAATATGTATAGTCAGTACAAAAGTAGCAATGGAAGCAGGGCAAGGATTAACATGTGAGCAACAGGGCAGTCATTATGGAATTTAGAAAAGATAATAATGTACAATGAGGTTGGAAAGATTCCCATCCGGGTTTTTTGAGTGACTGCACATATATTTTGGAAAGAACATTTGGAGAATTTTTTTTTTCCTCAGTAGATACTATCTTATGAGGTAAGGGGCAAAAGTTGATTCTTCAAGTAACTCTCACTACTTCCTTACTAAGTGTGTCTTTGAAGCTGACCCTAAACTATTTTTGATCTGCAATGAAAGGATAAGAGAAAAAGTCACCAAAGATTTAAGTAAACAAAGCTCAAACTACCCAGTAGTATATCTGAAATTAGTGATTTCCCTGCCTACTCTGATTTATCCACTTAATAATTGATTAATTGATGGATTTACTGAAGAGTCACATTCATTTTTTATCTCCCTTTGTTCCTGGAGGTCTTCATGCTTTTTTGGCTCTTCTTTACATCTACCTCTTAGATAGCATGCTTTTTTCAAAGCTTCCTCTTATAGGAAGCCATTTCTGATTCCAGTGATTTAGCACTTTATCCTCAAATTATATTGTATCTATACCTATTTATATATTGTATCATCCACAGAAAGTGTAAGTTCATTGAAAGCAGGAAATATCTATGTATATGGGTGGGCATGTATGTGATATATTTATATATGTGTGTGTGTATTTACTTGGCAACTAGTACAGTATCCATCACATAGTATATATTTAATAAATGTTTTTTGCATTGAATTGAATATTTTTGCTAGTAAATTGACTATAAGTACACAGCATGTTGTAGTAGGCAAAAAATTAAGACTGGAAATCAGAAGACTTTTGTTACTTGTACCCTTCTACTTATAACCTGAATAAACATGAGTGAGGCAAATACTTTTTTTGAAAAAAAATTATTTTAATACACATTGCTTATGAATCATGTTGGAAGAGAAAATTCAGAGAAAAAGGGAAAAATCATGGGAGATATTAAAAAAAAAACAGAAAAAAAGTGAACATAGTGTGTATTGATTTACATTTATTTTCCATTGTTCTTTTTCTGGGTGCAGATGGCATTTTCTGTCCAAAGTCTATTGGGATTGCTTTGGAAGTCAAATACTATTGATACTCAGGGAATCATACTTTACAATTGAGGGAACCTTGTCAGGGGGAGCTAGAGCATGACAGAGAGGCTAGACAATCCCAATCCCTTTAAGATTATTATATATTTATATTATATATAAGATTATTACATATAAAGATTACCCTAGGGAAGACATAAAATATAACCTACCTGACCTTCAGGACTGGGAGCATAATAGTCTGGGTTATAGCTATATATAACATATGTTAAGTCTAATATATGCATACATATTTATACAATTATCTTGCTGCACAAGAAAAATCAAATCAAAAAGGAAAAAAATGAGAAAAAATAAAATACAAGCAAACAAAAACAAAAAGAATAAGAATGCTATGTTGTGATCCATACTCAGTTCCCACAGTCCTCTCTCTGGGTGTAGATGGCTCTCTTCATCACAAGATCATTGGAACTTGTCTGAATCATCTCACTGTTGAGAAGTGCCACATGCATCAGAATTGATCATCATATAATCTTTCTGTTGCCATGTACAATAATCTCCTTGTTCTGCTCATTTCACTTAGCATTAGTTCATGTAAGTTTCTCCAGACCTCTCTGAAATCATCCTGCTTATCATTTCTTATAGAACAATAACATTCATATACCATAACTTATTCAGCCATTCTCCAACTGATGGGCAGCCACTCAGATTCCAGTTTCTTGCCACTACAAAAAGGACTGCCACAAACATTTTTGCGCATGTGGATCCCTGTTCCTTCTTTAAGATCTCTTTGGGATACAAGCCCAGTAAAGATTCTGCTGGATCAAAGGATATGTACAGTTTTATAGCCCTTTGGGCATAGTTCTAACTTGCTCTCCAGAATGGTTGGATCAGTTTACAACTCCACCAACAATGTTTTCCTACATTCCTTCCAATATTTGTTATTGTCCTTTCCTTTCATCTTCGCCAATCTGAGATGTGAATAGTGATACCTCAGAGTTATCTTAATTTGCATTTCTCTGACCAATAGTGATTTAGAGCACCTTTTCATATGACTAGACATGGTTTTAATTTCTGCATCTGAAAATTGTCTGTTCATATCTTTTGATCATTTATCAATTAGAGAATGGCTTGAATTATAAATTTGAGTCAATTCTCTCTATATTTTGGAGATGAGGCCTTTATCAGAACCTTTGAATGTAAAAATGTTTCCCCAGTTTATTGCTTCCCTTATAATCTTTTCTGCATTAGCTTTGTTTGTACAAAACCTTTTTAACTTCATATAATCAAAAGTTTCTATTTTTTGTTCAATAATGGATTTTCAGTTTTTCTTTGGCACACGTTCATTCCTTCTCCATAGATCTGAGACATAAGCTATATTTTCTTATTCTAATTTGTTTATAATATTACTCTTTATATCTAAAGCATGAACCCATTTTGACCTTATCTTGGTATATAGTGTTAGGTGTGGATAAATGCCTTTTTCTGCCATAATAGTTTCCATTTTTTCCAGCAGTTTTTGTCAAATATTTAGCTTTTATCCCCAAAGCTGAGATTTTTGGGTTTGTCAAATACTAGATTACTATAATCATTTATTTTTTTTTTGTTCTGTGAACTTAACCTATTCCACTGATCAACTATGCTATTTCTTACTCAGTACCAAATGTTTTTGATGACCATTGCTTTGTAATATAGTTGTAGATCTAGCATAGCTAAGCAACTTTCATTTGCATCTTTTATTAATTCCCTTGAAATTCTTGATCTTTTGTTCTTCCAGATGAATTTTATTATTATTTTTCTAGATCTGTAAAATAATTTCTTGGGAGTGTGACTGGTGTGCAACTGAATAAGTAGATTAATTTAGGTACTGTCATTTTTATTATATAGTAGCTTGGCTTACCCATGATCACTTGATATTTCTCCAATTGATTAGATTTTTTTTTATTTGTGTGGAAATTGTTTTGTATTTGTGTTCATATAGTTCTTAACTTTGCCTTGGCAGGTAGACTCCCAAATATTTTATATTATCATAAGTTATTTTAAATGGAATTTCTTTTTGTATCTCTTGCTGCTGGAATTTGTTGGCAATATGTAAAAATGCTGATCTGATTGAGTTTTGCAAGCTGACTCTGCTTTTAAGATTATTATTGAATACATATCAAGTTTACCCATTACCTAACCCTCCATGATGCCTAAAATTACAAAAATTAATGAATCATTCAGGACATCATGTTTATTGTTCTGAACATCTGCTTCACTGGAAATCAACTTTGCTGAAGAATTGATAGCTTTGATTGGGAGAATAAAAGGGATTAGAGGAGAGAGAATTTGAAAACATCAGGCAATGATATAGACTTGGATGAGTTATTTGGAGGTTTGGGGCCCCAAAGAGTTGTGTGATGCTGGGCCATGGGAAAGGTGGGGCTGTCAGGAGATATTTGAAGAGTTGCTAGAAGACATTAATGTAGTTGTCAGAAAAGAATAGACTATAGATAATAAGGAAGGAAACCAAAAGACCTTAGTTCAAAATGTTGCTTACAACAACCTTGCTGTTTCTTCTCCAAGACCAAATGGGAAAAATCAAATAAGTTCAAAAAGACCATATAGATTTCTTAGGTTTTTGCAGGACTCTTTGGAAAATAGGATTCAAGAGAGAGAGGTATCTATGATCCTCCAACCACATTATTGTGCCATAGAAAATTTGGAATAGGTAAGAGTAGTGTGTATAACTTATTTTTGTGGCAGTTATCAATAAAATACATTTGTAGACAAACGAACATTGGATATATGAACATGGCCAGTCTATGAGAATTGTGCTCTCTGTAGTAGAATTTGAATGTTCAGTGGTTTAGTTTAATAAAGGACCTCAGTGTATTGTATCTTATCTTAATTTCCCCCCCCCCCCAAATCTTTATTTTATCTAGTCTAATATCTCCTATTTCTTTCACTTTCCTTCAGAATATCCCAAACACTGAGCTAGCTCTGGTACTGTGTGCATCAACCTCATCATCTATGTGTACATTCTTGGAAAATATACAGCCACAATATTCAACATTTCTTAGCCAAAATAAAATACTCCACAATATTCAAAGTTTCTCTATTTACTATAATTGGTGGTTTTATGTATGGATGCTGTGGTACTGGGTGGTAAAGAACCTGTATTTTCTTGATGCTAATTTTAGGCTAAAATTAGCACAAGCAACAGAATCAATTCATCCTTTGTTGCATCTCAGCTTCAGAAGCTTTATTTAGTGTAATCACCTGCAAACAAAAAATCTTGTACTAACTCTCCCTCTATTTTAGTTTCAGCTTTTATTTTCAGTGAGATAGCTGATCTTGATACGATGTTCATCCTTGTTAAATGTGTCTGACAATATGACTGAAAACATCATAAATATTATTGGATTTATAAATAAAATATTGGAACAAGCATATAGCCTTGCTTTACTACATTGGTGAGTGGAAAAATGTAAAATCTTCATATATCATTCAGATGCTATGCAAGCATGCTGTCATGAAATTGACATACAAGATGAACTCCTTCAGCAACAGAATTTTGACATAATTTTTCACAAGCTCTCACAACTGACAATATCGAAAACCAGATCAATTAATGTTTTATACAGACTACTGTTCTCCTCCTGGCATGCTTTTTGTAGTTGTCGGGTAATATATCAACTATTCCTTGGAGCTTTCTAAAACCACACTGGCTTTCAGGTAGGGGATCATCTTTCAAATGAAGAATCAGTCTTTTAAAGAGGATTCTGGTAAGAATCCTTTCAGCAGTGATGATGAGAGAGACTCTTTGACCCATATATATTGTCTTCTGGGTATCATAAAAGCACTTTAGATTGTTACTATCAGCATAAAACCAAATTTTACCTACCTTTTTACTGAGTCAAGAATAACTAATCTCTCTAAGTTTCTCTTGCACTTTAAATTTGATGGAGTTAAATATTGCTTTAGAAATTGATGAACTATCCTGATGGTAAATGCTATGGGCTTCTTATTTTTCATTTAGCAGCTCCTGAATTTCCCCATCATTTTTGTCAAACAAATTTTGATGTTTATAAATGTTCTGGCCCAGATGAGTAAATGTGGTGCTGCACAACAAATCTCTGAAATCTGTTCATTCCTGTTTTGCTCCACTATTGCCAACTCTTTCCTTCCAAGTTAACAAGGAATTGTTTTCCCATTAAGAAATGCTCTAATCTGTGCCATTCAATCTTCTGATAATCTCTTTCTTTAGGTCCACCACTTTTGTGGAATGTGAATATTTAGCTTGGAGAGGATAAATCTATGATCAGTCCAGTACTCTGTAGCACACATTGCCTTCTTTACCCTCACATTCTGTCTGTCTTGTCTTCTTACAGTCTCACAGTCTATTAAAAGCCAGTGCTTGCTGAAAGAGTCCATCCACAACATCTTACTTCTTTTAAATAAATGAAAGACAGTGTTGGTGATGAGAAGATAATGATACATAAGTCTTTAGTAGTAAATGATCATTACTACTGCTGTTTATTATTACATTACTTCCAAGAACTCCTTGCCATGTCTAGTAATCTTTGCCTACAGTTGAATTAAAGTCACCTGGAATTATTAATTTGTCCTCTTCCAGCACAGTAATGAAGGTCTTCAGATCTTCACAAAATTTTTCTTTAACTTCATCAAGGTTCATTATGGTGGGGACAAACACATTGATAATGGTGCTTGGTGCTTTCCTGCAAGTGGTAATCTCATTGTCTTTAGTCTATTGCTCACTCGTTTTGGTATGTGAATAAGTTTGTTGACTAGTTTTGATTGCAAAACCTATGTCAGCTTCATCGTACTTCCCTTCACTGAAGCCACTCCAAAAAAATGAATATCCAGCTTCAGCTTTGATAGGCTGACTTCATTTACTAGCTTTGTTTCACTCCAAGACTCTTTCAATAACTGCTGAGTTTTCTCACAACAAGATCTGTTCATTTTTCAGGTTTATTGGATATTATATCAACTAGAAGTAAATACACATTCCATGTACTGATGGTGGTGAATGGAATTAACTTTGCAAAAGTTTTTGCACTTTTTTATGTCTTGACTGCAGAATGGAATCCTTGCCTACCTCAGGAAACTGGCCAGGGTTGGGTAAAGCAGATGAATTTTTGGACACCTTTTTATAGCCCCTTTCTCACATTTTATTCAGATACCCAGGCAGCTGCTGAATCCCATAGCTGCTTCCAGTGAGATGGTCTGGATTGCTTGTGTGCAGGGTTGGGACTACAGCTTTCATTGTATCCACTTTTGCTGCTTCATCACTTGCCTGTCACTTACAGGACTTTCAGATAGATAAAAATGGTAAGATGATATGGCTGATATCTTTTGATTTGTGTATATATTGGATTTAAGTGAGGCAGAGTTGCGTGAAGTCACTGACTTCCCTTTATCAACATCATCACAATCCAGTGGCAAGATAAAGTAAAGACATCTGGTGATGGTTTGGGATGCAGTGGATTATTGTGGCATTTTTGATGTCTAAACAAGCTCTAAGCACTTCATAATATCTGCTTCAATCATCTTCCTATCTATTGGAACAAACTGTTTTCATCCACCCATTCTGTCAGGGAAATCTTCATTTATTTGGGGTGGACACCTCTAACTTACTGAAAGTTTTAAGGCCTCTTGGTTACCCTCAACAAGGTTTAGCTCATGTACTGAAATAGTTTACCAGGGTGTGCTTGGTATAGCTTCTTGGAGCCATAGGTGAGAGATAGTTAGGTGAATCAGGAAGACACTAAAGGTAGAAATCAGTCCAAAAATAGGCTTCATAGACCTTACAAGCAGTCTTCTCCAAACATACACTAAACCCTTTCTCTCCAGCAGTCACTCTTCAAGTGCAAAAGACTAATCAAGATAATATGAATGACTCAACACAGAGACAATTCTATCTTTTCTAGAAAAATAACTCAGCACACATGTTCTCCTGACAAATCAACAATTATAATTTCTTTTATAAGGAAAAACACATGGATAGTCATCCAGCTGATCACACAAAATTGCTATAATATAGTAAAAGTATGCTTATGTATGAAAAATTAAAACATGAACATAAAGGCAGTTCCTAACTCACGAACAGTTTGTTTTCCAGAGCTTCATTTGTAAACCAATGTGATATATTTAGGTTCTCATATCAATCTATAAAGCTTTTTTTTCCAATCCATAAGGAACCTGAAATATAACATGGTGCAAAAAGTAGCTTAGAACTTTAATTATATGAAAAAAAAAGATGGAAAAGAACTTTAATTATATGAAAAAAAGTTTTTAGGGAAATGAATCTCTGCTTTCTTAATCCCCAAGAAGAGGGCATAGATACTCTCTTCTCTGAGAGCAAAAATACCCCTTCCTTCAACCTTTCATATGCAAGTCAGGAGAAATAATGATAATAATAATTGCAATTACAAAACAATAATAGTAATATCAATAGCAACAATAACAACAATAATGTGGAAAAGGAAATCACAAACCACTCCAATATCTTTGCCAAGAAAACCCCCAATAGGTCACAGAGGGTCATACATACCTAAAATGATTCAATAACAACAACTTTTGTATAATGCTGGAAAAACACTTATATGGTCCTGGAAACAAATTGTCAGCTATCTCAGGACCAAACTCATTAAATACAGAATGCCTCATTATCAATAAATTGGCTACTTGATAATGATTTTTTTTTTTTATCAAAACAACCTATGAAACAAGACAATCACAATATCTCCCCTAGTACTATGCAGTTCCCCTTCCCATCTGAAATGATGGTGACAGAGTGGTGGTAAAAGAGTAAGAAAGTACTAAAAAAAACCAGATAGATTTAAAGCCATCTGTTAATATTCTTATCTATTGGTATTCTAGATATGAGATGCTTGTCCAGTGAGTGATAGTCATACTATTGGCTATAAATTAAACTAGAATACAAAACAAAGTGCCAACAAATGGAAGGATGGTTTATACTGGTTCTTTTAAAAGAGGAAATTAGAGGAGTTGGTGGAGTTGATTTTGACATGTCCAAAAACAACCAGAAATATCATTTCAGGGGACATCTTATATTGTAGCATCAATAAAAAGGCATTTAGCCCTCTTTCCAAAAAAGGAGCACCAGGGAAATAATTGCAGCTTATATGCCAATAGTTGTTGTAGTGAATGAGGATATAAAGTAATTTCGAAAAACTGTGTCTAAAATGATTAAACCAACTAAACTGGCATATAAATAGATACTTCTTGATGTCAATGAAAAGGTAATCATAGATAAGGATTATATTATCATATATTACAAAAATATAATATTTATATAAGAAAATATGCTTTCTGAGGAATGAAAGGTCAAAACCTACCTATCTAGGCTTATTGCTCATTTTACGGTCCAGTCAGACTGGACTTTTGGATGTTTAATAGGATGTCTACATTTTCATGCTTTGTATATGTTGTTTCCTGTATGTAGTTATGTATGAAATGAATTCCCACCTTGTAGAATCTGCAATTTCATTAAAAACTCAGCTCAAGAGCCACATTCCAAGTAAAGTCTTTCCTTATCCCCATTCTCCCCATAAACATTACCTTGTGTTTATTTTATTTATAATTATATGTATATAGGTTATCTCCCTGATAGAATGTAAGTTCCTTGGCAGCAAAGATTATTTCATTTTTGTTTTTGCATTCCACAATGCCTGGCCCATACTTGATTCTTAATAAATGCTTCTTGGAGCTACAAAGAAGACTCTCATTACTTCACAATGATTGCCTTCTTAGAGAAAAGAATTGGATGAGGTAAACACCAAACAACACCACAGATAACGAAATTAATTATATTTTATTATACATGAAACAAACATTACTTATGTGTGATCATTGCATTTGGCCATACAATCCAACTACTAACTTGTTAGAGCAGAGATGAAAATTAATATAAAAGCAGAAAAAAATAAACATGAGAAAAATGATGTTGCATGCATTTTGAATAATGTCAATGTGCTATAAACTGTTGAGGACAAGAAATGGGAAGTGGATGTAGGAGAGAACATTAACATTGATTATAATATTTTTTTCCCTACAAAAGTTTAATCAATATAAATTCATTTCCATAATAAAGTGACTAAAAAGCTTAAAATTTTTGTTATTTTTTTATTTGATTTCTTTGTCATCCAGAGAGCTATTATAGTCAAGGGCAATACTGTTCAAAATATGAACTTATTTAGAAAATCTTATGGAGAATTATAGAAGACTATGAACAGTATTATCTTTTCAAACAATTACAGTTAAGGATAGGAAAATCAAGTTTAAAGAAACCTTGACTAGAGTGTTAATTAAGAAAATTCATTATGAGAACATTCAATGATGGAAATGGCATGAGGAAAGCAAATAGATGAAAAATAGATAATATTTGTTTTTTCCCTTTTTTGATTTTAAAAATTATTATTAATGAATTTAAAATAAACTTATGTGTTCATAACACATTTGCATGAAATATAATTATAATTTATCAACAATTTACTGAGAAAAGTAGTTTTCTTTTATATATTTTTTAAAATCTCTTCAATGGCTAGCTTCAGAGAAGACAGCTGAATTCTGTCTGCTTCTGAATTCAATCTGTTGTAATATATTGTTTTGATTGAAGTAGATGAAGAAAATATGGTCTCAAAAAAGTAGTTGGGAAAATGAGGAGTATTTTAACAAGACAAAATTTTGTATTATTATGAAAATAGTTTTTACTTCATGGAACATGGAAAGTGATTATTTAAAAAAAAACTTTTATTTTGATCTCTTTCAGATAAAGAACTGATAGTGACATTGTTGGGTCACAGGATATATGCAGTTTTATAGACTTTTAGATACGGTTCCAAATTACTCTTCAGAATGGTTGGATAAGGGTACAACTATACCAGCAGTATATTGGTATCACAATTTTTCCACATCCTCCCCCAACATTTGTCATTTTTCTTTTTGTCACATTAGCCAATCCAATAGGTATGAAGTGATACCTTAGAGTTTTAATTTATTTTCTCTAATCAATAGTGATTTAGAATATTTTTATGACTATAGATAACTTTGATTTCTTCTTCTGAATTTGATTATTCATATCATTTGACTACTTATAATTTTTGGAATGACAAATTCTTATAAATGGCTTCAGTTATAATTTTATTTGAGAAATGAGACTTTTGTCAGAGAAACTTGCTATAAATTTCCTCCCAGTTTTCTTTCTTTTTTAATCTTTGGTGCATTCTTTTGTGTGAGCAAAACCTTTTAAATTTAATGTAATCAAAACTATACATTTTACATCCCCTAATACTCTTTATTTCTTCTTTGGCTATAAATTCTTTCTTTATTTTAGATCTGTCAGGTAAAATAATCTATGCTCTCCTAATTTGCTTATGATACCATCTTTTATATCTAAATCATATGCCCATTTTGACTTTATCTAATTATATGGTATGAGATGTTGGTCTGTACCTAATTTTTGTCAAATTGGTTTTTAGTTTTTCTAGAAATTTCTCTCAAATAGTTTGTTCTTCTCAGAGCATAGGTTTTTGCATTTAATGGTAAAATACTGAATAAATAAAGTAACTTACATGGAATTTTCATTTTTATCATATTAGCTTGCTTTATCCACAAACAATTATTATTTTTCCAATTATTTCAATTTGTCTTACAAAACTTTGTTTTGTAATTGTATTCATATAGTCCCTGGTTTAGTCTGACAAGTAGACTTTCAAGTATTTTAATATTATCTTCTACTAGAAAAATTGGATTTTCCCTTTCTGTCTCTTTCGTCTGTTTTTTTGTGGAAATATATAGAAATTCTGATGATTTATATGGGTTTATTTTATTTCCTGAAACTTTGCTAAAGTTGTTTCAACTAGTTTTTACCTGATTCTCCAGGATTCTCTGAACATACCATCATATCTTTTGTGGAGACTGATTTGTTTCCTCATTGCTTATTTTTATTTCTCCAATTTCTTTTTCTTGTCTTTTTCTTATTATTTTAACTAGTATTTCTGACTACAATATTCAGTAATAGTTGTGATAATGGACACCTTTGCTTCACCCTTCACCCTTCACCTTACTGGCAAGGCTTCTGGTTTAGTGCCATTATAGACAATACTCTTACATATGTATATATATACATACACACACACGTACACACACTACATAGACACACACAAACTCACCCTTTCCCACTCACATATATACATATATACGCACACATAAAAACACACTTAAACACATTGTACACAAACACGATATAGATATATATCCACACATGTATCTGCACATATACACCCAACCACATATACCTACAAATGCACATAGAGAGAGAAAAATAAAGATATACATATATACAAAGTGTATATTACACATTTACACACACATAGACACATGCACACCCCAGAATATAAGCCCACTGAGGACATGGGATAGTTCAGTGTGCTAAAAATGATATTGGTTTGGGAGTCAGGAAACTTGAGTGTAAATTCTTCCTTTTCCCTTTTCTACCTTTCTCCATGAGGGACTTCCTGATTTCCTCTTTGTACAACCATGGGGGAAGGGTTGGCTGAGTTGTGGAATCTTTTCTGGCTTCACCCCCATGATCCTGGGATCTGTCCTGTAGCCTCAGTTCCTCTCACAAAGTGTGTGCCATATATATATATATATATATATATATATATATATATATATAAATGTATGTATGTGTGTGTGTGTGTGTGTGTAAGTTATGTAGCACAATGGATAGAGCCTCATATCTGGAATCAGGAAGCCGTGAAAGCAAATTTTGCCTCAGACACTTACCAGTCATGTGATCCTAAGCATGTCATTCAATTTCTGCTTTCCCAGTTTCCTCCTCTGCAAACTGGCATCTATGCCCAGATTTGTTGTGAGGATCAGATGAGATAATGAAAGTATTTGCAAACCTTCAAGTGTTACATAAAGCCTGGCTGTTATTATTATTGCTATTGTTGTTGCTCTATCTATTTGCCATTGCTTCCCCATTAAAGTATAAGCTTTTTATAGGTAGGGATTATTTCAATCTTTATCCTTGACTCCCCAACCCCTACTATAATGTCTGCCATATCTTAGGTAATTAATAAAAGTCTGACTGACTGATAAGTTCTGATTGGATTAATAGTCCCATTTTGAAGATAATAACACTGAGGTGAAGTAAACTATTACCCAAAGTTATATATATATATATATATATATATAGACTTATATATACATATAGATAATATTCTTAATTTTAGATAGATATTAATTAATTTAAGAAAGGTTCCTTTCATTCCTGTTTTCTAGTATTTAAAATAGGAATGGATACTATATTTTTTTTCAAAAACTTTCCCTATATGTATTTGTATAATTATGTGATTTCTGTTGTTTTGTTATTTATATGATTTATTATACTGATGATTTCTTAATATTGAACCAGTCCTCTGGTCACAGTGTATATGTATTGTTTTGATCTCTTTGATAGTATTTTATTTTATTTATTTTTTATTTATTTTATTTTATTTTAAAATAACTTTTTATTGACAGAACCCATGCCAGGGTAATTTTTTACAACATTATCCCTTGCACTCATTTCTGTTCCGATTTTTCCCCTCCCTCCCTCCACTCTCTCTCCCAGATGGCAAGCAGTCCTATACATGTTAAATAGGTTATACTAGATCTTGGATACAATATATGTGTGCAGAACCGAACAGTTCTCTTGTTGCTCAGGGAGAATTGGATTTAGAAAGTATAAATAACCCGGGAAGAAGGACAAAAATACAATCAGTTTACATTAATTTCCTAGTGTTCTTTCTTTGGATGTAGCTGCTTCTGCCCATCCTTGATCAATTGAAACTAAGTTAGATCTTCTCTTTGTTGAAGAAATCCACTTCCATCAGAATACATCCTCATACAGTATCTTTGATAGTATTTTATTTAAAATATTTGCAATAATATTTACTAGAGAAATTGGCCTATACTTTTCTTTTCTGTTCTTACTCTTTCTGAATTGGGCATCAGCATTATATTTGTTTCATAAAAACAATTGGACAAGACTCCTTTTTAAAAACCAATTTTCAACTAATTTATGTAATATTGGAATTGATTGCTCCTTAAATATTTGGTAGCATTCATTTGTAAATTCATTTGCTCTTAGGAAATTAAATAATTTAAACCTAAATAATGATTGGGTCAAAGAAGACATGAATGGGTGGTGAGAGATAGTAAGGAATCTTAGCATTAGGGACTAGGGGATTCAGCAGTTGTGTTGCTCTCTACAATAATAGGGAAAGTGGGGAGAAGGATTTAGGGGGAAAGATGTCTTCCATTTGGAACATATTGAGTTTAAGATGTCTACTGGTCATCCACTTTGAGATGTCTGAAAGGCAATTGGCGATACAAGACGGGAGGTCAGCAGAGAGTTTGGGGGAGGAAAGGTAGATTGGAGAATCATAAAAATGGTAATTAAATCCATAGGAGCTTATGAGATCATAAAAAAAGCAGCATAAAGGAAGAAGAGATGAAGTTTTAGGACAGAACCCTTAATGAAACTCATGGCTAGAGAGCATACTTTTGAAAAGGATCCAGGAAAGGAAACAGAACTGTCAGGGAGGAGAAGCTGGAGAGTGGTGTCCTGAAATCCCAGAGAAGAGAGGGTGATCAACTGCCAAAGGCTGTATTTAAGTAGAAAGATCAAGGAGAATGAGGATTGAAAAAAAGGCTAAAAATCATTAATAATTTTGGAGATAGTAGAATAATAATGTTGGAAGCTGGATTATAAGAGGTTAAGATAGGAATGAAAGCACAGAAAGCAGAGGGCATCTATTATAAAATGAGTTTTAAAAGGAATTTAGTTTAAAAAAGTGCAGAAGAGATTGGACAATAATTAGTGGGAAATAGAAGGATCAAGTGAGGAATTTTTCAAGATTAGGGAGATTGGAATGCTTGGAGATGGTTAGAAATAAACCAGTAGACAGGAAAAGATTGAAAATAAGTGAAATAGTATTACAAAAGAGGCAATGTGTTGGAGGAGACAGGATGGAATGTGACCACTTAAATAACTAGAGAGGGATGAAGGAGGAGAAAGTAGCTGAAGGCATCAGTATTATAGTAGATGAGGAAAAGGAGAGAAAAAGAACTTCACGTCTGATGGTCTCATTTTTCCTTTAAATATGGATAGATTTTTCAACTGAAAGAGGGGGATGAGAGGACCATGGAAGGTTTGAGGAGATATTTCAAAGAGCCATTATGGAGAGTAGTATAATGAATTGATAAGGAATGATAGGATTGTCTTATAGCAGTGTAGGCCTAGTTGAGATTGCGGAACATAAATTTATACTGGATTCACTCAGACAACTGTATGATTTTCTCTACCTTCATTCAACAGCATGTGTATAGGAATGAATGCAACAAGTGGTGAGAATGACCCAAAGTTTAGCATTGGTCAGGTATAATTGGTGATATGATGAAGAGGCTAGAGATTCAAGAGAGGAGGATAATATAGTTAACCTTCATTCACTCAGGGGTTAAGATGGAGAGAAGAGGAGAGAGTGGCTAGTGCAGGGGAAGAGGCATGGACAAGAATTAAGGGCTCAGCGGACTAGAAATCATGGTGTGGTTGAAGAGTAAGGTTATATAAGGAAAGATATGAGGAAGAGGTAAAAAGCCAATATATTATGGTTAACTAAGGGGATTTCGGAATTTTTGAACATTTTAGAAATTTCCATGGAGTTTTGTTTTATAGTATATCTATGAAGAAAGGACCAGAAAAAGAGTTTCAACCCTCAGTTGTCAAGTGCTCCAGGTTTTGATCCAAGTTCATGTGAACCCAGAATTATTGTGCTCAGCAGGGGTATGATGGAAAATGTTTAACAACCAGTTCTCTTAAAAAAAATGCATACATAAAACACTTTTAATTTTAATGTGCATTAATAATATTTCATAAGTCTAAACATCAATAAAATAATAAATCAAGCCTATAGTTGTGAATTTTATGAATTTTGAAGTATAAATGCACACATTAAAAATTTAACAATTAATTCTTGAGAATCTGTATAAGTTGGCTCTAGCACACTTTTGGCTCAGGGTATAATTTTGTTTCGCCAAAAGGAAAACACAGCCAATTTCTTTAGGGATGAAAAATACTCTCTTAATATTAACATCTGAAACAAACCTGTTTAAAATATAAGTATGTCATCAAGAAAAAATGATTATTATATTATTGATTCACATACTGTAGGTGAAACCTTTATGTATTCATTATTTAAAATAACTGGACTAAGCATATATTTCACTAGAGTTTATGTTTCTGGAAACTTTTTTTGCAATCAAACGTGGTAATTTTAGTTACTGTATATTAGGGAAAGACTGTATTGTGTATGCATTAAGAAGTAATCCACAATATGGAAAAACTACTGTGACTTTTCTGTGGCTTTCCCCCTCCAAATTTTCTCTCTTGGTTCATGCTGCTTATACTTAAGGTCTTTCCCCCATGTAATAGAAACAGAAAACAAAACAAAACAAAAACGAAGTAACACACAAAATAAATTCATTTAAAACATTTTTTTTTCAACCATAAAGAAATCAATCCAGGACCAAGAATCCAAGATGCCACAAGATACAGATTGGATTTTCTAATTTCCCAGTTGGTTTGGCCTTACAGTTTAGAATTTAGTCCAAGTATCATGGAAAGTACAATATGCAGTAAAATGTTTTGGACAGCAACAAAGATAATTTTCCTTCAGCGACTGGATTTTATTATAGAGAGATCCATTTACGTGTAGCTAGCATTTACTGGTATTTTAATCCCTGTTCTACACAATTCGTGGGATCTCCAATATCTTTGGCCACCATGATATTTCTTAAAGTGGCTTGAATGGAAACAAATGGTTCCCAAGGCATTCCAAAGGGTTCCAAAAGATCCCATGAATAAAAAAAAGCATTTTTTGGGGGAACAATTTAGGCAGGTTACATGTAAGGTAGTGAAAAATATCACTGCAGTGTTTCTAATTCATCCCATTCCTTGTGCAATCAAGTTTTTGTATTTCACCAAAGTTACATATCCCTTAATTGGTTTATTTTGTTTACTATTGTGAAACACTGTATTGCTTCCATCACCCATCATCATCCTTGGATATTATTAGCCAATCCTTGGTAAAATTTCTTCATTTTTTCTATCCTTACTCTATTCTTTTCTCTTATTTCTATCCAGTGGATGCATCAAACCACCCACTTACAAAATTTTAAATTTTATTTAATCCCACAAATACATTCCTTTTCTCAGAATTAACATTGGTGCTTCCAACATCAGTCATCTTATTTCATCATTGGCAATACCATTTCTACTCCTAGGCCTCTACCAATTAAGTCTAACTTTTAATTTAAATCCTTGTAGCACAGACTTTGTAAACTATTTGCCTTTAATTAACCAAGCTAGACAATTCCTTTTCTCATGTCTCATAATTTGTTGCAAAATCTGAAATTATAGGCAAATTTCTTTATCATTCTTCCATCTGTTTTGATGATACTCCTGGAGAAAACTATTTTGTGGGTTTTAATCTCCTCATTTAAAAATGGATTTGGTCTGTCCTTCATGAAATCATAATATGTTGGATTTTCCAGTTGTCTTCAACAGTTATCACATTTTTACTGTTCTTACTTAAAATAATCATAGTAATTTCTTGGAAATTCCTTTCCACTGCCATTTTGCCTGAAAGGACTTAAGGGAAAATATTGTTTTTTCAAATTAAGGGCTAGTCATATTTCTTTTCATAAGCATTTATTTAGATTAGCTTTTATCATAGAAGAGACCTTTCCTATTCTAATTCTACAGGCTATATATAGCCAAAAGAAGTCAGAAACACCTTGTAGTAAGGGAGAAATTCACTAGTTTAATCAATCAATCAATTGATAAACATTTGATAAGTGCTTGCTGTGTGGTAGGTATTATGCTAAATATTGAATTTTTAAATTATATTCAGGAAAAAGTCAGCAAAAATATTTTTGATAACACTTTATTTTTTAGAATACATAGGCAGCATATGTATATAAAACAAACATTTGTTATTTATATTCAATTTTGTTGTTGTTATTTAGTCATTTTTCAGTTATGTTCAATCATTTGTGAGCAATTTGGAGTTTTCTTGGCAAAAATACTAGAGTGATTTGCCATTTCCTTCTCCAGTGTATTGCCCAGGGTTATACAGCTAGTAAATGTCTGTGACCAGATTTGATCTCAAAAGATTAGTCATTCTGTTTCCAGGGATGACACTGTAGTCACTGTACCACCTAATTATCCCTTCATTGATGATTATTGATAAATAAAATTAATATTGATAATATTCAGCCAATACTTATCACAAGAAACAGCATGTTAGGCTACAGAAGGCACAAAAAATAAGGTACACTTCTCACTTCCAAGGGGATTATGATCCAGTAGAAAGGCAGATACATAAATATAAAGTAAGGATAACTATTAATAATAAAAAGAAAGAAGTACAAAACTCTATAAGATTTGAGTGAGATAATTTTGTTTTTATAAATCTCTTATACTTGGTGAACTGTGATCTGACCCATGTAGTGATTTCCCCATTTTAGTCAGAATACTATAGGGTACAGGTTGTAATCTATTTAATCTTTCTTATCTTATGTGATTATTTATCTCTTTCTGTGAATGAGGAGAGAAAATTTCCAGAATGGTGAAAGCTTTTCTCATAGTGTGGTAATATTTCATGGATGCCATACAACAATTGAGTGGGCCATCAGTTATTTCTCACTCTGCTATATGACTGGCCCATCTTCTTTATCAGTAATACATATTACTAATAATATCTTTATTCACAAGTACTGATATACAAATTAATCTTGGTTATATGCCATAGTCTACTTACACTCCCATAGGTCTTTCCATTGTCTTTTGGGTGAAACTGCATTTTTAATGTTAGAAATTGTGGTTTCTCATGGTTCATAGCCATGTGCTATCTGTTGAAGAGAACTGGCAATAGAGAGTACCTTGGAAATGTTGCATATGTTTGTAAATGTCCAAATTTGAGTCCAACTAGAGTTAATTTATAGTACCTGTTCATAACATGGGTCTTTAATGAATTTAGACCTCTATGGTCTTCTTGTATAATTGTAGGTAGTAATCAAATCATAATATACATATTTCATCTATTTGCTTTTCCCTAGTTAGACTCTCTTGGCTGGTCATGATCTTCATCAAGGAAACTGTAGTTTCTTTGGCTAGTTGTAGTCAGTATAATGTTATTTATAAATAGGGACATTTAAGGAATTCTTGCATATTTGTAGGATCTTTTATTATGACATTGTGTATAGGATAACTTCTATTGCACATATAAACATACTTTGTAAATGTCTTTAAAACAATTCTTTTTTGTCATTGAACAAAGCCATGTCTGTGTTGGCTTTCATCATAGAATCATAAATAGTTTTAACATGTACATGGAAGATTCCTTTTAGAAGAGATCTGTACCATTTAAGTTTTGTTTTACTGAGTCATTTTTTAAGTAGTTGACAGATGATGAATACAATCAACATAATAAAATCTCTGGTCCTCTACACTTCTAAATCAAGTTTATGATTAGAAAGAGACAGTTTACTATTGATGAACATTTGTGAAAATTTGTTTGGTTTCTCATATTTTCTTTAAAGGAATCATCACTTAATGAATGTACAGACCATTAGCATACATACTCCAAAAAGGTGATAAAGGAGATATATAGTTGATCATTATTTGGTCACTTTTAAAAGTGATAACATTTTCTTTTGCCACTTTTCAGCCTATGAATTTTTGTCTTTTAAAAATATCTCGAAAAATTGATCCCACTAATTGTTCAAAACCATATTACTTCTACCACAGCTTTCTCTTTTGTATTTGGTCACTAAATAAGTTTTAAAAAGCATGTATTACAACAATTTCTAAACAATGTCTTGACTAAATAATTTCATGTGAGAGGCATTCAACAGAGTGACAACATTCTTTACCTGCTAATAATTTACATGAATATAGTCTTTATGGCATTTGATAATACCTTGATCCCAAACAGAACCTTGTGCAATAAGAAATATGGTCATTATTATCAATATTTTACAGAGAAAAAGAGAAGTATAGACATATTAAAGAACTTGCTTAAGTTCACAGAACTAGAAAGTGTCAAGAATTAGGATCTTTGAAATGGATTTGGATCTAATTGTCATAAAGTTATTTTATACTTACATCATAATGAAAAGAACTCAGAAATCATTCAAAAGTCAAAACAACTCCAAGGTCACAGATTTTATATCTTTTGGCACATGGGTCACTTGAATTAATTGTAGGACTAGTCCTTTTAGACTGCACACATTTTCTTCCATTCTTTGCTGAAAGGAATCATCATGTGTAACATATGATGCCTTCCAAAGTCCCTTCTAGGTCTCATTCTAGATTTCTACAAACCAGCAAGTCAATATTATTTTTCTCTATTATGAGAAATCTTTCACTTGATGAAGACTGAAAAATTGCAAAACTTCCAATGACTTTATAGTTGAAGGTCAGGGAACCTTATAAAAATTATTTTAATGTCTGAGGGGGTACCAATTTAGCACTTGGGCTATTTTCCTCTTATTTTTCTTCTTATGAACTGCTCATTCCCCCCCCCCCCCCCATTTTCATATGTTTTCATGGTCATTTCCACTTATTCTTGTTAAAGCTTACCTATGTTTTTTCATTATCTTTATGGTGCTCCATCTTTTGTAGTCATATAGTATCATTAGGAAAATATTGTTATTCAAAAATGGAAGTTGTACAGTAACAAGCTGTTTGTGATCATTGGGAATATTATGTATTTTGCAAATATTATCCAACCCACTATTCAATTGTTGGTCCAGTTTATTATCTATTTGCAATGTTTGTCCAAGGGCAATGCAGTCAAAATAAACTATAAAAATGCATATAAATGTTGACTATTTTATTGTTGTTGATGATAAAGGTCACCAGACCTAATGGCCTTTTCTCAATCTGCATGTTTCTGCATTTAATTGTAGCTTTTGATATAGTCAACAATCTCCTTCTTAGTCCAGTTTTCTCACTAGGTTTTTGTGACACTGTTCTCTTTTAGTTTTCCTTTGACTTGTGTGACTGCTCTTGTGTCCATTGTTAGGTTTTCATCAGGGTCATGATGGGTAACCATGATTGTTTGACAGGGCTCTGTTCTGAGTCTTTTATTCTTCTCCCTCTATACTACTTCACTTGGTATATTTCTCAGTTACTATGAATTCAATGATCATTTCTATGCATTCTCAAGTCTTCTTATTTAGTTCTCACTCCTAATGCTAACCTTGAGTATCATATTCAACTGTGTATTGGAATATTGAAATGGATGTCCCATAATCATTGTAAATTCAACATATCCTAAACTTAACTCACAATTTCCTCCTTCCATCAATCTCTCTTCTTCCTAAACTTCCCTATCACTGTTCAAGGTACCACCATCCTCCTAGTCACCCAGATTTTCAACCTAGGTGTCATCTTTAATTCCTTTTTCATGTCCTCATCTCCAATCTGTTGGCAAGATATGTCAATTTTCATCTTTGTAAGATCTCTTGTACATGCTTCCTTACCTTCTCTTACACCAACCTTGCTCTGATATAGGCCCTCATCACCTCATGATGTTGTTGTTATTAGATTGTTGTAATATGTCTGCCTCAAAACTCTGTCCACTTTCACAACTGCTCCATCCTCCATTCAGCTATCAAAGTGATCTTAAAACTCAGGTAAGACTATATCTTCCTATCTTCTCTCAATAAACTCCAGTGGTTCCCTATCATTTCTACAATTGAATTAAAAACAAAACAAAACAGCTCTAAAACAACTATTTGATATTCAAAGCCAGCCCTTGATTACATATCCCATCACCACCTTTTCCGTTTTCTTTCAACTTTGACTCTCCTACCCCCATATTCTTCAATCCAGTAATACCTGCTTTGGATATTCCTTGAACAAGACACTACTTCTTCAGAATATGGGTATTTCTACTGGTTGCTTCCAATGTCTGGAATGCTCTCCTTCCTCATTTCTACCTCCCAGCTTTTCTGACTTTCTTTAAAACTCAGCTAAAATCCTACCTTCTACAAGAAAACTTTTCCAGGTTTCCAATAATTCTAGTGCTTTCCTTCTATTGATTTTTCCCCATTTTATCCTGTGTATAGCTTGGTTTTCCATAGTTGTTTTTATGGTATCTTCTCCACTAGATAGTGAGCTCCTTGAAAGCAGAAATTGCCTTTTACATTTTTGTATATATAGTATTTAGCATAGTGCTTGGTACAGAGTAGGTACTCAATAAATGTTTATTGACTAATAATCCAATGAGTTTACTATTTATGATCATTTGGAGATGGTAGAGAAGGAGCACTGTCCTGGGGAGACAGGTCAATTGGATTCTAATGGAGATTCTGGGCTAACTCACCTTAAATTGGGAAAGTACTTAACTTGCCTTAGCTTCACTTTCATTATCTACATGATAGGGTTGGAATAGATCATCTCTATGTTCCCTTCCAACTTCTGATCTTATGACATGGAAGTCTTTGGAACAAGTCAAGCTGTGGAAAGAACACTAGATTAGGACTTAGGCTTTCATCCCAACTTTGCTACCAAATATTTCCCAATAGAAAATATTCTTTAACAAATAGATAGAAAATATTTTATATAGCAATAATTTATATTTCAATGTCAATTCAAATAAACATTAAAATGCAATTAAAAATGGAAACTAGTACTTGTAGTGTTGGTTCAATATCTCTACAATTTAACTTAAATTCATTCACTTAGAAAACTCTTTTATTTACAGATAAAGTTTAGTTCAGCCAAATTATCACAAACTCTAACTTGATTAAATGAAAATCCAATAATCACTTAGCTTTGGCTTCATACTATAATTTTCCTTACCGCAGCATGAGATTTCTGCATTGAAAGATGAAGTAGAAAGCAACTACATACCTGTTCAATGACAACTGTTAGATTCGTTTCCTTTTGCTTTTCTTTCTATGTCAATTTTCTGGCTTAGTGTTTGTGGTGTTTCCTTCTATTTTTTGCATAGGTTCTTACCCTAGCATTCTTTTTCTACTGCTTTGCTGAGTATTATTCTGTTCTTTAGCTCATTTTTATTAACTTACATTATCTGGTGTCAAGAGGCTGGAATTCAGCTGATGAATAAAATGTGATTTCTGGACAGTATAAATTAAATTGAATTAAGTATTCTGACTTTTTGGAACATAGAAATAGCCATGACAAAGAGTACTTTGTGTCTTGTTATTTTATTAAATTTTAATTGCATGAATAACATTCCAAGGCTTTTGTGCAGTATGATGACATTTGTCACACATGTTGTTCTAGCCTTGTTTTGTTAAATGCTAAAAGTGACAAGAGATTAAAAAAATTTGTTTTAAAATAATTATTTGTTAAATGTATAATATGCATTTTTTGCCATGTCACAGAAATGGCATGGATATGTTTGGAATCAGGATATGTGTCAGTTTTTTATGCCCTTTTAAAGCTGAAGTCAAAATTTTGTTGGCATCCCAAACATAAACCCCAACTCCAATATGAGCTTTAGAATACTGAGAGGTTTGGTGTTAAACAGTACTAGAGACAGTTTTGAATGTGATCATGGAAAAGTATCCCAATTAAAATTTTAATTAGAGAAAATAGTATCTATCTCTTTCTCTCTCTCTCTCTCTCTCTCTCTCTCTCTCTCTCTTTCTTTCTCTCTCTCTCTAAAATATCTATATCCATATATCTCTTCACTTTTTTGTCATTGTCAAAGAAGAAGTGTTGATCTAAAGCAGATAGTTCATGAATATTTTTAATATATGGCACTGTTATACAAGAAGCTTATTTGTTTTGACCTCCAATCCTGCCTGTGTGCATACATTCTACCCAGAATATGAGGCCCTTTAAAAGTCCTTAATGAAGTCTTCTCTGATCTGACCAGCTGGAAATCATTTTTCCTTTTTAATTTTTATTTTGTAACTCATAATAAACACTTTGTCTTTCTCTTAGCACTTATATTATAATTCAGATTATATTTACCTGGGTATATATTTTAATCCCCTTATTATATTGTAAATTCTATGAGGACAAAGGCTATGTAAAAACATGTCCAGAACTGGACTTTACCATGGGAAGAACAAAACAGTTTGGGACCTTTTCTTCAACTTGTAAGCTTAGGAAATGACATTACATATAAGGAATATTTAACAAATGTTTGTTGAATGAATAAATGAATACCATCAACTGGATAGCAATATAAGACAGTATAATGTTTAGGGAATTTAGTAGGTAATAAAATTGGATTCATAAAATGGTAAGTTTATACAGAGCTGAAGGATTTAGAGATGGTTTGAAAAGTGAGTATCATATTCTTTGTTATTAGGGATAAAAATGGAGGAGGATACAAACAATTTATCTGATGCCAATGAAAAACCTAAAGTATGTTATTAAGAACTCATTATATAATGGCCAAGCTCTTGGTTTCCTTTAATAGTGCTAAAAGAATAATAGAATGGCAAATGGGAATAGGTAGTATACTTAGGCTATTTCTAATAAAGCAAAATGAATTGTCATTTCAGACAAATATATTTCTGGGACTGTTAATCTTCTAAAATGATTCTGGTATCTTCCTGATCTTCCTGAGAGAAATCAAGGATAATCTTCTCAACTAGTTCTTCTATCTATCTTAACCTGGATATAGCAAGCCTTGGCAGTGATTCTTAATAACTATGATTAGAACCTTTGGCAACAATTTACCAAATTTACTTTTGTCACCATGCTATTTAACTTTCCTTATCCCCTAGTTCTTGCCAGGTATACTTCCAGTATTTTTGGTCTGTTAGCTAACTTTGATAGCTGAGTGGAGGATGGACCAGTTGTGAAAGTGGACAGAGGTTTGAGGCAGACATATTACAACAATCTAATAACAACAACATCATGAGTTGATGAGGGCCTATATCAGAGCAAGGTTGGTGTAAGAGAAGGTAAGGAAGCATGTACAAGAGATCTTACAAAGATGAAAATTGACATATCTTGCCAACAGATTGGAGGTAGGTCTACCCTAATGTTAGCTCTTTCCCTCTGAGTTTATCTTCAGTTTATCTTGTTTGTCTATTTATTGCATATTGTGAGTTAAGATTTTGAGTGCTTTGAGAGAAAACTTTTTACTTTTTAATCTCTAGCACTGAGTATAAAGCCTGACATATAATAGGAGCTAAATAAATGCATTTTTGACTGACTACATAGGCCTGCACTGCAAGCCTAAATTTTCCCATCTTTCTTTCCCCTGATTTGAAAATTCCTCTAAAAAAAGTGTTATTCATAGATACGTATTGGTCAACATCCAATAAAAATAATTCATACTAGGAAGTGAATGAATCTCTCCTAAGAACTTCTGCAATTTTAAAACAGAAGCTTACTAATTCAATGGTGGAATGTTTGGGAGGTATTTCTGAAAAGAGTAACCTTCTTAAGCTTCTTACCTAGTTCACTGTCTCTTTTCTGGCCTTCAGTTTGCTTTACTTCATTTTCCAGAAAGTGGAATAAACAGAAAATCAGCATTTTAATCCTTCCTTTCCCCAACACTCCAGCACAGCCATCTTTGCAAATGGGTCTCAGTAAAAATGAAAAGTCAGCGCCTGTGGAGAGAATGTGGGTTGGCAGAGAGAGGGTTGAATATTTGAATCTGTGAATCATGAATCTGAGAATATGAAGGGTTCCTGCATAGGAAACCAGGGCTTAACAAAACTGAAAAATTAAGGGAAAGGAGTGATTATTCATTTTTCAAAAAGATTTCCCATTTTATAAATTGATTTGATTATGGAAATATAGCTCCTTCTTAGAGGTAGAGATTGTGTCACAACTAAGCTTTATAGGTATTTAACTCTGTTCTATATACTGTCAGTGCCAAATAAATATTTCTCCATTTTAATATGCCATAGGATTCCTTTAATTAGTATACCCTGAATGATTTAAAATCATAGAAACTGGAACTTTTCTTGAACACTTATTGAATAATCAGGATATACATGAATAATCTAAGTTCATCTTTCATTTTTTTCTTAGAATATTATTCTGAATGAAGAAAGGATAAAAATAAGATTAAATGCTCTTGAATCAATTTGAGGGAAGTAATTTCCATTGTTCCTTATAAATAACACTTTAATATTATTTCTTAAAAAATGAATAAAATAAAAAAAAAAACTTGGTAATGGAATATCACCCAGGGAAAATAGGGACTTGAAAGCATCATATCATAAATTCTAATGTTGTAATGTTTTTCCCAGAGAACCTTCATTTTCAAATAAAAAGTCTGCAAAAGGATAAAAAAACAAGTTAACTCCAATAAATATGACCACTGACTTTTAAGAATGAATGCTAAGCCACAATGTCAGTTTCCAGCAGCTACTTTTAGTTATGAGCACTGCAAGATGTAGCTAAGCCAGAATCACCCTTGGCACCCAGGGACCCCAAAGATCCTTCGCTCTTATTGCAAATAGGGAACATGCAGCTTTCCTGACAAAGTAAGTGGCTAGAGAAAGGCAAATTTTAACATTTTTCCCTTCGTCTCTCTTCCAAATGGAGTGTGCCAACAGGGAGGCACCAGACAGAGCTCTGAGGCAGTGTTGTGCCCTTTGCCTTGGACCTGAGACCAGGTCCAGACCCACCATCTGATTTGCCTTCCAGATGTGCCAGCCTGTGCAGGCTTCCCCCATTAAAATTTGGTTGTCCCTTTAACATAAAAACAAAATTATTCACTCTTTCAAAAAGAGACATGGCCCAAAGATGCTAATTAATAAATGAGAGAATTAAAGACAACATGGAAACTGTTTCTCTCCTTGCTTCTTTTTTACTTTCCCACCTCCCGTTGGCTGTGGCCAGTGGGTTGAGTTTTCAGTTGTGACTGTCAGAATTTCAGAGACTTGGCAGCTGGGCCCTTCTTGCTGCTACTGCTAAGACACTAATAACAAACAGCTGAGGGAAGAATGAGGGCCAGGCTTCAAAAACAAACAGTCTCATTTTGGGCTGAATCCTTGCTGCTGCTTCTGCTGCTGCTGCTGTTGCTTCTGCTGAAATTCTAAGCTCTGAATGTTGGAGCTCACTTTAAGGATGCCCATCAATGGCTGGAGTTAGACTTTTTATACTATATACTTTGTAGGGGACCCCTTGCTTGCTCCTCCATTTGGTGAACAATCAAGTCTAAACTCAAACTGGGGAAATGGAAATTCAGAAAATTCCAGATTCAAGAGACATTCCCACCATTCCTCTCTCTTTCCACAGAAAAAATGGAGGGTGGTAATCCCAACGAAAGGAATATTGGAAGCAGCTTGTTTGTAAAGACACTAAGTTGGATGATAAGACAACCTTTGGCAGAGGAACAAAGCAATAAAAAAGATAGGTCCTGCCTCTTCATAGACAATCCTATCTCTCCAAAACACATTCAAAGAAAAATAGGTAAAAATTTTCACAATTCAACTTATTTGAATAGAGTAAAGAATGTGCTAGACTAAAAAAAGATGGAGTAAAAGTTGGTCAGGCTTTTTCTAAATTCACAGTTGCTCAGTCATCTGGGCACTCATTAAAGGCTCTGTCAATGTTTCCATTTGACACTTCCCCTATCCCCTTCTTTTCATGAATTGGTAAGGAGGATATAAAGTTAGCTCCAGACTGAAGGTCTGCCACTCAAATTCCCTACCCAGGTGTGAATTTTTATTTTTTTTTAAAAGAATATAATAAAAACTCAATTTCTTTTGGACATTTTCTTAAAGGAAAAAAATACAAATTCATTATTAAGGGTATATTTTATGTTTCACTAATTTCATGAAGGAAATAAGTTTTTGAATACAAATCTGTATTCAGTCCTGTTAGTCTGACTCTTGAGCTACAACTTTTTTTTCTTAATGATAGTTAGAAACCTGCTCTGTCACTTTCTCTTTCTCTTAAATGAGTTAACATATATCATCATAGAGGGGTTTCATGTTGTATTTAGTTAGAACTAGGAAAATCTGAATTTAATTCTGAGTTAAAATAGGCACTATGTGATATGGGCCCCTAACTTCTTTCACCCTGTTTCCTCTTCTGTCAAATTGGGTTAATAATAGCTTCTACTTCATAGGATTCTTATAAAAATCAAATGGGATAGCATGTAAATCACTCTGGGAACCCTAGAACACTATATAGATGCTGCTATTGTTATTATTATATCAAATGAAGACTAGATTCATGACACATGGATTGAGGCAATATTAGTATTAATAGCTAATCAACCCTTGTTTACATTTTTTTGCCTTGATAAAATCAATGAAAATAACTTATTTTTGTCATATAGTTGTGATTGGAATTTCTCTCCCAAAGTTTTAATCTCATTGGCAATCTGGGTTGCCAGGAATGGTGGGATTTTTTCCCCTCTGAAGCCCAGAGAAATATTTTTTCTAACAATTTAGCAAATAAGTCTCCACCTGTTTTCCCAATGATTTTTACCTACATTAGTTGGGTAGTTGGTAAGAATGTTTGGTACAAAATATATCTCTTAAAGTGTCTGTCAGAAATACGTGGAGAGTACAAGAGAAAGTGTGCTCAAAGAAATAACCCATGGGGCCAAAGGGAGAACTCATAACTTCTGGAAGTCCCTTTGTTAAAGGCTTAAAGATGTGCTTCTGAGATATGCTACACTTTTCTTCTGGGCTTCTTGAAGAGTTCTATTACTGTATTCCCTCAATTTATCCAGTTTGTGCTTATCTCCCAATGAATACAATGAAGTTAGCTGGTTTAGTTCTTAGGGTCATTGCTACAGCGCAAAGTTGAGAAATCTAGATTTTCTGTGATTTACATTTTCTCTCTTTCCCTCTCCCTCTCCTTCTTTTCCTTTCCTTCTCCTTCTCTCCCATTCCCTCTCCCTCTATCCCTCTCTCTTCTCTTCTGTTTCCCTCTCACCCTCTCCCTTCCCTTCTGTCTCCCTCTCTCCCTCTTTCTCTTTTCTTCTCTCCCTTCTTCTCTCTCTCTCTCTCTCTCTCTCTCTCTCTCCCCCACCTCTCTCCCTCTCTCTCTCTCCTCTCTCTCTCTCTCTCTCTCTCTCTCTCTCTCTCTCTCTCTCTCTCTCCTCTCCTTTCCCTCCTCTCTCTTCCTCCTCTCTCCCTCTCTCTCACTCTCTCTCTCTTTCTCTCCCTCTTCTTTTCTCCCTCTCCCTTTCTTTCCCTCTCTCCCCATTTCTCTCTGCCTCTTTCTTTTTCATTCTCTCCTTCTCCCTCTCTCCCTCTCTCCAACTCCCTCTTACTCTCTCCCCGTCTTTCTTCTCCTCTGTCTTTGGAAAAGGGTGACCCAAAGGGAGATTTTACCTCATCTTGTTTAAGGGGAAAATTTCTTTCTTTCATGAAGGCACATGCTCCTTAAGTTTTATAGAAGGCTCACAGGTCATGGGCATACATTAGTTTTGATGATTGATTAACTCAATAAAGGTGTCTCACCTAATAAAATTATCAGTGTTAGAGTCTTAGTTACTTTCAGTGGGTAGGATAGGGTGATGATTGACTCAATAACCCCTTCCTCTACTCGTAAGTATACATTCCTTGATGAAAATATTAGGAAAACTTCTTAATTTGTTTAGAAACATAGTATAGATGGAAAATTGAAGATAGATACTGCTACTTATTGATCATAAAAAAGCATTTAACTTAGTAGGGCAAAAGAAAATCTTAAAAGTCTCTACTCTAGTGAAAAAGCTCTCAAGCATATCATAAGATCATATAATATTTTTTAATATAGACATAATAATTCACAAAGGCAAGAGAATTGTACAAGAGATTTCTGATTAATATCAAAAAAAAAGGATAAAGCAGCAGGATGAATATCCACCAAACATTATTGACACTATGAAAAGAATATTTTGTATTAAAGGCCAATTAGAAAAGAGATTCTCCATACTTAGGGATGTCCAAAGAAAAAAAAAGGGCAAAATTTTAACTTTGATTTTTTTCTAATGAAATTTATTTTTAAATTTTATTAAATTGTTTTTTTTTTTTTAAATTTTGAAATAAAAAAAAAATTATTTTTTTTTATTTAAAGCCCAGTAAACTTTTAAATAGAATTTTAATTTTTGTAAAATAATTTTGAAATTTTTTTGGTAAATTTTTTCCCTTACCCTTGTAATTTCTATTTTCCCCTTTCCCATTCCCAATAAAAATTATTAATGTTAAATTTTCTTTTTCTTTTTCCCCTCTTTTTGACAAAATTATTAGAATAAAAAAGGAAGAAAAAATAAATAAAATTTATTCATTTATGTTCTTTCTTTGGGTGTAGTGCTTTCTGCCCATATTATCAATTGAAAATTTAACTTTTTTTGTAAACCATTATTAAATACTTTATAAGAAACATTGGGGTAAATGTTCCCTTTCTCTCATTTCTATTCGTTATTTGTCTCTCCCCTCCGTTTCTCCTGTGGCTTTTCTTAAGAAAATAATTTCCAAAATTCCTTTTACAATTTTAAAAATTCTCTTGAGGGAATTGTTTCAGTTTCAGAAAAACAGGGCTCCCAAACATTTAATACAGGTCCCTTTCTCTTCTTCGATCTCTTTGGGGTAAAAATGTACACTCTGGATATATGCAATTTGATCTTTTTGGGCTAATTCAGTTGCTCTCCAAAATTTGGTTCTTCCTTTCAACAATTTTTTATTTTCCCCATCCCCTCCCAGATTCATATTTTTTTTTCCTGCCATCAAAACGACTTTTGGCCCAGGTTTCTTTTTGTTTCTGATAATAGTGATTTGGGTCTTTCTTTTTATATGGTGTAAAGGTTGATTTCCATCATCTGAAAATTCCCTTTCATATTTTGCCATTACAATTGGAAATGGTTGTTTCTTTTAATTGCAATTTCTATATATTTTAAATGAGGTATAGAACCTTTCCTGAAATGTTTTCCCTTTTTGCTTTCCTTTAATCTTGTTTATTATTTTGTTTTCAAATTTTTAATTTGAGTAATCAAATTTTTCTGTTTGGATCTAAGGTTTTGTTCATCTTTGGCCATTTTTCCCTTAAAATTGAGGAAAAACTATCCCATTTCCTCTAATTTATTTAAATCCATTCTTTTCCAAAGGCCCATTTGATCTTATCTTGGTATACAGTGTTAAGTGGGGTCCATGCCTAATTTTTATACAATTTCAGTTATCCCAGCAGTTTTTGTCAAATAATGGACTTATCAAAATTAACTTTTTTTCAAACACAATCGTGTTGATATTCTTTTAGAACTCCTATTCCACTGATCAATATCTGTTTTTTAATACCAAATGGTTTTGGTGACTGCTGCTTTATAATATAATTTTAGATCAGATACAGCTAGGCCACCTTCATTTGATTTTTTTTCATTAATTCCCCAAGATTCTCGACCTTTTTATTATTCCACATGAATTTTTTGTTATTTTTCTAGATCATTAAAATTTTTCTTGGAAGTCTGATTGGTTGTTTAAATAAATAGATTACTTTAGGGATTTGTCATCTTTCTTATATTCTTCCCAAAAGGCACTTAATATTTTTCAATTATTAATCTGACTTTATTTGTGGGAAAGTTTTTATAATTTGCTCATAATTCCTGATTTTCCTTTGGTAGATAGATTCCCAAATATTTTATCTGTTGACAGTTATTTTAATGAATTTTCTTTGATCTCTTGTTTGGATTTTGTTGGTGATGTATAAAAATGCTGAAGATTTATGGGATTTATTTTATATCCTTCAATTTCTAAAGTTTGAATTATTTCTAATAGCTTTTAGTAGAATTTGGGGTTCTCTAAGTATCCATCATATCACCTGGAGGATGTTTGGCTTCCTATTACCCCTTCCTTTAATCCTTTCCACTCTTATTCCAAGGCTGCTTTCTAAAAAATATTGAATAATAATGGTGATATGGCAACCTTGCTTCCTCAGATCTTACTGGGAAAGGTTCCAGTTTTCCCCATTGCAATGATGCTTACTGATGGTTTTAAATAGATGCTCCTGACTTTTAAGGAAAAGTCCATTTATTCCTATACTCTCAAAGTTTTTATTAGGAATGGATGTTGGATTTTATCAAATTTTTTCTGCATCTATTGAGATGACTGTTTTTTGTTAGTTTGGTTATTGATATGGTCAATTACCCAAATGTTTTCCTAATATTAACCAGCCCATTCCTGTTATAAACCTACTTGGTCATAGTGTATTATCCTGGGGATGGGATATTTTTTCTTCCCCTGTTAATCTGGGAAACATATTTTGAATATTCTTCCATTTCATTTAAGTTGTCAAATTTATTGGCATAAAGTTGGGCAAAGTAATTCCTAATTATTGCACAAATTTCCTCTTCGTTAGTGGAGAGTTCTCCCTTTTCATATTTAAGACTAACAACTTGATTTTCCTCTTTCCTTTTTTAAAATCAGATTTACTAAGGGTTTGTCTATTTTGTTGGTTTTTTCATAGAACAAACTCTTAGTTTTATTAATTAATTAATGTTTTTTTTTTACTTTACTTTGATTCTCCTTTTATTTTAGAATTTCAAGTTTAGTGTTTGACTGGGGTTTTTAATTTGTTCCTTTTTCTAGATTTTTAGTTAAGCCCAATTCATTCCTTCCTTTTCTTTTTATGCAAGTAGGCCTCTAGAGATAAATTTTCTTATTACCCTTTTGGCTGCATCCCCACATTTTTAGATGTCTCATTATTTTGTTTTCTTGGGTGAAGTTTTAATTGTCTGTGATTTGCTGTTTCACCCAATCATTCTTTAGTAAGTTATTTAGTTTCCAATTATTTTTTGGTCTTCTTTCCCTGGCTTTTTGTTAATGTAATTTTTTATTGCATTGTGGTCTAGAAGGATGGATTTCTTTTCTGCCTTACTGCATTTGAGTTTGAATTTTTATTTTAATATATGGTCTATTTTTGTATAGGTTCCATGAACTGTGAAAAGAAAGTTACTCCTTTCTGTCTCCTTTCTTTCCAGAGATATATCATATCAACTTTTCTAGTACTCATTTTTACCCTTTTGCTTTTTCAATTTTGTGATTTCATTTATCAATTTAGGGGCAAGGTTGGATCTCCCACTATTTTCATTTGTTTGTATTTCTTCTTCAGCTTTCTTAATTTCTTTTTAAAATTTAGGTCACACAACTTGGTGCATATATTTTAATATTGATATTGTTATTATCTATCTACCCTTTGGCAAGATATCCCTCCCTTCCTTATCTCTTTTAATTGTGGTTTTGCTTTTGTGATCTGAGATCGGATGGCTACCCTTTTGTTTTACCTGAAGCATATTAGACAATCTTTACCTTTCTCTGCATGTATCTGCCTGCTTCAGGTGTGTTTCCTATAAAAAAATTTGTAGGATTCTGGTTTTAATCCATTCTTAACCACTTCCCTTTATGGGGAGTTTACCCCATTCCACATTTAGGTTAAAATTACAATTCTTTTACTTTGCTTGTTCCCTTTTAGCTTTTCTCCCTTCTTTCCCCCCCCCCTTAAGTATTAAACTTGTGGCCCCTTCTTCCACAGCCCTCCTTTTTAGTATCTCCCCCTTTTTCTCCTTCTTCTTACTCCTTTCCCCAGTTTCCAAATTCCCCTTCTGTTGGCTTATTCCTTCCCTTTTTTTCCTTTCACTTTTCAATGGGGTGGGGAAGTTTCCCATAAATTGAATATGTCTAAAATTTTTTTCTTAAAAGCCAATTCGTGGCAGTAAAATACCCACTATATTCATCCCCCTCCATTTTTCTGATAATGGTTTTTTTTTCCTTTTGTGAGATGTAGTACCCCCCTTTTACCCTTTCAGGACAATGTCCTTTCCCCTGTAATTTTAGAAAAAGATACCGTATTCTTTTAAACATCTTTTAGCAAAATACAGTTCCCAAGATTTCTTTTTTACCTTTTAGGTTTCTCTTGATTTCATATTTGTAGATCAAAACTTTTTAAAGTTCTTTTTCATCAAAAATAGGTGAAATTCTATTTTTCTGCCACTTCTTCCCTGGAAAAAGATGCTATTTGTGGGTAAGTTATTTTCTTTGATGAGTTCTTTAGCCTTTCAGAATATCATATTGGCCCTTCAATCTTTTTTAAAAAGAATTGGTGTCCTTATTGTTGCTCCCCATTTTAATTGGATTTTTTCTAGGTGCTTTGGTGTTTTTTTCCTTCCCTGAGGGTTCTGCTTTGGCCCTATTTTTTTGGTGTTTTATTTTGGATCCTTTTTAGGTGATCAATGAATTTTTCAGGGTTTTTTATCCTCTGTTTCTATGACTTCTGGGCAGTTATCTTTGAATTTCTTTATTGGTCCTCAAGGGGGTCCAAAATTTTCAGATTTTCTCTCCTAGATCTATTTTCCAGGTCTGTTGTTTTCCCAAGAAGGTATTTCACTTTTTTTTCCCCCATGGTTTAATTTTTTGGTTTTGTTGCGTTCTTTTTGTCTCCCTTTGGTCATTTCAATTCCATTTGTTTGATTCTGATTTTCAGTGAAGTATTTTCTTCACTCACTTTTTTTATATCTTTTTCTAATTGTCCACTTAAGGTGCTTTGTTCTTTGGAATTCCATTTTGCCAATTTTATTTTTTAGAGAGCTATTATCTGTTTCCAGTTCACTAATCCTATTTTTCAAGGATTTGATTTCTTTATCCACTCTGTCTTTAAATGAGTGGCATGACTTATCCAGACTCTCTTGCCAAGCCTCCCTCTCCTTTTCCCATGTTTCTTCTAGCTCTCTTGTGAGAGCCTTTTTAATTTCTTCTATGAGATTTATCTGTGCTGAGGAACAGATGATCTCCTCCTTTGGGGATTCACCTAGAGACAGTCTATTTTTAGTCTCCTCAGGGTTTAGAGTCTGCTCTCTATCAATATAGAAGCTGTTAATGGTTAAGGTCCTTTTCAATTTTTTGCTCATTTTGTCAGAGAAGAATCAGAGACAGATTAGCAAAGAAAAAAAGAAAAAAAACCCAAATGGAATCTGCTTTTTTGCGGGGAGGGGCTGGGTGGTGTTACTGAGTTTCCTCTACAGACTGCATGGGGCAGCAGCCAGGCACTATCAGGAATGTGCTGTGCCTGCACTCTGAGACTCTGAGAGCATGCTGCGACACTGTGGTGGAGGGGTGGCCAGGTCCCAAGATACTCCAACTCTTTGGGGTTATATTCTTCACCCCCAGTGTTTATAGCTTCTCTCCTGAGCTACTGACTTGCTGCCAGGGCAAAGTATCCAATCCTGTAGCAAAGCTCTCCCTGCAGAGACGGCTGAGATCACACCCCACCCCCTCCGGTCTGTGAGGCTGTGAGCTGCCTCCCCTGGTCTGGCTGCTGCTGCCTGCCCTCAACCTGCGCCGGATCTAAAACCGTCCCCGCCCTTGAGAAAAACAGACCTTTCCTGACGAATTTCAAGGATGTCTTCTCTTGGTAACTCTTTGTGGCTTTTTTTTTCCAGTCAAGCATTAATTCAGAGGCTTGTCATAAAATGAATTCTGAGAGAAAACGCGGAGCTTATACAGCTGTGTGCTTCTTCTCAGTCATCTTGGCTGGAAGAAAAAGTTCAAAGCCATTCTTAAAACAACATTGATTTTACTATATACAATATTCTTCTGATTCTGCTTATTTTGCTCTTTACTATTTCATGCAAATCTTTCCATGTTTTTCTAAAATCATAGAGCTTATCATTTCTATGCCACAATTTGTTCAGTCATTCCCTAATTGATGAATCCCTGAAATTTCCAGTTCTTTGCCACCAGAAAGAGGGCTGCTATAAACATGTTAGAACATATAGTATCTTCTTTTTTTTCCTAATCATCTTTGGAAATAGACCAAATAGTGGTATTGCTTGCTCAAAAGGTGTTAGAATCCTTACAAAGTGATAAGTCAGTTGCCTAATTTAGCATGGTACTTAGCAAATCCTCTAGCTCACTAATGTATTTAAGTACCCATTGAAGTCCACACTTTTGGGAGATTCACAAGTCAGTATTTAGTATGAGATTCACAAGTGAGAAATCCACAATACCACTCTCTCAAAGGAGGAGTCAACCTTTGGGTTCCCACCTCCCATAATCCCACTCTCAGAGGAGGAATCAACCTTTGAGAGAGCATAAAAACAGCTGAGCTGTTTAGAGAGTCAGTTGAAAAGATTGAGAGAGGAGTGTCAGTCAGTTCAGAAGAAGCCCATTCTCGGAGGTGGAACCAGATTCATTCATCCCATCTCACACCACCACGGTGGCAGACTCTTCTTTGCTTCTCCACTGAAAAATAGGCCTCTAAGAAAGCTATCCAGGCCTAAGGAAAGAGACAAGACTGGGAAGGAGAAAATAAACGTTTGGATTTTATCAGCGGGCTGCATTTGGGGTGATTATTACTTTGAACTGAAACTAAGGGTGCCTCCAGAAAACCTCTCCTGAGAAACCTGCTCCCAGAGAGAATGATCATATTATGGAAAAGAAGAAGAACACCACAAAAAGGTATAGGCAGTTTAATAACTCTTTGGGCATATTTCTAGATTGCTTTCCAAAAAGGCTGAATCACTTTACAATTCCCCCAACAATGAATTAGAGTTTCAATTTTTCTCCATTCTTTGTTACTTCTCCCTTCTATTAATTTAGACAATATGGTAGGTGTAAAATGATATCTCAAGATTGTTTTAATCTGAATTTCCCTAATAGATTATATTTGATTTAGAAACTTTTAAATATGACTATAAGTTGTTTTTACTTTTTCATTGGCAAATTTCTGTTCATATCCTTTGACTATCAAATAGGGAATGGCATATTAATATTTGACAAGTTATTTACATATTTTAGATATGAGCTACCTGAAGATTGTATTGAACTGGTTTTATGAAACCCCTGAATACTACACATCTCAATGCAATTCATGGTTACACATAAAAGATCAATATATATTCTATGAAGGAAAAATATGGTTGAAATATTTCTATCATGCAGATGATGATGTTGGAAGAACAATCAAATGAGACATTAGTGTGTATGAACTGAAGTACTGAAGAACTATAAGTATGGTTTAGATCTAAAAAGTAGGAAAAAAAAAGTTTGCTACAATGTATTCAGGGAGTTGGTTAAAACTTTTTCCTGATGCCAAACTGTAGTCTGGCACAAAACCTCTTTGTTGTTCACTCAACTATCCATTCCAAGATGATGAACATTTGTTAATGCTGCAATATCATAATCTCAAAAGAATAATGTTTGTGGGTAAGTCAAAAGGGAATAAAGAAGTTCAAGGTGGATAAAAGTAGGCTACAATATTTTCAATCATGAAGAGAAAGTAATATAAAGGATAACACTGAGAAAATGTATGATGCATCAATCAAAGGATAAGCATGCATTAAATAATCTTCAAGGCTTTCCTATACATATTGATTAGGGAATATATATATATATATATATATATATATATATATATATATATATTCCCTAATCAACAGCAGGGGAAATTACACCATAGAATTTATGTGATTTGGCTGAAATTACGTGGCTAAGAAAAAATACAGACCTCAGATCTGCCAGAATTAGGCAGGAATTCTCATGGCTAAATTTTCTTTTTTTTCTTTTTTCAATAAAACTTTTTATTTTCAAATATATGCATAGATAATTTTCAACTTGCAATTTGCAAAACCACACATTCCAAATTTTTCCCTCCCTTCCTCCTCCCCCTCCCTTCGATGGAAAATAATCCAATATCTATTAAACATGTGCAGTTGTTCTATACATATTTCCACAATTATCATGTTGCACAAGAAAAAATCAGATCAAAAAGGAAAAATTGAGAAAGAAAATAAAGTACAAGCAAACAACAACAAAAAAGTGAAAACACTATGTTGATAAACACACTCAGTCCCCGTAGTCCTCTCTTTGGGTGCAGATGGCTCTCTTCATCACAAGACTATTGGAATTGGCCTATATCATCTCATTGCTGAAAAGAACCATGTCATGGTTAAATTTTCTGATGGTCTTACAGAGAACAGCAAGGGGCAGTCTCACTGGAAAGGGACAGGGAATAGCCTTTTCATTATTTAATGGAGGTTAGCTGGAAAAGTAGTTTAGAGCAATGGCATTCTTCAACAAAATGTTGCAGTTTAATTTTTGTAGCATGAAAGCGGGGCTCTAGAAGCCAATTATAGAGAAATCGGAATATCAGACAAGAGAAACAAAAAAAACCATGCTTTATCAACTTATATACTGAATGTAGGATGCTGCAGACACAACTAGAGCAGATCAAGGTACAGATAGAAGGGGGAAAATCATGATAAAATTAGACTGGAATCTTGAGGTTGTTTCTATGACAAGTTATTGTCATGAAGAAGAGTCAGTCTAATAGGCCAAGTGATTTGCTATCGACCAAGTCTTATGGTAAGTACTGAGGAAATAAAGAAAAGTCAAAATAATTCTTGTTCTCAAGGAGTTTACCTTCTAATGGGGGAGACTGCATGTAAATAACTAGATACATATGAGACATATATTGAGTAGCTAGCTGGTAATTTGAGAAGGTAGAGTACTTGAAGTTGGGAGGAATTGGAAAGTAGGGTTTCAGTTGAGTATTAAAGGAAGCTCAGAAAATTTAAAAGCAGGGATGAGAGGACAGAATTCCAAGCACTGGGTATAGTCAAGGCAAAGTTGATAGAGTGTTGTATGAAGAAGATTCATATTTAAAAAGTCTGGAAAAGTTGGAAAAAAACAGGTAATAACTAGATTTAAATATAAGCATATTTTATAAATTGGTCTCAGAGATGAGCTGAATTTTACCTATCAGGAGAAAAAAATCCCTAAATATCAGAGCTATATAGATGGGAATAGATTGTTGAGACAGTGAGATCCCTGTCATGGGGAGGTTTTTGTTCATGTCTCTATTGGCTCTTTGAGATTCCTTCACTCTTTGAAATCCTGTGGTTTTGATGACTCGATTCTCAGATTCTATTGCATGAACTGCCTTTGTGAAAGTCCTTCCTTTCTGGTGCCTAAAAGTGGACAAATTAGGTAGTCTGGAATCTGATACTGATAATGGGATTATAAAGCAAACTGTTTTGTCTTTAGGCTCTATCTTTTTATACTAGATTAAATCTTAATGTATTTAAGCAGTTTTTAGGAAAGTCTTTTGAGTTTAAAGTTGATGGCTAAAAAATAACAATGTGGAAATCACCACCTCTGGGGAGGAAACAAAAACCAAATACCTACCATTTAAAGAATAGCTAAAGGGGGGAAATCACTGGATTTTGAAAACAGAAAATAAAGATGTGCCTTGTATTACAACCCAGAAGTGAGTGGATGGATTTTGCATAGATTTTCCAAGTAGACCATAGCCTGCAGACCATGCATGGAAAGTTCCAATTCCAAAGTATAATTTTTTTCAGAAAGTTGAATGAACGTAGGAGAACACAAGAAAAGTCTGTCTGGATACAATGTTCCTAAGCATTTCCTTATTGGCAACCTAAGACTTGTCATGTTCTAAGGGTTAACATTTCCACAGCCTCTGGTGATGCAGCATTAGCAGACACATGGAATTTAATTTATCTTGACCCAATGAATTGCCTTCCATTCAAAATTTCTGACAAAACTGCTAATGTTAGTTTCAGATTTCCCAGTAAGGGGAAATATAACGGTAGGATTAAGTTAAGCAGGGAAATGCCTGTACTGTAAGTGAATAGGCAAACATGTTTTAAAATAATCAAATTATCATTCCAAAGTTATTATTGTTTAAGATGAAGAGGGAAAAAAGAGAAAATTTAGTATGATAGTTAACATAAATCCTGAAGCTTCTTGTACTTTTGAGTCCTATCCTAACTGGGCCTCAGGAAAACTAGGTTTTAATCTCTTAATTGCTATTAATTAAATGTGTAATCTTAGGCACCATGAATTCCCCTTTTGCATCCAAGTTTTATCTTCTATAAAAATGAGGTCTTTAGATTATATTATCTCTAAATTCCCATCCAGATTTATGTCCCTATTTTCTAGTCATTCAAAACAGAACAAAAGTTGCTAATATAAAGGGTCAGCAGATACTTACCTTTTTGGTCAATTGTAAAAATTGAAAATTGATATGGATCAATCTGACTTGTAGTTTCCAAATCTATATTTCATATTATTTCTTATATTACTCACAAAATTTTCTCAACCTAATTCCTATTTTAAAACTCTTAAGAATCATCATGACATATAGAGAACTGATTTGAAAGCTAGCTATGTTATCCTGGGATACTCACTTAATCTCTTAATTCCCTAAGCAAGTTTCTTAAAAATAAATTGTAGAATCTAGATGATAGGAGTAGTTCCTCATATACCCAGGAATTCCCAATAAATAAGATCAAAGGTAGAATATCTTCTATTAGTGCAATCTTAGCTCTTAAAAAAACTGGAAGAATTAAATTATTTGTGACTTCAAATTTAGGCTTAATTTAATAGGCACAATTTGGTAGAAGGAAATTAGAAATATTTCTTCATTGACCTTCAGGGAAGGAGGAAAATCGCCACAAGTATGAAAAGTGACATGTATGTAACTTTTTTTGTAAAGTGAATAATTTTGAAGAGTGCTTGTTACAGAGAAGAGCACAGAGTAGATTTTTTTTTTTTCAGTGAAGGGAGGAATCATTTTATGAGACTACCATTCTGACTGAGTACCAAGCCTTACTGTGAGGCCTGTCCTTATTCCACATCATCTCCTAAATTATTAAATCTTTATGTTTATTGCTTTGTCTGTTTGGTCTTATCTCTCCATTTTTTCATTTGGCTTAAAGTAATTTGTGATTATAGCTTACTAATGCAAAGGGGGAAAAGGACTTGTTTTCTTGCAGAAAAGTGTAAAATAATTGATCAGGGATGTGTAGGACTAGAAAAGGGGCTTATAATGAGCAATAAAGACACAAGATAGGAGATCTAAGTGGTACAGAGTTTCCTGAGATATTAAGAATCAGAGAAAGACCTATTGTAGGTGTGGTAGACCTTTTCTAGAGAATTTATTAAGAAGATGAATTAAAAGGTGTGTTGTTATTATCAGCATTGGGAATATTCTTCCTAATCAAATTATAGGCATACCAAATCTGAGGTAGCTTAATTTCCATTTGTCTCATTTTCCTAATCAGTACAATGACAGAGTTGAACTAGATCATCATTATGCATGATTAGAAGAAAGTTGCAAACTGATGAGTCTCAGAACCATTTGTGTATCAATACACAAAAAGGAGTTAGTTTTTGACTAATCTGGGGCTCAGGATGTAGCCATAGAAAGCTAGATGGTACAGTAGCTAAAGCACCAGCCCTGAAGTCAGGAAGACCTGAGTTCAAATCTGTTCTCAGACACTTAACACTTCCTAGCTGTGTGACCTTGGGCAAGTCACTCAACCCCAATTACCTCAGCAGAAAAAAAAAGTTAGATAGATAATGGATTAACAAGTCTTTTTTATGATCTGGGAACTGTGCAAATAAATAAAATACAAATAAAAATTAAGAGTTCTTGCTCTCAAGGAACTGATATTCTAATGTGGGAAGATGATACAAAAAAGGAATTTAAGAAGTAAAAAAAGTATGTATGGTATTTGTATGGGAGCAAGTTCTAGAAGGAATCTGGGGAATGAAGAATGAACCAGGATTGGAATAAGTATAGATAGCATGGATACTTTTTCTCAAATGGAAATTCCAGAGATAATTTCACCAAAGGCAGAAATTATAAAGGCTGAAGTGTTTCTAGCATGAAGAGGGCTCTGGAGCAGATGTCAAAAAGTGATCTGGTAGCCATGGGCTGAACTAGATTTGGGTAAGAGGCCAAATAATGAAATATAGTTTAAAATTAGTTAAAATGTAAAGATATATATCTGTTATACCCTAAATCTCTTCGTAATTTCTTTATTGAGTTGAAAGGGACAATTGTCATTGGCTAGTTGAAGACTGGCCATGTCCTTGGTCACTCTTATAAAGCTAATTTGCCAATTCTGAAGTGCAAGTAGGAATTAGCAGTTGAGCTGGAACCCAGTCCTTGAAAGGATACCACTCCATCCCTTTGAGGGGAAGCTGGAGAGTCCTCTCCTCCTCCATTATCATGGCACTTTGTAGGCACAGATATATGCCCAGAAGGAGCCATCATATCTAAAAGGACGTAGTTTGGAGAATCACACTATTTGAAGAAAAAAGCAGACAGATGCAGAGACGGGCAACATTCATGCTTTGAACTAGCTGCAAGGAGTGTTGCCTCTGGAAGCAGAGAAGAAAGATCAAATTCAACTTTGGAAGTTGGTAATCCATATACAGAGAAGAGACCTATGCAGAATAAGTAGCAGCTTACTTGAAGAGGAACAATATGAGAATGCCACAAAAACAAACAAATATTGGGTTCTTACAGTACTAAAAATAGGAGTTGCCTGACTCCTTGTGTTCCAAGTTCACAGCTAGGAGGTACCATGCATAATGTTAAACTTGGACCCGAGTTCAAATCCTGCCTCAAACATTTACTACTATGTAATCCTGGGCAAGTCACTTAATCTCTGTCTGCCTTAGTTTTCTAATCTATAAAAAGGGAAATAATATCAGAATCTACTTTTCAGGATTGTTTTGAGGATCGAATGAGATAACTTGGAAAATGCCTTGCAAACTTAAAAGTGCCATATAAATGTTAGTTATTATTATAAATAATATTATTATTAACTACCATTATATTGACTGACTTTTCTCATTTGTTCCAGCTATGTTTGTGGGAGAATGTGCCTCAGATTTATGGAAAAAGTGTTTTGTAGCTACTCTTTTTACTATGTATATCCTCTTTGGAAATGGCTTAATTTTAAGCTAATTGTGCTTACTGGCTGGCTATTAAAAACCAAGCTCAAGATGACAGGAAAAGATAATGATGAATGTTGTGAATGGATCCAACCATTCTGGAGAGCAATTTGGAACTATGCTAAAAAATTATCAAGCTGTGCATACCCTTTGATCCAGCTTATATCCCAAAGGACCTTATAGAAAGAAAACGGACCTGCATGTACAAAAATGTTTGTGTTAGCCTTTTTTTGTATTTCAAGAAACTGAAAACTGAATGGATGCCCATCAACTGGAGAATGGTTGAATAAATTATGGTATGTGAATGTTATGGAATATTATTGTTCTATTAGAAATGAGCAACAGGATGACTTCAGAGAGGCCTGGAGAGACTTACATGAACTGACACTAAATGAAATGAGCAGAAGAGGAGATCATTATACATGGCAACAATAAGATTATGCAACAATTAATTCTGATGGATATGACTCTCTTCAACAATGAGATGATTCAAATCAGTTCCAATTGCTCAGTGATGAAGAGAGCCATCTACACCCAGAAAGAGGACATGAGAATTGAGTGTGGGTCACAACATAGTATTTCCACTCTTTTTGTTGCTGTTTGCTTGCATTTTATTTTGCTTCTCCTTTTTTAAAACTTTTCTTGTGCAGCATGATAATTATATAAATATGTATTCATATATTGGATTTCACATATATTTCTACCAGGTTTAATGTGTATTGGACTACTTGCCATCTAAGGGAGGTCCTGGGGAAAGAGGGGGAAGGGAAAATTGGAACACAAGGTTTTGCAAGGGTTAATGTGGAAGAATTGTCCACACATATGTTTTGAAAAATAAAAAGCTTTAATTAAAAAAAACAACAAAGTAATCCCACTGATGGGGACTGAAGGGACCTTGGCTGATGAGGTTACTTTGGGGGAGATCTAAATACATAGAATACCTTGAAGACAGAGAGCAGCTGCCCTCCTGGTGACCTAATTTGCAAACTTATGAGTGCCAACTGAGAATTACTCCAAGAGGGTGCAAATGCAAGAAATAATACCAATGTATAAATTAAAAACTTTCTTATGTGAAATATATTCCTTTACTTTAACTACATAATTCCAATTTTGCTTGTATCTCTCATTTTTCCACGACCTTAATTGGAGGTATATACTCTTTTAAACTTTCATGAAAATAGAAAAAGAAAAGAAGGCAGTTTTTCTTGATGCCACAGTTGACATTTTGTCTCTTTGTTTTTAAAGGGACTTATAATTATGGTTTTCTATGGCATAACCCAAGCTTCTTCCATGGATTTTAATACTTCCTCCCAGTTTACCATAATTACTGCATTTCTTAATTCTTCCAATTTTTCTTTCTTATATGTGTTATAGTTCTGTGGCCTGTTAAACCCTTTATTATTATATAGAATTCAAGTTGTTTTCTTCTAGCATGCCCTTTTTTGGTATTATGATAACGAGTAATAACTAATTTTTAAAATTCCTTTAAAAATTCAGGCAATAGACATCGGAGAATAATGAAATATATTCAATCAATTCAATTCAATCAATCAATTCAATATAGTCAATCAGGGGTCTGAGCAAGGTGGGATGGGATAAGGGGATAAATAGGTAGGGTGGGCTGTTTAGGAAAACAAAGATATGCGGTAGACATATACTAATGTGATTTTGTTACAGCTTCCAAAGTCACTTTTTTTGAAACTAGATATGAGATACTGAATGCACTTTCAATGAGGAATTCTATTATTAGTTTTATTTAGCTGTTTTATTTTATTATAGGATATCTCACAAAATAATATAATCTATAAATGAATGTAATATAAAAGAAAAATTCATCAATAAAATGAAAAGTGACAAAAATTAAGAAGCTGGACCCTGATATTACATTATAGCTATAAAATCTGTGAACCAATTATGTAGAAGCAGAGAAATTTGGAAAACATCAACATATGTAAACTAGGGTGAAGGACTGTGAAATGACAGTTACCTCATACTTTTTGATTTTCCTGTTTATTTATCCAGCCCTGGTTTCTGTCCTGAATTCTATTCTTGTATTATCCACTATTTAGATACCTTGAACTGACTTGAATGACTTGTAATCATTTCCACCTCAAATTTCTTCTTTATCATTGAGATCTCTACCATCTTTCCAGCTTTATGACCTTTGTGTCACTCTTCATTACTAGAGTAAGTACCAGACCTAAGAAATAGAATAGTTGATTAGTGGAATAGGTTAGGTTCCCAAGACACAATATAATAATAATCTAGTGTTTGAAAAACCCAAAGACTCCAGCTTCTGAAATAAGAATTCACTATTTGACAAAAATTTCTGGAAAATTGAAAAATAGTATGGCAGAAACTAGGCAGTAACCATCACCTAATATCCTATACCAAGATAAAGTTGCAATGGATTCATGATTTAGACATAAAGGATTATACTATAAGAAAAATTAGGAGAACCTCTCAGATCTGGGGAGAATGAAGGAATTTATGGCCAAAGAAGAACTAAGGAACATTATGAAATGCAAAATGGATAATCTTGATTATATTAAATTAGAAAGGTTTTGTATAAACTAATGCAGCCAAGATTAGAAGTAGAAAACTGTGAAAAAAAATTTACATCCAAGGGTTCTGATAAAGGTATCATTTCTAAAATATATAGAGAATTGATTCAAATTTGTAAGAATACAAGCCATTTTCTAATTGATAAATGGTCAAAGGATATGAACAGACAATTTTCAGATGAAGAAATTAAAGAAATTTCTAGTCATATGAAAAATATCACAAATCACTATTGATTAGAGAAATGAAAATTAAGACAACTCTAAGGTGCCACTTCTTACCTCTCAGTTTGGCTAAGGTGACAGGAAAAGATAATAACAAATGTTGGAGGGGATATGAGGAAAACTGGGACACATACATTGTTGGTGGAGTTGTGAACTGATCCAACCATTCTGTAGAACAATTTGAAATTATGTGCCAAAGGCTATTACACTTCACACTCTTTCATCCAGCATTCTCTACTGGGCCTGTATCCTGAAGAGATCATAAAAGCAGGAAAAGAACCCACATGTGCAAAAATGTTTGTAGTAGCCCTTTTTGAAGTGGCAAGGAACTGGAAACTGAGTGTATACCCATCAGTTGGGGAATGGCTGAATAAGTTATGGTATATAAATATAATGGAACATTATTGTTCCATAAGAAATGATTAGCAGGCTGATTTCAGAGAGGCCAAAAGAGACTTATATAAACTGATAATAAGTGAAACAAAAAACATTGTTTAAAGCAACATGATTATACATAATCATGATCAACTGTGATGTACTTGACTCTTTTAAACAATGAGGTGATTCAAACCAATTCCTACAGTACTGTGATAGAGAGAACAATCTATATCCAGAGGGGGAACTGTGAGGATTGAATTTTAGCTCTTTTTGTTGTTTGCTTGCTTTTTTTGTTTTTACTTTTTTTCCTTTTTGATCTAATTTTTAATGTGTAGCATGACAAATATCAAAATATGGTTAGAAGAATTACACATGTTGAGTATATATTGGATTACTTGCTGTCTAGGGGAGGGGGAAAGGAGGAAGAAAAACTTAGAACACAAGGGTTTGCAAGGTTGAATGTTGAAAACTTTGCATGTATTTTAAAAATAAAAAGCTATTACTAACAATTAAAAATATTTTTCCAATTATTCATAAAAACAACTTTTAAAAGAAATGGAATTTCAAACTTTAGCCCTTTTTTCTAATCCTTTCCCCATCCCAAAGACAGTATTTTAGTGTGTGTAGTTATGCAAAATATTTATCCATGTTAGTCATGTTTTGAAAGAAGACAGATTAAAGAAAACCATGAAAAGATATTGTAACATTCAAACTCCATCTGTTCTTTCTCTGGAGGTATATAAGATTTTTCATCATAAGTCCTTCAAGATTATTTTGAATATTTTTATTCATGAGAATAGTTAAATCATACACACTAAATCATCATATAATACTGCTGTTATTGTGTACAATGTTCTTCTGATTCTGCTCACTTCACTTTGTGTCAGTTGATGCAAGTCTTTTTAGGTTATTCTGAAAGAATCCTGTTCTTCATTTCTTAAAGCCATGAAAAAGCTTTTGCTACAACAATGAAAAAAAATGGAGTCTAGAAGCTATCTTAGGAGCAAGCAGACTGTCAATGAAAAGAACTGACAGTAAAATGCAACAATGATTTAGAATATAAACTTATTTTCAAAATAACATAATTGTGGATGGTGATTATGAGCAATGATGGATGGAATATTATGGGCAGTATTGACATAAAACAGTGAGAAGCAGTAAGATGAAAATGAATTGTAGAAAGTTTGATTTGAGATGCAATTAAATCAGCTCATGAAGTTTACTTAAGGAGGATACTGAAAAAGAATCATAAGTAGACAAAATATAGGGTTTAGAGATTTATCAATATTTCTACAAAGAATTATTTTCTTTGTCATTGACAGTAGAGTCACCATTTTAATACGAAATCCCTCCCCATATTTCAAAAGGGATTAGAAAAAAATATAAAGAGGATTTAGCCTAGATCAACTATACAGAGAAAAAGCCTTAGTGTGAGACAACATAGTTTTGAGAGTGCTGTTGGATAAATGCTCAAGATATCTGATAGAGGTGAACATACCCACTGATTAAAAAAAAGTGGTGCTATTCAGGATGATTTCAGAAAGGCCTGGAGAGACATATATGAATTGATGCTAAGTGAAGTGATTTGAACCAAGAGAACATTGTATACAGCAACAATAAGATTATGTGATGATCAGCTCTGATGGACGTGACTCTTTTCAACAAGGAGATGACTTAGGCCAGTTCTAATGGTCTTATGATGGAGAGAGCCATCTGCATCCAGAAAGAGGACTATAGGGACTAAATGTGGATCTCAACATAATATTTTCCCCTTTTTTTGTTGTTTACTTGATTTTTTTCTTTCTAATTTCCCCCATTTTTGATCTGATTTCTCTTGTGCATCATGATATTTGTGGAAATGTGCATAGAAGAATTGTACATATTTAATATATATTGGATTATTTGCTGTCTAGGGATAAGGGATGGGAGGAAGGGAGGAAGAAAAAATTGGAACACAAGATTTTGCAAGGGTGAATGTTGAATACTTCTTTGCATGTATTTTGAAAATCAAGATATTGTTAAAAATGATGCTATTATTGTTGAAAATGGTGACCAACAGTCCATCAATAACTAAAAACCCAAATGCTTTTTCCTTCACCTCTACAAAATTGTTTTGAAATAATCTTCATGTATATTGAAGATTTTCTTGAAGGCATGAAAAATGAATCATAATCATTTAAAAATGATGTTGCATAGATGATTACATTTTTCCAGTACATAGGGAAATGAAAAATTCAGAGAATTTAGGATTCCACTGTTCTTATTGGTTATTGACTGTAAAAACATTTGTCATTAGAACAAAATGTTTCCTTAGAAGTGCTTCCCCCCAAAAAATACAATCCCACGCATATTTTAAGATTTTAGAATGTTCTTTGAAAGATATATAACATAAAATTTTATTGAATGAATTTCAGATTATTAATATGGAGCAGCTACAAATCAAGGAAACATATGTTTCCAAGAATGTTTATCACTTTTATGGGAGATTCTCAGTGTATAGTCTAAGGGAAGAATGATTGTTAAAGAATGTAAAAATTTTAGATGTTCTTGGTTTTGTGTAATATTATTGACCTTCTTTAGAGGCTTGGCTATGTTCTGGGGTGTTCACCTAACAATCCACATAAGAAAAATAAAGTGATGAAAATTGTCTACTGTCTATACTATGATATCTTGTTGGATGAGTAAGCCATAGAGGCCCTTGCTATATATATTACTATTGTGAGTAACCCAAAGAGCAATTGTAGACATAATTATTGATGATAGGATATTATACAATATACAAGAATTACATATAAAATATAACGTGAAAGTATCTACAAAATTTTGTTAGAAAAGATGGTGAGCTGGTAATTTATTAAAAACAAGAAACAACAACAGACATTGAAATGGACAAGCATACTCTCATTATTTTATGAGAAGATTAAAATAAATTCTTATTTTATTATATTATTTTTATTTTATATATCTTTATTTTATTATCTTATTCATTATCAATTCAATTTTCTTGTTGATCCTATTTCCAAATAAGTGATTTTGTCCTATAACTGCTTTTGGCCTGTAATTGATTAAATCACAATTCCCTGTCCCTGAACTTAGTTCAGAATTCAATAGTCTTGTAATAAGTCATTTTAGAAATTTGCTTCTGCTAATCACTGATATCTTCTTGCCTCAAGGAATTTAACTGACTTTGTGAATGTGTATGAACAAAAAGTAAGTTGAGCCTAATATTTTTGTAGCACTAACCTATCCTTTGAGGGGTGTAAAAGACAGGGCTGTACTATCTCCCACCTGTACTCAAAAAATAAGTACTTCTTAGTTTCATAAGAGAAGAAGGAGAGTCATTGCTAGCTTCCATTAACAAAATTCTAAACAATTATGATGTCCGCTTTGCCTCATCTTTGTAAACAAACATGCTGCCCTTAATCCCATGAGATCTATATTGCTCTGTTCTTTGCACTGTACTATCCAAAACCTATAAAAGGGGACTGGCCCTTTGCTCTGAGTCTTTTCCATAAATGGAACCAACCCATTGACACATTTATTGATGGGCAGAATGCTCTTGCTAATAAATATCACCATGCTCAGGGATCTTTCTCAGTTTGCCTTTTATTAAATCACAGTTATGACAGTTGAAAGAAAGGCTGAAATGTTAATGAACCTTTTATGGGAATTTACCATAGGATATGGACAAAAGTTGTGCAAAATAATGTCTGGATGGGTGGATGTCTGCACTATTGGGGGGGTATTTAAATCAAGGTTCCATTAAAGTATTGTTGAAGTATAGCTATTCACTTCTACTAGATTCCTATTTCTAGGTAGCTGGACAGGTCCTACAAAGCTATAACAATTCAAGGATAAATATGGACACAAACTGTTAATTATATCTGAAAATCGGATGAGCTAAATTCAGAGGGGATTATACCTGGAATTTTGGATGCCAGGCAATGGATATTTTTGGTCACAGACATTCATGAATGATACCTACTAAAATGTGGGAGAATTGTTGTTTACATTGGGGAAGGAAAAAATACCAATAGCAATGAAATGATTAAATAATTTTTCAAGTTCTGCCTCATCAATAAGATTTTAATCCTTTCCTTGAATATATGTGTCAAGTATTTGGTGTCATTTTATTTCAGAATTCATCACAGATTATTTTGTATTATATTTATTTGCATATCTGTATGTCAAATTTTCCTGAATAAAAACTTCATAAATACAAAAACTGTATCCCATTATTTTCTGATTTGGCTAACAGTCGACACTATTCTGCACACAGGCATTTAATAACATATTTTTGTAATTGTATTAAAAGAGATGATAGAAACCCTATTTAATGTGGACTCAGAAGGCGCAAACCCCAATTGAGGCAATTTATCAAAGGTATAAATTAGGTATGAATGTCCTTCATCACTTTGGGTGAACTAAAGGTTACTAAATGACATCAGAAAATATCAAGCAGGGGCCACATTGGGAAAGAATCTGACATACCTCTGGGCCTATATATATATATATATATATATATATATATATATATACAGAGAGAAAGAGAGAGAGAGAGAGAGAGAGAGAGAGAGAGCAGGGTATTTCATCAGAAGCATTCCTGTAACAGTGAATCAAGGGATTGACAAAATTGCTCTGGGTGGGTGGTGGAGGGTAGAATTGAGAACTTGCTATTGGTCCCCATTAATTAGAGAACTTACCTTGTGAAGATTTTGATTTTCTACAAACATCTTTAGCAGTGGTTCCAGAAAAGCATCTTCCTACAATAACATTTACATCAGGCATTGAGAGACACAAATCAGGGAGATGAGTGTTGCTAAGAATGTTTGCCATTTTTAGGGAAGAGTCCCACCATATACTCCAAGGAAAGATAGATTGCTGAGTTCATAGTAGACATATCTAAGAAAGGCAGCTTCAGGAATCAATAAGAATACTCACTTTTGGAGCCAGCTATATCAAAAAGGACATTCATGAGGGCTTCCCAATGAAGAAAAAGATTTACAGTAACCATAAATTATTCTTTGCCACTTATACTTTTTGAGGTTGAATCTACTTTTACCATAGATCCTATGTATAACTGTAAGAGAGCATATCAGAATTTTGTGAGGATTGATGTACCAACTATTCTCATGTTTTCATACCACCCTAGGAAATACCACTTACTAAAAGGTAATCACATCTGGCTTTTTGGAAATCAACAGGGAACACACTAGGGTTCTCCTGAGCAAGGGTACAAGGAAATCTCCAGGCTTTCTGGTTTACACCTTGAACCTGGAATCAGCCATTCTCTAGAGACACTATTTCTCACTGCTAAAAAAAATTGGTAAAATGAGTCCCTGGATGTGTTGGGGGAGCATAGAATGGTGGGAAGATGTTCTAATTGGATCTTTAAGGTCTTCTCTCCTATGCTTAGGGCAGTCTTTATATTTATTAGGTGATAAAGAAATGTTTTATTGAACTTCAAGTTAAATGTCTTTATGACCACCAAGAATGTAAAAATCAGGAATGGCTTACAGGAAATTAAATATAAAGGAAATGTCTCTCCTATTTATCTTGGGATTCTATATTTATCAGTGCAATCCAGAATAAATACCTTCTATATGTGAATGCTTATGTTATCTTAGTCAACTGATCCCTGGCAGCAGGACAAGATGCCTTGGAAGGAAGAAAGTAGCATGAGTTGAAATGATTAATGTGGGCAGTATCAATATGAACATTGTGTATAAGCAAGTTTTGTGGTTATATTCATCTTTGAAAACTATTTCAAGGCCAAAGATTAACTGTTGCATGTGTATGCAAATTAATTTTCTATCACTATAAATGCTTACTTGACATTTGTTTGGGTTAATTGACTAGTTACAAAGATAAAACTTAACTTCAATTAGTTTGTGTATTTTAATTTTTGCAAATGTTTTAAAATGTCAACTATTTAAAATATTTTAAAGCAATTTTAAAAAAGATTTAGTTATAGTATTATACATTTTTAGATTTGGAAGGGATTTTAGAGATCATCTAGTCTAATCCTTTTGTTTAATAGAAGAGGAGCTTGAGATTTAAGAGGATTAAGCATTTTTTCCAGAATCCTACAGCTAGTTAGTGGCAGTGTTGGGGCTGGATTTCAGGTCCCTTTATTTCTATGCCAGTAGTATTTCCACTGTACCAAATAAGCTGAAATATTTAGAAAATAAGCTTTATAACTATTTTTGTCCAGATACATTTTCTCTCTATTTGTCTTTGTGGAATAATTCTTCTTTATTGTACCTTGAGTATTTTTTTTTTTTTTTGAGATTAGTAGTTATACATCTTACTTTGAGAATGCTATAAACCATGCTTTTTAAAGAGTGAAAATTCCTTTAAGTCATAAATTAGACTATTTTGAACAAGGCTGATGGCATGCCAGGAAACATCTCTTGTGTCTGGGTCAAGACAAGAGGCAGAGATTAAAGAATACTTGAATGAAAAGGTATAAAAATACTTTTCTAAGGCCATATTAAATTCAAATATCCAGGACTAGTTCTCTACTCATTATACTACCTAGGTTGAACTTGGAAGATCTGGGTTCAAATTCTGTTATTCACCACTTCTGTTAAGGTAAGTAAGTCAATTTGCCTATCAGGACCTCCATTTTGTTCTTTAAAATGGAAAGAATAATAGCACCCACTTATCAGATTTGGGCAGGTAGGTGGTTCAGTGGATAGAATGCTAGGTCTGTTAGAAAAATATCTTTCTAAGATTAAATTTGGTTTCAGACACTTACTAGCTGTATGATGTTGAATAGTCATTTAACCACTGTTGTCTCAGTTTCTCATGTGTAAAACAAGCAGGACAAAAGCAAACCACTTCAGTATCTTTGTCAAGAAAATCCCAAATGGGATTACAAAATGTCAGATACACTAAACTATCAGTTTTAAAGTTTGAAAACCAAAATACCAATCTGCAGAACTGAATTTATCAATTAGGGAAACTTTTTTTTTTTTCCGAGCAAATGATGAACTGAGTTGAGCAAATAAAGGGAAAAACAGAAACCAAATATGTTTGACTCTTGATTAGCTGGATGAAATACTATAAAGCTGGGTTGCTATTGAGTCAATCTGTTCTGCAAGCAAAAGTTCATGAGTTCCTTTCAAAAGGATTCAAGAGTGTTGGTCACTTCTGACTCAATATTTTAAAGGAGTTGTAGCATAGACACTTAGAATCCTGACAAAAATGTCCTAATTTTCTGATCAGAAAGACAAAATAATAGATTTTGGCATAATTTAAGGAGTTTTCCCAAACCACTGGAATTACTTTGTCAATCAAATAATACTTTTTTTTTGAGGAAAATAATCAATTTTCATTTTTTTTCTCCTTTGGCAAAGTTCAACAATTGAGATCCCAGTGTTTCTTGTATTTTGTACATGGCTTTCTATCCATTTATTTTGTGTCGCAGAATAGAATATATCTGGAGAGTACTGCATATCTCATGTCCAACTCTGGGAAAAAATACTGCTCTATTCCTCTCTGTTACTATCATATCTCATCAAAGCCCTCTATTGCTTTTTAGCTACTTGGCCAACAGGTTCTAGGAGAGGTGATGGATTACTATCCTAATTCAATAAAGTTCTATAAAGTTCCTCTGGCATATCTTTACTATTTCCACTTCTCAGAGACCTGTGTCTTTTGATCCTATTACATTCTATCTTGTATCATTGTATTAGATTTTCTTAACTTCTTGAGATAATGGAAGGTGGTATATTTCATTTTATATCACCAGCATCTACCAACAGTGCCTTGCCATGTAGTAAAGCAACTAAATGTTTAGGTAACTCAATTATTGAATTTTCAAATATAGCACAGTGAATTCTTAATATGTCAATGTGCTTTTGAGGTGTTTTGGAAAAAGAAAATGTTACATTTGAAAATTTAAAATAATTCTAATGGAAAATTCAAGCACATACTTTGTTCTCACCAAAAAATTGTTTTTTAACCAGTTAAGTAATTTGTTGTAGTTCAATTGTGTCCGACTTTTCATGACCCTATTTGGAGTTTTCTTTGACAAAGCTACTGTAGTGACCTGCCATTTTCTTCTCTAGATCATTTTACATATATGGAAACTGAGGCAAACAAGATTAAATGATTTGCTCAGGGTCACACTGATAGTGCATTAAGCAGGATTTATATCCAGTTAAAAAAAAAAAAAAAAACAGAAGATTAGTATTATTGACTCCAGACCTGCCACTGCCACTCTATACACTGTGACACCAGCTGCACCAATTAAATAATTACTTTTCATTTAACTGAAATGTAAATCACTTAAACATGGGGATAATTTAGTTCATTAATTTAAAATCTAATGCTGACTAATTCAATTATTCATCAAATTGATTCACAAAATGACTTCTACAAACATTTAAAAAATACTATTAACCAAAGAGATGAATTTCTGTCACCCCCATCCTCCCCCCAAAACTCAAAACACAATAGGATGAATTTTCCTTTGATTAAGCTCATCACTTCTAAACTCAACACCATTCTTCTAACTCAAGCTTTGATTAATCCCCACTTTCTTAGCCTCCTTTTCCTTCTGATTGGAGACTGGATCAGAAAGGTGAAGCAGAATATCAAACTCCTTCCAATGTCTTCTTTTATAGAGGGCTTATAATGGACTCTGCTCACTCTACATTGCAGTATTAATCTTCCTGATTTCAACTTCATTGAACAAGATGTCCTTCTTAGAGAGTATCCCATCTGTTTATCTCCCATCCATTCTTGCCTCTTTTTATGTGTTGCCTCTCTTTATTAGATTGCAAGCTCCTTGAAGGTAGAGATTGCCTTTTTCAAAAATTAAATTATATCCCTAGTATTTAGTACAGTTCTTGTCATATAGTAGATGTTTAATGAATGATTATTGGATTGGATTCAGGGATTTCTGCTAGTTGCAGATTTGTATCTTATACCTGCATTAAAATTTTTGCACACATAACTGATATGTTCTATTATATATTCTCTATGTAATACCCCATAAATGAAATCACCCCTTATAAGGTCATTTAAGTTCTTTATTTGCTGATGCCAGATGCAAGATGCACTCAAATCCTACAGAATTATGGTCTGTATTAGATATTTAATGAGATTCTAGTATATTAAACAAATCCCATGACTGACCATTTTTTTCTTGCAAAATATGCCACATGGATATTGAAATTGATTCCACATGAAATATATCTTCTAAACTTGGATTGTATGTTCTAATTAAATAAATATTCAACTAAGATTGAGAGCACATGCTATTTTTTTTTTTGATTTATGCAACATATGCTGTCAAATATATTTGTAACTGTGGAGACCTTTGTGTAGATTTGCTATTCTGATAGTAAATTTAGAACTATTCCATTATGTCAGCTCAGGATTTGGGGCAGGTTCCATTTCAATTATCTACATGTGGCAGAAATTCCTTTGTTATGCTTTGTGGTCTTGATTATTGATAATATTCCTTCACTAATGGAAGTGTATTAACACAACTGTACTAATGACAAGACTCATGCTTTGAAGTTTTGGACATATGTTTTCAGGTGATTTCTCTGTTATGATCCAGATTTGTTTTGGTATAGCTACAATTTTCCCTAGTTCCTCTGTAATCTTTGTGGTTTAGGCTTTAGTTTTGGTTGTATAGATGCATCTTGTAGATGAAGGACAGGCTTTAGGTGACTAGAATGAAACATTGTGACCTTGGACTCTGCTCTGTTTTTCAGTCTTTAGGCATGCAGTGCTTTATTGTCAGTGGTTCATGTATATTGGTGTGGACTGTTACTTTCCAGCTTAAATTCATCAAATATATATTAAATACTTACTATGCACAAGGAAAGAGGCTCTGTGGTATTATGGGGAGTAGGCAAATCTTGAATTCAGGAAGATCTGGAATTAAGTCTTACCACTGAGACATATTAGTTGTGAAACCACAAGCTATCATTTAAACTCTGACTGATCCATTTCATTCTGAAACTTCAGTTATATACCTTAGAGAAATGTCCAGAATTTCTGATCACTTTGCACTGGTGTAGGGATTGTTCACCTGAGAATGCCCTGTACAGGTGAATCTGACACCTGTATTATATCCTCTTCTCACCCCAAATGTATAAGGAACCATGATAGGTCTTATACATACAAAATTGGAGAATAATACAGGCTTTGCTTTCAAAGGCTAAAAGGAAATTAAAAAATCATCTAATAAAGTAAAATCAGGGGGGGGCAGAGCCAAGATGGTGGAGAAGGCACAGGCGACTTTCTAAACTCCTCTCTTACCCTCATTATCAATATTACATTCAGCCTTAAAAATAGGCTTGACTGCTACAATTCATAAAGATTAGAAGTATAACAACTCACCAGCCAAAGATAATTTGGAGTCTCACCAGAAAAGGTTTGTCCTTTGGGCCAGGGAGAAGATCAGCGCAAGCAGGGAGAGGACTGGAGTAGTGGAGCCCCAAACTGGAGGTGAGAGCACAGATCGCAGCACAAGCTCACAGCCCCAACTTGCAGTACAGGGCTTTTTCTTGGAGCAGTTGCAAACCTGCACGGCAGGGGAGCACAGCCCAGGGCAACCTCTAATCTGCACAGTGGGGGGTTCTGCTTGTGGCAATAGATCTTTCTCAGGGCGATTTGCTTCCAGGCAGAGACTTCCTGTCCTAGCCTGGCTATTCACTGGTCAGCTGCTAATACCCACAGCCCCACAAGGGGCTCTGGCCTGGGGCAGTGACACTTTCACCACTTAATCTCTAGCCTTAGGGCAGTCACTAAACCACACAGCTCAACTGGGCACTTCAATAAGCTTTGCCAGTGCTAAATAACCTCCGGTTGGGGGAAGGGGAAACTTTCACTCATACCTCAGAGCTTGAAGCCAGTTTACATCTCTCCCTGCTCTGCAGAGGAAGCTGGTAAACCCCTTAACCTACAAGGCATACCCTAAAGGCTTTAAAACATGAATAAAAAAATGAAAAGGATGATACAGCTTCTATACAGAAAAAGAGCAGGTCTGCAATCCCCAAGACACTAATAGCAAACAAACACCAGACAATACCCCAAAGGGGAACATTACCTGTCCCCTTTTACATAAAGCTCTTATAGAAGAGACCATTAAACGTCTCAAAAGAGAGTTTGAAGAAAAATGGGGAAAGGAAAGAGAAGCTTTGCAAGAGAGCAGCAACTTCCTGAAATATGAATTGGAAAAGATAAAAAATTCCCAGGAAGTGCAGGGAAACAAAATTTGTGAACTGAAAAAAGTAAAAAAATTTCTGAAAATAAGATTTGTGAATTGGAAAAGACAAAGAACTCACAAGAAAGTAGGATCTGTGAATTGGAAAAAGAAAATAATTCACTAAAAAAAAATTAGTGAAATGGAAAAAAATTCCATAGAGCAAAACAATTCATTTAAAAACTCAATTGGACATATACAGAAAGAAGGAAAAAAAGCTAATGAAGAAAATAATTCATTAAAAATCAGAATTGAATAAATAGAAACTAATGATTTATTAGCTTGATGACTAGATACAGCAAGAATCAACAGCAAGAATCAGTCAAGCAAAACTAAAAAAATGATAAACTGGAAAAAAAAAACCATGAAATATCTACTTGGAAAAACAATAGACCTGGAAAATAGATCTAGGAGAGATAATCTGAGGATTATTGGACTTTCCGAAAGTTATGATGAAAAAAGAGGCTAGATACTATTTTACAAGAAATCATCAAAAAGAACTGTCCAGAGGTAATAGAATCAGAAGGTAAAATAGGCATTGAAAGAATTCATCAAACACCTTCTGAAAAAGACCCTAAAATAAAAACTCCAAGGAATATTGTGGCCAAATTTCAGAACTATCAGATTAAGGAAAAAATTTTACAAGCAGCCAGAAAAAAAAAATTTAAATACCGAGGTGCCACAATAAGGATCACCCAAGATCTGGCTGCCTCCACATTAAAGGATCGAAGGGCCTGGAATCTGATATTCTGAAAGGCAAAAGAATTTGGAATGCAGCCAAGAATAAACTACCCAGCTAAGCTGAGCATTTTCTTCCAGGGAAGAAGATGGACATTTAATGAAACAGATGAATTCCATTTGTTACTAAGGAAAAAACCAGAACTAAACAAAAAATTTGATCTCCAGCCATAGGACTCAAGAGATGCAGAAAAGGTAAAAGGAACTTTTGAGAATTGTATTTCTGTTGTGGATATACAAAAAGACTACATGTATAATTTGATTTTACTGATACAACATTAAAAAAGGGAAGTAGATATGGAAAAGGGATAAAGGCAGAAAAGGGAGAAAGGGGGGATAAAAAGAGGGAAATGATATCCCACGAAGAGGCAAAGGAAACTAATCATATCTGAGGGAATCTAGAGAGGGGGAGGAACATTGTGTGAATCTTAAATAAGATATTAGCAAAAAGACTACAGAAAATCATCCCCAGGATAATACACTATGATCAAGTAGAATTTATACCAGGAATGCAGGGCTGGTTCAATATTAAGAAAACTATCAATATAATTGGCCATATCAATAACCAAATTAACAAAAACCATATGATCATCTCAATAGATGCAGAAAAAGCATTTGATAAAATCCAACATCCATTCCTATTAAAAACACTTGAGAGTATAGGAATAAATGGACTTTTCCTTAAAATAATCAGTAACATCTATTGAAAACCATCAGTAAGCATCATATGTAATGGGAAAAAAACTCCAACCATTCCCAATAAGATCAAGAGTGAAACAAGGTTGCCCACTATCACCGTTACTATTCAATATTGTATTAGAAATGCTAGCTTTGGCAATGAGTTGAGAAAAAGATTAAAGGAATTAGAGTAGGCAATGAGGAAACCAAATTATCACTCTTTGCTGACGATATGATGGTATATTTAGAGAACCCCAGAGATTCTACTAAAAAGTTATTAGAAATAATCTACAACTTTATCAAAGTTGCTAGTTATAAAATAAACCCACATAAGTCATCAGTATTCTTATATATCACTAACAAAATCCAACCGTCAGAGTTACAAAGAGAAATTCCATTTAAAGTGACTACTGATAGTATAAAATACTTTGGAATCTATCTGCCAAGGGAAAATCAGAAACTTTATGAGCAAAACTACAAAACACTTTCACACAAATTAAATCTGATCTAACCAATTGGAAAAATATTAAATGCTCTTGGATAGGGCGAGCAAATATAATAAAGATGAAAATACTACCTAAACTAATCTATTTGTTTAGCGCTATACCAATCAGACTCCCAAAAAGCTATTTTAATGACCTTGAAAAAAGAACAACAAAATTCATATGGTAAAACAAAAGGTCAAGAATTTCAAGGGAATTAATGAAAAAAAAAATCAAATGAAGGTTGCTTAGCTATACCAGATCTAAAATTATAGAGCAGCAGTTACTAAAACCATTTGGTATTGGCTAAGGAATAGATTAGTTGATCAGTGGAATAGGTTAGGTTCAAGGGACAAAACAGTCAACAACTATAGCAACCTAGTGTTTGACAAACCCAAAGACCCCAGCTTTTGGGATAAGAACTTACTGTTTGACAAAAATTGCTGAGAAAATTGGAAACTAGTACGGCAGAAACTAGGCATTGACCCACACTTAACACTGAACACCAAGATAAAGTCAAAATGGGTTCATGACCTAGGCATAAAGAATGAGATTATAAATAAATTAGAGGAACACAGGATAGTTTACTTCTCCGACCTGTGGAATAGGAAGGAATTTATTACCAAAGAAGAACTAAAGATAATTACTGAGCACAAAATTGAAAATTTTGATTATACCAAACTGAAAAGTTTTTGTACAAACAAAACTAATGCAGACAAGATTAGAAGGGAAGCAATAAACTGGGAAAATATTTTTACAGTCAAAGGTTCTGATAAAGACCTCATTTCCAAAATATATAGAGAATTGACTCTAATTTATAAGAAATCAAGCCATTCTCCAATTGATAAATGGTCAAAGGATGTGAACAGACAATTCTCAGACGAAGAAATTGAAACTATTTCTAGCCATATGAAAAGATGCTCCAAGTCATTATTAATCAGAGAAATGCAAATTAAGACAACTCTGAGATACCACTACACGTATCTGTCAGACTGGCTAGAATGATAGAGAAAGATAATGTGGAATGTTGGAGGGGATGTGGGAAAACAGGGACACTAATATATTGGAATCCTAGTGTCAACTCAACGTGAAACAAGGTGAAAACTCAAGGAAGATGCCAGAATCCTAGTGTTAACTCAATGGAATTGATATAATGCTTATTGGTTCACACCTTAGAGCCAATCCTTACAAGGTCATAAGTTGCTAATACTGATAAGACAATAATGCTTGTGTTCACACCTTTAGAGAGCTCTTATAAGCAAAAAGTATGTAAGTACTCATTGGAGTTTACATGTTTGGGAGATTTCAGGGTCTAATATGAGATATCTGAATTCACACCTTCCTTGAAGCTCTTAGGGCCAGAGAGCATGCTGGGAGATATCCCACAATCCCACTCTTGGAGAAGCAGCATAAATACAGCTCCAGTGAGCCACTAGAGAGTTTTTTGGGAACATTCCCAGGGATTGGAAATGAGCAATCTGGGAGGAAGCCCACAAGCCTTCTCTCAGAGGAAAGAGAGATTCATTCTATTTTCCACCTTGGTGCTGACTGGAGGCTGAAGTACAAACCTTTGGATTTGGAGACATTTGGAGGGATCTCTTGGAACCAAGCAGAGAGATAGGTCTCCAAGCTAACCGGGCCCAAGGAAAGAGACAAGACTTGGAAAGAGAAAATAAATATTTGCATTTTGTCAGCTGGCTGCATTTTGGGTGATTATTACTTGTAACTGAAACTAAGTCTGCCTCCAGAAAACCTCCCCAAGAAACCCTCTCTTCCAGAGAGAACCATCTTATTTTATTTTAAAGAAAAAAGAACACCAGCATTTATTATTATTATTTTAAAGAACAAAAACCCCACACTAATATATTGTTGGTGGAATTGTGAATACATCCAACCATTCTGGAGAGAAATTTGGAAGTATGCTCAAAAAGTTATCAAACTGTGCATACCCTTTGATCCAGCAGTGTTACTACTGGGCTTATATCCCAAAGAGATCATAAAGAAGGGAAAGGGATCTGTATGTGCACGAATGTTTGTGGCAGCCCTCTTTGTAGTGGCCAGAAACTGGAAACTGAGTGGATGTCCATCAATTGGAAAATGGCTGAATAAATTGTGGTATATGAATATTATGAAATATTATTGTTTAGTAAGAAGGGATCAACAGGATGATTTCAGAAAGGCTTGGAGAGACTTACATGAACTGATGCTGAATGAAATGAGCAGGGCCAGGAGATCATTATATACTTCAACAACAATACTATATGATGACCAATTCTGATGGACCTGGTCATCCTCAGCAATGAGATGAACCAAATCAGTTCCAATGGCTCCATTCAGTAATGAACTGAACCAGCTACGGCCAGTGAAAGAACTCTGGGAGATGACTAAGATCCATTACATTGAATTCCCAATCTCTATATTTTTGCCCACCTGCATTTTTGATTTCCTTTACAGGCTAATTGTACAATATTTCAGAGTCTGATTCTTTTTGTAGAGTAAAATAACGGTTTGGCCATGTATACTTATTGTGTATCTAATTTATATTTTAATATATTTAACATTTACTGGACATCCTGCCATCTGGGGCAGGGTGTGGGAGGAAGGAGGGGAAAAATTGGAACCATAGGTTTGGCAATTGTCAATACTATAAAGTTACCCATACATATAACCTGTAAATAAAAGGCTATTAAAAAAAAATAAAGTAAAATCAAGTTGCAAAGCATTTATAAAGCTCCTATTTTGTATCAATCATTGAGCAAAGCACTTCAAAAAAGGTCAAAAAAATAAATTATGTGCTTGTGGACCTAACAATCTAATGGGTGAGACAACACACTTCATGTATCTAGTTCAATATTCTTATTTTTAAGACAAAGAAAATGAAATATATAAACTGTACAGTAAAATGGAATTTAGACAGGATTCAAATCTAGGTCCTGTGACTCCCTACTTAGTCAGTGTTCTTTCCACCTTATTGCCTGTTTATAAAACTTATTTCTGAGCATTTTTAAGATTATAAGCTCCTTGAAAGCAGAGGCTGTCTTTCATCTCTTTTTGTATCCCCAATCCTTAGAATAATGTCTAGTGTATCGTAGGTATTTAATAAATGTCAGCTAGTATTTTTCATCAATTTTACTGAGCATTCAGAACACTGGACTTTTTTTCCTTTTGATGCTATTTTTAGTTTGTGCTTGGTCAATTCATTTACTCTACATGAAAGTGTTTGTCCTGAAACCATGGCATTGTTATGAGCTCAGGCTAATCTATACAGGGTTCAATACTGATATGAACTTTCTCACTCAGAGATCTCTCTCCCCCTCCATTTTTAAAACATAAGGCTATCCAAGGAAGAGCATGGAAAAAATTCTAATTTCTCTGCCATTACCATGCATTTGCCTCAGGCACATAGTTTTGATCTGAAATCATGATAATGTGGGCTTCAGGTATTGTTGACATATATTTTATGTCCATTGGAGGAAAGAACTGTCTGGTTTGGCCTTAAGTACGCTTTGGCTTTGTGTGCTCAGAAAAGATGCTAAAAACTCCATCTGTCATTTACAGAGGAAAAAACACAGACACCCAGAGGGAAATTTAAGGAATCTGTGGGCAACCTCAAGTAGACACTATTAAACATGGTGCATACTGTACATTTAAAAGCTGTCATCAAATCAGCAGCTGTGACTCTCCATATGTCTTAACCAAGAGGCCCTAATGAAATCTTTTGATAATGCTGAGCCTTCAGGATTTAGTACTTTCTGTTTGTCTCTCAGAGCTGACATTTTAGAGACCACCAAGGTCTGACATCATGCCCTATCCATGCTTAAGATAGATTTGAGACTGGAATAAAATTTGCTGCCTATGGAAAAGTCTTTAGCATGGAAGTTAATACCTGGGTACTATTCTTGCTTTGCCACCACCTTTCTAAACTCTTGTGGTAAGTCATTTAATCTGCCTAAGCCTCAGTCTTCTCATCCATAAAGTGAGAGATAATAGCTGATTTCTAAGGCTCCAGCTAGCTCTTATATTCTGTGGTTCAATCAGAATAGAGGGGATTTTGCCAAAAAGGTTAGTTTATAAAACATTATAATGTCCCTGACTAGATTATCACTAAAAACAAAAACAAAAACAAAACCTATTAGGTTTGATTTTCTCATTGCTAAAATGGAAATGATAATGTTTATATTATCAAAACCACTGCATGCTTATAAGAAAATGATTTGTACACCATTAAGTGCTATATAAATATGGACTCTTAATACCATTATCTTTACAGCAAACTTCATCACAAACTCCAAATCAGTCAGTATGTGGTGTTTTGCTAGGTATCTACTCTATCTAGTCTTTACTAAAATTGTGCATACTCTTTCCATTACTTTCAAGCTTACTACTTTGAACATTTAATAAGTTTTGTACAAACAAGAGCAGGTTCTAGACAGGATTATAAAGCTTGTGTTACTAAATGATCCTTTTCATATATGAACATTCTGCTTGCTAAAAAAAGAGACAGAAAATAGGACTAGCAATCCTAATCTCAGACAAAGAAAAAGCAAAAATAGAACTAATTAAAAGAAACAAGGAACAAAACAACAATTTGCTAGAAGATATGGACAATAAAGCAATATCAATGTTAAGCATATATGTACCAAGAGGTATAACATCCAAATTCTTAGAGAAGTTAAGTGAGTTAGAAGAAGAAATAGACAGCAAAACTATACTAGTGGGGAACATCAACTGTTTCCTCTCATAACTTGATAAAGCTAAGCAAAAAGTAAACAATAAAGAAACTAAGGAGATAAAAAGAAAATTACAAAAAATTAGATATGATAGATGCTTGGAAAAACTGAACGGGAAGAGCATTTTTCTCAGCAGCATGTGGTACCTACAGAATAATTGACGATGTAATATGTCATAAAATCTTAAAATTAAATAGAAAAATGAATAAATGTTAAATGTATTCTTCTAAGATCATAATGCAATAAAATGACATTAAAATGCAATGAAAAATAGATTAAAATTAATTGAAAACCAAATAATTTAATCTTAAAAAATAAGTGGGTCAAAGAATAAATCATGGAAACAATAAATTTACTAACCTGAATGACAGCAATGTGACAATATGCCCAAATTTATGGGATACAATCAAAGGAATACTTAGGACAAAATTTATTTATCTAAATTCTTAAATCAACAAAGTGGGAAAAGAACAGATCAATGAATTAGGCATGCAATTAAAAAACCTTGAAAAAGAACAAATTAAAAATCTGCAGTCAAACACCAAATTAGAAATCCTGAAAATCAAAGGTGAGGTTAATAAAACTGAGAGAAAAAGAATATCTACACCGATAATAAATAAACCTAGGAGTTGTTTAATGAAAAAAAAAAATAAAATAGATAAGCCATTGATTAAATTAAATAAAAAACCCCAAAATATCCAGTATCAAAAATGAAAATGGTGAAATTACTATCAATGAAGAAGTTAAAACAATCATTAGTAAATATTTTACCCAAATATATGCCAATAAATCTGACAATCTGAGTGAAATTGATAAATATTTGTAAAAGTATAAAATACCTAGATTAACAGGTAAGGAAATAGGAAAAATATAAATTACTTAGATTAACAGGTCAGGAAATAACAACTCCATCTTAGGAAAAAAAATTGAACAAGCCATTAAGGAACTCCCTAGGAAAAATTCTCAGGGCTAGATGGGTTTCATAAGTAAATTCCAACAAACTTTTAAAGAACAATTAATTCCAATAATATGTAAACTATTTGGAAAATTAGTACCTCCTCCCCAAATAGCCCTCTCAAACTCCTTTTATGACATAATTATGGTGCTGATATTTAAACCAGAAAGAGCTGGAGGAGAATTACAGACAACTTTCCCTAATGAATATTGATACAAAAAATTTGAACAAAATACTAGGAAGGTGATTACAACAATAAGGAATGCAAGGCTCAATATTAGGAAAACCATTGATATAATGAAAAAAAAACAACAAAAATCATATAATTATCTCAGTAGGTGCTAAAAAAAGCTTTTGGCAAAATATAGTACACATTCTTATTAAAATATGAGAGAATCTGAATAAAGGGAATGCTTTTTAAAATGATAAGCAGAATTTCTCTTAAACTATCAGCAATCATTACCTATAATGGGAATAAACTATAAGCCTTCCCATTAAGAACAGAGGTGAAGCAAGGATGGTCATTATTATCCCTATTATTCAGTATAGAACTAGAAATGTTAGCTTTTGAAATAATAGAAGAATAAGAAATTGAAGAAAGTAGAATTGGCAATGAGAAAACAAAACTATCACTATTTGCAGATGACATTATAATAGAGAGTTCTAGAGAATTAAATAAAAAACAACTTGAAATATTTAGCAAATTTGCAGATTATAAGATAACCCCACACAGATCATTAGCATTTCATTATTTGACCAACAAAGCCAGAAAGAAGAGATAGAGAAATTTCATTTAAAATAATTGTAAACAACACAAAATATTTGGGAATCTATTTGCCAAGACAACCTAAGAACTTTATGAACACAATTACAAAATACTCTTGACAGAAATGACATCAGATCTAAACAACTGGGAAAATATCAGTTTTTTATGGGTAGGCCTAGTCAACATAATACAAATGACAATTCTGCCTTAACGAATATATTTATTCAATGTCACACCAATTAAACTATCAAAAATATTTTACAGAGCTAGAAAAAAGCAAAACAAAAAAAAATCATGTGGAGGACAAAAGGTAAAAAATATCAAAGGAATTAATGGAAAAAAATATAAAGAAATATGACTTTGAAATACCAGATCTCAAACAATATTATATATCAGTAATCATCAAAACTATCTAATGCTGGCTAAGAAACAGAATAGTGAAGCAGAGGAATAGACTTGGTATACAAGACACAATAGTGACCGAATTAATCTAGCGTTTGATAAGCCTAGAGATAAACCTAGGGTTTGATAAACCAGCTCCTGTGATAAGAACTCACTAATTAAAAAAAAAAAAAAACAAGAACTTCTGGGAAGACAGGCAAATGAGGATATACACTAGGCATAGATCAATATTTCATACCATATATCAAGATAAATTCAAAATAACTGCATGATTTAGACATAAAGTATGATGCTGTAAGTAAATTAACACAGCAAGGAAAAGTGTAACTGTGAGATCAATGGGAAGGGCAAAAATTCATGATCAAACAAGAGATAATATTACAAAATGCAAAATAGTTAATCTTGATTATATTAAATTAAAAAGCCTTTGTACAAGCAAAAACAATTCAATCAAGATTAGAAGGAAAATAAAATGCTGGGAAGCAATCTTTACAGTAAGTATCTCTGATAAAGGTCTCTTTTTTCAAATATGTAGATAACAAAATCAAATTTATGAGAATATAAGCCATTCTCCAATTGATAAATGATCAAGGGATATGAACAGGCAGTTTTCAGCTGAAGAAATCAAAGTTATTTATAGGCATAGGAAGAAATTCTCTAAATCACTTTTGATTAGAGAAATGCAAATTAAACCAATTCTAAGCTACTGCCTCACATCTATTATATTGGCCAATATGACAAAAAAGGAAATTAATAGATGTTGGAGAGGATGTAGGAAAATTGGGACATTAATACACTGTTAGTGTAGTTCTGAATTGATCCAACCAATCTGAAAGGTAATTTTGAACCATGCCCAAAGAGCAATCAAATTGTGCATCTCCTTTGATACAGAATATCCCTACTAGATTTGTCTCCTAAAGAATTTTTTTTAAAAAAGAAAAAAGGACCTAGATGTTAAAAAAATATTTATAGCATCCCTTTTCATAGTGGCAAAATGTTTGAAATTGAAAACATGACCATTAATTGGGGAATGGATAGACAAGCTGTAGTATATGAATTGTGCAATATGAAATGATGAATGGGCAAAATTAGCAAAACCTGTAAAGATGGGCAGAAAGTGATACAAAATGAAGTGAGCAGATCCAGTAAAACACTGTATACAGTGTCAGCAACATTGTATTATGATCAACTATGGCTGACCAAGCTTTTCTGAGCAACACAATGATCTAAGACATGTACAAAAGACTTCCATAGGAAAATGCTATCCATAACTAGATAAAGAACTGATAGTCTTGGAATGTAGACTGAAGTGTATATATTCACTTATTTTAATCTTTCTTATTTTTTTTATTTTCCTTCACAGTTGTGACTAATATGGAAATATGTTTTACATGTTAGTGCATTTATAAACTATATCAAATAGCCTACCAACTTTGGAACAGGGAAGAGGAGGGAGAAAAGAAAGATGAAAAATTTGGAATTAGAATATGGTAAAGATGAATGCTAATTTTTTCCTTGACATGCACCTGAGGGGGGGACTATATGAATTTTTTTTAAAAAGAGGCAGAAAATTTTGAATGTGTATAGTAACTGATAAAATCATATGAAAAGGAAATCCAACCACTCAAATAAAATATCAAAGTGTGCCTCTCAGATGAATGCATTGAGAGGATGTGTTTGAAGAGAGGAAGTTTATTAGGTAATCATGACTTCAGGAAACTGTGATCAATTTATTTGTATGTGACTTTTCAGGATTTCAAAAGATATAGTTAGAAAATTTTAAATCAGATAATAATGTATAAAAATCTATCAGAAATGTTAGTGATACACATACAGAAAAGTGGAATTTTTGAGTTTCATATCATAATTAGATCTGAGAGGTACAAATTCAGGATGCCAGAAGGAACTGTCTCTTGTGGCCTAACGCTATATTGAATGGAAGAGAGGTATTACACTGTTCACAATCCAGCATAAGTAGAGAGCATGAACTCTGAGCATTGAAAGAAACAAGATATTCGCCAGACCCTATCAAGGCTAGATATGTGAGAAAAAGATATCAGTGGCCTATCAATCAGAAGGACAGAGAGAAAGCTTTTCCTAATAAGTAGTGTGGGATACTCATGTCACTAATATGAAATTTGCAGTTCTAGGGATATTCTTTTACTTTACTATATCTTGAGCCCTCCATATATGTACTTATTTATACAAAATAATCACAGTGTTTTTCACCATTGAATCGTAAATATGAAACAATTATCAGAGATGAGAAAAAATAGAAATAATTATAAATTAAAATTATAGAAAGAAAAAAAAAAACAAGCAAGCAAACAACAACAACAACAGGTAAAAATGCTATGTTGTGATCCACATTCAGTCCCCATGATCCTGTCTGTGAATGCAGATGGCTCTCTGCAATCAAAAGTCTATTGGAACTGACCTGAATCACCTCATTGTTGAAAAGAGCCAAATCTATCACAGTTGATCATCACATAATCTTGTTTTTGTTATGTACAATATTCTCTTGGTTCTACTTATTTCGCATCAGTTCAGGTAAATCTTTCCATACTTTTCTGAAATTATCCTGCTGATTATTTCTTATAGAAAAATAATACTCCATAATGTTCATATATCAGAATTTATTCAGTTCATCCACTCAGTTTCTAATTCCTTGCCACTACAAAAAGGGTTACTACAAAAATTTTTGTACATATGGGTCCTTTTCTTTCTTTCTTTCTGTCTTTTTTTTTGATTATCTCTTTGGGATACAGACCCAGTAGACACTGCTAAATCAAAGGGTATGAACAGTTTGACATCCTTCTGAACATAGGTCCAAATTGCTTTCCAGAATGGTTAGATCAATTCACAACTCCACCAACAATATATATGTCTCAGTTTTCTCACATCCCCTCCAACATTTATCATTATCCTTTCGTGTTATTTTGGTAAATCTGAGAGGTGTGAAATGGTATCTCAGAGTGTCCTTGAGTTTCTCTAATTATAAGTGATTTAGATTATTTTTAAATATGACTAGAAATGTCTTTACTTTTTTTATTTGAAAATTGTTCATATTCTTTGAGCATTTATCAAGTGGAGAATGGTATATATTATAAATTGGAATCAATTTTTAATATATTTTAGAAATGAGGTCTTTATCAGAACCTGTGAATGTGAAAATCTTTTTCCTATTTTTCTGCTTCCTTTCTAATTTTGGGTGCATTTGTTTTGTTTTTATAAAAACTTCCCCCCTCCCCCCTATGGATGTTAAAATGCAATTTTATTATGAATGTACAAACTTTTAAAAATATTCACATCAGGCCAGTTACAGTCAATTAACAAACCACTTGTTAAAATGCATCACATTTGTGGATCTCATGGGCTTTTTTTCCCCAAAAAAACATATGCAAGGATAATTTTTCACCATTGACCTTTGCAAAACCTTGTGTTCCAATTTCCCCTCCCTTCCTCCCATCCCCTCCCCCAGATGGCAGGTAATCCAATATATGTTAAATATGGCAAATATATGTAAATCAAATATAGGCATATATATTTATACAATTATCGTCCTGCACAAGAACAATCAGATCAAAAAGGGAAAAAAATGAGAAAGAAAATAAAATTCAAGTAAACAGCACCGAAAGAAATGAAAATGCTATGTTGTGATTTATACTCAGTTCCCATAGTCCTTTCTCTGAGTATAGATGGCTCTCATTATCACAAGATCGTTGGAACCGGCCTGAATAGTCTCATTGTTGAGAAGAGCCATGTCCATCAGAAATGATCATTGTATCATCTTACTGTTGCTGGTGTACAAAACCTTTCTAATTTAACATAATCAAATTATCCATTTGGCATTTTATAATGTTCTTGAGTGCTTCTTTGGCTATGAATTTTTTTCTTCACAGATCTCCTAATTTGCTTATGCTATCTCCCTTTATGTATAAATCATGAACCTAGTTCAACCTTATCTTGGTATAAGGTGTTAAGTATTGGTCAATGTTTTTGCCATACTATTTTCCAATTTTCCCAGTATTTTATGTCAAATAGTGAGATTTCCCCCCAAAAGCTAGGGTCTTTTAGTTTATCAACATTAGATTACTCTAGTCATTGGCTACTATGTCTTATAAACCTAACTTATTATACTGATGCATTAATCTATTTATTAGCCAGTACCAAATGATTTTAATGACCACTGCTTTATAATATAGTTTTAGGTCTGATACAGTCAGGCCATCTTCATTTTAGTCTTTTAATTTCAATATAGAAAGACCCAAATCTTTTAAAATTAAATGAAGAAGGGTGTGGGGTATGAGGTATGAGAAAAAATTTGACAAAGAATCGTGCTCACTAGCCTTATTTTAAAATGGCTCATTTCCTGTTCTTGGCTTATTACCTCTTTTTAATCAAGGGCAAGATCCAGGTAGAGAAATTACATGCTTGAAGATCTGGAGTAATAACAAAACATGGGAAATGAGAGCAATAAAGTGTGTGTATAAATCTGTGACAATGCTTAGACTCGGGCTTTAAATTCAGCTCCTTTTCTTCTGTTGCCAGTCAACAAGCTTATTGTGAAAAATAGACAATATTTTCTTATCTCGACAGGGAAAGCTGGTAGTGAAAATCCAGCAAGTGGCTTCCTCCTTCTGCCAGTTTTGGTCTGCCAAAGGATTGAGCCATCCTCATGAGATCCCGCAGTTCTGAAATTCAATATTAACCTAATAATATAGTCTGGGAGGAGGAAAATTAGAAAGCAAATGTTTATACTCAGAAACTGAGTGATGTGTCAGCAATTCTACCAGTCTACTCTATATTAGGCAGATGACAGTTTCTCTTAGAAATGTATTCCTTTTTTTATTTTTTCACAAGAATTTATATTGGTTACAATTTTCAGGACTGGGAACTAAAACCTGATTTACAGTTTCCTGCTTTGCTTTTATGAGGTCCAATTTTTTTTTCTTGCCTGTCATCTTAGCACTGTGTATGACTGAATGCATACTACTTTCTTAGGCATGTCTGTCTCCTAGTAGAAACCTTTGGGAAAAGGCTTTTTCAAATGGCATTATAGTAAGACCAAGTACATTTAGAAAGGAAGGGGCCTAATTTTTGGAAGCCAAGAGTCCACTGGAAATTGTTTTCTTCTTGGAGTTCAGGTATCTTAATATAAAACAGCTGTATCAAGGCACTGTTATGGAGATATTTTCAGTTTTAGCTCTTTACCCTTTCATAGAATATAGGTTTTCAGTGGTCTGGTCTCCACATTGCACTGAACTGGAAGGGAGTGAAAAATATTCCTTTCTTACCATGTGTGTGGTTTGAGGGGGAAAAGAAATCACATTTGCAAAAAAAAAATGTCATAGCATTTCTTTGAGTTTGCTGAAATGGGAGTTTTTCAGAGGCTGAAAACATGTTGGATGTAAGTAGAGCCTCCAAATGTTAGACATTAGGAGAGATGTGCCTCAATTTCCCTTACCATGCCATTTTTCCTTCTTGAAGATCAGATCCAGGAGGAAACTCTTGAATGGCATTTTCAACTCTTTTCACATTGTTTGATGTCTCCCCCTCAGAATATGTGCTGGCAAAAAATATAATTGCCTTTTTTTTCTCTATTTGTTCAATCAGATGCCCTTAATTTAGTTCCCAGACCACAACTCAAAAGCAAATCAATACAATGATGTTTCCATTAGTTGATACACAAATATAGCCTGATGGCCTCTAAAATAAAATGCAAATTGGTCCATATACTGAAGGCCTACAGATTTTTTTTCATTAGGATTAATTATTTATTTCTTCAGCACTGTATTTTGCCATTATTCATTGTAAGTAGTATCTTTAAATATGATGTATATACATAAAAAAGAGAAGTATGTAAGAATAAACATCCAATAAAAAGAAAAAAATGCATTATGTCAAAAAGGATGCCTCTTAGCCATCTTATCTATGTCAATATGCAAAAGCCATTAGGGGATTTTCCCCTTGCCATCATGAACACAATCATTTACAAACAGTTTGATTGAGTGATATTACATTGTGCCATTTTTTCTTTTAACTTCTACAGGCTCTTTGAAAAAGTCATTAGACATGCCATTTCATGGATTTGTTATATTCTGGAGGCCAAAAGCAAATAAACAAAAACTTCAATGATCAATAAAAAGGAGGAGGCACATACATTGACTTTTAGACCAGATCTTTCAAAGTCTCTAAGCAATGAATTAAATTCTTACACCTCGGAAAATGCCAGCCACAATAACTAAAGAAAAGTTATTTTTATATTGATGCATATGAGGTGGAGCGATAGTAATTATGAAACAAGCTCATTATCTGCCCTTTTAGACCTATTTCTGCATCTACCCTCCTTGTGAGTTGAAGCATTTCACTCCCTTTTCTGCTTCAGGCCTTCTCCAGCGTCTTAGAAAATCTAAGTCCAACAATGAGCAGCAACCAATGTTTCATGTGTACCCATTCTAGCTGTTGGCCCTGGAATACCCTACTGAAGGAGGCTCTGACTGAGGAATGAGGAGCCATGGAAGAGATGGTTTTACCTCAGCAAGGGGTTTCCAGTTTGTTTCTTCATCTCTTTCAGACATTTGTTATCTGTGGTAAGTCTGGTCATCTTGCCAAGGATTGTAATCTTCAGAAGGATGCTTGCTATAACTGCGGTAGAGATGGCTACTTTGCCAAGCACTGCAGGGAACCCAAGCAAGAAAGAGAGTAGTGTTGCTACAATGTAGCAAAGTTGGTCATTTGGCTCATGACTGTGACCATGCAGATAAAGTACAAGTGTTATTCATGTGGAAAGTTTGGGCACATTCAGAAAGATTGCACCAAAGTGAAATGCTGTATGTGTGGTGAAACTAGTCATGTAACCATCAACTGCAGCAAGATGAGTGGTCAATTTATCACTTTGGTGAGTCAGCACATCTTGCACTGGAATGTACAATTGAGGCTACAGCTTAATTATCTTCCTTTGTCACCCTCCTTTTCCTGATGGATTATTTTTATTTATTTTCTCTGAAATTATTTTCTCTGAATCTTCCTCACTGGCCAAAGGTTGGCAGATAGAGGTTACTTCCAGGCCAGTGGCCTTTACTTGCCCCGTAAGGAGAAAAGGGATAGAAAAATCAATTGTCTGCATTTAACTACTAAAAAATGTTTATGTTTAGTTTGATAGAGGTGTTATGTATATAACTTTGATTTGTTAATGCTTTGTTAAATACCTTGTTAAAGAACCCCCTTTCCACAATAGGGATTAATAAAAGGGAATAGTTGAGTCAGACTAGATCCCATGCAGGAGGTAAAAAAGATTCTGGAAGTATCTTTGAATTTCCATAAATAACTAATTATATTATGATGACCTTGGGTTGTTTGTTAAATTACATCAAATAACATCTGTATCAGACCCTACAAAAAATTACATCAAATAACATCTGTATCAGACCCTACAAAAAATTACATCAAATAACATCTGTATCAGACCCTACAAAGAGTATCTAATAGAGTGGGAGTAAAAAACTGTATTTGCTTGTTAATGTCCATGAGAGAGATTGAGAAATTAGGATAAAAACTTAAACGGTAACAACTCTGTAATGTTCTTCATCTCTTCGTTGGAGATACAGATGGTGAAGGCAAGATTTGGAATGCATTTTTCCAAAAGCTAAATCTAAAACCCAGAGTAAATGTCAAGGCTCAGAGCAAGCTCAATTTGGAGCTATTCAGAAGTTTCAGAGAAATGCATTTTCACAGAAATCAAGATGTTATTTTTGTATACTATGTCACTTAGACAATTGTTGAGTTTCATTTGCTGTTATCATTTTTTAAAAGTCTGATGGTAAAAGCAACTGAAGTCATTTAACATAGAAATAATTTTTAACTATCAATAAAGCTGGAGAAGGAAGAGGAGTTTGGCTAAAAAAGAAAAAAAAAGTATTTCTTTGACTTCTTTATTTCTGACATAAGTACTATTGTTTGCCACCAATCCTTCAATTTGAATCCTTGATTCAAAATATAAATATTACTGTAATGCCAAAGAAACTGAGCAAGACAGAGATTAGAGACCAATTCAATAGTTTATTAAATGGAGAGAAATACTGGGATCAATGGATCCATGTTGATCCCAGGGCTAGACAAGACTATCATCTCAAAGAGTCTAGCCCCAAGTATCAGGGCAGCAAGCTTTTTATAGAATAACAAGAACAATGACATAATGGAGGTACCTAGGTGGGGATAACATATTGGAGGCAGGTTATTGATATTCTAATGACATCTAAAATGGATAAACCTGGGACTTCTGGCCAAGATGGCAGAGAGGAGGCACACAACTATGTAAGCTCCGCGTTTTCTCTCAAAATTCATTTCATGACAAGCCTCTGAATTAATGCTTGACTGAAAAAAAACCCCACAAATAATTACCAAGAGAAGACATCCTTGAGATTCGACAGGAAAGGTCTGTTTTTGCTCAAGGGTGGGGACGGTTTTAGATCCGGCACAGGCTGAGGGCAGGCAGTGGCAGCGAGAGCACGGCAGGCAGCCAAGAGAGCCAGAGAGCCAAGCAGGTGGGGTGGGATCTCAGCTGTCTCTGGGGGGAGAGCTTTGCTACAGGATTGGATACTTTACCCTGACAGCAAGTCAGTAGCCCAGCAGAGAAGCTAAAAACACCAGGAATGAAGAATACAACCACAAACAACTGGAGTTTCTCAGGACCTGGCCACTCCTACCCTACAGCATTTCAGCACAGTCTCTGAGTCTCAGAGCTCAGGCATAGCACAGTCCTGCTAGTGCCTTGCTGCTGCCCCCCCCAGCAGTCTGTAGAGGAAGCTCAGTAACACCACACAGCCCCTCCCCCCAAAAAAAGCAGATTCAATTTGGGTTTTTTCCTTTCTTTTTTTTTTTTTTTTTTTTTTTGCTAGTTTATCTCTGATTCTTCTCTGACAAAAATGAGCAAAAAATTGAAAAGGACCTTAACGACTGACAGCTTCTATGTGGATAGAGAGCAGACTCTAAACCTGAGGAGACTAAAAAGAGACTCTCTCCAGGTGAATCCCCACAGGAGGAGATCACCTGTTCCTCAGCACAGATGAATCTCATAGAAGAAATTAAAAAGGCTCACAAGAGAGCTAGAAGAAAAATGGGAAATGGGAAAAGGAAAGGGAGGCTTGGTAAGAGAGTCTGGAGAAGTCATCCCACTCATTTAAAGACAGAGTAGAAAAAGAAATCAAAACTTTGAAAAATAGGATTAGTGAACTGGAAACAGAAAATAGCTTTCTAAAAAATAAAATTGGAGAAATGGAAAAAAATTCCATAGAACAAAACAACTCAATTCGACAATTAGAAAAAGATATAAAAAAAGTGAGTGAAGAAAATACTTCACTGAAAATCAGAATCGAACAAATGGAATTGAGTGACTTGAGGAGAAAACAAGAATCAGTCAAGACCAAAAAAATCAAAAAATGGAGAAAAATGTGAAATACCTTCTTGGGAAAACAACAGACCTGGAAAACAGGTCTAGGAGAGACAATCTGAGAATTATTGGACTCCCAGAAAAATATAATGAAAAAAAGAGCCTGGACACTATTTTCCAGGAAATTATCAAAGAGAACTGCCCAGAAGTCATAGAAACAGAGGGGAAAATAGAGGGGAAAATAGATATTGAAAGAATTCATCGATCAAATACTGAAAGGGATCCGAAAATCAAAACACCAAGAAATATAGTGGCCAAATGCCAGAACCCTCAAACGAAGGAAAAAATACTACAAGTGGCTAGAAAAACCCAATTCAAATATAGAGGAGCCACAATAAGGATCACACAGAATCTAGCAGCATCCACATTAAAAGATCAAAGGGCCTGGAATATGATATTCTGAAAGGCTAAGGAACTCAGTATGCAACCAAAAATAACTTACCCAGCCAGAATGAGCATCTTTTGCCAGGGAAGAAGATGGTCATTGAACGAAATAAGCGAATTTCACCTATTTTTGATGAAAAAACCAGAACTTAATAAAAACTTTATTCTACAAATATAGAACACAAGAGAAATCTAAAAAGTTAAAAAAAATCTTGGGAACTATATTTTTTCTATAAAGATGTATAAAAAGTACATGTATACCTTGTTCTAGAAACTAGAGGTGGAAAGGACATTGTACCAGAAAAAGGGTAAAGTGGAGGTACTACATCTCACAAAGAGGCAAAGGAAACCTATTATATTTGAGAGAAAGAATGGAGGGGGATGAATATAGTGGGTATATTACTGTCATCAGAATTGGCTTTAAGAGAAAAATTTTAGACATATTCAATTTATGGTGAAACTTCTCCTACCTCATTGAAAAGTGAGAAGGGAAAAGTGAAAAGGGAAGGAATAAGCTAAGCAGAAGGGAATATGGAAACTGAGGGAAAAGAGTAAGATAGGGGGAGGAACTCTAAGGTGGACGGGAGGGATACTTAAAAGGGAGGGCTGTGAGAAGCAAGTGGTGCTCACAAGTTTAATACTGGGAAGGGGGGTAAGGGAGAAAGAAGGGACAAAAGCATAAACAGGGGTTAACTAGATGGCAAGTAATACAGAATTGGTAATTTTAACCATAAATGTGAACGGGGTAAACTCCCCCATAAAGAGGAAGTGGTTAGCAGACTGGATTAAAAGCCAGAATCCTATAATATGTTGTTTACAGGAAAAACACCTGAAGCAGGGAGATACATGCGTAGTAAAGGTAAAAAGTTGGGGCAGAATCTACTATGCTTCAGGTGAAGTCAAAAAAGCAGGGATAGTCATCCTGATCTCAGATCAAGCAAAAACAAAAATTGATCTAATTAAAAGAGATAAGAAGGGCACTATATCTTACTAAAGGGTACCATAAATAATGAAGCATTATCAACATTAAACATATATGCACCAAGTGGTGCAGCATCTAAATTCTTAAAAGAAAAATTAAGAGAGCTACAAGAAGAAATAGACAGCAAAACTATAATGGAGATCTTAACCTTGCACTCTCAGAATTAGATAAATCAAACCACAAAATAAATAAGAAAGAAGTCAAAGAGGTAAATAGAATACTAGAAAAGTTAGACATGATAGATTTCTGGAGAAAATGAAATGGAGGCAGAAAGGAGTGCATTTTCTTTTCAGCAGTTCATGGGACCTATACAAAAATTGACCATATATTAGGACATAAAAACCTCAAATTCAAATGCAGTAAGGCAGAAATAGTAAATCCATCCTTCTCAGACCACGATGCAATAAAAATTACATTCAACAAAAAGCCAGGGGAAAGCAGACCAAAAAATATTTGGAAACTAAAATATCTCATACTAAAGAAGGATTGGGTGAAACAGCAAATCATAGACATAATAATTTCACCCAAGAAAACAACAATAATGAGACATCATATCAAAATGTGTGGGATGCAGCCAAAGTGGTAATAAGGAGAAATTTCATATCTCTAGAGGCCTACTTGCATAAAATAGAGAAAGAGAAGGTCAATGAATTGGGCTTGCAACTAAAAATGCTAGAAAAGGAACAAATTAAAAACCCCCAATCAAACACTAAACTTGAAATTCTAAAAATAAAAGGAGATTTCAATAAAATTGAAAGTAAAAAAAACTATTGAATCAATTAATAAAACTAAGAGTTGATTCTATGAAAAAACAAACAAAATAGACAAATCCTTAGTAAATCTGATTAAAAAAAGGAAAGAGGAAAATCAAATTGTTAGTCCTAAAAATGAAAAGAGAGAACTCGCCATTAACGAAGAGGAAATTAGAGCAATAAGTAGGAATTACTTTGCCCAACTTTATGCCAACAATTGACAACTTAAATGAAATGGAAGAATACCTTCAAAAATATAGCTTGCCCAGATTAACAGAAGAAGAAGTAAATATCCTAAACAGTCCCATCTTAGAAAAAGAAATAGAACAAGCTATTAACCAACTCTCTAAGAAAAAATCGCCAGGACCAGATGGATTTACATGTGAATTCTACCAAACATTTAAAGAACAATTAACTCCAATGCTATATAAAGTATTTGAAAAAATAGTCATTGAAGGAGTCCTACTAAACTCCTTTTACGCCACAGACATGGTACTGACACCTAAACCAGGTAGGCTGAAAAAAGAAAGAAAATTATAGACCAATCTCCCTAATGGATATTGATGCTAAAATCTTAAATAAAATATTAGCAAAAAGATTACAGAAAATCATCCCCAGGATAATACACTATGACCAAATAGGATTCATACCAGGAATGCAGGACTGGTTCAATATTAGGAAAACTATTAGCATAATTGACTATATCAATAACCAAACTAACAAAAACCATGTCATCATCTTAATAGATGCAGAAAGAGCATTTGATAAAATCCAACATCCATTCCTAATAACAAACACTTGAGAGTATAGGAATAAATGGACTGTTCCTTAAAATAGTCAGGGGCATCTATTTAAAACTGTCAGTAAGCATCATATGCAATGGGGAAAAACTGGAACCTTTACCAGTAAGATCTGGAGTGAAGCAAGGTTGCCCACTATCACCATTATTATTCAATATTGTATTAGAAACACTAGCCTCAGCAATAAGAGTTGAGAAATTATAGTAGGCAATGAGGAAACCAAACTATCACTCTTTGCAGATGATATGATGGTATACTTAGAGAACCCCAGAGATTCTACTAAAAAGCTATTAGAAATAATTCATAACTTTAGCAAAGTTGCAGGATATAAAATAAACCCCCTTAAATCTTCACCATTTTTATACATCACCAACAAAATCCAACAGCAAGAGATACAAAGAGAAATTCCATTCAAAATAACTGTTGACAGCATAAAATACTTGGGAATCTATCTACCAAAGGAAAGTCAGGATTTATACGAGCAAAATTACAAAAACTTTCCACACAAATAAAGTCAGACTTAAATAATTGGAAACATATTAAGTACTCTTGGATAGGCCGAGTGAATATAAGAAAGATGACAATACTCCCTAAACTAATCTATTTATTTAGTGCTATACCAATCAGACTTCCAAGAAAATACTTTAATGATCTAGAAAAAATAACAACAAAATTCATATGGTATAATAAAAGGTCGAGAATCTCAAGGGAATTAATGGGAAAAAAATCAAATGAAGGCGGCCCAGCTGTACCTCATCTAAACCTATATTATAAAGCAGCAATCACCAAAACCATTTGGTGTTGGCTAAGAAATAGATTAATTGATCAGTGGAACAGGTTAGATTCACAAGACAGAATAGTCAACTATAGCAATCTAGTGTTTGACAAACCCAAAGATCCTAACTTTTGGGATAAGAATTCATTATTTGGCAAAAACTGCTGGGATAACTGGAAATTAGTATGGCAGAAATTAGATATGGACACACACTTAACACCGTATGCCAAGATAAGATCAAAATGGGTCCATGATTTAGGCATAAAGAATGAGATTATAAATAAATTAGAGGAACATAGGATAGTTTATCTCTCAGACTTGTGGAGGAGGAAGAAATGTGTGACCAAAGATGAACTAGAGACCATTGCTGATCACAAAATAGAAAATTTTTATTACCTCAAATTAAAAATCCTTTGTACTAATAAAACTAATGTAAACAAGATTAGAAGGGAAGCAATGAACTGGGAACACATCTTTACATTTAAAGGTTCTGACAAAGGCCTCATTTCCAAAATATATAGAGAATTGACTCTAATTTATAAGAAATCAAGCCATTCTCCAATTGATAAATGGTCAAAGGATATGAACAGATAATTTTCAGATGATGAAATTGAAACTATCACCACTAATATGAAAGAGTGCTCTAAATCACTATTGATCATAGAAATGCAAATTAAGACAACTCTGAGATACCACTACACACCTGTCAGATTGGCTAAGATAACAGGAAAAAATAATGATGAATGTTGGAGAGGATGCAGGACAACTGGGACACTGATGCATTGTTGGTGGAGTTGTGAACGAATCCAACCATTCTGGAGAGCTATCTGGAATTATGCCCAAAAAGTTATCAAACTGTGCATACCCTTTGACTCAGCAGTGCTACTACTGTACTTGTTCCTGAAAGCGATACTAAAGAAGGGAAAGGGACCTGTATGTGCCAAAATGTTTGTGGCAGCCCTGTTTGTAGTGGCTAGAAACTGGAAAATGAATGGATGCCCATCAATTGGGGAATGGTTGGGTAAACTGTGGTATATAAATGTTATGGAATATTATTGTTCTGTAAGAAATGACCAGCAGGATGAATACAGAGAACCTTGGAGAGACTTACATGAACTGTTGTTAAGTGAAATGATCAGAACCAGGAGATCATAATATACTTCAACAACGATACTGTATGAAGATGTATTCTGATGGAAGTGGATTTCCTTGACAAAGAGACCTAATTCAAATTCAATTGATCAATGATGGACAGAAACAGTTACATCCAAAGAAAGAACAATGGGAAATGAATGTAAACTGTTTGCATTTTTGTTTTTCTTCCTGGGTTATTTTTACTCTCTGAATCCAATTCTCCCTGTTAAACAAGAGAACTGTTTGGTTCTGCACACATATGTTGAATCTTGGATATACTGCAACATATTTAATATATATAGGGCTGCTTGCCATCTAGGGGAGGAGGTGGAGGGAGAGAGGGGAAAAATTGGAACAGAAATGAGTGCAAGGGAAAATGTAAAAAATGACCCTGGCATGGGTTTTGTCAATAAAAAGTTATAATAATAAAAAAATAAATAAAATGGATAAACCTTTATCTTGTCAAACATTAAGAAGGAATGTCTACAAAACCTTTATCTCAAACATTAAGAGGGAAAGGTTATAACCTAAGGCAGAATTTTTAAATAGGACAATTGGAGAAACTGGATCACAACTTTAAAACGGAACTTTAGCATAACATTACTTTGTGGTGCTTCCTTCTTTTTCATCATTTTACACATTTAAACAGTAATTCTGCCAATTTTATGGCTACAATATTTTTCTCATCCAAATCTTTCTTTCTATTTGTACTATTATTACTCTAGGATATAATCTTATTATTGCTTACCTAGTTTATTGCAGTAACCATAAAAAATATCTTCCCAAATCTATTCTCTTTTTCATTCAGTTCACTCCTTACATGGTTAGCCTCCTTTATGTTTCCATGTATAGACATGTTTTCATCAGTTTTCTCCTCTAAACTTGCCATGACTCCCTATTGCCCAATAAATAAAGTTAAATTCCCTTTGCCTGGCATTCAAAACCTATTATATTTATATCTATATCTATTTTTTGGTGGTGAAAAGGGAAGGTTGGTGTTTTATCAATTACCAGAGTATAATTATATTTTAAATCAATATCTTCTTTTATTTATGATGATACCCAAATCCCTTTTCTGAGATTTATGTAGTTATGGGGTATGAGAATTAAGGGTTGAGAGATTCTCTCTGGTCAATGTGGCAGATTCTTTGGAGAAGAATTCTCAAATCTGAAGTTTGTGTTAAAAGGGATTTATTTACATTAAGAAGACAGCCTTCTTAGTGGGCAAAATCCTGTGAGGAAAATTTTTGGGACAGTCTAGGTATATAATATGATTTTATGGGAGAGGGCCTTGGCTGTGCCTCAGGCTGAGATTGCCAATTGAACGATATTACTTATCTTGGTGTTTTTTATAGGGTGTGCTCCTCCCAGAGGCTAGGAGGATTTGAGACCCTGAATCTCGAATCATCCTTTCCCCAAAGATTCCTTTCAGACCTTTCATCCACAGATTGAAGGGGACACAATTTACATCAACTTCTTATTATCCAGTTTAGCTATATTTTTTTTCTATATACCATTGGACCTCATGAGGTTCATTTTCTTTATATGTAAAATGAGGTTATTATTTATAATATATTACTATGATCACAAATAATCTAAATTATTTTCTGTAAAGATTTCAGAGAGGATTATTTTTATTCATTTATGTTCATTCTTGTTAGTTGCTATTTCAGAGTGATGTTTTCTGAAAAGGGGCCCAAACTCTCCTTTACTTGAGTAACTCATAATATGCACTAAATATTTAAATCTATTGGTGTTTAATTGGTGGTTAATATGTCTTTAATACTTACTAAATAAGAATTAGATGTAATACCTGCTTTTAGAGAGCTTATAATATTAACTGGTTAGTCAATAATATACATGAAAGAATTAGAGAATCACATAGCATACATATAATCACATAAGATATGTATAAATTGAGCCACAATTTAGTGATTTGTGATCTCATTGAAATGCGTATTGCTTTTATTCTTATACATCACAGTCCAACCATACCTTCTCATCCTGTGGATTTTTGTCCTTGTTCTCCTATAAATTCTCCATAGACAGCTATCAACCATATTAGTTGTTTTTGTTTTGTATCTTAACATTTTTTGATGGTATACCATGTTGTGATTATTCATTTGCTATTCTATAATTTATATCCTATAAGTTCCAAATGCTATAGGGATTCAGAGAATGGAGAGTTTAGTTAGAGCCAGAGAAATAAGGAAGATCTTTCTGGAGAAAATGATATGAGATAAGCTTTGAAATACAGTCAGTTTGGGATAGATGGAAGGGAGATAGAAGATCATTCTAAGTAAAGAAAACAGATTGGCAGAAACAAAAAAAAAATGGCAATGAGTATGATGCTTCCAAGATGCTGAACAAATCAATCTGTTCCCATGTAACATTTGTGAAAGTATAGTGAATATGTTTATAGAATTAGCATAGGTAGTGATGAGGTTTAGCTCCCCTGCAGCCCCTTGGGATTTGGCACAAGGATAGGGAGTTTTGGGAACTCCCTTCTGGTGGTGCAGACGTTCTCTGTAAAAGAATTTTCAAACCCGAAAACCTTGATTGATAAAAGAGGTTTATTTTGGGGATTGGAAGCATAAAGTCTGGTTAGGGAAATAGATGAGGATAAAGAGAGGATGGTGCAGGAAAAGAATATTATTCCAGCAGGCAGATCTATGGAAAATGGAGTTTTGCACTGAGAATTCAGTTCTCAGGGGGCAGAAAGTCCTGATAGCTATGTAAGCCACCAAGGTCCGTCTGCAAAGACCTTAGTTGATGAAAGCTTATTATATTAGTTGTCTTGGTGGGGGTTGTGAAACCTGAGCAAATCATTAGAATGGGGGCTGGCACAAGCAGAGCAGATCAGAACCGGTGGGGGCTGGGAGAACCCAAGTTGGCTCAGATCCAGTGGAGGCTGGGACAAACCTGGATCTCCTACTGGAATTCAAAGGGGTGCTTTTGACCAGGATTTGTGAATCAAAGGTCCTGGCTTCCTGGACTGATAATGCATCAGCTAGGAGGGGTTGGGAATCTGAAAGGAATCACAGATCAAAATGAAAGGAATCATAAATCAATAGGAAATACAGTTTCTTAAAAGGACCACAACCTGCTACAGTAGGACCAGCTTTTTGAAGCCCTATAAGTCAGAGGAGTTTGGAATGAATATACTTGGCACATAAAGTCAATGAGGATTTTAGAAGTAAAATGGTGAAAAGTAGTATTTAAGGAAAGAAAATAGTGATGTGCAGAATGATTTGAAAAGGGAAATCCAAGGGAAATGGCAAAAGAGACAATTCTCAAAGTAAAAGCAAACTCAATTATATGAAAATGCTTCAGATTACTAATGACAAAAAAGTACATGTCATTGTTTTGAAGTGATGGAAGCCTAGGCTACAATGGTTGATTACTCATAGAAGGAAAAAAAAAAAAGAAACATTTTTGGAAGTTAATCATTAACCAAACAGATCCAACATTCATTCATTCATTTATTCATTTATTCACTCATTCATAAGAGGTAGGTGATATAGGGATTAAAATGCTAGACCTAGAGTGAGGAATACCTGAGTTCAAACTTGAATTCAAAGACTTCCTAAATGTGTGATCTTGGACAAGTCATTTAATTTCTTTCCTCATTGTCCTTATCTGTAAAATAGGGATGACAATTATATTTCCATTCCAAGATTGTTGTAAAGATCAAATAAGATAACTTTTATGAAGTATTTGGCATAGTGCTTGGTACATTGTAGGTGCTCTTTCTATAAATGTTAGTTATTATTATTAATGTATTAAACAAAAATATTTGGTTGTTAATGTTTAGTAATAGACACCATTTAGTTCATTAAACATGATGGATTTACCTAGTCAGGCTTTAGTATCATTAAAAATGAACCATATTTTCATGTATCCCTTTCCGCCCCTTCCTCAAGAGCCAACAATATGACAAATAATAATTTTTTTTAACAGAGAAAAACAATCATCACAACTGATATATCAAGAAAGTCTAAAAGTATGTGCAATGTCTAATACCTGTGGACCTCTCACTTATGTGAAGGGGTGAGCTAGGTATGCCTTCTCCTGTCCCTTTATATGAGTTCCATTTCATCTTTATAATTTTGTTACATTTTCTTTTTAATTCCTTTTTCAGTTTTTTATTTCACATTTAAATACAAAATAGGAAAAAAATTGCCATATGTATAGCAGAACAAAAGAGAGGGTTCAAAGTATAAAACAATACATTTTCATTTCAAGAAAACCTATATAATAAACACTACATATTATGTTTCCAGCTGTTTGTCATTTATTTGCTTCATTGTAGGTTTTCTTTTGCTTTCTACTGTCTACTTTTTACATTATTCTTTTTTCCCACTTCCAGCCTCCTCCTTCTCCAAGAAAGCTAAAATTAAGTGAGGACATATAAATGTATATATATAATTTATACATACATACAGAAACATATATACATACACACAAATATATCTATAATCATATATATGCATATATGCATTCAAAAACATCTATATAAGACTGTACTATGCTTATTTTTCCTCTTTTTCTTTGGAGGTGGATTTATTCCTTTATAAGTCCAAGTGTTTCCATATTTTTCTAACTCCACCAATTCATCATTTCCTATATCACAACAATATTCTAACCTTATACTCTCTAGTTATTTCAAAGTCTAAAATATTGATTAATATGGGTTAACATAAATTGCAGTTTTTCTACTTTTCTCTTTGATTAAAAACTTAGTTTAAAATCACAATTACTTGTAAAGGGCTGAAGCTCGAGTTGATGCATTGAGGTTCAAGCATGTGAGACTAAATAGTAATTGGACCATACTCTATTAATATATATGCTTGGAGAAAGAATGGTCCCCACCCACTCTTTGTGCAAGTCCTGATGTGTTGTATAGGAAATGACGATTTTGGTGGGTAGAGGCAGAGGGGCAGGAAGAGAGGTGGGGAAAGAAGGCTGGTTGATTTCTGGTCTGGCTGGCTTCTTGACTCAGCTGCACACATTGTGATCGTGAACTCCCCTTCACCTCCCATCCCCCTTCACCTCCAATCCTTCTTCACCTCTACTGAGAATAAAGATTGAAGATTTTCCCTTAACCTGAATTCCTGACTCTGGCTGATTTTAAAATACGCAGTCATCACAATTGCTTATCCTGCTTTTTCTATAGAATAAATTCCACTCTTGATTTTTATTTCATGTTTGTGTGTCTCTTACTTTCTAACCCTCCTAACCTCTTCTGCTTTACTTCTACCCACTACATTGCCCTCCTATTACATAATCTCTCTGCTTCCAAGGATTCTTTACTTATCCTCTCCCTGAACTTATCCCTTACTCTTTCGCTTCTATCTGAATTTAGAAGACTTTTATAGCTTTCCATATTTTACTAACACACACACACACATATACATATATATATATATATATACATATGTGTGTATATATATATATGTGTGTGTGTATATATATATATATATATATATATATATATATATATAGTTCCCTCTTTGTCCTATACTACCCAATCCCATCCTATTCTCTCATCCTCTTATTTCTTTATAAATTTAGAAAATTTGTATGTATTGTTCTCTCTTTAATAATAGGTTGAAAACCTATGGATCATGTATGTATGCTCATGTCCTTTATTTGAGTTCCATCATACCTTTATAATTTTGTTATATTTACTTTTGATTATTAGATTTGTCACTTCTTTCCATTTGTAGTGTTGTAGTTATTTGGTGTATTATTTTTATGACTCCTTACTTCAGTGTGCATTTGTTCATATAGATCTTTCCATTTTTCTCTGTATTCATGACACACAATTTCTTACATTATAGTAGTATTACATTATTTTCATGAACTACAATTTGTTTAGACATTCTCCAATCAATGCAGAATTATTTCCAATTCTTAATTATAACAAAAATGTTTTTCTATAAATATAATAGAGTATATAAGCATTGTTTCTTTATTAATGAATTCCTTGAAGTATAAGCCTAATAATGAATTCTCTAGTTCAAGGAAAATAAATATTTTAGTCATTTATTTTCATAATTCCAAATTATTTCTTTAAAGGGTTATGCTATTTCACAGGATCACCAGCAGTGTATCAGTGTACTTATCTTCCCACAAACCTGCTCACATTTACTTGACATTTCCTCTTTTTTACAATAGTATTTTATTTTTCAAAGACATATAAAGATAGTCTGCAATATTCATTTTTGTAAAACATTGTGTTCCAAATTTTTTCTCCCTCCCTCTCTGCTTTCCTCAAGACAGAAGCAATCTTATATAGGCTAAACATGTGCAATTCTTTTAAATATATGTCCACATTTTTCATGTGCAAGAAAAATTAGACCAAAAGGGAAAAAAAAACAAGAGTAAGAAAACAACAAAAAACCAAAAAGTTGAAAACACTATTCTTCAATTCACCTTCAGTCTCCATAGTTCTTTCCCTGTACGTGGATGGCATTTTCCATCCCAAAAGTATTGGAATTGCCTTGAATCACTGAACTGTTGAAAAAAGCCAAGTCCATCACAACTGATCATCACACAGTCTTCTTTCTGTGTACAATGTTCTTTTGGTTTGATTCACTTCACTCAGCATCAGTTTATGTAAGTCTTTCCAGGCTTTTCTGAAAACAATCTACTTATCATTTCTTATAGAACAGTAATATTCCATTGCATCCATATACCATAATTTATTTAGCTATATTCCAGCTGATGAACATACACTCAATTTTTACTTGCTTTCCACTACAAAAAGTGCTCCTACAAACATTTTTGTACATGGTTAACATTTTTTCCATTTTTCTAATTAATAAAATGTGAGACAAAACCTCAGAATTGTTTTAATTTTCATTTCTCCTATGACTAGTGGTTTGGAAAGCTTTTTCATAGGCCTGTGAATATTTTTCTTTGATAAAGTGAAAATATTTTTTAGGAATGGAACCATTTCTCAAAAGAAGGTGAGAAGTGAATAATGTTTGTTGATATTCTTTGACAATGGATGTATTGGGGAATATCTAATACACAAGCATGTAAACAATATTTATTTATTAATTTAGTTATTATTTCTGTAATTTTGATAGAAAGTTTTTTCTCCAGTTCAAACACTTCCATTTTATGTTATATATTTAGACAATATTTGTTAGGATTCTTAGAAGATACTAAGACAGTGGAATTGATAGAGACAATGATTATGTACTTAGTACTTACTAGTGTTTTACAAGATTCACACCTTTAAGAGAGCATATATAAGCTAGGACTCTCAACCAGGATTCACTCTGGTAGATTCACAAGCCAGAGAAGGCAATTGGGCAGAACTAAGGCAGACAGAGAAGTGGTGGCAGGCTGTCCTGTGGACAACACTGAAACCAAGAAAGAACTGGAAGGCCTCCAGAAAAACTAGCTGAGCCCCAAGTGAGAAACAAGACTTTGAAAGACTCAACAAAGGATTTGGACTTTAAACCCTGGCTGCATTTGGGATGATTACACTGAACTGAAACTAAGGCTGCCTCCAGAAGCCCCCCAAGAAACCTGATCCCAGAGAACATTATATTTTAGAGAAGAACATTATTGAAGCCCAATGTGGGGCCAAGAACTTTCATTTGTGACCCAGAAATTAGGGTGAGTACAACAAGGAAACTTTGTTAAAGAGCTAAAGTAGAATTTCAGCTAAAATGGGACAGATGTTTAGAAAATAGCCTTCTTTTCAATCCAAGGAAAATATGTAGAGAGCATTGTCAGACTTATGAAAAGCCAAGGTTTGATTATAATTTGGGAGCAGATCACTGAACTTTTAGAAACTGTAAAATACACATCTCCTTAGTTCTCTAAGGAAAAAGAATTGGATCCGAATGAGTGGAAATTATTGGAGAGCAACTATGTCAATTCTACAATGAAAATGAACCTGACTCAATTTCCAAAGACATACTTAATACATATAATTTAATACAACTGGCTTTAAGAAATTATATAAGTGTTAGAATAAGGAAAAAAGAAGAAAGAGCAGGAAGGAGAGGTGCCAAACAAATTACGTGAAAAGGATGAAGAATCAGATAAGAATGCAGTTAAGTACAATTTTAAGTGTGAAGTTTCACAGCAGGACAAATTAGGTCATTCTCTATCCCCTGACCTTCCTCTTTCAATTAACCCTTCATGAGTGGAGGGAGAAGGAAGAGGGGGAGAGGCAGTAAGACAATCAGCACCTCCTATGAAGCAGCCAATGACAAGATTACAAAAGGCACTGGTTAAGGCAAAAAATGAAGGACAGGATGTATCTGATTTAAAAATAAATGCATACTCTGTGATTGAAGAGCTTGACTCTTCAGGTCAAAAAAGGAGAAGATATACTCCTTTTGATTTGAAAAAATTAAGGATTTGAAAAAGTGTTGCACTCTTTATGGGGCTACATCATCTTATGTTAAGATGTTGCTAGATAATATGGCTTATGAAATTTTAACCCCCAGTGATTGAAAATCCATAGCAAGGACATGTTTAGAACCTGGACAAAACGTGCTTTTTAAAAATTATTTATTTTTTAATAGCCTTTTATTTACAGGTTATATGTATGGGTAACTTTACAGCATTGATAATTGACAAATCTCTTTTTCCAATTTTCCCCTCCTCCCCACCCCCTCCCCCAGATGGCAGGATGACCAGTAGATGTTAAATATATTAAAATATAAATTAGATACACAGTAAGTATACATGACCAAACCGTTATTTTGCTCTACAAAAAAAGTCGGACTCTGAAATATTTTACAATTAGCTTGTGAAGGAAATCCAAAATGCAGGTGGGAAAAAATATAGAGTTTGGGAATTCAATGTAATGGTTTTTAGTCATCTCCCAGAATTCTTTTGCTGGGTATAGTTGGTTCAGTTCATTACTGCTCCATTGGAACTGATTTGGTTCATCTCATTGCTGAGGATGGCCAGGTTCATCAGAATTGGTCATCATATAGTATTGTTGTTGAAGTATATAATGATCTCTTGGCCCTGCTCATTTCACTCAGGATCAGTTTTTGTAAGTCTCTCCAGGACTTTCTGAAATCATCCTGTACCAAAAGGATTGGCATTTCTTACAGAACAATAATATTCCATAGTATTCATATACCACAATTTATTCAGCCATTCTCCAATTGATGGGCATCCACTCAGTTTCCAGTTTCTGGCCATTACAAAGAGGGCTGCCACAAACATTATTGCACATACAGGTCCCTTCCCTTCTTTGTGACCTCTTTGGGCTATAAGCCCAGTAGTAACACTGTTGGATCAAAGGCTTTGCACAGTTTGATAACTTTTTGAGCATAGTTCCAAATTGCTCTCCACAATGGTTGGATGTATTGTTGTGTCCCTGTTTTCCCACATCCCCTTCAACATTCCACATTATCTTTCCCTGTCATTCTAGACAGTCTGACAGGTGTATAGTGGTATCTCAGAGTTGTCTTAATTTGCATTTCTCTGATTAATAATGACTTGGAGCATCTTTTCATATGGCTAGAAATAGTTTCAATTTCTTCATCTGAGAATTGTCTGTTCATATCCTTTGACCATTTATCAATTGGAGAATGGCTTGATTTCTTATAAATTAGAGTCAATTCTCTATATATTTTGGAAATGAGGCCTTTATCAGAACCTTTGACGGTAAAAAAGCAGTTTATTGCTTCCCTTCTAATCTTGTCTGCATTAATTTTGTTTGTACAAAAACTTTTCAGTTTGGTACAGTCAAAAATTTCTATTTCTGGACAAAACTTGTTATGGCTTTCTGAGTATCATGAATTATGTAGGATTCAAGCCCAATGCAATAGGCAACCAGCAGTTAATATACAAGTCACCTTTGACATCCTTCATCCTCCACAAATCTTAGAGGTAAACTATCCTATGTTCTTCTAGTTTGTTTATAGTATCATTTTTTTATGTCTATATTATGAACCCATTTCGAACGTATCTTAGTATATAGTGTTAGGTTTGGGTCTATGCCTACTTTCTACCATACTACTTTCCAATATTCGCAGCAGTTTTTGTTAGATAGTAAATTCTTATCCCAAAAGGTGGAGCCTTTGGGTTTGTCAAATAGAAGATTGTTATAATCAGTGGCTATTTTGTTCTGTGAACCTAATGTATTTCATTGATCAACTGCTTTATTTCTTAGCCAATAGTGAATAGTTTTGATGTCTGCTGCTTTATAATATAGTTTTAGATCTGATACAGCTAGGCCACCTGCATTTGTTTTTCTCTTTATTAATTCCTTTGAAATTTTTGATCTTTTGTTGTTTCAGATGAATTTTGTTATTTTTTCTAGGTCAATAAAATAGTTTCTTGGGAGTTTGATTGGTATAGCACTAAATAAATAGATTAGTTTAGCAAATATTGTCATCTTTATTACATTCACTCAAACTATCCATGAGCACTTGATATTTTCCCAATTGCTTAGATTTGACTTTATTTGTGTGTAAAGTGTTTTGTAGTTTTGCTTATACAGTTCCTGACTTTACCTTGGCAGATAAATTCCCAAATATTTTATATTATCAACAGTTATTTTAAATGGAATTTCTCTATGTATCTTGCTGTTGGATTTTTTTAGTGATGTATAACAATGCTGATGATTTATGTGGATTTATTTTGTGTACTGCAACTTTGCTAAAGTTGTGGATTATTTGTAATATTTTTTAGTTGATTCTCTGGGGTTCTCTAAGTATACCATCATATCATCGGCAAAGAGTGATAATTTGGTTTCCTCATTATCTATTCTAATTCTTTTAATCTCTTTTTCTTCTCTTATTGCCAAGTTATTGACAAATTAAACATGTCACAGTGTATCCTAGATACAATATATGTGTGCAGAACTGAACAGTTCTCTTATTGCACAGGAAGAATTGGATTCAGAAAGTAAAAATAACCTGGGAAGAAAGATAAAAATGCATTTCTAATAAAATACTGAATAGCAATGGTGATAGTGGGCAACCTTATTTCACCCCTATCTTATTGACAATGGTTCTAGTTTATCCCCATTACATATGATGCTTGCTGATGATTTTAAATAGATAATACTATTTTAAGGAAAATACATTAGTCCTATACTCTCAAGTTTATATTAGGAATGGATGTTGGATTTTATCAAATGCTTTTTTCTGCATCTATTGAGATAATTATATGGTTTTTATTAAGTTGATTATTGATATAGTCAGTTATGCTAATATTTTTCCTAATGTTGAACCAGCCCTGCATTCCTGGTATAAATTCTACTTGAACATGGTATCTTATCCTGGGGATGGCTTTCTGTAATTTCTTTGCTAATATTTTATTTAAGATTTTTGCATTAATATTCAATAGGGAAATTAGTCTATAATTTTCTTTCTCTGTTTTCATCCTATGTGGATTAGGTATCAATATCATGTCTGTGTCATAAAAGGAATTTAGTAGCAGTCCTTCATTCCCTATTTTTTCAAATAGTTTATATAGTATTGGAGTTAATTGTTCTTTAAATGTTTGGTAGAATTCACATGTAAATACATCTTTATTTTTTCTTAGGGAGTTGATTAATAGCTTATTCTATTTCTTTTTCTAAAATGGGACTATTTAAGTAATTTATTTCCTCTTCTGTTTATCTGGGCAGGCTATATTTTTGTTGATATTCTTTCATTTCACTCAGGTTGTCAAATTTATTGGCATAAAGTTGGGCAAAGTAACACCTGATAATTGTTCTAGTTTCCTCTTCATTGGTGGATAGTTCTCCCTTTTCATTTTTGAGACTAACAATTTTGTTTTCCTCTTTCTTTTTCCCTTTTTCTAATCAAATTAATTGAAGATTTATCTATCTTGTCAGCTTTTTCATAAAACCAACTCTTAGTTTTATTTATTAATTCAATAGTTTTTTTTTAGTTTCAATTTTATTGATCTCTCCTTTTAATTTAGAATTTTAAGTTTGGTATTTGGGTTTTTTAATTTGTTCCTTTTATTTAGCCTTTTTAGTTGCAAGTCCAATATATTGATCTCTTTCTCTATTTTATATAAGTAACCATCTAGAGATATAAAATTTCCCTTTATTACCACGTTGGCTGCATCCCACAAATTTTGGTATGTTGTCTCATTATTGTCATTCTCTTGGATGAAATTATTGATTGTATCTATTATTTGCAGTTTTACCCATTCATTCTTTAGGATGAGATTATTTAGTTTCCAATTTCTTTTTTCTTTTTCTTTTATTTTCTTTTATTTTATTTAATAGCCTTTTATTTACAGGTTATATGCAAGGATAACTTTACAGCATTAACAATTGCCAAACCTCTTGTTCCAATTTTTCACCTCTTACCCCCCACCCTCTCCCCCAGATGGCAGGATGACCAGTAGATGTTAAATACATTAAAATATAAATTAGATACACAATAAGTATACATGACCAAAACATTATTTTGCTGTATAAAAAGAATCAGACTCTGAAATATTGTACAATTAGCTTGTGAAGGAAATAAAAAATGCAGGTGGGCATAAATATAGGGATTGGGAATTCAATGTAATGGTTTTTAGTCATCTCCCAAAGTTCTTTCTCTGGGCGTAGTTGGTTCAGTTCATTACTGCTCCATCCAATTTCTTTTAATCTATTTTCCCCTGGCCCTTTAGTGAATGTAATTTTTATTTCATCATGATCTGAAAAAAATGCATTTACTATTTCTGCCTTTCTGCATTTGATTTTGAGGTCTTTACATCCTAATATATGGTTAATTTTTGTGTAGGTTCCATGAACTGCTGAGAAGAAAGTGTACTCCTTTCTTTCTCCATTCAATTTTCTCTAAAGATCTATCATATCTAGTTTTTCTACTATTCTATTTTCCTCTTTAACTTTTTTTTTTGATTTATCTAGTTCTGAGAGAGCAAGGTTAAGTTCTACCACCATATAGTTTTGCTGTCTATTTCTGTTTACAATTCTCTTAACTTCTTTTTTAGGAAGTTAGATACTATACCACTTGGTCCATATGTGTTTAATATTGATATTGCTTCATTATCTTTTTTTTTAACTTTTTATTAACAGAGCCCTTGCCTGGTTAATTATTTTACAACATTATTCCTTGCACTCACTTCTGTTCTGACTTTTCCCCTCCCTCCCTTCACCCCTTCCCCCAGATGGCAAGCAGTCCTGTACAAATTAAACATGTCACAGTATATCCTAGATACAATATATGTGTGCAGAACTGAATTGTTCTCTTATTGCACAGGAAGAATTGGATTCAGAAGGTAAAAATAACCTGGGAAGAAAGACAAAAAATGCAAGTAGTTTACATTCATTTCCCAGTGTTCTTTCTTTGGGTGTAGCTGCTTCTGTCCATCCTTGATCAATTGAAACTGAGTTAGATCTCTTTGTCGAAGAAATCCACTTCCATCAGAATACATCCTCATACACTATTATTGCTGAGGTATAAAATGATCTCCTGGTTTTGCTCATTTCACTTAGCATCAGTTCATGTAAGTCTCACCAATCCTCTCTGTATTCATGCTGCTGGTCATTTCTTACAAAATAATAATATTCCATAACATTCATATACCACAATTTACTCAACCATTCTCCAATTGATGGGGCATCCATTCATTTTCCAGCTTCTAGCCACTACCAACAGGGCTACCACAAACATTTTGGCACATACAGGTCAGGTCCCTTTCCCTACTTTAGTATCTCTTTGGGGTATAAACCCAGTAGAAACACTCCTGGATCAAAGGGTATGCACAGTTTGATAACTTTTTGAGCATAGTTCCAAGTTGCTCTCCAGAATGTATTGCTTCATTATCTATGGTTCCCTTTAGCAAGATATACTTTGATTCCCTATCTCTTTTAATTAGATCAATTTTTGTTTTTCTTTGATCTGAGATCAGGATGACTACCTCTGCTTTTTTTTTTTTTTTTTTTTTTTTTACTTCACCTGAAGCATCATAGATTCTGCTCCATCCTTTTTTCCTTTACTCTGTTTGTATCACTCTGCTTTAAATGTGTTTGTTGTAAACAACATAGAGTAGGATTCTGGCTTTTAATCCAGTCTGCTATCCACTTGTATTTTATGGGAGAGTTCACCCCATTTGCATTTAGAGTTAAAACTACTAATTCTGTATTTCCTGCCATTTTATTAACCCCAAATTTTACTTTTCTCTTTCCTTTTCCCCTTTCCCTTTTCCCCAGTCTTTTACTTATGAGCACTACTTGCCTTAAGCAGTCCTCCCCCTTTAGAGACCTTTGCCCTTTTTTATACCTTTCCCCTACTATTTCTCTTTTTCCTCTTATTTAGCCTACCCCTTCCCTTTCCCTCCCACTTTTCTATAAGATGAGAGATGTTTCCTGGTGAAACCAAACATATCTAATATTCTTTCTTTGGCCTAAATCTGATGAGAGTAAGATTCACACAATATTAATCACCCTCTTTTCTTTCCCTCAATTATAATATGTTTTCTTTGCCTCTTCCTGAAATATAATTTCTCTCATTTCACCTCCACTTTCCCCTTTTTTTCTGTTACAATCCCCTTTCCATCTCTAGTTTCTTTTCTATATTATAATAGTGAAATAGGATTATACATGCACTTTCAGTGTACACCCATAACAGAAATACAATTCTCAAGAGTTTTTTTTTTTAACCTTTTTATGCTTCTGTTGAGTTCTATATTTGGAGATCAATTTTTTTTTGTTTTGTTTATCTCTGATGTTTTCATCAAAAATAAGTGAATTCACCATTGAATGTCCAACTTCTTCCCTGAAAGAAAATCATCAATTTAGCAGGTTAATTTATTCTTGGGTGCATTCCAAGTTCCTTTGCCTTTTGGAATATCAGATTATAGGCCCTTCAGTCCTTTAAAATGGAAGCTGCTAGTTTCTAAGTAATTCTTATTGTGGCTCCTCAGTATTTGAATTGCTTCTTTCTGGCTGCTTGTAACATTTTTTCCTTGGTCCAATAGTTCTCTAATTTAGCCATTATATTCCTTTGGAGTTTTAATTTTGGTGTCTCTTTCAGGAGGTGTCCAGTGAATTCTTTCATTGGTCATTTTACCTTCTGTTTCTATGATATCTGGGTAGTTCTCTTTGATGATTTCCTGAGATATAGTGTTTAAGCTCTTTTTCATCATGTATTTCAGTAGATTGTCTCACATAGATCTATTTTCCAGGCCAGTTGTTTTCCCAACTAGGTAGTTTATATTTTTTTCTACTTTTTCATTTTTTTTTTGGTTTTGCTTGACTGATTCTTGTTGTCTCATTGATTCATTCATTTCTATTTGTTCAATTTTGAATTTTAGTGAATTATTTTTTTCATTTGTTTTTTTTTATTTTACTTCTTTTTGTATTTGTCCAATTGAATTTTTAAATGAATTGGTTTATTTTATGGATTTTTTTCCATTCCACAAATTCAGTTTTTTAAGGAGTTATTTGTTTTTCCATTTCACCAATTCTGTTTTTTTTGGGGGGAATTAGTTTCTTTTACTGTTTCACAAATTCTGTTTTTCTGGGAGTTGCTTTCGTTTTCCATTTTATCAAATCTATCTTTTAATAAGTTATATTTTTCCCTCTTTTACTGTCTATTTTGTAGTGAATTTTCTTCAGATAGTTTCTGTGTTGCCTTTTCCAAACCCTTTTGCGAATTTTTCATTTCCTTTCCCCAGTTTTCTTCTAGCTTTCTTTTAAGATCCTTTAAAATTTCTTCTAGGAGAGCCTTGTGTGATGGAAACCAGGTTATATCACCTTTTGGGGGCTTTATCTGGACACAATCTGCCTTTAGTCTCCTCAGGGTTTGAAATCTGTTCTTCTCTTTCACCATAAAAGCTGTGTATCATCAGAGTCCTTTTTACTTTTTTCCTCATTTTTTTCAGTTAAGTTCTGCCTTTAGGGTGGGGAAGGTTTTTCCATGTGGCTGCAAACGCACTGAGTCAGTGCTGATTCACTCCCTGTATTGGGTGGGTATGGCCAGGTCCTATGAGATTCTGGTATTTGGGGGTTCACTATTGATCTTTTGTGTTTGTGTTGGATGTTTTTCTAACTCCTCTAATGATCTACTGGCTTGCAAACAGGGCAGAATGGCCAACACAGCTATAGATTCCTGTAGATTCCTCCACATAGATTCTCTGCCACATGGAGTCTGCACTACCCTGTGGCATCAGCAACACCAGAAGAGTCAGCAATGCCCTGGGACTCTGTGCTGTCTACACTGGTGTTTGTGGTCAGCTGTTTGTATTAGGCTGCCTCTCTCCTGTTTCCAAAAAAGGTCTGTTTCCTTCTGTAGATTCTCTGCCATGGGTAATCTGCCCCACCACATGGAGATTGCACCACTCTGGAACTCTGAGCTATTTGTGCTGGCATTTGTACTCTGCTGGTTGCCCTGGCTGCCTCCCTTCCATTTCCAATTGAAATAGACCTTTTTTGGTGATCTTTGAAATTATCTTTTGCTTATAATTTATCGCACTCCTAATCTTTGTGGGTTTTGCTGGTCCAGAGCTAATTCAGGGGCTGGATTTCATAATTAGTGAAGGTTGTAGAGAAGGAAAGAGAAAAATTTGTGTCATCTCCATCATCTTGGCTCTGCCCCCAGAAGTCCTGAAAAGAAGTTTTGCATCATTTATTTCCTTCCCTTTTTAGTGACTATAGCATCACAATAATGAATATAATCTTAGCTTTGAATAACCTCAGGGATTCAAAGCTCAGCTTTACTGCTTTTTACCTGTGTATTCTTAGGCATTTTACCTGTCAACATTCAATTTCTTCCTCTGTAAACTGAGGGGGTTAGAATAGAAAATCTGTAATTCCCACTATGCTCTGGCTTAGCAAGAAATTTCTTTCCAGGACTACTCACAATTTCACAGCTCAGGAGTCCTCTCATTCTGGAAGCTTACTCAAGCCTTAGAACCTACTCCATAGACATTCCCTCTGCCTCTGCTGCTTCTCCTTCAGACCTTATCCAAGAACTTTCATTTAAGAAAAGTGTTCAGAATTGCATGTTTTGCTTCTTTGCAGCATATGATATCTTAGAAAGACTTCAGGAAAAGTAAGTCTCAATTGAGTGGGAGTTGGGGAGGGGAAACACAGCCCAGTACAGGGAAGCTGCAGGGAAGCTCAGGGTAAAATGGTCCTGTGAAAGGAATATAGTGAGAAACTCTTAGCCCAAATATAGCAGCATTGACTACTCTGTCCTAATTCACTAGACCAATAGATCAGCACACTAACTGTGAGACCTCCAATGCAACTACATAAGGCAAATAGAGAGCCACTGAACCTGAGCATAATAGATGGAACTCTGCCAATACCTTTGAGCTACAGTAATGATCCCAGAACAGTATGAAGTCCCTGTCACCCTGTAGAGAAATCTTGGGATAATCTATATATCCTAGCAGCAGATTTCAATCTTTAAAAATGAGCAAAAAAGGAAAAAGAGCTATGACCATAGATAGGTATCATGGAGACAGTGAAGAACAGAATTCAAACCCTGAGGACACTAAAGGCAAAATTCAGTTGAAGCCTCAATGGGGGATATGAAGTGGTCTCCAACTCAAAAGGCTGTCTTGGAAGAATTAAAAAGGGATCTTAAAAGAGAGTTAGAAGAAAAAATGGGGAAACAAAACGTGTGAAGACCAAGTTAGCACCCTGGATACCTTAAAATCAGCTGGAGTCAGGATAAGCAAAAGTCCTTGGTCTTTATTCTTGGTCTTTAGGAGTAAGAGTGAATTGAATTGGATGGATGCAGGATATCCACAACCTCTCCTCTTCGTCTCCCACCTAGAAGTGATGCTGGTTAGTCTTACTCCACCTTCTAGTCTCTCCTATAATTCTCTGTATACACCAATTATCGAGCCAGCACAAAATAGTGGGAAGGGCCATTTTCCAAGCATATGCTTATAGAGTATTGTCCATTTGGTAATTGGACAATAGTGCTCAGTTGTCTGACCTCAGCGCATTAACTCAAGAGTTTCAGCCCTTTACATCTCCTGCTTTCTTTTGTTTTAGAACACAGATAGTCACACCATTCCTGACTTTCAGGGAGGTTAGAATCCCAAAAAGGAGGTGATCACACCCTCCCTGACTTCTCAGGAAAGGAGGGGAAAGCACTGAAAAGGAGGTGATCATGCCCCCCCTGACATCTCAGGAAGGGAGATGTAAAGTACCCAAGGGCAGTGGGGATTGCTAGCAGGTTTCTTGGCTGAAGGGTCTTATTAGAAACAGGTATGCACAAACCCATCAGCATGGGAGGTATTATAAAAGCACATAGCAATAACGCACAGGCTATTAGTGGTGACTCTCCCTATAGCCAGTACAGACTTAATGTGGTGTTACAAACATGAATTGTACATGCAAGTAGTGGTATAACAAACAATATAAATCAACATGGTATTATAAAAGATTTCCAGAAGTCCTAGAAGGAGGGTATATAAACAATAGTCACACATATGCCTTCTTGAGCAGCCAAGAGATAGACCAAAACCAATCTACTCTCCATTGCTTCATGTGTCAGGGAATCCAATGATCTCTGCAAGTTTCTGAAGTCCTGCAACAGTCTTATCATTTCTCAGAAAATCCAATGATAACTGAGGATTTTGAAGTCCTACAATAATCTTATCATGTCTCAGGGATTCCAATGATTCCTAAGGGTTGTTAAGTCCAACAATTTTTGATGTCCACAAGTCAAACGCCATAACTTCCAGGCTCTTTCAGTGGTGGGTAGTCAGCAATGGAACCACCCAATGTTTCTTGGGTCTTCTCCTTCATTTCAAGGATCTGCTCCATCTCTCTCTGATGACAAGGTGAATACACCTCATTGGCACCCATCTGATTCCTTCTCCATCTGTGGAGATACAAATAAACCCTCTCCCCCAAGAAGTTAACCTATCTGGTCCCTTCCACTCACCACTTTCTGGGTCTCTCCACATCACCTGGCGATTATCTAGAGATAGTGGAGCTGCTCACACTGGACACTGCCCTTTCAGTGGGTTATAAAACCTGTCTGCCAGAGCCAGTGCATCTTTGTCCAAAATCAAGACGTTAATAATATAACGAGTTAGATTTAGAAGTTCTCTAGGGTTACCTGTGGCTCCCCCTTTCTTTTGTTTTTGGAGGAGTGTCTTAATGTCTGTTTTTCCTCTCTACTATTGCTTGTCCTTGAGGATTAAAAGTTATGCCAGTGGTGTGTAAAATCTTGTACCATGCACAAAAGTGTGCAAAATGTTTAGAAGTATATGCAGGTCCATTGTCTCTTTTTATTGCTTGTGGCACACCCATAATTGCAAATGCATGGATAAGGAATTCAGTGACCACTTGGGCTGTCTCTTTTGCTGTTGGTATTGCAAAAGTAAATCCTGAAAAAGTATCTACCACAACATGGATAAAAGACAGGAGACCAAAAGATTTATAATGGGTCACATTCACTTGCCAAATTTCATTGGGTCTCAAACCATGAGGGTTCTTCCTTGGAGGGAGTGTAGGAGCATGGAAAGGAAAGTAAACTGTACAGGCTTTTACTATGATCCTAGCTTCCTTTCTTGTTATTCCAAATTGTAAATGTAAAACTCAAAGCAACCTGATTATATTTAGAATGAGATTCTTGGGCTTCCTGAAATAAAGGAATATTGGCCAACATAGAAGGCTATCTGCCTTTGAATTACCATCAAAAATAGGACCTGAAAGTCCACTATGAGAGTGGACATGCAAGATATAAATCTTACCTGGAAGCTTTCTCATTTGCTCTTGAAGTTCCTTAAAGAGCTGATATATATTAGAGGCTGCAAATTTTATTTGGGTTGTGGCAATTCTTTGTGCCACACCTACTGAATAGACTGAATCAGATATTATATTTATATCTCCTGCATAATAAGTAAGAGCTAGAATGATTGCATACAATTCATTCTGCTGAGTGGATTGAAAAGGAGTTCTTACTACTCTCTTTATAGTTAAGTCACAAGAGTATACAGCACAAATATTATGTTTGGATGCATCTGTAAAGATAGTTGGTCCTTTAAGAGGAACATTAGAAACTTTTTCTTCAAGAATCCATCACCAATTATGTAACAGTCTGATTATCTTTAATGGAAACCAGTGTGTAAAATTTGGAGCCATGGCTAATAAAATTTGTCACTCTGGGATGGTCTCACAGCACACATTAATTTGTGTATTAGTATAAAAGGTGTATATCTTGTCAGGTCTTATCCCAGATAATTGTACTGCTTACTTAATGGCCTTTAATTTAAAAATTCTAGCCACAAGCACTGGGTAAGGAGTAAGGCTTTGTTCTGATTGTGCCATTAGGTTCACCCACTCTATCACACTGTCTCCTTGATGAAAGACTGCTGTGGGTGCCTCTTGTGTAGCAAAAACTGATATTTCCAGGGGTTTTTGAGTGACTCTTTCAACCACTTTGGATAAAGCCAGTTCAACTTCTCTCAAAGCCTCTTGAGCTTCTTTTGTAAGCTGGCCTGGTGAGTTTAAAGCACTGTCTTCCCTTAAAGTGTTCCATAATGGTTGTAATTGATAGGTAGTCAAGCCTAACACTGGATGCATCCATTGGATATTGCCTATTAATTTCTGAAAGTCATTTAAGGTCTTTAGCTTCTCTGTTCTTAAGGAAAGTTTTTGTACTGTAAGCACCTTTGGATATATTTCATATCCTACATATTGAAAAGGAGCATGTCTTTGAATTTTTTCTGAAGCTATGTGTAATTTGTAGTTCCTTAGTGTTTCCATGGTCTTTTGTAGACATGCTTCTCACATTTGTTCCTCAGGTGTACATCCCAATATATCATCCATGTAAGGTAATAACATAACTTTTAGTAATGCTTTTCTTACTGGAGTAAGAGCAGCAGCAACATACATTTGACACATAGTAGGGCTGTTTTTCATTCCCTGTGACAAAACTGTCCATTCATATCTTTTATAAGGCTCAGCTAAGTTAACACTGGGCACTGAAAATGCAAATCTTTTTATATCCTCCTTATCTAGAGGGATAGAATAGAAACAATCCTTAATATCTATGACCCAAAGAGGCCATTCTCTAGGCAACTGAGTAGGAGATGGAAGTCCAGGCTGAAGAGTTCCCTTAGTTTCCATCTGTTCATTTACCTTTCTTAAATCAGTCAACATCCTCCATTTTCCAGATTTCTTTTTTACAACAAATACTAGGGAATTCCAAGGATTTAGAGAAGGTTGTAAGTGTCCTTGGTCAAGCTGCTCCTGTACTATATCTAATAAGGCCTGAATTTTATCGCTACTAAGGGCCACTGTTCTATCCACACTGGTGTATCAGTTTTCCATTGGATAGAAACAGGTGACAATGTTGGCAGGCCTTCAACAGCAGCCCTGCTTAAAAAAACCTAAGTACTCATTTTTAATCCTAATTGTTGTAAAATATATCTTCCTCATAGATTGATGGGATTTTTTCAACTATAAGGGAGTAAAAACTCCTTTTTCTCCTTCAAAAGTCCATCTCAAAGGGATAGCATAAGAACCTACACCTGTTAGTTGGTCATAGGTGATTGCAGGATTCACTACATTATGATTATTTTGTTGGGCTTGTATCCTACAGAGCTCACTATACTCAGAAAGCCATAAGTTTTTTCCAGGTTCTAAGCATGTCCTTGCTATAGATTTCTAGTCCCCAGGGGTTAAGACTTTATAAGCGAAAATCTATAATAACATCTTAACATAAGCTGATGTAGCCCCATAAAGAGTGCAAGCCTTTTTCAGGTCTTTGAGGATTTCTATATGAAAAGGAGTGTATCTTCTACTTTCTTGACCTGAAGAATTAAACTGTTGAATCACAGGACATATTCCTATTTTCAAATCAGCTAAATCCTGCTCTTCTTTTGTGGCTTTAAGTACTGCCTTTTGCAATCTAATCATAGGAGGGGGTGTTTGCTGGGGGAGGGGGGGAGGTGTTGGTGGCATCACTGCCCTTCCCACTACTCCTCTTCTCTCCATCCTGGAAGGTGAAGTTGATGGGGGAGTGTCAATAACCTGTTCTGGTTTAGGCAGGGTTAAGCTGCTTTGTGAGAGTGAGAATCACCACACTCTTCCCCACACACTTCATCCTCACTTAACTCCCTATGCCCTCAGGTGATATAATCATTAGTCTGTTCATTATCTTCCTCTTTTTCCTCACACTTCCTCATCTGGCTGTTCTTAAAAATTTTTTTTTTCTATAACTTGCAGGATTCTTTAAGGCCAATTGTATTATGTTGTATATATACAATGTTTCCTTGGAAACTGAACCAGAACCTTTATCATTGTAGTATTCACATAGTTGATCTACTAGTTTCCAATTATCTGGCCCTACATCTTCTTCCTTTAAGAACCAGGGGACATGTGTTCTAATGTACCCAATAGTCTACTGATCTGCAACCAATTTATAATTAAACCTTGTCCTTTGATCAACTTAAGTATGCTTTCTATAGCACCCCCATTGGGGCAGGGGTGGGGGTGGGGCTGGCACTGAGAGAGAATCTTTTTCTAATATCTGCCCCATTTCAGCTAGAAAAGGTTACTAGTTTAGCCCTTTACAAACTAAGTTCCTTGTTTGTCTATTAAAATACTCACCCTATTTCCTGGTCACCAGGGACTTCTTCAGTGAAATTAGGGTCCTTGGTCCACATGTTGGTCACCAAATGTGAAGATTGACTTAGCACCCTGGATACCTTAGAATCAGCTGGAGTCAGGATAAGCAAAAGTCCTTGGTCTTTATTCTTGGTCTTTAGGGGTAAGAGTGAATTGGATGGATACAGGATCTCCACAACCTTTCCTCTTTGTCTCCCACCCAGAAGTGATGCTGGCTAGTCTTACTCCACCCCCTAGTCCCTCCTACAATTTTCTATATACACCAATTATCAAACCAGCACAGAACAGTGGGAAGGGCCATTTTCCAATATGCTTATAGAGTATTGGCCAATTGGTAATTAGCTTTAAGTGCTCATTTGTCTGACCTCAGTGCATTAACTCAAGAGTTTCAGCTTTTTACAGAAATGAGAGCTTTGCAGCAAAGTTTGGAAAAGGAAACAGAAACAAACTGAAGAAAACAACCTAAAATACATTTGTTGAAATGGAAAAAAATATGGAAGAAAACAACTTCTTAAAAATAGCTTTGGAGAATGAAATGGAAAAAGAGAACAACTCCTTAAAAATGTAATTGGTGAAACGGGAAAAATATGCACTGAAGTACAATTGGCAAATGCAAAAGAAGGTAAAAAAGCTAACTTAAGAAAATAATTCATTTAAAATTAGAATTGGACAAATGTAAATGAATAACCCAAGGAGACATCAAGAATCAATCAAAGAAAACTCCCCCCAAAAAAGGAAAAATAGAAGAAAATGAAATATACCTTATTAGAAAAACAACTGACTTGGAAAATGGATCCAGAAGAAATAATCTAAAACTTACTGAACTACCTGAAAATTATGATGAAAAAAAGAATCTGGACAACATCTTTCAAGAAATTATCAGTGAAAACTGCCTTGATATCGTAAAATTTAGCACAGTGATGCATAGCTAAGTGCTTAATAAATGTTTGTTGATTGACTAATCAAACTGTGTTTCAGGTATGTGTAGGACTACATGATTTCTAAGATCACTTCCATCTCTGACATTTAAGATTCTGTCATACATGTAACATTACATTAATCACTATAAAGAAGACAACTGAAGTAGAACATAAAGTTCTTATTCCTTCAAATAGTTTTAATTATAGTTTTGGAGTTGTCACACAGTCATGAAATATTTAGAAAAAACAAAAAAAAAAAGCTTGGTTATGGAATGCTAAGGTCAAGTGAATGTGAAGTTAATCAGTAAATTTTCAATTCTAACTGAAAAGAATGAAAATAAAGTGATCTTGAAGAGCAGGAGTTCTTTACCTGAGATCACATAGCCCTTGGGAGTCCATGAGTCCATATTAGGGGGGAGTTGTGAATTTGGATCAGGAAAGAAATTACCTCTTTATTTTTTACTAAACTCTAACTGAAATGTTAACATTTTTGAAAAACTGTTTAAATATATTTTCTGAGGGAAGGAGGGAGGGGGCCTAAAGACTTCACCACAGTGCCAAAGAGATCTGTGACAGAACAACAGTTACCAGAAAGTCAAGGTGATGGATTTGCCAGTTACTCAATATGCTATCATTGGCCTTAAAATCAGGCACAAATAAACAAAGGAGTCTGTGGAAACTTGTTTGGAATATGCTTCTTGACTCATATCAGTTTAAGCATTTCTGCTGAGAATACTGAGTTGTCTCGGGCATCTGCAATATTGTTCCCATCTAAGCTGTCCTATGAATGGTTCACCAAACTCAGAATTCCATCTTCTCTCTCTCCCTTTGCACACACATCTCTTTTTCCTGGAACTAATTTTCTTTTAACCTTTGCCTCTTGGAGTTTTTAGCTTTCTTCAAGATTCAGTTTAGACACCTACTAGAAATTTTTCTTGAACTGAATCTGTCAGTGCCCTCACCCTTTTCTATTATATTTACTTTTTTGTTTCCATATTATTTTTCCTGAGGTAAAAACCATTGATTTTCTTATTTGTTTGCTTTGTTTTTATTTGTTTTCTTTTCTCTTTGTATCCATAATGCATGGTATTTTGCAATACACTTTTTGGTGTTTAATGAATATTTTTTGTTATTCTTGTCTCACTGATACCTTCAGCTCTTAGATCAGATACAATAAAAGTCCATGATGTTTGTTTCTTTATGTACCAATTACATTATGGTGGTGAATCATTGAAAAATTAATGTCTCAGATGTCCTTTGCTGTAATGGGCTGAGGTTTGAGTTGATACACTGAGGTCCCATGTACGTGAGGCTAAATAATAATTGGGCTATACTCTATTAATATATATGATTGGATAAAGAATGGTCCCTGCCCACTCTCCGTGCAAGTCCTGATGTGTTGTATAGGAAATGATGATTTTGGTGGGTGGAGGCAGAGAGGTAGACAGGAAGAGAAGCTGGGGGAGATTGGGCCTAGGTTCGATACTCCGAGCTGCTGGTTGTGTGGCTGCTGGTCGAGCTAGCTTCTTGACTCAGCTGCACACATTGCTATTGCCGATTCTCTTCCACCTCCGATCCTTCTTCACTGATAATAAAGACTGACGGTTTTCCCCTAACCTGAATTCCTGTCTCCTGTCCATTTAAAAACACACGATCTTCACATTTGGCACCCAACGGTGGGAACCAAGGACTGAAGAAGTCTCCGGTGACCAGGAACTTGGGTGAGTATTGTTAATAAACAAATAAGGAACTTATTTTCTTAAAAACTAAACCAGTAATTTTTTTTTTTTGGCTAAAATGGGACAAATGCTAGCTAAAGACTCTCCATCCCCGCCCCCAACCCCACCCAAGAGTGGTGCTATAGAAAGCATGATTAAGCTGATAGAAATACATGGGTTACTTATAACTTGGGAACAGATAGCGAGATTTGTGGGTATATTAAACTGCATCTCTCCTTGGTTCGTAGAGGAGGAGCAGATCTCTCAAGATAACTGGTCCCGGGTTGGACAAGAGATGTCCATGCATTTCAGAGAATGTGGTCCTCATTCAATTTCCATCGAGGCATTTTATTTATACAATGTATTTCAGTTAGCACTAAGAATCCCTAGAAGAAAGAAAAAACCTGTGGCTTCTTCTACTTCTCAAATTAGCCATGATATTAAGGAGGAAGACAATGAATAGATTAATGACCATATCCCCACAGGGCATGGAGACTTAAGTGAGCAAGGGTGTGGTGACCTTCCCCCTCAAGAGGCAGCTTCAGCCCCACCACAGGAGCAAGTGATTGACTTTCCTCCACCAACTCCACCCTCTGGGATGGAGGGAAGAGGGGTAGTGGGCGGGGGGCAGTGACAGCACCAATCATGAGCAGACTGCAAGAGGGCTTAATGAAGGCCAAAGAAAAGGGTGTGGACATCCGGGAGCTCCAGCCACTTATGTTTCCTGTAATTTCCCAGTCTAATGCCTCAGGTCAACAAAGTCTAAGATACACCCCTTTTAACATAGTAATCATTAAAGATCTTAAAAAGGCCTGCACTGTTTATGGGGCTACATCAGCTTATGTTAAGATGCTATTACAAAATTTGGCTTTTGAAATCTTGACTCCTGATGACTGGAAATCTATAGCAAGGGTATGCCTAGAACCTGGCAAAAATTACATGTGGCTTTCTGAATATAGTGAATTCTGTAGGATACAAGCCCAACAAAATAGTCAAAAATGCTGTTCATGCTGCGATCACCTATGACCTACTACATATGCAGATGTCACAGCACAGGTTAATTATTCAGTAGCAGCATATGAGCAAATTGCTGCTAATGCTATCAAAGCGTGGGCTTCGATTCACAATAAAAATGACAAAGGTGAGGCCTTCACAAAAATAATGCAAGGGCCAGATGAGCCCTTTGCTGACTTTGTGGGACGTTTGCAGACTGCTATCACAAGAACTAATGGGGAAAATCCAACAACAAATGTTTTAATAAGGCAACTTGCTAAGAAAAATGCTACTGAGGTGTGCAGAAGGATTATACTAGGACTGCCCAAGGATGCTCCTTTAGAGGAGTTCATAAGACACTCTGCCACAGTGGGCACAAATGCCTTTTATAGCCAGACTATGAGGCAGACTTCCCAAGATCCCAACATGGGGAGACAGGGTCCCTTCCGGCAAGGGACTTCTAGAGAGACACGTCAATGCTTTCAGTGTGGTAAAGTAGGGCATCTGAAAGCTCAACGTTGGTATAGAGGCAGAGTGAGAAAACAGGGTGGGAGAACAAGATCCAGTATCCCATGTCCAAAATGCAACAGAGGCTTCTGTTGGGCCTCAGAATGTAGACAGATTCAGGGAAACGGGATGAGGGGCCCAGCCCCAGGGCTGAGCAAAAACACTTGGGGCATGATGGCAACCAATGGTGCACAGAGAGTGCCTGGCGGCCAACCCAATGACCAATCAGCCAGGAAGCCATATGATGGCAGAAAGGGATTACACAATCAATCAGCCAGTAAGCAACCTGATGGGAGAAAGGGATTACAATTAGGGAGAATAGAGTTGTATGCAGCTGAGACAACTGAGATACTCCCTGGAGAAGTGTGTTCCTCTCCAGCCTATGGATCCCTTGCCTCCAAGCACAGTAGGCTTGACCATTTTACCTCCTGAGAGTACGTACAAAACAGTGTCATCCACATACTGATGTGGGAAACTGGGAATGTGTAGATAATATCCCCAGTCACAACAGGCAGACAATGGTGACTTATCACCCAGGAGAAATAGTAATCAGTTTACTCATACAAGAATCCTAATAAGCAGCCTGGTGATAGTCACCCAGATTCTGATCCCAGATCACAAAATCCAGCAATTTACTGGACAGCAGCTGTAACAACTGACCGACCAATGCTCACAATCTATATAAATGGCCTTCCATTGGAAGGATTGGTAGACACTGGTGCAGATCAGACAGTCATTAGAGGTGCCAGCTGGCCCAGTCACTGGCCAAAGATTAAAGCAGACACCTACATGTCTGGTGTAGGAGGATCAATAGCAGCTGAAGTTAGTGCTGCCCCTATGAGATGGACTTTGAAGGCAAAACAGGAGTTTTACTCCTTTTAGTTGAAAAAAATCCCATCAATCTCTGGGGAAGAGGCGTTTACAGCAATTAGGGTTAAAATGAGTACTTTGGTTTTTTAAGCAGGGCTGCTGTTGAAGGCCTGCCAACACTTCACCTGTTCCTATCCAATAGAAAACAGATACCCAGTGTGGATAGAACAGTGGCCTTAAGTAAAAGATAAAATTCAGGCCTTATTAGATATAGTACAGGAGCAGCTTGGACCAAGGACACTTACAACCTTCTCTAAGTCCTTGGAATTCCCCAGTGTTTGTTGTGAAAAAGAAATCTGGAAAATGGAGGATGTTACGGATTTAAGAAAAGTGAATGAACAGATGGAAACTATGGGAACTCTTCAGCCTGGACTTCCATCTCCTACTCAGTTGCCCTAGAAATGGCCTCTTTGGGCATAGATATTAAGGATTGTTTCAATTCTATCCCTCTGGATAAGAAGGATATGAAAAGATTTGCCTTTTCAGTGCCAGCGTTAACTTAGCTGAGCCTTATAAAAGATATGAATGGACAGTTTTGCCACAGGAATGAAAAACAGCCCTACTATGTGTCAAAATGTATGTTGCTGCTCTTGCTCCAAGTGAAAAGCATTCCCAAAGTTATGCTATTACATTACATGGATGGAATTTTGGATGTTCCTGAGGAACAAATGTTAGAGCATGTCACAAAAGACTATAGAAACACTAAGGAATTACAAATTATACAAAGCACCAGAAAAAATTCAAAAGACATGCTCTTTTCAATATTTAGGATATGAAGTATACCCTAAGGTGCACAGTTCAAAACTCTCCTTAAGAACAGAAAAGCTAAAACATTGAATGATTTTCAGAAATTGATAGGAGATATCCAATGGATGCGACCAGTGTTAGGTTTGACTACCTATCAGTTACAACCGTTATATGACATTTTAAGGAGACAGTGCTTTAAATTCACCACGCCAGTTTACAAAAAGAAGCTCAAAGAGGCTTTGGAGAAGTTGAACTGGCTTTATCCAATAATAGTTTGAAAGTCACTCAAAACCCTTGAAGATATCAGTTTTGCCACACAAGAGGCACCAGCAGTCCTTCATCAAGGACACAGTGTGATAGAGTGGGTGAACCTCCCTGACAACAGAACAAAGCCTTACTCCCTACCCAGTGCTTGTGGCTAGAATTTTATTAAAGGCCACTAAGCGAGCAATTACAATTATCTGGGACAAGACTTGACAAGATATACACCTTTTATACCAATACACAAATTAATGTGTTTGAGACCATCAGAGTGGCAAATTTTATTATGGCTCCAAATTTTTTACATGGGTCTCCATTAAAGATAACTAGACTATTACATAATTGGTGATGGATTCTTGAAGAAAAGTTTCCAAAGTTCCTCTTCAAGGACCAACTATCTTCACGGATCATCTAAACATAATATTTGTCTGTGTACTCTCATGATCTAACTATATAGAGAGTAGTCAGAACTCCTTTTCAATCCACTCAGCAGAGAATGAATTATGCCTAATCATTCTAGCCCTTACTTATCCAGGAGACATAAATATAATATCTGATTCGGCCTATTCAGTAGGTGTGGGTACAAAGAATTGCCACAGCCCAAATAAAATTTGCATCCTCTAATATATATCAGCTCTTTAAAAACTTCAAGAGCAATGAGAAAACATCCAGGTAAGATCTATATATTACATGTCCATTCTCATAGTGGACTTCCAGGTTACATATTTGATGCAATTCAAAGGCAGATAGCCTTCTAACTATGTTGGTCAATACCCTTTGTTCCAAGAAGCTCAGGCATCTCATTCTAAATATCATCAGGCTGCTCGAGCTTTACGTTTACAATTTGGAATAACAAGAGAGGAAGCTAGGAGCATAGTAAAGCCTTACGGCTTGCCTTCCTTTCCACGCTCCTACACTGCCTCCAGGAAGAACCCTCGTGGTTTTGAGACCCAATGAAATATGGCAATTGGATGTGACCCTTATAAATCTTTTGGTCATCTATCTTTCATCCATGTTGTGGTAGACACCTTTTAGGATTCACTTTTGCAATGCCAGCAGCAAAAGAGACAGCCAGTGGTCACTAATTCCTCATACAAGCATTTGCCATTATGGGTGTGCCAAAAGCAATAAAAACAGACAATGGTCCTGCTTATACTTCAAAACATTTTGCACACTTTTGTTCACAGTATAAGATTTTACACACCACGGGCATACCTTTTAATCCTCAAGGACAGGGAATAGTGGAGAGGAGAAACAGAGATATTAAGACACTCCTCCAAAAACAAAAGAAAGGGGGAGCCACAGTTAACCCTAAAGAACTTCTAAATCTAGCTCTTTATACTATTAACTTCTTGATTTTTGACAAAGATGCACTGGCTCCGGCAGACAGTTTTTATAACCCACCGGAAGGTCAGTGTCCAGTGCGAGCAGCTCCACTATCTTTAGATAATCGCCAGGTGATGTGGAGAGACCCAGAAAGTGGTGAATGGAAAGGACCAGATAGGCTAACTGCTTTGGGGAGAGGGTTTGCTTGTATCTCTACAGGTGGAGAAGGAATCAGATGTGTGCCAATGAGCCATATTTGCCTTGTCCATCGCAGAGAGGCAGAGCAGACCTTTCAAACAAAGGAGAATACCCAAGAAATATCGGGTGGTGCTGTTGCTGATTGTGCTCACAATTGAAAGAGCGTGACAGTTATGGCGTTTGACTCATGGACATCAAAAATTGTTGGACTTCAAAAGCCTCAGGAATCATTGGATTCTCTGAGACATAGAACTCGAAAACCCTCAGGAATCATTGAATTCTCTGAGACATAGGACTTGAAAACCCTCAGGAATAATTGGATTCTCTGAGCCATAGGACTCGAAAACCCTCAGGAATCATTGGATTCTCTGAGACATGGGACTTGAAAACTCTCAGGAATCATCGGATTCTCTGAGAAATGATAAGACTGTTACAGGACTTCAAAATCTGCTGGAATCATTGGATTCCCTAACACATAAAAGACTTTTGCAGGACTTCAAAACTCAGGGGATCATTGGATTCCCTGACATGTGAAGCAATGGACAATAGATTGGTTTTGGACTATCTCTTGGCTGCTGAAGAAGGTGTATGTGTGACTGTTGTTTACATACCCACCTTCTAGGACTTCTGGTGATCTTTTCTAACACCATGTTGATTTATGTTGTTTGCTATTCCACTACTTGCATGTAAAATTCATCTTTGTTACACCACATCGAGCCTGCACTGACTGAGGGGAGGGTCATCCCTAATAGCCTCTGTGTTATTGCTATGTGCTTGTGTAATACCTCCCATGCTGATGGGTTTGTGCATAATAAGACCCTTCAGCCCAGAAACCCACTAGCAACCCCCATTTCCCTTTGGTGCTTTTCATCTCCCTTCCTGAGATGTCAGGTAGGGCGTGATCATCTCCTTTTAGTGCTTTCACGCCTTTTCTGAGAAGTCAGGGAGGCTGTGATCACCTCCTTTTCAGGTGCTTTCACCTCCTTCTCTGAGAGAGTTAGGAAGGCTGTGATCACCTCCCTTGGGGAGCTCTGACCTCCCTGAGAGTCAGGGATGGCATGACCACCTGTGTTCTAAAATAAAAGAAAGCGGGAGATGTAATGGGCTGAGGTTTGAGTTGATGCACTGAGTTCCCAAGTAGGTGAGGCTAAATAATAATTGGGCTATACTCTATTAATATATATGATTGGATAAAGAATGGTCCCTGCCCACTCTCCATGCAAGTCCTGATGTGTTGTATAGGAAATGACGATTTTGGTGGGTGGAGGCAGAGAGGTAGACAGGAAGAGAAGCTTTGGGAGATTGGGCCTGGGTTCGAGACTCCGAGCTGCTGGGTGTGTGGCTGCTGGTTGAGCTAGCTTCTTGACTCAGCTGCACACATTGCTATCGCCGATTCTCTTCCACCTCCGATCCTTCTTCACTGAGAATAAAGACTGACAGTTTTCCGCTAACCTGAATTCCTGTCTCCTGTCCATTTAAAAATACACGATCTTCACAGTTTACCTTTATTTTTTTCAAATTGATCATTCTTCAATGAATTAGAATGGCCCAGAATCATAATAAAATTCAATGTATATATTCTATCACCAAGTATCAATTGATAGATTTCAACTATGAAGCACTAATGTGAATAGTGATGTTTGAATAAAGTAATAGTAATTTTGGGAATAAAAAGCTATTTCAGGATGGGATTCCTAGTGTGTTGGAACTGAAAGATTTGGCTTCTAATCTCACAAGTCACCTGGGCCCTTCTGGTTCTAAATCTATGATCCAAGGAAGGGAACATTTTTTCTTTTTAAATTATAGACTATTAAGTACAGAAAGAAGAATTCAATAAATGCTATGACTCTAATTATCCTCATTTACTGAGGGTGAGCCTTTAAGAATACCCAATTTATGACAAACCATATCTCTTGTAGCTATCTATATCTGTTTCTATGTATCTGCTATTTATCCATCTGACAGCAAAGTGATTTATTTTTCTTTTCTCCACAGGAGTTATCATACTGACATTTAAACAACAAGTTTTTTTTCCTGTATTGAAATGTTTATCTCCTTTAAATTTATCTTAAATGCTACTGCCATACTCATCATATTAAAGTTTAATTCTTATGTAGTTACAGCTCTGCTCAAATCTAAAATTTTTCTTCTTTTCCTATTGAAGTATGTAGAAACCTACAAGTTTACCTCTCAAAACCCTATATAATATTGTCTAAATCTTCCTTCCAGGCATTATTTATACCAGGTATTATGACACAGTGGGAAAAGTCCTGAACCTGTTTTGGCATGATCCTGAGCAGTCACAAAATGTCCTTTATTAACACCCGTAAAATCATGGATTTAGACTAGATGGTCACACATATTTCTTCCTGGTCAAAATCTGTGGTTTATTATCCAGTCACTTTCACTTCCTGGTCTTCCATTTTCTCAATTGTAAAATGATCAAGTTGGACTAAGTGACCATGGAAAAATCTTCCAGCTCTAGATCTTTATCCTAAGATTCCCCTGTACTCTATTCTCCAATTAACCTGTAACAATCTTTATTCTCTGAAGATTGTATGAATTTTCCAATCTCCATGTCATTTCTCACTGGATTCCCTCCTTTTGAAATCCCTATCTATTAGATATCTGGCACATACATTTTATATGTTGCTTTCCGAACAAAGTGTTTCCCAATACTCAAAACTGATTTAATTGTTCTTTCCTCTCATATTCCATAATTTTCTTTTTGACCCATGTTTCTTATGGCACACTATATTTTGGCTCATTCCTTAGTTATTTTGTATACTTTTTAGTCTTCTTTATAGATTCCTCATTCTTAATGAGATTTATCATCTAATGCCCCCCTCCCCAAGGTACCCTTCATGGTTCTGTCTTTCTTGATACTTAATCAATTTTCCTGTATTCACTTATTATTTCTATGCATATGATTCCTAAATCAATATATCCAGACATAATATTTCTTCTGAATTCCAGTCATATATTGAACATTGAGGGAAAAGAATCCCTTATTATAAAATTTTAGCTTACTGACAGTTTTTAGATCTCTGTAGTCAACTAACCCAGTGAAGTAGTGTAAATTGATTTTTTTTAAAAATCAAAATTGGTAAGTTTACAAGATCTTTTTTTTTTATAGTTTTAAATATTTTAGTGGCTTCCGAATTTCATCAAGATCAGATGGACACATTATATTTTCCCCTGAATCAGCCCCTGCTCCTAATGCCCTATTTCTATAAATGGTACTACTCTATTCCCCATTACCCAGATTAGGAATTTTGGAATCATTCTTTCCTCTCTTTCTCATCCTATACTCAAAAATCACTGAGTTTTGTCAGTTCTCTCTAAGATCCTCCTCACTGCACTAATATGGTAACCCTCTTGGGTTTCTCATTACTTCTTTCATAAACTAATTGGAATTCTTGCTTCCATGCTCTCATTTCTCTCCACTACTATAAAAATAATTTCCCTCAGGCAACTACCTTACCATGTCATTGCCCTGTTCTACAGCCTCCAGGCACTGACTCTTTCTCTCTCTCTTTCTCTCTCTCTCTCCCCTTCCCACCCTCCTCCCCTCTTTCTCAGCAAAGAGTGGGTTATTTTTCCCTTCTCCATAGGGAGTAATCATAGTGTCATTTAAATGACAAGTTTCTTTTTTTTTCTGTATTGAAATGCCTGTTTCTAACCTATCCCAAAAGCTACTGCCAGAATCATCATAATAAGGTTTAATTATTATGATGTTACACCTCTGCTCAAATTTTTAATTGTTCTTTATTTCCTACTGAGGTAAGTGGAAACCTTTAAGTTTACCTCTCAAAGCTCTACACAATATTGTCTAAACCAGGGCCTGCAGAATAAAATCTAGACTACTCAGTATAGAATTGAAAGCACTTCACTATCTGGTCTAACCCTACATTTCAAGATTGATTTTATTTTATTATATTTTTGAAAGCTTTTTATTTTCAAAACATATGTACAGATAATTTTTCAGCATTGACCCTTGAATAGCCTGGTGCTCCAAATTTTCCCCTCATTCCCCCATCCCCTTCCCTAGATGGCAAGCAATCCAATATATGTTATACATATTAAAATATATGTTAAATCTAATATATGTAAACATATTTATATAATTATTTTGCTATATAAGAAAATCAGATCACAAAGGAAGGAAAATGAGTAAGAAAATGAAATACAATCAAACAACAACAAAAAGAGTGAGAATGTTATGTTGTGTTCCACACTCAGCTCCCACAGTCCTCTCTCTAGGTGTGGATGACTCTCTTCATCACAAGATCATTAGAAATGGATTCAATCATTTCATTGTGGAAAAGGGCCAAATCAGAACAGATTATTATATAATATTATATAATATAAATTATATAATATATTACAATATATAATATAATACAATTATATATAATATTATATAATATTGTTGCTGTGTACATTGATCTCCTGGTTGTGTTCATTTCACTTAGCATCGGTTCATCCATCCTGCTGATTGGTGTCTTATAGAACAATAATATTCCATAACATTCATATATCATAACATGTTCAGCCATTCTTCAACTGATGGGCATCCACTCAGTTTCCAGTTTTTTACCATTACAAAAAGGACTGCCACAAACATTTTTGCACATGTGGGTCTCTCCCTCTTTTAAGATCTTTTTAGGATATAGGTCCAGTGAAAACACTGCTGGATCAAAGGGTATGCACAGTTTGATAGGCCTGTGGGCATACCTCCAAATTGCTCTGCAGAATGGTTAGATCAGATCACAGCTCCACCAATAATGTATTATGTCCCAATTTTCCCACATCCCCTGCAATATTAGTTGTCCTTTCCTGTCATCTTAGCCAATCTGAGAGGTGTATAATGGTATCTCAGTTGTCTTAATTAGCATTTCTCTGATCAATAGTGATTTAGAGCATCTTTTCATTAACTAGAAATGGTTTTAATTTCTTCATTTGAAAATTGTTTTTTCATATCCTTTGACCATTTATCAATTGAATGGCTTGAATTCTTATAAATTTGAGTTAATTCTCTATATAATTTAGAAATGAGACCTTTATCCCTTAAATGTAAAAATGTTTTCCCAATTTATTTTTTCATTTCTAATCTTGTCTGTATTAGTTTTGTTTGTAACAAAACTTTTTAGCTTAATATAATCAAAATTAGCTATTTGGTGTTCAATTATGAGTTCCAGTTCTTCTTTGGTTACAAGTTCCTTTTTCACAGATCTGAGAGGTAAACTATCCTATGTTCTTCTAATTTGCTTATAAGCATTCTTTATGTCTAAATCATGGCGCCATTTTGACCTTATCTTGGTATGTGGTGTTATGTGTGAATCAATGCCTAGTTTTTGCCAAACTACTTTTCAATTTTTCCAGCAGTTTTTGTCAAATAGTGAGTTGCTATCATAAAAGCTAGAGCCTTTGGCTTTGTCAAACACTTGATTTCTATAGTTATTGACTATTTGTCCTGTGAAACTAACCTATTCCATTGAATAGGTGGCTATTCTATTTCTTAGCCAGTACCAAATGGTTTTGATGACTGCTGCTTTATAATATAGTTTTAAGTCTGGCACAGCTGGGCCACCTTCAATAGCCTCTTTTTTCATTAATTCCCTTGAAATTCTTATCCTTTTGTTCTTTCAGATGAACTTTGTTATTATTTTATCTAGATATATAAAATAATTTCTTGGGAATTTGATTGGTATGGCACTATATAAGTAGATTACTTTAGGTAGTATTGTCATTTTTTTATTATATTCACTCATCCTACTTATAAGCACTTGATATTTTTCCAACTTATTAGATCTTATTTTATTTATGTGGAATGTGTTTCAAATTTGTGTTCATATAGTTCCTGAATTTCCCTTGGCAGATAGATTCCCCAATACTTTATCCTATTGACAGTTATTTTGAATGGAATTTCTCTTTGTATATTTTACTTTGTATCTCTTGCTGCTAGATTTTGTTGGTAATATGTAAAAATGCTGATGATTTACGTAGATTTATTTTGTATACTGCAACTTTGCCAAAATTTTTAATTGTTTCTAGTAGTTTTTTAGTTGATTCTCTAGGGTTCTCTAGGAATACCATCATATCATCTGCAAAGTGTGATAATTTGGTTTCCTCATTACCTACTTTAATTTTTAAAATCTTTTTTTCATTTATTGCCAAAGCTAACATTTCTAATACAGTATTGAATAGTAATGGTGATAGTGGGTAACCTTTTTTCGCTCCTGATATTATTGAGAATAGTTTTAGCTTTCCCCCATTACATATGATGCTTGCTGATGGTTTTAAATAGATGTTACTGATTATTTTAAGGAAAAGTCCATTTATTCCTATAGTCTCTCTTGTTTTTAATAGGAATGGGTATTGGATTTTATCAAATGCTTTTTCTGTATCTATAGAGATACTCATATGATTTTTGTTAATTTAGTCCTTGATATAACCAATTATTCTAATAGTTTTCCTGTATTTCTGGTACACATACTACTTGGTCATAGTGTATTATCCCATTTTTGGGGATGGCTTTCTGTAATTTCTTTGCTAATATTTTATTTAAGATTTTTGCATCAATATTCTTTAGGGAGATTGGTCTATAATTTTCTTTCTCTATTTTCATCATATCTGGTTTAGGTATCAGCATCATATCTGTGTCATAAAATGAATTTGGTAGGAGTTATTCTTTCCCTATTTTTTCAAATAGTTTATATAGCATTGTAATTAATTGATTTTTAAATGTTTGGTAGAATACATATGTAAATCCATCTGGCCCTGGAGATTTTTCCTTAAGGAGTTGATTACTAGCTTGTTATACTTCTTTTTCTAAAATGGGACTATTTAAACAATTTATTTTCTATTTTAACCTGAGCAATCTTTTTAAAAATATTCCTCCATTTCACCGAGATTACCAAATTTACTGAAATATAGTTGGACAAAATAGCTCCTAATGATTGCTTTAGTTTCCTCTTCACTGGTGGAATGTTCTCTCTTTTCATTTTTGAGAATAAAAATGTGATTTTTTTTTCCTTTTTCTAATCAAATTAACTAAAGGTTATCTATTTTGTTGGTTTTTTCATAAAACCAACTCTAAATTTTATTAATTAATTCAGTAATTTTCTTATTCTCAGTTTTATTAATTTCCCCTTTTATTTTCAGAATTTCAAATTTGGTATTTAATTAAGGGTTTTTAATTTGTTCTTTTTCTAGCTTTTTTAGTTGTAAGCCCAATACCTTGATCTTCTCTTTCTCTATTTTGTGCAAGTAAGCATTAAGAGATATAAATTTTACCCTAATAATCACTTTGGCTGCATCCCACAAATTTTGGCATATTGTCTCATTATTGTCATTCTTTTGGATGAAATTATTGTGTCTATGATTTGTTATTTTACCCATTCATTCTTTAGGATTAGAATATTTAGTTTCCAATTAATTTTGGTTTTTTCCCCCCTGGCTTTGGATTTTTATTGCATCATGATTTGAAAAAAATGCATTTATCTTTTCTGTATTTCTGTATTTGATTTTCAAGTTTTTATGACCTTAAATGGTCATTTTTTTGTGTGTAGGTTCCACAAAGCATGGAGAAATAAGTAATCTCGTTTATGTCTCCATTCAATTTTTTCCAAAGATAGCATACCTAACTTTTCTAACATTCTGTTTACCTCCTTAACTTTTTTCTTATTTGTTTTGTGGTTTGATTTATCTAGTTCTGAGACATTAAGGTTAAGTTCCCCCACTAGTATAGTTTTCCTGTCGATTTCTTCTTGCATCTCTCTTAACTTCTCCTCTAGGAATTTGGATGCTATAACACTTGGTGTACATATGTTTAGTATTAATATTGCTTCATTATCTATGGTACCCTTTAGCAAGATATAATTTTCTTCCTTATCACTTTTGATTGGATATATCTTTGATTTTGATTGATCTGAGATCAGGATTGCTATCCTTACTTTTTATTTTACTTGAAGCACAATAAATTCTGCTTCAGCTCTTTACCTTCATTCTATATGTATTACTATGTTTTAAATATGTTTCTTATAAACAGCATATTGTAGGATTTTGGCTTTTAATTCAGTCTGCTATCTACTTCTATTGTATGGTAGAGTTCAGCCCACTGCCATTTACAGTTAAAATAACTAATTCTGTATTTCCTGCCATCTTGTTTATCCTAATTTATGCTTTTTCCTTTCCCTTTCCCTCCTTTTCTGTATTTTGTTTCTGATCACCACCTCTCTCAAATAGTCCTTCCCCTTTAGAGTCCCTCCCTCTTTTTTACATTTTCCCCCTACTATTTCTGTTTTTCTTTCCATTAGTTTTCCCCTTTCTTTTCCCCTTTCCCACTTTCCTATAAAGTAAGACAAGTTTCTTGATGAAATAAAATATATCTGATAGTCTCTCTTTGAGCTAAATCTGATGAGAGTAAGATTCCCTCAATGCTCATCCCTTTCTCTTCTTTCCCTCAATTATAATAGCTTTTCTTTGCCTCCTCACTAGATGTAATTGTCCTTTTTTCCTCTTTCTCCAATACAATCCTCTTTCCAACTCTAGATCATTTTTCATATTATCATAATAAAATCAAATTATACCCACACCCTTTAAATATACCCATAAATATATTTTCAAGAGTTCTTTCCTTTTTACCTTTTTATGCTTTTCTTGAGTTTTGTGTTTGATGATCAAATGTTTCATTCAGCTCTGGTCTTTTCATCAGACATAGATAAAATTCACCTGTATCATGGAATGTCCATCTTCTTCCCTGAATGTTAATGCTTATTTTAGCTGGATAATTTATTCTTGATTGTAATCCACGTTCCTTTGCTTTTCAAAATATCAGATTCTAGTCCCATCGATCCTTTAAGGACGAAGCTGCTAGGCCCTGATTGTGGCTCCTCATTATTTAAATTGTTTCTTTCTGGCTGCTTGCAATATTTTTAACTTGATCTAATAGTTCCAAAATTTAGCCATGATATTCCTTGAAGATTTTCATATTGGGGTCTCTTTCAGGAGGTGATCAGTGAATTCGTTCAATGGCTATTTTACCTTCTGATTCTAGGACATCAGGGTGGTTTTCCTTTATGATGTCCTTTAAGATAATGTCTAGGTTCTTTTTTTCATTATGGCTTTCAGGAAGTTCAATAACCCTTATATTGTCTCTCTTAGATCTATTTTCCTAGTCAGTTGTTTTTCCTAGGAGGTATTTTATATATTCTTCTATTTTTTCACTTTTTTTTTTTTTTGTTTTGTTTGACTGTCAAAGTCTTATTGAGTCATTTACTTCCATTTGTTCAATTCTAATTTTTAGTGCATTACTTTCTTCAGTTACCTTTTTTAGCTCCTTTTGTATTTGGTTAATTGAATTGTTTTGTTTATTGCATTTTTTTTTTCTATTTCAAAAATTCTGTTTTTCAATGAATTGGAATCTTTTTCATATCTATTTTGTAAGGCTGATTCACTGATCACCTCCTGAAAGAGACCCCAATATGAAAATCTTCAAGGAATATCAAGGCTATTTTGTACATGCTTTTTCCATTTCATAAAATCTATTTTTTAAGGGAATTATATGCTTTTCCCATTTCATCAGATCTATTTTTAAGGAGTTTTCTTTAGATAATTTCTGTTTTTCATTTTCCATCCCTTTTGCATAGACCTCATTTCCTTTCCCCCTTTTTCTTCTCTTTTAAGATACTTTTTGAAATCTGCTAAGAACGCCTTGTGAAATGGGAGCCAGCTCATATCATCTTTTGAGACTTCAACCGGAATTGATTGGCCATTAGGAACCTCAGCATTTGAGGTCTATTCTCTCTCTCCATAAAAGTTGTCTATGGTCAAAGTTCTTTTTGTTTTTATGTTCATTTTTTAAATGGTTGAGATCTGCTTTTAAGGCAAGAGAAGGACAGCTACTTTAATTTGCCCTGGGGCCAGTATTTCTTTGAGTGCTAGGTGATCTTGGCCAGGTACCAGGTTTTTCTGGGGTTCAGAGGCTTACAATTTGCCTTTTGTATTCCCTTTTGGGGTGTTTTTCAGCACATTTTCTAATACCTGCTTGCAACTAAGGTAGAGTAGCTTAAGAGCCTCACAATGCAATGCTGGAGAAACTGAGCAAGACAGAGATTAGAGAACAATTTAGTAGTTTATTAAATGGAGAGATTTACTGGGACCAAATGATCCATGTTTGGTCTCAGGGCTGAATGAGACTATCATCTGAAAGAATCCAGCCCTGAGTATCAGACAGCAAGTTTTCTTACAGAATAACAAGAACAATGACATAATGGGGGAGATATCTACATGGAGATAACCTAATGGGGAGAGACACCTAGGATGATATAATGGAGGGAGGTACTGGAGAGGTTACTGATATTCTAATGATGTCTAAAATGGATAGACCTTTACCCTGTCAAACATTAAGAAGGAATGATTATAGCCTAAAGATATAAAACCTTTATCTCATCAAACATTAAGAGGAAAAGGTTATAAAGTGAGGCAGAGTAACTAAATAGGACAATTGGGAAACTGGGTCAGGACATTAAAAGGGAATTGTGGCACAACAACAGAAGATTCCCTGGTATGTGAAAGCTGCAGTGCTCTGACTCCCCACCTCAGCTCCTTGTCCTGGGCTCCCTGTGCTGTGGTCTGGGTTCAGCAGACCATCCCCCTGCCCATTTGAAACAGAACTATTCTGAAGTTCATCCAAGTTATCTTCTTCTGGGAATGTGTTGTACTCCAGATATTTGTAGGTTTTGTCATTCCAAAACAAGTTTAGAGACTTAATGTACTGTTGATTTTAGAGAAAGTTAAAGGAAGTCACAGAAAGTTGTGTCTGATGTCCACCATCTTGGCTCTGCCCTGTTCCCCTCCCCAGCTTGATTTTATAATGTTATTTTTCATGCATTCTGTATGGCAAACAAAGCTACAAGCTCTTCTTTTGGCTTGGCAACCTGCATTCCACTTGTATGAATATGGATGAAGTCTTCTCCCATGTCTAGAATGCACTTATTCCTTATCTCTACCCATTAGAATACTTATCTTTCTTAAAAGGTTCAAGCCAGATTTCATCTAGTTCATGACATTTTCCCTTAATCCCATTTCTTTCCGAAAGTACTAATGTTTTTATGCTACAAATTCCTTAGTTGTTGCTACTTCACTTTGTATGTCCAATTTAATTTAATTTAAAGTCCTTGAATGAAGGAATTGTTTCCTTTCTATTTTTGCATCTTGAAAAGAAACACAGAGCCTTGAACATACTAGTTGATTAATCAATGCTTGTTCACTTATCCTTTTTATTTAGGCTCTACCATTAAATTTCTGATTTACATTGAGAAAGACACTTTATTTCTCTGGATTTCAATTCCCTTCACATGTAGTTAAGGGTTGTGAACGAGGTGATACATAAGGTCTATAAAAACTTTGACTTTCCAATTATTAGTGGACTTCTGTAGCCAAGAAGTCAACAAGCATTTATTCAGCATCTCTTATATCCCAGTATTGTCCTAAGTATTGATAATACAAATGTACTCTTTCCTCCCCCCCAAAATGACAATTTATACTTCCCCCATTCTTCATTTACAAAATGGCAATAATCAAACAAATACTTCTTTCTATCAAATGAGTGCTGCAGGAATCAAAGGAGATTCAGGATTTTGAAATTAGAAGGCATTTTATAAATGTAAGCAGATGATATTGATATTGTTATTGTAAGCTACCTAAGACAAGGATTGTGTCTTGCTCATCTTTGCCTCTCTTAGGATGCCTAAAATAGTGTTAATAGAAGTTCTCAGTTCTCAAATCTCTAAATTAGATTCCTAATTCACTAAGTTCCCACAAAGAACTAATGAAAGATGTTTTGAAATGTGATGCAGTGAAGTTAGATATGGAGTCAGAGGACCTGATTTTGAATTTCATCTCTGCCAGTATCTTTCTATATAACTTTAGAAATTTCCTTTTATCTCCTTAGTGTCAGTTTTTTCCTGTGTCAAATCAGTCTCAAATTCTATGAGGGGATCTCTAAGGTCCCTTCTATCTCTTTGCCTATGATTCTATGGCATTAGCCATTTAGAGGTTATTTTCTTTCTTTTTTTTTTAACAGATGTTATTTTAGCTAATACTTCAACAAATGAAACATAAACAGATCTCCTTGTAAACAGGTAATAGGAAAAGAACTTACAAATGTGCTACTTATTACCTTTATGCCTGGATAGCTTTTGGCAAGTTGCTACTTCCTCATTCTGAGCTTCAATTATATCATCTTAAAATAAGGATTTTGAAATGATAAGTTCTAAGAACCCTGAGAGCTTTTATACAATGTTCTATAACTAGAATAAGTTCTGACTACTTTGGAGAAATTTTAGTTCTATTTATATCAAACATTGAGAGATTTTAGATGGATGTGGAATTTATTATTTTCCCAAGTCCATATAGGCAGGTGATAGAAAGTTCTTAAGATCTGATTGTAGTGATCTTCTTGGAGATAGTTTCTCTACTTATCTCCCTTGCTTCACCTCAACCAGACAAAAGAAAAGAAAACTGAGGCAAAATTTAAGAGAGGCGGGTATGTACCTCCTTTCTAAAAATGCGATGTAGAGGAAGCTTGGCTTACTCATCTTTGGAAAGGTATTAGACAAGAGATAACACATCCCTGTTTTAATTTGACTCATTCTAGCCTAGTAAAGGTTACACATATATACATACACACATAAATACAGACCCACTCCAATGTTTATGTTCTTTTCCTTGTCAACACTTCTGGAAGCTTATGTAGTGTGGTGCAATGGAAAAAGTTCATGATTTGGAGTTTGAGAAAATAGGTTCAAATCCTGTCTTTACCATCCTATTATATCATAGGAAATAACTTCACCTTCAGAGTCCTAGTTTTCTCATCCATAAAAATGAAAGTCTTGGACTGGAATTATATCTAAAATTCTTTTCAATCCTAAATTCAAAATTCTGTATTTTTCCTCTGACTTTGAAGGTCTACTACATAGAGTCTATGGCTTATTGCCCTCCAGCTCCTCCCAGAGATTAGTAGATGAGTCAGCATTTCCTGCTCACATTCCATCCAAGCTTGTCATTATAGCATTCTGGGTGTACTCTACCCTGTCAAAGGCTAAGGCCAATGAAGAGTAGAAAAATTATTCCTTGTCCTGATGGAAAACCCATTCTCTGATTCATTTCTAGGATCCTAATGTATCTTTTCTAGGACCTTTTTTAAAATTTAATTTGTTCTTTTGGGTACCCTACAAATTAGCTAGGAGAGAATCAGATGTCAGCCACTCTAAATGTATACCATGCAGAATTTAAATATAACACTTTGTACATAATAGAAATCCAATAAATATTTTGGAGTACTTTTTAACTACATAGGTTTATCAAAAGTTATCACAAAATTTTTTTTTGGGAACACATTATGTAAAGAAAAGGATGATAGAACCAATTTTAAAGAAAAAAATTTCATAGGAATATATCTAAAAGAGAATGCTATAGGAAGAATTTTGCTTTAGTGGATACTTTGCAGTCAATAACTAGCAGGCTAGTTGGAGCTGGGTACCTCCTGTGTTATGTCTACAGAAATAGCCTTACTAACTCCAACTTGCTTAGGCCTTTGAAATCAACTTAATAAATAGTGTTTTTATTAAGAGAGAAAAAGATCATTGATGGGAATCATCTATTTGAGAAATTGCTTATTTTGGTTGTAGCTTAGATTTAAAAGATTTGTCATAAAGAATTCATGAAACATGGAGATGTTTATGATAACTCCAATCACACTTTAGTTCTGTTTTCTTTTGATTCTTTAGTTTAACTGATTCAAGATCTGTTGTTAGTGCTAGAATTCTCTTAATAGTTTGTATATAGTGTTCCTACAAATGTTTTCAATACTTTATCCTGAAACACCCATAGTAAAAGATCTTACCAGCTAAAAAATAAAAGTATCATCTAATATGCAATATTATGCTCAAACAACTGAATAAGAGCTATTAATTAAAACTGCAGTCACTTAACTATGTCTTGGTGTTGACTCAGATGAAGTTCCTAGTTAGAGTAATTATCTATTCATAGTAACTTAATGACACTGCAATTAAAAACAATATTATCATTAAGTAGTTCAAATAGTTGTTATATAGTTGTCCAGTGTTTCAAAGAAACAGTGGCCATTGTTTCTTTTAAAGCAACAATGGGGTTTAGAAATTCATAAATCTTAGGGGAAAACATAATAAAGAACATTTAGTTGAAATTAATAGAAAAGAGAAACATTGATGATATAATGGAGAGTAGAATATTTTCCATGGGTATTATCAGGAAGTGTTATGGAATCTCAGAAATGGGATTGAATTCAGCAATTTGATTGCATGAATATTAAGTGCTTTCAATTATTATGAAAGCAACAAGTTATTATGAGCAGTCTATAGTTTTTATCAGACTCCCAAAGAGGTCCATGACATAAAAAAGATTAAAATCTCCTTTAAGGCAATATGTTATAGATGAGGGTTTTTTCCCAGTCTATATCAATAGAAATGTGTTGGCACGCAAGAGAGAGTATTTTTCTAGGAAACTTCAAAATACCTGGAGGAGGAAGATTTTCTCTTTTATATTTGTATGCTAAATACTTAGCCCAATATTTGTCAATTGACCATTGCTTCACTGCATACAGGGGGAAAGACATAAGCAAAATCTCTGTCAATGCCATGACCAGGAGCAGCAAGAGTTTGAACCGTGATAGGATAGAACAGTGGAAAAATACTGGATTTGGAATCAGAAGGCTTGGGTTTAGATTTTAGCTCTGTCTTTTGTTACCTTTGTAACATTAGGAAAATAACCTTTTGGACTTTAGTTTCAACTGTAAAACCAGGAGGTTGGACTAGATTATCTCTAAGATTCCTTTTAATTCTAATCCTATGAAAGAAGGCTTAAATCTATGAATTAAGATTGAGGGATGGCAATTTACATGAAATCAAACAGACTGAACCTTGGTTATGGACATATGAGGGTGGTATATAATGGAGAAGATAGAAGAAGAGTAAACTGCTTGCCCTGACAGAAGTATAAGTTGGTCACTTATACTTTTAATAAATTCTTTTAATAGCTTTAAAGAATTCTTTTAATAGCTTTAATTGCCTTATGAGCTTTCAAATTTAAGAAATTAGAGCTTTTCAAGTATCCAGAAAGAAAGCATTCAAGAACAAAGGAGAAAGAGTCAAGATTACACAAGATTTGGTCACTGTCACCATAAATAAGTGGAGAATTAATAATATGGCATTCTAAAAGACAAAAAGTATAAACTTACAGTCAAAAATGACATTTCAAAAAACAAATATGAACCTCCAGGAGAAAAAATGAAGCTTAAATGAAATAAAGGACTTCCAGATTTACCTGATAAAAAGACTAATACTAAATGGAAACTGAAATATATTTTGATTTTCATGGAGTACATAATTTAGATAAGATTGTTTTTTGTTTGTTTTCCTATTTTATATTCATCCATCAATTCTTCCAGGTCTTTCATAAGTATTATAATTTCATTTATATACTTTGCATTTTTTAAAATTTTGCTTAATTTCTTTGCTTCTTTCAGAAATTCTAGTTTTCCTTCTGATTACATTCTATTTTTCTTTGAGGATTTTCTATAGATATTTTGGAATTATTCTCTTTTGGGGATTTGCATCTTAGGCAATCTTTCATTGATCTCTTAAGTTTTCCAAATAAAAATAAAATTTTATTTGGATTTTCTCAAGAATCAATAAGAATTGAGAAAATGGGTGTAATACCTTGGGAATTAATACTCTTGAGGGCATTCTTGCTTGCCATATAATTATAACATTGCCAGAGACTAACAAGAACAAGTGGGGAAAACTTATTTTATTGCAAAATTTTGTGATCCACATGTGAACTTAAGGAAGCATTCCAGTTTTCAGAAATAAACAACCCCACATCATTTATTTGATTCATTTATTTGACATCTGTCCTCACCAACTACCACGTTGCTTATATTATGATCCCTACATTGCCACTCCTAGAATCCTTCTTTTCTTGATTGGTTTTAGCATTACTCCTATTGCTTTAAAAGACATATATTTATTTAATAACTTTCTTTGAAGTCCTTATTTTTGACAGATATCTTATGATGCTTATCTACTTCCTAATCCAAATCCCTCCAAACCCTAAGTGGCAAGTGCTATGGGTATTTCATTTTTATATCATTATTTTTTCAAGTCTTCTCTAGGGAGTCAGAACACTTCAAAATAATTATCATTCCTCTTATTTTACTGACAAATAAAAATGAATTCTGAGAAATAAGTAGCTTTTCTATGATCTGTCTGCAGGGAGCCTGGAAAAGCTTTCAAGATGATTCTGAGCCTTGCCTTCTGAAGTCTATACAACACAAAATAATTTATTCTTTTTCAGTGTTAAACTTTTCACCCTTTTTATGGTAGTCTGACTCAATATGTTTGGAAATTAGAACCAGCCCAATCCAGATGTCTTCTCTATGCATGCACATGATAAGGAGTGAGGGGAATGTGGCTCACGCTAAGTAACACAGGGATAACATTACATAAAAACACATTTACTGTGCCTTAAAATACCACTACTAATCAATGTGATTTGAAATTTTCTCTCAGAAATTCAGTGCTGTTATTGTGATCTTAAAAAAAAATCCACACAACTTTTGCTGGCACAGAGAAACTGCAAAAAGTTAGATTATTTGGGCCAAGGAGTCTGTCTGTGAATACACACACGTTCCTTATTTTTTGGTCCAAATCAGCAGCTTCTGTTCTGGTCTACTTTATCTCTTTCTTTTCTACTATTGCCTATACTTGGAAAGTTTCTTTTCCCCTGGACAGTTAAATTTTTCTCCCTTTTTTATTTTCCTGCCTGAAATTCACTAAATATTTTTGACTGATAGGCCTTTGTTTTGCTATAGATTTAAATCACAGGTATAGTCCAATATATGTGTGTCTTTTGTGCCGTATCTGACTTCATTGATATAGAGAACTCTAGACGATAACTTCCCTCTACTAATGCACCTACTCTTCACTTTATTGTCTTTGTGAGTTGCTTGTGATATTGAAAATTAATGTCTTTGCCTGGGATCATAAAACTTGCATGTATCAGAAATGATATTTAAATCCAGATTTTTCTGATTTTGGATCTGCTTATTTAAGGTGAAACTGAAACTAGACTGAGATAAATTAACAAAAGTTGTTTGGAAATGAGAGATGAATTGATCAGCCTATCTTATTTATATTAACCATATTGATTTCACTTTCCCTGGTCGTGACATCCAACACTTTTTCAATCCTGCTCAACCTTTTAATGACATTTGACTATCTTAAATGAAATCTTTCAGAGTTTTCTAAAGCCTTTTCTCTCTTCTAGAGTTTTCAGAAAGATTTTTTTTTTTTGAGTGAAGAACATAGTTTACATTTTTTGGTGTGCTTCTAGTTGGGAATCCAATTAAGTTTATTTTAACTTTATTAAATAACTACTTTGTAGCAGGTTCTAAGGAAGGAAGCAGGAACAGTATGCTTCATACCTACTCCTACTCTCTCCTTCTACTCTGTCCAAAATTTTTAATCACTTTAATTCAGGCTCTACTCACCACTGACTTAGAATGTTATAATACTCTTTTAACATGTCTTTCTGAATCCTTTCTTCCTTTCTTGAAGATGAGTCATTTAAGCAGTCTTTGCCTTCAAGGATCTTACTTTCTGCTGGGGGAATGAAAATATATAAAAGAATGGCATTCAGGGAGGGAAGTGACTGGGGATCATGAGGGGAACTATGAGAATGTATTGATCTGATTTTTCCAGTAGCAATGGCATTGATGTTTCTAGACTGGGAGAGCAAATTGGAGGATATGTACATGCTGAGAGAATGTATGGCAAAAAAGATGATCAGTGTAAAATGTAAAGCACAGCTGAGATTGGTTAGATGTAATAGGACATTTGATACTTTACCAATTGGTCATTGTGGGATCTGTAGGGTGGGGTTTCAAATATTAGATTCACCAGTGCAATGTCCAATGTAGCTTTCTGGAGGGCCATGGGACCAGCCTTGGGACGAATAAAATAATCACCAGGAGAACAGTCAGGAATAAAGTCCAAAGTCTTTATTGTCTCCTTCATTCTCCCAGTCTGAATCAGTCTGCTCCACAGTCTCTTCCAGCAGTCTGACTCACAGTCTGATTGACTGTCCCCAGTTTTTTCCAGCAGTCTGCTAGTCTGCCAGTCTCCCCCATAGTGCAGGAGGCAGGAGAACCATCAAGAGAATAATCTAAGATAGAATGTCTATCTTCTAGTCCTTGTTAGCCCTTATATACCTTACTGTAATTACATCATTATAGCATACTGATTATGTGTGAACTTAGAGAACTATTACATCACTGTACCAAGTATATATGTGAACTAGAGAACAATCATCTCATTAATTCCACTGAGTTAACACCTTGTTTCAAGTTACTTCTTTCAAGTATACTTCTCCAAAGTTCCACCTTCTGCATCCAGAAGGGAGCTAAGCATATGGTAAAAGCTTGTGGAGTGGAGGTTATAATAAGGTTATAATAGATTATAACAAGAGGCAGAATAGCTAGAAAAAGATGAGAAAAATAGAATCTGAAGCATGAATACAGAGACCTAAAAAGAGTAAATTTTCTATATGCTTAATTTTATTATTACTGGTCCAAAGGCTGTGATTCTATTGCCTCCTTAATATTTGGTGCCACCTATCTTCTCAGTATGATCTTCTTTTGCTCTTCTACCTACATTCTAAGCATCAGCTAAACTGGCTTAGTCTCTGCCTTCAGACATGTTCTTCCCTTTTCTGTCTTTGTTCATATGGTTTCCTTTTTTCCTGCAATGTTTTCCTTATTCTCTTTTCTAATTTAATTCTCATATATCCTTGCTTTCTTATAGTTTGTTCTTTTGTTTCTTCTGTGCACTTTTTAAACTTTATTTTTTTCCTCTTTCATTCTCCCACTTCCCCAAAGCAGGCTATAGTTAAGCACAGATTTATTTAATTGAACACACACACACATACATATAAACACACCTGCCCAACAAACTCAGACATCCACATACACATATAAACATATCCACACCTATCCATAGACCCCCCACACATGTGCATATTGCTATATATAGGTGTATACCTATCTATATATACTCAAGACACACTGGTACCCATAGTATGGGTACCAGTTATCCATATATAAACATGTAACTAAAACAATATTAGTATGGCTGACATAATATAGATTTCTCTCTTGATTGAATCTTTGTTTGATTTTGTCTAAGATCTATGATTACTAGCCATGCTTTTTTTTCCCCCTAATAAATTCAACTCCTGATTCTAGTTGTGGTTTTCATGTATATGTTTTTTTTTCCCCTATCCCTACCAACTCTTCTACTTTAATTCTGCTTCTTAACTTGCCTTATTTAACCTCCCCCACAGATGGATCCTTCCCTTTTCTTTTTTGCCCACTCTTTGTTTTCCCTTCTGCCCATCCTTCCCTCCTTATTTCTTCATATATTTTGGAAGGTAGTATACCCTTCATGGTATAAATATAGTGTTGCCTATTTAACCCATTCTTTATGTGAATAGTTTTGGGAACTATGAACCCTCCTCCCTCCTCTGATGCCTCTGTCTATTGTTCCTCTGTACCTCATTTATATAAATATTTGTAAGTGATCTGATTACTAATACAAATCTTAAACATTTGGTATATATTTTCATATAAAAACATAAACAATTTATCCATGATAAGTTCCTTGAAACTAATATTGGATATTGTCTCTTATATATTAAATTTTCTATTGAATTTAGCTTAGGTTGAAAGTCCTGAAAATCTGCAAGTTCATTGAATGTCATTTTTTTTCATTCAATATTTTAAATGATTTTTCTGGATATATCTAGTTTTGGCTACAGGCTTAGTTCTTTTGATTGAAACATATATATGATTCCAGGACCTGCTATCTTTTATTGTGGCTGCTGATAAATTCCATACAATTCTAATTGTAGCTCCAACATATTTGAATTGTTTTCTTGCTTCTTGCAAAATTTTCTTTTTCATCTTGGGGTTTCAAAAATTGGCAATAATATTCCTATGTGTTTTGCACAAAGGGTCTCTTTGATGTGGTGATTGGTGGTTTTTTTATATTTCTACTTTCTCCTCATATTCCCTCACCCCAGGAAAATTTTCTTGCTTTATTGTGTCTATTCTTATATTTTCTCTTCTTTATCTGTTAAAGATATGCTGTTTTTCTTATAAGATGTTTCACATTCTGTTCTGATTTTTCATTTTTCTATTCTATTTTATTATTTCTTGGTCTGTTATAGCTTCACTGGCATCTTCTTGCCCAAAATTAATTTTGTCTTTAAGACTCTGTATCTTCTTTTTTAGTTTTTTCTGATTTTAAAATAATTTTTTGAGTTCTATAAATTTTCTTTGCTCAGAGAGCCATTTCATATTACTCTTCAATGTAGAAGAAGCTTTTTTAAACTTTAGTGTCCTCCTCTGAAGATGAACCATGGTCTTCCCTATTCCTATAGTAAGTTTCTATATTTTGGGTTTTTTCTTCTATACTAATTCATTTTTTTAAAAAATGAGAAATATTAGGGTAAGCACCTGGAATCATAGAGTGAGATATGGTGCCTGTAACTTTAATTTGGCTTTCTCCTCTGACCTGGAACCCCAAACCAGCACGTGCTTTCCTGTGAGTGCCTGCAATTGGTGAGTTGGTTCCTTCCCACTCAGAGCCACAACTCTGTAGCATAGTTGAGTCTGATGTTCCTAAGCAGCTGAAGATCCCTCTGTCTTTCCAGACTCAGACCCCTCACTCAGCACTTTGTCTGGGATGTGAAAGTTTCTATGCTTTCTGCTAAGGCTCCAGTCAAACCCAGCTTGCTCCAGAACTCCCCACTTGTTGTTTCTGAGAAGCTAGCCTGGAGCTGTTTGTACTTCATATGCATTAGTTCTTGGCCTGGGATTTTTGGATCTTCTTGGGTTTTGCCAGGAGAAACCCCTTATTCTGCCCCAAATTTAGATTTTTAAAAAACTATTCTGTTTGCCCTGAGGCACAAATTTGTTCTGTTTATGGGGGAAATCTGGAGAGTTAGAAATTTATCAATTACCATATTCCTAGATTAATCCCATCAAAAGTTTATTCTGTGGATCAAATGAGATAATATATACAAACTTTTAAATCATTGTAGAGATATTTAGCAACTAAGTCCCTAGTATCCAAATAAATTATATACTTATGAAGACATGTGAAGATCGTGTATTTTTAAATCAGCAGGAGTCAGGAATTCAGGTTAGGGGAAAACCGTCAGTCTTCTCAGTGAAGAAGGATCGGAGGTGGAAGAGAATCGGCGATAGCAACGTGTGCAGCTGAGTCAAGAAGCTAGCTCGACCAGCAGCCACACACCCAGCAACTTGGAGTTTTGAACCCAGCCCAATCTCCCCCAGCTTCTCTTCCTGTCTCTCTCTCTGCCTCCACCCACCAAAATCGTCATTTCCTATACAACACATCAGGACTTGCATGGAGAGTGGGCAGGGACCATTCTTTATCCAATCATGTATATTAATAGAGTATAGCCCAATTACTATTTAGCCTCACATACTTGGGACCTCAGTGCATCAACTCAAACCTCAGCCCATTACAAAGACATATTAACTATATTAGGTTTTGTTAATATATTACCGTTGCATTCTTCTCTTTACCTATATAGTATCTTAGTGGTTTCTTTTGTTAATTTACTTGATCTTCATTTATTTCTTCTTAACTTATACATATCTTTTAAGGATCATTGATATAGAAGTACCTCAAAGCCATCTAGTTCCAGTCCCTCATTTTAAAGATGAAGAAACTGAAGGCAAGATGTTAAACTATCTCACCAAAGTCACATAGTAAGCATCAGAGGCAATATTTAAACACAGGTCTCTGGGTATTATTTGAATTCCATATCCAGTGTTTCATCCAAATGTACTATTAGCTTTTCATAATGGCACAAAACTTGAAGTTTTGGGACTCATGATGTTCCATGACTTTCAGCTGAAGGGCATTGCTGGGAGATTATTATATTTGCATCAGAGAGTGTTGGAATCCTTACAAAAAGTTAACTCATTAGAATTGATAGAGACCATGATTATCTATAGCAGTATGATTGATCTGATCTTACAACGAGATGTTATGGGCCAGAAGAAACAAGGTACTAAGTGGAACTGATAGAAACAATGCTTGTGTTCACATCTTTAAAGAGCTCATATAAGCAAGAAGCTCTTAGGCCCAGAGAGTACTCTGAGAGGAAACCCATAATCCCACTCTCAGATCCCACAATTCCACTCTTGGAGGAGGCGGCAACCTTTTACACCGAGCATAAATAGAGCTTCAGTGAGCCAGTCAAGTCAGTTCAGTTCGGAACATTACCAAGAGTCGGAGAGGAGCACTTTGGGAGATACAGAAGCCCATAAGCCCTCTCTCCGAGGCAAGACACATTCATTCCATCTTCCACCTTTGTGCTGACTAGAGGCTGAATAAAGCAGAGGCAGAAGCAAAGGACAAGCTGCAAGAGCTCTTAGAACCAAGGGGAGAGAGAGAGGCCTCTAAGAAAATTAACCGGGCTGTTTTGGAGGAAACAATAAAAGATCTCAACTTTTAGCACCTGGCTGCATTTGGGTGATTATTATTTTTAACTGAAACTAAGGCTGTTTCCAGAAAACCTCCCCAAGAAACCTGCTCCCAGAAAGAACCATTATATTTAAAAGAAGAAGAACACCACAAGAGATTACCTTGGTTCCACTGCAAATACCACATGGTTTCACTGAAAGTATCATATATTGTTCTCTCTGCAATCTATCCTACTTGTTTTCTATTAACTCAGTTATGAGTTGAGCTTATTATCCATGTGTACCATTTAGTCAAGCTAAATGGTCAAGGACTGCCCAGGTGACTGCTTGTCAAACTGTAGTCAGTGATATCTTGGTGCCATTTATTTTGAAGCACTTTTCAATAGGGTACCTAGTCTTATAGAACTATTCTTTGTATCAGAGAAAAATCAGGCAAAGCATACTATTAATTTAACTTCATCTAGTAATGTATTGAATATTCACAAGTTCTTCATCCTCTATCTACCAAGAGGAAAGAGGAAAGAAACATGCATTATCATCTGTCCTTTGGAGCCATGATTAGTTTTTGAATTTAATTCAAATTATATAGGATTGCTTTCTTTACCTTATTTGTACATACCCACATACATGCATATATATATATATATATATATATATATATATATATAGCATAAATACACACATGTTCTTATGTGTGTGTATACTTCATTGTGTATCAGTTCACATAAATCTTACTGTGTTTTTCTGAATTCCTCATTTATTACCCTCAAATTTCAATAATATTAAATTATGTAATATAATAATTTGTTCAGTCATTTACCATTTGGTGGGTTCTTATTTCATTACCAGTATTTTTTTGCTCCCACAAAAATTGCTGCTAAGAATATTTTCATCTATATTGGATATTCACCTAATTTCTATTTGGATATTGATTTCTGTGAGGGGTATATATCTAGTAATATGATCAATAGATCATAGGATTTAGTTTAATAGTATCTTAAATAATTTTCCAGATATTTAGACCAATTCACTTCCTCACCAATGCTTGTATTTTTGTTTTCCTAAAACTCTGCTAACATTTTTTCCATTTTTAAATCTTTTGCTAATTTCTAAGTTTTAAGGTAAAATCTAAGAACTGTTTATATATATATGTGTGTGTGTATATATATATATATATATATGTCTTTTATTAGTGATTTTGGACATATTTTAATGTGGTCATTGAGAATAACTATTCTTTAAAAAACATATATACACATTCATATACAGATATACATACTTTCACACACACATATAAATATACATATACATGCACACATACATATACATATAATTACGCACACACATATGCATATAGAGTCATAGACATATATGTAAGACCATACTGTGCCGATTTCTGGAAATCCAGAGATTTCCTCTGTTTCTCTGAAGGTGAATAGTATCTTCCTTAGTAAATCCAAGACTTTCCAAATTTTTCTCAATTTATTGGCTTATTATTTTTTATATCACAGCAATATCAAAACCTTATACTTTCTAGTTATTTTAAATAGTCTAAAATGATATTGATTAACATGACTGACACATAACATGCCTAATAATACTTTCCTTTTTTCTCTTTGATTAAATCTATTTTAGTTTTAATTTTGTCTGAGATCATAATTTTTACTCTTGCTTCTTTTTTACATAATAAATTTTCCTCTTTTTTATTTCTTTTGTCTTTATTCTGCATATACATTCTGAATACACTCAGTATATGATGACTTTTCTACTACAGTGTAAGTTTCTTTTTTTTTATTATAGCTTTTTATTGATAAAACATATGCATGGGTAATTTTTCAACAATGATGCTTGCAAAAACTTCTGCTCCTTTTGCCCCTCCTTCCCTCCAACATCAAGAAATGGCAGGTAGTCCCATACATGTTAAATATGTTAAAGTATAGATTACATACAATATATGTATACATATTTATACAGATATCTTGTTGTACCAAAACATCAGATTTAGAAAGAAGGTAAAAAAAAATTAAAAAATAACCTGGGAAGAAAAACAAAAAGCAAGCAAACAATAACAGAAACTGTGTATATAAATGCTATGTTGTGGTCCACACTCATTTCCCAGTGTTCTTTCACTGGGTGTGGCTGGTTCTGTTCATTACTGATCAGTTGGAACTGTTTTGGATCCTCTCATTGTTGAAGATAGCCACTTCCATTCAACTTCCAATTTCTAGCCACTACTAAAAGGGCTGCCACAAACATTTTTGCACATACAGGTCCCTTTCCCTTCTGTAATATCTCTTTGGGATATAAACCCAGTAGTAACACTTCTAGATCAAAGGGTGTTCACAAACTGGAAAATGATTGGATGCCCATCAATTGGAGAATGGTTGGGTAAATTGTGGTATATGAATGTTATGGAATATTAATGTTCTGTAAGAAATGACCAGCAAGATGAATACAAAGAGGCTTGGAGAGACTTACATGAACTGATGCTAAGTGAAATGAGCAGAACCAGGATATCATTATATATTTCAACAATAATACTAAAAATAAAAGAAGAGATTAATAAAATTGAAAGTAAAAAATGTTGAATTAATAAATAAAACTAAGAGTTGGTTCTATGAAAAAATAAACAAAATACCATTGGTAAATTTGATTAGAAAAAGGAAAGAGGAAAATCAAATTGTTAGTCTCACAATGAAAAGGCAGAACTTGCCACTAATGAAGAGGAAATTAGAGCAATAATTAGGAGTTACTTGGCCCAACTTTATGCCAATAAATTTCATAGCTTAAATGAAGTGGATGTGTGTAGTGGTATCTCAGAGTTGCCTTAATTTGCATTTATCTGATTAATAATGATTTGGAGCATCTTTTCATATGGCTAGAAACAGTTTCAATTTCTTCATCTGAGAATTGTCTGTTCATATCTTTTTACCATTTATCAGTTGGAGAATGGCTTGATTTCTTATAAATTAGAATCAATTCTCTATGTATTTTGGAAATGAGGCATTTATCAGAACCTTTGACTGTAAAAATGTTTTCCCAATTTATTGCTTCCTTCTGATCTTGTCTGCATTAGTTTCATTTGTACAAAAACTTTCAATTTGATATAATCAAAATTTTCTATTTTGGGATCAATAATAGTCTCTAGTTCTTCTTTGGTGACAAATTCCTTCCTCCTCCACAGGTGTGAGGGGTAAACTATCCTATGTTCTTTTAATTATTTATAATCTCATTCTTTATGCCTAAATCATAAACTCATTTTGATTTTATCTTGGTGTACAATGTTATGTGTGGGTCAATGCTTAGTTTCTGCCATACTAATTTCCAATTTTCCCAGCAGTTTTAGTCAAATAGTGAATTTTTATCCCAAAAGTTGAGATCTTTGGGTTTGTCAAACACTAGATTGCTATAGTTATTGACTAGTTTTTGAATAACTTTTCAATTTTTCAATTCTTTCTTTATTGTAATTTCCTTTATATAACATCTACATTTGTGTCAGCATCATCCAAATATTTAATATATTTTATTGTTCTTTTGCATAGAATTTATTTTTCTATCTCTTCTGGATAATATTGAAAGGCTGATGATTTCTATATGGGGGAGGGAGTGTATGTAGCATAGCACGCTAGGTCTCTCTGTCCTCCAACCTCTTTCAAAGTCTGTTCAAGTTCATGTTCATTGTTTTCATTATATTATCTATCCATCCTCATTTATTGCCATCTCCTCCTTTTATCCTTCAATCTTTCCCAATATCAAGGTCTTTTCCAATGATCGTCACCTTGCCATTAAGTATTTAAGCTTTCAGGCCCAGTAAATGACCTTCTAATGAGTAGCTTGAATTGATTCTTTAAGAATTGAATAATTTTATTTCATTTACCTCTGATGATTCTTTTTCAGCACCACAATTTGAAAAGTATCAATTCTGTGGTGCTCAACTTTCCTTATAATCTGACTCTCATAGTCATACACTACAACTTTTCCCTTCCTTCTCTCCATCTCCTCCCTTAGATGGCAGGCAGTCTCATATATATTAAGCATGTTAAAGTATATCTTAAATACAATATATGTGTACCTATTTATACAGTTCACTTGTTGCACAAGAAAATTTAGATTTAGAAAAGTAAAAATAACTTGGGAAGAAAAACAAAAATGAAAGCAAACAACAGAAAGAGTATAAATGCTATGTTGTGGTTCACACTCATTTCTCAGTGTTCTTTCACTGGGTGTAGCTGATTCTGTTCATCACTGGTCAGTTGGAATTGAATTGGATCCTCTCATTGCTGAAGATAGCCACTTCCATTAGAATTGATCTTGAATTAACAATTTCAAAATGCTTCCTTCACATCAGCAGTGTTATGGGATAGGCAATGCAAATAATATTGTTATTTCACAGATGAGATAATCAGTGCTCTCAGAGTCTACAAGTAATTTCTTTTTGATCTTTCCAAGACTGGGGTCTGCTTGAATTTTTAAGGAGAAAATTAACATGCTTGGGAATCAACTCAATTCAACATTTATTGAACTATACTATGTGCAAGAAAATAATGGATTAAATAATAACAATAATTATACCTGTCTCATTCCCCAACTGAGAGCCAGTGAATAACTTAAGCACAGAGCTATATTTGACTCATTATGAAATGGATCTAGTTTAGAAGTTTAGATGCATGTTTTTCAAATATTTGCTGTTGTAAACTTTCTAATTTGTCATGTGTTGTGATCTTGTTTCTTAATATAGTGTTGGTTGTGACCAGAATATGAAGTAGCAAAACAAGTTGATTGATAGAATTACATCAGAACAAATGAGCTGATTTGCTAAGGGGAAAAAAAAGAAAGAAAAGAAAAGAGCAAAAGCCTGTTTTTTGATCCTACTTCTAAAAGGGATAGAATTGAAACAAACAAAATTAGTTGTGAATTTGTGAAATTTTCCTATGAGTAATAACTCATAATGTTTTTATTTACTTCTTTTAATAGTGATCTAGTAATAAAAATGACCTTTTTCGTATTTTGCAAAGGCAAACTACAAGGTCTTATGAGTAATGTAGCCTATTTTAGGGCAGATTATAGGCACCTGGAAGATGTGCAAATATCACATTAGACTTTCCTTTATAAGTGCTTCCTTCCAAAAGCCATAGATGGTTTTAATTTGTCAAAGAATAGTCTAAAAATAGTAAGCTATGATGAGTAAATATTTTTGACTAATCAGGCAGCATCTAGCCTAATGGATAAGGTCAAAGAGATAAAAGGGGTGGAAATGAATGATCTAGTAAAGGGATGATTTGGTATTATTTTCTTGATGAGGGGCTTTTTTCAGCAAGATGGATTAAGAAACTGTTATATTTAGCCATAATGATTGTAACAGGCCCTTTGAGATAAACTGTAAGTCGTGATCATCTGGGGCAAATGAAAGAGCAAAACCACTTTGAGTTCCAAATTTGTTTGCTATAGACAAAAACTGCTACTTAATTCTAATACTTCTTTCCAGGAAGAAAGTACAAGAAGTGGGAAAGAGGGAGGTTTTTTCTTGTAGAGTTGAATGTCTTGACATAGCATATCATGGAAACATGATAAACACATGTGTTACAATAAGCAAAAATGTTTTTGAATCATGTTGGAAAGGCTATGGGGAGACACTTTTCAAAGGGATATAATGCGAAAATTACTTTAAAAAATTTATCCCCAGTAACCCCACAATGACATTTGACTTATTAGTGGTCTATTCAAATTAACACTTTGAGTATAGGTACTTAATATAAGCAAGGTGTTGGGAATATAAATACAAAAAGAGAAAGACTTCACTATCAAGGAATTTATACTTTAAGGGTTTTAACATGTATATTGATAAGTACAATAAAAATTGAACATTGATGGCCAAGTAAAGACAGGGAGAAGGAGTTTCACAGAGAAAGGCAACTGAACTATCCTTGATTGAATAAAAGCATCTTGTGAATAGAGATGATGAAGAAGGGTATTCTAGCAATATAGGTCAGTCTTGATCTGTCAAATATAAAGATGCAGAAGGTGAGTTGCAATTTCAGTAAATAGCTAGTACTCCCATTTGACTATAACATAGAATTATGAAAGAGGAGCAAAGTGAATGTCTTCGAAAGTAGGTTTGTAGTTGGACTATAAAGAGATTGTTAAATATTAGGCTAAATGAAGTCTTTTGCCCTGGAGGTAATTGGAAGACATATTAGTTGTTTTTTTTTTAATTTTTTTTTTTAGTAAAGGAGTGACATGGTCAGCCTTAAATCTTGGAAAAGTAATTTTGATAGGTGATTACAGGACAGATTGGAGATAGTATAATATAGAAGCAGGAAAACCATTAGAATACTTGTTGATAGTCCAGAAGTGCCAATAATGAATCCCTGAAGTAGTGCTATTAATTAAATTCACACTGCATATTTCCATTGAGGTTGATTTTCATAGTTTATATAATCACAATTTTGAATATTTCTAATGTGAATGTATGGCACTCCTTAGGATTCATTATTCATAATAATTAGGATCTAAGTTTCAGTTGAGAGTGGATAAAATTGGTGGGCATATGATTAGTGAGAAGAGATAGACAGAGGTGAAATGAAAAGAATCAATTAATTAACAAGCATTTCCTGAGGGTCTACTATGTTGCAGGCACTATGTTATATGCTGAGTATACAAGAATAATACATGACATAATATTTACTTATGAGGAACTTATATTGACTGAGAAGAAGGACATTTGGATCATGTTTAAGTTTAGGGATAGGATTACTTTTGTTTTGGATGTGTTAAATTTGTTCTTGGTCAAGTTATGAAAGAAAAGACTTCAGTGCTTATGTCTGACTTTTTACTGGGGTTTCAGTTGAATATGTTAGGGTTCAGACAAGGGCCAGCCCATTGTACAGAAGACTTATGTTTAAATAATGCCTTTGACACATAATAGCTATATGACCTTGGACAAATCACTTAACTTCTGAGTGCATCAGCTACTCTTTCCTATCCAGTGAGCCACTCCTTGAAAGAATTCTTTAAAAGGAAAAAAAAAACCAATTCAGAAAAACTAGCCTCAAATACTGATTGTTTTTGATTATATGAAAATATAGTGTGCATAATATGCAATACACATGCATAAGTCCTTTACTTTTGCAATGTAAGGAAAAAAGGTGCATTTTCTCAGTTCTTTTCCCTGAAGATTAAAGTTATTTGACTTTTTTTAAAAAAAACTTATTTTATTTGAAAAAACAGTAAGAAAAAAGAAACAGAAAAGAAGTGCAAAATAAAATAAATCAAAACAAAAGAGAACATTGTTATGTGCCTAGCAGAATATCGAGGATAATTCAAAATATATAACAACAAATTACCAGATCAAGAAAGTATGTAATTTGTAATGGAGAGAACCTGGATGCATTCCCAATAAGATCAGGGGTGAAACAAGGATGCCTATTATCACCATTATTATTCAACATTGTACTAGAAATGGTGACTTTAGCAATAAGAAAAGAAAAAGGAATTAAATAGGCAATGAGGAAATAAAACTATGTCTCTTTGCAGATGATAAGATGATATACTTAGAGAATACTAGAAATCATCCAAAAACTTACTTGAAATAATTCATAGCTTTAGCAAAGTTGCAGACTATAAAATAAACCCACACAAGTCATCAGAATTTCTATATATTACTGACAAAGACCATCAGCAAGAGATAGAGAAATTCCATTTAAAATTACTATAAACAAAATAAAATATTTGGGGATCTACCTGCCAAAACAAACCCAAGAACTATTTGAACATAATTACAAAACATTTCTCACACAAATAATGTCAGATCTAAACAATTGGAAAAATATCATTTGCTCATGGCTAAGTTGAGCTAACACTAATCTGCCTAAATTGGTCTACTTGTTCAGTGCCATATCAATCAAACTGTCAGAAGTTATTTTATAGAACTAGAAAAAATAAAAACAAAATTCATCTGGAAGAACAAAAAGTCAAGAATATCAAGGGAATTAATGAAAAAATAATGAAAGAATGAAAAAAATAAAAAGGATGATGGCTTAGTAATACAAAACCTAAAACCATATTATAAAGCAGCAGTCATCAAAACCATATGGTACTGGCTAAGAAATAGAATATTGAATCAGTGGAATAAATTAGATACACATGATACAATAATCAAAGCCTATACACCCCAAACACCAGCTTCTGGAATATGAACTCACTATTTGATAAAAATTGCTGGGAAAACTAGAAAATAATGTTAGAAACCTGGTATAGAGCTACATCTCACACTCACATACCAAAATAAAGTCCAAATGGGTATATGATTTGGGCATAAAGGATGTTACCATAAACAAATTAGGAGAGTAAGGGTTAGTTTACCTATCACAGCTTTGGAGAAGGAAGAAATTTATGATCAAATAAGAATTAGAGAACATTATGAAAGGCAAAATGGACAACTCTGATAAATTAAGAAGTTTTGCACAAATAAAACCAACGGAAACAACAGTAAAAGGGAAGTTTTAGGAAACTTCCTAAACTTCCTAAACAAAGCTAGGAAAAACCTTTACAACTAGTGTTTCTGATAAAAGTCTCATTTATAAAATATATGAAGAAATGTACCAAATTTATAAGAACAGAAGTCATTCACCAATTGATAAATGGTCAAATGATATGAATAGACACTTTTCAGATGATGAAATTAAAGCCATATATAGTCATTTGAAAAAATGCTCTAAATCATTATTTATAAAAAAAATGCAAATTAAAACATCTCTGAGGTACCACATGATACTCTCAGATTGGCTAAGATGACAGAGAAAGATAATGATAAATGTTGGAGGGTATGTGGTAAAACTGGGACACTAATGCATTATTGGTGAAGGTGTAGAATGATCCTACCATTTTGGAAAGCAATTTGGAACTATGCTCAAAGGATTTAAAATCTGTGCTTACTCTTTGAGCCAGAAGTGCCATTACTGGGTCTGTATCCCAAGGAAATCATTAAGGAGGGGAAAGGACACACATGAACAAAAATGTAGCAGCTCATTTTTGTGGTAGCAAAAATTGGAAAACGAATAGATATCCATCAATTGGGGAATGGCTAAACAAATTGTGGTATATGAAGATAATGCAATGTTATTGTTCTATAAAAAAGATGAACAAGCTGATTTCAGAAAGGCCTGGAAGGATATACATGAACTGATGCTGAGTGAAACAAGCAGAACCAGAAATACATTGTACACAATAACAGCAAGACTATACAATGATCAATTATGAAAAAAAATTGGCTCTTTTTGTGGTTTAGTGATCATCTAGTGATCCAAGGCAATCCCAGTAGATTTTGGATAGAAAATGCCATCTGCATTCAGAGAAAGAACTATGGAGACTGAATGTAAATCAACACATGTTATGTTTCTTTTTTCTTTATTTTTGTTTATCCTTTCATGGTTTTTCCCTTATGCTCTGATTTTTCTCTTTCAACATGATTCATAAAGCCATGTTTATTTAAAATAAATTTTAAAAAAGAAAGTATATATATATATATATATATATATATATATATATATTAGTAGAAAAATGCCCGGTTTTTTTCTTACTTGTAAATTGTAAATTGTTCTTTGGTTCTTTGCTACACACTATATTTACTTTATTCTTTTTTCCTTCTTTCATCCCCCCTACTCCCAAGCAATTTACAGTTAAGAAAAGATATATTCATGTGTACATATGTAAATATATACATATATATACACACTCACACCCACACATACCCCACCCACCCATGTCTTTCCTATTCTTGCTGCCTCTTTAATTAAATTCTTTTCCATAACTTGCCTTGCTATTATTTAACCTCCCTCCATACAAGAATCCCTCCTTTGTCTTCTTCTCTCCTCCACCCAGTCCTACCTTCTATGTTCTTTATAAATTTTGGAGGGTGTTATATGCTTCATGGTATATATGTAGTGTTGCCTATTGAACCCATTCCCAATGTTAATAGGTTTTCAAAACTATGAGCCTTCCTTCCCCCCCTAATGTCTCTGTGTCTATTCTTCCTCTGCACCTCATTTATATAACCCAATTACTAATTTATCTTGACTCTGCCAATCTTTCTTTTGAACTTACCCTATTGTTTATGGGAATATTAAACAGAATATACATTTTCCCTTGTAAATAATAAACAATTTGTCCATGTTAAGTTCCTTAAAATTGATCTTTCATATTGACACTTATGTGTTAAATTTTCTATAAGTTTGAGTTTGGTTGATAAAAAATCCTGAAAATCTGCAAGGTCTTTGAATGTCCATTTTTCTTATTTAAAATTATAGATAACTTTGCTGGATACAATATTTTTGGCCACAGGTCTACTTCTTTTGATTGTCAGTAGTTATTATTCCAGGACCTGTGATCTTTTATTGTAGCTGTTGATAAGTTTTGTACAGTTCTAATTGTAGCTCCAGCATATTTGAATCTTTATCTTTTCTTGTTTCTTCTAAAATGTTTTCTTTTGGCAATAATATTCCTATCTGTTTTCCACAAAAGATCTCTTTGAGGTGGTGATGAGTGGATTTTTTTCTATTTCTACTTTCTCCTCATGTTCTGTCACTTCAGGACAATTTTCTTGAATTATTTCCTGCATTATTATATCAAAGTTCTCTTTTTATCAGGACTTTCTGGCATTCTAATTATTCTTATATTTTCTCTTCCTGATCTGTCTCCAGATCTGTCATTTTCTTATAAGGTGTTTCACATTTTGCTCTATTTTATCATTCTTTATAATCTGTTTTGCTATTTTTTGGTCTCTCATAGCATCACTGGCTTCTCCTTCCCCAATTATAATTTTCAAAGCATTATTTTAAAATTTGATACTCTGTTATCTCTTTTTCTAGTTGATTAACTTTTTTTTCATAAACTTCTTGTTTTTCTTGAATGGTTTTTATTTTTTATTTAGTTTTTCATCAATGTCTCTCATTTGATTTTCAAATTCTTATTTCTATTCTATAAATTCTCTCTGGATAAGGAGCCATTTCATGTTACTCTTTGGGTAACAAGTTTTTTTTTTTTTTTTTTTTTTTTTTTTTTTTTAATAAAGTGTCCTTCTCTGAAGAGGAATCCTGTTCTTTCCTGTTCCCATAATATATTTTAATGGTGGGATTCTTTTTTCTTTAATTGTAGGGTAGAAGGATGGTACCTGAAGCTTCCCTTCAGCTCTGTACTCTGACCAGGACCCCAAAGCAAGAAATCTCCTGCAAGTACCCACAGCTAGTAGCACTCCTGCCCCACTGTTTCTGCACTCACCAGGTGCTGGTTACTTCTTGCTGGGATCTCAGCAGCACAGCTGGACCCAGTGTTTCCAATTTGTAATGTCTAGGCTAGCTTTTTGGAGGATCTCAGGATCAGCCCAAGTCCTTGGTCTTTAGGTGGAAAAGTGAAGGAGGCAGTAGAGCTGCCACGTGGCTGGTCAAAGATGTAGTATGGAAGCTGGAGTCCGGAGCCTGAAGTGGCTGAGAACTGTGGCTAAGTCTTTTGTGTCTGAGATTCCCTTAACTACTTCAGTATGATTATATCACTACAACACACTGAGCACTCCAAACCATTACATAACCATAAAGAACCATTGTCTCACACTGAGTACGTGCTCAACCACAAGCACAACGCTGCCCTTGATTCAAGTATACCTCTTCAGACTTCTGGCCCTCTAAACCAATAGTCAAGATTCACTGACTTTCCCTGACTCAAACCCTGACTTGACAAATGGTCCAGGAGGTGAAAGTCTCTGTGATTCCTGCTGGGGCTTCAGACACACCTAGCTAGCCCAAGAGACTCCATTTGCTGTTTCTGCAGAGCTAGCCTGGATGTGTCTGTAATTGACACAGGTTAATCTCTAGCCCAGGGTCTTTCTTCAGATGTTTTTGGGTTCTATCAGGAGGAACTTGTTCTACCCCAGGGCTTCTTGATTTTTCACCTCTTTATGTTCACCATGAGGAGGAAATTTGTTCTATATGTAGGGTAAATCTGGAGAACTTGAAATTTATCAACCTACTCTTCCATCTTCCCACAATCTCCCTTGTTAGATGACTTTCTAACTTGAATAGGTTCTATAGAATCATATTTGAAGAGGGCTGATGTAAATGATTTTTTCAGGTAAATGATTTTAGTATGAGATTTTTGGGTACAATGTTTATTTAAAAAATGGACATATAAATGATTTTGAAGCATCTCAAGAATAGGCACTAAACTGGTATATGATACAGGAGCTTCCAGGTAAGGGCACTCTCTGCATCAATGTGTATTGACACTTTTCTGCAATTTATAGTCTCAGAGACCTGCCTATTCCACAGTGGGTTAAATGACTTGCCTAAGAAAACAGTTCATATTAGAGGTAAGAGTTGAACCAAGGTTTCCTTGTCTACAAAGCCAGCTTTCTATCATTTAGAATAACATAGGCTATCAGAGTAGTCCAAATCCTTAGAGGCTTTGATAATAAATTCAATTACTTGAGTTAGTAAATATCATCACTTAGTATATAAAATATATTTCACTTCAGAGCAATGGTATTGCATTGCCAAAAAAGCAACCAGAACAAATTTTTTTCACACACATATTCTGAAGAGAGATTCTTTTTTAAAGTGATAAGTTTCCAAGAATGATTTCTGAAAAAAAAATTATCTCACAGACTCAGTCATCATTAAGCATGTGCAAGTCTTTTCATTTCTCTCGTATGATAAGTAAAAATTGTAAATAAGATAAAAATGGAAGAAAAATACATAACTTCACTGAAAACATAACATCCCAAATTGCAGTTGTACTTGACCTGCTTCAAAGAAATATTTGGCCATGATTGAGCAAATCAAAGGAAAGATTTCTATTTTTATGTCTGGCATTTTGTTTGGATTCCAGTTGTTGAAATCCTAATAGTCTAGCCTTCTTGGGCCCTAGACCAATTCTGTTTACATGATGGGACTTTTTTTTTTAACAACAATGGCCTTAATATTTGTTCTACTTAATGGCAGAATTTATATAGTGAATGTTTTTTTGAAGAACACAGATTAATTGATTATATATTTAGAGCTCCTTCTATTCTTCTGATACTCTAGGATGCTTTCAGATCTTTATTATCACTAATGTGATTCTGTCCATATGAAACATTATCAATAATATGTGGATAAATTCACAATAATATGAAAAATAGGGTTAAGCAATAGTATATAAATTAGGTTAAATGAGTCTATCCTCCATACTGCCATTCCTTTTCCTAAATCAATCTTTGTTGAATACCATTCCCAGGGTTATTTCCAACTTCTAGTGAAGCTCAGATGAATGTGCTTGGCTTAAGCAAGAATTAACATGAATTGGTTTATAAGATCACAGATTTAGAACTGGGAAGAGATACTAGAAGTCATTGAGTTTAGCCTCACATTTTAGAGATGATATTGAGGTGAAGTGAGTTGAAAAGATGTGCCCAAGATTTTACAAGTAGCAAATAAGGAGAGCTGGAATTCAAATGCAAGTCCTATAATTCCAAATCCCATGTTTGTTCTCTTATATCACATTGCTCTTTCAGAGGAGAAATGCCTTGCCCAGGGTCACAGAACCCTGTGGTATGGCACATAACTGAAGGGAAACTGATTTGGGGGATCCTGAATCTGAGCCCAATTCTTTACCATCTATCAAAGTGCCTCTCGCAACTAAAATGTTTGGTTATTGATTATTACTCACATGTACGTTGGTTTCATTTTTCTTATATTAGTATACCAAAATGTGAGCTGAAATAATTTATTTTACATAGTACTTAATTTACAAAATACATTCCCCAAAACAGTTCTTTGGGATGGATAGTGCAGGGATAAGTATATCCAATTTTTGTTTGGAGAAACAGGATCAAAGTGGTTAAACAAATTGACTTTCTCAGACCTTTTTACTCTTAGTGCCTTCCCAATTTATCCTACCTATCTCTTATTTTTACATAATTATTTGCACATTGCCTTCCCCCTTGTTTCTTGACTTTCTCTATCCCTAGAGTTTGTCACAGAGCTTGGTACATAGAAAGAGTTTGATAAATACAAGCTTACTGATTGTGATTACACAGGAAGTGGTAGATCAAGAAATAGAACCAGGGTCCTCTGTTTCACAGTCTGGGACTTCAACTTTCATTAACAAAGGAGGGAAACATTAGGTTTCATTAATGACATAAAAGGAAGAATAGTTTTTAACATCATTCCAGAATCATAGATGACCACTAAAACTCTGTGAATATATCAGATATGGGGAAGAAAAGCTTAATGTTTCCTAGAGGAAGCATGAAATTTTATGTCAGTATCAGATATATCTAAAAATGTAAGGTGGTCAAACCCAGAGCATATGGTATTGAATTTAAAAAAGAAGCACTGTGTGCTTTTTTGGGGCACTTCTCTGAAGGAAGGTGTTTTTTTTTTTTTAAAAGATGTTCTCTATAAACATTTCTGAAAAATTTACATCATCATCAAGCATGTGCCAATCTTTCATAGTTAGCATACTTATAGTTTGGAGAAGTAAATGCATGTATTTGAGGATGGGAGAAAATAAAGAAATAAATTTTCATAGGTTGAAAATAAATAAAGACCTTTAGGCCTCTCATGCATTACTACCTCTTTTAGGTCCTGAAAGTGCATTGTTATTTTGCATATACTTTTAATTTATTTACTTGTACACATGATGTTGCACACTAATAGGATATAAACTCATGGAGAGCAGGAAAAATCCAGTTTTTATTTTTATTTTTTTGCTCCTAGCACCTATTACATTTAGTGCTTTATATATAGAAATAAAAAAAAAATTCTTTATAGACTGAATTGAATCAAATTGCAGAGTAGTTGCAACTCTGTTGTTCACAGTAGTTCACATGGACCACTGTCCACATTGAGGACCAGTTGAGTGAAAGAGCAATCATTTGGGAATACTATAATGTTTTGTTTTATTTTCAAGAGAAGCTGTTCTTTTCTAGTGTGAAAGCCATGCCAAAGTTTTGGTGATGAGAGCCTGCTTTTGCCAGAAGACAGTGCTCACTGACCTCTAACACATCGATTTGGGTATGGATAAATGGTAGCGAGAATATCCATTTGAAATAATCTTGTTTGGATATCCTCACAGTCTTAGAGTTTTGATATTAGCCTTTGCCCTAGGGACCTTAAGATAATATTTACTGTTTTACCTAACTATGAGATCTGGGCACATCATTTATTCTTTCTGAATCTTAGTTTTTCTCCTTTATAAAATTAGGTGGTTGAACAAGAAAATATCTAAGGTATCTCCTACCATTGAAATTCCACATTTTACCTATTAAAGTTCTTTAGGAACTACATTTGTTTTCGACTTCTGTCAAATGATTATTTGATCAGTACAAAATCCCCAAGTTTCTCATGAAAGCTAAAATCTATTTTTTAATATTTTACCAATATTGCTGCATAATATTGAGATGTGGAATACAGCAGTCACTGAGAAGTTAAAAATGAATGTCACACAGAGGGCAATGATATGGAAATGTAAACAGAATGCCACATGTAATCAATGAAGAGCTCCAAATAAGAAATGTCATCAAGAAACAGAATGATAGAAAAAAAGATGAGTTCATCTTGTGGTGAAGAAAGAGATGACAGGTCTATTGTGGAATTTCCAGCTGATATCCTCAGCATGTCAGGAGAAAGTGAGGATCCATCATAATGGTATGAACTCTAAATAGTGAACATATGGAAAAACTTGCTGTTGCATGGAATAGACAGCACTACCTTCATCACTGGAAGGAATTTCCCAATTGCTGATATCCTCTTGAATATTAACAATCCATTGGGTTGATTCAAGTTTAAATATCTTTTCCTAACAGCCAGGTTTTTCTCACCCAAGAGTATATGGATAATTACTTTAATATATAATTTTCCCAATTTAGACATCAGTCTAGAATTATTTAAATTCTCTCTCTCTCTCTCTCTCTCTCTCTCTCTCTCTTAGCTTTCCAACTTTCATTCTTCCAACTTTCATCCAATCATTCTTAAGAGAGAGCTATCAACAGAACCCTGTCTGAAAGCTTTCCTTGCCTAATCTCAAAATGCTCCGCCCATTTTTGTGGGAATATGGCTCTATTATTTAATTATTTAATTTTCTGCTTTATCATTGGTTATTAGCAATCTAATGTATGCATATATGGGAATAATATAGTTTTTCAGATGTTGGGAACATCTTTTTCATTGTATTTGATGTTAATCAAATAAATAAGGTTAGTGTTAAATCTTAAAATGAACTCTTTAAAATGGAAGCTATAATGTCAGTGAAATTTTAGGTGGCACATAATCCAGAATGGGGACTACTCTTGATCCTGACCTAACGGAAGCTTAAGAAAGACCTCCTTTCTTAAGTCCTTAACAAATTCTAGAATATTCAGGAGAAAGTGATTAGTTTGGTAAGGTGACTGGAGAAAAATCTACATAATATATACATATACATACACACACACACACACACACATATATATATATATATATATATATATATATATATAGGAACCAGGAAACTTTGCCTTGGGAATAGGCCAACTTTGGGAAAGAGATGATGGTTATATTCAAATACCCTAAAGGTTGTCATATGGAAGCAAGATTCTACTTGATGTCTTTGTCCCTTGGAAACTACACTAGGAAGAATGGATAAAAGCAGCAAAAGGGCACTCTTCAAATAAGGAAAAATTTCCTGATAATTTAGGATTGTCAAAAATGGAATGAATTGATTTGATAGTCAATGGATTTTTCATAAATGCGGATCATCACATGGAGTTTGTATGGTTCTTTTCAAAGATGTTATATAAGTGATACATATTAATACATCAATTGATTTAGATAGCTACTGAAGTACCTTTACACTTTGAGATTCTGTGATTCTATATTTCCTATCACTTACTTAACGTGTGAAAGTCATAGTGTCTTAAAGAATATGGGACTTATAGTAAAGTTTTAGAAAATATATGTGAAATTAATGAATAAATAGAGATTGTTTAATAATTCTGTTTCATATATTTTTTAAAGTATTGAATAATTTCTTTGCTGTCAAAGGCAGCTCAATAACTGTCTCTAGATGGGGGAAATTTTTTTTCTAGGAAATAGTAGCATGATCTCAACTATGTCCTTATTTGAGTCAGAAAAAGATAAAGGCCAAATGATATTCATCAGGGACCTAGAAGGAGAGTATGACATTATGGCTTCCATTTTTACAGACAAAAAGCACAAATCCAAGTATTTTCAAGCATGGCATTTCAAATACATTAAAAAAGAAACTTGTTACCATTTTGGCTGAATATTAGGCCTCTAAAAATAGAAGCCACAATTACATTGATGTGTTTCTTCACTAGCTTTCTTGGACTAGTTATATAAAAGTCTTCCAAATTTACAAACTCTTTCAGAAATCCAGTAGTAGATTATAATTTTGCTCATCTTACTTTGTTGCTGTAAATACCTCGTTTCTTTGTACATTGATATAACCTACCTTTTGCTTCAGCAATGGAAAACTACAAAATTAATCTTTGTTTTCTTAGCTTGCATGTGAACTTTTCAATAAAGGGAAGGGAAATTTTAGTATCTTAGATGGTAGATATGTAGATTATTGGGAAATGAAGTATTTGAGTTTTGAAAGGCTTCATTCCATTTAGATAATTCATAATGGTGCTTATAAAAAAGTTCTTCAAATATCAGGGGATCAAAAACAGCAGCAATGAGGGCTAAACTCTCAGTGGGGGCAATAACTCCTGTACAGTGTTCTATGACCCAAAGAAATATTTTCTGTCGTGTATCACATAATACTGGAATAAAAGCAGATTTTAAATGGGTCAGCATCCTCTAATCAAAAGAATGACAGAAATTAGGCTGCCAAAAATAGTTCTTTAGATATCATATATCATTTACATTTCTTTGGCAATGATTATAACTAAATTTAGGGAGTGAGGAGAGGAAATATCCAATTATATTGCATCTCATTAACTTCTGAAGATTTTTTAAATCAGGAGTTGTGATTTCAGCACTGTGAGGACCTCCTGGTAAGAAAAGTCCATTTACCAATGCTGGAGGGTGCCATTTGGAAGTTAGACAATTTACCTAGGGTTACATAGCCATCATAGCAAATTAAATTAAATCAAATTAAATAGCCATCAAACTAAATTAAACAGAATAGAGACAGCTCTATTCTACCCTCTATCATCTATATTCTGATTATAAATTCTTACATCTTTATAATTTCATAAAAACTACCTTCCACTTCTTTGGAGGTCTTCAGATGGAATTTGGATGAACAAATGTTGGGGATCATTATAATGAACACTGCTAGTCAAATCCTGTTTGTGTCTTGATAAGTTGTAGTATATTGTTAATGATCACGTGTGTGTAAGAAGTTATATCCAGGAAATGAATAGTCAAAAAAGGTAATGAGATAGTTATATAAGGAAATTAAGATGAGCTGGGGGAATAATGACAAAAGATTGAGACTTAGAAGAAAAAATCCAGTTGTTGTTCAGTCATTTTCAGTTGGGTACATCTCTCTGAGATGCCATTTGGAGTTTTCTTGGCAAAGATATTGGAGTGGTTTTCTATTGTTTTCTCCAAATCATATGATAGTTGAGGAATTGAGACAAACAGCGGTAAGTGACTTGCCCAGGGTCACACAGGCAGTAAGTATCTAAAGCCAGATTTCAACCCACAAAAATAAGTCTTCTTGACTGCAGGCTTGGCAATCTCTTTTACTGTGCTGCCTGACTGCTTAAGAAATCCAGTATTGTAGGATAAATCATCTACTGAAAAATGATTAGAAGGCATATTGACTGCAAATTCATGACTTAGGATTTGGGTCATGAAGGAGCTACCAACATCAGTGGGATCATGAATCTATTTATTAACATATTATTTCTATTGAGATAAATCTAGGTGGCACCATGGATAGAGTGCCAGGATTGGAGTCAGGACAATTTATCTTTATGGGTTCACATCTGGCCTCAGACACTTACTGGCTCTGTGACCCTGGACAAGGCACTTAACTGTATTTGCCTTAGTTTCTTTATCTGTAAAATGAGCTGGAGAAGGAAATGGCAAACCACTCTAATGTCTCTGCCAAGAAAACTTCCAAATGAGATCATGAAGTCAGACATGACTGAAAATGATCAAACAACAACATTATGGCTAAGGTATGATCAATCAATCAAACAAGAAGCATTCATTGAATGCTTAAATGCCAAATGCTGGGGAAAATAAGTAATTCTCTCATTCAGAGTCTTGAGAGAATTACTATTTATTTGTTTCAAGGAAATATTTCATTTTTAATCTTAAAAAGAGAGTTTTAAAACTCTCCCCTACACTCCTTGAATACTTAAAGTGCTGCACCTAATTTTGTCTATAAGCTTGAAATTTTGCCAACTAGTTTGGCAACTAGCTTTCTATTCAAAGGCAAATACCCTTGGGTGACATTCCCACATGAAGTATTTATACATAGATCAATATATATTTGTCTTCTAATTTTAAAAAGTCAAATGGGAAATAGATGTTAACATTTGTAACACTGATCATATTATTAATTCTTTTATATTTATTCTGAGTTCCAAACCATTAATTTTTCAATTTTTGTCATTTGTCTTTTCCCATCTTAACATATTTCCTATTTTATTATTTCCAGAATGATTTTTGATTGCACTTAATAGTATTTTATTTTTTCCATTTACATGTAAAGGTAATTTTCAATATTTAAAAAAATATTTTGAATTCCAAATTTTTCTTCTTTTTTCCTTCCCTTCCCTACCTCCTCCCCAAATCAGCAAGCAACCCCAACTCTGCATGTACAATCATGTTAAACATTTTTATATATTAGTTATGTTGTAAAAGAAGAATGAGAACAAATGAGAAAAATCATGAGAAAGAAAAAGAAAAAAGAACAAATAAAAAGTGAAAATAGTATGCTTTGATGTGCTTTCAGAATTCATATTATTTCTCAGAATGTGGAAAACATTTTCCATCACCAGAGTTTTAGAATTGTCTTGGATCACTATACTGCTGAGAAGAGGTAAGTCCATCATAGTTGATCATACCAAACTGCTATTAGTATGTATAATATTCTCCAAATTCTGCTCATTACACTCAACATTAATTCATGCAAGTCTCCCCAGGTTTTTCTGAAATCTGCCTGCTCATCATTTCCATTATAACAATAACATTCCATTACATTCATATACCACCACTTGTCCAGCCATTATGTAATTGGTGGGCATCATCCTCAATTTAAAATTCTTTTCCACAACCAGTATGATTTTGCAGAACTCTATTTAGCTTTTTTCCGTTAAATGAAAAATTTCAGTTCATGTTGTCTTTGGAATGTAAAGAAGAAAAGGAGAGAAAGGAAGAAGCAGCATTATGTCCAATAGCTACTTTTTCTATCTTTTGGTTCTTAGAAAACTGTTGAAATTTAAAGAAAAAAAAAAATAACTTCTATCTTGCTCACCTTGTTCCATGGAGATGAAAGTAGGCAGGGCAGCAGATGTAAAGTGCCTAACAACAACAATAACAATAATAAATGTCACTTTCATAATATGTTAAAGTTTGAAAAATGGTTTACATATATTATCTCATTTGATCCTTGTAACTGCCCCTTGAGGTTAGGTGCTTTTATTATCTCCATTTTTATAGTAAGAGAAGGAAGATTATTTGCCTAGATTTGAATAGCTAGTAAGTGTTTGAGGCAGGATTTGACCCCATATCATTCTGAGTCCAACACTCTATAGCTGAATTACATAGCTACTTATCAGTTAATCAACACTTACCTTTTAACTAGCTCCCATGTGTGGGAAATGATCAAAATGGAAAGATTTGAAAGATGAACCCTGTTGCACACTGTCTCTTTGCAACTGGGCAACTGGTATGTCTAAATATGTAGGCACTCATCACTAGAGAGTTGGTCACTAGATTATGAAACTTTTTGGTGACTGCAATTCATGAAATTATCTCCTAAGCTTGGAAGGGTCAACAAGAGTAGAGGCAATATTCACAATGATATAAATTGCAGATTTTTTGGGGGGAGAGAAATAAGGAAGCTGAATACTCTGGAATTAACCCATAAACTTCTTACCCTGTTTAGTGGAGTTATGCCATATTTTGTGGCCACAACTATAATTATTCCACATTGTATTCTTAATTCCTTTCATTTGAGCTTTTGAGATTTAAGGGATGAGGAAATTTGTAGAAAATGGCCATTCTATCATTTTCCTGATTCCACTGAGGAAGTATTCTTAATACTTATTTCATCTCATTATGACATGCCAAAGAATGTCTTTCAAATAGCAATAGGCAATAGGTTCATAAAGTGGGCCTAGAAGGTTGTTGCCTTTTGTCTTTTCTTTTCTTTTCTTTTTATGATGCAAAATAATAAGCTTCCTGATTCTGATAGGAAAACTAATTTGTTTGGAAACTGAATTACAAATGTTTGAGATTTATCATTCAAGCCTTATCCATCTTGCCTAAAGCAAAATAGAATTAAAGGCTGACCCTAGAAATAGTCCTTGGAAGAACTTCATCAGAAAGCAATTTAAAATAAACTCAAAGTTTGATTACCTAAGACTTATCATCTCATGTCTGTACAAATGACTAGGGACTCTTATGAAAACAGACTTCATTGCATGATTTCTGGTCCTTCCTGTTTTTTTGTTGGGCCAGAAATCCTTGTCCATTTTCTCTTCACAGAATCTTGGCAACTTCAATTTCAGTTTCAGCCAAAATCAGAAAGTGTAAGAGGAGGTGACACTGAATAGTGATTTTTTAAAAAAAGAACAACTGGAATAGTCACTATGCCTGATACTACAACATGAATTGGTTTAGATTTGAGACTAAATATTTAATTTGATGGTTCTTTTAAAAATATGATTCCTTCCTCCTTCTCTCCTTTCCTTCCTTTCTTCCTTCTTTCCTTCCTCCCTCCCTTCCTTCTTTCCTCCCTCTCTCCCTCCATCCCTCCTTCCCTCCCTCTCTCCTTTCCTTCCTTCCTTCCTTCCTTCCTTCCTTCCTTCCTTCCTTCCTTCCTTCCTTCCTTCCTCTCCCTTCCTTAGTTTCTCTTCTCTCTCTTTTTTCTTTCTTTCTTTTTCTCTCCTCTTTTTTTCCCATCCTTGCTTCTTTGCATTCACTATATCTTCTTTTTTCTTCCTCTTGTCTTTATTCCTCTTCCTGTCTTTCTCCTTTCCTTTCTTCACTCCTTTCTCCTTTTCTCTTTTTCTTTTCCCCTCTATTTCACCCTCTTTCCCTCTCTTTGTCTCTGTCTTTCTATCTGTTTCTCTATCTCTGTCTCTATCTCTCTCCTCTTTTTTCTTTCCTTCTTTTTTCTTCCTCTTTCCAATCTCCTTTCAAGTTCCAAATTTTATAATCTTAGGATCCCTGTTATGGTAAATATTGTAAAGTATTCCATCAAAAATTGTTTAAAAAACCAGAAAAATTCAGACCATTACTTTTTTTTTTTTTTTTTTTTTTTTTTTTTTTTTACAGCAGTTGTAGCCTTGAAGGACTATTTAGCGTGCATGTATGCTTTTGATCTATGAATGTGAATTTCCTTCAGGTCTTTTTTTTTTTTTTTTTTGGTTTTTCATTCCAGCTTACATTTTGTTCCTGTCAGATCTTGAGGTTGTGAAAAATCCTTGCTCTAGGGGTCTGCTGATGTCTAATTGGCACCTGAACTTGTCTTTTTGTGTGCTATACCACATCACCAGCCAAGTGATGTATCCATTTGACTGCTTCTGTAATTATCACATCATAGTTAGCTTGATTGGCACAGGGCCAGCTGGCAGAGTGAAGTTTATCCATAGAGACAGTTTAGTGCTCTACACATTGGAATCAGCAGTAGTCATTAGCCTGTTTCTGCAAGCACCCTGCTCAGGGTCAAGGCACTGAGTGGGAATTTAATTAGGCCCTTGAGGATATGCTGCCCTCACTTGCTCTAGATCACCAAATTTCCAGAAGAAGCAACTGTAACATTTTGTTCAGTAGAGTTTCCAGAAGTTCAAAAAGCGTATATACCACCAATCAAGGCTACAGTGAGAATTATTTCTAATAAATGAAATCTTTTAAGATGTGGATGCATTAACAGATGAGAATGTAGCAGTGAGAAATTCTAAAACATTACATCAAAACGCAATTATTTTATCTCCTAAAATATTCAACTTAATGAGCATATCTGGGAATAGCTCTCAGCATTTCTGGGAAATGCACAACCCTCAGCTAGCCTTCTCAGATAGAAGCAATTCAAAGACAGATTTGGGACTTCAAATCATAGAGTGAGTTAATATGAAGTCCATTTTTATTCAGTCCATAAAGATTTATGTCTTGTTTCTCATTTCAAACCAGATATCTTAGAGGCATCTCAAACACCACATGTTCAAAATGAACTCATCATCTCTCCATTCTTACACCTTGTTGTGGGCCACTCGTTAGTGGCTGCGAGGATCTAATTCTGGCCAGCAGAATAGATTGTATAATATGAGAGGACACTAATGATACAAGGAGAGAAGAGGCTACCATGAAAAATCTTTGATTTATTCCATTCCCTAAACAGAACATATAATGTTTTTTTTAAGTATAGCAAGATTATTAAAAGAAAAGCATACATTTTTTCATAAGCATCACCTGCATCAGTGACTATGTTTTGTGACTTCCAGACACTTATTACTGACTCCCAGGGTTATGGAATGTCCTGGAGTCTGTCAGCTCTGCTCAAAGAGTAAGATAAGAAAAAAGGCTGATTAGCAACTCCTTAACTCTGTGAAAAGAAAACATTTCCTTAGCTTCTCTAGTATGCTATGATTCATGGCTGTGAAGGCTAGGAGAACCAACCTCCCTTTTGTACAGTTCCCCATAACCTTTTACAGGCTTTCTGGGTTCCACACTTATGTGTGCTCCTCAACAGCATCCAATTTACCTATCTTCCAAACTTCCCTATTTATTTCAAGGGTACCACTATTTTTGTCTTTGAAGTGTTGAGGTAATGAACAGTGTGCTGGAAATGGAATTAGGCAGACTTGAGATGGAATCTTGCCCCACACTTGCTATCTATGTGATCCTGTGCAAGTCACTTAATCTCTGTCTCTCTCACTTTTCTCAACTTTAAAAGAGATAGTAATAGTACCTACCACCCAGAATTATTTGTGAGGGGTGAAATGTGATATTTGTAAAAGTAATTAGAAAAATCTAGCACATAGAAGACAATATGTAAATGCTTATTCATTTACCTTCTTCCAAGCTCTGAGGTATATACATTCAGCATTGTTCTCAATTTCCCTCATCTTATACCTGCAGTTATGCTTATTTACTTGAGGTATTACACAGTTCATTTACACTGTTACTGGAAAGTTAGTAAAACTTTCAGAACAACTATGAGGTCATGGTGGTGATTTAAAATACTATGCACTAACAAAAACAGACCATATTCTACACCAAGAGCCTTTAATCTTTCTGTTAATATCATTAAAAGCTCTATCTCCCGTTTTTTTTCTTGTTGGTACGAAATAACAATATTTGTCAAAAGGGAACTTGCTCTAATAAAATATTTATTTAACTCATTTATCTTTCATGATAGGTATTCAGGAAACTTTTAATTTCTTGACTTGACCATTTTTATACATTAATGAAAATTTGGCAAAAGAAAGGAATCTAATAGTTTTATGACCAGACTATAAAGATTAAAAATAAGAAATTATGCAGGAGAAGTGATACTAAAGATTTATGACTGAAAAAATGAGGAGATGGAATGACTGAAACACAGATAAGTTTTAAGAAAGTATAAATTAAGCTTAAAAGATTACAAGAAGATTAAGCTTAAAAGTGTGTGGATGCATACAGTTTTTTAAAAGAGCTCAATTGTGGACTTCCAGCCAAGATGGCAGAGAAGACACATGCATCTATCTAAGCTCTTTCTTGCCCTCAGAATACTTTTCTTCATGATACGGCCTTGGAATTAGTGCTTGATTGAAAAAACCCATGAATACATTACCAACAGAAGATATCCTCAAAATTTGCCAGAAAAGGCAATTTTTTTTTGCTTGTGGGTGGGACAGTTAGACCAGGCACAGACTGCAGGCAGGCAGTGAGAGCACAGAAGGCAGCTCACACTGAGCAGACTGGAGGGGGTGGGTTATAGTTGCATGTGTTGAAAAAGTTGTGGGGAGAACTTTACCCAGTGTGAGCTTCTTTGCCCTACAGCAAGCCAGTAGATCAGCAGAGAAGCTACAAACACAGGGGGTAAAGACTTCAATCCCAAACACTGTGGTCTCTTGGGACCTGGCCACATTCATCCAACACCCAGAGTGACCAGCACTCTCTCAGAGTCTCAGAGAGTGGCTGTTGTGTAGGCAGCACAGCCATTACTGTTCCACTGCTGCCTCAATGCTACTTCCTGTACTTTGTAGAGGAAGCTTGGTAATACCACACTGCTCAAAAAAGCAGACTGCATTTGCTTTTTTTTGTTTGTTTGTTTGTTTTCTTTGATTCTTTTTTTGTCAAAATGAGCAAAAAATTAGAGCAAACTCTAACTATAGATAGCTTCTATATGGACAGAGAGCAGATTTCAAAACCTGAAGAGACTAGACATAGATTGTCTCCAGATGAGTCCCCAAAGGGGAATATGATCTGGTCCCCACCACACAAGGCTCTCAAAGAAAAAATTAAAAAGGCTCTCACAAGAGAGCTAGAAGAAAAATGAGGAAAGGAAAGGGAAGCTTGGCAAGAAAGTCTGGATAAGTCATCCCACTCATTTAAAGATAGAGTGAATAAAGAAATCAAATCCCTGAAAAACAGAATTAGTGAAGTGGAAAAAGAAAATAGCTCTCTAAAAAATAAAATTGGCGAAATGGAAAAAATTCCATATAACAAAACAACTCACTTAAAAACTCAATTGGATAATTATAAAAGTAAATTAAAAAATAAGTGAAGAAAATAATTCATTGAAAATCAGAATTGAACAAATGGTAATGAATGACTCAAAGAGTCACCCAGAATCAATCAATCAAAACCAAAAAAATGAAACAATGGAGAAAAATGTTAAATATCTACTTGGGAAAACAACAGACCTGGAAAATAGATGTAGTAGAGATAATCTGAGAATTATTGGACTTCCTGAAAATTATGATGGAAAAAAAAAGCCTAGACACTATTTTCCAGGAAATGATCAAAGAGAACTGCCCAGATGTTATAGAAACAGAGGGTAAAATAGACATTGAAAGAATTCATCAATTACCTACAGAAAGAGACCCCAAAATCAAAACTCCAAGAAATATTGTGACTAAATTCCAGAACTATCAGACCAAGGAAAAAATACTACAAGCAGCTAGGGGGGAAAAAAAAAAAACAATTCAAAAATAGAGGAGTCACAGTAAGGATTACTCAGGATCTAGCAGCATCCACATTAAAGGATCGAAGGGCCTAGAATCTGATATTCCAAAAGGCTAAGGAACTTGGTATGCAAATGAACCAAAATGAGCATTTTTTTTTTTCCAGGGAAGAAGATGGTCTGTGGGGAGCCGGTACTAATCTACAGCCACATAAGGCCAACCTTGAATAGGTTGAATCTCCTAATCACATCATACCAAAGACTTCCTGAATAGGAATCTCCTAAGCACATCATACCAAAGACTTCCTGAATAGGAATCTCCTAATCACATCCTAACTTTGAATAGGCAGATATCTAGGCATCCCCTAATCACATCATAGAGCTTCCTGCCACCAGAAACATCTGAGCAGCTCCTTGGGCGGGATACCAACCCTTTGTCTAAGACCCCCACCCTGTACTGTGTTTGAACAACCCTGCCTTCTTTTTTACTGCTATATATATCTGTACTATTGCACCCATTAAAATGAGGCTTGATCAGATGGATTTTCTTGCCCCATTTTTCATCCCCTCTCTCTCTTCCCATTCTTTTCTTTCCGGGTCCCACCTCTGCCTTGCGGGAGCAAATGGCCCCCATATGGGGGCCAGAAAGATTTTGGAGAAAGGAGTACTAGTTGAACCTCTCAACAAGAAATTGCCAGTCTGGAAATTTGGAAATTTAGAAAAACGCCAATCCACCCCCAAACAAACATGTTAAATTTTATAAAAGAAAAAATTTATATATTAATTTATTAATTTAAAAATTATAAAACCGGGTAAATTAAAAAAATAATTTTAAAAATTTTTAACTTTTAAAAAATTCCATTTCCCCAAGGAAAACCATTGTGAAAAAAAGGTAAAAAGGTGGAAATTCTTTAATATTTTTATTTAAAAATAATTAGGACAAAATTTTTTTTAAAATCCCCCCAAATTTTACCCAAATTGGCCCCAAAAACAAAAAAGGCTATGACCCTCCTTCAAACTTCAAGGCTTTTCTTCCTTCCCAAGTAACCTTTACTTGACTTGAAAAAAGCGGTTCTTCAACTTCAATCAGGCCTACAGGGAAACAAATATTGATTGGGCATTTGGGAAGAAGTCTGTCTGGTCCTTTTAGACCCATCTGTTCTGGTTCTGTTCTGTTATTCTGGTTCTTTCTGGGTAAAGTTCTGAAACTGGTATTTTCTGGGGCGCTGGGAAAATATCCTTTGGGTTTGTTTTATATTTAATGTTGTAACTGTGTTCTATTTTTGTTGGTTTGTCTGTCTTTTTGTTGGTTGACAAAGTTCAATTTTGTAGTAAAATGGAGCTCCATTGTGTCTGTGTTGGTTGTGTTAAAAAGTTAGAAGTTTGAAAGATAAGAATTCACCTCTGTGATCAGGCTTAGAAAATATCAAAAGTTTGAAAAATCTCTCTCTCTCTCTTCTCTCTCTCTCTCTCTCTCTCTCTTTGCAGCAGCCTGTAGAAAAAAGGGGAGAAGGGAAAAATTTAAAAAAAAAAAAAAAAAAGGTTGAAAGTTTGGAAAGTTAAAAAAAATCTAGAAGAGATTTAACATTTAAAAGTTTAAATGGAAATATTAGGCCTTTCTCTGTGAAGGCAGAGAAAAAACCCACAAAAGTCTGTTTTTGATGTAAAAAATTTTTATTTTTAAGAACAATGATAAAAATTTGGGAATTGGTTATTTGAAAATCTGCTTGTGACTTTAAAAACTTTTAACCATGTACTAATTTTGTTAAATGGAATTTAAAGTTTTAAAAAGAAGGAAAGTTTTTTTCCTTAAAAGAGCCGGGCCGGGAGCCATCTGAGTGTTCAGGTATATAGCTAGGATAAAAGAAAACTGAAAGGGTAGATTTGGGAAGAAAGTAAAAAACGTGGGTAAATCTTGAAAAGGATCCCTATTAGGACACTGGCGGAGAACCAGAATTTTTCTGGGACAGGAGGGGGAAGGGATTTTTTCTCTCTCCCACAATCAACAAACTGATTTAAAGGAACATGCCTTTTTAGTTAGATTTTTTTTTGATACATAAGTTTTCTTGGTTGAGAATATGGTCAAAATTTGGTATACTTTGGCAAAATATTTCAAAATTAATTACTTTTTTAAGAAACTTCTTGAATTCTTATAATGGAATTGGGTATTCTATATAAGTTTAAATTGATTGTATTGGGTCATCCTGAGGTTATTTAAAGGGCCTCTGAAAATAATTTTTTCTTTGTCCTTTTGGGAAATGTTTCTGTTATGGACAATATGCAATTTGGGATATTCTATGTATTGGACATTTGAAAAGCAAAATAACTTGTATGTATAATGTTCACTTATGTAACATCTACCTAGATATAATTGTTTTAAGTTGTGAACTTACGGAGACAAAATTTCTTATTACTATAAGGCTATGGTAAATCTTTGAAGATTTATCAGAAATTTGATTAATGGAATTTGTTATTGCAGGTAAAATTTCTTGGAATTATAATTTTTTAATGCTATTTGGAAGTTTTAAAGCTTCACCTTTTGACAGTTACTGGGACGATTGACTGGAATAAAACTGGGTTAAGACTATTTTATCCTGTATGTGCTGAAGGTTGAGTTTTAACTGCTTATGTTATGTTATACTTTTTCCTCCTGTAACTGATATCTATGATAGAGCAATGATCAATAGAAACTGTTAATTCACTTATGTCATACCTTGCTATTTTCAGTCTGGTTATATGTAATCATTGTATCATAAACGCTTGGGCAACTAAGTATTTTGCCTGGTCATCTGTTACTGGATATTTGTGTTTTGTTTCTTTAAGATTTCTACATGATGAGAGGACAATTAACAGGGCATTTTAAAGCTTTTAAGACAGCAGCCGTTTGCCTGGCCTGTAAAGCAAACTCGCCTCTTCACATAGGAAACAATTTATTTTGGCCTCCTCATATTTTGCAGCAGTCTGGTGAACTGAGTCTTTCTATCTAGACTGATCTAAATTGTTCAAATTCAAGATATTGGCTTGCTTTTGGAACCTTGATCAGCTTTGATTGTCAGCATGGCACATCCAGTCTGCATGGAATTGAGAGCCTCCTCCTATCACTTCACAGCCTGAAGCAGTAGTTTTTAAAATGAGACCATGGACTGGACCCTGCATCTACTGTACTTTGGACTGATATGAGGGACTTTGGGAATGGTTCATGACTGACTGTTAAACCTTGCCAGGATCATCTATCACAAGATTTGGGTTGGGATTTGTTAAAACTGTAATTATTGCTGTTATGTTTGAGGGATTTTTAGGAAATGCCACTGTACTAGTCTGTTATGTATAGGGATTTTGATAACTGTTTTGATTAACTGTTGGGATTTATATGGGGAATGATCATTTGATTAAAAAAAAAGGGGGGGGAGGAAGAGATAGAACATTGGGGAAACTGATAGATTTTTTCAAAATACCTGAAATAATGGGAACCCCTATTCACTAGTTCAGATTGAATTTGAATGCTTTAGCTTTAGAATCCCTTTTTTTTAAAATTACCCTAAGACCAGTTTTGGGATTATTTTTTAAGCTTTAGAATTATTAATTAGTACTTCAAAGTTCAAAGGGTTTTTCCTTATTTTACTTTTGTCTTTTGGACCCTGGGCCCTTCCGGAAAATCATTTCCTTTGTAAAATCCCAAGAGATAGGGGCCAAACCCATTCTTCCATCACCCCTTTGAGACGGTGATGATCCCCTTTGATCTCATATAAAGAAATTTTTACAAACACGAGACCTTTACCAATGACAGGTAAGATTCCTCAAGGACCAACCTAAGCCGGAAGAATGTTTCTGTATTCCTTCCATAGGTAAGGCTTTTCCCATAGGAACAACCTGCCAGGTATAGGCCAGAAATGAAAAATTCTACATTTTATTCTTTTAATATAAATGAAAAAGGGGGACCTGTGGGGGAGCGACTAACTACACCACATAAGGCCAACCTTGAATAGGTTTAATCTCCCTAATCCACAACCAAAGCTTCCTGAATAGGAATCTCCCAAAAATCCTAACTTTGAAAGGCAGAATCTAGGCATCCCCTAATCAAATCATAGAGCTTTCCGCCAAAAACCTTAACTCATCCTTGGGAACCAACCTTTGTCTAGGACCCCACCCTGTACTTGTTTGAAACAACCTCCTTTTCTACTGCTATATATATCTGTACTATTGCACCCATTAAAAGAGGCTTGATCAAATGGATTTGTCTTCCCCCCATTTTGGCCCCTTCCTTTCCCCTTTCTTTTTCTTAGGGTCCACACACTCTGCCTTTGACCAGAGGTCATTCAAGAAAAGTAATTTCACTATTTTGATGAAAAAAGAAACAAAAAAAATTTGATCTCCAAATATAGGACCCAAGAAAAACAAAAAGGTAAAAAAAATCTTAGACTTATATTTTTTATAAATAACAAAGAACAATGTATAATTTATTTACAGTTATAATAAAAAAAAAACTAGAGGTGGAAAAAAATTAAAAATTTAAAAAATTAAAGGGACACCATCCAAAAAAGGCAAAGGAAACCCTTAATGAGGGAAAGAAGGGAAGGGAACGATGTATCACTCCATCAGAAATTGGCAAAAAAAAAATTAGCATATTATTTTAAAGAAACTTCCCCCTCATTGAAACAGAGGGAAAAAAAGGGAAAAATAAACAAGCAAAAAATCGAAAGGGTGGAAAAAAAGAAAAATGGAACTTAAGGTGGAAGGGAACCCTAAAAAACTGTAACAATAACCCCACAATTTAATACCCAAAAGGGAAAAAAAAGAAAAACATAACAGGAAATTAACCAAAAAATTAGAAATTTTAACCATAAAGGAAAAAACCCCAAAAAGTAAAAACAAAAACCAAATCCTCAATATTTTTTAGGAAAACACGGCAGAAAAACACAAAGTAAATAAAAGGCAAATTACTCTTCAGAATCAAAAAAATTTCCATCCATCCAACAACAAAACAAAAAGATCAAAAAGTTACCCTTTTAAATTTATCCAAAAATTTATCAAATAAAGGAAAAAATACCAAAAATTACTTGCCCAATTAAAAAAAGGAAAATAAATTTAACATCCCCTTTTTAAAAAAAATAAAAAGATTAATCAACTCCCTAAAAAAAAAAATCTTGAACCAATGGAACATTGAATTTACCAAACATTTAAAACCATTCCTTACCAAAAAAAAAAAAAAAAAAAAAAAAAAAAAAAAGGGAAAAAAAAAAGGGGGGAAATATAAAACATCCATAAAGTAAAAACATAATTCAAAAAAAATTTAAACAAAAAAAATAAACCATAATTGGGGTTAAACAAAACAATTTTAATTTAAACTTAAAAAATAACTCCCCCAAAAAACAAAAATACAAAATCAAACCCCAAATTTTTTTAAAAACACATTTAAACGGGGAAACATATAAGTAAATAAAAAGCAAAACCTCATCCCAGGTAAAAATACCATCCCACTGTCCAAAAACAAAAATTATCAATTAAAAAAAAGGGAAATAACACATCCTAAAAAAACAAAAGCAAATTAATATTAAAACAATACCCGTTATGGCATCCAACTTCCTAAAGGGAAATTAAAATTTAAAAAGAAAAACAACAAATCTAAAAGGGAATCTCAACCCCTCAAAATTAACAAACAAACCACAAAAAAAAGAAAAAATTAAAATTAAAAATATTAAAAAAGGTATGGTCTTTGGAAAAGAAAAGAAAAAAAATACTTTCTTCCCAGCATTCAGAACCATTCAAAAATTACCAATAAAAACAAAAACCCAAATTAAAAGCAAAACGAAATAAATCTTTCTTCTCAAAATGCAATAAAACCACTTAAAAAAATTGAAAAGCCAAAAAATTGAAACTAAACAAATCATCAAAAAAGGGTGAAATTGCCAACAAAATTTCCGTTCAAATGGCCAACCCCAAAAAAAGTACCAAACGGTAAAAAAATTTTATTTAAGGCTTATTTTAAAAAACAGAGAAAAAAAGATTAAAACCAACTAAAAAACCAAAAAACCAAATTAAACCCCAATCAAATACAAATTTGAAATTTAAAATTAAAAAAAACAAAATATTGGTAAAAATCTAGCAAAATCTTAAGGATTCTTGGCCAATAAAATAAAAGCCTTTGAAATCATTAAAAAGGGAAAAAATGAAAATGCTTAAAAGAAAAAACTTTCCACCAAGAAAGGTTAAAAATAAAAAATTTTGCCAACTTTATCCAAAATTTGATAACCTAATGAAATGGATGATACCCAAAAATATAGACTTCCTCAGACTAACAGAGGAGGAAGTAAAATTTTAAATAGTCCCATTTAAAAAAAGAAATAGAACAGGCAATTAAACAACTCCCTAAGAAAAAATCCCCAGGACCAGATGGATTTACATGTGAATTTTACCAAACATTTAAAGAACAATTGGCCCCAATGCTATATAAATTATTTGATAAAATAGGGAATGAAGGAGTCCTACCAAATTTTAACATTTTGTTCTTTTTTATTACTATTACTTTAAAAATACATTACTTGGCCCCTTTAGTTGTTATTATTGCCGGCTTGAAGTAGGGGCTGATCCTGGATTTACTCACACTTCACTAACAAGTTCTCCTATTGCATTTATTAAGGAATCTAGTCTGATTTTATTATATCAAAACTCTGCAATTGACTACATTCTTTTACTTTACTTTTTTGGCATTAGGCATACTTACTTGAACATACTTGAAAGAATTGTGAATTAGCCTTTCCTGACGTAGATGTTATTTGTGAATTGGGAATGAAATAAATCAGAGCCAAGAGGGAAGAAGAGAGAGGTCAGAGAATTCAGCTGCCTCTCAGTCTCCTTGTATTGTTATCATCCTCTCACATGAAGGGATCTATTCTGCTGCTCAGAATTAGATCCCCAGTAGCCACTAGCATAGTAGCCATACTTACTAGTAGGCAATTAGGATAGCACTAAACCTGGTAATTCACTGGTATAGGGAACGTTCAAGGAGGAAAATCCTTATGTCAATATAAGTTAGCTCTTTTTCTACAACAGTCTGAAAGAGATGCTTATTATTGAGAAGCTAAATGACTTGCCTAAAGCAATACTACCAGTTCATGAAATGGGACTCAAAAGTTGAATTTTCTTAATATCAAGCACTGTTCTCAAGAGAGACATCATGCTTTTTGGCAGAAGATAGAAAAGCCATATTAAACAGTGGTTCTCAATCATATTTTCTAGAGAAGACCAATAGGAAGGTTGAACTGCAGCAGAAGCAGAAATTAAGGTTGATATCTCTTTTAATTGAAATGAAAAAGTCTCTTTGATCTGTTTCAGATTTGAAGTGGGGGATTTATCCATTTATAATAGACACCTTATTATTTGGAATATGACAATATGATGATATTCTTGGAAAATCCTAAAAATTCAACTAAAAATTAGTTGAAACAATTAATATTTTTAACAAATGGCAAGATATAAAGCAAATTTATATAAATCATCAACATTCCTGAATAGCACCAAAAACTCTGCAAGAAGAGATAGTAAGAGATATCTCATTTAAAATCATTTTAGACAGTATAAAGTACCTTCCAAGCACATGTGGCAAAACAAATCTAGGAACTACATGAATAAAAGTATGAAATGCCCTTTTTTTTTTTCTGAAGCAATTGGAGTCGCTTAAGACTTGCCCAGGATCACACACAGCCAGAAAGTGTTAAGTGTCTGAAACCAGATTTAAACTCAGGTTTTCCTGACGTCAGGGCTTGTGCTCTATCCATTACTCCAATTAGCTGACCCAAAAATACTCTTCATATAAATATAATCAGATTCATCTCATTGGAGAAATAATAATTGTACATGTGCAGGCAAAGCCATCAAGTTTAAAACGACAATTTTACCTAATCTAATTTGCATGTTCTGTGCCATCCAAAATACATTTACAAAAATTATTTTACTTAACTAAGAAATATAATAACAAAATTCATTTAGAAGACCAAAAAGTCAAAAATATCAAAAGAACTGATAAAAATATAAAGTAAGGGGGTTTCATAGCACCAGATCTCAAACTATATCATAAGGTAGTAGTTATCAAAACTATCTGGTACTGGCTAAAAAATAGAAAAGTACAGCAATGGAAAATAGTAGACAAAATTTAAAACAACAAATAAATATAGAAAACTTATTTGATAAATGTAAATACTTAAAATTTTAAGAAAATAAATCATTATTTTGTAAAAATTGTTGGGAAAATTTCAAGGGAATTAATGAAAAAAAATTAAATGAAGGTGGCGTAGCTGTACCAGATCTAAAAAGCAGTGGTTACCAAAACCATTTGGTATTGGCTAAGAAACAGACTAGTTGATCAGTGGAATAGGTTAGGTTCAAAGGACAAAACAGCCAATGACTTTAATAATCTAGTGTTTGACAAAACCAAAGACCCCAGCTTTTGGGATAAGAACTCACTGTTTGACAAAAATTGCTGGAAAATTGGAATTTAGTATGGCAGAAACTAGGCATTGACCCACACTTAACAGCATACACCAAGATAAGGTCAAAATAGGTTCCTGACCTAGGCATAAAGAATGAGATTATAAATAAATTAGAGGAACACAGGATAGTTTACCTCTCAGACCTGTGGAAGAGGAAGGAATTTATGATCAAAGAAGAACTAGAGATCATTATTGATTGCAAAATAGAAAAGTTTGATTATATCAAATTAAAAAGTTTTTGTACAAACAAAGCTAATTCAGACAAGATTAGAAGGGAAGCAATAAACTGGGAAAACATTTTTACAATCAAAGGTTCTGATAAAGGCCTCATTTCCAAAATATATAGAGAATTGACTCTAATTTATAAGAAATCAATCCATTCTCCAATTGATAAATGGTCAAAGGAATTGAACAGACAATTCTCAGACAAAGAAATTGAAACTATTTCTAGCCATATGAAAAGATTCTCCAAGTCATCATTAATCAGAGAAATGCAAATTAAGACAATTGTGAGATACTACTACACACCTGTCAGATTGGCTAGCATGACAGGGAAAGATAATGTGGAATACTGGAGGGGATGTGGGAAAAAATTGTGAATACATCCAGTCATTCTGGAAAGCAATTTGGAACTATGCTCAAAAAGCTATCAAACTGTGCATACCTTTTGACCCATCAGTATAACTACTGGGCTTATATCCCAAAGAGATTTTAAAGAAGGGAAAGGGACCTGTATGTGCAAGAATATTTGTGGCAGCCCTTTTTGTAGTGGCCAGAAACTGGAAACTTGAGTGGATGCCCATCAATTGGAGAATGGCCGAATAAATTGTGGTATATGAATATTATGGAATATTACTTTTTGGTAAGAAATGATCAACAGGATGACTTCAGAAAGGCCAGGAGAGACTTATATAAACTGATGCTGAGTGAAATGAGCAGGATAGCAGTAGTATATGATGATCAGTTCTGATGGACGTGGTCATCTCCAGCAATGAGATGAACCAAATCTTTTTTACAGAGTTTTGTTTGGGAAACATAAGAATGATATTTAATGTGGATTTACTTTGTGTCCTGCTACTTTTTTAAAATTATTGTTTCAATTAATGTTTCATTTAAATTTTTAGGATTTTCCAAGTGTATCAACATACAGTCCACAAAAGAGATCATTTTATTACCTCATTGATCATTCTCATTCTTTCTATTTTTTTTTCTTTTCTGACGACAGTGGTATTCTTGTTTCATCTCTGATTTATTAGGAAGGCTTCTAACTTATCCACATTACACATAATACCTGCTGATGGTTTTAGGTAAATGCTCATCAATTTAAGAAAAAATCATTTATATCTATATTTTCAAGTATTTTTTTTTCAAACGAGTTTTGCACTTTGTCAAAATCTTTTCCTGCATTTATTATTATAATCATATTTTTAAACTTTTATTTTTTATATGATCAATTATGTTAATAGTTTTCTCATGTAAACCATTCCTGAATTCCTGATATATCACAAAGCAAATCTTTTTAGTATATTATTATAATCTCCTGGCTAGAATCTTATTTGGGATTTTTGCATTCATATTCATTAATGAAATTGGCCTATAATTTTACTTTTCTGTTTTTACTCTTTCTACTTTAGGCATCAATATAATATAAAAGGAGCTTGATAGGACCCCCTTATTTGCCTATCCAAGTAATTTATTTAAAATAGGAATTACTTGGTCTTTAAATGTTTGATAGAATTCACTTGTAAATCCATTTGGTTCTAGTACCAAATGATTAAAAAATCATTTATGACCTGTTCAATTTCTTTTTCTAAAATAGATATATTTATTCATTTTCCTTTTCTGCTAATGTAGGAAGTTTATGTTTTTATATACATAAATTTTATAAATTTGCATATAATTGGGCAAATAATTGTTTTGATTTCATCTTCATTTGTGGTATAATCACCTTTTTCATTTTTAATATTAGAGCTTTGGTTTCATCTCACTTTTTAAAAATCACTTAAACCAATTATTTATCCATTTTAGCTTATTTATACAAAACAAATGCCACTTTTATTTATCCAATGGTTTTCTTACATTAATTTTAGTAATCTCATTTAAAATTTTACCCTTTCCAATTTAGTATTCAATTGGGGAAAGTTTTAGTTTAGTTCTTTTTAATTGCATACCCAGGTCACTGATCTGCTCTTTCTCTATTTTATTGATGTAAGCATTTAGAAATATACATTTTTCTCTCATTGCTGTTTTTGCTGTATTCATAGGTTTGATATTTTGACTTATACTTGTCATTATCTTTAATAAAATTATTGATTATTTCTATTATTTGTTCTTTGATCCATTCATTTTTTAATATTAAGTTGTTTAGTCTTATTGGTTTTGTTCTTTCTTTCCATGGCTCCTTATTAAATATAATTTTCATTGTATTGTGATATGAAAAGAATGTATTCAATATTTTTGCTTTTCACTATAAAAATTTATGCCATTATATATGGGCAGTCTTTATAAAGTTATCATGTACTGCTGAGGAAAAATATTTTTCTATCCTATTTCTATTTAATTCTCTCTAGATATCTATTATAATTAAAATTCTATTTATTTCCTTGATATCTTTCTTTTTTTCTTTTTTCTTTTTGGTTAGATTTATTTAGTTCTGAGAGGGAAAGTTTGAAGTCTCCCACTATTTTAGTACCACTGTACATTTCAATCTGTAATTTATTTAATTTTGTTTTAAAAATTTGAATGCTATAACATTTGTGACATATAAGTTTAGTACTGACATTGCTTCAGTACTCTTTAACATAATGTAGTTTTCCTGTAATACCTCTTTTGATTATATCTATTTAAGTTTTAACATTGTTTTAGATCATGATTGTTATCCCTGCCATTTTTATATATCAGCTGAAACATAATAAATTCTACTATAATTCTATAACTCTGTGTGTATCTTTCATTTTAAAATGTGTTTCTTGTAAACTTGATATTGCTATCCATTTCCATTTTATGGGTGAATTTATCTCATTCACATGCCAAGTTTTAATTACTATTTATGCATTTTCCATTCAATTTTTCCTTACCTTTGTCCCTCTCAGATTCTCTTTTTACCCAATTTCTTCTTCTAAAAACTACTTCCTTTATCCATAATCTTTTGAAGAATTCCTTCCTACCCATTTTTTAAAGAATCATTCCATTTTGCTCAGATCAGTCTCAATCTTTCTCCCCCACTACCCAAATAATAATGACAATCTTAAGAATATTAATAACATTTTCACATATTAGAAGTAAACAGTTTGACTTTATCAAATAACTTATAGTTGGTCTTTATATGTTTATAATTGTATTTATATATTTCTTTTGGATCTCATATGTCAAATTTTCCATGAGTTCTGGCCTTTTTGTCACAAATACTGAATTTTTTTTCAGTTTATTAAATGTCCATTTTTCAGGTTAAGATTATAATGAACTTTTCTGGGTAATTTATTTTGCTGGGTAGCAACCCTCATTGTTTTTGCTCTTTAAAATATAATGTTCTAAGACATACAATATTTTAATGCAAAAACTTCTAGTTCTTGTGTAACTCTGATTTTGTTTTATATTATTTTTTCCTTATTATTTATAATATTTCCTTTTTAATCTGGGAGTTTTGAAACTTGGCTATAATTTTCCTACAAATTTTTATCCTTGCATCTTTTTTTTCTGATGGTAATTAATGGATTTTTTTTCTATTTCTAATTTATCCTCTTATTGTAGAACTTCAGGCAGGGGCTTTTTCCTTAATAATTTCATGTAATATTGTATCAGATTTTTTTTATTATAACTTTTAGGAAGTCCAACAATGATTGTTATTTTCCTTCAATCTGTTCTCTGGATCAGTTCATTTTCTAATTAATTGTTTCACATTCCCTTTTAGTTTTTCATTATTTTGATTTTCTTTTATTCTTTCTTGGTATCTTTTTAAAACGTGTCCCCAATTTTTGGACTTCTGGCCAAGATGGCGGAAAGGAGGCACACAGCTGTGTAAGCTCTGCATTTTCTTTCAGAATCCATCTCATTACAAGCCTCTGAATTAATGCTTGACTGAACCTCCCTCCCCCCCCCCCCCCCCGCAAGTAATTACCAAGAGAAGATATCCTTGAGATTCGACAGGAAAGGTCTGTTTTTGCTCGAGGGCGGGGATGCTTTTAGATGGGGGCAGGCTGAGGGCAGCGGCAGCAAGAGCTTGGCAGGCACCTCACAGCCAAGCAGACCAGAGAGGGGTGGGGTGAGATCTCAGCAGTCTCTGCAGGGAGAGCTTCACTACAGGATTGGATACTTTGCCCTGGCAGCAAGTCAGTAGCCCAGCAGAGAAGCTAAAAACACGAGGGCTGAAGAATACAACCCCAAACAGCTGGAGTTTCTCAGGACCTGGCCACCCCTCCCCTACAGTGTCTCAGCACGCTCTCAGCATCTCAGAGGGCAGGCACAGCACAGTCCTGCTAGTGCCTCGCTGCTGCCCCCCCGCAGTCTATAGAGGAAGCTTGGTAACACCACCCAGTCCCTCCCCCCCAAAAAACAGATTCCATTTGGGTTTTTTTTTTTTTCTTTTTTTCTTTGCTAGTTTGTCTCTGATTCTTCTCTGACAAAATGAGCAAAAAATTGTAAAGGACCTTAACGATTGACAGCTTCTACATGGATAGAGAACAGACTCTAAACTCTGAGGAGACTAAAAACATGCTCTCTCCAGGTGAATCCCCAAAGGAGGAGATAATCTGCTCCTCAGCACAGATGAATCTCATAGAAGAAATTAAAAAGGCTTTCACAAGAGAGCTAGAAGAAAAATGGAAAAAGGACAGGGAGGCTTGGCAAGAGAGTCTGGAAAAGTCATCCCACTCATTTAAAAGCAGAGTGGATAAAGAAATCAAATCCTTGAAAAATAGGATTAGTGAACTGGAAACAGAAAATAGCTCTCTAAAAAATAAAATTGACAAAATGGGAAAAAATTCCGTAGAACAAAACAACACAATTGGACAATTAGAAAAAAGATATAAAAAAAGTGAGTGAAGAAAATACTTCCTTGAAAATAAGATTTGAACAAATGGAATTGAATGACTCAGGAGACAAGAATCAGTCAAGCAAGACCAAAAAAATCAAACAATGGAGAAAAATGTGAAATACCATCTTGGGAAAACAACAGACCTGGAAAATAGGTCTAGGCAAGACAATCTGAGAGTAATTGGACTCCCAGAAAAATATGATGAAAAAAGAGCCTGGACACTATTTTCCAGGAAATTATCAAAGAGAATTGCCCAGAAGTCATAGAAACAGAGGGTAAATAGACATAGAAAGAATTCATCGATCATCTACTGAAAGGGATCCTAAAATCAAAACACCAAGAAATATAGTGGCCAAATGCCAGAACCCTCAAACAAAGGAAAAAATACTACAAGCAGCTAGAAAAACCCAATTCAAATATAGAGGAGCCACAATAAGGATCACCCAGGATCTAGTAGCATCCACATTAAAAGATCGAAGGGCCTGGAATATGATATTCTGAAAGGCTAAGGAACTTGGTATGCAACCAAAAGTAACATACCCAGCCAGAATGAACATCTTTTTCCAGGGAAGAAGATGGTCATTCAACAAAATAAGCGAATTTCACCTATTTTTCATGAAAAAAACAGAACTTAACAAAAAGTTTGATCTACAAATATAGAACTTAAGAGAAACCTAAAAGGGTAAAAAAGAAATCTTGGGAGCTATACTCCTGCTATAAAGATGTAAAAAGAGTACATGTATACTTTGTTCTAGAAACTACAAGTGGAAAGGACATTGTACCTGGAAAAGGGTAAAGTGGGGGTACTACATCTCATGAAGAGGCAAAGGAAACTTATTATATCTGAGAGAAAGAATGGAGGGGGATGAATATAGTGGGTATCTTACTGCCATCAGAATTGGCTTTAAGAGAAAAATTTTAGACACATTCAATTTATGGTGAAACTTCTCCCACCTCATTGAAACGTGAGAAGGGAAAAGTGAAAAGGGAAGGAATAAGCTAAGCAGAAGGGAATATGGAAGCTGAGGGAAAGGAGTAAGATAGGGGGAAGAACTCTAAGGCAGGGGGGAAGGATACTAAAAAGGGAGGGCTGTGAGAAGCAAGTGGAGCGCACAAGTTTAATACTGGGAAGGAGGGTAAGGGGGAAAGAAGGGAGAAAAGCATAAACAGGGGTTAACAAGATGGCAAGTAACACAGAATTGGTAATTTTAACCATAAATGTGAATGGGGTAAACTCCCCCATAAAGAGGAAGCAGTGAGCAGAATGGATTAAAAGTCAGAATTCTACAATATGTTGTTTACAGGAAACACACCTGAAGCAGGGAGATACATGCAGAATAATGGTAAAAGTTTGGAGCAAAATCTACTATGCTTCAGGTGAAGTCAAAAAAGCAGGGGTAGCTATCCTGGTCTCAGATCAAGCAAAAACAAAAATTGATCTAATTAAAAGAGATAAGGAAGGGCACTATATCTTGCTAAAGGGTAGCATAGATAATGAAGCAATATCAATATTAAACATATATGCACCAAGTTGTGTAGCATCTAAATTCTTAAAAGAGAAATTGAAGAGAGCTGCAAGAAGAAATAGACAGCAAAACTATAACAGTGAGAGATCTTAAACTTGCATTCTCAGAAATAGATAAATCAAACCACAAAATAAATAAGAAAGAAGTCAAAGAGATAAATAGAATGCTAGAAAAGTTAGATATGATAGATTTCTGGAGAAAATGAAATGGAGACAGAAAGGAGTACACTTTCTTTTCAGCAGTTCATGGGACCTACACAAAAATAGACCATATATTAGGACATAAAAACCTCAAACTCAAATGCAATAAGGCAGAAATAGTAAATGCATCCTTTTCAGACAACAATGCAATAAAAATTACATTCAACAAAAAGCCAGGGGAAAGCAGAACAAAAAATAATTGGAAACTAAATAATCTCATACTAAAGAATGATTGGGTGAAACAGTAAATCATAGACATAATTAATAACTTCACCCAAGAAAACGACAATAATGAGACGTCATACCAAAATGTGTGGGATGCAGCCAAAGCGGTAATAAGAGAAAATTTCATATCCCTAGAGGCCTATTTGCATAAAATAGAGAAAGAGAAGGTCAATGAATTGGGCTTGCAACTAAAAATGCTAGAAAAGGAATAATTAAACACCCCCCCCCAATCAAACACTAAACTTGAAATTCTAAAAATAAAAGGAGATATCAATAAATTTGAAAGTAAAAAAAAAACTATTGAATTAATTAATAAATCTAAGAGTTGGTCCTATGAAAAAAACAACAAAATAGACAAACCCTTAGTAAATCTGATTAAAAAAAAGAAAGAGGAAAATCAAATTATTAGTCTTAAAAATGAAAAGGGAGAACTCGCCACTAACAAAGAGGAAATTAGAGCAATAATTAGGAATTATTTTGCCCAACTTTATGCTAATAAATTCAACAACTTAAATGAAATGGAAGAATACCTTCAAAAATATAGCTTGCCCAGATTAACAGAGGAAGAAATAAATATCCTAAACAGTCCCATCTTAGAAACAGAAATAGAACAATCTATTAACCAACTCCCTAAGAAAAAATCCCCAGGACCAGATGGATTTCCTTGTGAATTCTACCAAACATTTAAAGAACAATTAACTCCAATGCTATATAAACTATTTGAAAAAATAGGGATTGAAGGAGTCTTACTGAACTCCTTTTATGACAAAGACATGGTACTGATCCTAAACCAGGTAGGCTGAAAACAGAGAAAGAAAATTATAGACCAATCTCCCTAATAAATATTGATGCTAAAATCCTAAATAAAATATTAGCAAAAAGATTACAGAAAATCATCCCCAGGATAATACAGTATGATCAAGTAGGATTCATACCAGGAATGCAGGGCTGGTTCAATATTAGGAAAACTATTAGCATAATTGACTATATCAATAACCAAACTAACAAAAACCATATGATCATCTCAATAGATGCAGAAAAAGCATTTGATAAAATCCAACATCCATTCCTAATAAAAACACTTGAGAATATAGGAATAAATGGACTTTTCCTTAAAGTAGTCAGGGGCATCTCTTTAAAACTGTCAGTAAGCATCATATGCAATGGGGAAAACCTTGAACCTTTCCCAGTAAGATCTGGAGTGAAGCAAAGTTGCCCACTATCACCATTATTATTCAATATTGTATTAGAAACACTAGCCTCGGCAATAAGAGTTGAGAGAAAGATTAAGGGAATTAGAGTAGGCAATGAGGAAACCAAATTATCACTGTTCGCAGACGATATTATGGTATACTTAGAGAACCCTAGAGATTCTACTAAAAACTATTAGAAATAATTCATAACTTTAGCAAAGTTGCAGGATACAAAATAAATCCCCATAAATTCTCAGCATTTTTATATATCACCAACAAAATCCAACAGCAAGAGATACAAAGAGAAATTCCATTCAAAATAACTATCGACAGCATTAACTATTTGGGAATCTATCTACCAAAGGAAAGTCAGGAATTATATGAGCAAAATTACAAAAACCTTTCCACACAAATAAAGTCAGATTAAATAATTGGAAACATATTAAGTGCTCTTGGATAGCCCGAGTGAATATAAGAAAGATGACAATACTCCCTAAACTAATTTATTTATTTAGTGCTATACCAATCAGACTTCCAAGAAAATATTTTAATGATCTAGAAAAAATAATAACAAAATTCATCTGGAATAATAAATGGTTGAGAAAATTAATGAAAAAAAAATCAAATGAAGGTGGCCTAGCTGTACCTGATCTAAAACTATATTATAAAGCAGCAGTCACCAAAACCATTTGGTATTGGCTAAGAAATAGATCAGTTGATCAGTGGAATAGATTAGGTTCACAAGACAGAATAGTCAACTATAGCAATCTAGTTTCTGACAAACCCAAAGTTCCCAACTTTTGGGATAAGAATTCATTATTTGACAAAAACTGCTGGGATAACTGGAAATTAGTATGGCAGAAATTAGACATGGATCCACACTTAACACCATATACCAAGATAAGATCAAAATGGGTCCATGAATTAGGCATAAAGAATGAGATTATAAATAAATTAGAGGAACATAGGATAGTTTATCTCTCAGACTTGTGGAGGAGGAAGAAATTTGTCACCAAAGATGAGCTAGAGACCATTACTGATCACAAAATAGAAAATTTTTATTACCTCAATTTAAAAAGCCTTTGTGCAAACAAAACTAATGCAAACAAGATTAGAAGGGAAGCAATAAACTGGGAAAACATCTTCACAGTTAAAAGTTCTGATAAAGGCCTCATTTCCAAAATATAGAGAATCGACTCTAATTTATAAGAAATCAATCCATTCTCCAATTGATAAATGATCAAAGGATATGAACAATTTACAGATGATGAAATTGAAACTATTACCACTGATATGAATGAGTGTTCCAAATAACTATTGATCAGAGAAATGCAAATTAAGACAACTCTGAGATACCACTACACACCTGTCAGATTGGCTAAGATGACAGGAAAAAATAATGATGAATGTTTCAGGGGATGTGGGAAAACTGGGATACTGATGCACTATTAGTGGAGTTGTGAACGAATCCAACCATTCTGGAGATCAATCTGGAATTATGCCCAAAAAGTTGTCAAACTGTGCATACCCTTTGACCCAGCAGTGCTACTACTGGGCTTATACCCCAAAGAGATACTACAGAAGGGAAAGGGACCTGTATGTGCCAAAATGTTTGTGGCAGCCCTGTTTGTAGTGGCTAGAAACTGGAAAATGAGTGGATGCCCATCAATTGGGGAATGGTTGGGTAAATTGTGGTATATGAATGTTATGGAATATTATTGTTCTGTAAAAAATGACCATCAGGATGACTACAGAGAGCCTTGAAGAGACTTACATGAACTAATGCTAAGTGAAATGAGCAGGACCAGGAGATTATTATATACTTCAATAATGATACTGTATGAAGATCTGATGGACATGGATTTCCTTGACAAAGAGACCTAATTCAGTTTCAAATGATCAATGATGGACAGAAGCAACTACACCCAAAGAAAGAACACTGGGAAATGAATGTAAACTGTTTGCATTTTTTTTTCTTCCTGGGTTATTTTTACCTTCTGAATCCAATTCTCCCTGTGCAACAAGTGAATTATTTGGTTCTGCACACATATATTGTATCTAGGATATACTGTGATATATTTAACATATATAGGACTGCTTGCCATCTAGGGGAGTGGGTGGAAGGAGGGAGGGGAAAATTTGGAACAGAAGTGAGTGCAAGGGGAAATGTTGTAAAAAACTACCCTGGAATGGGTTCTCTCAATAAAAAGTTATAATAAAAGAAGAAGAAGAAGAAGAAGAAGAAGAAGAAGAAGAAGAAGAAGAAGAAGCAGAAGAAGAAGAAGAACTATCAAAAAAGCAAAGCAAAGCAAAACAAAACAAACAAACAAACAAAAACCGTGTCCCTTTGCTCAATTCCAGTTTTTAAGGAAGTTTTTTTCATTAATTTCTTGGATCTCTTTCTTCAGTTTGTTGACTCTCTTTTCATAATTTTATTGGTTGCTTTCTCCCTGCCCCCTCCATTTTTGCTTTATTTTTCTTGTTTGATTTTTGTAGTTTTCTTCAAGTTCTTCTATTGTATTGTAACCATTTGATGTTCCTCTTTGAGGAAATAGTGGCACTTAATAACAAAAAAATAAAAATGAAAAATAAAACAACTTTACTATCGTCCTCAATATATGAACCCAGATCTTTTCGATCCACATAGTAGCAGTCTGTGGCCATATTCTTTTTCTTTTACTTACTCAATTTTTATTTTGTTTAGTTTAATTTTAAGCAACTTATTGTAAAAATTATTGTTGTTTTTCTTTCTAGGTGTGGGGAATGATGTCTCATACCGTAGGTCCTTCCTACTGTTATTTTCTAAACTCTTTCTGGGCACCTAACTTTGCTGTGCTCCTCTCCAACTTTAAGCCATGGCTAAGACACTGTCTAGCAAATGCTCTTGTTCCATGTGATTCCTTTCATGGTGGCAAACTTTAGCTTTCCTCTCTGTCTTGAAACAGAAACCAGGGATTCTGTTTTCTTTCAAGTAAGTGCCCACAGCCAGCAAAGTCCCCATTCCTCTGCTACCGCACTCACTCTTGTTCCTTATCTCCCACAGTCTGGTCAAGAGTGCTAAGACTAAAGTCCTCAAACAGCTGAGGTTTCTTCAATTTTCTCCTCTTCACTTGTCTGACACCTCCCTTTCCCCCACACTCCCACACTGTCCCAGCTATCTCTAGGGCTTTCTGTTTGTTAATTCTAAGAAGTGGGCCTGGAGGTGTTTGCTCTTCAATAGGGCCAAAACTCTACCCCTGGAAATTGAATCTTTCTTGAGGTCTTCTTAAATTGTTTTAGTAAGACAGCTATTTTGCCAAGACTTTCATTTACTTTTGTTGCTTCAGGTTCACTTTGAAATGATATTCTGTCTTGTTTGTTGAGGAAAATTTAGAAAGCCTAGAATTTTCTGACCTACCCCATCTTCTTTTCAGAATTCTCTCTATTATCATTCTTAATAATTAATATATAAATTATATTCACATTTTTCCCCAGATAAAAATTTATAGTTATAATTGGCTTGGATTAATCTGGTTAGCAATGATAAAAATGAGGGCAAGAATGCTCAGAATCAAAATGACAAAATGACACAGAGTCCCAGTAACCATAATTTTTAGTCAAAATTGCCTTGGCAAACTTTTGAAGTTCAAAAATCTGAATTGCATTGCTATAACTTAAGGAATACTTTATTCTGATTTGTGTGAAGAGAACACACATATTTCACAGTCTTTTATAAATAATGAGGGATGTCTTATTTTCAGACACTTAGGATCATGGACAGATTTTGTCATCACATGCAAATGTTTATGAATCTATTTGTGATGACATTGACACAAATAGGTTTGAACATATGATATAACAACTTTATGCAAGAAGAATAAGTAGCTATGTGACAAAGGCCAAGCATAATAACAAGTAATGAAAGTATGAAGTACAATATTAAAAACATTCCTGCCAGCAACTGAACTTGACTCTGCAATATGTTAAAAAATATGGAAAGGGCATATGCCTAAATGCCTAAAGATGTTCATGGAGTGTAGATTTATACAAGGATGCAGCACAGTTGCTACACCGAGAATAGTTAACTTGATTTAAAAAAGAAAAAAAAAAGAGAAATCTTTACTTTTTCCAATACTGTACTATATATTTGATCACAAATTCATCAATTTGTCAAGAAAGGTTCCACAAATAATTTTTTTCAATTGTCTTAAGCTGTGAAATACTAAATACTGAGACCTGGAGAATAGGAGGAGAAGATAAACAATACTTGACTATTTCTTTCAGGAGATACCTACTAGTTTTTGCCAAAAATAATGGTAACAAAAAATACCTACTTAGATACAAAGAAATTTTTTTATATATAGTTCATTACAGTAGTAGTTGGTCTACATTAATTTTACATATCATATGTATATTAATATCTTTATGTGCATAAAGATTAATATATAGCCTTAACAATTTAGTCAACATGGTCATTGAAAATAGTGTAGTTAAGATTACATTATGGGAGGAACATTCTGTAGTTAAAGGTAGAAAAAGTAAGAAGACATAAAATAAAATTTTAAGCTAAAACAGATATATTATTTGTAATATCCAAGTAATATCCATCTTTTAAAAGAGAGTGTTTCAAACTTAAGCTGTTTTATTCACAGCTTCTGAAAGAACCTAATATATTTCCCAAGACTTTCTGTATAGCTTCAATAATAGAATGTACTTCCAGTTGTTTTCTGAGCATAGTAAAATCTCAGTTAACTAGAATTCTACTACTTAAAAGAACAATTGAATAATGTTTTTTCCCTTTTCCCTTTTTGCTTTATTACTTTATATATTACTACATATATATTAGTTTATTATATATATTACTTTAGGACAAAAAAAGAAAATTCTTTAAAAACAAGTTGGTTAAAAAGTGTTTCTAGCAAAAGAACAGGAAACAATGACTAGGTTGTTTTTTGAAGGTTTTTGCACTCTTAACACAATTTCCTAGATCATCTATCTATCCAGCTATATAGTTATTATAGTGATGACTCTTGATTATTGATACTCAAAATAATGATTATTACAGAAAGATTTCTAATCTTTAGAGAAAGAAGAACTTATTTGGACATATTTATATTAATAGTAATTGAAATAAAATGAAATTTCAATATAATTCAGTTAACCAAAATATAAACAGTACAATTATAGATCAGGAATGGAACTTATATGTTATCACATCCAGGACCTTCATTTATAAATTGAGGTTACACTGAATTTAATGATTGGGGTATTTTCTTTTGATATCATAAGAATTGATGATTATATATGTACTTTATCTAATGATTATTCATTTCCTTCTCTTTTGTGTCTACAATTTAAATAGCATTCTGCACTTCACTTCACTTAGATTACTTTTTAAATTATTGGGTTTTTTTTTTTGATAATGTGTTGCAGAGTTCTGGTTCCTATTGTTGGCTTCTCTATTGTCTTTTGGGTAATCATCAATTTCAGTAATCTAATATATAACAACTAAGTGTCGTAAGTGTATATGTCTCTGTTCTAGTTCCTGCTCATCTCTCCCCAGTTCAAAACTGCCACTGGCCTTTTCCAAAAACAAAAACAAGCAAACAAAATCCCTTCTCTATTCAAAGGTGGCATCTTTATATGGCCATGTGGATGAAGGACTTCTCCCTCTCTCCCTAACTCTAACCTCAGAATTTTTGGTATGGATTTAGATCATTCTATTCCCCAGAAATGTCAATGATGCTAGCTATTACAATGATGATGATGATGATGATGATGATGACAACAAGGAAAAAAAAATTATGGATTTACCAGAACTAACCTACAGCTTCTAGATGGATACTTCAGAGACTGGAATATTCCATCAATTAAAATCATGAAACAATATTAGAAGTATATTAGAGCTAAAAATATGGGGCTTTGTTTCAGGGAGAAGTTTAGAGGTTATTAAAAATTATAAAATATTTGTAATTCCTTATAGGCAATCTGACATGCTATTGTCCTATTTATTTCTGGAATTAATTCTCTGATCCTTTGTATTATTTTTTTCTTTATTGATTAAACCTATAAAACAAAGCAAAAATATATTATGCTCATTCTGGGCCTTTCCCAGTAATATGAAGATTGGATTAATTCCTCTTATTTTCATTTGTAATCTTCACACTTAAAGTTTTTTTTTATCAATATTATTTTGCCCTACTGTGATGGCATTAATATGATTCTGTCTTAGACACTGACTAGCTATATGATCCTGGGCAAGTCACTTAACTTTACTGGACTTTAGTTTCTTTATTTCTAAAATGGATTTAATCACTGCTAAGGTCCATTCTAGCTCTAAATTTATGATCCCATGTGTAGGCAACTGTGGATTCTCAAAATTTATGCCAGAGGAGAACAGGCTTTGTCTGGTAGAACAGAGGAAGATAAAAAGACTTGAAAATGGACTTTAGTGACTGAACTTATGTTTGTTAGTTGACAATAAACTTATGAGAGTCTCTTCACAGGAGTATTAGCCATGGAATGGTTAATTGTTTTGGCTACAGTAATGCATTGTCAGCTCCTAAGATGTGGAGGTTTTTCAATTTTTATTAATTCAATTTATTAATTATTGAGGGAACATTCACATTAACAAAATTATAGATCTCTGTAGTATTGATATGATTTTTACCATTTTTACTAAACATCTGTTCTGATATTCCCTTGAGGATAGGGAACGACTCTGAATTTTCAAAGGCCAAGTCTATAATAGTATTATAATAACTACTGAAATTCTTACAAAGTTAAAAGGACTTTAAATATTGTCTCAGTATTAGTATGTATTTGTGTGTACATGTGTGCACATGTCTTAAGGTTTTACCTAGGCAGATATAGAAATGTTTATTACCTGAAGATTGTGCATTGGAATATTTTTGATTATTTTAAATCATAAAGACTATTGACTGATTTGTAAAGTGTATTCAGTTAACACCGGTAGAATTGAAAGGAACTTGTGTATTTGTGATATCATTGATGTAATTATTCCCTCCAGTTATGCAGATCACAATCTGTCCCTTTGCCAATCCTCTGAAAACCTTATCCACTTCCTTTAATAACGTCATGTAGAGATAAGGAAGTTCTCTTTATCTTTAAAAGTCAGAAACATATTAGGATAATGCATAATTCTTGATTTTATTGTTAACATGTCATGCTATTTAAAGAAAATATCATTTCTAATTTAATTTCAATGAATCTGCTTTTCAGAATGTCAACTTTGCTCAACATGGAGTATAGTCTCATTTGTCATATCATCAGTGGTGGTTGATAATCACTGAAATATTTTTCCATTTCTGAATACACAATAAGTTTCAGTATCATGAAATGATATATATATGCATGCACAGCATACAGTCACATATACTAGTGAGTACCACAAGACATGCAGAGCAGGCACACATGTATACACACAGATATACATGAGCATGTACACATGCTTATACACACCCCAATCAACCTCTTAGTACAAAGCTGACTAGTGGCCCAAACATTCTTCCATTCTGTTTCCATATTCGGATTCCTGCCTAATTACAAAAATATTGTTTATATGTCAGTCACATGAATCTTTGTTGCAACCTCACTGCCATGTGTGTATTCTCTTAGGATATCCTTATAAAGAGGGGTGAATCATCTTTGGGATATTTTCCTCAAGAAGAAGCATATTGAGTAAATCATCAACAAAATCAAATAATGAAGCAAGAAGCCCAGTTGTGGTTTAATATTTCTGCTGATTTTTTTGTTAATAATTTGTATTCATTTGCTTCAATTAAACATTTCTTAGATATCATTTACATGCAAGGAACTGTGCTAAAAACTGAGAATACAATGACCAAGTCAAAATAGCACCTGCACTCCAAAAACTTACATTCTATTTGAATATTTACCAGTAGGAGAGAGTTACCTCTTCCAAAAAGTAAATCTTACGAGCATTGTTTGTTAGCAATCTTTGGGAGTTAGTACATGGTCATTTCTAGTTTTTATATAAACTTCTAGGCTACATCTCTCATCTTCTTCTCTCATTCTCTGGACCTCAGTGTCTTAGATTTGGCCCCTCTTCACAAATATTCCACGTCCTTTCCACACGCAAATATTCCAATACACAATCTTCCTTTAGATCAGGAAGAATACTAAATATGGTCAAATTTGAAAGCAGTTTCAATGCACATAAAGAATGGAAAATTATATGATAGTTTCAGTAAAAGTACATTCTCTTCCAGAAGGAAAAGTGAAATTCATTCACATTCTCTTTGCTTATGTGCAGCAGTGTCTGCAAATGGTGTGTTGTATTCATTTCACACAGGATGTTGGGTAATGCGGTGAAGAAATCTTTTGTAAGGTAACATAATCATCTCTGTATTCTACATGACAAAGTGCACCAAAAAAATTTTTTTTTGAGAAGACTTGTGTGGTTTAGTTTTATTGCAAGTGCAGGAAAAAAACTGCCCATTGACAGAACAGGGAAGTGTGAGGATGAAATATATGTTTGGTTAATTTCACTAAGATGATAGTTATGTTCTGTCTTTATTATTTATTATTTTTCAATATTCACTACTACATATAAATTTCATTTCTGCTGACTATTTCTAGTCATGTATGAGAACTAGTAAGCTTCAGTAAAACAAAAAAGGATTAGACATGGAGTTGGAGTTTCAAATACATATTTTATCTGCAATTTTTATTATTGATTTTAGTACATACATCCCAAACTTACTATATCAATGTTAGCTATGATTTCTCTGTATACCTTTGGTGCTCAATAAATGTTTCTTGACTTTCAATTTGATGTAAGCTGGAGAAAAATTTCATCTTTTTTTGAGAAGGCTGCATAAACATGAGCAAATTGCTATTTTCTAAAGCTATATAACATCTCTTCTCAGATTTTAATTCTGTTCCTAAGTTTCCTTAAACCAGATCCCTGCCTATGCCAGAAAACCAGATAGCTGAGTCACAAACCTTGACCACCTCAACCCTTGTGTGAGTCCTTACTCAAAAATGAACCAAATGAATTAATTTGATTAAGTCTTTGGTGCTACTGAGTTTCATAACTAGGAACAATATGATCTAGAAGAAAGAGCATTGACCCAGGAGACAGGCAACCTGTTCATTTCCTAGCCTCTAACTGTGTGGTTTTAATAAGTTATCTTCCTTTCTGCTTTTTTTTCTTGTTTATAACAAAGTGGGCAACAATAATATCTTCTTTCTCACTAATTATCTTACTGGGATATTAAAATTATAGATTATTGTTCTAAACTTTTAAGATCTAAAATTATATACTATATAAAATGAGAGTTAATTTTTAAATAGTATAACCTCAACTTTCCCACTCCAAAACAGATTTTAGCTGCCCTGTGCATGTCCTCAGTCTGCACAAATTGTTAAGTTGTCAAGAATGGAAAGGCCCATTATCTCATCCACTTCAACCTCTGCCGGTATGGGCTTTGCTCTGGAATAGTTTCCCCCTTGCTACCAATCCTGGGCATGCTAACAAAGAAATTTCAAATTGTTGTTTCCCTTCTGTTGTTAGTGATGATAGGGCAAGTTCCCATAACTCTTCTAGACAAGGGAAGTGAGAAGGGACTATCGCTTACTCACTAGCTTGCTGTATTTGTTCATCTTAATGATGAACTAAAACAAAACAGATGGCTGCAGCTGTGACGTCTTTCATTGAACTTGCTCTTTAGTTAAATGTTTTCCAAGTAGCCTATGTGTCAGCATACACCAGGGTGTCACAAAGACCTCACTGATCTTTGTATGCCTCAGCAAACTGGTTATTCCCTCTAGTTTTTGTCCTGTTTCTGAACTACCCTAAGACAATTCTGGGAAATAAAAAAAAAGTTATCTAAATTCCATATGAAGATTGATAGAAGGAACTAGGGATGTTTAGCTTAGCTAATTGACATGGGGACTTAGAGAGATATTTGAGAGAGATATTTAGAGTAGGTATTTGAAAGGCTATCACATGAAAAAGTGAAATAATTTGTTCTACCTGGCCCCATTGAGGAAGACTAAGATCAGTAGGTGGAAATTACAAAGAGATAAATTTAAGGTTACTATAAAGGAAACTTACTTTATAATCAATATTTTCCCAAAGTGGAATTAGCTTCTTTGAGAGGTAGTGGGTTTCTCACCACTAGAGGTTTTCAAAGAAAGACTGAGGGCTCATGTATTGCATGTTTTGTAGGGGTGATATTATGAAGGTTTGATTTAGATTAGTTTCTGAAGTCCTTTCCATTTCTAAATTCCTGTGAATTTTTAGGACTCAGAGCTCTAGGCAGAACTAGGACTAACTACTGAACCATAGCTATAGGGAAGAAGCATTTTCAAAGGCTGTTTCAAGCCTTTCACTTTACAGAAGAAGACCAAGAAAGGCCAAGAGGTAAGTGAGCTGCTGAAGCTTACATAAGTAGTATATATCAAAGATAGATAAAAGCCATGGGGCTTTTAACTCCAGAATTACTAGTCCTTTCCCCAAATTTCAGAACAACAGACTCCCAAGATCAGTGATCTTTCTACTATTATCTCTTTTTCTCCCCTCTCTCTCTCACTTTCTCTTTGCTTTCCATATGCACAAATGTATAAATTATACTATAGTTTCCATATATATTCTTATTAAAGCCTTACTCTCCTACTCTATTCTCTCAATTAGCATAATTTTCTTATGTAAATTTTTTGGTTTCTGTGTAGACTGATTTAAAATTATGTATGATAAGCCTTTCTGTGATGAATAGATTAATCAATAAGCATTTAGTAAGAAAACACCTATGTATAATGCATTGAGGTAGGCAATAAAGATATCAAGAACAAGGTAAATCATTTTCTATCCTGAAGAAATCTGTATTGCATTGGGAAGAACAAAACTTACATGTATAAGTATATGCAAAACAAATATCAGAAAGTTAAATACAAGATATTTTAGGGAGGGAGCTAACAGTAAAATTAGGAAAAGTTTTGTTTACAAAATTGCTTTTCAGCTCTCTCTATATACACTAAGATTTCAGTCAAAATTCTGATTTATATGCTCTAAAATAGAGCAATCTGATATATCACAGTTTTCTAGGCTGTTCACAAGTGAGATTGCATATATATATATATATATATATATATATATGTACAATGTCTGATAATTCTATTATTGAACTCAGGAAGTAATAATAGCTAAGATTTACACAGCAATTTAAATTTTGCAAAATGTATCTCCTCTTTTTCTCCCAACAACTGCCAGGGATAAGAAGTACTGAGCAACCACATAGGAAAATGGGCTGAGTCCTTCCCTTGTACCTCCATATCCTCCTCCCACCTCATCTGAATCGGGGCTAATGTGAGTTGTGAACTTGGCTCCAAAACAAAAATTCATGGTTATAATTCTGTATATAGGAAAATGGGATCCAAGATCCATCCTTTATTTAAACTAATAAAAATGAACTTATGGGCAAAGATAAACAAAATAGGAAGTCAGTATCCAGATATAATTAATTGGAGTAATTTGTTTCTACTTGCATTTTAAGGTAATATGTTAATGACATACATTAGAAATCAAGTGCTTGGTTCTTCGAATTCAATTTATTTTTTAAAAAAGTATTTAATAAATATTAGCTACATAGAAAGCCACATGTTAGATGCCAGGGTTTTAGGGACCAAAATGACAAACAACCTTTGACCTTCAGGAATTTACACCCAAGACTTTTGTTTCTCCCAGTAATTGTAGCATGAACTTTTTTGCTTTCAAAAACCTGCTATTTCCTTGGTGTGGACAATTGCTCTATCGAAGTCCGTGATAGATAAGTCTCCCATAAGATCATACAAAAATCTTAAACTGGAAGAGACATTGAAGGACATGTATGAAAGTTTATATATATAAAGATGTGTGTGTGTGTGTGTGTGTGTGTGTGTGTGTGTGTGTGTATCAGAAGGTAGACTGGCTTGATTCTCAGGCCAGCTTGTTATCTACTATGCAACACTGCCCCTTGAGGTTGGTGGGAAAATAAGATTATCTTCGCTTATGCAGGGAGAATGTCAAAGATGTGACTTGCTCAAAGGCTTATGTGCAATAGTCAAGATAGTAGTTGAATTCAGCTTTTTGACTGTTACAATAACCTTCTGCCTCTTCTAAGTATGACATTTAACTTGGGCAACTGAATGGTACAGCGGATAGAGGACTATGTTTTCAGTCATAAAGACGTGAATTCTAATGAGGGCTCAGATACTTAGCAAGAGTTTGACCTGGACTGCTCTTGGACAGGCTGTCTGCCTCAGTTTCCTCATTTGCAAAACAAGGATAATTATATCATCTACTTCCCAGGGTTGTTGTGAGAATGAAATAAAATAAGATAATATTTGTGAAGTGTTTTGCTAACCTTAAAGAGCTGTATGAATGCTCATGGTTAGCTATTTTTATTAGCTCTTTGTGCTTCTTGTCTCATATGTTCAGTTGAACTAGGGATTTTGTTGAAAAGTAAGGAATAACTAATTAAAATGATAGTGAGACATGTAGAGAAGAAAATAAGCACCAATCTTATAATTACTCATGGTTTTATCTCTTTCATCTGCTTGATTTTTTTTTTCCCTGTTCCTTCCTCTTTGGCTTCCTTAAATATACAGACCTCCCCCTGGAGCAGGACATTCTACACTGTCTCAGCCTCCACCCTTTCCATCTCCTGCTGGAGACATAGTAATTGGATAGGTTGTGGCAGCAGTGGCTACTGCTGTTGCTCCTGTCTGGGCTTCTAGCTCTTCATAGACCCTGCTAATCAGTGCCAGGTTTATTCAGTTTGGTCCCACTGCCAAAGAAACAATGGAGTTTGAAGAAGTCTGTTTAGGAGATTATTTGTCCCTTCTCAACAAAACACGCAAAAGCACTGTGTGCTATTCTTAAAAAAGATCAGCCTTCCACTAACCCCTCTCATGTCAAGAAAAATACCTGTGCTTCAGCCCACACAAAGAAAGCGTGACTACCAAGGACCAGCATGATGTATCACAGCCATGGGATTGGGAACTCTAGATTTGTTCTAATGGGATAGATGGGTCTGGTGAATATCACATTTTCCTCTTTCCTTAAATTCACTTTATGGGGAACACACATTTTTAGTTGTCACTTTAATGGAAACATTTAGAATCTAAGTCTTTGAGTTGCCATCTCCCATTATGCAAACCTGTTCAAAATAGACATTGACAATAGAGAATGAGGATGCATTTGGTAAAGCCAAGAGTAAGTGAATAAAGATATTTTTTTTAGATGAAGAGCAATCATTTCTTAAAGCTACAGTGTTTCTTCACAAGCATATGTCTTTCTAAAATAAAAACCCTCTGGCAGTAATTCCTCCCTTCAAGGTACATACATACATACATGTATACATACACACATATATATATATAGGTTTGAAAATATCAATATTAAAAATTTATAATTTTCCAATATTTACATGTTCAATAAAATCTAATTTAACCTACACTAGCTAGACTTTTGAAATACTCTCACCTTTTAATTTGAAAACATTCATACTTTAGCCTAAATGCCTATTGCTTTAAGCACTGCATTCCCAAGTAAAAAAGGAGACTTCCAGACAATCCTGCAATCCTAGTAGTTTTATTTATAGCATTTTGTTTCCTGAGAAAAGACAGGAAAACTAAGTTACTGACTTTCCCTTTCTTTTGTCTGGCTCCTCCTCCGTCAGCAATCTGGGATTGCCTTTGGTGGAAAAAGGAGGAGGGGGGTTGGTACAGAACCCCAAAGGGGCTGGATTTGGAATCTCCTGCCAGGTGCCCCAGAGCGAATTGTCAGATCAGAGGGAGAAATTATGTCATTTTTTTCAAAGGAATGAATTAAAAAGTGCTTCCTCGTGTGACTGATTGACAGAAAAGAGGGTATATAAAGGAAAGAGCTGCTGCCTAAAAGGCAGTAGGAGAAACTCCATCCATAACAGAGTGAATTCTGAACACTTGAAGTTTTGAGTTAGCTTTTCAAAAAAAGTTCAGCTCTCATTCTTTCTGGGTTTGAATAGGAGTATCATTTTTAAAAATACCAGGTAAGTGAAAATTCTTAATCCACAATTTCTTCATTAAGAATTTTGCTGAGAATTCTTTTATTTAAAATAAAAGAAAAATAATATTGTGTAAACATGTAGTCTTTTTTGTGTGTATCTAGTCCTATGTAAGCAACTGCAGTGTTTTGGATTAAAAACAACAGCAAATTTTTCTGTCACATATCAAGGATAATGATAATTAAATATTTATTTAAAAAGTTTTATTTGCAATGCTGTTTTTTTTTTTATGAGCTAGCATGTTAAAAGTTGTTTGAATGTTTTTCCTTCTTCCTTATTTCTTTTCTTATACCTGCTTGTGAACTGTGTATATTCTTGAAGATGCCAAAGTTTATATTTGTGAATAAATCTCACTTGCTGGAGCTTATTTAAAGAGGAGAGGGACTATTAAGATGTGGTTAAAATGTTTTGCTGCAATTTGACAATCTCAAATTTCATTGAAAATTTTGCAAAACCTAGGAGAAATCACATTGCTACTAACTTGAAACCTGCTTAATTAATGAAAAAAAAAAAAGACTTTCAATATATGGTTTTTGGAATGAGCAACTTCATTAAAATTCCAAGAAAATATACCATTACCTTCTTCAAATTATTTGGTATGTAGATGTAATCATTTCCCCAAAATATTAGGGGAGATGTTAGTGTGTGTTTAAACTACAGTAAATAGTAAGTTGAATTTGGCTGCTAGCAGAACTGGAACCAAAATGGTGTGGGGTCCTCCCCACCATGTATTCAAATGACTTTGTGTAGAGATAAATACAACTTAGTCATTATTTTGTCTCCATTAACTGTTGAAGTACTTCTAAAATGGGAGATATTTTCCTCTTTAAGAATTTTTAAAATAAGTATTTAATATTCTGCCACAAAAAACTTTGGAATTTGATTTGCAAAATATAAGCATAGACTAACAATATGAATTACTTTAGAATTGAAAGAACTCACTTATAAGACTAATGAATGTAGATATTTCACAGTTCAGTCACTCTTAATACTGCTACTAAGTGTTTTCTGGCCATATACATTTTTTTAAATGTTACAAATTTCTCTCCTTCCCACCCCTACATCCTATGCTCCTGCTTTAATGAGGTATAATTCCATTATTACATTTTTCAGATCTCCTTTTACAGCTCAAATAATCATGATCACAATCACGATCAAACAATTTTAATTATATTATAAAATTACTATTCTGAGTTAGTGGAGGAGCTGGGATTTTTGATTTGTAGCTATTGGATTTCTCCTCTTATTTAGTGCTTAATTCCCATGGCACAGGGGGGAAAGTACTAGCTCTAGAAAGACAGGTTCTGTGTATTGCGGGTCTGATGTGACACTTTGGGTAAATTATTTAATCTACAAAGTCTCAGTTTCCTCCTACATAAAAGGAATTATTTTTATGAGACTGGACTTCTGAGATCATTTTCAACTCTGAAACTATGATCTCAAGAGTAGGTCACCATGACATGATGGTGCTGTTTTGGAGCCATACACTTTTTCCAGAATCAGGAATCTTACTATCCTGACTTGGAGGATGCAGCTTTAAATAAGGGATAAATTGAAGAATATTGAGGCAGCATATACATGACAGCAAACATCTGGTTGAATAGTGAAAAATGCAGTAAAAGCATTCCAGATGTTTGGTCTATGCAGTGCCACCTAATCAGCATTTGAAAAGAGTTGGCTCCATGAATGAATTTTCTAATTTTCCTCTGAAACATTGTATAGATATAGCTTTAGGCACTTAGGTCAAAAAGGGGCATTTGAGGACATAAAGTTCATTCTTTTGCCTTCTTAAATGATTTTAATTAAATAATTTCTTAAAATAAATTAATCTTTTTATTTATTTCTTTTTAAATGGCTCTAAATATTTTGAAGTATTAATACCACTTTGGTATTATTAATGTTATAATAGATTGGATTTCATGTTCTAATTTCATTTAAAATGGAATGATACATAGACATGTCAAGGGACTGATCAAAGATCATGCCCATTAGTGGCACAACTGGAATTGTCTCCTGACACCCCTAATTAGTCAGATGTGGTAATGATAAAAGCACTAAGGTTGGATTTAGGGAAACCTAAGTTCAAATCTTGTCTCAGAAATTTACTATGTAACCTTATGTAATTCATTTAACCTCTATTTGCCTCAATTTCTCCAACTGTAAAATAGGAATAATAAAAGCTTCTATTTTTCAAGTCTTATTTTAAGAATCAAATGAGATATTTGTTAAGCACTTAACACAGTTTTTGGCCCATAGTAGACATTAAGTAAATGTTGTTTTAATTGCTGTCACTGGTAGTGGTGATGGGGAATATTTCTCTTTGAAACTGTAGTTGTTAGAGAGATCCCAGCAGTGTAGGTACTCTTTTCACTGCTTCAAGTCATTGTCCATATATATCTTTTTATCCTAGATAATTCTTGCCCATCCACTTCCGCTAGCCCTTTGTAGAGGAACTACTCAACCCCCTTTCTCTGTGGTTTTTATGATCTCATGGATATCAATACTATAGTTAGACTTTTTATTGTAATCCTTTGCCCTCAATATATGGAAAATCTATTTCCCTGTTTCCATTTCCTTATCTATAAAATGAGGAGATGAGACAAAGTGGCCTCTAAGGGTCTTTTCATCTTGAGATCCAATGCTCTGACATAATTTATGTCCTTTACACCATACTAGCTCAACATTACTAAGAATTAAACTCACAAAGAGAAAATATAAAATTACGGTAAGTAAAATTTTTCCAAATTTAAAAAATAAATCCTCCCTATGTAACAAATGATATCATTTCTGTAATATCTTTTATTCAATCAAGCTGAGCAAAATTTGTATGTAATCTTATTTTTAAAATTATTTATCATAACCACTTTACCCTAAGGAAGTCTCCTTACAAAGGCACATTAACATTTTCTTTAGATCATTTTGTCCAAATTGCTGCTTTACTGTTTGAAATGTAGCACAGTGGGAACATTTTGATTTTGGAGTCTGAAGGACCTCAATTTCTTTCCTGATCCCAAATAACTCTATCACCTCAGGCCACTCATTTAATACTTCTGAGCCTTAATTTCCAGCTCCAATAAAATGGAAATAATAATCCATGTTTCCTAGCATATAGAGTTTGGGAATTGTAAAGGAAACACTTAGAAAAAAAGACCTTTATAAATGGAAAATGTCAAGATTATTTTAAATAATAGTTATCAATTTAAATTCAAGGTTACCATAATGCCTATCACTCAGCTTCTCACATGACAATGTACATCTGATTTTATTTACATATAAGTATTCTAAAATGGTCAAGTGGCTAAAGATCTCCATGCATAGTGAAAGCTGTTTTTCTTTCCCTCTTGATTTATTCATAGGTGTGATGCTACAGGGAGGTAGGATGCTCTGGTGGCTGGTCCTCTTGGCTCTCTGGGCTTTCTCCAGTGCTCAAGGTATGTCCTCATTAAACATATCAAACCTTAAGATGTAACCTAGATAAACATTGGGAACAAGCCCAAACAAAATAGTTTTTCAGAATATCTGGTACAATATAAATACTGAGATAAAAAGATGATTGTAATATTTTTTCTATTAGTTCAATTATGATGTCACAGCATTAACTTTTTTGCTTGTAAATTTAGACAATAGCTTTAGGCTATTGATTAAAAGAAAAAAAATAAAATGTATTATCTCCATTGTGTATAAAGTTCAACAATTGCCCTAAAGCAACTTATGACCCTTACCATGGACTACGATAAAGAAAATAAGCAAATGGACCTTAGCTAAATAAAATGGTTCAAGCAAATAAAAAATAACTCAAAGAGCTCTTTTCTAAAAAATTCAGTCTAAATTAAGGAAGGGATATAAATGTAATTTTCTTTTCTTTCTGGATAGATCAATTTTAGAGTTAAGTAGTTTTATATAAAACATCTGTAATGGAAAGAAACAGGATAAAAGAGAAATTAAAGCAAAAAAAAAAATCAGAGTGATTTCATTATATAGATATAAAGTCATCATAACTTATATGCTAATAATAAAAAATATGCAACCTTATATATATATATATTTTTTTCCATATGCTTTTCTCCTTCCACTGGTTAAAACCTTTGTTATTTGCCATTAATTTTTTCAGATAGTGATGGAGAAGATGACACTTCCTTTGATCTATTTGAAATCAGTAATATAAATCGAAGGACAATTGGTGCCAAGCAATTGCGAGGACCTAACCCTAGTAGCCCAGCTTATCGATTTATCAGATTTGATCACATTCCACCAGTGAAAGCTGAGATTCTCAAGAAGATGCTGAAGATCATGAGGCAAAATGAGGGTTTCTTCCTCACTGCTACTTTAAAGCAAGATAAACATTCACGCGGTACCCTCCTGGCTTTGGAAGGCCCTGGGAACTCTCACAGGCAGTTTGAGATTATATCGAATGGCCGGGCCAACACCCTGGACCTGATTTACTCAGGAGATAAGGTCCAGAATGTGATTTCTTTGGAGGATGTGGATCTGGCTGACTCCCATTGGAAAAACATCACTGTGCAACTGACAGGGGAGACTTATAGCCTGTATGTGGACTGTGATCTCATTGACAGCTTCATTCTGGAGGAGCCTTTCTATGAGCAGCTGCAGGCTGAAGATAGCAGAATGTATGTGGCCAAAGGCTCCATTCGAGAAAATCACTTCAGGGTATGTGTGTACCTACTTAGAGGGATAAAACAGGAAAATAGTGTATCTTTTAAAATATTCATACTGTTTTATGTCATCAGTGTGATATATAGCCTTCTGTCAATGTGGTAAAGGATGTATTACTAAATAAGGAAGGTATACAAAATGACAATATACATTCTCATATTCAAATGAGTATTATTAACTACAACTGCATTACACAGCTTCTATAAGACTAATAGTAATCCTTTCAAGAGATCAAACTATTTTCAATCTCACGTATAAATGATGGCTTTGGGGTTCTGAAAAATTAGTCCCATTCAGATTCTGTTTGATTGTGTAAGGTTATTTCCACTGTTTTCTGAAGTTACACTTGAATATTTGTTTTTTTTTTTTTTTTTTTTTTTTCCTCTTTTTTTTTTTCAATTTTTTTTTTTTTTTTGCTGAGGCAATTGGGATTAAGTGACTTGCCCAGGATCACACAGCTAGAATGTATTCAATGTTTGAGGCCAGATTTGAACTCAGGTCCTCCTGACTTTAGGGCTGGTGCTCTATTCACTGTACCACCTAGCTGCCCCTTTCCCCTTGTTTTTGAAGAGCTAAGGAGAGTATAGCTATCCATATCAAAATATGATTGCTCATTTAATTTGCTATGAGTATCTTTCCAAGCATAAGTGCTTGATGACACATAGTAGAATTTTAGTGACATTATTTTCCCCAATGGTTTGGTCCTTGGAAATTTAATTATGATCAAAACTAGCTAATGATTTAAATGGTCCAATGCTAATTATTTTAATCTTATATTATTTTTAAAATAACTTAGTTGAATTTGATTAGTTGGACATATTACATATTACAATGGATGGCATTCTCTAGTTTATAACTACTGCAACCTAGTATTTTGACCCTTTGGGATGCAATCTTCATAGACCTGTAGATCATCCTCTAAAGATTAATATGAACATTGTTTCTAACAGTGGTTATTTCTGGACTTGTCAGCATAATACAGACTAAGGAATTTTAAAAACAAGAAAACTGTTTTTTTAATTTATTTTTATCCTTGAATATCACTCTTTCAAAATTCTTTCCATTCCAGGTTTTTGTATGGATGCTCTTCCTCTCCTCATTAGAAATACATTCATGTTAAGTTCTTATTCTCAGATATTTATAACTGAAAACATTTGATGGTAAAGTCAGGATGGCCTTAAGCTCTGGTTGGAGTGTTATAGCAGAGACATGAAGGATACTAGCCAACTGTTGAGGGGAAGGAGTCTCATGTATGGCCTGCTTTATTGATCCTTGAGACTACTTTTATTCTTTCTTCTTGGGCCTTTATTCTTCCTAAGTCCAACAGAATGCATAATACCATGGAGCAGTGGAGTGCTATTTGGAAGAAGTAGCCCCTTCCTCCCAAGAAAAAGTGCTATTCATGCCAATGTCTGTGACAAAGTGCTCCCTACCCTAACCTTTATAGATTTCCAAAGGTATGGAAAATAATGTGATTTCATGAGGATACATCCTGAGGATAATTATATATAGAGTGTTCAAGTTTACTAGCTATAAATCATGAAAGAAAATCATTTTTATTTGTCCTTGATTATTTCAAAATATTTCCCCTCATGTTTTTATTTTCCTTTCTTACAGGGTTTCCTTCAAGATGTCCACTTAGTTTTTGAAACTTCTGTGGAAGATGTTCTTATCAAGAGAGGATGTGAGAGAAGCCAGACAGGTAGAGATGTTTTGCTTGATATTGCATTCCGCAGATCATTTTTGATAGCATTTTTAGTTAAATGTAGTTCTGGGGAAATTAATTAAAAACTACTAAATAAATTACCTTTTGTACATTTTGGATAAAGTACCCATCAATTGCAGATGTTGGCAGTTAGAAGTAATAAATCAATAGAGAGACTGACTTTGAATGGGTTTTGAATGGTCCAAAAATCTTTTCCATCTTAAGTTTTCTTAAGCTATTTATTGCTAGTCTTTTAAAGTCTTTAAAATAGTCTTTAAAATATTATCAGCAGAAAGAAGTTTGTAGGGATTGCTTTCATTGCTAATTTATTTTTTCCCTTTATCATCCCTAATCAGTATTGACAAAACCAATCATGCTGACTCATGTCACCCCAGGAAAGAGAGAGCATGAATCTCCTACAAAATTTTTTAACATGTGATCATATTGATCAAAATATTACATCCCTAAAATTCCAAATGAAGAAAGTTTAAATCAATGCTTCATAGAAACAAATTATGGGAATATACAAATCCCAATCACATATTGTATGTTAATTGTAGTCTAAATTTGACATTAGAGAACCATTAGGGAACTATTTGACTTCCTAGGTATGTGAACATACTTGTCTGAATCTTCTCTCTTCCTTCCCTCCTTCCCTTAATCCCTTCCTTCCTTCCTTCTTTCTTCCTTCTTTTCTTTCTCCTTTCCTTTCTCCCTCCCTTCTTTTCTTCTCCCCTCCTTCCCTCTCTTGCTTCTTTCCTTCCCTCTTTCCTTTCCTCCCTTCCTCTCTCTCTCCCTTTCTTTCTCCTTTGGTCCCTTCCTCCCTCATTCCCTTCATCCCTCTCTCTCTCCTCCCTATCTCCCTCTCTTTCATCTCTTCTTCCTCCTCCCTACTCCTCCTCCTCCTCTTCCTCCTCCTCCTCTTTCTTTTTTCTTCTTTTTCTTCCTCCTCCTCCTCCTCCTCCTCCTTCTTCTGCCTTCTCTCCCTGCTCTGTTTCTCCTTCCTATCTATCTTTCTATCTATCTATCTTTGCCTGTTATCTGCCAGCCTTTGAGGCTGCTTTTTACTTTGTCATGGGAAATATTACCCATATTCCCTATAAATAGCAAAACAATAAATACAAAGGAGTCATATTCTTTACATCTTTCAGTTCATTGTATAACTGGGAAGATATGGTATGTGATAGAGAATCTTTTATGACTTCTTGTATTTTCATCACAAAAACTCTTGATATATGTGTGAGTTTTTATAACAATTTTTGAAAAGGTAACTATTGATAACCTCTTAATTTATGTTTTCATAAGTAATATTTTTCCCACTCATGTGGTATCTATTTTTTAATATATTGAGAATCATTCATTCAATTATTTCAAAACTGCGTTGTTTCCATCATCCTGGTTCCTAGTCTTATATTTACTTGTCTACTCCAGCTGATCTTTTCATCATGAATATACTTAGTGTTATTTCTATCTATCTATCTAGAATATTTGGGACTGAGATGTGATGGTTCCACACTAATTGATGAAAAAAAAATTGTAATAGTACATTTATTTTTTTGGATATATTCTTAGTGCCTTCAATTCTGTTTTTTGCCACCATTACAATTAAAGGAAATCTCATAAGATTGAAGACAATTGTATTTTTTTCTTTATTTCTTCATTTTCTTTATCATGTCCAAAGAATTTATTACCTAGTTTTCAGTGTTTTGACCATGAAGCACTTTGTGCTGACCTAGGCTGTTTTTTTTTTTGTTTTGTTTTTGTTTTTTAAGAAAGACAGAGTGTATTATTTGGATTATACTTGAAGACTTTCCATCATGGTGAAATCTTAAAAATTCTAACTTATTTATTGGCATAGCTTTCAAGAGTCCAGGGTTACTTTTTTACAATGAGGTTTAAGAGTACAAGCTATACTTCATTTAATTTTATTTGCCGAAAATAAGTTTTTTGAGTCATTAAAATCTAGTTTTTAATTACATACTTCTTATAGATATTATATAGTTAGTTATATTACTGTGACACACAGTGTACCAGTTATATTACTATGACACACAACATATCTTGACACAAACAATCTTCTCAATCTGCAAAAAGAATACAATTACTAAAAATGTTAAAAAAAATCAGTAAAAGATTTTGGATAAATTGAGATAGGATTAGAGGGAGGAGATCAAGAGTATTTATTTTCCCTGATTTTCAGGATTATTCTTTTCTTAATTATAAAATTATAAATATAAATTATACATATTATATATAATAATATATAAAATTATAAAAATGGGCATTTCTATATTGTGAAATATGAACACATGTGAGGCTAGCATTAGAGGACCTGGCTCATGTGGAAGTACAGAGGATTAAGATTAGGTATATTAAGTATCATCTTGATTATGGTTGATTAGTTCTAAGCTGGGTTAATGATTATGATAGAGAATATATTCTATTCTATTCATATATATATATATATTTCTCTATTCATCTTTCACTGTTTCTGTCTCTATTTACATACATACATACATATAGATAGATATAAATATAGATATGTAGAACCAGAAATGTGATTTAATTGGTGAAATAAACTCCCACCTGTCTTTAGCAATGTAAATCAGCACCTGATCTGCATCTTATAGTGTGAAATTTTCCTGGAATACTGAGAATTTAAGTGTCTTCCTCAGGGTCAAATAGTTATTATATAGCAGAAAGAAAACTTGAACTCAGGTCTTTCTGATTCCAAGGCTTTTCTTTATCTATTACACATCATTAATTCTTACAAAAGTGTCAAAATTTGGTAAAAATCCAGAATTCTTTCCTCTGACACTCTAACATATCATCTTTGGGGACCTGGAAGGTAGTTAAAAAAAAGCAGTGGTCTTAAGAATTAAAAAATATGGATGCAAATTGAGGTTCTAACTACTTGACATTGGATAAGTCACTTTACTTCTATGACAATTTCCTCATCTAGAAAATAAGAGATTAGATTAGATAATCTCTAATGTCATTTTTGTTCTGATTTTTTGCCCTCTTTCCCCACATAATATATGTGTGTTTTTGCCTGTAATAATATATACCATATTAATGTGACATAATATATGTGTATATATCTGTGTGTGTGATTGTATGTGTGTGTGTGTGTGTGTGTGTGTGTGTGTGTGTGTGTCTGTCTCTGTGTGTATTCAGATTTTTTTTTGCTCCCTCTGGCATATACACACTTCTCCTCCCTACCCCCACATCACTTGCTATTCCCAGCAATGACCTAATTATAGCTCTTTGAGGTTCAGAACATGTCACTGATAATTAATAAAAAATGATGAAGTTTAAATATATAATTAGGAGTATATGTATTGACTAGATCACACCCATTTCTAAAATGTTAGATTGTGAGTCATTGATATCAAAACTGTGTTCTTAGATAAGTAATTGAGGCTCTTCCCCTCATATCTGGCATGATTTCAAGCTTCTGTGACTCACCTGCAAGTTGGCGATCAGAGTCAATTCTCTTTCTATGCAAGGTAGCAGATGGCTTTGCAGAAGACTGGAGAAAGACAAAGTCAACTGATAATTTATTACCTTGAGAGAATACTATCCAAACAAGCCTCTACTCTTAAGGTGTAAAAAACCATATTTTCATGCCTATATCCAACTCAAATGCTAAGGGAAAACCAATTCTAAATTTTCAGCACGAGTTTCTATCCCTTGGAAAATAGTAGAGGCTACAAATCAGATATGTTTATATAATAATATATACCATATTAATGTGACATAATATATATATGTATATATCTGTGTGTGTGTGTGTGTGTGTGTGTGTGATTGTATGTGTGTGTGTTTATTGTCTAGATTGAGGAAAGTGAAGGAGAAAATGCATGTTACATTTTGAATTAATATTTGTTAGATGGAAATTCAACTTGAAAGTTTGTGGTTTATACTTTTTTTTTTTTTTTTTTGGTGGGGGAGAGCCAGTTGTTAAAACTTTTACTAGCACACTGCTGCCTATATCCAATAATTGAAATAATCTGAGTAACTCTGAATTTAATATGGCCTGATTTCTGTAATGTTTATAAGAAATAATAGGTTTTTTAATTTTAAAGGATAATATTTAATAAAAAATCTTTGTCTCCTCTCTTCATTATGAAGAATATTTGTAAGTGCCACAAAGGTTCATAACTGTGAGGATGGGATTAGTTTTTCTATATGAGCTTTTAAATTCATCTTAGTGAATCTCTTTTGAAAGTGGGGAGGTATGTATTAAAATGCTTGTTCCATAAGGTAGTATGCCAATCCCTCTTGTGATGATAAATTTTTCATTTGCTCTTTTTAGTAGAAATATTAAAATAACCATCTGCATTATGGTTTATGCAAAGGCATGTTAAAGATGAATGATTCCACATGTTGAGAAAATTGCAGCAGGCTTAAGAGAGCCAGTAGTACACACAGAGAATAGAATTGTTTTAAGATCACCATCCATTCGTGCCAAGAGGAAAGAGCATATAAAATTTTTGTTAAAATTTAATTTATTTGATTATTGTTGATAGCCAAATTGAATCAAAGAATACCATTATGGAATCTGAATTGTTTATTCATTGTTATTACTATTAAGAAGGCACTTATTAAGCACCTATTATGTGCTAAAACTATGTTAAATATTTCATTAATATTATCTAATTTGATCCTTAAGACAACCCTGAGAGGTAGGTACTGTTATTCCAATTTTACAGTTAAGAAAATTGAGACAGCACTTAAGTGACTTACTCAGATCACAGTTATTGTGTCTAGAAGTGGATTTGAACTCAGACACTCCTGATTCTAAACCCAGAACTCTAGCTACTGCTCCACCTGGAATTGGAATAATAACAATAATGAAAATGGTAACATTAAAAATTAACTGGAAAATTTTCTTACCTCATATAATAAGGTGTAGATAGTTTCATTTCTAAATGTTATAGTTTAAAATTCAGAAATCTATGGTTTTTTCATATAAATAAGCCAATTGAATACATGAAAGTCCGGAAATCAGAGTTCGTAGTCCTCCCTCACATGAAGGTGTCTCATGTGAAACTGGCTTATTGTTTAGGAAGATTAAGTTCTTCTCTCCCTGTTATGAGTTGAGGGTTACTGGGAAAGATCCTCTCTGCTTCTAAATCTTTTCTATCTAAAGCTCACAATTAATTTCTTTGGGTGAAAATATTTCCTTCTCTTGGCATGCTAATTTCAAATGCAAATTTTGCTGTGGGAGGAGCAACAAAGCATATATTAATCATAAATCTTTTAGTGTGAGTCATTTTATAAGAGTTACATTCCTCTGCAACTGAAAACTAGATGGAAAAGAAGAATCCAGAGGGAGTAGGAGAGTTCCTGGCAATGGGGGAACAAGGATAAATTATTTTGAAATAGGATGTGTCTTAGAAAAATATGGACTTGGAAATGATTCTAGGGCAACTGGTCATGTGGGTAGAGTGGTTAGCAGAAAGACAAACTTTCATCAGTTCTTAGCTTTGCCAAAAGAAGCCATTGTCCTATAGATTAGTTTTTTTTTAAATCCCAGAAAGCATTTCACTTTCTTTGGCATTTTATCCATGCCATTAGAAGGAAGGAGTGTTTGAAAGAATGAGCTGTTACATTTCTGTCTATAAACAGATGGAAGGCAAATTGCTTTATCCCAAGCCAATGATCTGGTTTCTAGTTGACTTTGTCAGCAGGTGCCATGTTTCAAGAAACAAAATACTTATCCTTGTACCCTACTGGCAAACCATAGTGGATTCAAATAGCTTTTAATATTTGATTCACTGAGGGGTGCCAGTAGGATAAGCCAAGTCCTAAATTCAATATTCAGACACATGTATTTGCCTGATATGCATGTTACCATTGGACTGTAATAGAGTGTTTTGTGGGAGGTTGAGACAAGAACTTTGTCCACAGTATAATTACCTACTCATCAAAACACTTTAGAAAGGGAGAAGTAGGTGTGTGACTCTGCATGAAGGAAGCTTTTCCTAATATTTAAATAAAACAGAGACATTATCAGTTTAAATAGTCTAAGTAAGTCAGTCTAGCATTTATGAAATATGTTTTACCATGGAAAATGGGGAATTATGATAAGAGGCAATATTAAAATGGAAACTGCCTAACAAGCCTAAAGAGAAAACATTGCTGAATGGAGAGATCAATGGTTTAGTATGAAGAGCACTAAAATTGGAATAAATAGAGAACTGAGTTGAAATATTAGCTTTGACATTTACTAGTTGTATTATTATCAGTAAGTTATTCAAATTTGCTAAGCATCAGAATTTTTGATGCTAAGCATCTGATTTTTCATTTGTCAAATAGGGATAAAAACACTTATATTACCAACCTATAGTATATACAGGTATATATATACTCTCTCTCTCTCTCTCTCTCTCTCTCTCTCTCTCTCTCTCTCTCTATATATATATATATATATATATATGGTACCTAATTCATTGTAAGGGCAGAATAAGATAGGTATATAAAATGATACAAATGTCAGTAATCTTTTATTTGGATTTTTATATTCTTCTACTATTTTATTTTATGTTCACCCAAGGAGTAAATATTTTTTCTTGTCTCATAAATTCATTTTAAATAGGGAACTATTACTAATTACTAAAAAGTTCTAGACTCTAGAATATCCAAGAATGCTTGTACCAGTCAGTGATTAACTAATGTCTGAGAATATTTTTTGTATTTGGGGATTATTGCTTATTGATCTATTTGGAACTATTGATCTTTCTATAGTCATTCTGTTTGGAAACAGATGCTCTAATTGCTAAGCACCTAGCTAATGTTTATATGGTACTTAATGGTCATGGTATACCATCTACACATTATCCAATATGGTGTGGAGAAAGCAGGACAGATTTTTATTATACCCACTTTACAATTGAAGAAATAGACTGAAAAGCAAGAAATTTACTTGAGATGATGATTACATTAAAAAAAAAAGAGAAGAGTTTCAATTCCTAAAACTCTGAATCCATGTCTAAGGTTTTTTGTGATACCATACATATTATCATGTCAGTCAGGACTCTTATTGAAAGTCAGGAAGTTCAGTATTCGAATGTTCTGCTTTAAGGTCTAGGAGTAATCAACATTTTCTAGCAAAAACCATGAGTAACATTAAATTCAAATCAACTGAAAGCTAAAATTTTTTCTTAAAAGGAACCCTGAGTAAATAGAAAAGCATAATGCGAACTCTCTAGCAAAGTGCCGTGGATATAGAAGATTCTTTAGAAATGTTTGTGGAATTAAATGTTTTTGAATCTAGAAAAATGGATTATAATTGAAAAAGTCTCTGGAGATGTATAGAGATTATATGCTGAACATGAATGGATGAAGTAGTTTTAGAATTAAATAACACGAGCAAAATAATGGCATATAAAGATGAAATAGTACACATAAAATCTGGTTTGTGAGGTACTTATAGTACAATAGTGGTCTGGTATTGGTCTGAAGAATGAACAAATGAAGGATAAAGGTATGTGCTTAGCATGTATCAGGCACTGTGCAAAGTATGTTGAGGATACAAATATTAAAACAAATACACATCTTGCCTTCAAAGACTTTACAATCTAATGCAAGAGAAAACACCTAAAAAAGGAGTGAGAAGAAGGGGCATATTGGTTTAGAAATTTAGAAGAATGATGAGTGGAAAGATATTGACTCACACATTCTCCCTAACATATACTATCTGTGAGCCCTCAGGCATGTCACTTAACTTGTAAGTATAACTGTCAGATTTCCAATTAAAGGTTAGTTGTTAACCAACATTAGTGGAGGAAATCTTTGACCCTAGGAACTTCCTGTGAAGACAAAATCACAGATGGTTTGAACCAAAGAAAATGTAATATCTATAACCCAGTGAGGCAAGAATATAGTATTCAAAGGTAGGTCTGCATTTATGTTTGAGTTATGAGTAGGGGATTGTTTCTCCTGGGTGGGTGGGGGGAGGCAGGCATTAAAATTAAGATGTGAACCCAATGTGGACCCTTCATTTAGAGACTGACAGATTTGACAATCTGACTTGTCAAATTCCAGGTCAGAACTGCTCTATAGATGCTGGGGCCCTTCATGGTCAGCATCAAATACCTACATTTGGCTCTAGGACTGAGGACCCAAATAGCAGTCTTTGTCTGCAGGAAAAGAAAGGTCAAAATAAGCATTATAAATGTTTTATTTTGAATATATAATATTTTATTTTCCTCAATTACATGTTAAAACATATTTAACATTTATTTCATTTTGAGTTCCAAATTCTGACCCTCTCTTCTCTCCCTCCTTCCTGAGACAGTAAAGAGTCAGATAAAGATTATACATGTGCAATCATGTAAAACATTTCATATTAGTCATTTTGTCCAAGAAGGTTTGACTAAAAGAAAGAAAGTAAAAAATAACATGCTTCAGTCTGTATTTAGACAGCAAGTTCTTTGTTGAAGTCAGATAGTATATGCTTCATCATTACTCTTGGGATTTTCTTGGATCAATTTCTTAGTTACTGAGAATAACTAAGTCATTTCCTCCTACAACATGACTGTTACTATGTAGAGTGTTTTCCTGGTTCTTCTTTGCATCAGTTCATGTAAGTCTTTACAAGTTTTTTTCTGAAATTATCTTGCTTGTCATTTCTTATAGCACAATAATATTCCATCCCAATCATATAGCACAACTTATTTAGACATTGCTCACGTGGTGGATATCTCTTAGATTTCAAGTTCTTAGCCACCACAAAAAAGCTGCTATAAATAGTAAATTAATATTAATAAGAATATATAATCCACACACAGAGTGAAGGGAGAAAGGCTGGCTTCTTTAAATAGAGGAGGTGGTGGTACATATGCTTTGTTTCAAGAAATTTAACCTAAAATAATCAACCAATAAACATTTATTAAATTCTTATTATGTGCCAGGAATCAACCTATGCTAAAGATATAAAGATATCATTAAATAGTCCTTGTTCTTAAGATCATACATTCTATGAAGGAAGTCTTTGTGTGTGTGTGTGTGTGTGTGTGTGTTTAAGAAGTAAATATAAATTATGTTGATGAGTAGAAGTTATGACTGCAAAGATCAGGAAAAACCACTGGAATACATGAAATTATAGCAAAAAAGGGAATGAGAATAGATTACAGTAAAGTTTCTCAAATATGAGACAAACCTGAAATGTACTAGATGAATGCATTGCGAGGAAGAATATTTGGTAATATAAAAGAGAGGAAAGTGAAGTTATAAGTGATCAGCAAATCAAGAGTATATGCAGGGATATTTTAGAATTGGAACTGCGAAAAAGAGGCATTCAGAATCAGGGAAAGAACAGGAGGAAGACATGTCAGCATTAGTGTGAATGAATGTTATACTTCATGTAAAACTTGATTATGTTTGTAAAGTTGCAAATGCAAAGGTTCCTAGAATAATAAATATTTTCTCTTCAAAAATGAAAGCTTTATTTTGTCAGCAAACTATCTTTACTTGGTAAGTTGAGTTTTGTGGAATGGAATTGGACTCCTTTTTGAAAAAAAGAAAAATTGTAATTAGAAACAGCTGATTTTCAACTCTTCTCTGCTGTTGTGGGTAAAATTTAGCATCAGATCATTCCAAAAACAGATGCCACTCAACTCCACCTCTGGGGTCAGCATGTAATTCCCTGAACAAGCTAGAATCAGAGGTCCAATGTTATCCATGCAACTGTTCTTTGTTCTCTTCTCCTGCAGCTGAAATGAACACCATAAATGAGAGCACAGAGATACTCCACCTTAGCACAAACATAGAGAAAAAAACAGAAGTCTGTGAGCGTTCCTGTGAAGAACTAGGCAGCATGATCAATGAAATATCGGGGCTACACAGCCTGGTCAACAGCCTCAGAGAAAATCTAAATAAAGTGGTAAGTTCCTGTATGGTTAAGCTGGAACAGAAAAGCATGTTTTAAAGTGAGATGATCAGAGTCAAATCTTCCTTCTAGTGTTTATTCCTTGTGAAATCTTTTCAAGGACTTGTAATCCATAGGTCTCAGGTTTCTTATTTATAAAATTAGGGAGCTTGAGTTAGGTGGACTATGAGGAGGATTTTATCTCATTTGATAATAGATTAATATTTCTCTAAGTATAGCTGAAGGAAGACAATGTGTGTGGCTGACGAAAGTCTGATCACGAGGTAGCATTTATGTCCAAGTTGAAATAGTTTCTCTAGAAATTCCATATTGAGTATTTGGCAGATGGTTGTTCAAAGAGTTCTGTTTGTTTGCTTGAGTATCATTTGATGTATGAGTCCATTGACAAGAGAATAGAACATGAAAAGATTTGCAAATTTTCTAAAATTCCATCTGTCTTATGTCCAGATGGATTCTCTGTTTTACAGAATATATGGCATTTATAGGAGATGTGGCAACATTGTTTGACTTAGTGGATGATTATCTGGAACCTGAGTTGGACTGAAGAAGGGAAGTGAGAAAAATATGCCAATGAGGAAAAATTATAGCTCTTTATAAAAGATAAAAAGCAGTAGAATCCAGATTTAAATTCGAACATGATGAATGCTACAAGTTTACTTTTGCACAGTAACAGAGACTACAATATTAATGGGAGGATAAGAATGGTGAACAAGACCAGAGATAGAGCATCTGGGTCTGGTTATTTAATGATATTTGGGGAAAAGAAGGGGAAGGGAAACATCTGTGAAAACTATGTGACTGGGAAAATATTGTTTTATGACCTAAGAAATGTCCTGTGTTCAAATTCTAAATTAGAATTATACAGGCCTTTCTCTGAGACAATCCTTTTTTATGTACAATATTTTTTAATTCAAGCTGTTTATTTTCAGAACACGTACAAAGATAAATTTTAACATTCAACTTTGCAAAATCTTGTCTTCCAAAAGTTTTTTTTCTTTCCCTCATCCCCCCTAGACAGCAAGTAATCTAATATATTAAACTTGTGCAATTCATCTATACATATTTCCACAATTATTATGGTACACAAGAAAAACCAGATCAAAAAGGAAAAAAATGAGAAAGGAAAAAATGCAAAGAAATTACAATGAAAAAGGTGAAAATACTATGTTGTGATCCACAATTGGTCTTCATAGTTCTCTCTCTAGGGGCAGATGGCTGTCTACATCACAAATCCATTGGAACTAGCATTATTATTGAAAAGAGTCATGTCCATCAGAATTGATCATCATATAATCTTCTTGTTGCTGTGTCCAAAGTTAAGCTGGTTCTATCTGAGACAATCCTTACTATTTCTTGCTATAATTTTGTAGAATTAGCAAGTGAATGAGTTCTCAGTCTTTTATTTTTTTCTTTTGTGAATCTGGCTGTCTAGCGTATATGATTGCTAGATAAAGTATGTGATCATGAAAAAGAATGATGAAAAAGAATGATGCTAGAGCTATTTTGAGGTGGAAATATTAAGCTGGCTTTCTTGTAGCACCAAGCACCTCAAGGACAAGTCCTACAATCATCTCTTCCTCCCATTATTTAGAGAGTATTTAAATTTTCCATTTGAGAAATTCATTCACTTTAAAGCTAAACTTGGCCTAAGGAAACAGAAATATATAACTTCCAAACCTAATCTCTTGCTTCCTTTATTAGTGGAATGGCTTTTAGACTTCTTTGAATCTATCTGAAGGAAGTATCTGTCAGGAATAGTTAAAAGTAGAAATATAATCTCATTAGACTAGAAAGCATGGATAATTTTGTACCAAACCAAAGCAAAAGTTTAACAGTGTTTGCATCTAGGTTGGGATCAATCTACAAAGCACAATGTTTCCTCCCTTCTAATGCATTCCTATATCAAGAGTTGTCTTTAAGGGGGCATGCATTTAAAGCAAGCTACTCAGGCAGATAACTCTAAGATAGAGGGTATTTGCACTCTTATGCCTTGATGATGTTGGTGTTGGTAGGAGGTTGGTATATATTTTTTTCTTTTGTTGTTAGCACAAGTTATAAGAGCTACTTCTGTCTATCCTTTCCAAAAAACAGTGGTTTTTTGGAATCTTAGTCCTGTGGCAATGGGCAAGGGTGGCTGCCTTCATTTGTTTGACTCATCAGTCAAAACCCAGGAGTAATTGAGTAGAAAAAGGGAAACAGTTCAGCCTATTGTAAAATCAGCAGAACATCAAGATATGAAGTGAGTAAAAATAGAAACTGCCTGTATAGTTTTGGTTTGTGGTTAGTAAAATACTTAAGGATGATGTTATGGTAGCAATAGTATTAGCAGCTGTAGTAGTAGAAGATCCAGTAGTAGTAGTACATTAGTACTAGTAATATTAAGCAGTGGGAGTAATAGCAGTCATAGTTGTAGAAGTTGAAGTTGTAGTAGTAGCAGTACAATAGTACCAGTAGTATTAAGTAGAAGTAGTAAATAGGAGTAGTATTAGACATAGTTGTACAAATGGTTGAATAATAGTAGTATTAAGTAGTAAAAGTAGTAGTAAATTGTAGTAGTAAAAAGTAGCAGCAGTAGTAGAAATAGTTGCAATGGTAAAACAGAAGTGATAATATTAAGTAGTAGAAGTGTTAATAAGTAATAGTAGCACAGTACTAGTAGCAGTAAAAGGAGTAGTAGTAGAAATATTTTAGTAGTAGTAACTGTCATAGAAAAATATTAGTAATATTAAGCAGTAGAAGTAGCATTAAGTAGTTTAGTGCTAGTAGTAGTAATAGTAGCAGTAGTGATGGTAATAGTAGTAGTAGTAGTAGTAGTAGTAGATGTAGTAGCGGTAGTAACAGTGGTAGCAGCAGCAGCAGCAGCAGTAGTAGTAGTATTAGCAATAATAAAAGTAATTTTGTAGTGGTAATAGTAGTAACTATTTATATGGTGCTTTGTATTTCTTCAGCTTTCATTATTTTCCATCCTTACTAACCCAGAATCATCTGTCACAAAGTGGTATAGATATGCTTTATGTTTCTTAATAATAACAATGTTACAGTAGCTAATACAATGCTTCAAGATTTTCAAAGTTTTATTTTATGTCCATTATTATTTCATTTGAATTTTATTTCAAGTAAGAAATATTTAACAGAAAGCAGAAGGTTATCATTAAGATGTCTTAATACTGACTTGGAATTGAACTTGGATTTGGATTTTATGTGTGCCTTTTGTTGGCTGGTGTCTTTACTTTTCTAGACAAATGATAATCAAGTTCTCTGGGAACTCGTTGGTGTCCCTCTAAAGGTGAGGAACCAGACGGCATGTTGGCAGGATGGCCGTTTCTTCCAAGATAATGAGACCTGGGTAGTGGATAGCTGTACTAAATGTACTTGCAAGGTGAGAATTTGGAAGCATTTCTCTGTATAAGAAGGGAGGAAAAGGGGGCGGGGGGAAGAGTGAGAAAGAGAGAGAGAGAGAAAGAGAGAGAGAGAGAGAGAGAGAGAGAGAGAGAGAGAGAGAGAGAGAGAAAGAGAGAGAATGAGTTTGTGACTTTTGTATATTGATGCTCCTTTTTTTTGGGTCAATAAGGAGGATAAAATGAACTGGAGAAAATGATTTTGCTTCTTGCTTCCTATCAATTTTAGAGTTAGAATTCCAGAGAGGTACACACTTTTTTATCTCCTTCATAAGTGACTAGTAGATATAGTTTTCTTCCCTCCCTCCCTCCCTCCCTCCTCCTTTCCTTTCCTTTCCTTTCCTTTTTCCTTTCCTTTCCTTTCCTTTCCTTTCCTTTCCTTTCCTTTCCTTTCCTTCTTTCCTTTCTTCCTTTCCTTTCCTTTCCTTTCCTTTCCTTTCCTTTCCTTTCCTTTCCTTTCCTTTCCTTTCCTTTCCTTTCCTTTCCTTTCCTTTCCTTTCCTTTCCTTTCCTTTCCTTTCCTTTCCTTTCCTTTCCTTTCCTTTCCTTTCCTTTCCTTTCCTTTCCTTTCCTTTCCTTTCCTTTCCTTTCCTTTCCTTTCCTTTCCTTTCCTTTCCTTTCCTTTCCTTTCCTTTCCTTTCCTTTCCTTTCCTTTCCTTTCCTTTCCTTTCCTTTCCTTTCCTTTCCTTTCCTTTCCTTTCCTTTCCTTTCCTTTCCTTTCCTTTCCTTTCCTTTCCTTTCCTTTCCTTTCCTTTCCTTTCCTTTCCTTTCCTTTCCTTTCCTTTCCTTTCCTTTCCTTTCCTTTCCTTTCCTTTCCTTTCCTTTCCTTTCCTTTCCTTTCCTTTCCTTTCCTTTCCTTTCCTTTCCTTTCCTTTCCTTTCCTTTCCTTTCCTTTCCTTTCCTTTCCTTTCCTTTCCTTTCCTTTCCTTTCCTTTCCTTTCCTTTCCTTTCCTTTCCTTTCCTCTTTTCCTCCCTCCCTCCTTTCCTCCCCCCCCTTTACTGTTGGTATTCTCCAAAGGTTGTATTGTCAGTGTTTATAAAGACTTTTAACTACAGAAATTAATGAAATAATTTTCTTTGCAGAAATTTAAAACAGTTTGCAGCCAAATCACCTGCCCAGCAGTCACTTGTGCCAATCCATCCTTTGTTGAAGGTGAATGTTGTCCATCCTGCTCCCCTTGTAAGTATAACTATAAATGGGAAGAATCAATTTTATGCAAATTAAGGGCAGTTAATTGCAGGGTGGACAGATGCCTGATGGAGATAAGAAGATCTGACTTCAGTTTGATCTCAGATACATATTAGCTATGTAAAGCATTTAATCTTTTCCTTCTTTCTGCATCTGCAAAATAAAATAAAATAAGTGAAGAGTTAGATATTATTGAATGACCAAACATTAATGAAATGTGCTGAGCACTTTATAAGTCTTTTCTTATTTGATTCTTAACAATTCGACGATCGTGGCTGATATTATCCCCATTTTACAATTGGGAATATGCTATTTCTCAAGATTATTGTAAAGATAAAATGAGATAATATTTATTTGTAAATATGTCTGAAATATTTTAAAATCTTAAAAAAATTATAAATGTCAGCTGCTATTGCTGCTATTGTTACTACTACTATTATTCTTCCTCTTCCTATTAGTGTATATATATAATTGAAGGTAATAAGTTGGTATGGAAGAAAGAATGAGGAAAGTAAATGCAAAAAACAAAAACAAATAGAAAATTCAATCTTTTTTAGGGACTAGTTATGCTTTAAAAAAGAAATAAAGTATTATTTTTCATCAAGATGTCTTGAAATGCCCCAAAATTAATGCTTACATAAAGAGAATAACACTATGAATTATACCAATTCATATATAGCCATCAGCATGGCTGGGGCATGGACATGGGGACTTGACCAATAAGTAGTGGATCCAAGTTTCAAACTGATGTCTATTTTCACTATAATATGTTACTATGAGAACACATTTTTTAAAGTGGTATTTTCTAGGAAAATGTTCTACTTTTTCACTGCCTTTTTAAAAAAAAATGTTTCTTTTGATTTGCAATTAAAAGAATAAGGAATGACACAGGGACAAAATTTTTCTCTATCATGATATTACTGAGAATCTTTTTTTGGGGGGACTTCTCTCCCCAAGTCTCCTTTGTTGGGCGTTCTTTTGTGTTCTCACTGCTTTTTATATCTCATTACTAGAATATCCCAGCCCTTGAGATTTTATCTCTGTTATTTGGGTCAGGGTTGAAGACTTTCCCTTGGTGGGATTTTAATATTGTGACCTGCTATCAGTGACATAATGTGAATTCTCTGATTTCAGAGTAGTTTCCACTGTAGCCACCTACAATCTTTGGTCTTTATTGTACCTAGGATGGTTTCTATATAGGATGATATACTTGTAGAAAAGGGAACAAATGTTTTGTTTCATTAGATGATAGACAGTATCTGGTAAATGTTTAACAGCTAGTTCTTGAAAGAAAATGCATACATGACACATTTAAAGTGTAATATATATGTATATTATTAGCATTCTGGCCATCATTTCAAAAATCTAGATAATTAGCAAAAAAATAAATCAAGCTTTGATTTGTGGCATTGATCAATTTCCACCCACACTGAAAATTTATCAACTGTCTTCTGTGAGCTGACTCTGGTTCACTTCTGAATCTAAACACATTAAAAAAAATCATTATTGTTCAATTTAGTTTTGACATTAAAAACCTCTATTAAATATGAGACACTATATCATTTCTATGCCTAAATGATCCAAGTATCTATGAAGGTGGGTTCTGAACTTTAGAATATTTTATTTTCTCTGATCACCTAGTCAATGACAATGAAGAAGGCTGGTCCCCATGGGCTGAATGGACAGAATGCTCTGTCACATGTGGTTCAGGAACACAGCAGAGAGGACGCTCCTGTGATGTCACCAGCAACACATGTCTAGGACCTTCTATCCAGACAAGAATGTGTAGCCTTGGCAAATGTGACAACCGAAGTAAGTGATTGAAGTTCTATTCTTATAAAGTCCCTTATTTCCGTTAGTGCTATAAGCTGGTATGTCAACAAATTCAGGCCGTTCAATTTTGAGCATGTTGGTATACTTGTAACTCTTTTTGTTATAGAAATGACATGCCTTCTGATTGCTTATTTCTGATTGCTTATTGTAGTTACCCTCCACTGTTATAGAAATCTTTCCCACATTAAGCCCTAGGATGTTCAAATTTAGAAGGGTTAACTATTTCTTATTCTCATTTTAGGTAATGTTTTACTTCTTTTCTAGGTTCCAACTTTGAAATATCACTGTTAACAAGTCAAACATCTGGATCTGGGTTGGGTCCTCTGGATGAACTTTAGTTATTCCCTTCCTGTTTTCAGCAATGTAGGATATTAATCTCCTTCTGCTATGTTTCTGCATCTGTTAGAACGGCAAGATGGTGGCTGGAGTCACTGGTCACCTTGGTCTTCCTGCTCTGTAACCTGTGGATTGGGGAACATCACTCGTATTCGTCTCTGTAATTCTCCTGTCCCACAGCTGGGAGGAAAAACTTGTAAAGGAAGTGGACGTGAGACAAAAGAATGTGAGAAGTCCCCATGTCCAAGTAAGTCTGTATGAACAGTAGCACCCTACTGGGTCTGCTTGTATGTGTTACTACTAGTTGAAGGATTGCTATGGTCACAGGCTGATAGAAAGAAGATATTTGTTGCCAGAGTCTGTTTTCAAAACTAGCCCAGCTTGAATAAAATAAGCACTGGAAACATTTTCATTGAAATAGGAAATGCTATATAACCATCTTGGCATGGCCTGCTTTTGAAATTTGGCCTTTCAGATTGAAGCTGATTGCCTGGGCTCAAAATTGATCTTATATGGTTTAACTCTGATTTCATTTGTCTTTTGTGAAGACTTCTGTATAAAATTAAAACAAAACAAAACAAACCAAAATAAAAACCTTTCAAACTGTAAATTTTTATAGTAGTAAATTCATGAAGTAATAGATGACTTAAAGTTATGTAGCATAAAAACACAAACAATCCCAAAACTATTTTTCCCTTTTTCTTTCTTCTCAATTACATTGTAAGGGGTGGGGATTGTAAAAGACAGGATTACTCTGATTAGATTTGCCCAACTTCAAGAAAATCTATTTGAAAAAAGGTGAAATATGATTGAGAAAAGAGAGCACTCTTATTTTATTTGTAGAAGAAATTTTCCTTGGCAAAATGTCAAATTGCAGTCTTTCTTTAAATGATGAGCTTCCTTAGTAGTTTGATTCATATGAGACTTTTCAGAGTTGTATGAACAAATCACTAGAGTTGTCTCAGAAGAGCTAAGTTCAGATCCTGTCTTTCTTATTATCTGTTTTATCTTGAGAAAGTCACCTCATATTTATGAGCACTTGGTTTTCTCATCTGTGAAATAGGTTAGATGTAAAATGAATTGCTTGACCTCTAAAGTACTTTCTGGCTTTATATCTCAGGTCCTTTGAGCATATATGAAATAAGCTAAATTGGTAATATAAAAGTTCTTTATAAAACTTGAAAAGTTCAAAATAAAGTAAAAATAATTATCTGAAATACTACTATTTTTAAAAACTATATACTTCATCTCAAAATCATAGAATATTGCTACTGACTGGACTTAAACTCTATTAGTGATCACCCCAGTCTTTGCTTGAAGAGCCTAGTATATTCTGATCATCTCATTATACCTTTTTTGTTGCTAGGTCATTCAATTGTGTCTATCTTTTGTGACCCCATGGTTCATAGCATGACAGACTGTTCTGTCCTTCCTTATCTCTCAAAATCTGTCCAAGCTTATGTTCTTTGTTTCCATGATGCCATCAATCTATCATATCTTCTGCAATCATCTTTTTCTTTTGTCTTCAATCTTTCTCATTATCAGAGTCTTTGCCAGTGAGTCCCACCTTCTCAATTTAGATATTTGTGGTGTTTTTACTTAACTAGAGTCAAAATAATCCTCTTCTCTACTTCTTTTCATTTGTAGTGGCCTAGAGTATCTAATAGTTCTTTCATAAGACAGGCCTTCAAATACTTGAATACAGTTATCATATCCATGTTTTGCTAATTAGTACCAAACTCAAAACAGAATCAATTCTAAATTCCCCAGAAAGTTAATTACACATTTATGCAGTCCTTTTAAGTTCACAAAGAACTTTTCTGATAATTCTGAAAGACAGGTTAAATTAGTAGTTGTATAATCATTTTACAGATGTGGAAACAGTCTTAAAAGGTTAAGTAAAATATGCATGATCATATAGAATAAGACCTTAATATTTTCCTCCATTTATTTACACACACATATATTGTATAACAATATACACACATATAATAACATATACATATATGTATGTATCTATCTCTATTTATGTATTTATCATCTGTCTATCTCTGCTGTCTGCCTCAATACAGGATAAGGGCCTTGAGGGCAGGGATTTTAAAATCTTGTCTTTATATTCTGAATACCCAGCACAGTGTAAGCATTTAACAGTGCCACATAGAAACCATTTAATGTTTTTATCTTTGTTTATAAGTATTTTTCTCATCACTAATCTTTAATTCTTCTTTCAATTACAGTTAATGGTCGATGGAGTCCATGGTCTCCCTGGTCTTCCTGCTCTGTTACGTGTGCTGGAGGCATTCGTGAGCGATCCCGAATCTGTAATAATCCTGAGCCACAGTATGGAGGAAAGGATTGTGTGGGAGATGTGAAAGAACACCAGATGTGCAACAAACGGAGTTGTCCCGTTGGTATGTAGAAAGTAATCAATGCTTCTGTTCTGATTTGGCAACATGTGAACTTTAACTGCCTTTGGCTGGCCATGATCTAGATACTCTGAAGTAGGAATTATATACAGTGTAGTCTGAATTATAACCATAAAGTAGTCCATCAAACAAAATCAAACTTCTGAATAGAGTTATCATGACTTTGTCTTATATTTATTTTAACATGATTAGTATTTGGAATATTAAAAGTATAATTCCATCTTTCCTTCTCTCTTCACAGATGGATGTTTATCTAATCCTTGTTTTCCTGGAGCAGAATGCAATAGTTTCCCTGATGGCTCTTGGTCATGTGGCTCTTGCCCAGTTGGCTACTTGGGGAATGGCACTCATTGTGAAGATCTTGATGAAGTAGGTGCCCTTTCTGGGCTATCATATCCCAATATATTTTTTTGCCCGTAGGATAAAGTTCAAGCATCATTTGAAGATTAGAAAGCTCAACAAACCAGTTGTTTTGCTTTTTTCCCTACAGTGCACAGTTGTCACAGATGTCTGCTTCATATCCAGTAAGGTTCACCGCTGTGTCAACACCAATCCAGGCTTCCACTGCCTGCCATGCCCCCCACGCTACAAAGGAACTCAGCCTTTTGGGGTGGGGCTGGATGCAGCCAGAACAGAAAAGCAAGTAAGTAATGTGGATGTGAGGTCAATGGGCAAGAAATCAGCTGTGTAAACTCAGAGTGCATCACTTTCTAGTGACAACTTAGCCAAGAGCCACAAGGAAAGAAGGGTGGGAGCATCTAGTCTCTCATCAGTTGGGAAGGAAATGCACCTTCTGTTTGTGGGCTTGTTAGCACAGGCTACATGTTTCACTTTGGCTAGCACTTACTGTAAAATTATTTCTGGGAGTTTGGATTGGAAAACAAAAGAACAAATTGAGAAAATATCATAGTTGGGTAGGGAGTAAAACTGAAATTCTAAAAATGCAATTTCACAATTTCAGTAAAATAAAATACCCCAAAATATCAGAGGTGAGACTTGATCTGATCTTTTGAGCTATTAGTCTAGCCATTTACCTACTACATGACAGTCTCATTATTGTCTTATAGACTGTTCTAAATACTTGTTAGCTTTATTTGGCATAATAAATTAATATATTTAAAATTATTTGGGGTGGTAGTGGTGCAGATTTTTGCAATTTATGTAGACAATATGTCAAACACAGAGGGAGTCAGAAACACTTCCAAGTGTAGCCTAGATCAGATTAAAATTTAATGGAAAAATATTAAACAAAATAAATAATAGTACAGTAAAATAAAGATTACATTACATTTTAAAACTAAGAGGGTTTATAGAACATAGAGATTCTTCTCTAAGTTTCAATGGTTCCCATTTCTTTTTGAGTTTGAAATAGCTGATGTAGACTTTTTTACATTCCTGCCTAGAAATATATACATGGGAAGGAGGGAAATGTAGGGAGGATTTTGGAATGGGATATAAAGACAGAAAAAATAAAATGTATTAGTATTTCTAGGCTGCTTGCCACTTAAAAGGAGGTACAGATTAGCAATAGCAAACCAGATGAATGAAGACTTCTGGTTACATGAATTCTGCTGTCTATGTGGAGTCAACCATAGTCTTCTGTTTTTCTTTAATGCCTTTAAGGTCTCATATATGTCACACTACCACCTAGTGCCGTATCCACATAGACACTTAGTAAGTATTGGCTATTGATGTTCAGATATCTGGTATTGCAGGTTTGTGAACCTGAAAACCCATGCAAAGACAAGACTCACAACTGCCATAAGCATTCGGAATGCATATACCTGGGCCATTTCAGTGATCCAATGTACAAGTGTGAATGCAAAACTGGCTATGCTGGTGATGGGCACATCTGTGGTGAAGACTCTGATTTAGATGGCTGGCCTAATAAAAACCTTGTCTGTGCAACAAATGCCACATATCACTGCATTAAGGTAAGTGGAAAGGTACATGAGTTGTGTCTTTTTTTTTTTTTTGAGACGTTTGTGTATTTGTGTGCTTGTGTGTGTGTGTGTCTTATGGAAGCAGATTTTGTTACTTTCCTATCGTATGGCATCATTGTGATATAATGAGAGATCCTCACAATCATCCTAGAAGGAGGGTGCTATTATTATTCTCACTTAACTTTTGAGGAAATGTAGGCAGTTTAAAGACTTATTCAAGGTCACACATCTAGAAAATGTGTGAAGCAAAGTTTTTACTCAGGATTTCTTAATTCTAGACCAAATACTATATATATTGAACCACCTACCTATTTAAGTTGCCATTCTCATACATTTCTTTCTTAAGTCAAAGATCTCATAATATGATACTTCTGGGGAATAAAATTCATCTGATCATAAAAATACATAGTAGGTGTATTCATATTTTACCTTTTGTAGTCCAAATGAATTTTAAACATTTATCCCATTTATTCTACAAGGAGGATTTGTGCCTAGATATACAGAGATAACGAATATTTACAGATAATATATATTACATATGCATACACATATATATATATATATATATATATAAATGAATTTTGAGTTCTTTTGAAGTTCCTTTCAATGATGCAGATTGTGAATGATCCGTTCCTGTCCAGCCTGTACGGTTCATGTATGTGCATGTATATGTGTGTATGTATTTATACATACTTGCAAAGATACAAGATTTATGTACACTGAGAAAGAGAGAAAAAGGCATAGAGAAAATTAAAGAGGGAATTGATTCCTCTTAGATAATTTGTTAACTTTGCAGACTTTATGCTCACTGAGCTTCATTTGCCAATGCTGATTTAGCTTAACTATGACATTTCAAGTACTTCATCTATAAAACACAGAAACTGGAACTGATGGTTGACAATCACATCCACCATCACTACTAACCCATTAGTAGTATATTAGTGGCTATTACCACTACAACCACCACCACTACCACCACCACAACAACATTTATGTATCTCTTTAAAAACCAAAGAGTTTTACTTCCATTGCTAAATCTACAAACCTATAATAGAAGAGATAGTTTACAGCCTGAATAGACTATTGTATTCAGGTCTAGAAAGACCTTAAGTTAAATGCCACCGCAGACAGACAGTTAGCTTTATGACCCTGTGCTAGTCACCTGATCTCTCTCAGCCCTGGTTTTTTTCATCTCATGGGGCAATGATAATTCCTACTTTCATGATTGTTGTGAGGATCAAGTGAAATAATATATTTAAAACTTTCTTAAGGTACTACATAAGTATTAGGTATTATTAAAATGTTTTAATATTTATAAATTTTTCTCATCACAAGAACCTCATGAGATAGGTTATTATTATTTTAATAGATGATTAATGTGAGATTTACAATAGAGAAAGGATTTGGCCCAAGCCACATAGATAATAATTAGAAGTTCTGAGAATTGCATTCAGTGATTTCTACATTCTCTGCTCTTTCTTCACCAAGTTGCAAGCAGAGTAGAAACATTAGTACCTTAGAACCACTTTAAAAATGAAGGTGCAAATGTTGCAAACCCCCATTTTTCCTCCAATTTACCTAATTCTTCCTCAGGATTCCTATAACTAATGTATAGTAGAACTAATATTCTTGATTATTCACCTGAAAAAATGGTACATTTCCAAAGATGGGTAGGTGAATAAGATTATTTGATATTTCTGGTGCATGTAACTGTCTGAAAAATGTTGATTGACTGAAAATTCACATTAAACTTTTAATTATAATCTGAACTGGTTATGATCAGTTCACCAAACAAAAGTAGATCAGGGCATAGAACTAGAAATATCGTGAAAATGATGACATCCATGACTAAAGGAACATTTATTAAACAACTACTATATAACAGTTATTATAGTAACATTAGAGACACAAAGGCAAAAGATTCACAATGGAATGGGATAGATAATATGTAAACAAAAAGTATATATGGAGGATAAATTTGAAATAACTAACCAATGGAAGGCATTATTTATAATTAAGGGGAGATTAGAAATGCCTATAGGATTTCACTTGAAATAGAGAAAAATTCAATGAGTTCAAAAGCAGCAGATTACAATGTCCATACACATAAGTAGCATGTGTTTGAAGACTGACCTGAGGCTAAATACGGTAATACCAGATCACCATGATTAAAAAAATTTACTAGTTAACCTGGGGCACCATTACTGCTAGTATTAATAGTAATATTACCAGTAGAACTAGTACTCTAGTTCTTTGGATCTGTGCCAGTTTTAATGCATTCCTCTACTCCTGTTGTCACGATATTCTGATATATATTGGCTCAAGATAAAGCATTTCTAATCAGAAAAATGCTATATGTTGAATACATTTGGAAGATCTTACCTTCTGAGGGCTTGTTAATGTCTATGGTGACTTAATAAAAACAAATTTTTTTGATGGTTACATTTTGATAATAGCAAGTATTCTCAGGAGGTTCTTATCTGGAGCTCATTTTGAATTGTTAATATGATTTTAGTCCTTTTTTGTATATCTTGCTCACTAATAGGAACAACATGAAAAGGCAGAAAATTACTTTTTTAGGTAATAAACTCCAAAATGAACATGCCCCTCCACCCAAACTACCTTTTTTGTGGAAAATTGAAGTCCACTGGAGTTGCCAGTTTTTTCTTTTGGCATCTGATTTTGTCATCTAAGGTTGTGAGAAGAAAGGGAAAGATTGACTAAGTATTCTTGAATGATTTTAAACTTTTAGAAAGAGACAGTTCTATATTTTCTTGTTTATTAGTGTTTGACAAACCCATTGAGATTCACTGCTTAGAAAATAAGATTATCTTTTGTCTCCAATCATTATAAGGCACATAATTTCAGGGCAGAACTTGAAAACAAATACACTCATCACTTTAAAGGCTGGCAAATAACTTATGCTCTTGTGATTTCTATATAAAAGTTTCTTATTAAAGAAGCCTATTTGGCATTTTTTCTTCTTACTTACAAGGGTTGCTTTATTGAATACATTTTATTGAATGATGGAAATATTGTGAAAATGATGACAGCCATGACTAAAGTTTAGAGGAAACTTTAGAGGCCAAATTTAACTTCTTCATTTTACACAGGAGGTACAAGTCTGAAAATATTAAATGATTTGCTGATACAAGCATTACATGATAGAGGCAAGATTTAAACATGAAAATCTTCAAACATGTCTGCAAAATTGACTCAATGTTTTTAAAAATAAAATTTCAGGATAACTGCCCCCACTTGCCAAATTCTGGTCAGGAAGATTTTGATAAAGATGGCATTGGCGATGCTTGTGATACTGATGATGACAATGATGGTGTGGATGACGAGAAGGTAAGTTAGTTCTTTTAATTACATTTCTAACCATGTACCATAATATGGCAACTATTTTTAAAAATTTGACAGTAATCACTTTGGTCATTTTTTACCTAATGAAAAAAATCTTTCCAAATATTTCTACATGCACATGCTTTCTCTTGGCAATCTGATCTACTCATGACTTTTGTCCTCTCCCACTAATTTTTTTTTGTATGGATAATTCCTAAGTTTCCTTTTTTTTTTATTCCCAGATTCTCAACAGAATTTTCATCCTATATGTCTAATTATCTGCCAAATAACAGTACATGAATGCCCCACTGATATTTCAAATCAACAGGTCTCAAAATTAACTCAATCATCTTCACCATAATTCACTCTTATCCTTTCCCTATAGCTTTTCTAGTTGTGTTAGTGATCCTACCTTTCCACCATTATGATCTAGACTCTTAAATATGACTTCATCTTGAACTTTTCTCTAGTCTTTATGTCTTATATCTATTTCATTTTCTGATACTATTGATTCTGGGTCTACAATGTCTGCCATGGCTGCCTTTTTTTGTTCCCATTAGCATGGCAACCATCGTTACTTAAATTCTTGACTCTCATTGTTTAAGGTTGATTGATACCTGTGTAACCTTCCTAAGGTGCCACTTTCTCTGATCAAATGATTTTTCAACTCAAAACCTTTTATTGATTGTTCATTGCCTAACAAATAATGTATGAACTTCAGTTCATCACTCAGCTATCTAACTTTAGCATTATTTGGACATTCATGTCCTCGTATATTTTCCAGCTTCAAAATGGATCTTCTGCTTTATTCCTTATTATACAATTTTTATACCTTACCATCTATTCAAACTAGGTTGCTTCCACAATGAATAGACATCCTTTTTTACTCATATTTATGTTGCAATTCCCCTCCCCAGAAAAATTCTCTTCTGCCATACTTATCTTCTGAATTTTTTATTTCTTTAAGGTCCAGCCTAAGTTACTTGAGCCTCTTCTTAATATTTTAATGGGAATCAAAATCTCTCTTCAATTTTATAGCACTTTATTTGGATCTCTTCTGTTCACACCATATTCCCCCTTTTGTCATAATTAAATATGTGTATGGAAGACATATATGTGTATATAACACAGAGGAAAATGTGTGGTTTTTGTTCCAAGCTGTATATTCCTTCCATCTATGCAGATTGCAATTCATCTACATATTCTCACATCTAGTGCTTTTTGTCCATTTCTTCAAAGATTCTCCACAAAGTATTTTGTTCTTTAAGGTTCAAGATTGTCTTCTGCCAAATCATAGTTAGGTGATACTGAGCAAATCACTTAACTTCTTAGTTTTCTAGGTACTCACCTAACTAAGACTATAAATTGCAGGCAAGGTCCAGTATTGTTAGAGGAAATGTCCTCATCTAACAGTGTCCTGTGTCAATGAAATCACAAATCCTGGCCTTGTCTGTTTAAATGTAAACTTGATTTTATATGATACCACAATTGAGTAAATTGTGGCAAAAATAACAGAGTTAAGATTTTTGCCCCTGAATTTGACTTCAAGTCTACTCATTATTAGACTTCACAACTATAAGAACAAAGACATTTCTTAAGACTTAATCTGTACTATGTCTTTGACTAGACTTTATTATTTCACTCCTGGCTATTTTATACCAGACAATAAATATGTTATAGTAAAAATACATAAAATAAGGGACTATAATTCTCATCTGAGCAAAATTTCAAATGAAATAATACTTATAAATCACAGTGTCTGGCACATACTAAATATTATGTAAATGCTTATTTCCTTTTCTTTCAACTCAAACAAACATTTTCAATTTTGTTCTACTATGTTTTCTCTTCAATTATTTCCTTTGTCTTTATAGGACAATTGCCCCCTTCTTTTTAATCCCCGTCAATCTGATTATGACAAGGATGAGGTTGGAGATCGTTGTGATAACTGCCCTTATGTGCACAATCTTGCTCAGATTGACACTGACAATAATGGAGAAGGTGATGCCTGTTCTGTAGATATTGATGGAGATGGTAAGTTCTTTTTCTTTCTCATTGCATTTCATGTTTTTTTTCCTGGTAAAGGATTAGAAGTAGATGCAAACCATGATCTATTTTGTGGTAGTGTGATGCTTCATTCATTTTTGGAAATTATGATAAAATGATCAGCCTAATTGACCTCATAGAAACCATACTCCATATGCATTTCCCTCTTATTCTTATCTCTTTATATCCTTCTGTGGTGAATATCTTCAACCATACTGAAATAGACACACAAGTTTGATGAAGTTTGTGTATGCCCTCCTTAGTTTTTTGTGTTTTTTTCCTTTTATTCCTTTCACAGTTTGGGGGGAATCAATATCCTCTTGCCTCAATCAAATTCTGCTTTGGAAAAAAAATGATAACAATGATTTATAGTTTGTGGTTTATATTTGTTCAAGAATATATGCATTTTTGCATTATTGTAGTGTGTATATCATGCAAAAGCATTTTAGCCATTGAAACCAAATAGGGCAATTTTTCTTCTTCAGCAGGGGGCTTTCAATGGTCCTGAAATTGTGCCACAGAAGCAATTACATGCTCTATCTACCAATTACTATAAGATTTCACCATTAATACTATTAAGGGACTTGTTTGGGGCTTTATCTGTTCATGTGATATGTTTCACAAGCTCACAGCCCTACATTACCAACATTGCTTCCTGACTTAAATCCCTTTACCAACTCTCTTATATATAATGATGCAATGTCTACTGCATATTTGGCATTCTAGTGATGAGGAATGAATTACTTCTGCACGCTGTTCAATTCTGCTTTGGGGGAAGCCTCAAATACTAGGACTTCTCCCTCTACCCCGAATATTAAGGCTGAATTTGCCTCTTTGCAATTTCTACCTCTTGTTCCTAGTTCTGCCCTAGTAGACCAGAGCCACTCTAACACTTCTTCCATATGACAGCCCTTCAGATGCTTGGGGATGGCCATAATGTTCCCTCGAAGCCCCAGCATTTACCATCTTGTTTATACAACTGAAGCTTCATCATAGTATCATGATCTCAAGGCCTTTCACCTTCCTGGGGACCTTTTTCAAGACACTTTTCTACAAAAGTGTCCTTCCCAAAATGTGGGACTCAGAAGTAAACATCCCAATCCAGATCAGATAGGATGCAGAAAGACTATTGATTCGATGATTTTGGACAGCATGTCTCTCTCATTCTTTGGATCTCACAAATAATTTCTCAGATGGCATATGAGTTGAAAGTATCTACTATTTGTAGATAGGATGTTTCCTCCACTCCTATGCATGTTATTATTTGAAAAAAGTTGAATATGTAATTAATGCATGCCAGGTAATACATATACATACATATATAACATATATACATATGTGTGTATATAATACATATATTGTAGTATATATACTATAAAAATTGTATATATATATGTAGTATGCATGTATATGTATGTATAGAGTAGAGATATAGGTATAGATAGGTGGATAGATAGATAAATAGAGTGAATTTCTGGGGGGCATTGAGGAGTCTGCACATTTATATATTTATAAATATCCGAGGATATTGACCTGAAAGAAAATCTTTAATTATTGAGAAATCTGTACCAAAAGTATTCCACTCACAGCATATTACTCTCAACCAATCATTCCCATGAGCATCAATTTAGTCACTCAGTCTAAACCAATTTTCCATCTTGTACATATTCATCTCTTTTCTCTACACTCTATCCAGAAATCCAAGGGTCAGATTTATAACATGCTTACTCTCTTGATTATAAGCACTAGGGGGAAATTCTAGTGATATTTTCTACCCCAAGGGTCATAAGTGGTCATGTGCATCTTTGAGACCTTTTCCACTAAGTCCTGCAGTTGTTGTCTCTTCAGTCTATCAATAAGTTAAAGAAACATTCCTTACTTTAAGCATTGTAAGAAACAGGTCTAGAGTAAGAAAGCTATCTTCACAGTCATAGAGCTAGTAAATGTTAAAGAGCATACTTGAACCAGGTCTTATGGGTGCTGTCTTAATACTATTTCCACCACAAATTTTGTCCTCTTCTGTGATTTCTAATGTTTGAGTTCTGGAACTGGTTCCAATCTCTTTTCAACTACTCAGTTACACATTTCTCCAGTTTACTTCCAACTGGTTATATCAGCACTATTTCAAATTCATTGTGGTTATGACAGAATTCCTCATCTTCCCCCTTAAATCCTTTTCACATGATCCTCTTTACTGTTGGCAATATTATGATCCTTTTTGTATGAAAAAAGCCTCAATGTTATCTTGGATGTTTTGTTATCCTTTAGTTATTTCAGTCAATTGCCAATTTATATTATTTATTTCTACACAATGCAACTTTTCCAGGAATGTAACATCATTGATTAAATTTCCTGAAACAAAAGAGTAGACAGAAAATCTGGCAAAGCTTTATCATTGGTATTTTCCCACTAGCAAATGCTAAATTAATGCAATATCCTGCAGAACTCATGGAGTCTCAATGGAGATAATCAATTGGTCATACAGATTGGAATCCCCAAAGGTGTGCATTGTAAATACACTCACTAAAAAACTATTCATTATGATTTATTACTAAGAAATTCCCAAGAGTGAGATCTATTTTTTAAAATGGGAGAATTCTAAGCAATTTCCAAAAAGGAATAGAAATCATACTATTTGATAAATCTAAATACTTGCACATATGATCATTTTCTAGATCATTTGCTTATTGAAGACAAAAAATACTGAAAGTGATTTAAGGAATAGGACACAAAGTATAGCTTTTTCCTAAATTCAGAATGCTTCATATCTTTATTTGGTTATTTGCAGATATTTTTAATGAAAGAGATAATTGTCCCTATGTCTACAATACTGATCAAAGGGACACTGATGGCGATGGGGTTGGAGATCACTGTGACAACTGCCCCTTGATGCACAATCCTGACCAGGTAAATAATTGGATTAAATGAATGAGTGGAGAAAGACTGAACTATAGCTTAGCCTAATAAAAATTGGTAAATGAATGAATAAGCATACTAAAATGAATGCCCTTTAGTATATATAACAGTTTATGCACAAATATGTTCATTTCATGAAACATGATGCAAGAGGCTTTTGTGGTTTTGTTCTTAATTAAAATTTTGTATGCTTGCAGCAAATTACTATTGAAGGGCTCTGATAGTCACAGACAAAATATGGTGGATTTCCTAGTCTTAGTTGCTATGACATGAAAGTATTGATTAAATTCCAACTCTGGTCTCAGATTCCACATGATATCTTTCCATAAAGTATTCGTGAATATAAAGGGATACTCTCACAGATGGAATAATAAGGGATATAAAAAGAAAAGGAAATAATAAAATACTTTAAACTCATGGTATTTATATTATCATAATGAGAAAAAAATCAGCTTTCCTACAGTGGATCTTTGTTAAGGCCAATAATTTGAATTGCCCTCTTGATATTATCTTTTTTTCTTCACTGAAGTGGGGTTAATAATTTGTCACTTGATCCTGTTAGACTGATGTAGATAATGACCTTGTTGGTGATCAGTGTGATAACAATGAAGACATAGATGAAGATGGCCACCAGAACAACCAAGATAATTGTCCCTACATCTCCAATGCTAATCAAGCTGACCATGATAATGATGGTAAAGGGGATGCCTGTGATTCTGATGATGACAATGATGGCATTCCAGATGACAGGGACAATTGTAGGCTTGTTTTCAATCCTGACCAGGAAGATTCAGATGGTAAGTACCTTTTAAATGAGAATAATTCTGCTTGTTTTATTTTAATTTTTTATTTTTCAGTTTGTATGTGTGTGTGTGTGTTTGTGTGTGTATGTGTGTGTGCATTTGTGTGTATCTGATTGTTCATTTGAAAGCCAAGAAGTCTGTCTAGAAATGTGTTCATGAAAAGTTCTCCAAAGGCAGATAGATATTAATGTGATGAAATCATCTTAAAAATTATAATGGAAAAACAGTTGTTTTAGATATCATATGGAACTGGACACTTGAAATGCTGTTTGTTTCTGCATGACCTGTCTGATACATTGCTGACATGTTGCTGTGTTTGCATTCTTTAACAGATGCTAAACATCAAATGTGTATGTATTTGGCAGTGGGGATAGGTAATGTCGGAGTTTTCATAATTTATAAAGGGTCTGGTGATCTTTGAGGAACAAGTCTCACCATTTTAAATAGAGACAGAGATGAACTATTGACCGGGGAATGATACTTATTTTTTCCCTGACAGAGAGATATGAGAATTGCTAGCTAGATAGATTTTTTTTTCTTTTATTTTAGTAGGCAAAGAGTATAAACAATAAAAATAACATGAAATGCTAATCTTCTTTGGGAAAATTATATTTTTAGAGGACAAATTAATTTGGATTAGCAAATTCCAGAATCTCTTAGAAACAAGGAGATTGAGAAAGTTGTGTCAATGGCACGTGTAAGCATATGGAAATCTCCAGAGTATGATTCTCATTATTTAAAATCTAGATAAAGAAATCACAAATGCTCTGATCTATGGTCTATATTAAATCAGGTGTTCCTTCTTTAATTCCCATGCTACTTACAGGACCCATTCTTTCAAGAGCTTATAATTAGAAATCTCTGGTACTGCCAGTCAATATTCCCTAGGAAAAGAACCTCTTCAAAGGAAGATGGATTTGCACAAATCTTAATTTTAGACATAAGAACTCGCTCTATGACCAGTGTAAAGGAATTTGGAGTGGGAGACTCCAGTATTATCATAAGTGTTAAGGCCAACAAGTTCTGTAGCACACAGCTGTCCAAGATTTGGAGTTTGTCTTGGGATATTACCAAGTAAAATGGTCTTGGAAACTTGAACACAACTCTGGAGAATCTGGTCTCCTTTTCCCAGCAGCTGGATTGTTTCCTTGCATAGCTTTTAAAGATTCTAGGATCATGGGATTATAAATTTAGAGCTATAATGGAACTCAGAGTTCATCTTGTTTTGCCACCTCTTTTATATATTAGGGAACTAAAATCCAGATAGGTTAAATTACTTTCACCAAGTCACACAGGCAACACACACACACACACACACACACACACACACACACACATATATATATATATATCAGAGCTGGGCTTCAAATTATGCTTTTCTGATTTCTAGATAAGGAATTCCTTATCTAGAACTAATTTTTTTTAAATCAAGTAAAGGTATTTCATTTAAAAATTCCTTCTGCATTTTCAAATTTGTGGAATATGATTTGTGGCACTCTGGCAGTTTGCAAATTTAAGAAAAAAAATAAACAAAAATATCTTCTAAACATAAAGAACTACATAAAACATAATAGACTTCTTTACAAGGTAGAGTCCCTTCTCACTTAAAGTCTTAAGACAAAGACCTATTGTCGAATATATGTAGATGGGATATTTGTTCAGAAATAGACCTTTGGCTCCCACCTAATTCCATGATCCTTTGATTCTGCAAATTTGACATAATCTTATCATTGACAGAAAATTCCAGGAAAAGTAATCTTGACCAACAAGATCTTTTCTACTTGTGTTTTGAGCATCATATTAATAGCATTATGGTATGAGTTCTATAGAGCTCAGGTAGTTTATCACATTGTTCCCAAATAGGTTCCTTTATATAAACTGTTCTTAATAAGGTTGCTAAAAATTTTCCAGTAAGTAAATCCTAAGTAAACTCAATTTGTTAGTTTAATAATCCTGATGAAGGAGCAGAAGATTAGGAAAGAAATATTTTACAAATGGAAAGAAAAAGTTAGCATTACTAAGGAAGTTCTCAACAGAGTAAGAGTAGAATGCCAAAACTTCTGACATAAAAATCAGTTTCAATTAATTCCAAAGTAGCAGTTTATTTGCATTTTCTTCTTAATATATGTCATTAATTTCTGCTGCAAATGATGATTTTTGAGGTGGAGTGTGTGTGTATGAAAAGATGAAATGCAGTGAAGAAGTGGTAGGGATGTTGTGATGATTAATACAGTCAGACTAATAACTGTAGAAGTCCCAGGAGAAGAACTGGTAAAGGCATATAGACTTCTAAGATGCTGTAGTAACTAGACTTCAATTTTCAGGACATGTTAATTTGCTTTTATTAGACAGAGACTAACTAATAATTGCTATTTTTAAACAACTAATTTAATTTTCTTTACTTTTTTTTTTTTAAACATAGGTGATGGAAGAGGTGATATTTGTAAAGATGATTTTGACAATGACAATGTCCCTGATATTGACGATGTGTGTCCAGAAAACAATGCTATCAGTGAAACTGATTTCAGAAAGTTCCAGATGGTGCATTTAGACCCTAAGGGAACAACCCAGATTGATCCCAATTGGGTAATTCGTCACCAAGGCAAAGAATTAGTGCAGACAGCCAATTCTGATCCTGGTATAGCTGTAGGTGAGTTTCCAAACAAAACATTATGCTATTAGTCATTTAGTGAATGAGGACCATAGGAGCTACACACATTGCTTTGCAAATTATGCGGGCCTTATTTGATATGACATTTTGAATATTCTTATTGACATGCACTATTTAAAGTCTTGCTCCTTAGAACCATCACTACATTAGGAAATGAGCTGTTAATGTTTAATATTGAGCATGCCATTTTGTATTCTGAAGTGTGACAATTGGAGTAATCCAACATATTGTATGCAAAAAGGGAGAATTTACAAGAAAATAGGACATTTACTAATATTCTGAATAGAAGATTAGCTATAGCTCTTCCCCCCCTCCCCCCCTTCCTAAAATGAAATTGAGGAAAAAAAGGACAATGATGGCTCTTCTTTTCTTTGAGATTCATTGGAATGTTAGATATATCAAAGTTTCTCTGGATTTGCAGCAGAGCTTTAATATTTTTATACAAATAAAAGTAGCATAGAATGATTTATATATCTAGGATATATCATAGTATTTTACATGTTTCTGGATTATTCTAACCCACTAAAGGGCAATTAAAAGCCTAAATAGCCAATAAAAGGTTATCCCACTGAAAACTAGTGACAAGTATCAGGGAAGCCAGGATTGAACTGGAAAAATAAATGGATAAAATAAGCTTTCAGAGAGTGCATACTCCTGATTGAAGCATTCTGGAGGGCACAGGGGGATGATGTGGAATCTCATTTTCTGAAAACATCCCTTAAAAAGAAGACAGATTTCTCTATGATGGGTTACATGACACTTTGTCTTTAACAAACCAATGTGGAATATGGCAGAAAGAGCTTTATTTATAAGATCAGGAGATCTGAGTATAGATTGCACCTTTCATATTTATTTGCTGTGCCATCACCAGCAAAATACTTAACTTTTCTGACCCTGTTTTTCTCTCTGTAAAAGAGGACTTAAAGCACATTCCTTACCATATACAGTTCCTATAACAAAAAAAAATGCATTGTGACATCTGGTGTAGGTTTTTATGTGAGTTGTTATCATTATAGATAAAATTGACCTTTGTATTTTTAATCCCTTCCCAGCCTCACGATATTCAAACAAAAACAGAGACAAAGCAAGGAAAAATACCAGGGTTAAAATCGAGGGCATATGTAGCCTTCCTTGAATTTCTTTGCCCTAAAAGGATTCTTCCCTAGCTTTCTAATTCCATAATACATTATTTGTGTTTCTATTATAGGTTTATTACATGTGTAATTATTTGCATCCTCATTTTACCAGTGAGTTGTAAACTCCTTGAGGTCAGGAATCATATTTTGTTATTTATCAAATCCTTTCATTAGCATTTAACATCACAAATCAGCCAACAACCCTTTCTTAAATGCCTACGAGAAATATAAATGATGATAGCACCTACCTCCCAGAAAGACAAGGACTATAGTAATGGTTTAAGTAATTGTAAGACTATTCAATAAGATTAAGGATTTATTCATCATCATCTGAAATTATTGCTTTTTTCTCATTTGAAACCAGGTTTTGATGAGTTTGGCTCTGTGGACTTCAGTGGCACATTTTATGTCAACACTGATCGTGATGATGATTATGCTGGGTTTGTGTTTGGCTACCAGTCAAGCAGTCGCTTTTATGTTGTGATGTGGAAGCAAGTCACCCAGACTTATTGGGAAAATCAGCCCACTAGGGCTTATGGCTACTCAGGTGTATCACTCAAAGTGGTGAATTCTACCACTGGAACTGGAGAACATCTCAGGAATGCTTTGTGGCACACAGGAAACACAAAAGGACAAGTAAGGAAATTGTGGTCTATAAAGTATAAATATTAGTAAGGGGAAGTGATGACCTGCTTTCTCCTTCAGTATTTTATAGTTACTATTTGTTTTAGAAATAGAGTTTTGAAACCTCCCATCCTTTTCCAGTGGCAACTCTTTATTCCACTTATCTTATAAATGTCAAGCTATAAATCTTTAGGAAAGTGTAATACTTTAAAAAAAGACTAAATGATAATAATATTTATTTTGCATGGGAAAATTCCTCTTTCTTTTGAGATGTGGCATTTCTTGTAGAAAATGCTAAATAACTATTACATTTACTTTCAATTCTGTACAATTTTGTTTTAAAAATTTCTAGGTACGTACTTTATGGCATGACCCCAAGAATGTAGGCTGGAAAGATTACACTGCTTACAGGTGGCATCTGACTCACAGACCCAAGACAGGTTATATAAGGTAAGAGGCCTCAATTCTTGCAGTTTCTTTCCTATTTCCTAGGTATAACTTATTTTTTGTATCTTTCTCTTTTGAAAAAAAAAAAGATTAATGGATAAATTCACTAGTTAATCCTATTAGCCAAATTTTCTCTAGAATCTTAGATTTAAAGTCTTTTTCTTTTAAATCTCCACTTTTCTATAGTGCATAAGTTTAGTTTAAAGAAATGCCTCTAAAAACAAAGTTAGATTAGAAGGATGTGTGTGTATGTGTACACACGTGTGCAGGCACATATACATTCTTTGGGGTCGGCGTGAAGAATGATAGAATTAACAGTAATTGAAATGGGGAAAAATATTTCATGTAAAGAACTCATAATATAGTATTCAGACAGATCCAAATTGCTTTTAATTCATGAGTAATCTATGATTATAGTTAATATAACATAAAATATATTTAAATATGTTAAAAAGGTTTTTAACTTTTTAACACTAACAAGCATTTACTCCTTTGAAAAAAGATAATTTCTTTCTGATATGACAAAATACTTACATTTAAGAAACATTTTTGAAATAATTTCCATTAAAAATTAAGTTTAAGACCAAAGAAAGAAAAAGGCAAAATGAATGGCATAGTCAGTCATCAGTCAACCATTGTTCAGGAATAAAAATAACCCTAGTTAGTATTCGTATAGTGTTTCAAGCTTTGAAACCATGTAGTATACTATTTGTTCTCATAACAAACTTACATGATAGGTACTATCATTAGTCTTATTTTTATAGTTGAGGAAAACAAAGCAGAATGAAGTTCTGTGACTTTCCCAAGTTAAACTGAGAGAAATATTGGAATTATTTATTACATTTTGCTAAATTATTATCTAGAATTTAGATTCCTAATATATTCAAAAAGGAATTAGAATATTTATATTCATAATTTAAAACTCATTAAAGATAACCAACCAGTATGCATGTTTCTCCTTGATATGTTAATTTCAACAAATAAAAAATATTTCTTAATTGAAAAAATAAAACAATAAAAAGAAATACCTTACTCCCTGCTTCTCTATTAATACTTTGAAATCATTAAATTAATGCAGAGCTTTTGCACATATTTGTTTATTTAGAAGGTCAACTAGTTAACATTTTTTTTCTCATTAGTCAGATGGCTGTGCATTGAAATACCCAACAGGTTAGTATGGAAATCAGGTTCCTTGGAGCACAGATATTGCTATAGTGTGCTTGGTTATGGTAAAAATGAATTTTTAAAAGAATTATGACTCAGTGGAATTCAGTATTTATTTATTTATTTATTTTTGTGATAGCCAAATGCTTTTCAGAGCTATATTAGTGTGTCTAATAAATAGCATATGTCTATTTAACTAAGAAGGAATGGGGGACAGTTGGGGGACAAGCAACACAGGTTTGAATAAATAGAGAGCTAAAGCATTTATTAAGTATCTACTGTAATAAGCACTGTCTCAAGTGCTGGGAATACCAATAAAAGAAATCAAGTACATTCTAGAACTCAATGAGCTTCTATTCTAAAACAAGAACTAAATGACTTAGGGACTGGGTGGATTACCTTGGAGGGATGGTTTGTAAATGGTCAGGAAGTCATGTGGAGTTTTGGTTCCAAGACAAGATAAGGTGAAAGATGAGCTATCAGAGCCCAGTATTCTAACATAAGAGCCCAAAGTTTGAATGAAAAGGGGATAGGAAAAATGACCAGATTCAAGGCTGTGTGAAATGAAGATTGGGAAGTGGCATGGAGCCCATCCAGGTCAGATGATATGTCTGCTCTCAGAAGCAATGGTTTCACATTGCTAGACCACAGACTACGAAGGAACAGACTTATCACATATTTAGAGTTATTAAAGAGTCAACAAAATATATTGAAAAGACCACTGGATTCAGACACCAGGGTTCAGATATTACCTATGTGACCCATAGATAAGCCCCATTACTTTCCTAAGCCTCTCTTTCCTTATTTGTAAAAGTGAGATAATGAAAGCTATGGTGAGACAGTATAATATAGTGGATAGAGAGATGATCCAGCATTTATGTCTACTTTTGATATGTCTACTTGATTATGTTCACTTTTGACTCTGGTCATCAACCTTTCAGTGTTCCACCCAACTCAGTTGCAAAGCTGATTGCTGACCTGAATTAGTAAAGGGAACTTCCTCACTATACAGTGAAATCATAGATACTTTCAAAAAATAAAATATGAAACAGGAATTACTTGATTGAATTGTTGAAGATCAAATGAAATAACATGAATGCTTTGTTGAATATCAAGACTTAAGGTCATATCAGTTACAATTATCATAATCTGACCCCTGAGAATAAATGAGTAAAATTCTTTACATGCATACCTTAAAGCATTCTAGAAATGCACTGTATAAACATTAGGTATTATTAGTGGATTTATCCACACTCTCTAGAAAGTTAATTGAACTTTTATTGTTTCTTTTTCAACAGAGTTTTAGTACATGAAGGGAAGCAGGTTATGGCAGATTCAGGACCAATTTATGATCAAACCTATGCTGGGGGACGGTTAGGTCTTTTCGTCTTCTCTCAAGAAATGGTCTTTTTCTCAGACCTCAAATATGAATGCCGAGGTGAGTTTTGGTGAGCATTTTTTGGAAACAGTTCACTATCCCAGAGGTACAACTTTATGTTGCAAAGCAATATCAATTAGATAGAGTTCCCTCCTTGGAATTTCATATCAATCAGAGGTGAAGTTAAAAAAAAATAATTGAATATAAAAGGTGTATATCTTTATGTTGACTAATGGACATTTGGAGATCTATGTTATAAAATGATCTGTGACTTGGTCAGTTTATAACCTCCAGACTATCTGGGAATCTGTAATGAGTTTTTAAAAAAAGAAGTGCCTGTTCTCTATGTAATACCTGTATTGTAAATTAAAACCTTGGAGAGAGGAATCTTATAGACAGAAGGCAATTACTTTTCAATATTCAATCACATTTGAATTATGATATGAAATGTTATATCTGGAATGTCCAAGTTCCTGCCTTCAAACAGGTAAGATATTTTAGAGATGAAATGAGACACTTGAGGACTAGGGAATTGAAAAGGCTTAATTAAGGTCATAGTGAGTGGAGGAAGGAGAAAAGCTAGAATCCTTGACTTCTGCTCTCCTTGTGCCTATTTTCTTCCCTTTATATCAAGCTATCTGTCAAAATAGCTTCAGATATTTCTCCCAATAAACATGGATGTTTCTACTCTGTGTAGAGCATTGGGCTTTTGCGAATAACCTTTCCATAATATTTGGATTTAAGACATCACAAGGCACTTAATTTCCCTGGAGCTTATAAAATGAATTAATAGGGCAAAATCATCTAACCAGCTCTCAGTCTATGACCTCTATGTTCTTATAATCAATTCTTCCTCTCTCTTACAGATAAGGCAATGAGACCCATAGGGAAAAAGTCAATTGTCCAAAGATAGCTCATGTCACAGTCCCATTTATTCATTTTTATCTTTTTTCTTGTCCCTGCAGATGTCTGAGTGAGTGATGCTGCCTTTCCAGCAAAATACTGTTATGTGCTGTGGGTAACTTAGACACCTCAATTCATCAAGGAGTTCCTCTCTCTGTGCCTCCTTCTCCTTCAGTTCCTTGATCCTCTCCTCTGAGCAGCCTTTCATCTCTCCATTGCTAGGAGTTGCTCAGACAATCCTATGCTCAAGTGCCTTCTGAGAAATAATATCAAAAGGACCCTCTTTTTTATGACCAATGTGTCATAGAAGCAAAATATGATAGAAGCTTTCTGCAGAGTGAAAAAATTGAGTATGACTATGTATGTCACTGTTTTTATTTGTTTCTAAAAGGATGACGTTTACATGTAAAGTGTAATTACTTAATATATTTATGTATATGTAGTTGAAGAGGATGCTGAGTATAAGTCATGTCTTAAATTAAGTAGGAAAATGAGTGCTAAACCACTTCTCAATCCAGGACTGGCCTACATGAATATATCAGCCAAGTGTGAATAGGGGTTAAATCAAAGTTGTAATGCTATAATAATAAAGAAAGTGTTGGAGAGTAGTATGTGATTTACAGAAATCAGTGTAATGTGTCTTCCAACTGATTGGGGATGTTCTTGGGGAGAAAAAGCCACTAATAATAACCAAAAGAACTCACATAAAAAGACATCTTTTTCACATCAACATCAGGAAATACCTTTCAGTAGAGACCTAGCAATAAGACCTCATTTGTGACAGTGTGAAAGGCTAGATTCTATAGGTTAGAAGAAAGCTGGTTGGCCAAAACAAACTTCATGTATACAATAACAAAGCAGAGTACCCCAGCTTGAGCCTTGAACTATTTTAAATTCCTTTTCTTTTTTGTGGTTTGCCATTCCTTCATTTCTTGTGGGTTGTTACTGTTTTTCCCCCTGACCCATTTTCCCAATCTCTGCTGCTGAAAAAATTAAAAACAAAATATAAAAACAAATAAAAAATGAACGAATGCACTTTGACACGTAAATCCTGATTTGGGCTTTGCAAATGATGGCGATGTTACTGTTACCTAGTTTGGTAACACATTAAATTAAGGTTCCAGTTATAAATGTTGGTTAATATTTATTAGATGATTATCAGATGCAGCTACATTTTCTAATAACTTATTTTAAGCATGTCATACATACATAGCCTCTCTACTATATTTTTGAGTAATATAAGTATAATGACCATATAACAATGTGTACATACTACTAAAGTAATGTATGTGCCTGTTAAAATACATGACTCGATACTATTAATTTGTCATATAGAATGCTATAGATTACTATAGGAGGAAATAAAATCATAATAGTTTATAAATGGAACCTTAATATATAGTTACCCCCAATTTTAACTCACTATTTCACTTTATTATTTCCTTACTGTACACAGGATGTTTTCTTGATTGAATATTGATAGGAAACCAGCATTTATTCTTACCAGATTCATCAATTAATTAGTTACTCATTAATATAAAAATGTACAATATCTTTTTTCTTTGCATCAAGTTGCATGTCGTTTCTGCACAGGAAATACTTGCTAATCAAATTTCACGAACAAACTTTACTAAAGGAAAACTTTTTCCTGCAAGGCCCTGGGCAAATTATTTCTGTTCATATCATTTTTTCCCCAATGGACATTTTATTCTTATAACAATGAAAAATAATCCATAGCTTTTGACATTGTTGCACATTTTATTACATTTTCATATTAACAATTTAAAAATACTTCTGGTGATTACTTTTATTGTTGTTTTGATTTTGTAATGTTTTTATTCTTAGTTCATGCTCCTAATTTTTGGAACTGTATCCCAATTCCAAGTAAGGGTGGGAGGCATTAAATGTCACAGTTGTCATGGCCATGTAGGATTTTGGTCATTGGGAGTTGTTTGATTGAAATGGTACATCAGTGTGGGACAATGATGTTAATATTTAGAATGTACTATATTTTCCTTTGTAAATTATTTATATTGTTTTTCTTTAAAAAAATCTTTCTTGTCCATATTGATGAAACTGCTTTGTTTTGCCAAAGACTGTAAATAATTATTTATTTGTTTACATGGACAAATTTTTACCATTGATGTCCTTCATTTAGCTAGGGACTCATTTTTATACTTTAAAGATTAATAAGAAGAAATAAATTGTAAAAAGGTTTTATATAAAAAGCTTCTCTCTTTACCTTTTTTATAAAATGAAGAGATTTTTGGGGGAGGGTAGAAAAAGGGGGAAAAAACTCAAACAGGAAAGATAATTTTTTAAACTGTTACCTAAACAAATCTGTTGCTTGGTTATGGATTGTTTCAAAAATACTCCTCAGAGTACAAAGTATAGGTTTTCTGGTCCCTTATGGAGATACTTAAGTTCTGCACAGATCTCATAATATCCCACAGAATCTACTAGCACTCTTTATGATCCAATCAGTTAAAAATTTACCCCTGCTGCTTCTTGTCATTGTCAAAGTAGGGAGCAGATTTTTTTCACAGTGGATATTGGCAAGTAACATGAGAATGATTCAGACAAATTACAACAGCACAAGGGACACCCCTCACTAATACAAGCTGTACTTGTCTTAACTCAATCAACTACTACAAAAAAGGAATCACTTTTTCTAGGCAAAGATATTGAAAATCTTATTGTACAATAAAAAACAAACATGCAAACACCACTACCCAAGCATTTTAAGGAAACAACATGATAACTTAGTGTGGTAGCCTACAAAAGCTCCTCATTGGTTTTTGGACAGATTATAATGAATTAAAAGGAAAATAGGTTGGAAGGATGGAGGAAGGGCAGAAATATTAGGGAAGAAAGGAGGAGAGAAGAAGGAAGAGAAAGATGGAGGAGAGGAAGAGAGAGAGAGATAGAAAGACAAGGGGAGAAAGACAGAAAAAGGCAGAGACAGTTAGAGACAGAAGGAGAGAATGACAGGAAAGGAGGGGAGAGAAGAGTAAAGAAAAGAGAAATAACAGAAGAGGAAGAGAGGGAGAGATAGGAGAGAAGAGAGGAGACAAAACAAATGGAGAATGGGAATAGATAGAGAGTAGAGAGAAAAGGAAGGAAGGAGTTCTAGAAGACTTGGAGAAAAAAATAGAGAGAGGGGAGAGATAGAGGAGAACAAACAAAGGAAAAAGAAGTGAAATGGAGAAAAGCAGAATGAAAAGTGGAAGAAAGAATGGGACAGAAATAATGTAAAAAGCAAATTATATTTACTTGAAAACTTAGGTTAAATCAACACTCAATTCAGAAATAAAACAAGAAGGTATAATATGGTCATTTGGCAAGAGTTGAACCCAATACCCTTGTGATGGCAGATATTACAAAATATACAGCTTTTATTGTCTAAATTATAATTTCAAAAGTTAGCTCTTTGCTCAGTATCATATTATAATAGACTTAAAAGTGAAAAGAAATTTTAAAATATACTTCTATAACATTTGATTAAGAAATGTATGCAAGATATTGTAGAGAGGACTCTTTTTCAGGTACGGGACAGACTAGTTGACCCCAAAGGTCTCTTCCAGCTCTGAAGTTCTCCTATTCCTTCTTTCTTTCCTTCCTTCCTTCCTTCCTTCCTTCCTTCCTTCCTTCCTTCCTTCCTTCTTTCAATTGCTCACTCAACAAGCATTTATTAAGAAACCATTATACATCCACATTGTGCTAGATGGTGAGAACAAAGGAAAATAAATAAAGCTGTTCTCATCCTTAAGGATTTTACATGTAAATTGAGGAGACAAGAATATATCTATCATCTATCTATCTTATCTGTCTGTCTATGTACACACACAAATAGATACAACATAGTTTATTTTTGGGGAGAGGGTTTGGAACCAATGGAAGTATCAGGAAAGACTTCATGTGGGTGATAGGGATTGTTCTGAATTTTGTAGGAAATTATTAATTGGAAGAAGTAAGAAAGGAGCACATTTCAGGCATAGAGAACACCCTATGTGAATGCATAGAGATAAAGAGTGCAGGTGTATGGATCAGCAAAAGGGCTCATTTGGCTGGATTACTAACTGCAGGAAGAGGACAAATATGTTAACAAGCCAAGAGAACCTACCTCTATAAAAGGTTTGGTCAAACAGAATTGTTTGTTTTTGAACTGAATGGGGAAAGCTTAACATGACACTTAACACTGGAGTTTTGTTTTTGTTTTTGTTTTTTATCATAACAATGGTATCATTAGATCTGTTTCTTAGGAGTATCACGAGCTGTGATGGACTGAAGAAGAAAGTAGGAATAGAGTACTTAATCTGAATATACTAAAAAACAAAACAAAACAAAACAAAACAGTAGTTTTGGGGAAATCATTTAGCTACACATGAGAGTTATAGCTGGCCAAGTCGAAATTTAATAGCTCAATTCCCCACTCCCTGTGTATGAGTTCTCTCTCTCTCTCTCTATGTCTCTGTCTCTCCCTTTCTCCATCTATTTTTCTGTTTCTTTCTTTCTTTTATTTTTCTCTCTATATAAAATATGACTGGTGAGTTATGTTTCATTGTGGCTTCCCCAGTCATAGCAATAAACAATTTCTCCTCAGGGAAACTTTGTGTGAAGGTCACTGGCAGGCAACTGGTTCAAGAAATAATACATTCTTACTTGAGGCTCATCAAACATGCTCTATTATTTCTAAAAGAGACAGAAAGAACACATTCATGCTTATTTCAAATTAAAATGCTAGTGATTTCAATTAGATTTGTAAATTCAAACTAAAATTTGAAAGTTACCTTGTGGTGACCGCATATTTTAAAATCAGCCAGAGTCAGGAATTCAGGTTAAGGGAAAATCTTCAATCTTTATTCTCAGTAGAGGTGAAGGATTGGAGGTGAAGGGGGATGGGAGGTGAAGGGGTATTAGCAATGTGAGCAGCTGCAACAGGAAGCCAGCCAGACCAGAAGCCAGCCAGCCTTCTTTCCCTACCTCTCTTCCTGCCCCTCTGCCTCTACCCACCAAAATCATCATTTCCTATACAGCACATCAGGACTTGTACAAAGAGTGGGCAGGGGCCATTCTTTCTCCAAACATATATATTAATGAAGTATGGTCCAATTACTATTTAGCCTCACGTGCTTGGGACCTCAGTGCATCAACTCAAGCTTTAGCCCATTACATTTCCCGCATTCTTTTGTTTTAGAACACAGGTGGTCATACCATCCCTGACTCCTCAGGGAGGTCAAAGCCCCCAAGGGGAGGTGATCACACCCTCCCTGACTTCTCAGGAAAGGAGATGAAAGCACTGAAAAGGAGGTGATCATGACCCCCCTGACTTCTCAGGAAGGAAGGTGAAACCACCACAAAGGAGATGATTACACCCTTCCTGACATCTCAGGAAGGGAGATGAAAAGCACCAAAGGGAAGTGGGGGTTGCTAGCGGGCTGAAGGGTCTTATTATACACAAACCCATCAGCATGAGAGGTATTACACAAGCACATAGCAATAACGCAGAGGCTATTAGTGATGACCCTCCCCTCAGTCAGTGCAGGCTCGATGTGGTGTAACAAACATGAATTGTACACACAAGTAGCAGAATAGCAAACAATATAAATCAACATGGTGTTGGAAAAGATCACCAGAAGTCCTAGAAGGAGGGTATATAAACAACAGTCACACATACTCCTTCTTCAGCAGCCAAGAGATAGTCCAAAACCAATCTATTGTCCATTGCTTCACATGTCAGGGAATCCAATGATCCCCCCAAGTTTTTGAAGTCCTTCAAAAGTCTTTTTATGTGTTAGGGAATCCAATGATTCCAACAGATTTTGAAGTCCTGTAACAGTCTTATCATTTCTCAGAGAATCCAATGATTCCTGAGGGTTTTCAAGTCCTATGTCTCAGAGAATCCAATGATTCCTGAGGATTTTCAAGTCCTACAACAATCTTATGTCTCAGAGAATCCAATGATTCCTGAGGGTTTTGAAGTCCAACAATTTTCAATGTCCATGAGTCAAGTGCCATAACTGCCATGCTCTTTCAATGGTGAGTACAATCGGCAACAGAACCGATTGTTGGGTCAATATTTCTTGGGTCTTCTCCTTTGTTTCAAGAGTCTGCTCCATCTCTGCAATGGACAAGGCAAATACAGCTTGTTGGCACCCCATCTGATTCCTTTTCCACCTGTAGAGATACAAGCAAACCCTCTCCCCCAAGCAGTTAGCCTATCTGATCCCTTCCATTCACCACTTTCTGGATCTCTCCACATCACCTGGAGATTATCTAAAGATAGTGCTGCTGCTCTCACTAGACACTGCCCTTCCAGTGGGTTATAAAGCCTGTCTGCCAGAGCCAGTGCATCTTTGTCAAAAATCAAGAAGTTAAAAGTATAAAGGGTTAGATTTAGAAGTTCTCTAGGGTTACTTATGGCTTCCCCTTTCTTTTGTTTTTGGAGGAGCGTCTTAATGTCTCTGTTTCTCCTCTCTACTATTGCCTGTCCTTGAGGATTAAAAGGTATGCCCGTGGTGTATAAAATCTTATACTGTGCACAAAACTGTGCAAAATGTTTTGAAGTATAAGCACGACCATTGTTTGTTTTTATTGCTTGTGGCACACCCATAATGGCAAATGCTTGTGTGAGGAATTCAGTGACCACTCGGGCTGTCTCTTTTGCTGCTGGTATTGCAAAAGTGAATCCTGAAAAGGTGTCTACCACAATGTGGATAAAAGACAGACGACCAAAAGATTTATAATGGGTCACATCCATTTGCCAGATTTCATTGGGTCTCAAACCATGAGGGTTCTTCCCTGGAGGCAGTGTAGGAGCGTGGAAAGGAAGGCAAGCCGTACAGGCTTTTACTATGCTCCTGGCTTCCTCTCTTGTTCTTCCAAATTGTAAACATAAAGCTCAAGCAGCCTGATGATATTTAGAATGAGTTGCCTGGGCTTCTTGGAATGAAGAAGTATTGACCAACATAGTTAGAAGGCTATCTGCCTTTGAATTGCCATCAAAAATGGGACCTGGAAGTCCACTATGAGAGTGGACATGCAAGATATAAATCTTACCTGGATGCTTTCTCACTTGCTCTTGAAGTTTCTTAAAGAGCTGATATATATTAGAGGATGCAAATTTTATTTGGGCTGTGGCAATTCTTTGTACCACACCTACTGAATAGGCCGAATCAGATATTATATTTATGTCTCCTGGATAATAAGTAAGAGCTAGAATGATTGCATACAATTCATTCTGCTGAGTGGATTGAAAAGGAGTTCTGACTACTCTCTTTATAGTTAGATCATGAGAGAACACAGCACAAATATTATATTTGTATGCATCCGTGAAGATAGTTGGTCCTTTAAGAGGAACTTTAGAAACTTTTTCTTCAAGAATCCATCACCAATCATGTAATAGGCTGGTTATCTTTAATGGAGACCCATATGTAAAATTTGGAGCCATGGCTAATAAAATTTGCCACTCTGGGATGGTCTCACAGCACACATTAATTTGTGTATTGGTATAAAAGGTTTATATCTTGTTAAGTCTTGTCCTATATAATTGTACTGCTCGCTTAATGGCCTTTAATAAAATTCTAGCAACAAGCACTAGGTAAGGAGCAAGGCTTTGTTCTGGTTGTGCTGGGAGCTTCACCCACTCTATCACATTGTCTCCTTGATGAAGGACTGCTGTAGGTGCCTCTTGTGTGGCAAAAACTGATATTTCCAAAGGTTTTTGAGTGACTCTTTCAACCACATTGGATAAAGCCAGTTCAATTTTTCTCAAAGCCTCTTGAGCTTCTTTTGTAAGCTGGCGTGGTGAATTTAAAGCACTGTCTCCCCTTAAAATGTCATATAATGGTTGCAATTGATAGGTAGTCAGGCTTAACACTGGTCGCATCCATTGGATATCTCCTATCAATTTCTGATAATCATTCAATGTGTTTAGCTTCTCTGTTCTTAAGGACAGCTTTTGTACTGTAAGCTCCTTAGGGGATATTTCATATCCTAAATATTGAAAAGGAGCATGTCTGTGAATTTTTTCTGGTGCTTTGTATAATTTGTAATTCCTTAGTGTTTCTATGGTCTTTTGTAGACATGCTTCTAACATTTGTTCCTCAGGTGCACATCCCAATATATCATCCATATAATGTAATAGCATAACTTGGAAATGCTTTTCTTACTGGAGCAAGAGAAGCAGCAACATACGTTTGACACATAGTGGGGCTGTTTTTCATTCCCTGTGGCAAAACTGTCCATTCATATCTTTTATAAGGCTTAGCTAAGTTAACTCTGGGCACTGAAAAGGCAAATTTTTTCATATCCTCCTTATCTAGAGGGATAGAATAGAAACAATCCTTAATGTCTATAACCCAAAGAGGCCATTCTCTAGGCAATTGAGTAGGAGATGGAAGTCCAGGTTGAAGAGTTCCCATAGTTTCCATCTGTTCATTCACCTTTCTTAAATCTGTTAACATCCTCTATTTCTAGATTTCTTTTTTACAACAAACACTGGGGAATTCCAAGGACTTAGAGAAGGTTATAAGTGTCCTTGGTCAACCTGCTCCTGTACGATATCCAATAAGGCCTGAATTTTATCATTACCTAAGGGCCACTGTTCTATCCACACTGGTGTATCAGTTTTCCATTGGATAGGAACAGGTGAAAGTGTTGGCAGGACTTCAACAGCAGCCCTGCTTAAAAAAAAAAACAAAGTATCATTTTTAACCTTAATTGCTGTAAAACGTCTCTTCCCCACAGATTGTTGGGGATTTTTTCATTTGTAAAAGGAGTAAAAACTCCTGTTTTGCCTTCAAAAGTCCATCTCATAGGGGCAGCACTAACTTCAGCTGCTATTGATCCTCCTCTGCCAGACATGTAGGTGTCTGCTTTAATCTTTCGCCAGTGACTGGGCCAGTTGGCACCTCTAATGACTGTACGATCTGCACCTGTGTCTACCAATCCTTCTAATGGCAGGCCATTTATATAGATCGTGAGCATAGGTCGGTCAGCTGTTACAGCTGCTGTCCAATATATTCCTGAATTTTGTGGTCTGGAGTCAGAATCTGGGTGACTATCACCAGGTTGCTTATTAGGATTCTGATGAGTAAAGCTGATGCTACTACTTCTCCTGGGTGATAAGTCACACATTGTCTGCTTGTATTGGTGACTGGGATAATATCTACACATTCCCCAGTTTCCCACATCAGTGTGTGGATGAACACTGTTTTGTACGTATAAAAAGGAGGTGAAATGGTCAAGTCTACTGTGCCTGGAGGCAAGGGATAATCCATAGGCTGGAGAGGAACAGATTTCACCTCTCCAGGGGGTATCTCAGTTGTCCCAGCTGCATACAACTCTATTCTCCCTAATTGTAATCCCTTTCTCCCATCATATGGCTTCCTGGCTGATTGGTCATGTCTGGGTACTGGACTTCTCGGCACTCTCTGGGTACACCATTGGCTACCATCCTGCCCCAGGTATTTTTTGCTTGGGGTCCTGAGGCTGGGCCCCTCATCTGGTTTCCCTGAACCTGTCTACATTCTGAGGCCCAATGGAAGCCTCTGTTGCATTTTGGACATGGGGTATTGAGTCTTGTTCTCCCACCCTGTTTTCTCACTCTGTCTCTATACCAACATTGAGCTTTCAGATGCCCTACTTTACTACACTGAAAGCATTCACGAGTCTCTCTGGAAGTCCCTTGCCAGAATGGACCCTGTCTTCCCATGTTGGGATCTTGGGAAGTCTGCATCATAGCCTGGCTATAAAAGTGTGCCACTGTGGCACAGCATCTTATGAACTCCTCCAAAAGAGCATCCTTGTGCAGTCCTAGTATAATTCTTCTGCAAACCTCATTAGCATTTTCTTTAGCAAGTTGCCTTATCAAAATGTCTGTTGCTGCATTTTCACCATTAGTTCTTGTGATAGCAGTCTGCAAACGTCCTACAAAGTCAGCAAAGGGTTCATTTGGCCCTTGTGTTATTTTTGTGAAGGCCTCACCCTTGTCAAAGTGTGGGAGAGAAGCCCACACTTTGATAGCAGTAGCACCAATTTGCTCATATGCTTCTATGGAATAATTAATCTGTACAACGACATCTGTTAGTAGGTCATAGGTGATTGCAGCATGAACTGCAATTTGACTATTTTGTTGGGTTTGTATCCTACAGAGCTCACTATATTCAGAAAGCCACAAGTAGTTTTTTCCAGGTTCTAGGCATACCCTTGCTACAGATTTCCTGTCATTAGGGATCAAGATTTCAAAAACCAAATTCTATAATAACATCTTAACATAAGCTGATGTAACCCCATAAAGAGTGAAAACCTTTTTCAGGTCTTTGAAGATTTCTATGTCAAAAGGAGCATATTTTCTACTTTCTTAACCTGAAGAATTAAACTGTTGTATTACATGAAAAATGTGATGTTGGAGTTCTGCTACATCAATCCCTTCCACTGTGGTCTTAATTAGTCCCTTTTGCAATCTAGTCATAGGAGTAGTTGGATGCTGGGGGTGGTGGTGCTGGTGCTGTCACTGCCCCTCCCACTACCCCTTCTCCCTCCATCCCGGAGGGTGGAGTTGATGGAGGAGAGTCAATTACCTGCTCCTTAGGTGGGGCTGATGGTGCCTCAGATTCACCACACCCTTGAACCTCACTTAAGTCTCCATGTCCTGTGGGGATATGGTCATTAATCTCTTCATTGTCTTCCTCCTTTATCTCAGGCTTCCCCATTTGGCTATTTCTAGAGATTTTTCTCTTTCTTCTAGAAATAATAGGGTTTTTTAAGGCCAACTGTATTATATTGTATAAATAGAATGCCTTGATGGAAATTGAATGAGGACCATTTTTGTTGTAATATGTGGAGGTCTGTTGCCCAATTAATGTCCAATTATCCCGAGAGATTTGCTCCTCCTCTAAGAATCAAAGGGAGGTGCATTTTAATGTATCCAGAAATCTAGCTATCTGTTCCCAAGTTATAAGTAGCCCTTGGTCTTCTATCAGCTTAAGCATGCTTTCTATAGCGCCACTCCTGTGGTTAAAGGGGTTGGAGGTGGGGAATGGAGAATCTTTAGCTAGCATCTGTCCCATTTCAGCCAAAAAAAGGTTACTATTTAGTTTTTAAGAAAATAAGTTCCCTGTTTGTCTATTACAATACTCACCCAAGTTACTGGTCACTGGAGACTTCTTCAGTGAAAATAGGGTCCTTGGTTCCCACACTTGGGCGCCAAATGTGATGACCACGTATTTTAAAATCAACTGGAGAATAACAGAATTCAGATTAAGGGAAAATCTTCAATCTTTATTCTCAGTAGAGATGAAGAAGGATAGGAGGTGAAGGGTGATTAGCAATGTGAGCAGCTGCAACAGGAAGCCAGCCAGACCAGAAACCAGCCAGCCTTCTCTCCTCATCTCTCTTCCTGCCCCTGTGCCTCCACCAAAATCGTCATTTCCTATACAACACATCAGGACTTGCACAGAGAGTGGGCGGGGGCCATTCTTTCTCCAAGCATATATATTAATAGAGTATGGTCCAATTACTATTTAGCCTCACATGCTTGGGACCTCAGTGCATCAACTCAATCTTCAGCCCATTACATTACCTCCCAAAGAATACATGAAATTATAAAAAAAATTCTCAAATGTTTTAGTGTTTGGAGATGTACATTAGCAGTCCCTCAAGCAGCTATTGCTTATTAAAGTTATGGGAAGCCAGCCACTGGAAAGATAAGGCATTTCATGATGTGGGTCTGATTGGGAAGGTCTAATTCAATTTTGATGAACTCCAGATCAGCTCCAGACTACGTCAGTTCATTTGTGGAAACCCCAGGCTGACTCTCAGAACCATAGGATGTACCAAATGGCTTAGTGATTTTTTCTCTGACTGCCTGTGCAATCCCCTATGGAGTTCTCAAATAGTATATTATACTTCTGGAATACTGTGGGTGGCTTGCAACTTGTGAAACTAATTGATACAACTGAAATCTGTTTCTTCTGTAACCAAACAGAGGAATTTAAAAGATGGTTTCTTTTTTCAGTTGAATAAATGAAATTGTATTTATCTAGCACTTATTAGATACTACTAACCATTGAAGATAACAAGATGAAATGAGATAGTCTCTGCCATCGAGAATCTTATGTTCTATTTTGAAGAGCACATATGATGGAAGTGGTGGTGGTGGTGGGGTTGATGGTCAGGGAAAAGAGTAGTTTTTGTTTGTTTTCCTCTGAGGAATTATAAGAATGGTGAATGTAGCCACAGGGCTATCAGTTAGTAGTCAGATTCATTACTCTCTAGAAGCAGTGGTAATATGGTTATATTAATTTGATTACTATTTTCAAAGCAAAAGGTAACATGAGTGTTGGATCTGAGGATAAGGTTATGTAATCTAGCAATGATGATGGCAGGCTGTCCTAAGATGGCTAGAGGAGCTGTTGTGAAGGCTAGTTTGGAACTAGCTGGGATGAAGGTATGATATGGTCTATGGTTCAGATGGCACTGTTCTCAGGATGTGTGTGTGTGTGTGTGTGTGTGTGTGTGGTTGAATTGGGGGGAAAGAGGCAGATGTAACAGTAAGACAAATGATAGATATGTTAAGACATCTAGGGAAGATAGATAGAAAGCATAGTCTGGGGGCAACCATCTATAGTCAATATAGGTGAATTTGCACTCATTCATTGGGCTAATCAAATACAATCTAAGAAAGAGCTTCAATCTGAACAGATTAAATAAACCAGGGAGGGAGGCATGACCTGTAGTCTAGAGGATGCTATTTTAGAATTTTTCTCTGTGGTTGAATAAAAATGTAATCAAATTGGCATTATTATAGACTAGATTCAGAGGAGAAAACAGGAAGGTAAGCTCTTTGGGCTGGATTTCTGCTATAGATGAACAAAGCTAAGACAATAGTTTTGATCTGAAATAAATTCAACATTCATGCTTGTAAAATCTTCTGTTCCAAATTTTTCTGCCTCCTTTCTCCCTCCATCCCCCTCTCTTAGACAGCAAGTAATCCAATATAGGTTAAATATATGCATTTCTTCTAAACATATTTCCATATGTATCATGCTGTGCAAGAAAAATCAGATCAAGGGGCAGCTAGATGGTGCAGTGGATAGAAGGCTGGCCCTGAAGCCAGGATCCTGAATTCAAATTTAGCCTCAGATACTTAATACTTCCTAGCTATGTGACCCTGAGCAAGTAACTTAACTCTAATTGCCTCAGCAAAAAAAAAAAAAAAAAAAAAAAAAAAAAAAATCAGATCAAAAGATGAGAAAGAAAAAAAAAAGCAAGCAGTAACAAAATGGAAAAATACTATGTTGTGATCCAAAATTCAAACCCCATGGTCCTCTTTCTGGATGCAGATAACACTCTCCATCACAAGTCTATTGAAATTGAAGGCCTATATACTATTTATAATATTCAGTCATATTAGACCTTGATGAACATGCAAAGATATATATATATATATGTGTGTGTGTGTGTCTGTGTGTGTGTGTAGTTCTTGCCTGAGCTTATAGTCTCTTTTGAGGAAAATAAGACATTTATTTTTAATGAAAATAAAATGAATATTTGATAAGCATTAATTAGTTCCTTAAGATACTATCTACTTAATAGAAAAATTCATCTTATTACATCTTTCACACCCTGAAAACACCATACACAGTATTCATGAGGATTGGTTGAAGGATAAGGATTCAAAGACTAAATTATTCACATTGGTAATTTAAAAGACCCTGTCATATCTCAGGTACCTATGATCTTACCAGGCAGCATTTGACTCAGTTTAAGCCATTTTCCATAAGGATCTGTTATACAACAAGATTTGCTTAGTTTTCCACATTTAGAGAAGATGATTGTAATACACACACCAATTGTATAATTTTAGGCCTAGGAACCATATTATAGCACCTAGGGTCTACATAGTTATCTCCTCTGTGTATAAAGAGTTTATTTTAAGCATGAAAATATTTTTCTGATTTATTTATTTATTTTAATGTACATTGCTTTACATCTCTAAGATTTGTAACTTTGAAATTCCCCTCTCCCTCTGATTGTCAATTCCCTTCCTTTTTTCTAACTGATATTTAACCAAAGCTTCATCATTATCATGAACTACAATCCTTTGAACCAAATACTTGTTCCTAGCCCAGTTTTTGTCCTATAGTGTACTCTGTATACCCAGAAAAAAGATGAATCAAATATGTAGCTAAGTGAGGAACCAAAGAGTTTCATGAAGCCAAGGAAGTGGGCATGTCTGCAAAGAAATATGGTCATTAGCAGTGAAAACTGCAACAGATGATCTTCTTTTTCTTCTGCTATCTCTCAATCATATTCCAAACATTCTTTCCATATTTGTCATGCTACACACAGAAAAAATCAGATCAAAAGGGGGAAAAACACGAGCAAAGGGGGAAAAAAGCAAACAAACAACAAAAAACAACCACAAAGGATGAAAATTCTGTGCTTTGACCCACATTTACTTTCCGTAATTTTCTCTCTGGATGTGGATGGTATTTTTTTTTAATCACAAGTGTATTGGAATTGCCTTGAATCATCTCAAGTTACTCACAGTTGACCATCATATAATCATGTTGCTTTTGAGAGAATATACAATATTCTCTTGGTTCTGTTTATTTCTAGTTTTTTATTATTAAGGTTTTTTATTTTCAAAATATATGCAGAAATAATTTTTCCATGCATATAACCTTGTGTTCCAAATTTTCACCTCCTTCTCCCCAGTTCTCTCCCCTAAATGGCAAGTAATCCAATATATACTATACATGTTAAAATATATATTAAATCCAATATATGTAAACATATTTGTACAATTATCTTGCTACATAAGAAAGATAAGAAAGATAAGAAAGATAAGATCAAAAAGAAGGGAAAATGAATAAGAAAGTAAAATGTAAACTAACAACAACAAAAAGAGTGAGAATGTTATGTTATGATCCACACTCAGTTCCTGCAGTCTTCTCTCTGGATGTAGATGGTTCTCTTCATCAGGAAGTCATTGAAAATTGATCATTCATTTCATTGTTGGAAAGAGTCACGTCCATCAGAATTGATCATCATAAGATTGTTGCCGTATATAATTATCTCTTGCTTCTACTCATTTCAGTTAGCATCAGTTCATATAACTTTCTCCAGGCTTCTCTAAAACCATCCTACTGATAATTTCTTATAGAACAATATTCCATAACATTCATATGTTCCATAACTTATTCAACCATTCTCCAACTGATAGGCATCCACTCTGTTTCCAATTTCTTGTCACTACAAAAAAAGCTGCCACAAACATTTTTGCACTTGTGAGTGCTTTCCCTCCTTTAAGATCTCTTTGGGATATAGGCCCAATAGCAACACTGCTGGATCAAATGGCACACACAGTTTGATAATTTTTTGAGCATAGTTCCAAATTACTCTCCAGAATAGCTGGATCTGTTCACAGTTCCACCAACAATGTATTAGTGTCTCACTTTTCCCACAACCCCTCCCACATTTGTCATTACTGTTTCTTGTCATCTTAGCCAATCTGACTGGTGTGTAGTGGTATCTCAGAGTTATCTTAATTTGCATTTCTCTAAGCAATAGTGATTTAGATCATCTTTTCATATGACTCAAAATGTTTTTTATTTCTTCATCTGAAAATTTTCTGTTCATATTCTTTGATTATTTATCAATTTGAGAATGACTTGAATTCTTATAAATTTGAGTCAATTCTCTATATATTTTAGAAATAAAACCTTTACTAGAACCATTAAATACAAATGTAAAAATGTTTTCCCAATTTATTGCTTCCCTTGTATTCTTTCTCTGTACTACTTTTGTTTGTACAAAAATCTTTTAGCTTATCATGATCAAATTTATCAAGTTCTGGTTCTTCGGTCACAAATTTTTCCTTCTCCACAGATCTGAGAGGTAAACCATCTTATGTTCTTCTAATTTGCTTATAATATCACTCTTTATGTCTAAATCACGAACCTATTTAGACCTTATTTTGGCATATGGTAAATTCCTAGTTTCTACAATATTAGTTTCCAATTTCCCTAGTTGTTTTTGTCAAATAGTGAGTTTTTATCTGAGAAGCTGGGGTCTTTGGGTCTGTCAAACACTAGATTGCTATAGTCATTTACTATTTTGTCCTGTGAACCTAAATTATTCCACTGAACAACTACTCTATTCTTAGCCAGTACCAAATGGTTTTTAGAATCTGCTGCTTTATAATACAGTTTTAGGTCTAGCACAGCTAGTCCTCCTTCATTGGCATTTTATTTTATTAATACCCTTGAAATTCTTGACCTTTTTTTCTTCCAGATGAATTTTGTTGTTATTTTTTCTAGGTCAGTAAAATATTTTCTTGGGAGTTTGATTGGTATAACACTAAATAAATAGATTAGTTTGGGTATTACCATCATTTTTATTATATTCACCCGACCTATCCAAGAGAACTTGATATTTTTCCAATTGCATATATCTGACTTCATTTGTGTGGAAAGTGTTTTGTAGTTTTGCTTATACAGTTTGTGACTTTCCATTGGCAGATACATTCCCAAATATTTTATACTATTGACAGTTATTTTAAATGGAATTTCTCTTTGTATCTCTTGCTGTTGGACTTTGTTAGTAATGTATAAAAATCCTGATGATTTATGTGGATTTATTTATTTTGTATCCTGCAACTTTGCTAAAGTTGCAGATTTTTTGTAATCATTTTTAGTTGATTCTCTAGGGTTCTCTAAGTATACCATCATATCATCTTGGAAAGAGTGATAAGTTGGTATCCTCATGACCTTCTCTAATTCCTTTGATCTCTCTTTCTTCTCTTACTGTAAAGGGCTGAAACTCTGAATAGGTTCACTTGAATCAAACAACTGAGCACTTAAGGCTAATTACCTATTGGACAATAATTCTGTTAGCATGTTTGGAATTTCTCTTCTCACAGTTAATGCTAGTGCAATCCTTGGGGTTAAGAGAAATGTAGGAAGGATTAGGCGGTAGAGTGAGACAAGCCAGAGTCACTTTGGAGGAGGATGACAAGAAGGGGGGTTGGTGGAGAGTTTGTGGCAGTTTTGTCCATCCTCTTCACTTCTCCCCCTAAAGACCAAGGACTTTTGCTTATCCTGACTCTGGCTGATTCTGAGGCCTTCAAGGAGCTACCCCAAAACTTACATCTTATAACCAATGTTAACATTTCTAATACAATATTGAATCATAATGATGATAGTAGGCAACTTTGTTTCACTCCCAAACTTATTGGCAATGTCCTCATTACATATGATACTTTTGATGGTTTTAAATAGATATTACTGATCATTTTAAGGAAAAGTCCATTTATTCCTAAACTCTCTAGTGTTCTTAATAGAAATGGATTTTAGATTTTATCAAATTGGTTTTTTTTCTGCATCTATTTAAATAAAGATATGATTTTTGTTAGTTTGGTTATTGATATAGTCAATTATGCTAATAGCTTTCCTAATATTGATCCAGTCCTGCATTCCTGGTATAAATCCTATTTGATAATGATGTATTATCCTGTGGATAACTTTCTTTTTTTTATTATAATAACTTTTTATTGACAGAACCCATGTCAGGATAATTTTTTACAACATTATCGCTTGCACTTACTTCTGTTCTGATTTTTCCCCTCTCTCCATTCACCTCCTCTCCTAGATGGCAAGCAGTCCTATATATGGTGAATATGTCACAGTATATCCTAGATACAATATATGTGTGCAGAAGCAAAGAGTTCTCTTGTTGCATAGGGAGAATTAATTGAATTCAGAAGATAAAAATAACCCGGGAAGAAAAACAAAAATACAAACAGTTTACATTCATTTCCCAGTGTTCTTTCTTTGGGTGTAGCTGCTTCTGTCCATCATTGATCAATTGAAACTGAATTAGGTCGCTTTGTCAAAGAAATCCACTTCCATCAGAATACATCTTCATACAGTATCGTTGTTGAAGCATATAATGATCTTTTGGTTCTGCTCATTTCAGTTAGCATCAGTTCATGTAAGTCTCTCCAAGCCTCTCTGTAGTCATCCTGCTGGTCATTTCTTACAGAACAATAATTGTGGATAACTTTCTGTAATCACTTTGCCAATATTTTATTTAAGATTTTTGCATCAATATTCATTAGGGAAATTGGTACATAATTTTATTTCTGTTTTCCCCCTACCTGATTTAGGTATCAGCACCTATCTGTGTCATAAAAGGAATCCTTTTTCCTCTACTTTTCCAAATAGTTTATATAGTTTTGCAATTAATTGTTTTTTTTAATAGCTTTTTATTTAGAAGTTATATGCATGGGTAATTTTACAGCATTGACAATTGCCAAACCTTTTGTTCCAATTTTTCCTCTCTTCCCCACCCCCTCCCCCAGATGGTAGGCTGACCAATACCTGTTAACTATGTTAAAGTAAAAATTAAATACAAAATAAGTATACATGTCCAAACAGTTATTTTGCTGTACAAAAAGAATCGGACTCTGAAATAGTGTACAATTAGTCTGTGAAGGAAATCAAAAATGCAGGCGGACAAATATAGGTATATTGGGAATTCTATGTAATGGTTCTTAGTCATCTCCCAGAGATCTTTTGTTGGGTGTAGCTGGTTCAATTCATTCCTGCTCTATTGGAAATGATTTACTTAATTAATAAATAGCATGTTCTAGTTCTTTTTCTAAAATGGGATTATTTAAATAATTGATTTCTTCTTCTGTTAACTTGGACAATCTGTATTTTTGTACATATTCTTCCATTTCACTTAGATTATCAAATTTATTGACATATAGTAGGGCAAAATAACTCCTAATTATTGCTCTAATTTCCTCTTCCTTGGTGGAAAGTTTTCCCTTTTCATTATTGAGATTAACAATTTTATTCTCTCCTTTCCATTTTCTAATCAAATTAACTAAAAGTTTATCTATTTTGTTGGTTTTTTCCTAGAACCAACTCTTAGTTTTATTTATTAATTCAATGGGTTTCTTATTTTCAATTTTATTAATCTCTTTTTATTTTCAAATTTGGTATTTAATTGAGGGTTTTTAATTTGTTCTTTTTCTAGCTTTTTTAGTTGTTGGGCTTTAGTTTAGTTGGGCTTTTAGTTAAGCCCAATTCATTGATCTTTTCTTTCTCTATTTTATGCAAGTAAGCATCTAGAGATATAAAATTTCCCCTAATAACAGCTTTGGTTGCTTCTCACAAATTTTAGTATGTAGTCCCATTATTGTCATTCTCTTGAATAAAACCATTGATTGTGTCAATGATTTGTCCTTTTACCCTTTCATTCTTTAGGATTAGATTATTTTGTTTTCAATTAATTTTTGGTCTATTTTCTCCTGGACTTTTATTGCATTATGATCTGAAAAATTCATTTATTATTTCTGCCTTTCTGCATTTGATTTTGAGATTTTATGTTCCAAAACATGGTCAATTTTATATAGATTCCAAGAACCATCAAGAAAAGTAAATTCCTTTTTTCTGACTCCATTCAATTTTCTCCAAAGATCTATCATACCTAACTTTTCTTTCTTTCTTTATAAAGCTTTTTATTTTCAAAATATATACATGCCTAATTTTACAACATTGACCCTTGCATAGCCATATGTTTCAGATTTTTTCCTTCTTCTTCCCCCTTCCCTAGGTGGCAGACAATCCAGTATATGTTAAATGTGTTAAAATATATGTTAAATACAATATGTACATATTTATACAATTCTCTTGCTGCATAAGAAAAATCAGATAAAAAAAGAAAATAAATAAGAAAACAAAATGCAAGCAAAGAGCAAAAAAAAAAAAAGAGTGAGAATATTATGTCATGATCCACATTCGGTTCCCACAGTCCTCTCTCTAGATGTAGATGGCTCTCTTCATCACCATATCATTGGAACTGGCATTAATGTTCATGAGAATTGATCGTCATATAATATTTTTGTTGCTGTGTATAATGATCTTCTGGTTCAATTCATTTCACTTAACATCAGTTCATGTAAGTCTCTCCAGGTCTCTCTAAAATCATCGTCCTGATCATTTCTTATAGAACAATAATATACCATTATATTTATATACCATAACTTAGCCATTCTCCAACTGATGGGCATCCACTCAGTTTCCAGTTTCTTGCCACTATGAGAAGGGCTGTCACAAACATTTTTGCACATGTGGCTTTCTTTCCTTTCTTTAAGATTTCTTTGGGATATAGACCCAGTAGAAATACTGCTGGATCAAAGGATATATACAATTTGATAGCTCTTTGAACATAGTTCCAAATTACTCTCCAGTATGGCTGGATCTGTTCAAAATTCCATCAGCAATATATTAGTGTCCCAGTATTACCACATTCCCTCCAACATTCATCCTTGTCATTTCCTGTATCTTAGCCAAACTGAGAGCTGTGTAGTGGTATTTCAAAGTTTGCATTTCTCTGATTAATAGTGATTTGGAACACCTTTTCATATGACTAGAATTAGTTTCAGTTTCTTCATCTGAAAATTGTCTGTTCATAATCTTTGACCATTTATCAATTGGAGAATGGCTTGAATTCTTATAAATTTGAGTAAATTTGCTATATATTTTAGAAATGAGGTCTTTATCAGAACACTTAAATGTAAAAATGATTTCCCATTTTATTGTTTCCCTTCTGATTTTGTCTGCATTAGTTTTGTTTGTACAAACCCTTTTTAATTTAATATAATCAAAATTACCTATCTGGTGTTCAATTATGACTTCCAGTGGGTTTTTTCTTTTTTTTTTTGTTTGTTTTGTTTTGTTTTGTTTTTGGACACAAATTATTTTCTTCTCTACAGATCTGAGAGGTAAGCTATCCTCTATTCTCCTAATTTGCTTATAATACCACTCTGTGCCTAAATCATGAACCCATTTAGATCTCATCTTTTCTAACATTATGTTTGCCTCCTTAACTTCTTTCTTGTTTATTTTGTGGTTTGATTTGTCTAACTCTGAGAGAGTAAGGTTGAGATCCTTGACTAGTATAGTTTTGCTGTCTATTTCTTCTTACATCTGTCTTATCTTCTCCACTAGGAATTTGGATGCTATACCACTTAGTGCACATATATTTAGTATTGATATTGCTTCATTATCTATGGTATCCTTTAGCAAGATATAGTTTGTTTCCACCCTTATCTCTTTTACTTAGGCCTATCTTTGCTTTTACTTGATCTGAGATCAGGATCACTACCCATGCTTTTTTTGCTTCACCTGAAGCATAATAAATTATGCTCCAGTCCTTTACCTGGACCTTCCAGTCCATTAGGTAGTGATACCTAATGTATCACTCTACATTAAATGTGTTTCTTATAAACAACATATTGCAGGGTTCTGGCTTTTAATCCAGTCTTTTATCCACTTCCATTTTATGGGAGAGTTCATTCCATTCACATTTACAATTAAAATGACTAATTCTATATTTCTTGCCATCTTATTTACCCCAATTTATGCTTATCTTTTTCCTTTCCCCCTTTCTCTTCCCAGTATTTTGTTTCTGACCACCACCTCCTTCAAATAGCCTTATCCTTTTAGAGCCCTTCCCCCTTTCTTATATCTCTCCCCTACTACTTTTGTTTTCCCTTCTATTAGCCTTCCCCTTTGTTTTCCCCTCCCCCTTCCCACTTTTCTATAAGATAAGACCAGTTTTTTTTGTGAAATCAAATATGGCTGATATTCTCTCTTTGAGCCAAATCTGATCAGAGTACGAGTCACATAATGCTCATTCCCATCCCTTCTTTCTTTCAATTATAATAGGTCTTCTTTGTCTCTTTGTGAGATCTAATTTCCCTTATTTTACCTCATTTTCCTCTTTTTTTTTCAGTATATTCCTCTTTCTACCTCTAGTTTCTTTTTTCATATTATCATAATAAAATCAACTTATACCCACACTCTCTAAGTGTATCCATAACCAAAATATAGTTCCAAAGAGTTCTTTCCTTTTTACCTTTGTATACTCCTCTTGAGTTCTGTGTTTGGAGATCAGTTTTTTGTTCTGCTCTGGTCTTTTCATCAGAAATAGATGAAATTCACCTGTATCACTGAATGTTCACAATCTTTCCTGAAAGATAATGATCATTTTAGCTGGATACCTTATTCTTGGCTGTAATCTAAGTTGCTTTGCCTTTAGGAATATCAGATTCCAGGCCCTTTGTTCCTTTAAGGTGGAAGCTGCTAGCTCCTGGGTAATCCTGATTGTGGCTCCTCACTATTTAAATTGTTTCTTTCTGGCTGCTTGCAACATTTTTCCTTGGTCTGATAGTTCTGAAATTTAGCCACAATATTCCTTGGCATTTTCATTTTGTGATATCTTTCAGGAAGTGATCAGTGAATTCTTTCAATGGTTACTTAATCTTCTGATTCTAGGACATCAGGGAAATTTTTCTTTATGATGTCCTGTAAAATAATGTCTATTTTTTTTCATTTTTTATTTTATTTTATTTTATCATGGCTTTCAGGAAGTCCAGTGAGATCCTTAAATTGTATCTCCTAGATCTATTTTCCAGGTAGGTTGTTTTTCCTAGGAGGTATTTCACATTTTTCTTAATTTTTTCATTATTTTTGTTTTTGTTTGACTGTTTCTTGAAGTCTCATTGAGTCATTCACTTCTTTTTGTTCAATTCTAATTTTTAGTGTACTATTTTCTTCAGTTACTTTTCTTATCTCCTTTTGTATTTGGCCAATTAAATTTTTTTTAAATTTTTATTTAATAGCCTTTTATTTACAGGATATATACATGGGTAACTTTACAGCATTAAGAATTGCCAAACCTCTTGTTCCAATTTTTCACCTCTTTACCCCCACACCCTCCCTAGATGGCAGGATGACCAGTAGATGTTAAATATATTAAAATATAACTTAGATACACAATAAGTATACATGACCAAAACATTATTTTGCTGTACAAAAAGAATCAGACTCTGAATTATTGTGCAATTAGCTTGTGAAGGAAATCAAAAATGCATGTGTGCATAAATATAGGATTAGGAATTTAATGTAATGGTTTTTAGTCATCTCCCAGAGTTCTTTTCTGGGCATAGCTAGTTCAATTCATTACTGCTCCATTAGAAATGATTTGGTTGATCTCGTTGCTGAGGATGGCCTGGTCCATCGAGAACTGGTCATCATCTAGTATTGATTGTTGAAGTATATAATGATCTCCTGGACCTGCTCATTTCACTCAGCATCAGTTCGTATGTAAGTCTCTCAGGCCTTTCTGAAATCATCCTGTTGGTCATTTCTTTCAAAACAGTAATATTCCATAATTTTCATATACCACAATTTATTCAGCACATTCTCCAGCTGATGGACATCCATTCAGTTTCAGTTTCTAGCCACTACAAAAGGGCTGCTCACAAACATTCGTGCACATACAGGTCCCTTTCCTTCTTTATAATCTCTTTGGGATATAATCCCAGTAACACTGCTGGATCAAAGGGTATGCACAGTTTGATAACTTTTTGAGCATAGTTCCAAACTACTCTCCAAAATGGTTGGATTCGTTCACAACTCCACCAACAATGCATCAATGTCCCAGTTTTCCGCATCCCCTCCAACAATCATCATTATTTTTTCCTGTCATCTTAGCCAATCTGACAGGTGTGTGAGTAGTATCTTAGAGTTGTCTTAATTTGCATTTCTCTGATTAATAATGACTTGGAGCATCTTTTCATATGACTAGAAATAGTTTCAATTTCTTCATCTGAGAATGTCTGTTCATATCCTTTGACCATTTTTCAATTGGAGAATAGGCTTGATTTTTATAAATTAGAGTTAATTCTCTATATATTTTGGAAATGAGGCCTTTATCAGAACCTTTGACTGTAAAAATATTTTCCCAGTTTATTGCTTCCCTTCTAATCTTGTCTGCATTAGTTTTGTTTGTACAAAAACTTTTCAGTTTGAGTATAATCAGAAATTTTTCTATTTTGTGATCAGTAATGATCTCTAGTTCTGCTTTGGTCATAAAGACCTTCCCTTCCACAGGTCTGAGGAGGTAAACTATCCTATGTTCCTCTAATTTATTAATAATTTCATTCTTTGTACCTAGGTCATGAACCCATTTTGACCTTATCTTGGTGTACGGTGTTAAAGTATGGATCAATGACCTAGTTTCTGCCATATTAGTTTCCAATTTTCCCAGCAATTTTATCAAACAGTAAGTTCTTATCCCAAAAGCTGGGATCTTTGGGTTTATCAAAGACTAGGTTGCTATATTTGTTGACTGTTTTATCCTGAACCCAATCTATTCCACTGATCAACTAATCTATTCCTTAGCCAATACCAAATAGTTTTGGTAACTGCTGCTCTATAATATAATTTTAGATATGGTACAGCTAAGCCACCATGATTTGATTTTTTTTTCATTAATTCCCTTGAAATTCTTGACCTTTTGTTTTCCATATGAACTTTGTTGTTATTTTTCTAGGTCATTAAAATGGTTTTGGGAGTCTGATTGGTATAGCGCTAAATAAATAGATTAGTTTAGGTAATATTGTCATCTTTATTATATTTGCTGCCCTATCCAAGAGCATTTAATATTTTCAATTGGTTAGATCAGACTTAATTTGTGTGAAAAGTGGTCTGTAATTTTGCTCATAAAGTTTCTGATTTTCCCTTGGCAGATAGATTCCTAAATATTTTATATTATCAGTAGTTACTTTAAATGGAATTTCTCTTTGTAACTCTGAATGTTGGATTTTGTTAGTGATATATAAGAATGCTGATGACTTATGTAGGTTTATTTTATAACCAGCAACTTTGCTAAAGTTGTGGATTATTTCTAATAACTTTTTAGCAGAATCTCTGGGGTTCTCTAAGTATACCATCATGTCATCGGCAAAGAGTGATAATTTGGCTTCCTCATCGCCTATTCTTATTCCTTTAATCTTTTTCTCAGCTCTTATTGCTATAGCTAGTGTTTCTAATACAATATTAAATAATGCTAGGTGATAGTGGGCAACCTTGTTTCACTCAGATCTTATTGGGAATGGTTGCAGTTTGTCTCCATTACATATGATGTTATTGATGGTTTAAATAGATGCTGCTGATTATTTTTAAGGAAAAGTCCATTTATTACTATACTTTCAAGTGTTTTTAATAGGAATGGATGTTGGATTTTAAAATGCTTTTTCTGCATCTATTGAGATGATCATATGGTTTTTGTTAATTTGGTTATTAACATGGCCAATTATATTGATAGTTTTCCTAATATTGAACCAGCTCTGCATTCCTGGTATAAATCCTACTTGATCATAGTGTATTATCTTGGAGATGATTTTCTGTAGTCTTTTTGCTATCTTATTTAAGATTTTATCATCAATATTCATTAGGGAGATTGGTCTATAATTTTCTTTCTCTGTTTTCAGCCTACCTGGTTTAGGTATCAGTACCATGTCTGTGTCATAGAAGGAATTTGGTAGGACTCCTTCATTCCCTATTTTATCAAATAATTTATATAGCATTAGGGAGCCAATTGTTCTTTAAATGTTTGGTAAAATTCACATATAAATCCATCTGGTCCTGGGGATTTTTCTTAGGGAGTTGTTTAATTGCCTGTTCTATTTCTTTTTCTGAAATGGGATCTATTCAAACAATTTACTTCCTCCTCTGTTAGTCTGGGAAGTCTATATTGTTTGAGTAGTCCCATTTCACTTAGGTTATCAAATTTATTGGCATAAAGTTGAGCAAAATAACTCCTTATTATTTCTCTAATTTCCTCTTCATTGGTGGAAAGTTCTCCCTTTTCATTTTAAGACTACTAATTTCATTTTCCTCCCTCCTTTTTCTAATCAGATTTACAAAGGCTTATCTATTTTATTGGCTTTTCATAGAACCAACTCTTAGTTTTATTAATTAGTTCAATAGTTTTTTACTTTCAATATTTTTTAATTTCTCCTTTTAATTTTAAATTTCAATTTAGTATTTGATTGAGGGGTTTTAATTTGGTCTTTTAGTTGCAAACCCAATTCATTAATCTTTTCTTTCTCTGTTTTATTCAAGTAAGCCTCTAAGGATATAAAATTCCCTCTTATTACCGCTTTGGCTGCATCCCACAAATTTTGGTATGATGTCTCATCATTGTCATTATCTTAGTGAAATTATTAATTGTATCTATAATTTGCTGCTTCACCCAATCATTCTTTAAGATGAGATTGTTTAGTTTCCAATTACTTTTTGGTCTATTTCCCTAACTTTTTGTTGAATGTAGTTTTTATTGCATCATGATCTGAAAAGAAAGCATTTACTATTTCTGCTTTCTTGCATTTTAATTTTAAAGGTCTTTATGTCCTAATATATGGTCAATTTTGAATAGGTTCCATGAACTGCTGAGAAGAAAGTATATTCCTTCTATCTCCATTCAATTTTCTCCAAAGATCCAACATACCTAATTTTCTAATATTCTATTTACTTCTTTAATTTCTTTCTTATTTGTTTTGTGGTTTGATTTGTCTAATTCTGAGAGTGCAAGGTTGAGATCTCCTACTATTACAGTTTTGTTGTCTATTTCTTCTTGCAACTCTCTTAACTTCTCCTTTAGGAAGTTGAGTGCCATACCACTTGGTGCATGTATGTTTAATATTGATATTGCTTCGTTGTTTATGCTACCCTTTAGCAGGATGTAGTTTCCCATCCTTATCCCTTTTAATTAGATCAATTTTTACTTTTGCTTGATCTGAGATAAGGATGAGCTACCCTGCTTTTTGACTTCACCTGAAGCATAATAGATTTTTTCTCCAGCCTTTTACCTTTACTCTATATGTATCCCCCTGCTTTAAATGTGTTTCTTGTAAACAACATATTGTGAGGGTTCTGACTTTTGATCCAGTCTGCTATCTGCCTCCTCTTTATAGGGGAGTTCATCCCATTCACATTCTGCAGTTAGAATTACTAAATCTGTATTTCCTGCCATCCTAATAACCCCAGATTGTGCTTTACTTATTCTTGCCTCCCCAACCCTCTTTCCCCTTTTAAACTTATGTACCCCTCTTGTATCACGATGCTTATCCTCTTTATAATCCCTCCCTCCCCTTTGAGTCTTTCCCCCTTCCTTCCCTTATTACTCTTTTCTTTTCCTTTTCCTCTCCCCGTTTTTAATGAGGCGAGAGAGAATTTTTCTCTAAAACAAATGTCAATTATTTTTTCTTTTGAGCCAACTCTGATGAGAGTAAGATTCACACAATGTTCCTCCCCTCTCTAAATTCCCTCAGATATGATAAGTTTCCTTAGCCTCTTTGTGGGATGTGGTTTCCTCTTTTATCCCTCCTTCCCACCTTATTCTGCCATCATCCCTTTTCCATATCTACTTCCCTTTTTTATGTTATATCAATTACAATCAAATTATACATGTATTCTTTTTGTATATCCACAACAGAAATACAATTCTCAAGAGTTATTTTTACCTTTTCTGCATCTCTTGGAGTTCTATTCTTGGAGATCAAATTTTTGTTTAGTTCTGTTTTTTCTTCAGAAACAAATGAATTCATTTGTTTCATTAAATATCCATCTTCTTCCCTGGAAGAAAATGCTCAAGCTTAGCTGGGTAGTTTATTCTTGGCTGCATCTCAAGTTCTTGTGCCTTTCGAGATATCATATTCCAGGCCCTTCTTTCCTTTAATGTAGAGGCAGCCAGATCTTGGGTGATCCTTATTGTGGCACCTCAGTATTTAAATGGTTTTGGCTGCTTGTAAAATTTTTCCTTAATCTGATAGTTCTGAAATTTTGCCACAATATTCCTTAGGGGTTTTATTTTAGGGTTTCTTTCAGAAGGTGTTAGATGAATTCTTTCAATGCCTATTTTACCTTCTGAGTTCTATTACATCTGGGCAGTTCTCTTTGATGATTTCTTGTAAAATAGTATCTAGGCTCTTTTTTTCATCATGGTTTTCAGAAAGTCCAATAATCCTCAGATTATCTCTCCTAGATCTATTTTCCAAGTCTGTCGTTTTTGCAAGTAGATAATTAATGGTTTTTTCCAGTTTGTCATTTTTTTTGTTTGCTTGACTGATTCTTGCTGTCTCAATGAATCATTAGTTTCTATTTGTTCAGTTCTAATTTTAAAGAATTATTTTCTTCATTAGCTTTTTTACTTCTCTCTGTATATGTCCAATTTAGTTTTTGAATGTATTGTTTTGGTCTGTAGATTTTTTCCATTTCACTAATTTTTTTTTTTTTTTTAGTGAATTATTTTTCTTTCAATTCACAGATCCTACTTTCTTAACGTGTTCTTTGTCTTTTCCAATTCACGGATCCTACTTTCTTTGAGTTCTTTGTCTTTTCAATTCACAAATCCTACTTTCTAGTGAATTCTTTATTTTTCAATTCACAATTCTTACTTTCCTGAGATTTTTTACTTTTTCAATTCAGTATTTCAAGAAGTTGTTGCTCTCTCTTGTAAGGCTTCTCTTTCCTTTCCCCATTTATCTTCTAACTCTCTTTTGAGGACTTTTAATGGTCTCTTCTATGAGAGCATCATATAAAGGAGGACAGTCTGATGCATTTTTGCTGTTTGAGGTCTCTTCAGGTTTGCTGACCTGCTCTTTTTCTGCATAGAAGCTGTAGATAGTTCTTTTCATACTTTTATTCATGTTTTAAAGCCTTTAGGGTAGGTCTCCTGAGCAAGGGGGTTACCAGCTTCCTCTGCAGAGCAGGGAAAGATGTAACGGATTCCGGCTCTGAGGGTATGGGAGTGCTCTGAGTGAGAGTTTTCCCTTCCCCAGCAGGAAGTGGATTCAGCACTGGCCGGGCTATCAAACTGCTTAGTAGGGCTGAGTGGATTGAGCGATTGCCCTCGACTAGAGACTAAGTGGTGAAAGTGTCACCGCCAGGCGAACCTCTTGTGGGACTGTGAGTGTTAGCAGCTGACCGCAGACGCCTACAAACTCTGCCCAGCGTCTCTGCCTGATGCAAGATTGGCCCTGGAAAAGCTCCTATGGCCCCAAGCCCGGAGCTCCCCACTGCGCCAGATTGGAGGCTACCCCGGGCTGCATCCTCCTGCCGTGCAGGATCACAACTGCCCCAAGGAAAAGCCTGTACTGCGGGTTGGGGCTGCGCGCTTGTGCTGAGATCTGTGCCTTCACCCTCGTTTTGAGACTCTCTTCGGAACCTAATTTCTCTCCCTTGCTGATCTCCCCCCTGGCCCCCGGAACCAACCTTTTTGGCGAGACTGCAGATTTTCTTCGGCCAGTGAGTTGTTCTACTTCTTATCTTTACGAATTGTAGCAGTCAAGACTATTTTTGAGGCTCGATATAATATTGATAAAGAGGGTAAGAGAAGAGCTTAGAAAGTCGCGTGTGTCTTCTCCGCCATCTTGGCTCTGCCCCCAATTAAATTTTTAAATGAGGTTTTATTTATTGCATTTTTTCCATTTCATAAATTCTGTTTTTCAAAAAGTTGGCATCTTTTTCATACCTATTTTGTAAGGAATTATATGCTTTTTCCATTTCATCAAATCTATTTTGTAGGGAGTTTTCTTCAGAAAATTTCCATTTTTTTTTTTTACATACCCTCTTGCAAAGATCTCATTTTCTTTCCCCATTTTTCTTTTAACTCTCTTTTAAGATTCTTTTTGAAATTTTCCAAGAAAGTCTTGTGAAGTGGTGACAAACTCATATCTCCCTTTGGGCTTCATGGAGAGTTGATTTGCCTTTGGGAACTTCAGGATTTTGGTCTGTTCTTCTCTCTGTCCATAAAAGCTGTGTATGGTGAGAGATCTTTTTTTCCTCATCATTTTTTAAGGGTTAATGTATGCTCTTAATGCAAAGGAGTGACAGCTGCTTCAGCTTGTCCTGGGGAAGTTCTGTTGATTGACTTCTTGGGCTGGATAATTGTGACCAAGTCCTGCATTCTTCTGGGGCTCAGTGGTTTACAATATGTCTTTTGTAGAAAATCTGCTCAACCACTTGTTTGCAACCAGTACAGAGTAACCTAAGAGGCTCACAGAAGATTCCCCTGTTCAGGATGTACAATGCTCTGGCTCTCCTCTCTAGCTCCTTGCCCTAGGCTTCCTGTGTTGTGGTCTAGGCTCACAGCCTGTCACTCTGCCCATTTGAAACAGACCTGTTCTGAAATTCTTCCAAGGCATCTTCTTCTGGAAATGTGTTGCACTCTAAATATTTGTGGGTTCTGTGACTTCAAAAACCAGTTTAGAGACACAATCTACTGTTGGTTTGAGAGAAGGTCAGAGGAGGTCATAGAACGTCATGTCTATTCTCAGTTATCTTGGCTATGCCCCTGGTTTTGCTCACTTCATTCAACATGAATTCATGTAACTCTTTCCAGGTCTTTCTGACATTATTAATTCTTATAGAACAATATTCCATTATACTCATACATCATAATTTATTCAGCCATTCCCCAACTGAAGTGGGTCCAGTCAATTTACAGGTCCTTGCCGCAAACATTTTTTGCATATGTGAGTCCTTTCCCTTCTTTTATTAACTCTTTGGGATATAGTCCGAGGAGAGACACTGCTGGATCAAAGAGTTTGCACAGTTTAATGACCCTTTGGGCATGGTGCTGCAGGTTTCCCCACTACACTGGATTAGCCTGGTCAAGTTCCTCCAGTTATCCTGGAGTTTGGGGGTTCACAATTAGTCTTCTATAGTTTCATTGATGGTCTCACAACTGGTCTTATTTTCTACTGGCGTTCTGAACCAGGGCAGTCTAGCTAATGCTGCTGTATTTTGGCTAAGATCTCCCACTAGATTCACCGAGCCAGGTATCCCTACACAGGGCCTACCCTCCTCATGCCTGAGCTGGGCCAAGTTCCCTCCTGGTCAATTGAAATAGATCTTTCCTGAAGTCCTTCCAAGATATCTTAAGCTGGAAAATTATTACACTCCAAACTTTTGTGAGTTCTGTTACTCCAAAACCCATTCAAAGACCTGATATAGTGTTGGTTCTGAGGGAAGCTAGAGAGAGCTCAGGCAATGCCCTATCTACTCTCTGCCATTCTGGCTCCATCCCCCAACATTCTTAATGTGGGTGTTATTCGAGGGATTGAAATGAAGCTTCTTCTCTCAATATACTACTGGTGATGCCATTCATGCTCCTTACTTCTCTATGTGGTTATTTCTTTTATATATATATATATATATATATATATATATATATATATATATATATATATGTCTTTGTCATATTCTGATCTATATTTTTCATTGATCACTTCCTCTCCTTTCTCAATATTATGATAAAATAGGAATTTTAGCACCTATTTATATGATTAAATTTTTAACCTAATATCTCTTCTCAACTTTCTTTTTTCTTCTCTTCAATCTAGTCTTTATAACTGTCAGAATAAATATCCTTGTATACAAACATGGCCATGTCACTTTTTTACTGAAAAATCTTTAATAATAATGTATTGTCTATCAAGTAAAGTTCATACTTCTTTGCTTGGCATTAAGGTCTCCCATTTTCTTGTAGAATCTTACTCTTCCACCATTATCTCATATGCTTCCTTCCAAACAAGTCTATTTCAGCCAAACTGACCTAGTCTGTACCCTAAACATTTCTTGTGCTCGTCTGCTTCAGTGAATTTGTTCAGGGTGAATCTTATGCTCAAAATATTTTTACTTTTCCTCTTTAATAGTTGAATTCTGTCCAACTTTCATGGCCTAGCTAAAATTCCACCTCCTCCTTGAAGCTTTAAAAAAAATGCTCTTAAACATTTTGTATAGTAATGAAGTAAGGATTCAATTTTGTCTTTTTACTCTAACATAATTAATATGCAACAATGTGATTATATTATATTTTTCTACATTATTCCTTCTTATTAAATTGTAAGATCTAAGAGGGCATTGATTTTATTTATTTATCCCAATATTTATCATTTTATTCTGCACACATTAAAGGCTCAACAAGTGTTTGTTTAAAGAAGAAACAAAAGTGATTTGTCTTTCTTGGGGAAGAGAATTTTACAATCACTCAGAGTCCACATAGGTTCACTAAGCACGGAGCCTTTAACAGTTAATCTAATTCCCTTTTTAAATAGGTTTTAATAGGTTGATAATCAATACTTGGTAGATTAACAGGATGCCATAAGCATAATAAATCTTATTTAGTAAACCATTTGACAGAATTCTTTATAACAAAGGGTGGCCAGGTGGAGAAAGAGTCACGATATTCTGGGCACAAAAAGTCTTTTGCATAATTTTGTGTTTGGATATTATTTGGAGTTACAGCTTTAAGTAATCACATTAGAAAAGAACATATTAATTTCAACAAAAAATACAAAGACAAGGGCAAAGAGACAGATAGAGACAGAAAGGCAAAGAGAAGCAGAGAGGAAAAATGAAAAAAAAAAACATAAAGAGATGGTAACACAGAGACAGAGAAAAATACAAAGAGAGATAAAATTATGGCAAGAGAACATGAGGGTCATCTGAAAATTCCTTATGAAGAATTTAAGATTTCTGCCAGGTGGACAGTTGTGAGAAGCAACTATCTTCTGCCAAAATAATCATGCCTTTCCTTAATGGGAGGGAAGGGGATGATAACTTTCAAATTTGCCTTTGGGATTTATAACATTGCTGGATTAAAGTCTCTGGACTCTGTAAAACCTAACTGTTTGATGGTTTAACCATCTGTTCTCATTGCATATTTTTAAATCTAGAATCATTATTTTACTGGAATACAATCTATGTCCATCTTTAACCTGATACCTGGAAAGAATGTACTTTTTTTTTTTGTTAAATCTGTGGTTCTAGGCTATTGATAGACAAATGAACATTACTTTATACAATGAACAAATTATTTTTTTTAACTTTTAAAAGTAATGTATAGTTTTCAACATTCATCCTTGCAAAACTTTGTGTTTCAGATTATTTTATCCCTCTCTTCTCCCCACCCACTCCCTTAGACAGCAACTAATCCATTATATGTAAAATATGTGCAGTTCTTCTATACATATTTCCACACACGAAAAATCAGATCAAAAAGGTAAAAATGAAAGATAACAAAAAGCAACAGACAACAACAAAAAAGGTAAATATACTATATTGTTATACTCATCCAGTACCTTTAGTCCTCTTTCTGAATTTAGATGATTCTCTACATCACAAGTTCATTGGAAATGACCTGAATCATCTTATTGTTGAAAAGAGCCATGTCCATCAGAATTGATCTTTTCATAATTTTGTTGTTGCTGTATGTAATGGTCTCTTGGTTCTAATCACTTCACTTCACATCAGTTCATGTAATTCCTTCTAGACCTTCTAATTGTTTCTTAATGAACAATATTCCATAACATTCATATACAATAACTTGTTTTCTTTTTATCTCTTACTGATAGTTTTTATCAGTAATATATAGAAATGCTGATGATTTGTATGGGTTTATTTTATATCTTGCAATTTTGTTAAAGCTGTGAATTGTTTCCAGTAGGTTTTTGGATGATTTCTAGAGTTCTCTAAATATATCATCATATCATCTGCAAAGACTGATAGTTTTATTTCCTTATTGCCTATTTTAATTCCTTTAAATTCTTTTTCTTTTCTTATTGCTGAAGTCAATGTTTCTAGTACAATGTTGAACAATGGTGGCGATAATGGGTGTCCTTGTTTCATTCCTGAACTTATTGGGAATGTGTCCAGCTTCTCTTCTTTACAAATAATATCTGCTATAGGTTTTAGAGAGATATTGCTTATTATTTTTAAAAGGCCCATTTATCTCTATTCTCTCTAATGTTTTTAAGAGTAATAAATGCTTTGTTTTGTCAAAAGCTTTTTCTACATCTATTGAGATTATCATATTTCTGTTGGTTTTGTTATTGATATAGTCGATGATGGTAATAGTTTTCCTAATATTGAACCAGCCCTGCATTCCTACTATAAATCCTATTTGGTCATAGTGTATTATCCGGCTGTGATCTCTTTGATAATTAATTTGTGCATCAATATTCATTAGGGAGATGGTCTACTTAATTAACCATCTAAAATAGTTAATTCAGCAGCATTATGGCTAGATCCGGTGTCCTTAATCTATTTTTGTGTGTGTCATGGACTTTGACAGTTTGATAAAGCTTACAGATCCTTTCTCAAAATGATGTTTTAAAATTAAACTAAGACAATGAAATGTACAAGATTAAGGACCAATTACCATGAAATACAATTATTGAGATATGAAAAAAAAGTTTCTAGACCCTAGGTTAAAACCACTTTTCTAGATCAAGGTCTGGAAGGAAATTTTAGGAAGTAAAAAAAGAATTTCCCATTGGTTACATGCTATATGACAGACAATGTCAGATATTTCCTTTGCATTTAAAACAAAACAAAACAAAAAAAATTTTCTTTTGTTCTGATCAATTTTATTTTTCATTTGAAATTGCTAAATGAGCTTAGAAAATACTTTTGCTATTAATTATAGATTTGGGAACGGTCATTAAACCATTTTAAATCTGTTTAAAATATTCTGAGTTTTTCAGGTTTTTAGATTTTTAAAATGTGTTATTTTACAAGACAAATGAATTTCTACTTTAAACTATAATCGAGAATACAGTCTTGACTTTTCCAATGAATATACCTTTAAAACAAGATTTCTGAAATAAGAAATTAAAAAGAAGTAAAAATTAAAATAATAAGATCTGTTATTAGAAGTAGAATTTTACCAGGGGATGCATTCTAATCCAAGTCATTTTACCTCTTTAGTTTTTTTTTTTTTTAATAATCCATAAAATAAGGAAGTAGCATTACCTGAATTGTTTTGTTGTTGTTTATTTGTTTTTAGTTTAGAAATTCTTATCTTGCTAAGGGTAGTAGTACTGCAGAAACACAAAAGCCTAATTACCCATTTGGGTAATCTCCTTACTCAATTGATCAGAAGGACAGTTTTGGCCTGTTTCTTTTCCAATCTGGGTCAGTTTTCCACACCTATTCTTCCCTGCCCTCATGTCATGTAGCCATTGATTCCTAGTAGTTCACCATATTGGCTTCCCTATAGTGTTGACAATTGATTGGTTTAGCACTCTGCAGCTCAGAACTCTCAATCTCAAAGATCCATCATCTTCAGCTCCTTGCTAGCCTAGATTAAATGGATGGACCACTACTTCTAGTTTACCACATGACTTCTAAAATTCTATGACTTTTTATCTTGTGTTGAGATCTTGCTAAGGGAACTAATGTGTGCCAATTGTCAATTCACACAGACATAACTAACAGTTTCACATTAAATAAGAACAATCCAAAAATTAGGGAAGAAGAGAGTTTTAATTTTTTTCTTTAAAATGGAAACTGTAAAAAGGGAAATTGTTGATTGGAAAAAATAAAGTCCCACAAAGTTCATAGGAAAGGACCTTTTAGATCTCCTAGCCTAGTTCCATTGTTTTATAACTGAAGAAATTGAGGTGAAGTGAATCGCCAAAATTCAATGCAGTTAACGGTAGAATCAGAGTTTTCTGACTATATATCCAGTGATTTTTACCACTATAGTATATTGTGTTCCAGTACTATAATAACTCCCTTTCTCTTTACCATATGGAACAAATTTGAAAACAATTCTGAAAAAAGCAAAAAAGGGAAGGGAGGTTATATCTCCACCACTGCAAATTTTCTTCCGTGAGTAAAGGGAGGGAGATATTGTTATTTAAATTGTAACCACATTTCTAAAAAAATAGATTTTAACTCCAAGTGAAAAAAAAAACCAAAACAAAAACTGTAAACAAGCTCAGGAAATTTAGTATTGAACAATTAGGTAAAAAAAAGTAATGTGCTGCTTGCTATCTTTGAAATTAGAAGGAGAAAAGAGGCAAAGTTAAAACTGATAACATATAAGCTTACTGAGAAAGATAACTATACCTTTAAATATTGTGCTGAATTTGAAGTATAGATTATTCTTTAATATTCCTCTATTTATCTTTTTAAAAATAGAGATTCCATTTCTTCAAAATGTGTCTATGGACTAGTTGTTCAGTGGAATAGGTTAGGTTCAAAGGACAAAACAGTCAATAACTTTAATAATCTAGTATTTGACAAACCCAAAGACCCCAGCTTTTGGGATAAGAACTCACTGTTTGACAAAAATTGCTGGGAAAATTGGAAATTAGTATGGCAGAAACTAGGCATTGACCCACAGTTAACACCATATGCCAAGATAAGGTCAAAATGAGTTCATGAAGAACTCATAGGCATAAAGAATGAGATTATAAATAAGTTAAGAGAACATAGGATATTTTACCTCTCAGACCTGTGGAAGAGGAAGGAATTTATGACCAAAGAAGAATTAAAGATCATTATTGATCACAAAATAGAAAATTTTGATTATATCAAATTGAAAAGTTTTTGTACAAACAAAACTAATGTAGACAAGATTAGAAGGGATGCAATAAACTGGGAAAAAATTTTCACAGTCAAAGGTTCTGATAAAGCCTCATTTCCAAAATATATAGAGAATTGACTTTAATTTATGAGAAATTAGGCCATTCTCCAATTGATAAATAATCAAAGGATATGTATGAACAGACAATTCTCAAACAAAGAAATTGAAACTATTTCTAGCCATATGAAAAGATGCTCCAAGTCATTATTAATCAGAGAAATGCAAATTAAGACAACTTTGAGATACTATTACACACCTGTCAGATTGGCTAGAATGACAGGGAAAGATAATGCGGAATGTTGGAGGGGATGTGGGAAAACTGGGACACTGATACATTGTGGAATTGTGAATGCATCTGTCCATTCTGGAGAGCAATTTGGAACTATGCTCAAAAAGTTATCAAACTACACATACCCTTTGATTCAGCAGTGTTACTAATAAGCTTATATTGCAAAGAGATTTTTAAGAAGGGAAAGGGACTTGTATGTGCAAGAATGTTTGTGGCAGCCCTCTTTGTAGTGGCCAGAAACTGGAAAATGAGTAGATGCCCACCAATTGGAGAATGGCTGAATAAATTGTGGTATATGAATATTATGGAATATTATTGCTCTGTAAGAAATGACCAGCAGGATGATTTCAGAAAGGCCTGGAGAGACTTACATGAACTGATGCTGATTGAAATGAGCAGGACCAGGAGATCATTATATACTTCAGCAACAATACTATATGATAATCAATTCTGATGGAAGTGGCCCTCTTCAACAATGAGATGAACCAAATCAGTTCCAATAGAGCAGTAATGAATTGAACCAGCTATACCCAGTGAAAGAACTCTGGGAGATGACTATGAACCACTGCATAGAACTTTCAATCCCTCTATTTTTGTCCACCTGCATTTTTGATTTCTTTCAGAGGCTAATTGTATACTATTTCAAAGTCCAATTCTTTTTGTACAGCAAAATAACTGCATGGACATGTATACATATATTGTATTTGACTTATACTTTAATATATTTAACATGTATTGGTCAACCTGCCATCTGGGGGAGGGATTGGAGGGGGGAAGGAGAGGAAAAATTGGAACAAAAGGTTTTGCAACTGTCAATGCTGAAAAATTACCCATGCATATATCTTGTAAATTAAAAGCTATGTAAAAAATGTGTCTAAAGTTGTTGTTCACCTATGTATAACTCTTTGTGACCATTTTTTGAGGTTTTTCTTGGCAAAGGTACTTGAATAGTTTGCCATTTCCTTCTCCAATTCATTTTACAGATGAGAAATCTGTGGCAAATAGGGTTAAGTGCCTTCCCCAAAGTTACACAAGTAGCTTGACTAAGCCCAAATTTGAACTCAAGTCTTCTTGACTCCAGGACTTGTGCTCTATCCACTTAGTCACCTGACTGAAATGGGCATTGTGTGGAAAAGTCTCACCAGTATTTTATATACAAAAAATAAAGCAAATAGCTGGTTGTTTAGACCATGGAGTCTCATTTGGGGGGTAGCTTACTCTTAAACCAAGAATACAAGAGGAAATAAGTTTTTTTTTGAGTTCTGAGCAAAAATGCAACTCATTCATTACAGAAACACTGAAAAGCATGTGGTATGAAGCCTGGCAGAAACATTGACTTGGCAGCTGTTGTAAGGTAAATTATATAAAATCCCTCTTTTTCTACTAGGGTGCTTTAAAATGAAGATGTCAAAGGCACAGGTATTGCCACTGATATTCCTAAGGTATTTAGGTGTCTGCCAAGCTCCTAGAAATCTCTTGGTAAAAGACATTCAATGAATTATATAATTTTTCTCTTTCTTTTTTCAGGGCTTATTGATCTGCTATTTGGGATGGGTTCTAAGGGTTCCTTTTCTTTTTTCTTTTTTTCTTTTCAGTTTGGGAAGCTAATTTATTGACATATCCTCATGTAAGAACAAGATATTAAAGTGGGGGTGAACATATTTATACATCACAATGAGGAACACATTTAAGGCTCTAGATTTTTAAATTAATCCCTATCTCTAATTGGCAAGTGCTGTCACAGGACTGAGTTCAATCATGTTCTCTTTCTTCCCCCAACAATTTCCTGGATATGTGATTTGTATGAACTCTCTTAAGTTCCAGGCCTTATTCTTCTCCAGGCCTCAATTATACTCCCCTTCTCCCCTTGTCATTTTCAAATTATTTTAAACAATAGTTTTTTACTTTTAATATACATGCAAAGATAGTTTTCAGCTTTCACCCTCAAAAAACCTTATGTTCCAAATTTTTCTCCCTCTCTTCCTCCATGCCCCCAGAAAGCAAGTAATCCAATGTATGTTATACATGTGCATTCTTTTATACATATTTCATTTATCATGCTATACAAGAAAAAACAGATAAAAAAGGAAATGAAAAGAAAAAGCAAGCAAGCAAGCAAAAAATTACATAAAGGTAAAAATACTATGTTATGATCCACATTCAGCTTCTATGGTCCTCTCCCTGGATGGAGTCTATTGGAATTGGCCTGAATCATCTCATTGTTGAAAAAAGGGTTCCTTTTCTGACAAAATGGTACATGTTTGCTATCTCCTGAACCTTTGGAAGGCCCCCTCAGTCCCAAAATACAGTAGGATTTAGTTTTGATTATGTTAAATGAAAAAAATGTTAAGTGGGAAAGTTGTGAAATAGGTTCATTTTTTTTTTTTCTTCTGAAAAAGTAGAAGTTGAACATTAAACTTGCAATGTCAGTCTAGTTCTCAGAAAGATCTGGGTTCAAATGCTATTATTATAAAGACTTATGATATTATCATATTATCCATTGACTATTGACAAAAGGCTTTTTTTCTCAGGGCTCCAGGCAACTCTTTGAAATGAAAGGGGTTGCCAATCTGCCTTAGTAGAGTGATTTGTTCATACAGTGGAATCACATCTGGATAAAAGATATCTTCTTAGCAGATAAAAAAGACTAATTAAATCCCATAGTGAAGGACTATTTCAAGCTGAGACTCTGATTACTATGGAAAATACCTGGGTAAGAGGGAACTTTGTTGCTTTGATCTATGTAAGTAGAAAAGTCTTTTGAATCTTACTTTTATAAATCAAATTATTCTCTCCCCTTTTTGTACCACATGCACCATGTTAAGCTCTATAAAATGATTTTTATTGTTGTTTTGTTTATTATATCAGAAATAACTGTAAAATATATCTTTATGAAAAAGTCCATTTAGTTTTGTGAAGACCTTTGAATCTGGCTAGTATCATCTGAGGAGATGGATAGGGCTAGATCTGTGATTTTAGTGTTTTTTTTTTTTATACCAACATAATCATGCTTGCTTTTTCTTTCTTTTTTTTTTTAACTATTATAACTTTTTATTGACAGAACATATACATGGGTAATTTTTTACAACATTATCCCTTGCACTCCCTTCTGTTCTGACTTTTCCCTTCCCTCTTTCCACTCTCTCCCCTAGATGGCAGGCAGTCTTATACATGTTAGATATGTTACAGTATATACTAGATACAATATATGTGTGCAGAACCGGACTGTTCTCTTGTTGCACAAGAAGAATTAGATTCAGAACGTAAAAATAACCTGGGAAAAAAAACAAAAATGCAAACAGTTCACACTCATTTCCCAGTGTTCCTTCTCTGGGTGTAGTTGATTCTGTTCACCATTGATCAAATGGAACTGAATTAGATCTTCTCTTTGTCCAAGATATCCACTTCTATCAGAATACATCCTCATACAGTATTGTTGTTGAAGTGTATAATGATCTGGTTCTGCTCATTTCACTCAGCATCAGTTCATGTCTTTCCAAGCCTCTCTGTATTTATCCTGATAGTCATTTCTTAAAGCACAATAATATTCCATAACATTCACATGCCACAATTTACCCAGCTATTCTCCAATAGATGGACATCCATTCATTTTCCAGTTTCTAGCCACTACAAAGAGGGCTGCCACAAACATTTTGGCACATACAGGAGCCCTTTCCCTTCTTTAGTATCTCTTTGGCATATAAACCCAGTAGTAACACTGCTGGATAAAAGGGTATACACAGTTTGATAACTTTTTGAGCATAATTCCAGATTGCTCTGCAGAATGGTTGGATTCATTCACAACTCCACCAACAATGCATCAGTGTCCCAGTTTTCCCGCATATTCTCCAGCATTCATCATTATTTCTTCCTGTCATCTTAGCCAATCTGATAGGTGTGTAATGGTATCTCAGAGTTGTCTTAATTTGCTTTTGTGATTTCAATGTTAAAGGAAATCTCAGATATGGAATCCTAGGCTTTTTCTATCTGCTACTTCTTTGGAAAGGAAGATTTTACCTTGAGGAGATGGAAATAAGATCCAGACTTTATCTCAGATGCAGAGTTAATTAACTAAGTGTATCCAAGTTCTTTCCAGTATTTCATCAGATTGATTTTGATAACATGAACAATATAACAATAACAATAACTCAATTTTACCTAGAGTTTTGATGTTTTTGAAGTCGAAGTTCCTCAAGGACAGGGATGATTTCATTTTTATTTTGGTAAAACATTGATTTATCATGCTTCATTCAGTCATTCAATCACATAATACTGACCGGGAGTGGTATGTCTTTATAGGTACTTAATAATAATAATTATATTTTACATAGGAAAAAAAATTTATACAGGTAAAAATTAACTGGAATCCAAGTTTTTCTGACTGTCAAGTTTATCTCTCTACCCACTGTGCCATACTTCTTTACAGTGCTCCAGTATTGTTTGAATTTACCTCCTGCTATTAATCTGATAAGCCAAATAGAGTGGAAGAAAGAAGATGGGTGAATTATAGGGACAGAAATATATTTTTATTATAGTTTTTTATTGACAGAACATATGCATGGGTAATTTTTCAACACTGACCCTTGCAAATACTTTTGTTCCAACTTTTCTCTTCTTTCCCTCCACCCCCTCCCCTAGATGGCAGGCAGTCTCATACATGTTAAACATGTTAAAGTATATCTTAAATACAATATATGTGTACATATATATACAGTTCTCTTGTTGCACAAGAAAAATTGGGTTTAGAAAGGTAAAAATAACCTGGGAAGAAAAACAAAAATGAAAGCAGTCCACATTCATTTCTCAGTGTTCTTTTGCTGGGTGTAGCTGGTTCTGTTCATCACTGATCAATTGAACTGAATTGGATCCTTTCATTGCTGAAGATATCCACTTCCATCAGAATTGATTCTCATATAGTATTGTTGTTGAAGTATATAATAATCTCCTGGTTCTGCTCCTTTCACTTAGCATCAGTTTATGTAAGTCTCTCCAGGACTTTCTGAAATCATCCTGCTGGTCATTTCTCACAGAGCAATAATATTCCATAATATTCATATACCACAATACCACAATTTACCCAACCATTCTCCAATTGATGGGCATCCGTTCATTTTCCAGTTTCTAGCCACTACAAAGAGGGTTGCCACATACATTCTTGCACATACAGGTCTCTTTCCCTTCTTTAATATCTCTTTGGGATATAAGCCCAGTAGTAACACTACTGCATCAAAAGGTATGCACAGTTTGATAATTTTTTGAGCATAGTTCCAAATTGCCCTCCAGAATGGTTGGATCTGTTCACAAATCCACCAACAATACATCAGTGAGGGACAGAAATATTTTGAGTTGAAATGAAAAAAGTTCAAGTTGGATAATTCCCATCTGAGTAAAATTGCAGTCATCAAGATATAGTGGAAAGACCAGAAGATTAATTGTCAGAACTGGTTTTGAATTCCAGCTGGGAAATTTAAACTTACAGTGAGCTTTTCTTTTTCCCTTGATAAAAGGAGGACAGTTGGAGTAGATGACTGCTAATAGCCCTTCCAAATGGAAATCTATCATTTGTTATGAATTGTGAGTAGAATAGGAGGACAATGTTGAGGACATGCCAAATGAATTAATTCGCAGGGGATTAGCATTGTATTCCTTAAAAGTCTTTTAAACATGCCACTATTATGTTAATTCATTTTGGGGGGTATTATTTTATTGGATTAAACATTTTTTTGAATATAACAGAAACAATCTTTAGTCTAGCTTCTGACTGAATGATCATATCTAGATGAGTAGTACTCAAATTAAGGAAGTGTTGGTGTACTGGCAGATTTTTAAAAAAGTTCTGGCTGTACAAATAGTTTGCCCACAAGCATATTTAGACACTTGCCTTCTCCAATCACATAGAATGATGTGGACAAAAGGATAGGGCTAAGACGAGTGTACCGATGGCACTGGAACATGTGGGAAGGATAAATACAAATCTGTGGGATTGATGAAATTGTTGGCAAGACTGAAGATTTTTGGGAACCCACTTGTGTATGAATATGAGCTCCTGTGTTCATGAATTTAGTGTGATTGGAGCAGAGACAAACCGAGGAATTGACTCTTCTCTTGGTCTAAGGGAAACAAATACAGAAAGTACACATGAAGCATCATAAACATAAAATGTATTTATGAATATGTACAATTTCTGCAGAATCCAGGGAAACTTTTGGCTCCACATGAAATTCAATTCAATTCAATTGGCATTTATTAGAATCTACACTATACTAGAATCTAAACTGAGAATCAGGAAAACCTGGAATTGTGTTTTGCCTTAGTGAGTCAGGCAAATGTCTAAAATTTAAAACTGTAGATTGGTATCTGTATTAGTAAGAGAAGTTTCCTTATTAGTAATTCTCAGCATTAATAAAAAACATCAGACAAGTTCTTTTTCTAGTCTTTCTTTCATAGATATGTGGTGTTTATATTATATATATATATATATATATATATATATATATAACAACACAGTACACACACACACATACATACATACATATATATTTACATAATAAATATATGTATGCATATTTATAAATCTGTATAAACATGCATATAATTTTCATACATTTATATATACATGTATATTGCATATGTGTACATGCACACCTGTGTGTGTGTGTGTGTGTGTGTGTGTGTGTGTGATGTGTTCAAACCACTGTGCTGGGTACTGGGAATACAAAGAGGAAAAAAAGAAGTTCTTATTCTTAAGAAGTTTCTGTTCTACTGAGGTAATTAATTTCCTAACTATGGAGGTGGAATATGCAGAGTGGATGTAGTTTCATGAATGATTATATATTGTTTCTACTCTAGTGTTTTCTAGGTAACAATCTCCCTCAAATTTAAAGGTAGTGACTCTTTTCTCTTTAGAGTTTTAATCAAAGTTAGCCTGCAGAATTATTATGGCAGAAGAAAAAAAGATAAAATCTCTTTTAAAAACTTAGGAAGAGGAGGGAAGAAAAAAAGGTGTGGGGAAGAAATTTACATTATGATTTTGCTGAATATTTGAAAAAATTAGCAAGTTGTGGATAGTAGATTTGCAGTTTTTTGTGCAATTATCATTTTTATTATACTATGTTATGGAAATGTTTGTTTCATTCCATATATTAAAAAAAGAATACTGATGACCAAGAGATATAATCTCACAACATTGTAGTGATGAAAATTACAAATGTAAACTTAGATGATTAGATAGGAGACCATTCCTCTATTCCCATGGACTGTCATGGATTGATATGATTTATATTTCTATCCTATTTGTGTTTATATGTTGAATAAAATTGTTTTTTAATCAAAAATATTCTAATCTTCTAATAGTTAATAAAATTTAATCCTTAAAAAAGTCTTAAGATGCTACATATGCATTATTTTAAAAATACTTTTATATTATTCTCTTTTTCATGGCTTGGTCAATAAAAAAGGATACTTTAGGTATTCTAGATATTGTAGAAACTTATCAGTTTGTTGAAATAATATTGAAACTAATCATGAAAAAGATTTTTTGAAAGTTTTTATAAACTACTTATAACTATAGCACTCATCTGGTAAGAGACAAAGATAAATAAAACAAAATGAACTTTCCATCTTGATCTCTTTTTTTCTTCTTTAATAAGCAAGAATTCATCTTCTATAACATGCTGCTTCCATGACTTTTATAAGAGATAGCAACTTGGCACAGTAGATATAATGTTGGCTCTAGAATAAGAAAAACTTGAGTTCAAATCCAGCTTAGAGATTTCCTAGCCAGATGATTTAGGGGAAGTATACGTTCTCTCATCTTCAATTTTCTCATTTGCAAAATAGGTCTGATAATAGCACATATCTCTCAGAGTTTCTGTGAGGATCAAGTTAAATGAACTTTTAAAAATACTTTGAAAACCTTAAAGATTTGCATAAACACTGGATATGATATTACAGCAATTAGGTGACATAATGAATAGAGAATTGGACTTGTAATCAGGAAGACTCATCTTCATGACTTCAAATCCACTCTCTTACTCAGAAACTTACTAACTGTGTAACCTTGAGCAAGTCACAACCCCATCTGCCTTAGTTCCTCATCTGTAAAATGAGTTGGAGAAGGAAAATGACAAACTGCTTCAGAATATTTGTCAAGAAAAATCCAAATAAAGTCACAAAGAGTTAAATAAAACTAAAACAAATAGTAACAACAATATAACAACTATTACAATAGCAGGCACCTTTTCTAAGAGAGAATTGATCCATGTCAATTCCTTCCTTCCCTGATACATTTGTCTGCCCCACATCCTTCCTTCAATTACAGTCAGGTCTTTGGTGATTATATAATAAACTGGATACTGAATTGAGTAATAAATCTATATTCTGATTTTTAAAATCTAGCTAATTGTAACATTTGAAGGGATCAATTTAATATTGGAAACCATTTCAATTTCTTTATGATAACCATATGAAAGTAATAGCCTCAAGGAATGAAAGGCATCGCAACATTTATGTAGTGGTTCAAAGGTGGTCTCTATGTGCTTGGATACACTCATTATGTAAGTCAAGAGCTTAATTTCCTTTTCCATATCCAGCAATTCTATTATGCAAGTTGCAAGTATGCAAGTCTTTTAATCATATCATGTTATCTCATTCTTCATACTATTATGAATTGAATTTAGATGCTGTCTTGGTGTTAGAGATAGAAACAGATTAGTATACTTAGTTGACTATTGTTTTCTCTCTCTGTGTTTTCCTCCCCTATCATCTCTGTTTCTTCAAATTCTGAATGTCACTTAAATTGCCATTACCAAAACTGTACCCGATTTTTCAGAATTCTCCATGTCTCCTCTTTTTCTCAGACCAAAAACAAATGAAGTCCTCATCTTTTCAATTAAACCTGAGACAAGGCTGGAATTTTTCAGTAATAAATTTAACAAGAATTCTAGGATATGCAAAGGCTATGAAATCTCATCCTTGTGGATAACCTCTCCATGTCTTTTCATCCTGTGCAGTTCCTTATCACATAATTTTTTTTCTATAAATTCTCCACTAAAATCTAATTTAGTACACATTAAAGGCTCTGCTCTGGTCCTTTTAATATCTCATAGATACCAATGTAAACTCCAACTGGCATGAGTCTTCTTTTTATTAAATATATGTCTCATCTAACTTTCAGATCACATGCATTCTTGCTTATGTCTTTGACATCAACTGTCCTATGTAAATCACTAAATGAATGATAATTTCTACTTATTATCATTGTTTTTATTTTTATTTTTTGTCCTTTAGTCCACCTACAAGTTCAGTTCTTCTAAGATCATGCCATCCTATGATCCACTGCTATTTAGCATCACTTGAATAATATTAGTATGATAAAGAAAAGGTCTTTTTTTTCTTTTAGCCATCTTGTCTCCACAAAAGCTACCATCTAATTAATATATCATAACACAAAAAATCTTAACATTAACTCAAGTTTTTGGCACAAAAACAAACCTAACCCCATTGCGTTGAGCTCATGTAACACACACCATGCTGACTAAGACCATCCTAAAAGCCAGAGAAATAAAATAGTTCCCACTCTTTGAAGAGAGCTGATAAATCAAAAGGGAAAAGAAAAGAATTTTGATCACAGCTGCTACACAGAAGTCTTCTGAGCTGAGAATTTATGGGTTAATCTCTTATAGGTGGTCCTCAATTTGATTTGAATTACAAAAGGAGATTGTGGGCCTCAACTGAAAAATTCCATTCTATACATCAGAATCCAGTCAATAATCTTCATTGTTAATAACTCTATCTCACTGGCAATAAAAAGCAAAATGCCAAGTTTTTCTTTAGAGCTGTGCTGAGCTACTAAGGAGGCTTTACAAGAAACATATAAGTATGGAGGCCAGTCCTGTCTTTTTTTTTTTGTTCTAACTACTCAAATGAAGAAAAATCTCTTTTTTCAGTCTACTAGATTATGAAACACTCACACATAGAACTAATAATCGTAATAATGAAAATAATAGTTAAATTTTCTATAATACTTACTATGTGCCAACCACTGTTCTAAGTGCTTTACAATTATCTCATTTGAGACTCTCAAGAACCCTGCAAGATAGGTGCTATTATGATCTGCTTTTTACAGTTGAGGAAACTTATGCAAGCTGTGATTGATGTGCCCATTTGATAAACAACTAGTACGTGTTTAAGGCCAGATATGAACTCAAACCATCCTGATTTCAGTTCCAGTATTCTATCCTTGGTGTCACCTGAATGCCTCATTTTAAAAGTGAGACTTGAAGAAAGGAGAATAACATTGAAGAAATCTGTAATGCACAGAATAGAATATTTTAAAAATATAATAAAATGGACTTACTATAAATTGTCATAAAGCACAGCCTCTGATTCCCTTCATGGACACATGACCTATTAAAATAAAGTGTAAGAAAAATTTAAAATGAAACCAGAGGTAGTGGAATTTTCATTTAATTCCATTAAGGGCTCTGACTCCTTGGAAGACACTTGCTTTTCACCACCTCTGTGATTTAGGATATTTAATGTGTATGTTCATTAATAAAAAGGAAGACAGAAATAAGAACTATGAATCATAGGGTATGAAAGTGAATATTATATATTCTCAAAATATTATATTCTCAAAAGTAATCAACTATCTCCTGGCTTGTCCAGTTATTCTGTCACCCAAACTGAGCCTTTATAATTCTTTCTTCATGAGCCTAGTTTCTAAATAATATTTATCTTTGCAGTGGATTTATTTACCAACACAAATCTGAATAATGAATTCCTTATTAATCTACATGATCAAAAAAGGCATAATTAATTCAGTTCAGTTTAAGATGTACTTATTGATCTTTGGGTTTCATGCAATGCTAGTTACTGAAGAGGATAAAAAGAAGTGCAAAACACCTTAAACTATTGACAATCTAATTGTGATCATAAGATTTATCCATGTGAAAAAATTAGATCCCAAGAAACATCATGAAATATGTGATAGACTACAGGTGCAATTTGTAAACCTAAACTAGACACTTGCTATATGACCCTGGCCAGGTGTCATCTGAGTCTCAATTTTTCTATCTGTAAAATAAGGAAAATAAAAGTACCTACTTCACATGCTGTTGTTAGGATCAAAAAAGTTGAAAAGTCCTCTGTAAACACTTTTCACATAAGTAAATTTTTTCAAGTGCCATATATATATGTATTCATAAATACATACATATATTATATATGAGAAATTCATAATACATTACAAATATAAATATGTGTCATATATTTTATATGATAATACAAAGTCAAATGCCAAAATATGTGATAAGGCAAATATCATAGGGATACATGAGTATAGAATTTACAATTCCCAATCTGTAGTAACATGGTATTCACTGATTCTACCATTTAAGACCTATTAGCCCCTCAGCACTTTCCTAGGCACAATAGGAGCTAGAGGGTTTGATGGTTTAGGCTATAAGTGTTCTAGGAATTTAACAGACTAAAGATTCAAAAAATCAAGGAACAATTTAATATGTAGTGGGACTTGGATTGGACCTTGAAGAATTTTCATGATTTGGATAGTCAGTGGTAAAAAGGGGGATTACAAGTGAACGAATAAAATACATGAATGGAAATGAACATATGATTATGGCGAAATGAGATCGGTCTGATTATGTATATGTTGGGGAAGAAGGGATAGTGGAAGCAGAGCCTTGTGCTGTGCCTTCTCTTTCTAAGTTTCTGAAGGAACAATATGCACTGTGGGCAGGCAGATGAAATGAAACTATCACCTTGACCACTGCCACTCCCCTGAGTCCAGAGGAGGTATCATAACTCCATAAACTAATGGTTCTTCCTATCAGGCTACCAACTCTCTTTCTTCCCTGGTCCTCAACCTATCACCAGGGGGAGCAATCTATGTAGAGGACCTCCCCCCTCCCTCAGCCTCATCAAGACCAAATATGATCCAACTGCTCTTTGGACTAACTATTATCCGTTTTACTGTTGCATACTAAAGATTATGGTTTTTCTAATATATTTTCCACTGAAATCGCTTTTATGTTCTGTCTACCCCCATTTGATTATGAGCTATTTGAGAGTGAGAACTATTTCAATTTTGTATATTCACCTCTAGCATATAGTCCAATACCATGAATAGTGTAAATATTTAATAATAATAGCTAGCATTTATAAATTGTAAAGTTTGATTTGGCACCAAGTCTGCAAAACATTTATAAATGCTATAATAGTTTATCTTTGCAATCTCTCAACAGCATTCAATTATAGATAAGTTCAATTACACTAAGATCTATCATAAGTAGTAAGAGTTTTGCAAAACTTAGAGTGGGACTGGTGTCAGGGGAAGAATTGAAAAAAAATGAAGGGAATGGGAGGATTGATTCATCAGGTGAGAACAAAGGAATGAAATATGACAATTCTGGTTAAGCCATGATGGAGGAGCACTTAGAAATAACATGGTTAAAAAGAGTTATTATGAAAGATGTGATGGAATTATTTATCTTAGCACCAGGGAGAAAAACTGGCAAAACTGAAATGAAACTCAGAAAAATTCAATTGGAAGTGACCATAAGGTTAAGATTGAAACTCCATGGGAAGAGCTATGAGTATTTCCCCTTGGAGGAATTTAGTCTAAATAAGAACAAATGAGAGAAAGAAAAACTACTTGCTAGTTTTTACTAGCAAGGGCTCACCTGAATGACACATTAAATGTTTTTCCACCACTCTAATTTATCTGACAAGGGTTGCAAGGATATTACTTTCAGGACTCCATTTGCTGGTACAAACCTGGTTTGCCTATGTTGGGCAGCTGTTGTGGTAATGAAGCTGTTTCTATTGAATATAGTCCAATACCATTAATTCCAAAAGCTTGAAAACCACTTAAGGAATGGCTTCAAAATAATATTTAGTGCCTGTATCCACAGGAAGAATTTGGGCCACAATTACATAGGATTCCATCCACGCTATTCAGTGGTATATATTTTAGGTGGCATTTACTGAGGGAAAAAAAAAGATTTTATAGGAAAAAGGCTGAGGAAAGATTGAGGTAACTATTACATTTTTTATTTTTCCCTGAAGATGTTCCAAAAAAACTAAAAAGGCTTGTGCATTAAAAGATAGGGAAGGTTCATATTTCATACAAGAGTGAGACTTGATGACTTGTGAGATCTCTTTCAGCTCTGAGAGCTTTTGATCCATATCAAGAAGTATAAGTAAGAACTGTTGCCAATGGGACAGTCTCCTTAAAACCTAGTAGAGTCCAATCAGAAAGATGAGAAGGTAAGTTCAATTTCTTATTATCTGTCTTTTGACTTCTCCAAATCTCTTTCAGATCTTTAGGAATCCATATGTTTGTCCTAGGCTAGTTATAGGGTAAGAAAGGAAAGAATACTTTCCATTGATCAGTTATGCCAGCAGGCCCACAAGATGAATATTGTTGCAAGGGTAAAGAGACTATTTTAAACTTTTAAACACTTTCTAGATTTATTTAAAAAGAAAAATAAAATTCCTTTTATGGCACCTACAAAGAAACATAAGTTTGAATTTTGGTTTATTGAGGTTAGTGAGGATATCATTTTGACTTTTTAAAGAATTAGTCATTTGTCCTATCTTTTCAAGCTGCCTATCCAGAACTTCTAACAGTCTCCTAATACCTTGCCCAATTCACAAAAATATTTCTTAATATCTTCTATATGCAAGAGACTGTACTGTTAAGACTACAAAGATAAAAATGAAACAGCACTAAATGTTGGGAGTTTACGTTTTACTGGAAAGGGAAATAAGCAACTAGGTGATAAAGTGGATGGAGCTTTGGGCCTGGAGTCAGGAAGGCTCTTCTTAAATTCAAATCTAGTCCCAGACACTAGCTTTGTAATATTGGGGAAGTTACTTAAACCCATTTGCCTCAATTTCCTCACCTATAAAGTGAGCCAGAGAAGGAAATAATGACAAATTACTTCAATATATTTGCCAAGAAAATCCCAAATGGGATCATAAAAAGTTGGACATGACAACTGAATGACAACTACTATGTGCTATGTATTATGCTAAGTGCTTTACAATTATCCCATTTGATCCTCACAACAACTCTATGAGGAAAGTGCCAATATTATCCCCTTTTTACAGCTGAGCAAAATGAGATAGACCAAGATTAAGTGACTTGTCCAGAGTCAAACAACTATAAAGTATATAAGTCTGGATTTCAACTGAGGTCTTCCTGAATCCCCATCTAGTCCTCTATCTACTGTACCACTCTGATGTTGAGAACCACATTATGGCTTTCTCTTCATTTTTGGAAATTATAGCTATTTAAGTTACTTTTATATTGGACAGTGTTTAACTTTATAGAATAAGGTATGTACAAATGCCCCTTTGGGGGACTCCTCCTAACTTAAACATATCTTCAATGATATAGAGGATGTCTTCTTTTTCACTTTCTCCACTCTTATTCTCTTTGTACTCCTATCTGCCACTGAAGAGAAGAGAAAGTAAAAGACCTTTGTACAAGTCTTGATTTAATTTGGAGGTCTTGGCTTCCATATATGCAAAATGAGGGTAACTCCTAATATCCCTTGTATTTCTGAAAATCCTATGAGGTATGAGCAGGAATAATCTATCTCAATTGATATTATTTTTGTACTATTTTAATATAGACCAAATGGAAGTGAATTGGGCAATGAGGGATTCATTGTTCTTTTCCATCATTTATGTATATTAAAATGTGTTATTATAAAATGCTTACCATGTGCCAAATGCAGTAGGAATACCAATAGAAAAGTGATATTGACCTTGATCTCAATGAATTCAAATACTTAGAGCAGGGCTCCTCAAACTACTGCCTGTGGGCCAGATGCGGCCCACTGAGGACATTTATGTAGCCTGCTGGGTTATGGCAAAATCATACCGGAAATGACATTCAACCTAAACTTGCGTTAACAACACACACTTCTGGCCCTGGGCAGAGGTAGCAGAGACAGAGTGTGAGGCGATACTGAGGTGAGGTGAGTTCCCAGGCCAGGGTGTGTGATGTGGGGAAGGGAGAGAGATGCAGAAGACGGAGAACTGACAGCCATCGGCCTTGTACAGTAATGGCAGCCACCACAACAGACAGGCATGGGGGATGTACAGTACATGCTGCACATGTCACAGACACTGCAAGGAGAATTCACTGCAGCAGTAAAGGTTGGAAGAGGGAGCATGAAGAGTGGGAGAGAGAGTGTAGGAAATGGAGGCATCACAGTGCAGAGGCAGCTTGGAGGAAGTTGGGCATTGCAGTCTGTATGTCTCTGTGTGGGCAAAGTTATTGCTGGTATATTGTTTTTGTAGCGCTGTATATATATATATATATATATATATATATATATATATATATATATATATGTATTTACTAATAGCAATTTGGAATCCCTAGGAAATAATGATGTCAAGAAAAAGAAAAATTGACTCAGAGTGGACTTATGATTACTTTTCCATGCAGTACAAGGAAAGAGTTGTATGTCTGATATGCCAGACACTATATTCTGTGTTCAAAGAATATAATTTGTGTCAACACTATGAAACTCAACATAAAGATAAATATGATTGTTTGGTTGGAGAAGTGAGAAAAGATAAAATATTAAAACCGAAAAATACATTGACAACTTGGCAAAATACTTTTGTGAAACAGAAGCAGCTAAATATTTCATCACTGCGAGCAAGTTTTCAAGTTGCCAAGCTAATAGAATGTACTGGCAGACCATTTGTGGAGGGAGAATTTGTTAAAGAATGCCTGCTTTCTGTTGCCAAAGAGATGTGTCCAGAGAAGGCTGATTTACTTAGTACAGTCAGTCTTTCAGGACCTACAATTACATGGAGGATTGAAGAAATGAGAAACAATATGCATCAGCATTTGCAACACTCCATAAAAAAATTTCATATTTTTCCTTGGCACTTGATGAAAGCAATGATATTCGTGATTCTGCACAACTTCTAATTTTTATTCGTGGGAAGAATGATTATTTTGAAGTCATGGAAGAGCTTGCTGCACTGCAAAGCATCAAGGAACAACTACAGGAGAGGATGTCTATGAAAAGGTTTGCCAAACTATGAATGGTTTGGAGCTGGACTGGGCTAAACTAGCCAGTGTGACAACTGATAGTGCTCCTGGCATGGTGGGGTCTAAGAAACGAGTAATTGCTTGCATTAACCAAGAGATGGACAAACATAACCATTCTCATCCAATAGCCATACACTGCCTCATTCACCAACAAGCACTGTGTAGTAAATCACTGAAGTGGGACTCTGTTATGAAAATTGTGGTATCTTGCATTAATTTCATTAAAACTAATGCACTAAATCACAAACTATTTCAGGAATTTCTGTCTGAGCTAAATTTTGAGTATGAAGATGTTCTATATCACAAAGAATTCCATTGGCTGAGTTGAGAGAGAGTTTTGAAATGTTTCTATGACTTACTTCCACAGATTACAACTTTTCTGCTTTCAAAAAACAAAGAAGTACCAGAGCTCAATGATGCAGATTGGAAATGGCACCTTGCCTTTCTGATGAATGTAACAGAGCTACTCAACAATTTAAATATGCAACTTCAAGGAAAGGGTAAGCTCATCTGTGATATGCAATCACATGTCAAAACATTTTAAGTAAAATTAGGCTTCCTCATCAAAGAAGTGAAGGAGGAAAACTTCTGCCATCTCCCTACAACTCAAAATCTGTTAGCAGAAAAACCGCTGATTGCATTCCCAAATAGAGCATGTGTGGATTCACTGGAAAAATTGCAAAAGGAGTTCCAATTTAGATTTAAAGAGCTTCATCTCCATGAACAGGACATACAGCTTTTCCGTAACCCATTTTCTGTTCACATTGAAAATGTGGATACAATTTACCAAATGGAACTGGCTGAACTGCAGAATTGTGACTCTCTGAAAGATGCATTCAAGTCAAGCAGCCTTCATAATTTCTATGCACCTCTTCCCTCTGAGACATATCCTCATCTCAGGAACCATGCACTCAAAATGGCAACCATCTTTGGCAGCACTTATGTCTGTGAACAGACTTTTTCTAGAATGCAACATTTGAAATCTTCAACCAGATAAAGACTAGCGTATGCACACTTGCATCACTTGTTATGACTAGCAGTGACAAATATGGAACCAGACATTGACCATCTCATTAGCCAAAAGCAGGCCCATAGTTCCCATTGAAATACTGGTAAGTTTGTTGATTTAACTTTACTTCATTTTAAATATTGTATTTGTTCCCATTTTGTTTCTTCACTTCAAAATAAGGTATATGCAGTGTGCACAGAAATTTGTTCATAGTTTTTGTTTTTACTATAGTCTGGCCCTCCAACAGTCTGAGGGACACTGAACTGGCCCCCTATTTAAAAAATTTGAGGACCCCTGGCTTAGAGAGATGACACCACATTTTAGGTACAAAGTAGAAGAAAGCAACTGGTAGTCCTGAAGGTATAGTTGTACAATGGATGCCAAGATACAGGGGTTCTTAAAGTTCCTTGACAGATCAGATGTCAATACCTAAAGGTATGGAGAGCAGAGTAGTTAGATAGATAGTAAGATGTTTTTACTTACCTTTATGAATTCTGATCTTTTCTGTAATTTGGCTTTTAAAACCTGATTATAATGGTAAGGGAGTTGATATATTTTCAGTGAATATTTATAGTAAATGCTACAAATAAGAGTTAGATTTATTGTCTAGACTTAAGAAAGTGACAGAAAAAATGTTAAGAATTTATATATGTACACACACACCCACACACCCACACTATCAACCTACCTACCTACTTACCCATCCATCCATCCATCTAGTTATCTATTTTGGGCCTGCTGGGCATGGATTTAAAAGAAAAAATTTTTAAAGATAGCAGTGTAGTGGTAGACCTAGTGAATACACCAGAAAAATGAAAGAGAACTCATATATGAAACTAAGATAGCTGAAATAAAATTAAATTGGATGAAATGTCAATATTCAGCAAATTGGCTCTTCATATCATATTCAAATGTAAAAACATGACTATGACTGGTCTTCCTGGGGCACTTTCAAATGAAGGATACATTCCCCCAGGCTTGTGGTTTTTCTGTCTTTGGGTCATCTGCTAATCCTATCAGGATAAATACCAACATCTCGTTTCCAGGTCCAGAAAGTAAACAATTTATCAATCCAGTCCTACCTTCTGCACAAGAGACATCTTAATTTCTTCTTGTGTAGTGTAGGGGGCTGAAACTCCAAAAAGTATGCTTGAATCAGAAAACCGAGAACTTAAGACTACTTACCTATTTGATACTAAATAATGGTTCTATATACATATTTAGATTATATGGTGCTATGATGGCTTTCCTCACCATTTGTGTTTGCTGAATGTTTGATATTGAGATAATTGTAGGCAAGGATTGGAGAGCTAGGGGAGAAAAGTCGGAGTCACTTGGCAGCAAGATGAAGAGGAGAGAGGCTGGTGACTCCAGACTCTAGAATCCAAGATACATCTTTGGCAAGCCTCAGGGCAGCTTTCCTGCCTCCTTCACTTCTCCCCCTAAAGACCAAGGACTTTGATTTATCCTGACTCTGGCTGACCCCAAGCCCCTCCAGGGAGCTAGCCCATACTTTACATTTGGCACCCAGTGTATGGACCAAGGACCCTAATTTCAGTGAAGAAATCCCTATGATCAGCAAATAGGGTAAGTATTAAAATAGACAAACAGGGAACTTACTTTATTAAGGGCTAAACTAGTAACTTTTGTTTTCTATCTGAAATGGGGCAGATATTAGGAAAAGATTCTCCCCCACCCCTATCGCCACCCCCACCCTGAGGGAGCTCTATAGAAAGTACACTTAGATTAATAAAGAGATAAGGTTTGCTTGTAACTTGGAAGCAGATTGATGGACTCTTGGATACATTAGAATGGACATCCCCTTGGTTCTTCAAGGAAGAAGAACTAGAGGTAGCTAATGGGAAACTAGTAAGAGATCAACTATGTGAATATTACAATGATAAAGGTCCTGATTTGATTTCCTTTCTGTCTCCATTCAATTTTCTCCAAAGATCTAACATACCTAATTTTTCTAATATTCTATTTACCTCTTTAATTTCTTTCTTATTTATTTTGCGGTTTGATTTGTCTAATTCTGAGAGTGTAAGGTTGAGATCTCCCACTATTACAGTTTTGTTGTCTATTTCTTCTTGCAACTCTCTTAACTTCTCCTTTAGGAAGTTGGATGCCATACCACTTGGTGCATATATGTTTTATATTGATATTGCTTCGTTGTTTATGCTACCCTTTAGCAAGATGTAATTTCCTTCCTTATCTCTTTTAATTAGATCAATTTTTGCTTTTGCTTGATCTGAGATAAGGATGGCTACCCCTGCTTTTTTGACTTCACCTGAAGCATAATGGGTTTTGCTCCAGCCTTTTACCTTTATTCTGTATGTATCTCCCTGCTTTAAATGTGTTTCTTGTAAACAACATATTGTAGGGTTCTGACTTTTGATCCAGTCTGCTATCTGCCTCCTCTTTATGGGAGAGTTCATCCCATTCACATTTACGGTTAGAATCACTAATTCTGTATTTCCTGCCATCCTAATATTCCCAGATTATGCTTTTCTTTTTCTTGCCCCTCCCAACCCTCTTTCCCCTTTTTAAACTTATGTACCCCACTTGCATCACAATGCTTACCCTCTTTAGAATCCCTCCCTCCCCCCTTTGAATCTTTTCCCCTTCCTTCCCTTATTACTCTTTTTCTTTTCCCTTTTCCTCTCCCCCTTTTTTAATGAGGTGAGAGAGAATTTTCTCTAAAACAAATATGTCAATTATTTTCTCTTTGAGCCAACTCTGATGAGAGTAAGATTCACACAATGTTCCTCCCCCTCTCTAAATTCCCTCAGATATGATAAGTTTCCTTTGCCTCTTTGTGGGATGTGGTTTCCCTCTTTTTATCCCTCCTTCCCACCTTATTCTGCCATCATCCCTTTTCCATATCTACTTCCCTTTTTTATGTTATATCAGTAAAATCAAATTATACATGTAGTCTTTTTGTATATCCACAACAGAAATACAATTCTCAAAAGAGTTATTTTTACTTTTTCTTCATATCTTTAGTCCTATGGTTGGAGATCAAATTTTTTGTTTCGTTCTGGTTTTTTCCTTAGAAACAAATGGAATTCATTTGTTTCATTAAATGTCTATCTTCTTCTCTGGAAGAAAATGCTCAGCTTAGCTGGGTAGTTTATTCTTGGCTGCATTCCAAGTTCTTTTGCCTTTTGGAATATCAGATTCCAGGCCCTTCGATCCTTTAATGTTGAGGCAGCCAGATCTTGCATGACCCTTATTGTGGCACTTTGGTATTTGAATTGTTTTCTCCTGGATGCTTCTAATATTTTTTCTTTAGTCTGAAAATTCTGAAATTTGGCCACAATATTCCTTGGTGTCTTTATTTTAGGGTCTTTTTCAGAAGCTGTTCAATGAATTCTTTCAAAGCCTATTTTGCCTTGCGGTTCTATTACTTCTGGGCAGTTCTCTTTGATGATTTCCTGTAAAATAGTATCTAGGCTCTTTTTTTCATCATAATTTTCAGGTAGTCCAATGATCCTCAGGTTATCTTTCCTAGATCTATTTTCCAGGTCTGTTGTTTTTCCTAATAAATATTTCACATTTTTTCCAATCTTTCATTTTTTTGGTTTTGCTTGACTGATTCTTGATGTCTCAATGAATCAGTCATTTCTATTTGTTAAGTTCTGATTTTTAGTGAGTTATTTTCGTCATTAGCTTTTTTTTTTTTACTTCTTTTTGTATATGTCCAATTGAGTTTTTAAAGGAGTTGTTTTGCTCTATGGACTTTTTTTCCATTTCATTAATTTTTTTTTTAGTGAATTATTTTCTTTTTCCAATTCACAGATCCTACTTTTTTGCGAGTTCTTTGTCTTTTCCAATTCACAAATCTTACTTTCCAAAGATTTTTTTTACTTCACAAATTTTGTTTCCCTGCACTTCATGGGAAGTTTTTATCTTTTCCAATCCATAATTCAGGAAGTTGTTTCTGTCTTGTAAAGCTTCTCTTTCTTTTCCCCATTTTTCTTCTAACTCTTTTTTGAGACTTTTAATGATCTCTACTATCAGAGCATCATGTAAAAGGGGACAGGTGAGATTCCCCTTTGGGGTATTGTCTGGTGCCTGTTTGCTATTAGTCTCTTCAGGTTTACTGACCTGCTCTTTTTCTGCATAGAAGCTGTCAATGATTTTTTCATTTTTTATTCATGTTTTAAAGCCTTTAGGGTATGCCTTCTAGGCAAGGGGGTTACCAGCTTCCTCTGCAGAGCAGGGAGAGATGTAAACCGGCTTCCAGCTTCAAGGTATGGGAGTGCTCTGAGTGAGAATTTTCCCTTCCCCCAACCGGAGGTGGATTCAGCAGTGGCTGAGCTATCAAAGTGCCCAGGTGGGCTATGTGGGTTAGCGACTGACCTAAGGCTAGAGACTAAGCGGTGAAAGTATCACTGCCCCAGGCCAGAGCCCCTTATGGGGCTGTGGGTATTAGCAGCTGACAAGCAAATAGCCGGCTCAACTGAAAGTCTGCCCAGAAGTCTCTGCCTGGATGTCTCTGTCCCACACTAATTGGCCCTGTGAAAGCTCTATTGCCCCAAGTTGAGCTCCCACTGTGCAGATTAGAGGCTAATCTGGGCTGTGCCCTCCTGCCATGCAGGTTCGCAACTGCCCCAAAGAAAAGCCCCATACTGTGGGTTGGGGCTGCAAGTTTATGCTGCGATCTGTGCTTTCACTTCTGGTTTGAGGCTCTGCTCAGAAACTTGTTTCTCTCCCTGTCTGTGCTGATCTCCCTCCCCCCTCTTCCCTCTCCTCCCCCCCCTCGGGACAAACTTTTTTTGGCGAGACTGCAGATTTTCTTTGGCTGGTGAGTTGTTATACTTCTAATCTTTATGAATTGTAGCAGTCAAGACTACTTTTGAGGCTCGATATAATATTGATAAAGAGGGTAAGAGAAGAACTTAGAAAGTCACGTGTGCCTTCTCCGCCACCTTGGCTCCACCCCCCTGCCCCATTCGATTTCTAAGGAAACATTCTATATATACAAGATAATACAATTTGACTTAAAGAATTGTACAAGTTCTAGAAAAAGAAAAGCTCTAAGGAGAACAGTCAAACAAGGACACTTGTGGAGAAAGAGGAAGAGAAGGGGAATGGTACTGATAAAAAAACTGAAAGGCATGGGGAACTTAAAGGGTGTGATGATTCTCACTCTCATGTCCCAGCTTCACTTCCACCTACACCCAACCAGGTTCTTGACTCTCCCCCATCAACTTCACCTTCCTGAGGGAAGGGAGGGGGAGGAATGGGAGGAGCAGTTATATCACCAGCATCTCCCCCATCCCCAGTCCCAGCAATCACCACCTGCCATGACTCAAATGTATCCTGTGATTGAACAGCTTAACTCTTCAGGTCAAGAAAGGAGAAGATACACTCCTTTTAATATAGAAATTATCAAAGACCTGAAAAAGGTTGCACTCTTTATGGGTCTACATCATCTTTTGTTAATATGTTACTATGGAATTTGGCTTATGAAATTTTAACCCCTAATGATTGGGAATCAATAGCAAGGACATGTTTAAAACCTGGACAAAACTTGTTGTGGCTCTCTGAATATAGTGAAATCTATAGCATACAAGCCCAACAAAATAGGAAACCTGGTGTTAATACACCAATCACCTTTGACTAACTAACAGGTATAGGTTCTCATGCAGACATTTCAGCATATGAGAAAATTGCTTCTTTTTGCTATCAAAGCATGGGGCTTCCTTCCAGGAAAGCAAGACAGGAGAAGCCTTCATGAAAATAGAGCAAGATCCAAATAAACCCTCTGCTGATTTTGTGGGATGTCTGCAGACAGCTGTCATATGAACTATTGGTGAAAATGCAGCAACAAAAATTATGATAAGGCAACTTGCTAAAGAAAATAATAATGAGGTTTGTAGAAGAATTATACTGGGACTACACAAGGATGCTCCTTTAGAGGAGATCATAAGATGCTGTGCCACAGTGGGCACAAATACCTTTTATTGCCAGGCTATGATGCAGACTTCCCAAGACTGGAACATGGCAAGACAGGGACCATTTTGACAAGAGACTTCCAGAGAAACTCATCAATGCTTTCAATATGGTAAAGTAGGGCATCTGAAAGTTCAATGTTAGCATAAAGACAGAGTGAGAAAATAGGGTAGGAGAACAAGTGCCAAAACCCCATGTCCAAAATGCAATAGAGGCTACCATTAGGCATCAGAAGGTAGATTGATTCAGGGAAACAGAATGGGGGAGGGACAAAGCAAAAAATACTTGGGGCATGATGGCTGGATGTGTTCACAATTCCACCAACAATGTATCAGTGTCCCTGTTTTCCCACATCACATCCAACATTCTGCATTATCTTTCCCTGTCATTCTAGCCAATCTTTCAAGTGTGTAGTGGTATCTCAGAGTTGTCTTAATTTGCATTTCTCTGATTAATAATGACTTGGAGCATATTTTCATATGGCTAGAAATAGTTTCAATTTCTTCATCTGAGAATTGTCTGTTCATATCCTTTGACCATTTATCAACTGGAGAATGGCTTGATTTCTTATAAATTAGAGTCAATTCTCTATATATTTTGGAAATGAGGCCTTTATTAGAACATTTGAGTATGAAAATGTTTTCCCAGTTTATTATTTCCCTTCTAATCTTGTCTGCATTAGTTTTGTTTGTACAAAAACTTTTCAATTTGATATAATCAAAACTTTTTATTTTGTAGTCAATAGTGATCTCTAGTTCTTCTTTGGTCATAAATTCCTTCTTCTTCCACAGGTCTGAGAGGTAAACTATCCTATGCTCTTCCAATATAGTATTGTTGTTGAAGTGTATAATGATCTCCTGGCTCTTCTCATTTCACTTAGCATTAGTTCATGTAAGTCTCTCCAATCCTCTCTGTATTCATCCTGCTGGTCATTTCTTATAGAACAATAATATTCCATTACATTCATATACCACAATTTATTCAGCCATTCTCCAAATGATGAGCATCCATTCAATTTCCAGTTTCTAGCCACTATGAAAAGGGCTGCCACATTTTTGCACATACAGATCCCTTTCCCTTCTCTAATATATCTTTGGGATATAAGGCCAATAGTAACACTTCTGGATCAAAGGGTATGCACAGTTTGATAACTTTTTGAGCATAGTTCCAAATTGCTCTCCAGAATGGTTGGATCCATTCACAACTCCACCAACAATACATCAGTGTCCCAGTTCTCCCAACATTTATCATTATCTTTTCTTATCATCTTAACCTATCTGACAGGTATAGTGGTATCTGAATTAATTTCTTTAAGTAATGACTGATTTGATCCCCTTGCTGTCCGTGGGACCCTCAAAAATTTTTTTCTGACTCCCTGATTTGAAATTTGAAAAAGTTGATTCTGTGATACTCAGCTTTCCTTATAATTCAACTTTCAGTTATTTTGCTACTGGAAAAACCATAGCTTTGACTCAAAACATAGCCAAGGCAATCTCTGCTGTTTAGTTTCTTTTACAGATTTTCCATACTTTCTTTTCAAGGAAAAAGTATCTCTCTCTCTCTCTCTCTCTCTCTTTTAGTTTTAATTAATTCTATTTGCTTGTTTCTTGTTTCTTTATTTTAATTAAATTTAAATTTTTAATTTAAAATTTTTATAATGGGAAATATCTAATGAAACAAACTCTTCCTCAGACCCTTGCAATCTTTTTTTCCCCTGTTTTTTTTTATTATAACTTTTTTTATCAACAGAGCCCATGCCTGGATAATCTTTTTACAACATTATCCCTTGCACTCACTTCTGTTCCAACTTTTCCCATACCTCCCTTCACCCCCTCCCCCAGATGGCAAGCAGTCCTATACAAGTTAAATATGTCACAGTATATCCTTGATATAATATATGTGTGCAGAACCAAATAGTTCTCTTGTTGCATAGGAAGAATTGGATTCAGAAGGCAAAAATAGAAGCATGTCTACAAAAGACCATAGAAACACTAAGGAATTACAAATTATGCATAGCACCAGAAAAAATTCAAAGACATGCTCCTTTTCAATATTTAGGATATGAAGTATGCCCTAAGGTGCTTACAGTTCAAAAACTGTCCTTAAGAACAGAGAAGCTAAACACATTGAATGATTTTCAGAAATTGATAGGAGACATCCAATGGATTCGACCAGTGTTAGGTTTGACTACCTATCAGTTACAACCGTTATATGACATTTTAAGGGGAGACAGTGCTTTAAATTCATCATGCCAGCTTACAAAAGAAGCTCAAGAGGCTTTGAGAGAAGTTGAACTGGCTTTATCCAATGTGGTTGAAAGAGTCACTCAAAAACCCTTGGAAATATCAGTTTTTGCCACACAAGAGGCACCCAAAGCAGTCCTTCATCAGGAAGACAGTGTGATAGAGTGGGTGAACCTCCCGGCACAACCAGAACAAAGCCTTACTCTCTACCCAGTGCTTGTGGCTAGAATTTTATCAAAGGCCACTAAGTGAGCAGTACAATTATCTGGGACAAGACCTGACAAGATATACACCTTTTATACCAATACACAAATTAATGTGTGTTGTGAGACCATCCCAGAGTGGCAAATTTTATTAGCCATGGCTCCAAATTTTATACATGGGTCTCCATTAAAGATAACCAGACTATTACATAATTGGTGATGGATTTTTTTTTTAAATTGTGCTCTTGGCTTTAATGAATATTAGTTATCAAATTCACTTATTTCTGGATTCTTCCTTATCTAGTCTGTCTGATTTATCTCCCTTTTTTGCACTTTTAACTAGTCCTAAAGAATTTTTTTTAATTTAATAGCCTTTTATTTACAGGTTATATGTATGGGTAACTTTACAGCATTGACAATTACCAAACCTCTTGTTCCAATTTTTCACCTCTTACCTCCCACCCCCTCCCCCACATGGCAGAATGACCAGTAGATGTTAAATATATTAAAATATAAATTAGATACACAATAAGTATACATGTCCAAACCGTTATTTTGCTGTACAAAAAGAATCAGACTCTGAAATATTGTAAAATTAGATTGTGAAGGAAATCAAAAATGCAGGTGGGCATAAATATAGGATTGGGAATTCAATGTAATGGTTTTTAGTCATCTCCCAGAGTTCTTTCTCTGGGTGTAGCTGGTTCAATTCATTACTGCTCCATTGGAGATGATTTGGTTGATCTCATTGCTGAGGATGGCCAGGTCCATCAGAACTGGTCATCATATAGTATTGTTGTTGAAGTATATAATGATCTCCTGGTCCTGCTCATTTCACTCAGCATCAGTTCGTGTAAGTCTCTCCAGATTGGCGATGGATTCTTGAAGAAAAAGTTTCTAAAGTTCCTCTTAAAGGACCAACTATCTTCATGGATGAATCCAAACATAATATTTGTGCTGTGTTCTCTCATGATCTAACTATAAAGAGAGTAGTCAGAACTCCTTTTCAGTCCACTCAGCAGAATGTATTGTATGCAATCATTCTAGCTCTTACTAATTATCCAGGAGACATAAATATAATATCTGATTCGGCCTATTCAGTAGGTGTGGTACAAAGAATTGCCACAGCCCAAATAAAATTTGCAGCCTCTAATATATATCAGCTCTTTAAGAAACTTCAAGAGCAAGTGAGAAAGCATCCAGGTAAGATTTACATCTTGCATGTCCACTCTCATAGTGGACTTCCAAGTCCCATTTTTGATGGCAATTGAAAGGCAGATAGCCTTCTAACTATGTTGGTCAATACTTCTTCATTCCAAGCAGCCCAGGCATCTCATTCTAAATATCATCAGGCTGCTTGAGCTTTATGTTTACAATTTGGAATAACAAGAGAGGAAGCCAGGAGCATAGTAAAAGCCTGTATGGCTTGCCTTCCTTTCTACGCTCCTACACTGCCTCCAGGGAAGAAGCCTTGTGGTTTGAGACCCAATGAAATCTGGCAAATGGATGTGACCCATTATAAATCTTTTGGTCGTCTATCTTTTATCCACATTGTGGTAGACACCTTTTTGGGATTCACTTTTGCAATACCAGCAGCAAAAGAGATAGCCCGAGTGGTCACTGAATTCCTCACACAAGCTTTTGCCATTATGGGTGTGCCACAAGCAATAAAAACAGACAATGGTCCTGCTTATACTTCAAAACATTTTGCACACTTTTGTGCACAGTATAAGATTTTACACACTATGGGCGTACCTTTTAATCCTCAAGGACAGGCAATAGTAGAGAAGAGAAACAGAGATATTAAGATGCTCCTCCAAAAAAAAAAAAAAGAAAGGGGGAGCCACAGGTAACCCTAGAGAACTTCTAAATCTAACCCTTTATACAATTAACTTCTTGATTTTTGAAAAAGATGGACTGGCTCTGGCAGACAGGTTTTATAACCCACCAGAAGGTCAGTGTCCAGTGTGAGCAGCTCCACTATCTTTAGATAATCGCCAGGTGATGTGGAAAGACCCAGAAAGTGGTGAATGGAAAGGACCAGATAGGCTAACCGCTTTGGGGAGAAGGTTTGCTTGTATCTCTACAGGTGGAGAAGGAATCAGATGGGTGCCAACGAGCCATATTTGCCTTGTCTATCACAGAGAGACAGAGCAGGCCCTTGAAACAAAGGAGAAGACCCAAGAAATACCTGGTGGTTCTGTTGCTGATTTTGCTCACCATTGAAAGAGCGTGGCAGTTATGGAGTTTAACTCATGGACATCAAAGATTGTTGGACTTCAAAACCCTCAGGAATCACTGGATTCTCTGAGACATCATAAGATTGTTGTAGGACTTGAAAACCCCCAGGAATCATTGGATTCTCTGAGATATAGGACTTGAAAACCCTCAGGAATCATTGGATTCTCTGAGATATAGGACTTGAAAACCCTCAGGAATCATTGGATTCTCTGAAATGATAAGACTGTTACAGGACTTCAAAATCTGCTGGAATTATTGGATTCCCTAACACATAAAAAGACTTTTGCAGGACTTCAAAAACTCAGGGGGATCATTGGATTCCCTGACATGTGAAGCAATGGACAATAGATTGGTTTTGGACTATCTCTTGGCTGCTGAAGAAGGTGTATGTGTGACTGTTATTTACATACCCTCCTTCTAGGACTTCTGGTGATCTTTTCCAACACCGTGTTGATTTATATTGTTTGCTATTCTGCTACTTGTGTGTACAATTCATGTTTGTTATACCACATCGAGCCTGCACTGACTGAGGGGAGGGTCATCCCTAATAGCCTCTGAGTTATTGCTATGTGCTTGTGTAATACCTTCCACGCTGATGGGTTTGTGCATAATAAGACCCTTCAGCCCAGAAACTCGCTAGCAACCCCCACTTCCCTTTGGTGCTTTACATCTCCCTTCCTGAGATGTCAGGGAGGGCGTGATCATCTCCTTTTTAGTGCTTTCACCGCCTTTCCTGAGAAGTCAGGGAGGCTGTGATCACCTCCTTTTCGATGGTTTCACCTCCTTCCCTGAGAAGTTAGGGAGGCTGTGATTACCTCCCCTGGGGGCTCTGACCTCCTTGAGGAGTCAGGGATGGCATGACCACCTGTCTTCTAAAATAAAAGAAAGCGGGAGATGTTATGGGCTGAGGTTTGAGTTGATGCACTGAGGTCCCAAGTATGTGAGGCTAAATAGTAATTGAGCTATACTCTATTAATATACATAATTGGATAAAGAATGGTCCCTGCCCACTCTCCGTGCAAGTCCTGATGTGTTGTATAGGAAATGACGATTTGGGTAGGTTTAGGCAGAGAGAGACAGGAAGAGAAGCTGGGAGAGTTTGGCCTGGGTTCCATACTCCTAGATGCTGGTCATGTGGCTGCTGGTCTAGTTAGCTTCTTGACCCAGCTGCACACATTGCTATTGCCCGTTCTCTTCCATCTCTGATCTTTCTTTACTGAGAATAAAGACTGATGATTTTCCCCTAACCTGAATTCCTGACTCCGGCTGATCTTAAAATACCCGGTCTTCACAGAAAAACAGAAATGCAAGCAGTTTACATTCATTTACCAGTGTTCTTTCTTTGAGTGTAGCTACTTCTGTACATCCTTGATCAATTGAAACTGAGTTAGATCTATTTGTTGAAGAAATACACTTCCATCAGAATACATCCTCATAAAGTATCATTGTTGAGGTATATAATGATCTCCTGGTTCTGCTCATTTTACTTAGCATCAGTTCATATAAGTCTCACCAAGCCTCTCTGTATTCATCCTGCTTTTTGTTTCTTACAGAACAATAATATTCCATAATATTCATATACCACAGTTTACTCAACTATTATGCAATTGATGGGCATCCATTCATTTTCCAGTTTCTAGCCACTACAAACAAGGCTGCCACAAACATTTTGGCACATACAGGTCCCTTTCCCTTCTTAAGTATCTCTTTGGGGCAGAAGCCCAGGAGAAACACTGCTGGATAAAAGGGTATGCACAGTTTGATAACTTTTTGAGCAGAGGTTCAAATTGCTCTCCAGAATGGCTGGATGTGTTCACAATTCCACCAACAATGTGTCAGTGTCCCTGTTTTCCCACATCCCCTCCAACATTCTGTATTATCTTTCCCTGTCATTCTGGTCAATCTGCCAGGTGTGTAGTGGTACCTCAGAGTTGTCTTAATTTGCATTTCTCTGATTAATAATGACTTGGAGCATATTTTCATATGTCTAGAAATAGTTTCAATTTCTTCATCTGAGAATTGTCTGTTCATATCCTTTGATCATTTATCAACTGGAGAATGGCTTGATTTCTTCTAAATTAGAGTCAATTTTCTATATATTTTGGAAATGAGGCCTTTATTAGAACCTTTGACTATAAATATGTTTTCCCAGTTTATTGTTTCCCTTCTAATCTTGTCTGCATTTTTTTGTTTATACAAAACTTTTCAATTTGATATAATCAAAATTTTTTATTTTGTAGTCAATAGTGATCTCTAGTTCTTCTTTGGTCATAAATTTATTCTTCTTCCACAAGTCTGAGAGGTAAACTATCCTTTGCTCTTCCAATTTATTTATAATATCATTCTTTATGCCTACGTCATGAATCTACTTTGATCTTATCTTGGTGTATGGTGTTAAGTATGGGTCAATGCCTAGTTTCTACCATACTAATTTCCAATTTTCCCATTGTGAAATAATGCATTCTTATCCTAAAAACTGGGGTCATTAGGTTTGTCAAACACTAGATTATTAAAGTTATTGTCTGTTTTGTCCTTTGAACCTAACCTATTCCAATGACCAAATAGTCTATTTCTTAGCCAATACCAGATGGCTTTGGTAACTGCTGCTTTATAATATAATTTTAGATCTGGTACAGTTAGGCCACCTTCATTTGATTTTTTTTTCATTAATTCCCTTGAAATTCTTGACCTTTTGGTTTTCCATATGAACTTTGTTGTTATTTTTTCTAGGTCATTAAATAGTTTTTGGGAGTCTGATTGGTATAGTGCTAAATAAATAGATTAGTTTAGGTAGTATTGTCATCTTTATTATATTTGCTCGCCCAATGCAAGAGCATTTAATATTTTTCCAGTTGGTTAGATCAGACTTAATTTGTGTGGAAAGTGTTTTGTAGTTTGGCTCATAATGTTTCTGATTTTCCCTTGGCAGATAGATTCCTAAATATTTTATACAATCAGTACTTACTTTAAATGGAATTTATCTCTGTAATTCTAACTGTTGGGTTTTGTTAGTGAAATATAAGAATGATGATGATTTATGTGGATTTATTTTGTATTCTGCAACTTTGCTAAAGCTGTGGATTGTTTCTAATAACTTTTTAGTAGAATCTCTGGGGTTCTCTAAGTGTACCATCATATCATCAGCAAAGAGTGATAATTTGGTTTCCTCATTGCCTATTCTTATTCCTTTAATCTCTTTTTCAACTCTTATTGCCAAAGCTAGCATTTCAAATACAATATTAAATAGTAACGGTGATAGTGGGCAACCTTGTTTCACTCCTGATCTTATTGGGAATGGTTGCAGTTTGTCTCCATTACATATGATGTTTACTGATGGTTTTAAATAGATGCTACTGATTATTTTAAGGAAAAGTCCATTTATTCCTATACTCTCAAGTGTTTTTAATAGGAATGGATGTTGGATTTTATTAAATGCTTTTTCTGCATCTATGGAGATGATCATATGGTTTTTATTAATTTGGTTATTAATATGGCCAATTATACTGATAGTTTTCCTAATATTGATCCAGCCCTACATTCCTGGTATAAATCCTACTTGATTGTGGTGTATTATACTGGGGATGATTTTTTGTAGTCTTTTTGTTAATAACTTATTTATGATCTTAGCATCAATATTCATTAGGGAGATTGGTTTATAATTTTCTTTCTCTGTTTTCAACCTAACTGATTTTGGTATCAGTACCATGTCTGTGGTACTTCTTCATTCCCTATTTTTTCAAATAGTTTATAAAGCATTGCGGCTAGTTGTTCTTTGAATGTTTGTTAGAATTCACATGTAAATTCATCTGGTCCTGGGGATTTTTTTTTAGGGAGTTGATTCTATTTTTCTCCCAATTTTGAAATTTCAAGTTTAGTAATTGATTGGGGGCGGGGGTTTAATTTGGCCTTTTTCTAGCTTTTTAAGTTGTAAGCCCAATTGCTTGATTTTCTCTTTCTCTATTTTATTCAAGTCAGCCTTTAAGGTTATAAAATTTCCCTTTATTACCTCTTTGGCTGCATCCCACAACTTTTGGTATGATGTTGCATTGTTGTCATTATCTTGAGTGAAATTATTAATTGTGTCTATAATTGGCTGTTTTCACCCAATTATTCTTTAAGATGAGATTATTTAGTTTCCAATTACTTTTTGGTCTATTTACACCTTTTTGTTGAATGTAGTTTTTATTGCATCATGATCTGAAAAGAAAGCATTTACTATTTCTGCCTTCTTCCATTTAATTTTGAGGTCCTTATGTCCTAATATGTAGTCAATTTTTGTGTAGGTTCCATGAACTGCTGAGAAGAAAGTATATTCCTTTCTGTCACCATTCAGTTTTCTCCAAGGAGCTATCATACCTAATTTTGCTAATATTCTATTTACCTCTTTAATTTCTTTCTTATTTATTTTGTAATTTGATTTATCTAAATCTGAGAGTGCAAGACCGAGATCTCCCGCTATTAAAGTTTTGCTATCTATTTCTTCTTGCAACTCTCCTAACTTCTCCTTTAGGAAGTTAGATGTTATACCACTTGGTGCATATATGTTTAATATTGATATTGCTTCATTGTCTAAAGTACCCTTTAGCAAGATATAGTTTCCTTCCTTATCTCTTTTAATTAGATCAATTTTTGCTTTTGCTTGATCTGAGATAAGGATGGCTACCCCTGCTTTTTTGATGTCACCTGAAGCATAATAGATTTTGCTCCAGCCTTTGACCTTTACTCTGTATGTATCTCCCTGTTTTAAATGTGTTTCCCATAAACAACATATTGTAGGGTTCCGACTTTTGATCCAGTCTGCTATCTGCCTCCTCTTTATGGGAGAGTTAATCCCATTCACATTTATGGTTAAAATTACTAATTCTGTATTTCCTGCCATCCTAATATCCCTAGATTATGCTTTTCTTTTTCTTGCCCCCGTTCCCCCCTTCCCTAGTATTAAACTTATGGGTCCCACTTGCGTCACCCAGCTCTCCCTCTTTAGGATCCCTCTCTCCTCCCTTTGAATCCCTTCCCCTTTCTTGTACCCTTTCCTTATTACTTTTTTTCCTTTTCCCTTTTCCTCTCCCACTTTTTAATGAGTTGAGAGAAGATTCTCTGTAAAACAAATATGTCAATTATTTCCTCTTTGAGCCAACTCTGATAAAATTAGGATTCATACAATGTTCCTCCCTCTCTCTAAATTCCCTCAGATATGATAGGTTTTCTTTGCTTCATCGTTGCATGTAGTTTTCCTCTTTTTATCTCCCCGAATTTTCCCTTTTTCTGACACTATCCCCTTTCCATTTCTACTTCTCTTTTTTTATGCTATATCAGTAAACTCAAATTATATATGTGGTTTTTATGTATATCCACAACAGAAATACAATTCTCAAGAGTTCCTTTTACCTTTTTCTACTTCTCTTGAGTCCTGTTTTTGGAGATCAAAGTTTTTGTTTAAGTCTGGTTTTTTCCTTAGAAACAAATGGAATTCCTCTATTTCATTAAATGTCCATCTTCTTCCATGGAAAGAAATGCTCAGCTTAGCTGGGTAGTTTATTCTTGGCTGCATTCCAAGGTCTTTTGACTTTTGGAATATCAGATTCCACGCCCTTTGATCCTTTAATGTTGAGGCAGTCAGATCTTGTGTGACCCTTATTGTGGCACTTCAGTATTTGAATTGTTTTCTCCTGGATGCTTGTAATATTTTTTCTTTAGTCTGAAAATTCTGAAATTTGGCCACAATATTCCTTGGTGTCTTTATTTTAGGGTCTTTTTCAGAAGCTGTTCGATGAATTCTTTCAAAGCCTATTTTACCTTGCGGTTCTATTACTTCTGGTCAGTTCTCTTTGATGATTTCCTGTAAAATAGTATCTAGGCTCTTTTTTTCATCATAATTTTCAGGTAGTCCAATGATCCTCAGGTTATCTCTTCTAGATCTATTTTCCAGGTCTGTTGTTTTTCCTAGTAAATATTTGACATTTTTTTCCAATCTTTCATTTTTTTGGTTTTGCTTGGCTGATTCTTGATGTCTCAATGAATCAGTCATTTCTATTTGTTCAGTTCTGATTTTTAGTGAGTTATTTTCTTCATTACCTTTCTTTTTTTTAACTTCTTTTTGTATATGTCCAATTGGAATTTTTTTCCATTTCACTATTTTTTTTTTGTTTTTTTTTAGTGAATTATTTTCTTTTTCCAATTCACAAATTCTGTTTTCCTGCCCTTCTTGGGAGTTTTTTACCTTTTCCAATTCACATTTCAGGAAGTTGTTGCTCTCTTGCATAGCGTCTCTTTCCTTTCCCCATTTTTCTTCTAGTTGTCTTTTAAGGTTTTTAATAGTATCTTCTAAGAGAGCCTTTTGTATTGTGAACCAACAGTTGTCTGGAGACTGTCTGCTATTAGTCTCTTCAGGGTTGAAAAGCTGCTCTCTTTCTGTATAGAAACTATCAATCAACCTTTTGAATTTTTTACTAATTTTGTTAAAGCCTGTAGGGTCTGCCTTCAGAGCCAGCAGGTTACCAGCTTCCTCTGCAGAGCAGTGATAGGTGTATGGACAGGTAGCTATCCTGCCAGTCCACTACAAAACACAGTGAGGTACTGGAGTGCTCTGGGAAAGATTTCCCCACCAGGAAGTAACTCAGGCCTGCAGGGCAGAACTGGGAACGTGCCCTGCAAAGAATCCTCACTGTGTGGGATAGACTGCCTTGGGACTAGAGCTGAGCAGTGAGAGTTTCACTGCCCCAAGCCAAAGCCCACCTTGGAGCTATGGGTATTAGCAGGTGAGCAGTGAATGGCCCTGCAGGGACAGGAAGTGTCTCTGCCCCGGGGAAACACAGTCTGCTGGGGAATTTCTATTGCCCCAGGCAGAGATCCCTCTGTGCAGATTAGAGGCTTCCTCTGGCTGTGCCCCCCCTGCTGTGCAGATTTGTAACTGACCCCCCAAAAGCCCCAAACTGCAGGATGTGGCTGTGGGGCTGTGCTATGGTCTGCCTGAGTCACTTCTGGGTTTGAGGGGTTACAGCCAGATCTTGTTAGGTTCTGGCATTTGTTAGAGTACCCTCTGTTTTAGGCTTTAATTTCTCTGCCAGTTTACTGCTTTGTAATCAAGGCAGAGCAGTTAGCCTATAGCAGCAGCATCTCTATAACTTCTCTAGCCATAGAGATCACTCCTGCCCCTGGTCTGCTCAGGATGCTAGCCACTCGCTGCCTGCACTAGTCTGTTCCTGGCCGCTCAGGACAAACCTTTCCTGGCAATCTTCCAGATTATCTTCGACTGGTAAATTGTAGTGCTTCTAATCTTCATGAATTTAAGTAGTGAAGAATTATTTTTGAAGCTGAATTTAATAGTTGGTTGTGAGGGGAATGAGAAGAGCTTAGAAAGTCATGTGTGCCTTCTCTGCCATCTTGGCTCCACCCCCAGACCCTTAACAAGTATCTCTTAATTTTATGGTTGCTATCACCATATACAATGATCTTTAAATCCAAGAATTTAAAATTTGATATTATTTTCATTTCTTTTCCCTCTATTTGCCTGGATCTTAGTTTTTTTGATGTTAAGCTCCAAGATAGATTTTACATTCTACCCTTTCATCCTGATCAAGAGCCTTCTTATTTGCTCTTCCTCTTTTGCCATCAGATTGATGTCATCTCCATATTTGAGTTTCTCTTGGTAACTTTAATTCCAGCTTTTGTTTCATCCAGCTTGGTAATCAGTTGCTCCATGTTTGATTCTAACTGTTGTTTCTTTGCCTCAGGTTCTTTAGGATATAGCTAAGATGATTAGGTACTCCCTTCTCTTTGAGAACTTGCCACATTTTGCGGTGATCCACACATCAAAGGATTTATTGTAATCCATGAAACAGAAGTCGATTTTCCTCCTGAAACTTTCTTGCTTTCTCCTTAACTTGGTGAATGTTGGCAATTTGGTCTCTAGTACCTCTGCCTCTTTGAAAACCAGCCTGCTCTTCTCATAATTCTGAAGACTAGTTTGCAGAATCCTAAGTATATTTTTGCTGGCATATGAAATAAGCAATATTGTTTGGTAATTTGAGCATTCCTTGGCATGGCCTTCTTTAGGATTGGGATGTAAACTCATCTAATCCAGTAGCTACTATTGTATTTTCCATATTTGTTGGCATGTTGAGTACAGAACATTAATAGCATCATCTTTTAAGTTTTTGAATAGCTCAACTGGAATTTCATCATCTGCACTCATCTAATTGTTAGCAATGCTTCCTAAGATCCACTTGACTTTAATTTTCAGGATGTCTGACTGACGTGCTGTTAAGATATTTTGTGCATAGTTCTTTTGTGTATTCTTGCTTCTCTCTTAATCTATTCTGCTTCTTTTGAATCCTTATCATTTTTGTCTTTTATAAGTTAATTTTTTGCACAAACTCTCACTTTATATGTCTAATTTTCTTGAAGAGATATATTATCTTTCTTACCTTTTTTTCTTCTATTTCTTTGCACTATTCATTTAAGAAAATCTTTTTATCTCTCCTTGCTGTTCTTTCGAATTCTGGATTCAGTTGGGTCTATCTTTTCTTTTCTTCTTTAACATTCCATGGTGGTAAATCCTCAATAGACAATCATTTTGCTTTCTTACTTTTTCTTTGTGATATTTTTGTTGTTGTCTCCTCTTCAGTATTGGTAACTTTTGTTGATAGCTCCTTAGATGCTCTATCTATTGTTAAATCTAATAACACCTCCACTTCATATTCATCAGGGATGTTATTTAAGTCATACCTCTATGTTTGATGCTTTTCCTTATTTTCTTCAATTTAAGTCCAATTTTTGCAATAAGAAGCTCATGATCTTAGTTAAGTCACATTTAGGTCTAGCTTTAACTGAATGTAGAGTTTCTTCACCTTTAGCTGCAAAATATATGTATAATTTTTGCATTAATCATCTGCTCGTGTCCATGTCTAGAGTCACCTTTTGAATTGTTGTAAAAGAGTGTTTGCTATGAACAAATGAGTTGTTTTGTCAGAACTGTATTAATCTTTTCTTTGCTTTATTTTATACTTCAAGGTTAAGCTTGCCTGTTATTCCAATTATCTTTTTGATTTTTTAGCATTCCAGTTCCTTATGATGAGTGGTAGATATTGTTTTTTGGAGATGTCATTGGTCTTCATAGAACCTAAACTTCTTTTGGCATCAGTAGCCAGAGCAAACACTTGTATCACTGTGATGTACTGAATACTTTTCATTGGACTCAAACAGACATCATTTTGTAATTTTTGAATTTATATCTCCAGGACTGCTTTTTCTATTGACTACGAAAGCTACTCTTTTCTCTTAAGTGATTCTATCCTATAATAGAATATGTAGTGATCACTTGAATTAAAGTCACTCCTCATCCATTTAAGTTCACTGACAACCAAGATGTCAGTGTTAAATTTTTCTAACTCCTGTTTGACTACATCCAGCTTATATTGGCTTGTAGAACTTGTATTCTAGGTTCTTATACAATATTGAATTTTAGTGCATCAGACTTTCCTTTCATCACCACTTACTTGCACAGCTAAGCTTCCTTTCAGCTTTGGCCCAGCTACTTCATTATAACTGCAGGTACTTGTACTTGTTTCCTACTCTTCCCCGAAAAACCTTCCAATTTGAGGGAGTTGGTAGTTGCTGACTATTTTCAAATTCTTAAAGAATTGTCATTAGAAAGAATAATTAACGATTTGCTTAGCTTTCTGCTTTAGATTCTTGAATGGTAATTATAAGGGGAGTCATTTTAGCTCTGTTCAAAGAGAGACTTTTTTATATTAGAGCATCCTCTCAAAACAGGGAATACTTCACCACTGGGAGTGTCCAAGTAGAATCTGGAAGTAGGGGAAAAGAATTATTGCTTTGAGAAGAGCACTGGGCTAACTAACCTATAAGAAATCTTTCAACTATAAGATTCTATGATTATGTAATTAATAAAATATAAGATTCTCATGTCTTCCATCTCTTCTCCCCTCCTCTCCCTCCCTCTCTCTCCTTCCTTTCCTCTTTTTCTTCCTTCCTTTCTTCCTTCTTTCTCTGTCTGGGTCTTCTTTATTCTTTTTTACCTTTCTTTTTCATTCAGTCCTTTCTGTAACAGCTTTTATATTCTAGTGGGAGGAGGATAAGTTAAAAAGAGATGCCATAAAATAGAAATAGGGAGAATTGTGGTGGGCATTATTTGGAGCTGATGGTCTGGAAGTAAAGTATATAACTGATTCCAAACAAGACAAGATTAGGGTTTAAATATCAGAATCCAAGCTATTTCCAGGGAAGGAGTGCTATATCTCCTATATTGTCCTCCAGGGGAGGAGATTTGGGGATTATGACTGAAGCATCGGAATTCTCAAAGTATAATGACCACTTATGTTTTGAGACAATAAGAATATATGAAATTAATATATACTCTATAAACATTATATAGCCATATAGCATGCTGTCTCTGAAGACAGACTGCTTTCTGCTTTTGGCTCAGTTAAAAAATAGTATTTTAAGAGATAAATATAAAAAAAGGAATGCTGTCTTTAAGATTTTCACACTTTCCTATTTTAATTTTTACAAAAATGATATTGAATGTGAGCAGAGCTTCATGGAAGATTTTATGATGTTAATCCATGCAGTTGTTCCTAATTGTATCTTGATTTCCTAGCCGCAACTTCCTTCTTAGCATGGAGACTGGAAAGAGGAGTACTTTATAAATTATATAGATCTTTTTGTTGCTTTGGTAGATTTTTCTTCAGATGCTTGATGCCTTTTGTAAAGATTCAGAATTGTATTTTCCTTTTTATTACTTCCTTTTGAGTTTTTGTTATTATTGTTGTTATATAGCAATATTGATTTTTGAAGGTTTATTTTGTTGCATAAAGCTTTGTTGAAGCTATTACTTATTTCAGTTAGTACCTCTGATTATTAGCTAGCATTTTATATATAAGCATTCATATAGTCAACAAATAATGATACTTTTATTTCTTCTTTAGCTATATTTTTACCTTACATTTTCTTTTCTTCTTATTTCTATTGCTAACATTTCTAAAACCCTATCAAACAATAGCAGGGGGAGTTGACAATCTTATATTTATTGGGGAAGATCCTAGCATAAGACCCTTTATTTTCACTTTAGATAACTACTTTTCATGATTTTAAGAAAGCTTTCTCTTTTCTCTGTGTCCATATTTTGTAAGTCTTTTAACAAAAATGAATATTGTATTTTGTTAAATGACTTTTTGTAGTTTTGAATATTATGAATATGATTTATTATTTTCCTAATTTGGATCCATCCTTGCATCTCTGGAATCAATCCAACTTTACTATGATAAATGGTGAAAACTGACAAAAAGAATCTGTCAGAATACTTTCTCAGTTTTTGAGAATGATTTGTGTAATATATAATTAACTCAAAAAAATTGATAAAATTCTTTTGTGAATCCTTCAGGATTATGAGTTCTTTCCCTACCTTACCTTTAGTAGTTCTTTTATGATAAGTTCTATTTCTTTTTCTAACATTGGTTTATTTAATAAGTCTATTTTATCCTCTGTTGTTTAATTTGTATTTTTGAAAGTATTCTATGTATTTTGTATGCTGTTTTATTAGCATAAAATTGTGTATAGTGGTTTTAGATAATTTTCTTTATTCTTTCTGGGAATGTTGTGATTTTATCAAGTTCACAGACTAACTTGTAGATTTGAATATCTGACCTCTTCTAGTTTCAGTGACCATTTCAATGTATTTTTCCATTTATCTATTTCTCCTCTAATTTTAAATATTTCCTCTTTCATTATTTTAGGTTTATTTGTAAGTTTTCTATTTTTAAAATGGACATTCAATTCTTTAGTTCTTTCTTTTTCTGTTATTTTCTTTGTTAAAGTGTAATTTCACCCCAAAAGGCTGCTTTAACTGTATTCCAGAAATGATATTTTATTATCATTTTCTTTCATGCATTTATTATCTCTCTAGTTTGTTATTTGACTCACTATTTATTTTAAAATTTCTTTGCTAAATCTTCATTTGTATCTACATATTTTCCATGGCTATATTTCATTGCAAAATCTTCATTTGCTTGTTTGCTTCATAAGTTTAGCAATCCCTGAAATATCATTTCTATTGACACATGTAAAAGATGTTAACTGTTTCTGCATTTTTTCATTTATTTGCAATAATTTGACTCTTCTAATTTTTAAAATACTATCTATCTTTTAGTTCTAATTTCTCCAAAAATGTGTTCATTCCATATGCTTTATTTTGTTTATTGTTTTTTGTTAGATGTATTTTTAAAAAGTAAGGGATTGGAATTGGAATTTCTTGTAACTATTGTATTATTTTTAATGTCTTTTTGTATTTGACTTAATTTTTCCTTTATGAGTTAAAATGCTAATGCTTTTGGAATATGTAAGTTTAAATTTTAATACTTTCTGTAGTTTTTTAATATAATGAAATTTCCTTATTCATTCTCTTTTATATTTTGAATTTTTTTTCTGATAACATTAATATAACTCCTACTTTATGGATTCTTCACTTGATGCATATAGAATTTTTCTTAGATCCTATTTTTGTTTTGCTTAATTTTTTTGTATTGAGAAAATTTACTATTATGTTTTTATATCAATAACTATTGATTTGTAATATGTCCTTTTTCTTCTGCTTGGGTTGATATTTGTCTTTGAAGGTCATGATTGAGTCATGAGAATAATAGTTTGGGTGAAACACAATTGAGAAATCTAATTTCTGTTTAAATAAAATTCAATTTGGGTGAGCCTTTGCCTGGGTGAAGAACTCCCTGTTCTTGATTACCTTCATAAGTGTTTAAAGAAATTTCATTCATGAAGGAGAACATTACCAGAGACTTCCTGATAGAAATGGCTTCATTTGCCGATATGCTTGTTGAGACTACTGAGTCTCATCATCAATTCATATTCTCCGCAGGAAAAGCTTAAGACTTTTAGCACACCTCTTCATTAAATGTTCATGAATCAGCCTTAAGTTTCTTTTGGAGTTTCCTTTCAGAATAGCTTTAAGGTGAGTCTCCATTTATGTCTTTGTTTACTGAGAAAACCAACTGACTATAAATTCACTGGTTATAAAATCATTTAACTAATAAATTTGTTATTAATCACTTGGAAGATCTATCATTTTGGGTTTTTCATTTGTCACAATATGTTTCTCATAAGTAACACATTAAGGGATTTTGTTTTCTAATTCATTATTTTCATTTTTTCATTTTAGTGGATTGTTTAGTCTATTCTTATTCAATGTTTGAAAGTTTGACATATATATTCCTTAATTTATCTTTACCATTGATAAACACAATATTATTTATTATTTTTTAAAAACCCTTTGATTCTGTATGCCATTATTTCTCTCTATTATATTCTCTCTAATTCTCTATTATATGAGAAGTGAATTTCTAGTGTGTTTCATTGAAAATTCATTTTTATGTGAAATAAATAAAAATGTAAACCCCATAGCTAATAATGTAGCCTGACTAAAATAAGCCCCTTCTAAAAGCTCATTAATTCTAGTTGATAAACAATGGTGAAAATAATAGTATGGGCTCATGAACAATAGTATTAGAAAATCCCTGGCAATATTAATGTTTTTTTGTAGAATCCTAAGAAGCAGTTACTCAACTGCCTTATGGAGAAATGGTTCTTTAACTCAAAGTGAGCTGGGGAGGCAGACCTTGATAATTCATCTTAATTGACTTTAATAATAACACTATGATAAAGGCACTATAGGCATTATTTTCACAACTGCAGATAAAAAACTCAGGGATCAATGACATGCCTATGATCACAGAGCACTGAGTTTGTAGTCAAAATGGGGCTTTCTCCATATTGTAGTCCATTTGGTGTACAATGCCTTTGCATGTGTAAGTCACATATTGCCATTTCTAAGAGACACTTCCTAGGCTTTTTCTTATTTTCAAATATATTCAATATGTGTTTTACAACATGAAACCATTTTAAAACTTCCAAAGTATAATTAGAGAGTAGAAAAATAAAACAGGAATGCTTATACTGCTTATTATTTTTATTATAATTATGTAGTTTAGGTCAAACCAAAACTATCAATGAATGGGGAAGAGAAAATACTTAGACAATTATGTCAATATTGCCAATATTTCAGGATATATGTGCTATAGTTACACTAGATTATATTTCCGCTTTTCCTAGAATATGGGCAATAAACACAGGCTATCTACTTTTAATGAATGATCTCTATGACATATGATTCATTCTTTAAAATGAAAAATCATATAAGAATCTAAACCTCAACCAAATACGTTCCTTATGACTTTGTCCTTTTCATTCAAAGTAAATTGCTCTTGCTTTTCCTCTGATAAGAATTAGTCTTAATGTAAGAATAAATAGACTTGAAGGACCATAAAAGATACTATTAGAAATTAGAAAACTATTTTAGAAAACTATTGAACCCTCCAATATTTTTTCAGGGTTAAAATCAAGGTCTTCTTAAAACATAACCATTTCTTTTATGACCTCACAAGAGGAAGTCACATTGATTTTTGTTGTAACCATATCAAAATGCATTTATGAGTCTTATTTATCCAAATGACAGGTTTTGTCTACAGTATACTAAATTCTAAAGGTGATGTTTAAATCAAATGTTATAGTTTTAAGGACATATGAAAGATGTTAATGGTTTTATAAGTCTAGAATGTAGACTTAAAATATAATTTGCTTAGTTGTTTGCTAGAAGTGTGCCCATTTTAGATAATTTTGACATTGCAAAAAATAACCTTGAAATTTCTCTGGTAATTTTCACTTTTTTTTAGTTCATTACAATGGCTATTAGTATTTAATTGACATTTATATAATGCTATAAGGATTACAAAACATTTTATATACATTATCTCCTTTTACTCTCACTGGAACCCGATGTTGTAAATTCTGTTCATCATACTCTATATCTATCCATTAATTGTAGGGGATATAGGTAGCTATTAGAAACAGTTTTTGGAAAATTTGGTATTAGAGGTGATACTTGATGTAATGAGTTGTATGTAAGGATGAAAGTGTTTTAAGATGACTTTGTTTTAGAATAATATACAAATAGAGCAAGGAATTTTGAGAAACTGTGGGATGTGAGTAATTCCCTAAATCCTAGGGTGTTGGATTTGATTGGGAAGAAATGTAGTTTAAGTAAAAAAAAAAGCATATTTAAATCAGGGTTTAGAGACCTTTGAATGCTAAGCTAAAGAATTTGAATTTTATTCTTTAATTTGGCCACAGTGTTAACAATAATTTGAATAAGAAGTGATTGTACTTGTAGAGCCAAGCTAAGGGACTACTGCAATACTCTAGGTGAAAAATGAGAAGACCTTAAACTAGATAACTGATTTAAAGAATGCCAAGGAGAGGATGAATTAGGAAAAACAGCTTAGAATTTGAATCTGGGAGAGGCAGAGACAAGATGGTAGAGTAAAATTGGGGACTCTCCCAGTCTCCCCCAAATCCCTCCAAATTTCTTTGAATAATTACTCTAAACAAATTTTAGAGCATCAGAATTCTCAAAAATATGGGGAGGAAATTTTTTCAAATTTTAGATAACTTAGATATTGTCTAAGCAGAAAAGTTCTGTGACACCAGGGTGGGAATCCTACATGCAGTCCCGGCACAGGCCATGCCAATGTAGCCCCACTCCAGCCCTAGCCCCAGCAATGTAGGAACAATGATAGGTACCTCTGGATCACTGGCAGTCCTGGCATTTTCTAGACTTCTCAGCCCTGAGGCAGCAAAGAAAACTTGGAAAGTCATCAGGAAAGGTTTGTCAGTAGGTGAGAGTGCCTTGGGAAATCAAGAATGGGATTGGGTGATTGTGTCAGCTACAGTTTCCAGAGGCTTCAGTTCACAGAAAGTTTCTTTACTAGTACTGAGGAAGGATTCTATTACTTTAGAACCTTAGTACTGACAGCACAATGGAGAGGGAATACTTCTCAAAGTTCCGGGGCAGAAAAGAATGCTTGTGATCAGGTCTTTAGAAAAATCTCTGAAAACAGCTGCACAACATTGCTGAAGATTGAAACAGTGCACCTCCATGTTTAAAATGGAGTTCTACTTTAATAAAGAGTTAAAAGCCAAGGAGTAGGCTGGGAAAATAAGTAGACAACAAAAAATATTCTGACCATAGGAAGTTACTATGGTGAAAAGGAAAATCAAACAGACTCAGAAGAAGTCAAAGCTCCTGCATTCAAAGCCTGCAAACAAACAAACAAAACCAAACCTAAGAATTGGTCTCAGGGCATAGAAGATCTCAAAAGGAATTTTGAAAATCAAATAAGTGAAGGAAAAATGAAACAAAAATTAAGAATGGTGCAAAAAGAAAAGCAAAATTGGCCAAATGGAAAAGGAGATACAAAAGCTAATTGAGAAAAAATAATTGCTAAAATGGAAACTAATAACTTTTTGAGAAATGAAGATACAATTAGACAAAATCAAAAGAAGGAAACAATAGAAAACAATGTAAAATATCTCATTGGGAAGACAACTGACCTGAAAAATAAATTTAGGAGAGATAAATTAAAATTATTGGACTCTAGAAAATCATGATAATAATAAGAGCCTGGATACAATATTTTAAGAAATTTATCAAAGGAAAAATGTAGTGATATTCTAACCTCTAGAACTAGAGGTTAAAAAAGAAATTAAAGGAATGTACCAATCACTTCTTGAAAGAGACCCCTACATGAAAACACCCAGGAATATTATAGCCAAATTCCAGAACCTCCAAGTCAAGAAGAAAATGTTGTAAGCATCAATAAAGAAACAACTCAGGTGTAGTGAAGCCAGCTTCAGGATAACATATGATTTAGCATCTTCCACATTAAAGAATTAGAGGGCTTTGTCATATGATACTCTGGAGAGTAGTGGAGGAGGATTATAACCAAGAATCACCTATCCAGCAAAATTGAGTATAATCCTTCAGAGGAAAAGATGGTCATTCAATGAAATGGATGATTTTGAAGCATTCATGATGAAAAGACCAGATCTGAATGGAAAATCTGATATTCAAATATAGGACTCTGGAAAAGCATAAGGAAATAATTGGGAAAGTGATATGAAAAGGGATTTAATAAGGTTTATTTATTTACACTCTTACATGGGAGGATGATACTTGTAATTCATTTGAATTTTCTCATTACTATGGCAGTTAGGAGTATAGGTAGGCAGAGGGTATAGGTGTGAGTTGAACATGAAGGGATAATATCTTTAAAAAATTTAATGGTTGAGGGAGGAATGTACTGGGAGAATGGGAAGAGGAGAAGTAGGATGGTGTAAATTATCTATCATAAAAGAGACAAGAAAAAAGTTTTTAAAAGTGTAGGAAAAGGATTTTAGGGAAAGGGGAGTGAGTAAATCTTATTCTCATCAGAACTGATTCAAAGAGGAAATAAGATACATATTCAATATGTGTATAGATATACATCTTACTATGAAGGAAAATAGAAAAAGAGGATATAGGAGAGAGGGCAGAGAGAGTGAAAGAAGAGGTGGTATATTGGGGAAGGTAGTGGGCAGTAGCAAAACATGTTTTAAAAGGGCCATGATAAAATGAGACACAAAATAGAATAAGTGGGGGTTATTGTTTGCAATAGTAATTGAGAAAAGAATTTTGAAGGGAGGTTCTAAGTCAAATTTATTTTAAAAAATTGATGAGCAAAATGGTCTCAGAAAAACCTAGAAAGTCCTCTATGAACTCACGTAAAGTGAAATGTATTGTGTGTAAAGTAATGGCAATTACTTTGGGATGGTCATGTATGATGACTTTGCTGTTCTCTGCAATAAAATGATTCATGTTACTCTGAAGGACTTATGATAGAAAATCCTGTCCTTACCTACAGAAAGAACTGATTGTTTCTGAATACAGATTAAAACAAATTCTTTTTTTAAAAAAAAATCATTTAAAGTTTTTTTTTTTTTTTTTTTGGGGGGGGAGGAAATTTGTGTTTCTTTCACAGCATGATTTTTATGGACATGTTTTGCATAATTTAACATATGCCTTCTTAATAGTAAGGAAGGGGAAAGAAGTGAGGGAATCTGGAGTTCAAATTTATAAGAATGTAAAAAAAATATTTTACATGTAACTGTGTAGAGGACCAGAATTTTGGAGAAGTGTACTTGAAACAAGTATACTTACAACAAGGTGTTAACTCAGTGGAACTGATGAGATGATAGTTCTTTAGTATACATATACTTAGTACTTAACATGGTGATCTAATGGTTTTCTAGTTCATATATACATAGTGTACTGTAATGATGTAATTCTGTATTTAAGAGCTAAGAAGGACTGAAAATGAGACATTACATTTTTGACCATCCTCCTGGTGGCTGTACTCCACTAAGATCAAGACTGGGACTGAATAAAGACTCTAGACTATATTCCTGACCATTCTTGTGGTGTCTATCCTGCTGAGACCAAAGCACATCCAAAGGACCTCCAGAAAGCTAGCCTGGACATTATATAACTGGATAAAATTTAAAGAAAAAGAAAAGAAAGAATTTGTGAATGTGTCAAATGATTAGATGTGGAGAGAGTAAAAAATGACCTTGAAGTTTCTAATGGATATTACTGGGAAGGTGATGCTTACATCAACACAAAAACATGTAAAAAGTAATTAGATATAAAAAACATATTTGGGGAGATAGAAGAGCATTAATTTCATTTTAGATACATCATATTTGTGAACAAAGTGTGAAAACTGAAATATTTTATCAGCCTATCTAAATGAAGACTACAGAGAATCAAAAATAGCCACTAAATTTATGATGGTTTAATACCACAGCTAATAAGGTAGTCATGTATCAAACAAAGAAGACCAGAATTCTTGGGGGGTATTTTAGTTTTAATGATGAATACAGTTCTTAATAAGCAATGATGTTGATAAAAATCATCATTTTCATAATAGTAGCTCACCTTTATATATCACTTAGTAATTTGTAAAGTACTTTATCTTGAAAAAGAAAGAGGCAATTGAAAAAAAGTTCTTTTAATAGAGCATGAAAATTGCTATAGTTTATGAGAGTTACCAAAAGAAAAGTGAACAAAAAATTTTTTTTAAAGTTATGTTGGAAAGATGGTGGAGTAGAATCAGGAAGCTGCTCTAGCTCTTGCACTTTCCCTGGAAAACCACATGAAACCAAACCTCTGATCTGATGGAATGAAACTACTCTCCACTTTAAGATAGAGTGAAAATAATTCAAGAAACGTCAGAATCCCTGGGGTGAAAAGGGTGTTCATCGTGAAACAGAAAGATCCTGGGGAAATCAGTAAGCTGATCTTAATCAAAACAAATCAGAAACTAAACACTGGCTCCTGGATTAGTAGAAGAGCAAATCAGTGGGGCAGCTTCCAGGCCCAACTCAGAAGGCAAACTCTTGGAAACTAGGCTGTTCCCTGAACAGAGCAGGTAAAACTACCCCCTATAAACACAAGGGGTCCCTTGTGGTCAAAGATAAGGCTCAGAGCTACACAGGAAGCTTGGGACAGTAGCACCTTTACCCCAGAGGTAAAGCAAAGCTCCACCTTAAAGGGGAAAAAAAAGAGGTAAAACTAAAATAAAAGATAAGAAAATGAGCAAGAAATAGAAAAGAACCCTGACCATAAAATGCTACTATGGTGACAGGGCAGACCAAAATACAAACTCAGAGGACAGAATGTCCACAAAAGAGATCTCAAAGAATGATATATGTTGGTCTGTAGCCCAAAGAAGCTTCTTAGAAAAGATCATAAAAGACTTCAAAAGGCAAATGAAAGAGGTAGCAGAAAAAATGAGAAAGGAAATAAGAGGTATGCACAAGAGAATAAACAGTTTGGACAAGAAAGGCAAAAATTGCTTAAAGAAAACAACTCCTGGGGTGGAGCCAAGATAGCAGAGAGGACACACATTTCTTTCTGACCACTTCCCAAGACCCTCAAATTAATTAGCAAACCCAGCCTCTGAATTAGTACTGGACTGGGAGAATCCACAAATATTGGGAGTGTAACAAAGCAGTTATTAGGAGAAATTTTATATCTCTAGATGCTTACTTGCATAAAATAGAGAAATAGAAGATCAATGTATTGGACTTGCAACTAAAAAAGCTAGACAAAGAACAAATTAAAACCCCCCAACCAAATACCAAACTTGAAATTCCAAAACCAAAAGGAGATTAATAAAATTGAAAAAAATCTATTGAATTAATAAATATAACTGAGTTGGTTTTATGAAAAAAAAACAACAAAAATAGATATACCTTTAGTTAATTTCATTAGAAAAAGGAAAAAAAAAAGGAAAATCAAATTGTTAGTCTCAAAAATGAAAAGGGAGAAATTTCCACCAGTGAAGAGGAAATTAGAGCAATAATTAGGAGTTATTTTGCCCAACTTTATCCCAGTAAATTTGATAATCTAAGTGAAATGGGGGAATACCTACAAAAATATAGTTTGCCCAAATTAATAGAAGAGGAAATAAATTATTTAAATAGTCCCCTTTTAGGAAAAAAAAAAAGAAAAAAGCTATTAATCAATTCCATAAGAAAAAATCTCCAGGGTCAGTTGGATTTACATCAGAATTCTATCAAATATTTAAAGAACAATTAACTTCAATACTATATAAACTATTTGAAAAAATAGGGAAAGAAGGACTCCTACCAAATTCCTTTTATGACACAGACATGGTACGTATGCCAAAATCAGATAGGATGGAAACAGAGAAAGAAAATTATAGACCAATTTCCCTAATGAATATTGATGCAAAAACAAATTTAAAAAAACAGATTACAGAAAGTCACCCCCCAGGATAATACACCATGACCATGTAGGTTTTATACCAGGAATGCAGGGCTAATTCAATATTAGGAAAACTGTTATCATAATTGACTATATCAATAACCAAACTAACAAAAAACATATGATTATCTCAATAGATGCAGAAAAATCATTTGATAAAATCCAACATCAATTTCTATTAAAAAACACTAGGAAGTACAGGAATAAATAGACTTTTCTTTAAAATAATCAGTAGCATCTATTTAAAACCATCAACAAGCATCATATGTAATGGTGATAAACTGGAACCATTCCCAACAAGATCAGGAGTGAAACAAGGTTGCCCACTGTCACCATTAATACTCAATATTGTGTTAGAAATGCTAGTTTTGGCAATAAGAGGAGAAAAAGAGATTAAAAGAATTAGACTAGGTCATAAGGAAACCAAATTATCACTCTTTGCAGATGATATGATGATATACTTGGAAAACCCTAGAGAATCAAATAAAAACTATTAGAAATAATCCACAACTTTAGCAAAGTTTCAGGATATAAAATAAATCCACATAAATCATCAGCATTTTTATACATCACCACAAAGTTCAACAGCAAGAGATACAGAGAGAAATTCCATTTAAAATAACTGTTGACAGTATAAAATATTTGAGAACGTATCTGCCAATGGAAAGTCATGAATTGTATGAGCAAAACTACAAAACATGTTCCACGCAAATAAAGTCAGATCTAACCAATTGGAAAAATATAAATGCTTTTGGATAGGTCAAGTGGATATAATAATGATGAGAATTATACCTAAACAAATCTATTTATTTAGTGTTATATCAGTCAAACTCCCAAGAAATTATTTTACTGACCTAGAAAAAAATAGCAACAAAATTCATATAGAAGAACAAAACATCAAGAATTTCAAAGAATTTAATGAAAAAAATGCAAATGAAGGTGATCTACTTTTATGAGATCTAAAACTATATTATAAAGCAGTGATTATCAAAACCATTTGGTATTGGCTAAGAAATAGAGTAGTCAATCGGTGGAATAGGTTATGTTTACAGAACAAAATAGTCAATGACTACAGCAAGCTAGTGTTTGATAAATCCAAACACCTCAGCTTTGGGGATAAGAATTCACTATTTGACAAAAACTGTTAGGAAAATTGGGAACCAATATGGCAGAAACTAGGCATTGACCCATACCTAATAGCATGTACCGATGTAAGGTTGAAATGGGTTCATGATCTAGACATAAAGATTGATATTATAAACAAATTAGAAGGTTTTCATAGGATAGTTAGATACATAAGATAGTTTATCTCTTAGATCTGTGGAGGAGGGAGGAATTTGTGACCAAAGAAAAACTGGAACTCACAATTGAATACCAAAGTGATAATTTTGATTATATTAAGTTAAAAATTTTCTTACAAACAACACTAATGCAGACAAGATTAGAACTGAAACAATATATTGGGAAAACATTTTTACATTTAAGGATTTTGATAAAGGCCTCATTTCTAAAATATATAGAGACTTGACTCAGATTTATAAGAATTTAAGCCATTTTCCAATTGATAAATGTTGAAAGGATATGAACAAACAATTTTCAGATGAAATTGAAACTTAATTTAGTCATATGAAATGGTGTTTTAAATCACTATTGATCAGAGAAATGCAAATTAAGAAAACTCTGAGATACCACTACACACCTGTCAGATTGGCTAACATGATAGGAAAAGATAATTACAAATGTTGGAGGGGCTGATACAAATGTATCACTGGGACAGTGATACATTGTTGGTGGAACTGCGAATGTATCTAGCTATTCTGGAGAGCAATTTGGAACTATGGTGTAAAATTTATCAAACTGTGCATACCCCTTGATTCAAAAATGTTTCTATTGAGCTTATATCCAAAGAGATCTTAAAGGAGGAAAAGGGACCCACACTTGCAAAAATGTTTGTGGCAGCCCTTTGTGTAATGATAAGAAACTGAAAACTGAATGTATGCCCATCAACTGGACTATGCTTGAATAAATTATGGTATATGAATGTTATGGAATATTACTGTTCTGACAAAAAGACCAGCAGGATGATTTCAGAGAGGCCTGGAGAGACTTACATGAACTGATGCTAAGTGAAATGAGCAGAACCAGGAGATCATTTTACATGGTAACAACAAGATTATACGATGATCAATTCTGATGGATGGCTCTCTTCAACAAAAAGATTATTCACACCAGTTCCAATTGTTCAGTGATGAAGAGAGATATCTATACCCAGAGAGAGAACTGTGGGAACTGAGTGTGGTTCACAAAATAGAATTTTCACTTTTTTTTTTGTTATTTGCATTTTATTGTGCTTCTCTATCTTTTTACTGATTTTATTTGATTTTTCTTGTGCAGCATGATAATTGCATAAATCAATATGCATATATTGGATTCAACATATATTTCTACCGTGTTTAACATATATTGCAGTACTTGCCATCTAGGGCAGTGTATGAGGGAGGAATGGAAACTTGAAATACAAGTCATTTATAAACTGAGGAATAGATTGTATTCTTATAAATTTCAATCATTTCCTATGTAATTGAAAAATGAGGCCTTCATCAGACATATTTGCTATAAAAATTGTTTTGCAGCTTTCTGCTTTTTCTAATTAGTTTCTGTGATGTTCTCTTCTTTGTCTAAAATATGATGGTTCTCTGGTTCTCTGGGAGCAGGTTTCTTGGGGAAGTTTTCTGGAGGCAGCCTTAGTTTCAGTTCCAAGTAATAATCACTTCAAATGCAGCCAGGAGTTAAAATCCAATCTTTTATTGTCTCTTCCAAAATAGCCCAGTTAGCTTTCTTTGGTTCCGAGAGCTCTTGTTGCTAGTTTTTTGCCTCTGCCAGCTTCTGCCTCTAGCTCAACTCCAACTCCTGGCAATCTTCCGAACTGACTGACTCCACTGACTCAGCTTCTTTTTATGCTCTTTTAGAGGTGTAAACTCAAAGGTTGACTTCTCCTCTGAGAGTGGAATTATGACAGTGGGAGGTGTAAACTTGGATATCTCCCGACTTGTGAACTCCAATGTGTGAGCCAATGTGTGAACTCTCAAAGCTATGAGTTCTAATGTGAGAATTCTCCCAAAGGTGTAAATCTTAAGCACACAGGCAATGTTTCCATCAACTCTAATAAGTTAACACTTTGTGATTGTTACTATTTGAAATGCAAGCATCACCATAAATTCAATCATCCAATTCCTGTTTAAAATTTAACCCTTTTAAAATAATCATGTAAATATTTTTAAACAATTTATAACAATGTGCAAATTCATACTTAATGTCTTTTTAGAAATGATTGTACCTAGCTTTCATCTTTATAACACTGGGGGAAAATTAATGGTCTATAATTTATAAGCTGCTGGATCTTGTTCATAAGTATTGCTAGTTAATCTGATTACAGATTGTGCTTTATTAAGGGAATCACTTACTTTATTGTGAAGAACATCTGATATAATCATCTTTATTACTCTTACTTACAGAATGTTTTGTTTTTGGCAGACTGTGTTGCTTTGATTTTAATAAAATAAACAAATACGAAAAATAAACCCAGTCAATTCTTACCTGAAAATTCTATCCTTTACAACTTTGCTGTGAATATTAAAATGCTAGGTAAAAAAGCAGAATAATATGTAGCTGTGTACAAACTGGGAATAGGAAAGATGTTATAAAGATTTACTTTATAAGGTTTACACAAACCCTAATATTCATCTATTCCTTGAATTAGTTTGGAGAAACAAAATCAATATCTTGATTAATAAAAAGAACTGTATTTAGAGTCAGTTGTCCTGAGTTTGAATTAGCAATCTATCACTGAGTACCTGAATAACCTTGGAAATGTCATTCAACCTCCCTGAACCTTTTTACATCTATTAAATGAAAGGGTTGTGTCAGATGAACTCTGAGGTTCCTACAAGATCAAAGTCTAGAATTAGTACATTTTTTCTACAACTCTCCCCCCCCCTCAGTATTAAAGTTACCTTCTCCTCTCTTTTCTATTCAATTTGCCCTTTCAAAAAGAAGAAAATAGAATGATGTCTGCTTTACAGTTAATTTTAGTTCTCTTATCTCAGCAAAATAGAAGAAACCCAAACCTCATGACCCTGAACTCTAATGGCTGGGTCTTTTGTTGTTGCCACGCATAGCATAGTTTTGGAAGCAATCTTGAATCCCTTGACTACTGGCATGGGTCCCAGAGCTACAGGAAGTCTCTGACTTTTTTTTTTTCAGTTTTGCATCGACAAAAATCTCTGACTGAAATGATTTCCAGGAATTACAGTTTGAGAACTGTGTTTTATTTCCCTCTTTTCTTTTAACTCAAAACAGAAGAAATCAACTTATAAAAATTACATGCTGTCACATTCCACATAGTAAGACAAAACAAATATTTTCTTCTCCATTGGTTACTACAGATATGGATTATCAGCTTAATAGTTTTTTTTTTTCTTTGTGAAGAATAAAGCTACAAAGGTCAGTGCCAGGAAAAGAAGGCCAGCAGCAACCTGGTTCCTTCCTGGAATTATTTATTCTTTTTTTAAATAGTAGAAAGATTTAAAGTCTTTGCAATCTCTCATTATTTTATTTTGATTTTCTTCATTCTCCTAATCCATATATGGACAGCTTTTCAAGAGAAATGTTATAGTACAGAGCCATTTGGATTTTCTATGGGAAAAGAGATTAGGATGGATTCTTTTATATTGGGTAGAAATGTTTTATGGAGGCAGTTAGTGCAAGAAGGGAGGGAGTAGATAAAGAGTAGACAGGATGGTCTTGTGTAAAATGTGAACTTCAGAAACTTACCAAGATAACAAAGACCTATTAACAATGGGTCTTTTCTGCCATGTTAAACATTTAGTGCAAAAATCATGGATCTAAGGCACATAGTTGAACGTTAGTATTTCACATTGAGATCAAAAGGTAAAACATTTAAATCTAGTACATCTTTAAATGACCTCTTTCACAAAGGAAATCTCCCAAGTTACATGATATTTGAAAAGTATTTGTTTACATGAACAAAGAGATAGCATCTATATGTCTTCCTTATAGCACAGGAAGATATATATTTCATAGGCATGAAAAATAAAAGATACAATAAAGAATTCCTATACCTGGGCTAGAGGGGAGGAACATTTAGTATGAAAGGAGATTATTTGTGGTACAGCTGATGGAAGAAGGACGTGCCTCCTAGGATGGCATTTTTGATAATCTTGGGCAAAGTCCTAGTTGCATTGCTATAGCTATGGTCCTGAATAGAGGAAATAATACAAGAATTGAGTGAGTTCTGCACACATTCTGCTACTACATCATTAAAGACTGCTAAAGGCTTATTTAAGCCCTTGGGCAAGGGTTTCAAATACCAAAATAAGAAGTATTCTTGGGAACACTTGTAAACTCTTTATGGTTACCTAAGTATCCATGTTGTGAGCTTTGGGATAGTTAGCTCATCTGGTTTTAGTATAGGATTGAAAAAGTTAAGGTCACTTTTCATATGGGTCACTTGGATTGGAGCTAATACCAGGTAAAGACAGCACCATTCTCTTGTCCAGTTATCACATAAACTAATGCCAGGGGCCATAATAATGAATCAACAATACATATTTATTATTAATAAGGAAACAATATATTTTATAGAAATAATAATTTTCAGAATGTTTTGCAGTTCTCAAAATGTCTTCATATTCCTTGCCTCATTGGACCTGCATAAAAACCCTGGAAGCAAAGAGAGATAGATCTATAGACAGGGATCTGCATTCTTCTGCTTATCTTGAATTTATGTTCTCCTGAGTGGATAAAGAAGTAAATAGTGGTGAAATCTCCACTTTGCTACATACTAGTTATGTGACTTTGGGCAAGTTATTTGATCTCTCTGCTCTCTAGTATTTTCATCAGTGAAATGAAGGGCTTAAACTATATGAAATGATTTCTGAGGTCCTTTCCAATTCAAAATTTATGGCATTATGTTATTATGATTACTCTGCTTTCACTCTCTCCTTCTCCCTAATCTATCCGCTATACTGCTATTAAAATAATCTTTGATCATAATGCTGACTATGTCACCCTAACGTTCAGAATTCTTCAGTGCCTCATTACTTCTTCTAGAAGAAAACACAAAATTCTTAGTCTGGCATTCAAGGCTCTCTGTGGTCTGTTTTGAATCTCATCTATGTTTTAAATTTTATATTACATTGCTCTCCTTCATGTACTTTGTTTCACCTGAAATGCACCAGTATTTTTTTCACTAAACTGTGCATTATGAATCTTGCCTTCCTGAATTGGCACAAACCATTCCATGTTCTTGTAATGTATTTTTCTTGTGATTTATTTTCTGAATCATTATCTTTTTTTAAGGATAAGTTCAGTTGCTATTTTTCATTAAGTCATTTTATATGACCTATGTTAGTAGGTCTTTTACTGTGCAGGTTAAATTCCATTTATATTTACTATGGCCATGCCTAATTCTCTCCTCTTCCCAGAAGAATCTAAGTTCCAGGTCATGGAAAGAACCTAGGAGATTGAGGGACACTCTGAATCTTTTGAATTCAGGGACTAAACTCTGAATCTTCAATTTAGAAGAAGTGGGAAACCTCACTAGAGAAATGGAAAGTCTGAAAAATAGACTAGATGGAATAGACTAGATGGTTTCATGAGATTTCAAGGAATGTAAAAACAGAATAAAAGATTGAAAAATTAAAAAAAAATATGTCTTGTATGATATAGGAAACAACTGATCTGGAAACCATGACAAGGACAGATAACTCAAGAATCACTGGATTTCATGAAATCCACAATAAAAAACCCTAGATGCTATATTTCATGAAATCAGATTATTAGAACCAGAGAGCAATATGAAGATAGAAAGAATCCAGTAATTACTTCCCAAGGATATTCAAGAGGAAAAGTTACAGGAAGGGCAGGATCAAAATTCAGGACTCTCATATCAAAATAAAATAATGCTATAAGCAATCTAGAAGGAACAGTTCAAGTACCAAGGAGCTGCCAAAAAGATCATACCAAGAGTTTCTGTCAAAAATGAGAAATTTTGGGATACAATGTTCTCAGAACTCAAAGATATATGCTTATAAACAAGAATACCAGGCAAAGTTGAATGTAAGCATATGGAAATGTGGATGAGAAATAGATTTTTAATTGAAAAAGAGGGCTTCCAACCATTTCTGAGGAAAAGACAAGAGCTGAGAATAAAATTTAAACAAAACAAAACAAAAAACAAACATGAGACCAGAGAAACCTAGATATGATGATTCAAAAGAATCTTGCATAGTATAAATTGGCACAAGGAGCAGAATCAGAATACTTTATAGAAGGAAAATAATGTAAAGAAAAACATCTTTGAAAGCCTTAACTCTGATAAATGAAATGACCAAACACATACATTTCCATAGGATCTATAATGAAACATGCAGTCTACCATGCAACAAAGATGTGATATGCATACATCTTTGAACCCAGTAATCCTTTGGAGCTGGTTTTCTTGACTATGCTCATTTGTTACAATGATTTTCTCATTTTTTTCTGAGTTAATAGGTTGCAGGAAGGAAAGAAAGGAAAGAGCTATTATCAGTAATGATGCCAAAAAAGAGGAGGATCACTGAAACATGTTTTTAATGCATAAAAGAGAATGAAAAGCAATTGGAAGGAAGCAGAGACAAGCCAGACAATTCTGAAAGTAATTTGCAGGATTTATTTTTATATATTTTAAAAACAAATGATATTAAAGGTACACACAGTTTACATACACATACATACAAATAAATATTATATATACATATATAGTTTATACATGTGTGTATATACACTAAATATGTACATAAATACACTTGAGAGAGAGAGAAAGAAAGCGAGAAAGAGAGAGAGAGAGAGAGAGAGAGAGAGAGAAAGTACACTTCCAGGCTTGGGTCATTTCTATCATCTCTTATCCTTTCTCCTCCATGTGCGCTACTGAATGAAGGTGAAGAAAATCAGGCAACCACTCTGTATGGATCAACTAGAAATATTTTACAATAATCTGGGCCATCACTGCAGCTAGATAATTGTTCTACATTTTCCTTATCAAATTACTTTTCATAGCAGCTTTTCTAAACCTTTTCATCCCTCCTCAAATCTCCCATGGCTCTCTCTCTGGCTACTCTCTCATCTGAGAACCTCATTTCATTTTACAGAAAATAAAAATGAAGCCATTTTCTGTGAGCTCTCTCTTCTCTACTCTTCCTCATTTCATATCAGTCAGGTGTCTTCTGCCATTATCTCTTCCTTCATCCTTGTCTTTTTCACATGTAGGTTAAGAATTTTTTTTAAAAAAGTTTTTTTTTAAAAGAGTATAAGTTCATTGAGGTAAAATCTATTTCGTTTTTGTCTTTACATTTCTCATATTTAGAAGAAGGCAGTGCATATTGTAGACATTGAATAAATGCTTATTGAAATGAATTATTCCCATTTTATAAATAATGAAATTGAGTCTCCAAATGGTGAAGTGGTTTCCTTAAGTGTACATAACTAGATACTAGGTAAGCTGGAACATAATTCTTCTTATCCTTCATCCTCTGACCTTAATCACATTTCCTCTTCACTAATAAAGGTCATGACTTCATTTTATGTCATTATTTCCCCCAATACAACACAGAACAGGCAAAAGTTCCTGGAGTAATTATTGTTCTTATGATTCAAAGCCTCAAAGTGAGCTCAGAGGCCTCTTGGCTATTAACTTTACATGACACTGACCATTGCATTGTGGTGCTGTGGGAGGGAAGTGGAGAGAAAGACATGGGGATAGTTTTACTAGCAGATAATTAGTGTCCAGATTAGCATTTTTTTGATCACTTTGCAAACATTGTACTTTAACATCCCTTTACATTAAAAACAATGGTTTGGGGAAAACAGTACAATACAGAAATATTTCCAGGGTTCAGAAAACATAATCTCCCAATTAAAAGGATTGGACACATGCCTTCCATTAGTAATGCAGTTAGAATTGCCATGACTTATTACATTAGGCAGACATCCAACCCGACAAAGCCTCTTTTCTTACAAAGAATCCCACAGAGGTGAAATTATCCCTGATCCAGAGAAAATGCAGCTATTTCTAAAATGACCAAATAGTCATGATGGCATTGCCAATGTAACTTTGGCAATTTATGCCATTATATAGGGCAGGAAGAAAATTTAGACTGCATGATTTCATATGATTTTTTAAAAGTAGAAAAACAGTCTAAACTTTGAACTTATAAAAATATTGCTTATAAAAATATTTCATTCTAGTGGAAAGGCATATTCATATATATGTATGTCTTTATACAAATATGTATGTCAATAGATCCATGATTTCATCAATGCAGGTACTCTCCAACAGTATAGGTCAATACCTCTCTCATCTTTTTTTGTTACATGACTTTTGTCCATGTCTTTCCATAAATCTTTTGCTTATTTCTTTTCAATGGGCACTTACTGAGGACTTACAGTGTGCCAGGCAATGGGCATCTGACCTAAAAAAGACAAACTCAAAACCTTCCTTTAAAAACAGAAAAGAGCTTATGGTCTACCTGAGGATAAAATATGTATATATATATATATATATATATATATATATGCATATATATAATGTTTATGAGTCTGTATGTATCTGCATATGTATATGTATATATATATATATATATATATATATATGAGGAGAGAGAGAGAGAGAGAGAGAGAGAAATTAATTCTTGGTTGGAATTTCAGGGGACTAGTAGAATGGTGATCCCCATTGGACATTATGTTTTTGTTATTGTTGCTCAGTCATTTCAGTCATGTCTGAGTCTTCAAGATCTCATTTTGGATTTTCTTGACAAAGATACTAGAATGATTTGCCATGTCCTTCTACAGCTCATTTTTACAGAAAAGGGAAACTGAGTCAAACAGGGATAAGTAATTTGCCCACGGTCACATGACAAGTTAGTACAAGGCCATATTTGGGCTCAGGAAAATGAAACTTCCTGCTTCTAGGCCCAGCACTCTGTCTACTCTATTATCTACCTTACTGATGATTGTTTCAAGTAGACTAAGTAAGACAAAAGAGTTTAGTTCTTTGTTGTTGTAGTTATTGTTTTCTTCTTTCTTTTTTTTTTTTTTAAAGAGAGAGATATGCTACTCAGAAATAATTTCAGCAGCAGCCACAGTTACAAAATACAACCAGACTATAGGTATGCTTCATGTAGAAAAGGACCCGAACACAATCTGTTTATTATCAAGAATATTTTCATTGAGAGTGAAGGTTTCAGAAAAAGATTTAGAATTTCAGTTGCTACAGGGCAAAGGGCACATCTTAATTATGGTTATATCTCTCTCAGGGTTTAGCACAGTGCTCTGTACAGAAGGAAATTTATAAACGTTTGTTACTTTTGAACTTGACCCACCCACTTCCTTTCTCTAAGTCAAAAATCCTTTGCCTTTTCAAAATCATGCCCATGGAGAAAGTTTTAATGAATTTTGCTATGAGCTGCACGGACTCCTCCTAGTAGGATACAAGGGTCTATTGTAACCATGTGTATCCATGATGAGGTCTATAGGAAATGAGAAAAGACAGCTTACTCTAGCTATGGAGAATAATACATCTTTGTTGTTTCATTTGTGAAAGATGAAAAGCCTTTTTTCAACTCTTTGACAAAATAGATGTCCCTGGCACTTCTAGGAGGGTGGAAAAAACAACCCTCTGACTCCTCCCCTAAAAAAATCCAAACTTTTATTTACATATTAGTTTCCACTACAGACACTAAAGTGATTTCTTTGTGGTGACAGCAGTAAGTGTATTTTAAAAACACATTGCCTTCATTATATGTTTTGCATTTTGCCTTGAGTGAAAATCCACTGGATTTTTTATTGTGCTTGCTCTAGAGATATGTAGAAAATTTTCAAAGCAATCCTCTTCTGGATGTAAATGACTTCTACAAATAACAATGCAACCCTTAACAATAGTCCTAAAAATAGAGGACACATAATAATTCCTATAAAAAGGGTGAAATTGCATCACCTCCCCTAGTTCTAATTAGACATTTCTGGACTACATAAACTTGGTAGGGATTGGGGAGAACAAGACAGGGAGGGATAAAGAAAGATAAAGAGAAAAAAGACAGACAGACAGACACATATCAACAAAGAGATAGAGATCTCATATAAAAAGACTAGACTTCTTATACAATTCAGTAATAAGTCAGTGATTAAACCCAGAAAAGAGCCTTAGAGATCTCTTGGATTACCAGGAAGAGAGGAGAGAAAAATAAGAACAATGATAAGAAGTTCCCATTCCCTTAGAAGCCCATAGTTTAGAAAGCTAAGAGAAGAGCAGAGCTAACTACCTGTTGCTTAAAATTCTCTACCATTTGGAAATATTGGCAGCTGAGCTACTAGATTCCTCCTCCCTCATAGCTGCAAAGCAAGAAAGGGGAGGTCAAGAGACAAAGTTCCATAAATCCTGACTACTAACTTCCAGTCAGATAAGATCATATTCTTGTACATGTGGCTCTCCTTAGCTCTATCTCACTAGAGATGATGCAATGCTTTTTCTTTATTGAATGTAAGGCTTGTTCACTTTAAAAGGCTTGTGAGCTGAAATTGTTTTGGAAGAGAGTGTGGGTCTCATTAAGATAACAAAAATAGAACTGTATTTAGGCTTTACAGTTTTGAATCAATAAGGTCTTACCTTATGTCAATAATAATAAAAATAAAAAGCTTCCCCATCCTCAGCCCAGTAGGTGGTATTCCAGTAAAAGAATGAGCTTGATAGTGGAGAGACAGGCTCTTCTCTGCCTTAATCTTAATTCAGACATCCAGGGCTTCTTAACAATAGTTGCCAAGTTGGTTAATAGGCCATGACTTTGCAAGCAAACATGGCTAATATAGCTAAAGAGACCTTGTAATACCATGCTGTATGATTGAAGCTGTATTACTATCAGGGTGATGAGATATATTCAACATCGGGACAAAAATTACAGTAGGGGTTTTTCAGGGACACTAGCTTGTCTGAAAATGAACTCTGGGGCTGGAAGAAGTAATCATTTTTTACAAAGGCTAAAATAAATTATGTCTGGTTTTTCTCAAGAGAACAGCTTCTTCCCACATTGACTGAAGTTTCCAATTCCTTACTCAAAAGGTGAAAAAAGCCTTAGAGAAGAATTCAAATGATGAGGGTTTTTTTAAGTCCTGAAAAATTTCTTTGAATATATTAAAAGTTCCTATCTGGAATTTCAGAGAAACTTATTTCAATTTTATTTTATTCATCTTTTTTCCCTTTAGGATTGATACTCAGGAACTTTCTGTGTTACCTGACATTGACTGGTCTAGCATTTACTAAGCAAGAGGATAACCACTGATAGCTTTAGCAATAGTTAAATATATTAATGGCTGACTTAAGAATGGCTAAGAACTGAAGCTAGCATGTAGCATCAGGGCAAAGAGTTTTAGAGGGCTGAAATTCTGGAGAAGTATACTTGAAATAAGAATACTTGCACAATTGTTAACTCAGTGGAATTGATGAGGTGATGCTTCTCTAGTTTTTCTTTGGCCTAAAGTTCCTTTATTCTCCACAGATCTGAGAGGTAGACTATCCCATGTTCTCTTAATTTGCTCATCATATCACCCTTTATTTACAAATCATAAACCCATTTTGCCCTTATCGACATAGAGTGTTAAATATTGGCATATGCTTAGTTTTTGCCATACTATTTTCCAGTTTTCCCAGCATGATTTCTTCTGTCTATATTTTATGCAATCCAAAACTATTATGCAATCCAAAACATTCATTAGAAATTCAATTAATCAGGGAAACAGAACCAAGATAATGAAGTAAAGGCAGGAACTTCGTGAGCTTTATCCAAAAAGCTTCAAATTCTTTTAGATAATGACTCTAAACAAATTTTAGAGCATTAGAAGACACAAAAAGACAGAATAGAATGATTTTCCAGCCTAAGACAACTTAAAAAGTCAGCAGGCTTCATGGTGGAAGTTCAGCATTCAATTTCAGGGCAAGTTGCATTAGCACAGGCCAGGGATTTGTTCCAGCCCTGACCCCAGCATCAGTAAAGCAGGAATAGGACTATGGTCTTCTATATCAGTGGCAGTACTGGTGGTTTCCAGACCTCTCAGTCCAGAGACACCAAAGAAAACTTGGAAAGTCAATAGGAAAGGCTTTCCAGTGAGGTGAGAGGGCCTTGGGAAACCAGCATAGCAGGAGTAGGTGTGAGTGGTGCTGGCTTCAGCTTTTCTGAGGTCACAGCTCACAGAAGATCTCTTTACTAGCAATGAGGAAGGGTTCTGTTGCTGTAGTACCCTAGACATTACAGTGACAGTGAGGCAGGAACACTCCTCATAGTTCCAGGGCAGAGAACAATGCTTGTGTTCAGACCCCTAGAAGGATATCTGAAAACAGCTTCATAAAATCCCTGAAGTTTTAGACAATGGACCGTCCCCCCTGGAAATAGAGCCTTAATTTAGCAAAGACTTCAAAGTGAGTAATAATAGTGAGGCTAGGAAAATGAGCCAACAAGAGAAAAAGTTGTTTATGGTGACAAAGAAAATCAAAACATATACTCAAATAAAAAAAGTCAAAGCTCTTACATCCAAAATTTCCAAGAAAAATAAGAATTGATCTCAGGCCATGGAAGCACTCAAAAGAAAATTTGAAAATCAAGTAAGAAAGATAGAGGAAAAATGAGGAAGGGAAATGAGAGTAGTGCAAAAGGAAATACAGAAATAAAAATTGGACAAAGGGGAAAAGAATTACAAAAGCTCACTGATGAAAATTTCTTAAAAATTAGAATTGAGCAAGTGGAAGTTAATGACATTATGAGAAAATTATTTATTTATTTATTCATCTACTCATTTTATTTATTTATCTAGATATTTATTTATTTATTTGCAAAGCATGGGTAATTTTTCCAACAGTGACCCTTGCAAAACCTTTTGTTCCAAATTTTTCCCTCCTACCTCCCACTCCCTCCTCTAGCTGGCAGGTAGTCCAATACATGTTAAATATGTTGAAATACATGTTAAGTCCAACATATGTATACATATTTATACAGTTATCTTGCTACACACACAGGAAAAATCAGATCAAGAAGGAAGGAAAAGAAAAACTGAGAAAGACAAAATGCAAGCAAATAACAGAGAAAGTGAGAATGCTATATTGTGTTTCACAATCAGTTTCCACAGTCCTCTCTCTGGGTATAGATAGCTCTCTTCATCACTGAACAACTGGAACTGATTTGAATCCTTTCATTGTTGAAGAGGGCCACATCCATCAGAATTGGTCATCATATAATCTTGTTGTTGCTGTGTACAATGATCACCTAGTTCTGCTCATTTCACTTAGCATCAGTTCATGTAGGCCTCTCCAAGCATCTCTGAAATCATCCTGATGGTCATTTCTTACAGAACAATAATATTCCATAATAGTCATATACCATAATTAATTCAGCCATTCTCCAATTGATGGGCATCCATTCAGTTTCCAGTTTCTTGCCACTACAAAGAGGCCTGCCACAAACATTTTTGCATATGTGGGTCTCTTTCCCTCCTTTAAGATGTCTTTGGTATATAAACCCAGTAGTAACACTGCTGGATCAAAGGATATTACAGTTTGATAAGTTTTTGAGCATAGTTCCAAACTGCTCTCCAGAATGGTTGGATCTGTTCACAGTTCCATCAACAATATATCAGTGCTGGACATTATCTTTAAAGAAATTGTCAAGGAACATTGTACTGATATTATAGAATCAATGGGAAAGTATAAATTGAAAGAATCCACCTATCACCTCCTGAAAGAAATCTCCAAATGAAAGCTTCTAGAACTATTATGACCAAATTCCAGAATTCCTGGGTCAAGGAGAAAATATTGCAAATATCCATAAAGAAACAATTCAAGTATAGTGGAGCCATAGTCAGGATAACACCAGATTTAAGTTTCTATATTAAAGGATTAGAGGGTTTGGAATATGATATTCTGGAGAGGAATAAAGCTCTTTCAGGCATTCATTATGAAAGAGCAGAGCTGAATAGAAAATTTGACTTTCTAATACAGGATTCAGGAGAAGCATGAGGAGTTCATCAAGAAAGGGATATCATAAAGCACTCAGTAGGGTTTATCTGTTTGCATTCCCACATAGGATAATGATACTTGTAACTCATAAGAACTTTTTCATTATTCTGGCAGTTAGGAGTATATACTATTTATCTATCTATCTAACTATAAACAGATATACAAGTAGATATACAAAATATATAAATAGATCTACAGAAATCAATTTATAGATAGATAAATGGCACAGACGTGAGTTGAATATGAAGTTGAATGTGTCTTTTAAAAATAAAATTAAGGAGAGAGGAATGTATTGGGAAAAAGAGAAAGGGAGAAGTGGAATAGCATACATTATCTGCCATAAAAGAGACAAGTATAGGGAAAGAGGAGTGAATGAATTTTACTGTCATCAGAATTGAGGAAATAACACACACATTCCATAAGGCTTTAGAAATCTATCTTACCCTGCAGGATAGTAAGGAGATAAGGGAAGGGCAGAGACTGATAAAAGAGAGGGCATATTGGGGAAGGAGGTGATCAGTAGCAAAACACTTTTGAGGAGAGTCAGAGTGAAAGGATAAAAGAGGTAGATTAAACAAGGGGGAGATAGAGTTAGTGGTAGGAATTAGGAAAACAATTTTGAAGGAAGTTTCTCTGATAAGACTTCCTTTCTTAAATGCATAAGGAACAGAGCCAAATTTACATATAAAAAGAGCCATTCCCCAGTTGATAAATGATCAAAAGATATGAACTACATGCAGAGGCCTATAAAATCATGTATATCCTTTGATCTAACAATATTGCTACTAGGGATATAACCTAAAATGGATTTTTTTTTTTAATGAAAAAGCACCTATATATACAAAAAGTTTAAAATAGTTTCCTTTTCAGAGCAACATTTAGAAATCGAGAGGATATCTAACAATTGAAGAATGGCTGAATAAATTGTAGTATATGACTACAATTTATTATTGTCCTATTATTGTTGTATGGAAACTGATAAGTAGAATGCTCTAAGAAAAACCTGGAGAGTCCTCCAGAAACTCAAACAATGTAAAATATATTGTGTACAAAGAGCAATGTTCTGGGATGATCAGCTGTGAATGACTTCTATTCTCAGCAATAAAATGATCTGAGTCTATTATGAAGGACTTATGATTTAAAAAAATATATATATATTATCCATACCCAGAGAAAGACCTGATTGTGCCTGAATACAGACTGAGCATACTTTTTTAAATTTTATTTTTCTTAAGAGTTTTCCTGGGGGTCATGGTGGGAGCAAATTTATAATTTTCACAACATTTTATGGAAATGTTTTGCATAACTTCACATGTGCTTTCTTAATGAAGTTTAAAGTGGGTAGAATGGAGAGAATCTAGAACTTAAAATTTTAAAAATAAATGCAAAAATTGTTTTAAATGTAACTGGGGGAAAATAAAAACATTAAATAAAAAAAAAAGATTTGATTATTAATCAATGTTCTTCCAAAGGTGTTGGAATTCTTTTCACTATCAAGTGTAGTGGAATAACAACATGAGCTAGTATGAGCACATTGAAGATATGGATTATAAGAGATATAGAAATGGTACTTAAAAGAACAAAGATAGGATAGCAGTTGGACTATACAGTGTATATAAAAATATTATAGTTGCAATATAATGTGAAGATATTGAAAAAAAAAGTATCACAAGTTATCTGAATGGAGGGAAAGATTCTAAAGATTTGGCAAAAATCTTTTTTTTTTTTTTTTGGCAAAAATATTAAACCTTATTAACCCTCCCTCCAAAAAACAAACAAACAAACAAACAGAAAACATTAAGAAATATTATTCCCTGTCTACTTCCATATCTCTAAATTTTTATGAGAATAATGTACATATGTATTAAGAATAGTATTGAAGAAGCTCCTAAAAGGGAATAGAAGCTATTAGACAAAATATACAGTAAATCTTATTGTCTTACACTTCATTAAAAAGTAGAGAATACAATATCACATTCTGCTTTTTTTTTGTTCACCATAAAAATCATTTGTTGAATTGAGCAAAGAAATGCCATGAAGCCTCACTTCCAAATTAAATTAAAATTTAATTTTACTGACTAAATTAAAATTATTCAAGATTCTTGCAATGAAATAGCAACAGAGATAACATTGTGAATATCTGATTGCTGAAAAGAGTTTTATAATAGAAGAGACAAATGTATATGTACTTATTGAGGATATCTGTCACTGTCATGAAGATACTGCAGTCTAAGCTCAAGATGTATTCCCTATGAATGATATCATAGTCTCCAGATGTTATTGTTGATGATAGTGAGTTAGGTGAATAAGCCTTTGCTAAACCTTCTGGGAGAAATCCATAACTAACCAAAACAGCTTGGATTAGTCACCAAGAAAAATCTAGACTTAATCTTGTCTATATTCTGTGACATGCACTTAGATGGACTATAAAATAAATTCACTTCTGTGTATATGATGTGTTCATTTGTAAATGAATACATGTGATGTGAAGCTTAGGGTAATGTAGGTTTATTGGCTCAGTAAGAAGACAGATGAAATTCAATTAGTGAAGAGGACATGATCCTGAAGAGACAGGTTGAACACTTCCATAATATTCTCAACAGACTGTTATCAGACAATGCTGAATCCATTGACCATGTACCTCAGTTTGAAGTTAATCCCTCTTTAGCTGAACTTCCAACTGAAGAAGAGATTTTGAGTCCATTAGATTTCTCTCATCTGGCAAAGAGCCTATTGCTGAATCTATTTAACTGAAATATTATGAGGCAGGGAATACAGTGGTTATTCCAAACCTTATGAAATCAAGATTATATAGCAAGAAGAGGTTATCTCCCAGAAGTTCAAGGATGCCTCCATTAGCCATCTCTATAAGAGAAAAGGAAATAAGTTATCCTGTGACAATTACAGGGCGATCTCTCTTTAAGTCATAGAGAAGCTCAACATTATTGAATGTCAGTTCCACGTCATTCATTTGTGGAACCATCAGCAAATGGGGAAATTCTAAATGCTGTGTATAAGTTCACTTGCCTGGTCCTTTTAGGGATGGACACATAGATAATGAAGTTAAGGCACACATTGCCAGAACTATCTCAGTGTTTGAAAGCTTTAAAGGAAAGTATGGAAGAGAAGAGGTATTAGATTCTCTGCAGTTTGCCTACCAAACTGAAGGTCTACAGAGCTATTCTGCTGACATCATTGTTATATGCTTGTGAAACCTGGATATATACCAACTTCATGCCAGAAAACTTAATTATCTCCATTTGAATTGGCTTAGGAAGAGTCTGAAGATAGAAGGTAGATACTTTCAGACTTCTCAGATTTCTTGGAAGATATGAACAAGAGTCATAGAATTCCCAGGCCTGGGTGGATGGTGATTTGTAACACTGAGAGAGAATATGTATATAGATAAGGTCACTGATCTATTTGAGTACTGAGATATCTTTTCCTCAAAGTGCCATCTATCCTATCTATCTATCTAATTTGTAACTCTAAATGACATTGTGAGAAAGATGCTAAAATTCTCATTTTATAGATTAGGTAACTGTGGGTTGAGTAGTTGTGATATGGTTCCATGGGCACATAGCTAGTAATCACTTGAGCTCTGTTCTTCCTGACTTCAAGCCTAATTATACCACAATGATGATGACATTGATGATAACAATCATTATATATTTGACAATTATGTAAGGGTCCAAGAAAGAGAATAATGACTTCCCTTAAAAAACATAAGACTCCCAAGTTAATATTAGATGAGTGGGAAATTATTTGGGTGGCCTGCTATATATAATGATAAATTCTGGAAGGTCTGTGGGTGGTCAGAAAAGAGAGAATCTATGTGAAACAGACAATCTTTATGAATCTGATGCAGATGGAATGTCAGAGGTATTTCAAAGATAATGTCAGACTGAAAAAGAAGGGAAAAGACAAAAATATTGGTCATTGTGATCAAGCAGATTATTTTTGTCCTATGGGTTTTCATTGCTGATTGAGTTATATTTGTCTTCTCATTATCTTTTCAGTCCCCCCTTATTTAGTCTGCCCTTTTTTGATTGAATTTTATAATTCTAATAAAAAATTATAATTTTTATAGAATTTTAATGACTAAATGTGACCCTGGTGCCCTATGACACCATAATGTCTTAGCACAAAATCACTAATGAGGTCAACTGAAGGCGGTCCAGAAACCTTCAGAGAGGATTCTTTGCCTGTCATGAACAATTTGTATCTGTTTCAACCTTTTGGCTGCTAGAAGGGGCTCCATATAAAGCCTGTCCTGGCAGAAAACTGAGCTGGATGACCTAATCAGCTTTTGACCATCTCCAGTTCAAGAAACCATGACTCCAACTGTTCTTTCTTGGTGGTGTCATTGTGAATTACACAGAGGGCCTTCAGCAATATTCCCCAGAGGCTAACAGTAATCAACATTCACACTTCGTACAAAGAAATTATGTGCTACTCAGCTGAAAAGCATTTAGGGTTATTTGGTAACTCTTTTGTGATCTGGGTGATATAAACATCAATCTCTCGAGGAAAAAAAAAAATTACAGAACAATTTTAGGCAAATACCACGAAAGCTGATAAAAATCATAATGTTTACCCATAATTTACCTTTTAATAGTTCCTTTGGGAGGATGATTTAATGGGTAAGAGACTTTATCAGTTACTGAATATTACCTGATACTGGCTTTCTAAACCTAATATTTTTACTTGAATTTCATGCCTGGAGAATTAGTGTAGGACACTCATCATTCTCATCATTGAAGGAATGATGTCAGTGTTACATGATGCCTGCATGAAGGGCAGAGCTAACTTGAGAGATATGAAAAGGAAAGACCTTCTTTGTCATATACCTGCTGCAAGAGAAGACATGTGTTTCTAGACTGTCTTTGAGAGAGAATACACACACACACACACACACACACACACACACACAGACTTATCTTGTGATGAAAAGAGCCATCTACACCCAGAGAGAGAACTGTGGGAAATGAATGTAGTTTACAATACAGCATTTTCACTCTGTTGTTGTTTGCTTGTATTTTATTTTCTTTCTCATTTTTCTCCTGTTTGATTTTATTTTTCTTGTTCAGCAAGATAATTGTATAAATATATATGATTAACCTATATAGGATTACTACCCATCTAAAGGAGGGAATGGGAAAGAAAATTGGAACAAAAGGTTTTGCAAGGGTTAATGTTGAAAAATTATCCGTGGATATGTTTTGAAAATAGAAATGTTTTAATTAAAAAAACAAACAAACAAAAAAACAAATAAAAACAAACAAAAAGGAATTGGTCCATCAAAAGCTTATTTGTAAATAAATGCTAATAATAAAAAAGAGAGAACTCAAAAGGTCTTTTGAAAGGGCCTTGAGAAAATATCATGGCTTTTTGTTTGTTTGTTGTTTTTACCATAAACATCTTTCTTTCTTTCCTCTAGCTTTATGACTATCTTTGGCATTTTCTTAAATACTGGTTATATAACCTACTTTCCTTTATTCTTCACTGGAACATTTATTTAGTTGAGAGCTACTGAACACATTCATGTATTAATTTTTTTCCACTATAACTTGTGGACCCAGGTTGGGAGGGGAGAAGCAGTTTCTATGAGCAAGTGAAAGTGAGCTCTCACAAGTGATTCTGTATATATCTATGTTATAATTTAGAACATACTCAGTCCTTTCAGTGTTCTCCATAGTTGAACACAAAACCTCTTATTTCAAGGAGTGGTGGTGGTGGTGGTGGTGATGGTGTGTGTGTGTGTGTGTGTGTATGTGTGTGTGTGTATTCCAGAGCATAATCAATAGGAATTCCCTCCTTCTGACTTTGCCCACTCTTCTTTACTTAATCATATATCTTCAGGGATGTTAGATACTGAGTACTAGAATTGCATTGTTGGCAGACGCCTTCTTTCCACAGGCTCCTTCTCGCCTACCCCCACTAAGGGATAGAGATCATTTAGTTTAGGATATTTTTCTGCTGACCCAGGCCATTTCTCCATGTTCACTGAATCCTCAGACAGTGGAATTCAGATTTCCTTAGATAAATTCAAAGATAAGTGAAAATGCAAAAAAAAAGAAATCTACAGAAATGTACCTTTCTTCCTTTTAAATTAACAAATCACATAAATGCTAATTATTTCTTTCCATGCTCCCCCAGTTTTCAACCTCCCCCAAAAAAACCTCCAGCCACAACAAAAAATTTCCTTTAAAACCAACTGTCTTAGTTTCATAATTCATGCACCAGAAAATGCCTTCTTGCTAAGTAGGACCCTTAGTTTTTTGTTAGATTTTATCTATTTTGGGAATGTATTGTATTTAAATACCTTAGTTGGTATAAAGATGACCATATTAACTTGGATTGAACATTCTGGAAATTTGTCCTTTTAGATTTATACAGAGGCATGACCTAATTTTTTTACTTTGAAATGAATATTTTAATGATCTCAGACAGAAAGATTTATTTTTTTTGTCCAAAACTTTGATGAAGGTATTATTGAAGCCTTAAAACTGACTCAAATGCCCTGAGGAAGGAGAATAAAAAAAAGAAGGCTAAAGAACATAGATAAATAGAAGCAGAAAATTGGAAAGAGCAATGGATTTGGATAGAGAAAACCTAGGTTCAAATACCTCCTCTAATGTGTATATGATCTATTTTCCTCAATTAAAATGATTGTGGTAGATGGCGGGACTATTATCAATCAAGCAACAAGCATTTATTCAACACATTCTATACACTGGAAATTTCACTGGGTGCTAAGTACCAAAGATAAAAATTAGATAGGATCTGTTTTCAAGAAACCTGCAACTGTGCATAACAGTATATAATCTTTGCTCCCACAATAATTAGAATAGCAGGACAGTAAGTGGTCAATGAAGTAAGGCTTATTCTGAATGATGGCAACCAAATGACAAGAAAACTTTTTTTATTAATTATTATAATAACATATTGATAGAATACTACTTTTAATTTGAGATGGTATATTTTAATTTAAATACCTTTGAATTACTGAAATGAGTTTTTTTTTTCTTTTAAATCTAATCAATAAGTATTTTTAAAACATCTAATATGCTATATTTATCATATCTAATATATATATTGCATTACTTGCCATCTAGGAGAGAGGATGGGGGAAAGAGGGGAAATTGGAACACAAGGTTTTGCAAGGGTCAATGATGAAAAACTATCCTTGCGGCAAGATGTTTTTTAATTAAACTTTTTAAATTTACAACATATATGCATGGGTAATTTTCAACATTAATCCTTGCAAAACCTTCAGGTCTGAATTTTCCCCTCTTTCCCTCCACCCCTTCCCCTAGCTGGCAGGTAGGCCAATACATGTTAAATATGTTACAAATATGTTAAATTCAATATATATATATATATATATATATATATATATATATATACAGAGTTATAGAGTTATCTTGCTGCACAAGAAAAACTAGATCAAGAAAGAAAAAAAAAACTGAGAAAGAAAACAAAATGCAAGCAAACAACAGGAAGAGTGAAAATCCTATGTTGTGAATCATATTCAATTCCCATGGTTTTCTCTCTGGGTATAGATGGCTTTCTTCATCACTGAACAATTGGAACTGGTTTGAATCATGTCATTTATTGAAGAGAGCCACATCCATCAGAATTGATCGTCATATAATCTTGTTGCTACCATGTATAATGATCTCCTGGTTCTGCTCGTTGCACTTAACATCAGTTCATGTAAGTCTCTCCAGTCTTCTCTGAAATCATCCTGCTGGTAGTTTCTTACAGAACAATAATATTCCATTATCTTGTCCAACTTGTCCAGCCATTCTCCAACTGATGGGCATCCACTCAGTTTCTAGTTCCTTGCTACTACACAAAGGGCTGCCACAAACATTTTTGCACATGTGGGTCCCTTTCCCTCCTTTAAGATCTCTTTGGGATATATATAATCCCTGTAAAAATACTTCTGGATCAAAGTTCCTTGTATATGTTTTAAAAATAAAAAGCTTCAATAAAAAATGCCCAATATGTTCAAAACACTGTACTAGGCACTGATGATATCATGAAGCATGAGACATGATCTGTGCCCCAACTGAGTTTATAATTTAATGAAGAAAATACCACATCCATCTATTAAAGAATCAAATATCTTTGATAAAGGTCTAATTTCTAAAATATATAAAATCTTTATAATGTAATAATATAATATAAATTTATAAGAATACAAATCATTCCCCAATTGATAAATGGTCAAAGGACATGAATAGACAATTTTCAGTTGACAAAATTAAAGCCATCTATAGTCATATGGAAAAATGCTATTAATCACTATTGATTAGAGGAATGCAAATCAAGACAATGCTGAGGTACTACTTCATACCTCTCAAATTGACTAAGATGACAGGAAAAGATAATGAAATGTTGGAACAGATGTGGAAAAACTGGGATACTAATACATTGTTGGTGGAGTGGTGAATTGATTCAATCATTTTGGAGAGTAATTTGGAACTATGACCAAAGGGCTATAAAATGTGCATTTTTTTTGGTCCAACAGAGTCACTATTAGGTCTGTATCCCAAAGAAATGAGGAAAAAGGACCCACATGTGCAAAATGTTTGTAGAAGCTCTTTTTGTGGTAGCAAAGAATTGAAAAATGAGTGATGCTCATCAATTGGGGAATAGTTAAACAAGTTATGGTATATGAAGATAGTGGAATATTATTGTTGCATAAAAAATGATGAACAAGCTGGTTTTAGAAAGGCCTGGACAGATTTACATGAACTGATGCTGAGTGAAACAAGCAGAACCAGGAAAACATTGTACATAATAACAGCAAGAATGTGTGATAATCAACTATGAAAGGTTTGGTTCTTCTCACTGGTCAGTGATCCAAGGCAATATTTTGATAGAAAAGGATTTTTGATAGAAAATGCCATATTTATCCAGAAAAATAATTATGGTGATTGAGTATAAATCAATATTTGCTGTGTTCATTTCTTTTTCCTGTTTTTTTCTCTTCCATGGTTTTACCTTTTTATTCTGATTTTACTCTCCCAACATGATTCATAAAACAATGTGTATTAAGATTAATTAATATTAAAAACAATGAAATATCAAGAGAATCAAGATAATGAATTAGAAATGGTATTCTAATATATAAAGTAAATATTATTTTAAGGCTTTTAAAATTATTTTTTATGAAGAAAATACCAGAAAAAACACAAGGTATAATGTGTATTATTTCTAAGTCAGATATTTTATGGACTCCATTGGCCAAAGATGCCATTACCTGCTAGCCAATTTTTAATTCTCTCTCCTTAGAATTCTTTAAACAAAGAATGATACCTACTCACAAAATATGTTTCAGTGAGAATAATGATTCTGTATGGAAGTAGATGACAATAAAAATCATTCTCAACTCTAAATTTTTTGTTTGTGATTTTGGTGATGAATTGCTCTCTCTTTCAGAGGCAGAGTGGATAGAGTGCTAAGACTGGAGTCAGTAGGATGTGAGTACAAATCAGGACTCAGATACTTATTAATTCTGTGCCATCAGGAAGACTCATTTTATTGTATGCCTCAGTGTCTTTATTGGTTTTTTTTTTAGTTTTTTTTATTTTAAAATATATGCAAAGGTAGTTTTCAACATTCATCCTTGCAAAATCTAGTGTTACAAAAATTTTCTCCTTCTCTTTTTGAACCACCTCCTTTAGACAGCAAATAATCCAATATATATTAAACATGCACAATTCTTCCATTCCTATTTCCACAATTATCATCTTGCACAAGAAAAATCAGAACCAAAAGAAAATAAAATGAGAAAAAATAAAAAGCAAGTAAACAACAATAAAGAAGATGAAAGTAATTGCAATCCACACTCAGTTCCCACAATCCTTTTTTCTGGATATAGACTGCTCTCACCATTTCAAGTCCATTGGAATTGGCCTGAATCATCTCATTATTGAAAATAACTACTACTAGCATCAGAGTTGATCATCACATTTTTTTCTTATAACTAGAATTGGTTTCAATTTCTTCATCTGAAAATTATCTGTTCATATCCTTTGACCATTTATCAATTGGAGAATGGCTTGTATTCTTATAAATTTGAGTCAATCTTCTATATATATTATAAATGAAGCCTTTATTAGAATCCTTGGATGTAAAATCTTTCACCTGTTTTCTGCTTCCCTTCTAATGTTGTCTGCTTTGGTTTTGTTGGTACAAAAACTTTTTTTTTCATAATTATAACTTTTTATTGACAGAACCCATGCCTGGGTAATTTTTTTTACATTATCCCTTGCACTCACTTCTGTTCCAATTTTTCCCCTCCCTCCCTCCACCTCCTCCCCCAGATGGCAAGCAGTTCTATACATGTTAAATATGGCACAGTATATCCTAGATACAATATATGTGTGTAGAACAGAACAGTTCTCTTGGTACAAAAACTTTTACCTTGATATAATCAAAATGATCCATTTTTAATTTCATAATGTACTGTAGTTCTTCTTTGGCTACAAATTCCTTCATTCTGCACAGATTGCACAGGTAAACTATCTTTTGTTTTTCTAATTTGTTTATAGTATGATTCTTTATCTAAATCATGAACCTATTTTGATCTTAACTTGGTATAGAGTATTAGGTATTGGTCAATACCTAGCTTTTGCCATATTATTTTCCAATTTTTCCCACAAATATTTTATCAAATAGTGAGTTTTTATCCCAAATCCTGAAATCTTTGGATTTATCAAATACTACATTACTAATGCCATAACAATTGTGTCTTGTGAACCTAACCTATTCCAATAATTGACAACTCTGTTTCTTAGCCAATACCAAAAGGTTTTGATGACTACTGCTTTATAAAGTAGTTTTAGGTATGGTACAGCTAGGCCCCACCTTCATTTGCATTTTTAAAAATTAATTCCCTTGAAATTCTTGACATTTTATTTTTCCAGATAACTTTGTTATTTTTTTTATCTCTGTAAAATAATTTATTGACAGTTTGATTATATTGACACTGAATAAGTAGAGTAATTTAGGCAGAATTGTCATTTTTATTATATTAGCTTAGCGTAATTGATATTCTTCCAATTGTTTAGATCTGACTTTATGTGGAAAGTTCGTGTTTCTTCTTATGTGAAATGAGAGAAATAATACCACATACCATGAAATGTTGTTCAGATGATCAGTATAAGTAATGTATGCAAAACACTCTGAAAATTGAAAAGTGATATAGTTTATATCCCAAATATAAATAAATCAGAGAACAGATGCAGAAAGTCCCCAGATTCATTCTCAAAGACCTTCTTTAATTTAATAGATCTTGTCAGAGTAATTTATTTTCATACTATACTAAGATTCTAAAGTATGCAAGATCACCTGTACACAAAAATGAATAAAAATTTTAAAATTTTCTGTGATTTCTCATTGTGAGGCACTGTAACAGAGGGAAAGTTTTTGGAATGCTTGTATTGTAACTCATAATTTAAAATCTAACTACTACCAACTTCTTCTAAAATCTAGAAACTAACAATAATACATTTTAAGGTCCACAAAATATTATTCACAGCAGTCCTGCAAAGTAGGTAGTATAAATATCTTTTTTTGGGGGGTGGGGTAGTGTTAACATAATTTTTGCTAAAAAAAATTAAGAAACTTGAGACTGAAAGTTTATTCTCATTTTTAAATCAACACTCTTCTGTTTTTTAAAAAATCATGCTCTAAACCTGTTTCTATGGAAATATATCACAGTGAAAAGAGATTAAGCAAAGGAGCAACATTTTATTTTATTTTTAATAAACATTTTTATTTTCAAAACATATGCATGGATAATTTGACAACATTGATCCTTGCATAGCCTTGTGTTTCAGATTTTTCCCTCCTTCCCTCCACCCACTCCCTTAGATGGCAAGCAATTCAATATATGTTAAACATGTTAAAGTTTATGTCAAATCTAATATGTATAAACATATTTATACAATTCTATTGCTGCAAAGAGAAATCATAAAAAAAGAAAGTAAATGAGTAAGAAAACAAAATGCAAGTGAACAACAACAAAAAGAGTGAGAATGTTATGTTGTGATTCACATTCAGTTCCCTCAGCCCTCTCTCTGGGTGTACATGGCTCTCTTCATCACAAGATCATTGGAACTGGTATCAATTATCTCATTGCTGGAAAGAGTCAAGTTCATCAGAATTGATTGTCAGATAATATTTTTGTTGCTGGGTATAATGATGTCCTGGGTCTACTTATTTCACTTAGCATCAGTTCAAGTAAGTCTCTCCAGGCCTTTCTAAAATTAACCTGCTGCTCATTTCTTATAGAAAATAATATTCTATAACATTCATATCCCATAATTTATTCAGCCATTCTCTAATTGGTGGGTATCCACTCAGTTTCCAGTTTCTTGCCATTTTGAAAATGGCTGCCACAAACATTTTTGCACATGTGGACCCTTTTCTTCCTTTAAGATCTCTTTGGGATGTAAGCCCAATAGAAACACAAGCAGCAATATTTTAAACCATATGACAAAATTCATATTCAGAATTCACCAATATATTTTATCTGTACTAGGGAAGCAATATTATTCTTTGTAATTAATCTGAGTTCACTTGCTTTTTTAATGTTATTTTAAAGTATTTTATTACAATCATTCAATATGCTGTTTTCTTGATTTTTTCTTAACTCTTCATTACTTCATACAACAATTATTTCTCTGAATTCCTTATGTTTTTGGGGATTGTGTCTGTTATAGGGGAAGAAAAACTGTATTTGAAGTTTGGAGATTCCTGAGTTCAAATACCTCCTCTGTCTCTGTAATGATGAAAGACTTTTTTGAGGCATCTCTGAACTTCATTTTTCTTCCTTATTGATAAAATGGGAATTTCTGAAGAGTTGTGGGCATTACTTGGTGAAGGCAATAGTTTTCTCATGATTTCATTTTGTGACAATAATATTCACATGGGTGTGTTGATAATTGAGATGATGTACCCACTATTATGGTTTTTGTTCTATTTTCTTTTGTACAATGTCAATTTATGCCTCAGCTCCAATTTTTTTTTTATATTGTCCCACATACCTGGAATAAAGATCATTTAAGTCCTAATGAAAACCCATATTATAAGACTTTCCTAACCTCTCAATATTTATATTTTCCTGGGAGGATTCTGGGAAGATTGCAGAGAAGGTTAGATTTCAAACTCTCTAGATTTCCACCACAGACAGAATAAATTTGCAACTCAGGTCATAGACTAATGAAAAACAAAGAAGATTTGGGACAGAAGAGAGTTCCTCCTGAGACAACCTGATCAGACCCAAAGAAATATCCTAGGTCCTGGGATTTAACCAATGTGAACTGGTTAACACGTCCAGGATAGCTCTGCTGAAATAGCCAGTAGGACCCCTAGAGGTAACTGGATTTGGCACAAGCTTCAGTTGGAATCACCAACATTTTAATCTCCTGAACATATGAGAGAGTTGTAGGTCTGAGTCTGGGAAGACTGAAAGAACCTTTGCTGATAAGAAATACCAGGCCCAGCTGTATTGCAGTGAGGACAACCTGGGGAAGAAGGAACTAGCACACCTGGGGAATGCAGAGGTAATGAGGCAGGTATGGTGCTGGTTGTGTTCACTTGCAGGAAGGTGGATTTTTTGGCTTAAGGTTCCAGATCAGAGGTGAGACCTGAAGGGTCCCATACCCAGAATTAGAGGTGTTTATACTAATACTTCTCATTTAAAAAATGAACTGGCAAAGAAGAACCTAACTATAGAAACTTTCTATGAGTATAGGGAAGATCTAGGTTCATCTTCAGATGAGATAGTAAATTTTAAAATCCTCTTTTTCTCCAAAGAGTAATGTTACATAAATGCTCAGAAATAATTTACAGAATTTTCAAAGACTTTAAAAATCAAGTAAAATAGATTGAAAAAAAAAAAACTTAAAGAAAAAATATCCAAGGAAAATGAGATTATGAAAAAAAAGTTAACCAGAAAAGGAAATTTAGAGTTTCAATGATGAAAATTCTTTGAAAATTAGAATTGGAAAAAGTCAGTGAAACTATAAAAGACCAAAAAAATAATGGAACAAAATATAAAGAATGAAAAAAAGAACAGAATGTGAAATACCTTATAAGAAAAACAACATATCAAGAAGAGAAAATATGAGAACACATTTCTTTCTGACCTTTTCATACAACCCTCAATTAATCATCAAATCTAACCTCTAAATTGTTCTGGACTAGAAGAATCCACAAATGTTGGGAGTGCAGCAAATTACGAGCAGAATTTAGTTTTGAAGATTGCCAGAAAAGGTCTGTCTCAATCTGGCATGGAGATAGGCGGGTCAAGTGTAAGCAGGTTGAGCACAGACACCAGTGTAGACAGCACAGACCTGGGTGGTGTGGACTCCTCAGGTTTTGTGGACTCAGTGCGACAGAGAATCTACAGGGAGGAATCTACAGCAGTGTTGGTTACTCTTCCCTGGCTGTTAGCCAGATCAGCAGAGAAGTTATAAAACACCCAACACAAACACAAAAGGTAAATAGTGAACCCTGAAACTCCAGAATCTTACAGGACCTGGCCACATTCACCCACCGCCAGGAGTAAGTAAACACAGACTCAGCATAGCTGCTGCCACTTGTAGAGGAAGCCATTGCCACTTGTAGACGAAGCTTGGAAAATCTCCCCTGCCCTAAAAGCAGAACTTAACTTTTTGTTTTTAATGAGTAAAAAAGCAAAAAGAACCCTGACCATAGATAGTTTTTATGGTGAAAGAGAACAGATTTCAAGCTCTGAGAAGACTAAAAGCAGATTGTCTACAGATAAAGGCCCAAAATGTGATATAACTGATCCCCATCACACAAGGCTCTCCTAGAAAATATTTAAAAGGATCGTAGAAGAGAGCTAGAAGAAAAATGGGGAAAGGAAATGAAAACTTTACAAGAAGGTTTGGGAAAAGCATACAACTCATTAAATGATAGATTTGATAAAATGGAAAAGAGAAAAAAAAAACTCAGAAAAACAGAATTTGTAAAACATAAAAAGAAAACAACCTTTTAAAAAGCAGAATTTGTGAAATGGAAAAAAAAACTCCTTAAAAATGGGGAAAAATCCATGGAACAAAACAACTCATTTAAAAATTCAATTGGACAAATACAAAAAGAAGTAAAAACAGTAAATGAAGACAATAATTCACTAAAATTCAGGACTGAACAAATGGAAATGAATGACTCAATGAGACAACAAGAATCAATCAAGCAAAATCAAAAAAAGAAAAAAAAGGGAAAAAACCATAAAAAAATATAAAATGCCTAGTTGGGAAAACAACTGACCTGGAAAAAAAAAAAGATCTAGGAGAGACAATCTAAGAATTATTGGAATCCCTGAAAACTATGATGAAAAAAAAGCCTAGACACTATTTTTCAGGAAATCACCAGAGAGAACTGCCTGGCTATCATAGAATCAGAATGCAAAATAGCCATTGAAAGAATTCACTGTACACCTCCTGAAAAAGACCCCAAAATTAAAACTCCAAGGAATATTGTGGTAAATTTCATAACTATTTAGCCAAGGAAAAAAATATTACAATCAGCCAGAAAAAAATTCAAATAATGAGGAGCTACAATAAGGATTACTCAGGACCTAGCCTCTTGTACCTTAAAATATGGAAGGCCCTGGAATCTGATATTCTGAAAGGCAAAAGCATTTGGAATGCAGCCAAGAATAAATTAGCCCTATAAACTGAGCATTTTCTTTCAGGGAAGAAGATAGACATTCAATGACCGGGTTGAATTACATTTATTTCTGATAAAAAGACCAGAGCTAAACAAAAAATTTAACCTCCAAATATAGAACTCAAGAGAAGCATAAAAATATAAAAAGATTTTTTTGAAATGTATTTCTTTTATGGATATACATAGAGTGCAAGTATAACATGATTTTACCATTATAATATAAAAAAAAAAAAACAAACTAGAGGTGGAAAGGGGAATGTAGTGGAAAAGAGGGGAAAGTAGAGGTAAAATAAGGGAAATTACATCTCAGGAAAAGGCAAAGACAACCTATTATAATTGAAGAAAAGAAGGGAGGAGGATGAATATTATGTGAATCTTAGTCTCATCATATTTGTCTCAAAGAGCAAAACTTCTCTCACATTATAGAAAAACAGAAAGAGAAAGGGGAAAAGGGAAGGGTAGGATAAATAGAAGGGAAAACAGAAATAGTAGGGGAAAGGTATAGAAAGGGGGAGGAACTCTAAAGAGGAAGGGCTGCTTGAGGCAAGTGGTGCTCATAACTTAAATACTGGGGAGGAGGGAAAGGGGAAAAAGGAAGAGAAAAGTATAATTTATAATCAATAAGATGGCAGGAAATACAGAATTAGTAGTTTTAACAATAAATGTGAATGGGGTGAACTCTCCCATACAGTGAAAGTGGATAGCAGACTGGATTAAATGCCAGAATCCTACAATATGTTGTTTACAAGAAACATATTTAAAGAAGAGTGATACATACAGAGTAAAGGTAAAATGCTGGAGCAGAAGCTATTATGCTTTAGGTGAAGTAAAAAAGCAAGGGTATGTTATGGGCCAGAACACTGTACTTGAAACAAATATTCTTATAAGATGCTAACTAAGATAATGGTTATCTAGTTTAGCATGGTGATTGATAGTTCTCTAGTTCAGTATGATTGATTTAATCCTACAACAAATAATGGTTCCCTAGAGATATAATGATTGGCTTATACTCAGTATGATGAATTAAGTTAAGTGTAATAGAGAATATAAGTGGGACAAATTCAGCCAGATTCATTCACTCCATCTCACACTCCCTTCGTAGCTGGCCTGTCCTCCTGCATTTCTTCCACTGAGACCAAGCAAGCCCAGGTCCAGGCAAGGAGACAATAAAGAATTTGAACTTTATCCCTGACTATTCTCATGGTGATTACAAAGCTGAAAAGAAGGCTGGTCCAGAGACCTCCAGAAAACCAGTGTTCTGACACTACAGAGGTAGACATTCTGAACTCATATCAAGAAAAAGCAAAAATTGATCTAATTAAAAGAGATAAGGAAGGAAACTATATCTTGCTAAAAAGTATCTAAAGAGTATAGCATCTAAATTCCTAAAGGAGAAGTTAAAAGAGTTGGAAGAAGAAATAGGTAGTGAAATTATAATATTGGGAGATCTCAACCTTGCTCTCTCAGAACTAGATAAATCAAACCATAAAATAAATAAGAAAGAAGGTAAAGAGGCAAATAGAATACTAGAAAAGTTAGATACGATAGATCTTTGCAGAAAATTGAATGGAGATAGAAAGGAGTACACTTTCTTCTCAGCAGTTCATGGAACCTATACAACAATTGACTGTATATTAGGACATAAAAAACTCAAAATCAAATGCAGAAAGGCAGAAATAGTAAATGCAGTTTTTTTTTTCAGATTATGATGCAATAAAAATTACTTTCAATAAAAGGCCAGGGGAAAATATACCAAAAAGTAATTAAAAACTAAATAATCTCATCCTAAAGAGTGAAAAGGTGAAACAGCAAACCATAGACACAATCAATAATTTCATCCAAGAGAATGAAAATAATGAGACAAGATATCAAAATTAAAAAACTAATCTGCCTAATGAATATTGATTCAATCATGTTAAATAAAATATTAGCAAAGAGATTACAGAAAATCATGCCTAAGATAATGCCCTTACTTGGTCAAGTAGGATTTATACCAGAAATGCAGGCCTGGTTCACTATTAAGAAAAGTATTAGGATAATTGATTTTATCATTAACCAAATTAACAAAAAACATATGATTATCTCAATAGATACAGAAAAAGCATTTGATAAACTTATTCCTATTAAAAATTCTAGAGAGTGTAGGAATAAATTGACTTTTCCTTAAAATGCTCAGTAGCATCTATTTAAAACCATCAGTAAGCATTATATGTAATGGGGACAAACTGCAACCATTCCCAATAAGATCAGGAGTGAAGCAAGGTTGCCCACTATCACCGTTACTATTCAATAGTGCATTAGAAATGCTAGCGTTGGCAATAAGAGTTACAAAAGAGATTAAAGGAATTAGAGTAGGCAATGAGGAAGCCAAATTATCACTCTTTGCTGATGATATGATGGTATACTTAGAGAACCCCAGAGATTCTACTAAAAAGTTATGAGAAATAATCCACAACTTTAGCAAAGTTGCAGGATACAAAATAAACCCACATAAGTCATCAGCATTTTTATATATCTCTAACAAAATCCAACAGTTAGATTTACAAAGAGAAATTCCATTTAAAATAACTACTGATAGTCTAAAATATTTAGGAATCTATCTGTCAAGGGAAAATCAGAAACATTATGAGCAAAACTACAAAACACTTTCCACACAAATAAAGTATGTAATGGGGAAGAACTGCAACCATTCCCAAAAGAATCAGGGATGAAAATAAGATCAGGTTGCTTGCTATCACCATTACTATTCTGTGACAACCACACTAGCACCCAGGATACCTCAGAATCAGCCTGAGTAAGGATAAACAAAAGTCCTTAGTCTTTATTCTTGGTTTTTAAGGGTAGAAGTGAAGGGGATGGAAGAGAATCTCCATAACCACATTCTTCCTCATCCACCACAAAAAGTGACTCTGGCTAGTCTTACTCCACCCCCTAGTACCTCCTACAATCCTCTATATATATATACCAATTATTGAATCAACACAGGATAGTGGGAAGGGCCATTTTCCAAGGATATGCCCATAGAGTATTGTCCAATCAGTAATTAGCCCTAAATGCTTGAACCAACCTCAGTGCAATGACTCAAGAGTTTTAGCCCTCTGCACTATTCAATATTGTATTATACATGCTAGCTTTGGCAATGAGAGAAGAAAAGGAGATCAAAGGAATTAAAGTAGGTCGTGACAAAACCAAATTATCATTCTTTGCAGATGATATGTTAGCATAATTTGAGAACTCTAGATAATCAACTAAAAAAACTATTAGAAATAATCCACTACTTTAGCAAAGTTGCAGAATACAAAATAAATCCACAGAAATCATCAGCATTTTTATACATCTCTAACAAAACCCAATAGCAAAAGATACAAAGAGAAATTCCATTTAAAATAATTGTTGATAGTATAAAATATTTGGGAATCTATATGTGAAGGGATAGTTAGGAACTATATGAGCAAAACTACAAAACACTTTCCACACAAATGAAGTCAGATTTAAACAATTAGAAAAATATCAAGTGCTCTTGGATAGGTCAAGTGAATATAATAAAGATAACAATACTACCTAAACTAATCTACTTATTTAGTGCTATCCCAATCAAACTTTCAAGAAACTATTTTACTGATCTAGAAATAATAACAACACAATTCATCTGGAAGAACAAAAAATCAAGAATTTCTAGGGAATTAAAGAAAAAAAAAAAAAGCAAATGAAAGTGACATAGCCATACTAGATCTAAAACTCTATTGTAAAATAGCAGCCATCAAAACCATTTGGTACTAGCTAAGAAATAGAGCATTTTTTCAGTGGAATAGGTTATGTTCACAGAACAAAGTACTCAATGACTATAGAAATCTAGTGTTTGAGAAATCCAAAGGCCCCAGCTTTTGGTATAAGAATTCACTTTTTGACAAAAATTGCTGGGAAAATTGGAAACCAGTATAGAAGAAAGTAGGCATTGACCCACACATAACATCATATATCAAGATAAGGTCAAAATAGGTTCATGATCTAGACATAAAGAATCATATTATAAACAAATTAAAAGAACATAGGATAGTTTACTTCTTATACAATTCAAATATGATCCAACCAAAATTAGAATTGTACAAGATGTTTCATTTTCCACAATAAAAGATCATATATACTGGCCATCAAATGAACTAGGCCTGTGGCCAGAGTTATTGTATACAGCAAAATTGTCCATAATATTGAATTAAAAATGGACATTAGAGAACTTTCACATTTTCTGGACTTTGTTTTAACCAATTTTGTCTCAATCCAAGTTTTATAGGAAATTAATACATAAGAGCCAATATCAAAGATTAATGTCAAGGAATTTAACCTGTACAAATTTTGTTTATTTTTTTTAATAAGGAAATGTATGCCACACATTTAAGATTGACAACATATAGTCCAAATGAAAGATTGAGGCAGAGTAAAGTATGATATGACTCTAAAAAGCAAAACTGTCTAGGAATAAGAATAAATAGTAATTATATTATACATATGAGATGCAGAGAAAGAATAGACACAGAACATTAGAGGGAGGATGTGGGATTGTAGTTCTGAAAACACATTGGTAATGGGTTAAATCAGAAAGGTATAGTAACTTCCAAAATGTGTAAAAAAAACAAAAGGGTAGAGAATAGAATAAAGTGAGGCATAAGAGGTTATGTAGATTTATGGCAGAGGGACAACTCTAAGATATTACCTCATGTGTATCAAGTTGGACAATATTCCAAAAAAAAAAACAAAAAACAAAAAAAAAGGAAAATGATGAATGTTGGAGAGTATTGAGATCCTTTTAATCAATATTCGCTAACTGATGATCCTAATTCCCAGGCTTGTTCAGAGAAATCTCTGGTAAAATAATATCAAATCTTATCTCTATTTTGAGGTCTCCAGAGTCCTCTGGCTGGTATCTCATACTGATGCAGTTTGAGCACAACAGAGCACCCGAGAGTTTATGGCAAACAAGCTTAGACTTTATTCATGTGGTTTACACCTCACTCTATGACCTCCTGCACTGTTAGTACTCTCCCCAAGCCAAGCTCCAGGTGGAAAAAAATGCTGAGAGCTTCCTCCTCCGAGCTTATATCAGACCTATGAGGTCACAGGCACAAGCCAATTGATGATGAAGATTATCTACCGAACTTGATGAGATTTCAGAGTGAGATTTTGGGATTCCTGCCATGGCTGGAGGTACCACCCACGAAGGAAGTCCCTAGTACTCAACTTCAATCATATTTGGGGACCTTGAGACCATTGGTCTACTCCATCTCAACTGCATCTGCCTGATCTTTCCAAAGGATCCTTACAGGAGAGAATATGAGAAAATTGGGACAATATTTCACTATTGGTGGAGTTTTTAACTGATCCAATCATTTTTGAGAATAATTTGGAACTGTGACCAAAAGGCAACCAAACTGTGCATACCCTTTGACTCAACTAAACTCCTACTTGGTCTACATCCCAAAGTAATCATAATTTATATGTACAAAATCTCTCTCTCTCTCTCTCTCTCTCTCTCTCTCTCGCTCTCACTCTCGCTCTTGCTCTCTCACTCTCTCTGGGTAAAATTGGCCAAATATAAGAAATTAAGGGGTTGTCTGAACAAGCTATGGCATATGAGTGTAAGGTAATACTATTGGGCAATAATAAATAATGAACAATATTTCAAAAAAATGGAAATATTTGTATGAACTCATGCAAAGTGAAATAAGCAGATCCAATAAAACATTTTACATAATATCAGGGACATTATGTAATTATTAACTATGATTAACTCAATTCTTCTCATGATCCAAGACAAATACAAAAGACTCATGGAAAGAAAATGTTATATGCAATCAGACAAAGAACTGATGAACTCAGAATGGAGATCATATCAATATTTTTCACTTCCCCTATACTTTTTCTTGTTTTTCCCCTTTTGATATGTTTCTTTTTTCAAAACTATTACTAATATAGAAATATGTTTTGCAGAATAGCACATGTATAAACAATATCAAAATATCTACTATATTTAGAAAAGAGAAGGGGAAAAATAGAGGGAGAAAACTTTGGAACTCAAAAAATTTAAAAAAGATTTCTAGAAATTTTGTTGGCATGTAATTGGGAAAAAATGCTATTTTAAAAAAAAGCTGTATGGAGACACCCTGATACATGAGTCAGTTAAAAAGCATTTATTAAGCACCTACTATATTCTAGGCAAAAAATCAATTTGGGCACAAATTCATGGAAAGTTTTCGTGAGAAATGAAGAAAATGAGTTACAAAAAAATTAAAAATAGTTTTATGAATTAAATGAGAGCACTAGGAGGTGGAGCCACAATGGTGAAGAGGAAACAAGTCTTTTTCTGAGCTCTCCCCAAGATCCTCATACTAACAGAAAATCCAGCCTCTAAACTGACTTTGGAGTGACAGAACCTATGAATACTGGGAGTTTAACAAATTACCAATAGAAGATAAGTTTGAAGATCTCCAGAAAAGGTCTGTTTCAATCAGGCATGGAGGGAGGTGGACCAAGAACAAGCAAGCCAAGTACAGAAGCTAAATGCAGGCAGTGCACAGTCCTGAGGTGCCAAAGAATCTATTGCAAAGAATCTACAGCAGTGTTGAATACTTTGCCCTAGTTTCAAGCCAGTAGATCAGCAGAGAAGTTATAAGACATGTGACACAAATACAAAAGCCAAATAGTGAAACTCTAAACTCCAGAATTTCATGGAACCTGGCAACTCCCACTCAGCACCAAAAATTAGTCAGCATGACCCAGTGCTGCCACTGCTACTTGTAAAGGAAGTTTGGACAATCTCTCTATTGCCCTAAAAGCAGACCTCAACTTTAAAAAAAATGAGCAAAAAAGCAAAGAGAACTCTGAACATAAATAGTTTTATGGTGAAAGAGAAGAACAGATTTCAAAGCCTGAGGTTACTAAAAGCATATCATTTCCAGGTTAAACCGGTAATAAAATTGGTTTCCATTTCAGAACAGAAATAGTAGAGGAAAGATAGAAGAAAGGGGGAGAGAGAATGAATTACTGAAGAAAGAATTAAAAGTCCTAACTGATAAAAATCCTAAAATGTTGATGCCTTACAGAGTAAATTGTAGAAACAAAAGATAATTGTATTGAAGATAATCTACCATGTTGTCTGGTTGCTGCCCAGAAAAGGTCTTGTGAGTAATCGGTCTCAATTTTTATAGATTACATAGATCAGTTTTAATATATTCTAATAAATCTACACAAACTAACATGGCACAACCTTTTTTCTTTAGTCTCTCAGCATTCCTTTGAAGGGTCAGCCATTATTTTTTTACTTTATATATAATTACCTAGAATTACCATAATCATCATCAAACACATTGTTTTTTTATATCTCCAGGGTTCTGAAAATGTTTAATTTTCCTGCTTTACTTTAAGACAAGGAACAACTATTCTTCAAATCATATATTATGAAGGGAAAGAATGTGAAGGGAAGTAGAAAAGGGAAAAAGATCCATGTTAACTAGGCCATACAAAAATATTTTGGCTTTTACTAAAGTTTATAGAAAGGATATTCTGATTAAGTTGTCTGGTCTCTCAATGTCCAAATTACTTCCTCTGTATTTATACAACACACTGACAGATTTCATCTTCTTAAGGAATTTTTGACTTAATGTGGGGAGATGCTACATCTAATCATATCTAATTTGGCAAAATTTTGACAATTTAAAAAAATAGCACATGATATATAGATTATCTGATAAGTGGTGAATGAACTTACACTTCCTAATGATTAGTGATTTTTATGGAAAAAGATGGGGATCCTTATTCCTCCTCAAGTGCCTACCTCCACTATCTTCTGTATTAGTCTAGAAGGCAACACCATCCCTTAGGCTCACAACCTAGGAATCATTCTGTATTCCTCACTCTCTCTTACTTTGCCTTCTCATGTCCAAAATGTTAAGAACTTCTGATTTAACTTTTCCAACATCTCCTGAATATGTCCTCTTCTTTTCTTTGAAACTGCAACCACTATAGTTCAGATTCTCAGTATCTCATTTCTTGTTTATGTCTGCTGCTGTATCTAACTGTTACTTCAATGCATACTTAGTGGCTGAAGTGATTTTTATAAAACGTAAGTTCTATCATGTAACTTTAAAAAATATGCCCTCCTATTCAATGAAATTCAGTGAGTTCTCATTTCCTTGAGGAGAAAATACAAAATGCTTTGTCAATAAAAATACTTCATAACCTAGCCCCCTCTTAAATTTACACATTCCCTGAAACATACTTTTAAATCCAGGGACACCAACTTCCTGCCTATTCTATGAATAAGATACTCTATGACTTTGCTCTGGGCATTTTCTTTGATTGTTTTCCATTTCTGGAATACTGTCCCTTTTCTGATTGAATGACCAAACTCCTCAGCTTCCTTTAAGTCCTAATGAAAATTCCACTTTTTATAGGAATCTTTCGCTAACATCTTTTAATCCCAGTGTTTTTCTTCTCTTAATGATGTCCTATTTATTCTAGAAATAGCTTGTTTTGTATATATTTGTTTGCATATTGTCCCCCTAGTTAGATTGTAAGATCCTTGAAGGTAGGCACTATTTTTTTTTGCCTCAGAACTATGTCTGGCACAGAGGAGGCTCTTCATAATTTAGTTTTGAATTGAATTGCATGGATGTTGAGCTGATAAACTCTGGTTGGTTTGTCCATTAGTAAAGAAAGTATTTATCTGTTTTTTTAATTGTATTACTGTGTAGAAAGGTGATGAAATCCAGGGATTTTTTCCATGAAAATTTAGGATCAAAATGGTAAAGGAGTCATCCTATCTTACTTGGAGAGCATAGAGAGACCCAGTTTTGTCTTTGCCTCTGCTTCTAGGACATAAATCTAGGGAAAAGGAGTTGGGAGACAAAGAAGATGCGTACTATTGTACCTTTTAAAAGCCCAGCAAGAGTTTCCATATTCTTTAGAGATCAATCCCAACCTTTCTTGGTGTGACATAATTCCAAATATAAGAGTTTAAAGTATTTTATGTTAGGTAAGTATACATAAGAGTGTTCTGCTCTCTTTTAACTTTTGAAATTATTTGTAAACACCTTAGTTGCAGCTTGTGAGGAATGTTAGAGCATACTAAAGCCAAATGGAAATAGGTAGGCTTTTTCTAAAGTTCAGTAAATAACTAAAATCTAAATAAGTAGTTACTACTATCTTAAACACCATTGTAACTGAATTTGCTTTACCAAGAACACTTGAAGAGGGGAGTTTTTTTTTATTCCCTTTTTAACCAGAATAGAGAAGATCTTGCTGCATTTGGAGACTTATCAAACATACCAACTTAATTTTCAATTTTCTGTATGGCTAAACTCAAAGCATATTCTTCTAAGAAAGCTTTCTTTTCCACTTCCACTGGAAGGAGAGTTTTAATCCTTATGTTTCTGATTTATTTACAATTAACTCACCAAAATGTTATTTTGAAAAAAAAATACTTGCATTAATACATCAGTTGTAGTCTTAAAATAGAGAATTTTCCTTTAGATCAGGACTAACTGATATGCCATAGTTAAAATGAATTGTGAAATCACGAGTTTAAGAATAGTTTGAAGTACAGGACCCTGGCATATAAAGATATTCTTAATTTCTCTTTCACTTAGAATGATTAATTTTCTCATTAAACTTCTTGATGTTGTATACTTTACTGTGTCTTCCATTAGAAATGACCAGCTTGGACTTCCGGCCAAGATGGCAGACAGGAGGCACACAGCTGTGTAAGCTCCACGTTTTCTCTCAGAATCGACCTCATTACAAGCCTCTGAATTAATGCTTGACTGAAAAAAAACCCACAAATAGTTACCAAGAGAAGACATCTTTGAGATTCGACAGGAAAGGTCTGTTTTTGCTCAAGGGCTGGGATGGTTTAAGATCGGGCACAGGCTGAGGGCAGGCAGTGGCTGTGGCGGCAGGAGCTCGGCAGGCAGCTCACAGCCAAGCAGACCGGAGGGGGTTGGGGTGTGATCTCAGCCGTCTCTGTGGGGAGAGCTTTGCTACAGGATTGGATACTTTGCCCTGGCAGCAAGTCAGTAGCCCAGCAGAGAAGCCAAAAATGCTGGGGATGAAGAACATAACCCCAAACAGCTGGAGTTTCTTTGGACCTGGCCGCCCTCCCCCACAGTGTCTCAGCACACTCTCAGAGTCTTGGAGCACAGGCGCAGCACAGTCCTGCTAGTGCCTTGCTGCTGTCCCCACTTTCCCCCCTCGCAGTCTGTAGAGGAAGCTTGGTAACACCACCCAGCTCCTCCCCCCAAAAAAGCAGATTCCATTTTTTTTTCTTTTTTTCTTTGCTAGTTTGTCTGTGATTATTCTCTGACAAAATGAGCAAAAAATTGAAAAGGACCTTAATGACTGACAGCTTTTATACCGACAGAGAGCAGACTCTAAACCCTGAGGAGACTAAAACAGACTGTCTCCAGGTGAATCCCACAGGAGGAGATAATCTGTTCCTCAGCACAGATGAACCTCATAGAAGAAATTAAAAAGGCTCTCACAAGAGAGCCAGAAGAAAGGTGGGAAAAGGAGAGGGAGGCTTGGCAGGAGAGTCTGGAGAAGTCATCCCATTCACTTAGAAACAGAGTGGATAAAGAAATCAAATCCTTGAAAAATAGGATTAATGAACTGGAAACAGAAAATAGCTCTCTAAAAAATAAAATTGGTGAAATGGAACAAAACAATACAATTGGACAATTAGAAAAAGATATTAAAAAGTGAGTGAAGAAAACACTTCATTGAAAATCAGAATCGAACAAATAGAATTGAATGACTCGAGGAGACAACAAGAATCAGTCAAGCAAAATCAAAAAATCAAACAATGAAGAAAAATGTGAAATACCTTCTTGGAAAACAAGACCTGGAAAATTGGTCTAGGAGAGACAATCTGAGAATTATTGGACTCCCAGAAAAATATGAAAAAAATATCCTGGACACTATTTTCCAGGAAATTATCAAAGAGAACTGCCCAGAAGTCATAGAAACAGAGGGGAAAATAGACATTGAAAGAATTCATTGATCACCTACTGAAAGGGATCCTAAAATCAAAACACAAGAAATATAGTGGCCAAATGCCAGAACCCTCAAACAAGATTAGAAGGGAAGCAATAAACTGGGAAAATATTTTTACAGTCAAAGGTTCTCATAAAGGCCTCATTTCCAAAATATATAGAGAATTAACTCTAATTTATAAAAATCGCCATTCTCCAATTGAAAATGGTCAAAGGATATGAACAGACAATTCTCAGATGAAGAAATTGAAACTATTTCTAGTCATAAGGAAAAGATGCTCCAAGTCATTATTAATCAGAGAAATGCAAATTAAGACAACTCTAAGATACTATTACACACCTGTCAGATTGGCTAAGATGACAGGAAAAATAATGATGATTGTTGAGGGGATGGGGAAAAAACTGGGACATTGATGCATTGTTGGTGGAGTTGTGGAATGAATCCAACCATTTTGAGAGTAGTTTGGAACTATGCTCAAAAAGTTTCAAATTGTGATACCCTTTGATCCAGTAGCGTTACTACTGGATTATATCCCAAAGAGATTATAAGAAGGAAAGGGACCTGTATGTGCACAAATGTTTGTGGCAGCCCTTTTGTAGTGGAAAACTGAAACTGAATGGATGTCCATCAGTTGGAGAATTAATAAATTGTGGTATATGAATATTATGGAATATTACTGTTCTGTAAGAAATGACCAACAGGATAATTTCAGAAAGGTCTGGAGAGACTTACATGAACTGATGCTGAGTGAAATGATCAGAACCAGGAAATCATTATATACTTCAACAACAATACTATATGATGACCAGTTCTGATGGACAAGGCCATCCTCAGCAATGAGATCAACTAAATCATTTCTAATGGAGCAATAATGAACTGAACCAGCTATGCCCAGAAAAAGAACTCTGGGAGATGACTAAAAACCATTACATTGAATTCCAATCCCTATATTTATGCCACACCTGCATTTTTGATTTCCTTCACAAGCTAATTGCAATATTTCAGAGTCTGATTCTTTTGTAAAGCAAAATAACGGTTTGGTCATGTATACTTATTGTGTATCTAATTTATATTTTAATATATTTAACATCTACTGGTCATCCTGCCATCTAGGGAGGTGGGGTAAGAGGTGAAAAATTGGAACAAGAGGTTTGGCAATTGTTAATGCTGTAAAGTTACCCATGCATATATCCTGTAAATAAAAGGCTATTAAATAAAAAAAATAAATATAAAAAATAAAACAAAACAAAAAAAAAAAAGAAAGAAAGAAAACCCTCAGGAATCATTGGATTCTCTGAGACATGGGACTTGAAAGCTCTCAGGAATCATTGGATTCTCTGAGAAATGATAAGACTGTTACAGGACTTTTAAAATCTGCTGGAATCATTGGATTCCTAACACATAAAAAAAAAAAAACTTTGCAGGATTTCAAAAACTGGGATATTGGATTCCTGACATATGAAGAATGGACAATAGATTGATTTTGGACTATCTCTTGGCTGCTAAGAAGGTTATGTGTGACTGTTGTTTACAAACCCTCCTTCTAGGACTTCTGACGATCTTTTCCAACACCATGTTGATTTATATTGTTTGCTATTCTACTTATGGTACAATTCTATGTTTGTTACACCACATCAAGCCTGCACTGACTGAGGGAGGGTCATCCCTTAGCCTCTGCTATTGCTGTGTGCTTGTAATACCTCATGCTGAGGGTTTGTAATAAGACTCTTCAGCCCAGAAACCAGTTAGCAACCCCCACTTCCCTTTGGTGCTTTTCATCTGCCTTCCTGAGATGTCAGGGAGGGTGTGATCATCTCCTTTTTAGTGCTTTCACCTCCCTTCCTGAGAAGTCAAGGGGGGTCATGATCACCTCCTTTTTGGTGCTTTCACCTCCTTTCCTGAGAAGTCAGGGAGGGTGTGATAACCTCTCCTTGGGGGCTCTGACCTCCCCGAGGAGTCAGGGATGGCATGATCACCTGTGTTCTAAAACAAAAGAAAGTGGGAGATGTAATGGGCTGAGGCTTGAGTTGATGCACTGAGGCCCCAAGCATGCGAGGCTAAATAGTAATTGGACTATACTCTATTAATATATATATATGCTTGGAGAAATAATGGCCCACACCAACTCTCTGTGCAAGTCCTGATGTGTTATATAGGAAATGGCAGTTTTGGTGGGTGGAGGCACAGGGGTAGGAAGAGAGGCTGGAAGAGATTGCTGGCTGGGTTCTATTCTGGTGACTGCTGGTCTCATAATTTCTGGTCTAGTTAGCTTCTAGATTCAGCTGCTGATATTGCTATTGCCGATTCCCTTCTACCTCCGATCTTTCTTCATCTCTGCTAAGAATAAAGATTGACGATTTTCCCCTAACCTGAATTCCTGACTCCGACTGATTTTAAAATACGCGGTCATCACACTCTTGTTCCAATTTTTCCCCTCCTTCTCCCCACTCCCTCCCCCAGATGGTTGGATGATCAGTAGATGTTAAATATATTAAAATATAAATTAGATACACAATAAGTATACATGACCAAACCGTTATTTTGCTGTACAAAAAAGAATCAGACTCTCAAATATTTTATAATTAACCTGTGAAGGAAATAAAAAATGCAAGTGGGCAAAAATATAGGGATTGGGAATTCAATGTCATGGTTCTTAGTCATCTTACACATACAGGTCCCTTTTCTTGAAGAAGATGCTTTTGAATGCCATTAGGCTACTTTCATGTGGTAAAGTACTAGGTGCTGATTTTATTTAAGTTTTGATTTAAAAGGTAGGGGGTCAATTGCTCATACAAAAACTGATGAAATTTTCCAGATTATATGGCAATGAGAAATTATGCCATTGGAGCTCCAGGATGCCTCCATTTTATGAAGATAAAGAAATAGATTGTCCTGTGACAAGCACAGAAGGTTCTCTCAGTCATTAGTGGCAAGATTCTTAGGAGAATCCTCTTTAATACAATGTCTCTATGGCTGGAAATGTCATCTATCTGAGAGACAGTGTGATTTCTGTAGGGGCCCGGAGAAGAGTCAGTGTGGTGTTTACTGCCTGACAATTTCAGGAAAAATGTCAGAGCAGAACAGAGGTTTGTATACAAAATTTGTAGATCTGACCAAGATCTCTTCCATCATGGAAAATTATGTCAAAATTTGGTTTCCTGGAGAAGTTTACATCAATTTCTTAATGGCATGCTTGCAGGGTTTTGGCCAATGGACAATGCTTTTAAGCTTTCCCAGTCAGCAATGGAATGAAAAAAGGCTGTGTGCTTGCTTCCATTCTTTTTAGCATGATATTTTCAAGCATGTTGTCAAATGCCTTCAATGAGAACAAACATGGCATCAACTGATGGTAAATTCTTTTTAAAAACACTTGTTTATTTATTTATTTTTAGTACACATTGCTTTATAGATCATGTTGGGAGAGAAAACTCAGAACAAAAGAGAAAAACCATGGGAGAGGAAAAGAAAAACAGAAAAAAAGAAGTGAACGTAATATGTGTTGATTTATAATCAGTCTCCATAGTTCTTTTTTTGGATGCAAATGGCATTTTCTATCCAAAAGCTATTAGGATTGCCTTGGATCACTAAACTGCTGAGGAGAACCAAGTTTTTCATAGTTGACCATCACATATTTTTGAGGTTTTTGTGTATGACATATTCCTGGATATGCTTGGTTCATTTTCATCAGTTCATGTTAATCTTTCTAAACCTTTCTAAAATCATCTTGTTCATCAATTTTTAAAGAACAATAATAGTCCATTTCCTTCATATAACCTCTTGTTCAGTCATTTCCCAACTGATGGGCATCTGGTCAGTTTCCAATTCTTTGCTACCCCCAAAAGAGCTGCTACAAACATTTTTGCACATGTGTGTCTTTTCCTCTCCTTTATGATTTTCTTGGGATACAGACCCAATAGTGACACCGCTGGGACAAAGGTATGCACAGTTTAATACCTTTTGGGCATAGTTCCAAATTGCTCTCCAGAATAGTTAGCATTAATGCCCCAGTTTTCCCACATTCCCTCCAATGTTTATCATTATCTTTTCCTGTTATCCTAGCCAATCTGATAGGTGTGAGATAGTACCTCAAAGTTATTTTTATTTGTATTTCTCCAATTAATAGGGATTTGAGCATTTTTATACGACTATAAATCATCATTTGAAAAGTGTCTGTTCATATCCTTGGACCATTTATCAATTCGGGATAAATTCTTCTTCTTGAAAAGGGTTCAAACCAAAACTAAAGGGGAGAGAGTGGTGGTTCATGATGTTTTGTTTGCAGATGATTGTGCTCTCACTTTAGCCTCCAAAACTGAGATACAAATAAGTATGGATAGATTCTCTGCTGCTTATTCCAATTTCATCCTAACAACTTACACTAAGAAAACACAAGGAAACCAAGGTCCACTATCAGCCAGTACCACACCATCTATATGAAGAACCTTCAGCTACAGCAAATGGTGAAGTTTTTGTTTTTGATAACTTTTTATTGACAGTACATATGCATAGGTAATTTTTTTTTACAACATTATCCCTTGCACTCACTTCTGTCCAACTTTTCTTTTCCCTCCATCCACCTCCTTCCCTAGATGGCAGGCAGTCTTATACATGTTAAACTTGCTATAGTATCTCCTAGATACAATATATGTGTGCACAACCTAACAGTTCTTTTGTTGCACAGGAATAATTGGATTCAGAAGGCAAAAATAACCTGAGAAGGAGAATAAAAATGCAAAGTTCACACTCATTTCCCAGTGTTCCTTTTCTGGGTGTAGCTGATTCTGTCCATCATTGATCAGTCAGAACTGAATTAGATCTCTTTGTTGAAGATATCCACTTCCATCAGAATATGTCCTCATACAGTATTGCTGTTGAAGTATATAATGATCTCCTGGTTTTGCTCATTTCACTCAGCATCAGTTCAGGTAAGTTTCCAAGTCTCGCTGTATTCATCCTGCTGATCATTTCTTACAGAACAATACTATTCTATAACATTCATATAAAATGGTGAAGTTTTGAATGCTATCTCTAAGTTCTCTTACCTTGGTAGTCCACAGGAATGTCCACATTGATAATGAGATGTACACATGCATTTCCAGAGCTAGCTAGTGTTTAAGAGGCTCTAAAAACAGTGTGGGAGAGGAGAGGTGTTAGACTGACCACCAAACTGAAGATAGACAGAAAAGTTATGTTGACTTCATTGTAGTATGCCTGTGAAACTTGGACAGTATACTGTTGCCATGCTAGGAAACTGAATTGCTTCCATTTGAATTGTCTTAGGAAGAGTCTGAAGATCACCCAGCAAGATAAGATATCAGACACTAAAGATCTTTTTTGGACCAAAATATTAAGCATTCCAAGTCTTCTGCAGATACCACAATTCCATTGGGTTAGTCACATTGTTTGGATGCCAAATGTATGTTTACCAAAAAGATAATTTTATGAAGAACTCATAGAGGGCAAGCACTCACATGGTGGTCAGAAAAAGCAACACAAGGATATTTTCAAGGTCTCTCTTAAGAACTTTAGAATTAATTGTTCAACATAGGAGACACTGGCACAGGACTGCCCAGCATGGCTTGCTCTCATCAGAGAAGATGCTGTGCTCTATAAGGAAAACAGTATTGAATTGGCTCAGAAGAAATGGAAGATGCTCACCATTAGAAAAGCCAACCCAGATGTTCACAAAGATACCATTTGTGTCTGGTCTGTGGTAGAGCATTCTGAGCTCATATTGGTATGATCGGCTACAGTCAGATATACTGTGACTGGACTCTAACCAAAATGATGCCATTTTGGTCCTCTTTGAGAATGAAGGACAGCAACCCATTAACTAGGTTTTTAGATTTTTCCCAAATAAGCTTTTCTCTTCCATCTCTTCTTCTGCAAGGCTTTCTTCTCTACCTCTTTTCAATGGCACCAGAAAGGCAAATTTCCAAAATTTAGTGCATATCTCTGCTCTTCATTAGAAGGGATAATTTGTACTTTACTACAACTTTAAATATATGTCTGCTACCTGAAGTTCCTTAATACATATTTAACAATTGGATCTCTGGGGCTAAATTTGCTTTCATATTTAATCTATATTATCAACATTTTCTGCATCACTTTCTAAAGTTTAGATAATTATAAATCATTTGCTGATTTCTGAGATTCTCACACCAAAAATTTATCAATAGGTTCTATGGAGTTGATACAAATTAGTTACGCTGGAAACTGAGTGGGTGCCCATCAATTGGAGAATGGCTGAATAAATTGTGGTATATGAATATTATGGAATATTATTGTTCTGTAGGAAATGACCAACAGGATGATTTCAGAAAGGCCTGGAGAGACTTACACGAACTGATGCTGAGTGAAACGAGCAGGGCCAAGAAATCATTATACACTTCAACAACAATACTATATGACTAATTCTGATGGACCTGGCCATCCTCAGCAATGAGATGAACCAAATCAGTTCCAATGGAGCAGTAATGAACTGAACCAGCTACCCCCAGTAAAAGAATTCTGGGAGATGATTAAAAACTATTACATTGAATTCCCAGTCCCTATATTTTTGCCCACCTGCATCTTTTATTTCTTTCACAGGCTAATTGTACAATATTTCAGAGTCCAATTCTTTTTGTACAGCAAAATAACAGTTTGGTCATGTATACTTATTGTGTATCTAATTTATATTTTAATATATTTAACATCTATTGGTCATCCTGTCATCTGGGGGAGGGGGTGAGGGCAAGGAGGGGAACAAGAGGTTTGGCAATTGTCAATGCTGTAAAGTTACCCATACATATAACCTGTAAATAAAAGGCTATTAAAAAAAAATTAGTTACGGCACACCTTTGGTACTGTTCACTTATGGCAACTGATGACTGATATTGTTAGAAGAACCTAAAATATATCATTAAAGATTATAATATTTACACTATAATTCATTTTTGATATGGACAGATAATTTAAGAGACACTGGGAGGACCTATATCAAAATTAATAAATAATTTATATTGTATGGGAACGTGTTTAGGTCCTTTTTATGAAGGAAGTAGGATTTTTAGAATTCTAAAATTTTAGGATTATATAATTGCATGGAATTTTAGAAAATTGCAGCTCTAATCACTAATTAAATCTCATTTTGGAAGAACCTGATAGCTTCTTTTGGAAGATTCTAGAAACTGAAGGTTTTAGCTTCATGATATGCCTCATTCAATTTGGTTGGGTAACTATTATAGTTCTTTTTACTGAGTTAATGTGCTGAGATTTCCATTTATTTGCTATAGATCTTTTTTAAACTAAACAATCTGATGCTAAAGAATGAGTGGGTGAAACAACATATCTTAGATACAATTGAGGATTTTATTCAAGAGAATGACAATAACAAGATAAAAATACCAAAACTGATGGGATGCAGCTAAAGCAGTTTTTAGGTGAAATTTTATTTCAAGATGCTTTCATACATAAAATAGAGAGAAGATAAATGAATTTTTCATGCAGATAAAAAACTATAAAAAGAACATTTTTATAGCATTTTATTTACAAAACATACATATAGGTCATTTTTCAACAATGACCCTTGCAAAGTCTTCTATTCCAAATTTTCCCCTCCTTCTCCCCAACCCATTCCTTGGATGGCAGGTAGTCTAATATATGTTAAATATGTTAAAATGTATGTTAAATCCAATATTTGTTTACATATTTATACAGTTGTCCTGCTGCACAAGAAAAATCAAATCAAGGAAAAAAACCTAAAAAAGAAAACAAAATGCAAGTAAACAACAACAGAAAGAGTGAAAATGCTATATTGTGGTGCACTCAGTTCTCATGGTCCTCTCTCTAGGTATAGAAGGGTCTCTTCATGACTGAACAATTGGAACTGGTTTAAATCATCTCATAGTTGAGGGGGGGGGGCATGTCCATCAGAAATAATCATTTTATAATCTCGTTGCTGTGTATAATGATTTCCTGGTTCTGCTCATTTCACTTAGTATCAGTTCACGTAAGTCTCTTCAGGCCTCTGTTGAAATCATCCTGCTGGTCATTTCTTACAGAATAATAATATTCCAAAACATTCATATACTATAATTTATTCAGCCATTTTCCAATTGGTGGGTATCCATTCAATTTCCAGTTTCTTGCCACTACAAAAAGCGCTGCCATAAACATTTTTACAAATGTGGGTCCCTTTCCCTCCTTTAAGATCTCTGTGATATGTAGAAACTCTGTGGGTCAAAGGGTATAACAGTCTGATAGCCCTTTGGGCATAGTTCCAACTTGTTCTACAATTGTTGGTTCAATTCATAACTCCATCAACAATGTATCAGTGTCCCAGTTTTCCCTCCTTCCTTCCAACATTTATCATTATCTTTTCTTGTCATCTTAGCCAATCAGAGATATGTATAGTGGTATTTCAGAATTGTCTTAATTTGCATTTCTCTGATCAATATTGATTTGGAGCACCTTTTCATATGAATAGAAATCATTTCAATTTCTTCATCTCAAAATTGTCTGTTTATATCCTTTGACCATTTATCAGCTGAAGAATGCTTGAATTCTTATAAATTTGAGCCAATTCTCTATATATTTTAGAAATGAGGACTTTATCAGAATGTTTGAATGTAAAAGTGTTTTCCCAGTTTATTGCTTCCCTTCTAAACTTGTCTGCATTAGTTTTGTTTGTACAAAAACTTTTTAACTTATAATCAAAATTATCTACTTTGTGATCAATAAAAATATCTAGTTTGTCTTTTATCCCAAATTCCTTCCTCCTCCACAGATCTGAGAGGTAAACTATGCTATGTTCTTCTAGTTGTTTATAATATCATTCTTTATGTCTACATCATGAGCCCATTTTGACCTTATCTTTGTATACAGTGTTAGGTGTGTGTGGGTCAATGTCTAGTTTCTGCCATGCTACATTCCAATTTTCCCAGCAGTTTTTGTCAAATAGTGAATTCTTAATCCAATAGCTAGAGTCTTTTGGTTTGCCAAATACTAGATTACTATACTTATTGACTATTTTATGCTATGAACCTAACCTATTCCACTAGCCAACTATTTCTTAGTACCAAGTGGTTTTGATGACTGCTGGTATAATATAGTTTTAGATCTGGTACACCGAGGCCACCTTCATTTCCATTTTTCCCCATTAATTCCTTTTTTTTAAATTTAATTTAATTTAATTTTTATTTATTTATTTATTTTTTATTATAGTAACTTTTTATTGACAGAATCCATGCCAGGGTAATTTTTTTTACAACATTATCTCTTGCACTCACTTCTGTTCCAATTTTTCCCTCCCACCCTCCACCCCCTCCCCTAGATGGCAAGCAATCCTATACATGTTGAATATGTCCTAGTATATCCTAGATACAATGTATGTGTGCAGATCCAAACAGTTTTCTTGTTGCACAGGGAGAATTGGATTCATAAGGTATAAGTAACCCGGGAAGAAAAACAAAAATGCACACAGTTTACATTCATTTCCCAGTGTTTTTTTTTTTCCTTTGGGTGTGGCTGCTTCTGTCCATCATTGATCAATTGAAACTGAATTAGGTCTCTTTGTCAAAGAAATCTGCTTCCATCAAATTACATCTTCATACAGTATCGTTGTTGACGTATATAATGATCTCTTGGTTCTGCTCATTTCACTTAGCATCAGTTCATGTAATTCTCTCCAAACTTCTCTGTATTCATCTTGCTGGTCATTTCTTACAGAACAATAATATTCCATAACATTCATATACCATAATTTACCCAACCATTCTCCAATTGATGGGCAGCCACTCAGTTTCCAGCTTCTAGCCACTACAAACAGGGCTGCCACAAACATTTTGGCACATACAGGTCCCTTTCCCTTCTTTAGTATCTCCTTGGGGTATAAGCCCAGTAGAAACACTGCTGGATCAAAGGGTATGCACAGTTTGATAACTTTTTGGGCATAATTCCAGATTGCTCTCCAGAATGGTTGGATTCATTCACAGCTCCAACAACAATGTATCAGTGTCCCAGTTTTCCCATATCCCCTCCAACACTCATCATTATTTTTTTCCTGTCGTCTTAGCTTTCCCCATTAATTCCATTGAAATTCTTGACTTTTTGTTCTTCCAGATGAATTTTGTTGTTATTTTTTCTAGATGAGCAAAATAATTTCTTGGAAGTTTGATTGATATAGCACTAAATAAATAGATTAGTTTAGGCAGTTCTGTCATCTTTATTATATTCAATTGACCTATCTTAGAACACTTGATATTTTTCCAGTTGCTTAGATCTGACTTTATTTGTACAGAAAGTGTTTTGTAATTTTGCTCATGTGGTTCCTGTCTTTCCCTTGCCAGATAGATTCCCATATATTTTATACTATTGACAGTATTTTTAATGAAATTTCTCTTTGTATCTCTTTCTGTTGAATTTTGTTAGTGATATATAAACATGCTGATAATTTATGTGGATTCATTTTGTATACTGCAACTTTGCTAAAGTTGTGGATTACTTCTAATACCTTTTTAGTAGAATCTTTTGGGTTCTCTTAGTATGCCATCATATCATCTACAAAGAGTGATAATTTGGTTTCCTCATTACCAACTCTAATTCCTTTAATCTCTTTTTCTTCTCTTATTGACAAAACTAGCATTTCTAATACAATATCGAATAGTAATGTTGATAGTGGGCAATCTTGTTTTACCCCTGATCTTATTAGGAATGGTTGCAGTTCATCCCCATTATATATGATTCTTGCTTATAGTTTGAAATACATGCTAATGACTATTTTAAGGAAAATGCATTTATTCCTATTCTCTCTAGTTTTGGATTTTATCAAATGCTTTTTATGCATCTATTGAGATGATAGTCATATTTTTTGTTATTTTGGTTATTGATAAAATAAATTATGCTAATAATTTTCCTAATATTGAACCGGGTCTTCATTCCTGGCATAAACCCTACTTGGTCATGATGTATTATCCTGGAGATGATTTTCTGTAATCCCTTTGCTAATATCTTATTTAACATTTTTGCATCAATATTCATCAGGAAAGTTGGTCTACAATTTTCTTTCTCTGTTTTTTGTCCTACCTGGTTATTGTATCAACACCATGTCTGTACTATAAAAGGAATTACATAGGAGTACTTCCTTCCATATTTTTTCAAATAATTTATATAGTATTGGAGTTAATTGTTTTTTAATTGTTTGGTAGAATTCACATATAAACTCTTCTGGTCCTGGGGAATTTTTCTTATTGAGTAGATTAATAGCTTATTCTATTTTCTAAAAATGAAACTATTTAAGTAATTTATTTCCTCTTCTGTTAATTTGGGCAATCTTTATTTTTGTAGGTATTCCCCCATTTTACCTGGGTTATCAAATTTATTGATATAAAAATGGACAAAGTAACTCCTAATTATTGCTCTAATTTCCTCTACATTGGTGGAAAGTTTTCCCATTTCATTTTTGATATTAACAATTTGATTTTTCTCTTTCCTTTTTCTACTCAAATTAACTAAAAGTTTATCTATATTGTTTTTTTTCATAAAACTAACTCTTAATTTTGCTTCATTATCTATGGTATTTTTTAGCAAGATATAGTTTCCTTCCTTATCTCATTTAATTAGATCAATTTTTCTTTTGCTTGATCTGAGATCAGGATGCTACCCTTGTTCTTTTATTTTTATTTTTTTTTTACTTCACCTGAAGAATAATAGATTTTGTTCCAGTCTTTTACCTTTACTCTGTGTGTATTGTTCTGCTTTAAATATGTTTCTTTTAAACAACATATTGTAGGATTCTGGCTTTTAATCCAGTCTGCTTTTCACTTGCTTTTTATGGGAGAGTTCACCCCATTCACTTTTACAGTTAAAACTAGTAATTATGTATTTCCTGCCATCTTATAAACTCCAAATAATACTTTTTTTCTTTTCTTTTCCCCTTTCCTGCTTCCCCAATATTTTACTTATAAGCACCACTTACCTCAAGCAGCTCTTGCCCCTGCAGAGTCCATGCCTCTTTCTTGTGCTTTCCCCTACTATTTCTGTTTTCCTTTCTATTTAGTCTACCCCTTACCTTTTCACCTTTTCCCCTCCCACTTTTCTATAAGGGGAAAGAATTTTCTTGGTGAAAGCAAATATATCTAATATTTTCTTTTTGAGCCAAATCTGATGAGAGTAAGATTCACACAGTGTTCACGCCCCTCTCTCCTTTCCCTCAAGTATAATAGGTTTTATTTGCCTTTTCCTGAGATGTAATTTCCCTCATTTTACCTCCACTTTACTCTTTTTTCCTGGTATAATCCCCTTTCCACCTCTAGTTTTTTTTCATATTTTAACAATAAAATCAAATTATATATGCACCTTCTATTTATACCCATGACAGAAATACAGTTCTCAACAGTTCTTTTCTTTTTATCTTTTTATGCTTCTCTTGAGTTCTATATTTGGAGATCAAATTTTTGTTTAGCTCTGGTCTTTTCATCAGAAATGAATAAAATTCACCTGTGTCATTGAACATACATCTTCTTCCTTAAAACAAAATACTCAGTTAGGCAGGGTAATTTATTCTTGGCGGCATTCCAAGTTCCTTTGCCTTTTCGAATATCAGATTCCAGATCCTTAGATCCTTTAAGGTGTAAGTTGCTAGGTCCTAGGTAATCCTTATTGTGTCTCCCCTCTATTTGAATTTTTTTCTGGCTACTTGTAATATTATTTCCTTTGTCCAATAGTTCTGAAATTTAGCCACAATATTCCTTGGACTTTTAATTTTTGAGTCTCTTTCAGGAGGTGTTCGATGAATTCTTTCAATGGCTATTTTATCTTCTGATCCTATGACATCTGGGCAGTTCTCTTTGATGATTTCCTGAAAAACGGTGTCTAGACTGTTTTTTTCATCTTGTTTTTCAGGGAGTTCAATAATTCTTAGATTGTTTCCCAAAGTAGGCATTTTAAATTTTTTCCCTCATTATTATTATTATTATTTTGTCTTTTCTTGACTGATTCTTAATGTCTCATTGTGTTGTTTCTTTCCATTTCTTCAGTTCTGGTTTTTAGCAAATTATTTCTTCATTTACTTTTTAAAACTTCTTTTTGTATTTGTACAATTGAACTTTTAAATGAGTTGTTTTGTTCTATGGATTTTTTTTCATTTCACAAATTCTGTTTTTTAAGGAGTTGTTTTCTTTTTCTATTTTTTCAAATCCATTTTTAATGAATTATATTCTTTTTCCATTTCACTATGTCTACTTTGTGTTGCCTCTTCCAAACCCTCTTGCAAAGTTTTCATTTCCTTTCCCCATTTTTCTTCTAGCTCTCCTTTAAGATCCTTTTTAATTTCTTCTAGAAGAGCCTTATGTGATGGGGACCAATTTATATTACTTTTTGGGACTTCATCTGGAGATGATCTGCTTTTAGTCTCCTCAGGGTTTGAAATCTGTTCTTCTATTTTGCCATAAAATCTATCTATGGTCAGAGATACTTTTGCTTTTTTATTCATTTTTTTAAAGTTGAAATTTGTTTTTAGAGCAAGGGAGGTTGTCCATACTTTCTCTACAAGAGGCAACGACTGCATTGCATCCAAGCTGACTCCTTTCTGGTGCTGGATAGGCATGGCCAGGTCCTATGAAATTCTGGTGAGTCAGAATTCACTATTTACCTTTTGTGTTTGTCTTGGATGTTTTAGCACTCCTCTGCTGATCTACTGGCTTGCAGCCAGGGCAGAGTAGCCACACTCCTGTAGATTCCTCCCTATAGATTCTCTGGAATTCTGAAGCTCTGGAGCTCTGGAGAGCATCTGGGGCTCTGAGTTGCCTGCACTCCCTACATCTCTCCTCAGCCTATTTGTGCTTGGCCTGCCTCCCTCTATGCCCAATTGAAACAGACCTTTACTGGTGATCTTCCAAATTATCTTCTGCTGGTAATTTGTTACACTCACAATATTACTGGATTCTGTCAGTCTAGAGCTAATTCAGAGATTTGGTAATTAGTGTGAGGGTCATGGGAGAAGGTCAGAAAGAAACGTTTGTCCTCCCCCTCATCTTGGCTCCACCCCCTCATCTTTAAAAATTTTTTTCTACCTTTCTTATTTGCTTTTTAAAGTCTTTTATCAGTGCCAAAATATTTGTAGTAAGTCTTTTTTTTTGGTAGCAAAGAATTGAAAAATTGGTAGATGCCCATTACTTTGGGAATGGCTGAATAAGTTGTGGTACATGAAGATAATGGAATATTATTTTTATATAAAATATGAGAAAGCTGATTTAGAAAGATATGGAAAGATTTACATGAACTGATGCTGAATGAAACAAGCAGAATCAGGAGTACATTATACACAATAACAGCAATAGTGCACAATGATTAACTATGAAAATTTTGATTCTTCTCCATGATTCAGTAAAAGCAAATCCCAACTACAAAGCAATCCAATAGACTTTGGACAGAAAATGCCATCTCCATCCAGAAAATGAACTATGTATATTCAATGTAAATCATAATACACTATGTTCATTTCTATTTTTTTCTCTCTTCCAGGTTTTTTTCCCTTTTGCTCTGATTTTCTTTCCCTCCAATATGATTCATAAAACAATGTGTATTAAAATAAATTTTAAAAAAATAAAGTTTTTCATGAACACTTGCAAGAAACCTCTTTGGTCTTGAGACCAATTCATCTTTGAGATTTCCTTTGTGGATGTTCAGTTCTTGTCTGAGTTGGTGTTTTGGTCTTTCCTGTCACCATTGTACCTATGGTCAATGCTCTTTTCCCTTTACTGCTCATTTTCTTTCATTTTCTTTTGATATTTCTTTTTTTTCTTACTTTTATGATTTAGCACTGCTCCTTGCATAAAAGAGGTGCTATTCCAAGCTTCTTGTACATATCTAAACCTTGACTTAAAGCATCAGGGCACCTTGTGCTTGAAGTTGATTAGCTTTATCTGTTTTTTCCAGTTTTTTTCCAGGAATTTCCAGGAAATTCTAGGTTTCCTAGAATTTGCCTTCCGAGCTGGGACAGTGGATTGACTTACTGGTTTGTTTTGCTACTGAGTCAGGTCCGAGGGTCTAAGTTGCTGATCTGCTGTGATTTAAGACCCTCTCTCTGGCTTTCCCAAACTCTCAGCTTGGCTAAACATTCTTTTCACCCCAGGAAAACTGAATTTTTAAAAAATTTTCCAATCTATCTTGAGCTAGAGAGTGGTTTTATTCCAGAACTCAAACAATTTAAAGGACAAAGTTTTGCAGGTGTCTTTTATCAATATACACATGTAAACAGATGTACCAAATAAGGGTAGCATAAACAAATTATATAAAGAAAGCTAATTAGGTTTTCAGATTCCCCAAACTCTCTTGTTCCAAAATGCCTTCAAATTACAGTAGGCTACACTGGATGTTCAAGTTTCCTATAATTTTGTATCCTGCCTATAATCTTTCTCAAAGGACTAAAGTTGTTGGCAACCTCAATTTACAGATAAAACAATAGAATTATTGAGGGCAGTTAATTTATTTTTGTCTAACAAATCAACTTTTCTACCTCATTGATTGTGGCAAGTGCTACTAACAACAGTACTTCCTGGGCATATTGTATTACAGGGTAATCTGAAGTGTTTGAAACAACATGTTCTGACATATATATGTATATGACAAATAAAGTAAAGAACAGAGAGAGTAATTTGGATCATTTAAACCACAAAATTATGATAACCTGAAATATCTAATTAACTGATGTAGTAGTGCTTCTATACCTTAAATAATGTAGATAATCATCTTAATGCTTTGTTTCAATGTGATTAAACAGATAGTCAATATCTTCAAAGAACTAGTATGCCTTGGAACATGGGAGTTCATACTAAGAAAGTACATTGTGATAAAGTATTTTTTATACTTGGCTATCTAAAATGCCTTGGCCAACACTCAAGATAGATTGCCAAATTGTTAGCTATAATCAACCAATCAACCACAATCAGCATGTGCCTTATAAAGTGATGTACTGGGGAAAAAGAAGCAGAATTCCACACATGTTGAAGATGAATTAGTTATTTAGTATCTATAAATTGTATTAAAAAGGACATGTGTATGGCAGATGAGTGCAAAATATGCTGATGATTTATAAAGACATTTTGGGAATGAGACAACTCTGAATATTTTGACTGGCCGGACTTAGTTGTATTTCTGAGATGGATGCTTAGACAGTTCAACCTAATGTTTATATGTAACATGTGACTGATTCAAAGTTCTCCATGATCTAAGCATAATCTACTTTTCCAGGCATATTTTCTAATATTCCCTACATGAAATGTTTAAGCCAGTCAAACTACTTCCAATATTTCCAGAACATACCATATGCTCATAAACCTGTCTTTACCTCTTTTCTCCTCAGATTATATCCAAATCCAGGACTATTTAAGCTTCTTTTTCATCTAACATTTTCCATTTGAAAGAATAATAAAGTTGATATTGTTTGAAAGCTGAGGTTTCAATCTCTTTTTAGTTCATATTAGTAAGTCATGATCCTATTGTATTGTCTTTGGAGTCATTTCCATTTCTGGTGCAATGGACCATAGATGTTCTACCTTACTTCTTAAGAAAACATCCATAGAACTATTTCCTCTTTGTATAATTGTGTCCATATTTGGAACTTTAGGCTGTCTCTCTGTAACTCCTTGTCTTCACTCTCATCCAATTACTCATCAACACCAATTTAGGAGCAAGCAAAAATATCCCCCTGTTTTTGATCTCCAGCTAAATGTGTACATAGCACTAAGAACTAGTGCACTAATATCTAATACTAATTTGCCCCTTTCCTGATTATTCAATACCAACAAGAGATTTCAAAGGCACATGGTTCAGGGTTGGCTTCTTGACATCTAGTCAATGGGACTTCTTTAGAAATCATCAGTGGTGCTCCAATGGTTTTCTCTGTAAAAGCAAGAATAGATTGACATGTTTGAAAGGGGTTTTCACTGTGTTTGTTGTTTGTTGACTGATGAAAGTTCCATTTAAGCAAGTTGGAAATTCTTCTTGTTGGATTATGGAAAAAATGCACATAGTGATTCATGGGTGGAAAATATGCTTTTGTCTAAGTTACCTCACATCTTTGCCCCTGTAAAACATATGTCTTTTTAATTTGATTGATAAGCCTTTCTACTTAAAGTCTTCCCCCATGAAAATTATTCAGGAATGTGCTTGGTAGTCCTATTTCTCACTAGGGGTTTCAGTACTCTTTGGTGCCTTTTAAAACAACAACAGTAACAGCAGCATATGGCATTCATTTTATCTTGCATAGCTTCATTAAAAAAAAAATCAACAGAGTTCTTGATTATGTGGGAAAAGTACAGTAGAAATAGAACTGATGCTGAGTTAGACGATGTGGATTCAAATCCAATCTTTGTTACTTAAGAATTGTGTGGTTTTGGACAAGTCGCATGAGCTCTCTGAGTCTCAGTTTACTTATCTAAAAAATTAATAATTGAGCTAAGCTAAATGATATCTGCAGGCTCTTCCAGTACAAAATCCATGAGCCTGTTTTCCTCTCATGCACCATTTCATTCCCTGACAGATGATTATTTTTTATGAAGAGAGACATATGTTTTTTTCTGCAGTACTAGAATTTTTAGGGGTGGAATGCAGTTCCTAACTTCATTTTCAGACCTGGAGCAGGGTTACCAAATTCAAAGAGAAGTAGGACTCACTCAACCATACATAAGAATTCCCTGATGGTTGAATGTTGAGTTAAACAACCACAATAAAATATTATTTTTTATTATATTTTTACTTATTTTGTTAAATATTTCCTAAATAGATTTTTATCTCAGACCCACTTGGGAGTATTGCAGGCAATGAATTTGACACTTCTCTCTTAGCAGGTCTCTGTTAACTCTTCTAACTCCTAAATGTTGCTTTCCTATTTCTCTGGATTTATTTAGTGAAGTAGATCCAGAATTATAAAAGTAAGAGAACATGGGCAATTTCTACAATGGACTCCTTGAGAATGCTATATCTAATTACAATGTTACTAGACAAAATGTTCCCACATCATAACAATAATAATAATACCCAGGACCAGCACCAGCAACCACTAGCACTAGCAACACCGCCTTTTTTTTTTTTTTTTTTTTTTTTTTTTTTTTTTTAATAATTCTGCTCTCTGGAACACAGCAGAACAAGAAAACTATCAAGTCCATTTCAAGACATACTGAATTCTCAAATGATTCTCTAACTTTCTTGGTTTCTGTCCTCTGGTTGCTTGTCAGTTTGTCACAGACATTTTTGAAATGTGTGATCCACACCTGACACACACTATGGAATAAATGGTCTGAGCAAGGAAGAGCCCAGAAGGATGATCACCTCTCCTGTTCACAATGACTTTCCTAATGCAATTTAAATTATATTGGGTTTGTAGGCTGTTGTATCATAAGGGCCTTGTAGCCTATCAAAACTTCAAGGTCTTTTTATTTTTAACATGAATTCTATAGCATGTTTCCCCTATTTTATCCAAGTGAAGTAGATTAAATGCAGTATTAGTCCCACCACTGTTAGTACCAGTATAGTAGGAAGTAGAATATGAGTGTAGTATTTTATATTTATATCTATTAAATCCAATGTTATTGCATTCACTTCATTGTTCAGATCTTAGGAGATATTTTATTCTAAATGTATGGGAGTTGTCCCTTAAATTTTTCTGTCACCTATAATTTTAAGCATGATATGTATGCTAAAATATTGAATTTCATAATAAGACAAACAGATTTGTCATATTTCCCAACTGATACCGAGCCATTAGTGACAATCCTTTAATCTCTATTCAATCAGTTTCAAATCTATCTATGTATAGTTTGCTAATAGAACAGTATTAAAGTTTTATTAAGTGGCTTGGTGAAATCAAATGAAATCAAGAGCATTTCCTAAAACTGACAGTCTAGTCAATCTGTAAATGAGGTAGACTTACACAATCTTTCCTTAAGAAAGCCATATTACTTCTTGCCATTGTCTACTTTTTATTCAGAAAGCAAGCTTTTAGTAATATATTCCATAATTGTTCTAGGAATTAAATTCAAGTTCACTAGCTCATAATTTCTGACATCATTGGCTCTTTCCAAGTTCTAAGAATCCTCTTTCATCATCCCTGAACTTTTTTTTTTAGTATTAATGTTTTTATTTTATTATTATAATTTTTAATTTCTACTTCTTTTTTATTATAGCTTTTTATTTACAAGATATATGCATGGGTAATTTTTCAGCATTGACCCTTGCAAAACCTTCTGTTCCAATTCTTCCCCTCCTCCTCACCCCGTCCCCCATATGGCAGGTAGACCAATATGTGTTAGGTATGTTAAAGTATATTTTAAATATAATATATGTATACATATCCATTGCTGCATGAGAAGAATTGGACTTTGAAATACTGTAAAATTAACCTGAGAAGGAAATAAAAAATGCAAGCAGAAAAAAAAAAAAACAGAGGGATTAGAAATGCTATGTAGTGATTCACACTCATTTTCCTGACTTCTTTCACTGGGTATAGATGGTTCTATTCATTATTGAATAAATGGAACCGATTTGGTACATCTAATTGTTGAAGAGAGCGATGTCCATCAGAATTGATCATCATATAGTATTGTTGTTGAAGTATATAATGATCTCCTGGTCCTGATCATTTCACTCAGCATCAATTCATGTAAGTCTTTCCAGGCCTTTCTGAAATAATGCTACTAGTCATTTCTTATAGAAAAATAGTATTTCACAATATTCATATACCACAATTTATTCAGTCATTCTCCAATTGATGGGCATCCACTCAGTTGCCAGTTTCTAACCACTACAAAGAGGGCTGTCACAAAAATTTTGGCATATACAGGTCCCTTTCCCTTCTTTAAGATCTCTTTGGGATATAAGCCCAGTAATAACACTGCTGGATCAAAGGGTATCCACAGTTTGATAACATTTTGAGCATTAGTTCTAACTTGCTCTCCAGAATGGCTGGATGTATTCACAATTCCACCAACAATGTATCAGTGTCCCAATTTTCCCAAATCCCCTCCAACATTAAGCATTAATTTTTCCTATTATCCTAGCCAATATGAGAGGTGTGTAGTGGTATCTCAGAGTTGTCTTAATTTGCATTTCCCTAAATTAATAATGACTTGGAGCATCTTTTCATATGGATAGAAATAGTTTCAATTTCTTCATCTGAAAACTGTCTGTTCATATGCTTTGACCATTTATCAATTGGAAAATGGCCTGATTTCTTAAAAACTAAAGTCAATTCTTGATATATTTTGGAAATGTAGCCTTTATCAGAACTTTTGATGTGAAAATGTTTTCCCAGTTTATTGTTTCCCTTCTAATCTTATCTGCATTAGTTTTGTTTGTACAAATGTTTTTCAATTTGATATAATCAACATTTTCTATTTTGTGATCAATAATGATTTCTACCTCTTCTTTGGTCACAAATTCCTTCCTCCTCCACAGGTCTGAGAGGTAAACTATTTTATGTTCTTCTAATTTATTTATAATCTCATTCTTTATGCTTAGATCATGAACCCATTTTGACCTTATTTTGGTGTACGCTGTGAAGTATGAATCAATGATAAGTTTCTGCCATATTAATTTCCAATTTTCCCAGTAGTTTTTGTCAAACAGTGAATTCTTAAGCCAAAATCTGGGGACTTTGGGTTTGTCAAACACTAGGTTATTAAAGTTATTGACTATTTTGTCCTGTGAACCTAACCTATTCCACTGATCAACTACTCTATTTCTTAGCCAATACCAAATAGTTTTGGTGACTGCTGCTTTATAATGTAGTTTTAGATCTGGTACATCTAGGCCACCTTCATTTGATTTTTTTTTTCATTAGTTTCACTGAAAGTCTTGACCTTTTGTTCTTTCAGATGTTGTTATTTTTCCTAGGTCATTAAAATATTTTGGGGGAGTCTGATTGTTTTGCACTAAATAAATAGATTAGTTTAGGTAGTATTGTCATCTTTATTATATTTGCTCAACCTATGCAAGAGCACTTAATATTTTTCCAATTGGTTAGATCTGACGTTATTTGTATGGAAAGTGTTTTGTAGTTTTGCTCATATAGTTCCTGACTTCCTTGGCAGATATATTCCCAAATATTTTATACTATCAGCAGTTACTTTAAATGGAATTTCTCTTTGTAACTCTAATTGCTGCATTTTGTTAGTGATATATAAGAATGCTGATGACTTGTGTGGGTTTATTTTATATCCTGTAAATTTGCTAAAGGTATGGATTGTTTCTAATAGTTTTTTTTTAGCAGAATCTCGAGGGTTCTCCAAGTATGCCATCATATCATCTGCAAAGAGTGATAATTTGGTTTCCTCATTGTTTACACTAATTTCTTTAATCACTTTCTCAATTCATTGCTGAAGCTAGCATTTTTAATACAATACTGAATAGTAATGGTGATAGTTGGCAACCTTGTTTTACTCCTGATCTTATTGGGAATGGTTCCAGTTTATCCCCATTACATATGATACTTATGCATGGTTTTAAATAGATTCCACTGATTATTTTAAGAAAAGTTCATTTATTCCTGTACTTCCTAGTGGGTTTTTTAAAATTATAATAACTTTTTTATTGACAGAACCCATGCCAGGGTAATATTTTACATTTTCCCTTGCACTCACTTCTGTTCAGACTTTTCCCTTCCCTCCCTTCACCCCCTCTCCTAGATGGCAAGCAGTCTTATATGTGTTAAATATGTCACAATATATCCTAGATGCAATATATGTGTGCAGAACCAAACAGTTCTTTTGTTGCACAGGAAGAATTGGATTCAGAAGGTAGAAATAACCCAGGAAGAAAAACAAAAATGCAAAGAGTTTACATTCATTTCCCAGTGTTCTTTCTTTGGGTGTAGCTGCTTCTATCCATCATTGATCAATTGAAAGTGAAATTGAAAACTGAGTTCTCTTTGTCAAAGAAATCCACTTCCCTTATAATATATCTTCATACAGTATCATTGTTGAAGTCTATAATGATCTTCTGGTTGTGCTCATTTCACTTAGCATCAGTTCATGTAAGTCTCTCCAAGCCTCTCTGTATTCATCCTGCTGGTCATTTCTTACAGAACAATAATATTCCATAACATTCATATACCACTAAATATGCAAAAATGTTTGTGACAGCTCTTTTTGTAGTAGCAAGAAACTGAAAATTGAATGGATTCCATCAATTGGAGAATGGCTGAATAAATTGTGATATATGGATGTTATGGAATATTATTGTTCTGTAAGAAATGACAAGCAGGATAATTTCAGAGAGGACTGGAGAGACTTACATGAACTGATGCTAAGTAAAATGAGCAGAACCAGGAGATCACTATTTGTGGCAACAACAAAACTATATGACAATCAGTTCTGATGGACATGGCTCTCTTTAACAATAAGATAATTCAAACTAGTTCCAATTGATCCGTGTTGAAGAAACCCATCTATACCCAGAGAGAGGACTATGGGAACTGAGTATGGACCACAACATAGCATCCTTATTCTTTCCATTGTTTCCAATGCATTTGCTTGCATTGTTTTCTTTCTCCATTTTTTTTCTTATTGATCTGATTTTTCTTGTGCAGCAAGATAACTATATAACTATGTATACATATATTATATTTAACATCTATTGTAACATATTTTACATGTATTGGACTACCTACCATCTAGGGGAGGCTGTGGAAGCAAAAGAGGGGCAAATTTGGCACAGAAGGCTTTGAAAGGGTCAATGTTGAAAAATTGCCAATGTGTATATTTTGTAAATAAAAAGCTTTAATAAAAAATTAAGATATTTTTAAAAAAATAACAAACTGCTAGGAAAATTGAAAAATAGTGTAGCAGAAAATAGGCATTGACCAATATCAAACACTTTGTACTAAGACAAAGTCAAAATATTTTCATGATTTAGACGTAAAAAGTGATACTATGAACAAATTAGGAGAAGAAAAGGTAGTCTGTCTCTCAGATCTGTGGAGAAAGAAGGTATTTGTGGCCAAAAAAGAACTAGAGTACATTATGAAAAGCAAAATTATATTAAGTATATTAAATTAAATTATTAGTTATATTTATATAATTTATATTAAATTAAAACTATTTTATGCAAATAAAACAAATGCAGACAAAATTAGAATGGAATCAGAAAACTGATAAAAAAAATTTTACATCCAAGAGTTCTAGTAAGAGCCTCATTTCTAAAATATGTGGAGAAGTGACTCAAATTTATAAAAATGCAAGCCATTCTCCAATAGATAATTGGTCAAAGAATATTAACAGAATTTTTAGATGAAATTAAAACCATTTTTAGTCATTTAAAAAATGTTCTAAAGTACTGTTCAGAAAAATGCAACTCAAGACAACTCTGAGGTACCACTGCACACCTCCCAGATTGGCTTTTTACGAAAAGATAAAATGACAAGTGTTATAGGAGTTGTGGATAAAATGGGATACTAATACATTTTTATAATAGTTGTGAACTGATCCAACCATTCCAGAGAGCAATATGGAACCATGCCAAAGGGCTATTATACTGTGCATGTCCTTTGATCCAGCATTGTCTCTACTAAATCTGTACCCAAAAGCCATCACAGAAAAAGGAAAAAGACTTACATGTGCTGCAACCCTTATTGTAGTGGCAAGGAACTGGAAAGTAATTGGATGCCCATCAGTTGGAAAATGAGTTAATAAATTGTTATATAAGAATGTAATGGAATATTGTGTTTCTATAAGAAATGATCAACAAGATGATTTCAGAAAATTCTGGAGAGACTAACATGGACTGACGCTAAGTGAAGTGGATAGAAGCAAGAGAACACTGTACATGCAATAACAAGATTATATGATAATCAATTCTAATGTACAACAATGAGGTGATTTAGGTCAATTCCAGTAGACTTAAGATAGAGTCATCTGCATCCAAAAAGAAGAGTGTGGGGATTGAATGTGGAGCACAATGATATCTTTTTTTTTCTTTCTTGTTTGCTTGCTTTTTATTTTCTTTCTCATTTTTTCCTTTTTTGACCTGATTTTTCTTGGGCAACAAAATTATTGTGAAAAATGTTCTTAAGAAATGCACATGTTTAACATATGTTGGATTACTTGCTGTCTAAGGAAGGGGATGGGAGCAGGGAAGTGGAAAAATTTTGTGGAAAAAAGGGTGAATGTTGAAAACTAAGCATATATTTTGAAAATAAAAAAGTTTTTTTTTTTAAAGTCCCATTGAGTTGTCATGGATTGTTGTATTGATCAGTATATATAAGTATTTCACAGTAGATTTTCATTAAAATATTTCTTTTAATATGTAAAGTGTAAAATTTGATTTTCTCAAATAACATTTACTTACTTCAATGATGTCTAAAGCACTTTGCTTGCTTCTTTCAGGTCCTACCAAATTTCTGGGATCTATGTTTAAGATTGTGCATTACCTTCCTTAAACCAATGTAACATAACAGTGTTGGGAGATATGGTCTCTCCCTGCTTATGTTTTGTATGACAAATGTCATTTTTCAGCCTTAGAACCTCTTCTTCCCTCCTCCCTTCTATTAAATTTATTTCTAGATTAAGCCTATATAAACAAACCAAACACACACATATATTTTCTTACAATCCTGAGTGACATGTATCTTTATTTTATTTATGCCAACTTACACATCTTCATAACTTATCCAATTTATGGCTGAAATATAACCTAGATTTTGGCTAGAAATTGTTCTAACTCCAAGTGCCTTGGCATTGAATCTTCTCATATGCTACCTAGCATGTCTACTGGACCATTATTCCTCCATTTCAGAAAAAAAGGTAAATACTTTAGAGTAAACATTTTTATGTTATTTTCTTTTTGAATCTATGAATAACATCCTCTGAAAGCAAAGTAAAATACTATACTTGCATTTTTAGTATGGAAAATTAAGACCTGTCTCTTTGTACTAATTTACATTTGCCAAATTCTTGAAGGATTTTGGTATTTCAAACAAATAAGATATCTTTTTCTCTCTGTATCCAGAACTAGAGAAAATTATTAGTTAGAAATAGAGCACTCCATAAATGTAGGTCTATATACTTTTACAAGGAGCCCACTGTGAATTTGGAAATTTGGTTTGCAAATCACAGAGAGATATATTGGTGTTCTAATGCAAACATTCATTTAGAATCACTTTCTTAATTTTCCAGAACATGTTTTTTATATTTCCCTTAAAAAGAAAGTGACATTTTCAGACTTATAAGGTACAGAGGGATAGATGGAAAGCAGAAATTTGAGAGTAATTTAAAAATTATGAATATTTATTTTTCAGTGCTCTTTGTCCTTTCTTTCCTGGAATTAATTAGATGCAGATGGTATTATTCTATTTTTTTCTTATTCTATCTGTTAAATTCTCATCAATCACATTTCCTTTTTCTATTTATATGTTAGCATGAAAGGCATTTTAATTAATCATATAAGACACAACAAAAAAAATGCTTTTGCTTTTATTCATTTAGTTCCTGTGAATATTTCACAAAATCTGTATTTAAAATAACTTCCATTGCTACTGTTCCTAAGCACAGTTTATTACTTTGATAAAAGGAAGTATAATCTTTCTAATCTGTGATATCTTAAGCTACATACTTCCCAGCTAAGCCAATTTAAATAAATCAATTTTAATATGTTGCCCTTTATTTTATCAGAGAAGCTATGAAATGGTATTGACAGTACCTTTTACTGGCTTAATCATTTTCAGATATAACAATGATATGTGTCATTGTTATGTACTTGAAAGCATTTGGGAATTCCTAGCTGTGGTTAAATTTATGGGGTTTATATGTTCAACCTCTGGTTATAGAGCTGACAAATATTGTAAAATGTTATTATTATATAGACACAGCTGCAGGTTTTTAAATTTAACAACTCAGTCATTCATTTCAAAATGACTAGTAACATTAGCCAAATGCAACTCTTCAATGAGTTATTAGAGGATAGAAAAAATCCTTGCTCGCAAATGAATGATCTCTCTCAGTGGAATCCATGGGAATCCTAGCTTTGGGTTTGAGAAGATATACTCTACAAAGGGGCAGAATAATTATAATTTATTTATGTTTATTATACAATCCCTCAGAAAATAGGTTAGGTGAAGGAGACAATAAATACATTTCTCATTTAAGGAATTTACAAGGGTGTATGATTAACAGGGCTACATCCTGAAATTAAAAACAAGAATTAACATGTTAAACTCCTATGAACAATTTTCAGTGTGTTTAGACATTTTTGCCATCTGATTTTTAATGGTGACAAATAAGGTTTCTTGACAATTAGTCGATAAATATGTAGCACACAACCAAAATAGCTGGAATTGTGTTAAATTTAGATTAGACAAGACTGCTACTATTGTTGCAGTTCAGTTTTATACAACTTTATGTGACTCCCTTTGGGATATTCTTGGCAAAAATAATGGAGTGGTTTGCCATTTCTTTCCCTAGCTCATTTTTCAGATAAGGAAACTGAGGAAAACAGGGTTAAGTGACACCCAAGAATACACAACTACTTTGAATTCAGGTCTTCTTGACTCCAGACCTGGTGCTCTATCCATTCCACTGCCTATTTGCCCCTTTAGAGGAGATTTAATATAAGCAATTAAGTATTTGTTGTGTGCCAGGAACTGTGCCAAATGATAGTAATATGATATAAGCAAAAAAGAAGGCCAGACACAAACCTGAAGGAGCTTACGTTCTCATTGTGAGGAACTGGGGCAGGGCACAACAAAGAAAACACATAACAAGGAGCTGGCTTTTAGGAGCAAGGGAGTAGACTTGAGATTTAGGAGATGAGTAAAGTTAGGAATTTCTGGAAGGAACTCACTAATTGGAGGAGGAAAGCATAAGATTGTAGGTATCTCCAACCTTTGAAGGCTTCTGGGGGAAAGTGAAAAAGTTTGAGGAATCAGGAGCTAATCCAGGTCAGTCATGAGCTGTGATTGCTGGGGGAATTTATCCAACTAGAGGGTACTAGTTCTTTCAAATATACATTGCAAAGATGGATTAACTGCCATGGGTTATTTGTCCCTTAATTATATAAAGTAATCTTTTCAAAGATACTTTAATCTTTCAATGTTACAGGGATTCCCAACCTTCCTATTAAAAATATTCAAGAAGCTATTGAGTTTGTATAAGAAATTATTATACACACATACACACATATGTATGTATGTATATATGTATGCCTATGTTATCTTTAATATAGAGACAACCTAGATGAGGAAACACCCTTTACAAATAGAGTTTGGCACCTTTTCCATAATGTAGTCTTAAAGATTTGTCTTGGTTGCTTTTGGGAAGATTAAGTTACTTGCCCAGGGTCATACATCCAGGAAGTATTAGATGAGGAACTGAAACCCAAGTCTTCATGGTATTAAGACTAGTTCCCTTTTCAACATGTCACAGTGCCTCTCCCCAAAAATAGTCCACTGTTATCACAAAATATAAAAATAAATCTCATAATAAACAAATCTCATAACATGAAAAATAAAAATAAATCTCATAATATATTTGAATTTAGTACAAGGTTTTGAACTTGGTCATCTGGTCAAGCTATTATTATTTGCTATGCTGTCTGTTCTTAGCCTATTATCCTTATTTTCCTTTCCATATGAAATAGACTTTATTTCATTCTTTTTGGCTATCATAAATGATATTCACTCTTATCTTGCTCAAGACTAGATCTATACACCACTTCCCACATAGTTTTTGACAATGTCTCTTGTTCTCCAATCATCCTTTTTATTACCTTCATAGTAGAAAGTCATATTTTCTCTCTGGGTTTTACCTATCATGATTTGATAGGTAAGCTTTTGCCTCATCTTTCCAGAGCTCCAACTTCCATGTCACTTACTACATATAACTTTACCTCCTTTATCTTCTTTGCATCTTTGCATTCTCCTTTAAGCACTTCGATGAATTGTTTTTCCCTTTTTATATCTGTTGCGCTTTAGATAATTATTGCCATATATTAAATATATAATAAATCTCCCCTCTCCCTTTCCATTTCTTCTCTTTTTCATTTATTTTATTTATATGTGTAAGTAAGAGATGTAGCAGGAAAAAAACATTTTTAAAATATCCATACACTGAATAAAATAATTTTAATGGAAAATTAAAAATGTCAGAAGTTTTAAATAACCTATTTGCCATAGGAAAAATAAAGAAATAACAAGAATAAAGTTCATTAATCAAAAAATAAAGTTTAAAATGGACCGAAAAAGAAGTGAAGTAATGAAGACAAAAGAGAAAAGTTTCAAAGAAGTAAAATAAAAGAAAGTTGGTAAAAAATAAGAGATTAGATAAAAGAAAAGAATTGGAAACAATCATTTAAATGAATAGGAATAGAGAAGGAAGAAAAAATTAGATATTATTCTTAAATAAGAGAAAAAGCAAATTAATAATTAAAAACCATGAACTTTTAAAAGGCCACACAATTTGGAGTAGAAAGCACCCAAGATGTAAATTATTGGGAAGAGAAGTGGATTTTAAAAGGAAAAAAGGATTATTTTTTAAAAAAAGCAAATAATATGAAAAATATAAGATATCAATCACACTTAATTTTGATACCATTTTTAATTGTGATTATGTATGTGTGTGTGTGTTTGTATGAAAGAAAGAAGAGAAAGAAAATAAATTTAGTATATACATGAATACTTTTCTTTTTTAAAGCATAGAATGTAAACACATTTCTAAGAAAATTAAAGTTAAAGTATAGATTTTCACTTAAATAATTCAGGAAATTACTATAGCTCACTATTTCATTTTGCAAACATAAACTACACATTAGTCTTTCACCTGTCACTTTATTCATCAATTATATAAGGCCAAATGATAGCAAATGATCAGTCAGGAACAAAGCCAAGGGTCTTTTGATGAGCCACCAGTTGATCATTATCCTAGAAACTCCCCTTGTTTCAGCAGAATTTATCAGATAGAAACTGTTGAAATATTACACTAGCTAGATCCAGTTCCCACAGTATAAAACTACTGACCACACCTAGATTCATGGGATTTGTCCTTTCTCAGACTCTCCTTGGCTTAATATGCTTCCTTTGAGACAAATTGTTAGAAGTGTGTTCAGAACTGATCATTAAATTATTGAATCCATTATAATCATCAATTGATTACCTCCATCCATATGATATTTAGATCCCTGTGGATCCAATGTGATATTACATTGGAAAACAGGCAAATTTTTGGAAATGATCGTGTAATGTAATTACAAAAGAAGCATGCAGATTCCTAAAGGTTAAATAATCTTTCTTCTTGGATTTAACATTAGTAGTCAAGAGGAAGTGTGAAGGAGAATATTTATCTATTCTGATAGATGAATGCATTGTTTAAGCCTTAGTTAATGCTGAAATGGCAAATGTAAACCTTGCTTGATGATTATTGAATGATATATAATACAAGACAAGAATGAAATCCAAGGCCATAAAAAGTATACTGGAGCATTGGTTTGGAAAGACCACTGGTTCTAGTGTCAGATTCAAGTTTTAACTCTTCTAGTTACAAACTATGTAATGTTAATCAAGTCAATAAATCCCTTTGAACCTCAGTTTCCTTAAAGTGGAGACAATTAGACTAATGCATAAAATTCTTTTGATCATAAAATAAGATATGAAAGAGACATGCTAAAACATTATAACATTAATGACTATAATGATTTGCATGAACTTTTAAAGTTTATTATAATAGAACACTAGTGATACATGGAATATTTTTAAATTAATTAATTAATTAATTTTATTTGAGCTTATTATTTTCAAAACATTTGCATGGATAATTCTTCAACATTAACCCTTCAAAACTTTATGTTTCAATTCCCCTCTTAGATGGAAGTAGTCCGATATATGTTAAACATGGTAGAAATATATGTTACATCCAATATATACATGCATATTTATTATGCAATTATCTTGCTGCACAAGAAAAATCAAATCAAACAGGTTTGCTCATTTCACTTGGCATCAGTTCATGTAAATCTCTCTGGAACTCTCTGAAATCATCATCTTTTCTTACAGAACAATAGTACTCCATAATATTGATATATCATAATTTATTCAGCCATTCTCCAACTGATGGCATCCATTCAATTTCCAGTTTCTTACCACTACAATAAAGGTTGCTACAAATGTTTTGATGCATGGATTATTATTACTTGTTCTTTGAAATACTATATGTTAAGTTTGTGTGCTATAGAATATACCATAAGATTAAAACCATACTTTAGCTTATCTTGAAAAAAAAAAGATGTAATTTTGGTCCCTCTAGTGTTTGACTTTTTATAACTCTATGTAAAATATCATGTCAATACTGCCCATGAGGTATTGGTCTACCTGCCATCTGGGGGAAAGGGTAGGGAGAAGCAGTGGAAAAATTGGAACAAAATGTTTTGCAATTGTCAATGCTGAAAAATTACCCGTGAATATATCTTGTAAATAAAAAGCTATAATAAAAAAAAAATACTGTCCATGAGGTTTTCTGGGCAAAGATACTAGAGTGGTTTGCCATTTACTTTTCCAGTTGATTAAGACAAAGTAGGATTAAGTGACTTTACAGTCATATAGTTAGTGAGTGTCTGAGGATGAATTTGAACTCAGTTCTTCTTGATTCTAGACATAGCTCTCTACCCACTGATCAAACTTGCTGTCTCCAGCGCAAATGGTATGTTAAGTGATTTACTCAGGGTTACACAACTACTAAGTCTATTAGGTCAGACTTTATGACAAGAAGATTCTATTATGAGTCTATTACCATCTATTACCATCTCCAAATATATGGATAGCTAAGAGATAATGTTAAGGTGTTTAAAAGGACAGAGCTAGAACTAATGGACCTAACTGATATAGAACCAGTTTTTAGCTTAACAAGGAAAGCACCCCCTAATAATTAATGCTCTCCAACAATTGAACAGACTGCCTCACAAACTTATAGAATTCTATATTCAAAGATACAAAAGACCTCAGAAGCCATCAAATTCAATCAAGTTCTGCAAATTTAGGTACTGAGAAGTTAAGTGAGTACCTCAAAGTCATACAATTCATAAATGCCAGGAATAGAATTTCAAGCTATCTTCCTGACTCCAAATGCAGTGTGCTCTTCTCTACACCATGCTGTGAGATACCCTTCACTTGTTTAGTGAGTTTAAATAATCCTTTAGATACATTTCTAGAAGGCATTCATGTGCAGATGGGAGGCAGACCAGATGAACTATGGAGTACATTCCAATTCCAAGACTCTATAATAAATTGTTAAGAGTTTATTTATTTTGGATTTTGATTATTATAATCATTCATTTACATATGTTTTGCTTTAATTTTTTTTCTCCTAAATTTAAGTACAATTAAAAAATAAATGTTTCTCCAAAGAGAATAGAAGAAGGCTTGAACATCTGAATATCAAAATTTCAGTGAATACACTTTAGGGAAGATTCATGCATGAGCAGGAAGAGAAGGAGATGATATAGAAAGACTTCTCAAGGTTTAAAACATGTTTCTCTATTGTATTGCCATAAGCTGTTTAGAGTAGTAATCACAAAAATATGCATTGAGTTGCTTGAATTACCTTTTATTATAGTCTTTAAAAGTTACAATATCCTCCATCACACAGAATTCCAATGTGGGAAATTTACTTGCTGTGTTTTACTTAATAACACATAAATTTAGGGCTAGGCAATATATTGATAATAAGCACTATATTAAGTATTTCCATATTATCCCAAGATACAGTACTTTGGAAATATATAAACATACCCATAGATAAAATATTTGGTACTTACAGAGATTTTTCCTGGAAAAATATATTTACAATGACACAAAAATTCCCAAATATGAGTTTTTAATAACTTTTTATTGACAGTACATATGCATGGGTAATTTTTTACAACATTATCCCTTGCACTCACTTCTGTTCCAACTTTTCCCTTCCCTCCCTCTATCCCTTCCCCTAGATGGCAAGCAGTCTTATACATGCTAAATATGTTATAGTATATCCTAGATAGAATATATGTGTGCAGAACATAACAGTTCTCTTGTTGCACAGGAAGAATTGGATTCATAAGGTAAAAATAACCCGGGAAGAAAAACAAAAATACAAACAATTCACATTCATTTTTCAGTGTTCCTTCCCTGGGTAAAGCTGATTTTGTCCATAATTGATCAAGTGGAACTGAATTAGACCTTCTCTTTGTTGAAGATATCCACTTCCATCACAATACAGCCTTATACCGTATAGTTGTTGAAATTGTATAATGATCTCTGGTTCTGCTCATTTCTCTCAGCATCTGTTCAAGTAAGTCTTTCCAAGTCTCTCTGTATTCATGCTGCTTGTCATTTCTTACAGAACAATAATATTTCATAACATTCATATACCACAGTTTACCCAACCATTCTCCAATTGATGGGTATCCATTCATTTTTCAGTTATCTAGCCACCACAAAAAGGGCTGCCACAAACATTTTGGCACATACAGGTCCCTTTCTCTTTTAGTATCTCTTTGGGATATAAGCCCCATAGTAGCATTGCTGGATCAAAGGGTTTGCACAGATTGAAAACTTTTTGGGCATAATTCCAGATTGCTCTCCAGAACAGTTGGATCCATTCACAACTCCACCAAAAATGCACCAGTGTCCCAGTTTTCCTGCATCCCCTCCAACATCATTATTTTTTTCTGTCATCTTAGCCAATCTAACAGGTGTGTAGTAGTATCTCAGAGTTGTCTTAATTTGCATTTCTCTGATTAATAGTGATTTGGAACACTTTCATATGAGTGGAAATAGTTTCAATTTCATCATCTGAAAATTGTTCATATCCTTTGACTATTTATCAATTGGAGTATTGCTTGATTTCCTATAAATTAGAGTCAGTTCTCTATATATTTTGGAAATGAGGCCTTTATCAGAACCTTTAACCATAAAAATGTTTACCCAGTTTATTTCCCTTCTAATCTTGCTGCATGAGTTTTGTTTTCACAAAGGTTTTTTAATTTTATATAGTCAAAATTTTCTATTTTGTGATCAGTAATGATCTCTAGTTTATCTTTGGTCACAAATTCCTTCCTCCTTCACAAGTCTGAGAGGTAAATATCCTATGTTCCTCTAATTTATTTATAATCTCTTTCTTTATGCTCAAATCATGGACCCATTTTGATTTTATCTTGGTGTACAGTGTTAAATGTGGATCCATGCCAAATTTCTGCCATACTAATTTCCAGTTTTCCCAGCAGTTTTTGTCAAATAATGAATTCTTATCCCCAAAGTTGGGATCTTTGGGTTTGTCAAATACTATTTTGTCCTGTGAACCTAACCTATTCCATTGATCAACTAATCTATTTCTTAGCCAATATCAAATGGTTTTGGTGACCACTGCTTTATAATATAATTTAAATCTGGTACAGGTAGGCCACCTTCATTTCATTTTTTTTTCATTAGTTCCCTTGAAATTCTTGACCTTTTGCTCTTCCATATGAATTTTGTTATTATTTTTTCTAGGTCATTAAAATAGTTTCTTGGGTGGTCTGATTGGATTAGCACTAAATTAATAGATTAGTTTAGGGAGTATTGTCATCTTTATTATATTCACTGGACCTATCCAAGAGCACTTAATATTTTTCCAATTGGTTAGATCTGACTTTATTTGTGTGGAAAGTGTTTTGCAGTTTTGTTCATGTAATTGTTGACTTTCTCTTGGCAGATAGATTCCCAAATATTTTATGCTATCGACAGTTATTTTGAATGGAATTTCTCTTTATATTTCTTGCTATTGGACTTTGTTCATGATGTATAAAAATGTTGAGGATTTATGTGGATTTATATTGTATCCTGCAACTTTGCTAAAGTTGTGAATTATTTCTAATAATTTTATTTTATTTTAGTAGAATCTTTGGTGTTCTCTAAGTACACCATCATATCATTTGCAAAGAGTGATAATTTGGTTTCCTCATTACCTACTCTAATTTTTTTAATCTCTTTCTCAACTCTTCAGGCTAGAATTTCTAATACAATTTTGAATAATAATAGTGATAGAATGAACCTTGGTTCATTCCTGATCTTACTGGGAGTGGTTCCAGTTATTCCCCATTAAATATGATGCTTACTGATCATTTTAAATATATGCTCCTGTCTATTTTAAGGAAAAGTACATTTATTTCTATACTCTCAAGCATTTTTATTAGAAATGGATGTTGGATTTTATTAAACTTTTTCTGCATCTATTGAGATGATCATATATTTTTTGATAATTTGGTTACTGATATAATCAATTATGCTAATAGTTTTCCTGATGTTGAAGCAGGTCTGCATTCCTGGTATAAATCCTACTTGTTCTTAGTGTATTATCCTGGGAATGATTTTCTGTAAGCTTTTTGTTAATATTTTGTCTAAGATTTTAGCACCAATATTCATTAGGGAGATTGGTCTATAAGTTTCTATCTCTGTTTTCAATCTACCTGGTTTAGGTATCAGTACCATGTCTGTGCCATAAAATGAATGTGGTAAGACTTCTTCAATCCCTATTTTTTCACATAGTTTATATAGCATTGGAGTTAATTGTTTTTTAAATGTTTGGTAGAATTCACATGTAAATCCATCTGGTCCTGGGGATTTTTTATTAGGGAGTTGATTAATATCTTGTTCTCTTTCTTTTTCTAAGATGGGACTGTTTAGCCAATTTACTTTTTCCTCTGTTAATCTGGACAAGCTATATTTTTGAAGGTATTCTTCCATTTCATTTAAGTTATCGAATTTATTGGCATAAAGCTGGCCAAAGTAACTCCTAATTATTGCTCTAATTTCCTCTTCATTAGTGGTGAGTTCTCCCTTTTCAAGTTTAAGACTAATGATTTGATTTTCCTCTTTCCTTTTTTTAATCAGATTTACAAAGGATTTGTCTATTTTGTTGGTTTTTTCATAGAACCAACTCTTAGTTTTATTAATTGATTCAATAGCTTTTTTACTTTCAATTTTATTGCTCTCTCCTTTTATTTCTAGAATTTCAAGTTTAGTGTTTGACTGGGTGTTTTTAATTTGTTACTTTTCTAGCATTTTTAGTTGCAAGACCAATTCATTGACCTTCTCTTTCTCTATTTTATGGAAGTAGGCCTCTAGAGATATGAAATTTCCCTTTTTTACCACTTTGGCTGCATCCCACACATTTTGGTATGACATCTCATTATTGTCATTTTCTTGGGTGAAGTTATTAATTATGTCTATGATTTGCTGTTTCACCCAATCATTCTTTAGTATGAGATTATTTAGTTTCCAAATATTTTGGTCTATTTTCCCCTGGCTTTTTATTCAATGTAATTTTCGCTGCCCCATGGTCTGAAAAGGATGCACTTAGTATTTCTGCCTTAATGCATTTGAGTTTGAGGTTTTTATGTCCTAATATAAGGTCAATTTTTCTATAGATTCCATGAACTGCTGAGAAGAAAGTGTACTCCTTTCTGCCTCCATTTAGTTTTTTCCAAAGATATATCATATCTAACTTTTCTAGTAATCTGTTTACCTATTTGACTTCTTTCTTATTTATTTTGTGGTTTTATTTATCTAATTCTGAGAGTGCAAGGTTGAGATCTCCAACTATTATAGTTTTGCTGTCTATTTCTTCTTGCAGCTCTCTTAATTTCTCTTTTAAGAATTTAGTTGTTCTGCACACATATATTATATCTATGATGTACTGTAACCTATTTAACATGTATAGGACTGCTTGCCATCTGGGGGAGGGGGTGGAGGGAGGAAGGGAAAAAACTGGAACAGAATTGAGTGCAAGGGATAATGTTGTAAAAAACAATTACCCTGGCATGGGTTCTGTCAATAAAAAGTTATTTAAAAAAATAAAATTAAATTAAAAAAAAGAATTTAGTTGCTACACCATTTGGTGCATATATGTTTAATATTGATATTGCTTCATTATCTATGCTACCTTTTAGCAACATATAATGCCCTTCCTTATTTCTTTTAATTAGATCAATTTTTGTTTTTGCTTGATCTGAAATCAGGATAGCTACCCCTGCTTTTTTGACTTCACCGGAAACATAGTAGGTTCTCCTCCAACCTTTTACCTTTACTCTGTATGTATCTCTCTGCTTCAGGTGTGTTTCCTGTAAACAACATATTGTAGGATTCTGGCTTTTAATCCAGTATGTTAACCGCTTCCTCTTTATGAGGGAGTTTACCCCTTTCACATTTATGGTTAAAATTACCACTTTTGTATTCTTGCCGTCTTGTTAACTCCTGCTTATGCTTTTCTCCTTTCCTCCCCCCTTTCCCCCCTTCCCCAGCATTAAACTTGTGAGCACCACTTGCTTGTCACAGCCTTCCTTTTTAGTATCCCTCTCCCCACCTTAAAGTTCCTCCCCCTACCTTACCCCTTTCTCACAATTTCTGTACTCTCCTCTGCTCAGCTTACTCCTTCCCTTTTCACTTTTCCCCTCCCACTTTTCAATGAGGTGAGAAAAGTTTCACCATAAATAGAATATGCCTAATATTTTTCTCTTTAAGCCAATTCTGATGGCAGTAAAAATACTCTCAGATGTAATAGGTTTCCATTGCCTCTTCATGAGATGTAGTACCCCCACTTTACCCTTTTCTCAGTTCAATTTCCTTTCCATCTTTAGTTTCTAGAACAAAGCATATATGTGTTCTTTATATATCTTTATAGCAGAAATATAGTTCCCAAGATTTCTCTTGACCTTTTTAGGTTTCTCTTGTGTTCTATATGTAGATCAAACTTTTTGTCAAGTTCTGGTATTTTCTTCACTCACTTTTTTATATCTTTTTCTAATTGTCCAATTGAGTTTTTAAGTGAGTTGCTTTGTTCTATGGAATTTTTTTTTCCCATTTAACCAATTTTATTTTTTAAAGAGTTATTTTCTGTTTTTCCAACTCACCAATTCTGTTTTGCAAGGATTTGATTTCTTTATCCCCTCTATCTTTAAATGAGTGGGATGACTTATCCAAACTCTCTTGCCAAGCTTCCCTTTCCTTTTCCCATTTTTCTTCTAGCTCTTTTGTGAGAGCCTTTTTAATTTCTTCTATGAAAGTTTTGTGTGTTGAGGAGCAGATTATAGCCCCCTTCGGGAATTCATCTGGAGACATTCTGTTTTTAATCTTCTCAGGGTTTAAAGGCTGCTCTCTATCCATAGAGAAGCTATCAATACTTAGAGTTTGTTTAAATTTTTTGCTCATTTTGTCAAAGAAGAATCAAAGAAAACTAACTAGAAAAACAAATGTAGCTTGCTTTTTTTGGTGGGGGAGGGGCTGGATGGCATTACTGAGCTTCCTCTACCAACTGCAGGGGAAAGTAGCGAAACACTAGCAGGACAGTAATGCCTGAGTTGCATCTGTGCTCTGAGATTGTTGAGACACTGAGGCTGGGTGGGGCCAGGCCCCAAGGGTCGCTAGCTTTTGGGGGTTATAGTCTTTATCCTCTGTGTTTTTAGCATCTCCGCTTGTCTACTGGCTTGCTGCCAGGGCAAAGTAGCCAAATTTGTAGTAAAGCTCTCCCTGTAGTAAAGCAGAAAAGGCTGAGATCACACCCCACCCCCTCCGATTTGCTCAGCTATGAGCTGCCTGCCTTACTCTGTATGCTGTGCTGCCGCTGCCTGCTTTTTGTTTGTGCCTCATCTAATTGTCCCCATGCTCGAGCAAAAACAGACCTTTTCTGGCTAATTCTGAGAATATCTTCTCTTGGTAATTATTTGCATTTTTTTTCAGTCAAGCACTAATTCCAAGGCTTGTCATGAAATAAATTATTCTGAGAGAAAAGATGGAGCTTAAGTAGATGTGTGCTTCCTCTCCGTCATCTTGGCTGTAAGTCCCTCAAATATGATTTTTTGATAGCAATTACTGTCTAGATGAGTCAAATTTTTGCCATTCCATGAAATGGATGTATTTCTATCTTTTATTTTTTATTTTTTTGTTTTTGTTTTTGTTTTTTTATTTTAATAACTTTTTATTGACATAATCCATGCCAGGGTAATTTTTTTACAACATTATCCCTTGCACTCACTTCTGTTCCAATTTTTCCCCTCTCTCCCTCCACCCCCTCCCCTAGTTGGCAAGCAGTCCTATATATGTTGAATATGTCTCAGTATATCCTAGATACAATATATGTGTGCAGAACCAAACAGTTTTCTTGTTGCACAGGGAGAATTGGATTCAGAAGGTAAAACTAACCCGGCAAAAAGATTACATTCATTTCCCAGTGTTCTTTCTTTGTCTGTAGCTGCTTCTGCCCATCATTGATCAATTGAAACTGAATTATGTCTCTTTGTCAAAGAAATCCAGTTCCATCAGAATACATCTTCATACAGTATCATTGTTGAAGTATATAATGATCTCCTGGTTTTGCTCATTTCACTTAGCATCAGTTCATGTAAGTCTCTCCAAGCCTCTCTGTATTCATCCTGCTGGTCATTTCTTTCAGAACAATAATATTCCATAACATTCATATACCACAATTTACCCAACCATTATCCAATTGATGGGCATCCATTCATTTTCCAGTTTCTAGCCACTACAAATAGGGCTGCCACAAACATTTTGGCACATACAGGTTCCTTTCCCTTCTTTAGTATCTCTTTGGGGTATAAGCCCAGTAGTAGCACTGATGGATCAAAGGGTATGCACAGTTTGATAACTTTTGGGGCATAATTCCAGATTGCTCTCCAGAATGGTTGGATTTGTTCACAACTCCACCAACAGTGCATTAGTGTCCCAGTTTTCCCACATCCCCTCCAACATTCGTCATTATTTGTTCCTGTCATCTTAGCCAATCTGACAGGTGTATAGTGGTATCTCAGAGTTGTCTTAATTTGCATTTCTCTGATTAATAGTAATTTGGAACACTCTTTCATATAGTGGTAATAGTTTCAATTTCATCATCTGAAAATTGTCTGTTCATATCCTTTGACCATTTATCAATTGTAGAATGGCTTGATTCGTTATAAATTAGAGTCAATTTTCTATATATTTTGGAAATGAGGCCTTTATCAGAACCTTTAACTGTGAAGATGTTTTCCCACTTTGTTGCTTCCTTTCTAATCTTGTTTGCATTAGTTTTGTTTGTACAAAAGCTTTTTAATTTGATGTAATCAAAATTTTCTATTTTGTGATCAATAATGGTCTCTAGTTCATCTTTGGTCACAAATTTCTTCCTCCTCCACAGGTCTGAGAGATAAACTATCCTATGTTCCTCTAATTTATTTATAATCTCGTTCTTTATGCCTAGATCATGGACCCATTTTGATCTTATCTTGCTATATGGTGTTATGTGTGGGTGCATGCCTAATTTCTTCCATACTAATTTCCAGTTATCCCAGCAGTTTTTGTCAAATAATGAATTTTTATCCTAAAAGTTAAGATCTTTGACTTTTTCAAACACTAGATTTCTATAGCTGACTATTCTGTCTTGTGAACCTAACCTATTCCACCGATCAACTAATCTATTTCTTAGCCAATACCAAATGGTTTTGGTGACTGCTGCTTTATAATATAGTTTTATATCAGGTACAGCTAGGCCACCTTCATTTGACTAATCCTATTTTTCCAGGATTTGATTTCTTTATCCACTCTGTCTTTAAATGAGTGGGATGACTTCTCCAGACTCTCTTGCCAAGCCTCCCTCTCCTTTTCCTATTTTTCTTCTAGCTCTCTTGTGAGAGCCTTTTTAATTTCTTCTATGAGATTCATCTTTGCTGAGGAACAGATGATCTCCTCCTTTGGGGATTCATTTGGAGACAGTCTGTTTTTAGTCTCCTCAGGGTTTAGAGTCTGCTCTCTATCTGTATAGAAGTTGTCAATGGTTAAGGTTCTTTTCATTTTTTTGCTCATTTTGTCAGAGAAGAATTAGAGACAGACTTTCAAAGAAAAAAAGAAAAAAAAAACCCCAAATGGAAAATCTGCTTTCTTGGGGGGAGGAGCTGGGTGGTGTTATCAAGCTTCCTCTACAGATTGCGGGGGGCAGCAGTAAGGCACTAGCAGGACAGTACTGTGCCTGCACTCTGAGAGCGTGCTGAGACACTGTGGGGGAGGGGTGGCCAGATCCTGAGAAACTCCTGCTGTTTGGGGTTATATTCTTCACCCCAGGTGTTTTTAGCTTCTCTGCTGGGCTACTGACTTACTGCTAGGGCAAAGTATCCAATCCTGTAGCAAAGCTCTTCCTGCAGAGAAGGCTGAGATCATACCCCACCCCCCTCCATTCTGCTTGGCTGTGAGCTGCCTCCCCTGATCTCACTAGTGCTGCCTGCCCTCCGCCTATGCCCGATCTAAAACCATCCCCGCCTTCCAGCAAAAGCAGACCTTTCCTGGTGAATCTCAAAGATGTCTTCTCTTGGTAATTATTTGTGCGGGATTTTTCAGTCAAGCATTAATTCAGAGGCTTGTCAAGAAATGAATTCTGAGAGAAACTGTGGAGCTTACACAGCTGTGTGCCTCCTGTCTGCCATCTTGCCCGGAAGTCTCTGAAACAGGATTCTTACAAGGTATTAAGACAGTGTAATTCACTTAATAGTTTTCTAGTTCAGGTCATGTACTTAATATTTAATAAAGTTCCACAAGATTCATACCTATGATAATGGAGTAAATAACAGCCAGCAAAGGCTGAGACAGATTCATTCCATCCTCCACCTTTTGTGGTGTCTGGAGGCTGAAGCACAAACCTTTGGACTCAGAGAGATTCATTCAGTTCATCTCACACTGCTTTGGTAGCAGGCTCTCCTCATTTGTTTCTCCACTGAAACCAAGACTCCAGAAGACCTCCAGAAAACTAGCTGAGCCCCAAGAGAAGGAGCTAGGACTTTGAAAGAGATAATATAGGATTTGGACTTTTAACACCTGGCTGTTCCTGTGGTGATTACTGAACTGAAAAGAAGGTTGCTCTCAGAAACCCCAAGAAAACTGAACCAAGAGAACATTACAAGTTCCAATTGACCATTACTGAACAGAACCAGCTACACCCAGTGAAAGAATACTGGGAAATGAGTGTGAACAATAATGTAGCATTTGTTTTCTTTGAAGGGAAAGAGTTGGAACAGAAGTTTTGTCAAGGGTCAATGTTGAAAAATTACCTATGCATATGTTTTGTCATAAAAAGCTATAAAAATAAATAAATATTGTTTAAAAGAATATAATAGGCAATCTAGTTAGACTATTTTAGTATTAAGCATTAAAAATATGCAATCCAAAACCAAAAATCATAAAATTCAACTCTTTTTCTGTAGTCACTGCATCAGAATCTAAAAGAAATAACTTGCAATGAATTGAATCTTAGGATAAAACCACTGATGTCTCATCTTCCTCATCCACTCCAAATCTCCAACCTTTTAAAATCTAAGCAAGAAAGTGCTGATAACTGAGTAAAGGATAAAGGTGAAATATAAACATGACCTATAAAAACTGATGGGTTCTTTCTCTCAAAGGTTTATTGCCTCACATAGTAACACCAAGAACTTACCATAGATACATAAATTATCTTTGATAATACCACATTCAGTAAATAAACACACATACACACACACACACACACACACACACACACACACATGCACAGATAATCCTAAAAAGCAAAGATATTATAAGACCCTGTGAAAAAAGGCACATATCCAAGTTCAAGAACAAGCATTATTCACAATAAATAAATAAAAGAGGCTTTACCAGTAGACAGTGGTAAAGAAGAAATACTCTCCCCAGGGTCTATTGTTTGACATGATTCTCTCCATAATAACAGAACTGGCCTCATTCATTTCATTGTTGGAAAGAGTCATGTCCTCTTGATTGATTGATCAATTGAATAATTGATCATTATATAGTATTACTGTTGCTATGTCCAATGATGCTCATTTCACTTAGCATCAGTTCATGTAAGTGTCTCCAGGCCTCTCTAAAATCATCCTGTTGATCATTTCTTGTAGAACAATAATATTCCATAACATTCATATACCAAAACTCATTCAGCTATTCTCCAACTGATAGGCAGACACTCCAGTGTCCAGTTTCTTGCCAAAACATAAAGGGCTTCTACGAACATTTTTGCACATATGTGTCACTTTCCCTCCTTTAAGATCTCTTTGGGATATAAGCCCAGGAGAAACACTGTTGGATCAAAGGTTATAGACAGTTTGATAACCTTTTGAGCATAGTTCCAAATTGCTCTCCAGAATGGCTACATCTATTCATAATTCTACTGACAATGTATCAGTGCCCCAGTTTTCCCACATCCCCTCCAACATTAGTCATTATCTTTTCTTGTCATCTTAGCCAATTTGAGAGGTGTATAGTGGTATCTCAGAGTTGTCTTAATTTGCATTTCTTTGTTCAATAGTAATTTAGAACACATTTTCACATGACTGGAAATTTTTTTTTTAATTTTCTTCATCTGAAAATTGTCTGTTCATATTTTTGACCATTTATCTATTGGAGAATGACTTGAATTCCTATAAATTGGAATCAATTCTCCATACATTTTAAAAATTAAATCTTTATCAGAATCCTTAATTGTAAAAATGTTTTCCCAGTTTATCTAATATTGTCTGCATAAATTTTGTTTGTACAAAAACTTTTTAACTTAATATAATCAAAATTATGTATTTTGTGATCAATAATGATCTATGGGTCTTCTTTAGTCACAAATTTCTTCCTCCATAGATCTGAGAGGTAAACTATCCTATATTCTTCTAATTTGCTTATAATATCACTCTTTATGTCTAAATCATGTACCCATTTAGATTTTATCTTGGTATATGGTGTTAGATGTGGGTCAATGCCTAGTTTCTGCCACTAGTTTTCAAATTTCTCAGCAGTTTTTGACAAATAGTGAGTTCTTACTCCAAAGGCTGGGTTATTTGGGTTTGTCAAACACTAGGTTGCTATAATTATTGACTAATTTGTCCTGTGAATCTAATCTAGTCTACTTATTGACTAATCTATTTCTTAGCCAGTACCAAATGGTTTTCATGACCACTGCTTTATAATATAGTTCTAGGTCTGGCACAGGTAAGCGACCTTCATTGGCAATTTTTTTTCATTAATTCCCTGGAAATTCTTGACCTTCTGTTCTTCCAGGTGAAGTTTGTTATTATTTTTTCCAGATCTGTAAAGTAATTTCTTGGGAATTTGATTTGTGTGGTACCAAATAAGTAGACTATTTTTTGTCATTTTTATTATATTTGCTCAGCCTACCCATGATCACTTGATATTTTCCCAACTGATTAGTTTTCCTAATATTGAATCAGCCCTGCATTCCTGGTATAAATCCTACTTGGTTATAGTGTATTATCCTGGGCATGATTTTCTGCAATATCTTTGCTAATATCTCATTTAAGATTTTTGCATTAATATTCATTAGGGGAATTGGTCTATAATTTTCTTTGTCCATTTTTACCCTAGCCAATTTAGGTATCAGCACCACATATATGTCAAAAAAGGAATTTGGTAGAACTTCTTCTTTCCCCATTTAAAAAAATATTTTATATACAATTGGAATTAATTGCTCTTTAAATGTTTGATAAAATTCACATGTAAAACCATCTGGCCCTGGAGATTTTTTTCTTAGGGAGTTGATTAATAGCTTTTTCTATTTCTTTTTTCTAAAATGAGACTATTGAAAAAAATATTTCCTCCTGGTAACTTGGACAATCTATATTTTTGTAGATAATCCTCCATTTCACTTAGATTATCAAATTTATTGACATATAGTCGGGCAAAATAACTCCTAATTATTGCTCTAATTTCCTCTTTGGGGGAAATAAATCAGAGGTAAATAAACTTAATAAACCAACATTTGATAAACATGGGACCAGAAATTAACTGAGAAAGAACTCAATGACTTTTGGACAAGGACTATTAGAAAAATGCAAAAACAATTTAGTGGAAATTAGGTAGAAACCAAATTGAATCTTTTATTACATGTCACAATAAAGAAACACACACACACACACACACACACACACACACACAGATAGTTACTTGATCTAATAACAAAGATCAACCAAAGAAACTGTTGACTGGAATACAGTATTTGCATCAAGTAGTAATAACTATCATTAAATACGTATGCTTACTATACTCTACACACTATGCTAAACACTCTACAATTATTAACTCTTTTGGTACTCTTAATTATTCTGGAAGTTTGGAACTATTATCTTCATTTTACCAGAGAGGAATACGGAAGGAAACAGAGACTTTTCCAAGATCACACATATAGTAAGTGTCTGAGGGTCACATTTGAACTCAGGTCTTCCTGACTTCAGACATTGTACTGTTCACCATAGTGCCCCCTAACTAATTGACATATATATATATATATATATGTGTGTGTGTGTGTGTGTGTGTGTGTGTGTATACATATGTCTTATATATGGAAGTATGTTTGTATATGTACCTACATTCATATCTATCTGTATCTATATTTATTTTTGTATCTTTATGGAGAGTTGTTCCAAATATATAGAAACAAAAGTTATTATTCAGTGAATAAGTGCTTAAGTGATATAATCAGTTTACAAAGTGATTACAAATCTATTAACAATCATATGAATAATCAATAATAAGACAAGCAAATCATTTTTTTAATGCCTAGGAGTTTGTAAATGACAATGGATTAATGAAAAACATGAATTTTGCATAAAAATTTATCAAATTTTCTTGTCATATATGGCCTACGTGATTTCTTATTGCTTTGAGTTTTAGTGGCTTCTTTTTATTTTTCATTTCAAGTATAAGAAGGATCAATCCTGTTCTAAAAGAAACAGGAGAGAGAGTCAAAGAGGCACCAAAGTTCAGGGAAATGTAAAACATGTATTTCTCTGCTTCTAATTCCAACAAGCAATTACATACTAGCTATTTGGCTGTCATTCTGTCATTCCTTTGAAAGATTTTGGCCTTTATACACAAGAAATTTTTGGAGCAAAGCTAATTTAAATATGGATCTACAGAGATTATCTCTTAAATAACTGGAATACGAGCATTAATTTAATTTTATGTGTTTCAAAGATGACTTTCTCCACCCAGGCTATGGAGGGAAAGATTTTCTTATAATGTTGGCCTTCAAAATTACAGAAGCTATAAACTTTTCCCAAAAAATATATTTTACATTATAGTTCAACTCAATGGCAAGACACTAAATTGTATATGAGTGGATTATGATCTCAGTCACCCAGTTTTGGATTTCTGAATAGCTGCTAGTCATTCTCTGAAAACTCTTGGCAAATATGAAGTGTTATAGTATAAGTGAATGGCTGATGAACAAAGTGGCTTCAGATTCTGACAGAAATGGGAGCCGCATTGGTCATTAAAAGGAACTGATCCATTTGTTCCATGATGTATCCTTTTTAGAAGATGGAATCTTACTCAGTATTTTGAAAGCCCTTATCTATTTGATACAAAATGAGGATGAATACAGCTTTGAGAAGTCTTGGCAAAATTCCTCATCCCAGGTATGAGTCATTCTTGGTTCATTCTAAGATCTTTTGGTGTTAATTATCCTGAATCAGTCTCTCTGGGGAAATGACACAATTCTCAAGGCTCTTCACATGGTAAAGTCAGGCGTAGCAAACTGCTTTGTTGAATTCTGAGTGAATGAATCAGCTTGAAGAAAAGAATCAATTCAGAAGAGAAAATTGAAGGATGGCACTAACATGGGGTCCATCTTGGGGCCCACTAGAATTATTTAAATGAAATTTCAGCGGTCATTTAGATTTCCAGAAACATAAACATACATTGAACCTATGCTTGGAGAACTTTTGCAGCTGAAAGGAATGAGAAAAGGAGCACAGAAGGATTTATATATTTAAGAATACTTCTGTCAGATACAATTTTTTACTTCTATTTCCATTCTTTTTGATAAATACTGCTTTGATGAAAATTAACATTTATGACAAATCCAGCAGTAATTAGAGAAATCTCACATGATGTATTTTTCTGTAAGTTGGTTGAGTTGATATGGGACAGTGGCTACAATGCTAGAGTTAAAGTAAAAAATGTGTGAATATCTTTTCAAGTATTTATTAGCTTTATGAACTTGATCAAGACACATACACCCCCTCTGTTTTAGTTTTCTCAGCAGTAAAATGGGGAATCATACCATCAAAACAAAGTCTTAAAAATACTGGTTGAAAATGAAATATTATTACAATTATTTTTTGGATAAGACCTTTGTTTAGGGAAGTCTCAAAAAGAAAATTTCCTCTCTCAATTCAAATTTACATCTGTCTTCTGACTTTGCAACTATCTTAGAAATTTGCTTAGGGCCACTGAGAGTTAAATGACTTACTCAGAGTCATAAATCCAGAAAGTTTCAGAGAAAGTTTGGAATCTTGTTCTATCTAGGTAGCTAGATGGTATAATGAATAGCATGTAAGACTTGAAGTTAGGATATCTTAAATTAAAAATAATGTGACGGTGGGGAAGTTAATCTTTCAGTGCCCAGCTTCCTTATTTTTATACAAAAATAATAATAATATTTTACAGTGCTTTACAAATCTTTAGTTGACATATAAATGTTATTATGATGATGGCAATGAGGATGAAGATGATGACTGAGGATAGCTTTCTATCCTCTATAATATATGATGTCTTATTTATAATACCATTATATTTATGCATTCTCTTAATACTAGAGTGGTTTATATAAAATCTAGTGAGAAAAATAGTGAAATTTAATGAAAAAACACTAGACCAACTCAAAACACTTAGTTTAGAACCTAAACTCTATCATTCAGGAGTCTAAAAAGAAAAACGTTGGGAAGAATGCCTAAATCAAATCATAAAGAAACCCATGCTGGAAGTGACATAATCAATTAGGAATTGAAAAATTGTATTGGGGCAGCTAGGTAGTGCAGTAGATAGAGTACCAGTTGAGTTCACATCCAGCCTCATATATTTGACACTAGCTGTGTGAGTTTGGGCAAGTCACTTGACTGTAATTGCCTTATAAAAAAGAAAGAAAGAAAGAAAGAAAGAAAGAAAGAAAGAAAGAAAGAAAGAAGAAAGAAAGAAAGAAAGAAAGAAAGAAAGAAAGAAAGAAAGAAAGAAAGAAAGAAAGAAAGAAAGAGGAAGGGAGGAAGGAAGGAAGGAAGAGAGGGAGGGAGGGAGATAGGGAGAGGAGAGAAAAGAAAGGGAGAGAGGAAGGAAGGAAGGAAGGAAGGAAGGGAGTTTGGAAGGAAGGGAGGGAGGGAGGGAGGAAGGAAGAAGAAAAAATGTAATAAAATATATTGGAGGAGAAAAGTTCCAAAAGAATGGAAAATAAAAGGGATAAACTGATTATTTCTGCCCCCTACCACTTGACTGAAAGAAAAATAAAAGCGAAAAACAGCTAAGAAGGCATTCATTGGGATGTTAAAGTATTTGATATAATGCCTGAATTTAGAATAACCTATGCAGTCTCTTAGAATTTGTTTCTCAGGTAATATAATATGGATTGAATGTTAGAATGATTATTCATTAATTTATTCATTCAATACATAAATATTAAGAACTTTAAATATAGTATTGATGGTATAGATCCGTCCTACCTCAACCCATTGGCCTGTGAGAAATGAAAGGCCTAGTTTCTAATCCTAACTTTCCTTGTATATAAAATCTAAAATACAAAACAGGGGTAAAAATATTTCTCTAACCAAACTCACAGAGCTTCAATTAAATATTGAATAATACAGAGTAATATATATTTAAGTTTAATGAAACACAATTAATATTTTGAGAGTGTTCATAGGATAACTATGATACAGTTATCATTTATTCTATTATACATTTCTTAGATACAATGCAACTTTTGGTGCCCTGATGTAAAAATAATATTTAAAAATGGCTTGAGTGGCTCTTTATCACATAAGTGGATCATCTTTCTGAATATTCTAAAATATATAGAGGAGACACATACTCTGATTGATCTGGTGCTTCAGAGACTATGAAAGTAAGCAGGTCAAATGAAAGAAACAAGGTAGTTTTATTAATCAATCTAAATTAAATATAATCGACTTAAAATAGAGTTCTCATATGAATTTTTAGAAATAAGAGCTCATATAGAATAAAATTCTGGAAGCTTCCATCTAGTAAAATAAAATAGTTTAAAAAGAGGTAGATCTTCCAACTTTTGGGACATCTAAGAACACTGACATGAATAGAAGTCTGCACTGACCAATTTTGCTGATTTTCTATTCTTTTTGTTTTTTCCCTTTAAAATATTGTCAGACAGGTTAGCTCTGGAGGATGCGGTAGGAGGAGAAGGATAATGAAGAAAGGTTTTTCCTTCTTTCCCTCCTTTATTCCTTTCATTCTTTCTCCTTTTCTTCCTTCTTCTCTCCCTTTCTCCCTCTCTCCTCTCTCCTTCTTCACTCCTCTCCATCTCCCTCCTCTAATTCACTCCGTTCTACCTCCTTTTTCCTCCCTTCTTCCCTCTTCCCTTCTCCCTCCATCCCTTCCTTTTCCTTTCCTCCCTCCTTCTTCATTCTTCTCCCTTTCTCCCTTCTTTCCTTCCTCCCTCTTTCCCTCCCTTCCTCCATTCTTTCTTTCCTTTTTTCCTTCCTTCCCACCTTCCTTCCTCTCTACCTGCCTCCCTTCTCTCTCTCCCTCCCTCCGTATCTCCCTCTTCCCTCTCCTTCCTTCCTTCCTTCCTTCCTTCCTTCCTTCCTTCTTTTGTTATTGTCACATTGAAATTTGTTTTTCTTCTCATTCTATCCATCTTCCCTTTCCAGAGCTTAGGGAAACCCAAAAGTAAAAAATCAAAAGTTATTTCTCCAGTATGAATGTGGCCCATGCAGTTTTACTTTTTCTTTCCCACACTGAGATAATGCAGATGATCCTGCTGATATAAAATCTAATTTTGCATATTTCTGATTATGTATTACTGAAGACTTTCCTGTAATCTTGCTGGAGGAGGAATGATGTCTGAGGAGTTGTTTATTTTTTCTCCATTATCCCTTTAGTTTTGACTGGCAATATTCAACTACCATTGAGCTGAGTTGGATTTTTTTATGAAGTCCTGAATTTCTGAGTTATTACTTTACTGTTGCAGAGTTGGAGACAAATTGGGGGTGGGGGGATGACTGAAAGGAAGATATGCTGACTGAAAGGAAGAAAGAAACAAAATGGATAAACAGAAAATTTAAATAAGGGAGTTTACCATAAAAGTAGCTGTTTTTAAACTGAGAAGGCAGCATGAATCAATTAAACTCACAAAATTCAACGTTAATCTGTGTTTATACATACAAAGTGAAAAGAGGAGGCAAAAATCCAGATATCTCATAAAATTTGTTTTTGCCAAATTTTTCTCAGTGGAGGTGCTTTTGTGTTTTTTTGTTTTTTTTTAGTTTATTTTGTTTACTCTCCTGAATCATACAGAAATTACCTCAGTTTTCCATTTCCTTTACTAGTTTCAATACAATTAAGCAAATATCATTACAGCATTGTATTGGGGGATGGAGAAGAAATGAAATTTAGGGTTCTCATCTCTGCCCTCATGAATATTTCTTCCAAGTAGGGGAAATTTTGCTGGAAAACTATAATAGTTTATGTGAACTTTTGAGACACCATCGCACCCTCAATGTGTTATTTGAGAGGTGGGGAAAGTTTGTCATCAAGAAGTGGCATCAGACAATTCTGATGGACAGCTCTTGTCTAAATGAGATGATTCAGAACAGTTCTGATGATCCTGTGATGAAGAAAGCCAAATACACCCAGAGGAAGGTCCATGGGAACTGAACGTGGACTGCAACATAGTATTTTCACTCTTTTTGTTGTTGTTTGCTTGCATTTTGTTTTCTTTCTCATTGTTTTATTTTTCCTTTTTGATCTGATTCTTCTTGTGCAGCATGATATTTGTGAAAAATATGTATAGAAGAATTGCACATGTTTAACATATATTGGATTACTTGTTGTCTAGGGGAGGGGGTGCAGGGAAAGAGGAAAAAATTAAAACACAAGGTTTTGTAAGGGTAAATGTTGAAAATTATACATGTATATATTTTGAAAATAAAAAGCTTTAATTAAAAGATGTGGGATGAGGAAAAAAATTAATGAAGGTCACATCTGAGTTAGGCTTTAAAGGACGGGAAAAATTTCAATAAAAGAAGTCAATTGAATTCAATCAAAAATGTTAACACAACTACCTACTATATGTTCAATACATCATCACTGGGATACAAAAATAATATTAAAAAATAGTCCCTGTGTTCAAGAATTTCCCATCATGCTGGAGGGAGAAAACAGAGGAGGGAAGGTAGAATCAGTCTAAATATAGTATGAACAAAGTTACAAAGGTAAGAAAACACTTTATATGTTTTAGGAGCCAGAGAATTAGTTTTACTACATTATATAATGTGTGGAAGAGAGTGATGTGATAGTAGTAAGATGAGATTAGGGCTTCAGAAGTTTCATAGCCCAATAAGTGAGAAGATGCCTCAAAAATGCTCAAATCCCATGCTTCAGGCCTCCAAATAAAGACCTGAAGTAAAAGCTAAATGTCTTTTAGACAGGAAGGTTGAATATCAAACACAAAGCTATAGCACACCCCATTAAAACCATATCCTCTTACAGACTGACTAAACCAGGTTAAGGGTAATTAACTAGCCTCAGACTCATTGGTGAGTTAAAGGAGTGTCTGTGCCAACCACCCAGTAAATCTCACAGAGCTCTGGATAGCACATTATATATACTTTCTAGATGTGGACTTTGGGGGTAATATAATGCTTTCTCTGACACTGCTTAAAGGCCATATACTCTGCCTACTTTTCTAAAAACTGAAAGAATGGAAGAGTGGAAGCCATTGGACTTTGTATAGAAATCCTCACAATGATCTCCATAAGAGAAAGAAATTAATGTTGAAAATGTTAAACATAGTCACTACAATTTCCTAATCAAGCAGAAAAGATCCCTACTAGGACAGGCTACAGAGTACTCCTGGACTTCTCTGTAATTCAGTTTTATTCTCCTATGTGAGACTGATAGACTTTAGTCCCAATCTTAAGGTGCTTGGAGTGAGGATAGTTGTGTCACCTTGACTTAGTGACCTGAGAATCCATTTATCTCAAGGATGATATTATCACTATTATATATAATATAAATATATTTATTATATATGTATTATGTATAAAGAAACCAAATAGCTTGTGGCTTTCTGTAATGGGCTGAGGTTTGAGTTGATGCACTGAGGTCCCAAGTACGTGAGGCTAAATAGTAATTGGGCTATACTCTATTAATATACATGATTGGATAAAGAATGGTCCCTGCCCACTCTCCGTGCAAGTTCTGATGTGTTGTATAGGAAATGACGATTTTGGTGGGTAGAGGCAGAGAGAGAGACAGGAAGAGAGCTGGGATGTTGGGCCTGGTTTGAGGACTCCGAGCTGCTGGTTGTGTGGCTGCTGGTTGAGCTAGCTTCTTGACTCAGCTGCACACATTGCTATCGCCGATTCTCTTCCACCTCCGATCCTTCTTCACTGAAAATAAAGACTGACGATTTTCCCCTAACCTGAATTCCTGACTCCAGCTGATTTAAAAATACACAATCTTCACATTTGGTGCCCAACGGTGGGAACCAAGGACTGAAGAAGTCTCCGGTGACCAGGAACTTGGGTGAGTATTGTTAATAGACAAATAAGGAACTTATTTTCTTAAAAACTAAACCAGTAATCTTTTTTTGGCTAAAATGGGACAAATGCTAGCTAAAGACTCTCCATCCCCACCCCCAACCCCACCCAAGAGTGGTGCTATAGAAAGCATGCTAAAGCTGATAGAAATACATGGGTTACTTATAACTTGGGAACAGATAGCGAGATTTGTGGGTATATTAAACTGCATCTCCCCTTGGTTCGTAGAGGAGGAGCAGATCTCTCGAGATAACTGGTCCCGGGTTGGACAAGAGATGTCCATGCATTTTATTTATACAATATATTTCAGTTAGCACTAAGAAACCCTATCCCTAGAAGAAAGAAAAGACCCCTGGCTCCTTCTACTCCTCAAATTAGCCATGATATTAAGGAGGAAGACAATGAAGAGATTAATGACCATATCCCCACAGGGCATGGAGACTTAAGTGAGCAAGGGTGTGGTGACCTTCCCCCCTCAGGAGGCAGCTTCAGCCCCACCCCAGGAGCAAGTGATTGACTCTCCTCAACCAACTCCACCCTCCAGGATGGAGGGAGGAGGGGCAGTGGGGGGGGGGGAGTGACAGCACCAGCACCTCCCCCTCAGCATCCCCAGTATCCAATTATGAGTAGACTGCAAGAGGGCTTAATGAAGGCCAAAGAAAAGGGTGTGGACATCCAGGAGCTTCAGCCACTTATGTTTCCTGTAATTTCCCAGTCTAATGCCTCAGGTCAACAAAGTCAAAGATACGCCCCTTTTAACTTAGAAATCATTAAAGATCTTAAAAAGGCTTGCACTCTCTATGGGGCTACATCAGCTTATGTTAAGATGCTGTTACAGAATTTGGCTTTTGAAATCTTGACTCCTGATGACTGGAAATCTATAGCAAGGGTATGCCTAGAACCTGGACAAAATTACGTGTGGCTTTCTGAATATAGTGAGTTCTGTAGGATACAAGCTCAACAAAATAGTCAAAATGCTGTTCATGCTGTGATCACCTATGACCTACTACAAGGTATAGGTCCATATGCAGACGTCACAGCACAGATTAATTATTCAGTAGCAGCATATGAGCAAATTGCTGCTAATGCTATCAAAGCGTGGGCTTCGATTCACAATAAAAATGACAAAGGTGAGGCATTCACAAAAATAATGCAAGGGCCAGATGAGCTCTTTGCTGATTTGTGGGACGCTTGAAGACTGCTATCACAAGAACTAATGGGGAAAATCCATCAACAGATGTTTTAATAAGGCAACTTGCTAAGGAAAATGCTAATGAGGTGTGCAGAAGGATTATACTAGGACTGCACAAGGATGCTCCTTTAGAGGAGTTCATAAGATGTTGTGCCACAGTGGGTACAAATGCCTTTTATAGCCAGACTATGATGCAGACTTCCCAAGATCCCAACATGGGTAGACAGGGTCCCTTCCGGCAAGGGACTTCTAGAGAGACACGTCAATGCTTTCAATGTGGTAAAGTAGGGCATCTGAAAGCTCAATGTTAGTATAGAGGCAGAGTGAGAAAACAGGGTGGGAGAACAAGACCCAGTATCCCATGTCCAAAATGCAACAGAGGCTTCCATTGAGCCTCAGAATGTAGACAGGTTTAGGGAAACAGGATGAGGGGCCCAGCCCCAGGGCCCCAGGCAAAAAACACTTGGGGCATGATGGCAGCCAATGGTGCACCCAGAGAGTGCCTAGATGGTCAATACCCCAATATGAAGGGATTACACAATCAATCAGCCAGGAAGCAACCTGATGGAAGAAAGGGATTACAATTAGGGAGAATAGAGTTGTATGCAGCTGAGACAACTGAGATACCCCCTGGAGAGGTGAAATCTGTTCCTCTCCAGCCTATGGATCCCTTGCCTCCAGGTACAGTAGGCTTGACCATTTTACCTCTGAGTACGTACAAAACAGTATCCATCCACATACGATGTGGGAAACTGGGGAATGTGTAGATAATATCCCAGTCACCAATACAGGCAGACAATGTGTGACTTATCACCCAGGAGAAATAGTAGCATCAGGTTTACTCATACAGAATCCTAATAAGCAGCCTGGATAGTCACCCAGATTCTGATTCCAGATCACAAAATCAGCAATTTACTGGTCAGCAGCTGTACAACTGACACTATGCTCACAATCTATATAAATGGCCTTCCATTGGAAGGATTGATAGACACTGGTGCAGATCGGACGTGTTAGAATGTGCCAGCTGGCCCAGTCACTGCAAAGATTAAAGCAGACACCTACATGTCTGGTGTAGGAGGATCAATAGCAGCTGAAGTTAGTGCTGCTCCTATGAGATGGACTTTTGAAGGCAAAACAGGAGTTTTACTCCTTTTATAGTTGAAAAATCCCCATCAATCTGTGGGGAAGAGACGTTTTACAGCAATTAGGGTTAAAAATGAGTACTTTGGTTTTTTAAGCAGGGCTGCTGTTGAAGGCTGCCAATACTTTTACCTGTTCCTATCCAGTGGAAAACTGATACACCAGTGTGGATAGAGCAGTGGCCCTTAAGTAAAGATAAAATTCAGGCCTTATTAGATATAGTACAGGAGCAGCTTGACCAAGGACACTAAAACCTTCTCTAAGTCCTTGGAATTCCCAGTGTTTGTTGTGAAAAGAAATCTGGAAAATGGAGGATATTACGGATTTAAGAAAAGTGAATGAACTGATGGAAACTATGGAACTCTTCAGCCTGGACTTCCATCTCCTACTCAGTTGCCTAGAGAATGGCCTCTTTGGGTCATAGATATTAAGGATTGTTTCTATTCTATCCTTCTGGATAAGAAGGATATGAAAAGATTTGCCTTTTCAGCGCCCAGCGTTAACTTAGCTGAGCCCTATAAAAGTTATGAATGGACAGTTTTGCCAGAAGGAATGAAAAACAGCCCTACTATGTGTCAAATGTATGTTGCTGCTGCTCTTGCTCCAGTAAGAAAAGCATTCCCAAAAGTTATGCTATTACATTACATGGATGACATTTTGGGATTTGCACCTAAGGAACAAATGTTAGAGGCATGTCTACAAAAGACCATAGAAACACTAAGGAATTACAAATTATACATAGCACCAGAAAAAATTCAAAGACATGCTCCTTTTCAATATTTAGGATATGAAGTATACCCTAAGGTGCTAACAGTTCAAAACTCTCCTTAAGAACAGAAAAGCTAAACACATTGAATGATTTTCAGAAATTGATAGGAGATATCCAATGGATGCGACCAGTGTTAGGTTTGACGACCTATCAGTTACAACCGTTATATAACATTTTAAGGGGAGACAGTGCTTTAAATTCACCACGCCAGCTTACAAAAGAAGCTCAAGAGGCTTTGAGAGAAGTTGAACTGGCTTTATCCAATGTGGTTGAAAGAGTCACTCAAAAACCCTTGGAGATATCAGCTTTTGCCACACAAGAGGCACCAACAGCAGTCCTTCATCAAGGACACAGTGTGATAGAGTGGGTGAACCTCCCTGGACAACCAGAACAAAGCCTTACTCCCTACCCAGTGCTTGTGGCTAGAATTTTATTAAAGGCCACTACATGAGCAGTACAATTATCTGGGACAAGACCTGACAAATATACACGTTTTATACCAATACACAAATTAATGTGTGTTGTGAGACCATCCCAGAGTAGCAAATTTTATTAGCCATGGCTCCAAATTTTTTACATGGGTCTCCATTAAAGATAACTAGACTATTACATAATTGGCGATGAACTCTTGAAGAAAAAGTTTCTAAAGTTCCTCTTCAAGGACCAACTATCTTCACGGATGCATCCAAACATAATATTTGTGCTGTGTACTCTCATGATCTAACTATAAAGAGTGTAGTCAGAACTCCTTTTCAGTCCACTCAGCAGAATGAATTGTACGCGATCATTCTAGCTCTTACTTATTATTCAGGAGACATAAATATAATATCTGATTCGGCCTATTCAGTAGTTGTGGTACAAAGAATTGCCACAGCCCAAATAAAATTTGCAGCCTCTATATATATCACTCTTTAAGAAACTTCAAGACAAGTGAGAAAGCATCCAGGCAAGATCTATATATTACATGTCCATTCTCATAGTGGACTTCCAGGTCCCATATTTGATGGCAATTCAAAGGCAGATAGACTTATAACTATGTTGGTCAATACCCCTTTGTTCCAAGAAGCTCAGGCATCTCATTCTAAATATCATCAGGCTGCTCGAGCTTTATGTTTACAATTTGGAATAACAAGAGAGGAAGCCAGGAGCATAGTAAAGCCTGTATGGCTTGCCTTCCTTTCCACGCTCCTACACTGCCTCAGGGAAGAACCCTCGTGATTTGAGACCCAATGAAATCTGGCAAATGGATGTGACCATTATAAATCTTTTGGTCATCTGTCTTTCATCCATGTTGTGGTAGACACCTTTTGGGATTCACTTTTGCAATGCCAGCAGCAAAAGACAGCCAGTGGTCACTGAATTCCTCATACAAGCATTTGCCATTATGGGTGTGCCACAAGCAATAAAAACAGACAATGGTCCTGCTTATACTTCAAAACATTTTGCACACTTTTTGTGCACAATATAAGATTTTACACACCACGGCCTCTTTAATCGTCAAGGACAGGCAATAGTGGAGAGGAGAAACAGAGATATTAAGACACTCCTCCAAAAACAAAAGAAAGGGGGAGCCACAGGCAACCCTAGAGAACTTCTGAATCCAGCTCTTTATACTATTAACTTCTTGATTTTTGACAAAGATGCACTGGCTCCGGCAGACAGGTTTTATAACCCACCGGAAGGTCAGTGTCCAGTGTGAGCAGCTCCACTATCTTTAGATAATCGCCAGGGTGATGTGGAGAGACCAGAAAGTGGTGAATGGAAAGGACCAGATAGGCTAACTGCTTTGGGGAGAGGGTTTGCTTGTATCTCTACAGGTGGAGAAGGAATCATATGGGTGCCAACAGCATATTTGCCTTGTCCATCGCAGAGAGGAGCAGACCTTGAAACAAAGGAGAAGACTCAAGAAATCATCGGTGGTTCTGTTGCTGATTGTGCTCACCATTGAAAAGCGTGGCAGTTATGCGTTTGACTCATGGACATCAAAGATTGTTGGACTTGAAAACTCTCAGGAATCATTGGATTCTCACTGAGACATAGGACTAAAGCCCTCAGGAATCATTGGATTCTCTGAGCCATAGGACTTCGAAACCCTCAAGAATTGGGTTCTCTGAGACATGGGATTGAAACTCTCAGGATCATTGGATTTCTCTAGAAATGATAAGACTGTTACAGGACTTCAAAATCTGCTGGAATCATTGGATTCCCTAACACATAAAAGACTTGCAGGACTTCAAAAACTCAGGGGATCATTAGATTCCCTGACATGAAACAATGGACAATAAATTGGTTTGGACTATCTCTTGGCTGCTGAAGAAGGTGTATGTGACTGTGTTTAGATACCCTCTTTCTAGGACTTCTGGTGATCTTTCCAACACCATGTTGATTTATATTGTTTGCTATTCCGCTCTGTACAATTCATGTTTGTTACACCACATCGAGCCTGCACTGACTGAGGAGGGTCATCCCTACTAACTCTGCTTATTGCTATGTGCTTGTGTAATACCTCCCATGCTGATGGGTTGTGCATAATAAGACCCTTCAGCCCAGAACACCTACAACCCCATTTCCCTTTGGTGCTTTCATCTCCTTCCTGAGATGTCAGGTAGGGAGTGATCATCTCCTTTTAGTGCTTTCACGCTTTTCCTGAGAAGTCAGGAGGCTGTGATCACCTCCCTTGGGGCTCTGACCTTCCTGAGGAGTCAGCGATGGCATGACCACCTGTGTTCTAAAATAAAGAGCGGAGATGTAATGGACTGAGGTTTGATTGATGCACTGAGGTCCCAAGTATGTGAGCTAAATAGTATGGGCATACTCTATTAATATACATGATTGGATAAAGAATGGTCCCTGCCCACACTGCGGCAAGTCCTGATGTGTTGTATAGGAAATGAGCGATTTTGGTGGGTGAGGCAAGAGAGAGACAGTAGAGAAGCTGGGATAGATTGGGCCTGGGTTCGAGACTCGAACTGCTGGTTGTGTGGCTGCTGTCGAGCTAGCTTGCCACTGACACATGCATCGCGATTCTCTTCCACCTCCGATCCTTCTTCACTGAGAATAAAGACTGACGATTTCCCCCTAACCTGAATTCCTGACTCCGGCTGATTTAAAAATACATGATCACTCTTTTACAATCACCTCCCTTCTAAAAGAGAGTAAATGGGACTCAGTGATGCTGAAGGAGTGCATAGTGGTTGTGAGATATATTAAAATCTTCATATCCCTCAGAAAGGACAAGATCTTAATTTTTACTCCCTTCTCTGTTATAGCTGATAGCATAGTCTGGTGAAATATGTGAGATTAAAATAGTCTTTGTTCATCTTTCATCTTTGAATAGGATCAATGACATCATGGGGCAATATCTTGATTTATGAGCAAATTGAATTTGTGAGAAAGAGTTGCATAGTCATCAGTTTCATTCTCTCTTCCAATCAAGTGTAGTAATAAGGGGAAAAAAAAAGTCAAGATGAGCAGCAATGGCCCACAGCACAGTGGTTGATCTTGACTTCTTTAACATCTGACTAAGCTCTAAGTACTTCACAGCACCTATTTCTGGTGCTTTCATGGACACTAGGTAAATAGTTCTCATCTACCTATTCTTCTGGTGGAGTGTTCAGATGTTTGCTTTCAGATGCTTGTAGTAGAAAATCCTGAGAGTTGGTCACCCTCAACCAGTTTAGGTCATCTGAGAGAGGATGTAGTTTTACTGGATGATAACAGCAATAGTTGTAGTAGTAATGATAGAAGTAACTATGGTATCAGTAGTAGTAGTAGTAATAGTAGCAGCAGCAGCAGTAGTAGTAGCAGTAGTGAAAAGAGTGAAAATAAAAATTATGATGTTGATGATAATAATGAATAATAATTTTGTAATTGACAGACAATTATTATGAAGACTATTGGGGTTTCCACAACGCACTCACTAACCATTTTCAAATTGTAAACCTGAGAATATTCCCTCTAATTCCTTTAATTTTCATAGTAATCACCTCTTCTTGTCAAATTCCTTGTGTTGATAAAATTGTCATGACCTCTCTGTTACTGAATCCAATCAGAAGGATGTTTTATAATGTCAATTCCAGAGATTATTTTTCTCCTTTCAAAAGGACTTACTGATACTTCACTTCTTGAGTATTTCATTTTAGGGCTAGTCCACTTAATGTCACAATGCCTAATTCATTAGGAACTTAGCCTGCCTTAGTGGGCTCTTCTAACTTGTTAATGGCTAAAATTCCCTTTTGAAACTTAGCCTGCCCATCAATAGTATAATAATAAAATCTTTGTCTGTTGATTCAGAGAAGGTTTAAGTATACAAATTTTTTGATACACCTCAAGACACCAGACCAAATTCCAATATATGATTCAAATACCTACTTCCCAACATTGTCATTTCTTCCTCTATATCTCTGGTCTGAATTCCCTATCATAATCCATACAATCACTAGCTTGCTTTAGATCATCAATACTTCTTACTTGGACATTTCAAAGGCCTTCAAATAGATGTACTTTGTGTTTCTCTCTACTTCAATTCATTCTCCACATAGTAAATGAAGAGACTTTCCAAAAGCATAATGTCACTCTTTTAATCAAGTCCAATAACTCTCTTTACTTCTAAGGGAAAAAACAAACAAACAAACTCTCATTTGTCATTTAAAATTGTATAAAACATGGCTTCAATTTAACTTTCCTAATTTTTAAAAAATACGTTATTATCCTTCACAACTTAATCTGACCTTTATATTAGTCCTCCTCAGATGACATTTCCTTTCCTGTCTTCCTTTGCTTTGGTCACCTTTCCTTTTTCCAATACATATACTTTAACTTCCACTTTTTAGAATCCCTCATTCAGAATTCATCGCTAGCTCTGCTTTCTTCATCGAGTTTTTCTTAATCTTTTGCGCTACTAGTTTGTTCTACAGTTGTTCAAATTATGTCTAACACTTTGTGACTTTCATTTGGGGATTTCTTGGTAAAGATACTATAGTAGTTTGCCATTTCCTTCTCCAGCTCATTTTAGATGAGGAAACAGATAAACAGGGTTAAGTGACTTATCCAGGGTCACACAACTAGCAAATATTTGAAACCAAATTTTAATTTGAGAAGATGAGTCTTACTAACTCCAGACTTGGTACTATATCCATTATACTATAATGCCAGAGAAACTGAGGCAAGATAGAGGTCAGTTTTAAATTTTTTAATTGTTGAGAGTTTAGGCTAGCCAACCAAATGGAACTCATGTTCAAAAATCATTCAAGGCTGAGTGACTGAAGTAGGGAACTTTTATAGCTAACTAGGGTTTTCAAACAGAATCAGATAAGGAGGGCAAGGACACTGAGTAAACTGACAAGCCATAATTCCAGGAAAGGATCATAACTTAGTCCTAACAGGATAAGGATCAAGATAAGAAGGTTAAAGATGGGAAACAGTAAGGTGAGGGACCATACCCAAAAGGAAGGGAATTATCCCAGCAAGGATTGAGATAAGGCACTTGGAGTTTTGTGACTCAATGGTATTTCAAGGTCTCTTTCTGCCTCAAATCTCCCAGTCCTAATGGCAAGGAAAAGGAGGAGAGGAGCTATAATAATGTTACTCAGGGCATAACATTCCACACTCTCTCTGGTGAATATTCAAATCCTTGAATCACTTTTGTCCTGATAATTAGAGAGTCTTAGCACCATGATCTTGACCAATTCCACTTGGGAGTGGATAAAGTAAATAAAATTAGAAAAGATGCAAAGACTATGCAGAAATAATGGTCCTATAAAGGATGAGATATAGGTGGTTAGCCATGGGGAAGAATTAAATGGAGACTGATACCAATTTGTCCCCTCCCTCTGCTCCAGTTGTCTAGACTCAAAATTCTGACAGAGAAGAGCCATACTTTCCTTGATTATCCAGAGTTGTTAACATAAAAGCAGTATTCCTCTTTTATGGGGGCAAAAAGGCCTCCCTGCTGCAGGAACAGCAAGTCAAGCTCCCTGTGGTTGAATGTACAAATAATAAACCAAACAAGGAGTAAAGACAAAAAGGATTGCTGGAAGGGCTTCCAATTTGAACTAGTAAGCTAGGAGGGGCAGTAGTATCTGGGGCAAAATGAACTGGAACTGGTAGCACTAGTGATGATACAGGCTGAACAAGATTAGGAAGGACTGAGGTTGTGGGAAGGATAACTTTAGTGGCCAGAGAAATATCTGCAACCTGCTGCCTGCAGTTTAACTTTTATTAATTCCACTTCTCACATTTCCGGGATGCTGTCCCTTCAATCTAATCCCTAGGTGAGTTGTTAAATGTAGGTGTTTTTCTCATTCTTTCAAGTGCCTTTGGGAAAATCCACCAGCTTTCCTGATCTCTTATATCTTATCTTCCCCTTTTATTTTATCTAAGGAATCATCCAAGGGAGAGTAAATAGGGCTCTAATTGTCAAGTAGCTACCTCACATATAAGTGCTGAAAGTGAAGTAAAGTTCCTGTATATAACATACTAGTACAGTAGGGGTTTTCCATTCTGGAACTTATCTAAAGATTCCTCAAATAAGTACATGTTCTGAAGGGAACATTGTGTTCAATTAGATAATGCAAATACATATTATAAGCATCCTTTTCAGCAAAAGTTGCCCAAATTTTAATCCAATATTTTTCATCTTATGTCCTAAATACAATGTATTAGGAGAGCCAATCAGAATTTGGCAGTCATTCATCAACCAGTCCCAGCTCATCCCAAATCAATGAGGTTCAAAGTCCATTAGGGGCAGGGATGATAGTCTCATCTTCTAAAACTGCTTCTTGTTGAAAATGGGTGCAGAACTGAATTTTCCCATGCGATCTTATTCCTGGGAGGGGATGTGTGGTGCTATTCTGGAGCATCCAATAGGCTGATCTAGGTCCCAGAAGCAGGTCAATATAGCTATAACTTGATCAAAATCTAGAATAAAAAACAAATCTAACAAATAAAAGTTAGAATAGTCTGAAATAGAAAGACTGGCTCACAAGGACTATTACAAGATGTGAAGGGGTCAATATAGATTGGCCAGCAGCTTTCCATATAAGAAAATATGTTTGTCTCACAGGACAGACAAATGATAAAGATGTGTTACCTGTAGTCCCAATAAGAAAATCAGCAGTTAGATCTTACAGATAATTGTGTCAATTGTTCTTTCATTATTTTAGAAACCTTTAAGGACCTTATAACCTATGCCACAAATATCTAGTAACTGATAGATGACTAGACTAAATACTTATTTGTCTAATTATTTAGAATATAATGACTACATATAATCGGATTGGAAACAACAAGATATTATATTATTGAATTGTGTTAATGGTATCTATTGAATATTTGTTCTGATTATAGAAATCAACTATAGAAAGAAAAATCAGGTTCATGGTTATAATATAATATAATCAAAACTGATTTCTTCAATAAATACAGGACACAGGATAAAAAGTCTTAACTCAATTTTACTTCAGGTAATTGTCCCAGTAACTTTCAGATGACAGAGCATTGGCTTTATGATCTAACAGACAGTCATACATAAATTTAAAACTCCCAAATAATATTAGCTATAGGCCCAAGAAATTTTAATTCCAATAACAAATCTCATTAATCAAAACTTCAGATGAATCCTAAACAAGTATTTACCATGACTTTATATTGATAACAGTAAGAGATTTGTCCCAGAGTTGAAAGCTTATCTTTCATAGCTAAGTAGATTTTTTTAAGTTCAACATTACACAAATCATTTTGCTTTAAAAATGCCTAATATATAGAAAAAAGTCTAAATTGCCTAGTTTCTACAACATAAACATATTCAGAGGGACAAAGGCAAAAAAAAAAAAAAAAGATTATTCTTAGAATCCCTTAAAATAATGGGTACACTTTAAGGTGACTCAATACAATCAATCAAAACTAATGCAGAATATAGAATATTTCAACCTCACATAAAGGAACCTTATCAGAATTAACATTAATAACTTCTTCATTCTAAAAATATTAATCAATCTACTTCTCCCCTTTTCCAATACACTTCCACCTCCTCTCTATCTCCTCCTCAATTAACAATACTATCCTCCTGTAACATATCTCATCTCTCTCTCTCCTACCTATTCCAACATGCTGTCTTTATCTCCCTTTCCAACAAATTCCATCTCGATTCTCTCTGCCTACAACATAATGTTTCCCTCTCTCTCCAATATTTTTTTTAGGTTTCAGTATTATGATAATCCCTACTTAATTATCAATTTCACAATTTTCAACAAATGATAGCCAAATAAAGATAACATAACCTATCACAAAATGGATAGAAATCCCATGTGATTTACAGTTGCTTCAAATTTTAACATACACACTAATTGAAATTATTTAAACAAAATCAATAGATTTCAATGTAATAATCTAACTAGATATTTCATTTAGACTATCAGTTGTTTCTGCAAATCAATCTTTCTTGCTCCATGTGTGTAAAATCACCTGTTTTTCCTCTTTCCTTTGTTTTTCTTGAAAACTTTTAAGATTCACAATTTATTTAACAGCTAAGTAACTCCATAAAGTTCATACACATATTCAGCAAAGCTGACAACATTTTAAAGCATAATTTATAATGTTTACAAGTTACCCAATATATGTTTTAGAAAGTGACATGCTTCGTCTGATTAGGAATATATGACCTCTTCAGGTAATTTATCAGGACTTTGTTTTTAACAAATTATTGTTAAACTGAATCAAATCAATTATACCTTTAAAGAATATTGTCTTTCAGTAGTAATGGTTCAATATTCAAACAAATTCCTAAGATTTTATACCTAGAATAAACAGATTTAGCATGCACAAGGTTATAGTAATTATCTCCTATAATTTCAGAATCACAATACCACTTTAAATAAAAACTAAACCTCCCAAATTCAATAGACCAATAAACCATATCCTTTTCCCCACTTAAGCAAGTTTCCTAAATTCAATTAAATGTTGTAGACAAACTGAATTACCATTTGGTTTTATTTAACTGGCTCTCAGAAGTTTGACTAGATAAGGAGGGTATCCTATCACCAATTTTTTTTTTCTTTAAATCAATTGATATCAGTTTCTTTTGTCCTCTCTATTAATTCCTCCCATTCAGAGCTGCAACTTGATTCAAATAAGTTCTTATTGCCCTTTTTTCTTCTTGAAAAGACTGTTTTTCTGCCAGATTTTAAAAGCAGACAATTTTCTCTTGTTGAAATACATGAGAGATGTTGGAATGCATGGGAGCTGTTGGAATACATTAGAGCAACCTGACAGTGGCTGCTGAAGATCCAACGCAGACTTTCAGAATGGGTCTTCTCTTGTGAGAGGATGACACAAGACTGAGACACAGTTGCTGTTCTCTGACCTCTCTGACTAAGAGGCTATTGCATTGTCTGACTCCTCTGCTCTTCTATCTGTCTCCAATTTATCTCATTTCCAGTCCTAAATACCTGTATGTTTCTCCACATCTACATGTTGTCTCTCCTGTGTTTGTATTCCCAGAGCCCAACCATTATACCTAGACCATGATAAATGCTTAATAAATATTTGGGCTGTCAGTTTCTCTGATATCTTCCCAACTTTCATCTGAATTGAATAACAAAAGGCTTTTTGCAATTTAGAAATTGGAATATCTACACCACAATATCCCTGGAAGTATATTGGGAGGGCAGCTTTTGGAATAGAAAAAATTAAATGTTGTCTAGCCAACAATATATTTTTAAAAGAAGGGGGTTTTATTACTCTGAGTTCTGTACACAAATGAAATCACAGGTCCTACTTATCTTCCATTCTCCCCACAAAAAAACAAAAGTTAGCTCAATATCAAGACTGATAATATTTAATCAAGGCTCTGCCATGCCATCCTATCAGCTAGACAAGAATGAAAAAAAAAAAATGAAGGGAACAACCTGCCAGTTATTCATAGGAATTACAATAAGTACACAGAGCTCTTCCTTGAAATATTTTAACATTTCACAGATACAAAGGCAGGACTCAAAATGTCAATATTTTGTCCCTTCCTTTCCCCATGACCAAGCAATATTTGTTTTCAAAACTGTCTACTGTAATGCTTCATTCTTATATAGAAAAAATCATTTCAGCATCCAAGACTTGAGACAAAGAAGTCAAAGGGGAAGCTATTGAACAATACAATTTGAGGGTATTAAGAAAATGAAGACCTAAAGTCAGATGGTTGTTATATGACTGAAAATACATTTATATATACCTATAAATATCTATGCCTTCTGTTCTGAGAGACAGATTATATCAAAACACCCCAATCAAATAAGGGAAAATATTTCTCTTTGGTAAGTGTTGGGGGTAGCTATATGTTATTGTAGATAGAGTGCTAAGTCTGGAATCAGACTCTTCTTCCTGAGTTCAAATCTGGCTTTAGATGCATAGTAGCTATGTGACCCTGGGCAAGATGAGGGGTTAATTGTCTACTTGCCAAGGATCAAGATGATTATCCCCTTGATTTCAATTTCATCATCTATAAAATGATCTGGAGAAGGAAAAGACCAATCTTTTTAATATCTTTACAAACAAATAAACAAATGGAAAAACCAAATAAACCCAAGACATGTCATTGACTCAACTGAAAAATAACTACAAAAATGTTGGATAGAATGTAGAGTTGGGTGGTGGGATGGGGGGTTGGGACTAGGTTATACCCTGATAAGGAAAGAAATTTGCTAAATTCTAGGCAAGTGATCGACTCAATCATGCAAAAGAAGCTATTTTTTTTTTCTTAGCTATCATTTTCTTAGTTTCCAATACCCATTTCTTATTTTATGAAAGGTTACTTTTTCTGGGCCAATTCAACACTGTAATAAATTTACCTTTGTTTGAGTAACCAAAAACCAAACTGGTGGAGTAAAGACAGGAACTTGGCCAAACTCTCCCCTACACCGCTTTGTAAACTTTAAAGTTCTTTAGGAAAGTTAGATTTTTAAAAAATATATATTATTTAGAAGAAGACTGGACTTAATGTTATCCACAGTGGGCACTGAGTTTCATGGCAATCCATGAAATTTTAAATCAACATACAGAGAAGGATGAAGAAATGGGAGGTGAAGAGAAGAGACATTCTGATAATGTTTTGAAAAAAATTTTAACAGCAATATCAAAACATATTAGGGAGTTTTAAACTGGACTTATTTAAAGCTAACACCTTCCTTTACCATGATAAATCAATCTCATGTTTTTCTCCCTAAAAGTGGTAAATGCAGACACAAATCCACAGGCCCTTTCCCTCTCTACTCTTTTCCAATCACACTGATAGAGTTAACTGAATCCTTCCAGATAATTATAAATCTACAATCCAGCCCAAGCAATAGAGTAACTTGCATTCCAGCTTTTTGCCTATGTTCTGGAGTTATTATGTATTTACTTTAATTCATTGGGTTAGGTTGTATGGACTCCACCTTCTCTCCAATGGGTCATCTAACAACTTGCCATCAACCCTTATGTTCCAACAGTGTATGTTAATTGAAAATTGAACATCTGTTTCAACAGGAAAATACCAAAGTAGTTGGCTGTATTACAGAAGGGTAGAGCATGAAGTTTATTTTGTTCTTAAATGTAAATCTGGCCAATAAAATCAGCTAGCAGGAAGCTCAAATGTAGAGGAGAAAATTAGATTTCCCCCCATCATTTTTCATTCTTTATTTTAAATGTGGAGTGTTGCCCAGCAAGCAAAGTCTGTTTAGATTGTTTGGGACCTGATATAATGTGTCCCAGGCTACCTGATTATAGAACTGTCATTAAGAATACACCCTTTTTGCATTTTGGAAGTTTTCTTTGAGCTGAATATATATTAAAATATTTTCCCATGGTCAAAAGTTCATTTAAAACAAAAGAGAAGCTGAAAGAAACTACAAGATTAAGAAATTTATTTAAAAATGAATTTAAAAACTAAAAAAAATAAAAAATTGATATACTCAATTCAATATCTAAAACTGAACTTTTCCTTCCTTCCTGTCAATCCATCCTTACCTTCTCCCTTCTCTCACTTTTATTGATGATGATGATCCTAGGCCTCCAGTGAATGAATGAAAATGCATTTATTAAGCACTTGCTATGTGTAAGGAACTATGGTAACCATTGGGGCTTAAAAAGAGCCCAAGTCTCAGAAACTACCCTCCCATAAACACTTAGCATGTAAGTCATTGATTAAATCCTGCTAAGGCCTCTTATAGAAATAAATTGTGCCACAATGAAGCAGTGGCTCTGGGAATGGGAAGTCTTACCCTCTCCCACCAAAATTCTTTGTATTTTCCCTTTCAAAAACATTAGTGTGAAATTCCAGTCCAAAAAAGTGAATTGTGATTAATTCACAGCATCTATAAATGAGTATTTTCTCCAGTAAATGTTGTAATCTTCTGATATCTACTCATCACACTCACTGTTGTTCCACTGAGTCAGAGAAAGAACGAAGAAGAATCAGAAAGCAAGAATTAACTAGAGAAGGTTGTGAACTTTCTTACTTTTTAATTTCCATTTCTTCTCCAAAGATCCTGGCCAATACCCAGAACAGTGTCAGAAAAAACAAGGGAAGAAATAATTTTCAGAACAGGAAGTAGTCAGTAATGACATATGTTGCAGAAACATTAAGAAATGTGAACATTTACCAAAAAAGGCAATTGGATTTGGCAACAAAAAGATCTTCATGACTTTGGAGAGAAAAATTTTAATAAAATGATGGTGACAGAAACAAGATGACATCAACACATTGGCTATGTATGACAATAAATACATCATTATACATCTATAGGTACTACTTCTCTAAAAAGAGGCAAAAGAGACACCTGCTTATCCTATTTTACCCTGATCCCTTCCATTTTTACATCTTTTCTCATTCCATTAATGGATTTCCCATTATATACTCATCTCTCCTTTCAAAATCTAATTGATATCTGTTCTACATAAAACAACCTTTACTCACCTAGCTGAAAGGCATTCCTTTCACTCAAAGCTTCTGATTTGTCTAACCCAGTTCTTTACACCAGTATCAATCTCTTTAGAATCCTAGCCGTTTATGTGTAGAGGATTTATCCCATTGAATTTAAGAACAGTCCTTATTACCACTACAGCACTTTTGATATAGCAAGTAGAAGCTTAATTAATTCTTTTGAATTGAATGTTCCATAGTACTTGACAATCTAGAGTGTAAGAACTATTCTAATCTAAAAACAAACAAACAAACAAAAAACCCACCTTATCAACTGATTAGAGGATAAGGAGAGGAGAGAATAAAGATTGTTTAAAGACTGAATGAAAGGAGGCAAGTGTACCAGGCATCAAACTCTGCAGCAGACACTCACTAGCTGAATAACTTTGCTTAAGTCACTTACCCTCTCTAAGCCTTAATTTTTTTCAAATGTAGAAAGGGAGCAATAATATCATCTTAATTAGAATGCAGTTATAAGGTTCAAATGAGTTTATTAGAGTGCAAAGGATTTTGAATGCTTCAATACATTATATAAATATGTATTATTATTAAATTTGGAATATCTAGTTCTAAATTAGTTGAGAAACCCTAAGTACCTTTCATCATGTGACCAGTGACATTTTTTCTAATGCCATTAAACTATAGGGGAAAGGACAGTGAGAGTAAGAAGACTTGATTGTGAGACTTTATCAATAATATGACCTTGATTGTTGTACTCAACAGATATGATCTCATTTTCCTATTCTGTACTTGCCTTATCTACATCACAGGAATATTAATGAGAATGAATTGAGAATGTACAGCAATGAAAATCTCTATACAAAGCTCTAACTACTAATTATCCTGAAGGTAGTGCTGATTTGATCCAGAAATTATTCTTCCTAGTCTCATTATGCACAAAGAGCACACTAAGTTGCTCAAGTTCATGCAGGGAAGTGCAAAATCTTGGGGGTTACAAATTACATTCTTGAAAATCAAAGTATGGCCCACTGTAGGTCTAACTATGTTCTTTTTCCAAGCAGTCTCAAAGCTCTATTTGCTATCCATTGGCTAGTTGGTTATAGTCCTTTCTCAAAGAGGACCAAAGTGGCATCACTATGTTAGATTCAAGCTATAGTGTGTCCAATTGTGGTTGATAAGAACAATATAAGCTCAGAATGCTCTACAACAGGTTGGATAAAAATAATCCACGTGAATATTTGGAAATTCTCTAAATTTGTGCATCTCATAATTCTTTTGAGCTACTATAATTCTACTTTCTTCATAGAACACAGCACATTCTCTGATTTGGGCATGTCATGCTGGGCTGTCTTCTGCCAGTGTCTCCTATGCTGCACAATCAATTCCAGAGTTCTTAAGGGAGACTCTGAGAGTATCTTTGTATTACTTTTTCTGACCACTATGTGAGTGTTTGCCCTTATGTGAATTTTCATTAAAATAATCTTTTTTGGCAAAGTTATGTTTCTCATTCAAACAATGGTCCTGGCCCAGCAGAATTGTGATCTCTGCAGTAGAGTTTGAATGTTTGGCTGTTTGGATTGAGAAAATACTACATTGTTTAATATCTTATCCTCTCAGACAACCTTTAGAATCTTAAGACAATTCAAATGGAAGCAATTCAGTTTTCTGCCATGGTTTGGTGTGCTGTCTAGGTTTCACAGGCACACAGCAAAACAGCTCTGTAGACCTGTAGATCAAGATAAGTAAACTTATTGACACCTTTCAAAACTTCACCATTTGCTGTAACTACTGGTTCCAAATATAAACGGTGTGGTGTTGCCTGATGGAGCACCTGTATTTTCTTAGTGTTAATTATTAGGCCAAAACTAACAAAGCTGCAGAGAATAAATGCATACTTTATTGAATCTCAGCTTCAGAGGCTGCATCAAGCTCACAATCTTTTGAAGACCAAAATCATGCATCTATACTCTCTTCACTTTAATCTTAGCACGTAGCTTTTCAAGTTGAGGAATTTGTCATCAGTGCAATAGTTGTTCTTTTTGACATGTTCATCCTTATTTAAGATGGCTCGACAGCATGGCTGGAAACATCATGCTAAAAACATGGGAGTGAGCAAACAGCATTGTTTCACTTCAGTGGTGACTGAGAAAGTGTAATGGCATCTTTCATTGTCCAGAACCTGGGCAAGCATGCAATCATAAAATGAATGTATAATACTGATGAACTTTACTGGGCATATAAATTTTGACATAATTTTCCATAACTCCTCTCAACTGACAGTATCAGAAGCTTTGCTCAGATCTACAAATATTGTATACAGATCTTTCTTCTGTTCCTGGCATTTCTCCTTGAGTTATCAGGTAGTAAACACCATATCAATCATTTATCTTACTGAAGTGATTGCCATTTCCTTCACTAGCTCATTTTACAGATAAGGAAACAGGCAAAGAGGGTTAAGTGACTTACCCAGTGTCACATAGCTATTAAGTGTCTGAGGTTATATTTGAACATATGAGTCTTCTTGACTTTGGACTTGGAACTATATCCACTATATCACCTAGATGCTCCGTATAGTAAGCACTTAAATGTTTGTGGATAGACTTGTTAAAAGAAGAATTTGGAAAGTATTATAACTAAAATCCATTATGCTCAGAAAAAATGAAGACACAAAGGAACCAAATATTTTAAAAAGCATACAAGGATTAAATTATATGACATATCCTATAAAAATTTTTTTACCACATGTCACATACTAAAAAATTGGTGAGAAGTGGATTGCATTATCAAAAAATAAAAAAGAACATCAATAACTACCCAAATATACAATTTCTCTTTTGTCTTTATTTTATTAAAGCTTTTTTTTATTTCAAAACACATGCCAAACACATGATAATTTTCAATACTCACCCTTGCAAAAGTTGTGTTCCAAAATTTTTTCCTCCTTTCCCATACTTCCTTCTCTATGTGGCAAGAAATCTAAAATATGTTAAACATGTGTAATTCTATACATATTTTTATAATTATCTTGCTGCACAAGAAAAATCACATTAAAAATCAGATAAAAACACTATATTGTCTGGTATCTTATCCAACCAGGCAGTTTTCAGAATCTTCTTAAGATAAATTCAAATGGAAGCAATTCAGTTGTGTGGCCTGTTTCGGTGCACTCTCTAGTTTTCACAGGCACACAACAACAAGTTTAGCATAACAACTCTGTAGACCTTCAATTTGGTTTGATTAAAAAGGAAGAAAATTTAGAAAGAAAACAAAATACAAGGAAACAACAACAAAAAGTGAAAATACTATGTTTTGATCCACACTCAGTCCCAACAGTCCTCTCTGGGTGCAGATAGCTCTCTTCCTCACAAGACCATTGGAAGTGACCTGAATCACCTTATTGTTCAACAGAGCCATGTGCATCAGAATTGATCATTATATAAGCTTGATGTTGCTGTGTACAATGTTTCCTTGATTCTACTCACTTCACTCAGCATCAGTTCATGTAAGTCTTTCCAGGCTTTTTTGACATCATCCTGCTGATCATTTCTTATAAAAAATAATATTCCATAACATTCATATATCATAATTTATTCAGCCATTCTCCAACTGATGAGCAAACACTCAGTTTCCAGTTCCTTGCCACTACAAAAAGGGCTGCCACAAACATTTTTGCGCATGTTGGTAATTTTCTCTCCTTTATGATCTCTTTGTTATATAGGCCTGTTAGGTACATTCCTCTCTTTCTCTCTGAGTGTTGCCATGTAGCTTGTATGCTACATCAGCTGGTAAAATGGGCCCAGGAGGTAAAAAGGGGCTTGACCTCTGAGGCAAGAGGTTGTCTTGCAGGTGTCAAAGGAACTGCGAATAGGTTCCTTGAAGTGGCCAGGAGTGTGTCCTCTTGCTATATCTCCACTTGCAACACAGCATTAACTCCAGGTGTCTCCCTTCTGTGACTTCACCTACACAGTACTGAGTGGGCTGGGCATGAGGTAATCCTGGAAGAGAGGAAGCATAAATAGCCAGTTTTGAGCAGAATTTGGGCACACTTACAGGCACACTTGCTCTTTCACTCTCTTGTTCTTGCTTCTTGCTACCCCCACTGAGAGAATGACTAAATAAAAATTTGTGTTTATCCTTAAGATCGGCTTGTCTCTGTGTGTATCTGGATGGGCTCAAAAGACTGGTGAGTATGGTCCTGGCAGCCTAGAATAGTGCTCGGACAGTCTGGCACATAGGCCCAATAGAAACACTGCTGGATCAAAGGGTAATTCACTGTTTAGTAACTTTTTCAGTATAGTTCCAAATTGCTCTCCGGAATGGCTGGATCCATTCAGAATTCCTCCAACAATGTATTAGTATCCTGGTTTTCCTATATCACCTCCAACATTCATCATTATCTCTTGCTGTCATCTTAATTGATCTGAGAAGTACGTAGTGGTACCTCAGAATTTTGTTAATTTGCATTTCTCTGATCAATAGTGATTTAAAATATTTAAAGGACTATAAATGATTTAATTTCTTCATTTGAACATTTTCTACTCATATCTTTTGAGTATATATCGATTGGAAAGTGGTTTGAATTCTTATAAATTTGGATCAATTCTTTATATTTTAGAAATGAAGCCTTTATCAGAACCCTTGGATATAAAATGGTTTCCTTGTTTACTGCTTCCCATGCAATCTAGTCTGCCTTCATTTTGTTCGTACAAAAGCGGCAAACAATATAATTAAAATTATCCATTTTGCCTTCCATATCATAGTCTAAGTCTTCTTTGGCCACAAATTCATTACATCTCCACAGATCTGAGAGTAAATTATCTTTTGTTCTTCTAATTTGCTTATAGTACCTTATCTTGCTACAGGATATTAGATATAGGCCAGATATCTAATTTCTCAATTATATAATTTTGTTTTATGTGAATGATCTATCTACCTAACATCTATCTATCTAGATATCCATAATGTGGATTTTCATGCCTGTCATCTGGCTTCCCTGATTTCTAGCTAAAATTGGAATTCTATAGTAAACCTTTCCTGATTCTCTGCAATTCTTGTTCCCTCCCTCAGAGAATTATCTTGTTTTTCCTTTGTAAAACTTATTCATGTATAGTTGTTTGCATGTTGTCTTCCCCATTAGATTGTGAGCCTTTTGAGAACAAGGGCTGTCATTTGCTTTTATTTTCATCCCCAGTAAGCCAGAAGCAGTGCTTGAAATCAAGATCCTAAACAAAGCTCTAAAACTAGTAGTACTAGTAGCCATAGTATTTCTTTTATTTTCACCATGTATCCCAATATTTCTAGCAGGGTTCTCATGCAATGATTATTAAATTTCCTCTAATCAAAGAAATTTAAATTATTGAAGCATAACATATATGCTTCATTGGGTAAGTAAATAGTTTTTTAAAAGCCAAAATATTTAAATATGCAGATAACCAGTAGGCATTAATGTTCATGATAATCAAATCTTGGTAAAAGAAAGAAAATGCTAATTATTCTTTTAAATTTTTTTCTCAATAGAATTTTCTTTTTCCACATACATATAAAGATGGTTTTCAACATTCATTTTTGTAAGATTTTGTGTCCCAAATTTTTCTTCCTCCTTCCCTTTCCCCTTCTTCAAGAAAGCAAGCAATTTAATTAGGTTACACATGTACAATCCTCTTAAATATCTTTCAATATTAGTCATGTTGTGCAAGAAAAATCAGACCAAAAGGGAAATATCATGAAAAAGAAAAGTCAAACTTTTTTTCATCCCAAATCTATTGAAATTGTCTTGGCTCACCACATTGCTGAGAAAAGCTAAGTCTATCATAGCTGATCATCATTTCTATTATTGTGTACAATGTTCTTTTGGTAGTGTTCACTTTGCTTGATGCTAATTTTGTTTATGAATTTTCAATTATTCAAGCATACAGATGACTCTAAAAGCTAATACAACCATCCTAGCAATAAACAAAATTTGAAGTTCAAGTGGAAGGACTGTCTTCCCAATTAGACTATGATTATAAATAAAATAAATATTATTTAGAATAAGTGTTTATAATGTCATTGAAAAAAATAAAAACAGGCTACTTGGGAAGATTTTTGTCACATACACACACATACACACATGCATATGTACAAATGCACATGCATACATACATCTCCATCCTTCAGATACATGCCATTTCCCTTCTTCTTTTCATATGGGCACAAAATGATAAGATGCCAGAGAAACATCAAGTCAATTATTCTCTAGATTCACTATTAAGGAGGAGAAATTTAAAGAATGGTCTAAAGCATAAATTGTATTTTGGAGAGGCTACCCAAGGACCTGTAACCTAAATCCTTAAACTATAGAATATGACAGCACAATGTGATTTTGTATCTGAAATGAATGCTAGGTAAAATTGGGTATAAATTGAGCTAAATTCTATTCTAGATGTACACCTTAGTTGCTTCAAGAAAAGACCTTAATGCTTTTATTTCTATAACATTTATTAATTTTCTTCTGTAATTTATCAATTTACATATCTAATAACCAACTAAATGCTTCAAATACAAATCAGCAACCTGAAAATTAAGAGGGGAAAACAAAGAGGGGAAAAGCAAAACACAAATATAATGAACTGAAGAATATTATGCTTTAATTTGCATTCAGAATTCATCAGGGTATTATTTCAAGGCATTGTGTGATGCAGAGATTATATGCTATAGCATTTAATTTAATTTCAATTAATAAAGAAAATTAGCTTCTAGTAATAATGACTTGATCTGGGACATCAAACCAGTTTGTGTTAATATGTGGCAAAATACATAAGCATTTTTTCGATTAATCCTAATAATGTCACCGTAAATTTATTAAATCTTTTGTTGATGGATGACACATGCCCTTTAGAGTTAATATATTCACTCACCCATTCATTATAAATTCTTCTTGAATTAATGAATACTGAAGAGCAATTGACCTTATCATTATAATGTAGCATCTTCTTGTGTAACTTCCTTATTTCAGAGGAAGCACAGATCTCTCCTGACTACATTTTACCATGTGGAAGTCTCTTCTAATTAACTGCTTAGCTAGAACTCCAAGAATATATTGAAAGCATAACCTCTCTCCTTCATATATTTTCTTTCTTTCATCCTTGAAGTGTAAAGACATGGTCAAAAGCAGGGATAACATGCTTCTAGTTTTTGTCATCTTTCCTTTGGTGGAAGTCCTTGTAAAATCTAGAAAAGTAAATGGTATCTTCTCCTTCCTAAGGGATTTGCGCCAAAGTGTACTGGATACTGATTTAAATAGTAACAGTTGCAGCAACAGACTGTACAAAAGGAAGTCAAACAGATAAAGAGAAAGAATTTGGGAAGGCAGAGGACAGACCAGTGAACAAAGATTCTACTTGGTATTCTTTTGCTCTCTTCATTGGTGATGAAACATAATAGCTACTAAAAATATTTGTTGCAAATGTGCTAACAAGACCTGAATATTAGTTTCTGAACTTTTTGTAACCATTCTATAATTCTTTTGTTTCTTCCTTCCCTCATTTCTCCCTCTTTCCCTCCCTCTTCCCTTCCCTCCCTCTTTACCTTCCTTCTTTTTCCTTCCTTTCCTCCCTCCCTCCTCTTCCTTCTTTTCTTCCTACTTTCCTTCTTTCCTTCCTTCCTTCCTTCCTTCCTTTTTTTCTTTCCCATATACTGCCTTATTTTATTTATTTTTATTTTTTTCTTCTTGTAATTTAACATTTTATTTCATATGAGATTCAAGCTTATACTCTAGATGTCCTTTTTACTTACTCCATTCCTGTTTAAGAGAACATTTAGAGTAAATAATGAAAGTATTCCTCAAGAATCTAGTGTAGAGTAGAACTGAACCACTGGGAACCAAATTTTCCATTAGAATAGGTAGACAGTCCCAAAGCAGTTAACCACATACAAAATGTAAGGGCACATAAAATAATGGGCTTGGCAAAAGTTGATTCTAACTGTGGTCTTGGCCCAGCAATGCCCAGTTAGACTCATTTGGATGAATGTGCTTTATCCTAATTTTCAACTAGGTGAACAAATAATTTATTGAAAATTTAGAGTGAAAACATTATTTTTGATATTCTTATAGGTGCCAAAATGTAACTGGTAGAAAATATGGAATATTAATTATCATTTTGGCTAAACATTTATGAAAATATCTGCCCAAATCCACTGACAGACTATATAGCTCTACTGACATTTTGTTGATTATGATGATATATTATCTGTTCTTTTTCCCTATTTTGTGGTGGGCAATGAGTCAGTATCCTATTTTTTTAAATAGCCAGATGTCTTTTGAGGATAGAAAGAAAATAGCCCACCACTGTTTATGGAATATTGCAAAATTCTGTAACCACTGTTCAGAAGCCAGTTCTCTTTCTTTTAGAATTCATATAGAAGAGACAGAACTGTAGTCTTATGTGTGTCTTCTCAGGTATTACTCTTCTCTTTGTCTAAATAACACAGGTAGTGCAAGGAAAATTTTTAGTGGAAAATTTCTTTCCCACATTATGGGAGTTTCTGTATAATATAAAAATCTATTTGGTTTTATTATTTTCTTGGAAAAAGATATGGAGGGAACCAGGGATAACACAGTTATAAAAATTGTACATGTGAGAATAGCTATAGAACATGTTCAGTGATAAAAGTGGCATCCCAAAATATCTCAGCAGGGTAGAATAAAGATTCTTAACCTTTAACAATGAGGTGATGCCTATGGGCCTCTTCACAGAATAAACTTTTAAGTGCATAAAATAAAATATGTTGTATTACACAGTAAATCAATTAAAAACAGCCATCAAATTCCATAGAAAAGCAAACTTACAGACCTCAGTTTAAAAATTTGTTGAAATTGTGTGCTCCCTAATAAGTCTGACAAAGACACTAGTTTTTCTTCTTTAAAGTTCCCTGTAAGATTCCGATAAACTGAGCTTGAACTCCCAGACTTGTGTTTCTAAATTGGTTCCCTAATTGTTCAGAACAATAGATTGTTAGGAAGAAGACTAAGAAAAGCAGTAGACACCTTTGCCACACAAAAGTCTTTGTATTTGTGTTTTCCAGAGTGGTGGGTCCAGGAATAGAGGGAGAATTGTACATAATAGGTTGTACATGGAACTTTTATTGGATTTAAGGCATAACATATATATTGGGCAATAGGGATCTCATATCACATCTTTCAGAATATGTTCAGAATTCTATTGTCTTTGGGACTCTCATAGCAAAGTGCACAGGAGTATGACAATATGGCCCCTTTGTTGGGGTAACATTTATATTGATCAATCTTTTCAAATTATAATAAAATTACTCTTTATTTTCTCATTATCACATAAATTAAACACTCTCCCCTTTTTCCATACACTCAAATTTTCTCCATACACAAAACTTCAAAATAACCACCAAAATTATAGCTCCCATTATCTACTTCACCAAATATCAGTATTAGTTAAATGTCCTTTCACTTTTTTATAGTGGTAATTCACTACTCTGAGCAATGATGAGGCTTCTTTGCCCCAGCATGTCACCTCTAAAAAGTCTATGAATTAAAAATATTGATTTAGATATGCTAAGATCACATGTAATAGTTGATTCTCATCTTCATCCTTTTATAAATGCTATTTTCTTTGATTTATGCTTTTGTCACTTGCTCTGACTACACATAGCTAATTCTAAAATGACGCCCATGTTTATAGAAAATTATTTGCTGTCTTCATTGACACAATTTCATTTTTGTGGTATTTTTTTTCTTCCTCCTAACAAGACATACTCTAGTTTCTCAAAGTAATGTTTAAGTTATTGTATACTTGAAGGTATACCCATAAAATATAAATTATGGAAAGTTCTTTTGAGATCAGAAAGGTTAGTCCACAAACCTGGCAAAAGTCTTCCTGCCATCTGACAGACAACCAGCATAGTTAAACGTAGAATGTTTTTACATCTATAATTAGCCACAAGATGATTAATGATTTGGCCACTGGTCATGGAAATCCAGAAATAGAAGAAAAGTCCTTTTCTACTTTTTTGGGAATAGTGGCAGAGTAATTGAAGAAGATATAGAGGCTACAAATAATAAAAAAATTATTTGACTACATATTCATGTTAATTTAATTGTTGATATTCTAAATGTAAGATTCTTGATCGATGACCAATGAATTGACATATTCCTGGAGGAAGTGAACCTCAGTAAAACAAAGAAGTTTCACATTAAATGAAACCAAAAGGTTTGAAATTACAGCTAAATGAAAGAAGAATCATTTGGCTCTTCAGAGAGAATTAAATAAAGATGGTAGAATTCTTAACTTCATCAGCAGACAAATTAATCAATTAACATTAATTTATTAAGATATTATTTGTCAAGCATCATGCTAAACAATGGGGATATGAAAAATGGCAAAAAAAAAAAAACAGTTTCAGCTTGCAAGACTCACAATTTACTGCAGAAGGCCAAATGCAAACAATTGTGTTTGTAAATTCTCCTCATCATTGGTGCTTGCTGAATGTTTGGTGTTGAGATAATTGTAGGTAAGGATTAGAGGGCTGGGCAAAAGAAGTCAGAGTCACTTGGCTACAAGACGAGGAAGAGAGAGGCTGAAGACTTTGGGCTCCAAAATCCAGGATACATCTTTGGCAAACACGTGGCAGCTTGCCTGCCTCCTTCACTTCTCCTCCTAAAGACCTAGGACTTTGATTTACCTGAGACCCTCCAGGGAGCTAGCCCATACTTTACACCAACTTTCAAATTTTGTGATTTTCATAACTTTTCCCCTTCTCACAGAGACTATTCCAAACATATTGTTCCATTAGAAGCCCTCAATAACTGTACTATCACTCTACAATATATATATATATATATGTCAAATGATTTAATTTCCTGTTTTGATGAGAGGAATGGTGGGGAATAAACATCTTTAAGTACCACAAGTACAAGTCATCATACAAAGTACTTTCCAAATATGATCTCATTTTATCTGAATAATAATCCTATGAAGTAGTATTATTTTATCCTTGTGTTAATTGAGAAAACTGAAGCAGACATAAAATGACTTGTCCAGAATCATAAAGCTAGTAAGTGTCTCAGGCTGTATTTGAACTCAGGTCTTACTAATTTTACTTTTATTAGATTGTCACTTTATCCACAGTTAGGTTCTCCAAGTTGGGAGTAATTGAACTACTGGCTTTTTGGTCTTAATTGTCTGCTGTGATTTTTCCACTGCAGGCTTATGTGTTGGAATAAAGATTAGAACTTAGTCACTGAAATCTTTGTGCCCAGAGACACACAGCAAAGTTTCTGGTATTTGTTTTTTGCTTAGTATTCAACTAGAACCTCTAGCTTAGTCACAACACATCTTCTCTACCATTGGTCTCTAGAAGAGTATTAGGTTACAGAACTGCCAGATGATGCCCCATTCCTATTCTGGAAACAAGTTCAGGTTTCCTCTGGGGATCTCGCTTTGCTTTGATGATTCCTGCCCTGATTTTCTCTTACTTCTTCCTTCCCTAAATCCTTGAATGTTCTTAGTGATGTTACAATCACTGCTATTACCTCACTATACTCCAAGTCAATCTTCACCCCAATATCCTCAGATCTTTCTGCCAGTCTTTTCAAACTTCCCTGAGTTCAAAAAATAACTTACTGTAACTTTTTGTTTTGTTTTGTTTTCCAAGAAAAAGGAATCCTGCTTTTTTTTTTTTTTTTTTTTTTAGAAAATTGGATCTGGTTCATTTTGTAGATCCGTGTAGAGCAGGTGTGTTGGGTAAGTTATCTTGGAACCATTCTGTTTTCCTGATTTCAAGGCCAGTGCTATATACATTGCATTTCCTAGCTGCTTTTTAAGATTATGAGAAGATTGATGTCATCTCTAGGAGTTAACCAACTGAATTTAATAGTTGTATTATGCTTTCTTTTTGCTTTATGTGTTTGTTGTTTCAGTTGAAGTAGTAAGACTAATTTCTCTGCCTGTATCCTTGTCATGGTATCACATCATGTCTAAGTCCTTGCTCCAGTAATTTATTCTTTTATGCTTTTTCTCTCCACTGGTTCCTTACCATCTACCTACAATAATGTTTAGATACCCTTAAAATCCAATGATTCCTATTCCTTAAATAATTTCCACTGATTCACCATTATTTCCCCAATTCTCCAAGGGTTCTATTAATAATTTATTTCTCTAGCTTGTTTCCCTTAGCAGTTTCATTCATTATGATAATTTTAACTATGACTTCTATAGTGATGATTCCCACATCTCTATATTTTATCTTGACTTATTCTTCCATATTACAGCTGCCTTTAGGAAATCTGTTAAATTTGTATGTGTACATGTTGTCTACTTTTACAATATAAACATATTAATTTCATTTTTATTTTTGGATCTTCTAGATCTCAGTAAATGAAAAATAGTAGGTTCTTTTAATACTTATTATATAAATTGATTTATATATCTCTGCAGTATGAATGAGATGGAAACTAAGGCATTACACAGAACTTAATGAGTAATAATAATAAAAAATTAAAGAGCAACAAGTATGAATTTAGATTTGTAAGATCAAAACAGCTGAGCCATCTAACAGGCAGGAGCTATTGAAGAATGAGAAGTATAGATTAAGATAAAATTATGGGTTCAAGCATGTAGAGGACCTCTTTGAAGTACTTAGAGTAGATTACATAACAAAAGAGAGCCCAGTACCAAGCCTTGGGAAATTCCTACATTTAGTGGATAGGATGAAAAGTATAACCAAGGAAGATATGCCTAACATGGAATATCTCAGTTAAAGGAATGGCATTTTAACCAGTTTATTAAATAGTTCTTAATTGTTTTCCAGAATGATTATACTAAACTTTACTCCATCAATTTTTAACATTTTAACACACTTTTTTGGGTCAAATGACCAGGGTTGAAAGAATTATTAAAACTTGTAAAGTATGGGCTAGCTCCCTGGAGAGCTTCAGAGTCAGCCAGAGTCAGAATGAATTAAAGTCCTTGGTCTTTAGGGGGAGAAGTGAAGGGCATAGGGAAGCTGCCACAAGGCTTGCCAAAACGTCTCCTCAATTCTGGAGCCCAGAATTTTTATGGACCAGAACTCTGAACTCGAAACAAAACTAAATCAGTGGAATTGATAGAGAAAATAGTTATCTAATTTAGCATCGTTCAGTATGATTGATTTAATCCTACAAGGAGATGTTATGGACCAGAACTTTAAACAAGGTATTAAGTGGAATTGAGAAGACAACGGTTAAATCTAGTTTAGCATTGATTTAATCCTATAACAAATAATGGTTTCTTAGTGATATAATGATTGGTGTATACTCAGTGTGAGATATAAGAGCAAGAAGCTCTCAGGGCCAGAAAGACAAGTGCACTGGAAGCTCTTGGAGTCTCAGCCAGGATTCAGTCAGGGAGAATGAGGGAAGACCAGAGAAGTGGTAGCAGGTTGTCCTTCTTTGCTTCTCCACTGAAACCAAAATCTGGAAGATTTCCAGAAAAACTAGCCGAGCCCCAAGTGAAGGAGACAAGACTTTGAAGGAGACAATAAATAATTTGGTCATTAACATCTGGCTGCATTTGGGGTGATTACTGAATTGAAAGGAAGGCTGCCTTCAGAGACTCCAAGGAAACCTCAATATAGAATATTACATATTGGAGAGAATATTATACAGAATCTCTACCTTTCTCCTCCTTGTCCTGCAACCAAGTGACTTTGGCCTCTCTTACTCCACACTCTAATACTTGCCTATGAGTATCTTAATACCAAACATTCAGCCAGCATCAACTGTGGGAAGAGCCATTTATCCAAACATATGCTAATAGAGTCATTGTATCATATTGAATAGGTAATTAGCCGTAAGTGCTTGGTTGTCCAATTAAAGTACATACATATTCAGAGTTTCAGCCCTTTACATCTCCCACTTTCTTTTGCTTTAGAACACAGGTGGTCACTTCATCACTGACTTCTCAGGGAGGTAAGAACCCCAAAAAGGAGGTGATCACACCCTCCCTGACTTCTCTGGAAGAGAGATGAAAAACACCAAAGGGAACTGGGGAGTCAAGCCAGATATTGTTAGTGGGTTTCTGGGCTGAAGAGTCTTAATAGAAACAGGTAAACACAAACCCATCAGCATGGGAGGTACTACACAAGCACATAGCAATAAAGTACCGGCTAGCAATGATGATTCTCCCCACAGCCAGTGCAGGCTCAATGTGGTATAAGAAACATGAATTGTACATGCAAGTAGTGGTATAACAAACAATATGAATCAACATGATAAGTGAAAGATTTCCAGAAGTCCTAGAAGGAGGGTATGTAAATAACAATCACTCATATGCCTCCTTCAGCAGCCAAGAGATAGTCCAAAACCAATCTCTTGTCCATTACTTCATGTATCAGGGAATCCAATGATTCCTACAGATTTTGAAGTCTTGCAACAGTCTTATCATGTCTCAGGGAATCCAATGATTCCTAAGGGTTTACAAGTCCTGCAGCAGTTTCATCATGTGGCAGGGAATCCAATGATTCCTGAGGGTTTTCAAGTCCTATAACAATCTTTTCATGTCACAGGGTCTCCAATGATTCCTGAGGGTTTTGAAGTCCTGCATCAGTCTCATTAACAATTTTTGATGTCTATGCATCAATTGCCATAACTGCCATGTTCTTTCAGGGATAGGCACAATCAGAGATGGAACCATCTGATGTTTCTTGGGTCTTCTCCTTCATTTAGAGGGTCTGCTCCATCTCTCTCCAATGAACAAGGTGATTACAGCTTGTTGGCACCCCTCGAATTCCTTCTCCATCTATAGAAATATAAGCAAATTTTCTTCCCCAAGCAGTTAACCTATCTGGTCCCTTCTATTCACCACTTTCTAGATCTCTCCACATCACCTGGTGATTATCTAAAAAGAGTGGAGCTACTCGCACTGGACACTGTTCTTCTAGTGGGTTATAAAACCTGTCTGCCAGAGCCAGTGCATCTTTGTCAAAAAATCAAGAAGGTAATTTTATAAAGAGCTGAATTTAGAAGTTCACTAGGGTTACCTGTGGCTCCTCCTTTCTTTTGTTTTTGGAGGAGTGTCTTGATGTCTCTTGTTTCTTCTCTCTACTATTGCCTGTCATTGAGGATTACAGGGTATGCCAGTGGTATGTGAAATGTCATACGGTGCACAAAAGTGTATAAAATGTTTAGAAGTATATGCAGGTCCATTATCTGTTTTTATTCCTTGTGGCACACCCATAATTGTAAATGATTGTATAAGGAATTCAGTAACTACTTGGGCTGTCCCTTTTGCTGCTGGTATTGCAATATTAAATCCTTAAAAGCTGTCTACCACAACATGGATAAAAGACAGATGACCAAAAGATTTATAATGGGTCACATCTATTTGCCAAATTTCATTGGGTTTCAAAGCACCACGATTCTTCTCTGGAGGGAACATAGGAGAGTGGAAAGGAAGGCAAGCTGTACAGGCTTTTACTATACTCCTAGTTTCCTCTTTTGTTATCCCAAATTACAAATGTAAAGGTAGAGCAGTCTGGTGATATTTAGAATGAGATTCTTGGGCTGCTTGCAATAAAGGAGTATTGGCCAACATGGTTAGAAGGCTATTTGCCTTTGAATTAGTATAAAAAATAGTACCTGGAAGTCCACCATGTGAGTGGTCATGCAAGATATAAACCTTACCTGGATTCTTTCTCACTTGCTCTTGAAGTTCCTTGAGGAACTGATATATATTAGAAGCTACAAATTTTATTTGGGCTGTGGCAATTTTTTGTACCACACCTACTGAATAGGCTGAATCAGATATTATATTTATATCTCCTGGATAATAAGTGAGAGCTAGAATGATTTCATACAATTCATTCTGCTGAGTGGACTGAGAGAAGTCCTGACTTTATAGTTAAGTTGAGAGAGTATACAGCACAAATGTTAGGTTTGGATGCATCTGTAAAAATAATTGGTCCTTTAAGAGGAACCTTAGAAACCTTTTCTTCAAGAATTCATTGCCAATCTCTCTTCAACAATGACATGAACCAAATCAATTCCATTTTTTCAATAATGAATAGAACCAGCTATACCCAGTGAAAGAACTCTGAGAAATCAGTGTGAACAACTACATTGATTTCCAATCCCTCTGTTTTTGTCCACTTGCATTTTTGATTTCCTTCACAGGTTAAATGTACATTATTTCAAAGTCTGATTCTTCTTGTGCAACAAAATAACTGTATGGATATGTATACATATATTGTATTTAACATATACTTTAACATATTTTACATGTATTGGTCTACATGCCATCTGGGGAGGGTGGGGGAAAGGTGGGTAAAAATTGGAACAAACGGTTTTACAATTGTCAATGCTGAAAAATTACCCATGCATATACCTTGTAAATAAAAAGCTATAATTAAAAAAAAAAGAATCTATTGCCAATTATGTAATTGCCAGATTATCTTCAATGGAGATCTGTGTGTAAAATTTGGAGCTGTGGCCAATAAAAAATGCCACTCTGGGATGGTTTCCCAGCATACATTAATTTGAGGATTGGTATAAAATTTGTATATTTTATTAGGTCTTATCCTAGATAATTGTACTACTCACTTGATGGCCTTTAATAAAATTCTAGCCACAAGTATTGGGTAAGTAGTAGGGCTTCTGATTGTGCTAGGAGGTTCACCCACTGAGTACTGAACTTTTAAAGACTCTCTGGGTGTAACATTGGCTGCCATCATGCCTCAAGTACTTTTTTGCTTTGGCCCCTAGAACTGGGCCCCCATCCTGTTTCCCTGAATCAATCTACATTCTGATGCCCAATAGAAGTCTCTTTTGAATTTTTGACATGGGTTTCGGGTCTTGTTCTCCCACCCTGTTTTCTCACTCTGTCTTTATGCCAACATTGAGCTTTCAGGTGCCCTATTTTACCACATTGAAAGCATTGATGAGTCTCTTTGGAAGTCCTTTGCCAAAAGGGACCCTGTCTTCCCATGTTCAGATCTGGAGAAGTCTGCATCATAGCCTGGGTATAAAAGGTATTTGTGCCTACTGTGGTACAGCATCTTATGACCTCCTCTATAGTAGCATCCTTGTGTAGTCCCATCATAATTCTACAAACATCATTAGCATTTTCTTTAGCAAGTTGCCTTATCATAATATCTGTTGCTATATTTTCACCAATAATTCATATGACAGCTGACTGCAGGTGTCCCACAAATTCAGCAAAGGGTTCTTTTGAACCTTGCTCTATTTTCATGAAGGCTTCTCCTCTATCTTGCTTTCCTGAGAGAAAAACCTATGCTTTGATAACAGCAGAAGCAATTTGCTCATATGCTGCTATGGGGAAATTATTCTGTGCTGAAGTGTCTGCATAAGAACCTACACCTGTTAGTTGGTCATAGGTGATTGGAGTATTAATTCCAGTTTTCCTATTCCATTGGGCTTGTATCCCACAGAGCTCACTATATTCAGAAAGCCACAACAAGTTTTGTCCAGGTTGTAAGCATGTCCTTGGTATAGATTTCCAGTCACTAGGAGTTAACATTTCATGAGCCAAATTCTGTTATAACATCTTAACTTAAGATGATGTAGCCCCATAAAGAGTATAAGCCTTTTTGAGATCTTTGACAATTTCTCGATTAAAAGGATTGTATTTTCTCCTTTCCTGACCTGAAGAGTTAAGCTGTTCAATCACAGAATACATTTCTATTCTCATATCAGCTGTATTCTGCCCTTTCTCTTTGGCTTTATGTAGTACCTTTTGCAATTGAGTCATAGGAGGGGGTGATTTCTGGGGGTGAGGGGCAGGGGGCGAGATGCTGGTGATATCACTGCTCTTCCCACTTCTCCTCCTCCCTCCACCCAGGAAGGTGAAGTTGATGGGGGAGGGTCAAGATCCTGCTCCTGTGAAGCAGAGTTGAAGCTGGGCTGTGAGAGTGAGAATCACTAGGCCCTTCAAGTTCACTTAACTTCTCATGCCCTCTGGTGATATTTCCATTAATTTCTCCCTTCTTTTCCTCTTTCTCCTCACACTTCCTCATCTGACTGTTCTTAAAACTTTTCTTTATTCTAGAACTTGTGGGATTCTTTAATGACAATTATATTATGTTGTATGTATAGAATGTTCCCTTAGAAATTGAATCAGGACCTTAATCATTGTAATATTCACATAGTTGACTTCCTACTAGTTTCCAATTATCTGCCTCTATTTCTTCTTCCTTGAAGAATTAAGGGGATGTGCATTATAATGTATCCAAGAGTCCACCAATCTGTTCCCAAGTTACAAACAAGCCTTGCCTCTTTATCAAACCTAAGTATGCTTTTTATAAAGCTCCCTTGGGATGGGGAGTGGGAGTGGAGGGGGGAGAATCTTTTCTTAATATCTGCCCCATTTCAGCTAGAAAATGTTATTTGTTTAACTCTAGATTAAAAGGTTCCCTGTTTGTCTATTAAAATATTCATCCTATTTCCTGGTCACAGGGACTTCTTCAGTGAAATTAGGGTCCTTGGTCTACAAGCTGGGCGCCAAATGTAAAGTAAGGGCTATTTCCCTGGAGGGCCTCAGGGTCAGCTAGAGTCAGGATAAATCAAAGTCCTTGGTCTTTAATGGGGAAAAGTGAAGGAGGCAGGCAAGCTACCACATGGCTTGCCAAAGATATATTTCAAATTCTGGAGCGTGGAATCTCTAGCCTCTTTCCTCCTTGTCCTGCTGCCAAGTGACTCTGACGTCTCTCTCCCAGCCCTCCAATCTTTGCCTACAATTATCTCAGTATCAAACATTCAGCAAGCACCAATGGTGAGGAGAGCCATCACATCACCCTCTCATCTAAATATGTATATAGAGCCATTATCTCACATTGAATAGGTAATTAGTCTTAAGTGTTCAGTTGTCTGATTTAAGCAAACCTTTTTGGAGTTTCGGCCCTCTACAAGTTGGAAGGGATCTCAACATTCCCAACCATGCAGCAAAGGAAAACTCAATATAGCATATACAATAAATTGACACTCAAGCCTTACTTGAAGATATACAAGAAGGGGCAACCTACTGCTTTTTCAAACAGCCTTTGTCACATTTGGATGGCTCTAATCATTGTGAAATTTTAGTAGTAATTGTTTTCTGGCACCAAATTTAAGATACATTCTTTGCAACTGCTCATTTTTCTCTCTCTGGGTTCAAATGGAATAATCATAATTCTTATATACTACATGACAACCCTTTACATACTTGAAGACAGATAATCACTCATACCTACCTTCTCATTTCTTTTCCAGGTTAAATTTGCCGAATCCCTTAAATGGATTCTTTTTTTGTTTGTTTGTTTGTTTATTTAATAGCCTTTTATTTACAAGTTATATGCATGGGTAACTTTACAGCATTAACAATTGCCAAACCTCTTGTTCCAATTTTTCACCTCTTACCCCCCACCTCCTCCCCCAGATGGCAGGATGACCAGTAGATGTTAAATATATTAAAATATAAATTAGATACACAATAAGTATACATGACCAAACCATTATAAATGGATTCTTGTATTACAAAAAGTCAAGGGCCTTCAAGTAGTTGAGAGCATTGCTGCATCACAAAAAATGAAGTTATGTAACATTATTTATAATAAGTGACAATCCTGTATTGCTGCCAAAATTGATGTACATAATTTCATAGTTGAACACACAATAATTACATGAATTTTAAAAGAATAATTTTTTATTATAGCTTTTTATTTACAAGATATGTGCATGGGCAATTTTTCAGCATTGACAATTGCAAAACCTTTTGTTCCAACTTTTCCCCTCCTTCCCCCCACCCCTTCCCCAAGATGGCAGGTTGATCAATACCTGGTAAATATGTTAAAGTATAAGTTAAATACAACATATGTATACATTTCCATGCAGTTATTTTGCTGTCCAAAAAGAATTGGACATTGAAATAGTGTACAATTAGCCTTTAAAGGAAATCAAAATTGCAGGCAAACAAAAATAGAGGGATTGGGAATTCTATGTAGTGGTTCATAGTCCTCTCCCAGAGTAAAGAATAAAATATTAATAGGAACTAAAAACTAAAAAAACAATAAGGGCAATTAGATGGTGAAACAGAAAGAGGATATGCCTAGAGATAGGAAGACCTGAGTACAGATCTGTTTCATCTTACTGATTGTGTCCTCTATCAGAGAAGATTCTGGGGAGTGGTTACTAATGTCTATACTGCTTTCAGAAATCTGATCAGTTCTGACCTCTATATCTTTATAATTTTTTGAGTGGTGAAGTTTATATAGTTACTTTCACAATATGGAGTATTTGTGTATGTACATGTAATTAAACTTTTGTGGGTGTCAATGCCTCTATAGAGGTCAGGTCTTGCTGATTAGATTTATTTTTGATTTGCAAAGAACTTAAATGAAATATGTAAAAAGATAAAAATTAAATTACCTATCATTTGTACTGTATTTGTTTTCCTTCTGAATTAATTTAAAAGAATGTTCTCACTCATGCTGTTAGCCCCCTGGCATATCTGCTTTTTATCTATAAACCCCAACCAGCTCAACCTGGTGATACTTCCAAGAAGATGTGTTGATTGTCCTTCCCTGCCTTTGTGTAATCAAAGGAAATTTTATTTCTTTCAAAAGGACAGTAAGCCTAGTATGATGGCCTAGAAAAAATTAGAAGAGGCAGATGAGTCCCATAAAATAATCAACATTCCTTAATTGTTAGTAAGGGGTGTGTTTAGCCATACCCAAATGCCAGCCTCCTGCTCTTAACATAATTCATTGTAATGTTCCTAGGGCCCCCTTTTCCTGCTTTCAATAAAAAAGTTCTCCCTTTTCAATGCTGCTCCTAGCTTACTGTGATGGCCAGTCTGATATGTTTTGTTAAGTTATACATTTCACTGTTAATAAATTGATTTTGGTTGGAATATATACTTTGGTTTACCTTCATTGGATTTACTTATGACAGATACTAGCAAAGTATGATGGAGTTAATTATATAATCATGGCTTAACTATATATTTATTTATTCTTAACCATAAATGAGGAAAATGCATAAAAAACAACTATCACATGAATTAGAAATCTATGGTCTGTCCCAGATCCAGGCAAGTAAAACCTTTGGGTCATTTAACATGTCCATAAACCCCAAAGTTTAAGAAGCAGAATAAAAAAAAATTAGGGTCAGGCCTGTTCCTGAGTTGTTTCTGTCCCACCTCACTTAATAAAATTTTACTTTTTCAATTTACATGCAAAGATAATTTTCAACATTCGCTCTTATAAGACTTTTGAGTTACCATTTATTTTCTCCAATTTCTTCCCCTCCCTGAAATAGGTGATACATATACAATCATATCAAACACATTTCCACCCTAGTAATGTTGTGAGAATCAGAACAAAAGGGAAAATATGATCAAAGACAAAAACAAAAAAAGTGAAAATATCATGCTTTGATCTGCATTTAAGGCTCCATAGTTTTTTTCTCTGAATGTAGATAGCATTTTCCATTATGAGTCTTTTGGAATTGTCTCACATCATTGCATGGCAGAGAAGAGTTAAGTCTATCCAAGTAGATGCTTGTACAGTGTTATTGTTACTATACACAATGTTCTGGTTCTACTCACTTCACTTAGCATGAGTTCATGTAAAAATTAATGATTTTTTTCTGAAATCCACCTACTCATAATTTTTTATAACACAATGGTATTCAATTGCATTAATGTAACACAATTTATTCAGTCATCCCCCAATTGATGGGCATCCCCTCAATGTCCAATTCTTTGCCACCACAACAACAAAAAAAAAAAAAAACTACCATAAACATTTTTGTACATGTAGGTCTTCTAAGTCATTTCCACAGTGTACTTTTAGGTGATTCTTACTATGCTCCACTCATGATCAGACCTCTTAGGTGGCCAATTCCTAGTAAGCTGAGAGGATGTAGGGCTCAGGAAACCTCCTTGCCATTGGGCTTCTCTCATCATGCTACATCTGGCAGAGGCATATAAGCCAGTTGTGCATTCTGATGGTTTCCAAGTACAATTTGATTATATACTAGGATACAAGGATACTTGATTACACTTCATGGGTTATTTATTTCCCATAGAGCATTGTAATTAAGTTTAAGGTAAGGCTCAGAAAAGGAGAATTCACAATCATCATTCTTTTATTTCCCCTTTTTTGTCTTTCTTTCTTCTTAAATGTATGGGTAAGACGCATCCTAGAGCACAGTCTAATTCCACCTCTCTTCAACTCATGAAGCAGATGATTAGGGATTAGGAGGAGTGAGAATATTGGTACTCCAACTCCCATTAGAATATTAAAGAAGTTATGATCTGTATGGACTTCCTTCTAGTATCTCGTCCTCTTCTGGTCTAGAAAAATTTGTAAGCCAAATGTGAATTTAAGAAACAATGCTACTGTAGTTTTTCTTATGTTTAACTGGCATATTCCATACTAATTTTAAGAAAAAAACTTTTATTTCACATAAGAAATTCTACATTTCTGAGATACTATTTGTTTCACTTATGGAAGTTCTATTAATTCACAAATATTTGAACTATCTGAATTAACATTCTAATCCCCCCCCCAATTCAATGAAAAACTATGACATAGTTTTGTGCAAGGGTAGAGTAATAGGAACTGTTTCTAAAATTATTTGTTTTGAAGTATTGTTACTGCATCAGGAAAGCAAATCAATTTTTTCAGAAAATATATTCTGCCTGAGGGCAGGGGCTATGTATTTTTTGTCTTTATGTTTTCAATACCTGATACACTGTCTGTACATAGTAAATACTCAATGCTTGTAGATTCATCTCAGTTACAGTTTTTTTCCTAAACCCATAGTCACATTTTTTTACTTCCAAAAATTTAGGCTTTTAGGAAATTTTGAGATTTATATTAAGACTCACATGCCTTGTCTGGTCTTCATTAGTGCCTAGAAAACTATAAGCCAAAAATGAATTTTATAAGTAACATCACTTCAATTTTGTTCCCTTTTTACTTGCTGTTTTTTGCAGAATTCTACAGAAAAGTGGTTTTCATTTTATATGTATAATTATCTTTCCAAGATATTACCACTTAAAGACCTGTAAGATTCCTCATTAATTCACAAATACTTGAGCTATTTGATTTACCCCTCTAGCAAAATTTTCTCTATTCCATTTGGCAGAAATAACATGATCAGCTTCTGGTAGAAGTAAGACAAACTATATGACACAATTTTATAAGACATATGTAGGTTTAGGGATCAACATTGGTGCAGGAAAAATAAATACTCAATATTTCCAAAGATATTCATCCTCTGCTTCTATTTTTTTAAAAAAAGCAACTTGATTTGCCTTTTTAGATAAGTACAATGCAACAGTTACTTGCATTTCAATTTTTCATGAGATTCTAAGCTGCCAAAATTATGTCTGATAAAATTTCTTTCAGTTCCTAGATCATTTAAATAAGATAAATGTGTATAATTGAATTCCATTAATTAAGCAGAATTGAGAGAATGTGGTGCTTGTTATTCACAGGATCATAGTATTAGAGATAGAAGATTTCTTAGAGATTATATAGTTCAACTCTTTCATTTTAAAGATGAAGATGCCAAGACCAAAAGCTGTTGCATAATATGACAAAGTTTACATAAGTAATAAGTGACAGAGCTGAGATTTCAACCCAGATCCTCTGACTCTGAAACCAGTAACTTTCCTACCAAACTAATTTGTCTCACCCTTTGTTTAATAGAACTGGATTCAATTCCTATCTACCACATTATACCTCTTAAAAATATTCCTGAGCCTCAGCTTGATTATCAGTAACAAGGAGATAATGATGTTTCTTGTATCTAGTCACATAATTATTTGAGGCTCAAATGAGATAATGTAAATAAAATAGTATGTAACTTTAAGGCACTTTATAAATGTCAGTATGTGTGTGTAAATATGGATTAATATGTGTACATGTATATTTTATTTTATAGACATATACATGTGTCTATATATACATTGGACAGCTAGTTGACAGTGGGTCACATGCCATACTTAAAGTCATGAAGATTCATGTGCTTGAATTCAAATCTAGCCCAAACATTTACTAATCATATGATCCTTGGCAAGTCACAACCCTGTTTATCTCAGTTTCCTCATCTGTAAAATGAACTTGAGAAGGAAATGGCAAACCACCTCAATATTTTTGTCAAGAAAACCCTAAATGGGGCCGCAAAGATTCAAACTTGATTGAAACAACTTAACAATAACATACGCACATATGTAAATATGTATATGTGTCAATTTCCTCCTATATTTCATCTAACTCTAAAGCTATGGTGCCATGATCTACTTCTGTTATATACAAGTTTTGTAATCATGGACCACAATTAAGAAGTAGATAGATAGATAGATAAATTGATATTTAGATATAAATGAATACAGAAAAAGATATTCAAGATTACATTTATCTCACTCTATCTCTGCCTCTCTTTTTTCTCTCAGAATCCCTCTCTCTGCCCTCTCTCTGTCCACATATATCTATGTAGGCATGTGTGTGCATCTTGGCTAATTCATTATCTCTTTGTAATTTTTGATGGGAATCTGTTATGCCAAAATTTGAATGGCTCTGCTTTAGTATTTCATAAGGTATATGGGAAACACTGTTTCTCATCTCTACCTTCTCACTTCCTTACTTCCTTTAAGTCCCAATTAAAAGTCTACCTGTTACAACAAATCTTTCACTATCCCCTTTAAAGATACTATCTTCTGTCTATTTGTTGTCTCTAATTTATTCTGCATATATTTTCTATGTAGTCAGACATTTGCATGTTTTCTCCATTGCCTGTCAGGTCGTTGAGAACAGGACCATCCTTTGTTTTTCTTTATATACCTAGAATTTGTAAAGTTGTCTGGAACAGCAAACAGTTAATAAATATTGTTGATTAACTCATTGACTGACTGAAGTAGGAGTCAAAGGATCTGATTTCAAATTCTAGTTTTGTCTTCTACATGTATGACCTTGGACAAATCACTTGACAATTCTGTTTCAAATTTCTTGTCTATATTAGGGAGTTAAAATAGATGATCTGTGAGATCCCTGACAATTCTAAATCTGTGATCCCATAATAAGACTAATAGAGATTCACTATTCCAATTATTTTCTCACTTAATCTTCATTCTGTTTTCTATCTTCTTACCATGAAAAGATAAAATATTTCTCCCAGACTCCCAATTAGAAGGAAGTCGCTTAAGTAGGCTTTCTCTTCATTGTAAATAAAAACTCTTAGACACATGCTTCCAACAGGTGGCTTCAATTGAATATTGACTCATCAGATACTCAACCATTATCTAATGGCAGTTTGGGAGAAGGAGGCAGAGCCACCACAAAAGTAAATCAAGGAAATATTGTTTAGTTATATATAACTTGATTCATATTGTTCATGGAAAAATTCTTTGCTGAAGTCTGACAAACCAGACATGCCTGTGGTCCTTAGAATAGTCTGGCTGGGGTTTCCCATGATTTAGTTGCTATGGGCATAACAGCAAGCAACAGGGTCAGTACACTCTTCTTATTCACCCTGCAAATTCAGTTAACCCTGCAGGCTGCATCTATTCCAAGGAGAGAAACCAGGGGCAGAGAATAGAGAGGGAAAAGACATTGCCCAGCTTTGTTTAGTTCAGACATTGTGGTTTGGATTGCTCAGGAATTGCTCTTTGGCTTGCTTCCCCTGAGTAGTCTCCTAAATCCAGATGTAGCTATGTAAAGGTGAAGAAAAGTCAGACAGTTGCCTGAAAAATTGAAGATAATTTTTTTAAAAGTGGTTTGCAGTGTTGCTCTGTGTGTGATTTTTTAATTTTGCCAATAGAACCCCAAGGATTCTAGAAAGAGAGACAGTGGGTTCAGTGGAAAGAGCTGTGCTTGGAATTTGCCTCTTCTACTTGTGTGACTTGAAGTGCTGTGTACGCAGTGGTATAAACAAATGATTTGGAAAAGGGATACACTGAAACCAGGAGTATTTCTATGTGAGCTCAATAGCCTTGATGAGAAGAGATGAGGACCTGTGTTAGAATCTCTACTGGGAGAGTTCAGAGGAAGGATTTTCAATTGTGATATTGCGAAGACAGAAATGAGAGGACTTGATAAATGACTGGATATGTGAACTAAGAAAGACAGGGTACAACAACAATACTATATGATGACCAGTTCTGATGGACCTGGCCATCCTCAGTAACGAGATCAACCAAATCATTTCCAATGGAGCAGTAATGAACTGAACCAGCTACGCCCAGAGAAAGAACTCTGGGAGATGACTAAAAACCATTACATTGAATTCCCAATCCCTATATTTATGCCCACCTGCATTTTTTATTTCCTTCACAAGTTAATTGTATAATATTTCAGAGTCTGATTCTTTTTGTACAGCAAAATAACGTTTTGGTCATGTATACTTATTGTATATCTAATTTATATTTTAATGTATTTAACATCTACTGGTCATCCTGCCATCTGGGGGAGGGGGTGGGGGGTAAGAGGTGAAAAATTGGAACAAGAGGTTTGGCAATTGTTAATGCTGTAAAGTTACCCATGCATATAACCTGTAAATAAAAGGCTATTAAATAAACAAAAAAGAAAGAAAGACAGGGTAGCTTATTAGCTTATTCTGGGTCAGATACTCAGAAACCATGCCTAATGAACTCTACTCAACTTTGGAACTCATGCCCAGACAAAGCTTGGCATCCAGCTCTTCTGAACATCTTGCCATCTGCCCTGCTGTTTTCAGGCATCTGTCTCCTGCCTCAATCCTCTGCTTTTTAGTTCTTCTTTTGATAATGATAATCAAAGCAATACTCCTTTTGTTTCTGTAAAGCACATGACAATCAATGGTGTTATGGTCCTACTTAAAACTCCTCTGACTTAATAGGCCATGTATCTTGTCACTGGCCCCTGTTCTCCTTTATCTGTTGTTCCTCCTATTCAAATATCCTCAAAGGCAAGGACACATTTCTGTATTTGAATTCTTAGAATCTAATATACTGAATGGCACTTTTAAAAATCTGCTTTTTTAAAATCTATGTTTGCATCAGTAAATGAGAACTTCTTTTATCAAGGCATAGTGACATTTTCTATGTAACTTATTTCAGAAAGATGACAGGAACATTGATATTTTTGGGGGACTGCATAACAAACCTTTGGGAGAAGATAGTCATTTATTAAATTATTTCTGATAGTGAAACCATTTTTCAATTCACTTTGCCACACTTCCCTTATCTAGCACATAGTAGATGTTTTATTCCTTCATTTCAGGAAGAGCAAACCATTACTCTAAAGTCAATTTAGGAAACAGAAGTGTTAGTGATACCTTTGTATGAAATCAAAAAGAGGAAAGTCATGTTTTTTTTTATTTCATTGATTTGATTTTAATTTAAACATTACAAATTCCAGGGACAATCCAATATGTGGGACAAAGAGATGGAAATATACAAATGGCAGTTAAAAGCAAAGGGCTGGACAGAGAATGCAATTAGAAATATAAATTTGAATTCATCTACATAGAAGTAAAACCTGTTTCCAAGTAGGGGCTGAGATCATCAAAGTAAAGTGAAGGAAATTCATAATATAATTTTAGTAAATATCCAAATTTGAGGAATAATAGAGTATTAAAGAAAGAGAGTATGATAGTATCAAGAGATTTTTAGAGACAGTGCAAAAGTCATTTAGCCTCTTTTGCACTCAATTTTCTCATCTACAAAATAAGGTGTTTGGGCTAGATAATCTCTAAAGTCTCATCCAACTCCAAAGCTGTGATACTGTTCTTATTTCTTCGACAAACAATCTCTGTGATTGTGGACATCTAGCTTCTTTAGTTAACTGCCACATTCCAATGGAAACTTTTTAAGAAATGTTGCCAATGAATCATTGACATATAAATTTATTTTTATACATATCTACACACACACATATAAATATATACATTGGTGAGAATTTCCACAAAAGGGGATGCACACTAATGAAGTCACAAGCTTGTACCAGCCCAGTGACTGCCCTCTCCCCACAATGAGTATGAATAGCCAACAAAAAAGTTAATGTAAATGGTGGTCAAAGTTAACCATAAATGCACAGGGGTAATGGAAATCAGTGTAGAAAACAGTATTTAAAAAGAGATTTATTGTACCAAATGTTAAAGAAAAGTTATAAAGGACAGATTTTAATCTTGTTCTGAGACTGGCAAATGAATCCATCAGGCTAAAGAAAAGAGAGACAAAGAGGGAGTGTATGAAAAAATGTTGAAACAAGAGATTAGAGGAAGAAGTCTTTGATAAAGGAATTTGAACTTCATCCTGTAGATTACTCCTGATAATTCACCTCTGGTCTATGTACACCTCAACACTTCAACATCTTAGCCTCATTGCTAAGACTTTCTTATATCTGAGACTGGTAATGAAATTCTTGTCTAACATGTAGAAATCTCATTATACTTTCAAGAAACCTGGTTTATGAAAACTTGTTCAGAAAGTTGAGAATCATGTCTTGTGCCCTAACTCCAGTGGTGAACTTTGTTTTCCTCTTTCTTTTCTGTGTCATGTCCTAATTTTTGAACATCTAAAGAAATTATTCAGTAATTCTTCATATGAAAACATAAAGCTTTTTTAAATCATGAAGGCATCATTTTATTTCAGTGTTTTAAAACCTAAAATTTTCTTTAAGTTCATTGATATAAAGTTAAGATCTAGCATTTTTTTTAAGTTCAAACTTTTGGTTAAAATATGAAGAGGTAAAGTCTATAGAAACTGTAAGGTAAGAAAATCAATTTCATTTGGAGAGAAAGTTAATCACTAGACAAATAGAAAGAAAATAAGATGATTTTCAAAATAGTAATGTGTGAGCATAAAACTATAAGATAGATGCCAGAAATACTGAATTCAACAAATGTCCATCATAGGATTTGTCCCAATGCCAATAGCATTGATTCATGTTTTCTTTCTCTTTTTTGATAAGATGCAAAAACAAAGATAAAATACTTGTACAGCGGTAAATTTGGAGTAGATTTTACTCTGGAAAACATGTAGGCAGATAGAATATTCTTCTAGAGAAGATTCTAAGGTAAAATGTAAAGTGCTTATAAGAGTTTTTCTTCCTTATTTGTTTTGTGATTTGATTTATCTGAGAGTGCAAGATTGAGGTCTCCCGCTATTATAGTTTTGCTGTCTATTTCTTCTCATAACTCTCAACTTCTCCTTTAGGAAGTTAGATGCCATACCACTTGGTGCATATATGTTTAATACTGATATTGCTTCATTGTCTATAGTACCTTTTAGCAAGATATAGTTTCCTTCCTTATCTCTTTTAATTAGATCAATTTTTGCTTTTACTTGATCTGAGATAAGGATGGCTACCCCTGCTTTTTTGACTTCACCTGAAGCATAATAGATTCTGCTCCAGCCTTTTACCTTTACTCTGTATGTATCTCCCTGTTTTAAATGTGTTTCCTGTAAACAACATATTGTAGGGTTCTGACTTTTGATCCAGTCTGCTGTCTACCTCCTCTTTATGGGGGAGTTCATCCCATTCACATTTACAGTTAAAATGACTAATTCTGTATTTCCTGCCATCCTAATATCCCCAGATGATGCTTTTCTTTTTCTTGCCCTCCTTCCCCCCTTCCTTAGTATAAAACTTATTGGTCCCACTTGCATCACCCAGCTTTCCCTGTTTAGTATCCCTCCCTCTTCCCTTTGAATCCCTTCCCCTTTCTTGTACCCTTCCCTTATTACTCTTTTTCCTTTTCCCTTTTCCTCTCCCACTTTTTAATGAGGTGAGAGAAGATTTTCTGTAAAACAAGTGTGTCAATTATTTCCTCTTTAAGCCAACTCTGATGAGAGTAAGATTCGCACAATGTTCCTCCCCCTCTCTAAGTTCCCTCAGATATGGTAGATTTCCTTTGCCTCATCAACGCATGTAGTTTCCCTCTTTTTATATCCCCTCTCCCCTTTTTCTGACACTATCACCTTTCCATTTCTACTTCCCTTTTTTATGCTATATCAGTAAAATCAAATTATACATGTGATTTTCATGTATATCCATAACAGAAATACATTTCTCAAGAGTTCCTTTTACCTTTTTCTACTTGTCTTGAGTCCTGTTGTTGGAGATCAAATTTTTTGTTTAAGTCTGGTTTTTTCTTTAGAGTCAGATAGAATTCCTCTGTTTCATTACATGTCCATCTTCTTCCATGGAAAAAATGCTCAGCTTAGCTGGGTAATTTATTCTTGGCTGCATTCCAAATTCTTTTGCCTTTTGGAATATCAGATTCCAGGCCCTTCAGTCCTTTAATGCTGAGGCAGCCAGATCTTGTGTGACCCTTATTGTGGCACCTTGGTATTTGAACTGTTTTTTCCTGACTGCTTGTAGGATTTTTTCTTTAGTCTGAAAATTCTGAAGTTTGGCCACAATATGCCTCGGAGTCTTTATTTTAGGGTCTTTTTCAGAAAGTGTTCAATGGATTCTTTCCACGCCTATTTTACCTTCCGGTTCTATTACTTCTGGGCAGTTCTCTTTAATGATTTCCTGTAAAAATAGTAGCTAGGCTCTTTTTTTCATCATAATTTTCAGATAGTGCGATGATCCTTAGGTTTTCTCTCCTACATCTATTTTCCAGGTCTGTTGTTTTTTCTAGTAAATATTTGACATTTTTTTCCAATCTTTCATTTTTTGGGTTTTGCTTGACTGATTCTTCCTGTCTCAATGAATCAGTCATTTCTATTTGTTCAGTTCTGATTTTTAGTGTGTTGTTTTCTTCATTAGCTTTTTTTACTTCTTTTTGTATATGTCCGATTGAGTTTTTAAATGAGTCATTTTGCTCTATGGAATTTTTTTCCATTTCACTAATTTATTTTTTTAGTTTCTTTCTCCAATTCACAAATTCTGTTTTCCTGTACTTCTTGGGAGTTTTTTACCTTTTTCAATTCGCATTTCAGGAAATTGTTTTCTTTTTCCACTTTATCAAATTTTTCTTTTATGGAGTTATATGTCTTTTCTGTACTCTCTTGCATAGCTTCTCTTTCCTTTCCCCATTTTTCTTCTAGTTCTATTTTAAGGTTTTTAATAGTCTCTTCTAGGAGAGCCTTTTGTATTGGGGACCAACAATTGTCTGGAGACTGTCTGCTATTTCTCTTCAGGGATGAAAAGCTGTTCTCTTTCTGAGTAGAAACTATCAATTGTCCTTTTGATTTTCTTATTCATTTTGTTAAAGCCTGTAGGGTCTGCTTTCAGGGCCAGGATGTTACCAGCTTCCTCTGCAGAGTAGTGAAAGTGTGTGGACTGGTAGCTGTCCTGCTAGCTGGCTGCAAAAAGCAGGGAGGTAGTGGAGTGCTCTGAGAAAGAGTTCCCCACCCAGAAGTAACTCAGGCCTGAGGGCAGAGCTGGGAAAGTGCCCTGCAAAGAACCCTTGTGTGAGATAATGACTGCCCTGGGGCTAGCCATTGAACAGTGAGCGTTTCACTATCCCAAACCAAATCCTGCCCTGGGGCTGTGGGTATTAGCAGTTGAGCAGTGAATGGATTTGCAGGGACCAGAAGTGTCTCTGCTCTGGGAAGTACAGTCCTGTTGGGGAAGTTCTATTGCTCCAGGCTGAGCCCCCCACTGTGCTGATTAGAGGCTGCCCTGGGCTGTGCCCCCTTGCCATGAGGGTTTATAACTGCCCCCGCAAAAGCCCCAAACTGCAGGATGTGGCTGCAGGGTTGCGTTTCAGTCTCCCTGAGTCACTTCCGGGTTTGAGTAGCTACAGCCAGATCTTGTTAGGTTCTGGCATTTTTTAAGAGTACCTTCTGTTTTAGGCTTTAATTTCTCTGCCAGTTTTCTGCTTTGTAATCAAGGCAGAGCAGTTAGCCTATAGCAGAGTGGTCTCTATAACTTCTCTAGCCACAGAGATCACCCCCACCCCTAGTCTGCTCAGGACGCTAGCCTCTCACTACCTGTGCTAGTCTGTTCCTGGCCCCTCAGGACAAACCTTTCCTGGTGATCTTCCAGATTGACTTCAGCTGGTAAATTGTATGCTTCTGATCTTCCTTCATGAGTTTAAGCAGTGAAGGGCTTTTTCTGAGGCTGGATAAAATAGTTGCTTATGAGGGGAATGAGAGGAGCTTAGAAAGTCACCTGTGCCTTCTCCGCCATCTTTGCTCTGCCCCCTCACCACTTATAAGAGTTTTTGAAAACAAAGTGCTCTGAACTATTTAGGAGACACAGATAAGCAAGGAATACTTTATCTCTACATTAGAAATTTCAGGAGCCAGAGTTGAGATGGCTGAGAAAAGCCAGGAAGTTACCCCAAATCTCCCCAGTTTCCCTGAGAAACAACGTTAAATCAGGCCTCTAAAACAACTATGGAACATTGGAATCCAGAAAAAAAAGATGAAGTGCAACAATTTCCCAGCTCAAGACACCTTAGAAGGACTTCCATAAAGGCCTGTTTCATTTTTGAAAGAGGGGAGTTGAGTAAATGCTGGGCAAGTTAGTGGGATGCTTTTATCAGCAATACAGATCAGCAACTTAAGCCCTTTGTTCCTGGATCAACAGATTAATAGCAGAGCATTTTATACACATAAAAGATAGAGCTAGATAAATCATATATATATATATATATGTGTGTGTGTGTGTGTGTGTGTGTGTGTATGAGAAACAAAGACTCACAAAAATCACTCACACAGCTTAATGTAGAAGTCAATATTACAGGTTTATTAGTCAGCATGAGGGAGTAATGTAAAAAAAAGTACTGGATAATGAATTATTTGAATTTCAGACCTGACTTACATTAATTCATTTTGCATACTTAGGTAAGTAATTTAAATCATCTATGTAAGTTTCACTAGTTATCAGCTACTTTGATAGCTCCAAGAGGTTATTTATATTAGGGAATATTGTCTTCTTATTCTACATGACATTTGTCATTATGAATTCATAAATCCTCTACAGGATATTCATTCAATGATGTTCATCTTAAATCTTGATGTTTTATAGATGCCCATGGAATCAATGGGATGGTTATTGGTATTTTCTCAATCTTGTTAGATATAATTAGAGTATGTATATATATATATAAAATGTGTGAGGCATTTTTACATATAACATTTATTTGATCCTCATAACAACCCTGAAAGGTAGATGTATTATCACCATTTCACCATTGAAGAAACTGTAGCAAATAGAATTAGTTACTTGCCTAGGGTCACATATCCAGTGTCTGAGAACAGATTTCAACTCCAATCTTCCTGATCTAGGCCCAGCACTCTGCTTACTGAGCCACCTAGATGTCACTATGAGATATTGGTGCAGGAAAACCATATACAAATGTTTATTTTTATTATTCCTTAATGTGTTTATTGAATACTCCAGTACACTTGGGACATAAAATTATTTTTCCTGAGCATATATATTTATTACATAATTTATGCCAATACCATAACAAATCAGGATGAGGCCTCTTTAGCTTGATAGTGGATCCTGAATATCTAGGAAAAGAGATTTTCATGTATTTAAACCAGGATACAAGATTAAATAATAGGATTTTTAATTGGAGGGGAAAAAAGTAAGGGTCAATTTAGTAAAGGTAGAGCAAAATGGCTAAATTCTTTAAAAGCAGAGAAAAGAGGTATTCCATTTATCACCTCCAACCTCCAAGGATCTACATTCAAATTCTAAAAATACAATTTTGTCCCTATAAAAATTGTAGATTTTAAATTATTATAGGGTTTTTTGTTGAAAGGCAACTTAGAAATAACCTAATCTAATATTTTGACTCTTTTCAGATGATAAGACTTTAAGGCATATACCAAAAGCTTACAGAAAATAAATTTCAGAATTAGGATTTGAAGCAAGGTCTTATGAAACAAAATTGGGCTTTACAGGTGCTTTCTTACAAATTACAATTTAGTTAGGGTGATAAGGCATGCACATAAAGGTAGACAGAGATTTTAAAATGCCCATCATTAAAATCATTGTTTGAGATTGTGAAAAGAATATTAAGCAAAATCTTAGCTGTTGTAAAGACATTTATATGAATTGCTAATGTTGGGATGGGAGAGAAGAAAGAAAGAGAAAAAAATGTTTTTCTTTTATATATATATATATATATATATATATATATATATATATGAATTTGTAACTGTTCATTTCTCACACTAGTGAAAAAGGCATTGAAGTTGCTGTCAATATTTGGTCTTTAAACTCAGCTATTTTACTAGAGATATTTAACTTGGGAAGGCAAAAGTCTCTACAAACTTAGTACAAAAATAGCATTTGCTAAATTCAAAGTGCTCAAATAGCAAGTGTGATTCCTTCACCAGATTTAATTAAGACTTTTTCAATCAAGTGTGTATTTTATTCACATTTTTATTAATTGGAATGTGGCATGGAAGGCAGAATTTTTTTCTTTAATTTCTACTCCTCTAAGTCATAATTTAGGTAGGAAAACCATTGTCAAAATATAGCCACTGGTTCAGTTTTTAGCAGATGAGGTTTGGGTAAAATAATTCCCCTGGACTGTATGTAATTATTGGAATTAGAATCTTACTCCACATGAAAGTAAATCAAGATTTGAAGGAGGTTTAAGAGTTAATGCATTGTATAAAAAGTAAATCTACATATCAACAGCATTTTTATACATCACTAACAAAGTCCAACAGCAAGAGATACAAAGACAAATTCTATTTAAAATAACTGTTAATAGAGGGGTAGAGCCAAGATAGCAGAGAGGACATACCCATCTTGCTAAACTCTCCTTTTCCCTCAATCTAGTTTTTAATGAAATTCAGCCTCAGAATTAGTGCTTGACTGTCAGAACCCATGAATATTGGAAGTACAACACATTATCAATTGAAGATAATCTTGAAATTCTCCAGAAAAGGTCTGTTTTGCTCATGCATGGGGATGGAGTGGGGCTAAGCCAGACACATATCTCAGGCAGGCAGTAAAAGCAAGGGAAACAGCTCACCCTGAGCAGATGGGGGTGGGCGGGAGTATGGTATCTGCTGGTGGAAAATCTGTGGGGAGAACTCTACCACAGTTTGAGCTACTCTGCCCTGGCAGGAGAGAAGCTATAAATACAAAGAGTAAAGACTATAAACCCAAAATTCTAGAGTCTCTTGGGAGCTGGCCAATCCACCCAACACCCAGAGTAACTCAGCTTGATCCAAGAGCAGCCACAGCTGTATCAACAGTATCAACTAGTGCAGTCATAGCACAGCCCTAGTAGCTGCCTTTCCACTGCTGTTGATTTCAACACAACTGCTAATCTCAGTGTAGCCAGTGGGTGCTGTCCCATCACTCCTTCACTACCCTTTCCTGTTGTCTGTAGAGCCAGTTTGGAAATACCCCATTGCCCCCCATAAGCAGACCATAGTTGCTTATTTTTTTTTCTCAAAATGAGCAAAAAGGCAAAGTGGGCTCTAACTCTTGATAGCTTCTATATGGAAAGAGAGCAGACTTCAAACCCTGAGGAGACTAAAAATAGATTTTCTCTAGATCCAAAGCTGGATATGATCTAGTACATATAACACAAGGCTCTCATAGAAGAAATTTTAAAAAGGATCTTAAAAGAGGGCTAGAAGAAAAATGGGGAAAGGAAAGGAAAGCTGTGCAAGAGATTCAGGATAAGCATGTTACTCATTAAAACTAGAGTGGATAAAAAAATCAGCTCCCTGAAGAACAAAATTAGTGAGTTGGAAAAGATAAACAATTCCCAGGAAAACAGAATTTGTGAATTGGAAAAAGTAAACAATTCCAAGGAAAACAGAATTTGTGAATTGGAAAAAAATAATTCTTTAAAAGAAATTGGTGAAATGGGAAAAAAAATCCACAGAACAAAACAGCTCATTTAACAAGTCAATTAGACAAATACAAAAAGAAATAAAAAAGTAAATGAAGAAAATAATTCATTAAAAATCAGACTTGAAAAAATGGAAATGAATGACTCAAGGAGACAGCAAGAATCAATCAAGCAAAACAAAAAAAAATGGAAAAAATGTTAAATACCTGCTTGGGAAAACAATAGACCTGGAAAATAGATTGATTATTGGACCCCCTGAAAATCATGATTAAAAAAAAGAGCCTAGATACTATTTTTTAAAGGAAATCATCAAAGAGAACTGCCCAGATGTTATAGAAACAGAAGGTAAAATAAACATTGAAAGAATTCATCAATCACCTACTGAAAGAGATCCCCAAATCAAAACACCAAGAAATATTGTAACTAAATTCCAGAATTATCAGACCAAGTTAAAAATACTACAAACATCCAGAAAAAAAGAGCCCCAATAAAAATCACTCAGGATGTAGCAAGATCCACATTAAAGGATAAGGGTCTTGAATCTGATATTCCAAAAGGCAAAAGAATTTGGTATGCACCCAAAAATAACTTACCCAGCCAAAATGAACATTTTATTCCAGGGAAAAAGATTGACATTCAATGAAATAGGTGAATTCCATTTATTTCTGATGAAAAAAACAGAGCTAAGCAAACATTTTTGACTTCCAAATATAGGACTCAAGAGAAGCATAAAAAGGTAAAAAGAACTCTTGAGAACTGTATTTGTTATGGGTATACATAAAAAGTACATGTATAATTTGGTTTTACTGTTATAATATAAAAAAAGAAACTAGAGGTGGAAAGGAAATTGTACTAGAAAAAGGGAAAAGTGGAGGTAAAAAGAGGAAAACTACATCCCACAAAGAGGCAAAAGTAATCTATTATATCTGAGGGAATTAAGGGAAGGGAAGGAATATTGTGTGAACCTTATTCTCAACATATTTCGCTCAAAGAGGAAATATTAAGCATATTTGGCTAACAGAGAAACTTCTCTCACCTCATTAAAAAGTAGGAGAGGAAAAGGGAAAAGGAAAAAAATAGGCTAAATAGAAGGGAACATGGAAAAAATAAAGGAAAGGTATAAGAAAAGTGGAGCAACTTCAGGGGGAGGGAGGGATTCTAAAGAGGGAGGGCTACATAAGGCAAGTGGTGCTCATAAGTCTAATACTGGGGAAGGGAAGAGGGGGAAAGGAAAGAGCAAAACATAATTTGGGGATAATAAGATGGCAGGAAATACAGAATTAGTAGTTTTAACCACAAATGTGAATGGGGTAAACTCCTCCATAAAGCAGAGGTGGATAGCAAACTGGATTAAAAGCCAGAATCCTACAATATGTTGTTTACAGGAAACACACTTGAAGCAGGGTGATAAATACAGAATAAAGCTAAAAGGCTGGAGCAGAATCTACTATCCTTCAGGTGAAGTCAAAAAAGCAGGGGTAGCCATCCTATTCTCAGATCAAGCAAAAACAAAAATTGCTTTAATTAAAAAATATAAGGAAGGGCACTATATCTTGCTAAAGGGCAGCCTAGATAATGAAGCAATATCAATACTAAACATATATGCACCAACTGGTATAGCATCCAAATTCCTAATGGAGAAGTTAAGAGAGCTACAAGAAGAAATAGACAGTAAAACTATAATAGTGGGAGATCTCAACTTTGCACTCTCAGAACTAGATAAATCAAACCACAAAATAAATAAGAAAGAAGTTAAAGAGGTAAATAGAACACTAGAACAGTTAGGTATGATAGATCTTTGGAGAAAACTGAATTGAGACAGAAAGGAGTACATTTTCTTCTCAGTAGTTCAAAAATTAACCATATATTAAAACATAAACACCTCAAATTCAAATGCAGAAAGGCAGAAATAATAAATACATCCTTTTCAGATCACAATACAATAAAAATTACATTCAATAAAAAGCCAGGGGAAAAGAGACCAAAAAGTAATTGGAAACTAAATAATCTCATCTCAAAGAATGCTTGGGTAAAACAGCAAATCATGGACACAATTAATAATTTCACCCAATAGAATGACAATGAGATGTCATGCCAAAATGTGTGGAATGAAGCCAAAGCAGTAATAAGGGGAAATTTTATATCTCTAGAGGCTTACTTGCATAAAATGGAGAAAGAGACAATCAGTGAATTAGGCTTATAATTTAAAAAGCTAGTGTAATGTTCTCTTCTCTTAAATATAATGTTCTCTGGGAGCAGATTTCTCAGGGGGCTTCTTGAGGCAGCCTTTGTTTCAGTTCAGAGTAATAATCACATCAAATGCCGCCAGCTGTTAAAGTCCAGAACTTTACTGTCTCTTCCAAAATAACCTGGTTAGTTTTCTTAGAGGCCTATCTCTCTCCGTGGTTCCAAGAGCTCCTGTTGCTAGTCCTTTCACTCTTCCAGCTTCTGCCTTTAGATCAACTCTGACTCCAAAGCCTCCAGCCAGCACAAAGGTGATATATGGAATGAATCTGACTCCGCCTCTGAGAGTGGCCTTGTAGATTAGTGGGCTTGTCCTTCATGACTTGTGAATCTCCTGGACTTCTCTCTGATTTGTGAATCTCCTGGACTCCTCTCTGAGTGTGAATCTCCTGGACTCCTCTCTGACTTGTGAATCTTGTAGAACTGCAATGACTACTAAATACATTAGTGAGCTAGAGAACTGTTAAGTACCATGCTAAATTATATAACTGACTTAACACCTTGTAAGAATTCTAACAAGCTAGAAAAAGAGCAAATTAAAAACCCCAAATCAAACACTAAACTATTTGGTATTGGCTAAGGAATACATTAGTTGATCAGTGGAATAGATTAGGTTCAAGGGATAAAACAATCAACAAATATAGCAACCTAGTCTTTGACAAACCCAAAGATCCCAGCTTTTGGGATAAGAACTTACTGTTTGATAAAAATTGCTGGGAAAATTGGAAACTAATATGGCAGAAGCTAGGCATTGATCCATACTTAACACCATACACCAAGATAATGTCAAAATGGGTTCATGACCTAGGCATAAAGAATGAAATTATTAATAAATTAGAGGAACACAGGATAGTTTACCTCTCAGACCTGTGGAAGGGGAAGGTCTTTATGACCAAAGAAGAACTAGAGATCATTACTGATCACAAAATAGAAAATTTCGATTATACAAACTGAAAAGTTTTTGTACAAAACAAAACTAATGCAGACAAGATTAGAAGGGAAGCAATAAACTGGGAAAATATTTTTACAGTCAAAGGTTCCGATAAAGTCCCTCATTTCCAAAAATATATAGAGAATTAACTCTAATTTATAAAAATCAAGCCATTCTCCAATTGAAAATGGTCAAAGTGATATGAACAGACAATTCTCAGATGAAGAAATTGAAACTATTTCTAGTCATATGAAAAGATGCTCCAAGTCATTATTAATCAGAGAAATGCAAATTAAGACAACTCTAAGATACCACTACACACCTGTCAGATTGGCTAAGATGACAGGAAAAATAATGATGATTGTTGAGGGGATGTGGAAAACTGGGACATTGATGCATTGTTGGTGGAGTTGTGAATGAATCCAACCATTTTGGAGAGTAGTTTGGAACTATGCTCAAAAAGTTATCAAACTGTGCATGCCCTTTGATCCAGCTGTGTTACTACTGGGATTATATCCCAAAGAGATTATAAAGAAGGGAAAGGGACCTGTATGTGCACGAATGTTTTGGCAGCCCTTTTGTAGTGGCTAAAAACTGGAAACTGAATGGATGTCCATCAGTTGGAGAATGGCTGAATAAATTGTGGTATATGAATATTATGGAATATTACTGTTCTGTAAGAAATGACCAACAGGATGATTTCAGAAAGGACTGGAGAGACTTACATGAACTGATGCTGAGTGAAATGATCAGGACCAGGAAATAATTATATACTTCAACAACAATACTATATGATGACCAGTTCTGATGGACCAGGCCATCCCCAGCAATGAGATCAACCAAATCATTTCCAATGGAGCAGTAATGAACTGAACCAGCTATGCCCAGAAAAAGAACTGTGGGAGATGACTAAAAACTATTACATTGAATTCCCAATCCCTATATTTATGCACACCTGCATTTTTGATTTCCTTCACAAGCTAATTGTACAATATTTCAGAGTCTGATTCTTTTTGTACAGCAAAATAACGTTTTGGTCATGTATACTTATTGTGTATATAATTTATATTTTAATATATTTAACATCTACTGGTCATCCTGCCATCTAGGGGAGGGTGGGGGTAAGAGGTAAAATTGGAACAAGAGGTTTGGCAATTGTTAATGCTGTAAAGTTACCCATGCATATATCCTGTAAATAAAAGGCTATTAAAAAAAAAGAACATATAGGAATGAGAAAAAAAAAAAGAAAACAGAGAAAGAAAAATTTAGACCAATCTCCCTAATGAACTTTGATGCAAAAAATTTAAATAAAATCTTAGCAAAAAGATTACAGGAAATAATGCCCAGGAAAATACATGACAGAGTAGGATTTATACCTGGAATGCAGGGCTGGTTCAATATTAGGAAAACTATTAGCATAATTGACTATATCAATAGCCAAATGAACAAAACCTGTACGATCATTTCAACAGATGTAGAAGAAATATTTAATAAAACATACAACACCAATTCCTAGTTAAAAAAAAACACTTGAGAATATAGGAATAAATGGACTTTTTCTTAAAAAGTCAGTAGCATCTATTTAAAATCATCAGTAAGCATCATAGTTAATAATAATAAACTGGAACCATTCCCAATAAAATCAGGAATGAAACAAGGTTGCCCACTATCACCATTACTATTCAATATTGTATTCGAAATGCTAACTTTAGTAATAAGATCTGAAAAAGAGATTAAAGTAATTCAAGTAGGTAGTGGGGAAACCAAATGACCAGTCTTTGCAGATGATATAATGGTATACTTAGAAAACCCCAGATATTCTACTAAAAAGCTATTAGGAATAATCCGTAACTTTAGCAAAGTTGTAGGATACAAAATAAATCCACATAAATCATCAGCATTTAAAAAAGGTTATTATAGCTTTTTACTTACAAGATATATGCATGGTAATTTTTCAGCGCTGACCCTTGCAAAACCTTCTATTCCAACTTTTCCCCTCATTCTCCCCACCCAGATGGCAGGTCCATATACATAGAGTTATTTTGCTGCAAAAAAAAATAGGGCTTAGAAATAAGGTAAAAAATAACCTGAGAAGGAAATAAAAATGATGTGGACAAAAACAGAGAGAGTAGAAATGCTATGCTGTGGTTCACATTCATTTCCCATAGTTCCTTCACTGAGTATATATGGTTCTTTTCATTATTGAACAAATGCAAATGGTTTGGTTCATCTCATTGTTGAGGAGAACCATGTCCATCAGAATTGATCATCATATAGTATTGTTCTTGAAGTATGTAATGATCTCCTGGTCCGGCTCATTTCACTCAGCATCAGTTCGTATAAGGCTCTCCCAGTCTCTCCATATTCATCCTGCTGGTCATTTCTTACAGAACCATAATATTCCATAACATTCATGTACCACAACTTATTCAGCTATTCTCCAATTGATGGGCATGCATTCAATTTCCAGTTTCTAGCCATTACAAAAAGGACTGCCACAAACATTTTTGAACATACGGGTTCCTTTACCTTCTTTAAAATTTCTTCAGGATATAAGTCCAGTAGTAACACTACTAGTAGTAACTACTGGTAGTAACAGTTGTAATCAAAGGGTATGTATAGTTTGAGAACTTTTTGTGCATAGTTCCAAATTGCTCTCCAGAATGGTTGTATGCATTCACAATTCTACCAACAATGTATCAGTGTCCCAGTTTTCCCATGTCCCCTCCTACATTCAGCATTATCTTTACCTTTCATCCTAGCTAATTTGAGAGGTGTGTAGTGGTAATTTAGAGTTGTCTTAATTTGCATTTCTCTGATTAATAATGATTTGGAGCATCTTTTCATATGGATAGAAATAGTTTCAATTTCTTCATCTGAAATTGTCTGTTCATATCCTTTCACCATTTATCAATTGGAGAATAACTTGATTTCTTATAAATTAGAGTCAATTCTCTACATATTTATAAATGAGGCCTTTATCAGAACATTTGACTGTAAAAATGTTTTCCCAGTTTATTGCTTCCCTTCTAATCTTGTCTGCATTTGTTTGTAGAAAAGCTTTTTAATTTGATATAATTAAAATTTTCTATTTTGTCATCAATAATGATCTTTAGTTCTTCTTTGGTCACAAATTCCTTCCTCCTTCACAGATCTGAGAGGTAACCTTTCCTATATTCTTGTAACTTATTTATAATCTCATTCTTTGTGCCTAGATCATTAACCCATTTTGACCTTATCTTGGTATATGGTGTTAAGTGTAGGTTAATGCCTAGTTTTTGCCATACTAATTTCCAATTTTCCCAGCAGTTTTTGTCAAACGTTGAATTCTTATCCCAAAATCTAGTGTCTCTATGTTTGTCAAACACTAGATTATTAAAATTATTGACTATTTTGTCCTGTGAATCTAACCTATTCCACTGATCAACTAGTGTATTTCTTAGCCAATACCAAATGGTTTTGGTGACCGCTACTTTATAATATACTTTTAGATCAGGTACAGCTAGGTCACCTTCATTTGATTTTTTTTTCATTAGTTCTCTTGAAATTCTTGACCTTTTTGTTCGTCCATATGAATTTTGTTGTTATTTGTTTTCTAGTTTCTTGGGAGTCTGATTGTTATTGCACTAAATAAATGGATTAGTATAGGTAGTATAGTCATCTTTATTATATTTTCTTGACCTATCCAAGAGCACTTAATATTTTTTCAATTGGGTAGATCTGATTTTATTTGTGTGGAGTTTTATTGTTTTGCTCATAGGCTCCCTGACTTTCCCTTGGCAGATAGATTTCCAGATATTTTGTACTACCGGCAGTTACTTTAAATGGAATTTCTCTTTGTATCTCTAACTGTTGGATTTTGTTAGTGATACATAACAATGCTGATGATTTATGTGGGTTTATTTTGTATTCTTCAACTTTACGAAATTTGTGGATTATTTCTAATAGATATTTTATTAGAATCTCTGGAGTTTTCTAAGTACACCATCATATCATCTGCAAAGAGTGATCATTTAGTTATATAGTAGATTCTGCTCCAGCCTTTTACCTTTATTCTGTATGTATCACCCTGTTTCAAGTGTGTTTCCTGTAAACAACATATTGTAGGATTTTGGCTTTTAATCCAATCTACTGTCCACCTTTGCTTAATGGAGGAGTTTATCCCATTCACATTTGTGGTTAAAACTGCTAATTCTGCATTTCCTGCCATCTTATTATCCCCAAATTATGTTTTGCTCTTTCCTTTCCCTCTCCTCCCCTCCTCAGTATTAGACTTATGAGCACCACTTGCCTTAAGTATCCCTCCCTCTTTAGAATCCCTTCCTCCCCCTTGAAGTTGCTCCCTTTTTCTTATAACTTTCCCTTATTTTTCAATATTCCCTTCTATTTAGCCTACTCTTTTCCTTTTCCCTTTTCCTTTCCCACTTTTTAATGAGGTGAGAAAAGTTTCTCTGTTAGACAAATATGCTTAATATTTTCTCTTTGAGTCAAATCTGATGAGAATAAGGTTCACACAATGTTCCTCCCCTTCCCTTAATTCCCTCAGATATGAGAGGTTTCCTTTGCCTATCTGTAGGATGTAATTTCTCTCTTTTTATCTCCCCTTTTCCCTTTTTCTGGTACAATTTCCTTTCCACCTCTAGTTTCTTTTTTTATATTATAATAGTAAAACCAAATTATACACATGCTCTTTATATATGCCCATAACAAAAATACAGTTCTCAAGAGTTTTTTTTTTATCTTTTATGCTTTTCTTGAGTCCTATATTTGGAGGTCAAATTTTTTGTTTAGCTCTGTTTTTTTCATTAGGAATAAATGAAATTCACCTGTTTCATTGAATGTCCATCTTCTTTCCTGGAAGAAAATGCTCAGCTTAGCTTGGTAGTTTATTGTTGTCTGGTTTCCAAGTTCTTTTGCCTTTCAGAATATCAGATTCCAAACCCTTCAATCCTTTAATTTGGAAGCTGCTAGATTCTGAGTGATCCTTTTTATGGCTCCTTGGTATTTGAATTGTTTTTCTGGCTGCTTATAATAGAGTCCCACATCATCAGCATTTTTATACAGCACTAACAAAATCCAACAGCAGGAGATATGAAGAGAAATTCCAATAAAAATAACTGTTGATAATATAAAATATTTGGGAATCTATCTGACAAGGGGAAGTCCTGAACTATTTGAGCAAAACTACAAAACATTTTCCACACAAATAAAATCATATCTAAACAGTTGGAAAAATATTAAATGCTCCTGGGTAGGCTAAGTGAATATAATAAAGATGACAATACTACCTATGGAGGAGGAAGGAATTTGTGACCAAAGAAGCACTAGAGGTCATTATTGATCACAAAATAGAAAATTTCAATTATATTAAGTAAAAAAGTTTTGTACAAATAAAACAAATTCGGACAGGATTAGAAGAGAAACAATAACCTGGGAAAACATTTTTACAGCTAAAGACTCTGATAAAGGCCTCGTCTCTAAAATGTATAGAGAACTGACTCTAATTTATAAAAAATCAAGCCATTCTCCAATTGATAAATGATCAAAGGATATAAACAAACAATTTTTGGATGAGGAAATTGAAACTATTTCTAGTCATATTAAAAGGTGTCCCAAATCATTATTGATCAGAGAAATGCAAATTAAGACAACTCTGAGATACCACTACATACCTGTCAGATTGGCTAATACGAAAAGATAATGATGAATGTTGGAGGGGAAGTGGGAAAACTGGAACAGGGATACATTGTTGGTGGAATTGTGAATGAATACAACCATTCTGGAGAGCAATTTGGAACTATACTCAAAAAGTTATCAAACTGTGCATACCCTGTGATCCAGAAGTGTTACTACTGGGCTTATATTTCAAAGAGATCTTAAAGATGGGAAAGGGACCAATATGTGCAAAAATATTTGTGGCAGCTCTTTTCATAGTGGCTAGAAACTGGAACCTGAATGGATGCCCATTAGTTGGAGAATGATGGAATAAGTTATGGTATATGAATATTATAGAATATTATTTTTCTATAATAAATGATTGGGAGGATGATTTTAGAAAGGCCTGGAGAGACTTACATGAACTGATGCTAAATGAAATGAGGAGAACCAGGAGATCATTGTACATGACCATATCAATATTATAAGATGATCAGTTCTGATGAATGTCACTCTTTCCAGAAATGAGATGATTGATGTCAGTTTCAATGATCTTGTGATGAATAGAGCCATCTACACCCAGGAGAGGACTGTAGGACTGAATGGGGATCACAACATAACATTCTCATTCTTTTTGTTGATGTTCACTTGCATTTTGTTTTCTTACACATTTACTTTCTTTTTTTTAAATCTTATTTCTCTTATGCAGTAAGAGAATTATAAATATGTTTACACATATTGTATTTAACATATATTTTAACATGTTTAATATATATTAGATTGCTTGCCATCTATGAGAGGGGGTTGGGAGAAGGAGAAGTAAATCTGGAACACAAGGCTATGCAAGGGTCAATGTTGTCAAATTATCCATGCATATGTTTTGAAAATAAAAAGCTTTATTTTTTTGTGATTTTAAAATGTAACATTTTATTGCTTATATGGTTCAAAACAGAACAGGTTTATTTTCCTTCTGAATTTGGAAGTACTGTACAATTAAGTAAAAAGAGGAATAAATATTATCAAAACAAATCCCAACTTTTAGCAGCAGTTTTAAGTTCCCTTTAGAAAAATATGAATTCCAATATTTCCTGATTAATACATGGACTGAAGTCACTAAGATTAACTTCCTTCTTGAAGAAAGTGAGGGACAAAGACGTATAGACAAACAAGGGTCAAGAATATGATGAATCTTTCTGAAACTAGCATTTGACTTTCATGTAACTCCCCAAAGCTATTTAAAAAAAATTGCCCCACAAAGTTTTCTCTAATGTAGTGATCGAATTATTTCAGTATTAAGTCCATTAATCAAAAAGCAAAATGAAACAAAACTAAGTGTAAGATTCACCCATAGTTTAAATATATTATAAACTTGACATTTTAATATTGGGCATCAGAAGAGGAAAAGGGAGGGAAACCAACAAGCAGCAACAAAACTTCAAATTCAATTAATAAAAATGCCCAAAAAATGTGGCAAGACTTTATCATCTACTCAGATATAAAGACTAAGTAAAACTTTAGCTCAGTAATGATAATTGCTAGCTGTCATCCTAGCAGCACTGCTCAGAGCTGTTATCTGCTACATCTCACTGAAGCACAGAGATTAGTGATGGCTTTCCCCCCACAATATTGCCCAGTTTAATGTGGAAAGTCCCCAAAGAAACAAGCTGACAAAAAAAGAAAAACAAAAAGAAAGGCCCATGAGAAACCCCAAATAGTAACATCAACAACAATTAAAATAAAATGAAGGGAGCATGTGTGAATTGGGTTTGCATTCTGCAGATGACAGCCTATAGCACTTCAAAGATAATGGAATCTAGTTCATGCTGGTGGTAAGATAAAGTAACAAAATAACTGAATTTCACATTTATTTGAAAAAGTCATATTTTATTAATAAGTTAAGAGAAAAACTTCCAGAGGGAGTCAACATAGCTGAGTATAAAAACACTCAGTCTAGAGGTGGAGCCAAAATGGCAGAGTAAAGGCAGGAACTCATCCAACTTTTCCCCCAAACTGTTCCAAATTCCTCTAAATAACGACTCTAAAAAACTTTAGAGCATCAGAACACCAAAAAAGATGGAGTAAAACATTTTCCAGCTGAAGGTAACTTACAAGCTCAGCAGAAAAGGTCTGTGACTGTAGGGTGGGAGTCCAGGGTACAATCCTGGGGCAGGCTATGCCAGCAGCCCCAAATCCAGCTTCAGCCTGACCTTTGAATCAATGGCAGTACTGGTGGCAACAGGGTGGAGTTCCATCCCAGCACATCAGCCCCATCAGCAAAGCAGGGCCGTTGCTTTAGCACACTAGATCTTACTGGGGGTAGGGGCATTCCTAACAGCTACAGAGAAGAAAAGAATGTTTGTGGTCAGGTTCCTAGAAGGATGTCTGAAAATAACTGCACAAAATCCCTAAAGTTTAGAACAGTGCACCCTTCACCATGGAAGTACAGCCCTACCTTAACAAAGAGTTAAAAGTCAAGTAATAGGTTAGGAAAATGAGCAGACAACATAAAAAGTTTCTGAACATTGAAAGTTATTATGATGACAAGAAAGACACACACTCAGAAGATGATAATAAAGTCAAAACTCCTCTATCCAAAGCCTCCAAGAAAAACAAGAATTGGACTCAGGTCATGGAAGAATTCAAATAGGATTTTGAAAATCAAGTAAGAAAGATGAAGGAAAAAAATAGGAAAAGGAAAATACTCAGTTCAAATCTCTTAACATTCCTCTCAAAACAACTTTTAATTAATGCCTCAATTCGAATTCTGGAGTGGTAGAGTCAACAAAATGCCAGAGTAAAACATTCTTCTAACCCAAGACAAGTTAAGAGGTCTGAATGATTGATCTATGACCCAGAGGAAGAGGCTGAAACAGGATCATATATATGAATAATATCAGGTTCAGCAGTTAATATTAGGAAAACCATAAGCATAATTGATCATATTCATAATAAAAGAATATCAAATGATTATATCAAAAGATGTAGAAAAATCCTTTGACAAAATACAGCAACCATTCCTATTAAAACACTCAAAAAACATAAGAATCAATAGAGCTTTTCTTAAATGATAAGAAGTATCTATTTGAAAAGAGGAGTAGGCATTATTTGTAATGAGGATAAGTTTGGTGCCTTCCCAATAAAATCTGAAGTGAAGCAAAACAGCCATTTTCATCACTATTTTTCAGTGTTGTATTAGAAATGCTAGCTATAATAAAAATCAAAAATAGACAATGAAAAAACAAAGCTATCATTTTTTGCAGGTGGTATAATAATATATTTAGAGATCCCTAGAAAGTCGATTAAAAAGCTAGTTGAAACAAATAAATTTTATAAAATTACAGAATATAGCATAAACCCACAAAAATCAACAGCAATTTTGTATATGTCAATCAAAATCCAGTAGGAAAAAATAGAAAGACATCCCATATAAAATGATTACTGTCAAAGGCAATTCCAATAAACTTTGGATAGAAAACACCCATGCATCCAGAGAGAGAACTATTCAGAATGAATATAAATCAACACATGCCATATTTATTTTTTCCTTCTTTTTTTCCCCTTCTTATAGTTTTTCCCTTTTGTTTTGATTTTTTCTCTCAACATGATTCATTAAAATATATATTTAAAAATTAATGTATACGTATACCCTAAAAAATAAAGAAAACAACATCAAAAATTTTAAAATAATTACAGGAGGATTCTGGAAGGATGGCAGAGAAGATCTAAAAAATCCAAGTTCTCTAGATTTACTTTACAAGCAAGATAACATAGCAACTCAGTGAACATGGAGAATTAAAAATAAATGAGAACTGGGGCATAACAGAGGTCCTCCTGGAACAACCTGGGAAGATCTAAAGAAAGATACCAGGAAAAAGTTTTAGTCCTTATAAGTGTAAATATGTCTATGCTTTCATGTGAAAAAAAAATAAGCTGCAAGCACTAAGGCTAGCTGAATAGAAGATAGCCTTGGTCTTAGTCATAGGAATTTCACCTCCCTGCCAGTTTGGGGAGTCCAACATCTGAATACTGAAGATTAAGGGAAGTTTTGCTAATAAGGAATGCCATGTCTACATGTGCTGCTGAGACTACCATGTATGAGAAGGAACCAATACATCTAGTGAATGAAAAAGCAGTGGAGTAGGATGCTGCTGACTATGGACACTTATAGAAAAGTGAGGCTCTTGGTTTCAGTTCCAGATCAGAGTGGAGAAGTAGAGGAGGACCTGCGGCCAGAGAGACTATTCCCTAACTCTAAGGACTAAAAAGGATTACAAGTACAAACTAAAAAAACAAAAACAAAAAAATACTACAACTCCACCTAGTGCATTAGTATCTCAAGTTTTGTTTCCAAAACTTATAATTTTTCTTCTTTGTCACATTAGCCAATGTCATAGGTATTAGGTAGTGTCTCCAGACTGATTTTATTTGCATTTCTCTAGTTAAAAGCAATTTAGAGCACTTCTTAAGATATCTATAGATAGTTTTGATTTCTTCATCTGAAAACTGCCTATTCATATCCATTTATCCAGCCTTTTACCTTTCCTCTCTGTGTATCTCTTTGCTTTGTGTTTTTTGTAAACAATATATAGCAAGATTTTAATTTTACATCCAATATTCTGCTTCTATTTTATGAGAAAATTCATCTCATTTACAATCACAATTATAATTACTAAATATATATTTCCCTCCATTCCATTTTCTTCCTGTCTGTTCTCTCTCCTTTTACCTTTTCCCTCATCACCAGTGTTTTACTTCTGTCTACTACTTACCCTGGTCTTTCTTCTCTTCTGACAGTTGCCCAATCCCTTTATTTAATCTCTTACCCTCCTACTTCTCTGTCAGGTGAGATAGATTCCTACATTCTACTGAATGTGTATTTTATTCCCTCTTTGAGCCAATGCTGTTTAGAGGAAGGTTCACATGATGCTTATGGCCCTATCCTTCCCTTTCATGACTCTTCATGAGAAATGTACTTCATTCTACCTCTCCCTTCCTTCTGCATCCAGTGTACTCCTCTTTCTTGTGCCTTAATTATTTTTACCTCATTCCCTCATTCTAGCTATTTTATTCATGGCACAAATTTTAAGAATTACAAGTAACATCTTCCCATATGGGAATGTAAACATTTCTGCTTCATTGAGTCTCTTATGTTTTCTTTTCCTTTTTTCTTTTTTTTTTTAGTCTTCTCTTGGATCTTGATATTAGAAATATTTTTTTCCTTAAACTCTGATTTTCTGATAAAAGCTTGAAATCCTTATATTTCACTGAATGAACATTTTTCCCATTGAAGCATATGCTCAATTTTGCCAGCTAAGTGTTCGTTGGTTGTAGTTCTAGTGCCTTTGCCTACTGAAATATCATGTTCCATGATCATGATCCTTTAATGTTGCAAATACCAAATCATCTGTAATCTTGATAAAGATTCCCTGACATTTGAATTGTTTTTTTATGGCCAGTTGCTGTATTTTTCCTTGACCTAATAAGTTCTGTAATTTGACAATCATGTTTCCAGAGTATTTATTTTGTGATTTTTTTTTGAGAGGAGGTTGGTGGATTCTCTCAATACCTATTTTCCCTTTTGATTCCAGTTCATCAGAGTACTTTTACTTAGTCATTTCTTAAAAAGATAACATCTAGACTATGCCAAAGGGCAATCAAATTATGCATATCCTTTGATCTAGCAGTTTCTTTACTGGGCCTATAAAGAGATTATAAAAAAGGGAAAAGGAGCCACATGTGCAAAGATTTTTGTAGCCACCTTTTTTGTAATGGCAAGGAACTGGAAACTGAGTGGATATCTATCAGTTGGAGAATAGCTGAATAAGTTATGGTATATGAAAGTTATGAAATATTATTGCTCTATAAGAAATTATCACCAGGATTACTTCAGAGAGCCCTGGAGAAACTTACATGAATTGATAGAAAGAGAAGTGAGTAGAAGCAAGGGAACACAGCAATAGCAAAATTATGTGATGATCAATTCTGATAGTGATGGACAGTGTGGTGTTTCAGACCAATTCCAATGGTGTTGTGATGGAGAGAGTCCTCTTCACTCAGAAAGAGGACTGTAAGGACTGAGTATAGATCACAATATAGCATTTTCATTCTTTTCCTTTCTCATTTTTTCCTTTTTAATCTTATTTTGTTGTGCAGCATGATAATTGTGAATATATGTATAGAAAAATTGCACGTGTTAAACATATATTGGGTTATTTTCTGTCTAGGGGATGGGTTGGGGAGCAGGAAGGATGAAAAATATTGGGAACAAAAAGGCGTTAACAAGGGTGAATGTTGAAAACTATCTATGCATATGTTTTGAAAATAAAAAGCTTTAAAAACCAAACCACACAAAAACCAAACCAAACCAAACTAAACAAACAAATTACAAAAAAGATCATATCCAGGTCCTCCTTTTGATTATGACTTTCAGGTATCCCAGTGATTCTCATTATGTCCTTCCTGGGTATATTTTCTACTTTATTTCTTTTTTTCCATGAGGTATTTTACATTTCTTTCATTTTTTATTCTTTTAAATTGTTGTCTTGGTTTTTTCATTTTTCATAGAGCTTTTAACTTTCATTTAATTAGGTCTAATTTGCAGTTGTCTATTTGCTCCCATGCTACACAGAAGTAACTGGTGGTTCTGAGACCTGAAGTCTCCCTTGGCCATGCTGAAGCATATGAGGGATCTTTGTGTTGGTGTTTTTCTTCTCTTCTCCTTTGGAGCTCAGGATCTTCTACTTGCTTCTTGAGATGAGGATTGCTTCTAAATTATTGGGATATTCCCTGTCTTGGACTCTCTTCTTTTCCCCGAGTGAGACAGACCTTTCTTGACAATCTTCCCATTCTTGAGTTAAAAATTGTTTTTTTTCCCTATCTTTTTTGCTGGTTCTGGTATTTTATGATTAGTTTCTGTTGTTTGGAGGTGAATATGGGAATGTTATGGCAGTTTTTTGATTATTCTGACATCTTGGCTCCTGGAAGCCTCAAAAATGTAAATTAAAACAACTCTATGGTACTATGTCACATCCATCACATTGACTAACTAGACAGAAGAGGAAAATGACAAATGATGGAAGGGATATAAAACAAAATCTGGAGGACTGCTATTGCTGGAGTTGTAAATTAGTCCAATTTTTCTGGAGAGAAATTTGGAATTTCATGCAAATGATTATAAAACTGAATACCCTTTGATCTAGCAATGCCACTAACTTCTGGATTCCAAAGAAATCAAAGGGAAAAACTTATTTGCCTATAGATATTTGTAACAACTCTTTTTGTAAAAAATATGGAAAACTGGGAAGATGCCCCTATTCGTGCAATAGAAGAACAAGTTGTGTTACATAATTGTGATGAAATACTCTTGTAGTATAAGAAATGATGAGCAGGATGTTTTCAGAAAAACCTGGGAAGACTTATATGAACTCATAAAAAGTGAAGTGAATTGAGCCAGGAGAACATTGTCCATTGTAACATCAATATTATAATAATGGTAAACTGTAAAAGACTTAGCTTTTCTGATTAAGACAACAATAGAGGATAATTCCAATGGACCCATATTGAAAAATGTTATGCACCCACAGAGAGACAACTAATAAATTCTGAATACTTATTGAAGTATACATTTTTAAAATTCTTTATTTTTATTGTTCTATTTTGTTTTTCTTTCCTTTAAGACATGGTTAATATAGAAATATTTTGCATGGCTTCTTATGTATAATGAAAATCAAATTTTTGCCTTCTCCAAGAGGAGGGAGTGAAGAATGGGGGAGGAAGAAATTGGGATTCAAATTGAAAAAAAGATTGTTGATTTTTAAAATATAATTGGGAAATATTTAATGAAGTAAATAAGTTAAGGCAATGTGGTATAGTGGATAGAAAATTAGATTTGAAATGAGGAAGACTTTGGTTTAAATCTTATCTTTGAGATTCGCTACTTCTGTGACCCTGGTCAAGTCATCTAATTTTCTCAGTTTTAATTCCTTCATCTATAAATTGAGAGGGTTGGATGACATAACCTTTAATGTCTGTTCAAGCTCCAAGTCTTTGATCCTATGTGGTTAGAGTCAGAGATAGCTGATGTATATTCCACAGGTACCCATCCAATGTAGAAGGCCTACACTGTATTGGATAGATTCCTTTAATTCAAGAAATATAAATGAGAAGAATTATTACATAAAGAGTACATGTGTGAATTGCTATATTCTTTTTCATTGATGGCTGATGGAAGTATCTATTTAAATGTTATTTCTGATCCATTAAACCAAGCACTTAAAAAGTACCAATTCTTTGCTTTCAAGGAGAGTTCAATCTATAAAGGGATGTGAACATTGCATATAGTTATTTATAATATTAGTTAATCAATTACAATAAGAGAATTCCATTATATTTAGAGCTGGAAGTCACCTGACAAAATATATATCTTTCACTTTTTATAAAGAGAGATTAATTACCCTTCCTAGAGTCGTATAGAGAGTAGAGATGTCTTTTGAATTGAGATCTTCTGATTCAAAGCCAGCATGCCTTTTTCTCTTTAAACTATAAAATAGAAATATTAGAAGGTTATGAGCTGAGTTCCAGGCAAATTATACAGATTATGCTTTTTCTTTATATAGGAAGAATAAAGTCATTATCAATTTCAGAATTCAATGATAGGTTTTATTTTTTTTAATAGGTTAGTGTCTATGAAACATTATTTGATGCTTCTTCAGTGTTGTGATATGGAAGCCAACTGCCAGTGGCTGCATGAAGTTTAACTCAGACCTGTAGAATGGGTTTCTTCAGGAGAGAGGATGATGATGATACAAGGAGACTGAGAGGCATTGCTGTTCTCTGACCTCTCCACTGAGAGGTTGTTGCATTGTCTGACCTCTCTCCTCTTCCCTCTGCCTCCAATTTATTTCATTCCCAGTCCACAAGCAACACCTGTATCAGTAAAGGCTGCTTTGCAACTCCTTCAGATGTTATGATTCATCTGTGGAAGCTCTTGGAAAATTGACCTACTGTTCACTTAGGCATGGTCCTTAACACTTAGAACCAAAGAACTTTTGTGTTTTTCCTATGTGTAAATTTAATAAGAAGACATTCATAATGCAGTCAATTACATATACTTAAGTAGTCAAGGTTATTATTTAATATGTTTGAAATATAGCATATTTTTTCTTTTTATCTGTACTTGAAATGCAGTATGGATTAGTGGTGGGAGAGCCACTCTTAAACCATGCAGAAAAGGATTATATTCTGCTACTCACAATTAATGACCACAAAATCATTAGCAATGGTCTATTTATTTATTTATTTATTTTTTGCTGAGGTAATTGGGATTAATTACCCAGGGTCTCACATCTAGGAAGTGTTAAATGCCTGAGACTAGATTTGAACTTAGGTCCTCCTGACTTTAGGGCTAGTATTCTATCTACTGCACCAACTAGCTGCCCCTGTGGTTTAACTTCTCAGTGGTTCCAACCCTGGCAATGTCTCTAAAACATTAACAGAAGACATAACAGAAAATAAGTAGGATTACCAATAAATTGGTAATTCTTTTCTAGTCTATTGTAAACACATATTGAAATATATATCATAAAGTGATTGTTTTATGTTAAACTATATATCTGACATGTGTAAATCTATTCACCTATCTATCTATCTATTACCATGGGCTACTAAGACTAACTTGGCATATCTGCATTTGTGCAAAGAGTTTATTTTTTTCTTTGGAACTCCCTCAAACACTCAAATGGATCTTTAATTTCATTCATTCCAAGAAGGTGTTTTATCAATGATGTTTCCAAGCCATCTATACTTGATCAATCTATATTATTTTCATCCATGCTTTATCCAATATTTACATGTTTAGTAGAATGTGAGGTTCTTGAGGGCAGATACTATTTTTTTTGGTCTTTTTTATGTAGCCAGAGTTAATGTCTGGAAGATAATAGATTCTTAACAAATTCTTCTTAACTTCACAATAGCAAATCCATTCAACTTGCTGGTGGTTTTCCCCTCCCTTCTTTTGAGGTCATGTTTATCAGTGCCAATCTACCTATTATCTTCAATCACTGCAGTTGATTCCCTTTTTTTCTGTCATGTAATCACCTGTTTTTTTTCCTTCTCCTCCTTGGTTGTATATTACAGCTTTTTTTTTTTTATCATTGGTGAGACAATTGGGGTTAAGTGATTTGCCCAGGATTACACAGCCAGGAAGTGTTAAGTGTCTGAGGCTAGATTTGAACTCAGATCATCCTGACTTCAGGGCTGGTGCTTTATCTACTGCACCACCTACCTGTACTTTTTAAAAGGCGCTCTTTATGATGATAATTTATAATTTGTTTTTAATTAGGTTTTTTTAGAGGTATTTGTGTTCTAGTTCTCTCTAAAATGAAGTAATATAAGTTAAATCTATGTACTGAAAAAAAAAAAAGAAAAATTAAACTTAGCGTTAATAAAAGTACCTTTCAATTTCCTGAAAGCAATCCAGCCTGTTCTCTTCCTTTTCAATTTTGGGCCTTATTCATTTTCCATCTGTACCTTCTGTCCTAGATATACACAATGTTAAACAAACTCTATAGAGTATTCATTCAGAAGCATGTTGGAATCTGGGCAATAGACAGACTTCATCTATTTGGTCTTTCCTGAACAGACGAAATTCATTTGAGTAATTACAGATCTCTTCCAGGAAGTTCTTCAATTTCTTGGAGCTTGGTTAAATCAATGGAATCTTATGCTGAATTCTCTTCATCACAGTGGCATGTAGATCATGACAATTAATTCCCTTTGAAAATAAAGTCATAGTCAATTTCTATCACCTTATAGAAATAAGTTCTATAGGAATTATTATAAAGTAATAATCAAACTGTCACTAATACCTGATAGTCTAACAATTCTTGCTTTACCAGGAGGTTGCTTTGTTTTATCTCTTTCAAAACACATGTTCTTTTTAAGTTGCAATATCCCCACAAACTGAATGCATTTTCTAACATCAGTACAGTAGAAAAAACAATGTTTATCTATAAAATTGAAATTATAAAAATTGGATCCTAATATCTCTGAGAAGGGGAAGTAAGAGGACTAAGTCATTTTCAGTTAATAATAAGAAAAAATAAGAATAAAATGAATAGGAAGAACATTTGTTTTTGAAATACAAAAGAAAGACTTTTAGCATCTATTTATTTATCTAGAACAAAAATGTTAAAAAACATGAGCCACATGTAGCCGCTATTCCCCAGAACATCCTGAACAAAATTAAAATGTAATTGGGAATTATTTAGCAAAGCAAACAAAAATACAACAAAATGTAGTTAATGTTGATATGTGATTTTCTCGATAAATGTGGTGGGCATGAGGGATTTTATTTGTTTTCTCCCTCTCCCCTTTCTATTTGAATTTGACATTCATCCTGCATCCACCCCTAGGAAATTTATATACAGAGAAATATTTATTATATTGTACTGAATAACCTTTTCAGGCAATAGTAAACATGAAAACCAAAAATGAAAAGACATCTGTTTTTGTATTTATTAGTACAAAATGCTTCCTGGAGCATTTTTAAATAATTGAAATAAAACTATATTTTTAATATGAAGTATTTTATAACTTTTACAATGTAAGATTTAGAATAGAAATAGACCTTACATATTATCTCCTTCAACTTCCCTAAAGTCCAAAGATTGCCTTCATTTTACAGTTGAGGAAAAGCAGACAAACAGAAGTTGAGTAACTTGCTCAAGTTTACACAGCTAGTAAATGCTTGAACCTGCATTTGAATCCATATCTTGATTCTAGGCTCCCAGGTGTCTCCACTGCATCTCCTCACTAGGTGTCCACCTAAATGAAGTGATTTATCTAACACCAGAATTAGTAAAGTCTTGAATAATTCTCTTCAGCAGAGTATTTGGTTAATAAACTCACCCAATTCTTTATTGGAATGAAAGTGATCAGAGTTTACCTAATCTAATTCTTTCATTTAACAACTAGGGAAACAGGTTCTCTGAGGATAAGGTAAATTTTCTGAAGTCATATAGCTAGCTAGTGATAGAGCCTGAGTTAAAAAGTATTTTTCCTTTACTATTTTATACTTTCCCTACACTGCTGAGATAGAAGATAATTTAAACTTAAATTATTTTTAATCACTCCCCCCCCACAATACCTTTTCACATGGTGTAATATAAAGTCTTGCCTTTAGAGTTCAAGTAAATTCACATCCCAATTGCTACCTATGTGGTCTTGGGAACTCGATTTCTTCATGCATATGTTCAAATAGTTTGTCTTGAAGACTTTTAAGATCTATTTTTGTTCTAAAATATCTATTATCTACATTAGGTAAAAGCAAATCTATTGTAAACACTAAAAAAATACTATTAATATGAATGTATTTAATATAATTGTGTAATACTTTAAGGTTTATAGACATTATTTTGATTGTGCCTAATAACAACAGCTCTATTTATAGATGAGAAATTTTAGTTGGAAAGAAGTTATGGAAGTTGTCTAGAATCACAACCCAATCCCATTTTCTTGATTCTAGCTTTGCAAACCGTGAAACTGGGTGACACCCCTAAGTCCCACCCCTAAGAAGTATTGTACTAATATCAGCTAGTATTTTTGTTATACTAAAAAGTACATAAGTCCTTTTTCAAGCATCTCCTTTAAAAGCTAACAGTTGAAAAAAAGTTAGCAAATAGCACTGAGGAGAAAAATGTAGATAACAGATCTAATTTTATAACTTTTTTTTTTTATTAAATCGTACCTAAAATATCACAACTGCTAAAAACAGTGAATATCATATTTTTTTCCTAATACTATGTATAAGAAAGGAAAGTAACAAGCATTTATTGTTGTTCATTATTTGTTTTCAAAGAGGACAAAAACATTATGGGTAATTCTTGATTTTCAGTGAATTGCATTTGTGAGTTAGAATTGCAGTCTTCATATGTCTTATTCTTTCAGAGTCATCAAAGTCCAGGGGTAGGACAAAAGTTACAATGACTAGCAATGTTCCAAGATTCAGTGGGTAACATCTTTGATGGCTGATCAAGGTCGAAGTGCTTTGCAATGCCTTTTTCATCTATTTTCATAGTATTTGGATCAAGTTCTTGACCACCCATTATACTGTGAGAAGTCTTCACATGCTTGGAGTAGACACTCCTTCACCCTGGTAGTTATCCTCAACATAGTTCACCCTATTTGCTGAGATAGTTTTACCAGTGTTACCACTGAATATATGACAGTTTTTTGGAGAGAGTTGAGTGACAGATGAGCACCAAAGGTTGATGAGCAGCTTTAAAAAGAACTCAGCAAGCCTTCACGCAGAGATATTAGTTTTTCCAGGACATTCCTTATACTCTTCAAAATAAATCATTTATTAATGGTTATTATATTCCAAACATTGTGCAAATGTTATTTAAATAAAAAATTATAGGTTCGCTTTCACAAGTAGAGCTAATCACTTTACTTGTTCAAGTAATCTCACTCTATCTCATATCCTCAGCATACCTACTTTCATTTATTGTCAATTTATTTCTCTCTATTGGTTCATTTCATACTACCTTCACATATCCTCACATCTCACTTATTTTGAAAAAAAAAACTGCCACCAGACCCCTATATCCCACCTATCATTTTATATTTCGTTGGACCTTTGAAGCTAAATTCAAAAAAGTCTTTGTAATAGATTCCTCTCTTTAACTTTCGTTCTCTTCTAAATCACCTGGCTTTTGACCTTATCATTCCATTGAAACTGTTCTCATCAAAATTATTTCTGTTCATTTCCAAATCCAATGGCCTTTTCTCAGTTCTCTTTCTTTTTGACCTCTCTGCAGCCCTTCACACCTCTGTGTCACCCTTCACATTGTTGATTACTCTCCTTGATATCCCATCACTCTAAGATTTTCCGGATACCACTGTCTCCTGGTTTTCCCCTTGGGTATCTGACTTCTTCCTTTTCTCCTTTAATAGATATTTATTTCTCTAGATCTCATGCTCTAACTGTAGGTATACCTCATGATTCCATTCTGGGCTCCTCTTCTTTTCTCCCTCTATATTCCTTCACTTAGTGAACACATCACCTCCCAGGGATTAAATGACAATATCTATGCTAATGATTCTCAAATCTACATTTTCTGCTCTATTCTCTTGACTGATTTCCAATTTTCCAACTGGCTTTCAGACACGTGTACACATGTTTATTAGACATTTTAAACTCCTGTGCAAAATATAACAAATTATCTTTTCCCCAAACCTCTTATCTTTTCTATTATTGAAGCATAACACCATCTTCCAATCCAGCAGTCTCAAGACGAGAAGCCATACTGCATTTCTCAGTCTCTCTTATCTCTCTCCTATTTCCATGCTATTATTTCAACCTTTGCAACATCTTTTGAATACTCTTGTCTTCTCTATTCTGCTATTGTTAGCACTTTGGTTCAGGCCCTCAACACATCACTCCTCAACCAATGCAATAGCCTACTGGTGCATCTACCTGCCTCAAGTCTTTCATTACTCCAATTCATCTTCCTTTCAGACACTAAAGTGATTTTTCTAAAACACAGGTATGACGTCTTTCTCACCCTCATTCCTACTCAGTAAACTCTAATGGCTCCCTATTGATTCCAGAATCAAATGCAAAATATTCTGTTTGCTATTCAAAGTCTTTCATGACTTACCCTATCCTATATTTTCTGTCTTCTTATACCTTCCTTCCTGATGTGTACTCTTTGATCCAGTGACATTGATCTCTTGATTGTTTTTGGCTACTGAAATTCTCTCTGATTGTCATAGTCTCTCCTTCTTCTCTGGTTATTGACTTCCTTGGCTTGTTTTAAGTCCTAATTAAAAACCCAACTTCTTCTTTTGGGAGATTCCCCAAATCCTTTTAATTTCAGTACCTTCTCTTTGTTCATTCTTTCCTATTTATTCTATATTTAACTTGTTTTATATATTTATATATACATATATACACATATATGTGTGTATATATTTATACACACACACACACACACACACACACACACACACATATATATTTAGGGAAATTAGATAGCATAGTGAAAAGAATGCTGGGCTTGGAATCAGAAAAACTCTTCTTCCTAAGTTCAAATCTGGCCATAGATATTTATCAGCTATGTGATTCTTGGCAAGTTACTTAAACCCATATTCCTTCGGTTTCCTCATCTGAAAAATGATCTGGAGAGGGAAATAGCAAATGATGTCATGAAGAGTTGGACACAATTAAAAATGATTCAACAATAACAACAAACAAATATATTAGTTTGCATATTATATTTCACATTGTCATAACTTTTATGGAAGTAACTATTTTTTGCCTGTTTTTGTAACCCTAACATTTAGCACAATGCCTGGAACACAATTGGTTCTTAATAAATGTTCATGAATTGATTGATTTTATTATTTATGATATAAATAACGTAATGTACCTTCAAACAATCATTTATCAAGTGCTTACAATGATCCAAATACTGTACTAGCAAAACAAATGTCTGTATAATGAATTTGTTCCAAGTATAATTATTTCTTATGTATAATCATTTTGAATATTTATATACTTGAGTTTACCTATTTCTTTTTTTGCATACATGGAAGCAATTCAATAAATAAATTCTCTTCCCAAGACTATCTTTCACCAGGTTGGCCATTTACACTTGAGCATATTTAATTCAGTAATGTCAGATTCTGTCCTTTGTATTCAACACTCAAGTTAATCTCATTTAAAAGTCTAATTTTTTTTGGTACTAGGAACTACCTAGAAGAGCCAAGGCCATATCTATTCAAGTAAAAGTTTCATTCCTGAATGAAACCTAAATGGCCTTTGGGGATCAAGGTTTCTAATTCTAATTAATTCATATCTAAAAAGATGTTTCTTTGTTTAGAAGTAGAATTCTTAGACTTTTACCTATGACTTTCTCAGTCAAATAACAATTTAATGATGAAATAGTTTTAATCAGCTTTCCCATAGATCTCTAAAGTTAGTCCAATGTGTGTGCACATCTATATATAACAAAAAATCTGCAATTATACACATCCAATCTATTATCTATCTATTTGAAAGTTGCATAGTCAGTTGAAATTATTTGGTTTTTGCTGTTACTTATTAAACACCTAACATATGTAGAGCCCTATGATAGATTAAGGGGTGATGCACAATTTATATATCCTCCTGTTCTATGTAAATATAAAGTCAAATGGATCACTAGTAGGTTGAAAAATCTACAAGTAGAAATTAGTGTGCAAAAGTGGGCAGTGGGAAGCATGTTAAAATACCAGAAATATTTTTCAGTACAACACTGTTCATATTACTGCCATGTGGCAAAAATATCCAGAACACATGGTGATTATTTTTCTCTTTCTCAAGTTTCTGTATGGTGGAAGTCAAGGAACATGGGTAGTGAATTTGTAATCAGGAAGACTTACATTTGAATCCTGCTATAGACACTAGATTAGGCCTGATTCTTGAGGAAGCAATTTAACCTAATTGGAGCTATTTTCTCATCTGTAAAATCAAGGTAATAAGAGCACCTACTTCAAACAATTGATCTTATGTTAAAATTAAATAAGGTATGATAAATAATGTTATTATCATTATTATTATCATCCTTTTTTTCTTCTTATTGTGGTTTATCTCAGAAACAGATGAGGCAAACAGTTGTTCCTGAAAGGGAAAAAAGAAGTTACTAAGGTGAAAAAACTATTCATATCATATGGAAATAATGAGACCATTAAATATAGAAAGGGATTCAAAGACTTAATTGGTAGGAAGGAAGCCATCTGTAGGATGACTCATTTCTGTTGTATGCTAATAAGGTCAGAAATCAGTGTTGAATAAAAGCAGCAAGACCAGGAAAGAAGCCAAAAGACTGGCCCCTAAGGCTAATGGAAAACTTGAAACCATTACATTGATTCTATTTTAAATAGGTCACAGAATTAGGAGCATTAACCAAAATATGAAATTTGTAAAGAGTGCATTAGTTTCTTGCAGCCCTAAGAGCATATTCATATTATTTAAACACTTTTTAAAATCAGAATTTGTTTTTTACCTTTTTTACTTAGGATTGTACAATGCTGAATTTATTTACTTTTACATACACACACACATACATATATACATTATACATATATATATATATATATATATATATATTCAATTTACAATTGTTATTACTTAAATGATATGCTTACTATCTACTTGCCAGGTGTGATATGTGTACCATTGCATAGAAAACAGGTCAGCAAACTATAGAACATGTGACCAACTAGGCAGGTGAGTGGACATTCAGGGGCTATCCTACAGAAAAATTAATGCTATTGTATAATTTCTTTATCATTTATTTAAGTTGCTGTCTAGACTCACTCCACACCTGAGAGTTGCTGTCTAAAAAGTGACACATCTAGATAACATCCCATTACCTAAAAGCATAGTTATAGTTGAAACCTCTACCACTTAACTTTTTAAAAAGTTTGCTGACCCTTGTGTGTAGTGCTTTATGTAGGAACTTCTATATTATATTTATTCTGGAATAGTTTGTGTTCCATTGACTTGTTGGCAAGACACTAAGATGCCATAATGCTGGGGAAGAAAGGGAATATTTCATGAAGGTGAGTTACCTCCCCTACCACTTTGCAAATCTATAGACACTGGAAATGATTGCAATTCCATGGCATATAGCAGGGATGTCAGCAAGTAGTCATAACTCTGGTGTATATAGTGAGAGATGAATTGAAGGTAATATGGTTCTTGAAAGTTCTAGAGCTTTGAAGGAATCCCATAATATTGAAATAATCAAAAGTTCATTGGGTCTATTATACACTTGAATATTAATACACTCTATACTATGTCCAGCTTTTGTTTAAAGACCTCCAATTGTAAGGAACCTACCATGTCTCAAAGGAAGATAATTTCTTCAATGAGTTCTCATATAAAAAACAGTATTTTTACTGAGTGTTCCATTTCATATGTTAGCAAAATATGAATACACAAGAAAGTGGAACAGGATTATAAACTCATAACAACCCAAGTGATACTGGAATTCTGAGAACTAAAGTTCCATGAGTTGGAATAAATGGAATCTCTGGGATTTTGAATGTTACAATGAGCATCAGGATTATGCATAGGAGAGTAGAGTGTAACAAACTAAGGTGACCAGGCCCAACATTTGTTTTTAGTTTGGAGAACTTGTTCCCCATGAAATGATAAGGAAATAATGATACTCTAATTGGTGATTTGACCACAAATTGTGGTGTTCATGGGGCCAAAGCTCTTCCATGCTCAGTGCTCTATCCTTTCAAACTCCTGAAAAGAGGAATGTGGCTGGAACAAGCTTGAGCTAAGATCAGTTCTGGAAAAATCCATTTTCATTATGTCTTTTCTTAATCAATTAAAAGACTTTGAATCACTCCAGAGTGAGAGCAGGAGTAGAAACCTGGAGCAACATGGAAATTAATACCACACACAAGGTCAGGCTAAAAGGAATTTGGAAAAAATTGGCTTGTCATAAGTAGGGGATGGGTGGTGTTCTAAACTCTTATATCATCTCCATTTATTGCAAATCTTGCCAGAGAACTGTAAGGAATCCTAGTGAGTAAGGAATCTTAAATAAGTTTCAATTGTGTCTTTTGTGTAACTTCTTTTTAGTAAGAACATGAGAACATGCTTGTAGTTATCTGATAGAATGCCTGGAAAGTATAAAGAAAGGAAGGTCATTCCTTCTTGTCCATTAATCAGTGAATATCCTTTATTGCAAACCTGTGTTTACCCTGGAAACCTGGACAGTTCCTTGAGTAAAAACAATTCTCTTAAAGGAATGGAAAAAATATTCTCCTTTGTAGACCTCATGATGGAGTATTCTGTACTTGGGAGGCTGCTGCTTCTCAAGAGTCACATATCAAATGAAAATACTTAACATATTGCCTTCATTGTTCTCAGACTATAAAAAGCCCTTAGCAGAAAGTGATTTTGAGGAGTGGTTTAGGAAGTCTTGCGCAAACTGGTCTAGCTATGGCTCCTACTTCAAACTCTGAATAGCTGTAACCAGGAGTCCTCCCAAGGACATCAGATGTTGGTTCTTCCTCAAAATGGATGCATGCTGTATGTTGCTTGTTTGCTTGTTATAGTAGCAACTGTGTTAATTGTATTTTATTTTTATGCTTTGATTTTCCTCTTTCCTTATATCTTATTTAAATCAAGCAATAATAAATTTGTATTGGATGGGAATTCCAAACCTAGATTAATCTTATCATAGCACTGCTTAGTTTCATTATGGAATCATAGATTTACAATTGCAAAGCGCCTTAAAGACTATCTAGTTCAATACCTCCATTTTACAGAAGAGGAAATTAAAGCTCAGAGAAATTTATATTTTGCTCAAGGTCACATAGATACTATGTTGTAATGTCAGGATTCAAGTCTAGGTAGCATGTCTCTCACAGTCATATTCAATATGGTATTTACTTTGGATTTTCTTTCATTTTATCATCTTCATGGTACATAACAGATTATTCATAGTGATAGTTCTTGTGGACCTCTATCTTTTGGACTTTCTCTTCTAACATACACCATAAATGGCTATAGGGAGCAGAGAAACTGGAGGAGTTTTTGAAATCAGATTTTGTTGTAACATATCTAAACAGAGAGAACAGAGAGGCTTACTAGCATAGCTCTTGATTTATGTTCCTCAAATAGAGTACAATAATAAAGATGTTAATGGTAAAATATCAGAAAATCTAATAATTATGTTTTTGTTACTTCTCAGTGAGAAAAGTTCAAGAAAAGTCAAATTTCTCAGTTTTAGACTGGCTTTTTAGTGATCAAAAGTATACCATCATTCATACCAAAAATCAATTTATTTTGTTATATCTGGAAATCACTATACCTGAACTTTTAACACCTTGATAAATTTCAACTGATTTACCACCCACAATGAGCAAGAATGAAATGAAATATCTCATGAAAATATGTTTAAGTGTGGGATATTTTGAAGCAATCTGGGTTTTTTGATCTTATCTTTCACCATGCTTGTGGCTATGATGAGTTATGAAATTTTCCTTTCAGCAAGCCTGGCATATCATTTTAAAAAGTTTACTTTTTAAAAAAAATTGTTCAAGCAAAAGACTCAGATATGATTGAAAGCATGAGTTGTGATTTGCCACATATGTACCTAATAACAATGCATTTTCATCATGTCATTTAGAGAGCTAGTTCAATACAGTATTTTGGAACAATAATTCCTCTTCTCTCTATTGGCTAAGTTTTGTTATTGATAAAAAGAATACTCCTAACATCCAAATTTGAAAACATGATTATTTGCTTCATTGAACAGCAGAATATTTGAAAGGTTCCTAGAAAATATATGGAACTGACTTGGCTAACAACCAAGAGCTCCTGCAAATATCTGACTCTTTATGTGGTCTGAAACTTCAGTGTCAGAGTTCCCTGTTATAAGTCAGAGGGCTAGAAACCTAAGCAGTCTCCCTAGACAAAGAGTGGAAATTTGGAATTTCATATAATATTGTAAAAGTGACAGAATGCTATATCTATTTCTCTTTGACTAATCCTCATTTTACTGGTGTAGTTATTTAATATTATTCAATTAACCAATCAACAAACATTTACTGAGTATCTTCTATGTTCCAAATCCCATGCAGATACTGGTGATAGAAAGTCAAAGGTGTAACAGTTGTTGCCCTCAAGGAGTTTACATACAGATGAAGGAGGCAACATGCATATAATAACATATATTATGTGTACATATATTTAAATATGTGTAAAATGTATACATAGAATTTTAATTATAAAATATCTATGAATTATAGAGAAGATAATTTGTCAAGGGAAGGAAAGCACAGGAAGCCTGGAGGATCAGGAAAGACTTCATGTAGAAGGTACATAAAATGATTTGAAGAAAACTGGAAATTCTAAGAGGTAGAGCTGAAGGGAGAGTATTATAGAAATGGACAACCAATACAAAAGTTACTAACATAGAGTCACGTGTTAGGAACAGAAAGCAGGACAGTATGATTATACTATTATAAGTTCATGGAGATTCGTCATCTGTAAATATATGAGAGAGGTAGAAAGGGGAGAGCATACAGAGTCTTAAATACCAGAAAAAAAAAGTTTGGTTTCAAAAGTAAGAGAGCTACTTACACTTAGTATGTGCTTGTAGAAGGTGAAATTCTGTACAAAACTGAAGGATCAGAGAAGGGAAAGACTTGAAATAGAGGGGAAAATGAGAAGTTATTTCAATAGTTTATGTAAGATATTTAACATGTATAGGTCAACCTGCCATCTTGGGGAGGGGATGGGGGGAAGGAGGGAAAAATTAGAACAAAAGGTTTGGCAATTGTCAATGCTGTAAAATTACCATGCATATAACTTGTAAATAAAAAGCTATAATAAAAATTTAAAAAATAGTTTATGTAAAAAGTTATGTAAAAATAGTTTATGTATTTACATAAAAATAATTATGTAAAAATAGTTTATTACCCTATGACCTCATAGGGTCAGAGGACATAGAAAAGGATGAAAGAGATGTCACAGAAATAAATAATGACAAAAACAATGACAATATTTGGCAATTAATTGAATATCTTAAGTAAGTGAGAGTGAGAAGCCTAGAATGACATCATGATTACAAATTTTAGTGTTGAAAAGGATGATGGTACTTTCCACTTTAAAAGGAAGCTTAAGAACGAATTATCCTGGGAGTTAAGCATTTATTTATTAATTAGATTTATTTATTATGTAACAGTCAACCTAGATAAAATAATTAAATCCATGTGAAATCAGAAAGTAGGGAGAAAAAGAGAGAATTCCCTCAGAGTGATGAGATATACCCAAAGTAAGTTCAGGTGATATAGATAATAATACCACTAAGAAGACTTGGAGAATTGACCTAACAGGTAGAAAGAGATTCAGAGAGCAGTTATAAAAGCATGAAGAAGGAAGAATTAAAATGATTGCTGTTTTCCAGTGATGTCTTGGTTAAGGTTAAACAGCATAAATTTTTAGTGGGCTTGGTCAACAAGTTTTTAAATATTTCTTCCAACTACCTTCATGAGATGGAAACATGTGAAGATCGTGTATTTTAAGATCAGCACGAGACAGGAATTCAGATTAGGGGAAAATCGTCAGTCTTTATTCTCAGTGAAGAAGGATCGGAGGTGGAAGAGAATCGACGATAGCAATGTGTGCAGCTGAGTCAAGAAGCTAGCTCGACCAGCAGCTACACAACCAGCAGCTCAGAGTCTCAAACCCAGCCCAATCTCTCCCAGCTTCTCTTCCTGTCTCTCTCTCTGCCTCCACCCACCAAAATCGTCATTTCCTATACAACACATCAGGACTTACTGGAGAGTGGGCAGGACCATTCTTTATCCAATCATGTATATTAATAGAGTATAGCCCAATTACTATCTAGCCTCATGTACTTGGGACCTCAGTGCATCAGCTCAAACCCTCAGCCCATTACATCTCCTTTCTTTTATTTTAGAACACAGGTGGTCATGCCATCCCTGACTCCCTCAGGGAGGTCAGAGCCCAAGGGAGGTGATCACAGCCTCCCTAACTTCTCAGGGAAGGAGGTGAAAGCACCATAAAGGAGGTGATCACAGCCTCCCTGACTTCTCAGAAAAGGTGGTGAAAGCACTAAAAAGGAGATGATCACGCCCTACCTGACATCTCAGGAAGGGAGATGAAAAGCACCAAAGGGAAATGGGGGTTGCTAGGTGTTTCTGGGCTGGAAGGGTCTTATTATGACAAACCCATCAGCATGGGGTATTAACAAGCACATACAATAACAAGAGGTTATTAGGATGACCCTCCCTCAGTCAGTGCAGGCTCGATGTGGTGTAACAAACATGAATTGTATACATAAGTAGCAGAATAGCAAACAATATAAATCAACATGGTGTTGGAAAAGATCACCAGAAGTCCTAGAAGGTGGTATGTAAACAACAGTCACAATACACCTTCTTCAGCAGCCAAGAGATAGTCCAAAACCAATCTATTGTCCATTGCTTACATGTCAGGGAATCCATGTCCCCCAAGTTTTGAAGTCCTGAAAAGTCTTTTTATGTGTTAGGGAATCCAATGATTCCAGCAGATGTTGAAGGGTTGTAACAGTCTTATCATTTTCAGAGAATCCAATGATTCCTGAGAGTTTTCGTCCTATGTCTCAGAGAATCCAATGATTCCTGAGGGTTTTCAAGTCCTATGGTCAAGAATCCAATGATTCCTGAGGGTTTGAAATCCAACAATCTTTGATGTCCATGGTCAACGCCATAACTGCCACGCTCTTTCAATGGTGAGCACAATCAGCACAGCACCACCCGATATTTCTTGGTCTTCTCCTTTGTTTCAAAGGTCTGCTCCGTCTCTCGCGATGGACAAGCAATATGGCTTGTTGGCACCCATCTGATTCCTTCTCCACCTGTAGAATACAAGCAAACCCTCTCCCCAAAGCAGTTAGCCTATCTGGTCCTTTCCATCCACCACTTTCTGGGTCTCCCATCACCTGGCGATTATCTAAAGATAGTGGAGCTGCTCGCACTGGACACTGACCTTCCGTGGGTTATAAAACCTGTCAGCTGGAGCCAGTGCATCTTTGTCAAAATCAAGAAGTTAATAGTATAAAGAGCTAGATTTAGAAGTTCTCTAGGGGTTACCTGTGGCTCCCTTTCTTTTGTTTTGGAGTAGTGTCTTAATATCTCTGTTTCTCCTCTCCATTATTGCCTGTCCTTGAGGATTAAAAGGTATGCCCGTGGTGTGTAAAATCTTATACTGTGCACAAAAGTGTGCAAAATGTTTCGAAGTATAAGCAGGACCATTGTCTGTTTTTATTGCTTGTGGCACAACCATAATGGCAAATGCTTGTATGAGGAATTCAGTGACCACTCGGGCTGTCTCTTTTGCTGCTGGCATTGCAAAAGTGAATCCTGAAAAGGTGTCTACCACAACATGGATGAAAGACAGACTCTTAATCTCAGGGTCGTGGGTTTGAGCCCCACATTGGGCGCCAAATGTGAAGATCATGTATTTTAAGATCAGCACGAGAAAGGAATTCAGGTTAGGGGAAAATCGTCAGTCTTTATTCTCAGTGAAGAAGGATCGGAGGTGGAAGAGAATCGGTGATAGCAATGTGTACAGCTGAGTCAAGAAGCTAGCTCGACCAGCAGCTACACAACCAGCAGCTCAGAGTCTCAAACCCAGCCCAATCTCTCCCAGCTTCTCTTCCTGTCTCTCTCTCTGCCTCCACCCACCAAAATCGTCATTTCCTATACAACACATCAGGACTTGCACGGAGGATGGCAGGGACCATTCTTTATCCAATCATGTATATTAATAGAGTATAGCCCAATTACTATCTAGCCTCATGTACTTGGGACCTCAGTGCATCAGCTCAAACCTCAGCCCATTACAGAAACAGGCACTCAGTATGAAAATAGATAAAGATTAAGCTGCTGGTGAGGTTTGGCAAAGTACAGACCTAGATGGGAAATGTAAATGTCAATAATAACAAGAACTTTACATATTTTATCTCATATAATCCCCATGGTAACCTTAGGGAAGATGTTATCACTGTCTCCATCTTAACATTTGAGGATAGTGAGCTTATGTGAGGTTATGTGACTTTCCCAGAGTCACACAGCTAGTTAATGTTTCAGGGACTGAGAACAGTGTTGCATTGAATTCTTTACTAAATTCTTTACTCCGAGTTTAATCAGAGGAGAATTGATGATTGGGAACAAAGTTGTTCTAGAGCCACCTCTAAGATTAAGAGAGCCCATTGTTAAATTTTCAGTGCAAGTACCAATACATTATAAGCCATTACAAATCAAGTCTTTACTATTTTGTTGATCGTCTAAATTTGATAACATGTTGATAAGGTAAATTTAATTTAAAAGTGTAAATATGCATTTTTATTCCCCCGGTGAGAGCTTAGTTAAAAGATTTACCAGCATGAACTTCTTTTGCTGTAAAAACACAACTTGAACTCAGCCACAACACAGAAGGCTCAGAGAATGAAATCATATTAGAGTCCTGGTAACTACAGTTTAAAAGCAATAAGAAGTACTTATATAATAGTACTTTAAAGTTTTTAACGTACTTTATATCAATTATCTCATTTGCTAAATAACACCCCTGACCTGGGTGAGGTGTAACTCCATTGCTTTGTGCCTCTACCTTTATGTCACAGATCCCTTCTTCCTGCCTCCTCAGTTTCCTTTGAGTGGAACAAAGTCTTACCTGATGCTTTTTTTTCACTCTGCCACTCCACATTTTGGTTTGAGTTATTATTATTTTAAAGTTATTTGGAAGGAAATTTTGGAAGAGTTCAACTAAGTGCTTATTCTACTCCACTGTCTTTGCTCTGTCCCTAAATTTTTAACCTTAAAGCCCTTCTAGTTTCACTGTTTAATTTCTTCTTTTTCCTCTAAAGCAAATTGGAAAATAGAAATAATTTTCATAACTGAAGCTACTTAATGTCTTTTAGGTTATCATATAGGCATCTGAACTCTCTTACCATGCTTAAATACTACTTTCCTTTTCCTGCTTAAGACTGTGATTGTCATTGTTTTGTTTTGTTTTTTTGAGAATGATAAAAAGGTAAAACAAAATGAAAGGAGATGGACATTTAATGCAACAGATGAATTCCATTTGTTTCTAAGGAAAAAAAAAAACAGATTTGAACAAAATAATTGATCTCCAACGATAGGACTCAAGAGAAGTAAAAAAGGTAAAAGGAACACTTGAGAACTTTATTTCTGTTGTGGATATACATAAAGACAACATGTATAATTTGATTTTACTGATATAAAATAAAAAAGGGAATTAGAAAGGGAAAGAGGATACTATCAGAAAAAGGGAAAAGGGGGGAATAAAAAGAGGGAATCTACTTCCAATGAAGAGGCAAAGGAAACCTATCATATCTGAGGGAACTTAGAGTGGGAGGAACATTGTGTGAATGTTATCCTTATCAGAGTTGGACCAAAGGGAAAAAATTACATATTTGTTTTAAAAAGAATCTTCTCTCACCTCATTAAATGTGGGAGAGGAAAAGGGGAAAAGGAAAAGAGTAATAAGGGAACAGTGCAAGAAAGGGGAAGTAATTCAAACGGAGGAGGAAGGGATCCTCAAGAGGAAGAGCTGCATGATGCAAGTGGTGCCTGTAAGTTTAATACTGGGAAAGGGGCTAAGGGGCAAAGAGAAAAAGAAAAGCATAATTTGGGGATAAGATGGCAGAAAATACAGAATTAGTAATTTTAACCATAAATGTGAATGGGATGAACACTCCCATAAAGCAGAGGTAAGTCAGTTAGAATCAGAAGGTAAAATAGGCATTGAAAGAACTCATCGAACACCTTCTGAAAAAGACCCTAAAATAAAAACCCCAAGGAATATTGTGGCCAAATTTCAGAGCTATCAGATTAAGGAAAAAATTTTACAAGCAGCCAGGAAAAAACAATTTAAATACCGAGGTGCCACAATAAGGATCACCCAAGATCCGGCTGCCTCCACATTAAAGGATCGAAGGACCTAGAATCTGATATTCCAAAAGGTAAAATAACTTGGAATGCAGCCAAGAATAAACTACCCAGCTAAGCTGAGCATTTTCTTCCAGGGAAGAAGATGGACATTTAATGAAACAAATGAATTCCATTTGTTTCTAAGAAAAAACCAGAACTAAACCAATAAAAAAAAAAAATTTGATCTCCAACCATAGGACTCAAGAGATGCAGAAAAGGTAAAAGGAACTCTTGAGAATTGTATTTCTGTTATGGATATACAAAAAGACTACATGTATATTTTGATTTTACTGATATACCATAAGAAAGGGAAGTAGATATGGAAAAGGGATAATGGTAGAAAAGGAGGAAAGGGGGAATAAAAAGAGGGAAACCACATCCAAGGAAACTAATCATATCTAAGGGAATTTAGAGAGGGGAAAGAACATTGTATGAATCTTACTCTCATTAGAGTTGGCTTAAAGAGAAAATAATTGACACACTTGTTTTAGAGAAAATCCTCTCTTGCCTCAATAAAAAGAGGGAGAGGAAAAGGGAAAAGAAAAAGAATAATAATGGAAAGGTACAAGAAAGGGGAAGAGATTCAAAGGGGGGGAGGGAGGGATTCTAAAGAGGGTGAGTGTTGTGATACAAGTGGGGCACATAAGTTTAAAATGGGGAAAGAGGGTTGGAGGGGCAAGAAAAAGAAAAGCATAATCTGGGGATATTAGGATGGCAGGAAATACAGAATTAGTAATTTTAACCATAAATGTGAATGGGATGAACTTTCCTGTAAAGAGGAGGCAGATAGCAGACTGGATCAAAAGTCAGAACCCTATAATATGTTGTTTACAGGAAAGACATTTAAAGCAGGGAGATACATACAGAGTAATGGTAAAAAGCCTGGAGCAAAATCTATTATGCTTCAGGTGAAGTCAAAAAACAGGGGTAGCCATCCTTATCTCAGATCAAGCAAAAGCAAAAATTGGTCTAATTAAAAGAGATAAGGAAGGAAACTATATCCTGCTAAAGGGTAGCATAGACAACGAAGCAATATCAATACTAAACATATATGCACCAAGTGGTATAGCATCTAACTGCCTAAAGGAGAAGGTTAAGAGAGTTGCAAGAAGAAATAGACAGCAAAACTGTAATAGTGGGAGATCTCAACCTTGCACTCTCAGAATTAGACAAATCAAACCACAAAACAAATAAGAAAGAAATTAAAGAGGTAAATAGAATATTAGAAAAATCAGGTATGATAGATCTCTGGAGAAAACTGAATGGATACAGAAAGGAATATACTTTCTTCTTAGCAGTTCATGGAACCTATTCAAAAAATGACCATATATTAGGACATAAAGACCTCAAAATTAAATGCAAAAAGGCAGAAATAGTAAATGTTTCTTTTCAGATCACGATGCAATATAAACTACATTCAACAAAATGTTAGGGATAAATAGAGCAAAAAGTAATTAGAAACTAAACAATCTCATCTTAAAGAATGATTGGGTGAAACAGCAAATTATAGATATAATTAATAATAACACTCAAGATAATGACAACGATGAGACATCATACCAAAATTTGTGGGATGCAGCCAAAGATGTAAGTAGAGGAAATTTTATATCCTTAGAGGCTTACTTGAATAAAACAGAGAAAGAGAAGATCAATGAATTGGGCTTGCAACTAAAAAAACTAAAAAAAAGTCCAAATTAAAAACCCCCAATCAAATATTAAATTTGAAATTCTAAAATTAAAAGGAGAAATTAATAATATTTGATTAATAATAATCAAAACTTTGAGCTAATTAATAAAAATAAGAGTTGGTTTTATGAAAAAGCCAATAAAATAGATAAGCTTTTGGTAAATCTGATTAGAAAAAGGAGGGAGGAAAATCAAATCAGTAGTCTTAAAAATGAAAAGGGAGAAATTTCCACCAATGAAGAGGAAATTAGAGAAATAATAAGGAGTTACTTTGCCCAACTTTATGCCAATAAATTTGATAACCTAAGTGAAAGGGATGACTTCCTCCAAAAATATAGATTTCCCTGCTTAACAGAGGAGGAAGTAAATTGCTTGATTAGTCCCATTTTAGAAAAAGAAATAGAACAAGCTATTAATCAACTCCCTAAGAAAAAATCCCCAAGACCAGATGGATTTACATGTGAATTCTACCAAACATTTAAAGAACAATTGGCCCCAATGCTATATAAATTATTTGATAAAATAGGAATGAAGGAGTCCTACCAAAATTCCTTTTATAACACAGGCATAGTACTGATACCTTAACCAGGTAAGTTGAAAACAGAAAAAAGAAAATTATAGACCAATCTCCCTAATGAATATTGATGCTAAAATCTTAAATAAGATATTAGCAAAAAGACTACAGAAAATCATCCCCAGGATAATACACTATGATCAAGTAGGATTTATACCAGGAATGCAGGGCTAGTTCAATATTAGAAAAACTATCAATATAATTGGCCATATTAATAACCAAATTAACAAAAACCATATGATCATCTCAATAGATGCAGAAAAAGCATTTGATAAAATTCAACATCCATTCCTATTAAAAACACTTGAGAGTATAGGAATAAATGGACTTTTCCTTAAAATAATCAGCAGCATCTATTTAAAACCATCAGTAAGCATCATATGTAATGGGGAAAAACTGCAACCATTCCCAGTAAGATCAGGAGTGAAACAAGGATGCCCACTATCACTGTTACTATTCAGTATTGTATTAGAAATGCTAGCTTTGGCAATAAGAGTTGAGAAACAGATTAAAGGAATAAGAATAGGCAATGAGGAAACCAAATTATCACTCTTTGCCGATGATATAATGGTATACTTAGAGAACCCCAGAGATTCTACTAAAATTTATTAGAAATAATCCACAACTTTAGCAAAGTTTCAGGATACAAAATAAACCCACATAAATCATGAGCATTCTTATAAATCACTAACAAAATCTAACGGTCAGAGTTACAAAGAGAAATATCATTTAAAATAACTACTGATAGGATAAAATACTTAGGAATCTATCTGCCAAAGGAAAATCAGAAACTTTATGAGCAAAACTACAAAACACTTTTTCACACAAATTAAGTCTGATCTAACCAACTGGAAAAATATTAAAGGCTCTTGGATAGAGCAAGCAAATATAATAAAGATGACAATACTACCTAAACTAATCTATTTGTTTAGCACTATACCAATCAGACTCCCAAAAAACTGTTTTAATAACCTAGAAAAAATAACAACAAAATTCATATGGAAAAGCAAAAGGTCAAGAATTTCAAGGGAATTAATGAAAAAAATCAAATGAAGGTGGCTTAGCTGTACCAGATCTAAAATTCTGTTATAGAGCAGCAGTTACACTAGGTTATTAAAGTTATTGACTGTTTTGTCCTTTGAACCTAACCTATTCCACTGATCAACTAATCTGTTCCTTAGCCAATACCAAATCGTTTTGCTAACTGCTGCTCTATTTTAAGGAGTTTTTTTTTTTCTAGATAATTTCTGTGCTTCCTTTTCCAGCCTTTCTTGCAAAGTTCTCTTTTCCTTTTCCATTTTTCTTCTAACTCTTCCAAGAGAGCCTTTAGAGATAGGGACCAACTCAAATCACTCTTTCTGGTTTCATCTGGAAATGATGGAAATGATTTACCTTTAGAATCCTCAGGTTTTCAGGTCTGTTGTGTTTCGCCATAAAAGCTATCTATAGTGAGAATTCTATTTGCTTTTTTTACTCATTTTTTAAAAGTTTGAGTTCAGCTATTAAGGTAAAGCAGAGATTACTTCAAGCTTCCTCAACAGGTAACAGTGGCTTTACAATGTTCTCAGCTGCTCCTACTGACTTCCTTCTAGTGGTGGGTAGGTGTGGCCAAATAGAGGAAGCTCAGATAAAGACCTGTCTCCTCTTTGCCATCTTGGCTCCCACTTTCTGTCAAATGTATTTTTAACTAAATACTTTTCCAGAGAATTCACATAAGGCAATTACTCACATGTTCTCCACGGAAAAAATTGGAATTTATTGTGGGGTTATGGCACAGGCTGTCCAGCATGGGATGCCTACATCCAAGATAGCACTTTATCTTAAGAGCAAATCAAAATTGCAGCAATTCAAAAGAAACATAAGTTGCCCAAATTTATTTATTTCACAGAATAGTATTTTATTATTTCCAATTACATATAAAGATAATTTTATTAATAATTATAAAATTTTGAGTTACAAATTTTTCTTCTTCCCTTCCCTTCCTTCTCCCTCCTCAAGATAGCAATGATCTGATCTAGTTTTATACATATAAAATCATGTAAAACTTAAGTCTTGGTATCAAAGAAGAATCCGAAAAAGAGACAAACCACAAGAAAAGAAAAAAGTGAAAATAATATTCTTTGATCTGCATTCAGACTATATACTTCTTTCTCTGGATGTGGATAGCATTTTCTGTTGGTTGAATTCAATATCTTGGATCATAGTACTGCTGACAACAGCTAAGCCTATCACTGTTTATCACACAGTGTTGCTATTCCTATATTTATACATAGGTTGTCTTGATTCTGTTCACTTCACTAATGGATGTGTGAACTTAGAGACATCTCCATCCCAAATGTTCATGTGAATTATATTTGCCTAGCTTGTGGTAGAGCATTCTGAGTTTATATTGTACTGATCAGTCAGTCAGACACATTTTGACTTGACCTCAACACAGTGATGGCTTTTTTGTTTTCTTTAAGCACAAAGGACAACAACTAACCATGAAGCTTTACAAGAAACTCATAGAAGATAATGACTAAATTGTGGACAGTGATTCTGACATTACCAGAATGAAATAGAAAGAGTTTATTTTATCAGCTACTCATCAGAAAAGCCATCATGTCATAGGAGACAGGGATAAAATCAATCTCTCCTTCAAGATGTCCTTGATTCTGTTTTCACTTCTGATACATAGTGGCTATATGATCTTGGTAAGTCATTTAATTTTAGAACATCTACATACATATTTGTAAGATTATGAGTCACATAGAAGATCCTAATCTTATTTAGTAGAGGATTTCTACTAAATTTAGTAGATTTAGTAGGGAAGATTTCTTTAGCAATGTAATCACAGGTCAATCAAAGAATAATAGTAAAATAAATTGATGAGTAAGCTAAAAGAAAAAAAAAGATTCTTAAAAACAAGGCTTTAAATGGAAATTTGATGCCTACAATTATAGAGAATCTCAAAGTTAAAGAAAAACCATGAATTTAAAAATAAAGCAAAACCTCTCCTTCAAATCCCTTTTTCATTTTGCCTCCTCTGTAAGATATGATAAATGGGAGAAAACTGCTATTCACAATGTTATTGAATCAAAATCTTATACATTGTAATTCTGTGGTAATTACATAACAAGAAAATCCCATATAATTGCATAAGTTCTTATTTCATAGAGTATGAATATGAGTCAAATTCTAAAGGAAAAGAACATGAACAGGGAAAAAATGAAAGCATTGCTTTTACTTCAATTTACTAAGTCATATTTAATCTTGGATAATTTTAATGAAATGGTACTAACCTTTATATGGGATACTCCTTTGTTTCTACAGTTGAAGATGAATTTGTATATATACATCCCTTTTATCTTGTCCAAGAAACAATAAGACAAGCAGTTCAAGCATCTGTTTATCTCTAATCTTGGATAAAATTTTTTCAGAAAATAAATATCAGCTGGAATGACCTCTAGAAAGAAACTCTCATCACATATTATTGAAGAAGAAGAAACTACCTACTGCTGTGGAGAAATTGTTTGAGTTAATCTTTCAATTTTTAAATTGATTTCTGGTTTGGTTTTTGGTTTCTTTGGTCCTGTTTTTGTTTGTTTGTTTGTTTGTTTTGTTTTGTTTTTTTACTGCTTCTCCAAATCATGGTATAAATGCTCAAAGATTAGAGATTAACTAATTGGATTATTTTGCAAATGTGGAGTCTGAAGTCTAGGAAGAGAAAAGATTTTACATGCTGTTGGCCACTTATTGGAGCAATTCCTTCTCTAACCACTTAAACTCTAACATCTATAAACTCAGTGGGATTCAGCACATATGGTAACCAAGATAAGTAATATAATCTTTGTCTGTTTAAACAGATTTATGATAACTTTTCTTCATAGTCATCCTCAGTCTCTTCAAGCAGACTAAGATTATATTTGTTTATTTGTTTAGCTACTGCCCACTAAATAGATGGTCATCCCTTAATTTTCCAGGGTTTTTTGTTACTACAAATAAAAATTGCTATAAATTTCTTTTGTGTGTTTGGGTCATTTTCCTCATTATTTTATATCTTTGGGATATAAGTCTAATAGTGGGTATGTGCAATTCAGTAACTCTTGGAATATAGATACAAATTGCTTTCCAAAGTGACTGGGCTAAATAAAAGCTCTACCAACAGTGCACTTGTATGCTTATTTTTTTTTAACAGCTCTTCCAATTTATATCATTATGTAGAATATAAATAAAGCACTGAGTCTGGAGTCAATAAGATGGGAGTTTGAATTTGATCTCATGTATTTACTACCTTATGATCCTGGATAAGTCACTTAAACACTGCATGCCTCTTTTTCCTCAATAGTAAAATAGAGATAATTGTAATACCTACCTCTAAGAGTTGCTTCAAGCATTAAATGAGATATTTGTAAAGCACTTCACACAATGTCAGGCATGTAATAGGTATTTAATAAATCTTGTTTCCTTTCTTTAATCCGATGGGCATAAGGTAAAAATCTAAAAATTGCTTCAATTTGCATTTCTCTAATTTTAAATGATGATCATTTTTTATATTTTTGATATCATTGTTGATAATTTGGATATCTTCATTTGCAAAAAGTCTTTTCATTATTCTTTGGCTATTTTCAGTTGGGAAATGGTCCTGTTCTTATTAATTTAAGATATTCCTCTTTAATTTTAAATTCATTGCTTTCATGTGTATAAAACCTGTTAAGTTTTACATAGTCAATATTTTCTACAATCTCCTACTCAGTCTTAAACTATTCTTCACATATTGATCCAAATGTAATTTATAAAGAAAGTATTCTAAAAATCAGAGGTAAAGAATGGAGAGGACTCCACTAGGGGAGCAACATGATCAAAGACATTGGGGTGATAATCAGCATGGCATGTTCATGAGGTAGTATGATCAATGTACTACTACTGACAATATCATCTGTCAAACAACAACAAATAAATCTGGCAGATAAATGAAAACATATTATTCCAAGCCTGTAGAAGCATTTGATGTGAACAAGGAGCTCTTGAAGATTTTAAGCATGTGAATGATAACAATATATTCCTTGTTTATAGAATGAATTAGAAGAATGGAAGTCTGAAATCAGAGATGGCAGATAAAAGCCTGTTGTAACAATGTGGGCATGAGGTGAAAATCATAAAGGAAGAAAGATATAAGCATTCACATTCACTAGAAAAGTTAACAGACCTTGACGAGTAACTAAATTTAATGGATCAAGTAAAAAAATAAAATAATATCTAATTCAACTCTGAGAGTCTGTTGGACTAAAGGAACACATCTGAATTTATTGACTTGATATTATTTCCTATGAAGATGATTGTTTCTATATCAAAGACAAAATTACCATTGGCTGATTTATTCAGGATAAAACTTTTGTCATTGGTCAAAAGGATTATGTTATGTTGAAAAAAGTCCAAATGAATGAAGACTAAGAATAGTTTTGACTGTAATTGAAGAATCCAAGTAGTAACAGTGGAGGTAGAAGTACTAGTGATGGTAAAAGGATGGTGGTAGTGGTGGAGGTGGTGGTATTAGTAATAGTAGTAGTAGTAGTAATAGTAATAGTAATAGTAGTAGTAGTAGTTGTTGTAATGTATGTTAAAGGTGAGGATGATGAGATAGAATAGGGAAGACAGTAGAAAGAGCTGGACTAAGAGTCAAAATCCATGGATTCTAAAATCAACTGTGACTAATTCTATAAACATTATTCAAGATAAGTTCATATATCTGGACAGAAGTTGAAAATATTGTTAAATTTCACTATGAATTTTATGGCAATTAGAAATACTATTCATATATGTCATATACATTAGACTTTCCTAATCTCTTTTATGTCAAACAGGAGAATTAAGATAAGAAATATGTTGGTGTATGTTAAGGTCAATTTAAAGAAAATAAAAATGGAAAAAGTGTCACAGCAAAAAGATTTTTGTAGAGACAATGATTAGGGGAATCCATCCTTTCACTACTTGAAAATGAGGAAATGTAAGTCCCATCTTATTATATAAAAATGCTGATAGAGATCAAGAGCAGAAAATATTTAGAAAGAAACAGGTCTATATATGGTAGCTTAGCAGAAGGAAAGATATTCAGTTTTGCGGTTAGCAAAAACATTGAGCCCATGGAGAATGCTGCTTGGCAGCAGTTCTGTAATGTTGGGGAGAAACACACACCAACTAATAGGGGTTGACTCTGACTCTAAACATCTTATGAGTAGTAGCTATTATAATTTACTTGAAAAGTATCTTTGCAAGCTTTGGTCTGCCTCAAACCTTAGTCATTGATAATGGCCCATATTTTTCTCCAACCCATATGCAGGAATTCACAAATGAATATAATTTTGAATATGGCAGCCTTAACACATATTTCCCATAGGTTAATATAGTGGTCAAGAAAATGAATCAAAATACTCAATATGGTATTGAATCAATAGAAGACTATTCATAGCCCCTCTGAGCTGCCAGTTATTTAGCTCTATTGATTGGATTAGTTGTATCAAGAGCCAACTCTCCTTGTGCCTTTTTTGAGTGCCCACATAAAACCAGTACCCAGAGATAGAAACCTAAGGAAGACTGGCAACCAGAGTAAAAGCAACATTCACTCATTACCTGAATAATTCCTGAGATTACAAATAGATATGTTCTACCTGGACCCCTCAGAGAGAGGGATATTATCTGAGACTACCTTGTCAATCTCCAAACTTGTCCTCTAGCTCTCTTCTCCAACACAAAAGGTTTACTACCTAGGTCATAAGATCATAGGTCCAATTGTTTTTCAGATTGATTCAAAAGGAAAGGATGAATGATACCCCTCAGCTTTCTTGAAATTAAACAAAAACCTGCTTCTTAAACTTAGTCAAATTCTTCTTAACATTAATAAAAATGTAATAAGCGTCATAGCAAACAGAGGAGCTCCTTAATAAGGTTCTTACTAAACTTATCTTAGAGAACTTGTTTCTATTCCCTCCTGAGGGAAGAAAAAAGGGATAAATTTCCACAAATATCCCCACGTTAAAGAATAAGTATGGTCCTTTCCATGTGTTCTTTCCTAATTCAATAGATTTTATGAACACAAAGTTATATATATATATATATAAAACACATATATAACATATACATAACACATATATATATACACATCTACAATACATATATGTGTATATATAGTTATATATATGTATATAAATATACATACATATATACACAGATATAGAGCTGTTGTTTGAGGTGAGTGTATGTGTGTATGTGTGTGGGATGTGTATGTTTCTTGTGGTGGTGGTTTGGTCATTTTCAGTCATGCACAGTTCTTTGTGATACTACTTGAGATTTTTTTGGCAAAATTACTGAAGTGTTTTTTTTATTTCCTTTTCCAACTCATTTTACATATGTGGAAACTGGGACAAACAGAGTTAAGTGCTCAAAGCTAGCAAGTTTCTGAGGCCAGATTTGAATTCAGGAAGAGTTGTCTTACTTCAAGACAGACAATCTATCTACCTTTATTCATATTTTTTCTTTCAATAGACCTGTCAGAGATTTATAAATGCATGCATTCTCAGCAATATAATTATTCATGACTACTCTAAAGAAATTATAAGAAAAATCCTATCCATACACAAAGAAAGAACTGATTATATCAGGAAACAGATTGAAGTATAATTCTTCCCTATTCTCTCTCTCTCTCTTCTCTCTCTCTCTCTCTCTCTCTCTCTCTCTCTCCCTCTGTCTCTTTCTGTTGCTTTTTCTCTCTGTGTTTCTCTCTCTCTGTGTCTCTATCTCTCTGTCACTGTTGCTCTCTCTCTGTCTCTCTCTCTCTCTCTGCCTCTGTCTCTCTCTCTTTCTGTTGCTCTTTCTCTCTATGTTTCTCTCTTTCTCTGTTGCTCTCTCTGCCTCTATCTCTCTGTCACTATCTCTCTCTCTCTCTCTCTCTCTCTCTTTCTCTCTCTCCCTCCCTCCCTATCTCTTCTGTCCCTCTCTCTGTCTCTCATATATATGTATATATATAATATTTAATATATAATAATATATAAAATTATGCACAATTATATATAATTTATATTTTGTTATATATATTATATTTTTATTTTATATTACATTAATTATATTACTATATAATTATATATAATATATATTATATTATTATATATTATTACTTATATATGTTATATTATAATTAAACTAGTCTATACTATATGTTATACTAGTCTATACTAGTCTATAGACTAGTATAGACCATATATATATATAATAATAATATAGTATAGTATAACTATAGTATAGTATAGTATATAGTAATATAATAGTATAGTATAGTATATATTACTATATAGTAATATAATAATATAGTATAAACTAGTCTATATACTAGTATAGACTATATACTAGTGTAGACTAGAATATTATATAGACTATATACTATATATTATTTATTAAACTAGTAAATTATAAACTAGTCATTTATATTATATTATATTATATATTATAATTAAACTAAACTTAAAATATTATAATTAAACTCCTTAAACTAGGGATCCTCAAACTTTTTAAATAGGGAGCCAATTCACTGTCCCTCAGACTGCTGGAAGTCTGTACTATAGTAAAAACAAAAAACTATAAACAAATTCCTATACATGCTGCATATATCTTATTTTGAAGTAAAGAAACAAAACGGGAACAAATACAATATTTAAAATGAAGTAAAGTTAAATCAACAAACTTAACAGTATTTCAATGGGAACTATGAGCCTGCTTTTGGCTAATGAGATGGTCAATGTCTGATTCCATATTTGTCACTGCTAGTTGTATGTAACAAATGATGCAAGTGTGAATCCGTTAGTCTTGATCTGGTTGGAGATTTCAAATGTTTCATTCTAGAAAAAGTCATTTCACAGAGATAAGTGCTGCCAAAGATGGTTGCCATTTTGAGTGCATGGTTCCTGAGATGAGATATGTCTCAGAGGGAAGAGATGCATAGAAATTATGAAGGCTACTTGACTTGAATGCATCTTTCAGAGAGTCACAATTCTGCAGTTCAGCCAGTTCCATTTGGTAAATTGTATTCACATTTTCAATGTCAATAGAAAATGGGTCACGTGTCCTCTTCATGGAGATGAAGCTCTTTAAACCTAAATTGGAACTCCTTTTGCAATTTTTCCAGTGAATTCCCATATGTTTTGTTTGCGAATGCAATCAGCGGTTTTTCCGCTAAACAGATTTTGAGTTGTGGGGAGATGGCATGAGTTTTCCTCCTTCACTTGTTTGATGAGGAGACCTAATTTTACTTCAAATGCTTTGACATGTGATTGCATATCCCAGATGAGCTTCCTGTTTCCTTGAAGTTTCATATTGAAATTGTTCAGTAGTTCTGTTACATCTGTCAGAAAAGCAAGGTGTCATTTCCATTTTGCATCATTGAGCTCTGGTATTTCTTTGTTTTTTGAAAGCAGAAAAGTTATAATCTGTGGAAGTAAGTCATAGAAACGTTTCAAAACTCTCTCTTGACTCAGCCAATGGACTTCTGCATGATATAGAACATCTTCATGCTCAACATTTAGCTCAGACAGAAATTCCTGAAATTGTCTGTGATTTAGTGCATTAGCTCTAATGAAATTAACACAAGATACCACAATTTTCATAACAGAGTCCCACTTCAGTGATTTACTACACAGTGCTTGTTGGTGGATGAGGCAGTGTATGGCTATTGGATGAGAATGGTTATGTTTGTCCTTCTCTTGGTTAATGCGAGCAATTACTCCTTTCTTAAACCCCACCATGCTAGGAGCACCATCACTTGTCACGCTGGCTAGTTTAGCCCAGTCCAGCTCATAGTTTGGCAAACCTTTTCATAGATATCCTCTCCTGTAGTTGTTCCTTTGATGCTTTGCAGTGCAGAAAGCTCTTCTATGACTTCAAAATAATCATTTGTCCCATGAATAAAAATTAGAAGTTGTGCAGAATCACAAACATCATTGATTTCGTCGAGTGCCAAGGAAAAATATGAAATTTTTTTATGGAGTTTTGCAAATGCTGATGCAGATTGTCTCCCATTTGTTCAATCCTCCATGTAATTGTAGATCCTGAAAGACTCACTGTACTAAATAAATTGGCCTTCTCTGGACACATTTCTTTGTCAACAGAAAGAAGACATTCTTTAACAAATTCTCCCTCCACAAATGGTCTGCCAGTGTGTGCTATTAGCTTGACAACTTGAAAACTTGCTCACAGTGATGAAATATTTAGCTGCTTCTGCTTCACAAAAGTATTTTGCTGAGTTGTCAATGTATTTTTCAGTTTTAATATTTTATCTTTTCTCACTTCTCCAATCAAACAATCATATTTATCTTTATGTTGAGTTTCATAGTCAACAATTATAGTTGTTATTATAGTCAATGTTGTTATAGTCAACATAGGTCCCAGTGTTTCAGGATTAAAGTCTTTACCTCCTGTGTTTATAGTTTCTCTGCTGATCTACTAGCTTCCTGCCAGGGCAAAGAAGTTTGCACTTCAGCAATTTTTGTGTAAATTTTCTGACGGCAGTGACTACACCCCGTCCCTCCTTCAGTCTGCTCAATGTGAGCTGCCTTCCCTGCTCGTGCTGCTTGGCTGCAGTCTGAGTGTGGTCTAACCATCCCTACCTGTGAGCAAAAACAAACCTTTTCTGGAGAATTCCAAGGATATCTTCTGTTGGTAATGTGCTTGGGGGTTTTTTCAGTCAAGCACTAATTCTGAGGCTGTATCATAAAAAAAAAAAAAAGTATTTTGAGGGCAAGAAAGAGCTTAGATAGATGCATGTGTCCTCTCCACCATCTTGGCCGGATATCCCCTGCTGAATCTCTTGTCTGAGAAGACTTGTAAATGCAGAGAAGCTATCATTATCAGATCAGTCATTAGAATGATGAAGTTTTTTTTGCTCCAGAAAATCTGAAAGATCATCAATCATTTGCATATAGGCTTGGCATTTGTAGACATGGAGAGTATGCGCACTTTGTTAAAATTTAAAGCCTTGAATTATTTTTTTATTATAATAACTTTTTATTTACAGAACCCATGCCAGCGTAATTTTTTACAACATTATCCCTTGCACTCACTTCTGTTCCGATTTTTCCTCTCTCTCCCTGTACCCCCTTCCCTAGATGGCAAGCAGTCCTATATATGTTAAATATGTCACAGTATATCCTAGATACAATATATGTGTGCAGAACCAAACAGTTCTCTTGTTGCACAGGGAGAATTGGATTCGGAAAGTAAAAATAACCCGGGAAGAAAAACAAAAATGCAAACAGTTTACATTCATTTCTCACTGTTCTTTCTTTGGATGTAGCTGCTTCTGTCCATTATTGATCAATTGAAACTGAATTAGGTCTCTTTGTCAAAGAAATCCACTTCCATCAGAATACATCCTCATATAGTGTCATTGTTGAAGTATATAATGATCTCCTGCTTCTCCTCATTTCACTTAGCATCAGTCCGTGTAAGTCTCTCCAAACCTCTCTGTATTCATCCTGCTGGTCATTTCTTACAGAACAATAATATTCCATAACATTCATATACCACAATTTACCCAACCATTCTCCAATTGATGGGCATCCCATTCATTTTCCAGTTTCTAGCCACTACAAAAAGGGCTGCCACAAACATTTTGGCATATACAGGTCCCTTTCCCTTCTTTAATATCTCTTTGGGGTATAAGCCCAGTAGTAACACTGCCGGATCAAAGGGTATGCACAGTTTGATAACGTTTTGGGCATAATTCCAGATTGCTCTCTAGAATGGTTGGATTTGTTTACAACTCCACCAATAATGCATCAGTGTCCCAGTTTATTTGAAAGAACAAAAGTTCAAGAATTTGAAGGGAATTAATGAAAAAAAATGCAAATTAATCTGTTCCAGTCCTAGAACTATATAATAAAATAATCATTAAAACCATTTGGTACTGATAAGAAATAGTTTTCTTGATTATCCTTTGATTTCTATTTTTAGGAGGTAGAACTCAGTAAAGAGATATAGGTGCTTTCTCACTCTTTGTTATTGCTATTGTTGTTGTTGTTATTGTTGTTTGGATATTTCTATGTCATTGTGATCCTGACTCAAGGACACATTTTTTTTTCAATTTTAGAATGCAAACCTCTGTCTTTTGTATCTCCTTGTTTTCCCTTTCCTCAGTGAGGAAACCTCACTAGGAAACTTCAGTGGGTACCCAATCCTTAAGTTTCTGCACAACTATCCTGTTGTTGTGTCAATCATTTTGCTCCAGCACTCTCATATTCTACCTCTCTCTTTGGGGCAATATGTCTTGTCTTTTAACTGTTGACACTTCTTTAAGATAAATTATTTCTTAACATTTAAAGTTTTCCAAGAATTCAGATTTATTTCACTTTTATGATTCATAAGAAGCTATTAAATTTCCTGGAATATTTATTAAAAGTTCCAGTGATAATTTCCAGAAACCACAGCCTGTGTTAATAATATTGTCCATATTACAATTTTAGTCCTACATAGAAGAGAACATAGATAAATACATTTCATAAATTTAGCTTTCTAAAATATATGGATTAAAATTTCATGCTTCATGAAGTTCAAAGGAACAGATTAAAATTTAGGAACATATTCTATTTCTTGTGCTCATCTTTCAGTTAGCTTAGTATTTTTATTGGACAAAGATAAACTTAGTGCTTATGTTGAATTAGAATATTATTCATTCTTATGAAGTTCAAAGTAAAAATATTTTAATCCCTGCTCTTCTAGGCTTTTTGCCTTGAAGAAAATGATTTTTCCTTCCTTGAATTTCTCATACTATTCTTCTTGAGTCTCTCCTTTCCATTTACTTGACTTTCCTTATTGTCATATTTATTTGTGTGTATGTCTTCCTCAAAAGATATACTTCACAGATGTAACTACCTATGTTTATACTTTATATATATATATATATATATATATATATACGTATTCATATATATATATATATATATATATATATATATATATATATATATTAAGTCTATAAATGATTTAACTTAGCATCTCTATAACATATCATGGCATTAAGTCAGTGGAACTGATAGAAACAATGGTTGTTTAGCATAGTGCTTAACAGTACTCTAGTTCAGTATATGCACTTAGTACTTACTCTAGTTACTCCAAGATTCACACCTTTAAGAGAGCATATATAAGCTAGGAGCCTCAACCAGGATTCAGTTCTGGAGATTCAGAAGCCAGAGAAGGCCGTTGGGGAGATTCAGAAGCCAGAGCTCAAGCTCTCGAAACAAGACTACAAAAGGCCTTTAAGAAAGCTAACCAGGCCACAGGGAAGGAGACAAGACTTAGAAAGAGACAATAAAGGATTTGGACTTTAATACCTGGCTACATTTGGGATGATTACTGAGTTGAAATGAAGACTGCTCCCAGAAGACCCCCAAGAAACCTGCTCCCAGAGAACATTACATTTTAGAGAAAAGTATTACAAGTTTAAAGCATGATCTCCCCTTAAATGTCATATAATGGTTGTAATTGAGAGGTAGTTAAGCCTAACACCGGACACATCCATTGTATATCTTCTTTCAATTTCTGAAAATCATTTAAGGTATTCAACTTCTCTGTTCATAAAGAAACTTTAGTATTGTGAGTAACTTAGGATATACTTCATATCCTAAATATTGAAAAGGAGTGTGCCTTTGAATTTTTTTATGAATCTATATGCAATTTGTAGTTGCTTAGTGTTTCTATGGTCTTTTGTATACATGCTTCCAAAGTATGCTCTTCAGGTGCAAATCCTAAGATAGCATCCTTGTAATGTAATAACATAACTTTTGGAAGTGCTTTTCTTACTGGAGTAAGAGCAGCATCAACAAACATTTGACACATACTAGGGGTATTTTTCATTCCCTGTGGTAAAACTATCCATTCATATCTTTTATAAGGCTTAGCTAAATCAACACTGGACATTGAAAAGGCAACTCTTTTCACATCCTCCCTATTTAAAGCGATAGAATGGAATCAATCCTTAATGTCTATAACCCAAAGAGGTCATTCTCTAGACAATTGAGTAGGAGATGGAAGTCCAGGCTGAAGAGTTCCCATAGTTTCAATCTGTTCGTTTACTTTTTTTAAATCAGCCAACATCTTCCATTTTCCAGGTTTCTTTTTACAACAAATACAGGGGAATTCCAAGAACTTAGAAAAGGTTGTAAGTGTCCTTGGTCAAGTGGCTCCTGTACTATAACTAATAAGGCCAGAATTTTTTCACTAGCTAAAGACCACTGTTCTACCCACACTGATGTATCAGTTTTCCATTGAATAGGAACAGATAAGAGTCTTGGTAAACCTTCAATAACAGACCTGCCTAAAAAGCTGAAGTACTCAATTGTAATCGTAACTGTTTCAAGATGTCTCTTTCCCACAGATTGATGGGGACTTTTTCAACTACAAAAGGAGTAAAAACTCCTGTTTCATCTTCAAATGCCATCTCAGAGGGGTATCACTAACTTCAGCTGCTATTGATCCTCATGCCAGACATATAGATATCTGACTTAACCTTTGGCCAATGACTGGGCCAGCTGGTACCTCTAATGACTGTACGATCTGTACCCATGTCTACCAACTCTTCCAATGGTATGACATTTACATAGATAGTGAGCATAGGATGGTCAGCTGTAATATCTGGATTCTGTTTTGGGAAGTCAAAATCTGGGCAAATATTACCAGATTTCTTCTTAGGAGTCTGTATCAGTAAAACTCATGCTACTACTTCTCCTGGTTGATAAGACACACATTGTCTACCTGTATTAATGACCCAAGTTTCCCGCATCTGTTTATGGATAGACACTGTTTTGTAAGCACTCTCAGGAGATGAAATGGTCAAGCCTAATTTATATGGAGGCAAAGGATCTATAGGCTGGAGAACAGATTTCACCTCTCCAGGAGATATCTCAGTAGTCTCAGCTGCCTATGCTCCCCAATTGTAATCTCTTTCTCCCATCAGTTTGCTTCTAAGATGATTGATCATGTCTGAGTACTGAACTTCTAGATTCTCTGGGTATAACATTGGCTGCCATCATGCCCCAAGTGTTTTTTGCCTGGGGCCATGGAGCTGGGCCCCGCATCCCATTTCCCTAAATCAATCTATGTTCTGATGCCCAATGGAAGCCTCTGTTGCATTTTGGACATGGAGTTTTGGGTCTTGTTCTCTCACTCTATCTTCATGCCAATATTGAGTTTTCAAATGTCCTACTTTACCACTCTGAAAGCATTGACGAGTCTCTCTGTTAGTTCCTTGCCAAAAGGGACCCTGTCTTCCTCTGTTCAGATCTTGAGAAGTCTGCATCATAGCCTGTGTATAAAACGTATTTGTGTCCACTATGGAACATCATATTATGATCTCATCTAAAGGAGCATTCTTATGTAGTCCTAGTATAATTTTTCTACAAACCTCCTTAGCATTTTATTTAGCAAGTTGTCTTATCATAATTTCTGTTGCTGCATTTTGTATCACAACTGTCTGCAGATGTCCCATAAAATCAGCCAAGTGTTCATTTGGACCTTATGCTATTTTTGTGAAAGCTTCCCCTCTATCTTGTCTTTCTAGGAGGGTACCCTATTCTTTGATAGCAGCAGCAACAATTTGCTCATATACTGCTATAGGGAAATTAATCTATGCTAAAGTGTCTTCATAAAGACCTAAACATGCTAGTTGATCAAAGGTGACTGGTATATTAACTCCAGGTTTTCTATTTCATTGGGCTTGTATTCTACAGAGTTCACTATACGCAGAAAGCCACATCAAGTTTTTTCCAGGTTCTAATCATGTCCTTGCTAGATTTCTAATCATTACAGGCAAAAACGTTAAAAGTCAAATTCTCTAATAACATCTTAACATAAGATGATGTAGACCCATAAAGAGTGCAACCCTTTTTAAGATCTTTGATAATTGCTAGATTAAAAGGAGTGTGTCTTCTTTTTTTCTTGACCTGAAGAGTTAAACTTTTCAATCACAGGATATGTTTCTATTCTCAAATGTATCCTGCCCTTCCTCTTTTGCTTTAATTAGCACCCTTTGTAATCATGTCATAGGTGGTGGGCAGAGCTTCTGTATGGATGGTGGTGACGATGTCATTGCCCTTCTCACTCCTCTTCCTTCCTCCACCCAAGAAGGTGAAATTGAGGGTGGAGGGTCAGAAGATGGGGGAATGCCCTAAAGCTGTCTGCTCTGATGTAGGTGGAGGTGAAACTGAGCTGGCATGGTACTTGACTTGATCTAATTGGCTATGCCCTTCAACTGCATTGTCAGTCCCATCCCCTTCTTCCTGTCTCCTCACACTTCCTTGTTTGGCTATGCTTATTGGAATCGTCCTCAAGATCCCACTCTCTAATCCTTCTTACTTAGAGAACCAAGGGCATGTATTCTAATGTTTCTAAAAGTCCAAGGATCTGATCCCGAGTTACCAACAAACCTTGGCTTTTTATTAACCTAACTTTACTTTCATCACACTTCCCTTGGGGTGGAAGAGGCTCTTTTCTTGGTATTTGCCCCATTTCAGCTAAAAAATGAAAGTGACTAGTTTACCCCTTACCAAAATTTCCTGCTTGTCTGTTTTTATTGTTATACTCATCCTATTTCCTGGTCACAAGGACTTCTCCACTGTCCTTATGATCCTGAAAATTGAACTAATGAGTAAAGATTCTTAGTTCACAAAGGACACCTGAATGAAAAGTCCAGGCTAGCTCTCTAGAGGACCTTGGGATCATCCAAAGTCCTTAGTCTTTAGGTGGAGAAGTGAAGGAGGCAGGAGAGCCACTGGGTGGTTGGTCAAAGATGGAGTCTGGAGTCTGGAGTTTGGAGCCTGAAGACTTCTCTGTCTGAGAGCACTGTGGCCAAGAGAGCCCTGTGTCCCTCCCTCAGCCGTTAAATCCTTCTGTACAGTTACCTCACTACCCCATATTAAGTATACACAGCTATAAGCATCATGCTATGATTCAAGTGTACTTTTTCAGAGTTCTGGCGCACTACATATGTTCAATGCATAACAAAATTTTTCAACAATATGAACTGTTTAAAAGTCAGTATCTTATTCACTAAGGTCATAGTAGATTTCCCCTCACTAAATATCATTAAACAGAGGCTGGCTGAAGCTGGTGGGGTATATAGTAAAAGATTTTTTAAATATATGGATTTTTGACCCCTTCCAACTATTTATAATTTTGTGATCCTAAGAATCTATGACATGAAAATAGTTGTATATATAGACTATGAAAATGTACTCCATGTGCAGGAGGCAAAATATTATTGATGTTGTTCATTCTTCAAAAAGGACCAACAATTTCACAATGTTGGGACCAAAGTACTTTGAAAGATATAAAGAAAAGAAAATGTATCATATCTGAATATATACCACACATACTTGAAGTAAAATGTCAGAGAACTTTAAGACCTAAAGACTCATAGGTTATTTTGACACTGTAACTTATTACTAAACAAAACAAATCTGCTTGACTATTGAATTCACTAGCCATGAAAGCCAAATGAAGTTTGTTCAAGGTCAAGAGATATTTAAACACATACCCATAATCGAACCCTTGACATTCAAAGCTCTCTATGATCTCTATGATCTGCTTCTAATTCTATTTCTTACACCTTCATTCATGAATCCCAATTTCCAGGGAAATTTGATCAATCTCTTTTCTCTGCTATGATCCTGTCCTTTCTAGTTCCAGGATCTTAGAATTTGAGCTGAAGGGGGACCTGATTTTGAATCATTTAGTTTTCAATTCCTTCATTTTGCCAATTGGTAATGATAAATGGTTTGACTAAGTTTATACCTAGAGTAATTAACCCAATTAAGATTTCTACTCAAGTCTACCGACTCCAAATTCAGAACTCTATCTACCATATCATATTGCTTATTTGGAATGTTCTTCTCTCCTCCCTTCTTTCCTCATAGTTTCTACCTGTTAAGGCCTTTCTCTTGCTTCAGGTCATAATTCAGATGCTAACTCCTTTATGAAGCTTTCTGTGAATTGTCTTCCTTCACCATTTGAAAAAGATTTCTCCTTTCTTCTATTTTGTTGTTTGCAATTGTACTATTTTAAACATTTAATAATTATCTTGATATTTGCCATTTGCCTAGTAATAAGATTGCACTCTGGGTTTGTATTCCCAAAGTCACAAGCACAGTGTCTAGCAAAGACTACACAGACATCAAATTTTTGTTCAATTGAATATTCACATATATATGCATGCAGCTTAAACTCTCTAGTAACCCAAAGGCAAATACCAGAATGGTCTTATGACTAACTGTACATTCAAGAACCAGGTCATAGGAAATGACTATTTTCCCACAATCAAAAGCCAAATCATATTTATTTCTGGCATTCAGATTAGAATCCTCAGGAATTTTTCCCAGAAAGAATTGCTCAGTTTGGTCAAACATTTTGCAGGAATTTTAATGACTGCTCTTAAATAATATGCAGGAGAGTGACCTAATTTATGTTGAGAGGTGCCACTGAGTCCCCAAAGTGAAAGGCTTTATTTAAGGGCTTCTGTTTAATGTCCATATGATATGGGTGATCAGAAGATTCTGAACATAACTGGGCTTTTGATTTGGACAGCTCACAACTGGAAACCCAACTTTTCCCCAAATATATATTATGATTTCTGATTTTTAAAAGACAGTTAAAGAGAATAGTGTGATTTAATGAATCCTTTTGAGAAAATTGTAAATTTATTAAAAAGTGAAAACACATCCATTTAATTTTTATTTTTGAAGTAGCTTCGAAGTCAAATCAACATTCTAATCAATGGAAGAAGACAAAGAGCACAGATCTAGAAGAGACCTCAATTACTAACTAATCATTTTTGACTTTGTCTATTCCTACACAACCCACAACCCATCAATGTTCTGATTTTGTCAATTCTATTTCAACAATATTTCTCACACCTCTACTAGACCTCTAGACCTTTACTGTAGTTCAAACATTCATTACCTCAAGAATGCCTTCTAAATGATCTGTCTTCTTCCAAGTCCCCCCTTCTCTCAATTTTCAAATATACTATTTGAATTGTGCTAATACACAAGTCTAGTCATAGTGTTTTTTGGTTTGGACATGTGCTTTTTTTCAGTGTGTAATATTCTTGAGATGAATATTCTTACCCTCAATACAGCCTGAATCTTTGCCTTTACTTTATATTCTTAAAGTATTTTCTGGGATATAGTGAGAGAATATATGAATGTTCCAGAGTCACAAAACTAGTGTGTATCAAGAACATGGTTTGCTCATTATCTGACTCCAGCATCTACCTGCTATCCACAGTGCCATGGGGTTTCTCAGAAATGAGAGAGAGAACTTATACAATTATATATTTAGAGCTAGCAACTGTTTGCTGTATTTTTTAAATTACAGAAAGGTAGGTTTCAGCCTGGCATAAAGGTAAACTTCCCAATCATCAGACCCAATTGGTCTGCCTTAGATCTCATGGGGTGCCTTAGATTAAAGTGATATCCTTATCATTATATTTCTTTGAGTACTAGTTGGATGATTACTAGTCAGTGACAACACAGAGAGAATTGATATTTCAAGTAGAGTTAGAATTAAATAGAAGGTGAGATCTCATACAGCTCTAATATTTTGTTACTCTATTCCTGGAATGTATTATTTTAGGGCTCACACACCTATTTCTTTACCTCATTGATCTTGTCTTTAGTTTTGATCACATTTGTGTGAAAGTCAAATTTCATTTCTAAACATAAGCAGTCAATTATCTCTATCCCAGGCCACAGGGCACCTGTTTCCTAAATTTTTTAATCCATTCCTACTGTCAATGCCATGGAGATCAACCTAAACCCATCACTTAGGCAATTGGAGAAAAACACATGACTTTATTTCATCCTGAGAGAAGAATTTGTGTGTGTGTGTGTGTTTACTGGAACTTGCATTTTGTTTTTGTACTGGCCCTCTCATTTCATCATTTTAGGGAACTGCTGATTAAGTAATTTTCTCTTTTATTATTAATTATTATTATTAATGAAGATATAAACTTGTTCTTCAACCTGTAATCTCAGAATTTTTGATGGACATTAAGAAGTTAAATGACTAATTCAGGATTGTGAGGAAAGGATGGACATTTGTTTTTCACAGTTATGAAAATTAATTGGAGAAATAAAACAAATTAAAAAACTAAAACCCACAAGGACATCAAGGAATACTCAAGGGTGGAAATTGGTTAACTTCCCCCAAAAGGATGTAAACTGCTTGTGGGCAGGAACTAACTTTTGTAATTGGGGTAGTGGCCTGAGATATTAAAAGAATTTTTTGTTTTTCTCCTTAGCACTCCTCTGTTACCTCCCCTCTTCTAGAATGTAAGCTCCTTTGGGTCAGGAACTGGCTATGTAATGAGGGATAGAGATTCATGTCCTCTAAGTTCTGTAACATCCAATTAGCAAGGAATCAGGGAAGGGACTTGTGCTTCAGGATAGGAAATATAATGCTGCCTTTGGAGTTTCAAAGGCGTGTCTATTCATCTAAGTACCTAATAAGTACTTGAAAGAATATAAAGTAAATCTTTACTGAATTCATTAGTGAGTCAGTAGGGTTCTTGGTAAGATACTTTGTTTCTTACAGGGTCAAAGAGGCAATATGTGGAGAGTCAGGAAATGAACATACACCTGCCATATTATGAATATGAGTCTCTGTTCCTTAGACCAGGTAATTTTTCTATATGAGAAAATTTATACTATTTAAAAATTTTTTTCAAAAATATAATTTATGTATGATCTCATTTTCACTTCCTTGTCTTCATTTTATCCTATAAAAAAAAAAGTTCCTATGGGAAGTTAGAGGTGGCATTTAGCCTTTGCTTCATTTCTTTTTGAAGTAGTACATTAAAATGTAGATATACCAATAAATACATTATAAATCATAATCCTCAAAATATGAAACAAGAAATCACTCCAAGAAAGGGGGAGGGAACCTCAGATATAGATAGAATTTAGAGTAAATATTAGTGGAAAATAGAATTTTTTCTTTGAGTAATTCAATACATTTTTGTTTCTCATCATTTTGCGTTGTTATACAAAATACCAGAATGAGTAGGATTGATAGGAAAATAATAAAATAAGAGTGGATTAGGGAACATAATTTGTATCTGAAAATATTTTACCAAATTTTCTTCATGATATCTTCTAATAGCTATACTCCCATCCCCATCTCCTTTTAATGACCTACAATCAAAAGAGTATGAAATTGTAGGGTCTCATATCCCTAAGCCTTACTACTGGCATTTGACAAATTTCAAATCTTACAGAAAACTGATTATTCCAGATTTCTCAAGGATGTGTTTTATTTGTTCTCTCAACCTCCCTCCTTCCTACTCCCCCAAAAAACTCACATTAAAAAACAGCTTGTGGAAAGTGTTTTTTTTTTTTCTTTTGAAATTTAAGGTATTTGCTAAGTGAAGCTCTACCTCCTGTTTTGTAGAAAAATCAATTTACAATGAACTCTAAAAATATCTCCCAGCTCCAAAATCTTCTTACAAAAACAACATGTATGATTTGGGATAAAGGTGACTTTTTTGCATAAATAATCATTTTTGATGAAATTTGCTAGTATAAGTTTTTTTGTTTATTACAATTCTCTTTTTTTGTAAACCATACTATAAAATTAATTTAATTTTATCAAATTGATTTAAATACATTCTGCTTTTAAAAGATAAGTTTTCAGATCTTTGTCCAATCAATAAATACCATGTTCTTTCTCTCATTCTTCAGTAATCCAGGATTTAGTATTAACTCTATTATAATATTATATTGGATTTTTGGTTAACCTAATGAAATTAATAATGTGGTTTAGAAAATGAGGCACTGGACTTAGAATAAAGAATCCCTGATTTAAATTCTATCTAGACAATAGTTCTTCATCTGTAGACAGGAATTTTTACTTCTTAGTGCCTCAGTTTCTTCATAAGTAACAAGAAAACATTAAATGTGGCTGACTAATGCTGTTGGATAGATAGGAATGTTCTATGGGTATAGGGAATAGAGTTCTGATAGAAAGTTAAAGACTGTCAATGAATTGTGAAAGTAGCACCTTTTTTCATTTGTGAACTTGTTGTTGATGATTGACATTAGCATAGTTTGATTTGATATCAGTTCTAATTCCTGTCATAATCAAAGGCTTAATTGGCAACAGCAATGCTAGACAATATAATCTTTGATAACTATGATCCTGGCACAAAGTTTAGAATTCCACCAAGCTGCAAGAGGAATTTCCTTGGCCATTAATTTGATTTCATTCAATGAGTGAATTGTTGCTTTAAATGAAAGAGCTGTCCCTCATATGTAAGATAATGACCCACCACCAATAGCTCCAGAGTTTTATTCAGGTCCAGGGATTAATTTGCACTGATACCCATTTTTACTCATTCCCTTTGTGAATATACAGTAAGATAAACATGCAGACTGGGACCAAGGAACACAGTCCACATTAAGATTCAACCAACTTCATCCTATTGACATTGTAAGGGAAACAATTTTCAGATCTGGTTCTCTCAGCCTTGGACAGTTGCATAATCACATATAGTTTTCCTAAGTATATTTTAGGAGAGTGAGCCACCTATTGCTCAATACTCATAAAATGTATAATTAATATGTGTTATAGAATCAATGAGCTATTGATGAATCACTTCATATTTTTTGAACTAAGGTTTTTATTCAACATTACCAAAAAAATTAGTCAAACAGATCAAAACCCATGTCTTCATTAGACTCCAGATTTTTTTTATTTCTCTGATACACATAACAAGTCATTTGTTTTTTATGCAAGATTTTTTAAAAATAATTTTTCTTATATGCTTTTAATCTTCTGACTCTCAGTACATTTTGTCCTCATGAAGTAAGTTAATTTCTCTTTTATTCATTCTAATTATTGGGAAACTTGTTGCTTGGGTAAGGTTTCATAGAATTATAACAGGTTTCATCTATAACTCTCCCCTCTTAACAAAATCTTTTGTCTAGCACTGTCATTTATTGTTATTATTTAAAACATCATTTATACATTATTTATAATATAATTATAACACATTTATTATTTATAACATTTTAAATTCTTAAATTTTTTGGCTCATTTCATCTAGGAATTGCAGTTGAAATTGAATCTAAACTGTGTTATTCTTTTGAGGCTTTGATTGAAGATGTTTTAGAATTACTCTCTTCTTTTAGGTTGGTGATTTGTCACTATAATAACTCTTTATGGTGGGGCTCTGTTTGGTTTACACATTCCTCTAGCCTTACTTTTCAAAATTGAATGTTGTGCTAAGGCCAGGCTTTGCACACTTCTGAAGAGAGCATCTGGACTTTGTTTAGTCCTTTTTTGTGTTCTCTTGGGCATTGTTGCTTTTTTTGGGTATTCCTGACTCATTTTTGGATCTGAGGAACCCAGTTGTAAACTTGCTCCTTATTGGAAATCAAATTGATTGTAGTTAGAAGCAACTGCTAATAAAGGGCTAAAAGGTTTTTCGGATTCAGAGAGACAAAACTTCAAACTTTCCTTTGTTCTAAACTTTTTGTCCTTTTTATTCCATTATAGGTTTTACCCTGCCTTAGGATAAATTTGAAATTGTTTTTCCCCCTAGATTATAGTTGCTGTTTATTTCTGTTCCTGATTTTTCCACAAATCACTGACTCAAACCTATCATCTCTTCTTGTTCTTATCCTCTACTCCTAGGTAAAGGGATCTCTTTGTTAACCCTTAGTGGATCTGTGACCTATCTCTGGGGCATGAGTGACAAAGTTGCCAGTTGGCACATGTTCTCTGAACAGTTAGTGTTCCTTTGTGTTCAATCAGAGACTTCTCATTGTAGTAGAGAGCTTCAATCCTTATTCAGGACAGAAGTTTTTGAGCAGTATCCTGCTTAGACCATGTTTGTAGTGTTTACAGACTGATGCCTGTTATGTTTTCCTATGTTGATCTGAGTTGGAGAAAAAAAAAATGACCAACTGCATTTTTGTTAGGATTTCCAAACCAACCCTTAGTCTGTGTGGTGTTCTCTTCTTTTTCTAAAATATAATCGTTTTCTCTGGGAGTAGGTTTCTTGGGGAGGTTTTCTGGATGTAGCCTTAGTTTCAGTTCAGAGTAATAATCACTTCAAATATAGCCAAGAGTTAAAATCCATTTTTTTATTGTCTCTTCAGAAATAGTCCAGTTGGCTTTCTTTGATTCCAAGAGCTCTCATTGCTAGTCTTTTGCCTGTGCCAGCTTCTGCCTCTAGCCCAACTCCGACTCCTGTCAATCTTCTGAATTGACTGACTCCACTGACTCCACTCCTTTTTATGCTCTTTTAGAGGTGTAAACTCAAAGGTTGATTCCTCCTCCAAGAGTGGGATTATGGGAGGTATGAATCTCATTCTTGTGAATCTCATATTGAATTTTGACTTATGAATCTCCCAAACTTGTGAACTAATGTGAGCTAATGTAATGTTTGAAAGTGCAAACCCAAACACACAAACATTGCTTCCATCAGTTCCAGTGAGTCATCACCTTGTTTCAAGTTCTGGCCCATAACAAGTCTGTTCCATTTTCTGTTCCATTTTCTCTTTTTTCTGCCCCCCATCTCTTTCTATCTCTCTGCTTCTGCCTCTGCCTCTCTCTGTTTCTCTCTTTCTTTGTTTTTCTGTCATTGTCTCAGTTTCTGTCTCTTCCTATCTTTCTCCCTTTGTTTCTGTCCTTCTGTCTCTGTTTCTGTTTTTCTATCTCTGTCTATGTCTGTCTGTCTGTTTCTCTCTCTCTCTCTCTCTCTCTCTCTCTCTCTCTCTCATTATGAGATAATACAGGGATGTGCTTTTGGCTCCTTCTCCAATATATTGATTGGGCTCATATCTAATATAATTGTAAGGTCTATGATAAGCAATAATATGATTTTAAAAAGCCAGAGAAAAGAAAGCAGGCTTGAAAATAGACTTAAATATGATGTGATAAATTTGATTCTTCCATAGTCCTCTGATTCTGCCATCAACTTTCAGTAAAACAAACAAAAAAAACAAAACTCTTAAAAATTGGAGTCTGGTCAAAAAGAAAACCATGCAAATGAAGATTTCAATAATTATCTTTAGATAATTGCCGGGTTATGTGGAGAGATCTACAAAGTGGTGAATGGAAGGGACTAGATAGGTTGCCAACTTTGGGGAGAGGGTTTGCTTGTGTCTCTACAGATGGAGAAAGAAACAGATGGGTGCCAACAAGCTGTATTCACCTTGTCCATTGGAGAGAGATGGAAAAGACCCTTGAAATGAAAGAGAGGACCCAAGACACATCAGACTGGGTGACTGTGCCCACCACTGAAAGATCATGGAAGTTATGGCAATTGACTCATGGGCATTAAACATTATTAATAAGATTGTTGCAGGATTTTAAACAGCAGAAATCATTGGATTCCCAAACACATAATAAGATTGTTGCAGGACTCCAAAACTTGCAGGAATCATTGGGTTCCCTGATACATAAAGTAATGGACAATAGATTAGTTTGGGGCTACCTCTTGGCTGCTGAAGGAGGTGTATATGTGATTGTTATTTATGTACCTTCCTCCTAGGGCTTATGGACATGCATATCCATATTGTTTTTCATATCACTATGTTGATTCATACTGTTTATTATATCACTACTTGTCTATGTGACTCCTCTCATGTTGATTCACTACTTGCATCTATAATTCCTTATGTTGATCCATTGTTGTTTGTTGCATCACTACTAGTTTGAGTTGTATTACTATGTGCTTGTGTAATACCTGATGGATTTATGTATATCTGTTTCAATTTCAGCCCAGAGGATACCTACTAACAATATTTGGTTTGATTCCCCATTTCCTTTTGGTGTTTTCACCTCCCTTCCTCAGAAGTCAGGGAGGGCATGATCAACTTCTTTTGGGGGTTCTCACCTCTCTGAGAAGTCAGGGAGTATGTGACCACCTGTGTTCTAAAACAAAAGAAAGATGTAATGGGGTGGGACTCTGAAAAGGTATACTTGAATTACAGCATGGTGCTTATGGCTTTGCATGCTTAATGTGGTGTAGTGAGGTAATGGTATGGAAGGATTTAAGGGCTGGGGGAGGGACACAGAGCTTTCTAGACTGCAAGGCTCTAAGCCACAGTTCTCAGTCAGAGAAGACTTCAGGCTCCAGAATCAAGAGTCCAGACTCCATCTTTGACTGTAACAGCAGCTCTCCTGCCTGCTTCACTTCTCCACCTAAAGACCAAGGACTCTGGCTGATCCTGAGGTCCTCCAGAAAAGTAGCCTGGACACTACACATATATCTGCATCTCTGGAGATGGAACACTTATTGATACCTCTTCCTCTGGGTCCAATCAGAAAAAAAAATACCTTCTAATCCTTCCTCCATGTGATAAACCTTCAAATAGTTAAGCTTACTATTCTATTTCCTTTCACTTCTCTATTCCAAGTTCATTATATCAGGTTCTATAACTTTTCCTTCTGCAAGATATAATCACTAGAATTTTTACAATTTTAGTCACTCACTCTTTTTGAACCCTCTAACTTGTTTTTCTTAGAATGGGGTGCAAACTTGCACATAATACTATGGATAGGTTCTGAGAGTACTGAAGAACAAAAATATTCCTTGTTCTATACACTAGATAAATCTTAACTCATCCTAAAATAATATTAGTGTTTTCACTAAAATGTCCAATCATCTTTCTAAAGAAAAAATGTGTTATTTATTATATTATGTAAATGGTATTTCTGAATATGTTTCTACCTCTCTCATACCAAATAAATCATCCATCATGAAAAAATTGAAAGAGAAAAGTAGTTTACCAAAACTAAATATGCTCTCAGTGTCTATGGAGAGAAGTAATTTTCTCTAACTGTAATCTATCTTCTGTTGCAATGAAGTGGAGGGGGAAGGGGGATATGTTTTTGCAAATATTATTTCAGGCTCAAATTTGGTCATAATTAGCATACAATGGCCAATTTTATTCTTTTCATGTCCATTGTTGCTAACATTGTGTATATATTTGTCCTGCTTTTGCTGTGTAAGTTAGAACAAGATTTTTCCATGTTTTGATGTTTCTAAGTTTTACATGTTTCCATAATTATTCACATTCATAATTTATAATGGAACAATAATATTCCATATTCAGGTGGAAATTTATATATATATATATATATATATATATATATATATATATATAATTTGATTAAATACTTGCCAATAGATGGACTCTATTTTTCCACTCTCCATTGCAATAAAAAAATTATATTCTTATGTACATATAGGAACTCTGATTATGTATTTGAATTTTGTGAATCACAGTGATATATCTAGGTCATTAGGAATAACTTGATTAGATTGAAAATTCATAGGAATATGAATTTTTTATTTCAAGTCCAGTACATATTCCATTGCCTCTCCAAATGTAAATTAAGAGAGGTTCCACCTCACACCTCTCAGACTGGCTAAGATGTCAGGAAATGATAATGATGAGTGTTGGAGGAGATATGGGAAAGCTGGGACACTAATACATCATTGGTGCAGTTGTGAATTGATCCAACCATTCTAGAGAGCAATTTGAAACTATGCCCAAAGGGCTATCAAATTGTGCATACCCTTTAATTCAGCAGTGTCCTTACTGAGCTTGTATACCAAAGAAATCATTAAAAAAAAAGATCCATATATACAAAAATGTTTAAAGCATTCTTTTTTGTAGTGGCAAGGAACTGGAAAGTGAGTGAATATCTCTCATTTGGAGATTGAATAAGTTATGGTTTATGAATATTATGGAATATTATTGTTCTAGAAGAAGCAATCACTAGGATGATTTCAGAGAGGCCTGGAGAGACTTAAATGAACTGATGCTAAGTGAAATGAGTAGAAGCAGGAGAACATTGTACACAGCAATAGGAAGATTATATAATGAGCAATTCTGATGGCCATGATACTTTACAACAGCAAGGTGACACAGGAAAGTTCCAAAGATTTTATGATAAAGAGAACCATATGCACCCAGAGAGTGGACTATGGGACCCAGTGTGGATCACAGCATAGCATTTTCACTTTTTTGTTGTTGTTTGATTGCATTTTCTTTTCTTTTTTTTTCTTTTTGATCTGATTTTTCTTGTGTAGCATAATTGTGGAAATATGTATAGGAGAATTGCACATGTTTAACATATATTGGATAACTTGCTGTCTAGGGGAGGGGATGATGAAGGAAGGGCAAGAGGGAAAAAAAATGGAACCCAAAGTTTTGCAAGGGTGAATGTTGAAAAGTATCTATGTATATGTTTTAAAAGTAAAAAGATTTTTAAAAATAAAATAAAATATGGAAGCAAAAATAATAAAGACATTTGAAATTTAATTTAGAATTTAAAACTCAAATTGTGAATCTTTTTATCTTAATTATTTTTAATTGTAGTAAGTTTATTTATTTTAATATACATTATTTTATGAATCATATCAAGAGAGAAAAATCAGAGCAAAAGGAAAAAATTCATGGGAAATATTAAAAAAAAAAACAAAAAAAACAGAAAAAGCAAGTGAACTTAGCATGGGTTGATTTATATTGTCTCCTTGGGTTTTTTTTTTTTCCTGGATGCAAATGGAACTTTGTATCACTGAACCACAAAAAAGAAACAAATGAAATCCTGGTAGTTCTTGTTTTACTCAGCATTAATTCATGTAAATCTTCCTAGGCTTTTCTATAATCAGCTTGTTCATAATTTTTTATAGAACAATAATATTCCATTACCTTCATATATCACAACTTGTTCAGCCATTTGCCAACTAATGAGCATCTACTAATTTTCCAATTCTTTGCTACCACAAAAAGAATTGCTACAAATATTTTGGACATGTGGGTGCTTTTCCCTTCATTATGATTTCCTTGGGATATAGACTCAGTAATAGCGCTGCTGTATCAAAGCCTTTGGACATAGTTCCAGATTGCTCTCCAGAGTGATTGGATTCAATTCACAATTCCACCATCAATCCATTTGTGTCCTAGTTTTCCCACATCCACTCCAATATTTTTTATTATCTTTTCCTGTTCTCTTAGCAAATCTCATAGATGTGAGGTGGTACCTCACAGTGGTTTTAATTCACATTTATCTAAGTAGTAACTTAGAACATTTTTTCATATGACTATATAGATGGTTTTAATTCTATCATCTGAAATTTGTCTATTCATATTCTTTGAGCATTCATAAATTGTGGAATTATTTGTGTTGTTATAAATTTGACACAGTTCTTTATATATTTTAGAAATAGATGTTTATTAGAGACATGGGCTGTAAAGATTTTTTCCCCAGTACTGTAGTTCCATTTTAACCTTGTTTCTGTTGGTTTGCTTTCTGGAAAACCTTTTTAATTTAATGTAATCAAAGTTTTCCCTTGTACTTTTCTCTAGTTCTTTTTTTGGTCATATATTTCTCCTTTTTCCAAAGATCTGATAGTAAATTATCCCTGTTTTTCTAATTTATAGTATGATTCTTTATACCTAAATCATGCTTCCATTTTGAACTTATTTTTATATGGAGTGTGAAATGGAGATCTATGCTGAATCCGTTTTCCAGCAATTTTTTGTCAAATACTTCTTATTCCAGAAATTGGAATTGAGAGGTTTGTCAAATACTAGATTGTTATCGGCCTAGATACTGTGTATCTAATCGATTCTATTGATGCACCATTCTATTTCTTAGCCAGTACCAAATTATTTTGATTATTACTGCTTTATACTATAGTATTGGTTTGGTACTACTAAACTACCATCCTTTATATTTTTTCCATTAATTCCCTCAATATTCTTGACCTTTTCTTCTTCCATACATGTAGAGAGCTGGAACTCTGGTGAAGTATACTTGAAAGAAGGATTCTTACAACAAGCTGTTAACTCAGTGGAATTGATGAGATGATGATTCTGCAGTTTACATACTTAGTACTTAGCATGGTGATTAAATGGTTCTCTAGTTCACACATATTCAGTATGCTGTAATGATGTAATTGTAATGGGGTATTTAAGGGTTGAGAGGACTAGAAATGAGACATTCTATCTTTGACCATCCTCCTGGTGGTTCTCCTGCCTCCTGCACTCCTTGACTAAGATCAAGAGTGAGTCAGTCAGAGTGAATAGACTCTGAAGCATACAGACTATGGAGGAGAGACTAAGTGAAGGAGAGTGTGAGAGTGAGTGTGCAGTAGCTAGATCTCAGACTTGAGATACAAGAATAAAGACTTTAGACTCTACTTCCAACTATCTTCCTGGTAACTATTCTGCTGAGACCAAGACCCATCTGGAGGTCTTCCAGAACACTAGCCTGAACATTACATCTATGAATTTTGTTATTATTTTTCTAGTTCAATAAAATGTTTTGGCATTGAACAAATAGATCAATTGAGACAAAATTGTCATTTTTATTGTATTAGCTCAAACTAGCCATGAACAATTGATATTCTTTGTTGCTGTCCTCAGCTGATGTAGTCCTGCTGACACCAGAGGAGGTCTGAGCATTTACCCACAATTATCATTGCCTCTACAACCTTTGGATGTCTCCGGATATGACAGAGTAGACAGACACCACTATGCAGTTAAGAAGCTTTATTGCTTGGTTACATCATCCTGTCTGCTTTTCCTGTCTGCTTCTGCTTTCTCTCTCTCTGCAGTCCTGTATTTATATCCCTCTCTTCTGCCCCTGCCCACATGCCTCAGCAAGCTATGAGTATAGCTTGTGTATCTCAGAGACCAACCCTTGTGATGATGAAGGTTATCTCGATCTGGTGCGTGCTCAGTGCCTAAGCTGACATGTCAACAGAATGCAATCCGGACCCATAGTCAGCCAGGAAAATACATACACCCAAGGACCTCATGATCTGTTTCCAAGAGTGTGCTGACCGAGAACTAACCAGCTACAGACCACAAGGTCAGGCTGCACAAGATTTGTTTTTGCACATACTTGTTGCTTACGCAACTGGGGCATTGCATGCAGGATACATATTGATAAGATTAATGCAGATTTGTTAACCTGTTCCCTAGCATCTTCCCCTTTTTGTTTTCTTTGAAGGGGGTGCCACTCGTCCACTAACCCTATAAGGAACTGCCCTATGAGAGAGAGAAAGCATTGCAAAATACAAGGTAAAAGTAATAACAATACAACAAAAAGGCAATTAATAACAGGAGATGGTATTGTCATTGTATGTTGGTATATCCAATCAATAAAGTCATGAGAAGCGTCACTAGGAAGACTGAAGTTTTTTGCTAATACATTAATGTCAGCAATAAGCTTTGCCAATTCTTGGATTTAATTAGAAACATTGGCAGCTAGCAGAGTACCCCTAAGATGAACTCTAATTTGTTCCCAAGTATAATTCAGTGAGGTGGTGTTTCATTGCAAAGGAGTCACACAAATAGATTGATAGTCAAAGTGGCATGGAAGAGTTTGTAACAAGCTCTGCAATATCATTTCATCTCCTATCCACTCCACAGCTACCTCTAGGGCTTCTATTTCAGCTTGTAATGGCTCATCTACACTTTCCTGTTTCTTCCATGCCACAGATTCAGTTACCATGAATGTTTGTAGTTCAGAGGCTAAATAACCTATTTGGTCTTGCAACTGTGTAATTTGGAATTCTAAAAAGGCTTCAATACCCAAGTTGACAACTCCAAAGATGAATCCCAACCAATCTCTACTTTGTCCCTTTAGTGCCTGTTGGACCTGCCACCACTGTATGTCCGAAGGATACTGAGCCCATGGCAGAGCAGATTTCACTGGTATCAGTGAATACGTGGATTGTTTTATCAACATCAAATAACTTTTGGTCCCTCCATTAAATTCTTTAATAATTGTGCAATTATCTGCTCTAAATTCATATCTATCACCTGTCCACGTAATGTTGACTGAATTACACATCATAAACAAATACCTATATGGGGCTCTAACTGGTCCTGAAAAGTAATAATGGAAAGTAGTACATTTCAGTCCCTTCCCTATGGTACAGTTAAGCCCATTCCCAAACACTGTGTTATATGTATCAAATGAATAATCAACACAGTCAGGATGAATCTGTTCCCCACTCCTACCATCAACACACAAACAAGTTTCAATATATACCACTGTGGGGAGTTCCAGCCCAATTTTCCATAAATGTGTGTAAGAAATCCTGTATGCTTCCACTATAAGTGCAGGGGCTGGGGCTTGCAACAAAAAAGTGTGGTAGGGGGCTACCCCATCCCAGAATGTCAAAGCCTTATCTAAAGGGTAGCAAGTATGATTCAAACTCATAGGAATACTGGTGGAGCAGGATATAAATGGTACCCATACATCAGGGATCCCTTTGACACATGAAGGTAATGATGATGTGTGATTGAAAAATTTATGTGTTAGATTATACTGGACAAACAAATGTGCACCATGTGGTATGGCATGGATAGATATGTTAAGGTCAGTGAGGTGTCTATCGAGTGTCGATGATGCATGATGAAAACCTGATGTGATGTTGCGAGGATAGAGGAGAACACAGCTTGGGGTCTCTGTGCTATGTCCTATCACTAAGCAAATGTAAGAGGAATAGCTTATAAATTCGCGCACTCTTCAGAGGGATTGGTGACATATCACCCTCCCTAGGACTGCTTGCTCTCTCCCTGATTAATTTAGATACATTGCCCAATATCAGAAAGTTTGGCATTTGCTCACCACATCCAACCATATGTAACAAGGGAAGATTGGTTAAGACCCCCCACCAAGTCCAGTGTCCCTGAATGTCTCGGTACCTTTTCTCTCTTAATGTCAATGTGGACTAGCCATGCATTGTATTGTGTTGCACTGTTGTAATTGGCAGGATGGTCATAAGAGCAAGGAGAGCAAATCCACAACACAGCCATTTCAGTTTTTTCTTCTGCTCTCTCTTTTTTGCTGTTTGAGGTGGTCTTCATTTTCCACCATTTTTTTTTGCTTTTCTTCTTGTAATTGAAGTCCCAGAAGTCGCAAGGAAGAGGTAGGCACCCACTGTCTGGCTTTACTGGGACCTGAGATGATATAAGCATACCCTGTCCCCCATTTATGCACTATCCCCAGCCCGTTCCATGACCCATCTGGTATGTCTTTCCACAATGCTTGCCTTTGTGTTGGAATTGTCCTGATGTGGGACAGAACCTGTGAGTCCTTGACCTGTGGCATAGCAAAAAAGCACAAGGCTGGAGTAAGAATATCAATAGCTGAAAACTGAAGAAAATCAAGTGTGTGGAGGGCAGCACCAGTGGGGACTGAGTTAATCATCCCATCCCTCCACCACCACTGTTTTTTAATCCACTATGCTATTTGCTTCCTTTTTTATGGGAGAGTTCATCCCATTCATATTCATATTTAATGTGCTTAATTAGCAAATTAAAGAACAGCTTAATAGCTCTGTATTTCACTCCATCCTATTTTCTCACCTGTATCTATCTTTGTTCTTTCTCTTTCCATCCTTTCTTCAGCCTTGTGTTTTGTTTTTACCCCTCCCACACACTACCTTATCTCTTAACCACCTCTTCACTCTTCTCTTAGTAGAGTTTTTTAAAAATTCATTCTACCCAGTATTTTATCTTCTATCAATCTTTCCCCTACTTCTTTTACCTTTTCCCCCAGTGTTTCTGCCTGACCTTCTATCATTCCACTTCCTTTTCTTTCCCTCTTTCTCCTTCTACTTCTTTATAAGGTTAGACTATACTCAACTGTGTTAGGATTGTTACAAAGTGATAAGTCAACATGCTTAGCAATTCTCTAGTTCAGAGTTCACACCTTTCATACCTTGAAGAGTTCACACATTAGTTCACACATAAGCATTTGAGATTCTCAAGTCACGAATCAGTATGAGAGTCACCAGTTCAGTGGAGGAGATTCACAAGGCAGAAACCCATAATCCCACTCTCTCAGAGGAGGAGTCAACCTTTGAGTTCACACCTCTAAAAGAGCATATCAAAGAACAAGCACTAGAGACTTTGAGAGATGGAGAAAGCAGGAGTCAGTGGAGGAGATTAAGAGATCCAGAATTCAGTTGGGAGATTCACAGCCAGGATTCAAAGAGAGCTGGAAGCTGAAGCTGGCAGAGGCAAAGGACTAGCAACAAGAGCTCTCGGAACAAAGGAAAGCTTACTGGGCTATTTTGGAAGAGACAATAAAGGATTTGAACTTTTAATAAACTGGCTGCATTTGAGGTGATTATTGATTTGAACTGAACATATAGTCAACATAGTCAACATATAGTCTCTTAGGACCTGAGCACACCCACCCAACACCCAGAGTGACTCAACATGTTCTCAGAGTCTCAGAGTATAGCCACTGTGTAGGCAGTGCATCCATTGCTGTTCCACTGCTGTTTCATTGCTACCTCCTGTAGTCTGTAGAGGAACTTTGCAATGCCATACTGCCCAAAAAGCAGAGCACATCAGCTTTGTATGTTTGCTTTCTTTGATTCTTTTTTGTCAAAATGAGCAAAACAATTAAAGTGCACTCTAAATATTGATAGTTTCTATATGGCTAGAGAGCAGACTTCAAACCCTGAGGAGACTAAAAATATATTGTCTCCAGCTAAATCCCCAAAGGGTAATATGATCAGGTCCTCACCACACAAGACTCTCATAGAAGAAATTAAAAAGTCTCTTACAAGAGGAAAGGAAAGGGAAGCTTGGTAAGAGGGTCTGCATAAGTCATCTTACTCATTTAAAGATAGAGTGGATAAAGAACTCAAATCCCTGAAAAACTAAATTAGTGAATTAGAAAAACAAAATAGCTCTCTAAAAAATAAAATTGTCAAAATGGAAAAAAATTCCATAGATCAAACTCAATTGGACAATTATAAAAAGAAATAAAAAAGTAAATGAAGAAAATAATTCATTAAAAATTACATTTGAACAAATGGAAATGAATGACACCAGGAGACAGCAAGAATCAGTCAAGCAAAACCAAAAAAACTGAAATAATGGTAAAAATGTTAAATACCTACTTGGGAAAACAACAGACCTGGAAAATAGATCTAGGAGAGATAATCTGAGAATTATTGGACTTCCTGAAAATTATGATAAAAAGAAAAAAGAACCTAGACACTATTTTCCAGGAAATCATCAAAGAGAACTGCCCAGATGTTATAGAAACAGAGGGTAAAATAGATATTGAAAGAATTCATTGATCACCTATGGAAAGAGACCCTAAAATCAAAACTCCAAGAAATATTGTGGCTAAATTCCAGAACTATCAGACCAATGAAAAAATATTACAAGCAGCTAGAAAAAAGACAATTCAAATATAGAGGAGTCACAGTAAGTATTACTCAGGATCTAGAAGCATCTACAATAAAGGATCAAAGGGCCTGGAATCTGATATTCCAAAAGGCTAAGGAACTTAGTATGCAGCCAAGAATAACTGACCCAACTAAAATGAGCATTTGTTTACAGGGAAGAAGATGGACATTCAATGAAATAAGTGAATTTCATCTTTTTCTGATGAAAAAAACAGGAACTAAACAAAAAGTTTGATCTCCAAATTTAGGATTCAAGAGGAACATACAAAGGTAAAATGAAATCTTGGGAACTATATTTCTGTTATGAATATACATAAAGGACACATTTCTAATTTGGTTTTACAGTTATAATATAGAAAAGAAACAAGAGGTAGAAAGGAAATTGTACCAGAAAAAGGGTAAAGTGGGAGTACTACATCTCATGAAAAGGCAAAGGAAATCTTTTATATCTAAGGGAAAGAAGGGAGGGGGGTGAACATAGTATGTATCTCACTCTCGCCAGAATTGGCTTAAAGAGAAAAAAATATTAGACATATTCTATTTATAGAGGAACTTCTCCCAACTCATTGAAACGTGGGAGGGGAAAGTGAAAAGGGAAAGAGTAAGCTAAGTGGAAGGGAATACAGAAAATGTGAGGAAAGGGGGTAAGAAAAGGGGGGAACTCTAAGGTAGTGGGAGGGATTCTAAAAAGGAATGGCTATGAGAGGGAAGTGGTGCTCACAAGTTTAATAATGGGGAGGGGGGTAATGGGGAAGGAAAGGATAAAATCATAAGCAGGGGTTAACAAGATGGCAAGAAATACAGAATTAGTCATTTTAATCATAAATGTGAATGGGATAAACTCCCGCATAAAGCAGAAGTGGATAGCAGACTGGATTAAAAGCCAGAATCCTACAGTATGCTGTTGATAGGAAACACACTTGAAGCAGGGCAATGCATACAGAGTAAAGGTAAAAATCTGGAACAGAATATACTATGCTTCAAGTGAAGTCAAAAAAGCAAGGGTGGCCATTCTGATCTCAGATCAAGCAAAAGCAACAGATGACCTAATTAAAAGAAATAAAAAGGGCACTATATCTTACTAAAGGGTAGCATAGATAATAAAGCAATGCCAATATTAACCATATATGCACCAAGTGGTGTAGCATCTAAATACTTAAAAGAGAAATTAAGAGAGTTGCAAGAAGAAATAAACAGCAATACAATAAGAGTGGGAGATCTCAACCTTACACTCTCAGAATTAGATAAATCAAACCACAAAATAAATAAGAAAGAAGTCAAAGAGGTAAATAGAATACTAGCAAAGTTAGGTATGACAGATCTTTGGAGAAAATTAAATGGAGACAGAAAGGAGTATACTTTCTTCTCAGCAGTTCATGAACCTATACAAAAACTGACCATATATTAGGACATAAATACCTCAAAATTAAATGCAGAAAGGCAAAAATAGTAAATCCATTCTTTTCAGATCACAAGGCAATAAAAACTACATTCAACGAAACTAAAAATAATTAAGAACTAAATAATCTTATACTAAAGAATGATTGGGTGAAACAGCAAATCATATACATAATTAATAATTTCACCCAAGAAAATGACAATAATGAGAGGGCATACCAAAATATGTAGGATGCAGCCAAAGTGGTAATAAGGGGAAATTTTAATCTCTACAGACCAATTTGTATAAAATAGAGAAAGAGAAGGTCAATGAATTGGGCTTGCAACTAAAAAAGCTAGAAAAGGAACAAATTAAAAACCCCCAGTCAAATACTAAACTTGAAATTCTAAAAATAAAAGGAGAGATTAATAAAAATAATGGTTGAATAAATAAAACTAAGTGTTGGTTTTATGAAAAAACCAACAAAATAAATAAACCCTTAGTAAATTTGATTTAAAAAAGGAAAGAGGAAAATAAAATTGTTAGTCTTAAAAATGTAAAGGGAGAACTTGCCACTAACGAAGAGAAAATTAGAGCAATAATTAGGAGTTACTTTGCCCAACTTTATGCCAATAAATTCGATAACTTAAATGAAATGGAAGAATACCTTCAAAAATATGGCTTGCCCAGATTAACAGAGGAAGAAGCAAATTGGTTAAACAGTCCCATTTAGAAAAAAGATATAGAACAAGATATTAATCAACTCCCTAAGAAAAAATCCCCAGGACCAGATGGATTTACATGTGAATTCTACCAAACATTTAAAGAACAATTAACTGCAATGCTATATAAACTATTTGAAAAAATAGGGATTGAAGGACTCCTACCAAATTCCTTTTATGCCACAGACATGGTATTGATACCTAAACCAGGTAGGTTGAAAACAAAGAAAGAAAATTATAGACCAATCTCCCTAATGAATATTGATGCAAAAATCTTAAATAAAATATTTGCAAAAAAATTACAGAAAATTATCCCCAGGATAATACACCATGACCAAGTAGGATTTATAACAGAAATGAAGGGCTGGTCAATATTAGGAAAACTATTAGCATAGTTTCCTTTATCAATAACCAAATTAAGAAAAACCATATGATCATCTCAATAGATGCAGAAAAAGCATTTGATAAAATCCAACCTCCTTTCCTAAGAAAAAACTTTGAGACTAAGGAATAAATAGACTTTTCCTTAAAATAGTCAGGAACATCTATTTAAAACCATCAGAAAGCATCATATGTAATGGGAATAAACTGGAACCATTCTCAGTAAGATCAGGAGTGAAACAAGGTTGCCCACTATCACCATTACTATTCAATATTGTATTAGAAATGCTAGCTTTGTCAATAAGATTTGAGAAAGAGATTAAAGGAATTATAGTACATAATGGGGAAACCAAATTATCACTTTTTGCAGAGGATATGATGGTATACTTAGAGAACCCCAGAGATTCTACTAAAAAGCTATTGGAAATAATCCACAACTTTAGCAAAGTTGCAGATACAAAATAAATCCACATAAATCCTCAGCATTTTTATACATCACCAACAAAATCCAACAGCAAGAAATATAAAGGGAAATTCTGCTGGTGTCCTCAGATAATGCAGATCTGCTGACACCAGCTGGAGTCTGAGCACTTACCCACAATTATTATCACCTATATGACCTTTGGACATCTCCAGATAAAACAGAATAGTCTGACACCACTAATGTAGTTAGAGAAGCTTTATTGCTTGGTAACATTATTTTGTCCCTTCTTCTGATTCCTCTCTCTCCCTCTGCTGTCCCGTACTTATACCCCTCTCATTTGCTCTTGCCAACGTGCCCCAGCAACAAGTATGTGTATAGCTTTTGTATCCAGGAGCCCAACTCCTGAGATGGTGGGTGCAATGTCATTTTGGTGCATTCTTGATGCCTGTTCTGACTTACTCGATGCCTGTCCTGACGTGTCTACAGTTTGTGTACCTCGGATATTTAGCTAGTGAGGCAGAACTTACACCTGAGGCTTCAAAATCTATTCCCAAGAGTGTGCTGACTGAGATCCAACCAGCCAAAGGCCACAAGAGTCAGGTAGGACAAGACTTCTCTTTGCACAGACTTGTTGCCTATGCAAATGGGCATTGTGTGCAAGGTTCACAATGAAGGGTCTCAAGATTAATGCAGACTCTTGTTATTCTGTTCCCTAGCATTCTTGTTGCTAGGTTCCCTAGCAAAATTCCATTCAAAATAACTGGTGACAGCATAAAATATTTGGGAATCTATCTGTCAAAGGAAAGTTAGGAACTATATGAGTAAAACTACAAAACACTTTCCACACAAATAAAGTCAGATTTAAACACTTGGAAAAATATTAAGTGATCTTGGATAGGCCAAGCAAATATAATAAAGATGACAATACTACCTAAACTAATTTATTTATTTAGTGCTATACCAATTAGACTCCCAAGGAACTATTTAAGTGACCTAGAAAAAATAACAACAAAATTTATATGGAAGAACAAATGATCAAGAATTTCCATGGAACAAACGAAAAAAAAATCAAATGAAGGTGGCCTACCTGTACCTGATCTAAAACTATATTATAAAGCAGTGGTCACCAAAATCATTTGATATTGGCTAAAAAATAGACTAGTTGATAAGTGGAATAGGTTAAGTTCACACGACAAAATAATCAATGACTTTAATAATCTAGTGTTTGACAAACCTAAAAATCCCAACTTTTGGATTAAGAATTCACTATTTGACAAAAACTTCTGGGAAAACTGGAAATTAGTGTGGCAGAAATTAGGCATGGGCCCACACTTAACACCCTACACCAAGATCAGATCAAAATGGATTCATAACTTAGGTATAAAGAACGAGATTATAAATAAATTAGAGGACCATAGGATAGTTTATCTCAGACTTGTGGAGGAGGAAGGAATTTGTGACCAAAGAAGAACTAGAGATCATTATTAATCACAAAATAGAAAATTTGGATTATATCAAATTAAAAAGTTTTTATACAAACAAAACTAATGTAAACAAGATTAGAAGGAAAACAATAAACTGGTAAAACATTTTTACAGTTCAAGGTTCTGATAAAGGCCTCATTTCCAAAATATATAGAAAATTGACTCTAATTTATAAGAAATCAAGCCATTCTCCAGTTGATAAATGGTCAAAGGATATGAACAGACAATTTTCAGATGATGAAATTGAAACTATTTCCAGCCATATGAAAAGATGATCCAAGTCATTGTTAATCAGAGAAATGCAAATTAAGACAACTCTGAGATACCACTACATACCTGTCAGATTAGCTAAGATGACAGGAAAAAGTAATGACAAATGTTGGAGGGGATGTGGGAAAACTGGAACACTGATGCATTGTTGTTGAAGTTGGGAACAGATCCAGTCATTCTGAAGAGCAATTTGGAATTATGCTCAAAAAGCCCAGTTACTTATATCCCAAAAAGATATTAAAGAAGGGAAAGGAACCTGTATGTTCCAAAATGTTTGTGGCAGCTTTTTGTAGTGGCTAGAAACTGGAAATTGAATGGATGCCCATCAATTGAAGAATGGTTGGGTAAATTGTGGTATATGAATGTTATGGAATATTGCTGTTCTGTAAGAAATGACCAGTGGGATGAATACAAACAGGCTTGGAAAGACTTACATGAACTATTCCTAAGTGAAATGAGCAGAACCAGGAGATCATTATGCACTTCAACAACAATACTGTATGAGGATGTATTCTGAAGGAAGTGTATATCAACAAAGAGAAGAATCAATTCAGTTCCAATTGATCAATGATGGACAGAATCAGCTACACTAAGAGAAGGAACACTGGGAAATGAATGTGGACTACTTGCATTTTTGTTTTTCTTCCCGGGTTATTTTTACTTTCTGAATCCAATTTTTCTTGTGCAACAAGGGAACTGTACAGATCTGCACACATATTATATCTAAGATATACTTTAATATGTTTATCATGTATGAGACTGCCTGCCATCTAGGGGAGGGGATGAAGAGAGGGAAGGGAAAAGTTGAAACAGAAGTGAGTGCAAGGGACAATGTTGTAAAAATTACCCTTCCATATGTTCTATCAATAAAAAATCTATAATTAAAAAAGATGCACGAGAAGGAATTAGTCTTGAAATTGACAATCAGGTATTATTTTGGAATTGACTTCAAAAGTCCATGGTTGGGAATGAAGATGGAAGAGAAGTGCAACAACTTGCCTGAACTCTCCCCCAAACCCTTCTACACATTTTAAAATAATGCACAGTCCTGGAGCAGCAAAACCCACAAATGGATGGAAGACATAATTTCCTAGATCATCAGGTAAGGTTATCACACCTAAATAAGAGTGGACTGCAATTCAATGCAGTCCAGGTCAGCACAGAGAAACCTCAGCAAACCCGGTGTAGGCTTTGGGTTGAATAAATCAGCAGTTGCAGCAGCTCTTCCTTGAGCTCTCACTCCACCTATGGTATCAGGTTCAAAAAAGTAGTCAGAAGGATATTAAAGAAGTATTTTTGTTGATACTGCTAATAGAACTCTGTTGCTTTGTCTATGCTCAGGTCTGAGTTTTAGTCCTGGGTGACAGTCCTAGGGGAAGGGAAAGGGAAACTAGGACACAAGAGCTTATGGCCACAATAGAGTAGAGACCCTCATCATGGTTCCAGGTGAAAAACGAGTGCTTGTGATCACTCACAGAAAAGACCACAGGCCAAGACAGTGGTTAATACATATCTCAGATCATACAATCTTGACAGAAATGAAAACTTCTGGATTCCTAGGAGCATCTCTAAAAATACCTGCAAAAAATCCCAGAAACTTGGGCCAGTATGCTCTCTACCTTGGAAGCAAACCCTGCTTTAACAAAAGATTAAAAGTTCAAGAATTAGACAGGAAAAATAAGCAAACAACAGGAAAAAAATTCTGACCAAAGAATTACTTTGAGATTAAGGAAGGTCAAAATATACCCACAGAAGATAACAAAGTAAAAGCTCCTATATTCAAAGCCTCCAAAAATATATATGAATTGTTCTCAGGCCATGGAAAAGCTCCAAAATGATTTTGAAAACCAAGTAAGAGATGTAGAAGAAAAATAGAAAGAGATATTAGAGTGATGCAAAAAAGTCATAAAATACAAGTTGACAGTTTGATAAAGAAGATACAAAAATAGTAAAGAAAATTACACCTTAAAAAAGATTCCAAAATGAAACCTCTAAGGAATAGTATGGCAAATGTCAATGTTCCCAGGTCAAAGAAAAAAGACTGAGAGTATCCACAATGAAACAATTCAAATATAATGGAGTCACAGTCAGAATAATACAAAACTTAGCAGTTTCTACAGTATAGAATCATAAGACTTGGGATATTATATTCCGTTGGGCAAAGGAACACAAATTAAAGCCAAGAATCATATATCAAGCAAAACTGAGTATGATTCTTTGGGAGGAAAATGAATATTCAGTGTAATAGGGGGCTTTTAAACAATTTTCATGAGAAGACCAGAGTTGAAAATGTGACTTTACAATACTCTAGAGGAGCAGAAAAAGGTAAACAGGAAACTATTTAGAAGCATTTTAGCAATTTAGAAGTATGCCTTTGATACAGGAGTGTTTCAACTGGATTTATATTCCAAAGAGTTCAAAAAGGAGGAAAAAGAACCCCCCTTTTAAAAATGTTTGTTGCAACCCTTTTTGTAGTGGCAACAGACTGGAAACTGAGTGGATACCCATCAGTTGGAGAATAGCTGTTATGGATATGAATGTTATGGGATATTATTGTTCAATAAGAAATGATAAACAGGATTTCAGAGAGCTTTATAGACTTATGTGAACTGAAGTTAAGTGAGCAGAACCAGATGATGGATGTGGCTCTTTTCAACAATGAGATGACTGAGGCCTGTTCCAATGATCTTGCGATGAAGAGAGCCATCTACACCCAGAGAGAGACCTGGGGGAACTGACAGAGCATCACAACATAGTATTTTCATTCTTTTTGTTGTTGTTTGCTTGCATTTTGTTTTCTTTTTCATTTTTTTCCTTTTTGATATGATTTTTCTCATGCAGCACAGTAATTATGTAAATATGTATACATATATTGGATTTAATATATATTTTAACAAGTTTAAATATATTGGATTACTTTCTTTGTAGGAGAGGGGATGGGGGGGAAATTCAGAACACAAGGTTTTGCAAGGATCAATGTTGAAAAATTATCTATGCATATGTTTTGAAAATATCAATGAAAAAAGATAAACAGGAAAGGAAAATTATAAGGAAATGAATGAGGTTGGATTGTTTGCATTCTTATATTAGAAGATAATACTTATCACCTGTAAGTACTTTTTCATTATTAGAATAGTTAGAGGAAATATATACAGAATCAGGGCACAGGAGTGAGTTGAATATAATGGGATAATACAAAAAAGGGTTTGGAGGGGTATGTACTAGGAAAAAGGGGAAAGGAAAGGTAAAATTTGGTGAATTATCTCATATAAAAGAGGCAAGAAATTAAGGAGGAGTGAGTGAACATCATTCTCATTAGAATAGACTCAAGGAGGAAATAAAATACACACTCAGCTGCATATAGATATCTAACATACACTACAGGAAAATAGGAGGGAAAGTTGATAAGAGAAGGAGGAGTTATAGAATAGAGTACAAATCGGAGAAAATGGAAATCAAAAGCAAAACACATTTGAGCAGGAATAAGTTGAGTGGATAGAGAAAGAATAGAATAAATAAGGGGGAATTAGGATGGAAGGAAATACAGTTAGGAAAAATAAGTGTGAAAATATTTAAAGCATGTTTCTCTGATAAAGGCCTCATTTCTCAAATATAGAATTGAATCAAATTCATGAAAATAAGAGCTGTTCCCCAACTGATAAATGATCAAAAAACATAAACAGTTTTCAGATGAAGTAATCAAAGCTCTTTATAGCCATATGAAAAATATGATTGGAAAAATGGAAATTAAAACAATTTTGAAGTATTACCTAATATCCATTAGATTGGCTAATAGGATTGAAAAGGACAATGGCAAATAGTGAAGGAGATATGGGAAAAGGAGACATTTATAGATTATTGTTGGAGCTGTGTATTGCTTCAACCATTCTGTAGAGCAATTTGGAACTATGCTCCAAAGATTATAAAACCATATATACTCTCACCTAGCAATATAACTACTAGGTCTGTATCTCAAAATAGATTTTTTTAAAAGAGAAAAAACCTATACAATATAAAATATTTATAGTTGCTCTTTTCTGGTGGCAAAAATTGGAAATTGAGAATACTCCCATCATTTGGGGCATTGTTGAATAGAGTGTGCTATGTGATTATGACAGAATGTTATTGTGCTGTAAGAAATTATGAGAAGGATGCTCTCAGAAAACTGTGGAAAGACTTATATCAGTTGATTCAAAGTGAAATGTACTGTGTATAAAGTAATAGCAATGTTGCAGGATGGTCAGCTGTGAATGACTTTTCTATTTTCAGTAATATAGTAATGTAAGACTATTCTGAAGAAATTTAGATGAAAAAATGGTACCCATAATCCCCAGAGAAAGAAGCATACTTATTTTGTAACTTGTAAAGTATTATTTACTAACCCTAAATAATTATTTTGCTTTTCAATTAGATAAGAAGCTACTCAAAGGTAGAGTTTATATTTTAAAAAAACTTCAAAAGTACATAAATTCGCCAATACAATCCTTTTTCCTCAGCATAGAACATAAGCAATTGATATCTTTGCATCTTGTGTAATTTTCATTCATATCTTCCAATAGATCCATTCTAGAGAACTTATCTAACAAGTAAAATGCCTTCCTCAATATTTTTTGATACATCATGGATATCAGTTTGGCACGTTGGTTATCTAACAGTTATCCTTTGCTTTCATTATTTTCATTCCCTTTCATGTCTGCTTTTCTAAGCAAACATTTCTTAAATGATCATGTCACTGGCAGTGATGTCAATTCTAGCTCTTTGTTCTTAGCAGTACTGTATTACAGCCTATTTATACACACAATTCATCTGATCCTTGGAATTTAGATCCAATTCTAATTCTTCAGAGATTACAGTGTTCTAAAATGCAAAATTATGTAGAAAAGATATAGATAATATCTTTAGTTCTGGGTTTTCATAAGATAAAATATTTTCTGGCTAACATAATTTCTGGGATCCTTTGGCTTCCTCATTGTGTTCTTTTGTTTTCCATCAGTTAAATTGCAGTTTCCCTTAGATTCACAGCCTTATACTATGCTTAAAAACATTGATACAAATATGTAAAAATTTGGGTAACTCATAAATATTTTTCCATTCAATGAAGGATTCAAGGCATACTATATAATGCCTTATTGAAAAGTTGGATGGCTCAACGCTTAAATATAGAAACACGTTTGCAAGTATGCCTTTTAAAACAGAATGTGATTATCTGTGGGAAAATGTAGAATAAACAAACAATTTATGATCACATAAAAAGATTATATATGTATTCTCAATATGATATCCAAAAGAAATGACTGCTTAGATTTGTTTTCCCTCCTCAAAGCTCATGATGGGCACTAATCTATTTATTATTGTAAAATATTTTCTAATTATTATTTCCAGCATAGATAATGACCTAGTAATGTGGGAAAACTCAAAATGAGTCATTAGAATATACATATAAATATTAAAGATTTCATGCTACATTTATTAAAAAACAATCTTTTTATAGCTGTGAACCACCCGTGAGTTTTTAAAAATTGCTTTATTGATGTTAAATTTGCATTAATTATCAATGTTTATATATCATTGTTGAGAGGTTCCTAAAACATTAAAATAATACAAGTCAATCCATAAATCAGAGTCAAAACCCTTCCAAGAGCTAAAATATTCTGGCAGATATAAAGGCAACAGTATTCTATTCTCTGATTCCAATTTTTAAGCAGATGGCAATTTGGACTCAAATGATCCAAAATGACATGTTAAATTCCCTTTTTGTAACTCTTGAGTTTTTCCAGGAGAAAACATGTGGTTGTGTTCCAGTTTTAACAAATTAATATTTCTCCTTTTATACCTTTCATAATATATCAGAAAATATATGGACACATGGCAAGAAAATGCCATCTCTGCTTAATTTTGTGTAAAAAAAGCAATATTTTTCAATTATAGTAAAAGACCTTTTATAAAATACATTGTTATTCCATAGGTTCCACTAGACTAATTCAGAATCATGGTCCCTATATATATAGTACTGTACAGTATATCCCTCATTCTAAAAGGAAAAAAAATAATGTCTTCTTTGCTTGATCCAAGGATTTTGATGATGTGCTGATGTATATATCAAGGGGAAAAATAGACATCAAAGTATGCATTCACCTAATATTGCTATTTATTGTTTCTTTTAAGCTATGCAATGCCCAGGAACAAATAGGAAAAAAGTGTGTGAAACTAGAGATAATTGAACTCTTTTTGACAAAAGGACTTTGAAAACCAGAATAGAGACAAAACCAGAACCACTAAAACTATAAGAGGTTTCTCCACAAGAGACATTAGTTGTAAAGTTGTTAAGTATTTAATTAGAGATTTTCTTTACAGACTGGAGCTGAGGCCTGAGTAACATCATAGAACTAGAAGAGGCTTTAAAAAAATACCTAGTGAAACATTCTTTTTTAATTTTAGGAAAAATTACAATCCAATTCATACAAAAAATAACTAGCAAGTTGTCATTGAAATCCTCATCTTTCAGACATCTTGTATCCTTTTTAACTATACCACTTAAGGATTTGTGTGGTCTATGGTGTAAAAATCAGCCTATCTCTCTAAACATTCCTAATCAATTAAATTTAAGATCACCAGAGAGCCTATAAGAAGAAAGGTTGATGGATGGAGAATAAATTCCATTGTTAAAAAAATCTGTACAGGCAGTATTTCTGATAAGGGTCTCATTCCTAAAATATATGTAAAGAACTGTGTCAAGTTTATAAGAATACAAGTCATTCCTCAATTTACAAATGGTCAAAGAATAAGACTATACTATTTTCAGATGATAAAATTAAAGTCATTTATATTCATATGTAAAAATTCTCTAAATCACTACTAATTAGAAAAATGATAATTAAAACAACAATTGAGGTACCACCTCACACCTCTCAGATTGGCTAAGATGGCAGCTAAAGGTAATGATAAATGTTGGAGAGGATGTGGGAAAACTGGAACACTAATTCATTGTTCATGGAGTTGTGAAATGATCCAAACATTCTGGAGAGCAATCTGGAACTATGCCAAAAGGGCTATAAAAGTGGGCCTATCCTTTGACCCAGAAGTTACATTACTGGTTTCCCTCATAAAGGAGGGAAAAGGATCCATATGTGCAAAAATGTTTGTAGTAGCTCTTTTTGTGGTAGCAAAGAATTGGAAAATTATTGGATGCCTATCAATTGGGGAATGGCTGAACAAGTTTGGATATATGAAGGTAATGGAATATTATTGTTTTATAAAAATGATGAAAAAGCTGATTTTAGCCAGTCCTGGAAAGATTCACATGAACTGATGCTGAGTGAAACAAGTAGAACCAGAAATAAATTATTCAGAATAAGAGCCAGAATGATCAACTGAAATGATCAACTATGAAAGACTTGGTTCTTTTCAGTGGGTCAATGATCTAAAGCAATCCCAATAGTCTTTGGACAGAAAATGTCATATGCAACCAGAAAAGGCACTAAGGAGACCGTGTAATGGGCTGAAACTCGAGTTGATACACTGGGGTCCCAAGCATGTGAGGCTAAATAGTAATCGGACCATACTCTATTAATATATGCTTGGAGAAAGAATGGCCCCTGCCCTGGTGCAAGTTCTGATGTATTGTGTTGGAATCCTAGTGTCAACTCAACTTGAAACAAGGTGAAAACTCAAGGGTGATGTCAGAATCTTGGTGTTAACTCAATAGAATTGATACAGTGCTTATTGGTTCACACCTTAGAGTGAATTCTTACAAGGTGATAAGTTGCTAATACTGATGGAAACAATGCTTGTGTTCATACCTTTAGAGAGCTCATAAGTATTTGAATACTCAATGGAGTTCACACATTTGGGAGAGTTCAGTGTTTAGAAAGAAACACAGAATTCACACCTCCCTTAGAGCCAGAGAGCACTCTGGGAGATAACCCAGAATCTCTCTCCCTCCAAAAGGCGGAGCTAACCTTTGGGAGATCACATATATACAGGGAGCTCTTGGACCTTGAGGGAGTTTCTTGAGAGAGTTTACTTGAGAGTTTTCTGGGGAACATCGATTGGGGTCGGAGACAGAGCACTCTGGGAGGAAGCCCACAAGCCCTATCTTCGAGGCAAGAGATTCATTGCATCTTCCAACTTGGTGCTGGCTGGAGGCTGAAGAAAGCAGAGGCAGAAGCCAAGGACAAAGCTGCAAGAGCTCTTGGAACCAAGCCGAGAGATAGGCCTGAGCTAACCGGGCTATATTGAAGAAAACAATAAAAGATTTGAACTTTTATCACCTGGCTGTGTTTTGGGAAAAGAAACACCAACAGTATTGCTTAGGAAATGACGTAGGGAAAACTTTGGTGGGTGGAGAGAGAGGGGTGGGAAGAGAGGCAAAGAGACTGCTGGCCAGGTTCGTATCACAGCTGCTCAGAGTCCTATCGCCAACTTCCTTCACCTCCACAAAGAATAAAGATCAAAGATTTTCCCTTAACCTGAATTCCTGATTCCGGCTGATTTTAAAATAGGCCGTCATCACAGACCGAATGAAATAATCACATGCTATGTTCACTTCTTTTTTCAGTTTTTTATCTCCCTCATGCTTTTTTTTTTTCACTTTGCTCTGTTTTTTCTCTCCCAACAGAATTCATAAAGCAATGTATGTTAAAAATAAATAAGTACAAGGAAAAATATATGATTTATTTTCTCTTTCTTAAATAAGAATAGAGTATCTAGCAATGCCAGGCCTAGAATCAGGAGGGACTTACCTTCCTAAGTTCATATATGACCTCATACACACTTACTAACTGTGTGACATTGGACAATTCATTTAACCCTTTTTGACTGTTTCCTGATCTGTACAATGAACTGCAAAAGGAAAGGTCAAACCACTCTGGTATATTTTCAAAGAAAACCCAAATGGGGCTATGAAGACTTGGACAGGACTTAAATGATTTGATGACAACAAAACCTTCTGAATTGTAGAGTACATGAAGTGGAGTAGGATATAAGCATGCTGGAAATGTAGGAAGGCATCAGTCACCAAAGAATAGTCTATGATTGAAAGGATGTTCATCTTAAAAGTTTTAGATGATAAACAGATTCTCAGTTTTTCCTAATGAATGAGCATTACATCTAGAAAAACTGTCACCACTTTGAATCTTTTTATTCATACCTTTTAAGACTTCAGAAATTTGTTTTTTCTAACATCATGATGATTCATGATGTGTAGCCAGAGAAAATCACTAGAAGATTAATAAGTTTTTAATGGATTTTTGAGACAACTTTGAACATAAAATCACTGAAAGGACTGCAGAGTTTCCCAACTAGAATCCATCCAGATTGTCTCCTATTTAATTTTAGATACACTTTTTGTCTCTATTCATTCTTTGTCAAAGAAGCATGTATTGTGGGCATCTATGTGGTACAGTGAATAAAGTATCAGTCGTGGGATTGGGAAGACCTGAATTCAAATTTGGCCTTGGACACTTTAGAGTCAGATTGTCAAAAGGGTCTAGAGGAAGAGGAGGAGAATGAGAACATGGATGAGAAAAAGGAGCACAAGAAGAAGAACAAGAAGCAGTAGCATGTAGTGATACACCAACTCACCAAGTTCTCTATTAAACTCTAAGTCCTAAGTGAAAAAAGAAGACAATAAAAAAACAAACATTTGTTCTTCATCCACCTCACATACAAGACTGACAATCTCTGGAAGTAGGACTTAATTAGAAAGTAATAGCAAAAAAAGGCATTTTGAAGAACTAAACTTCTTGGAAAATCCATATTTTATTAAGGATTTTATGAAGAGTTACTTCTTTGACACTGGCACAATCTTTGGCCAAGACAATGTTTTTTTTTTTTTTTTTCTGTTTTGGGTCTTGTTTGCTGTTAATAAAAAATTTAGATTTAAAAAAGTAATCAAATCTGCCATGGAAGATTCTATGATTTCTGCAATTTTTAAAAATTACGTCTTTTAAATTTAAAAAATCAAAGGCAGTATAGTATAATGAATTAAGAGATGACCTAGGACTTTGGTAGACATATCTTCAAGTTCTACTTTTGAAACATACTTACTATGTGAAAAGAGACAACTCACAATCTATCAATGCTGTAGGCAAGTTTTAAATTTTTTAGTTGCCTCTGGAGTTCCAATATCAGTGGGATGATGGTTATGTGCCTAACCCATTAAAAATAGATCACCATAAAAATACAGGCAAGTCTATGTTATGTTGTGCTTATTAGTTATCTCCTTACTGTAGCCAATATTTTAATAATCAATAGTATCAGGCACTAAGGCAGAGATATAAAATATTTTTTCATGTATTTATATACTATTTATGTACTATACTTATATACTATAAAACTTATGAGCTTTATTTATAATGCTTTATGGGTTTACTCCCTCATAAAATGAAAACACTTTGAGAGATGAGTATTTCATTTTTATCTCTTGCTTAAGTATCTATTTCAGTGATTGGCACATAATAAGGTCTTAATAATGTTTTTTGGATAATAAAAAAAGAAATAGAAATAAATTGATGAATAAGAACAATGTTTGATTTTTAAGTTATGACTAATTTGAGGCTAAGAGCAAATTATGATGATAATCACTTATTTGTTCCTAATAAAAATGCACAATAATTATAGCTATAGAGTGGTTGCTGAATTGAAGAGAATAGTAAAAGCTTACATTGTACTTTTTGATTAATAAGGTCAAACATATGAATACTTATCTAATATTACATATCTCTAAAGTTCCTTGTATAGTAATGTAATATCATGAGGATAAAAAACTGGATTTGGAATAGGAAGACTGTTTGGATTTAATCATAATCGTTGCCTGGGGCAGTGGTATCAAATTCCAATAGAAACAGGGGCCACTAAATGAGACATAAGGATTTTTGTGGCCTTCATATTGACCTAGAAAACCATATATTAAATTATCTATAGATGGAGTGACTGAGGCAAAGTCAAATGAACTGTATAAGAGTTAAACAACTAGTAAGTGTATGAGGTTACATTTGAACTGAAAACTTGGTTCTCTATCTACTGTGACCCCTTAACTGTTCCTATCTATTTAATTGTTAGAGATATATGTACTATAGCAGTACCAACCAAAATATATTATATGTATTGTACCCTTATTCAGGTGTAGACTGCTGCAATCCCTTCCAACTTTAGGAGACAGGAGTTTCCTGGGCAGGACACAACTGTATATCTATTGATAATTATTTTTTTTCTAAGCATTTGTTCATAGAGAGAGAAAAAAAACTCGCTAATTTTTCTTATATTATACTAAGACCAAACTGATTCTCTTTTCCTAAAGAAATCATATATTGGAAGATAATGCTTTCTTTGCATCCGGATCCTGACTTGTTACACAATAGAACTCATAGGGTTGCAGTATAGGACTACTTTGGATTAGAGAACAGGAAAAGACAGATTTGGACTTTAATAATAGCTAATATTTTTACAGTGATTTAAGGCCTGCAAAGATTTTACACATACATACAAGCACGTATCCATAAAAATCTCATTTGATCCATATTAAAACTCTGTGAGATAGATGCTATTATTATACTTATTGTACAGATGAAGTAAAAATTGAATGAGTTAGTGGCTTACCTAGGGCTAAACAGTTAGTGGAATGTCTGGAGCATTGTTTTTTTCCTGGCTTCAAATCCAACAATATATATATTGTATTATTTAAATCCTTCAAGATCAGCCTTGCTATTCTCAACTTATCTATTAAAAAACAACATCTATGGGTCTTTATTTTTCTCCTAGGCAAGGCAACTTTGTTTCTAATGCTTCAGCTCTTCCTGTAGTTTGGTATTCTAGTATCATCTCATCCAAATGTGTTATTACTTTTTCAGGCAATAATGTGCAAAGTTTTCTAAAAATGCTGAGTGAACATTAAGTGGTATTCAGAAATGAAAAACAAAAGTTAAGAAATGTTCCAAATTTTGAAGGGTTTTAAGGAAAGAGTTCAGGTCATATGGTTTCAATATTTATTCCTCGATTAAAATTATTTCAATGACATACTTAAAAATATGGTGTAATTTATAAATCAGGATGGCAAATTCAATACTAATGAGTATGATTATTTTAAGATTCCATATCTACTCCCTTCATATTGACGCCAATATTCCTTTTAAAGAAAAAATATTAACCTATATAAAACATGATTAAATAATCTAACTTCAAATTATTTTGGCATTACATAGTTGCTTGATATTGGCCAGTGATTAAAAGATAATTTTTTGGAGGAGATAGGGAATCCCCATCTATTATTCCACCAATCTAAAGATCTCCCAACATGTAAACTAAATCAATTGGTGAAGTTCTGCAGTTACTTTGTAACTTAAAGTGTTAAAAAGTTGTTAGAGTCAGCAAGCTTTAAGTAACTTGCCCATAACCATCTATTCACTTATATATTAAAGAGGCAGAATTTAAAGCCAGCTTTTCTTGACTCCATAGTTCACTTTCTATCCACTTTAACTTGTCTGCTTAGCTATGATCATTTATTTTTCTGGCTATACATAACCTTTTCAGAACTCTTTCAGGCTGTCTAAATTAAACTGATATTACTATTTGATTTTTCTAGTTTTATGAATAATTATGTCAGAAATGTCTGTCTATATATGCTAGCAAGCAAGGTCCCCATGCATCCATGTAGTTAGGTACCAGAATACTGAACAGATTGTGCATATTCAGTGGGTAGAAACTCTTTTTGGACAGTCCTTACAATACTTCCATATTTATTCATAGACACCTTACAGTAATATTGACTTTCAAGGGTCTATAGACATGAAAATAGGAATCGTAAATGGTCGAAGGATATGAACAATTTTCAGATGATGAAATTGAAACTATTACCACTCATATGAAAGAGTGCTCCAAATCACTATTGATCAGAGAAATGCAAATTAAGACAACTCTGAGATACCACTACACACCTGTCAGATTGGCTAAGATGACAGGAAAAAATGATGAATGTTGGAGGGGATGTGGGAAAACTGGGACACTGATGCATTGTTGGTGGAATTGTGAATGAATACAACCATTCTGGAGAGTAATCTGGAATTATGCCCAAAAAGTTATCTAACTGTGCATACCCTTTGACCCAGCAGTGCTACTACTGGGCTTATGCCCCAAAGAGATACTAAAGAAGGGAAAGAGACCTGTATGTACCAAAATGTTTGTGGCAGCCCTGTTTGTAGTGGCTAGAAACTGGAAAATGAATAGATGCCCATCAATTGGAGAATGGTTGGGTAAATTGTGGTATATGAATGTTATGGAATATTACTGTTCTGTAAGAAATGACCAGCAGGATGAATACAGAGAGGTTTGGAGAGACTTACATGAACTGATGCTAAGTGAAAAGAGCAGAACCAGGAGATCATTATATACTTCAACAACGATACTGTATGAAGATGCATTCTGATGGACGTGGATTTCCTTGACAAAGAGATCTAACTCAGTTTCAATTGATCAATGATGGACAGAAGCAGCTACACCCAAAGAAAGAACACTGGAAAATGAATGTAAACTGTTTGCATTTTTGCTTTTCTTCCCAGGTTATTTTTAACCTTATGAATCCAATTCTCCCTGTGCAACAAGAGAATTGTTTGGTTCTACACACATATATTGTATCTAGGATATACTACGACATATTTAACATATATAGGACTGCTTGCCATCTAGGGGAGAGTGTGGAAGGAGGGAGGGGAAAAATCGGAACAGAAGTGAGTGCAAGGGAAAATGTAAAAAATTACCCTGGCATGGGTTCTGTCAATAAAAAGTTATAATAAAAAAAAAGAAAATAGGAATCATTACATTAGTCCTTTCCTTTGTCTCAGAGAAACATATTTCATTTTTTCCTCTTTCATCTTCTATATTTTCTGTACTGCTCTGCTTCCTTATTTTTTTCCTAATTATGGAAGCTTTCAAAGAATTTTTCCTAATTCTTCTATTCATCCCTTTGTACATTGTCTCCATTAGAAAAATTTTCCATTTCCATGACTTTAAATATTACTTTTTTTCCTGAAGACTTTTGAGTTGAAAAAGCCTGTGTTTTGGACTATGTATCTTTCTCACTTACAAAACATGTACATAGCACCTGGTATTCACTAGTACACATATAGCCTCCCCCCCCACCCCTAAATAAGTCCCTACTATTTTGCCAGGTTCTATTCTAGATAGAGAAGATAAAAAGGCAAAAGTGAAACATCTCCTTCCCTCAAGATATTAACATTCTACCACACTCAACACATACACATAGATAAAAACAGGCACATGATACCAAGCAGATGAAATTTAATTTTTTTGGGGGGGGAGGAGCTCTAGAAGTTGAGAGAAGGAAGGGAGAAAAAAGACATAATGAATAAAAAAATTGATCAAAACAAGGACAAATGGAAATTCCATAGGCAGAGGTAAAAAGAATGTGTGTTTCAGATGTAAGAAATGTATTATTTTGCAAAAGCACAAATAGGGGTAATTGTATCTTTTATGGAAGAAACAGGAGATAGTACAGTTTGATTAGACCATGGAGTGCATGGAAGGGAATAAATGTAGTAAGAGAGGTAAAATAAGATATGGTCAAACTGTAAAAAGTGCTAAATGCTAAATAAAGGTTCTTTAATCTAATCTTAGATAATCAGGAGATCCTGGAGTTTATTGAGGTGAGAATGATCATCTTTAGGAAAATCACTTTATTGACTTCATACAGTATATTTTAGAGTCGAAAAAGATTTTTAAGCAGAGAAGGTAATTAGGAGACTATTGCAAGAGTCCAGACAAGAGGTGATGAGAGTTTGAATTAGGGTGGTGACTATGTGAAGAGAGAAGAAAACTTTTTTTTTTTTTTTGGCTGAGGAAATTTGGGTTAAGTGACTTGCTCAGGTCATACAGCTAGGAAGTGTTAAATGTCAGAGAGCAGATTTGAACTCAGGTCCTCTTGACTTCAAGGCTGGTGCTCTATTCACTGCACTACCTAGATGCTCTGAGAAGGTACATTTTCAAATGAAATCTCAATGATTGACTGGTTAGAAGCTAACCAAATATCAGTCAAATTAAATTAATGGATTAATTGGTATAAACTAGTGGTGTTTTTCCTAAAAGAGTGATCCTAATGAGGCCAAAATCATGGACTCAGTTCTTATATTGCCTTAATCAGAGATAATACATACAACTCTAGACAACTGCCTCACAGATGTAAATTTTATTGACCACAAGAAAGACTGGGAGAGCATCCACTCATCATAAATCCATCCCCACTATTAAAAATTTAACTGAAAGCACATGCCCTACTAATATATGGGTCAGTAGTAACACTGTAATTCTTATATGCAAGAAAATAGAAATGTGATATGACTGACAAATATTATTGTGATATTAGGCAAATTTAACAGAAGCAGTGATCAGAATGAGAAAGCATAATATCTCACTCTGCAACATCTGGAAACCACATTTTTAAATGGACATTGATGACCTCAAAGATATCTAGAAAGACATCAATTTTGGAAGTAACTTCAAGTCATGTCATGTGAAGATTTACTGAAGAAATTAGAAATATTTACCCTAAAGAAAGGACAATTTTGGCAGGATATGATCACAAGAGAAATAACATAGTAAAGGCATTAGATTTAGTTTGCTCTCTTCCCAAAAATGAGAACTAGGATCAAGGGGAGAAAGTTATTGGACAACAATTTTGGTTCAATAACACATATATTTATAATATATTATATTAATATAATTATTAAACTACATATGATATTAAGATATGTTCCAGATATTATTGCAAGAACTGGGGAAACAAAAGTAAAAGGCATTGTTTACTCTAAAGGAGTTGTCACTGGATGAAGGAAGCAACTTGCAAATAATTATATACTAACAAGATACACACATATAAACATTGATATAATGAACTGGAAATAATAATAGAAGGAAGGCACTAGATTTATTGTATAATTTTAAAAAGCATATTTTAGAAGGTAGAATTTTAGCTAGAACTTGAAGGAAGCCAGCAAAGCAGAGAGACTGAAATAAGGAAGGGAAGTGTTGTAAGCAGGAGAACAGCTTTGGAAAATGTCCAGAGGTGGGCAATGTTTTTGAGAGAAATATAAAGAAAGCTGAAGTCATTAAATCACACTATATGTAGTGAAGTAGGGAGAAAGGATAAGAAAACTAGAAAGACTGGAGGGGGATAGGTAATGACAGATTTCTATTATATCATCCACCTCCCCTTATTCAACTCCAGTAATTCCCTTCTAGGATTAAATATAAAATTTCCTGTTTAACATTCAAAATCTGTCATCAGGGGCAGCTAGGTGACGCAGTAGATGGAGCACCAGCCCTGAAGTCAGGAAGACCTGAATTTAAATCTGGCCTCAGACACTTAACACTTTTTAGTTGTGTGACCCTGGACAAGTCACTTAATTCCTATTGCCTCAGTTCAAAAAAAATCTGTTATTACCTATCAATATCCATTTAAAATTAAGAAACTCTCTTTGGCAGCTGAGTGGAATATGGATTGAAGGTGGGAATAATTATGGCAGACAGTCCCATCATTGGGCTACTTCAATTGTCTAGGGATGAAGTGATGAGGACCTAGACTAGAATGTTGGCAGTATCAGAAGAGAGAAGCAGGCCTATGTGACAGGTGGAATTGCCAGTATTTAACACCATTCTTGGCACAGAGTAACTATCAAATAAATGATCTGATTTTCTTTTCTTTCTTCCTTCCTCCCTCCTTTCCTCCTTTTTTATGTTCTTCCTTCCTCCTTCTCTCTCTCCTTTCTTCCTTCTTTCATTCCTTCCTTCCTCCCTCCTTCACCTTCCTCCTTCCCTTTCTCTCCTCATTCTTCCCTCTCTCCCCCTTCTCATTCTTCCCTTCATCACTCCTTCCCTCCTTCTTTCATCCCTCCCTCCCTTTCTTCCTTCTTCCATTTGTCTCTTCATACCTCCTTACTTTTTTCCTTCCTTCTCTCCTTTCTTCCTTCCTTTGCTCCTTCCTTCCCTCCTTCCTTCTTTCTTTCACTTCTTCTTTCCTTCCTTCCTTTCTTCCTTCCTCCCTTCCCTCCTTCTTTCCTTCCCTGCTTTCCTTTCTTCTTCCTTTCCTTTTTATTTCTGTTCTCCCTCCCTCCCTTCCATCCTTCTTTCTTCCTTCTATCCCTCTCTTCATTCCTCCCCCTTCCTTCCTGTGTATCAACAATTTTAAAAGTCAATCATGTTATTATCTAACTAGAAAAACTATTAACAGGTATTATAGGATTTTATATGTAATAAATTTACCCATATTTAAAGTAATATCACCATTTTCAAATATTGTTTCCATTTTAAAGTGTGATTCTAACCTCATTTTTAAAAATATTTTAGATGATTTGAATTTTAGTAAATAATTTTCATAAAAGTTTAATAGTGAAGGATAGCAAATATCACATGGTAAAGAAAAATATTATGGCAGAATATTTCTATAAAACTTTTAAAAATTTTAAAGGTATGTGTTTTTCTTATTTGACCCTTATAGCAACCCAGAAGGTAGGCTCTGTTATTATATCCATTTTACATAAAAGAAGCTTTAAGATGTAACCTCCTTGAAAATATAGTTTGACGCTGCAATGTCTACTACATCTGTATATTAAAGAAAACATAAAAGAGGGGAAAAGATCCACATGTGAAAAAAAATTGTTTGTAGCAGCCCTTCTTTTAGTGGCAAAGAACTGGAAATTGAACGGATATACATCAATTGGGGAATGGCTGAATAAGTTATAATTTCTGAATGCAATGAAATATTATTATATAAGAAATGATGAGCAAGCCAATTACAGAAAAACCTGTAAAAAAGACTTATATGAACTGATGCTAAATGAAGTGAGTAGAACCAAGAGAACATTGTACACAGTGACAATAAGATTATATGATGATCAACTATGATGGACTTGACTCTCTTCAACAATGAGGCAATTCAAGGCAATTCCAATAGATGTGATGGAAAGTGTTATTCACACCCAGAGAGAGAGAGATATGGAGACTGAATGTGGATGAAAGCATAGTATTTTCACCTTTTTTGATTGTTGTTTGCTTGGTTTTTTCTTTTTGTTCTTTTTCATGTATTCTCCCCTTTTGGCCCAATTTATCCTTACAGCTTGGAAAATATGGAAATATGTTTAAAAGAATTGCACATATTTAACTTATATAGAATTGCTTGCTGTCTTGGGGAAATGGGGAAGAGAGAGAAAAAAATTGGAACCCAAGATTTTGCAAAGGTACATATTGCAAACTATCTTTAATTGTATTTGAAAAAATAAAATACTATTAAAAAGAAAGAAAGCTTGAAGGAAACAATATTGTCTTCTTTCTACCCTCGAATGGGAGGAAGCAAAACTAGTCAAAAAGTAATTTTGATGAGCTCCCAAGATTGAATTTGACCTGTGCAAACCTTGAGTCCAACTGGATTATAGGCAATATGTTATGTATTTATTTTTAATGTCTCCAACTTGTCAGAAATGGATTATAGCATTATTTGGAGTTGGGAAGAAATCTTAAGGCCATTTGTTCCTTTATTCTCATCTTTAAAATAAGTTTAAATGTTTTACTCAGAGGCCACAAAGTAGAAGAGTCCAATTCCTCTGATTCAAAATTTTGTGGACTTTTTTCTAGTCTAATTTTGAAGAGTGCTTATATGTCTTGTTTGTTGGAAATGATTTTTTAAAAATATTCATAAGCTTTTTCCAAGGAAGCTTACAAATAACATGGAAGTTGTGCTTTTTAATATTTATTTTTATGCACATGGGCAAACAAGGCCATGCTAACAATTCATGATTCATTCTTAGAGACATCATGTGCAATCTGTGACATCTTTTAGCTTGAAATAATTTAAAATAAATTAGCACCCTTGCTAAGATGTCCACAGAACCAGACATTTTATATTTGATAACTATCTCATTGTAAACAAGTTAAAAATAGATTCTGTGAAATCCAAACACTAGTTCTTTTTTTCTCTTTCCAGGAAATTTTAGTTTTAAGATTTATGAGCTAGGGCTGACAGGGGTTCTTGTAGTCAATCCTTGACTAAAACAAACTAGAACAGGTATTTCAAATGTTTAGTTGGAATAAATTCAGGTTTAATTATTTCATTTTCACAAAAGCTACATGATACATTTTTCTTTTACATTGGACAGATATTCATTAACTTTCTAACTACAATATCCATTGACAAGCATTTGAAGAGCAAAGATGAGAAATGAAACACATTCTGCCCACAAAGAACTTATTGTACAGAATGTGTAATAGGAATCATATTCTGATGAGTATTATACTGAAAGAGGAATTGGGTTTTTCTATTTGTTCTTGTAAAATGATGGTTTGAAAGTGGCAGTTAAGTTAAATTCATTGTACTGATAAAGTCCTACCAAAATTAGAATGAGTTGTCTTGTATTCTAAGCTTGTATCTCTCCTTTAAATCCAATACAAATTAGAATCCTGGCCTGAATCCAAAACAACAACCCTCGAGACTAATACAAGCAACAGCTACTTACACATTCCATATATGGATTTCTCCATTTTTTTTCTCATTCTCTCATTCTTTTGGGATGGTACTATAGGAATAGTGTGTTTAAGTTCTGTCTAGATACAAGGACCTTATCACTAGGTATTAATAAACTATTTGTCTGGCCTAGATTTCCTGCTAGTGCCACCACAATTTTCCTGTGTTTGGAACAAAACAAGCCATAAGACAATTGGCTATACCTTTTATGTTTTTGTTTGTTTGTTTTGTAATTACAGAATCCTAGAAAGTGGAAAATCCTCTATTAATTCCATGCTATGACTATCAAATTAATTCTTTCTTTACTCCTAATCTTTGTCATTCATTGTATTTCTGTAGTGAGTCTCAGATAAAATCCATATTTCCAGGAAACTTGTCCTAATTCCTCTTAATTCTACTGTTTTTATTCTCCATTATTTTCTATTTGTCTTATATAGAGTTTGTTTGTACATATGTGTTTGTATATCCTATTCCTCATTAGAAAGAGAACTGCTATATCTTATCACTTGCTCTTAAACTTCATCCTAAAGTTCTCTAGGATTTATCATCAGTCACTGGGCATTGTAATCTGATCTGCTGTTGTACTTTAAAGATTCCTGAGCTTTGTCATCTATCCTGAAACTGAATATACACAAATATACAGATATGTACATACATGCATATATATATATATATATATATATGCACACACATATATAGAGAGATAGAACAATGTAGACATTTATATGCCAGCCAATCATCTATATAACATCTATCTAAAGCGTCATATAGCTAATCTATCTAATATGTCATTTTCTTTCTGATTATGTCTCTCTTTCATATTTTATATTCTTGGTTTGAACTTGTTTGAGGTAACACTGACCTTGTCAGGGGCCTTCCAAAGTTTTGCTTATTAATTATGAATTGCATACAGATTTATATGGGTACACATGACAATAATTGGAGGGAAATTTGTGCATGAATGTTAGTTAATGAAAATCAAATCACTGAGGAGATTTCAAGTGAGCAATTTGATTTCAGAGTATCCTATATTTAGACAAATAATGGAGGTAATAGAGTATATTCTCTAAAAGACCCAATTTTAAAAATTGGGTAAATAAAATACTTTTGGGAAAAGTATTTTTGTAATCTATATTTATATTTGTAATAAATTTCTTATCATGCCCAAGCAGCAATGCCTTGAAATATTTAGGGGAATAAATTCATCTGCCACACAGGTATTTTTGCCACAATTGCCATGTTCTTTTTACTTTGAAAGAGATTTGTGGGAAGAAAAAAAAGGAAACTGCTAAAAGAAGAATTGTGTAGCCAGTTACAGGTAGTTCAGGTGATAGGCTAAATGGAAGGAGAGGTTGATGTGTGTCATTCTCCAGGCCAAGAATTTGTGGGATCCTTTGTATTTCTCATTTAGCAACATTCCAGAGGAAAGACAATAATCTCTAGCTTCCTCTTTCTCTCCTTTTTTTCCTTTTCAGGGAAAAACAAGTTTCGATGGCACTAAATAAACCCCTATTATTTCCTGCTCTCATCACTAGGCTTTGGTTGTTTGAAAAGGGAAATACAAGACTTTAGGAAAATTGTGTTTTTCTTTGTCATTCATAAGAGTGTGTCATGACTTTTTTGGGGGGAGCTGGTTACCAAATATTTTGACAGTGTATGCTTACTTATGACTTTTAATGGAACAGGATTCCCAAGTGCCATTCCCCCAAATCCTCACCCAGATCTTGTGATCTTCTAATTTATGCTATTCTGGATGTTTACAAGTTAATATAATGAGAATGTATATTGAGGTTCCGAAGATTATGGGCCTAAAATTGTAAGGCTACTTAGGTGAACTCATTTGTTTGCTTTTAGTTTAAGTATGGTAATGAAAATGAAGCATTTTTAATGGATAAGTTCATTTAGTACTTACTAAACAAATGGGAAGATGGTATGCCTCTGTTTTTATTATGAACTTAGAAAAATCTATACTATGAAAAAGTTGGGCAGCATGCTTTCTCAAAGCTCCTCTAAAATCATGGTTGGTCACTGCATTTATCAGAGTTCGTAATTTCTTCAAATATCTTTTCCTTTACAATGTGATTGATATGTTATAAATAGTATATTTCACTATGGATTAGTTCATCCAAGTCCTTCTAGGTTTCTAAATTTCCTGAAATTATTTCTTGTATACTTTCTTACTGTATCTTGTTTCTTGCTATCTATAAAAACAATACAACTTTTCTATTTCCAATTTGAGGCATGCTCTTAGTTTTCAGTTTGTTTAGAACATGCTTTATTCTGTCAAATATTTCTCAATTACATGTAAAAATATAAATAATTTTTTTAAAAAATATATTGAATTTAAACTCTTTTCTCTCCTTCCCAAATTTCCCACAACTTTTGAGAATGCATTCAATTTTATATTACGTATATATGGGAAGTCATGCAAAATACATTTCCTTATTAGGCATATCATAAAAGAAAATATATCATTTTCAGAATAAAAATTTTATATCTTCTTTATCTTAGATTCTATATCTTTCAATTATTTTTCTTGTCTTATTGTAATTGTTAGCAATTCTGATACAATATTAAATAACAGTGATGATAATAAATAGCCTTACTTCATTCTTGATTTTATTGCAAAAACTTGGTTTGTCCCATGATAGATTATATTTTTATTGTTTTAGTTATATACCACCGAATATTTTAAGAAAGTCTTCATTTGTTACTTTGTTTTATACAGTTTTTTTAAAATATAAATAAGTGTTTATTATGATAGAGGGCTTTTTTTGCATCTCTTTATAGAATTATATGGTTTTTTGAAATTAAATCTGCTGGTTTCCTGATATAAGTCCCATCTTATAAAAGTGAGTGATCTCTGTGATATATTGCTGTATTCTCCTTACTAATATTTACCTAGATTTTTGAATCAATATTAATTATAGGAATTGTCTATAGTTTTATTTCTCTATATTTATTTTTCTTGATTTCATTATCAAACCATATTCGTAAAATGATTTTGGTAAGAATCTTCTTAACCCATTTTTCCAGTTTTTATGGTACTGAAATTAATTTTTTTTAAATATTTGGTAGAATTCAGATTTTAATTTTATCTGGTCCTGAGAAGATTTTCTTAGAGAGTTCATTGATGACTTAAAAATTATTTTTATGATAAAATTAATAAAATATTTTCTCTCCAGGTAATTTATATTTTTGTAAATAATTATTTATTCCAAATTTATTGGCATGTTTAATGCATGTCTTAATTTCCCCTTTTTTGATGATGCCGTCATCCTTTTCAGTTTTGATAATGGCAATTTGTTTTCCTTCTTTCTTTAAAAGAAAAAAAAGCACCATTTTTCTACTTTGCAAGGATATTTTTTATAAAGCAATTCTAGTTTTATTTATTATCAATAAATATTTATCAATAAAATGTATTATTATCAATAGTTTTCTTATTTTCAATCCTTTCACTCAGTTCTTTGATTGTTTTTGAACCTCCATTTTGGTATTTAAGTTGTTCTTTTGCTAGAGTTGTTTCTTTTTAGTTGTATTCCCAGTCCACAGATCTTCTCTTTTTCTTTTTCATTGATGTATATGTCTTGAAATACAAAATTTTCCCCAAGTACTGCTTTGGCCACATTCCAAATATTTTGGGAAATGACCTCATTTATATTAATTACTTTAACAAAATAATTGATAGTTTCTCTGTTTTGTTTTTTGACCCCACTAATTCTTTAAGATCAGATTGCCTAGTTTCCTGTAAAGGGCTGAAACTCTGAGTTGATGCACTGGAATCAGACAACCGAGCACTTAAGACTAATTACCAATTGGACAATACTCTATTAGCATATGCTTGGAAAATGGCCCTTCCCACTACTGTGTGCTGGTTTGATCTTTTGGTGTATACAGAGAATTATAGAAGGGATTAGGGGGTGGAGAAAAACAAGCCAGAGTCAATTTGGCCGTAGATGAGGGGAAGAAAGGTTGTGAAGATCCTGCATCCATCCCTTTCATTTCTACCCCTAAAGACCAAGAATAAAGACCAAGGACTTTTGCTTATTCTGACTCCGGCTGATTCTAAGGCATCCAGGGTGCTAACTCAGTCTTTACATTTGATGCCCAATGTCTGGACCAAGGACTCTAATTTCACTGAAGAAGTCCCTGGTGACCAGGAAATAGGGTGAGTATTTTAATAGACAAACATGGAACTTACTTTTTTAAGGGCTAAACTAGTAACCTTTTCTAGCTGAAATGGGGCAGATATTAGGAAAAAATTCTCCCCCATTCCCAGCCCAACCCCCATCCCCACCCTGAAAGGGCGCTTTAGAAAGCATACTTAAGTTGATCAAGGGACAAGGCTTAATTGTAACTTGGTAGCAGATCACAAAACTCTTGGGTACATTAGAACACACATCCCTTTGGTTCTTAAAGGAAGATGATATTGGGGCAGATAATTGGAAACTAGGAGGAGATCAACTATGTGAATATGATGATGATAAGGGTCCTGATCCAATTTCAAAGGAAACACTCTATATATACAACACAATACAATTGGCCTTAAAGAATCTGGCAAGTTATACAAAAAAGAAAAGTTTTAAGAACAGCCAGATGAGGAAGTATGAGGAAAAAAAGGAAGACAAAGGACAGATTAATGGCAATATCACCAGAGGACATGAGGAGTTAAGTAAGTTTGGAGAATGTGGTGATTCTCCTTCTCACAAGGCAGCTTCAACCTTACCTAAAACAGAGCAGGTTATTGACAAATCCCCATCAACTCCACCTTTTGGGCTGGAGGGAGGAGGAGTAGTGAGAGGGACAGTGATATCACCAGCACCTCCTCCCCCAGCAATCACCCCTTCCTATGAATAGATTACAAAAGGCACTAACTACTTAAAGCCACAGAAGAAGGGCAGGATATAGCTGATTTGAAAATAGAAATGTGACTCAACAGTTTAACTCTTCAGGTCAAGAAAGTAGAAGATATACACCTTTTGATATAGAAATCCTCAAAGAACTGAAAAGGATTTGCACTTGTTATGGGGCTACATCATCTTATGTTAAGATGTTATTGCAGAATTTGGTTTATGAAGTCTTAACCCCCAAGGACTAGAAATCTATAGCGAGGACATGATTAGAACCTGGACAAAACTTGTTGTGACTTTCTGAATATAGTGAGCTCTGTAGGATACAAGCCCAAAAAATAGTCATAGTGGAGTTAATACTCCAATCACCTATGACCAGCTAACAGGTGTAGGTTTTTATGCAGACATTTCAGTACAGATTAATTACCCTGTAGTAGCATATGAGCAAATTGTTCCTGCTGTTATCAAAGCATGGACTTTTCTCCCCGGTAAAAATGACAAGGGTGAAGTCTTCACAAACATAGCATCAAGGCCAAATGAACCTTTTGCTGATTTTGTGGGACATTTGCAGACAGTTGTCATATGAACTAATGGTGAAAATGTATTAATAGACATTATGATGTCAACTTGCTAAAGAAAATGCTAATGAGGTTTGTAGAAGAATTATACTAGGACTATGCAAGGATGCTCCTTTAGAGGAGATCATAAGATGCTGGGCCACAGTGGGCACAAATACCTTTTTTTTCATTATAGCTTTTTATTTACAAGATATATGCATGGGTAATTTTTCAGCATTGACAATTGCAAGACTTTTTGTTCCAAATTTTCCACTCCTTCCTCCTACCCTTTGCACAAGATAGCAGTTGACCAATACATGTTAAATATCTTGAAGTATATGTTAAATACAATATATGCATACATGTCCAAATAGTTATTTTGTGGTACAAAATGAATTGGACTTTGAAATAATGTACAGTTAGCCTGTGAAGGAAATCAAAAATGCAGATGGAAAAAAATAGCGGGATTGGGAATTCTATGTAGTGATTTATACACATTTCCCAGAGTTCTTTCACTGGATGTAGCCGGTTCAGTTCATTACTGTTCGATTGGAACTGATTTGGTTCTTCTCATTGTTGAAGAGAGCCACATCCATCAGAAGTGATCATCATATAGTATTGTTGTTGAAGTATATAATGATCTCCTGGTCCTGCTCATTTCACTCAGCATCAGTTCATGTAAGTCTCTCCAGGCCTTTCTGAAATCATCCTGCTGGTCATTTCTTACAGAACAATAATATTCCTTAATATTCATATACCACAGAACAATAATAATCATATACCACAATTTATTCAGCCATTCTCCAAGTGATGGACATCCACTTAGTTTCCAGTTTCTGGCCACTACAAAGAGGGCTGCCACAAACATTCTTGCACATACAGGTCCCTTTCCCTTATTAAAAATCTCTTTGGGATATAAACCCAGTAGTAACACTGCTGGATCAAAGGGTATACATAGTTTGATAACTTTTTGAGCATAGTTCCAAATTGCTCTCCAGAATGGCTGGATGTATTCACAATTCCACCAACAATGTATCAGTGTCCCAGTTTTCCCACATCCCCTCCAACATTCCACATTACCTTTCCCTGTCATTCTAGCCAATCTGACATGTGTGTAGTGGTATCTGAGTTGTCTTAATTTGCATTTCTCTGATTGATAATGACTTAGAGCATCTTTTCATGAGGCTAGAATTAGTTTCAATTTCTTCATCTAAGAATTGTCTGTTCATATCCTTTGACCATTTATCAATTGGACAATGGCTGGATTTCTTATACATTAGAGTCAATTCTCTATATGTTTTGGAAATGGGGCCTTTATCAGAACCTTTCACTGTAAAAATATTTTTCCAGTTTATTGCTTCCCTTCTAATCTTGTCTGTCTTAGTTTTGTTTGTACAGAAATTTTCTTTTCTTTTCTTTTTTTTTATTTAATAGCCTTTTATTTACAGGATATATGTATGGGTAACTTTACAGCATTAACAATTGCCAAACCTCTTGTTCCAATTTTTTACCTCTTACCCCCCCTCCCCTAGATGGCAGGATGACCAGTAGATGTTAAATATATTAAAATATAAATTAGATACACAATAAGTATACATGACCAAAACGTTATTTTGCTGTACAAAAAGAATCAGACTCTGAAATATTGTACAATTAGCTTGTGAAGGAAATCAAAAATGCAGGTGTGCATAAATATAGGGATTGGGAATTCAATGTAATAGTTTTTAGCCATCTCCCAGAGTTCTTTTTTCTGGGCATAGCTGGTTCAGTTCATTACTGCTCCACTGGAAATGATTTGGCTGATCTCGTTGCTGAGGATGGCCTGGTCCATCAGAACTGGTCATCATATAGTATTGTTGTTGAAGTATATAATGATCTCCTGGTCCTGCTCATTTCGCTCAGCATCAGTTCGTGTGAGTCTCTCCAGGCCTTTCTGAAATCATCCTGTTGGTCATTTCTTACAGAACAGTAATATTCCATAATATTTATATACCACAATTTATTCAGCCATTCTCCAACTGATGGACATCCATTCAGTTTCCAGTTTTTAGCCACTACAAAAAGGGCTGCCACAAACATTCGTGCACATACAGGTCCCTTTCCCTTCTTTATAATCTCTTTGGGATATAATCCCAGTAGTAACACTGCTGGATCAAAGGGTATGCACAGTTTGATAACTTTTTGAGCATAGTTCCAAACTACTCTCCAAAATGGTTAGATTTGTTCACAACTCCACCAACAATGCATCAATGTCCCAGTTTTCCCACATCCCCTCCAACAATCATCATTATTTTTTCCTGTCATCTTAGCCAATCTGACAGGTGTGTAGTGGTATCTTAGAGTTGTCTTAATTTGCATTTCTCTGATTAATTATGACTTGGAGCATCTTTTCATATGACTAGAAATAGTTTCAATTTCTTCATCTGAGAATTGTCTGTTCATATCCTTTGACCATTTTTCAATTGGAGAATGGCTTGATTTTTTATAAATTAGAGTTAATTCTATATATATTTTGGAAATGAGGCCTTTATCGGAACCTTTGACTGTAAAAATATTTTCCCAGTTTATTGCTTCCCTTCTAATCTTGTCTGCATTAGTTTTGTTTGTGTACAGAAATTTTCAATTTGAAATAATGAAAATTTTCTATTTTGTGATCTATAATGATCTCTAGTTCTTCTGTGGTCATAAGTTCCTTCCTCTTCCACAGGTCTCAAGAGGTAAACTATCCTAACTTCTTCTAATTTATTTATAATCTCATTCTTTATGCCTAGGTCATGAACCTATTTTGATCTTATCTTGGTGTATGGTGTTAAGTGTGGGTCAATGCCTAGTTTCTACCATATTAATTTCCAATTTTCCCAGCAATGTTCTCCAAAGATCTATCATACCTAATTATTCTAATATTCTATTAACCTCCTTAATTTCTTTCTTATTTGTTTTGTGGTTTGATTTATTTGATTCTGATAGTGCAAGGTTGAGATCTCCTATTATTATTGTTTTGCTGTCTATTTCTTCTTGCAACTTTCTTAACTTCTCCTTTAGGAAGTTAGATGCTATACCACTTGGTGCATATATGTTTACTATTAATATTGCTTCATTGTCTATGCTACCCTTTAGCAAGATATAGTTTCCTTCCTTATCTCTTTTAATTAGATCAATTTTTGTTTTTACTTAATCTGAGATAAGGATGGCTACTCCTGCTACTTTCATATCACCTGAAGTATAATAGATTCTGCTCCAGCCTTTGACTTTTACTCCGTATGTATCTCCCTGCTTTTTATGTGTTTCCTGTAAATAACATATTGTAGGGTTCTGAATTTTGATCCAGTATGCTATCCGCCTCCGCTTTATGAGAGAGTTCATCCTGTTCACATTTATGGTTAAAATTATTAATTCTGTATTTCCTGCCATCTTATTATCCCCAGATTATGCTGGTCTTTTTCTTGCCCCCTTTTACCACCTTTCCCAATATTAAACTTATGGGTACCTCTTGCATGACACAGCTCTCCCTCTTTAGGATCCCTCCCTCCCCTCCTTTATTCAAATCTCTTCCGCTTTTTTGTACCCTTCTCTTATTATTCTTTTTCTTTTCCCTTTTCCTCTCACTTTTTAATGAGGTGAGAAAAGTTTCCTCTGTGAACCAAATATATCAAATATTTTCTCTTTGAGCCAACTCTGATGAGATTAAGATTCACACAATGTTCCTCCCCCTCTCTTAGTTCAATCAGATGTTATAGGTTTCCTTTGACTTTTTGTGCGATATAATTTCCCTCTTTTTATGTTCCCTTTCCCCTTTTTCTAACACTATCCCCTTTCCATTTCTACTTCCCTTCTTTAATGTTATATCAGTAAAATCAAATTATACATGTACTTTTTATGTATATCCACAACAGAAATACAGTTTTCAAGAGTTCCTTTTACCTTTTTCTGCTTCTCTTGAGTCCTATGGTTGGAGATCAAATTTTTGTTTAGATCTGGTTTCTTCCTTAGAAACAAATGGAATTCCGACTTCCAGCCAAGATGGCAGAGAGGATGAACACATCTACTTAAGCTCTGTGTTTTATCTCAGAATAATTTATTTCATGAGAAGCCTCAGAATTAGTGCTTGACTGAAAAACAAAAACACAAATAATTACCAAAAGATATCCTCAAAATTTGCTAAAAAATGTCTCTTTTTACTCGCAAGTAGAGATGGTTAAATCAGGCATAGACTGAAGGCAGGAAATGGCAGCACAGCAGACAGAGTGAGGCAGGCAGCTCACAGCTGAGCAGACCAGAGTGGGGTGGGTTGTGATCTCAGCCATTTATGTGGAAAGAGCTTTAACACAGTATTGGCTACTTTGCCCTGGCAGCAAGCCAGTAGACAAGCAAAGAAGCTAAAAACACAGGCAGTGAAGACTATAACTCTGAAAAGCTACCATCTCTCAGGACCTGGCCACACCTACCCAGAGTGTCTCAGCATGCTCCCAGAGTCTTAGAGAACAGATGCAGCCCAGCCATTGCTGTCCTGGTAGTGCCTTGCTGCTGCCCCTTGCAGTTTATACAGGAAGCTCAGTGATACCATCCAGTCCCATCTGCCCCTAAAAAAAAAGCAGACTATTTGTTTTTCTTGTTAGTTTGTTTTCTTTGACTCTTCTTTGACAAAATGAACAAAAAATTAAAACACATTCTAATGATTGATAGTTTCTATATAGATAGAGAGCAGACTTTAAACTCTGAGGAGATTAAAAAACAGACTGTCTCCAGAGGAATCCCCAAAGGGGGATATGATCTGGTCTTCAACATATAAGACTCTCATAGAAGAAATTAAAAAGGATCTCACAAGAGAGCTAGAAGAAAAATGGGAAAAGGGAAGCTTGGCAAGAGAGTCTGGATAAGTCATCCCACCCATTAAAAGATAGAGTGGATAAAGAAACCAAATCCTTGAAAAACAGAATTAGTGAGTTGGAAAAAGAAAATAGCTCTCTAAAAAATAAAGTTGGTGAAATGAAAAAAATCCATAGGAAAAAAATCTCACTTAAAAAGTCCATTGGACAATTAGAAAAAGATATTAAAAAGTAAGTGAAGAAAATACTGCATTGAAAATCAAAATCGAACAAATGGAATTGAATGACTTGAGGAGACACCAAGAATCAGTCAAGCAAAACCAAAAAAAAATATGAAACAATGGCAAAAAAGTCAAATATCTTTTTGGGAAAACAACAGACCTGGAAAATACATCTAAGAGAGACAATCTGAGAATTATTGGACTCCCCGAAAAATATGATGAAAAAAAAAGAGCTTGGACACTATTTTCCAGGAAATTATTAAAGAGAACTGCCCAGAAGTTATAGAGGATAAAATAGAAATTGAAAGAATTCTTCGATCACCTAGTAAAAGAGACCCTAAAATCAAAACACCAAGAAATATAGTGAACAAATTCCAGAACTATCAGATGAAGGAAAAAATACTGCCAGTGGCTAGAAAAAAATCAATTCAAATATAGAAAAGCCACAATAAGGATTACCCAGGATCTAGTAGTGTACACATTAAAGGATCAAAGGGCCTGGAATATGATATTCCTAAAGGCCAAGGAACTTGGTATGAAGCCAAAAATAATTTACCCAGGCCAGAATGAGTATCTTTTTCCAGGGAAGAAGATGGACATTCAATGAAATAAGTGAATTTCATCTATTTTTGATGAAAAAACTGGAACTAAACAAAAAGTTTGATCTACAAATATAGAATGCAAGAGAAAATTAAAAAGGTAAAAAGAAATCTTGGATTTCTGCTATAAAGATATATAAAGAACACATGTATACCTTGTTCTAGAAACTAGAGGTAGAAAGGAAATTGTACTGAGAAAAGGGTAAAGTGGGGGTACTACATCTTACTAAGAGGCAAAGGAAATCTATTATATCTGAGAGAAAGAATGAAGGGAAATGAACATAATGTGTATCTTACTGCCATTAGAACTGGCTGAAAGAGAAAATCTTCTATTTTTTATTTATTTTCTTTGTGCTCTTGAGTAAGTAATTAAATCTCTCTGGGTCTCAGTTTGCTTCTCTGTAAAATGAAAAGTTTGGCTTAGTTAATTTCTAAGCATTTTTCCAGATCTAAAATCATATGTTGCTAAGATCCAGTATATTTGTGTGTATATAACTGATTAATTTAAAACTTTAAATGTCGAAAAGATTTTTACAGTAAGCTTTCTACAACCATGGGATTTTTTTTGCTTCCCAGACACAAAATTGAAATAAGTTGTTTCTTCCAAAAACTTGGTCCAACTACTGTTGGAGAATTCCAGTGTTATTAGACTGGCACTGAAGCCTTGGGTGACTGGAGTTTTACCAAAATCACTAAAGCAGAATGACTTGGGAACAGAAAAAGGAGAGAAGTACTGTTGATTTGGAGCCTTCCACTTTTTTTAACCTTTCTTCAGAGTACTTAAAGGGTTTTCCTCAGGTTTTTGTATAACCTTAACCTGCGATATTTAAAGGATATTGTATGAATTTTAAGGACTTTAGAATCTCTTTTTCATTGTTACTTGCAGCACTGAAGTTAGTGATGCAGACAAAACACATCCCCAGTACCTTGTTTCTTTAAAAAAAAAAAAAAGAACTCATTATTTTGTGCTTTAAGTGAAATTTCAGACTTGAATTTACCAAATTTCATCTCAGGCAGGAAAAGAATTATAGTCAGTTTAAGATAAACTGACCCTTCTCATTAAAGATAATATCTTTGATAACCTTAAAACCAAATAAAAATACTTTAAAGGCAAACCATTATCTATAAAATGGATCATTTCAGTGATACATTGAGGTGGTGTATTCAGATGTTCCATTCATTTGAAAGCATATTCCACTGGAATATATGGATTTGTTTTTAAGCAAAGGGTGGCTTAGTGGTTTAAAAAAAGAGGAGGGGTTGTGTTTGGACTTGGACTGCCAGTACAGCCAATGTCAGAATATTCATGAAACTTTCTTAGCTTTCTGAGTCAGACAACCTCAATATCCAAGATCTTACCAATAACAGCCGTGAAATAGTTCTAAGTAGAAGGCATCTCTTTATAAAAGATTTTTGATCTAATGAGGCCCCAGAAAATATTCATTGAATCCATTACAATGTATAAAGAAGTGACCATTCATGTTCTTCCTACCAATATAATTTGATACATGAATAAATTAGATATCCCGTTCAATTTTAGGGCTCTTGATTGAGAGGCAATGGAAAGGGCGTTGAATTTGGATTTGAAGATATTCAATTTGAGTACCAAATCTATCCCTTAAGCTGTGTGTATCAGGTGAATTAATCAAGCTCTATGATACTCAATTACAGTATTGTAAAATTGGGAAAAAATATCTCTACAACTTACATCATATATGTTGTACGTCAAGGGGTAGGGAGAGGAGAAATAAACATTTCTTCAATGCTTAAGAATTTGTGTTTTAAAAATATTTCACTAAATCCCCACAACCTTCTGCAGATACCCATCTTACAGTTCAGGAAATTTAAGCAGACAGTGGCTAATCAAGCTATCCAGAGACACAGAACTCTCAGTTTCTGATATCAGATTTGAAGGCAAGTCTTTTTGACTACAGGCCCAGGGCTCTATGCACTGTACTATTTAATTATAAGTGTACCTCTGCTGCTCTGAAATTGCAAGGTTCACAAGGGTCTATACTAAATGAAAGACAAAAAGAAGGTGACCCTACTCCAGACACAGATTGGTGTAGGGAGTAAGTATTCACTCTTGGTCCATGGGGGTGGGAGGCAGGGAAGTCAGCTCTCTTCATCCTACATTCATAAAGAGAATCATCTTTTATATTTCATGGCCAGCAGCAAAGAAAAATAAATTTAACCTATCTATTTCTATTGCATGTACACATAATTCTAGCTCAGCAACCAATTAAAAGGCTTTCCATAACCAATCAGCAAGATGATAAGAAACATTATGAAATTTCTGTGTGTGATCTGAAGTGGAACTCCTTTCTGTTTTTCTGGAAGCAGCTTCCCTGAATATTTGGATAGATCTTTACCAGACAGAATAGATTACACATTTACTGAAGTGAAAAACTCATCCCTCACATTCCAAAAATAGGTTGCCTATGCAACTGGCCCTCACTGACCAGTGCTCTTGCTATACATATGCATGCACACTTGCACACTCACACACACAATCACAATGCATATGTGTGTGTGTGTATATATATATATATATATAATGTGCCTATATATTATATATTAACATACACACAGATCTGTATAGATAATACTATTTACTTATATTTAAGTGTGTATGTATATATATGCACATACACACATATGTACATACATATATATTCTTCTTGTAGTAAGTAAAGACACATCTCCACATCTCGTGGAACTCTAGAATACAGGAATTTATCATTTCACCAGAATAAATTTTTTTTCAGGTTTTAACTGAATTTTTTTCAGTTTTTTTCTCTTCATTAAGCTAATTTGATAGTTCTCCAGTTAACCTTAAAAGAGAAAGTACAAACCATCGTCTTCATGTTAGTAAATTTATGATAATATCATATGAGCTAGCCTCTGCCCCCAAAACCTTCTCTTTTCCCCACATTATGGAAAATTATTTTAATAGATATATGGTTAACATTGGCTAAGGTAGAGTCAGAGTGCAATTTTTAACAATAGATTTCAGTTTCAAGCATTTACACCAAGGAAAGCTTTTCTATAAAATTTTTCATAGTTCCAAGCATGAGGTAAGGGAGAAACTTTCAATTAATTTTTTTTTAAAATTATCCATGTCTGCCAAGAACTATGAAAGATGTTAAAGTAGCACAAAAGAAATGTAGAACATGGAATCTCACCTTCAAAAACTCACAATCACCTCAGAAAGATGAAGATAACAATCAGAAACTTTTCCAAAACAGTTTGTAATCAGATGTCCATCTGTATGGCATAGAATATATAACTCCTATATGAATGTATAGTTAAGTAAAATCCATGCATCAGTAGTCTGGTAATCAAGGAAAACTGAGTTCTACTCTTGATTTAAGGGTCTTAAATTCATTAAAGGTTGAATTCATTGATTTCAAAATCCATTCATACTCTAAGATTTGATTACCCTGCCACTAAATTTTTATTTGACCTGGAATAAATTACTTATTAATAATGGTTTACATTTACATAACACTTAAAAACATTGAAAATTTTCTTATATACTATCTTAATTCATCACAGTAGCAACTTGTGAGGCAGGTGATATCAATACGGGTATGCCCACTTTTTAAGGGAGAAAGCAAAATTAATCTCAGATAATATGTGACTAGGTATTAGTTATATAAAGAGCAAGAGACAGAGATACAATTTAATCCCAGGCCTCTGACCTTTAGTGCATTTGGACTTTACCATTCTGTCTAATTCTAATCAACATCTGAAATTCAGGAAGACTAAAACTGAACTCATTATCTTTCCTCTCAAACTTTTCCCCTCTTAACTTCCCTATTAGTATTAAAGGTACCAAAATTCTCTCAGTCATCCAGGATCAAAATCTAGATAATCAGTTGCCAAATTATTGTTTCTATGTTTATAAAATCTATATCATTTAGTTGCTTTTCTTCTCTGCAACTGTCACCACTTTGATTCATGTCCTCATAACCTCATGAATCCTTGGGTTTCCTCCAATCCACTGTGAAATGGATCTGAGCATGTCATTCCTATCCTTCCATTTAATATAATTTATTGAAGATCAAATATAAATTCTTCTGCTTTGCTCTTGAAAGCTTTTCATTCTTTTTTTAAAATAATATTTTATTTGGGGTGGGTTGGAATCAATTTGATGGAATAAAGCCAGAAAACTGTTCAAGCTCTCTCAGTTTCCCTTAAAAACCACATAAAAACAAAGCTCCAAATTCAGTCTAATGGAATAAAACTACTCTAGCTCAAAATAGATTAAAAATCTTCACGAAAGGTTAGTCCCACTGGTGTGAAAAGGATGGTCAGTTTATCCTAGACAGATTTCTGAGAAAGCCAGTGAGAGGGTCTTAATCACAGAAAATCAGCAACTAAAATCCTCACTCCTGGCTCAGTAGAGAAACAGATCAGTGGATCAGCTTCCAGTCCAGCTCAGAATGTAAACTTTAAAAAACCAGGTTTTCCTGAAAAAAGTAGACAAAAGTACCCCCTGCAAACACAAGGGGACCCTGTTCTCAAAGACAAGATTCACAGATGCACAGGAAGCTTGGGACAGCACCTCTTCACCCCAGGAGTTAAGTTCAAGCATAAACGTACGAAAAGAGGAAATACCCCTCCCCCCCCAAAAAAAAATGAAAATGAGCAAGACACAGAAAAGAACCTAAACCATAGAAAGCTAGTATGGTGACAGGGAAGACCAAAACAACAACAACTCAAGCAAGGACAAAATGTTCACAAAGAAAATCACAAAGCGAGAGATAAATTGGTCTCAAAGCCAAAGAGCCTTCTTGGAAATGCTTATAAAAGACTTTAAAAGGCAAATAAGAGCGGCAGAAGAAAAAAATGAGAAAATAAATGAGAGTCAACAACTTGGAAAAAGAAGGAAAAAATGACCAAAGAAGACAACTCCTTAAAAATGGAATTGGCCAAATGCAAAACTAAACCAATTGAAGAAAACTATACCTTCAAACATAGAATTAACTAAATGGAAAAAGAGATACAAAAGCTAATTGAAGAAAATCACACATTTAAAAAAGTAGAATGTAGCAAATGAAAGCTAATGACTATGAGACAGAAATAATCAATCAAATAAGCTAAAAAAAAATGAAAAAAAGGAAGAAAATGTGAAATACCTTGTTGTGACTATTATTTATTTTTCCAAATACATACAATTGAAAGTTTTTTCTAACCTGGCCCCTCTTAAATTTTTAGTCTTTTTAACCTTATTCCATTCATTTTTCCATTCCAGTAAAATTGATTTCCTTATTGTTTCTTACACAAAATACTTCATCTTCAGAATCTGGACATTTTCACTAGCTGTGTTCAGTCTACTTTCTGCAAGAAGCCTTTACTGGTCTCTCTAATCTTAATGTTTCCATTCTAAGGTTATCATATCTAAGATATCTAATTTATTCTATGCATATTCTATTCCCACAAAAAAGTGTTTTCATGTAGTCTTCTATATTAGACTATGAGATTACTAAGAGGAAAGAGTATTATTTTTGTTCAGTTGGTTTTTACTTTTCTTTTCCTTCCTTCCTTCCTTCCTTCCATTTTTTTCTGTACCACTTAACAACTGTCTGCTAACAAACTGGAAAACTATCTTCACAGTTAAAGGTTCTGATAAAGGCCTCATTTCCAAAATATATAATTGACTCTAATTTATAAAAAAAGCAAGCTATTCTCCAATTGATAAATGGCCAAAGGATATGAACAGACAATTTTCAAATGATGAAATTGAAACTATTACCACTCATATGAAAGTGTTCCAAATCACTATTGATCAGATAAATGCAAATTAAGACAACTCTGAGATACCACTACACACCTATCAGATTGGCTAAGATGACAGGAAAAAATAATGATGACTGTTGGAGGGGATGCGGGAAAACTGGGACACTGATGCATTGTTGGTGGAGTTGTGAACGAATCCAACCATTCTGGAGAGCAATCTGGAATTATGCCCAAAAAGTTATCCAACTGTGCATACACGTTGACCCAGCAGTGCTACTACTGGGCTTATACCCCAAAGGGATACTAAAGAAGGGAAAGAGACCTGTATGTGCCAAAATGTTTGTGGCAGCCCTGTTTATAGTGGCTAGAAACTGGAAAATGAATAGATGTCCATCAATTGGAGAATGCTTGGATAAATTGTGGTATATGAATGTGATGGAATATTATTGTTCTGTAAGAAATGACCAGCAGGGTGAATACAGAGAAGCTTGGAGAGACTTACATGAACTGATGCTAAGTGAAATGAGCAGAACCAGGAGATTATTATATACTTCAACAATGATACTGTATGAAGATGTATTGTGATGGAAGTGAATTTTTTGACAAAGAGACCTAACTCAGTTTCAATTGATCAGTGATGGACAGAAGCAGCTACACCCAAAGAAAGAATACTGGGAAATGAATGTAAACTGTTTGCATTTTTGTTTTTCTTCCTGGGTTACTTCTACCTTCTGAATCCAATTCTCCCTGTGCAACAAGAGAATTGTTCGGTTCTGTACACATATATTGCATCTAGGATATACTGAGACATATTTAACATATATAGGACTGCTTGCCATCTAGGGGAGGAGGTGGAGGGAGAGAGGGGAAAAATCGGAACAGAAGTAAGTGCAAGGGATAATGTTGTAACAAATTACCCTGGCATGGGCTCTGTCAATAACAAGTTATTATAATAAAAAATTAAAAAAAAAAACAACTGCCTGCTACATAATAGGTGTTTAATGAATTCTTCAATTGACTTCAACCTCATTTTCCTCATTTGGAAAGTGAGAGGTTTGAATTGCCACATCTCCATGATCCTTTAGGGCTCTAAAGAAATACAATTCTTGTATGATCCTTTTGAAAGGGAGCTTTCAAATGTCAACATCTTTGGAAAAGCTAATGATATTGATTTTCTTAACTGCAAAAAAGATCACCCCAACATCTGGTTTCTTATGTCTGAGACAGGCATTTTAAAAGAGATAGTCATGTCAATTTGGAAAATTATTTATACCAAGTGGATACTACTATCCTTAATAATATACTTTGTCCACAGACTCTGGGAATAGAAATTGGAGTGTTCCTTCTCACCCGCCCCCCATGAAAAATGGCATGAAGTTGGGGGAAAAAAAGACAGAATGATGATTGAACATAGTGTGGTTGCTGGGTTTGTAGAAAATGAAAGGAAGGTATGATATGTGGTTTTGGTTGTTTGTTACAGAAGAAAAAGAGGGCATAAGACTTATCCTTGCCAAGGTTTTCTCTGGAAGAACAAGAAACATGGTGTACTTTTACTGTGAAAAGTCTTTGGTGTTTAAATAGTAGTTCAACCTGGCTAACACCAAGTAGAAAGTATAGCCCTAGGATAAACCAAGAATAAAGAAAATTGAGAGAAAAATGAATTTTAATATTCAGTAGCACCTCCTTCCATTTCCCCCAATTGCTGAGAAGTCTTTACTCTTTAAGAATCAACAAGATTGCCATAAATTTATCATAAATATGAATGACACAGAGAGATAGACAGATAAACAGATACAGATAGAGACAGAGACAAAGACATAAAGATACACACACAGAGACACATATAGAGAATCTATTATTAAACACTTATTCATAATGGATAAGTAGGCAACATAGTCTGTCCTCAAAGAGCTTATATTCATAAGGAGCTCCCCTTCACAGTGTCTGTTAGGTAAAGAACACACAGAAAGATCTGGAAGCCAGAAGAAAGATGGATCAGTTAGTTTGATGCAGTATGCTGTTAGAGATGTCCTAAAAGTAGTCCTTTATGGCCAATACAAATTGAAAACTCACTTCTCAAAACCAGGCAAAAGGAAGGTTGTTTTAAGTTTAAAATTTTAAGAAAGGTGAGAACTATAACCAGAATAAAGGCAACAAAGAAGATTTTCTGAACCACATACATATTTCAAATGGCAAATTTCTCAAAATCTTTCTAGTCTGAGGACAATTCCAATTTATTCATGGAAAAAAAGGAATCTCAGTGGGAACTTTTTGACCTTTTAATTTCAATGTTAATATGTTTTCAGGAATGTTTAAAAATGTACTGGTGAGTTCACAGTTTTCAACATATTGAAATAGTCTTAGCGTAGTTGCCAATAGCATATCATATATTTTATTTCCTTTACTAGAATCTGGAAATGCAGTTGCATTTTTTATAAAAATAGCAAGTACCAGTGAAACAAGCAGTAAAAATAGAGACTGAATCCTATAAGGTCTCTCTGGAGTAGAAAGAAAGGAAGGACTATGATAATAACTGTGTCTTCCTACTCAAAAATGTTTGTTTTTTTTTCTCCTTGAATCTGACTAGAAAAAAAAACATCCAGCCCAGAACCAAAATTTTTTCTTTAAATATTATTTTCCAACCTGTTTCAAGGTTCATAGATTTTTTTAATTGACAAATTTTACCTAACAATTTAACCCTTCTTGTCATTTGAGGGTTGTTTGCTACTAGGCAAAATGTTCTCTTTGTCTCATTAAAGAGACAGAGGGGGTTCTATAATCCCTTAAAAATAGGATTATATTTTTTTGGTAATAGACACCACTTTTTTCCCAAACAGTTTGAAATAGAAATCAGGCACATGTTACCATAAGCAAATTCATTGTTTTCACATTTTTACTTCCCACAATCAGTGGCAGAAAAAGGGCAAACTCTAGTGGGAAAAGAGTCTAAATCTGAAAAGTCTGAGAAGTGATAAACCTTAGAAGAGAAAAATTATAGAGAATATTGTTTTATTAGCTTTGAGGAACATTATAGTTCTATTAACTAGAACTATACAAACTCTTAAAATTCAGTGTATATTGCATTTTTCTTTCTATTTCCAGGAGCTATCATAGAACCTTGAATATGGTAGGCATGCAAAAAAAGGTGCCAAATTTCTAATAATCCTACTCTAGTTGTAGCAAGGAGATGATATGTAGAAGGTAATGAAGAGAAATACTGAGTAAGCATTAATCTAGATTGTAAATTTAAATAGTGACAGTCATCAAGCAGCTCTCTCCCTTCTTCCCTCCTTTCTTCCCTCCCTCCTTTCTCCCTCTCTCATTTTCTGTTCTCTTCTCTTCCGTTCTCTTCTCTGTCTGTCTCCCTCTCTCCTATTTTTTGTATGTATATACATATATGCATACATATGAGTCGATTAGAGATTCAAGATATACTGAAAGTATAGTCTTTTTATATATACACATATAATCTTTGCAAGTGAAAAGTTACACTGATTTAAAAAATCCTTTTTAAAAGGTTTCTGGTGATGAGTAAAAGACACAAGTCAGTGGAATTATTTGTACTTCACACAATTTTGGAATCAAGACTTGAGTTTGATTCAAATAATGTCTCAGAAATAAACTATTTTTTGGTAATCTTGGGGTTCTTTGTACAAAGATTACATCTGAAATAATTTTAGATGCTGAGTATATTAAGGGTATCATCACAAAAATCATTATAATCAAAAAACTTTGCTTTCCTACCCACCACTCCCAACTTTTATATATTTGAAGGAAATTCACATTTATCACTTGGATGTCACCAAAATTCTAACTAAGCAAGGTTACTATTAGTATTACCATTTGACAGATGAGATAAGTTACATGACTTGCACAAAGTCACTGCTTATCAACAAAGTTAGATATTAAATTAAGCCCCACGCAAAGAGAGAATCCATGAACTTCTGCAAATTACTGCATAGTGATTGAAAAATGTTGTTGCTTAATTATTGTTGGCTATGTTGGAGAAATTGTTAAAATCAATTAAGACTTTCCAATTTTCACAAATAGGTAATGTGAAGCAACTGGGCATAGTCTTTCCTTTTTTGTTTATGGTGCATATTTTAAAGAAAATTTCTGTTAGAAAAAGGTTTTCCTCCATTCACTGACAATGATAAGAATTTCTTTAAAAAGTGTGGTTGCATTAGAATGAAAGTGGTCATCTACTAAAACAAAATTATATCTTCATCAAAAATTTTGTTTAGTAATCTTTTCTTGAATGTGATTAGAAAAAAACATCCAGCTAAATGCATACCTTTTTTTTTTCTTTAAAGGGTCTAGTCCAAGATGTTCCAAAAAATTATTTTAGATTCCATATTTAGGAAAGAATGATTTTGTATATGGCAGTGTGAACCAGAAACAATAAAACATATTTGAAATATCTGGAAAATAGTGGAACATTTTATATGAGGTTTTCTCCCTCTATGTAATTTTTGACAGAAAATGTCAACTTTCCAATGAAAAGTTCACTAACTTATATAAACATGTACTTCATTCTCTACTATAAATTATGCATTTATCACATGGGTTGTCTTGTGAGGATTAGAGATTGGAATGGGCTTTAGAAATTCAGTTCAATCTTTCTTTTTTATATACAGATTTTTTATGATCATTTAGGCCAATTGATTTGATGATGACAACACAATTAATCAAAATGAATGTCTTGTCCACAATGTACTTGACTATCATATGAAAGAAAACAAAGACCAGTTAAAAACACTCCTAAACAAATCATTGAAGAAAACTAGTTCATGAATAAACTAAACAGGATATGTGAATATATTATCATTTGTTCTAGCACAAGAAATTTTGAAAAGAAGACTATAGAGCTATCTAGGAAGACATGGGAACTGATGCAAAGTGTAATCAATAGAATCAAGAAAACAGAATATCTGGTATCAACACAAAACATAAGGCTTTGTAAATACAATGGCCATATGTGGTACCCAACAAGAGGTGAAAAAATCTTCTCCCTCTATTCTATGCAGAAATTGAAGACTATAGGTGTCAAACATTGTATGCAATATTAAATATGGTTTATCTTTTGTCATATTTTACTAAACTTTATTTTCTTCCTTATTCTGCTGTAAAGAATGCCTCTCTGAGGGAACTAGAATGAATGGATTTGAAAATGACAGTGACATAAAAATAAAATAATATTTTAATAGGAAACAAAGTTAGCATTTACACAATGATCTTCAGTGACATTCAATGACTTCCCCCTTTGACATTATTTATTTGAAAAATAAAATGAAGTTATAAAATACAAATCATTAAAAATGGCATGGAAATAAAAACATGTACCACAAACACTGTTGAGGAAGGATATACCTGAGAATGCCAAGAAAAATTCTCATCTCAGTTGGACTTTGTGTAGACATACTGTCTTGTTTTGATTCCAAGTGTTAATGATAGCTTGGTGAAGTGAAAACTATGTAACCCTAAATCAGAGGAAATGAGTTCAAATCCTGACTCTACTATAGAAAATCTATGTGTAAAATCAGCTAAATTGTTTGGCTCTCCAGCCTCACTTATAAAATAAAGAATTATTAGGATGTATGTGTCACCTCTAGGTCCTACACTTTTCTATCAACCTTTTCTTATATATCTCTGCAGATTATTGCTATAGACTATCTAATAGAGACTGCTTCACAACACTCTACCTAGCCCTCTACAAACGTTTTTCTTTTGGAGTTTGAAGATACCATATGAAACAATGTTCACATTAATGAATGAATTTAAAAATATTAAATGCTTACTATGTTTAAAAAAAACTGTGCTAAACAAAGGAGATTCAAATAGGAATCCAAGACAATCCTTGAAATGATACATATGAGGGCTTTTAGCTGCACATCTAATGGAAATAACTAGTGATCCGTTAGTGTTCCACATAATCATTTTCAGATTATGATTTGAAAGATATCCTTCTCCAAATGCACGTACTGTTTCCATTTTCCAAAGGAAGTGAAGAAAGATCTTCTCTTCCCAAGAAAATTTACATATATTCATGTCCTTTTTGTATTCCTTTGACTTGGAATACTTAGAAAAGGAAGTTATGGACTCTAGGGATTTTCTTTTATTATTTGATAGCTTCTGGACTTTTTCTAATGTTCTTTTATGTCTCCATCTTACTTTATAGGAGTCTAAAGTTGAGGAAGAAAGGAAGGACACTATAAGCTAACTGAAATAACTTTTTAAGAAGTAACAGAAAAAAGTTAAAGGGGAAAGGAGTGGGAAAATTTTAAATGTTAAAACTAAGAAATGCGGTTCAGGAGGACTTCTCTGTATTTCCTCAGTTCTTTTTGTTCCAGAGACAAGTGAAAGCAGAGGCCATTGTATGAAACATTTGGTTGTCACTTTGTACCTTCATTGGTTCTATCAATAGTTCAAGAAAGTATTGTTTTTCCAGAGATACTTCTTTAAGCTAGAGACATTTCTGCATTTATCTAATTTTTTTTGAAGTTAAACCAACAAGCATTTATAAGACTTAATATGTGTCAGGCTTTGGGCTAACTGTTGAGGATACAGAGAGGCAATCAATCAATGAAACAAATGAACAAATGGTCCCTACCATTTGAGGAAATAACATTCACATGACTAAGTACAAACAGGATTATAGGGTATAAATTGACAGTAATCGACAGAGAGAAGGCACCAGTTCCGCAGGAATTCTTGCCCAGGTATGATCGAAAGAGGTGACTTCTGCAAATTTCTTTCAATAAGATTTTATGAACTGATCATCACAGAAACCCTTTGAACTCTATATTACAGGTATTATTGATATTGTTTTTATATTTGAGGAAACCAAAGTTTGAGAGATTAAGTTCACAGTCACACAAGACTTGAACGTGAGTCATTTTTGACTGAGTCATCTTCCCCCCCCTTTTTTTTATTTAATAGGCTTTTATTTACAGGTTATATGTATGGGTAACTTTACAGCATTGACAATTGCCAAACCTCTTGTTCAAATTTTTCCCCTCTTCCCCCCGCTCCTCCAGATGGCAAGATGACCAGTAGATGTTAAATATATTAAAATATAAATTAGATACACAATAAGTATACATGACCAAACTGTTATTTTGCTGTACAAAAAGAATCAGACTCTGAAATATTGTACAATTAGCTTGTGAAGGAAATCAAAAATGCAGTTGGGCAAAAATATGGGTTTTGGGAATTTAATGTAATGGTTCTTAGTCATCTCCCAGAGTTCTTTCACTGGGCACAGCTGGTTCAGTTCATTACTGCTCCATTGGAAATGATTTGGTTGATCTCATTGCTGAGGATGGCCAAGTCCATCAGAATTGGTCATCATATAGTATTGTTGTTGAAGTATATAATAATCTCTTGACCCTGCTTGTTTCACTCAGCATCGGTTCATGTAAGTCTCTCCAGGCCTTTCTGAAATCTTCCTGTTGGTCATTTCTTACAGAATAATAATATTCCATAATATTCACATACCACAATTTATTCAGCCATTCTCCAACTGATGGACATCCACTCATTTTCCAGTTTCTGGCCACTACAAAGAGGGCTGCCACAAACATTCGTGCACATACAGGTCCCTTTCCCTTCTTTATGATATATCTGGGATATAAGCCCAGTAGTAACACTGATGGATCAAAGGGTATGCACAGTTTGATATCTTTTTGAGCATAGTTCCAAATTGCTCTCCACAATGGTTGGATGTATTCACAGTTCCACCAAAAATGTATTAATGTTCCTGTTTTCCCACATCCCTTCCAACATTCCACATTATCTTTCCCTGTCATTCTAACCAATCTGACAAGTGTGTAGTGGTATCTCAGAGTTGTCTTAATTTGCATTTCTCTGATTAATAATGACTTGGAGCATCTTTTCATATGACTAGGAATAGTTTCAATTTCTTCATATGAGAATTGTCTGTTCATATCCTTTGACCATTTTTCAATTGGAGAATGGCTTGATTTTTTATAAATTAGAGTCAATTTGGAAATGAGGCCTTTATCAGAACCTTTGACTGTAAAAATATTTTCCCAGTTTATTGCTTCCCTTCTAATCTTGTCTGCATTAGTTTTGTTTGTACAAAAACTTTTCAGTTTGGTATAGTCAAAATTTTCTATTTTGTGATCAGTAATGATCTCTAGTTCTTCTTTGGTCATAAATTCCTTCCTCTTCCACAGGTCTGAGAGGTAAACTATCCTGTGTTCCTCTAATTTATTTATAATTTCATTCTTTATGCCTAGGTCATGAACCCATTTTGACCTTATCTTGGTGTACGGTGTTAAGTGTGGATCAATACCTAGTTTCTGTCATATTAGCTTCCAATTTTCCCAGAAATTTTTGTCAAACAGTAAGTTCTTATCCCAAAAGTTGGGGTCTTTGGGTTTGTCAAAGACTAGTTTGCTATAGTTGTTGGCTGTTTTGTCCCTTGAACCTAACCTGTTCCACTGATTAACTAATCTATTCCTTAGCCAATACCAAATGGTTTTGGTAACTGCTGCTCTATAATATAATTTTAGATCTGGTACAGCTAAGCCACCTTCATTTGATTTTTTTTCATTCATTCCCTCGAAATTCTTGACCTTTTTTTGTTTTTCCATATGAATTTTGTTGTTATTTTTTCTAGGTCATTAAAATAGTTTTTTTGGGAGTCTGATTGGTATAGCGCTAAACAAATAGATTAGTTTAGGTAATATTGTCATCTTTATTATATTTGCTCGTCCTATCCAAGACCATTTAATATTTTTCCAATTGGTTAGATCAGACTTAATTTGTGTGAAAAGTGGTCTGTAATTTTGTTCTTAAAGTTTCTGATTTTCCCTTCGCAGATAGATTCCTAAATATGTTATACTATCAGTAGTTACTTTAAATGGAATTTCTCTTTGTAACTCTGACGGTTGGATTTTGTTAGTGATATATAAGAATTCTGATGACTTATGTGGGTTTATTTTATAACTAGCAACTTTGCTAAAGTTGTGGATTATTTCTAATAACTTTTTAGCAGAATCTCTGGGGTTCTCTAAGTACACCATCATATCATCAGCAAAGAGTGATAATTTGGTTTCCTCATTGCCTATTCTTATTCCTTTAATCTCTTTCTCAGCTCTTATTGCCAAAGCTAGCATTTCTAATACAATATTAAATAGTAGCGGTGATAGTGGGCAGCCTTGTTTCACTCCGGATCTTATTGGGAATGGTTGCAATTTGTCCCCATTATATATGATGCTTACTGATGGTTTTAAATAGATGCTGCTGATTATGTTAAGGAAAATTCCATTTATTCCTATACTCTCAAATGTTTTTAATAGGAATGGATGTTGGATGTTGTCAAATGCTTTTTCTGCATCTATTGAGATAATCATATGGTTTTTGTTAATTTGGTTATTAATATGGCCAATTACATTGAAAATTTTAATGAGGTGAGAGAGAATTTTCTCTAAAACAAATATGTCAATTACTTTCTCTTTGAGCTAACTCTGATGAGAGTAAGATTCACACAATGTTCCTCCCCCCCTCTAAATTCCCTCAGATATGATAAGTTTCCTTTGCCTCTTCATGGGATGTGGTTTCCCTCTTTTTATCCCTTCTTCCCACCTTATTCTACCATCATTCCTTTTCCATATCTACTTCCCTTTTTTATGTTATATCAGTAAAATCAAATTACACATGTATTCTTTTTGTATATCCACAACAGAAATACAATTCTCAGGAGTTTCTTTTACCTTTTCTGCATCTCTTGAGTCCTATGGTGGGAGATCAAATTATTTGTTTAGTTCTGGTTTTTTCCTTAGAAACAAATGGAATTCATTTGTTTCATTAAATGTCCATCTTCTTCCCTGGAAGAAAATGCTCAACTTAGCTGGGTAGTTTATTCTTGGCTTTATTCCAAGTTCTTTTGCCTTTCGGAATATCAGATTCCAGGCCCTTTGATACTTTAATGTGGAGGCAGCCAGATCTTGGGAGATCCTTATTGTGGCACCTCAGTATTTAAATTGTCTTTTTTTTTTTTTTTTTTTTTTTTTTGGCTGCTTGTAAAATTTTTTCCTTAATCTGATAGTTCTGAAATTTGGCCACAATATTCCTGGGTGTTTTTATTTTAGGGTCTTTTTCAGAAGGTATTCGATGAATTCTTTCAATGCCTATTTTACCTTCTGATTCTATTACATCTGGGCAGTTCTCTTTGGTGATTTCTTGTAAAATAGTATCTAGGCTCTTTTTTTCATCATAAATTTTGGAAAGTCCAATAATCCTCAGATTATCTCTCCTAGATCTATTTTCCAAGTCTGTCATTTTTGCAAGTAGGTAATTCATGGTTTTTTCCAGTTTGTCTTTTTTTTTGTTTTGCTTGATTGATTCTTGCTGTCTCAATGAATCATTAGTTTCTATTTGTTCAGTTCTGATTTTTAAAGAATTATTTTCTTCATTAGCTTTTTTTTTTACTTCTTTCTTTTTATGTCCAATTGAATTTTTAAATGAATTGTTTTACTCTATGGAATTTTTTCCAGTTTCACTAATTTTTTTTTAGTGAATTATTTTCTTTTTCCAACTCACAGATCCTAATTTCTTGCGAGTTCTTTGTTTTTTCCAATTCACAAATCTTACTTTCCAGAGATTTTTTTTACTTCACAAATTTTGTTTCCCTGCACTTCCTGGGAATTTTTTATCTTTTCCAATTCATAGTTCAGGAAGTTGTTGCTCTCTTGTAAAGCTTCTCTTTCCTTTCCCCATTTTTCTTCTAACTCTCTTTTGAGACTTTAATGGTCTCTTCTATGAGAGCATCATGTAAGAGGGGACAGGTCACATTCCCCTTCAGGGTATTGTCTGGTGCCTGTTTGCTATTAGTCTCTTCAGGTTTGCTGACCTGCTCTTTTTCTGCATAGAAGCTGTCAATCGTTCTTTTCATTTTTTTATTAATGTTTTAAAGCCTTTAGGGTATGCCTTCTAGGTTATGGGGTTTACCAGCTTCCTCTGCAGAGCAGGGAGAGATGTAAACTGTCTTCTGGCTCCGAAGTATGGGAGTGCTCTGAGTGAGAGTTTTCCCTTCCCCCAACCAGAGGTGGATTCAGCACTGGCCGAGCTATCGAAGTGCCCCATTGAGCTGTGTTGTTGCTCTAAGGATAGAGACTAAGTGGTGAAAGTGTCACTGGCCCAGGCCAGAGCCCCTTATGGGGCTGTGGGTATTAGCAGCTGACAAGCAAATAGCCCGGCTCTACTGAAAGTTTGCCTGGAAGTCTCTGCCCAGACGTCTCTGCCCCACGCAAATTGGCCCTGTGAAAGCTCTATTGCCCCAAACCGAGTCCCCCATTGTGCAGATTAGAGGCTAATCTGGGCTGTGCCCTCCTGCCATGGAGGTTCTCAACTGCCCCAAAGAAAAGCCCGAACTGCAGGTTGGGGCTGTGAGCTTGTGCTGTGATCTGTGCTCTCACTTCCAGTTTGAGGCTCTGTTTGAATCATATTTCTCTTCCTGCCTGTGCCGATCTCCCCCTGGCCCCAGGACAAACCTTTTTTGGCGAGATTGCAGATTTTCTTTGGCTGGTGAGTTGTTATACTTTTAATCTTTATGAATTTTAGCAGTCAAGGCTATTTTTGAGGCTCGATATAATATTGATAAAGCCGGTAATAGAAGAGCTTAGAAAGGCATGTTCCTTCTCTGCCATCTTGGCTCCGCCTCCATTTATCTAATTTTAACTCTCTCTTGCTTTTGCTCTCACACTCCCTCTCTTTCCATAACTATCCATTTATTTATAATTTTTCTATTTATTACATTCAACCTTTACACTCAAGACAAATATTTTTATCCCTTTTGAATGGTTTTATACAATATTAGAATCATGCCACTATAAAAGTGGTATGTACTGAAAAAAAAATTGAGGGTAGAGGTAATCAAAGTACTTACCTTCCCAACAACATACCTTTTAAGCCCTTGAACAGTGTTAATGGAATGAAAAATAAAGGTTTCCTCAGTATTGATCAAGAACATCCATTGATTTCAATTTTACAAAGCCTTAAAAATAACTTGCATTTTTAAAACTAGGTTCAATTAGGGAGTAATTTTTGTAGTAGCTAAATGTTAATCATTTGCCATATGATTCTTAAAATAATCAACTCTGCTATTGCATCTAAAATATATGAAACATAAGATCCATATATGACATGTTTCAAGAACATATTAAGTATTAAGTAACTTTCTACTTTGACTTTTTTTGGCCAGTACTATTGAGGTCTATGACTTATTAGTCTTTTTCTTTGCCTCAGGGACTTAATGAACAAAATAATTGTTCCATTATTGATAGCTTCATTGAGTCCCTCAGTTTTTTCTTGAGGAAGCTCAGGAAGGAATCTTGATAAAGATACAATAGATGGAGTGTTCTTAGAGTCCTGAAGACCTGAGTTTAAATCTGGTCACAGAGACTTACCAGCAGTGTGACCCTGGGCAAGTCATTTAACTTTTGTCTGCCTCAGTTTCCTCATTTGCAAAAATGATAATATTTATAACATCTCCCAGGGTTGTTTTCAGGACAAAACATTTGTAAATTGCCTTGTGAATCTAAGCACTATGTAAATTTTCTACTCATGTTCAAGCACTCAATAGTGTCTGACTTTTTGTGATCTTGTGGACCATACTGTCTGTGGTGATTTTTTTTTCTTAGCAAGATATTGGAGGAATTTGCCATTTCCTTCTCCAGTGAATTAAGATGTTAAGGTTAAAAGACTTGACCTCCAGGGATACATAGCTAAGTCAGTATCTGAGGCCACATTTGAACTCAGGTCTTCCTGACAGAAATCCTAGTGCTCCATTCACTAAATCATCTAGCTTCCTCTACCATGTCAATATGTGATAATGATGACGTAGAGTGAAACATTTGCCTATAAAGCATATTTTTTGTCTACTTTTGTGCAAACCAGAAGCAATTATGTAAAAGATATCATTTTTTATTATTATCCTCATCTTTCCATGAGTATACTTTGGATTGCCAATCCAATATGACAGATAAACAGACCAAAGATAATATTTAATCTTCCCTGAATGAATGTCAGTATAACTTTTTAGGGTTTGCTTGGCACTAGTAAATATTTAAGTAGTAACACAACTATTAAATTGGAACATTACAAGTTTATATATATGCCATAAGCCTTGGAACTATTGCCATAAACAAGTACATAAAACATCTAATTTTAAACCTTTTTGTTTTAAAGCTCTGAATAGTTAAGACCTATTGTTTCTTTGTTTTCTGACAACAGAATTGTGCAGTTATCTAATGGAAGATGTATGACTTTTTCAAAACATAGAGAATAGTATAGTCAATACAGATAATTTTAACTAGATCAAATACTCATGTTAGATGTATTTGAGTGAAAGTCATTTTAAGAAGAAATCATTAGAACACAACATTTAAAAAGTGCTTGAACTGGTGTAATTCAAATATGAAAATAGAAGGAGGTAAAATGAAAGCAAGGTACAAGAGAATAAGTTAAGGATGGTGTTTCAACCTCAAATCCAATTTTCCTTGCCTCTGTGGGTTCAAATGACATCTGCAAAGTAACTTTAACATATTTTTGTGGTTTAATTTCCTTTGGTTTTTCTTTATAGTCATGTTATGAAAGGATGGATGAACTGATGTGAACTTGCTTTTTTAACTTCTAAAAATCAGAATCCCAATCTTCCAGATAGCTTTTAAAAGTGGAAAAAAAGTTTATTTTATTTTTTTTCTATTTTTAAAAGTGAATGTGCAGCACCATTTGTTTTCTTGAACTTGACTTGGAAATAAAAATATTTAAATTGAATACTTTTTTTTGACAAAAACTATTGCCATCAGAAATGTGTGTTTTAAGGTTAAGCAGTGTTCACAGGGTCCCTTATTTCCATGAAGTGAGGCAGAACTAGAGGATGCCCCAAATTTTAGTTCATCTAATTCACAATGGGCTTTATATACAGCTTTGAACTAGTCATTTAAGTGCCTTGACATTTAAGAAGTTATGTAGAGTGATTACAAATAATTGAACCCATAGGATTACTTTTCATGTAACTTGTATTTTATTTATTTTTTTTCTAATTGAAAATCACCCTTGTCCTCCCCCAATTAAAAAGGGAAAAAAATAACAAATTGAATATTTATGCAAAATAAATTGGTAAAGACTGTATTTTCCATATTTTTTCATATGAATATTCCATATTCCAGTTCATTACCCCTATGTCATGTGCTGAAGCATATTTACATAACAATTCACATTAAATAAGTGATTCACTATCAGCACTCTGAAATTGTCATCTATCATTACATCGATTAAAGTTCTTAACTCTTTCAAGTTGTTTCTTTACAATATTATAATTACATTAATTGGTCTTCTGGTTGTGGTTACTTCATTCTGCATCAGTTCATCCAATTCTTTCTAAGTTTCTTTGAAATCAGCTTTTTAGATATTCTTTATGGTATAATAACATTCCTTCAATATTATCTCAGTTGATATTTTCCTACTCAGTTTCCAGTGTTTGCCATTAAAAAAAGAATTGCTACAAAAGTTTTATACATATGGGTTTTTTTCTCTTTCTTTGATCTCTTAAAAGTAGTCCCAGTACAGTTCTTTCAAGATTAAAGGATACATACACAAGAGTAAGTGATTTGGGGAGGACATAGTTTCGTATTGTTTTTCAGAGATCTATGGAAGAGATCTTCATTCATATAAAATGCTTTTAATGTAGTTTTCATCAGCCTGTTCAGAAGAGAAAGCAGAAATAGTGAGATAAAGCAAGGTCTTATTGTGTTCCATTTTCCTTGCCTTTCTCTATTTCCTCACTAAACTTTTGACTTAATTCTACTCATTAATTCTCATGTCCTATTGTCTGGAATCATTGGTCCAGTCTTAACATGGGAAGTGTGTTTATGATACAGAGAGAAAGCATTTTTCAATGACACCAAAAATGCAGTTACAAATTGTAGCTAGGATTATAAAGTTCTAAAACTAAAAGAGATCTTAATGACAATCTTTTCTAATTTTCTCCTTGTGAAAATGAGGAAATTAAGGCTCAAAGAGATAAAATGACTACTTCATGATCACATAATTATTCAGGAAGATCAGGTGCTTGCTTATGTGAGACATGTGTGACACTACCCTTGAGAAATTCAAATCATCAACATTTTTTCATATTTAAAGTTGAAGTTCTGATAACACAATCATTGGTTATTTATTCTTCAAAACACTTTCCTTTAAAATTTCCTGAAGAAGTTTTTGGATAAATGTTTCTGTGATAGATAGTAATGAAAACAATTTTATAAAGAGTAACCTATATACTATCTCTTTGCTTCAAATTCAGATTTAGGACAGAAGTCAAGTGGAAAAGAAATCTTTAAAAGGTAGATACACATTTCTTTAAATAATCATGCTTTAGATGATAAAATCTTTTAATCTGGTACCTAAATCCATGCCATCTGAAGCTGAAAGCTGTTTTTATTACAAAAAAGGCAATAGTAAATAAGATAGGGGGTTTTCTATGAACTAATTCATCATGCAAAAAAGACAATCTAAAATAATTTTCTGTGAATTTCACTTCAAATAGTGAATGTCACATTGAAATCCTAGTTGTAACAAAGTCAAGAAGTAAGAACAGATTTTATGACTTGAAAGGTTTTTTTTTTGCTTTCAGTAAAATTCATAGGAAACTTTCCATTCTAGTTTTGAAATTACCAAGTATGTTTTTAAAAAACTAAAGTGATTAAAGAATATACAAAATTCTGTCATAGGATCATTGTTCCAGGATTAAAAGGAAATTTAGGGGTCATCTAGTCCAAGGTGGGGCACAGGGGCATCTAGATAGTAGAGTAGATCAGAGGGCTAGCTCTAAATTCAGATCTCAAATTTGGTCTCAGAATTACTTACCATGTGAACCTTGTTAAGTCACTTAACCCTGTTTGCCTCAGTTTTCCTCTTTATAAAATGAGCTGGAAAAGGAAATGGCAAATCACCCCAGTATCTTTGCCAGGAAAACTCAGATGGTGTTTCAAAAAGTTGATTGAACATGACTGAAAAAAATACTGAACAACAATTTAAAGATCCACATTTTATAAATAAGGAACTTGAGGCTGAGATAAATTAAGTAACTTTCTTTAAGTCACAGAAGAAGTAACTAATAAAATTGAGATTTGAGAATAAAGACTAAAATTCAATCCTTTGAACATTGTTTTATGACTATAAGCTGTTGTTTCCCTATCTTATCATGCTGCCTATTTAGGTATTTTTATTTCTTTTAAATAGTCACACATTTTATTTTTCTTTAATGTCATTGTCTTTAAATAACAAATCATTTTGCAAATATAATAAATGTTATTACTTGTAGCAAAGGGGCTTTTAAGCATATCATTTTAAATAGATTTATAGGTAATCATGAGAAATTTGTGGGAAAATATATTAAATGAAATGTATGACAAATGCCAGACATAACATATATAATTATTCTGGATAACACACACATGCATATATATATACACATACATACATAATTGCTTTGGGGAACTCATGGGCCAAATATTCAAGTCTGTGGGTCATTCAGATTATTTTGTTTCTCTATTTTTTGACCATTTCATTGCACTAGGAAATTTTGTAAATTATCTGTATGAGGAATAATAAAAGGAAGAAAAATAGGAGAAACATAAAATATTCCATTCTACTGCCTAATTGTTCAAATTATTTAAAAAATAAAAACTGAGGAGTGAACAAGAGTTTAAATTATTAAGTAAAATGAATTTTGAAGACTGTCATGGATTGTCATTTTCCACATTATTCTTATGTCACATTGTTATCTATAAATTTTTGTGGTATGGTGGCTATTACCATAACACCTCTATGCATTGTACATTCATTATATATTCAAGCCTGTATTGGAAAGAGATAATGATAATGTGTAAAGACATATCATTTGAGGAAAACATAATTCAATGATTTTAACTCAGTTTGAATGTGACTCTTCATTTAAAAGATATTAAGTAGTACTGTACAACTAAACTTCTGGCTGTATTAAAGAAAAAGTCATCTTTTTTAAAAAATTTCCTCTAAGATAAAGTGGTGTCATTGAAGCACTATATGAGTGACTGCTGAAAATATTCCTCAATTTTCATAAAGTCTTTCTATTCTTCCACATTTTAAAAGACCTAAAAAAATTTACTATTTTGGCAAAAAGAAATCCAACAAACCAAGAGGGAGACAAAATTGAATTGTATTTGGATTTCACCTTAAAAACAAAACAAAACAAAACAAAAATATTGGGGCAGCTAGCCAATGCAGTGGACAGAGGACCAAGTCCTGAAGTCAGGAGGACCTGAGTTCAAATCTGGTCTTAGACATTTAACACTTCCTAGATGTGTGGCCCTGGGCAAGTCACTTAACCCAATTACCTCAGGAAAAAAAAAAAAAACATTTTGCCAGTTATATTACCATACTTGGATTTGTTCACTTAGGGGAATATTTAGTACATCCCTTTATCACACGCCACTTGATGAAAAACTGGATCATGAAATTCAAAACTGTAAGGCTTCAGGCGTCTGAGAAACTTGAATCTCAGTCTCAGGTAGGTTAAATAACATTTTCAAAGTTATATAGGCAGCTAGAATTCAAAATAAGATTTGAACTCAGGACTTCTGACTCAAGTATTCACTACATTGATTGACAATATCCCTGACTTCACCGCAAATCATTTTAAGCTCTTCATTGATACTGATAAGAAACTTAGACTATTGTAATCTACCTTCTACAACTGAAAAGTAAGTACAACTACTAAAGCCCTACCTTTCAGCAAATCCAGACTTTTTTTTTTTTTTTTTTTTTAGCTATCCAGCAAGTAGTCCAAGTTAAAATGAATAAAATTTTGGCTCTGTAATCAGGAATACTTGAAGTCAAATCTGATATCAGATACTTATTATCTGAGTATTTTCAAGGAAATCATTTAAAATCTATTTGCCTCAATTTCCTCAATTGCAAAATGGAGATTTTGGCACATAGTAAGTACTATGCAAATGTTAGCTATTATCTACAGATCTTGCTTGGTTATTAAAATGACTAGAATTAGAGGACTTTTCTTATTTACTTATTTCTCTTTCTCCCTAGCTCTATTTCTGTATTCCTTTCTGTCTCTGTCTATTTCTCTCTGACTCTTTTTTCTCTCAGTCTATGCTTCAGGTTATTAGAGAATATTGGTGTCAATTTCAAATCAAAATGACATGATCAATTTTACTTTATGAGACTTTTTCTTATCATATAATATTTTATTCAGTTGTGATTCAATGAAAGCAGCAAGAAGTTTGAATTATAAGAAAGCTTTTCTATCATGGATTCAGATAGACTTATCCAACATTTCATACATTCTGTAGTCATTTTAAAAGGAATTTCACTCCCAGTTCTGCTTCTCATTCACTAGAATTCACCACTATGAGTCAGCTTTCTTCTCATCCTTGAGGTTCCCTTAGCCCTTATGCCTTCCTCATCCTAGCATATATCTTTGCTCCTATGGACGCCTTTTTCCACTAATGAGTTCTTTCCAGAATTATTTTGATAAAATTCCTTCACTTCTTTCCTGCATTGTAAAGGGGCATTCTATGTGTTCTCTCCTAATTAGGAAGCAAACTCTTGAAAGCAAGGAGTTTATTTTTGCTTTTATTTGTATCTTCAGCATATGGAACAGTGCTTGGCACAAAGAATGAAATTAGAGAATTCTTGTTAACTTGAATATACATTGGTTGAAATGGATTTTTATAAATGTCCATTTGTTAGGGCATTAATTCTGCTAACCTGTTAATGTCCATCTCCTAAAGGCAAAAAGAAGGATGGATATTACTTCTTTTGCCTAAAAGGTAACCTACTATTTTGATCCATTCAAAATATATTTTGTCTTCATACATTTAATTTTCTTCAACTAAATTCAATCCAGTGTGTATCCTTGACACAGTTTTTTGACAGTAGGACCTAAGGACCTATCTATAATAATAACCCTTGTTTACCTTTCATAAGATAAAACACCTTTCAAAATAAATGCTTATTCCCTTTCCCATCCCCGTTCGCAAGCTGTAACACTTAGGTATGTTATTGTTGTTGTTGACTTTTAATTGAAAATATCCAATTGCGTTTGAAAAATCCAAATCTTAGATGGGATAGGATATTAAAAGAGAACATCTCAGCAGTACAGATTTATTCTGGGGTGATTATGTCACTCACATTCAAAAGTTCAGAGGTGAATTAGACATGTGTGCAATTTTTATACTCTGAGACAAAAGAAAAAGGAAGAAATTTTGGCAAGCTCTTGAGAATGCCTCTGGATTGTGCATTTATGCACAGCACATCACTATATCAATAAAGGGTCTCTCCATGGGGAGGAATGTAACACTTACTTTATATTTAGAGGGGATGTTTAGTCAGTAAATTAGCTGAGGTCTAGGGTTTTAATCCAGACAAATGAACTTGACTCAGAGCACTTGGCCAAAGGAAGTCCCAAATTGGGCAAAGGTACAAGGGAAATATAAGGTGAAGTTCTAGAGAAAAATATCTCTTTTTCTTTCAGGGTTGAATGGGAATAGGCATTTCTGGGAAAATGCGAGGAGTCATAGCAAGCCTATTTAAATTGTTAGGAGTGTTGATATATGAGTTTAAGATGTTTGGAAACCACAAAGTGTATTAGGTAGAATTTTTTTTTCAGTAAGGTTTTCAATTTCTTAACCTTTTATTTTTACATACATAGTCTTTGCCAAAGGACAATGTATTTTTTTCCTTAAACAGAGATTCTTAACTTTTCTATTTTTGTATCAAGGACCCTCTTTAGCAAACTGCTGGAGCCTATGGATCCCTGTTCAGAACATTTAAAATTTAATAAAATATAATATACAGCATTAAAAAAGTAAACAAACTATATTAAACCAGATTTCCCTTTTGTTATTTTAAAGATATATATCTTATGTTAAGAATCCTTGGTCCAGACTCTGCAATAAGGGGGAAGAGAAGGAGATAATGCATTGAGAGATACCCAGAAATGGAAATAGTGTGGCTAAGATGTGAATAAGATATTCTTATATTGTCTCAGGTTTATGAAAATATACATAGAAATTTAAATACAGAATAAAGGAACAAATACAACCTATACCAAGCAATAATTACTTCAGTCCATTTAGAAAAGCCATTGATGCCTGAGATTGAGACAAGGGCCCATAATCTAACATGAATTCCTTATAGGACAAGAGGAATTTTGTTTAAAAAAATAAATAAATGTAATTATTTTAATTTTGCATTAATTTGCAAGAAAAAGACACATATTCTCTCTTCCTCTCCATATATATCTAGATATTTATTTTTATTACTATCTCTCTATATAGCTACATATTACATATGTATTTCTAACCATTTATATGATTAATATAGATATATTAACATACAGGTACATTAATATATAAATAATATTAATATATTAAGATTATATATATAGTTTGTTTATATATTGTATATTTAACTATTGAAATACATGTATATATACATATAAACCTAGACACTCAGACACACAAGCTTTCATATATGTGCATATATGTATATGTGTATACCTATAAAATCTTCTACAAGCTAACTTTCTGGTTAAGAGTTTCCATAAATTTATCTGCATTGAGTCTTTGATGGCACACAGCATTCATATTTGAAGTATCTTCAGTTTTGAAGAGATCTACTAAGTCTTGCTTTTTGTGTACAAAGGTCTGAGGAAGGACAGAAGGACAATAAAATATAATTTTGACAATTAAAATATTCTAGAGACATAGTTCTTGGGTAATTTAATTATTTTATTAATGAGGCCAGCACATTTATTAATAAAAAAACAATCATTTGGCCATCTTTCTTAGACTCAAGAGAATCATGGTGGAAGACTCAGAATTTATACACTTTTCAAAGAGTGAGTGTTTCCCAGGATGGTAATCAATCCTGACTAGTTAATAATTGATGAGAGAATGGATATTCTAGTAAAGGGTTGAGAGCAACATGTGTTTACCTTGGATAGAGAGACTATTTCTCTACCCAGACCACCCCCCCCCCCAGACAATTTGGATCAAAGAGCCTATCAAGCAAGTTTGATTTAATGAAATTGACCTTAGGCTAGAAATTCCTTGTAAGGTTGAGTGAAGAAATCGAGAAGATTGAGATCTTGAAATGAAGATAGCGAAAAGGTAGAACTTTAAATCTCCACAAATCATTGGAAATCAGAGTCATTTCTAGTCATGAAAAGATGCTCTAAATCACTATTGATCAGAGAAGTGCAAATTAAGACAACTCTAAGGTACCACTACTCACCTCTCAGATTGGATTGGAAGACGGGAAAAGGTAATGACCAATGTTGGAGGGGATGTAGGAAAACTGGGACACTAATACATTGGTTGAGTTGTGAACTGATTCAACCATTCTGGAAAGCAATTTGGAGCTATGCCCAAAGGACTATCAAACTATGCATATCCAGCAGTATTTCTACTGGACTTGTATCCCAAAGAGATTATAAAGAAGAAAAAGGGATCCACATGTGCAAAAATGTGGCAGCCCTTTTTGTAATGGCAAGAAACTGGAACCTGAGTGGATGGTCATCAGTTGGAGAATGGCTAAGTAAGTTATAGTATATGAATGTTATGGAATATTATTGTTCTATAAGAAACGATCATTAGGATAATTTCAGAGATGCCTGAAGAGACTTAGGTGAACTGATACTTAGTGAAGTGACCAGAACCAGGAGATCATTGAACACAGCAATAAGAAGATTATACAATGATCATTTCTTATGGATATGGCTCTTTTAAAAAAAAATGAGATGATTCAAGCCAGTTTCAATGGTCTTTCTCATGAAGAGAACCATCTCCACCTAGAAAGAGGACTATGGGAACTAAGTGTGAATCACAACATAGAATTTTCATTCTTTTTGTTGTTTGTTTGTTTGCATTTTGCTATCTTTCCTTTTTGATCTGATTTTTCTTGTGCAGCATGATAATTTTAGATAATTATAGAAATATTTTATGGGAGAATTGTACTTGTTTAGCATATATTGGATTACATGCCATACAGGAGGGAATGGGAGGAAAGGAGAAGAAAGTTGGAACACAAGGTTTTTCAAAGGTCAATATTAAAACAAAAATTCCATGTATTATTCTTCTATAAGAAATGACCAACTGATGCTAAGTGAAATGAGCAGAACCAGGAGATCATTATATATTTCAACAACAATACTATATGAGGATTTGTTCTGATGGAAGTGGATATCTTCAACAATGAGAAGATCTAATTCAGTTCCAAATGATCAATGATGGACAGAATTAGCTATACCCAGAGAAGGAACATGGGGAAAATGAGTGTGAACTGTTTGTATTTTTGTTTTTCTTCTCAGGTTATTTTTACCTTCTGAATCCAATTCTTCCTGTGCAACAAGAGAATTGTTAGCTTCTGCACACATATATTATATCTAGGATATATTATAACATATTTAACAAGAGCCTATCATCTAGGGGAGGGGGTGGAGGAAGGGAAGAGAAAAGTTGGAACAGAAGTGAGTGCAAGGGATAATATTGTAAAAAATTACCTATACATATGTACAGTCAATAAAAATTATTTTAAAAAAATTTCCATGCATATGTTTTGAAAACAAATTGCTTTAATTTAAAAAATAAAGAAAAAAAGAAATCATTGATCTCTCTGAAATACTATGATTTTTAAAATTCCTGGTTACTAAAGTCAAAGAAATTAGATGAAAACTGCTTAGATCCATTATAATCGGACATCAAAGTGAAGATATAATCCATCTAATACTTTCTAAAAGAAAATACAAAATGAAAAGTATCAGGAATGTCACAGCCAAAATCTGGAGACTCCACAACCATTACCACTCTGTCAAAGAAAAAATAGTTGAAGCTCCTAAAAGAAGGAATTCAAGTTGCAAAGAAATAAAATCAGGATCACATAATATCTAGTCAATCACTTTTATCAAAATCTGAAAGAGATCTTGGAATATAATATTCTTAAAAGCAAAAATATGCACGAAATACAAATTATATGGATAAGTGTAATAATATGGAGAGAAAATGTATATTTTTTATTTTAGCTTTTTATTTTCAAGATTGCAAGGGTAATTTTTCAGTACTGACCTGTTCAAAACCTTCTGTTCCAACTTTTCCCCTCCTAATCCCCAACCACTCCCCCAGATGGCAGGTAGACCATACATGTTAAATATGTTAAAGTATATGTTAAATACAATATATGTATAAATATCCATACAGTTATTTTGCTGCACAAGAAGAATCAGACTTGGAAATAAGGTAAAATGAACCTGAGAAGGAAATCAAAAATGCAAGTGCATAAAAACAGAGGAATTCGAAATGCTATGTAATGGTTCATACTCATTTCTGAGAGTTCTTTCATTGGATGTAGCTGGTTCTATTAATTGTTGAATAAATGGAACTGAATTGGTTCATCTCATTGTTAAAGAGAGCCACTTTCATCAGAATTGATCATCATATAGTATTGTTGTTGAAGTATATAATGCTCATTTCACTCAACATCAGTTCATGTAAGTCTCTCCAGGTCTTTCTGAAATATTCCTGCTTCCATTTCTTTCAATAAAAATAACATTACATAATATCAATATAGCACAATTTATTCAGCCATTTGCCAATTCATAGGCATCCATTCAATTTCCAATTTCTAGCCACTACAAAAAGGGCTGCCATAAACATTTTGGAACATACAAGTCCCTTTCCCTTCTTTAAGATCTCTTTGGGAAATAAGCCCAGTAGTAACACTGCTGGATCACAGGGTATGCACAGGATGATAATTTTTTAGGCATAGTTCCAGATTGCTCTCCAGAAGGGCTGGATGTATTCACAATTACACCAACAATGTTTCAGTGTCCCAGTTTTCCCATAACCCCTCTAACATTCAGTGTTATCTTTTCCTGTCATCCTAACCATTTTGAGAGATGTATAGTAGTATCTCAGAGTTATCTTAATTTGCATTTCTCTGATTAATAATGACTTGGAGCATCTTTTCATATGGATAGAAATAGTTTCAATTTCTTTATGTGAAAATTGTCTGTTCTTACGCTTTTATCATTTATCAAGTAAAGAATTGCTTGATTTCTTATAAATTACAGTGAATTCTCTATATAATTTTGGAAATGAGGCCTTTATCAGAACCTTTGCATGTTAAAATGTTTTCCAAGTTTATTTTTTCCCTTCTAATCTTGTCTGCATTAGTTTTGTTTGTACAAAAATTTTTAATTTGATATAATCAAAATTTCTGTTTTGTGATCAGTAATGATCTCTAGTACATCTTTGGTCAAAAATTCCTTCCTCCACCACAGGTGTGAGAGGTAATCTATCATATGTTCTTCTAATTTATTTACAATCTCATTTTTTATGCCTAGATCATGAACCCATTTTAACCTTATCTTGGTGTACGGGTGTTAACTGTGGGTCAATGCCTACTTTCTGACATAATAATTTCCCATTTTCCCAGCAATTTTTGTCAAACAGTGAGTTCTTATCACAAAACCAGGGGTCTTTGGGTTTGTCGAACACTAGATTATTAAAGTTTATTGATTACTTTGTCCTGTGAACCTAACCCATTCTACTGATCAACTAGTCTATTTCTTACCCAATACCAAAAGTTTTGGTGACTGCGGCTTTATAGTTTTAGATCCTGTACAGCTAGGCCACCTTCATTTGATTTTTTTTTTTACATTAGTTCCCTTGAAAGTCTTGACCTTTTATTCTTCCAGATGAATTTTGTTGTTATTTGTTCTAGGTCATTAAAATAGTTTTTTGGGACTCTGGTATAGTACTAAATGCATAGATTAGTTTAGGTAGTAATGTTATCTTGTTTATATTTGCTCAACCTATCCAAGAGCACTTAATATTTTTCCAATTGGTTAGATCTGACTTTATTTGTGTGGAAAGTGTTTTATAGTTTTGCTCATATAGTTCCTGACTTTCCCTTGGCAGATAGATTCCCAAATATTTTATACTATCAGCACTTACTTTAAGGGGGATTTCTCTTTGTATCTCTAACTGTTGGGTTTTGTTAGTGATATATAAGAATGCTGATGATTTATGTGGGTTTATTTTGCATCCAGCAACTTTGCTAAAGTTGTGGATTATTTCATTTTTTTCTCTTTTTTTCCCCTTTTCTATATTTATTTATTTATTTTTTATTTAATAGCCTTTTATTTACAGGTTATATGTATGGGTAACTTTACAGCATTAACAATTGCCAAACCTCTTGTTCCAATTTTTCACCTCTTACGACCCCCCGTCCCCCAGATGGCAGGATGACCAGTAGATGTTAAATATATTAAAATATTAATTAGATGCACAATAAGTATACATGACCAAACCGTTATTTTGCTGTACAAAAAGAATCAGACTCTGAAATATTGTACAATTAGCTTGTGAAGGAAATCAAAAATGCAGGTGGGCATAAATATAGGGATTGGGAATTCAATGTAATGGTTTTTAGTCATCTCCCAGAGTTCTTTTTCTGGGCATAGCTAGTTCAGTTCATTACTGCTCCATTAGAAATGATTTGGTTGATCTCGTTGCTGAGGATGGCCTGGTCCATCAGAACTGGTCATCATATAGTATTGTTGTTGAAGTATATAATGATCTCCTGGTCCTGCTCATTTCACTCAGCATCAGTTCGTGTAAGTCTCTCCAGGCCTTTCTGAAATCATCCTGTTGGTCATTTCTTACAGAACAATAATATTCCATAATATTCATATACCACAATTTATTCAGCCATTCTCCAACTGATGGGCATCCACTCAGTTTCCAGTTTCTAGCCACTACAAATAGGGCTGCCACAAACATTCCTGCACATGCAGATCCCTTTCCCTTCTTTATGATCTCTTTGGGATATAAGCCCAGTAGTAACACTGCTGGATCAAAGGGTATGCACAGTTTGATAACTTTTTGAGCATAGTTCCAAACTACTCTCCAGAATGGTTTGATTTGTTCACAACTCCACCAACAATGCATCAATGTCCCAGTTTTCCCACATCCCCTCCAACAATCATCATTATTTTTTCCTGTCATCTTAGCCAATCTGACAGGTGTGTAATGGTATTTTAGAGTTGTCTTAATTTGCATTTCTCTGATTAATAATGACTTGGAGCATCTTTTCATATGACTAGAAATAGTTTCAATTTCTTCATCTGAGAATTGTCTGTTCATATCCTTTGACCATTTTTCAATTGGAGAATGGCTTGATTTTTTATAAATTAGAGTCTCATTATATTTTGGAAATGAGGCCTTTATGAGAACCTTTGACTGTAAAAATATTTTCCCAGTTTATTGCTTCCCTTCTAATCTTGTCTGCACTAGTTTTGTTTGTAAAAAAAAATTTCACTTTGGTATAGTCGAAATTTTCTATTTTGTGATCAGTAATGATCTCTAGTTCTTCTTTGGTCATAAATTCCTTCCCCTTCCACAGGGCTGAGAGGTAAATTATCCTGTCTTCCTCTAATTTGTTAATAATTTCATTCTTTATGCCTAGGTCATGAACCCATTTTGACCTTATCTTGGTGTACGGTGTTAAGGTGGATCAATGCCTGGTTTCTGCCGTATTAGTTTCCAATTTTCCCAGCAATTTTTGTCAAACAGTAAGTTCTTATCCGAAAAGCTGGAGTCTTTGGGTTTGTCAAAGACTAGGTTGCTATAGTTGTTGACTGTTTTGTCCCTTAAACCTAACCTATTCCACTGATCAACTAATCTATTCCTTAGCCAATACCAAATGGTTTTGGTAACTGCTGCTCTATAATATAATTTTAGATCTGGTACACCTAAGCCACCTTCATTTGATTTTTTTTCCCATTAATTCCCTTCTTGACCTTTTGTTTTTCCTTATGAATTTTGTTGTTATTTTTTCTAGGTCATTAAAATAGTTTTTTGGGAGTCTCATTGATATAGCGCTAAATAAATAGATTAGTTTAGGTAATATTGTCATCTTTATTATATTTGCTTGCCCTATCCAAGAGCATTTAACATTTTTCCAGTTGGTTAGATCAGACTTAATTTGTGTGAAAAGTGGTCTGAAATTTTGCTCATAAAGTTTCAGATTTTCCCTTGGCAGATAGATTCCTAAATATTTTATATTATCAGTGGTCACTTTAAATGGAATTTCTCTTTGTAACTCTGACTGTTGGATTTTGTTAGTGATATATAAGAATGCTGATGACTTATGTGGGTTTATTTTATAACCAGCAGCTTTGCTAAAGTTGTGGATTATTTCTAATAACTTTTTAGTAGAATCTCTGGGGTTCTCTAAGTATACCATCATATCGTCGGCAAAGAGTGATAATTTGGTTTCCTCATTGCCTACTACTATTCCTTTAATCTCTTTCTCTGCTCTTATTGCTAAAGCTAGCGTTTCTAATACAATATTAAATAGTAGCGGTGATAGTGGGCAACCTTGTTTCACTCCAGATCTTATTGGGAATGATTGCAGTTTGACTCCATTACATATGATGCTTACTGATGGTTTTAAATAGATGCTGCTGATTATTTTAAGGAAAAGTCCATTTATTCCTATACTCTCAAGTGTTTTTAATAGGAATGGATGTTGGATTTTTTCAAATGCTTTTTCTTCATCTATTGAGATGATCATATGGTTTTTGTTAATTTGGTTATTAACATGGCCAATTATATTGATAGTTTTCCTAATATTGAACCAGCCCTGCTTTCCTGGTATAAATCCTACTTGATCATAGTGTATTATCCTAGGGATGATTTTCTGTAGTCTTTTTAATAATATCTTATTTAAGATTTTAGCATCAATATTCATTAGGGAGATTGGTCTATAATTTTCTTTCTCTGTTTTCAACCTACCTGGTTTAGGTATCAGTACCATATCTGTGTCATAGAAGGAATTTGGTAGGACTCCTTCATTCCCTATTTTATCAAATAATTTATATAGCACTGGGGCCAATTGTTCTTTAAATGTTTGGTAGAATTTACATGTAAATCTATCTGGTCCTGGGGATTTTTCTTAGGGAGTTGTTTAATTGTCTGTTCTATTTATATTTCTGAAAGCAATTTACTTCCTTCTCTGTTAGTCTGAGAACTCTATATTTTTGGAGGTAGTCATCTAATCCACTTAGGTTATCAAATTTATTGGCATAAAGTTGAGCAAAATAACTCATTATTTCTCTAATTTCCTCTTCATTGGTGGAAAGTTCTCCCTTTTCATTTTTAAGACTACTAATTTCATTTTCCTCCCTCCTTTTTCTAATCAGATTTACCAAAGGCTTATCTATTTTATTGGCTTTTTCATAGAACTAACTCTTAGTTTTATTAATTAGTTCAATAGATTTTTTACTTTCAATATTTTTAATTTCTCCTCTTAATTTTAGAATTTCAAATTTAGTATTTGATTGGGGGGTTTTAATTTGGACATTTTTTAGTTTTTTTAGGTCCAAGCCCAATTCATTAATCTTTTCTTTCTCTATTTTATTCAAGTAAGCATCTAAGGATATAAAATTCCCTCTTATTACCTCTTTGGCTGCATCCCACAAATTTTGGTATGATGTCTCATCATTGTCATTATCTTGAATGAAATTATTAATTGTATCTATAATTTGCTGCTTCACCCAATCATTCTTTAAGATGAGATTGTTTAGTTTCCAATTACTTTTTGGTATATTTACCCCTAACTTTTTGTTGAATGTAGTTTTTATTGCATCATGATCTGAAAAGAAAGCATTTACTATTTTTGCTTTCTTGCATTTAATTTAGAGGTCTTTATGTCCTAATATATGGTCAATTTTTGAATAGGTTCCATGAACTTCTAAGAAGAAAGTATATTCCTTTCTATCTCCATTCAATTTTCTCCAAAGATCTAACATACCTAATTTTTCTGATATTCTATTTACTTCTTTAATTTCTTTCTTATAAAAAAAATTTTTCTTTCTTATTTGTTTTGTGGTTTAATTTGTCTAATTCTATGAGTGCAAGGTTGAGATCTCCCACTATGACAGTTTTGTTGTCTATTTCTTCTTGCAACTCTCTTAACTTCTCCTTTAGTAAGGTGGATGCCGTACCACATGGTGCATATATGTTTAATATTGATATTGCTTCGTTGTTTATGCTACCCTTTAGCAGGATGTAGTTTCCTTCCTTATCTCTTTTAATTAGATTAATTTTGCTTTTGCTTGATCTGAAATAAGGATGGCTACCCCTGCTTTTTTGACTTCACCTGAAGCATAATAGATTTTGCTCCAGCCTTTTACCTTTACTCTATATTTATCTCCCTGCTTTAAATGTGTTTCTTATAAACAACATATTGTAGGGTTCTGACTTTTGATCCAGTCTGCTATCTGCCTCCTCTTTACAGGAAAGTTCATCTCATTCACATTTACGGTTAGAATTACTAAATCTGTATTTCCTGCCATCCTAATAACTTTAGGATTATGCTTTACTTTTTCTTGCCTCCCCCAACCCTCTTTCCCCTTTTTGAACTTATGTACCCCACTTGTATCATGATGCTTACCCTCTGTAGAATCCCTCCCTCCCCCTCTTTGAATCTTTTCCCCTTCCTTCCCTTATTACTCTTTTTCTTTCCCCTTTTCCTCTCCCCCTTTTTTAATGAGGCAAGAGAGAATTTTCTCTAAAACAGATGTCAATTATTTTCTCTTTGAGCCAGCTCTGATGAGAGTAAGATTCACACAATGTTCCTCCCCCTCTCTAAATTCCCTCAGATATGATAAGTTTCCTTTGCCTCTTCATGGGATGTGGTTTCCCTCTTTTTATCCCTCCTTCCCACCTTATTCTGCCATCATCCCTTTTCCATATCTACTTCCCTTTTTTATGTTATATCAGTAAAATCAAATTATACATGTATTCTTTTTGTATATCCACAACAGAAATACAAGTCTCAAGAGTTCTTTTTACCTTTTCTGCATCTCTTGAGTCCTATGGTTGGAGATCAAATTTTTTGTTTAGTTCTGGTTTTTTCCTTAGAAACAAATGGAATTCATTTGTTTCATTAAATGTCCATCTTCTTCCCTGGAAGAAAATGCTCAGCTTAGCTGGGTAGTTTATTCTTGGCTTTATTCCAAGTTCTTTTGCCTTTTGGAATATCAGATTCCAGGTCCTTTGATCCTTTAATGTGGAGGCAGCCAGATCTTGGGTGATCCTTATTGTGGCACCTCGGTATTTAAATTGGTTTTTTTTTGGGGCTGCTTGTAAAATTTTTTCCTTAATCTGATAGTTCTGAAATTTGGACACAATATTCCTTGTGGTTTTTTATTTTAGGGTCTCTTTCAGAAGGTGTTTGATGAATTATTTTAATGCCTATTTTACCTTCTGATTCTATTACATCTGGGCAGTTCTCTTTGATGATTTCTTGTATTCATCATAATTTTCAGAAAATCCAATAATCCTCAGATTATCTCTCCTAGATCTATTTTCCAAGTCTGTTATTTTTGCAAAGAGATAGTTCATGGTTTTTTCCAGTTTTTCATTTTTTGGTTTTGGTTGACTGATTCTTGTTGTCTCAATGAATCATTAGTTTCTATTTGTTCAGTTTTAATTTTTAAAGAATTATTTTCTTCATTAGCTTTTTTTACTTCTTTCTGTATATGTCCAATTGAGTTTTTGAATGTATTGTTTTGGTCTGTGGAATTTTTTTCCATTTCACTAATTTTTTTTTTTAGTGAATTATTTTCTTTTTCCAATTCACAGATCCTACTTTCTTGCGAGTTCTTTGTCTTTTCCAATTCACAAATCCTACTTTCTAGTGAATTCTTTATTTTTTCCAATTCACAATTCTTACTTTCCTGAGATTTTTTTATTTTTTCCAATTCACCAATTTTGTTTCCCTGCACTTCCTGGGAATTTTTTAATTTTTTCCAATTTGTATTTCAGGAAGTTGTTTCTCTCTTCGAAGGCTTCTCTTTCCTTTCCCCATTTATCTTCTAACTCTCTTTTGAGACTTTTAATGGTCTCTTCTATGAGAGCATCATGTAAAAGGGAACAGGTAACATTGCCCTTTGGGGCATTGTCTGGTGCCTGTTTGTTGTTAGGCTCTTCAGATTTGCTAACCTGCTCTTTTTCTGCATAGAAACTGTTGATCGTTCTTTTCATCTTTTTATTCATGCTTTAAAGCCTTTAGGGTATGCCTCCTAGGCAAGGGGGTTACCAGCTTCCTCTGCAGAACAGGAGAGATGTAAACTGGTTTCCAGCTCTGAGGTATGGGAGTGCTCTGAGTGAGAATTTTCCCTTCCCCCTACAGGAGGTAGATTGAGCACTGGCTGAGCTATTGAAGTGCCCAGTTGGGCTGTGTGGGTTAGCAATTGCCCTAGGCTAGAGACTAAGGTTTGAAAGTGTCACTTCCCCAGGCCAGAGCCTCTTCTGGGGCTGTGGGTATTAGCAGCTGACCACAGACCACCGATTCTACTGGAAGTCTGCCCGGAACTCTGCCCCAATGTCTCTACCCGATGCAAATCGGCCCTGTGAAAGCTCTATGGCCCCAAGCCGAGCCCCCCACTGCGCAGATTAGAGGCTAACCTGGGCTGTGCCCTCCTGCCGTGCAGGTTTGGAACTGCCCCAAGGAAAAGCCCCGTACTGCAGGTTGGGGCTGTGAGCTTGAGCTGCGATCTGTGCTCTCACTTTCGGTTTGAGGCTCTTCTCGGAAACTAATTTCTCTCCCAGTCTACTCTGATCTCCCCCCTAACCCCAAAACAAACCTTTTTTGGCAAGACTGCAGATTTGCAGATTTTCTTTGGCTGGTGAGTTGTTATACTTTTTATCTTTATGAATTGTAGTAGTCAAGACTGTTTTTGAGGCTCGATATAATATTGATAAAGAGGGTAAGAGAAGAGCTTAGAAAGTTGTGTGTGCCTTCTCTGCCATCTTGGCTCTGCCCCTTGTGGATTATTTCTAATAGCTTTTTAGTAGAATTTCTGGCGTTCTCTAAGTATACCATCATATCATCTGCAGAGTGATAATTTGGTTTCCTCATTACCTACTCTAATTCCTTTAATCTCTTTCTCAACTCTTATTGCCAAGGCTAGCATTTCTGATACAATATTGAATAATAACAGTGATAGTGGACAACCTTGTTTCACTTCCAATCTTACTGGGAATGGTTCCAGTTTATGCCCATAACATATGATGCTTACTGATGGTTTCAAATACATACTCCTGATTATTTAAAGAAACAGTCTATTTATTCCTATACTGTCAAGTGTTTTTAATAGGAATAGATGTTGGATTTTATCAAATGCTTTTTCTGCATCTATTGAGATGATCATATGATTTTTGTTAATTTGGTTATTGATATAGTCAATTATATCAATAGTTTTCCTACTATTGACCTAGCCCTGCATTCCTGATATAAATCCTACTTGGTCAAGGTTTATTATCCTAGGGATGATTTTCTGTAATCTTTTTGCTAATATTGTATTTAATATTTTAGCATCAATATCAATAAGGAGCTTGGTCTATAATTTTCTTTCTCTGTTTTCAACCTACCTGGTTTAAGTATCAGTACCATGTTTGTGTCATAAAGGAAATTCAGTAGGAGTCCTTCATTCCCTATTTTTTTTTCAAATAGTTTATATAACATTGGATTTAATTGTTCTTTAAATGTTTGATAGAATTCACATGTAAATCTATCTGGTCCTGGAGATTTTTTCTTAGGGAGTTGATTAATAGCTTGTTTTATTTCTTTTTCTGAAATGGGACTATTTAAGCAATTTACTTCCTCCTCTGTTAATCTGGGATGCTGATATTTTTGAAAATAGTCATCCATTTCACTTAGGTTATCAAATTTATTTGTATAAAGTTGGGCAGAGTAACTTCTAATTATTGCTCTAATTTCCTCTTCATTGGTGGAAAGTTCTCCCTTTTCATTTTTAAGACTAACAATTTGATGTTCCTCTTTCCTTTTTCTAATCAGATTTACCAAATGTTTATTTATTTTCTTGTTTTTTATAAAACCACTCTTAGTTTTATTTTTTAATTCAATAGATTTTTTACTTTCAATTTTATCAGTTTCTCCTTTTAATTTTAGAATTTCAAGTTTAGCATTTGATTGGGGTTTTTAATTTGCTCTTTTTCTAGCTTTTTAATTTGCAAGCCCAATTCATTGAATTTCTCTTTGTCTATTTTATTCAAGTACGTCTCTAAAGATATAAAATTTCCCCTTATTACCACTTTGACTGCATCCCACAAATTTTGGTATGTTGTCTCATTGTTGTCATTCTCTTGAGTGAAATTATTAATTGTGTCTATGATTTGCTGCTTCACCTATTCATTCTTTAGGATAAGATTTTTTTAGTTTTCAATTACTTTTTGATCTATTTACCCCTAGCTTTTTGTTGAATGTAGTTTTTATTGCATCATGATATGAAATGAATGCATTTACTATTTCTGTCTTTCTGTATTTACTTTTGAGGTATTCATATCCTAATATATGGTCAATTTTTGTATAGGTTCCATGAACTGCTGAGAAGAAATTGTACTCCTTTCTGTCATCATTCACTTTTCTCCAAAGGTCTATCATACCTAATTTTTCTAATATTCTATTTACCTCTTTACCTTTTCTTATTTGTTTTGTGGTTTGATGTAAGTAATTCTGAGAGTGCAAGGTTAAGATCTCATACTCTCATAGTTTTGCTTTCTATTTCTTTTTGCAACTTTCTTAACTTCTCCTTTAGGAAGTTGGATGCTATACTACTTGGTGCATATATGTTTGATATTGATATTGCTTCATTGTCTATGTTACCCTTTAACAAGATATAGTTTCCTTCCTCATCTCTTTTAATTCAATCAGTTTTTGCTTTTGCTTAATCTGAGATCAGGATGGCTACCCCTACTTCTTTTTACTTCACCTAAAGCATAATAGATTTTTTGTGTTTACTCTGTATGTATCACTCTGCTTTAAATATGTTTCCTGTAAACAACATATTGTAGGGTTCTCTTTTTGATCCAGTCTGCTATTTGTCTCCACTTTGTGGGAGAGTTCATTCCATTCATATTTACTTTTTAAATTACTTATTCTGTATTTCCTGCCATCTTATTATCCCCACATTATGCTTTTCTTTTTCTTTCCCCCTTTACCCTTGTCCCCAGTATTAAACTTATGAGCACCACTTGCCTCATGCAGTTCTCCCTCGTTAGAATCTCTCCCAGCCTCTTTGAGTCCTTTACCTTAAACCTTTTTCTTATTAGTGTTTTCCTTTTCCCTTTTCCTCTCTCACTTTTTAATGAGGTGAGAGAAGTTTCTCTGTAAACCAAGTATGTTAATTATGTTCTCTTTGAGCCAAATCTAATGAGAGTAAGATTCACACAATGTTCCCCCCTCTCCCTAAATTCCCTCAGATATGATAGGTTTCCTTTCACTCTTTGTGGGATGTAATCTTCCTCTTTTTATTTCCCCTTTTCCCTTTCTCTGATACTATCCCCTTTCTACTTATACTTCCTTTTTATATTATATTAGTAAAATCAAATTATACATGCACTCTTTATAATATCTGTAACTGAAATACAATTCTCAAGAGTTATTTTTACCTTTTTCTGCTTCTCTTGAGTCCTATAGTTGGAGGTCAAATTTTTTTGTTTAGCTGTTTTTTTTTTTGTTGTTGTTGTTTTTTTTTCATTAGAACCAAATGTAATTCACCTGTTTCATTAAGTGTTCATCTTCTTCCCCTGGAAAATAATGCTCAGCTTAGCTGAGTAGTTTATTCTTGGCTGCATTCCAAGTTCTTTTGCCTTTTGGAATATCAGATTCCAGGCCTTTTAATCCTTTAATGTGGACGCAGCTGAGTGATCCTTATTGTGGCTCCTTGGTATTTGAATTTTTTTTCTGGCTGCTTTTAACATTTTTTCCTTAGTCTGATAGTTCTTAAATTTAGACACAATATTCCTTGGAGTTTTAATTTTAGGGTCTCTTTCAGAATGTGTTCAATGAATTCTTTCAATGCCTATTTTACCTTCTGATTCTATCTGGGCAGTTGTCTTTGATGATTTCCTGTAAAATAGTTTCTAGACTCTTTTTTTCATAATAATCTTCAGGAAGTCCAATAATCCTCAGATTATCTCTCCTAGATCTATTTTCCAGGTCTGTTGTTTTTCCAAGTAGAGATTTAACATTTTTGTCTATTTTTTTCATATTTTTGGTTTTACTTGAATGATTCTTTATCTCTCAACAAATCATTCAGTTCTATTGGTTCAGTTCTGATGTTTAATGAGTTATTTTGTTCATTAGCTTTTTAAATTTTTTAATATATGTCCAATTGAATTTTTAAATGGGTTGTTTTGCTCTATGGAATTTTTTTCCATTTCACTAATTTTTTTTAATGAGTTATTTTCTTTTTCTAATTCACAAATCCTATTTTCCTGGGAGTTCTTTACCTTTTTCAATTCACATTTCAGGAAGTTGTTTTCTTTTTCCACTTTATCAATTTTTTCTTTTAATGAGTTATTTGCCTTTTACATACTCTCTTGCAAAGCTTCTCTTTCCTTTCCCCATTTTTTCTTCTAACTCTCTTTTAAGATCTTTTATAATTTATTCTAGGAGAGCCTTGTGTGATGTGGACCCGGTTACATCCCGCTTGGGGGATTTGTCTGGAGACTATCTACTATTAGTCTCCTCAGGGTTGAAAACCATCTCTCTTTCTGTATAGAAGCTATCAATAGTTAGAGTTGGGTTGGGTTTTTTACTCATTTTTTTTAAAAGCCCTTAGAGTCTGCCTTCAGGGCAAAAAGGTTGTCAGCATCTTCTACAGAAAAGGGATAGATAGCTGTCCTGCAACCAAGCTGCAAAGAGTGGTCAAGCTGTAGAAGTGCCTTGTGAAGAGCCTTGCAGTGGAAGCATCACTGCCTGGGAAGAACCCCTCCTCCCCTACAGAAGTGTACCTGCCTTAGGCAGAACTCCAATGCTATGCAGAAGTATGGCTGCCCTGGGCAAAAGGCCTGAGCTGCAGAATACAGCTGCCCACCTGTTCTGTGGTCCCTGTTGAGTCACTTCCCGTGCTGGATGGCATTTGTGTAACTTCTCTGCTTATCTAGTGCTTTGCAATGGAAGCAGAGCAGACAACCTGTGGTAGAGTCCTCCTTGCAAATTATCCACCCACAGAGACCACATATACCCCCAGTCTGCTCAATGTGCTAGCCTCCTTGTTCATCCTCTCTGCCTGTGCTGGCCTGCTCCCACCTTTTCTGGTGATCTTCCCAATTATCTTCAGCTTGTAATTTGTTGTACTCCCAATATTCATGGATTTTACCAGTCAATCACTATTTCAGAAGCTGAATTTGGTAATTAGTAATGAAGGTAGAAGGGAAGCTTAGAATGAAGAGTATGTGCCCTTGGCCATCTTGGCTACATCCCCCGGGAAAATATATTTTTAAGGGAATAAAGGACTTTTAAGTAATTTTAAAGAAAATACTGGAGCAGAATAGAAGCTTTGAAAGAAAACTTAGAAACCTAGAAAACAGAAACCTAGAAAAATAAATTTATTTGATTAACAGGATGAAGCTATAAGATAATATAGTGATAACATTCTAATGGAATAAATAAATAAATGTGTGTGTGCATACTTCTGAGATCTTAATGTTTTCAATATGAAAAAGTTAAATAAACTAACAGAATTTAGGGTGCATTGGTTTTGTTTTGTAGTGTTTAAAAGGAGAAAAAAGTAGTATAGAAGTAAAGCTAAAACATCATAGAGAGGAGGAAGATGGTGAGATTTACTAATCACATAATTAATGGATATGAGAAGACTATGCACATCTAGAGGAAGAAGTAGGGTGTAAATATGAAGAACATGAGAAGAAGAGGAGGGGGAAGAGAGAGGGCAAGGAAGAGAAGAGAAGAGAAGAGAAGAGAAGAGAAGAGAGAGAGAGAGAGAGAGACAGAGAAAAGGAGGGAGCGGGAAGGAGAGGAGGAAGAGAAGGAGGGAGAAAGAAAGACAGAGACACAGAAAAAGACAGACAGACAGAAAGAGACAAAGAAAGAAAGATACAGACAGAGATAGAGAAAAACATAGAAAGACAAAAAGACACAGAGGAAGACAGATAAAGAGAAAAACAAAGACAGAGACTGAGATAGACAGAGGGAGAGAGACAGACAGACAGACACCAGACACATAGACACACACACAAAGACAGACAGACAGAGACAGAGAGTGACAGGCAGAAAAACATAGATAGAAAGGCAAAGAGACAGAGAGAAACAGAGACATAAACAAAACCATACAGAGAGAGGAGAGAGAGAGAGAGAGAGAGGGAGAGAGAGAGAGAGAGAGAGAGAGAGAGAGAGAGAGAGAGAGAGAGAGAGAGAGAGAGAGAATTTGGGACAGAAATGTATAAACTCAACAGGTAACCAATCCAGATGGGTAGAGGATGTTAAAAGGCTAGATAAGTAATAGAGAAAGAACATTCATAAAGAAAACAAATTTCCTGATCCTGAAAGGAGGATAAAAAGGAAGAGGAAAAAGAAGAACTAGAATGTAAGGGAATGTCAAAAAAAACCTCAAACAATTAGGAAATGGTATGTATATATCAATGTAATGAATTTTATAGTGTCATGAGAAATTTTGAAAGGATATTTCAGTAAATCTGTAGTAGTATGAACTGGCACTTTTCAACATGAGAAGAACAAGGAGAATATTGTAATAGTGTAACACAACAACATTATATAAATACTTTTAAAATCTTAAGAACACACCTGCATTTTTGATTTCCTTCACAAGCTAATTGTACAATATTTCAGAGTCTGATTCTTTTTCTACAGCAAAATAACGTTTTGGTCAGGTATACTTATTGTGTATCTAATTTATATTTTAATATATTTAACATCTACTGGTCATCCTGCCATCTAGGGGAGGGGGTAGGGGGGGTAAGAGGTGAAAAATTGGAACAAGAGGTTTGGCAATTGTTAATGCTGTAAAGTTACCCATGTATATATCCTGTAAATAAAAGGCTATTAAATAAAAAAAAATAAAAAATAAAAAAAAAAGAACACTGATCTTGACATGATGAACCATGTTTCCAAATAACCTATAATGAAACAAACCACTTGTACCTTACCAAAAATAATGGACACAAAAGAGATTTATAACTCCACTCTCTCAAAGCTACACTGTCTTCATCTTTCCCTCATAGTTATAAAGTAATCTGAAGGTGTATATGGTTGCTTCTGTAGTGGTTTTTTTTTTTTTGTTGTTGTTGTTGTTGTTTATTTGTTTTGTTGTTGTTATTTTTAGAAAAAGGACATGATATGGGGGAAAAAATTAAAGGTACAAAGATTGCCTTCCTCTGTCTGCCTTCTTCTCCTCAAACATGTTAGAGCCATACTTCCCTATGTGGTCTCACCCAAAAGTTCATATCCACAAACATATTGTTGTCACATGAGTTCTTGTCTTGTTTATCTCTGGGTTGATATCCAATAGGTCCCCTCAGGCACTGATGCTGTACTAGTTGGCCACTCTAACTCTGAGGAAAAGGATGTTTAAGAACACTCTCAATCCTAACTCACAAAGTTAGTTTATCTTCCCTTTAGCTCTTTCAGCTCCTTTAAGTAAAAATAAAGCAAAACTAAGTAAAAAATGGTAGTTGAAGATGACAAGGTTTTTGGATTCCTCAAATGCCAATAAAAGATTCATTTTTTAAAAGATATGGTTTGTCAATAAGAATCAGTTACAAAATGTCTAAGCTTACTTCACAGACTATATCTCCAAGACATTTATTTTTTATTTCTTCTGGAAGAAAGCTTCCCAGATTCTCCGAAGAAGAAAAGAGATAGAAAAGCCCAATCTCACATAAAATTCCTCTTTGCCAAACTCCCATTAAACTATGATTGCTTGTTATAAATCTCCTCCTTTTTTTACTCTCCATTCATTAATGGAGGGGGGGGGGTCAAGATAATGGAGTGAGGACCTTATTAGCAAGTGTGATGCCAAAAGACAGGGCCATTGTAAGATGTTTGTTTTTGCTTTTCTTTTTGGTAGCAGAATAAAATGGAATGAAGTACAGCAAAGTAGGACAGTTTTGAAAGTAATAGATAGCATTTATGATGTCTTTTTTAAAGCAAGAAATTTGAAATGAAGGTTTAGAGTTTCACAGGAATTCTTGTTAAGTATATAAAATTAGATGTAAATACTATATGTGAAGTTTTACACATGATGGAAAGTAGTAATAGTTTTTAGGGCTTTGGGGGAACAAGCACAGCTAAACAATCATTGTCCCTCTATATGCTACTAATCATTACTAACTTTTTGTCAATCACTGTCTCCAAAAGTATTCTAGGAATATCTTGCAATATTACTTTATAAAATACTAAACATTTATAAAATACCAAAATACAAATTCTCATTAGTTAATTGGGCTCTGGATCCATTTTTTTTAATTGAATAAAAAACTCCTTTTCCATAAACTAAAGCTTCTCTTTCCTTTAAATGTTAAATGTCTTTAAATGTTGCCTAATATTCATGTTATGAAAGGGTAGTCTCTATGTTATGAAAATTTAGAGGAAAGAAAAAAAGTGACTAGAATTTTTTAACCAACATCGGCAAATACTGCCTTTTCCAAAACAGTAGAGCCACTGCTGAACAAATCCATGATCTTCAGAATATCAAATAGTCTTCAGAAATGTCACTTAACTGCTTTTCCCTACAGAAGAAGATTTTATAAAAGTTGAGTTCTTACAGAATAATATAATAAAACAGTTTCACTCAAATGTCTTTTCCACAATCAGTTAATTGTCAATGCCTCACAGGATCTTTCTCTATAACAATTGTCCAAGTCTTTTCAAGAATAATATCTCTGTTTACTGTCAATAAGTGTATTGTATAGATTTTTGTTGTTGTTGTTGTTGTTGTTGTTTTTTGAGGCAACTACGTCTAATTGACTAGTGCAAGTCATATAGCTAATAATCGAAGGTTATATAGCTAGTAATCAGAGGCCAAATATGAATGCAGTACCTCTCTACTCCAGGGTCAGTGGACCACCTTGCTGCTGTTTTTGTTTTGTTTTTTGTTTTGTTTTGTTTTTTAGCAGATGATTATTAACTGTACATGTTCCTCACAGTTTCAGATCTCAGAATCTCTTCCCAGCTCTCATAGTCACTTTTTTAAAACAATCACTTTTTCTTAATGGTAAAGTACTTGTCAAAATTCTTGGGAGAATGGGAGATAAGGAAGCTAAACTGGGTTTGTGTATAATAATATGTTTTTAAAATTAGTTCTACTCATTTGTGGACTTTGGGAATTATTTTAGCTGAATTAAGAGAGTATAGAAGATCCAAATATAAAGAAGTGATAGTCCTGTGGTTCTCTTCCCTAAGCAAAACACTTCTCAGGCATTATGTTTTGCCCTAAGCATATTTTGCAATGACATTGAAAACTTGGAGTTCTCTATAGAGGAGGATGGGCAAAGGAATCAAGTTCACAGTATATGAAGATTGAGTAAAGGAATTGGGTCTGTTTAGCTTTAGCTTGAAAACTTTGAGTGAGAAGAAAACCACTATATCCTGGCATACCCTGTTCCAATTTTTGATAGATCAGAATATTTTCCCTTTTAAAACCCCTAAATTTGCTTCTTAACTTTTATGTATAAGATGTGCTATTATGTTATATCTGACTTTTTGTGACCTCATTTGGAGTATTTTCAGCAAAGACACTGGAATGGTTTGCCATTTTCCTCTCCAGCTCATTTTACAAATGAGGAATTTGAAGCAAACAGGATTAAATTACTTGCCCAGGATTACATAGGTAGTAAGTAGTCTTTAAGTTTATCCTAAACCTTCATCATAATTTTTTTATCTTTACATTGTGATTCTCTTTTAGCATTTCTCTTTAGTGCATTCCTTAATATAATAATCTTGATGTTTTTCTGAAGACATTTCACTATAATTTTTGTGTATTTTCATAAAGAAGTCTTCAGTATTTTACTAAGTATTTCACTTAATATATACTGTAATTTGGAGAATATTTTATTTCATTTTTATCTTATTCAACCCACATATGAACACCCAATATTTATGACTTTTATTTATAGTGGCAGGGGATTAATCATATGCTATATCTTTACTGAACCCAATTAATATTTTCATAAAATTCTGATGGTAGTGTATAGATTTTAATCCATGTCATGTTACTTATAGATAATAAATTTGATTTCTTCACTTCCAGTGTTAATACTTGATAAAATCATTATTTAAATGTAATTGATAGATCTCAATCTTCTCTTAAATAACAGAAGCAAAAATAAAAAAAACCCGGTATCCTTGAATTATATCAATTATCAATAGGTATGCTTCTAAAATTTTCTACTGAATATTAGTTCACCTAGTATCATATGTAAATGTTTTATTATATTTAGAAGAAAAATTCTTCTGTACTTTGAATCGATTGTATTAAATTTGTTAGATGCCATCTAATAATGTTTCTGTCTCTATTATTATTAACTTAACAAAAAAAAAAGATTTAGGTAATGTGCTTTAATATATTGATAGGCTTTCTGATGTTGAATTAGTCATAAATTCCTTATGTAAACACTATTTTGTCATAATGAATAATTATGATTAATTGTCCTTAAGATATTGGTGTGCAGTGTAATGTTTTCCTTATATTTTTGCATATTAATGAAATCAGCCTATGATTTTATACTTAGTATTATGTTTGCCTACATTTAAAAGTAAGGCTATATTTACTTCATTAAAGTTACTGGGTAATCTATCATATTTATAAAATAATGTATGTATCCTGGATATTATGATTTGTAGAAAAGTATGAAGGAATCTGTTGTAAATACATTTGGATTAGATTTAGAGGGTGATAGTAATTAGCTTATTACTTCTCTTATTTCCTTCTCTGACATTAGCTTATTTAAACTATTTATTTCATTTTATGTAAGTTTTAGCAAGTTATATTTATAGACATAGATCACCTACTTAATTTTTCAATTTGATTATGATTGTGTATGGAGTTCCTAGCAATATTAATAACTTTTTGAATTTTTTAAAGTAATACTTTTTAATTTTCAAAATATAGGCAAAGATAATTTTCAGCATTTACCTTTGCAAAACTTTGTGTCCCAAATTTTTCTCCTTTTCTTCCTCCCACCCCTCCCCTAGACAGTAAATGAACCAATAGATGTTAAACATATGCATTTTTCTATACATATTTCCACACAAATTTCTATACATATTTCCACATTTATCATGCTGCACAAGAAAAATCAAATAAAAAAAATATGAGAAAGAAAAAAAAGCAAGTAAACAACAACAAAAAAAGATGAATATACTATGCTGGGATCTGCATTCAGTCCCCACAATCCTCTTTCTAGATGCACAATGCTCTCTCCATCACAAATCTATTGGAATTGGTCTGAATTATTTCATTGTTGAAGAGTCATGTCCATTACAGATGCTCATCACTTAATCTTGTTTTTGCTGTATACGATGTTCTCTTGGCTCTACTCACTTCACTTAATATCAATTCACATAATTACCTCCAGGATTTTCTGAAATCATTCTGCTGATCATTTCTTATAAAACAACAACAGTTCATAGTATTGATATGCCATGCTTATTCAACCATTCCCTAAATGATGAGCATCCACTCAGCTTCCAGTTCCTTGTCACCATAAAAAAGATTGCTACAAACATTTTTGCACATCTGCACATTCTTTCCCTTTTTTATAATCTTTTTGAGATACAGACCCAGTTGAGATACTGGTGGTTCAAAGAGTATGCACAGTTTGACAGCCCTTTGAATAGTTCCTAATTATTCTCCAGAATGTTTGGCTCTAACTTTTTTGTTTTAAAGAAATTTTCCTTTTTATTTGTAATTTTGATAGTTTGCATTTGATCTCTCCTTTTTCAAATTAATTTCATTTATCAATTTTGTTGGTGTTTACAAAAAAGATTTTCTTCTTAATAGTCAAGTATCATTTCATAATCTAGGCTATTTATTTCTACTCTTAACTTTATAATCCCTAAACACTTTAAAATATTTATTATTATTATTATTGCTTTGGTACTTTACCAAAGTCTTTAGGTGCAAAGATAATTCATTATTCTTCTCCCCCTTTTCTTTCTTCATAAGCTAGACATTTCATCTGTTTGCCTATAAGATTAGTTTGTGCTTCCATGGATTTAGATATTTGGTACTGCAGCAATCATTGTCCTTTAAGCAGTTTGTTTTAATTTATCTCACTTCTATTTAATTCAATTACAGTTTTATTATATTTATTTTTATTTCCAGTAAACCTTAGCCCATGGCATAGTTATTTATTTTTAATTTTATCAAATTGTTGATTGATTAGCTATATGAAAGTTGAAGTCCACTTTTATTAATTTGAAGTAAATAGACATAAAACATCATATCTCATTTTGATAATCTTTTTATCAATTTATCTTATGTTGAGAGTAGTGTATTAGGGTTCCCTATTATTACTATGTTGTCTATATTTCTTGTTCTATTGCTATCAATCTCTCATAAATTTAGTCACTGAATCATTCATGGCTATATTATGTGTGTATGCATACATATATATATATATATATGTATATATATAAACAAATATGTGTATGTATACACAAATATGCATGTATATGCTATATCTTCATTTTCCCCCAATCATTATGCAGTGTTTTTGTTTCTTTTTTTCAACACTTTTCTAACTAAATTCCATTTCTATTGATTTTATTTGTGGTAACAGTCCAAATTTCCAAATAATAGGATGGGAAAAGTGACTCCAAGGCTACTGTTGCCAACTTGATTAGGTGGGAATATATAATTGAATGGATGAAAGAGGTTCATCAATTCTAGGTCAGTGCTGATCATAGACTATCTCCCTAAGTCAATCTTAATACTCTAATTGTCATACAAACTCCCTTTCCTTTTTTCTTCAACTTTCAATTGTGTGTTACATAATAGGCCAACCTCATTTTAAACTAGTTTTCTTTTTTAAGGGGTTTTGGGTAATATTTGGCATTTTCACACATTGGTAAAGTTTGCTTTTTTGTTAAACTTTGCTTTTTTGAAATTGATAAAATTTCTATTAGTATATCAAATACAAATGATTAAAAACCATCATTTTATCATTGATTTTAGTAAAATACATGTTTAATTAAAAAAAATGTTTTCCATGTTTTTAGTCAAAGTGATCTTATATGATCTTTTTATGACAAATTTCATTTATTAACACTAGTGAATAAAACAGTTTTCTATTTTAACTTTTAAATTGTTGATTATTTTACTTCCAGAAAGCTTACCCTATTTTGTTTTTATTTTAAAAAGAAGAATTTGTCTTTAAATATGGGAATTATTTGCTCTCATCCTATTTTCCTTTCTTCTTCCTTTTTTTTTAAGTTGATGCTATTTCTAGCCTATGTTAAATGTCTTTTTAATAATGGATCTTGATGCTTTTCCTGGTGATTACCCATTTGTGCTGATCATTACAACACATTTTTATGCTAAATTCTAATTTTATCATTTCTACTATAGTTAGAAAAGATTATATACCTTATTCTTACATCTATATTTATCCTAAAATTTAGCTAAAGGTAATAACAGGCTTAAAGTATATAATTATTTTTGTTAGTCACTTTGTTATTCAATCATTTTGGATTTCCTTTCCCCCTCCTTGTAGGAATTTCTTTAGTTAGTATTTTCATTATCCTCTTATGCATTTTTTTTTCTGGGTTGGTACTTTCATACCATTCCCAGATGCTCCAGCTTGGGTTTCTGCAGGAATTTATTCCCTCAAATCTTAGATTATTGAAGTTTTTTTTACTAAGTTGCAAGTTTCCTTTGATTTATTACTCATGTTTCTGTTGTGGACTGAATATAATAAAAGTGTCTTAGGTGTAAGCTGGAGTTTCTGTTCCAAATGGGAGGGCCATTTTTTTTTTTTGGCCAACTCAGGGAATGAAGCATGGTTATCTCCTCTTTGTGGCCCAATTTCTAAGTGAAAGTAAAGAAGTAAGAAGTTCTCTCAACTTTTTGGAGTTATGGCTAAGTTAAGAGAAATGGGAGTATTTTCTGAAGAAAGAGTTAAGGAGGATCACCTATTTATTTTTCTCATACTTCAAGGGTTTGGTTTGACCAGTATGGAAGAGATATAGCCCAGGGGAGAAGGAGTAATGATGAGAAAAGGCCTCAACATCCTGTTATCCCAACCTGATTAGGAAGGGATATCTGAAGGCTAAGTTCAAAGAGGGAAAACATAATAGTTTTGAGGAAACAATGCTCCAGAGCTACTTGATTCTCTGTTTTCCAATGCTCTGTCGTTAGTTATACCCCCTCCATCTCCAGGTAATTTTCTCCATTTTTACTTTTTTGTGTCTGTATTGTTTTTCTTTCATTATTATTTTAATGGGATAAGAATAAATTTTAGGTACTAGTAGATGGCTCAACATTTAGATGATAGAGGATAAAGAAGTGGATAGAGTCAGGAAAATGGGTTTAAATTCACCACTTTTCTTTACCAACTATGGGACTCAATGTGAAGTCACTATAGCTCTCTAGGATTCAGGTTCCTCTTCTATAAAATAGTGATAAAACGAGTACCTATCTTTTAGGATTGGTGTGAGTGTTAAATAAGATGACAAATGTAAAGCATTTTACAAACTTTAAACATAATGCCAATATTAGTAAATATTAACTTTTATTGTTGAATAGTCTTCTAATCCGTGAAAGGATTTCAGCAGGAGTTGGATCTCCTGATTTTCCTTTTTAATCCAAATACCTGATGGCAATTATCACTTCTCTTCAGGGCTTATCTTCTCCATGATAAATTAGCCATGGCTCCATAGACATGATCTTGGACTCATTATCATTCTAGTTACCATTTTTTGGATACCCTAAGTTTCTCAATGCCTTTCTTAAATTGTAGCACATATAAACTGAAAGTACTTCTCCAGATAAGACAGGCTCTGTTTTGACCTGGTCACATTATTTCTCTCATTCTGAATACTAGAATTATTGTAGTCTCAAAATCCATGAACACTTCTGGTTACCTTATCAACCTGCTGATTCATTTTTAACTTACAGTCTTCTAAAATCCTCAACTCTTATTTTTTCAAAAAGGTATCTTGCCATAACTTTAATATCTCCGCATCTTACATGTGAATATTGAATTCAGCTTTAAATGTATCCCTATTTGATTTTATGTTTATAGATTAGACTAAAGGTTCTAGTCTGAAATTATCTTCTCCCTTACCATCACCAATTTTGAATTATTTGAAAATCAAATAAATCTACCATTCAGTCTAGGTTTTAAATACCAATTTGGCCACCCTTTTTATGGCATCAGGAAATTCTTTTCATCATTCTGGCTAGAATTTTCACATTTTAATTTTTTTCACATTCATAATAAAGGAATTTGAATATTAACAGTTCTTTAGTGGAAGTCTTGCATTTCTGATGTCAATTATTAATCACTTATTATGTTCCACCTTTTGTATTGAGGGTAAGAAGAAAGGTAAAGACAGTCTCTGCTGTCAGGGAGCTCACAGTATAATGGGAGAAACAACATGAAATTAATTATTTCCAAACAAATTGTAAACTGATAAATAAGAACTTATAAGCATGAGAATTAAGAGTCAAGAAAGGCATTCTATAGAAGAAGGGATTTCTATCTAGAATTTTATTGGTCAGAGAAGCCAGTAGATTGTTAGGTGGCAAAGTAGATAGAGCACAAGACTTGGAATAAAAAAAAAATGAGTTCAGATCTAACCTTAGACACTTACTGTGTGATCCTAAGCAAGTAACTTAAACCCATTTGCCTCAGTTCTTCCTTTGTAAAATAAGTAAACGGCAAACCATTTCATTATCTTTGTTAAGAAAATAGAGTAAAAAAGAGTCAGGCATGACTGAAATGACTGAACATGAAAGAGAAGCCAAAACACAAAGATGGGGAAGGAAAGTATTCCAGAAAGGGGAAACAGTGAGTAAAATGTGGACAGTTGCTCTTTGTAGTGGCTTGGTCAAGGTCACTTATGTGTCTTGGCCACTAGTTTGGAGTCTGTTTGCTTCTTTAATCTTGAGATTGTGTAACACCATTCACTCACTTGAAAAAAGGATGATTCCCAAAAGTCATTGCAGAATTGGGGTGGGGGAGAGGTTATTGCTACCATTGTTTAATGGAATTGAAAATTTGATTTGAGCACTAAGAAATCTTTAAAGCAATAGCAGAATTCATGTCCTTTACATTATTCTTGAGCACCCTCTACTGGTCTCAAAATATGTACTGAATTGAAAATGAAAAAATGCCTATGTGTATCTGTGTTAAAATCTGTTACTTGAGTGTAATCAATTTTGATTAGAATTAAAACTTTCTCCATGGCAAGATATCTGTTTTGCATACAAACATTTAAACTGTTGACATGACATTTAAACTGATGAGTATGTAAAAGTATGTGAAAATTACTGCTGGCTCTCAGAAAGAGCTGATGCTAAAAATTAAAAATGGGGGTGTCCAGAAAAAAGGGCAAACAAGTGCTAGCCATAGGGCCTGCTCCCCTAACAGCTGCAATTTTGGGGCCAGGTGCTGCTGGGGCCAGTTGGAGCTGCTGAGGCAGAGTAGGCAGGATGTATTACACCTGAGGAATGCACCCAGGCTTATCTAGAGAGATAGGCTGCAGGAAGTCCAGGGCTACTGCCAGTGCTCTCACCTCTGCAGCAACTACTGCCCCACTTCTAACACACAGAATCTGGGAAATGATCAGCCTAGCTAGAGGAGGAGAATGTAATTCAAATTTCCCTACATTTCCCCAGCATTTATCAATACCTGCTATTGTGTATCTGATCTGACATGAGAGAAGTTAAAAGGGAGAGGGAAAGGGTCTTTGAACTTGGGGAATTATGTGAGATCTTTGTTTTAAACAATGTTTTTTTCTCTTTTTATGATTAAAAATGTCAGGGAAGGGGGTCACCAAGAGCTTGTTGTAGGATGCAAAATATTTTTTTTTCTTTCTTCACTTTGGGATTTACTTCCAAACTAAGGACTCAGACTAATGATGTCTAAAGTAATTAGATAGATGATACTGATGGAACAGTGCTTCTGTCCTATCCCTGCAGAAAAGCAAGGCCAGGAGACAGATTGAGGAGGAAAGAATGAGTACTTTCTATTGTAGCCTAGAGAGGTTCTCTGTATGTAGGAAAAAATCATCCCAGGAGACCAGCACAAGATGTCCTGTGTCCAGAAGAAGGGCAGATCAATGATAAATGATGGAATGGATTCTCTCCTCTCTTCTGCAATCATAGCTACTTTTTTGAAAAATATCTGTCCCTCTCCAATGACCTTCTAAGTCTTGTAATAGCAACTTATAGTTACAATCCTATACTGATTCTCTAATGTAAAGCTCACTTGATTGATGTTACTCAGTATGAAATCAAGTCTCTGCCATCAAACTAATTGTGTGATCTTGGACAAATCAAAACTTGTTTGAACCTCTATTTTCTTATCTACAGAAGGAGGATTACTCTATTTGCATTATCTCCCTCTCTGAATTATTGGGAACATAAAATGAATTGATCCCTGTAACCAGAAAATAGAATAAAAATCTAACAAAATATTTTTACTCAAAAAAATGCTAACAGAGATGAAAATAAGAGTAAAATCCATGAAGAAAAATAGTTACAGCAATTGAACTGCCTCTGGGACAATTGTCCCTTTGGATTATTATTATTATTATGAAATATTAGTATAGACCTATGAATATATGTATGTGCCTATATATCTATATCTATCTATCTATATATATATATATATATATATATGTCAACAGTGAAAAAACACTAAAAATTCTAATAATAATTGTTTCAGTCTTGGTATTTGCACTTTTAGACCCTGACATACAATAGTCATTTAATACATGCTTATTGATTTGTTTTGTTTATGTATTTTCTTTATGCATTTAGTTTGATGTTTATGACATCAATATTTGTTATCAGTCTGTTTATTGAGTTAGACTCACTCCTTCTGCTAAAATAATTTATATGGATCAAGAAGAGTAAAAGAATGATGATCTTGTAATGAGAAACAATAATTACATGTGTTCTCAAGAATATGTCTTGAAGATTCACCAGTAACATATCAGTTCTGGTATTAACATGAAACGTGGATAAGTGGGCAACCCAGGTGGCCAATTGAGGATGTTCCTTTCTTTCTGCTAACAACCTTTATTTTTTAAATCATAGCCCTAGAATTGAAAGGAACCATTGATATTATGTAGCCCAAGTCTCTAGTTTTTCAGTTGAGGAAACTGAGGAAAAGTAGTACAATAAAAAAAATTACTACATAATACTGACATACTACTGATTGTCAGTAGTAAAAGGCCATTTATCACTCTGAGATTGAAAGAAATGGGAAATAACAAAAATAAGCATTGATTTAGGTCATAGATGCCAATAGCATCTAAGTAATTCTGTGAAAAGAAAAATATGCCTTCAGTAAGAAAGATCTAAATTCAAATCCTTGTATAAGCCACTTTCTAGCTGTGTGACCCAGGCAGATCACCTTAATATCAGTTTGCCTTAATCCAATGGAGAAGGAAACAGCAAATCTTTTCAGTATTTTTGCCAGGCAAAGTTTGTCAAGGAAAGTTTGGTTCACAGTCACAAAAAAGTAGATAACTTTCTATACTAAACTCATTCCAGAAGTAACTGTTTTTTCTCTTAATTTCCTCTTCCTTATTCTTAACCCCTTGATAGGGATCTCACTATTAAATCAAAGTTGCCCTCTTCAAAATAACTAATAATCCCTTAATTGTCAAATATGATAGTCATTCTTCAGTGGTCACTTTTCTTGATTTTTTTTTTTTTGCTGTATTTGAAAATGTTGCCCAGCAAGAATGTATGAAGATCAACTATGAAAGGCTTCGTTCTTCTCAGTGGTTCAGTGTTCCAAAGCAATCCCAATAGACTTTGGATGCAAAAATGCCATCTGCATCAAGAAAAAGAAGTGAGGAAACTGAATGTAAGTCAACACATGGTTTGTTCACCATGGTTCATGGTTTTTTTAAAAATTATTATTTCTCCCATGGTTTTTCCCTTTTGCTCTGATTTTTCTCTCCTAATATGATTCATAAAGCAATGTGAATTAAAAATAAATAAAAATAAAAATATAAAATAGATGTCTTGGAGACATCTTAAACTCCAAACAGATAAAACAGAAGTCATTATCTTTCTCCTACTCTCATCCATTTTTTATCTATTGTGTTGAAAATATGATAATCCTTCTACTACCTTTTCTTCATTATTAATCTTAATTCTTTACTCTCCCTCAGTCTGATATCCAATTAGTATGTATAAATATAAGCTTATTACAGTCCAATCCCTAGCTATCTTTTCAGTCTCATAGTATATTATCTTCTTTCCTGAATATTATAATCCAAACAAATCACATTTTTTACATTCCTCTTAGATGATATTCCATCTCCTTTCTCTATACCTTCTCACTGGCCACCTCCCATGCCTAAAATGAACTCTCTCCTCACCTCTACCTCAAAGAATCAATCTCTCTCTCTCTCTCTCTCTCTCTCTCTCTCTCTGTCTCTATCTCTCTTTCTCTCTCTTTCTCTCTCTCTCTCTCTCTTTCTCTCTTTTAAAGATATAGTTGAACCACAGCCTCCTACATGAAGTCTTTTTTTGATTTTCCAACTATTCCTTCCCTATCTACCTTGTGTTTATTACATTATATGAATATATTTATTATTTTATGCTAATTATATTTATTATCCTATGCTTATATATATTATATATGTACTTATTGATTCTTTCCATAGAATGTATGCTCCTCAAGATTTCCTTGCTTAATTCTTTTATTCATATCCTCACTCCCTGACACAACTGTTGGCACACTGTATAAACTGGTCACTTAATCAATTCTTATTGATTGATTTATTTATAGGAGTCAGAAAAGATTAAGAATTTTGTTTGGGTAATTGTAAAATTAAGAAATTTTAAAGCAGAAAAGCATATGCTATTGTAGAAGCTTTTTCTAATTATGACCCCTTTTTAACTGAGAAATTTTTACATGATCCTGGAATAGGTATATGAAATAGGTAAACAAATCAAAAATTTATTTGTAATGAATTATAATTTTGTTATTTTCACATTCAGTTATAAGCCCCATATGATGTCACGAACCACAGTTTCAAGTTGAGTTATAGAGTATAAATTCTTCATTTGAGAGATGAGAAAATTTAGTCTCAAATTGCCTAAGATACTATTTTGTTTTAAAATATCCTAGTTTCTGAATGGATGCCCATCAACTGGAGAATGGCTAAACAAATTGTGGTACATGGATGTTATGGAATATTATTGTTCTGTAAGAAATAATGAGCAAGATGATTTCAGAGAGGCCTGGAGAGGCTTATATGAACTGATGTTAAATGAAATGAGTAGAACCAGGAGACCATTATACACTTCAGTAATAATAATATATGCTGATCAATTCTGACGGACATGGCTCTCTTCAACAATGGGATGGTTTGAAACAGTTCCAACTGTTCAGTAATAAAAAGAATCAGCTACACCCAGAGAGAGAACTATGGATAATGAGTGGACCACAACATAGTATTTCCACTCTTTCTGTTGTTTGCTTGCATTTTTGTTTTCCCCACTCAGTTTTTTTTTTTTTTTTTTTACTTTCTAGGTCTGATTTTTGTGTGTGTGTGTGCAACAAGATAACTGTATAAATATGTATTCATATATTGTATACTTTAATATATATTTTAACATATTATTTATTTATTTTTGTTGTTGTGACTTTTTCTTTTTTTATTACAGCTTTTTATTTACAAGATATATGCATGGGTCATTTTTCAGCATTGACCCTTGCAAAACCTTCTATTCCAACTTTTCCTCTCCTTCCCCCCACTCCCTCCACCAGATGGCAGGTAGACCAATACATGTTAAATATATTAAAGTATATGTTGAATACAATATATGTATACATATTTGTTATGTTCTCTTTAAATGTTCTTTCTTGAGGTTTTCTTGGGGTCTCTGGAGGCAGTCTTCCTTTCAGTTCAGTAATCACCACAAGTGCAGCCATCTGTTAAAGTCCAAATCCTTTATTGTCTCTTTCAAAGTCTTGCCTCCTTTCCTGGGGCCTGGTTACCTTTCTTATAGTCCAAACCCTTTATTATCTCTTTTCTGGGGCTGGGCAGCTTTCTGGAGAGCCTTTCAGCCTGGCCTTGGTTTTAGTGGGGGAAGTGCAAAAGTCCAGGCCACCCACCAGGAAGATCAAAGATCAAATTGAATTTCTCCCCTTGGTTCTGAGAGCTTAAACTCCTTCCACCAGGCCTTTGCCTTCTCTCCATATGTCTCTGAATCTCCCTGGCTGAGGCTTCTAGCTTATATGCTCCATAATGAGTACAAATCAATCATTATATCACTAGGAAACCATTATTTGTTGTAGGATTAAATCAATGCTAAAGTACATTTAACCATTGTCTCCTCAATTCCACTTAGTACCTTGTTTCAAGTTCTGGCTCATAACATCTCCTTGTAAAATTAAATCAGTCATAAAGAACCATGCTAAATTAGATAACTATTGTCTCTATCAATTCCACTGATTTAGTACCCTGTAAGAATCCTTTGTTTCACGTTCAGAGTTGTGGCCCATAATACATATTGATACAGTTATTTTGCTGCACAAGAAGAATCGGACTTTGAAATAATGTAAAATTAACCTAAGAAGGAAATCAAAAATGCAAGCAGACAAAAACAGAGGGATTGGAAATGATATGTTGTGGTTCACACTCATTTGCCAGGATTCTCTGTTGGGTGTAACTGGTCCTATTCATTATTGAAAAAATGGAACTGATTTTGTTCATCTCATTTTTGAAGAGAGCCATGTTCACCAGAATTGATTATCATATAGAGTTGTTGCTGAAGTACATAATGATCTCCTGGTCCGGCTCATTTCACTCAGTATCAAATCATATAAATCTCTGAGAATTTTCTGAAATTGTCCTGCTTCTCGTTTCTTACACAACAATAACATTCTATAACATTAATATAGTACAATTTATTTAGCCATTCTCCAATTGATGGGCAAGCATTCATTTTCTAGTTTCTAGCCACTCAAAAAGGGCTGCCACAAAAATTTTTGCACATATAGGTCCCTTTCCCTTCTTTAAGATCTCTTTGGGATATAAGCCCAGTAATAACACTGCTGGAACAAAGAGTATGCACAGTTTGATAATTTTTTGAGCATAGTTCCAAATTGCTTCCAGAATATCTGATGTATTCACAATTCCACCAACAATATATCAGTGTCTCAGTTTTCCTACATCCCCTCCAACATTCAGCATTATCTTTTCCTGTTATCCTAGCCAATCTGAGAGGTATATAGTGAAATCTCAGAATTGTATTAATTTGCATTTCTATGATTAATAATGACTTGGAGCAGTTTTTCATATGGCTAGAAATAGTTTCAATTTTTTCTTCTGAAAATTGTCTGTTCATATCCTTTGGCCATTTATCAATTGGAGAATGGCTTGATTTCATATAAATTAGAGTAAATTCTCTATATATTTTGGAAATGAGGCCTTTGTCAGAACTTTTGACTGTAAAAATGTTTTCCCAGTTTATTGTTTCCCTTCTAATCTTGTCTGCATTAGTTTTGTTTATACAAAACCTTTTAATTTGATATAATCAAATTTTTCTATTTTGTGATCAATAATGATCTGTAGTTCTTCTTTGATCACAAATTCCTTCCTCCTCCACAGGTCTTAGAGGTAAACTATTCTATGTTCTAATTTATTTATAATCACATTTTTATGCCTAGATCATGAACCCATTTTGACCTTATCTTGCTGGATGGTGTTAAGTGTGAGTCTATACTTAATTTCTGCCATACTAATTTCCAATTTTCCAAGCAGTTTTTGTCAGACAGTGAATACTAATCACAAAAGCAGGGGTCTTTGGGTTTGTCAAACACTAGATTATTTATGTTATTGAATATTTTGTCCTGTGAACCTAACCTCTTCCATTGATCAACTAGTCTATTTCTTAACCAATACCAAATGGTTTTGGTGACTGCTGCTTTATAATATAATTTTAGGTCTGGTATAGCTAGGCCACCTTCATTTGATTTTTTTTTTCATTAGTTCCCTTGAAAGTCTTGACCTTTTGTTCTTCCAGATGAATTTTGTTGTTATTTGTTCTAAGTTATTAAAATAGTTTTTTGGGACTCTGATTGGTATAGTACTAAATGCATAGATTAGTTTAGGTAGTTTATATCTTGTTTATATTTGCTCAACCTATCCAAGAACACTTAATATTTTTCCAATTGGTTAGATCTGACTTTATTTGTGTGGAAAGTTGTGATGACCGCATATTTTAAAAATCAGTCAGAGTCAGGAATTCAGGTTAAGGGAAAATCTTCAATCTTTATTCTCAGTAGAGGTGAAGAAGGATCGGAGGTGACGGGGGATTAGCAATGTGAGCAGTTGCGTCAAGAAGCCAGCCAGACCAGAAGCCACCAGACTAGAAGCCAGCCAGCTTTCTCTCTCCACCTCTCTTCCTGCCCCTCTGCATCCACCCACCAAAATCATCATTTCCTATACAACACATCAGGACTTGCACAAAGAGTGGGCAGGCACCATTCTTTCTCCAAGCATATATATTAATAGAGTATGGTCCAATTATTATTTAGCCTCACGTGCTTGGGACCTCAGTGCATCAACTCGAGCTTCACCACATTACAGAAAGTGTTTTATAGTTTTGCTCATATAGTTCCTGACTTTCCCTTGGCAGAGACAGATTCCCAAGTATTTTATTCTATCAGCTGTTACTTTAAATGGCATTTCTCTTTGTAATTCTAATTGTTGGATTTGTTAATGATATATAAGAATGCTGTTGATTTATGTGGCTTTATTTTGTATCCTGAAACTTTGCTAAATTTATGGATTATTTCTAATAGCTTTTTAATAGAATTTCTGGGGTTCTCTAAGTATACCATCATATCATCTGCAAAGAGTGATAATTTGGTTTCCTCATTACCTACTCTAATTCCTTTAATCTCTTTCTCAACTCTTATTGCCAAAGCTAGCATTTCCAATACAATATGGAAAAGTAATGGTGATAGTGGGCAAGATTGTTTAACTCCTGATCTTATTGGGAATGGTTTCAGTTTATCCCCATTATACATGCTGTTTACTGACTGTATTAAAAAGATGCTTCTATTTTAAGGAAAAGTCCATTTATCCCTATCCTCTCAAGTGTTTTTAATAGGAATAGATGTTGGATTTTATCAAATAGTTTTTCTGCATCTATTGAAATGATGATATGATTTTTGTTAATTTGATTATTGATACAGTCAATTATGTTAATAGTTTTCCTAATATTGAACCAGCCCTTCATTCCTAGTATAAATCCTACTTGGTCAAGGTGTATTATTCTGGGGATGTTTTTCTGTAATCTTTCTGCTAATATTTTATTTAAGATTTTAGCATCAATATTCATTAGGGAGATTGGTCTATAATTTTCTTTCTCTGTTTTCAACCTACCTGGTTTAGGTTTCATTACCATGTCTGTGTTATAAAAGGAATTTGGTAGAGGTCCTTCATTCTCTATTTTTTTAAAAATAGTTTATATAACATTGGAGTTAATTGTTCGTTAAATATGTGGTAGAATTGACATGTAAATCCATTTGGTCCTGGGGATTTTTTCTTAGGGAGTTGATTAGTAGCTTGGTCTATTTCTTTTTTTAAAATGGGACTATTTAAGCAATTTACTTCCTCCTCTGTTAATGTGGGAAGCCTATATTTTTTGGAGGGAGTCATCCATTTCACTTAGATTATCAAATTTACTGGCATAAAGTTAGGAAAAGTAGCTCCTAATTATTGCTCTAATTTCCTCTTCATTAGTGGTGAGTTCTCCCTTTTCATTTTTAAGACTAACAATTTGATTTTTGTATTTCCTTTTTCTAATCAGATTTACCAAAGGATTATCTATTTTGTTGTTTTTCTTCATAAACCAACTCAGTTTTATTTATTAATTCAATGATTTTTTTATTTTCAATTTTATCTATTTCTCCTTTTAATTTTAGAATTTCAAATTTAGCATTTCATTGAGGGGGCAGTTAATTTGCTCTTTTTCTAGCCTTTTAAGTTGCAAGACCAATTCATTGATCTTCTCTTTCTCTATTTTATTCAAGTAAGCCTCTAAAGACATAAAATTTCCCCTTATTACCACTTTGTCTGCATTCCACAAATTTTGATATGTTGTCTCATTGTTGTCATTCTCTTGGGTGAAATTATTAATTGTGTCTATGATTTGCTGTTTCACCCATTCATTCTTTGGGATGAGATTATTTAGTTTCCAATTACTTTTTGGTTTATTTACCCCTAGCTTTTTGTTGAATGTAATTTTTATTGCATCATGATCTAAAAAGAATGCATTTACTATTTCTCCCTTTCTGCATCTAATTTTGAAGTCTTTATGTTGTAATATATGCTCAATTTCTGTATAAGTTCCATGAACTGCTGAGAAGAAAGTGTACTCCTTTCTGTCTCCATTCAGTTTTCTCCAAAGGTCTATAATACCTAATTTTTCTAATATTCTATTTACCTCTTTAACTTCTTTCTTATTTGTTTTGTGGTCTGATTTATCTAATTCTGAGAGTGTAAAGTTGAGATCTCCCACTATTATAGTTGCTGTCTATTTCTTCTTGCAACTCTCTTAACTTCTCCTTTAGGAAGTTAGATGCTATACCACTTAGTGCATATATTGTTAGTATTGATATTGCTTCATTGTCTATATTACCTTTTAACAAGATATAATGTCCTTCCTTATCTCTTTTAATTCAATCAATTTTTGCTTTTGCTTGATCTGAGATAAGGATGGCTACCCCTGCTTTTTTTTTTACTTCACTTGAAGCATAATAGGTTCTACTCTAGCCTTTTACCTTTACTCTGTATCACCCTGCTTTTTTTTTAATTTTTTAAAAAATTTTATTTAATAGCCTTTTATTTACAGGTTATATGTATGGGTAACTTTACAGCATTAACAATTGCTAAACCTCTTGTTCCAATTTTTTACCTCTTACTCCCCATCCCCTCCCCCAGATGGCAGGATGACCAGTAGACGTTAAATATATTTAAATATAAATTAGATACACAATAAGTATACATGATCAACCCGTTATTTTGCTGTACAAAAAGAATCAGACTCTGAAATATTGTACAATTAGCTTGTGAAGGAAATCAAAAATGCAGGTGTGCATAAATATAGGGATTGGGAATTCAATGTAATGTTTTTTAGTCATCTCCCAGAGTTCTTTCTCTGGGCGTAGCTGGTTCAGTCCATTACTGCTCCATTGGAAATGATTTGGTTGATTTCATTGTTGAGGATGGCCAGGTCCATCAGAACTGGTCATCATATAGTATTGTTGTTGAAGTATATAGTGATCTCCTGGTCCTGCTCATTTCACTCAGCTTAGTTCATGTAAGTCTCTCCAGGCCTTTCTGAAATCATCTTGTTGGTCATTTCTTACAGAACAATAATATTCCATAATATTCATATACCACAATTTATTCAGCCATTCTCCAACTGATGGGCATCCACTCAGTGTCCAGTTTCTAACCACTACAAAGAGGGCTGCCACAAACATTCGTGCACATAAAGGTCCCTTTCCCTTCTTTATGATCTCTTTGGGATATAAGCCCAGTAGTAACACTGCTGGATCAAAGGGTATGCACAGTTTGATAACTTTTTGAGCATAGTTCCAAACTACTCTCCAAAATGGTTGGATTTGTTCACAACTCCACCAACAATGCATCAATGTTCCAGTTTTCCCGCATCCCCTCCAACAATCATCATTATTTTTTCCTGTCATCTTAGCCAATCTGATAGGTGTATCACCCTGCTTTAAAAGTGTTTCCTGTAAACAACATATTGGAGGGTTCTTCTTTTGATCCAGTCTGCTATTTGCCTCCACTTTGTGGGAAAGTTTATTCCATTCATATTTACCTTTTAAATTACTTATTCTGTATTTCCTGCCATCTTATTATACTCAAATTATGCTTTTCTTTTTCTTTCCCTCCTTACCCCCCTCCCCAGTATTAAATTTATGGGGACCACTTGCCTCATGCAGCTCTCCCTCTTTAGAATCCTCCCTCCCCCCTTTGAATTCCTTCCCCCAAGGAAGGAATTCTTGTAGCCTTCCTTTATTACTCTTTTCTTTTTCCCTTTTCCTCTCCCACTTTTTAATGGGATGAGAGAAGTTTCTCTGTTAAACAAATATATAAATTATTTTCTCTTTGAGCCAAATCTAATGAGAGTAAGATTCACACCAGTTTCCTCCCCCACTCAAATTCCCTCAGATATGATAGGTTTCCTTTGTTTCTTTGTGGGATGTAGGTTCCCTCTTTTTATCTCCCCTTTTCCCTTTTTCTCACTCTATCCCTTTCGATTTCTACTTCTCTGTTTAATGTTATATCAGTAAAATCAAATTATACATGTACTCTTTATGTATATCCACAACAGAAATATAGTTCTCAAGAATTCTTTTTACCTTTTTCTGCTTCTCTTGAGTCCTATGGTTGGAGATCAAATTTTTTGTTTAGATCTGTTTTTATCCTTAGAAACAAATGGAATTCATCTGTTTCATTAAATATCTATCTTCTTCTATGGAAGAAAATGCTCAGCTTAGCTGGGTAGTTTATTCTTGGTGGCATGCCAAGTTTTTTTTTGCCTTTTGGAATATCAGATTCCAGGCCCTTTAGATCCTTTAATGTGGAAATAGCTAGATCCTGAGTGATCCTTATTGTGACTCCTCAGTATTTGAAAATTTTTCTGGCAGCTTGTAATATTTATTCCTTAGTCTGATAGTTCTGAAAGTTAGCTACAATATTCCTTGGAGTTTTTATTTTAAGGTCTCTTTCAGAAGGTGTTTGATGAATTCTTTCAATGCCTATTTTACCTTCTGATTCTATTACATCTGGGCAGTTCTCTTTGATGATTTCCTGTAAAATAATGTCTAGGCTCTTTTTTCATCATAATTTTCAGGAAGTCCAATAACCTCAAATTATCCCTCCTAGATCTATTTTCCAGGTCTGTTGTTTTTCCAAGTAGATATTTAACATTTTTTTCTAATTTTTTTTTTTTTTGGTTTTGCTTGACTGATTCTTGATGTCTCAAAGAATCATTCATTTCTTTTTGTTCAGTTCTGATTTTTTATGAGTTATTTTTTTCATTAGATTTTTTACTTTTTTGTATATGTCCAATTGAGTTTTTAAATGAGTTGTTTTGCTTTATGGAATTTTTTTTCCATTTCATTATTTTCTTTTTCCAATTCACAAATTCTGTTTCCCTGGGAGTCCTTGACTTTTTCCAATTCACATTTCATGCAGTTGTTTTTCTTTTTCCACTTTATCAAATTTTTCTTTTAATGAATTATTTGCTTTTTCAGTAGTCTCTTTCATAATTTCTCTTTCCTTTCTTCATTTTTTTCTAGCTCTCTTTTAAGATGTTTTATTATTTCTTCTAGGAGAGCCTTGTGTGATGTGAACCAGGTTACATTCTCCTTTGGGGTTTGGTCTGGAGACTGTCTGTTATTATTCTCCTCAGGGTTGAAAATCTGCTCTCTATGTATAGAAGCTCTCAATCGTTAGAGTTTGCTTGCCTTTTTTATTCATTTTTTTAATCCCTGAGGGTTTGCCTTCAGTGCAAGGAGGTTACCAGCTTCCTCTACAGAACAGGGATGGATAGATGGATAGTAGCTGTCCTGGAAACCTGCTGCAAAGGGTTGCCAAGCTATGGAAGAGCCCCGGGAAGAGCCTTGCACTGGAAGCATTGCTGCCCTGGGAAGCTTGTCTGTGCTGTGGATGTTCCACTACCCTGGGCAGAGCCCACCCCTTTTTGCAAAAGTGTGGCTGCCCCAGGCAGAGTCTCCTCCCCTCTGCTGTAAAGAAGTGTGGCAGGCTGCAGAATACGGCAATACAGCTGTACTGTGATGTGTGCTGAGTCATTTCTGGTTCTGGGTAGGTGTGGCCAAGTCCTGTTAGATTCTGGGGTTTTTTGGAGTACACTCTACCTTTGGCATTTGTGTAAATTCTCTGCTGATCTACTGCTTTGCAACCAAAGCAGAACAGCCAACCTGTGGTGGAGTCCTCCTTTCAAATTCTCCCCACGGAGACTGCCGCCTCTACTTAGTGGGCTAGCCTCCTTGCTCTGCCTCTCTGCCTACACTGGCCTGTTCCCATGGATCAGGACAAATCTTTTCTGATGATCCTCCAGATTATCTTCAACTTGTAATTTGTTGAACTCCCAATTTTCATGGATTTTGCCAGTCAAGCATTATTTCTGAGGCTGAATTTGGTAATTAGTACTGAGGTTAGAAGGGAAGCTTAGAATGACACATGTGTCCTCTCCACCATTTTGGCTCTGTCTCTAATTTAACATACTTAACATGTATTGGACTACTTGCCATCTGGAGAGGTGGTAGGAGGAATGAGGGGAAAATTTGGCGCAGAAATTTTGCAAGGGTCAGTGTTGAAAAATTACCTATGCATGTGTTTTGTAAATAAAACTATAATAAAAATAATGAAATATCCTAGTTTCTTAATGGATTTCAAACTGAGAATATATCTATGTTTTTAATTATTTACAATATTGCCATAGTGATTTCATTAATTACATCAAAACTTTTTATTGATCTTTTGGTGGGATATATAAAATAAAAATATGTGTAACATAGATTGTCTGTCTTCTAAATGGAAATAACAAGTGACACTTAAGAAATAAATGAATAATGACAATAATTAGATGCTCAAATGGGTAGACCAGATAGAAAGTATTAATATAATTAAGTTCAGATAAGGCTATGGGTTGGAGTGATCAGAGAAGGCATTATAAAGAGATGAAACTTGAATTAAGGTTCAAAACAAGAGGTCATATTTGCATAGAAAAATGGAGTTTAAAGAAGAACTCCTATTAATCTATTTATTTGTAATCTTTTTTTGGAAACTATGTTACAAATTCCCTCTCTGTCTCCCTTCCACCAGTCTATCATTTGCTGGGAAGGCAAGAAATATATCAGTCATATGTATGAAACCACACACAATATTTCTGCATTAGTAATGTTGCAAAAAATAAGGAAAAAAAATGATTCAGTCACTTAAAGTTCATCATATCTCTCTCTAGATGTTGATAGCATTTTTCAACATGAGTCCTTTGGAATTGCCTTGCATCATTGTCCTAATCAGAGCAGCTAACCTTGGATATTTGATCATCTTTATACTATTACTGTTACTATAGATAATATTTTCTAGTTCTGTTCATTTCACTTTACATCATTTCATATAAGTCTTCCCTGGATTTTCTGAAAGTATCCTACTTGTCATTTCTTGAAGCACACATATTTCTTATGTTATTCCATCATGTTCAGACACACATTCAGACATTTTTCAGTTGATGGGCATTCTGATAATTCCCAATTATTTGCCATCATAAAGAATTGCTCTAAATATTTCTGTACATATAAGTCTTTTCCCTTTCCTTTAATCTCTGAGGAATACAGACTTAACAGAGTATTGCTGAATATGTACAGTTTTACAATCTTTTGGACATAGTTTCAAATTGTTCCAGAATTAGTGGAGCAGTTTACAATTTCATCAACAATGCTATAATTTCCCTATTTTCCTATATGTCTTCTAATATTACCATTTCCCTTTTTCTTTCATATAACCAATCTGATAGGGGTTCAGTGATACTTCAGAGTTGTAATTTGCATTTGTCTAATGTTTAGTGATGTATAGTATTTTTCATTTGATTATTGATAGCTTTGATGATTTATCAATTAAGGAATAACTCTTATTTTTATAAATTTGGTTCATTTCCTTGTATATTTGAGAAACTAGGCCTTTATCAGAGAAATTTGCTGTGAAAACTTCTTTTCCCATTTTCCTGCTTTGAAGGAGGAGATTTTAGATAGGATATATCACACATATTATGTGAGGTATTGCACAGTTTTATAAAGGAAGTACTAAGGTTTTCTGATTTCAAACTGTATTATCCATAGTCTCTCTTCTATCAGCATGAGCAATAAGGCAATAGTTCTAAAGGGTATAAGCAAAGAAATAAACTCAAGGCTTTCAAGAGATTCCAGAGAGGTTATTCTAATTATGGCCATTGTCCAAGACCTATTTAATCCTTTGATATTAAAGGAATGGAAACGAGAACATATTGGTCATGGGTTTCCTTGTCCTTTTTCCTTTGTAGTTTTCTCTACCTCCCAAGTTATGGGATTTAGATATGGAATGCCAAATTCGCTAATGTTTAAGCTTCATTGTAAAAAAGACCTAATATAAGATAGCTTGTGTAATCTTGGGTTCTGTATCACTTCAAGTTTAACTGAGAAGTTACTGGAAAAGAAGTCATAATGGAAGGAAGAAAACATTTTTTTTTTAAAAAGGAGTTCTTTGCTGCTAAGTATTTAAGAGAATTAAAAAACAACTTAGATCTAACCAGGAAGCTTCTAATTATTCTTAAGGTCCATTTGAGCACACCTATTTCCCTCTCCTTTTCTATTTCCTTATTTGTGTTCTTTTATAACCCAAAATTTGATGTATTTGATGTAATTTGTACATTACAAGTCTTAGGGGAAGTTTCATGGCATGCATTTTTTCCTTGTTCCCAAAATATATAGCATATGTTGTCCATTAACATGTCCTGAAGTTTGTGTCCCACCCACCCTAAATTAAAAAGCTCCCCAGATCTTCCCTTAAGCAAAATCCTTTATCTTTTTTTTCCTTTAATAAATATTTGTGCATTTTTTTCTATTTATTCTTGTTCAAAGAAAGCCACATTTATCTTGTAGCACTTTGATCCACATGTGCTTTTGGGAGAAGGGATCAGAATAAAATGACAAACTATAAAAATTCTAATATGGGAAGCTTTGTTCCAAGGTATCCATTAGGAGGCTTCCCTCTTTAAAGCATGATACAAACATGAGAGCTGCTTAACCATCCTGTGTGGCTTAGGAAATAGACTGGATGCTGAGATCATAAAGCCTGGAACTTCTTTTCTTTTGTATATAAAAATGAAAGATAATTTCCCTTAAAATTATTGCAAAAATGGAGTTATCTAACACAGATGAGAAATAGATATAATATTTTCTTCATATTTTACTTGCTCAAATATTATTTCAAGATGTTATATACATACATATATGTGTTTGTATACATTCATAGGTAAATGTATGTACATATAAACAGTAGAAGACTAATTCAATAGAATGATATAACTCAAGTATGTGGTTCTTTAAAATGAACACATTTCAACTTCACACATCCTAAAAGAAGGGTTGTTATTTGATCAATTTTACTTTAATTTTTCCATAAAGAATTGAAAGGAAAAGAATTGAAATTTAACACAAATACAAACTGATTCTCATAACTGATAATACTATAATGTGTGTGTATATTCCATATGTATTTCATTTATTACTCCATGTGTGTATACAGATATAGATATATAGATATAGATGTACACTCCATAATATTATTGGTCTCCATTTGGATTTCTGGCCTTGGAATTTCAAGAATTCATTTTCATGATGTTAAATACTTATTAGCTGTGTGACTCTGAGACTCTGAGAAAATTACTGAAGCCTGCTTACCTTAGTTTCCTCATTTGTAAAATGAATTAGACAAAGAAGTGGCAAACCACTCCTATATCTTTACTAAGAAAATCTGAAATGGAATCTTCAAGCATCAGACATGACTGAAAAAAAAATGAGTGAAGCCTTTGACCCTATATTTCTTGCTAACTATTTCAGTAGCTAGTGTACTTGCTCTTTGGTCTTTGATTCTATCCAATGGTAAATCAAAACTGAAAATCCCAAACTCCCTATTTCATTTTAAAAGATAATAAAGAATTAGATTTTTTTTGAGATGGATTTGGGTGACATTAGAGAGCAGAAACTATCTTGCATTTTGTTTTTATATGTCTAGTGCTTAGCATAGCTCATAGTATTTAATATTTTTTATTTATTCATTTAAAAAATAGACAAGAAATAAAACAAACTTAAGGTTCCTATATGGACATAATCTTAATATATAGTAAGTGATACAATAGCATTAAAAAAAACTAGATAAATTTTAAGTCAAAAGACTTGTGTTCAAATTATGGCAGTGTTATTTAATATATGTATGCATACACATAATGCACTTAACCTTTCTAGACTCTACTTTCTTCATATATAATGGGACAAAGGTGAGCTTTAAGGTTCTGTGTTTAATAACTTTAGAATTTAGAATAGAACTTAGAATAGATTCTATCTATCTGTATTTTTCCCTTTGGTAATGCAGATAAGAAAATATCTTTTAGTATTTTCTTGAAAAAAAATGATAGTCCATCTGGGGTGGAGCCAAGATGGCAGAGAGCAGACCTGACTTTCTGTGACCTCCTCTGACCTCTCAAATCAACAGCAGAATAAGCTTCTAAACTAGTTTTGGAGTCAAAGAACCCACAAATATTTGGAGTACAACACATTCCCAGAAGAAAATACCTTGGAAGAATTTCAGAACAGGTCTTTTTCACACAGGAAGGGGGACAGTCTGCCTAACACAGACCACAGAACAGGGAGACCAGGGCAAGAAGCTGCGGCCAGGAGTCAAAGGTTTGTAGCTTCCACACATGTGAGAAGCTTTTCTGTGAGCCTCTTAGGCTATTCTGTCCTGGTTGTAAGCAAGTGGTTTTGCAGATTTGCTACAAAAGGCAAATTGTAAACCACTGAGCCTTGGAAAAATGGGGGACCTAGCCGCAACTACCCAGCACCAGAAATCAATCAACAGAACTTCCCCAGGGAAAACTAAAGCAGCAGACACTCCTTTGCATTGAGGAGACCTTAAGCTTTAAAAAAAGACTAAAAAAACAAGACAAAAAGAACTTTCACCATAGACAGCTTTTATAGAAAGAGAAGAACACACCTAAAATTCTGATATTCTTAAAAGCAAAGTAACTCCAGATGAAGCCCCAGAGGGAGATAAGAGCTGGTCCCCATTTCACAAGGTTTTCTTGGAAGATTGCAAAAAGGATTTTAAAAGAGAATTAGAAGAAAAATGGGGAAAGGAAATAAGATCATTGCAAGAAGGAAAGGAAAAAGCATATAATGCCTTAAAAAATAGATATGAAAGACACAAATTCATTGAAAAACACAATTTTTGAAATGGAAAAAAATGCAATGAACAAAAGAATTCAATTGGCAAATTACAAAAGGAGCTAAAAAAAGGTAACTGAAGAAAATTATACACTAAAAATTAGAATTGAGCAAATGGAAGTGAATGATTCAATAAGACTTTAAGAATTAGTTCAACAAAAACAAAAACAAAAAAAAATGAAAAAATAGAAGAAAATATGAAATACCTCCTAGGAAAAACAACTGACCTGGAAAATAGATCTAGGAGAGACAATCTAAAGATTATTGAATTTCCCGAAGCTGAAAAAAAAGAACTTAAGACATTATCTTACAGGAAATCATAAAGGAAAACTTCCCTGATGCCTTAGAATCAGAAGGTAAAATAACCATAGAAAGAATTCACTGATCACCTCCTGAAAGAGACCTCAAAATTAAATCCCCAAGGAATATTGCAGCTAAATTCCAGAACCATTGCACCAAGGAAAAGATATTGCAAGCAGCCAGAAAAAAATACCGAGGAGCCACAGTTTGGATTGCCTACGACCTAGCAGCTTTCACCTTAAAGAACTGAAGGGCCTGGGATCTGATATTCCAAAAAGCAAAGGAACTTAGATTTCAGCCAAGAATAAGCTATCCAGCTAAAATGAACAATATCTTTCAGGGAAGAAGATGAACATTCAGTGATATAGGTGAATTTTAAGTATTTCTAATGAAAAGACCAAAACTGAACAAAAAAAAAAATTGATCTCCAAACACAGAACCCAAGAAACTTCAAAAGGTAAAAAGGAAAGAACTATTGTGAACTATATTTCTGTTATAGGTATATTTAGAGAGTGTGAGTATAAGATGATTTTCTTATGATAATATAAAAAAACTAGAGGTGGAAAGGAGATAGTGCTGGAAAAGGAGGAATAAGAAGGTAAAGGGAAATTACATCTCTCAAAGAGGCAAAGAAAACTTATCATATTTGAGGGAAAAAAGGGAAGAGGATGAACATTGTATGAAATCTTATTCTCATCAGATCTGGCTCAAGTAGAGCATATCAGACATATTTGATAGCACAGAGAAACTTGTCTTACCTTATTGGGAAGTGGGAGGGAAAGGGGAAAAAGAAAGGGAAAGACTAAAAGAAGGGAGAATAGAAATATTAGGGGAAAGGTATAAAAAAGGGGAAAGACTCTAAAAGGGAAGGGCTGATGGACAGAGCTGGTCATCAATAGCAAAATACTGGGGAAGAACAAAGGGGGAAAGGAAAGAGAAAAGAATAACTTAGGGTAAATAAGATCACAGGAAATACAGCATTAGTTATTTTAACTGTCAATGTGAATGGGATGAATACTCCCATAAAAAGAAGCAGATAGCAGACTGGATCAAAAGCCAGAATCCTATAATACGTTGTTCACAAGAAACACATTTAAAGCATAGTGATAAATACAGAGTTAAGGTATAGGGCTAAAGCAGAATCTATTATGCTTTAGGTAAAGTAAAAAAAAAAGCAGGGGTAGCAATCCTGATCTCAGATCAAGTAAAAGCAAAGAGAGATCTAATTAAAATAAAGAAGGAAACTATATTTTACTAAAGGGTACCATAGATAATGAAGCAATATCAATATTGAACATATATGTACCAAGGAGTTTAGCATCCCAATTCCTAGAAAAGAACTTAAGAGAGATGGAAGAAGAAACAGACAGCAAAACTATACTACTGGGTTATCTCAACCTTGCACTCTAAGAACTAGATAAATTGAAGCACGAAATAAATAAGAATGAAGTTAAGGAGGTAAACAAAATGTTACAAAAGTTAGGTATGATAAATGTCTCAAGAAAATTGAATGAGACAGAAGTGTTACTTTTTTCTCAGCAGTTCATGGTACTTATACAAAAATTGACTATGTATTAAGGCATTAAAAACCTCAAAATTAAATGCAGAAAGGCAGAAAAATGCATTTTTTTCATATCATTATACAATAAAAATCACATGCAATATAAGGCCAGGAGAAAATAGACCAAAAGTTAATTGGAAATTAAATATTCCAATTCTAAAGAATGAGTGAGTGAAACAACAAATCATAAACACAACCAATAATTTCGTCCAAAAGAATGACAATAATCAGACAACACATCAAAATATGTGGGATGCAGCCAAAGGGGAAATTTTACATCTCTAGATGCTTATTCGCATAACATAGAGAAAAATAAGATCAATGAATTAAGATTACAACTAAAAAAGCTAAAAAAGAACAACTTAAAAACCCTCAATTAAATACTAAATTTGAAATTCTGAAAATAAAAGTGATGATTAATAAAACTGAAAATGAAAAAAAACTATTGAATTAATAAATAAAACTAAGGGTTAGTTTTACGAAAAAGCAACAACAAAATAAACCGTTAGTTAATTTGATTAGAAAAAGAAAAGAAGAAAATCAAATTGTTAGTTTCAAAAATGAAAAGAAAAAACTTTCAACTAATGAAGAGAAAATTAGAGCAATAATTAGTAATTATTTTGCCTAACAATATGCCAATAAATTTGATAATCTAAATGAAATGGAGGAAGATCTGAAAAAATATAGATTGGTCAGGTAAACAGAAGAGGAAATAAATTATTTAAACAGTCCCATTTTAGAAAAGAAATAGAACAAGCTATGAATCAACTCCCTAAGAAAAAATTTCCAGGGCCAGATGGATTTACTTGTGAATTCTACCAACCATTCAAAGAACAATTAATTTCAATACTATATAAAATATTTGAAAAAAAAAAAAAAAAGGGAAAGAAAGAGTCCTACCAAATTCCTTTTATGACAAATATAGTGCTGAAACTAGGTAGGATGAAAACAGAGAAAGAAAATTATAGACCAATTTTCCTAATGAATATTGATGCAAAAATCTTAAATAAAATATTAGTAATGAGATTACAGAAAGTCGAATGGATAAATAGGATTTATACTAGGAATACAGGGCTGGTTCAATATTAGGAAAACTATTATAATCAACTATATCAATAACCAAACTAACAAAAATAATATGATTATCTCAACACATGCAGAAAAAGCCTTTGATAAAATCCAACACTCATTCCTATTAAAAACACTAGAGAATATAGGAATAAATGGACTTTTTCTTAAAATAGTAGCACCTATTTAAAACCATCAGCAAGCATCATATGTAATGAAGACAAACTAGAACCATTCCCAATAAGATCCCAATAAGGAGTGAAACAAGGTTGCCCGCTATCACCCTTACTATTCAACATTATATTAGAAATGTTAGCTTTGGCAATAAGAGAATAAAAATAGATTAAAGAAATTAGAGTAGGTCATGAGGAAATCAAATTATCATTCTTTGCAGATGATATGATGGTATACATAGAGAAACCTACAGAATCAAATAAAAAATTATATAGAAACAATTCACAACTTTAGCAAAGTTGCAGGATACAAAATAAATCCACATAAATTATCAGCATTTTATGTATTATCAACAAAGTCCAGCAGCAAGAGATACAAAAAGAAATTTCATTTAAAATAACTGTTGATAGTATAAAATATTTGGGAATCTATCTGCCAAGGAAAAGTCAGGAACTATGTGATCACAACTACAAAATCCTTTCCACACAAATAAAGTCATATCTATTCAGTAGGAAAAAATATCAAATTCTCATGAGTAGACTGAGCAAATATAATAAAAATGAAATATTACCTAAATTAATCTACTTATTTAGTGCCATGCCAATCAAATTCCAAAAAAAAATATTTACAGATCTAGAAAAAATAGTAACAAAGTTCATCTGGAAGAATAAAAGATCAAGAATTTCAAGGAAATCAATGAAAAAAATGTTAATGAATGAGGCCTATCTGTGTCAGACCTAAAACCATATTATAAAGTAGGGGTCATAAAAACCATTTGGTACTTGCAAAGAAAGAGAGCAGTTGATCAGTGGAATAGATTAGAATCACAGGAGAAAATAATCAATAACTATAGCAATGTAGTGTTTGTTTGATAAACCCAAAGAACCCAGTTTTGGAATAAGAACTCTCTATCAGACAAAAACTGTTGGGAAAATTAGAAAATAGTATAGAAGAAATTAGGGCTTGACCCACATCTAACACCACATAACAAGATAAGATCTAAATGGATTTATGGTTTAGACATAAAAATGATATTATAAGCAAATTAGAAAAACATAGGATAGTTTATTTCTCAGATCTGTGGAGAAGGAAGGAATTTGTGTCCAAAAAAGAACTGGAACTCATAATTTAACACCAGAAAGATAATTTTGATTATATTTAGTTAAAAAGTTTTTGTACAAACAAAACTAATGCAGACAAGATCAGAAGGGAAGCAATAAATTGGGAAATCATTTTTTACATTTAAGAATTCTGCTAAGGGCCTCATTTCTAAAATATATAGAGAATTGACTCAAATTTATAAGAATCCAGGCAATACTTAAATTTATGAATGGTCAAAGGATATGGACAATTTTCAGATGAAGAAATTAAAATTATTTCTAATCATATGAGAAGGTGCTCTAAAATACTATTGATCAGAGAAAAGCAAATTAAGACAATGCTGAGATTGGCTAAGATGACAGGAAAAGACAAGAATGAATGTTGGAGGGAATGGAACCCTAATACCCTGTTAGTGGAACTGTGAATGGGTCCAGCCATTCTGAAGAGCAATTTGGAACTATGTTCAAAAAGTTAACAAATTGTGTATATCCTTTGATCCAGTAGAGTTACTATTGGGCCTATATCCCAAAGATATCTTACAAGAAGGAAAGGGGCCCCACATGTGCAAAAATGTTTGTGGCAGCCCTTTTCATAGTGGCAAAAAACTGGAAACTGGGTGGATCCCATAAATTGGAGAATGGTTAAATAATTTATTGTATATGAATGTTACAAACTGTTATTGTTCTATAAGAAATGATCAGGAGGATAATTTTAGAGACTCCTGGTGAGACTTACGTGAACTGCTGCGAAGTGGAATGAGAAGAATCAGATAATTGTACACAGCAACATCAATATTATATAAGGATCAATTCTGATAAAGGTGAGTCTTTCTAACAATGAGATGATTGATGCCAGTTCCAATGATCTTGTGATGAAGAGAGTCATCTACACACAGAGAAAGGACTGTGGGAACTAAATGTGGATCACAACATAATTATTCTCACTCTTTTTGTTGTGCACTTGCATTTTATATATATTCATATATATATATATATATATATATATATATATATATATATATATATATGAAATAGGTGAAATTCACTTATATCACTGAATGTTCACCTTCTTCCCTGAAAGATAATGCTCATTTTAACTGTATAGCTTATTCTTGGCTGTAATCCAAGTTCCTCTGAAATATCAGATTCCAGGCCTTTCAATCCTTTAAGTTAGAAGCTGCTAGATCTTGGGTAATCCTAATTGTGGCTCCTCAGTATTTAAATTGTTTCTTTTGGGCTTCCTACAATATCTTTTACTTAGTGTGAAAGTTCTGAAATATTAGTTGGGGATTTAATTTTGGGGCCTCTTTCAGGAGGTGATCAGTGAATTCTTTCACTAGCTATTTTATCTTCTGATTCTAAGATATCAGGGCAGTTTTCCTTTATGATTTCCTATAAGATAATGTCTAGGTTTTTTTTTTTCATCATGGTTTCAGAAAGTCCAATAATCCTTAGGTTGTCTCTCCTAGATCTATTTTCCAGGTCAGTTGTTTTTCCTAGGAATTATTTCACGTTTTCTTCTTTTTTTTCTTCTTTCTTTTTTTTTTTTGTTTTATTTTTGTTTGACTGACTCTTAAAGCTTTATTGAGTCATTCATTTTCATTTGTTCAGTTCTAATTTTAATATATTTTTTCAGTTACATTTTTAGCTCCTTTTGTATTTGCCCAATTGAATTTGTTTTGTTCATTGTATGACACACACAAAAAATAGTCATATATACACATATCTATTTTTTAAGGGTTGAAGTCTACTCTTAATGGAAAGGAGCAATAGCTGCTTTAGCCTGTCCTGGCACAGTTCTGCTGATTGATTTCTGGTGCTGGGTAATTGTGGTTAGGTCCCTCATTCTTCCAAGGCTCAGTGGTTTACAATTTGCCTTTTGTAGCAAATCTGCCAAACCACCAGGTTGCAACCAGGAGAGAGTAGCCTAAGAGGCTCACAGAAAATTCCCAGCTGCATGGAAGCTGTAACACTCTCTCTCCCTGCCCCAGCTTCTTAATCTGGTCTCCCTGTACTGCAATCTGGACTCAGCTGACTGTCTCTCTGCCTGTTTGAAACAGACTTGTTTTGAAGTTCTTCCAAGGTATCTTTTGGGAATGTGTTGTTCTCCAAATATGTATGGGTTCTTTGACTCCAAAACCAGTGTAGAGGCTTATTCTGCTGTTGACTTGAGAGAAGGTCAGAGGAGGTCATAGAAAGTCGTGTCTGCTCTCTAAAATCTTGGCTCTGCCCCCTACTAGGGTTTTCCATTGGATATTCATTCGAACATGCTTTGAAATGTTGTCTCTTTTACTTAGAGTGTGATCTCCTTGAGAGAAAGAATTATCCAATTTTTTTTATTTGTCATCATTAGAGCTTGGCACAGGATTTGACACTTAATAAGCATTTAATACTTTTTTAACTTCATTCCTTCATTCAACAGTGTTCTACAGAAAATATTTCTGCATCATCGGTATTCATTTCTTAACTTAATGGTGTTTCTTTATCACTTTCATCTAAAGAACTCCACACTGTTTTGGGTTTTGATGTGTTAACATTTGCCTTAGCTCTTTTGAGACATGGGTACTATTATCCTCCCCATATCCTTTTAGGGCCTCATAAACTCAAACTCATACAAGGTGAAGGATATGAAAAGAGAAACTGACTATATAACAGATTCTCAAAACTCAAATACCATCCTTCTATATCTTCTTACAAGATAAAGATACAGCCATTCTTCTCTCAGATCCTGCTCTCATATACTTCTTAAGTGTAATACCAAAATTTTGTTCTATATTTTCTAGCACTTAATATAGTGTTAGACACCTTAGTGATGCTTGGTAATAACTAGCTGGTCAATTACACCCTACTGATAGGCGCCATATACTGACCATTTGAAGTTTCTTTTATAATATTTCTCAGCAAAGGCAAAAAATGATTCAGAGTTGCATAACAATGTAAAAGACCACAGGCTTAAAGTTCGATTACCAGCTTTTCCCTTTCCATACTTATGTAACTTTGTCCCTTATATTCTGAAGTTCAGTTTTTCATTATAATACCTTGCTCACAGAATTATTTTACTAAATAATATCCTTTTATTTTCAAAATACATTCAAAGATAGTTTTCAACATTCATCCTTTTTTAATTTTAGCTTTTTATTTACAAAACATAATGCATGGGTTATTTTTCAGCATTGATCCTTGCAAAACCTTCTGTTCGAACTTTTCCCCTCCTTCCCCCCACCTCCTCCCCTAGATGGCAGATTGATCAATACATGTTGAATATGTTAAAATATATATTAAATACAATATATGTATACAAATTTTTGCAGTTATCTTGCTGCACAAGAAAAATCAAATTTAGAAATAAGGTAAAAATAGCCTGAGAAGGAAAACAAAAATGCAAGTGGACAATAACAGAAGAAGTGGAAATGCTATGTTGTGATCAACACTTATTTCCCATAGTTCTTTCACTGGGTGTAGCTAGTTCTCTTCATTATTGAACAATTGTAACTTATTTGGTTAATCTCATTGTTAAAGAGAGCCATGTCCATCAGAATTGATCATCATATAGTATTGTTGTTGCTGTATATAATGATCTCCTGGTTCTGCTCATTTTCACTTAGCATCAGTTTTCCAGGCCTTTCTGAAATCATCCTGCTGGTCATTTCTTACAGAACAATAATATTCAATAACATTCACATACCACAATTTATTCATCCATTCTCCAACTGATGGGCATCCATTCAATTGCCTGTTTCAATCCATTACAAAAAGGGCTGCTACAAATGTTTTTGCACATGTGGGTCCCTTTCCCTTCTCTAAGATCTCTTTGCGATATAAGCCCAATAGTAACACTGCTGGATCAAAGGTTATGACGCAGTTTGATAACTTTTTGAGCATAGTTCCAAATTGTTCTCCAGAATGGTTGGATCCATTCACAGTTCCACCAACAATGTATCAGTGTCCCAGTTTTCCCATATCCCCTCCAATATTCATCATTATCTTTTCCTATCAGCCTAGACAATCTGAGAAGTGTGTAGTGGTATCTCATAGTTGTTTTGATTTGCATTTCTCTTATCAATAATGATTTGGAGCACCTTTTCATATGGCTAGAAATGATTTCAATTTCTTCATCTGAAAATTGTCTCTTCATATTCTTTGACCATTTATCAAGTGGAGAATTTTTTTTAATAAATTAGAGTCAATTCTCTATATATTTTGGAAATGAGGCCTTTATCAGAATCTTTGATTGTAAAAATGTTTTCCCACTTTATTGCTTCCCTTCTAATCTTCTCTGCATTAGTTTTGTGTACAAAACCTTTTTAATTTGATACCCTTTGGGGTTTTGTCTAAAGACTGTCTGCTATTAGTCTCCTCAGGGTTGGAAATCTGTTTTCTTTCAGCATGGAAGCTATCTATTGTTACAGCTCACTTTGGATTTTTACTCATTTTTTTAAACTCCTGGAGCCTGCTTTTAGGGTAAGGAAGTTCCAAGCTTCCTCTGCAGAACAGGGAGGGACAGTAGCTGCCTTGTGAACAGGCTACAAACAGGTTGCAAAAAGTGTCTGTGTGGGGGAAGAGCGACTGCCCTTGGAAGATTGGCTGCCCTATAGAAGAGTGGCCATGCTGTGATTGTGCTAATCACTCCTGGTGCTGGGTGGGTATGGCCAGGTCCTGTGAAACTCTGGCATTTTGAGGTACACGCTACCTTTTGTGTTTGTGTAACTTCTCTGCTGATTTACTGCTTTGCAACCAAAGCAGAACAGTCAACTCTGTGGTAGAGTCCTCCCCACAAATTCTCTGCCTGTGGAGACTGCACCCCACCCCCAGACCACTCAGTGTGCCCTAGCCTCTGTGTTCTGCCTCCTTGCTGGCCTCCTCCCACCCAATCAAGACAGACCTTTTCTGGTAATCTTCCAAATTATATTCTGCTGGTAATTTGTTGTACTCCCAATATTCATGGATTCGACCAGTCAAGAACTATTTCAGAGGCTGAATTTTGTAATCAGTAGTGAGAGTAGTAGGGGAGCTCAGAATAAAGTGGTGTGTCCTCTCTGCCATCTTGACTCCACCCCCTCAACATTCATGCTTGTAAAACATTATATTTCAAATTTTTCCCTCCCTTTACCCACCTCCCTCCCCTAGATGGCAAGTAATCCAATATATGTTAAATATGTGCAATTGTTCTATACACATTTTCACAATTATCCTGCTGAACAAGAAAAATCAGATCAAAAAGGGAAAAAAAATGTGAAAGAAAAACAAAAGCAAGCAGACAACACAAAAATGCTATGTTGTGATCCACGTTTGATCCCCATAATCCTCTTTCTGGATGCAGATGACTTTTTCCATCACAAGTCTATTGGAATTTGACTGAATCATTTTATTACTGAAAACAGCCAAGTCCATCCGAATTGATAATGACATAATCTTTTTTTTTAATCCTTAAATTTTTGTATTTTCAAAACATATGCATAGTTTTTCAGCATTCACCCAAGCAAAACCTTGTGTTCCAATTTTTTTTTGTCTCTCACTTCTCCTTCTCCCCTCCCCTAGAAAACAAGTAATACAATATGTTAAACATGTGCAATTCTTCTATACGCATTTCCATAATTATGCTGCTACACAAGAAAAATCAGATCAAAAAGGAAAAAGAAAAGATAAATAAAATAAAATGTAAGTAAAAACAACAACAACAAAAAAAAACAAAAAACAAAAAAAACAGTGAGAATACTATATTGTAATCACACTCAGTCCCCAGTTTCCTCTCTGGGTGCAGAGTGCTCTCTTTATGACATGACCATTGGAACTGGTCTGAATCACCTTGCTGTTGAAAAGAACCACATCCATCACAAAGGATCGTTGTATGATATTGTTGTTGCTGCATCACATGACCTTGTTGCTGTGTATAATGTTCAATTGATTCTACTCATTTTACTTAGCATCAGTTCATGTAAGTGTCCCCAGATCTTTCTAAAATCATGCTGCTGATGATTTCTTATAGAATGATAATATTCCATTGCATTCATATATTATAACTTATTCAACTATTCCCCAACTGATGGACATCCACTCACTTTCTAGTACCTTGCTATTATAAAAAGGGTTGCTACAAACATTTTTGCATATTTTGGTTCTTTCCTCTTTTTTATGATCTCTTTAGTATACAGACCCAGTAACAGCACTCCTGGATCAAAGGGTATGCAGTTTGATAGTCCTTTGGGATTAGTTTCAAATTGCTCTCCAGAAGGCTTGATTCAGTTCACAACTTTGCCAACAATGTATTAGTGTCCATTTTCCCACAAACCCCTCTAACATTTATCATTATCTTTTCCTGTCAGTATGTATAGTGAGATATATGGTGGTATATTCGAATTGTTTTAATTTGCATTTCTCTGATCAATAGTAATTTAGAGCATTTTTTCATATGACTAAAAATAGCTTGAATTTCTTTGTCAGAAAATTGTCTGTTCATATCCTTTTACCATTTATCAACTGGAGAATGGCTTGTATTCTTATAAATTTGATTCTATATATTTTGGAAATAAGGTCTTTATCAGAGATCTTGGATGTAAAACTTTTCTCCTGATTCCCCTTCTCTTTTAATTTTGGCTGCATAGTTTTTTTTGTATAAAATCTTTTAAACATATTAAAATTATCCATTTTGCATTTCATAATGATCTCTAGTTCTTCTTTGGCCATAAATTCCTTCCTTCTCCACAGATCAGAGAGATAAACTATCCTTTGTTCTCTTAATTTGCTTATAATATCACCCTTTTTGTCTAAATTATGAACCCATTTCAACTTTGTCTTTATATAGAGTGTTAAGTATTGGTTAATGCTTAATTCCTGCCATATTATTATTTTCCAATATTCCTAGCAATATTTGTCAAATAGTAAGTTTTTTTTTCCTAGAAGCTGGAGTTTAGGGCCTTATGAAACATTAGGTAACTAAAGTCATTAATTATTGTGTCTTGTGAACCTAATCTAATCCATGGACCCATTATTCTGTTTCTTAGCCAGTACCAGATGGTTTTGATGACTGCTGCTTTATAATATAATTTTAGCTGTTACCTTTATTTGCATTCTTTTCAATTAATTTACTTGAAATTCTTGACTTTTTGTTCTTCCAGATGAGTTTTGCTTTATTATTTTGTCTAGCTCCATAAAGTAATTTCTTGGCAGTTTTATTGGTACGGCACTGATTAATTTAGGTAATATTATCATTTTTATTATATTACTTCAGACTACCCATGAACACTTGATATTCTTCCAAATGTTTAGATATAACATTATTTGTGTAAAAAGTGTTTTGTAATTATGTTCATTTAGTTCCTGGATTTGCCTTGACAGATAGATTTCCAAACATTTTATATTATCTACAGAATCACAAATTTATTTTAAGACAATAATTTTGGCAATTATAGAAACTATTTAATTAGCTGTACTATATTCCCTCTACAAATAATAGAAATGGCTTAAACAGGGAAGACTGAGCTGGGTTTGAAGGAACATAAAAGGCCATGTATATTTTCAGTTCAAACTATAAGGATATCTCTCCATGACTTTCTTTGATTCTGCCCTGAAATCACCCTCTAGATGTAATATTTCAATTTGACAAATAAGCTTGGACCAAATTAGGACTTCCTTTTTCTTTAATAAAAGAGATGGAAGGGGATTTAAAGCCAAAAAAGGTGAAATAAAGACAGGGACTCACCTAAATTCTCCCCAAATCCTTCCAAGCATTTTAAAATAATGATTCTAAACAAATTCTAGGGCATCATTCCATAAACAAAAATATTATGAAGCAATTTCCCACCAGAAGATAATTAGAAGTTCTGCAGAAAATGTCTGTTGCACTAGGGTGTGGGTGGAGCACAGTCCAGCAGTTCCTTATAGGAGGGGAACCAGAAGTTTGGCAATGAGGTCACTTTGGTCTCCTTAGAAAGAAAGGCTACTGGAATCAGATTTCTCTGCTCCCTTAAATATTATTAGTCTAGGGGATAAAATTTTTAAATTCAAGTCAAACTTCTATTTGTTATAGTAAATAGAAAAAGAAACTCATGTATCCAAGTCTATAGCAAAATAGAAATTAGAGGAAATATACATAAGAAAATATATACCAGACAAAACGTAGGACTTTAATCGTTGAACAAACGAACCTTTAATAGCGGTTGCACCATTTGGGTGTCCTGATCCAACATCAAGGTCATAAACCCTAATTTTCGATATGAGCTCTCAAATAGGATTGCGCTGTTGTTTCTGGGGTAACTTGTTCCGTTGATCAAAAGATGGGTCAATTACTGGTATTGTTACACTTAGATTCATTAATCTGGGTTATATTCATTCGGAGGTTATTTTATGCTCCGAGGTCACCCCAACCAAAGACTACAACTCAGGGGCTTATACAGGTTGTTCCGGTAGGTTATGTGTTGGTATTTGTTGAGTTATGTGACTTAAGCTCCACAGGGTCTTCTCGTCTTGTATAAGCATTCCCGCCTCTGCACAGGAAGGTCAATTTCATTGATTGGGAATAAAAGACAGATGAGCCCTCGTGATGCCATTCATACTAGTCTCCAATTAAGAGACAAGTGATTATGCTACCTTTGCAAGGTCAGGATACCGCGGCCGTTAAAGTCATAACTCACCGGGCAGGCAGTGCCTCTAATACTAGTAAATGCTAGAGGTGATATTTTTGGTAAACAGGCAGGGCTCATGTTTGTCGAGTTTCTTTTATTCCTTTTAATCTTTCCTTTATATGCACGCCTGGGTTGGGTTAACAAAATGTGTAGTAGGGTACTAGTGTGTGGTTATAGTTATTTGTTTGGTTAAGTGTAAGCAGTTGTTCCAATCTGTATTTATGCTTGTGCAAGGAAAATATATTCAGGTTACTCATATTAAAATTATATCTTCTAAATAATTATAGAATTGTCCAATATAGGGTTAGGGATTTTGATTAATCATTGGTATTAAATATTAGGTAAGTTTGAGCTTTAACACTTTCTTAATTGATGGCTGCTTTTAGGCCTACAATGTTTTGTGTGTGTTTCATTATCCTCTAGAAAAGTTTGTCTACATATCAAAAGAGTTTTCCCTCTTTTGAGTAACATTTACATTTAAATGATGTCTGTTAGTACTTAAGTTAAATTTAAAGTCGAACTTAAATTCATTTCTTGGACAACCAACTATCATTAAGTTCGATAGGCTTTTCACCTCTATTGTAAAATCATCTCACTATTTTGCTACACAGACGAGTTCATTCTGTCAACTGTTCTACAATAGTTCACTTAATTTCGGGAAGATGGGCTTTAATTCGTTTTGTCCGGTTTGACTAGCTAAATCATTATGCAAAGGGTAGAAGGGGAAATCTTTGCTTTTTATCACTTACAGGATGGAATCTTTCAACATTCCCTCACAGTACTTTCTCTATTGTGCCTAGAGGTTTGTCTGTTCTATCACCTATACTAGGGCTTAATAAATGTTTTGTAGATGTAATAAATAGTTTAATCGGTTGTTTCTAGGACTAGATCTAGCTCAAAATGGTCAGGATTAGCTGAAATCTTTTAGGTGTAAGCTAAATGCTTTAATTAAGCTACATTTTGATTGTCCAAGTGCACTTTCCAGTACACTTACCATGTTACGACTTTTCTCCTCTTTTTGAGGTATTCTAATTAGGTATTGTAGGTTACTTTATCGAGGAGGGTAACGGGTCGTGTGTACACACCCTATTGCCTATTTCAATTAAGCTCTCTATTATTAATTTACTACTAAATCCTCCTTCATGTCTTTATTTCAGTAGACAATCCGTTATGTTCTAATATAGAAAATGTAGCCTATTGCTTCCCCCTTCATATGCTACACCTTGACCTAACGTTTTTATGGTTTCATGATTTTGCTCACTTTGGGACCCTATTGGGGTGAGCTGACGATGGCAGTATATAGACTGCTAAGCGAGAAGGGGTGAGGTGTATCGGGGTTTATCGATTATAGAACAGGCTCCTCTAGGAGGGTCTAGGACACCACCAAGTCCTTTGAGTTTTAAGCAGTGGCTAGTAGTTCTCTGGCAAGTAATTTTGTTATTTAATTACCTAGGTTTATGGCTAAGCATAGTGGGGTCTCTAATCCCAGTTTGTACCTTAGCTTTAGTGTCTTCAGCATTGGTAAAGTCACACAAGTTGCGTATTTTAATATCAACTAGGGCATATTACAGCGCAGTTGAGTTTTAACTTTATTTGTTAGGTTTTATGCTTAAGCACCCTTTATGCCGTTTTTCTGTTAATTTGGGTTAATCGTATGACCACGGTGGCTGGCACGAGATTTACCAACCCTTATTTATTATGATTTAGTCAAACTTTTGTTTATAGCTCAATGTTAGTTACTGCTGTAACCCGTGGGGGTGTGGTTAAACAAGGTGTCATGTGCTGCTTGTGTAAGTGTGCCTGATAGCAGCTCCTTTAGACTCTATGGAAGTTAAGAGGGCATACTCACTGGGTTGCGGAAACTTGCATGTGTAGGTCTAATAAAAATTAACAGTAAGGCCAGGACCAAACCTTTATGCTTGTAGAACTGATTAAAGTCCATCTAAGCATTTTCAATGCTTTGCTTTGCGTTAAGCTACACAAACAATCTAATAGAAATTTCAAAATTTATCAAAAATTTTTGATAAATTTAAGTTTGTATACTATGTCAGTATTAAATTTATTTTTTTTTGTTTTTTTTTTCCATAAAAATTTTAAGATTGGGTTGGAAAGCGGTTGTATGCTTGATTCATAGGATATTAGGGTGTTTGTTGTAATGTCCTGTAGCAGTAGAAGTTTAACAGTGAGTAGTGGTGTATGGGTCTTAGTTAGGCCTAGTTGCTGCTTACATGTGTTTTAGAATCTATTTCTCCGAGGTATTAAATTACCATACTAAAGGCCTATCATCCGGTTTTAGGGTTTGATGGAAGCGATAAAATTTAGTAAGGGGGGTAGGGGGGTTTAGTGGTAAGAAACTGTTATAGATATCGTTTGTCTTTATTTTCATTTTAAACACACATGCACACATACACACACATACACATACACACACGCACACACATACAATAATATGTATGTAATATGATTCAACTCAACCAAAAGAGAGTCCTAGTTCTTATCCAAGTGGAGATTTCTAAAGTCTTTTCTACAGTAAGTTGAGGATATGCGTCATAATGCAGATTGCTAGCTCCTTTCATATTAGATTCTTTTCAGAGTCTTTTAGAAACCTGAGTCATCAGTCATCTTTTCTCTCAAAGTTGGAAAGTAGAAGAGCTTAAAACAAATTCAAAGTCCCAAATGACTTAAAATTCCATAAACCTAAAATGCTCTCTTTTCTTCTACTCTCACCAACCCCACCTAGATCCTTAAGCAGATACAGAATATTGATCTCCACAAATGAGCAGAGAGTTCTTTTAGAATGGGCTTTGACACTTGGATTAATTTGAGTTTAATAAAGGTTGTGACTTGCAGATATTCATATAACTAGTAAGAGATAGAGTCTGAATCAAACATAGTTTCTTTGGATCCATGTGATGACCTCATATTTTAAAATCAGCCAGAGTCAGGAATTCAGGTTAAGGGAAAATCTTCAATCTTTATTCTTAGTAGAGGTGAAGAAGGATCGGAGGTGAAGGGGGGATTGTGATAGCAATGTGTGCAGCTGAGAAAAGAAGCCAGCCAGACCAGAAGCCAGCCAGCCGTCTCTTTTCACTCCTTTCCCCACCCCTCTGCCTCCACCCACCAAAATTGTCATTTCTTATACAACTCATCAGGACTTGCACAAAGAATGGGTGGGGGCCATTCTTTCTCAAAGCATATATATTAATAGCATAAATTAATATGGTCCAATTACTATTTAGCCTCACCTGCTTGGGACCTCAGTGCATCAACTGGAGCTTCAGCCCATTACAGATTCAAATGTAATCTTGTTTCCAAGTTTCCTGCTAGTGATTTCCTCATGTGGTCCATCATTTCCTTCTAGTTCTGAAAACTGGCCTACTATCCAGTCAACTCTGCTATCACTCCTGGAAAAGCTATTTCAATCTTCTTCTCAGTGGACTCATCATGGGTCCACTAAATTAAGATATAGTGATCAGAGAGAATGGTCACTACATCTTAACATATATCATCTCTGCTTGAAGACTAGGCCTATCTTTGATTTTTATTTGTAGTTTAGCATAATGTATGACATATAGTAAGCACTTAAAGGTTTTCTCATTCATTCATTTTTATATGTTTTAGGGATAGAAGACATATAAAAGAGGATTAGAGCAATTAGGTTATGAGGAAGTAAAGACTGTGACGATGTAGAAATAAAAAATTGAAACTATAGAAAGCAAAATTATAGACATCACAACATCCCATAATTAGCAGAAAAGGATTAAGTCAAAAACACAGATGGATAGAAGAAAGGAATAGAGAATAGGCAAGATTTAATTATATATATATATATATATATATATATATATATATATATATATCCAATTTAACAAAGATAAACATAAGAATTGACTAGGTGACATGAGAATTGTGAAATAGAGAGTGCTTACTGATGTTGAGTCTAAGATCATAAGGCTTGCTACTGCAATGAGCCAAAATCATTTGCTGAGTGGTAGGAGGCAGACATAGAGATAAATGATGGATTCATTGCTTATTTAGAGGAATAAAATCTGAAGTACAACTTTGCAAAGGTTTGAATATTGACTGATCCAATTTAGAGAAGAGAAAACAAGCACAGAGATTAAGGGGCTTATTTATCGCTAATCAATGTCACAGCTAATTAGTGACAGTTAAGAAAGTTTATCATTGTTAAGTTTATAGTGGCGTAAGGAGAAATGAGGTGGTGATATTGGGAAGGAAGGAAGGAAGGAAGAAAGGAAGGAAGGAAGGAAAGAAGGAAGGAAGGAAGGAACAATTGAACAAAGGAAGAAAATAGTTACATTTGTGGTATTTATTAAGTACCTGCTATGTGCCAGATACTGTGCTCTGGGATTTACATATATTGTCTTATTTGATTTTCATACCTTGTGTGATGATGAAAAATTCAAGAGACATACTGTATGGATAATTAACACACAATTTATTAATTATGGCTAGCAAATAATTAATAAAACTATGCCAGTGGCATTCCTGGGAACAAAAAGTAAATTGTTGGGAATATATATATATATATATATATATATATATATATATATATATATATATAACCTTAAAGACTGAAGGTTCCCAACAGGTGGGAATAAATTCTAATTCATTAACAAACACTGAGAGATGAATCAAGAGTAGGCTGAAAGAATTCTGCTAATCCTCCCAAGTTATCTTGGCTTTACTGGCTAGATTTCTTTATTAAAAACTGTGCTTTAACCAAAATCAACCTGATTCTCATTGGCCACTAGTAGGTCCTAAACCAAATCCCATTTTGATCATTGTTTAGGTTCTGATTGACTCAGACTGAATGTAAATCATTTCTGTTTTGGTCAGAAACTCTGAGGGTCTTCCCCTCAGAGGGGAAGTTTTATTTATTTATTTATTTATTTTTGGACTAGATGAAAGATTCTTTGCCTCAATTACTACCTAGACTTAATCACTGAATAGGTATGGCTTAGTAAAATTGAGACTTGTTGTTGAAGACCTTGGCTTAAAAAGAATCTCTGCAGTTAGATGGGTTCACATTCAACACTATGTAAACTATTTAGAAAAAAAATAAAGAAGGACTACTGCCAAATTATGACACAAATGTGGCACCAGGAAGAGCCAAAACAGAAAGAAAATTACAGATTAAATTTGTTATTGAAAATTGATGCAAATTGTTGGTGGAGTTGTGAACGAACCCAACCATTCTGGAGAGTAGTTTGGAATTATGCTCAAAAAGTTATCAAACTGTGCATACCCTTTGATCCAGCAGTGTTACTACTGGGCTTAAATCCCAAAGAGATTATAAAGAAGGGAAAGGGACCTGTATGTGCACGAATGTTTGTGGCAGCCCTTTTTGTAGTGGCTAGAAACTGGAAACTGAATGGATGTCCATCAGTTGGAGAATGGCTGAATAAATTGTGGTATATGAAAATTATGGAATATTATTGTTCTGTAAGAAATGACCAACAGGATGATTTCAGAAAGGCCTGGAGAGACTTACACGAACTGATGCTGAGTGAAATGAGCAGGACCAGGAGATCATTATATACTTCAACAATACTATATGATGACCAGTTCTGATGGACCTGGCCATCCTCAACAATGAGATCAACCAAATCATTTCCAATGGAGCAGTAATGAACTGAACCAGCTACGCCCAGAGAAAGAACTCTGGGAGATGACTAAAAACCAGTACATTGAATTCCCAATCCCTATATTTATGCCCACCTGCATTTTTGATTTCCTTCACAAGCTAATTGTACAATATTTCAGAGTCTGATTCGTTTTGTACAGCAAAATAACGGTTTGGTCATGTGTACTTATTGTGTATCTAATTTATATTTTAATATATTTAACATCTACTGGTCATCCTGCCATCTGGGGGAGGGGGTGGGAAGTGAGAGGTAAAAAATTGGAACAAGAGGTTTGGCAATTGTTAATGCTGTAAAGTTACCCATACATATAACCTGTAAATAAAAGGCTATTAAATTAAAAAAAGAAAAAGAAAAAGAAAATCGATGCAAAAAATTTAAAGAAAATAATAGCAAAGTGATTACAACAACTTATCAGTAGAATAATACACTATGACCAAGTAGGATTTATACCAGGAAGGGAGGGATGGTTCAATATCAGGGAAACTATTACCATAATCAAGCATATCAATAACAAAACCAACACATATCATATGATAATCTCAATAAATACAGAAAATGCTTTTGAAAAAATACAGCACCCATTCCTATTAAAAACATTAGATATCATAGGGATAAAGGGAGCTTTCCTTAAAATAATAAGCAGTATCTATCTAAAATCCTCAGCAAGCATTATTCATGATGGAGAGAAGCTAGATGCATTCTCAATAGATCACGGGTGAAACAAAGATGTCCATTTATCACTGTTATTCAACATTATACTAGAAATGTTGGCTTTAGCAATAAAAAAGAAAAATAAATCAAAGGGATTACAATAAGCAATGAGGAAATAAAATTATCACACTTTGCAGATGATATGATGATATATCCAAGATAAAACAAAGAACTATATGAACACAATTACAAAACACTTTTCACATGAATAAAGTTAGATCTAAATAACTGGAAAAAGCTAGACCAAGCTAATACAATAAAAATGACAATTCTGGCTAAATTAGTCTACTTGTTTAGTGCCAAAAAATCCAACTGCCAAAACATTATTTTATAGAACTAGAAAAAAAATAATAACAAAATTCATGTGGAAGAAGAAAAGTTTAAAAATATCAAATGAATAAATTTTTTAAAAAGTACAAATGATGGTGGCTTAGCAGTACCAACCAAAATATATTATAAACTAGTAGTAATCAAAAATCATTTGGTACTGGCTAGGAAATAGAGTGGAGAATCAGTGGAATTGATTAAATACACATGAAACAATGATCAAGATCTATAGCTATCTAATATTTGACAACCCCCTCCCCCCAACAAACTCCAACTTCTGGAATAAGAACTCACTATTAGACAAAATTTGCTGGGAAAAGGGGAAAATAATATGTCAGAAATTGAGCATAGACCTACATCTAACACCACATACTGAAAGAAGATCAAAATGGATATATAATTTGGAAGTAAATGGGAATATCATAAACAAATTAGGAGAATAAAGGATCATTTACTTATCAGATCTTTGGAGAATGGAAATTTTATTTTATTTTCTCTATCTCTTTTTTTATTAAAGCTTTTTTAATTTTCAAAACATAGACATGGATAATATATCAACCTTAACTCTTGCAAAACTTTCTGTTCCAACTCTGCACCCCCCCTTTCCCTACCTGATCCCCTAAATGGCAAGTAATCCAATATATGCTAAGCATGGTAAAATATATATATATTAAATCAAACATATGCATACATGTTTAGAAATTGTTTTGCTGCTCAAGAAAAATTAAATCCAAAAGGAAAAAAAAATGAGAAGGAAAATAAAATGCAAGCAAACAATAACAAAAAGAGTGAAAATGTTATGTGTGATACACACTCAGTTCTGAACGTCCTTGCTCTGCTGTAGAATGCTCTCTTCATTACAAGATAATTGGATCTTGTGATGTGACTCAGGATGACCTCAGTGATCTCATTGTTGAAAAGTGCCACATCCATCAGAAATGACCAACAATAAATCATTGTTATTGTTTCTCATAGAACAATAATATTCCATAGCATTCATATAGCATAACATATTCATTCTCCAACTGATGGGTATCCACTCATTTTCTAACTCTTTGCCACTACAAAAGGAGCTGCCACAATTATTTTTGCACATGTGGGTCCCTTTCCTTCCTTTAAGATCTCTTTGGGATATAGGCCCAATAGAAACACTGCTGAATCAAAGGCTATACACAGTTTGATAACTTTTTAAACATAGTTCCAAATTGCTCTCCATAATGGTTGGATCCATTCACAGTTCTGCCAGCAAAGTATTAGTGTCCCAGTTTTCCCATACCCCCTGAATATTTTACATTATCTTTTCCTGTCATTTTAGCCAATGTGAGAGGTTAGTGCTAGCTCAGAATTGTCTTGCATTTCTCTGACTAATAGTGATTTAGAGCACCTTTTCATATGACTAGAAATGGTTTTAATTCCCTTTGAACATTTATCAATTTGAGGCTTGAAGTCTTTTGAATTTGAGTCAGTTCTCTATATATTTTAGAAATGAAGCCTGTATTAAGAACCCTTAAATGTAAAAATGCTTTTCCCAATTTACTGCTTACCTTCTAATTTTGTCTACATTAGTTTTGTTTATATAAAACTTTTTAACTTAATATAATCTAAATGATCTATTTGGTGTTCAATTATGAATTCCCCTTCTTCTTTGGACACAATTTCCGTCCTTCTCCACAGATTTAAGAGATAAGCTATCTTATGTTCTCCTAATTTGCTTATAATATCACTATGCCTAAATTATGAACCCATTTCAACTTTATCTTGGTATATGGTATATTAGGAAAACTATTAGCATAATTGATTGTATCAATATTCAAACTAACAAAAATCATTATCTCAATATATACAGAAAAAGCATTTGATAAAATTCAACACTCATTCTTATTAAAAAGAACTAGAGAGTATAGGAATAATTTTTCCTTTAAATCATCAGAAAGTGTGGGACTTCCGGCCAAGATGGTGGCGAGGAGGCACACAGCTGTGTAAGCTCCACGTTTTCTCTCAGAATCCATCTCATTACAAGCCTCTGAATTAATGCCTGACTGAAAAAAAAAAAACACAAACAGTTACCAAGAGAAGACATCCTTGTGGCAGCCCTGTTTGTAGTGGCTAGAAGCTGGAAACTGAGTGGCTGCCCATCAATTGGAGAATGGTTGGGTAAATTGTGGTATATGAATGTTATGGAATATTATTGTTCTGTAAGAAATGACCAGCAAGATGAATACAGAGAAGCTTGGAGAGAATTACATGAACTGATGCTAAGTGAAATGAGCAGAACCAAGAGATCATTATATATGTCAACAACGATACTGTATGAAGATGTAATTTGATGGAAGCAGATTTCTTTGACAAAGAGACCTAATTCAGTTTCAATTGATCAATGATGGACAGAAGCAGCTACACCCAAAGGAAAAAAAAACACTGGGAAATGAAAGTAAACTGTTTGCATTTTGTTTTTCTTCCCGGATTACTTCTACTTCTGAATCCAATTCTTCCTGTGCAACAAGAAAACTGTTTGGATCTGCACACATACATTGTATCTAGGATATATTAGGACATATTCAACATATATAGGACTGCTTGCCATCTAGGGGAGGGGGTGGAGGGTGGGAGGGAAAAATTGGAACAGAAGTGAGTGCAAGGGATAATGTTGTAAAAAAAATTACCCAGGCATGGATTCTGTCAATAAAAAGTTACTATAATAATAAAAAAAAGAACCAACATTGGAAAAAAAAATCATCAGAAAGCATCATATGTAAAGGGACAAACTAGAACCATTCCCAACAAGATCAGGAGTGAAACAAAGCTGTCTACTATCACCATTACTATTCAACACTGTCTTAGAAATGTTAGCTTTGACAATAAGAGAAGAAAAAGAGATTAAAGGAATTAGAGTAAGTCATGAGGAAACCAAATTATCACTCTTTGCAGATGATATGATGGTATTCTTAGAGAACCCTAGAGAATCAACTAAAAAGCTCCTAGAAAAAATTCACAACTTTAGCAAAGTTGCAGTATACAAAATAAATCCACATAAATCAGTAGCATTTTTATATATTACTAAAAAAGTCCAGCAGCAAGAGATACAAAGAGAAATTCCATTTAAAATAACTGCCGGTGTGGGCCAATGCCTAGTTTTTGCCATACTTGTTTCCAATTTTCCTAGCAGTTCTTGTCAACTAGTGAGTTTGGGGGTTTTAAAATACTAGATTACTATAGTCATTGACTATTTTTTGTGTGTGAACCTAACCTATTCCAGTGATTGACTACTTTATTTCTTAGCCAGTATCAAATGGTTTTGATGACTGCTGCTTAGTAATATAGTTTTAGATCTGGCACCTAGGCACTTTTTTCATTAATTCCCTTGAAATTATTGATCTTTTTTTTCTTCTAGATGAATTTTGTTATTTTTTCTAGATCTGTAAAATAATTTCTTAGGAGTTTGGCACAGCACTGAATAAGTAGATTAATTTAAGTAGCATTGTAATTTTTATTATATTAGCTTGGTATACCCATGAACATTTGATATTTTCCCAATTGATTAGATCTGACTTTATTTGTGTGGAAAGTGTTTTGTAGTTGTGTTCATATAGTTCCTGACTTTGTCTTGGCAGGTAGACTCAAGGGGAAAATGTATGACGAAAGAAGAACTAGAGACATTATGAAAGACACAATGGACAACTTTGATTATATTAAATTAGAAAGTTTATGCACAAACAAAACCAACAGAAACAAGATTAAAAGGGAAGTAGCAAGCTGGGAAAAAATCCTTATATCCATTATTTCTGATAAAGGTCTCATTTTTAAAATACATGAAGAACTGTGTCAAATTTATAAGAATTCAACAAATGGTCAAAGGATATGAACAGATAGTTTTCAGATGATGAAATTAAAGCCATTTATAGTTGTATGAAAAAATGTTCTAAATCCCTAGTGATTAGAGAAAATAAAATTAAAACAACTCTGAGGTATCACCTCACACCTCTGAGATTGGCTTCGATGATAAGAAAAGATAATGAAAAATGTTGGAGGGGATGTGGAAAAACTGGGACACTAGTGCATTGGTGGTAAAGTTGTGAAATGATCCAACCATTCTGGAAAACAATCTGGAACTATGCTTTCTGATATATTAATATTCATTCTATCTAGATCTTGGATTTTGGATATAGTATGGGCAGCAGATGTTCTAGGGATTCTGGAGTCAGACTTGATGATCCTAAACTCATTAATTTAGGACTCTGAAAGATTCAGAAGTCTGAAATTTTCCCTTTTCTCTAAAGAACTGAATGTGGATAGTTATTTGAACCTTTTCATCAGTGACAATCTGCAGTTCTACCAAAGGATTTTAGCCTGTCACTTCAGGTACATTCCATATCTTTGGATGGTCTTAGATATATGCTATCTAAAACTAATGAGTTAGATTTAATTATCTGGAAAAGTCTTTCCAGCTTGTTTGGTTTATGATTCTATTCCCATTGCAAGGCTAGAAGTAGCAGTAGTTTCAATTCTTGATTAAGAGTGGGCCTGGAATTCTCCAGTTGATAAATGGTCAAAGGATATGAAAAGACAATTTCTAGATGAAGAAACTGAAACCATTTCCAACCATATGAAAAGATGCTGTAAATCACAATTGATCAGAGACATGCAAACTAACACAACTCTGAATACTACTACACACCTCTCAGATTGGCTAAGATGACAGGAAAAGGCAATGATGAATGTTGGAAGGGATGTGGGAAAACTGTGACAATAATACATTGTTGATGGAGCTGTGAATGGATCCAACCATTCTGGAGAGCAATTTGGAACTATGTTCAAAAAGTTATCAAACTGTGCTTACCCTTTGATCCAGTAGTGTTTCTATTCAGCTTATATCCCAAAGAGATCTTAAAGGAAGTAAATGGACCCACACGTGCAAAAATATTTATGACAGCCCTTTTTCTTGTGAAAAGAAACTGGAAACTGAGTGGATGCCTATCAGTTGGAGAAGGCTGAATATGTTATGGTATATGAATGTTATGGAATATTATTGTTCTATAAGAAATGATCAGGAGGATGATTTTAGAGAGGCCTGAAGAGACTTATATGAACTGATGCTAAGTGAAATGAACAGAACTAGATCATTATACACAACAAGATCAATGTTATGATCAATTCTGATGAATGTGACTTTACAACAATAACATGATTGATACCAATTCTAATGATCTTGTGACAAAGAGCAACCTACACTCAGAGAGAAGACTGTGGGAACTGAATGTGGATCACAACATAATAGTCTCACTCTTTTTGTTGTTGTTTGCTTGCATTTTGTTTTCTTATTTACTTTCTTTTTTGATGATTTTTCTTATACATCAAGAGAATTGTATAATTGTATAATTTCTCTGCAATAAACTAGTTGTTTACTAATATTGGAAACATATATTTTACATGTATAACAAATATTGGATTGCTTGCCATCCAGGGAAAGGGGTACAGGGAAGGAGGCAAAAATCTGAAAAACAAGGTTATGCAAGGATTAATGTTGAAAATTTATCCATGCATATGTTTTTGTTTTTTTTTCTGGATATATGAAAGAAAATCTTTTATAATTTTTTTTATTAAATACCATTTTACTGACAGAACCCATGCCAGGGTAATTTTTTACAACATTATCCCTTGCACTCACTTCTGTTCCGATTTTTCCCCTCCCTCCCTCCACCCTCTCCCTAAGATGGCAAGCAGTCCTATACATGTTAAATAGATTACAGTAGATCTTGGATACAATATATGTGTGCAGAACTGAACAGTTTTCTTGTTGCTCAGGGAGAATTGGATTTAGAAGGTATAAATAACCTGGGAAGAAGAACAAAAATGCAAGCAGTTTACACTCATTTCCTAGTGTTCTTTCTTTGGGTGTAGCTCCTTCTGTCCATCTTTGATCAATTGAAACTAAGTTAGATCTTGTTCTTTTTGAAAAATCACTTCTATCAGAATACATCCTCATACAGTATTGCTGTTGAGGTACATAATAATTTCCTGGTTTCTGCTCATTTTGCTAGCATCAGTTCATATAAGTCTTAAAATCCTCTCTTATTGATCCTGCTGGTCATTTTACAGCAATAATATTCCCATTCATTATACAATTTCTCAACCATTCTCCAATTGATGGGCATCCATTCATTTTCCAGCTTCTGGTCTACAAACAGGGCTACAAACATTTGGCAAATACAGGTCCCTTTCCTTTTTAGTATCTTTTGGGGTATAAGCCGTAGAGCCATCGATCAAAGTATACACAGTTTGATAATTTTTGGGATAGTTCCAAATTCTCTCCAGAATGGCTGGATTATTCACAATTCCACCAATAATTATCAGTGTCCCTGTTTTCCCTTCCCTCAACATTCTGCATTATCTTTCCCTTCATTCTGGCCAATCACAGGTGTATAGTGGTATCTCAATTTGTCTTAATTTGCATTTCTCGATCAATAGTGATTTGGAACACTCTTTCATATGAGTAGTAATAGTTTTAATTTCATCATCGGAAAATTGCTTTTATCCTTTGACCAATCAATTGGAGAAACTGATTTTCTTATAAATTAAGTCAATTCTCCTTATATATTTAAATAGGTCCTTTATCAGAACCTTGACTGTAAAATGTTTTCCACTTTATTGTTTCCTTCTAATCTTCCACATTGGTTTTGTTTGTACAAAAACTTTTCAATTTAATAAAATCAAAATTTTCAATTTTGTAGTCAATAAAGTGATCTCTGGTTTCTTTTTGGTCATAAATTCCTTCTCTTCCACCAGGTCTGAGGGTAAACTATCCTATATACTTCAATTTTATTTATATCTCATTCTTTGCCTGATTAACCATTTGACCTTATCTTGGTGTACAGTGTTAAGTGTGGGTCAATGAGTTTCTCCACTAATTTTAATTTTCAACAATTTTGGTCAAATAATGCATTCTTATCCCAAAAACTGGGGTCTTTGGTTTGTCAAACACTAGATAATTAAGGTTTTGAGTTGTTTTTGTCTTTAACTAAATTCCATTGATCCAACTAGTCTATTCTTAGCCAATACCAGATAGTTTTAGTAACTGCTGCCTTATAATATAATTTTAGATCTGGTACAAGTTCTAGGCCACCTCATTTCAATTTTTTTCATTAATTCCCTGAAATTCTTGACCTTTTGTTTTCCATAGAACTTTTTTGTTATTTTTTTAGGTCATCAAAATAGTTTTTGGAAGTCTGATTGGTATAGCCTAAATAAATAGATTAGTTTAGGTGTATCATCTTTATTATATTTGATCCCAATCAAGAGCATTTAATATTTTTCCAGTTAATTAATTCAGACTTAATTTGTGTGGAAAGTGTTTTGTTTTTGCTCATAAAGTTTCACAATGTTTTCCTTGGAGAAAGATTCTAAATATTTTATACTATCAGTACTTACTTTAAATGGATTTTCTTTGTAACTCTGATGGATTGGTTTTGTTAGTGATATATAAGAATGCTGTTACTTATGGTTTATTTAAACCAAAATTGTGGATTATTTCTAATAACTTTTTAGTAGAATTTGTGGGTTCTCTAAGTATACCATCATATCATCAGCAAAGGAGTGATAATTTGGTTTCCTCATTGCTATTCTTGATTATTAATACTTTCTCAGCTCTTGTTGCCAGTAGCATTTCTAATACAATATTAAGTTAGCGGTGTGGAACTTGTTTCCTCCTGATCTTATTGGAATGGTGGCAGTTTGTCCCCATTACATATGATGCTTACTCTGGTTTAAATAAGATGTTATAATTATTTTAAGGAAAATCCATTTATTCTTATACTCTCAAGTGTTTTTAATAGGAATAGATGTTGGATTTTATCAAATGCTTTTTCTGCATCTATTGAGATGATCATATGGTTTTTGTTAGTTCGGTTATTAATATGGCCAATTATGCTGATAGTTTTCCTAATATTAAACCAGCCCTGCATTCTTGGTATAAATCCTACTTGATCATGGTGAATTATCCTGAGGATGATTTTCTGTAGTCTTTTTGCTAATATTTTATTTAAGATTTTAGCATCAATATTCATTAGGGAGATTGGTCTATAGTTTTCTTTCTGTTTTCAACCTACCTGGTTTAGGTATCAGTAGCATGTCTGTATCATAGAAGGAATTTGGTAGGACTCCTTCATTCCTTATTTTGTCAAATAATTTATATAGCATTGGGGCCAATTGTTCTTTAAATGTTTGGGAATTCACATGTAAATCCATCTGGTGCTGGGATTTTTCTTAGGGTTGTTTAATTGCCTGTTCTATTTCTTTTTGCTGAAATGGGACTATTCAAACAATTACTTCCTCCTCGTTAGTCTGGGAAGTCTAATTTTGGGTAGCTCCATTTCATTAGGTTATCAAATTTATTGGCATAAGGTTGAGCAAAATAACTCTATTATTTCTCTAATTTCCTCTTCATTGGTTGAAAGTTCTCCTTTTCATTTTTAAGACTACTAATTTCATTTCCTCCTCCTTTTCTAATCAGATTTACAAAGGTTTATCAATTTTATTGGTTTTCATAAAACCAACTCTTATTTATTTATTAGTTCAATGTTTTTTAGTTTCAATATTATTAATTTCTCCTTTTAATTTTAGAATTTCAAGTTTAGTAATTGATTGGGGGTTTTAATTTGGTCTTTTCTAGCTTTTTTAAGTTGCAAGCCCAATTCATTGACCTTCTCTTTTCTTATTTTGTTCAAGTAAGCCTCTAAGGATATAAAGTTTCCCCTTATTACTGCTTTGGCTGCATCCACAAATTTTGGTATGATGTCTCATCGTTGTCATTATCTTGGTGAAGTTATAAATTGTGTCCTATAATTTGCTGTTTCACCCCAATCATTCTTTAAGATGAGTTATTTACTTTCCAATTACTTTTGATTTATTTACACCAAACTTTTTGTTGAATGTAGTTTTATTGCATTGTGATCTGAAAAGCATTTACTATTTCTGCCTTCCTGCATTTAATTTTGAGGTCTGTGTCCTAATATATGGTCAATTTTGTAGGTTCCATGAGCTGCTGAGAAGAAAGTATACTCCTTTCTATCACCATTCAGTTTTCTCAGAGATCATCATACCTAGTCTTTCTAATATTCTGTTTACTTCTTTAATTTCTTTCTTATTTGTTTTGTGATTTGATTTATCTAAATCTGAGGTGCAAGATTGAGGTCTCCCACTATTATGTTTGCTGTCTATTTCTTCTCGAACTCTCTTAATTTCTCCTTTGGAGTTGATGCTATACCCTTGGTGCATATATTTTAATGTGATATTGCTTCATTGTCTATAGTACCTTTTGCAGATATGTTTCTTTCCTTATCTCTTTTAATTAGATCAATTTTTGCTTTTACTTGATCTGGGATGGCTACCCCTCTTTTTATTTCACCTGAAGCATAATAGATTCTGCTCCAGCCTTTTACCTTTACCTGTCTGTATCTCCCTGTTTTAAATGTGTTTCTTGTATACAACATTTGTGGTTCTAACTTTGATCCATCTGCTATCCACTTCCTCTTTATGGGGAGTTCATCCCATTCACATTTATGGTTAAGATTACTAATTCTGTATTTCCTGCCATCCTAATTTCCCAGATTATGCTTTCTTTTTCTTGCCCTCCTTCCCACTTCCTTAGTATTAAACTTATTGTCCACTTGCATCACCCAGCTCTCCCTCTTTATTATCTCCTCCTCCTCCTTTGATTCCTTCCCTTTTGTTCCCTCCTTATTACTCTTTTCCTTTTCCTTTTCCTCTCCCACTTTTTAATGAGGTGAGAAAAGATTCTCTGTAAAACAAATTGTCAATTATTTCCTTTTGAGCCAACTCTGATGAGGTAAGATTCTCACAATGTTTCTCCCCCCTCTACTTTCCCTCAGATTGATAGGTTTCCTTTGCCTCATTGCATGAAGTTTCCCTTTTTATCTCCCCTTTCCCTTTTTATGAGTATCCCCTTTCTTTTCTACTTCCTTTTTAGATATCATAAATCAAATTAACATTTGATTTTTATATTATCCACAACAAAATACAGTTCTCAAGTTCCTTTACCTTTTTCTACTTGTCCTTGAGTCTTTTGTTGGAGATCAATTTTTTTTTAAGTCTGGTTTTTCTTTAGAAACAGATAGAATTGCTCTGTTTCATTAAATGTCCATCTTCTTCCATGAAAAATAATGCCAGCTTAGCTGGGTAGTTATTCGGCTGCATTCAAGTTCTTTTGCCTTCGAATATCAAATTCCAGGCCTTGATCCTTTAATGTTGGGGCAGCGACATGTGGACCTATTGTGGCCTTGGTATTTGAACTGTTTTTCCTGGATGTTGAGAATTTTTCTTTAATCTGAAATTCTGAAGTTTGGCCACAATATTCCTCAGTCTTTATTTTAGGGTCTTTTTTCAGAAGGTGTTCGTGGTTCTTTCCATGCCTATTTGCCTTCGGTTCTATACTTCTGGGCAGTTCTCTTTAATAATTTCCTGTAAAATAGTATCTAGGCTCTTTTTTTCATCATATTTTCGGTAGTCCGATGATCCTAGGTTTTCTCTCATGATCTATTTCCAGGTCCATTTTTTCAAGTAAATTTTGACATTTTTTCAATCTTTTTTGTTTTGTCTAATTCTTCCTGTGTCAATGGTCAGTCATTTCTATTTGTTCAGTTCTGATTTTAAGCTTTATTTTCTTCATTAGCTTTTTACTTCTTTTTGTATATGTCCATTGGTTTTAAATGATCATTTTGCTCTATGAATTTTTCCATTTCTAATTTTTTTAGTGTTTTTTCTCCAATTCACAAATTCTGTTTCCCTGCACATCCGAGTTTTTACCTTTTCCAGTTCACATTTCAGGGTTGTTTTTTTCCACTTTTCAAATTTTCTTTTAGTGAGATATGTCTTTTTTACTCTCTTGCATAGCTTCTCTTTCCTTTCTCCATTTTTCTTCTAGTTCTCTTTTGGTTTTTAATAGTCTCTTCTAGGAGGCCTTTTGTATTGGGACCAACAATTGTCTGGAGACTGTCTGCTATTAGTCTCTTCAGGGTTTGAAAAACTGTTCCTTCTGAGTGAAACTATCAATTGTCCTTTTGGATTTTTCTTATCATTTTGTAAAGCTTGTAGGTCTGCCTTGGAATTGAGGTTACCAGCTTCTTCTGCAGAGCAGTGAGCAATTTATGGACAGTAGCTGTCCTGCTAGCCAGCTGTAAAAAGCAGCGAGGTACTGGAGTACTCTGGGAAAGAGTTCCCCACCTGGAAGTAACTCAGGCCTGCAGGGCAGAGCTGGGAAAGTGCCCTGCAAGAACCCTTGCTGTTGAGATAATGACTGCCCTGGGGCTGGACGCTGAACAGTGAGAGTTCACTATCCCAGCCAAATCCTGCCCTGGGGCTGTGGGTAATTAGCAGTTGGCAGTGAATGGATTTTCAGGGACTGGTGTCCCTGCTCCAGGAAGCCGTCTTGTTGGGAAGTTCTATTTAGGCAGAGCCCCCCACTGTGCTGATTAGGGGCTGCCCAGGCTGCCCCTCATATGGGTTTGAACTGCCCCACAAGCCGGGAACTGCGGATGTTGTTGCAGGGCTGTGTTTCAGTCTCTGAGTCACTTCTGGGTTTGAGTAGCTACAGCCAGTTTGGGTTCTGGGTTTTTTGCTGCCCTCTGTTCCAGGCTTTAATTTCTCTGCCAGTTTACTGCTTTTGTAATCAAGGCAGAGCAGGTTAGCCGATAGCAGGTCTCAACCTCTAGCCACAGAGATCACCCCTGCCCTGGTCTGCTCAGGATGCTAGCCTCTCCCTGCCTGAGCTGGTCGTTCTGGCCCTCAGGACAAACCTTTCCTGGTGATCTTCCAGATTGACTTCAGCAGGTAAGTTGTATGCTTCTGATCTTCATGAATTTAAGCAGTGAAGAGCTATTTCTGAGGCTGGATAAAATAGTTGGTTATGAGGGGAATGAGCGGAGCTTAGAAAGTTGCCTGTGCCTTCTCCGCCATCTTGGCTCCACCCCCTCCATGCATGTTTTGAAAATAAAATGCTTTAAAAGAAAAAAAAAAAAGAATGGGCCTAGATATCTCAACATTGCCAAATTTTGGTCAGAAACCTACTGAGGAAAAATGACAAGAGCCTAGTTCTGTCCATGTAGAAACATATAAATCCAGGGAAGAATATTGCTAAATTAGAGAACATCCAGAAAACATGAAGAGCTTCGAGGTCATATCAAGCTAGGCTTAATAGAAAGCTGTGGAGAAATTTAGCCTAGAGAATTAAAAACAAAGATGTAGGGAGTCATACTTTTCTTCAGACATCTGAAAAGTTATCACATGGGGAAAAGAATCCAATTAATATTGCTGAGTTACACACAGAGAGTAGAACTAAGAGAAAGTGGTAAATATTGCAAAGACAAATTTTGTTTTGATTTAGAAAATATTTTAATAATTGGGCAGCTAGTTGGCACATTGGATACAGTTCTGAGTCTAAAAGTCAGGAAGACTCTTCCTGAGTTCAAATCTGGCTTCAAACCCTTGGTAGCTCTGTGACACTAATCAAATTTCTCAACCATGGTTACTCAATTCCTTATCTGGAAAATGAATTAGACAAGGAAATCCAAACACCCTAGAATCTTTACCAAGAAATCCACAAATATTATCACAAAGGAAAATACACAACATGAATGAATCAATAGTACAATTATTAAATTGTTGCCATCCAAAAATAGAATGGAATTCCTCAGAAAATAGAGAAGGTTCTCCCTCAATTTGATTGATCATTGTTCATTTGTATATTTTAAAAAATACCTGGCCCACTATTAGTTGAACTGGATGACTTCGTACGCATCTTCCTTTTCTGTGATACTGTGAAAAACAATGACAAAACTTCATTTTAATATTGCTTTAAAAATATCAGTAAAAACTCTGAATTTAAAAATGCAGTTTCCAAGTACCCTCCAGTGGCCAATTTTGGTCATTGCTACAGTATTCATAGAATGAAAATAAAACACTATTGCAATACAAATTTTTTTGCAAAGAAGAATGAGAAAAAAAAAAAACATTTTTCTAGGGGGAATGTTAATGTAATCTATTAGTTGCATAAATTAGTTCTTTAAATGACACATATTGATGCATTGTAGAAATGCTCAATGAGATCACATTGTAACACAGTGCTGGGAAAGATGCCTAAAGATGATTAAAAACACAATGTAACTTATACTTAATATATATTTAATGTTTAGGTTAAATTCATAGGATTAAGTGGGTTAACTACATCAGTATAAATAAATAACTATACCCATGACAGCCTAATGATAACTAGTTGGTTGGTTAATTATTTGTTCTTCATTCTTGAAAATGATCAAAATGACTATAGTCATTTCATGAGCATGGAAGAGATACCAAGACATATGGTTTCTAGTCCTTTCTCTGCAATAAACTAGTTGTGAAAATGTGGAAAATTATTGAACCTCTAACTCTAAGCTGAGTTTTCTCATCAGTTGTATCCTGCCACTTGTAATCCTGTTTGGTGTTTTCTTCACAGAAATACTGGAGTGATTTGCCATTTCCTTCTCCAAATAATTTTATAGATAAGCACTTGAGGCAAGCAGGGTAAAGGAACTTGCCCAGGTTCACACAGTAATTGTCAGGTCAGATTGAACTCAGGAACATTAATCTTCTTGATTCCACAGATGGCACTTTAGCTACTGTATCACCTAACTGCTCCTTCTCATCTGTAAAATGGGAATAATAAAATTTGCATTACTTGCTACATAAGATTGTAAAAAAATAATTTTTTAAACTGACAGTTTTAAATAAATTCAACCAATAACTTCTTTTTTATGCATTCTTTTTTATATTATAACTTTTTATTGACAGAACATATGGCTGGGTAATTTTTTTACAACATTATCCCTTGCACTCACTTCTGTTCCGACTTTTCCTCCCTCCATCCCCTCCCCTAGATGGCAAGCAGTCTTATACATGTTAAATATGTTATAGTATATCCTAGATACAATATATGTGTGCAGAACTACGCAGTTCCCTTGTTGCAAAAGAAGAATTCAATCAATTACTTCTAATAAAAACATTCTACTCTTATTATATTTTTAAAACACGGGCATAAAATTTTTCAAAAAATCAAAAGCAATTTCCCCATCTAACCATGTAAAATTATCTATGGTGTTAAAATGATAAAAAGCCTCAGGTGCCATCTTATATATCCTTTATGTAAATAGGGATTTACTCTCTGAAATGTGACAAATATTTGAAATTATTGAAAGAAGGCCTATTAACTAACTATCATATATCACAATTTGCTCAACAATTCTTCAATTGATGGGCATCTATTCATTTTCCAGCATCCAGTCACTACAAATAAGGTTGCCACAAACATTTTGTCACATACAGGTCCCTTTTCCTTCTTTAGTATCTCTTTGGGGTATAAGCCCAGTAGAAACACTGCTGGATCAAAGGATATGCACAGTTTGATAACTTTTTGAGCATAGTTCCAAATTGCTCTCCAGAATGGCTGGATGTGTTCACAATTCCACCAACAATGTATCAGTGTCCCTGTTTTCCCACATCCCCTCCAAAATTCCGCATTATCTTTCCCTGTCATTCTGGCCAATCTGACAGGTGTGTAGTGGTATCTCAGAGTTGTCTTAATTTGCATTTCTCTGATCAATAGTGATTTAGAACACTCTTTCATATGACTGGTAATAGTTTCAATTTCATCATCTGAAAATTGTCTGTTCCTATCCTTTGACCATTTATCAATTGGAGAATGGCTTGATTTTTTTATAAATTAGAGTCCATTCTCTATATATTTTGGAAATGAGGCCTTTATCAGAACCTTTGACTGTAAAAATGTTTTCCCAGTTTATTGTTTCCCTTCTAATCTCACCTTGCCTGCCTTAGTTTTGTTTGCACAAAAACTTTTCAATTTGATATAATCAAAAATTTCTATTTTGTAGTCAATAGTGATCTCTAGTTCTTCTTTGGTCATAAATTCCTTCCTCTTCCACAGGTCTGAGAGGTAAACTATCCTATGCTCTTCCAATTTATTTATAATCTTGGCCTATTAACTCTCAAAATGGTTCATTCCCATTCTCAGGACCTCTGGACATCTCACCTTGGAACATTCCTCTTTTGGCCTCCTTTCTCACACTAGCAAATTTCTTCTTGGGTCTCTATCTTGAAGATGCACTGAGCTTAGCTGTGCTTCATTTCCCTTTTATTCTGTTTCTTATCCTCAGACTAAAATGTTCCTCTCTTAAATAGTTTCGTTCTTTGGGACAATACAGAAGAAATAAAATCGTGATTCAAGCTTTCATTCCCTCTCAGTGGAGGGATGATTCAGATGTTTGAAGCCAGCTTCTTTTCAGGTCTATTCCCTTGCAGTTCATTCAGTTAATATTGGTGTGAAATTATATAAATTCCTCATTATCTTTTTTAAAAAATTTAAACATACTTTTTAAAGTCTGTTAATGTTTTCCCACAAATATAGCATCCAGAATTGAAAATAGTGATTGAGATAGCAGGGTATCCAGATAGTGCAGTGGATAGAGAGCCAGACCTGAAATCAAGAACTTTAGTCAAATCTAGCCTCAGCTACTTATTGGGTGACAATTAGCTTATTAGCTAGACAAATCAATTAACCCTGTTTGCCTCAATTTCCTCTTCTGTAAAATGAGGTCAAGAAGAAAATAGAAAAGCACTTCAACATCTCTGCCAAGAAAATCCTGAATGGGATAATTAAAAATTGGATATGACTGAACAACAACAGAAACAAATTGAGATAAGATCTGATCAGGATAGAGAATACCAAGTCTATGGTTCCCATTATTCTGAACAGTAGTTCAATTTTTAAAACTTTATTTTATTTTTTAAAATAATATTTTATTTTCCTCAGTTTTGTCTCAAGAAAAATTTTAGAATATTTTATAACATTTTAGTTCCATATTTTTTCTTTCTCCCTTCCTCCTTGCTTTCTTCTCTTCCTTCCCTTTTCCTTCCTATTCCAAAGATGGTAGACAGTTTCATATGTTGTATGTATTTTCTATATTAGTCTCAGTTGTGAGAGAAGAACACAGTTAAAAGGACACAATAAAACCACAAAAAAACATAAATTAAGTGAAAATCTGCTTCAATCTTCAGAGTCCATCAGTTCTTTATCTGATCATGGATAGAATTTTTCTTCATGATTCCTTTGTACTTATCTTAGATCATTGTGTTGTAGAGAAGAGCTGAGTCAATCAGTCATAGTTCATCACTCAATCTTATACTTATACTGTGTACAATGCTTTCCCGGTTCCGCTAATTTTAATTTGCATCAGTCTATATGTGTTTCCAGACTTTTTCTGAAATTTTTCAGTCCATCATTTCTTATAGCACAATATTTACATTAGTTCATATACTACAACTTGTTTAGCCATTCCTCAACTGATGAGCATTCCTTCAATTTTCATATTTTGCCACCTTATAAAATGTAACTATAAATATTTATGTGTGTGTGGGTTCTTTTCCTTTTTCTATGATCCCTTTGACATTCAGACCTAATAGTGGTATTGCTGGGTCAACAGTTTTGTTACCTTTGCTTTTTCAAATTGCTTTTCAGGATGGTTAGATGATTCCACAGTGCCACAAACACTGCATTAGTGTCCCAATTTTCCCATATCCTTCTAACATTTATTGCTTCCTCCCCCCCCCCCCCCCCCGCTTGTGATATTGGACAATCTGATAGGTGTAAGGTTATCTCATAGTTGTTTTCATTTGCAATTCTCTAATCAAAAGTGATTTAGATCACTTCTTTATATCCCTATATATAGCTCTTATTTTTTCATCTGAAAACTGTTTGTACTTATTCTTTGATCATGTATTAATTGGAGAATGGCTTGAATTCTTATCAATTTGACTTAGTTCTCTATATATTTTAGAAATGAATCCTTTATCAGAGAAACTTGTTGTAAAAAGCGTTTCCCTGGTTTTTGACAAAGGATAGCTGAGAATGGCTTGCCCTCATCAGAGAAAGTACTATATTTTATGAGCAAAGCAGAGTTGAATTAATTCAGAAAAATGCAGAATGCACAAAGTTAGAAAACCAACCTAAAATGTTTATAGGGATTAATTGTGTCCAATTTGTGACAGAGCATTCTGAGCTCATATTGGTTTCATCAGCCATAGTTGGACACACTAAACTAACTCTACATAGAGCTTTGGTTGTCTTTAAGAATGAAAGACAACCAGTAGCATCTACTTAAAACCATCAACATGCATCATATGTAATGTAGATAACCTGGAACCATTCCCAATAAGATCAGGGGTGAATCAGGGTTACCCACTATCACCATTACTATTCAATATTGTGTTAGAAATGCTAGCTTTGGCAATAAAAGATATTAAAGGAATTAGAGTAGGTCATGAGGAAACCAAATTATCACTCTTTACAGATGATATGATGGATTACTTAGAGAATCCTAGAGAATCAACCAAAAAATACTATTAGAAATAATGCACAACTTTAGCCAAGTTGCAGGATACAAAATAAATCCACATAAATTGTCAGCATTATTTTTATGCTGAGGCAATTAGGGTTAAGTGACTTGCCCAAGGTCACACAGTTAGGAAGTGTTAAGTGTCTGAGGCCAAATCTGAACTCAGGTCCTCCTGACTTCAGGGATGGTGTTCTTATCCATTGCAGCACCTAGCTGTGCCTCATCATCAGCATTTCTATACATCACTAACAAAACCCAACACCAAGAGATGCAAAGAGAATTCCATTTAAAATAATTGTCCAAATAAAATATTTAGGAATCTATCTGCCAAGGGAAAGTCAGAAACTATATGAGTAAAACTACAAAACACTTCCACAGAAATAAAGTCAGATGTAAACAATTAGAAAAATAACAAGTGCTCTTGGATAGATCAAGTGAATATAATAAAGATGACAATACTACCTAAAATAATCTATTTAGCGCTATATCAAAGTCCCAAAGAAACTATTTTACTGATCTAGAAATAATAACAAAATTCATCTGGAAGAATAAAAGGTCAAGAATGTCAAGGGAATTAATAAAAAAAGCAAATGAAGGTGGCCTAGCTGTAGCAGATATAAAACTATTTTATAAAGCAGTGATCATCAAAACCATTTAGTACTGGTTAAGAAATAGAGCAGTTGATCAGTGGAATAGGTTAGATTCACAGAACAAAATATGCAATGACTATAGCAGTCTAGTGTTTGACAACCCCAAAGATCACATCTTTTGGGATAAGAATTCACTATTTGACAAAAATTTCTGGGAAAATTGAAAGCTAGTATGGCAGAAACTAGGCACTGACCTACACAAAACACCATATATCAAGATAAGGTCAAAATGGGTTCATAAACTAGACATAAAGAATTATATTATAAACAAATAAGAAGAACATAGAATAGTTTACCTCTCAGATCTGTAGAGGAGGAAGGAATTTGTGATCAAAGAAGAACTAGAAGTCATTATTGATCACAAAATAGATAATTTTGATTATATTAAGTTAAAAAGTTTTGTACAAACAAAACTAATAAAGACAAGATTAGAAGGGAAGCAATAAACTGGAAAAATATTTTACACTGAAGTTTCTGATAAAGGCCTCATTTCTAAAATATATAGAGAATTGACTCAAATTTATAAGAATTCAATCCATTCTCCATTTGATAAATGGTCAAAGGATATGAATAGACAATTTTCAGATGAAGAAATTGAAACTTTCTAGTCATAGGAAAAGGTGCTCTAAAGCACTATTGATCAGAGAAATGCAAATTAAGACAACTCGGAGATATTACATCATACCTCTCAGATTGGCTAAGATGACAGGAAAAGATAATGAAGAATGTTGGAGGGAATATGGGAAAATTGGGACACTGATACATTGTTGATGGAACTGTGAAAGGATCCAACCATTCTGTAGAGCAATTTGGAACTATGCTCAAAAAATTATCAAACTGTGCATACCCTTTGATCCAGCAGTGTTTCTATTGGGCTTATATCCCAAAGACACCTTAAAGGAGGGAAAGGGATGCATACTTTTCTAGTACCATCAAAAGTGTTGTGTTATTACATTGTTATTGATTTTTCTGTGGAAATTTTACTTGCCTTATCAGAAAGTTAACAACAGCTTAAAAGAAGAAGGAAGAACATAATAGAATATATAGACTAAAAGAATTTAGTAAGCAGCCATCAAAAACATAAAAGAATGTTTTAGGATGGGTATCAGGATAAGGAACTAGGAGTAAATTTAACTCATGAAATTATTTGGAAAAGTTAGGCTCACAGGACCAAAGATTTAGAGTTAGGAGGGATGAGGGAAGTCATATAATCCAACTCCTGTATATTTTACAGATAAGGACACTGAGTACCAAAATGATGAACTGATTTGCTATAAGTCATGCAAATAATAAGTGTGGCAGAGCTCGAATAAGAACCATATTTTTGACTCTAGGATCAACATTCTTATTACTGGACCTGAATTTTTATATAAAAGTCCCTCCCACCCTTGGTCCCTTTTTGTTAAGCATTATTCAAAGCCCAGAGAAATGAGATAAGAGAAGATTCCTTTCATAAGTCAGTTACATATTGACTTTTTCATCTGAAACCCTACTTCATCCATCTTCCCCAATAAAAACAGGATTAAACAGAACTCACTGGATCTTATCTCTAAATAGCAAAGTTATTAAGAAGAATAAATCTGCTGATCACAAAAGTATCATATTTGTTACCTCAAGTCACTAGATACCCTGTTAGATTCAGAAAATCACTCCTTATAGAGTTCGGAGGCCAGTTTTTAATGCTCAAGGAGTCTGAGTGAAAAGACTTTGAAGTAGTCTTTGGGTAGAAAACATTCAGGTAAGATCTAGGACCTTACTTCTCCTCCTCCTCCTCCTCCTCCTCTTCTTCCTCTTCTTCCTCCTCCTCCTCCTCTTCTTCCTCTTCTTCCTCTTCTTCCTCCTCTTCTTCCTCTTCCTCCTCTTCTTCCTCTTCTTCTTCTTCTTCTTCTTCTTCTTCTTCTTCTTCTTCTTCTTCTTCTTCTTCTTCTTCTTCTTCTTCTTCTTCTTCTTCTTCTTCTTCTTCTTCTTCTTCTTCTTCTTCTTCTTTTCCTCTTTTACCTGAAACTCATCTTTTATTATCCATGTCTTTTATTCTAAGGTAACATCTACTGAGAATCAACCATTGCCAGTTCCTGTAGTTCTTCTTACTTCAAAATGTACTGTATTTCAGTAATTCCAGTGGCCTCTTGAGCACACAGACTTTTCAGCTGAACTTAGCAATTTATGGAATAAAAGTTAAAAGAAGAAAACAAACAGCAGTAGAAGAAAACCCATGGGTTGACCTAAGTTCACAAATGGAAACTTCACTTGTTCTGTCTCTAACAATAAACTGAAAGGCTCAAACCCTGGTTGTTGTTAAATATCCAGATAAATGGGCTGTCTTGAATTTTGTAATGCCAGATGTTCCCATAATTTTTAAGCATTATATATCTGAAAGGGGAGTTTACAATTGGAAAATGAATTTTAATAGGGAAGACACAGAGGGGCTTTAAAATTCAGAAAATAGACAGTAGGTGGCAGTAAAGGCTAGCTTAGACTTGCAGCTGGTGCTTCAGCCTAGGGAAAATGGTAAGTGTAAGAGGTTAGAGGTGGAAGGAATTTCAGGGATCTGGTACAGCTCTTTCTTGTTACAGATGAGAAAATTGAAGCATAGATAGATTAAGTGACTTGTCCCCAGTGACTGAAGATTCCAAACCTTGTACCATTTGTATTGCATCAAACTAAAGCAATGAGATAGTCCCAGCACAAAATTGTTGACGCTTTGCCTCCTCCATTTTCCTTAAGAACAAAACATTTAAAATACCCTTTGAGATTCTGATTTCTTATATCCAAATTATATTCTGCTTAGCTCTTATAATTCTATGATTCAATGAATGATTTTGTGTTCCCTATGAAACCAAGAAAAATTTGATTCTCAGAGCTTAAAAAACAAAAAAACAAAACAAAACAAAAAAAAAAAAAAAAAAAAAAAACTGTGCATTGTAACAAGATTACACCATGATCCTCTGTGATAGTTGTGGCTCTTTTCAACAGTGAGGTGATTCAAGACAATTTCAATAGACTTGTGACTGCATCCAGAGAGAGAGCCATGAAGATTCTATTTGGATCAAAGCATAGTATTTTCACTTTTTTTTTTTTTTTTTTTTTTTTGCTGTTGTTTGTTTGCTTATTTTTTTTCTCACGTTCTTTTCCCCCTTTTCTCTAATTTTCCATGCATAGCATGGCAGAATGGAAATATGTTTAGTAGAATTGCATATATGACCTTATGACCTATATTGGACAGCTTGTGGGGAGTGGGGGAAGGAGAAAACTATCTTTGCATGTACTTGGAAAATAAGAAATACTATAAATTTCCTTAAAAGATCAGGATACAGGGCATTAGGTGGTGCAGTGGATAAAGCAATAACACTGAAGTCAGAAGGACCTGAGTTCAAATCTGTTCTCAGACACTTAACACTTTCTAGCTGTGTGACCCTGGGCAAGTCATTTTACCCCATTGCCTCAGGGAGAAAAAAAAAGATCAGGACACACACAAAACAACAACTGTGTGCTGATTCATTCTACAATGAAATATCAAATATGTCCAATATTTTATAAACCTTAAGTTTGTAAGTATAATTATTATCATCATCATTTCAATAACAAGTCTCCCTCCTACAAGTCAAAATGTGCTTTCAAATCAAATCTATCATTCTCCCTAACATATGAAGAAGGGGGAAAAGAACTGAAAGTCACAGATTTTTAGTTCAAATTCTGATTCTCTTACTCACATCCTCTGTGACCTCGAACGGGTCACTTAACTCCTTGGAGTTTCACTTTATTTATAAAATTAAGAGGATAAATTTATGATTTCTACATATATGGGTTCTACATATTTAAAGGTTTTTTTCTTTATTCAAGGATTACCAGATTTTAGAGTTAGACCTAGAAATGTTAATAGATAAAAATCATCTAGGAAAATTTTTTGAATATTTCAAATCACCTTGTATGATGAGAAAATACCTAATAGAAGGGGATCAAGGTAGAATATTGACTAACCCTGAAAATAAAATTCACTGGAAAGATTGTGAGATCTGAAGTCAGAGAACTGTTCAAAATCCAACCTGTTGGAGTCCACAGGTAACCAATGGGTTTATAAATAAAGTTCAAGGTCTCCATATACTTGAATGGAAATAAAATATATCCTCATTTCAATATAATTGTTATATTTTTAATCCTGCAAAATGTGTTTTACTCATTTAAAATAGTATCTAAAAAGAGGTTCATATGCTTTGCCAGGCTGCTAAAAGAATTTCTCTTATAATGACTAATATTTTTTAAAAGGTTTGGAATGGTCTCAACGGTAAATTTGATAAACAAATTTGTACAGTATGCCATTTGCTTCTTTTAACAGATTTTTTTGACCCCTCTGTCTCTGTCTCTCTCTAACATACACACATACCCCCCCCCACACACACACACACACACACGCACACACACATTATGAGTCCTTGATCTATCTCAAGTTCTTCATTTAAATATGAAGAAAACAAAGCTCAATTCTGTGAGAAATTAGGTGCTTCTTCCACACACATATAAGAAGTTGGCAGAATCATCATTCAGACCTGACCAACTTTTAAACATGGAGTCTGATTCCTATCTTTTCTGTGATCCCATCTCCAAACTTTTGGTTTAGTTGATTAAATTTTATTTGGATTTCTAATATTGGAAGTATTCATGTGTAAACTCATCTTTAAATACAAATTTAGTAAAATCCTAAAAAAGATATTAGCAATAATAATGGTTGACATTTATGTAATATTTAAAGATTTCTGAAATTATATATGGGGGAAGAGAGAGATATAGAGATAGATGAGAGAGAAAGAGAGACAGACAGACAAGCAGACAGACATGGAATAGAAAGAGAGAGATGAGAGAGGAAGAAATAGAATTTCATCTGATTTGTTCAATCACACTCTAAATAAGACACTATTATCATTTATTTTATATAGATGAGGAAACTGAGACTTAGAGATATTGTAATTCCAGGGTCATACAATTAATACATTTTAAAGTCACTATTCAAGCCTAGGTTTTGGTTATTCCAAGACAAGTTCTCTAATTATATTATATCATATGTATATGTATATGGCTATATGTACTACTATTGTTTCTATGTATATCTATATATAGTTATATAGATATACAAATATAATTAGGCTTAAAGTAAAACTATAAAAAAACACTGTACATAAGGTACTGAGTACCTAAAAGTAATGCAAAGAGAATCATAGTAAACCAAATTGGGTACTTTATGACTTTGTAACATTCAGAAATTGTTCATATAAATGGGCTAGCAAGAGGAAAAGCATATGACCTTTGAGGTATTCATGTAACTCATTCATTACAGTTGTGTCCACTTTTTCATGACCCAATTTTGGATTTTCTTGACAAGAAAATTTGGTTTGTCATTTCCTTCTCTAACTCATTTACTAATGAGAAAACTGAAGTTTAAGTGACATGCTTAATGCCACATTCCTACTAAGTGTCTGAGGCCAGATTTTAACTTAGAAAGATGAGACTTTCTGATTCCAAGTCCAGTACTCTCTCCATTGTACAACTAGCTGGACTCTTACATAATAAGCTAGATGATCTCAATTCTGTCTTGACAGTCTTTCTTTATCATAATTCTTTAGCTGAGAATTCTTTAATGGCTATCCTGAAGTCTAATTTGCCTGTCATTGGCGACATAGACCTTCTTTCAATGGGCTTCCAAGACCATACAGCAGTGGGTTAGCAGTGATCACTGACTTAACTACCCCACCAGATCAGTGTGAAAGTGAAATTTATAGTTCTTTTGCCAACAGCAAATTAGCTCCTTAGTGTACCCATTTATTAACTCAATTTATTCTCATGAATTAACAATTAGTCAATCAAGCAATTATTAACAGAGTAAGCTGCAGTCAGTGAAGAAGAAAAAGCCTGGAAAATGCCTAGGAGGCCTCAGTACATTGTTAGAATTAAATATTTGAATGTCACAAATAACACAAAAATTGAATTCTTGAGTATATACCAAAGAAATCATACTAGATTAATCATTCTAGACTCCATTTTATTCTCTGATTTTTTATAGTGCTTACTTTTTATATGATATATTTACATTTAATAATAGATCCCTTGGAATATGATTTACTATTTTATGTGTCTACCTCTTGTCTCTTTAACTAGACTAATTTCTTGGAAGATCAGAGCTTTGATATTCATATTAATAATCAATATTCTATCTACAGAAGAGATGTGTAAATACGTATTTGTTGATCCAGTGAATAATTATTTCTATCAGTCCTATACAAGCAAAGCAGTGGCAGGAGAGATGATTAGTCAATGTGTCAAATAACACTTACTGAATGCCCATCAAAATTTACTGTTGCACCAGCATTTTTAGAGAGTTGTAAAGGGAAAAGAAGATCTAATGAGTCCCTGCTGTATATTCCATATGCAAAGACTAACAAAATATATTCTTATAAATTCAAGTGTTAGAAGCATAAAATTCTAATAAGCACTCAATGAATGCATATTTATTGATTCTATTATTCTATAAACAAACTCAAATTTTTTGTAAATGCTTGAGAGCACTGAATAATGTGTGAGTTTAAAGATATTAGGCCTGTTCAAGAATTTGTATTTTGAGCAATTTTTGAATCTATGACTACATTTTAAGACATCAAGAAAAGAAGTCAAAGTTGTTGCTGGTACATTGATAGCTAACTATACTAATACTACTGGAGTAACAGAATGACCAGCACTGTGGAGAGATAAAATATGGAAAGTCATAGTTAATTTGGCACAAATATAATGCTACATATTTTCCTTATTGGAAGCGTATCAAACTATATACAATTTATTAGGAATTTACATTTGGAATTACAATTAAAATACTTTTTATAATACTAATCCTAAACTTTTTTCTATTTTATTAATTCCTCATTATTTATAACCAGTTGTAAACACTAATAATTTCTTCCCAAACCAAGTCCCTTTAAATATCATTACATATACACAGAAACTCACTTGGGTTGAACACTAAAGGTCTGCAGCCATTCTGGAGAGCAATTTGGAACTATGCCCCGAAAGTTATAAAATATTCTTATACTTTGGTTTAGCAGTATCACTCTTGAGCCTGTATTCCAAACAGAGGGGAAAAGACCCACATGTCCAAAAATGTCTATAGCAGCTCTTTTTGTGGTGGCAAGAATTTGGAAAATAAATGGATGCCCATCACTTGGGGAATGGCTCAATAAATTATGGAATATGAATGTAATGAAATATTGTTATTATTAGAAATGATGAGCAGGCTGATTTCATAAAGGTATGTAAAGACTTAACAAGAACTGATCCTGAGTAAAGTAAGCAGAACCAGAAGAACATCATACAGAGTAACAGCAAGATTATGTGATGATCAACTATGATATACTTGGCTCTTATCAGTAATATATTAATCCAAAAATATTTCAATAGAATTGGTATAGAAAATTCCAATTGCATCCAGAAAGACAGCTAAGGAGACAGAATGGAGAGCAAAGCATACTATTTTCACCTTTTTGTTGTTGTTTGCTTTTTCTTTCTCATATTTTTTCCCTTTTTTGTCTGATTTTTTCACAAAAGAATTTCTATAGAAATATGTTTAAAATAGTTGTACATATGTAACTAATATCATATTGCTTGCTGTCTTGGGTGGGGGAGAGGTAAAAGAGGGAGGGAGAAAAAATTGGAGTTCAAACTCTTACAAAAATTAATGTTATAAGCTATTGTCATATATAGTTGGAAAAATAAAATACTATTGAATTTAAAAGAAAACCAAAGAATTAGTTCTGTTTCCTTAGTCACTAGTTTTCTTATCTGTGCTTCCTTTCCATGTCCCTGAAGCTGAGGGATGAAGATCATTTCTTCACATTTTGCCACATACACAATTTCCCAAGAAACCCCTGAGCAGTAGCCATGTACTAGAACTTAACTGATTATTCTGCTTCTTCCTGATTACCATCCTGCCCTAAATAAGGCCAAAAATGGTAGAAATTTAAAGCATGGTAAGTATGTGAATTATCAGGATTAGGATTACATATGTAAGTGCGTCATAGAATGAGCAACATGTTTGAAAGAAAGATCCAGGGCAGTGGTTAAAAAGAAAAAAAAAAATGTGAGAAGGCACATTGAGAAAGATCTTTGGATCTCTTGGACATGGAAGTTTAAAATGGATGGAATGGGAAGGATTAGAGGCAAAGTGGAACATTGGTGTAGACTCAGAAGATCTTGACTGGACTACTGTCTTTGATTTTTGATATTTGTATGACCAAGAAACAGTTATTTCCCTTATTTGGACCATTATTTTCTCATTTCTTTAAAACAAACAAACAAATAAACATGGCACACCCTTCTTCTACTACCTGCCTTGGGGTTATTTTGGGGAAAGAGGGAGAAAGAGAGAAAGAGAGAGAGAGAGAGAGAGAGAGAGAGAGAGAGAGAGAGAGAGAGAGAGAGAGAGAGAGGGAGGGAGAGGCAGAGGGAGAGGGAGAGAAGGAGAAGGAGAAGGAGAAGGAGAAGGAGAAGGAGAAAGAGAAAGAGAAAGAGAAAGAGAAAGAGAAAGAGAAGGAGAAGGTAAGGGAAAGGGACAAGGAGGGAGAGGGAGAAGAAAAGGAAAAGGGAGAGAGAGAGAGAGAGAGAGAGAGAGAGACAGAGAGACAGAGAGAGACAGAGACAAAGACAGAAAAACAGAGAGAGATATTTTTATAAATTGAAAGCACTACACACATATGAATTACTGTTATTCAAGATAAAGGAAGGGGAAGGAGACAAAGGAAAGAGATTGCTTATTTCAGTGGAATGGCATATGAAAGAGGCAGAAATGTTAAGCATGTTTTTCCATCTGTAGCAATTTCCAGGGAACTGACCTTTAGTTACTGGGATTCATTCTCTCCAGGGAAGTAGGGGGCATGAGAATGGGGAATGCTGCCATTGCAGCAACGCTTCAAATCACTTCAAAATACTGGTTTCTAATTTCATTTTCCAGTTTATTTTATAGATGAGAGAACTGAGGCCAATGGGATTAAATGACTTGCCCAGGGTCACCTGGTTAGTAAGTATCTGAGGCAGATTTGAATTCAGGAAGATGAATATTCCTGACTTCAGGTCTAATGGTATACAACTGTGCCAGCTATCACAAATAGCTAAACAAGAGATAATTATATATCCCGGAAAGCTACACACACACACACACACACACACACACACACACACGTGTTATGCGCATATGTCTATAGATGTGTATGTGTGGGTACGAGTTCACACACACATATTAATATATGTATATATACATATATATTCTAAGAACACATATGATCTATTTTTATATGGTACCACTCTTCAATGGTGAAGAACAAATACAGAGAAAGCCTATATGATCATATTATACACGTTAGACAGTGCAGGTGACCAATGAATATATATAGGATAAATTCCATGTTCACATTTTTCACCAGGGAAAATCACAACTTTGATTTTACAGAGCTGCCAATGTCCTCTGGCATTATGATTATGTTGTTCTCAGTGACTATCTGCTAGGTATTATATCTTTGCTCTCTTCTGACTTCATTATCTCTTCAGGTAATCAAAACTATTGTCTCTGCTTCTCCTCTGTATCTCTGCTTAATGATTTCCAAACTGCTCTCTGCTACCATCTCCTGGATTTTAAAGGTCTAACCTCTTGAGGATTACTTCTTTGTCTACTGCTGTCTACTAGGATTCAATGGATTAAAAACAAAACAAAACCAACAACAACAACAACAACAACAAAAAAAAACCCTTCATCTGAATTTCCCCTCCCCCATTCCTCCTGATGAGGAAAACTGATGTTCTTGTAATCCTTATCTGAGTTCTGTGAGCCACCATGCTTAATCATGTAGCAGCAAATAATAGCTTTACAGATTGTCTAGTTTTATATCTGTTAGTTTCTGGTGCTAATTTAAACACTATAGTATCAGACAATTATCTGACATAATAAGAGGAAATTACTTGTAATTCATGTTACATTCCTGGTTGAAATATTTTGCTTTCAAACTTATTTCATGAACTCTACTTAATACTTATTAGGAGCTGAGCTGAATCTTATTTCTAAAATTGTCTTTGTTTGGCCCACAAATAAAATTAAGAGCCTGAATAAAAAGTTTTTGCCCCCATACTTCTATATATGTATATAAAATAAGTATGGGGCCAAAATTCTTTAATTCAAGTCCTTAAGTATTTATATATATGTATGTATTATATATATATATATATATATTATATACATATGTGTATATAATACATATTTTTGTATTATGTATACAAATCTACATATATCATGTGTGTACATTGCATGAATATATATATATATATATATTTGTACATATGTATAGGCATGTGTAGGTAGGGACATATTGTACATGTTTGTGTATGTATATACATGTATGCATACATACATCTGTATCCCAAGCACAAAAGTACTATTTAACTACCTTCATTCATTTTAAAAAGTCACAAATAGTAAGGTAATATCATTCCAAACATTATCCTCAGGACTATTTTGTCTTTTTTTTTTTTACCATACCTAATCATTTAGCTAACATTTTAAATATCTTAATAGAAAGTAGGAAGAAGATCTAACATGCTGACAGAATTTATTTCAATAAGTAGGTGCTTCCTTGCCACCTACCAGGTTGCCAAGGCAGTACTGGATATTAGTTCCTATCATAACAAGCCTAAGCATTTTTGTGTTGACAGACTGTCTGAGGTAACCCTTCATTAGAGACAAAAACAAACAAACAAAAGCCTCTTGCATCTCAAATTCTGTGAGTTATTTATGAATCCACCATACTACTATGTGGTGGATCTAATGAATAACTACAGTTGGCTCCATTTATTTGTGGGCATGGCTGGAGTGGGAAATCTTGTCAATGTGAGTCCAGGCTTACCAATATGTGGTATAAGGGACAGAGACTGAATTCTGGCCATGAGAACTGTCAGAAGATTTGATTGACTAGAACCAGGGTAACTTCCCACAACCACCTGAGAAGCAAAGAGTAACCTTACTTGTGTCACAGCCATCACTTACTGGAAATTCAGTAAGCATGTTTTTGGGGTCAGTTACTGAGCAACCCATAAAATGATGGTTACCAGACATGCATTTTTCTATTTACAGTAATCTCCCCTCCCCCAAGTGAAAAATCTAGTCATTGAAATTAATAGCCCCTTTATTACTTTGATATTGTCGATAAATATAGCAGTGTAATATAACTTAATGATATGACATAAATGCCATATTATTAATATTTTTTAATTTCAAAAAAATCTGCTATTGAATTACTGGCTGAGGTTGTTTTGTTTTGTTTTAGTTTGTTTTTCAGACTAGATGAGTCTTATTCCTCTGTTTTGGAGGAGAGGTGATGGTTTAGTTACTTGAACTACAAAAACCCAGTAAAGGCTTCTATTATGTCACAATGTCTCTTCCCCAGATATAAAAACAATAAATACATAAATAGGTTTCAGAAATCTTAGCAATGGAAGGAACACTTCACCAAGCTGAATTGAAAAGATTTCAAAATAAATATAATTTACTTCAGCCATTAACCATCCCTTAACTACAGGACATTTATTCTCTTTACTATACCGATAAATATGTTTGTATATTGTATGTGTCTGTGATATTGAGTTATATGCAATATATGAATGAAGAGCATTTTGAACAGAAATATTTGCACAGGATATCTCAAATGTCTTAGGTGAAGTATTTTACACACACACACACACACACACTTTTTTGCTAAGGCAATTGGGGTTAAGTGACTTGTCCAGGGTCACACAGCTAGGAAGTATTAAGTTTCAGAGACCAGATTTGAACTCAGGTCCTCCTGACTTCAGGGATGGTGCTCTATTTACTGAGCCACTTGGCTGCCCAGGTGAAGTATTAAAGATTAAGCTCAATGTCCATTTCTGATTGTTCCCCTATCTCCTTTCTACTTTCTAGGAGTAGACTCCTATCTACTTTCTAGATGTTTTATCATCTATTTTCTGCAACCAGTCCTAGTTATCACATTAAGCTTTACTAATTTAAAAGAATACTATATTATGCCTTACACTCATACATATACAAATATACATATATGTGTGCATAATACAAGGGAAATGAAAAACAAACAAAAAATAAACTGTGTATAACTGATAATTGTATTGGTCCAAGAGAATAGATAATGAACAATTTTTTCTCCTCTTAGATATGTAGGAAACTATGGGGACAGTGTTCATAGTTGCCAGAAATAGTCACTAAATCCATTGGTTTTGCTTAACTGTTCTATTTTGTTATGAGGTTGAATTTTAAGGTGATGAAAAGAGGGGAGGTTATATCTAGAAATTATTGTGATATAAAAACAGGAGGCAGAAAAGAAATGTTGCAATGAAATGTTTATTTTTATACAAAAACATTGGAACAGGAGCCAAGTGCATGGATAAAAAGACTGAGAGCTTCCATTCTACCACTGGATCATATCCTTAATTCTATTTCCATTTGCTTCTCCTTGCCTTGTGAACTGCTGTTTTGATCTGATAAAGCTTTGAGGCAGACCATCCTCAGAGTCATGTTAACCTGAACATGAACTCCATGTCAAGACCTTGCAGCCTCCAGGGAAAGCTATCACAATGACCTCCCAAAGGATAAAAGATAGTTTCCATGTTCGACCTCGAAAAATAAATTGTTTAAAGCTGCAAAGTCATTAACAACAACATTAAAAAAGAGAAAAGTTTAAAGGGAAATTGTATCCCTTCAAAACTCTTCCAAGTGCTTAATGTCATCTCTCTCTGGAAATCAAATAAATGCTGATTAGGACCATGAAAATGATTGGAGTTAATTAAAGGAAGAGCACTAGGAGGCACTCTCTTATTTCAAAAGCTTTAAAGGATCACTTTCAGATATATACAAATACACGTGTGTGTGTATGATACATGTATATACATACACACATAGATAGATAGATAGATAGATCTCATTCTCATGTTTCTTAGTTATTGTTTTTAAAATATATAAAATTACCTCAGGCTTTTCATTCTTACATGCAACTATAGTTTAATATATTGTTCATAAAATAGTAAAAGCACTTTAACCATATAGATTTTAATTTCTTAATGATTCCAACACAATTTATTCATATGAATACATTTGAAAAACAAGGATTTAAACAATATGTGGAATCTTAACTTTTAGGACTGGAAGAAATCTCAGAAATCATCTAGTCTATCTCCTCTTTTTTTGAAGAAAAATGAAGATCAGGGATATTTAATTATCAAGCTGACATAGGGGTTGAGCTATCGCTGGAACCCCAGGCTTAGAGTTTCCAGTTCTTTATACACACTTCAATATTAAAACTATCAAATATCTTTGTTAGTTTAGAAGGCAGCATGGTACAGAGAGTAGAACATTGGGTCTGGAGTCAGAGGCCCTCAGTTGGAGTCTTAATTCTACTTTTTATTAAATGTGACCTCAAGCAAGTCTCTTTATTGTGAAATTATATATTATAACTGAAGGCATAATCTAGATCACCTTCCAGGTGCTTTCTAGATCTGAATTTATGATCCTAAGTCATTGGATGAAGGAGCACAGCTCCCCATTTGAATTCTGATTCGAGTTTTACTACTTCTGTGACTTTTGTCAAGATCTTCAGTACTGGACCTCAGTAGCCCAGTTTTCTCATATCTTAAATGAAGATTTGTACTAAATTACTTCTAAATCATTTAGATGAAAAATAGCGTGGAGTAGTGAATAGAATGCTAAACCTGAAATCCAGAAGATCTACCTTCAAAACCTACCTCGGATACTTATAAATTATTTTCTTGTTTTTTTGTTTTTTTATTCAGTCATTTCAGTCAAGACTGATTCCTCATGATCTCATTTGGAGCTTTCTTGGCAAAAAAGACTTGAGTGGTTGCAAGCTATTTAACTCTAGTCAAATCCCTTGACTTTTCTGGTCTCACTTTTTCTTCTTAAAATAAGGCTTTTGGACTAGATGGTCTCCATGAACCCTCTCATTTCTGAATGTAGAACCTTGTGAGACATTTATATCTCTGATAATAGCTTCTCTGTATTTATACTGATTCTCTGTTTTTATGATGGATTTAAAGTTTCAAAGAGTTTCACAGTGAATTAATTTTTAAATTAAGTACTATAGATACTATATAGATCTTCACTCCTTGTAAACTAGTGAACATCTGAGAAAGGCAACTTTTGCTTCCAATAGGTGATTCTTTGATTCCAATAGGTGATTCAGTGATTTTTTATTCCAATACTGATTCCAAAGATATATTTACCTAGCACAAAGGGAATGGAGGAATTGACATTCAATGAATTGGGTTTAATCTGAGTGTTTCAATCAACTAAGGCACTTAGGTGGTATAGCACAAAGATTCTCAGACTTTTATTCTCAATGTTCCTTTATACTAATGAAAATTATTGAGGATTTATTCAAGGAGTTTTGGGTTTTGTGGGTTCTATTTATTAACGTTTACCATATTAGAGATAAAAAGTAATTTTGAATTTGCAGACCTTCTGAAAGGGTTTCAGAGACCCCCACAATTCTCAGGACCACTCTTCAAGAACCACTGACAAATTTGACCACAGACACTTATGAATTTTGGCAAGAGACAGCTAAGTAGATAGATAACTAGTTATGAAGTCAGGTAGATTTTTCTTCCTGAATTGGCCTCAGATCCTAACCGTCACTATCTTCAGTTCACTTGACTACTGTGTGCCTCAGTTTTCTCATCTGTAAAATAGAGATGTACCTCTCAGAGTTGTTATAAGGATCAAATGAGATAATAATTATAAAGCTCTTCGAACAGTTCTTGGTAAGCACTTATATAAATATTAGATATTCTTCCATAATTCAAAACCAAAAAGTATTCATTGACAACTGGTCCACTCTTTGCTTATTTTTTTGTGCCAAGAGAACAAAACATGACCTTAGAGAACTAACCAAACATTTTGTCATGGTACATTAAGTGAAGTAATAATACATGTCCATCAGGCTTCAATCAGGTAACATCAAATAGAAATAACAGACTTGGAAGAAAATAAGTAGGAACCCATGACTGAACTGGAAATATTCTTTCAGCCATGCCATGGAATATGTCAATCTGGGTTAAGAGCACCAATATGTAAAGATATGCCATCTCTTTAATTTTTATGGATTCTGAATCTTTTTTTGTGAAATCAGTTGTGTATATTTTGGATGGATTGAGGCTAGGGTTCTCTCAAGGAAGAAACTGTTTTGCCACATGAGACTTTTTTTTGGCTTATACAAGGGTTTTCTGTGGTTTATAGAAAATAAAGTATTATTACAGCAGTATGTGCAGTTTTATGGCACAATTAAAATTGAAGTGTTGTTACTATCCATAGACCAATGAATTTCTTATAAGATACTTAGTATTATTCTTCTAGAGGTCTTTATAATCCCCTAGCACATCACTGCTACACACTTCCAGTAATCTTGTTTTATATAGTTGTCCACATTAATTTCAAGTACAGCTGTATCTAACGTTTTTATTTTCTTAAAAGTTGTCATCCTGCATCCTAGCAGATAGCACAATTTACCAGTGTTGGAGGTTCATGGAAAAAAATCTCCTGAGAATGAAGTTCTTCTCTCTCTCTCTTTCTCTTTTTTTATCCTTTCTGCTATAAGTAATGTTCAATGTCCAATACAATGTAATCATCTTGAGGACAGAAAGTCCTATATGCAAAGGGTAGCATAGTGTATTGTAGCAGGAGTCAGAAAATTTGGGTACTAGGCCCCTGGACCTAGAATCAGTCTTGGATATATACTATCTTGTACATGTTCATGAAAGTCACCATTTTTCAGAGGTAAAGTTGGAAGAACTAATTTGAACTGAGTCACAGAAGCAAAGTTCAGTTCCCAAATCTGCCTCTTACTGCTTGTTTGACTTTAAGTAATTCTTTTCACCTGTCTACTTCCTTTTCCGTGAAACAAGGAAATTAGACTAGAAGCCCTCTAAGGTCCCTTCCAGGTCATAATGTAAAATCAACAATCCTGTCTCTGTCATGGATTATATGAACTCAAGAGAGCTGTTCAAATAGTAAAATGTAAAATGAGATTAACCCAGATGACATTAAAATCATTGCAGTGAGACCTGAAAAACAAAGTCTTTTCATGAAATATATAATAATACAAACAGGAAATACAAATGCACAATAAGCTCACCTCCAAGTTCAATAGGAGCAAAGAAAGGTAAATCAGAGGTGTCAAAGTTGAGTCCTGAAGGATTTGCCTAGCTAAGGCAAAACTCAAAAATATCACAAAGAAAATTATAATGTAATTGGGAAACATTTAACATAACAAAAATACAACACAATATAAAATTAATAAGCTAAAATGCACTATAAAATCCATTTCTACTTGAATTTGACACTACTGGGCTAAATCACATTTGGGAAATTGTTCAACACTCTCAGTGACGCTACATGTTTTCTTAGAACAAAAGTCAAGATGATTTAGGTGATACCACATAATTGAGAACCTTGAAACATCACAATCTTGGAAGAATCGGAATTGCAAAAAAGTCAAAAAAAGTAGTGGAAAGATACATAATAAATATAAGTAGATAGTAGAACAGGAGTTCTTAAGCTTTTTAATGATACTGGGCCTGTATCCCAAAGAGATCATAAAAAAATAGATAAGGACCCACATGTGCAAAAATGCTTATGACAGCCCTTTTTGTAGTGGGAAGGAACTGGAAACTGAGTGGATGCCCATCAGTTGGACAATGGCTGAATGTTATGAAATATTATTGTTCTATAAGAAACAATCAGCAGGATAATTTCAGAGAGGCCTGGACAGACGTATATGAACTGATGCTAAGTGAAGTGAGTAGAAACAGAATAAAATTGTACACAATAACAGCAAGCTCCTCAATTTTGAGGAACATGGCTCTTTTCAGCAGCAAGGTGATTCAGGACAGTTCCAATTGTCTTGTGATGAAAAGAGCCATCTGCACTCAGAGAGAGGACTGTGAAGACTGAGTGTGGATCACAACATAGTATTTTTACTTTTTTGTTGTTATTTGCTTTGTTTTCTTTCTCATTTTTTTTTCCTTTTTGATCTGATTTTTCTTGTGTAGCATGATAATTGTGAAAACATGTTAGAGGAGAATTGGACATGTTTAACGTATATTGGATTACTTGCTGTCTAGGGGAGTGAGTGGGGGAATGGGAAGGAAAAATTTGGACTACAAGGTTTTGCAAGGTGAATGTTGAAAATTATCTATGCATATGTTTTAAAAATAAAAAGCTTTTAAAAAGTTTTTTTTTGTGTGTGTTTGTTTGTTTTTTGTTTTTTTTTTTAGTGACAAAGACCTATTTTTCAATCTGGTAAAGATTCTGAACTCAGAAAATTCCTTAAATCCATAAAATGCATGATACTACAAAAGAAATTAATTCTATTGCAATATAGTTACAAAATATATATTAAAAAAGAGAATGCATAAACTCCATTTTATTTATTTTTATTAACTTTTTTATTTACAAAACATGCATAGGTAATTTCTGAACATTGACCCATGCAAAACTTTCTGTTCCAAATTTTTCCCTCCTTCCCCCATCCCCTCCTATAGATAGCAGGTGGCTCAATACATGTTAAATATGTTAAAATATATGTTAAGTCCAATACATGTATACATATTTATACAGTTATCTTGCTACATAAGAAAAATAAGATCTAGAAAGAAAAAAAAACCTGAGAGGGAAAACAAAATGCGCAAAAAAAAATCAGCATTCGTGAGAATGCTATTTTGAGGTACACATTCAGTTTCCACAGTCCTCTCTCTGAGTGTAGATGGCTCTCTTCATCACTGAAGAATTGGAACTTGTTTGAATCATCTCATTATTGAAGAGAGCCATATCCATCAGAATTGATCATTGTATAGTCTTGTTGTTGACAACTATAATTATCTCCTGGTTCTGCTCATTTCACTTAGCATCAGTTCATATAAGGTAGACCACATTTTAAGAATCCTTACTAGAATATTATTAGTGATAATTTTAAGCTTGTAGGCTATGAACTAATTCAATCATTTATTAAATGAGAAGATTAAATAACTTTTAAAGTCTTTTGTCACTCTCATATTGTACAATCCAGTTTATGCTAATAAGTGGTATATGATACTTTCCTAGAACATGTGAATTATTGTAGCAAAAAAATGAGACAACAAAGGTAAGCCACTGGTAATATCGAAACCTTATGATAAGAAAATGGTTATAGAAACAAATACTTTTAAGACATAATATGGATATTCACTGGAAAATTTAGAAAAAATACCAAATGAACAAATGTGGGTGAGAATTGGATGAGATTGTTGTTGTTATCATTGTTGTTGTTTATCCAAGATTCATGAAGAGGACCATGATATCAGGGAGGTGATGCCATGGCATGCAAATGAGTTGGATTTAAGTGATGCAGGCTGTGGAAAGTCACCAGCTTAACTTTCTGCTTCAAAGTCATCTGGATTTGTTTCTTGGGAGATGGAGTATTCTCATTAAGTTAAGTAAAATAAAGATAAAAATACATGCTCTGCCTATCTTAAAGAGTTATAAAACCATAGTTTTACTTAATCACACTTCATTTTACAATTCACAGATCAGAAAATTCTAGTACTCACTATAAAACATAGTAAAAATCAAAATTAAATATTCAGTTGAATCCAATGTCATTATTGAATTTGATATACTTCATTTTCTATATTTTTTCACCTTTTTGGTAATTTATCCAAAAGTTTGCATTAATTTTAAAAAATAAGATAGAAAGGGAAACTTTCAGTCAAGCCTCACTCCTGCCATTCATAACTGGATAAAGTAAACAATTTAGAATATCTATCAAAGTTTCCATTTAAGTTATACAATGAACTTGAAAATATTAAAAAAGAATACAAATAGTCATTATAGAACAGGAAAATGAAAATAGAAAAGATCCTTTTACAAATTGTTCTTAGTAGTGCTTCTGATAATTTGCTGAAATGATAAACTCTTTATGTTGATTCAATATTGTGATATCAGCTTTCAAAAAGAGGTCAGAAAAATTTATATGTATACATATAAAATACAAATATATACACACACACACATATATATATATATATATATATGCATGTGTGTATTACATATGTGTATATATAACCACATAGGTGTTCAAGTAAAGTGAAAGAAAAAAATAATTTTTGAGAATTTGTATTTGATTGTAATTGTAATCAGGAATCCATGCTATAGTACAGTGGAAATAACACTGATTCAAATGCGAGAAGATGGGGGTTCAAATCACATGCCTGCTACTTTGTAACCTTGATTAAGTCCTTCAATTTCTCAGGGCTTCAGCTTTTTTTTTTTTTCCTGAGGTAATTGGGATTGTGACTTGCCTAGGCTCACATAGCTAGGAAGTGTTAAGTGTCTGAGGTCAGATTTGAATTCAGGTCCTCCTGACTTCAGGGCTCTACCTACTGTGACATCTAGCTGCCCCAACTTCTGCTCCTTTTTTGTAAAAAATGAGGACTGGATGTCTTATAAGTTTCCTTCTAGCACAAGTTAGTAAATGTCTGAGACAAGATTTGAATTCAGATCTTAACTCCAATTTCAGCACTCCACTAACTCTCCCACTTACCTTTGTGATTCAGTTAAATTACATTCAACAAACATGCATTAAGTTCCATTGAAGTGAAAAGATTCTAGTCCTGAGACTAAGGCAATTATAGCAATAATTGACAAATAACCATGAATGGCATTTCCTTGGAGAAATATATCAGTTCAATATAAAGAGAAACTTCTTAATATTAAAGATGCCCCAAAGTGGCAAGAGCTGCCTTATAAGGTAAGGCATTTCTTATCACAATAAGTTAAGTGGAGCTAAGTGACAATTTGCCAGCATTTCTGTAGAGATTTGTTTTAGGTTAAATGACCTCTAGGGTATCCACTAAATCTAAGGGTCTGGGATTTTAAGAAAGAATTTTTTCCACTTTAAATAGTAATAAAAGGGGGCTTATAAATTACCAAACTGTTATTTAGTGTGCTGGCACATCATTGATATTTATACTAGGTACTACATTGTACTTACAATTTCTTGTCAAAGCATCATCAGTCAAGAGGCTTCAACTTATTTAGGAGAAGTTAAGAAATACTATTACAATTTTTATTTCTTTATTCTAGATTCTATATGACTGTTCATAAGGACATAATGTAATCAATATCTCACCAGTTACCCTTCAGACTTCTTTTCCAAACATCACTCCAAGGAAATGAATTTATTGTGTAAGTTAAACTTTCCTTCTGCAGACTTTAAGAAAGAAGGTCTTTGTTTAAATTATTGCTTTTTAATGTAGATGAGAGTCTTGTTAATAGAAAGAAAAATACCAGCTGCTTGAATATCACCTAATTATTATATTTTCCATTTGATATGCTAGTGAGGCAGGCTCAAGCAGTAGAGAGATTTGTAATTCCATCTTGAACTTTAAAAATCACTTTTGTACCAGCTCAAGGTAGTTTTTGGCAGCTGGTTATTTGGTTTCAATGTATCTTATTTAAAAGGATTTGTATAAGATATAGACTAAGAAGTCTCCCCACTTTCACACCTGGGCCCTCCCCACTTGCATATGAGGACTCAAATTTTCCCTTTGACTCATTTACATGCTCAATAACCATCAGCCAAAAGAGCTTATCTAAGCATTCCAGACAGAAATAAAACTATTTTGTGATAGTGCAGTGAGTCCAGGCTCAGGCAATTTCCCAGCTGCTGAAAAACACCCACCCTGTTCTCTACTCTGTTCTACTACACGCAACCTGATCCATCACCTGCCCTTTTAAATAGACAGTTTCCAGATGTTGTCCACCTGGAAAGAGGTCAATATTCTATTAGATCATTGACTCTATTGATTCTGTGAGCCTATTCATACTGAATTCCATCTGGCAATGATTTCCAAGTTTGTGTTCCCCTTGAGTATAAAAGTGTGTCTACCCCAGAAGTGATTAGCCAGGTAATGCACCATATTCAACAATGGAGATTTAGTCTGAGTAGTGGTAAAAACACAGAGTACCTTCAAAGCTAGAGCTAGGGTTGATATTCAAAAGACCTTTTGCCTCCAATTACTTTGATAATTTAAGTGTAAACTTTCCAACAGCTTCAAAGGATTCACAAGCTTAAATCTGTTAAAAAAAAAAAAAAAAAAAAGTAAAATAAGCAACAATTGTCAATGGTATCTAACCTGTTGGCCAAATTCTTATGCCATATAAATATAACTGATGAGAAATAGTGAAACTCCTGCTGAATTTATTATCTAGACTCAGATCTTCCTATCTTTGTTTTTGTCAACCCTTGGTTAGTGTTTTTCTTTACTGATCAATCCAATTTTACTCAAGAATTTTTATTAAAAACCATTGAAGTACAAGGCCCTACACTAAGAATGTTACATTCTGGGAATACCAACAAAAACCTTATATCTCCTATCCCTTCCTACCTTCCCCCCTACCCTCCAACTATGGGAAGCTTCTTTTGTTGGAAACAAAACATTTTTAATTTTCACTTATGTTTTCTATTTCACGTTGTGTTATGTGGTTCATTGCTAACAATAAAGGATGTCTCATAGTTCAGTAGTTATAGAACGCCATGTAGTCATAAGTATCTTTAATACTAACTTAACATTTTTGCGAAGCCTTACAAATTATTATTATTGCTGTTTCTGTTGTTGTTTTGCTTCCCAAATCTTGAAGATAGCTAGTGAGGCTCTTCAATCTATTTTACTGAAAAGACCAAATAAAAAGTTTATTAAACTGAAAAACATTAGCTTCTGATAGCCAAAATAATGGGCTTCCAATAAAAATGGTTTCTTCATTTTTTTGGGCCTTCTAATTGGGACAGCAAGAAAAAAATGTTATGTGAAATAAAATATCAAGAAAATGAATTTTATTTATTTTTGTCCAGACCTATAATTTCCTCAATGTAGGGAATTGCTGGAGTAGAAACTCTCTATCAAGGCAATCAGAAACATATATTTAATTTCATCTTAGAGAGTTGCACTGAGAATTCTCAAGGAATCATGAGAGTTTAAGTGATTTTTCCATAGTTGCTTAGCCAGCAAATATTAATTGACAGGGTATGCTATTTCTAAGGTTAGTCTTCCATCCATTATATCATTTTGCTTCTCATTAAGCTTATAGACATCAAACAAGTTTCCCTGCTTTACATTAAAATTTCTATAAATCCTATGCATATTTGGAGGTGGGGACTTAGAATTACAGTTGGAAAAAGTGGTGGCATAGAAAGAACAGATTTATTTTTTATTCAATTTCCTTCAGGTAAAAGGGGAGAATGCGTTAAGAAAAGCAATTCCTGCTAATTTTGATATCTTCATATAATCATTTTTTATTATAATTATATCCTTCCCAATACATGTCATTGCAGTCAAAATTTCATCCATCAAAATGAATTCTAATATCTAATTTTAAAATTTATTTTTAAAAAATAATAAGTACATTGCTAGAAATCATGGTCATAGACTTTAGCAGCTGAAGATGAAATAACTGAAGAAAAACTGAACTTATTAGCTACATTTTTTGCCTCAGTTTCCTTATCTGAAAATGAATTGGAGAGGAAATGGTGAATTGCTCTAGTATCTATGCCAAAGAAACTCCAAGTAGGGTCACAAAAAATTGAACACAACTGAAAAGGTTCATAACAACAACAATGGAAAATCTAAGGTATCTGCTTCCTCTCTAGGATAATTCCTGGAAAGTGTAAATTATTGTCATTTCAAATTCTACATGTCCAAAATCAACTTCATTATTTACCTCCAAAGCATTTCCCCCTACAAATTTTCTTCCTCTGACAATGACACTATAATTTTCCGAGTTATCTATGTAAAAACTTTAGTCTTCTTGGATTCATTTTTTTTTTATCTCCTCTTCAGTCTTCAACTGTTGTCAACTTTTCTTTGGAAATATTTTAAGTCCATCAACCCTGTCCAACTACAACAAACAATCTCTCAACTAGCTTCCCAATTTCATACTCTCATATTTCCATTTCATACTGCACAAAACAATTAGATTAATCCTTAACATTTCCATTTATCTGGTCATTCTTCTGTAATTACATCAAATTTAAGTCCCTATGGGTATTTATATTTTTTTACATTTATATAGAGTAATAATCTACATTTACTCTAGTGACCCAATTTTATTTTCCACTCTCCTCTAAGACTCCCCTAACTCTTAGGTTGTCAGCAGCTTTCTCTCTCCAAATAAGCATATGGTCACCTCATATCTTTGCCTTCTATTATATAATTTTTTCTCCATAGAAAGCATTTCTTCAAACATCTATCTGTCAAAATAAGGAAAAAGGATAATGAATATTTGGCAATTCTTTAAGACCCAGTTCAATCACACCTCCACAAAGCCATTGATGATCTCGCTAGTCCTCATAAATATTCTCGTTTGAAATCCTTGAAATATATATATCTCATATTTTAGAAATAAATCAAAATTAATTTTCTATTTTCTATTCTCTTTACTCTCTTGACATGCAGCATGATTGCATGCTCTTTATTGAAGATTTGAATGACCTTGTCCAACTGCCCCAGGGAGTCTCATGTGCATTTGAAAGGTAACTGGAAGAGATTTAGAATGTTTTCTGAAGAGTCTAGACAAATAAAGTATCCATTTGAATGGGGGATGCACCATCTGGATGATTGGGAAAAAGAATATGATAGGCTTTAGCAGAGACTGTTTTTAACCTAGTTTTAATAATGGAGGTCCTCCATAATTTAATCTCATTCTGTTTATCTCAGCATTAATTCTTTTTATACACAAAAAATCTTCTAACCATGGTGCAGTGGAAAATGAACTAGATTTGATTAGAGGAGCTGAATTCAAATACTAGTGCTCATTTTTTTTTTAATCTATGACACTTTAGATAAATCAATTTCTCAGGTCCTCATGTATCCTAAATGGAAATTTTAGGGGGCTAGACTATATTGGTGAAAGGGTTATTTCACTTGATTCTTAAGTGAACTTATGTAAGTTCAAAATTTGGGAGGAAATAGAATACAAATGACAGACATCATATTGCATCCTCCCATCTAGGTCCACCCCCATGCCTGGTACTACATTTTAGCCTTTACAAGGAAGAATCACATCCTTCACTATTTAGGGGGAAAAAAAATGACAAGACAGAAATACTCTGAAGTTTTCTTTTTTCCATACCTTTTTAAATAATGCACATATATACATGCACACATGTACGCCTCTTTCACCTAATCAAACAAAAAAATCTGAATAAATTGCTACTTAATTTTAATCACTGAATGGGTGTAGCCTTAGTCACACTTAGTCCTGTTGAGGACCTGAGGTTAAAAAGATCATTGCATCCGTGGCTATTGCCAGTCATTTTGATCCATATCTTTCTACTGACCCCAGATGTCTCTAGAGGGGAAAATGAAATTGATGACCTTGCATGGCCCTCTCTCATTAAATGCAATTCACTTGCATGTCATGGCATCACCTCCCTGATGTCATGGTCCTCTTTAAGAATGAAGATCAAACAACAACCTTTGTTATTAATCCAGTTCACAAACTGTAATTGGTCAGTTGGAAGAATTCTCCCTCCCTCCCTCCCTCCCTTCCTTCCTTCCTTCCTTCCCTTTCTGCAACGTCTGGGCTAGCTTTCTGGAGGATCTCAGGAACAGCCTGAGTCCTTAGCGTTAGTGGAGAAGATAGGAGAGTCACCAGAATGGTCAAAGACAGAATGTGTCATTTCCAGGCCTTCTTAGCCATTATATAATTTAGTACAATTACATCATTACAGCATCCTGAATAGTGTGAACTAGAGAACTATTATATCACCATACTAAGTACTAAGTATATATGTGCACTAGAAACCATTATATTATCAATTCCACTGAATTAAAACTTTATTTCAAGTATACTTCTCCAGAGTTCCCCTCCACTTCTCCCCCTTTCTTTTGTTTTAAAACACAGGTAATCATGCCCTCCCTGACTTCTCAAGAAAAGAAGTGAAAACACCAAAAAAGGAGGTGATCATCCCCTCCCTGACTTCTCAGGGAGGTGAGAACAGCAAATCATATATTGTTAGCATGTTTCCTCTGGACTGAAGGGTCTTACTTAGAAACAGGTATACATTTATCCATCAGCATGGGAGGTATCACATGTAGTAATATAATACAGGCTAGCAGTGATATAACTAATAACGAATCAACATGAAGGATTATACATGTCCATAAGTCCTAGAGATAGTTCAAAACCAATCTCTTGTCCATTACTTCATGTGTCAGGGAATCCAATGCCTTAAGATTTTGAAGTCCTGCAGCGATCTCATTAACAATTTTGGATGTTCATGAGTCAATTGCCGTATTCATAGGGTGAACAGTCATGCTTTTTCAGTGATGCTTATAGTCAGAGATGCAACTATTTGATGTTTCCCAGATCTTCTCCTTTGTTTTAAGGGTCTTTTCCACCTCTCTCTGATGGACAAGGCAAATACAGCTTGTTGGCACCCATCTGATTCCTTCTCCATCTGTAGAGATACAACAAACCCTCTCCCCCAAGAAGTTAATCTATCTGGTCTCATTCATTCACCACTTTCTGGATCTCTCCACATCACCTGGCAATTATCTAAAGATAGTGGAGCTGCTCACACCAGACACTGCCCTTCTGGTGGGTTATAAAACCTGTCTGCTGGAGCCAGTGCATCTTTATCAAGATGTTAATTGTATAAAGAGATAAAGAGATAAATTTAGAAGTTCTCTAGGGTTACCTGTGGCTCCCCCCCCCTTTTTTTTTTTTTGTTTTTGGAGGAGTATCTTGATGTTTCTGTTTCTCCTCTCTACTGTTGCTTGTCTTTGAGAATTAAAAGGTATGCCAGTGGGATGTCAAATCTGACACTGTGCACAGAAATGTACAAAATATTTAGAAGTATATGCAGGTCCTTATCTGTTTTTATTGCTTGTGGCACATTCATAATTGCAAATGCTTGCATAAGGAATTCAGTGACCACTCAGGCTGTCTCTTTTGCTGCTGGTATTGCAAAAGTAAATCCTGAAAAGGTGTCTAGTACAACATGGATAAAAGACAGACGACCAAAAGATTTATAATAAGTTACATTCATTTGCTTTTTTTTTTTTTTAATAGTAACTTTTTATTGACAGAAACCATGCCAGGGAAATTTTTTTTACAACATTATCCCTTGCACTCACTTCTGTTCCGATTTTTCCCTCCACCCTCCACCCCCTCCCCTAGATGGCAAGCAGTCCCATATATGTTGAATATGTCCTAGTATATCCTAGATACAATGTATGTGTGCAGATCCAAACAGTTTTCTTATTGCACAGGGAGAATTGGATTCAGAAGGTAGAAATAACCTGGGAAGAAAAACAAAAATGCAAACAGTTTACATTCATTTCCCAGTGTTTTTTTTTTCTTTGGGTGTAGCTGCTTCTGTCCACCATTGATCAACTGGAACTGGATTAGATCTTCTCTTTATCAAAGAAATCCGCTTCCATCAGATTACATCTTCAAACAGTATCGTTGTTGACGTATATAATGATCTCTTGGTTCTGCTCATTTCACTTAGCATCAGTTCATATAATTCTCTCCAAGCTTCTCTGTATTCATCTTGCTGGTCATTTCTTACAGAACAATAATATTCCATAACATTCATATACCACAATTTACCCAACCATTCTCCAATTGATGGTCAGCCACTCAGTTTCCAGTTTCTAGCCACTACAAACAGGGCTGCCACAAACATTTTGGCACATACAGGTCCCTTTCCCTTCTTTAGTATCTCCTTGGAGTATAAGCCCAGTAGAAACACTGCTGGGTCAAAGGGTATGCACAGTTTGATAACTTTTTGGGCATAATTCCAGATTTCTCTCCAGAATGGTTGGATTTGTTCACAGCTCCACCAACAATGTATCAGTGTCCCAGTTTTCCCACATCCCCTCCAACACTCATCATTATTTTTTCCTGTCATCTTAGCCAATCTGACAGGTGTGTAGTGGTACCTCAGAGTTGTCTTAATTTGCATTTCTCTGATTAATAATGATTTGGAACACTCTTTCATATGAGTGGTAATGATTTTAATTTCATCATCTGAAAATTGTCTGTTCATATCCTTTGACCATTTATCAATTGGAGAATGGCTTGGTTTCTTATAAATTAGAGTCAGCTCTCTATATATTTTGGAAATGAGGCCTTTATCAGAACCTTTAACTGTGAAGATGTTTTCCCAGTTTGTTGCTTCCCTTCTAATCTTGTTTACATTAGTTTTGTTTGTACAGAAGCTTTTTAATTTGATGTAATCAAAATTTTCTATTTCGTGATCAATAATGGTCTCTAGTTCGTCTTTAGTCACAAATTTCTTCCTCTTCCACAAGTCTGAGAGATAAACTATCTTATGTTCCTCCAATTTGTTTATAATCTCGTTTTTTATGTCTAGATCATGGACCCATTTTGATCTTGTCTTGGTATACGGTGTTAAGTGTGGGTCCATGCCTAATTTCTGCCATACTAATTTCCAGTTATCCCAGCAGTTTTTGGCAAATAATGAAATCTTATCCCAAAAGTGAGGATCTTTGGGTTTGTCAAACACTAAATTGCTATAGTTGACTATCCTGTCTTGTGAACCTAACGTGGTCCACTGATCAACTAATCTATTTCTTAGCCAATACCAAATGGTTTTGGTGACTGCTCCTTTATAATATAGTTTTAGGTCAGGTACAGCTAGGCCACCTTCATTTGATTTTTTTTCATTAATTCTTTTGAGATTCTTGACGTTTTATTATTCCATATGAATTTTGTTGTTATTTTTTCTAGATCATTAAAATATTTTCTTGGAAGTCTGATTGGTATAGCACTAAATAAATAGATTAGTTTAGGAGTATTGTCATCTTTATTATATTTGCTCGACCTATCCAGGAGCACTTGATATTTTCAATTGTTTAAGTCTGACTTTATTTGTGTGGAAAGTTTTTTGTAATTTAGCTCATATAATTCCTGACTTTCCTTTGGTAGATAGATTCCCAAATATTTTATGCTGTCGACAGTTATTCTGAATGGAATTTCTCTTTGTATCTTTTGCTGTTGGATTTTGTTGGTGATGTTTAAAAATGCTGAGTATTTATGGGGATTTATTTTATAACCAGCCACTTTGCTAAAGTTATGGATTATTTCTAATAGCTTTTTCATAGAATCTCTAGGGTTCTCTAATTATACCATCATATCATCTGCAAAGAGTGATAGTTTGGTTTCCTCACTGCCTATTCTGATTCCTTTAATCTCTTTTTTGACTCTTATTGCCGAGGCTAGTGTTTCTAATACAATATTGAATAGTAATGGTGACAGTGGGCAACCTTGCTTCACTCCAGATCTTACTGGGAAAGATTCCAGTTTTTCCCCATTGCAAATGATGCTTACTGATGGTTTTAAATATATGCTTCTGACTATTTTAAGAAAAAGTCCATTTTTCCCTTTACTCTCAAGTGTTTTTATTAGGAATGGATGTTGGATTTTATCAAATGCTTTTTTCTGCATCTATTGAGATGATCATATGGTTTTTGTTAGTTTGCTTATTGATATAGTCAATTATGCTAATATTTTTCCTAATATTGAACCAGCCCTGCATTCCTGGTATAAATCCTACTTGATCATAGTGTATTATGCTCTGGATGATTTTCTGTATTCTTTTTGCTAATATTTTATTTAAGATTTTAGCATCGATATTCATTAGAGAGTTTGGTCTATAATTTTCTTTCTCTGTTTTCAGCCTACCTGGTTTAGGTATCAGTACCATGTCTGTGTCATAAAAGGAGTTTGGTAGGACTCCTTCAGTCCCTATTTTTTCAAATAGTTTACATAGCATTGGGGTTAATTGTTCTTTAAATGTTTGGTAGAATTCACATGTAAATCCATCTGGTCCTGGGGATTTTTTCTTAGGGAGTTAGTTAATAGCTTGTTCTATTTCTTTTTCTAAGATGGGACTGTTTAGGATATTTACTTCTTCCTCTGTTAATCTGGACAAGCTATATTTTTGAAGGTATTCTTCCATTTCATTTAAGTTGTCGAATTTATTGCCATAAAGTTGGGCAAAGTAATTCCTAATTATTGCTCTAATTTCCTCTTCATTAGTGGCAGGTTCTCCCTTTTCATTTTAAGACTAACAATTTGATTTTCCTCTTTCCTTTTTTAATCAGATTTACTAAGGGTTTGTCTATTTTGTTGGTTTTCATAGAGACCAACTCTTAGTTTTATTAATTAATTCAATAGTTTTTTTTTTTTTACTTTCAATTTTATGGATCTCTCCTTTTTATTTTAGAATTTCAACTTTAGTGTTTGACTGGGGTTTTAATTTGTTCCTTTTCTAGCATTTTTTAGTTGTAAGCCCAGATTCGTTGACCTTCTCTTTCTCTACTTTATGCAAGTAAGCCTCTAGAGATATGAAATTTCCCCTATTACCGCTTTGGCTGCATCCCACACATTTTGATATGATGTCTCATTATTGCCATTTTCTTGGGTGAAGTTATTAATTATGTCTATGATTTGCTGTTTCACCCAATCATTCTTTAATGTAAGGATTATTTAGTTTCAATTATTTTTGGTCTACATTCCCTGGCTTTTTGTTGGGTGTAATTTTTATTGCATCATGGTCTGAAAAGGATGCATTCACTATTTCTGCCTTACTGCATTTGAGTTTGAGGGTTTTTATGTCCTAATATATGGTCTATTTTTGTATAGGTTCCATGAACTGCTGAAAAGAAAGTGTACTCTTTTCTTTCTCCATTTCGTTTTCTCCAGAGGTCTATCATATCTAAATTTCTAGTATTCTATTTACTTCTTTGACTTCTTTCTTATTTATTTTGTGATTTGATTTATCTAATTCTGAGAGTTCAAGGTTGAGATCTCCCACTATTATAGTTTTGCTATCTATTTCTTCTTACAGCTCTCTTAATTTCTCTTTTAAGAATGTAGATGCTACACCACTTGGTGCATATATGTTTAATGTTGATATTGCTTCATTATTTATGCTATCCTTTAGCATGATACAGTGCCCTTCCTTATCTCTTTTGATTAGATAAATTTTTGTTTCACTTGATCTGAGATCAGGATGGCTACTGCTGCTTTTTTGACTTCAGCTGAAGCATAGTAGATTTTGCTCCAGCCTTTTTACCTTTACTCTGTATGTATTGCCCTGCTTCAAGTGTGTTTCATGTATACAACATATTGTAGGATTCTGGCTTTTAATCCAGTCTGCTAATTGCTTCCCTCTTTATGGGGAGTTTACCCCGTTCACATTTATGTTAAAATTACCAATTCTGTATTACTTGCCATCTTGTTAACCCCTATTTATGCTTTTCTCCCTTCTTTCCCCTTACCCCCTTCCAGTATTAAACTCGTGAAGGCACCACTTGCTTCTCACAGCCCTCCCTTTTTAGTATTCCTCCCCCACCTTAGGTTCCTCCCCTATCTTACTCCTTTCCCTCTCAGTTTCTGTATTCCCTTCTGTTTGCTTATTCCTTCCTTTTCACTTTTCCCTTCTCACTTTTCAATGGTTGGGAGAAGTTTCACTATATAATTGAATATGTCTAACATTTTTCTCTTAAAGTCAATTCTGATGGCAGTAAAATACCCACTATATTCATCCCCCTCCATTCTTTTTCTCAGATATAATAGGTTTCCTTTGCCTCTTTGTGAGATATAGTACCCCCACTTTACCCTTTTTCTGATACAATGTCCTTTCCACCTCTAATTTCTAGAACAAAGGTATACATGTATTTTTATACATCTTTACAGCATAAATATAGTTCCCAAGATTTCTTTTTTACCTTTTTAGGTTTTCTTGGGTTCTATATTTGCAGATCAACTTCTTGTTAAGTTCTGTTTTTCTCCAAAATGAGGTGAAATTCACTTATTTTGTTGAATGACCATCTTCTTCCCTGGAAAAAGATGCTCATTCTGGCTGGAGTAAGTTATTTTTTGGTTGCATACCGAGGTTCCTTAGCCTTTCGAGATATCATATTCCAGGCCCTTGATCTTTTAATGTGGATGCTGCTAGATCTTGGGTGATCCTTATTGTGGCTCCTCTATATTTGAATTGGGTTTTTCTAGCCGCTTGGAGTATTTTTTCCTTTGTTTGAGGGTTCTGGCATTTGGCCACTATATTTCTTGATGTTTTGATTTTAGGATCCCTTTCAGTGGGTGATTGGTGAATCTTTTCAATGTCTATTTTGCCCTCTGTTTCTATGACTTCTGGGCAGTTCTCTTTGATAATTTCCTGGAAAATAGTGTCCAGAGCTCTTTTTCATCATATTTTCTGGGAGTCAATGATTCTCAGATTGTCTCTCCTAGACCTGTTTTCCAGGTCTGTTGTTTTCCAAGAAGGTATTTCACATTTTCTCCATTGTTTGTTTTTTTTGGTCTTGCTTGACTGATTCTTCTTGTCTCCTTGGTCATTCAATTCCATTTATGTTCTATTCTTATTTTCAGTGAAGTGTTTTCTTCACTCACTTTTTTATATTTTTCTAATTGTCCAATTTGTTCTATGGAATGTTTTTCCATTTGCCCATTTATTCTTTAGTGAGCTATTTTCTGTTTCCAGTTCACTAATCCTATTTTCAAAGGATTTTATTTCTTTATTCATTCTGTCTTTAAGTGAGGTGGGATGCCTTCTCAGACTCTCTTGCATAAGCCTCCCTCTCCTTTTCCCATTTTTCTTCTAGCTCTCTTGTGAGGCCTTTTAATTCTTCTATGAGATTCATCTGTGCTGAGGAACAGATGATCTCCTCCTAATGAGGATTCACCTGAGAGGTAATCTGTTTTAGTCTCCTCAGGGTTTAGAGTCTGTTCTCTGTCTGTATAAAGCTGTCAATCGTTAAAGTCCTTTTTAACTTTTGCTCATTTGTCAGAAAAGAGTCAGAGACAAACTAGCAAAGAAAAAAGGAAAAAAAAAACCACAAATGGAATCTGCTTTTTTTGGGGAGGGCTGGGTGGTGTTCCGAGCTTCCTCTACAGACTGAGGGGCAGCAGTGAGGGCACTAGCAGGACTGTGCTGCGCCTCGCTCTGAGACTCTGAGGCGTGCTGAGGACGCTGTGGGGGAGGGGTGGACGGTCTCAAGGAACTCCAGCTGTTTGGGGTTGTATTCTTCACCCCCGGTGCTTTTACCTTCTCTGCTGGGCTACTGACTTGCTGCCAGAGCAAAGTATCCAATCCTGTAGAGAAGCTCTCCTTGCAGAGACGGCTGAGATCACACCCCAACCCCCTCCGGTCTGCTCGGCTGTGAGCTGTCTCTTGAGCTCTCCCTGCTGCTGCCTGCCCTCAGCCTGTGCCCGATCTAAAACCGGCCCGCCCTCAAGCAAAAACAGACCTTTCCTGGCGAATCTCAAGGATGTCTTCTCTTGGTAACTGTTTGTGGGTTATTTTTCAGTCAGGCATTAATTCAGAGGCTTGTAATGAGATGGATCCTGAGAGAAAATGCGGAGCTTACACAGCTGTGTGCCTCCTCGCCGCCATCTTGGCTGGAAGGAGTTACATTCATTTACAAAATTTCATTGGGTCTCAAACCTCGAGGGTTCTTCCCTGGAGGGAGCATAGGAGTGTGAAAAGGAAGGCAAGCTGTACAGGCTTTTACTATGCCCCTAGCTTCCTCTTTTGTTATCCCAAACTGCAAATGTAAAGCTGGAGCAGACTGATGATATTTAGAATGAAATTCTTGGGCTTCCTGAAATAAAAGAGTATTGGCTAACATGGTTAGAAGGCATTCTGCCTTTGAATTGTTATTAAAAATAGTACCTGGAAGTCCACTATGTGAGTGGATATGCAAGATATAAATCTTACTTGAATGCTTTCTCACTTGCTCTTAAAGTTCCTTAAAGAGCTGATATATATTGGAAGCTACACATTTTATTTGGGCCGTGGTAATTCTTTGTAACTCACCTACTGAATAGGTCAAATCAGACATTATGTTTACATCTCCTGGATAATAAGTAAGAGCTAGAATGAGTGGACTGAAAAGGAATTCAGACTACTCTTTTATAGTTAAATCACAAGAATATATAGCACAAATGCTTTGTTTGGATGCATCTGTAAAAATAATTAGTCCTTTAAGAGAAACCTTAGAAACATTTTCTTGAAAAATCCATTGCCAATTATATAATAGCCAGGTCGTTCTTAATGGAGACCTGGGTGTAAAATTTGGAGCTATGGCCAATAAAATTTGCCGCTCTGGGATGGTTTCACAGCATATATTAATTTGTGCATTGGTATAAAAGGTGCATATCTTGTCAGATCTTATCCCAGATAATTGTACTGCTTGCTTAATGGCTTTTAATAAAATTCTAGCCACAAGCACTGGGTAAGAAGTAAGGCTTTGTTCTGGTTGTGCTGGGAAGTTCACCCACTCTGTCACACTGTGTCCTTGATGAAGGACTGCTGTGGGTGCCTCTTGTGTAGCAAAGATTGATATTTCACAAGGTTTTGAGTGACTCTTTCAACCACATTGGATAAAGTCAGTTCAAGTTCTCTCAAAGCCTCTTGAGCTTCTTTTGTAAGCTGGCGTGGTGAGTTTAAAGCATTGTCTCCCCATAAAATGTCATATAATGGTTGATAAGTAGTTAAGCTTAACACTGGATACATCCATTGAATATCTCCTATCAATTTCTGAAAGTTATTTAAGGTGTTCAACTTCTCTGTTCTTAAAGAAAGCTTTTGTACTTATAGTACTTATATATAGTGCTTTTAGGGGATACTTCATATCCTAAATATTGAAAAGGAGCATGCCTTTGAATTATTTTCTGGAGCTATAAGCAATTTGTAGTTCCTTAGTGTTTCTATGGTCTTTTATAGACATGCTTCTAACATTTGCTCCTCAGGTGCACATTCCAATATATCATCCATGTAATGTAATAACATTATTTTTGGAAATGTTTTTCTTAGTGGAGTAAGAGCAGCACCAATATACATTTGGTGCATAGTAGGGCTATTTTTCCCTGTGGCAAAATTGTCCATTCATATCTTTTATAAGGCTCAGCTTAGTTAATGCTGGGCACTGAAAAGGGAAGTCTTTTATAACCTCCTTATCTAGAGGGATAGAATGGAAACAATCCTTAATGTCCATAACCCAAAAAAGCCATTTTCTAGGCAACTGAGTAGGAGAAAAAGCCCAGGATGAAGAGTTCCCATAGTTTCCATCTGTTCATTTATTTTTCTTAAATCAGTCAACATCCTCAATTTTCCATATTTCTTTTTTACAGCAAATACTGGGGAATTCCAAGGACTTAGAGAAGGTTGTAAGTGTCCTTGGTCAAATGAATGTTATCACTTGTTAAGGGCCACTGTTCTACCCACACCGGTGTATCTGGTTTCCATTAAATAGGAACAAGTGAGAGTGCAGGCAAGCCTTCAACAGCAGCCCTGCCTAAAAAGCCAAGTACTCACTTGTAATCCTAACTGCTATAAAATATCTCTTACCCATAAATTGATGGAGAGTTTTTCAACTATAAAAGGAATAAAATATACTCATTCACCTTCAAATATCCATCTCAAAGGGGTAGCACTAACTTCAGCTGCTATTGATCCTCTTATGCCAGACATATGGGTGTCTGCCTTAATCTTTGGCCAATTACTGGGCCAACTGGCACTTCTAATGACTATATGATCTGCACCTGTGTCTACCAACTCTCCCAATGGTATGCCATTTACATAGAGAGTGAGCATAGGTTGGTTAGCTGTAACAGCTGCAGTCCAGAATATTCCTGGATTCTATGTTGGAAATCAAAATCTGGGTAAATATCACTAGATTTCCTATTAGGAGTCTGTATCAGTAAACATGATGCTACTACTTCTCATGGTTGATAAGTCACACTTTGTCTAGCTGTATTAGTGACAGGGATAGTATCTACACATTCCCCATTTTCCCACCTCACTGTATGGATGGACACTGTTTTTTAAGCACTCTCAGGAAGTGAAATGGTCAAGCCTACTGGTCCTGGAGGCAAAAAAAACATAGGCCAGCCAGGGACAGATTTCATCTCTCCAAGGCATATCTCAGTAGTCCCCAGCTGCATACAACTCTATTCTTCCCAATTGCAATCCCTTTCTCCCACCAGATTGCTTCTTGGCTGATTGATCATGTGTAATCCCTTTCTCCCATCAGATTGCTTCTCTGCTGATTATGTCAGAATACTGAACTGCTAAAGACTCTCTGGATGTAGCATTGGTTGCCATCATGCCCCAAGTGTTTTTTGCCTGGGGCCCTAGAACTGAACCCTGCTTCCTGTTTTCCTGAGTCAATCTGCATTCTGATGCCCAATGGAAGTCTTTGTTGCATTTTGGACATAGGGTTTTGGGTCTTGTTCTCCCACCCCCTTTTTTTCCCACTCTATCTTTATGCCAGCATTGAGCTTTCAGATGCCCTATTTAACCACATTGAAAGCACTGACAAGTTCCTTGCCAAAAGGACTCTTGTCTTTACATGTTCAAATCTTGAGAAATCCACATCATAGCTTGGATATAAAAGGTATTTGTGCCCACTGTGGCAAAGGCGTCTTATGATCTCATCTAACAGAGCATCCTTGTGTAGTCCTAGTATAATTCTTCTACAAACCTTATTAGCATTTTCTCTAGCTAGTTGTCTTGTCATAATTTCTGTTGCTACATTTTCACCTATAGTTCATATGATAGCTGTCTGCAAATTGTCAATCAGCAAAGGGTTCATTTGAACCTTGTGATATTTTCATGAAGGCTTCCCCTCTATCTTGTCTTCCTGGGAAGGTGCCCTATGCTTTGATAGCTGCAGCAGCAGCAATTTGCTTATATGATACTATAGGGTAATTAATTTGTGCTAAAATGTCTGCATAAAGAATTAAATCTGTTAGTTGATTAAAAGTGACTGGTATATTAACTCCAGGTTGCCTATTTCTTTGGGCTTATATTCTAAAGAGTTCACTATATTCAGAAAGCCACAATAAGTGTTATCCAGGTTCTAAAGATGTCCTTGCTATAGATTTCCAATCATTAGGGGTTAAAACTTCAAAAGCTGAATTCTCTAATAACATCTTAACATAAGACAATGTAGACCCATAAAAAGTACAAGCCTTTTTCAGATCTTTGATAATTTCTAGCTTAAATGTATTTTCTGTTGTCTTGACCTGAAGAGTCAAACTCTTCAATTATAGGGTATTTTTATTTTTAAATCAGATATAACCAGTCCTTCATTTTAGCTTTAATTAATGCCTTTTGTAACTGTGTCATAGAGGGAGCACAAAGATGCTGCAGCATGGATGGTGCTGATTGAGAAGCACCACACTCTTTAATTTCATCAGTAATGTACTTAACTCCTTTCTTGTCCAATTCTTCATGCTTTTCAACTGCTTTGTCAATACCATCCTCCTGTTCTTTCTCCTTTGTCCTTTTTTAAAATTTGTGGGATTCCTTAAAGCCAATTGTATTATGTTGCATATAAAGAATGTTTCCTTAGGAATTGAATCAGGACCCGTTATCATTATAATATTCAATTAGTTGTTCTCCCACTAGTTTCCACTTATCCAGCTCTAATTTTTTTCTTCCTTGGAAGACCAAGGAGGTGTATTCTAATGTACCAAAGAGTCCAATGATCTGCTCCCAAGTTACCAACAAACCTTGCTTCTTTATTAATCTAACTATGCCTTCTACACACTTCCCTTAGGGTGGGGAAGGTTCTTTTCTTAGTATTTGCTCCATTTCAGCTGAAAAAATGGAAGTGAATAGTTTACTCACCTATTTCCTGGCCACAGGGATTTTTTTCCACTGAACTTATGATCACTTCAGTTGAGCTGCTAAGCATAGGTCCTTACGTAAGTCTTTGTTCAGGTACCAAAATGTAATGTCCAGCCTAGCTTTCTGGAAGATCTCAGGACCAGCCCAAGTTCTTGGTCTTAGTAGAGAAAGCAGGAGAGTCACCAGAATGGTCAAAGATAAAATGTCTCATTTCCAGTCCTTCTCCACCCTTATATATCTTAGTACAATTACATCATTACAGCATCCTGAATATGTGTGAACTCAAGAACTATTACGTCACCATACTAAGTACTGAATATATATCTGTACTAAAGAACCATCATCTCATGAACTCCACTGAGTTAACACCTTGTTTCAAGTATACTTCTCCAGAGTTCTGGCCCGCTACACCTTTCTTTCCCTTTCTGCCTTCTGTTCATATGGGGCATCATAACCTTACATACAGATGTTCTTAAAATATTTTTTTCCTTTTTTTTGCACTTATGAACCTGCTCAAGATATCTTGGGGTTCACTGGCTATATTTCTTTCTTTTTAATTAAAAAATAATATACATTGCTTTATAAATCATGTTAGGACAGCAAAATCAGAGCAAATTGGAAAAACTATGAAAAAGGAAAAAAAAAAACAGAAAAAAAGAAGTGAACAAATCATGTGTTGATTTACATTCAGCTCCTTTCTTTTTCTACCTGCAGATGGCATTTTCTGTCCAAAGTCTATTGGGATTGCTTTGGATCACTGAACCACTGAGAAGAACCAAGTCTTTCATAACTGATAATTGTATATTCTTACTATTATTATGTACAATGTATTCCTGGTTCTGCTTGTTTCACTTGGTATCAGTTCATTTAAATCTTTTCAGGCCTTTCTGAAATCAGCTTGTTTCTCATTGTTTTGTAGAATAATAATATCCCATTATCTTCATATACCACAACTTGTTCAGCCATTCATCAGCTGAGGGGTATCTATTAGATAGATAATCATTTTCCAATTCTTTGTTACCACAAAAGGAGTTACCAAAAACATTTTTGCACACATGGGCCCTTTTCCATTCTTTATGATTTCCTTAGATTACAGACCCAGTAATGGCACTGCTGGGTCAAAGGTTATGCCTAGTTTGATAGCTCTTTGGACATAGCTCCAGATTGCTTTCTGGAATGGTTGGATCATTTCACAATTCCATCAAAAATACATTAGTGTTCCAGTTTTCCCACATTCTCTCTAATGTATATCATTATCTTTTCATGTCACTTAGTCAATCTGAGGGTTAAGAGATGGTACCTCAGAGTTGTTTTAATTTGCATTTTTCTAATCAATAGTGATTTAGAGCATTTTTATATGACTAAAGATGACTTTAATTTCCTCATCTGAAAATTGTCTGTTCATATCTTTTGACCATTTATCGATTGATACTCCCTTGGAGTATTTGGCTTGTACTCTTATAAATTTGACGCAGTTCTTTATATATTTTGGAAATGAGACCTTTATCAGAAACATTGTAAATATTTTCCCCAACTTTGTACTTCCCTTTTAATCTTGTTTCTGCTGGTTTTGCTTGTGTAAAAACTTTAATTTAATGTAATCAGAGTTGTCCATTTTGCCTTTCATAATGCTCTCTAGTTTTCCTTTGGGTCATAAATTTCTCCCTTTTCCAAAGATCTTATAAGTAAATTATCTCTTATACTCCTAATTTGTTTATGGGATCATCATTTTTGCTCAGATTATGTATCCATTTTGACTTTATTTTGGTATGAGGTGTGAGATATAGGTCTATGTCAAGTTGCTAACATATTATTTTCCAGTTTTCCCAGCAATTTTTTTCAAATATTCAGTTTTTATCCCAGAAGCTGGAGGTTGGGGCTTTATCAAATAGTAAATTACTATAGGCCTTGATTATTTCATTGTGTATCTAATCTATTCCACTGATACAACACTTTTTTTCTTAGCTAGTACCAAATGATTTTGATGACTGCTGCATATATATATATATATATATATAATATATATATATATTTGGTATTACTAAGCCACCATCCTTTGTATTATTTTTCATGAATTCCCTTGATATTCTTGTCCTTTTGTTCTTCCAGTTGAATTTTGTTATTATTTTTTCTAGTTCTATAAATTTTTTAATAAAAGATTTTCTATTTCTATAAAATAGTTTTGTAGTTTGATGCCAAGTAATTAACAAGTAGACCAATTTAGGCAGAATTGTCATTTTTATTATATGTTTGGCCCACCCATGAGCAAATGATATTTTTCCAATTGTTTCCAATTGTTTATCTCTTAGATTTCTTTCTTAAGCACCATACCTTAAACAACCATTCTGATTGTCATTGGCCACTAATAAATCCTAAGCCAAGCCCTATTTGGTCTCAGTTTGGGTACTGATTAACTCAGATTGAATGTAAATAGCTATCATTTATGCATTGCCCAGAAACCCTGAGGATCTTCCTCTTCCAGATGTTTTCATTTATTTATGTAGATTTTTTTGGACTAGGTGAAAGAGGAGATTCTTTGTTTGAATTGCTACCTAACCTTAATCACTGAATAGGTGCAGCCTCAGTCAAACTGAGACTTGTGGAAGATTTTAGCTTAAAAAGGCCACAATCTCCCACTATATCCAGGTCCATCACCAGTCCTTGTGATCTATATCTTGCCAATGGACCAGATGACTCTGGAGGGGAAAGTGAAGTTACCACTCTTCCTCAATTAAATCCAATTCATCTGCATATCATGGCATCATCTCCCTGATGGCATGGCCCTCTTGGAGAATTAAGGAGAAAAAATAACACACACTATACCACACACACACAAGCCAGAGAAGTGATTTATTTCTTTAAAAATGCTGGACAAGCTTAAGGAATAAGTAAAGGTTAAGTTAATTACTAGGAGGTAAAGTGATGCCTTTTGGAAACTGAAGGTAATTAGAAGAGAATGGTAGTGAAGGTTATACCCGTTGGGAGTTCTATCTACTTAGTGCAAGGCAGGGAGACTTAAAGGTTGGTCTTTGTGAAAGAATTTCTCATTTCTGGATGTTATTTTTCAGATTTATGTAGTTTTTCTTCAACCAGCAAATGAAACACTTCTTTTTTTGATCATGTCAATGAAATGCTTTTATTAGCATTAAATGACCATGAATAATACCTTACAATAAGTTTTATAGATTTAGGATGAAAAGTCAGAGTGTTGAGAAAGTTCTTACTCTATGACCTATAACCTGGTTTAAGTGAAGGTATCTGAAACACAGGTTACAATCATGTCATTGTTTGTTGTTCAAGATATATACATTGTGGCTTCCTAAGTTTTTGAGAACAAAGACCATGTACAGCCATCGTACCTTCTGTAAGGCTTGGTACATGTAATCCCTGGAAACAAAAAAAGGCTAAAAAATGATGCTGTCTCTGTCCTCATGCAAAATTACTGAGGATGGGGTGGGATATAGCAGCATATACTTGCTAAGTACATTATTTTTTTCAGTTAGAGGATTTACTCTGAAGGCCTGAGAATCTAATAGAATGTCTAGCAAAAGTTAATTACTTCACAATAATCACTTTGCTATTTTGGAGCAGCTGTATAGAAGTCAGTATTCTGTAATCATAAGATAATTTCCTTTTTTTTTTTTTTTTTTTGATTCCCAGGCTGAAAACTTTTAACATAAGAGGGTTATTTTCAATAAGGTTGCTTGCGTCAAAGACCATTCAAGGCTAAAGTAGATTTGTACTCTGGTGCTCTAATTGTATGCTGCAGTATAGAGATTGAGATGCAAATACTTAGAACACCCAGATTATGAAAGGAAAATTTCCCTGGAGTATTTGATTGGTACAATGTGTTTTCCTTCAGTGGTAGATGTTCATTTGTAGTGGCTTGTACTATATGTGTTCTAAGTGTCTTCTGAATTCTGTGATTATGCTGTATTTATTTTATTTCTTGTGAAGTAACCTGAGATTTTATTTCTCATTGTGGGAGGTGGGGAGAGAAAGGTTGAAAGTAGTCTCAAAAATGCTACTTTCTTTTCTTTTTTGGGGATAGATGATATGCTATAATTGCTAATTATGTTTTCAGTAGGACAATGAAATTAATGCATAAAGTAAAAAGTCTTCATTGGTTATATGTTTATCTCACTTTAAGAAAACCAATACACAGACATTGAGATTTGTTAATGCATAGGACAGCAACAACTATACAAATTGAAATCAGAAACTCTCCAAGGTAGAAAAGCAAAAAGGATTTATTAATGATCTTAAGAGAAAGGGTAACTTCCCAAAATCAAGGTATCCTCACTATAGAAATGACTGTACACCACAGAGAGTGGATTATATAGCCCTAAAGGAATTTATCCTCCCCCAAATTCCCCCCAACTCATGCCTTCTGACCTTTTCTCCCATTGGCTGGGGAGTCCAGGATCACAATTTAAATATGGAAATCTACCAAGAGACTAATAATCTCCTCACAGACTAACTAAAAATCTATCAATAGATTAAGAACAAGGAAGTTAATGTTACTAGTCAGTGACATACTCTTTACTATATTAGGAACTTAATGCTAATGTGGTGAAAAAGAAAGAGGAAGGGAAATGTATGCTTGCCTAAAATAAGCTAGCACAAGTTGTTACTGCAAAGCTTCAAACTATAACTAGGGCTTAGGTCGAGATTACATTCATATGAGGGGTTTTCACTCCGTTTATCCCATTCAGTAAGAAGATAAATTTGGAGATAATAACAAGTACAGAAAGAGTAATAATACCTTTTTTATGCTAGGCACTGTAACAGGTAATAAACTATGTTTAAAGAACTAAAAAAAAAAAAACACTAACATAGAGCTTCCAGAATTTAAAATGCTATTTAATTTTACCTATTATTTCAGAAAAAGATTTCATATAGGACATAGAGTTAAGAAAAAAAAGGAGGAAATGAATTCTTTCTAAAGGAGGCAACTTTTCAAAAGAGCAGGGACTAGAGATAGAATATGAAGATCCAGGAAAAATTTGTGGGTCAGTTTGACTGGAATATTAAGGTTGTGTAAAGAAGGATAACTTGAAATAAATATGAAAAAAACATTGTTTTAAAATTATGGAAAACCAAGGTTAAGGAAATTGTTATTTACATCTTTAAAGACAATAGGAAGCCACTGGAGATGGTTAAGCAAGAGAATAAGATGGTTAAGGGTTGTGCCTTCAGAAGATTATTTGGGGAGCTTTGATAATTATTTGGACTGGAAAAACACTATAAATAAAATATAAAAATAAATAGAAATAACTATGATTGAATCCTCAAAACCTAACAGAGCTTAATACATAATGGGGATATATATATATTTGTATATTTGTTGATTGATCAGGCAAATACTTGTCCAGACTACCTTTCTTGAGGGTCTCTGGATGGGCCTTGGTCTTAGATGGAGAAGTGATGAAGGCAGGAGAACCACCATGAAGATGGTCCAAGGATGGAGTCTGGCTGGGTCTGGGGTCTGGAGTCTGGAGTCTGCAGTCTGCAGTCTGGAGTCTAGAATCTGGAGTCTGGAGTCTGGAGTTTGGAGTTTGGAGTTTGGAGTTTGGAGTGGCGCTCCAGCACTCTCACTCACATCCCCTCTTTTGAGTCTGCTTATTTCAAGTCCTCTCAGCCCTTAAATCACCTCAGTATGATTACATCATTACAGCACACTAAGTATGTGTGAACTAGAGTACCTTTACATCACCACTAAATACTAAGTATATGTGAACTAGAGAACTATTATCTTGTCAATCACAGTGAGTAAACACCTTGCTGTAAGTATTCTTGTTTCAAGTATACTTTTCCAGAGTTCTGGCCCTCTGCAAATACTGATAAAACTTAAATTGGGATTCAAATCTTCTCAGTCAATTTCAGGGAAGAGACAGATGATAGAGATATATAAATAAAAGAGCAAAGAATAAGAAATTAATTGGATATAGAATATAAAGAAAAAGTAAAATTTAAAAATGACTCTGAAGTTGTGAATCTAAGTGACTAGGAGGATGATAGTGCCTTCAACAGAAAAAAAAAGTCTTGAAATAGGAATTGATTGATTGGGGTGAAATAATAGCTTCTATTTTCATCATGTTGTGTTTGAGATTCCAATTAGATATCTAGATAGGAGATACTCAGTAGGCAACTGGTAATCAAAGAATTATGAATTTTGAGTTGCAGAGATTTCAGAGTGAAGCAAGACAGAATTACTCACCTCTGCTTTGTAGAAGCTCTAGCTTCATTTAAATTTCAGTTCAAGAATTATATCCTAAAAGATAATGATGAATGTTAGAGGAAATATGGGAAAACTAGGACACTAATACACTGTTGGTGGAGTTGTTAATTGATCCATCCATTCAGGAGACCAATTTGGAATTGTACCCAAAAGGCTATCAAAATGTACATACCCTTTGATTCAGCAGTGTTTCTACTTGGTTTATATTCCAAAGATTTAAGATATCTTTAAGATATCCTTTAAGAAGGAGTGAAAGGGAGCCACATGTGCAAAAATGTTTGTGGCAGCCCTTTCTGTAGTGGCAAGAAATTGGAAACTGAATGGATATCCAATAGTTGGAGAATGGCTGAATAAGTTGTGGTATATGAATGCTATGGAATATTAGTGTTCTATAGGAAGTAATCAACAGGATGATTTTAGATAAACATGGAGAGACTTACATGAACTGCTCTTAACTGAAATGAGTAGAACCAGGAGATCATTATACAACCACAAGATTATATGATGATCAAGTCTGATGGACATGGCTCTTTTCAATAATGAGATGACTCAGGCCAGTTCCAATGATCTGGTGATAAGAGAGCCATCTAAACCCAGAGAGGACTATGGGAACTGAGTGTGGATCACAACATAGCATTTTCACTTTTTGCTGTTGTTTGCTTGCATTATATATTTTTCTCATTTTATTTTCCTTTTTGATTTTTTTGTGAAGTAAGATAATTGTATAAATATGTATGCATATATTGGATTTAACATATATCTTTACCACTATTGACTCCAACAACTGTAGAACATTTAATCACTTAGAAACAAGAGTAGCAGAGTGTAGAGACAAGTCAATCAGCAAGTGTTTAAGTGTTTATATGTCAAACATTTTGATAAAAACCAAAAAGGTAATGCTCGGGCTAGCTTTCTGGACGTCCTCCAGAAGGGCCTTGGTCTCAGCAGGATAGACACCACAAGAATGGACAAGAATAGAGTCCAAAATCTTTATTGTCTCTTACACAGTCTGTGTCTGTCATAGTCTGACCCAATCTCAGTCTGATTCAGTCTCCTCCAGCAGTCTGATAATCTGCTAGTCTCAATCAGTCTCCCTCTTGATCTTAGTGCAGGAGGCAGGAGAGCCACCAGGAGGATGGTCAAAGATAGAATGTCTCTATTCCAGTCCTTCTTAGCCCTTATATTCTTTATTTAATTACATCATTACAGCATACTGGTTATGTATGAACTTAAAGAACCATTACATTACCATATTAAGTACTAAGTATATATGTGAAATGGAAAACAATCAATTCCACTGAGTTAACACCTTCTTTCCTTGTTTCAAATATACTTCTCCAAAGTTCCACCCTCTACATTAAAAAAAAAAAAACATGCTCAGCTCTTAGAACATTTATGTTCTAATGGGTATAAAAGGAAGCTGACAAGCAAGGATTTCAGGGAAGAAGATACTCATCTTAAGCTACGGTGAAGAAAGAATTCCAGAAACAGAGGACTAGCATCTGGAGAATGAGAAGTAGGCATGGAAGGTTTGAGTTTTTTACTTAAAATGGAGTTTCTAGGACGGCCTGATCTATCAGAGTAAAGGATGAAAGGATGGAGGGATGTTTTAGCATGAAAAGATTTCTTGTAGTAATAACAAAGGCATCTGGCAGGATAAAAAAAGAATTCAAGGGCAGAGGGATCTTTCAATGTGAGAAGGCTGTTTTTGGATATAGTGAAGAAAAAAGATCTGGAGAGTCAGGAATGGAGCCCAGAGATGAATGAATGAATGAATAAACATGCTTGACCTGTCTGAGTTCTTCTTTAAAATGGAGGTTTGAGGAAGAAAATATTTATCAGAGGAAGGGATTAGGGAGATCTTTTAAGGGGAGAACATTGCTAGTTAATCATGGAAAATCATCTTTAAGAATGAGAAATCTGCTGAAGAATAATAAAGAAAGAAATTCAGAGAATTAGAAGTAGAGCCCAAAGAGCAATAAAGGAGGGAGTAACAGAAGAATGAAGGAATATAGTTGGAGAGGGACCAAGGTTCTTTCTACTCCCTTTTTAGAAAAAGCAGAATGATTTGCAATAAATATGATAAGCTGTGTTAACATAAAAGCAGTAAATATGACATAAACTATTATTTAATTTATAAATTTGCTTTATTATTGTGAGTGAGGATAGGTTGCAACACATTACTGACAAGGACTTACAAAGGAGAAGTGGAATAAAAAATAACATCAAAGAAATATACACTGGGGGGAAACAGCTGGTATTATGTTGAGATTGAGAAAGAACCAGTTCAAAGTCTGTGAAAATTATTGACATCCTTCCAATTTAAAAAAGAAATCCTCCTAGGACCTTTGGTGTTCTTCTGGCTAACATGTGGCAGTACATGGATTAGAGCCTCACAGGAAAGTTTTATAATCTTCATTGTTGGAAGAAATAAATTGCATTAGTGATCAACCAATAATCTTGTTTTAAAACAATTTGGGTATAGTGTATTATAGTTCCATGCACTCTTCAAAATTCTTGGGATCCTCTGCCTCATCAGATGTTGAATCACTTTCCTTGTAATCCTTGTGATCACTTCTTGATCAAGTACTTATACATACCTGAATTCTTTATCTAGATCTGGAATCTTCATTTCTTTCTGTTGTTAATGTCTTCCTGGTTGTATCTACTTATTTGAAAGATTTTAAGTTTTCTTTCTTCAAAAATATTTCATAACTTCAGTCTTCCCTTCCTCAATTTCTTCTCTTTCTTTCTTTCTATCTCCTCTCTAATAGAGGTTTCCATAGGGCTTGGGTCCCAAAGCATTCCAGTCTCCTCTCACACTGAATAATTGATGGTTCACCAATGTAGGTTTCTGCCCCAAGTGATTTATGGGAATGGGGATAGAGGTTGGGGTAGGAAGAACTGGGCCAATTTGGATGCTAGTCTCTTTTCGACCAACTTAATGAAGTGCCACACAGCCCCATATGCACAGGCGCATTCCCTCTATTCCCCAGTTCTGATGACATAACATACTATCAATTCCACTACAGAAGTCTGACAGATTTCTGCCAATTGTAATTTGGTTATTTGTGGCTCTTAGAAGAGGGGTTACTGAAGTGTGGAATTGAGGTCTATTATAAACCTGTGCATTAGATTGTGAAGTCTACTAACAGAAGATTGTTATGTATTTATTAAGGGTTTAGGAATATTGATCTCTGCCTTTAGTTATTTTTTCATCTTGCTTGGGTTCTTGGTGACAGGTGAAATTGCTTTATCTATGAATTTGGGGGAGTTTCAAGATTAGAAAAAATTTTAACCTTCCATATCCTTAGTTCCTTGATCTAATAATTTATTATGCATCTGTTGTATTTTAGGCAGTTTGTTCAACTCTGAAAATACAAAATGAGAAATAAAACAACCTCTATCCCCAAGGAATCTATCATTTTCTTGGAAGGAAGGGGTTATGGAAAGAATGAAATATAAAAAATTAAAACAAAATATGCAAAAGTCAATACAAGGTATTTTCATGAAGGAAAGCCTATCAACTGCAAAGGTTCATGAAAAATCTTATATAGATGGTAATATTTAAGCTGAGCATTAAAGGAACCTAGGAATTTTATAAGGCAGAGATGAAATAAAAAGTATATTTTGTTGCTTTCAACCAGGAAGCATCTAAGCTATTGACTTAAATGGATCATCTGCAAGTTATTAAAATTTAAGCAGACTTAGCAGAGATGTAGAGATGAGGTAGTGGTAAGGAGGGAAACTTAGATGAATCAATCAAATTGATTTTTAGCTGTAGGCAATAACATCATTTTTTCTTTTAGTCATTCTAGTGGATTTAACAGGAGGTTTTCAAGATGCTCATTACCTTCTTCCCCTTTATGCCTCCTCCCCTTTCTCTCCTTTTCCCACCCTCATCTCTACTTTTCTTAGTATCTCCCTTTGCACCCTTATAAGATGAATGTATAATCGATGCGTGTGGCCCTAGAGTGGGCAACCCACTTTTCCTTCCCGCAGGGTGGAGTGGCAACCACTGTTTCTTGGCACCAAAAAATGTGACCCTCCTGCTTGGCACAATCAAGAACTGGAAATGTACCATGACCAAGTCTCTTTTATATCAAATCCAAACATTCTTGTTAAGTCTGGGACTCAAATTGCAATCTCAATGCCAGAGGTTGGCAGACTTACTCAGTCCTCAGTGTGCTAAGTCAATCTCATGACAATGAGTAAGAGTAGATATTTCTAGTCATCTATATATTGAGAACTCAGAAATATCATTGATTTTGTGCTTTCCAAGAAAGTAAACGACTTAAAGACAAATCTAAAATAACCTATGCAAAGAGGATATAAAAATTTATTTTTCTATCATTTGTAGCTATTGTGTCTATTTGCAAAAAATAAATAATCCTCCAAACACAAACTCAGATCTACAGTCATGATTTCCATGCTATTATTTTGCTAAGGACACTTTCATTGGTAATATTCTCTCTTAGAATGAGAGCATGAATCTTAAATTTGACAGAATAATAACCTTTCTTTTCCTTGGTAAGGGAGAAGGTAGATCAATGACATATTAGAAGCTTGATGCCTCCTCCAACAAAGGTGCTATTGACATCATACTATGTGATTATTCTCTGATAAATGAAGACCTTTATTCTATTGAAGAGGTAATCAGTTTTCTGCCCCTAAAATAAGCTTATTTTTATTTTGAGAAGATAGATATGAGAATAAACAGAGTAATAAAAGGCTAGGTAGCCCATCTTTTATTAGTGCAATATGACTTTCTACAACCCAAACTAAAAGTGGTTAGCTAAAATGTTCACATACACATTGAGTAGTGAGATGTTGGAAAAACTGCAAATGTGAGGTGCCCTAAATTTATCTCTTGGCAGCTTCCATCTTGTTCTGAGGTTCACCCTCTGGGGTCAAATAGAATGAATTGAATATATTTTTCAAAACATTGTTGTTTTTTCTCATTGTATAATATGGCTATATAGGATGTTAGGCAGGGGTGGAGAGGAAGGAGAAAAAAAGCTTTGGAGGACTGAAGAAAAAAGAGCAAGGAATCTCTTTAGCTCAGGATACACAAATTCCTCATAGCTCTATGCTTATCATTAGTGCCACTAATGTATATTATTAGAAATGATTTTCAGTGAAATTCTATAAATACAATTCCATATTTATCCTGTAACTAAAATGCTTATCATAAGCATTTTATTATTATATTATATTATAAGCATAATTATTAAAAATTAAGGAATGCATACAACTGATTTAAAGTCCAATTTTTGCTATTGCCTAAAACTAGTTCTTTTTTGTTTATTTGTATAAGGAGAGCAAAGGATCAGTTTTATGTTACAACCACTTCAGTTGCTGCAGATTTTATCTGCCTTCTGATTTATTAATGAAATTGTTTTCTGTCTAATAGAATTGGTATTGTCAGCTAAATATCTCTTTAAAAGTATATAGGACAATGCTGTGTTGGAAGATATTCAAAGGAAAAAAAAAACAAAAATGATTGAAATGTGTGGAATGTGCCTCATGAACTAAGATTAAGGATCTTTTTTTGAAAAATTGTATCCACATGTTTTGAACCCACAGAGACATGCAGAGAGACAACAATGTCAAGGCAGCTGAAACTAATTTTAAGTCAATGCTCATAGGGGAAATCTAGTTGCATGATTATTCAAGCACCTGCAACTGGATGACTTTCTCCTTGTAGAGGAATGGGCAGAATAATCTTTGTCATTGTAAACCATATGGATTATTCATCACTGAGTGGCTTGGCTATCTCCCTCTCCCTATCACGAGACAGATGAATTATGATTCATTGCTGCAGGGATGGCACAGAGTATAAAATGCCCTTGACTCTAAATCAGAAGATCTGGGATTTTGTCCTAATTCCATCACTCACTAGCAATATGGCTTAGAGAAAACCACTTGAACTCTCTAGATCTTAATCTCTTCCCAACTAAAAAAAGTACTAGTCTCTGAAATACCTTCTCAACTTTATGATACTATAAATTTATGATACTATGAAATACATAGTTATCCATAAGCCTTTGTGCCTAATCTAAGCACCTTTATAGTTGTTTTCTTTTTGTTTTTGAATATACAATCTAGCCAAGTGCTTTGCCCTTGTAGGTCTAGTGATAGGTACTTATTAAATTACCCATAAATCAGATCGAATTTGGATTACCACTGGTTTGTTGAAGTTGGAAGAAGAAAATTATTAGGTATGGAAGAGAGCTTAGAGATCAGCTAGACCAACTTCTTATTTTACAGATGAAAAAACTGAGGCCCCAACAAATTAAGTGGCATGGCCAAGATTGTACAAGTAATAAGGAATAAAACCAGTATTCTAACAAAAATATCCTATGAATCCCAATTTATCGCATGTTTCCACTTCAACACATTACTTCTTTCATCATTGAACTTGATGAGAACATCCTTCCAAGGTACTCCTCTTCAAGTCTGTATTAGACACCAATATTTCCATTATTATATTCTCATTTATTATTCTTGTGTAATACAATGTATACCTAATCTTGTTGTCTAAGTCAATTCCTGGTAAAAAAAAAAAAAAGGCTAGATTAGGTGCTTAGGAAAGTACATTAACCCTTTGGGTCCAACATGATAATATTTAATATCAGGAACAAATGTCTATATGTAGTGACACTAAATAAATAATGACTGACAAATTTCTTTATAGCAACTCTATAATTTTCTGCTTGGTTAAGTTGCACCACTAACTCATTTCATTGGCATGTATTTTATGCCTACTATAGAACAGGAGATGAAATTGGTGACAAAGTTATATCCTATCTGGTAGAAGTCAAATAGCCAACCCCACACTTTTCTTGTTTCTATTTTGCTCTCTTAACAATTAGCTAGTGGCCAAGTGGAAAGAGTGCCAACCATGGAGTCATGAAGACTCTTCTTCCTGAGTTCATATCTGGTCTTAGACACTTACTAGCTGTGTCATCCTGGGTCAGTCATCTAATCCTTTTTGCCTTGGTTTCTTCATCTGTAAAATGAGTTGGAAAAGGAAAGGGAAAACCACCCCAGCATCTCTGCCAAGAAAATCTCAAATAAGGTCATGAAGACATGACTGGAAAACAATTCAATGAAAACAACAATCAGTGGTTTTCATCACCCCCAGCTCATAGGCAACTCCCTCTCATAAATCTAGGTTATTATTTTTCACTGAGAACACAAGTTCATACTAAAGATGAACTATCAAAACTTTAATTAGATGAATAAAAACATGGTCACAGCAGCTGTAGCAACCACAGTAACAGAAACTGAGGTAAATCTCAATCCTCACCTTAGACTGAAATCTCAGGGGAGATAGAGATCATTGTGCCAATGATCAATAAAGGATCATTGTTTGATCCTTTATGGCCCCAAAACTACAGAAAAGAAAGTCAAAAAATGTATTTGCTAATCATACATGTCTCATCACCAAGATTTCAAATTGGCAATGGAACATGTAAATAACATTCAAACTTATCAATCAGTCAATCATTAAAATATTTAAGTACTCATTTACCAGACACTATGATAAGCAGTGAGAATAAAAAAGAAAGAGAAGAAAGAAAATGAAAAACAAAAGAAAAAAATGAAAGAAAGAAAAAAGAATGAAAGAAGGAAGGAAGGAAAACAAAGAAAGAAACACGCACAGAGAGAAAGGAAAGGAAAGAGAGAGAGAAAGAAAGGGAAAGAGAGTGAGAAAGGGAGAAAGGGAGGGAGGGAGGCAGGGAGAGAAAAAGAGAAAAGAAAAAAGGAAGATAGTTTTAGATTTCAAGAAGTTTATAATTTAATAGGGAACACACATGCACAGGGAAGCTAGAGGGTGGGAGGAGAGAGGAAGTTATTCAGAACTGGAATATGATGGAAAAGTCCAATAGAATACAGCTACAGGTGGAAAATAAAGAAACAACTGGCCAAGGGACCCCCCTTTAATGGGGTCTCCTTCTATCTTTAAGTCTAAAGAGTTTTAGAGGCAGAGGATATTGATGAGATGTAAGATCCAGGGCTGATAAGATCTTTTAGGATGAATACGATCCTGGAGCATGATGGAGAAATCCAAAGGAATAAAGCCAGATAGGAAATGATAAATAGTATAGAGCTACTCAGGATTCTGAGTTTGATTTAAGGAGGTTGACTCTAGGAGACTCATCTACCTTTAACCTATTGCTCCTACCTGAACTTAGTACAAGAAAAATTTCCCTGTTTACTAATGGTTACTCAGTTCTCACAAACGTAGGTAATAAGATCTCTAACTCTTGCACAGACTCTCAATGTATTATGTTTATATGACATATGGGGTAGAATTCACTTAAGTCCACAGAAAATCAATGAGATGCAACAGACTCCTAAAGAATCCATGAGCAAAGTCAGAAACAGAAGGTTTTGAAGAAATTGAGACGAAACAAGTGGAAGCATTGAATGAGATAGGTTTTTTTTGCAAAAAATTTAGCTGAGAAAAGGAGAGATGCAGGCAAGGTGATGAATGGTTTTGTTGTTATTACTATTGTTATTTTAGGATAGGAGAGACCTGAAAATGTTTCTAGTCATCAGAGAAGAAATTAGAAGATAAAGAAAATTGAATATTGGGAGGTATGGGTATATTATATTGGAGAAGACTGAAGACAGTAATATGAAGGAAAATGTAGAAGGGATACCATATTATCAGAAACTTTTGTGAAGAAGTAGATATTTGAAATCATGTAAGAGGAATGTAACATAAGGAGAATAAGGGGAGAGAAAGGGACTCTTGAGAATAGTCTCAATTTTTTCAGGGAAGCATAAGGTGAGATCCTCAAAAGAGATTGTGTCAGGAGGTACTGAGGTATGAGATGTGAAGAGAAAATTGTTGGTGGAGTTGTGAAATGATCCAAGCATTCTGCAGAGCAATTTAGACAATACACACAGGTCTATAAAACTGTGCATATATGCCTACCTTTGATCCAGCAGTGCCACTACTGGATCTGAATTCCAAGGAAATCATATAAGGGGCAAAATGACCCACATGTAATAAAATGTTTGTAGTGTCTCTTTTAGTGGTGTCAAAGAAATGAAAATGAGTAGATGTCCATCAGTGGGGAAATGGCTAGATAAGTTATGGTATATGAAAGTAATGAACTATTATTGTTCTGTAAAAAATGATCAACAACTAATTTTAGAAAAGTCTGGAAAGATTTACAAAAAGTGATGCTGAGTAAAACATAAGCAGAACCATGAATACAGTGTACACAATAATAGCAAGATTGTGCAATGATCAAATATGAAAGATTTGGTTCTTCTTACTGGTTCAATAGTCCAAGGCAATTCCAATAGAATTTGGATAAAAAATGCCATATACATCCAGAAAAAGAACTATGAAGATTGAATGTAAAGCAACACATAATATGTTCAATTCTTTTTTCTGTTTTTAATCTCTCTCATGGTTTTTTTCCTTTTGCTTTGATTTTTCTCTCCCAACCCGATTTAGAAATCATGATCTCTCAGCTGGGGAACACCAGAGAGGACTTGGAGGGTCAGTGGCGAGGGTCTCTGGCAACAGGATGGAAGTCCAGTGTGAAGTTGGACCGATCCCAGGCCCTGCAAAACAGAATTCTGTTGATTCAGTGCACTCCATCTTACAGATACAATGAGGTCCCAACACCTAAAAGCTCCAAGGCAGAAAAGAATGCTTGTGGAAAGTCTTCAAAGGATCTCTGAAAAGAAAAACACCATTTTGCTAATCGAGTAAAAGAGATGGAGGAAAAAATTAGAAAAAGAATTGAAAGTGGTACAAAAGGAAATGTAAAAAGCTAATGAGGAGAGAAATGCCTTAAAAAACAAAATTAGCTAATTGGGAAAGGGGGTACAAAAACTAACTGAGGAAAATAATTCTTTAAAAATAGAATTGAGCAAATGGAAGCTAATGACTTTATGAGAAATCAAGATAAAATAAAAGCAAAACCAAATAATGAAAAACCAAAAAAGTGAAATATAAAATAATTGTAGCAAAATAAAATATTTGGGTGTCTATGGACTCAATTATCAAACACTTTTCCCACAAAAAGTCTGATGTGAACAACTGGAAAAATTTCAGTTGCTCATGGGCGGTCTGAGGGAATAAAATAAAAATGAAAATTCTACCTTAAAAAAGAAGTAATCAAGTAGGACAAACAGTGGAAGTGTCTTTTTATAGAAAATACAGCTGAGATTAGTTAGTACCAATTCAAAATGGGTCCAGTCAGCAAGGCTACATGATTTCTTTCATCAACCACTTCTTTTAAGTTGCAACAATCCATTACATATCTTCACTGCTTTTGCCTATGGGCTTCCAACTCACTATCCCTGTCCCCCTCCCCCAGTTTAATGCCAGACTCACAGTCTTCTCCACTCCACTTACTTAGTTCCCTTTTTCAATCACCATGCTCTCCAAGTTCCTCATTTCACCAACTCCCAGAACTTCAAAGGTGATCAAAGGATATAGTTCATTTTTTAAAATTCCCACATTGTACTTGGTACCAGTAGAAGTACAAATGAGTTTGAATAAGTTTGGCATAAATAAAAAAATAACCTGAAAACCAAATGTATAAACTAAGCAGCAGGAGGAATTTTTTAAGGATGAGGTTGGCTTATTATTTCTACCATCTTTTTGTAGAGGTAGTGGGAATTTCATCACCTCAATCATTTTCCACTGGTCTGGGCAGAGGACAGAACACCTGGCCAGGAAACAATCCTTTATTGGCGGGGAGATAGAGAGCTGACCTCATGCTGAAGGCATTTTCCACAGAGTTTATAGTGAAACTTTGATAATCCCATTGATTCGAAACACCTCTTAAAGCAACACATGTTTTATGATCCCCAAAGCCCTTTGGGCCTAGTATGCAATAGAAGTCTCTTACCTATCTCACCAGCAGGTGCAGCTACTACATGGAGAATAGCACCCTATATACTCTAAGTACCAAGTATCATGTCATTCATTTTGGGAAAAAAACTTGAATCCAAAGGGTCTCTAGGCCTAATATATAATTTCTGCTTTCATTCCTTCAGTATGTTGATAGAAGAAAAAAAAGGAGAAGATGCCTTTCCAAGTCTTTAAATATGCTTCAAGTTCTTTTTTCTTATTTTCTTCCAAGTCCAGTATAGAGTATTTGGCAGTATAGCCTTTTTGGATAATAAACTGAAGATGAACATTTTTTGAGAGATAGCAAATGTTCTTATGTACGAAGTTTGGAGGGGAAGTAATGGGGTGGGTGCAGGGCAGGGAACATTGCTCCCAGAAGAGGTGACCTATTTCCACAGAGTTGCAAAATCTTTGAGAATGTTTTATCTCTCACTGATAACTATGAGGGATAACTGTGCAAATCTCTATTTTCATTCCAAAATGGGTCCAAGATTTCATTGGTATTGGCAATTAATGGTGATAAAGTTCTCTCTAATCATTGCAGATCAGTAACTCTTCTGCAACTTAGAATATTATAGTCTCCTATTAACTGAAATGTTAGAATCCTTACAAAGTGATGTCAGTTGCCTAATTTAGCATGGTACTTAGCAAATCCTCCAGCTCACTAATATATTTAAGTACTCATTGGAGTTCACACTTTTGGGAGATTCACAAGTCAGTATTCACTATGAGATTCACAAGTCAGAAACCTATAATCCCACTCTTGGATCCCATAATCCCACTCTCAGAGGAGGAGTCAACCTTTTACACTGAGCATAAAAATTTGGAACATTGCCAGGAGTCAGAGAGGAGCACTCTGGGAGGAAGCCCACAAGCTCACTTGTCCATATTTTCTGTTTATTTAGCTTTGTACAAGCTGTGGTCCTCAAGTAGAATGTAAAGTCTTTGAGGCCCAAACTTTCTTAAAACTTATTTTCATTTTAATTTATGGAATGTAACAAGAATTTCTATAACATCATAGAAAAGATACACACAAAACTGCAAATCTATTGTGTACAAATTGCTATTTCTTCTAAATATGTAATAAATTTATCATCTAAATTTATTTTTTCTGCTTTTTTTTTTCTTCCCTCCCTCTCTTGTCCTAAAGATGGCTACCATTAGACACAAATATGTGCATACATGTGTGTATATATACATATGTCTATATGCATATGTGTAAAATCATTTTATACATATTTCCATTTATCTGTTCTTTCTTTGGATCAGATAGTGCCTTCTTTTATATGTCCTTTGTAGTTAATCTGGGTTTCAAAATAGTAAAAATAACATTCACTCTAATCATTGTTAAAACATTTTTGCTGTTATCATACATAATGTTTTGGTTATGCTCATTTCACTTTTCACTATTTCTTAAAAGGCTATGTTTTCCTAAATTATCAAACTCATCATTTCTCATGGCATAGTAGTATTCCTTCACAATTATAAACCATAATTTTTTCAGCCATTTTTCAGTTGATGACCATCATCACAAATTCCAGTTCTTTGCCATCACAAAGAAAGCTGCCATAAATATTTTAGAATATATAGGATCTTTTCGTTTTTCTCTAGTTACCTTAGGAAATAGAACTAATAGAAGTATAGCAAAAAATGCTCTTTTAAAGTTATTTATTATAATTATGAACATCATAATCATTAAAGAGCAAACATTTTAATAAACTAAGGAGAAAAAAGAGAATTATATAAATGTGAACTTTTTGAACATGTTATCTGTGTTTTTATTTTAAGAAAATATATCAGTTATAGTCTGTAGATATAACATTTCATTTGCATTTCTTTTTAAATTTTATATTCTTTTATATTAATATATTTTTGATATTTTTTCTTTGCATTCTATCATTACTGAATCAGCCCTTCCCTAATTCAAGGTTTTTATTCTGTCAAATAAATTTAATTTTGCAAATCAAATCAATACATTAATCATGTGTGAAAATGTCTATCATACTTGTTATCTCTGATTGATACACTCTCTTCCAATTACATGAGAGGAACACTTTATAATCTTCTAAAGTCTTCTAAAGCAATGGTTCATGTTCATTTGATATATAATTTTAGCAGAGGCAGCCAGTTGGTGTAGTAGATAGAGTACTGGGTTTAGAATTAGAAAGATCTAAGTTCAAATCTGGACTTAATTGTGAGACTCTGGGCAATTCATTCACCCACAATTTGCCTCAGTTTCCTCAGCTGTAAAATAGAGATAATAACAGCACCTACCTTGCAAAATTGTGAGGAACAAATTAAATATTATTTATAAAATGTCTAGTCTAGGGCCTGCATATAGTGGACACTATATAAATATTTGTACTTTTCCTTATTGTCTTTCAAAATTACTTTCCTTTATATTATTATGGTTATGTTTACATTTTCCCTCTGGTTTTTCTTAAAATCTGCAGTTTTTTATTCAGTATCTTTCATTCATTAATAGCTTAATATGTTTATTGAATTGACCAATTTTTGCTCCAACATTTTTATTTTCTAAGAATATAATAAGTTCCTTAAGTACATTTGTATCTATTACCAAGACATGAAATAATTCCTTATACAGAACAGGTATTTGTTGAACTGAATTATCTTGAGTGCACTAGAGAAATTTTATCTTACATTATTCATTCTTATATATTCATTCTATATGTGTATCTCTAAACACACATATAAATATTTAAGTCAACAAATGTTTATCCTTTATGAAACAGAAATGAATAGTGTCATGATCTTTCCACTTAGGAAACTTACTAAAGGGAAAATGGAATAGAAATAGGGAAGTCTAAAGTAAGATGTGGTTTGTTGAGAAAGAGGAGGCATCCAAAGTTCTCTGGGAAAAAAAAAAACAATCTGAATTAGAAATATCTTAGAATATCTCGTGTAGCTGATGGTGCCCCTGGAAAGTACAGCAGGATTTCATCTGCTAACTATGGAAGCAGTATACATTTCAGGCATGAAGGCTGGCCTATGTGAATGAATAAATGACAGTTGGGGACATTTTGAGTTTGTTTGGATGGAAGACATAGTGTGTTGCAGTAAAAGTAGTAGTTGAGAATCCCTGTAAGTTTTCCATCAGTTGAGTGATATACTTAAGCCTAAGTAAGAACATGGGAGTGGGTAGGTGTGAAAGATTAGAGAAGAGGAACAGATGCAGGGAGCCCAGTTGTAATGTTAATGAAAAGGAGACAAATTAAATAGAAATTTTTCAGTCGGAAATGATAGAAATTGGCAACTACTGAATATGCAACATGAAGGAAAAGGAGAGGTACAATGTGACTTGAGATTTCAAGATGATTCTTTCCCTTTCATGGTACCATACATTGAATGACTTTGTGTGTATTTATGTGTATGTATGTATGTATATATATGCATATTAATTCCCTACATTTCACTACAGTTTTATATATGTCCTTTTCATCTTCTGCAATGTAACATAAGTCTAATGTAAGGAAGAAATGTTTCATTCTTCAAATTTGTATTATCAGGGTCTGGTACACAGTAGATATCTAAGAAATGCTTGTTGATTGATAGGAAGGATAGTGATATCATCAACAGAGAAAAAAGAGGTTAGATGTAAGTAGGAAAGACAAGTTTACAAGGGGAATTGACTAATTAAATTTTTGACTGGATTAATTTAAGGAGTCAGCAAGACATCAAGGTGAATATACCCAGAAGGTACCCATAGAAAAATGGCCAAAACTTGGAGAATATTGACATATCAATTTGAAAGGCAACCACATAGTAGTGAGGGGGTTGTCAAACTTGGTAACTAAACTAAACTGATTGAAGCAAGTGAGTTTGCAGAAGAAAGCAGAAAGAGAGAGCATAAAGAGAGGGAGGGAGGGAGAGGAGGAGAGAGAAGAGAAGAGAAGAGAAGAGAAGAGAAGAGAAGAGAAGAGAAGAGAAGAGAAGAGAAGAGAAGAGAAGAGAGGAGAGGAGAGGAGAGGAGAGGAGAGGAGAGGAGAGGAGAGATGAAGAAGAAGAAGAAGAAGAAGAAGAAGAAGAAGAAGAAGAAGAAGAAGAAGAAGAAGAAGAAGAAGAAGAAGAAGAAGAAGAAGAAGAAGACGACGACACAGGATAGGGAAAAGAAGGAAGGATGGAAGGAAGGAAGGAAGGAAGGAAGGAAGGAAGGAAGGAAGGAAGGAAGGAAGAAGAAAAGGATAGGAGATATTTATTTTTTGGCTCTAGAACCCCAATTATCTCCTGAATCCAGCTCAGCAAGTGAGACATGTTATATCTCGACCTGATCATGTAGTTTGTTCCACAAAATTTAGCACTTTACCTTTCTGTGCTTCAATATTCTCCACTCTGTATTTTTTTCATTGTTTACTGTAACTTTATATGTTTATCTTTATTAATCTTTTCTTTCCAATGAAATCCAAAAGTCTTAGAAGGAAAATACCATGGCTTTTACTTAAAGTTTAATGAATGCTGATTGATTGACTGATGCAAACACCATGCTTAAATTAGATATTGACATCCAGTCTTGTGTAATTTCTGAAATATTCACATCAATCAATAAAAGTAACTTTTATTTCAACCCTCCATCTATGAAAAATAAGACCCTGGTTTTCCACATGTAATTTTCCCAGATGTTCTGGCAGCTAAAGAAAGCAGAAGACATTCATGAACTTCTAAGTTTTAAAATATCTTATTTATGTATAAACAATGATAGGGAAATCAAGTATTTCTAAAATTGTCTAATATGCCAAAAGGACTCTTTTCCTATAATCCTCAGGCTGATGTAGACCAATACCTGGCAAGACAAATTCAGAAACTGCTACTTTCTGTTTTTTTTTTCCCATTGGTTGTTTAACAATCCTACTCAATTGTTGGAATGGTCCTGCATAGGAAAAAAAAAATTAAATAGATACTTGCTATTCATGCTTTGTATTTCTGAATTGAGTAAAGTTTGCATACCAAAAACAATAATAAAGACTTACAATTCTCAGTACTTGTATATTTGCATGGCCAGGTTTTGGAATTCTGTTAAGCAAAAAAAAAGACAAAAAAAGACAAATACAGTGCCCCATTATTCTATAACTTCTGTATCATTATGTCAATCAACCTTTCAAACAAAGCTGTCTCTGTTTGAGAGCAAAGATCAACTTTTATTATCTGTTCACTGGTACCTAATTTGCTCATATACGGTAATGACCATCTTTAGGATATTCACTCTGTGCGACATCTGGATCCTTTTTCCTTTTTTCTCATACTTAGTTCATATCACATTATTTTCTGGCATGTCCAAATTTAAATGTATTTTTTCAATAGCCTCAAAATCCTTTAAGTGACACCCATATTTTTGCAGTCTGAGATAATTGGGAGGTCAGAAAGAGAAATCTGTGCCATGGGGTGGATGCTAACTCAAAGCATATGTGAATGAAACATCAATGGTGGGAAGAGGTGGTAGGGATAGAGGTACCAGTAACTTTGGAAGCTTTTGAGCCAGACAATGTAAGAGTTCCTGGCTATAGGTCAGAAAAAAGATCATATGGAACAACTGTGCTAACATTTGGTACAGGAACAGACACTTTTTGGCAATTCCATTATTTATACCCCTTTTTGACTCATAATTCAAGGATCAAGGGGAGCACTTTTAGTTAAGAAAGAGCAAGAGACCTCAGTTACTGGGATACTTTTGGTTCCAAGGAGGAGGGATCCTGAGGAACAGTGTCAGTTACAATTCCATGGGATCAGGACCCCTTCAAGATTAGGACCAGAGTTCAAACTAAGAGAAAAATGAGCACACCTCTCCCCAGGTCATTCAACTATGGAAGTACTAAAAACTTCCAAAGCCTTAGAACTAGATCTGAAAATAGCTCTTCTAAAAAGTCTGAATCTTGAAACAATTCTACTCATCTCCCACCCCAGGAAGAAAGATAAATTTTAACATAAATTCAAAGTCAAGTAATAGTATGAAAAAATGAGAAAACCAAAAAAACGTACCTTATCACTTAGATGATAGCGAAGATCAAGAAAAACTCAGAAGATGATGATGTCAAAATAGCTACAAGTATAGTTTCAAAGAAAAATGTATATTGAACACAAGTCTAAGAATGCTTGGAAGAGCTGAAAATAGATTGTTAGAATCAAATAAGATTTGGAGAGAAAAAAATAAGTAAAGAAGTGAGAGTAAAAGAAGACAGTTATAATTTTTAAAAAAAAACCTTAGTTTAAAAAAAAGCACAAAAATTACTGAGGACAATAGAAAAAATATGAATTATTTCATCATTTTTTGGTTTATTGTTTCTTGATGTTTCTAGGAGTCATTAGCTTGTGCTTATCCAATTATACATTTTAAAGATTTATTTCTACAAGTGATTTTTTTCACCTCTTTTTCCATGTGGCTAGTTTTTTTAAGGTATTATTTTTTTTTAAATGATACTTATAGATGGTTATAAGATCAGACTTAAAGAAAAATGTGAATTAGTCTCAGCTGTCTCTTCCCTCAGAACTCTGGACAGAGCTCAAAAGGAATTTTAAAAATCAAATAAGAAATAGAAAAATGAGAAAAAAAAAGTGAGAGTATTTTAAGGGAATAAAGAATTAAGAGCTAACCGTTTGGTTAAAAGACACATATACACATACATATACAAAATGAAATATATATATATATATATATATATATATATATATATATATATATATATATATAATTTCACGAAAGAAAGCAATTCCTTAAAAAGGAAAAATGGCCAAATGGAAAAAGACATACCAAAATTTACTGAAGAAGAGAAATCTTTACAAAATAAAATTGGTCAAATGAAAATGAAGATGCAAAAGCTCATTGAAGAAAATAATTAGAAAGAGACATTAAAAATTAATGATGTTGTGAGACATCAAAGAATGATAAAATAGTTAAAACAATGAAAAAATGAAAATTTGAAATAACTCTTTGGGAAAAAAACTGACATAGAAAATAGATGGAAGAAAGACAATTTTAACTACTATTGTGTTACACGAAAAGCCCAAGTAAAACAATACACTTTTCAAGGAATTATTCAGGAAAATGCCTGATATACTAGTTACCAGAGAGTTAAACTACAAAAGAAAGAATCCTTCAATCATTGACTAAAATAGATTCCAAAATGAAAACTTCTAGAAATAATATAGTGAAATTCCAAAGCTCCTAGGTCAAGGGAAAATATTTCAAGAAGCCAGAAAGCAACAACTAAATATCAAGGAGCCAGAGTTGGGAATTACATGGGATTTAGCAGCTTTTACATTAATACATTGGAAGATTTATAATAAGAGATTCCAGAAGGCAAATAAGCTAGGATTATGATCCCAGATCATTTACCCAGTGAAAGTTCAAGGGAAAATGAATATTTAATGAAATAGAGGACTTTCAATCATTCCTAATGAAAAGGCCAGAGCTAAACAAAAGTTTAGTTTTCAAATACAAGACTAAAGAGAAACATAAAAAAAAAGAAAAGACAAATAAGAGATTAAATAAGGTTAAACTTTATATTTCTTCATGGGAAGATGATTATTTTAACTCAAGAATTTTATCACTATTAGAGATTTTATAAAAGTATAAATATATAGATGTTATGGATGTCAGTTGACTATGATGGAATGATATACAAATAATAATGATATTGATAGGTGGCAATGTAGATTTCCCTGGTGGGGGGAAAGGGGAAGAAAAAGCGATAAAAAATTGAAAAAGACCAATTATAATGGAAGGGGAAATGAGAATGCAGTGGAAAGCAACATTTAACCCCCACTTTCATCAGCAATGATCAGAGGGAAAAAAATCCACTCAGGGAGATATAGAAATATGTTTTAACCTATAGAAAAGCAGGAAGTGTTGGTGATAAGAGAATGGGGTGCTGATAGAAGGAAGAGTGTATGCAATGGTCAGAAGAAAAACATTTGTGAGGAGGAACAGGATAAAAGTTTAGAGAGAGAAGAATAAACTGGGAAATAGAATGGAAGAAATAATAATTATTATCATAAATGTAATGTTCATGGTTTGAATCCACATAAAAATGGAAACAAATAGAATGGATTAAAAACAGAACGCTATCCAAAAAGTTATCAAACTGTGCATGCCCTTTGATCCAGCAGTGGGCTGGCTTATACCCCAAAGAGATACTAAAGAAGGGAAAGGGACCTGTATGTGCAAAAATGTTTGTGGCAGCCTTGTTTGTAGTGGCTAGAAATTGGGAAATGAATGGATGCCATCAATTGGAGAATGGTTGGGTAAATTGTGATATATGAATATTATGGAATATTATTGTTCTGTAAGAAATGACCAGCAGGATGAATACAGAGAGGCTTGGAGAGACTTACATGAACTGATGCTAAGTGAAATGAACAGAACCAGGAGATCATTATATACTTCAACAACGATACTGTATGAAGATGTATTCTGATGGAAGTGGATTTCTTTGACAAAGAGACCTAATTCAATTTCAATTGATCAATGATGGACAGAAACAGCTACACCCAAAGGGAAAAAAAAAAAAAAAACACTGGGAAATGAATGTAAACTGTTTGCATTTTTGTTTTTCTTCCCGGGTTATTTTTACCTTGTGAATCCAATTCTTCCTGTGCAACAAGAGAACTGTTTGGTTTTGCACACATATATTGTATCTAGGATATACTGTGACATATTTAACATGTATAGGACTGTTTGCTGTGATGACCACGTATTTTAAAATCAGCCAGAGTCAGGAATTCAGGTTAAGGGAAAATCTTCAATCTTTATTCTCAGTAGAGGTGAAGAAGGATCGGAGGTGAAGGGGGATTAGCAATGTGAGCAGCTGCATCAAGAAGCCAGTCACACCAGAAGCCAGCCACCAGTGTCTCTCCGCTTCTCTCGGCCCCTCTGCCTCCACCCACCTAAAATTGTCATTTCCTATACAACACATCAGGACTTGCACAAAGAGTGGGCGGGGGCCATTCTTTCTCCAAGCATATATATTAATAGAGTATGGTCCAATTACTATTTAGCCTCACGTGGTTGGGACCTCAGTGCATCAACACGAGCTTCAGCCCATTACAGCCTGTCATCTAGGGGAGGGGATGAAGGGAGGGAAGGGAAAAATCAGAACAGAAATGAGTGCAAGAGATAATGTTGTAAAAAATTACCCTGGCATGGTTCTGTCAATAAAAAGTTATAATTATTAAAAAAAAACCAGAATTCTATAATGTTTACAAGAAAATAAGACCAGTACTTGACACATTGATAACTCTTGGGCCTCAAGATAGCATCAGATAAACATGCAGAGGTCCTCAAACTTTTTAAATAGGGGCCAGTTCACTGTCCCTCAGACAGTTGGAGGGCCGGACTATAGTAAAAACAAAAACTTTGTTTTGTGGGCCTTTAAATAAAGAAACTTCATAGCCCTGGGTGAGAGGGATAAATGTCCTCAGCTGCTGCATTGGGCTCATGGGCCGTAGTTTGAGGACCCCTGATCTAGAGCATGCAACCAGTGGCACAAGAAGACTGAGAGTATTCTCTGCACCTTGGGATCAAAGCTCAAATTTTTAAAAAAGGAACAATCCCATCCCCCCAAAAAAAAGATGAGCAACCCCCCCCCAAATAAAAAAGGAATCAAACCATAGAAAGTTATTGCAGTGACAGAGAAGACCAAGATATAAATTCAGAATAGGACAGCAATTTTACAACACTTGTGGGCTTTAATGTTCTCTGGTTCAGGTTTCTTGGAGGCTTCTGAATGCAGCCTTCTTTTCAGTTCAGTAATCACCACAAGTGTAGCCAGGGGTTAAAGTCCAAATTCTTTATTATCTCCTTCCCAAGGCTGGGCAGCTCTCCGAAGAGCCTTTCAGATCAGCTTGGTCTCAGTGGGGGGAGTGCAGGAGCCACCAGGAGCCTGACTACAGGTGAAATGAATTTCTGTCTCCTTCACTCTGGTTGCTCCTAGTATGCTTGTCTTCTCTGCCTCTCCATCTCTGGCTGAGTTTGTCTGAGCTTATATGCTTTCTTATCATAGGTGTGAATCTTGTGGAACTATATTAAGTACTAAGTACATGTACTGAACTAGAGAACTATTAAGCACCATGCCAAACTAGATAACCATTGTCTAATCAATTCCACTTAGTTAGTATTTTGTTTCAGGTTCAGATTCTGGCCCATAATAGTGGGCAACACCCCCTCCCCGTTAAAAAAAAAAAAGGGAAGTGGTTACAAAACCAGAAAGAGCATATGAAAGAAATAATAACAAAAAAATTTTATAATGACATAAGAGAGATAGAACAAAAATTGGGGAAAGAAATGAGAGTAATACAAGAGAATAATAAAAAGAGCCAATAGGAAGGTGGTGGAGAGAAGCCTGGAAGTTGCTTGAACACTCCTCAATTTCCTTTGGAAAGAAGATGAAAACAAGCTTCTGAATAGATTCTGAAATGACAAAACTTAGAGAGATGAAATGAAACAATTTTCTTGCTCAAGATAATATGAAAGGATTTCAGGAGAGGTCAGTCTCACTTCAGTGAAAAGGGGTCCAAAGCCCATCATAGATGGTCTTCAGGAAAGTCAGCAGAAGGGTATTAGCCAAAGCAAAGATCAACAACTGAGGAAGGAAAGGAAGGAAGGAAAAATGGCATTAAGGGAAGCAGGGTGGGAGGGGAGGAAGAAGGGAGCAAGAAATAACAAAAGAACTTTGACCATAGAAAGATATTATAGTGACAGGGAAGATCAATAAGCGAATTAAGAAGAGAACAAAATGCCTACATGTGAAACTTCAAAAGAAGATTAAAATTGTTCTCAATCCCAAAGAGCCTTAAAGGAAGAGCTCACAAAAGATTTTACAAGTCAAACAAGTGATGTAGAAGAAAACTTGAGGGAAAATGAGAGGTATGCAAGAGAGAGTCAACAGCTTGAAAAAGGAAGGACAAAAATTGAAGAAACCATATATTTAAAGACAGAATTAATTAAATCAAAAAGGAGTTACAAATGCTAACTGAAGAAAATTGTCAACTTTAGCAAAGTTGCAGAATATAAAATTAACACACAGAAATCATCAGCATTTCCTTATGTGACCAATATAGCCCAAAGAAATCCAATTAAAAAAAAACTGCAGACAATACAAAATATTTGGGAATTCACCTGCCAAGATAAACCCAGGAAATATACGAACACAAATAAAAAACACTTTTCACATAAATAGTCAGATCTTAAAAATTAGAAAAAAGACTGTGCATGAATAGGCTAAACTAATATAATAAAAATGACAATTCTACTTAAATTAGTGTATTTATTAATTCAGTGGTATACAAATAAAATTGCCAAAAATTGGCCAGAAAAAATAATGTCATAATTCATTTGAAAGAACAAAAGATCAAGGATATCAAAGGAATGAATGAAAAAAATAAAGGATGGTGGTCTTGCCATATCAAATCTAAAAATGTATTATATAAAGGCAGTCATAAAAACAATTTGATATTTGCAAGGAAATAGAGTACTGGATCAGGAGATTAGGTTAGGTATACAAAACACGATAGTCAATGACTATAGCAATCTACAGTTTGATAAACCCAAAGACTCCAATTTCTGGGATAAGAACTCACTATTTGACAAAATTTTCTGGGAAAACTGGAAAACAGTAATACAAAAAGTAGGCAAAGACCAACATCTTATACTCTATATTAATATAAGGGCAAAATGGATAATAATTTAGACATAAAGGGTGATAGTATAAGCAAATGTGAAGTGCAAGGGATAGTTGATGTGTCAGATCTTTGGAGAAAGAAGAGATTTATGATCAAAAAAGAAATAGATAACATTACAAAATGGGTAATTTTGATTACATTAAATTAATAAAAATGCACAAAAACCCAACACATCAAAGATTAGAAGGGGGAAAAAGCTGGAAAACAGTTTTTTCAAAGGTCTCATTTCTAAAATATATAATTTAGTCAAATTTATAAGAATATAAGGCATTCCTGAATTGATAAATGGTGAAAGTATACAAAGAGACAATTTTCAGATGAAAAACTTAAAGGCATCTATATTTAAATGCTCTAAATCACTATTGATTTAGAGAAATGCAAATTTAAAAAATTCTGAGGTACCACTTTACACCTATCAGACAGGATATGATAATGACAAATCAATTGGGGAATAGCTGAATAAGTTATAATATATGAATGTAGTAGAATATCATTTTATTTTATCACTACTAGGTCTGCAATCCAAAAAGATCATTAAAAAAGGAAAATGATTTATATGTGCAAAAATATTTACAGTGGCCCATTTCGAGTTGGCAAAATACTGGAAGTTGAGAGGATTCCCATCATCTGGAGAATAGCTGGACAAGCTGTGCTATGTAAATATAATTTAATTCTATTTTGCAATAAGTAATGATGAATAGACAGATTTCAGATCAAAAATCTAGAAAGACATGAAGTAATGCAAAGGAAAATAAGCAGAATCATGAAAACATTGTACCTATTAGATAGGCTAATGTGACAAAAATAAATAAATCTCGAAGAGTGTATAGGGCTGAAACTATGAAAAGATATACTTGAATCTGACAACTGAGCATTTAAGGCTAATTACCTATTCAATATGAGATAATGACTCTATTGACATATGTTTGGATAAATGGCTCGTCTTACACTTGATGCTGGTTTAATGTTTGGTGTTAAGATAATTGTAGGCAAAGTTTAGAGGGTTGGGTGAAACAGGCCAGAGTTGCTTGGCAGTAGAACAAGGAGGAGTAAAGTGAAGATTCTGGACTCCAGAATAGAGAAGAGATCTTTGGCAAAAGTTTGCCATCTTCTTTCACTTCTCCCCCTAAAGACCAAGGACTTTTAATTATCCTGACTGACTGATCCTGAGGCCTCCAGGGAACTAGCTTGGACTTAATAGAAGAGAATCTTGGAAAATTGGAAAACAACTAATACGTTGTTGATCAAGTTGTGAACTGATTCAAACTTTCTGGAGAGAAATTTAGAACTATGTGATAAAGGTAAACAAACTGTGCATTCTCTTTGATACAGCAATACAACTACTATGTCTCTATACAAAAGAGATAATTAAAAATGAGAAAGAATCTACAATACAAAAACATATATAGCAGCACTTTTCATATTGGCAAATTGAAGGGATGCCCATCAGATGGGGAAAGACTGGACAAGCTATGGTATCTGAATGTAAGGGAATATTATTGTGCAATAAGAAGGGATGAACAGGAAGATTTCAGAAAAACCTAGAAAAATTTGTATGAATTGATGCAAAGTGAAACATCATGTGAGGATCAACTATGAATGACTCAGGTATTTTTTTTTAACAAAACAAAGGTACAAAGGTCTATGAAAGAAAATGTTATGTTTTCAGATAAAAACTGATGAATTCTAATTGCAGCTAAGAACATGATTTTCACTTAAATTATTCTTTTGTATATTTTCTCTTGATGTTTTTTCTTTTATAACTATAATTAATATGAAAATTTTGACTATACCAAACTGAAAAGTTTTTGTACAAACAAAACTAATGAAGACAAGATTAGAAGGGAAGCAATAAACTGGGAAAATATTTTTACAGTCAAAGGTTCTGATAAAGGCCTCATTTCCAAAATATATAGAGAATTGACTCTAATTTATAAGAAACCAAGCCATTCTCCAATTGATAAATGGTCAAAGGATATGAACAGACAATTCTCAGATGAAGAAATCAAAACTATTTCTAGCCATATCAAAATATGCTCCAAATCATTTTTAATCAGAGAAACGCAAATTAAGACAACTCTAAGATACCATTACACACCTGTCAGATTGGCTATAATGACAGGGAAAAATAATGCGGAATGTTGGAGGGGATGTGGGAAAACAGGGACACTGATACATTATTGGTGGAATTGTGAATACATCCAGGCATTCTGGAGCACAATTTGGGACTATGCTCAAAACATTACAAAACTGTGCAAACCCTTTGATCCAGCAGTGTTACTATTGGGTTTATATCTCAAAGAGATTTTAAAGAAGGTAAAGAGACTTGCATGTGCAAGAATGTTTGTGGCAGTCCTCTTTGTAGCAGCCAGAAACTGGAAACTGAGTGGATGCTCATCAGTTGGAGAATGGCTGAATAAATTGTGGTATATGAATATTATGGAATATTATTGTTCTTTAAGAAATGACCAACAGGATAATTTTAGAAAGGGCAGGAGAGACATACATGAACTGATGCTGAGTGAAATGAGAAGAATCAGGAGATCATTATATACTTCAACAACAGTACCATATGATGATCAATTCTAATGGGCATGGCCTTCTTCAACAATGAGATGAACCAAATTAGTTCCAATAAAGAAGTAATGAATTGAACCAACTATAGCCAGCGAAATAACTCTGGGAAATGACTATGAACCACTATATAGAATTCCCATTCCCTCTATTTTTGTCTGCCTGCATTTTTGATTTCCTTCACAGGCTAATTGTACACTCTTTTAAAGTCCAATTATTTTTGTACATCAAAATAACTGTATGGACATGTATACATATGTTGTATTTAATATATACTTCAAGATATTTAACATGTATTGGTCAACCTGCTATCTGGGGGAAAGGGTGGAGGGAAGGAGAGAAAAAAATTGGAATAAAAGGTATGGCAATTGTCAATGCTGTAAAATTACCCATGCATATAACTTGTAAATAAAAAGCCATAATAAACAAAAAAGTCTGAGACCAGATTTGAACTAAGGTTCTCCTTACTTCAGGGCTGGTGCTCTATCTACTACATCCCTTAGCTGCCCCTGCCTACCATTTTAGAAAGAGAGGAAGGGATGGAAACAGAGAGAAAAATTTGGATCTCAAAATACTAAAAAAAGCAATGTTAAAAATTGTCTTGACATATAATTGGGGGAAAATACTATCAACTCTTATGCCCATCATTGGAAAAAAAATAAAAGTGATGCCAACAATGAGACAATATATCAAAATTTATCGAACGCAGCCATAGTATTATTAGGGAAAATTTTATATGTGTGGATACTTATATCAATAAAACAGAGAAACAATAAATCAGTGACTTGGGGCATGCAGCAACAGCAAGGACCAAAAAAACTGGGAAAAAGAACAATTTTAAAGTTCCCAATTATACACCAAAACAGAAATTCTGAAAAGAAAAGTTTAGAGTAACAAAGCAGAAAGTAAGAAAATTATAGAACTAATTATTATCATAAAACTAAATACATAAAATAATAAAAATAAATTTGTTTTTATGAAAAAAGTAAAGTAAATAAACCATTGTTTACTTTGATTAAAAAGAGAAAAACAAATTGCTAGTATTGGTAATTGTCAAATGAAAGAGAAGATGGAGCAATGGAGAAAATTAAAGTAATAATTAGAATCTATTTGGCTCATGACTATGATAATAAAACATGTAATAATGCATTTGAATGCATTTGAATAATATTTACAAAAATATAAAATACCTAGATCAGACCAGATCAGAATATTTAAATAACCCAATCTTAGAAAAAAAAAACGTTATGAATGGAAAGGTCAATGAACTCCTTAAAAAATATCATCAGAGCTGCATGAGTTCACAAGTAAATTCTATCAGACATTTAAAGAATAATTAATCCCAATACTATATAAACTATTTTGGGGGGAAATAGGTGAAACAATCCTTTTATGATATAAATTCCTTTTATGACACAAATATGATATTAATACATAAACCAGCAAGAGCTAAAACAGAAAAAGAAAACTATTGACTAATTTCCCTAATGAATATTGATACAAAAAAATTTAAATAAAATATTACCAAAGAGATGATAAAAATATATTAAAAGGATGTCTAAATGGGATTTATATCAGGAATGAAGGGCTGGTTCTATATTATAAAATTGTCAATACAATTAATTATATTAATACTAAAAGTAACATAAATCATATGATTATCTCAATAGATGCAGAAAATACTTTTGCCAAAATACAACATCCATCCCTATTAAAAATACTTAAGAGCAAAGGAATGAACTGATTTTTTTTAAAATGAAAAGTAGTATCCATCTAATACCATCAGCAAGCATTGTCTCTAATGAGGATAAGAAAGAAGCCTTTTCAGTGAGCTCAAAGGTGAAGAATGATCACTATTATCACTATTATTCAATATTGTACTAGAAATGCTAGCTATTGCAAGAAGACAAGAAAAAGAAATGGAAAAAATTATACCAGGCAATAAGGAAACAAAACCATTACTCTCAAAAAATATGGTTAAGAAGCTAAGATAATTAATTAATAGGTTAGTTGAAACTGTAAAGACCAAATTAGCATCCTGGATACCTTAGAAAAAGCCTGAGTCAGGATAAGCAAAAGTTCTTGGTCTTTATTCTTAGTCTTTAGGGGTAGAAGTGAACAGGATGGATGCAGGACCTGCCTTCTCTTCCTCTACCACCAAAGTGATCCTAGCTTGTCTTATTCCACCCCCTAATCCTTCCCACAATTCTCTGTATACACAAAAAAGATTGAACCAGCACAAAATAGTGGGAAGGGCCATTTTCCAAGCATATGCTAATAGAGTCTTGTCCAATTGGTAGTTAGCCTTAAGTGCTCGGTTGTCTGACCTCAGTGCATCAACTTAGAGTTTCAGCCCTTTACAAAAACAATTAAAGACTTCACTAAAATAGCAGGATATAAAATGAACTTACACAAATCATCAGCATTTTTATATATATTACCAACCAAGCCCAATAGCAAGAGATAGAGAAAGTCCATTTAAAATAAGTTGAGATGATATAAAATACTTGGGAGTCTACCTGTCAAGATGATCCTAGGAACTAGATGAACACAATTAGAAAATTGTCTTTAAACTTTTATTTTATTTGAAAAAAAAACAGTAAGAAAAAAAAAAGAAAAACAGAAAAGAAATATAAAACAAAATAAAGCAAAACAAAAGAGAGCATTGTCATATGCCTAGCAGAACATCAGGGAGGATTCAAAATACATAACAACAAATGATCAGATCAAGAAAATTACATATATACATACACACACACACACACACACACACATATATATATATATATATATATATATATATATATATATACATACATATACACACATATATAAAGAAACTATTCATGAATATTCATTTTTCTTTACTTTCTTGTATATGATTCTTTGGTGCTCTGTTGTACACCTTATTTACTTTATTCTTTTCCCCCCTTTTATTCCCTCACCACTTTCAAAAAAGCTATAGTTAGAAAAGATACATTTATTTATTCATAGGTAGATATATACATATATACACACATTCACACCCACACAAACCCCACATACACAAACATGTCCTTCTTATCTCTGCTGGCTCTTTAATTAAATTTTGCTCCATAACTTGCCTTTCTATTACTTAACCTCCCCCCACCCAATGAGCCTTCCCTTGTCTTCTTCCCTCATTCTTTGCTTCCTCATACACTCACCCTTCCCCCTTATTTCTTTATAGATTTTGGAGGGTGTTATATACCCTTCATGGTATATATGTACTGTTGAAACCTATTAAATCCATTCCCCATGTGAGTAAATTTTCAGAACTATGAACCCTCCCCTATCATATCTATTTTTCCTCTGCATCTCATTTATATAATGATTACTATTTTTATCTTGACTCTGTCAATCTTTCTTTTGAACTACCCTATGTGAATCTTAAACATATAATATACATTTTTCCTATGTACAAAAAAATCATTCACAATTTGTTCATATTTAAATAGTTTGTCCTATGTTAACTTCCTGAAAATTGATCTTTCATATTAACTCTTACATGTTAAATTTTTTGTTATATTTTGGTTTGGTTGAAAGAAAGATCTGAAAATCTACAAATTCATTAAAGGTCCACTTTTTCTGATTCAAAATTATAGATATTTTTTCTGGATATGACATTTTTGGCCACAGGCCCAGTTCTTTTGATTATTGGTACATAAGATTCCAGGTCCAACAGTCTTTTACTGTAGCTGCTGATAAGTCTTGTACAATTCTAATTGTAGCTCCAGCATATTTGAATTCTTTTTTCTTGTTTCTTGCAAAATTTTCTCTTTCATCTGGGGGTTTCAAAATTTGGCCATAATATTTCTTTGTTTTTTTTTCTCATGGAGAATCCCTTTGAGGTAATAATTCATCGATTTTTTTTCTATTTCTACTTTATCCTCATATTTTATAACTTTAGAACAATTTTCTTGGATTACTTCCTGCATTATTATGTCAATGTTCTCTTTTTGGCTATGACTTTCTGGCAGCTCAATTATTCTTATTCTTTCCCTTCTTTATCTGTTCTTCAGATTTGTCATTTTTGTTTTTTTTTTTTTCACATTCTGATGTATTTTCTCATTCTTTATAAACTATTTTGTTATTTCCTGGTTTATCATAGCTTCAATTATCATGGTTTCCTCTTGCCCAATTCCAATTTTCAAAGAATTAATTTCATCTTTGGCACTCTGTACTTCTTTTTCTAGTTGGTTAACTTTTTTCCCCATAAGCTTCTTGTTTTTCTTGGATTTTTTTTAAGTTTTTTTTCTCAATGTCTCTCATTTGATTTTTAAAATTCTGTAACAAATTTTAATTAATAAATGAATTCTTCAATAATTTATCATTTTACATCACTCTTTGAAGTAGAAGCTTTTTTTTTTTTTTACTAAAGTGTTGCCCTCTAAAAGTGAACCCTAGTCTTCCCTGTTCACATAATATGTTTCAAGGGTGCAGTTCTTTCTTCTTTGCCAATTCATTTTTAATAAGAAGTATTAGTGTAAGCATCTCTAATTGTGGATTAGGAGATGGTGCCTCAATCTTCCCTTCAGCTCTCAACTCTGACCAGGAACTCTAGCCAAGAACTCCATTCTCCTGCATGTGACCACACCCAGCAGCATCTCTGCCCCATTGCTTCTTCATTCACTGGGTGTTGATTCCCTCTCTCCCAGGGCTGCATCTCAGTAGCACAACTGGGATCAGTGCTCCCAATCAGTTTCCCTGGACTCAAAACTCAACTTAACAAACACATCCAGAGATGAAAGCCTCTGTGGTTCCTGCTGAGGCTCCAGCCATCCCCATTTAGCCTGAGGGGTAATGCAGGAACTAGCCCAGAGATGTCTGCATGGTAGAAAGATTAATCCTTAACCCAAAGTTTTTCCTTCAGATCTTCTTTTTTCATTATATAATAATGCTTTTTATTTATAAGATATATGGACAGATAATTTTTCAGCATTGACAATTGCAAAACCTCTAAATCTTCTTGATTTTTCACAAGTCTATATTCAACCCAAAGCTCAAATTTGTTCTATTTGTGGGGCAAAACTAGAGAACTTGAAATTTGTCAACCTAATCTGTCATCTTCCCAAAATACTCCTCCAAAACTTGTTTTTACACAAATTAAATAAATTTGTGTTTTTACACAAAAAAAAATTAAAAAAATAAATTAAATTTACACAAGTAAAATAAATTTTACGCAAAATAAATAAATAATTAAAAAAAAAAAACACAATATCAATTGCACATGGGTAATCTGAGCTGATATTTTAAAAATGATAGTTTTACTGTCAAACTACCAAAAACTAATTTTATAGAGCTAGAAACACAATAACAAAATTTATCAGGAAGAATAAAAGTTCAAGAATTTCAATTGAATTAATTTTAAAAGGTGAAGGAAGGTGATCTAGCTATACCAAATCTCAAATTGTATTATAATGTGGTAATCATCAAAATGATTTGCTAGGGGCCAAGAAATAGTGTGATGGATCAGTGGAATAAGTAAATTATTTAATGCATAGTAGTAAATAACCATAGTAATATAGTGCTTGCTAATCCTAAAGATATAAGTTTTAAAGACAAAACTCATTATCTGACCGAAAAAAAAAATCCTGGGAAAACTGGAAAATAGTATAGCAATAACTAAAAATAAACTAACATTTTGCATCATATACTAAGATAAGATTAAAATAGGTAAATAATATAGGAATAAAAGGTGACACCATAAAAACTGAGGTAATAAGAAATATAATATCTATGGATAAGGAAATAGTTAAGCACCAAACAGGAGATAGAAAACATTGCAAAATGTAAAACTGGTCATTTTGATTTTATTAAATTTCAGTTATAGTATACAAAACAACAACAATAGTGCAACCAGAATTAGAAGAAAATCAGGAAACTTAAAGAAAGAAATTTATACATAACCGAAGAACACCACATTTCTTAAATATATAGAAAACTGAGTCAAATTCATAATACAAGTCATTCTAATTGTAAATGGTCAAAGAATATGAACAAGAAGTGTTAAAATGAAGAAATCAAAGCTATCAGTAGTCATGAAAAATGTTCTGTATCATTATTGATTAGATAAATAACAATTAAAATAACCTGAGTTGTCACCTCATACCTATTAGATTGGCTAATTCAATAGGAAAAAAAAGAGGAAGGGATATGAGAAAGTTTTTACTCTAATGCAATATGAAGTTGTGAATTGATCCAATCATTCTGAAGTTGAAACTATATTCTAAGAGGTATAGGTCTGTCTCCCAAAGGGTTTTTTTTTAAGGAAAAAATGTGTAATGGGCTGAGGCTTGAGTTGATGCACTGAGGTCCCAAGCACATGAGGCTAAATAGTAATTGGACTATACTCTATTAATATACATGCTTGGATAAAGAATGGCTCCCGTCCACTCTCTGTGCAAGTCCTGATGTGTTGTATAGGAAATGACGATTTTGGTGGGTGGAGGCAGAGAGAGAGGAAGAGAGGCTGGGAGAGATTGGGCCTGGGTTCTACTCTGGTGGTGCTGGTCCCGTGGCTTCTGGTCTAGCTAGCTTCTTGACTCAGCTGCACACATTGCTATTGCCGATTCTCTTCCACCTCTGATCTTTCTTCACTGAGAATAAAGATTGACGATTTTCCCCTAACATGAATTCCTGACTCTGGCTGATTTTAAAATATGAGGTCTCACAAAAATGCATTCTTAGCAACTTTTTTTTTGTGGTGGCTAACATTTGGAAATTGAGGGGATGTCCATCAGTTGAGGAATGGCTGAACAAGTTGTGGTATATAATATAATGAAATAATATTTTGTTATAGGAAATTATGAGCAATATGATTTCAGAAAAACTTTCAAGGACTGACATGAACTGATAGAGTAAACTGAGCAAAACCAGTAGTATGCTGTCCATAGTGACATTGATACTATAATGATGATAAGCTATGAAACACTTAGATACTCTGATCAAGATAATGATTCAAGACCTACTATGAAAAATGTTATTCACCATGAAAGAGAGAGAGAGAGAGAGAATATGATAAACTCTGAAAGATGAAACATTTTCCTTTTTTTTTTTTTTTTGGCCTGTGTTTTATTTTGCAGCATAGAGGATACAGAAATGTGTTTCACTTGATTTCATATGTAGAATAGATATCAAATAATTTCCTTCCCAAAAAGGATGAAGGACAAGAGGGGAATTCATTTTAATGGATGTTAAAACATTTTATATGCAATTATAAAATGTTTAGTGAAAAAATATCCAAAATGCACAGAAGAGAGAAGCGGTAATTCAGAAGGAAGTGCAGACAAATAGGTTGTTTTGAAAGTCATGAATAATTTTTTATTTACTTTTTAAAAAAGAAATTGGTATGATTCAGTTTCATATGTAATCATCTTTTCTGTTCTACTGTGTATGTGGTAATGTTATTTTTTGAGGTGTTTAAGTTAATTTTTTTTTTAAAAATGAAAAAGCAAAATTGCCAGCTCCAAAAAAAAAAATCCTTGGACTACATTTAGAATACTCAATAATATATTATGTAGTAGGCTTTCTCTGTCTTAAACAGATTAAGAAGTAGATTATTTTGTTTCTCCTCATTAAATTAAAATAGTAACAGAAAAATTTTGTTCTTTTTAACAAGAGCACACAAAAACTTCCCTAAGCTTCAACAAAAAAGGAAGAGGGAAAATGTATTAGACATGCAAATTTTAAGAATATGGAGCCCATTCCAATTATATCAAACAAACTCTCCATCAATCAGTGAACAGTTTTTTTTTCCAAAGCCACAATGAAGAAAACAATGGAGAATATCCCAGCCAAAGAATTCCTTAATTAAATAATCCCCCCAATTGTGATCATGACATCTTCTTGAAATAATATGCTCACATAAGTATTTCCATTCTAGGATAATGGAATTTGGAATAATGAATAAATATCCCTTTACACCAACTCAAATTTCTTATAAATATTGAAAATAATGTGATTTAGGAGAACCTAGAATTAAAAAAAAAGTTAATTAATTTTGGTACATAAGTGCTTAAAAAACTTGAGTGGGAGTAAATTATGTTATGTGAAGGAAAACATAGCTATATGAGATGACAGATGTTTTTAGTTAAATTGAAACAATGAGTTGGGTTTAGAACTTTTAAGTGAAGTATAAATGAATTGACTACTCTATATGAAAGAGATTTAAAATATCTGTGCTGTATGCTGTCTAAAGACAGCCCTATTGGTTTGTGACTGCTACTTTGCCTCACCTTCCTTCTCTCTTTGCCTATAGATACAAAAAGTTATTAAGTTGTACCTGTCTCTGTTTTTCCCAAGGCAAGAAAAATGATTCAATCTCTTGGCAGCCTGTTTTTTAGACAGCTACCTTGACCTTGAGTGGAGACAAACAATAAGAGAATTCTCAGTATGAAAGTAAATCATCATAGGATCATCAGTCTAAAAATGAAAAGTACCTCAGAGTACATTTGGTTTAAATGCCTCATTTTAGACAGTGAGGTAACTCAATGAAGAGAGCATGGGACTTGAAGTTAAAAATACCTGAGTTCAAATTTTTCTTTATACACATTACCTAAGTGACTTGAAGTAGAATCTATAATCTATTTATTTTTCTTCATCCTTAAATTGGGATAACATATACCTAACTGAGTTGTTGTAAAGATCAATTGAGATGACATGCCAATTTTTTTATTTTATTGCATTGTGAGTGTCCTAAGAATATCATAGAAAACTTTCTTTTCCTTGAACCAAACTTATCCCTTCAAGGGATTTGGGGTATCCTCCAAGATCAAAACCTCTCAATTATAAACCTGCCATGGAATGTGCAGAGTTACAAACTCTTCCTTAAGTCTTTCAAAAAAAAATCTAAGGGATTACAAAGACAAGGGGAAAAACAACTTTTAGTTTTTAATGGAAATTAGTAAAATCTTTGCCTTATGCACAGGTTCAGTGAAAGGCCAGAAACTGTGTGCTTCCTTTCATTTACACTGTTGCGATGTATATAGTTGGTAAAAGTTACTTCTGAGACAGAAAACTGTGGTCTTTTCTAAAGAACATGGATCAGAGTCAAAAATGAATTTTGGTGCCACAAAAAAGTATGATCTCTGTCAAATAAGAATTTACTGGTAAAGGTAAAACATTTTGAAGAAAATGTTTATTTGTCCCTCTTTTGTGTCCCTCCTTCTCCAACCTGAACAAAAACACCAGGGGTAATTCCTGATAGTACAGGCACTTAACACAATCTTAAAATTGCCTTGGAACATTTCCATTGAAATTACTATTCTTAAGATGCACTTTGGGGGTGGAAGGTAGCAGAAAAGGCTATAGATGTGAAACCAGAATTTGAATTCTACTTCTAACATTTTATGCAGAGAACACTGGATCAGAAGTTAGAGGTCTTAGATTCCAACTCCGTCTGTGATGCTAACTGTCTGTGTGGTATTGGGGAAGTAATTTTATTTCCCTGATCTATAGGAGAGTAGAACTATCTACTCTGTGAATTCCCTTCCTACTCTGGAGATATGATGAATAATTTGTTTTTGAATATTAACTCTCAGGATTTCTTTGAGGATAAAATGGGAAAATGTTCATAAAATATTCTGCAAACCAGTCAATAGGTCTGTGAATTATTCCAGGCAGGTGAGAAAATAATTTGAAACTGTGGCCCATATGGTCAAAAACAAGATGGTGGAGTAAAGAGGACTCATCTGTGCTCTCACCGAATGCCTCCCAAATTTAAATAATATGAATAAATTTTAAAGCATCTGAATGCACAAAAAGATGGAGTGAAACAATTATCCAGCTAAAGACAACTTAGAATGTGACCAGGAAAAGTGTCTCACCGGGTAAGAGTGTAACACAGTCTTGGTGGAGACCATGCATGCTAGCACAGACCTGGCCCTACCAAACCAGAAGAAGTTCTGGGAAGCTTCTGAATAAGTAGTAGCACTAATAATTTCCAGATTTTTTAATACTCAGACACAAAATATACCTTAGAAGATTGGCAGAAAAGGTTTGTTGGACTAAAGAACAAGGACTTTGGGAAACCAGAAAACAAGGAGCAAGTCTTTTGGGGCAAAGAACAGAAAAAGATTATGGCCATAGAAAGTTATTATGGTCATAAGGAAGATCAAAACCACACATTCAGAAGAAGATAAGAAAGTCAAAATTCCTACAGCCAAATGGACAAATGGAAACTAATGACTTCATAAGAAATCAAGAAACAATAAAACGAAATCAAAAGAATGAAAACTAGAAAACAATGTGAAATATCTCATTGGAAAGACAACTGACCTGGAAAATAGATCAAAGATATCTAATTTAAAAATTAAAATAAATTAAATTAAAAATTTAGGAATCTCAGGATTTGAGGTCTATTTCTCTCTCTCTCCATAAAAACTGTCTATGGTGAGAGTTCTTTTTGGTTTTTTATTCATTTTTTTAAGGCTTGAGGTCTGCTCATTGCAAAGGATCAACAACTGCTTTAATTAGCCTTGGGGAAGTTCTGCTGATTGATTTCCAGTGCTGTCTGATCACAGTTAGGTCCCCATTTCTTCCAGGACTCAGTGGTTTACAATTTGCCTTTTGTAGCAAATTTTCCAAACCACCTGCTTGCAACTAATATAGTGAGCAAGAGGCTCACAGAATATTCCCAGGTGCATGGAAGCTGCAATGCTCCAATTCCAATCCAGCTCCTTGCCCCCAATCTCCCTGTGCTGACTTCTGGGCTTGGCAGACTGTCCTTCTGTCCATTTGACACAAACCTGTTCTGACGTTCTTTCAAAGTATCTTCTTCTGGGAATGTGTTGTACTCCAAATATTTGTTGGTTTTTTGATTCCAAGACCAGTTTAGAGGCTTTATCTGCTGTTGGTTTGAGAGAAGTGGGGTCACACAAAGTTGTGTCTGCTATCCACCATCTCGGCTCCATCCCCCACCTCCCCTCTTTTTTCAGATGTCAATTGAGATTGGCTATGAAGTATAGGAAAAGTATTTTTAAAAATTAGGGAGGTTAATAGAAATGTAAAGGGCTTCTAGGCACATAAGGTTTGGAAGAAGAAACTGCTGATATTGAGCCTAGTAAAGAGAAAAATTAGTAAAAGAAGTAATAGCTATCTTCAAATATTTGAAGGATTGCCCCAGAAATTAGAAGTAGCAGCAAGGACAGAAAGTTTCAAAGAGGTTAATTTAGTCTTGATCTCCTACAAATTTCCAAACAAGCAGAGCTGCCTGAAACTGGAATGTGTGTCATCAGAAGTATCCTCCATCATTTGAGGCTTTCAAATAGAGATCAGATGGCCATCGGTCAGGTAAGCTGTAGTAAGGATTTTTTCCAGATATGACTTAGATCAAATAGTCTTTTTAAGGTCATTTCCCTACTCTGAAATTTTATGATTTTTTTTGGTGGTTGTTTTTTGTGAAATGAGTAGAATAGGTCGAAGAGAGATTGTTGAGTTTTTTGGGTTGTATTCAATTTTGCATGAACCCATTTGGGATTTTCTTGGTAAATATACTGAAGTGGTTTGCCATTTCTTTCTCTAGCTCATTTTATGGATGAGGAGACTGAGGCAAATAGGGTTAAGTGACTTGCCCAGGGTCTCATACCTAGTAAGAATTTGAGGTTATATTTGAACTCAGATCTTCCTGATTCTAGGTGTAACATTTTGCTTGCTGCATCACCTAGTTGCCTTCTAAAAATGGATTGTGGAGAACTTTATATACCAGGTTATATGTCTGACTTTTATTCTAGAGGCAATGGGAAGTTCCGATTCTTTTGAGGAAAATGATATGATTAGATCTCTATCTTAGAAATGTCAGTGATGATCTTATCAATTCTCCTTTCTATCTACGGTGTTCAATCCTTTCTAAAAATATTCAAACTATGTTTTAGGCTTAAATTACTTGATAACCTTATGATTGTTCAGTTGCTTTGGTCACATCCAACTTTTCCAGTCCAATTCTTCATGACGTTTTGGAGTTTTTTGGGCAAAGATACTGGAGTGGTCTGTTGTTTCCTTTTTCAGACCATTTCACAGATAAAGAACTTAAGGCAAATAGGACTAAATGACTTGTCCAAAGTCATATAGCTATAAAGTATCTGAAATTGGACTTAAATTCAGACCATATTGATTTCAAATCCAATGTTCCAACCACTATAGCACCTAATTGCCCTTATAATCTACAGCATTGTAATTATGTTCAATGATTTACTACACATAAAAGGCTATAATGTGATGACAGATCCAGTGCTCATCAGCATCTTTGTCACAATTTGAGAGGCGCTACTATAAGTCCCTGCAGATATGTTGAGGAACTTGATGAACTTAGGCAGGAGATACAAATAAGGAATCTGGAAAACATTTCAGCCCTTAAATCAATCTTTCACAACATGGCTTCAGTCTCTTTAGAGAATTTTGTCTCACATATTCAAATGTAAATTAAAAAAAAAGAAAAGAAAGCATGCCAGAGTCAAATATAAATGATTTTTGGATTATCCACGCTCCTGCTTCTTTCCATTAGAAAAGATAGAAAACAGTTGTCCATGCAGGACATTTGCCAATAGCTGAACAGAAAGTGTAGTCATTGGTGGTGCTGGGTATTATTCCTTTAAGAATTATTCAACTCTCCTGAAGAAGTTGTGTGTGGGAGTGTGTGTGTGTATGTATGTGTATGTGTGTGTGAAACATTTGCCCTTTTCTGCCACCATGATGGAATGGAAATCCTTGCTAATGAAGGGAGCCACCATACACTACAAACATACATTAGAGAGTCAGTTGGTAACTGTAATGTAACAAGACAGATTTGCATACATGACTTAAAGAATCAGGCTTATTGTGGTCATACCTCTATGATTGGCATGGCTTCCAAACACAGATGAAGGAGCAAAATGATTACATTGCTTGGCTGACTGGAGCTGAGTCTGCTCTTACTTTGCCCCAGCAATAAAAACCCCACATCAATGCACAGTCATAGCAAATTATGAATTTGGAATCTATTTTCATTACAAGACAGTTTAGCCTAAAGTAAACCAGGCACCAACTTGTGTGGCTATTGCTGGAAGTGAAGTGAGCTGGTGGCAAAATGGGAAAAGGAAGTTTCCCCTACCTGCTCCTTCATGGTAGCTAGACTTCCTGTATCTTGATGAAACGAAAAGGAAATTAGGCTTCACTGGAATTTCAGAGAGATTATGAAGAAGCACACACACAATTTATGTAAAGATGTTTTTATACTCATAAATTTTGAACCCTTTTAATCATTGAATTAAGTTTTCTGTGAAACTTTTAAGATCATATTCACTAGTCATTCTCCAATTGATAAATGGTCAAAGGATATGAACAGACAATTCTCAGATGAAGAAATTGAAATTTTCTAGCCATATGAAAAGATGCTCCAAATCATTAATCAGAGAAATGTAAATTAAGACAACTCTGAGATACTACTATACACCTGTCAGACTGGGTAGAATGACAGGGAAAGATAATGCAGAATGTTGGAGGGGATGTGGAGGGGACACTAATACATTGTTGGTGGAATTGTGAATACATCCAACCATTCTGGAGAACAATTTGGAACTATGCTCAAAAAGTTATCAAAGTGTGCATACCCTTTGATCCAGCAGTGTTTCTACTGGGCTTATATCTCAAAGAGATCATAAAGAAGGGAAAGGGATCTGTATGTGAACGAATGTTTGTGGCAGCCCTCTTTGTAGTGGCCAGAAACTGAAAACTGAGTGCATGCCCATCAATTGGAGAATGGCTGAATAAATTGTGGTATATGAATATGATGGAATATTATTGTTCGGTAAGAAATAACCAATAGGACGATTTCAGAAAGGCGTGGAGAGACTTACACGAACTGATGCTGAGTGAAACGAGCAGGGCCAGGAGATCATTATATGCTTCAACAACAATATTATATGATGATCAATTCTGATGTACATGGCCCTCTTCAGCAACGAGATGAACTAAATCAGTTCCAATGGAGCAGTAATGAACTGAACCAGCTACACCCAGTGAAAGAACTCTGGGAGATGACTAAGAACCATTACATTGAATTCCCAATCCCTATATTTTTACCTGCCTGCATTTTTTATTTCCTTCATAGGCTAATTGTACAATATTTCAGAGTCTGATTCTTTTTGTACAGCAAAATAACAGTTTGGTCATGTATATTTATGGTGTATCTAATTTATACCTTAACATATTTAACATCTACTGGTCATCCTGCCATCTAGGGGAGGAGGTGAGGGGAAAGAGGGGGAAAATTGGAACAAAAGGTTTGGTAATTGTCAATGCTGTAAAATTACCCATACATATAACTTGTAAATTAAAAAAAAACTATTAAAATTTTTTAAAAAAGATCATATGCCCTATCCCCTCACTTTGCAGGTAATTAAACTGGGGTCCAGAGTGGTGAAGTGATTTACCCAACCAACACCTCAATTGGCAAATTGCAATCCTCAGTTCAAATTTATGTCCTCTGATTTTATATACACTATCATTTTAATTATATCATACTGTCTCTATTTTCTGATCAAATACGTGGTGCTAAAATATACTAAAGTGTAGAAATACCATGATATACTGTATAAAAAGGCAACCTTGGAAGATCAGGGAAAGCTAGAGTCAATTTCCACTTCTGAAACTACTGTCCACACGGTCCTTGATAAATCACTTATCTTCTCAATGCCCCACATACCTCTCTAAGGACAAAAGTCTCAAATCAGCTACCAGACTGGAGTGGGAGAAGGGAATGTCATTACCAGTAGTTTTCTACTTCAAGGAAATCATAGGTCTAGACCAAAATAAATGCAATTAAAATGTTAGGTATTTGTATCTTTGAATGGAAATTATAGGATGTTAATAAAACTCTTATTAATTGCTAAACTAAAACCGCTTAAAAGCTGTAGCTATAAGTGTTTGGGTCTTCTGGCTGAAAATATTTTATACTTTCTCCTGTAATAAGGGTAATTACTTTTTGTCATGAATAATTTTGGGAGTATGTTGAAGTCTTTAAATCCTTTTTTATTTATGTATGATTTTAAATACATATAATAAAAATATAGAATACACATGAAACCGACTATATTGAATTATCATGAAAATGTTTTCTTCATTTTCATTCATAGATGCCCTAAAATCCATCCATGGATTCCAGATCCTAGGTAAAGAGTTTTTACTTTATAGAATTTCCATTCATACTCAAATACTAGAAGACTTGTGAACACAGTTATCTTGATCATATTATAGATGAGAGAAGAAAAGTATAAGGAGGGGATAGATTTTCTTTGGTACCATGGATTAAAAATTGTGAGCTAAGTAAAGGTCAGTAACAAGAAAAAATGAAAGCTAACTAATTTTTCCAGGTGGAAGGACTATTACATTGTTCTTGTTTGTCCATCATTTTTTAAAAGGAACAGTGACATAACAGGGTGATGTCTTGTCTGGTGCATGAAATAGATTTAAATGAAATAGAGTTGCACAAAGTTGGCAGTTTCAGTCTCTCTCCCAGAGTCATTGAAGTCCAGTGATAGTATATAAAAGTCAATTTGACTGGAAATTATCCAAAATGCAGTAGATGATCTTTGACATCTGAGCAAGTTCTAAACACTCCACAACACCTGCTTCTCCTGCCTTCTTGGCCAATGGAGCAACTTTTTCTCATCTACTCATCCCACTGGGGAAAGTCTTCACATGCTTAGAACATGTAACTTAATGGACATGTTGTGTCCTGTCAGTCACCCTCAACTTGGTTTAATGTACCTTCTGAGACATTTTATTGGAATGTGGTCACTGTGTGGTCACAGTCACAAGTGGATGAATAGCACCTATATATGCCCAGAGTAACATAAACAAAGATGAAAAGACAAGGGAAATGTAATAAGAAATTAACTTTTTAAAAATCCGCCTAAAACTATCAGGTAAATGAGACAGAAAAGGACAAGTAGACTGAAACTGAAGCCTTAAATATTACACCAAAACATCTGAATGTAAGTTTTAAAACACCCCACAAAATTGCTTTTTCCTTTGTTCTGTGATGCCTTTAGCACTTCATCCCCCTTAAGACTGATTTTTATCCTCAATCACCAAAGTTTGTGTCCAAGTATTCCATAGCCAAGGTTTGTCGTGCTTACCTTAATTATGACTTTTTTGTGATGTGGCACTAAACACAGATCAACAGTCTCCAGGATTGGCAGATACTTTGGAGAGACTTCAGAGTCATTTGAAAGATGGAATCCAAAAGAGCTTTCCTAAACCTTTATTTTTGTTAGAATTTTTAATAACAAAAGAATGCTTTGTTCAAGGCAGAAAGACACAAATTGTGACATGCAATAATCAGAATAATACAAACATTATCAATCTGCCCAATTTACATTCTCTAAATATATCCAACAGGCCAGAAATAACAAATCCCTTTACTTGGCGTATTTTAAGTATATATTATATCATAATAACTATTCAAGAACCCCATAGCAGATTCTCAACCAATGACAGAAAATATTATAAGCTGTATTAACTTCAATAGGAGTTTTGCCTGAGCAAGAACCACAGAATACACAATTACTAAACAAAACAATCACTCATGCCATTTTTTAGAATGGGCAAATTTAATCCCAATTAAACAATATGCTACTAATCAAAATTTTTTTACACAGACAAGACCTAGAATAAATGACTATTAACATTTAAAATGTCAGAAATGAAAAAAACAAAACTTTCTGTTCAAAACCCAATTGAATTGGAGAAAGGATATTAAAAATCACAACCCAGACTTTCTAAATTCACTCAGATAAATATCTGGATTTATAACTAACAAAGAAAAAACCAGTAATGATTTTTGAAAAAATTTAAAATGATTTTTGTGATTTACAAAGGAGCGTATTTGCGCAGATATGAATAAATCTTTGGTTGGACAAAAATAGATTATTTCTTTTTGGATCACTGTTTATTCAGAATTTACCAAATGAAAAGTGGTAATATCATTACCCTCCATATTGAATCCAAGTAAAATCACATGTAAGCCTTTGGGGAAATTCTAAAATATGATGTTGGTTAGAAAGTTCTTGCCAATGTTCTTGCTCATTCAACTTTTATACAAATAAACTCACTTGTAAATAATAAAAATCTTAAAATTGAATTTTTAGAAAGATCCATATCATTGTTTATGAAAGCTAAGAAAAGAAAGAGCTACCACTTAGTAGAAGTTCTAGTGTGAGGCATTTAGAGGTCCATTTTCCTCATTGTTAATCTGTTGATTTTAGAAGTGATAGTTCAAAAAGTGAAATCTATGATCCTTGAAGAACAGTCTCACAATGATATAGCCTTACTGTCCCAGGTTGTTACACAATCAGTTACTCTGAGTAAATAATAGAGAGACAAAAAGAGGTAAAGTACTTTTGCCATAAAAACTACATGACTCTCTCTGTGAGACTTAGAGTAAACCCCCAACCAGATTGGCTGAATATATTTAATACGAACACACTTCCATCTGTACTATTTGGAGGGAATGTAATAATTTTTATGTATATCAAAGTAACTATGCTCATGTTTCTTTTAGTTCAATATGAATTGACCTGATGGAAAGGATAAGGATGACTGAGACTGGTATTGTTTCAGGAGTTGGCATTCAAGGAAACTGGATTAATATATATTACTGATGCTTTCTAACACCATCCTTGACAATGAACTTTGAACAGAAAAGGATGAAATAATAAAGAAAATATTATCTTTTGCTCTTTCATAATGAAATCAAGACATGGAAACCTTAGCTAGTCACAAGGTTAGCATGTATGGTTTGGCTGCTAAAAATATTAACACATTCTTAAACTGTATGATTATAGATATGATATTCTGATCACAGGAAGTAGGAGTTCTCCTGTACTTCACATTATTCAGAATATATATGGACTGTGGCATTCAATTAAAGATGTCCCAATATGGTGAGGGGACATGGAATAACAACATACAGCATAAACAGATAAGAATAAAGTTATCAAGGTGATGAAAAATCTGTAAATCACATCAATAGCTAGTTGGCACAGAGGACACTGTGGATACTATGGCTACTGATCCTGAAGTTGAGAAGACTCATCTTTGTAAACCTAAGATATGGTGAAACTGGGCAAGACCACTTAACCCTGTTTGTCTCCATTTTTCATCTGTAAAATGATCTGAAGAAAAAAATGGCAAATCACTCCTGTATTTTTGCCAAGAAAATATCAAATATGGTTACAAAAAGCTAGACATGATTGTGTAGAGGGCTGGAACTCTGAAAAGGTGTACTTGAATCTAAGACAGCAGAGTACTTAAGGCTAAGTACCTACTCAATGTGAGATAATGATTTTATAAACATATACTTAGATGATACGGTGATGTGATGGCTCTAATCAAGATAGGCACCTGCTGAATGTGTTTTGGTGAGGTAATCATGGGGAAGGAGTGGAGGGCTGAGGGAGAGTCAGAGTCTCTCTGCTGCAGCATGCTCAGCAAGGAAGACTTCAGGCTCCAGACTCCAGAATGCAGGATCCATCTTTGACAAGCCACGTGGCAGCTTGCCTGTCTCTTTCACTTCTCCTCCTAAAGACCAAGAACTTTTACTTATCCTGAGGCCATCCAGAGAGCTAGCCCAGACATTACATGACTGAACAACAAAAACAACAAAGGATTAATTATATGTTTGTGTTGTTTTGTTTCACTTTTGCTTTGGGGAGAAAGAGGAGAAAGAAGATGACCAGGCAGGTGACTACATTAGTAAATTCACCAATGAGGAACTCTTGGGGAGGAAATTCCCTCTACTACTGCACATGGACAACTATTTACAACTTCTAATTGTAGAGAGCTATCTTGGGAACTGAGAAGCTGAAGGATTAATTAAGATCACATAGACAATGCAGAGGAAAGATTTCAATTCAAGTCTTGCTGATTTTAAGGCCTATTCTTTATCTACTATACAATATTGCCCAGGAAAGTTTAACATAGAGCAAAGAAGAATAAATAAAGATGTCTTTTCAAATATTTAAATAGTTTTCAAACACATGGGAGAATAGTATTTTTCCATGTTGCTGGAAAGTAAAGTAGTAGGACCAATGTCAACAAGTTTCATCAAATCTACAATGAGACTTGGAGCAATTTTGATCAAAAGACAAGGAATAGGGATTCAAAATACAGATTGTGATAAATTCAGATTCATGATTGGAACAGGATTTCAGGTGAAGCCTACTGGACAAAAAACTCTGCTCAGATGGTATCATCAGAGTCATTTTCCTCTAAAGCCCTACTGAAACAAATGGGTCTCTTTTAAATAGAGGAAGCATAGAACTGTTGAATTAATTTCATTCCCCAAGTAAAGCCTTTTTGGGCTAAAAATACTGAATTTCATAGCTATAGTCTAGCTCTATTTGTCAGTTCCATTCTTATCCTCTCTCCATATTGGGACAGTTGTAACATTTGAAGAAGAGAAATGGAACAATAAATATTTTCAAAGTCATTTATGTTGGTTGTCTGTGTGGTATTTCATGTTTTGTCATTTTATTGGTTTGAATTATTTAGAGAACAAATATATTCAGAATTTTAAAATAACCTTACTAAGCTTAAAAGTATCAGTTGAACACAGAAAGATTCTCCTTAGAATTACAGAATGATGGCTGACTATAGATGTTAGAAATTGAATGCTATTTAACTTGATAGCCTCTTTGTAGCAATGTTGAGATTTGTAAATCTCAATATATTGGTACTTAAATAGGCTTGTGATCCTAATATATTTTGGCTTCTTTTCTTTCAGTTTTCAATAAGCATTTAGTAAGCACTATGATTTGGGAATGCACAAAGAAAGACTAAAATAGCCCTTATCTTCAAGAAGCTTCCATTCTAATGGGAAAGACAATATGACAATAAAGTAGATGCAAGATATGTATAGAGGAAATGAAAGACAGTCTAAGAGGGGAAGATACAAGTAGTTTGAGGAGACAGTATAAGACCTTCTTAGGAAGATAAGTTGACATAAAACTTGAACAATTCAAAGAGGTCGAAGTGAGAAGTGTGATCATTTCTTCATTAGTCCTTACAACTAATCTATGCCTTCCTCTCAAGTATGACACTTGTCTTTATTCTTCCATAGATAAATGCCAAAGGATTTATCCACTGTGCTGAAGTAGTTCCTCTAGATCTTTATTTTGGAATTAGCATTCAGACTTTTCCCATTTCCTTTAGTTTCATTACATCACTGACCCAATTCTTTTTTAAATATGAATTATCATCAGAAATATCATTTAAATCACAATGTAGGTAATCATTTGCAATTTACTAAAGATTTTGTGACCTAACTATCAATCTTTCAATTATGCTATAAATTACTCACAATTTTCATTCCCTGGAGATTGTGGTTTTATGAGACTCTCAACTATGTGTCATTGTTGGGAAAATGTGTTGAAAAGAGGGGTCTTTATATCAAGGTGTAGCTTGAGATTAACAAAAGAACTACACAGTTTCCGAAATACAAAATAATCCCTTATTCCTACTCAGTTTTGGACCAAATTAATTATTAATTATTAATGTATAATGCCTCTTCTAAATATTTGCAATGATGTTCTACCATTAGTAAACCAACACAGAAGGAAGCTTAATAAAGTCAAAAGAGATTTTTGGTTTGGAGTTAAAAGACCAAGAGTTTATTTCCAAGTCTGCTACATATTCCCTTTAAGATTTTATGCAAATCATTTTAATCCTTTGTGCAAATTGAGAGTAAGGGCTTGATGCTCACAAAGATTCCTTCTAACTGCAATAGGGCCTAAAAGGATTAGGCATGCACTGATGATCTGAGAATAGTTATTTTTTCTTTCATTTAGTTCTTTTTTTTCTCTTTTGATTGTTAGGTCAATCCCTTTAGGGTTATCATTAATCTCATTGAAGAGGCCACATACTTTTCTGCAACTTGCTTCAGCACACTATCATATGGAAACAGAAACATATGAAAGACCTCCCCATGTATAAGGATTCTGTTTTTTTTTTGTCGTGATGAAATCAATAGAATACCAATAACTAGCAGTTTATATACCCATATTCTCATATTTATGAAAATTTATGATAATGACCTTCTTGTATACCTAAGCTGAGAAGAAAACAAACATACTCTTGCAAATTAATCTCTATGGCTAATCACATTTTTAGAGTCCCAGAACTCATTTAATTTTGCAACAAATATAATTCCAACCCTGTTTATTGCTTGTTGATTACATAAACATATCAAGCAAAACTCAACTTCAGTCTTCCCTCCAGAAATGAGTCTCTTGTGCCTGTTAAGATCATTAAAGATTCCTTGATAAATGCAACCAACAATAATCTTTTTCAGTGGTATTCTGATGAATATTGAATAGATCATAAAATAGAGAGATCTGTTTTCACCAATGCCATTCATGATTTATATATACAATAGTGACATACAGGCTTGTGAATGGAAGAAGAGGTCATTCTTTAGTTTGTCATCAATGAATTGCAAATAAATACTCTTTTTATATGTAAACATAAATTGAATAGGAAAATGGGGGTTCTAAACTCTATGTCACAATATGGCAATCTTCCTATTCAGATTCACAGGGAGTTTATTTTTAATTATTAAATCAAATGTTAAAATGATTTTTTAAAATTTGTTTTGCTGAGGCAATTGGGGTTAAGTGACTTGCCCAGGGTCACACAGCTAGAAAGTGAGGCCAGATTTGATCTCAGGTCCTTCTGACTTCAGGGGTAGTGCTCTATACTCTGTACCACCTAGCTGCCCCTTAAACTAACCTCTCAAAAGACCATGTCTATTCCACATATATGACTGGACAAATCCGTCTTGTATGTTCAAGTCAACAGATTATACCCTATTTTCCTTCCTCTTTCAGCATATGTTCTAAATGTATACCACATTTGACATCAATATTTAAGTCTTAAATATAGCTTACTTTTTTATTAGAGGTTGTCTGTTTGAAGATCTAGATGAAATGATTTATTACTAAGAGCCAACCAAAATTCTGTCACCTAAAGTGGAGACTCAAAGTAGATAAAAGAGCTATGACGTTTCTCTTTGGCTATTTTTCCTTTATACGTATTTACAATTGTTAAAATATGGATGTGCTTAGAACAAGAAAGGTTACAATTCCATATACCTGACAAATTTGTTTTACCTTATATTAAGCTTGGAATCTCAGAACTATTCTTTCAAAATGTCATCACAATGTTTATATTGTAGCAGAGTGGAAAAGGCACCAAAATTGGAGGTGAAATGTTCCTGAATTCATCCTAGTTCTTTGAGCCTGTTTTTTTTTCCTCTTTAAAAATAAAGGAGAAAAATGCTCCCCAAATCCCCAAAGACTAAGTGTGAAAAAAATGCTTTGAAAATCTTAAAGAACTATATTGGTAACAGTTGTTGATACTAGCAAACTATTCTTATAATAGTCCTGAGGTTCAGAGTAGTACCCTGACATTGGTATAGTGAAAAGAACACTGACTTTAAAGTAAGAATACGAGTTCAAAAACTAGCTCCTATTTTTATTGCCTGTAAGAAGTTAGACAAGTCACTTAACCTATTTGGGAACAGGTAAAAGTTTAGAAAACTAAACCAGGTAGCTTTTGAGACCCTTTCAAATCTAATCTCAATTATTTTGTGAACTAGAAGTTCTTGAGGCCCATCTAAGTTAAAATATTATTGGATAAAGTTAATATGGTGCTCAAGTTATTTCATTTTCTGTTTAAAAAGGTAGAATAAATGTTTAGGAAATAATAGGAGAATAAAGAAAAGAGCATCAATATAATGTTGTTGTTGTTGTTGTTGTTTTTAATATACAAAGAAGCCAAGAATGGTGGAACGTTGGCATTCTCTTTTTTTCTGTTATTGTCCAATATTACTTTCAGTATGACAAGAAGGTTACCAGATGCCTGCTGTGAAACCAGAATAATTCATGTGATGAGCATTCTTGTGGCAACTTTTGGATTTTTAGCACTTGGTAACTTCCATATTGTCAATATTTTGTTAGTTTTATGGTCAAGTAAGTCTCTATTATTTGGTATATGATTCTGATTTAATAAAATATGAGGTCTCTTTGACATTTCATTATATTTCCTTAATTTCAAATAAGATCAACATTCTGTTTTCTCTTTTACTACCATACTCCTAGCCTGAGGGGAATTTTGCTAGCTTGTTCTTACCATTTTATTTAAAAAAATCAAAACAAAACACCAAAAAGCTGTGGAATTAATACAAAAATAAATATGCAAGTGACTTCCTTGACTATAATTCCAAGATCTCTTTCTTCCAAAAGGACCCTTGGGAAATTGTGGGCCATTAAGTGACTGTAAAATTGTAGGTTTGGGCTTCATAGAATATTGTTAGTTTCACAAGTTGAGAGAACATAAATCACTATTTCTTGGCTCAGTATAATTTCTATTTTATTATCCACATTCATTTTGTATCTACTTGTATCAAATTCAGTTAAGAAAAAAGTTTAAAGGACCACAATATTTTAGCTCTTTAATCATCTTTGACGCAAATGAGGTAATATTAAAATAATTCTTTTTAGGTCCACAGGTTATATTTGCCAAGTTTTATATGGGCCTTTACTACCCTCTGGGTTTATGTTGATTTCATCTTGTTATTTTATGGAAGCAATGAAATCACAAAAAGGGAGGAACTTTGGACCATGGAGATAACTTCAATTAAAGAATACTGAAGTTCTGTGAGATCAGATCACTTGTTTAAGTCAAACAGTTTCTATACAGCAGAATTAATATTTAAACCTCAGGTGTCCTGATGCAAAATGAAATGTTTTCTGATTACGTGTAGTTATTACCCTTTAATATTTCCAGAACCTTTTCTTTGAAAAAATATCAAGAAGTATCTTTGTCTAATAACACTTTTCTCTTTATCTCTGTCTGTTGAATTGTACTCCAGGATACATTATCTCAAAGATCACACAATGTGAGAAGATCCAATCTTAAATAAAGGAGAACAGAAAAGTGCTCAGAGCAGGCTGGCTTGAAATTAGTTCATGAAAACTACTAATGTTTAGAATTATTTCAATTAACTAAAATCAGACTAAGTTAATTACAGGCATTGCTTTGAAAATAATTGAAATTTACATGTTTTATACATTTATTTATATCTATTTTCCAATTTATCAGTACAATTAATTTCTATTCTATTCATAGGTTCTTTATATGAACATTATTGTTGCTATTGTCTTGTTACTGTTTAGAACTGTGATTTTATTTGTGTCATATGTCACAGATGGTCTTGGAGAATTGTCTGGAATACTATAAAACTAGTAGGAACATATGGCTAGGATGTATTATTTGTAATATTTAGTGTTTAAAACATCTATATGTTTTTAAAATAACCATTTTAAGAAGAGAATAACTTTACATGTGACTTTGTTTTGTGTTTTTTTTTTTCCCTAACAGTGGCCCATTGACTATCTTCTCATAGATACAGTGTTGAATGGCTGATTAATGATACGAAATAAGTTACTGAAATTTTAAAAAAATATTACATAAAATACTTTTAAACAATATATAATCTGATTGAATTTTAAATTCATTTATCATTTAATACAGTACTTAACATTAGCCTGGACAAAACTAAATATTTTAAATCATAACTCTATTTTTTGTTGTTGGTGATGATTGATTAAGGGACTTTAAAATAAATCTATCACTCACCAGGAGAATGTTTAAAATTCTCCTGGAATTTTCGATCATATATCTGTTTGAGCAAGCAGTTTTGTTTTATCCTTTTAAGATTAAAAAAAAGAAAAATAAATCTAAATTTGGGACCAAATTTAAAACTTCATTTTTATAGTGGTGAGCCAAATATTGTAAACTTTCATTCTAATAAATGTCTGACCAAAATTAAATTCATATATGATTATTATAATGTTTTCAATTTGTTCCAAGTTGTAAATTATTCTTATAAATGCTATTTATATTCAAAACATTGTCAAATTAACACATTTAACATGTTTTATAAACAACAGCAAACATTTGAGTTCTTGAGTACTTAAATCTTTAAATACTTTTTTAATGTCCTACATATTGGCAATTATTTTATAATTAGAACTCTATAATTTTATATTGAATTTTTTAAGTATATGTAGAAAAACACATTTTACATTTTATAATTACAAACATATAGTATGAAATTTTGATTAAATTTTTTGGATAAAAGTCTGTCTTTTTGTAATATGAATAAATATAAAATAATATTATGAATAGTATATTGAATTATCCTTGAGGTTCATAACACATTTTGATATTCCAGTTGAAAGGAATTAATGGAACAAAAACCATTACAAATCACTTCATTACCTCTTTTATATTCCATGTGAGATTCTAAATTATAAAGAGATAACAGCATTTGCCCTTAGAGTAGGTTGTAAATTTTGAAGCCCTCCCAATTTCCCCCACAAATAGGATAAATTTGCATCTCAGAACTAACATAGACTTTTCAAAAAATCAAAAGGACTTCAGGTAGAACAGAGCTTTCCTGAAATAACTCAAGAAGATCTGAAGAAAAAAAAAAAAGACCCTGGGCTAGGATTAACCCTTGTGAAGTACAAACACCTGTGGACTAGTTTAGCTGAAACAGCAAGCAGGGAAACCTGGGGCAAGATGGGTGTGGCTGTAGCCTAAGCAGAAACCATAGAAACTTGGACTGTTTGTGGAATCTGGATCTGAGTCCAGGAAGACTGAGGGCACCTGGGCTAATTAGGGATGCCAGACCAAGCTATACTGCCTGTATGTCACCTTGTATGAGAATTAACCAGCACAGGGTATATGTAGAAAGAGTGGCTTAGAGATATTGGATGTGGGCACTTACTTAGGGTGGAGCTCTTGGTTAAATTTCCTAGTCAGAGGGAAGAGCTGAAGTGAAGCCAGAGACACCATCTCCCCTACCCCCCCCCCAATTAGAAGTGCATGCACTAATACCTTTAATGTAATGTAAAAAAAAAAAAAAAAGAATTAGCAAAGAAAGAACCTCACCATAAAAACATATTATGTATGGGAACAGAAAAGATGGGGGATCAGCATCAGAGAAGGACACTGAAGTAAAAAACAAATTCTAACCCCAAAGAGTAATGTGAAATGGCTCCCTGCCAAAAGAGAATTTATGGAATAGCTCAAAAAAGAATTTAAAAACTGAATAAGAGACATTGAGGAAAAACTAAAATAAACAAATAAATAAATAACATCCAGGAAAACCAAGAAGATTATGAAAAAAAAAAAAGTTAACCAAAAATAAATACAGTCTCAAAGATGAAAATAATTCTTTGAAAATCAGAATTGGGTAAGGGAAAGTAGGGGAAGCTAAATGAGACCAAGAAATAACAAAACAGATTGTAAAGAATGAAAGCACAAACAAAATGGGAAACATAAGAAAACTAACAGATTTGGAGAACAGACCAAGAAAAGAAAATGGAAGAATAATTGGACTGCTTGAAAGCTGTGACCAAAAAAAAAAAAAAAAGGACCTCGACATAATAATCCAAGAAAATTGTCCTGGAATGGTGGAACATTAGGGGTTAGTGGAAATAGAAAAAATCCATCCATCATCAGTTCACTGAGATCCTTTATGGAAAACACATAGGAACATTACTGACAAGTTTCAAAACCACTAGATAAAAGAGAAAATTTTGCAAGAAACAAACAAACAAACAAACAAAAAAGAAAAACAATTTAAATATGCTAGAGATACAATTAGAATTGTACAGGGCTTAGCAGCAGCCACAATTAAAGACTACACATCTTGGAATCATATATACGAACAATCAAAAGAACTAAGTATGCAGTCAAAAATATCATATCTAGCAAAATTATCTACCATTTTAAATCAAAAAAATGGGCCTTTAATAAACTTAAAGATTTTCAGAACTTTCTATCAATCAAACTGAACTTTGGAAAATTTAACATAGAGCAGTCAATATCAAATATCAATTTCAAGGAATTCAACATGGACAAATTATTTATATTTTCTTTACATGGGAAATTTATAGCATTTATTTAGATTAGCATCAACAACATAACAGCTCAAAAGAAAGATCGGGACAGAGTTAATATTGGTTGCAGAGGAAGAATATACACAGGCATTAGAGGAGGCAGGAAGACTCATAGTTATGAAAACATACTCACACAGGGAATGGGTTAAATAGGCAATATGAAATACAGTATAGCATCCTCCAAAATCTATAAAGAAATAAGGGAGAAGGATTGGTGGACAGGGAAGCCAATGGTGAGGGAAGAAAACAAGGGAGGGATCCATAAGTGTTGGGGGGGGGGATCAAGTAATAGCAAGGCAAGTTAGGAGCAGAATTAAAACAAAGGATCAGCAGAGATGAGGAAAGTTTGGGATTATGTGTGCATGTATGTATATGTACACATCTACATATATATATATATATATATATATATATATATATATATACAAATATATCCTTTCTTAATTATGGCCTGCTTGGGGATGGGAGGGATAAAAGGGGGAGAATGAGTAAAGTAAAAAAAGGTGCACAGTAGAAGACAAATGAACAATTTATAAGGAAGTAAAGAAAAGATGGACACTCATGAATATAATTTTTTCTAGTAATATATATATGTGTGTGTGTCTGTGTGTGTGTGTGTGTACTTTCTTGAACTGGTATTTGTTGTTATATTTTTTGAATCCCCCCTTATGTTCTGCCTGGCACATGACAATAGTCCCTTCTGTTTTATTTCATTTTGTTTTGTATTTCTTTTTTTTTCTATGTTGTTTCTTTAAATTAAAAATAATTGGAAAAAGTATTCATGATTATTTTTCATCTTTAGATGTTTTTAATACTTTCATTAGTCTCCTGTTTAATTTCTTTATAACAAAATCAATTTCCCTCTATCCTTCCCCAGAGTAGATAAAGAGTCTGAGTTGATAAGTTTGTTTCTAGAAAATAATACATTAATATTTGGTTTTCCCTATGCATTTTCTGTCATATAGTTCATTTCATATATGACAAATGACTCCAGTTAGTTCATGACTTCTTAATTATATGAATAAAAATTATTTTGCAGCTGCCTTATAATAAGGAAAGACCAATTTAGCAGTTGAAAAATTTATTTTAGTAGTCTATACTGATGAAATCTAACAGATAGATATAACAGCCAATTTTGTTTTAAATTATGTATGCAATTTTTAATTCTTTTAAATGTGAATTATGTAATATCTTACTGTAGTCAATATATAGCTTCTATACTATGGTCTCAATTTTTTGGCAAAAACTTAAATTTATTTTTTAAATTAAATTTTTCTTTTTCTTTCAAGAAACAGCATAAAGACACTTTTGTATCTATGTCCTGATTAGTGTGAATAATGAATCCATTATTGTAGTTGAATGAATTTAAATTTGCACTATTGAAAGTTATAATTATTTAAAAATGATCATTGGTTCTAGTTCAATGGAAATATATGGTGTGGTTTCAAAAATTGGAAGCACTTCACAGAAGTCATTATTTGAATTAATCATTTCTCAGAACTACTTTTCAAGAAAGATGTTTTTAGAGACTTCCAGCCAAAATGACAGAGAGGACGTACACATTTATCTACTTCTTGCTCTCGGAATACTTTATTTCATGACAAGACCTTGGAATTAGGGTTTGACTGAAAAAATCCCACAAATACATTACCAACAGAAGAAATCCTTGGAATTTGCCAGTGAAGGTCTGTTTTTGTTTGCAGGTGGATCAGGGTTAGATCAGGCACAGATTGAAGGCAGACAGTGGTAGCAAAACAGGCAGTGAGAGTGCAGAAGCACTGAACAGAGCAGAGCACACTGAACAGACCTGAGGGGGTGGGGGTGATCTCAGTTGTTTCTACAGAGAGAGTTTTACCACAATGTGCCTACTTTGCCCTGCCAACAAGCCAGTAGATCAGCAGAGAAGCTATAAACACAGGGGGTAAAGACTAAAACACTGAAAAGCTAGGATCTCTCTTGAGACCTGGCCACACCCACCTGGAGTGACTCGGCAGACTATCAGAGTCTCAGAGTTCAGATGCAGTGGAGCCATTGCTGTCCTGTTATTGTCTCTTTGCTGCCCCCTGCAGTCTGTAGAGGAAGCTTGGTAATACCATCCAGCCCGATCCCCCAAAAGCAGACTTCATTTGTTTTTTTGTTAATTTGTTTTCTTTGACTTTTCTTTGACAAAATGAGCAAAAAATTAAAGTGCACTCTAACAATTGAGAGCTTCTATACAGATAAAGAGCAATTTTTAAACCCTGAGGAGACAAAAAACAGACTGTCTCCAGATGCATCCCCAAAGGGGAATATGATCTGATCCTCAACACACAAGACTCTCATAGAAGAAATTAAAAGGTTCTTACAAGAGAGCTAGAAGAAAAATGGGCAAAGAAAAGGGAAGCTTGGCAAAAGGGTCTGGAGAATCATCGCACTCATTTAAAGATGGAGTGGATAAAAAAATCAAATCCTTGAAAAACAGAATTAATGAATTGGAAAAAGTAAACAATTCTAAGGAAAACAGAATTAGTGAATTGAGAAAAGAAAATAGCTTTCTAAAGATAAATTTGGTGAAATGGAAAAAATGGAAAAAATTCCATAGAACAAAACAACTCACTTAAAAACTCAATTGGACAATTATAAAAAGAAATAAAAAAGTGAGTGAAGAAAATAATTCATTAAAAATCAGAATTGAAAAATGAAATTGAATGACTCAAGGAGACACCAAGAATCAGTCAAGCAAAAAAAAAAAAAAAAAAAAAGTGAAACAATGGAAAAAATGTCAGATACGTTCTTGGGAAAACAACAGACCTAGAAAATAGATCTAGGAGAGATAATCTGAGAATTATTGGACTTCCTGAAAATATGATGAAAAAAAGAGCCTGGATACTATTTTCCAGGAAATTATCAAAGAGAACTGCGCAGAAGTTATTGAAACAGAGAACAAAATAGAAATTGAAAGAATTCATTGATCACCTACTGAAACCGATCCTAAAATCAAAACTCCAAGAAATATGGTAGCTAAATTCCAGAACCATCAGAACAATAAAAAAAATACTATAAACTGCTAGGAAAAAACAATTCAAATATAGAAGAGCCACAATAAGGATTACTCAGCATCTAGCAGCGTCCACATTAAAGGATCGAAGATCCTGGAATTTGATATTTTGAAATGCTAAGGAACTTGTTATGCAGCCAAGAATAACTTATCCAGCTAAAATGAGCATTTTTTTTCCCAGGGAAGAAGATGGGCATTCAATGAAATAGGTGAATTTCATCTATTTCTGATGAAAAGCCAGAACTAAACAAAAAGTTTGATCTCCAAATACAGGACTCAAGAGAAACATAAAAAAGAAAAAGAAGTATTTGGAACTATATTTCTGTTATAAAGATACATAAAGAACACATGTATAATTTGTTCTAGAAACTAGAGGTGGAAAGGAAATTGTACCAGAAAAAGGGTAAAGTTGGGGTACTATATCTCACAAAGAGGCAAAGGAAATTTATTATATCTGAGAGAAAGAAGGGAGGAGGTGTGAACATAGTGTGTATCTTACACTCATCAGAATTGGCTTAAAGAGAAAAATATTAGACATATTTGATTTATGAAGAAACTTCTCCCACCTCATTGAAAAGTAGGAAGTGAAAAGTGAAAAGGGAAGGAGGAAGCTAAGCAGAAGGGACTACAGAAATTGTGAGGAAAAGGGGTAAGAAAGGGGGAGGAACTTTAAGGTCGGGGGGAGGGACACTAAAAAGGGAGGGCTGTGAGAAGCAAGTGGTGCTCACAAATTTAATACTGGGAGGGGGTAAGAGGGAAGCAAAAAAGAAAAGCATAAGCAGGGATTAACAAGATGGCAAGTAATACAGAATTAGTAATTTTAACCATAAATGTGAATGGGGTAAACTCCCCCATACAGAGGAAGAGGATAGCAGATTGTATTAAAAGCCAAAATTCTACAATATGTTATTTACAAGAAACACACTTGGAGCAGGGCGATACATACACAGTAAAGGTAAAAGGTAGGAGCAGAATTTACTATGCTTCAGGTGAAGTCAGAAAAGCAGGGGTAGCCATCCTTATCTCAGATCAAGCAAAAGCAAAAATTGATCTAATTAAAAGAGATAAGGAAGGACACTATATCTTGCTAAAGGGCAGTGTAGATAATGACGCAATATCAATATTAAACATATATGCACCAAGTGGTATAGCATCTAAATTCTTAAAAGTGAAATTAAGAGAGCTGAAAGAAGAAATAGACAACAAAACTATAATAGTGGGAGATCTCAACCTTGCACTCTCAGAATTAGACAAATCAAACCACAAAATAAATAAGAAAGAAGTCAAAGAGGTAAGTAGAATACTAGAAAAGTTAGATATGATAGATCTCTGAAGAAAACAAAATGGAGACAGAAAGGAGTACACTTTCTTTTCAGCAGTTCATGGAACCTATACAAAAATAGAACATATATTAGGACATAAAAACCTCAAACTCAAATGCAGTAAGGCAGAAATAGTAAATGCAAAAGGTCAAGAATTTTAAGGGAATTAATGAAAAGAAAATCAAATGAAGGCAGCCTAGCTGTACCTGATCTAAAACTTTATTACAAAGCAGGAGTCACCAAAACCATTTGGTATTGGCTAAGAAATAGATTAGTTGATCAGTAGAATAGGTTAGGTTCACAGGACAAAATAGTCAATAACTATAGCAATCCAGTGTTTGACACACCCAAAGATCCCAACTTCTGTGATAAGAATTCATTATTTGACAAAAAAACTGCTGGGAAAACTAGAAATTAGTATAGCAGAAACTAAGCATGGACTCACACTTAACACCATACACCAAATTAAGATCAAAATGGGTCCATTATTTAAGCATAAAGAAAGATATTATGAATAAATTAGAGGAATATAGGATAGTTTACCTCTCAAACTTGTGGAGGAGGAAAGAATTTGTGAACAAAGAAGAACTAGAGATCATTATTGATCACAAAATAGAAAATTTCAATTATATTAAGTTAAAAAAGCTTTTGTATAAACAAAACTAATGGAGACAAGATTAGAAGGGAAGCAATAAACTGGGAAAACATGTTTACAATCAAAGGTTCTGATAAAGGCCTCATTTCCAAAATATATCGAGAATTGACTCTAATTTATAAGAAATCAAGCTGTTCTCTAATTCATAAATGGTCAAAGGATATGAACAGAAAATTTTCAGATGATAAAATTGAAACTATTTCTACTCATATGAAAGGGTGTTCCAAATCAGTATTGACCAGGGAAATGAAAATTAAGACAACTCTGAGATACCACTACACACCTGTCAGATTGGCTAAGATGACAGGAGAAAATATTGATGAATGTTGGAGTGGGATGTGGGAAAACTGGAACACTGATGCATTGTTGGTGGAGTTATGAATGAATCCAACCATTTGGGACAGCAATCTATAATTATGCCCTAAAAGTTATCAAAGTGTGCATACTCTTTAGTCCAACAGTGTTACTACTGGACTTGTATCTCAAAGAGATACTAAAGAAGGGAAAGGGACTTGTATGTGCCAAAATGTTTGTGGCAGCCCTTTTTGTAGTAGTTAGAAATTGGAAAATGAATGGATGCCAATCAATCGGAGAATGGTTGGGTAATTGTGGTATATGAATGTTATGGAATATTATTATTGTTCTGTAAGAAATGGCCAGCAGGATGGATACAGAGAGGCTTGGAGAGACTTACATGAACTGATGCTAAATGAAATGAGCAGAACCAGAAGATAATTATATATTTCAACAATGGTACTGTATGAGGGTATATTCTGATGGAAGTGGATATCTTCAACAAACAGAAGATCTTACTCAGTTCCAATTGATAAATGATAGCTAGAAGCATCTACACCCAAAGAAGGAACACTGGGAAATAAATGTAAACTGTTTGCATTTTTGTTTTTCTTCCCAGGTTATTTTTACCTTCTGAATCCAATTCTTCCTGTGCAACAAGAGAACTGTTCAGTTCTGCACACATATATTGTATCTAGGATATACTATAACATATTTAACATGTATAAGACTGCCTGCCATCTAGGAGAGGGGGTGAAGGGAGGGAAGGGAAAAGTCTGGACAGAAGTGAGTGCAAGGGATAAAGTTGTAAAAAATTACCCATGCATATATTGTGAATAAAAAGTTATAATGAAAATTTAAAAAGAAATATGTTTTTAGCATCATGAGATGCTATTGTTCAGTATTCTTGATGATCAGTTATGATGGGAAATTACTTGATATTTCATCCTATCAGTAGGAATTATCATCAAGATCTTTAGAAAATTTTGTTTTCAACTTAATAAAAAGTCCCTACCATTATTCCCATCAAACTTTAGAGTGCTGTAGGTGAACACTCTTGTTGAACTCTGAGCTGTGTACTAGTCAATCATATTTTTAAAAAATCATGTATTTGTTAGTCTATGTTTTATTTAGAATCATTTCTTGTCATGAAATTAGTGTCACTCATTCAATTTCCTTGACAGAAATGAATGCCATAGATGAGGATCTGCACCAGCATTTTGATGGGGAGGTTTCCTTTCTTCTTTTTTGGAGACTGATTTCATCCTCTTCCTGACATTTTAATACATTACAGAAACAACAGTACTCAGTATTATTTTCACTATCAAGAATGCAAATCCCACAGAGTTATAATTCATATACCACAACTAATTTCTGTTGGCAGGTTTTTTGGGGTGAGAGTGCACTCTTTTGTTATGTTTTCTTCTTGGGATCCAGAGAATGTTGACTGAACCTACTTCAATGTGTTATAATTAATAGGAAGTAACAAGGAGAAAAATATGATTATTATGGAATTCACATCTGATTATCATGGATCTCTGAGAAGAAAATTATTTAACTCACCAAGTCCTTCTTACTACTTTTGATGATGCTCAGTGAGAATTGCTTTGCTATGAGTTTTACCAAATGGACTATTGTTGTTCATTCCCCTTTTTCCACCCATAGAATTTCATAAATCTATCTAGCATATTGACATCCAAATGTTTTCTGACCTATTCTGAAAATAGATAGATAAATTATAACTCCTTTGATGATGTATTTTTTGCAGCAGATGCCAGATGTTTTACAGGTGACCTTATAGAATGCCACCATTTCCCAATTCCCATAAATAATAGGCAAAGCTGTCATGAAGAATGAGCAAAAATATATCATTCCTATGGTACTTTCACATTCCTGGATTCTTAACTCTTTCCTGACTACGAATAATTGTAAAAGTAATCTTTCTTCAATGACTCAAATAGTAAGTATTAGTGATAGGAGTAGACCTGCTTTTCTTCCATTAATTCATATTTGATATGGAAAAATAATGAGTTACTCTCAGCCTATTGAACAGTTAATAAAATGAAGTTATATATTCCAGGATATACAAGGATAGAGAGCACTTAACTTCTATAGATGCAGAAAAGGATGACTTACAAAAGCCTTAAAAAAATTCACTAATGTGGAGGGATTCCAACTCATTGTGGATAAAACTTGATATGCCTAGGTGATTTGGAAGCTGTAAAATGCCAAGCAGTTGTTGAGCTTAAGTAAATAGAATTTGCCTCTTAGAAAATTCACTATTTCAATGAATACACAGACTTGAACACTAAAGAATATATGGGTAACATGCATATATGTTAACGTGTATATATATATATATATATATATAACACAATATATTATACACATACATATATACGTTATATCTTTGTGACATATATGTGTACATACACAGAGAAAGATAAAGGGGTAACAGAGGGAATAAGAGAAAAGAAGAGAGAGACAAAGAGGGAGAGAGGGAAGAAAAGGGAGAGAGAAAGAGAGACACAAAGATCATGGTTTAGTGGATAGAGAGCTGACCTTGTAGCTGAAAAGAGTTAGATGCAAGTCTGACAAACAGTGATTCTGTGACTTATTGGCAAAGGAATAATGAAATGAGAGAATAAATATTTACTTGTTTCCTTTTGTGTGATGGGCACTATATTGTGTTAAGCATGGTGCTATATGTCTAAGATACAAGTTGAAGAGAAGATGCCAATATATATTGATAGAAGGAATTCCTCCACTACCTCCCATACTGAAAGCATAGATGCAATTTATCCATATTCGTGTTATATTGATACCATCTATAATATAAGGTGGCCAGAGTAGCAGCAAAGCAAGATAACCTGAGGTCAAATTTTACCTCAGATAATTTTTATTTGGAGGACTCTGGACAAATCATTTAAAATCTGTTTGTATTGGTTTTAAAATTATCTGAAAAAATAAGGAATCATAATAAGATAATGCTTCTAACAATTTTTCAAAATTTAAATGCAATTTGCTAATTTTGCTGCTGCTGCTGCGGGTACTACTACTAGTAGTAATAGTATTGCTACTACTGTGGCTATAGTGAATATATGCCTAGGTGATTTGGAAGCTGTAAAATGCTATAGTGAAGCTATAATTGAAGTAGCTATACCATGATTTTCCAGTAGCTCCATTGTGTAGATTCATTTAGGAATTAATTTTAAGAAATGTCTAGTTTAGCAACAGTATACAGAGCAGCACAATACTGTGGCTTTCTAAATGGAGTCACTTTCTTTTGCCTTTGACCCTCAAGCTTGCACTGCCTAAGGTTGTCTGATCATGAATGTATAGAATAGAATCAAAAGAGGGAAAGCCAAAATACAATAAAGACTTTTTCCCATTCCAGACCTAGTAAATGTAGAGCTTATGAAACTGTGATTAATAAATTTTCCATAATACAACACATTGGGATCAAATTTTAGATATTTAATCTAGAGATACTAAGATATTAATAATAAATAAGCAAAAAAAGACCATTTGGTATGTGAGTGTGGGTGAAGAGTCTGGTGCATTTTTAGCCTGAAGACAGCTTGGCAATGAAGTGGCTGAGGCTTGTTACTATTGCCAACTTTGCCAGACATTCAAGTCCCCGAGGTTGTTGTGGCTGCTGCTAGTTGGAAATTTAATTCAAGCAAAACTGACATATAGGTAAAATTTGTGTTCAGTGCTCCATCTCTTTCTCCATTATCCTGTCCCCAGTAAAAGGAACTTTATTAATCCTTTTTTGTTCACTCTTTTAGCTGGTATAAGTCTAAGAAACTGAGAAAAGTTTGAGGAGTTACCTATAACTAATATTAATGCATTTCTTATAGAATTATACTGATTAAAATAAAATTTAGAGATGTAATAGGTAGTTTAAAAACCATTTGCATGAAGCTCTTCTCATTTGTGGAGACTTATTACTCTATGGTCTGGGTCAATTTGAGCAGAAAAGTTGCTTAGAGCTTAATAAGAAAAGAACCTGTTCTATACTTCCAGCTTCAAGAGAGAAAATGTGATTCCAGTTTTCTCTTCAGGTTCCTTAAAGGGAAGAAAAACTCAAAGAATAAATTGACATATAGAAGAGATATCAACCTCAATCATGTTTCTATCAACAAATTACTATTCTTTTTTCTTATTGAGTGAAAATATTTTTTAAAAAGGAATCTCAAACAAAATTTAGTGCCTTCACTAAAATGTAGTTATTATCGCCCTTTAATTTAATTCATGAGAGTTCACTTTGGAAACATTTGACTCTTTCTTTGACTTACATTGCTGTAGATTTTCAAATGTTCTTCAACCTTGTACATAACTCCTAAACTGGTTTAAGTTGAAGTACTCTTATTTAAGTCAAACTTTTTAACTGACAAAGATGATTAGAGGAATTGTATTAATTTTTCTTATTAATATTCCCAACCATCTTTCTAAGTATTTCCCTATTTCTTCTGCTTCTTACCCTTTGTGGACAGTGATTTCGTTCTATATGCATGGTGGCTAGAGATTGAGAGGGAAAGTGGGTAAAATTATCCTGGGTTCAAACTGTGCAGTACATTTACTACTATAATTATTTTCTTGAAACAAAACTCTTTCAGTTAAAGATTTTGAAAAATAGTAATTTTTATATTCTAGAAAAATATTTTTAGAAAAAACTAGATCTGCATTCCATTTCATATATATTGTTTTGGTAAATGGAATGCATCTCTTTGAGGAAAATATTATTTTATTTTAGAAAAATATTTTTGAAGACTAGATATGCATCTCATTTCATTTACATCATTTCTGGTAAATGGGCTACATCTGTATTTGGGAAATGTTATTTTATCTACTGAGTGATTTCCTGGTGAAATACAGGGAGTGAGATACCAGAGCAAGAAATTTTTATCAAATCAGAACAAGGCTATCCCTTATCAAATGATAATGAATTTAGTGCACAATCAGAGAATCATACATTGGGTCTTAGAATCATAAGTATTAGAGATCATCATGTTTGGCCATTTCCTTTTGTAGATGAGAATAATGAGACACAGAAATTTAGTATCTTACTCAAGATCACAAAAGTGACTGAGCTAGAATTCAAACTCAGGTCTTATAAATTCAAATTCATTACTGCAAGTTAAGTAGTCTTTCTAATGACTGATATTTCCTACAATCAAAACTACTACATGAATTATCAATGGACCAAATATTATATAAGGAAAATGAACAGAGAAGTTTATGAAGTCATCTATTTGGACTCTAAGGATTATGCTTAAAATAGGGAATATGTGTGTCCTTAAAAGAACATGTGAAAAGAGTCTAAGAATTGAAAATGATAAACTCAGTATGATTCAGTATGATATAATAATCTAAAATACAACCTTAGGTTGTATTCCTAAAATCATAGAATTCTTATCTTAACTCTACTCTGGATAAACCACACCTAGAGTATTATAAATAGTTTATATGTGCCATATTTTATCAATGAAATAAACAATAAGCATCTATTAATCACCTACTATATGTCACTTTGGTAGATAATAAGAATACAAATCAAAATTTCTTGTTCCAAGAAGCTTATATTATAATATATGGAAAAAAACATACCTAATTTTAAATAAATGTAGGATATAGGCAGATATAAGCAAAGGTATTTCTCTATAGAAATAGATAGATATAGCTATACATAATGGTTGGGGAAACATGGATAACCAGTGTTCTTGAACTCTTGAACAGAACTCTTGAAAAAGAGTAGTCCTTAAGTTGAACCTTAAAGATATCTAGTTCAAGGTATTGTAAAAGTAAGTGAGGAGGGAGAGCATTTCAGGGACAGACTGCACAATGGTCCCAAGATAGAAAATGGTTCATCATTTATTAAGAACAGTCATCAAGACAGTTCAGTTGGATCCTAGAGTGTAAAGGAGGGGATAACACCTATTGAGTCTGGAAAAATAGGCTGCAGCCAGATGGCAAGGTGTTTTTAAAGGGACAATCATTTGTATTTTGACCTAAAGCGTATGGAGAACCACTGAATTTTCATAAGCTGTGGACTATTTAGTTGGGGGTAGGGGGAAGGGAGGAACAGAGAGAGGGAGGGAAGGGAAGGAAGGAGTAAGAAAGGGAAGAAGAGGAGGAGAGAGGAAGAAAGGGAGGAGGGGAGAGAGGGAGAGAAGAAGAGAAGGATTGTAATGTTATTACTGGACATTGTCTAGAGGATGACAAGGATGGTAGGGGTACTGAAAACCATTCTGCAGGAGAATTTACTCAAGAAACTGGGGATATTTAGCCTGGAGAAGATTTAGTAATTATCTTCAAATATTTGGAATATTTGAATATTTCAAATATTTTAAATACATGGAAGAATGATTATACTTTTCTTGGCTTTGGCCCAACTAGAATGAAAGAGTAGAAGTTATAAAAACATAAAGAAAAACTTTCTAAGAATTAGAATGTTCAAAAAGTTGAATGGTGAATTTCCTTTACCACAACTTTTTCAAGCAGAGACTGAATGATTATATTTTTTAGCTTTTTTATTTTCACAAAAAATATAGATAGATAGATAGTTTTCAGCATTCAACCTTACAAAACCTTATATCCCAATTTTTTTTCTCCCTCCCTTTCACCTACCCCATTTCTTAGACAGCAAGTAATCTATGTTAAACATGTGCATTTCTTTTAGAAATATGTCTAAATATTTTAGACATATTTCTTTGTCTAAAAGATATTTCCACAATTATCTTGCTGAGCAAGAAAAATCAGATCAAAAAGGAAAAAATAAGAAAGGAAAAAATGTAAGTAAACAAAAAAGGTGAAAATATTATGTTGTGATCCACATTTAGTACCCCAAATCTTCTTTCTGGATGTAGATAGCTTGCTCCATCACAAGTCTATTGGAATTAGCCTGAATGACCTCATTGTTAAAAATAGCCACACTCATCAGAATTAATCATCGCATAATATTGTTGTTGCTATGTATAATGTTTTCTTGTTTTTACTCACTTCATTAAGCATCAGTTCATGTAAGTCTCTCCTGGCCTTTCTAAAATTATCCTGTTGATCATTTCTTATACAACAATAATATTCCATAACTGAATGATTAAGTGTAAGATATTCTGTAGAAAGGAGACCTGTTTTAATAGGTTGGGAGTATGGAGTATACTAGGTGACTTCTTAATGCCCTTTCAACTTCATGATTCTAGATATTTGAGAATAAATACCACTACTTGTGACTTTCATACACAAAAATCCTACTTCATTGTCTCAATATGGCATGAAAGTGATACTGGCTGCTTAAATACTATGCCACTGAATTCTAAGATCTTGCAAAACATAATAAACTGAAAAAAGCTATTTTTTTATTTTGTTTTTTGAACACTCCCAGAACTAGATTGTACTGTTTTCCAAGGAAAGACTTAATGAATTTCATAAGACACTCATTTCTAGAAAATTGCATAGCAGGTGAGGGCATAGTGATTCATGCAAAAGATAAGAATACAAAAAGGATTTTAGAATTGGATGTTGTTTATAACTTCAATGACAATGGTGATAAAATGCCAGAAAGAAACATAAACTTGTCAGCAAATCGTAATTATCTCCTGTCATTTTTAATATTTTCTGTAAGAACATACACAAATCATTTCATCTCATCCTCAACTTTTCTCTCCATAAAATGGAAAGAATAAGACAATCAAAATGAACTGACAAAGTTGCTATGAGATTGATATATATTTTATGTAAAGTCCTTTAAAGCACTATTAAAAAGCTATTATTATAATTGTTGTCTTGTACTCATCTGTTTGAATGGAGTTCAAATTGAAATTTTATAAGGAAGTGTCATTTCCTCTCTTATTATTCTATCATTTTGAATGTTCAGTATATTATTACTCAGATTAACACAATAATATTTTTGTAACTGAATAAGTATATTAAGAAGTATCTTCATCTTTAGGAGACTTACTGTAAATATTTTTATTTGCAGACAAATTGGCAAGCAATGGCTTTCATTTCTTCTTCTGGATCTTTATATGTTGGAAGTTTTTCATTTTATCTAGTTTGGAGATCATAGTTGTTTTTTGTTTTTTGTTTTTTTAACTTTCCCCAGTTACATGTGAAAAAAAACAACTTTCTTTTGGTTATATATGAACACTCATTTTTTTTATGTATTTCCTTATGAATTATGCTGAGAGAAAAATCAGAACAAAAGGGAAAATGATGAGAGAAAAAAAACAAAAGAAAAAGAAAAAAGTGAACATAGTGTATATTGGCTTACATTCAGTCTCTACAATTCTCTCTCTGTATGGCATTTTGCATATAAAGTTTATTACCTTGTATTACTGAAATGCTGAGAAGAATCAAATCTGTCATAGTTAATCATCATAAAATCTTGTTCTTACTATGTACAATATTTTTCTAGTTCTGTTTTTTTTTGCTCAGTGTCATTTATGTAAATCTTTCCAGACATTTTTAAATCAGCCTATTTATCATTTTTTTATAGAACAGCAATATTGCATTACTTTTGTATACCATAACTTATTTAGCCATTCCCCAATTGATGAGTATCTACAAACATTTTTACACATGTTGGTCCTTTTTCCTGTTTTATGATTACTCTGGGAGACAATCACAGTAAGTGGCACTGCTGGATCAAAGGGTATACAGGGTTTATAGCTCTTTGGTTATAGGTCCAAATTGCTCTCCAGAATGGTTGGGTCTATTCACAACTCTACTAACAATGGACTAATATCCCAGTTTTTCCATATTCCTTCCAACATTAATCATTGTATTTTTCTGTCATCTTAGCCTTAGTGAGGTGGTACCATCAGATCTGTTTTAATTTGAATTTCTTTACAATGATGATTTAGAGCACTTTTTCATATGATTATAGATAACTTTAATCTTTTCATCTGAAAATTTTTTGTTCATTTCTTTTGTCCATTTATTAATTGAGAATTGACATGTATTCTTATAAATTTGACATCATTTTTATATACTTTAGTAATGGAGGATTAAGCCAGGATGCTGCTCAAGCTCTTCCAGTTTCCCTTGAAAGGTACATGAACCCAAACCTCTTAACAGATTATGCATGAAATGATTCTTCAGTTTAAAATAGATTGGAAAAACTTCAAGAAAGATCAGTCTCACTGAGGTGAAAAGGATGTTCAATTGAGCTCAAACAGAGTCTGGGAAAGTCAGTGAGAGGGTCTTGTGGCAAATCAGCAACAGAGACCCTCAGTCTTGGCTCAGTAAATGACCAGAACAGTGGGGTGGTCTACTGTCCTAGCTGAGGCAAATTCTGGGAAACCAGGCTGTTTCTTGGCAAGAACAGGTAAAGCTATTCCCACATGCACACAAACACAAGGGACTCCTGTGCTCAATTCCAAGGCTCAGAGATGCACAGGAAGGTTGGTACCGCATCTTCTTTACCCCAGGAGCAGAGCTCAATCATAAAACTAAAAAAAGAGGAATTATCAAAATTAAAAGAAAGAAAATGAGCAAGAAATAGAAATGAACTTTAACCATAGAAAGCTACAATGGTGACAGGGAAGACCAAAAGAGCAACTCAGACAAAGACAAAATGTCCACAGAGGAAATATCAAAGAGTGATATGAATTGGTCTTAAGCCAAAAGAGGCTTTTTGGAAGTGTTCATAAAACACTTTAAAAGGCAAATAAAGAGAGTTAGAAGAAAAAATGAGAAAAGAAATGAGAAGTATACAAAAGAGAATCAACAGTTTGGAAAAGGAAGGCAATTCCTAAAAAAATACAATTGGCCAAATGCAAAAAAAAAAAAACAATCCACTGAAGAAAACAACCCCCTTAGAAATATAATTCAATTTTAAAATTAGACATAAAAGATAACTGAAGAAAATCACACATTAACAACTAGAATGGAGCAGATGGAAGCTAATGTCTCTATGAGACATCAAGAATCAATCAAACTAAAGAGAATGAAAAAGTAGAAGAAAATGCAAAATATCTCACTAGAAAAATAGCCAACCAGGAAAATAGATCCAGAAGAAAAAATTTAAATACTATGTGTCTACTTGAATGCCAGGAACAAAAAAAGAAAAAAGAGCCTGTATGGCATTTTTCCAGAGATCATCAAGAAAAAACAGCCCTGATATTCTAGAAATAGAGGGGCAGGATTTAATATATAAGGAATAAAAAGAAAAGAAACAGAAAAGGAAATAGTTATTGAAAGAATCCCTTGATCACCTTCAGAAAGAGATTCCCCAAGAAAAACACCAAAGCAAGTTGTTGCAAAATTCCAGAACTACAATCTCAAGGGAAAATACTGCAAACTCCCAACCAAAAGCAATTCAAATATTAAAAAGCAACAGTCAGGATTACCCAGGACCTGGCAGCTTCTACAATAAAATATCAGAGCGTCTGGAATACCATATATTGGAAGGCAAAGAACCTGAGATTATTGCCCAGAATTAACCACTCAGCAAGACTGAATATCACCTTTAATGGGAGGAGATGGATCTTCATTGAATTAAGTGACTTTCAGTCATTTCTATTAAAAAAAAAACAGAACTAAACAAAGAATGTAATCTTCAAAAACAGGACTCAAGAGAAGTATAGAAAGTTAAGAGAAGGAAATATTATTATTTATGATTTAAACTGTTCCCATCTAGGGAAAGTTATAACACTAATTCTTGAGAACTGTACATAGAGGAGGACATCACATGGACAGAGAGTGTGATTTTGAATGGAATCTGAAGTGATGATATAAAAGAAAAATAAATTAAGGAGTGAACAAAGAGTTGTACTGGAAGAAGAGGAAAGGGAAGGTAGAATGGAACAAATTAGTTCATATGAAGAGGCATGTATCTATTACAATCGAGTGGAAGAAGGAAGAGGGATGAGCATTGTCTGAAACTTAATTTCATCAGATTTGGCTCTAAAATGGAAAAACTTAATCATTCAGTGGGATATAGAAATTTATCTGAACTTATAAAGAAGTAGGACTAGAAGGAAGAAAGGAAAGTGAAGGGGTGGGTAGAAAGAAGGGGAAAAAACCAAGAGAAGGGGGGAGGGGTAATTGAAGATAAGGCAGTAAAGGAGTGGTCAAAAAAACACTTCTAAGGATAAGGTGGAAATATAGAACAAAAGTATATACAAGGGAAAAATAGGATGGAAGAATATACAGAGCTAGTAATCATGATTATGAACATGAATGGGATGAACTCTACCACAAAATAGAAGCAAAGAACAGAGTGAATTTGAAAACTGAATCCTACAATATATTTTTTACAAAAAACATTTGACAGAAAGAGACACATATAGAGCAAAGGTAAAAGCCTGGAATGGAATGTATTATGCTTCAGCTGAAGTAACAAAAGCAGGTATAGCAATTCTCATCCCAGATAAAGCAAAAATAAAAATAGATCTAATTAAAAGAGATGAGAAAGGAAACTAAATCTTGTTAGAGAACATCATAAACAATGCAGTAGTAATAATATTAAATGTATATGCACCATGAGGCACAGCATACAAATTCATAGAGACAATTTTAAGTCAGTTATAGGAAGAAATAGAAACACTATATTAGTGGGGTACCCCAACATCCCTCTTTCAGAATCATTCAAATCTGACCATAAAATAAACAAGAAAAAACTAGGGAGTTTAATAGGATCCCAGAAAACCGAGATATGATAGACCTATGGAGAAAATTGAATAGAGACAAAAAGGAATACACCTTGTTCTCAGCAGAACATGGCACCTACACATAAAATGACCCTATATTAGAGCACAAAAACCTCAAATTTAAATGCAGAAAGGCAGAAATAGTAAATGCTTCCTTTTCAGACCACAACGAAATAGAAATTATATTCTTTTTTATAGCTTTTTATATACAAAACATATGCATGGGCAATTTTTCAACATGGATCTTGCAAAAACATGTGTTTCAACTTTTCCCTTCTTTCCCTTCACACCCTCCCTTAAATGGCAGGTAGTGCCACACATGTTAAATATGTTAAAGTATGTGTTAAATACAGTATAGGTATACATATTTATACAGTTATCTTGCTGCACAAGAAAAATTGGATTTAGAAAGGAGATAAAAATAACCTGACAAGAAAAAACAAAAATGCAAATAAACAACCAAAAGAGTGGAAATGCTATGTTGTGGTCCATACTCATTTCCCAGTGTTCTTTTTCTGGGTGTAGCTGGTTCTGTTTATTACAGATCAATTGGAGCTGATTTGGATAAACTAATTGTTGAAGAGAGACATGTCCATCAGAATTGATCATCATATAGTATTGTTGAAGTATATAATAATCTCCTGGTTCTGCTCATTTCACTCAACATCAGTTCATGTTAAGTTTCTCCAAACCTTTCTGAAATCATCATGCTGGTCATTTCTTATAAAACAATAATATTCCATAACATTCACATACCATAATTTATTCAGCCATTCTCCAACTGGTGGGAATCCATTCTATTTCCACTTTATAGACACTACAAAAAGGGCTGCCACAAAGATTTTTGCACATACAGGTCCCTTTTTCTTCTTCAATATATCTTTGGATATTGATACTGGATTGGATATTGATCTCTTTGGATATTGATCCACTGCTTGATCAAAGGATATGCACAGTTTGATAACTTTTTGAGTATAGTTCCAAATTGCTCTCCAGAATCCATTAGTGGATCCATTCACAACTCCACCAACAATGCACCAGTGATCCAGTTTTCCCACATCCCCTCCAACATTCATCATTATCTGTTCCTGTCATTTTAGCCAATCTGAGAGGTATATAGGGACATCTCAGAGCTGTCTTAATTTGCATTTCTTTGATCAATAATGATTTGGGACACCTTGTTATATGACTAGAAACAGTTTCAATTTCTTCATCTGAAAATCGTCTGTTCATATCCTTTGACCATTTATCAATTGGAGAATGTCTTGAACTTTTATATATTAGCCAATTATCTATATGTTTTGGAAATGAGGCTTTTATCAGAAACTTTACTTATAAAAATGTTTTCCCAATCCCGTCTGCATTAGTTTTGTTTATTCAAAAGCTTTTTAACTTAACATAATCGAAATTTTCTATTTTGTGATCAATAATGACCTCTAATTCTTCTTTGGTCACAAATTCCTTCCCCCTCCACAGGTCTGAGAGGTAAACTATCCTGTGTTCTTCAAATTTGTTTATAATCTCATTCTTTATGCCTAAATCATGAACCCATTTTGATCTTATCTTGGTGTACAGTGTTAAGTGTGGGGCAATGCCTACTTTTTGCCATACTAATTTTCAATTTTCCCAGCAGTTTTTGTCAAATAATGAATATTTGTCCCAAAAGCTGGGGTCTTGGGTTTGTCAAACACTAGATAGCTATAGCTATTGATTATTTTGTCCTGTGAACCTAATCTATTCCACTGATCAACTGGTCTATTTCTTAGCCAATATTAAATGGTTTTAGTGATCACTGCTTTGTAATATAGTTTTAGATCAGGTACAACTAGGCCACCTTCATTCGATTTTTTTTCTATTAGTTCCTTGAAATTCCTGACCTTTTGGTCTTCCAGATGAATATTATAGTTATTTTTTTCTAGGTCATTAGTTGCTTGGGAGTCTGATTGGTATAGCACTAAATAAATAGATCAGTTTAGGTAGTATTGTCATCTTTATTATATTCGCTCCACCTATCTAGGAGCACTTAATATTTTTCCAATTGTTTAAATCTGACTTTATTTGTGTGGAACTGTTTTGTAATTTCACTTATATAATTCCTGACTTTCCCTTGGAAGATAGATTCCCAAATATTTTATACTATTGACAGTTATTTTAAATGGAATTTTTCTTTGTATCTCTTCCTGTTGTATTTTGTTAGTGATATATAAAAATACAGATCATTTATGTGGATTTATTTTGTATCCTGAAACTTTGCTAAAGTTGTGGATTATTTCTAATAGCTTTTTAGTAGAATCTGTGGGGTTCTCGAAGTATACCATCATATCATTTGCAAAGAGTGATTATTTGGTTTTTTTCATTACTTACTCTAATTCCTTTAGTCTCTTTTTTTATCTCTTATTGCTGAAGCTAGCATTTCTAATACAATATTGAATAGTAATGGGCAACCTTGTTTCACTCCTGATTTTATTGGGAATGGTTTCAATTTATCACCATTACATATGATTCTTGTTGATGGTTTTAAATCGATGCTACTGATTATTTTAAGGAAAAGTCCATTTATTCCTATATGCTCTAGTATTTTTATTAGGAATGGATGTTGGATTTTACCAAATGCTTTTTCTGCATCCATTGAGATGATCATATAGTTTTTGTTAATTTGGTTACTGATATAGTCAATTATGCTAATAGTTTGAACCAGTTCTGCATTCCTGATATAAATCCTACTTGGTCATGGGGTATTATCCTGGAAATGATTTTCTTTAATCTTTTTGTTAATATTTTATTTAAGATTTTTACATCGATGTTCATTGAAAAGATTGGTCTATAATTTTCTTTCTCTGTTTTCCTCTTAGTTTAGATATCAGTACCATGTCAGTGTCATAAAAGGAATTTGATAGGATTCCTTCATTCCCTGTTTTTTCAAATAGTTTATATAGCATTGGATTTAATTGTTCTTTAAATGTTTGGTGGAATACACATGTAAATCCAACTGGTCCTGGGGATTTTTTCTTAGGGAGTTACTTAATAGCTTGTTCTATTTCTTTTTCTACAATGGGACTATTTAAGCAATTTATTTCTTCCTCTGTTAATCTGGAAAACTATATTTTTGAAGGTATTTATGCATTTCATTTATCAAATTTATTGGCATAAAATTGGGTAAAGTAACTCCTAATTATTGCTCTAATTTCCTCTTCATTAGTGGAAAGATCTCCCTTTTCATTTTTAAGAAGAACAATTTGATTTTCCTATTTCCTATTTCTAATCAAATTTACCAAGGGTTTTTCTATTTTATTGTTTTTTTTTTCATAAAACCAACTCAGTTTTATTTATTAATTCAATAGTTTTTTTTTACTTTCAACTTTATTAATCTCTCCTTTTATTTTTAGAATTTCAAATTTAGTGTTTGATTGGGGGGTTAATTTGCTCTTTTTCTAGCTTTTTTAGTTGGAAGTCTCATTCATTTATTTCTTCTTTCTCTATTTTATGCAAGTAAGCCTCTAGAAATATAAAATTCCCCTTATTACTGCTTTGGCTGCATCCCACACATTTTGGTATGTCTGTCTCTGATTTGCTTTTTCACCCATTCATTCTTTAGAATGAGATTGTCTGGTTTCCAGTTAGTTTTTGATCTATTTTCCCCTGGCTTTTTATTGAATGTAGTTTTATTGCATTATGATCTGAAAAGAATGCATTTACTATTTCTGCCTTTCTGCATTTGAATTTAAAGTCTTTATGTCCTAATATATGGTCAGTTTTTGTATAGGTTCCATGAACTGCCAAGAAAATAAGTGTACTCCTTTGTGTCTCCATTTAGTTTTCTCCAAAGTTCTATCATACCTAACTTTTCTAGTATTCTATTTACCTCTTTAACTTCTTTCTTATTTATTTTGTGGTTTGATTTATCTAGTTCTGAGAGTGCAAAGTTGAGATCTCCCACTATTATAGTTTTGCTGTCTATTTCTTCTTTAGGAATTCTATCTTCTCCTTTAGGAATTTAGATGCTATACCACTTGGTGCATATATGTTTGGTATTGATATTGCTTCATTATCTATGCTACCTTTTAGAAGATATAGTCCCCTTCCTTATCTCTTTTAGTTAGATAAGTTTTTGCTTTTGCTTGATCTGAGATAAAGATGGCCACCCCTGCTTTTTTTACTTCACCTGAAGCATACTAGATTCTGCTTCAGCCTTTTACCTTTACTCTGTATGTATCACCCTGCTCCAAGTGTATTTCCTGTAAACAACATATTATAGAATTCTGTCTTTTAATCCAATCTGCTATCTTCTTCCTCTTTATGGGGGAGTTTATACCCCATTCATATTTATGCTTAAAACTACTAATTCTTTAATTCCTGCCATCTCCCAATTCTGATAGACCTCAGCATTGGCCATCCTCAGCAATGAGATGAACCAAATCAGTTCCAAAGTGGCAGTAATGAACTGAACCAGCTACACCCAGTGAAAGAATTCTGGGAGATGACTAAAAACCATTACATTGAATTCCCAATCCCTATATTTTTGCCCACCTGCATTTTTTATTTCCTTCACAGGCTAATTGTACAATATTTCAGAGTCCAATTCTTTTTGTACAGAAAAAATAATGGTTTGGTCATGTATACTTATTGTGTATCTAATTTATATTTTAATATATTTAACATTTACTGGTCATCCTGCCATCTGGGGGAGAGGGTGGGGGGAAGGAGGGGATAAATTGGAACAAGAGATTTGGCAGTTGTCAATGCTGTACAGTTACCCAAACATATAACCTGTAAATAAAAAGCTATTAAAAAAAAAGAAATAAAAAAAAAGAAATACTTAAAATAACTGAAGTAAAAAAAATGAATAATTCCTGCCATCTTATTGTCCTCAAATTATGCTTTTCTCTTTCCTTTCTCTCTTACCCCACTCCCCAGTATTAAACTTATGAGAACCACTTGCCTTATTCAGCCCTCCCTTTTTAGAATGCCTCCCTGCTCCTTAAACTTCCTCCCCTTTTCTTAAACTTTTCCCTTACTATTTCTATATTCCTTTCTATTTAGCCTACTCCTTCCCTTTTTGCTTTTCCCCTCCCACTTTTATGTAAACAAAACATGTCTAATATTTTCTCTTTGAGCCAATTCCCATGAGAGTAAGATTCACACTATGTTCATTTCCCTCCCTTCCTTCCCTCAGACATAATAGATTTCCTTTGCCTTTTCATCAGATGTAGTTTCACTCTTTTTATCTCCATTTTTCCCTTTTTCTGGTACAATTTCTTTTCTATCTCTAGTTCCTTTTTTATATTATAATAGTAAAACTAAATTATACATGTAGTCTTTACATATATCCATAACAGAAAGGAATACTTTTTACATTTTTAGGCTTCTCTTGAGTCCTATATTTGGATGTCAAACTTTTTGTTTAGTTCTGTTTTTTTTTTCATCAGAAATAAATGGAATTCACATATGTCATCGAATGTCCATCTACTTTCCTGGAAGAAAATTCTCAGTTTGGCTAGGTAAGTTATTTTTGACTGCATTGCAAGTTCTTTTGACTTTTGGAATATCAGGTTCCAGGCCTTTCCATTCTTTAATGTGGATGCTGTTAGATCCTGAGTGATCCTTATTGTATCTCCTTGGGAATTTGATTTTTTTCCTGGCTGCTTGTAATATTTTTTCCTTGGTTTGCTAGTTCTGGAATTTATCCATAATATACCTTGGAGTTTTAATTTTGAGATCTCTTTCAGTAGGTGATCAATGAATTCTTTCAATGGCTATTTCCCTTCTGATTCCATGACATCTGGGCAGTTTTCTTTGATATTTTCCTGAAAAACAGTGTCTAGGCTCTTTTTTTCATCATGATTTTCAGGGAGTCCAATAATCCTTAGATTATGTCTCCTAGATCTATTTTTCCAGGTCTGTTGTTTTCCCAAGTAATATTTAACATTTTTTTCCTATTTTTTTATTTTTTTGGTTTTGCTTGGCTGATTCTTGGTGTCTCCTCAATTAATTCATTTCCATTTTTTAAATTCTGTTTTTAATGAATATTTTCTTTATTTACTTTTTTATTTCATTTTTTATTTGTCCTATTGAGTTTTTAAATGAGTTGTTTGGTTCAATGATTTTTTTTTTTACATTTTGCCAATTTTGAAAGAATTATTTTCTTTTTCCAGTTCACAAATTCTGTTTTCCTTGGAATTGTTTACCTTTTCCAATCCACAAATTCTATTTTCCTGGAAGTTATTTATCTTTTCCAGTTCCCAAATTTTGTTTTTCAAGGAGTTGTTTTCTTTTTCCACTCTATCTTTTAATGAATTACATGCCTTATCCAGACCCTCTTGCAAAGCTTTCCTTCCCTTTCCCCATTCTAGCTCTCTTTTAAGATCCTTTTTAATTTCTTCTATGAAAGCATTATATGGTGGGAACCAGATCATCTCCACCTTTGGATTTTCATCTAGAGACACACTATTTTTAGTCTTCTCAGGGTTTGAAATCTGCTCTCTTTCAGTATAGAAGCTATCTGTAGTTAGATCCCACTTTGCCTTTTTGTTCATTAAAAACAAACAAACAAAAAACTAAAGTCTACTTATGGGAGGGCAGTGGGGTATTTCCAAGCTGCCTCTACAGACAATAGAAAGTGGCAGTGAAGGGGCAGTGGGATAGCACCCACTGGCTGTGCTAGGATTAGCAGTTGTGCTGAAATCTGTGGCAGTGGAAAGGCAGTTGCAGAACTGGGAACAGCAATTGTGGCTGCCCTTGGATCATGCTGAGTCACTCCAAGTGTTGGGTGGGTATAGCCAGGTTGCGAGAGATTCTAGCATTTGGGGATTATAGTCTTTACCCTTTGTGTTTATAGCTTCTCTGCTGATCTACTGGCTTGCTGCCAAGGCAGAGTAGCTGACACCATGGTAGAGTGCTCCCCGAAGATTTTCCACCTGCTGAGACCACACTCTTCTTCCCTCTGGTCTGCTCAGAGTGAGCTGTTTTCCCTGCTGCCACTGCCTACCTTCCTGAGTCTGTGCCTGGCCTACCCCCATTCCATCCCCATGCATGAGCTAAACAAACCTTTTCTGGTGAATTTCAAGATTATCTTTGGTTGGTAATGTGTTGTACTCCCAATATTCATGGGTTCTGACAGTCAAGCCCTAATTCAGAGGCTGAATTTTGTTAAAATATTTTGAGGATAAAGGGGAGCTCATAAAGGACCAGAGAAAGATAGACTAAAAACCAATTTGAAATTAAATAATCCAGGTCCAAAGAATGACTGCGTCAACCAACAAATCACAGAAACAATCTATAATTTCTTCCAACAGAATGACAATTGAGAGAACATACCAAAGCCTATGGGATACAATCAAAAGCAGCTTTTAGAAGAAGTTATAAATTTCTAAATAGCCACATTTATAAAATAGAGAAAAAGGAGATCAATGAGTTGGACATGCAACTAAAAAAACAGAAAAGATACAAATTTAAAAAAAAATCAATTAAATACCAAATCTCTTGATTTATATCTATTTTTGCTTTTGTTGATCTCAGATCAGAAATGCTACATCTGATTTTATTGTTTTGGACAAAGTATAATAAATTTGCCTCCAGCCTCTTAACCTTACTCTGCATGTATCTTTCTGTTTCAAATGTGTTTCTTGTAAACAACATATTGCAGGATTCTGTTTTGTTTATAACACACTCTTCTATTTTCCCCGCATTTTATAGGAGAGTTCATCCTCTTCACATTGACCTTTATGATTACCAGATCTGTATTTTTCCTCCATGCTATTTTCTCGCCTATATATACTTCTATTATCTCTTTCCACCCTGTCTTTTCACAGTTGTGTTTTGTTTCTAACCTATCTCATCTTCAACCTGCCCTTCTATTGCCCCTCCTTTTTTTCTTTTATTCCTTTTACTAGAGTCTCTATCTTTCCTTTTATCCAGCCCTTCTCTTTTCTTTTCCTCTTTTTCCTTCTACTTTCTTATAAGATAATATAAATTTCTATACTCAACTGAGTGAATATGCTTTTCCCTGTTTTATCTGAAACTGATGAGAATAAGGGTTACATAATGCTCACTTCCCTTCCTTATTTCTCTCCATTGTAATAAGTATTTTGTGCCTCTTCAAGTGATTTAATATATCCTATTTTACCTTCACTTTCCTTTTACTCAAGTACAATTATTTTTCTATCTCTTAATGTCTTTTTCTTTGATATCATCACATTGGAGTAAATTCATATCCACATTCTCTTTCCATGTATGCCCCCTCTAATTGTCCCACTAAAGGATATAGTTCTCAAGAATTAAAAGTATCATTTTCCTATCTAGGGATGTAAATAATTCAATCTTTAAATAACGTTTCCCCCAAGTTTACTTTTCTATGCTTCTCTTGAGTCCTGGGTTTGACAATCAGATTTTATTGTTTTCTCTATTAGAAATGATTGAAAGGGGAGCCAAGATGGCCGAGAAAGCACACATGACTTTCTGAGCTTCTCTCATCCCTCACTACTAATTATTAAACTCAGCCTCAAAAATAGTGCTTGAGATTGCAGTACAACAACTTACCAGCCAAAGACAATCTGCAAGATCACCAGAAAACATTTGTCCTGAACAGTGGGAGCAGACCAGCACAAGCAGGGATAGAACCAAAGGCTAGCATATTGAGCAGACTCGAGGGGGGCGTGTCTCCATGGTTAGAAAATTTACAGAGTGGACTCTTACCATAGGTCAGCTGCTCTTCTTTGGTTGAGGGTACTCTAAAATAACACCAGAACCTTACAGGATCTGGGTATACCCACCCAAACCCAGAAGTTAGTGAATCAACACAAACCACAGCACAGCTGTGCAGACACATTCTGCAGCATGGGGCTTGCTTGGGGCAGTCACAAATCTGCATGGCAGGGGGGTGCAGCCCAGGGCAGCCTCTAATCTGCATAATGGAGGGTTCAACCTGGGGCAATAGAACTTCTGCACCTCAACTGTGCTCCCCTGGGAAGAGACACTTCCAGTGATGTGCACGGCAGGGCAACTGCTTGTACCCACAGCAGGCTTTTACTTGAGGTAATGACACTTTTGCCTCACAAGCTCTGGGCCCAGGGCAGTCACTAATCTGCACAGCAGGGCTGTTCACAGGGTACTTCTGCAGCACATTTAGGGTTAAGGTTACATGAACTGATGCTAAGTGAAATGAGCAGAACCAAGAGATCATTATATACATCAACAACGATACCTTATGAAGAAGATGTACTCTGATGGAATTTGATTTCTTTGACAAAGAGACCTAATTCAGTTTCAATTGATCAATGATGGACAGAAGCAGCTACACCCAAAGAAAAAACACTGGGAAATGAATGTAAACTGTTTGCATTTTTGTTTTTCTTCCCAGGTTATTTTTACTTTCTGAATCCAATTCTCCCTGTGCAACAAGAAAACTGTTTGGTTCTGCACACATACATTGTGTCTAGGATATACTACGACATATTCAACATATATAGGACTGCTTGCCATCTGGGGGAGGGGGTGGCGGGTGGCAGGGAAAAATCGGAACAGAAGTGAGTGCAAGGGATAATGTTGTAAAAAAAAAATTACCCTGGCATGGGTTCTGTCAATAAAAAGTTATTATAATAAAAAATAAGACAAATTAAATCACAAAACAAATAAGAAAGAAATTAAAGGGGTGGTGACAGAAAGGAATATACTTTCTTCTTAGCAGTTCATTGAACCTATACAAAAATTGACCATATATTAGGATATAAAGACCTCAAAATTAAATTCAGGAAGGCAGAAGTAGTAAATGCTTTCTTTTTAGATCACAATGCAATAAAAACTACATTCAACAAAATGGTAGGGGTAAATAGACCAAAAAGTAATTGGAAACTAAATAATCTCATCTTAAAGAATGATTGGGTGAATTTGGTATTGGCTAAGGAATAGATTAGTAGATCAGTGGAATAGGTTAGGTTCAAGGGACAAAACAGTCAATACCTATAGCAAGCTAGTGTTTGACAAACCCAAAGACCCCAGCTTTTGGGATAAGAACTTACTGTTTGACAAAAATTTCTGGGAAAATTGGAAACTAGTATGGCAGAAACTAGGCACTGACCCACACTTAACACCGTACACCAAGATAAGGTCAAAATGGGTTCATGACCTAGGCATAAAGAATGCAATTATAAATAAATTAGAGGAACCCAGGATAGTTTACCTCTCAGTCCTGTGGAAGAGGAAGGAATTTTTGACCAGAAAAGAACTAGAGATCATTACTGATCACAAAATAGAAAATTTTGATTATACCAAACTGAAAAGTTTTTGTACAAACAAAACTAATGCAGACAAGATTAGAAAGAGAGTAATAAATGGGGAAAATATTTTTACAATCAAAGGTTCTGATAAAGGTTCCAAATATATAGAGAATATATATATATATATATATATATATATGTATAAAAGGTTCCAAAATATATAGAGAATTGACTCTAATTTATAAGAAATCAAGCCATTCTCCAATTGATAAATGGTCAAAGAATATGAACAGACAATTCTCAGATGAAGAAATTGAAGCTATTTCTAGCCATATGAAAAGATGCTCCAAGTCATTATTAATCAGAGAAATGCAAATTAAGACAACTCTGAGATACCACTACACATCTGTCAGATGGGCTAGAATGACAGGGAAAGATAATGTGGAATGTTGGAGGGGATGTGGGAAAACAGGGACACTAATGCATTGTGGGTGAAATTGTGAATACATCCAACCATTCTGGAGAGCAATTTGGAACTATGAGCAAAAAGTTATCAAACTGTGCATTGCTTTTGATCCAGCAGTGTTACTACTGGGCTTATATCCCAAAGAGATTATAAAGAAGAGAAAGAGACCTGTATGTGCACGAATGTTTGTGGCAGCCTTCTTTGTAGTGGCCAGAAACTGGAAACTGAGTGGATGTCCATCAGTTGGAGAATGGAAACTGAGTGAATGCTCATCAATTGGAGAATGGCTGAATAAATTGTAGTATATGAATATTATGGAATATTATTGTTAGGTAAGAAATAACCAACAGGATGATTTCAGAAAGGCCTGGAGAGACTTACAGGAACTGATTCTGAGTGAAAGGAGTAGGGCCAGGAGATCATTATATTCTTCAACAACAGTAATATATGATGACCAATTCTGATGGACCTGGCCATCCTCAGCAATGAGATCAAACAAATCAGTTCCAATGGAGCAGTAATGAACTGAACCAGCTATGCCCAGCAAACGAATTCTGGGAGATGACTAAGAACCATTACATTGAATTCCCAATCCCTATATTTTTTTGCCTGCCTGCATTTTGGATTTACTTCACAGGCTAATTGTACCATATTTCAGAGTCTGATTCTTTTTGTACAGCAAAATAATGATTTGGTAATGTATGCTTATTGTGTATCTAATTTATACTTTAATATATTTAACATCTACTGGTCATTCTGCCATCTGGGGGAGGGGGTAGGGGGAAGGAGGTGAAAAATTGGAACAAGAGGTTTGGCAATTGTCAATGCTGTAAAGTTACCCATACATAAAACCTGTGAATAAAAGGCTATTAAAAAAAAGAATGATTGGGTGAAACAGCAAATTATAGACAAAATTAATAATTTCACTCAAGATAATGACAATGATGAGACATACCAAAATTTGTGGGATTTAGCCAAAGCGGTAAAATTTTATATCTTTAGAGGCTTACTTGAATAAAATAGAGAAAGAGAAGATCAGCGAATTGGGCTTGCAACTTAAAAAGCTAGAAAAAGACCAAATTAAAAAACCCCAATCAAATACTATACTTGAAATTCTAAAATTAAAAGGAGAAATTGATAAAATTGAAAGTAAAAAAAACTATTGATTTAATAAATAAAATTAAAAGTTGGTTTTATGAAAAAAAAAAACAAAATAGATTAACCTTTGGTAAATCTGATTAGAAAAAGGAAAGATAAAAATCAAATTGTTAGTCTTAAAAATGAAAAGGAGAACTTTCCACCAATGAAAAGGAAATTAGAACAATAATAAGGAGTTACTTTGCCGAACTTTATGCCAATAAATTTGATAACCTAGGTAAAATGTATGACTATCTCCAAATATATCGACTTCCCAGATTAACAGAGGAGGAAGTAAATTGCTTAAATAGTCCCATTTCAGAAAAAGAAATAGAACAAGCTATTAATCAACTCCCTAAGAAAAAATCTCCAAGACCAGATGGATTTACATGTGAATTCTACTAAACATTTAAAGAACAATTAGCCCCACTGCTATATAAACTATTTGAAAAAGTAGGGAACGAAGGGGTCCTACCAAATTCCTTTTATGTCACAGACATGGTACTAATACCTAAACCAGGTAGGTTGACAACAGAGAAAGAAAATTATAGACCAATCTCCCTAATGAATAGTGGTGCTAAAATCTTAAATAAGATATTAGCAAAAAGACTGCAGAAAATCATCCCCAGGATAATACACCATGATTAAGTAGCATTTATACCAGGAATGCAGGGCTGGTTCAATATTAGGAAAATTATTAGTTAATAATTTTTAGTTAATAACTAAATTAACAAAAACCATATGATCATCTCAATAGATGCAGAAAAAGCATTTGATAAAATCCAACATCCATTCCTATTAAAACACTTGAGAGTATAGGAATAAATCAACTTTTCCTTAAAATAATCAGTAGCATCTATTTAAAATCATTAATAAGCATCATATGTAATGGGGATAACTGGAATCATTCCCAATAAGATCAGGAGTGAAACAAGGTTGCCCACTATTATCATTACTATTCCATATTGTATTAGAAATGCTAGCTTTGGCAATAAAAGTTGAGAAAGAGATTAAAAGACTTAGAGTAAGTAATGAGGAAACCAAATTATCACTCTTTGCTGATGATATGATGATATACTCAGAGAACCCTAGAGATTCTACTAAAAAGCTATTAAACATACTCCATACCTTTAGCAAAGTTGCAGGATACAAAATAAATGCACATAAGTCATCAGCATTCTTATATATCCAACAGTTAGAATTACAAAGAGAAATTCCTTTTAAAGTAACTACTGATAGTCTAAAATATTTAGGAATCTATCTGCCAAGGGAAAATCAGAAACTACATGAGCAAAACTTTGATCCATTAATGTTACTACTGGGCTTATATCCCAAAGAGATCTTAATGAAAGGAAAGGGACCTATATGTGCCAGAATGTTTGTGGCAGTCCTCTTTGTAGTGGCCAGAAACTGGAAACTGAGTGGATACCCATCAATTGGAGAATGGCTGAATAAATTGTAGTATATGAATATTATGGAATTATGTTATATTAGAAATGACCAGCAGGATGATTTCAGAAAAGTCTGGAGAGACTTGCGTGAGCTGATGCTGAGTGAAATGAGCAGGTCCAGGAGATCATTATATACTTCAACAACAGTACCATATGATGATCAATTCTGATAGACGTGGCCCTCTTCAACAATGAGATGAACCTAATCAGTTCCTATAGAGCAGTTATGAATTAAACCAGCCACATCCAGCAAAAGAAATCTAGGAGATGATTATGAACCACTAATTCCCAATCCCTATATTTTTGTCCACCTGAATTTTTGATTTCCTTTACAGATTAATTGTACATTATTTCAAAGTCCAATTCTTTTTGTACAGCAAAATAACTATATGGACATGTATACATATGTTGTATTTAACTTATACTTTAACATATTTAACATGTATTGGTCAACCTGCCATCTGGGGGAGGAGATGGGGGGAAGGAGGGGAAAAATTGGAAGAAAAAGTTTTACAGTTGTCAATGCCTAAAAATTACCCATTCATATATCTTGTAAATAAAAAGTTATAATTTAAAAAAAGATTGAGCATCTCTTATTTTATTAAATTTTGAATTTAAAATTGAGTTTGATTTCATTGAATACCCATTTTTTTCCCTGAAAGATGATGCTCAGCCTCTTTGGGTAGTTGATTCTTTGCTGTAATCTAGGTCCTCTTCCTTCTGGAAAATGGCATTTCAGATCCTCTGATCCTTTATTGTAGAAGGTGCCATATCCTTATTAACCCTGATTGTTGCTCCTTGATACTTGTATTGTTTTTGTTTTTGTTTTCCTGACAGTTTGTTTTCTTAGGATTGTAGTTGTGGAGTTTTGAAACAATATTTCTTGGAGTTTTCTGTATGGGATGTCTTTCTGGAGGTGACCAATTTATTCTTTTAATGACTATGTTGCCCTCTTGTTCTAGTATATGAGAACAATTTTCCTGGATGATCTCTTGAAGAATGCTTTCCAGGCTTTTTTTGGTCATGGTCTTCAGGTAAATCAAAGATTTTTAAATTTTCTTTCCTGGATTTATTTTACTCATCCACTATTTTCTTTTCTTTTTCTTTTTCTTTCTTTCTTTCTTTTTTTTTTTACTTTGTTTAACTGATTTTTGATGTCTCATAGAGTCATTAGCTTCCATTTGTCTGGAATTTAGTATTAATTAGTAATGAATTAATCTAGTATTTAATGTATGATTTTCTTCAGTTAGCTTTTTTATCTCTTTTTCCAATTAATTTTACTTTTCAAGGTATTATTTTCTTCAGTGCTTTTTTTGCATTTGGCCAAATGTGTTTTTTAAGGAATTGATTTCTTCAGTTGTTTTTTTTTTCTTTGACCATTTGTATTTTTTAAAGTGTTGTTTTCCTTTTCCAAACTGTTGATTATCTCTGGTATACCTCTCATTTTTTTTTCTATTTTTTTTCCTGCCTCTCTTATTTGTCTTTTAAAATCTTTTCATGAGTACTTCCAAGAAATCTCTCTTTGCTTAAGACCAATTCATATGATTCTTATAAATTTCCCATATGTGCATTTTTATCTTGTTTGAGTTAATATTTTGGTCTTCCCTATCACCATAGTGGCTATGTATGGTTAAGCTTTTTTTTTTTTTTTTTCTGTTTCTGGCTCATTTCCTTTCTTCTTCCCTCTCCATTTTGTGACTTTTAAGGTCAATATCTATTCTTTGGGTACAGGGACCACTGTCTCACGCTTCTTGTGCCACTTTGAGCCTTGGCTTTGAACAAAGGAACTCTTTGCATTTTATGTCTTGCTCAGAAGAGGGGGTAGCCCTACCTTACCAGCTATCTCTAGGAAACTACCTAGTTTCTCAGGATTTGCCTTCTGCACCAGGACTGGAGATTGCCCCAGTGGTCTATCCTGCTAGGATTGCCAGGAATGAGGGTCTCAGTTATTGATCTGCTATGATTAGGATCCTCTCACTGTTTCCTGGATAGCATCTGAGTTGGGCTGAACACCCTTTTCATCCCAGTGAGACTGATATTTTTTCAAGTCCTTCCAATCAGTCTTGAGCTGGAGAGTGGTTTCTTTCCACCAGACTCTGTTCAGAGGATTGGTTTCATGTGTTTTTTGAGGAAAATTGGGAAAGCTTGAGCAGTTTCTTGGCTTCACTCCACCATCTTGGCTCTACCCTCAGAATCAATGATGATCCAAATAGTTTTAATATCCATATAATAAAAAAGAATATATTCTTAGATTTGTATAATTCAATGTAATGACCAGTTAATTATGAGCAGTTCTGAGCTTAATAACACTTCAGTCCTTTGCAGATTATTTGGTGCTGGAATAAGATATTATGTGAGTTCATAAAAAATTGCTAAATTTTTGCATATAATTTTAATCATGGGATCATGTCTTTCTAGATAATTGTTGGTAAATTTCTGCAGTCACTGAAGTAGTAATTGGCAAAAGTGAGATTTTACTGGAAGTCCTCTTCCCTGCTCCTTGTTCTATTCTTATATCTGTTATTTTTATTTGATTTTTCCCCACTATAGCATATTAATTCTGAATTCACCTCTAGTCATACCCAATAGCTTGTATTTTATTGTTATACCCACATTTTTAAGGACTGACTTAGAGATAACCAAACTATAGAAATACACATAGAAAAACCATCTAGTCCTGAAAGATGAATCATCTCAGAAACAGCCCTAAGAAATAGTTAGCCAATCTCTGCTTGTTTATTTTCAGTAACAGGAAACTCAATACTTATCTAGATTGCTTATGCCATCTCACCTCACACAATCTAGTTATTAGCAATTTCTTCTCAAGACTGAGTCAACAATCCATCACTTTGTAATATTTACTAATTAGTCCTAGTTCTTCCCTCTTAAGTTTAATTCATCTTCTTTGTGACTATTTTTCAATTTGAAGATAGTGGGATAGAAATGGCCAGAAAAATAACATCACTAAGTCTTTTCTAAAGTAAATAACCCTAATTTCTATAAATAACACTAATATAAAATGTCTTTGAAGAATCCTCAAGATCTAGGCTGCCCTGCTTTGGACATCCTTGCAGATATTGCTTTTCTAAAGCACAATTCCTGGGAGAAATAAATTCAATATCACTCTGTTTCACATCTGAAATTTTTCTATTCTTCCTGCAAGCAGTCATTTGAATATCTATTCTCCATTTATCTTTTCCCACAATATTACATATTATTCAACTTGTTTTGTTGGCATGATTAGCATATGCTCCTTTTGCTTTTAAAAACCTAATTGTTAATTGAATTAAAAGGGTAGAGAAAGAAGTGTAAGGGGAAAGATCCATCAAGTTTATATAAAGGAGAAAAGATTTGCTTTAATAATACCTACTCCCAGGGTTATTGTGAAATCAGATAACATTTGTTAAGTACTGAGCACAGGCTCTGGCACATAGAAGACTTCTTCCCTTCTTTTTTTCTTTTCATTACAATAAGTATATTTTTAAAACACAAGACCATACCATTCCCCTACTTAGAAGAGTCCACTGATTCCCTGTTATCTTCAGGATCATATGTGATATTCTCCTTTTGACATTTAAAATTCTTTACAACTGACCCCTTTCTATCTTTTCAGCCCGCTTATATTTTATTACCTTCTATATATTTTATGATATATCCACACATGCCTACTTGTAATTTGTTAAATAGGAAGGAAGGAAGGAAGGAAGGAAGGAAGGAAGGAAGGAAGGAAGGAAAGAAAGAAGGGAGGAAGGAAGGAAAGGAGGAAGGGAGGGAGGGAGGGATAGAGGGAGAGAAGGAGGGAGAGAAGGAAGGAGGGAGAGAGGGAAGGAAGAAGAGAGGAAGGAAGAGAAGGAAGGAGGGAGGGAGGGAGAGAGAGAGGAAGGAAGAGAAGGAAGGAAGGAGGGAAGGAGGGAGGGAGAGAGGGGAGGAGGGAGGGAGAGAGGGGAGGAGGGAGGGAGAGAGGAAGGAAGAGAAAGAAGGAGAGAGGGAGGAAGAGAGGAAGGAGGAAAGGAGGCAGGAATGGAAAAAAGAAGGAAGGGAGAGAGGAAGGAAGGAAGGGAGGGAGGGAGGAGGGAGGGAGGAAGGAAGGAAGGAAGGGAGGGAAAGAGGGAGGGAAGAAGGAAAGAAAGCAGGAAGGGAAGGAGGGAGGGATAGGCAGAGGAAGGGAGGGAGGGAGGAAGGAAAGAAGGAAGGAACGAAGGAAGGAAGGAAGGAATGGAGGGAGGGAGGAGGGAGGGAAGGAGGAAGGAATGAAGGGAGGGAGGGAAGAAGGAAAGAAAGAAGGGAGAGAGGGAGGGAGGGAGAGACAGAGAAAGGGAGGAAGGGAGGGATGGAGGGAGAGAGGGAGGAAGGAAGAAAAGAAGGAAGGAAGGAAGGGAGGGAGGAAGGAAGGAAGGAAGGAAAGGAGGGAGGAAGGGAAGGAAAGCTTGTTATTAAAAGTTTAATATATTTTTATGCATACACACATACACATATTTATTATGCTAAATGCTTTACAAATATTTAATCCTCATCAATCTTGGGAGGTAGTGCTATTATTTTACCATCCCCATTTTACAGCTGATGAAACTAAAGTGAAGAGAAGTTAATTTATTAGAGCAGAGTCTCACAGCTAATAAGGGTTTGAGTCCAAATTGATTTCAAATTTTTCTAACTCTAGGTCCAAGGTTCTATTCACTATGTCATCAAATTGCTTCATGACAAGCTGTCTTCCATTTCAAGTCTTTATTTTGATTCTTCCACTAACTGGAATATTCTGGCTCCCAACCCTCTTGTCTTGATTTCCTTGGCTTTTTTCTCATCTTAGCTCAAGATTCACCTTCTGGAGAATACTTTTCTTTATCCCCCAGGCTGCTGGTTTCTTCCCCTCTCAGACTACTTGCCTTATTCGAATGTGAACTGTTTTTATTTTTCTTTCCCTTTTGGCTCCTAACAACTGCTTGGCATCTAGTAGGTGCTTAATAAGTGCTTTTGGATTGACAGTCTAGTTTAATTCATGAGGGAGTTGTTCTAGTACTGTTTACACTTCCATATCTATTATTTATGTAAAGGCCAACTTCTCTGAGTGGATGAAGTGTGACACAAATGGACAATCTTTTAGGTATGTCTGTTCAAGGATGGTGGCCATCTATTTAAGTATACCACACAGCAGCTACTGGTGCATTCTTTTGGAGGGATTTTGTTACATGGCCTTTGAAAGAATGTAACTGAACTCATATGTTTGCAACCACATTAGGTATCCTGTAGCTGGGATTTCATTTTCCCCTGGCAGAACCTGGTATTGGGGAAAATATAGCATTGCCATTGAGAAAGGTCTTCTCTGTGCAACATAGAGATTACTCGTGAGCCACTAGTTTCAAAAAGAAGTGTGAAGGGCTTCAAATGTGTACAGATGTAATTTCACATAGAATAGTTCCATAAAGCATATTGAATATTTTCATTTCTTTAAATTTAAACCAGACACCTGGCTACAGTGGAATTTCCAATTGGGTTTCAATCCCTCCAAGCCTCTGACATTTGTAACTGTTTAGATGTTAACCCAAACCATTCCCTCACTCACCTTGGTAACAGCATATTTGGAGATTTTATGTACTGGGATTGGACATCAAAGCTGGCTTTTTATTATGGTGCTTTTATGAGCCAAGTCTGAATTCATAACAGACCTTGCTCAGCAACAAACGAATTGGGGAGGCACTTCAGCTCTGTAATAAAACAGGTGAACTGTGATCGATCAAGCAAAAAATTGAAGTCTTCCTCCAGTCTGGAAGTTCCAGAAGAACCCCTGACAATATATTGTGATGGAGATTTATCACCTCACTTAAAGTTATTCTTTTCATTTCCTTTCTTCAGAGAAAACTGTCCCCACAGTTTTCCTTATCAGACCAGTGATAATGATCAGGATAATACAAGGCCATCAACTAGGCTTTAGATTTACACTCTGAATTTCATGGTCTAAGGACAGATTGTCCTGGGAGAGAAAAGTAGATTTTAACTTCACTCCCACTTTCTTCCTCCCTTTTCAGCTCATACTAGGATAAGAACAACCCCTCCTTAGCTGCTAGGGAAAGCATAAAACAAACACAAAACAAAAGTCAATATGGGTTTATTTTATATCCTGTAACTTTACTAAAGTTGTGAGTTGTTTCCAATAGTTTTTTGATGATTTTCTAGTATTCCCCAAGTATGTCATCATATCATTTGCAAAGAGTGATAGTTTTATTTCCATATTGCCTATCTAATTCCTTTATTTTTTTTTCTTTTTTTATTACGTAAGCCAGCATTTCTAGTACAATGTTGAATAACAGTAGGGAGGATGGGCATCCTTGTTTCACTCCTGATCTTATTGGGAATGTGTCCAGCTTCTCTCCATTACAAATAATGCTTGTGTAGGTTTTAGATAGATACTGCTTATTATTTTCATGAAAACTCACTTTATTCTTATGCTTTTTAGTGATTTTAATAGGAATGGCTGCTATTTTGTCAAAAGCTTTTCCTGCATCTATTGAGGTTATAATATGATTTCTGTAGTTTTGTTACTGATATGGTTGATTATCATAGTAGTTTTCCTGACACTGAACCAGCCCTGCATTCCTACTATAAATCATCCTTGCTCATTGTGTATTATCTTTCAGATAAGTTCAAAAAACTCAGCCTGATCTCCACTCCTTGACTTTCCAAGATGACCATCCTTCTTTTTTTTTTTTTTTTTTTAATTTTTTTATTTAATAGCCTTTTATTTACAGGATATATACATGGGTAAATTTACAGCATTAACAATTGCCAAACCTCTTGTTCCAATTTTTCACCTCTTACCCCCCACCCTCCCTAAATGGCAGGATGACAGTAGATGTTAAATATATTAAAATATAACTTAGATACACAATAAGTATAATGACTAAAACATTATTTTGCTGTACAAAAAGAAGCAGACTCTGAATTATTGTACAATTAGCTTTGAAGGAAATCAAAAATGCAGGTGGGCATAAATATAGGGATTAGAATTCAATGTAATGGTTTTTAGTCATCTCCCAGAGTTCTTTTTCTGGGCATAGCTAGTTCAGTTCATTACTGCTCCATTAGAAATGATTTGGTTGATCTCGTTGCTGAGGATGGCCTGATCCATCAGAACTGGTCATCATCTAGTATTGTTGTAGAAGTATATAATGATCTCCTGGTCCTGCTCATTTCACTCAGCATCAGTTCGTGTAAGTCTCTCCAGGCCTTTCTGAAATCATCCTGTTGGTCATTTCTTACAGAACAGTAATATTCCATAATTTTCATATACCACAATTTATTCAGCATTCTCCAACTGATGGACATCCATTCAGTTTCCAGTTTCTAGCCACTACAAAAGGGCTGCCACAAACATTGATACATACAGGTCCCTTTCCTTCTTTATAATCTCTTTGGGATATAATCCCAGTAGTAACACTGCTGGATCAAAGGGATGCACAGTTTGATAACTTTTTGAGCATAGATCCAAACTACTCTCCAAAATGGTTGGATTCGTTCACAACTCCACCAACAATGAATCAATGTCCCAGTTTTCCCACATCCCCTCCAACAATCATCATTATTTTTCCTGTCATCTTAGCCAATCTGACAGGTGTGTGGTATCTTAGAGTTGTCTTAATTTGCATTTCTCTGATTAATAATGACTTGGAGCATCTTTTCATATGACTAGAAATAGTTTTAATTTCTTCATCTGAGGTGTCTGTTCATATCCTTTGACCATTTTCAATTGGAGAATGTCTTGATTTTTTATAAATTAGAGTTAATTCTCTATATATTTTGAAATGAGGCCTTTATCAGAACCTTTGACTGTAAAAATATTTTTCCCAGTTTATTGCTTCCTTCTAATCTTGTCTGCATTAGTTTGTTTGCACAAAAACTTTTCAGTTTGGTATAATCGAAATTTTCTATTTTGTGATCAGTAATGATCTCTAGTTCTGCTTTGGTCATAAAGACCTTCCCTTCCACAGGTCTGAGAGGTAAACTATCCTATGTTCCTCTAATTTATTAATAATTTCATTCTTTATGCCTAGGTCATGAACCCATTTTGACCTTATCTTGGTGTATGTGTTAAGTATGGATCAATGCCTAGTTTCTGCCATATTAGTTTCCAATTTTCCCACAATTTTTATCAAACAGTAAGTTCTTATCCCAAAGCTGGGATCTTTTGGGTTTATCAAAGACTAGGTTGCTATATTTGTTGACTGTTTTATCCTTGAACCTAATCTATTCCACTGATCAACTAATCTATTCCTTAGCCAATACCAAATAGTTTTGGTAACTGCTGCTCTATAATATAATTTAGATCTGGTACAGCTAAGCCACCATCATTTGATTTTTTTTCATTAATTCCTTGAAATTCTTGACCTTTTGTTTTCCATAGAACTTTGTTGTTATTTTTCTAGGTCATTAAAATAGTTTTTTGGGAGTCTGATTGGTATAGCGTAAATAAATAGATTAGTTTAGGTAATATTGTCATCTTTATTATATTTGCTCGCTCCTATCCAAGAGCATTTAATATTTTCCAATTGGTTAGATCAGACTTAATTTGTGTGAAAAGTGGTCTGTAATTTTGCTCATAAAGTTTCTGAATTTCCTTGCAGATAGATTCCTAAATATTTTATATTATCAGTAGTTACTTTAAATGGAATTTCTCTTTGTAACTCTGACTGTTGGATTTTGTTAGTGATATATAAGAATACTGATGACTTATGTGGGTTTATTTTATAACCAGCAACTTTGCTAAAGTTGTGGATTATTTCTAATAACTTTTAGCAAGAATCTCTGGGGTTCTCTAAGTATACCATCATGTCATCGGCAAGAGTGATAATTTGGCTTCCTCATTGCCTATTCTTATTCCTTTAATCTCTTTCTCAGCTCTTATTGCTATAGCTAGCGTTTCTAATACAATATTAAATAGTAATGGTGATAGTGGGCAACCTTGTTTCCTCCAGATCTTACTGGGAATGGTTGAGTTTGTCTCCATTACATATGATGCTTACTGATGTGTTTTAAATGAGTGCTGCTGATTATTTTAAGGAAAAGTCCATTTATTCCTATACTCTCAAAGTGTTTTTTAATAGGAATGGATGTTGGATTTATCAAATGCTTTTCTGCATCTATTGAGATGATCATATGGTTTTGTTAATTTGGTTATTAACATGGCCAATTATATTGATAGTTTTCAATATTGAACCAGCCCTGCATTCCTGGTATAAATCCTACTTGATCTATAGTGTGATTATCTTGGAGATGATTTTCTGGTCTTTTGCTAATATCTTATTTAAGATTTTAGCATCAATTATAGGGAGATTGGTCTATAATTTTCTTTCTCTGTTTTCAGCCTACCTGGTTTGGTATCAGTGACCATGTCTGTGTCATAGAAGGAATTTGGTAGGACTCCTTCATTTCCCTATTTTATCAAATAATTTATATAGCATTGGGGCCAATTGTTCTTTAAATGTTTGGTAAAATTCAATGTAAATCCATCTGGTCCTGGGGATTTTTCTTAGGGAGTTGTTTAATTGCCTGTTCTATTTTTTTCTGAAATGGGACTATTCAAGCAATTTACTTCTTCCTCTTTAGTCTTGGAAGTCTGTATTTTGGAGGTAGTCATCCATTTCACTTAGGTTATCAAATTTATTGGCATAAAGTTGAGCAAAATAATTCCTTATTATTTCTCTAATTTCCTCTTCATTGGTGGAAAGTTCTCCTTTTCATTTTAAGACTACTAATTTCATTTTCCTCCCTCCTTTTTCTAATCAGGATTTACCAAAGGCTTATCTATTTTATTGGCTTTTCATAGAACCAACTCTTAGTTTTATTAATTAGTTCAATGTTTTTTTACTTTCAATATTTTAATTTCTCCTTTAATTTTAGAATTTCCAATTTAGTATTTGATTGGGGGTTTTAATTTGGTCTTTTAGTTTTTTAGTTGCAACCCAATTCATTAATCTTTTCTTTCTCTGTTTGTTCAAATAAGCCTCTAAGGATATAAACTTCCCTCTTATTACCGCTTTGGCTGCATCCCACAAATTTTGGTATGATGTCTCATCATTGTCATTATCTTGAGTGAATTATTATGTGTATCTATAATTTGCTGCTTCACCCAATCATTTTTTAAGATGGAGATTGTTTAGTTTCCAATTACTTTTTGGTCTATTTCCCCTAACTTTTTGTTGAATGTAGTTTTTATTGCATCATGATCTGAAAAGAAAGCATGTTACTATTTCTGCTTTCTTGCATTTAATTTCTAGGTCTTTATGTCCTAATATATGGTCAATTTTTGAATAGGTTCCATGAACTGCTAGAAGAAAAGTATATTCCCTTCTATCTCCATTCAATTTTCTCCAAAGATCCAATATACCTAAATTTTCTAATATTCTATTTGCTTCTTTAATTTCTTTTCTTATTTGTTTTTGTGGTTTGTTTGTCTAATTCCTGAGGTGCAAGGTTGAGATTCCTACTATTACAGTTTGTTGTCTATTTCTTCTTTGCAACTCTTTAACTTCTCCTTTAGGAAGTTGGGTGCCATACCATTGGTGCATATATGTTTGTAATATTGATATTGCTTCGTTGTTTATGCTACCCTTTAGCAGGATGTAGTTACCTTCCTTATCTCTTTTAATTAGATCAATTTTACTTTTGCTTGATCTGAGATAGGGATGGCTCCCTACTTTTGACTTCACCTGAAGCATAATGATTTTGCTCCAGCCTTTTACTTTTACTCTATTGCATCCCCTGCTTTAGATGTGTTTCTTGTAAACAACATATTGTAGGGTTCTGACTTTTGATCCAGTCTGCTATCTGCCTCCTCTTTATGGGGAGTTCATCCCATTTACATTTCGGTTAGAATTACTAAATCTGTATTTCCTGCCATCCTAATAACCAAATTGTGCTTTACTTGATTCTTGCCTCCCCCAACCTCTCTTTCCCACTTTTAAACTTATGTACCCTCTTGTATCAGATACTTATCCTCTTTATAATCCTCTCCCTCCCCCTTTGAGTCTTTTCCCCTTCCTTCCTTATTACTCTTTTTCTTTTCCCTTTCCTCTCCCCGTTTTAATGAGGGGAGAGAATTTTCTAAAACAAATGTCAATTATTTTTCTTTGAGCCAACTCTGATGAGAGTAAGATTCACAATGTTTCCTCCCCTCTCTAAATTCCCTCAGATATGATAAGTTTCCTTAGCCTCTTTGTGGGATGTGGTTTCCCTCTTTTTATCCCTCCTTCCCACCTTTTCTGCCATCATCCCTTTCCATATCTACTTCCCTTTTTATGTTATATCAGTACAATCAAATTATACATGTTTGCTTTTTTGTATATCCACAACAGAAATACAATTCTCAAAGAGTTATTTTTACCTTTTCTGCATCTCTTGAGTTTCTATTCTTGGAGATCAAATTTTTTGTTTAGTTCTGGTTTTTCTTCAGAAACAAATGGAATTCATTTGTTTCATTAAATGTCCATCTTCTTCCCTGGAAGAAAATGCTCACTTAGCTGGGTAGTTTATTCTTGGCTGCATCTCAAGTTCTTGTGCCTTTCGATATCTATTTCAGGCTTCTTTCCTTTAATGTAGAGGCAGCCAGATCTTGGGTGATCCTTTTGCGGCACCTCGTATTTAAATGGTTTTTGGCTGCTTGTAAAATTTTTCCTTAATCTGATAGTTCTGAAATTTTGCCACAATATTCCTTGGGTTTTATTTTAGGGTTTCTTTCGAAGGTGTTCGATGAATTCTTTCAATGCCTATTTTACCTTCTGATTTCTATTACATCTGGCAGTTCTCTTTGATGATTTTTGTAAAATAGTATCTAGGCTCTTTTTTCATCATAGTTTTCAGAAAGTCAATAATCCTCAGTTATTTCTCTAGATCTATTTTCCAAGTCTGTCATTTTTGTGAGTAGATAATTCGTGGTTTTTCCAGTTTGTTGTTTATTTGTTTTTTGTTGACTGATTCTTGCTGTCTCAATGAATCATTAGTTTCAATTTGTTCAGTTCTAATTTTTAAAGAATGTATTTTCTTCAATAGCTTTTTTCTTCTTTCTGTATATGTCAATTGAGTTTTGAAATGTATTGTTTTGGTCTGTGGAGATTTTTTTCCATTTCACTAATTTTTTTTTAGTGATTATTTTCTTTCAATTCACAGATCCTACTTTCTTATGCGTGTTCTTTGTCTTTTCCAGTTCACGGATCCTACTTTCTTTTTTGAGTTCTTTGTCTTTTCAATTCCACAAATCCTACTTTCTAGTGAATTCTTTGTTTTTCAATTCTAATTCTTGCTTTCCTGAGATTTTTACTTTTTCCAATTCGTATTTCAGGAAGTTGTTGTCTCTTGAAGGCTTCTCTTTCTTTCCCCATTTATCTTCTAACTCTCTTTGAGACTTTTAATGGTCTCTTCTATGAGAGTACATTATGTAAAGGAGGACAGTCTGATGCATTTTTGCTGTTTGAGGTCTCTTCAGGTTTGCTGACCTGCTCTTTTCTGCATAGAAGCTGTGGATTGTTCTTTTCATCTTTTTATTCATGTTTTAAAAGCCTTTAGGGTAGGTCTCTAGGCAGGGGTTACCAGCTTCCTCTGCAGAATAGGGAGATGTAAACCGATTTCGGCTCCAAAGGTATGGGAGTGCTCTGTGTGAGTTTTCCTTCCCCAACAGGAGGTGGATTCAGCACTGGCAGACTATCAAACTGCTTAGTAGGGCTGGTGGATTATCAATTGCCCTTGGCTAGAGACTAAGTGGTGAAAGTGTCCCCGCCCCAGGCCGGAGTCTCTTTTGGGACTGTAGTATGTAGAGCTGACTGCAGAACGAGACCACCACAAACTCTGCCTAAGCGTCTCTGCCTGATGCAAATCGGCCCTGGAAAAGCTCTATGGCCCTCAAGCAGAGCTCCCCACTGCACAGATTGGAGGCTAACCGGGACTCGTCCTCCTGCGTGCAGGATCACAACTGCCCCAGGAGGAAGCCCGTATGCTGGTTGGGGCTGCGTGCTTGTGCTGAGATCTGTCGCCTTCACCCTCGGTTTGAGACTCTCCTCGGAACCTATTTCTCTCCCGTCTGCTGCCGATCTCCCCTGGCCCCGAACCAACCTTTTTTGGTGGACTGCAGATTTTCTTCTGCTGGTGGTTGTTCTACTTCTTATCTTTACGAATTGTAGCAGTCAAGACTATTTTTGAGGCTCGATATAATATTGATAAAGAGGGTAAGAGAAGAGCTTAGAAAGTCGCGTGTGACTTCTCCGCCATCTTGGCTCCGCCCCCGATGACCATCCTTCTTGACCAAACTTGGTATCTGTCTAGGTTCTGACCTGAGTTTCTGGGCCATATAAGATGAAGCATGACTTTAGGTTTTATTTTCTTTAAAAAAAAACTCATTATTTAATAATCACAATGAATATAATGTATTATTAAATCATACTAAGTAAAATAATAAGAGGGTCCCATTTTTATCAGTCTCTGAGTCAACTTGGGCTGCACTCCTGACTCTCTGGATTTTGTTTACTCTTCATATCACAGAAATCTTTTCACTGTTATACTTTACTCCATTCTGGTTTCTCACACTTGAAGTATCCTCTGTCCCTTATAGTCTCTTCCTATTATTGATTGATTCTTCCCAGCATTTCTATTCTAAGGAGGATGCCCAGGCTGGCTATGTCTTCATTTCCCCCAGGCTACATTTTTGATAGATTTTCTCTACAATACTGTCTTCATTTTTACCTTCATTGTATTTTCCCTGCTAGAAAGTAAGCTCCTTGAGAGCAGGGGCTGACTCTTTGCTTGCATTTGTATTTCTAGTATTAGGACAGAACCCAGCACATAATAAATACTTAATTAATGTTATTTGACCTGACCTGTGTAACCCAGAACTGGTAACTTTTACCTCTGTAGACCTTTATTTTCCTAATTTTAAAATCAAGGTATCAGACCAGGGGAATTCTAAGAATCTATATAGCATTAAATCTGTGATCCTATGATCTTATAATAAAATCTTCAAGAATCATTCAATTATCACAACAATTTTGCTTCAAAATACCTTAAGATGGATTTCACATATAAATGCAAGCCTTAAATTCACCTTTCTCTTCTAGTTCATATTCTCAAATACAAACTCAAGAAATATAGTCAGAACTATGACTAAAGTGACTCTAGTGGAGATCTGGGATAAGAACAACTTTATTACTTCAGTCTCTCATAAATTCCCAAAGGTAACAAATTCTCTAAAGATACAAGTTTATAAAAGAACGTTTAGCCCCATCTTGCCTGATAATGGGTTCTTTAATACTAATGTCCTAGAAATTGTAAGATAATGAAAATATGGCTATTTTCTAGGCCAGATGACTTCTTAAAGAGCCTTTCATCTTTTATTGCTTATTGATTATATATTAACAGTTTTTGTATTTATAGCATATTTTCTAGACAACAAAGTGGCCATTTCTTGCAGCAAGTAATGTGTATACTCAACATAAAGAAAATTATTCTTTCTTACATCACTGCAAGCATTTTAAGTTGTTATCGTACCAAACAACACTTCTAGCTACAGTGCTAAATTGTGACATGGCAATGTTTTTACTAGAGATTATGAGTTTATTTGGCTCAGAATTGAGGGTGGGAAAATGTGGGCAATGAATCATTCAACCTTCCTTTAATAAATATTTATTAAATGTCCTAAGTACTAAGGCTACAATGATGGAAATGTATTCACCCCTTGTCCTTAAAGAGCTTACAATCTGTAATAATCACTTTATAATCATTTATTTCTTGAATAATTATTTCTAAAATAATGAAATATTTTCAATGCTTTAATAAGCATATTGATTAATAATTTGACTTGAGTAAAATTTTCTTTTTTTGTTCAGAAATTTAGTAGAGACTCAGGGGCCAAAGGAGCCTGGTCAAATTTGATGGTTCTGCCTTCAATGGAGCTTTCAACATTTTTTTCATGTTTTATTTTGGGTATCCCCCCCCCCTTATAAAAAGTTTATATTTCTAAGTTGTATTCTCTCAAAAGTTTTTAGAAATGTCTGTTTCACATATGTCTTTGTAATAACTACCCAATAATATTGGCAGATGGACTGCTGCTAAATAGGTGTTTTCTCACATAAACAGTCTATTTTATATCTCTTTCTACAAGCTGCCCTCCGTGAAATGAATCTCCTCACGTATGTTCCCTAGCATTCTTTGCTTCTTTCAAGTTTTAACTAAAATTTTACCTCTTACAAGATGTTTCTCTTTAGTCCCCTAGTTTTAATAGTCTTTTCCCCCTATATTGTTATTATTTAGCTGTGCCAATGTTTGTAAATATCTAGAGAATAAGTTCTTTGAAGGCAGGAACAATTTTCATTTGTCTGTTGTTTCCTCACTATCCAACATAATCCCTTGCACATATTAAGTACTTCATAAATATTTTAATATTTTTGGATTAATCTAATTTAATACCCCTGCCATGTCCTCATCTTACTTTTCCCATAGTTTTAATCCTATATTTATTGAGTTAACAAAGAAATTTTCAGGATATATTTCTTTTGAAGTATATATCATATTGTCACCTCCAAATACACTGTTTGTGTGTGTATATATATATATATATATATATATGTATATATATACATTTACATATTTTTATTAAAGCTTTTTAATTTTCAAAAATATATGCATGAATGATTTTCAACACTAATCTTTGCAAAACTTTGTGTTCCAATTTCACCCCCTTCTCTGTACCCCTTGCCCTAGGTAGCAAGTAATCCAATATCTGTTAAACATGGTAAAATTATATGTTAAATCATCAATATATGCATAAATATTTATACAACTATTTGCCACATAAGAAAAATCAAAACTGAAAAAAATGAGAAAGAAAATGAAATGCAAGCAAACAACAAAAAGAGTGAAACTGCTATGTTGTGATCCACACTCAGTTCCCACAGTCCTCTCTCTAGTTATAGATGGTTCTCTTCATCACAAGATCATTGAAGCTAGTCTGAATCATCTCATTGTTAAAAAGAATCATATCCATCAGAATTGATTGATTGTATAATCTTGTTGCTCTGTACAGTGATCTCCTAGTTCTGCTCTTTTTACTAAAGGCATCAGTTTATGTGTTTCCAGACCTTTATGAAATCTTCCTGCTGATGGTTTCTTATAGAACAATAATATTCTATACAATTCATATACCATAACTTATTCAGCCATTCTCCAAATTATGGGCATCACTCACTTTCCAGTTTCTTGCCACTATAAAAAGGGCTGTCACAAACATTTTTGGACATTTGGGTCCCTTTTTCTCCCTTAAGATCTCTTTGGGATATAAGCCCAGTAGAAGCACTGCTGGAGCAAAGGAACACATTTACATATTTTCTAGTATTACTATAGATACTGCATATATAAACATCCTTTTGTATGTCTGTGTTTATATGTTTATGTGTATGTACATATTTACCTGTCTGTCTGCTTTGCTCCAGCTGAATACACACGTTTCAGCATTTGAACATGCCAAAAAGGACACAACTCTTGACTGAACTGAGCCATATGATTGCTTAATAAGGAAAGGACTCATTTTAGTATTGTCACAAACTAGGAGTTGATCCCTGGTCCTCCCTCCCTCTGTCATAGACAGTAAGGAGATGAGATAGGAGAAGTTGAGATATTGGAGTCAGGATACTGCATAATATAAAAGAAGACATTTTCAAGGCTTACTCTCTCACTTCCATTTCCCATGTGACAAACAATATGTTCTCTTTAGAATCCCATAAAGGGATTAGGAGCAGTAATAAATAATGCTCTTTCCTCACAAGCCACTATAGCTTCCCCTTGGAGCACTGATTCAACTAGATGAATGACTGGGCATTTTCCTGTTAGCATTTTACTGTGTATATTTTCCTGAGTAGATGATGGAATATTAGTATTGAACTACACATGTCTAGCTCTGGAGATCCAGAAGTTCCATGAGTAGAACTGGAATGTTTCTTAATCACAAGACAATCTATTGTTCACATAATGTTAGAAGGAGAATTGATTCAATCCTGGCTAACAGATGCTGAAGTTGTTTAAACAATATAGAGCCAGTATGAAATGGAAAAGATCTGATTGGTAAACCTGCAAAAACTTTCATATGTAAGTCATGAGAGAGGTACCAGCCCACAGAAATTTAATAGTAGTCATAATTTTTTCAATCCTGTCTTCAGTCACCATATTAATGTGCAATTCAGAGAGAATTTTGTATTAAAATATTTTCTTTGTATGTTAGAAATAAATATCTGTACCATACCTGATTTATAATATATCCCAAGTGCCTTTTTACTCACCATTTGAGAGAAATGCTTCTCATACTGCTATTCTCCTTACCCCTCTTCCAGGCTGCTTTTGTGTGTTGTTCCCCCTTTAAGTTTCTCAAGGGCATAAACTATCTTTTTATTAATTGAATACCCAGTGCTTAGCACAGTGCCTAGCACATAGTAAGTTATTAATCAATGTTTACTGGATTGGATTTATTGGATTATATTTTCATATATACAAAAGATTGCCTCACCTGATCCTCTGTACCAAAAAACCAAGCCTAAAGCTAATTTTCCCTGGTAATTTTCTCTTAAACAATTGTAATCATCACTCAAGTACTGAAAAGTGTGATAAAAGAAATTGTCTCCTTTCACCCCATTAGAGATCAGGCTCACCTAGGATTAAACCTGGCACAAACCATGGGTTCTATGTGCCATGGGTTTAATGTAGTACTCAGACTCCTCCATGGAAATGAGAAATAGTTAACAACATCATCCATATCCCCTCTGTAAACTCAAAATTAGTTTCTTTAATGTTAAAATAGCATACAAATACAAAAGTTTGCTAAAATCTGACAGGCTATGAAAGAGTAGAGTTTGAAATGACAAGGTTTAGTCATGATAGTGGTGGCAGTTGATATTTTTCAGTAGCGTCTGATAATTTGTGACCCCATTTGGACCTTTCTTGGCAAAAATACTGGAGGACTTGTTTTTTTCTCCAACTTATTTTGCACATGAGAAACAGGAGGTAAACAGGGTTAAATGACTTGCCTGTGTTCACAAAGCTGGAAAGTATCTGAGGGTGAATTTGAAATCATCTCCCTGACTGCAGGTCTACTACTCTATACAATGGAAGACTAGTAAAGCATTAATATCCACTTTAATATGTCAGAACTTCTATTCACTCATCTGCAAAATAAAATAGTACTCTAGGTGACACAGGGTGGTTTTAAAATTTAAATGAGATAATCTATGTAGAGGGTTTTACAAACTTCAAAACTGTATGATCACTTATAATGAAATAGCTAAGCTGATTTTAAATATTTATTTTAACTTAATATAATAAAAAAATTAGTTTGTTGACATTGTTATATTTCCCTTTAACATATTTTATAGTAGTATAGTAAGATCATAGTATAGGAAAAGGGCATGTGCTTTGATAATTTTTCAACTTTGAAAGTTCATCTATAATTCAGTGAAGCAAGGGGAAAATGTCATGATTTCTGCAAAGGCCTCATAGACCTCAGTAAGATCTGAAACACTTGGGAAATCTAATGTGAAAAGAGGTTGATGAGTGAAAGAGAGATGAAATGAATCATAAAAAGGTGGATGTTTTGGACTCTCCTCTTAACACCTGTCAAACAAATAACTAATGAATAGTTAATCCTTCAGCAATACATTAACCTGTTGCCCTGCTGTAAGCTTTGAAACTTAGTGACAGGTTCCCTCAATTGTCATTCACTTGGTTTCAAATTTTGGTATAGTGCTATAGTTGCATTCAACTCTGACTAGGAGAGATCCACTCTCCCCCAATCCTCCCCTACATACACATGAGATCCCCAACTTTCCTTAACATTCCTCCTGATACTGGCTAGTAAACTCAGCTGAATTTTCATTTCAAAACCATTCTATCTTATCATCCCTTTCTTAAACTTTCTAAAAATAACTCCTTAGGGTCCACAAATCAGTGAGAAATGAGCTTCTCCCATAACTCCAGTGTATCATGAAGTGGGAAGGAAAAAATCTAGGAAAAATAAAGCAGTGAGGAAACAAGCTAAAGATAAAATTGGAATTCACAGATAAAATTGTTTGTCCTGCATAGGAAATGATGAGAATTCCCTTGAGTCCATTCTTAAATAGTAGAGAGTCTGGGAAGATTTCCCCAATGTCCACCTTCCACACTCTTCAATCAGTGGGATGGAGGGAAGGACTCCAGAGACAAGCAGGGATGAAGAGATATAAGTTTCCAACTTTATCTTGAAGAATGCTGAGTTTCTTGAAATTAGAATAGAAAAGCAATAGAGCCTCTCTAGTGTAAAATAGGGTTTGATAATAGCAACTATGTTTCAGGGTTGTTGAGGATAAAAAGAGATATATTTGTCAAGTACAAATCTTGAAACATTGTATTTTTTTTCTTTAAGGGTTAAAGGGATCAAAGATCCAGAAGATGTGTATATCTGGAAAGGATTAATAATAGAAAATAATACTTTGTAGAATTTTGAAGGAAACAGAATTTTAAGAGACAAAACTGAAGTGGAATCACATAATTGTTTCCACTTAGGCCAAAAAAAGACCTTGCTGCCACATGTGCTTTTCTGCTTCTGTGCTTAATGACTCTTGATAATACCAAATCATAGCATTTTGAATTACTGATAAACCCAAATATTACAATCATGAAGATTAACATATCAACTCTTTCTGGTAGTGTATAACAGAGGTCCTGTACTCTAAAAATGCCCCTCAAAGTCTGTCTATTTATTTATCTGTATTTATATCTATCTATCCATACATATATCATATATGTGTATATTGTTCCTTTCTTTTGTGTATGTACACACACACACACACACACACACACACTCTGTGCTTTGCATCTTCTGCCCTGACTGGTCCACAACCCCTGTTCCTTTTCCAGCTTGCTTCTGTGTGTTATCTATCCCTTTAGATTGTAAATTTCTTGAGGGCAGGGACTGTGTTTCTTTTTTTAAAAATGTATAGCCAATTAGCACAGTGCTTGGAATATAATAGGTATTTAATTTTTTTTTTTTTTTATTGGGCTAAGTCCTTTTTAGGACTAAACCTACTATGATGTATTCTCCCTCCCCCTCTTCATAGAGTCTCCCCTATAATGATGTCTTTGTCCTTCCTGTAGCTAATTCTAACTAGTCTGCTTCTTCTCTATGGATTTCATTTAACAGTCAATAGTATATACAGGCCTCATGATGTATTCCTTTAATGGATTCTTCCAAATTCCTTTCCTTGGTAACCCTATTGCTCTCCCAAATTTATTTTATATTTACCACTCCTGGTTCCTATTTTACCTCTTCATTTCGTCTGTAACCTCTTCTCCTAAATAAATATCCCTTTTGGCAAAAAAAAAAAAAAAAAAAAAAAAAAAAGCTTACTGGATTGATTTTATTGGATTAGATATACATATGTACAAAAGACACCCTCACCTATGTAGAAATATATATGCGTTTATTTAATAGCAGTAAAATTGTGTTATGCTTTCCTATCATTCAGTCAATTTACCTGAGGCTGCTCTACCTCTAAGCATTTCATTTCAAAGGCAGGTAACTCTAGATTAATACTATATCTTTTCTTTAGTATTTAATATTCTTCCTTGTTTGAATCTCTGAGTCCACTATATTCTTTTTCCTGGTAGCAAGTCCAAAGTGCCTTTATACCATATCCTTCTTTCTCACTTGCTGATCCCTGACTCTGCTCCTAGAAATACCTGTCTTCCCATGTTTCCAACCCATGTCCTCATGACCAGCCCAATCTTCTGCTCTTTCTTGCCTCTGTGTACTTTCTCACTATCTAGATTCAAGTGCCATGTGGATGTGTGTTTCAATTATTTTTCTTTGCTGCTTTATGTGACCCTAGAAAAGTTGTTGACTTCCTAATGGCCTCTATTTGATCAACAAAAAAATGGATTTAAACAAAATGGACTTTGTTCCCTTCTACATCCAAATCTATGATTCTCTTATCATATTTTGTTCCTCCTACCACACATTTCCATTGTTTCTGAACTGCTGTTCCTTTTAATTTCTGGTTCCAAATAATAATTTTATACAGAAGAAATTAATTTTAAAACATATGTTATATATATATGTGCCTATACATATATAACTAAGTATATTTTATGTGTTTAGATAGTGTGGGATACTATTTTTGGCATAGGAAACTCTGACTGAGGTAACATAGATCTGAAAATATTCTGCATTGTGGCTTGCCTAAAGTGGCAGCTAGTATGTAACTGGGGCAGGATTCAAATCCAATCACATGAGATTAATGTTAAAATGAATGGAAGAAACAATAAGGGCAGAAAAAAAAGGGTTCAGAGATCAGTAAAGGCTAAAGCTGATCTTTCCATTTCTAAGATCAATCCTTTATCCATTTTGTGATGCTGCTTCTATCAAATGTGTGTCTGTGTTTGTGTATTCCAAAGAAAAATCCATTGAAGATTCAATATTTATAGAATACTTCTTCTAAAAGGAATGAAGGCTTTAGTGTAATTTCTGGATCTGCTCACTATAGGATTGTGGTATCAGCTTGAATCCTGATAATGGGTGAGGAATGAAAGAGTAAAACTCACAGGGAAGGTCAAACAGGAGTCCATTTATTCAAAAAATTTTCAGCCTTATATATCCTAATACGCTTGCATAACTATAGCTCACTGCACATGCACTAACTATAGGATACTGTGCATATGGAACCATATAAACAACTTGCTACTGTGTGCAGATATTTCCTTGCCACTTTGGTATAACTCTGCTTTAATTACAATACAAGTTGCCATGTGTCCTGACTTCTCAGGAAGGCCAAAACGCCCCCAGGGGGATGGAGAGACAAATCAGACATGTCACCAGGGTTCCTTATTAGACAAAAAGGTCTTATACCTGACCCAGGGTTTACCACTATCTGTGACCCTCTACAGTGTAAAGAGTGGATTGTAGACTTCTTTTTACTACTTGATGTATAGATACTGTTTCTAGAATACTGAAGGGTCAGGAATAAAAGCAAATGAATTCATTGTACACTGAAATCTTTGCATAAGTATCTCATAAAACGCTGATGCTTGAGAAGCATTTAAATTTATCCTACATCTAATTTGTCCTGCTTCTCCCATCTTCTGTTGTAACAGCCACGACAGTAAATTTCAAAAGAACATTATATAACATGGATTTTATGATAGCTAACATTTTCCTCAGTTGTTCATATATGTGTATTTTTGTGTTTATACTCACACACATATATATGTGTGTATCATATTTAGTACATATATATATATATTTATATATATATATTGCATTTACAGATATATGACAGTGTTAGTCTATCTGAGATATATTTGGTATTTATATGTCTGTGAGTATATGTGCACATACATATTACCTTATTGGGAAATAGTATATAAATATAGATAACATGAAAAAGGAACATTTAGACAGTACATGAAATTTAGTATCAGACCTGAAGTCAGGAAAACTCACTTTCCTGAATTCAAATCTGTCCTCAAATACTTGCTACCTGTGTGACGCTAGACCAGTCTATTATTCCTATTTGGATTAGCTTCCTCACTTGTAAAATGAGCTGGAGAAGGAAATAGAATACCATTCTAGTATTTTTGTCAAGAAAACTCCAAATGAACTCGCAAAGATTTGGATATAATTGAAATAAGTGAAAAACAAAAGATAAAATAAAGACATTATTTGGGAAGGGGAGATTTCATGGAAGAATCCTTTGAGTCAGAAGGAAGAAAAAGAGATGTGGAGAGAAGAATAAGGAATAATCAGTCAGGAAGTATTTATTAAGGGGGAAGCTGTGTGGCATAGTGAATAATGAATGGCAAATCTAAAGTCAGGAAGATCTAAATTCAAAACTGATTTCAGATATTAGTTACATATCCAATGATATGATCCAATGATAATCCAATGATAGAGAAGAAAATGGCAAAGTCACTTCATAGTTATTTGCCTCAGTTTCCTCACCTGTAAAATAGTGATCATGGCATTACATAATTAACTCCCAGGGATATTATGAGGTTCAAATGAAATATTAATTGTAAAATACTTTGTACAGTGCCTGGCATATAATAAATAAATAAAAGCACTATATTTGTGTTAGCTATCATTGGCTATTATTTCAAGTGTTTAAGTCAATGTGCCACTTGCCACATATAGTGAAATGGGTCAATAGTTTGTTTCCAAATGCTTTTTTGAAACTGACACACATCTGTAATATTGATGTTATAACTAAAATTGGAAGAAGAGAGGAAAGGGGAGGGAACTAGGTCAGATTACCTGGTGGATTATTATAGGGTAGGAAAATGAAGATTACAATATGCCCAATCTTCTCCATTCTTTAAATTTGGGCTACAAATCTCATGAGGAGGAACCTGCTTATGGGAAAACTCCACTAAGTGTAGTAAATCTAGCATATAATAAACAAATAGCTAGTGTTTGAGGAAAAGAGGAAAAGGTCTTCACATATACATTTGTAAACCCTGAAGAAAAAAAAATCATTTTTACCAAAGGGCAATTATAAACATCTGGGCATCTGTTTTATGATGGATTAGTCTGGACAATATTTTTTAAACACCTTAAGTGTCACAGTTCAGCCTAAGGGGCCAACCACAGCTGAAGAGCAGGTGTTTGACATGCCTATCTCTTCAGCTGAGAGTACATAAAAAAATTCTGTGTCTCTTTTCATGTTTTAGATAAACAATTTCCATTCTTTTGGATTCCTTCATGCTTTAGGGACTAAAAGTATTGCCTTTGGGCACAACTATGTGGTCCTCTTCAATAACAACAATAGAATAACATGTCTTTATTGCTGCTTCCAAGCCTTGGTTTTGTCTTCCATGATGGGTTTTCCAGTGATCTCAAAGCATGAACTATAATTCTAAAACATTCATTTTGATTCACTGTGAATATATCAATATTTGTCACAGAATGTCAGTGAGAAAAATTGGCCATAAAAGCTATTAATAATAGCAATGAATCTAGGTGTTCCATTATTGGGAAATAACTACACAAATTCAAATAAATATGTGTAGCTTCACAAAAAAACAATTTGAAAAATTAAGAGAAATAGGGAAAGATATATATGAACTGAGATAGAAAAAAGTAAGCTGGAAGGGGAAAACAACATAATCAAACAAGTATTTGTTAAGTGCCTACCAAGAATAAGATATATTTATAACTATGTATATATGTACAAACGTACACATGTATACATATATGGTATATATGTATATATAGACACATGCACATGCATTATACAAAAATACTTATATAATAGCAATGATAGCAATATCTAGCAATAAAGCAATCTTCATTTTTTCATCTAATGCCCTATATCATCATTCACTGTTATTATCACTATCATCATTATCAATAACCTTTTGTTAAGTCTCTACTATGTGCTAGGTTCTAGGATAAACATTGAAACATTTATAACTTTTCCACATGTCTAAGAAGCTCATTATCAGAAATCTTATCACTTTCAAGACGGTATCTGCCTTGAGTCTCCACTTCCTCATTACATTCTGTCCCTCTGATTGGCGAGTGGAACAATGTACTACAAAATTTCTATTTAAGAAGGGAGTTTACTTTTAAAAATCTCATTTCTCATCTGGTTATACTGCTTTTTGAACATTTCTGTCTTTCTCCATCATGCCCCCATGTCAGAAGCTAACTTTTAAAATACTGGACCATTCTATACTAAGAGGCATAAAAATGATGCTGCATGCAATATGCCAGCAAATTTGGAAAACTGAGCCAGTGGTCATTGGATCGGAAAAGATAAATTTATGTCCCAAACACAAAGAAAGGCAATCCTAAGGAATGTTCAACTTATTGAATAATTGTACTTATTTCAAAAACCAGCAAGATTATGCTTAAGAATATACAAATTAAGCTTCAATAATATGTAAAGTGAGAATTACCAGAACAGTTTGTTTTTTGAAGAGTCAGGAGAACTAGAGACCAAGTTGCCAAAGTAGTCTAAATAATGGAGAAAGCAAATGAATTCCAGAAAAAAAAATTAGTCTTGCTTCACTGACTACACAAAGACCTTTGACTGTATGGATGACAATGAAATGTGGCAAATAGTAAATGAAATGGGAGTACCTTGACTCCCATTAAACTTGTAAATAAGTCAAGAAGTATTGGTTAGAACCAATGTGGAACATCTGGAAAATGAGTGCAAAAAGTATGTAAATTATCACTTTATTTAATTTATATGCAGGGTACACTATGCAAATGCCAAGCAGGACAAATTAAGTTTGCTTTGAAAAATATTAATAATCTCAAATATGCTCTGATGGTAGAATGTGAGGAAGAATCAACATGCCTCTTGATAAAGGTGAAAGAGGCTTGAAGTCTAATATAAAAAATTAAGATCCTAGCAACTGAACTTACCACCTACCCCTTCCTATCAAGTAAAGGGAGAAGAAATTGAAGCATTGTCAGATTTTATATAATAGGATTCACAGATCATGGAAGACGGTAACTGCAACCATGAAATTAAAAAATGCATTCCTTGAAACAAAAATCACAGCATATCTGAACAGAGTAACCAACAGAGGCATTACCTTGCCATGAAAAAATTCAGGCTTTTCAGTAGCAAAGTATGGTGTGAGAGTTGGTCTATAAGGGAAGCTGAGTGGCACAGAATTAATACTTTCAAATTGTGTTGCTATTTTTTGAGAATGCAAGATCAAGTGAGGGCGAAGTTTAAATATTTTGGCCACATAATGAGAACATGGGACTCAATGGAAAAGATTGGTGCTGGGAAATCTTTAGGACAGAAGAAAAAGAGGATAACAGATAATGAGGTAGCTGAATTATGTTATAGAAACATTGAGCATGAATTTGGAAAGCTTTTGAGAGGTTTTGGAGGATAGAAGATTCTGACATACTATGGTTTATGAGGTCATGAAGAGTCAGCCATTACTGAAAAAACTGAACAACAACAAAATATAGAGAATTTTCAGAAGAATTTATGTGGAAAGTCAAGATAAATTGAATCTCTCTGGGGAACAGCTAAAGCAGTAACTTGAACCCAGCTATCAGGATTCCTACTAGGTCAGTCATATTGTGCTTGCTTCTTGAATTTATAATTACTACTTAGAGACTTGTGTGATTCTCTAGATCATAAAATGGACTGCTTTACTTTGCTTCCTGATGATTCCATTTGGATAGAGCCAATGGTTCTAGAATCTCTATAAAAGATACCCTTTCAAATATATATTTGCCAAAGTTTTCCTTTAATGTTGGAAATATGGCCTCACCCTATTTAATCTTTGTTATCTTTAATAGGAGTATTTCTTAGTACCACCTTTTTGTCATTATCCTTGTGTCTCATAATCCTAACCCAGAAACTTGCAAACAAAAGGGCCTATGAACTTTGCAAACAAGAGGGCCTATGTTATTATAACACAGGAGAAATGTTTCATTCTATTTTCTCAATATGGAAAATAATTTGGGATAATGTTTCATCGTAATTGCTTGCCAACTGAACTTCTGGTGAGTTTTGCATCTATGCTTTAGGGATGCTTAGGGATAAGCTCCACCGATGAAATTTTCTAGAATCAAAAGTAAATAATAATCAAAAAATGCAATGTGGGACTTTTAGATATACTAATAAAAGTGAGAAGCTTGACATTTCTTTTTGATATGTTAAGGAATATTTGTGTTTTAGACTCTTGGTTCTTCTTTTAAGAGTGCAAAAATTTAATCTCAAAAAGAAAAAAAGATTACCATCTAATCGTGTTATTTCATCCTTACTTCAGCAGAATGAGAAAAAAGTAAGCTACTGATTTCATTTTGATTTTTAGCATTACATCTTAAAAGAACTTGGTTTATGAAATTCAGGAAGAAATTATGACACATTTGTATGTATATGTTCCATAGAAAGAATATGATTTGTTTTTCTTCATGGTGGGGAAAAGGGTGGGGGGGTTTCAGTGGGAATGTGTAAACAGCTACTTTCTGCTTCAAATTCTGAATTGAAAAGTATTAAAAATATCTAAAGGTTCATTTTTGAGCAAGTTCAATATGACTTTAACAACTCTAAAGTTATAAACTACATTGGGCACATGACATGGATCTAGCAATGGACAATTGCCCAGAAGAAACTATGATCAAGATTAGAATCAGATTTTAGCTATAAACTCTAAGGAGAGTGTTTAGCATTCTTCAATATGGGTAAATACTACTGGAACTTTCTTTGTAGGGCAGTTGACCCTCTAACACAGGTTTCCCCCTGCCGGATTATAGTAATGATTACATTTATTTTAACTACATTTTAATATATTGGTTTCCTTTTAATCCAATGTATTTTGCATTTTATTTCATTTAAAACATTATTCTAAGAAGGGGTCCACAGTTTTCATGAGATGCCAAAGGGACCCACAACACAGAAAAAAATTTAAGAACTCTAGGATGAAAGCTTTAACAGCACAGTGGATTATTGTTGAGGGAAAGGGAGCAATTCTCATCTCCATGCCTGAATCCTGTAGTCTAATGTGTAGCTATCTTACTTATACCATTATCTGAACATACTCCTTAGTAGACTATGTTTGGAACATGTCAGGAGAAGACCTTGCAACTGATTATATATAATAGAACTGTTCTTCACATTTTAACATCTGTTGCCACTCCTACAAGTAGCTTTTGTTGGACCAATCCTTTTGAGTGCTATAATAAAGTCCTCTCTTAGAAGAGGGGGCTAGTAGCTAAGTGAGCCAGTAACTAACTTAGTAGTATTTAGTATTAAGAGTTAGCCAAATTAACCCATATATTTGGGAGGAGAGTCATTGTCCTCTCCCTTATACCCAAAAGGGTTTGAGGAAGCAAATGTATCTCAGTAATTTTAAAATCACATGCACTTAATATTGCAAAATATATGTGCACAGACAATTCAATATTATGTATACCCAAAATAAAGCCAAGTAATTTTAAAAGAGAGGGAATACTAACAACTAGGAAGAGATGGTCAAGAAGGATGAGGATCAAGGAAAAGCAATTAGATTTGGCAACTAAGAAACCATTGGTAACTTTATTTTTTTATTAAAGCTTTTTATTTACAAAGCATATGCATAGGTAATTTTTCCAACACTGACTCTTGCATAACCTTTTGTTCCAAAATTTCCCCTCCTTCCCCCACCCCTTCCTCTAGATGGCAGGTAGTCCAATACATGTTAAATATGTTGAAATACATGTTAGAACAAATATATGTATACATATTTATACAGTTATCTTGTTGCACAAGAAAAAATCAAATCAAGAAGGAAGAAAAAAAATTGAGAAAGAAAACAAAATGCAAGCAAATTACAACAGAGAGAATTAGAATGCTATGTTGTGTTCCATTCTCTGTTCTCATGGTTCTCTCTCTGGGTTTAGATGGCTCTGTTCATCACTGTACAAGTGGAACTGGTTTGAATCATCTCAGTGTTGAAGAGAACCACATCTATCAGAATTGATAGTCATATAGTCTTCTTGTTGTCATGTATAATCATCCCCTGGATCTTCTCATTTCACTTTGCATCAGTTCATGCAAGTCTCTTCAGACCTCTCTGAAATCATCCTGCTGGTTGTTTCTTACAGAGTAGTAGTATTCCATAGCATTCATATACCATAATTTATTCAGCCATTCTCTAACTGATGGGCATCCACTCAGTTTCTAGTTTCTTGCTGCTACAATAAGGTCTGCCTCAAACATTTTTGCACATGTGGATTCTTTTCCTTCCTTTAACATCTCTTTGGGATATAAGCCCAGTAGAAACACTTCTAGATCAAAGGGCATGAACAGTTTGATAACTTTTTGAGCATAGTTCCAAACTGCTCTCCAGAATGGTTGGATCCATTCACAACTCCACCAACAATGTATCATTGTCCCCATCCCCTCCAACATTCATCATTATCTTTTCCTGTCATCTTAGCCAATCTGACAGGTGTGCAGTGGTTATCTCAGAGTTGTCTTAATTTACATTTCCTGCCATTTTATTTTCCCAAAATTATACTTTTTTCTTTCTTTTCTACCTTTTCATTCTCACCAGTGTTTTACTTCTCACCCCCCACCCTCAATCTGTCCTTCCCTTTTATAACCCTTTCCCCTTTCTTATCCCCATTGCCTTCTACTTCTATTTTCCCTAGTTTCCCACTTTACTTTCCCCTTCCCCTCCTACTTCCCTATGGGATAAGACAAGTTTTTATTTTTAACTAAATATTTCTGATATTATTTCTTTAAAATAAATCCAATGAGATTAAGGTTTAAAAAGTTCTCATCCTCCTCCCTTCTTTTTCTCAAGTATAATAGATCTTTTTTTCCCTCTTTATGTGATGTAATTTGAACCATTTTATCTCCACTTTCCTCTTCTTCCAGTACAATCTCTTTTCCACCCCTAGTTTCTTTTTTATATCATTTCAATAAAATCAATTATACCTACATCCTCTAAGTATATTCCCAACAAAGATACAGTTCTCAAAAGTTAAGCATAGTATTTTCCCATATATAGTTGTAACTATTATTTGGCCAACTGAACTTTTAAATTAATTATTTTCATTATTAGATTTTTCCCCCCATTTCACCAATTCTGTTTTTAAGGAATTGTTCTCTTTTTTCTGTTCACCAATTCTATTTTTCTAGTTGTTTTCTTTTTCCATTTCACCAAATCTACTTTTTAAGGAGTGGTTTTCTTCAGATAATGTCTGTTTTTTTCCCTCAAAAAAATCTCTCATTTCCTTTCCCTAGTCTTCTTCTAACTCATTTTTAAGATTCTTTTTGAATTCTTCCAAAAAAGCCTTTTGAGTTGGAGACCAACTCTTGTTATCCTTTGAGGCTTCATCAGTAATTGTTTTGCCTTTATTCCCTCAAGGTTTGAGATCTGTTCTTCCCTGCATCCATAATAAGTGTATATGGTAAGAGCTCTTTTTGCTTTTTTGCTCATTTTTAAATGTTGAAGTCTGTTGAAGGGAAACCATTCCTGGATTCCTCTATGGGTGATAGCAGCTTCAAGTTAGGCTGGGGCTGGGGCTTCTGGTTTCCTTCCCATGCTAAGGGGTGTGGCCAAGTCCTACTTGTTATGCTGGGCTTCAGGGGTCACTATTTGCCTTCTCCAATTTGCATTGTGTGCAATGCACAACTAGTGTGCTGATCCACTGGTTTATGAACCAAGACAAAGTAGGCAATACTTCTGTATTTTGGCTAAGAGCCTCCCCACAAGATTCCCCTGGAGCACTACCTGACTGCTACTCCTGTGCTGGCCTATGTTCCCACCACTTGCTTGAGACAGATCTTTCTTTAAGTTCTTCCAAAATATCTTCTGCTGTAAATTTTACATGCTCCAAATATTTGTGGCTTCCGTCTCACTCCAAAACTCATTCACAGGATTGATCTGGTGTTGATTCTGAGGGAAACCAGGAAGAGATCAGAGAAAGACCTGTCTACTCTCTTGCCTTCACCTCCTATTATCATTCTCTTTGATGTAATTATTCCTTGTTTCTATGATTTATTGTTTTACCCATTCATTCTTTAGGATTAGATTATTTAGTTTCCCATTAATTTTTAGTCTGTCTTTCCATGGCTCTTTGTTACACTTGATTTTTTTTTTTTTTTTTGCATCATGAAATGTATGAAAACCCTACATTTAATGTTTCTGCCTTTCTTCATTTGAGCATGAAGTTTTCATGTCCTAATACATGGTCAATTTTTATGTAGGTGTCATGTACCACTGAAAGAAAAGGTATTTGCCTTTCTATCCCCATTCAGTTTTTTCCAGAAGTCTATCATGTCTACCTTTTCAAAAGAATTTATTCACCTCTTTAACTTTTTTCTTGTTTATTTGTATTATATTGTTTTGAGAGAGATTTAAAATCCCCTACTAGTATAGTTTTATTTCTTCTTATAACTCATTTAATTGTTCCCCTACAAATATGGATGTTTTAATACATGGTATATACAAGATTAGTATTGGCATTACTTCATTATCTATGATAACTTTTAGCATGAGTTGCTTTCTTATCTCTTTTAATTAGATATGGTTTTGCTTTTTCTTGTCTGAAATCAGAATTACTACTACCCATTTTTTTTAACTTCAGATGAAGTATAATATATTCTGCTCCATTCTTTTACTTTTACTCTGTGTGCATCTCTCTGCTTCAGGTGTGTTTCTTATAAACAACATATTGTAGGATTTTGTTTTTTAACCCATGATGCTATTAATTTCCATTTTATGGGAAAGTTTATCCAATTCACATTGAGTTATAATTGCATACTGTGTATTTCCCTCCATCCTATCTTCCCCGTCCCTATTTATGCTTGTCTCTCTCCTTTTACCCTGTCCCTCCTTACCAGTATTTTGACTCTGACCACCACTTCCCTCAGTCTGTATACCCTTCTTTCAGTCCCTCTTCCTACTCCCTGTTTTTTTCTCCTACTTCTGCCCTCCTTTTTATTACTCTCCTCTTGCCTTTTCTTTCTCCTCCTCCCACTTGACTATGGGTAAAATATATAACTCTCTTCTTTCCCTCTACTATACTATTAGTAACAATTATAATTTCACTCTACTTTCATAACTATTCATGTGACCTAATTTACCCTATTACCTTTCGTGTCAAGGTTCCAGAGCTATCAATTTACTTTTTGCACTGGGTCTTGAGACCTCACAGCTGGTCTACTATGCCACCGGTCAGCTGAGTCTGGGAAAAGGTTCTTGATTGCTGTTCTGTTCTGCGGCTAAGAGCCTCCTTTGTCTTGGCTAGACACTGGCTTGCTATATTTCACTCTCCTTTTACTCAAGTGAGATAGAAATGTGCTGAAGCCCTTATATATTATCTTAAGCTGGAAAATTCTTTCATTTTGTCTTTTTATATGTTCCCCTCACTACAGAATTCATTTAGACACTTGCTTAAACATTGCTTCTGAGGGAAACTGGGAGTGTTCAAACAACTTCTCATCTTCTCTCTGCCATCCTGTTTCCACCACCAATAAGCTCAAAAGAGTAGAGTACACTGAGAGGTGGCAGTGGAAAGAATATCTGGAATTGTCAATGGAGAGCAGAGAACATTATGATTCTTTATGGTCAGTGATGGACAATTGACACTATAAAAGGGAGGAAATCAAAAGCACCAAAAGATAAAGGGGGCAAAAGGAAAAGAAGAAGATTGCTAATATAGAGTAGATGTTCCAAGGAAAGCAGAGAAGTGGGACTTTAGGAGGGGTAAGCTATTAGGGTTTTCTAGATGGAACTGAGTAAGGAAGAAAGCTAAGGTTGAGGAGAGAAGTTCTAGGATAATAAAAGTAAAATGAGTAAAAAAAAAGAGTAAAAAGTTTAATCAGAATTTCATTGTGTGAGGAATTCTGAAGCAAACAGGTGATTGGGAAGATTCAAGATCATCCCTTAAGGTCTCAAACTTAGGGCAAATTTTATGTCTGTACCTGTGAGTCCTCAAGAAATTTCTTCACAGAAATTAGGTACAGTAAGAATCATGCCCTAGGGAATATAAGAACAAGGTTAAGAGGCTGGGGAAGGTGTCCAGTGTTTTCATTCAAAATCAATCACTTTTGCCTGTACCAAATGCTTTCACTTTCTTTGACATATGCTTGACTTTGAGCAAATAGTGGTCTATATTGGTGCAGTGAGAAGAAAGACAAATGGCTCACAATCAGAAGATTGGAATGAAGTTCAAGTTGTGTTATTAAGCATGTGACTTGGGAGAAATTACATTCCTAAATTGGGGTCCAGTTTTCTCATTCATAAAATTAGAGAGTTATGCTACATGATTTTCCCAAGGCCCCTTTTATCTCAAGGTGCCATAATACAGGGGTTTCCAAAATTCAGGGTTTTTTTTTTCTTAAAACAATGTTGTCATGGCTAATGTAATAGCTCCAACTATGTCCAGTGAAGATTCCACCCCTTGAACCTTGAACCGAAAATGATAACACAAAAAAGCAGAACACAACCCCCACCATAATTATTCACATCTACTACGGATGAATTATGATCTTTGCTCTCTCTGAAGGCACTTGGAAATGAAAAAAAAATGTGTTTTTTTAAAGATCACATCATTTCTAAAATATAGAAAGGAGTCAAATTTATAAGAGTACCATTGATAAATGGTCAAAGGATATGAACAAGCAATTTTCAGATAAAGAAATTAAAGTTATCAAAGTCATATTAAAAATGCTCTAAATCACTATTGATTAGAGAAATGCAAATTAAATCAACTCTAAAATAGCCCTTCACACCCATCAGATTGGCTAACATAACAGAAAAGGAAAATCATAAATGTTGGAAAAAATGAAAGAAAATTGGAACTTTAATGCATTGTTGGTAGAGTTGTGAACTGATCATTCTATTCTGGAGAGCAATTTGTAACTATGCTCACAGGACTATAAAACTATTTATATTCTTTGATCCAGCAATGTCTCTACAAGATCTGTAACCCAAAGAGATTATAAAAAAGGAGAAAATACATGTACAAATGTACAAATGTTTATAGCAGCTCTCTTTGTGGTAGACAAGCATTAGAAATCAAGGAGATGTCTATCAAGTGGGGAATGGCCAAATAAATTGTGATATATGAATGTAATGGAATATTATTGTTCTGTAAAAATGATGAAAAACATTTACATGAAATGATGCTGAGTGAAATAAGCAGAACCAGGAGAAAATTATATACAGCAACAGCAACATTGCAATGATAAATATTGATAGACTTAGCTCTTAGTATTAAAATGATCTAAGATAATTCCAAAAGTCATAATGGAAAATGCTATCTACAACCAGAGAAAGAACTATAGCATCTGAAAGCACATCAAAGAATAATATTTTCACTTTATTTTTGTTTTTTTCTTTCTCATGTTTTTGTTTCCCTTTTGTTCTAAGTCTTATTTTACAGTATGTCTAATGCGGAAATGTGGTTTTTTGTGATGCAAACTTTTTATTTTTTTTTTGTTAAAGCTTTTTATTTACAAAACATATATGCATGGGTAATTTTTCCAACATTGACCCTTGCAAAACCTTTTGTTCCAAATTTCCCCCTCTTTCCCCAAACCCCTTCCTCTAACTGGCATGTAGTCCAATACATGTTAAATATGTTGAAATGCATGTTAGATCCAATATATGTATACATATATACCTTTACCATTATCTTGTTGCACAAGAAAAATCAGATCAAAAAGGAAGAAAAAGAAAAACTGAGAAAGAAAACATAATGCAAGCAAATAACAACAGAGTAAGAATGCTCTGATGTGTTCCACACTCAATTCCCACAGACCTCTCTCTGGGTGTAGATGGCTTTCTTTGTCACTAAACTGGTTTGAATCATGTCATTGTTTGAAAAAAGCCATGTCCATCAAAATTGATTGTCATACAGTCTTCTTGTAACTGTATATAATGATCTCCTGGTTTTGCTTGATTCACTTAGCATCAGTTCATGTAAGTCTCTCCAAGCCTCTCTGAAATCATCTTGCTGGTCATTTCTTACAGAACAATAGTATTCCATAGCATTCATAGCTAATTGTGATTTTCATTTGAACATTTATCAGTACCCTTCTAGAACAAGTTCACTTGAAAAGCCTACTGATATGGCAAAGGGAACATTTTCTCCTCTGAAAAGATTTGTAGGAAATTTCCTGAAATAACTAGACTATAAATTTGAATTGGAATTTTAATTTTAAAAGTTCCTCAACTGGTTTAAAGAGGCTTTACTTATTATAGCTGTTGTGTTTTCTTGTGAGACCTATGAGACAATGGATTGTTGGGTTCAAACTGCCAAGATTCACTATTGCCAAACCTAAAATATCTCTAGTTTATAGAACTCTTGGGAAAGATGTAAAAGAAGCACAAATTCATGATCTTGCATACAGTGGGAAGCCATGTATCTTGAATTTTTCCATAAGTATGCTAGTATAGTTATAGTTTTGATTACATTTAATTCAACTTTCTCTTTCTGCCAGCTCATTAATACAATTAGTACATGTCAAGAAAGTGCTCTGAATGCCATATTTGGAATTGTTCTTGAAATGTGCTGCTAGAATTTTGTATTACATGTTTGGCTAGTAAAAGCACATAAACAGCAGAAGAGGATAACAAAAGAGTAGCAGAATTAAATACTCAACAATGAAATCCAAAACCTAAAAGGTTAATGTTGTGCTTAAGCAATAAAATACCCCACTCAACTTAGGAAAATTTATTACAAAATTGAAATATGTATACCCTGGCATTTTCACAACTGATAATCTAGTAGCTAAATTACATGAGCATTGAGTACGATTATACCTGACATTGATTTAGCATTTTAAAACTTATAAGGTGCTTGATAAATTTTCATCTGTTTTCCAAACAACCCAGTGAGGCAAGTGCTACAAATATTATTATTTCCTTTATACAGATAAGCAAACAGAATTTCAGAGAGGTTAAGTGTCTTATCCATTGGCACACTTCTGAGATATAGTTTAAACCTAAACTTTTCCTGACTCCATGACTGACAACCTTTATTTAAAAAAAAAGAGTCCTACAATGTTTACAAAAAGCTTTGTTGAGTAAGGCTTTATCAATGTCAGATATTGTTACTTTATCTTTGCCTTTTTCATTATTTTACTGGGAGCTTTAGAGACACTCACTGTAAGTTTGATAGGTGTAGAGGATGGGTCAATTAATAACTCAGGAAATAGAATCCAGCTGCATAATAGTTTGAGACATCTTGCAATAATTGTAAAAAGTGGAGGAGGAACCAAATGGGACTATGGTTGTTTCTTACTATTTCCTTATGATCTTGCTTTGATCTAGGTTCCCTTTATTGGATTTAATCTTTCTATTTTTGTAGGATTAGTACAATAAGTCTTACAAAATTGGAAGATAAATTTGGTGCTAGAAATTACTATTGATGTGGTGGTAAACCAATGAATCAACAACCTACCAAAAGGACAAGGTTGTTCCCAGTGCTCATAAATAACATACTGAAGCAAGAAAAATGATTCTGAGAGGCACATCTGGCTAATGAATTTAGTACTAAATGGAGAGAACTGGAGAAGTGGCTTTATAAAAAGTGGCTGAAGTTTTTTGGAGACTCCACTGTTTTATTCCTTTTTCAAAAAGGCAGCTATCTGGTTTCCATCAAGACAGTCATATATTTCTTTGGAGTGTAAAAATAAACTTGTCACATTTTTTTTTAAATTTTTGCTGAGGCAATTGGAGTAAAGTGACTAGCCCACACAACTAAGAAGTGTTAAGGGTCTGAAGTCACATTTGAACTCAGGTCCTCCTGACTTGAGGGCTGCTACTCTATCCACTGTACCACCTAGTTGCCCCTTACATTAATTTATTTTTGACCAAATCTTGCACATGATCAAGAAGACACACATACACACACACACACACACACACACACACACACACACACAAACAACTAGGGCCAGTGAAACTATTCAAAATCTGCCTGAATTTCCCATATCTAAACCTGAAAGAAATCATGTCACTCCAAGAGTGTCCTCTTTTCCTTATACAGTAAATTCATGGGTATTATATGCTTAAACCCAAGGGACCCTTAGACTACCACCTACATTAGGGCAGCAGAAAATGGCGACAAAAATCCAGAAAGAAGGGTGAGGCACCAGCAAAAATCAATTGAACCTATGGCAATGTAGTATCAGTGGCATCCAGACTATGGAGGACAAAAAGTATTAGAAGATGGGATGGTAAAGAATACTGGAAGGGGAGGAATCTCCTATGCTGGCCACTGAAGTTGGAAACATGCGAAAACTGAAAATTATTTTGAATATAAAGGAGAAATTATGTGGCTTAATAAAAACCTATGAATGAAATCCAGGAAAGGAAAATAACTCTAAAGTTGGAATAGAACTTAAAAAAAAAAAAAGAATGGCTTGTGCCTCAGGACTCTAAGACTACTTAGAAGAAGGAAAAGATAATCTTAAAGGAGAAAAGAAGGAAAGATAATGTTACAATTCTATATTCCAAAAGACAAAATAAAAAAAATTACAGTAAAGACTAACTTACCTTTCATTTAGAAAAAAAATTAAGTGTTTAGTAGAATTAAGGATTTATGAAAATATGACAGCTGGGTTTAAATTTTGATATACCTAGAAAGAAGACAAGATAAAGATAAGGAGACATGACAAAGATAAAATTATTGGAATAATTTAAAGGGGCTAAATGATGATCTGTTTCTTATATACATAGAGAAAAAGAAGAAACAAATGACACACCAGAATCTGTGTCCACAAGAGTATATATAAGAAGTGAAAAAAAAAAAAAAGATAAATCCAAAAGTAAAGATTTTGTCCTGACTTGATGAATAAAATAAAAGAAGACAGGATGCATTAGGGAAGATTGATTTCATATTACTCCCCTTTAATTATTTTATTCCAACAAAAGCAGCCTTTTTGCTCTTCCTCATTCATGATATAAGATTTTCATTTCAATGACGTAGACATTTTGTTCCAACTGTCCTCCCCCCATATCTACCTCTTGAAATCTCAAGTAATGAACAGCAGTAACTGGAACAAATGTAGTGTTCTTGGCCGAAATAGAGATGTTAGGAGACTGTGTAAGTTTAAGGAGAAGAAAATGTTCTGAATGTGCTGATTTTGAGTTGTTTATGGAAGATTAAAACAGAAATCTTGTGCTCAGGGAAGGGATAAGGAATAGGTATGTAAATATGGGAGTCATCTGCTTAGGAAGGCTAATTGAACCCATGAGAGGTGGGAGAGTAGTAAGAGGAATATAGGAATTATATAATAATCTTAGAATATTAAGAGAAATAGAGGAAAGAAAAAGAAGACTCATTGTCCAGGAAAAACAGCCTATTTTAGAAACTAAGAAGACCCAGCATAGAATACTGACTACCACAAGGAGTTACCCATGTCACAAAAACTTGGGAAAGTGAAGGCATATAAGAAAAGAAAGCATATTCAAAGAATGTAGTTGATAATCAAAATACTATAGAGTCAAGAATGATGAAGACTGAGAAAGGACTATGAGTTTATCTACTTATACACAGTTGATAACCTAGGGGATAATAGTTTCCCTTGAGTGGTGAAAAGCTAGAAAACCAGGTGACAAGAAGTTAGTTGAATGGAAGGAAGCAGAGCCAACAAGTAGAGGTAGCTTCTTCAAGAAGTATGACCATGCAAATTAGCAAACAATGTTTGGAATAATATAATCTACCTAGACTGCAGTCCTTAAAAGGAGAGGATAGAATGGAGCAGTGATGGCCAGAATGACTGATAAATTACTCATAATGATGAGGTCTAGATTTAGGGTGGTCAGGGAACCAAATGATGAGATCTAGATTTGGAGATTCCTTTTGATCAGGGAACCAAATGATGAAATTAGATTCAGGGAACCAAAAATGATATTAGGACTTCTGGTGGTCAGGGAGTTAAACAATGAGATTAGTGGCAGGTTTAGGGTTCAGGGAACCAAATGAAGAGGTTTGGCTCCCTTAAACCCCTTGGGATTTGGCACATAGGTAGGGAGTTGTTGGAACCCCCCTTCTGGCAGCACAGATATCCTTCATAAAGGAATTTACAAACCCAAAAACCTAGATTGGGAAAAGAGGTTTATTATAGGAATTGGGAAGTCAGCCTTTACTATGCATGAATAGAAAGGCTGAATTCCTTAGTGGCAAAGTCCCAGGAGGGAAATAAAGTTTCTAGTAGAGAAACTCTGATAGAGAAATATAAAATCTCATTAGGGAAATAGATACGAAAGATAAAGAGAGGATAGCATTGAAAGAAAATATTCCAATGGGCAGAGGTTTTCTTGGCATAACATGGCATGGAATAGCATAGCATAGCATGGTATGGCATATTAGGACCTCGGCAAGGAGAGGGTTTAAGATTGCCATTTTTATAAAGCTTTTGGCTACAAGCTTGGTGTTGCTTTTGATAGCTGCTCTTGATGCATTCTATGCTGGGTCATCTTAGTCTCTAATTCAGCTTGAGCTGAATTGAATAGAAGACCTTCAATTGAAAAGGGTTGGAATTCTTTAGCTCAGGACTCAACCAGCCCTAACTAGACAAATCACTTTATCTGATTCTTTGGGGCCATATCTTACAGAGGCAGGGTTGAAGGAGAGCTTCAAGTGCTTTACCTCATGGCTCATTTCCAAAGTCACAGAGAGAAAGAAAGAGTTTGGAGGCTCACCTCATCAAGAATAGTCTCTAATACCAATGGAGTTCAATCAATCCCTGTGTTTATCCATACAACCATGTTCCAGAAACTATGTTGAACACTTTAAAGGTAATATTTCATCTGACCTTCACATCAATCTTGTGAGGTGTGATATTATTTTATTTATTTTACAGGTGAGGAAACTGAGGCACAAAGATTTAAGAAACCTCCCCAATATCACACAGATATTAAATATTTGAAGCTAGATTTGAATTTATTCTGGTTATCCTAGATTGATGTATTATTTGAAAAAGGGCTCCAGCTCCATTGACCTCCTAAGTATAAATGGGTGGTCATCATAAAGGTTGGAATTATGAGGAAAACTGAGCAGAGTTGTTTTCCAAAAAATGACATTTGTGCTGCTTTCTGTCTCTGAGGCCAGAAACAAAAAGAATTTATGGGGCCTAAAAAAACTCATTTGCACATGTATCTTTATATTCATTTTGTTTCTGCGTCTCACTTGTGATTTGAGTATTAAAAAGAAAATCTGGAGTTATATTTAAAGAGTGTGGAGTTGTTCTTTTGCAATAGAAGAAGTATAACTCACCTACCCATTCTACAAGATCCTGCTTCTTTTGACTCATCCATCTCTAGTTACTCCAACCAAAATGAACGTTTCCTTTTTCTGAGCTTCTGCTTATATAGTAAAAATTCACTCTTTCCCCCCAACCCAATTGTTTTCTACTTTTACATATTTTAATGTTGTTTCTAAAACTGAATAAGTTCTTGGAGGAAACATTTTTGCCCTTGTTTATTTTTTTTTCATAACAAAAAGTCTAGATACATAATGGCGTACTGTAAACAATAGTCAATGAATAAATCATTTTATATTTGCTTATTTATGTAACTTAGATTATTTATTTAGGAGTCTAAAGGTTATTTAGCCTAACCTTCTAATTTATATAAAGGAGAAAATGGGATGAAGAATTTTCCCAAGATCATACAGGTGCAAGTGTTCTCTCCATTTATTGGACTTAAAAATTCTTGAGGGGGGGTGTAAATTGTTTTATTTTTCTCTTTATATCCCTAGTGCCCACCATAGAGTAAACATTTGATGCTTTCTGAATTTTTAATTGAAATTATCATTCTGGCACTCCAAATAAAAAGTCAATTTATTGTTCTCCTCTTCTTCTTCCTCTTCCTCCTCCTTTTTCTCCTCATCTTCCTGCTTTTTTTTCTTTCTCTTTCTCCTTAAGTTTCTCTTTATTTTTCATAATGATTTTGCCAGAGCTATCAGTCATTACCTGAGATAAATTCTGAAAATGTCCATAATATTTTGATCTGAAGATGATGTTAAATAATGTTAAGAATGTTTTTTAAAAAAAAAAACATTATAACACTCCCACACAGGAAAGCTGAGGTCCAGAAATGTGAAATAATATTCCTAAAGTCACATTATTAGTAAGAATTGTCACCAGTTTCTGATTTAGATCTCCTGATTTGAAGTCCAGGACATTTAAAAATATAAGTCAAATTGGAGCAGTGTCAGCCCAGTTTATAAGAAAGAATATGTTATTGTCCTGCAATTAATTCTTACTTTCATTGTATAAAGATGCATGAATGGATATTTTTAAGTGGAAAAAAAAGATGGACATACAAAATTCAGACAAATAATGCAATGTAGTTAAGGCCCCAGTGTGGAATTTAAATTAAAACGGGGAGAGAAATCTTTTCACAGCTGTAGTTTCTCATGTTAGGTAAATTCACACTTGAGTTTGACTTTAAATGATCATAAAATATTTTAATATAAATAGTATATTTTACAAAACAGTCACTGGTCCCATTAGAAGTATAGTAGTTTCTGACACCTCGTCTGGTTTCAAAATCTAAATTATAATTCCTTACTCTAGAGCTGGAGCAGACACATTCCAACCCTGTGATGTCAGTAACAACAGGCAGCAGACTCTGCAGAAGCCTAAAATTTATGCAATTGTGAATGATATTTTGACATTGGATCTTGAATGCTGTAAAAGTTTGATTATGGCATCACAAGACATATTTTTTCCATAAATAGAAAATTTTAAAACATTTGTCAATCTATAGATTAATATTCAGAAAAGGATTCAGGCACAGCAAATATATTTTGAAAAATATAATTGAAGGTAAATATTTCTTACTATGTGCAAGATATTAGACTATGAGCCTTATTTATTTATTTATTTTTTAATTTAATAGCCTTTTATTTACAGGTTATATGCATGGGTAACTTTACAGCATTAACAATTGCCAAACCTCTTGTTCCAATTTTCCCCCTCTTTCCCCCCACCCCCTCCCCCAGATGGCAGGATGACCAGTAGATGTTAAATATATTAAAATATAAATTAGATACACAATAAGTATACATGACCAAACCATTATTTTGCTGTACAAAAAGAATCAGACTCTGAAATATTGTACAATTAGCTTGTGAAGGAAATCAAAAATGCAGGTGGGCATAAATATAGGGATTGAGAGTTCAATGTAATGGTTTTTAGTCATCACCCAGAGTTCTTTCTCTGGGTGTAGCTGGTTATGAGCCATATTTAAAAGAATTGTTCTAAAACATTTTCTTTATTTATATTAATTATATATAGCTAATTTATATATACAATATTATATGTTACATACTACATATATTAATTATATACACATAACTAATAAATCTGGTTTTGTGTGTGTGTGAGTTTAGTGAGTTTTATGGAAAATAGACTATGAGCTAGACCCAAAGTTGAACAAGAAGAGGTGAGCAGATTAGCTTGTCTTGGAGAAATTTTCCAAAATTTGGTACCAAGCATCTATCTGAAAAAAAAATTTCCATCAATGTCCATCCAGAGATGCTGTGTAGGGTATGGGGTTTAAAGTCTTTTTTTTTTTTTTACTTACAGTTTAAGGTTACCTGAAAGTGTATGGTGAATTTCAGTAGACTATAAGGAAGAATTACTAGGAGAAGTTGTTTAAAATGGTCAGCAGAGATTACTGTGGGAAAAAAGGTCAGCATTGCTATCTTTTACTTCCATGCAAGGTCACTGGCCTGTGGGTCAAGCACCCAGAAAAAAAAAGTGGAATTGGTTCAGGGAAATTCTACAGATAGAATCTAGGAATATAAAAACATTAGAATAAAGGTGACTGCATAGGACACAATGAAACTGAAGGGCTTTTTAAGAGGAAAGACTACCAAATGGGGTAAATAAATGGTAACTCTGGAATCAGTAAAACTCATCTTATTAAGTTCAAATTCAGTATGACACCTACTACCTCTATCATCCTTGGAAAATCACTGAATCCTGTTTGTCTCAGATTCTTCATCTATAAAATGAGTTGGAAAAGGATATGCCAAACCACTCCATTATTTTTTGCTAAAAATCACAAATGAGGTCATAAAGATTCAAACACAACTAATATGACTGAAAAACAATTGTTAGTGCATTGACCCTTCTAGAATGTATTTAGGGGAGGACAAAAACAAAAGGTACATGTGATATACAGGTATAGCTATTGTATTCCCCAGTTGAATAAAAACTCCTTGTGGCTGCTTTGTTTTAGGTTTTGCATTTCTAGCACCTAACATGACAGCACATAGTAGATAAATACCTATTAGTAGATTTAATGGTGAGTTACAGTAAATATCACTGGATAAAATACATACATCTATGAGATGACAAATCTATTTCATGATAATATATAATGTTTATTTCATTTATTTCATAATTTTTTATCTCATGAATATAAATAACCACTTTATCTTCTTTTCATCTTCTCTTGCTCTTCCTCTTTTCTAACTTTCTTTTCTGCCATTTCTGGTCATTGAAACTAAAACTTTCCTTTTATTAAATTTCAAGGAAAACTGAAATGGAAAGAAATGGTCACAGAGCTATTAAGTAAAGCTTTTTAATTTTGTTTACATTTTGTTTAATTAGATTGAATTTATTGGGCATACATGTAGTAGTCATTGTATTCTACAATTTCATAGTATTTTCACTAATTGTTACTTCCATACTATATTATATAAGGGCAATATCTAAACTATGTATCCTTCCATTCTATAAGACAAAATTCTGCATACATTTTTAAAAATGTTATTTGATTGATTGAATTGTCTATACAATAACCTCATGATGGATATTGTGAAAATTATTCTTATCTTGAGATCAAGAAAATTTAGACTCAAATCCTTCCTCATGTAAAGGATGGCTTGTCAATGAGTCCAACTTTTCTGAGTATGTCCTGATTTGAAGTCCAGGACCTGATGAGGTCCTCATATGGACTTTGGACCAGGTGCAAACATCCTGTAACTGGTTTTAATCTATTAAATATATAATGAAGAGGAGACTCTTTGACTGATTATGGAATTAGGACCAAAGTGCTTTCAAAAAGCATTAGTCTTCTTTAGCAGGGCTTCTTAAACTTTTTCCCCCTCATTACTCCTTTTAAGCCAAGAAATTTTTACATAACCCTGGGCATACAGGTATATAAAATAGGTATAGAAATCAAACATTTACTAAAAATAAATCATATTTTCATAATCTCCACATTTATTTCTGAGACCCCATATGGGTTATCTCCTACAGTTTAAGAAGGTAGGTTCTAGAGCCTGTCCTTCTTAGTCAGATACCTTCCTGTCTGGCTTCATTATAGGTAATGTAAGAGAGACATTTCTATAAGGAGAAACAGCTTGGATTCTCCCCACCTGAGGCTGAAATGTGGTCACAGAATAGATTTCTGCTTTCTTCTTAACATTTGTCCTTCTTGCTTTTTGGAGAACATAATATTGGAGGTAGGTATCTCAGAGTCTATTCTAGGTTTACAAACCTAGCTAGCTAGTCTAGTATCAACCCAGTGAGGTGGGAAATTTCTTTAGGGACACAACTGAAGATAGGTGTGACATGGATTCATGTGATGTCTATGCTGAATTTGGATATGAATTTAGTGTGACGATGCTGTGAACAAGCCATAGTAAGTTTGAATCTACTCTACCCAGGGACTGAAGTGGTATAGGGAGAGTGTAGTCCCTATGTGCTGAGAGTAAATGTTGGTACTCATGTTCTTGTTATATCTTTGAAATGAAAGCTCTTTCATTCTTTCATAGAGTTCATTTATGTTAATTAGTTAACTAGAACTACAACACTAGTCACTGGTGGCTAAATGTTTTGGGCAAAGACATCAAACTTGTCAAGGTTTGACCTGACAGCATTAGATAAATCTCTCAAGAGTAGTCCTAAACTTATGAAGGGACAAATGCAATTAAACTCACTTAAGGGGAATGAGGCCAGAGTAAGCACTACAATTATGTATTTTCTGGATATGTGACCCTAAAAAACTTAGTTAACATCTCTGAGTATATGTTTCTTTATGCATAAAATGGAAATAATCATAGAAAATATGATCTCTATCCAGATAAAATGAAACAATATATACAAAACAGTATAAAGTATCAGAATTTTGTTCAGTCATTTTTCAGTCATGTTTTACTTCAGGAAGGACTAATCTTCTTGATTCTGGAACCAGTACTCTATCTAATATACCAGCCATTATTATTAGCATGACTAAATCAGAGCTAAAAATATGGGATTTTGTTCAGCCAGTAATTAACATTTATCAAAAACCTTGTGTGGTCCTAAGTTTATTCTTCTGCAACATTTTCCAGAGAAGAAATTGGGAAAGTCAATACATACTATAACATAAATATATGTGATTTTAAAATACTTTAAAAACCACAAATTAGAAGCCTAATCATTCCCTTTGCTTACCTGACCTTTGATGATTTCCATTTGTATAGAAATAATATATTAGTACAATATTAATGGTGACAGAGCATTCTTTACAAAAAAAAAAAATTCTTGACTATTAATGATACTATTTTATACCTTTTAGAATTGTACCCTTTTGACAATAAACTAAGCAATGGCTTTCAAGATGTGGTCCCCCATTTACCATAATAATGAAGCTAATGTTCTATGTTCATATTTGTTCAAGAAACAAAGTCTAGAAGAGAAAAACTAGACATGACTTTGACTCTTGTCAATGGAGAAGACCCTTTCTTCAAGAATGGAAGTCTTTGGTTCTTTTCAGTGGGTAGGTGAATTTGAGATAGTTCCAATAGATTTGTGATGGCAGGTGCCATCTGCATCCAGAGAGAAAACTGTGAAGCCTGATTGTAAACCAGGGCATAGTATTTTTTTTCCTTTGCTATTGTTGTTGTCAATGTTTACTTTTTTGTTTTTGTTGTTTTTTGCTTTCTTGTATTTTCCCCCTTTTGATCAGATCTTTCTTTGAAGCAATATAAATATGAAGATGTTTGGAAGAATTTCACATTTAGACTGTATAAGATTGCGTGGTAATTTGAGGAGGGAGAAGAAGAGTATAAGGTTTGGCAAAGGTGTATGACAAATCTCTTTTCATGAGTTTTGGAAAAATAAAATGCTATTAAAAAAACAAAAAGTCAGCTAAATAATGCAATGAATAGAGTACTGGCCCTGAAGTCAAGAGGAACTGAGTTCAAATGTGGCCTTAAAACTTATTTACTAGCTCTGTGACCCTGGGCAAGTCATTTAACTCCAATTATCTAGCAAAAGCAAAGAAAAAAAAAAGAATGGAATTCCAGTGTGATAATTGACAAATAACCAACCAAATGAATGAAGAAATAAACAAAGAAAAAGTTGAGTCTTGTGTGCAGCTGGGAAGAAATTAAAAAGCTGTGACTATAGGAGAAACTTCAAAAAACAGGTTGTGGCCCATGCACTAAGGAAAGAGGAAAAGATAATCCAGGAAAATTCTGTAGATGGAATTCAGAAATGTCAGCAAATGATTTAAGCTGACAATATGAGAAGCAATGTAAATAAAGAACTGACTATTTAGGATCCATCTAACTAAGAGGAACAGGTTTCATTTTGTTCTAGAAGAGAAAAGCAAAAGTGAAATATTGAAGAGTAAAATGATCTAAATAATGGTACTATTGAAAGAATGCAAGTTGATCTGGGAGTAAAATATGGATACTCTGAATAATAGGGGCATTAAACCAAGAATGATTAAATTTTTGTCATGGACCCATGACAAAATGGCAGTTCATGATACCTGAGGAATAATATTTTTAAATGTATAAAATAAAATAATAAATTAAAAGGAAGCCAGTTATATTGATATATAATTATCAAAATATTTTAAAAACAAATTTGTAGACTCTAAATTAAGAACTGTACAAACTAGTTGAGCTAAATAATATCAAACTAAATTCCTATAATTCCCAATTTAGCATCTCATCTGTACCTTGAGATTTTATCCCTCCTGACTAGTTTTTTGTGTTGTTGTTCAGTTGTTTCATTTGTGTCCAATATTTCATGACCCCATTTGGAATTTTTGTGGCAAAAATACTCAAATGGTTTACTATTTCTTTCCCCAGCTCATTTTACAGATGAGGAAAGTAAGGTAAGTGGCATTAAGTAATTTGCCAAGAGTCTCACAGCTACTAAGTGTCTGAAGCCAGATTTAATCTCAAAAAGATGAATCTTCCTGACTTTGGGCCCAGCAAACTATTAACTGTACTATTCAGTTGCCCTTTATTCTGTACTACATACCTTATATGCTGTATTTTCTTATACTTAGTACTTAGAATAATACTAGTATAACAGTAGAATATATGCAAATATTTACTGACAAATCAATGGATTTATATTTTGTGGTGTGAAGCCCATAGATGAGGGGGAAATTAGTATTATTAACAAATATTGTTAATAATAATTACGATTATGATTAACCTACAATACCTTTATAAAGGAAAGGGGAAGCTCAGCATGCTAGTGAATTAATCAGATCTTGAACTCATTTTTGTGCCAAACTAATTTACAGGGAAATTTAGAATTTTATTTCAGATTGTTTCATTCATCTTTCCTGTTTTGAGATGCTCAAATTAACAAAAAGGCTAAATTAAAAAGAAACACTCTAATTTTCAGAAAATCTGTGAAAGGGAAGAAGCTTGAGAAATAGCTTTAAAGAAAACTCCCAAGTTTTAGATAAATAAATAAGTTTTAAAAATCAGCTTTACAGAAAGGAAAAAAAAAGTTTACTTTTTAAGTTTATTCTGTGTCCTTTAGTCTAAACTTTGACATACTTCTCCATTTTTTTAAAACTCTTTGGGCTGGTTGACTAATGAGCATCACTTTTCATTTGCCCTTTTGTTTATTAAGCATTTAATTCACTGCTATTTCTTTTTTTTTCACTACTATTTCGTTGACAAAAGGAAAAAAGTATTTAAATCTAAAGTTTTATGGATGCTACATTAATAATGTACAATGATGTTTTGTGGAGTTTTGGCTCAAATGGGAGATATAACTATATGTTTTCTATAATTAGATAAACAAAAAAATGAATGAATGAATGGATGGATGAATGGATAAATAAATAAATAAAAGAGCTGAATAATCCCAATAGATTAAAATTATACCATAAATGCATTTTCCCACCCAAGGTGGAGATGGGGAAACAACTACCTTGCTTTTCAATTTTAGCAAAAATAAATGTCTTGGCATTAAAATGGAAAATGTTCTATATAATATCACCCTGTGATACATCATTTTAATTTTAATTTAACTGGAGCTTGAGAGATATTTGCCTTATATATTTAGTGCTAATGCATTAGCTAGTGTCTGTCTTTCTCACTTTTCCTTTTTGGTCTTTTTCTTTTCCTTCCTACTTCCCTCTTTCCTTCTTCCTTTAGATTTAGGAGTAATTCATTCTATTTTGGAGTCATTTGTTTTACCCCTCCAAGGAAATAACATATTCATTTGCTTTACTATTCCTTACCTACTAGCTAAACTCCTACCTAAACTTAAATTGTGACATTTAAGCTTCAGTCATGAGCAAGACTACTTACTCTTCAAGGTAACCAAGCAAAAGTCAGATGAGCATTTTCAGGTAATTATTAAGATATTAAGATGTGGATGGTACTAGGCATGAAAAGAGATTGCTTTATTCTTCCCTCATATATATATATATATATTTTTCAGATGTTGGCATAGTATAAGCTAACTTCCCATTTAAGTTTATCCTGCCCTCTATTCATAGAATTTGTGGGAATTATCTATGGGCCAAACATAAAATATGAGGCCTGTGGCTCCTTCCAATGCCAGAGCAGCAGAGTAAAAAAGAGTTTTAGCAGACAAGAAAGCTAAATCTCAAGGTATTTCAGTGATTTGCCCAAAATGACACAGATAATAAGTGATATTCAGGTAAAATCAGAATACATGGTAACTAGTTTTCCAACATTCTTTTCATAAGTTTCTGTCATGTGAACAAAAAGATCCTTCCAGGTTATTTTTTTAATTGATCACAATAATAGAATTTCATGACTAAGATTTTTTTTCACATGACCAAAACGTTATTTTGCTGTACAAAAAGAATCAGACTCTGAAATATTGTACAATTAGCTTGTGAAGGAAATCAAAAATGCAGGTGTGCATAAATATAGGAATTGGGAATTCAATGTAATGGTTTTTAGTCATCTCCCAGAGTTCTTTTTCTGGGCATAGCTGGTTCAGTTCATTACTGCTCCATTGGAAATGATTTGGTTGATCTCGTTGCTGAGGATGGCCTGGTCCATCAGAACTGGTAAGATTTTTTTTAATAGAACTGTTACCACCTACCTTCTCTTACATTGCTACATCAAAAGAGAAGAGAAATGTAACCTTCTCAAAATCCTTCCCCTCTGGTTATTCCTTGCTTGTAAAAAAAAAAAAAAAAAAAAAAAAAAAGTGTGTTTATGCAAATAAACTCTTCCTTTAAGATAAAATTCAGGTGGTATAGGAAAGCATCAGATAAGATGTCAGATTTTAGAGTAGCTCTTCAAAGAGCCTAAAACTTGATGTGTTTGTCTTTCACTATTTTAAGATCTTCTGACATGACTGATTTAAATAGGTTATGTGAATGTATTTAACTTGAAGCCCCCTGACTCTCCAGAAATCTGAGCACATCACCTTGAAGGAGTGTCACATGGTATCCAGCTTGATTTTTTTCCCTCCTAAAAAGCATTATTCATTCCCTCCATATGATAAACATAAAATTACTACATAATGGATGTCTTTGAATGGCTAAAGAATTGAATTATGAAGAAGAAACTCTTGAAGCTGAGGAACAGTTAGACTTCACATTAAAATCAAACAAATAAGCATTTATTAAGTGCCTAATATATACTGGACACAGTGCTAAGCTCTGGGGATATAAAAGCAAAAATCAGTCACAGCTCTCCAGAAATTTATATGCTAATGAAGTACACCAAATGCAAGCAACTATGTACAAACAAGTTATGAACAGGAAAAAAAATGAGTTAATCTGGAAATCTTTCTTATACAAGATCAGACTTTAACTGAAGCTTGAAGGAAGTCCAGGAAGTCAGGAAGTGGAAATGAGAAGGGAGAGGGTTCCAAGCTTGGGAAAGAGCTAATGAAAAATACCCAAATTTGAGTGATGAAAATTCTTGAGTGAGGAACACCATAGAGGTCAATATCACTAGATTGCAGAGTAAATGTACAATTAGTCATTATCCAATTTTAAAAATACTGAAGCCAAAACACATTCTGTAAAAAGCAACAACATATTGAAGAAATCCAATTATACTGGACCCCCACACTGTCTGAAAGCTTAAAAAGCACTTTTAATATTGTAACACTTGAAGAAGATAAAGAGGGGACATTACTTAACCATACACCTTATTATTTACAATGCATTTCTGAGATTTCTGAGAAGCAAGTTCAGCCAGGAATTTGTCACAATAGTATTCTTCTCCAAACACACAAAAAACAAATAAAGAAAAGACTTGAAGAAAACAATGATACTTTACTAACACACTTTGTCCGTAGCTTCAGTATAGTGATAATTGGTGCCACTGAGTTATAAGAAGAGGACAAAGACTTTTGTTAAGTTTCTTTTTTCCCCCTTTAGGCTTTTTTTCATCACTTTAAAGAGTCTTTTACTTTTAGAGAGCCAAATTAAATGTCATCATTCCATTCCTTTTAGAAAAAGAGGTTTCTCCAATCTAATCTAAAAAGCATCAGTCAATGGAAAGGATCCTCAACTGAGTTTTACTAATTCGCTTTCATCTTACTAAAATTACAGAAAAAAAAACTTAATTTTGTGAAAGGATGAGTGGATTTGGTATCTTTGGTGATTTTGCTAAGTTTCATTTCCTATCCTCTGATTTTAATCTTTGATTTGAAAATCTCTGTATACTTATAGTAATGATTAAAGATGATTTATGTCCAACAATATGAACTTACCTGCCATGCTCCTTTAAAATAATCTTACGTACAGAAAAACTGACCTACTTCCTATTGAACTGACCATGTCTCTTTCCCATTCTTCTCTACTCATATAAGTCATACCCATTTGTCAACGTCCCTAGTCAGGCCCTGTCTACTACATAAAGTCATTCCTGAATATATAACTGATTGCTCTTTTCTCTGAACTCCAAAATTATTTAATAGGATCACAGATTTAAAAGTGGGACAATGAAGGTTATATAGACTGAAGCCCAAATATTTTAGCTAGTATGAGATTATGGACAGAACACTGGATTTAGACTTGGGGGATTTTGGTTTGAATTCCTTAGTACCTGTTGCTTCTTCTTTTCATTTATCAAATGAAGGGAGTTGGACAGAATCAACTCTTTGGATCCTTCCAGCTCTAAATCTACAATTGGATTATCTATGAAATAGAAGCCCAGATAGAGTAAGTGATTTGCTCAGTTTCACATAGCTAATAAGTGTCAGAGACATGATTTAAACCCAGATTTTCCTGAAAAAAACATTTCAGTGCTCCATCTACTATACTTAACTAATTATTTTCTTATGTACCATTCCCTTAATATTTAATATTGTGTATGTTTTTTAATCTCTTTAGGTATATACCAAATCACCTCAATTAGATTGTAAGTACCTTGAAGGAAGGGAATCATGTCTCTTCCATTTTATATTTCCAAAACAACATAGCATCATGCATATAGTAGAAATTTAACAAATGTTTGTTCTTGATGATGGTGGTGATGACAGTAAGGATGATGGGATAACACTGGAGATCAAAATTTCTCCTTTAGTTTTTTATTCTAGACTTTTTCTCTTGGTGCTTCATGATACTTTGTATATTTTTATCTTTCTCATTTTCTGAAACTCCATTGGGATGCAAACACATCCACCCCCATAGTGATCTATGTTTGTCTTGGATGAATCCCTGGTATAAGGAATGAGATGAGGTTATTTATTCTGTCATATAATTACATTGTTTTGTATTTTAATCTCTGTTGTCTGACATCTGGACACTTCTAATGAACATGCCTTGCTTGAAGTCAAAGGTTAGTTTTATAGTCATTTGCTGATTCATCCACAGTTAGTCTTGTCTTCTTAGAGATTGTAAAGATTTGGGGACCCTTCATAGGGATCAAATGTCTCAAGCAGAATAACATTCCTGTCAGCCAAACAGATGATTAGTAACTTGGAAGATCTGAGAAGAAAACCAATTATACTTTAAAAAAAAAAAAAAAGGAGAAAACTGACAAGGAATTGAATTTTCTTACTTGTTAAGGGAAAAAGGACAATTAATTTGTTGCCTTTTCAAATGCATGGGTTTTTTTTTTTGTTTGTTTGTTTAATTAATTAAAGAAAAATTCCTTTGAACTGGTATTAGAAAAGTGAAAGACAGGGACATTTCATAAGGATTAATAAGGAATCAGTGGCACGGTCAGGGAGAAAATTAATTTTTTTGATTAACTTAGAATTTTATACATCTGAACCCATGCAATTTTTTACAAGATTGGACAAAAAGAGTTTAGGGGTGGCAAGATGAGGGAAGTATGGACTAAGAGAAAGTGATGAAAGATGAGAAAATGGAAAATAGGAAATCACTTAGGGTCATATAGGGCAAGTCTCCAAAATTTCTGGCTCAATTTTTTTTGGAACATGTATAAAATGAATGAAACTCTTAAGTGAATATCTGCAAAATATTGAATAACTACAAAGTGTGATTATTGTTTTGAGGTCAGCCTTAAGTCTTTCCACAAGGTACCTGAAAAACTATGTTTGTGTGAACTTCCAAGTCTATATTCTGTCCAGAAGAGATTTGTTTGCAGAAGCAAACCTTGATGGTGCTGATTGGCTGGATTTCTGCCCTGCATGCTCTGACTGTCTTGTAATCCTTGTCTTGACCTTCAGCCCACACATCTGTGTGGATGCAAACATGATCTTCACCTGGCTAGCTTTAAGCTTATACATTTCATTTCTGTTCATGTCTTTGCACAGATGAAAAATAGTCACTTCAAGCACCAGTGTGTGATTTTAAACATAGTTGGGTCATTTGTAACCATATTTTGATGTATGATTTGCTGCAACCTATTTTAAATGGCAATTGCCATTCACATATGGCTTTTAGGATGCATGACTATTTTCCTTTTCAACCTATGATGATGCTACATTAACTTTTCTTGGTCTCCATTCTGGCATGAATCTCATCTAGAACTAGTGATATATTTCATTTACCCCTCTTACAATAAATAAGAGAAGAGGTAAAATTCTTCAAACCCCAGCATGCAATTCTTTAGATTTTGTTACTATGTAAGTTTTTTCTTTCACCATATTGGCAGACTTATCTTTGAGAGGTGGTCTGTTTTTAACTCTGATTTATTTTTTTTTTCCTCCTGAGAACCATTTTTCTTTCTGATTAAGTGGTATTTGATACTTCTCTGCTATTGAACTGAACACTAAGGGACCATCATATTCAGGGGGAGATATATTGAAGGAGGATCCTCTAAAGGATACTTATAGGATTGGCCAAAAAGGTCAGAAGTAAATCAGACAAGAAATGTATTGTGGAATCTAAGAGTATATAAGGTATCTGGAAGTATATATGAACTCCCACTTTCAGAAACTCAATACATAAAATTTGGAAAAAAGTAAAATAGGGCATCTTGAAAACTACCAGATAAGTCTACATATCTGTTTTTAGTTAAATAGTTTTGGTTCATTCACAAATTTCATGGAATAAAACTTTCGCAGAAAACAAAGTTTAAATGATCTAAGTGTTGTTACAATATCAAAAGCTAAGAAATGTCCAAGAGTAGCTTGAATGAAGCATCACATTTCAATTCCTACTTACCTGTATGTCAGATTACCCAAACCTCAGGTCTCTAGGGTACAAACTAAAACCCCAAACTCATTTAAAATGACTTTTAAGTAACTAAATATTGTTTAAAAAAAAAAAGAAGTTTTTTTTGCACCAAAGTATCTTCACAGACTGTCATAGTCTTACTCTTCAAAAAAAATTATTGTTTTCTGTTTTTATGCCTTTAATTTTAATACATATAGATATATATAAAAGTTTGTATATGTGTATATATTCATACATATATTGTATGTATATCTATATCTATATCTATATAGATATAGATATAATTTGTGTGCATATTTGTGTGTACATCCTTCCTTACCCAATGAACCATCCCTTGAAAAATATAAAGGAAAAAGGGGAGAAAGTGATTTAGCAAAACTAACTAATATATGAAACAAAGTTGAAAATATTTAGTAAAGTTTATTTTATTAGAAGTATAATGTAAAATCTTAGCAGTTTTAAGCACAATATTTTCCTACATCCTGTCTATGATATATATATATGATGTGTATATATATATATATGTGTGTGTGTATATATATACATATATATGCAGAGAGAGAGAGAGAGAGAGAGAGAGAGAGAATGCACAAGCCCTCTGGAGAAAATGGTAGGAGCATTTGTCTCATTTCTTCTTAAGGAATAGCATAATCATTATTATAGCAATTTGGTTTCCTTGTTTATTGTTCTTTTCACTTACATTATTGTAATCTTTGTATACATTGTTTTTCAGTCTTCTTACTTCTCTTTCATCTGTCCACAAATTTAAATTTAATCTCTATTATTTACATTTTTATCACTTTCTTAAGTCTGGACAACAATGAAAGTAAGTGAAGCCCTGATTTGTAGCTGATTGACTCCTAAAGTATAAATACTTATACTAAAATTTAACCATCAATTCTAGCAACCCTGTATGACAGCTCCAACACAATCCATAGATTCTCTAATATTACTCTCTATGCTCTACTTATGGCTTTCTACCCTGTTCATAATTCTTTCTCACAATAAAATTATATTAGGGTACATATGGGACCTTTCTTGTTTTGACCTCTTTAAGAAATGTCACCAGGGTCTTTGAGACAGAAAATATAAACATTTTATGCACTTTTAAAGCACAGTTCCAAGTTACAAATTGTATAAAAGTTGTGTACCCACATAAGTAAAAATGCCTTTTCTTTAAGTTCCTTATGCCAATGAAATCGCTATACTAAACAAACAAACAAAATATTTTTTTTGTTAATTATTACTACACAAATCATATCTCCAGTCTCCAATAACTTACTTTTTACAAAGGAATCCCATATTAAATGAAGAAAACATAGCAAAAATACTTAATTAGGGCAAAATAGCAAAATATTTCAGAAAAATGGTAAAGAATAATAAGTGGGCACCAAAATCATACACCATATGTCACTAGCATGATTGTCATTAGGCAAAATTATAATAAAGGATGCAATCACTTCAGAGTCCTCAAATTTAAAGAGTTCTAGAACTCCATTTCATTTGCATTAAATTTGCATTATCTTTCTCTATACTGTAGTGACATGACTGTATGATTTAGGATGCTGGTATGCATTATGCCATGTCATAGAGAATTTTTTTTGTTAATTATAACTACACAGATCATATCTCCAATCTCCAATAACTTATTTTTCACAAAGGAATCCAATATTAAATGAAGAAAACATAGCAAGAATACTTAATTAGAGCAAAATAGTAAAATATTTCAGAAAAATGGTAAAGAATGATAAGTGGGCACCAAAATCACACACCTGCCTTCTTTCTCACTGCCCTAAATGCACATCCATGTATGCAATGTTCTACATTTTAACAAGAAGATGATTGAGTTATTTTATTGTTTTGAGTATTTATGTAGCTCCTTAACTTTGGGTTTGTCTCACTCAAGTTTTGCATTGTCAGCTTCTGATGTGAGAGTTAATCACCTCACTCACTTACTTCCTGGAAGACCATAGATGTAAATTTATGGAAGACCAAGTGTAAATTTAATTTTATATCTCTTCCTCAAAATACACCCCTTTCTTCCCAGCTTGAAATGTTTTTACTATGCCTGAGGTAGTACTTTAACCTTCATCTCTTTTCTCATTCCAGACACAAACAAATATCTTCTGATCTAGCACAGGCTTCTCAGATATTCTGCAAGATTTCCATTCACTAAATGGAAGTGATTCCAGTCATTAAATATCACCATGTCATACCATGACTAAACATGATCAATTTATCAAGGGAGCAGTGAACTGTGTTCAGGCACCAGGAATAAAAGGAGTGATGATGGGATCCACTAAATAGACAAGTGGATATAATGTGGCTTGAGTGAAGGGCAGCAAAGGTGTCCTGGTACTTGGAACCAAAGGGTCTGAGTTAAAGATATCCTAAGGAAAGAGCTTAAAAGGTGAATTAGAGATGGCTTTAAGCCTAAAGAGTGGAGATAAGGGTATATTCAGTCAATCATCAACCCACATTTATTATTACCTACAATGTGTTAGGTACTATACTAAGTATACTCAAGAAACTAGGAATATATTAGCATGGTGGAGGTATATATGACAAGAATGGCCTTGAGACAGGGACTAAAGAAGATAAGAGCAGAAGGAAAAGTTCCTCCAGGATCTCAAGAAAGGTTCTTGTTATGATATTGTCCCAGAAACTTACCTGTGATTAATATTCGTCTGATGGAGTTATTAGAGGTAGGTACACTGGCAGCTAGGAAAAGTGATAGCAGACTGCCTTTTATTAAAGGAGAAGACAAAAAAAAATCTCAAGAAGACAAAAAAAAAAATCTGCAGGATTTCACTAGGCAATTTAGTCCATTCTCTATAATGACCCTGAATTATCAGGGTCAAATAACACTTGATATTCTCTTTGTAGGACAATGGTCACTTCAGAATGTCTGGAGTTTTAGAATCAGGAGAACTGAAATGGCCTCAGATGCAAAGAGAGCAATGAAAGACAAATTACTGAAATTCTAAGAGCCTCAATTTATTCTCCAGTAAAATGGGAATAATAACCAACGTCTTTCCAATCTTACAAGTACAAATGAAATGATGTACACAAAATATTTTGTAAGCTATAAGTTAATATAGTATAAATTTAGGATATTAATTTTATAATTAAAAGTTGCCTTACAAATGATCTCTTGCCTAAAGAACTCACTTTGTAGATGAGGTAATTAGTGACCCCAGAAAGGAGATATGACTTGAGTAGGTCACAAAGTGAATAGAAAAACTGGAATCTAAAGCCAGATTCTCTGATTTCAGAGCCTTAATGTGACATAAATGTAAGCAATTGTTATTAGAACATAGTTTAAAAGAATTTTCATGAAAAAATGTTTTAAATGAAAAAAGTTAAAATAGTAGTCAGAGTAAACCAGTTATCTGATAAATCCATTTGTGGAAAAAAGACTCGTCCTCTAAAAGCCTAAATAGGTTGCTATTAAACTATCATTTTCATTTAACATTCGCACTTTTCTCATTTCAGGATGACTTAATATAAAGTAATTTCATTAAAATGATGCCCATGGTTTTGCTGTGTGATATGTAGGTATTTTGTAGTGACTATATATGGAATTATTACTGATATAGACTTATTGGAGGTTATTTCTTATTTTGATAATTTGTTCAGAACAAGGGTAGCAGAAAAATTTACACTATTAATTAATCATATTTACATTCCATATGTAGTCTAATTACCTCAGTCAGAGTTTGATATAGAAGTGGAAAGAACTAGAGATGCAAAGTACAAATTGTTGTTAGCAGCAACTCTGTCTTCATATCAAAAAAAAAAATCAGAGCCTGTTTCCTGAGAGTTCATAACTGCATGTTAAAATATATGCTTAGAGTACATACATACACATAAACTAATGCATGTGTGTATATGTATATAATAAGAGAGAGAGAGAGAAAGAGAGAGAGAGAGAGAGAGAGAGAGAGAGAGAGAGAGAGAAATTGTATTGTTCTGGAAAGAGAAAGAGACACAGAGAAAGGAGACACACAGAGAGTACTCCTGTAATGTTTAATTTTAATCTTAATTTGACCTTAAGTGACATCTAGAGTGGTTTTTATAAAGAACTTCCTTAGAGAGACATTCAGAGTCAGAAAGAAGAGAAAATTAAGGGGAATAGAGAAAGGGGAACAGAGATGGAGAGAAGTATAGAAAAACAAAGGGAACAGAAGGGAGAATGTGAAGACTAATAAGCCAGCAATTGAAATCCCTAAGATTATATCTTGGCTGATATAATTTGAGTGGAGTATTTCCCGTAATAGAAAATATTTGCATTGTGTCAGTAATAGAGAAAAGTAGGAAATTTTGTCAGCTAAGTCAGTTATTTTTATTTATTAGGTACCCATCATGTGTGCTAAATGTTGGGGTTACAAATAAAGGCAAAAGATAGTTCCTACTTACAATATAATAGAGAGGTAATATACAAACAATTATGTACAATTATGTTTTTGTAATTCAAAAAACTTAGAAAGATACAGGAGAAAATTGAGACATATATTAAAGGGAAGGGTCTAGGAATAGAGAGGATCAAGAAAGGTTTCTTATAAAAAGTAGGACTTTAGCAGAGACTTTGAAGAATTCAAGTAATCCAGAAGATTGTAATAAAGAGCAAGAAAAAATATAGGAATTAGAGAGAACCAATAGAAATTCCCTGAGTCTAAATATGCGATGTATTGTACAAGGAACAGCAAAGAAGATGGAATTGCTTGATCACAGAATAAAAGAAGGTAAATAATGTGAAAGAAGACTGGAAATGTAATAGTAGTCCAGTTTACAGGGCTTTGAGTATCAAACTGAAAACTTTATATTTGACCCTAGAAGTAATAGAGAATGATTGGGAGCTTCATAAATGGATCAGAGGTGATGACATAGTCAGATCTGTCCTTTAAAAGATCAATTTGTAACCTGGGTGGATGATGGACTGAAGTGGAGATAAATGGGAGGCAAGAAGATAAATGAATAAGCTATTTTAATAGGTATGAAGTGATGACAGACTGACTGCACCAAAATTGTGGCAGAGGAGAAAAGGATCTGTTACAAAGGTAAAATCTATAGAATTTGGCAGCAAATTGACTATGAGGGATGAGAGAGTGAAAATAGGTAGATAGGACATTGGTGGTAGTGTCTAAAGGTAAGACAATGAATTCAGTTTAGTATATGTTGTGTTAGAGCTGTCTTTGTGACATCCAGTTGTAAATATCCAGAAGGAATTTGGAGATGTGAGTCTGGAGCTCAGAGAGAAAGGTTAAGGCTGGACAAATAAAACAGAGAATCATGTACCTAGAGATGATAGTTGAATGTTTAGGATCTGATGAGATTATCAATGAAGAGAAGCAATCCTAGGATGGAGTTTTGGGAACACCCATGGGCAACAAGCATGACCTGAATGAAGATTCAGTAAAGGAAAGCTAGAAGTAATAGACAAGAATAGAAGTAGAAGAGAGCAGTATCATGAAAATTTACAGAGAAAAGACTATCAAGGAAAATAAGATGATCAACAAAACCAAAGATTAAAAGAAAAGTCAAGGAGTGTGAGGTTTGAGAAATATCATTAAATTTGATAATTAAGAGACCTTCAGAATCCAGAGAGATATCAGAAACCTTGTACTTCTACCAAGATGAATGGATTATGTTGATAGAAAAGAAAAAGAAGAAGAGTAGGAAAGATAGAAACTGCATGGACAAAGTGGAGACCCTTGTTATGAGGTATGTATTTTCAAACACAAGAAGAAGTAAAAATCAAGGAAAACATTTAATTGTGGAAAACCAACAGGCATATGATGGAGGCAAAGAGAAAAAGAAATTAATTATACTGAAAACAGAGACTGATTGGTGCTCCTTTAGAGTAGAGTGAAGCAGGTATAAACAAGAGAAGTTACAAAGATAAAATCTAAGATAGGAATTATACTTGGAATCTATGCACTCTCCAGAAGGATGAAAAAGGAGGTACCTGATTCTATGTGATAGGGGTTGGAAATCCAGAGGCAAAATTAAAGTAAAACTGATCTCTGTGAGCCTCAGAGATCTCACATAAGTTTAGATTATCAATCTCATGAGTTGTAACTATAATATGACTATTTCTCCAGCAGCTTGGAAGATATTGTACAGAAAGGTGTGTGTGTGTGTGTGTGTGTGTGTGTGTGTGTGCTAGGGGGAGGTTAAAGATCATAAATTATTCTGGTGATAATTTATTGTCCAGGAACATTTTGTCTTAATTTAATATTTGATTTATGGTTTATGTTTATTCCATAATTAATCAATGCTTTGATGGAGGTTGAAGCAAAAATTTGTGTCTAATTAGAGTTTCCAAAATAAAACATACAAAGTTTTGGAAGTTTGGCATAATGGAAAGTGTGTAGAGCTTGGAAATTTAGAATGAAATTTCATCATGGACAATAATTGATTCATATCTAGTAAATCTTATTGTAAGCAATTCCATAACATTTAAGATAAAATCATATATAGATTGCAATCTTGAAATTTTCAAATCAGAAATCCTCCTAAAATGAAAAATCATAGTTCATGTATATATTCACATAATCTAATCATACTTTGGGAACACTCATAATATAGTCTTATAGTATATACTGTCACGTTATATTCTGTTAAAGAAGGAAACAAAGTTTTTGGCCATTTGTTCTTGATGAAGTCAAATTGATTCTTTGTGATTGCTACTTGATTTTCCATATATTCTCTTACTGCATCTTTAATCACATTTTATTTTTTTCCCCTAGGAATCAAAATAAAACTAATTGGTCACCTATAAAAATTCCTTTATTTTCTTCCTTTAAAAAAAAAAAAACTGGATACCTGCCATATTCATCTGTATTTTAGGCTCCATGGGTGACTTGAATTCATCAAAGGAATCAAGGTATTCTTTTTCTTGTCCTTTTTCTATACTGGTTCTTTATAAGTAATTTTTGTTTTATCTTTTCAATGAGAAACATCATTTTTCTTGACAGACAAAACTTAATCAACTCAGAATTCTGCCCTCTCTTTTTTGTTAATTATCATCATTCCACCAACCCAGCCTTTCTTTGATCCTCTTTTCCCAAATATAACTAAAAGATCTCATTTTTTCTTTAGCTTTCCTTGTCTATTTCATCTCATTCTAAATTTTAACAATCTTATAATCCTGTATTCCTTTATGGGATCATTCATACTCTTTATAGTCATCCTATTACCTTCTCTTGGGTCCATCTTTTGCATTAAAAAAAATCTAAATCACAAATTCAGAACATCAAACACATCCTACCCCACTCCACCCCTGATCAATAAAAATGGCTGGCCTTGTCACATAATTCCCATCCTCCTTATTAGGTTATTTCTCTTCAGAATTTCATTCTTAGGAGCTCCCAGTACTTTGACTAGAATTTTATTCCATGGTTTCTGCAAGAAACTTGGTTTCTCCCAAGTTTCTGAAGTTCACAAAGTCTTCCTCTAGTCAAATTGCAAAAGAAAAGGCAAATGCTTTTTTCCTCCTCTTCAAAATTGCTATCCTCTTAGGAGCTCAGTTAGAACTGCAATTTTATGCTGCCAGACACTTGAATTTCGGTTATGAACTGGCTTGCTACTTTATAGAATAAGCATACGACATGCCAGGGAATCCATTAATTTAGTGTTGTTGATTAATAGAGACATATGAACCTGATAAGGATAGAACTAGGGTATTTTATTAGTCACTTTATATGGAGTCCAGTGATTGATTTATTGACTAAATCATACCATTTTCCATCCTTACATCAAATTGTTATGGGCATAGATTCATTTACATGAGATTCATAGATGCTTCACTCTATTTAGAGCTTACCTAAATTCTTTGAATTCACTGTAGGCAAGAAATAGGATAAATATTCCCTAGGAAGCTCCTGCCAGGTGGTGATAGCCACAAATACTAGAGCTAAATTGGCTCATAGCTATTATCATTACTTATTTTCCCAGTTTTGATGCATACTATCTATTAATTCTGGGTCAGCATGAACCATAACTATTAATTGGCACAGACATGTGAAAACTTAGGACATTTCACAATTCCAAAACAAGGATAGGAGAATTAGGGTTAATCATCAAGGACACAGTAGAGAAATTGTATTTCCCAGGTCCTATTCATGTCTCTCTCATATTCAGTCCATTTACTTTTACAATCATCTTCTTCAGTGCTACTATATGTACATAAAATATTGTCTCACCACCAAGTATATATGTCATTTTTCTCCAAAAGATTCCCTAGCAGGTATTTTGTTTTAAAAAATGTTCCCTGGAACTTTGAAATCCCTGGGGTAATCATAATTGCACAAATATATCTTGAGGTCTAGTCCACTGCCTACCCTAACAACAAATTTGGTGGAAATCCATGAAAAATAACCCCTCAAAATTTAATTTAGACAGAATATCAAAAGAAACAACAAAGGAAAATCAAGTAGTAGATTTGTTATCTCTCCCCCTATATGAATATGGTTTGATCTACCTCAAATACTCATGATGATAAGAAATAGAATACTCAACTCAATTCATGCTCAGGGTTCTATCATTTATTAAATACTTCCTATACATCCATTTTCCAGTAGCTATTTATACCTCCATATTTTGTTACTTTTTCTCTGAAACAACCATTATCTACTTCTCTAAGAAGTTGCCATTCTCTTCTCCAAAAGCATTCATCTTCTGGACCATCTTCCTATTTTTATGTTATACTGCCCATTCAAAATGCCTGGAAACCAATCAATAAATTCTTACTTGTAATATTAATCTTGCCATAGGCAAGTCTGTTCAGTCCACAAACAGCACCTTCAGAAACCTATCAAGATTTTTTTTTTTTTACTTCACTCATCACCCTTCTCAAATGGGAAGTCCTTCAGGCTCCTGGTGGTTTAGGGCAAACAGTTTTTTTTCCCCAGTTCTTTCATCCTTCTAGCAACTAATATTTGGGTCATGTGAAGTACTTTAAAGTTTTTCTCAACTTCAAGGTGTTGGTACCTGGCAGTACTGGCGAAGGCGGGGCAGGAGAAAAATAATGATGATTTACTCACATCCCTACCAATACAGCAGTGTCCCTCTTCTTTTGCATTATCAATTGACTCTCTTAAATGCTCTGGGGGTAGGATATTCTCTCTCTCTCTCTCTCTCTCTCTCTCTCTCTCTCTCTCTCTCTCTGTCTCAATCCTTTGGCATTCTGGCAAAACCTCTAGGACCCTTCTCAGAATAATGTTTTTGAAATAATTAAAAATAATTAAAGTGTTGAATTAAACTAAAGGTTATATGTTTTACATCTAGTGAAAGTAAAGATGTATATTTTTTCAACAAAATATATGGGTTGCTCTAAAATCTTTTCAAAGATCATTTAGCATATGGATTCCAAATTAATGACACTTGCTCAATTAGAAATGTTAATGCATCAGAGAGTGTCCTAAAAGGTCACCCATGAGTAACATAAGGAACTGAATGAACTTTCTGAGTCTAACAATAGCAGAACCTTACTGGACCTGTAATGGAAAACCTACAACAACTTTCAGTCTCAAGTACAAAATACCCCTCTTCCTAATACCCCCTTTTACTTGAATAGTACCACTTATGCTTTTCTTGACAAGAAAGGGTAATTTAGGTTTGGGCATGAAACATGTAATAAATTCAATCTTGAGTAGTACTAAGAACAATCACTTATTAATTGGATCAATTTAAGTGTACACTTACTTGAATGAAAATGAATAACTAAGTATGTATCATAATTTTTTTGGCTTCAGAAAGGACAACTAGGAGCAATAAATGGAAGGTATAGAGAATTATGAATTGGATCCATGAAAGGAAAAACTCCTGAATAATTATAGTTATTAAGAATGTCAGAGTGGAAAAAAAGAGGTGGAGCCAACATGGCAGAGAAGGCACACATGGCTTTCTAAACACCTCTCATCCCCACACAACCAACTATTAAACTCAGCCTCAAAAATAGCACTTGACTGCCAAAATTTATGAAGATAAGAAGCACACAATTTATCAGCCGAAGGTAATCTGGAAAATCACCAGGAAAGGTTTGTCCTGAGGGGCCAGGAACAGACCAGCACAGGCAGGGAGAGACTAGCATCCTGAGCAGATCAGGGGTGAGGATGATCTCTGTGGCTAGAGAAGTTATAGAGACAACTCTGCTATAAACTAACTGCTCTGCCTTGATTACAAAGCAGTAAACTGGCAGAGAAATTAAAGCCTAAAACAGACAGTACTCTAAAATATGCCAGAACCTAACAAGATCTGGCTCTAACTACCCAAAACCAGAAGTGACTCAGGCAGACCCATAACACAGCCCTGCAGCCACATCCTGCAGTTTGGGGCTTTTGCGGGGGCAGTTACAAATCTGCACAGTAGCGGGGTACATCCCGGGGCAGCCTCTAATCTGCACAGTGGGGCAATTGCCTGGGGCAATAGAACTTCCCCAGCACAATTGTGCTTCTCAGGGGAGAGATACTTTCAGTCCCTGCAGGGCTATTCACTTCTCAGAGGCTAATACCCATAGCCCCAGGGCAGGATTTGGCTTGGGGTAAAGAAACTTTAATTGCTCAGCATCTAACCCCAGGGCAGTCATTAACCACAGCAAGGTTTTTTGCAAGGGACTTTCCCAGCTCAGCCCAGCAAGACTTAGTTACTTCCAGGTAGGGAACTCTTTCCCAGAGCACTCCAGTACCTCACTGCTCTTTGTGGCCCATTGTCAGGACAGCTACCCATCCACACACCTATCACTGTTCTGCAGAGGAAGCTGGTAACCTCTTAGCCCCAAAGTCTGACCTTACATGCTTTTAAAAATGAGTAAAAAAAATCAAAAGGATGATCCATAGCTTCTATACAGAGAGCAGCTTTTCAACACCAAGGAGATTACTAGCAGACAGTCTCCAGAAAATTGTTGGTCCCCAACACAAAAGGCTCTCCTAGAAGAGACTATTAAAAATGTTAAAAGAGAACTAGAAGAAAAAATGGGGAAAGGAAAGAGAAGCTAAGAAAGAGAGCAACAACTTCCTAAAATGTGAATTAAAAAAGGTAAAAAAAAAAAAAAAACTCCCAAGAAGTGCAGGGAAACAGAATTTGTGAATTGGAAAAAGAAAAGAAAATAACTCACTAAAAAAATAGTGAAATGGAAAAAAATTCCATAGAGAAAAACAACTAATTTAAAAACTCAATTGGACATATACAAAAAGAAGTTTTAAAAAAAGCTATTGAAGAAAATAACTCCCTAAAAATCAGAACTGAAGAAATATAAATGACTGATTTATTGAGATATCAAGAATCAGTGAAGCAAAACCAAAAAAAAAATGAAAGATTGGGGGGAAATGTCAAATATTTACTTGGAAAAACAACAGACCTGGAAAATAGATCTAGGAGAGCTAACCTGAGGATCATTAGATTACCTGAAAATTTTGATGAAAAAAAAGCCTAGATAGTATTTTACAGGAAATCATCAAAGAGAACTGCCTGGAAGTAATAGAACCAGAAGGTAAAATAGGCTTTGAAAGAATTCACTGAACACCTTCCAAAAAAGACTCTAAAATAAAAACTCGAAGGAATATTGTGGCCAAACTACAGAATTTTCAGACTAAAGAAAAAAAAATATTACAAGCAGCCAGGAAAAAACAATTAAAAAAAAAAAACAATAAGGGTCACTCAAGATCTGGCTGCCTCAAAATTAAAGGATCAAAGGGCCTGGAATCCGATATACTGAAAGGCAAAAGAACTTGGATTTGCAGCCAAGAATAATCTACCCAGCTAAGCTGAGCATTTTTTTCATGGAAAAAAGATGGACATTTAATGAAACAGAGGAATTCCATTTGTTTCTAAGGAAAAAACAGATTTAAACAAAATATTTGATCTCCAACCATAGGACTCAAGAGAAGTAGAAAAAGGTAAAAGGAATTCTTGAGAACTGTATTTCTGTTGTGGATATACATAAAAACGACATGTATAATTTGGTGTTACTGATATAACATTAAAAAAAGGGAAGTAGAAATGGAAAGGGGATAGTGTCAGAAAAAGTGAAAAGGGAAGATAAAAAGAGGGAAACTACATCCCACAATGAGGCAAAGGAAATCTATCATATCTGAGGGAACTTAAAGAGAGGGATGAGCATTGTGTGAATCTTACTCTCATCTGAGTTGGCTAAAAGAGGGGATAATTGATATATTTGTTTTACAAATAATCTTCTCTCACTTCATTAAAAAGTGGGAGAGGAAAAAGGAAAAGGAAAAGAGTAATAAGGGAAGCATATAAGAAAGGGGAAGGGATTCAAAGGGAGGGGGGAGGGATCCTAAAGAGGGAGTGCTGCATGACGCAAGTGGGACCCATAAATTTAATATAGGGAAGCGGGTAAGGGGGGCAAGAAAAAGAAAAAGCATAATCAGGGAATATTAGAATGGCAGGAAATACAGAATTAGTAATTTGAACCATAAATGTGAATGGGATGAACTCTCCCATAAAGCAGAGGTGAACAGCAGCCTGGATCAAAAGCCAGAACCCTACAATATGTTATTTACAGGAAACACATTTAAAACAGGGAGATACATACAGAGTAAGGGTAAAAGGCTGGAGCAGAATCTATTATGCTTCAGGTGAAGTCAAAAAAGCAGGGGTAGCCATCTTTATCTCAGATCAAGCAAAAGCAAAAATTGATCTAATTAAAAGAGATAAGGAAGGAAACTACATCTTACTAAAGGGTACTATAGACAATGAAGCAATATCAATATTAAACATATATGCACCAGGTGGTATAGCATCTAACTTCCTAAAGGAGAAGTTAAGAGAGTTGCAAGAAGAAATAGACAGCATAACTATAATAGCAGGAGATCTCAATCTTGAACTCTCAGAATTAGATAAATCAAACCACAAAACAAATAAGAAAGAAATTAAAGAGGTAAATAGAATATTACAAAAATTAGATACGATAGATCTTTGGAGAAAACTGAATGGTGACAGAAAGGAGTATACTTTCTTCTCAGCAGTTCATGGAACCTATACAAAAATTGACCATATATTAAAGACCTCAAAATTAAATGCAGGAAGGCAGAAATAGTAAATGCTTTTTTTTCAGATCACAATGCAATAAAAACTACATTCAACAAAAAGTTGGGGTAAATAGACCAAAAAGTAATTGGAAAATAAATAATCTCATCTTAAAGAATGATTGGGTGAAACAGCAAATTATAGACACAATTAATAATTTCACTCAAGATAATGACAATGATGAGACATCATAACAAAATTTTTGGGATGCAGCCAAAGCAGTAAGAAGGGGAAATTTTATATCATTAGAGGCTTACTTGAATAAAATAGAGAAAGAGAAAATCAATGAACTGTGTTTGCAACTTAAAAAGCTAGAAAAAGACCAAATTTAAGATCCCTAATCAAATATCAAGCTTGAAATTCTAAAATTAAATGGAGAAATTAATAATATTGAAAGTTAAAAAAAAACTATTGAATTAATAAATAAAACTAAAAGTTGGTTTTATGAAAAAAACAATAAAATAGATAAACATTTGGTAAATCTGAATAGAAAAAGGAAAGAGGAAAATCAAATTGTTAGTCTTAAAAATGAAAAGGGGGAACTTTCCACCTATCAAGAAGAAATTAGAGCAATAATATTGAGTTACTTTGGCGAACTTTATGCCAATAAATTTGATAACCTAAGTGAAATGGATGACTGACTCCAAAAATATAGGCTTCCCAGATTAACAGAGGAGGAAGTAAAATGCTTAAATAGTCCCATTTCAGAAAAAGAAATAGAGCAAGCTATTAATAAACTCCTAAAACAATCCCCAGGACCAGATGGATTTACATGTGAATTCTACCAAACATTTAAATAACAATTAGCCCCAGTGCTACATAAGCTATTTGAAAAAATAGGAATGAAGGAGTCCTACCAAATTTTTTTTATGACACAGACATAGTACTGATACCTAAACCACATAGGTTGAAAACAAAGAAAAAAAAAATTAGACCGATCTCCCTAATGAATATTGATGCTCAAATCTTAAATAAAATATTAGCAAAAAAATTACAAAAAATCATCCCCAGGATAATACACTATGACCAAGTAGGATTTGTACCAGGAATGCAGGGCTGGTTCAATATTAGGAAAACTATTAGCATAATTGACTATATCAATAACCAAACTAAAAAAAACCATATGATCATCTCAATAGATGCAGAAAAAGCATTTGATAAAATCCAACATCCATTCCTAATAAAAACACTTGAGAGGATAGGAAAAAATGGACTTTTCCTTAAAATAGTCAGGAGCATATATTTAAAACCATCAGTAAGCACCATATGCAATGGGGAAAAACTGGAACCTTTCCCAGTAAGATTAGGAGTGAAACAAGGTTGCCCACTATCACCATTATTATTCAATATTGTATTAGAAACTCTAGCCTCAGCAGTAAGAGTTGAGAAAGAGATTAAAGGAATTAGAGTAGGTAATGAGGAAACCAAACTATCACTCTTTGCAAATGATATGATGGTATACTTAAAGAACACCTGAGATTCTACTAAAAAGCTATTAGATATAATTCAAAACTTTAGCAAAGTTGCAGGATGCAAAATAAATCCATATAAATCCTCAGCATTTTTATACCTTACCAACAAAATCCAAAAGCAAGAGATACAAAGAGAAATCCCATTCAAAATAACTGTCAATAGCATAAAATATTTGGGAATCTGTCTACCAAAGGAAAGTCAGGAATTATATGAGCAAAATTACAAAAAAAAATCTTTCCACACAAATAAAGTCAGACTTAAATAATTGGAAAAATATTAACTGCTCTTGGATAGGCCAAGCAAATATAATAAAGATGACAATACTCCCTAAACTAATCTATTTATTTAGTGATATACCAATCAGACTCCCAAGAAAATATTTTAATGATCTAGAAAAAAATAACAACAAAATTTATATGGAAGAACAAAAGGTTGAGAATCTCAAGGAATTAATGAAAAAAAAAAATCAAATGAAGGTGGCCTAGGTGTACCTGATCTAAAACTATATCATAAAGCAGCAGTCACCAGAATCATTTGGTATTGGCTAAGAAATAGACTTGTTGATCAGTGGAATAGGTTAGATTCACAAGACAAAATAGTCAACTATAGCAATATATCCCAAAGATCCTAACTTTTGGGATAAGAATTCATTATTTGACAAAAATTGATGGGAAACCTGGAAATTAGTGTGGCAGAAAATAGGCATGGACCCACACTTAGCACCATATACCAAGATAAGATCAAAATGGGTCCATGATTTAAACATAAAGAATGAGATTATAAATAAATTGGAGGAACATAGGATAGTTTATCTCTCAGACTTGTGGAGGAGGAAGAAATTCATGACCAAAAATGAACTTGAGATCATTATTGATCACAAAACAGAAAATTTTGATTATAGCAAATTAAAAGGCCTTTGTACAAACAAAACTAATGCAAAAAAGATTAGAAGGGAAGCAACAGACTGGGAAAACATTTTCACAGTTAAAGATTCTGATAAAGGCCTCATTTCCATATATAGAGAATTGATTCTAATTTATAAGAAATCAAAGCATTCTCCAATTGATATATGGTCAAAGGATATGGACAGACAATTTTCAGATGAGGAAATTGAAACTATTTCCACTCATATAAAAGATTTTTTCCAAATCACTATTGATCAGAGAAATGCAAATTAAGACAATTCTGAGATACCACTACAGACCTGTCAGATTGGCTAAGATAACAGGAAAACATAATGATGAATGTTGGAGGGGAGGTGGGACAACTGGGACACTGATGCATTGTTGGTGGAGTTGTGAATGAATCCAACCATTCTGGAGAGCAATCTGGAATTATGCCCAAAAAGTTATCAAACTGTGCATACCCTTTCATCCAGCAGTGCTACTACTGGGCTTATACCCCAAAGAGATACTACAGAAAGGAAAGGGACCTGTATGTGCCAAAATGTTTGTGGCAGCCCTGTTTGTAGTGGCTAGAAACTGGAAAATGAATGGATGCCCATCAATTGGAGAATGATTGGATAAATTGTGGTATATGAATGTTATGGAATATTATTGTTCTATAAGAAATGACCAGCAGGATGAATACAAAGAGGCTTGGAGAGACTTACATGAATTGATGCTAAGTGAAATAAGCAGAACCAGGAGATCATTATATACTTCAACAATTATACTGTATGAAGATGTACTCTGATGGAAGTGGGTTTCTTCAACAAAGAGAAGATCTAACTCAGTTTCAATTGATCAATGATGGACAGAAGCAGCTATACCCAAAGAAAGAACACCGGGAAATGAATGGAAAATGTTTGCATTTTTATTTTTCTTCCAGGGTTATTTTTAACCTTATGAATCCAATTCTTATTGTGCAACAAGAGAACTATTATATCTAGGATATACTATAACATATTTAACATGTACAAGAATGCTTGCCATCTGGGGGAGGGGGTAGAGGGAGGTTAAAAGTCGGAAGAGAAGTGAGTACAAAGGATAATGTTGTAAAAAATTACCCAGGTATGGGTTCTGTCAATAAAAAGTTATAATTATTAAAAAATAAATAAATAAAATTTTAAAAAAGAATGTCAGAGCTATTGGAATGGGCTACATTGATAAATCATAAAGTCCCTATATCTGAGGGAGTATAAGTGAAATAAATTATAATCCTTTCAGGACTTTTTAGATACTATTCATATTGTAGGTATGCGTTGAGCCTCTGAGGACCCTTTCAATTCAGAAATTTTATAATTTTATTACATGTTGCATTATAAAATTTCTGGGTCTTCCTTTTTATGCTAGGAATACGATACATATCTTTATTTTTTTATGTCCTTTCTTGTTTGTGTCATTTTCCTCTTAACCTTGCAAACATCCACTACATCTTTATTAATGTGTGTTCCTTATTTATATTTCTCTTGAATATTAAATCATTTGGGTGTTTGGTATATTGGAAGCTCTCTATTTTGTTCTGGCATTTACACAAGCAAGTCATTACTGACTGCACAAAGGCTCATTACAAGTAAAATCTACATAACCAAAATAATTTTATAATAACCTTAACAAATTGTAATATAATAGCTATAACTCACATAACTTCATGAAATATCTTTGCAAATTTACAAATAATCATTTGGGACACAAATTGTATGTTTGGCTATAATTCATACTAAAGTCTTGGCAGTATAAATTCCCCTTAGCATTAGATTGCATTTGCCATATTACTTACATCATATACATGCATGACATTCCTGTGGAATTAAGTGTCTCTTTTAACACGGACCCAACAACATTTTATTTTCAATGGACTGACTAATGACATTAATCAAAATTTGTCATTTATCTATTCAAAGAAAAAAACCTACAAAAAAGAAAGAGGAATATTTTGCAGATTCTATTCTGCCAGATCCTGACATATATATATATATATATATATATATACATACACACACACATATGGATAGATAGATACATAGATATATAGACATTTGTATTTTTATGATATATTTCAAAATTAGATTTTGTCCCAGTATTATCAGGTAGGATATATACATTGATGGCCATACATCAGGCTCTATTTGAAGTTCTGAAAACATAAACTTGATTTGAAAGTTTGCATTTGTTCTACTGTTGTAAGAATCACCAAGAGAATCATTTCAGGATCTCATAAAATATTTCTTTTATTCATCAAGGTAATGGTGTGATAGATGTTTTTGCAAAATATTTTCTTCTATAAAATCAATAAAAATATATTTGTTCTCTTATAGATAAAGGACAATGTTAGACACAGAAGTAGCAGTAGCTTCAAAAAAAGATAAGGTATGTCCCTATTCTTAGAATTACACTAAACCAAAGAAAGCACATGTGTCAATTTTTGGAGGAGAAAATGAGAACTTAACTTTATATATGCTAAATTTGGACAATGAGTAAGACAGGACTGGAAAAGTAAATGAAAGTAGTGGGAAAATAATTGAAATATAAAATAAGTTAATATTGAGGCCTTGCTTTGGAAACAAAGTGGGGAGAGATTATTTTAGTAGACAATAAACAGGTTTCTGGTATCATAGACAGCTTTAAATAAAATATGAAAGTTGAGTTGGACATTGGAAAGGGGGTAGAATTTGAACAGGTAGAAAGGAGGAGCAATTTAGAAGATCTTAAAGCAATGACTCAATATTTAGAAGGAAACTTGTAATTCCCAATGAGATTTCTAAAGTGCTAAACTTTTATTGCAACAAGAGATTTTCCTAGATTTATGAAGACATTTCAGAAAACAATGTGATTTGATGAAAGTGAATTCTTCTTTCCAAGTCTATTTCCTAATTTTACAAATGAAGGGATTATGTGAAAAGATCTCCTCCACCTTTAAACCTATGATACTAACTTTATTTGACCTAATTAAAATGTATTTGACATTTTAACTAACAATTTTTTATCTTTTCTCTCACCTAGCCATTAAAGAGAAAGAGAGGGAGAGAAAACCATTGGGACCTGTAAGCATTCAAAAAAGCAAATTTTCATATTGTCTATATCCAAAATTATATTTGATGCATCATTAATCACAAATGGAGCAAAATAAAATTGAAAAAACTCTTGGAGAATAAATTCACTCTGCTAATATTGATAATGCAAAGTCCAGTAAATATGCCCGAGGAGAATAATCTTTTGAATAAAAGTACAAAGTCCAAGAGAAGTTAAACCAGATGTCCCTTCCTGGATGAATCAAGATAGAGTTCAAAGAATGACCAACTCCAGGGGCTGGATTGGAAGTGACAAAAGAGTTCACAGAAGTATTCCTAAGTGAAGAAATCATTTCAATCTGTGGAAAGAAGGCATCAAGGAGATGTTAGAATTCTCATGTAAATTTATCCCTGAAAATTTCCTTCTTTTTTGCTGTCAGTATGACAGTCATATGCAGTGTGATGGTTATATTTTTGAACTTGAAGTTAGGCAAATGTATGACCTTGGGTAAGTTGATTAACCTCTCTGGGCCATAATTTCTTTATCTGTAAAATAACTTACAGTCACTAATATCTAAGGTCTCTTCTAGCATAGTATCTATGATGTCATGATCCCTCCTGCTTTTGTTGCTGTTTCTCCCTTGTTTTCAAAGAGGATCATGGCATTAGGGAAGTGGTGCCATGACATGCAAGTGAATTGGATTTAAGTGAAGCAGGACTCTAAAAAGCCACCTGTCTCACTTTCCCCTGCAGAGCTATTTGGGCTAGTGGAAAGATAGAGATCAAAAAGAAGAGCAGAGATAACCCTGGATGAAATAGGAGACTTTGCCTTTTTCATTCTAAGATCTTATAAAGATCTCAATTTGACTGAAGCCACACCCACTCAGTGATTAAGGCTAAGTAGCAATCCAAGCAAAGAATTTTCTTTCCCCTAATCCAAAAGAATTAAACAAACAAACAAATAAATAGATGAATAAACAAACAAACAAATGAATGAGTGAATGAATAGATGAAAAAAAGAAAGAAGGAAGGAAGGGAAGAAGGAAGGAAGGGAGGAAGGAAGGAAGGAAGGAAGGTAGGAAGGAAGGAAGGAAGGAAGGAAGGAAAGAAGGAAGGAAGCTGAGAAGGTTTCTGGCTAAAGCAGAAATGACTTATTTACATTTAATTTGAGTCTATTAGGAACAAACAATGACCAAAAGGGACGTGGCCTAGGACCTATTGATGGCCAATTATAATCAGATTGGTTTTGGTTTAAAGCCTTGTCCATAAGAAAAAGATCTACCCGATAAATAGTTCAGAAGTGCAAAAGCAAAGAAAAAAATGTTTTTAAGACCATCTATAGGTAAAGATGAGAAAGGGGAGGGAATACAAAGATGACAGGGAAGAGGGAGGAAGGAAGAGAAAAAGGGAGGGAGAGAGGGAAGGAATGAGGAAGGAAGGGAAGAAGGGAGAGAGGAAGGAAAAGAAGGAAGGAAGAAGGAATGAAAGGAGAGAGGGGAGAAGTAAAGAGGGACAGGAAGGAGGGAGGGAGGAAACGAAGGAGAGAAGGAAGGAGAGAAGGGGGAAGGAGTCTCCCAATTGACAAATTCTAGTTTGTGGACCAGCTTTAGTCACAGAAACAGTTGTTTGTCCTTTGTTCTTGAAGAGGACCATGACATCAGGGACTTGATGCTATGACATGCAAATGAATTCGATTTAAGGGAAAGAGGGTTGTGCAAGTCACCTGCCTCACTTTTCCCTCCAGAGCCATCTGAGTTCAGTGGCAAGATCAACTTCTTAACATGATAGGGCTGATATGACTGTTCCAAAATGAGATGTGTTATAATTTAATTATGTAACTAATCAGTCACTTGTACAACAAGTGACCAAGAAGGCATTATATTAATGTGTTAGAATATCTGAGAAAAGCTCCCAACTCAAAAGAGTGAGAAATGAACCCTAAATTTCTGAAAATGTCATTTAGATTGCTATATACTAAGGATGTGCTCCTTGGAGCAACCATCACAATTTTTTAAAATTCTGTTTACAGGATTTCTTAACTATTAGCTAAAACAGGTCAGCTTGACATCTAGTTGGAAAAATATTTTGGCTAACTCATGTTACAGTATATACTCAAGAAAGTAATAAAGCCACATTTCTTTAAAAATATCCCATAACTCAGATAACCCACCACCCCATATGAAATTGAACCAGTGAGTAAGACTGATGTTTATGGAAGGTGTTATTGCCAACAGGATATTAATATCATCTTAGAAAACTGAAAAATATCACCAAAATATTTAGTCAGATTATGTGTAAATAGTACACAACATCAGTAGTATATCTTTTGAACCTTATGATTTACAAAGTCCTTTTTGTCCAAGGAAAGAAATCATATGAAGAAAATAGTGTACTATTTTATTTTTCAGATGAAGAAACTGAGGGCAGCATTCAAACTTAGGTCTCATGACTCCAATTTCAATGTTCTTTCCAAAGAAAATGCTATCTCACAAAATTGGAGGAGAGTTGATAAAATTCTGAAAAACGTATATAACCTAAATGTACCAATGATATTGGTTCAAGTATTTCTTCAAAGAAAACATTGAATATGTATTATCACAAATACAAATTATTGCAAATTATCCACACTTTTCCAAATCAACCCAAAATCTAACATTTATCATTGTGTACATAAAAATCCAATCTAGAAGCGATCCTCAATCCATTTTGGGACAGGGTACTTTGAAATAAGTTACCCTAGCTTTGAATTAGAATATTTCCCCAGAATTCTACTTCAGAGTTAGCATAAAATGAGTCACTGGGGGTGAATAATTATTCAGTACTATGAGTGACCCAATCTGAGCCATGCTATATAAATTGCTGAAGTTGTTCAACCCAAAATGTGCATGTCTCAAAGCACCTTATTATATTCATCTGGTTTTCATTTGATAGGAAATGACAAACATTTTACTTGGAAAAAATAAGACAATGATGGAATTCTAAAACATTTTCAAAACTTAGACTTTTTGATGCTCATGTTTTGAATCCTCATTTTGGCACTTCCCCTCCTCTCCCTTTCCCCCATTAAACAAATGATGGTATGGCTTGTTTTGTTTCTCTACCTTTTATTGACATTGTTTTTCATTGGGTTCTATCAGTTCTAATTTTCATACAGAACCCAAATTATTCTTTGAATCTTCCCATATGAAAGGAACCCTTATATTTTTGTTCATAAACAACCCTTAGTTACAATCAAAAGAGTTTTGCTTTTTGTTTGCTTTTGTTGTTGCTGTTGTTGTTTTTAATTTAGTGATTCGATTCAAAATATACTTAAATGCTTCCTACCAGTACATAAGGCTATGGGCTAGGTGCTGAGAATATAAAACTGAATTAACTACTGACACTGCATGTAAAAATTTAATTTAATTGATGGAAAATACCAAAAATATAAACACATGAATAATTCTGATAAAAGAGAGAAGGTTTGGCACAGTGATGAATCTGGGAATTAAAAGACTTAAGTTTCAATCATGATTCAATCACTAAAAGCTTTTGTCACCTAGGTCAAACCTCCTTAATTCTCTAAGCCAAAATTTCCTCATATGTAAAAAGAAGAGGTTATTAATAAGACTTGTTGCATCTCTAAATGTATGATCCTGGGGTTATGAATAATAGAGACCCAATTAGTAAAGTGTGAGAAGCATATGGTGAAAGAGATGACATAATTCTGAAGAATGAATAGTGGAAAGGAAATATGTAAAAAAGTCTTGCTGAAGAATGCATCTTCTAGATGTAAGGCTCCAAAATCCAGGAAGATAGTTATATCCTCTTTATATCTAGAAGCCCTGTAATTAGGCTTACAAGAACCAGATTCAATGCATACACTCAATAAGATATATATGTATGTGTATATATATATATATATATATATATATATGTATATATATATTCATGTGTATATGTGTTTATATATATATGCTTATACATATATATGCCTATATATAAAATCTTGCTTTTACATATACATATATGTGTATGTGTATGTATTGGCAACATGATAAAGCGTATTTTTCACTGTTTATCTTTGGTACCATAGTTCACTGCCAGAATCTTGATTCATAACATCACCACTATCCAATAACATACTTTTTATTGAACCCCTTTATTTAAAAAAAATATAGAAGGATAATTTTTCACTGGAAAACCTTGTGTTAACAATTTCCCCCCATTTCCACACCCCATCCCCTAGATGGTAAATAATCTAATATATGTTAAACATGGTAAAATATATGTAAATCCAAGATAGGCATACATATTTATATACTTATCTTGCTGCACAAGAAAAATCAGATCAAAAAGAAATTAAAAAGAAAATAAAATTCTAGCAAACAATAGCAAAAGAAGTGAAAATGCTATGTTGTGATCTACACTTAGTTTCCACAGATCTGTTGGAATCCTTATAAAGTGTTAACTCATTAGAGTTGATAGAAACAATAATTATCTAATTTAGCACGGTTCAGTATGATTGATCTGATCCTACGAAGAGATGTTATGGGCCAGAACTTGAAACAAGGTACTAAGTGGAATAGAGGAGACAATGTTTAAATCTAATTTAGCATTGATTTAATCATACAATAAATAATGATTTCCCAGTGATATAATGATTGGTGTGTACTCAGTGAACAGCATATAAGCAAGAAGCTCTCAGAGCCAAAGAGCACTCTGGGAGATACAGAAGCCCACAAGCCCACTCTCAGAGGCAAAGTCAGATTCATTCCCTCTTCCACCTTTGTGCTGGCTGGAGGCTGAAGAAAGCAGAGGCAAAGGACAAGCTGCAAGAGCTCTTGGAACTAAGCAAAGAAATAGGCTACCCGGATCCAAGGAAGGAGAAAATAAACGTTTGGATTTTATCAGCTGGCTGCATTTGAAGTGATTATTACTTTGAACTGAAACTAAGGCTGCCTCCAGAAAACCTCCCCAAGAAACCTGCTCCTAGAGAGAACCATTATATTATAGAAAAGAAGACAATACCACACAGATCTCTCTCTGAGTGTAGATGGTTCTCATCATCATAAGATCATTAGAACTGTCCTGAATCATCTCATTCTTAAGAAGAGCTACGTCCATCAGAATTGGTCATCTTAGAAACTTTCTGTTGCCATGTACAATGACCTTCTGGGTTTTGCTCATTTCACTTAGCATTAGTTCATGTAAGTCTCTCCAGACCTCTCTGAAATCATCCTGCTAATAGTTTCTTATAGAACAATAATATTCCATTACATTCATATACCATAACTTATCCAATCATTCTCCAATTGATGGGTATCCACTCAGTTTTCAGTTTCTTGCCACTACAAGAAGAGTTGCTAAAAACAGTTTTGAACATGTGGGTCCCTTTCCCTCCTTTAATATCCCTTTGGTCAATAAGCCCAGTAGAAACATGGCTGGATCAAAAGAAATGCACAGTTTAATCTTTTGAGGAGAGTTCCAAATTGCTCTCCAGAATGGCTAAATCTATTCACAATTCCACCAACAAGGTATTAGTGTCTCAATTTTCCCAGATCCCCTCCAATATTTGCCATTATATGTTCCTGTCATCTTAGCCAATCTGAGAAGTGTGTAATGACACCTCAAAGTAGTGTTAATTTTCATTTCTTTGATCAATAGTGACTTAGGGAACTTTTCATATGAATAGAAATGGTTTCAATTTCTTCATCTGAAAATTATCTGTCCTCTGAGTATTTATCAATTAGAGAATGGCTTGAATTCTTATAAATTTGAGTCAATTCTCTTTATATTTTAGAAATTAGGCCTTTATCAGAATGCTTGAATGTAAAATTTTGCCAACTTATTGTTTCCCTTCTAATCTTGTCTACGTTAGTTTTGTTTGTACAAAAACTTTTTAATTTGATATACTCAAAATTATCTATTTGGTGTTCAGTAATGAGTTCCAGTTTTTCTTTGGTCAAAAATTCCTTCCTTCTCCACAGATCTGAAAGGTAAACTATCCTATATTCTTCTAATTTGTTTATAATATCATTTTTATGCATAAATCTTGAACTCATTTTGAACTTATCTTGGTATATGGTATTAAGTGTGAGTTGATGCTTAATTTCTGCCACACTAATTTGCAATTTTCCTAGCAGTTTTTGTCAGATACTGAGTTCTTATCCCAAAAGTTGGGGTCAGGGGTGGAGCCAAGATGGCGGAGAAGGCACACGTGACTTTCTAAGCTCTTCTCTTACCCTCTTTATCAATATTATATCGAGCCTCAAAAATAGTCTTGACTGCTACAATTCATAAAGATAAGAAGTATAACAACTCACCAGCCAAAGAAAATCTACAGTCTCACCAAAAAAGGTTTGTTCTGAGGCCAGGAGAAGATCAGCGTAGACTGGGAGAGAAATATAGTTTCCGAGAACAGCCTCACACCAAAAGTGAGAGCACAGATCTCAGCACAAGCTCGCAGCCCCAACCCACAGTACAGGGCTTTTCCTTGGGGCAGTTGCGAACCTGCACGGCAGGAGGGCACAGCCCAGTTTAGCCTGGAGTCTACACGGGGAGGGGGGGGGGGTCGTTGGGCTTGGGGCCCTAAAGTTTTCGAAGGGCCGATTTGCATCGGGCAGAGACGTTGGGGCAGAGACTTCAGGGCAGACTTCCGGTAGAATCGGTGGTCTATGGTCAGCTGCTAATACCCACAGCCGCACAAGAGGCTCTGGCCTGCGGCAGTGACACTTTCACCCCTTAGTCTCTATCTAGCCTAGGGCAATCGCTAACCCACACAACCCAACTGGGCACTTCGATAGCTTTCGTCAGTGCTGAATCCACCTCCTGTTGGGGGAAGGGAAAACTCTCACTCAGAGCACTCCCATACCTCAGAGCCAGAAACCGGTTTACATCTTTCCTGTTCTGCAGAGGAAGCTGGTAACCCCCTTGCCTAGGAGACATACCCTAAAGGCTATAAAACATGAATAAAAAGATGAAAAGAAAGTTGGACAGCTTCTATGCAGAAAAAGAGCAGGTAAGCAAACCTGAAGAGACTAACAGCAAACAGGCACCAGACAATACCACAAAGGGGAATGTCACCTGTTCCCTTTTACATGATGCTCTCATAGAAGAGACCATTAAAAGTCTCAAAAGAGAGTTAGAAGATAAATGAGTAAAGGAAAGAGAAGCCTTACAAGAGAGCAACAACATCCTGAAATATGAATTGGAAAAGATAAAAAATTCCCAGGAAGTGCAGGGAAACAAAATTTGTGAATTTGAAAAAGTAAAAAAATCCCAGGAAAGTAAGAATTGTGAATTGGAAAAAAATAAAGAATTCACAAGAAAGTAGGATTTGTGAATTGGAAAAGACAAAGAACTCGCAAGAAAGTAGGATCTGTGAATTGGAAAAAGAAAATAATTCACTAAAAAAAAAAAATTAGTGAAATGGAAAAAAATTCTACAGAGCAAAATCATACATTTAAAAATTCAATTGGACATATACAGAAAGAAGTAAAAAAAGCTAATGAAGAAAATAATTCTTTAAAAATTAGAACTGAACAAATAGAAACTAATGATTCATTGAGATAGCAAGAATCAGTCAAGCAAAACCAAAAAAATGACAAACTGGAAAAAACCATGAATTATCTATTTGCAAAAATGACAGACTTGGAAAATAGATCTAGGAGAGATAATCTGAGGATTATTGGACTTTCCAAATATTATGATGAATAAAAGAGCCTAGATACTATTTTACAAGAAATCATCAAAGAGAACTTCCCAGATGTAATAGAATCAGAAGGTAAAATAGGCATTGAAAGAATTCATCGAACACCTTTTGAAAGAGACCCTAAAATAAAAACCCCAAGGAATATTGTGGCCAAATTTTAGAACTATCAGAGTAAGGAAAAAGATTTTAAAAGCAGCCAAAAAAAAAGCAATTTAAATACCGAGGTGCCACAATAAGGATCACCCAAGATCTGGCTGCCTCCACATTAAAAGATGGAAGGGCTTGGAATCTGATATTGCGAAAGGCAAAAGAACTTGGAATGCAGCCAAAAATAAACTACCCAGCTAAGCTGAGCATTTTCTTCCAGGGAAGAAGATGGACATTTAATGAAACAAATTAACTCCATTTGTTTCTAAGGAAAAAAACAGAACCAAACAAAAAATTTGATCTCCAACAATAGGACTCAAGAGATGCAGAAAAGGTAAAAAGAACTCTTGAGAATTGTATTTCTGTTGTGTATATACAAAAAGAATACATGTATAATTTGATTTTACTGATATAACATAAAAAAGGGAAGTAGATATGGAAAAGGGATGATGACAGAATAAGGTGGAAAAGAGGGATAAAAAGAGGGAAACCACATCCCACGAAGAGGCAAAGGAAACATCATATCTGAGGGAATTTAGAGAGGGGGAGGAACACTGTGTGAATCTTACTCTCATAAGAGTTGGCTCAAAGAGAAAATAATTGACATTTGCTTTAGAGAAAATTCTCTCTTGCCTCATTAAAAAAGGGGGGAGAGGAAAAGGGAAAAGAAAAAGAATAATAAGGGAAGGAAGGGGAAAAGATTCAAAGGGGGGAAGGGAAGAATTCTAAAGAGGGTAAACATCATGATACAAGTGGGGTACATAAGTTCGAAAAGGGGAAAGAAGGTTGGGGGAGGCAAGAAAAAGTAAAGCATAATCTGGGGTTATTAGGATGGCAGGAAATACAGAATTAGTAATTCTAACCGTAAATTTGAATGGGATGAATTCCCCATAAAGAAGAGGCAGGTAGCAGACTGGATCAAAAGTCAGAACCCTACAATATGTTGTTTACAAGAAACACATTTAAAGCAGGGAGATACAGAGTAAAGGTAAAAGACTGGAGCATAATCTATTATGCTTCAGGTGAAGTCAAAAAAGCAGGGGTAGCCATCCTTATCTCAGATCAAGCAAAAGCAAAAACTGATCTAATTAAAAGAGATAAAGAAGGAAACTACATCCTGCTAACGGGAAGCATAAACAACGAAGTAATATCAATATTAAACATATATGCACCAAGTTGTATGGCATCCAACTTCCTAAAGGAGAAGTTAAGAGAGTTGCAAGAAGAAATAGACAACACAACTGTAATAGTGGGAGATCTCAATCTTGCACTCGCACAATTAGACAAATCAAACCACAAAACAAATAAGAAAGAAATTAAAGAAGTAAAAAGAATATTAGAAAAATTAGGTATGTTAGATCTTTGGAGAAAATTAAATGGAGACAGAAAGGAATATACTTTCTTCTCAGCAGTTCATGGAACCTATTCAAAAATTGACCATATATTAGGACACAAAGACCTCAAAATTAAATGCAGGAAGGCAGAAAGAGTAAATGCTTTCTTTTCAGATCATGATGCAATAAAAACTACTTTCAACAAAAAGTTAGGGATAAATAGACCAAAAAGTAATTGGGAACTAAACAATCTCACCTTAAAGAATGATTGGGTGAAGCAGCAAATTATAGATACAATTAATAATTTCACTCAAGATAATGACAATGATGACACGTCATACCAAAATTTGTGGGATGCAGCCAAAGCGGTAATAAGAGGGAATTTTATATCCTTAGAGGCTTACTTGAATAAAACAGAGAAAGAAAAGATTAATGAATTGGGCTTGCAACTAAAAAAACTAAAAAAAGACCAAATTAAAAACCCCCAATCAAATACTAAATTTGAAATTTTAAAATTAAAAGGAGAAATTAAAAATATTGAAAGTAAAAAAAACTATTGAACTAATTAATAAAACTAAGAGTTGGTTCTATGAAAAATCCAATAAAATAGATAAGCCTTTGGTAAATCTGATTAGAAAAAGGAGGGAGGAAAATGAAATTGTTAGTCTTAAAAATGAAAAGGGAGAACTTTCCACCAATGAAGAGGAAATTAGAGAAATAATAAGGAGTTATTTTGCTCAATTTGATGCCAATAAATTTGATAACCTAAGTGAAATGGATGACTACCTCCAAAAATATAGACTTCCCAGACTAACAGAGGAGGAAGTAAATTGCTTGAATAGTCCCATTTCAGAAAAAGAAATGAGGAGGAAGTAAATTGCTTGAATAGTCCCATTTCAGAAAAAGAAATAGAACAGGCAATTAAACAACTCCCTAAGAAAAAATCCCCAGGACCAGATGCTATATAAATTATTTGATAAAATAGGGAATGAAGGAGTCCTACCAAATTCCTTCTATGACACAGACATGGTACTGATACCTAAACCAGATAGGTTGAAAACAGAGAAAGAAAATTATAGACCCATCTCCCTAATGAATATTGATGCTCAAATCTTAAATAAAATATTAGCAAAAAGACTACAGAAAATCATCCCCAGGATAATACACTATGATCAAGTAGGATTTATACCAGGAATGCAGGGGTGGTTCAATATTAGGAAAACTATCAATATAATTGGCTATATTAACAACCAAATTAACAAAAACCATATGATCATCTCAATAGATGCAGAAAAAGCATTTGAAAAAATCCAACATCCATTCCTATTAAAAATGCTTGAGAGTATAGGAATAAATGGACTTTTCCTTAAAATAATCAGCAGCATCTATTTAAAACCATCAGTAAGCATCATATGTAATGGAGTCAAACTGCAACCATTCCCAATAAGATCTGGAGTGAAATAAGGTTTCCCACTATCACTGTTACTATTTAATATTGTATTAGAAATGCTAGCTTTAGCAATAAGAGCTGAGAAAGAGGTTAAAGGAATAAGAATAGGCAATGAGGAAACCAAATTATCACTCTTTGCCGATGATATGATGGTATACTTAGAGAACCCCAGAGATTCTACTAAAAAGTTATTAGAAATAATCCACAACTTTAACAAAGTTGCTGGTTATAAAATAAATCCTGATAAGTCATCAGCATTCTTATATATCACTAACAAAATCCAACACTCAGAGTTACAAAGAGAAATTCCATTGAAAGTAACTACTGATAATATAAAATATTTAGGAATATATCTGCCAAGGGAAAATCAAAAACTGTATGAGCAAAATTACAGACCACTTTTTACATAAATTAAGTCTGATCTAACCACTTGGTAAAATATTAAATGCTCTTGGATAGGGTGAACAAATATAATAAAGATAACAATATTACCTAAACTAAGCTATTTATTTAGCGCTATACCAATCAGACTCCCAAAAAACTATTTTAATGACCTAGAAAAAATAACAACAAAATTCATATGGAAAAACAAAAGGTCAAGAATTTCAAGGGAATTAATGAAAAAAAATCAAATGAAGGTGGCTTAGCTGTACCAAATCTAAAATTATATTATAGAGCAGCAGTTACCAAAACCATTTGGTATTGGCTAAGGAATAGATTAGTTGATCAGTGGAATAAGTTAGGTTCAAGGGACAAAACAGTTAATAACTATAGCAACCTAGTCTTTGACAAACCCAAAGACCCCAGCTTTTGGGATAAGAACTTACTGTTTTACAAAAATTGCTGGGAAAATTGGAAACTAACATGGGAGAAACTAGGCATTGATCCACACTTAACACCGTACACCAAGATAAGGTCAAAATGGGTTCATGACCTAGGCATAAAGAATGAAGTTATTAATAAATTGGAGGAACACAGGATAGTTTACCTCTCAGACCTGTGGAAGGGGAAGGAATTTATGAACAAAGAAGAACTAGAGATCATTACTGGTCACAAAATAGAAAATTTCAACTATACCAAACTGAAAAGTTTTTGTACAAACAACACTAATGCAGACAAGATTAGAAGGGAAGCAATAAACTGGGAAAATATTTTTACAGTCAAAGGTTCTGATAAAGGCCTCATTTCCAAAATATATAGAGAATTACCTCTAATTTATAAAAAATCAAGCCATTCTCCAGTTGAAAAATGGTCAAAGGATATGAACAGACAATTCTCAGATGAAGAAATTGAAACTATTTCTAGTCATATGAAAAGATGCTCCAAGTTATTATTAATCAGAGAATTGCAAATTAAGACAACTCTAAGATACCACTACACACCTGTCAGATTGGCTAAGATGACAGGAAAAAATAATGATGATTGTTGGAGGGGATGTGGGAAAATTGGGGCATTGATGCATTGTTGGTGGAGTTGTGAATGAATCCAACCATTCTGGAGAGCAGTTTGGAACTATGCTCAAAAAGTTATCAAACTGTGCATACCCTTTGATCCAGCAGTGTTACTACTGGGCTTATATCCCAAAGAGATTATAAAGAAGGGTAAGGGACCTGTATGTACACAAATGTTTGTGGCAGCCCTCTTTGTAGTGGCTAGAAACTGGAAACTGAATGGATGCCCATCAGTTGGAGAATGGTTGAATAAATTGTGGTATATGAATATTATGGAATATTATTGTTCTGTAAGAAATGACCAACAGGATGATTTCAGAAAGGCCTGGAGAGACTTACACAAACTTATGCTGAGTGAAATGAGCAGGACCAGTAGATCATTATATATTTCAACAACAATACTATATGATGACCAGTTCTGATGGACCTGGCCATCCTCAGCAAGGAGATGAACCAAATCATTTCCAATGGAGCAGTAATGAACTGAACCAGATACGTCCAGAGAAAGAACTCTGGGAGATGATTAAAAACCATTACATTGAATTCCCAATCCCTATATTTTTGCCCATCTGAATTTTTTATTTCCTTCACAAGCTAATTGTACAATATTTCAGAGTCTGATTCTTTTTGTACAGCAAAATAACGGTTTCGTCATGTATACTTATTGTGTATCAAATTTATATTTTAATATATTAAACATCTACTGTCATCCTGCCATCTGGGGGAGGGGGTAGGGGATAAGAGGTGAAAAATTGGAACAAGAGTTTTGGCAATTGTTAATGTTGTAAAGTTACCCATGCATATAACCTGTAATAAAAGGCTATTAAAAAAAAAAAAGAAGAAGAAGAAATGATCAACAGGATGATTTCAGAAAGGCCTGGAGAGACTTACACAAACTGATGCTGAGTGAAATGAGCAGGACCAGGAGATCATTATATACTTCAGCAACAATACTATATGATGACCAGTTCTCATGGCCCTGGCCATCCTCAGCCATGAGATCAACCAAATCATTTCCAATGGAGCAGTAATGAACTGAACCAGATACGCCCAGAGAAAGAACTCTGGGAGATGACTAAAAACCATTACATTGAATTCCCAATCCCTATATTTTTGCCCATCTGAATTTTTTATTTCCTTCACAAGCTAATTGTACAATATTTCAGAGTCTGATTCTTTTTGTACAGCAAAATAACAATTTGGTCATGTATACTTATTGTGTATCTAATTTATATTTTAATATATTTAACATCTACTGGTCATCCTGCCATCTGGGGAAGGGGTGGGGGGTAAGAGGTGAAAAATTGGAACAAGAGGTTTGGCAATTGTTAATGCTGTAAAGTTACCCATGCATATAACCTGTAAATAAAAGGCTATTAAATTAAAAAAAAAAGTTGGAGTCTTTGCCTTTGTCAAAGATTAGATTACTATATTCATTGACTGTTTTTTCCTATGAACCTAACCTACTCCACTGATCAACTACTCTATTTCTTAGCCAATAACAAAAGGTTTTGATGACTGCTGCTTTACAATATAATTTTATGCCTGACACAGCTAGGGCACCTACATAGACATTTTTTTTCATTAATTTCCTTGAAATTCTTGAACTTTTTCTTCCAGATGAATTTTGTTATTATTTTTTTTCTAAATCTGAAAGATAATTTCTTGAAATTTTGACTGGTATGGCATTAAATAAGTAGATTAATTTAGATACTATGGTCATTTTTATTATATTCACTCAGATGACCCATGGACACTTGACAATTTTCCAATTGATTTGATCTCACTTTTTTATGGTAAGTATTCTGTAGTTGTATTCATATAGTTCCTTACTTTCCCTTGGCAGATATCTATCCCAAAAGTTTTATACTATTGATAGTTATTTTAGATAGAATTTCTTCTTGTGATTCTTACTAGCTGGACTTTGTTGGTAATATATAAAAATGCTGATGTTTTATGTGGATTGAATTTGTATCATGCAACTTTGATAAAATTGTGAATTGTTCATAGTAGTTTTTTTTTTAGTTGATTGTCTAGGGTTCTCTAGAATACCATCATCTGCAAGGAGTGATAATTTGGTTTCTTCATTACCTACTTTAATTCCTTTAATTTCTTTTTCTTCTCTTATTTCCAAAGCTGACATTTCTAATACAATATTGAATAGTAATAGTGATAGTGGCAACCTTGTTTCATACCTAATCTTATTGAGAATGGTTCCAGTTTGTCCCCATTACATATGATGCTTGCTGAGGGTTTTAAATAGATGCTACTGATCATTTTAAGGAAAAGTCCATTTATTCCTATAATCTCCAGTGTTTTTAATAGGAATGGTAGATTTTATCAAATGCTTTTCCTGCATCTATTGAGATAATCACATGGTTTTTATTAATTTGGTTATTGATATAATCAATTATGCTAATAGTTTTCCTAGTATTGAACCAGCCCTGCATTCTTGGTATAAACCCTTGTGATGTATTATCCTCGGGATGACTTTCTGGAATCTCTTTGCCAATTTTTTATTTAAGATTTTTGTATCAATATTCATTAGGGAAATTGGTCTATAATTTTCTTTTTTTGTTTACCTGGTTTAGGTATCAGCACCATATCTGCATCTTAAAAGAAATTTGGTAAGACTCCTTTTTCCCTATTTTTTTCAAATAGTTTGGATAATATTGGAATTGATTTTAAATGACTGGTAGAATTCACATGTAAATCCATCTAGCCCTGGAGATTTCTTTCTTTTTTTTTTTTTTCTTATTATAGCAACTTTTTATTGACAGAATCCATGCCAGGGTAATTTTTTTTTTTACAACATTATCCCTTGCACTCACTTCTGTTCCGATTTTTCCCTCCCACCCTCCACCCCCTCCCCTAGATGGCAAGCAGTCCTATATATGTTGAATATGTCTTAGTATATCCTAGATACAATGTATGTGTGCAGATCCAAACAGTTTTCTTGTTGCACAGGGAGAATTGGATTCAGAAGGCAAAAATAACCCCGGAAGAAAAACAAAAATGCAACCAATTTACATTCATTTCCCAGTGTTTTTTCTTAAGGAGTTGTTTAATAGCTTGTTCTATTTCTTTTTCTAAAATGGGATTATTTAAATAATTTGTTTTCTCTTCTGTTAACCTGGCCAATCTGTATTTTGTAGATATTCTTCAATTTCACTTAGATTATGAAATTTATTGACATATAATTTGGCAAAATAACTTTTAATTATTGCTCTAATTTTCTTTTCATTGGTGGAAATTCTTTTCATTTTTGAGACTAACAGTTTGATTTTCTTCTTTCATTTTTCTAATAAAATTAACTAAAGTTTTATCTATTTTTTGACTTTTTCATCAAACCAAGACTTAGTTTTATTTACTAATCAAATATTTTTTTATTTTCAGTTTTATTAATCTCCCCTTTTATTTGTAGAATTTCAAATTTGTTATTTAATTGGGGGATTTTAATTTGTTCTTTTTCTAGCTTTTTTGATTCATTGACCTTCTCTTTCACTATTTTATGCAAGTAAACATATATAGTTGTAAAAATTTCCCCAATTACTACTTTAGCTGCATCTCACAAATTTTGGTATGTTGTCTCATTATTATCATTGAATTGGTTGAAATTATTGATTGTGTCTATGATTTGTTGTTTCACACATTCATTCTTTAGGATAAAATTATTTAGTTTCCAATTAATTTTGGTCTATTTCCTCCTGGCCTTTTATTGTATTTAATTTTTATTGCATCATGATCTGAAGAAAATTCATTTACTACTTTTGCCTTTTCACATTTGATTTTGAGGTCTTTGTGCCCTAATATATGGTCAATTTTTGTATAGGTTCCATGAACTGCCAAGAAAAAAGTGCACTCCTTTCTGTCTCCATTCAATTTTCTCCAAAGTTCTATCATACCTAACATTTCTAAACTTCTAAGTTTACCTCCTTAAGTTCTTTCTTTTTCATTTTGTGGTTTGATTTATCTAGTTCTGAGAAAGCAAGGTTGAGATTCTATATTATTATACTTTTGATGTTTATTTCTTCTTGCAGCTTAGGAATTTAGTTGCTATACCACTTGGTGCATATATGTTTAGTATTGATATTACTTCATTATCTATAGTACACTTTAGAAAGATATAGTAACTGTGTTAGCAGAATACATATTCTTTTCTTTTTTTTATTAATCTGTACCTCCAACTATCTTCTTTCACAATGAAACAAAAACAATTAAGCAAAAAATAATTTTAAAAACACTGTTCAGTAAAAATAAAATCACTTTAGGCCGTGTCTGAAAACATCTCTTTCTGCATTTCTAGTTCATTGCTTCTCTTGGACTTCTATCATCTTCATGTCATGTCATGTTCATCTTGGTTCTTTTGGACTTGTGGTTTGTCAATGCATTATTCAGAGTACCATAGTTTTTTTTTTCCTTTAAAATTGTTCTTTTTTTATTGTTTTCATTTACTTATTATGATATTTATATTATTTTTACATTTCTACTCATTTCATTCTATATCATTTTATAGAAGTTTTTCTGCTTTCCTCTAAAACTGTTCAAGAAATAGAATCTTTGGAATAGAGGCAAGTTTGGATAATATTTATTTAGATAATATAATTAAATATAATTATATTCACTGAATGATAAATGTACTAGTTGAATTTTCTTACAATAGTAATAGTTTTCGGAATATTATAATAATCATAGGTTTAAAGTTTTCAACTATGTAATGTAAGTCAGGTTTTCCATGCAGTTTGCAGAATAAGAACAAGTTGCATAAAAGTTTTCATAAATCTCTAAGCCTATCATAACCTAACTAGAGTCAGATATGGGGGGGGGAGAGAAGGGGGGTATGAGATTCTGAAGGGATGGGATTGGCTTCCTGTGTCCACTTTGAAGAGGTGGGAGTGTCTAGAGATTCTAATTGGCTTTTTTGTTTGTTTTTGTTTTTTGATTTATTTATTTATTTTTACTATAATAACTTTTTTTATTAACAGAACACATGCCAGGGTAATGTTTTTTACAACATTATCCCTTGCACTCACTTCTGTTCTGATTTTTCCCCTCTCTCCCTCCACCCCCCTCCCCTAGATGGCAAGCAGTCCTATATAAGTTGAATATGTTGCAGTATATCCTAGATACAATATATGTGTGCAGAACCAAACAGTTCTCTTGTTGCACAGGGAGAATTGGATTCAGAAGGTAAAAATAACCCAGGAAGAAAAACAAAAATTCAAACAGTTTACATTCATTTCCCAGTGTTCTTTCTTTGAGTGTAGCTACTTCTGTCCATCATTGATCAATTGAAACTGTATTAGGTCTCTTTGTCAAAGAAATTGACTTCCACCAGAATACATATTCACACAGCATCATGACTGCTGCTTTATAATATAATTATAGATCAGGTACAGCTAGGCCACCTTCATTTGATTTTTTTTCATTAATTCCCTTGATATTCTCGACCTTTTATTATTCCATATGAATTTTGTTATTATTTTTTCTAGATCATTAAACTATTTTCTTGGGAATCTCATTGGTATAGCACTAAATAAATAGATTAGTTTAGGGAGTATTGTCATCTTTATTATATTCTCTTGGCCTATCCAAGAGCACTTAATATTTTTCCAATTATTTAAGTCTGACTTTATTTGTGTGGAAAGTTTTTTTGTAATTTTGTTCATATATAATTCCTGACTTTCCTTTGGTAGTTGGATTCCCAAATATTTTATGCTGTCAACAGTTATTTTGAATGGAATTTCTCTTTGTATCTCTTGCTGTTGGATTTTGTGGGTGATGTATAAAAATGCTGAGGATTTATTTTATAGCCTGCAACTTTGCTAAAGTTATGAATTATTTCTAATAGCTTTTTAGTAGAATCTCTAGGGTTCTCTAAGTATACCATCATATCATCTGCAAAGAGTGATAGTTTGGTTTCCTCATTGCCTACTCTAGTTCCTTTAAGCTCTTTCTTTACTCTTATTGCCGAGACTAGTTGTTTCTAATACAATATTGAATAATAATGGTGATAGTGGGCAACCTTGCTTCACTCCAGATCTTACTGGGAAAGGTTCCAGTTTTTTCCCATGGCATATGATGCTTACTGACGGTGTTATATATATGCTCCTGACTATTTTAAGAAAAAGTCCATTTATTCCTATACTCTCGAGTGTTTTTATTAGGAATGGATGTTGGATTTTATCAAATGCTTTTTCTACATCAATTGAGATAATCATATGAGTTTTGTTAGTTTGGTTATTGATATAGTCGATTATGTTAATAGTTTTTCTAATATTGAACCAGCCCTGCATTCCTGGTACGAATCCTACTTGGTCATAGGGTATTATCCTGGGGATGATTTTCTATAATTTTTTTGCTAATATTTTATTTAAGATTTTAGCATCAATATTCATTAGGGAGATTGGTCTATAATTTTCTTTATCCGTTTTCATCCTACCTGGTTTAGGTATCAGTCCCATGTCTGTGTCATAAAAGGAGTTTGGTAGGACTCCTTCAATCCCTATTTTTTCAAATAGTTTATATATCATTGAAGTTAATTGTTCTTTAAATGTTTGGTAGAATTCACATGTAAATCCATCTGGTCCTGAGGATTTTTTCTTAGGGATTTGGGTAATAGGTTGTTCTATTTCTTTTTCTAAAATGGGACTGTTTAGGATATTTACTTCTTCCTCTGTTAAGCTATATTTTTGAAGGTATTCTTCCATTTCATTTAAGTTGTCGAATTTATTGCCATAAAGTTGGGCAAAGTAATTCCTAATTATTGCTTTAATTTCCTCTTCGTTAGTGGCGAGTTATCCCTTTTCATTTTTAAGACTAACAATTTGATTTTCCTCTTTCCTTTTTTTAATCGGATTTACTAAGGGTTTGTCTATTTTGTTGGTTTTTTTCATAGAACCAACTCTTAGTTTTATTAATTAATTCAATAGTTTTTTTACTTTCAATTTTATTGCTCTCTCCTTTTATTTTTAGAATTTCAAGTTTAGTGTTTGATTGGAGGTTTTTAATTTGTTCCTTTTCTAGCATTTTTAGTTGCAAGTCCAGTTCATTGACCTTCTCTTTCTCTATTTTATGCAAGTAGGCCTCTAGAGATATGAAATTTTCCCTTATTACCCCTTTGGCTGCATCCCACACATTTTGGTATGATTTCTCATTATTGTTGTTTTCTTGGGTGAAGTTATTAATTATGCATATGATTTGATGTTTTACCCAATCATTCTTTACTATGAGATTATTTAGTTTCCAATTATTTTTTGGTCTACTTTCCCCTGGCTTTTTGTTGAATATAATTTTTATTGCATCGTGGTCTGAAAAGGATGCATTTACTATTTCTGCCTTACTGCATTTGAGTTTGAGGTTTTTATGTCCTAATATATGTTCTATTTTTGTATAGGTTCCATGAACTGCTGAAAAGAAAGTGTACTCCTTTCTGTCTCCATTTTGTTTTCTTCAGAGATCTATCATATCTAACTTTTCTAGTATTCTATTTACCTCTTTGACTTCTTTCTTATTTATTTTGTGGTTCGATTTGTCTAATTCTGAGAGTGCAAGGTTGAGATCTCCCACTGTTATAGTTTTGCTGTCTATTTCTTCTTGCAGCTGTCTTAATTTCTCTTTTAAGTATTTAGATGCTACACCACTTGGTGCATATATGTTTAATATTGATATTGCTTCATTATCTATGCTACCCTTTAGCAAGATAATGCCCTTCCTTATCTCTTTTAATTAGATCAATTTTTTGCTTTGGCTTGATCTGAGATCAGGATGGCTACCCCTGCTTTTTTAACTTCCCCTAAAGCATAGTAGATTTTGCTCCAACCTTTTACCTTTACTCTGCATGTATCTCCCTGCTTCAGGTGTGTTTCCTGTAAACAATATATTGTAGGATTCTTGCTTTTAATACATTCTGCTAACCACTTCCTCTTTATGGAGGAGTTTACCCCATTCACATTTATGGTTAAAATTACCAATTCTGTATTACTTGCCATCTTGTTAATCCCTGTTTATGCTTTTCTCCCTTCTTTCCCCTTTACTGCCCCTTCCCAGTATTAAATTTGTGAGCACCACTTGCTTCTCACAGCCTTCCCTTTTTAGCATCCCTCCCTGCCACCTTAGATTTCCTCCCCCTATCTTTCTCCTTTCCCTCACAGTTTCTGTATTCCCTTCTGCTTAACTTATTCTTTCCCTTTTCACTTTTCCCTTCTCACTTTTCAATGAGGTGGGAGAAGTTTCACCATAAATTGAATATGTCTAAAATTTTTTCTCTTAAAGCCAATTCTGATGGCAGTAAGATACCCACTATATTCATCCCCCTCCATTCTTTCTCTCAGATAATAGGTTTCCTTTGCCTCTTCATGAGATGTAGTACCCCCACTTTACCCTTTTTCTGGTACAATATCCTTTCCACCTCTAATTTCATCTATATGTATTCTTTATACATCTTTATAGCAGAAATATTGTTCCCAAGATTTCTTTTTACCTTTTTAGGTTTCTCTTGAGTTCTATATTTGTAGATCAAACTTTTTGTTAAGTTCTGGTTTTTTCATCAAAAATAGGTGAAATTTGCTTATTTTGTTGAATGACCATATTCTTCCCTGGAAAAAGATGCTCATTCTGGCTGGGTAAGTTATTTTTGGTTGCATACTGAGTTCCTTAGCCTTTTGGAATATCATATTCCAGGCCCTTCGATCTTTTAATGTAGATGCTGCTAGATCCTGGGTGATCCTTATTGTGGCTCCTCTATATTTGAATTGGGTTTTTCTAGCCGCTTGCAATATTTTTTCCTTTGTCTGAGGGATCTGGCATTTGGCCACTATATTTCTTGGTGTTTTGATTTTTAGGATTCCTTTCAGTAGGTGATCAATGAATTCTTTCAATGTCTATTTTACCCTCTCTTTCTATGACTTCTGGGCAGTTCTCTTTGATAATTTCCTGGAAAATAGTGTCCAGGCTCTTTTTTTCATCATATTTTTCTTAGAGTCCAATAATTCTCACATTGTCTCACCTAGACCTATTTTCTAGGTCTGTTGTTTTCCTGAGAAGGTATTTCACATTTTTCTCCATTGTTTGATTTTTTTGGTTTTGCTTGACTGATTCTTGTTGTCTCCTCGAGTCAGTGAAGTATTTTCTTCACTCACTTTTTTTATATCTTTTTTCTTATTGTCCAATTGAGTTGTTTTGTTCTATGGAATTTTTTTCCATTTCACCAATTTTATTTTTTAGAGAGCTATTTTCTCTTTCCAGTTCACTAATCCTATTTTTCAAGGATTTGATTTCTTTATCTACTCTGTATTTAAATGAGTGGGATGACTTCTCCAGACTCTCTTGCCAAGCCTCCCTCTCCTTTTCCCATTTTTCTTCTAGCTCTCTTGTGAGAGCCTTTTTAATTTCTTCTATGAGATTCATCTGTGCTGAGGAACAGATGATCTCCTCCTTTGGGGATTTGTAGTCTCCTCAGGGTTTGAAGTCTGCTCTCTATCCATATAAAAGCTGTCAATGGTTAAGGTCCTTTTCATTTTTTTGCTCATTTTGTAAGAGAAGAATCAGAGACAAACTAGCCAAGAAAAAAAGAAGAAAAAAACAAACAAATGGAATCTGCTTTTTTGGGGGGAGAGGCTGGGTGGTATTACCGAGCTTCCTTTACAGACTGCGGGGGGCAGCATCGAGGCACCAGTAGGACTGTGCTGTGCCTGCACTCTGAGACTCTGAGAGCATGTTGAGATGCTGTGGGGGAGGGGTGGCCAGGTCCCAAGAAACTCCTGCTGTTTGGGGTTGTATTCTTCACCCTAGTGTTTTTAACTTCTCTGCTGGGCTACTGACTTGCTGTCAGGGCACAGTATCTGATCCTGTAGCAAAGCTCTGCCCACAGAGTGGCTGAGATCACACCGCAACCCCACTCCGGTCTTCTCGACTGTGAGCTGTCTCCCATGCTCTCACAGCCGCTGCCCTCAGCCTGTGCACAATCTAGAACCATCCCCGCTCTTGAGCAAAAACAGACCTTTCCTGTCGAATCTCAAGGATATCTTCTTTTGGTAACTATTTGTGGGGTTTTTTTCAATTAAGCATTAATTCAGAGGCTTGTCATGAAATGAATTCTAAGAGAAAACACGGAGCCTACACAGCTGTGTGCCTCCTCTCCACCATCTTGGCTAGAAGTCCGATTCTCATTTGTTTATCCCTGGTCTTACCTACAGGCAAACTTTAAGAATAAACTGTGAGAACTTAGCAGCAACCAATTGTGCAGGGTTTTCTCCTTGTTCACAGTTGAAGGGGGTGAAGGGAGAAGTGAGTGGAAGAGTTACACACACACACACACACACACACACACACACAAAAGTGAGTTTTTGTAATCAAGGACAAATTAATTATGTTTTCAAATTGAATATTAGATAAAATTAGAATAGTGTATTATCAAATATGCTAGTTGATTGGAGAGATATAACAATTTTAACCAATCTTCTATCAGAACATTTCTATTAGAATACTGACAGTTGCTGAGTACAGACTAGTAGAGAAATTAAGTGTGAAAGACAGAATTATTTTATGCTTCCATGTCTTTCCTTCATAATACACAATACAATATTATATATAATTTGCCTTATATGTAACATATATTACTATAGATAATAATATACATAATGCTACATATTATATATAACATTATATATATGTGCAGTTGTGTGTGTTGTACACATATACAGTCTATAAGCCATATATATCCATATATACCTATATATGTGCATATATGTCACCTTGCTGGCACAGTAGATAAAGTAGCAAACCTCATTTTTCCTTAATTCAAAATATAGTTTCCAACACCTAATAGCTGTGTCATTCTGGACAGGTTACTTAACTCTTTATATCGAAGTTTCCTTGTCTGTAAAATGAGCTAGAGAAGTAAATGGCAAACTATTATAATATCTGTGCCAAGAAAACCCTAAATGAGATCACAAAGAATTTTACACAACTGAAATGATTGGCCAACAATAATATGTTTATGTCATTATATATATTATGCATCGTATATATTGCATATGGCTTCCTCAAATTTTTGAAATTTATACATTTTTCATTACTAAGTTTTGGCAGCAAAAAATTAATCAATATTACTCATAGAAGCTACTATCAATGTTATCCAACATACTAAGAGTTACTAAATATGCCTCTATACAATTGCCAAATTGATGTGCTTCAAAAATTAAAATGATAATGAAATGGATCATTTAGCTAATTAAGAGCATGATACCAATAAAGTCAAGGATTTTATCTCCTCATTCTATTTAACTTTGCAATATTTGATTACCATTAATGACATTTCAGAAATTTCAATAATTCTAGAAATTCATACCCTTTACATTAGATTTGTAGTTAAAAGGGAACTTAAAGAACATATTGTTATTTGTTGTTCAGTCATTTTCAGTCTTATCTGACTCTTTATGCCTCCATTTGGGGTTTCCCTGGGCAGACACTAAAATAGTTTGCATTTCCTTCTCCAGTAAATTTTTCAGATGAGGAAACTGAGGTGAACAGGGTGAAGTGACTTTTCCAGGTTACAGTAATAAATGTCTAGGGTCAGATTTGAAATCAAGAAGATGAGTCTCCCTGACTTTAGGCCTTGCATTCAATACACTGTAGCACTTAGTTGCAAAAATTATATAATCCACGCTATTCATTTAAATAGATAAGGAATCTGAGATACCAAGAAATTGTGATGGCTAAGTTTCAAGAATTCTGTGCAGAAAAGATGGGATTTGAACCCATATCTACTAAGTCAAAAATCCTGTTCTTTACACTGAGAATATAGAATATTTAGCATAAATCCATTCCTAAATCTAGAGTGTATTCCTAAACCATTTACCAATGGTGCATGAAGTAAAAAATACATAGGTAAGATGGCATATTTTTCTGTATGTGGTGTTGGGATTTAAAGAATGGTCTTAATTCCATTTTCTATAATATGGTAATTTTGTAATATAAAGTTATTGCTCTGTTAGAATATCTCTAAACCCTTATTGCTTTGTCTCTTCCTAACCCAATTCAACTTATTCACATTTGCTATGGTAATTTTCCTAAAATGTAAGTGACAGCATAGTCAGTAAAGTTCAATGACTCCATATTGGTTCAAAGACTTAAATTCCTTCATTTTACCTTCAAAGCTCTTCCCACACAGGATCTTTCCAACTTTTTTCATCTTTTGGGGGATTGCCCCATGTACTATACAATCTAGTCATACTGGCCTATTTACTGTTTCATTTATAGTATTTCTAATCTTTTGGCTTTGGACTTTTGCACTGGACTGTGTGAAATGATGGAGGAAATAGTTTCTATAAAACCTGGGAAGACTTACACGAATTGATGAAAAGTGAAGTTTGCAGAACTAAGATAACATTGTACAGAGTAATAACTATATTTTAATAATGACCAACTGGATAGACTTAGAGACTATCTAAGACAATTAGAAGGAAAATGATATTCATCAGAAAAAAATTGATGGACTCTAAGTGTAAAGTAAACTACATTTTTTTCACTTTTTTAAATTGCTTTCCCTTCTCTCCATATAGCTAATATGGAAATAATTTTTGCATAACTTCATATGTTATAATGGACATTGTATTTCTTTCCTTTCAGTGAATAGAGGAGGAACTGGAAGCAAAGAGAGAATTTGGAAATAAAAAAATGTACTTTTAAAATTATCAAATAAAATGTAAAATAAGCTTATTTATAGCAAGAACTTTTTCTTCCTTCCTTCCTTCCTTCCTTCTTTCCTTCTTTTCTTTCTATGAAGGTAGAGAAAAGTACATATTATAGTCGCCATCCACATTGTTTCATGCCCAGTTCTCTTCTCATTACTGGAACACAACTGAATTAAAAAACTAATGATAAATCATTACTCCCACCTCTTGGCAGAGAGGTAAAGGTACAAAATGAGATAAGTATTCTTATACATGGACAATATGATGATTTTTTTTTTTTTGCTTGACTATGCTTATTTGTTTCAAGGGAGAATTTCTACTTGGGGAGTGATGGAGAGGTGAGTTAGTAAGTACGGATAGACAATGGAAAAGGCATCAGTAAAAGATTTTTTTAATGTAAAGAATAAAACAAAAGTATAGAATGGGGCCTACTACTCAGAAAACTTAAGTGACTTGCCCACATTCACACAGCTAGTAAATATCCTGGATAGTATTTGAACCCATGCCTATCTGACTCCAAGTAAAGCATTTTAGCTATAATATCAAGCTGGCTCTTTCAAGAAATACACAATAAAAATTCATCTTCAGATGTGAGTAACAATGCAAACACAGTCAATCAATGGGTAGCTACTCTCCATGTTTAACACAATGAATGTCTTAGATATTGGGGGAGGGTGGTAGAATGGAAGAAGAAGGGTATTTTAGGTGGGAAAATACTGTGCATCATAGAAACAGACTAACTTAGATCATTGAGGTAGGCTCTAGTTATTCTTTTGAAAACAAGCTTATAATTGAAATTTCATAATTTAGCAAAAGAACAAAGGAATAGAGGGTCTCAAACATAGACAGGTTGACTCATAAAACACGTCTTCAGAACAAATTCAGGAGCTGAACCAGATTTTTTAATGAAATATAATTCACCATGATTTATTTATTAGTTATTCGATAAAATAAAATAGAACACAAGGGTCTTTTACTATCAACTACATGAGTTGCATAGTGTATGTACTACAATTAATAACCATATATTTTATGGGAGGAAGTGTTATATAAGCAAGTTCAGAATCAGAAATCTTTGGATTAATTCCCATCTGCAGCATTAACATATGTGACCATGGGCAAAGTGATTAACCTCTCTAAATCTGATTTATTTTTTCCATATTAAATATAAAGATTTATGGAAACGAGTTCCTTCAGTGTAGATCAACATTTTTCAGATGCCTCGTGATTTAATTCAAAAAGCTGGAATTTGTTTTTGGTGGAAGGAGAGCAGCTAGTTGGAACAAAAAATTACACACACACATATTCAGAATCAAGAATAATTTGTAAAATCTATACTCAAAATACTAATTTCAAATTGTATAAAGGTCATGTTTAATACAATTGACTACACACTAATCACTCTATGCACAATTCTCTTCAACAGTGGGATTGGTGTGAGAAAGATACACTGAAAGAGCTCTATAATCTGGGCTATTTAACTCAGATGATTCAAGAAGGTTGCTAATGAGTCTATACTTTTGCTTTTAATCCTGTGTGGACTAGTAACTTCTGTGATGAAGATTTATTTTATGGACAAAAGTTAGACCTCCTAACCATATCTAGTTGGGTCTCAAATCCTGTATTTGAAACAAGCAACCACACTATTTGTGCAAAATATTTTAAAGAAGCCACGTGCTGGTGAAGTTTAGGGATTTTCTCTACAACCACCTGTATTTTCCCTTTGTGGGTTTTGTTCATGATATGAGAGGAAAATATCATCTTATATTTATAAAGGACAGCTACTATTAATTAACACACCTTCATGTTACTATTAAAACCAAGGACTTCCCCTAAAGATTCCTGAAGATACTAATCAGAGGAGGCCAAAGTGGAAAGTTTATGATCCCCCACCTCCCTTAAGAGTATCTAGTTACAATTATATCCTTCTTGTTACAACTATCATTTAAAATACACGATTAAAAAGGTGGTTGTGGTGGTAGTGGATAGTAATGTGTCCAATTCAACTTGATTCCTTTTGGATTTTCTTGGTACAGAAAACTCATTTCCCTCTATATATTTTACAGATGAGAAAACTAAGACAAACAAGAGAAAGTGATTTTCCCAGAGTCACATAGCTAGTAAAAATCTGAAGCCACATTTGAACTCAGTTCTTCCTGACTTCAGGACTTGGACTCCATCTACTGCTACCTAGATGCTCTTAAGGTTACAAAGTATAAAGTAATTAGTTTTGACAAACAGGTATACATAATATAGCTGCTTAACTTAGTCAGATCAGCCTTTTCTATGTTCCCTTGTTTATAGGTCTAAATACATGTGTCTTATGCTGGCACTGAATATTAAATTTAATTATTTTAATAGTATTTTATTTTTTCAAACATATATAAAATTAGTTTTCAACATTCATTTCCACAATTCCAAAATTTTTATCCTTCCTTCTTTTCCCTTTCCTTACCCCAAGACAGCAAAAAATCTGATATAGGTTAAATATGTGCAATTTTTAAAAATATATTTCCATGTTTGTCATGCTGTGCAAGAAAAATCAGAGTAATAGAGGGGAAAAAAACATGAGAAAGAAAAAAAGTAAAAATGAACTAACAAAAAAAAAAGTGAGATACTATTCTTCAAACACACTTAGTCTCCATAATTCCCTCTTTGGATGCAGATTACATTTTCCATCCCAAGTAATAATTTTCATTATAACAACTCTTCCAGAGTGCTAATATAAATCATTCCTCTGTTGATCTCTTATAGAAGCATGTATTATTTAATTTTAAGAAGTTGAAGCAATATCAGTCTGCTATTTATTTCACAGAGCTATAACTAGAGATTCCTACAAGTAGGAATTTGGAATCTGTGTTTTGGATCAATGAAATGTGGAGGGCATTGACAGAATTTATATTCCAGGAGGGTAGAAACAATTGATCTAAACGAGGTTAGCAGGAATAATTGATTTAAGTAAAAAACAATCAGATGACACAATTCTGCTTCCTTGTGGCTACAGACTAAGTCATCTTCTCTAGGGCCTAACAATACAGTAGAGCACCAGACTATAGTTAGAAAGATCTTAGTTCAAAATCTTACCTTACCACTTAACAGGGTGACATTGGACAAGTCACTTAATCCCTTCTTACTTCAGTTATCCATGTGTGAAATGGGGGCAGATGACTAGACAACAACAACATACCTTCACTGCCATCACATTCACCTTTCATTAGCAACCTTTCAAGCAGTAACTTTTTAATTTTAATACCTTGACCTCCAGCTCATAGAGTAGTATCTAATAACTTCTTGCTCTCAGTAGGGCATTATGTTCAAGTGAATTCCCTCCCCCTAACTGATAGTATGTTTCAAGTTGATTTATGAGTACATTTATGCTGCATGTACCAGGTGCATTTTGTGACTTTTGCCCCAGGTACTAAAACTGCTAGTTACAGCTTTAGTTCTTTGAATCAATAAAGCAAACCATATGCCTACTCATACCTTCTTACTTGTGCATGACTTTAGTTTCAAAGACTGTTAACACCATGTTAAAAATTCAAGAGTTATTTGTCACAGCTAGAGGCATGATATTATAGGAATAATAGCAAGAATAGGGACTGAAATTGGGAAGATCAGAACTCAGAAATTGTACAGGTGGGATAAATGTTTTAGAGAAATATATGTTTATGTGAGCAGCAGGTAATTTTAGGGAAATGAAGAGGCTTTCTAGATGGCATAAAAAGGCTCTGAGATATTGTGGGCAGACTATTGGAGCAGATTTGTTCAGAAATACCTGAATACAATCTTCATCTCATGCACTTACTAGCTAGGTCATTAATAAACCATATGGCCTTCACTTTCCATAACTATATAAATGGGATATTATGATGATTAAATAAATTAATGTATTCAAAATTCTTTACAAACCTCAAAGTCATTATAAAAGTGAGCCACAATCACTATGATTCTCATTATATCAAATCTCATATACAGTATCTTCCAAGCAAGGATTCTTGCATACTATTGATCTAAGCATTTTGGGTTTGATTACATACTGCTAAAATGTCCCACACACATCCATTAAGATTGAATTGCTATAGAGTGTGGGAAATGTATAATTTCAGAAGAGATCTTTTAAATTCTGAATTGCTGAGACATAATGATAAAAGGGCTCAGATATAGTGAATGGAACAGAATTGGTCATAAGCACTTGAGTTCAAATTCTACCTTAGACACATAGTAGTTAGGTCTTTTATGAACTATATGACTCTAACTTTCCACAATTATAAAACTGGAATAATATTAGCACCTATCTCACAGCACTATTATAGTAATTAAACAAAATAATGGGTGCAAAATTCTTTGCAAACCTCAAAGTACTATGTAAACATGAGCTATTTTCATTACCATTATTGTGCCATAACTTATATACAGCATATTATGGGAAAATTACATTCCCATGATAAGGCAACATATGCCTCAGTAACTTTTCAAAATCTATTGAAGGTTTATAAAAATTCTCAACTTTTGAAACATGCTTCTGAAATGCAGTATTTATGGCTCTAGTCAAACTCCCAGAAGCTGGATGTCATAAGACTTAAGCAAAAAAAGTACCTCAAGTTCTTACTACAATGGTCTCTCTTGTGTGAGAAAACTGGCTAACACTCAGACTCTCAAAGCAGCTGGAGAAAGACAACTAAGCTTCTGTCTGACTGATATATTTGAGAGATGTAGGAATGAATTTCTCCAATAGCATTTTATGAATTTTCTTGACTTACTATACTTTACAGTCATTTTCCTTCATGTTTTCCATATGGGAAACTTCCTTAATTGGGTCCCCTGTACATATCTGCAACATCCGACTGTCCTTGACCCCATAAGAAATTACCACATTCTGCCATTGCTAACTAATTAATTCTCAAGGAAAGCATTCCTTTGACTACAGGGCTATGGCTTTGAATATAGAAGGGATATGGGAAAATTGGGACACTAATACAATATTGTTGGAGTTGTGAACTGATCCAACCATTCAGGAGAGAGATTTTGGATTATGCTAAATGGGTTATCAAACTGGTATACTCTTTGATCCAGTAATGTCTCTACTTAGCTTGTATCCTAAAGAGATCATGCAAAAGGGAAAAGGACCTTTATGTACAAAAGTTTGTAGCAGCCCTTTTTGTAATGGAAAAGAACTAAAAACTGAGTGGATGTCCATCAGTTGGATAATGTCTGAATAAGTTATGGCACATGAATGTTAGGGAGCATTATTGTTCTATAAAAATGATCAGTAGGAGGATTTTACAGAAGCCTGGAGAGACTTACCTGAACTGATGCTAAGTGAAGTGAGTAGAACCAGGAGAATATTGTATACAGCAAGAGCAAGATTATACAATGATCATTTCAAACAGATGTGGCTCTTTTCAACAGTGAGGTGATTCAGGCCAGTTCCAATGGTCTTATGATGGAGAGAGCAATGTGCACCCAGAGAGAGAAGTGTGGGGAATGAGTGTGGATCACAACATAGTATTTTCACCTTTTTATTGTTTGCTTGCATTTTGTTTTCTTTTTCTTTTTTTTTCCTTTTTGAATTGATTTTTCTTGTATAAATGATAATTGTGGAAATATGTATAGAAAAATTGCACATGTTTAACATACTGGATTACTTGACATCTAGGGAAGGAGACAGGGGGAAGGGAAGAAAAAATTTGGAACACAAGATTTTGCAAAGGTGAATGTTAAAAATTATGCATATTTTGATAATAAACAGCTATAATCAAAAAAGAGAGAGAAAAGTCTTATTTTTTGGCCATATTCCCTACTATTTTTCACTACTTCACTGCCACTCTTATCAACACACAACTATTAAATGACATTAACTTTTTTTTTATTTTTTAAATTGAAAAATATACGTGCATGTATACATGGAGGGGGGCAGAGACGGAATTTATTAGGATATTCCTCATCAACTGATGTCCTCATAACCCAGTTTATGAAATTCTAAAAAAGGGATTGGCAGGTAATAGATGCAATGAGGTAATGATGTCTTAGATAACATTTTAAGAAGTTTCTACACATTTTTACCCCTGTCTGCCCAAAGTATCATTTGTGCCTTTGGGTGGCTTTTTTACAAGTAAGGTAGGAGCTGATTCAGAAGACAGTTTTGAGGAGTGGGAGTTCTATAAAGGGAAAGACATCTATTTAAAAAGAATCCAGTCTTTGAGAGAGAAGCATTCCCTCTTTTTCTTTGGAAAGATGGGATTTCTCTATTCTTGACACCATTTCCATGGAATTTCACTCAGTGGGAAGTAATGTATTCATCATGGAACAGAATGTAGGTAGTCATACCAATGGACTGGAGACAATCTGAGTTAAAAGAGTTAGTCCTAGTAATTATGAATAAAAATGTGGAAGGAATGGGCTCAGCTTAGCAATCTACCTGATAGCAGATACTGCTCTTAAGGAGAAGCCACAGCAAAAATGCATCAGGAATGTAAAGTAAGTTGCTTGAGTCACATGTGTTCTCTGTGATTATGCTCCATATTTTCAGTGGAGTATGAGGGTAGTGCCCTCCATGTTGATGGGACAATGATAGTTTTTAGTATGACATCTCAGTAGAAATTTTGCTTTAGCTGATTTTTCTTTATTTAGCTTTTCACTAACTGATAATTAAAGTCAAGTGTGTCAATTAAAAGTCACAAGCAATATTTTTGGGAGTATTAAATTAAAGTATAACAGATATAGGGGTACAATTAGGGAATGAAACAGGAGAGGTGCTACTTAATGAAATGAAAAAAAAGGCATAAATGGCATGCAAACTAGATTAGTGAAATGACTCAAATTCTTAATAATTCAAAAATAAAATCAAATTGTTTTCACCTGCTAGAATCTTTCATGCTAGCTTTCAAATTCTCTAAGAAAAAAAAAACATCAAAGTGATTTTTTTGTGGGTGAAAAAAGTAAATGAATGTTTTATTATATAGTTAGGAATATTGTAATATCCAATAATCTTTTCCTTGGAGAAAACTTAATTCTATAATTTGGGAGAGATAGGATTCTTTAACTAAGAACATGATTTTTTTTATTTTTTTATTTTATTATAACTTTTTATTGACAGAAATATGCCTGAGTAATTTTTTACATTATCCTTTGAACTCACTTCTGTTCTGACTTTTCCCTTTCCTCCCTCCACTCCATCCCCTAGATGGCAAGCAGTCTTATACATGTTAAATATGTTATTGTATATCCTAGATACAATATATGTGTGCAGAACTGAACAGTTCTCTTGTTGCACAGGAAGAATTGGATTCAGAATTTAAAAATAACCTGGGAAGAAAAACAAAAATGCAAACAGTTTACATTCATTTCACAATGTTCCTTCTCTGGGTGTAGCTGTTTCTATCCATCATTGATCAACTGGAACTGAGTTAGATCTTCTCTTTGTCGAAAATATCCACTTTCATCAGAATACACCCTCATACAGTACCGTTGTTGAAGTATATAATGATTTCCTGGTTGTGCTCATTTCATTTAGCTTCAGTTCATGTAAGTCTTTCCAAGCCTCTCTGTAGTCATCCTGCTCATCATTTCTTACAGAACAATAATATTCCATAACATTCATATACCACAATTTACTTAACCATTCTCTAATTGATGGACATCCATTCATTTTCCAGTTTCTAGCCACTACCAAAAGGGCTGCCACAAACATTTTGGCACATACAGGTCCCCTTCCCTTCTTTAGTTTTTTCTTTGGAATATAATCCCAGTAGTAGCACTGCTGGATCAAAGGGTATGCACAGTTTGATAACTTTTTGGGCATAATTCCAAATTGCTCTCCAGAATGTTTGGATTTGTTCAAAATTCCACCAACAATGCATCAATGTCTCAGTTTTCCTACATCCCCTCCAACATTCATCATTATTTTTTTTCCTGTCATTTTAGCCAATCTGACAGATGTGTAGTGGTATCTCATAGTTGTCTTAATTCCCATTTCTCTGATCAATAGTGATTTGGAACACTCTCATATGAGTCGAAATAGTTTCAATTTCATGATCTGAAAATTGTTCATATCCTTTAACCATTTATCAGTTGGAGAATGGGTTGATTTAAGGACATGATTTTCTAGCTGAATACACACACACACACACACACACACACACACACACACACACATTTTCACATACCCCTTTGTCTAGATCTATGATTACAATGATGTAGAAAACTCCAAATGAAGAATTCCTTCTATCAAAGGAAATTGACAACTGTGTTACAATTTATTATCTTAGTTGCCTTGAGGCTCTGAGAGGTGAAGTGACTTGTCAAGAAATAAGCCTTGAACCTGGGTCTTTCGGATTCTGAGACCAAGTCACTATGTGCATCTCAATACTGCCATCTATGTTTTATGTCATGCTTTCCAAAAATAACTGTTCTCACATTAGATGTCAAAGATTTGTATCTATTTACTTGCTAATACAGTTTAGTAACAATTATATTGTATCTGAAGAGAATAGATACCATGTAATGTGAAGTTTTCTGCTTGGTGTTAGTGTTTATATTCAGATGCCTTTGTCCATGTGGTTGATCCAAGCTCTTAAAGGTCCTTTTGTGGCACTAGATCACCTAAGCCAGAATCAGGAACAAATGATGGTTCTCACCAAAGCTGCTTTGGTTTTCTGCTGAAAAGCAAAAAGGAAATAGATAGAGGAAGAGTGTCAATGAAGTCTTTGAGGAGCTGGATTCTCTCAAGGTCTGTCACTCTACCTTAGAAATCTTCTTTACACAATTTAGAACCAATTTTCATGTAAGGTAGCTTGTCTACAAGTATGGGATTTTTATAAATACAGATTAAGTTCTATTAGGAATTTAAGGGTCATCAGAACGTAGGACCTTTGCACTTCACTTACATCTAAAACTTTCCATATGTGTTTTCTTCCCTTAGAATTTGAACTTCTTGATCAGGAACTTACTTTTCTAATTGTATTTACAGAATTTTAGCACAGTGTTTTCCATAGTGTAAGCACTTGCTTTTTCATCCATTGTTCAGTCATTTCTTATTATTTGGTCCCTGTTTGGTATTTTCTTGGCAAAGATACTTGGAACAATATGGTCTTTCCTTGTCCATCTCATTTTACAGATGAGGAAACTGAGTCAAGCTCAGAATCACACAGCTAGAAAGTGGTTGAGGCTGGATTTGAATTCAGTTCTTTCTATTCACTGCACTACCTAACTGCCTAAGTAAGTACTTAGTGAGTGGTTTATTAATTTATTCTTTCATCTCTTTCTACTTTCCTCCCAAAGCAAGAATCCCCTCTATACCAGCGTTCAAAGTAATAATATGATTTCTGTCCAACCACACCTAATGATGTGGAGTTTTCAATCATTCAAGATAACCTGGCTCATTTTTAGATTGGTCTAATTCCCAGTAGTTAATTTATATACATCTTAAAACCAAGATCCATGGAAAGGAGCAGATGAAAATAATTGAAGGATATAACAAACTCATATTTCTTCCTAAGTAGTCTAATATCAAACAGAAGCCTAAAATGTGTACACCAGTTTCTGTTTTCAAATATATTTTAAGTTATTACTTGCTAAAAAGTTCAAATTAATTCAAAATAATCTAAATTTACATATATGCATGTGACACCAAGCATAGCAAACATCTGAACTGGGTTATAAGGAAAAACAATTTTTAAAAGTACAGTCTTATACTCTCATGGCCTACTTTTTCCTGGCTATCTTTCTAGTTACCCCACCCTCAAATGATTAATTGAAGTTCTAGATTTATTTTTTCTTGGAATACTATATGAATAAAAATATATATAAACTGCTATAATGTTTGCTAAGTATAATTTGCTAAGTGTTCTCTTGACTTGACCCTTGTGGCATAGTTATTATCTTTATTTAATAGATAAGGAAAGGTAATCTTAGAGTTATGAACTAATTTTGTCCTGACATCAGACCACAGCTCTTGGTTACTCTGGTCTTGTTTTAGTCATAAAGCCTCCTCACTGATGGTATTTTTTTTATATTGTAATCATGGTCCTCCTGTACGGGACTGAATTTCTCTGCATATATCAAGCTAATGAGACAAGGAATAAAAAAGAAATTTATACAATGTTTTCCAAATAACTAAGAAGAGTAGTTTCCTAATTTAGCTGGACAAATGAAAGTTTAGTTATTGAGGATTTCTGATATGCCAAGGACTGTGCTAAGTGTTTGGAATACAAATAGAAATTCAAACCAGCCTTCTCTCTCAAAGAAGCACTAAAAACAATGGCAGGACAGTCCAAAAGACTTGGAGTCATTTGGGTACACTTAAAGGTTAGAAAAGAATGGGACATTCCATTATAATGTGACAAGTAAGAGTAAAATTGTTTTGATAATGTGTATTGGAATGGATTTTGAAATATATACAAAATATTTTCATTCATTTTTTTTCTTTTCCTTTGTTTTAATATTAGCTATTAGCTAGTGGTGCAGTATATAGATCACTGGATCTAGAGTCAGGAAAACCTGAGTTCAAATCTGGTCTTTGTCACTATCCATGTGACTCTAGGCAAGTTACTTACTCTCTGCCTGCCTATTTGTGAGGAACAAATGAGATAATAAGTAAAGTATTTAATGCAGTCCCTAGTATATAGTAAGCATTTAACAAAAGTTTATTCCTCAACCTCTATATACACACTTTATATGAATGATAATGTCAGCTCAAAGCACTTTAAGTTATGTCTGTAATTGAAATTCAGTAGGTAATAGGGTTTTGGTGTATACTCAGACCACACAAAATGGCATTATCTATTTGATGGGAACTCAAGATGATGGCAGAATAACGAGAGATCTTTTCAATCTCATTAGAGGAATACAAAACCCAGGGTGAGGAGATAAATGTGGTATATTTGGCTCTCAATTGGTAGGGCCAAAAATCAATGCATGTTACCATAGGAAACAGGATCATTTGGACTGAGTGGTACATTGAAAATACTTCTAGACTCGAAGTGAGGAAGGCCTTAGTTAAAATCTTACCTCAGAAACTTAATATCTATGTGATTCTGCACAAGTCAATAAATTTCCATCTTCTTCAGTTTCCTTATCAGTAAAATAAGAATGATTATAACTATGAATTTTGTAATTGTTGAGGATAACATAATTATTATAAAGTTTCTTGAACAATTTAAATCATTATATAAATATTAGCTATCATTATTCAACAAGGCCAAATACATATACTTAAAATATCTACTTTAAAAAAAGTGAAAATTTTTCTTTTATCTTCATTTTGCTTTCTTTAACTTACTCAGTGTGCAATGCCCTGTCTACTCAATAACACAGGCAATCATATCTACTTGTTTCCATAAGGTAAGTTCAGTCCTGTGCCAGACTCTGGGACCAATTAAAGTCTTTGGTAAGGAGAATATAAGAAATGTTCATAGCTTACTAGGTCAACATTGAATCACTCTGTTTATTAGTCTCAATTTGATCTAAGTACCCTAGTCTCCAAATTCCTCAAAGGTTGGATGTTTTCCCTGATAAATGCCCCAGTCTTTCTAAAGACTCTTAGTTTGATCTCAAACTCTCAATCCCTGGATTCTTAAATTACAATTTAAGTCCCTAGTGTCTCATGTTTTTGTCCCTCCATCTTATTTTCTCATTGACTTAGTCCCTAAGACCTGCTGCTGGACTTCTCTGAGGTTAGTCTTATTCAAATGTCAGATACAATAATGAAACAAATGGATTGATATATTTGGAGTCAGAAACCCAAAACTCAGAACCCTGCTCTCCCTTTACTGTCCTTAAGTAAATCATTTTACCTCTCTGAACATCAATGGCCTCATCTGTAAAAATGAAGGAATGAAACTACATGATCTCTGAAGTGCCTTTCAGCTCTATATCCACAACCTTTATTCTTTTATCTTTACTGATCTGCAGTTCCATCATACTTTTATTGATATCTTTAGACAATTTGTACTCTGGCTAAAGTAGTCCTGTCTAATTTTTGGCCTCTTCTCCATTAGACTGTTCTCCTTGTTTAGTATCTACATTATTTCCCCAATCTCATCCCTAGAATAATTAACCCCTTGTGCTACTTTAATATTTAAATTCCTATACTTTCTCTCAATTTGGCTGGTCTATTTGTCCTCCTTAGCCCCAATATTCTAAAATCTGGAGCATTTTGCACCTGCCCAACTATTCATTAGTCTGGCTTATACAAAAAAAATTTTTTTCATTTCCCAATTAAAAATGAAAATTCAATTGAGAATGACAAGTGTGGTTGACAGTATAAATCATGGCTTAACAAAATGTTGGAGTGTTGTTGTTTTTTTTTTAATTGAAAAAGGTACCACAATGCAAAGTCTCAAAGCTACTCACAAAGAGAAGCATGAAAGAAGGAGAAAGGACCACTGTACCTACTAGTTTATTTCCTTCATGTATAATCTGGTGACACCATTCTTCTGAGAACAGTATTGCTGCCCAGATGTGAATATTCCTTTTGAATTGCTTCCTTGCTAACCATTAGCAGATAGGGTAATATCAAAACATATGCTTCAAAGAATAAAAATATCATCCTAGCAGACTATGTACTTTATACCTGAGATTAATTACAAAAAGAGATGATGCAAAATAGATGACTTTTCTTTATCCAAAGCATTCCATACCACCCATTGCCAGCTTAAAGCCCACTATTGAACTTAAAAGTGCTACCAGCTTTTGTCTAAACCTATACTCTAGGTCCTCAAGATATGGTTTTCTGGTGGGATATAGTTTATGATAATGAGTAAATTGTTGGTGCAATAAAAAGAACATCAGATCTGAAGCTAGAAAGACTTGAGTTAAAATCTAGCCTCAGATACTTATTAGTTGAGTGGCACTCAAGAAACTAAATATCTGCCTGCCTCAATTTCTTCATCTGTGAAGTGGAGAGAATAGGTTATAGTGAGGATTAAGTGAGATATTTGTAATGCACTTTGCAAATTTTAATGTACTATGTAAATGCCAGTTGTTGTTTCTGTTATTATTATTTATTCCATCAAATCCCTCCACAGAAGTTAAAGATATTTTACCCATATTTGAGGAAAGCCAGGTAAATTAAATAAGGGTGCTTTAGGGTGCTTTAGCTTCATTTGCGTATTATGGCATCACTCCCTGATGTGCAGATAACCAAATTACACAAGTTCACTAAACTAATTAGTGGCAGAACCTATCTTGAAAGAAGTTCTTCTGGCTATTAGACCCAAGTCTTCTAATATCCCACAGCACCTTGTGGCTGCCTACAAGAATCTCTATGTACATACATCTAAATAGAAAGAACCTGTTAGTGCCCTCTCCAAGATAAGTTCTAGCCTCCAGAAGTAAGCTGCATGTTTAAAACATTGACTTATTTTTTTTTTTCTGAAAGTATTCCAGCCTGTCATATTTGCATACTTAAGGGTGTTTGATTCAGAGACCACAGTACAAATATTTTCTTTTAAAATCTTTGTAAGTATCAAGATATATACAAATATTCTACAAAAAGTTCATTTTGTTTTCCATGAAAACAGTTGCATTGAAAAATACTTGGCTTGATTTTTAGAAAAACACTTAAATCATTTCTTGAGGTTGAGACATCAGATAGCAAAAGCTTTCTGAAGAAACAGTCTTTGTGAAATTGCTAAAAAGAAAATAAAATACAGTGACAGGGCTAGGTATTCAGAAATTTTTCTGTGGTAGAGGTATATCAATGCTTCCAAAAAGACCTGAGTTAAAGTGATTAATTATCCCTAATAGACCTTTTTCAAACCAGTGTTTATTTTACCATGTACAACACGGCACAAACCCAACAATTGCCTCCAAGTGCCCTAACTTCTTCCAAGAAAATGGAGGAAAAACAGTGACTGATCCACTGGCCCATACATATCAAACCTGTCACAGTAATCTGTTTGCACTCAGAAGGTCAGGAGAGTTAAACATTCTCAGGCTTGATGTTACTTTCGACCTGGACCATACTAGCCTCTTGTCACCATATCGTTGACTTGATAGGGCAAACAGTTCTAGGGTCAGAAAACTGGCCCTTGGAGAGATGTGAGTAAATATCAGTTAGAATGCCAATACCATCAGGAATAAAAGGAGATTGGGAATACTTCACCTCTGTAGCAGGTGCTATTGCCAGCAAATACAAATGATGCTCTGTTTTGGTACTTGTGGACTCAGGTTAGCTGGATGTTGATCTGCACAGACTTTGACTTGGCAGGTGTTGTCTCTGTTACCTAAATCCCTTAGCTTACCTTCAACTTTGCTTTTGGCTTAGAGGAAACCATCTCCATTCCTGTAATTTAAGATTTGGACTGGTGTTTAAGTAGTGTTATTTTTCTCCTTTTCTCCCATCCTGTTTAATGTTCTGCATGAGGCTTATACACTGAGAGTACTGTCTAATGTATTCTGAAGCTAGTCTTCTCAGTTCACTTTAAATCCTGAGGCTCTTTTATTTCTTTTGTCTCTGTAGCCCCAAATATAGCATGAGTACAGAGCTCTATATGTACAAACATGATACAAAATACCTGGAAAATAGTCAAGGTGAGAATAAGTTGTTAGCTGTTTTGGGAATATACCATCTGTAGAAGTAAATGACATATAATCCAAACTGAACATTCTACTAGAATCAGTATGATTTTTCTTAAACAAAACAGAATGGAAAAACATGTACACATACAAAAAGAATTAAGCTTAGGTTCTAATCTTCAAAAAAAGATATATAAAAAGTCATCAGAGCCTTAGAGATCAGCTACCCAAACAGTAACAAATGCAAATTAATAAAATAAAAAGTACACTTTCCATAGCAAAAACTATTATCTGTTCAAAATGAAAGTTATTAAAGGATGAATAGTCATTTACAATTTGTCCTTGTGTCTTTTTAGTGCTCAACTTAGTCATTACTTATTTTTTCATACATGTGTGTTTGTGTAGATAGCAATATGAGGAGAGTCTGGCTACACTCACCGAGAAGTCACCAGAACTCAGCCTGCCGTTGGACTCATTGTTATGCATTTAATTTACTAAACCCAACTTCTATAGTGATCCAGATAATGTATTCCTCGATAATAAATATATATTCACTTATTAACTCAAGTCCCCAGTAGAAAAACCCTACTTTCCCACAAATACTTTCCCACTTTATCTTGTTTATTATTAATACTTCGTTACTCAATTATATTTAAATAAATATAAAATTAATAAATAAAACTTAGCAAAATCAAATGTACACACTATTAATCAATGAGTAAATTATATATACATATATGTATATGTATTGTGTTAAGACCAATGCCACTCATAAAGTTACCTCAAATCTTCAAAATATTATTGACTATCTCCTTTTGTATGAAAATTAACTCAAATCATTCAACTCATTCTAGATAATTACAGTCTCTTTGACATGAAAATAAATGATTTGCACATGACTGCAGAGCTAGTTTATGTCATTGGCAAGAATTATACAAGTGTCCCTAACTCCAAATTCTGACTTCTATTTATTAAGTAATACTGCCACTTTACTACCTAATATTGAAATATTTTAAAAGATCTATGATTTCTTCAGAATGTGTGTATATGTTTATATGTGTGTATGTGTTTTCTCAGTACCTTGGTAGATCACAAAATCATGGAATTTAAATTTGAAAGATACCTGGGAAACAATCTAGTGCAGCTTTTAAACAAAATGAATCCCTCTGCTTTAGCATACCTGAAAGTTTCTTTGAATTCCTTAAGAGAAATAAAATCCAGCACCATCTCATGTCAAGAAAGCTCATTTTACTTCTGAACAGTTCAAATTGTTCTTAAATTTCCCTTGATATTAAACCTAAATGTGCTCTTTTTTAGCCATTTCTACCCATAGTTTTCAGTTTTGTCCCATGTAGCCAAATAGCATAGTCTACTCTTTTTTTTTTCTTCACATGAAATTCTTTCCATTCTCTAATGACAGCTATCATGTTCGCTTTCAATTTTATTGTCTCGAGGATAACTATACCTAATTGCTTCAATGCATCCTCATATATATCATGAACTCATGACTCCTTCACTGTCCTGCCCTTCACTTTATGCTGTCCAGCTTATTAATGTCTTCCTTAAACTGATGCTCAGAACTGTACACAGGGCTCAAGATGAAACCTAAAGAAGTTAGAATATGATGAACCCATCACTTTCCTATTTCTGCAAAATATACCCCTAATAATAGTTTTTTTGGAGATGGGAGGTGACTACCACATTTTTCTGCTAATTCATATTGAATTTAAAATTCACTAAAGCCCCTGAATCTTTTTTCTAAACTGCTCCATATCCATGAATTGTCCAACTTTGACATCAGTGTTTGATTTTTATGTCCACACACAAGACTTTAAATTTATTCCTATAAGAGTTGCTAGGTGGCATAAAGATCCAGTTGTGTGATCCTAATCAAATAACTCAACCCTTGCGATGTTAATCCTCTCCCATTAATCCACTATTATTACAAGAAATGCATAGGTTAGTGATGCTAACCATCACCTTAGAATGCAGACATCAGGGCTATGAGGAAAATGGTACACAAAATAGATAGATTTTGAAATCATCAGAAGAAAGGAAGATCATAAATGTAAGCAAGTTGGATATTCCCTAGGAGAGCTAGAGAAGTTGGCAATGTATTAGGAGGACACTACTATCAATAAAACCCCAGAAATCAAAAGGGCTTGACAACTAAGACATGCCTACCTGACTATAGGATGATGAGTTTTAAATATTTATCATAACTCTTCATGAGATCTAAGAATGACCAACTAAGGAAATGAACAAATCGTTTCCCTTATCCTCCAAAAAAGTCATGGAATTTAATGGCCCTGGGGAGAGGATTGTACTGGATTTCTACAATCAAAACTGTATGATCAATTGCAATATAATATTCAAGAGGTCCTCAAATATCCTTCACTGGCTTTCAGTATATTTTGCTAAATTAAAATCACTTTTAGAAATCTGTAAACAAACATTTCAAAAAATGATTTCCTTACTAAATCCTAGGTCAAAAGCATGTTTTGATTCAAACTAAGCTGATGATGGATTTTTTTATAATTTCTTAGTATAAAAATGTCTATTAATATGTGGGTATAAAACAATAAGCAATAAAGCCTTTCAATTTGGAAGTAATTATCTACATATATTCTTGTCTTCACTAATGAATTATGTGTTAGAAAATGTTCAGTTTCCTTTTACAATAGGTGATTCAATTTTGTCTGTTTATATGGCATTAAAAAACTATCGGAATCCAATTTTTCTATCATGTATACAGCATGTTGTAATGGATTTGTTTAGATCTCTATATTTTATATCCATTGTATTTGCAAAATAGTACTTCATAAATGCCTATTGAATGATAAAATGCTTGTTGATTGGTTGACAGATTACTTCATTGACTTATAACTAAGTTCTGAACAAAGGAATCAGGAAAAACCTTTCCAGAGATTCCCATTTCCCTCCCCAGAGGTTTGATTCATAGACAATACAAGATCATGGTCCCACTTCCTCAAGAGAAGCTTCATCATCCTTTTACTATAGATGTGGTTTGATCAATCTCATACAAATAAGAGGTTACTTTTCTTGGCTTCTGTTGGGTCTGAAGGATTATGCAACCCAGTCTTTTGTTTTTTTTTTTTTCACACTGAAATTCTCTCCCCCTTTCTCCTTTATTTGCTGGATAGATGCCCAGTTCTCTTTCATTGGGCCTGAATACTCTGTTTTTTGGCTCCCTGGTTTCTGCATGAAAAGTGATATGGACACTTCTCAGAGCTTTCTCTGAATTAATGTGATATGACACCACAGTCCAGGGCTAGACCTAGAGTTTGGAGGATCTGCCTTTTTAATCCTGCCACAGACAAGGCACATTGCCTGTGTGGCTTAGACAATTTACCTTACTTCTCTGAACCTCAGTTTTCCTATCTGTAAAATGATGATATAATAACAATAGTAGTAGACTGATAGGATTATAAGTAGACTCCCATATGAGATGAAATATGTAATCTGCCCTACCAATATTGAAAATCCTCAAAAATTGACAGTTATTCTGTTCCTAAGCATCCTGATAGGATTATGATCAGTTAAACACTATCTTTATGCTTATCAATACATTCCACTTATATAGACTGCATGAGAATTGAAAACAATGGAAGAAAAAAGGGTTTTGAAGAAAAGTCCCATGGGTTATTTGTTCATTCTTAATTGGTACAGATAGCAGAGGAACTAGTATGTAAACCTCCTGCTGTAAAACTAAACTTTTACCAAGGCAAAAGTTTTAAGTGACTTAATCAGGGCCACATAGCTAAAGTTCTTCCCAGTACATGGGTCTGATCACTTTATATCTTTGTTGAAAATCTGCCTTCACTCACCAATGAATACAATCCAATGATAATAGCTCTCTGCAATAAGCCATTAAACTATCATTTCTTTTCATAACATTCATTGTTATTTCATAAAATTCCTTTTTATCCTTTCTAAGTTTCAGTCAAGCTGGACTAAAATTTCTCTATTTTTATCTCACCTTCATCTTGCCTCTATTGATGTGCACAGGTTCTGCCCGCAAAAAACTTAAAAAAAATAATTTCTCCTCAACAGTGTTTTCTGCAACCCTTCCCATCAGGACCCAGTTGGGTACCATCTCCTTTCTAATATCTTCTATGATCCTCTCTCACCCACCCATATTCATCAAGAAGTGATTTCTCACTAAGTCCTTCTTTGTCCTTGCCTATACATTCATTATCTTGCTTTTCATTCAACTATGTACTTACATGTTTTATTTTATACTTTATGCTTCCTAAGTGGGAGGGGAAAGGGAAAAAGAAAGAGGAAGGCCAATAAAAGGGAAAACAGAAGTAGTAGGGGAAAGATATAAGAAAGGGGGGGGGACTGTAAAGGGTAAGGGCTGTTTGAGGGAGGTGGTGTTCAGAAGCAAAATACTGGGGAGGAAGGAAGTGGGAAAGGGAAGAGAAAAGCATAACTTAGGGTAAATAAGATGTCCGGAAATACAGAATCAATTATTTTAACTGTAAATGTGAATGGGATGAACTCTCCCATCAAACAGAAGCAGAGAGCAGACTGAATTAAAAGCAAGAATCCTACCAAATTTTATTTACAAGAAACACATTTAAAGCAGAGTGATACAGTTAGAATAAAAGTAAAAGACTGGAGGAGAATCTATTATGTTTCAGGTGAAGTTAAAAAAAAAAAAAAAAAAGCAGGGGTAATGATCCTGATCTCAGATTAAGTAAAAGGGAAATTAGATCTAATTAAAAGAGATGCAAAAGGAAACTATATCTTGCTAAAAGATTCCATAGATAATGAAGTAATATCAATAGTAAATATATGCACCAAGTGGCATAGCATCCTAATTCCTAGAGGAAAAGTTAAGAGAGCTACAAGAAGGAATAGACAGCAAAATAATACTAGTGGAGGATCAATACTTTGCTCTCTCAAAACTAGATAAATCAAACCACAAAATAAATAAGAAAGAAGTTAAAGATATAAATAACTTTTCTTTTAGAAAAGTTATGTATGATAGATCTTTGGAGAAAATTGAATGGAATACAGAAAGGAATATACTTTTCTACTCAGCATTTCATGGAATCTGTACAAAAATTGACCATTATTTAGGGCATAAAAACCTCAAAATCAAATGCAGAAAGGCAGAAACAGTAAATGCATTTTTCAAATCATGATATAATGCATTCATGCAATAAAAGGCCACGGAAAAATAGATCAACAATTAATTGGAAACTAAATAATCTAAATGAATGCATGAAACAACAAATCATAGACACAATAAGTAACTTCATCCAAGAAAGTGACAATAATAAGACAACATACCAAAATTTGTGGGATGCAGCCAAAGCAGTTATTAAGGGAAATTTTATAAAGGGAAGATTAATGAATCGGACTTACAAGAAAAAAAAACTAGAAAAAGAACAAATTAAAAATCCTCAATTAAATATCAAATTTGAAATTCTAAAAATAAAAGATTAATAAAAAAGAAAATAAGAAAAATATTGAATTAATAAATAAAACTGAGTATATTTTATGAAAAAAAACAACAAAATAGATAGACCTTTAGTTAATTTGATTAGAAAAAAGAAAAAAAAGAAAAACAAATTGTTAATCTTAAAAATGAAAAGGGAAAACTTTCCACCAATGAAGAAGAAATTAGAACAATAATTAGGAGTTATTTTGCCCAACTATATGTCAATAAATTTGATAATCTAAGGGAAATGGATGAATATGTACAAAAATATAGATTGCCCAGGTTAAAAAAGAGGGAATAATTTTTAAACAGTCCAATTTTAGAAAAAAAAAAATAGAATAAGCTATTAATCAACTCCCTAAGAAAAAATCTCCAGGGCCATATGGATGAATATGTGAATTCTACCAAACATTTAAAAAACAATTAATTCCAATATTATGTAAACTGAAACAATAAGGGGAAAATTAATTTTACTAAATTCCTTTTATGGCACAGATATGGTGCTGATAGCTAAACCAGGTAGGGTGAAAACAGAGAAAGAAAATCATAGATCAATTTCCCTAATGAATATTGATGCAAAAAATCTTAAATAAAATATTAGCAAAGAGAATACAGACAATCATCTCCAGGATAATACACCATGATCAAGTAGCATTTATACCAGGAATGCAGAGCTGGTTCAATATTAAGAAAACTATTAGCATAATTGATTATATCAGTAACCAAACTAACAAAAACCATATGATTATTTCAATAGATGCAGAAAAAGCATTTGATAAAATCTAACACCCATTCTTATTAAAAACACTAAAACATAGGAATAAATGGACTTTTCCTTAAAACAATCAGTAGCATCTATTTAAAACCATCAATAAGAATCATCTGTAAAGGGGACAAACTAGAAACATTCCCATTAAGATCAAGAGGGATGAAACAAGATTGCCCACTATCACCATTACTATTCAGTATTGTATTAGAAATGTTAGTGTAGGCAATAAGAGAAGAAAAAGAAATTAAAGAAATTAGTGTAGGTAAAAAGGAAACCAAAATATCACTCTTAGCAGATATTATGATGGTATTTTAGAAAACCCTAGAGAATAAACTAAAAAACTGCTAGAAGCAATTCATAACTTTAGCAAAGTTGCAGGATACAAAATAACTACACATAAATTATCAGTATTTGTACATATTACCAACAAAGTCCAAAGGCAAGAAATATAAAGAGAAATTCTATTTAAATAACTATCATTGGTATAAATAACTTGGGAATCTATCTGCCAAGAGAAAGTCAGGAATTATATGAACACAACTACAAAACATTTTCTACACAAACAAAGTCAGATCTAATCAGTTGGAAACATATCAAGTGCTCATGGTTAGGGTGAGAGAATATAATAAAAATGACAATACTACCAAAATTAATCTACTTATTTAGTGTCATAGCAATCAAAATCCCAAGAAATTATTTTACAAATCTAGAAAAAATAATAACAAAGTTCATCTGGAAGAACATAATGTTAAGAATTTCAATGCCAATGGCAATTCTTATAAATTTGAGTCAATTCTCTATATATTTTATATAGATTGCCCAGGTTAAAAAAGAGGAAATAATTTTTAAACAGTCCCATTTTAGAAAAAAAAAATGCCAATGAAGGTGGCCTAGCAGCTGTGCAGACCTAAAACTATATTATATAGCAGTGATTATCAAAACCATTTGATACTGGCTTAAAAATAGAGTAGCTGATCAGTGAAAAAGGTTAAGTTCACAGGAAAAAAATAATCAATGGGTATAACAATCTAGTGTTTGACAAAGCCAAAGATCCCAGTTTTTGGCATAAAAGCTCACTATTTGACAAAAACTGCTAGGAAAATGGGAATCTAGTATGACAGAAACTCAGCATTGACCCACACCTAACACCAAATACCAAGATAAGGTTCATGATTTAGATATAAGGAATGATATTATAAGCAAATTAGAAGAACATTTTAATTTCCCTCTCAGATCTGTGTAGAAGGAAGAAATTTTTGAGCAAAGAAGAACTAGAAGTCATTATTGAATCCCAAATGGATAATTTTGATTATATTAAGTTAAAAAGTTTTGTACAAACAAAATTAAGAAGACAAGGTTAGAGGGGAAACAATAAATTTGGAAAATATTTGTACATTTAAGGGTTCTGATAAAAGTCTTATTTCTAAAATACATAGAGAATTGACTAAAATTTATAAGAATTCAAACCATTCTCCAATTGATAAATGGATTTGATAGGATATGAACAGACAATTTTCAGATGAAGAAATCAAAACTATTTTATTCATATAAAAACATGCTCTAAATCATGAATGATCAGAGAAATGCAACTTAAGACAACTCAGAGTTACCACTACATACATCTCAGTTTGGCTAAGATAACAGGAAAAGATAATGAAGAATGTTGGAGGGGGTGTTGGAAAACTGAGACACTAATACATTGTTGGTAGAATTGTGAACAGATCCCGTCATTCTGGAGAGCAATTTGGAACTATGCTCAAACGATTATTAAATTGTACATTTCTTTTGATCCAGCTGTGTTTCTATAGGGCTTATAGATCAAGAAGATCTTAAAGGACGGAAAGGGACCCACATGTGCAAAAATGTTTGTGGCAACCTTTTTTGTAGTGGCAAGAAACTGGAAACAGTGGATGCCCATCAATTGGAGAATGGCTGAACAAGTTATAGTCTTTAATTTATATTCCATTACAATAATGTAATGGAATATTATTGTTCTATAAGAAACTATTAGCAGGATGATTTTAAAGAGGCCTGGGGGGACTTACATGGACTGATGCTAAGTGAAATGAGTAGAACCAGGATTTTATTGTTCATGACAATAGCAACATTATACAATGATAAATTCTGATGAACATAGTTCTTCTCAACAATGAGATGATTTATGCCAGTTCCAATAATTTCTTGAAAATGAGAATTATCTATAACCAGAGAGACAGAGAGAGGATTGTAGAAACTGAATGAGGATCAAAATATAGCATTTTCATTTCTTTTGTTATTGTTTGCTTAGATTTTATTTTCTTTCTCATTTTTTTCCTTTTTGATTTAATTCTTCTTGTGCATCAAGATAATTGTGTAAATTTGTATGCATGTATTGGATTTATATATATTTTACCATGTTCAATATATATTTGATTACTTTGTCATCTAGGAGAGGGGGTGAGAGCAAGAGAGGGGATTGGAATACAAGGTTTCACAAGAGTCAATGGTGAAAATTTGTCCTTATGTTTTGCAAATAAAAAGCTTCAATTAAAAAAAAAACATGCTTCCTAAAGGTAATAACTTGTCCTTTTTACACTTTCTTTATACTGAAGCTTAGGACCACCTTTTTCCTCTACTCATTTATCCCTTATGTCCTCTTCAATTCACACTCACATTCACAGACTGGCCTCACCAAGAGAGGCAACTACTGTCTTGTGTTCTATTTACAACTTTTATGGGTAGCTACTTTAATAAGAGTCCCAAACTATCATTGGTATGTTTCTCATTAATAATATATATATATATATGTATGTATATGTATTATATATGCATATATATGTGTTAATACATATATAAATGTACAGAGAAATAACTATTTACTTATTTTGATTGTTACCAATACCTGCTAAAGAGACCTCAAATTCTTAAAAAAATCAGTACATAGATTCATCTTCATTAGAATAGAAATTCAGTATTATTCAAATCACTGTTTTTAAAAATATTAAACAAAGTCTTTTCTGGTCAGAAGGAAAAATTGAAAACAGCTTTCTTCTTTTAAAAAGTTCTCTTTCTCCTTATTTCTGTATTTTCTTCAGCTTCTCTCCAAGATGACAGGAAGTATCTCTTCAGTTTCCCTTAAGCTAATATTTTCCAAAGTCTTTCCTCACATTTTTTAAAGTAGATCTTTATAGATAAAAAATTAAATCAGCTCTTTGTCTCTCTGTCCCTCCCTCTTTCTGTCTCTCCCAGCCCCAGGAAAGCCATACAAATGTACATCATACATAAATCTGCATTGATCATAGGCAAAAACTTTCTCCCTGTTCCCACAAAGAGAAGTACTTGATTTCTTAATTAACTGTCACTTTCTATTATTAAAAACCAACTGTCATTTTTCCAACATTCTATTTGTATTTTAGTATTACAGCAACAATATCTGTGTCCTTACATGCTTTTTGAGGAGACAGTAATTCTCCATGATCTCTGTAAAAGAGAAGTTCAAAGAAAGGCTTACATTTGTGCTTAGTTTTGCCCCTTCCAATCTGCAAAATGAACAATTATCTCCAAGAGACTAGTCGTATGCCATGTACATAGTAGGTCCTTAAAAATGTTTATTGAATTATAATGTGGTGTCCATTTAACACAGATTAAGTTTTCTTTTGTTAATTGAACATATTTGCTTAGTTTATCTTTCCATTACTTTCTGGAGCTCTGGATTTTGTCAATATCTAAATCTGGAAGCCTAAAAATGTCATGAAACTGGTCTCTTGCTTGTCCTAAATTAACTGAAAACAGGCAGCATAGATACCATATTAAGACCTTCAGAGTACTGATTTTCCATTTTTTTGTAGAAGTAGAAAGTTTCTTTTCTTTAAATAGCATTTTATTTTTCAAAATACACACAAAGATAATATCCAATATTCATCTTTGCATAACCTTCTGTTCAAATTTTTTTCTCCCATGGTCCCTCCCTTCCCCACCCTCCCAAAATCAGCAAAGAGAGAGAGACAATCAAACAAACAGAAACAGGTTTGTAGGTTATATATGGTTATATGTAGGTATATATATGTAGGTATATATATATATGTAGGTATATATATATATATATATATATATATATATATATAGGTTATATATATATATTGGTTAAACATATACAGAACTGAATGAGAATAGAAATGAATAGGCATTTTTCTTAATGATACATGGCACCTATTTGAAAATTGATCATGTATTAGGAAATAAAAGTCTAACAATGAAATTCAGAAAAGTAGAATAATTAAATGAATTCATTACTCATCATAATGTAGTAAAAAGCTTATTCAATAAATGACTAAGAAAAGAGATTAAAAATGTATTGAAAATTAAACAATCTTTGCATATATAAACCTGTATCAAAATGTTTGCCATCTTGGGGAGGGGAATGGGGAGAAAGGATTGGAGAAAAGAAATGGAAATACAAACATTATAAAAGTAAAAGTTGAAAAATTTTTAAAAAGCAAAAAAAAGAAAACTAAATATTCTAATTCTAAAGAATGAGTGAGTTAAACAAATTATAGAAACAATCAAACATTTCATCAACAAGAATGAAAACTATAAGGCAAAATTTATGGGATGCAACCAAAACAGAACTTAAGGAAAACTTGATATGTCTAAATGCTTACATTATTTAAATAAAGAGCATATCAATAAATTGGGCATGGAGATTAGAAAAACTAGAAAAAGGAATAAATTCAAGATCCCCAATTAGTCACCAAATGAGCAATCCTGAAAATCAAAGAAGAAAGTAATAAAATTGAATGTAATAAAATAATTGATCTATTAATAAAACAATAAGCTATTCAATGGGGAAATCCAATAGCAATAAATAATAAAATAAAATAAAGACTAACCAGATCTCAAATTGTTTTATAAAGCTGTAATTATCAAAGTAATCAAATACTGCCAAAGAAATAAAGCAATGGGGGGGGGCGGGGGGCAGGGGGAGCCAAGATAGTGGAGAAGGCACACACAACTTTCTAAGCTCTTCTCATACCCTAATTACCAATTTTTAAAATCAGACTCAAAAATAGTTCTTGATTGGTAAAATTCATGAAGATTTGAAGTACTACAACTTACCAGCTAAAGATAATCTGGAAGATCACCAGAAAAGGTTTGTCCTAAGTGGCGGGAAGAGATCAGCACAGGCAGGGATAGACCAGGGAGCAGGGTGGCCTCCCTGGTTGGAAGGTTTACATAGAGCACTCTGCCATAGCCTGACTGCTTTGCTTTGATTGCAGAGTAGTGGACCAGCAAAGAAATTAGAGCCTAAGGTACAGGATACTCTGAAGGACACCAAAGCCTAACAGGATCTGCCTGTGCCCACCCAGGACCAGATGTGACTCAGCATAGACCATAACATAGCTCTGCAGCAGCATTCTGCAGCTAGGGGCTTTCTTGGGGACAGTCACAAATCTGCACAGCAAGGGTCACAGCCTGGGACAACTTCTAATGTGCACAGTGTGGGGCTTGGCCTGAGGCAGTGGAATTTCCCCAGCTTGACGATGCTCCCCAGGCAGAGAGACACTTCCAGTGCTGTGAGGGATAGGACAACTGCTAATACTCAAAGTGGGCTTTTGCAGGGGGCAGTGATAGTTTCCCTGGCAGCCTCTAGCCCCAAGGCAGTCACTAACTCTGACATCAGGACTCTTTGCTGGGTACTTCCACAGCTCATCTGCACTACCCAGGTCTGAGTCAGAATCCCTTCCAGAGTGGAGCTTTTCCCAGAGCACCCCCACAGCTCGGCCACTCTTTGCAGCCCATAGACAGGACAGCTACTGTCCATATACCTATCTTTGCTTTGCAGAGGAAGCTGGTAACCTCCTTGCCCTGAAGGCAGATGCTAAAGGTTTTTAAAAAAATGAGGAAAAAAATCAAAAGGACAATTGTTAACTTCTATATAGAAAGAAAGCAGGTTTTCAAACCCCAAGGAGATTAATAGCAGACCATCTCCAGAAAATACCCCAGAGGGGAATGTAGCCTGGTACCCAACACAAAAGGTTCTCCTAGAAGAAACTATGAAAAAATCTTAAAAGAGAACTACAAGAAAAATGTGGAAAGGAAAGAGAAGCTATGCAAGAAAGCAACAACTTCCTGAAATGTGAATTAGAAAAGGTAAAGAACTCCTAGGAAGTGCAGGTAAACAGAATTTGCAAATTGGAAAAGGTAAAAAACTCCCAGGAAAGTAGGATTTGTGAATTGGAAAAGGTAAAAAACTCCCAGGAAAGTAGGATTTGTGAATTGGAAAAGATAAAGAATTCCCAAGAAAGTAAGATCTGTGAATAGGAAAAAATAAAGAACTCCCAAGAAAGTTGGATTTGTGAACTGGAAAAAGAAAATAACTCAGTAAAAAAAAAAAAAAATAGTGGAATGGAAAAAGATCCATAGAGCAAAACAAGTCATTTAAAAACTCAATTAGATATATACAAAAAGAAGTAAAAAAAAGCTAATGAAGAAAATAATTCATTACAAATCAGAACTGAAGAAATAGAATTAAATGATTCATTGAGACATCAAGAATCAGTCAAGCAAAACCCCGAAAAATTAAAAGGTAGAAAAAAGTGTTAAAGATTTCATTGGAAAAACAACAGACCTGGAAAATAGATCTAGGAGAGATAATCTGAGGATCATTGGACTTCCTGAATATTACAATGAAAAAAAGAGCCTAGATGTTATTTTACAGGAAATCACCAAAGAGAATTGCCTAGATGTAATAGAATCAGAAGATAAAATAGGGATTGAAAGAATTCGTTGAACACCTTCTGAAAAAGACCCTAAAATAAAAACTCCAAGGAATATTGTGTCAAAATTTCAGAACTATCAAACTAAGGAAAAAATATTACAAGCAGCCAAAAAACAACAACAACAACAAATCAAATACCAAGATGCCACAATAAGGATCACTCAAGATCTGGCTGCTTCCACATTAAAGGATTGAAGGCCCTGGAATCTGATATTCCAAAAAGCAAAAGAATTTGGAATGCAGCCAAGAATAAACTACCCAGATAAGCTGAGGATTTTTCTTCCATGGAAGAAGATTGACATTTAATTAAACAGAGGAATTCCATTTGTTTCTAAGGAAAAAAACAGATCTAAAGAAAAAAATTGATCTCCAATCATAGGACTCAAGAGAAGCAGAAAAAGGTAAAAAGAACTCTTGAGAACTATATTTCTGTTGTGGATATACATAAAGAATACATGTATAATTTGATTTTACTGATATAACATTAAAGAAGGGAAGTAGAAATGGAAAGGGGATAGTGTCAGAAAAAGGGGAAGGGGGAGATAAAGAGGGAAACTACATCTCACGATGAGGCAAAGGAAACCTATCATATCTGAGGGAACTTAGAGAGGGGAAGGATCTTACTCTCATCAGAGTTGGCTCAAAGAGAAAATAATAGACATATTTGTTTTACAAAGAATCTACTCTCACTTCATTAAAAAGTGGGAGAGGAAAAGGGAAAAGGAAAAAGAGTAATAAGGGAAGGGTACAACAAAGGGGAAGGGATTCAAAGGGAGGGGGGAGGGATCCTAAAGAGGGAGAGCTGCGGGACATAAGTGGGATCCATAAGTTTAAAGGGGGTAAGGGAGGGCAAGAAAAAGAAAAGCATAATCTGGTGATATATGGATGGCAGTAAATACAGAATTAGTCATTTTAACCATAAATGTGAATGGGATGAACTCTCCCATAAAGCAGAGGCTGATAGCAGACTGGATCAAAAGTCAGAACCCTACAATATGCTGTTTACAGGAAACACATTTAAAGCAGGGAGATACATACAGAGTAAAGGTAAAAGGCTGGAGCAGAATCTATTATGCTTCAGGTGAAATCAAAAAAGCAGGGGTAGCCATCCTTATCTCAAATCAAGTAAAAGAAAAAATTGATCTAATCAAAAGAGATAAGGAAGAAACTATATCTTGCTAAAGAGTAGCATAGACAATGAAGCAATATCAATACAAAACATATATGCACCAAGTGGTAGAGCATCTAACTTCCTAAAAGAGAAGTTAGGAGAGTTGCAAGAAGAAACAGACAGCAAAACTATAATAATGGGAGATCTCAACCTTGCACTCTCAGAATTAGATAAATCAAACCACAAAACAAATAAGAAGGAAATTAAAGAGGTAAATAGAATATTAGAAAAATTAGGTATGATAGATCTTTGGCAAAAAATTGAAAGGTGAGAGAAAGGAATATACTTTCTTCTCAGCAGTTCATGGAACCTGTGCAAAACTTGAATATGTATTACGACATAAAGACCTCAAAATTAAATGCAGGAAGGCAGAAATAGTAAATGCTTTCTTTTCAGATCTCAATGCAATAAAAACTACATTCGACAAAAAGATAGGGGTAAATAGACCAAAAAGCAATTGTAAACTAAATAATCTGATCTTAAAGAATGATTGGATAAAACATCAAATTATAGACACAATTAATAATTTCACTCAACATAATGCAATGATGAGACATCATATCAAAATTTGTGGGATGCAATCAAAGTGGTAATAAGGGGAAATTTTATATCTTTAGAGGCTTACTTGAATAAAATAGAGAAAGAGAAGATCAATGAATTGAGCTTGCAACTAAAAAAGCTAGAAAAAGACCAAATTAAAAACACCCAATCAAATACTAAATTTGAAATTCTAAAATTAAAAGGAGAAATTAATAATATTGAAAGTAAAAAATATATTATTTAATAAATAAAACTAAGAGTTGGTTTTATGAAAAAATCCATAAAATAGATAAACCTTTGGTAAATCTAATTAGAAAAAAGAAAGAGGAAAATCAAGTTGTTAGTCTTAAAAATGAAAAGAGAGAAGTTTCCACCAATGAAGAGGAAATTAGAGCAATAATAAGGAGTTACTTTGCCCAATTTTATCCCAATAAATTTGATAACCCAAGTGAAATGGATGATTACCTCCAAAAATATAGGCTTCCCAGATTAACAGAATAGGAAGTAAATTGCTTAAATAGTCCCATTTCAGAAAAAGAAATAGAACAAGCCATTAATCAACTCCCTAAGAAAAAAATCCCTAGGACCAGATGGATTTACATGTGAATTTTACCATACATTTAAACAACAATTAGCCCCAATACTATATAAACTATTTGAAAAAATAGGGAATGAAGGCGTCCTACCAAATTCCTTTTATGACACAGACATGCTAGTGATACCTAAACCAGGTAGGTTGACAACAGAGAAAGAAAATCATAGACCAATCTCCCTAATGAATAGTGATGCTAAAATCTTAAATAAGATATTAGCAGAAAGACTAATATTTTAGATCTTCCCGAGAAAATCATCCCCAGGATAATACAACTTCAACAAGTTCAATATTAGGAAAACTATTAGTATAATTGACCATATTAATAACCAAATTAAGAAAATCCATATGATCATCTCAATAGATGCAGAAAAAGCATTTGATAAAATCCAATATCCATTCCTATTAGAAACACTTGAGAGTATAGGAACTTTTCCTTAAAATGGACTTTTCCTTAAAGTAATCAGCAGCATCTATTTAAAACCATCAGTAAGCATCATATGTAATGGGGATAAACCATTCCCAATAAAATCAGGAATGAAACAAGGGTTATCCACTATCACCATTACTATTCAAAATTGTATTAGAAATGCTAGCTTTGGCAAAGAGTTGAGAAAGAGATTAAAGCAATTAGAGAACATAATGAAGAAACCAAATTATCACTCTTTGCTGATGATATGATGGTATAGTTAGACAACTGCAGAGATTCTACTAAAAAGCTATTATAAATAATCCACACCTTTAGCAAAGTTGCAGGATGCAAAACAAACCCACATAAGTCATCAGCATTCTTATATATCACTAACAAAATCCAACAAGAGTTACAAACAGAAATTCCATTTAAAGTAACTATTGATAGTATAAAATATTTGGGAATCTATCTGCCAAAGGAAAATTAGAAACTACATGAACAAAACTACAAAACACTTTCCACACAAATAAAGTAAGATCTAACCAATTGGAAAAATATTAAATGTTGTTGGATACAGTGAGCAAATATAATAAAGATGACAATACTACCTAAACTAATCTATTTATTTAGCACTATACCAATCAGACTCCCAAAAAATTATTTTAATGACCTAGAAAAATAACAACAAAGTTCATATGGAAAAACAAAACCTCAAGAATTTCAAGGGAATTAATGAAAAAAATCAAATGAAAGTGGCCTAGCTGTACCAGATCTAAAATTATATTATAAAGCAGTGGTTACCAAAACTATTTGGTATTGGCTAAGAAATCGAATAGTTGATCAGTGGAATAGGTTAAGTTCAAAGGATGAAAACAGTCAATAACTTTAATAATCTAGTGTTTGACAAACCGAAAGACCCCAGATTTTGGGATAAGAACTCACTGTTTGACAAAAATTGCTGGGAAAATTGGAAATTAATATGGCAGAAACTAAGCATTGACCCAAACTTAACACCATACACCAAGATAAGGTCAAAATGGGTTCATGACCTAGGCATAAAGAATGAGATTATAAATAAATTAGAAGGACATAGCATAGTTTATCTCTCAGACCTGTGGAAGAGGAAGGAATTTATGACCAAAGAGGAACTAAAGATCATTATTGATAACAGAATAGAAAATTTTGATTATATCAAATTGAAAAGTTTTTGCACAAACAAAACTAATGCAGACAAGATAAGGAGGGAAGCAATAAACTGGGAAAACAATGTTACAGTCAAAGGTTCTGATAAAAGCCTCATTTTCAAAATACATAGAGAATTGACTCTAATTTATAAGAAATCAAGCCATTCTCCAATTGATAAATGGTCAAAGGATATGAACAGACAATTCTCAGACTAAGAAATTGAAACTATTTCTAGCCATATGAAAAGAAGCTCCAAGTCATTATTAATCAGAAAAATGCAAATTAAGACAATTCTGAGATACATACCTGTCAGAGTGGCTAGAATGACAGGGAAAGATAATGTGGAATGCTGGAGGGTATGTGGAAAAACTGGGACACTGATACATTCTTGGTGGAATTGTGAATACATCCAACCATTCTGGGGAGCAATTTGGAACTATGCTTAAAAAGTTATCAAACTGTGCATACCCTTTGACCCATCAGTGTTACTGCTGGGCTTATTTCCAAAGTGATTTTAAAGATGGGAAAAGGATCTGTATGTGCAAGAATATTTGTGACAGCCCTCTTTGTACTGGCCAGAAACTGGAAACTATGTGGATGCCCATCAGTTGAGAATGGCTGAATAAATTGTGGTATATGAATATTATGGGATATTATTGTTCAGTAAGAAATGACCAGCAGGATGATTTCAGAAAGGCCTGGAGAGACTTACATGAACTGATGCTGAGTGAAATGAGCAGAATCAGAAGATCATTATATACTTCAACCACAATACTTTATGATGATCAATTCTGATGAGCATGGCCCTCTTCAACAATGGAATGAACCAAATCAGTTCCAATAGAGCTGTAAAGAATTGAACAGCTACTCCCAGTGAAAGAACTTTTGGAAATGATTATGAACTATTACATAGAATTCCCAATCCCTCTATTTTTGTCCACTTGCATTTTTGATTTCCTTCACAGGCTAATTTTACACTATTTCAAAGTCCGATTCTTTTTGTACAGCAAAATAACTGCATGGATATGTATACATACATTCTATTTAACTTATACTTTAACATATTTAACATGTTTTGTTCAACCTGCCATGTGGGGGAAGGGATGGGGGGAAGGAGGGGGAACGTTGGAACAAAAGGTTGTGCAATTGTCAATGCTGAAAAATTACTCATGAATATAACTTGTAAATAAAAGCTACAATAAAAAAAAGAAATAAATCAATGGCTCAGTAGAATAAATTAGGTACAATACACAATAGTAAATAATCATAGTAATCTAATGTTTGATGAATCCAAAAATCAAAGCTTTAAGTACAAGAACTCACTACCTGAACAGGAAAACTAGAAAGCAATTTGGCATAAGCTAGATATTGACCAGTTATCTCATAGGTTTATCAACATAAAATTAAAATAGGTATATAATTTATATATGAGTGTTATGTTAATTTGCTAATAACCAAATTAAGAAAGTATGAAACATTTACCTATAAGTTCTATGAAAATGGAAAGAATTTTTAACTAAACTAGAGATAACAAAAATGTAAAATGGATAATTTTGAATGCTGAAAATTAAAAAAAGATTTTGCACAAATAAAACCAATGCAGCCAAGATTAGAAGGAAATCAAAAAATTGGGAAGCTATATTACAGGAAATTTTTCTGATAATGGACTCATTTCTCAAATAGAGTACTAAGTCAAATTTACAAGAATAAGTTATCCCTCACTTGATAAACGGTAAAAAGATGTGAACAGGCATTTCCCCAAAGAAATAAAAACTATCACAGTCATACCAAAATTGATTAGAGAAATTCAAATTAAAATAACTCTGAGGTACCACCACATACCCATCAGAATAGCTAATATGACAGAAATGGAAAATGTGGAAGCGGATATGGAAAAATTGAGACACCAATGCAATACTGTAGAGTTGCAACAGATTCAACAGTTTTGGAGAGTAATTTGGAACTATGCCCAAAGAGCTATAAAACTATTAGACCCAGAAATATCACTAGTTGGTGTGTACCCAAAGAGATTAAAAAAAAAAAAAGAAAAGGACATATACGTACAAAAATGTTTTTAGCAGCTCTTATTGTAGTAGCTAAATATTGGAAAATTGAGGGTATGTCCATCAGTTGGAGGATGAACTAAACTAATTTGATAAATAGTTGCAATAGAATACTATTTTGTTTTAAGATACAGTGACCAGGAATGTTTCAGAAAAACTTGGAAAGACCTATATGAACTGATGACAAGTGCGGGGAGAAGAATTAGGAGAACATTAAGCACAGTGCTATTGTCCATGATCAACTTAGCTGATGAAAAAAAAAAATGACCAAGACCTTTCTGATGGACAAATGATGAAAAATGCTAGCCACTTTTAGAGAAAGAATGAGTAGTCTGAATATAAATCAAAACATATTTTAAAAAACAACTTTCTTTTTTCTTTATGTTTTTGTTTTTGTTTTCTTTGACAATTTGGCTAATACAGAAATGTTTTGCATGAATGCACATTTATAACCTATATCAAGTTGCTTGCTCTCTTAAGATGGATGTGGAGAAGCAGGAAGGTAAAGAATTTAGAACCCAACATTTTTAAAATAGACTGGTGTTTTTTACATGTAATTGAGAAATGTTCAATGAAATAAATAAAAATATGTTGAGAAAAATGCAAAAACAGAATTCATATGCTAGCCAATTTCAAATCAATTAATAAAATTAGCTTCTTATAAAGTAAAAAAAAAAAAAAGAATTATTAGGCAACAAGGCAAAGGCAAAAAACTCATAAAAAACCTCAAAATCAAAAGAATTGATTATTGGGGCAGCTAGGTAGCACAGTGCTTACAGCACCAGCTCTGAAGTCAGGAGGATCTGAGTTCAAATCTGATTTCAGACATTTAACACTTCCTAGCTGTGTGACCCTGGGCAAGTCATTTAATCCCATTTGCCTCAGGGGAAAAAAGAATTGAATGCTTATAATTTTAAATTTTGTGTGTGCTAAGGCAATTGGGGTTAAGTGACTTGCCCAGGGTCAAACAGCTAAGGAAGTATTAAGTGTCTGAGGCCACATTTGAACTCAGGTTTTCCTGACTTCAGGGCTAGTGCTATACCATCTAGCTAACCCCTAGTCTTATAATTAACAGATATTTGAATTTAACTGAAGCACTAAATATTTCTAGGACTATTCCTTTATCTGTAAATGAAGAAAATAACATTAGAATTTTTTGTTTCACAGTTTTCTTGTGAAGGTCAAAGGTTAATGTGCATAAAACAAGTTGTAACAATCAGATGGTTTATGAAAGTGTAGCAGCAACAGTAGGAACAAGAAGAGAAGAAAGAAAAGGCAGAGGAGGAAGTTTTAATGCTTTATATTCATTGGCTTTTTGTTATATAGTAAACTACTAGAATGCCTACTTATTTTCTACATATTTAGCAAATGAAACTTATGCCTCCTTATTCATTTCAAGCATTCTGAATAGCTACCTGGAGTCCCATTTATTAACAGATGAAACAGTGTCCTGTGTGTATCACAAGGAAGCAGTGTTTCACTTAGCTAAAATATGAACGTTTTTTATCATATATGTGAAGGTTCATCATGTGAAAAGAATTTGTCATTCTCTACTTAGCCTTGGAGGACATAACTAGCAGGAAAAGGTGAAAATTGCAAATGACAAATTTGTACCTTCTACAATGAAATCCTAACCAATTGGATAATCAGAGATGTTAAAATTGAAGTGAATTGTGTTGAATCAGTCAATTCCATAAATAAAGATCTTCAAGTGGAGACAGTATATAGAAAGAAGGCAGTTAAACAGGAGAAAATATTTTAAATACACTCTGCTTCTTATAATCAGAGTCTCCTCCTCACTGGAATAAGTTGCAGAATGTTTGCACATGTTCCAAATCTCTCCAGATCACTGATAGGTGAAAGTACTTCCATTAAATATCGTTATAACTTACTCAAAAGTGAGTCTCCAGTTTTCTCCATGAGGGGAATTGCATCAGCATTGCATACTCTGGACATGTCAATAAGGAGTAGTCTCATTGACTACTGGTATGTTACACATATGTTTTAAGATGGACAGATAAATAGATAGATGGATGGAAGATAAAAGTATTGTAGTTTTGTCAAAAAAATTTTTTCAGTTTCATTTAAGTTTTCAAAACTAAGTATTCTTTATTGCATTTATGGTTTTTCAAGTTTTGGACAATCACTTGTAGTCCCTTCTCTAATCTGAATAAAAAAGTAAAATAACAAAACATTGCTTAAAGACTGTTAAATGAGATAAATGTGGAAAAGACAGTGCACCATTAGCATCTAATAAGAACATTCTACTCCACAAACCTACATGGAAAATAAGAGAATTCTGCCTGTTTGGAAAAATGCCTCTTTCAGGCATGCTCTTTTCAAGACAAAGAGAGAAAATGCCTTTCTAAACTAGAATTGAACAAAGTGTTCTGTTTATAAATAGAGGACTTGAGTTGGCCAGAGTGAATAGAATCTGTATTAAATTTCCCTGTATACCTTCCATCATCATAGTAGAAACAGCTAAAAGCGATTAAATAATTTGTTTAATTTGCAACATTTACCAATTTTTAAATGACAGAAAAGAAGATATATGTTTTGTTGAGATCTTAAAGCTATCTTCTTTATTAATAGCACAGCAGGCTTTCTCATAAGTAATCTATTAAAACTATAATAGTAGTTTACATTCCTTTGATCTTAAAGATTTATAAAGGACTTCAGACCTATGAAGAAATATATGCAGGTATTATTCTCCTCATTTTACATATAGGGAAAATGAGTTTCTTAAAAAAGAAATGACTTGAAGTTACTTTCCACAAGTGGGAAATGACCTACAGCTAATATGTTTCAGAGCAATGGTATAAACATAGGTCTTCTAACTTCAAATCCCAAACTTTCCACTTTGCTACTCAATGAAAATATGCTGTTGAAAATTTGATAAAGCTGGGAACAAATTTGTTACATATGGTCTGAACCATGGCAGTGATGGATTATCCAGATTTCTGTGACAGTGCCAGTCCTCCCCAGCTGACAGCATAGGCGCCAAGCTCAGCACCTTATTTGTTGGCAGTGTTGGCAAAACATAGGAGCATGAAAGGTAGCTTTCAACCACTTGCTGTGTTAAGGAGATTTGTTCTTTAAGGGAAAAAAATTAGTTTTATTGGGATGATGTCCAAAGTGAATTTATGATGGATATCACAACACCCCACAGATATTTTCTGCTAAAATGCTATAATCTTCATCATGTTATTGATCTTTGATTTCTCTCTCTCTTATCTTTCACACCAAAAAATCTATTTCATTGTGGGGGTTAGATTTGGTGTGGATATTCTTTTTGGATGAGTGCTTTTCCAAATCTGTGTCAATAGGGAGATAAAATTTAAAATAAAAATGTCCATTTTATATACTAACTCATTTATTTATAATTTAGAAACATGGTTTCTGGACAGAGTCCAATCAACTTTTAAAAGCTTTTAGCTGCCATTCTGCCATTGCTTGCTTCATACCAAATAAGAATCTCTTAGGAAAGTAAAATATATTTTACTATGATCTTTATAGCTAAGTATATTCTGATGACAATTATGAATTAGTAATTATTATGATAATATTTTAAATGCAGTAAGGGCTTTTGATCTACCATCTATATCATATTTGTGTGTATACTCATAGATTATCCATAAAGTTCTCCCACATGATAGAAAATTATACCCAGGTAAGGAATCAATAGATTTATATTTTTAAAAAATCCTAAGAGCAACTTTTATTTTTTATATGTTTGATGTATTTGATTAAATGCTTCCCAAATACATTTTAAATTTATTTTATTTTTAATTTAGGAAATAAAGCAAACTTTCATTAACATAGTAGAGTAATAAAACAATAATGAATCTATACATCTATGTACAATTTTCCTATTCTTTTTAATATATGTATACAAGTATATAATAAATGTCATATAACTTTCTTTTTTCTTCCCTCCTCCAACCTAGAAACAGCATCCATTAGACACAAATATGTATATGTGTATAAATATCTGCATACTTCTAGTTATCAGTTCTTTCTCTAGATGTTGATAGTGTCTTCCTTCATATGTCTTTTGTAGTTAATTTAGACTACTCAAAATGATTGTCATTCAAAGTTGTCCATAAAACAATATTATTTTTATACTATACAGCATATTCTTGGTTTTACTTTTCACTCTTCATTAGTTTGTGCAAATTTCTCCACCTTTTTCTAAAATCATTGAGCTCATTATTTCTTATAGCACAGTGGAATTCCATCATGATTATATGCCAAACCTCATTGATCCATACTTAACGCCGTACACCAAGATAAGGTCAAAATGGGTTCATGACCTAGGCATAAAGAATGAAATTATTAATAAATTAGAGGAACATAGGATAGTTTACCTCTCAGACCTGTGGAAGGGAAGGTCTTTATGACCAAAGCAGAACTAGAGATCATTACTGATCACAAAATAGAAAATTTTGATTATACCAAACTGAAAAGTTTTTGTACAAACAAAACTAATGCAGACAAGATTAGAAGGGAAGCAATAAACTGGGAAAATATTTTTACAGTCAAAGGTTCTGATAAAGGCCTCATTTCCAAAATATATAGAGAATTAACTCTAATTTATAAAAATCAAGCCATTCTCCAATTGAAAAATGGTCAAAGGATATGAACAGACAATTCTCAGATGAAGAAATTGAAACTATTTCTAGTCATATGAAAAGATGCTCCAAGTCATTATTAATCAGAGAAATGCAAATTAAGACAACTCTAAGATAGCACTACACATCTGTCAGATTGGCTAAGATGACAGGAAAAAATAATGATGATTGTTGGAGGGATGCGGAAAACTGGGACATTGATGCATTGTTGGTGGAGTTGTGAATGAATCCAACCATTTTGGAGAGTAGTTTGGAACTATGCTCAAAAAGTTATCAAACTGTGCATACCCTTTGATCCAGCAGTGTTACTACTGGGATTATATCCCAAAGAGATATTAAAGAAGGGAAAGAGACCTGTATGTGCACGAATGTTTGTGGCAGCCCTTTTTGTAGTGGCTAGAAACTGGAAACTGAATGGATGTCCATCAGTTGGAGAATGGCTGAATAAATTGTGGTATATGAAAATTATGGAATATTACTGTTCTGTAAGAAATGACCAACAGGATGATTTCAGAAAGGCCTGGAGAGACTTACACGAACTGATGCTGAGTGAAATGAGCAGGACCAGGAGATCATTATATACTTCAACAACAATACTAGATGAGGACCAGTTCTGATGGATCAGGCCATCCTCAGCAACGAGATCAACCAAATCATTTCTAATGGAGCAGTAATGAACTGAACTAGCTATGCCCAGAAAAATAACTCTGGGAGATGACTAAAAATCATTACATTAAATTCCCAATCCCTATATTTATGCACACATGCATTTTTTATTTCCTTCACAAGCTAATTGTACAATAATTCAGAGCCTGATTCTTTTTGTACAGCAAAATAATGTTTTGGTCATGTATACTTATTGTGTATCTAAGTTCTATTTTAATATATTTAACATCTACTGGTCATCCTGCCATCTAGGGGGGGGGGGGGGTAAGAGGTGAAAAACTGGAACAGGAGGTTTGGCAATTGTTAATGCTGTAAAGTTACCCATGTATATATCCTGTAAATAAAAGGCTATTAAATAAAAAAAAAATGATTATATGCCAAACCTTGTTCAGTCATTCCTCAACTAACATATATCCCTGCAATTTCTACTTCTTTGCCAGCACAAAAAGATCTATGAAAATATTTTAGAATGTAGGTTACTTCACTTTGTTCCTTGTCATCTTTGGAAACTGGCCCAGTAGTGGCATCTTTGAGTAAAAGGGCATAAACAGTTTGTAACTCTCCAGGCATCATTCCAGATTGCAATTCAAAATGATTAGATTAATTCACAGTTCCACCAACAGTGAATTAGTGTCCTGATTTTTCCACATCCTCTCCAATATTTTCCACTTTCCTATTTAATCATTTTAGCCAATCTTAAAGGGATAAAATGATATCATAAGATTGTTTTATTTTGTATTTCTCTAATTAATAATGATATACAATTTTTTAATATGTCTATAAATTATTTTAATTTGTTTATTTACAAGTGGCTTAGTCATATCCTTTGCTGATTTATCAATTGGAGAATGACTTGTATTTTTAAAGATTTGACAAAGTTCTTTATATATTTGCAATATGACTTTTATCTAAGAAACTATCTATAAAGTTTCCCCCAATTTTCTCTTTCCTTTTGTTCTTGGCTATATTTGTTTTATTTGTACAAAAACCTTTTAATTTAATATAATTAAAATAATTTTATATCCCACACTGCTCTCTACCTCTTATTTATTCATAAATCATTCTCATATACACATGTCTAGGTAATATATTCTATGTTCTTTAAATTTTCTTATAACATCTTCCTTTATATCTAGATCATATATCCATTTTGACCTTAATTTGGTAAATGATATAAGAGATTGGTCTATACCAAATTTCTGCTAGACTGTTCTCTAGTTTCCAGAGAAATTTTTATTAAATAATAATTTTTATAAAAACTTGAGTTTTTATATTTATCAAATATATTATTATATTTATTTGTATTGTAAATTGTAAGTCTATTGTGTTCTACTGAATTACCTATTTCTTTTACAGTACCAGACAGTTTTTTTTTTTTGAATCAATAACTGCTTTATAACAGTTGAAGGTCTGGTACTGCTAAATCTTTTTCCTTTACATTTTTTCCCATTATTTCCTTTGATATTCTTCACCTAGATTTTCCAAATGAAGATTGTTATTACTTTTCTAATTCTAATAATTTTGGGGAATTTAATTGGAATGGCATTAACTATAAACTATAAAGTAGTTTAGGTAACGTTTTTCATTTTTATTATATTATCCCTGCCTACCCATGAACAAATAATATGTCCTAATATTTCTATCTGGTTTTATTTTATAATTTTGTTTATATAGTTCCTAAATTTGTTCTGCCAGACATATTCATAGGTTGTTTTTTTCTCCCTAGAGTTATTTTAAAAGGGGTATCTCTTACTGTAATGCAATGTTTTGTTTTTCATACATAGGAATGTTGATGATTTATATGAATTTACTTTATATCCTAGCAATTTGCTAAAATTATTCATTGTTTCAACTAATTTTCAGTTGTATCTGGAATTTTCCAAACCCATAATCATGTTGTCTTTATTTTTTAATGCATTTAGAATTAAATGAATTAATTTAATTTATTTATTTAACTTAAATTTTTTTTAACTTTCTTTTTTTTTAAGACCGAGTTTCAAATTCATTGCCTCCAAATCTCACTCCTTGAGAAGGAAGAAATATGGTATTTTTATACTTGTGAAATCATGTAAAATATATTTAATTATTATCTATGTTAAAAACAATATGCATGTGTGTGCATGCACACATATACAAATGAAAAATAAAGAAAAATATAAAAAGTGAACTTCAATGCATACTCAGAATTCATAAATTCTCCTAAAAGTGGATATCATTTTTCATAATTGGTCTTTTGGAATAGTCTTTGATCACCATTTGAATCGGAGTAGTTGTCTTAGCTTTGATTATCATTATAATATTGTTGTTACTGTGTACAATTTTCTGTTTCTTCTCACTTCACTTTGCAACAATTCATATAAAATTTCCTAGGTTTTTCTAAAACACTTCTGTTCATTATTTCTTCTACAAAACAGTATTTATTTTTATAATTCACATAACATAGCTTTTAGTCATTCTTCAATTGATGAGCATTCTTTTCACCCTAAAATAAGCTTTGTATAACACGTCTTTTTCCTTTCCTTTGATCTGTTTGTGACACAGACCTATTAGTGGCTTTTCTTGATTAAAGATTTAAAGCCCTTTGGGCATAGTATTAGTTATTCTTAAGAATATTTGGCGCAGTTCACAACTTCATCAACAACATATTAATGCCCTAATTTTTCCATATCTCTCCAGCATTTTTCTTTTTTTTTCTTTCAAGTTAGCCATTCCAATATATGTGAGGTAGTATTTCAAATTTGTTTTAATTTGCATTTCCTTAATCAACAATGCTTTAGGACATTTTTTTTTGTTGTTGTTGTGAACTTTAATAGTTTTATTTCTTTTCCTGAAAACTATCTATTCATATCATTTGAACATTTATCAATTGGTGAATGGCTCATGGGTTTTTTCTTTACAAATTTGGCTCTGTTCTCAAATGTATGAGAAATAAGAACTTTATCTGAGAAACCTGTAATAAAAATTTCCCCAGTGTGCAGCTTTCCTTCTAATTTTGACCTTATAAGTTTTGTTTGTACAAAATCTTTTTTTATTTCATGTAATCAAAATTATCAATTTTACTACCATGATCCTCTTCATCTCTTGTTTGCTCATAAAGTTTTCCTTTATATCTCTGACTAATGTTTGTTCTGCTCCCATAATTAATTTATAATACATCACCCTTTATGTTTAAATAATTTATCCATTTTGACCTTATCTTGGCATATGGTGTGAGACAGTAGTCTATGCATTGTTTCTGATAGAATGTTTTCCAGTTTTCCCAGAAATTATTGTCAAATATTAAATTTTTGCTCCAAAGCTTGTATCTCAGTATTTATCAAACATTTAATTTATATGGCCATATGCTACTATGTATTGTTAATCCAATATATCTCACTGATGTACTGTTCACTGATTTTTCTTAGCCAGTATCAGATTGTTTTGATAATTACAGCTTTGTAATATAATTCTAGTACTTCTAGGGCACCTTCCTTAAAATTTTTTTTATACATTTTCTTAACATTCTTAACCTTTTGTTCTGACAGATAGATTTTGCTATTATTGTTTCTAGCTTTATAAAATATTTTGGTAGTGCAATTGGTACGACACCAAATAAGTAAATGAATTTAGGAAGCATTGTCACTTTTATTATATTATCCTTATGTGCTTATGAGCAATTAATGTTTCTCCAATTGCTTTCATCTATTTTGATTTGTGTGGAGAGTGTTTTGTATATTCCTATAGTCCTGGAATTTCTTAGTGCACTAATTCTTTTTAAATTTGTTGCTATCTTTATCACCCACATTTCCAAAAATATTCTTTCCCCATTTCTCAGAGAAATATTCATTATACAAAAAAATTAAAAGTTTGAAAACAAATGTTTTGGGGGAGATTAAACAACACATTATTTAAACCTAATGAGAGACGAACCTCATAACCTCAGTCTCCCTCTGGCAAAGGATTATATGCCCCATTTAATATTTTCATCTCTTTTTTTGCACCAAACTTGGTCATTAAAATTTCACAGTCATTAAATTTTATCCTTCCACTAGACTTATTTTAATTTACATTTTTGATGGGTAAAATGTTTTCTTAGTTGTACTCATTTCTCTTTGTTCCTTTGTGTTCATCACATTCATTATGTTTACTAGCACAGAAAATTTCAGGACATTCATGTCCTACAATTTCTTTAACCATTCTCCAATTGATGGTTTTTTGCTTTGCTTTCACTTCTTTGTCACACACACACATACACACAAAAGCTGCTATAAATATTTTGTGATTTTGGAAACTTTTCTTATTATTAGTCAACTTGCTTTGAATGTATGCCTAACATTGGGATCTATAAACCAAAGATACAGACATTTAGCCACCATCTTAGCACAAATCCAAATTCCTTTTTAGCAACCATTTCATGGTTGGATGAAAATACAGCCTTACCATCACTGTATTCATGTGCCTGTTTGTTTGTTTGTTTTTTCCCTCACACATTGACTTTCTCCATATTTTGTCATTTTTATCAATTTGCTATGCATGAAGTAAGATTCAGAGCTGTTTTTATTTCTCTTAATGATTTGAAATAATCTTTTATGGAGTTAATTTTTTGAAGTGCTGTCTCTTCTAGCAATTGGTAAATTTAAATAATATTGCAGAAAATGGATAGCTTTAAAAGAATTAAGTCTGATCAATGCAATGAACAGTCATGATTATAGAAGACTAATGATGAAGGTTACAAAGCACTTTACAGAAAAGTTTTGGGCTAAAGATTCAGAATGAAGCCAATATTTTTGGACACACTCTATATGGGACTTAATTTTGCTTTGTAATTGTTACAAAGGCTTTTATTAGTAGAAATATAAAAAGGAGAGACAGAAAATTGATGTCTGTTAATTGAAAAATAATTATTAAATTTTAAATATAAGTACTATTATTTAACATCATAGGGAAATAACGTTTTTATCTATTTCTAGGTTAGAAAAAGAAAAATAGGAAGATATTTAATTACTTATTCTAAATATTGCTGTTTCTTATTTATCCTCTTACAGATTTGAAGTCCTAAATGTTTTCAAGCCTTCTTCATATTTATGGTCTAAGTAGAAGCATTTTTTGCTTACTATTTCAATCATATTAGACACGAAATTTCAAAATGATGCTAATGTTCTAAAGAGGTTGAACTTGGACCTATTTGCAATTCATCAAATGTTTCAAAATACTCCTCAAGCATTCCATGTTTAGGCCTAGGCCAAATATTTTCCCCTTAATAGTGGTCCCCTATGTATTGTAAGAAAAATGGAATCCATGTGTTTTTGACACATTTACATTTAGCTCATCAAAATTGTTTTATTAGGACTATTTGACATCCAAGAAGTCTTTTCAGCCTTTTTGGTCACCCTTTCTTCCTAGAAACAAGAAGTTATATTTTGCCAATAGCAAATGAACAGCAGTAAAGGAAGATCAGAGTTTGGTTTTAATCTTAGAAGCCATATGGTCTTAAGTAGATTCAATTCAAACATAAGGGACTAAATGACTTTTCTTGTATGGAAAGTATATTTAACTGGATTTTTAAGGGAGTGGGACAGAGGATATGGACATATGTAAGGGGGAAGCATTACCCTGAAATGTTACTTGTTAAAGGAATTTATTAATCAATTACTCCTCCACATTGTCTAGTTAATTTTAATGGAATAGCAGATAAAACAAAATATTCAAAACCATACAAGCAATAAAACAGTTTTGAAACTAAAATAATATTAAGAATATCTTGATATAAAGTTTTGTTTTTGTTTTTAAAGATGAAATTATATCCAAAGAATAAGTCAACATTTAATAACATAAGCATCAAGTGATAAGTTATATCTCTTTGATTCAACAATGACCTTAAGTTTTTGTATCCATCCACAATTAATGTTAAAGTTTAAAATGCAGGCATTTTTTTAAATTACTCATGCACATGGACACACACACACACACACACACACATCACATTAATTGCAAACTCAGTTATCCAAGAATTATGCATCATGGATGTGTTTGGTTGGGCTAATCATATTCCACATGCTGCAGTCATTTTCAGATGGCCAGTCTTCAACATGTGTGTAAAACCTGAACTCAAAATTAGGTAACAAGTGACTTCTGACCTTCCAAGAACTTAGAAAGGGTAAATCTCTACAAGGTACCTATGCTTTGCCACTTTGCAAATGAGCCATTTTACTGTGTATAGTGGTTCAATTACCCTCAGGTCCCTGCTGTGAGCTCCAAGGGTGGAACTGAGTCCAGTTTTCCCTCATCATTTCCCAACAAACATTCTATGACACATCTAGCCAACATAATGACATTTCCAAATAAATTTTCCGCATGACGCGGTTGGCCACTGACCTGGTAATCATGTATTTCATTATATGTTACACATCCACGGATGTGGTCTGCAGCTCTGCACTGACCTGGCATGAATTCTCCAAAGCATGGAAGAATTCAATCTGAATAGTTTCCTCTAAGTTTTAACCTTTAAATATCTTAGAGACATGGAGCTTAACTTCATGGAGTGACATTGAACTTGTGTTTCTCACACCCTGAAGGGGAAAATTCCTCATCTTTATCATGCTTGAATGATTAGCTATTCTTTTCTTTTTTTCTTTGTCAGAGCTCCAACAACTATTAGCTTAAAAAACTATTGAAGTGCGAGATCAAATCACAAATCAGTAGAATTTCAAAGTTGATGAAAATCTCAGTGACCATCTAGTTCATATCACATTCAAAAAGAACCCTTTTCTAAAATACCCCAAAATTGTCTTTGGCCTTTTGTCTTTGATCCAAGTATCCAATGATGTGAAACCCATTGCTGATTGAAGCAACCTCAGACTTGTTATATATAGCTCTGAGTGTAAATATTTTTTTTCCTTGAGATCAAGAATAATTTACTTTTCTATAACATCCTTGAATTCATCTTGGCTATGCCCTCCAGGAACAAATATAATGTATTCAAGTATTTGAAGGCAATTATCATGCCTTCCCTCCCCTGTGTACTATATTCCTAGAATATATCTTTGATATATCCTCATAAAGCATCAGATTAAAGCCCTTTACAATTTTGGTTACCCTCCTCTTGACAAATCTCTAGCTAATCTGTGTTTCTCAAATTATGTTGCCTAAAAGAGAATACAAGATTAGTGAAACAAAGCATCCCATCTGACCATGTGATAATGTACTTTATATCTGATGCATATCTGACTCTGCGCAAAGAATTTTGCCTTCCTCTCAATGATGAACATTCTCCCATCTCTTCATGCTCTATAAATCCCAGTGAATCTGAAATCCTAAAGGTCATCATCTAACCTCACTTCCTAATTTCCATTTTCTGTTGTATATAGCATATCTGTATAATTTTTGCTTGTTTTCACTCACTTTTATTGTTATATTCTTAAGAGTAAGCATTGTCTTTTGCCTCTCTTTCATGCCCAGCAATTATTGCAGTATGGGACACATAGTAGTTGGTTAATAAATATCTCTTGACTAACATAAATGTGATCTAACCAGAGCAGAATAAACTATTGCTTTCTTGTACATTAAGTAAAATTCACTCCCTAAAAGTAGTTTTCTTATATGGTGCTCATTCTATAATTGGTCATCAATGCAATGATGTTTCTTTTGAAAAATGCTGTTTCAATTTATGGATCACATTAAGCCATTACTTGGGGCCCCTTAAAGAAAAGTCTAGGGAAATGATTGACATCTTGATTTCAAGCAACATCTCCTTCAATTAGGGTATTTTTCAATAATGAAACATATTCAATTTGTAGCTAATTCAATTTATATCATGATGTTTTGGGGCACTTGATACATTTATAGCTCTTCCCAAATCTTTTCATATGTGTGTATTTTGCCTTCCCAATTAAATTTTTACATTCCTCCATGTCAGAGGACATGATGTCTATTTATTTGTTTGTTTTATTATCTCCATTAAAGATGACTCTCAACCAGTTAGTGATTTGACTTTTGTTCATTCATTTTTTCTCCTCTTCCTCTCTTTGATACTATCTCCCAGAGGTTTTTCAGAACCCTCCTAATACCCAAGAAGCTAAATACAAAAATTTAATATCTGGGCCAGTCCTAACATCAACTTTTGCACTAGCCTATTGCCCTGATCATCCATGTAAATTCCTATTAAAATTTCTTTTAATGTATGTCCCTTTTTTTCAGGGGGACATTCTGAAAAGTTCAAAAGCTATGTAAAGATCTTTATGAAGACAATGCATTTTATTTTCTATTAATAGCATTGAAGTAGGTTTTTTCGGGGGTGGGGATTTGTTGTTTGTTTTGTTTTGTTTTGTGTTAGATGACTTGTATGGTGTCACACAGCTATTAGGTGTTTTGGGCCAAATATGAACTCAAGACTTGCTGACTCTAGAACCAGTGTTCTATCAGATATATTCCTTAGCTACCTCTGGTATTGTTCTTTAAATTTTTAGGTTTTAGAGTCAAGAGTTTTGTCCTCAATTCCCTATCATATCAGAAAGAGCCCATAAAAAATAGTGATCGTTCATAAATCTTAATTCATTAACACTCTGGAGCATTTTTATTTTAATGGTAACAATTTTGGAATAAGCCAATGTGATGAATCTCTTTTTTATAGCAATGGTTCTCTTCCCTATATCTGCATATATTAGGTACTAATAACTCCTTTTTGACTTGAATGTGGAAAGATTTTTTTTTCTTTTTTTGCCTTATCCTTTTATACTCTGTTCTGTTTTATCCTATTCTCTACATTCCTCTACTCTATCCTACCCTATGTTAATCTATTCTATCCTACCATTCTTTTCTACTATGTTTAAAATATTATTATAGGCACCATGGTGTTTAACAAAGTAAGGAATAGTTTCCTGGCCTTGAATCACTTTGTCAAGTAAAAAAAAAATATGCCTATGAAACACAACTATAACAAAAGACAGAATATAAGTACTCTTGGATATATATACATTATTATGGGAGTTCAAAGAAGAGAAAAAATAAGATTGGTTGAATCAGGAAAGAAAATATTCCAAAAAGATCATTAATACTACTTAAAGAGAAATGGAGAGGAACAAAAAAGAAGTGGCAGGCAAGTCAGACAAAGACATGGCTATAGAAACATTTAGTATTTGATAGAGAGTAAAGAATAATTCAATCTGATTGGTGCTTTAAATATATCAAGGGTACAATTAAAAAAAAAAACTTCAAGAGTCAAAAGCCGGAACCTCATCACTGTCATCCCTGTAAATATATTGCTTTCCTATAACTACACCCCTTCTATGCCATTATAGAGATATTTAAGAGTTGCCAAAGGCAAAAAGAAAAAAAAAAATCATCATCAGTGGGGTCAATCTGAATAAGAGTTTCTTTGGACACTTTGAAGACCCTGGATTGAAATAGGATTCATAACTAATTCTGTACTAGAAGCTAGCATGACTTTGTAGAACCTTCCAGAGGATGTGCCTTGCTATGCTGGTCTTTAAGAAGGCCATGTGATCATAATTACTTCTATAGGGCAATGAAACCTCAATATAGGACATTAGTGTAGAAATAAGCTATATGACTATAATTGTAGACCATGATCATGGGGTTTATTCTATTAAGGATTTTAAACACAAGTTTGTGTAGTCTTTAGTTTATTCTTGGGCAAATAAAAATCACTAAAGAATTTTGAATGGAGAAGCAAAATTACTTTGCCTTCAGGGCCCAAATATTCTCAGTTACATCATTTTATTGAATCATATGGAAATTAAAACACTCCCCACACACACAGAAGAATATTTACATTCAATATTGTTATTTCTCAGAGCAAGATTATGGAAAATATCAGTATTTTTTTAAACTTTCTTATATCGGGTAATAAGTGTAAAGTAGTCATTTCTAACATATCCACATTCCCATCAAGAATATGATTAATATTCATTAGTACCATGTACCCTGATCCAATAAATCACATTTTTTCCTCAGCATAGAAAAATAAAAATGTAAAACAAATACAAGTAGGTTGGTTTTAGTCCAGGATTACTCTCTCACATAAAATGTTATTTATTGTAAAATAATTTTTATTACTATCTTTTGCTTTATATGTCAACTAAATTTCCTCCTGAATCTCTCTCCCAGTTGCAAAAGTTATCCCATATAACTAATATTTTAAAGAAAAAATGAAAAATAGAAAAAACAATCAATTAATCAAAAAAATTTCTATGTACTGTTCTATATTCATGGAATCGCTTCCTTTGCAATAGTGTAGAAGCTGAATTATCACATTTCTTCTTTGCAGCCAATCCAATATGCAGTTTTGCAATTATATTCATGTAAATGATTTGTTTAGGCATTCCCAAGTTAATGGATGTCTGTTTTGCTTCCAGCACAAAAAGTAAGCTTATAAATATTTTGGCGCATATAGGAACTTTCTTTTTATCAATTACTTTCTTGAATTGTATGGCAAATGGTCTTAAATGTACTTATGATTATTAATAATTCTAATTATTTTTCAAAGAAATATAACTAGCAAAATTTGCATCTTAGAGAAAAAGCAGAGTTCTCATTCAAATCATTTTTTCAGTTTATTATGTGAAAATAATGCAATAAGAAATTAACATAAAGTCACATAAGTGAAAAAGGAGTAACTGTTTATTTTAGTGGGTCACGATGATATTAATAGTGAATACCAGAAATTAGTTTCCAATTTTATTTAACATTCCTGTTAGTCAGATGCTGGACTCATTCTTTCTATGTCAATGAATAATATTTACTCTCAACACATAAATGTAATAAAATTTAAAAATATGCAAATTTTTGTTACTTCTAAATGTTGATACTCCAGTACAAAGCTCTTATTATTTTGCACTGGTTACAATCCTGCCTCAAAAAATGTCATTTTTATGACAAGGAGGTGATCCTGGATTTATAAAGATAATGCCAGTGAAGCCCAAATTCCAGCGTTTTACTAAGCAATTAAAAACTGGAAATGATATGATAGTGATAGGTTGTTTCTAGTATTTAGAAGCTATACTATTTTCTATGAAGGTATATGCTTTCTATGAAATAGGTATATGTTTTCTATAAAGTTATGTTTTCTATGAAATGGGTTAAAGAAGTTGATGTTTATTAATCATAAGAAAACGATAGAATAGATAAAAATTAAAGATTATCCAGTTCTATATGAGTTTTTCAACTCTTCAGTGAAAGTGGCAGGTGGACCAAAGGAAGTAGAGAGAGTACATGAATCAGAATCTTAAGACATCTAAAATATTTACATTAAATGTTGCTATGAAATTTAATTTTGTCCAAAAACTTATGAGTTATTTTGCTAATGGAGGAACGAAATCACATCCACATTGACACACTCACTAAAATTAAACAAGACATGAAGTTACAACTAAATAAAAGGATGGCTAGCAGGGCTTTTTTTAATCTGAGAAATAAACAAAGAAATTGCTTTTTATCATTTTCTAAATTTTGTAGGACATTTGATTATCTCATCTTGAATTATAATTTTCTCCGATGATAAAGTTTATCTGTCAATAATCATTGCCAAAAAAAGGAACAATAGAGAAATATTATGAAGATGTTGACCCAGTCCTATAAATTAAGTTAACATATACCTTGACAGTTATTTCCACATGGAAGTAGAAAGAGAAAATAATGTCAAAAATAGTTTGGAAAATAAAGTTCTTGTTCTTAATGAACAATTTACTATTAATAATATTGCTATTAATAATAATAATAACAAATAATCAAAATATTCAAGAAAGTCACACATAGCAAAAAAGTAACAAAAAATAAAATTGAATCTATATCAATAGTTATCTCAGAATCAACTATATTTAAAATCACATAATTTACTAATTAGAGTAAGATCAAAATCAAAACCATGTAAAAGAAAGATATAGATGAGATAGAAGGCAAAGCATTCTGAAAATTAGCAAATGAATAGAATTGAAGATATTGACTCATATTATTTTCATTTCTTATGGAAGTTTAACTAATATAGAACAATCACCACAATAAAAAGAACAGGAGCCACAAACAGATGGTCTTCTTGCCAAACAGAGATGTGGTAGCTGAAGGCAACACTGGTTTAGAATATAAATCATTTGAAAAGTATTACAAAAGACTAAATAAATTTTATCGTATCATCACACAGAGAAGTAGAAGGGAAAAAAGTTTGGCTTGAGAACCAAATTATGCTAAATCAATTAATCACTTAATAGCCATTCTAAACACCTTGTTAAACACTTACTATGGGTTTCATATTGGAAGTAAAATGACAAAATGAAATAGTTTCTATTCCTAAAGAGGCTTCTTATTGTTGTTCATTTGTTTCAATCGTGTCCAATTCTTCAAAATCCCATTTGGGATTTTCATGGCAAAGATACTGAAGTTGTATGCTATTTCCCTCTTCAGCTCATTTTACAGTTGAGAAACTAAAGCAAATAGGGTTAAGTGACTTGCTCAAGCTCACACAGGCAGTAAGTGTATGAATCAACCCAATTTTTATGATGATTTTGAATACCTATATATTATATGGACATTTTAAAAGAAAAAAAAAGTTCAAATACATCAGCACAGTTATTTCGTTCTTTTTTTAAAATAACTGTTGACATCAGTTCCTTAAAAGATCTTTTAGATGATGAAATTATGAACAAAATATTACACATTAGACATTTTAAATTTTATTGCTTTTTTCACTAAAACTAGAACAAACATGGCATTACAAACTTTACCTGTGCTTTCTGTAGGTTTTATAGTGCATTATGTAAACCTTAGAAGTTAATTTCACTATTTTAAATTATTTTTGCTGCCATGATATGTGAATGATTTTACTTGTTTGTTGATTTCATTTTCTATATGTGTGTTTACTATTTATCTAGCTTTGTTGCTAAGTATTTTTTATATGGATACAATCCTTAATTGTTCTTTTTGGTAACATCCATGATATATTTATAAAATAACCTTCAAAACTGTGTTGTACTAAAAAAAAAATAGAAACTCTTTAAAATATCAAAACAAATGTCTTGACAGATGTCAAAATCTCTTGGATGATTACTTAACACTCTTGCTACTCAACTTTTTATCATGTAAATATTGTTTCTCTGAACTAGGAAGAATTATAGCATATTAGAAAAAAGATTATAGAGACCTTTTCTTGACCCCTCATTTTACAGATGGAAAAAAACAAATCTAGAGAGATTGAATGAGTTACTATGGTCACATAGTCAGTTGTGGTAGAGCCAAGAGAAACACTAAAGTCTCCTGGGTTTATAGTAAGTGCTCTTACAATTTTCCAAAGGACACAGGCTACTTTTGATGCTTCTTTTTATCTCCATTCACATGTTGGTCAATTAAATATTATGGATAAAGAAGGGATTCAGTAAATATTTGTAGAACAAGTATAAGACACATACCCTTTCTACTGACAGGCCCCACCAAGTAAATATAAGGGAGAAAATTTCTATTTCTGTTGATGATTCTGCTAATTACAGGCTAAACTCTTATAAAATACTTTCTCTTTAGGCAAGATATATGAATCATATGCAGAAAGATGAATAGGACCAGGGGGATCCTAGGAGATAGCGATATATTGATATCAGCTAACAAATTCAAAAGTTAGGAGGAAATTCAAAGGTGAAATGGAGCTGGAACAAGAAAAGATTTTTCAAGAATCAAGTGTTAGAGACAGCATGTGTTTAAAAACTAGATCAAAGAGAGATCAGGGATGTCTATTTCTGGTCCAAATATCTTAGGAGGCTAGGATCAATCCAGAGAATGAGGGTTAGAGGTTTTAACTATAAAGAGAGCACTGACTACCAGCTCAATATAATATTACTTGGGACAATTCAACTGGAAAAAAAAGAAAACAAGATAAAGATGAGAAAGAAAACCTACTAGTTAATAATGCAGAATTTTCTGGAAGAATGAAGAAACCAATGTTGCAAGGAAAGAGACTATTTAGGTCAGAAAAAAGTAGTCTTTCTCATGTACAATACAAGAATACAAGAAGGGCATGTGAAATTAGTCTATCACCTATTTTAATTAAAAAGACAGTGAGGGGAAAAATGCTCACCCTTCAGCATCTTAGTACAGGCATCCAGATTTGAGGTTCAAGAAAACCAAATTCAAAAGAGTTTAGACATTAATTACTTTGCTAAACCAAACTCAAAACTGATGGAGAATTATATCTAAAAAGGGGATAGAGAAAATAAATGAGATCAGCATAAGATCAAACCAAGTCAACTTTACATTTAAGAATATTTTATTCTCCAGAATTAGCTTGTTTCATTTTGTTGTCTAGTTTGCTTATGTATAATAAAAGACCCTTTGGTTATCTCCCATTCTCCATTAGTAAAATAAATAGACAAAAAGTGCTTTTTATAGACTAGATCAGGAATAGTTTGTATATTCTTGGAGTTTGGAGGATTTTGTGTTTAGTCCTTGGAGAAAGTGAGGTCTAGGCTTAACTAAAACCAGACAACTTCCCTTAAATGTAAAGATTTAAGAATCTCAAAGGAGATACAAGTATCATGCATAAACCCAGGATTCAATCTTGACAACAAAGCTTAATTATTTTTTTTTAAATACTCAGTGCTTCATATAACTGAAGATGGTTTTTGATGCAGACAATCAAATTGCTAGTTCCATTATGGAAATTCTTACATTTTTGGTAGTGGCATGTGTAATAACATTCCTAGGCAGTTGCAGGCATTACAAGAGGAAAGATGGCTTCTTCTTTCTTGGCAAACTGCAAATTAGTAGCAGCTGAGACTGCAGTTGGATTTACTCCAACATTCTTCCAAATGGGGAGGATACAGAAATGCAGTAGATCCTGGAATGAGGAAGACATTATATATTTTCTGGAACCTGCCAATTATTGATTAATACCCTTTCCCATCCATACGAATGATAAAGCCAAAGTTAAAAGTACTTCTCTATACTACTTGTTAAACTAGCATCTTAAACAAGTTATTATAATCACTTTAGGTGGGTCCAATTCTTCATGATCCATTGGGGTTTTCTTTGCAAAGATAATAGATTGTTTTGCCATTTCCTTCTTCATATCATATTACAGATGGAAACTGAAGCAAATAGAATTAAATGACTTGCCCAGAGTCACAGAATTATTTGGTGTCTGATGTCAGATATGAACTCAAGAAGATGATTCTTCCTAACTGTTGGTCTCTCCACTGTGCCATTTAGTTGTACCCATCTTAAATATTAGTTTAGCTTCAAATTAACAATTTATTATTAATTTGTTATTGCTATTGTTAATTGTTATTGTTAATTAATTATCAATTAATTAAGTTCTTGTTAAATAGTATTTAAATTATCATAGGGCAAGGAACATAATCTATTTGAATATTGTATCTCAGTCTTCATCAGAGTGCTCTGTATATAATGGAAGCTTAATAACATTTTGTTGTTATTGTTAGTAGTTTATGAGTTTGTTAAGTTAAAAAAAAGTTTCTCATCCCAAAAAGTTATATTAAATTGCTACCTAACCAGAAAAAATTTATAGACATTATAAAAGACATCAAAAATCAATTGAGAGCAATTGAGGAAAAACTAAAAATAAATAAATAGGAACCAGCCAAGAAAAACAATAATATTATTTTTTTATTTTTATTTATTTTTAATAACTTTTTATTGACAGGAAAACAATAATATTATGAAAAGAGAATCAAGTAATTGGAAAACAAGATTCATAATCTTGAAGAAAATAATTTTTGAAAATTAGACTTGGCTCATGGGGAAGCCAATGAAGCTATGAAACCAAAAAATTATAAAATAAAATATAAAGAATAAAGAATTAGAACAGAATGTGAAACATAAGAAAAAAACAGCCATCTGGAGAACTGACCAAGAAGAGAAAACATGAAAATAATTAGACTATCTGAAAATTGTGACCAAAAAAAAAAAAAAACCTTGAAACAATAATACAAGAACCAATAAAAAAAATTGTCTTCAAGTGATAGAACATGAAGGCAAAGTAAAATTAAAAAAAAATTCACCTATCACGCCTTTAAAGAGATCTTATGAGGAAAATACATAGGATCATTTTTGCTAAATTTAAAAAACCCAAGATCAAAGAAAAGAAATTTGCAAGAAACAAACAAAAAAAATGTCAAAATATGTTGGAGTTACAATCCAGCATTGAACAAGATTTTATTAGCAGCTACAATAAAAGAGCACAGGCTTTATAATATTATATATTGATGATCAAAATAACTAATTCTGTAGCTAAAAATACAACATCTAGCAAAATTAGGCACAATATTGAACAAAAAGAAAATGGACATTTAATGTGCTCTCAGATTTTCAGAATTTTGTCTCAATCAAACTTTAACTCAATAGAAAATTTAACATATCAGAGTCAACATCAAAGACTAATTTTAAGGGACTCAACAAGGACGAACTTTTATATGTTTATGTATGGATTTATATGTGGACTTATAAACCATATGTTTTTTATATGTTTTATATGTGGATTTGTAAACCATATGTCTAAGATTTACTTCAGTAATTCGGTAGTTCAAAAGAAAGAATGGGACAAAGTTGAGTATAATCTAACTAAAAAAGCAAAACTCCCTAGGAAAAGGTAAAAATAGTAATTAAGCTATAAAAATGAGGTGAAGAGGAAGAACAGATACAGAAGCATTAAATGAGGGAGGAAGTCTGGTAGTTCTGAAAACCTCCTAACATAGGGAATGGGTTATATAGGGAAAATACATGCATGCATGCATCCATGAATGTATACATACATATGTGTGTATGTGTGTATATATATATATATATATATATATATATATAGAGAGAGAGAGAGAGAGAGAGAGAGAGAGAGAGAGAGAGAGAGAGAGAGAAAATCTCTAAAGAAATAAAGGAGAAAGGGAATGGGATAAAGTGGAGTATTGAAAGGTGTTTAGATTAATGGGAGTGAGACAAGGTGTGTAGATTAATGGGAAAGGGATAAAGAGGGAGGGAAATGATAGGGGAGAAGGGAAGCATCCATGAGTAGGGGGAGGCTATTTAATAACAGGACAAGTTAAGGTGTAAAGCTAAAATAGAAGAGTTAGCAGGGTTAGGAAATAAGAGATATACACAAACACAATATCAAGGATCAGGAATAAAATGTATTAGAAAAAAATGTAGGTCTAATAATCATTGACTTCAGATAAAGTCAAACTTTAAGATAAAATCAACAGAGAAATCTACATCATATATTGGCCACATTAATATTGTTTTAGATGCATGTCTACATGTGTGTAAAAGCATATATATATATGTGTGTGTGTGTGTGTGTGTGTGTATTCATAGAGATATAAATATGACTATGAGTATGAATACACACACACATATATATTATATCCATACTTAACTATAGCCTGCCAGAGAGAGGGCTATGAAAGGAGAAAAAAGAATAAAGAAAAAAATGCATAGCAGAGGACAAAAGAATGACCTATAAGGAAGCAAAGAAATTACTTTTTATTATTACATATGCTTTCTCAAAATGAAAATCTATCATTTCATATTTTCACTCTTCCCTGATGTTCTGCTGGGCAAAGAACATTTGTTTTTGTTTTTGTTTTTTTTGTTGTTGTTGTTGTTTTTTCTGTATTGTTTCTATTTTCTTAATTTTGTATTTAGTTTTAAATTTTTTTAAAAAGCTCAAGTTTATTAGTATCCCTAATTTTCTTCAAGGATCAATTCAAGCATGACCTTGTACATGTGGTTTTCCCAATCCCAAAATTCTTAGTGTCTTTAAACTCCTCCCTTCAAGTTTTCTACTCTTAAATTTTTTATACAATTTATGCTTATTTATATATGAATGTGTAGTCTCCTCCATGGAATATAAACTCCTTGAGGAAAGCAATTGGTTTATTAGTTTTTTTTGTCTTTGTATCAGCAGCATCTACTATAATAGTCAGAGCAAAAATATTTGTTGATTGAGTGATTGGAAAATTAAAACTATGCATAAAAATGATGTTGAAAATTCAGGTCCTAAACTGGAAATTTTTTAGAGAAAAAACATTGATTACTTGATTTCTCTCAGGGAAGGTTATTCTAAAGTTCTAGTTCTTTGTTTTTCTTTAATTGCTGAGCAAAGGCATTAATTAGTATTAAATAGAAAACTAATATTTGAGATTTCTCATTCTTTAATACCTCAAGAATCTATAAGTTTTGTTGGTGTGAATGCTTCTTCCATAGTTATAGATTGTAACTCCTCTGAATTAGATAAACAACTTTCAAATTTTGCTGTATCACAGGCAGAGCCAAGATGGTGGAGTAAAGGCAGAACTTGCCCAACCTTTCCCCCAGTCTGCTGCAAATTCCTTTAAATAATCAGCCAAACAATTTTTAGAGCAAAAAGAATGGAGCAGAACATTTTACATCCAAAGGCAGCTTAAAAGATCAGCAGAAAAGTTCTATAACTTCAAGGTGGGAGGCCAGTGTGTGATCCTGGTGCAGGTACAGGCAGCCCTAGCCCCAGACTGGGCTCCATAACAATAAGCAGGAACAAGCCTAGGGACCTAGACACATCCAAAGGCAACTTGGAAGGTCAGCAGAAGAGGTCTGTGGAACCAGAGTGGGAATCCACTACACAATTTCAGTGTAGGCTGTGCCAGCACAGCTTCCACCCCCATACCAACCACAGCCCCAGATGCATGCCAGTAAGGCAGGATCTCTGAATCAGCAGTAGTACCAATGGCTTCCAGATTTCTCAGCCCATATCCACTAAATATTTCTTAGAATATCAGTAGAAAGAGTCTGTGGCAACAGGGTGTGAGTCCAGTTTGCAACTCTAGCACAAGCCATGCTAGCACAGCCCCAGGTCAGCCGCAGACCCAATCCTGGCTTCGGCAAAGCAGGATTCTGTTGCTTTAGCTCACTAGATCTTATAGCTACAGTGGGGTGGGGACTTTTCTAATAGTTCCAGGGCAGAAAAGAGGGCTTGTGATCAGGTCCCTAGAAGGATCTTTGAAAAGAGCAGCACAAAAGCTCTAAAGCTTGGAACAATGCACAATCCACCCTGGAAACATAGTCCTACTTTAATCAAGTTAAAGACCTAGTAATAGACTATGAAAATAAGCAGACAACAACAACATAAAAGTTTCTGACCCTAGAAAGATACTATAATGACAAGGAAAATCAAAACACATATTCAGAAGAAGATAACAAAGTCAAAGCTCCTATGCCCAAAGCTTTCAAGAAAAAAATATGAATTGGGCTCAGGCCATGCAACAGTTCAGAAAGGATTTTGAAAATCAAGTAATAAAGGTAGAGGAAAAATTAGGAAATAACTGAGAGAGGTGCAAAAGGAAATACAAAAAGCTACTGAGGAAAAGAATGCCTTAAAAAGCAATGTTGGACAATTAGGAAAGGAGGTACAAAAGTTCACTGAGGAAATAGAAGCTTTATGAGAAATCAAAATACAGCAAATTAAAACAAAATAAAATTTTAACATAGAAATAAAATGTGAAATATCTTATTGGAAAAACAACTGACCTAAAAATAGATCCAAGTGAGATAATTTTTAAAATATTGATCTGCCTGAAATTTATGATCAAAAAAAGAGACAGAACATCATCTTTCAAGAAATTATCAAGGAAAACTCTCCTGATATTTTATAACCATAGAGTAAAATAGAAATGGAAAGAATCCATCAATCACTTCCAGAAAGAGATCCCACTATGAAAAGTCCCAGGAATATGATAGCCAAATTCTGGAACTCCCAGGTCAAGGAGAAAATATTGCAAGAATCCAGAAAGAAAGAATTGAAGTATAGTAGAGCCACAGTCAGGATAACACAAGATTTAGAACCTTCTACATTAAAGGACTGGAGAGCTTGGAATATGATATTTCAGAGAGCAATGGAACTAAGATTATAATCAAGAGTTACCAACCCAGCAAAACCAAGTATAATCCTTCAAGGGAAAAGGTGAATTAATGTTCAATGAAATAGAGAATTTTCAAGCATTCCTGAAGAAAAGACCAGAGCTAAATGGAAATTTTGATTTTCAAATAACAGTACTCTGAAGAAGCATGGGGGGGCATAATAAGGAATGTGATCATAAGGTACTTAATAAGGTTTATTTGTTTACATTGCTATATGAGGGATGACACTTATAATTCATTAGAACTGTCTCATTATTATGGCAGTTTGAAGGAGTATATATAGACAGAGGGCACAGGTGTGAATTGAATATGTAAGGATAATATCTAAAAGAAAAATAATGAAATTAAGGGGTGAGAAGAAAATACTATGAGAAATGAAAAGGGAGAAGTGAAATGATGTAAATTATCTGCCATAAAAAAGAGGCAAGAAAAAGCTTTTACAGTGAAAGGGAAGAGGGGAAAGAGAGAGAGAGTAAATGTGTACCTTACCTTATTCTCATCAGAATTGGCTCAAAGAGGAAATAACATATAAATTCAATATGTATATAGAAATCTATCTTACCCTACAGGAAAGTAGGAGGAGAATGGGATATATGAACAGGGGAGGGTTATAAAAGAGAAGGCATGTGGGGGAAGGGAGTGGTCAGTTATAAAACATTTTTGAGGACAGACAAAATGAAAGAAAAGAGAGAACAGAGAAATGGAGGGAAAAACAGTTAATAATTGCAAAATTTAAGAATTTTGAGGTAAATTTTTCTGATAAAGACATTTCTTAAACATAGAGGAAACTGAGTTAAATAATAATCATGTCCCAATTGATAAATGATTAAAAGATATGATCTGTACACAAGGGGCTATAAATTCATTCATATCCTTTGATGTAACAATATCACTGTTAGGAATGACTACCAAAAGATAGTTTAAAAAAGGACTTATATGTATAAACATATTTTCAGTAGGTCTCTTCTCAGGACAAAAAAAAAAATGGAAATTGAAGAGTTGCCCATCAAATGGAAATTGAGGAGTTGCCCATCAAATGGCTAAATTAATTGTGGTATGTGATTTTCCTGGAATATTATTGTTCTATGGGAAATGATAAAGAGGATACTCTCAAAAAGAAACCCTGGAAAGTCCTCCATGAACTCAAAGTGAAATATTCTGTATACAAAATAATAACAGTGTTCTGGAATAACCATATAAATGATTTTGCTATTCTCAGCAGTACAATGACTTACAAATACTCTGAAAGACTGTTGATGAAAAATCTTATCCAAACCTATAGAAGAAACTGATTGTGTCTGAATACAGATTGAAATATATTTCTTCTTTTACTCTCTCTATTCATATTTTTAATATTAGTGTGAATGTTCTTTTTCTAGTTTTATTTTACTTTTTATCTATTTATCTAAGTCTTCACATACTTTTCTATATTCATTGTATCCAATGTTTCTTATAATACAATAATGTTTCATTACATTAATGTTTCATAATTTGCTCCTCTATCATTAGCTTCCGTGTTATTTCTATTCCTTTACAACTACAAAAAGAGCGATTATAACTGTTCTGGTATTATGGAGACCTTACTTCTCTCATTGATTTTTATGGCATATGTGTGTGAATTTGTATCTCTCTATCTATCTGTTTATTTATCTGTATCTTTGTCTATCTCTCTATACATATGTATACTTATTTTATATGTTTATTTGTCTGTGTATATTTTCCTAGAAGTAGGGCATTTGAGCCAAAAGGATGGAAGTTTTAGTAATTTTCCTAACCTAACTTCCAACTCTTTTCTAAAATAGACCAAGATTTATATTTCTCCATTATTGATTTAATATTTCTCTCCTTCCACAATCCCTACCAAATTCCCTTTGTTGTCTTTGTGCATTTGCTTGTTATAAGGTAAAACTCAAAGTTTTTAATTTTCATTTCTCTTATTCTTTGAGATCAGGAAGAATGTTTCATAAAATTGCTAATAGTTTGTAAATGTTTTAATGAAAACTATAAATTCATATGCTTTAACCACTAATCCATTAGGAAATGACACTTGGTCCTTTATGTTACTGTTAGTTGTCTATGTTGTCTAGGAAAAGGAAAAAGATTGTCCTGTGATAATCATGAGGGAGTCTCTAGCTCTTTGCTAGTGCCAGCAAGATGCTTGCTAGAGTACCCTTTTATACTATTATCTCTCATGTGGAATATGTATATCTACCTGAGAGTCAGAGTAGCTTCAGAGAGAACTGAGAAATGGTCAATTTGATGTTTATTGTGTGACAACTTACAGAGAAATGTCAAGAGCAGAACAGAGATCTGTATACAATGTTTGTCGATCTAACCAAGGCATTGTATAGTATCAATCATGAGCCTTATAGAAAAGCATGGTAAAATTTGGTTGCCCAGAACTCATGAGTATTGCACACCAGTTACAAGATGGCATATTTCCATGGGTTCTGGATAATGGGCAATGCCAATAAAGTCACCAGAGGAGTAAAGCAGAACTGTGTGCTTGATCCCATGCTTTTTAGCATGATGTTTGCAAAAATATTTTTGGACAAAGAGGACAAAAAACAAGATGAATCTCAGCTATCACACTCCAAAGCAAACCAGAAAGAAAAGGTTTTAGGCTGCCTACCAAACTGAAGATCTACATAGTCATAGTCATTGTGCTGATCTCATTATTGCATGCCTATGAAACCTGGAAATTATACTAACATTATCCTAGGAAACTTAATTGTTTCCATTTGAATTGTCTTAGGAAGATTCTGAAGATCACCTGTCAAGGTAAAGTACCAGTTACGGAGGTCTTTTCTGAAGCTGAACTGCCAAACATTCAAACTCTACTTCAGAGAGAGCAACTTCAATGAACTAACCACTGTTGTTTGTGCATTAAACATACATATTCCTGAAAGATTATTTTACAGAGGACTTTCATAGGATGAGCACTTAATAAATAGTTCAGAAGAAGCAATACAAAGACACTCTCAAGGTCTCTCTGAAGAATATTAGAAGTGATTGTGAGACAAGGGAAACAGTGACATAAGAACACCCAGCCAGGCATGCTAAATGTCTGGCCAGCACTGTGGAGGGCCTCAGGATCAATCAGAGTCAGGATCAGTCAAAGTCCTCGGTCTTTAGGAGAAGTGAAGGAGGCAGGCAAGCTGCCACACAGCTCGTCAAAGATGGATCCTGGACTCTGGAGTTTGGAGTCTGAAGTCTTCCTTGCTGAGCTCACTGCAGCAGAGAAACATTGACTCTCTCCCTCAGCACTCCAATCCTTTCCTATGATTACCTCACCATACCACATTCAGCAGATATCAATGGTGAAGAGAGCTATTATATCATTATATCATATTATATCATATGTTTATAGAACCATTATATCACATTGAGTAGGTACTTAGCCTTAAGTACTCTGCTGTTCTTGATTCGAGTACACCTTTTTCAGAGTTCCAGCCCTCTATTTCATGTCTGCATCAAAGAAGGTGCTATGCTCTATGAACAAAGCAGAATTGTGGTAGTTTAAAAGAATTGTTAAGGAATAGGTTAGTCTAAATGATAATTTTTTTTTCTGGATAAGGTTCAACACTTTATTTTAACTATTTTCAAAAATATAAATAAATATATAAATATAAAGGTTTATTTTATATATAAATATAAAAATATAAATCATTATTCACTACTATATTTTGAATAGTTTAGATAGTTCCTTATAAATTAGACATATGATTTGGTCTTTTTTGATGATTCAGAATAACAATTACAAATACTAATTATCTTTCCTCCCAAAACCCATCTCTTATCTGAACCTTCCCTATTTCTATTATGAACATTATTTACCTCCCAATCACTAAAATTTGTAATTACAAAGTCTTTTCAATTCCACACTCTCACAAATCTTACCTATTAATTTGCCACAGTTTCTTTCTCTGAGATGTGAGTAGACTGAGTCAAAGAGATAAAAAATGATTATATTAACTAAATTAATTTACTTATTCTTTGCCAGAGCAATCAAACTTCCAAGAATCTACTTTTCAGATTTAAAATAAAGGCAATATAGTAGAAGGTACAACCAAATGGCACGAAGTATGTTTCATATAAGAAAAAAAAGTGATTTACAAGTTGTTACTTTTTATACTTTTTATAAATTTATATCATCAAGATGGAGGATTTTAAAGCGCCTAGAAATCTTCTAAACCCCTTGATTTCAAACTTAAGGAAACTGAGGTTCAGAGGTTCTACTATACCAACATGCCTTCACTGGATACAAAGGAAAATATAGAATGGTGAAAGAATTGAAGAGTTAATGTCACACACAGTTGAGATTTAAGAATTGAAATGTGGCAAGAAGTAATTTTAAAATAAAAAAATTATAATGTTATGTATGCAACTACAGTTAAAGGCAAAACACCTATAAATGAATTGCTGCATATGTTTTTTTTTAATTACTATCTATTGATTTACAAAGCACTCTGTCTCATCATGACATAGAGATGACACTGGCTTCTCAAAAGATATGGAAAGTATTCAAGCACAGGCACACTGGGCTTCTTAAGTTTGAAGAGGTTTAACATTAAAAGGATAACACAAAGGCAATTGATTTTTGGGAGCATGGCAAATTATTAGGAATGTCCCACACACAGTTATGCTGTGAAGAATTTGGGTCTATTGTGGTAGAGAGCACAACAACATAGATTAAATAATTGTCTTTTTACCATCAAAAAATTTTGTACTTGAATTTGATTTCTTTGGTTTGGGACCTCCCAGTGAGGAAACATTGCCAATGTAGATAAACACCTGCTATGATTTTCTGGAGAGTTGCCTGGAGGCCCTGAGAGATTAAGTGACTGGTCCAGTCTAGTTAATAAATATGAGCAATATAATTTGAACCCAGCTTTTCCTGATTCCAAATCTGACTCTATAGCCCTGCTTTTCCCCTCTTAAAATATAAAAACACAAACAAAAGCACCCAGCTATGGTAACCTTTTTTTTTTTTTTTTTTTTTTGCTTTTTGTAGTAATATTTTTATTTATTTTTTAATAACTTTTTATTGACAGAATAAAATGCCAAGGTAATTTTTTACAACATTATCCCTTGCACTCACTTCTGTTCAGATTTTTCCCCTCTCTCCCTCCACCCCCTCCCCCAGATGGCAAGCAGTCCTATACATGTTAAATAGGTCACAGTATATCCTAGATACAATATATGTGTGCAGAACCGAACAGTTCTCTTGTTGCACAGGGGGAATTGGATTCAGAAGGTAGAAATAACCTGGGAAGAAAAACAAAAATGCAAACAGTTTACATTCATTTCCCAGTGTTCTTTCTTTGGGTGTAGCTGCTTCTGTCCATCATTGACCAATTGAAACTGAGTTAGATCTTCTCTTTGTTGAAGAAATCCACTTTCCAGCTATGATAACCGTTTAAGACTAAAGCATTCTTGATGGAAGACTCTTTGAAAACTGTAGAAATTACCTTAGGTTCTTAGATAGATAATTTGCTTATCAGAAAACTATTCTGAAATCTGGTGCTACTAAGAAAAATTTTTTTCCACAGCTATTTCATTTAAACTCTTGCTCATGTAAAACAACAAAATGGAGAGAGATATCCTCCCTCACCAAGGGCCCCATTTCTGCCTTATATGAACCAGGCTTATGTCCTGAGGGGGCCTGACCTCTAAAATGGGGTATCAGGTTTTTATCACTCTCTCTTGTCTATTAAGCACCCATTTCAGAGTAGAACACTAGGAAAAACTTTTTAACATACCTTAGATTTGGATCATCTGTAGGGTGTCCCCAAAAGGAATTAATAGTTTCTTCAAAAAAGGTAATGGATAGATAAGGTATATTAATTATAAGACAACTATTTATTTCCTCTACCCCAAAAGACGTGCTTAAAACACAAAATACCAAGAAAGCACTTATTGGCAAATACTTGAAATGTGAAATACTAACCAATCCACCCTAATATAACTTCTCAGGTAAATAAGACATAGATATTCTACAGGCATTTTTAATTTGTATTTCACTTGAAACTCTCCCAAAGTTCATGTCTTCTGACTAGTTATGACCTGGCTTGAGCTTGGTCATCTAGTCATTTCAGAAAAGAGTCATAAGTGCCCAAATAGAAATAGAAAATGGCACTTCAATTACTCCTAGAAGCCCATCCCTTCTATACAGATCATAAATCCAAATGTATTGACATGTCATGCCTTGATCTGAATTGTCTTAGTGCCTTCAGCTATTGTAATTTCCTGGTAATAGTCAAATTTTCCTGAATAGTTATAGAAACTAAGCCATTTCTGGGCAACCAGAGCTCAGGAATTCATATCATAAGGTTATTAATAGACTTAGGATGTACAATGCCATCCACAACTTCTGAGAGTACTGTGGCAACCAAATGTGGATCAAACCATAGTATTTTCACCTATTTTGCTTGTTTGCTTGCTTCTTTCTCATGGTTTTCCCTTTGGGTCTCTTTTTCTAGCACATGACAAATGTGGAAATATGTTTTAAAGAATTGCACATTTTTAACCTATATTAGATCACGTATTGCCTTGGGGATGGAGAAGGTAAGGGAGGGAGGAAGAAAAACTTGGAACACAAAATCTTACATTTGAAAACTACCTTTATATGTATTTTTAAAATAAGATACGATTAAAATATAATCTAATATAATATAAACTTACTTAAAAATAAAAATATTTATGTTAAAATAGATCAAACTTTTCTCTAAAAGTTTTCTATGAAAACTATCATAAGATTATTGCTAAGGTCAAAAAACTCTATTGTGGCTTGGTCACTTGTGCTCACATAAAGAAATATAAATCAGAAGAGGAAGTTATGAATTTGAAATCTACTCTCCTGCTCACTTGCACATCGTAAGCAAGTACCTGCACTTATCATATATTAGTGTTTGCTATTGCTGTTTGGAAATTATGGAATATCTCCTTGCTATCTCACCAGAATTCCAAGGGAGGATATGACAAATATAATTATGCAATATGCTCAACAAATAGTAAGCAGAAAAAAAAGCAAAATAATGGGCTTACTCCTTTTCTGAATAGATGACTTCCCCTGGCTCAGTGATGATCCTTCTATTTTGCACAGGCTTCCTACCATCTAGACATGAATACCTAGGAACGAAAAGTTGTCATTGATAAGGGATCATATGGTTTTCTGGAAGTGACTAGGGTATAGACAGCCCTTCGTTAGAAGTATATCAGCCAGAACATGTGTTATTAGAAATTTTTGTAATTTGTTATTTTGTAATTTGTTTATCAGTTATTTAAGTTCTGTCCAAACTTTTTGGAACTGCATTTGGGATTTTCTTGGCTAAGATACTAGAGTATTTTGACATTTTTTGAGAGTTTATTTTACACTTGAGGAAACAGAGGCAAATTGGGGTAAGTGCCCAGAGTCACATAGCTACTAAACATCTGAAGCCAACTTTAACTCTGGTCTTTCTAACTTCAAGCTCAGTACTCTCTCCACTGCATTACCTAGTTGCTTGTCACTAGAAATATCCAAAGTCAAATCCATTATCCATAGAATGCTCCCTACAAATCATCTTTTTATATTCCATGTAGAATACAGAGAAGGCTCATTCCAGATCTCCATAATACTAATCTAATTAGGGGTCCATTTTCAAGGGAAATCTGAACCTTGCCTTTGAAACTGGCCTGGTATTATAAGGCATGCACATACAAATCAACCACCAGATAACCCTTTATTTCTTATTTGTATAAGTAGAAATCATTGAAATCCTTCATCTCAAAATTATCTTCCCCACTGCAGGTACAAACAGATGTCTTGAGAGACTTGGAAACAAACATGTAAGCTTGAGGCAAGATCCTAGGTGGAAGCTGATATGGATGACTAATCATAACCTTCCCTAGAATCAAGAGATTAAGCCTTGTTTTCTTACTAAGGGACTGTGTGACTAAGTCATTTAAATTTTTTGCCTCTGAGATGCCTTAACTCCTCATCCCTGGAAAAACCCCAAGTAGGGGCTAAATGACTATTTATGAGGGATATTGTAGAAGAAATTATTATGTAAGATCAGAGCTTAAACTCAAAGCTTTCAGAATTTCTTTGAAATCTGAAAGTCTCAAATGCCACAATTTACTCATTTGTAAAATGGGAAGTGTAATACTGGCTCTGCTGTCCCCTCAGAATTGTTTGGGGAATTAGATGAGATAATAGTGCTTTGAAAAGTATATAACAATGTATAATTCAACAAGCATTCATTAAACCCCTGTTGTGTGTAAAGCATTGTGCTGACACATATATAATTTATTTACATGCCAATTATGACACTTTATTTAGTATTTTATTTTTCCTCAGTTATGTGTAAAATCCATGTTTAACATTCATTTTTAAAACATTGAGTTCCAAATTCTCTCTATTCCTTATTCCTCTGCTCCCCCCATTAAGAAGGCAAGTAATTCAAGATAGATTATTATACATGTGTAGTCATGTAAAACATTTTCAGAATAGTCATATTGTAAAAATACATAGACAAAAAACCCTCAAAATATGAAGAAAGTTTTAAAAGTATGGTTTAGTCTATATTCAGACACCATGAGTTCTTTGTCTGGGAATGGATAGAACTTTTCATACTAAGTCCTTCAGAGTTGTCTTGGAACGTTATACTGCTGAGAATAATTAAATCATGCACATCTGATCATCTTACAATATTGCTGTTACTTTGTACATGATACACTTCACTTTGCTTCAGTTTGTGGAAGTCCTACTCATCATTTCTTATAGCACAATGCTATTCTACAATAATCACATATCATTCCCTCAATTGAGTGTGTATATTATTTACTCTTTGAACCAATTCTGTTGAGAGTAAGGTTCATTCAAATCCTCATATCTCCTGTTTTGTCTTCTACTGTAAAAAAGTCTTTCTTGCCTCTATTATATAAGATAATTGATTCCATTCTATCTTTCTGTTTCTCTCTCTGCCAGTACATTATTCTCTCAACCATTAATTTACTTTTTAGATATTATTGCTTCATATTAAACTCACACTTGTGTGATTTATCTATCCATACTCCTTTTAGCTGCTTTAATGATGAAAAAATTATTATAAGTTAAAAGTATCATCTTCCTATGTTGGAATATAAACTGTTTAACCTTATTGACTCTGCTATGATTTTCCTTTTCTGTTTATCTTTCTATGCTTCTCTTGAGTCTTGTATCTGAAAGTCAAAATTTCTATTTAGTTATTGTCTTTTCATCAGGAAATGATAGGATATCCCCTTCCTATCTCACTGGAATTCTGAAGGAGGATTGGACAAATTTGACAAATACAATAGTTATTCCAAGACAACTCTGAAGGACTTAAGATGTGTGAAAGTTTTTTTTATTTCTTTGAATATCCATTTTTCCCCTGAAGGAATATACTCAATTTTGCTGGGGAAGGGATTTTTGGTTGTAATCCTAACTCCTTTACTCTTCAGAATATTTCATTCTAAATTCTCCAATCTTTTAATGTAAAAGCTACTGAATCTATCCTGATTATGGCGTCACAATATTTCAATTGTTTCTGGCTGCTTGTAATACTTTTTTCTTGACTTGTGATCTCTAGAATTTGGCTATAATATTCTTGGGAGTTTTCACTTTGGGATCTCTTGGAGAGATTCTCTAGCGGACAATTTCTATTTTGCCCTCTATTCTAGATTATCAGCAAAGATTTCCTTTGCAATTTCTTGAAAAATGGTGTCTAGACTCTTTTTTTATTATGGTTTTCAAAAAAATGCAATCATTTAAAAATTATCTCTCTTGGAACTATTTTCTAGGTTAATTATTTTTTCAATGAAATATTTTATATTGCTTTCTCTTTTTTCTTTTGTTTTGTTGTTTCTTGATTTCTTATAATCACTAATTTTCATTTTCTCAGTTTTAATTTCTAAAGAATTATTTTCTTCAGTTAGCTTTTGTACCTCCTTTTTCATTTACCCAATTCTATTTTTTAATAAAGCTTATTTTCAAAACATATTCATTGATAGCTTCCAACATTCACCCCTGCAAAACCCTGTGTGCCCAATTCCTCTCTCCCTCTCCTCTCCCATCCCCTCCCCTAGATGACAAGGAATCCAATGTATCTTAAACATTTGCAATTCTGCTATACATTTTTCTAGAACTATCATGCTGTACAAGAAAAATCATATCAAAAAGTCAAAAAATGAGAAAAAAAAAACAATGCAAGCAAACAACAATACTATGTTATGATTCCACAATCTTCTCTCTGACGGAAGATGGCTCTCTTCCTCACAAAACCATTGGAACTGGCCTGAATCATCACATTTGAAAAGAGCCACAATCAAGATTGATCATCTTGTAATTTTATTGTTGTGTATAATGTTCTCTTGGTTCTACTCACTTCACTTAGCATCATTTCATGTCTCCCCAGGCCTTTTGTAAATCATCGTGCTGATCATTTTTTATAGGACAATAATATTCCATAACTTTCACATACCATAACTTATTCATTCATTCTCCAACTTATGGGCATCCATTCATTTTCTAGTTTCTTGACACTACAAAAAGGGCTGCTACAATAATTTTGCAGATGTAGATTCTTTTCCGTTTTTTGATCTCTTTGGGATATAGGTTCAGTAAAGGATATGCACAGTTTTATAGCCCTTTGGGCATAGTTCCAAATAGCTCTCCAAAATAGTTAGATTAGTTCACAACTCCACCAACAATGTATTAGTGTCCCAATTTTCCCACATACTCTCCAACATTCATTATCTGTTTTTATCATCTTAGTCAATCTGAGAGGTGTGTAGTAGTACCTCAGATCATTTCTCAGATCAATAGTGATTTAAAACATTTCTTCTTGTGAATATAAATAGTTTAATTTTATCATATGAAAATTGTCTATTCATATCCTTTGACCATATATCAATTTAAGAATGGGTTGTATTCTTATAAATTTAAGTTAATTCTCTACATATTTCAAAAATAAGGCCTTTATCAGAACCCTTGGATGTAAAACTGTTTTGGGAAATTCACTGCTTCCTTTCAAATGTTGTCTACGTTGGTTTTGTTTGTACAAAAACATTTGGACTTAATATAATCAAAATTATCCATTTTGCATTCCATAATGTACTTCATTTCTTCTTTGTCCACAAATTCCTTCCTTCTCCAAAGATCTGACAGGTAGACTATCTTTTGTTCTTCTAATTTGCTTATAGTATCACTCTTTATGTTTAAATCATGAACCCATTTTTTTTCAAAACATATGCACTGTTAATTTTCAACATTTACCCTTCCAAAACCTTGTGTTCCAAATTTTTCCCTCCCTTCCCCCCAGCTCATCCCCTAGATGTCAAGTAATACTATATATGTTAACCATGTGCAATAATTTCCACAAATATCCTGCTACACAAGAAAAATTATATCAAAAAGGGAAAAAATGAGAAAGGAAACAAAATGCAAGCAAACAACAAAAAGAGTGAAAAAAAAGCTATATTATGATCTATACTCAATTCCCACAGTGCTCTCTTTAGGTGCAGATATTTCTCTTCATCACAAGACCATTGAAACTGGCCTAAATCATCTTATTGTTGAAGAGAGTCACAACAATCAGAATTGATCATCAATGCTGTTGTCGTGTACAATGAGCTCCTGGTTCTGCTCATTTCAATTATCATCACTTCATGTAAGTCTCTCCAAGCCTTTTGGAAATCATCCTGCTGATCATTTCTTATAGAACAACAATATTCCATAACATTCATATACTATAACTTATTCATCCATTCTCTAGCTGATGGGCATTTACTTAGTTTCCAGATGTTTGCCAGTGGAGAAAAAGGCTGCCACAAACATTTTTGCACATGTGTGTCTTTTTTCCTCCTTTATGATCTCTTTAGGATACAAGCCCAGTAGAAAAACTGCTGGAACAAATGATATGCACAGTTTGATTACCCTTTGGGCATCGTTCCAAATTGCTCTCCAGAATAGTTGGATCAGTTCACAACTGTAATGGGCTGAAGCTCAAATTGATGCACTGAGGTCCCAAGCATGTGAGGCTAAATAGTAATTGGACCATACTCTATTAATATATATGCTTGGAGAAAGAATGGCTCCCGCCCACTCTTTGTGCAAGTTCTGATATGTTGTATAGGAAATGATGATTTTAGTGGGTGGAGGCAGAGGGGCAGGAAGAGAGGCAGAGAGAGACTGCTGGCTGGCTTCTTGTCACAGCTGCACACATTGCTATCGCGATTCCCCTTCACCTCTGATCCCCCTTCACCTCCACAGAGAATAAAGATTGAAGATTTTCCCTTAACCTGAATTCCTGACTCTGGGTGATTTTAAAATATGCGGTCATCACACACGACTCCACCAGTAATGTATTAGTATTCTAGTTTTCCCACATCTCCTCCAACATTCTTTATTATCTTTTCCTGTCATCTTAGCCAATCTGAGGTGTGTAATGGTACCTCAGAGTTGCCTTAATTTGCATTTCTCTGATCAATACTGATTTAGAATACCTTTTCATATGACTAGAAATTGTTGTAATTTCTTTATCTGAAAATCGTTCATATCCTTTGACTATTTATCAGGTGAAGAATTGTAATGGACCAGAACTTGAAACAAAGTGCTAAGTCACTGGAATTAATAGAGACAATGCTTATGTAATTAGTTCACACATTTGGAGTTCATAACTTTGGGAGAGTTCACACATTGGTTTACACATTAGAGTTCACACCTTTAAAAGAGGATATATAAGGAGGAACTCCCACAAACCCACTAGGGACTTCAGCAGATTCAGAACCAGGATTCAGTGTAAGATTCACAAATCAGGATTCAGTCAGGAGCTTCACAAGTCCAGGACAAGTCAGAAACCCACAAGCCCACTCTCTAGGAGGCGAAGTCAATTCATTCCAACTTCTACCTTTCTGCTGTCTGGAGGCTTTAGATTCAGAGAAAGGTAAAGGCTGAAGCTGGGAGAGGCAAAGGATTAGCAGCAAGAGTTCTCAGAACCAAGGAGAGAAATAGGCCTCTAAGAAAGCTAACGGGGCTATTTTGGAAGAGACAATAAAGGATCTGAACTTTTAACAGCTGGCTGCATTTGAGGTGATTATTGATCTGAACTAAAATTAAGACTGCCTCAGAAACCCCCCAAGAAACCTGCTCCTGGAGAACAATTATATTTTAGAGAAGATAATATTACAAGGTATAGCTTGAATTCTTATAAATTTGAATCAATTCTCTATATGTTTTAGAAATAAAGCCTTCATCAGAAACCTTTAATGTAAAAAAAAAAAAAAAGTCCAGTTTATTGCTTCCCTTCTAATCTTGTCTCCATCGGTTTTGTTTATACATAAACTTTTAAACTTCATATAATCAAAATTATTTGTTTTGTTTTCAATAATGTACTCCAATTCTTCTTTGGTCACAAATTCCTTCTTTTTCCATAGATCTGATAGATAAAGTATTCTTTGCTTTTCTGATTTCCTTATAATATCATTCTTTATGTCTAAATCATGGACCCATTTTGATCTTATCTTGGTATAGGCTGTTAGGTGTGGGTCAATGCCTAGTTTCTGCCATACTAATTTCCAAATTACCCAGCAGTTTTTGTCAAAAACTGACTTCTAATCCCAAAAGCTGAGCACTTTAGGTTTGTCAAACACTAGATTACTATAGTCATTGACTATTTTGCCCTCTGAGAAAAAAGACTATCAATAGTCTGACTGATTACTATATTTCTTACCTAGTATCAAATGGGATGACCATTGTTTTATAAAATAGCTTTAGGTCTGGTATCGCTAGTCCATCTTCATTTGCATGTTTTCATTAATTCCCTTGAAATTAGCCTTTTATTCTTCCAGATGAACTTTGTTATTATTTTTTTCTAGCTCTGTAAAATAATTTATTGGGACTTTGATTGGTATGGCACTGAATAAGTAGGTTAATTTAAATAGTATTGTTCATGAACACTTTTTGATCTCATCTTGATATAGGGTGTTAGGTATGGGTTAGTGCCTAGTTTCTGCCACATTAATTTCCAATTTTCCCAGCAATTTTTGTCAAATTTTAAGTTCTCATCCCAGATACTGTGGTCTTTGGGTTCATCAAACAGTAGATTACTATAGCCATTGAGTCTTGTTTCTTATGAACCTAAAATATTCCACTGATTAACTACTCTATTTCTTAACCAGTTTTGATGGTTTTGATGACTGCTGTTTTATAGTATAATTTTAGTTCTGATATAGGTAGGTCATCTTCATTTGCATTTGTTTTCATTAATCCCCTTAAAATTCCTGACTTTTTGTTCTTCCAGATTAACTTTGTTTTTAATTTTTCTAATTTTGTAAAATAATTTCTTGGTAGTTTTATTAGTGTAGTACTGAAAAAGTAGATTAATTTAAGTTGTATTTTCATTTTTATAATAGTAGCATGGTCTACTTATGAGCACTTGATATTTTTCCAATAAATTAGGTCTCATTTTATTTTTGTAGAAAGTATTTGCTAATTGTATTCAAATAGTTCCTGACTTTGTCTTGGCATGTAGACTTACAAATATTTTATATTATCTACAATAAATTTGAAACAAATTTCTCTTTGTATCACTTGATGCTGAACTTGAGTGGTAAAATATAGAAATGCTGATGATTTATGTGGATTTATTTTGTAGTCTGAAACTTTGCTAAAGTTAGGAATTGTTCCAGTAGCTTGTTTTTAGTTTATTCTCTAAAATTCTCTAAATATACCATCTTATCAGCTACAAGATTGATAATTTCATTTCCTTATTACCTACTCTAATTCCTTTAACTTCTTTTTCTTCTCTAATGGCTAAAGCTAACATTTCTAATACAATATTAAACAATAATGGTGATAATGGGCAACCTTGTTTCACCCCTAATCTTATTGGGAATGGTTCCATTTTATCTCCATTACATATGATGTTTGCTGATGGTTTTAAATAGATGCTATGTTAATAGCATTTTAAGGAAAATTCCATTTATTCCTTTACTCTCTTGTGTTTTTAATAGCTATGGGTGTTAGATTTTGTGAAATGCTTTTTTTCATCTAATTAGATAATCAAATGATTTCTGTTAGTTTGGTTATTGATATAATCAATCATGCTAACAGTTTTCCTAATATTGACTCAGTCTTGCATTCCTAGTATAAAACAGAGGGAATGGAATATGATATTCTGGGAAACAAAAATTGTGTACTACAATCAAGAATTACCTTCTCATCAAAAAGGGAACATAATCCTTCAGGGCAAAAAATGGCATTCAGTGAAATGGAGCACTTCGAAGCTTTCTTGGTGAAAAAAACAGAGCTAAACAACAGAAATTGATCTTCAAACACAAGGTGCACTAGAAGTATAAAAAGATAAAAAAGAAAAGAGATAATATAAGAGACTTAATAAGGCTTAACTGTATTCATCCCTGCTTATGAAGATGATACCTTTAAACACTTAAGCACTGTGTTACTATTAATGCAGTTAGAAGGAATATAACAAACAGAGCATTTAAATGTAAATATGTGACTTTGATAAGATGATATCCAAAATAATAATAATAATAATGGGAGATAGAGTATTACATTGGGAGAAAAAGCAAGGGAGAGGGAGAATAGGGTAAAATATCTCACATAAAGAAATGCAAAGACCTGTAACAATGGATGAAAAGATAGTGAGAAAACTAGGATAGAGGGAAATACACAGTAATAATACAATAATAAAAATACACAGTAGTTGAATAGGATAAACTAATCTATAAAAAGGAAGCAGATAGCAGAGTGAATAAAAAAAAACAGAATTCTACAATATGTATTTTTACAAGAAACACACCTGAAGCAGAGACATATACAGGATAAAGGTAAAGTGCAGGACCAGAATCTATTATGATGCAGCTGTGGTTAAAAAAAAAAAATCTATCTCAGACAAAGCAAAAGCAAAATTACAGATTTTGTAGATCTGTACAAAAGAGATAAGAAAGAAAATTGCATTTTGCTAAAAGGTACCATAGACAAGGAAATAAAAATACTAAATATATATATGCACCAAATGATTTAGCATCCAAATTCTGAAAGGTTAAGTGAGTTACAGGAGGAAATAGAAAGTAATGCGATACTAATTGGGGATCTCAACTTTCCCCTCTTGTAACCAGGTAAATCTAACCAATAAAATAAACAAGAAAGAAATTAAAAATAGGATTTTAGTAAAGTATTATATCTAGAAAAAAATTTTATGGGGAAAGACATAGACCTTTTCCCCAGTGGTATTTGGCATCACATTAAAAAAATGATCACTTATTGGGGCATAAAAACGCCAAACAGAAATAGAAAATCATTATTTTCAGATAGAGATGCAATAAAAATTACATGCAATAAAGGCCAGGGAAAAATAGACTAAGAAATAATTGGAAATTAAACAATCTAAACCTAAAGAATAAGTGGGTCAAACAACAGGTCAAAGAAACAATTATGTAACCATATGGATACCCTTCCCTGGTAATCTAAAACTTCAAGGGAGAAGGAAGTTTGACATGAATGATACAGTCCAGAGAGTAGATAGGCATTCAAATGTCCAACTAAGAAGTTTGAGGTGTTACAGGAAGTATAATGCCATGTAAACCATGAATCAATTTTTATTAAACTAGTGTTTTTCTACTTTTCTAGCTCTCAAACTGTTCATCCACAACAGAGACAATACCTTATATTCTTGACAGCTAGATATTTTTCTTTTTCTTTACACAAATATGTATGAAAATCTGAGGAATTTTATTGTGGTTTTCTAAAGATTTTAAAATTTTTAAATGGGGGGAAGAATTTAGTTTAGGTTTACTTCTGATGTTGGTAAATGATTCCTCAAAATTTTTAAACAGTGCAATTGACCAATGGCTAAAATATTTAAAAAGTGTTTTATTGAGATTTAGAAAAGCCTTTTATGAATGCTTCTGCCACTTATTACTTGGCCCATACTGTCTTATTGCATGAATAAGTCAGGGTAAGAGATAATTGTACATATATTGATTCTAGACTATGATAGGAGTGGGACAGGGAGACAAACTGTGCTTGCTTTTACTTCCAATTAGCATAAATTTCAGTATCCAAAAGTAATATAACTGATTTATAAGCATATTGAAAATGGGACCCACTGTATTTATTTCTAGTAGCATGATGCAAAAACCAAGTATTGCTATATCTCTGCCAGAATATGGTGAAATTAGCCAATATCCAAGGTCCAGCAAAATTCACTAGTTATTCATGCCTTCCTAATAATTACACATTCAGTCATTTTTGTTTTTTCTTATTATTTTTTAAATACCAAATGACAAATTTTCTCAGAGTATATGAAGGTGGAAAGAAAGAAAGGAGAGAAGGAAGGAAGGAAGGAAGGAAGGAAGGAAGGAAGGAAGGAAGGGAGGGAGGGAGGGAGGGAGAAAAGAAGGGAGGGAGAAAGGGAAAGAGGGAGGGAGGGAGAGAAGGAAAGAAGGAAGAAGAGAAAGAGGAAAGGAGGGAGGGAGGAAGAGAGGAAGAGAAGGAGTGAGGGAGGGAGGGAAAGAGAGAGGGAGAGAGGGAAGAAGGGAAGGAGGGAGAGAGGGAAAGCGGGAGGAAGGAAAGCCATAAAAATTATAATATGGGTGGCTTAAAGTCTATAAAGTGCAATTATAAAAAGCTGCTATAAAATAATCTCCATTTCTTTGTGTACACATATACATGAACTTAATGAGTAATTGCAATTAGAGCTATTTTAAGCCTGATCTTAGTAGCCAGGATGTTGTAAAGAATTATTTCAGTCCCTTTTCCTTAATCTTTATATTATTTGATCAAAAAATGCTGAATTCTTTCTTTTTCAAAATATTAGATATGTTGTGTAGCACAAAGAGTACTTTATTAAGAATTTTTGAACCTGAGGTCTGTTCCTATTTTAATCACCAATCTGGACAAGTCCCTTAATTAAAAAATTCTCCAATTCTAAAATTGCATGATTTGACATGAATAAAGATAATGTAGTTTAAATCATATCTCATAAAAGATGAAAAAGTATGTAGCATAATACAAACTAACTAGCTTTTTTGACTTTCATCAATACTATGTGATACATAGATGTTATCCCTATCCTCCAATCAGGAATACACTGTCTACAAGTAAATGTAGAAAATATAAGTTTAGAAAAAATTGAGTTAAAAAAAACTTGAAATCTTTAAAATCAATTTTAATCAATCTTTTTTTAAGATCTATCCAGTTTGCAAATTACTTTTGAATATTATCATTCATTTTCTATATTGATATGATTTGGATTAAAAATTAAATTTTGCAGCTTTCAAAAAGAATGAGCAATGTATTTGCCTGACAGTGTAACAATTTAGCAATTTGCTTGAAAAATAGAAGTAAAAATCATATTTTCTTGCAATTAACAGTCAACTCAATTCTATAAAAGAGACGAGTATATTTTTGATGAGCATTCCAAAATTACTGGGTTTTTAATTTAATACAACTTCTGAGATTTTTTTGAGGTTCATTCTATCACTATTTATTTTATACCTAGAAATACAAATCTTTCTATGTTCAGGACAAAAGGAAAGTTGGTAAAGTAGACCACCCAAGAAAGTACAGTTATAGTGTTTTGCCAGGCTGATGAATACAGTATAGAATTTCCAGACCATCTTACCTCTTCTCAGAATCACCAATGAGAGATAGAAATTCAATTGTGAATCATCACTACAATGGAAGTAAAAGAATAAGTAATTGTTGAGATTGTGCTATTTAATGTATTTATTTTACAAGTACCTAACTTTCCCTGTCATGTAGCAGTTTGAGATCCCAGGCTTTCAGGTCCCCTGTTGTCTTATAAGCCCTGACTCAGAATGTCTCTTAGTGTTACAAATGAGAACTTCAGTATGGAATAAGAAAAGAACCCACCTAATCATTTATTTGCTTCAAAATCAAACCAAGTATGTTTGAGGTTAGAGACATTTAGAAAATTTTCCCCATTAACTTATTTTCCTTTATGTTTTATACATCCTTTTCCCACAGCCAAAATGACTTTTTCTCTACTCTGTTATTTCAGAAGTTTTATTTCAAAAAATAGCAAACAACAAAATGTGTTTTTGCTTTTAAAATGGGTATATAATCTAGTTGGGCAAAATAATTTTTATTTTATTTTATTTTTCTCACCTTAAAAATATCATGTCATATTGTATTTTCATTGATTGTGTCTAACAATCTGGAAGTGTGATAGGGAATAAAAATATCTTTCATGAGAGAAATGTTTAATTATATTAGTTCTACTGCAGAATTTTTTTCTGCTCAGCTCTCAAGGATAGAATAAAATAAGTTCGTATAAAGGAAAAGAGAGGCTCTGGCTCAGAAGAATATTATGGAGAAAGTTTAAAAAAAAGATTACTTAGGGACTTTCCCTTGGCCTTTTCAGAAAAGCATATTAAGAACTGCCCTTTTTGAGAAGAGAATGAAGCTAACTGTGCTTTAGGACAAGCTTATATTCCTAATGTACTTGATACTGTTGTGCCCCAGGTCCATTAAATCTTGTGAACTTATAAAATTTTAACCAGTTGCATCCTCACTTTAGTTCTAAGGTACCACCTGTTCTTATTGCCATTGTCTTTTATATTATCTCATCACATGGCTGTGTGTATGCTTGCACACACATACACACACACACACACACACACACACACACACACACATATACACAGAGAGAGAGAGAGAAAAAAAAAGTAAAAGAAAATTAAAACAAACCAAAAAAATACAAGTTCCACCTTTCTACTTAATAAGGGGTTTCTATTAAGTCTACAGGAAATGAGCAAAGAATTTACAATAACAAATCAATGGGGAAGACTTAAAGCTATAGAAATCTTATCAGTTAGTTTGATCAATTAGTCTCACAAATAATATCCAAGGACCTAGGTCTTACCTTTTTTTGTTATTTTCCATTTCCTTACCTATACCCTCCAAATAAAATCCCAGAAGCTGGTATCTGAAAGGAGTCTCAAAAATCATGTAATCTAACCTGAGATACAAGGAGGAGTGAGTACAGCACTGACCTCAATAAGAAAGATGAAGATTTAAGTCATTCCTCCAACATTGATTATGCAACACTGAGGAAGTCACAACCTCTCTTTGACTTAGGCATCTCTTTAAGACTGAAAATTGAAGGGAAAATATGTATTGATCAAGATAGCATTATCACCAGGAATTCCTAAAACCAATGAAATCACAGATTCTATTAAAAAAATAAAATTCCAAAGGGTATAGAACCAAGATGGTAGAGAGTAGACTGGCATTTGTCTGAGCTCTTCCTCACTTCCCCAAGATCAATACCAAATCAAGACTTTCAACTGACAGAACACAACTATTTGGAGTATAACAAATTTCTAGCAGAATATATTTTGGAAGAAATTCAGAAAAGACATATTTCAATTAGGCACAGGTGGAAGTGACCAAGCACAGACACACCACAAGGTGATGTGGTGCCAATAAAATGGGAGGAATCTACCAGGAAGCTCTTAAACAAAATACAACAGCATTGTGTACTCTATCAAAGTTCAGAAGCCAGTGGATCAGTAGACTAGCTGTGGGACATCCATCACAACAACAAAACAACAACAAATAGTGAGTTCCTGAACCCTAGAATAACATGCAACTTGGCCACACCTACCCATCACAGGAAGGAAGTTTGCAGTATCAGCCCCAGGGCAGCATGATGCTACTGTAACCTATAGAAGAAGCTTGGGATAATCTCCCCATTGCCTTAAAAGCAGATATCAACCTTTTAAAAATGAGCAAAAAAGCAAAAAGAACTCTAACCACACATAGCTTTTATGGAGACAGAGAAAAATTGATCTCACACCCTGAGGAATTAAAGGAAAAATGTCTCTAGATAAAGCCGCAAAGGATAATATGAGTTGGTCTCCATCTCACAAGGCTGTCTTGGAAGAATTCAGAAAAGAATCTTAAAAGATACTTAGAAGAAAAATGAGGAAAGGAAATGAGAAATTTTCAGGGGAGTTTGGAAAAGGAAAAACAGAAAGTATCTGAAGAAAACTTCTTCAAAAATACAGAGAAATTGGAAAAGCACATAACTCTTTACAAAACAGATTTCATGAAATGGAAAAAAAGAAACCAACTTGTTGAAAAACAGAATTTGTGAAATGGAAAAAATAACCTAATAAACAAAACAACTTAAAAGTTCAATTGGTCAAAAGCAAAAGGAGATAAAAAAAGCTAACTGAAGAAAATAGTTCACTAAAAATTAGAATTGAACAAATAGAAGTGAATGATTCAATGAGACATCAAGAATCAAGCAAAGCAAAAAAAAAAAAAAAAAAAAAAAAAAGGAAAAATAGAAGAAAGTGTAAAATACCTCATTGTAAAAACAACTGACCTGGAAAATTGGTCTAGTAGAGATAATCTAAGAATTATTGAATTTCGTAAAAATCATGTTTTTAAAAAAAAGATCCTAGATAACATTTTTCAGGAAATCATTAAGGAAAACTGCCCTTATGTTTTAGAACCAGAGGGTAAAATAACCATTGAAAGATTCAACAATAACCTCCTAACAGAGCCCTCAAAATAAAAATTCCAAGGAATATTGTAGCTATATTTAAGAATTAACAGATCAAGGAGAAAGTATTGCAAGCAGTCAGAAAGAAACAATTCAAATATCATGGACTCACAATCAAGATTACAATAGCATTGCACAATCAAGACTAAAAGATTACACAGTTTCCACTTTAAAGGATCAAATGGGGCTGGAATAAGATATTCTTAAGGGCAAAGGAAACTGTAATGCAGCCAAAAATCAACTATTCAGCCAAATTAAACATTATCATTCAGGGAAGAAGATGGACATTAAAAGAAATAGTTGAATTTCATTTTTTTTTCTGATGAAAAGGCTAGAGCAGAACAGTAAATTTAATCTTCAAATACAGAACTCAAGAGAAGCATAAAAAAAGATAAAAAGGAAAGAAAAAATTGTTTCTCTAAAAAATAAAAAGCTCATATCCTTATATGGGAAGATGATATATTTTACTCTTGAAAACTTTATCTGCAGACTGCCAGCCAAAATGGCAGAGGGGAGGCACACAGCTGTGTAAGCTCTGCTTTGCTCTCAGAATTCATTTCAAGACAAGCCTCTGAATTAAAGCTTGACTGGAAAAAAAAAAACCCACAAATACTTGCCAAGAGAAGACATCCTTCAGATTCGACAGGAAAAGTCTGTTTTTGTTCAAGAGTGGGGAAGGTTTTAGATCCGGCACAGGCTGAGGGCAGCAGTAGCAAGAGAATGGGAGGCAGCTCACAGCCGAGCAGACCACAGGGGGTGGGGTGTGATCTCAGCCATCTCTGTGGGGAGAGCTTTGTTACAGGATGGGATACTGTGCTCTGGCAGCAAGTCAGTAGCCCAACAGAGAAGCTAAAAACACCGGGGGTGAAGAATACAACCCCAAACAGCTGGAGTTTCTCAGGATCAGGCCATCCCTCCCCAACAGAATCTCAGCACGCTCTGGAAGTTTCAGAGCACAGGCCCAGCACAGTCCTGCTAGTGCCTTGCTGCTGCCCCCCTCAGTCTGTAGAAGAAGCTTAGTAACACCACCCAGCCCCTCCCCCAAAAAAAGCAGATTCCATTTGTTTGTTTTTTTTCTTTTTTTCTTTGCTAGTTTGTCTCTGATTCTTCTCTGACAAAATGAGCAAAAAAATGAAAAGGACCGTAACCATTGACAACTTCTATGCAGATAGAGAGCAGAATCTAAACCCTGAGGAGACTAAAAACAGACTGTCTCCAGGTGAATCCCCAAAGGAGGAGATCATCTGTTCCTCAGCATAGATGAATCTCATAGAAGAAATTAAAAAGGCTCTCACAAGAGAGCTAGAAGAAAAATGGGAAAAGGAAAGGGAGGCTTGGCAAGAGAGCCTGGAGAAGTCACCCCACTCATTTAAAGACAGAGTAGATAAAGAAATCAAATCCTTGAAAAACAGGATTAGTGAACTGGAAACAGAAAATAGCTCTCTAAAAAATAAAATTGGCGAAATGGAAAAAAAAAAAATTCCATAGAACAAAACAACTCAATTGGACAATTAGAAAAAGATATAAAAAAGTGAATGAAGAAAATACTTCATTGAAAATCGGAATCGACAAATGGAATTGAATGACTCGAGTAGACAACAAAAATCAGTCAAGCAAAACAAAAAAAATCAAATAATGGAGAAAAATGTGAAATACCTTCTTGGGAAAACAACAGAACTGGAAAATAGGTCTAGGCGAGAAAGTCTGAGAATTACTGGACTCCAAGAAAAATATGGTGAAAAAAAGAGCCTGGACACTATTTTCCAAGAAATTATCAAAGAGAACTGCCCAGAAGTCATAGAAAGAGAGGGTAAAATAGACATTGAAAGAATTCATTGATCACCTACTGAAAGGGATCCTAAAATCAAAACACCAAGAAATATAGTGGCCAAATGCCAGAAGCCCCAGACAAAGGAAAAAATACTGCAAGTGGCTAGAAAAAACCCAATTCAAATATAGAGGAGTCACAATAAGGATCACCCAGGATCTAGCAGCATCTACATTAAAAGTTCGAAGGGCCTGGAATATGATATTCCAAAAGGCTAAAGAACTTGGTATGCAACCAAAAATAACTTACCCAGCCAGAATGAGTATCTTTTTCCAGGGAAGAAGATGGTCATTCAACAAAATAAGCGAATTTCACCTATTTTTGATGAAAAAACCAGAACTTAACAAAAAGTTTGATCTACAAATATAGAACTCAAGAGAAACCTGAAAAGGTAAAAAGAAATCTTGGGAACAATATTTCTGCTATAAAGATGTATAAAGAATACATATACATGAAACTAGAGGTGGAAAGGACATTGTACCAGAAAAAGGGTAAAGTGGCGGTACTACATCTCACAAAGAGGCAAAGGAAACCTATTATATCTGAGGGAAAGAATGGAGGGGGATAAATATAGTGGGTATTTTACTGCCATCAGAATTGGCTTTAAGAGAAAAAATTTTAGACACATTCAGCTTATGGTGAAACTTCTCCCACCTCATTGAAAAGTGAGAAGGGAAAAGTGAAAAGGGAAGGAATAAACTAAGTAGAAGTGAATACGGAAGCTGTGAGGGAAAGGAGTAAGATAGGGGGAAGTACTCTACAGTGGGGGGGAGGGATACTAAAAAGGAATGGCTGTGAGAAGCAAGTGGTGCTCACAAGTTTAATACTGGGAAGAGGGGTAAGGGGGAAAGAAGGGAGAAAAGTATAAACAGGGGTTAACAAGATGACAAGTAATACAGAATTGGTAATTTTAAACATAAATGTGAATGGGATAAACTCCCTCATAAAGAGGAAGTGGTTAGCAGAATGAATTAAAAGCCAGAATCCTACAATATGTTGTTTATAGGAAACACACCTGAAGCAGGGAGATACATACAGAGTGAAGGTTAAAGTTGGAGCAAAATCTACTATGCTTCAGGTGAAGTCAAAAAAGCAGGGGTAGCCATCCTGATCTCAGATTAAGCAAAAGCAAAAATTGATCTAATTAAAAGAGATAAGGAAAGGTACTATATCTTGCTAAAGGGTAGCATAGATAATGAAGCAATATCAATATTAAACATATATGCACCAAGTGGTGTAGCATCTAAATTCTTAAAAGAGAAATTAAGAGAGCTGCAAGAAGAAATAGACAGCAAAATTATAACAGTGAGAGATCTCAATCTTGCACTCTCAGAATTAAATAAATCCAACCACAAAATAAATAAGAAAGAAGTCAAAGAGGTAAATAGAATACTAGAAAAGTTAGATATGATAGATCTCTGAAGAAAACAAAATGGAGACAGAAAGAGGTACACTTTCTTTTCAGCAGTTCATGGAACCTATACAAAAATAGACCATATATTAGGACATAAAAACCTCAAACTCAAATGCAGAAAGGCAGAAATAGTAAATCCATCTTTTTCAGATCATCATACAATAAAAACTGCATGTAATAAAGGGCCAGGGAAAAATAGGCCAAAAATCAATTGGAAACTAAAAAATCTAATCCTAAAGAATGAGGGGGTGAAACAACAAATCATAGACACAATCAATAATGTCATACAAGAGAATAACAATAATGAGAAAACATATCAAAATTTATGAGATGCAGCCAAAGCAGTTCTTAGGGGACGTTTTACTTTTATAGATACTTACTTGCATAAAATAGAGAAAGAAAAGATCAATGAATTGGGCATGCAACTAAAAAAGCCCAAAAAAGAATAAATTAAAAACCCCCAATTAATGCCAAATTTGAAATTCTGAAAATAAAAGGGGAGTTTCATGAAAGTGAAAGTAAGAAAACAATTGAACTAATAAAACTAAGAGTTACTTTTATGAAAAAATGATCAAATATATAAATCTGTAGTTTGATTAGTAAAAGGAAAGAAGAAAATCAAATTGCTAGTGCCAAAAATGAAAAGGGTGAACTTTCTACCAATGAAAAGGAGCTATTTTACCCAATTATATGCTAATAAATCAGATCATCTAAGTGAAATTGATGAATACTTACAAAAATACAGATTGTTCAGATTAACAGAGGAGGAAACAAATTACTAAAATTTTAGAAAAATAAATTAAACAAGCTATTAATAAATTCCCTAAGATAAAAATCTCCAGGACAAGAATGATTTACATGTGAATTCTACCAAGCATTTAAATAACAATTAATTCCAATACTATACAAACTATTTGAAAAAATAGGAAAAGAAGTAATCTTAGCAAATTCCTTTTATGACACAGCTATGATGCTGCTATCTAAACCAAGTAGGGTCAAAATAGACAAATACGATTATAGGCCAATTTCCCTAATAAATATTGATGCCAAAATCTTGAATAAAATGTTAGCAAAGAGATTACAGAAAGTTATCCCCAGGATAATACACCAGGACTAAGTCAGAATTGTACTAAGAATGCAGGGCTAGTTCAATATTAAGAAAACTATTAGCATAATTAACTAAATCAATAACCAAACTAACAGACATCATATGATTATCTCAATAGATGCAGAAGAAGCCTTTAATAAAATCCAACACCAATTCCTATTGAAAATACTAGAGACTATAGGAATAAATACAGTTTTCCTTCAAATGACCAGTAATATCTATCCATGATCAAGTAGCATTTGTAATGGGGAGAAACTAGAACCATTCCCAATAAGATCAAGAGTGAAAGGAGGTTGCCCACTATCACCATTACTATTCAATATTTTATTAGAAATGTTAAATTTAGCAATTAGAGAAGAAAAGAAATTAAAGGAATTAGAATAGGTGATGAGGACACCAAATTATCATTCTTTGCAGATGATATGATGATATACTAAGAGAACCCTAGAGAATCAACTAAAAAACTATTAGAAATAATCCACAACTTTAGCAAAATTCCAGGATACAAAGCAAATTCACATAAATTATCAGCATATCTATATGTTACCAACAAAGTCTCCCAGCAAAGTGATTAAAAAGAGAAATTCCATTTAAAATAATGGTAGGTAATTTAAAATATTTGGGGGTCTACCTTCCAAGGCAAAGTTATGAAATAAATGTCTAACAAATGGTCTTCCAGTCTTTGCTGGAAGATGTATTGAGAGAGAACCCAAGATTTCAGTCAACCATCCCTTCAGCTTTGGGACAGCTTCAATATACAATTTTTCCCTAACTTGAATGCAAATCTTCCTCTTTACAACCTCTACCTTTCAGGACCTGTGGTTGGATGACTAGACACAAAGTTAATTCCAGTTCTACAGGAACTCTCTAGTCAAGTTTGCCAAGGGTATGGGCTTACTCCTTTTCTTCTTTAGATGGTAGTGGTAAAAGTGATGATAATGATGAGGAGGAGGAGGAAGAGGAGAAGGACTATAATCACCATTGTTCTTGTAATAATTAATATTTGTTTTAACTTAACAAAAACATTTTTCATTCTCCATTTTTGTAACAACTATCTCTTGTAAAAAAAAATTCCCCCATTGTCCCTTTCTTCAAACTATATCTCATTTTTCATCCTGAAAATATCACCTCTCAGGGGCTTCATCATTGTTCCTATGGAATCATAAATATTTGTCTATTGAATTGAAACCAATTGTATTTATCACTTGAATCAATGATCTGGGTAAATATACATAGCATACTTTTCACATTTTCATGGGATAAAAATCAGAGAGAGATAGCTAAAAATTAGATAACAGAAGCAAGATACATAAGATAAGAATAGGGATTAATATAAAGTTTACTTAAGTTCAAATCAACTTCACAAGTAAAAGACACAATAGTTATAATAGAAGTTTATCTGAAAAAGATCTGAGAGATGTACTATAAGTTACTCCCATCCTCCACTTGCCTTCACTCTTACTCATGTACTTTGGAATGATACTAAAGAAAATCATGAAATGGTGTTGCCTGGATCCCCAATTAATTTATGCTATAAAATTTCAAGTGTGATATTCACTAATTGTAAAAGAATCTTTTTACGCTCCCCCTCCCACAACTGGCAATCTTAATCATCAAAATGACTTTTTTTTTCAAACCTTTTCATATGTCATCAAACCTCTCATTGTTTCTTGTACCCTGACTTATTCTAGTGCAAACACAAGATGTTAAGAATACTCCAAATAGCATCATGAGGTGTTAGATACACCTGAAAAATGACTGAAACAGCAACGTACAGACTTATCCTGGTAGTCCTGGGGCATGTGGCCTACAGAGAGCAGGGAGCTGAGATCATAGAAGTAAATTTTATTGATGCCTTTTGCTTTTTTACTACTAATTACACTAATTTCTGAACATATGCTCTGGCTAGAATTATATTTTTAATTATTTTTTTTTTAAAGTTAAACAAGAGTAATTAATATAATGACTACTCTTATGACATGTACTACTCTGTCCTGGTAGAGCTCAAAACTGTGTTGACAGGAAGGAGATATCTTTCCTCAATGTCTTTCTAGCACCATTATTAGTTTTTAGTTGGACAGAATTTGGCTTTCTTTTAGAGATTTCTCTGTTTACATTGTTCTAGTCTTCTTATTACACAATCATATTCCATTGCATTCATATATCACCATTTGTTCAGTCATTCCCCAATCAATGATCACCTACTTTGTTTTCAGTTCTTTAGTGCCCCAAAATTGCTCCCTAAACAGAGTTTTCTGCCAGAGCCTCTCTCCTTCCTGTTCAAAATTGTTCCCCATCCCCTTTTCTGACTCTCCCCTACAATTCTGTTTCTAGCCTTCTCTGGAAAGACCAAAGATAGCAGATTCCAGTACTGCCTGGGCCTCACAAACAATGGAAACCTAACTCTGGTCCAGAGGCTTATTCCAACAACCCCCCTATTCTCAGATTGCTGAGATTTGGCTTCTGTCCTCTTTCCTAAGGGAGTGGTTTACTAGCATCCAGGTTCATGGAGAAATTCCTTAAGTGGACAGTTAGTAATAATAGAACAGAAAGAACAGAACATCTGTTGCCTGTCTCTATGTATTCACTAAAGCCATCCCCTACATCTGGAATATACCCCATACCCTACTCCATCTTTCTGAAACCTTATTTTCCTTTAATAGTTCAGCTGAAATGCTTCGTTCTCTATTAAATCTACTATAATTTTCTAGTTGCCTGCTTCTACAAATTAGCTTGCTTTTACTGATGTCCTTGAGAACAGGGACAGTTCACTTTTTAATTATTTTTTTATTTTTGTCTATATAATCAGTAACCTAAATCATGCCTTGGATGTAATAAGTGCTTAATAAATGTTCACTTGCAGATTATTTGCCCTCCCAACTTCCTATCAATCAGGGTAGGATCAAATACCTTAAACAATTTCTATTAGATGTCATTAATCAATTAGACAACACTGTGTGGCAGAATTATGCCCCAGACCTGATCACCTACCTTCTGGTCCCCCAAATTCCCCAACACAAACCTTGGGCAACACTCATACTTCTTGGAGCCTCAATTTTCTACTTACATATTATTAAATATTTAAAAGGGATAGCAAATTGTACATAATAGATTTGTAGCATTTTTTAAAATACTGTTATGGAAATGCTCGCTTTATTTATTTCTTAACTTCAGAATAAATAAAATTAAATTTTAAGTTTAAAACTAAAGTTTAATGAGCTTAAAATAAATTTAATTTAATTTAAAAAACAGAAGGGGTAAATGCATCCTTTACCTGTCTGGCAGGGTTAAATTAAATTGAATGACCTACCTGTGGGGTTGTATAATGGAAAAAGAAAGAAAAACATATGGAAAGTAAAGATGTAATAATAAATACTGCTATTTATATAGGGCTTTCAGGTTTGCAAAGCACTTATTTCATGTGTTCTCTCATTTACATCTCATAAGAACTCTACTATTACTATCTCCATTATAAAATGGGAGAAATAGATATCTAGAAATTCAATAACCTGCCTCATACACCCAAGAAATAACAGAAATAGCCCTCAAACATACAATACTCCTAACTTTATACTTTCCACTACCCAATCGTATATCATTCACCTCTTTTGCATCCATTTCAGAGAAGGGTAAACTTGGAGGGAGTGGGGAGTAGAGCAATTATTGTTTGGGACTTCTCCACTTTCCAACTGGGAATTGGAATGTACTAAGAGCTTAATATTTTTTTCATTCCTTCACTTATTTAGAAAGGAGTTTAGAATTCTCCTTAACAAAGTAAGCAACTACCCATCAGCACAGTAGGGTCAGATTAGTGGTTGTTCAGAGCCCTTTCCTATATTGTTTCACTTTCTTCCTTTTATTTCTCTGCCCTTAACACCCATACTCCTACCCGAAAGTCTCCAGCAGTGTATTATTATGCCATCTCAGAGGGAGTTTCTGAAGCTTCTCTAGAAGGAATAGGTTACCCTAAAAAGCCTGCAGGTAGGGAAAATATGAGGCTTTTCTTTTCTTTGGACCCAGCAGGGAACTCCACTCTCCTCATCATGAAATCAATGATCCATTCTTAAATTGAAGGTCAGAAAGCAATTGTTTTAAAGAAAACCTTTAAGAACACTAACTTGCAAAATAGATAAATTAGAGGGTGCTTCGGTTGCATTACAAAATGTTTAGTCCTTTAAAGGAGGATTCCCCCCCTAGCTTCCTTTTATAAGAATTTCCCCCCACCCCCTGCTCCCCATGCTTTGTTTACAAATTCATTACCTACCTGGGAAAAAACATGGGAGAGGCAAAGAAATTTAAAGCCTAAAAGTTTCTCATAGACTTGGTCCTCAGAAAAATAGTCAAAAATGAAAATAAGGCATCTTTCAAATTAAACCTTTCAAAATTGGGGAAATTGTTATGAATACCTAACTTTAAGAACATACATGTTGTCAGATACACCTTTGTGGAGATCTGGGAGAATGGGAGTGGAGAGATACATATAGAATTTCTAAGCAGCTAAAATGTAGAGCCTTGGGACAAGAATGATACACCTTGCCATTTTAAACAGTTTTCACAAAGTCCCATGGAATCTCTAGTTTCTATTTTGGATAGAAGCCAGCAGCATAAACAGGCAGAGTGGTTAATTCTTTTAGGAAGGCTTAGAAACCATATACAGTTTAGCTCCTTTGGGGCTTTACCTAAGCCAGCTGTGAAATTAGGAGTTTCAATGGCCTCTGAACTTCTGGTAAAGGCTTGAAATAAAACTTGTTTGTCAACAAGACTTAAGAACCAATTTTCCTCAAACACTTGGTCATGCCTCTAGTCCCCATTTCCTTTTTAAGTTTTGAATGAACTAGCTCAGCATGAATTCCAAGATTCCTCTTAAAAAGAATTCTCTTTGGGGCAGGGGTGGGGGAAGGGAGACAAACTAGGCATTTGTGATAGTGTTTTCATGAAGAAAATGCAAATCTTTATTTAGACCGTAGAGTTACAGGATTTAATTCTTAGAACTCATTTGCTCTGGTGTGTTAATCCTAGTTTAAATTCTGGGAGTATGATAACATTATTTTATAGTTAAAATTAAAGAAATTGAGACCTAAGAAAGATGCAGTAATAGACTCCCTTAAGACCAAACAGATAGTAAGAGAGTTGGGCTTTTAGCTCTAGGGCTTTTCCTATTGCACCATTAATTATACCATTATACTCCAGTCTCAAAGAGAGCAGTAATTGGCATGGCTTTATTCTGAGTTTTCTTCTCAGTAAGAAACAAACATCAATCCTGTGTTATGAAGCAAGGTATTGAAAGCCATTTAAATCCATTTCCAGTCTTTGAACAACAGGGCTACTTCAACAGAACTCACCAGAGCTATAAAATCTAAGTTGGGAATCTTTGGTAAAATAAATTGAACACAAATTTATCATTGTCAAATCTTTTTTTCCATTGAAGGGAATAATAGAGATGTTCTTGCTCAAGCTCAGAGTTCTTAGGGCAACCATTCGTCTCTCTCTCTCTCTCTCTCTCTCTCTCTCTCTCTCTCTGTCTCTCTCTCTCACACACACACACACACAAAGATAACTAGATTGAGGATTAGATAGAGCTTTGGAAATGGAATCAGAAAGTCACTTAACTTCTTGCTATTGTCTAGCCCAATTTTCTCAACTGCAACATGGGGATTAAAAGGAAATTGCAAGATACTCCAAACTTTTTTTATGAAAACCTCAAATGGCATGATGAAGAATAGGCATGACTGAAAAACTATTGTACAACAAAATGGGAATAATAATAGCATCTACCTCACAGGATTATTATGAAGATCAAACAAAAAAAATTTGTAAAGTATTTTTAGTATAATACCTGGAACATACTAGATGCTTAATAAGCTTTATTTATTTTTCTTTCGTTTATTTTTTTTAAGAAGGATATGACCAACCATTTTTGAAGAGGAAAAGGTCTGGATTTAGAGTCAGAAAACTAGGAATGTGTAGTTCTATTAGACCTAACTAGATAGATAACGTTAGAAAAATTACTTATTCTTTCTATGTCAATAATGTCTTCATCTTTAAAATAAAAGAATTGGACCAGAAGACTTCTATGATTGTCTTCAGTTCTAAATCTGTGGGCATATAAAGAGAAAATTTCCTGTAGTAAAAGAAAACATTTAGCACTTTTTTTAGCTTAAATAATGACACTTTTTTTTCTTTTTTCCTTTATTTTTCCTTTTTAACTTTTTGTTGCATTATTTCATTTATATTTTTATTTTTATTGAACTAAATACAAAAATAAGAAAAAAACAAAAGATAGAAAATAAAAATTTAAAAATCATCATGTGTTCAACAGAACATCAGGGAGGATTCACAATATAAAATAATAAATTTCCATTTCAAGAAAACATACATAATAATAGAAATTATATTCATGAGTATCCATCTTTTCTTTGTTTTTTTGTAGGTTATTCTTTTGTTGTCTGCTAAGCAATTTTTACTTTATCCTTTTTTCCCTTTTCATCCCCCCACTTTCTCCAAGTTGTTTACAGTTAAGCCCAGATATATTTATACACATACATATATATATACATATACGTATATATACATATATACGCATTCACACACACGTCTATATACACACAAACATATAGATTTACATGCTTATATTCCCACTTATACTGAGACATATATGTATATGCATTTACTCATATGTAAACATCTAAAACAAGCTAAAACTATAATAAAATGACTGACACATGGTGTAGATTTCTCTCTTTGATGACATATTTCTTGATTATTAAAGTTTTCCCTTCCATGTATACTTTTGATGCCATCTTTGAGGATTTTTTGTTTGTTGTTTGATTTTTGTTTTTTGCTGAGGCAGTTGGGGATAAATGATTTGCTCAGGGTCACACAGCTAGGAAGTGTGAGGTGTCTGAGGTCAAATTTGAACTCAGGTCCTTTTCAGGGCTGGTGCTCTATCCACTGTGCCACCTCGCTGCCCTGATACCAACTTTTTTCCATCTACTCCATGAAATTACTCTATCTCTCACTCTTTCTCTTTTTCATAAACATTTAGTCTGTACCTTCCTACTGGCTCTTTTCCTTCTAATCTCCTCCATTCTAAAATAAAACTTTGAATACATCCTTCAGATTGCTACCCAAAATTTCATTCTTCAAACCTTTGAGAGCTCCTTATTGTCTAATAAAATATAATTTACTGATCCTAGCATGCAAGGCTTAATATAGTCTAGCTCCAACTTATATTTTCATTCTTATTTAATGCCAAATCAGACTATTTTCTGTCCTTTGTTCCAATTTTCTCTCCCTCCTCTATGATTTCGCTCACAGTTTCCCCCATTCCTGGAATAGATCTCCCAAAACCTACACCTTTTGAAAAACTCTTCCTATCCTTTATGGCCAACTCATATACAAATTCCTACATGGAGATTTCTCTAACTCTCTCCCTTTTCTTGTCCCTCAACCAAAAGAAAAATAAGTTCTCCTTTCTCCAATTTCTCACAAATTTTTGACTTTACCTCTCTTTTGTGCATGAACTTTCTCTCTCTTTTTTCTCTCACTTTCTCTCTCCTTCTCTCTCTTTTCCTCTCTCCTCATTTCTCCCTCTCCCTCGCTGCCTCCCTTTCTCTTTTTCTGCCTTGTATAGAAACACATTCACACATTCACTCACTCACTAACATCTCTCCCCCATTGAAAGAACTCATTCACTCTCTGCATTGTTTGGTATGTTTCTACGTAACTTCTCTGAGTTTTTTGCTTTCAGCTGAGACATGATTTTATTTGCTGTTCACTATTGTAATAGTGTTTACATAATTTGGAGGGAAGGGAGTTAAACCTTTGAATATAGCAAAGACCATTTCTTCCTCGGCTTAACACTAAAAATTATTTTGCCTAGACTAATGATTATTAGGAGGAGAAAAATAGCTATAAATCTAATCCAATCCACAATCTTCTTTCTGAATAGAGAGTCTTGATAGACTTAGTCCCTTGTTCTCTACCTAAAAAAAAAGCAAAATTTTTCTTGGAGAGGAATGATAAGATTTTAGAGACGTCTATATATTATCATCTACCTAAGAGCAGTGATTTAACAAAGCTTCATAGCTATCTATATAAACACATGAACAATATAAACATATACACACATACACACACACACACACACACACACACACAAGGCAATTTAGTGGAAATGTCAACTTTAGTACATATTATCAATATATGACTAGATTTCACCAAACTGATTTACTACATTAATTTAGGCTTGAAATAGATTGATAGATTCACAAATGCTAGGGCAGAAGGTTTCAGGGTATAGAGCATCAATGATATATGGAATTTGGAGAATATTAGTTTAAAAGTAGAGGAAATTAAATCTAATTTCCTCTTTCCTAAAGGCTACAAATAATAAATATTTTAGATATATAAACAAGTTATATCTAGCATATTATGAAAGAAAAACCTGCACTATTAAAATTCTTTCATGGAAATCATATTCATATAGGACTTTACAGATCACGATTTGAGAAATGCTGACAGGAAAAAAAACTACTCAATTATTGCATTTTTTATAAAGAATGTAAGACTGTTGCTGTGAGAATTTAAAAAGTCACAAAATAATTGCTATTTAAAAAAACTTTGTAAAGACAAGATAATTGATAAACATTCAACTCTAGTTCCAGAATAATCATTACAAAGACTCATTGGTGAAGCTAGTATTCCCTTGGTAGATTTGATACTGCCTAACAAAATATGGAGGAATGTATTTTTAATAAGAAATGACTTTGTAATTATTCACAAAAGGGTTTGTCTAAATATCAGAGGGGCTGGTTCTCACTACTTGGCATAGACATATGTTTTGCTTACCTTCCATGAGTCGTTAGGTTTTCTTTCACTAGTATACCATGAACTCCCTCACAGAATTGGTTTAACAGAACAATGTGTTTTAATAATACGTTTCCTTTGCTATTATAACGTTTCTGTTCAGTAACCACTTGGATGAACAAAATCCATGTGTTTTATGTCAAATTGTAGTTGAAGGTATTATGAACCATGTCATTCTGTGATATATGACTATGTCCTGCCTTTATGTTAAATGACTTTTAATATCCACTTAAATGTTCCCTAGACCTTTCCAAAATCCCAATTCCTCAGCATACTTATGTAGAAGTGACTCCCTTGACTTCCACAGCCCTAAAGCCAGATGTTAGCTTTCATCTCTCCACCAGGGTTCTCTAGTAATCTTAAGAATCTTCAGGACTATCTAGTCTTTCTGCACTGGCTCAAGTTTCCATCTATTATGTTGGAGCTGAGGTAAACGGTGACAAAAGGTGGCATTAAGTTCTTTCCTTTAATAGTCAGATTTCTTTCCAAACTTGTTATGATGTAGTATTTGGTGCTTAATAAAGGTGCTCACAGCTTTTGTTCTTTCCCATGCACTCATTTCATCTACTATAAAGATCAGGACCATCTATTCTGAAGCATTTCTGCAGTTGGGATTTTGCTATCTAGCATTTGTTCCAGTAGACCTTGCCTCACTGTGATATTAGAAATTTAATGAGACATACTTACTCTAGCATTTTTATTAAACTGATCATTTCAATTTCAAGTAGGGTAAGTAAAGCAAAAAATTGTCTTGTTCATTTCTTAGATTGAAAGAAGGAATTATACCACATGGGTCGGCATGCTGACCTAACCTCCTCCTTCTCCTCCTCCTCCTTTTTCTCCTCTTCCTCTTCTTCATCCTCTTATGCCTATATGTCTGGCATTACAGGATTTCTGCAAGTTTTTTCCAGCTACTACAGTGGATTCAGAGAGCACAAAATACTTGTTACAAATCCTTTTACTTTTCTGATATTCCCATATTTGGCCATCCCCCCCATTAATTCCATGTAACATAGACATGTTCATTAAATGAGTAAGGACTTCAAGGAGTGGTAATCATAATACTGATAATGATGATGCATTTGGATTTACATATTCCTGTTGTCAGAAAGTGAAAACTATGCATAACTATGAATTTCCCTTTAATGGCCAGTGTACCAGAAAGTTCAGAATCAAATTTATTGCCCTGATGTGGTAATTTGCTATGCTCTGGCATCTGAAAGCACTAACTCCTTCTCCTTCTTCTAAACAGGCTCCATTTTGTTTTATGTTTAAATGCCTCATATCTTTGCTCTAGGTAGCAATCCATATGCCATCTCAAGTACTCCATCAGTTAAAAGAATAAATCTTCCATATATAAATAACTTCTAGAAATGTTTCAAAATAATGTTTCCAAGGGGCAGGTAGGTGGCACAGTGGATAGGAACCAGCCCTGAAGTCAGGAAGACCTGAATTCAAATTTAGCCTCAGACACTTAACACTTACCAGCTGTGTGACTCTGGGCAAGTCATTTAACCCCAATTGCCTCAGCAAGAAAAAAAAAAAATATCTTCAAGGGAATATGTCTGTTTCATTTGGACAGCACACTATAAAAGTACCATATAACCTTTTAGAATCTTTTATGTACTCACTCTGTTGCCACATGTGGAACTTTTGATCACTTTTTTTCCTGGCATTTTCTCTTCCTTTGGATTTCATGACACTGATTTCTTCCACTCAAAATATAACAGTTTTGCCTGGGGCTAAAACAATTATGACATGAGTTGAGGGGATTTGCTCAAAATCATGAAACCAGAAAACTCCAAGGGGGATGTAGCAGCATCAAAATTTGAACCTGTCTTTTCTATACTACTGTGTGTGTGTGTGTGTGTGTGTGTGTGTAAATGAGGATTCAAGTTTACCTGGGATTATATATCTAGTAAGGAACAGGGTCATGTTGAGAGATATACTTAAGTATGGGCAGATAGATTATACAGAGATATTCTCTCAGACTGTTCTCTGTGGGTTATGTTTCTGATCCTGATTCTCTTCTTATCTCTTTGATTGTTCCTTCTCTGGTTCTTTTTCTGGTTCCTCTTCTTCCTTTCACCCCCTGTAAATTGTACTCAACAGCTCTGTCCTAGACACTCTTCTCTTTCCACACCTCTCCTTTGTCCAGCTTATCTACTCTTGTAGCTTTAAGTATAAGCTTTATGAAAATAACACTAACATTGAAATCTTGACTCTTGGGTACTTCCCTAAACTACAATCTCATTCTTTCAACTGTCTCCCAGAAAACAATGCCATAATGTCTTTTGGGTCAACAGAAACCAAATCCAATATCTTCCTACAAAATATATTCCTCTGAGCAATTGCTATTTGTTTCTGATGACCCAAATTCAAATACTGAGGCATCACTGACTCTTTTGCATTTTCTAGATCCAATCAGTTGACATATCCTGTTAACTCTGATTCTACAATATGTTTTGAATCTATTCCAAATATATCACTAATTCAAGCTATTCTAATTTTATCAACTCTTACTCTTCTTCAACAGCTATAATGTGGACTCTGCTTCTAGTTTCTTTTAATCTCATATTAACTTCCTAATCAGAAGTCTAAGTATGTAATTTTTTTCAAAACTTTTCAATATTTTCCCACCAATATTAAATCAAATATGAACCACTAATCCTAGCATTCAAGACCTTTAGAGTAGCACAAGATCCTAGTAGTCATATGAACCAATCTATCTCTGAACAGAATTCACCATATACCATATATAACATATATTCAAATTATAACATATATAAGTTGTGATTCAACATTTGCTTGAAGACCTTCATGAAGGGATTATCCACCTCATCTGAAGGTAGCTTTTTATAGTTTGGGACAGCTCTAATTATTAGGATTTTTTTGTTGCTGTTGACATCAAAAGATTTTTTCATTTTGTACTTTTATTTTTCCCATCCCTTGTGGTTCTTCTCTATGTAGCCAAATAAAATAATCTTGTCTTCACTTCCTGCCACTCATTGTCTTTTCTTCTCCAGAATGAATTTACCCAGTTCAATTAACTAATAAACATTTATTAAGCATCTAATCTGTGCCAGGTACTGTGTTCTTTCACTCTATCCCCATATAACATGGAGTCATCCATGTTATATGCATTCCATTCTCTCCTCTGGACTCCAAACCATCATTGTCCAAGATTACATTTTGATTCATCTTCTATTCTTATCATTTGCACAAAGCAGGTGATTAATAAATGTTTATTATGAAGAAATAAATTAGTAAAGACTCAACTATGCAATAGCCTCTTAATGGAGTAGAAGAAATATATATATATATATATATATATATATATATATATATATAAAATCATTGCCCTAATGTGGTAATTTGTAAATTATACACAAACACACACACACACACACACACACACACACATATATATATACCATATGGTATATATATGTGTGTGTGTGTGTGTGTGTGTGTGTGTGTGTTGATATCAGTGTCAATGAGGTTAAGTGACTGATCCAGGGTCAAAAATTAAAAAGTGGAAGAAAAATAGATTAAAGCTATATAGTCTCCTTGGCCTCTGTAGGCCACTACCATCTTTAGTTTTAGTAATAGCAGGAAGGTAATACATTTAGCAGTGCAATTCATAACCCTAACTAATGTGATTCCCATTAATAATTAGCCATTGGACTTAACCTGCTTCTAACAAAGGCATTTAGTAAGACAGCAAAGCAAATTTGGTACAAAACTTTTCCTCCAATGTCAGGAAACACTATTCCACAATTAGTCACAGATTCCATTGAAAAAGTAATCTCAAACTTAGAATACAATCATAGACACACATATATGATATATTGATGACAAAGAGGTCACTCACAATTCTTGGAACTGTATGTACTGGATATTCTTTCTTAGTCTAATGGTGACATTCTTCTCTGGTACCAGGAATAGTTCACACACTTTGAATCTGGTTTATCTCTCAAGAGAAATATTTTAGTATTCACGTTTGCCTTTAATGTAGCTCTCCTCTCCTGGTAATATACAATGTTTCCGACTGGTCTAATCTTTCAAATGATATGGTCAAAGAGGGAGAAGATGAAAAAAAAGTCTAAAAGTTCAATTCTCTTTCACAAGAGTGCTTCCTTCTTAGAGGTTTGGTTTTTCTTTTTCCTACTGGCTACATTTTTGAACCAACTGAAATTCTTCCTCTGCTAGGGACATCAACACCTGAATTGGTGATATTTTAATACACAGACCCCATACATGTGATTAATTCCCTTAAATAACCACAAGATATTTTCTGTATGATCTAATTTATCTTTATCCAGGAGCCAGAACCCTATAATCATCTTAAATTAAGAACTTTTTCAGATATTGAGTTAAGATTGTAGGAAAATTTCTCAATGACTAATCATACATTGTGAATATATTTGAGTATTCATGGATTTTTAATGACCTCAGTCAAGGCACTTGGGTTTTCTGCGATCAGATTGAAAAGGGAGCTGATTATATAGGCATATAGGTAGCCAATGAGTTGCATAGACAGGATTTAAGTCCAAGTCAACTGTAAGGCTGATGCTCTTTTCACCATAATAAGTCACCTGAATAGAAATGGAATTTACCTTTGTGGTAACTTAAAAATTAGAAATGTTATTAATAGATAATTCAAAATGAACACAGGCATGAGGCAATAGAAGTTATCAAAACTACGGAATATAAAGTATAGTGTTGTTGGCAAGTAAATCCCATTAAAACGAATCCTAATACAATAAAATGCTATTTATAAGAAAAAAGAATATGTGATCTTAAATTGCTCTTATTTATGCCAGTCATAACATAATAACCTTAAAATTTCATATAAATTATGTACAGTACATAAGATGAATATGGAACATTGTGAAACTAACTTCAAAGTATATATGTATGTGTGTGTGTGTGCATATATATAATATGGTAGAATAAAAATGTGAATATTATCTTGGAATTAATTATAATAAAATTTTGCTCAGTAAAGAAAAAAAGGAATTGATCTTTGCTTATAACATACCATTAGACTCTACATAAGTAGCCTATAAGAAGGGATGATATGGCATCGGAGTGAATGATCAATCAGAAGGTAGAAGAGAATCAGTTTGTTTCCAATACAAGTATACAAGTATACTTTTATCTTCAAAACCAAAATTCTTCTACTCCCTCTTTCTATTGTATAAGTACTTAATTTTGCCTCTCAAGCCAATTATATGTGATATAACTTCATTTTAACTTCATTAGATATAACAGCCACCAAATCACCTCTCATGGGAGGAATCCATAACTGATAAACTTGAAGAACCTTGCCATACATAAAAGAAGAGTTTTTTGATATCTAAAATAATCTCTCTTTTTTTAAATTGGGCACAGAATATCATTTGGAAGAGTCTTCAGAGATCATTCTTTTTTATATAGCACAAGGACTTGAACATATAGGGGCTTAATAAATGTTTATTGAATATCTGGATCTCCTCTATAATGAATACCTTGAGTGTTTATAAACCCTATAGATTCATTTGAATTATTACAAGTAGATAATAAGATTGGGTTGGTGAGGAGAGGTTGGAGGAGACGTAAAAAAAAGAAACACCTTAACAGTAATGTTGTATTGTGGCTTCCTATATGCAATAGCTATTTCTTATTTAAATTCTCTATTGAATGAAAAATTTAGATACAAAAAGTACAACTTGCCTGAGATGATGCAATTAGTCAAAACGGAAGCTTTTCATTTATAGCTTAGCTACTAGAGAGAGATTTGCTATAATCTTAATTCTGAAATCAATAGGAGTAAAAAGAAAATTTAATCACTTTATTCTTTTCCTTTTTGTGGATATATTAATATTTTCCTTTGGCTATTTACTCATGCCAGAATAAGAATATAAAATAGCTTATATTTATACGGATTCTCAGAATTTATAAAGTACTTTGCACACATAATTTCAAATGATACCATAACTCTACCAGGTAAGTAAAACAAATAATTAATATAGCCATTTTACATTGAAAAAGTTGAGTTATAGAAGGATTAAAGAACTTGCCCAAGATCTCAAATTAATAAATAAAACTATCAATTTAATAACACTTTTTCTTACTAATAAAAAAATGAAGATGTAGTTGTAATAGGAGAAGGAGGAGGAGGAAGAGGAGGAGGAAGAAGAGGAGGAAGAAGAGGAAAAACAGTAGCAATACTAGTCGTATTTTACATTCCAGAAAACTGGCTTAGCTAAAATTCTTCAACTACAACATTCCATCTCTTGCCTCTGTGCCTTCATTTCTGTAAATATCCTCCGTACCCATAAAACGAAATGCCAAAAGAAGAAAAAATCAGTCGTAAAACTAATCAACACATTAAACAAGACTGATAATACATGTGTGGTCTATATCCAAGCTCCCACAAATCTACAAAAAAAAAAAAAAAAAACCCAAAAAAACAAAAAAGGAAGAACTGGCTGTCTAATATCTATTCTTCATAACCACAGTGATGTTTTCTTTCTTTCTTTTTTTTTAATGTAGCTTTGACTTTCAGTTGTTGTTGTTATCCCCATTTGGATTGTTTAGTCATTGTGTATGAGTTTTTCCTTTGTTTTACTTATTTCTTTTTGAATCTGTTCTTAGATATTTCCATGCTTCATTACTTTCTTCATATTTCCTTCTTATTGAATAATCCATGTATCTTAATATTTGATTAACCACTCCCCAAATGATGAACATCTATATTTCTACAAAATGATTGAATATCATGGTTTATATTAAAACTATTTTTAATTTTATTTTTTTGAGTAGCAATGAACTCTGTATCAACACATAAGAATTCATTAGGCACTTTCTTAACATAATTCCAAACTGCTTTTTAAAAAGTACTGATCCAATTCAAAGCCACACAATATATCAAGGTGTCTTTCTAAAAATCACTCCATGATTAACTATTCCCATGGGCTGCCATCATTGCTAATATTTGGGACATTAGGTAAAACTTCAAAACTTGCTTTCATCTTCATTTCTTTTATTTTTAGTGATTAAAAGTGATTTGTCCTATGCCTGATAGCATTTTGTAATTCCTTTAACAATGATTTTTTCTTATTTTTTTAAACAATGATTTTTTTCATATCCTTAACAATATATCCAATAAGGAATGGATTTTGTTCTAAAAATGCTTTTCTATTCCCTTAGTGTTGGATTCTTCTCTCTCTTGACCCATAGTTTTGAGATTTACTTGAAACTGTTATAGTCTAAATGGGTGAATGAGTGTGTATGTGTATAATATCATTTTTATTATTCTGATCATATATTCATTTTGACCGTATAGTGAAACAAGGTATAAGCTGTTAGTTTCAACCTAAGATGTTAGTTTAAAACTTAATTTCTTCCAAATCTCTTTTCAGTTTCTAAACAGTATTCTCAAAAGTTCAAATTAAAATTAGATTAAGTTCAACTATTTCTGAAATATTTTTTGAGTCTGCTCTAATGATCCACTTTCTAAAGCTTGACTTATGCTAATAAAAATACCAATAACCATGTGTTATTTACCTTTAATTGTATTTTTATCATTGTATAACTTCAAATAACTTGAATTTCAGTTTTTCAAAACCTGTTTTGTAATTATTTTGTCTAATACTATAAAAACAACCTTGGTGGCTTGATTAGTAAAGAACTAAGCATATTAATTTACAAAGCAATTTTATTTTTATTATATTGGCACAATCCAATCATAAATACAAAATTCCTCTGTTCTCTCCAGTTACTGAAGTCAATAAACATTTATTAAGTATCTAGTATTTTCAATCGCTATGCTAACAACTGGGAATATAGAGTCAAAAAACAGTCCCTCTGAGGGTGGAGCCAAGATGGTGGAGAAGGCACACACAACTCTCTAAGCTTCTCTTATCCTTCATTACTAATTATTAAAATCAGCCTCAAAAATAGCACTTGACTGGTAAATATTTAGGAAATTATCTGCCAAGGGAAAATCAGGAACTATATGAGCAAAACTACAAAACACTTTCCACACAAATAAAGTCAGATCTAACCAATTGGAAAAATATTAAATGCTCTTGAATAGGATGAGCAAATATAATAAAGATGACAATACTACCTAAACTCAATCCATTTATTTAGCACTATACCAATTAGACTCCCAAAAAATTATTTTAATGACCTAGAAAAAATAACAACAAAGTTCATATGGAAAAACAAAAGGTCAAGAATTTCAAGGGAACTAATGAAAAAAAAAATAAATGAAGATGGCCTAGCTGTACCAGATCTAAAATTATATTATAAAGCAGCAGTTACCAAAACCATTTGGTATTGGCTAAGAAATCAAATAGTTGATCAGTGGAATAGGTTAGATTCACAGGAAAAATAGTCAATAACTATAGCAATCTAGTGTTTGACAAATCCAAAGACCCCAGCTTTTGGAATAAGAACTCACTGTTTGACAAAAACTGCTGGGAAAATTGGAAATTAGTATGGCAGAAACTAGGCATTGATCCATACTTAACACTGTACACCAAGATAAGGTCAAAATGGGTTCATGACCTAGGCATAAAGAATGAGATTATAAATAAATTAGAAGAACATAGGATAGTTTACCTCTCAGACCTGTGGAAGAGGAAGGAATTTATGACCAAAGAAGAACTAGAGATCATTATCAATCACAAAATAGAAAAAATGCAGACAAGAGTAGAAGGGAAGCAATAAACTGAGAAAACATTTTTACAGTCAAAGGTTCTGATAAAAGTCTCATTTCCAAAATATATAGAGAATTGACTCTAATTTATAAGAAATCAAGCCATTTTCCAATCAATAAGTAGTCAAAGTATATGAACAGACAATTGTCAGATGAAGAAATTGAAACTATTTCTAGCCATATGAAAAGGTGCTCCAAGTAATTATTAATCAGAGAAATGCACTGTGATACTACCACATACCTATCAGATTGGCTAGAATGACAGGGAAAGATAATGCAGAATGTTGGAGAGGATGTGGGAAAACTGGGACACTGATGCATTGTTGGTGGAATTGTGAATATATCCAGCCATTCTGGAGAGCGATTTGGAACTATGCTCAAAAAGTTATGAAACTGTGAATATCCTTTGATCCAGAAATGTTACTATCTTATATCTTATATATTCCATAGAGATTTTAAAGAAGCAAAAGGCATCTGTATGTGCAAGAATGTTTGTGGCAGCCCTCTTTGTAGTTGCCAGAAACTGGAAACAGAGTGGATGCCCATCAATTGGAGAATGGCTGAATAAAGTGTAGTATATGAACATTATGGAATATTATTTTTTCTGTAAGAAATAACCAACGAGATTATTTCAGAAAGACCTGAAGAGACTTGCATGAACTGATGCTGAGTGAAATGATCAGGACTAGGAGATCATCATATACTTCAACATCAATACTATATGAAGATCAATTCTGATGGACATATTCCTCTTCAACAAGTGATGAACCAAATCAGTTCCAATATAACAGTAATGAATTGAACCAGCTACACCCAGCAAAAGAACTCTGGGAGATGACTATGAAACACTACATAGAATTCCCAATCCTTTAATTTTGTCCACCTGCATTTTTGATTTCCTTCACAAGATAATTGTACACTATTTCAAAGTCCGATTCTTTTTGTACAGCAAAATAACTGTATGGACATGTATATATATATATATATATATATATGTATATATATATACATATATATATATATATATATTGTATTTAACTTATACTTTAACATATTTTACATGTATTGGTTAAACTGCCATCTGAGGGAGGAGGTGAGGGGGTAGGAGGGGAAAAATTGGAACAAAAGGTTTTGTGATTATCAATGCTGAAAAATTACCCATGCATATATCTTGTAAATAAAAAGCTATATAAAAAAATGTCCCTGTCCACAAGGTATTTATAATCTATTGAATTACAATCTAATGAAGTGAGAGAACTAATTTAAATTCTAACTCCTCCATCTAAAATAGTCACTAGTCCTCTCTGAGCTTTAACCTTATCTTTAAAATGAGAAAGCTACTCTAGATCATTCTAAATCAATGGATTTTTTAAGTGATTCTAAATGACTGTGGCTAGTTGTTAAGAGTATTAGGAAGAAGAAAAATGCCAAGAACTTCAATTGTTCTTTAAACAATAATCTTGATAAATTTTTGAAGAAGCAATCATTTGAATAATGTTTTTCTGGTCTAATTTCTTATTTCCTTTAAGTAATAAAAAGAACTTATGTCAAATAGAATTTAATTGTGACAAAGAATGGATTTAATCTAATAAAGTTTTTGAAAACTGGCCAAAATGTAATTGTGTAAATGAGCAAGTAATGCCAAATAAATCTTACAACTTTCCATAATCTCAAAATGGAGAGGACGTGCGATGCTTAAAAGACCCTTTTTCGTTTTGTTTTGTTATTTTTATTTTTAGACTTCTAAAACTTATATTTTAATTTTTTTAATAAAGAAAAGGTTTTCTACTTCTCTTTTTTTGCCAAGACAATCTGGGTTAGGTGACTTACCCAGGGTCATATAGCTAGTAAGTGTCAAGTATCTGAGGGCAGATTTGAACTCAGGTATTCCTGATTCCAGGGCCGGTGCTCTATCCACTGCATCAGCTAGCTGCCCCTTATCTATTTTTTTTTTTTTGGAAAAGAAAAATTCCTAAGTATAATAGGCTCATTTGAAGGTTTCCCCCTAAATGGAGATTTCAGAGCAAAAAAATCTTTTTAAGAGTATGCTATAGAAACTATTTTTCAGGTATGGGGTGAAATAGATATCTACTGAAGTTGCTTCCAAAACTCAAATTCTATGATTTTAAGAAATGAAAAAAAGCAAGTCCCTATCATATACCCATTTCCTAGAACTCTTTGAGATACAAAAAGAGATACAATAATTTGTCCTTTAGGAGTGCAGATCACTAATAGTCAAAACTTAGAAGAAAGATTGACTGAGTCAGCATGAACCTGTTTCAATAGCCAATTGTTACATTGTCAATGTAAGCATTTACTTCTAGAATCAACCAAAACTATAAATCATCATTTGACTTATTGGTTTTTTAGTGCTCTAAATAAGAAAATGAGAGAGAAAAATATTAATAATGCAAATCAAAATTAAACCATGTTATGCATACACAAGATCACAGGTCTTCACAAGAGGCTACCTGCATTCTAAGTCCCACAAGTATTAATATTGTTATTAGCCTGGCATTCATCTGTCTGAGGATTTGGCCATTCCAACTAGTCTATGCACCAGCTTCCAGACAGGCCATGTGGGCCATGGGTGGTATGTGAGAAGACCTAAATTATACTTTATTTTGGCCACATGTGGTAGGCACTAGGGAAAGTATAGGAGTCTGAAGCAGAAAAATAAATAAATAAATAAATAAATGTGAAATTTAACTTAGGATAGAGTGAATAGATACTAATTACATGCCCATTAAGTTCAAGAATTGTCTAGTTTCTAAGTTAGAAAGTATTCATCCTGGCATGGGGTCTGCATTTTCGAAGGGAATGGAGAAGTGTCTTAAGAAGTGATATTTGGTGCCTCCCCACTGAAAGTTTCTGTGTTCACTAGAGGCTTTTGGGTTGGATGATGGAGCACTTAAATAAATATCTTTGAGAATGGAAAACTCCCACCTCTGAGTTCCCAAAGAAAATGACCACAAAACTTTTTGATCTCTTCTATGTACCCAGTTGAAAAAAACAAAAAGGAAGAATAAAAGAATGTGAAATACATTTTCACTTGTATTCTATTTGTCTGCCCTTTAACTGGATTAATTTTTATTTTGATATCGTATGAAAAATACTTGTGGATAAGAAAAATGTGATTTTATTGGTCTAATGGAATAACATTCAAATCAGTAATGATGTGAACTATAAATAGTGAAACACTTATCTCTCTTTTTTATACCTCCTTCACTCACCTCTTTTATCCATTAGAATATATTACCCTAATTAAAAACACTGGGAACATTCCCATGCCCCATCCATTTTATTCTACCCTTCTCATCAGTAGTACCATTTAGTAAAAGTGTCATCAGATAGACATGAATATGGTTTCTTTTCTGAGTACTTGGAATTTTTATAGCTTTGCTATGCCAGGTAACTGAACGATACTAAATTCTAGGGGAGTTTTACCTCCCATGGACCTGAAGGTTTTGTCTCTTTTGAGTAATGAGCTTTCATAAATACATTGAAATACTGAGTAGAAAAATTGTCTAGGAATTACAGAAATTTTAAAGTATATATGGAATATTGAAACACAGTCTTCCACTTTGCCACACATTAGGGAAAGTTAACAAAATTTCCCAAAAGGTAGAGAAAAATTAGCTTAAATTACCTTGGAATTTACCTGTTTGAACGTTATTAAAAATCTATGGACTTCTTCTCACATCAAGACTAGATGTACAAAATGGACTGTTTATCAAATGCTCATGATAACTATATAGTTTCATGATAAAGAATTAAAAATATAAGTCAAAATCTTGTGAATGCAGTGTCAAATTATATAAAACAAGTGATTGTTACAAAAGGAAGATCATTGTGAATTATTTTTATAAGATGAAAACATTTTTGAGGTTTATTTATAAGTTGATAAATTTAACAATCTACTCCAACTTAATTTGTACACAACTGTAATTGTTTCTATTCTTGTCACTCATTTATAATTGTGGAAAATTATGTCACAGATTTATAAAGGAAATTATTGCTACTTATTATTTTTTCTACTCCATTAATAGCTTTGCTTTAAAATTTTTTGGTGTCTTCTGGCTGCCTAGGAAAAGTCACTGCTGGTGGTTCATGAAGCAATTTTAAAATTAAATTTAAGCAAAAAATCATTCTAAACCTGAAATGACTTTTATGGATGTCTATTGGGTAAATTGGGATCTTTCTCACTGCTACATATAGTGTTAGGAAAATTAAAGATGAAAAAAAAAAGTAATCTCTAAAGGATCGGGAAATACTTAACAGATGAAGTGGTACCTGTTTAGGGTACTGAAGGAAAGCAAAAATTCTGAATGTACAATATGACTTAAAACTTTAGGTTACCAAGCTGACTCCAACTTCCTAGAAACCATAATATGATCTAAATGGGAAAGTGAAGATATTCCTTTATAAGTGATTTAGTTTCTATACTTTTCTATATCCTTATATGTCATGCCTCTTACACCTTCTAAGACTGCATTTATTATATTTTCTCCATGTAAGTTATGTCTCCATACTAGATTATAACCTTCTTTATGTAAGGGTTCATATCTATCTTTCTATTAATCATAGTGTCTAGCATAATAATTTGCATGAAAGAGATGCCCCTCTCTTTCACCATCCTGGTGGTGAAGATTAAAAGGAATAAAAAGCTAGCCCATTAAATTCTTTTTTCCAGGAAAGTATAGGAATGCTGCTATGGTGAGAACCAGAGAACAGGAAACAATTGTGTCTTTCACATAACTCTAAAGAATTCCAAACATTTTGCACACACTTGCCAATAAATAATCACCATAACTCTGAGAGAATAGAACTGACTTTTTTATCTTAATATTATAAATATGCATACTAAGATATGAGCAGCATTGATGACCCCAGCGGACATCTGAGTTTCTGATTAATTATTTGGAGAATGGTCCACACATTTCAAGGACTTTGTGTACAGGAAAAGGAGAAGATAGTAAGAGTTACTAGCTATACTAACTCATTTTCCAAATCAATCCTCATAACCAAAGTTCATTGCTTCACTTCAGTTAGTTATTTTATGTTTCTCCATTGACCTAGTAGCATGTTTGAATAGAAAACTGAGAATTAGAAATCCTAGGCTCTTATTTTAACTTTTCTATTAACTAAGTACATGGCTCAAGAAAATCATTCGCTGTTTCTGGGTCTCAGTTTCCTAATTGGAAAAAATTTTTGAGAAGATTGAATATGATGATTCCTTTAAACACACATTTATTGCGTTTATACTACATGATTAATCACCCAAGTCACAAGCATCAATTAAGTACCAGTGGAAAGAGCACTGGGACTGACAACAAGAAAATACCTTTTCCTGAGTTTAAAGACTCAGACACATATGAGTTGTGTGACCTGGGCAAGTTCCTTAACCCTGTTTGGCTCAGTTTTCTCATCTGTAAAGTAAGCTAGAGAAGGAAATGGCAAATCACTTCAGTATCCTTGCCAAGAAAACTTCAAATGTGGTCATAAAGACTCAAACTTGACTGAAATGACTCAAAAAGAAAAATTCAACAAGTATTGTTAGAGATGCTTAGGAGCTACAAAGTAAAAAATGAAGCAATTGCTGCCTTCAAACTGCTTAGATTGTAATGGAAGAAATCACATTTACATGCAAACTACAGATTATATATTATCTATAGATATATGATGTGTGTTCATGTATGTATACATACACGTGAAATAGATGAAAAATATAAAGTAGTTTGAGGAGGCAATCAGAAGTAGATGAAGCAATCAGAAAAAAAATTATACATATGGGTGTGGGTCATATACTTTATATGCTTGAACTGACTCTTGAAAGAAGTAAAGAATTCTAACAAGTAGATGTGAAAATTAAGTAAATTATAGGGAGAGGAAGCTACCAGTTCAAAGACATAGATGGGAGATGGGTTATTGTGTCTGAGACATAGTTTGACTAAATCATATAGAGATGAAAGAAGAATATTATGATATCTCTGGAAGGATAAGTGAGGGTCACGTAATAAAAAGCTTGAAGCCTTTAAACAGAGAGGTTACAAGTTTATCCTAAAGATAATAGGAAACCATTAGAAGTTAGTAAATATATATCTGAAACATTCAGATTTTCACTCAAGGAGAATCACTTTCACAACTAGATTAAAGGATGGGTTAGAATAAAATTAGGAGGCTAGTCCAGGAAAGGTGATGAACTAAGATGTGGACAATGTGAATAGTGAGTGGAGTGTGATGTTAGAGTTGTGAATGGCAACTGATTTAATATGTAGGTAATGGAGAGTGAAGAGTTGGGGATAATACCAAAACTATCTATACAATGGAATAATAGAAGAAATGTATTGGCCTTGTCAAAAAAAAGAAATTCAGAAGCAAAATAGGATTGACAGGAAAGATATAATGAGGCCAGTTTTCAACATGTTGAGTTTGAGCTATTTGGGGAATATCTAGGATGAAGTGCTTAGTACATATTTGGTGATGTTGGAATTGAGTTCAAACTTGAAACCTGAGCTAGCTTTACAGATGGAGTGTAGAGATGTAGAGATGATAATCTCATCTGAGCTAATGAGCACATCAGGTGAAAGAGTATAAAAAGAGAAGTCAAGAATGCTAAGGACAGAGTCTTGTGGATAGACCCTCAGTTATGAAGAAGTATATAGATTATGATCCAGGAAAGGATACTGAGGTGGAGTGCTAAGTTAGGGAGGATAAGTGGCAAGAAAATGTTATGTTATAGATACCCAGAGAGGAGGGGGGAAAGTGGAATCCAGAAGGAAGCAATGATCAATACCACAAGATTCAATAGAGGACATCAAGGATGAGGATTGGGGAAAATTTATTAAATTTGGTAATTAAGGGATCATCAATATTACCTAAATAAATGTATAGCTTTAGTAATATATGTGTATGTATGTATATATACCTATGTATGTATACATATATATGCATGTGTGAATGTATAAATACACATACAAACTACCAAGGAGATGCCCTACAGAGTTCAAAAAATAATTTTAAGAATATAATTGGAAGAATTAAAAAAAAAATATCAAGGGGATAATGAAAAAGTAGCAATAAGAGGATATAACACTTCAAATCTCAAACTATACTGCAAAACAATAATTATTGAAAGTATTTAATACTGAAAAAAATCAAAAACTATATCTGTGTAACAGACTTGATAAGGAAGAATAGAAAACAATTTTATTCAATAACTTATAGTACAATAAATGGGAAATACAAATTTCCTAGGAAAAAAAATTACTCCTTATTTGATAAGAATTGCTGATAAAACTGACTATCTGATAGAAATTGGAGTTAGACCAAGAGTTTGTATCATATCCCACAATAAACCTAAAACCTCTGAACATTGAAGACCAAACCATTAAAAAATTACAAAAGAGAAAAATCAAGTAATTTTCATCTCTGAGGCAGTAGTCTCCAAACTTTTTTATGAGAAATCCTTACAATTCAAATTTTAGAGCATACATTTTTCACTTGTTTATAAATTAAATTATTTCTTAGTTTATCAATAATAATCCATGTAATAAAACACACAAAAATGAGATTTTTTTAAAAAAAGGATTATATGAAGAGGATAAAATAATTAATCTTAGTGTCAACAGGGCATCACTAGAGATTATTAACTGAAGTAATGAATGGTAAGACCTGCACTTTAGGAAAAATCACTTTGCCATCTGTCTGAGAAATGAAATCAAATGGGGAGAGCCATTTGGCAAGGTTTAAATGGGGAAGCTGCTGCCAAAGTCCAGGAGAGAGATGATAAGGTGATAAATGAGGTCAGTGGCTCTGGGAGAAGAGAAAAAAGAACAGAGATATGAAGGTAGATCTAGCAAAATTTGGCAACTGATTAGATATGTGGATGTGGCCTAAGAGATAATAGGAAGTCAAGGATGACATGACAGTTGTGAAAGCCCAGGTGACTGACTAAAAAAATGGTGTTATTCCCAAAAGGAGTAGGAAAATGTGGAAGATCCATGAATTTGGAGGAAGAAATAAGGTAATGAAAGCTTACTGCCTGGCACATAGAAGGTGTTTAATAAATCTTTATTGACTAACTAATAACTGTAACCTAAGTTACATTTTCTTCACACCAGGTCATTCTATTTACTAACTCTGTCTCACTCAAAACAAAAAATTGCAAGATGGATCTCTTTCAGGTTTTTAAAACCTGGTCTCTGAAGGACATTTACATTATGGCAAAGTGATATTCAGTACTACAAGCGAGAGAAGTTATTTTTCCCAAAGGCACTGCTGCAGCAACAATGGAAAGCAGGTTATTGAACTTATAATTATCTTTAAGGGCCAACAAGTAACTCAGAGGGAAAAGGTTAAGAAATTGCATAGGAGAGGAAAGGAGCAGAGTGGGGAGTATTGGGGAATAATGTGAATGTGCTTGTGCTAAGAAAAAGCCACACAGTTAGCTATTTTTTCAAGGATATCATTCTTTTTGAGATGATAGTCCTTTAGAGGGGATAGGAAGGATGTATATATTGAAAAAGCAGGAGATTTTACAACAAAAGCTAACAAAATTTATTATTTAAATTATCATGGTAACTGTTGAGAGAAGTTTGTGCAGAGAAATCTGTCCAGTAGAAAGTGAGAATACATAATACTGAAAAGTAATTGGAAAAATTTATAAATGGTCAAAGGATATGAACAATTTTCAGATGAAAAAATTGAAACTATTTCTAGCCATATGAAAAGATGCTCTAAATCATTATTGTTCAGAGAAATGCAAATTAAGACAAATCTGAGGTGCCACTATACATCTCTCAATTTGGCTAAAATGACAGGAAAAAATAATGATAAATGTTGGAAGGGATGTGGGAAAACTGGGACACTGATACATTGTTGGTGGAGTTGTGAACTGATTCTACCATTCTGGAGAAGAATTTGGAACCATGCCCAAAGGACTGTTAAACTGTGCATAACCGTTGATTGGGCAGTGTCTACTGGGTCTGTATTCTTAAGAGATCATAAAGGAGCCAAAGGGACCCAGATGTGCAAAAATGTTTGTGGCAGCCCTTTTTGTAGTGGCAAGAAACTGGAAATTGAAAGTATGCCCATCAGTTGAAGCATGACTGAATAAATTATGGCATATGAATGTTATGGAATATTAGTGTTCTATAAGAAACAACCAGCAAGATGATTTCAGAGATGCCTGGAGAGACTTGTATGAACTGATGCTAAGTGAAATGTGCAGACCCAGGAGATCATTATATACAGCAACAAGAAGATTATATGATGATCAATTCTGATGGGGATGGCTCTTTTTAACAATTAGATGATTAAGGCAGTTCCAATTGTCTTGTGATGAAGACAGACATCTCCACCCAGAAAGATGACTGTAGGAACTGAGTGTGGATCACAACATAGTATTTTCATCTTTTTTGTTGTTGTTTGCTTGAATTTTGTTTTCTTTAAGTTTTGATCTGATTTTTCTTGTGCAGCATGATAATTTTAGAAATATTGTATAGAAGAATTGCATATTTAACATATATTGGGTTACTTTCCATCTAAGGGAAGGGATGGGGGAAAGGGGAGGGAATTTGGAATACAATGTTTTTCAAGGGTCAATGATGTAAAATTAAGATCTTGTGATGAAGAGAGCCATCTGGACCCAGAGAAAGGACTGTGGGGACCAAATGTGGATCACAATATAGCATTTTCATTCTTTCTGTTGTTGTTGGCTTTGTTTTCTTTCTCATTTTTTTGTTCCTTTTTGATCTGATTTTTCTTTTGCAGCATGATAATTGTAGAACTATCTATAGAAGAATTGAACATGTTTAACATATACTGGGTTACTTGCTGTCCAGGGGAGGAGAGGAGGGGAAGGGATGGAAGAAAATTTAGAACACAAGGTTTTGCAGGGGTGAACACTGAAAATTATGTATGCATATGTTTTGAAAATAAAAGGTTTTAATAATAAAAAAGAAAAGAAAAAATAATTGGAAGGAGAAAACATGGAAGAATGGGTATGGGGTGTGATATATGTTTATAGATACCTTAGAAAGAGCAAGTAGATAGGAGATATTAAATATTAAATAAAGAGAATGACTGAAGGAGAAATTTAGGGAGAGGACAAAAGTGCATGAGATCAAGAGCACACATAGGAAAGTTATCTTTGGAAGATAGAGGATAAGAGGACTAAAGAGCAGGTAATGATGTAAATGTATTCTATAAAGCAGAGAAGAGTAAGAGATGAACCTGAAGAAACATTTTCTCAGTGTAGTATTGATGGTATGCAGGAGTTGGGATGCCAAAAATATTTTGGGATTTCTGGCTGATGTCATGAGGTATTTCCAAATAATTTGTAGACTTAGACCATCTCCATATCAAGATGCAGAAATTTTATTATACTGTTGGCAGTGAGCTAAGTTCCTAATAAACTAGCAAAGCCATAAGGCAGACTAAATTTCTAATGAACTAGACATTGTGACAATTGAGTTAGCAAAGAAGTTGTGTACCGCACCTGTCAGATTGACTAAAATGACAGGAAAAGATAATGATGAATGTTGGAGGGACTGTGGGAAAACTGGGGCACTGGTGGAGTTGTGAATGCATTCAACCCTTCTGGAGAGCAATTTGGAACTATACTCAAAAAGTTATCAAACTGCATACACTTTGACCCAGCAGTTTTACTGCTGGGCTTATGTACTAAAGAGATATTAAAAAAGGGAAAGGGATCTGTATGTGCAAAAATATTTGTGGCAGCCCTTTTCATAGTGGCTAAAAACTGGAAATTAAATGGATGCCCATCAATTGGAGAATGGCTGAATAAATTGTGGTATATGAATGTTATGGAATATTATTGTTCCATAAGAAATGACCAGCAGCATGTTTTCAGAAAGGCCTGGAGAGATTTACACGAACTGATGCTGAGTGAAATGAGCAGAACCAGGAAATCATTATACACTTCAACAACAATACTATATGATGATCAGTTCTGATAAATGTGACTCTCTTCAACAGTGAGAGGATCCAAATCAGTTCCAATTGATTTGTAATGAACAGAAACAGCTACACCCAGAGAAAGAACACTGGGAAATGAGTATGGAGAACAACATATCATTTCCACTCTTTCTGTTATTGTTTGCTTGCATTTTTGTTTTTTCTTCTCAGGTTATTTTTATCCTCTTTCTAAATCCAATCTTTCTTGTACAACAAGATAACTGTATAGGTATGTATACATATATCGTATTTAACATATACTTTAACATATTTAACATAAATGGAACTGCCTGCCATCTAGGGGAGGGGGGGAGTTGAAACAGAAGTTTTTGCAAGAGTCAATGTTGAAAAATTACTCATGCATATGCTTTGTATATAAAAAGTTATAATCAATAATAATAACAACAAAATACTTTAAAAAAAAGTTGTGTACCAGCAGGTTCTTTTATAGAAGAAAAATAATCTTATGCTTGACATCTATAACATAGCCTTTTGTCTGGATACAGTAACTATGGAGTCATGATGATTTCATCATTATAAGAAATTCAACAAGGACCCTCTGCAATAAAGGCACACTTAAGGACAAAATCATCAATTCTCCTCCCTTCCCTCTGGGAGTAGCTATGGAAATTCAACTAAGGGCTCTGCAATGAAAGCTCACAAAATTCTCCTTAAATTCAACATTTTTTTTCTCTCAATGACACTCCCTTTGACCCACTTAACTACCAAGGACTGGAATCTTTTTGTTGGAATCTTATTCATTCCATCAATATGAGGAGAGATTCTCAGAGAAGAGAGAAGGAAGGTGTGGAAAATTTGAGTAGATAAAAGATTTGGTATGAATGAAATCAGTTATGGAGAAGCAAAAGGATTGCTATCTCATACCAAATCCTAACTGAAGTTAGGGAACAATGCACAATTCTAGTGATTCGCTGAATTTTCTTAACCTTCTCAGCAAAAATTGATTATGGATATAAGTTAATTTGTTTAAAATCACTCTCCTCACACTTGGATTATGATCTTTTCATCACATATTAATCTATCTGCATTCCAAGAAATTAAGCATAGTTTGGCATTTGCTTTTCTATACAAGCCATTAGTTCTTTATTTCTCAAGACCATTTTATTCATTTTCTCTGGTATTAAAAACTCTAAAATAACTTCAATTATTACCAGAGAGATAGCATAGCTATAGATCCAGTCTCAAAGCCAAAAAGATCTAGATTTATGTTATGTTTCTGATACTCGTGAGTTGTATGTCCCTGGCAGTCACAACATCACAATGATATAATCCACTTACAGGAGTTACCTATTTGCATCAGTAAGGGAATTTCCTTACCAGGAGTTCCCTGTAGTATAAAATCACGAGCCAAGTTTAAATATATTACAGCTTAAGTACCATGGCTAAATTGACTAAGCAAAATATAGTCCCTGCTTCTGTTGAGCAGATAGATATATAATACATGTAATAAGAGATTTCTCCTCTCCTTGCATCAATATATTTGTAGTAATCTATAGTCACCACTTCTACTCCTCTTTGCTCCTCTTTTAGAAATTATTGAGGAAGGAAGTGGTGGATAATTTAAAGAACTTGCTCACTTGCTCCAAAAGAAGGCAGGAAATAGAAAGAGAAATGAAAAGAGAGTGAGAAAAGCTTCTCATTCAGAAATGCAGGAATCACATTGTCCAAATGCTGGGAGAGAAGCAATGGAGATGGATAAGAATTTACCATGAGCTGGCACAGAATGGAAAACAGAAACCATTTGAATGATCACATAAGCCTTCCCATAACCACCTGTGGAGGGTGGGGCTGTCTGACCTCCTTATAAAACAACCAAAGATTTAAATAGACCAGAGTCTCTCTGGTCCCAGAGGGATTTACTTCTATGGACCAGCTGTTCAAGACCTAGGGAGGAGATAACCAGCACCATCTGTTGGAAGATAGAATAAAGAGAAGGGAGTGGTAAAACAAATTTAAATAGCAGCAGTAGTGAAAGAACCTAAAACTACTGACTTAGAGAGGAGAGGTATAATAGTGACAGCAGAATGGTGGAGATATGTTCAAAGATCTATGCCTGAAAAAGAGCTTCAGGCAAAAAATGAACAAAGCAAACAAAAAAACCCATATTATGTCCCTAATGAAAGTTTTAATTCACTAGGCTCAGATTCATGTTCTTTCTCATCCTTTACTGTGAAATAATACTGTTCTCTGTGTTGAAGCCTTGTGAAACTGAATGCTTGCAAGAGGATGCTAGTGGCTCCCAAAGGGGAAAAGTCTATGCTTAAAAAAAAAAAAAAAAAAAAAAGAAGAAGAATTCCCCCTCCCCAGGAAAAAGTAACAAGCTAGAAAAGAGTTTTTTTCGTTTTTTTGTTTGTTTGTTTTGTTAAGGATACCTGGTTCCCTCTTGTCTGCAGAGATATTCTTACATAAGGATTACATAATTTGCCCATCTGTATTTCAAGCAAATTTAAAATAAAAAAAGTTGGCATAAAACTAAATAGAACAAAGGTTGTGTCTGTGTGTCTCTGTCTCTGTCTCTGTGTGTGTGTGTGTGTGTGTGTGTGTGCGCGTGTGTGTGTGTGTGTGTGTGTGTGTGTGTGTTATTACAGGGCATTCCAAAAGTTTTTGTGCCATTAAAAACTATTTGAAAAAGTGCCATTATAGTTTAAATAGCTTAAAATTGTACCAAGACTTTTGGCTTATTATTATATCTGTAATTATACTTACATCTTGATGGTTAACAAATTTCACAATAATCATATTTTCTCTAATTAAAAAAAACATATTTTAATAAAATTCAGGACATAGAGTTTATAGAAATGTGATTTCATACAATATTCTTTCCAGGACATAGAATTTCATATAATACTGTTCCAGAATAACTTATTCATGGGTCATGCAATGTTTTTCCTTGGGAGATGGATTTATAAAGTAGAATTTAATGTCTCCTATATTCATACATTGGACTCAAGATTAAGAAGTACTTTAAGTACTATTATACAAATGTATTTTAAATACAGATACACTCCTTTTAATCCCCATTGTAATCACACTGCCTTTCCTGGAAGGGCATTCATGACTTCATATAAAAAATTTTCAATTAAAATTTTTGCAACAAGAATATTACCAGACATTGTTGGTGGAACTGTGAAGGGATCCAACCATTCTGGAGAGCAATCTGAAACTATGCTCAAAAAGGTATCAAATTGTGCATACTCTTTGACGCAGCAGTGTTTCTACTGGGCTTATCTCCCAAAGAGATCTTAAAGGAAGGAAAGGGACCCACATGTGCAAAAATGTTTGTGGAAGCCCTTTTTGTAGTGGCAAGAAACTGGAAATTGAGTGAATGCCTATCAATGGAGAATGGCTGAATAACTTATGGGATATGAATGTTATGGACTATTATTGTTCTGTAAGAAACGCCCAGCAGGATGATTTCAGAGAGGTCTGGAGAGACTTACATGAACTGATGCTAAGTGAAATGAGCAGACCCAGGAGATCATTATACACTGCAATGACAAGACTATAGGATGATTAATTCTGATGGACATGGCTCTCTTCAATAATGAGATCATTCAAACCAATTACAATTTTTCAGTAATAAAAGAGCCATCTATACCCAAAAAGAGGACTGTGGAAGTTGAGTATAGACCACAAAATAGCATTCTCACTCTTTGTGTTGTTGTTTGTTCACATTTTGTTTACTTTCCCAGTTTTTTTTCCTTATTGATCCGATTTTTCTTGTGCAGCAAGATAACTATATAAGCATGTATACATATATATGTAACATATATTTTAACACATTTAACATGTATTGGACTACCTGCCATCTAGGGGAGGAGGTAGGGATAGGAAAAGGAGGGTATAATTTAGAACAGAAGCTTCTGTAAGGGTCAATGTTAAAAAAAATTACCCATGCATATGTTTTGTAAATAAAAAGATTAAATAAAACAATTAATTTAAAAAAGAATATTATCAGTTAGAAATATGTTGTTATTTGCTCAAGTTTATATGTACAAATATAGAATATTTTGATCTATTTCATGATATTAAGGGCATTTTAACATACTGAATAGAATTATCTACAGCAAATTAATGTATGTGTGTTTTCTAATTTTAATTATAAATATAATTGAGTTAGATTAAACAAAATGTGGTTCTAGCTCACAGCTGATGTATCAGGTGGTAAATAGAAATTCTTCCCATATCACATTTCATATTATAAAATAATACTGAAATAAGAAACATGGAAGCCTCTAATTCATAATGATATATCAATAGGTTTTACATATTTAACTACACTTTGATCCTTTTGTGGAATACCTCCAACTTAATTTAAAAAAAGAAAGACAAAGCAATATGGTGGAAAAATCCCTAGGTTTGAAATTTGAAAAACGAGGGTTGTAGGTTGAGTTCCAGTAATAACTAACTATGAATTTGGGAAAGACATTCTCCCTCTTTCAATTTATCTCCCCATAAAAAAAAAAAAAAAGAGAGAGAGAGAGAGTAAGTCTAGATGACCTCAAAAATCTTTTCCAGTTCTGAATCCTGTGATTTTAATTGATACCCTCAGGACCAAACCACACATATGTACTTGATTATTAAGAAGGTATTTTCCCCTTCTAGTGTTAAGGCTAGAATCTGAACAAGTGTTTCTCATTGTTTAACATTTATTCTAAGTTGTAAAATACAGATTTCTCTTTTAAATACCCATATATTTTGCTGAATAATATTAAAACATTTTGTAGGCAGCCTCAACAGTAGACTGTGTTAGGATCTAAATTTCATTTCCAGTTCTGACACTAACATTTGAAGTTACATTGGGCAAACGTGCTAACTTTTCCAGGCCTTGATTCTTTTATTTATAAAATAAGAATAATGAAATCCATCCCCTTCATTCTAATAGAAGCATTGTATCCAAGGTAGTAGTTTCATAATATATTTATTTATTTATTTATTCTGAGATCATTGGAGAGGATTAAAAGCCAATTCTCCATAGTCAAAGCAAAGCAGGGAATTCAAGTAATTTAGATGACTCAGGTGAAAAACCCTATCAGAGCAGGTTCTCTTTACCTAGGTGGGTGGCCTCAATTCCATACTTATACTTTAGTGTACTGTGACATAAACCATGGCCCATAGGATTTTTTAGGCAGTGTGAGCAACACAAGAAAACAAATCTCACACAAAGATTATTTATCTGTTAAAGCAAGAAGCAAGGCAATTTCTTTCTTAAAGATCACAGAGTTTGACCTTGAAAGAACCTGAAAGAATAGAACATTTTTCAGATGGACATGAAAATCTGAGTAGTCATCTTCCCAAAATCACACCAATAGTAAATACCAGAGCTGACATTCTATCCTAGATCAAGTTCAATTTCTTCCTTCCTTCCTTCCTTCCTAACTTACTTCTTTCCTTCCTTCTTTCTTTTCTTCCTTCTTTCCTTCCATCTTCCCTTTCTTCCTTTCTTCCTCCCTTTCTTCCATCTTTTCTTTCTTCCTTCTTTCCTTCCTCGCTCCCTTCCTTCCTTCTTCCTTCCTTCCATCTTTTTTTTCTTCCTTCCTTCTGAGACTGATTTACAAAATAAAATTTAATGTTTCTTATGTTTGTCCATTGGACTTCAGATAAAAAAGTTAAAATACTTTCAGTACAGATATACTCTTTCCTTCCTGTTTACCTTTATCTCTGTCTCTCTCTGTCTTTCTCTGCGTGTGTCTCTGTGTGTCTCTTTCTCTCTCTGTCTTTCTTTGTCTCTCATTCTTTCATTCTCATTTTTGACAGATGATTTTCATATCATATTTTATTTACTTATACGTTCATCATTATTTTGTAATGAAAAAAGAACAGGTTAGCAAAACCAACCAAGAATAACAAATGATGGTTTATGCAACATTGTATAATTATATCATTGTTATCATTCTGTTGAGAGGAGGAATATTTATTTCATGCTTTGATCTTTGGGAATGAAGATTATTCTTGTTAATTCTGCATCAGTTCAGACAAATTTTCCTATCTTTCTTTGATACTTCATGCCACTCATTTCTTAAGGTGTGACAAAACTCCAGGATACTAATTGACCATAACTTCTTCAAGCATTTCCCAACTGACATATATCCAAATTTCTTCTCTTCATATGACACTCTATCTTTCTGTCAACTGCATGGCAAATGGTAGCATTTGGGTAATCATTTGAGTAGAAAGTACAGAGATCAACTAAATGATCAACTAAAATCATTAAGAATCATTTATCACTCACCAATGTTTGTGAACCTCTTGTTAATTGCTTAAACTATTTTATATTAAAGATTGTGTTGTGTATTTTCTTTTTCAGAAGCAGAAGTCAACATATTCATTCAGGAACTCACAAAATTTAAAAATAGTGATAAGAGTACAAGTAAATGATCAGTAAACAAAATTCCTTATATTCATCCCCAATCTAATCCAATAGAAAGTGTTGTTTGTTTCATAAAGGATGCCAAAACCAGAGATACCAAAATACAATGAGATGCAGAGCTATAATAATTAGCAAAATGTATTATTATACTAGGGATCTGGTAAGAACCTAATTTCTAAAAGGATATTAAATGTAACAGTCATATTTTTTCACCAGAAAGAGGAAGATGGGAATCAAAAGAGAGAAAATATTAATTAATTGTTATTAATTTAATATCCAGAGAGCCCTGTTTGGCCATAGTTATGAGTATAGGACAGAGTTCAGTAATGCACAGAAAGTTAATACAGACAACAGAATCATAGCTAGGCTTTTCCCAATTTCCTCTATATAGAAAGACTCTTCTGAAAGGTAACATGCTGAGTCAATCTGAATTTTCCATTACTCAAAAACAGCTTTAACACAGCTGTTATATCAACTTCTTCTCCATTGACATCTGTGTGTTTTCTGGGAAAGTATACTGTAAAAATGGAGGAGACTGACTAAACACCTTTCCTGTCAAAATTTATTCTCTTCTTTTCCCTCCCCTGGAGTAAAGACATCCACATGTCTTAGTCAGTACATTTTATTTCTTTTCTTGGGAATTTTGCTTAACTTTTGGTTGAATTTGGGAATTTTATCAGTCCCCACAAGTTATTTCAAACTATTGGATTTCATTTCCAGTTAATTGAAGAATTTAATGATATCTCAAAGGAATAAGCTATGTCAATTGAAATAGTATTTTTATCCAAAAAGCAAATAAAATTAAGGAAATTATCTCAAAGCAAAGATATAGCACTTGCTTATAATTATTTCTGTTTCTGATGTTCTTTAATAATAAAATTATATTTTTTAAATTTATATCAATTGACACACCTGGTCCATCTGGTGTTAAGTATATTTTTTATGCTGATGTGCTACAACCATACAAATATTCCAAATATTTAATTTGCTATAGCATCAAATGATAATTTCAAAATAAAGGCTTAAACATTATATAGCAAGGTTGGTTCCAGTTAGTCTACAATATTAAATATAGAGATGGTATGAATCTTTTATATAGCTTTCCTATCTTTTAGCAATTGTTTACAAACAAAACTTTAGACTAGGTAGAACTTCCTAAATAAACCCATTTCTAGGACCATTAGGAATACCCTAATCATAATTTCTTTTAACTCTTAAAGGTACTTCCAGACTAAGATTTTCTCTGCTTTACTAGAGAAAGTGAGGAGCTTGTGCATTTGTCTCTTCTCAAGAGTATGATGTTGTTCTCTTTGCTTAAAGATTTTCTTTCTAATCCTCATCTCAAAGTTTTTGTTTTGTTTATTTTTAAAAAACCAAAGCAATACAGTGATAGAGTACTTGGCTTGACATCAAGAAGACTGGTAACAACGTGCCTCCTCTAACATTTACTATTTATGTATCTCTGGCCAAGTTATTTAACCTTTCTGTGTCTCAGTCAGCTTTCTAAGAATTATTTACTAAAATCTTTTGCTGAGGAGATTACAGAGTTTTCTCATTTAAAATAATATCCACATGCAACTTCACAGGTGATTTGATATAGAAGTAATAGTAGTTGGTTTTTTTTGTTTTTGTTTTTGTTTTTTACAAACTCAGAAAAACTCAAAGACAAAGTTATCATTCAAGGATGGTTGGAAAAAACTGTGATTATACATGATAGCCATTTCAAGAGCTTTGTTTTCTTAATTTCATATGTAGACATGCAAGTTATTAACAATTCTTTGTGACTTCATTTGGGATTTTCTTGGCAAAGAAACTGAATGGTTTGCCTTTTCCTTCTCCAGATTTTTTAGAAATGAAGAAATTGAAGCAATTAGAGTTAAGTGACATACCCAGGGTCATATAACTAGTGTGTAAGATCACATTTGAATTTTGGAAAATAAATCTTCCTGGCTCCAGGTCTGGCACTGCCATCCAGTTGCCCCATGTGGATATATACCAATAAATAAATTCAAACTTGTCATGCATTTTTGAGCTTGTAAAAATAAATCAGTGACTTTACATTGTTCTCCTGTAAGAGTTTCTAAAATATAATTTATCTATGCATGTAAAACATAAAATTAATATGGAATGATAAATAAAGAATAAACATCAAAGACAGAAAGACCTGGAATGAAGTCCCATCATCTAACCCCTATATATTAGCTGTGTGGCCATGAATAAGTCACCTCAATTCTCAGTTTCTTAGACCAGTAATATCAAACTCAAATATCCATAAAGGCCACTAAACTACACAAAAGAATCTCTGTAAGCTGCATATTGACTTAGAAAAACACATATATTTATATATTTGCTTTTTTTATTAGTTTATTTTTAAATGTTTCCCAATTACATTTTAAACTGGGTCAAACTGTACTCTGGTGTGTTATAGACCACATGTGGTATCAGCCCATTGTTTGACACCTCTGCCCTGGGCAACTTGCTAAGACTGTAAACAGTAAAGCAGATGCAGATCTACCTTCCTACTCATGAAGTTTCTAAACCAATAAATCACAGATTTAGTTTTTTAAAAAGTTTCCCCCTACTCCACACACACACATATATGTATATATACATATTATATACATATTAAGTTTATTTTTCAAGAAAATGTTAAGTTTGCATGATAGCTATTTGTGTTACTATGTGGAATAAATGGGAATATGAATATCTAAATTAAAATCCCAGCAAACCATTTCAGTATTCAAGCCCTTAGTTTCTTTATATATTAAAAGAACGGAAATTAGGTGATCTCTAAGGTTCTTTCAGCCTCAAATACACTGTGATTATATGGAATTAACTTGAATTCCTAATTCTTCAAAATGTGAAACTAGAGGGAAATGGTGTGATGCCCAAGGAATCTTATATTTTCTTAGAACTTTAGAAATAAGGTATATTGGATAGATTTCTCTAAAATATCTATCTGCACAGTTCATTAAAATATTTTCCATTCACTTTTTTGGATAAATCATAAATGCAGGATAAAAAAGATAAAGCATCATGTTCAAAGATAACAAAGAAAAGGAGGAAAGGAGGCACCACAGCACAAAAATAAGGAACAGTATTTCTTATTTTGGTCAACTGTAATTAAAGAATATGGAAAATCTTAGAAATGTCAGCAATAAAAGGCTAGAAAAGTTTCATCAGACAAGTGAATCACTGAGAAGCAGATAAAAGAGAATTATATATATATATATATATATATATATATATATATATATATATATATATTGGCATGAAGTTAATAAATGCCTGATCATCTAAGAAACCTATTAGATTTCTGACAGGTATTCATTTCTGAAAGACAGCACCCATCTCACCCTTCTCTTCATCTTTATTCTCTCCCTGACCAGTACCAGTTCAGTACATTAGATTTATTTTTCAAACCTTTCCAGTCAAGGTCCATTTAAAGTTTTTGGACACCACAGAAAGGGAAAGTAATAAAGGAAGACACGGAATCAACAATAAAGGACATTTGTTTGTTTTTCCCTCTTTAAATCATATTGAGTTGAGAAAGTGTAATTATAGAAAAGAGAAGGAAAATAAACTTTTCTTATAATTCTTCCCATGATTCACTAAAAACACTTTTGTCCCACACACAGGAACTAATATTTACCACAGAGTTATAGATGCTGCTAAAAGATCAGGGTGGTCTAAGTACTGGCATACAGGGTTTAAAACATTTTGGATGAAAGTAAATGCATGTATTGCTAGTAACAGCAATTTTGAATTTGATGTAGTGTGGTTCAGTTCACAAAAGGAGACTCATTATGGGCAAGCAAAATAGAATGATGTCCTTTAAGTTTAACAATAGCTCTCTGCATGAGAATCCCTATTATAGGTCTGTTGGTGACTGAAGACAAAAAATGGTCCAGTAGCTTATGGTAGTGGCTTTGATTTGCAGAGTTCTTTTTATTAGAGTCTATCTTTTAACCACATATTTTGGAGGTATCATAGATTTAGAGCTGGGAGACTACAGAAGTCATTTAGTCCCAAACTCTTATCTCACAGATGAGGAAATGAAGCCCATGCAGAAAAGATGAGATAGCTAATTTACATGTATTTTCTCTGAAAGATCCTCATTTATGATGGAGTGGCTCTGGATTGTACCATATGCCAACACATTTAAATGATATAGGATCATGGAATCATAGATATTAGAGCTGAAGTGAATTTGGAATCAGTTAATATTCAATAAGCATTCATTAAGTGTTTAATATGTCTAGGCTAAGCTGGAGATACAAAAAAGGCAAAAAACCAAACAAACAAACAAACAAACAAACAAAAAAAAACTACAGTCCCTTCTTTCAAGTTACTCACAATGTAATGGGGAAGATTATATGCAAAAAACAATTACATATAAATAAGATGCAAACAGAATAAACTAGAGATAATCACCAGAGGGAACACTAGCATTAAGAGGAATTGTTTTTAATCCAGGACTTGAAGAGAGTCATAGAGAACAAGAGACAGAGAGGAGGAGGTAAAGAATTCTAGGCATAGCAAACATACAGTAAAAGTTCCCAGTTAGGAAATAGTGTTTTGTTCAAGATAACATCAGCAATGAAGCTAACTTCATTGGATTCCTGAGTATCAGGGAGGAATAAGCATAAAATGATTAGAAAGGTATAAGGGGCCAGTTTTTGAAGGGCTTTGAATATCAAAAAGATAATTTTATCTTAGATCCTAGAGAAAGGTGATAGACAGCCACTACAGTTTATAATTAAACCCTCTTATCAAGGAATGTGAGACTCAAGTAAAGTTCCTTGCCTAATATCACAGAGACAAAAAGGGACAGAGGTACAATTTGCACATAGACTTTTTTTGTTATTTGATCATTTTCTATTGTGACTTATTCTTTCTGACCACATTTGGGGATTTCATGGCAAAGATACTGGAATGGCTTGCCATTCCTTTTCCAGTTCATTTTACAGAGGAAGAAACTGAGGAAAACAGGGTTAAGTGACTTGCTCTGGGTAACATAACTAATAAATATCTGGAAGTATATTTGAACACAGAAAAATGAGTTTTTCTGATTCCATGCCCAGTGGTCTATCCACTATGTCACTTAACTGTCCTTTGACATTTTTTTTTTCTGTTGCACCAGTTTGTCTTTCATTAATTCAAGTCTTATCCCACTATCGCTTTAAAGTTGTCTCTCTGGGTAATCTCTACAATTCCCTTTGACTGTAAATCTATGCTCCCAAGTCTCTTTCCCTTGCATTTTTTTTTCCATCTTGTAATGTTACCTTCTGGAAAGTAACAACACTCTTCTTCTAGGAGATACCACATCTATGGGTACTACCTATAAGGCAACTGGCTTCCTTTCCCACAGCATTATATATATAGGACAGTGAAGAAATCAACTTCCAGGGGTTTCCTATTCCCATTTTGCAATGGTTTCTATATATGCTTATCTATGTATGCAACTAAGTTTTTAAAGTTCACTTTATCTTACCTAGATTCTTGCTGTTGCATATGACTTTCCCTCTAACATATATCCTGGATGTACTTACTATCATCCTTGTATTTTATCTCCTTCATTGGACTGCAAACTCTCTGAGGGCAGTCTCTGCAGGTTTCGGTTTTTGTTTTTGTTTTGCTTTGTTGTTATTGTTGTTGTTTTTTGCCTTTCTTTGTATCTCTAATCTTAGCACCATATCTAACACATTTAATAAATGTTTCTTGACTTCTTAAAAAAAAAAAGAAAAAAGAAAAAAACAAAGTTTGCTGTGCCCCAAATGTCTACTGTTATCCTATGCATCTGCACTCTGGGTCTCATATATAAATTGACTATTGGGAACTATATTTAGGGAATACTCTCACTACCACTTATTCCTTGCTCCCTTTGAAGTTATGTGTCTATTTATTCAAAATTAATAATAAGTCATATTTATTAAATTTCATACCATACAATTATCTATGGTAGGGATAATAGAAAAATAAATGATTATATTCTTGAACACACAAAAAATAGTGCTTACAATATATCAAAAGGGATAGAAAACACAAACATAATACAAAAAAGTGGAATTGGATAAGAGCATAAGAAAAGCACAGCCTGGAATCTGATATTCTGAAAGGTAAAAGAACTTGGAATGCAGCCAAGAATAAACTACCCAGCTAAGCTGAGCATTTTTTTTTCCCATGGAAGAAGATGAACATTTAATGAAACAGAGGAATTCCATTTGTTTCTAAGGAAAAAAACCAGACTTAAAAAAAAAATCTGATCTCCAACAACAGGACTCAAGAGAAGTAGAAAAAGGTAAAAGAAACTCTTGAGAACTGTATTTCTGTTGTGGATATACATAAAAACCACATGTATAATTTTATTTTACTGATATAACATAAAAAGGGAAGTAGAAATGAAAAGGGGATAGTGTGAGAAAAAGGGAAAAGGGGAGATTAAAAGAGGGAAACTCCGTGTGATGATGAGGCAAAGGAAACCTATCATATCTGAGGGAACTAGAAAGGACGAGGAACATTGTATGAATCCTACGCTCATCAGAGTTGGCTCAAAGAGGAAATAATTGACATATTTGTTTTACAGAGAATCTTCTCTCACCTCATTAAAAAGTGGGAGAGGAAAAGGTAAAAGGAAAAAGAGTAATAAGGGAAGGGTACAAGAAAGGGGAAGGGATTCAAAGGGAGGAGGAAGGGATACTAAAAAGGGAGAGCTGCATGACCCAAGTGGGACCAATAAGTTTAATACTAGGGGAGGGGGGAAGGAGGGCAAGAAAAAGAAAAGCATAATCTGGGGATATTAGGGTGGCAGGAAATACAGAATTAGTAATTTTAACCATAAATGTGAATGGGATGAACTCTCCCATAAAGAGGAGGCAGATAGCAGACTGGATCAAAAATCAGTACACTGCAATATGTTGTTTACAAGAAACACATTCAAAGCAGGGAGATAGATACAGAGTAAAGGTAAAAGGCTGGAGCAGAATCAATTATGCTTCAGGTGAAGTCAAAAAAGCAGGGGTAGCCATCTTTATCTCAGATCAAGCAAAAGCAAAACTTGATCTAATTAAAAGAGAAGGAAGGAAACTATATCTTGCTAAAGGGTACTATAGACAATGAAGCAATATCAGTATTAAACATATATGTACCAAGTGGTATAGCATCTAACTTCCTAAAGGAGAAGTTAAGAGAGTTGCAAGAAGAAATAGACAGCAAAACTATAATAGCAGGAGATCTCAAACTTGCACTCTCAGATTTAGATAAATCAAATCACAAACCAAATAAGAAAGAAATTAAAGAGGTAAATAGAATATTAGAAAAATTAGGTATGATAGATCTCTGGATAAAACTGAATGGTGACAGAAAGGAATATAATTTCTTCTCAGCAGTTCATGGAACCTACACAAAAATTGACCATATATTAGGACATAAAGACAACAAAATTAAATGCAGGAAGGCAGAAATAGTAAATGCTTTCTTTTCAGATCACAATGCAATAAAAACTACATTCAACAAAAAGTTAAGTGTAAATAGACCAAAAAGTAATTGGAAACTAAATAATCTCATCTTAAAGAATGATTGGGTGAAACAGAAAATTATAGACACAATTAATAATTTCACTCAAGATAATGACAATGGTGAGACATTATACCAAAATTTGTGGGATGCAGCCAAAGCAGTAATAAGGGAAAATTTTATATCCTTAGAGGCTTACTTGAATAAAATAGAGAAAGAGAAGATCAATGAATTGGGCTTGCAACTTAAAAAGCTAGAAAAAGACCAAACTAAAAACCCCCAATCAATTACTAAACTTGAAATTCTAAAATTAAAAGGAGAAGTTAATAATATTGAAAGTAAAAAAAAAAAAACTATTGAACTAATAAATAAAACTAAGAATTGGGTTTATGAAAAAAACAATAAAATTGATAAACCTTTGGTAAATCTGATTAGAAAAAGGAGAGAGAAAATCAAATTAGTAGTCTTAAAAATGAAAAAGGAGAACTTTCCACCAATGAAGAGAAAATTAAAGAAATAATAAGGGGTTACTTTGTCCAACTTTATGCCAATAAATTTGATAACCTAAGTGAAATGGATGACTACCTCCAAAAATATAAGCTTCCCAGATTATCAGAGGAGGAAGTAAATTGCTTAAATAGTCCCATTTCAGAAAAAGAAATAGAACAAGCTATTAATCAGCTTCCTAAAAAAAAAAACCCCAGGACCAGATGGATTTATATGTGAATTCTACCAAACATTCAAAGAACAATTAGTAGTCCTAATGCTTTATAAACTATTTGAAAAAATAGGGAATGAAGGAGTCCTACCAAATTCCTTTTATGACACAGACATGGTACTGATACCTAAACCAGGCAGGTTGAAAACAGAGAAAAAAAAAATTATAGACCAATCTCCCTGATGAATATTGATGCTAAAATCTTAAATAAGATATTAGCAAAAAGACTACAGAAAATATCCCCAGGATAATACACCACGATCAAGTAGGATTTATACTAGGAATGCAGAGCTGGTTCAATATTAGGAAAACTATCAGTATAATTGTCCATATTAATAACCAAATTAACAAAAACCCTATGATCATCTCCATAGATGCAAAAAAAGTATTTGATAAAATCCAACATCCATTCCTATTAAAAACACTTGAGAATATAGGAATAAATGGACTTTTCCTTAAAATAATCAGTAGCATCTATTTAAAACCATCAGTAAGCATCATATGTAATGGGGACAAACTGCAACTAACAAAACCCAACAGTTAGAGTTACAAAGAAAAATTCATTTAAAGTAATTTTGATTGTATAAAATATTTAGGAATCTATCTGCCAAGGGAAAATCAGAAACTTTATGAGTTTGAAACTGATACATTATGAAACTGATACATTCTTGGTGGAATTGTGAACACATCCAGCCATTCTGGAGAGCAATTTGGAACTATGCTCAAAAAGTTATCAAACTGTGCATACCCGTTGATCCAGAAGTGTTTCTCCTGGGCTTATACCCCAAAGAGATACTAAAGAAGGGAAAGGGACCTGTGTGTGCCAAAATGTTTATGGCATCCCTGTTTGTAGTGGCTAGAAAATGGAAAATGAATGCATGTCCATCAATTGGAGAATTGAGTAAATTGTGGTATATGAATGTTATGGAATATTATTGTTCTGTAAGAAATGACCAGCAGGATGAATACAGAGAGGATTGTCAAGACTTACATGAACTGATGCTAAGTCAAATGAGCACAACCAGGAGGTCATTATATACCTCAACAACAATACTGTATCAGGATGTATTCTGATGGAAGTGGATTTCTTCCACAAAGAGAAGATCTAACTCAGTTTCAATTGATCAAAGATGGACAAAAGCAGCTACACCCAAAGAAGAACACTGGGAAATGAATGTAAACTGCTTGTATTTTTGTTTTTCTTCCCAGCTTATTTATACCTTCTGAATCCAATTCTCCCTGTACAACAAGAGAACTGTTTGGTTTTGCACACATATATTGTATCTAGGATATACTATAACCAATTTAATATGTATAGGACTGCTTGCCATCTGGGGGAAGGGGTGGAAGGAAGGAGGGGAAAAATTGGAACAGAAGTGAGTGCAAGGGATAATATTGTAAAAAAATTACCCGGGCTTGGATTCTGTCAATAAAAAGTTATTTAAATAAAAAAAGAAAGAAAAGCACAAAATTCTCTGAGTTCAGATAAGGAAATCATGACATGCAAAAATGGAATTTTTCTTGTCAAAGTTATCTAAAAGACAAGTTTTAAAAACTTTATTAAATGAGATATTGTCCTAATATGGTATTTTGATGACTTAGTTTTGGAATAATACACTGATTTTGTTCGTTTGGATTTTTCCTCAGCTAATTCATCTGTTAATTTTAAAAAAGTAATTTACAATAACACGTGTTTTCAGAATTGAGGATTTTTAAGCAGAGAAATGATCCTGTATACAGTTTTGATGCAGTCCTACTCAGAACAAGATGACTGAAGTTTGTCCCCAAGGCACCAGTTATAAGGGAATGAAAATATTTAAATCATATAACAACAACAACAACAACAACAACAACAACAACAACAACAAAGAGCTTAATACCCATTTAACAAGAATTCATTAAAACTCCTCAGATGGTACTTCTCAAGAAAGCTACAATCCAGATGATTTTCACACTCCAGTTTCTCCACTTAACTCCAAATCCATTGATACTTCCCTCAGCAGTAGCTTCTGTCCACAGAACTGAGAACCAGGTTGGAAAAGTTGGTTCACTGCTTGTCCCAAGTAGCACTTTTGCTGCTCTAGAAATTAGAATTGCTAGTTCCAGCTCTGCTCTGGTGACAACTATCTTGGAAAAGAAATAACTTTCACAAAGATCCCTGAACTCTGCAGTTTCTTAACAAAAAAACAGGTTCATCAAGGATACTATTTCAGATAATTTTTTCCAAATTTTGAAAAAAAAAGCTATTTCTATATAAAATATGAGTGTTAATTTTGGAATCAGAAAAATTGGGCATCAAATCACAATCCTGACACCAGTTGCAGGATTTTAGGTGAGTCCTTTAGCCTCTATATGCCTCAGAGAGGTGGGATTACAGCCTTGAAAGTCTTGAATAATCTTAACACAACAGTTGATCAGGATTACAGAAAAATTATCTCCTTAAATTTTTATCTCCTTATCTCCTTAAAGAGAAGTAATAGACTCAGGTAAAATGAGATACAATTTTTGGAAGTGGCCTGAGCCAGAATTTATCTTGCTCAACTATTCATATATTTAATAAGGGTTTCTTCTCCTCTTTCTCTTCTTTCTCTTCCTCCTCCTCCTTTCCCTCCTCCTCTTCTTCCTCCTCTTCCTCCTCCTCTTCCTCCCCTTCCTCCTCCTGTTGTTGCTGATCGATTGAGAGTTAAAGAGGTAGAAAGGAGAGAAAATAAAAGTTAATATTTTTTTAAATAATTAAGTTAAATTTTAAAAAAAGAAAAATTAAGTAATCAAGAAGATAAGTATGCATATATATAATGTATATGTACATATATTTACATTTGGTGTTCTTAAACTTTTTTGCCAAAATGGTAAATTTTGTTGACCCTTTCTAAATTTGTTAAATATATAAAATATAATACATAGAATTACAAAGGAAACCAATTATACAGAAATAAATTTAATTTTTAAGTGCACATCGCAGAAAACAAATAAAGTCGTTTATGTTGAATGAAAAACTTTCCAAAGCAGAATTTCTCCACACTGTAAGAATCACAAAATCATCCAGATTTGCATTTCAAACACAAAAGCTTTTCTAAATTTTACATTTCTACAAAAAAAGTTCACACAATGGCCTTTTAGAGAATAGCATATCCTATCTCATACTCTAGAAAACCGCATAGAAAGGATGAAAAATGCTTTAAGCCATTAAAATTGTCTTTAGAATTTTTAATCAAGTCTTCTATAAATGTGAATATCCTATAAGAAGAATAATGATTTTCTAAGAGCTGCCATAACTATGTTTAGAAAGATCACTATTTGAGATACTTAGTAAATCGTCCTCAAATCTTTCTGATACCTTATTATGTTGGGTAGTTACCAAAGAATCTTAAAAACTGTTCTAATGAAGATCTAGAGTAGACAAGTCAGGAACTATTCCCATATAAATGCTTGCCTTTCTATGTTCAATCCAGGAATCTCTGAGGAAACTTCCTATCAGTTTGTTTGTAGACTGACTGATTTCTTTGGACTTTGAACATTCTGTACAGTCATAAATATGTACAATTTGAATTAATAGAGAAAATGCCCAAATTGGAAAGATGATTGATCACTGAAGAAATATTTCGCTGCTGATATTATCTCTGTGTTGTCTATTTGTCTGTGCGGACAGTCAGCTAACATTGTCAAAAAAAGATTTTATTCATTCAAATTACTTTTTCAAAATATTCATTCAAAATATTCAAAATGGAGGGAGTCATTTGCCCTCCATACAGTCTCCTGAAGCTATAATTAAATTATCTTTGAGGAAGAAATATTTATACATTTTAAAAGTACGGCAATAAATGTCTGTCTTGAAAAATCCTCTTTGAAAGGAAACTTGGTATAGAGTCAAAATTAGAGTAAGGAAAAGTTAAGTTAAAATCTTATCTCTAACACATTTGTGACCATGGACAAGTCTCTTAGTCTCTCAGTTCTCCTTGGAAATTCTTTAATACAATAAGCAGTTGTCATGTAATGCTGATTTACTTCCATGGATAGAGTTCTCTTAATAAAATCACACACTATCCATTTCTCTCTTACTTTTCATCCCTCCCCTAGTCAATAAAAAATGTCCTTAAAATACTTTAGAAGAAGTTTACTACTGTCATAAAATGGAGAATTTAACTGAATAACAGATAATGTAGTTAAAACAGAATGATCCAGACTTTTGTTTGCTCCATTCAAATGAAGATCTTATCTTAAGTGCATTCTGGTAGGCCAGGATTGTTCCCCTTGATTTCAACCTCAAAGATTAAGGACATAACCCAAAATATCCTGACTTTCTTTTGTAATCCATTATGAATCTGTCATCCATAATTTTATCTGAATCTCTTTTTCAGAGCATTTTTCTTTTAGTTTGTAATAAATAACCCTTAAGGTAACGACTTCCATAAGTTTACTACCTAGTATGCAAAGTAGTATACTTTTTTATTAATCCAATAAATTACTTTTTCAAGTCTCAAGGTGTTCTCCATAGTTGTAATCACAGAGAGCTAACAAACCATTCTTGGCTTGGTAGTTTTTGATCACATTCTCTTCCACCTTGCTGGTATTGTTGCTTCTTTCTACACCATGCTTCTTGGATCCCTTTTTCCCTTTTGAGGTGTCAGAAAGCCCATCCCCAACTCTTAAAGTGGCTTCTCAGCCCATCAGTCGATCTTTTACCATTAGAGATTGCAATATGGAGAGCCATATGAAGAAAAGTTTCTCTGATGTTTAGGACAGTGAAAGATATCTGTTAATTCCAATTATTGGTGGTATTTCATATTCCCACATCCAATTTGTTTCCAAGCTAATTTTGTCCTCACAATATCTCTAATATACCTCCCCTTCTCTTCCTTGACATTGATAGTATCCTTATATAGGTCTTCATTACCTTATTCCTGAACTACTACTAGACACTCAAATCCCTTCCCATTTCAATCTATCTTCCTATCAACAATCAAATTAATCTTCCTAATTGATAATGTCACCTTCCCACTTTCTACTGAATAAATCCGAGTGGTTCCTTATTACCTCCATGATAAAGTGTGAAATATTCCATTTGACTTTTCAAGTTCTTGATAACCTGGCCCCTTGCTGTTTTCCTATTTTCTTATACCTTTCTTGTCTTCTTATACTTTTCACTCTGTGATCCAATGATATTCACCTTCCATCTTCTCTAGCAGATTGCTACATATTAACCACAACTACTACTCATTTATCTTTATTCTCTTTTTGTTAACTGTCTGCTTCCCTATAGCATTCAGATACATATATATCCTTCCCCACTGCCATGCTCAAAAATTCTCTTTTGATGTATCTATCCATGTCTGCAGACAATCCTATATCTCCCTTTCATGGCTAAATTCCTTGATAGGCCATCTGCAATCGATGCCTTCACTTCCTTTCTTCTCACTCTTTTCTTAACTCTATAATCTGGCCTTTGACCTTAATTTAAATTGCTTTCTCCAAAGTTATCAATAATCTCTCAATTACCATTTCTAATAAAGTTTTCTAAATTTTTATCCTCCTTGATCCCTCTGCAATCTATGACACTGTTGATCACTTTCTTTTCCTTGATGGTCTTTTCTCTAGATTTTCTTAATCCTGATTTTTCCTTATTCTTCTCCTACTTCTCTGACCTCTTCTTTCTACTCTGGATTTTTATCCGACATGGCTGCTGCCTATGTTTACCTTTTGGACTCTACTGGTTCGTCCTTTCTTCTTTCTGAATACTAGTTATATCCATGATATAGATTCCCATAGATTAGATTAGAATAACATCTCTATATAAATAATTCTCAGATCTATTTCTTTATCTGTAACTTCTTTTATGACCTTCAGTCTCACATCTCCAAATGTCTATTGGATATTTCAAACTGGATGTCTCATAAACATCTTGAACTCAACATACCCAAATGTGAATTCATTATATTTCCCCAAAATGCATTCTGCACTGTCTAAATTCCCTATTATTGTTTAGAATACAGCCATCTCCCCAGTAACTTAGGTATAAAACCTAGGTATCATCTTTCATTCCTCAATTTTTCCCCTATATCCAAATTGTATCCAAGTCCTAGCAATTTAGTCATGATAAATTCACTCTTACAAACTTCTGTCCTTTGACACTGCCACTTTTAGCCCTCGTTATAGGTCATATCTTCATATGCAATCTGTTTCCAAGTCACAAGACCCTCATCACCTCACACCTACCTAGAATATTACAATAACTTTCAGGTTGATCTCTTTGTCTCAAGTCTCTGCCTGCCACAAGTCTCTCTACTCCATTTCCAACTAGCATCAAAGTGGTTTATTATTATTATTATTATTATTATAGCTTTTTATTTAATATATATATATATATATATATATATATATATATATATATAGGTAATTCTTCAGCATTGACAGTTGCAAATCCTTTTGTTCCAATTTTTGCCTTCCTTCCCCCCACGCCTTCCCCCAGATGGCAGGTTGACCAATACATATTAAATATGTTAAAATATAAGCTAAATACAATATATGTATACATGTCCAAAGAGTCAGACTTTGAAATAGTGTACAATTGGCCTGTGTAGGAAATAAAAAATGCAGGCAGACAAAAATAGGGAGATTAGGAATTCTATGTAGTCATCTCCCAGAGTTCTTTTGCAAGGTATAGCTGGTTCATTACTGCTCTATTGGAACTGATTTGGTTCATCTCATTGTTGAAGAGGGCTACATCCATCAGAATTGATCATCATATACTATTTTTGTTAAAGTATATAATGATCTTCTGGTCCTTCTCATTTCATTCAGCATCATTTCATGGAAGTCTCTCCAGGACTTTCTGAAATCATCCTGTTGGTCATTACTTACAGAACAATAATATTCTATAATATTCATATACCACAATTTATTCAGCCATTCTCCAATTGATGGGCATCCACTCAGTTTCCAGTTTCTGGCCACTACAAAGAGGACTGCTACAAACATTCTTGCACATAATGGTTCCTTTCCCTTCTTTAAAATCTCTTTTGGATATAAGCCCAGTAATAACACTGCTGGGTCAAAGGATATGCACAGTTTGATAGCTTTTTTAGCATAGTTCCAAATTGCTCTCCAGAATGGCTGGATGTATTCATAATTCCACCAACAATGTATCAGTGTTCCACTTTTCCCACATCCCTTCCAGCATTCCACATTATCTTTCCCTGTTATTCTAGCCAATCTGACAGATGTGTAATAGTATCTCAAAGTTGTCTTAATTTGCATTTCTCTGATTAATAATGACTTGGAGCATATTTTCAAATGGCTAGAAATAGTTTCAATTTCTTCATCTGAGAATTGTCTGTTTATATCCTTTGACCACTTATCAATTGGAGAATGGCTTGATTTCTTATAAATTAGAGTCAATTCTCTATATATTTTGGAAATGAGGCCTTTATCAGAAACTTTGACTGTAAAAAATGTTTTCCCAGTTTATTACTTCCCTTCTAATCTTGTCTGCATTAGTTTTGTTTGTACAAAAACTTTTAAATTTAATATAATCATTTTTTTCTATTTTGTGATCAATAATGATCTCTAGTTCTTCTTGGTCATAAAATCCTTCCTCTTCCACAGGTCTGAGAGGTAAACTAACCTATGCTCTTCTAATTTATTTATAATCTCATTCTTTATGCCTAGGTCATGAACACATTTTGACCTTATTTTAGTGTATGATGTTAAATGTGGGTCAATGCCTAGTTTCTCCCATACTAATTTCCAATTTTCCCAGCAATTTTTGTCAAATAATGCATTCTTATCCCCAAAACTGGGGTCTTTGGGTTTGTCAAACACTAGATTATTAAAGTTATTGGCTGTTTTGTCCTTTGAACCTAATCTATTCCACTGGTCAACTAGTCTATTTCTTAGCCAATACCAGATGGTTTTGGTAACCGCTGCTTTATAATATAATTTTAGATCTGGTACAGCTAGGCCACCTTTGATTTTTTTTTTTTTTTATTAATTCCCTTGAAATTCTTGACCTTTTGGTTTTCCATATGAACTTTGTTGTTATTTTTTCTAGATTATTAAAATAGTTTTTTGGTAGTCTTATTGGTTTAGCACTAAATAAATAGATTAGTTTAGGTAGTATTGCCATCTTTATTATATTTGTTTGCCCAATCCAAGAGCATTTAATAACTTTCCAATTGGTTAGATCTGACTTTATTTGTGTGGAAACAGTTTTGTAGTTTTTCTCATATAGTTTCTGACTTTCCCTTGGCAGATAGATTCCTAAATATTTCATACTGTCAGTAGTTACTTTAAATGGAATTTCTCTTTGTAACTCTAACTGTTGGATTTTGTTAGTGATATATAAGAATGCTGATGACTTATGTGCGTTTATTTTGTGTCTTTCAACTTTGCTAAAGATGTGGATTATTTCTAACAGTTTTTTAGTAGAATCTCTGGGCTTGTCTAAGTATAACATCATATCATAAGCAAAGAGTGATAGTTTGGTTTCCTCATTACCTACTCTAATTTCTTTAATTTAAAAGTGATCTTCTTAAAACTCAAGTTTGGCCTTATAAACCCCTTCCTTAATTTAACAAATTGAAGTAATTCCTTATTATCTCTAGAATCAAATAGAAAAATTCTTTGTTTGTCAATCAAAGCCCCATATAACCAGGCCTTTTCTTTCCTTTACAATTTTCTTATATCTTATTCTATTTCTTGTACTTTGTGATTCCTTTCCCCTTCTGAAAGTCTTGCTCTTCTTCAAACAAGACACTCCATCTCAGACTTATGTATATATGCAATATCAGTTCCTCATGCCTCCTTTTTCATCTTTGCCTCCTGGATTCCCAGTATCTTCTTCCTAGTATCATTTAAAATTCCACCTACTATAAGAAGTTTTCTTGGTTTCCCTTGATATTAATGCCTTCACTTTGAGATTTTTTCCAATTTATCCTGTTTGCATCTTGTTTATACATAGTTGTTCACATATTGACTTAGTCATTAGATTGTAAACTACATGAGGAAAGGGATTACTAGTTTACCGATGATACCAAGTCCTTTAATAGATTTTTCTAGTCATAGATCAAGGACAGAGGCAACTCTGGAAAACTTTCTTATGATTCCAGAATAAGTATTACCCGAGGATGCAATCTAGGCATTCAGAAAGTCAAAAAATTCATTTTTTAAAGAGAACAAATATCATAACTCTAGGAATAGTTAAGAGAAAACATTAGAAGAAAATATGTTTCTCAGATACCCTCTTTTCCCAACAGAATTGTAGAATCACAGTGAATTAACTGAAAATGGCATTGCTTGAAGTAACCCAGTTATTATGGGGCACAAAAAGGGGTTAAAACAATAGATTCAATATATGATAGGAGGCATACAATTTGGGCTTTGTCCATGGCCCTTCAAAAGGAGCTGAAGATGCAGATCATACTATTATAGAAGTCTGAACTGCCCAAAGCACAAAAAAATGAATGCCAATTAAGAAACACGTTATAACATATATCATTTTGGAGCTAGCTTGAAATATTTATCCACTATGAGTCTGTGGAAGATAAGTAGATCAATACTACATTGTGTAAGGCATACTATGATATCTATCAGATTTTCTTTCCTTTGTATATTAGATACATATTTTGATTTCCATCTTATTGCCAGGCTTATTAGTATGTGAGTTTTCTGTGTATCTATAGAGAAAAAAAGGAGTGGTTTATTTCTGACTGAGACTCCCATATAGATAATTTACAATATAAAACAATGCACTGTGTAGTTTGATGTCCAAATAATATTCCACATTTTTCCTACTATCCTGGATCCAAAATGGAGGAGTAAAATGGATGTATTTTGGGAAGACTCAAATTAAAACAAACTACTTTGCAAGGTAGAGTATTCCCCTTCACTGAAGATCTGAAAGCAGGGAATAGATGAACATTTATTGGGGATAATATAGCAGAGAAACAATTTCTATATTACAACAGGTAAGAGAGAAAAAAACCTCAAGCAACGCAAATGATCTTCTTCTCAGCACCTTTAAAAAAAATTATCATTTTCAAAACATCCTTATGCCAAATTATATGTTTAGTAAATCAAAGCTCTCTGTGATAGAACTTATCTTTCCTGTCCTGGGGTTAATGGAATTGTGCATGACAGGAGAAGTGATCTTTGAAAAATATGTAGCTAAAGGGATTCCAAGAGACTAGAGATGAAAAGGGGAAATGTTTCAAACATAGAAAGTCAATCTTTGCAAAGACAGAGGTTGAAGAAGGAATTTACATTCATAAGCACCAAGTATGCCATTTGAGCTGGAATTTAGAGGGTTGGCATGAAGGAAAGTGATATGTAATTAATCTGTAAAGAGAGACAAGAATCAGATCATGAAAAGCTTTAAAAACCAAAATGGAGTTTGTATTTTATACTAAAGCTTAACATTTGAATACAGTACCTATAAAAGAAAATGTGAAAACAGTAAATCAATTCATTTGGGATTTTCTTGGCAAAGATTATGACATATTTTTCCTTTCCTCTCCAACTCATTTTATAGATGGAGAAACTGAGACAAATATGATTAACTTACATGCCGGAGTCACACAGCTAGCAAGTGTCTGAGGCTGGATTTGAATTTAGGTCTTAGTGACTACAGGCCCAACACTATCCACTGCACCATCTAACTTCTCCCTTAGTAAATTCTTATTATCAATTTAGTAATGGCATAATACACATAAAGAAACAATTATAATAACAAATATCCCATTCAACTATCAAGTAGGAATATAGATATAAATATACATATGCATATATTTGCATTTATGTATGTGTATCAGTGTATATTATTTATGAACCTTCTTCATTAGATGATAATGAAAATGACACTTCTTTCTTCAAGGAACTTATCTCTAAGGAGACAAGAACATAGGACATGAACAAAAAGTATAACTGTGGAATTTGTTGGAAAAAAAAAGAATCAGATAAAGTGCTACGAGAATTTGAATGAAAAATGATTAGCGTGTTAAATTTTTTTTCTACCCAATCATTTCTGTGATCCTTAACATCCATCTCCACATTTCTTCATAACAGACTACCACAGTTCTTTTTTTTTACACATATTTTCCCAATATGCCTCTTCCCATTCCTTATTCTTGTTCACCATCTTTTTCACCATCACTAGATCTTCTAAATCTAAAAGTAGGTCACATGGTCTAATAAAATCCAAACTGATCTCCATCTTAGATTGGAGCACTTTTGCACGTTGCTGAGGAAGAACTCTTGATTGATTGAGAGAATACATTGAGATTAATGTTATATCTATGAAAAGGGGCTTACTTCAGTTGTTGCTACCAGAAGGTCTTGAAAGAATATTCTTTTTTGTAATCTCTTGAAAATTGCACTTCCTTTTTTTCATTTCTTCCTTCTTTCTTCCTTTCTTCTTTCCCACTTTCTCCTTTTCTCTATGTCTCTTCATCTCTCTGTCTGATTGTCTGTTTGTCTTTCTCTGTTTCTCTGTCTTTGTCTTTCTCCATGTCTCTGTCTCTGTCACTCTGACTATCTCTCTGGCTCTGGCTCTTTCTTTCTCTGGCTCTCTTTCTCTCTCTCTCTCTCTCTTTCTCCTTCTTTATCTCCCCCTCTCTTTCCCCTCTTCTCTTTTCTCCTTTCTCTCCCCACTTCTTCTTCCTCCCCCCAAGGATGTTATATGACTAGGAAGATCTAAATTAAAATCTAACCTCAAATATTTTACCAGCTGTTTACCCTGGACATGTTACTTAATTTCCATTTATCTCAGTTTCCTCCATTGTAAAGTGAGAATAATAGAACCTCCCTCAAATGGTTGTTGTGGGTATCAAGTGTGATAATATTTAAAAAATATAATAAATATAATAAATAATAGTTCTTAAAAAGAACTTGGTACAGCATCTGACAAATAGTGGGCACTTATAGTAACAAAAAGAATATGCAATGATCAACTATGAAAGACTTCATTCTTCTCAGTAGTTCAATGATCCCAATAAATATTGAATAGAAAATGACATCTATATCCAGAAAAAGAACTGAGATTGAATGTAAATCAATACACGCTATGTTCACTTCTGTTTTTCCTGTGTGTTTTTTTTTTTCTCTCCCATGGTTTTTCCCTTTTGTTCTGATTTTTCCCTCCCAACATGATTCATAAAGAAATGTATATTTAAAAAAATAATAAAATAAAATAAAAACAAAAGATAAGTACTTAAATGCTTATTCCCTTCTTTTTCTCTTTTCTACTCTGGGGAGGAAAAGATAAGGGTAGTATATATTTTGGAATGAAAGCAAAGTAAAAGAAAATAAATCAATCATAATCCTATGGTATTTAAATAGTACTTCCTACTTAGCCCTTGTGCTAATCACTTCATAAATAAGATCTCATTTGGATCTTTACAATAACCCTGAGAGCTAGGTGCTATTATCAAATCAATTTTATAATTGAGGAAATTGGAGGAAACAGAGGTTAAGTAGATTGCCCAAAGTTTCTCAGCTAATAAGTACCACTAAGCCAATTGATTATTTATATTTATATATGTAAAAAAATTATCATGCACAATGTAGTAGTATAAAAATATACATTTTTATAAGGACATATATTTATATATGAGATTTTAAGATCTTGTTCTGTTCTATTTTAATTATGGAGCAGAAAATATCATATTTAATGCTTTTTTATATCATTTGACAGCATTTATAAACATTTGATCATGTGATGAAATTTATGGAAAACAATGTATACAGGATTAAAAAGGAAACCAATTATATGGATATAAAGTTATCAAAATATTTCTTAAAACAAGTTTACAAACTCCATGTTAAGACCCTCTCATCTACAGAACATTTAAGAACGGGGTTAGTGAACTTAAGTTATTTTTCTTTTTTTTAATTCTCCTTTGTATTAAAAAAAATAAATAACAGTTTTTCTCCTCCCTGTAAAAGAATAAGCAGGTGGGCTTCTGTCTCCCGTTGAAATGGTGTGACCTGAAAGGCATTTCTGGCACAGAGAATCCCAGGGAATGCAATCAATCCATAGATGACCTGATTTACCTCTCCAGGTGTTCATGTCCTGTGGGTTTTTGTCAGTTTCTACTTTTAAAGTCTTTACCCTGCTTGTCTTTTCCTCATCTTTACATTCTTTGTTACAGAACAGTTGTTGTTATTGTTGTTGTTGTTAATAAGTCTATCAGCTTCTCTGTTTTTTGTAGTATGAGATGCCTTGTATTATCAGAAAGAAAAATGAACAGAATTTGTTGCGCTGCTTTTTTTGAGGGAGGGAGGATGATAGTGGTGGTGGTTTGTGTGTATGTGAAGGGTGAGTAGGGTGTTGAAAGAAATTGCTTTCACATCCAAGTGACCAGATGGCCATAACAAATTTGTCAACAGAGCATCGTAAAGCACATTCCAACAGTCTATTGGCCTCTTAATCCAAGGAATTTAAGAAAACTGTCTGTTGGGATGTGGAGAGACTTGAAGGAAGTTGTTTAAAGATATGAATTTTATGAATGGCAATCAGTCAAAGTTTATCCAGGATAGGAATGATCTCTTTTCCCCACAATCATACTCTCAAATCCTTCATACCTTTCTAATCCATTAAAAAATTCAAGCAGATCAATATGAATGTACTGGGTTGCACCCACATGGATAGAATATGTCTCTGTATATAGAAAGTTCTCAAAATCACATGTATTATTTTATTTGAAATTATCTATACAGAAGCCTCAGTTATTTTTATGATATTGACAATGATCCATAGAACAAGAGAATACCTTCTTATTTAACTTTTTTAATGAGAAAGGGTGCTTTTTGTTGGTTTGTTAGTTTTTTCCTGAGATTATATCATTGTTTCTCTTAAGAGAAGGTTATATTAATAAATATAATATGCCTCTCAAAGAGAATATACCATAATGCACTATACCATGGAAAAATACTTCTACTTACCTTCCAAATTTGTTCAAAGTAATTAACCTTAATGTGCTATAAAAATACTTGTTTTGTTTAGTTTGGTTTGGTTTTCATTTGGTAAGAATCTGTCCCCTACAATATCTTCTGTATTGCTTATCATCATTTAGGAAGCCCTCCCCCATACACACTTTTTCAAATAAACAAATAAAATAAAAATACATAAACAAAATCTGTATTCATTAAAAACAGGTATTTTTTTTTTTCAAGCAGGCCTCCATTTACCTCGATTTACTCCCCAAACTATTTCAAAGTACTGAAATAATTTTTTTTTTGCAAATTTCTAAAATTCAGTTAATTTATCTTAAACTCCAGGTTATGTATGTCAGTTAAATGCTTAGGAATCTTTGTTGTTTCTACAGAAGTAAACCTGGCACATAGCAGATACTTAATATTTATTGAGTGACTGACAGTAATAAAGACAATGGGTCTTTGTTACAAATGCATTTTAACTCATAAAAAGAAAGAAAGAAAGCCTAACTCACAGAATCCAGGAGGTTCTGATCAAAGGGTCTCTGGCCCATTGCAAAAGAAGTTTCAAGGCAAAGTATTTATTCAGATCAGGGTGATGGAGACTTTTATAAACAGTTCACAGATCAGCCAGCAGAGGGCCATTAGTGAAATCATCTTAGGTCGACAGCAGGAAAAAGCAGTGACCCTTTGAAATTATGAGCTCTCCCACCCCCCAGACTTCGTAACCAGGTGATAGATGGCTTTTATCCTTTCTAATTAAGTGAGGGAATCTCATTTCTATACACAACAGTTCACTTAGGTAAAGTATCAGTACAGCTAGGTAAAATATCTGATAAGTAGGAAGTTTTATATGAAAAGATGGGATTCAATAGCAAATGTTTCTACTTGATCTCTTAGTTCCATATCACTGATATAAAACCAGTAGGGAAGATTATAGAATACCCAGTTGCAACTGGAAGTTTCTAGCATGGAAAATTCTAACACGAATGATTGCAGATATGTAATATAGATTGTTAGCTCCTTGAGGTCAGGGACTGTCTTTGCTTCTTTTTGTATCCCTAGCACTTAGCACAGTGCCAGGTTCATGGTAGGCAATTTAAAATGCTGATTAATTGATTGGTTGCTATAAAGAATCCTAAAAAAGCTACTGATTTGAAGTGCTAAACAGAAGGAAGAAAGTATATCTGAGACAGAAGCAGCCCATGACACAATAGGTTTATATATGTCACAGGTACCATTCAATCAGAGATGTTTCTTTTTTTAAAACTACTCTATTTCCTACTTTCTTTCATTCTGTTACCTTTGTCTCATAGGACTGCTCAAGGTGTGGGCTGGAGCCAGCTCAAACTGCTTTGCAAAATTGATTAATTTTCAGTGAGCACTTATGTCACAGAATTGGCAAATGCTAGGAATCAATGTTTAATAGTTTTGTTGTTTGTTAAGAATTAAGAAAGTGTCAAAGAAAATGTTAATAATACAGTTTAAACTTAAATGTTTGTCATTATTTTTCTTCCAGAAAAGTACCAGTACACCACTGGACTGCTTTCAAGAACATTAAAATGAAAATTATGAACTACTTACCCTAACCATACTTGTATAATAAATCATTTAAGTTAAATGAATAGGGAAAGTAATATTCCAATTAACTGAATTATAATCCATTTATGCAGTGAAAATATTCCAGAAAAAGACATCCATACTTAGGCTGTAGGGCCAAGTCTGAATTTATGCTTAATTGCATTGCTTGATTTCTCAGTAATATATTTTCAGAATACACCAATTACAGATGCTTACAATTTGAGAGGATTAGTCAACAAGTGTTACAATAAATTGGACTAAGATGTTAGGATTCTTATAAGATGCTAAGTCACTGGAATTGATAGAGACAATAACTATCTAATTTGGCATGGTTCTGTATGATTGATCTGATCCTACAAAGAAATGTTATGGGCTAGAACTTGAAACAAGGTACTAAGTGGAATTGAGGAGATAGTGATTTAATACTACAACAAATAATGGTTTCCTAGTGATATAATAATTGGTGTATACTCAGTGTGGGGCATATAAGGAGGAGGTCTCAGAGCCATAAAGGAGAAGCCCACTAGAAGCTCATTCGGAGGGAGCTGGAGGCTAAAGCTAGCAGAGGCAAAGGACTAGTGGCAAGAGCTCTTGGAACCAAGGAGAGAAATAGGCTTCTAAGAAAGCTAACTAGGCCAAAGTGAAGGAGACAAGACTTTAAAGGAGACAATAAAGGATATGGACTTTAACTCCTGGCTGCATTCGGGGTGATTACACTGAACTGAAACTAAGGCTGACTCCAGAAGCCCCCCACGAAACCTGCTCCCAGAAAATATTCTATTTTAGAGAAGAATATTACACTAAGATGTACCAAGATGAATTCCCTGTTTTAATATTTATTAGCTGTGTGACCTTAAGAATTTATTAAACCATTCTGTGCCTTGATGTCTCATCAGTAAAATGGGGACAATCTCACTTGCGTCAATTGTTATGAGAAAAGTCCTATAGAAAATGTGAGTTAATATTTTTTATTATGTATTATGCACAGAGTACACTTTCACAATAACAAAAGTAATTGGCAGTAGAGTCAAAACACATTTGGGAAAATGTCTCATAAAAATCCAAGTATAACAAACCTTGAGGAGAAAAAGAAAAAGCTTTCACTGACCTTTCTTAGGTGGAAGATAGAAGAATTAGAAAAAAGGACATAAGCCTATATTAAGCCCTACTAGGTGTCAGACATTGTGCTAAGTGCTTTACAAATATTATCTCACCTGATTCTTACAACAGCACTGGGAGGTAGATATTACTATTATTCCCATTTTGCAGGAACCTGCAGCAGAGGTTAAATTACTTTTTCAAGATCATTTGTTGTTCATCCTTCCTACTCAAAAAAGTCCAATGACATCATACTCTCGGAGTCTGGGTACAATGTGTTCTACTGTGGATGATCAATTCAATATGAGCTTGGAAGGCTCTACCATAAATTAGGCACAAATAGTTCATTCAAATATTTGGGATGAAGAGGTCTATAGATTTGTACATTTCACATTTTCTTTGTGCTACTGCAATTATGCTTTACGTATAAGAGTTCAATGCCATCTTTGACACAGGTACACAATGCTGGGTTGCCCTATGCCAGCATATCTCACAATCTATAGTAATGTTTTTCAGAAAGAAACTAAGGACCCTTACTACTATTTCTTCTGACCTCTGTGAATTTTCCATAAAAAAAAGTCTTTCACGCAATTGTAGTAGCATTTGGACTAAGTAGACAACCTATCAGGGCTGCGCTCTCTGAAATAGAGTTTAAATGCTTGGCAATTCCACTCAAGAGAAAATATGAGTACTTTATTCTGCTGGAATTTTTCCAAAACAATTCAAGTTTCTGACATGACCCTGGTAGACTGTCCAGGTTTCACAGGCATAAAACAACAACAACAACAACAACAACAAAAAAAAAAAAAAAAAAAAAAGAGGTCAATACAATGACTCTGTAGACCTTCAATCAAGTACTGCAGCCTAATACTCTTCTTTCCTAGATTTTCTTTCCAAATCTTCCAAAAGCTTAGTTAACTTTCTCAATATATGCACCAACCTCATCATCTATCTGAACATCTTTGGAATGCCAAAGTAAATGAACTTATCCAGAAAATTCAAAATTTCTTCATTGCTACAAACAATGGTTCCATGTATGGATGGTGCTGTTCTGGCTGGTGAAGAATCTGTTTTCTTCTTGTTGACTAGTCAAAATTAGCACAAGCAGCATACAGCTGCTAAGTGTCTTCCTGACTATAGACTCAGTAATTTACTGTGCTATCTCACAATCTGCTTAGAAATGGCTGGTATTATTTTTTCATCTTTTGTTCTAATCAGCCAAGATTTTCTTGTTATCCTTCACCTCACACCTCTCTTGAGAACACAAGAAGGAAAAAAAAAAACTTACACATGCATACGGTCATTCAAAATAAATATCCATATTTGCCACAGCCTAAAAATTATTTATTTCATTCTACATTGTGAATCCTTCACCTTTGTATCAGGAAGTAGATAGCATGTAGATAGCATGTTTCATTACTAGTCCTCTGAAATCCTGGTTGGTCACTACAATAATATTCTATTACATTTATACCCCAAAACTTAACTTTTTTTTAAAAAAAAAATGTTGCATTTTAATATATTTTACATCATTTTAAGTGTAGACAATCAATAAAACAATTAACAAAACCTGTTTTGTAGGATTTGCCTATTTCTAAATCATAAAACCTCATATAGAAAATTTAACAATTTGTTCTTGATAACCAGTGAGTTGATTCCAATTTATACCTAGAACTAGCCCTAGGAATATGAAAATACTTTTACTGGTATGGAAAACAAGAGGCACACCATTCTCCAAATGGATAAATTACTCAGATTAAATCTATTCCAAATTCCCCATCTTCTATCATAAGCATATGTTTTTTTTCTTTCATGGGAATCCTCTTTTAACAAATTTTTGAAATTTTTTTTTTATTATAATAACTTTTTATTGACAAAACCCATGCCAGGATAATTTTTTTACAACATTACCCCTTGCACTCACTTTTGTTCTGATTTTTCCCCTCTCTCCCTCCACCTCCTCCCCTAGATGGCAAGCAGTCCTATATATGTTGAATATGTCACAATATATCCCAGACACAACCCCATAACTTAACTTTTTGTGTTTTTCTTTATTCCTGTGTGTATACTAGAGAATTTCTCCACGGCTCTAATCTTTTCATTAGGAAAGCTTGAAAATCTTCTACTCCATTAAAGATTCTTTTTTTCCTCTAGTAGCATTAATACCGTTTTGTGAGGTATGATATTTTTTGCTATAAAATAGCTTTTGCCTTCTGGAAAATCATATTCCAAGGTTTCTTCCCCTTTAAAGTGTGGACTGCTAAATCATGTATGATGCTGACTATGGCTCCTCAGTATAGTATTTTTTTTTTATTATTATTCTTGAGAGTTCTAAATTTTTACTATGATGTTCCTAGGAATTTTCATTTTGGAATTTCTTTTAGAAGAGGAAAGTAGTTTATTTCATCTTTTCTTTTTCTTCTGATTATGAGATCTGGTTTTGTTTTTTTTTTTAATGATGTCTTCTTGTGGTCATGAAATTAGAATAGTTCAATGATTGTTATTTTTCCCTCCTCAATCTGTTTTCCAGATCAGTTGTTTTTGCTATAAGATACTTTATACTTTCCTCTATTTTAGTCTTCTGGCTTTTTTCTAATATTTCTTGTTGCTTCATGGCTTCCACTTGGTCCATTTCAATCTTAAGGGTGCTTGTCACTTAAATAAGGTTTTGTATTTAGTTGTATTTAATTTGTTTCCAATTCTTTCTTTCATAAGTCTCACTTCTTTTCTATTTTTCCCTCAAGTATTCTTATTCCATTTTTTAAAATATCCTTTTTTTACTCTAATGTGATTCTTGATTCACCTCTTCTTTGAGTTTGTGTACAAGATGTGTTTTTCTCTGAGATTTTGCTGCTACATATTTTGTAATTATTCTATTCTGAATTTGTGACTTGAATGTTCTTGGATAAAGTAATTTTCTCTATAGGTATGATTTTGGTCTATCCCTGCCTCTAATTTCCATAGACCTTCCTGCATATCTTTTGGACTGAACAAAAGGCTCATTGAAAGTTTTGTCCCATGGATTTTTCTATCAGGATTCAGTCTGGTACATTTTCTAGATCTCTTAGAAGTTTGTGGACAGAAGCTCATTGCATTGCTTTCCATCATCCTGCCATTTTAGCTCTACCTCAGCAAGGTTTTTGTTTTTTGTTTTTTGTTTTTTTAACAAAGTTAGATTATAAATGTAGGATGCTAAATGTAATTTTTAAAAACTCAATAAATAAAATAAAATGACTTGTGGATTTGCTCATTAAAGTATTTACAAAAAATGTAAATTTCAGGTTAATTCTTTCTGAGGAGAATATAACTAAGGTAAACCCAGAGCTGAGCTATAAAGAATATATTTCATGATCCATTATGAAAGTTGAGCCAAAGAAATCTAATCCTTAGGTGTTATAATCTGAATCTTCCTAACAAAGTTCTATTTCCAATGGAGTCTAATTGGACTTTAATTCCTTTCCATTTCTCTACTTTATGACCCATTCTTAGCATAGTTAAATTTTAAACTTGAAGTATCACAGAATCATAATACCTTTTTAATCCATTTTACATACACAAAATATTCATTTTATGGATAAGGAAACTGAGGCCCAAGGAAGGTAACTGACTTGCCCATGTTCAAATAGATAATAATCATAGTAGTAGAAGTTGAACCTGCCAAGCTAAAATTTTGTTGTTGTTGTTTTTATTAGATTGGCTGTAATTAAAATCATTACATAGAAAATGTTTTTGTTTTTGTCCCCTTCTCTATGATTTTGTCTTCCTTTTTACTTCTACAATTACTTCTCTATGAGTTATTCTTTCATTTCATCACAATCTTCCCAAAATTTTCCTTTGCTCTAAGTACTTCTTAGCTCAAAAACTTTTAATGACATTGTGAGGAAAGTACAACATTTTGGCCAAATTGCATTAAAACTGTTTTTACAAAATGCCTCCATATCCCTTTCCAAATTTATGTTTCACTATTCTTTTAGAATAGTTCTGCCTTCAAGCTGAATTAATCTTAGTTACACATATAGTACTTTCTCTCTTTTCCTTCTGTATCCTTGATCATACCATTTCTTTTTAGAATATCCTCTCTCTACTCAATCACCACCTCACAAAATTGTAACCAAGGCCTAAATTAGTTATATCCACTACACACAAACTTTCTCTAATTCTTTTTTTCCCTTAAACTGATGAAAAAGAACTCTGACCATCTAGGTGGATGTCCTGCCTTTACATGCAGTGTCACACAAATTATTTAAGTACTCTGAGTCTAAGTTTTTTTTTTTTTTTTTTTTTTTTCCCATCTGCTTACTCAAGAACACTAGACTATTTTCTCTCTAAGGGTCTCTCAACTCTTGATCTATGGAGATATGAAATGATTTTTCCTTCTTCTGAATACTTATCACTTCTCATTTCTAATTAATGTCATATCTACGACATACAGTCTTTTATTATGAGTTGTATACAATAATTCTTCTCTGATATTTCATTGAGGTAGGAGCATTTTCAAAACCTCTGGCAATAAAGCAATAGCTTTTTCAGACTCTGACAACTCTAAAGAGAGACCCAGTGCCTGATACGTACCAGTCATCCGAAAAAGAGCTTAACTGAGCTCTCAGAGGCCAAATCCTCTGATTCAATATTATTACATATAATGCTGATTAAGTATAGAGGAATGAATTGTTGGGTACTAGAAGCTTTCAGAAATATGTACAAAAGCATGGAAGAATTGTAATCTTTGTAGATGGAAAAAAAAAATCCAAAAATCAATGAAAGCCATGGATCCTTGAAATATTTAAGTATAAATAAGTTTCTCCCTTGTTGTTTATAAGCACCTTGAGAATAAGAACCATATTTTATGATTTCCTTGCTTTCTTCTGTATAGTCTCCACCACAGGGTTTAGCATATAATAGACAATTATAACAACTCATATTTATATAATGATTTCAGGTTTGCAAAGCACTTTATCTTATTTAATTCCATAATTATTCGATGAAGATGGAATTAATATCCCCATTTTACAGAGGAGAAAACCAAAGCCCAAAGTCATACAACTATGGAGATTCTGTGGTGAGAATTCATCTCAGTTTTACTGACTTTAAGTTTAGTATTCCATTCATTAAGAGCAGCACTTTGCAAGAGTGTGGGACCTGAAATCAGGAAGACTCATCTTACCAAGTTCAAATCTGACTTCAAATATTTACTAGCTGTGTCACTTAATCCTGTTTGCCCCAGTTTCCTCATCTATAAAATGAGCTAGAGAAAAAAATGGAAAGCCATTCCAATATCTTTACCAAGATAACCCAAATGGTGTCAGAAAGACACAACAGAAAATGACTGAATAACAATTATGTTCACTAAAAGGAGTCACAATTTTTTTTTTGAAGACTATAAAAGACTAATGTCATGGTATTTTCTGTCCCTTAAGTTATGTGTATTTAAATGTAGAACATGACTTACATCAGAAGAATTCATTCCTGGTTTTGAGATTTTTATAAATCAGACAACTAGTCAGAAAGACTTTTTTTCATGATTGGATGTAGTAAAAAGGATTGTCTTGGTAAATTACTAATCCCATCAACAAGATCATTGGTTACTTGGATAACTTATAAGGCTAATACTGAGAAAACTTTTCAAAGTGATTTTTGTGACTTTATTTATTTTTTTTTACTCTGAAGTGTTAAGATAAGGAAGTCTTTGAGTAGAAACATTTATTTAAAGTCTCCCTGTCTTCTGTACTTCCAACTTCACATACATTTGTGCATTTTCCCCTAGATACTGATCAAGTGATGTGTTCACCATTTTTCTTGATTGAAAAGGAAAAAGAAAAAGAAAAAAACTGAATATATGTAATATAGGATATTACACTAGTCAAGAACACTAGACTATTTTCTCTCTAAGGGTCTCTCAACTCTTGATCTATGGAGATATGAAATGATCTTTCCTTCTTCTGAATACTTATCACTTCTCATTTCTAATTAATGTCATATCTACAACATACAGTCTTTTATTATGAGTTGTATACAATAATTCTTCTCTGATATTTCATTGAGGTAGGAGCATTTTCAAAACCTCTGGCAATAAAGCAATAGCTTTTTTCAGACTCTGACAGCTCTAAAGAGAGTTGTGACTGGGTCACTGGGTTTTTTTTTTTTTTGACTGGGTTTTTTTGACTGGGTGACTGGGTTTTTTGTTGTTGTTGTTGTTGTTGTTGGTTTTTTTGCTAATCTCCCACTTAAACTCATTTATCCCATGCTTGGAGACTTATTCTATGGATTTCTTGACAATTAATGGGTACCAGTGTAGCTAACAAGCTAACCATCAATTATTGTTCTTGCTGCAGGACCAATCCAACACCTTTTTCTGTCATACATTTCTTTGATGCTATATTTTTCACTGTTTTATCTGTCCAGTTATTTCTTGGAATCATACTGTAGTCTTCTTGTCCCTGCTATATATTTTTCTATTGTTCTATAGGTAATTTGACAACTTTAATGCTATGAAGATTATCATTCTGTTTTTCATAGTCATTATCAGAAAAGCATTAGTGTTGATAAGATAGTCTTATTTCAGAGAGTTTTCTAGGATTATTAAAAATACTATGTGAGGCTTCCCTAATAAAAGCAATTTTGTCCTCCCAGTTTTTTCATCTGCATTGTCTGATGAAGATAAATGGTATAAATAATATAACTAGTATAAATAAAAAATAAAAACCAGAGTCATTAATTATCTGAATACTATAGAATTTCTATACCTACTTGGTTATACATATGCTGATAGATCAAATTATTTTGAATAATTATGAATCTCATCTAGAAGACTCTGTGAATCAAAACAATATCATTTTCAAAGAAGAACTTTGAGAGGACTTATCGACCTTAGAGCCTTCTATTATAAAAGTTGGCAAACTAAGATCCACAGGTTAAATCCAGCCACTGCCTATTTTTATATAACCTATGAACTAAGAATTTTTTTAACATTTTGCAAAATAACTGATAGTTTGATGACCTTGATCTATAGAAGTCTATCCTTTTATCTGGATATCCTCAATGAGCATCAGCTAACCTCCATTTTCCAATTTTGTGCTTCCCATTGTTAAAGGTCATGCCTAGGTGAAGGGGCAGGTCAGTTATCCAAGAGCCTTCACAACTGTGAATTATAACACTTGAAGGAGTTGCAAAGCAGCCTTTACTTTCACAGATGTTCCTTATGGATAGGAAATGAAATAAATTGTAGACAGGAGGGAAGAGAAGAGAGGTCAGACAATGCAACTGCCTCTCAATGGAGAGGTCAGAGAACAGCAACTGCCTCTCAGACTCCTTGTATCATCATCATCCTCTCACATGAAAAGATCAATTCTACAGGTCTGAGTTGGACCTCCAGCAGCCACTAGCAGGTGGCTCCCATATGACAATATTTCATGATATCGATAATCAGAGGGTTATAAAATAAAGTAATTTTTTGTTTGTTTTTTCTCTTATTCTCTTTAATGAGTTTCACGTGTATTAGAGAGACCTCATTGGAGGAGGGCCTATAATATGTCATTTTGTTTACTAAATCAAAAGATTTTCTTACTCAATAGCAATAATCACAATGGAATCTCATATTCTCTGTACTTTTAAGTCAATTATACAACTGTTCAGTCTGCTCTAGAATATAATTTACAAAATATGCCTATTCCTTTCTTATGTCATCATTAGAATGTCCTCTTATGAACAACTAGATTGGTCTCAGAAAAAGCATATGGATTTAGAGGTTTCATTGATTTCTTGATGTCAACTTTCTGAATCATAACCTCTATGACTTTGCCCAAGTATTCATTATACTAGCCTTTATCAGTATATTAAGAACTGATCACTCAATCCCTCAAAATTGTTTTACTTTCAGCACAGGTCATCTCTGTATATATACTTGGTGTTACTATGGAACCATCTTCTGGAAATTTCACCAAGGGAAAGTTAAGTCCTTCCATTATCCAACATTATAATCTAAGACAGTTACTTTATTTCCTATTTTTTCACCTTCTCTTTTGTATAGCAGCATAATAGGTACATATGATATTTTTCCCAGTCACTAGTACTCACTTGAAGACTAGTTTATTGTTGGTGTGATAGTGATTTTCAGAGTGAAAGCAATGATGGAGATTCAACCCTGTCAGCATGCAAGGGAACTATGATAAAAGGAACTGGATTTTGTTTAGTTCAGGTGCTATTTAAAGTAAGCAATCACATTGTTCTATTCTGTCCTGCCAAAGTTTTTTGGAGGCTGGGACACATTTGGATTTTAAGTTTTATAGTGCTAAAGAGTATTCTGGTCAGGAGTACTAGCTACTACTAGCTACTCTAGATCAAATGCCTTCTAGGACCAAGACTAAGTACTCTAAGAAGACTCATGCTAGAGAGAGATATGAGTCCTCCTTTTATCTCCAATCATATGTTATTCCAAAGATTAATCACCTAGTATTAATTAATAGTTATGGAAAATTCAAAGTAATTCTAATATCTTCATTCATAGTTGGTTATTTCAGACACCATGAAAAACTTCTCTATACTTGAGTTTTGTAAAGGAAGAGGAATGTCATGCTAAATCTACCAGTCAGAGACTTATTAGCCTAAAGCATTTAGTGGAATGAACCTCCTTTTTTATTAGTACCTTTTCTATTTCTCATAATAGATTGTGCCCTGGATATTAAGCTCAAAAATGACAGCTCTTTTGTTATTGCTGGAGAAAATAGTTGGTTATGGGAATTTTATCAAATCTTTGTAATGTTTTGTCTCTGTGCCACTCTCCTGGTTAATTTTTCCCATTTAATTCTTTTTTGCATAATCTGCAAAAAGTCTTTGCCCAAGCTTCCTTCTTTTCTCCCTACTTCTTCCATCTATTTTATAAGATGTTGCTGCTGTAAAACTTCTATCATCTTCCTCCATAAAGTCTTGTTGTTGTTAAATAGTTTTAGTTGTCTCTAACTCATTGGATCACATTTGGGGGTTTTCTTGGCAAAGATGCTAGAGTGGTTTGCTGTTTCCTTCTCTACCTCATTTTATAGATAAGGAAACTGAGGCAAACAGGGTTTAATAACTTGCCCAGGATTATCCAGCTAGTAACTGTGTGAGGGTGGATTTGAACTCAGGTCTTGTTGATTCTAGTGTTTGTGACCTATTCACTTTGCTACTTAGCTGCCCCTCCCTGAGGTTTACAAGTTTGTATTCAAACTAGCATTGCCCTGGGTTGCTGTACTACTTTTTTTTGCCAGCAGAGTCAAGCATTTGTTGAGAAAGTTGATTTCTAAGCTCTTTTGGTCTCTTCATTCTGGTTACAGATTAACATTTGTTTAACTTCCCTAGGAAATGGCAATTGCTCATATTAGTCTCTCTTTTAATATCCATTTCCCATTTTTTGTGTCATTAGTTTATTTAAATAAATTTAAATTTATTTTAAGTATTTAAATACTTAAAAACTTTTTATTTAAAGTATTTTAAATACTTTGTTTCTTGACTCTAAAATCACATACATGTTAACTCTAAAGCATTGAATACTTTTGAACACATAAGCTTGCTTATAACTTAACAATATTAGAGTCTACAATAATACAAAATTCTTCCATCTGTTTCTGCTTCCAATACAATTTTGCAAATCCAACAAATTTTGGTTATCCCAAAAAGACTAGCCTGTCCAAAGTTACAAATCTTAAGAAAATTGGTTTTGAGCAGATAAGATTAAGTAATCTATTAAAAAATCTGTCAACACTCTTTCTTTTCCCAAACACTATTTCTTTTCCCATTTCCCACTACATGTAAATATATACATATATATGTATATGTATATGTGTGTGTATACATATACATACACACATAAGGATTCTTACAAGATGTTAAGTCAGTGGAATTGATAAGACAATTGTTGTCTAGTTTAGCATAGTATTAATAATTCTCTAGTTAAGTATGATTGAATTAATCAAATAATGGTTTCCTAGTGATATAATGATTGATTTATACTCGGTATACTGCACATAAACTGGGACCAACTCAGCCAGAGTCAGGCTTGGACAGATTGAAGAGGGCTTTGCAAGAAACCAACTTGGAGGGGCTCAGAGACAGACTCAGAAAGGACTCAGAGACAGACTTGGAGAAAGAACACTGGAAACTGGAGCACAAGCTCTAAGACTGAAACAGACTTAAAGACAGAACATGGTGGTGGTCCTTCTGCCTCCCCCACAGAAATCAAGACACATTCCAGAGGACCTCCAGAAAGTTGGCCCAGGCCCCAGGCAAGAAAACTATACTGAAGAAGATAATAAAGAATTTGGACTTTATCCCTGGCTATTCTCTTGATGATTACTCTGCTGAAATGAAGGCTGGTCCAAAGACCTCTAGAAAATTAACCAGAACACTACATTTTGGCATCTAAACATGGAGCTAAGGATCTACATCTGTGACCCTGAAATTAGGGTGAATATAAAAATAGGCAAGAAGGAAACTTTGTTAAGGGCTAAACTAGTGTTTCAGGTGAAATGGGACAAATGTTTAGAAAACAGCCTTCTCCACCACAAGGAAAGTGTGTAGAAAGCATGGTTAGACTGACAAAAAACCAAGGTTTGATTGTAACTTGGGAGCAGATCATTGGACTTTTAGAAACATTATAGTAATCATCTCCTTGGTTCTCTAAGGAAGAAGAATTGGATCCAGACAAGTGGAAACTATTAGGAGAGCAACTAAGTGAATATTACAATGATAATGGTCCTGATTCAATTTCTAGAGAAACAATCTATACATATAACTTAATACAATTGGCTTTAGGGAATTTCATAAGTTATAGAATAAGGAAAAAGAAGAAAGTGCAGGAGGGGGAGGATACTGACAGACTAGGTGAAAAGCATGAGGAATTAGACAAGAATGGAGTTAAGTACAAGGCTGATGAAATTAAGGAGATGGTGCTTCACAGCAGGAGCCATGAGGGCATTGTCCATCCTCTAATCTACCTGTCTCAATTAACCCTTAATGGGTGGAGGGAGAAGGAGAAGGGTCAGGGTCAGTGACACAATCAGCAAGCCCTATGACGCATCCTATGACATGATTACAAAAGGCACTAGTTAAAGCTAAAAAAAAAAAAAAAAAAAAAAAAAAGACAGGATATATCTGATTTAAAAATAAATGCATACCCTGTTATTCAAGAGTTTGACTCTTCAGGTCAATAAAGGAGAAGATACACTCCTTTTGATCTGAAAATTATCAAAGAGTTTTAAAAAGGCTTGTACTCTTTATAGTGCTACATCATCTTATGTTAAGGTGGTACTAGATAATTTGGCTTATGAAATTTTAACCCCTAGTGATTGGAAACCCATAGCAAGGATGTGTTTAGAACCTGAACAAAACCTGTTGTGGCTTTCAGAGTATAGTGAACTATGTAGAATACAAGACCAATGAAATAGGCAAACTGGACCTAAAATAGCCGTCACCTCTAATCAACGGGCAGGTAAAGGTCAGTATGTAGACTCTTTAGGACAGATTAATTACTCTTTGATAGCATCTGAGCAAATTGCTGCTGCTATCAAAGCATGGGGCACCCTCCCAGGAAAACAAGATAGAGGGGAAGTATTCACAAAAATAGAGCAAGATCAAAATGAACCTATTGCTGATTTCGTGGGATGTCGGCAGACAGCTGTCACAAGAACCATTGGTGAAAACGCAGCTATAGGAATTATTATAAGACAACTTGCTAAAGAAAATGCTAATGAGGTTTGTAGAAGAATTATACTAGGATCACACAAGGATGTTCCTTTAGAGAAAATCATAAGATGCTGTGCCACAGTGGGCACAAATGCCTTTTATACCCAGGCTATGATGCAGAACATGGGAAGACAGAGTCCCTCTTGGCAAGAGACTTCCCAAGAGACTCATCAATGCTTTCGATATAGTAAAGTTGGGCATCTGAAAGCTCAATATTGGCATAAAGATAGAGTGAGAAGACAGGGTGAGAGAACAAGACCCAAAACCCTATGTCCAAAAAGCCACAGAGGCTTCCAATGGGCCTCTGAATGTAGACTGATCCAAGAAAATGAGAGGAGGGGCTCAGCTCCAGGACCTCAAGCAAAAAAAAGGATGCATGATGGCAGCCGAGCTTACACCCAGAGAGTCTTTAAAAGTTCAGGACTTTGATATGATCAATCAGCACAGAAGCAACCAGATGGAAGAAATGAATTCTAATTGGGAAAATAAGGCTTTTTAACCTGACAGAAGAACAGTGTCCAGTGTGAGCAGCTCCAATATAATCTCCAGGTGATGTGGAAAGATCCAGAAAGTGTTGAATGGAAGGGATTAGATAGGTTAACTGCTTGGGGAAGAGGGTTTGCTTGTATCTCTATAGATGGAGAAGGAATCAGATGGTGGCAATGAGCACTTTGAGACAGAAAAAGAGAAAAACCTAGAAATCAAGAAGACCTAAGAAACATCTGATACTGAAAGAGCATGGCTGATAATAAGGCTGTTAAAGAACTTCAAAACCTGCAGGAATCATTGCATTCCCTAAAATGAAAAATTGTTGATAAGACTGCTGCAAAACTTCAAAACCAGTAGGAATTATTGGATTCTCTGAGACATGATAAGATTGATACAAGACTTCAAAATCTGCAGGAATCATTGGATTCCCTGACACATGAACAGACTATTGCAGGACTTCAAAACTTTCAGGAATCATTTGATTCCTTGATACATGAAGTAATGGACAATAGATTGGTTTTGGTTTATGTCTAGGACTTATGGACATGTATAATTCCTCGTATTGATTTTTTTGTTTGTTACATCACTACTAGCCTGTACTATATTGCTATGTGCTTATGTAATACCTCCCATGTTGATGGATTTATGTATACCTCTTTCAAGTATATAGTTTCTGAAGGGTTTTCAGAAACCTGCTAATCTGGTTTGATTCCCCATTTTCCTTTGGTGCTTTCATCTTCCTTCCTGAGACATCAGGGAGGGTGCGATCACTTTCTTTTTTTGGTGTTTTCACTCTTTTTTTTCTGAGAAGATAAGGAAGGCATGATCATCTCCTTTTTGGGGTTCTCACCTCCCTGAGAAGTCAGGGAGGGTGTGACCATCTATGTTCTAAAACAAAAGAAAGCAGGAGATGTTATAGGCCAGAACTCTGTACTTGAAACAAGGATTCTTACAAGATGTTAAGTTAGTGGAATTGAAAAGACAATGGTTATCTAGTTTAGTATGGTGATTAATAGTTTTCTAGTTAAGTATGATTGAATTAATCAAATAATGGTTCCCTAGTGATATAATGATTGGCTTATACTCAGTATACTGTATATAAACTGGGATAAACTCAGCCAGAGTCAGACTTGGACAGATTGAAGAGGGCTAAGAGAGAGACAGACTCAGAGGGGCTCAGCGACAGACTGGAGGCTGGAGCACAAGCTCTTGGACTGAGACAGACTTAAAGACAGAGACCATGGTGGTGGTCCTCCTGCCTCCCCCACAGAAACCAAGACACATTCCAAAGGACCTCAAGAAAGCTGGCCCGGGTCCCAGGCAAGGAAAATAGACTGAAGGAGATAATAAAGAATTTTGACTTTTTCCCTGGCTATTCTCATGCTGATTACTCTGCTGAAATGAAGGCTGGTCCAAAGACCTCCAGAAAACAGACCAGAACACTACATGTATGTATCAATATAGATATAGATACATTTAATATTATAGCAAAATGATTTACTTCCCATTGCATCACAGGAGACCAAAGCATGAATAAGGTAATTTGATCTCCTACTTGAAGCTATCATGACCATGCTACATAGCCTCAATTGCTGAAAAAATTTTACCATCTAGCATTCCCCTGCCACATACTTCCAGATACTGATCACAACACTTTGGTTTCTTGACTATAAAGCAATTTCATTTATTCTAAATAATATATGAATTCAAAGAAAAAAAGTGGGGTGCTGAATGCATTGAATAAGAAATTGCTCTTAGGATCATACCATGCATAAAACAAGTTCTCAGTTAATGTTTTTACCATGACATAACATACAGATTGCTAAATGTCAAAGTGATTTTCTAAAGCACAGGTAATGATCATGTCACTCTCCTACCAAATTAGCTCTGATTCTCCATCATCTCTGAAATCAAGTAAAAATGGCTGTTCTGCAATTAAAACCCTTCACAGCCATTATGCAGTAAACCAATTTTCGACCCACACTGCAAAGAGAAACCAATGACATTCTATCCTCTGTTTCTTTGCCTTTACATTCCCTTAGGTCTATTAAAATATTTCCCTCACTTTTGCTTCTTAGAAAATCATGTACCCTCTAAAGCTCAGCCCAGGTGCCATATAACACCTTTCTTGATCCCCAAAGTTGCTATTACTTTGTTTTTATTGTGCACATATTTTCATGTGTGCATCCTGTAGTAGAATATAAGGTCCTTGAGGCTACGGACTTTTTCATTTTGTCTTTGTAACCTCAACATTAAGTTGAGGTATTTACTATATGCCAGGCACTGTATTAAATGCTGCTACAAAGGGTAAAACCTTCAATCCTCAAAAATCTCCCATCTTAATGGGGGAAACACCATGTAAATAACCATGCACATACAAAATATATACTGAGTAGAAGAAGGTGGTGTGAAAGGGAAAGGTATTAATAATTGAGGGAATAAGGAAAGACATTAAGATTTGAGCTAAGTCTTGAAAGAGGGCAGAAAAACTAAGAACTGAAATAAAAGAGGCAAAGCATTCCAGGCATGAGCAGCCAGTCCAGATAGCAAGAATACAAGCGTTAAGAAATGAAAGACATTGAAATTGTGAGAAATGGAATTTTTTTTTTTTTTTAGAAATTGCAAGTAGATGTCCAAAGGATTATCAAACTGTTCATACCCTTTGATCCAGCAGTGTTTCTACTGGGCATATTTCCCAAAGAGATCTTAAAGGAGGGAAAGGGACCTACGTGTGCAAAAATGTTGTGATGGCCCTTTTCTTAGTGGCAGGAATTGGAAACTGAGTGGATGTCTGTCAACTGGAGAATGGCTGAATAAATTATGGTATATGATTGCTATGGAGTGTTATTATTGTACAAGAAATGATCAGCAGAATGATTTCAGAGGGGTCTGGAGAGACTTAAATGAACTGCTACTAAGTTATGGCAAGGGAGGGAATAAATTTGGAACACAAGGTTTTGCAAAGGTGAATGTTAAAAATGATCTATGTATATATTTTGAAAATAAAAAGCTTTAATAAAAAGCAGTAAAAATGAAAAAAAGCAATTGTAAGTAGGCTAGAGTAGATTAATTATATGGTGCATAGAGAGGAAGAAGATGGAAGCAGACTAGAAAGATAGTAAAAAAAGAGTTTTAGTAAAACAGAAGACTTTATGTTTGATCTTAAATGTAGTAGAGAGGCATTAAATACATTGATGGGACTGAGGAAAATGAACAAATATATGATTTAGAAAAAATTCACTTTAGCAGCTTAATAAAGAGGTTGGATTGGAGAACAAACCTGTCAAACCAGTCCAAGGGAAAGATGATGAGACCCCAAACTAGTCATTATTATATTTGTGAGGGAGTAGAAGGAAAGGAGAGAGACATATGAAAGATATGGTGAAGGTAGCAATGACAAGATTTGGCAACAGATTGGGTATTTGAGATGAAAGTTGTAAAGGGCTGAAACTCTTAAAAGGTGTGCTTGAATCAGACAATGGAGCACTTAAGGCTAATTACCTATTGGACTATGATTCTATTAGCATATGTTTGAAAAAATGGCCCTTCTCACTGTTCCATGCTGGCTCCATATTTGGTGTAGAGTCAATTATACTATTAAAGTTATAAGGTTTAGGGGTAGCTAGGTGACACAATGGATAGAGCACTGGACTATCAGTCAGGAGGACCTGAGTTCAAATCTGGTCTCAGACATTTAATACTTCCTACCTGTGTGAGCCTGGGCAAGTCACTTAACTTCAATTTCACCAGATTAAAAAAAAAAAAGTTATTATGTTTAGTGGCAGAGAAGATGTCAAGAATAGTAGGAAAATGAGTAAGGTCAGGGAATGGGGCCAAGATAGCAGAGTAAAGTCAGGAACCTGCTGAAGCTCTCCCAGTTTCCCTCAAAAACCATATGAAACCAAGCTTCTAAACAGAGTCTGATAGAATGAAACCACTCTCCAGCTCAAGATAGACTGAAAAATTTCAAGAAAACTCAGGTCTCACTAGGGTGAAAAGAGTGTTCAACCAAAAGTCATATAGAGTCTGTCAAAGCTGGTGACAGGGTCTTACTCACAGCAAATCAGAAGCTAAGACCCTAAGTCCAGGTTTAGATGAGGAGCAAATCGGTAGGGCACTCCAGCCCTACTTCAGAAGGCAAATTCTTGGAAACCAGGCTTTTCCTAAAAAGATCAGTCAGCTTCAGGGGTCCTCAAACTACAGCCTGTGGGCCAGATTCGGCAGCTGAGGACTATTATCCCCCTGACCCAGGGCTATGAAGTTTCTTTATTTAAAGGTCCACAAAACAAAGTTTTTGTTTGTACTATAGTCTGGCCCTCCAACAGTCTGAAGGCCAGTGAAATGGCCCCCTATTTAAAAAGTTTGAGGACTCCTGATTACCCACTTCAAATACCGGGAGCCCCTATGTCAAGGCTCAGAGCAGCACAGGAAGATTGGAATAATACTTCTTTACCCCAGGATCAGAGCTACACCTTAAAAGTAAAAAGGGGGCAGCTATGTGGCCCAGTGGATAGAGCACCAGCCCTGACGTCAGGAGGACCTGAGTTCAAATCTGGCCTCAGACACTTAATACTTCCTAGCTGTCTGACCTCTGGGCAAGTTATTTAACCCCAAATGCCTTAGGGGAAAAAAAAGTATAAAAAGAGGAAATACCAAAAGAAAAGGAAAGAAAATGAGCTAGAAATAGAAAAGAACCTTGACCACAGAAAGCTACTATGGTGACAGGGCAGACCAAAACACAAACTCAGAGGACAGAATGTTCACAGAAGAAATCTCAAAGAGTAATATAAATGGGTTCCAAGCCCAAAGCAGCTTCCTGGAAATACTCATAAAAGACTTCAAAAGGCAAATAAAAGATGCAGAAGAAAAAATGAGAAAAAAAATGAGAGTCATGCATCAGATAATCAACAGTTTGGAAAAGGAAGGGGGAAAAATTGTTTGAAGAAAACACCACCTTAAACAATAGAATAAAACAAATGGAAAAAGAGATACAAAAGATAACTGAAGAAAATCACACATTAAAAACTAGAACAGGGCAAATGGAAGCTAATGTCTTTGTGAGATAGCAAACAAACTAAAAATAATGAAAAAAGGAAAGAAAATGTGAAAAACCTCATTGGCAAAACAGCCCACCTGAAAAATAGTTCCAGAAGAGATAATTTAAAAATTATTGGCTTACTTGAAGACCATGATAAAAAAAAAAAAAAAAAAAAAAAAAGAGCCTGGATAGCATTTTATAAGAGGTCATTAAGGAAAACTGCTCCAATATTCTAGAAATAGAGAGGGAAATACTCTGAAAGAATCTATCAATCACCTCTGCAAAGTGATCCACAAGGAAAATCCCAAGGACATTGTTGTGAAACTCCAAAACTATAATCTCAAGAAAAAAATACTGCAAGCTGACAGACAAAAACAATTAAAATATCAAGGAGCAACAGTCAGGATTACCCAGGATTTGGCAGCTTCTATAATACTGATTGGAAGGCCTGGAATACAGTATTCCAGAAGGCAAAGGACCTGGGGTTACAATCAAGAATTAACTACTCAGGGAGACTCGATATTATCTTTCAGGAGAGGAGATAGAGCTTCAATGAAGTAAGAAATGTTTACTCATTTCTATTGAAAAAAAAAATTCAACAGAAAATTTAATGTACAAATAGAGGAATAAAGAACCATAAAAAGATAAACAGGAGAAAATATATATTTAAAGATTAAACCATTTACATCCCTAGATGGGAAAACAATATATATCACTCTTGAGAATTATATCAGTCACTGAGACAAATAGAGAGGGACAATACATAAACTGAAGGTGTGGTTATGAATGACATCAAAGAAAAAGACATTAAAGAGTGGGAAAATGTCTGTACTGGAAAAAGAGGAAAAGGGAGGTATAATGCCACAATTAGTTCACACCAAGAGACACAAAAAAACCTATTAAAAGGGAGGGGAAAAAAGGAAAGGGAATGAGCTTTGTCTGAAGCTTGATCTCATCAGTTTTGGTTCTAAGAGGGAATTCATCACATTTAGTTATGATTACCACTTCTGTATTTATCTCCATTCTATACTTTTGTCCTCTCCTTCCACCCTATCCCTAGTGGTGTTTTGTTTTGTGTGTTTTTTGTTTTTGTTTTTGTTTTTTTACGGGTCCCCCCCCACATCTTATTTCCCTTCATACTCCCCCCTTCTCTTAGTACTGTTCTTTTTTAATCCAATCCACCCACTACTTTATCTTCTATCAATTCTTCTCCCCTTCTCTTACCTTTTCCCCTAGTGTTTATGCCCTCCTTTTTATCTTGTCCCTTCCTTTTCTTTTTATCATTCTCCTCCTATTTCTTTATAATGTTAAAAAAAAGTCTATACCCCCATAAAATTAAAACACATAGCAGAGTGGATAAAAAAAGAGAATCCTACATTATGTTGTTTATAAGAATTAACATAAAGAAACACATAAAGAGCAAATTTATTATGATTCAGCTGAAGTAAAAAAAAGTAGGGGGAGTAATTCTGATCTTAGATAAAGCAAAAGTAAAAATAGATTTTATTAAAAGAGATAAGGAGGGAAAGTATATCTTGATAAAAGGTACAGTAAATAATAAAGTGGTAATGATATAAATGTGTATGCACCAAATTGTAGAGCACGAAAATTCCTAGAAAGAGTCTTAAGCCAGTTGCAGGAAGAAATAGATAGCAAAAGTATTCCAATGGGGGACCTCAACCTTCCCCTTTCAGAATCAGACAGATCTAATCCCAAAATGAAGAAGAAAGAAACTAGAGAGGTTAATAGGATCCTAGAAAACTTACATATGATAGAGCCCTGGAGAAAACCAAATAAGGACAGAAAGAAATACACCTTTTTCTCAGCACTATATGTCATCTACACAAAACTGATCATATATTAGTGCATAAAACGCTCACAATCAAATGGAAAAAGGCAAAAATAGTAAATTCTTCCTTTTCAGGCCACAATGCAATAAAAATTATATTCAATTAAGGACTAGGGAAAAATAGACTAAAAACCCATTGGAAATTAAATAATTTATTCTAAAGAATGAGTGGGTCAAAGAACAAATCATAGACATAATCAATAATGTCACCCAAGAGAATGACAATAATGAGACAGCATAATAAAACTTATGGGATACAGCCAAAGCAGTTCTTAGGGGAAATTGTATATCTCTAAATAGTTACATAAATAAATTAAAGAGGAGATCAATAAATTAGGCATGCAACAAAAAAGCTAGAAAAGGAACAAATTTAAAACCCCCAATTAAATACCAAATTAGAAATTTTGAAACTCAAAGGAAAGATCAGTAAAATAGAGACTAAGAAAATTAACTAATAAACAAAACTAAAAGTTGCTTTTATGAAGAAAAAAACTAATAAAATAGATGAACCTTTGGTTAATTTGATGAGAAAAAAGAAAGAAAAAAAATCACCAACATCAAAAATGAAAGGTATGAACTTACCATCAATGAAAAAGAAATTAAAGTAACAATTAGAAAATGTTTTGCCCAACTCTATTACACACGTCTGACAATCTAACTGAAATGGATGAATATTTGAAAAAGTATAAATTACCCAGGTTAACACAAGAGGAAATGAAATATTTAAATAGTCCCATTTTAGAAAAAGAAATTGAACAAGTTCTTAATGAACTCCCCAAGAAAATATTTCCATGGCCAGATGAATTCACATGTCATTTCTACCAAACATTTAAAGAACAATTAATTCCAATACTATGTAAACTATTTGGAAGAATAGGTAAAGAAGGAGCACTGCCAAATTCCTTCTATGACACAAATATGGCACTGATACCTAAAACAGGAAGTACCAAAACAGAAAAGGAAAATCACAGACCAATCTCTCTAATGAATATCGATGCAAAAATTTTTAAATAAATATTAGCAAAAAGATTGCAGCAACTTATTAGCCGAATAAGACACTATGACCAAGTGGGATTTATACCAGGAATGCATGGCTGGTTCAATATCAGAAAACTATTATCATAATCAACCATATCATTAACAAAACCAACAGAAACTCTATGATAATCTCAATAAATATAGAAAAAGCTTTTGATAAAACACAGCATTCATTTCTGTTAAAAACACCAAAGAGCATAGGAATAAAGGGAGCTTTCCTTAAAATGATAAGCAGTACCTGTCTAAAACTTACAGGAAACATTATTTTTAATGGAGAGAAGCTAGATGCATTTCCAATAAGATCAGGAGTGAAACAAGGAAGACATTATTACCATTATTATTCAACATCATACCAGAAATGTTGGCTTTAGTAAAAAGAAAAGAAAAAGAAATTAAAGAAATTAGAATAGGCAATGAGGAAATAAAACTATCACTCTTTGCAGATGATATAATGATATACTTAGAGAATTCTAGAAAATCATCCAAAAGCCTAATGGAAAAAAAAAATCACAGCTTTAGCAAAGTTGCAGGATATAAAATAAACCCACACAAATCATGAGCATTTCTATATATTGTAGACAAAACCCATCAGCAAGAGACAGAAAGAAAAAAATTCATTTAAAATTATTGTAGGCAAAATAAAATAAAAAACTCTACCTGCCAAGAAATATCCAAGAACTATATGAACACAATTACAAAACATTTCACACACAAATAAAATCTGATCTAAACAACTGGGAAAATATCAATTGTTCATGGCTAGGCTGAAATAATATAATAAAAATGACAATTCTGTCTGAATGGGTCTACTTGTTCAGTGCCATACCAATCAAACTGCCAAAACATTTTATAGAACTAGAAAAAAATAACAAAATTCATTTGGAAGAGCAAAAGATCAAGAATATCAAGGAAATTAATGAAAAAAAATGCAAAGGATGGTGGGTTAGCAATACCAAACTTAAAACTATATTATAAAGCAGCAGTAATCAAAACTATTTGATACCAGCTAAGAAATAGAGTGGTGCATCTGTGGAATAGATTAGATAAACACAATATAATAATCAAGATCTATAGTAATCTAGCATTTGATAAACCCCCAGACTCCAGCTTTTGGAATAAGAATTCACTATTTGATAAAAATTGCTAGGAAAATTGAAAAATAATGTGTCAGAACTTTAGCAGAGACCTACATTTCATACCCCATAACAAAATGAGGATACATGATTTGGGCATAAAGGGTGATATCATAAGCAAATTAGGAGAACAAAGAGTAATTTATCTATTAGATCTTTGGAGAAGGGAAGAATTTATGAACAAAGAAGAACTAGAGAACACTGTGCAAGGCAAAATGAAAACTTTGAATACATTAAATTAAAAATGTTTTGCACAAAAGAAACAAATAGAAACAAGATTAAAAGGGAAGCACAAAGGAAAAAAACTTTACAGCCAGTATTTCTGATGAAGGTCTCAGTTCTAAAGTGTATATAAAAAAGTATGTCAGATTTACATAAGAATACAAGTCATGCCCTAGTTGATAAATGGTCAGATATGAATAGACAGTGTTCAGTTGATAAAATAGCAGCTATTTATAGTTACATGAAAAAAGTTCTAAATAGCTATTGATTAGAGAAATGCAAATTAAAACAACTCTTGAGATACCACCTCATACCTCTCAGATTGGCTATGATGACAGGAAAACATAATGATAAATGTTGAAGGGCATGTGGGAAAACTGGGACACTAATGCATTATTGGTGGAGTTATGAAATGATCCAACCATACTGGAGAGCAATCTGGAGCTTTCCTTAAAAGACTATAAAACTGTGCATACTCTTTGACCTGGCAGTACCATTATTGGTTGTATATCCCAAGGACATCATAGAAGAGGGAAAATAACCCACATATGCAAAAACATTTGTAGCAACTCTTTTTGTGATGGCAAAGAATGGGGAAAGGAATAGGTACCTGCCCATGGGAAAAGGAATAGGTACCTGCCCATCAATTGGGGAATGGCTGAACTAGCTATGATACATTAAGATAATGAAATATTATTGTTTTATAAAAAATGATGAACAAGCTGATTATAGAAAGATCTGGAAAGATTTACATAAGCTGATGCTGAGTGAAACAAGCCAAACCAGGAATATGTTTACACAATAACAGCAAGAATGTGCAATGATCACCTATGAAAGTTTTGGTTCTTCTCAGTAGTTCACTCATAGACTTTGGACAGAAAATGTCATCTGCATTCAGAAAAAAGCTCTAAGGAGACTAAACGTAAATCAACACATGTTATGTACATTTCTTTTTTCTTTTTTTCTATCCTTCCCATGGTTTTTCCCTTTTCCTCTGATTTTTCTCTTCCAACATGATTCATAAAGCAATGTGTAATAAAAATAAATTTTCTACAATTAAAAAGAAAATAAAAGAATTAGATTTTGTGAGATTCTGGGAGGTTAGAATTATGAATGTATTAATGATGCTATCCCCAATGGAATTAAATTGTTTCCTCTGCTAGTACAGAACATAAATGAGTCTTTTTGTCTATAGAAATTGTGTTTTCCTTACTATTTGGAGGAGGAGTAATTTTTTTTGTTTTTTTTTCTTTGATATTTTCCAATTCTTTACATAATTTGTATTTTTATAATTATTTTTAATAAATTAAATGTATCTTCTCTCCCACCACTATCTTATTAGAGAAAAATGTCCTTGTACTAAATGTGAGTAGTCAAATAAAATATATTTCTGCTCTATTAAACAAAAATGAATAGTGGGAAAATTTAGGAGGGAAAGGGGAATGGATAATGAATCACATTTTGGACATGATGCATCTGCTCATAAATATGCAGTTTAAAGTGTCTGGGAGGCAGTCAAGAAGTATCCTTTCAACAGAAGAACTAGGTCTAGAAATATAGTTCTGGTAGTAATCTGCATAGAGATGTTAATTGAAGCCATGGGCAATTGATTAAATCTCCAAGTGAAGTAAAATTGAGCAAAAACAAAAGACCCAAGATATAGTTTGAAAGAATACACATGGTGGTGTATAATTTAAGATGGATGGCTAAGTTTCACAATGGGTAGAGCACCAAGCTTGGAGTGAGGAAGACTTGAGTTCATGTCCTCAGATGTGTAGTAGCTGTTTGACTCTAGACAAGTCATTTAATCTTCTTTTACCTCAGTTTCTTCATCTGTAAAATGGAGATGATGATAATACTTATTTTGTGAATTGTTGAAAAGATCAAATTAAATACTAATTAAAAAGCTTTTAGCACAGTGCCTGGCACATACTACATAAATGCTAGCTATTATTATTATAAAGAACCAGAAAAAGAAACTGAGGTTTGTTTGGATACAAAAGAGCAATGACATGAAAACCTAGAAAGAAGATAGTATCTATAAGAAGGGGATGAATAGCGTGAAATGATACAAAGAGGTCAAGAAAAATAGGAATGGAAAAAGGTAATTAGCATTGGTGTTAAAAAATCATTGGTAACTTTGTTCAGGGACTTTTAAATTGAATGTTGAAATCAAAATCCAGATTGCAAAGGGTATAGAAGAGGGAGAAAGTGAAATTATAAATTGCTTTTTCAAGGAGCTTAGCTATGAATTAGAGGTGACTATAGGGCAATAATTGGTAGACATGATTGGATTAAATTAGGATTTCTAGGAATGGGAGAGTCATGGACATGTTTATAGTTAGCAATAAATAAGCCAGCAGAAAAAGAGATGTTTAAGATAAAAGATAGTGGTAATAACAGTGGGACAAATTTGCTGGATAGGTGAGGAGATGAGCTCAAGAATCCATGCAGAGGAGTTTATCTTAACAATTAAGGTCTTTTATTCCTATGAGATAAGAGTGTAGGAAGAGAAAGATATTAAAGTGATGTTACATGAATAAGGATGACAGAAGAAGGAAATTCATGGAATGGTTTAAACTTTTCAAGTGAAAAAATAAAGAGAAATCCCTGCCAATGAGGGGAAAAGGTGAAACATGGGATATATGGAAAAGATTTCAGAAAGCCACTATGAAGAGTGGGATTGTGAATTAGTTGGAAGAAATGGATTGTTTACTTTTCAGTTGGGGGCTCCATATAAGATTATATAATAAAGATTTATAGTGTCTCCAGTCATTATTGGTTTTCCAACTTCATTATAATGGACCCATTCATTTAAGAGTAAAGGTAGCAGATAGTGAAAGTAATCCAGGATTAGTGTTTGGCTAGTGATTGCATAAGGATACAAACTAGTGTGGAGTTGATTCACCAAAGAGTCAATACAGGCAAGGGAGAAAAGAGCCTAGAAAAGAATTGAGGGGTAGAGGCAATGGAGGTTACATTGAAAACAAAATGGGATTAGGAGTTGTAAATCATAGGAAAATGGGATGATAAAAAGTTGTGATTGAATAAAGTAATTTCATAGTTCAATGAACATGGACATGAAATATTTGTGGGTCAAGGGTATAAAGGTTGTTATCCAGATATGGAATCCATTGAGGAAGGAAGGAGAATAACCAGAGCCTCAATATATAAAAGCCACCAAGATTTGAATTAAGTGCTACACTTGAATAATACAAACTTTAAAGGGAAAAGAAATACATTAGTGAAGGAATTTGATGAAAGCTCTGGAGGTGTTGTGCCACAGTTCTCTTTTAATGTCCTGACCCAGTTTCCCTAATTGTCCTATTCAATTACTCTGCCTCAGGTTATAATCATTCTCTCTTAATGTTTGATAGGATAAAGGTCTTATATCTTAGACCTTAGGCTATAATCATTCCCTCTTAATGTTTGATGGGATAAAGGTCATTATCCATTTTAGAGATCATTAGAATATCAGGAGTCTCTCCAGTACCTCCCATTATGTTATCCTAGGTGCCTCCCCCATTAGATCATCCCTATGCAGATACTTTCCCCATTATGTCATTGTTCTTCTTACCCTATAAAAGAATGACATTCCTGGATTCTTGGAGACAACAGTCTCATTCAGCCCTGGGACCAAACCATGGATTTATCTGGTCCCAGTATATCTCTCCATTAAATAAATTATTAAATACTCTCTAATCTCTATCTTGCTCAGTTTCTCTGGCATTACATCAGTGGTTAAGCAAGGGGTATTTTGACCCCCCACATACACAAGCAAATCAAGGAATATGACAGAGAATAGACAGTACTAGAAAAAGTGTGAGGAAAATGTGTCACAGCAGAGAGCAAGATGTGACGGACAAGAGATGGAAAAGGGGAGATAAAAAGTGGTTTGAAATAAATGAAGATTTGTTCATTATAGAACGGTATTTGAGTAGGCCCACAAGAACAAATAGATCTTGAGTAGAGTATTTTATGAGTAGAGGCATATGGGGATGTAGGGATAGAGAGTGAAAAGATGATGATAAGCAATGACATTCAGAATCACTGGGGTGAGAAAAACTAGAACGGGATTATACTTATCATAGAGTACTGAGTCCAGATTAATAAATGTTTGGTTGTTGATTAATTGAGAAAAAATGAAATTAATTTAAAAAGAATTTAAGTTTGCAGAAAGGATGCACATAGAGTATTTCTAGGAAAAATGGGAGGAGTGGAAGAAGCAAGAAAAAACTCAAAATCATTTGTCTAATCCAATTTATTTAAAAAGACACTTTTGAAGCTTTATATATTATTTCATAAATAGGTTAAGAAGTGGAAAAAATACACACACACACATATTGTATATCTATATAGATATAGAGCATCCTAGAACATGAAACTGTGTGTCTTAGGAAAGCAGTATGTATAGCAGAAGCTATACTTCTAAAAGATAATGCTGTCAAACTACTGCGCTCAATATGTCAGCAAATTTCGGAAATTCAGCAGTGACCACTGGATTGGAGGGAAAAAAAAAACAGTTCATCTTCTAATCCTAATGAAGGGCAAGGCTAAGGAATGTATATCTTGTCAAATAATTGCATTCATTTCACAGACCAGCAAGGTTATGTTTAAGATTCTACAAGCTAGACTTCAGCAATATGTAAACTAAGAGCTATCAGATGTACATGCTGGTTTTTGAAAAGGCAGAGGAACTAGAGACCAAATTGCCAACTTTTACTAGATTATGGAAAAAGCAAAGGAATTCCAGGAAAAAAAAAAAAACAACAACATCTACTTCTGCTTCGTTGACTACACTGAAGCCTTTGACTGTGAAGATCATATTACTATTTTATAAGTTCTCAAAGAGATATGAGTACTAGATAATCTTACTTGTCTCTTGGGGAACCTATATGCAGATCAAGAAGCAAAAGTTAATACCAAATATGGTACAATTGATTGGTTTAATATCAGAAAGAAAGTACAAAAAGGCTATATATTTTTAACTCATTTATTTAACTTATATGCAGAGGACATTCTGCTAAATGCCAAGCTGGGTAGATCAAAAGCTGGAATTGAGGTTATCAGGAAAAATATTGATAATCTTTGATATGCAAATGACACCACTTTGATGGAAGAAAGTGGAGAGTAATTAAGAAAACTCTTGATGAGGGTGCAAGAAAAGTATATGAAAATTGACGTGAAGTTTAGCATCAAAAAAATTAAAATCATGGCAACTACTCCCATCACTTCTGGCAAATAGAGGAAGAAGAAATGGAAGCAATGTTAGATGTGGATGGCGCTAGTAGCCATGAAATTAAAAGACACTTGTTCTTTAGAAAGAAAGCTGTGACAAATCTGGACTAAAAAGCATACAAAAAAGCAGAGACATTGCCTTGACGACAAAGGACCATATAGTCATAGTTATGGTTTTTCTAGTAGCAATATATACCTGTAAGAGTTGGACATAAGGAAAATTGAGCAACACAGAATCAATGTTTTTGAATTGTATTGTTGGAAAAGACTTATGAGACTTTTATCCCTTGAACAGCAAGGAAATCATATCAGTCATTACCTAAAGAAATTAATTCAGGCTATTCACTGGAAGGTGAAATATTAAAAGCTGAAGCTTACATATTTTGGCCATATATGAGACAGGACTCACTGGGAAAGACTCTGAAGTTAGGAAGGATTAAAGGCAAAAAAAGATAGCAGAGGATGAGATGAATAGATAATATCATGGAAACAAAAAACATGAACTTGGACAAACTTTGCGAGATAGTGAGGGATAAAAGGACCTGGCGAGCTGTGGTCCATGGGGTCACAAAGAGTTGGATATGACTCAATGTCTAAACAATAACATGTTTTTTCTATGGCTATCACGCAAAAGTATAATTTCAAACACCTGATATTTGTAGATTTTAAAATGATTTTTTAAACCAACACTCAGTAAAATATTTTGCTCTTATTTTGAGCCATAAAATCATTTTCAACTTTAAAAACATGCTATATTTCAATTAAAACCTTTAAAAAAACCAGCTGAGTTTCTAAATGAACCCTTTCTATCCTTCTTGAACTCTTTCAAATCTTTAAAGCACATTTGGTGCCTTTGGAGAGAAACGTGAATTTTTCCTAGACAAGGTTTTTATGGTTTCATTTTGTAACATTTAACTACATGTTTGATGAAGAAACCACAAAACCTCACAACCCTATATGTAATAGTGTCAGATGAAATTCACTGATTTTGTTAGAGACTCCAGCATGGCCATATGACTTCAGCCAGAGCCATGCAAACTAAGACAAAAAATTAACAGGAGACCAAATGAATGCTTTGGAGACCACACTTAGTAAAATGTGTGGGGTTCTTCAAATCATTTCAACCAATACCCCTAATTTACATAAGTCTCTTTTTTTTCCTAGTGCAAATAGTCCTTCTAGAAAGGAAATCTCTTCACATCCTCACATGTGACCCTTCTACAGGTTAATTGGAATTTGCTTGAGGCATTAAAAAAAATGATTTAATAAATTTTCCGAGAAGAATGAAAGTAGATATAGACAGCATTTCCAGAATCACCCAGGGAAGCCTTTGCCACATAGACATGTGGTAATTGGAGTTTATTTCACATTAGCCAAACACAGTTCTACTTAGACCAACTAAACTCTAAATGGAGAAATGGCTGCCCAAATAGCAACAGCAAATACAAACTCACAAATAGCCCACTATTATTTTCAGGGATGTTTAACATTTCATCCAGGATGTTTTGAAGGATATTTTAATCCTGCTGTAGTCTCATTCAAAAGGTCACTTTGCTTACTAAAACGTTTACTTCACCAGTTCCTTTAGGGTAATGGAACTTGAATAGGGAATCTCTTTTTGACCACAGTATGTCAGCAACAATTGCTTCTCTCTGCATGTGTGCATGCATGTGTGTGTGTGTGTGTGTGTGTGTGTGTGTGTATGTGTGTGTGAGAGAGAGAGAGACACACAGAGAGAGAGAAAGAGACAGACAGACAGACAGACAGAAAGACACAGACACAAACAGATACAGAAACAGAGACAGACAGACAGATAGACAGATATAGAGATACATATACAAACACAGACACAAACAGATTCAGAGAGAGTGAGAGAGAGAGATAGAATGAGACAAAGAAAGGGAGAAGGAGAAGAAGGAGAGAGAGAGAGAGAGAGAGAGACAGAGAGACAGAGAGAGACAGAGAGAGAAGGATCACAAGACTGAAGATTGTATTGTTGTTTCTTCAATGGTAGGCCATAAGAATAGATAAGATCAAATCAATTCAATCATAATAATAGATAAGATCTAATTAATTCTTTGAATATTTTCCCCATAATTCTATTAAGACAGGTTAGCTAGTTATTCTTCCTGTTTTATTCAGTGCAGGAAGGGAATCCAAGAGTATTTATTGAATCAATTCTTGAGAACAGAGTTGCTATTATGACAAGTGGTTTGTGATGCCTATTTCTGTCCTATAATTGTCAAGGATGTACTCATCCATATAGTATGATTAATAGAGTGGTGGTGTTTTGTTTGTTTTGTTTCCCATGCTTAATTTTTAGGTTCATGTAATGTTTCTTCAAATAAGGACTCTATAACATGCCATGGAGCCCTTAGGCAGGCTTGAAAATGCTCCTTACCCTGTGTCAGCTCTCTCCTTAATTCAATCTTTACCTTGAATCTATGCTAATTTTCTCAGTTACTCGTATTTTCCCTTGACACTAGAATGCATTTCTTTGTCCCAACTCATTTCTTATTTTTATGGAACTACATTTTCCTGATAGATCCTCTTTTTCACTTCTCAGCCCTCTTTTATCTTAACCTCTGAAATAAAAACAAAAGGCAAGAGAGATGGAAAAAGAGGAGAAAAGGCACAGAGAAAATTTAATCATTTCTAAAATGTATTAAAAAAGAGAAATAACATTTTTACTAATCCAATTTTCCCTTTACCCTTCCTGAAATTTCGATAACTTGCAATGGTTTATTATTTTTTTGGGGGGGGGGCAGAAATGATTGGATGGAAGGAAAGAGGAATGATAGTAAAAAAGACTATTCAAGAAAAAAAAAAGGTTAAATATGAGTATCACTGCTAGAAAATGATACTTTTAAGTTTGAGCCTATTCTCATTAAGGACTTAGGAATATAAAACTAAAACTGGGTTTTGGAAGTCATTTCACTTGCTATACTTTCTTAGTAAATATTCCCTGGTAAAAGTTAATATTCCCTGGTAAAAGTTAACTAATTGTTTAAGTAATATAAGAGAGATATTAGTCAATACCAAACAAGGCCTATAAATGATCATAAAAGATAAAATATATAGTTTTTTAATTATATCAAGAACAAAATAAAATATACATATATATATATAGAAAAGAAACTATTGAGTAGGGAAATATTTGCCATAACTTATCATGTATGCCATAACTGTATCATGCATGAACATTTTATATATAAAATAAATGGAGAGTTGACATAAATATACAAGATCAAGGGCCAATAGATAAGTGACAAGATGAAAGAACAAAATTTTCAAAAGAATGAAAACCATTCATCAGAGATCATATAAAAATATTCACTAAATCACTAAGAGAAAGAAAAATTCAAATTAAAATATTTCTAAAGTGCAAATCTTCTGCCTTACAAATTGGCAGAGAGAATAAGAATGGCAACCTGTCAGTGCTGGAGGGACAGGGGGAAGAAAGGCATGTTAATATAGTTTTGAAATTGTTTTGAATTAGTATTACAGAAAAATTTCTATTCTTCAGTGGTCTCGCTATTCCACATATATCCCCAAGAAAGTAAAAGACAGAAATAAAGGTCTATTACATAACATATTCAAGGCAACACTCTTTATAGCATCTAAAGTCTAGAAACAAAATAAATATTCATAAGTTGAGAAACAGCCAAAAAGATATGAACTAAATATTTATACTAAGAAATATTTAATATGAATGAATGAAAAATGAAATAAATGAAAAGGAAAGAACAATATACACAATAATTACAATAATGCTAATGAAAATATCAGTAAACTGAACTGAGTAATTAAAAGGAAAAGAAGTAATGATACTGAAGAACAGATAACAGAAAAAAACCTCTTTCTTCACAACAGAAAAGTGGCAGACTCCTGATACATAAAGTTGCATATGTAATGGGGCACTAGCCAATGGAAGATGAATCCCAGTAGCATGTGAGTTTGATTAGTCTATTTCTAGAATGCTCTTGTAACACAAAATTAAAGGAGTCTGATTCTCCACTTCAGATAATGAATCAGAATTCTATTTCTATTTTCCTCTTCTTATATTGTTTGATGAGGAAAGGTTTTTTTTTGGTAGCCTCTGAACAACATTTGAGTCCGCACGAAAGATATTGTAATGATTCAATCTTCTTTTCCCTGACTGGCCACTTTTAAGTGAAGAGGCCAAACTTCTGTTGGACTTCTGTTGGAGGAATAGTTTTAGTCCTCTCGCACTCAGCCACAGGTCTTTAGGAGCATGTTGTTGCTTCTTTCTGTCTTTCTTGCTCCAAAGTAACAGCATATTTAAGAAGATTATAACCCTGAAAAATGTGTGAAAGTGTTTAGGAGTTGAGCTATCAGATTTTGTGGCAATTTAAAGAGGGAAGCCTTGAATGACCTGCTTGATCAAGCTTAGGAGTTTATCAACATCAAAGATACTGGTTTCTGCAATCAAGGGAACAAAAGTCAATTGACATTGCCACATTCAAAAGTAAACCTAAAAGGCAAAGATTTTACAGCAATCATTTCAAATATAAGTCCACTATCTATCTCCAGGATTCAGAGAATAAACTCCTTCTACTACATTTGTTCTTACAATATCTACTCAAAGAATATCTCTTTAAAAAAAAAAAAAACTGATCAGTCTCTCTCTCTCTCTCTCTCTCTCTCTCTCTCTCTCTCTCTCTCTCTCTTTTTTGCTTAATAAGTATTTAGTGAATTAAGGGATTTATCCAAGGTCACAATTTTTACTATCACAAATTGAAAATAAAAAAGGTCTCTTGTGTTTCAATGATTGTTTTCCTTGCCTCTATAACATAATTTTCCTTTTTTTAAAATTTTTATTGAAATACTTTGTTTTCAAAACATATTCAAGGATAATTTTTCACCAGTGACCCTTTTAAAACTTTGTATTCCAATTTCTCCCCTTTCCCCCTACCCTTCCCCTAGATGGCAAATAATCTGATATATATTAAACATGGAAATATATATGTAAATCCAATATAGACATGCATGTTTATACAATTATTTTGCTGCACAAGAAAAAAAAAAAGTGAAAATGCTCTATTGTGATCTACACTCACACAGAGAGTCCTCTCTCTGCGTGTAGATGACTTTCATCATCACAAAATCATTGGAACTGGCCTGAATTGTCTCATTGCTGAGAAGAGCCACATCCATCAGAAGTGATCTTAGTATAATCTTGCTGTTGCCATGTACAATGATTTCCTGGTTTCTCTCATTTCCCTTAGCCTCAGTTCATGTAAGTCTCTCCAACGCTTTCTGAAATCATCCTGCTGATCAGTTCTTATAGAACAATAATATTCCATTCATATACCATAACTTATTCATCCATTCTCCAACTGATGGGCACCGACTCAGTTTCCAGTTTTTTGCCACAGTTTTGCTGCCACAAACATTTTTGCACATATGAGTCACTTTCTCTCCTTTATGATCTCTTTGGAATAAAAGCCCAGTAGAAACACTGCTGGATATAAGGGTATGCAATTTGATAACCTTTTGAGCATAGGTCCAAATTGCTCTCCACAATGGTTGGATCAGTTAACAATTCCACCAACAATGTAGTGTTATGGTTTTTCCACATCCACTCCAACATTTGTCATTATCTTTTCCTGTCATCTTAGCCAACCTGAGAGATATGTTGAGGTACCTCACAGACTTGTCTTAGTTTGCATTTCTCTGATCATTAGTGATTTAGAGCACCTTTTCATATGACTAGAAATGATTTCAATTTCTTCATCTGAAAATTGTTTTCATTTTGGAAATGAGGCCTTTATCAGAACCTTTAACTGTGAAGATATTGGAAAAACATTTTTACATTCAAGGGTTCTTATAAAGGCTTCGTTTCTAAAATATATAGAGAACTGACTCTAATTTATAAGAAACCAAGCCATTCTCCAACTGACAAATGGTCAAAGGATATGAACAGACAATTTTCAGATGATGAAATTGAAGCTATTATCACTCATATGAAAGAGTGTTCCAAATCACTATTAATCAGAGAAATGCAAATTAAGACAACTCTGAGATACCACTACATACCTGTCACATTGGCTAAGATGACAGGAAAAAATAATGATGAATATTGGAGGGGATGCGGGAAAAGTGGGGCACTGATGCATTGTTGGTGGAGTTGTGAACGAATCCAAGAATTCTGGAGAGCAATCTGAAATTATGCCCCAAAGTTATCAAACTTTGCATACTCTTTGACCTAGCAGTGCTACTACTGGGCTTATACCCCCAGGAGATACTAAAGAAGGGAAAGGGACCTATATGTGCCAAAATGTTTGTGGCAGCCCTGTTTGCAGTGGCTAGAAACTGGAAAATGAATGGATGGAGAATGGTTGGGTAAATTGTGGTATATGAATGTTATGGAATATTATTGTTCTGTAAGAAATGACCAGCAGGACGAATACAGAGAGGCTTGGAGAGACTTACATGTACTGATGCTAAGTGAAATGACCAGAACCAGGAGATCATTATATACTTCAACAACGATACTGTATGAAGATTCTGATGGAAGTGGATTTCTTTGACAAAGAGACCTAATTCAGTTTCAAGTGATCAATGATGGACAAAAGCAGCTACACTCAAAGAAAGAACACTGGGAAATGAATGTAAACTGTATGCATTTTTTCTTTTTCTTCTCGGGTTATTTTTACCTTCTGAATCCAATTCTCCCTGTGCAACAAAAGAACTGTTTGGTTCTGCACACATATATTGTATCTAGAATATACTGCGACATATTCAACATATATAGGACTGCTTGCCATCTAGGGGAGGGGATGGAGGGAGAGAGAAGAAAAATTGGAATAGAAATGAGTGCAAGGGATAATGTTGTAAAAAAAAATTACCATGGCATGGGTTCTGTCAATAAAAAGTTATTATAATAAATAAAAAAAAGAAAAAATGTTTTCCCAATTTATTGCTTCTCTTCTGATCTTTTATGTATTAGTTTTGAGAAACTGATCAATTTCAGTTGGTTAAATAATGGTGGAGTCACAGTCAGGAGTAAATATTTAGGAGAATATACCATAATAGGATATTGAGTTGATAATAATAGAGAATAATCCCATTATTCATTGGAGGTATCCACATCAATAATCAAGCAAAGATGTAACTAATCAACTTTTCTCTGAGGAACCCAAAGCATCAGTAAAAGTAACCCTCAGAGGATAGAAAAGCTACATATAAATTTTTGGAAATAATCACTATATCAGATGTGTTGAGACAGACACAGCAGGATATTGGAAGACCTGCAGTCAATGCAAAAGTTATTTCTTTTTTCCCCAGAGGATCTTTATTTCTTAGGTGAAAGATTAGATGGGCATCAGGACATGGCAGCTGCCTTACACTGATCCAAACAGAAGTTATCCTGGTCCAATCCCTTGCCTCTTCCCTCAGGTGACATGATCAACAGAAGAATGTTACAGTGAGATGAAAGCCTGGCTTCTCTTCTCACCTGAGACCACAAGAAATATAATCAATTTTAGTTTCATGAAATAGTAGTCAATATTGCTTGTCTGAGATTCTTTAACCTAACATTCTTTAATATTGTTGAAGCACAAATGTAAATTGAATTATCATCAAAACTTCTAGTGAATAAGTCTGTATATTTTATTATTGGAGGCACTGGAGTATCTCCTTTATTTTTTATCTATTAAAACCCAACATAAATGCTTCTCCAAGAAGTCTCCCCAAATTCTCAAAGTTAACACTCTTTCTCCTTTAATACTACATAGTACTTTGTTACAGAAGCCTTATAGCACTTACCTTTGTAAAATTTTCTTACACATTCTTATAGTTCTCTAAGTCCTCAGTCCATTTGTCTACCAGATTGGAAGATTCCTAAGGGTGACACAGTGATCTAGTCAGTGACCATGCCACTGTGGACCCCTTATACAACACAGTTTAACTTTAACATGTGCTAGCACCATTTTTCTCCATAAGTTTCTGAAGTTTAAATAATCAACAAAACAATAAATCAAACCTTGATTCATAAGATTTTCCAATTTCTGGGATATAAAACCTCACACTGAAAATTTAACAACTGATACTCATAAGCATGTATGAAGTGAACCAGCATATTCTTGACTTATAGAATAAATATGTAGAATACATGTAAAATAAATATAAGGTAGTTGGTGGAGGGAAGCTATAAGAATCAGATGGCAGGATCAGGGGAGGCATTGTAAAAATGTTCTCCTTGAAGGGCAGCTAGGTGGTCCAGTAGATAAAGCACCAGCCCCTGAAATCAGGAGTACATGAATTCAAATCTGGTCTCCAATGCTTAACACTTCTTAGCTGTGTGATCCTGGGTAAGTCACTTAACCTCAATTGCCTCAGCAAAAAAAAAAAAAAAAAAAAAATGCTACTTGAGCTCTATTTTAAAGAAATTAATAATTCCATAAGGTGAAAGGAAAAGGAAGTTCATTCCAGGTATGACATGACAGATGGCTGATATGAAAAAGCATAAGAATAGATGATGGAATGCTATATTTGAGGAAATACCAAAAAAAAAAAAAAAAAAAAAAAAGGCAGTTTGGTTGGACAAAAAAGTATAGCGAATAGAGTAAAATATAATGAAACTGGAAAGAGTATCAGAAACCAAGCACATGATAAGTTTGAGAAATATCCAGAGTATCTAGTTTAAAACATCTAAAAGAAGGTCATAATGAAATTAGGATTCAGGAGACACTAAGCAGAAAGAAAAGATGTGAGCTTTAAATTTAATAGTGAGTATAGCTTTGTTCATTTGGATCAAGATTTTACATTGGTGATAGAATTGGCTATGGTAGTGATGATAATGATTTCCTCCCTTTTATTCTTGGTTTCATTGATATGCAATCATTGTGAGTATTTTGTTTTGATCCATGCTTTCTTCATTCTGCATTGTTTCAGATATGTCTTTCTATGCTTATATGAATGCTTCCTATTTAGTACCTATGGCACAATGCTATTTGTCATATAATATAATTTATATTCATTAATCATTAGATACACATCTCATTTCCAACTTGATGCAATAAAAATAATACTCATATAATCTTTTATTGTGACATTAATTGCCATATAGTAAGGAACAATACCGATCTGATTTGGGTCAAAAGATATAGACAAAGTTAGTGTTTTGTTACATAATTCCAAATAGTTTCATAGAATATTTAGATGGATATATAAATATATAAATAATGCTTTTCCACTGCCACTCTGATGTTGAGTTTTTCTATCTTTGTTAATTTGATGGGCAAGATTTGAATAATTCAGGATGTCTTTAATTTATATTTCTCTGATTTGTAGCAACATTGAATATTTTTTCAAACATTGACAGTTTATATTTTTCCTTTTGAAAACATCCATTTGCCATTCATCTATGAAGCATTGGCTCTTGATTTTATGGTTTTATAAAACATCTTTATAGAATGGGTGGATTTTTTAAAAAAGAGTATGATGCCTAAAATGATTATTCCTTGAAAAGACTAAACAATATAATTTTGTTCCTAAGATTAATTATAAACCTGATATGTTAATTGTATATATTTTTTCTTATTGTCAGTGAAAGATCTATGGATACTCCCTTTAATTTACATTTTTAACTATGTTTTTTTTTCTTCTTGTTTATTTTCTTTTAATTAATTCTGCTTAAATTGTGAAGCAAGTGGTTGCCATGGGAAAGTACTGAGATATAGTTATAATTTCCAATAAAAAGTGCAGAAAATATGACTTTTTTTTCTGATACAGAATCTAACAATAGTATTCCCAAAAATGTTTGGAAAAGAATTTTATCATATTGCAAACTAATTAATACTTTTTGCAAATTTTCTGTAAGTTTCACCACATAAAATTTTGAAGGTAAACAAATAAGAAAGAAGTTTTTAAAAAGCTACAAACATCTTTCATTAAACTGATGCTAAGTGAAATGAGCAGAACCAGGAGATAATTATATACTTCAAGAACAATACTGTATGAGGACGTATTCTAATGGAAGTAGATTTCTTTGACAAAGAGAATATTTAACTCAGTTTCAATTGATCAGTGATAGACAGAAGCAGCTACAACCAAAGAAAAAACACTGGGAAATGAATGTAAACTGTTTGCATTTTTTCAGAAACAAAAGTGAATGCAAAGGATAATATTGTAAAAAATTACCTTGGCATGGGTTCTGTCAATAAAAAGTTATAATTATTAAAAAATTATTTTAAAAAATCTTTCATTAAATTGAAGAAGAATTCTTTGACAAGACATTTTCTTTTTTGTTTTTTCATTTTTTATAGCTTTTTATTTACAAATATAGGCATAGGTAATTTTTCAGCATTGACAGTTACAAATCCTTTTGTTCCAACTTTTTCCTTCCTTCTCCCCACTCCTTCCCCCACATGGCAGGTTGACCAACACACGTTAAATATGTTAAAGCATAAGTTAAATACAATATATGTATACATGTCCAAACAGTTATTTTGCTGTACAAAAAGAGTCAGACTTTGAAGTAGTGTACAATTAGCCTGTGAAGGAAATAAAAAATGCAGGCAGACAAAAATAGAGGGATTGTGAATTCTATGTAGTGGTTCATAGTCATTTCCCAGAGTTCTTTCCTTAGGTGTAGCTGGTTCAGTTCATTACTGCTCTATTGGAACTGATTTGGTTCATCTCATTGCTGAACATGGCCAGGTCCATCAGAATTGATCATCATATAGTATTGTTGTTGAAGTAAATAATGATCTTCTGGTCCTGCTTATTTCACTCAGCATCAGTTCATGGAAGTCTCTCCAGGTCTTTCTAAAATCATCCTGTTGGTCATTTCTTATAGAACGATAATATTCCATAATATTCATATACCACAATTTATTCAGCCATTCTCCAATTGATGGGCATACACTCAGTTTCCAGTTTCTGGCCACTACAAAGAGGGCTGCCACAAACATTCTTGCACATACAGGTCCCTTTCCATTCTTTAAAATCTCTTTGGAATATATAAGATATAAGATAGTAACATTGATGGATCAAATGGTATGCACAGTTTGATAACTTTTTGAGCATAGTTTCAAATCGCTCTCCAGAATGGTTGGATGTATTCACAATTCCACCAACAATATATCAGTGTAACAGTTCTCCCACATCCCCTCCAACATTCTGTATTATCTTTCCCTGTCATTCTAGCCAATCTGACAGGTGTATAGTGGTATTTTAGAGTTATCTTAATTTGCATGTCTCTGATTAATAATGATTTGGAGTATCTTTTCATATGGGTAGAAATAGTTTCAGTTTCTTCATCTGAGAATTGTCTGTTCATATCCTTTGATCATTTGTCAATTGGAGACTGGCTTGATTTCTTATAGAGTCAATTCTCTATACATTTTGGAAATAAGGCCTTTATCAGAACCTTTGACTGTAAAAATGTTTTCCCAGTTTATTGCTTGCCTTCTAATCGTGTCTGCATTATTTTGTTTGTACAAAAACTTTTAAATTTAATATAATCATTTTTTTCTATTTTGTGATCAATAATGATCTCTAGTTCTTCTTTGGTCTTAAATTCCTTCTTCCACAGGTCTGAGAAGTAAACTATCCTATGCTCTTCCAACTTATTTATAATTTCATTCTTTATGCCTAGGTCATGAACCCATTTTGACCGTACGGTGTTAAATGTGGGTCAATGCCTAGTTTCTGCCATACTAATTTCCAATTTTCCCAGCAATTTTTGTCAAACAGTGAGTTCTTATCCCAAAAATTGGGGTCTTTGGGTTTATCACACACTAAATTATTAAAGTTATTGGCTGTTTTGTCCTTCAAACTTAACCTATTCCTCTGATCAACTAGTCTATTTCTTAGCCAATAACAAATGGTTTTGGTAACCGCTGCTTTATAATATACTTTTAGATCTGGTACAGCTAGGCCCCTTCTTTTGATATTTTTTTCATTAATTCCCTTGAAATTCTTGATCTTTTGGTTTTGCATATGAACTTTGTTGTTATTTTTTCTAGGTCATTAAAATAGTTTTTTGGGAGTCTGATTGGTATAGCACTAAATAAATAGATTAGTTTAGATAGTATTGTCATCTTTATTATATTTGCTTGCCCAATCCAAGAGCAGTTAATATTTTTCCAATTGGTTACATCTGACTTTATTTGTGTTGAAAAATATTATAATTTTGCTCATAAAGTTCCTGATTTTCCCTTGGCAGATAGATTCCTAAATATTTTATACTGTCAGTAGTTACTTTAAATGGAATTTCTCTTTGTAACTCTAACTGTTGGATTTTGTTAGTGATATATAAGAATACTGATAACTTACGTGGGTTTATTTTGTATCCTGCAACCTTGCTAAAGGTATGGATTACTTCTAATAGCATTTTAGCAGAATTTCTGGGGTTCTCTAGGTATACCATCATATCATCAGCAAAGAGTGATAGTTTTGTTTCCTCATTATCTACTCTAATTCCTTTCATCTCTTTCTCACCTCTCATTACCAAAGCTAGCATTTCTAATACAATATTGAATAGTAACAATGATAGTGGGCAACCTTGTTTCACTTCTGATCTTATTGAGAATGGTTGCAGTTGATCCCCATTACATATGATGCTTATTGATGGTTTTAAATAGATGTTACTGATTATTTTAAGGAAAAGTCCACTTATTCCTATATTGTCAAGTGTTTTTAATAGGAATGGATGTTGGATTTTATCAAATGCTTTTTCTGCATTTATTGAGATGATCATATGGTTTTTGTTAATTTGGCTATTAATATGGCCAATTATGCTGATAGTCTTCCTAATATTGGACCAGCCCTGCATTCCTGGTATAAATCCTACTTGATCATGGTGTATTATCCTGGGAATGATTTTCTATAGTCTTTTTGCTAATATCTTATTTAAGATTTTAGCATCCATATTCATTAGGGAAATTGACCTACAATTTTCTTTCTCTGTTGTCAACCTACCTGGTTTAGGTATCACTATCCCTCCCCCCTCCCTTTGAATCCCTTCCCCTTTGTTGTACCCTTCCCTTATTACTCTTTTTCCTTTTCCCTTTTCCTCTTGCACTTTTTTAATGAAGTGAGAGAAGATTCTTTGTAAAACAAAAATGTCAATTATTTTCTCTTTGAGTCAACTCTGATGAGAATAAGATTCACACAATGTTCCTCCCCCCTCTCTAAGTTCCCTCAGATATGATAGGTTTCCTTTGCCTCATCATGGGATGTAGTTTCCCTCTTTATCTCCCCTTTTCCCTTTTTCTGACACTATCCCCTTTCCATTTCTACTTCCCTTTTTTTAATGTTATATCAGTAAAATCAAATTATACATGTGGTCTTTATGTATATCCACAACAAAAATACAGTTCTCAAGAGTTCCTTTTACATTTTTCTGCTTCTCTTGAGTTGTATGGTTGGAGATCAAATTTTTTGTTTAGATCTGGTTTTTTCCTTAGAAACAAATGGAATTCCTCTGTTTCATTAAATGTCCACCTTCTTCCATGGAAAAAAAATCCTCAGCTTAGCTGGGTAGTTTATTCTTGGCTATATTCCAAGTTCTTTTGCCTTTCAGAATATCAGATTCCAGGTGCTTCAATCCTTTAATGTGGAGGCAGTCATGTCTTGAGTGATCCTTATTGTGGCACCTGGGTATTTAAATTGTTTTTTCCTGGCTGCTTGTAATATTTTTTCCTTAATCGGATAGTTCTGAAATTTGGCTACAATATTCGTTGGAGTTTTTATTCTAGGGTCTTTTTCAGAAGGTGTTTGATGAATTCTTCTTTGCCATCTTGGCTCTGCCCTACCCAACAAGACATTTTCTTGCCATATTCTTGAATGCTTATTAGGCTTATGTTAAGAAAGACAATTAAAAAAATATATGAATTTATTTTCCCAATATGGACACTTCAATACAGATTGTGTGGTGTCAGTTTTTCTCCTTGTTCAATACTTTATTTAGTATTTTGAGTGTTGAAATATGCAAATAAACAACCAAATTATTTAAATAGATGCTTTCTTAATTCTTCCCCTTTTTGGTGGAAGGGTTGTTTTCAATAATTCAAAACATATCTATCTTAGCTACATGATACCCTTATATATTATTTCATTTTCAAAGAATTATAAATTTGAAGCTGTGAAAACCCTAGAAAGCAGCTAGAATCCTCCTTTCATTCTATTGATGATAAAGATAAAACCTGTGGAGATTTAATGACTTAACTAGATCAAAAAGGAAAAAAAAATTCTCAAAAGTAAAATTAAAAGAATTTTGCCATGGACCCAAAGTTAAAGAAATATACATAGGTAACAATGAATTTTCTATCTAAGTATCAGTCTAGCTAAGTTATAATCTCCCGATTCACAGAAGGAGTATTAAGATAGTATGTTGACATCAGATTTAAGCAATTAATAAGGTAGAGAGCAAAGAAATGAAGTTCATTATCCCATTAGGTTTAGAATCGGTATTATACCAGAATCAGTTGAAGGATCTAAGGGTGTTAAAAGACAAAGAAAAGACTTGAAGCAAAAGTGAGGGAAAATACAACAACTATGTCATGTTCTCAAGATTGTAGAACAAGGAGCAGATGTAAAAAGAAGACAAATTAAAGTTCAATGTCTTTCTCTTGGATTTGGACCAATCTAAAAGAATGGCAAATAAAATGTAGATGAACAAATTTTTGAAAAATGAAAACAAAAATGTATGGTGTCTTCCAAGAGGAGCTGCAAAATAATATACATGTCTCATAGAATCAAATGAATGTTTTGTAAAGATTGAGAATGTTTTAAGGCACAGAAATTTTGCAATTCAATGTAAAAACAAAGGCAGAAACAATAAACACATCTTTTACAGATTGTAACACATCCAAATAGTAATCAGAAGAGGGAGTGAAAGAAGAAAAACAGTCTTAAAAAAGAGATTTAACTGTGAAAGTCTTTATAAGGAGTGGGTCAAAGAACAGATCATAGGAATAATAATTATGCAAAAAAGAATAATGATGAAACAAAAAATTTGATTCAGCTAAAGAAGTGCTCAAACAAGAATCATATGCCTAAAGCACACATTAACCACATTTTAAAAGAGTAAATTAATGAACTTGGAAGAATGTGGGAAAAGAAAAAGAAAGGAAGGAAGGAAGGAAAGAAAGAAGGAAAGAAAGAAAGAAGGAAGGAAAAAAGGAAGGAAGGGAAGGAAAGAAGGAAGGAAGGAAGGAAGGAAGGAAGGAAGGAAGGAAGGAAGGAAGAAAGGAAAAAAAGAAGGAAGGAAGGAAGAAAGGAAGGAAGGAAGGAAAGAACAAAAAATTCAGGCATCTTCAGCTCTTTGGAGACAGCACTTTTTTATCATGAGTCTCTTAGGCTTGTCATATCAATGAATTGTTGAAAACTGCTAAGTCATTCACTGTATAATTTTGCTCTTACTGTGTATGATGTTCTCCTGATTCTGTTCACTTCTTTCTACATTAGTTCATGTAAGACTTTCCAGTTTTTTTTTCTAAAATCATAATTCTAATCATTTCTAATAGCACAATAATATTCCATTACAAACATACACCACAACTTATTAGACAACACAAAAGGAGTGCTATAAATATTATGGTATACATAGGTCCTTTTCCTTTAAAAAAATGTTTTTTCTTTGGCATATAGACCCAGTGAGTGGTAGTTCTGGATCAAAGGTGTGGACAGTTTTAAAGGCCTTTGGGCATAGTTCCAAATTGCTCTTCAGAATAATTGTTCATAATTCCACCAAAGGTACATTAATGTCCTAGTTTTCCCATACTCACCCTAACACTGAAAATATATTCTTAACCAAAGCAATAAATAAAGGCAATTATGAAAGATAAAATGGACAGCTTGTTATATGAAATTAAGTTTCTGCACACACACAATACATTGAGGATAAGAAGGGAAAGAACTGTGTGCATGTGTTTGTGTTTGTGTGTACAACCAAAAACCATTCTCCAAATAAATAAAGGGCCAAATAATAGAAACAAAAAGTTCACAAAATGATTTTAAACTATTCAGAGCTAAGATGGTGGAGAGAAGCCAGGAAGTTGCCTGAGCTCTCCCCAGTTTCATGCAGAAACAATGCTAAATCAGGTCTTTAAGTATATTCTGGAGTGACAGAAGTCACCAAAAAAAAAGTGGGGTAAAACAATTTTCCAGCTTAAAAGGACTTCAGGAAAGGCCAGTTTCATTTGGGTAAAAGGGAAGTCTGTCGCAGCACAGACACAGTGCAGTAAATCTAGCAGGAGCTAGAGCTCTGAGTCACAGCAAAGATCAGCAGCAAAGAAACCTCAATTCTGACTTAGCAGGCTAGCTGTGAGGTTTTCAATCCCAGTGCAAAAGACAAATTGTGAACCCCTAAATCCCAACACAACAGGATTGTCTAAGCCAGGCCAATTTAGTGAAGAGGGAAAGCTGGAAGCACCTCCAGCCCAGCAAGAAAGCCAGTGATGACATCCCTATCCCCGCTGCAAAAGAAGCTAGGAAAAGTCTCCTCTATGCCTAGGAGCAGAATTCAACTTTTTAAAATGAGCAGAAAAATAAAAGGAGCCTTGACCATAGAAAGCTACAATGGCAACAGGAAAAATCAGATAACAATTAAAAAAGGACAGCAATAGTAAAATGCCTACATGTGAAGCCTCAAAGAGGAATATGAATTGCTTTCAAATGTTCAAAAGATTCTCTTGGAAGAGCCCAAAATACCCCAAATCAAGTAAGAGATATTAAAAAATATATATGGGAAAAGAAATAAGCTATATAGGAGAATCATGAGGAAAAAAGTCAACAGCTTAGGGAACAAAGCACAAAGATAGATTGTTGAAAATAACTCATTAAAATTAATTTGGTGAAATAGGGGAAAATATGCTGAAGAAAACAATTCCTTTAAAATTGGCCAAATTAGGGGGGAAAAGGTAAAAAACTAATTGAAAAAAATAATTTATTCTTTTTTCTTCCAAGACAACTGGGGTTAAATGGCTCCCCAGAATCAAAAAGCTTGTGTTGAGTATATGAGGTTGGACTTAAACTCAGGTCCTCCTGACTTCAGGGCTGGTGCTTTAAACACTGTACAATCTAGCTGCCCCTAAAATAAGTCATTAAAAATTAGAATTCAACAAGTAGGAGCTGATGATTCAATGAGACATTAAGAATCAGTCAAAAAAAAAGAAAGTGAAAAATAGGAGAAAATTTAAAATGCTTCATTGAAAAAAAAAACTGATCTAGAAAATAAATTCAAGAGAAACAATCCAAAATTTATTGAACTACCTGAAAGCCATGATCAAAAAAAAAAAAAAAATCTGGACAACATCTTTCAGAAAATCATGAAGGAAAACTACCTTGATAAAGTAGAATCAGAGGATAAAATAGTCATTAAAAGAATCTACTGATCACCTCCTAAAAGAGATTCCAAAATTAAAACTCTAAAGAACATTGTAACTAATTCCAGAATTACCAGATCAAGAGAAAAAGGCTGCAAGAAGCCAAAAAGAAACAACTGAAATATTAAGGAGTTACCATCAGAATTAGCCAGGATTTAGCAGCTTCTACTTAGATTAGAGAGTTTGGTACGTGATATTCTGGAAGACAAAAAAGTTAGCAAGAATCAACTACCCAGAAAATCTGAGCACAGTCTTTCTAGGGAAAAGATGAATCTTGAATGAAATAGAGGACTTTCAATCATTTCTGATGAAAAGGCCAGAACAAAACAGAAAATCAATTTTCAAATACAAGACTCAAGAGAATCATAAAAAGGTAAACAGGAAAAAAAAACAATGTTATTTAAAGGTTAAATTGTTTACATTCTTACAAGGGAAGATGATAATATAATTCCTGAGAACTGTATCTTTATTAGTGTAGTTAGAAGGACTATACATAGACAGAGGGTATGGGTATAAGTTGACTTTGATGTGATGATATAAAAAAAAAAAAATTAAGTGCTGGGAAAAGAATTAAATTGTAAGAAGTGGAAAAGAAATGCAAAATGAGGTAAATTATATCACACGAAGAGACAAAATCCTATTATAGTACAGGGAATGAAAGGAGAGGGATAAGCATTGTTTGAACTCTAATTTCATTGGATTTAGGTCAAATAAGCAATAACATGCACACTTAGTTTGGTACAGAAATTCATTTTACCCTATAGAGAAGTAGGAGGGAAAAGGAAAAGTTGGCAGAAGGGAGGGGGCCAGAGCAGAAGGGGAAAGTACAGAAAGAGGAAGTGGCTGATATAAGGAAGGGAAAATAGAGAAAGATAAGGGTCAGAAATAAAACACAGGTGGGGAAGAAAGGGGTTAAAAAAGATAGAAAACTATATTAATAGGGGAAAAGAGGATGGGAAAAAAAAGCAGCTTTATAATTGTAACTGTCAATGAGCATGAGATGAACTCTCCCATAAAATGGAAGTGGATATAAGAATAGATTAAAAGTCAGAATCTAAGTTGTAATATATGAATGTATCAGAATATTATTGTTCTATAAAAAGTAATGAGCAGACTAATTTCAGAAAAGCCTAAAAAAAACCTTACATGAACTGATTGATGCTGAGTGAGGTGAGTAGAATCAGAACATTGTTCACAGCAACATGAAGATTATGTAGTGATCAGCTATGATAGATTTAGCTTTTCTCTACCATACAGTGATGCAATTCCAATAAGTTTGTGATGGAAAATGCCACCCATATCCAGGGAAAGAACTGTGAATATTGAAAGATGATCAAAACAAACTATTTTCACTTTTTTTCTTTCTTGTGTTTTTTTCCTTTTTGTTCTGATTTTTCTTTTACAATATGACTAATTGGGAAAATGTTTAAAATGAGTGTATATGAATAATCTATATCAGATTGTTTGCTATTAGGGAATGCTAGAGGTAAAAGGCAAGGAGGGAGGGAACATTAGAACTCAAAATCTTACAAAGATGAATGTTGAAAATTATCTTTATATATAATTGGTAAAAATAAAATACTATTAAGAATGAAAAAGAAATTTAAACTATTAACCACATATGTTCCAAATCATTAATAATTAGGGAAATACAAAAGAAACAACCCTGCAGCTTCACATCAACTCAACAAATAAGAAAAAAATGGCAAAGTAGGGGAAGAATCAATTTTGGAGAAGTTTGGGAAAGACAAGGTATAGTAGTGTATTATTGGTAGAGCTATAAATCAATATGAACATTTAGGAAAAAATTTGAAAATTTGCATCTAAAGAAACTAAAATATACATATCTTTTAACTTAGAGATTCCCTCACAAAGTACATACATTAAAGAGGCAACTGTAATAGAAGTGTCCATATGCATCATTTATAGTACTACTTTTTGTAGTAGCAGAGAATTGGTTATTGCACAATATAATGTCTGGATTCACTCACTGGAAGATTTCAGTACCGGCCCAAATCCTGATCATGGGTGAGGAGTGAAGGGCACAATTCATGTGGATAGTCAAACATGGAGTCCACTTATTCCAAATTCTCTCAGACTTATATACCCTAATACCCTTATATAACTATAGCACACTGCATATGTGCTAATTATATACTGCTCATGTGGAACCACATAAACAACTTGCTATTGTGTGTATATGTCTCTTTGCCACTTAGTATAACTCAGCTTTAATTACAACACAGGTTGTCATGCTCCCTTCTTCTGAGGAAAACTGAGATGTCTCTAGCAGGGATGAGGAGCCAAACCAGACACATCAGCAAGTTCCCTGTCTGAGCTGGAGGGTCTTATATCCCACCCAGAGTTCCCCCACTATCTGTGACCCTCTGCAGCACTTCATTCTCAAAGAGGACCCAAATGATGTCACTATGTTGGAGTCAAGTCAGAGTGTGTTGACTCTGGCTAATCAAATGAATACAAACTCAAAATGTTTTACCCCAAGGTGGGCACAAATAATCCGTGAATATTTGGGGAAGAAATTTATTTAAATTTGCTCATCTAACATTGCTTTAAGTTACTAGAATTCTGCTTGCTCATAGGTCATAGTGCCTTTTTTTTTTTTTTTGACATGGCGTGCCATGCTGGGTAGTCCTTTGCCAGTATCTCCTATGTCTCAAAATTGATTCCAGAATTCTTCAGAGAGACCTTGAGCATGTTCTTGTATTAATTTTTTTTCTGATCACATGTCTTTCTTGCATGAATTCTCCATAAAAAAATATTTTGGGCAAAGTGTACATTTGGCATTCAGACTACGTGACCTGTCCATCAGAGCTGTATTTTCTGCAGTAGAGTTTAGATTGAGTAAAGCAAGGTTTTGTGTTTGCTCCTATGCTGTTTAGCATATTTCAGCAGTATTTTCAGATACCTTTAATAAGGACAAACACTGCATCAGGGTCAAGAACTACACTGATGGTAAATTATTTAACTTCAAAAGGCTGCAGACCAAGGTGAAAGGAAGTGCATGACTTTTCTGTTCACAGATGAATGCATATTCATTTCAGTCTCTGAAGCTGAGAGGTAACTAAATATGGATGAATAATCTGCTGCTTATAATAATTCTGATCTAACACCAAAAAAAAATAGATTCTCCACCAACCAATACTACACCATCCATATATGAAACCAGTTACAGCAAACAGAGTTTGAATGCTTTGGATAAGTTCACTTACCTTTGCAGTATTAATGAGTTTGATCCATGTATTATTAGAGGAGAGAAAAGGTTTAAGGCTATCTACCAAACTGAAGGTCTATAGAGCCATTGTGCTGACTCTTTGTGTATACCTGTAAAATCTGTACAGTATTCCATCATCATTCTAGGAAACTGAATTACTTCCATTTGAATTGTCATAGGAAGATTCTATTATTACCTAGAAAGATAAGGTATGGAACACTGAAGTCCTTTCTCAGATTAAACTGCCAGGCAACTAATTAGAAACAAAGCAAATGTCCACCAGACAGTGACAACTCAAGTGTATGAATTTAAACAAAGATTTCTGTGCTATAAGAAAGGACAGATATAATGACTACAGAGAAGCATGGAAAGATCTACATAAATTAATGCACAGGGAATTAAAGAGAACCAAGAGAACAATGTACATGGGAAGAAAAACCATAAAATAAAAAAAAATAATAAATGTTATAGGATATAAAGAATAAACCTGATCCCAAAGGAGAGAGGAAAAGACTCTTTTGTAGAGATAGAATGTACTTAGGTGTGAATATTGCATATATTTTTAGATAGTTTTTAGTATAGTGTGTTTTTGTTGATTATTTTTTATTTCTATTCTTTTAAAAATTTATTGATACATGATATGGCTTTCTGGAAAGAATAGAGAGAAGGAGAAATTTAGGACAAATATTATTTAGGAGAAATAAAATATAAATTTAGGAGAAGTATTAAAACTTATCAATTAAAATGTATTTTAATCACCCTCAAGATGCAGTCACACAACATTCCCACAAAAAAGACAAAACTAGTTTAGAAATCTATACTGTTTAAGGGACTTTGGGAGCTTTCTTAGAATTAATTTCCACAGTTTATCAGTTCCAAACCAAGCACAGTGGTCAGAAAAAGAAAAAGTAACTGTCCACCAAAAAAGGGAGCCAAAGAGACTATGTTGTTGTCAGGTTTGACTCAGAACCAGATCCAACAAAAATGATGTGGTTCTTTGACTAGCCACAAGAAAAGAGTACCACAAAGATATGAAATCAGGCAAAGAGCCACAAGAAAAGGGTTGATGCAGCCCTTAGTACAGCCACAACAAAAGAAGAAGCAAGACCTGTGTGTGTTTTCTCTAGATTCTTATAATCGCTTCCGGTCTAGTCAAAGACGTATAATTTTCTTCTACCATCTTGCCTGCTTGTAAGCTTGTTCTGAGGCCTGGAAACAAAATTGTCCTTTTGTGTTTTAAATTCGATGTTGTATTATGAAATCATGACATTTAGAAAGATAAGGGATTTTGTTGTTGCAATGACTCCATTTGGGATTTTCTTGGCAAAGATACTGGAGCAGTTTGCCATTTCATAGTCAAGAAACTGAGGTAGACAGGGTGAAGTGATTTGTCCAAGGTCACCCAAGCTAGTAAATGTCTGAGATTTGAACTCAGGTCTTCTTGACTGAAGGCCCATCACTCTATTCACTTCACCACCAAGCTGACCAATAAGGTACCTTGGGATCATTTATTCCAACAACCATATTTTGATGAGAGAAAACAGTCCTAGAAAACTTTAGGGATTCACCCAAGATCAAAAAGTTACTAAGTAACATAGATTCAAACCCAGATATTATAACCCCTGGGGATATTTCCTCTCTACAAAGGGCAGGCCAAATCTTAGGACTGAAGGATATGCCCCATCATTCTCTTCTCAATTGAGTCATACAAGTAATGTTTGACTTATTTTCCCCTAAGACTTATTATTATTTTGATTGGAATTTGAGGAATGACAAAGAGGTAGATGATTATTTATATTCATCCTTTTTTAAATAGTTAAAAAATCCCCAAAGTGTCCACTAAAAACTGTGACAGTAAGAAGCAGCTCTTTGAAATATATTTTCCTATTATATATATATATTTTTTTCTTGCAGCATATATATGTATGTATAATATAATATGTTTTATATATAAATGTATATATATATATATATATATGTAGAAAGAGAGAGATAATTATATATTTATATACCTAATGTATTTGGACAGTGTTATTTCATTATGAAAGTTTTGTTCTTAATATGTCTCTGCCCAAATCCCAAACTGAGCATATAATAAAAAATGCAGAGAAAATGTAAAACAGAACTGAAAAAAAAAAAAAAACATTTTTAACTGACAACTCTGATAATTTACTTGGAATTCTAATAAGAATTCCAAACCACTTCTTGCCATTGACGATGATATTACAACATTTGGACCACCAAATGTCAAGAGCCAAAACCTCCAGAGTCTAAAGTAATTCAATTTTGAACTCCTACATTACAGTGAATGTGTAATCACACACTCCCAAGTCATCCTTTCTCCAGCTAAGCCCAGCCTGTCTATTCCAGTCATTTTCTTAATATTAATATTCATATCTCTCCTCTCCCACCTCTTCTTCTGGGAATATTTCTTAACTTGAACGTAATAAAACCACCAGCCAGTCTATCAACAAGCATTTACTAAGTGCCTACTAGGTGCCAAACATTGTGCTGAAGGCTAACTATAGCTGACTATGAAGCATATGTTCTTTCATAGCTGCCTATTAAACTTTGCAAAGTTTTAACACTGTCCCTTTGTCTTTCAACTAGTAGGTAGGTAGTACAGTAAATAGAGAGCTAGTCTTGGAGTTGAGAAGACTTGAATTCAAATATATCCTTAGATACTTATTAGCTCAATTAACTTGTTTACTTCAATTTCTTCACCCATAAAAAGGGTATAATGATAATCAAGTGAGACAATATTTATGATGTGTTTAACAAAGTATCCAGATTGTTATTGTTCACTTTTTTAGGGGAACTCTTAACTCTTCATAATCTTGTGGACCATAGCACACCAATGTTACTAAGTTGGCCATGGGGTTTTCTTGACAGAGACATCATAGTGATTTGCTTTGCTATTTCTTTCTCCAGTAAATTTAGACAAACAGAGACTAAGTGACTTGCCCAGGATCACAAAAGAATTAAGTATCTGAGGTTAGATTTAAACTTGGGTCTTCCCAACTCGAGGTCCAGTGCTCTATCCACAAAGTCATCAAGCTGCCTACATATAAATGCAAACTCTCAGGCCTCATACAAGGAAATCCATAAGCATTGTACTCAAATGAAGAAACAGCTAAATGATGAAAAAGCACTTATTAAGTGCTTCCTACAGTCAAGCACCATACTAAATAAAGAGGATGAAAACACAAAAGCCAGACAGTCCCAGCCTCAACGAGATTATATGAAATTATATGAAGACTATAGGCTAATAGCTAGAGTGTAGGAAATCTCAGAGGTAGATAGGACATAAGGGAGGTAATTGACATGTTTTTTTCAACTGCATTGGTAGAATTGGAGTGATTATGAACTCCAGGACAATTTTGAATTGATATCCTACATTATCAAGACCCAGGCTACCATAAACATGTGTATTACTCCTGTTAATTAAGACCTTCACAGGAAGAGTTGGAGAGTCAATATTGTGTAAGGAAAGAAGCAGAGACATGGATACAGAAGAGACTTGATTTCAGGAAAGATATAGCTTGAAATTCCTAGCTGGAAACTTATTTGAAAGAGAGAGAGAGGCCACATATTTTTTTCTGAGTCTTCAGTGAGATGAGATCCTTGCATGGTGTCATGACCTCAGTAATAAAGTCCTACCTTCAATTCCTGCCTCTCTGACATACTGATTGTATAACCCCTAGGGAAACCACCAGCCCCTCAATTCTCTAAAATTTTCTAAAAGTTGATTGCAAGTTCCTTAAAGGTAAGGATTGTGTGTGTGGGGGGGTGCTTTTCTTTGTCTTCCTTGACACCTAACACAATGTGTAAGAACATAAGAAATGTTTAATAAATGTTTGTTGACTTATTGGCAGACTTATAATGATAAAGGGAGTTCTCTCACTGGAAGTTCCCTATACCTATAAAATCAACAGATTTAGCAGTTTCCTTCCCTTCAAAATTAGGGAAAGGGTTGGAGGACAGTATGTCTTACATCACCAGGGTTGTTAAATAGTTTTCTAAACCTTAAAGTGAGATGATATTATCCTTTCCAAGAATGGTGAGTTACCTCCATTCTTCATGGAAACAATAAAATAGTTTTGTTGGAAAAGGTTCCATAAATCTCCACCCAAAAAAATTCCTATAGGAATGAGACCCACTCAAATGTAAACTGGCAGTGTTGATGAGACTCATTATTTGTTGGCCATATAATCTGAGTAATCTCTTTTACTCTTGGGGACCCTCTAAGTAGAGCAGTATTTGGCAGAAATTAGAGACTCAAGACAGCCAAGATGTATTTTGAGAGAAGGTAAAGGAAGCTATGAGCTTTTAAGAGAGATTCCTCCACAGCTCAACTTCACATGCATAAAACTAAATCTTTTGTGCCTGGGAGAACATGAGAAAAGTGTCAAAGAACTAAGGAACTCAGTCCAAAAAGGAGAAAGTGTTCCTGACACTAAACAAATGATTTTAGAATAAAGGTAAAAAGTTCAAGTAAATGAGCCAGATTAGACAAAACAGCTCATGAAAGTATAAGAATAATTCTAAATATCAAAGAGCTAATAATGATGATAATGACAATGATAAAGGCCAATGTGTGTGTATATGTGTGTGTGTGCTATTTGTATAGTGTTTATAATCTGTTAAAATTTATATATTCCAGGCATTGTGCTAAGCATTTTTTATGATTAGTGTTTCCTTTGATTCTCAATATAAATATGAATGGTAAATGCTATTATTATCTTCATTTTTAAATTGAGGAAACTAAGGCACAAAGAGGTGAAGTGACTTGCACAGAGCCATAGAGCTAGCAAGTATCTGAGGCTACATTTGAACTCAGGACTTTCAAACTCCAGACCCAGCGTTCTATCTACTACTACACCTAGCTACCTAAAAGAGATTATAGTAAAGGGCAAAAGGAAGACGTTGCTCAGTCCAGAATCAAAATCTAAAATCAGAGTATTTAGAAAGAGAAAGAAGCCTCATAAATGCTCTAATTCAATCCACAGAATAATGGTCCCTCTTATATCCAGGAAAGACTGAGGGGATGGGGGAAATTCCTTCATTCCTACTTCCATGACTGAGAAGAACTCATTTCTCCCTAGTGAGTGAAATTTCCTCAGTTGAAAGATCAGGAGATTGAACTCCATGACTTCCAACACACTTTCTAACTCTAAATTGATGGCACTATCATTTTTAATATATTCAGCCCAGCTACTGGAAAAGAGGAAAACAGCTATCATATATATAGCACTTTAAGGTTTGCAAGGCACTTTGCAGTTACCTCATTTGATCCTCATAACAACTCTTCCAAAGAAGCGCTGTTATTCTCTCTATTTTACAGTTGAGAAGACTGAGGCAAACAGAGATGAAGTAACTTCTCTAGGCTTATTAGCTAATAAGTATCTGAGGTTACTTACTTATAGTTATATAATTTCTCCTTAAAATAGCTCTTCATTGATTAACTCTTTTATTATTATCATCTTTAATTGTTGTTGTCATATACTTATTTTATGTGTAATTCCCTAGACATTCACCAAATACATTTCATTTATTATATAGATTAATAGTTTTCCAGATATTTAACACATGATCTTTATCTCACCACATGTCAACACTTCCCCAAGACACTTCAAGCTACTTCTTTCTCTGCTAGTCACCTTCGTTTATGGTTTCTGTAGGTCTGTCTTTAATTCTCAGCACCAAAGGGCCATCACTTTCTTTTCCATTAATTTCATATCATTGCCCCTTCCTATGCTATACATTTTAGGCAAACTGGTCTCCTAACTGTTGCTGACATGTCATCTGCATCCAGGCCCTAAAACAAAAGCTTTTCTAGGTCAGCAATCTTTTTACTCTTTGCCTACCCCTCAGGAAATACATGGCATCTTTCATAAATGATCTGTTACCTTTTCCTATTTTCTCAGATATATAAACATTTTTTCCCTCTTACAATCACTTTGGTTTACTTTGCATGCACTTTGAAGTTACCTACATTAGTATCTAGTTAATTCCTTCAATTGAATATAAATTCCATGGGTCCAAGGATTTCTTAATTTTTATCTTTGCATTTCTAAGTACTTTGAATAATATCTTGTCTATAGTGGGCACTTAAATTTTTTTTTTAATTAAATGGCCTCCAGTGATTTCACTAAATCATCATCCTTTCCACATAAAACATTTTCTGTTTTTTTTTTTTCCTAACTGCTCATGACTTTCTGCTCCAACTACCTTGTATTTTACTTATTTAGGTTTATTTCTACTTTTTCACTTTATATTTAAGTTGTTTATATTTATGACAACCATTTAATGCATTTTAAAATATCATTTTAATTAATGTTTTGCCTATTTTTATCTAAGTTCTTTTTAAGGAAAAGTTTGTTTGTTTATTTTTTTGGTTTGTTTTTTTTTTTTTTTTGGTTTTGGTTTTGTATTTGTAAACTCAGCGCTTGATATACTGTTTCAAAATGTTTTTAAAAAATACTTGATAAATTTTTTGATGGAGTCGCACATATTTTCTTTCCTTCAGTATGTTTTCTTCTTATCCCAGTCAAAGCTGGAATGAGCTTTTGAAGCCATCTGATCCATTCCTTCTAGTCCTATGGATGAGTAAACTTATGTCCAGAAAATTAAAATATCTTGATAAACTCTCCAAGGTAGTAACAATGGGACAAATACTCATCTGGAAAAAAATTGTGACCATTTCTACTCCATCCTCACAATTCTATATGCCGATTAAAGATGGTAAAAATCGCATTCAGAGATTGATTTTTCAGGTTCATTTAATCTTTGAGGAAAAAACAAAACAATGTTTACCATTTCCTTTCCTGCAGCATTTTGTTTCTTAACAGTGGGACAAGCTACTGTGAAGAAATATGTGTTTTTAACCAAGTTAAATGTCTGATATTGTTCTTTGGCTACCTATGAAAAGAACTAAAGCACAAAACTCAAGAGCTGGATTAGAAATTTAAAAGTATGAGTATTAGGAGAAGGAGAGAATGTGACTGAGATGGCAAAAAACTTGGCTTAATAAAAACCTATTCTTCTGTCCTGAACTCATTGTGCATACTTATTATTTAGGAATTATTTTGTGGGGAGATAGATGAAGAAAATGTGAGAAGGGGAAGAATAAAATAAGAAAGTAGACTTTACCTAATTTGATAGGATAAAATCTATAAATATACCACACTGGAATATGTGAAGAAGGTTTCTGTATTTATATTAAAAGGGACAAAAAAGCAGTAAAAAAGCAGCTCACCAATAATGGAGTAATTTAAGGGGGAAAATCAGACTTGGTACCTCCTTTCCAACTGCTCATTTGTTTATAACAAATAGTAAAACTTTAATTTTACTAAATGGGTAACTGAACCCCAGAATTATTTTATGATTATTGGACAAATGTACCTTGCCTTATTATGGTTTAGTTGAAAGAGATGAGAATTTAGTAAATATATTAGTTAACTAATGTAGGCTAGAATGAAGTTTCTCAATGACAGGACCCAATCTTGAAATAGGAAGGGTTAGGCTAAGAATACATCTTACAGTTTTGTGGAAAAGAAGCTCTACTTTTCTGCATTGTGGCCTGATGACTGAAAGAGATATTTAGAAAAAAAAGAGAACAAAATCTTCTCTGCTATCACCTGTTGCCTAAAAGATGATAATCCCTCCTAATGGAGAAAAGGAAGCAGGACTATAGAAGCTTCTGTAAATTCCAGCTAATATCTCTGCTCTTTCTGAAAGATTATATAATTATTTACCCCATTCAAGGAACAGCTCAGCCCAGTACAGATATAATCTGGCCCAATAACCAGGCCAGGGATATTAAGCTCAGAATGAGCTGAAGCTGACTATGAATGATAAAGAGAACAGAAAGGTGTTGGTATTCCTTTTTTAAACTATATTAAGGGAAAAGGTAAGAACAACAACAACAAAAAAGAATCACTGCTGAGAATGGATTGTCATTGATAGAGGGAGAGGAGATTCAGTGGGAAATGTAGGTGATACAAAAATATAATATACCAATAAATTTATTTTAATGAAAGAATGGATAGGACAAATATCAGAGAATAGAATAAAAAAATTGTTTATCTCTTCTTTCACTTCTCTTTTCTTTACCAAGAATTTTGTTTTATTATTATTGAAAGTATTATCATTGTTCCAATCTCTGGGTTTGTAACTTCATTATCATCTTCAATTCATTCTTCCTCACATCACATATCCAAATAAGCTGCCAAGTCTTGCCATTTCTACCCCTATATCTATCTCTTCCATCTAACTCCTTTTATCTAGTCACTTGGAACTCTAATCTTAATTCTCTCACCTAACTCTTGTCCAATTATGCTATCAGACACACTTAACTCTAACCATGTCTAACATCATTTTATTTAAGTCCCTTAACACATAATAATAATAATGATCATAATAATCATAACTAACATTTGTAAAGCCCTTTCTATGTGCCAGGCACTGTACTAAGCATTTTAGATAACTTTGCAGCAACTTTGGGAGGTAAATGTTATTATTATCCTCATTTAACTTATGAGGAAACTAAGGCAAAGAAGAGTTAAACGACTTTCTCAGACTCACACAACTAGGAAGTATTTGAAGCTGAATTTGAATTCAGGTCTTCCCAATTCCAGATCTAGCACTTTATCTATTATCAAGCACATATTATGTGCAGGATACCATGTCAAGTGTAAAGAACACAAAAGCAAAGTTATAAACAATCCCTATCCTCAAGTTGCTTATGTTTTACTTCATCATATGTTGAAAATATTCACCACCAGTTTGAGTTCATGATATCAGCTCATAAGATTTTGGACTAGAATTAAATGTCATAGATCTTATTTAGAATGCCACTAATTCATCTAAATCCTATATTTAGACCATCAAAAAGGCATAAATTAAACCATCCTGCCCTGCTGACTCCTCTTAAAAATTACATTTTAATAATTTTGTGCAATGAATTTAAATGGATTTATAACAAAATGTATACACAAATAATTCATTTATATGATTTCCTATTAGTTCAACCAAATTTTAGTCATTTTTCTCTTTTGTCAACCTTTGTTGTTGTAAAAGGACCTGAGATTTAGTGAGTGTAGTACAGCTTCAGATGTGGAAACTATCTATGCATATTTGCCAGTTTTCTGTAATTTTGTATTAAGGAGCTATATGTAATACAGAAAGGTTATAGGCTATGTGCCTTTGGACATTTAGCCAATATATGTTAGAGAGAAGATTTGAACATAGGATTTCTTGACTCCAAAATTAGCTCCCCAGTGACTAGATTTGTATCTTTCAGAATAAATTTAATTATTTCCATTAAAAACTGAAAATAAGTTATTTAAATTAGAAGCAGCTAACTGTTACAATGGATGGAATACTGAACCTGAAATAAGAAAGACCTGAGTTTGCATCTAGCTTCAGACATTTAATAGCTGTGGGGTTCTAGAAATTCTATGTCTACCTCAGTTTCCTAAAATATAAAATATGGATCATGAGATGATATTTGTAAAGTGGAGTAGGCACTGAATAAATTCTTGTTCCCTTATGTCCTTCCTTCTTTCCTCCATCTCATATTTGTGACATTAAAATATCACTTAAAATCCAGAATGTCCTAGCAGTGAAAAGAAATAGCAAAATTTTGAGCTTGCTTAGCTTGTTTTTCAACAATTCCTTCCACAAAGATCTACTGCTCCAATCCTGGGATTCTCCGGCTGCCATTCTGAGTTTAGATTTTTTCTATACTCTCCCCTGAGAGACCTGTCAGTGCAGAATCAAACAAAGGCAGAAAGAAACAAGTGTGGTTCTCAGTATAGCCCAGAGTTACCAGCATGTGGTTCTCATTTGGAAAAGCTGAGAAGGAGCAGTGTTCTCATAGTAGCTCCAAATAAAATCCCTTCCTTGAAAACTCAGGCGTACATTGAAAAGTAATGTCCTCAGGATCTTCCAAGCCAGAACTCATACAAAAAGATGCATTCATTAAAATCTGGATTGCCCAACTGGATTTTGCAGAAAGTTCATTGCACCTCATCTCATCCAAAGGATCTCATGGTTGACTCTCTTCTCGTAAGAATATTTGCATAAGAAACCTACAGAGACCCAAATTGAATTGAAATTCTGATTGAAAATAAATTCATAATCTCAAGGAATTTTGAAATTTTAGTATCAATATTCCCTATATTATTGCTTAAGGTGGAAACACTGAAGCTATGATTATATCATGTAGAGTTCTATAGGCCAGAAGAAAGTCATATCCTATAAGGGACTCTAAAATTTTCATTTATTTGAATTGATCCAATTTCTATATTTCTTTTCTCCATCTCTTTCTTCTCTTACTTTTTCCTTCACCTACAGTCCCTCCTTTTTTTTTTGTATGTTCTGAAGATCTGCCAATTACTTATTTGGAGTTACTTGGGCAGTATACTGTGGGTAATTGGAGTTGTAAGGAAAAGGGATGAAAATAAGTATTTTTATAGCACCTCCTATCTGCAAGGTGCTGGGCTAAGTGCTTTTTTACAAATATTATCTCATTTGGACTTCACAATAATCCCTCAAGATAGGTGCTATTATTATCCCCATTTTACAGTTTAGGAAATTAAGGCAAATAGAAATTAAATGACCTGTCCAGAATCATACAACTATAAAAGATTCTAAGGACACTTTTGAATTCAGGTCTTCTAGGCTAAACATGCTATCCACTGTGCCACTAACTGTCTTATATGATATAATGCTCCTCCTTCACCTTTGTCTTTTTCTTCCTTTTCCTCTCCCTCTTCTCAGTCTAAAAGTCTCAGTTTAAAAGGCAATGTGGTAGAATGATTCTGGATTCCCTGTCAGGAAGACCTGGATTCAAAACCAGATTCAGACAACTTATTAGGTGGGTCACTTAACCTGAAAGTACTTTAGTTTCTTTATACAGTAGACAACTTTCAATAGATGTGCTGTAAGGTGCCCTTTCAGGTCTCAATCAATCCTTCATTCCTTAATTTAATCACATCATTGAAATGCCAATTGAACTTTCTGCAAGTTTACTGTGCTGTGTGCAGCCGACTCATATCAGACTGCCCTTTCAAGAGCTCCTACAAGAAAGAAAAAAAAAACCAGAGAAGGAAGGAAGGAAGGAAGGAAGGAAGGAAGGAAGGAAGGAAGGAAGGAAGGAAGGAAGGAAGGAAGGAAGGAAGGAAGGAAGGAAGGAAGGAAGGAGGGAGAGAGGGAGGGAGGGAGGGAAGGAAGGAAGGAAGGAAGGAAAAGGAAAGAAGGAAGGAAGGAAGGAAGGAAGGAAGGAAGGAAGGAAGGAAGGAAGAAAGGAGGGAAGGAGGCAGGGAGGGAGGGAGGAAGGAGGCAGGAGGGAGGGCGGGAGGGAAGGAAGGAAGGAGGGAAGGAGGCAGGAGGAAATGATGCGGGAAAGATTCCAATCTTTGATTCCCAACCCCACTAACTAATGTAAATTACCCTTTGACTCACAAATCCTGGTCCCTTTGAATTCCAATAGAAGGTCCGGACCTGTCCCAGCCCTACCCGGATCTGAGCCAACTCTGGGGCTACACCCTAAAGCCCTCAAGCTAAGTCTCCGACTTAAAGGACCACACTGGGAACCCTCTTGCAGAGATTCCAAACATGGTCGCTCATGTGAGGATCCTCTGTCCACTGGACCCTCTGTCCAGTGCCGTCCTTATCTCTACCTTCACCTATCTCCTACTTCTAAACTCAATAATAAACCTCTTTTATTAATCTAGTTCTCTGGGCCAATAAATGCTTTTATTGGGAATTCCACATGCTTCTAGACCTCATATACCGTATCTCTTGCGCTTGAATCTAAGGGGGTTGCAGGGGAACTCTGTTTGACTGCCTGTACCCCAAACCTGCCACTAGACCTTAACTAAACCCTAATTTCATTTAGGTATTCCCCAAATGTAGACCTCAACATGTGGTCTACACCTCAACATTCGGTTCCTAACCTCAACAGAAGGAGAGGAAGGGAAGGAAGGAGAAAGAGGAGGGAGGGAGGGAGGGAAGGAGGGGAGGGAAGAAGAATTCTTCATCATTCCTAGCTGTTACAGCTCAGTCTGAACCTTTCTACTCATCCCTAGACCTCCAGTCTAAGTAAGGCTCTAGAATCAATGGAGCTTTATGGCCTAAAGGGGGAAAAAAAAAATATCCTACTTCTTTTGGATTTACTTTCCTCATTTATAAGTCAAAATGTTGTTAGAACGTGATCTCTAAGGTCACTTTCAATTAAATAAGTCTTTTCTTTAACTATGGAAACAGTGATACTGTAGTGGAAAGAGTGATATATTTGTAAAGAGATAAGACTGAATCCTGCCTTGACGCTTTTCTAGTTGTGTGACCATGAGCAAAACACTTAACTTTTCTAAGACTCAGTTTTCTCAGTTATAAAATTAGGATAAGATAGGAAAGAAAGAAGCATTTATTAATTACCACATATATCAGGGCTGTGATAAATGCTGTACACATATTATTGAATTTGATCCTCCAAATCACCCTGGGATACTGATGCAGTTGTGATCCCCATTTCACAATTGAGGAAATTTAGGCAGACAGAGATTAAGTGATTTTCCTGTGGCCACTTGGATAGTAAACATTTGAGGTAAAATTTGAACTCAAATTTTCCTGATTCTTGGCCCAGCATTCCACCCATTGTAGTACATAGATATGCATATGTATATGTGTGTTTGTAAATGTTTGTACGCATAATTGTATGTATATATGCACACATATATACACTATATACACACAACGGTGTGCATATAGTATATTGTAAAAACATTGTATGTGCATATAATACATACATATAAAACATATTTATGTATATGTTTTGTGTGTGTATATATGAGCATATATATTATGTTATCTAAAAATACAATAATATTTTTTCAAAAGGCAATATATTATAGTGGATAGAGAGTGGAGTCAGAAAGACATGAGTTCATGTCTCTCCTTTAACATATGCAGCCTATTATTTTGGACAAGTTGTTTAACCTCTCAGTGCCTTATACTATTCTTTAAGATTAAAATGGAAAATTAAGTTTAAATCTGCATGAATACAGAAAAGTTCCTAAATGGGAACTGGGGTTCACTAAGGATAAGTGGTTGGGGGGTAAAATATTTTAATATTTCCCTAGTACATTTGTGAGGCTCCAATGAGCACATCGCAAACCTGAAAGTCCTATATACGTGTCATAAGTTGTTATAAATCCTCTGCATCTTTGGAAACAGTTAAAGGAAGCCAAGAAGGGCCATCAAGAACAGTTGTTTAGAGTTCACATTGTGATAGACAATTAGGGCAATGAGTAAGGACTTCTTAGGAAAAAGACCTCAAAATCTGTGTGGCATCAGTAGGAGTACATGTAATATCAGAAGCTAAAAGATATGTGTTTTTTTGTATAAGATGCAGGGGGAGGGGGAGAGAACTTTGTCACAAAATATCTAGCAGGCTACCCTAAATCTCTGGGTTACTTGCAACAAGGTTATTCTGATCTAATTAAATTTAAGATTCCCCCATGTAGCTGACTAAGATAGAAATGCTAAAGCTAGGCCTATTTCATTGAAAAGTCTTTATAGACTATAGGCTAGTAGAAAGGCAACCCTTATAGTAGGCATAGTAATTCATTAAATTTAATTTATCAGTTTTGAGCAACATGCACTATACCAGTGAAGTTCCCATGACTTCCATATTTTGAAGACCATAAATATAAATTTTTGATACATTATAGTATGAAATAATATTATAAAAGTAACACCTGTTTAAGCATCTATTTGTTAGGTAATTTATCAGTGACACATGCTACAGGGAGGCAATGTGGCACAATATATTGTTGGCAGGATTTGGAATCATAAAGATCCATATTTAATGTTTGCAGCAGCCCTTTTTGTAATGACAAAGAAATGGAAACTGAATGGATATCCATCAGTTGGAGAACAGCTGAATAAATTATGGTATATGAATGTTATAGAATATTATTGTACTGTAAAAAACAACCAGCAGGATGATTTCAGAGCAGCCTGGAGAGACTTAGAAGAACTGATGCTAAGTGAAGTGAGCAGAATGAGGAGATCACTGTACACAGCAATAGCAAGATTATACAATGATCAACATTGATGGGTTTGGTTCTTTTCAATGAGATAATTCAGGTCAATTTCAACAATGATCAACATTGATGGGTTTGGTTCTTTTCAATGAGATAATTCAGGTCAATTTCAATAGACTTGTGATGGAGAGAGCCATCTGCATCCTAAGAGAGGACTGTGGGGACCAAGTGTGGATCACAACATAGTATTTTCATTCTTTTTGTTGTTGTTTGCTTGCATTTTGTTTTCTTTCTCATTATTTTTCCTTCTTGATCTTATTTTTCTTGCACAGCATGATAAATGTGAAAATATGTATAGAAATTTCACATGTTTAACATAGATTGGATTACATGCTGTCTAGGAAAAGGAGCTAGGGGAAGGGAGGAAGAAAAAAAAATGGAACACGAGGTTTTGCAAAGGTTAATGTTGAAAAACATCTATGTTTGTGTTTTGAAAATAAAAAGCTTTCTATAAAAACAAAATAAAGAAACGATAAGCATGCTGATTTCAGAAAGGCCAGGGGAAACTTACATGACCAAGACAGAACATTGTACAAAACAACAATGAGATTGTGTGATGGTCAACTGTGATAGACTTGGAATTCTTTTCAACAATGAGGTGATTTAGGCCAATTCTAAAGGATTTTGATAGAGAAAGCTATTTGCTTCCAAAGAGAGGACTATGGGTACTGAGGGTGGATCACAGAATGGTATTTTTACCTTTTTTGTTGTTGTTTGCTTCCTTTATTTCTTTCTCTTTTTTTTTCCTTTTTAGTCTGATTTTTCTAGTGCAGCATGATAAATGTGGAGGTGTGTTTGGAGGAATTACACATGTTTGGCATATACTGGATTTCTTTTTATGTGGGGGAGGAGGGTGGGAAGAAGGAAGGGAGAAAAGTTTGGAGCATGGGGTTTTGCAGAGGTGAATATTGAGGGTTCTTTGCATGTGTTTTGAACATGAAAAGCTATTAATTGTTTTCAAATGGGGAAAAGAAGCCACATTTAAAGCCAGTTTTTGGCATTTATTAGTAACATAATTCTGGATCACTTAATTTTGTATGTATTTCAGGTAACTCCCAGGGACTCATAGACTGGGTGGGACCTGATAAATAATGTATATTTCTAATAGTAAATCTGGCTCACGCCACTGGTTCTCACTCCATCCTCTTTCTATAGGTTTTCCAGGAAAAGAGAATGAGATGAGCACAAACTCTGAGGCACAATATATGAAGTTTGTAAAGAGTTGAGCTCTATTCCCTCAAAAGCATGGGTTTTTGTCATGAACTTCTTTGGAATTCTGGTGAAGCCCATGGACCCCTTCTCAGAAAAAAAAAATATATATATATATATATAATTTTTACATGTATGTAATAAAATTTACAGCATTACAAAAGAAACCAATTACACTGAAATAGTTGTACAAATGTTTTTTTGTTTTTTCAAAGCAACCCAATACATGAAACTGCCTTATAGAGTTCTTCAGAAATTAAGTTTAATGAGGAAGGCCTGCTTTCAAAAAAAGACATATAAAAAAATACTTTTTTTCATTCCCAACTTCTTAGTAGGTCCATGTATGTAGAACATTGAATATATTTTACAATTTCATTCTTATAATAGAAGTGTAGCTTCGCAAAGAATTTTCTCATTAAAAATAAGGATAGACTAATTTTTCTTGTGCAGCGTGACAAATATAGAAATTTGTTTAGAAGAATAACCTATGGTTACCTATGTTAGATTCATTGCAGTCTTGGGGAGGGGAAGAAGGGAGAGAAAAAAATGAAATATAAAGTTTTGCAAAGGTGAATGATGAAAACTATGTTCATGTATTTGGAAAAATAAAAAACTATTAAAATTAAAAAACAATTTTAAAAGAAAGTAGAAAAAAAGAATAAGGATAGAGGATGGATTTGTTATTTCAATCATAAAAGGAACTACCAAATGAAGCAATTCTCTCTAACAATGAAAGTCTTCACTTTCTCTTCAATTTGTTGTCTTAAAAAGCTGCACAGTATATTGAAATGTTAAGTGGTTAATTCAAGTCACACACTAGTAAGTCCCAGAGGCATTCTTTTGTGCTCTACCTAATTAGCTCTTAAATGAGGTAGGCATTATTTTATAAATGAGGAAACTAAGGATAAAGTGACCTGACCAAGATCACTGAGATACTAAGCAGCAGAAAGCTGATCTCGGATTCATTGATTTCAAATCTGATTCACTTTTTATTAAAATATATTTTATCTTAATTTTGCTATATAGTTGAATAGCTATCAATTTTGTAACTTTGCAAATAGGAAAATGTCCTGCATACCCAGAGACGTTAGCACAACTCTGGGTTCTATTCACTAGCAAAAAATGTAGCTCAGTCTTATTCTTAAGTGAATAGTTTCTGTGTAGACAGAATAGGACAAGTCTGGGAGTCCAAGTGATCAACAAAACTCCAATCTAAAAGACCATATCTCCCCAATCCCCCCTAAAGGCAGAGTAATATGAAATTCACAATGCAAGTCAACATAACAGTCTCTCAAAGAACATCTCAGAATCACTAGGGGTCTTAGTAATCGAGTTCAACTCCATAATGTTAGGCCCTCAAGATTAAAGTGACGCGCATATAGGCACATGAAGTCATTAACAGCCCTAACTAGAACCTCTTGACTCTGGGTCTAATGTTCCTTCTACTGCAATTGCCAAGCAGATTTTCAACACCTGGAGATAGATTTTTGCCAAGAATGAGCCAGGAAGATTCTAAGGAAACCTGGAAGAGCCCCCAGATGATATGGGTAATCAAAGTTCATAAACTAAAAAGTTTTTTAAGATATCATCTGGTTTTGTATTCTCCATTCAGAGTTATAATATTTTTGTCAATCTATGAGGATATATAGATTTCATAGCTTCCAGAGTGATAATCCTCTTTTACACCTTGACAATTAAGAGTTATGTTCAAAATTTCTTTTAATTAGTTATCAATGAACTAATTCATTACCTTAGATGGACATTCTCTAGATGTTTATGTAGTAAGAACCAATCAAATCTGTCTTCCATCACTGTGCCTTTGCAATCTTTGTCCATGCAAGCAATGCTCTCCCTCCCAACTTTTACTTTCCTCTTGATTTTTAGGAGGAAATATATAGAGATTATATAATATATATAACATATATAACACATATATATGTTTATAATATATATAACATATAATTAATAATTACAATAATATATAATCATTATATAATCAAATGATGAAACATTAGCTTTCTTTAAGACTAAGTTCAAGGGATACTTCATGAAAGGTTTTTTCCAGACACTCCAGCTCCCAGAGTTTTCTCTTCTAAGACTATTTTCTATTTACTATAAATCCATTTTATTGATATAGTTTTAAGTGCATGTTGTCTTTTCTGTTTGAATGTAAGTTCCTTGAGGACAGGAACTAATTTTGTTTCTTCTTTGTATCCCCAACTTTTGGCACAATGAACTTAATATTTTTAATTGAATAGAGGGATTCACCCATTAATATTCTTTCATTTAATTACCCAAATGCCTATCATTTTTAAGGGAATTTTTGAGGGAAACATCATTCTTTTTCTTTTCTACTCCTTTCATTTTGGGTCTAGGGAAGCAGAAATGGGAAGAAAAGAGAAAAAGTTATAGTGCTAGCAGCCTGAAAGGAAGAGACCACTTGAAACTATATGATACAGGAATGACCTAGCCCAGCCTCTCTTCTCTAAGATAATGACTGTTACTTGATGCTTTAGAGAAAGGCAGGGTAAACATTCCACAGAGCACCTGGCCTGTCATGAAATACTATATAGACAGGAGGGAGACATTCCTTTCTGAACCCAGCTGGTGATCAGCTTAGACCCCGGGGCACAAGGATTACAAATGCCAAAGCATTCACTGTTTGGACAATGAGCATCATTGAAATGTTTCTTGTCATTGAGAGGTAAGCTCCTATAAGACACAGGAGTCAAATGTGTTGACTTATGGAACATTTCAGTTTGGTTACTTATTAAATGTGTTGTCTTCATTTGACATAGATTAATCTCAAGAAAGATGATATCGTGGGGACTTGTGACTACCTTATCATTTATAAATTTAATGTCAAGATGACAATTCATGAAATCTAGTACATATACTATCATGTGTATTTAACTAACACTCTTTCATTTTAAATGTTTCATCAGAAAACACTAAAGCCTTATAATAGAGATGAGTATGGATTTCCCTCTCCCTGTTCCCTTTATAAATTTATTGAATGTATGTGCATTTGTCCTATGGTACCACACAAGAAAACTTTAAAAATCTGAAGTATCCATACAAAAATAGCCTTTAAAATATATGAGAAGAAGATTAGTTTGCACTATCTCTTTGAGACCCCATACTTTATAAGAAGAATTCTTAAGTCCTCAAAAAAAAAAATTGTTTTGTTATAGGCTATGCTGAATGAAATGTAATAAACATTTATAAATTAATTACACATAGTATTATATAACTCACATTAAACATAATATATTATATTTTATATAATTTATGTTATTTTCAATATATTTTTATAAAATATCACATGTTATATTTGTAATTCCTGAAATCCAATTAATAGCGAAAATAATTTATTGTAAGAGACTAAGATCTCTGGAGTGGTCATGTTTTCAGAAATTATAAAAGCTACTATGGTAAACTTCAAACACAAAATTCAAGCTATTTGCTTTTACCACCCCAAAGAGACATGATGAGTAGCATTACTGAAGCCCCTTCCCCTATAAAACACAAACAGGAAAACACCCTCTTGGGCAACTTTTAAAATTCACTTCAGTACAATTCAATAAACATTTATTAAGATTTTACTATGGACACTCCTGGCCAGATGCTAAGGATGTAAATATATTTATATTATAGGGGATAGGAGGTGGGAGGGTGGAAATCAGAAAAAGCATCTTGAAGGAAAGGCACCATATTTAGCCTTAAAGGGGAGGATTCCAATAGATTGAAATTAGTGAAATGGTATATTCAAATTATATACTATTATAGATGCACAGAGACTATACAATTTGATGAGATTAAGAAATAGAAAATGGTTTGATTTAGCAAAAATATAGATTTCACAAAGTTCAATACCATGAAACAAATTTAGAAAAAGAGGATCATAAGGTTAAAGCCACAAGAGACTCCCAATCCAGTTTCTTGGGGAGAAACTGAGAAAAAAAAAGTTTAGAGAAGTTAAGTGATTCCCTAAAGTCAAATAAGCAAAAATAGTAATGATGAGATCCAAATGGATATCCTTTTACCCTTTCCACAATATCAGATTAAGTCTATTTGTAGAAGACATTTAATAATAGGGTAAGGAGTTTGTATTTTATTCAGTAAGCAAATAGGGAATACTGAAAGATTTGTAGAAGAATAAGCTAATAAAATTCTTTACTAGAATGGAGTGAAAAAGAAACAAATGCTAGATATGTTTTAGAGTAAGATATGATAAGATTTGATAATTGATTTAATGTGGGAAACAAGGAAGAAGAAAGAATCAAGAAGCTTTTCAGTTTGGGTAACCTGGAAGACAGCAGTATTATCTAAGGAAAAAAGTTAAGAGGAAAACATTTTGATGGAAAATGATGAATTTTGCCATGCTGAATTTAATGTGTTTGATAAACATCCAGTTGGAAACAATTAGTTTGAAATTGTGGGACTAGGTGAGAGACTATGTAATAAAAATAGATATATAGAAATAGGATATATAGATATATAGAATGAGTTTCATAAGGCCATTAGAGTAAATGAGTTTGCAAGGGAGAACATATCTGAGAAAAAGGGGCAAGGATAGAGATCACTTGGAGGGATAAGAAGAGGAAACAGTGCAAAATATCTCTGCAAAAGATCAAGGAGTCATTGGAGTAAAGACAAAAGGAGAAAATGTCATCATAGCCACCAAGAGGGGAGAAAAAATCTAGGAAAGGACAATTATGATACAACATGATGCAGAAATTAAAATTTATTGGTGACTTTCAGTAAAATGGTTATAGTAGAAGCCAGATTTTCACTGTTGTGCAGTTGGTTTAAGGTATGCTCAATTCTTTGTGATCCCCATCTGGAGTCTTTTTGGCAAAGATACTGATGTAGTGGGCCACTTCCTTTTCCAGTTCATTTTACAGACAAGGAAATTGAGGCAAACATGGTTATGTGACTTGCCCTGGATCATACAGCTAGTCAGTCATACATGCATAAGGCTATATTTGAACTTAAGAACAGTCTTCTTTCTTGACTGTGCTTGACTCAGCACTCTATCTGATTTAAGCTGTGCCTCAGAGAACAACTGAGAATTTATACAAAAGAAAAGGAATATATTATCCTCCTAGAACACAGTAACCCCATAATCACACTATTCCATGTATTCTTTTCCTCTATCACATTAGAATTGCACATCTCAATTTAGCACAGAAAGGGGGCATTGCCCAGTTTTTGATGAGTAACAGCACTGCCCCCACCAAAGACAACCTTTAAGTATTCAATGATTTACTCTGTGGAATGGAATTATCAGGTTGCAGTCCTCTGAGTGAACAGCCTATCCTGGTACTGCTCTATATTATTCTGAGACTAGTTAATTTATCCAGTTATTTTTGCTGTTTCTTGTTGTTGTCTACTTCCAATCTCATCTTTGTAATAGAAATTCATTCAAAAGATCTGTATTCCCTTTTTTATTGCAAGGGTGCAGTCATTTCAGCCATTCTAAAATCTATTGTCAATCATACTGTCTAACTTGTTCCTCTAAAGCCAAACTTTCCAAAATTCTACAATGATCCTTTACATTCTTGGCATATCTGTGTGGGATAGAGAAAATAGTTACACATGTTCCCTATTCAAGATATCCAAAAGCTTTTTCATCTTAGCACAACTAGAGTTACCAGCTTCTTGTCAGAATCTGTGCCTCAACCAAGTGATTTTATTAATAAAATACTTACTGTGTAATAGGTAGCAAGAATATTTGCTTTGTCATGGAAAAAAAATCTATCCGTGTTCTCAAGGAGCTTACATTTCACTGGAGTATAGATATAATATTGCCCATGAAGCAGAAATAGAATCCCAAAATCACATTTTAAACATAAAATTGTATTAATGTCTGGCTTTTTTACATGTAATTTCCCCCAATATCACTTTCCCTCCTCTCCAAATTGTCACCCCATATAACAAATAGTAATTTTTAAAGACCAAAAAAAGGGAATAAAAAAGAAGAATGAATCAGCACAACCAAGCAAGATATTGAAAAAATTCAAGAATATATGCAATGTACAACACCTATAGACTACCCTTCTCTAAGAAGGACCTTTAATGTAGTGAGTAGTTTCAAGTTAAAGGACAATCTTCATGAATAGGAAATATAGAAAGTATTCCTTTATTCTTAAACTACTTAAACCTTACACTACTACCCTCCTGGTTGAATCCACTGAGAACATTTTTATACTACTTTGCACTCTTGGCTCCAAAGGAAGCAAATCATTCCTTTATGAATGTAGCTTTGTTTATTCTCCTTAATTAAATTTTAACCACAGAATCATTGGCCTTTATTTATGTGGCCCTTATTCTTAATTTTTTGTGTATGATTTGTTTTGGAAACCTCAGATTCAATATTGAAAGAAAATCTGTGGCCTTAGACATTTTTTTATCACGACCATCACCATTCATCTTTATTGACCATGAAGTAAGATGAAATTTATGGAGTAAATGGAAAATTGTACATTTGGGATAACATTTTACTTCACAATTACAAAATGGGAGAAGTATAACTGTATAGATATTTTCTTGAAGAAACCTGGAAATTTTAGTAAACTTAAAGCTCCATTTGATTCAGTCATGTGATATATCAGCTAAAAGATCTAAGGCAATCTTGGGCCTCATTAATAGACATAATTTTGAAGAATATGGTGGTTTCAGGCCCACTGCACTCTTTTTTCTGATTAGATTCAAATATAGTACAGTAACTATTTTATTTTTAGTATTTTTTTTAGTAATAAAGCAAATTTCCTTATTACCTAAAAAATATTCAATAGGTATTTAATAAATGTGGAATGGAATGAAATGGAAGAAAAACTCCAACAAAAAGGTAGTGCCTTTCATTATGATAAGGTAATAAAACAATCATATTTCTCAGATAGGGAGTTCCATGTTATACAGTAGGTTCACACTGGGATTTTAGAAGGATTGCCTTATAGAAAGAAATGATCAATAAGCTGACTGATCATTTAACTTCAGATGATTTTCCTTAAATTCATATTTCATCTCTCTATCTATATGGGTCATACTCATATATGTACAGTTCCTGTATATACGAATGGAGACTTTTCAAAATGTTTATCATATAGTAGATGTTGAATAAATGCTAGTATGATTTGGATGATTTACCAATCAATCAATTCAGAGCAGGACAAAGATGATAGTGAAAGGCCATGGCTCAAGCAATGTAAGTGTCATTTGAAAGAATAGGCATATTGAACCTGGGGAAGAGATGAACCTGGGGAAAAGGGTAGAAGAGGGTATTAAAGGGAAGAGGGTTTAAGGGCAAGAGAACAAGCATTTGTTAAGTATCTACTATTGTTGGGCACTATGCTAAATGCTTTACAGATATTTCATTTGATCTTCATTTGGTAGTCACTATTATCAGTCCCCATTTTTTCAGTTGAGAAAATTGGTACAGATATAGGCTAAGTGACTTTCCTGAGGTTACACAGTTAGTAAATGCATTAAGTCAAATTTGAATTCAGATCTGACTCCAAGCCCAGGGATTTATCCATTGTTCCACTTAACCACCTCCAAATTAAGATATCCTTAATAACACAGAACTAGATGATACACTCAGCCTGAAAATAAATATGAGGAGGAGGCTTAGAGACACAGCCCTTTGGGAGAAGGAAGCAAAAAAAAAAAAAAAAAGCCTAGGAGGAAGCAATATTCCAAATGGGCAGAAATGACCAAATGATATAAGGAAATTACTATGCTTATGGAATCCTGCCTTGTACACACACACACACACACACACACACACACACACAGAAAGTCTAGATAGATTTAATAGAAAATGAGTCATAAAGCTCATCTAATGAGTCATGATGCATCTAATGGCGTATTAGCACAAAAAAAAAGTAACATAACTAAATTGTTTATCCATAAATAAATGGCATGCTGTCTAAACGGTTGGTGGTGATCCTATGATTTTGAAATTTGAGGTGAGGTTTTGAATTATATTCAGAGATAACTCCTTTTATTTAGGGAAACCAATTACAGTGGACTACTAAACTGTTATTATCTGCTTCAGGGGATTCTTGCCCGGCAGGAGGCTGAAGCAGCTGCTCTAGTAACCAGGGGAGCTCAAGAGGAAGACTAATCACTAATCACCTGTGTTAGATCTTCTGGTGTTCCCCCCAGGTCAAACACCTCCTGGTCTAGGAATGAATCCTGTGACCTGGAGAGTGACCTTTCTTAGAGAGAGAATAATCACTAACATCCAGAGGGTTAAACCTCCTGAGAGAATATTTGTTTTGAGGAAACCATGGACCTATTATCAACACACACACACACACACACACACACACTTCTATGTGCATATATAGTATATATTGCCTATAAAAATATCCATATGGGGATACATATATATTCCCACAAAAGTACAACCATATAGTGATTAAACTTCCATTTTTTGTATATAAAGATCCATACAGATGAATATATAACTATATATAATTTTACGGAAAAAAGTAATCCTCTCTGAATAGATAATATATATGATATATGCAGATAAACACACACTCATATATATATATATACACCCACACATAGTTGTATATTATAGACACATGGATATAATATAATATAAATGCACCATACATATATATGAATACACACATGTATATGTATAATATTTTGTGTGTATATGTATATATGTATATATATATATATATATATATATATATATATATATACAAATGCTATTTTTACTCAGTCCTTAGTACAATACTTGACACCTAGTATGCACTTAATACGTGCTTATTGACTGATCTACTGACATTAAGAAAAGAAGGGAAATCCCAACCAGAACAATGATTCTTACTTTATATTCCATGTATTATCTTGCTTATAGATTTGATGAGATCCATGAACTTCGATGCATGTCCATTTCAATATAGCTGGTTTCTTTTTAAATCCTATATATTTTACTTTGGATATTTAAAAGCTTTTTCTGCTCATGAGTTCATTAGGCTTTGTCAGATTACCAGTTATGTAACACCTAAAAAGACTGGGCTTCACTGATTTGACCTTCAAGAACCCAAGGCTCTCTCTATGCCTCAACAAGGCATCAAAACAATATCATAATGTAGAATTTATAAATGGAGCTGATTAAATAGGGAAACATGTTTATTGTCTAAATGCCTCCATCAATTTTGAAACACTTTGGACAAAGTGAATCCAAGAACACCACTCCCACCCCATCTTTATCTTTAAACAGGAATGTAGTTTAAAAGAAATTGTGACCCATATGTTTCTGATTCCTTTATACTTTTTGTAACTCATGTAAATGTTGATTTGTAATCGTTTTCTGATGTGCAAAAGATTTTGAACTTTGTAATCTATTTTTCTACAAACAGAACCTTGTGTTTGCACCAAATTGAAAAAGTTTAATTCTGCTATTTATTCAGTACCTTCTGTGTGCAAATATTGTGCTGGATATGGAGAAAGCTCATGGTAATTTAACAATTTAGCTAAGATGCAATCCATCTTCAAGATAAAACTATAAAAATATCAAATTAGAATAATTCAGTTATTTGCTTATAGAACAATGAGGATTAGCATAACATATAAAGGAGTTTTTAAAATATTATTTTCACTTTGTTCTTTAAACATGAGTTTATCTATGGATAGGATAATGGATTTGGAATCAAGAAGACAGGTATTCAAAACTGCCCTAGACCTAATTAGTTGTGTGATCCTGGACAAGTCATAAGTCCTCTGTTTCATTTTCCTCATCTGTAAAATGAAAGAGTTGGAGAGATGGATGAACTCTAAAATACTTTCCAGCTCCAAATCTAGAAATCTAGGATAGACTTCCTTTTTCTAGTTGTAGTTGAGGGTAAAGTAAAAGAGAAACAAGAGATTGGATTGCTTTAATTACTAGGTTTCTCTACATGGATTTATGTGTGGAAGTCCAACATTTGTCCTTGGACATAGGAGGCCAATCTACCTATGGCTGATATGATTAAAGTCTGATGAAGTAAAGCTAAGGGATGTATGTATAGAGTCCATGATTGTTATATGTGTCTAGCAGTACTACTGAATTTACAAGGAGGAATTCCTTTTGAAGTGCATTTTGAACAATTGGTAATTAGTGTCCAAACCAGTATTTTACACATATGGTCATAGATTTAGAGTTTGAAGAGCTTAAGTCCAGCCCTTTCATATGGATGACAGAGTTAAGATTTGAACCCAGCTTCTCTATTTTTTTTTTTTTTTTACTTTTTTTTTTTTTTTTTTGCATTTGGTCCTATTGATTCCTCTCTTTTTTTACTCTTCTTTTTAATCACTTTGATTTAATGAATTTAATCCTGCCATAATATACTATATTCAAGGTAGAAATACAAACCAAATTGCATAATGAGTCTCCATTTTATTAGTGGGATATAGCATATATCATATAAACAAATAAATTTATTATAATGGAAGTTGAGATGAAAGAAAACACTGACTACTGGAGAGATTAGGAGCTTGCCTAAGAAAGAACATAGGAATTCTAAAAGGCAGGGATAATAAGGGAAAATATTTTCAGTGTTGACGGATAACTTGTGTAAATGCTTAGAAATGCTTAGAAAGTAGAAATTTGAATATCAAGAATAGTTTTGAGATAATAACAGAACATAGCATTCATGAAGAGAATTAATAACTTACATAACATTGTCATTTTTTTGTCCCACCTTTCTTCTATTTCTCAGTTTTCTTCCCTGGTTCATCTTCCTTCTTTCATCCCATAAATAAAAGTCTCTACTGTAATCTTCTCTTCTTTTTTCATATTCTATTCCATAGTGATCTTATCAACTCTGAAAGGTTTAGTTATTACCTCTATTCAGATGACTCATAAATCTATCTGGCTCAGAGAGCTTTTTCATGCTCCATTCCTGCATTTCCCATTGTCTTTCCAACATTTCAACATATTGACAAAATCTCAAATATAATATATCTCAAAAGTAATGCATCTTTCCTTTAAAACCTGTCATTTCTCCTAACTTATCTATATCTATTATTACTCAGTCATCTTATCTTAAAATTTTGAAGTTCCCTTTGAATTGCAAAGTCAGTTTCTCTCCTAAAAATCTCTAATATTTGTTCCATTTCATTCATTATCAAGAAAATGTCTGCTGATTACCCAAATCTTTGTCTATTGTTCCAAGATAAACCATAAGATTAAAAAAAAAAAAAAAAAAGGCTACTCAATATTTTGAATATTTCAAAGTCATATTGTTTGCTACCAAACATTTAAATAAAAGAAGATCTTTAATGATTCATTGGTGCTGATACCAGATATGCCAGGCATGTCTGTGAATTTATCCATTTGTAAAGCAAAAAGTAACATGATGCAAATGAGAGATTAATTGGCTCTTCATGTTTGCAGCTAAGTCTTTAATTCACAAGTCATGTAGCCCCTGGAGAATTCTATTACATACAAGACAATTTGACTTGAAATTCAAATAATAACAATATTATTATTAAAGTAGTTTTGATATCATGGATGCTCTGAAAGGGTCTCAAGCATTCCTACGAGGCTATAGCACAATTTTGAGAATTGGTAGAACTCATTATGGATTGGAGAATAAGAGATTCGAGTCAAAGAAAATAGTAGAATATTAACAGTCCTAATTCTGAGAGCCTGAAATATAATTTGTGGTGGGATACCAAGAAGAAAGGAGTGGACAATTATTAGAGATATTAAGAATGAAATGAACCTGTTATTTCAAAGAAAAACAACTTAAAGTATTAGTTTTGTTGTTTTCATTGGTTAAAATACTGTCTGATTCTGCATGACAGCATGAACTATATCCACTGTGTTTTCTTGTTAAAAATACTGGAATGACTTGCCATTTCCTTGTCTAGTATATTGCCATTTTATAGATGAGGAAGTGAGTCAAACAGGGATTAAGTGATTTAAGTGTGTAAATTCAGATCTTCCCGACTTCACACCCATTTTTCTATCATCTAACTGCCTCCTCAGTATTTGTTACCAATGATAAAATTCAAATGAAAATTAAAATTTTGTAAAACATATATATCACCATGAGTTTGATAGCTCTTGATACTACTCCTGATCTAAGTGGTTGGCTGCTGATTTTAACTCATTTGTTTTGATATCATATGAAGAAATAAGTCAAGCTATGGAAGATCTACATATTTTAATGAACAAATATTTTCCCAAATATTAATGTATAATGTTTCAAAATAATGTACAGATAAAAGATCCATTCAAAATTCAGGAAAGAATAATGAATTTGAATGTAACAGATGATAGATGAATGTAACAAATGATAAGAGTTTAAAATTCCATATTGCAACAAATCCTTAAAAACTAAGTGTGATCTAGTTTCAGAGAAGCATATCCACAATTATATAAAAAGATTATCAACCCCTATTTTTCTATTGCATGTCTATTTAAATTTGGATTTTCTTTATTTCAACCAAAACAACATTATCTCAAAGATTGAATACAGAAGCAGATATGAAAATCCAGCTGTCTTTTATTGAGCCAGACATTAATGAGATTTGCAAAAATATGTAAAACAATGCCATTCTTCAGCATATTATAAAATTAGTTATTTTCATGAAATTATACTCATGTTAACAAGTAAAGTTTTATTATAAGTGAATTTTTTTTAAAAAATGGTTTTACTTTTAAAATCACAAATATCAGGAAATTAACACTCATAAACAAAGTTTATTGGGGTCCTCAGTTATTCTTAGAAGTGTAAAGGATTCCTGAAACCCCAAAAAATTGAGAACCATTACTTTATAGAAATGCCACAAAAGAGAATGAATGTTTGCAGGAATTAGTCTAGATAGAGACAAAACAAAACAAAACAAAACAAAAAAGCGAATGAGAAAGTACCTATTTATTTTGACTCACATTCTTTACATTTTCATGAGGGTGTCAGTCTTACTTTTTAAAATGTATGTAGTTGATTGGCTTATTACAGGGAAGAGAATCAGTTAGACTTTATCTGAATGTTTTAGCCATTCTTTAATGCCACTGGGCATAGAATAACTCCTAAGTATCTAAGAGAAAGCCAATTAAAGAAAAGAAATATATGACCTCAAGAATTCAATAAAGCCTGACACATATTGTAGAAACTATAGATGTTGGATAAATATTTTTGATGATACTAACCTCAAGAAGTTGCTGGGAAGATTAAGTTACATAAGGTGGACTTTTTAAAGCTTAGAATGCTTGACAAAGATAGAAATGCATTTAGAAAAATTACATGTATTTAATGTATATTGGATGGCTTTTTATCTTGTGAGGAAAAAAAATAAGGGGAAGAAAAAATTGAAACACGAGTTTTTGCAAAAACTATCTCTGCATGTATTTGAAGAAATAAAATACTATTAAAAATAAAAGATTTTTTAAAAAAAGCATGGGATGCTTTAAAACTAAATGGTACAATGCATAGTGTTATAGCATCTGAAATCATAAAGACCTAAGCTTATATCCAGTCTCAAACACCTTGGGTTTTGTGACTAAAGGTATGTCATTTAGTCTCTGCTAGTCCTAGCTTACACATCTGGAAAATGGAAATAATAATAGCAGCTACTTCTCCGAGGAATAAGTGAAGATTAAATCAAATAATATTACAAAAATAAAGTATTTAAGGGGAAATTTTATATCTCTAGAGGTTTACTTGCATAAAATAGAGAAAGAAAAAAATCAATGAATTAGGTTTACAACTAAAAAAGCTAGAAAAAGAGCAAATTAAAAACCCCCAATCAAACACCAAACTTGACATTCTAAAAATAAAATGAGAGAGCATTGAAAGTAATTGAACTTGAAAGTAATTGAAATTGAAAGTAAATTGAAAGTAAAATTGAAAGTAAAAACAACTATTGAATTGATAAATAAAACTAAGAGTTGGTTTTATGAAAAAAACAACAAAATAGATAAACCCTTGGTAAATTTGATTAGAAAAAGGAAAGAGGAAAATCAAATTGTTAGTCTTAAGAATGAAAAGGGAGAACTGATGCTGAGTGAAATGAACAGGACCAGGAGATCATTATATACTTCAACAACAATATTATATGATGATCAATTCTGATGGACATGGCCCTCTTCAACAATGAGATGAGCCAAATCAGTAAAGAATGAGATTATAAATAAATTAGAAGAACACAGGATAGTTTATCTCTCAGACCTGTGGGGGAGGAAGGAATTTGTGACCAAAGAAGAACTAGAAGTCATTATTGATCACAAAATAGCAAATTTCAATTATATTAAGTTAAAAAGCTTTTGTACAAATAAAACTAATGTGGACAGGATTAGAAGGGAAGCAATAAACTGGGAAAACATTTTTACAGCTAAAGGTTCTGATCAAGGCCTCATCTCCAAAATATATAATGTCTCTAATTTATAAGAAATCAAGTCATTCTCCAATTGATAAATGGTCAAAGGATATGAACAGACAATTTTCAGATGAAGAAATTGAAACTATTTCTACTCGTATGAAAAGGTGTTCCAAATCATTGTTGTTCAGAGAAATGCAAATTAAGATAACTCTTGAGATACCACTACACACCAGTCAGATTGGCTAAGATGGCAGGAAAAGATAATGAAGAATGTTGGAGGGGATGTGGGAAAACTGGGAGGGACACTGATGCATTGTTGGTGGAGTTGTGAACAGATCCAACCATTCTGGAGAGCAATTTGGAACTATATGTATAAAATTATCAATCTGTGCATACTCTTTGATCCAGCAGTGTTACTTCTGGGCTCATATCCCAAAGAGATATTAAAGAAGAGAAAGGGACTTGGATGTGGAAAAATGTTTGTGGCAGCCCTTTTTGTAGTGGCTTAGAAACTGGAAATTGAATGGACGTCTACCAATTAGAGAATGGCTGAATAAATTCTGGTATATGAATGTTATGGAAGATTATTTTTCTATAAGAAATGACCAGCAGGATGAATACAGAGAGGCTTGGAGAGACATACATGAACTGATGCTGAGTGAAATGAGTAGAACGAGGAGATCATTATACACTTCAACAACAATACTGCATGATGATCAATTCTGATGCATGTGGCTCTCTTCAACAATGAGAGGATCCAAATCAGTTCCAACTGAACTGTAATGAAAAGAACCAGGTACACCCAGAGAAAAAACACTGGGAAATGAATATGGACCACAACCTAACATTTCCACTCTTTCTCTTGTTGTTTGCCTGCATTTTTGTTTTTTCTTCTCAGGTTATTTTTGCTTTCTTCCTAAATCCAATCTTTCTTGTACAACAAGAGAACTGTGTAAATATGTATACAAATATTGGATTTAACATATACTTTAATATATTTAACATGTATGAGACTACCTGTCATCTAGGGGAGGGGGTGGAGGGAAAGAGGGGAAAAGTTGAAAGAGAAGTTTTTGCAGGGTCAGTGTTGAAAAATTACCCATGCGTATGTTTTGTATATAAAAAGTTATAATAAAAAATTAAGTATTTTATGTATCTTAATATGTGAGTGCTGGTTATTATGCTAGGAGAAAAAGAAGAACAATATCTCACTTAACCTGAGATAGATTGTGAACCTTTTATTATTGAGACCTCACTGATATCCTCAAGTGGATGGAGATGAGAAAATATAGAATTTAAATAGAATATTTAAACAGAATAATTTTACATATAGATATGTATATCTCTAGGACAAGGGTGAAGAGGGAAGAAAAAAGATATTTACATGATAATTCTTATATATTTAAAAAGAATAACAAGTTGCATATAATAGATTTTCAGTTTTAAGTTCAATAATCTTTTTTATCATACTATGCTATTGAAATGCTTGTTTTATTCCATGAATTAAAAAGAAAATAAAGAAAAAAATAAATGCAATTTTAAAAGTAAAATTTTTGAAAACTTCAAGATGAGAATTGATTTTTCTTTTTAAATAGATTTTTATTTATGTATTTTGATTTTACTTCTACATTTTCCCTGTATTGCTATCTCTCAGAGATCCTGACAAAAAATTTTTTCAAAAGAAGAAAGAGGATAAAGAGAAGAAAAAATTCAGCAATACTAATCAGCATATCAAAATTTTGTGTAACATGTAGTATACCAAATCCATAGACCATAGCCTCTACAAAGCAGTAGAATAAGTTTTTTCCCCCTCATATCTTCTATATGAGACCAAGTTTATTCTTTATAAGGTCACAACTTTTATTTTTAATTTTTTACTGTATTCTTTTCATTAACACTGTGGTAATTATTATGAATATATTGTTTTTCTAGCTGTGCTTAGTTCATTTTGCATCAGTTCATATAAGTCTTTTCTTGTTTCTCTCTTTCATCAAATCTATCATTTCCTACAGTCTTGTAATATTCCATTACCTTCATATATCACAGTATGCATAGCCATTTTCCAATAGATGAATGTCTGTGTTATTTTCAGTTCTTTGCTACAAGTAAAAATTAACAATATTGTGGTGAATATAAGGTGAGCATTAATATTTCTAATATAATTCCAATATATGAATTTTATAAGTGGTAATAGAGCCAATTCTTGCTCGTTTTAGACTTATTCTAATTCTTCTTCTCATCATTATCATTATTATGTGTTATTCTGAAAGTTATTTCAGAAGCCAAAGTGGGATAATCTATTATACTGAACATATGTAAATATGTAAAGAATTTATTTCAGTGGTAACTCAGAAGCTTTTTTTTTTTTTTTTCTATTCACAAAATTAGAACGTCAGTCAAATTGGGCAAGAATTTGGATTCTGGGATAGGATCAGAGGTTCTGTAAAAGCATATAATTTCTTCCAGAAAGATGGCAGAAATAAGAATGAAGTTGAAACAACTTTTTTGAAAGCACTTCATAAGCATCCAGATATTCTATTTAACTAAAAATAAAATGTAACCATTTGATGTAAAATATGGAATATTTACATGTTCTCCTATAATCTGCAATTATGCTGTTCCCTAATTTTATGGATTGATTTATTCATTGATTATGCATTTTTGAAACTTCTTCAAAGCTCCTATTTTTTCAATTGGAAGCAAAAATCCTTTAGGAATTTCTCCCCAAAATAGTTTATAGTACCTAGTCAATGTTGTTGTCTTTTCATATTTAAAACTAAAAGCAATTTGCCTTTGTCCCTTTACAAGAACTCTAATTAACATCTGAAGGAAGGAGTATGATTCCATATACCAAGAGTTCTAACATCAATATCTTAGCTCCAGATATAATTCTAGCTTTCTTCATGATCATTTTCAATACATCCACTAGAAATTCTCTCTGATGATTGACTTGTCAGATGTCAAAACAAACTAGCATTAAATGAAAGTAGAGCCATTTATGTTAATATATTGGGGCAGGGTGGGGGCTTACTTCTGGATTGAGAAATCTCCAGACATCATAAATTTTAAGAGGTTTTAGAATGTGCAGGCCAATATGTCAATCATCCATCCAATTTTTCAAGACAAATTCATCATCTATCAACTGTTTAGCAAGTAAACCCGAGAGGGGTTTGGGATTGACCACAGACATATATGGTACAATGGATACATTGATATAGGCCAAATATTTACTAATAAGAGTCAATCAAAGACGCTGAGAGCATATATTGAGAACATGATGGGAGCTAACAGATAAATTTCCATGGTTTATAATTGAAGAAACTGAGATATAGTCTACAATATTTTTCTCCTTCCCAAGTACTGCTCTCATACCAGGGGAATTCAGCATACTTATTGATTCTCACCACTCAGTTCCTCAATCCACTCGGTTTCCTTGATCTATTTCTCCACCTTCATTTCAATCACAAACAAGGATGGTCCTAAGAAAGTCATTGAAGCTCTCTAGCTCTATGATCCTGGATAAGTAGTTTAACCTTTGTCTACATTAATCCCTTACTATAAAATCAGGCTTCTCAGAGTTGTGAGAATCAAATGAGATACTATTTGTAAAGAACCTATTTCAATGGCTAGCATAGAGTAGGAACTTAATATATACTTGTTCTCTCTTTTCTCTTGATCGCTGTTTCTACATTTCTTTAATGGGCAGTTTGGATTTGATTATTTCTTGCATCCTACCAGCTGAGTACCTTCTGTGATTCATGATTCCACATAAGACAACCTTTGAAAATAAATGTCACTATTAAATATTGGTTTAATGAGTTCAGTTTAGAGGCAAGTGTAAGATACTTGATAGAGGGTTTTATAACAATGGGGAAATCAGCATAGAGTAAGCACTTAATATATACTTGTTCTCTCTTTTCTCTTGATCGCTGTTTCTACATTTCTTTAATGGGCATCTTGGATTTGATTATTTCTTGTGTCCTACCAGATGAGTCCCTTCTGTGATTCATGATTCCACATAAGACAACCTTTGAAAATAGATGTCACTATTAAATATTGGTTTAATGAGCTCCGTTTAGAGGCAAGTGTAAGATACTTGATAGAGGGTTTTATGACAATGGGGAAATCAGTTTTAACCATAACCCTGACAAAATCATTTAACTTCTGTGAACTCTAGTTTCTTTATCTGTAAAATGAAAAAGTTAAACCAGGAAATTGCTACAATACCTTCCTATTCTAATAGCCTTTGAATCACAATGTAAAAATTGTCTTGTAATTCAAGAGTCTATATAATGACATCCTGATAATTCAATAATTATTTGCTGAATAAATGAATAACATCCCTAGACGTTTGTGACCATTAATCTGTTTTATGCTACTAACATACTAGTTTTCAACTGTCAATGTCCTAAGCATATTGTAATGTACCTTCAGGCTGAAGTTGTGAAGAAAGGCAGGCTAGGAAGGGAAGGGTTACTTCAAGATGAATGTGGACAGAAAAAATGATGATGATATTTGTGTTGCCTCTTTGTAATGCAGCACCTGGTCCTCCAGCTAGCTAAATGGTGTAATGGAGAGAGTACTGGCTCTGAAGTCAGAAGGACCTGTGTGACCCTATGCAAGTCACTTAACCCTAATTGCCTCACCAAATAATACTGGAAAGATTTACATGAACTGATGCTGAGTGAAATAAGCAGAACCAGGAATACATTGTACTCAGTAATAGCAAGATTGTGCAATTATTAACTATGAAAGACTTGGTTCTTCTCTATGGTTCAGTGATCCAAGGCAATCCCAATAAACTCTGGATAGAAAATGCCATTTGAATCCAGAAGGAGAGCTATGGATATTGAATGTAAATCAACATATACTATGTTCACTTCTCTTTTTTTTGTTTGTTTTTTTCCTTTCCTTTTGTGGTTCTTCCCTTTTCTTCTGATTTTTCTCTCCCAACATGATTCATAAAGAAATATGTATTTTAAAAGTTAACATATATGTATAACCAGAAAAAAAATTAGTCATTCAGCTTCATATAATAGGACATGTCTAGACTTCAGGAGTTGTGTCACTGCAAACTCATTGTGTGAACTCTGGACTCATCTTTGCCCTTTCTGATTTAGTAAAACCTATTCCCTTTTCTCCCTGAAAGTCATCATATTTAAATGTTTATCTTATTTTGGTCAACACACTGGTCAACAATGATGGCTTAAGAAAGGAATTTCACACATGGATTCACTAATGCCAGAGTCTTTACACAGTTTTCAGAGAGAATCCCTTGAATTTTCTTGTCCAGATATTGGACTTTTAATGCTTTGAGGAACCCTTCTTTCTTCAGCTTTTTTAGACTTTACAGTCAAGGAGAGGCTGAGCAAAATGCTTCCAGAATGTGAATAGATTTAGGCAGAAGAAATGAGTAGTATCAGCCTCCAGGTATCACTAAGGCTGCAAAGAACTTAGCACTTTCATATGTTCACAGACAACAGTTTGGGACTAAAAAATGGGTTTAGCAGAGAGAGCATGGCAAATACAAAATTCACAATCTTGGGCCAAACCAAGACTTGTCTTATCAATAACTGACTGTCTCATAAAAATACATTCATGACTAATATCTTCCACCTTATGAGGAATCACTTATAAACTCTAACCTTTATTCCTTAGTGTTATTATCTCAGCTCTCTGTAAGCTTCAGCCACATAAATGCTGCTCTGGAATTCACATACTCAGAAGAGAGTCCAATGAAAAAATTGCAGAAAAATAAAAACAACAGCCCCCCCCCCACCCAAATTAGCAATGGTAATTGGAAACTTAACTGGAAACTGTACCTTGAATGTATATACATAATATTAACAACATTCCTTATGATATAATATTAGACTGACAAAACAATAGATAAAAATTACTTAATAGATACTTTCTACCTCTATCCTCAGTTTTTAAAAATAGCTAATTACCACACTTACTCTTACCAGTCAATTAAAAGACTATATTCCCTAAATGGCCTGTGAGAAACCCAAAGAAAAACCATATACCCTTAACCAATTTTATTTTTAATTATCCTTAACCACACCCAAGACTTTTTGTCCTCTGATAAGTCTACATTATACAACAACACTAGAAACAAATATTTTGGTATGGCTCCCTTACTTTATTTCATCTATGGCACTTAAGAAACATGGCAAGACCTGTAATTTTTTTCTCCTCTTCTTTCTCTTCCAAGTCTTCTTCCTCCTCCTCCTCCTCCTTCCTCCTCCTCCTCCTCCTCCTTCTTCTTTTCTTCTTCTTCTTGTTCTGCTTCTTCAAAAGCAGTCAAATATTCAACTATAAATAAGAAAGAAAATATACTAGCTTTTATAGCTAATTCAATCCGTATGATTCAGGTTTCTCATGTATGATTGATACTAACCAAAAGCAAAGTTACATTTTAAAACTATTACAGCTGTCAATGAGCACTCATTCCACATTTGCATTTCTTAAAATTCCAAAGCAGCAAAAATATGGAACTCATTGTCTTTTAACTATTTTCTCTTCTGATCTCAGTGGTCTATTGTGACTTTTGCTATACCATATAACAATATGTGCTCCGATGCATAGTTTGCTCCCATCTTTTGGCTTCCTCAATTGTTTCTTAGTTTATTTATTTAATTGAGTCCAAATGGAATCACACCAGCAGTCACTTTGTATATAGATAATGATGATAATATGAGCAGCAAGTTGTGTTTCTATAATGCTTCAATGTTCACAATGTGCTTTTTTTTTTTTTTTTTTTTTTACACAGCTGACCAGGAGATAAGCATTGCAAGTATCAATAATATCATTTTTCAGTTGAGAATATTGGGCTCAGAAAGATGCTGTGACTTGCAGATGGTCCCACAGTTAGTGGGTGTCACAACTTGCTTCTAAGAAGAGCATGCTAATCAATGTTTAACAACTGCTTCTTTTAAAAAAGACAAAAATAAAAAGTATATACGGCACGTTTTTAGGTTTAATCTATCTTATAAATATTTTATCCATCACTTCCTATATAGTTTAGAAGTTTAGAAACCAATAAAAAAATAGATTAAGTAAACCCCAGTACAAAATACAAATAATTGCTAATATACATTTGATTTCTATTGAGTATGTTTTTCCTTAAGTTTGGGAAATGTAAAGTGTATGCCTTTGTTTAAACCCCAAATATTATTTTTTCCCCAAAACAGATTTTATGTTGGTCTTATGTAAAGGAAATAAAATGGCATGGTGAATAAAACAATGAACTTTAGGGTTAGTAAGATTTGAATGAAAATCCCATTCTCAGACACTTAGTAAATGTATGAATCTGTATAAGCTACTTAATTATCTCTACCTTAGTTTTCTTATCTGTAAAAGAGGATAATAATAGCTCCTATCTCCTAGGGTGGTAGTGAAGATAAAATTAGATAATGTTTGTAAAATACTTTGCAAGTCTTAAAAATTCTATATAAATGCAAATGTAGGAGCATCTAGGTAGTACAGTGGATATAGCACAGACCCTGGGATGAAAATACAATAAAAGGGAAAACCCAAAAAGGAAAGAAGCTTGAGAAGAATGTTTTAATTCAAATCAACAGATACTGATTATTCACTTATTACCTGTAAATCACTCCTCTAAGAGAACATTTAGTAACATTTATTAGGTACCTACTATGTGGAAAGGACTATTCTAGCATTTGGAGATATAAAGAAATGAAAACAGTCCCTTTGTTCAAGGAACTTATATATAATTTTAGCTCTTTTTCACAAAAAATGATCAATAAGTGAGGATTTTTTTTTGTGTGATGGCATTGGTGTTTTTCTTGTTGTTGTTGTTGTTGAAATGACTAACCATATATGTAAGGTATTAAGAAGATAAGCTTGGAATTAGGAAGAGTATTAAAAATTAATAAGTAATAATACATTCTCATTTGCTGAGATAATGATTCAGATGAAGAAATAGGAAAAAAGTAGGAAATTCTCAATAAGACTATATCTGTGAATTTAGAAATGTGAGAAAGGAGAAAGGAATTATTAATAGCACTTTCATCTCTTGGTTGAGTGTCTTTAATTCTTCTTCATCAGGTTACTTTCTTCCTCTTTGGACCTAAATTTGTTCTTCTGCAAAGCCATGTTTGGTAAATAAAATAAGACTGGAACTAATCTGATTGTTTGCTGCTCAAGAAAAGATAATCTCATTTCTATTATCGTAAAAATGTGCTTACACCTGTCAGGATTGGCTAAAATGACAGGAAAAGAAAATAATAAATGTTGTAGGGGTTGTGGGAAAACTGGGACACTAATACATTGTTGGTGGAGTAATGAACTGATCCAACCATTCTGAAGAACAGTTTGGAATTGTGTCCAAAGGGCTATCAAACTGTGCATACCCTTTGATCCAGTAGTGTCTCTACTGGGCTGTATCCCAAAGAGATCATAAAAAAGAGAAACGGACCCATACATGCAAAAATGCTTATAGCAGCCCTTTTTGTAGTAGCAAAGAACTGGAAACTGAGTGGATACTCAATTGGGGAATGGCTGAATAAGTTATGGTATATGAATGTTATGGAATATTATTGTTCTATAAGAAATGATCAGCATGATGATTTCCGAAAGGCCTAGAGAGACTTACTTGAATTGATGCTAAATAAGTGAGTAGAACCAACAAAACATTGTACCAGCAACAACAAGATTATATGACGATCAACTTTGACAGAAGTGGCTCTTTTCAAAAGTGAAATGATTCAGGCCAATTCCAATAGATTTGGGATGGAGAGAGCCACCTGCATCCAAGACTATGGAAACTGAATATGGATCACAATATAGTATTTTCACATTTTTTTTTTGTTTTATGCTTGATTTTTTCATTTCTCTTTTTTTCCCCCTGTTTGATCTGATTTTTCTTGTGCATCATGATGAATGTGGAAACAAATAAAGAAGAATTGCCCACGTTTAACATATATTGGATTGTTTGCTATTTAGGGGAGGGGGAAAAAATTGCAACAAAAGGTTTTACAAGGGTGAATGCTGAAAACTATCTTTATACGAATTTTGAAAATAAAAAGCTATTGTCAGAAAAAGTAAAATATGCTTAATCGATACATGTACATATGTATATATATAAATATTCACACACATAATTGCAAATCTACATATATTTGTGGAATAGCTTCCTGCTTCTTCTATGTTCTGGGCTCTGTGGTACTCCTCTAGGTGTTATAGTAGATACAAAAAACAAAATATATGCTGTGAAAATAAGGTTCCTTTCCTCAAGAATATAATCTATTTGGATAAGAAAGACTAACATACACAAAAATCATAGGAGAATATTAAATACTAAACAGTGTGGTACTGACTTTAAGCACACTATCAAGAACTTTTAAGTTCAAGTGTCAACTGGAGTATTCTGAGAAGACTTGAATTGATTTGTGAATATGGATAGAATTTGGATAAACTGAGTAGAAGAAAATGGCCTGGGAAAAACAGCATCAGCAATGAAGAAGGAGCATGGCAAAGGAACGTGTCCTTAACATCACTGACAAACTTGGGTGGGAACAATTTACTATCATGCAAACATTTTTTTTAATAATCCTGGTTTTGGAAATCAATTTAGGTTCATACAAATAGGCTGTCTAAAGGCATCTATTGGTAGAGACTGAATCATTCAGAAAATTCCATTCTAAATTAAAAAGTCAACCTATTCCAGTGTTTTGTTAACATTTTCCCCACTCCTGCTTCCCATGTTCCCAACCCTAGATTAAAGATTTTTGAAAGTATTTAAATCATTAGTTTTTAGCCACTATGGTCCAAACATAAAGGCAACCACAAAAAAAGCCAACACTGCTATAATCCTTCACCATCGATGTGTTGATTAAAATATATATATTAAAGCTTACTCTATCAGCCAAACCTTAAGAGGATCTATTGTTACAGGAAAAGATGGTTTTTTTTTTTAAATGTCTAATTAAATTTTGCTTGCAGCTTTAGTACATAAAAATACAAAAGGAAATTCATCTCTGTTGTGGCTCAGGTTCCTTCATCCTGTTGAAATCTGCTCTTAATTTGGAAATATATGTTGGTTTCTACTCTGAAATTTTCATCAAATGTTACTTAGCTTGCATGTGTATCTACTGGAGGATTAAAGACTACTCTTTAATATAACTTATTTATCTATATTTAAGGACATCCAAAAGTTGAAATAGCTAAGTAGACATAGGACTTTCAAATTATGTAAAATACTATTACCATTCCTCTTCATAAACTGTTAATATTTTCCATCAGACATATATATCTCATTAGTTTCATAAGGACATTTAAAATTGAGAGCTGACTCTCTCAACTTTCCACTCTTCCTACTTTAAAGCTAGATCAGAATATAAACACAGGTCTGTATTACTGCCTTCCTTGCCACTCATTGGCTGCATGAAATTGGGTAAAGAACTCAATTCTTGCAACTTCAGTTTACTCAGCTGCAAAAGCTCTTGGAGTAGAGATTAGAGTTCTATAGTTAAAAATCTTGAATTTGAATCCAATCTCAAACTTACTAGTTGTCAAGTGCAAGATAAGATATATAACCTTAGCCTCAGTTTCCTTTTCTGTAAAATAGAAATAATAATAAAACCTAACATAATCAAGTTGTGAGAAATAAATGAGATAATATTTGTAAAGCCCTTCTCAAACATTGAAGTGTTAAATAAACATTATCATTATCTATAAAATGAAGTGGTTGACTTAGGACCATAAATTTAAAAATGAATCTCACTTCAATGATCAAAGACCTTGAAAAAACTAAGAATCATTATTTGATATAATCTATTTCATTTTTTGATTATACATCAGATGTGAAATTACTATTTTTGATTATAGAAACACAGTAACATATATCAACAAAGGCTCAGAAAGACTGTGTCTTATCCTACTGTGTTAATAAATACCTATCATGAGCCAGCATTATTTTTTTTTTCTTTCTTTCTTTTTTTTTTTTTTTTTGGCTGAGGCAATTGGAGTTAAGTGACTTGTCTAGGGTCACACAGCTAGAAAGTGTTAAGTGTCTGAGGCCAGAGTTGAAATCAGGTCCTACTAACTTCAGGGCTGGTTCTCTATCCACTGCACTGTCTAGCTGCCCTGACAGCATTATTTTTTTAGCATAGCCAGTGTCAATGTCTATGGTTTGTTTCATGATGGAAATAGTCCATTTTAACTAAAATGGTCATTTTTAAGATATACAAATGTGTATACCAAGGAATGATGCATTAAATTTAAAATATATTTGTTCCATAATTTTTCATCATTTATCAAAGTAATTAGCATAAAATAGGTGCTTAATGAATTCTAGTTGGCCGATATGCAGCTTTATATACTCTTCAGATAATTCAACTTAAATGAATTTCACATCATTTTCAATAGATTTATTTTTATATGTGAATCCACTGACTGCTTTCTTTCCTCACCTCTACTCCTTGGAAACATTTCTCTCCTTCAAAACTTAGCTCTAATGCAAGTTTCTAAATGAGCCCTTTCCTGATCCATACCTCCCCCCTCTCCAGTTGCTAGTTATCTCTCTTCAAAAACTACCCTACATATTTTTACAGATATTCTAATTATAATTATATGTGTGTACATTTTCTCTTTCATTAGAATTTTAGGTCCTTAAAGGCAAGAGCTCTTTCATTTTTGTCTTTGTATGCCCAAAGTTTAGCACCATTCCTGATTCTTGGGAGACACCTAATAAGTGTTTGTTGATTGATTAACGGACTCATGGTTTTATGGGATTTTCCTTAGAACATGGAGAGATCACTTTAATTTAATTAGCAATGTCCCAAATAAGATTTCAGGGCGTTTAGAAACTAGTTGAAGAAGAGATAATGAAATTAAGCAGTCTAGATGACTATTTCTAGGAAGTAGGTCATGAAAAGAATGAAAAGATGGTTTCCAATTTTAACTATTCTTGGTAACCAGAAAGTACTTAGGATATTTATGGAACATCCAGAATGACTGGCATATAAGGGTGAGAGTGAAATAGCTTCTTTTCACTACCACCATCAACTATCTTTGTCTGCCTTCAGGTATGATAGCACTATTCCTTCTTCTGGCTGATAGTGAGTATGGTTAGGCCAAGGGGAGGATTGCCAAACACATGAGACTATTTATATAAAGTGAAGACAGTAAGAGTGGAACTTATCAATTAATCCAACATAGGTAGGCTAGCTGGCACTACTATGAAGTTTTGAAAACCTGAATTAAAATAATGCTTTAGAATTTAAATATGTGACTTTGGGCAAGAAATTTAACCTCTCTTTGCCTGATCTATGTCTCAGTTTACATATCTATAAAAAATGGAAATAATCATAGCATTTTTCTTGAAAATTTTTATCATGATCAATTGAGTTATGAACAGTAAACTATTTATTATTGCTATTATTTTAAAAAAATAATAGAGGCATTGTGCAGAAGAAAGCACATCATTCTGGACCATATGCAATTCCCAAATTGTATATAAAAGGCTTTTGGAATCCATTTTATATTCCCCTTCCTTGGGAGGTTTATTGCAGGTAGAAAGAATCAAAAATTATTGGTTTTCCCATAGCAATGAGATACACCTTTTATGCGTCAGTCCCTTGGTCAGTCTGAATTTTTTATGGAATTCGGGGTATCAGAAAAAGGCCCAGTTGATTCAAGAAAAAGTTGAGATCCCATCCTTGAACCTATATTGGCAGTCTCACAATTCCCACCATCCCTTTCCTTTTCTTTATCATCAGGCAACCCTAATCCCTCCAATCCTCTCAAATCTTGAATTCCTCTTCTCATATTTTCAGTTCAGCTATGATCATAGAAAAGACTTATATGGAGAATTTAGGTTTATATAAGTGAGAATGCATCTAGTGAAAATGGAAGATTCCCAAGGTCTAGATGTTAGAACTTCAGAAGCTTATGGGTAAGCTTTGATTTAACTGGAGCATGAAGAGATTGGATAACAATAATAATTAGTATGTATATAATGCTTTTAATATTTGCAAAGTTCTTTATATATGTAATTAGGGCTTAGTTTGGCTTTGTTTCCACCTGCTAAGTTCAACTAAGATGGAATTACACTACTTCTAGACATTCTGCTTTCCCCTAATACATGAATAAAAATAGCCTTCTTCACTTGGAATAAACTGTATCTTTAAAATTCCAAAATATTCTTTCTATCCTCATTCTCCCACTCCAGAAATGTGAAGTTCACAATTACCTACAGAGTGGGCACCATGACCTAAATGGGTAGGAGGAAGTTCTTCCTTTCCTGTCTCCTTTTAATCTGTGACCTAAAGAAATAGGGGTTAGGGTTGGCATTTTATCTTTAATTCCTCAGTTCTAGGAATGATGTTGTTGTTGTTCAGTGTTTTCAATCATATTTGACTCTTCATGCCTCGATTTGGCTAAGATACTGGAGTAATTAGCCATTGCCTCCTCCAGCTCATTTTATAAATGGAGTAACTGAGGCAAATAGGGCTAAGTGATTTGTCTAGGGTCACACAAATAGTAAGTACCTGAGGCCAGATTTGAACTCAGAAAAGCAACTCTTTCTGATTCTGGGTACTTACTCTATCCATTGCACTTCCTAGATGCCCCTACTATGCCACCTAGGTGTTCCCAACATAGAATTGCTATATAACTCAGGAATTTAAGTTATGGAGAACTTGGAGGAAGGATTGCTGGCCAATTATGCAGCAAGCTTACTCATATCTAAGATGGGTCTTTGGACTTGGAACTTGTTACTGTTCAAACTAATCTTCTTCTCCCAAGAGTATAAAATGGTACTGGGCAGAAATTATTTGCCCACACCCTATTCAGGTGTTGAGAATGTTTGTGTATTTATTCTATCTATGTAGCATTGAAATAATTAATAATATTGTAGGAAAAAAAATTCAGCTTTTAAGTGGTTATATGGAACTGTGATGTAGAAGACCCCATACAATAAAAAGGACACTAATATGGGGGCTAGAGCTAATGACAAAGGCTCTAAATAACCTAAAACCTTTTAAAGGGCACAGAAGAACCCTTAGAAATGGGTAAAATATAGTATTATTGATCATTAGGTAGTGGGGGGGCCGGTTAACCATTTAAATCTTATAACAAGGCTAAGGGGCATGTGTTATTATTTTCCTCATTTTTCAGAAGAAGTAGGCTAAAATTAAGTGTCTTGCTCAGGAACACATATCTGAGTATCTGAGTCAGTCTTTGTCTGGTTTATTTAAATCCACTTTGCTGCTTCTGGCAATGGGTGGAATATGGATGGGGAGTGGAGCATTATGGAAGCTGGAATTCTATGTGTGCTGCTATAAGGATTGTGCATGTTGTTTTCCTGATTCTTCTTATTTTACCTACAGTAATTCATATTAATTCATTCTAGCTTTCTCTGAATTCTTCATATCTACCATTTTTTGCATAGTTATATCCCCTTATATTCATGTATTTTGCTATTTCCCAATTCATGCTAGGTCTTAAAACAAATTAAAATTATCCTGTTAACTTCAGTTTCAAAATATTTTTTCTAATAACACAGTAGCACTCATTTAACTAAACAGTTTGCCAACTAATTTTTTTTTTAAATAGACTATTATTAGATATAAAAGTAAATAGGTTTGGCTTTCACTAAATAACAAAACTTAATTTTTTATTGCCTCATTCAAAAAAATTGCATAAATTTGATCAGTGCATGACTATATCCATCCAATGTTTATAAGACATACGTTTTCAAGCTATTTCTTTGCAACCAACTTGACTCAATATACCTCTCTTCTTAATAGGAATGCTGAAGTAACCAACAAAACAAGCACTATAAAAGCATTTTGGGAATAAATTTGTAGGTACTTTTTACCTTTTAAAACAGAAATAAATCTAATTACTGTGTGTGGTTTGACCTGTAATGTAAAGAAATAAAATCTATGGTTTCCAAAATAATAATAATAGCAAGATATGTAAGGTTAGTCTGTTTCAACTCTTGAAAACTCAGAGGGGATTGAATTAATTTATCACTCATCAGTTAAGATTAATCCTCCAGGTGCACATGACCTTGTGGAAAGCAATGTGTAGAACAGCCAGATGATATGCTTTGGCCTTCAAATATTTAAACTTGAACTGAGCACAATTATCTACAGAATGCTAGAAGGAAGCCAGAAATAGAGTAAAATACCTTTTCAAGTTTTATGTATTTTCAAGTGGTTACCCATATATTTTTTTTAGCTTAATATATGTTGATAAGATTGTGAATTTTTATTTAAGATTCTTTCTACCTTTTCTGCAATTCTTAGAAAGACAATTCAGAACTGTTATATCTGATTCTTGGTTCAGAATCTAGCTTAATAATATAATCAAAGAAAGATAGATACTAAGAGCTAGAAAGGACAAGGGGACAACAAATGAAATTTGGACTTTTGAAAGAATCCCCTACATACTGCTGGAAAATTCAATAAGCTGAAGTGGGTAACCTACTGCTACCTGAGGTTGAAGCAACACATTTCATTTAGTGAAGCAGCTAATTGTTAGGAAGAGTTTTTTGTTGTTTTTTGCTTCAAGTCTAAATATGTCTCTGCAACTTCCATCTAGTGTTTCCAATTTTTCCTCTAGAGCCAAACTAAAGATTTTAATCACTTTTAATCTTAATATTGTTTATTTTCCCTCAGTAATTAGTCTTCCCATCTTGGAATATCCTTCTACTATGTTGGTGCCCTTTTCACATTGGTGAATTCCCTCCAGGAGTCTCCAGTTTGGTGACACATGCACATTTGCCATACTTGATTTTTCTAGCTGTGCTTCTGACTGAACTTCACGACCATGCCCCTTTCTCCTGCCCACTCCTGCTTTTCAGTTACCTTTTACATGTTGTCTTCTCTCATTGGAATATAAATTCCTTTATGATAGTGACTATCTTTTTTTTTGTTTGTATGTATAATACTAGGATTTTTCCAATGTCTGGCCCTGTTTAATAAATATATGGTGGCTTATTTCCTGCCTTTTTCCCACACAATAGCCTTTCAGCTTTTTGATTACTTGAAGATAACTTTCACTTCTCTTCAGTCTCTTTTTGTATTTACTCAGTTTTTGACAATTGATAACATCCTCATAATTATACCATTGATCTAAATGTATTACTCTCAAAGATGTAGGTCTCACCTTTTAAATTATATCTCTTTGGGAAAAAAAGGTATTGTTAAAGACTGAAACATATGACAAAACTACCATATTAAATATATTTAGTATAAAAGGTAGGTAGATGGGTATATGGGAAAGGGCCAAAGAGTTTGTTGTGGTATTTCAAGCTATGCTAACCAAGGCCAAAAATGGAAAGATGGTGGCCTAAGAATTGCTAGGGTGCTTGCATGGACAAGCTGGTGTGAATACATATTCACATAGCTGATAGAGGTGAAGAGAAGGGGAGAAAAAGTAATAGGTACACAGCAAACTCTATCTTCATTCCAGACTCATAGAAAGATAGGGAAAAGTCAGTCATTGCAGATAAGCTTTATTCAAGTTTTTTACAAGCTTGATATGCAAGGAGAAGAACCACTATAGTCTATATTTGTACCAATATAGTAATTACTTTGTTGTATATATTTTGTCTTTACAAACATCACAACCTCCTTGTAGACAGGGGATATCCTTTATATATTTTTGCATGTCCCAAGGTGCTCAACTCTGTTAAACACACAGCAATTCTCAGTGTATCCTTATTGGTGGACTGATAGCTTGCTTAATTGATTCTTCTATTTATAAGACTATATGTGTAATATCTGGTTATATTCCACACTTCAACAAAAACAGCATAGCTGCTCAAATTTATTAGAATAAAAGACAAAGAAACTGCTTTGATAGCATATTATGTTTTAATCTAAAAAGAAGATTAAATTCAAAGTTTAACAATATGAAAGACTACCAAATAAATTTTGGATTAAACCTTTTCTTTAAACAAAGATGAAACACATTTGTACTTTTTACTGTTGCTCCAATGTTTACAATCCATTTTTTTTTGCAAATTTTAAATATATTCATACAAGTTCTTTTCCATGAGTATTTGATTTGCCATAAAGATTTTTCCCAACCAGAAGTCCAAGCCTAGACAGCATCACAACTAACTGTTATTCATTTCTTGAATGTCATGCCCCAAATTCATGTTTTTGGAATGCAGCAAAATTTCCTCCAAACCTCCTTCCAGGTTTGGAGATGCCAACAGATGTTTGATATTTCTGCTACATACACCCTATAGGTATTCAATTCCAGAATCTTTTCTCTCAGCGTCCCATCAGACACAAAATTCTTAGCTCACCTGCAAATTCTTCCTTCCTGGAGGCATTCTTGGAAGTGTGAGAGGGGAGGTCAGAAAACCTATCTTTGACTTCCAAGGCCAATGGCTAAAGCATTGACTGGCCGTGTCTCCTGGAGGCAACTGTTCACCATTTATTCAGGTGATAGCTTTACCTTCCATTGGACCTGAGGGCAGCTTCAGGTAGAAGAGGGTTCTGCCAGGTGTAAGGGAAAATCAAGACAGACAAGCATGTTTAGCCTGCCTTGTCTCTCCATAATTAGATTTACTATCCGGAATAAATCTACCTCTTTACTGCCTAGTCCTGACAGCAGTAGGAACATGCTCTAGGGTTTGGCAGGACCAACTCTGAGTGACACTCCAATTCACCTCATTCTCTCTCCGTTTGCTGCATGACTAATTGGAGCCAAAGGCAAAACTTAAGCAAATGATTACAATGGAAGGTGCATAGCAAATGTTTAGAAAAATCTATTTTCCTACAAGAGTACTAAATGTAGTTGTTTAAATCCTGTAGTGGTTGCATAGCTCACTGCATGAGCATGATCTTTGGAAAGCAAAAGAAAACATAAACCCTTCCCTATGCTACAAATCCATTCTTAATAACTGCAAAGCTGAGTCAGCGGTATTTTACAAACTTTCTTTGGAAACCTAAAGCTTCCAACACTGATTCAAGAATATTATGAGTACAGTAGATTTCAATAAAGCAAATTGTCAGCATAACTATGTTAAATGACTGTACTGGTTAGGAAAAGAGGCATGGTATTAGAACCAAAATAACCTACTATAATAAGATGGTATCTACTACATTAATGTTTGCAGAAAAATGCTTTAAAATTTAAAAAAAAAAAGTTCAAATGCAAACTTAATACATCTCCACCAAGTACAGATTTCAAAGGTCAAAAGAAGACACATACATTGTATGTGATTAATTTTTTTTTGAAACTAGCCATTCCATTTTCACAGATTAAAAGTCTGCTTAAATATCTCATTTCTACAAAGTGAATTTACATTTAAAGTACAAAGTGCAAATACTATGGTTGTTTTTTTTTTTTTTCTTAATTGCCTTTTGGTGAGGGAATGTCCCACATGTCGAAGATCTGCCTTGCTATGATAGCCATTCATCCTTGTTTCTTTGGCTGAAAAGAGAAAAGGGTATTTTAAAAGGTCAGATTTAATCATATATTTTAAAATAACATTATATGTATTTATATAAGAATATAATTGTTTTTCTTTTAAATATTTAAAGATTAATCAGTTTCCACTCATTTTCACCAATTAAAAGAGAAAAATCCCAGTAGATTCAAATTGATTTCAAAGTAATGAAAGCTTGGTTGCTAAAATAATCAGTAAGTTCAATAGCAATTAATAGTCAACATTTTGTGTAGATATCAAATTTTCCATTTCATAATCCTTGTCTCCTCTTTCAACTCCCAAATACATTTCAAATTAAAGATATCAACCAACAAGATATTGAGTTTACTCAAATACTCAATGTGTAAAATGGAAAAATAATCAGTCAAGAAGATAAATATTATTTCAAGGAGAAGGAAAGATTATAAAGTTGAGGATATTGATTTTCCTTTAAAAATATCATTCTCCTTTTGGGAAAGATTTTACAAAAAATATTAGTTTCAACTGAAGAATGTGTTTTTATTAACTCTCTCCCAAAAGAATTCATTGGTATTTCCCTGGTATACATCTTTTCCCCCATCTTCCAGCTCATTCAATTAGGACAAAGGTGCTAATAAAGCTATGGTCATAAGTTTGAAGACTGTATAATCCAATTAACTAGGTTTTATATACACACATAACACCCCACCCCACCCCACATACACACACATAGAGTCTTGTGACACTAAATGCATTTCTATTTTTCACTCCTTTTGTAAAGGCAGGCTGCCAGAGAAAAGGAGAAAAGATCCCACTAGCTCAGCATTTTTTAATTATTAATAAGGGCAAAAGAGCCAAGTAGGAATACACATGCCCATGTAGTGTTTACCACAGTTATGAGCAGTATCTTGAAAAAGACAAGGATTTCATTCATAGTCCTAGAATCAAGCACCTTCTACATTCACACTGGTATAGCCATGAATTCAACTGTTTCTAGGAATATCATATTGCTGGGCCCCAGTGATTATTTTCCTGATTTGCTTCATTGGTCTACATAGAACACAATGAAATGGAGCAAGAGATATTATGGAACAAACAATAAAATTCTCTGGGGATACAATTACCCTAAATACTGCATATGGAATCTTTTAATGGGACTGAGGGTATGTTTCTCAAATCATATAATGACTACCACATAAACTTGACTTATGTAAAGGTACCTTTCAGAAAGCTCAAATTTACCAATGGTTTCATAGAGCAGGGGTGTCAAACATGTGGCCCCCAATATTCCCCAGTGAAGGAATGAGATTTAAATGTCATGGGCAAATATTAACAAAATGAATAAAAATACAATAAAATAGAGATAATATATTTTAAGTCAATATATATGGGTCCCCCAGGGATCATTATGTACATTTTATTGGCCCCTGTTTCCATTTGAGTTTGACAGCATCATCTTAGAACATTCTAAATTCAAAACTGGAAGTAATCTTAAAAGCTTTTTACTCATTTTTCAAAATAAAATAATTTTATATACTGTGTATTAATCATTTTATATATCATAGCTATAGTAATGCAAATAACTGATATGTATATACACACATACACATTAGTGAGTTGGTTATTTTAAATATATAGAGAGATATGTATACCATATGCATATATATTAGCTCATAAGCAAAACAATGTAAAGACAAAAACTGAAGAATATTTTTATTGACCATGCTCTATTAAAGAAATAATGGGAAACTTTATTTAAATGACTATATTCAGAAATATTTTTGGCTAAGTTGTGAAATAATATATCCATTTCCTATTACATGAGAATTTGTAATTCCTTAGAAATTATATATATTTATATATGTACAAATATGTACATATATACATTTAAGAGCCAAAAGTGATAGTCCAAATCTGTGAGGCTGAAGTCAATTTTCTTGATCAGTGAGTATAGTGATTAGATAACTGGCTTCAAAAGCAGGAATCCTTTGGTTTACAGTCTGCCACTGGTATAGATTGGCAGTGTAATTCTGGGTAAGTTACTAAATTAGTACAACGCTCTAGGCAACTCTTTAAAAGTATAAATTTCAGAGAAGGTATTAAGCTGCATTGATAGAGGGAATTTCCTTTATCCTAGTATCCCCTATAATAAGTGAAATCACAGGTCTCGTCCCTATCTCCAAACTAATTTTTTTTTTCCTTTTGATCCTTTGCAGCTTGGCATTTTATTTCTCTAAGACAGTTTAGTTGTAAACTGGTATTCATGAAGTTTTTAAGAAACACATTTTGATAATAGATTTTTTCATTACAAAACATGAATCTGAAAAGAAGGTCCACTGTCTACAAGACCACCAAAGGAATCCAAGACACAAAAATAGGTTAAAAATCCTACAGAAATAATACGACTTTTTATGTTATTCAGTTTGATTTACTTGGAAACAGTATTCCAAGTATCTTTAAAATCAGAACAATTTGACTTTATTAAGAAACTGGTGAAGTTAAATTAATAGAACTAATATGCACTTCAGTACAATGGATGAGCAGAAAGGTACAAACATTTTGAAATCTACTTTTTCTTTGGACAATAGATGATATTGCTCTGATGAAATACAAATTTCAAATAGAAAAAAAGAAAAGAACTGAATAGAGACCTTAGATGGGTCATCTTTAGTATTTTTTTTTTTTTCTGATTAAATGCTAGAAAAGAAGTGCATCTTCTTGGATAGTGCCCCCTATTATCTTTTTTTCCTCACAAGGAATATTTATAATTGTTTTATTATTATACTACATAAATGTCATTAGTGGCTCACCCAGCAAATTTTAATTACAAAGTCATGTTTTACAGTAATAGTGTCAAAAAAAAAAAACAAAACTTTAAAATGTATGGGTGTATCTAAGAGAACATTCTTAGCAGAATAATGGGCAGTATTTTCAACTGACTATTCATGAGTAATTGAATCTAGTGCATGTGTACCCTTGATTGAAAGTTTGGGGAGTTCCAGTTTTCTAAATTGTTTTTAGGCCAACCCATTTTTAAAGTGTAAGTGGTTTGTGGAGGAATTTTAAAAGTTAAAACCATAAATATTTGCTAAACAAAGAAAAACTTATCACAAATCTTGTTCTGTGAAATGGTTTTAAGCTTCAGCCAAGGTGTAGGAAGTCTCCATTTAAAAACCATAACAAAAGCAGAATTTGCTTTAGGAATTTTGTAGGGAACATCAAACTAGGAAAGAGGCAAAGTAAACAACAAATTGACTAGTTGAAGTGAGGGAGGGAAATTTGCTCTGGCCTTTTGAGATAGAGAAATGATTCAACTTATGTTTGTCTTTTAGCAAATACTCTAGATTTGAACAAAAGAGGGAGAGGGAAAAATACTTATGACAATTGTGTCTATTTATTTCACAGATTTGCATTATGATCTTTATACATACATAGATTGATATAGATATCTAATGTACTATATCTGTGAATATATAATACATCTACATAGATGTTAGTATATATACAAACAACTATATACATATGCGCACATATATAGGTATTCCATATACATCTATATATTCTATATAAGGTCGCTAGATGGTACATCAAATAGAATACCAAACCAGCAGTCAGGAAGAGGTGAATTCAAATCCAGTCTCAAATACTTACTAGGTCTGTGACCTTGGGCAAGTCATTTAACCCCATTTTGCCTCAATTTCCTTATTTGTAAAATAAGCTGGGGAGATAAAACAAACTATTACATTATCTTTCTCCAATAAAATTCCAAATGGGGTCAAAACTGTTGGATATGACTAAAATGAGTGAACATATATTCAGTGTATACTTATATATTCTGCCTACAGGATTTTAATAATCCTTATAGGATATTACACTTACCTGCCTGTTAGAAGTACTTTCAGAACTGACTTTAGGAGCTGAAAGAAAAATAAGCATTTCAAATTATATTTCATTTCACATAGTTAGTCCAACTTCAGAGAAGTATCTTGACTAGTCTTTACTTGGATTCTAGCTCCACATCTCTCACATTTATCTCCTTCATTTTCATACCTTGATGCAAACCTTTGTCACCTCTGACCTTGAATATTCCAATAGCTTCCTCATTTCTTCTACCATTTATTTCTCCTCTCCAATTTATTCTTCACAAGGCTATATTCTTAAAACATAGATCTGATCATTTTATAACCTCACCCCCAATCTTCAATATGTTCCCATTGCTTTTGGGATAAAAAGCAAAATCCCTATGTGGATCGTGAAAGTCCTAAGTAATCTAACTTGGGCATCCTTATTTTTCCAGCCTTATTTCATGACACTTTCTCTTTATATCCTTTTGCTCTAGTTAAAGAGTACTGTCAGATTTTTCCCATATATAACATTCCAGCCCCAACCACCATACTTTTTCACACACACGAAAAAAATCCTCCCTATCTTGGATATACCCAATCCTCATCTGTGCTTTCTAGCACTCTAACTTCTTTTAAAGAACTGTTCAGAATGTATTTTTCCCTACACAAGGCCTTTGATGATCTCTTCAATTGCTGTCACTATTATCCTTCTTTTTTTCCCCCACATATCTCATAGTTGCTTATTTGAGCACACATTGTCTCCCTTATTCCACCTTACCTTTAGGAAAATGGATACTCTGTAATGACAGGGACTATTTTGTTTTTGTCTCTGAATCCCCAGAAAGTCCAAGAGAGGGCCCCTTCAATGTACTTAATAACTCAAATTTGTTGAACTTAAATGAATACTCAAGTTGATCGCAGAAACTATTCTTAAAATATAGGCAATTGCTATTTTAGACATTTTTAACTGAAATTCTGAAAGAAATGTCTGTTAAGAAATGATTATGTATTAGGGCATCATATAAGAATATGCTCATATACAAATAAAGTTGATAGCAATCCTCAGATCTCCTATTTTGTAGAATGCTAATTCCCACCAATACATGATTCAAGGTAACTCCTAATTTTTCAGAAATAAAATTATTTCATTTAATAGCATATCATCCTATCTTATATTAGATCTGTGTTTAAATTGACAAGATAAAATTTAATGTATTAGTATAATAAGTATTCAGAAAAAAATTGTGGAAAAACAGCTATCTTGTTTACATCTTCATTCTCTCCCTCCACACTGATTTTTTTCTCTTTTGCCAACAAACATATTCAGATCTCTCCAATAATGTTAATATAACAACAGATCCATAATGTTGGGGATGTAGGTTTTTGCCTCAGTAATAAGAATTATAACCTAAACACACCAACCTTTGTTCTATAACTCTAATCTGGGTCCTCCCATTAATTTGCATGAGCAACTCAACTTAACAATTTATGGTATTCCTCATATTCCATTCACACTACTCAGACACCAGTGGAGTATACAAGCTGTCCTACCAATCTTGCAACCTCTACTGCCTTTTCTTTTCCCCACTTATATACTTTTCCACTAACATCATTTACAACATTTCTCCTTTAGCTTCCTAGTTTCCTATACAATAAAAATGAGATGATTTAGTCACTCATAGAGTTTGTCATCAACAAAGGAGTTCATATTTAGAATACTAACAGCTAAATCAGTAATATAAGCAAATTGACTACTGACTAATTTTTAAAATTATTATTAGCATCTTCTACCTTCTTTTTTGCTTCTCCATTGTCATTGAAAAAGGGGAAGTATCTGCACAGGATTTGGGGCACTTTTTATCTTTCTTTGTTCTATGAGTTGATGTTTCCAAGAATTTATCACCACCACCAGCATTCTTGACCCCAGAGAAGTGCCTATCCTACTTGAATATAGAACTCTTTCCTATGTCTGTCTCCAGAGTAAGTCTCCATAAATAGGACAATATCCCAAAATTTCTCAGTTATTATAACACAGAAATGCAAGGTCCATGAAATAAATGCTTCTGATTCTTTTCAGATAAGCCCTTCAGGGAACTGGAGGAAAAACATTTTTTAATGGAATAAAGACTTCCCTTCCCTATCCATAATCTGATTTTAGGGAAACAATGTAGAAACAATGTAAACTCTATCTGCTTAAACTTCCTTTATCCCTAATAGGAACCTATCCTAGTGACTAATGATTGACTTAAGAAGCTCATGCGAAAAATAACTTCTGTTCTAAAACTCTTGGATGTTTTATGCAGTAGAAACAATTTGTAAAATCTAAAAAGATAATCTAAGAAATGCCAAGTTTTGATTAATTCAAAGATTTAAGAAGTTAGAAAAAGTTCTTACTATGACGTTTCTTTGTGTTTGCTTTACCTTCTTCTTTTGTAACACCAAGGCAGCCCATTAATTCTTGAACAGAGATGGATTTATCATTATTCACATCACAATACTCAACAAATTTCTTAACACACTTCTTGGGTTTGGACTTTTTTCGAAGGAATCTCTTAAAGGGTTTGATTTCCTTCTTGCCGATGTCACCACTAGAGTTTTTATCAAGAAGCTTGAAATACCAATGGACCACTCTCTCTTCTAGAGTATGACTGGGATCAGGTTCTGAAAGTCTAAAATGAAAACAAAGTATGAGATTTTCTTGAAATCCATTTGTTTATATAACACTGAAAAAAGGCTATATTGGTTATTTACCATGTTTATCTATTCTCTGTCTCCTACTAAGGGACATAAAAGAAATACCACTTAACCCCTGTCTTTAGGGAGCTTGAGGTCTAATTGAAGTAGGGAAAATGGCTGCAAATAATGATATAAATTTGAATTATCTTAAGTTTTACAAAACAATACATAATACTATGACATTAGTTCATCAACCTTATTCCTCCTAGCTATGTGTTGCTCTCTTTTCCAAAAGCACAGATAAAACCTATCAACATGCTTAGCAGTGGTTTCTACCTAGATTTTTTGGTGTAATGGTTTTTGAGTTCTCACATATTTGCTTTAGGAAAAAAAATTACATTTTTCTAAGGTTTTAGAAAAACACATTTTTTTGTATTTTGTTAAAATTTGTCAATTTATTTTGTCAAAAAGTTGTCCATATAGCTTTCTAAATTACTCAAGTATTCTAAGATATTGTTGATTTAGTAAAAGTCAGGTATTGTCTTTGGTAATGATCAAATTGTAAATAACACAACCATACTTATTTTATATAGTTAATTCAAGAAGATATTCCAATTCAAACAGGAGACCAAACAGCAAAGAAATCAATTGAATTCATATGTTTCTAGTTCAATTTGCACTTAACTCACTGGTGCTATTCTAGTGTTATTTCTAAGAGGGGTTTATGTATGTGCATGTTTGTATTTGTGTGTATGTGGGAAGGGAAATCTTTAATTTTATTTTTTAGAGAGCTATTTTCTGTTTCCAGTTCGCTAAATCTATTTTTCAAAGATTTGATTTCTTTATCCATTCTGTCTTTAAGTGAATGGGATGACTTCGCCAGACTCTCTTGCCAAGCCTCCCTCTCCTTTTCCCATCTTTCTTCTAGCTCTCTTGTAAGAGCCTTTTAAATTTCTTCTATGAGAGTCATCTGTGCTGAGGACCAGATGATAGCCTCCTTTGGGGATTCATCTGGAGACAGTCTGTTTTTAGTCTCCTCGGGGTTTAAAGTCTGCTCTCTATCCATATAGAAGCTATCAGTAGTTAAGATCTTTTAAAATGTTTTGCTCATTTTGTCAGAGAAGAATCAAAGAAGACAATCTAGCAAAGAAAAAAAAAACAAATGGAATTTGTTTTTTTGAGGGGGAAGGGGGGAGGTGGGTGGTGTTATCGAGCTTCCTTTACAGACTGTGGGGGGCAGCAGTGAGGCACTAGGAGGACAGCAATGGCTGTACTGCACCTGCACTCTGAGACTCTGAGAGCGTGCTGAGACACTGTGGGGGGATAGTCAGGTCCCGAGAAACTCTAGCTGTTCAGGGTTGCAGTCTTTTCCCCCTGTGTTTTTAGTTTTTAGCTTCTCTGCTTGTCTACTGGCTTGCTGCCAGGGCAAAGTATCCAATACTGTAGAAAAGCTCTCCCCGCAGAGACAGCTGAGATCACATCCCACCCCCCTCCAGTCTGCTCTGTGAGAGCTGCCTGCCATGCTCTCCCTGCTGCTACCTGCCCTCATCCTGTCCCCCATCTAAAACCGTCCTCGCCCTCGAGCAAAAACAGATCTTTCCTGGTGAATTTCAAAGATGTGTTCTCTTGGTAATTATTTTGGTTTTTTTTTCAATCAAGCATTAATTCTGAGGCTTGTCATGAATCGAATTCTGAGAGAAAACTCGGAGTTTAAGCAAATGTGTGCCTCCTCTCCATCATCTTAATCCTTTTCTTTTCATGTCCTACTCTTAAATTACTGTAACAGAGATTTTTAACTGAGGGAAAATAAAATTCTTGGACGTTCATTCCTGTCCAGTTACATTACTGGATTTTGGACTTCAAAACCATTTCAATGTTTCATTCTGTAGCAACTTCCCTCGGAGTTAGGGTTTCTTTACCCTGGAACATCTAACCATCCCTATAGCCTTCACAATCTGAAATATTCCTCTGTAAAGGCCTACCCCTTTCTTCCACTGGATAGTTTCTCCTGGGACCTCAGTTTTGTGGAGGGACTCAGGCTGACCCTCAATTCCCTTCCAGGCCTTCTTCTTGGCTTCCAGACTTCATAACCATATCCTTGGAGATACCTTCATTTCCTTCGGTATGTTCTTTAGCTCTCTTTTGGGTGTCTTCTCCACCTCAAGCCTACCATTATAATGTAAGCTCTTTTACTTATTTATTTGGTACTATGCCTGGCAGGCACAGGATAAGTGCTTAATAAATGCTAGTTTGTCTTCTTCCTTCCTTTCAGTAGAACAGAACTGAACTAAATTTGGGGAAAAATGATTAAAACTATATCCTAGATACTAGAAGTTGAGAATTAATCCTGAAAATATAGGGGGGAAATTTTCATTACTTCTCAGAAAAAAAAAAAAGAATGATGATTAATATGTCATAATTGTGCCAATGTAGGGAAATCAATGATTCTCTTTTGATTATCCTTAGGGTACAGAAATGAGCCCCAGGAAAAAAATGTTCTCATTAGACTGGTATTATAGAAGGAAATTTCAAGTGAAGCAAAAACTGGTTCATGTCTTTTGGCAATAGATTTGAAGAACTGGTCAAAATAATACAGAAAGAACAATATGACTAAGTATTCCAAAAGAAAAAAGAACTAAAAATTACAAATTCAGTATTCTAATTAATAATTGCTAAAATTCAATCAGACAATGTCAAGAGTTCTGGGCAGAACCCACATTTCTGAATAAAACATGTAATATTTCTTTTGGAGGATTTTTTTCTATGATAAACAATATTTTCATTTTCAACCTTATTACAAAAAGTACTTGAAGGAATGGGATTGGGATAGGTTGTACAAATGGGACCAACTTCTAATTTCAAAGAACATAGGTTATGACTTTCTATTCAACTTAATGTTTTGTATTTATTATAGTTAAGTGCCTAGAGCATCACTGAAAGATAAAAAAATGACTTACTCAAGATCACATAGCCTACTATTGAATAAAGTACCTATAGATATCATTTCCTTCCTCTAGATTTTATTTTTCCAAGGGAAGACATGTTTTGTATTTTAATGCAAAAAACATCATTCCCATGAGTGTCAGTTAAACCTGATTATATAATATTGTTGTGTCAGTTTCAGTGGCAATTATGAAACGTTCATTTCAAATCCCTTTAAAATGAAGTACAATTTACCTGCTTGATGAGGAAGAGGGATCAGAAACAGCATGTACCATATCAGTGGACAAAGCATCCAGAACACTGGTCAGGAATTCATTCTTCTTGGCCCCAGGACAACCTGAAATTTCAAATATATATACATATATATTTTTATATTTAAAAATATGATCACATGAGAGACAGCTAGATGGCATGGTAGATATGAGTGCTTGCTTTCAAGTAAGAAAGCTCTAAGTTCAAATCTGGTCTTGGACACTAGTTGTATGACTGTTGGCAAATCATTTTATTTCTTTCTGCCTCAGTTTCCTTAACTGCAAAATGGGGGTGGCTGTTGGTGGTGAATCATTTTTTTTCAGTAATGTTTGACTCTTTGTAATTCTATTCCTTCCTTCCTTCCTTCTTTCCTTCCTTCCTTTTTTCCTTCCTTCCTTCCTTCTTTCTTTCCTTCCTTCCTTTTTCCTTCCTTCCTTCCTTCTTTCTTTCCTTCCTTCCTTCTTTCCTTCCTTCCTTCTTTCCTTCCTTCCTTCTTTCCTTCCTTCCTTCTTTCCTTCCTTCTTTCTTTCCTTCCTTCCTTCTTTCCTTCCTTCCTTCTTTCCTTCCTTCCTTCCTTCCTTCTTTCCTTTTTTCTTCTTTCCTTCCTTTCTTTTTTCCTTCCTTTTTTTTCTTTCCTTCCTTCCTTTCTTCCTTCCTTCCTTCCTTCCATCCTTCTTTCATTTCATCCTTCCTTCCTTCTATACTTCTACCTCTCTATCCATTGTGAAACAAGTTTCACTTTGTTATATTGCTGAGGACTGCGTGTATTTTCCTCCTTTTTATTGTAGGGCTTTAATTTTTTTTTAAGTGTAAAAACCATTCTTTAAATAGAATTTTATTTTTCCTCAGTTATGTATCAAGAAAACTTTTAGCATTCACTTTTGCAAGATTTTGAGTTCCATTATGCTATCGAATTGTACATACCCTTTGATCCAGCAGTGTCTCATACTGGTATCCCAAAAAGATAAAAAAAAAGGAGGAAAGGATCCAAGTATGCAAAAATATTTATAGCATCTCTTTTTGTAGTGTCAAGGAGCTGAAAATTAAGTGAATATCCACCAATTGAGGAATGGCTGAATAAGTTGTGGTATATGAATATAATGGAATATTATTGTTCTTTAAGAAATTATAAACAGTTTGATTTCTGAAAAACTTACAAAAACTAATGCTTAGTGAAGTGAACAAAACTAAGAGAACATGTGCACAGTTACACTATGGTGATAAATTGTGATGTACTGGGTTCTGTTCAACAGTGAAATGAATCAAGGCAATTTTATAGACATGTAATGGAAAGTACTATCCTCATGAAGAGAAAGAACCATGGAAACTGAATGTGAATCAAAGCATAGTATTTTGACTTGTTGTTGTTGTTATTGTTGTCAGTTGTTTGTTTGCTTGTTTTTTTTTTTTCTCGTTTTTTCCTTTCATCTTTTGATCTGATTGTTCTTGTGCAGCATGACAAATACAGACATATGTTTAGAAGAATTGCTCATGTTTAACCTATATTGGATTGCTTGCTGTCTATGGACAGAATGGGAAAGTAGGGAGGGAGAAAAATTTGGAACAGAATGTTTTGCAAAGGTCAATGTTGAAAATTATCTTTGCATGTATTTGGAAAAATAAAAAGGTATAAAAAACAAAACAAAACAAAAAAGATTTTAAGTTCCAAATTTTTCTCTCTCCCTCTTCCCTCCCTTCTACACACTGTCAACAGTTTAGTATCATTTATATGCCTGCTATCATGTAAAACATATCTCCATATTAGTCACAATTGTAAGAGAAGAAACAGATCAAAAAACGTAAGAAAGTATGAAGTAAGTGAAAAATATGTTTCAGTCTACATTCAGAGTCCTCAGTTCTTTATCTGCATATGAATAGCATATTCCTTTGTGATTCCTTTTTTTTACTTGTCTTGGATCATGTATTACTAAGAGGAGCTGAGTCATGCTTTGCTTATCATTATGCAATGTTGCTCATACTGTGTACATTGTTTTTCCTGGTTTGCTTATTTCACTTTGCACCAATATGTAGAAATCTTTCCAAGTTTTTCTGAAATCTGCGTGTTCATTAATTTTTTGCACAGCAATTTTCCATTACATTCATAAACCAAAACTTGTTCAGTCATTCCACAACTGATGAGCATCCCATCAATTTCCAATTCTTTGTCACCACAAAAAGAGCTTTTATAAATTGTTTGTATTTTTTTGTAATAAATAATATTATAAATTATAAATTATTTTCTATTTTTTGTGATCTTTTGGGGATATAGACCTACTAGTGTATTGCTATATTAAAGACTATGTACACTTTTTTGTTGCCCTTTGAGCATAGTTCCAAATTGTTCTTCTAAATGTTTTTATCAGTTCACAACTCCACCAGCAGTGTAAGTGTCCCATTTTTCTCACAATTTCTTCAACATTTACTTTCCTTTTTTGTTATATTGGGAATCTGATAGATGTGAAGTGGTATCATAGATTTGTTTTAATTTTCATTTCTCTAATCAAAAGCAATTTACTTCTTCATATGACTATAGATAGCTTTGATTTCTTCATCGAAAATTGCTTGTTCACATCTTCTGATCATTTATCAATTGAGGAGTGGCTTTTATTCTTATAAATTTGACTCAGTTCACTATCTATTTGAGAAATAAGACCCTTATCAGACACATTTGATATAAAGATTGTTTCCAAGCTTTCTGCTGTCTTCTAATCTTGGTTGCTTTGGTTTTGTTTGTACAAAAACCTTTTAGTTTGACATAATGAAAATTATCTATTTTGCATTTTCTAATGCTATCTCTTGTTTGGTCATGAATTTTTCCTCTCCCCATAGGTCTGACAGTAGACTATTCATTGCTCTTCTAATTGATTATGGTTTCACTCTTTATGTCAAAATCATATACCCACTTTTACCTTCTCTGGATAGTGTGAGATGCTGGTCTATACCTTGTTTGTTTCCTACTGTTTTATACTTTTTCCAGCAGTTTTTGTCAAACAATAAATTCTTACCCCAAAAGCTGGAGTCTTTGGGTTTACCAAACATTAGATTATTATGGTCATTGACTACCATGCTGTATGTACCAAATCTATTTCACTGTTCTCCCATTCTATTTCTTAGCCAGTACCAGATAGTTTTGATGATTACAAAGTTTGAGATTGAGTATCATTGGACCATCTTCCTTTTGTACATTTTTATTAATTCCTTTGATATATTTGATGTTTTTTTTTTCCTTCCAAATGAATTCTGTTGTTGTTTTTTCTAGTTCTATCAGATAATTTGTGACAGTTTTATTAGCATGGCACTGAATAAGTAAATTAGTTTAGTCAGAATTGTCATTTTTATTATATTGGCTTAATGTGCCCATTAGCAATTGCTATTTTCCTAATTGTTTAGATTTGACTTCATTTGTATAAAAAGCGTTTTGTAATTGTATTCACATAGTTCCTGTATTTATTTTGGCAGGTAGACTCCTAAGTACTTTATAGTGTTTCCAGTTGTTGTAAATGAATTTTTTAAAATATCTTTTGCTGATAGACTTTGTTGGTCATATGAAAAAAAAAAAAAAAACAACAATGACTTAGGTGGATTTTTTTTCTATCCTGCAAATTTGTTAATCATTTAAAGTAATTGTTTTAGTTAGTTCTCTGCCGTTCTCTTAAGTATATTATTATCTCATTCGCTTAATTTTTATAGCAAGTAAGCTTTTATAGCATTTATTGAGATAATTACATTATTTTTGTTGGTTTTGTTTTTGATACAGCCAATTATGACAATTTTTTTCCTGATATTGAACCAATCTTGAATTTCTGGTATAAATCCTGCTTAGTTATGATACATAATTCTGGTGATAGATTGCTATAATCATCTTACTAGTAATTTGTTCAAAATTTTTGCATCAATATCATTAGGGAAATTGATCTATAAGTTTCTTCCTCTGTTTTCGCTGTTCCTTGGTAAGATTTGGTAATAATTTAGCAAGATTTCTTTTTTACCTGTTTTTCAAATAGTTCCTATAGTATTGAAATTAATTATTCATTAAATGTTTGGTAGAATTCACTTGTGAACCCATCTGGTCCTAGTGATTTTTTTTCCCAGGGAGTTCATGAATGGCTTGTTCAATTTCCCCCCCCCCCTAAGATTGAGTCATCTAGGCTTTCTGCTTTCTGAACTGTTTTTCAAGGTAATTTATATTTTCGCAAATATTCATTAATTTTGCTCAGATTGTCATACTTATTGGCATAGAATTGGGGAAATTATTTCATAATGATTGCTTTAATTTCTTCTTCATTAATGGTAATTTCAACCTTTTCACTGATACTGGATATTTGGTTTTCTTCTTTATTTTTAATTAAATTAACCAATAATCCACCTACCTTGTTTTTACCCCCATAAACCAGCTCCTAGATTTATTTATTACTTCAATAGTTGTGTTTTTTTAAATAAAAAAAAAAACTTCCAATCATTAATTTCACTTTTGATTTTCATGATTTCTAATCTGTTGTTCAATTAGAGATTTTTAATGAGCCCCTTTTCAAGTTTTCCTTTGAGTTATTTTGAATATTTACAGACATGCCACATCATCACAGTTTCATCTTGTAATTTTCTTCTTTTGAAGTTCACAAAGAATTGGACACTCTGGTACTAAGAGGGAAAAATTAAAGTCTTTCCTATCATCTCTCTTTAGAAATGGATACAGTTGGCAGTTTTCAGTGGTACCTCTAATGTGTGATTCTATAGATTTGGAAAGATCCCATGATAATATATCTTCTTTCCCACTTATTTATTAATCCCTAAAATTCTAGTAAGGCTTTAATGTGTTAAATTTAAGGCTCAGAGATCTATTAGTTTGAAGTTACTAGTATGAATAAACAAGGTCCTCAACTCATTCTTGATAGAGACATTACAGAAATTCTTAGACCACTCTAGCTTCAGAATGCTGATGTTCTTTGGTAATAAGAATGAAGATGACAAACACATAGCTGCTGACAGGCTAACTTCTGCTCTGTGAAAAATTAATTTTAAAAAGGAGTGGAAAAGTCTTAGAAAATCATTCAGGGTATCCCAATTACTCTGGAGTCTCTCCAGTATAGAAAAAAAGAGCAATATATGAAGGTTTAAGGGGAAAAGATCAGTCCATCAATGGGGATTAATAATCTCATTATATTTCCCAGTGATGCCTTAAGCAAAAGAAAGAATTATCCAAGATTAGAAAGCTCTGTTTTAGAAAATTATTTCTCAAAGGAACCATGAGGAAATGAGGAAATAAGACCCCATTTAGAATGTGAGACTAGCTATTTCTGAGACTTGATAAAATAAGAATGACTTTGGTTTTTTTATTCTGTAATATAGCAGCTAGATTCTGGGAAAAAAATATGTTTATGCAGTTAAAAGTACCGTGTTTCTTATAAATTTCTCTTTGACACTTGGGACTTTTCTTTTATTCTTGTATATATAAAAATTGTATATAAAAGGAATATATTTAAGCCAGGTCTACTTCATTAACTTCCCATATCAGAAAACAGATGTGAATCTTCAGCAAGAATGGAATGGGAGTGGAGATTGAGAGGACAAGGGGGAGGTAATGCTCTTTTCCTTTGAACACATCTGGAAAAGACTGATTATTATCTACAGAGAACATAGACATGATGAGATTGGTACCTACTCTTTATGTAAAGGGAGAAAATAAGTTATCTATTGGTACATGTATATGACGAAATATCTTTCTTGGAAAGAAATAACATGGATATTTTTGCTACCCTGAAAATTTTAGTGGTTCATCAAAAACTTTTTGAAATGCCTTTTTGGCTCTATACTTCTATAAAATGGTACCTTCCTTTGCCAGTATAATACCAACCCTGCCACTCAAATAGGCCAGGTCTATCTTAACCAGAGAAATGGAACAAGGAAATTTAATGGCTTAAAATTCTATAGGGAAACACAGTTTATTTTATTCTTTGTTCTTATATCTGTGAGTCCTCACACAGGCTCTAGAATGTAATAAATGATTCATAAATATTAATTGATTGTTGATGAATGGAAGACAGAGGAGGGGAACTTTGCAAGTCAGCCTGTCTCTAAACCAAAATTATAAGAAGTCACAAAGGAAAATACATGGGTGTGCCCCTTTAGAAATATTCAGTCAAACTTTGGCCCATCTTAGATGGTCTTAAAATCTTAAGATACTTGAAGTTTTTAAAGCTACCCCTTAGGACTATTCCAACTAGGTTCCCATTAAAGTGAACAATAAATTTTCCAAAGTGGCCATATTCTTTGAATTGATCTGCATATTTCCATTGCATTGGGAAACATTTACCATGCTTTATATAACTATACCTTTGAATTGTGTGGATTTCAATACATTCAACAGCATTAGATTTATTCATTCTTAGTAATCATTCATTAGTAATCACAGAATCTCGAGATTGGAAGCAACTCCTCAAGTTATCTTATTCATTCTGAATTCAGCTAGGAACTTTTTTACAACATCCAGCCACCACTTAAGTGAGTGATGGGCAGGCAGCTCACTACTTCTTGAGACAGCCCATGCTTCTCTTGTATGGGTCTAATTGTTAGCCAAGGCCTAAAAACTACCTCCCCTGAACATTCACCATAATTTAGCCCTCACAGGCCAACAAAATCAAATCAAATCTTAATGTCAATCCTGAAAGGGAAGAAGGAGGGGGAAGGAGGAAGAGATCAGGGAAGAGAATAACCATTTTGTTGCAATATTGTTCAATCATTTTTTCAGTAGCGTCTGACTCTTCAGGACTCCATTTTGGGGTTTCTTTCCAATGATACTGGAGCAGTTTGTCATTTCTTTTTTTCTAGTTCATTTTATAGATGAGGAAAAAAAAGCAAGCAGAGTTAAGTAATTTGCCCAGGATCACACAGATAATAAGAGTCTGAGGCTGGATTTGAACTCTGGTCTTTCAGAGTCCTGGCTTATCACTCTTTCCAGTATGCAACTCAACTGCCTCTTAATAGTTGGGGGGGGGGAGGGGAGAAAGCTGAGTATATGATGATTTAAAAGCTAAGTCCCTCAAGTTTGTTTGTTTTTTTTAAAGCAGGGGTAGGCCAAGGGAAAGCCATCTTTAATGATTTCTCCCTCTCAGATTGCCTCCCATTTGTTGTTTATACATCTGGCATAGATCTAGTTATTGCATGCTGTCTCCTTCAATAGAATGAAAATTCCTTGAGGACAAAGACATTTTTTCCCTGAGTGTCCTCATCTCTTTGCTTGTTGTCTGGTATATAATAGGTATTTAATAAATGCTTATTGATTAACTGTCTGAATTTAAAATAAAAAGAAATAACATTGCATACTTTTAGAGGGAAAAGGTAAGTTTTTAGTGCATAGAGAGTGATGATAGTAGGGCAGAAAACCCACCATGAAATATTGCTACTAAAACCCAAAAGCTAGCTCCTGTAGAAATGTTCATGACTAACTCAATGACTTAAGGGAAAATGAGTAGCCACAAAATAGTTACTGTTCAAACACAGAGAAAATATTCAGCTTCTGACAAGTCATAACTTCAGTGGGCATGTACATAGGTGCAGTTGCAGGTACATGGCCTTGAGAAATAGTGAACTCTTTGTTCTTGGCAGGTGTTATCAAGATGGCACAACTCTTTTGGACCTTTCAACCATGCCACAAACCATGCTGTGGATAAAAAGGTAGGTCTGGGCCACTTAGGTCTTATGTAATGAATAATTTATACACATGCCAGTATGTAGTGAAGGAAAGGTTAGCCCAGGCTGAAAGGCTGATAGTTCTCCTTTGCCTCCCGCTTCCTCTAATTTCGTTTTGTCCAACTGCCTATATTGTGTGGCTTTGACAGCTTACATAAATAATTTGTTGTTAAAGGGTTGGAGTTAAAACCACATGGTGTTACCCTGGAGGTTCAGAGATGTAACACAAAATTAAGTGTTTACTTTAGGGATAGTTTTACCCACAAGTATGTTCTCCATTCAAACACAGAATAGGCTTTAGAAACCTTAGACCAACAAATACATACCACGCATGACAGGAACATACACAAACACCTCACTTCAGTTAGAAACTCAAGAGGCTCATTTAAAATATATAATATATGTATGACCTGTCCTATTACTATGCCCTCACAGGCTGCTAAGAAACCAAAAAAAAGATCTACTTGTAGAAAGAAGGGAGAAAGGACTTTGCTAGGTCCCCCAAGGCTGAAGAAGCTTTATAAAAGATAGATGGATAATTCTCATTTATTTAGAAACCAAGTGCTTCCTGTGGAAACACTGAAAAAGGGAATAACTTAGCTTGAAGAATATATTCTAATCTTGGATTGACTCCCAATGAGCTGTTATTTTGTTACTAACCACTCCAAGCCTTACTTTTCTCAACTATAAAATGTACTAGTTGGATCTGATCACCATCAGTCAATCAAAATAGCAAGTCCTGTGTGAAGGAATATAAAAACAAAAATGAACCCATGAAAAGCTGTATACATTTCCTTCCAATTCTAATAATCAGTATGTCTATGAGTTGATTCCTAAAATGTACACAGGTGGCATACATATAATAATAACTCACATGAATACAAAATTCTTAATGCAATTTTAATCTAGTAAAGTTTAAAAATGCACCAAGACTTGAGACATCTGGTATGGCTAAGTTTTACAAAGCATGTTACATATATTATCTCAATTGATTCTCACAACAACTCTATAAGGTAGATGCTATGATTATCCCCATTTTATAGATGAGAAAATAAAAGCTCAGAGAATGAGGCTTGCCAACTTGTCTACAGTACTGGAGCTATTAAATATCTAAAGTCTTTGGACAGGGTTTTAACCAGAATCTCCCAGTATATCACTGAATTTCATACTGTATCAATCTCAGATCTAGTATGGGGGGGGGGTAGTTGGATCATCATCATCAAAATACCTTTATTAAATATCAATCAGATCAATTTATCAATCAAACAGTTCAAGCTATAGAATCTCTACTTCATAGTCTAAAAGGGATATCAGAGATTATCTCGTTCAGCCCCTTCAACCTACAAAGAAGAACACTGAGTAGTTATTATAAGAGAGAGGATGTGAATATAGGTATTTTGAATGCGAAGTCAGCATTCTTTCTACTCTGCCATGCATGCTATCTTCCTGTTCACAAGAAGTTTAGCTTATGAAGTTTTTCTTCTTTTTTTCTTTCAATGTACAAATTGATATTATAGAATGCCACCTACTTCATTGCATGATAAAAGCTTTTTGCTAAGCTTACTCCATTCTATTTAGGTTGGAATACTTCCCTATTAATTTTTTATACTCGAGTTAATATATTACAAAGTGAAGTGGACAAGTGGCAATGATTTCATTCATTTACTCAGTATAGAAAATGAATACTCATAATCCAAGACAAAAGATTCAATCAATTCAATTTAATTCAATCTTCATCTCTACCCCCTTTCTCCTTACATATTTAAATAATTTGATTCAATTCAATAAACACTGATTACAAACCTCTTATATGTAATCATTGGCAAAGTGTTGAGAATAAAACAAAAATAAAGTAATCCCTGTCCTCAAGAATAGTTTCTTGAGGGAAGAGCCAGACAGACTATCTGGTTAAATCAGGAACTTAAAAATTGTCCTGCAACCCTAATCCTGAATTAAAATTTCTACTAACACCTCTGTCAGGAGGTGTAAGGAATTTAGAGCAGATTGAAACAAACCTTGGGTCAGACTTGGAACTGCAATTTAGCCCAACATGCCTCACCTTTTTGTAACCAACCAGGACCACAAACTCCACCAAACCCAGGTTACTGAAATCTTTCCCAAATCTTCTTCCTTACTCAAAAATTGAAAATCAAATCAACATGATCATTGCTTCTATGATAACCTGATGTCCTATAGTATCATTAGGAACTATTCTGATTCTATGTCACATATGCTTAAGCCAAACTTTACTTCCCAGGCCACTGTTTCTTTTCCCCTCATTTATTATTATTATTATCCATGCTGACCCTATACCCTCCCATTTCCCTAATCCATTCTATCTTACATTTCCATTGTGTATTTTAGAATACCATCTATTGGTAGCAAGTTTCCTTTCATACTGGATAAGAACTCTCATAGAGCAAATATATTTATACCAATATTATCTACATGTTGATCATGTATTTGATTTTCTATAAACAGATTGTTCCTTCTTTCTTTTCCCTCACCTTTGCTTAAAGTAAAATGTAATGTAAAGTAAAATGTAAAATAAAATGTAAATCCTCTTTAAGGATCTAAAATTGTTTAATTTATATCTTTGACTCTCCAGCACCTTATATGTTTAATAAATGCCTATCAAACTGAATTAAAATGACACACATACAAGAAAAATTAAAGAGGGGAGGAGAATGTAATAACAAATGCATAGATCCAGACCAGCTTCAAAAGAGAGATGACACCTGAACTAAATTTTGAAGGAAGACAATGATTCTGGAATGAAGATTCTCCAGGCAAACAAGATGACTTGAACTAAGTGCACGGATATGGAACATGGTGTATAGAGTTTAGCAAATAGCAGACTAGTGTAGACGAGAGGTCATCTGGAAATATAGGTAGGAGAAAGATGGAGAATTTCAAATGTTGAGCAATGGAATTTTTATTTCACCTAATGAGCAATGGGGACATACTAAATATTTTTGAGTAAAGGAGCGACATAGTTAGATATGTTTGGGGAAAATATTTCGGCAATTATTTGAAGGATGGGGGCAAAGATCCAAGACAAAAAACAGAGATGCCAACTAGAAGGACATTATCACAGTCCAAGAGAGAAGTAATGAGAACCTAAAATAGGGTTAAATGTTTGGGATGATAATATTGATGTGAGATGTTGTAGAAATAAAATCAATAAGACTTGGATATCCATTATTAATGGGGTAATAATATTGATGTGAGATATGATGCAGAAAGAAAATCAATAAGACTTTGGTACTTATTGGTCATGGGGTGATGGTATTGATGTGAGAGATATGATATGGAAAAAAATCTATAAGACTAACATTCATTGGTCATGTGGGCTAAGGAAACAGTATTACATACATACATTACAGTATGTTTGCCAAGGAAATCCCAATGAGGTCCCAAAGATTTGGAAATGACTGAAATTACTGAACAACAACAAAAGAAATAAAGACAAGAGAAAAGTCAGATAACCATTTTAAATACATAATCCCATTACATATTTTGCACACATAAATCCTTTGTACTTTTTTCTAATATTTTTTTTCTAACAAGAAATAAATATATTTTAATTCTGTCAAGAGAAGATACAAAGCAAACAAAAATGATGAGGCAACTACCTGATAAGGTAACTAAAAAGACAAAATGAGATACAATATTTGTAGCATTTTTTAAAACCTAATATGTGGTCTGTGAGAGTTACTGCGGCCAAAGAATCTATTATCCTGTTGGCAAAGTGGTGATAAACTACTCTGAAATTCACTAGGTTGGGCCTCAGATGACATACATGCAGTCCATTAAGGGACCTACACCTATGAGGGTTTTCAGCTTGCTAGGATCTGCAAGTATTGAAGTAATGCTACCACAGTGTTTGAGAACCTTGGCTGCCTCTACTTCAATGATGTCTGGCTGAAGACTTCAGTGGTATAAGACACAGAGCAAATAAAACTTCAGTTCCAAATAGGAGAAGCTTGTAAAAAAAGATTCATAAAAAGCAAATGTATAAATCCAACTAATGAGAATCAGGTTGCCGTGCTTATTTTATGTCTGACTATGCTAGGATGAAAAGATTACACCTATGGTAGAGGAGTCTGAACTGACAGTTCTTTTACCAGCATTTGAAAAATGAAAATGATGTCTTACAATCACAATGCATTTAAGTAAACTGCAGTCAGAGGAATATATGTCAGTCAGGATGTGCCCCCATGTCCATTGATCCCAGAGTCAAAACCCTTTCTACCTTATCATGCTCTGAGACTACATAAGAGGTAATTGAATCAGACAATTTTGAGAATACATAGAAATACTAATAATTGAAGATAAATAAGAATTTGAAAAGGAGGAGGTAGAAAATGAGTGTTCCATCTCCAGATAGAATGGCACAGTTTACGAAACAACAAAGACAAAATAGATTGAAATGTAGGATATAAAACACTAAATAATGGAATAAAACTCTATATATGTAGTTTGAAGACAAACAATAACGAGCTTTAAATTTTAAAAAAAGGACTTTAAATTTAACTTTCAAAAGAAAATTGATCCTAGAAATAATAGAGAGCAAAAGGGTGACACAGACAGAACTCTACTTTGGGAAAATCACCTTGACAGTGAAGGATTGATTAGGAGAGGGACTGGGGCAGAGAAACCAATGAATCTACCGTGATTCAAGCAAGAGGAATGAATCCCTGCCATCAGGATGGTGACAGGGTAAGTGATGAGAAGTAGACAGATATGAGAAGTACTATGAAATATAGAAGGGATACAATTTGGGAATTGATAAGATATGTGAGGAGAGGAAGAATAGGGAGTCAAGTATTATTTCTTACAACATCCCTATGAACTAGGATTTTTATATATCTTATATCTTAATATTTAATATATAATATAATCAGATAGTTTTATATTTTATATTAATATAATATATAAAACTATCTGATTATAATATAACATTATATTTGTATGTATTATATTAATTCATAATGTGATATTGTATGTTATATTAATATAACTGAATAACATAATATGAAATATTACATATTTTTATATATGAGAAAACCAAAACCCAGGAAGAATGAGAAAAATTACCTGGATAATATATCAGATAAATGTTAGAAGTGGGGTGTGAACTTATGTAAAGTGACTTTCCTGCCTCAATTATTTGTATTTTTAAAGCCTTAAGGAGAGAAAGAGGATTCATCCCTTGATACACTTCTGAATTTGTATAATTTTAATCAATCTACGTTTACTAAGCAATTATCATGTGCCAGGAACTATGGAAATACAAAGAAAACCAAAAGACATTCCCAACTTCTTAGGAGTTTTCAATCTAATGAAATTAGATTAATTTGAGTATGTAACCTCAAAATGCTAATTCCACATCTTTTTTTTTTTTTTTTTCAGGGTAACTAGTCTTTTATATAAATGTGAATAGCATAACACAGTTTTTGTTTGCTACAAAGGACAGATACAAAATCACAATGGTAAACTAGAGACAAAATTTGGTTAGTACAGGAAATATGAGGTCTTACTGACCGCGGGTCTGCTACAGTTTGAAAGTTTTTTAAGCAACTTGTCATTTGTACATCCAGGCATTACCACTAGCAGCCAAAAACTGTGGACACAGCACTCAGCTGACAATTTGATTAATGAGACATGAAGGTCTGGCTGAATCTAAATAAGGAATTGTCTGTAGTTAGAAATCTTGACTGTCCTCAGCATTCTTCAGGATAATGACACTAAGGCCTTAGTTTCATGACTGTTCTTTTACAAAGTTGCTTGTTTTGTTCTACTTAAGTTTTCTACTGAGGTCAAGTAACCATATATGCATGTACACACACACACACACTCACACACACACACACACACATCCCTTATCTGCATGCAAATAGACCATGTTATATTTCTCAGGAAATAATATTCCACTGATCAACCCTCTTTCTGTTTGGATTGTTTTCATGCTCTCTAATGAAAGTGAGCGAGAAAACTAACATAGCCAGAGTGGATAAACTTCAACCTTAAACTTGAAACTGTCAGATTTAAAAGAAATTCCTATTTTCTTGTCTTACTAACTCGTCTCTGTATCTTAATGCTGTATCTTTTTAAACTGTTATTTTGAATGCCAGGTGGATTTAATAGATAGAAAGCAAGTACTCTGGGTCTCATGTTTTACAGCTACATAGTATTTGAAAACTAAGCATTTTCTTGACCATTAAAAAAAAAAATCTATGACCTCTGAAATTTTGCAAGGCAGTTCAAAGCCTGCTGTTCCCTTAACTCTTCACCATTCTTTCCAGTAGTGAACTAACATGCAGCAATGTGCTGGAGCCAGCTCTAATTGGATTGTGACAGCCAATTGTTAAAATTCCAAAGTGAGCATTTATACCTCACGCATAAGCATACTATAAATAATAGCTTGATTTATTGTTTTATTAATTGCCTAAAATTAAGTAATTGATGGTGCAGCCAGATGGTGCAGTGGATAGAGCACCAGTCCTGAAGCCAGGAGGACCAGAGTTCAAATCTGGTTTCAGACACTTAACACTTCTTAGCTGTGTGGACCTGGGCAAATCACTTAACCCCAATTGCCTAAGCAAAAACTAAATAAATAAAATAATGAAATAAACCGATGAAAGAAGTGTTAATAATGCCAATTAAGCTTAAAAGTGGTTGTTAGACACCCTCCTCTCTATTCTCCATGGTTGTTAAACTGTCTTAGCATAACTAGGTGCAGCAATAGATGGAGTGCCAGATCCAGAGTAAGAAAGATCTGAATTTAAATATGACCTTGGACTCTTTCCAGATGCATGAACCTAGGCAAGTCATTTAACCCTATATACCTATGTTTTCTAATCTTTAAAAGGAGCTGAAGGAAATAACAAACTATTCTAGCATCTTTGCCAAGAAAACCCCAAAAGGTATCATGAAAAGTAGGCTATGATTGAAAACAACGAAACAAATAACATTGTCTGGCAGCTATATATATATAGAACTGTCATGTGGAAAAGATATTAGGTTTGTTCTATTTTAATTCAATAAAGAGAGCTAGAAGTAATATGTAGAAGCTGCAGAGACATATCTTAGCTACATATGAATAATAATGGTTTCCTTTAATCAATTCATAATGTCTAAATGTAAAATGGGTACTTCAGGACATAGGGAATTCCTTCTTATGAAAGGTCTTCTGACTTAGGTTAGATATGCCTTTGTCAGGCATGTTGCAGAGGGGATTACTATTTAGGTATGGATTGAACTATATTTCCTCAAAGATGGCTTCTAAATCAGAATCTGATTTTATGAATTTCCATCAGTCCTTCCTACATTTCCTAGGGACATATTTAGCAGGGAACTTCCAGAAGCATGAAATTGAATACGATATGGTATGGTACTTTTATCTTTTATCCTTTCTAAAAGACCACCTTGGGAAAGAAAGAGCCAGTAAGGAGTGGAATCTGAGCAAGGAAATAGCATGTTAGCTAAAAAGGAAGAAACAAATCTCTGATCATGAGAACCCACAAACAAACAAGTTAGAATCGAGTAAGATAATATGGTGGCTACCCCAAACTGAAACATCTTTCTACTGTGTTCCCAACAAATTTTAATACTTTCAGTTAACCTTGAGAAAAGATGTACAGAAAAGATGTCCTTTGTAAAAAGAAGATTCAAGGAAGACTTCATTAAAAAGTTTTGTTCAGGAGGACTAGAATACAAAAATAATCCAGTGCTGAAAAATTTTTTTGAGAAATTGGTTTCATAAGCTTAGATATTATAATTTGGGCATGTTAGAAACCATAAATTACTTGTTTGAGGCAAAGAGAGATTTTGCATTTAAAAAAAAAAAGGCTTGGATAGATTACTCTTAGCTCTTCTTTTGGGTTTTCCCTCATTCTACCCCCAACACATCCCCAACAGAATATAATCTTTATGTGGGCAGGGCTGTTTTTCATTTGCCATTGTATACATCCATAGTACTTGTACACATTTGCCACATAACAAACCATATTTGAGTATAATCAAACTGAAGTATAATTTTTTTAAAAAGCAAGAGAAAAACATATGACAACCAATGAAAAATTTAGATTGCTGTAAAGCAGAAAGCATTTAAAATTCATTATCATAATTTCTATTATTTTTCCTGCATAGTGCTTTATCACAGTTTCTCAGAGTAAGCTGGAAGTTTGTGATCTTTGGCAGATCCTACCCTACTATAAGAAAAGCTCATCATCAGAAGATAATGATTTTTTTTTTTGAGGTAAGTCAAATGACTAAAATGGATAGAATGTATAGAACTCTGGTCCTGAAACCACAAATCTAGTTTATTATTTGCTAACTGTGAATCTGGAAAACTTATTTAACTTCTGACTGCATTATTTTCTCAACTGTAAAATGGAGATAATAAGCTACCACCCAGGGTTATATAACTAAAATGAGATAATATTGCTGAAGCATTTAGCATATTACCTGGCATAAACTAGATATTTAATAAATGTTTGTATTCTTCCTTCAACTAAAAGAGAATGTGGTTATAATTCTTGTCATTAGAGGGAGTATTAAGAAAAATGAAATCTTAAAATTCAGAAGTATAACCAAATGAATACATGCTCTCTTTGATAAAGTACCACCTACAATGATACAAATGATAACACACCCACAGCTACTTATTTTGTGCAATTCTTATATGTAACTTCACAATGATCTTCCATGAAAGAGCTCCCCAATGCCCTGAAGGCCTTCCTCTAGCTATTTTCAAATTTCATAGGTACCCATGTAAAATTTGGGATTATTTGTCCTTGTTCCTATAATACCCTAAGCAAACCATTTAATTTTGACAACTCATTAGAACTATAAATTGCAGAGAAGGTACTACCCTGCATTTGCAGAGGAAGTTTCCTTGCCTGGAAGTTCTATATATAAATAAAATCACAAGTGCAACAGCTATCAGTTCTGTTCCTTATTAAAGAGAATAGACGATTAATGATACAGGATTAATTAAGTTGTCTCTTCCCTAGTCTTACTCTTCCAATGTAGAATGCTCATGGAAAAGCAAGCTGCTAATTGGATTCTTTATATTATTTCCCAAAACACACTCCCTGCTGCCTTCAGCTGTCAGGAAGGGCCATTGGTTAAGTTATATGTAGTATACATTCAGATTTATTTATGCACTTCCCCCAATTTTTACCTAGTTACTAAAGATACATTAATTTTTATTTTCAGCTTGTTGCTTTAAGTATTAAACTGGAAATTCCCTTCCTCTGGAGAACCCCTCTGAAGTCCAAAAAATATTTAAAATGCCTAGATTTATGACTAACAAGAAAAGACAAAGAAGTTATAAATTATATCTATGTATGTGTGATATGTTATTTTATAATAATAATACAATTACAATTACTAATATAATATTATATATTTAATATATGTATATACATATCTGTAGAGAAAGTTTTTGAGGAAGATAATATGGTTTTCGGGAAAAGGCCATAACTAGTCAAGTCAACAAGCATTTATTAAGCACTTGGTGCTATGTGGCAAGGTATCACGTTCTTCACCAAGCACTGGATACAAAGGCAAACTCATAATGCTAATGAAGGATACAATGTGAAAACAACTAGATAGATAGATAGATAGATGGATGGATGATAGATAGATAGATAGATAGATAGATGGATAACAGTGTAAATGGGAGGTGATCTTGGAAGATACTGGGAAATCTGGGTCTTACAGAGGATGGGATCTGAACTAAATTATAAAGCTAGAATAATAGGATTCAACAAATCAATTTAATATTTGAGATGACAGGAATTGAGGTTGAAAGAGAAGTTGTAAATATGGGTGACTAAGAGATTGCTTTTGCATTCAGTATCATTGAAAAATTGTGAAGAAGAAAAAAGCTTCCACATAAAATGAGCTGTTTAGGACATACTGAGTTTCAGATGGTAGTGGGACATGTATAGAAAAAACTAGAAAGGACCTTGAATATTATGCAGTCAGTCCAGTTTTCTCATATTACATTTGAAGAAACCGAAGCCCTGCCCAAGGTTACAGTTAGTATGATTTTGGATTCAAAAATCTAAATTTGATTTTAAACTAGCCCTCTTTCCACCATGACATATTGTTGTTTTCAGTTGTGTCCAAATCTTGGTCACTCCATTTGGGGTTTTCTTGGCAAAGATACTGGAGCGGTTTGCCATTTCTTTCTTCAGCTCATTTTACAGATGAGAAGACTGAGGCAAACAGGGTTAAATGACTTGCCTAAGATCACATAGTTAGTAAGCATATGAGGTTGAATTTGAATTCATGAAGATGAGTTTTTCTGATTACAAGTCTAGGGCTCCATTCACTGCACCACCTACCCACACTCATGACACATTAGAGAACAATGAATACTAAACTCAAAAGATACATTGGGATTGCCCTATTTAAATGTGATTTTATCTATTTGATATAATCATTACATATCCCAAAGACTTCCCCTAAATGTAAAGTAAGCATCAAAACAAAAAAGATAATTTGCATATTAGTCAATTGATTTTATCCAAAGAAAGGAAATTCATAATTAATGGTGGGGGAGAGGGGACTGTTGACCAAGAAATACCACTATGCAACAATATACAAGATAAAATATAATATGTGGTCTAGAGAGGACCTCATGGTCAAAATCACTAACCTATCTATTATTTTTGGAAAATCAGAAATCCTTCTATCTTGGGAATTTCTAAGTCCCAATTAAGTGATCCTAATTCTATCAATTTCACCACATCTGCTCTCCTATGATATGTTTGCCTTTCTGTTCAATCTCAGTGGGCTAATTACTAATTTTGACACCTGAAAATTATGGTTATTTTTGCATACATGCTTTTCACCAAAGTAGTTAGTGGAGAAGTAGTTTTATTCATTATTTTTGAATATTTAAATCCAATTCCAAAAATGGTTTTATCCTGGCTATTTGCCTAATATATATTATTAAGGAAATAATATACACAAGGGAGAATTGTTCTCATTAAATTAAGTGTTCTCATCAAATTACAGAATTGGAAGAAATCTTAAGGATCTTGTCTAAATCCAGATAAGGAAACTGAGATTGAGAAATTAAGTTACTGATGTCTCATATGAAATCCTCATTTGGATCTGGAGCTCATTTGGAACTATGCTCAAAAAGTTATCACACTGTGCATACCCTTTGATTCAGCAGTGTTTCTAATGAGATTATATCCCAAAGAGATCTTAAAGAAGGGAAAAAGACCCACATGTGCAAAAATGTTTGTGGCAACCCTTTTTGTAGTGGCAAGAAACTGGAAACTGAGTGGATGCCCATCAATTGGAGAATGGTTGAATAAATTATGGTATATGAATATTATGGAATATTATTGTTCCTTAAGAAACAACTAGCAGAATGATTTCAGAGAGGCCTGGGGAGACTTACATGAACTGATGCTAAGTGAAATGAGCAGAACCAGATCATTATATGGCAACAAGACTATATGACGATCAATTCTGATGGAAATGTCTTGCTTCAACAATGAGATGATTGAAACTAGTTCCATTTGTTCAGTGATGAAGAGAGCCATCTACACCTGGAGAGAGGACTGTGGGAACTGTGTGGACCACAACATAGCATTCTCATTCTTTCTATTGTTGTTTGCTTGCATTTTGTTTTCTTTCAGTTTTTTTTCTTCCTTCTTGATCTGATTTTTCTTGTGCAGCAAGATAACTGTATAAATATGTATACATATATTGGATTTAACATATACTTTAACATATTTAGCATGTATCTGCCACCTATGGGAGGGAATGGGGGAAAAGAAGGAAAAATTTAGAACAAAAGGTTTTGCAAGGATCAATGTTGAAAAATGAACCATGCATATGTTTTATAAATAAAACACTTTAATAAAAAATAAATAATTAGGGAAAAAATCCTATTGCTCTGAATTCATAGCACCTGCTTCTAAAGCACTGCACTATCTATTGATCTTAAGTAAACTGTTTCCTATTAGATTATTTTCCATCCAAAATTCATTTCTACATGAAGCTATTTTTAAATTGGAAGGAAATAAATTTTAAAAGAACACAAATTGTGAAATGTATTTTTACACTTAGCCTTGTGAACCCTTCAGAGGAAAGGACCTAAAGAAGTCTAGACAAAAAAAAAATTAAGCCAATAAATATTCAATTTGGTAATTAGATTTGTACTTTAGAGCAACCTAGCTCCAGGCAGATGAGTTTGAGATTTTAGTTTCTGCCAAAAATGCAGAATTGTTTTAAAGCACTGATGAAAGTGAAGACTTGTAAAATGAAAATGTTGACAGACATGGCCAAGTACAGTACTGCTAAACATTTATGAACATTGAAACCCAATAAGATGGAATCCTGCTTACCCCTCTGTTTTAAATGGGGAGAGGGTAATTTGTTTCCTCTGATATGCACATTAACATCAATATTATAATTCCATTCTCAATCATCTGTGGAAATTCATACTGACTTTATGTTCTATATGCCTCATCTCTCCAGCTAACTGAATTTTGTTGAAGATAGAGATCTTGTTTTGTATTTCTCCCCATTAAATTCCCACAGGATTGCTGGACACATCATATGCACTAAACAATTTTTTTTGATTGGTTGGTTGGTTTTCTTTAATTGAATAATAATTTGAATCATTGGAGGCTCAGAGGGAGTAACTCCATTGGCTAAACTAATAGAGCTTATGAAGTCATTTTTTTTATTATTAGTATTATAGTAACTTTTTATTGACAGAATCCATGCCAGAGTAATTTTTTTACAACATTATCCCTTGCACTCACTTCTGTTCCGATTTTTCCCTCCCACCCTCCACACCCTCCCCTAGATGGCAAGCAGTCCTATATATGTTGAATATGTCCTAGTATATCCTAGATACAATGTATGTGTGCAGAATCAAACAGTTTTCTTGTTGCACAGGGAGAATTGGATTCAGAAGGTAGAAATAACCTGGGAAGAAAAACAAAAATGCAAACAATTTACATTCATTTCCCAGTGTTTTTTCTTTGGGTGTAGCTGCTTCTGTCCATCATTGATCAATTGAAACTGAATTAGGTCTCTTTGTCAAAGAAATCCACTTCCATCAGATTACATCTTCATACAGTATCGTTGTTGACATATATAATGATCTCTTGGTTCTGCTCATTTCACTTAGCATCAGTTCATGTAATTCTCTCCAAGATTCTCTGTATTCATCTTGCTGGTCATTTCCTACAGAACAATAATATTCTATAACATTCATATACCACAATTTACCCAACCATTCTCCAATTGATGGGCATCCACTCAGTTTCCAGCTTTTAGCCACTACAAACAGGGCTGACACAAACATTTTGGCACATACTGGTCCCTTTCCCTTCTTTAGTATCTCCTTGGGGTATAAGCCCAGTAGAAACACTGCTGGATCAAAGGGTATGCACATACCCTTTGATCCAGCAGTGTTACTACTGGGATTATATCCCAAAGAGATTATAAAGAAGGAAAGGGACCTGTATGTGCACGAATGTTTGTGGCAGCCCTTTTTGTAGTGGCTAGAAAGGGACCTGTATGTGCACGAATGTTTGTGGCAGCCCTTTTTGTAGTGGCTAGAAACTGGAAACTGAATGGATGTCCATCAGTTGGAGAATGGCTGAATAAATTGTGGTATATGAAAATTATGGAATATTACTGTTCTGTAAGAAATGACCAACAGGATGATTTCAGAAAGGCCTGGAGAGACTTACACGAACTGATGCTGAGTGAAATGAGAGACCAGGAGATCATTATATACTTCAACAACAATACTAGATGATGACCAGTTCTGATGGATCAGGCCATCCTCAGCAACGAGATCAACCAAATCATTTCTAATGGAGCAGTAACTGAACTGAACTAGCTATACCCAGAAAAGAACTCTGGGAGATGACTAAAACCATTACATTGAATTCCCAATCCCTATATTTATGCACACCTGCATTTTGATTTCCTTCACAAGCTAATTGTACAATAATTCAGAGTCTGATTCTTTTTGTACAGCAAAATAATTTTTGGTCATGTATACTTATTGTGTATCTAAGTTATATTTTAATATATTTAACATCTACTGGTCATCCTGCCATTTAGGGAGGGGTGGGGGTAAGAGGTGAAAAATTGGAACAAGAGGTTTGGCAATTGTTAATGCTGTAAAGTTACCCATGTATATATCCTGTAAATAAAAGGCTATTAAATAAAAAAAAAAAACAAAGGGTATGCACAGTTTGATAACTTTTGGGCATAATTCCAGATTGCTCTCCAGAATGGTTGGATTATTACAGCTCCACCAACAATGTATCAGTGTCCCAGTTTTCCCGCATCCCCTCCAACAATCATCATTATTTTTTCCTGTCATCTTAGCCAATCTGACAGGTGTGTAGTGGTATCTCAGAGTTGTCTTAATTTGCATTTCTCTGATTAATAATGATTTGGAACACTCTTTCATATGAGTGGTAATGATTTCAATTTCATCATCTGAAAACTGTCTGTTCATATTCTTTGACCATTTATCAATTGGAGAATGGCTTGGTTTCTTTAAATAAATTAGAGTCAGTTCTCTATATATTTTGGAAATGAGGCCTTTATCAGAACCTTTAACTGTGAAGATGTTTTATGAAGTCATTTTTGATCAACTTTTACCATGCTGCATTTTTATTAGACTTAGTTTATTTATTCTTTAAATGATAGTTTGCCCTAATTTATCTACATCACTTAAAAATACTTGAAGGAGTGATTGGTCTATACTGCAAAGTTTTTTTTTTTCCCTGAGCATATGAAAATTGGCATCTGAATGTAATGGATCCCTTGAGCCAAATATAATATAATATACTTTATTAAGCCACAATAAACTCATGTTGAAATAATGCTTAGGCTCTGACTGAAAGCCACACACATTTAAAAAGCAAGAAAAATCAGAATTTAAGCTGACAGCTCTTAATCTTCTCTGCTGTGCCTTAGAATTAAGACAAATACTATAGGCAGAAAATTCAAAGAAGAGCCATTACTGTGATGTTCTACATGTTTTAAGTACCACAGAGTAGTTCACTGATAAATGTTCAATGTAATTATGGTTTTCAAATATCTGCCAATTTACAGTCTACCAGCTTAATTCATGGAAAATGATTTGCATCAACCAAAATAAGAAACCAAAGAAGGACAATCCCATTTTATGAGTGTATGAGATATTGACCATTGAGGGATTTTCAAGAATGTGCAAATTTACCCTTCCTGGTAAATTACAGACAGCACGGGGATAGTCTTTGCATACTGCTAATGCAATATGAAAAACTTTGGAAAGCCATTTTCTGATTCTGAGTGATTGAAGGGCCATGAGTAATTGGGTGAGGTTAAAAAGTCTTCTGGTTGATGGCAGATTAATGATTCAATAGATGCTGAGCTGGAACTGAGCACACATAAAAAGTTTGAGAGGATAAGAATTTCATTGAGTTGGCAAATGGAAAAAAGCATGAACTCAGCGTGCTTCTATTTCTTTTTTCTCTTGTATTTATTTTTTTCCTGAGAATAAATGAATAAGTATTCAGAAAAAGGACTGACCAACATACAACTTTGTAATCTTCCAGAGGTTGGAGCAGCCGTTGGAGATGATATAATTGAAGATTGTAGCAGTAGTAGCTAGTCCAAAAATCATCTAGCCCATTAACAAAACCAGCCCATCTAACCAAGAGAATAACTTATTCACTGATGATCTCTTTAAGAAACAAACGGTGAGAATTCTATGATATTGCATAAGGACTCATGGGACTGGAGACATCCCTTGACCTCATATGTTCCCTATATGTTTGCTTCAGTATTTTTGTGCTTAAAATTTGAGCCAATTCTGCCCAGAGATCTGGGAGTACATGCATAGAAAGGAGAATGTTTTCCCTAGGTTGGGGTTGCAGGAGTCTTTTCTACCAACCTCTTTAATTTTAAACTTACTTTCCCCAGGAGCCTACTGTGTATCATGTGGAAAATGTGCCTCTTGGTTTTTTGACTTATTTTGCTTTGAGAGGGCAAATTTTTTTTTATTTCTGTCCTTGCTATAATTTTATTTGTAAATATTTTTTTCTAAAAAACTAATTATTATAAACTGCTTAGGCACTACAAGGGGGCATCTTGGCAAGAGTTTTTTTTTTAATAGCCTTTTATTTACAGGTTATATGTATGGGTAACTTTACAGCATTAACAATTGCCAAACCTCTTGTTCCAATTTTTCACCTCTTACCCCCGACCCCCTCCCCCAGATGGCAGGATGACCAATAGATGTTAAATATATTAAAATATAACTTAGATACACAATAAGTATACATGACCAAAACATTATTTTGCTGTACAAAAAGAATCAGACTCTGAAATATTGTACAATTAGCTTGTGAAGGAAATCAAAAATGCAGGCGGGCCTAAATATAGGGATTGGGAGTTCAATGTAATGGTTTTTAGTCATCACCCAGAGTTCTTTCTCTGGGCGTAGCTGGTTCAGTTCATTACTGCTCCATTGGAAATGATTTGGTTCATCTCCTTGCTGAGGATGGCCAGGTCCATCAGAACTGGCCATCATATAGTATTGTTGTTGATTTATATAATGATCTCCTGGTCCTGCTCATTTCACTCAGCATCAGTTCGTGTAAGTCTCTCCAGGCCTTTCTGAAATCATCCTGTTGGTCATTTCTTACAGAACAATAATATTCCATAATATTCATATACCACAATTTATTCAGCCATTCTCCAACTGATGAGCATCCACTCAGTTTCCAGTTTCTAGCCACTACAAAGAGGGCTGCCACAAACATTCGTGCACATACAGGTCCCTTTCCCTTCTTTATGATCTCTTTGGGATATAAGCCCAGTGGGAACACTGCTGGATCAAAGGGTATGCACAGTTTGATAACTTTTTGAGCATAGTTCCAAACTACTCTTGGAGAGAGTTTTGTAAGCAATGGTGCTGCTCCTTCTCATCATCATTATCACCATGCAACAATTAATATTCTATAGTGTGTATTACTGTGTGCCATGCACATAGAGCTAAGAACTTTACAATTTACAACTTTACAAATATTAAGAACATTGCATTTATTTTTCATTATATTTATTATTTCACAACCAACCTGAGGGGCAAGTTCTGCTACTATTGTCCTTATTTTATAAATGACGGCTATGAGGAAAACACAGTTTAAGTAATTTTTTCAGGCTCACACAGCTAAGAAGTGTCAGAGATCAAATTTGAACTAAGATACTCTTCACTCCAAGGATTGGAGGGCTGAGGGAGAGAAGTCAGAGTCACTTGGCGGCAGGACAAGGAGGAGAGAGGCTGGAGGCTCCCAACTCCAGAATCCAGGCTATATCTTTGGCAAGCCATGTAGCTGCTTGCCTGACTCTTTTACTTCTCCCCCTAAAGACCAAGGACTTTGATTTATCCTGACTCTGGATTATCCTGAGGCCCTCCAGGGAGCTAGCCGGGACATTATAGGATGGGGCACTTGAACCTAGAAGGATGTACAGGCAGGATATACATAAGATTGGGGCATTTGAGCTGAATCTTGAGTGAACATATGAATGCTAAGAAGTGGAACAGAAAAGTTGATATATTCCAAGAATGAGGAACAGCCTGTGCTGTTTGAAAAAGGGAAACTGAAAGTCATATGTGAGTAAAAGAAAGAGGGTCAGCATGGAAGGACTCTATTGATGTTGTTGTTCAGTCATTTTAGTCATGTCCACCTCTTGTTGATCCTCTTTTGATATTCTCTTAGCTGAGATATTTGAGTAGTTTGCCATTTCCTCTTTCTGTTCACTTTATAGATGAGGAACTGAGGTAAACAGGGTTAGATGGCATGCTCAGGTTCACACAACTAATATGTGTCTGAGGTCAGATTTGAACTCATGAAGAGCAGTCTTCCTGATTCCAAGACCCGTTCTTGCCACTTTGCCACTTTATTCTTGCATTAATAATAGCTAGCATTTATAAAGTACTTTAAGATTAAAAATGGTTTACATATGGCAAATCAATTGATCCTCACAGTAGTTCTATGAGATAGATGATATTGTTATTCAAATTTTACACAAGAGAAAATTGAAGTTGGGAGACATTAAATGACTTGCCAAAGGTCACAAAGTTATGTCTGATACAAATCTTAACCCACATTTCTACTGGTCTATGGTTTACAATAGGATAACTGTTTCAGATATCCTGAAAAAAAAAATATATATATATGATATACTTTACTTGCCTATCTTATAGAGTATGTGAAAGAAGATAGAAATTCTGGAAAAGTAAACTGAAATCAAGTCATGCAGGTTATTAAATGCCAACGGGGTTGATATTTAATCATAGAGATATAGCGAACCATTGGAATTTGTTGAGCATGTGAATGACATGACAAACCTGGGATTTAAAAATGACATGTTAACATTTATATGGAAGATGAGTTAGAAAGGAAAGAAAATTAAATCTGGTAATCCAAATGAAAGATGTGAGGAAGATCTGAATAATTTTGATAACTGGGTTAATAAAGAGAAAGGGATAAATATGATAAAGAGAAAATGATTTTGGAATGTAAGGGAGAAGTGAAGAGCTAAAAATAACTCTGAGGTTATATAATGGTATGACAAGGAGAAAATGAAGGTGGCAGCCTTGATAGGATAAAAGTATAGATGAACAAGAGAACTTAAAGCAGAATCTTTGGGATTACACACTGAAGAAGAACAATTTAGATGATGTTCCAGCAAAAGAGACTCAGAAGGAATCTAAAAGAATAATTATTTGAAATGTATGGAAGGATAGATGAGTGAATGAATGAACAAATGAATGAACAAGTGATTAAAATAGAAGGTCAAGAATATGAAAGTTGTCATCAAAACATATCCAAATCAAATTTTGAAAGCATAACTAAATGACACATAAAAACCACAGTAGTTAAAAGGGAAGAACTAGAGATATTATTCATGGAAAACATTGGGAATGGATTTTATAATCCTATCCCTCTGGGTTTGAAACCTCAAAGAATTCCATTCACACAAGTTTTTCAAATTTCAAGTATTTAATAGAAACTACTAAATATGAAATGTATATTTCCATGAGAACTACTGGTTTTTTTGTGTTTTTTTTTTTTTTTATATAACATTGGTCTTCTGAAATCATGGTTGGTCATAGAAGGCTTCAAACACAAGCACTAAATTATGAAGGAAAAAATCCTTTGAATAAACTTTAATATTTCCTTTAAAAAATACTTTTTTTGTAACTAAGTTCTCATCAAAGGGAAAAGAAGTCAGTCTTAATTTGGAATTTAACTTGGGCCCACCACAGATGAACTTGTTCCCTAAATGTGGTTTGATAATTGTTACTCTCTTTAAAGACAGCTTTTGGAGCTAAGGAAGAAAAGAGAGTTGTTGGTCTGAAACTAAATTTAGCTATTAAAGAAGTCATTATTAAATGGCTACTTAACACCTTGTGACTGGATAAGATGATTCTCTTATCTGAAACAGTTATCCTATGGGGGATAATTAAGAACACATAAATTTGTGATTTTTACAAAGGTAGGTACCCTTTTCGTCAATACAGATCATGTCTCTTGTCATTTAGTAATCTGTCTTTGATAGTTTCTTTAACTTAAAAAGTCATATTGCATGGTAACTATGGTGATAAGTCTCTAAAATTAATAAAGCTAATCTGCAGACTTTAAATAAATGATCTATGGCTCAAATAATCCTCAAAAGCTTTCTACTTTGGTTAACACTCATCAAAGTTTGTGCCCTACAGACATAGCATTTGAGAACCTCCAGCAACCTTAAGAGGCAACATAATCCAACTATAGTTAAAAGCATAGAAAAAATTGTTCATGTTAAAAGTCTAGTGAATAGTCATAATAAGAAATTAACAGATAATCCTTTGTTTTTATAGGATTTAATATCATTATACAATACAAACTTCAAAATATCAAAGCATATAACTACGGATAGATTTATAGCAGCCCCAGGATAAAGACCACATTACAATTATGACAGACTCAGATCTTTAGAAACCTATGTCTCAGACTGAATCTGCTCCCAGATTCATGTCCATTAAATCACAAAATGTTAAAAATGGAAGGAGCCTTTGAGTTAATGCAGTACAATTTCTTCAATTTACAAATAAGCAAATTTAGGATTAGCAGAGTTAAGGAATTTGTCCAGTATTATATAAGGTAATAATTCTCAAAAGCTGTTTGCAAATCATGGTCTTTATTGACTCATAATCTTTCTTCTAAACCATGTCACCTGACTTTGAAGACATATTATATAGTACCTGGAGTAAATCAATAACATTCTTTTCTCTTACATGACTGGTTGACATCTTTCTTTATCATATATATCTTTAGTGAGGTATTTTATACAATCAATTTCAAGAAATTTAATTATTTTCAAATAATTTTTCAATTACATAAATCCACCAAACATCTTGATATGCTATTATTTACAGCTTCACAATTTTATCAGAAGAATATCAGTGTTTAAAAACTGAGTATTTTGAAATCACCAACCATAATTCCAAAGAATCACGTTATCCACCTCCTTACAAAGATGATAGACTCAAGGTGCAGAATTACACACACACACACACACACACACACACACACACACATTTTAACATGGGCAACACAAGAATTTGTTGAATGTGACTATGTACATAAGTTATAAAGGCTTTGATGTTTTCTTTCAGTAAGAGACGGAAGAGGTAGAAGAAAGAGAAAATAGATTTTTGCTCATTAAAAAATAAAATTTAGTTTAAAAATAAATATTATGTTTTTGTGTTTGGAGTAGTTTGGATTAACTCAAAATACATCCCTATTGCCAGAGTATTTCTAGGAAAACTAAGTATTAATTTCCCTTGGGGAGAAAAAGGCTCATTATAATAATCTAAAAAATTATCAATTCTGCAAATAACTTGAAAACTGTCAGTAATGTTAATAACTCAATTTACATTATTTAAGATAATGAATCTCAAAGTCATAACATAAATTAAAAACATATATGGAAAGCATTGTTCATTTGTAATTTGTATGAATTGTGATTTTGAAATGGACTCAGAATAAAGATTCTAATTACTTTATTGGAAACAAGTCTCTAGTCTGATTCCTATCTCAATATAATGCGATCAATAGAAAATTTAATGCCATACTCCACTAATTCAATCTGAACTGATGGTCAAAGATGGATAGCATTAAAACTCCTTGTTTTTCTTGTTGCCATAACTTCCTTTCTCTCTCTAAGTTCCTTAGTTCCCAGTTTCCCTTTTCCCCTTTGAGGAAAGAAAATAACTGTTTCTTTTCTACCTTCCACTACTCATTCTTCTGCTCCCTGAAATCAACATATCACTTTCCACATTGTTTTAAAAGAGATTTACTAAAGTGTATGGTGGCTTATAATAATGACGAAATAAAAAAGGTAAAGTTTAGAAGTCATAGTTTCTTTGCCTTAACACTTTTAAAACAGGTCGATTTTGATTGAATTAGAGGCCTAAAGGTGAAGAAAGAAAAAGAAAATCTTTATCCATTCTAGATTACAAACGTGTTCGTTCCTTACTCATTTTTTTCTAAATGAAATGAAAAAAGAAGGCTAAATGAATGCAAGTGAGTATTTATTAAAAAGATTTCACATTCTACAAAATCATTTTATCCTTTCTATAATTACCTGGCATAGAGCAAGTGAATTCAATGATGGAATAATGAACATACCCTTGTTCTCATTTTCCTCACAGATTTTCCTTTTTGCTTAGTTCAATCTTATTCTTTTTGAAGCAAGCTCTACTTGTGCCAGTCCCCAGTGGCTTGACATTTTCTTGAATTCCTAGGATATTTCTGTAAGGTATACCACAGTCTGATCCATAGGTCACAACATCAATTTAAAACTACACTACATCCACAAAAATACATGTCAATTCTTCAAAGTTAACAGTGTGGTGTAATATTTTTAGAAAGAACTCTAAACTTGCAACTGGAAGATATGAGTTTGAGTACATAAGATCAAAGTTTTAGAGGTAGGGGCATCCTCATAGAGAACCAAGTTCATTATCCCATGTTATGAATGAGAAAACTGAGGTCCAGAGATTGACATGTATAAGGTGGTTAGTGGCAAAACTGTGATTTGAACAGCGGTCCCATGAGTTCTAGTTAACTCTCCTTCTACACCACCACTGGGCTTCCATGACTGCCACTTATTAGCTAAGTAAGTCAGCAATTCACTCTTTTTCTTTGTTTAAATTGGGAATAATAATGCCTACCCTGATTATCTTACAGGGCTGTTTAAAGAATCAAATGCAGCCGTGACATGTGAAAACCCTTTGGGAACTGCATGAGTACTGTGTAAATATAAAGTGTTGCGTCTATTTGTAAGGATTCATTTCAAACCATCAGATCAGAATAATTACATTAAACGGCACTGTGAATGAACTTGGCAGTGGGAAGTAAGCTGTCACTAGTAATTTCTGAAAGATCTTGGACAATGGATAAGGCATCTCCAAGTTGGAGCAAAGCAAACATTTCAATTTTCTCCAAAAAAGTGAGGAAAATGAAGTTAAACGTTGCATAAGTGAGTATTACTTAGAATTATCACAAAATTCTTAGTTGGATTTGTAGTGAACATCTAGAAGAGAACTTGATTATAATTTTGTCAAAAGCAAGTCATGTCTAACTACCCATATTTCCTATGCTGACAGAAAGAAAGGTTTGCAAACTATTTATTAGGTATGTTCTAAAGGATAATCTTGTTCCAGCATGGTTTGAACTAGAAAGATTTAGAAGTCCCAATAGTGACATTTTATGACAGGTCTGGGTAATGGTAATTGTGGGTAGATGGGTACTATAAACATAACTGTACCTTTCAGAAAATAAAACTATTATTAAATATTATATTCTTGAACTACACTAACCTCCTCAAAATATATAGTATAGGTATATGTATTGCATTGCTTTCTCTAGTTTATGGGGATGATTGCTCTTGAGATTAGTCTTCTTTTATTTTAGAGATTCAGACCAAGGACAGGAGGATAAAATTTCTCCTTGTCATCATTCATTCTCACATATCCTGTTCATTTTTTAAAAGGGACTTTAAAATGAATGAATGAACACAAAATTTGTTTAATCTATACACCACAGGTGGTTATGAATAAGATTGTGACAATAAAGCCTTTTCATCCCTTTTTATCAAGGTAACCAATCCCTACTTCAAATACATGGTACTGAGGAATTCTATAAAATAAGCTTTCACTGGAGAAAGATGTGTTTTATTCTTCCAGCTCCTAAAATGGTGTTTGTTTCACAAGCTACCTGCTTGTGCCAAGCAAATTAATTATTGAATTCTAGAAATCAATACAAGTAAAGGTGATCAAAACCTGTTTTTATAAACATTGGAAAATGCCTGCCCTTCAGCAGTGCTTTAAAACCATATTTTATTTAATGCTGTTTAATAAACATATTGGGAAATATAAGTAAAAACAGTGTGCTCTTTTACTATAATTTCTATTCATCTTTTTTTTCTCTTCAGATTCAACTGCCAGCTTATAAGTGTGTTGGTTTAATAAAGGGCTTGAACAATCAATTTCACCTCCTGCTACTCTGATGTTTCCCAGGGCTGTGCAGAAGAGGGAGGGTTGTTAAATATAGGGAGTTAATATATAGCTCTAGGGATTTTTTCTCATTGTAACTGCAGCCAAATGATTTGTTTACAGTAATCCCTTCTGGATTAAAAATTTCCAGATGACAACAGACTGACTTAATTAAATCCTCCAAAACTCAAAGCACACACACAGCCCACACGGGACAGAACAGCCACAGTCTTTGGACAATACAATGTGTGGAGCCCTTTAAGCCACTTTTATAAACACACTGAGTGCTGAGAGGGCAATGAACTGATCATGGAGACAAGTGATAAATGGGTGTCTTGTGGCTTCATTTTCTGCCTGGTATTTAAAAGGGAGGAGTCAAAAGAAGGGCAGAAGCTACAACTGCAAGCCAATCAAAAATATGTCAGAGATTTTTTTGGGGGAGGAAGGGGGGAGAGACAATTAAGCCTATAGTTAGAGGGGTTGTATATATTCTCACTGTGAGAATGTGAAATCTGAACCAGCATCATATCAGCAAGGAGCAAAAAAGAAACTGATGCTTTGTTTAAGAAAATTAGAATGTCCTTTTTAAAAGTTGTTGGGGTCAAGGTTAGCAGGGTAATGCCTTTGGATAACCTAAGACCAAAAGTCATTTACTCTCCTACACATCAGGGTGGCCAGAGGAGTAGTAATAAATACTGTTTTTCATCAATAAACATGATTATAAAAAGCACTGTCAGTGACCTCAATTGATCATCTTCAAAGGCTATTTACAAAATGCCCATAATCCTAATCAGTGGAATCCCAATTTGGCACTCTAATTGCAACCACTATATGCTTCTAGGCAATATTCTGAAAACTCTAATTCCATTCAGTGAATAAAAAAGTAGGAATTTATGAAAACAGATATCACACAACCAAAATTGCTAGTTAAATTGAACACAATTTGTATATAGTTAGTGTGCTTTCAAATCATGAACTTTTCTTAAAATTCCAGTTTAGGTTTCTCTTTTGCACCCTGTGAAGAAGTTTTCCTGTCTCCCACATGCTCTATTTGGTCTTTCTCTATGACAAGGGATACATATTTTGAAGCTTAAAATACTCATTAGGAGGAAGTGAGTTTCAAAATACACCAGCAAACAAGAAACAGTAATTTGGTCTTTGTTAGAGAAATTGTATAGTTAATATGTGCTTTAGTTTTATCATCCTTTTGCTTTTCTTTCAAAGAATATGCTAATTTATGAGATTCATTTCCACTGACCTAACAATCCTCGATTCTCCACCATGGAGTATTGAGGGAATACTCACAATGTGATTCTAAGTTCTTTCCTCACAAGGTAATTGAGTTTTTCTATTTGATTTCCAAGAGTTTTTTATGTTTGGGACTTGTTTCCTTAAAATAATGACAGATCTGCTTGAATGAAGCTGCTCTTCTATCTTTACCTTGGCAGTTTCACCATATGTATTGTCCAAAGATACTGAGATAATTGTTACCATGGTTCTGAAAACCCAGGGTGAGCCAAGACTCATCATTTCCTATATCATTTCCTCTCTCTCTCTTCTTAGATGAGGTTAGGCAATGAGAAATCAACTTTTAGACCTAGAAGATTGGGGGAGTGAGGGCTGGTGAAGGGGAATTATGAGTTAGTCATCTTGGTGACTGATGATAAGCACAATGAAGGACAGATTGAGAGTCTAAATTGTTTAATTTTTCCCTTGTATCCCATGTATCCCATGTAACATGGTCTTAAACCCTATCCCATTCCACGTTCTCTTACTCTGCCCCTGTATTGCGTACCATTTGCCTCTGTTTGATTTCACTGTAACTAGAAATCACTTTAGCCTTTATCCCTTTTCTATTTTGAAAGTTAAATCAAGGCAGGTGGTGTCACAACTTGTTAAAGGTGACAGGGCCATGATAAAAAAAAAAGTAACTGTGGTAGGGAAGGGGATTCCAGTTCCCCTCAGTGTAATCAAGAGTTTGTTTTCACTGCAGTGAAATGTTGTAGCCACCACTGAAAAGACCAGAACAGCTACCTCCACATTTATGAAAAAAAAAAAAAAAAAAGCTTCAATCTTCTCATTAACTCTGTCCATTTTGATTCTTTAATAGAACACACATAAAAAAATACAGCTGGGTAGCAGATTTAGGGACTGTTTCTGGAATATGTCAAGTAATCTGAGTTTCACATGTAGAAGTTTTGCACAAGTCTAATCATTTCTTAAAAGGGAGGGGAGAGAAAGGAGTGGGTACATTATGTTTCCGTATTCTTGCTATCATGGCTTTAAACCTGGAAAGGACCTTAGGGGCTATCTAGTACAACTTCCCCACTTAACAAGTAAGGAAACTGGGATGCAGAGTGGTGAATTGACTGTCCAAAGTGATACAGGATTAAATATCGCTAGAGGCAACATTCAAATCCATGTTCTCTGACTTCAAACCTAGAACTCTTCCCTTGATTTCACAAAGGGATTTTCCCTTTGAAATTTGATTCAGAACTGGTTTGTTTGAAATCAAGAGAACAAACTGAAATATGAGGAAGAAAATTCACATAATATGTTTGGATAATTGAATAATAGATAAATTAATTATCTTACAGCCAAAATTTCCACATGAACTCAAAAGCCCTGGTTGTGAACCAAGAGACCACATACAGGATCTGTTTCCCTAGGTTTCAGAAGAACGACCCTTTCATATCTCTTAATAAAGACTATTTTTAATCAGTGTATGGAATTCGTCTCCTTCATTCATGAGGAATTTTGTTTCATTTTGGATGGATGATCCATTGCCTCTGGTGAGGTTAGTAGAATTATTTTTTTCTCTTTGCTGAAATGACAGACTTCTCCTTCTATCCTGCCACCCCCACCTTAGACAGCTCTATGAGTGAGAAAAACTGGTTCATCATCTTCTGAATTATCTTGGTTTCCTATAGAAGATGAAAAAACAACCAATATCCCTACTCCAGTGCTCCAAGAAAGTGTCTGACACATTGCTGCACGTATAAACAGGAGGAATCACTTCTTCCTCTGAAGAGCTTGTTGCTGCAAAGGGAGAGAAAATCCAGAACTTGTCTGTTTGTTTTTCTCTGTACTCAAAACTTGACTTTCATGCTCCCTGAGGCTGAACTGCATCTTACACTGGATCAGAGAATGGGGTTGGGTGCATTTTTGTAATATAGTAATTATTTAAGTAATTATTTGAGGGATATCATGGTGGACTACACAAAACTTTCTCAGCCTGCCTCTTACTCTCTTTACATATAACATAAATGCATTCACAAAAGAATATCAAAATTTCAAAAGGAAATTAGCTTTATTAATTAGTCATAAAATAAGTTGCAGGGTCAAAAATGAAATAAATTAAACTCTCTTTTAGGGGAGGCACAGAGATATCAAAGAGGCAGAGAAGGACATAAGGTGAAGGGCAAGTTTATTTATGGAAAAGATAGGAGAGTTGGAAAGGGATATTCTTGTCAAATTTAATTTTGGGCCCGGAATTTGAATTTTTAGGGATATACTTAGAGATTGGGGGAGGAGAAGAATAACTGAGGGAAAGGAGTGAAAGTTAACCCTATAAGAGATAAAGAACTAAGAAAGCTGAACTTTGAACCAGAAGAACTAGTTTGTATCCTAGCTATGCTTGTAATCAATTATAATAATAATACCATGGTCAAATCATTTTCTTTCTTTGGATCTTTGTGTTTTTATTTTCAAACAGGGGATTGGACTAGATAATCTTTAATTTTTCTCTAACTCTAACAATAAGGAATAAGCATAGTAAAGTGGTATGGGGGGAAGAGTAACTTTGGAGTCAAATGACATGCTTAAATCCTAGTTTTTCCACTGATTTTCTGTGTGACTCTGGATAAATAATTTCACCTTTCTGGGCTTCAGTTTCCTTCTCTGTCAAATAAGGAAGTTGGATTAGATGATCTACATGTAAAATCCATTCCAACTCTCAATCTGCGATCCCTTTGATTTTTCTTTTCCTCTCCCAGTGATAGAAAACTATTGTGAATCACAGAGGGTGTGTTACTTGAAGGGGATTAAACTATTAACTAACAGGTGAGGTAAATTAATCCTTCAGGAGTGCTGGATTACCTGATGATATATATCATTCCTTCAGGGCAGTAAATAACCACAGAGTCTTTGGAAGTAGAGGTGTTACTATAACCCTGAAATGTCTGGGAGCTGACAGGGGGAAATTCTTAGCTCCTCATCCCGCTGGTTTGTCACATTTATCAAATTGCTTTTATTCCTTCTAAGGGGGAAAAAAAAAAAGCTAAGGAAGAGAACACCTGGGGACAAAACTGATTTAAAAACTGTCTTGACAAAAAAATTCAGTATCACTTCATTGGTAATTCAAGTATAGAGAAAAAATAAAAAATAAGCAATTTTATTTATAGTTTCGATTTTATCTGTTTTGCAAGGAATTGGCATGTAGTATAGAATTTAGATGGGGATATACATGGTTACACACACACACACACACACATACACACTGACATTCATTTCTACAAGGCTCAAAACCCAGAACAATTAATCAGGCAATATTTATTATTATTTTTGTTAAGAAAAAAACTCAATTTGTAGTCCAACACAAGAAATATATTTCTAAAATAAATAATATAATAGTGTCATTCTGTCTTTTAAATTGTTTTTCATCTTTTAAAATAACAAAAATATATAAATTTATTCCCAAAAGTCATTGTAGTATAATATATTAAAATGTAAGATTAAAAAAGGGGGGGGGGAATATATTGTTCTAGACACTGGGAATATAAATAGCTTCTCAGTATCTCTACTTTCAAAGAAATCGTATTCTATAAAGGAAGACAAGATATATATTTGTCAATATGTACAGAATGAATACATACAAAATAAATCTAAGGTTTTTAAATTCATGGTGATTTAAATGATGCATCAAGTATGTCTTGAAGGAAGAGATGGATGATATTTCTTATAGATTTGGAAAGACTAAATTCCAGGTTTGGGAGATAGGTATGGGGAAAGGAGATGTACCACTCCAAAGAGTGAGGGTATGGGAATAAAGATGCGACTAAAAAGACATTGGGGTCAAAATGTAAAGGGCTTTAAAAATGAAAGAGGAGTTTACATTTTATTCTAAAAGTAAAAAAAAAATGAACTACTGAAGTTTATAGAGAAATAATAATCACATCTATATTTAAAGAAAAACATGTTGACTTTGCTTGAGGAGATAAATTAAGATTTTATTACTATAGAATAAGGAAGAAATGATAATGGCCTAAGTAAGATAGATGTACAATTAAAGAAAGGAGATGAATTCAAAAAAATGTTGGAAAGATAAAAACTGCAAGATTTGGCAACTTCTTCGATGTATGGAGTGAGGGAAGGTTAGAAATTTGAAAATAATATCAAAGTTACGAAACAGGGAGACTGGAATAAGGGTGGTGTTTTCAAAAGACATTGGGAAATTTGGAAGTGGGTAAAGGATCATTTGGGACATATTGAGTTTCAGTTAACTCTGGAACATCCAGTTAGAAATGTTTAAATAGCAGTTATGTAGTGATTCAGGATGGAAATTCAGGGGAGAATATGTTGGATATATGCATTTGTGAATCATCTGTCTATATATGAGAGCTTGTCAGATCACCAAAAGAGAGTATAGAAAGAGAAGACGGCACAGGACAGTGAAATTATTAGATAGATAGTCTTGCATTGTCTTCTCAAAAGAGTCTTCTACACTCTCTTTTGACACAAAAGAAAAGACAGGAGGGCACATATAAAGTCTTGACAAGGAGAAGACCATCTCATTATTTGAGGCTGGATGGGTAAATTAACAGATAATGTGCAAGCATTTTGAGATAGAGAAAAGGGAGTTAAAATAATATCAATTTTCTCAGTAGAATAAGAGACCAGATCCCTCCTCATTGAGCTCCAAGCATGTGTGTGCGCGCGCGCGCACACACACACACACACACACACACACAGAGAGAGAGAGAGAGAGAGAGAGAGAGAGAGAGAGAGAGAGAGAGAGAGAGAGAGATAAGGTTTATACTTCTGCCTGTTCAACTAATAAACGTCATTCAGGGATGGGAAGTGGGAAGGAACTCTTTCAAACTTTAAGGATATTAATGGACTAGAAATTAAATGCACTTACCAGAAGCAAGGAGAAATAGCTAGATATCAGGGAACCACGAATTGTCTGGTCCTGAAATCATGATTACAGCTATATTGTTTTTGCAACTGGGGTTGCCTTTAGAAACCAGTCCACCAAGACAGAAATGAATGTAGAGAAAAACATAGGGTAAAAACCCTTCTAGCTCCTCAGGATAATTTTTTTTTAAGTTTTTCCTCTAATTTCTGATTGAAGACTTGATGTGGGGAACTAAAAATGAAAGCTCTAGATGCACTTTAATTGATTTGCTTTGGGTCATTTTGATTAAAGCCTTGTGTACTATGTTTTAAACAAAAATGGGCAACTAAATGATGAGTGGGAGGAGTTAGTGGTATAAGGGCCAGAACTATGATATTTGATTGGATGACAACACAAATCCTATACTAAATAAAGATAAAGGAACAGATGTAAGGAACAGAGCTACTAGTTGAATAGTACAGATCAGGTAGTAGAAGATGCAATTTATAAGTGTATGGAAGGGTTGGAGAGGAGGGAGTCAGCACCTTCTGATGATCATAATATACAACTTGGAAGCATGTAAAGAGAGATCCTATATGCTAAAATTCCATTATAATTGGGTTCTGTTAAACATTACTGTGTGTGCCCATGTGCATGCAAGTACACGTGTGTGTTCATGTCTGTGTGCCTGCATACATGCATGTGCACATAGGAGCAAAAATAATTTATTAGAGCTAGGAAAGTTTATTGTTCATGCTTTGTTCTGTAAGAGACTAATGATATTAATAGGGTGATGTCTTGATTTGCAGTGAATTAGATTTAAATGAGGCAAGTGTAAAGTCATCAGTCTCACTGTCTCTTTCAGAGACATTAGAGTCCACTAAATTTTAGTACAAAAACCATTATATTGAATGTAGTAGATTAGGGATTAATACATATTTGTTGAATTTTTAATCACTGAATTCTCATAGAAAATTGTGTAATTTATTCAAACATTTGGAAAAGCAAGAGAATGGCATTGGCATAAATAAGCTATAAGTTCTGTTTGTTTGCAACAAATAGATGTTGGGGAAGAGTTATATTTCAGATAGGAACTGGATTAAATAACACATCTGATTCTTGCCAAATTTAAAATTTATTTATCCAATATTTTTGTTGTTTGTCTTGGGCATTTATTTAAAATTTTATTGAATTTTTTTTGTATTACATTATCTTTATTTCCTAATGTGTTTCTCTGTGGAAGAACAGAGAAAGACAGGGAAGGCTACCCCCAAAAAGCTGATACTTTTATAAGAAAGAAGAAAAAACAAGAGACGTTAATGGAAAAAAAAAAATGATTCAACAAAACCAACCAATATATCAGCCGAGTTTATAGCCATAGTCTCCTCAACAACAATCTCCCAGTTCTGCAAAGAAGAAATAAATATAGTCTCCTAGTTCTTCTTTGGAGAAAAGCTTGGCCAATATAATTGCACAACATTCAATTTATACTTTGTTGTTCGTTGCCAGTTATACTTTTGTAGTCATTGTTATCTTGATTCTGCTTATTTTATACCACTTCATATAAATTTTTGCATGTTTTTCTATATTCATCATAGCCAGCCATCTTTTCGTATAGTAAAATAATACTTTAACACATTCTGGTACTATAATTTAGTTAGCCATTCTCCATTTAATGGGAATGTCCTCTGAGGTGTTTTTTTTTTTTCCTTCAATTCATTCATGTTAGCAAAATGCTGCTATAAATGTTTGAGTATATATGAGATACTTCTTTTGTATCTTTGCATGTCTAGGCAAACATACATATATGTATGTATATGTTCACATATATGTATAAACATATGCATACATATATACATATATATATATTTTACAATATGATACAATGCAATATGTTATAATGTGTAGGGTGTCCTAAAAGTTTTAATGCAGTTTTAAGTGGGACACTCTGCATGTATACATTTATATATATATATATATATATGCATATATGTATATTTTATAAATATATAATCTTGGGTGGATATGATGAATAGATAAAATAGACTCTAAGTTGTGGAATAGGAATAATATCCTATTCCAGGTAGGAATGTAAGGCTAAGGTTTGGATTGACTTTTGGGAAATGTTACAGTACCATTAGATGCCAAACTTATTTTTTTTTTTAAACAATGATCTATCTTTTTAATTCTGATATTCTGCTAGCATTATCTATGATTCTAACAAAATTTAAAAAAATTAAAGTTGAAGGCAATAAAAAAAAATCTTCATAGTGGGCATGATTAAACACATGACTGATGTCAAATGTCTGAAGAATTATCAAGTAGAAGATAGATTAGGCTTATTCCATTTTTCTCTGGAAGAATTACCTAGAATGAGTGGATAAAAGTTACAGAGAGATCTTGATGCAGTATGAAAAATAACTTTCTAAAAATCATAGTAATAAACTAAGAAATTATCTCCTTCTAGATATCCCTTTAAGTAGGGAAGTCTTTAAATGCTATATAGTACTGTGACAAAGAATTATCTCAAGTTAGGGGATCAAACTGCCTAATACAATCAATCTGTGAAAACTAATTTTTTAAAATTTCAATCAAAAGATCTTTTTTGATTGAATTAATAGGAAGATCTACAATGTTTACAAGACAACTGGATATACTTTGGTGTATATATATATACACCAAAGTATATCCATATATATATATATATATATATATATATATATATATATATATATATAACACTTTTGGCTTTCTCACTGAAATAATTAGAAAAACTGCAAATGCAGACGGTTGAAGCACTGAAGAATAGGAAACATAATAGCATACCATGAATTGTGAAATAACAAAGAGCAAAGATTTTTTTATTTAGATTTTTCATATGCAAGATGTTGTTATAAAGTCATGGGAATGATTTTAACTATCTCTCTTGGACTTCTGCAAGAGTGCTGTCTAGAGTGCTGTCTCTTTCAAACTTGATATACTAAGAAATTTATTCCAATAAATACTAGGATAGCTTTCAGAGATGGTGTACATGGTACAAACATAAATTATTATTTTTTAATCATCATTCCTTATTCTTAACCAAAACTTATAGAGCGTGTATTTTTTTAAACTTGTGTGTGTGTGTGTGTGTTTGTGTGTGTGAGTGTGTGTGTGTGTGTGTGTGTGTGTGTGTGTGTGTGAGACAATTGGGGTTAAGTGGCTTGCCCAGTGTCATACAACTAGGAAATATTAAATGTTTGAAGCTAGATTTGAACTCAAGTTCTCCCATCTTCAGGGCTGGTGCTTTATCCACTGCACCATCTAGTGCCTCTCTATGTGTTTTTTTAAAGCCTATTTTATTCTTCAAATGTAACTCCTAGGAAATGTGTTTTTGCTGCTTCCAAAATTCATTTCAATCCTCAAAGGTCCATAATTTACACTATTTATCTTTTGAGGACAATAAAATGGCTCTTCTGCATCTAATGAAGCCGATTCTGAAGAGCGGTTTTTAAAATGATTTTAATAAATTGGCAGCCCTCTAGGGATGAAAATGTGATTTTCAAAGGGACTTATTTAGAAGGACACAATTATTTTTGAAATTGTGTATTGAGCAAATCACTTTTCCCTTCCATGCTTCAATTTTAACATTAGTAAAGCATAGGGCTTGGAATGGATGAAATCCATTATGGTTCTAACATTCTAAAAAAATGCATTCTAATATATTTAAAAGAAAGTCACATTGCTTGGTCAAATTAGAAAATGTATGTGAAATGTCTTAAACTTTTTGAATATAAATTTCTGTCAATGTTACTTTGTAATCATACCCAAAGAGCAAAAGAAGCATATGGTGGGCATATGTAGGCTACGGTATATTACTGATAGTAACTTGTACATAAGAAATGATATGAAAATAAGGAGGAAAATATGCTTAGAAAAGGAGGCAGTCCAATCATATTGCTCAAATGAGAAATTATTGATGAATAATGTGAAGTAGTACACATGAAATGTAAAAAAGAGTAGAGAAAGTCATCTTGCAAATAAGAGTAGAGTAGCTGTTCTTTGGAGCAATTATGAGAGGACTCCAGTTAAAATAACACAAGATAAAATGTATTGTATTGCAGTCTGAACCAATAAAAAGACTACATACCAATGAGATCATAGTTTCATCAAAACATTGAAATATTGAAACAGTCATATGTTTACATGTTATTTTCGTATCTTTCTTATCAATTTGGAAACTGATTGACTACAGGGACTATGCTTCCAATTTCCTTCCTTTTAACTTTCTGTATTTTTAAAATGTTCTTTACATAGCAGATAATCAATGAAGTCATTCTGAGTGACGGGACTTGAGGGTCCCAATAAATCATAATCTTCAATAAGACTGATGTCTGATGCAATTCCAAGCCTACATCCTAATTCCAAATGGACAATTTCTGTAGTTGATAAAGTTTCAAATTAACTGTCATTTTTTTTTCTAAAGATAAATTACATTTCATAGCCATCACACTGCATCACTCAAACATAGCCTAAATACACAGATTGAAATAAGAATCAAGTAATTCCTATTTACATGTGACTTTTGCTAAAGACACAACATATTTAGTTTTCTCTGTCAAAGTGCCAAATTATGGTAGAAAAGGAATTTTATAAGCAAAAATTAAAATCATTCAAATATCAAGCCACTGAAAAGAAAGTTCAGGTGTATTTTAACTGGCATGTTTTAATAGAAATAGAAGTTGATCAACTGTTTCATTTATCAAAGTTTTAATGGAGAGAATATTTTAGAACAAATTATTATTAAACAAAGAACTTCAGCAGTGATCACAAGAAACCTGAAAGATATGGTTTTCCAAGTACAAGAATGCATAGTATTTTGAGGAAGATGGAATGTAAAACTCTTAGATAAAAACTTTGACCAAAACTACAGGTCAAATACAGGACAGTTACTAAACTGAGAAATTACAATGGGGAAATTACACATTTTCTTATATTATTCTTTATATTGCAATGTAACTGAGGTATGAATACTTTTGACTAGAATAAGATTGAAGTGATTGGCCTTTGGCTTTCATAACAAGACATCCATTTGAAAAGGAGAAAGATAAGAAATTATTTTATTTCTTCATTTCAATGACAGAATTTTTTGTCTTTTTTTAAAATATGTATATGAATTTAAAAATAAAAATCATGTGTATATTTTTGAACATATATAATACACATAATATATTTTATTTTGTATGTATTTATACAATGAAGATAATGCATTATTTTATTAATTTAAAAACTAAATGGAACCAGACAATAAAATGCCCAACTGGCATCCATGGGGGCTAAAGGCTTTCCTATAAGCCTCATGTATTTTTCTATTGAGTTTAATTTTCATTAAATGTAAACTACTCAGATTAATAAGTGTATGTTGAAAATGAAGACTACATTATCATGTACTTTTAATTAATTACTTTTAATTAATCTAGGATGATCGATCCAAAGCTGTAAGGGACATCATCAAACGTCTAATCAAAAGTTTCATATTTAAATAATGACTGAAGACAATCCTATAATAACTTAAAAGTTATTTATCTTGGGAAATAGGTCCCATCATTATCTTCTGGGAAATAGGTCATCAGTATTCCTAATTTACAGATGAGGAAAGTGAGACAAAGGTTAAGTAACTTGTATACAGTTGCACAACCAGCAAGTATCTGAAGCTGAGTTTGAATTCAGTTAGCCTTCCCTCAGCTTCAATACTCTCTCCACTATGCCACCTCAATGTTAGTAGCATTTACTTTACAATTGCTCTATTGTATCATTGTATTGTACTTTCTATTATAAAAGAGAAAGATCAAAACAAAAAACTGATTCATTTTCCTTTCTATAATCTTTTCATTTGAGGATTGAATTTGTACTCTGATCTTGAAATAATTCCTACAGAATTTTCAGATGGCCTTTTTCCTTTAAGATGCCTTTTTTGAGACATCTTTGTGAAAATGTTCTAAGGAAATGCTTCTGAGTAGAAAGTTTGTATTCTATTTCTTGGCCTTGTTAATTCTAGGCAGGCTCCAGAGGCTTCAGAGGCAGGCTCCAGTCTATACCGTGATATTTTGGCCACAAGGAATAAAAGATGATGATTAAGAAAGCAAGGAAGGGAAGGATCAGTATTATAAAAAAAAAAAAAAAAAAAAAAAAAAAAAACACTTTAAATGAAATTTTGCCTATGCCTAAGTTTTTAGACTTTCCTGTATCCAAATCCCTCTCTAGACAAATAATTGTGACAATGAACCTTATTAGTAAAGGTAGTTAGAAAATATATGGCAACTTCATTGGGTAATCCATTAACAATGTTCAACAGCCATCAAGACTAGCAAGTCTGTCCTTTTATTTAATCTAACTTCTCTTATTTTAAAATAGCTTCTACCCATTTCTCCTTTCTTTCTTCTCCAAAGAGTTGGAAAATTATCATTTATCAGTCTCCACTTAATGACCTTTCTGGTATTTGAATATAGCCAATCAGTGATACCTCAGTTCTATTCTGAATAATAGAATTCTGAATAATAGGTGGGGAAATGCAATTCTGTCTTAGTCTGTCAATAACATGTTGCTAGGTGAATGTCTTAATCTTTTCTTTATTTCAGCTTCTCCATGTGTGAAGCATACATATTCCATCTGTAGAAGTGCCATGATGATTGATTAATTAGCAATGACATAGTAGTGTATTAGATGATTGTTATTTGGTAGAAAGTATGAAAATGAAATATGCAGGACCCAAGAATAAAGAGGGGGTATTAGCAAAGCTTACTCCATCAAACCACTGATACATTTTCCTGACTCTTAAGAGTTTGTTGCCCCTACTAAGAAGGGAAGATATTCTATCAGAATGCAGGAACATGCATTAGATAACCACAGTTCCTATAATACTCTATATACCCTTTATTTGAAAGTTCACAAAGATACAATTCCTATACTGTTGTATTTTAATACATGAATCTGACTACTTCTGGGTTTTTCTCAACAAAATACAAGGTTTTTTGTTTTTTGTTTTCTATAAAGCTTGCAAGAAATTTAATTTACATTAAGTTGGTAAAAAATAAAATGGTGATTACAATAGCATAATTAAAGCCTGCCAAAGCATTCAATCATATTACCCTGTGCACAATTCATGTTTCTCCAAAAATTCCTGGATTAACTTTTCATAAATATTGAATTTAAGGAATCTCTGATTAGTATAGCACACCACAATAGTGAATCAGATTCTGTGATGATTGACTTTAAAAAGAGAGAGTACAAGTAGATCAGAAAGGAAGAATGTGAGGGAAAGCGAAACTTTAAATCTAGCTTTCCAACAATTTATTTCAGGACATTCTGCAAGCTAATTAGCATCTGAAATACAGTCAGTTAATCCTTCTCTGTCAAAGAAAGATGGATGGGGGAAGGAGGAACGATGGATTTTTCTGAAACTTTGCCCTTGAAATGACAAGCCCAGAGAGAGTTAAGAAAAACAAATGACAAGCCCAAAGAGAGTTAAGGAAAACTTAAGCATGTTGGCATATCCCTGCAGGGAAAACATACTAGAATTTGCTATGGTCGCCTGTTGTTCATTATAAACAAGCTTGTGAAACCCTCACTACCATCAGCTGGTCAAGTAGGAGAGTTGGTATAATTTGAAATACAGTCTGAACATTAGGATATTAGGTATACATCAGTGTGCCCAATTAAATTCTTATAGAATTAAGTTATCTGGAAAAAGTAACTCAATTTTTGCTATCAGCTGTTCCCTTTTCATTAGTCCTGCTTCCACTCTAGAAGCATCAACCCTAGTGTTCTGGCCAATATCCAACTTAGATAAATGGATTTCACTTGTCTCAATCCCCCTTGGAGTTTCAAGTGGAGAAGTGATTTTTCACTTTCACTCCCAAACATTTCAGAATGTACAATTGAGTAGACATTGCCCACAGACCACTAACTCAGAAAGTTCAGCTATCTGGGTTGTGAGTGAGTGAGATAGTCCTGAAACAGGCACAAATTCTGGAAAATATCTTTCAAGAATTAGACCACAACAGTACTTTCTGATGTAGAATGAATATTTAATTATGATCAATTCTCTCCTTTCCTAAGCTTATTTATCTGAAATGTGACTTTATCACTTCTAGCATTGCACTGAGGACAACAGAATTGTAAACTTTCTAGGAGGGCAGATCTGTTCCATTTTTTTATATCCCCAAAGCAGCTTTAAGTGCTCAAAAAATAATTAAGTGAATAAATAACTAAATGATGAAATAATATGTTAACATGTAGAAGTCATAGTACAATCTTTTCAATATACTGAATGTTTGTTGATTGTCCTTTGGGAGTTTATACTCTTCTATCTTGGAAAAATATTAAATACATAGTTTTTAAAATTGGATCAAATAATTCTTTATAACTACAAACAAAATTTGTATGCAGAGTATTAAGTGCTATCTTTTCTCATTTATAATGAAAACAGAATAAGAAAAGTAAAATTAAGAATATAGCTTACCCAAACAATCAGCAAAAAAGAGTCCTGGCACTGAGAATGCCAAAAGAAAAGGGAAGAGTGAGGTATAAAGAACTTTCTAGTCACCAAAAGCTAAAATAGATTACTGCAGGAGGCTGAGAAGTTTCTTTCCCTGGAAATCTTAAACCACAGAGAGTTTCTCATCTTCTGGTTCAGCTTAGGTGTGGTTTAGAAAACTAGCAACCCTAAATGACCTTCCAAATTTCTCTCCACTTCTATAATGCTATGCTTTTATGCCTATTTTACCCATTCAAAGAAACAATTCTATAAAGTGAATTAAAAGATTCTTGCATTAATTGTATTTTAGTCATGGTAACAATAAAGTCTCATTCATTGTGGGGAAAGTCAGTCTGAATTAATCATACTGAAAGTCTAAGTTAGAGATAGTTTTACTTCCATTTTGTTATTTTGAAAATACACACAATAGTTAGGAATAGACTTTAAAATGAAGCATAGTAGAAGTTTATGTAACTAAAATAAAGAGGTTTTAAGAGCCTTCCACATTTTGTCTTTAAGCAGATATATTTTCATGCATTAAATGAAATTCTAAAATGTGCACATATTTCCAAATGAAGACCAAATAAAGTCAAATTTTATCTATTACTCAAGAGCCATCACCTTTAGAAGGCTTTTACATGTACCATTGGTCCCAGTATCATTCTTTCTAAAGTTACGTCACATCTATATTACATATATTCTGTATCTTCTGGCATATATGCGTATATACATATACATGTTTTCTTTTCTATTAGAATATAAGCTTCTTAAGATCAGGAACTGTTATTGTTGTTTCCTCTCTTTGTATTCCCAATATCTAGTACAATGCCTGGCTTATAATAAGTATTTAACAGATATATTTATGTTTATTGGTTGAATTATTGAGAGTTAGGCTTCATAGTGGATAGAGCACAGGGCCTGGAATTAGGAAGACTAAAATTCAAATTCTGACTCAGACACTAGTTTCTTTTTCTATAAAAGGAGGATAATAAGCATCTACCTCCCAGGATTGTGGTGAGGACCAAATGAGATAATAATTATAAAGTATGTAGCATAGAGCCTGGCACATGATAAGTACTACATAAATGTTGGCTCTATTAATCTTGTACTCACGAAGTTGACTTTTATTTTAATCTAATAGGATAAAAAGAAATGATGAGCAGGATGCTCTCAGAAAAACCTGGAAACACTTCCATGAGCTCATGGAAAGTGGAATGTATTGAGTCAATATTAAACAATGAAAACTTTTGGATCCAATTATTCAATTATTTCCAGATCTATCTTGTACTATAATCATATTTTCCAATAAGCATATTTCCATGTTAAAATTTTAAAACACTTTAAACTATTGAAAAATATATATATAGCCTTTTTCCTTTGGTGAACTGCAAATTTCCCAATAGTTCACCATTTCTTACCTGTTAATAAATATTTTTTTAACAAGAGTGACTTCTGTGAGCAATTCACTAACCTTAATATATATCCATATATAGTGTGTATATGTGTGCACACACATATGCACACACATAAACATTGTCTCTCTGCTTCAATCATATTGGTCCCCTGAATATTCCTTCATTATGTTCATTTCCCTTCATCTTTACAATGTGGTATCATGAAATAGTTGATACTGGATTGTAAATAATTCCAACTTAAAGGGTGGAAGACACTTTGTCAATTATTATTGAATTACTTCAGTTGTGTCTGACCATTTTTGAGTTTTCTTGGAAAAGATCATAGTTTGTCATTTTCATCTCCAGCTCATTTTATAGATGAGGAGCTAAGAAAAACAGGTTAAGTGACTTGCCCAGGATCACACAACTAGTAAATGTCTGAGGCTTAATCTGAACTCAGGTCTTCCTCCTGAATTCCAGGCTGGGCACTCTATTCATTGCACTACCTAGGTGTCCATCTTGTCAGCAGTCCCTTCTATTCAAATCAAAGCTATGAGCCTGAGAAAAAGATTGGTCAGACTTTTGTCAAAGCAGTGGGTGGATGAAGTATATACTGTAACCACTGCAAATCTATGCAAGTATCAGAATTATCACTATGATACCATTAATCTCAATGCCATGGCAGTTTAGATAATTCATAAGCATTATAATTGTCATTTAAGGAGCATGTTGTTGATAACATTTCTCTGTTAATTTATCAGTAAAGAAAATCATTTTTCTCAGATCTTCCTCTATCCCAAAAACCCTCAAGGAAAATAACATTTAAAAAGTATGCTTCAGTCTATATTCAGACACAATCAGTTCTTCCTCTGGGTATAGGTAGCATTTTTTTTATGATAAATCCTTCAGAATTGTCTTGGATCATTACATTGCAGAAAATAGCTAAGTTATTCATAATTGATCATCTTACAATATTGCTGTTACTTTTTACTTAGTACATTCCACTTTGCATGAGCTCATGGATGTCTTTTTTTTTTTTTTTTTTGGCTGAGGCAATTGGGGTTAAGTGACTTGCCCGGGGTCACATGGCTAGGAAGTGTGAAGTGTCTGAGGCCAGATTTGAGCTCAGGTCCTCCTGACTTTAGGGCTGGTGTTCTATCCTAGCTGCCCCACATGGAAGTCTTTCCAGGTTTTTTCTGAGAGCATCCTGCTCATCATTTCTTATACCACAATAGTATTTCCTTACATTCACATACCACAGTTTGTTCAGCCCTTCCCAATTGATGGCTTCCCCTTAATTTCAAATTTCTAATCCCTTCAATAAAAAAAGGAAAGAAATCAGCTTTCTCAAATATTTAATAAAAAGAACCACAAGAAATCCATTCATGTACCTCTTAACTACTAGACATAAAGAACATTTAAAACAATTTTTTTTAAATGTTAAATATCTGCAGAAAGATTCTCCAATATCCCTTGGTAGCACAGTGTTTCCTTAGCTCTAACTCAAGTCTCTCTGGTAGATTCATAAGAGGTCACCAATCTAGAGCTAGAATAGATCTTGGAAATCTTTTAAATTTAATTCTGTTTTTTTACATGCAAGAAAACTAAAACTTGGAAAAAATGTAAATCCTGGGACAGCAAATTCAGCATTATTTTCACTATAAGATTCAAGTTTATATCAAGACCAATTTCTAGCACATTCCCTACAAAAATATTTGATATAACTGTATAAAGTTATTCACTTGCCCTTTAATTTTAACTTACTGAAAAATGTTAACTCCTATGCCCTCTCCCCATTGGTTCCATTTTCTAACCCATTAGCAATTCCCACCACTCTCCTCTGGAATTTCTCCAGTTTCTCCATATCCCCTAATAAGTAGACTGAGAGGGAAAAAAAATGTTGAACCAAATACACTAACAAAATTTTGACAATATCTTGTTAAATATAACAGAATTATCACTTTTCATTTCTTGCACATTATTGCTACAACACAGTAGCCTGTCCCCTTCCCCCCCCTTTTTTTTTGCAATAACATAGTATGATAAACTCCATATTTAACTGTTGTTTCCTTATGACTCCTAGGACTTTTTCCATTGCTTTGACTGTAACCTCCCATAAATTAGCTATATCACTGTTATCAGGATTTCAAGGAGGCTTTACGAATTCTATGGAGTTGGTTTTGTGGTCTTTATTCTTCCTAACATGTAAGATTCCTACTTCTACTTTTTTCTTCCCTTTTCTCTTGCTTCATCTAGAGTGTAAAATCTCTGGGATATAAATTCAGTCTACTACTCATTTAATTGTTATACCTAAGAATACTTTCATATATACTCATCTGAGATGCCACATCTTTCATTTGTCAAAGCAGAATTGTAGATTTTAGAGTTTCAAGAAACCTGAGAGTTCATTTATTTTAACCTCATTTTGATGAAAAGTAAACTGAAAGATAAAGAGACTTTCTTAAGATCAAGCAAATGATAGCAAAACTGAGAACAGGCCTCAAAAATGAAGGCCTCTCATCCCTTAGTTTGTTTTCAAAAATCATACTATTTTACTAAAAAGCCTCTGTGATTTTGATTCTTGTTTTTTCTTCTAAGATGTTAGTAATGTCATGAATCTGCCTATTTAATGAGTATGTTCTAAGTTCATCACTCAAATTTTTGGGGGGTTAAAATACTAAATCACATGAAATCCAGAACTAAACTTTGAGGCACACTACTACTACACTACTACTTGTAGTAGTGTCCACTTCTGACAGAAGCTTAGTAATTACTCATTATTCTAGAGGTACTTCACTTTACCAGTTGTACTTCTACTCGAAGGAATAATATTATCTTTAAGACATTTATAATAATATAAACACATATCATGATTTTGTATTTTTGGGGTTAACTTTTTAAAACTTGCCTCTTCCCTTAGTAAGATGCTAATATATATATATATATATATGTAAATATTTATAATTATACATACACATATATAGTGCATAAATTCAAGAACATTTATTAGTGAAAGCAATGAAGTAATAAAAGCTCCCTATTGCCAGCACCATTTAGAAAGAATTGTGCCATCCACATTAATAGTACCTTTGAGGGTTACACATCCCAAGCTGAAACAGAACAGTCTGTTCTCTTACCCAGACTAAACTTTTGCAGACTAATAATATATCTGTGAACTCAGTATTTGCTCTGAGGGTAGGACTAGGCAGGAGTTGGAAACATTAATTGATGAAATATTGCCATCTCAGATTATTCTCATATTATGACTTTGAAAAGAACCTCTAAGACTACAGAATAAACTTTTAAACTGGCTATTAATTTCATTTTAGAGTAAAAGTAAATACTGAATTTTTTTCCTAGGTGTCACAGAATCCTTTGCATAAATCAATCTGATATTTTATTCAGGATCCAATTGTCTCATGGGAAATCATCTTAAACTATGCCCGGGGCAACTAAAGTATCCATTTGTGCTGCTAGAACAGAGACTAATTAATATTGAAAGTAGGTAGAAAACTATTGAAGTATTATATTAAAAGTTAAAGAGGAACTTTTAGCATTTCACTTTTGTTCACTTTTTTAAACCTGAAATTGCCTACTAGTATTCTAAGAAACTAGAATTTCATTTATTTGAGATCATTTCATCAAATTTCAAATTTTTGTTGTTGTTTCTAAGGAAGCCATTAAGTATACTGACTGTTTATTAGATTTTAAAGTTAAGTTTTTCAAATATAATTTTCCTTCCAAGGGGGATGAGCAGCTGAATACATGCAGGGTCTAAATTTTTTTTTAATAGAGGATGAGGAAGATTTAGCACTACTAATTGATCCATACGGATGTCATAATGATTATGGGTCGAAGAGAAATGTGACTGGAAGAGATTATTGCTATGCAGGAGGGTGCACAAAGATACCTGAAAGCATGTTACTCCTTCAGGGATTCTACTGGAAGTCTGACCATTACATGTGAATACTTTTTTCATCACCTCCAACCATTCACTGAATAGCAATCAAGCCTGGTTCAAATTAATCCATCTCTCTGAGGATTATTCAAAATGTGACATGTTTAAAAAGGGTAAGGGTTCTAATTGTATAATATCATGATATATTTTTATTATAGTTACTATTACATATATTATAACATATCATATTAATATTATTGTATAATATGATATATATGTGTATTTATATACATATAGCTGTATAAAGATCAGTAATTAATAATAGCTACAAAAGAAACATCTTCTTTCAGTAATTTCAGAGTAAGATGAGTTAAAATATCAATAAAAAAGTTGATTTGAATATCTATTTCTCTAGTGGTATCACTTAGTGCTGACTATTTTGGACTGCATTACAGAAAAAGGGATAGGGTGAGGCAAGGGGGAATCAACACCCTCAAGTTATATTTTTCACTATGAATCATTTGGTAAGCCATAAAAATTCAAACCAAAACAAATTAATCTAATTTTAACTTCGCTATTAGTCAGATAAATGTCTGGATCTTGCACCTTCCACTATTAATGCTATGTTAAGAATTGTCTGGTGGTTGTTTAGTGTAGGGTTTTTCTAAATTATCCCAAGGAGAACTAAGATCAGCTAACTGAGCTGAACTCTTGAAGTTTCAAATGTCAAATACAGCTCTGTGAACCTCTGCTATTGTTCCTTTATCTGACTAGCCTATTCTTATGAGTTAAAAAGAAGCAGAGAGGAATAGAGATATGGATGCTGATGGCATCACTGTCTCAAGTCACATTGCTAGTCTATAAGTCTTTTAATGTGAAGAATATTAATTTTTAATAGAAATAATGAACTTAATTCTCCTTTGAAGCCCTTAATCTGGGGTCCATGACTTTAAAAAAATATTTTGAGAATTACAATTCAATATAAATTAGTTTCCTTTGCAATGCTATATATTTTATTCCATATTTAAAAACATTATTCTGAGAGTGGATTCATGAACATCCTTGGATTGCTAAAGGAGTCCAAGGCATCAAACTAGACAAAAACTTCTGTTTTAATGGGAAAAAATAAGGCTTCCTTCCTGTGTTAGAAATTCAAGCATCCCTTAATTAGTACTAAGCCCTGTGTGTTAACCCTTCAAGTTATTATCTAGTTAGAGTCAATTAATATTACTCAAAATAATGATGTAAATTATAATCTGCTTTAACCAGAAAGCAAGAAGAAAAAAACATGGTTCGACATGCTTAATTTATAACAAGAGAAGTGTGCAACATATTTGACAAACACTGATTTGTAAGCAGGGAAAAGTTATCTTTTTATGATTTCTTCATGTAAAGATGAAAGGAAGAAAGTAAATTTGAGGAGATAGGACTTCAATATATTTCAGCAAATCTAGGCTGCTATATCTATAAGTTTCAATGTTATGAGTTCTCTTCGGAGCAGATGATAGTGTCCATAGGAAAGTCAAAGTGTGGACTAGAAGAACAGGCTTCAAGAAACACAGTAAATGATCTGTTCTTCAATATGAAACCCATTAGACAGGATCTTTCTTCCCATATGTAAAATGTTGGCCTCCAAAGATCAGATCATCATTTACTGTCAATTTGGTGTAAGATGGAAAAAAATTGTTGACTCCTCTACATATGATGTGAATAAATATTTGGCAGCCAAAAAAGAAAAAGTGAGCTGTGTGCGATTTCTTTCTGAACATATTGCCAGATTAACTTGGAAAACAGTATCCTCCCTAGTCTGAATAAAAGCAATAGAAAATGGAGATTTGACCCTTTAAGAAGAAAATTCATTAGCCTAATATGACCGGAAGTAGCCACTTACCCAAATTCTAGCTGTGTTACCTTGGAGACATTCTCCTCACTGAGAAGTTCATGAGATGATTATTTTAAGATGCAATTTTTTTTCCTAATAAGGATAATTATCTCCAAATAATCAAAGTGACTAAGTGCTTATGAGCAGGACATTCACAAACATCTACAATTACAGACATAAGCTGACCTTTCCACAGTTAGCATAACATGATTTCTTGCTGCCTCAAAACTCTGGCTTTCATTAAAGGTATGAGTGAGGCAACAGCATCTTTGTTAGGATGGTTTAACAGTAATATTTTTTTTTCTTATTACAGGCAGAATGTGGCTTCATTCTTCTAATTCAGGCGAGACTTTACTGAATGTCTCTATGACTTGAAAAACTTGGAGAAGAGCTATTTCTGAAGAGTACATCTAAAATCCAGGAAACACAATACTAACATCTGATGTTTCTAATACTGGTCGCTGGTTGTTGCTGACTACAACTTAAATGAGCATTTCTGTTTCAGACACAATTATAGGTATGACATCTGAAATAGGGGGTTTCCATATATATACTTTATATATATATATATATATATATAATATACTTTATAATATACTATATATTATATAATATACTATATAATACTATACTATATACTATATAATAGTATATAATGTTATATTATATACTATATATATACTATATACTAATAGTATAATACTATATAATATATAATATACTTTTTAATATATATAATATACTTTATATACATACTATATATTATATATATATACATATATACTTTAATATATGTATATATTAAAGTAAAATAATTATCTGGGAGTTTTTTTTCTTTCCTTGTGGCATATTTTGTCAATGGGTTAGCTTAATTGTTTAATTCAAATTACTTAGTGTATGAAACAACTATTGATCTTCTTTGAGAACATTTTATATATTTTATATATAAAAATGAATTTAACTTCTAAATTAAACATATTCATGCATAATATTTTATAAACATATATATGTTTTATTTAATTATTTCAAAAGGAAAGGGGTTGGGACCATTTAAGAAAGAATTAAGTCTGAAAGAGGCCAGGCTTTAAACCACAAGAAACTAGCATAGGTAAATACAAGTCACTCAGTCCATTTGCCAATAAGCATTTATTAAGCACTAACTTACTGTGCTAAATGTTAGGAATAAAAAGAAAAGCAAAAACTTAGTCCCAAACTTCATGGAGCTCACAGTTTCATGAGGGAGACAATTCAGCAGACATCATATGACCACTTATCCTTAACGATGACTTCAAAGGGAAGAGGTGAAAAGATAAGTCCCTAAGTAACTTATTAAACCCTAATGGAATCATCATAAAGGATTTAATAATTCCCTATGGGCAGAGAATGTTTTTGGCATTTCTTTGTATGTCCAGCTCATAGTACTGTGCCTGTAACATATTAGGTATTTAATAAATGCTTATTGGCTTCATAAATATTTATTGATACCCACTATGTATAAGAAAATGCATTAAGTATGAAGTTTTTGTGTGTTATTCATGCCAGGGATATACTTGTATGGATATAGTGCTCTTTTATTATCTATTTTACAGCTCTAGACCTGCCCTCATGGAAAAAAAATTAAGGGAACAAAAAGTTAAAATCCTTTTTTTTCTGAAAAGAAATATAGAAATATCCCTAGATTTGGAGCTATTTGAACTGAATTTGATACTATCTCTCCTACTTACTACCTGAATGTCCAGATCCTCATGGATAGTATATTAACTTAGAAAGATCACATCTTTACATTATCTGTGTTCTATTGTATTTTATTTTTTCCCAATTACATTTAATCTGGCTCAATTTGTACTTGGAAGAGTTACACAAATATCCAACATTTCTTTTCTAGGAAACACTAATACTTTGAATTGCAGAGAAAGTAGAGACCTGCATTGATAGAAATTCTTTACTCATTGAAGGGTTCCCCTTAAAAATGAAACTACAGATCTACTCTCTGTCTTGTTTCTCTTAAGTAAGTAAGTAGTAATGAGTTAGTGAGAAACCACCTAATCACATTTCTTTGAATTTTGCTATAAATGATTTATCATTTTCTACATAATATACTGCTAAAAAAAAAAAGAAATTAAAATGTGCTAATATAGTCATTTTATTTGTATACAAAAGCACTTGACTTTTTTTTTTTTTTTTTTTTTTTTGCCTTTTTACTCTCCAGTAATTTAGCCTAGTTTCTGGCATATTTTAAGTGCTTAGGAAATGCTAATTAAGTTACTAAAATCTGAGTCTTATTATTCACATATATAAGAATTCTATTTAAATTGATGGTTTAAAGTGCCTACAAGTCCAGTCTCTAATGTTAACTTATTGATAACTAGTAACATTATTTGCATAATGCCTAGGAGGAAATGAATGACTTTATATATCTTAGCTTCAAAAACCAAAATCTATAAAGTTATGAAAAATATCAATGTTCATGTCTGGAAATTCAATTTTTAGAAAGAGAATGTCCTATTTTTGTTCCCTCAGTTTTCCAGACAGCTCAAAAGCAATTCAGAGCTTAAGAAAAATATGAAAATATCTAGGGGCAGCTAAGTGGTGCAGTGGAAAGAGCACTACGCCTGAAGTCAGGAAGACCTGAGTTCAAATATGAATTCAGATGTTTAACAAACCCTAGCTGTGTGACCCTGGGCAAGTCACTTGACCTCAATTGCCTCAGGGGGAAAAAAAGAATGAGAATATCTGCATTTTCCTTGAAAAATATGTTATTTTCTGTTTAAAACAATAGAATACCAGTCTCAACAAGGAATAGAAGAGAACAATGGAGTCATCCTTTTTTTAAAAAATAATACTGATGTAAAACCAAAGTTTTCATATTCCATCTCAAAGAATTTTATGATATATCACCCTTACAAAAGAATAAAATGAGGTAATTTTATTGTTTCATGAATATATAATATTCTGACTTTTCAAGGGTTATTAAAATAATAGAGATAATGTATCACTCTAATAGTTACAGTTAACCTGATCCAGCTGCAGGTAATACAAGAGAGAGTATCAGGTTACTGATTCAGCCTATATGCAAGTCATTTTTAGAAAAAGTTAAAAATAAGGATAATTATCTTAATGCAGGTTAACATATCTCTTCTACCTGCAGATATAGTACTACACAGGAGAATCATATCTCTCATCTATTTCCTAAGGCTAACAGTGAGATGGAAATAAGAATTGCAGGGAAGCAATGAAAATTACAGGAAGTCCTTTCAGATGAATTTTCATCTCATTTAAGGCTACTACTTATGCTTAGTATTAAGTGACACTTTCTCAAAGTGGACATCGCTCTTAGTTTGGAAATTGGGGTCCCCAGGCTGCTGGACACAAAAGGAATGGATAACATTCCCCATTTCTTCATAATGTAACAAGTCATATAAGTAAATATCTCAATATACTAAGTCTGTATCACATTTCTTGCAATTGAAGGTGAAATGTCAGATTCTGGTGATAATCATTGCATTATTCCTGTGTGATTTCCTTTTTATTCAATACTAATATTTGAAGGAATGATTAATCCTTTGAAACCAGGTGTCTCTTCAAATCACCTCTTTGAGAGCAAATTCTATAACTTATGATAGAAAGATAGATAGATATGGATTATATAATCATATAAGATTTATATATGTTATAGAACTTTAATTATCAAAGATAATTTTTTTTTCTTTTCACTGGCAAAAATATTACATATGGAATGGGAAATTTCTCTCAAAATTTTAACAAGAATCACATTTCTGGACCAATAATTACTTAAGCCAACAAAAATTATATACTCAACAAGACTTATTTCTTCAGAAAGCCACCTCCCCATCAGAGCATATCTATATTTTTAGGAAACATCTGCTTTGTTCAAAAGTGGAAATATTAAGTTCTCTCAACTACAATATACCCATGTGACAAAATGCAAATCAACTCCCTGCCTTTAGGAAATCAAACTAATTTATCTAATTCATATAACTAAAACATAAATTCCCTTTCTTACTTAAATGAATTCTTGAAAATTCAAATAAGCATAAAATATTTGAAAAACTGAGGCTAAGGAAGGGGAAAGAGTACAAATGGAAAAAGCTGAATTTAATGATGTTAAATAACTTCACATAATAGACAGCTCAAATGAAATCAACATTTTGTGGTATAACATTTTAGATTAGGAAGGAAAGGGATGAGAAGGGGATCAAATAAAGAAAATAAATTTAGAGACAAAAAGGGGGATGAAGATGTGAGAATCAGGAGAGGAATAGAGATGACAGAGGAAGAGAATGAATCACCAGTAAGAGAGAAAAGATTGGAAAGAGAAGGAAGGAACGAAAGAAAGAGAACAAAGATAAAAAACAAGAGAAGTGAGGAAAGAAAAGAGGCACCCATTTTATGATTAGGAAAATACCCTCTTAATTGTATATCTTTAAAAAATTCTCTAATCCTTAAACTAAAAAGCTTCATAAACAAACAAATAAAAAACTCCTCTAAAAACAAAACAAAAATACTAAAGGCAAATTCCTGAAAAAAAAACACAAGAAAAATAGAATAGTTTAGGCATAAGCCTTTTCCTTTATAGCCTTTTAAAATTCATCCATCCATATATATTTATAAAGTACTATGTGGAAAGCTATGTGTTATGTACTTGTAGTTAAAAGATAAAAATGACTGTTTCTGAACTAAAATAGGTTACATTATATCTGAGGAGGGGGATAGGAGAAGATCAATCAGTATAAATTAGAATATAAGGATGTCTGATGAAGACAAAAGAAATCTAGATAAAGTATTCTAGGAAATTGTAAAAAGGAAGAGAATATTTTTTAAAGCATTTTTTTTTTAGTCTCTGACTTCATATCTATACAATATTGGAATTATTTTTGAAAGACTAATTTGCCTGGTTGTAGAGAATCTTATTTATTTAGAGGCAAGATATTCCATTTGAAAGAATATTGTATTTGGAGTCCAAAGATTCTGATTAAAATTCTGACTTAAAATTATTTGTATGACATTGAACCAGTCTTTTAAAGTCTCTCCAAAATGAAAAGGTTAAGGCCAATGACCTCTGTCATCCTTTTTTTTCCCCATAATTATAACTTTTTATTGACAGAACCCATGCCTGGGTAATTGTTTTTTTACAACATTATCCCTTGCACTCACTTCTGTTCCGACTTTTCCCCTCCCTCACTCTACCCTCTCCCCCAGATGGCAAGCAGTCCTATACATGTTAAATATGTCATCCTTTTTCAATTGTAAATCTGGAATCCTAATCTAACTCACCATTTGATTTCAGTGATCTGCTTCTAGATGGATCATGATTCTTTTGTCTTTGCCAATCACACTCTTCGTAATCCTATCTTTTTTCTAGGGTCTACTCATATCAATCTTAATGCTCCATTTTGATCTTCTTTGTTGGATCTTCATTTGGTTTGTACCCTCTAACTGCAGGTGTTATCTGAGGTTCTGTCCTTTTCTTATTTCTTATTTCTCTATACAGTTTTCTATATGGTTTGGCAATCTCATTAAATTCTGTGAATTCAATGATCATGGTCATATCTATAAGGAAGATTCTCAGATCTATTGTGTAAAGTCCTTATCACTCTTAATTCCTAAATTTCAAATCTTCAACTGTCTATTAGACATTTTGACCTTTTTATGGAATAGATCTTAAACTCAGTATGCCTAAAACTGAATTCATCATTCCCCTCCCAAACTCTGCCCTTTTCCAAGCTTCCTCCTTACTGTTGAAAACATCTTCCTCCTCCCAAACTTCAGGTTTACAATCTATATGTCATCTGTGACTCCTCATTCTCTCTCACATCCATATTAATAACTCCTCTTAATTCCACCTTTCCATCATCTCTTGAAAATTCTGCCTCTAATAGACATTGTTTGTTGAATGACTCAATTAAATAGTTTTTCCCCAGAATGTAAAACCCATGCATTTGCTCCATGAACACAAAGCTTCTCTCCAAACCTTCCATAAATTGCACCCTGTTGGTTCCAAAAGAATTTTCCACCTCTTTTGTACCAAAGGTGTAGATGTCACAGTAATCATTTTTGGTGTATCATAGAGTACAATATTTGCTTTTAAGAAAAAAGACAGAATTCATAGTGTCTTTTCAAGTATATGTAGGTAAAAATTATGAGTTAATATTCACTGTTTCTGTTTCATTTCAAATTGTACCTTGTAATTAGACTCATTTGATATGCAGACAGTTCTAAGCCATATTTTATTTTAAAAAATTAACTTCAGCCACTTGAAATTTTAGTTAAGTTTTTTTAAGCCAGAAAATAATATTTGAGTTACCATTCTCACATTAGCAAAATAAATAATGGATTCTTTGGTTCTGTCTGTGTGTGTGCATACACATGTCTTTTCTTTAAAAAGATCCAAAGCACACTGTATTTAGAGTATGACTTTGCACTTAGATTATTTTTTTCAAATGTTTTACTCTTAAAATGGAAGCTTCAGTCAAATCTGCTAACCTCAAGTGAAATAAATCTGTGAAACATCTCCAATCTCTATGTTGTACTGATGGCCTTGTGCATGTCTGGGTTGAATTCAAGGCTCTCTTTCAGTAGAGATGCAGAACTGCTTTACTAGCCAATCAGCTTAATAATGTTCAATCCCTTTGGGAGACAGATTTGGATGAATTCCTTCCTGTCACAAATCAGCCTTGAATCCAAATGTGGTAACAAATGTACTCCAGCCAAAACCCATCTATTACACTCACCTTGGAGCTGGCGGCCCTTGTACAAATCCTTTGTTTTGGTTGGGTGAGCCCTGGCTGTGTTATCACATTTCGGCTGTTCATACCTACAAGAGGGGAGAAATGGGGGTGAGGGAGGCAAGAAAGAAAAAAAAAACAGTTTAGAGTTTGAAATATGCCTCCATCTAGGTCTCACATGATCACACTTAAAGTGTACACTTATTTGGCTCTCAGCACATGCTATGACACTTGGTTCTCATGTTACAGTGCCCATGATTTATTACCTGAATTCTTTGGAGAAAATTTAATTGTGGTAAGCCTGTTGAACCCAAAAAGTAAGAAGGCAGTACACTGTCTACTGCTCCTGACAATACTTTGAAACCCAGTGTCTCATTAAAGATTAGTTATTATATTCAGAACACCTTCCTCCCATATTACTTTAAGAGGATTTGGCATTTGGCTCTCTGTTTCTTAGATCTGATACCTCACCCTAATGGATAGAATTATAACAATAAATGACGTGGCTCCATGAGTGGAAATGTAAGAAATAAGGAATGTGATGAGGGCGGTGTTCTTCCAGTCACTCTGAATATACCATACACTAATTGTTTACATGCTGTCTCTCTCGTTTAAGTGTGAGCTTCTCTGAGAGCAGAAACTATTTATACCTTTACTCATATCTCTTTGAATTTAGCACAGTGTCTGGCATGCAGTAAGTACTTAATATTTTTTGACTGAGTGGTGGAGTGGGAAAAAAAGATATAAATTTGAATTCTCCATGTTGGTAGCATGAATTTCCAAGGCTTATACTCATCACAGAAGACATGATGAAATGGAAATAGACTCTTGGAGACCTTCCAGGTTTTTGATCATGAGGCTCTAGAAAGAATTAATATACAGTTTCTTTGGTGCTGATCATTAGTATGTAATTAGAGTAGGCAATAGAAGTACATTTTTAAAGTTTAACTTTCATCCAAATCTGCTAACCTCTAACGAAATAAATCTGTGAAACATCTCCAATCTGTATGTTTTACTGATGGACTCATGCATATCTGGGTTGGCCCTCGCATTGGCTTAATAATTAGGTCCTATTTTCTTTAGATACCATTTGTTTCCTCTGTTATTTCTAGCTCACTGGGCCATAACAATCTATAACAACTCATAGCTGGGATGTTGAAATGTGATTTCTGACTTTACCTTTCTCATTGTCCTGATTTACAATGGGTACATGTATAGTATATAAGAGATTTTACTCCACTAGGGATCATCTTAAGTTCATATTCCTCCATAATGTTCTTTTCCACTATATAATAGGAAAGGAAAATAATCTTCTTTCCTAAGGGGTTGCCTTTAAGTGTTCTTACATCCCCATGATAATTCTGGCTAATTCTATGAGGGACTCCTTCTGTGGATTGTGATGTAATAAGTGAAATTTGTTCACTGTCTCCCTTACCCTAACACCCTGAATGGCCTCTTTGATATTAGAAAACATAATAGCCATTCACATAGTCCAGCTTTGTGAGTAATAATTTATTATGCCTTTTGGAAATGTTAGTTTTGAAATTAAAGAGTTCCTGATATACTCAAGCAAACATCTAAGCTATCAAATTTTAATCAAAAGCCCATTAACTTATATCCTTTTAAAATATGGTAATGTTCAATAGTATAAGACAAAAAAACATATCCATGATGTGAAAATAGTATGTATAAATGCACTTCTTATAGGGTGCCTCCTGTTCCTATTAGAATACTAAGAGACACAGGGAACAAGGGAAAAAAGAAAGTTCACCAAGAAGCTATTTAAAAGAAGCTAATCATTAAAGGGGATACTAGGTTTCTACATCTTCTTACCCATATTTAATTCTCTGTGAGCCCTAGGCAGTCTCAAAATTGAAAAACTCAATTAGAAGCAAGAAGGAGAAGCAAGAAAGGAGGGGGACAGATTGGATATCCATATTGAACCTTGCTCCCTGTGACCAGCTGTGAGAGTCAGACTTGCTATACAACGAACAATCCAAGAAATGCGAGCTACAAAAAGACAGGAGGTTGCCATTACTATGGACAGATGACTAATTAATGAGGTGGAACGATGCCTAGAAAGCACTAATGATGGAATTCCCAACAGAGGCCAAATCACTCCAGCACTTTGAAAAAGCATCTTCTCACAAGCCCACATCAAAGAAAAGTACCGCAGTATTATATGCTATTACATAGCTTTGAAAAATTAAAGCACTGATATCAATTAGGTATGAGGATGCCACTAGGGCTCAGGGGTGTCCATTACTTTTAATATTCGCATGGCTGATAGGGAGAAAAGTTGTAATAATCTTGATCTTTGTATTGTGAATGTCTTAAATTAGACGATCTGTGGATTGGAATTTAGCCATCCATTCATAATACTTTTGGTACTTTTCCAAGTATAGTGACAGGAAAAACTTATGAGTAAACTATAACACTGATGTCCAAATATGTGATGTTGCATTTCTAAGCTGCCTATTTAATTGCCTAATTAAATCACACCTTTGGTTAAAAACATTATCAAGTAATTACTATAATCCAATGTGATACCCACCCTCACAATATAGGCCATGGTTATTTTGACTTATTGAATAGAAACTCAAAACTGAATTCTCCCCCACCCCACCTCATTTCTTGCTGTTTGTTTTAGCCTATTTGTATATGACAAAGTGAAAATTTCTGGATTGTCCAGTTGCCCATCAGATACCATGCTTTCTGCCAAGGTGCAATGTAATTTCATGCTTAGGACTCTATGCATGTATCACAAGTGAGAAAGGCACCCTATGGAATCAGAAATAGAAGCTGCTTTGATCAAGAGGTTAGAATGGTTGAGATTCTGATAGCTGATGGATGAACTCTTCCATCAGCCAAGAAAAGAGTAAAAGAGAAGTTTCTAAGTTTTACATGCTAATGTAGTACCTGGCAACCAGCCTGGTCCTTGATTAATTTGATATCCCTCTTCAACAATTTTCCCTCTATAATTAGTATGCAGAAGTGAAACTTTTTCTCTAAGTTCCACTCTCTAGTTAAAACAGAATGGTATTATACAGGAACCCTGTACCAGGCCTTTAAGAAGTTTTGGAAAACATAACTAAAAGTATTATTTCCCAATCAATCAAGAAACATTTGCTAAGCACCTACTATGTTCAAAATATTATGCTAAATGCTTTATGTGCAAAGCACATAGACACAAACAAGTGTTAAAGCCACTGCCTTGGTTTCTTGGTGATCATTTCATCTAAACATTTTGAATGGAAAAGAATGCTAGAATGTACTCACAGAAATGTTTTTTATTCTTCATTTCTCTAGCATTTGACATAAAACAAAGGAGATATTTTTCAATTCATTGGGTAGTAGAAAGAATATTCTAAAGTCAGGGAGCTGAGTTCAAATTCCAGCTATCTGACTTACTATCTGTGTTATTTTACCCAAATCACTTTATCTTCCTGACCATGCTTCTTCCTTATTAGAAGTTAAACTAGGTGATCTCTCCAAACTTCTTATCTCTAAATTAAATCATCTTAATTTTCCCATCTCTTTATATAGAAGAAAAGAGAGAACTAGCTTTCACATTTTTAAGGTCTTACTGATTTCCTTGCTTGATTTTAACTTTTTTTTAAATTTAATTTATTAAGCACTATGTCCCACTACATGGGGCATAGAATTGAACTATATATTTTTTATTCAAAGACAATTATATAATTGCCCCTATTCTCAAAGAAGTTGTTCTCTAGGGGAAAAAGACATACCCACAGATGAATAAATATAAAATAGGTGTAAAATTATATAAATTATTTTCCACATAAAGAGAATAAAAACAACTGGCTATAGGGAGAATCAGTAGGAAAGACAGAAATGTTCAGTCCATAACCAAAAGGCAAACCAAAAAAATAAGATATATTCATAATGTAGTTTTGTTTCCCCTGAGACTTCAAGAATGCTCATTTTGAAACTTGGAGAATACAGAATCAGAGAAGGACCTGGGAAACAGAAGGCAGACATAAGACAAAGCCAAAAAAGAATTCACATTTGATTAACCTATCCTAAAGCTGGTCAGTTGCCATTCCTGATTGAAGGAAACAATTAAAGTGAAAAAGATCCTAAATATGGATAACAGAAGAGAACAAGAAAGATAGACTCAATGCCATATAGTAAAGATATGGGCAGCAGTTAAATCAAATGAATCTGATTCTAAGACAAAAAAAAAAAAAAAAAAAAGAAAGAATAAGGAAGAACAGCTTAAATCTAGCCACTCATGGAGTAACTATTTGGCAAATCAAATGTCCTTGTTCTCAGTTGACAAAGGGAGAATTGAGAGATGTTCCCTGAGTTATTTGTAGTACTGTAAGGAGGTCTTTGGTACTTTTCCATTTCTGAAAACTGGACACAGTATAGACAGAAGGAAAAATAATATTTAGGATAAAAGAAAAAGGTTGATGCTACAAAATCATTATGTTTACAGGTTCTTTAGGGATAAGATTACAAATGTTGATCTCATGATTTCAGAACTAGTCTCATGACTAAGGATTAGACAACTCATGGATTTCCATTGGCTGAAGCCGATGATCTGTCAATAATATTTTATTTCTGCTGTAGCATATGTGTTTGCATCCTGATCCTGCAGCTGGTACGGTCTCAAATATATTAAACCATTACCTCCTACTCAAATATACAGGAAACAAATTATATTTAAAAACACAGAAATATTGCTTCCTAGAGATGAAGGGTTTCTTAGAAAACTATTAACTATTCCCCATATACATTATTGCACAGGGATAAAAACAACAACAAAAATAAAACTAAAAAAGATCTCATACCAAAACCTTGAAAGAACTGATGGTTGAACTGAAATGGTTTACAGCTAGTTCCTATGATGCCCTTACAGAAACAAAATAGCTTCTTTTGGAATCTGATATTAGTGTAGTCTGCATCTATTCTACACACTTCAGGGTTCTCTGTCATCTGTCCAGTTTGGCCAAGATGAGTAAACTATATACTTCTATTAATAATATATTTATAAGAATATTTTATTCCTTTATCATTTCCAAGGCAGTGATTCCATGGAGACTGCTAAAATGGGCTGAAGAAGTAGTCAAGGCTGCAGACAATTTGGGGTTGAGCCTTATAAAACATTATCAGCTGGCTATCTGTACTGCTGACATAGGAATCTGGGCTGATTTGCTTCCAGCTTCAACCTCCTAAGTATCATATTTAAATATTTTGAGGATCTGGAATTTTTCATCAATATGGCTGTGTCTTTCTGCCACAACCATTCCCATTGCAACTGTGGTCTCTTCCACATATTAGTAGTTAAGTTTATAAAGTGCTCAAGCCAAAAAATGCTAGTCCATTATCCACTGAATCTGATCCTCGGATGAAAGCAATATGACCTATTAATGAGAGTTATTAGTTGATTAGAGATAGAGTTTCTATTCTAGTAGAGTAGCCTTTGAGTCCTTAGCGTCACTTCCAAACTACAGTGAGGCATTTAGACAAGATCTTAATTGGGTCAACATACTATTGTTGTTGTTTGTCCTTCATTCTTGAAACCATGATATCAGGGATGTGATGCCATGACATGCAAGTGAGGATGGGCTGTGCAATGTCACTAGCCTCACTTTCTCCTGGAGAGCCATCTGGTCCAGTGGCAAGATGTAATTCAGAACTACTGGAAATGGTTCTGGATGCAGTGGGAGTTAAGGTCTTTAACAGGTCTCAGTTTGACTGAGGCAACACCCATTTTGTGATTAAGGTAAGAACTGAAGCAAAGAATGGCCTATTTTACCTAGTTAAAAAAAATCAATCTACAAGGAGAAGATCTTCAGAATTTCTAGAAGGTAACATATATAAATCAATGGAAAGATATAATGGAAATGCCATAAAGCTTTTGTTTAAGACAATAGACATACAGATGCATTTATAATTCTAGATAAATGTATAAACTAGCTTCATCTATGAGAGATTAAGAAGAATGAAGCATTCATACAGCACCTATGTATAAAAATCATTTTTATTGACCTTTGAATTTGAATAACATCATAGATGGTTTGCGCATCAGATTCACAATGACATAAAGTTGAAGGGATCATTAACACACTGGCTGACAGAACTAAGACTTAGAAGGATTTTGTAAAACAAGTACACTGAGCCAAAACTATCAACTTGAAATTTAGGAGGGATAAATGTAAATCCTTACATTTTAGTGGTTTTCATGCTCAGTTTGAGTCAACAGTGAATCTTGAGAAAACAGTTAAGAATGCTAATGCTAAACTAAACTGTATTATAAGAACCGGGATTGTTTAACCTATAAAAGGCAAGAACCAGAAGAGATATGATAGGTATCTTTAAGTACCGGGAGCATTGTCCTTTGTAAGGTGTATTAGAATTGTTTTGCTTGGTCCCATAAAAGACATTTAGTAGCAATAGATGGAAATTGGGAAGAAGCAGATTTTGGCTTGCTTTATGACCCCTCTCCCGAATTTCCCTGTTTTTGTAGAGGGAATAGTCATTCTTTTAGTCACTCAAGTTAACAACTTCTCATTCATCCTCACTTCCTCACTCTCCTTTTCTTCACATATTTAGTTTATTGCTGAGCCACACTACTCCTACAATACCCCTCACATAAGGCCCTTCATTTCCATTCATCCAGTTCAGTCCCTCATCATCTCTTTCCTGGGTTATTCCAGCAATTTTCCTATTGATATCCCTATCTTAAGTTTTCTCTCCCTCAAATCTCTCCTCCCACAGCTGCCCAAATCGTAGCTCCATTTATCCTCTTAGAAAGTTACCTGGATACCAAGAGATTAAGTGCTTTACCCAGGATTACAGTCAGTGTGTGCTTTACATCTATGAGAGATTAAGAAGAATGGTGCATTCATAAAGCACCTATTTGTACAGGTTACTTCACTTAATCTTGCTTATCAGATTTGCCTTATCAGATTCATCACTTTGTTACAAAGTGTAACAAAATTACACTTTGACCTGCAACTAAAATGCACATTCTTCTAACTCCAAGGCCAGCTCTATATGTCATGCAATATAAAAGTTATATTATATCAGCTATTGTAATATAATAATAATGTATAATAATAGTGATGCCTTTATTTTGTAACTGCTTGAAAAAAATTTAATATCACAATCCTTTACCTTGTAGAAGTGCCAGGAATGGGGCGTCCTGTGTCTACTAGGACACACCAACAATATCCTGTGGAGGGATGACACTGCACAGGTTTGTAGAGACCACCATGAGCACACTCAGGAATAACCACATTGTCATTTTTAGGCTGTTTGGCTTCTTCTAATGCAGATTGATGTTCTTGATCACATGATGATGCTGAAGTAAACAAGAAAATGAACAGACTTAACTTCACAGACATGTAAACAGTAGGTACATAGCACACAGTAAGGAAGATAGAGGAAAGTAAGACGAAAAATGAAGTGACTTCAAGTAGAGAAAAGAGATCCTTAGACATATGGTCCATAAGCAAAAATATGATCACCATTTATTTGTTTAATTAACATAAGTATCTTCTTTGTGAATGGTAACATGCTAAGTAAGCATTGGCATTTCAATGCCCATAAGCCAAATCTAATCCATGTCAATAGTGTATATATAATGAAGTCCTTGCTACGGTTTGTAACTTGACCATCAAATGTACTAGATTGGTTCATCTACTTTGTATGCAGAGCAAAGATCTAGTCAACATAAAAGCCAGATCTAGAATGCTATTTCATTCTGGCAGTTCCCACACTGGCATATACAACTTACAATATCAAAAGCTCTGTTGCTGAACTTTGAATAATACTCTATTTGCTTATCATAGGCCATTCCAAGAACTGACTATGGTAGCATGATGTAGTAGAAAGCATGATTTACAAGAAGAAAACACACTTGGATTGTGATCTCTTCTCTGTGGTTAATTAACTCAATGACCTTGGTCATGTCACCAAACCTTTCTAGATTTCAATTTCCTTACTAACAAATTAAAGTGTTATACTAGATAATATCAGAGAAGTCTTTCATGTAAAAGCCCATTTATGACCATAATTATAAGAGAAAGTCTTCCATTACTAAAAATTGACAACTAGCCATAATTCTAAGACTACATAAATTGCAACACATATTTATGGTGTAGAATTTTTTTAATTACAAAATTCATTGAATATAAAAGGAAAAGAATAACAAACAGGAAAAAAATCCAACAAATAAATTTCAATTTACAATATTTTAGACAATATTTTCTGTGGAAATTTAAACTAAAAAGAAACCATTATTCATATCATATTAACACACATAAGAAAAAAAAACCTCATGCAACAGTTCATAGTTCCACAAATAATCCTATTTTCTGCCTCATATTTAAAATTTAATGTTTTAATATTTGTCCTGAGCATAGTGAAAAGAAAAAAAATTTAAAATCTGTGAAATAAAAGGCATTCAATGCATTTCTTTATCTGTTTTTTGGGAGGGAATAATAGATTCAATTCATTCTTTAGGTCTAGGATGAACTATCTATCCCTCACATTAACCCTCTTCATGTATTCTCTGTTTCAACCAAAGTGTTCCACACACTTATTAATTTCCCTGCATATTTTCGATGTCAGGAATGAACTCTCTACTCATCTTAGTCTTTTGGGAATCCTGATGCTTTCAAAGCTCCACTCAAATGGTGGAGTTACTCCACAAGAACTTCATTGCCTCTCTCCTTTGTCTCCATACCTCCTACCTTGCTAGTTGGTATCTATTAAATACTTATTTAGTTGAATAATATTGATTAGACATGTAGGGGAGAGGGTGTTTCCTCATATTTTTTATTCTATGATTCATTCATTATGTTCCCAGATCACACCAATTGTACTCTCTGTGCTGCCTACATTACTACTCTTGCTTAGGTAATACTATTATTAATATTGTTATTGATAATTGTTAAGGGCTCTTTTTATTTAGCTCTTTCTAATTTTTTTTTCAGATATTTTAAGGTTTTTTGAGTACTGCAAAAGTGTTACTGATTTACGGTCATTTATGCTGATGATCTTTGACAATGGAATGTAGATCATAGGTCAGAGAAGGTTAGAAATGGAAAGAATCTTACAAATCATGTAGTCCAATCTTGACATTTGGGGAATGAGGAAGTCTAGGTTAGAGAGGTAAAGTCACAAGGGTAATAAATAGCAGAGTTGGAACTTGAGTTCATGTCTATTCAAACCAAATCTATTGCTCTTTCAGATCAATCAACAAGAATTTATTAAACATCTATGTGCTAAAACATTCTGCTAGAGTGAACATTTAAAGGAAAATATAGTGTTCCCTACCCTCAAGGAGTTTACATTCTGTTAGGAAAGACAAAACATCCATATACATGCATACCCATATTTATAAAATATATATAAGGTGATTTTGTTTGTCCCTAGGGGGCACTAGAACTAAGTGTTAAAGGCCATTAGAAATTCTAAGGGGCAGAAATAAGTGGTGAGGTCATTCCCATCATGGAGATTAGCCATTGTAATAGTAGAGAGAAGGAAGTACAAAATATCTCTTAAGCCCTTACTTTAAACACCTGGCAACCAGAAACAGCACAAATTATATGCGAAACTATTACAGGCACCTTCCTCCACTCCAATTCTACCTTCTCCAATAAAAATAATGATTTTAGAAAGATAAGTCTCTTCAATTTGAAATGAATCTCTTTAAAAAGAAGTTTCCTCAAGGGTAATGAATTATTCATATATTGGTAACTGATTATTAAACAGAGAGATAGAACCACATATATAGAGTAATTGCAAATCCAGAAGAAAATAAGAACTTCTTATGTAATTCAATGAAGAAAATTATCTGGATTTATAAAAGTCATTTTACATGGAGCTTTCCAGAAAAACTTTCACTACATAAAATGTGGTAAACAATTTTTTTCCATCTACTTTACCTTTATGTTTATAGTTAGAGGAAGCCATTGAATAGTAAATAGAGAACTAGTCTTAAAGCCAAGAAGTCCTGGGTTCAAATCCTGTTATCTAATGCACATTTGATTCTCTGACCCTAAGGAAAAACACTGAATCTCTTAGTTTTATAACAATTCTCCAGGACTATAAAATGTAAAGCAAAAGACAAGTTGCATTTGGTAGAAAGATTTCTTTCTCTAAGAATTTCCACTAACAATGGAATCACAAGTTATATTTCTATCCTTTTGTGTTTGTAGTTGGTTCACTTGGCTAGATTATACTGGTAAAAACCAACATTCCCACCACCCATACCTTTTTCATCCAAACATGTCTCCCCTTACACTCACAGATATCACAAACACACACCTAACACAATGAGGGACAAGCTTTGGAAATTCCAAAAGTACAATTGTAAAAGCAAGATGGTCTGAGAAATACCAAAGGAAAGCAACTAAGTCAAAAAAATGAACATCTGTATCTTCAGTAGCTTTTGTTCCCCCATAGCTGGTCCCTCTCCTAGTTACTACCTTTCCCCTGTACCAGAATGAGTAGATACTAGTCCAATCCCAATCTTTAGCTTGTAAAGGTTAAAAGGACAAGGAAAAGTGTCTATTTAACTTACTTTTTGTACAGTATTAGATAATGTATTGGGGTACTTTTAGTCAATCAATGAACATTTATTTATTATCTATTATGTACCAGGCACTGTGTTAAGAGAGATGTGAAGAAAAGTTAACAAATAGTTCTGCTCTCAAGGAGTTCCATGTAGAAGACCACTTGCATACTACTGGATACAAACATTATATATATATATATATATATATATATACATATATATAATATAAATAACATTAATAATTATTTAATATTAATAATAATATTTGATTATTAAGAATTTAAGGAAACCAGGAGAGCCAGGAGATAGAAATGAGGAGAAGATCCAAGCATGATTCTGGAGTGACTAAAGGTATACCAATCCTAGCATATATTCTCATTATAACATGATTTTTAGTAATTCAAGAGTTGTGTTAACACAAGGACTGGGAAATATAATTTTCTTAACAAAGATTAAAAATTATTTCTGGCTATGGTAGAATCTAAGGGAAGGTGAGGATTAGGATTAGGCATTAGAATAAAGGCATCAATGTATTTCATCTAAAAATCTTTTACGGAATAACTAATAATATTAGTCTTTCTATAGCACTTGAAGGTTTTCCAAACACTGGACATGTTATCCCATTTGATACTCACAAAAGACCTGTGAGTTAGGTTTTATTATTATCCCCATTTTAAACATGAGGAAACTGAAGTTGAGAAAATTTAAGTGTCTTGGCCACAGTCACACAGGTAATAAGTATCTGAGGCAAGATTTGAACTTTTTAGTTGCAAGGCTAATACTGTATCCATTATACCACCTAGATCTCTATCAGATATAGAGATAGACAAGCCAGTTCAAATCCTAGAATCATCAAAATCCCTCTCCCCCGCCCCCCCAACATGACAATTCTATGTGGCTTAAAATATAACTTAGAAAAAGAAATAGATCAAGGATGAAGGATTTCTGATTTTTCTGAATCCTCTCAACCTCAACCCAAAACATCAACATTAATTTTGGCAAATAAAATTTCTATAAGTAAGGAAACAATTTTATACTAGAAATAGAGAAGGGATTATCTAAGACTGCTTAAAAGTTTTAGGAGTCCGTCTGTGGAGTAATTCTGACCTGTTACCTTTTCATCATTTATTCATAATAAATTCTGAAATTAATTTGTTATATCAGTTGAATTAGAATCTGTAGAAATGTAGAATTTAGAGCTGATAGGAATCTTAGAATTTACCTAAACCAGTTCTTCATTTGTTAGTCAGTCAACTAGCATTTGAGTAAGTTTCAAGTGGCTCAATGGATAAAGCAGTGGGCCTGGAATCAAGCAGTTAAATTCAAATCTGGCCTCAGACACTTACTAGCTGTGTGACTCTGAGCAAGTCAGTTAACCCTTTTTGTCTGAAGGGTTACCTGAAAAATGAGTTCGAAAAGGAAATGGCAAATTATTCCAGTATTTTTGCCAAGAAAATTCCAAATGGGGTAATGAAGAGTCAAACGAGTGTGAAATAACTGAACAACAATAAATCCCATCTTTCACACAAATTCTTTCCCAAATCCTCTTAATTCTAGAGTTTTTAATTTTCTATATTTCCTTTATAAGACCTATTTGTTCATGTTTTCTTGTTTTCTTAATTGAATTGTAAGCTTTTTTAGGGCAGAGATTGTTTTGTTTTGTTTTTTCTTTGCCTCTTGTAATCCCCAGAGATTAGCACAGTGCTAATAATAGATCAGGTGCTTAATAAATATTCAGTCAATGTCTGATTGATGTGGAGGGCAGTAAGAAAAGTGGGGGTGGTAAAGGTTAAGACTGCTTTTAAAAGTCAAAAATAATACCTTAGATTTCAGCATGGAAATAATAGAGAGCCACTGGAATTTATTGAATATCATATATATGGTCATCTGTATTTTAGGAAGATCACTGTGGCAATTTTATAGAATTTACAAATATAGCCATTTTTCAAATTTTAAGACATTTCCAATAACTAAAAAAAAGAACTATTGTATTTCTTGCACAATCATACTCATTTTCTTCAGTAATTTATCATAATTCCCCTATGAATGTAATGATTATTTTTTCCCTACATGTTTTGTGAATAGCAGAACTGAACCTTCTTAGATTCCAGATATTCTAAAGGACTTATCCCTATCCATTGGCATTCAATATTAATAGTGCTATTCTTTCAATCTATATCTTGAGAATAACATACAAGCTATTTTCACATAGTAAAATGCCTTTTAATGCCTTTGGAAAAAGTACTAATTTTGCTTATAGGGTTTTAAGAGACAACACAATTTTAAAGTATCCTGAAGTAGTTAATATATTATTAAATATCCAATTATTTGCTAGTGAGAACCTAAAACAAATCAGTCTCCTCTTCCAATCATCCTGATGATGATGATGATTGTTTTTCAAGTTTATACACTCCTGGGAAATATATTGGTTTGCTTTGGTAGTTACTTGGTCCTTTTTCAGACATGTGATAAGTATTGGTTTAAGATTGATTACCTTGCCACAGAAGTGCATTTAATGTGGACTTGTCCAGGGACACATTGCATCTATACAGCAGTTTTGGAAAGGCTTCTGAAATTTTCCTCCTCTGTTTCAGAACTTATACAAAGAGATGAAACACAACACACTGGATAAAAACTTGGCCAGGGAATCAGGAAAACTTGAGTCCAACTCTTTCCTTTGACTGTAACCCAGACAAGTCATACAACCTGTCAGTCCCCAAAAACTATCTCAGAATATAAGCAGACTTAAAGGGAGATACTTTACCACCAGTGTCTTATACCAATAAAGTAACAAGTCCATATTTTTCCTCTTCCATTTAAGCCAAAAAACTTTCTTTGAAGTAACAGTTACCTTTGAAATTATAACACTAAACAGAAACAGAGATAGCATGGTGGCAGAGTAGAGTTCTAGGCCTGGAGTCAGAAAATCTCATGTTCCTTAGTTCAAATCTGATCTCAGACAATTAACCATGTGATCCTGGGCAATTCACTTAATTCTGTTTGCCTTAGTTTCCTCATTCATAAAAATAAGCTGAAGAAGGAAATGACAAAGCACTCCATTATCTCTGCCACAAAAACTCCAAGTGCGATCAATCAGAGTCAGCACAACTGAAAAATAACTAAACAGCAAAAAAAAAAAAAAAAAATAGATATTTGATGAATTATTTGACTCTCATTACATATACTATCCATTGCTTTAACTCTAATTTCAAAAGTTTTTCCTCTGTGTAGGATATGTCATGATTAAGATGACTAAAGGATAAGAAATGATTTTTTTTTCAGTTACTCTCTGGTAAAATCTGTAAACCTCTTAATAAAAAGTTTTTACTTTATATACAGGATTCTTAGCTTGCAAAACAATCAACAAGAGAGATATATAAAATAACATGCAATGGAAATATCTGAGCTACATTGTAGATAATTTTAGATAAGATATCTCAGATAGCAGGATATGTAAAAGGATTTGTACTATTGAAAACTGGAAATGTGTAATCAAAATTAAATGGCTAGAGGTCTAGAGATTTAGATTTAGGGAACAAATCACAGACAAGTAGTATTTGAAAACCAGCTTTTTTATTTTAAAGCTTCTTAAGGAAATGAAGATGGAAAGAAGGAAAAAACCAGACTCAATGGCTAAGTTTATAAGACAATTTGTTATTAATGAGAAGCATTCTTTTTTCAGGTACAGTTTGGAATAGACCCCCTATTCAGAACTCCAGCTCTTGAATTCTGTGATTCTGTGAAATTATTGTTCACATACAAAGTAATCAAAAATCAAATGAATCTTTAAAATTCCAATTTATACATTAACTATAGTAATATTTTCTTCCAGTTACTCTCGTTTATCACCAGACTGATGATACATAAAAAATTATTCTTTTGAATATTATTATTTCCAATCACTTTTCCTCCTTCAGTTTTGTTTCTTTCCTGATCACTTTAACTTGTCATGAGTGTGCATTTTTTAAAGGTTTTCTTGTACTAATTTTGTTGTTTTTTATAGGAGGCACTGCATTATAGTAGGAAGTGCACCAGATTGAATAAGGAAACAATGGTGACAGTATGAGCTCTGTTTCTAACTAGAGGTCTGACCTTGACAAAATGACTTAATGTTTGAGTCTGTTTCCCTTATTTGTCAAAAGTTGACAAGAAGAGCTGAACAATCTACATCATATAATTATTGTAAGAATATAATGAAAAGATAAATGCATTTTGGAAGCATAAAACAGAAAAGTTCAAGAAGGTCTGTAGCACATTGTTTGGAGCCTCTGAAGAACTTAGGGAGGCTAAGGGTAAAAATGGATTATTTATTTTTCATCCTTTTTTTGTTTTTCAAAAAACACCAAGTCTAACAGGGAAGAGATGTGTTGACTTGCAAGTGAATTGCATTTAAGCAAGAAAGAACTGTACAAAGTCATCAGCTTTACTTTCTCCTCTGGAGTCATTAGAGACCAGAGGAAGAGACATAAATCAAAATGACTGGAAGTGACTTGGAATGGAAAAATGTCACATGGAGTGAAAAAAGATGCAATAGGTTGTAATTTGTATGTAATTCAGGACTAGTAAATGGGCCCAATACTTGTAAACTTGTACAGAATGTATCATTATGTTTAGCTGATAGAATTCTACACATGGGACAACTTGGGAAATTTTCCTTCTGAGAATAGTAATGATGTTCAGTGAAGAGCTTTGGAGAAAATTTGGTGCATGTAAAGACATGTAACTTGTAATGTGGGAACCACCTGTCAGTGGCTGCTGGAGGTCTAACTCAGACCTATAGAATGGATCTCTTCATGTGAGAGAATGATGATAATGATATTAGGAGACTGAGATGCAGTTGTGTTCTCTGACCTCTCCATTGAGAGGCAGTTGCCTCTCTACTCTTCCCTCTGCCTCCAATTTATTTTATTCCTAGTCCACAAGCAACACCTGTGTCAGTAAAGGCTGCTTTGCAACTCCTTCAGATGTTATGATTCACAGCTGTAGAGGCTCTCAGAGAATTGATCTGCTCCTTCACCTAGGCATTGTCCTTAATAGTAATTGATTGCAGATTGCTAATCACATGGTAGACAGAATTCTTTTTGAATGACTATAGTTGAGGTATTCTTGAATGGACTTAGCCAATCTCAGTCTCAAGCAGTGGCAAAAAGAGGACACTACATATTTTAACTCTGATACTACCTGGTGAGAGAAGGCAGGAGATCTTCAGCTAAATAGATGAGGTATCCCTCATAAAGTGTTGCCTACCTTCACTAGAAGTAAAAAAATCAACTCTTCAATCATAAAGAAGGGAAAGGGATCTGTATGTGCACAAATGTTTGTGGCAGCCCTCTTTGTAGTGGCTAGAAATTGGAAACTGAGTGGATGCCCATCAATTGGAGAATGGCTGAATAAATTGTGGTATATGAATATTATGGAATATTATTGTTCTGTAAGAAATGACCAACAGGATGATTTCAGAAAGTCCTGGAGAGACTTACATGAACTGATGCTGAGTGAAACGAGCAGGGCCAGGAGATCATTATATACTTCAACAACAATACTATATGATGACCAATTTTGATGGACCTGGCCATCCTCAGCAATGAGATGAACCAAATCAGTTCCAATGGAGCAGTAATGAACTGAACCAGCTACGCCCAGCAAAAGAACTCTGGGAGATAACTAAAAACCATTACATTGAAGTCCCAGCCCCTATATTTTTGCCCACCTGCATTTTGGATTTCCTTCACAGGCTAATTGAACAATATTTCAGAGTCTGATTCTTTTTGTACAGCAAAATGACGGTTTGGTCATGTATACTTATTGTGTATCTAATTTATATTTTAATATATTTAACATCTACTGGTCATCCTGCCATCTGGGAGAGAGGGTGGGGGAAAGGAGGGAAAAAATTGGAACAAGAGGTTTGGCAATTGTCAATGCTGTAAAGTTACCCATACATATAACCTGTATAAAGGGCTATTAAAAATTTTTTTAAAAAGAAGTTACAAGATGTAAATAAACTTATTCTATATTTTGGAAAAAAATCAACTCTTCACATTAGTACACACACACACACACACACACACACACATACACACACATATATATAATCGTAAGTGGCTTCATTTTTTTCTCCACAGTCTTATCACATTTCTTTTCTAAGCCATTATGAATATCTTGGGCACATGAACACAAACAATTCAAAGGCAGATGCATGATTAATGCATTATGGACCCACATAAAATCCAATGCGATTCAGACCCAATGCATATGGCATCCATTTACACATTTCTGAATGTTAATATTCATTCTTCTTACAGTTGACTCTCTTAAACTTTGTATATACTTTATCAGTAGCAGAACTATTTTTATGTGGTTCTCTTTTTAATTATGCATCACTTAAATGAAAAAATTAAAGATGACACAAAAAAGAAAACATATTCAAATAATTTAATAAATCAGAAACCCTTAACTAGAATTTGATTTGTAGGAAACAGTTTGAAAAAATGAAAATTGTATTTTAAATGAAATATAATTTTTCACATATTTATGTTCATTAAAAAACTAAATTTGGGTTCAGAGTATTCAGAAATTATTGTACAGTTGAACCTTGACCATGAGGGGGCAAAAATGTACAAAATTGCTCTAACATATGGTTTCAAAATTTGCCTATGCCAGAAAGAAAAAAAAAAAGTACTACAAACAATACTAGCTATTAACCTCTGGAGGTTAATAATCTAACCCAGAGTTTTTGACATTCTATGTTTAACCAATCATTTTCCTGGGTAACTGCTTGCCATTTACAAGAATCAGTCATGATTGATTAATTGCTTTGACAGGGAATCTCCTTTTTGCATAAGAAAATACATTAGTCAGAAGAAAGTAGTTAAAATGTTTCACATGGCAGATTGTTTCCACCTAGAGAAAATACTGACCATGCCTGCATGAACTAAAATTGTCCTTCTCCAGACATTTGTTTTCCAAAGCTTAGCTATAATGTGATCATATATACATATATTATTTCTACATTGATACACAAATTTGAGGACTTTTCCTGGAAAAAAAAAATAGTCAGGCCCCATTTTCATCTGGGCAAATTGAAATAATTTCAAGTCTCAGTTCCTTGAATGGTTTCAATAATTACCTGTTTGTGAATGATTTAGAAATCTGCATCTTTGGCCCTGATATCCCACATTTTCTTCCCTCTTAAATCATTAGCAGTCTGCAAGACAATTTCACTTCATGTCCCGCCAAAATCTCTGGAATATTTTTTGCATCTGGTTCTTTTTCTTTATTTATGGGGTCACTACCCAATCCAGGTCCTTGTTACCTCTTGCTTATACAATTGTGAAAGCTGCCAAATTTGTCTTTCTACCATTAGCTTCTCCTCTCTTAAATTTATCCTCCACACATAGCCACCAAATTGATACTCCTAAACCACACAAGTTTGATCATGATCCTGAAACAACAGGAGTTTCATCTTACCATTAGGACAAATGATAATTGGATTTTAGCTTGGATTTTTAGCACACATCGTAATGTGACTCCAGGGCTGAGTACATTTTGTTTTTCCCTTTTTTAATACTAGTACCTAGAATGTTGTCTGGCATGTAGTAGTCACTTAATAAATACTTATTGAATGAATTAACGAGTGTGTTGAAAATTCAAATAGTGACTTCTCTCTTATTTTTTTGTCATCAAATCTGTAAAATCCTTTCCAGTTTTCTTACACCTTACTCTCTCCTATGCACTCTATGAACCAGAGAGTTTGAATTCTTTGGTGTTGCTTTCAATTGAAATGCCATTTCCCAACTGTGAAAGCTTTACCTGGCTGAAGTTTCCCTCAAGGCTGAAATGCTCTCTCTCCTCTTTCCGTCTCTTGACTTCTCTAACTTCTTTAAGTCTAAATTTAACATTTTCCTTTTGAAAGAAGCTTTTCCAGTCCTCCTTAATCTCAGCTCCCGTCCTGCAAGATTATGTGCAATTTATCTTGTCCACATTTTGTTTGTGCATAGCTGTCTCCCCATTAGATGGCGAACTCTCTAGAGCAGAGACTGGTTTTTACAATTCTTTGTATCCCTAGCATTTAGCATAGTGCATATAGGAGGTACAAAGTGAGTAAATTTAATAAAGTAAATAAAATTGAATGAATGACTGTCCCCAAATTTGGAGCAATAGCATCACCTTTACTTTATTTCTCTCCTTTGCACTTCTACATTCGTTTCACATTAATGTATCCTAGTAACCTTATTCTACCGCAGGGGTTTTTAGTGACTTCCTTGTTCTTTTGGAGTGGAGGCATGAAAGAAGATGGAATTGAACAGATTAAACATGTAATAACTTTCTTTTGAGATAAGATGTGACTTCTATATTGAGAAACTGAATTACCTAGTAGAACTTTATGACAGAGACTTTTGTTTTTCTCTTTATTTCTTTAGGACTTAGCACAATAGTATGCACATAGTAGGCACTTAATCTTAGCCCTCATTTATATTTTCAAATCTTTTCTCATTTCTTGGACAAAGAGAGGATTGGGCTATCTCAAAGAAATAACAGATAGATAGATAGATAGATAGATAGATAGATAGATAGATAGAGATAGATAATCTATCCTTGCCTTGGTCACTTTATAACATCTGACACAGCCTCTTGCAAGATTTTGTCCCTTTGGATCCAATTTCTGTTACTTCAAGTCATTTTGTCAAGATTCTACCAGAACTATTCCAATCAGAATATTAATATACTCAGAAAAACTAGATTCCTTTTTTTTGAATCAAATATAACCTTCACTTCATGGTTTTAAAGATCCTTGACAAATTTATTTTCTTAAACTCACCAACATCATAGATCTATTTTCTATAAACTTTCCTATCTAGCTAACATGAATCTATCTTGATAACCCAACTGTGCCTCCTTCTTTAGGCATGAATATTTTGGAAATGCTTCCTCTAAAGCTTTCTAAATTTTCTAAGCTATAAAACAGGCTTTGACAATATGGTCTTTTAATACTAGGGAAGATTCTAGTTTTTGGTCCTTCCCTTGACTTAAGATAAAGAAACAGAGCTAGAAAGGACTCCAGAAATAATTCAGTTCAGAAACCTCATTATTCAAGGTCAGAGTTATTAGTAGACTTGGTAAAAAAAAAATGCAACTTTATTAGAACTAAGGGCTCTTGTTTCAATAACATACAATACCAACTAGTCCACAATACCAGTTTTTGATCATCTCCAAACCATGCAATAGGGCATCTCTCTTTTGTGACAAAATTCTTGAGAGCAACTGGAGAACTGATACGGTAGACCAAGATTAGATTATTAATTATTAATTGATTATGAGATTAGATAAGACAAAAGTCACCAATCAGAAACCAGAATCCAAGAATTCTGAAGAAATAGGAAACCAGAATACCTTAGGGCATTGAAGAACTTTCTATTTACTCTTGCAGATCCACCTGGTAATTTTGTGAAGTAGATGCTACTATCAAAATTATTCAATAGAGGCTCATCAAACTGAGCTTCAGAAAGGTTATAGGATTTCTCTAGATTCATAAAGTTGATTAGGGTTTGATATATATGTGAACCCAAATCTTCATGACTCCAAATTCATTGTCCTTTTCATTATGATAGTACTACCTTGATATATATGAGATACATATGGGACTATTTTACAAGCTCTTTGACCTTATACATGATATATCATACCTATTATCATCATAATCATCACCTTCTTTACACTTTACACAATGAAGAACAGCTGTGTAACCAGCTGGCTCCTTAGTGAGACAGGAAAATAGCTCCTGTTCAGATTTCCCCTTCTTGATAGGCTGTATAGATCATGTAAAAATAGTCTCTGTCTTTCCAGAAGACAGTCTTGAGAGTCTTGAGTCTTGAGTCTTGAGATTCAACTTTCTGTCATTCATGATTTCAATGAGTAGACTCATATCTCATATAACATCTCATATAACAAACCCTTGAGTTATTAATGATTCCAAATAGGCCCCCAAAGATTCCACATAATAATCTGGGATCAGGCAAAAAATATCAGTGCATGTTCTGTACATCCTCTGACATGAGGAGCAACTTGAAGAATTCTTCAAATCTCTGTGACATATGAAAACAGCAAGATCTAGAATTTCATAAAAAATATAATTCCAGAGTCAGAAAAAGCTGAGTTTATGCTCTTTCTCTGTTATATATTGGCTGTGTGGTACTAAGCTAGTCACAATCTCAGTATTCCAGGCAATTCTCAGTGAGTATATATCATATAAAAAGTGTCTATTTCACACTGGGAGCTCTCCACACTGATGAGCTCACAAAATTGGTCCAAATTTTGCAATTGAAAGGGAGGAAAGGATATTTGAGGAAAAGATAACTATTTAAAAATTTTAAGATGCTCATGATCATCTACATTAGAGTGCCACTAATTAAATATATATTAGATAAATACATTGTTGATGGTAAAGAATGAAAATAAGTACAGATCTTTGGAGTTCTTAGAAAAGCAGGCCAACATATAAGATGACTGGATTTGTTGTATTGTTGTTTTAAAGTAGTTTAGAAGAAATTTATTTTTCTTAGAAATTCTTATATCTGAAGACTCTTAAAATTCCCATAAGTAAAATTTCAAAATCCCCAAATCTTAAAAGTATCTAAAAGGAAGAAATAATCTCATTAATAATGTTTAAAAAGGATTGAAATCTAGAATTCGCTTTACTCACAGAACCAGTGCAGAGACTTCTTTCCCACAAGGAGCAATAACAAAGTCACATTGCAAACTCATCAAGACTACAGCATGTGACTACTCGAGTAGTTACTGTATTTGGAAAATGTTAGGTTATATATTTTTTTTAAATCAAAATGCTTGTAGGGAATGAAAAACTTAAGAAAGAGTTATTGGGACTGGGCTGGATGACAGGTTTACTTAAGTCTTAAGATGATAAAGACATTTACTTATGAATAATCATTAAAGATCTCAACTTGGCAGGGACAAATGAAACCATATTCGGGGAAGAGATTTAAATTAAGAGTTAGGAGACACACATTCTAGTTCTAGGCTTAACATTCAAGTAATTGTGTGTCTCCTTAATTGTCTGGGCCTTTTTTGTTTCCTTTACAAAGTAAGTAGACTAGATGAACTGATCTTTAAAATCCCTCCAAGATCTAATATTCCTTTCCCCCCTTTTAAAATAATATTTAACTTTCCCCCAATTCCATGCAAAAATAATTTTAATATTTTTTTTCTCTGCTTTGAGTTCCAAATTCTATCTCTTCCTCCCCTCCCTATCTTCTCTCCCTGAAATGCTAAACAATTGGTATGGATTAAACATGTGCAATCATATAAAACATTTCCATATTAGTCACTTATCAAAGAAAGTCTGAAGTTTTAACATTCTTAGCATTTATTTTAGTCACCAACTGATCAATTTGAGAAATGCTGTCATTTTCCAACCATCTCTTGTCCCCAAACCACGACTATGTCAATAGCTAAGACAAAAGAGATCTCAAGGCATTGTGAAGATTAGGCTAAATATCAAATCATTAGAAGTGAGAGATACACAATAAATTTATATCTTCTAGCAAAGAAAACTTTATGTAATTTCCATTTCATCTGCTCTGTAAAACTTTATTTTACTGCCTTAGCTGACATATAGTTAGGCAGCATAATAGATAAGAGTATGAGTCTCTGAAGTTAGGAACACCTGAATTCACATTCTGACTCATATATTCCTTTGCTGTGTAATCCCAAATAAATCACTTAATCTCTGATTTCATCAAACCAAAATGGTGTTGACAGTACAACAAAGATTGTTATGAGAAACAAAATGCAATTTTGAATGCCAAATGTGATTTTGTAGGATCTATGATTTAGGAAAATCATTAGAATGGTAGAATGGAAGATGGATTGAAATGAGGAGAAACCTGGGGGAAGCAACAATGTTATTGTAAAATGCCAGGTACGGGTGCTATACTAGAAAACTGGAAGTGTCAGAAGGGAGAAGGCATATCTCAAGAAATGTTACAAAGTTAAAATCTGTAAGTCTTGGCAATATCTTGGATGTAGTGGATAAGAGATAGTGAGGAGTCCTTGATGACTCCTAGGTTGCAAATCTGGATCAAATGAACTCACAGGATTTCAAGTTGGAAAGAATTTTAGAGGCCATTTAATCCAATTCTTCATGTTCTAGATAAGGAAAACATTACCAAGAAAATTGAAGAGATCTACCCAAGGTCACATATAGAATAAGATTCAATCCAGGTTCTTTTATTTCAAATAAAGCATTCTTTTTCTGTCTATAACACTCATTCATCACTTAATATTTTGTAGTATACTTCATATGCATTTTGTCTTTTCTCGCTACATTATAAAATCTTGAAGTGTAGAGATTTTGTCTTGAACAAATGTGAGCTTTCCCCACCCTCAAATAGGGGACCAATAGAAATGCAAAATGTCCACATACAAATAGGCATTCCATAAATATTTCACAGAATAAAAAATAAATTGAGATTTGGAAAGAACCATCTACTCCATCTACTACACAAAAGGAAATTCTTCCATAATCTACTCAGAAAAATAGTTGTTCAGCTTTTGCTTGGAGACTTTTGAAGGGACAAGGAGAAGGGCAGGGAAGACCATCTCTTCAGACTTCATATCTCTTTGTCCCATTTGTGAGCAGCTCTAATTATTAGCATGCTTTTCCTGACATCAAGGCAAAGGTGGTCTTTTTTTGCAACTGCCTCTCCATTGAATCTAGTTCTGCCGCTCTGAAGTCAAAATGACCAGGTTTAATCTCTGCTACATAAGGCAGCCTTGAGATATGTCTTCCACAAGATAAATTGCCCAGTTCTTTCAAGTGATTCTCATATGGCATTTGTCAATTTTATCAGCAGTCCAGTTTTAGGGTATGGCAACAAATAGGGGTTTTAAGACCTTAAATCACTGCAGTTTTTCAAGCACTAAAATAGGTTAAAAGAATGCTAAAATAGAGTCCTGTGAATAGAACTATGACCTCATAAACTGAGTAATCACAAAGGAAACTGGTCTTCTTAATTAGAGAGGTAGGTAAATTTTGAATAAGATTACAGAGGAGTAACTGAAATTGGCCGATCTCTGTGTCCATGCATAAAAAGGAGCCAAGAGCCAGTTAGCTGGAATGTCTTGGGATGCTTTCCTTTTAGCTTCAGCAATATTTTTGTATTGTTTTACTCAGTTTATTTTTTACATGTTTATTGTTGGTTCAAATGAATCCACTTATGTTTTGATTTTCACGGTAAAGCCAGACCCTTGGCTTGGCTATACCTTTGAACTCAATGAGGACAACGGAACTTCTGGAAGAACTTCATCATCTCCTTTGAGTCTGAGGAAACCAGTAAAAAATTTTCTTGTCACCCATAATGGTCAGATTTGGCTTATTAATAGCATGCCCACATCCTGCTTAAGTGAGTCTGTTACCACTTTACTGAAGAATTGTGTGTAAGCTCCTGTTCTTCAAGGATATGAGGATAGATAGGCTCAAGAAGGCTGCAGGTCTTCTTGTTCTGATTAAATTTTAACATTAAAGAGTTCACCCCAAGTTTTCTTTTATGTTTTCTTTTCCTAGGGTATCTAATATAAGAGGAGTGCCCTTTTAGGGAACTTAACTATTTTAACAATGTTTGAATTATCATAGAAATGTTAATCAATAGGGAAAAATAATCTAAGAAAATACTTTAGGCAATGGTTAGTATAAGGAATACATTTCAAGGGCTAATTTTCTTTTTTTTAAAAAAAATATATTATCCACAAACGTTTTCATTCTTCTCTACTCCCAGCCTAGACCTCAGTATCATAATGCTTAGTTTTAAGGCCTCTCAGACAAGACAGAGAACCTAAAGGCCTGTTTTTGGCAGAACCACTCAAATAAAACAGATTCTAAATATTTAACTTTTGCAGATAACCAACATCACAGGAAACTGCAACACCAGCATTGTCACCTAATAAGGAAATATTTTTATTACAGTTTGTGCAAAGAGAGTTCTGTTGTTCTCCATCTTGCTCACTATCCATATATTACTTTTGGGGGTGGAAGGGGTGGGTAGGGTTTGTTTTGATTTGGAAAAAAGAGAGTTAGGCTGCTAGCTAATAAGTGGAACTATAATGAGAAATGTAAATTTTTTAAGAGATCACAGAAGTTTAAAACTAAAGCCTAGCACTTAGAGATTCAATCTGTTTTTTGGCACACAGTAGACCGTTCAACCATAAATAAAAAAATAAAATAAAATAAAATTTGGGCAAGCAATATTAGTAGAAGTTTTGCTTACATCTTTCAGATCCAGATTTTATTTTCCAAAACTTCTCTACACAACCCTTATGCCACACACACACACACCAATTCACAATCCTACAAATATGACTTACACTGATTAACTTTCTCCATGTCTTTACTTGTGCTACTTCTTATACCTAGAATGCTATCTTAACCTGTCAAACTTCTCATTAGATCCCTCAATGTCTTTTAACTATAGAATGAGGCGATCCAAAACCCTTTGGTCAACAATGAAGGGAGCTATGAAAGTGGAGAGACCACCTTACTAACTAATCAGGAATATCAACTGCCAGCAACATTAGAGTTCTGGAGGGGCTCAACAGGGTCCTCCAGACCATTGGTCCTATTTCCTTTATTCAAATTTTTTGGTATTTTATTTTAATTAATTTATCTTTAATACACATTACTTTATGAATTATGTTGGGGGAGAAAAATCAAAGCAAAAAAGGAAAAACCATGGGAGAGATTAAAAAAAAAAACAGAAAAAAGAAATGAACTTAGCTTGTGTTGATTTACATTCAGTATCCATAGTTCGTTTTCTGGATACGTATGGCATTTTTTTGTACAAATTCTATTGGAATTGCTTTGGATAACAGCCCTACTTCCAACCAGCCCCAGAATTATCTGGGTAAGTGGTAACTTGTAGGAAGAAGTCCCCAGTCGTCCCCACCAACAGCCACAGGCTAAATTACAAACCATCAAACAAGCAATCCAGATTAATTTAAATAGCAAAAGTTGTCCTGAAGGAGAGATAGGAAGCACAAGTCAAACCTCATCCATAAATTCTCATCAGAACTCAATGGACATAAAGCAGAACTTTGAACCCAAGAATCTCGGGACCTCTAGAACATAGGTGATGGCTCCAGCTGGGTCCCAAAAGCTTGGAGGAAACAACTAAGGGGAGCAATTATGAAGGATGGGCTCACTTTCTGTACCAAATGACTTACTCGCTAACTACCTAACATTGGGCACATAAATCCAAGAACGCGGGGAGTAGCAATTCTCACTCCTCAACTACTAGTTCTCTTTCTAGCCCAGAATGCAAAGTCAACATTCTAGGACATAAATCCTCTATAGAGAGACCTGAAAACTCCTTTTGCTTGTATGACAACCCAGTCCTCTTCAACAGCTATATATACTAAAGATCTGAAAAGAAGGTCTTGACCTCTAAATCCATGACATTATTATATGCTTCAAACTTTGAAAAGGGGGTGTGATTTTGTCAGTGGAAATGATATTAAAGAAGATTGCATTACTGTCAGATTTACTACAGGCTAAGGAACACAGGACTTTGTTATTATCTAAATTGAAGCTAGAACTTTCTATAAGTTATCTCTTGTTAGAATGTGAACTCCTTGAAAAAAGGAACTATCTTTTACATTTGTATCTCCATTTCTTAGCATAATAACATAACAGATGATTTTGATTCATTTATTTACAGCAGAAAGAAAGTCCTAGTTATCCAGAAAAATCTGACTCTTAATTATGTCTCATATATTTAGTAGCCATGTGACCAGGACAAATTATATAACCTCTCTGATCATCAGTTTCTCCATTGGTCAAATCTGGTTAATTATACCTATATTATGCCTTAGACAATTATTGTGAAGATCAAGTGAAATAAAGTATATAAAATTCATTGTAAATGTTAAGCACCATACAAATGCTAGCTATTATTGTTGTTGTCATCACTATAATAATAACAATATCATATCTGAACCCTTGCTCATCCAAGATATTTTCTTGGGCATTTTTTGACCATAAATTTTCTTTAATGCCTTTCCAAAATATACCCATTTTCAAAAGAGTGGAAAGTTATAATCCTCATGTTAAAAAATCTTAATAATATATAGTTCATTTCCCAATCTAGTTGATACATAACTGGCAGAGTTTGAAGATGTCAGTCCCAAATTCTTAGATCCCACTATGTCATTATTGTGTCATCACATTGCTTATCATATGAAATGGTAAGCATAAGTGAGATTAGATATTGTGGCTAAATCAATATTTGTCACAATATCAATTTCATCCAGGTCTCATTGATCTGGCTCACTGATTCTACTGCCCACTTCAGTTTGTGCACATTTACATGAAGATTTTTTTTTTAAATAAGAAAATAGATTTTTTTGAAATTGGAATTATTATCTTAGTAGTTGAAATGATTCAAATGTTTAGATTTATCTTAATCAAACTTCTCTTCCTTAACCTACTTCTACTTCCACTTTAAAAAGAAAGGAAAAAGTCATGGCATTCAAAATAATCTGATCATTCTTCACATTGGCCTAGTCCCTTTTCACGTTTTCTGACTGTAAATGTGTGATAGGTATAACTATACTAATTCAGACAATATTCAAAAGACCCCATTGACAACAGAAGTGATGGTCATATAAATATAGTTCTTACAAACTGGCTTCTGTCTTTATAAAATGAGGCTACTTAGTTGAGTAATAACAAAATCAACAAAGTCCTATTATTCCTGTGGGTTTATTCCTTTTGGTGCCTCAAAAGACCTCTGGTCTATTTGTTGTTGTTGTTGTTTGTTTGTTTTGTTTTGTTTTGTGGATCTTAAATTTGAAAGAATGGATTACTTAACTGAACTCAATATGTAAATGTTCAGGTCAAAATGATGAATTTTGTAGTTCCACATATACAAAACCTTTTTTGTCTGGATAATGTCCAAAAAATATGTCTATTGGAGGTTAAGAGGGAGAGGTATGGAATGGATGTATGCAATGGTCTATTTCAGTGAGAAAAATTGGTCCATTAAACATTTCAAAATTATTTTCTTAACATTAGCATTCAACTCTAGTCTCTGCAAAAGATATATTGTTTTAATGCAGCATTTTTTTAGTTCAGTTGAACATTCACAAAGCAACCCTTTGGCAAACAAAGAAAATTAAATATAAGGAGACCCAGGAGGTCCTTGTTATCTGAGGATAATTGGTAGCAGAAAAAGTCAATTTAAAGTGAATCTATTTAAAGAGAGGCCAGTGTTTCATAGTAATAACCAAAAAAAGAAAAAAGAAAAGAAAAAAAAAATTCCAGGATTTGTTGGGACTTTATTTTGACAAATGAAAATGAAATTATGAAAATAAATTTCATAAAATAAATTTGAGTTACAATTGCAACACAGTTATTAAAATGAATAAAGAATTAATTATATTTTATACAATAAAACTGAAAATTGGATGCTATCAATTCTTCAGTTCACAATGATGCAAAACTTTATGAATATATCCTCAGTATTTCTAGGGTCTCAATCATAAGACAATTGTTTTGGAGCTGGAAAGATTTGAGTTGAGGCATCTACTGCAACCTTTTCATTTTACAGATAAGAAAACTGAAGTTCATGAAAATTGGATTCAAGTCCCATCTCTGATATACACTTGCTGGGTGATTCTGGGAAAATCTAAATTCTAAAGACCCTAAGTTATGAAACGATTTCTGATTTGCATTGATAGAGAGGATTTCTTCAACTGGAAGTTTTCTGTTCCAAAGAAGTCACAGGTTTTGATGAAAACAAAATATAACTTCATAACTGTGGAAGCTCATACAATTAATTGTAGGATAGTGAGAACACCCCTTCTCCAACTACAAAATTCTGACATAAGCAAAACTTGACTATGTCTACTTAGCATGAATACCAAAAATAATCAGCTTTAGTCTTCCAAAGAGCTGAAAGAAGTCAAAAGAATGGAAAGAATAATGCAAAGTATTTCAGAACAATTACTTGACTTCTAAAGGGCCCAAGCACAGATTGGAGAAAAGAAGACACAAGAATCCATTAAGAAAGCATCTTCCAGGGCAAGCACTAACAAATTGTCAGAAAATGAGATACAAAGACACTCTCAAGGTCTCTCTAAAGAACTTTAAAATTGATTGTATGACATAGGAGACACTGGCACAGGACCATCCAGCATAGTGTGCCCTCATCAGAGAAGGTGCTATGCTCTGTGAGCAAAGAAGAATTGAATTAGCCCAAAAGAAACGTGAGATGTACAAAATTAGAGAAGCTACCCCAAATGTTCGTAGAGACTATTTGTGTCTGACCCATAGCATAGCATTCCGAGCTCGTCTTGATCAGATCAGCCATAGTCAGAAACACTGTAACTCAACTCTAACATAATGATGTCATTTTGGTCCTTTTTGAGAACAAAGGACAGCAACCCACTACAAATGTAATCAGAAATTCCTGACATAAGTGAACCTTCAGATCAAACTCTTCACTCTCTCCTGGGATAAAAATATAAAGTTGAAAGGGACTGTGAAGACCATCTAGTACTCTTTTTCAGGGCTTCCTTAACGATACATCTTACTATTTGGCCTTTGTAAGTCACCCTTTGTAATATGTTCATTCTACTGGTACTATCCATACATCTTCTCACTCTCACTGGAATCACCTGGAATTATGATTCTACTGAGACCATGATGCTAAAGTCCTTTCTGTTCTGAAATGAGGAAAACATTCATTTTTTTGGTCATGATTAAGTTACAATAAAATAAATCTATTTCCAAATTCCCGAACAACAGGAAAAAAAATGGTAACTATAAAGCACCAATAGCAAAACACAAGTGTTAAAAAGATACTCTTGTTTAATAAGGATCTGATAGCTCAATTGTTTAATATCACCAATATATCCACATAAACCATTTGTTTACTTTCTTATGACATCTATTTGCCAGATAGTCAGGAAAGGAATGAAAACATTCACATCATTTAAACCTTACAAAAGATACTATATATGTTTGTTTTGTATTGATTAAGTTACTAATTTTACTTTTTGCATAAATGGGAAAACATGCACAGGAAATATATTTTCATCAATGATAACATAAAAATTCTCTATTAGAAATACTTTCTTAATACTCAGACCTAATATTGAGCATCCCCAAAATATAAAAACACAGTATTCAACATCAACTAATAATATTGCTTTAATATTCAAATTAGATAATTCAGATTAGATTACAATAAATCCAAACCTTATTCCACATGAAAACCCTTCAAATATTTCAAAGAAGTTACTGTGTATGTGTTTCTAAATAATAGCATTTTATTTTTTCAAAAGTTTCTGTTGGAAAATCATCATGCTAGTTTTATTACATTGATTAAAAATAAAATAAATTGGAGTAGCTAGATGGCACAATGGATAGAACACTAGAAGTCTCAGTGACAGACATTATGAGTTTTTAGAAGTTTTTTATTTAAGAAAAATCAATAATTGTTTTAATTATGTTTCAGGATAATTAAAACTTATTTATTCAATATTTATTCAATAAGTATATATTTTGGTAGGCCCTTCTTATATGCCTGTCATTGCCTTATACCATATGGAAACTGCAGAAGAAAAGATGCAAAAAGAAATGAAGACTTGATGGTCTCAAGAAGCCTACAGTAAGTCAAACAATCCAGTAATAAATGTTATATAACTGCTTCTTTATTTACAAAAGAAGTAAGGAGAGGGGAAAGGGGTGCATTCCTAGTCCATTTAGAACTTTATAACACTTGGTTGAAACTAATTTTAACCTAAACTGAAAATGCAACTAAAATATGAAACAACATATTTTAGTACCCATGAAAAAATTCTTTGAATTACTTAAAATTAAAAAATACCTCAAATGGAAAAATCTTTCTCATCAAGTTTTTAACATTTTTCCCTCTTTTGTTAAAGTACTCTCTGTCTAAAATGAGGAAAGCATTTTTTGTCATGATCCAGTCACAATAGAAAAGATAAACAAATCTATTTCCAAGTTTCCAAACAACAGAAAAAAAAATGTCTGTTAGTTGAGCCCAATCTTGGAAAATTTTATTCTCAAGTGTTATTAATGGTTAAGTGGATGAGTAGAAAGAGTGTTCTTTTGCATTCTCAGTCAAGGGTTAAATAGTAAAAGAAAGTGCCTGGAAATACTTGTTCATTTTGTTGGCACCTTCTTACAATGTTCTTCAAAAGAAAAGATTTAAGAGCCTATGTGAGTCCTTTTATATGGCTTGGTTTATCTAATACTATGTATAGTACCAGAAAAAAAAAGAGTGCAAGTATGAAAATGAATATAGCCTCAATTTTCTTTTATGAATGCAAGCATTTCTGTGACTGATTTATGAACACATAGTACAGTACTGTATACAGAATTGTCATCACAACTTAAATGATCCTTTTAAAAGCCCTGTTTTTATTCATAAATTGCATAAAAGTTTTCATTTAACTCATTAAATATGGTATCAATGCTGTTTATTAACAGCACAAGGGAACACATTTACATGTCATTAAGACTTTATGAGAGAAGTGGCAAAACACATTTCTGTGGTTTCATAAAATAGATGAAATAATTTCTCAGTTGAAATTAACTTCATTTGGCTTGTTTTCATGAAAATAAAAGATAGTTTCCATGGATTAAAAACATTATTTTTTTTATAAAAGCTATCTAGCCTTTAAAAAAACAACATATTTTGGAGGAAAATTCTTAATTTTTCCCTAAGCAAAATTTTAAGATCTTAAGATGAATGTTGGAAAAATTCCATCACAACTCAAATCTGACTTTTAACAAATCCTAGTGAAATATCACAGATATTATATGTGACTATCCAATATGTGACCTCCTTCTTACTCTGCAGTTCTTCATTGCACTCCAGACTTTCTTCCTTGCCGAACAGGGTTTAAGAGTGAGAATAACCTTGGGATGAAGCCAATGGTGAGTAGATCTAGGCATGCATAGAGATGGTGACCATAATGTTTAGCTTTGCAAAGCTATAAATGGTTTTCGATTGAACCACTGAAAACCATGAAGTCCTGGAAGCATGAGGTACTAAAAATCTTGCAGAAGAAAAAATGTACTAAAAACTCAACTTTCAAAAGAAGACTAAGTCTAGGTGCTCTTCTTCAATCCAGCTTAACAGATCCTAAGAAGTTAAGTTCAAAAATGGTAGATTTAGAGTTTGGAAGAGATAGTAGAGGCAATGCAGTCCAAGGCCTATATTTTATAGATTAGAAAAATGAGTCAGAAAAAGATTAAATGACTGGCCCAATAACATTGTGTGTGTGTGTGTGTGTGTGTGTGTGTGTGTGATATGTACTCATAGGAGCCATATCACTGTACTTTAATTCTCTTTACCTAACATAAATGTGAGCCATCTCAGAAAAATGATGGCCAGTACAACCTTTTATCTCTAATCAGTTTCCCCTCTACAACAGATTCATTGTTGTTTCTCCTTCATTCTTGAAGAGGACTGTGCCATCAGGAAGGTGATGTCATGACATATCAAGTGAATTGGATTTAAGTGAAGGAAGTGACCTGCAAGATTACTTACCTCACTTTCCCCTCCAGAGCCAGCTGGTTCTAGTGGCAAGATACAGATCATTTGAAAGTCTCAAAATTGTTTTATGTAGAGTTGCTCAGATTTTCAACATGTTTGATTTGAGAAGATTTGGGGACATCTAAAAGTTATCTCAGTGGAAAAAACACTGAATTTGGTCTCAGAAGATCTGAATTAGAATTTGACTCTGCCACTAACTAACCCTATTTTCTTAGGCAAATCATTATTTCTCTGTCTCTCTCTCTGTATCTTTCTCTCTCTCTCTCTCTCTCTCTCTCTCTCTCTCTCTGATTCCTTCTTTCTCTTTCTCTCTTTCTCTCTTTCTCTGTCTCTCTGTCTGTATGTTTATGTGTCTCTCTTTCAATTTCCTCATCTACATAATGAGGTTATACCAGATATCCTCTCTTTTCTTCCAGATTTAATCTGTGCCTTCAAATCTAAAATACATCCTTGGATAGAAAAATTATATTAATACAGAAACACTGTCAAAATATAAAACATTCTGAAATATTTGACAGATCAATTAAAATTAAAGATACTATGGTTGACATCTTCAGTAAATGTGTTCTTTTCCCACCAAACAATTGTATAAATACTATGTGTTTCACAGACCCACAAAAGCTATAGACAAAATCTAGTTAACAGAAGGTTCTAAACAGTAAGTGATTTCCTGTTAATGTATTACAGAGACACTGATGATGCTAATTGGTTCACATTAAACTTTGAGTTTTCTAAGATGGGAATATGTCTTTGGTTTTGTTCTTACTTTTTGTTTTTGTTTTCCTCCTTCTTTGTATCCCCAATGTTTAATGTGGTGCCTGGTATATTAGCACATGACAAGTACTTAATAAATGCTAACTAACATGGATTGACTAATAAAATAAAAAGTTAGGTCTCTGCTCTTAAATAAAATCTGAATTCAAGTCAAGGAACACAAACTATCAAGTTGAGGAACCCAGAAAGCACAAGCAGGAAATCAATTACAAAACAATATGTCATCAAGACATATTGTGTTATAAATATGTATGGATGTGTGATATATGTGTGATTGTCCGAGGGAAGTCAAATAGGAATAATCATTGTGGCCTAATCACAGGATCATTTTAGGGTTATCACAGGAATTATGCAGTTTTTAAAATGTGAACTGAATCATTATATTGACTACACACACATACACATATTACACACACCCCAAACAATGATTGAAAAATTGAAAAATTTTGATTGAAAAATTGAAGCAATTGCTTACCTGAATGGTCTAATGTGAATTTTCATGTGAAAGTGATTTTAAAGGGATTGACTTGCCTGAATAATTAACTTAAACAAATATTTCATGTAGGCATACAGAGCCTGAATATTGTATAAAGGAGTTTATGTTTATATCAATATTTCAACCGCTGCATTCAATCAAAACTTATTCCAGGATTGACTCATTTTAAGTTATTGACCATTGTCTCTGTTGTTTCTGCTACAATATAATATCCTAGTGAATTTTGGCAATGAACACTAAATGCTATGTTCATTTCAGGAAACATAGAAAGAAGGAAATGCTTCATTATTAATATTTATTTGGAATATAACTCAAGAAAATAGGCAGATTAAGGGGGAAATGTAATAATTATTATGAGAAAAGATTAAAGAAAAAAAGGGGATTTTACCTACAAAAATAGAAATCTGTGAAATCTGGCATTCAAGGTAAACAAATGGAATGTCTCTAATAAGAGCTTTTAAAGCAGAAGCATAATTTTTCCCCAATAACCTTTAGGAAAACATTAATTCTTTCAAGCCACTGTAGTACCATGTCACTTACAGTAGTTGCAAGAGATAGGAGCCCTATTCTGTGCAAGTAATGAGAAATCTGAGTTTATGTCCTTCTATAGTTATTCACTAGTTTGTATAATTCTGGAAAATTTGACCTGTATAAGTCTAAATCTCTTTCTGTAAAATAACACCTATCTTAAGTGGTTGTTGTGAGGATCAAAAGAGGTAATTTGTAAAATGTTTTACAAACCTTAAAATATTACATAAATGCTAGTTATTAGTATTACTTATATTAAGCCCTAAAGAGAATTGTACATCTACCAGTGGTTTCTACTGGGTAAGTAGTACAGAATGACAATTTCATTTTACTATACTTGTCTATTTCAAAAAAGAAAAAAAGACGGCATAATAATACTTTGTATGGACTGTTTTTTTTTTTTTTTATTGTGTACTCATTTTAAATTAATTGCCCATGGCTGGTAAAGAGTGGCTATTTAGAAAGAGTTATGCATTTAGAATAGTTATCCATTGGCAAATAATTCCTTCTGCTGCCCATATGGATAAGGGTGGGGAATCTAATTTTACTTTTTCTTTGTGAGTCATTTTTAAAAGCCTCTTTCTTTGTGGATAATGTCAGTCCCTCTTTTGGTTTTCTAACCAATAGGAAAACAATAGGAAAGAAAATCAAAGTTATTTCTGTCCTATTAGATTTTTTTTTTATTCTCAGATATGAAAAGGAAGAATGGTAACTTTAAATTGAGATGTCACTGTTCCATAATCAAGTCAATCTTCCATACTTTCTGCCCCCATTCCACACAATGGTCCTAATTCTGCCTTCTGCTTCCAATCAGAGTAAGTGAAAAGGGCATTGCACTTGGAGTAAGAAAACTTAAATTTGCAAGAAACTTCTGCTACTTATTACTTGTTTGACCTTGGCTGAGTCATCTAAATTCTCTTAGTATTACTTTCCTCATTTATAAAATAAATTGGCTGGACTGTTCAGTTCAAAATTTCTTTTAACCAGTAATAGAGATAGCTAAGTAGCACAGATCTTAGAGTGCTGGATTTCGAATCAGAAAGACCTGAGTACAAATGTTGTCTCAGTAATTATTAACTGTGTGACTGAGCAAGTCACTTAACTTTTCAATCTCAAAGTTCTCATCTGTAAAATGGGCTACTAACAATGTACCTCACAGGACTGCTGTGAGGATCAAGTCAAATCAACATTTGTAAAGTACTTTGTAAATCTTAAAGCATTTTATAATCATTTTAAGTTGCAAGGAATAGAGTTAATAAGGAGAAAAAATTAGAATTCCCTCAGTATATGGTGGTGGTGATGAATTTCCAAACACTGGCCCTGCAAAAGCAAGATATCATGGCTATCCAAGAGATTTATGCTTTAGGCAAAGGATGAACTAGATCTCCAAACTCTCTTCCAGTTCTATCATTTTATCTCTTTCTTTTATATTAATTACAACTCTGCCATTATATGGAATATAAGCTCTTTACAGGCAAGGTCTACTTTGCATATGTATGTCAAACTCAGTATAATGTTTGATTTTTGCATTCTTTCCTATTAGAAATCGTTCATATTTAGCCTGTGTATGAAGACTTTGAAAGTAACAAGACTTTTATTCCCAGTGTCAGGGCTCTCAAACTTTTACTCAAGTTTGCACACTTTAAACAAAACTAGAGAAAATATTCTACCACATATTTGTGCAGTTCATAATCTTCAGGGCTGATCTAAGTAGATTACATTTGATGACAAGCAATTAATTTTACATTTGCTACTCTAACAAAGAGCTTTATTTTTAGAATAAGTAGCATTAATGACCTTGGTTAGTAGGAAATTCCACAGACAGTGATAGTCTCCCCTCAGGCAGCTTTGCAGTTTAGAGGAATAGAGTATTAGGCTTGATAGGACAGACCTGAGTTCAAATTGTTCCTCAGCTATTTATTGGCAATGGAACCCTAGATAAGTCATTTGACCTCTGTCACCATCAATATCCTCCCTTGTATAAAATGGAGGTATAATAGCACCCACCTCGTAGAGTGGTTGAAAAATAAATGATTTTACAGACACACATAGCCATATATATGTATATGTATATATACATTTACATATATAAAATGCTTTGCAAACCTTGAAATACTATCTAGTGCTGATTATTATTTGTTATTGTTGTTTCTTAAAACAATTTTACTAAATGGAAGCTATATCTATGGGTCTAAGTATGATAGGAATCAATTCACTTTCTTCCTACTCTGACTTGTTTTTCCCACCCACACCAAGCAACATAAACCAGAATCTGAAGTACTCACATAATCTAGAAAGCAGTCGGGATTGTCCCTGTATTGAACATACACCAGTCAAGTGATACAATAGCAGTATTACAATAACCACTATAAGTCTCACATCTGTGTTCTTACAAAATGTGTTAATTTCTTTTCTCCCTGTATCACCACTTTGCTGTATCCTCATAGAAATACTTGTCTGCCATATATAAGCCTAGCTCTCTAAGGAGAATGTTTAGCATCAGAATCTCTCTCTAAAGGAGGAACTTACAAAGATATTTGTAGTAGTGTAAGAAGTAATGTCTATACTAGAAATATTTTTTTCCAAATGTTTTCCATCTATTTTCTTGCTTAAATTTATATCTAAATAGGTACTTAAATACTATATTATTTCAGCATATTACTGAAAGGTTTTCATATACTATTACCTTGCAATAGCAAAGACATAGGCAGATCATCAGTTGTGCTGATCATGATAGCACATAGCTATAATCTGAATTACCTGGGAAACTGAGATTGGTGGATCACTAGATAGATTCTGAGCTCCAGTGGACTAAGCCAATCTAATGTGCACACTAAGCCCACATGAGCTTGGGAATGGAAGGTTACCAAGTTGCCTAAAGAGGAGTGAATAGACTCAGATCAGAAATGGAGCAGATCAAAGCATTCATGGTCATTGAACTTCTAACATAGGTGAAATAGAAAACCTAATCTAAAACAATATAGAGAGAAAAAAAAAAAGAAAAGAGAGACAGAGAGAGAGTGCCTGTGGGTCCTCCTGATGTTTGCATGCATGTATGTATGTATGTATATATGTAAGTATACATATAAGTATCTAGAGAAAGAGGTTCTATAAAATAATTAAAATACATATACACTACATGTATGTATACCCACATATTATAATTTATAACATGCCATTTACTACATTTATATCTATCTAGAATTACTACACAGAGTCTTAGAATTGAATGCAGCTTACACATCACGTAATTCAACCCTTACTTAAAATTTGAACCTCATCTATACCACATCTAAGAAGTTTTATCCAGCATAAACAGTGGCAGAACTGTTTCTGATGGAATTTTGTTGTTTGTTAGCTGTAGAAATAATTTAATTCTTTATGATTATCACTCAAAATCTACTTTCAGAAAAGTAGGACAAAAATCCTTATGAAATAATTTGAGTTTTAAAGAACTTATTTTTAACTTTTGTCACCTCTTTTATGGTAACAATTAAAGCACAGAGCTAGGAGTTTGTTCTTATCAAACTACTGCTATATCTTTTTTATTTTCTATTAAAAAAGGAGAGACTATAAGTTAAAAGGAAAGACAGAGGGAAAATCAAAGTTCTAAACAGAGAGACAAAGTATTTTCTGTAGAATTGTATAAATTACAAACTTCTCCTCTAAAATCCATTATTAGAACATTCCCAAGGGACTACCTAGTCATAATCACTGATTCTATGATCCTAGATCAGAGAATGTGAATAAAAACATGCAAAATAGAATACAAAGGTCATTCAAAGGTACTTTGTCTCATTATAATACTGACTTACCAAAAAACAAAAAACAAAAAAAAAAAATGCACTTTGTTCATTTGTGTATTTTAACAAAATTGAATATTATTTGCTATCTTTATTTGACCTGGAGTTTTATGATTGGATATTGTATTTCTATTACTTGGCTACAAATTTGAATGAGTCATTAAGACTAGAAAGAGTAAAACTGCTTAATATTTTAAAAAGCACATAAAAATTAAGAAAACAAATAAAATTCAGTTGTGATTGATGTATATAAAAGATATATTTATAAACATCTTTAAATAATGATATATGGATTAATTTGATTTCCAACTCTTATTATAACAAACAAGACATGTACATTCTAGCATGTGAATTTGGAGTTATGAAACTTAGCAGCATTTTTATTATACAAGCTTGTAATTAGGAAGTAAGATGGGGGATATAAAAAAAAATTTAAACTGAAATAGAAGATTTGGACTTTTTCATTTTTATGAGATTCAATATACTCTGATTTAAAGTAGTTCAAGGGAAGATTATTATCTTTTGGCGCCCATTTTAGTATGCATAATAAAACAAAAATTATCAATCTTGCATAAAGCAGAAAAATATTTTCACTGAGGGGGTCCAATAAAACTGTGGAACATCCTGAGCATAAAGGATATCTTCTTGGATGTAAAACAGAACTATTTTTAATGGTTTGGGGAGGAAGGATCATTATTATTTTTTTAATCTTTAGTGGGAGGAAAGTTTTAGAGATGTCAAAACTGGGGCATTCTGGGGCTAATATGCAAAATCAAAAAGAAGATAAATGAAATACTTGTAAAACAAGAGGATTATCAAAGATAGGACCAAATTCTAAGGAGCATACCCAAGCAGCCTGCAATGGAAGATACATAGAAGAAGCTCTGGGGAGGTCTGGAAAGGTTTATCTTCTATCTCACAATACATGGCTTTTGGAAGAGTCATGGAGAAAAGAGAAAAAACAGACTCTCCATGCATATTCCATACCCCTACATAAAGAGAGAGAGAGAGAGACCACCAGCCCTATCACCAATTTATAATTTAAATGGTGAAATAAAATCTAATTTTTCCAGGTCAGCACTGACCCAACTGCTTTTTGGTTTTCTGAACAGAGAAATCAAAGCCACATGCAAATACCTGCTAGTGACTCTTTAGACCAGAGGGTCCTTCTGCCAATGGCTCACACCGCCCAACTTACTGTCCAGGCTTTGATGAAATAGTTGGTCGGAAGTTGCTTCTGACCAGTTTTCCAGCCCTGATCAGAAGGTTTAACTTCTGGTTGGCACAGGTTCCTTTACCACAAGTGCTTTTGATGTCAAAAGGATTGTGACCTTTGCTGTGGTGGAAAACTACTTTGGGGGAGGGGAGGGCAAGGCAATTCAGCCCTTCAGAACAACTGAATGACTTTAAAAGTTAATAATAATAAGAGTGTTTCTATACACTGCAGCTGTTTTTCAACAACACTGTGTTTCCAATAGAAGAGGGGGAATTCAAGTTATAGCACACTTCAAACAAACCAGTCTATTCTGCATAATTAAAGCTTACATTTACTGAGGCAGGCAGCAGTTTGAAAAATGGCAACATGTTAGCCTGTCCTAGAGAAAAGGTCAATTCTTTTTACCCTTTTCCCAACTCCTAGCAAGGTCCTGGGCAAGTCATCCCAAGTATACTATTGTGATATAGGATGGATCAGAGACATGAAGCTAGGAAAGAACCAAGCAGACATATAGTCCAACTCTTCATTCTATAGGTAAGAAAAATTGGAGCTCAGGAAGATTAACTAAATTGTCTGAGATCGCATAGATTATAAAAGGCAGTCATAGCACTTAGTTCTTACTATTATCAAAGTGAGGACCCTAAAGTCCTTTATGGTTTTGTTTCTTTAAGTCATCTTCAAGATAAAAAGGACAGGAATTTATGCCGTGGCCTCTTTTACAAATCATGTTGTATACAGAAATTTTACTTTTTTCAAGGTAAAAACCTCTAAAGTTACCTTGAATTGGACAATTACTATTTTCTTGGCCCAGTACCTGGCACAAAATAGGTATTTATTAAATGTTTATTGAATTAAGTAACCTACTTAATGCTGGGCTTCAGCTTCCTTATCTGTATTTAATAGCCCATCTGAGTCTGTATTCCCAAACTCATACATGTACAAGTTGATCCCTTAGAGAGCTGATGATTCTTGAAGGTTACAGGGAAAGTACACTGACCTAGGAAGCCAAACTCCTAAAACTGAGGCTCATGAGCCCCTACTGGTATAATAACCATTATAAATCAGCTGGCGATCATAATTCCTTCAAAATAAAGGCATTTACTAATATAGTAAGAACAATGGTATACAACAGAACTCCCCACAAATTGGGGGTGGATTCTCTCACACACATATGATATACATAGATATCATCAGTAGGAAGAATGAGATTAATTTAAAACACATTGAAGTGAGGCAAACATGTAAGGAACACTTATAAACAAGACACCAAAATGTGACTCCAGGATTGCAGGATTTGAGTGCCCCTTTTCTTGTATTTTGCTTACCCTATTTCCTCCAAGGCACAGCATCTCTGCTGGATGAGTTGCTCACTTGGACCCCTTAGGTCTGTTCCTTTCCACAGCTGATCACTTCCTTGCTCAATAATTTCCCTCTGCTGAAGATTTAGGGGTCACATGACACAAAAGTGGTTTCCTGACTTCAATATGTTTTGACTGCTCCAGCTTATCTTTTTTAAAGGACTATAAGAGAAGGTAGTGCTGATCTTTGGTCAGCTAAGTCTAAGCTCCCCTTCCAATTCAATCAAAGGAATTTTCTATTATTTAATGATGGCCTCATAGGATGTATGTGTATGTGTTTGTATATGCATATATCAAAGTTCTTTGTTGTTTACTAAGATATTTGTATTTCCTTATCTTGGTTATATAACCCTTACTTTCCTTGATTATATAAACTGAGATGAGGAACACTTTACCCCATGTTATATGTAAAAGAAGAGCTTGGAGTGGATGGCTTTTAAGAACTCTTCTAATTGTCCCATTAGAAAGAAAACAGATACATACATAAAAAAGGAAATAAAAATATAATTAGCATTAGGTTTAAGACTTTATGACCTTAAACTACCTATTATTTTCCTTACATTGATGATTTTATTAATTTGTAATTTTATATACATATGCATTATATAATTTATAATTAGTTGGATTTTATTTACATCCTTAATTTCTCTCCAAAACTTGCTAGAATATGACTGGAAATGTCTTTAAAGTTGCCCTCCCCCCCTTTTTTTCCCAGAAGGGATATTTGCATTTCTTCAGAATCAGTAAAACTTGAGGTCAAATTTTGAATTTAGCAATGACTGCATAGTTTCAACACCAAAGGGCACCCTGCCTCCCCTAGGATAAGCTGAAATTTCTTCATCCCATGCAGAATGACTCAGCTTTTGATACTCCACATTTCAGCTCCCTCATTTGTCTCTTCCTTCTGATTGGAGGACTGGAAAGTAAGCTATTAAAGTCTCCCAAAAGGTTTCTTTTTTAGAGGACTCAGAACTTTTCAGATAATTCTATTTTCCATCACCAGCTCTGCTTAGTTTTGATCCCAAGGAAGAGAAGAGAGAAGGAAAGTGACTTTTATATAACGCCTACTATGTGTCAGGTATTATGTCACGTGCTTACTAAATATTTTATTTGTTTTTCACAATCTTGTCAAATAGATGATGCTATTATCCCCATTTTTTATAGCTTAGGAGACTACAGCAAGAAGAGATAAGTCACTTGCACAGAGTCACATAGCTAGTAAATATCTTAGGCCAGTATTGATCTGAGATATTCTTAATTCCAGACCCTCTGCTTTATCTACTGTACAACTTAGTTGCCATCATTGCCCCATAAGCAGACCCCTCCCTAAGGATGATCCTTGGTAACTTGTCTATCTCCCTTTTCAGTTTCCTTTTATGTATTGCCTTCTCCCTTTAGATTTTAAACTTTTTGTGGGCCTTTTTCTTTTTCATATCCCTAAAGGTTAGCACATGGCCTGGCACATAAGTAAACATTAATACTTTGAATTATTTTTTATTGAATTGAAACTCCAGTCCTGACTTAAATGAACACATAATGGCTTTTAAAGTGGGCAATTCCCTGGAATTCTTAGGAATCAGTAACTTTCTAAAAGTAAAAGTTGCAGAGCTGATATAGATCTTCAATAACATCCTTCTTCATTGGGAGTTCCTTATCTCAAATCAAACCAAAATCCTAACTTTTCCTTCCCTTTTCCCCATACACTTATGACATAAGAAAACAAAAACAAAAAGATGCTGATAGGGTCTGTCACCCTTGCTAATTAGCCATTCATTAAATACTTGTTGAATACTATATTTAGGGCTTATGCTTTTTTCTCTTTGTTATCTTGACCTTTCCTCAAGACCAGTCACATGTGCAATCAATTCTCACCAAGCTAATCAACAGTATTGAAGAAACTCCTAAAAGTTCAGAGTGTTTAGCTTAAGTCGGGGCAGCATGAAAATAGGGTTTTATGGTATCCTAAAGGTTGTGATGATAATCTCTAAAGGCCCCTGGTTGAACCCATGGAGACTGAAAGTAGAACAGTACAGTATGTTGACTCTCAGTTTACTCTTTTAGGGTTCTTTCACTGCCTGAGCCTCTTACAATAGAGTGGGCTCATTGGGTGGTAGTTGTACACATAGTTATGGCCTATGGAAAAAAAAATCCTCCAAAGTAAATACAAGATGAAAACTGAAATATGTAAGATTCATTACCACACTTTAAAAATGTTTATCAAAGAATGATTATACTGTTGCTTTTTGCCTATTAATCAATTATTTCCAAAGCATTAAAAGAAAATAGCCTCTAACTCTTTTACAAAAATGGAGAAAGATATGTGTTTTTACCAACCTATATTTTAGAAAACTGAGTCTGGATCTTGTTCCATAGGCCTTGTAGAACTAGATTAATACCAAGCAAGAAAGCTAAAAGGGGACTCTGAAAGGATCATTAATCATTAGAATTGGTCTAATTCTAAAGAGAAGCTTTTGGCATCAAGATCATCAATCAATTAGTAAGAATTCTGTTGCATAGAGAAAGTTCACTGGAAGAAGGGGGTAAAATAAGAGAGAAGAGGGAAACCATAGCCTGGAAAACTGATTTTGAGCCCACCACTTGACCTGATGCACCAGGAAGCTGTACAATCCCTTTCAGTTTTGGCAATCCTTTCTCTCATCCTGGAACTATTCCATATAGACTTGGCACTACAGACTTTTTACTGGATGAAAAGTGGGATAGATGACCATTTACCAGCCTGCACTTGTTCCCAGGACTTCCCAAACAGAGCAAGGAATGTCATGTGTAAGAAATAACAAATTGGCTGTATGTGTAAGGCTTGGAGGGTTGAAATATATAAGAAAATGAGAAAAACAACAAAGGGCCAGGTTTCGAAGGGCTTTCAATGTCAAACAGAGAGGTTTATCTTTGATCATGGTGATAACAAGGGAGCTATGAGAATTTATTGAATAGAGGTGTGACCTATGATTTAGGAAAATCACTTTGACATTTGTATGGCAGATGGATAGGAGAACGTAGAGTTGGAGAGGATAGAGATTGGAATGAGGTAGGAGACTAATTTGCAGGCTATTATAATTGTCTGGATTCAAGATTAAGTGGGATTTAGAAGAGTGTTATATAAACAGAATGGAGATATTGTTGAGAGAAAAGAAATGGTAAGATTTGGCAACTAAATAGATAAGTGAGGCTTGTGCTTAACTTGAGTTTATTTTTCATTTGTCATATGCATGTTGGATATAGTTATTTGTATGTTTTAGCCTCACCCTTCCCAAATGAAACATGAGTTTCTTGAGGGCAGATTGTGTTTTTGCTTCTCTTTGTATCCCCCAGTCCTTAGCACAATGCCTGGAACATAGTAAGCAAATGAGTGCTTGCTCATTAATTGATTTATGAGGGTAAAGCATTATGGATATCACAGAGGTTGCAAACTGGAAAAATGGCAGTTCCCTTAACAGTAATGGAGAAGTCAGATGATGGGTAAGTTTGGGAGAGAGAGATAACTAATTCTGTTTTGAGCATGTTTATTTTGAGATATCTAGAACATCCAGTTCAAAATATCCAATGATGATGTGGAATTGTAACTCAGGAGACAGACTAGAGTTGGATAGATACATCTGGGAGTCATCTGCATTAACAAATACAATTGAATCCGTGGTAGCTGAAGAGATCACCGATAAGGATAATAATAGATAAGGTTTATATAGTGCTTCAAAGGTTTAAACACACTTTTACATAATCTGTCCCATTTTGTCCTCACAACAACCCTCTGAAGTTGATATTAAATTATCACCATTTTGCAGAAGAAGTTAATAGGATAAAATGGCTCACAAAGAGTCACACAGCTAGTAAATGTCTAAGGACCTAAACTAATCTTTTAAAAATCCAAATACAGGATTCTATTCACTCTATCACCTATATACGTGTGACTTCCTCATCTGTAAAATAATTAATTTTTCCTCTGAGACCTTGACACTTTTGACCACATTCTGTTCTCTGAGTTTTAATGACATTGTTATCTTCATTTTCTTCCTACCTGCCTGACCACTCCAAAGTATTCTTATCTAGTATTTCCCTAAATGCTCTGTCCTGAGGTGTCCTTTCCTTCACACACATACACACACATACACACACACACACACACACACACACACACACACACCACTAGCCTCTCTTCTGAGCTATAATCACACATTACCAACTGTCTTTGGGACATCTCAAATGAATTGTTCCATAGGTATCTTGTATTCAACAGGTGAATGGCACAAAGATGCTCCTCATTTGTACACACTCATCACAGTCCCCATTCCCTTGGGGCCCATGCTGAGTAACTTCCCAGAGTATAGTATAACAAATTTGAATTAAAATTTTAACTATTTTTACCTGCCTAAGACAAACTAATAAAATAATGGGTACTCAATAGCCAAGGAGAATGGCAGTCAGACTCCCTAAGCAAAGAATATTGGGAATAATTGTGCTTTTAGATTCATTTTAAATTAATTTTAGATTAATTTTGCTTTTAGATAAAAAAAAAGACCTTTTTTTCCTTCTCCAGGAATTTAGGAACCTGAAAAAAAAACGTGATAGGTTTGAAGGATGTGGATGGGAATAGCGCAGGGAAAGTTTAGAGAAGAGTAGGAGTAGGTTAAGAAAGAATAATGAAAAGGAAACTGTAGATTACAAAAAAAGAAATACAATGGAGAATAACTACTATATAGCATAGTTTACACTTCTTGATTTGACTACTTACTACCTTGGGTATATCATTCAGATTTTCTGGGCTTTGTTTTACCTAGGAGTAAGTTTTCTTCTAGCTCTATATACTATAAAACCTATATAATAGACCAAACTGCTGAATAAGAAGAGAATTTACTTATATTTTAGCTCTACTGCATATAATTTGTATCATGAAATTTCTTCATACTTTTAAAAAAGATTAGTTCAATGCAGTTTTCAAATGAAAAAAATCAGTTATCAATAGTCATATGAAAAAATGCTCTAAATTCTATTGATTAGAGAAATGCAAATTAAAACAACTCCGAGGTACCACCTCACATCTGTAAGATTAGCTAAAATGATGAAAGAAAAGATAAATGTTGGAGGAGACATGGGAGAACTGGGACACTAAAGTTTTGGAGAGCAATTTGTAATTATGTCCAAAGGGTTGTAAAATTGTGTATATCTTTTGATACATCAATACTTCTATTAGGTATGTATCCCAAAGAGCTCAAAAACAAGGCAAAGGGACCTACATGTACAAAAATGTTTATAGTGGCTCTTTATATAGTGGCAAAGAATTAGAAATTAAGGGGATTCCCATCAATCAGGGAATGGTTGAATAACTTGTATTTGAATGTAACAGAATACTATTTTTCTATAAGAAATGATGAGCAAGTGAGTTTCAGAAAAACTTGGAAAGACTTACATGAATTGATGCTGAGTGAAGTGAGCAGAAACAGGAGAACATTGTGAACAATAACAGCAAGACTGTATGATGATTAACTATCATAAATTTAGTTTTCTCAGCATACAATGATCCAAGGCAATTTTAAAAAGATAGTGATAGAAAATGCCATCCAAATCCAGAAAAAGAACTATAGAAGCTGAATGCAGATTGAAGCATAGTCTTTTCCCTTTTTTTAAAAAAATTGTTTTTTGTTTTTTTTCTTTCTCATGATCTTCACTTTTGTTCTGATTCTCCTTTTACAATGTGGCCGATATGGAAATATGTTTAGCATGATAATACATGTATAATCTATAGGAGATTGCTTTCTATCTTGAAGATGATGGAGAAAAGAAAGAGAGTAAGAAAGTTTTGGAACTTAAAAATTTACAGAAATGAATGTTGAAAATTATCTTTATATGCAATCCAAAAAAATAAAATACTATTAAGTAGAAAAAATAAATCAGGAAAAGAAAATAAATGAAAACTTAAAAATAAAAAGTTAAGTTCAATACTTATACTGCCTACTAAGACTATAGGGGAAAGAATAGATTAAAAGAAAAAAAAGGAAAGGAAAAGTGATGATGCCAAGGATGTAGAATTTAGGAAAAATTTTCTCTTTTGAGCCCCACATGGTAGAAATGGAAAACCAACGAATTTAGGCAATACCATGAATCTGGCCAATGAATCTTCTTATTTGAAACTGACCCTGGAGGTCAAAAGGTATTGACCCTGTTTCTTCACAAATACCATACTCATTCTTTGGAAGTTAAGGATTTTTCAAAAATATGTCCATTGCATCTACCATTTTATTTTATTGAACTCTGTCCATGCATATAACTAAGCAATGAGATATAACTTCCCCAAAATAACGTTCATTATCAACCAAATTTTCAGAAATAGGAATTCTTAGTTCCAATGTTCAGATTTGACTTCATACTGGATCTATATATCATTGATAAGAACACCTCTTCACTCTTCAAATGCCACCCTTCTATCACAGTCTAGTTTATGGCACTTCTTTTCCATGAACTCAACTACTCTCTGCAATGATTCTCTTTCCCTTCCCTGCACTCCTATTGCATGCTGTTAGTTGGTCAATAACATTTATTATGTGCTTATTATAGGTCAGGTTCTGTGCTAAGAGCTGGCGGTTCAAAGAAAAAGAGAAAAGAGTCTCCTCATATTCTTTCTGTGTGTGTCTGTGAGGCAATTGGAGTTAAATGACTTGCTCAGGGTCACACAGCTAGGAAATGCTAAGTGTTTAAGGTCAAATTTGAACTCAGGTCCTTCTGACTCCAGGGCTGGTACTCTATCCCCTATACTATATAGCTGCCTTCTAACTTAAATTCTAATGGGAAAATCATCTCATATATTATCTAAGAGTGCAATTTTGCACTCTTCAATTTGCCATTCATTACCTACTTTACATGGTTCTTTTATTCCTGCCTAATTATAAGATGTTGGGAAGTTTTGGTACCTAAATAAATGCTATAAAGTCTTTGATGAATACTACTACAAATACTCCTCAAACAAAACTACAAAGTCTTTGATGCAATGGTACTCTGAATTTTATATACCTGGTGAATATTTTGTATGATGACTGGCAGAAGCTATATATTGGCATATAATTGACGAATGACTAAATCAGATCTTGAGATGAAGTGTGCCTCTACAAGTTTTTTATCTGCTCGTAATATAATCTAAAAAAGAATTTGGTTAATAATTTTAAAAATAAAGGTAAATATGACACCTGAAATAAAAAGCTCTACCAAATAGGAAAAGTGTGCAAAAACTCAGGATTGTGCTATATAATGGGTATGAGGCAACATAATTAAAAAAAACAAAATCACAATTAGAAGTATCTACACAATCAGTTTAAGATTCTGATTAACTCGTGCCATCTGTTGTTTTTTTTTCATTTTCCCAACATGAGCCTTATATTAATAGTCTTTCCATTTGCTCAGTTCTCTTATTTTTGTAAGCCACATTGCCATGGCCAGTGATTACAATTGGAAACTATAACACAGTAACTATTATTTGAATTGGAGTTCTTTCTCTTTCTTTATGGAGAACCCCCTCTATGTGCTTTATATCTCCACTGTATACATAATGTCTTATTATTGTTAGGGTATAGAACTCACTTATGGGGTGTGGACTTTACAGGAGAAATTTGCTATTTTGTGGTGGTATTAATAAGTCTACCAAACAAACAAACAAAAAATCCCACCCATTTCTTTGACAGTCTAGATTAGTTTGTAACAGAAACTGGAAGAAACCCTGAAAGCATTCGGGGCACAGAGGAGAGCACTATTTAGATTTATGGATTAAAACTACAAAAAGCATTCAACTCCTCATCTACTAGGAGTTGATCTTGTACAGGAATGAGGTATTCAGCCAGTGTGAATTTTATGTGCCATATAATAACAAAAAAATGCAGGCTGTCATATACATGTAATTCATACAAAGAAAAAAATATCTTTTCCAAATTTGTTTTAGAGAGAATGAACTGACAGAAGCATCCTAAAATGCAATCCCAGAATCTAAAAGTTGGAAGAAAGATCAGAAGCTATTTACTTAATCCATATCTGCACTAGAATCCCCTTCTAAACCCAACAAATGGTCTATTGCACTTTATTTGGCAATCTCCAGTGAGGTCGAGCCCACTCCTTCCTGTATGGCCCATTCCACCTTGGGATGATACTTGTGAACCACTTCCTCCTTATATCAAGTCCAACGTCACTTTTCCGTACCTCCCATCTATTTGTTCAACTCATTTTTCAAGGATTACTGAGAGTAGCTAAGCAATTCCACTCGTCATGTCTTTCAGTGCCATAGATTGTAGATTTTCTTGGTCTAAAGATAAATGAATTCATCATGACCATATCATGGTGTCTTATTATGTCCCTATTTATTCTGAGTTTCAAATCTCATTGAACCTCGCTGTTTTCATATGAAAGAACATTTTCTTTGGCAAAGAAAAAAGAGCACAAACTAGAAGTAATAGATAGAGGTTACAAAGAAACAAATTCAGATTTGAGGTAAAGAATAACTTATGAATAATTAGAATTATTCAAAAATGAAATGGTGACCTAAGGAAGCAGTGGCTTCCCCCTTATAAAAAAAATCTTCAAAAAAAAAAGTATGATTATTTGTTGTGCATGTTATTGAGATGGCTTGCAGGTATAGGTTGGACTATATGGTTACTTATGTCCCTTTCAATTCTGAAATTCCATGAAATTCTGTGGATTGTATGTAGATAAGAATTTAGAGTGTCAAGGAACCTTGGAATTCACCTAAAATGAATCTCAGTTTACAGACAAGGAAACTGAGGATTAGAGTAACAGCTGGGCTTCAACCTCTGCATTCTGACTGAAAATTCAGTGTTCTTCCCATTGTGTCATCACTAGCCTGGGCGAGCAAAAGATCTGGCTCAAATTTAGAGCTTTCAATTTTTTCATTCATAATTTACTGCCAGAAAAAGCACATCCCTATACTTCCAAGCTAAACTTCCAAGCCTTAGAGGTCCCTGTCTATTTTTCCATTGCTGCCAAACTTTCTTCTTCCTCTCTTCTCAGCCCAATTATTTTTCCAAGTCTTATAGCTTTAGATCCAACTTCTTCTGTTGTAAAATAGCTAATCTAACAAACTCTTTATGCTAATGGTTGATAAAATAAAGACTTTAGAGCTTGTAGGGATCTTAGAAGCCAACTAGTTCAACTTCTTCTCTTTAGAGAAGAGGAGAATGGGATGAAAAGTGGCATACTTTGACCCACAAATTACATATAACAAAACCAAGATATATACATAGGTACTCTGACTCCAAGGCAACATAAGCTTCTCAGGAACAAATCCCTAGCACTTAGACCATATATAAGCATGCTGATATCAAAACTTATCAAATGAAATATATAGACTACATTACAAGATTGTTATCTTCCAAATTGTTCTTCTGTAAAAGGTTCCTAACCTAAGAAAAAGAGACATAGATTGAATGAGCTTTTATTGTTTTTATTCAGATGTGCAAGAAAGAGATCTGTAAATTCTTAGTTTCAAATAGAGGGGAGAAAATTGGATATCCTAGTTACAAAAAAAGAGAGAAAAAAAGAAACTTTCTGCATGAGGAGCAAAAGATGATCTGTGTTCAAGATATATTCTCTAGAGAAGTCATTTCAATATTGTATATAGCTACTAACTACACAATCAGATACTATCACAATCAGACACTCTCATTTTCCACTTATATCATGTTTTTCCTCACTGTCACCCAGGAGCTCTGGAATCCAGAATTTGTGACGATAAGTTATTTAACATGATATATATAATGAGGATAATAATTTTATCCCAAGGATTTTAAAAGTTAAGTAGACTTAGTTTAATCTCTCCCTATTAATTTTCTTTACCACCTTAAATTTTTGTGAATTAGAATTAGGGGCAGTTACAGTGGGAGCCTGGAGTCAGGAAAACCTGAGTTAAAATTTGACCTCAGACATTTACTTACTAGGCAACCCTGGGCAAGATATTTAGCTTCTGTTTCCTTCTGTGGCTTCATCTATAAAATAAGGATAATAATAGCCCCTAATTCTTAGCATTACTGCAAAAATCAAAAGAGATAATAATTTTAAAGTGCCCTGTAAATGGTAAGCACTGGATAAATCTTAGCTTTTTTTTTCTTTTTTCATGGATTGGGAAATGGATGTTGCTTCCCTTTTCTACTTCAATATTGTTACTATAAGCCTGAAAGCATATTTTGACCCTTCCCTTCAAAGTATACATAACAACTGTATTCAATTTATTTAGCAAAGAAAGAAATGATGCTTCTTTTAATATTTTAATATTTAAGCAGTAGCATGAAAGGCTATATATTTTGGTCACAAATTCCTGGAAAATATGCTATTTTTAACTGCTATAAAGGAACACCCCAGAGGAAAAATGAATTACCAATTTTGGCTTTTGTATAAAAGAGTAGAGAAGAATGCTGAAGACAAAAAACATTGAATAGATCCCAAACTATTTCTGTTTTATTAAATAAATGTGCTACCAAGGATGTTTACAAAGTCAAACATCTTCCAAAAAAATCAACAATGTAAAAATTCAAGAGCCATGACAATATTTTGATGTCTAAAATTTCTGAAGACCCAGCACCAGCATGTATCATGTGACTCTTGCCACAACTTAACATTTTATTGTCAAAAGTTAATGAAGTAAATGGTATGGTGTCAAGGCCTTTTAGGATGCCAGCTAATTATGACTTTCTTCAGCCTGACAGAATGAACATGTATCAGGGAAAGCAGTATGTAGTACCTAAATATAATCCAGTAATTTCATGCCCTACATCTGTAAATCTCCTCAATGTCATCTCTTTGTGCTCAACTCATTTAAGCTGATTTAAATCAAATTATAGTGTAGGGTAACTGATGTAAACTGGAATTTCCTGAGATTATTTTCAGTACCACCAAATACTGAAAGTCTGTACTGTTTTTATTGGTTAATTATAATTGGCAGGTCACTTAGAGGCCTGTAAATCTGGTAAAATCCACTGAAGGATGTAACACAAAAATGTGCTTGTTTTGTGTGTCTCTGGGCCTTAGTCTAACCAAACACATAGTATTGCCCAACACAATGGTGTATGCTTTCAAAATGATTGACTTTTCCAGTGACATTTTTTACAAGATATGTCATTTATAAAATTCAATTTATATACTTATATGTGTATATATAAACACATACATATATTTGTATATATAGGTGTTCCAAAAGTTTTAGTGCTTTTACCACAGCAAACATTTATATAAAATATATATTGTCCTTATAATATATACTTAAGTATGTACAGTATATATGTACAAAATTCTTAAACTTTCACCACAGCAAACTTTTATGTATATATACATTGTCTGCATACATGCATAAGTATAAATATATATGCATATATATATTTATACATATATATAGTGTTCCAAAAGTCTTAGTGCTTTTACCATAGCAAACTTTTAAACAAGTAAATCTGATAAAAATAATACAAAAGTCATCTCTGAATAAATCTGTGTAAAATACAGAAATTAAATTTAAAAGGCTTAATGATATTCAAGATAATTTTTAACAAATATGAAGACATTTTTGCATAAAACCTCAAACCTTAATATTAGATCAAAGAACTCAGTGAACATGCATTTGTTTATAAAGCACTTACTATGTGCCATGCACTTTGATAAGTACTGGGAATAAAATAAAAGAGAAAAACCGTTCCTACTCTCAAGGAGCTCTCATTCCAATGGAGCAGACATTATGTGACTAGATATATTCAAAATACATTCAATAATACGTGAAAGTAGTTAAAAAAAAATTTCTAAAGTATTAGCAGGGACAGCTAGGTGCGGTGGGTAGAGCACCAGCCTGAAGTCAGGAGGACCTGAGTTCAAATCTAACCTCAGACACTTAACACTTCCTAGCTGTGTGACCCTGAACAAGTCACTTAACCCCAACTGCCTAAGCAAAAAAAAAAAAAAAACATTAGCAAAAGTGAGGATAGGAAGTGGAAGAAGTCTTCTGCAGTGGGATTTGGGTCAAAACTGGGAAGAAACTGAGGAAATAAAAGGCAGAGACTTAAGAGAGAAAATGTTACAGACCTGGTAGATTTTCACTACAAAAGTACAAAGAACAGAGTTGATAGAATTAGACATCCAAGTAAGGTTGACCAGTAGAGTTCGATCACCATTTCTGCGCTGGGGAGTGAAGTATAAGAGACTGGAAATGGAGGAAGAGTCCAGGTTATGAAGAGCTTTACATAGCAATCAGAGGACTTTCTGCTTCAACCTAGAGGTAGTGGAGAGCCATTGGAATACACGGAGCAAGAGCATAATACAGTCAAAACCAGTTCTGAGGTAAATATTTATACAACAGAGAAGACAGCATATAACAATCATATTTTAATCAACCTTACAAAAATAAAGCTGAATTTCTTTATATCTCTCATTCAAGATAAATGATTAAACCTATGCCATTGTGCCTTTTCCATTCCAAACAATAGTGTTCTCAGTTCTCAGTTCAAAAAGAAAAGCAAAAAGGAGAGAGGAACAGTTATAAAGAGGCATAATTTGAAAATATTCCATCTTGATCTGAGACTCCAATAATGACTGAGGTATGTCAGAGGGAAGTAAGGTTTTTATAAAATCCCTTCTATTCCGCTTATAACCTGCTTATCTATCATTATAGTCTGACTCATCTTTCATGACAGTCATACCTAGAAGACTTCATTTATCAGGAATTCACCAACATCAATGGAATTCAAAATTCTCTGGGACCAATTTTGGCTCAGACGATTTATTTCATCTGTACTTGCATGAAACATTGATTCAAACAAAGTCATACTATTAAAAAAAAGTTTAACATATGGGGAATTGGAAATTAAAAATATTTCCAAGAATCAAGAAAAGGATGGTTGAAATTTAAACGCCCCTCCCTCTGATTCATCATAGAGTATTTCTTTGTTTCTGCCTCATAAGTCTTCATTATACATGTTAAGGGGAATGGAAATTTAACCTCATAAGTTTTTTTTTAGCTTTTGCAATGCAAAATTTTAATGTAACCATTGTTGCTATAATCAACAAGTCTTTTGTTTATTTTTTCCTCTTAACTATTGAGGCATGAATCTAGGGCAAGGGGTAAGGGGAAAGGGGAAAAATATGGAATACAAGGTTTTACAAAGGTCAGTGTTGAAAAATTATCCATGCATATGTTTTGAAAATAAAAAGCTTTAATAAAAATAGTCCTTCAATGGAATAAAAAAATTATTGAGACATCACAATGTGTTCTTAACACACTGAAAAATAAATATAGCATTCTAACAGATAAAGTTGACTTAAATACAATAAGTTTTGGAAGAAGAAAAAAAAGTAAATGACAGAATCATATATCTCAGATAGAATCTTAAAGGCCAGCTAGACCAGTCCCTTCATTTCATAAAAGTGGAAACTAAATCCAAAAAGGTTAAGTAAGGTACCCAATTTAAACTTGAATCCTGTGACATCAGATCAAAAGTTTCTTTCATCAAAATATTTAGGTCTTTAGATTTAACCTTGTTCAACTCTACTATTTCTTTTCATTTACACAAGAATATTTCTGCCACTTTTATGCATTCACATCTCTTTGCTAATTTTCTCATTTTCTAGGCAAACCACCTGACTAGCTTCCCATTAAAATTTATTGATGGCGGAAGTTTGGTTTCTGCTTTGAAGCAAGCTAACTGAATTTACCATAAAGTTTATTATCACCATTATCACATTTCCATCATGGTGATCCATCCTCACTGTCAAGACTTAATATTTACCAAGCACCTACATGTCTAGCCTTGTATTTGACCAAATAATTTGGTGTTCTTAATTGTAAAATGACATATGTTAAGTCTGCCCAGAATTGAATCACAATTGAGTGATTATCCCAAGTTACTTCATTAAAGAAAGAGCCCAAGTAATGATGTTTAGCACTAAAGCACTTCCCAGGAGAGAAGTCTAGGGAGCTATTCTTCCGCATAACGATACAAGGTATTATATTTTGCCAATATATCATTGATATCAGTTCCCCCATCATCATGGTCATCATGGTTGATGTGGGTGTTCTCATATCTTGAAAGGCAGAAACTTTCATGTTTGTCTTTGTGTTTCTAGCACCAACCATAGTATATATTAAATGGCTAATAAACAATATTACTAGTCAATTAATGTATTAATCAATCAAAAAGTATTTATTCCTTAACTATGTACCAAGCAGTATACTAAGGTATAGGGAACACAAATATAAAAAGAAAAGTCTTTGTCCTCAAACATGGATGTAGTCTTATCAACTTTTTATAGAAGGACTCCATCCTAAAGCCATCAATTTTCCTGGATCAACTTTTTGTTTTGTTTTGTTTGTTTTGTTTTGCTTGTTTTGTTTTGCTTTCCTTTGTTTTGTTTTTAACAGCTGTGCAAAATAACAACAAAATTTCCTATTGAATCCATTCAGTTCAAAGGTCTTGACATATTTGAGGTCTCAATTCTAACATTCTTGCTTTTTTTTTAATCCAAAAGAATCTCAAAGGTTGTTGACACTTCCTAGACCTAAAAAAGAAAGGGAACCAATATATTCTGCTTGACCTTTGAATATTTCTCTCCATTTCCTCTGTTACTTTTTAATGTTTTTTGGAAATTCAACTGCTTCTTTAAATTATTTTTAATTTTATTCATTTGTTTTTACTTTCAAAGAATGTTCCAAAGAAAAACATAACCAAAGGTCACATGAAGGCTTTCAGACTATTGTCTGAAAGGGATGTTTCCAATCTCTCTTTTTTGAATTATACTGGATTTGTGTCATTACTGAAATGGAATCCTTACAGTAGCTGAAGTCTTAAATGTATAATGATCACTATTTTCAAATTGAATTGTAGACAAAATTTCATTCCAATGACCAAGAAAATATTCATAAAGATATCAACCAAGAAGCTAAGTGGTAATTAAGAAAAGAGTCATTTTTCACAAAAGTTGTTCCAAGCAATCACTGAAAATTAAGTACCTATTTCGACCCTGTTGGGCATTCCTATGCAATACTAAAATAAACACTTTGGAACACTAAAAAAACTGACTCATTTTACTTTTTTTTTAATGAATTTACCAGGGATTTTTTTGGCATTGGGGTATCTTTTGAAATTAGCTAATTTAGTTTAAAAATCACTCCAACAAGTTTTTAAATATTTTAATTTCTATACTCCCTAGCTAATTGGGATACAAGGTATTATTAAATTTTCTAAATAATGAAATTTAATGGAAAGAAAAATATTTCAACTAAATATCATTGATATGGTAAAATGTCAATTAAATTATAACCTTTTATACCAGAGTCTTAAATGGTAAGTTGTATGATAATGCCTCATCAGGCCTTATCCTTGGATATTTCAAATAGGTATAAGACTGCTCATATCATCAGTTAGTTAACAAAAAATACAGAATCTAAGATAATAAATGCGACCTCCCTATAGTGACTTTGAGGTAAGGATCACTGTTGCTTCTCCCTCCCCTAATCACATCCTTTTACATACCCCAGCCTCTCTGAAACTAATGTGCAACTAAACCAAAAGACGGTTATTAGAGCTTAATGACTTGTGAGAGAAATAAGGCCAGAGTAGCTAAGTTTTTATATGGCTTTGTCAAGAGCCAATGCCATTATTAAATTAAAACAAATTTTATAACTCTTTTTGCTTCTGACAACATTTACCAAGAACCTTAGATTGTTATCTTACCTGAATTCTTATTGGTTTTGTTCTGTCGACTCTTGACTTGTTCAGTCCACAATGTGGGATAACGAGAAGCAATATCTAGGAAATTAAGCATAATAAGATGAAAATGACATATTTTAAATGCAGCAAGTAGGCATTGCTTCAGTTTATGTCCTAAGAGTTAAATATCAATGTAGAAAATAGAGATATTTTAAATTCTTTTGTAATTGCTAAAGTGATTGCACATGCATAAAAAATAAATGATTAAAAAGGAGAAATAATTGAAATTGAAATAATTCATCTTGTACTTAGCATCATATCTATTTCTTGTTCTTTCTTCATGCAACTGCAAGTCTCTGAATAGCAGTGTGCTCCACTTTGAGACAAAACCCTGATCATACAAAACAAATCTATTGGTAAGAGGAGCTGTCTACATCCCCAACAGTTTTCATTGTCAAAAGGATCATTGTAGTTTCCTTAAATTAAAGCAGTCTTTGCATATTTAAAGTAAAATTTGACTTAAAAAATAAGATTATAAGACCACTCAAACTATGTCACATTTGCAATAATTACCATTGAATAAATTGTTCTTTAAATAGAACTACCTGGTAACTTGATCATAAATTACAAATAGAGAAGTGCCAAAATAAAACTCCATTAGTGAGAAGGGATAAGAAATTATGATTATAATGACTACTTATAAAAAGATGAAATATGTTCAGGAAATATGGCAAGAATTATGGTTTGTTTTTAAAACATAAATATATTAATTATTAAAAGGCAAGTTGAAGCCAAAATGCAACTTTCTAATTCATAAACTTTAGCCAAAGGCTGCCTTCATCATTTGTCTTAAAAGTTTAATAAAAGTGAATTTAGTTTTCTTCTGTATGAAAGCATTCAGACCAAATGTTTCCAACAGCCAATACTGAAAGTCACTTGGCCCTCATCATATGGAAAAATGACAGAACTTCCATCATAAAATTGGCAAATGGCCAATATAATCTCTAGAATTAGTAGGGCTTGGGCTAAGATTTAATTTTCTCAATTCCCATGATTTTGCCCACTCTAACTCTCCACTGTTCTGCTTCTGTCCCACCTTCATACTATTAAATACTCACTATCTGATATCTTCTGACTATTTCTAAAATATACTTACCCTCTTCATCACCTTGAGGCTGAGTCTCCAATGCAGGAGCTGAGGCATCATCTGAATTCAGAATGGAAAAGATTTGCAAGGAGACTACAATTATGAGAGTAAGTTAAATAAGTGTGCATATATGATTAATGCTAATGATCTGTTCATAGCCCCCAAAGGTTAACAAAAACAACATATTACACACTTTACTTCAGTTTTTAAAAAAAAACACACTTTTACAAAGTTTTCCCTGAAGCTGTGGTTTCATATAATAAGGACAGTAAATCAGCATGTTAATTGACCACTGATTTGAAATGTTTCCTACTCTCAAAGAAGTAGGGACTGGGGGGAGGGGGATTGAATACTGGATTTTGATTTTGATCAAGAACTAGTATTTAAAGAGGATAAAAATATGGAGATATAATTAAAAGAAAGGCTAGCAAAAGAGAAGACAATGCAAGATAGAAGATTTAGTTAATTGAATGCAACAGAAAGCTTTAAATAAAAGATTGAGCTATTTGATGCAAGACAATATATTTGATACTCTCACTGTTTTCATAAGTGAAAAATACAGATTAAAGAGCTATTAAGTGAATTACTGTTGTACCAGATTATTATCCATACTTAGTTTTTCTACCTATTATTCACTATAAAATAGATTACAAAAGTGTTATTGTTGGAGTTTTTTTTAGTAGTGGGGGCAAATCGTTTGCTTTAGGTGGCTGTTTCTTTTATTAACTAATTAAATGAAAGATTGGAGATCAAAGGAATAAAATTATGATCTTTCAAATATATGTGTATATTTTAAACCAATCCAGATCTTAAAACTGAATTGTACATCATAGTTCTATATGAGATATATATATATATTTTAGTGGTATGAATTACACTACAATAAGTCACTGTTTCTTTTGAAAGTTTTTCTTCAAGAGGACCCAGACATCATTTGTTTCACCTTCTTTTAAGGATTGGAGTTCAAGAGAGAAAAAACATATTTTTTATAAAGAGAAGACATTTAAAAGTGATATAGAGTGAGTTCAATTAAACAAGTTTCTTTCTCTTTTTGCTGTAAGCTAAAAGTGAAGTCAGCAAATTTTTGGGTTTTTTCCCCCAAAGGGCACAAGCAAAAAAAAAATTCAAGACAAGTCAGGATTGCAATTGCAATTGAAACTACAGCAATGCAGTCCTTGAGAGAACATAGATTGATGGTAGTGTGTCCCTCTGCCTTTTCCATATTACCCACTAGTGACAAACTAAGTTCAGTTCTTTATTTTATATTATTTTTTTTCTTCTTCCCAAGTCATCCTCTCTTTGGTAGCCTATTCTCTCACTCTGCATTTGAAATCTCTCTTCTTTTTAGGATCAGTTATATATATATATATAGTATCTTAACAAAAATGATTTGGAAAAAGAATGAAAAATATCTGAAAAATGAAAACATATAAGATTCAAATGTCTGGCACCCCATGTTCTGTTGTTCCTCTGCTCTATGTGGGTCTCTCCTAGAATTAGAAGTGATCTCAGAAAAAGGAATTTGTTCCTTTTTCAATATGACTCTGTATGCAAGTGTTTTAATCTGCCACTACATTCACATAGCATTTGAATTAATATTTGCTCAGGAAGATGAAGAAGATAATTAAAAAACATCCACTACATTGGGTTGAGGAGTCTCCCATATTCTTAATGAGTTAGCCATGACACCAAGAGATTTAGCTTTCTGAAACAAAATCTTCATTTTGTATCTTCTCTGCTCTAGATCTTTCCATGATTCAAACAAATACTTTAGAGAACTACCAAAATATTAGGATCAGTCATCTGATCCAACTTAAATCCAAACAAGGATTCCCCTCTTCAACACATCTGATAAAGAGTCATTTAATCTTTGTTTGAATTGAAGAGATCACTACTGCTTCCCTCAGACACCCAATCAGTTTTGGATAACTAAATGTTTGAAACATTTTCTTACATCCAACCTCTGCCTACCTTTTTGTCAATTTTACCTATTGCTTCTAGTTATTTTCTCATGCTAACTTTCAACCTTAGTTATAGAATGTCATATCTGGAAGGTACCTTAGCCATCATTTAGTTCAAATCTCTCATGTTATTGATGAGGAAACAGAAGTCCAGAAACAGGAAATGCAGAGAGTCATGCATCTAGTTAGTAGTAGGAAAACTAGGAATAGAATCCAGGTCTTTAGATCACCAGTTTAATGTTACAGAATGTTAAATATATCTTAAAGTTCAATAGATCTTAGATCTAGAGCTGGAAATGATTTCAAAAACCATTTAGTATAGCCCCCTCATTTTAGAGATAAGGAAACATAAGTTGATGGTAGTAAAGGGACTTATGCTAAACTACATAGAAAATAAATATCTTCAGAGCAGGGATTCAAATCTAGCTTTCATAACTCCAAGTCTAATGGCCCATGTTGCCTCCCAGGAATGCTATATATCCTCAGCGACTAATCAAATCATACACACTGGAAAAACAAATTGGATGAACAATGCATATTGCCCAGATTATTATAATGAACTAATTAAATTAATCTATTAATATGTTTACCTTGAATAAATAGTATAGATGCTGGGCCTGGAACAGAGTAGAAGGGATTGGATTGGATATATATATATATAAAAATAAATATAAATAAATATATGTATATATGTACATACATAGACACACACATACACTCATACATATTGATAGGCAAGAGATATGTTGTTCATTGACTTGCATGGCAAAATCTGAGCAATAGACATTCTTCATTCATGTTTGTTTGTTTGTTTTCCTATGTGAATGGTTAAACCAAATTGTTTTGAATGGTTATGGAATTATTCTAAGAATATTTGTCCTAAAAATAATTTAGTGCAAAGTGAATTTACCTAAAATAATTTCTCAGCCTATGTGGAAACCTAAAATAGAGTTTATGTTAATTATAGGGCTGGTTTAATAACTGAGATTTTAAAAGAACTCATTAAGTATCAGGGTAGGGAAAGGAGAGGTGAAGTAAAGGGTCAGAATATGGCTAAAGAAAGAAAGAAAAACAGAGAAAAAATGAAAAGCATTAGCAGGGTATGCTATGCCCAGCTAATGTAATTATAGGTGAACAGAATGGTAAAAAGTAAAAGGATAAATCATTTATACTGACTCCATTTTTATCAGTCACTGGCAAGAAAAGTGTGTTGCATATGGGAAAAATTATTTCTCAGCACGTTTGGCCTCAGAGAGTCGTTTGGAAATGAACCAGTCATCTAAACATAAGTGAAATTAACAAAGCCTGACACCTACCATTGGCTCAATTCACACCTGTTTAAAGTGGAATTAGATAAAATAAAGACTTTAAAACATACATGTATTGAATTAAATGTTATTTGCTTAGTGGATGCAAGTTTATTTGAAATTTTAAATGGGTTTCTGTGCTACCATGTAATACATCGACCTAGCAGGATATTTTTAATCAAGTGTAACACCTTTTGTCATAAACTGAGTGTGAATGGAAAAACTCAGAAAGCTTGTCCAATTTCATACAGAAAAACAACAACAACATATATAGCAAGATTTGAAAGATAATCAGAGAGAAAGAAGAAAGAACAACATTGTTATACTCAGCATTTATGCATTTAATCCTATAACTTGAACACTCTGAGATAAATAATTTAAGGGATTATAGAGGAGAGGCAAAGAGGCTGTTTTGTTCCATTAATTAATTATTCCTCATTCTGAGGCTGGATTTAAATGTCAATATGTTTTTTAAATTGATCAAGATGTAGAGAGAAAAGAAAAGGAGAGTCTTGATATAATGCTGGCTGATAATTATGTACAGAAGATTTTAGTTCTGAGAGTAAATGAAGAATTAATACTAGTCTAGCTATATAATATAAAACTGATTTGTGTTATGTAATGTAGGCTCTTTCATGTTGTCAGAAGGAAATGGAGAAACTGTCCTCATCTACACAAATTCAGTAGATAAAAATATCCTAAGATAATGGTAAGGGACCATTATTTTTCAATAAAAGTTCAGCATTTGGCCTAAATATCACAGAATCCCTTGAGGTCATCAGGCACATCTACCACTTATACAAGAACCTTCTTTGCCTGAAGATCATTAGTGACAGGAACTCAAAATCTCCTAATAAAGCCTGCCCTATTTGGGGACAGCTCTAATGTTAATTAGATAATTAATATTAATTAATTTACCTAATATTAGGTATCTGTTCCATGTGGGCCTTAATTTTCCTCTTTGCAAGTATTATTCATCACTCCTAGTTCCTTCCAATATCTTAATATAATAATTATCTTTACTTTGCCTTTTCCATTTTCTCTCCCCCAAATCTCTCCTGCAAGGTAAACATTCTTATTTGCTTGAGTGAACTCATTATTCTAGTTGGCATCCTATGGACATTCTACCCCTTAGTAATGTCTTTATGAAAATGTGCCAAGAGCTAAACATAACCCTACCAAAATGTACAACTATGACACCTTATGTATAGCAGGACTAATATCTTCAGTACCCGTATTTACCTTTCTTAAAGCAACCTAAGTTCACTGTGGCTCTGAGGAGCTATGATATACTGTTGACTCACATTCAGCTTACTCACTGGAACCCTCGGGTATTTTACATAAAAAAACTACTGTCTAAGTATATATTTAGTTAATGACTAAGTGAATTCTCTTTCTTTCACTCAAGATTTCTGTTTATTTTTCTCTTTACCAGGAAGCTAAGTTGCATAGCAGATACAGTGTTGGGACTTAAGTCAGGATGATCTAAATTTAAATCTAGCCTCCAACACTTAATAGCTAGCTGTGTGACTCTGGGTTACTTAACCTCTAACTCTGTTTCCTCAACTGTAAAATTGGGATCATAATAACATCCACAATCCCAAGATTGTTCTGAGGACTAAAAGATATAATAATTATATAGCACTTAACACTTAAGTGTTAAGTGCTGAGGTAATAATTAATGAGATAATAAATAATGAGATAATAATTATATAGCACTTAACACTTAATATTCGGCATATAACAGGGACTTAATGAATGCCTGTTTCCTTTCCTCCTTGACTCTATGAATACCAGGTTTGCTGACTCTTATCTTGCAACCTAACATTCTTTTTCATTGCAGATATTCCTATTCCTTATTTTTATAAGAATTTTTGTATTAAACACATAACAAAATAGATATCTATTTTTTTCAATAATTTGTATACATTCTATGTATAAAGTAAGGGAAAAGAGGTTTGAAACAGCCAGATGGTATAGTGGATAGTTAACTAGATTAAATATAGAAGACCAGAATTCAAGAGGTATCTCTAGTTCCCCAATGATCCTGGGTAAATTACTTAACTTCTCAGTGTTACCCCCAAATTGTAAAGCAGATCTGCTTTGACAGAAGGAGTTTTTTCATCATAAATCCCCACTGTAGGTTATTGATCTATAATGGTGTCAAACTTAGAGAAACAGGAATCACCAAACCATATGTAAGGATTCTAAGGGGTTGTATATTGACTTAATTTTAAAATGCAATGATATATTCTTTGATTCAGCAATGTCTCTACTGGATTTGTATCCCAAAGAAATCATGAGAAAAGGAAAAGGATCCACATGTGCAAAGATGTTTATAGCAGTCCTTTTTATAGTGGCAAGGAACTAGAAACTGAGTGAATGCCAATCTGTTGGGATATGGTTGAATAATTTACACTATATAAATGTAATGGAATCTTATTGTTCTATAAGAAATGTTCAGCAGACTAATTTCAGAAAGACTTGGAAAGACTTACATGAACTGATGCTAAGTGAACAGAACCACGAGAAGACGGTACATAGTAACAACAAGATTATGTGATAATCACTCTGATAGATGTGGTTCTTTTTGAACAATGAGATCTGAGGCAATTCCAATAGGTATGGGATGAAAAATGCCATCTGCATCCAGAGAGAGAACTATAGAGACCAAATATGGATCAATGTATATTATTTTCACCTTTTGTTGTTGTTTGATTGATTGATTGTTTTTTTTTCATTTCTCATGTTTTTTTTTCTCTTATGATTTGATTTTTGTGTGTACGTGCAATATGATGAATATAGAAATATGTTTAGAAGAATTGTAAATATTTAACCTATGTTGGATTGCTTGCTGTCTTAGGGAAGGAGAGGGGGAAGAGAGGAAGAAAAATCTAGAATACAAGGTTTAGCAGAGGGGAATGTTGAAAACTAATTTTATATGTATTTAGAAAAATAAAATACTACAAAACTTTTAAAATGTCATTCTATCTATGTTTTATTGTATTTTTTATTTTGTTTAATATTTCCAGCTCCATTTTAATCTTGTTAGGGAAGCACCTGGGAATGTTGGAGGCCCCCATGCTGCCCGTTTGACACCTCTGTTCTTAATCAATGAAATGCATGATTCTATGAAATCACTTATTCCCACCCCCCAATTTTAAAAATGGGCTCAATATAAAAGGAATGTAAAGTATAGTTTCTTCTAGAATAGTTTAAATAGATCTCTTAAACCTAAATCAAATGAATAACATAAATTATTTAAAAGTTCTATAGTTGCTATTTCTTTCAGCCTGCTCAAATCCCACCTACAAGAAACTTAGCCTGCCAATCCATTAGGACCTTCCTCATCCCAATGCTATTGCTTTCCTTTAGAGATACTTTCCATTGACATCTTATATGCATGTATGCCTAGATGTTTGCATTTTGTCTTCCCCACTGAAGTGGGAGCTCCTTGAGAACACATTGTTTTTGCTTTTTTTATTTTTTTTTTTTTGAGGTGGGGCAGAGGAATAGAAATCCCTATTATTTAGCACAGTGTTTGGCATATGATAAACATTTAATAAAAGCTTGCTAACTAACTGGATGTTGCTAAAATTTTTTTCACAACTCAGTAAAACCAAATTACTTAACTATGTAATCCATACTGCTCTGAAGTATGTAATATTCAGAGCCTCTCAGCTTGTGAGACTCTCATTTTGGCATCTCTCAATCAGTAGATTGAGTAGACAGGGTAAGGAGTGAAGATATAAATTATTCATTCCTCTCTACTAGGAAGTAGTTTCTTCACCTAACTTACACCTTCACACAAATTACAATTAGCTGTAAAATTCTACTCCAATCTTCAGTGGAAAAAGAATATTTGTTTAATGAGCCATCTTGATCACACAAATGGATAAAACATGGACTTGGAATCGGGAAGACCTGAGTTTAAATCTGGGCTCAGACACTTACTAATTGACTACAGGCAAGTACTTAACATTTGTCTTTCTCAATTTTCTCAATTGTAAAATGAGGAACATAATTCCCAGGATTGCTGTGAAAATGAAATTAGATAATTAAGCACAATTCCTTGAACTTAATATGCATTTAATAAATTTTTGTTCCTTTCTATTCCCCTAATGAAATATGGTGACAGTTTCAATTTATGCTTGCAATGAAGATACTTCTTTGCTTTTCTGTATTAAACTAAAATCCATTGCCTTTCAAATTGCTTTTTGGCCTACTCTGACTTTAAGGATTCTATATGTTGGGGGTTTTTTGTATTGTGAGCTGTAATTGTTCTCTATATTATATATTCCTATTTCTGCTTGTCTTTAATAATTATAATAAGATAGTAGAAGAAGAAGAAGAAGAAGAGCAACAACAACAAGAAGAAGAATGTATTAAACCAAGAGAGAGTCAAATCACTTGAAAGTGGTTAGGCACTAGAGAAGAAAAAGAAAAAGAAAACGAAACCAGGATTAAAGATAGTTTAGTGAGTAGTGTGGTAGCAGGTAATATTTACCAGGATATAACTATCAAGATAATTCAAGATTGTAAAGCTACCAAGAACAAGATTTTGCTTGGATATTTGGAATACCCAAAGAATAAATATTGATCCAGGAAGCCTACATAAATTACAAAATAAATTTGTCAAGGTGATCTCTGAAAACACTTTTTAAAATGCATGTTGTAATTGTTGTAAAGTATTTTGGATTTTAATGTACTTCCCTACACTATAGGCAAGTTACCTTAAGCATAAGGTGAAATGCAGAAGTTTAATAAGAACAATAAAAACTCCATTCAGCTTTTAGTTAAATGTATTTTTAAACATTACATTTAGCTTATAGCTTCTAATAAATTTCCAAAGAAACTTTTCCTTAGGATAATAATGCATATAGAATATTTCCAACATCATTTAAAGATATTTACCTGTTTTCCCTGTGCCCTCTCGTTGAGGCAATTTTTCAGTAATAGAACCTAAAAACAAATTAAAATGAGAGAAAAAAAATCTTAGTATCGATTTGGCATGTCTTGCAATTCTTAAACTCTGTTTATGCTTTTCTGTGCCAAACTATTTACTAATTTTTGAAATTTTTGATATTTTCACATTTTCTGCCTTCTATAACTTTTATTTTATGTAATATTTATGTAGATTTTTGTTAAAATTTCAGAATAATGGTAGAGAAATTCACATTTTTTCTCTTTATATATTCAAAGCCTCAATGATAAGTGACAAGAGCAAAAAGATCCCTATATATATTTTTATGAGCATTTGTCTTCAGGAAATAGTGACAAGAAATTTTAGTAACATGGTATAGTCTCTTTGGTTTTGTTATGGTATTATGATAGGCAATGTGGCGTAAAAGAAAGAACACCGGATGTGGGAGAATCAAAAGACTTGAGGTCAAATTCTGCTTTTGACATTTATTTGGTTTGTGACCTTTGGGAAATTCTTTAATCTCTCTGAGCCTGTTCCTCATCTGAAAAATGGATTGAAAATATTTATAATAATACTATACAGAATTGTAACAATCAAAAAATACAAATATATTAAGTATCTTATAGCCATAAAACATTATATAGTTGTGAACTATTTTATTATAAAATATAATTAACTGTATCCTGTTTCAAAGAAAAACATAGTATTTTAAACATCCCTTTGTCTGGAAGAATGCTTTTATCTTAAATTGATTAATATTTGAAATATCCAAATGTTTCTTCTTTTAAAGTATATTATAAAAAATAAAACCTTTGAATCTGAATGCTACAAAATTATAATAAGCAATGCTGGCATTCCAAGAAGAGAGAAGTAGGCAAGTTTCTTGTTTCTTTGCAGAGTTAAGTAACTGGGTATAGAACAATGCTTGTGTCAGCTTATTTCCATATTTTAGTAAATTATCCTGAACTACTTTTTAGTATTCTTTTTTTATTATTTTTAAAAAATATCCCTGTTGAAACTAAAAGTCAGAGGATATCAAGTCACACAATGAAATATCAAAGTGAAGACCTTTTAGATGCCAGAGAAACATTTTACACCCTGAAAAAGACATTCGTCTTTAATAGCTCAATTCCATCTGCAAAGACTGAAATTATTAATTTGCTCCAGAGCACTATTACTCTAATGTCCAGCTACTCGCCCACATACGACCCAATAAGAATCTGGAAAGTGTAATCAGACTGAATACCATAAGAAAAATTATTTTACTTCATTGAGATTGCCCCACTTCTGAACCATGAAGAATTGTTGAACAAGAAAGATCACACATCTCTCCACTCTTACCTAGAAACTTTAAAATAAGTCAAAGAGAAATGACTTTTGTCAATCTTAAATTAAGGGGTTTGTCTTTTCTGATAAGAATATTCACACTCAAGTTTTCTTGGGTTTTTTTTTTGTTTTTTTTTTTTTTTTTTTTTTTTTAGGGCACTATAAAAACCAGCTTATTGAAGAACAAGCCTATGGAGTCTAGGAGATAAAACTCTCCAGCAGAAATTCTAAGTCGAATGTGAAAAGCCGGGGCCGGATGATCTATCTAGCCCATATTGGCAGGAGATGCCTAGTGGACGAGAGACCTACTCAGCTTAGCCCAGAGATAGTGCAATCTACCCTATCCAGAGTAGCAGCAACTAAGTCAAGTGAGAAGCCAGCTCTGAATCTGAGCAACTCAATATTAATCCATTCAACTAAGATGCTGAGACCTGAAAGCAACCTGGTTCTCAGGGTGCTGAGAACGAAGTACAAACAACAACAATAACATTCAACATAAATACTACAATCCATAGAGAACTTCATGTGGGCCTTCCAAAGAAAGAGAAAATAGCTAGGCTCTGCAGCTCTAGAGTTATGTTACCTTGTGTTCCCTACATACATGCCTTAACTTTATAATTTACATTGTGTGTATTCTTCCTCCCATAGACTCTATGAGTATTGGAGGAAGAGTCCACCTAAGATTTTGAAGGGAATATTTTATGACTGTTGATACTATTTGACTCAATGTTTTTTGTAAAGAAAGAAAACTAAGTCTACTGCCTGATTATTAAATGGAGATATACCAATAGGGTTATACCTGGAACCATGATTATAATACTAGCCATTTTTTCTTGAGACCTAATTGTCCTGTGCCACAGTTGGGGAAGTTAGCTTGACAGAATGCTCCATGTTATTATAAGGAATTGTTGTTTTAAAGGGAAAGGAGGAAAGATATGTTGAAAATGTAGATGATCTAAAAGCAAAAGATTGAAAAGCTGTTGTGTTGTTTAAAATGTCTTTAAAAATTATAGATTTTATAATTTCAGGAAGGCTTTTCCATAATCTCTCTGCTTGTAAATAAGTCATCCTTGGTAATGAAGGATAATAAGAAATAGTGACATTTTAAAAGGATAGTTACAGATGTGAGACCCTCCTAATTCCCCATCCCATTTGACTTTGAAACTAGATAATCCCCTCACTCAAGTGGGCATTTATTGGAACAATATTAGAGCCAAATACGTTTGCCACCATCAGAACTGAAGAGAAGAGAGATGAAAACATAAAGTAGAAAGTAACAAAATTATTTTAGAAAGAAGATGGAGAGCAAAAAATTTGTCATATTCCAGGCATTAATGGAATGGAATAAAAGACTGGCTAATAGATTGTTGGTTTCTCTTCAGAGTAACCTGCGGTTTCACATATGTTTGATGGGCCACCCATTTATCACTGTCACTTTTTTGCTTTTATAGCATCTATATTTGTGACCTCAATGTTACCACTGTGGAGAAATCATCAAAAAGAATAACATGAAACAATTTGAATTCACTTTAAAGCAAAGTTGTTGATTTATCACTTTAAATTTTAAAATTAAAAACATATATCTTTCACCTGATTTAATTTTCACTTGAATTTAGAAAATTTTGTAAACAGCCTAATAGTTATTATTGTCATGATTATTCTTGTAACTTATGTTTTTTCAATACATATAAATATATTGCATGGATATATTCAGAAAATTTAAAGTGCTTATTATTTGTTTCAGCTGTGGTTGTAAGAAATGGAAAATACCACTTGGGTTATAGCAGAAAGTCATAATTTAAGATGACAGAAATAAACTGACGACTAAATAATTTAAATGTTTAAAATAACTGGATTTTTGTAAGAAATTATATAGATATAGATATATAGATAGTAGAAACAAACATTTTTAGGTAAACATATGAGGTCACATACTGAGAGTATTAGTTGTATATTTCATGGGAAAAATACAGATGTATAGACCACTGTTTTGACTTGGAAATTCAGTGACAGCAGAGGTTAAGACAGCTAAGTGGTTAGATTTAGTCAGTGTTTAAATATTGTTCTAAAACTGAGCAAACCATGAAAAATCATATTAAAATTTCCTTTGACAAAACCAGCACATCCAAATTTTTAAAGGTCATCAATATATCATTGTCCCAAGCTAAGACTGTTGATAATACAAAATAATTAGCCTCTACCTAAGCATTGTAAAATAATATTATACACTATCCAGTAACAATAATATATAATAATAATAGGAAAAATAATAACTCATCCAAGATATAAAAGGAATAATAGTATGTATATTTTTTGATAAGGGCAGAGATCAAAATACAAAGCTTTGGGTATTATCTAACTATACCTCCCAGGTATAGTTCTTTTCTCAAAGTTAACCAATATAATTATTAAATAAATATAAAATTATCACCAGTCTCTTGATCCAACTTTCTCATTTTAGGCAGTCTTGATTTAAATCAATCTTCTATTGATGTAAGATCTTATCAACATAGATACTTCTTCCACTGCAATAGATCAGAGCTCATCCTACAGCTTCTCTTCCTACAACTTCCTTAGATTTATTTATAAAATGGCAGGTCTTCTTAAGTCCTTTATCATTTCATGGATATTTGTAGGCATTCAACTATGATCCCTTATTCTTGCTATGTAATCAGTCCATTTTCTTTTCTAATCATGAAAGTCTTTGATGACATCTTCTATGCCATTTATTTTTAAAATTTTGTTCTCATTATCTTTATACTATTAAAAATTATTGAGAATTTGTCAAAAGAGTTTTTGTTTATGTTGATTATATTTATAGATATTTACTATATTAGAAATAGAATCTAATTTTAAATGTAGGCCCTAGGAAAGGGTTTCAGAGACTCCCCCAGGATTCTGTGGACCACAATTTGAGAACTACTGGTCTATGCTACTTTTAGGAAATAAATCATATTTGGCAATATGCTATAGGCCACTTAAACCTGCCATACATCTGTGTTTGTTCTTTGGATAATCTGCAATTGTCATTCTCCTGAGTTATGGTAACATTCATAGACATATAGCATCACCACATTACAACAGCTAGCCTTTGGAGATAATTAAATATACTGCAAATATCCCTTGAGCCAAGTCTCCTGGTTTTTATTCTAATCTATTCTCAGTTCATTGTCCATTTGTCATGTCTGCTCATAATATGTGTACTAATCTATTTAGTGGCATGCCATGATCTGACCACCATGTAACGATGGTAGAACAGTGGTAGAATAAGGTTAAGGGGTCAAAAGATCATATAATGGTTAGATCATATGCAAATATTACCCTGAATTATCCATTTTTTAATGTTTGACCTTTATCTAACAGTCACTGAATGGATCAATGTCTGAAAAGGCTAAACAATATCTCTATTAATGTTCTCACTATTAATAGAAGCAGAAGATCCAAAGAAATGAAATCTAAATGAAAAGATAGACAACTAATAGTTTTGTTGGGCAAGAGAATGACATAATAAAAAAGTTTATTTCATTGTGTAGTCAAAGAAAAGATATTGTTCCAAAGAAATTTGAAGGGACCTTAGAATTTATTAAGGCCAATCCCTTAATTTTAACAATGAGGAAATTGAGGTGACAAAATGTTAAATGACTTGCTTTGGTCACACAGTGAAATATCAGAGCCAGGATTCAAACTTAAATGAGCAGTTAACTCTATTCAAGATGCCTGCTAATTCCAAAGAACAGAAGCAAAAAAAAAAAAAAAATATTCATCATTATCTATTCATTACCATGATAACTTGAATCATTCCAGATTTTTTCAAAAGTTATAGTCTATTCTTTAAATGTAGGAAAGAAGACTCCAGAGCTTCCCTAAATAAGTAGGCAATTAAGATGCTTAATATGTAATTTATCTTATGGTACAGATGAAAGATTTGCTGAGAAGTCATTTAGTCAATCCCAATGCCGCTAGGCAGAAAAGAACTCTTTCCTTCTGCTTCCCAGTTTCCCAATGAAAGTCCATTTTTGCTTAGTCTGTCTTCAGGGAAGATGGAAAATAGCTTAACCTTATTCTCAGCAGTATTAACTCAAGCATGCAAACTAAAATGTGCCCAAGAATGAAAAGCAATTTAATACTATTTTTTTTCTTTTCTTTCTATATTTTCGGGAAATTTGTGTTGGTGGGAGAACATTGGAGTATGTTTGGCATAGTCAAGAATCTTGTTTTTAAAGTAGGAAAAGAGCCTAGAGATTGTAAGAAAGGAAGAGATAAGACACTAGTGAATGTGGAGTAGAACAAGGAAGATTTTATAAACCTCGGGGTATATGAATATATTCATCAGCTTATAAAATCTTCCTTGTTCTACTCCACATTCACTAATGTCTTATCTCTTCCTTTCCCACAATCTCTAGGCTCTTTAGGAAGAGGAAGATGAGTGATATTTTTAAAGAACTTTATTATATATTATATATCACTCATCTTCCTCTTCTTAAAGATACATAATTCTACTTCTTTCAGTCTGAGATTCTGTGAAATCTCACTCAATTTAAATTTTACTTTTTTCAGCAATTAGTATATGTATTGCTTGTGAAGGAAACCACAAAACATATAATGGGGGTGGGGGGGAATGCTACAGTTTAGGGAAGAATAATGAGCTATTAAGTCTCTCATTTCTAAGAATAATTGTTTCAAATCAACTAGACTAGTCTAGTAGTTGCAAGATGGTGCCAAAGCCAACCCCCATGCAATACATAGCATTATGCTAAATGAGTTGGTGGTCTAAAAACATCTTGTTTCACAAGCTCTAAATGCACTTGAAAAATAAATAAGAAAAGAAAGATCTGTGATACTGACTGTTAAAGGAGAAGTGAGTGCATTTAATGAGGTCAGATCTTTGTGCTAAGCACTTGTTTAACATGCTGGATTGATCGATCCATCAGCACAAAGTTAAACAAGCCAGTCTGTGGTGATTTATCCATCTCTGGAATTCTTAAGTCTCTGGGACAGATTTATAATGCCAGATGGCTTTTCTTTGGCAAAATATACCCACAGGCCCCAGAGGGCTATGTACTTACTATGTTCAGTGAACCATTTTTTTTTTCATTTTTGCAAACATCATAGTTAACTCTAGACAACCTGAAAGCAGGTATCTCAACTTAGGTGACATTCTCCATTATAAGCCTTGCCTGATCACACAGCTGTTAATGTTCTTTCTTCTTCAAATTATCTTTTATTTAATTATCTGGTTGTGAGCAGACCTCTACACATTATAAACAAGAAATTGCCTAGGAGAACAGTGGAAAGGATGTTTTCATAGACATGGACCACTCACGTAACAAGAGCAATGGATAAGTTACTGACAGCCAACTTGTCCCATTCTTTCCTTAATGTGTCAAGAGAGCCAGAGGAGAACAGCCAAATTGATGGGTGGATACGTCCTAACTCTTCAGACAGAGCTTATGGGAGGCCAAGGGCAAAACTCACATAGCATGGGCAAGGATGGACAGACTGTGATCAACAGACAGGAACAATCACATTGATGAGATTTCCAGATTCTCTAAATTATTACAGAAATTTAGTGCTCCTTACCCCTTCTGCAACTTTCAAGAAGAAATATGAGCTCCTTGATGGCAGAAACAGTTTTTTTTTCCCTTTTGTCTTTGAATGCCCAGTGTCTAATACACAGTAGAGTTTTTTAAATATTATGTTAATTGAAATAAATTAAAATATCCAACTTATATCTATAAGTGTAGCTCTCTATTGAAAATAACTGGACTTAGGTTGGTTTAGTTATTTCATCTTTCTGAGCAAATCAAATTGCCCCAGAATTGAATTCAAAGGTTATATGAAAAGTAGACTATATGCATAATCCTAAAGCTCAAATTCACCTTAATCTTTTTTTGAAGCCACACAGATGTAGTCACAACTCTTGCTTGAAAGGAGACAGATAAGAAAGGAAGTCTTTCTTCTTTTCTAGCGAGTCTAGGGAGTAAGAGTAAATCTCTAGAATAAGGATATAAAAATCAATTTTGCCTCTGCTATTCTTGTTCAGGGCTCAACAGAAGAGTCCCATGAGGTTTGTAAAAGAACAATCTATGGGGAATTGGTAGTGTTAGGTTCTAGTTCCAGTTTTGTCATTAACTACCTTCATGATCCTTGAGCCTTGTTTTTTTTTTTTTTCTTTGTAAAACAAGGGAGTTAAAATTGGCCTGGATAACATCTTGGGTTTTTATGAGTTCTAATATCCTAGGATTCTGTGAGAAGGGCAGTCATAAGATACTTTTGAAAGCAAAGTTAAATCATAAAGCAAAGTTAGTTTCACTAAGAAAACTTTTGGGAATCAAATATATTATTAATCATTGTTAATCACATGTATATAGAATAACACTCATTTTCTTAGCACTTTAGGACTGACAGATTTCATTGACCCCAGCAACTCTGAGAGAAAGGTAGTATAGGCTCCAGAAAGAATTTATATTATAGTCCCACTTTTATATATGAGAACTGAGAAACATTAAGTGACTTGGCCATGGACACATATCTAGATGTCAAATTCAAGATTCAGACAAAATCTTCAGATTGAAGTCTTGTTTTTTTGTTTTTTCAGATACACTTGGGTATATATGAAGAAAGACTATACACATATTGGTACATGTTTATTTATATGTGTGTGTATATATATATATATATATATATACATATATATGAAGGACTATATATACATATGTATATATATGAAGAAAGATTATGTATGTATATGAAGGACTATATATATATACATATATTGTATATATGTAAAAAGACTGTCTCAAGATTCTTTGCATACACATATGTATTTATATGTGTTGCATATATAAATGTATGCATGTATATGTATAAATTCATGCATGTGTATCCACATAAATATAGGTACATGTAAAATGAACAAGAAATATCAATAAAAACAAACATTTAAATAGTAAAACAGAAAAAGAGGGCTCTATATTAAAATGAGAATTATTATGAATGGTTTGGTTTTCAATCTATTAAATCTAATAGTACAAAATTATCCTACTCACTTTTTCTGAACTTCAGCTCTTTCTATGTATTTTTAAAATGCTTTATTTATGTTTTTTTGGTTTTGTTTTTGAATCATATTATTTTCACCCCACTCTCCCCATTTCTAAATAAAATCCTTTCCCTGTTGCAAATAAAAACAGTCAAGGCAAAACAAATCCACACACTGACCATTTCAGAAAACATCTTATCCATCACTTCTAGTCCGTTATCTCTTTTCCAAAAGAATATTTCACCTTTAATTTTCTGAATCCATGATTTGTCAATGTATTCATCAGAGTTCTTATATATTTCAAACTATTTTCCTTTACATCATTTTAATAATATAATTTTTTCTCTAGCTCTTCCCACTTAACTCTGATTATGCATTTGGGATTATGCATATAATCTACTCACACACCGTTGGGATCGATTCTGTGACAATTTGATTTACCCAGCAACATGGAAGAAGTAAATAAACCAACCTAGTCTGGTTATCTTAAGTAGATAAATATATTGACAGGTATAAGAGGGATATTTCAACTCAGTTCAATTTGATACAAATCTCCCCAATGATGAATAAAATCACTCTTCCATTGTGGAAGAGTGATTCAGAATGTGAAAAATTCACATTAGGCATTATCATAGTCACAAGGACCCTTTATTGTAATGAAAAGGCTCATGAGCAAAATCAAACTAAATTAGCAACAAACTGTGACTCAAGGTTTTTCTTTTTTTATAGGTCAGAAGGAAGAGGGAAAGGGAAGTAAGCTTTTAACGTAAAGGATTAGAGAAGAGTGAGGGAGGGTCTTAATGAAGAACAACTCACATGCACATTATGTCTATGTGAGCAACTACACAATGAGACTGTCGAGTATGCCTTAGATATGCTAACGACAATCCCAGGAAATGTGCCTTACTTTGTGCATGCTATAGTTGACAATGGGAATAGGATGGACTTGATTAAAGTTCACATCATTCCTGAAAGTGGAGACAGGATGGACTAGGTTAGATTTCACATCATCAGGTTTATCTGAAACCATTATTTTGTCTTTTTCTTATACTGCAATTGTATTCCACTAAATTCATAAGTCATAATTTGTAGACAACTGGGTAGTGCAATAGATAGAGCACTAGGACCAGAGTTAGAAAGACCTGAATTCAAATATGACTTCAGTTACTAATTATATGACCTTAGACAAATCCTTTTACCTCTTCCTCAGTTTTCTCAAATATAAAATTTGGATAACAGTAGCACCTATCTTCCATAGTTACTGTGAAGATAAATTGAAATAATTGTAAAATGATTATACAGTTCATGGCACACAAGTAGGAGCCATATAAATGCTACTTATCTTTATTTTATTATTAGTTTAGCCATTCTCCAATTGATAGGCATCTCATTAATTTGTTTTTCTTTCCTGCAACAAAAAAAAATACTGTTATGAATCTTTTTTTTTTTTTATATAATGGGTCCTTTTCCTTTGTCTAAGACTATGCACAATTTAGTGACTTTGGGATACAGTTCCATAGTAATAAAGTCTTTGCACTACACCACCACTACCCCTTTAAAGAACAATCAGCTCCATCATAGCATAATCTAAATAAAAACTTTGTTCATCTGCAATACACAGTGTGGTCATCACTAGGAGATATTTGGTTATTATTCACCAGAGTAGAGAAACATTTTACAATAATTCCTGGCTACTAGTGTCTTTAACACTTACTTGAAGGAGGCACAGTATATTTTAATAATACAATAATTTCATTTGGAAGCTTCAGTTTCTCTTTACTATACCATCCAAAAGACTACTGCTTGTTCCTCAAAAATCTGTGTGATCTGCAGTATTTCAAAAGGATACTGCTCCTTTCTTCTTTGATCTAATCTATGCTAAAAATTAAATTTACTGGATCTCTCTCATTAGAAACATTAGTTAAGTGATTAATGCCCATAAGTATTATTAAAAAAAACTTTAAAGAATTAAGAAGGTGATTCATGCTAATCATTTCCTAAACTCCTCTACAGTTGTTTTGTATTTATCGTAGGTATTTTGAAAATATTTACCTATGTGCCAATTGCCTTCCTCAAGAAAATATATTTTTAAGAGCAGCAGGATTTTTTTTTATTTTGGCATATTTATTCTTAATTCCAAGCACAGTGTTTGTCACATAATAGGTATCTAAGAATGCTTATTTATCAGTTGATTATTTAAAAGTATCACCAGCAATATTTCAATTCAATTCACTTCACTAAGTATTCAATTTGCTAAGTGTCTGCTATGAATACAACACTGCTAAGCATCATTTAAATCGTGGGAAATCTCTATCTTACTCTTTAGATTCAGTCGTCACATTCTGGCCCAACAGTCACCCAAGCAAGATAGTTGGAAATGAGTAGAATAAAGTCTGTAACTGCTGGGGGTAAAGCATCTACCTCCCATTCATTACTCAGTTAAGTCAGGTCAATTTTGAGAAAGGAAAGTAACTAAAGAGCATTTTGCATCTATTCATTTTTAAAATCCCTAATAACTACACAAAGCTTTTATTCATAAAAAATATTGAAATGCAGGAAAGGAAACCTAGACTCATGTCACTCCTGCACACTGAGACTTTCAATGGCATTCTATTGGTTATTTTATTATCCAGCATTATTAGCATTAAGGTATTCAAAATAGTCTGTTTTCTAGATAAACTGACCTATTCAAGCACCAAAACGAATTTTTAAATTTTAACTATTTTTCATAGATATCAATTCAGTTGAACAATTAAATCAATATTAATTAAGTACTTACTATGGGTAAAGCACTCTGATGGAAGAAAATGAAGAAATAAAACAGTTGCTGTCCTTGAGATGTTGACAATCTACTCACATCATGTTTTGTTTTTAAAATAAGCGATACACTTCTGTATTTTCTTTAATGGGGTATGCTGAATTTTGATTTTATTCTCAGTTATTGCTATGAATGTCAACAATTACAATTATGAACATCAATTATTATGAATGTTGATAATAATTCAAATATACTGAATTTTAATTTTATTCTTAGAGTCATTGTTATGATATCAATAATTATAACTGCTATCATCAATTCTTCCCTCTCACCTTAAGTGTTAAACAGTTGTGTCCAAATTCCATTGGATGTAATTTATTAAACATCTTATGACCCCTGTCATCATCTCAGCACAGCTTCATACTTCCACTACCCTGTTATATTTTAACTGTTTAATTAGCCCTTCTACCTCTATTTCCCATCTTCCCCCAATTTACATTTCATATCAGTACTACCTCATGAATTTTCTCTACAGGAAGGAAAGAAATAAATTTCTGTTAAGTATCTATCATGTCAGGCACTGGTGCTTTACAAACATAGATCTCATTTGATCCTCAAAATCTATACTGGGATTATTTCCATTTTATAGTTGAAATAGACCAAGGTTAAGTGACATTTCAAGTCACACAACCAGTAAGTGTCTGAGACCAGATTTGAATTCAGTTCTTCCTGATTCCAGATCCAGTTGTCTACTGGCTATATAACTTATAGTCCTAATAAATAGTTCTGGCAGTGACATTAAGTTCAAAATCTTTCAGTTACTCCTTGTCGCCTTGCAAATAAGGAGCACATATATTGTCTGATATTGCAGGTCCTTCCTAATCTTACACCAATCCTAGCTTTTCAGCTTTATATCATACTATTATTCCATTCCATCCTTTATACCTGACCTCTCTCCTTTATACCTGTACAGTTGCTGAAATATCATACCTCCCTCTCCTCTGTTTTATCATCTTTTAAAGCCAAGAACCAATGCCACGTTCTCTAGGAAGCCATCCTTAACTTCCTTATGAATTCCACAAAGCACTTTATTTTCACCTTTCTAATGGAGAAAGGCTAACCTCAGAAAGATCTTAGTTCAAATACAGCGTCGGACAATTGCTAGCTGTGCCATCCTGATCAAGTCACTTAATCCCTCTTTGTCTCAGTTTTCTCATTAGTAAATGTGATAATAATCCCACCAGATTTGTTATAAAGGATCAAGTGAGACAATAATTGCAATTAGCACAATGCCTGGGACATAGTGCTATATAAATGTTAGCTATTAATAATAATGATAACAGTAAGGTTTTTTTCATATTTTTTTTATCTCAAATCCTCTTACTAGACTACAAAATCTATGAAAAAGATAGCATCTTGCCTAAGTGGCCAATAAATGTTTGAATTAACATCTGCCCTCAGACATTATTAAAACAACTGGGGTATTTTGCTCCTAATTAAATGGGCCAAACAGTTATGAATTGAAACGATGTTTTAAAAATTCTTTACAAAGAATAGCTAGAAACTGTACAATATTTCAGAGTCCGATTCTTTTTGTACATCAAAATAATGGTTTGGACATGTATACCTATTTTGTATTTAATTTATACTCTAATATATTTAACATGTATTGGTCATCCTTCCATCTAGGGGAAGGGATGGAGAGAAGGAAGGGAAAAATTGGAACAAAAGGTTTGACAATTGTCAATGCTGTAAAATTACCCATGCATCTAACTTGTAAATAAAAAGCTATTAAAATAAAAAAAAAAGAATAGCTAGATAGATAGAGCATCAATCCTGGAGTCAGGAAGACCTGAATTCAAATCTAGCTTTAGATACCTAACACATACTAGCTGTGTGATCCTAGGCAAGACATTTAACCCCAGTTGCCTTAATTTTTGCAATTGTCTTGCAAAAACAAACAAACAAAACCAAAAAAATGAATTTTTTTGCAAGCTTCAAACACTATATACATGCCAGTTATCATTATGATTATTTGAGTTTTTCTTTATGCTTTTCATGGTTGCTTAGTCTCTCTATGGAAAGTTCCACTATCACTTCTTGCTTTTGGGGGCAACTAGAGTACCTACCTACATAACCAGCTATTTTTTTCTCTTCCACTTTACTGATTTACTCCATAAATCAAATAAACTGGAAAATAATCAATAGACTTAGAATATGGACATAAAGCATTATGCTATGTGTAAATTCAATGAACTCTGTTGCATATTGTGCAAATTTTTGCTTTGACATTCTGCTTGCTTAATTTCCACAAGGTATTATGGAGTACAACAATCACTGTTCTTGAATTTAGGAGATCTTGCTTTGAATCCTATCCCTGCCATTTACTAGATATGTGACCCTCACTTAATCCCCCTCAGTCTGCAAAATAGTGGTAATAATAAGCTTACACCATCTCAAAGTGTTGCTGTAAGGAAATGTGCTTTATAAAGTCTTAAAGGGTTATAGAAATATGAACAGTTATTATTTCTGGCTTTTGGCTGTGTTCAAATAGTTGAACTTGCCAAAGAAGTGACCACCAAATAGGTGAAATGAAGTACTAAGAAGAAGTATTTAGATCTCCAATTTTAAGTCTGACACTAACTCCAGAGCCTTCAATAAATCACTGTCTCTCACAGCTTTTTTATTTCAAAAAAAGGTTCCTCTAAATTGAGACCATTTCTCTTTTTAATAATTTGAATTAAAAAGTATGGAAAACATGATATTTGCATGCAGAAATATAAGTAAGGAATACTTGATCAGGTTTTTTATATTACATTCATATAAACTGGTGATGGCTTCAATTATAGAGTCCAAAACCAAATTCAAAATAACATCTATAAAAACAAATTGAAGATGAAAATAAGAGAGCAGTTCACAGTCAAAAGCACTTTGCTTTAATTAGCAGAAAAAACCCACCTTTGAATCCATTTCATTAATCTGATAAACACAAGGAAATATATTTTAAAAACTAATTATGAATGAAAAGAACTTGTTCCATTCAAATATGTATATGTATGTATATGTATATTGTGCTGGCATACATACTATATATATAATATATGTTAACATAATATAATAACAGTACATGTTAATAATATGTTTTAAAGTTTAAAACTATCATAAGACTTTAGGAACACAATATATATTGGTGTACAAGTGGTTTATATTTATAATTTTGTCCTCAGCAGAAAATTTATTTAGATCAATTTAAAGCTGGTCAAATTTGAGGCTTGAGAAAAAAAAACTAGAAAAATAGTTGTGTAATAATAATAATGAAAATTCCTTTTTTTATAGAGTTAATTGAGAACTATGTTGATTTCTGAAATGTGCATGCACACATATATAACTATACACACATATACACATTCATTATTTGTGTTAATGTAGATGTGTGTATTGTGTTTATTACATACACATTTTTATATGTTCTTGTGTATATGTATGTGGAGGGAGAGAGAAACACAAAGACATATACAGAGAAACATAGAGAAAAGAGGCAGAGAGAAAATCAAGCTAGATCTCTGACCAGGTACAATTTGAGTTGCCTAATTTAATATGGGGTAGTTCATTTTTATCATATTTTATCATTATTTTAGTTCATAGGATTCCCTAAAAAGAATTAAACTTTAAATTTAAATAAATTGCCTAAATAGGCCAAATTATAAATGATCAAGCCTCTTAACTGGACCTTAAGAGACTGAAAAGGCCTATGCTCAACATCTTAACAATGTACTGATGGTAAAAATATTTTCTTTTGTAATAACTGAAATTCCTTTCAAGTTCAAAAGCTTTTCTTTAAGGTCTAGCCATGTCTTTTGGCTAACATAAAAGTGCACTTAACTTTGAGAAATCTAAGATCAAAATTATTATTGTTTGAATATTAAGAATTTCATCTGTGAATATTATAGAGGCAACAAAAAGGTGCTAAGCAGGTTTATTCTCATTTTCATTATATATTTCTGATTCCCTAGATCTTATTTCTGACTTTTTTAAGTCTTACTGAATTAAGACAAATACATGTTTGCAGTTTCATGGATATCCTTTTGGAGCTGGGCAGAACTAACAAATTCAACAATTCATGCACCACTTGAATAGAGACCAATTATTTCATATCAAAGATATTTTTGTAAAATATTTCTCACTTCACCTGGAAATACAGTTATAGTTTTGTTTTCTGAACTTCAGTTTTCTCCTTAGGAAAATGGAGGTACTAGATTAGATATTTGCTAAGGTTCTTTTAATTCTAAATTCTATGGGGAAAGTGTAATTTGGGAGAGAAAGATTTTATTTTTAATGTAATTTCTTATAAACTGAAGCTTCAGAGCTAAGGAAATAATGTTCTGGGAAATATTAAAGTTTTCCTTTCATTCTTATCCTTGCTAAATTGAAATGAGGAAACTTTATATTGAAAATTTAAGCACATCTTGCTAAGCCATAGTATGGAACACTAAAACAGTAGCAGTGTTTATACTATTGTGTTGATTTTTAATACATGAATGTTCAAAAACAATTTTTATATTTGAAAAATAAATGAATGAGTACATTAAATATCTGATTAGTTATTTAATGGAATAAAAATTAAATTAAATGAAGGGGTTCATTTTTAAATTTGTATGAAAAAATACTAACAACAACATAAGATTATTAAATATCTCAGCGCATCCAAGCTCTGTTCCTACCTTCCCAACTAGTGAAAATAAAATATATTGCCTTCTTTTCTTTGTATAAAGCTCTTCTCCCAAATCATAGAGAGTATCACATAACTATCGTTAATATTTCAAAAACAATTCATCTTATGCAATAAAAGAATAAATGTTATAAAAAGACAAAGGATACAGTTAAGAGATTGTTACTCAGAGATTAAGAATAACATTAGATAGAGCCAGAGAGCCTTCAACAGTTTTCAATCTGTTTTACCCAAGGCCATTAGATTTTCAATTCTTCTTTGGAAAAAAAATTAAGATTTTGACATAGACCTATTGCTAGACTTGCACTCGGAAAGATTTGAATTTAATTCCTACCCCAAATACTTAATAGCTGTGTGACTCTGTGAGAATGATTTAACCTCTCTGTCACTCAATTTCTTCAAATCTGTAAAATGGGAAGTGCTGGGGCTAGAATCAAGAAGCTTTGAGTTCAAATCCAGTCTTAGTTGTGTGAGCCTGAGCACTTAAACCTCTGTTTGCCTCAGCTTTCTCAATGATAAACTGGGGTTAATAGTAGTATGTGCCTTCTAGGGTTGATGTGAGAATAAAATGAGGTGTGTGTGAAAAAAGAGATGAAAGAGGAAGAAGAGGAGGAAAAGAGGGAGGAGAACAAGCAAAAACAAGAAGAACAAGAACAGAAAGAAGAGGAGGAAGAAAAGGAAGAGAAAAAGAGAAGAAAAAAATGATGATGAAAAAAGAAGGAAGAAACAAGGAGAGGTAATGAAAAGAGGGAGGGAGACAAATAGACAAATAGATACAAACACAGACAAAGAGACAGAAACAGAGAAAATTCCAAGTATGGAAAATACTCAACACTAAGACACATAGATGTAAAATAAGTGTTCTGTGTGAAGAGCAGCAATCAGATTTTAGGGATTTTGGAAGAGAATAAAGCATGAGAAAACAGGAAGGATGGAAAGAGGATGAGTTGCAAATAAACAAAGAACTATATTTGATCCTGGAGGTAACAGGGAAACATTGTAACTAATTGAGCAGATTCATGGTTAGATATCCATTTCAGGTATATAAGTGAAGAAAATGTTGAAATGAAGAGATACTTGAGACAGGGAAAATAGTAAATAAGACTTTATATTAATCTATATGAGAGATAGGAACTGATTAGATATGTGAAGTGAGAGTTGAATTGAGGGTGACATCAAGGATGATAACTGGATAGCTGGAAAGAGGTTATGACCTCAACTGGAATAGGAAAGTTGGAATGAGAGGATAATTTTAGGGGAAACATGGCTTTTTTTCTGTTTTCAAAATACAAAGTCTGAAATGCCAAGTAAAAAGACAAGTTTGAAATTATCAAGGATAAGCTATTAAAATGAATTTGGGATCATTTTTCAAGATATAACATATAATTTGGAATAAAATACAAGCAGTATGAAATAAACATAAATGTCTTCTCATCTATACTTTGAAAAATAGAAACTTAAAGTACTTGAGGTATTCTGTGTTCCTTGCACAAGAAAGTGTACTACCTATAAATTGTGTTTGATAAAGTTTTGTCTATTATTTTTAAACACTACATTTCTCTCTGATTAGCTAAGATTTTTACAATGAGTTTCTACTCCCTTTTTCTGTGTATTGATGTCTTTAGATTTCCTTAAAAACACCCTTACTGCTGAGCTAAACAATAAAATTAATTAATTTGTAAACTATTCAAAAATTTGCAAAAAGGTTCAGTTTGCAATATATTAAACTACAGTTTGTCTTTAGGCCAGAAGTAAGATCTTGGCCACAGACCATAGTTACAGAAAAGAAATGAGATTAAAAAGATGAAACCATTCCCTAGTAATAGAAAACACGCTATCTGTTTTCCTTTGGGAAAGAAAAATCTTTCTTTTTTTAAAAGCTTATTTTCCCTCCATTTTTGTTTAAATGTACACAAATCACTTGAGATAGTGCAAAAAGTAGTGAAACTAAACACAAAAGACTTGGGTTTATGTCCCAAAAATGCCATTTGCTGCTATCTCTGTGTTCCTGAAAAAGTTACTTAACCTTTCGGGGGTTCAGTTCTTCATCTATAAAAAGAGAGATTGGAAATGTATGGCCCCTTCTAGCTCTAAATTTGTTATCTAATGGAAAACATAATTAAGGAACATAAATCAAATATGTACAAATGTAGAGATATTGATATTGATTCATCTGCTAGTACAAAAGGTTCCATTTGGATGGAAAAATAAACTGCATAAATCTGCATTTCACCATTATATTTCTCTTGAGGTTAGTATGACCTTGGCTCATGTAAAGAATCCTTGAATACCACACCATCTAGACAGGTAAAGTTTATGAATAAAGGTGTGAAAGTAGTAGATAAATTAATTATTCAGCTGTTCAGTGGATAAGATGAGATCTTATCCAGTCTCTAGTGCCTGTACACATATACACACAAACATGAATAAGTAGATCTATGTACATATATATACATATGTATGAATGTATCTGTGTATATACACAACTGTATAATGCATATTTATAAATAAAGATGTGCATCATGAATCTATTTACAAATATACAGATACATGTATGTATATTTGCACCTACATATAAAATAAGTATATGAATATTCATGTGTTATATACACATACACATATATGAACATATAATACAGACATATATACATACACAGATACAATAGGTGCTAATGTAACATATAATTTTGTTAGCATTATTCAGTTGTTTCAGTCATTGCTGGCTCTTCATAAGTCTAATTTTAGTTTTCTTGGCAAAGATATTGTGGTGGTTTTGCCATTTCTTTTTCCAACTTACTTTACAGATGAGGAACTGAGACAGACATGATTAAGTGACATGGTCAGGGTTATATAGCTAGTAAATGTCTGAGACTAGATTTGAACTCCTGAAGATGAGTTTTCTTGATTTTTAAAACCAGTGCTCTATCCACTGTGCTGCCCACATGTAACATATGGTCACACAACTAGCTATTAAATTCCTAAGTCCAAATTTGAACTTAGGAAGATAAGTTTTCCTGACTATAGCCCCAGTACTCTATTCATTGCTGCCCTACACACACACACACACACACACATACATACACACACACACGCACGCATGCATGCATATGTGTTAGATTTTTATTATCCTGAAAAAAATATAAAGACAGTGGAGTTCACTAAACATTGAGGTAGCATTGTATTTCATTAAAATAAGACCTCTGAGAGCAGAGAATAAGTTTTGTTTTTGTTTTTCCCTTTCTTTGTATTCCTAGAGCTAAGTGCAATGTCATATAGAATTTTTAATAAATTCTTGTTGGAAAACGACTAATATGAACATGTTTATATGATTGCACATGTATAATCTATATCTGATTGTTTACTGCCTCAGGATGGGGGAAAGGGGAGAGGGGAGGCAGGAAGCAGAGGCAGGGATGGAGCAAGGGATAGAATTTGAAACTCAAAATTTTTTTAAAAATGTATGAAATTGGTTTAACATTTAATTGGGAAAATAAACTATTACATAAACACATATGTGCGTACACATATACCCATATATATGCTATACATATATATATATATATATATATATATATATATATATTATTTATTCATTTTAACAAATGTCTGCTAGTAGTGGTGGTCAGACTTACATATTAGGAAAGTCACTTTGGTAGCTGAGTGTAAGATGAATTGAAGACAAGAGAAATTTAAGAAAAGGAGACCAATTAAAAGTTTCTATAGATAAGCCTAAGCAAGCAGGCAAAGACAGTTTATTGGCCCAGTATACCCACAAAATATACATTGATAACCCTTGACAAATGTCTCTCCAAGCCCAAAAAGAATATCCAAAAGCTCTTTAAGCATCCCAACTTTAAGTCTTTCAGACTGTCCTGTTTGCTGATGGGAGTAAGAAAGGAAGGAAAGATAAAGGTCGAGGTCAAATTAATTTCTTGTAAAAAGGACATTTATCATGGAAACTTTGATTATTCTACTAAATCAGGACACACTTACAAAAAAGCCTGAAACAAAACTTTATTATTTTTATAATTTATCAACTTCTGACTCTAGGATTATAAATTGGTCTCTCACACTTCTTTAGCTGTGTATTTTGCGTCAGAGGGCTCCAATGACCTTTATTATAATCAATCACTTTTACGAAGTGCTTTAAATTTACAATTTACATTCCTTATACCAGCCGTGTCAGATAAGTTGCAAAAATATAATTATACTTATTTTATAGAAGAAGAAACTGACATTCTAAGAGTTTAAACAAATCAGAAATTATCAAACAAGAGGAGTTTGGAACAATATTTAAATCCAAATTGGAAAGTATCCCCTGGAATAGTTTGAAGAAATTGGAATGGTTGGCCAAGAGAAGAGAAAACTAGGATGGGTGTAGGGGAAAGGTGGGTGATAATTCTCTTCAATTATGTGAAAGATTGTCATTTGGGAAAGGAATTAGATGCATTCGGCTTAGTCCTAGAGAACAGAAACAAAACCAGTGAATAGAAGGAATAATAATAACATCACCAGCATTTATATATGCTTTAAGATTTGTATAAGGTTTAAAAAATATTATCTCATTTTTAGTTTCAATGTGAGAAAATATTTCTTAATAATTCACTAATTATCTAAATGTAAAATGAGAGATCCTGAAATATAGTGAATAAACAACAATCCCCAGAGTCAGAAAGATAGGTATTAGCCAAGTGATCCTGAGCAAATCACTTAAAATATCTATCTCCCATTCCTTTTCCCCACTCCCAGCAACTCTTAAGATTAGAAATTTCAGAACAATTACAGATCTGCCTCAGTAGAGGAAGTTTCTTCACTGAGAATTTTATATCCAAAAAGAATTAGAGTTTTATTTTTTAAAATGTAGAATGGTCTGACTCAGGCAATAAATATTGTTTCTCCATCACTCTAAGTTTTTAGTTTGGGTTTTGGTTTTTAACAAAGGTAAGTTTTAAACACTGTCAAGGTTTGCTATAGAAGAAATTCTCATATAGGTACTTCCAGGATTAGATGACCGATCACTTCCCATCCACATTCTAGATTTTTGTAACATTAAGCCCAGAATTCTATCCACTAGCTAATATATAAATAGTGCTTTATCCCTCCAGTGAATGACAACTTCTGCCCCTTTAGCAAATTCATTGTTTGCTCTTTGCCACAGGTCAGAGGAGAGCCATCAAAGAGATTTGAAGTAGCTGGTGTCATTATGTCCATCTACTCCATCCACTGATTTTCCTCAAGAGTGTTATTCTAACTCTTTTCTTAGAATTTGACTGTGAGAGTCAGAGGTTAAAGGAAAGCTAAAGAAAAAGTATTCAATGGTTTTTACCGCAAGCAAAACTAGTTTGGAAATCCATTTGATTTATTTTATTTTTAATTGACCCACTTTATGTAATAGAAGTATTTTAAAGATTGGCTTTTAATGTTAGGCATCCATATTGCATTAGGTAATTCCTAACCCCTATCCTCTTACCATCTGAAACTTATTTTTTACCAGCTAGCTCAAGGGGAAAATGATATGCATACTCCATATGGCAAAACTATGAAGTACTTTTTAAAATCACAAAACTGAAAGATAGCTATAATCCAACCCCTCATTTTGAAGCTAAGAAACATGAGTCCCAAAGACATAAAATTATTCATATGACATCACAAAGACAGAGATGAAGCTGAAAATGAAACTCAAGTCTCCCAACTTCAAATCATGTTCTTTCCACCATAGCATACCACTCCCTAGTCAGCCAAAAAATACTATGTCAGGGTAACCAGATAGTCATTTTCATGGATAATTGTTGTTGTTGTTCAATCGTGTCCACCTCTTCATGACCCCGTGGACTACAGCATGCCAATATTCTCCATAGAGTTTTTTTGGCATTGATATTATAGTGGTTTGCCATTTCCTTCTACAATGGATTAAGTCAAACAGAGGTTAAGTGACTTGCCAAGATCACACAGCTAGAAATTATCTGAAGACAGATTTGAATTCAGGTCTTCTTGACTCAGACCCAGGGCTCTAATCACTTGAGGCACTAGACGCCTCCTTTCATGGATAAAATTCACACTTTTTGCTTTACCTACCTACCTTCAGAAATCCACTGCCTTTCTTCCTATAAAAAGTGGAAAACTGTAGGTACTTTAGTGTTTTTTAAACCCTCACTTTTTCTTTCTTTCTCTTTATCTTTCTCACATACAGATAGATAGATAGATAGATAGATAAATAGATTATCTCTGTACATTCCTATTGTTGGTCATTTAGCTTCTGTTTGACAATTCTTTCTCCCAGTAATATGGTTTATATGTAATAATATGAGTATAAGATTTCAATACAAGGAGGCAGATAACTGTGACAATAAATATCAATGAAATTTAGTGATGGAAACCATGACTGAAATGAGAAAATAGAAGTTCTAATTTTGCCAAAATTTTGATTACAAGGCTAATGGTGGAATACTGTATATCTAAAAGTGTACCACTTTCAAAAAATCCCACTAATCCAAAGGGAGACACATGATAAAGAATATTCAAGTTAGAATAAAAAGAGGGGCGAAAAACTAAAATATCTTTGCTCAGACTCACTGCAGAATGTTAGGTGGAAGAATGGATATTGAGTTTTTGATATAGATTATAAAACTTCACAGAAATACTACTTCCAGGAGCCAAGATGATGGAGTAAGCAGTGAATTGCTGGAACTTTCCCATGTTCACCTGCCAGAAATAAAAAAATAGCACTCCAAAACTGTCATGGAACAGCAGAACCAGCAAGTAGATGGGGTGAAGATATTTTTTAACCCAAGAAACTTGAAGGATTGGCAATAGGAGTACACTTTAGTAAAGGTGGAAGAAAAGGAGAAACAGCCAGGACAGAAAACTTGCAAGAGAGTTGACAACAAGCCCCATGTCAGCAAACCAGGAGATCCTGAGTTTAGATGTGGTGGACTCCAGCTACCAGAACTTCCATGTGCTTCAGTGTAGCCTTGGGCAAACAGGCATTCTCCAGAAGCCAGACCACCATTTGCTTCCACATGCTGGGCAAACAGGCAGATGTCAACCCTACAGATGCCTAACCAAACAGGCTGCTGCAGTGCAAACTCCTCCACGTCTCAGTATAGCCTCCAGAAGTCAGACTATCATGAGCTTTAGTGTAGCCTCAAATAAATGCAAAAACACCTTCAACAGAAAAACAGACTAAGACCCCATATCTCATCACCAGTTAGGCTACCAGATCTCTACACCATCCATTAGCTACAGTTATTCCTTATTCCCATTCCCTTAGTACAGCATCAGAACCACGGGTCTCCATAGGTCTCAGGACAACATCAGTGCAGCACTAAGTAAACAGCCAGTGCTTATATTCAGTGTCACAAGAAGCCTAAGAGCATTCCTTCCACCTTGGAAATAGAGCTCAAATTTAAAAGAAAGGAAACCCTCTCTTAAAAATGAGCAAAAAACAATAACCAAAAACTTGATCATAGAAAGTGATCCTGATGACAGGGAAGATCAAGACACAAACTCAGAAGACAACAAAGTCAAAACATCTATGGGCAAAGCCCCGAAGAAAATCTGGAAGTGATCGCAAGTCCAGAAAGAACTTGTGGAAGAGATAAAAAAGGAGCATAAAAATCATATAAAAGAAATAGAAGAAAAAATTGGGAAAAGAAATGAGAGTGATACAAAGAGAATGGGGGGGGGGGGCGGGGAGAATGGAATCCACAGCTTGGATTAACAATTGCTTAAAAAGTAAAATTAGGCAAATGGAAAAGGCTATATAAAAAAATCTACTAAACAACTCATTGGAAAGTATAAACTAAAACAACTCTGAGATACTTCTTCACATGTATCACATTGGCTAATGTGACAAAAAAAAGGAAAAATGATAAATGTTAGACAGAATATGGGAAAACTGGGAAACTAATGCACTAGTTAGTGAAGTTGTGAACTAATCCAACTCTTCCGCAGAAAAAATTGTAATTATGCCCAAAAGGCAAATACACTGTACAAACCCTTTGATCCAACAAAACCCCAAGATCTGTATTTTAAAGAGATCTTTAAAGAATGGGGGGGAGAAGATCTACTATGAAAAAATACCTATAGCAGCTCTTTTTGTGGTGGCAAATTATTAGAAATTGAGTGGCTACCCATCAACTGGAGAATGGCTGAACAAGCTGTACTATATGAATGCAATGGAATATTTTTGAGCATAAAGAAATTATGAACAGGCAGATTTCAGAAAAACTTAGAAAGACTTTTATGAACTGATAAAAGTTAAATCAACAAGACCAGGAAATCAGTGTACACAATATCAGCAGCTTTAGGTGATGATCCATTATCAATGACTCAGCTCTTCTCAGCAATCCAATGATCCAAAACAAATAAAAAGGACTTATGAAGGAAAGTGCTATACATATCCAGATAAAAACTGATGGGCTCTAAATGTAGAATATTGTGTTTTTTTTCTTTTGATTTGTTTCTTCTTGAACAACTGTGACTAATATGGAAATATGTTTTACAGGATAGCACATGTATAAACTATATTGAACTGCCTACCATTTTTGAAAAAAGAAAGGGATGGGAGGGAGAAAGAAAAATTTGGAATTCAAATGTTGTAAAAATGAAAACAACTCTGAGAAACCACTTCACACCTATCATATGAGTTAATATAATAAAAAAAGAAAATTATAAGTGTTGGGGAAAAATTGTCTTGATATATAAATGAGGTAAGTTTTGAAGAGCTGTTTAGATTTGATGTAGGGGAAAATACCTAGCAATTAGAATTGTTCAAAAAGTAGAAAAGATTGCTTAACTCTTTAAAATCTCCTTAAAGATCTGATGACCAGTTGCTAGTATACTGTATTAGAGATATAGATATATACATTATATATCTATATAGAGAGATATATAGATATATAGATTAGACTAGATGACTACCAAGGTTCTAGCTAATTTTCAGATTCCTGGAGTTATGGGATTCTTCCCGGGAAATCAATAATTCCCATTTGCCAAATACTGTAGCCTTTTTTTCAATTTTAATTCTTGAATTTTAACAGTACATCATAGTGTTGACTGTTTGTTCCTCCTGTATGGAATGCACTCTTTCCTCAGCACCCCTGCTTAAAATCTTTTGTTTCCTTCAAAATTCAACTCAAAGTATCCTTTCTATATGAAGTCTTTCCTGCCTCTTCTCCATCCTAGTGCTCTTGCCCCCCAAATTACTATGGGATACTTTTTTCATTTTATATTTTCTACATACATATTCAGATACTTATTGCTGTCCTCTTCTCTCACTACTATCCCCCCAAAAGAATGTAAGCTCCTTCAGAGGAAAGGCTAGCTCATTTTGACTGCCCTTTAGCTGAAATTCTTGCATTTTTCAATTGAACCCTTGGCAAAATATTCCTTCTGGTACTAGCAATGATATATTATAAACAGATATCCTATATCTTATAAACCTCTTTTTGTATTCCCTGTCCTTAGCACAGTGTCTGGCAAGCAGTAAGTTCATTGCTTGATTGAAACAAAAATACTCTGTCTTTTGTTCTAAATTATCTATATTGGGGCATGTAAAACAAAGATTATAAGATTTAGTGGTAGAAGGAGTCTTCAAAATTATAGATCATCTTACAGATAAGGAACCAGGCTCAGTGAACCTCTCCAAGGTTACACACAATTAAGAAATGGTAGCACTATGATTCAAACCTGGTTCTTTGGACTGAAAACAAACAAACAAAAATAAATAAAAACAAACAATTGACAAGCATTTATTAAACTCCAACTATGTGTCAGGCACTGTGCGAGGCATTCTTTCCACCGTACCAACAAAGGAAGAGAGCCATTCATATCCATAAAAAGTGGAAGTATATTCTTAATGTGTGCAGATTTTTCCTATTCCTTTCCTCTGCTTTAAAATTTAACAGCCCTTTGACATTTTGCCACATTTATATGCAATTTCCAAAAGAAGTCTTTGTATATGCACCTGCTCCACTGCTAATGCTTTTCCCCTTCCAAACTAAAACATGAATGACATCTGGAGGTAAAAAAAATCCATATAAATATTCTGTGAGATTTGTGGAACAAATTAATAGTAACAACCAGGTGTAAAGGAGTGCTTCTAAACCATCATTAAGGATGTGTCTACATACTAAGAAACAAACATTTAGAGAGAGACTAAACAGCTTTGGAAGACAATGTCATAAACAGGGACAAATTCTACCTAATTTTTCTTTTTAAAAACAAATTCAAAATATTTTTGTTCTAGATTGATTAGAATGTTCTGCACCATATTCTTTGCCAATTATCTTTGAATCAGAAGAATGTTCTCCCTTATTTTTCACACACTATCTCATTTCTTCTTCAGTCGTGCTTCTACATTACCATTTCCCCAGATTTTTTTACTATTTCCCATTGCATTTTTATTATTTGTATACAATTACAAAAACATATCAGTAACCTTTTACTACAACTTGTTTGTCCAATCATCATAAAAAATTAGATGGAATTTGTGAAGCTAAATCCAGTACTTTTCATTACATCAAAATGTTGGTTAGAAAATTGGTCGGGAAAAGACTAATGTAGATAAACTATAAAGAGGGAAGAAACCAATTTGATATAGACATTAGAATTTGAAAATTTATTTTTTTCCAAGCCCATTCTGTGCAATCTACAGCTCACATTTTCTCAGACAATATATTCAGAAAACTTAATTAGCACTTTCTAAATCATAATAAAGTTTCAAAAAGTTTTGAAGCAGGAGTAATTTATTTGTATTTTAAATATTAAATTATATTGTTACACAATTAACTTTAAATTAAAAACATTTTGCCAATTATATCATATATTTTGAATATTAAAGTATCAGATAATTCATTTTAAACTATAAAAGTCTGTTTTAAAAGTAGAATACATTCAGAATCTGGGTAATTGTATTTAATTTTTTTTTAAATCCTTGACACTCTGTAATAGATATTCCATAAATATTAGTTAACCAAATATTTTGGATCATCAAGTACATAATAAATATACATTTCATCATTCTATCTTTAACAGCTTTTAGAAGCTTTTGATAGATATCTACTGCTCTGAAGAGAAAATATTCTGAGTTCTAAAATATAAATTTGTATCATAATGAATAATAATCTGTAAATATACTTTTGACTTGATTAGTCTTCTTAAAATGTACAATGTACCCATTCCAAAATTCCCAATTGAATGATTTTGATGGGTTGATCATGAATATTTGATAAGACAGTCCCAGAAAAGGAGCTTGCAGTTGGATAGCAAAACCTTTTAAAAATGAAAATGATCTGAATCTTTTACAGCATTTGCCATAAAATAGTAATAGGAAACAGACCAGTTTATGGATTATTCTTCTGCCAACATTATTACCTTTAGTACATCAAGCCCATTTTATATGGATAATAAAATAACACAAATAAAATGTCTGGAAATAGAGTGATGTAGAACTAGTCACTTTTCCTTAGCAAAGATTTATACACAAAACGAGAACACATAAATATTTTCTCCAAGAGCAAAATTTGGTTATTTTCTCTAGTGACTATGATCTTCAAGATACAGTGGGGGAAAAGATCAGATCATCTATCACAATTTTGCTTTGATGGTAGCTTCTTTAAGAAATATTTGTAAGTTGTCTCCTAATTGAAATGGTTTCCCCACTCCACCCCAAAGAAAGATAATCATTTCCAAGTATTTTTCAGTGCTTATAACATGTACAACATAGTACCAAACAATGAGAATATAAAGATAGAAACTGAACACACCCTGCCCTTGATTTGCTTATACTGCAGAGAGGAGAAGGAAAAAAAATGAAGACTTTTAGACTTTCCGGTGGGTGACTAGAACCCATTTCCACCATCTTTATGACTCAGTCTCTATCTCTAATATCATTCACTTGCCTAACAAAAAGAAAAATAAAAACAAACTATTCAATTCCTGCCCTTTACCCTGTTGACTATAACAGGGCAACCATGTATGTGTGACCAGTTTATTAAACCTACCTGGACAACGGGGTGTTTTATGAGCTACTGCAGTGCCACTGATTGGCCGTCCATTGGGAGTAACACACCAACAATATCCCGTGTAACTGTGACATTGTACCTGTCAGGAAATAGCACAATGAATAGAATTTCATCATAGAGAGATGTACCATACTTATTCTAGCACATGTGGTTTTAAAAACATTTTAACAGATGAAAAGTTATTTTATCTAGGATATACACAGAGTCTTTGATATGTTGGTAATTATTATAATAAAGGGAAAAAATAGCTCCATGGTTCTATTCATAAAATATTTGAGCTTTAAGAGAACTTTCAGGTCATCTAATCCAACCATTCCTTTTTTAATAAACATGGATCTGTGGTCCAAAAAATTAAATAATTTGCTCAAGGATACAGTGCAAGAGAGCTTGGACTGAAACTCAAGTGCCCTTTTGTTTCTTTTATTATACAAGCCTTGTTCTTGGTTCTGTTTTTACAAAGACCCCATCTAATGAGCATCATGTGTTTTGAAAGACCATAAAATTACCTCTCTTGCCATTCTCCCTCTTCCTCATTCAGATATTTTATAACTTTCACAAAGAACAGAGATCTATATAATCAAATAGTATAAATGAATAATAAAATCATTCTGTAAATCATGGAAATTTTAGAGAGCCAATCTGAATAATGGACTCTTAAAAATCTACATCTTTTATTTTCAATAAAATTATATTACTTAAAATTTTATTTATTTGGTCTTAAAATAATGAAAAAATAGCAGTATTATAAAATATAAATTACCATCCTTAGAATCAACGAATTGGGTATTGGTAGGCTTGAGTTCTGGGATATGCTCTGTCATCAACTAGCAATTATGATTTGAAAGAAATCATTTAAACTCTCTAAGCCTCTTAAATTCTTACCTGTATATTTTAGACATTAGCTTAGACAATTTAATATAATTTTACAATGATTCTGCGACAATAAGGGTTTAAAAAAGATTCTCCTCCTTCTGAAAGGTGATAATGTAAGAACTGTTATGTCCTAATATGAGAATCATAAAAATGGAAGCTAGCCTATATTATACTCATCATCAGCATGAGATATAAATTCTATTACAATAAATCCGCTTCCCACCACTTAATAATAAATATATACAGGAATAATTGTGAGTGCAAATGAATTCTCCCATAGTTATCTAAGTAAATAATGACTTAAAACAAACATCAAATCACAAATGGCTAATTTCCTCCCTGTACTACATCCATCTATTTCTTGACTACCTTCTCCCTCCCTTTTTCATTGGCCTCTTCCCCTACTTGCTCAGATGCAGAACTCAAAAAAAGTTTGTAACCTGGCTGTATGTCCCATCATCATTGCATTCTGGAATGAAAACTTGTTGAAATTCCTTCCGTGCTTGTTCCTGGGTATACTTTCTTTCTGCCACACATCTTGATATATCTACAGAAAAGAAAATGGTAGCATCTCATTTAAAATGTAGAGATTGGCATGCAAAGGGCATAGAAATGTTAGAGTTAAGAAAAAAATCAACTTTTTTTCTCTATAAAATTTTCCCATGTAGAATCTACTTTTTATCCATTAAAAGAAAAGCAAATAAGATCATTTAACCTGTATTGAATATTTACAACACCGTTTACTCTTTATAACACTATATAACAAAAGAAGTCATCTGATCCATAGCAAAGTTAGAAAAAAGAGAAATACCATGGCAATGATGCAATATTGGTAACAAATTGATAAGCACCTTTTAATAAAAGATAGAAGTTACAAGCTTATCTACAACTAGATCCTATCTGTAGAGTAAAGACATATTCAAATGAACTGTACCAATCACATGGACGCTCAGAAAGAAAACAGCCCTAGGTTCACTCCAGAAGCTAGACGAAAGATAAAAAAATAGATGGAATTAAGAAATGTCCTAGAGAAATAGAGGTATCCACGATGCTCATAAAATAGGAACTCAGGCTATGTGTAAGACTATGCCAATTATTCATTCCTTAGTTTGCCTGGCATAAAAAAGAAAATGATTTTTCCTCTTCCAACTTCAAGGAATTATTTAGGGAAAAAAATATGGATAACTAGGAAACAAAATTCTTCAATAAGCTTAAACTATTATTTTTGCCATCTTCTACTAAAATCTTATGCTATTGCCTTCAAGGAATAGATGCGACTGTAGCTTTTTTAAGTAATCAACAAATTAATCAATAAAAATTTATTAAATGTCTACTATGTGCCAAACACTATGCTAAGCACAACAGTGAGAGAGCTATGGAAGTTGCCATTAATCTGGCAAAGCTTTCAGTAAGGACTATTTCCGGAGGACCATCTGAAATAACTCTGAAGAAACTCCTCCCCAGATTATCTGCAAAGTGACAAATTTGGGGACCACAGTATTTTGATGACTAGTTGCTAAATTATAGAAAGATTGTCACCTGAATCTATAAAAGGAACATCCACTCTTATGTAATAAAGCTTGTTATTGTTATTGTTGTTCAGTTTTTCAGTTACGTCCAACTCTTCGGAGCCCCATTTGGGGTTTTCTTGGCAAAGAAACTGGAGTGGTTTGCCATTTTTTTCTCTAGTTCATATTACAAATGAGAAACTGAGGTAAATAGGCTTAGATTACTTGTCCAGAATCATAGAACTAATAAGTGCCTAGTCCAAATTTGGATTTATAAAGTTAAGTCTTTCTGTCTTCAGGTTCAACATTTTATATACCACCTAGAGGCCCTTAAAAATGCTTGAAGTATTAAAATATTTCTACTGTATTATCATATCTTTTATTTTTCTTTACTTAGAAAAATTGCATATCTGTTCTCAATGAATTGATACAAATGTGTTCAATAAAAGTCTATAATATTATGGGAAAATTTGATTAGTACATGGAAAGATCACAAAATTAATACCGAAGGATGTACATCAATGAATCAACAACCATTTTTTAAAATTTTTACAACTTACCAAGCACAGAGAATATTTTCCCCCAAATATAAAAACGGCAATGCCTACCCTCAAAGAACTTATATTCTAATCAATAATAGTTAAAACAGCAATATATAAATAAATAGGAATGTATAAGACTCATATTTTCATACTACATATAAATTTATGTAGATATGCTGGCTTAGTTGATTGGAACAAATGGAATAGGTAATTCAAGATAAGTTTTTCTTGTCAATCTTGAACTATTCTCAAATATATTAAGATATTAATTATATTATTTATCAATGCTACACTTAGGCCTCTGATAAAATTAAAGTTTTGACATTACCGCAGTGAAATTGAGAAATTCAGGGCCAGAAAAAACATTTTTCTAAGAATTGAATACTTCTTGATGCTTTCTCCCAACAATTTACAGTCCTAGGATTAGCACCTCAAGAATATATTTTACTTGTTTTGGATCATAAAATATAGTTGCCTTAAATTTTATAATTTAAAAGTAATTGTACCCCCTGTTTGGGCAAGCATCATCAGCTGCTTTAGGAGAGCTTAAAGGTTTCCTCATATGTTGAGGATACTCCTCAAACATGGTCTCTCTTCTCCAGAGCCTTTGTTTCAGGACTTTTTAATCATCAGTACTATTAAATCAACTGTGTAAGATAAGGAGTTCTATAGCGCTTCTGCTAAGGAATTCTAGGCCATTGCACTGTAGCAGCGGGTGTGCTAAATTAGAGACAGTTTCTGCCCTCAACATTTCTTTAAGATTGCTGAGTTTCTGACACCATCTTTTGACAGACTCAACCTAGTTAACATCCTCTATTATATACTACAGACCTGAGCATTTAAGAACATCTCCTTTATCCAAGTTTCAGTGCCTTAAGTTTTATTCTGAATACTGGTCTTGGCTATCCAGCACTTAGCAACATGTGGTTTTAATGTAGCCTGTGTTTTTAACTGAGGATAAATCACTGCTTTTGGTGGACTTCTGTCCTCATTTTTTTTTTTTTGTAGAATCTGTGGTTTGACTGTCTAAAAAGGAAAAGTGATGTAAGTTTCAGTGTGCAAGGACTCGACTATGGTACAGATAGAGTTATAAATTATCTCTAATATTTGAATTATCATGGAAAATGTCAAAAAATGATGAATTTTCTAAGACTCACCAGTTTTATTCCTGGCCTGGACCTCTATGTCTATTAAAAACTTCATATTTGCAACTGATCTAATACTCCCAAAACCTGTAGTTGTCAATTTTATAGAATATTAAATTTCAACTTTATGCCTAACATTTCTTAATTTTTTTAGTCATAGGAAGCAATTAAGGTTTACTGACAGGGAATATCTGGATAATGGGATGAAAAGAATAATGTATGAGATATGAGGAATAATATTTAGACCCTTCCTTCATTATTGTAATATTTCTATTTAATAAAGTAAAGGTGACTACTAACTTGCTTTTGTGGAATAATTTAAACAGTTCTTATAATTATATATGTGTGTGTGTATGTATGTGTGTGTGTGTGTGGTACAAAAAGAGAAAGACAGAAGCTCAAAGTCATGAAGAGTTGAGTTGGTTCATTGTTCCACCTTTGATATATATTGGCAGGATAACTTTGAATAAGTCATTTAATGTCTCAATGTTCAAGGTAACTCTTCAAAATTATTGTTGCAAAGAAAGTGCTAATCCATATTGTAGAGTTTCCTTCTTACCTGTTTATGTCAACAAAATCATAGTTCTAGCTCCCAATCTGTAGATGTGTGCATGTGCATGCATATGTCCATATATAAGCATATAAGCCCAATCTTAGGTATTAATGTGTATGCATATTTTTAAATAGCTGCTATTTCAAACAAATCAGCACTTCAAAGAAATTTTAAAAAACAAAGTAAAATTCCTGTTTGTTACTAGTACCACCTTAAATTCTTTATGTTTCATATATATTTCTTATACTACTTGCTAATTCATGCAAATTCAGTACCTAATTTTTTAATATCTCTTCCTAATTACATACATTCTATTCTACTTCAAAGCTGATTTTCTTTACATTTTCTATAGTAGAACTATAGAACTACAAGCTGTCTCTTCATTTTTTAAATATTTATAATTCATGAATGCTTGCACCTACATTATTTTTTACTTTGATATGTTCAGTCATGAAAACAGTAAGATCTGGCCCATTCTCGAATAGTTTTGCTCTTTAGTGCTCAGGCATCTGTTGCGGTTTTGTTCTGGACACTGTAATTCTAGTTGTCCAGATGTTGAATCTTCAAAGGACAAGTGTTATGCCATTCTTGTTCATAGCTGTTTTTAAACCATGATGGCTTGGCCAATTTTTACCCCACAGCAAATTAAAAGTAAACCTAAAAGATCATACTTATAATCCTAAAAGAGGGCAAGTAGTTCATTTCATCCAGTCCCAGCTTTTCAACCTTACAAATGGGAAGAAAAAAGTGTGTGACATGGATTTGATTATGGATACTGGGAATTTTTACTTCAAAGACTGCATCAGGTCAATATAGCCACAGACAAGGTTTTTCATAAATGAATTGTTTTTAAAACAATAACTTTAATTAACATAAAATTTTAATGTGTATAATAAAGAATTTTTCTCTCACTGGAAATAAAACTGTTTATTCTTTTTTTCTACTTTGATAACTAGAAATGGTTTGTTTGTTCAACAAAATATTTTTTTCATAAGAAGCATTAAAATGGCTCTAACTAGGAAATAGAAACAAACCACAGTGTCTTACATCTGTTAGTACTGATGATGGTTTTTCTTTTAGCAGGAAGCAAACAATTTCCTACTTTTTAAAAACTTCTCAGATAGGGGTTAAACAATAATTTGAAGAGACAGCTGTCCTGAAGATCTTACATAGAAAGATTTTAGAAAGCATTACTTGAACTGTGCTAAAAGCTTTGATGAAACCAAGGGGGACTAATAATACACTGATGTTTATAGACACCACTGAGTTTGATAGTTACAAAGGCTGAACAGCTCCCCTGGTAAGGCCTTCTAATTGACATTTTTATTTATAAGTTCTACATGATGCAGCACTGTATAAAAGTTAAAAAAAAACCTGGAAATAAATGTGTTATGCTTTCAACTCATACTTTTAACCCCTCCTGAGTAAATTCACCAGAGTTCTAAAAGATACTATATTTAGGAAATAATGAAAAAGTTATTTTTAAAGGTCCCAATTTATGTGATATAAAATTAGTGTCTTAGTTTACTATTTCCCTGGATCAAGTCCATTCAGTTCAACAAACAAATTTACCTTGTATTTTTCTTATCTTTGTATATGCTATAGCTTCCTTTATCCCAAACCCAGTAGAATTTAAGGTCTTTGAATGGAGTGATTATTTTATTTTTGTCATTGTGGCCTCAGTGCCTACAATAGTGCCTTTCACATAGTAATGACTTTACTTTTCAACAGAATCTGTTTCAATAATTCTTTAACCTATTTAAAAAAAAAAAAACTTCCTTTGAGCTTTTCACAATATTTACAAGTGGCTTATGTTTCTCTTTCATTTTTCTGTCAGGCTTCATCAACAAGTATTAAACATTAGCTATCTCCTCATCACCACTCTCTCCTTAACTCTTCTCAATTTGGCTTCCCCTTCTACTCCTTTATTGTCACTGGATAGGAAGTTACTAATGATCTCCTAACAAATCATTCTTATACTCTCTTCTCTTTTTTATCTTTCTGCAGCATTCAATACTTCTTGATCAATTTTCCTCCTCTAAACTCCTGTGACATTGAATTCTTCTTTTTGACCTGGTTGTCCTACTATATTTATTTGATTGCTCTCCTTCCATTTGCTGGATCCTGTTCCTTCTACAAGGCCAGTCCCCTCAAATATTCACTACTTTTCTCTTTCTATACTATATTCTTTCATAATCATATACACATCCAATGGTTTGATTGTAGCTTAAAGAAGATGAATACCAAATTGGTATGTCTAGTCCTGAATTCTCTCCAAAGATACAGATTCATTGATCTGATTACTTAATGGATATTTGTTTCTTGATGTGTTGCTGACACTTCATACTTAACATGTTAAAAACAAATTCAGCAAAACTTTCTCCTTTCTGACTTGTCGCATTTAGACCTAGAAAGAACTTTAGAGATCATCTACTGAAACATCCTCATTGAACAGATGAGCAAACTGAGGCCCAGATATACCCAAGATCAATTAGTAGTAAGTGACAGGACTAGATGAAATCCTCAGATTTTTTACACTAAACCCAGGGGTGCTGCTTCCCTTATTTTGGTTATTGCCAGTCATTTTTCCAGTCCTTCTGTGCTCAAAACCCTGGACATATATTTAATACATCCTACTCATTACCCCTGTTTCAGATTATATAGATTATTTTTTTTCCTTGAAAGTGTATTCAAACCACCCACAAGGCTTCATTAGTTCAAGGAATTGGAGACTGAGGCTGTTGAAATCAGGTTTTGCTTGCCTGAGTACAAGAGAACCACAGAGAGCTACTTACTCTCTGATGTTTGGCATAAGGGATGGCAACAATAGCAACTTAGACAAAGAAGTTTCCCTCTTCAACTCAACATGTTTCCAAAGCCTATCTTTATTGAATATTTATTTTTATGGCTAAGTCAATCTCTTTTTATTAACTATTGAATGGACTACAAGTATTTATTATTGTTCCAATATTGAACAAAATACCAAGGTACTGTCCTGAATCAACTCTATCCCAGAAAAATCATAATATCCAATTCATCATGAAATACTATTGATTCTATCCCCCCAAAATATTTCATACCTGTCATCTTTTTATGTCTGTCCTTCTAGTTCAAGCCTTCATTATATTTCTTATAATATTGAAATAAATTCCCTACCAATCTTATTTGTCCAGTACTAGAATCTTAATCCATCATATACTTTTTTTAATTATAGCTTTTTATTTACAAGTTATTTGCATGGGTAATTTTACAGCATTGACAATTGGCAAACCTTTTATTCCAATTTTTCCCTTCCTTCTCCCCACCCCCTCCCCTAGATGGAAGGATGGCCAATACATGTTAAATATATTAAAGTATAAATTAAATACAAAATAAGTTTACTTACACATCATATACTTTTGATAGGCATCTGACAGAAACAGACACTGTGACTTTCCAATTGGTAATATTTAAACCACTTATCATTCTAATAGTTAACTATGAACTAAAATATTGTGCTGGTATTCTCACTGGCATAAACAATACTTTCTTTCTCTTTAGAAAACCTAAATTAAATGTTGTATTTTGACTGAAAAATATGTTAGGTCCTCAAATAGGACCAAGCACTTGAAATATTCATATGCAGTCGGGTTGCCTAATATAGTGGCATTTCTCCATAAGATTTTGCTGGGAATTATATTAAAAGCTTCAGTTTGTCTATAACTGGCAAGCATATTAATAAAGTATTCCAAATAATTTGAAAAAGACACTGTTTTCAGCCACTAGAACTAATTTTATTTTAAGTGCAAGAGACACATGGGATCAAGAGTAGTGGGCTTTTTGCCAGAGTAGCTACAGCTGCCAATGAGGTTAAACTTAGAACTATGTGCCATTTGTGGTTTATTAAAACATATAAACAATCACTGCAAAATATGCTAAGATGGAGACTATTCATGGCCATTATCATCATCAGATTGTATGACTATATATAAGGCCATCATTTCCAAAGTAGTTAGATTTGACTACAAGATTCCTGAGACCAATGATGTATGGAGACATATTTTAACACTGTCTAAGACCTACTTGGGAGTTCAGTCGATTTACCTATTTTGAAGGTATTTCACCTCATGACTACTTATTATTTCATAGCTATATAGGTCATTTAAGCAAAAAGGGAGGGATATATATTTTTGTGACATTCCAAACATATTTTGGTGTGTTTCTGATCATTTCTTGAACCTGAGACCTAAGGTAAAACCTCTTGTTATGTCTACTTTAGCCTATAAAGAAAGACATTTCTAAACACCAAACCTATTTAAAGGACCATAAAAAAGTTAAGGTAAACGTCAAGCATATAGAATTTCAGTAAGAGAGGAGAGCAGATATGATTAAAAAGCACAAGTCCAATTGTATTTGAAATGACTGTTTCAGATATGGACCTTGTGTATTTAGAATCAAATGAAATTATAATTTAAAAGCAGAAAATATGAATGAGGACCAGTTCTAGGAGCCCATTTAAAGAAAAGAGTCATTGTTCTTATTCGTCATGTTCTTAGAACACCTTGTTTCAGGAAGGGGAAGGGTGATTCAGGTAACAAAATGTAAACTTTTTACTTCCAGGTTATCAAGGACAAGTAATTCCATAGTCTTGCAGTGACTAAAGAGGGTTCACTGTCACTAAGTGCTCTTTTATGGATTAAGCAAACCATCCCAACATCTCAGTTGTTGATGGTACAATTGTAAATTGTCCTGTCATCTTCATGATTCCTAAGGTTCATGCTTCAAGAAAAGGAGCAGATGAAGACTGTAACCAAAACACCCCAATGATCATAACCTCTTAAACCTTAAAGATCATTTATTTCAATCTCTTCCTTGTAAATAAGGAAACTGAGACTGGAAGAGTGAAGTTAGTCATTTATCCAGTTAATGGTATATAACCAGGACTAAACAAAAATACATGAAAAAATAAAATAACAAGAATATCTTATTATTATATTTATAAAGTGCATGCAAGTTATCCAGAACTATGCTAGGTACTATATCCTGTACTCCACAATGAAAATAAAAATTAAGAAAGGAAATTCTGAGAATATACTATTGTACCAATTGAAGATGATTTATAACTACAGAAACTCAGCCAAGATCCTACTGGAAAGCTTTATTGACTTCAAATATGACAAGTCCTTTTGATATTACTTATTACTTACTCAAATAACTTGACTGAATCTTTAAGAAGATATATGCCAGCAGCTTGGATCCTCTTCTCTCTCTCTCTCTCTCTCTCTCTCTCTCTCTCTCTCTCTCTCTCTTTCTCTGTCTCTTTGTCTCTCTCTCTCTGTGTATTATATATATATATATATATATATGTATATATACATATATATATATATATATATATATATATATATATATATCTGGTCATGTATGTAAGAGAGAAAGGAAAGAAAGAGGAAAAAGGAAAACAGAGACAGAGAGAGGCAGAGCCAAACCATGCATACATACAAAGGGAGATGAGGAGAGACAAAGGCAGAGACATAGAAGCAACGGAAAAAGAGAAAAAGGAGGAAAGAGAGGAGAGGAGAGGAGAGGAGAGATGAGGAGAGGTGAGGAGGAGAGGTGAGGAGAGGAGAGGGGAGGGGAGGGGAGGGGAAGGAAGGGGAGAGGAGGAGAGAGAGAGAGAGAGAGAGAGAGAGAGAGAGAGAGAGAGAGAGAGAGAGAGAGAGATGGAAGGAAAGGAGAACACATAAAGAAGCAGAAAAACATACCAAAAGAGAAGAGTAGAAAGAAAAAGAAATTAAGGCATGCAGTCAAACAAGTTACTGTTGACAAATATCCACTGTTCTATCTGAACAATTAAAAATCTGGTTTTATTTCACTAGACACCTCTTCTATGGATATTACTCACTTAAAGACCAAATACATTCAAGGAGTAGGTCAGACATGGAAGATAAAGAGATTTGACCATTATCTAAAATGCCTTAATTTATATGATCTTGCTTTATCAGATTTTTGAAAATTTGTTCTCAAACAAATCAAGTCAGGAGCTCCTTAATGTCCTTCTCAGGAATGATCAGTAACAACTAAATGATGACCAGTATTTTACAAAAGGTGCTGTAAGAGTACTACTCGTATCAATATCTTTATAATATATGATGTAGAAAATAAGAAAAACTTTCAGTTATTTAACTTAATCATGTAGAAAAAAATTTAAGCAACAAGCTTTCTCAGGAGATTATAAAGATAAAAAGCTTTGTAATAAGTAAACTGAATTTAGATGAAAGGTACCATAAATAAGTACTAAGTCTTATATAACAATAATACTCATTATTAGGCCAGATTAAAATCCTACACAACACTACGGGAATTATTTGAGGGAAGAACAAAGGAGCCAAGAACTTATCATCTCAGTTTTAATAGTGACAATAGTAATTCTCTTCTTTGTATAGGATGTGAATCTGACTTTATAATGATAATAGTTCACTTCCTATATAATAATTCTTAGAACTTGTTGCTCAGGAAGAAGTGCTGACTCTATCAATAATAATAGTGATGATGATAATAATAATACAACATAAGAAAGTAAATGATAAGTTATTAAATCTCCTTCATCCAAATTCAGTTTGCTTTTTATAAATTACCTTAATATTCTCAAAGAGCTAATTTTTGTTTTGCTTTTGAACATGTCATATTCTGATATTAGAAATATCAGCACAGTTCCATGGATTAATAGTATTTAGCTACTTTTTATTTGTCCAGGCTGAAAATTAAACAAAACAAAAAAAATTTGGACTCCTGGTTCAAAAATAAAACATTAATTTTTATGCTTCATTCAAGAAGAACAAGCACCACAAACATGAAATTAATCAGCTTGAAGTATCATGATTATGTATAAAATCAATGATATAGTAAAATTATCATGTGAAATATGACATTTTAAAATAAATCTAATTACTTTTGGATTTGAAATTCTATGTATCATCTAAAAGTGATACCTCACAATCTCCCCAAAAAAGTAATGCAACAAACATATATAGGAACTGGAGACTTAAATAGATGAGACTCTCATTCAAGATAAGAAAATTCATATAGGAGAATTACATGAAGGATAGCCTCTTATTACTTTTAAGGAAAGTATAACTTTGTTTCAGTCTTTTATTTCTTTGTTTATTATATTTATTTCCTTGCTATCCTTGTTCCTGATTTTCCCTGCACTTCAAAATCATGTTTCTTTTGCTGCTTCATCCTATAACTTCTCTGACCTCCTGGAGTCTCCTTGTCTTGAAACATCCTACCATGCAATCTATTCAACCCAGAATATGTTCCAAGAGGCTTTCCTTCTTTCTAACTTTACTGAAGTTCTTCCTGGAGCTTCCATTTTGTGAGGGGGCCTAAGCCAATCTTTTTTTATTCCTATCTCAATCCTTTTCTTGACTTTCTTTGAACTTCAAAATTATACCCCTGCATCAGGTATATTCCTTTCTCTTCATTGCTGCCAACTCCCTTTCATGTAATGTCTTCCCTTTTGAGCAATTAAGCTTCTTAAGGACAAATTCTATATTTTTTGTTTATAGTTGTGTCCTCAGCATTTAACACCATGCCTAGAACATGGTAAATGCTTAATAAATGCCTGTTTCCTTCCTTCCTTAAAAATTATTATAATTGACACATACTATCCATCTTCCCACACCCTTCTGCATTTTCTCAAAAGATAGATGGTGAACATCATAGACTGGAAATCTGAAATGACTGAAATGATAATAAAGAAATAGTCAATATAGGAAGTCTAAAATAATCAAGGATATCAGGGGTGGGAGTGAGAGTGGAAATGGGATACATTTCCTCTGTATGGGAGATGTCTACAACTATTAGAATGTAAGGAAACTGTGGATGATGTAAAGGCAAACAAGCATCAGTCCTGCAGGTAACTCACCAGAGTAGAATTCTCTATTATTTTCTGCAAGCAGGAGGCCTGTGATGAAACCAGAGGAATAACCCATTTAAACATAACTTCCAGGGTACTTTCTAGTCATCTTGCCCTTTGTCCTTTTATCAATGTAAATTCTGAGTTAAGACATATAGACTCCTGTTACATGTTATGTTAAAATAAGCATATGGATTTTTCAATCATTGATTTAGAAATTCATGGGATTATCATAGTCACATTCCAAGTGAATTGCAGCCACAGATAGACAATATGACTTCTAAGAGTAAAGCCAAAAAGTTATATAATACCAGACCATATTTCGAATCCTATAAGTGTCTGCAAATCTCTTGACTTAACAGAGGGCTACCAGTTATAAATTTTGTTTCCTTTTTAGAACTGTTTAAACAGTACAAAGTGATATAGTAGAAAGGGTCAGGAAGAGAAGTTAAAGAAATCTATAATCCAGTCTCTACCCATCCACTATCTATGTGATTTTAGCCAATGAATCTTCTTTGACTTCTGTTTCTTCATCTGCAAAATGGAGTAGATTAAATAATGATTAGTTTGCCTCCAGCTCTAATATTGTATTGTTTTATTTAACTTCCTTTTTTTACCTGATATTGAAGAAAGTAGCAAAAAGTTAATGGCTAGCTACTTCTGTTTCATCTAGGTTGTACAGTGTGGATAAAATACCAAGTTTTGAGTCAGGAAGACTACTCTCATTGAGTTTCACTCTGACCTCAGATACTCTCTGTCTGACCCTGAGCAAGTCACTTAACTATGTTTGCCTCAGTTCCCTCTTCTGCAAAATTATCTAAAAAAGGAAATGTATTTGCAAAAAAATATATAGAATCACAAAGAGTTAGATGCAAGTGAAATGACTGAACAACTGTTACGTGGAGCTGAGAACCCTGTTACTTCAGCATAAAGTAGGAGATAAGAAACTCACTTTTCATGGTGTAAAACTTTGATAAAACAAACAAGAAAATAGTACAAGGTTAAATCAGGCTATACCCATAGACAGGCTCACAAGAATATATCTATATCTCATTCAAATTTACTACCCATGTCAAAAAGTAATTCAGTTTTGTATCTTTAAGAGGTCAGAAAAAATGCTAAAATATAAGTTTTTAAAGTCGACTATAATACAAACTTCTGTAATTGTTTGATTTCTATTGGTAGAAGCCTTCTGGTCCATATCTAATAAATTTTTGTAAGATCTAGAAACAGAATTCCATCTTCAAAGGCAAAAAAGGTGAAGTTAAAAACTTAATTTGAGGAAATCTGCAATGTCCTCACCAGTATATTTAATCAAAATTATCTAAAGGAAGATAGCAAAGAAAAGAATATGAAACTAAAACTATTAATGAGGTGAACTCACCTCCCCTATGTTTTTCTTTATGCTTATATATCTTAAGCCTACATTAATAATTACTTCTATAAGTAAAGAAGAAACAGGCCATTTAATATTCAAGGGTAAAGTATTTCCTTATTTCCCTACATGGAGATATATGACAACTATTACTATGTGAAAATATATCTTCTGTTCAAGATCATAAGTGAGGTTGGTATTTACTCATTGTAGATAAACACAGTCAAAGGAATATAACTCCTTTTGCCTGCCTACATCCATCCAAAATAACCTGCTACAAACTGGAAGAAGTTTCTTATTCATAATTTGTACTTTAAGTTAATTTTATCATCAAATCTTACATTTCTCTAAATAAAAATATGGGAATCCTGACAGTTGCAGTTCAAGATGGAAAAAATAAATCAAAATGACCCATTTGATCAACATCATACAGAAACAAAGATTATCTTCTTATTTGAGGAATGTGGGTTTGAATTTGGAGCTTCAATCAAAATTTTAGAAAGTTATCAATTATCCTTTGTAATAAATATGCAGATCTCTAAAAGGAGATACTCATTCTTTCATTTTCTTAACACCACCATATAATGCAGGAACTTCTTGACAGTAAAGATGGTAATTAAATATTCAGCCTCTGTGAAGAAACCACAATTGATTCTCCCATCTTAAGAGAATATAAGCCTCTTGAAGGAAAAAAAAAGTATTATATATATATATATTTTGTCTCTATATTATCACCATCCAGCCTTAACATAAAGTTTTAAATATAATAAATATTTATTGAGTTCAAATAAAGAAAGGGAAACTAACTGGCTCTACTATTCAGAATCCAAAGACAGATTCTACTGTCTTTGATGATATAGTCAATAATTGCTTTTTGGAGGGAGCAGCAAAAAATCCCTGCAGATATAAAAGATTTCATGCAAGTTATGCATACAAGACAATTGATCTCTCAACTCTGTACCTTTCAGTGACAATTGCATATTCCAGAAAGTATTTGAGAACAATTTTAATGACACTAAGCCCTAGTTTTCTTTTCTCCACTCAGATAACATGAGCGTAAAGCCTTTCTCCATTTGCCTTCTTCATGTTTTCTGATGATCAGGCTGCACCTCCCACAAGGACCCCCTCTCTGCATTCTCTCATATTCAAATTATAATTATCATACACCCCCAGTCTCAATTATGTTCCTAAACTTTAGAGAAAGGATAAGTTCTCTCCTTTCTCAAAGTGCAGCAGGAACAAGTGCTATAAGGCCCTTTAGAATTAAAGTGCCCTGGATTTCCAATTCAGTGGGTTATCTTCAAATGCTCTGCATTGCTATGAAAGTTATTACTGTTTCCTTTATGGAGAGATATATTGACCTGCTTAGCAGTATGGGAAACAATTGGTGCTAGTTAACATTAAGAAAATGTCACATACTGACACAAAGCCCACAAAGCCTTTCATATGTTTTTCAAATAGGGTAAAAAGCCCCTATACATTATCAGGGAGGGCCAGAATTGGAAGGGACCTCAAAGGCCATCTGGTTTAGATAGGAAAATGAAATCAATTATTCCTTAGTTGGTCTAAGCTTCTCCCATGCTTTTCAAAGTATGAACATCATAACTGATCCTTAATTTAAACAGGAATTTCCCTCAACTTTGCTGACAAGTACTTAACCACTAATCCAAAGGAGGAGGAGCAGGGGATAGTGCACTAGACCTAGAATAATGAAGCCCTGAATTCAAACCCCAGTGCAGACACTTACTAGTTAGATGATTATAGTCAAATCATTTAACCTTTGCCTTTCTGTTTCTTCATCTGTAAAATACCAATAATGGCACCTGCCTCATGAGGTTGTGATAATGGCTCAAATAACACTATCTGTAAAGCGTCAAAAAGCAATATATAAATCCAAGTTATCATCATTATTGTTGTTGTCATTAATCATTACTAAGAGAAAACTCATGACTTCTCAAAACAGTCCCTTCCACTGAAGGTGAGTTCTAATTACAGTAGAATCACATAGGTTTAAATTCTAAAGAAAACAAAATGAACATCATGAATGATAAACATTATCCTTAAAAACCACTTAAATTTTGGAGGCAGCAAGGGAGTGCAGTAAATGGAGCAACAACCCTGGAGTTAAGAGGATTTAAGTTCAAATATGGCCTCAGACAGTTTAATCCTTACTAGCTGTGTGACCCTGGAAAAGTAAGAAAGAGAGAAAGAGAAAAAGGGAGAGAGAGAGAGAGAGAGAGAGAGAAAGAGAGAGAAAGAAAGAAAGAGAGAGAAAGAAAGAGAGAGAAAGAGAGAAAGAAAAAAAGAGAGAAAAAGAGAGAGAAAAAAGAAAGAAAAAGAGAGAGAGAGAGAAAGAGAGAGAGAGAGGGAAGGAGGGAGGGAGGGAGGGAGGGAAGAAGGAAAGGAGGAAGAGAGGGAGAGAGGAAGGAAGATATTCATTGAAATTTTGCAAAAAGTTCAATTCAGTATATTCAAATAGTTATAGCAGAAAGTGTTATTGTCTCTTTTAACGGATATGGGATGTTAGCTATGGTTCTTTTATTTTTCATTACACACAGCTCAGTTATGAATGAGAGAGGCTGTAACTAGGACTTCTCTTTAAACAAAAACAAAAGCAGGAAAATTGATAATTTGGGGAAAATATGCTTAAAAGGCTTCAGATACATAGATGTGATTACATTGGATGTCAATCACATCATCTTATTTGTTCTTCCAGTTTTACCTAGAGGCAAGAGAGGATAAAAGGAGTTAAAGAGAACAAAGCAGAGGTCTTTTAGATGACCAGGAGAACTAGGAACATCAGCTACCCTCCCAGTAGTACTACCAACCTAAGGAGAACAGATAGACTGTGAACATGATAAAGAGGACATCCTAGAATCATGCTCATCTTTGAGATGTTTGTACTAGGAGAGGCACAGTGATAACTTTCACCATAGATTCACATTTTCCATCTCACACTCACTGTGAAACACTTCTGATAATTGTTTCTTGAGATAAAAAATGGAAGGGCATGCAAGCATTTTGTGGGGTGGGATGGATATCAAGGAAGAAATGACACAAAAAAAATCTGAGTTGTAAAAATAGAGATGAAAAATCAAATTTGAGATGGTTGCTTTAAAATTATTTTTAAGAATTTATAAGTATACTGATAAAGAAATTGACTTTCAGCAATGATTTTAATGGTAATGAGATTTAAATTTTTTGTAATTCTTTTTCTAATCGTGACTTTCATATCTAGTATCTTTCTAGATATAATACCTAGATAATAATTAAATTTTTAAGTACCCTAACTTGCTTGAATTTGGAATGCCTGACTACCTTACTGGAATAATTGCTTTAAATAGCTAAAGTGGGAAATTTCTCTCTCTTCCTTTTCATTGTCAGAGTTGCTTAAATTTTACTTCCAAATCAATTCAATGCCACAAACATGAAGTACTAAGCAAAAATGAAAAGACAAGAATGAAAAATAGTCCTCGATCACAAGGAATTTAGAATCTATTGGTGGAAATATAAGATATACAGATAAATAAACAGTAGGCAATTTGAGAAATAAGAGAGCATTAACAACATGCAATTTCCAGAAAAAGTTTCATATTAGACATGACATCTGAGCTGAAAGTGAAACCAAGGTAAGATTCTAAGAAGCAGAGTTAAAGAAGGGAATTCCCAGTATGGGAGAAAGTCAGCAAACAGATACATAATCAGAATGTAGATAGTGAAGACAAAATGTATGATAGGGAGAACCAGATTGTTCTGATGGGTTTGTATTTCATCCTAGAGGTAATGGGAATCCACTAAAAATTCTTTAGCAGTAAAGTTAGTTTTGAAAGTTTGTTTTATGATATGATATTCACTATTATATGAGGTCTGAACATTACATTCACCAATATTCATAACTGGTAACATCTCTGGTATCTTACATTTCTTGCTCATTAAACTCCTTTTGCAATTAATGGTTTCCAAGACTGTCTGAAGCTCCATCCGAGATCTTGATGTCTTATATGAAATGATGCAAAGAGAGGTAAGTAAACACAGGAAAACAGTAAACACAATTACTACAATAATGAAAAGGGGGAGAGGATACTGCAAATTTAAATCTATATGAATACAATACCAAATTTGCTCCCAAAGAAAAGATAGGGGAATGTACCTTCCTCCCTTATTTGCAGAGGCCCCAGCCATGAGTGTATATTCACTGTTTAACACTGTATACAAATATGCTAGTTATTTTCTTGAGATTTTCTTTTCATTCCTTTATTTTCTTCTCTTTTTTGTCTTTAAATATCAAGATCTCTAGGGAGGGCATGAGAAATTGGAAAATTCAGTTGACATTTTAAAAAGATATCAAAACATTTAAAATAAACTTAAAACATGTAGTATGTGAAGAACAAAAGCACAGCTTAATAAACTATAGCTGTAGGCCTTAGGCCTGGAATTATCTAAATTATAAATATAAAAGCAAATGCTCTAGGGATGTTAAGTTCCAGTGGCAAACTTGAAGTCATAAATAAATGACAATCGGACTGCTCAGGCCAATGAAAATTATCCCAAGCCTGTTGTCATGGTATTTTTCTAACACATAAAATATGGTCAGTAAAAGCATATTCTGCTTCCCTGTATAATTCATGGGGACAAACAGAACCTCTAGCCCAAGGAACATAGTAATTACAATTGTCAAAGAAAGAAGTGATACAGGCCAATCTGGTAACAAGGAAACATTTCATGGAAACAGAAATAAGGTAGTGTAAAAACTGTCTAGCCTGGAAATAAGAAAACTCATTTCTCTGAAATAATTGTTTTTTTCTTTATTGACTTATTAGGGTTACTAGAGGTAGATAATAGAAAACAACCATCTCTACAAGGTTGTCTGTGTAGTCTCCTCTCTTCTATTTAGCAAAGTAAAGGAAGCAAATCTCTTTCCCAAATACATTAATTTTTAATAGCAGGTCATTGGCTTCCTGTACTTATAATGGGAAGATTTTCAGTGCTTTCTGTTGTGTTCCAACTATTTCAGACCTTCCAAACATGGCAAAAAACTGTCCATTTCTTAAGTCCAAAGAGTGAAACATAATTGGGGGGACAGCAATAAAACTAAATAAATAAATGCAATGACCACAATGGCTACGCAGACAAATGTGAAGTATCTTTCATAAGGAAGAATAGCCAAAGGAACTGAGTAAAGAGGAATATTTAGAAGAGTTGGGAAAACCCTGTGGAAAGCACTTGAGTAGACAACAAATTATGGTATAAGCATTTCTAAGATCTTCAAACTTATACAATTTATTCAGTTTCTAAACTGCAGCGATATTATCTCTTTTCTTTAAAAAAAAAGTAAATTAAAAGTTACAAATAGAGAAAAGTATTTGCCAAAGGATAACCATAAAAACAAGCAAAAAATACAAAAATTTGGAAGACCTGAGAACATAAATATACACAAATAGTTTCAGCCAAATATCATGTAAACTAAGGAATTGAGAGATTTACCTTTGCAATTTCCTCGATAGGCAATTTCCAGCTGAGGATCTTTGCATTTGGCTCGTTGAAATTCACATCGGGATAAGAAAGTCCTTCCATCAGAAGCACAGAGTGATTTCTGAGGGGATCCTGCACAATCCAGGCTACACTCTTTATCTTTATCTTGATCCACTCTCAAAAACTAAGGAAGGGAAAAAAATACATTTTGGAAAAATATATAATGATGTAGCAAAGGAGTAAGAACAAAAAAACAAATAAAGTATTAACACATTATCATGAATGTCTTTGTATATTTATTTGGAAATGTTTAATTAGCCATGAGTCAGTTGTCTAGATCAATTGTCTCTTAATGTAACAATTGATAATTGTGCCTTCTATAGCCTCTGCCCCACCTAGAGTTGTGGAACTATGAACCATGATCAAATGAACTCTGAGGCAAAAAGAAAATAGAGGTTCTTGGCTCCTACTCTTCAATCATCTTTGGTAGAGAAGCTAAAAGTGCTGGTGATCCCAGTTTGCAAAATACTTTGTCAAAATTTGGTCATGTCATGGATAAAGAACACCTGATCTACCTGGTTATAGCTCTGGTGTCTTTCCTTGTTGAGACACCATAATATTATTCCTCTATACTTTTCTTTGCAATGGATTACAGTGGGTCTTGTTCTAATCAGGTGTTAGCGGGGGTAATTGTCCAAGTAATAACTAAACATAATGTTGAATTATCTGGGAACATGGGGAAATGATCAATGCCTGCTTAATGCCTCAACAAATCAGTAGTACAAACAGTAGGAATAAAATAAAGGCAGACTTTGAAGTAATCATACCCAGGATTATGATATTTGGGGATTACCACACCAATGTAGTCCAACTACATTGTTGGCTTCAGTTCTGGCTCGTCCTGGCATTTGTTCCATCTCCCACGCCCTCTTCTCCTTTTCTAGTGTTCCTTATTGGAACAAAATAATACTCCTTGAGAACAAGGAACTTCTTTTTTTCTCCTAAATACTTAACATAGTTTCTGGAACATGATAAATGTTCTATCTAACCACATGCATCCATCTTTCTTTCTTCCTGTCATCTATCTATCTATCTATCCATCTATCTATCTAAATATACCTATTCATCTTTCTATCTTCATATATATCTATCTCTCACCCATGAATATAGGGATTGTTTTATTGTTGCCTTTGTGTACATAAAGTTTGCCATCATGTCTTGTACATAATAGATAGCAAATGATCAATAGATATTCCAGATTTTAATGATACAATGAAGTACAAAGAAGAGTAGCTGCCAACGAAGTACAATCATTTCTTTGGCATATGATCTATAGGAGTAGATACTGTCCTCACATACCATATGGCAATTCCATAAAATGGAAATAGGAGTGGAAAGTGCACTATCTTTGGCAGAGTAGTAGACAGTGCTACATAATTATTGCTGTGGAAATCTTTTTGGTCATTTAAGCCATGAGTGTTGACAAAGGGAGAAGTATAAGGCTATGGCTAAAGCCAATAGGGGTATCATAAAGCCCTTAGAGATAATCCAGGGCTGTCCTGCTCAGGCACTTCTGGCACAAGGCTAATATTTTGGGTTTTGTTTGTTTGTTGTTTTTCAAATTAGTTTTTAAACTGCTGGCTCTATATTTCTAAGAAATCCATTTTAAGAAAGTAGCACTTGATATTTTAGAAAAGGTTAAATGGAAATAATTATTATGTTATGAGGATATAGAAAATAAGTCATTTTCTTTTTATCCCAATTATTCAAAATTGGACAAAGTAAGCACTAATTATTTTAAATGAATTTTGACAAAAAGAGGCATTTTAATCCTCCACCCATTTTTTCATTTAAAATAAAATGCATTTTAATTTCCTAGTACCAGAGAGCTAATGTTCAGGAAGAACCAGAAGAACAGAAGTCCTTAAACACATTTTTCTAGCATTTGACTGTTTTCTGTATAAGCATTAAGGCATGAAAGGCATGTAGATGCCAAGAGATAATCATTCTCTTGGGTACTGTAAGACAGTCCCTTAGATATTTCATCCACCCACTAAAATGTTGCCTCAATCAAGTTTTAACATTGCTTCATTTCCCTCAATTCTAAATATTTGCAAATTGTGATAGATTTGTTCTCAAAATACATAGCTGAATTGGAGAGTTTAGCATTTCACAAGAGGAAGCAAAGAGAAAGCAACAGAGGTTTCAATTTGATCATACCCCAAATCGTGACTCCTTATTTTAAATGAAGACCTGACCCATAAACAGTTCTATTCTATTTTATTTTTTCTCTTGGTAAAAATGTTGTATTTTATTTTATGAATTTAAAAACATTATTCTGTGAAAGGATCCCTAGTTTTGATAGAGGACCAGTGAGATTTATGACATGCATAAAAGGTTTAATTCTTTTCTATTTTAGACAGAAGAGGAGGACAACCTAGATCCAGTTCATTTTTGTAGTTAAGCTGTGGTCTATTAGCATTTCCTTAAATCTTAAGTGAGGAAATGCATATGACTTAGGGATAAGACATTGTAATTATCATTTTCTGTAAATGAAAAAAGACAACCTCCACATCTTTTTATTTAAAAAAAATAAAAATAGCATTCATGAGGTTGGAATTTGACCATAATTCTTGATAATTTCATGGCACAGGAACTAACAATGAAAGTATTCTTATCCAGCAATAAGAGAACACTTTATGCACGTTTTCCCTCTCTTTTTAATAGCAATTCAAGACAGTCCAAGAAAGAAAAGTAATTTTCTAACTAAATTGTTTGCATTTTTAATCCAAGCTATTTCAGAGAAACTGAGTTTTTAATGTTCAAGAAAATTTATTCATAAAGGTACATGGCTGAGGGGCTTTGAATGAGTCAAAAAAAAAAAAAAAAAGGCACTTGCTATCCTCTACCCACACTACCCAGCTATCAAATTGCTCTTCCTAAATTGCTAGTCTGATTATGTCACCCTCCTATCTCAACTCCAGTGGCTCCCTATTGTCTGCAGAATTAGATATAAAAGCCTTCATATAGAGACTTTTATAAATATATATAACAGGCTTTTCTACTTTCCCAGTTTTTTTTTATAATCTTACACCCCCCTTATACCTTCATTCACATAATATGCAAACCAGTGATATTAATCTTTCTGTTCTTTACACATGACACTCAATCTCCCAGCTGTGGCTATTTCCTCTTTCTCTCCTTCATGCCTAGAACTCTCTCCCTCCTTGTATAGTTTTCCTAGCTCCTTTCAAAACTCAATTAAAATCCCAGCATCTATAAGAAATATTTCTAATTCTTCCTAATCTTGATGTCTTCCTTCTGAGATAATCCTCAATGTACTCTGTACATATTCTGTAAATTCATACTTGTTTTTATCACCTTCCCTCCCCTCCTCCTCCTTAGTCTGAGAGCTCCTAGAGAGACTTTTGCCTTTCTTGGGAAAATATGCTGTATTTCCAGCACTTAGCACAGTGCCTGAAACTTATAAGGAGATTAATAAATGATCATTGACTATTACATAGTTGAGAACCCATTGGAATTGGAATGTCCCCAGATTTTGAAGAAATTCCTAACTAGAATGTTTGCAAATTTATAATTTGCTTTTTTAAAAATATCATTTAAAAAGTTTAAAGGAGTCTCTTTCTTGGACATCATGATGCTTATACATTCAATAAATTAATGAATCAAAAACATGTGGATTAAATTTCCTACAACATGCATACAGGTGAACGGGAGTCAAGTGGGGGAAAAGGGAGAAATATAATTGGAGACTTAACAATAAACTCCAAATATCTGACAAATAGGCTAAATATTTAATAAGCATTATCAAATTTACCCACCTTCTCAGTAGGCTGAAGCCAACTTTTTAAAATTAGAAATATAACAAGTCAGGCCAATGTGAGAAAAACTTGGTTGAAAAGCATGAGACTCTACATATGAGATTCAAGGTCACAATGATTGATAAAATGATACCCCAGTAGCTAGAAAGGAGGTACTGTCAATATATTTGTTCTACTTTATGCACTTATTGTGAGGATAAAATGAGATGATAGAAATAAAGTGCTTTATAAGCCTTAAAATACTAAAAAAAAAAAAAAAAAAAACAAAAACAAAAACAATAGCTATTCTTATTCTCTCCTAAGCAACACTACTTTAATGATATTCTTGCTATACATTAAACCAGAGGAGAAAATGAAGTTGCAATTAGTAGAACAACTCACAAGCTATCTTTGAAGAGGCAATAAAAAAGCATGTCCATTACCTCATGAAACCAAATGCAATATTATACCTTTTTGACCATTTTACTTTTCAGTATTCAAGAGGCCACCAGCAAGAGATGGTAGAGAGTGGATAGAAGGCCTGGAATCAGGAAACCTGAGTTCAAATCCAGCCTCAGACACTTACTAGTTATGTGACCCTGGGCTAGCCAATTAACCATGTTTGACTCAGTTTCTTCATCTGTAAAATTAGCTATACAAGAAATTGGCAAACCACTCTAGTAGCTACTAAGAAAATCCCAAATAGGGTCACAAAGAATCTATCACAGCTGGAACAAGCTGAACAACAATCTTAGGAAGAGAATAAATAAACATATAACCATAAATTTTAGCTAATAATGTATTAACATTTGGTACATAAACTGGGGGAATATAGAATTTCTATAAGATCCTGAGAATATCCTCCAAACTAATACATTGTATACCTCAAAGGTAAATCAGTCACTGTAATAGGAAGGTGGTCACTGAAGATCAGTAAAATCATTTGCATGTCAGAAAATTAAGACTTGTGATTCTTATAGATAACTTAGGAGTCTACTAATTATTTATCATCAGGAATTATATATATATATAATTTTAGAATCTAGCTATCTGCATGGAGTCAGATCAACTGATCAGAAAAAAAGTAGATACCAAACCAGAAGGAAGTATAGATGAGAGAAAGCTAAGACAATTTTAATACACACTATCTATTTAATGGTATTGTCTCAGAAGTATTCTCAAAAGAAATTAATTTAGACACTACTCCTGATACTTGATAGTTTCATGCAACAAAATCAATGTGCTTATTTTTGTCAATTTACCAGCTGATTTTGGGCCTCTGTTTCCTAATCTGTAAAAGGAAACATTTGGATTATGTCATATCTACAATCCTTTCAAATTCTATAATGTTATGTCCTGATGTAATCCTTATCCAAATGAAGGCAAAATGATTTGTCACTGAGAGAGAGCTCAATTTCTCTACATACCAACATGTTCCACTATTGTATAGTTCTATTTGTTAAAAATATTTATATGATAACTAAATCTGTGATGCATAATTCTGCTTTGGGGATCCAAGTCTAACAAATCTTACCACTCTTCAAAATGGCCATTCTTCTAATAGTTGAAAACAATTATGTCACTGTTGACTTCTTTTTTCCCCAGCCAATTCTATTTATCATCCTCATCATCTTCTGCTCTTCCTAAAATATGTATCCCAAGTGAAATACAATACTCTAGATGTGTTCTGACTAGGAAAAAGTAACAATATTAGTTGTGTGGATATAAATAGAGTCTAGATTTATATACTTATGTGTATAACAAGGGAAGGGCTGAATCATTATTTCCTCCAAACTCTCTATACTGCTGAAGTGATGAAATTGAAAATGAAATACAAACTTAACCAAAGGGCCATTTTCATCATAATATTTCAGGGGTGAACTTCTAAATCACTAATGCCAAAGGGCAAATTTCAATCATAATATTTCAAAGGTGAATTCCTAAGTCACTGATGTTAAAGACTAATTAGATGCTAGATTTTCCTATTCAGGAGCTCTTTAATGGATTTTGGATGGTAATCTGTTACTAGGAATGGTCAAGCTTGGAATCTGGGAACTTCACTGAAGCAAAGAATGGGAGACAATTTCATTTCCATAACAGTTAACTGAAAGCCATTTTTCTACCAAATACCATGGTGTTACCCCATATGTTTTGCATGAGTACCAAAATATTTTTTTTCTCCATGTCCTTCCCAGTTCTGAACACATTTTGCGAAAGTTGAAGAACAAGGAAAGGAAAACAAGAAAAGCAGGTAAAATGAGGGCAAGAACTGTCATCAAATCTCTGTTTCTCTGTCTCTCTTTCTGCTCTCTCTATATATGTATACGCACAAATATGAATGTACATTTACACTTGTGCATGTGCGTGTACATTATACATATGTAAATACAAATGTACATGCATATGTACACATAAGTGGATGTAGGTAGATGACAGATAGATAGATAGGTAGTTAGATGGATCCAAAAACAAAAGTGAGCCAAGCCCTTCCCTCAACAAGTTTATTATCTGGATTCTTAAGTAAAGCTTCTGGACACTCACATACCCTCTCTAAATATGTATTTATACAGTGTGTATAGCCTCTTTGGTGAAATCTAAAACTGTAAAATACATTAGAGGTCATCTAGTCAAAAAAATCATTATGGTAACCAATTAAAATTGAATCAAGCCCATCACTTGATATTAGATCACTTGAAACTCACACTGCCTACTTCACAAGGTTGCTATGGGATAAAGTATGCTGGGTCAAACCTTTGAAGCAATATATGTTATTATCATTGCTATTGGCTAGTTATTATGGCTGCTAATGTCATATATTGATTTCAGGTGATGAGCCACAAGAAAGAGGCAAAGTAATTAAGATTAGTTATTTCCATAGCATTTGAATAATGCTTAAATAAGCTTACTCTTTTAGTGATTCTACTCTTCCTATGTAAAATATAACATCCAAGAGGGTGGTTAAATGTTTTATGTCTACAAAGACTTCTAATAAAGAGCGTTGCCTTGAAAAATACTCTTTTCTTTAAGAATTTGGAAAGGAAAAGCTAAATGACTCTTATGAAACTTTTCCCCCCTTTCTTTTTTTCTCTAAAGAAAAGAGCATTGTTCATGACAACACTTTTTGAGGAAAAAGGCAGTGTAAACAAGGGTAGGTTTGTGATTTCATTGGTAATGAAAACTTCTACAAAAACTCTACAATTTATACTTTTAAAATGTTGCTTGGGATACTGAGAAGGTAAATAACTTGATCAAGGTCATACAGCCAGTACATTAAAGACTTGACTTTTTTCCTCACTTTGCATCCTGCCTGTCCTTTTTCCAATGTGCCATCATGCCTATTTACAATAGTTTTATTTTATTTTTAGAGAGTTTTGCTGTGCTTCTCTTTTATCCACAGTAAGGGTATCAGGAGGCAAAATATGTTCTAATGAAATGGGCTCTGGATAAATAGTCAACATATTTTCCTTCAAGCCTTTCTTCTGCCAGTAACTAGTTAATTGTGTGATGGCAGGCAGGGCATTTCAATGTTATAGACTTCAGTCCTCATTCTTAAAATGAGGCTCATAATTATTTGTCCTCCTACATTACAGAGTTGTTATGGGACAAGACTTTGTAAACTTTAAAAAATAATATAAATATAAATTATCATAATTATATTCTTTCTTTTCTTTTTTTTTGTGATTTCACAGATAAAGAGAAAATCGAACACAGAAAATCAAACCCTCTCTATCCACATGGATCAGCAACTATCTGCAACTCAGAACTTAGAAAATGGCCTGAAACACTAAAAGTTAGTGTGTCTTGCCAATAATCACAATGTCATAGAGATAGGGCTTGACCCCAGTCTTTCCTGATGTTACACAGGCTGTCAGTATATTATAACTAATAAATCATCATCAAGCATCTAGTTGATCTCTAAGTTCTAGTTCTACAATTTTGAGTATTAGGAATTTAGTAAACAAAAAGATCAGGTTAAAAGAATTAAAGTTTCATACAGCTTTCCCCAATGTATAGCAAATTTCCATACCATTTATAGCAATTATAACATCTCATAGGTGCCAGGTATAGACGAAATAAGACTTCAGTTAATATATGCTATTTATTTGCTTGATTGATAGGCAGAGATTTTAATCTAATTCCATTTTTAGCTTTTAGAAAGCTTAAGTCTAAACTAGGAATTTTCTGAGTCTTTGTGGATAATAAAAAATCTTGGCTACTATGTAAAGAAATTAAAGTAGGGTAACCACAAGGACATTGGGCAAAAGAAATACTTTAAGGAAGTACTAGAGCCCAGCTTCAAATGATATGGGAAAGATGTGGAATGCAAGAAAATGGATGAGCTGATCTTATCACATGCATCTCTTGGAAATGAGAGTAGCTTAATTGATGTTAAGGTATCATATGGTAACTAGGAAGGAAATCACAAATGGCACCAGGACACAAAAAGAATGGTAACAGGTATAGACTAGAGGTATTTTGCATGTGCATCAGGGAAATGATATAGAGTAAAAGGCTGTATTCACATTCTGAATCACTCTCTTAAACTATATAGAAATCATCTACAACATTATATTTGAGCATAGAGGACAAAATATCCATATGTTCAATGGTTATACATACATGTATAATATATACTTCAAATTTACAGATAGAATGGAGATCATCTATTCAAAACTTTTCTTTATGTATATGCAATTTTATAGCCCTTTGGGCATAGTTACAAACTGTTTAGCTAAATTTTGGAGGAAGATAGGTATTTTGAGAGGCAAAGGTAAAAAAGATTATATTCCATGAGTTGAAACCATCCTATACAAGACAAGGAGATAAGACACAGAACACTATTTGATGAATATAGGAGGCTCGTTCATATGAACTACATGGAGGGGAGAAATATGTAATAAAATTTGGAAGAAAAGTTAGAACCAAATCATGAAGGACTTAAAATGACAAATAGTTAAGATTTTATCTGGTCCTAAGTCAAAAGGAGGCAATTGGAGTTAGAGGAACAGTGGAGTAACATAGGAAAGCTTGTACTTCAGGACCATCAATACCGGCATACTTGGAGGATGTATTGAAGTAAGGAAAGACTTGAGTGAGGGAAAATTAATAAGAGGTTACTGCAATTATCCAGATGAGAGATAATGACAGCCTGAACTATCCTAGTTCAGGATAGATATAAGGATGTGGAAGAGGAAGAATAGATAAAACTTGCCAATTAATTGCTATGTTGGGTAAGAAAGAGTGTAAAATCAAGGCTGTGAACCAGGGTAACTTTGGGGAAATGGTGGCAAACTCAATAGAAATATTTGAACTCAGGTCCTCAGGGCCAGTGCTCTAGCCACTGTGCCATCAAGTTGCTCCTATATATGCATATATACTTGCATATTTTCTCTAAATCTCTGTGGATACATTGAAATTGTAATAAATATGTATTTATTACATTAAATATATTCAATATTTAAATATGCAATATCTACATATGTATATAGTTATAGAGATATAGCTATAGATATAGATATATTTTATGTATAAATATAAGAAATATAGCTCCTATTTCAAAATTTATAAAACACTTTCCTCTCAACAACCTTTTAACATATCAAAACATGTGTATCAGTTTCTCCTATTAAAGTCTTACTTTGTAACTTTTTAGTGATGCTGGAGGCTGCATGGCCATTCCAGCAAGGTCCAAACGTTTTTCTATCCAATCAAGATTGAAAGATGTCAAATCTAATACCAAGAAGGGTCCGTAAGTCTGTCATCAAGAACCATTCATTTTAAGTTTGGAAAGGCTCATCACCAGAAGACTGTGACAGAAAGTGATAATGCCAAGTGAAATACCAAATGATGATAGTGATGTTCATGGATATATGAAGATGAACTACTATGGGTAGAGATGTTGTAATTGGCATCAATAGAGGAAATCAATAATATTCCATATCTTTCCAAGAACTATAAAGATATGTGTACATCTAACATATACACATATGTGATAATAAAAGCTTAAGCAAGAAGGTACCTATACTTAACATTTCTTCCTTCTAATTGTACAGATAATAATGGTTTATACTGAACATGGATAGAGTTCAGTTTAACATAAGGAAAAAGAGCCTGAAACGTATCACTATTAATGCTCTCTCTCTTTCTGTGTCTCCCTCTCTTGTTTTCTCTTTCCCTCTCCCTCTCCTTCTCTGTCTTTCTCTTCTCCCTTTCCCTCCCTCCCTCCTTCCTTCCTTTTCTTCCTCCCTCCTTCCCTCCCTTCTTCTCTCCCTCTTTTCCTTCCTCCTCTTTCTCTCTCTCTCTCTCTTTCTCTCTCTCTCTCTCTCTCTCTCTCTCTCTCTCTCTCCCTCTCTCTCTCTGTCTCTCTTCCCATTATTCTCCCTCCCTCCCAAGAAAGGTTGGGACAATTATGTTATAAAAGCAATTCTCATTCAGCTAGAGATCACATTAGATAGCTTCTGAAGCACCTTTCAGATTTCTGGCAATGGCCAGTTTAGAAGCTTAGTCACTAAAAAGTGTATGCAAGTGTATGCATATTCACATTCATACATGAAAAAGTCTGTGTATCCCACACATACATATATGTACATACATATGTATAGATATATGTGTGTATGTGTGCTGGCTATCCCAAGTCTTATTTCCATTTTGAATCCTAATAGTTTAAAACTACACTAAGATATTTGGAACACTTTGTACATATATACATTTAACTATGTATGTATAAACACATATAAATAAATAGTTTAATAAATAGCATCATAGGAAACATAATGAAAAGAATACTGACTCTGAAATCAAATACCCTTTCTGATACTTATTACCTGTGTGATCATGGGCAAATCACTTAACTTCTCTCTCTAATCTGTATAATGGATTGGACTGAATAGCTTCTATGGTCCTTTCCAACATTGACCTTATGAAAAGGAACAAAGAAGGGAGGGAGGGAGATTGAAACCTGCTTCCTCTATTGTAAATGACTATCATCCCCAAGATTCATCTGATTATGATGCTTACCATCTAATTGTGAATTGATCTTCTGCTTTTGATTTCATCATATACCATCTTTAATTATTTATCAAGTTAGTTTGTTTATTTTAGATTGTAAGCTTCCATGATCATAGTCATTAAATAAATAGAATTAAAAATAACAAAATATATTTTGATGAGGATGACTATGATGCTAATTAAAATTACTGCTTTCTAGAAACTTACTGGGGCATGAAATGGCTTTTCCTATCTCAGTTTAAATTAAGTACTAGGTAGAATTATTAAACTTCTGCCAAAGGAAAAAATAGTAGAGATGTCCAGGGTGGGGGGTGGAGATTATTAAAATTACCTTTTCTTCTATCAAAACAGGTGAGGAGGAATTGTTCACACTTTAAAAAGATTACATGGTAGCCCTGATGTATAGATATGCCAATCTTATTTTCACTTTTTAAAATGGTGTTAGGGATTGAATATATCAGACATGAATGAACTTTTATCTCTGAATGAGAAAGATTGTCTCCAGTGAAAGTTTGTACATACTTTAAGATACTCTCCTCATATAGCTCTCTACTATTATTATCCAGTCCTGTTTCTCCTCAGTTGTAGGTTCTTTAGAGACATTCACATTATTCTAAAATGTCTACCACATTCTTCCAATCTTTTTTTAAAATCCTGATGATACCCTCTATACATCTTTCATTTTACAATGTTCTGGAATAAATCTTGAGAATATTGATTGGATTGGAGGATTTCAGAATGTTTGAATTCCTAGTTGTTGATAGAAAGAAATAATGTTAAAATATTATATATTATTCAGATCATAACTAATATTTTTAACCTGTTCCTCAGGCAAGTGTTAAATACGTAATAGGAACTCAATATGTGCCTAAATGGATTAGTTCACTTATGCTAGTTCTGTTGAATGTGGTGTCCAGCTGAAGATAACTCAGTCATGCTTAGAGAACAAAAAAAAGCATTTGAGCTAATTCTGGTCTCTCCATTAAAGCATGACATCTGAGGATATTGGGAATGCATAAGAACTATCATTCATCAAATAGTGGAAGTAAACAAAAGTCACAGAGGAGCAGAGTTGAAGGTGAGAAGCAGAAAAACTTTCATTCCTCTACATATACCTCCATTTAAACACATTAAGTGCTAGTCACTGTGCTGGCATTAGAAAATGACAGAAATATGCTTCTCTCCGTCTTTGAGGACTTTATGTTCTAAAAAGAAAGACAACATGATTAAGTATAAACAAAATATTTTTAAAATACAAGATAACATGATGGGAAAAGACATGATAAGCTAGAACAGAGAACAAGAATGATAAGTACTAAAGGAAATAAGGGACTGCAAAAGGAGGAGAGAAAGAATACATTCTAATAACATAAAGGCATGGAATAGTGAGATGGGATATTGAGCAAGAGAAATAGCAAAGATGCCAGTTTTGTTTGACCACAGACTGAGCCGAGGGGGATTGGACACAATTATGAGGTAACAAATTCCAAAAAGTTCAGGTCTGATCCTAAAGACTGTAAGCAGCCATTAGAGTTTACTGAAAAGGTATATAGGCGAGAGAGTTCTGAAAGAATTGGAAGGGTCAGGCTATACTTTATCTTCCCAGTCAAAGCAAAAGAGAATAAGGGTCTGAACTAAGTTGGGAGCAAAATATCATGTGGTCTTCAAACTTAAATCCAGGGAGTTAAGCCCTAGAGAGGTATAAGGCACCTAAATGTAATCTGGAAAGAGTTCAATTAGAGCAGGAAAAAATGTGGCACAGACAGTAAACCAACTAAAGTAATCACATGGCTTTCAATTAGATAATTCAATGGTCTAATTTTTTTTTAATTTTTTTTACTTCTATAATCAGAGATATGACTTAAGCTTAAACAAGGTTTCTAGTATTCATTCCCAAACATCTATGGAAACAGCAAGGGAATCTCTTAATTAGAATAAATATAAAATTAGTATTCCTTAACTTTTATAACTTTATTATTTATTATTGTTTATAACTTTATTAACTCAGGAATAGGCTGCATATATATATATATATATATATATATATGTATATGTATATGTATTTCTATCTGAGTTGATGGAAAAAGAGGACACTGGAGTCACTCCAAGATTCTGTGGCTTTTACATATGGTACTTGAGATCTGTTCAGTCACATAGTTAGTAAATGTCTAAGGCCAGATTTGAATTCACATAGATGAATCCAGACCTAGCACTCTATCCCTTATACCACCTACTCTCAGACAGTTACTAGCTAGGAGACTATGGGCTCAATCCATTTTGCCTCACTTTCTTCATCTGTAAAGTGGAATGGAGAAAAAAATGGCAAATTAACTCCGGTATCTTTACCAAGAAAAACTAAAATGAAGTGCTGGTGAATTGGACACTACTGAACACTTGAGAAGTCACTAAGGTAAAATTGCCATTATCTGACCTGGATTTTATCCAGGTTTCTGACCTGAATTTTATCTGTGTGACTCTAGATGAGCTACTTAGCCCTTAGGGACACTTTTCTCATCTGATAAATTAAAGCATTGGACTATATAGCCTCTAAGGTCTCCTTCCTCCTAATTCTGAGTCTATGAACTTATGATCCCATTTCCTGAGTACTTAGAAACCCAGAAACAAAGTTCCTTTTGTCATTTCACCCTCTATTGCATGAAGCTCGATGCCTGCTCCTATTTCAGCACAATCAAGAAGAAGAAAATGCTCAATGACTCATTTTTCCCTCTTTCCTTGGTTTATATAACCCTAATAGATTCTTCACATTTTTAGCATACTTTGTTTACATTATAAGATAGCCAGGGAAGCAGGTCTTTCAAAGAGAATTTCTTTCATGGGTCTTTGAGATAGAACATCTGAATCCCTTGATGCTCTCACATCACTGTGCAGAATTATCTTGATTACTGAAATGTGTAAATACAATTTCAGAGATAGTTAGAAACCATTCTAGAAAGCTAGCATATTCTACACATAAGCTGATTCTGTAATGGATCATCTGACACCTCTTAAGTATGTTGCAGCAGTTTTTTTTTAACCTTTCTTTTTTATCTCAGGTAAAAACAATCATAATTCTGAACGATGCTGCCAGCATCCTTTATCCTTTTTATGTTTTTACATCAACCAAAAAATATTCTAGTATCTAACTGAATACAATATAACCCACTCATAAAACTTAGTGAAAATTTTAAGTATATTAAAAAAACAAATATACTCAGAACTTATAAACTGCAATGCTATAAAAATCAATTGTAAGTCACTTGTTTGAAATGTAGAATATATTTTCCCATAAAAACATCATTTTAAATTATAGTTAGCCCATACAATCTATTAAACTATGATATACTGAACATTCAGAGAATAGTAAAAAATTGCTGCAACATTCCTAATAAAATGAAGCAAAACAAAATCAAATTGAATAAGATATCATTTCATATTTATCTTTAATAGTGGCCCTTTTATTACATATAAATAAAAAATAAATGGTACTTCACAAAGAAAAGACCTTCTGGTCATTTTCATGGATTTTAGACATTGTCCATCTTCTTTGGGTTGAATTTCACTTGAAAAGGAATTTCTTTTTTAAATAAAATTGTACTACATTATCACTATAATGCTTATCATTTCAATGCAGTACACATTCATTAAGCTTGTTCTACATGGCAAGTATTGTGCAAGACGATAATAATGCCACAGTGAATTTTTTTTAAAGTCTTTATCTTCAAGAAGAGCAGATAAGGAATAAGCATTTATATCATGCCTACATTGTCATGTCAGTCACTATGTTAAATACTTTACGTATATTATCTTATGTAATTCTCACAACAAACCTGGAAATTAGATGTAATTATTTTCCCCTTTTTATAGTTAAGGAAACTGAGGCAGGGATTTATGTGACTTGACCAGGATCACATAGCTACTATCTGAGCCCTCTATTTAAAATCAGATCTTCTTGATTTGGAAGGCTCACAAATAGAACAGAAAGAAGGAAATATTTTCCTGAAGTAACAGGACAATACTGTTATAAGAGTGAAAGAACAAAGAGATTGTTTAAGTTGGAATTAATTGAATTGTGAACAATGAAAAACCAAGAGAGAAAAACATGATTGTGTAGATAGGAACCATCTGATATGGGGAGGGGTTGATGGAGAAATTGAAAGGGAATAGATGATGGTTGGTGGGCACTCAGTTCACTTCACTTTACGGAAACCACTGACATTCTCATAAAACTATTAAACATAGATTGGACTTTATAGAGAAAGAAACTACATCAGAAAGAAAATTGCAAGGACAGCAAAAATATTTGCAGGAAATCTCAAAGAGAAGGGGATTGGAAATTTTTGTGCAACAAACCTCTATGACAGTTTGGTGAAATCCAGAATTTTTAAATGCATAAAATTGAATACATCAATTTATAAAAGAAATATTGTAATATATTGAAGCAGTTATCAAATAATATTGAAATAGCTATATAGGTGGATGGTGAGTTCATGGACCCCAGTTTCAGAATACATTTTGATTGGGAGTTTGAAACTCAAGGAATATTTTTATTGTATTTTAACAAATAATGAGTGAAAGAGCATCATAAGATATAAAGGTGTATATACAGCAAGCAAGTATATTTTTGTATGGTAAAGCTTATAATTCATATTTTACACACATTATACCTAAATCTTTCTGCCTTTGTGGTCTGGAAGTGACCTTCAGTTCTCAGAGGTTGTGTTAGCAGATCACAAGCTCTATGAGGTACTACCAAGTTGTAACAAGATTTAGAATAACTGTTGTCCAAGGACCAATCAAAATTTTACATATGATATCATTTTTACATATGGATATCAGCTGATTAATTTTATTTAGCCAGATCATGAAGCAATCAAGAAAACTTTCAACCAAGGCATGGAACAGTGTAATCCATATTCAGTAGAGGCAGAATTTCTTCTGTTGGATTCACGGTTCCCTTAATGCCTACAAATAATTATTTAGTTATACCATAGTGGGAAGAATATTGAATCTGCCTTAAGAATAGGTCCAGAGCATCTATTCAAAAGAAGTCATAAGAAATATTGTTAACTTTTCTGTTCACCAGAAAATAATCATGATCATTGTCTTTCTAAGAAACAAAGGAGGTAACATGACATAGTGAAAATAGTACTGCATTTGAAGTCAGAAGACCTAAGTTTGTCACTCATTACTTGTATGATGATGCATATGTCCCTTAATCTCATTGGACCTAAGTTTTTCCTCTGTAATATAAGAAGGATGAACTACCATCCCCTTACACCCCCTAAATTCCATTGCAACTATAGATGTATAAACTTAATTAGAGATGATTACATTTTTCACACTAGAGTTTTTGGGAGGTCACATACTAGCAAACATCTCCAAACTATAATTTTGAGTTAAATATAGCACATTTTCTTAACATGTAACACACGTTCTCATAATAAATTAGAGGGAGAACTAGTGACTTACAATGTGTACTTATTTATTGTACATATTCATTAATTCCTCCAGGTAGGTGCAAGTCTAGATGGAGGAGAAAGCTGTTAGTATCTAGAAAACAGCTGCATCTTCCCTTGCCTCATGGCTTCTGATGGCTGAAAGAGACATGCACTGGCTATAGCTGAAGCAGTCCTTTTTTCCTCCTCCATTTTAGTAATACATACAGAAGTAGCCAGATAAAAGCATGATATCTACTACTTTCTCTCATTTCCAGGATCAAATATAAATTCCTTTGTTTGGTATTCAAAGTCATTCATATACTAGACTGCCCTTAAATTTCCATTGTTCTTAAAACTTAATCTTCTCATATACTCTGCAGTTCAGTGACCTCCATATTGTTTCTCATACAGACAAACTATTTCCCAATTCCAGGAATTTTCAATGATTGCCTCTCCCACTCCTCCTGCTGTACAGAATGCTCTCTGTCATTATATCTTCTCCTGATTTTCCTGGCTTCCAACTCCTAGATAAAAATCCCACCTTCCCCAAGAAGGCTTTTCTGATCTACTTTAATACTAATGACTTCTCCCTGTTGATTATCTCTAATTTATCATATGTCATGAATGCACGTGTGTGTGTGTGTATGTGTATATATTCTTGTTTATACATAATTTTTTACCTGTAGTCTCCCTCTTTGGTCTGTGAGCAACTTGAGAGTAAGGACTACCTTTTGCCTTACTTTGTATCTCTAGTGCTTAGCACAACGCCTGCACATAGTAGACATTTAATAAACACTTATTAATTAATTAAGGATTGTATTGGACCATAGAGTAATTGATGTCTTACCATTTCCCTACTTCCCTATATTTTGGGGGAGGAAATGAGAATGTAGGAAGATTCATAATATATCATTTTGGAGAAGGAAATGGTTACCTTCTCAATTTTCAATAGTTCTAAATGAACTTTTCTCAGTTCAACTAGTCTCCAGAGCAGTGCTACTAATAAGGATCTCCCTGGAAGAAAAATGGAGCAGCTCTTTTTAACAGCAATTTAAAATCTATTTTTCATATTATTCCAGTGAGGGTATAGAGGAAGTCATATTCAGTTTATATCCATTTATCAAAAAATAGGCTGCTAAATTTGCTCATCCTACTGAAGTCTTTGAGCTAAAAGCCAAAAAGCCTAGTTGGGTGTGGAATTCCAGGGGAGAGGAGGAGTCATCTCTTTGTATTAATGTGTTTAATGGGCCAGGTGTTTCCTGTGGTGCCATATGTGTGTGCAGGTGTGTGTCTGCTAAAAACCTTTGTATATAAAAACTCCTAAATTGGAACAAATGAAGAGGTTATCCCAGCAACTGCTACCACATGCCCAGCTTCTTGGTTTTAAGACTGTTTGTTATTCTGCCAGTTCATAGAAGCTAAATTCACTCATGATACTTAAGGAGGAGAAGTATTTCTAATAACATCTGGTGTAAGTATTCAATGATCTTGCCAAGATGGAGACCAACGTGACTGGAACACTGTCAAACCAAGAAAACAGTGAGGTTTATAATGGAAACTGAGACAGAACTTTAATTTAGGATGGTTCCATTCCATCATAATGATTCCACAATCAAAACATTTCAGTGTTACTGGTTCCATGGCTGTTGACAGTACAAAATTACACAAAGCAGCTACTGCATATATGCAGCTTATGTTTTCTAAAGGGAATGTTACTCTGTTAGGAAAGGTTGTTGAAAATCTGTATATAGTGCTACTGAATGGCAAGAATCACTTTTGTTTTTGTAGCAACAAGGCCTTCTTTAACCAAAAGATGTGTAGTTAATCCAAAGCTGTCCATGAAATATCTCATTTTGGACCCAGCTAACCAAGGAGGGGGATAATGGCTGGCTTACACCATTTCTTGAAAAATAAAATTATATCCAGATTTGTCAACATGCCTGCCAAACTTCAACCCAACCTGACTTAAACTAGCCAGAAATTAAAATGACTATAAATTGGATATTAGGATGGGAAGCATGACAGAATCCTGAGTATAATGTTGCTAGGTAGTGCTATTATAGATGTGATCAAGTATGGAGCCAAATCTTATCAGAGAGTGATGTTCCTCATTTTCATGAGCAACCACTAACTTGAGAAACCTTGACCTTTAGATACAGGACATCCATTTCAGAGCCATAACATGGCTGCTTTCATTCTTAAAGAGAATTAAGTACCTTATAAAAGTGAATGAATAACATTAATTCACAAAACTTTCATCCACAGTAACAACATAGCATTCCTCTTATAAAAGGTTTGAATAATATATCAATTAGTACACAGAAGGGTTGCTAAATGTTGATCAGTTACTGACATTTTTTAAAGTGATGTTATCTAAATTTATAAATTCAAATCTGTAATATTGTTTTCCTATTTAAATAAAATTTAAAATTGCTCAGGCCATTCTAATATTATTGCCATTGTTCAAAATATTTTTGGAAGTGTAACCTTTTTTTAGCCAAATAATTTTTTTTTTTTACTGAATCATACTCATTAATTCATAGTCACAATGCATGGGCTCTCTTTCTATACTACAATCCTCTTTAAAAAGAAGGAGAAGAAGAAGAAGAAGATAAGTTTCCTGAAGGTTCTGCTTTGTATTTTTACCCAAAGTGAATAGCATAGTGCTTGACAAGTTGTAAGCATTTTATACTTAATTTTTTCATTAATTCCATCAATTAATTATTTATTTCCACAATTCTTTTTCACCTTTGAGAATTTATTTCATTCCAATAATCTGTTGAGATATACAGGACAAATATTGCTTTTTTTGATCTGTGATTTCATCAAACCAGTACAGGTTGCAGCCCCTCTATGGTTTAAAAGATTATCTTCATAATTTACCATTGCCAAAAAAAACTTAAAAATCATAATCACCTGAAGGCCAAACTTTTTGTGATTTCTCTAAATTTGAGCTTAACTACCCCTCAAAATTTGTTCCAATATCTATTGTTCTACTTTGAAGCACCAAGGGTTACCATGATACCACATGAGACATCAAAGTAGTGCTTTTAATTGAGGAAAATGTATGTTATAGAGGCAATAAAAAAGTACAGAACTTGCAATCAGAAGAGTCAATTTAAAAATTCAGCTTTGTCATATAAGTAAGGCACTATAAGAAAAAAAATCTCTCAATTTCCTTATTTATTGGTTGCAGTAATATTTGTCCTTAATAATTTATCAAAGTCATTATAAGAAAAGCCTTTTAAGATGACAGGAAAAAATAATGATGATTGTTGGAGGGGATGAGGGAAAACTGGGACATTGATGCATTGTTGGTGGAGTTGTGAACGAATCCAACCATTCTGGAGAGTAGTTTGGAACTATGCTCAAAAAGTTATCAAACTGTGCATACTCTTTGATCCAGAGTGTTACTACTGGGCTTATATCCCAAAGAGATCATAAAGAAGGGAAAGGGACCTGTATGTGCACGAATGTTTGTGGTAGCCCTCTTTGTAGTGGCTAGAAACTGGAAACTGAATGGATGCCCATCAGTTGGAGAATGGCTGAATAAATTGTGGTATATGAATATTATGGAATATTATTGTTCTGTAAGAAATGACCAACAGGATGATTTCAGAAAGACCTGGAGAGACTTACACAAACTGATGCTGAGTGAAATGAGCAGGACCAGGAGATCATTATATACTTCAACAACAATACTATATGATGACCAGTTCTGATGGACCTGGCCATCCTCAGCAACGAGATCAACCAAATCATTTCCAATGGAGCAGTAATGAACTGAACCAGCTACGCCCAGAGAAAGAACTCTGGGAGATGACTAAAAACCATTACATTGAATTCCCAATCCCTATATTTATGCCCAAATGCATTTTTGATTTCCTTCACAAGCTAATTGTACAATATTTCAGAGTCTGCTTCTTTTTGTACAGCAAAATAACGGTTTGGTCATGTATACTTATTGTGTATCTAATTTATATTTTAATATATTTAACATCTACTGGTCATCCTGCCATCTGGGGGAGGGGGTGGGGGGTAAGAGGTGAAAAATTGGAACAAGAGGTTTGGCAATTGTTAATGCTGTAAAGTTACCCATACATATAACCTGTAAATAAAAGACTATTAAATAAAAAATAATAATAATAAATAATAAAATAATAAAAAAAAGATATTTAAAAAAATTAAAAAATAAGAAAAGCCTTTTTATAAACCCTGAAGTGCTATATAAATAGATCATTATTTTATTTGGAACATGCCTCCACCTTTACCTTTTTCCATTCTACACGCTACCATAATTATTAATATACATCTATTTTAATAGAATATGGACTACCATAGGAATAGAGACCAGGCTATTTTTCATCAATCATCACTCAGATCAGAATTTTGATACATTATAGGTACTTAATTAAGTCTTGCTAAATTAAATTAAATTGCAAAATTATTATTCCTATTATATGTTATATACATATAAAGTGTTTTGTTCCTATTATACATGATATATATGAATTGTTAAATTATTATTTAACAGAAAAGAAAAACATGGCCTAGAAATGTGGAAACTTTTCAAGTCATATAATAAATTGGTAGCAATATTGAGACTAGAATACAAGCTTTCTGAATCCCATTTGAATACATTTATCTCAAATGAATCTGTTTCCAAAGTTATGATATCTCACAATTCCGTTACCAGGATGTCAATCAAAAGACAGCTCAGTAGCTTCACAATGGTAAGTTCTCTAGTCTGTAAAGTACTTTTTTTTATTGCTATGTATTTATCACCATGAAATTGACCATTGTCTTGCTGCTTTTGGTTTGTCACTGTAATTAGCTGCTTCCACTTTACTAGAATATATCAGAGATCTCAACTGAACATATAAAGAGTGCTCTTTTTCTAGGTTCTACCACTGATTTATGTCAAGGAAGGTTGGAGAAACAAATAACAGTGGGAACTTGCCCTATACTATGTGATTATATTATTTTCTATATGTTTTTGTAATTGTTTCTTCCTTAAAGAAAATTGATAGCTAGAAGAGAAAAGGCTGTTCGAAACTGTTGCTGGGAAAAGGTACAACCACCACGTATTAGTTACTGATACAATTATGGCTACATAGTTTATATGTCTATGTAGATGCAGGAGTGGGGAGAGAGGCAAGCACAAAGAATGTTTCCATAAAGTGACAAGTCAGGATTTCTTTCTTTAAGTTGCCTTTAAACTCATAAATAGGGAGGGATAGTTGAAAATTGTGTCTCTGAGGAAACTGTCTATTCCTTTACACTCCCTTATTTACACATTCTTAGGACACAAGTAAATTCAGACTGAAGGCACTGTCGATATATAATACCTACTTAATACATACTTTTTGACTTTCCAGATTAATCAACTACCAAAAAAATGGATACTAAAGGTCTCTATTCCGAATAGGAGGGAATCCAGCCCAAAAAAAGATGTTCATAATTATGGCACAATAAGCAGAGTGTTAGATCTGAAGTCACCAGAGTTCAAATCTGGCCTTATCCACCAACTAACTGCGTGAACATAGGCACATGTTCATGAATTTATATTGAATATATATATATGTGTGTGTGTGTGTGTGTGTATAATTATAATGAAGGTTTAAAAAAAACCTTCAATGAAATATATAAATTCTAGCTGGAAAAATACAATAGAGGCTTATTCCATATATGAGTAGGGGGTGGATGGGGGGTGGATGAGGGGTGAAGGGAATCAAACAATACTTGTCTTTTAATATTGGAGGTAGAGAAGATCCCAAAGAATTGTTTTAAAAAGCAAAACAAAGGAGTACCAAAAAAACAGAAGAACTGGATGGCTTGCTACATGATACTCCTAAAATAATTGTGGTAAATTAGCTATCTACAAACCCACAACTTTTGTTTCAATTGAGTTTATAACTTTTCAAGCCCTGATTTCCATTTCATTTTTAGCTTATTTTACTTAAATAGTTTCCAACATGTCCTGCAAGCTAATATCTCCTTGAAGACAATAAAATGAAATCACAATTAGTTGAAGACAAATCGTTCTTTTACTTCCCCAGTTAATAAGATTGGAAACACTAACTCTGCTTGTTTGTGGAGCTGTTTTAACTAGTGGATCAAATTAATGTTTGGATTTAAATTTTTCATTATTTTATTTTTAGTAGTCATAATAATTTTGATCCTGAGATATTCCCTTGCAACTTCCACTAACTTTGGTGGAAGTCAGGCATGCAGATTTCAGAGCTGAATTTGACCCAGGATGCTTGGTTTAAGAGAGACATGCCATAAGAGATATCATCACTACAAGGCTCCAAAGCCAAACAAATCTCAACATTCCAGCCTGCCTGAACTCTTTTCATATGATCAGAGCCTTAAAAACTTCTTCTCTGATGCTCACCCTTCACTTTCACCCCACTATTCAAGTGTTTTGGAAACTAGCTGCCTGACATTACCTTGGCAACCCTAATTTTATGTGCACAGAGTTAGCTTGTCATTTCCACAAAATAAAGTCAATATTCTCCTTTCAGCACTGCCTCTCTTCTTCATAATTCAAACTCAGCCAACTTCAACTGGACCTAGATCAAAAACACTGCATTAGTTAGATACATGATAGTAGAAGCCTGATATGAAAAGTATTTCCAACTAATAAGGATGACCTACTGAGAATTATACAAGATCACTCAGAAATATTTCCCATTGTTAGGGGTGATCTACCAAGAGTTATACAGGGTCATCTTTTATAAGGGAAAATATGTTGCCTACCACTCATTCAGTTCTGAATTTTAAATTATATGTAAACATACTTAAGTGAAGTCAATCTCTTCAGTGAGCTATCCTAATTTACTGATGGGTCTAGGACTTCCACATCTCAAATTAAGTCTTAACCTGGACTCCCATGGAGACAGAGTTAGGGCATTTGGAATGATGTGAAATTGTGCTGAAATGAAGGAATATCCCTAGGGAGGAAAGCCCAGCAAAATTTTTAGAATCATTGTGGCACTTCATTAGTAATTATTAAGCTCTGTGGTTTACAAAATCCCTCTTATTCTACTATCGCTGATCAATCAATCACTCAATAAGCATTTATCAAATGCTTACTATGGATTAGGCAAAATGCTAAGCACTGTGAATACAACTAAAAGCAAAAAGAAAGATAGTCTCTGCCTTTGAAAAGCTTGTATTCTGGAGGGGAAAGATAAAAAGAAATTGGAAAAGGGATAGAAGAAAGTTACCCAAGGTGGAAGCATGATAGAAAAGTCTGGAGTACATAGCTTTGTGATAAGTGAAGAGATGTCTGGTCAGGGCATCCTCCTCAGATAGATGACCTATCCAACCAGAGGGAAAAGCCCAGGAAAGTATTTCTCCATTCCATGAGGGATTTCTTCATCTATAAAATAAAGGGAATAAGCCCATCATACTGCAAAATCCATTCTGATTTCTATAGTAGCTTTTCCTATCTTTAGTTAAAAGTGTTTTGGAGAAGGGAAAGAATAAACATTTATTAAGCATCTACTGTGTGTCCAGCAATTTGCTAAGGGTTTTACATATATTATCTCATTTCAACCTCCCAACAATCCTGTTATGGAATAGTTATTATTATCCCCATTTTACCTTTAAGAAAATTTAGATAGAGAGAAGGTAAGTGATTTGCCTAGGATCACACAGCTTGTTACTGTCTGAAGTCAGATTTGAATTCAGGTTTTCCAGACTCCATTCACAGAACTTTGCCCCCTATGCTATCTAGCAGCCTCTAGACAAATAAGCAAATGTCATTAAGCAGTGCTTTTTAAATAGGCACTATGATTAAAGATTTGAGCACTGATGCATGATATAGTGGAAGCAACACTAGGTTTCTGATCAGAGGATTTAAAGTGAAGTCCTCACTTCACTTAAAGTGAAGTTATCACTGAAGTCCAAAATCAATTTATCAGTTTCATACAATTTTACCAAAAGCTGTTTTGCCCTTCATTAAAAAGAGAGGTAAGGACTTAGGAAAAATTGGCTGTTATATTTTCTAGTGCTTAATAATTTTTAAATTCAAAGTTTATCTTTGAAAAAATAAATGTTTTTAGAAAAGTAAAAATTCATTCTGTGCCAAAATCATTTTGTTTTACTACTTTTTACAGAAAGCTTTCTAAAATTTGTTATATATTTCCCAATCTGCTTACACAAAGAATGTTGAACAGCATTTAACTTTTTTGAAAACTGAGAAACTTGTGTTAGCATACTTATTCTACTATAATTCAGACTACTAAGAAAGGTAGGAATGTTGGCTTCTATATTACTGTTCTTTTTTTTCTCCTACATTTTCTGTCTTCTTCTGTTGAGCTGTCCCTTGTCACTTCTTGCTGCTAGCAGGGTGCTTGTCCCCAGTACACCCCCTTCTAAATTTCTATGAGTGGAAAAAACAGCTCATCAAGTTTATTATCATGTCTAAAATAATAATAAATAAGCTCCAAGTGAAAGCTCAAGAGACTCTACTATGAAGAAAATATATAAACTTTAGTATGGGCACTTTGTATCATCCACTTTGGCTGCTAAAAGACATTTTTATTTATTATGAGTTCTTAGCTAAATCTCAAATAGCTATGTTTCTGAGATGTCACCTCCAAGACTGTACTGTTTTTGTGACCATTTCTTCGTTTTACTGTCTCATCTACTCATCTAGTTTATAAACTCTGTGGGCAAAGATGATATTTTGTGCTTGTTGTGCGTGTTTCCTTACAGTACAATATACAGTAGATCAAAAAGTATTGAAACATGGAAGCATTTTAGGGGAAAATGGTATTTAAAGTTAACTTGTGAGACTATATTTTGAGAATATGGCACAGAAGAAAAGAAAATTCCAGAGCTAATAAGGAACTTTAGAGATTATTTGGTACACTTTTTAGCAGTTGAAGAAAATCAGACTCAGAGATATGGGGGGTTTGGGGGGAGCTTGTTTTAGATTTCAGGTCTCCAAGACATTTTAAGAAAGGGAAAGAAGGTCAAGACATATTTTCCATCATTTAAAAAAACCTTTACAAGTGTAAAGGTTGGAAGTTATCTGTCTTTCAGGGAAAATAAGAGAAGCAAAATAACAAAGACAGCAGATGATTAGCCAGACAGCAGGTAGAAAGGTGAAACTGTCAATTTATCACTGGGTCCTTTAATTTACTACTTTAGAAATTCATCAAGCATCAGGTTGCATTCTCCTTAGAGATGTCCTTGCTGGAGGCAGTTGAGTTAGACTCAGAGGAAAATGTATGGTGGCAAAAGGGAAGTTCCAAGGAAACCTATTTAAAAATATTCTTCAAATCTGTAAAATGACATTGATAAGATGAATGGCAGTACAGGAAATGTTCAAGGATATTTGAGAAATCATAGATCCAAAATGGACTTCTTGGATCATCAAATATAGGGCTTCTTAAACTTTTTTTCCATTCACAACCCCTTTTCGCCAGAGAAATTTTTACATAACCCCATATATAGAGATATATGAAATAGGAAAACTGATCAAATAAAAATTTACTGATAAGTCATAATTTCATTATGAGACCTATTCAGTTATGAGACAATATATGGGGTCACGAACCATAGCTTAAGAATCTGGGATCTAATGCAACCCCCTTCATTTTACAGAAAAAGAAACTGAGGCCCGAGAAGATTGTTACTTGCTCTGAGTCAAACAGGTAGTAAGTATTAAGGGTGAAATTTGAAATCAGTTCTGTTGACTCCCAGGTCAGTAATTTTTCCAATGCATAAATCATAAATAATGGACAATAAAATATGCATTTGAAGGGGCTTTAGAAACCGGTATCAAAGCAAGTTAGATCTACAAGGGTCTTTGGGAACCATCTATCCCAACTCTGTCATTTACAAAGAACATTAAAATTCAGAAAAAAAATAAAAAAAAACATTGATTCTTATCTCACAGTCTTTTAATTAGACAACTAGGACTCGAGGCTAAATCTCCCCACTTTTCATTCAAAACTCTTCCTATAGCATTTTGATACTGTAAATTAAATTCAATGAAAGTTGATCCTTTACAGAACCAACCCTCTCACTTTATGAATTAGGTAACTGATACTCAAAGAGATTAAATGATGTACCAAATGTAGATAATAAGCATCAGGCATGATATTTGAATCCAGGTTCTGTGATTCTATGGCCTTTTCTACTCAAATTTAGTTCTTGTATTTATATAAGAAAAGATAAAAGCAAAAAAAAAAAAAAAAAAGGTTTCCATTGCATTGGATGTACATCCTACAACAAAATTAATGGCAGCACATCAATAAGTGTTGTGCAGGTTGTAAAGGCACAGGTGGGTTGTAACCTAAGCCATTGCATATAGCATCCAAACTGATAAGATCTTTAATACATTTGCATATTGGCACAATGATTAAAATCAATTGGATGCTAGGGCCTTGATACAAAAATGGATATTTTAAGACATTATACTTATCGCTTATAGTCTATCTCATTGTTTTAGAAACCAATAAATTATCAGATCATTCCTAATAGTAAATCCCCAAAGACCACAGTTTTCAAAGGTGCTAGGAATTTTTTCTTTGTTATCATAAACACATGCTACCATTTTTTTTCTTTTTCTTATTTTATAGCCTGTCACTGAATCCATATGGTACAGTAAAACAGATAAAGTAGAAATACTACAACTTTCAACCTTTGTCATCATCCAACATTTCCCCATGAATAACAAGAAGAAATAGTAATTGAGTGTTGCACTGAATATGACTATTAATGAGCAAAAATTTTCTTAAAGTTTCCAATCAAACAAGAAAGCAAATAATTTATCGATGATTATATATGAGATACAAAAACAGAAATCTAATAGTGAATGGTGTTGAGGAGCTTACATTTCATAAAAGACAATAAAATTCAATTTTAAAAATAAATAAGTGCTTTTATGTGTCAATAAGCATTTATTAAACATTCACCACATCAGGCATTTTGCTAACTATAGGGCACACAAGGGCAAAAAAATAAAATAGGCCTGCTTTCAAGGAGCTCCCATTTGATCATAGGGAAAAAATGTCAAGACCAATGGTACATCCACACAGTTATTCCCTGTTACCTGTACTATATATACACCAGTGACATAGATTCTGCATGTATCATAGCTATAAATGTAAAAACCCAGAATAGCCTGCATGTGTTTTGTGAGTAATCATAATGTTTCTTCAACTTGTGAATATCCATTTTCCATGACTTACAGTCCTTTGTGATTTCTATTTTATGGTTAATTGATTGCATAGATTCAGTTACTATTTACAAAAAAAAAAAAAAAAAAAAAAAGTGGCATATCCAGGAGATTTGGATTGTCTACAGAGAAAACAAGTAAAATGTTTAAAATTGAGACTATTCTTCAAAATTAAATCATGACATCTATTGAATATTTTTAAATGACCATATTAAATTAGAATGAATACATGGAAACACCCATGGCATAATTTATTAGGCAGCAGAAAACCCTTCATTTAATTATATGCAGTTCAACAGATATTTATTGGCCTCTTACAATATCAGCAAGTCATTATGGGAGGTCTTGACAATTCAGAAATTAAAAAGGTTTTCCTGACTCCAGGTTTGGCATTCTATTCACTTTGTTACCTAGCTGTGCACTATAATTTATAACCAACAATACAAATAAAGTGATTTCTTCCTAATAAACATATATTCATTCCAAGGCAAAAAAAATCAGTAGGAATAAAGCTATATAGATGAGAAATCAGAAGAGAGGGAATGAGAACCCCAATTTGCCTAGAATATGAATGGTTAATACATTTTTCTAATCCCAAAATCAAGACAGTTCATCTATCTGTGGATTTTTTTTCTCCTTAAATCAAAACAATTATATAGCTGTTTATGACTAATACAATGTCATAGCCAGCTTGCCACCTATGTTGCACACATTACACACAAATCTATGTACACGTCTACAGATGAACACAATACAGGATGGTTGGTATGTTTGTGAGGAATTGCAATGTTTCTTCAGCCTGTTCTATTCCATATTCTTATCTTCTGGGATCAACTTCAATGTGTGAAAGTACTATTTTTGTGACTGGATCACTTGATAGGTGATAAAATGGAATTTCAGTACCTCATCAACTTTTGTCTGGATTATCATAATAATTTCCTAATGAATCTTCCTGCATTCAGGGTCTCAATTGTCCAATTCATTCTTCATAGTGTCAAAGCAATGTCATAATGTACAGTCTTGATCCCATCACTCCCTTTCAGAGAAAGTATGGCATACTGGATGGAAAATTCTCCTCAAGACTCAAAAGACCTGGGTTCAACTCACATAAACTGGCTATGTGACTCTAAGGAAGTCATTTATCTGCTCAATGTCCTAGGCAATTCTGTAAGAATTTAATTGCAGAAAAGACTGGTATAACTAGTTTCCTCACTTGAGAATACTCTTTACCTACAAAATCACAGGCTTAGTTACTTTTACCATGTAATGTCAACTCCTTAGTCATTAAGCCATTTTCATATTTTAATTAACAACCTTCTAGCCGTAATAAGCACAATGTATTTTGTTTAAGCCAATGATTCTTTGTTCCTCATTTTGCTTTCCCCACATTTTAATCTCTTTCAGGTATTTGCAAACCCTTTGCCATATGCAGAACAGACCTCATCCTTTTCAGACTTTCCCATCTCTGTCTAGTGAAATCACTTGGTTGCTAGACCCAGCTCAGGTGTCCCTCTTATAATGTGTTCCTTCATATAATTCCTAAGATCATAAGATTTTACTGTTAGAAAGGACCTTAGAATCCAACTTATTCAATTTGTAAATGAGAAAAATAAAGCTCAATGGTTAAAAGTGATTTTTTGAAAGCTACATAGACAAGAACCAACACAACTACAAATTATATCTTCCTATATGAATTTCTGAAACAACTCTATTTGAATCCTTGTGCACTAAATCACTTTCTAACTTATGTTGTAGTTATTTGTGTGCATATGTAATCATTCCTACTAGACTATAAACTCAAAATCAAGTCCTGTGGTGTTTTTCATCTTTTTATCTTCAGCACTAATAAAGTCCTTTTGTATGGATTGAGTTGTATAGAATAAGTTCTTCTTTATAAAGAATGTAATTACTCTGCATGCTAAAATTCAACCACCCATACTTCAGTGTAAATTATTTGATCCAAATGTTTTCTTCAAAACATAAGTTCTAGAACATTGAGAAAATGGAACTTTTATTTTTTTTTTACCAAAAGAAAGATAATTTTAAGGCTGGCAATGATAAGATGAAGGGACTCCACAGTGAGTATTCTGCTAAACATAAAGAATGCAAAAAATGCTAGGTGAAGGTAAAATAGTGCACTACATAACAGATGAGATGAAACAAGAATCAAGATACACAGTTAATGAATTTGTTCACAGTTTTAATTCATAGAAAGTGAGAGTTGAAATGGCCCTTAGAGTTCTTCATTTTACAAATAAGGAACTGAGGACTGGGAAATCAAACTGATGACAGAGCACAAGAGAAATCTCCTAGCTCCCAACCAGGTTTTATTTCTACAATACACTTCCAATTCTATTCAATCCATCAACAGCCTTGCCTAAGGGGATGAAACACAGACTAGGTGAGATTTGATGGGGAACTTATCAAAGAGAAGAGAAAGAGGAAGGAATGTGATTCAGATGATGTCATGATGTGCAAGTGAGTTGGATTTGAGTGAGAAAGGGCTGTACCAGGTCACCTGCCTTACTTTTTCCTCTGGGTCCAGTGGCCAGATATATATCAGGATGACTGAAAGCAAAAGGGAGGACTGTAAAAGCAAATATCCTTTATTAATTATACATAAGATATATACTGCTTTGACCAAACATTCCAGTAACTAGGTCAAATAACCATTACTGGGGAATTCTAGGTGGTATTCTAGAGTCAGGAAGAATTGAGTGGAAATCCAGTCTCAAATACTTCCTAGTTCTATAATCCTGGACAAATTATTTAAATTCAGTTTCCTCACCTAAAAGTGGAGGTAATAATAATAATACCTATCTTCCAAGATTATTATAAGGATCAAATGAAATAATAATTATAAAGTTGTTAGCACAGTGCCAGGCATATAATAAGTACTGTGATGATGATGATATTGATGGTGATGATGATGACTGACTGACTGACAAGATAGAAAACTCAGTCAATCTTGCTAATTCTCAACAAGAAATCCTGAGGTTCAAGGAAGAATATAAATTTCTGTCACTGATGCTAAAAATTTTTTAAATGTAATCTTTCATGTACCCCCAACCTCTCTCAAGTAGAACATGAAGAACTAATGTTAGAAACATACCCATAATCTTCAAAACTTCATGCATTATGCACAGTACACCTGGACATGATTATATAGGTTTGAAAAACACCTATTAAAAAGTTAGTACAATTGACAGTGGAAAGTCCTATTCACTCATTACATTGTTCTTTCTCTCTCCCTCCCCACTTCCTTGTCTGTCTGTCTTTCTCTGTGTCTTTCTCACTGTCACTGTCTCTGTTTCTGTCTCTCTGTTTCTGCCTCTTTCTCTGTTTCTGTCTCTCTTTTTTGTCCTCTCGTTCTTTCTTTCCCTCTCTCTGTCTCTTTCTCTCTCTTTCATATATGCTTCTCTTCCAGGAGGAATACTATACTCTCATAACTAAGGTCTTAGGGCTAATATTCGATAATAAAGAGTTAGTTATATGACATGGCTTTGGACAGTATAAAGTTGGGTCTGGAATTTTTTTTTTTTTGCAAAACACTGTAGAAGCACAAGAGAATCCAAGCAAACTAAATATGGAATCAGATATGTTTTCACTTATCAACTCCCAAATACTCTGTTACTGATTCATTGGTGAATTATGATTGGTTTGGATACATTTGCAACCAACATTAGTTTTGGAAACTAAAGAAATATGAGCCAACACTAAATTAATATGATAAAGAACAGCTCTTTTAGACGTTTAAATATGCCAAATCAAGCCTCTAATATTTGCTATGCTTCTCATGACTAACCTTTATGAAATAGCAGTAAATGAGACAAAAAATGTCTTCTTCCCTTTCCCTTTTCTTCCCTATAGTCATTTACTCAGACATATAGATCCTCTCTCAATATGGATCACAGAACTGAGAATAAAAAGGGAAAACTACAACATCTAACATTTATTATCATTTATTAAGGATTTTCTGCGTAAATAAGCCTATGGTAGTTATTGGGAAAATTACAAAATATAAATAGGACATAGCCTGTATATGTCATATACATGTCATCAATTAGTCGATTACTAAGTCAACAAGAATTTTTTGTATTGTTTTCTAGTCTCTATACTAAACTAAACACTAGAGAGAAAATACAAAATAAAACTGTTTTTACCCTCAAGGGAAGACAACATACTGGTTTCTGAGAAAAGCCAAAAAGTTCCTTTTGATTATTTAAGGCAGATTTTGAGGTGTGAAACTAGAGAGGAAATGTATTTCAATCAAAGAAGCAAGTCAATGAAAGGCCAAGAGATGAAAAAAGATATATATAAAGAAGGGTAGTTTGGCACAAGAGGAATAATGTATAATTAGATTGGAAAAGTGGAACAAAACCAAATTGGGAAGAGATTGGAAAGGGCTCTGAAGACAAGGTATAGGGTTTTGAACTTTATTTAGGTCAACAATAGAAAAACAGTGAGTTTTGAGCAAAAAAATATGTACAGTTATATACACAATAAAGATAATTCTGACTTAGGAAAGATGAATTAAAAGGGAAAGAAGAATTGATGAAGATAGAATTGTAAAGAGACCATTTGCAATAATCTAAGTGGGTGGTAATAACATCTCCATGTTAGGGAATCTAATCTAACTCTCTCATTTTAAACTTGAAAAAAGTTCAAAGTCATTCAAGTAAAAAGTTGTGTCAGTATCAGACTTGGATAATGGCCTGGTTGTCATTATGATATAAATTTTCTTCTTGTTTTGAATCTATGATTTCTTTGGCATAGCATCACCCCTGACCAATACAAAATTGTCACTGAAACAAAGAATCTTAAAGGGTTACCCAGGCATTACGAGGTTAATCAATTTTTCCGAGGGTACCACAATGAATATGTTTCAGAGGCAGATATTCCTAACTTCCAGTATTAAATGCTAAATTTACAAATGAAGGTGAGGTCTCATTATTATGGGAGTACATATTTTCTGAGAGAAGCTACTTGTTCTTGGTAAAAAAATATATATTGAAAGATCACATCAAAGAAAAAGGAATATTTCACATATAAAGACATATTACAAGAAATATGGGACCAGCAAAGAAGAGTTATAAAAATGCACTATTCACCTATAGGTTGAGGTAAGAGATTATCAGTATAGACTAAATCATTTAATTTTATATTTGTTTTATGAGTTAGTGTCATATAACTGTTTCCTTCCATTAAAAAAAAATGTTATATAATAGGGCTCTTTGGAAGAGATATATTGGGAAATTAAGGTAATGTAAGAACAAAAAAATAGCAATATACATTTTTAAAAGAGATGATAATAACTATTATTTATATGGTGCTTTACAATTTGCAAAGTAATTACAATTATTATTTCATCTTATCCTTACCAAAAAACTTCCAATGATAAGTGCTATTATTATCCCTATTTTACCCATAAACTGAGGAAGCTAGAGATTAATTGATATGCTCAGCACCACTCAGGTAGCAAATGTCTAAGGTTAGAACTGATCTTGGATTTTCTTCTCTCCAAGCTCACCAGTCTATCCAACTACCTAATTGCTTCACAGAATCACATACTTATCTACTAAGATACGCTGAGCTACAGCTCTACCCAGAATATAGTTAGAATACTCTGAAATACACAATTAATTTTCAAGTAATTGGGGGGGGGCAATGATTATTTCTTGACAGTTCCTTACTTTCTAAATTCCATCTATATTTAATTTTGGATTCCCACATACAAATATACTTTGAGGTTTAAGTAATAAGTGACAGTCTTTTTTTCTGATCACATCTTGTCACAACTAGAAGTCACAAAACTATATATTGTTTCAGCCAAAATTCAGTAAAAGTTTGAACTAGGAATGAAACTTTAATCAGATGTCCTGATAATTAGGAAAGATTAGATCATCACTTAAAGAATTATCACTGTCTGATGATGTAAGGGACACAGTGGAGGCTCTCAGAAGATCAATTAAGATGATAGTTTTTCAAAATCATAAAGCAATTAGGCTTGATGTCAAGATACATTTTCTAATAATTAGAGCTCTTCAAAAGTAAAATGGACTGCCTTATGATATAACAAGTTTCTCTTCCTCTGGGGTCTTCAAGCAGAAACCAGAACACTCCTTATTTTGTATGTGACAGTAAGGATTCTTTGTGTGGTTGCTGAGGTCCCTTCCAACTTCCCATTGTGACAGAAAATGAGCTTCTTCAGGGCACAGGCATTAGGAATGCTGCTTACAACATATTTCGTGAAATCATAATGCTTGTTTTTTAAATTGTTTTTAAAATAATTGGTCATTATTACTGATATGAAGTCTAATGACACTTGTCAACATTCCTGAAGCTAAAAAGAAATGGGGAGATTTCCAGTAGATTGAATCAGGGAGCAAGGTAATAAAACAAGCTAATAAAGGTATCTAACTACTGGGGGAAGAAAAAAAACAGGGAATCCAGGGTCCCAAACAAATACTCATAAAATTTTTGTTACTTATTTCTTTATGGCCAGGATCATGTAAATATTTCTTATGTCTTCACAAATGAACCCCATGATATTACACATTTATGCTATTTATCACATTACATCTTGAATTATAACAGTATCTTTGTAATTATCTTCCAATATATTACAAATACCAGGGCAAGGACAATCTCTTTGTGTCCTCCATATAGTTTTATACATAGTGTTCAATGATTATTGGTTGAATGAATAAATAAGTATTCTTGTCAAGGTAGAGAACTTCGTTATAATGTTTATGAGAGACTATAAAAATGGAGAAGAAAATCTGTATTTTTAAAGTGTTTAAAATATGTTGTCATTATACCATAAAAAGAACCTTAATTTCTATGGCTACCACTTGACTCCTTTAAAAAAATGATTCTTTATAAAATTGTAAAATAAGTAGGTTCTATTTGGTGACCTCAGCCTTCACAACTGGCCACATCTGTCCCAAATTCCTAATCTTTTCTACCTGATGGTTTTTCTCCATTAGGTTTTTGCCCCCTTCTCTCCTACTAAAACTTTGTCCTCAGGGGGAAATGGTTTACACTAAGATGCAAAAGAATGATAAAGAATGTAAAGTCTTTACCTGCAAGGAGTATTTTGATACAGTAACAAATTCTTACCTTAGTAAAGCATAGAGTGCCAGGCCTAGAGTTAGGAAGATTAATCTTCCTTAGCTTAAATATGGCCTCAAACAGTTGCTAGTTGTAATGGCCCTGGGCAAATCATTTAACCTGTTTTGCCTTAATTTCTTCATCTGTAAAATGAACTTGAGAAGAAAATCACAAATCACTCCAGTATCTTTGCCAAGAAAATCCCAAATGAAATCACAAAGGGTCACATACTATTACAAAATGACTGAATAAACCTATTAGTGTAGGATCTCAAACTATATGCAATGGTTAAGGAGTGTAATTGGAAAAGAATTATAGCTCTCTCTTACTTCTTTTATTGATACCATATACACTATTAAGCTTATTTTGTAAATTAGAAAGCCTTTGGAAAATTACAGAATTCCTTTAATAATAAGTTCTTCCTAATTTATACCTAAAAAAAGGACATATTTTAGATAACATTGTTGTCCAAATAATACTGTATGTCTGTGGGCCATAGAATGTTCCAGTCTTTAAAGAACTGAAGTTTGAGATTACTCAGAGGCCAATGGGTAATGAGTTCAGAATGAGCAGGCTCAGGCTCCAATAGTTTTAAAATAAGGAGTATAAAAAATATTACAAAAGAAATATATAACATAAAAATAAAAATGTTGAAAAGGAAGGATAACAAAAAACTAATTTATATGGTTCATTAGTATCTACATATTGGCAAGAGATCCAAAGGAAGACAACTAGCACAGTTGTTGGACTATATTTGGCCAAATGATAAGAGAACATTAGCAGATTCCATCCAGGATGGGCATTTATTAATGGACAACAACTTCATCATTGGAGGGACGATCCAAACATAAATCCCTGTGGAATATTACAGTACCTTTGCATTTTGATAATCTCTGTCATGAAAAGGGCTAAGTCTTACTTTTATAATGCCATGCAACTTAAAAGATTAGCAAATAAGTTAAACAAGTGCAGAAGTTATGTGATTCCTATGCACAAAAATCACTGGATTGTGATCTATGATTAATTTCTTGGAAGAAAAGGAATCTGGATTTCCTGCCATGTTTATGATTGATGATATGCAAATCAAACTCAGCAAAGCCTTGTTATTCTGTAGAAACAAAATACCAAAATCCAATAATCTTTTCATGTTGTAGAGAAGTAGAAGTATTTCTATTTTAAATAAAGATGAAGCAATACTGCCTTGTATAGAAAAGAACTGGCAACTAAAGAAACAATTCTTTTGCTGTTCCTATAGCATTCATCATTATTGCCATTATATACACATTGAAAAATGAAAAACATTCCATAGTCCTATAGAAATAGAAACTACAAAATTATTGTAAGATTAAGTAAAGATTTTAGTTCTTAAGGCAAATAAAATCTCAGAATGCAGATATGATAATCTTTTAAAAATGTCAAGCAAGCAAATCTTATTAAGCACTTGCCACCATTGTTTTAGGTGCTCATGATACACAGTAAAAATGTAGCACTTCCTTAATCCTCAAAGGACATATGTAATATGTATTGTTTTCTTTAACTGTTGTTAGTCTAGAAAGCTTACTATCAAGTGACACAGAGGGAAGAATTGGTAAAATTCTAGAAGCAAAATCCTAACTGTGCCTGATGTAAGTTTTTTAAAGAAAAAATTGATGATGGAGGATATATAAAATTCAGAAAAAGTTACCTTTCAGAGAATTTTTGCTATAGTTTTACCATTGCATATTCCCAAATTATCTTTTATTATGTTGTTTTGTTTTGTTTTGTTTTTCTGGTAGAGTCCATAAGAATGAAAATAATTTAAGGACAAAAAGACAAAGGCTACCATTTGCTATTTTAAGCCATTAAAATAAAATTCTTTTATTCCTTTGAAAGGATGATTGGTTATATAGGTTACACAATTATGAGAACTGGTCACTGAAAGCCTCCATGCCTTCCATAAAATAGAAGCTTAATAAAAGTTTGTTAAATGTTTTTCTGAAATTGGTTCAAATAAAGAAAAGTAAATTGCATTGTCTGTGTGTGTGTGTGTGTGTGTGTGTGTACAAGCATGTGTATGTGCATTTTATTAAAAGGAAAATATGGGGAAATTTCTTCTAATCTTGTAACCATTAATAGGAGCTGGATTTGGAGTTACAGGATTTCAGTTCAAATATTGTCTTTGACAGTTATATGCTATGTGATCTTACCAATAAGCATTGTAACCACTTAATAAAACATTTATTATGACATACCATGTACTGTGATAGGAGCTGGGGAAACAAAAACAAAGATGAAATAGTCCTTGACATTAAGATGTTTACATTAGATCAAAGGATATATAGTATTTATATGTGTATATGCATATACATATGACCACATATATGTATACATGCATCTATGCATGTAAAATAAATACAATGAAAATACAATACAGATGATTTCAGATGTTGGGGTAGTTGCTAGCAATCAGAGGGATCCAGAAAACCCTAATATAGGAGATGGCAGTGGAGCATAGATTTGAAGAAAGGCAGTGATGAGGAAATTCGGCATTCCAAGCATAAGAGAACACCTCTGCAAAGGTTCAAAGCTAGGGGGTGGCACACACATTTGTCTGAACTGTCATACATAATATCATTGGTCCTCTTTGAAAACAAAGGACAAATAATAACAATACAGTGTGATAAGGAAAGTCATGTACAAAAAGTACAAAAAGGTAGAATCATTTTATAGATCTAGAACCAGAAGGGATCCTAGGATCAAAGATTTAGAGCTGTCAGGAGCCTCTCACCCCATCCTCCTCATTTGAAGAGAACACTAAAAAGAGAAGATTAAGTGGTTTTAATGTCCAGAGTCACAAAGATATGAAGCATCAGATGGGAGATTTGACTGTAGGACCTATGCTTTTGGAATTAATGCCTTCCTGGGGAGGGAAGGGAAGTCAAGAATAGTTTATATTTGATCCTAAAAGTAATGGGGAAATCAATGGAGTTTTTAAGCAAGGGAATTACAAGATGAGACTGACTGTTAGCACTATCGCTTTGAAATTGTGTAATTGATTGGAGTGGATAGAAAAATGACCAATTATAGGCTATTGTTGTAGTCAAGCGGTGATAGGGGCTTTAAATTAGGCCGATAACTTTCTGAATAGAGAGAATTGTATGGAAGTAAGAAATAATGTGGAAAGAGAACTGATAGGACTTGACAATTGATTGGATATGTGAGTAAGGGGGAATGAAGAAGAAAGGTTGACTGTGAAGTTGCCTAGCTGACTGACTGGAAAGATGATTATACTCTTGAAAGAAATAAGGAAATTTGTAAAAGGAATAGATGTGGGAGAAAAGATAAAAAGTATTGTTTTGGAGTACGTTCAGTTTGAGATGTCTTTGGGACAACCATAGGTATAGTCAACAAAAGATAGGACTTCAGGAGAAAGACCTAGGAATAGACATATGCAGAATATTTAGGAGTCATTTAAATAGAAATGATCAGGGAGATTATGTGAGCTGATGAAGTCACTGAAAGAAAGTATAAGGGGGAACAGAGCCCAGGAAAACTTTCAAAGTTAGAATAACAAGGGAGATTTAGGAAGCCCACTCAGAAAGGAGAAACAATTTTAAAAAATGAAAGACTGACAGAGACAAGAGAGACAGAGTGAGACATAGAGATAGAGACACAGAGAGAAAGACAGAAGAGTAATCAACAGTGTTAAATACTACAGAGTACAAGAAGAATGTGGATGTATAAAAGGCCATTGAGTAGATTAGTGGTAACCTTGGAATGAGTAGTTTTAGCTGAGTGATGAGATTGGAAGCCAAATTACAAGGAGTTGAGAAATGAGTGAGGGGAGAGGAAATAGAGACATTAAGTAGAGATAACATTTTCCCCCTAGGAGTTTAATTATTAAGGGAGTAGAGAAAAGACAACAGCTGGAAGGGTTAGTAGGGGTCAATGAAGAGAATTTCTCTTTTTAAGGTTGAGGGCAATGTTTATAAGCAACAAGAAAAAAGCCAGGGCACAGAATGGAAAGAAAAAAATTAGCAAGAAATGGGGATAATAATAGAGAGTATTTAGCCAGAGTTGTAAGAGGGAATGATAGGGAGCATACAAGTACTATCCCTTAATCTCTTTTGGCCTAAATTTACTCATCTTCAAGAAAATAAGTTGAACTAGATGGCCTCTGAGCTCCTTTCCAGCTCTAAAGTTACAATCCAATTATCCCACAATTTCCAGCTGAGAGACACAAAAATGAATTTATTTATTGAATGAATTGTCAGTTCTATTGACTTTTTTTTAAAGAAATATACTAGTATTTCAATGAACATTTCAAATTGGCAAATTTGGCAGCATTCTGGACAAGAGTAAATAGTTTTTGTCTTTAGAAAGGTCATCTGTGTTGACCAATTAAGTTGGTAAGAAAACCAAAATGTTTTGTTTGTTTTCATCACTATGTGAAATAATTTGCTTTTAGTTACAGACTTGAATTTGTATGGTGGGTTTGAAATACTCAATTAACTTTAGGGGTATAAGTTGCAACTTAGAAGCTAAAAATCAATTTGCTTCTCTATCCAAAGGTTTACTTTCTTGTATTACATTTATTTGTAAGACCCAACTGACAAAATCTTTATCTTTTGATAATGTAACAATTCCATTTCTGTTTTTAAGAATTCAGCAAGTCACTACTAACAAAGAAAAGCTGTCACTCGTTTCAAGTGTGTCTTTCTTCCTCAAGCTATTTGGATATCATCACTACAGTATTATAAAGCTCTTAGGAAAAAAAAGAAAGAAGAAAATTCCTGGACATGAATTTCAGGGAGGGGGAAGCTATATAACTACCATTCATATTGTCACACTATAAATGTTTCAAAATTCATGTGGTGATGAGTATAGACATGAGGGATGGATCTTATCTTGGCTATAGTTAGAATTATCTCAAAATGCTGGGTAATAATAGGAAGGAGAACCTCCTTTATTTACCCATCCATCTAACAATATGCAGGCAAGACCATTTCAATGGAAAGACAGAGATGACACTCTAGCATTAATCAAAAATCATAGTGATGTGGGAATGAGGTGGAATTTATGAGTCATACAGAGTTCCAATCCTCAGTCTTCCACTTATTCACTGTATGGCTTTAAGCAAATCTTTGGGCCTCAATTTTGGGTTTTGTTTGTGGTTTTTTTGTTTGTTTGTTTGTTTTGTTTTGTTTTTGCTGAGGCAACTGGGGTTAAGTGATTTGTCCAGGGTCACACAGCTGACAAGTGTTAAGTGTCTGAGGCCACATTTGAACTCAGGTCCTCCTGACTTCAGGGCTGATTCTCTATCCATTGAGCCACCTAGCTACCCCTTCCCCACCCCTCCACTCAGTTTTGCTATTCATAAAGTGAAAGAGTTGAATTAGATAATCTCCAAGGTTCTATTCTGCTCTAACAGTCTGTGACTAGTTCTATGAGTAAAGGAAAATTTAAACTCAAGTGAGAAGTTTATCCTAGAAATACTGGAGGAAATTTTTTGTGGTTGAGTACATAACTACTCCAAAGGCAGATGGCTAAATAGTTCTCTAAGATGTTCATTGAAATCTTTCAAGTGACATCACAGGAAATGCCTTTCTGTAATTTTTATGTACCACATTTGTATCATGCCTCTATTTTAAGCATTTCCTTTAATTGTAAAGTATAAAACTTCTGAAAAAACATTAGGACTGGAACAGGTTAAAAATGCTTGTTCTTTGGGCATGATTATGTTACTGCTTAAATAATATTCCTCTACTAGCACCGAGAGGTCAACATCTAAGATTGTTGGTAACAGTGGACATAACTTCTATCCATCTTCATACATGATACACTTGCAGCAGTGATGAAAATTATCCCAGGAAAGAACATGTTCTTCCTAAATAAGTGCTTAAGGAGCAGCTGGTGATTTGGATTCCCAGTGCACCATCCACCATTCTTTAGATCAAGTAAAGTATCTTTGGGGAATGAGTACTTTTATGATTATCATATTTGTTGAACCTTTCTAGCCAACCCTGCATCCTTCTTTCCTTCCCACATATTAGCCCTGGCTGACACTGAAATAAACACATTGCAGGTGTGTTCTTATTTGAGTTGTGAAGTATTGGTCTCCTGGGACATACCACAGAAAGCCCAAACAATTATATTGCACTTACTAATACTCATGGAAAATATGCCTTCTTCTTAAAATTGTCTGCAACTGGAGGAAGCAAAAGAGGAAAATTAAGAAGCTGTGTCCTCACTTGCCTGTCAAGAATGCAATGTCCTAATACAGATTTAATCACAATTTCCCCTAATGAATCACTTAGATTTCATTAACTCTTCCTTGGTTTGTCACAGCATAAAAACAATGGCTTATCTTAATGCTCATCACTGTACTTGGTTTTTAGTCTGGAGAGATAAGAGCTCAAGTCTAAACTTTTAGGGAAAAGAAGTAGGTGCTCCAGAATCTGAGTGTTTTAGACTCCAACATTATAGCTGAATCCAGGCAACTGGGAAATAATTAGCTCTTCAGGTTGGCTTTGGGATATTGTTATAAAAGCAGATTCTCTTAAATTTGGTCATACAGCCTCCAAAAAGTAAAGGAAAATGTTCTTCCTTCTGCATCAGAGGTAATCTGAGGTGATGGAAAACATGATGGATCAGAAGTCAGAAGATCAGGAGAGCCCCTTTGGGCAACATACATAATCTCTTAGGACCTTACTCCTTTCATTTGTAAATTAATGGGGTTATCCACAAGTATATCTAAACTGTCTTCTTATGTGTCTATGATGAAGGAGGAGGTTCAGGTGACTCAGAAAGAGACTTGGGGACTTCTCTCATTACCACATCATCCAAGGGCAGGAAATGCAAACAGCTGGAATAAATAAAATGGAGCTTGGAGGATTCCCACTGACTCAGCCAGTTAAGTCTCTGGCACTTCTAGTATTTTTACTAACTAATCTGGGGCAGGTTTTATGCCCCCAAACTCTGCCCAAGCAATTGTTGATCCCATTTATCTTAGGCCTGAGGATTCTGCTACCCATGGACACCCTAATACTGTTCTCCCAAACAATTCCCTGTCTTCTTTAAACCAAACCCTGGCGTAGAGTTGACTTAGTCATTAGCATGTGTAAGCTTTCTCCCAGGGCTAAAATTCTCTACTCTAATATTTTGTGGTGCCACCCTCATAAAATTAATAATAACTAATAATTAATTAATAACTAAATAATTAATAATAATCAAATAATAACTAAAAATAAATGCAGATACTATGGTCTGTATCCATCTTCCTTGGCAGAGAGCATTTTAACCAAAGTGAAAAGATCTTTAACATTAAAGAAAATTGATATTGGCTACATGGGACAAAAAACAAAAAACCTACACAAAAAATTAGGAAACAACATCTCATGAGAATATGAAAGTTGACAACTTTCTCTTTCTAAGAGAGATCAAGGACAAGTCCTAATAAAGCTTTCATAATTGGGGGAGGGAGGAGAAGGAGTGCTCACAAAGATGGAGAAGGACAGAATGCTGCTGGCTAGAGAGCAGTGTCTATGAAATAATAAAATCACCTTTTTAAGGGGTGGAGAGAGGTGAAGGAAAATAGCCTTGCTTTTCTACCTATGATATTTATACCCACAGATATTTCTAAATATAAACATTCAGAACTCTGATGCATCCTTCGACCCAACTATCCAAGAATTGACACCATTATTGGTTTCATGCTGCAAAGTATCTATAGTTTACATTTATACAGTTCCTTACAGTTTGTGGTAGAATATCCTCCTGCCTTGCACAATGCATACCTTCAATACCTTTTTCTGAATGTTTTCACAGATTAAGCTGATGAAGTGAAATGACAGGCATATTTTGTTGTAGGGGTAAACACTTTAGAGGTAGAATGAGTTTTATTAATATAATTTTGAAAATGACCTGAAATCCTTCAGGATATTATTGCTACCATGTATATTAATAATAAAAACAGACTTAAGCATATGAGATTTCCAGGTCTGCCTCTCCTGGCCAATCTGAAAATATTGTAATAGCTGCATGTCATACAGTACTTGAAACTACAGCTTCTGAATCTGGAAATCCAGAGTTGGTGTTCATGAAAAGTAATTGGGGAAAAATATTATTTGAATTTTCATAAAACAAAGTTATATCTAATTCATTCAATTCATTTCTGCAAGGCCCCTGTGGCAAAGCATAGTGAATGGTAAAATACTCAAAGTGGGTATTTTATGGAAATCTCTACCCCAAAAAGATTCTCAGTCACCTGCGGAAATGAGTCATTATTGAGGAGTTACAAGGTCAGTCCCCCTGGAATTATCAGAATGTAAAGGGATCCTGAATCATTTGGCAGAGGGGAGTTGGAAGAAGAGTTATTCAAGTTAAAATACATTCCATGTTCTAATTTTGTCAGCCCCTCCATCCACAAGGTCAACTAACTCATGGAGGTACACTGTTTTTTCATATGGTAGTACCACCTGTATTAACATCTCAGTTTCCTATGCCCTTTTGATGTAATCTATAAGTCATTTGAGAAGACTTAGGAAAATGATTGATTTTCAATGTGCTTATTTCTGGATGAATCAGGAGAGGTAATATTGGAATTAGTTAATTTAAAAGTTTCTTGGTCATTCTAAAAATTACAAAGACTCTTCTCTCCTAGCTTTTATAAATTATTTAGTGGGCCAGTTTCATTGATGTCCTTAACAAAAAATGGCTGGCTGGAAATCATTTGTGAATAACTTGTGACACAATAGCTATCACAATGTTGATTCACAAAAGTTATCACCATTGTAGCAGTCCCTTTTCCAGTTGCTTGATTCATGTCTTCAGTGAAAAGAACAAACTGTTTTAAATGCATTTTGGCATGCCCAATCCAGATTTCTACTGGAAGCTGGAATAAGTTGTTCTCAACTCTACCTACAATAAGAAGAGAAAAAAAAATTTTATTCCTCTACTTAACCTCTGAAATAGCTATTTTCTCAAATAAGTTAAAGAACATTATGTCAGATGAAGAAATTGAAACTATTTCTAGCCATATGAAAAGATGCTCCAAGTCATTATTAATCAGAGAAATGCAAATTAAGACAACTCTGAGATACCACTACACACCTGAGATACACACTACACATATTGGCTAGAATGACAGGGAAAGATAATATGGAATGTTGGAGGGGATGTGGGAAAACTGGGACACTGTTACATTGTTGGTGGAATTGTGAACACATCCAGCCATTCTGGAGAGCAATTTGGAACTATGCTTAAAAAAGTTATCAAACTGTGCATACCTTTTGATCCAGCAGTGCTACTACTGGGCTTATATCCCAAAGAGATACTAAAGAAGGGAAAGGGACCTGTATGTGTCAAAATGTTTGTGACAGCCCTGTTTGTAGTGGCTAGAAACTGGAAACTGAATGGATACCCATCAATTGGAGAATGGTTGGGTAAACTGTGTATAAGAATGTTATGGAATGTTATTATTCTGTAAGAAATGACCAGTAGGATAAATAGAGAGGCTTGGAGAGACTTACATGAACTGATGCTAAGTGAAATGAGCAGAACCAGGACATCATTATATGCTTCAACAATGATACTATATGAGGATGTATTCTGATGGAAATGGATTTCTTCAATAAAGAGATCTCACTCAGTTTCAATTGATCAATGATGGACAGATCCTTCTACACCCAAAGCTACACCCAAAGAAAGAACACTGGGAAATGAACATAAACTGTTTGCATTTTTGTTTCTCTTCCCGAGTTATTTTTACCTTCTGGATCCAATTCTTCCTGTGCAACAAGAGAAGTGTTTGGTTATGCACTCATATATCACTCATATATTGTATCTGGGATATACTGTGACATATTTAACATGTATAGGACTGCTTGCCACCTGGGGGAGGGGGTGGAAGGAGGGAGGGGAAAAGTTGGAACAGAAATGAGTGCAAAGGATAATGTTGTAAAAAATTACCCAGACATGGGTTCTGTCAATAATAAAAAAGTTATAATTATAAAAAAAAGCAATTATGTAGCCAACCAATATGTACATCTTTAAAAGAAATCAGAAGTCATCTTCTAACTTGGGATGGAAAATGCCATTGGCATCCATGGAAAGAACTATGGAAACTGAATGTGAATGAAAGCATGGTGTTTTCACCTTTTTTGTTTGCTTGTTTTCTTGCTTGTTCGCTTTTTTTGTCCTTTTTTTTTTTTTTTTTTTTTTTTTTTTTTTTTTTTTTTTTTTTTTTTTTACCTTTTGGTCTTATTTTATTTGCACAACATGACAAAAAATGAAAACGTGTTCAAAAAGATTGTACATGTGCAATCTATTGTACAATGTACACTGTACAATCTATGTCAGGTTGCTTGATTTTTGGAGAAAGAAGAGATAAGGGAGAGAGGACGAAAACATTGCAAAAATGAAAATATTTGTGTTTAACCTATATTGGATTGCTTATTGTCCATGGGAGAGGATGGGGGAAGGGAAAAGAGAAAAATTTGCAATACAAGATTTTGCAAAGGTAAATGTGGAAACTATCTTTCCATATATTTGGAGAATAGAAGGCTAATAACATTTTTTAAATAACATTTTTAAAAAATGAATCTTGGAAACTATCTTTACATATATTGAGGGGGGAAAATTCATCTTCTAGGACTTGCTAGTGGCCCCAGTTATTAGTTAGCCCTAAAACCACCACTATCTTGATTCTTAATTGAGTCCTCTTTTCTGCTCCTTGTATTTCTGGTGCTAAATAACCTCCTTAATAAATTAAAGATACAGCTTCAATAATAAAACCATTGACATGGCTTTAAAAGATAGGAAGCTCAAGTGTTAAAACATATGGATATACAAGCAAGCTAGATTTTCCCTGCCCTCAGAGTACATATTCTAAAGGAGAAAAAGAGCATATAAAGTAGAAAAGAGTAGAACAGGAAGCAGGAGACCATAGGGCATAGAGATGATCTGGAAGGGGAATGAATGTTTGGTTCTGGGCAAGATGAGACAAAAGCTCTTCTATTAAAACTCAGAATCCCAGAGGTAGTGTCCATGGTTCCATTCGGGGGTCAAAATGGGGGAGGATGAGGGAAAGAAAAATTGAAGACAGGATTCACGTAGATAACAGAGCATTGAACTAGGAGAATAGGAGAGGAAATGTTGTATTGTAGAACATATATTAGTTTTGGAGTTGCAAAACCAGAATTCAGATCCTAATTCTTCTGCTTACTACCTATGTGACCTTCAGAAGTAACATTATGCTCCTGAGCTTCACTCCCTTATATATAAAATAAAAGGGTCAGACTATAGTAAATGTGCTCTTAGGTGCCTTACAATTTTAATATATATATATATGTATGTATATATATTAATTCTAAGAACAGGATAAGAGAATAAACTGCCAGAGGGACAAGAAATCTATATAAGACCCTAAAGTACAAGGTAGGGAGCAGAAATCCAAAAGAATATAGAAAATGAAGATGCAAGGAAGAGGAAAATACTGATATTGTATTTGAACAAAATGAATCTGAGGGGAAGAAGTTTTGTTCCTAAAATAACAGAGCTTGAATTGGGTATTTAACTGTGACTTCATTTTACTAAAATAGGTATTTTGTAAAGCACCTTATAGTTAATTTCTATAATCCTACTGATACTATAGAGGAGGGGGAAGCTCAAAATCTGACACAAATTATTTTCTGATACTACATTAAGAACCAATTGTACTTTTCAAAATGAACAAACATCAGCTAGACAGCTATGCTATCTGATGTGTTTGTTTTCTTATTCACCAAATTTGATCATCTGAAACATACTTCATTATTGACAATTAGAAAGGTCTTAATGCATTGTTAGATTTTTAATCATATTAAGTTTTCATCCTACTTCCAAGATGCTTCAAGCTACATTGAAAATTCATAGAAATGTCTTCCAAAATAGCAAAATAAATAATCAGAAAATTCAATATAGTACCAGTATTTAATGTAAAGCCAATAGAATGTCAAATTATAGTTACAAGTTCTTCAAGGGAAATAGTGAGTACAGTATAAGAAAATCCATTTGTCCTGGGGATTTATTATTCTTTGGGGGGGGGGGGGTCTATATGATGTTTCTCACAATATTCACATGTGTTTCACTTTAAACACAAAGTATGTCTAATATCCTATAGCAACAATGCTTAATTTGACTAACCTTTTCAATCAAGTCCTCAAAATTTTTTTCTGAGACACACCAAACTTTGCTAAAATATACTAAAATATTTAATACCTCAACTCCAAACAGACTATAGACTAGTTCTCAATACTCTCATCTCTAAGAATTCACCAGTTCACCATGATCAAGCATTCTTACTATGGTGTTGGTGATTAAATAGTTTTAAAATTAAAGAAAACCTAAGTCAATGCTCATAAAATTTGAATCGTATGTTTTTAATCCAAAAATGATAATAATAGTAATGGTAGTAGTAATTTGAAAATCATTTTATATAAAGGTAATATTGGCTCTCTAATACCACTCAACCAACAAAATCAGCTGTTCATAATAATAGTTGTCATAAACGACTTGAATGTTGTTCTTTTGTTTCTAAGAAGACCAGTGACATCATGCAGTGATGTCTTGACTTGTACATGAATTTGATTTGAGTAAGGCAGAGTTGTACAAAGTTGTCAGTCTCACTCTCTTCCTGAGTCATCAAATTCCAGTGACAAGAGAAAAGTGATGGCCCAGGAGGCAGTGGATGACCTTGGAGCCTTCCATATCTGACCAAATGGTAAGTGCTCCATAGAGCCTGCTTCAGCTTCCTTCAGTCACTTATCACTCATCTTCACTCTGATTTAACTTTTCTGCCAAGAAGGTTTTATCAAGGTGTGTCCACTGAACAATGTTACAGCCTCTTGGAGCCACAGGTGAGAGTTAGGTGAAAAATGGACATCAAAGGTGAAAGAGCAGCCTTGAATATGGCTTATCAAGCCCTTAGGGGACTTGAGTAAGAAGTCATAGCAACCCTAAATCTTGGGGAAAGAATTAATTCTAGCACTGAGATTGTAGGCTGGTGAAATGGATTATAAACTGTCACCTTGGATTTTCCTTGTGACTTCAAACATGTAATATCAAAGGATATAATTAACTGTCTTTTGTCTCAATGATGTAGTATAATACAATGGGAAAACATAATAGGTTTTAAGTGAAAGGACCCATTTTTGAACCCTGGCCATGGCACTCACCATATGAATTTTTGTGAATCTCATCTTTCTGAGTTTGGGTTTCCTCTTCTTAAATGAGGGAGTTGAACAATATAAGACTTGTACCAAGCACTGTGCCTTCAAGAAATTTACATCTTTTTAAGATCACTTCTACCTCTAATATTGTATTATCTTAATATATAGGTGGGGCAGCTAAGTGGGTAAGTGGATCTAGTATTGGGTCTGGAAACAGGAAAACTCATGTTTCTGAGTTCAAATTTGGTCTCAGAAACTTACTAAGTATATGACTTTGAACAAGTCACTTAATTTTCATTGCCTTACTTTTCTCATCTGTAAAATGAGCTAGAGAAGGAAATGGCAAATAGTTTCACTATCTCTGACAAGAAAACTCCAAATGAGGTCACAAAGAGTCAAACATGACTGAAATAATTAAGAAACAATAATTAAACATATGGGCTGAATTTTTCCCTGGTTATATAGTGATTGAAATAATAGCATGAAAAGACAAAATAGGTACTGTATCTAAAAAGAAACACATCATCTCTGTTTCTACAGAAGCTATTATAATTCATTGATGTGTGCTTATCATATAACTCAAAAGAAAAAAAAGGGTCCATTCTGAGGCAGAAACTATACCAGCTATATAAGTATGATGTTCCTATTACTTAGCAACTAAACAGCTAGAGGTTATCTCCTTGCAGTCATTCAAGATGTTTACAAGCTAACTAAACATGCAATGTATCCTGTTACCCACTCGGGTACAATTACAAATCCCTCTCCTTCTTTCATGAGGCCTTCAATCTCATGACAAGTGCATGAAAATTTTCAAAGATATTTTACAAACTCCCAAAGCAAAATTGATTTAGCTAATTCTTTTAAAATCTTCCAAGAATGGCACCCAACAGTATCCCTTCAACCTTTGCCTGCACCTGTATGTATATGAGGCATGTGTCTGAGGTTTTATCATTGAATGGGCTCTTAAAGATTATGTACACTTATATTTTATTCATATTGGAAAACTGAGATACAAAGAAGGGTAAGTGATTTACTGATGATCACAAAGATAGAGAGAAACAATCAAACCTAAATTCTCTATTTCCCTATACAGTGTTCTTTCTACATTGATCATACTTTTATTACTTACTCAAGTTCAAGAAGAGAATCAAATTCAATTAAGAAACATAGCATTTGTTTCCACATCAAGTTCTAAACTATAATTTCTTTTGGGGAATATTAATCACTTGAGGCAGAGTTTGCCTGATTGCTAATCAATCAAAAACCCTCCAAAAAGCAAAACATGCTGTGAATGAAAACTACCAGCATGAGTATTACTTGTGACCTGTCTTACCAGAGCTTCATTCTTCAGATTTTCAAAAGATTTTTATGGTTCTTATTTATGCCACATTGAATATGATAAAAATAGGGTCCCAGCAGACAAATTACATCTATCAAAACCATATTAGAAAGGACATTAGGATTAGAAGCATTAGAGGAAACATTCTAAAGAAGAAGCATACTGAACCTTGAGTTAAAGGCATGGTAAATGTTATTTACCATGAGCCTAATAAGTCTCTGGGCTTCCCTTTGCTCATTTGAAGAATGACATGTTTGGACTAAATGATCTCTCATGTCCCTTCTGGCTCTGGGGTCTATAGATTAACAGAACATTAGAATTCATAGTTTATGTGGTGATGTCCACCTGTAGTTCTCACTACCAGGAAAAACTGAGGCTGATAGATAGCCCAGACTTGAGCTTTGGGGGATCACCAGGATACCTAAACATCATAATTGGTCCAAGTTATAAATGGAGCAGGTCAAAGTTTCTGTGATGTGTGTGATCAATCCATGAGTGGCTGCTGCATTTCCAGCAGGTGAAATAGGGAGATCTAGTATTTTAAAAATTTCCAAATTGAGAATTAATGCAATATTGTCCCCAGTATGATAACTCCTGAATTTGTTATCACTTCTTTGGCTCACTGACCTTTTCTGTTTTCAAACAAAAGAAACAAACCTCTTCTCTCATGTTACTAATCCATAAGACAATCCCTTAATAGAGGGAGCTCCAAATTATGTTTGCTTAAAAAATAAAAGTAATACATTCACCAAACCAGATAATATCTACTTTGCTAAGTCTTAAAGTATTTCAAGCATTTTGTGTCACTCTTAAAATCTCTTTCTCTGAATATCGTGTGTGTGTACACACACACACACACACACACACACATATATATGTAATTGTCAGATTATCTTGTCATGCTTTGTTTTCTATAGATAACTTTAACTTCCATTCAATGAAATCAGGTATAATCAATAGCTTTCTTATAGAGTATATGAGTCTATGAGAAGTTAGTTTTTCAATACTTGCTACAGGCCTTTGTATGTATTGGGTGCAAATCTGACCTTTGCCTTTGATTTCTCTGTTGTCTAAATCTCTTAGTATTAATTATATTTTCCCAAACCATTCCATACACTGAGATAAAATAGCCAGTACAAATGCAACTTAACCTAATAGTTTCTCAGATATATAATGGATTGTGTCCATTTGAGCCACATGTTTAAAGAAAATGAACCCTCACCTGTGTGTTAATTTTGACCCCATATGGTAGTAGTAGCAGAATAATTGCTTCTAGGGATTTAAGCCAAAATTAAAGAAAGAGCCTTATATCGACTGTAAAACAGCTAGGGGACACAGTAGGTAGAGTTTCAGAACATGGAACTAGGAAGACTTGAGTTCAAATTCAGCCTCAGACATTTACCTGGGCAAGACACTAAACCGGCACCTAACTCAGTTTCTTTCTCTGTAAAATGGGGATAACAAGAAGCACATACTTCCTGGAGTAATTGTAAGGATAAAATTAAATTATTTTTTTAAAGTGCTTTGCAAACTTTAAAGTACTACATAAATACATGTTATAGCTAGTATTATCATTAAGATGAACAAATCTCAGGGTCAGACTTTCTCTCATATGGATTATCTTTTCTCCTCCAACACAACAATATTAGGTCAACTTTGCCAGTCCCCAAGGCAGATCCCTTTCAGTTTTAGCCTTCTTAGGTTCTCTTTTTTGCAATTCTATTATCCAATGAGTTAATTTCTAAAAATTTATTTTTCTTTGTCATTAAGAGGTCCAACAGAGAGTTACAGGATAGTACTATCTACAAAGCCTCTCTGCCTCCCTGCTTGCCTGCTAAGCAACATAGAGATAAATGTGCAACTAATCTCACATCCGTGGCAGCAATCAGGAAGGTGTCTTGAAAAATTTGTCATTGAGCTTTGCTTTCTTTCAGTCTGAAAGGATTGTTTTAACCACATATATAAGATTAGAATCTGGCATCCTGTGTGTTTACAAATGATGTCTTCAAGGGTTAGGATAAGCAAAAGAAAGGGATTAAGTAATTGTGGCTTGAGTGACTTCTCCCAGGAGTTTTCTTTGTAGCTGAATCAGTCACGGCAAAACCAAAATCCTCCTGGCAAATGTTGGTATTTTGTTTAGCAGCATGTGGTGATAGTGGTAGGGTGGGTTTTTCTATGTTTGTTTTGTGTTAAATGTGATATTTTAAAAGGAAGAATAATATTAATTCCCTGGAAATCACACAAGTGTCTTTAGTCAAAGGGAGCCAACAAAAATAGGTATTTATTAAGTACCTACAATACACAAAACATGGTATTTATGTTATAAAGTCAGGTAACAGTTAAGAAAGACAAGAATTATTAATTTTATTTCAAAAATGATGCAAAAATTAGATGATTTAATTAACACATGTGTACACATACATACACACACACATGTGTGTATATATATATATATATATATATATATATATATATACACAAAGAGGAAATAATATAAGAATCTAAAATCAATGTTCATCCAACCTCAGAATGGAGTGTTTGGAATGGAGTAGAGTGAGATGAGGCAGTAGCATACATGCAGAAAGAAGAGACAAGCAAATGTTAAGTATTGATAATAAAAATTCTAGCATATGTGTGCACATCTGTTTATGAGCTATTCTTTTCTTCCTTTTTTATGGTCATTGTTTTAGGGTCCTTCCTGGAAATATAGTCTCTATTGTACGGGCATCACAATCTGAACTCTGACCTATGAAATTGTGATGCATTTGACAATTTAATCTTTTCTATCAAATATTTATGTTTATTCTCTCTTCTTTACCCACTATTATCTTCTCCTTTCTTCTTCCTACCTTCTCAAACTCACATCTCTCTCTCTCTCTCTTTCTCTCTCTTGCTTTCTCTTTCTCTTTCTCTCTCCCCCTGCTTCTGCCCTTTATGCAAACATCTCTATCTCATTTCAGAAAATAACCAATAATTCAATAAATATTTAGTCATCGATAGCAAATGAAAAAGATGGAATAAAATATAGACTTGGAAAATTTCCCTCCTTATTCTGATACAGATCTGTCATCCAGGAATCCCAAATCACTATACCAAAACTCTCCTCAGAAGCAAATAGGAATGTTGATGGTCTAAAACTATTCAGAAAATTAGCAAATGAAGATCAATCTAATCTAGGGCTTCCATACAGAGACATTAGAGAGGGAAAGAGGAAGAAACAGAGAGAGAGACAGAGACTGAAAGAGAAATTTCAACAAACGTGAGAGAAGTGGAGACAGAGAGACAGGGACAGAGACAGAGAAAGACAGAGAAGACAGAGAGAGACAGAAAGACAGACAAACAGAAACAGAAACAAAGATAGAGACACAGAGACAGAGAGATGGAGATAGAGGCAGAGACAGAGACAGAGACATAGAGACAAACAGATATAAGGGGGGAGAAAAATATGTATGTCAGCCTGTAGCACTTAACTCACAGAATTGTTAAGGGTCAAATGATATATAGGTAAAACACATTGTAAACCTTAAAGCATTATAGAAATGTTAGTTCTAATATGCAAGCGATAACCATTATTGTTCACATAATTTATTGTTAATAAATTGTTGATGACAGTGTAACTTTAAGAAAAGTCCTCAGGCATGGTTCAGTGTCCCAGGGGTTCAGAGGCCCTGTTGCCCTACCAAGAGGGAGCAGAGGTTTCTTAAACATCCCAATATAGCAAGCATTCTAGGGAAACTAATGAAAGGAAAGAGGGATGCTAGGCTTGAGATGAAAACACTCAAAACTCATTGATTGCATTTGTGTGATTGTTGTTCAATCGTTGCACTCATGTCTAACTCTTGATGACCCCTTTGGGGTTTTCTTGGCAAAGATACTGGATGGTTTGCCATTTTCTACTCCAATGATTCCACATATACCTACTGATTTATAATGTTTCTTTTCCCCTTTTCCCTCTGTCCCCCATAAACCTATATTCTAAAACTGATTTAAAGATAAAGTCACCCCCGGCTTTCCCCTTCCACTCAGAGCCATAGGGTTATAAGCTATGCCACTGTGACAATCAATATATTCTCTTGTAGGTAACTACAAGTATAGGTCCTGCTTTGTAAATTAAATGAGTTAGACCAAAAGCAGGTGGAATGATCTACTAAAATAATATATAAATCATACCGTATACACATTTCTTTCAAACTCAAAATGATCTTGTACCCTGACCAAATTTACAAAAGTTGATTTGTTTCTCTCTTCTCCTCCCCACCCCCACCCATCTCAGTTTTACATTCCATTATAATCTCTGGTTTGGGTTGGAAGCAAAAGCACCAACATACCTCAAAAGGCTATTTCTGTGGTATTTCCAGCCAGACTTAAATTGACAGTCTTGAATATCTGTGAGAAATTCTCTTATTATTTGTAATTCAGATTAGAAGTCAAGAAGACTAAATTAAGAAGAAAAAAAACATTTCAGCTAAACTTTACAGTTTTATTTTGTGGATGTACACTCAAACTCCTCAAAAAAAAAAAAAGAAAGTATTAACAAAAATTGTTATTGAATACTATTTATACCATGTAGAATGGCCTATCAAATATTATAGCCCTTTTAATCAGAAGGATATGAAAACTTCCTTTGAATGTGTGCAATTCTATTTGATGAGGGTTATTAATTGCTTACCATCTATATTCACATTTTATGTGGCATATGCTTTATAGACATAAAATTAGACTCATATGTACCTAAATTTCTGATCTATGAAGTATTCTATCAATCATGCTATTTCCAAATGATTCTATAATAGCACAAATTACAATACATATCTTGTATATATTTCAAGATTACTTTTCTACATAATGAGATTGAAATGGCATTCAATAGATGCTAGAATCCCATATACATATAAATTATATTTAATGTAGATATTTAAACATTGAATGTTAAAATATTAATTAAATTTAAATTTGAAAACAAAAATTCTATATTTTATATCAAAACCTACTTTTAAACCAATATTATAGATCTGTAAAAGTAATAACTGATACCAGCATGAACTTTGAAGCAAAAATAAAAAAATGTGCCATTTTGTTGTGATAATCCTCCTTCTTATGTGTTCCTTGGTATCCTCCTGCAAGTATGTTTTTCCAAAACTCAAGGAAGAGGATAGGGTAAGTAGGCCTTGGCTTCAAAGTAAAATTCTTGCACTCATTTGCCCCCCCAACCAGGAAAAAAAAGAGATTCTAGTTCCCTAATGAGCCAGTCCCAGGATAAGGATCAAATAAAGACTTCAAAAGTCAGCTGGAAAGATGCTAACTAGAAAGATAGTGCACCTTGTGAAAAATTAAAGGGTAAATAAATTAGAATATACATCTCTCTAATATGCCCCCTTCTCTCCTCCTACACTGTCAATAATCTTCACTTCACATGGGTCCTTTTCATCTGTGTCTGCCTCAGGTCTCTCCCTATTCCAATCCATCCTCCATCCAATACTAATACTAATACTAATAATTGCCATTGAAATTATTTCCCTAAAGTAGTGGTCCCTTAGATTCCATAAACTCACGTGCCTATTATCACCTTCAGAACAAATACAAAATCATCTGTTTGGCAGTCAAAGCCTTTCATAACCTATTCCCCTCCTACTTTTCCAGTCTTCTATCTTACTTCCCAACACATACTCTTAGGTCAAGTGATACTGGCTTCCTGGCTGTTCCATAAAAAGATTGCACATCTCTTGGATCCGGTGACTTTCTCTAGATATCCCTCATGCCTGAAACAATCTCTGTTCAACTCTACCTACTTAGTTCTTTGCGTTCCTTTAATTCCTAATTAAAATTCCATCTTTTACAAGAAGCTTTTCTCAACATGTCTCAATCCTTGTTGTTTCCCTCTATTGATTATTCCCTATTTATTTTATTTATGGTTTGTTTGAGAGTATAGAGTATATTTTGCCTCTTTTTGTATCCTCTTTTATTAGCACACTGCCTAGTACATAGTAGGTCCTTAAAAATGATTGATTAATTGGTTACTGAATTTGGAGTGAGAAAGATGATTTCAAATCCCAATTCTGCTTTAGATACTTAATAGCTGTGAGAACCAAGAATTCATTTAACTTGTCTCTGTTTTCTCATTTATAAAGCAGGTATAATAAATTCAGTAATCTCAGCAGGCTGTCATGAGAATCAAATGACATAGCGCATATAAAGTGTTTTATAAACTTTACAATGTCATATAAATGCAAGTTGTTCTTGTTGAGTTAGACAAGATGGCTTCATCCCAGTGATCACCTTGTAAACAACTTTGTGTTTTGTTAGAGCTGTCAGATGTTTGTTTTCAAATCAGGCACACATGGCCACATAGCCAAAGCCATTCAAATTGTAGAGAGAATGACTGAGTTATATAAAACTAACTTTTCAGTGAAACTGAAAGAGTAGGAGGAGAGATGGACAGAAAGAGAGAGCAAGAGCGAGAGTGAGAGAGAGAGAGAGAGAGAGAGAGAGAGAGAGAGAGAAGGTTATAAAGGATCAAATCTAGATTGTAAACAAATTAAAATATATGTTAAAAATTGTTCTCCAAAATTGTTGATGGAAGATGCAATTTCATGAGAATGCTTGATGTTAAGGATGAAAGGATTTTTAAGTATTGTCATTTCTATTAATATAAACATTTTTATTAAAACCAGAATCTTTCTCCAAAATGAAATTATCTTTAAAATAATTGCAATAATGTTGCTTGTACCAGAATACCTCAATTTATAGGATAGAGTAAGTCTCAAAAAATAGGAATAAAGCTCAAAAACAATTTTTACAGTAAATGCCTGTTATAAAGGCCTCATTTCTCAATTATATAAAGAACTGAGTCAAATTTAAAAGAATATATATATCATTCTCCAATTGACAAATGGCCAAAAAATATGAACAGGTGGTTAGAGTAATGCTCTAAATTACTATTGAATTGAGAAATACAAATTAAAACAACTCAAGATGTACCACCTATTAGATAGGCTAACATGACAGAAAAGGAAAAAAGAAAAATAAGAATAGGGATTAGGCCTGGACCATTAATTTCTTAATATAAGGAAGACCCAAAGAGGAAACTCCCTCTACCAAAGCAGGTCAGCAATTTCTCTGCAACTTATAGTGTTATTGAGTTTTTCAAAGTAGTGAGAGGTAAATGTCTTGTCCAGGGTAATACAGCAACTATGGATGTATTAGAAGTAGTACATAAACTTAGGTTCAAGGTCAACTCTCTACCTATTCCATCATACTTCCTCTCATTGTCCAAGAAAAAACTACCTTAAAATGAGTTTTTGTATGCTGAATTTCACTTTTCCACTACTTTTTATTTTTAAAATGAGTTTATATTCCCCCAAAGAAATATTTAGAAAAAAGATGCAGTTAAAAAACATACCAAAAAGTGCAGTGCATTTTTGAGAATCACATTTTGTTTAACTTCCTTCAATGCTAGGACAAGGCAAAAATGATGCCAAACCTTACCCATTTTTCCCAGAAAGTTTGTCCTACGTTTTATCTCTGAGCTTTCATTTAATCCCATGTGAACCCAGTTTTTCATTGAAACATAAATGTTTTACATTAGTTTTTTTCACTGTATGTACTTTTGTTTTTCTTGGTAGAGGATAGGTTCTTAACCTTTATTGTTTCATGGATCCCTTCAGTAATCTAATAAAACCTAACCCTTCTCTAAATGTCTTTAAATTCACAAAATAAAATACAGAGGATTAAAAAGAAACTAATTAGATCAAATAGTAATAAAAATATTTTAAATATTTAACTAATTTACTTTTAATTAATTTAATAAAGTACCTCAGGTTAAGAACATTTTCAGCATCATTCAAATGAAAAAAAAAGGGGGGGGGGAAATAGTGCTTTTGAGAGCTTCTCCTTAACTTATTTGTTTTCTATCATTCTTATTAATTTTAAAACCCAAGAAGCAAATAGTGGCAATGGAAAAAGAGAGTAACTCATTTCTGCACCTCTTGGAAGAAAAGAAAAAAGGTATGTGAAGCCAGACTGAGACTGAGAAGTATCTCAACTTTATACTAGCAGGGAGCACCAACTCCCTGAAAGCCTGGCCCCTAAAATGAAGAAGAATATATGCCAGGCCACAGAAAGCACCACTGGTCACTTAAACCTGAGGAAGTACCAGTTCCTACTGACCAGCAAGATGTGGGGAGAGGAAGTCCACAATCTCAAATGACACAGCATGGTTTCAGGACTGAGAATCAGGAAAGTTCTAGGTTTGAAACCTGGCTTTGACACTTGCTTCCTCCGTTGCCCTAGGCAAATCATTTAACCTCTCCTTCAACTGTTAAATAGGGTTTTAAAAAATACTTCTATTACCTACTTTACAGACTTGTCATGAAAAACAATTTAGATACATAGTACTTTAGTGCCATATAAATATAAGCTATTACTTTCTGTTTTAGCTGCAGGAAAAAAAAAAAAAAAAAAAAAAAAAAAAAAAAAAAACATTTCTTATATCCCAAGATGGAACTCTGAATTCATTTTCCCACAGAAATAGTATTTTATCTCTACTTTGGTATTATTTTACAATTCAGATACATTATGAGTTTTATAGATTTCCCCGGGGCTCACCTGAAAATCTAATCACTATGTATCTGTGAGAAAATATGTTTTGATTGGCAATCTAACTTGCAATTAAACTTGTGGGACACAGCCCATTGGTAAGTTGAGGCTCCTTGTATTTTGATTAAAAAAAAAATTTCCAAAGAAGTAGAAATTTAAAAAGCTTGTCTCTCCTTCGATATTGTCTTTCCAATTTTAACTCCCCCATTTCTCTGTCTTTTTTATACAGAAGAGGGCACCATAAATATGTGGGCACATTATAGAGTCATAAAGTTTGAACTAAAATGAGGGAGTCTAGCATATGTTTACATTTTACAAATCAGGAAACTGAGGTCTCAGTGGGTAAGTGACTTGCCCAAAATCATCCACATAGAAACAGAGTCAAGATTTGAATCCAGGACCCTCTAACTCTAGAGCCAGTGCTCCTTCCTTTGTAATCACAATCTCCCATGAATCCCCAAACCCCAATAGGGCTTTTTATGACCTGTACACCATTTTTTTTTTTGCTCATGAAGATGATGTTCATAATTAAACACAAACTGGAATGCCCATTGATAACACATAAGTGAAATACATGTTAATAAGTAAATAGAAACTAACGTTAAAGAATCTTTTATTTCATTTATGTGGGTATTCAATTCAGCAAAGTAGATCACAGCCTATATGACTGCCCATACTGTGACTATTGTTCATGGATTTTCATAAATCCGCCACCACAAGGCATCCACCCAGCATGGCATCCACCCAGCATGTTGAAAACCTTTCTTTTTAATCTGACATTGCATATATATCAATAGTACTTGGGCTGACCATGAGTTATCATTCTCTATGAAACCAGTCTATCTTTTTTACTGTTATACATTTCTCTGAGGTCATATTCTAAGACATATTCTTAACATAAAGTTGGCAAACCAGTTTTTTTTTTAAAAGTCTTGATAAATGTATATCAATATAATTGATTTCCTCTTTTATGCATTCAAAGAAGAAGATTATAGTTTCCACCAGACTGCCAAATAACCCAAAAATAAACTCTCTACTTTAGGTGATATTGTCAGAAACATAGACTATATGCATATATTGGAGAGAAATTCAAACACTTTTTTTCCCAGGGTCATCATAGCCTGTGCCCCAATGACAATCCTTTGAAATAATTATTTTTTTGGACTTTGTAGTTGTAATGTAATTACACAAAATCCAATAAAATCATTCCTTGTTTTAATGGGAATAATGGCGTACTGCTTTACACATAGTAGACATTTAAAACATCCTAATAAAGAATTAAAATAGGTGTCATGCATTGTAAGAGCTTCATTGTGAATCAATATTTTCACACATAACTCAATCAAATAATACCTGAAGTCAATTCCATTAATATTTATTAATGTCTACTCTTGGCACAGCATTGCATAAGAGAAGATGCAAATCTTAGAGGACAGAATGTTGGACTTAGAAAGAACTTCAGAACTCATGTAGTTTAACTCTAGCATTTTGATCAAGGGCCCAGGGAGAATTTCTGAAGGTCTCAATGTGGTATAAGGGAGCTTAGACCCAGATACATAGAGTACAATACTTGCTATCAGAAAAATCTGGTTTCAAATTCCACCTCTGATACTGTCTGGCTATATATGACTACAAGCAGGTCATTTAACTTATCTGAATCTCAGTTTCAGAGAATTAGAATAATAAGAGCATTTAGCTCATAGAGTTTTTGTCCGATCCAAATAATATAATTTATATAAACTTCTTTGCAAACTCTAAAATTTTTAAATGTCATTTATTATTATACTACAATGACTTCTTTGATTAAAATTGGCTCTATCCTCAGGAAACTTACAGTCTGGTAGAGAAATATGACATGTGCACACATAAATATAATACAAAATAATATACAATGTGATTGACAGAAGATATTACACATTAGTAATGGCTTTTAAAAAGGGAGTATTATTATCTTTGGACCTTAAAAGATATGTAGGAATGTGCTAGGTAAAAGGTCATTCAAGGCACAGGAAATAATGTGGACAAAGCATTAATGGTGAAAGAATGGTGAAAATGTAGGATGCATTACGGAAATGTAGGTGCATCAATGTGAATATAGAGTATCTGAAAAGAAATTGTATGAAATTAAACCAGAAAGTTATCTGTGACAAGAAATGAAAATTTAGTGGAAAATTAATAGTAGTATAAAAGTTCCAGAACAGACATTAGATTCTTAACTCATAATCAATAGACACACAAAATTATTAAAAATTTAGTTTCTTGTGTTTTCAAATTCATAAATGTAAAGAAAATTAGCATGATTTTTGTTTGCTTCCGTTTATATAATATATCACTTTTTTTTTTTTTTTTTTTTACGTAACTTCCAGTTTGACATATGCACAGCTTGATAGGTGATAAAGACTCTGGAGAAATTTTTATCCTTTTAATGAGAGAAGGTTTCCCACCTTTAATAAATGGAAAATCAAGCTGGGAGACTATTTGAAAATTAATAACTTCTTACTTTTGTTTCTATTTCTTTTCATGGAAAGCTAGGTTTGTAAGAAAACTTTGAGCATACTTTCAGTAAACAATTCCCTATTTCTTTCAGTGGCATAGGGAACAGAATAAGGTGGTAGAATAGAAAGGAAGCTAAAGGATGGTGTTGGTAAATATGGGTGGGGCCAAGGAATGGTAATGATAAATAAGTGGGGCTAATGAGGTTGTTTTGTTTTGTTTTTTAATCAAGATTCTCAGTTGTTTGTGCTAGGAATTCTTATGTGTCTTTAAATCATCATTCTAATACATGATCAATAAAAGGCTATATAGAACAGGGAGGTAGCCAATTAACTTCAAATGAGATATTATTTCCATAAAGCCATATTTGAAGTCTCTATGGGAAAATGTTTAGTGAAAAGATGACTTTGAAACCCTTAGCACAGTGTTCAGATTTGTAACAGCTAAATCCTTTCAGGTCAAAATCCATCACAAAATCTGACATGCTTGAGAATGGCCATCCCTTGAGAACACTGAAACATAGTCCTATAAATTTGGCAGCAAAAATAAATTAAGTCATCTCTTTAAATAAAATCTGATTCATTGAATGAACTTATATTGCTAGGGAAAGAAAACAGCAAGCAAAGTCAACCAAGTTAATGTTTCGACAGAGAATCTCTTATCAATCATCCAGGATAAGAGAGAGACAGATTAAAAAGAAAAAAGAAACAAAGAAGGAAAAGAGGAAAGAAAGAAAGAAAGAAAGAAAGAAAGAAAGAAAGAAAGAAAGGAAGGAAGGAAGGAAGGAAGGAAGGAAGGAAAGAAGGGGAGGGAGGGAGAAAGGAAGGAGGAAGGAAGGAAGGAAGGAAGGAAGGAAGGAAGGAAGGAAGGAAGGAAGGAAAGAAGGAAGGAAGGAAAGAAGGAAGGAAAAAAGGAAGGAAAGAAGGAAGGAAAGAAGAAAGGAAAGAAGGAAGGAAAGAAGGAAGGAAGGAAGGAAGGAAGGAAGGAAGGAAGGAAGGAAGGAAGGAAGGAAGGAAGGAAAGAAGGAAGGAAGGAGAAGGAAGGAAGGAAGGAAGGAAGGAAGGAAGGAAGGAAGGAAGAAAGGAAGTTTAACATTAGCACCAGAAAAACTTTTTCTTGACTATATTTTGTATGTCTTATATTGAATATAAGAATCTTTGTAACTAAAATGATTAGATTTTTTTTTAAATAGGCTAGTTCTAATGTTTCTTTATTCCATACATTTCCATCATGTATCCTATTAAATCCAACATTAAAACTTTGAAAGATGGACATGAAAACTGAGATCAAATGCTATGATGTGGAGTTGGTGTTTGCATCCCAAGATGTCAGTGACATGAATAGTGGGGCTTTCAGGTGCATGGCCCATCTCCAAATCCCACCCTTCATTACCCCTCCCCAAAGTCAGAAGAGATGATGTTTGTTCTTGGGCTCCCTCATGTGGTAGATTCAGGAAATACTAGGTAAAATCATTTCCAAAAAAGTTGTCAGGCATGCTCAACAAGCTGAATGATAGCACCTGGGTATTTCAGGCAGTATATAAAAGGATATTATGAAGACGGGTAGAAATAAAAGCCAAGAGTAGGGGAAATAGTCTTGACTCCACCTGGATTATATCTCTGAATAAAAGAAAGATCTATCCTTGGCAACTGCCTCCAAGAGGTAAATCTTTTAAGTATAGAGAACTTATTATCATAAGCACATATCCGTGTATCTGGCAAAGTTATAACTTATAATAGACATGTATGTTCAGGTCAGAGCTGCTGCTCACTTTCCTTACCCTGAGGTATTTACTAAAACCTTAAATATATACATACTGAATATATCCCTACCTGGCAGGGAAGGATATCTGTCATAAGGACAAATGAGATAATATTTATAAAATTGCCATGAGCTTTGGGAGAAAAAAGTAGAATGTAAGCCTGAGATATATCACCCCCGGAGACTTATTGTAATGCTACATTCTAAAAAAGATTGTTTTAAGCAAGGAAGAAAATATGAGAGAAATAGTAACAAGGTTTCCTATATTTGTAGCTGGTTGAAAAACAGTATACAGAGTTGTAACCAAGGTACAGTGATTGATACTTTATTCCAAGGCACTGAAACTGTAAGGTGTTGATCATCTTCCTGAGGGTGTTTCCTAAGACACGTGTACCTATATACATTTCTAGTGACCATACTCTAAATAATATATTCCTCACCACCCCTCTCCCTCAGTATCATCTTAAAGTATACTACCACCTATGATGACCATTGCATAAGGCCTTGGTCCTTTCTTCAGCTAAAAGAATCAAATTTTCTCAGCAGCAGCAAGTCCCTCCAAAAGTACAGAAATCTCAGTGTCCCATAGCTTGCTTCTCTTCCTAAAAGACCATATCCTAGGTGAATCAATCACTCTAGCCCCAGGCATAAAATTTCTGTGAACAGACCAAAACTAAATAAATGTAACTTGATGGAAACAAATATTTTGTACTTAGTTCAAAAATAGCTACAAAAACATAGGTTTGGAGATATGTGATTTTATAACACAAGAAAAAGAACTATAGGCTTTAGAGGTCTACAATAAGAACATGGGTCAACAATGTAAAGTGACTACTCTTTTAGGATACATTAAGAGAAGTAAAGTATTCAGAACAGGAAAGCTGACATTTCCCCTAAACTCATAAATAATTCATCATCTAACCATTCCCTGGAATATTACCTTTACTCAGACCTTTCCTCCATATTTTAAAAGGGATACTAAAGATTATCAGAAGAAGGCAAACAGAATCTCAGAATAATGATATACTAAGAATGATAGAAAGATCTTGGAATACTAAAACTGGATAAAACACATGATGGGTACATCATAACTGCCTCATTTGTGAAAGGGTACATGATGAAAAAGGCATTTGATTAATCAATATATGTAAAATAAAATCTCTTGTTATAAGCAATGTTTTCAGCTCTGATTTCAGCTCAATATAAGGCAGAACTTTCTAACAATTAGAATTGTCCAAAAATATGCAATCAGATGCTGTATAGTCAACTCCTAAGGTAGCATGATATGGCACTTGAGTCAGAGGACTTGGATTCCAATACTGCCTCTGATCCTTAAGCCCTTTGTGAACTTGGGCAAATCATTTAAGGTCCCTGAATTTTTATTTCTTCATCTATAAAATGAGATAGCCTCTGAAGTTTCTTCCAGTTTTAGAGCTAAGATCACAAGGTTGGAAATATCATAATTTTGAGTTCATCTGGTCCAATTCCTTCATTTTCCACTGCAGAAACTGTGGCAAACAGAGGTTAGTTGATCAGACCATCAACATATTAAAGTGATTCTGTAACCTGTTCTAACATCATGATTTTATGATTTTAAAACTACACAAAAATCCAGACAAGCTGATAGATTTAATGACCATATATTTTTGTATGGGGTACAAGATTAATGTTCCTTAAAACAAATCTTTAATAAATTACATTATCACAAAACTCCAGTATATTATTTTCACTTAAACCACCTAGATTTTCTGACCGGAAGTTATAAAGTCACGTGTGCCTTTCCAATGGTGATTGATTCTAAATGGCCAATTTCTGTTTCTTGCAAAAAACACATGACTTAATTTTTGTATTTGTTGTGAGACAGAATAGTTAGGGAGGCTGGATAAAGAGGGAGTCTAAAAACCTGAATTTGAATCTAGAGCCCATAATTCTCTGGTTTTGTAGCCTTGGATCAGTCAGCCTCTGTGAGACTCCTTTGCAAAACTGGAAAAAAGAAGACTGACATTCTAGGGTTCCTGTCAGGATTAAATGGAATGATATATTTGAAAGTACTGTATAAATTGTAAAGGCTCTAAGTGGAGCAAGGGAGTGGCAGTAACACAAAAGGTGAGTACTCTTGTCTTTTTTAGTAGCTAACATTTAAAAATAATTTTTATTGCTAATAGCCCATATCTGACAAGGAACCATTTTATTAAGGAGAAAAACTACTTGTTTTTGTTTGGGAATGCCTAACTCTAGCAATGAAGGAATATTTCCAGTTAAAGATTGGCCAAAAAGAAATAGGGAGCTTGACAAGTGTATTCTTTGATGCTATTTTATCTTAGCTTTCATTTCAATCGATATGAAATTATGTTTTAAATATATATGTATTATTAAACATTTAATTTTATTTCATTTTGAGACAGTTATCGTGAGAAAATATGTGTTTGGTTTATTTGGGCTTTTTTTTTACATTTTATTGAAGAAAAAGATTTTGGGAAACAATTTTTGTTTTTCAATGCCTCATTATAAAGAAACCATCCTCAAAACCTTCAAAAGTTTTTGCATTGTTCTAAAACTGCTGAACATCAGAAAAGAAGAGGAAACCATGTTTGTTACTTAGCTTCCCTAAAACTTTTTTGATTACTTGAATACTCAAAGTCCACAAAGGCCCAGGTGCTCCTCTATCATATGAAGAGATATAATACTGAAAATGTCCACTATATTTTAAATGCTCTACAAGAATCTCAGTGTTACCTAAGCTTTTGAAAATCAATTTAATTCACTATTGACATTTTGTAGAGCATAATTAAATTAAGTCTTTATGAAGAAACCTTTTTGCTAAAGGCATCATAGTACAGTATATTTTTTTAAACAAAAGAAAAATGGAATAATGTTCAGAAGATCTGAAGCTTACTTATGTTATGGATTTGCAATGTTTCTCTGTTGGAAACAGCTTATCTGTTGGATCTTCTCAATGACTAGGAGTGGGTGGATCCTCTGTGGTGAATTTATCAGATGACACGTACAAGAGTCTCATGGGATGGGCAGGTATAGAAGGATTGAAATCTGCATCACTGGAAAAAATGCCAATATCCATGCTAAAAATGTATTGGAATACTAAACTATTCTTTTAATCTCAAACATATATGGGCAAGTTCCCTAGGGAAAGTTTATTCACAGAGAGTCTGCAGAAATAGCATGTATATCATTTCAAGCTTATCTAGGTGGTATTCTGAATAGAGTACTGGGCCTTGATACAGAAAGACCTATCTCTTCTTGGGTTCAAATATGACCTCAGATTCTTAGTAGTTAGGGCACCCTAGACAAGTCACTTCACCCTGTTTGCCTGTTTCCTCATCATAAAATGAGCTGGAGAAGGAAATGGCAAACTACTCCAGGATCTTTACCAAGAAAACCTCAGATGGGTGATGAAGAGTCAGATGCAAACGAAATATAACTGACTAAAAGTTTTGATCTATAAATGGCAAGAGTAGTCATAAGGTAAATTAAGGGACTTGATTTGTCAAAAGACAGAAGAAATCAATGGGCAAACATGAGCAGAGAAGTATAAATCCAATCTCAGGTCAGGAAAAAAAATCAGTCCTTGTCCAAAAAGGGAATTGAGCAATGCATTATATAGCTTATAAAGTGTTAGATTAGTTGCTGGAAGTATTTATTAATAGGAAAGATATGATATATTTGGAAATAAGCTGATGAAACTGACCTCTGAAGTACATAATAGTGTCACTAATAATCTGCAAAATTTTAGTATTTGGGGCTTAAAAGGAAATTCAAAGATCAACAGTAATGTTATTTCTCATTTCAGTAGTGTACTCTACTCACAACTTCTCAAAATATTTTGAAAACAGAGAAATTATTTCATTATTTTGAGAGATAATGTGATACTGTGGATAGAGTGCTAAACTGGGACTCAAGAAGACTTATTCAAACCCTGCTTTATATACTTTATTACCAAGTCATTAAACTCTCTTAGTCATATTTTTCACAGATTATAATAGTATTGCCTATCTTATAGGGTTGTTGTGAGGATAAAATGAGATAATTTCTGCAAACTACTTTGTAAAAAGCACTAGCTGACTAGTAGTAAGAATAGGAGTAGGAGTGGAAGGAGAAGAAAGAAGAGGAAGAGGAGAATGAAGAAGAGAAGTGGTGGTAGTAATAGTAGTTGTAATGGTGGTGATAGTGGTGTTAATAATAGTGGTAGTAGTACTAGTACTAGTAGCAATAGTGGTGGTAATGGTGGTAGTAGTAGTAGCAGTTGTAGTGTAGTGGTAGTGGTGGTAGCAGCAGCAGCAACAACAATAGTAGTACTAGTACAAGCAGGAATAGAAGAAATGTTATCAAAGAAGAGATGTGACACAGAGGAACAGCTTGATGCAGGAGATATCTTCAAGTCAAGAAAGCCAGGGTTCAAATTTAACTATTGCCAACTGTTTGACCCTCAATTTCCTCAACTGTAAAAGGAAAGCGCTGAGCCAGAAGTGTCTTCACTCTCTAAAACTGTGATCTGTGATCCTATGATGTCTCAATATACCTTCCAGAGACATGAGGAGTGAGTAAATTGCTTCTACTGTTTCTACATGGCAGCTAAGGACGAAATTCTCATCCCTTAGGTAAATACATTCAAGCTTTCTTTGAGCAAATTGGGACTATAATCTTCAGGACAGAAAATTTCGTTGAATATTTTCTGTGGGATAGGTCGAGTTTTAATCATTTTATTTAACAAGTTTTTATGAGTCCCTACCTTCATCAGTATCATCATCATCAACAACCAATCAAATATTTACCCATTAATACATTTTAAGCATCCTTAGCATTGACTAGGAAATTATCAACTATCTTTGTGAAACTATAGTCTGGTCACTGAATTTATCCAGGACATTCAGAAATCTATTCATTGCAACAAAAAAGAAAAATCACCCCATTTTCTGGAAGACAGAATATATGGTCTTGCTAATCACATGAAGGAATTCTAATTTCTTTTTCTGAGCCTAAAGCTAGCAGATAGGGAACCTTCAATTGCTTACAATTCTCTGATAATTAAAGAGAGCAAAATGCAAATAAAGCAAACAACCCAACTTAAATGAGATCATTTTATGTACTTAGAGCTTCTTTTTCTTCCTTTTTAAATTTTTTTTCTTGTTAAACTGATGAACTGGTTCTTTAAGAACTAACAGAAATACAACCAGTTTCATAGCCACTGATATGTAATTGTTGTAATAGATTATCCTAATGATGCCATACTAAAGTGGTTTGAACCACTGATCAAACATGTCACAGATTATTTGTATTTACCCATGACTCTTCCTGCTTTCCTAAAAAACTTCCTTATTATTTGAAGATTCTTTGCCAGTAACCTCAAATGTTAAAATTTCTTCTACTCAAAAATGCTTCTCATTTAATAATATTTCAATTTTTGAAGTTGAAAATGTTACTTTTAACAATCTTATTGTTATATAATTAACTATAAGATATTAACTATCTTATCATTCTCTTTGGATTTCACTACAGTTTTTGCCCTAGTCTCTTGAAGCCTGCAGCTAAAGGACTGTAAGATAATTTTTCTTTCTTTATTTATTTTTTCTTTTAGAATCTTCATTTCAGTATGGATGAAATTAGGAATTGACAAAACAATCCCACTCTCATGTCTATATTTAAATGATCTATAGTAAAATAAATTCAAATTTTAAAGCTATTAGAACTTAAAGCTGGATCAGTAAGATTTAATGGTCACACTCTCCAACTCTCATTTTTGCAGATTGTGAAAATGAGGCCTTGACCATTTAAACAACTTGTCCAAGGTCACACATGTAATTAGCAGTGTAGTTACAATTAAAACTCCAGGTCCTTTGATTCCAAATTAAGAAATCATTCCTTCACACCATACTATCTTGCATAAACAGCTTGCAATGTACCATGGGTATAATGAAATAATATCTCTCCCCTCAAGAATATCTATTACAAGTTGGGTGCAAATAAAAATGCTTTAAATCAATAGCTTATTCATACAAGTGGAATCTTTTTTGAAAGCTTAGCTTCTAAATCTTCCCAGTAAAAGCCCCACATTTATACAGTACTTTAAGATTTATACAGCAGAATGTTTTATATACTTTATGTTCTTCAATCTTCACAATCACCCCATGGCAGAAATGTGATTGTAACCTAATTTTAGGCTGCAACAATTTAAATGGCTTGTCCAAAGTCACACCATCTTCTTGACTCCCAAGTCTAACAAACTATCTACTATGCCATACTAATGACAGTTGTCAGCTGATGATTTAGGTCTTGTATTGGGCAAAATACAATGTATGGTATTCTATGTGTAAATCAGACCTAGGACCTCCAATCAGAGTTTCCATTCTCTACTAATAGCTCCCAGTCCTCAAGTGTGAGTTGTCTTAAAGATTTATTTTGATGGAGAATTCCTGAGCCATGCATTATTGTCAGAGCTGCTCTAACCCCAGTGCCCATTTGCTGCCTGATCTTGTTAGGATCTGGAGCTGCTTATGTTTTATTTATGGTCTTGGTTTCAAGTCAAAATTAAAGCAACTCTTGCAAATGTTTGGGTTTGGAGACGCCATCTAAGTGGGTTTCTAAGTTGCAAAGTGTTGATTGTGTTTAGTTTCCTTCTGCTCTACTACCTTAGTGGTACATTTCACACCAGTGACTAAAATAGAGTCTATTCAGGGTACTGAATACTGCAAAGCACATGCAATGAGACAAGGATGGAGGGGGAAACCACATTAGTTCCCTAAAATATTTAACTTCTAATGAAAGAAATCGTTAAAGAGACTGGTGGCTATACTTCAAAGAGAAATTTCCTCAGAAATGGAAAAGTATTTTTTTTTTCTTTCTGCTTCATCAAGATCAATATTAGATCTCCCAGTCAAACTGCCACATGGGTTTGGCCCAGAATAGGAGAAAGTACTTTTAATTCTTTTATGTATATTTAGACAGATAGTATCCATTTCTCAGTCTTTTTCGGACATAGATGAATATAAATAGGCTGACAACAATTGTTTTAATTATTTAGTATACAGATGGATTATATGTTTCATTCAGGATAGTGGCACATGGAATCAAAAAAGCATGATAGTGACAGTATGAGAAGTTCCTAAAATAGTCAACCAGTAGAATCTTAGAGAACAAAAGCAGAAAATAAAAAACGGATGTTCACTCAAAATGAAACAGCAAAGGATAAGGTGAGGAACTAAAGGTCATTATTGGTCCAATTATAAAATTCACCACTTACTCTTAATTACCCTCAAAAACTTCTGAAGGAATATATATATCATGTATTGTTATCCCCTTTTCCTCAGTACAAAAACTGAAATATGAGAATTGCATCAGCTAAAATTAGAATCCAAATGGCTTTGATCTTACCCCAATACTCATCTCATACAATAGTATTTTCTCTATTTCGTCCTTTGGGAAAGAATAAAAGAAAGTGTGATTAATAAGAGCTCCTTAAAATAATTCCTTAGCCCACACCAAGAGTATCAAAATGAAACAAATCATTTGTCAACATGAAAAATTGATATTGCCTAATCCTAGAATGAATCACTGACTGTTAGTATGAAAAGATGCTCTCTGCTTATGTCTTTCTACATGCTCAGTTATTTAAAAAAAAAAAAGGGGGGGACTTCCTGAGGAAAACCAAAATGTTTAGATTTCATGTAGAGTAATTCACATCACTACAAATGAATACATGATCAAATTCAGTGATAGACTCTAAAAGCTTCATTTTCATTAGCATGGCACATTATGTATTTGAAAACAAAGAGGGACTGCAAAGTAGTAAGAGTTGCTTCATTGGTAGGATCTAGCCTTTGACAAATTTTTCACTCTCAGAGGAGGCTGACTTTCTTTTAATAGGTAATGAGAAATGAGTGATCCAGAAAGGAATAGATAAATCATCAAGCTTCACTTGCCACCCTCAATTTGCCTAAACTACACCTTGATACAAATATAGATAAATATGAAATGTAATATTTTCAAGACTTTTAGTTGGATGTATGTACAGGCTCTCTACAAGCAAGTAGAATATTTTCCCCAGGACACATCAGTGTGGGATTAGTTACATCACAGGGTCTTTACGTAGTTTACATGGACCAAGTTACAGTCGACAGCATCCTGCTGGAGATCCAAAGAAACTGCCTTAAGAGTGTGCCATCTCTTTGAATGAGTGCCTCTAAAAAGATCATCAAAAACACCCCATATCTTGATGCAAAGAGATGAGCACTCTCCCAATATTTTTGATGGCCAAATAATAAAATCTCTGTCCCAAATTATTTGTTCTGGAATTAGAAGGACCTGAGTATAAATCCAGCTGTTTGACCCTGAGCAAGTCAACCCCCATTACCTCAACAAAAAGAAAGAAAGAAAGAAAGAAAAATAATAAGGATACAAAACTAAATTTTCCATTTATCCCCTGAATCAATAAATTATTTATTTATTTTTTAAAAATCTTATTATAGTAAAGGTTTTAATGTGGCAAAATTTTATGCTTTAAAAAAATGGTACAATTTAGGAGGTACTTTCAACTTTATTAAAGAAATCCCATGAAAATCCTGTCAATCCTAATCTTTGAACACACACACACATATACATACACATGCACACAAAAGCCTATAGCAACTTTTAAGAATCCTCCTCTCTCCACCTGCCACCCAACAACTATGGGGGAGGGGGGAGAGAAACTTGTAATACAGCTAGGTGTAATATACTTAGAAAAAGAAAAAATATATGTTAGCAATTATTTGATTCTGTTTTTCAGTCATGAATCAAACAACATTGGAATATCCCATAGGGCCCTGGAGTATGCTTTTTATTCTTAAAAAAAAAAGCAGAAACTAGAAGTGACCTACTGCTGTGTAGCTGATGCTGCACTGTTATAATCTCCTTAGTGGTCTGGTTTCATGAGAATTTACCTAGTCTGCTGATTACAGTGTAAAGCCAACAATCTCCTAACAATCCTAACAGTGAAATTTTTGACATCTTTTCTTTTCCTTTCAGTGCTCTCACTAGTTTTTGCTATCATGTTTTTGGTGGGGAAAGGAGACACTATGGTGTTATATTTAGGGGACAATCTATGAATTGAATACATATACATTTATATAATATATACATATATGTTCCAACTTAATTAACTTGCTTTTATCTGGGTGATGAAATGATAGTCAAGTGGTCTACATATGAAACCTTGCCTTTAATGTTTTCAATTAGCAATTTATAATCTCCAGTCTTTTGAACTCTTGGGCTACAAAACAGGTACTGGGGACCTCTTGTGAAGAATTTTAGGTATGAACAATCAAATTCACTAACTCTTTAACTCTCTCTTAAAAAAAAAAAAAACTCTACAAATGCTTTATACTTGCTGAAAAGTAGAATTTGAAAACAGCTCATTTCACAACTGTCCTTATTTTTAATATAATAAACACCTTTAGGACACATCCCTCACCACTTAAAAGCTGCTCTCTACAAGAGGTGTTCTCTCTACCTTCGTGTTTTCTCAAGCACTTGTTTAAAAACACATCTAAGTGGAATGTTTTTATTTCTGCAGATTGCATTAATTATAGCTTTGCAAACACTGCAAGCGCCGCAAGAAGACTGAACTGAGCCATTAGCTGCAAACCTCAGGTCTTGGCTAGGGAAAGGTTTATGGTTTATTTAGCAATCCTAATGAATTGGCTCACCCATCCCCTATACATAGCTCTGCCTTTGGCATAAGGTGCTGGACACAGCCAGAGACTGTCTCATAGAAGCTTGCAGTTGAGAAGAAAAAAATATATAGTGGTCAACCACGGATGACCCACACATTTGGGAGAGCTGCTTCAATGCAGGATTTTTGCCCTAGCTAGGGAAATAAACCTAAGGATGGATTCAAGCCCAGGAGACTTAAGGCTAACCTCATACTTAAACTGCTTTCTCCCTTAGCCTTTCCCAGAGAGGGAGGACAAATTAAAACAACTTGTTCTATTATGCTGAAGTTCAGAGAGAAAATAATATTCATTCTTTCTTCTTTTCTGACCCATTGCTCCCATCCCCTCCACCCCCACCCTCAGTTCCGTGGTCCCTGGGAGAGTAAGAATTACCAATGCTAGTTCTCCCCATCCAACAAAGGTCAAACGGAGGGAATAGATGAGACGGGAGTGGGATGGGATGGGGTCGGGTAAAGGGGACAAAAACCAGGGAATGGGGTGCAAAAGTTCCCGCTTCAGAGGTCAGGTGGGTATCCCCAAGCTCTGTCGAGTTGGACTGACAGTCCCGAAGCTGCCTGTCAGCTAGGACCAGCATAGTTCATCACCCTCAAACAACACAACTTTTCTTTTATTCCTTTTTATCCACTTTTCCTGTCGGTCCATGAAGTCCACAAGCCCAAGAGTCGAATTCTGAAACATTCACCCCACCCACCCAATTCTCAATCCTCTGGGATTTTAAGCACGAAGGAGGGGCTCCCGGATCCCCAGCATTTCAGACCACAGCGCAACAGGAACCCCTTACAAGATATAGACCAGTGACTGCTCTGCCCCAGGATCTCGCAAAAGAAGTTAACAGGGATGCGGAACTGTCACTCTATCAAGCCACCCAATTTAGAGGGGGAAGAGAAATAGGATAATAAAGACACCTCAAGAAGACGCGCGGTTGCCGATGTTGTTAGCTCTGTGAACCAACCTGTTCCGAGGTTAGGGAAAAGGAAGGAGAGCAATTTGGCTGGGAGGGGACAGAGGGCGCACGGGGCAGTGAGAGAGAAACGCGGGCTAGGGGAGAGAGGGCAGTCTTGGGCGTGCGCTCGTGCGGACCCAAGGGTCACCCCTAGTGCCGGCCGAAACAGCTTGGAGTAGTAGCCTTCTGGGTCGGCCCGCGAAAGGGAGGGAGGAAGATAGAGAAGAGAAGAGGCACCTCCTTGAGCTTACCGTGAGAGCGGAGAACTTCTGTGCCGGGACCAGTAGGACCAGCTCCGGGAGCAGCAGCAGCAGCCACCAAATTTTGGGGAACAACATCCTGATCCGGAGCGGAGACGTACACAGACAGCCACGCGCGCACAGATGCATACACACATACACAGCGAGAGAGGGAGAATGGCACGCACGGGCCTTGACAGGGTGCAACACAGAGAGAGTTTTGCCCGGCAGTCTCACTGCTCTTCCTTAAGCCCCTTGGCTCCTTCTTTCCTCGAATCTCCTAGCTAGGCTGGAGAGAAAGCGCAACCGAGAGCGATCCTCCTCTTCTGCGCCTGGGTTAAGGCTGAGATCTGCTTTTTCTTTTGCCCCCTCTGAAATTTGGGCTGGGCTGAGGAGAGGGGCTGAGGGGGAGGGGTGGGGGAGATGCAACTGCTGCTTCCTTTATTCTCTCTTCCCACCCCCCCCTCTTTGCTGTTTGGATTTTATAACCTCCCCCTCCGGGCACGGAGAGATATCTCCCGAGTCCTTTTTTCTACTTCCTTCACTTCTGACAGATCTTCTCTGAAACTTCCAGGATCCTCCTTCTTTCGCCCACACCCCCCACCACCACACACCCCTTTTTCGCTCAGATTCCACCCCTTACCCCCTCCCACCACCACCCCATCCACCACCACACTTCAGCTCCACCTTCCTTGCTGGCTTCCTAGGCTGCCACTGCTCTCAGCTCCCTTATCAGATCAGATGCTGCGGCTGCCTCCCAGCTCAGGTTGGAAGCCTTCCTTAGCTGAGATCTTTGAAACTCTGCTCGTAGATTGCAAAAGGCAGAGCAAAAAGAAGAGAGGTGGTTTAAAATTTATGGAGGTGTGTGTGTATGTGTATGTATATGTGTTTACATATAAATTCTCACTGCTCCCATCTTTGTCATTGCCTACAATGAAAGGTCATCACTCTTACCCCTACTGTCAGCTCCCCTTACACACACACACACACACACACACACACACACACACTACAGCTGTACTGCATTTTCAGGTGAAAGCTAAATAAATCGCATGTAACCAGAGCATACTAGTCCATCCTCCAGCAAGCTCCCAAATCGCCACTTTCAGTATAACAAGTATGCACAAGATTTGGAATCAGAGGATTGGTTGTAAATGTTTGCCTATATGATACAAGACAAGTCATTGTATCTCTTTGTAAATTTCCTCATATGGAATTTAAAGGGAAGAGTGGAATATAGCAGATATTAGGGGTAAAGGGAAAATAAAGATACTCTAGTATAATACTAATATATATTATAGTATAATAGTATAATTGAAGCTTAGAACTCAAATGGCTTAACTAATCAGCAAGATTCTCTGACTAAATTTTATGCTCTTTAGTTACATTCCAAAGTATCTTTCATCTTTGAATCTTATATACCTTCCATGATTCTTCTCACATCCTTTAATGCAGCATTTCTTCTGTTGGATTGGCTGATTGATTAGTCCACATAGTAGAATGTAAGGTCAAATCTAATATAAAAGACATTTGGTAAAGATAAATATAAAGTCCAATATTTAGGCTCCAAAGATCAACTTCACATGTACAAAAGGAGAGAAGTATGATTAGACAACAGTTAATATGAAAAGATCTAAAACTTTTGGTGGCCTACAAGGTCAGTGCACCATGAGAGCCATAAACATTAAACTCTTAAAATGTATTCACAAAAAGGGAGAAGGCAGTCTCACTGTGGCCTGCTCAGATTTGAGTACATCTGGCATTCTGCGTTCAGTTCTAGGTACCATAATTTACTGTAAGGATGGGAGAGGGAGATTGAGTTAATCAAACAAATCACTCATACTATCTACAATCATGTCAAGATACTAGCCCTGTGTATTTTAACCAAGGTCTCTATTAAATCAATGAATCATAAATTCTAACTTAAGCACAAAAAAGGCATTTATCAACTAGAGTAATATTCTACAGGAAATTTGCATTGGCTAAGAAAACTCTGTCAATCCCTACGGGTTATCTATAAAATTTTGAGCCAAATGGAGAAGAGATTCAAGTGCATAATCTTGAAGAGGACAGAACATTCTAATTAAACACTGAGAAACATTTGAGAGGAGAGAAGCAGAGTCTCGGCCTTTGCCTTGTTCTTGAATTTGGTAACATTCTCTCCCCCCTTCCTTTTTGGTAAAAAAGAAACTTGTTAACTTCAAAGGGTCCAAAAGATTTGTCCTTTCCCCTTTTCCCAACAGTGTTCTAGTAGCATCCTTGGAACAGTTGATTGATGGCAATGTCTACATCATAAACTAAGGACACTCTAAACACAAATGGAAAACATCATTGTGAGCCCAGTGGAAAAAGTTCACCATACCTAATTGGAAAGTTTTGAGGATTCCATCAAATGGACTTCTAGGAACTGAAAAATACCACTTTGCCATATGTGTTCTATAAGCTTTAGACCACTGATGGGAGAGTATGTCACAGATTTTTAGGAGATGCATTATAAAAATAATTCTTATATGTACCTTAGTAAATATCCTTTTCTAGAAACTGAGTGGTTGACTGATATCAAATGAGGATCATATCAGGAGCACACAGATGAAAAATGATGTTTTATATATATATATATACTTTAGAAAACCAATTGAAAATAATTAGTAATTTTAACTGTGAATGTGAATGGGATGAAGTCTCTCATAAAACGGAAGTGAATAGCAAACTGGATTAGAAGCCAGAATCCTACAATGTGTTGTTTACAGGAAATACATTTAAAGCAGAGTAATGCATATAGGGTAAAGGTAAAAGGCAGGAGCAGAATATATTATGTCTCAGCTGAAGTAAAAAAAAAATCAGGGGTAATGATCCTGATCTCTGAGAAAGTAAAAGCAAAAACATCTAATTCAAAAAGATAAGGGAGGAAACTACATCTTACTAAAGATACCATAGATAATGAAGTATTATCAATACTAAATATATATGCACCAAGTGGTATAGCATCTTAGTTCCTAGAGGAGAAGTTAGGAGAGGTGCAAGGAGAAACAGACAGCAAAACTATACCAGTGGGGAAATCCCAACCTTGCTCTATCAGAATTAGATACCTCAAATCACAAAATAAATTTTAAAAAAGAAGTTAGGAAGTAAATAGAATTTTAGAAAAGTTAATTATGATAGACTTTTGGAAAATAAATTGACAAGCAAAAAAGTATGAAGTAGAAAGTACCCAATATGACAGAATGCATCAAATCATAATATACAATGATTAGCTCAAAGAACTGAGTAATGAGAGTAAAAAAATGACTTGACAGTAGTCATCATATTCTCAAAAATGTCATCATGTTCATTCCACTTGGCATCAGAAGGCAGAGCAATGAGCAATAAGTGGGAGTTGCATAAAAAAAAGATTTAATTCTAATATTTAGAGCAGGAGTCCTGGGCCTATCTCTGGGCCAGAATAAGGACTGAAAAGTCATTTGGTCTGGCCCTGCCGTGGCAGCCACAGGCAACAACAACCTCCCACTGAATGAAATCTTTCAGTTGACAATTTTGTATGGCCCACAAATGATGTTATAAATATCCAAATGACCCTTGGCAGAAAAAAAAAAGTTTCCCCACCCCTGAATTAGAGTTTCCTAAAGTGAAATGTAGGGGCAGCTTGGAGCTATAGTGGATAGAGTGCCAGGCCTAAAATCAGGGAGACTCATTTTCCCGAGTTCAAATCTGGCGTCAGACACTTAACAGTTATGTAACCCTGGGCAAGTCACTTAACTCTGTTTAACTCAGTTTCCTCATTTGTAGAAGAAAATAGCAAACCACTCTAGTATCTTTACCAAGAAAACTTCAAACAGGATCACAAAGAGTCAGACATGACTAAATTGACCGAACAACAATAAAGTAAAATAGGTTATCTTCAAAGAATAATAATGATATTAACAATAATTAAAATGTATTGTGGTACTTTAAAATCAGAAAACAACATTTTTTTTTTCATTTGCTAGAGATCTTCAAGGATAGCTTGAATGATCAATGTTGGGTATTTTGTAGTGAATATTTCTATAGAAATGAGTTAAATTAGATGGTCTCTAGAATACAATTCTATGTTCCAGTGAAGCTAGCTTAAGTCCAACCATCCTAAAAGTATGTTCTTGGACCCCCAAATTGGACCCTAAGGTAGACAGTATTTGAAAAATATCACGTGTAGTTTTAATAAGTGTGAGTATCAATTACATGTGTTTTACTTCATTTTGACAAAGAATTTACGATGAATTTTATGTGGTATTCTATGAATGTTCAGAGACAAGAACAAGACAATTCTTTTTGATTGCTGAATCAGTAAGTTAGGGAATCTTGCACACTCAACTCTGGATAATATTCTTAACTATCCAGCATTACTGAAATACTTTAACTTCAGTTTTATAACTTTACAAAAATTAGTTTCAGTTTTAAATAATATAAAAGAAAAGGAGTACAAACTTTAAAGAACGATGGAAAATGGCTATTGGAGCTAAAAAAAAGAATTAATTTGATTTGGAAAATGATGAAATACATTTGACAATCAAAATATATCCAAGTGTTTATTCTGTCATTTTTGAAAAAGCTTTTTGACCATATAAACTAAAGTCTGGAAGCAAGGAGGTAATTCATATACTAATTTTGATTATGATAAGCAATTCAAATCATTTTAAACCTCATTTTTACAGAGGGGCAATATTTTGCTATTGGCTGTTCATTTATTGGTAGTAGTGTAGATGATAGAGAAAATGTCATTGAGAGGAAGGAGAAAGAAAAAGTCTTACTTCAAAGGAATTAATACAGTTCCAAAGACTCATTGACTAAGCTATTCTCTATAGTTCAAAAACACAGATATTAATAATAACATAAACCCATTGGAGATCCATGTATGGCTCAGCAAAAAGAAATTAGAGTTGTTCAAGCTAGATTGAGTTCAGGTAAAAAAGATATCTAATAAATATAAAGATAAAGAAAATATGAGTTCATTTAATTTTAAGAGATCGATCCCCCAGACATTAAATGGAATACTTGGAAATTATGACTTATAAAATTAAATTTTTAATATTTAGAATTTTTAAAAGATAGGAGCAGAATAAGGTTCACTTATAATTCTGTCTTATCAAGAGCATTGCAAATATTGTCAGTAGGTTATTATCCTATAAAGCTCAAACAACTTTATATATTTCTCATTTATCTTCACCACTTTATTGAAAGTTAAAGGAAAAAAATTAGTCATTCCTACTTCATATAGGAACATCCAAGACACAAAGGGACTAAATGACTTGGTATGGCCTCATATGGTATCCCATATGGTTCAGTTAGTGGCAAAACCAGAAATAGAGCCCACATTTTCTAATTAATAATTTTAAGAAGTCAGTGTGGTATGGTGACTATAAAGGATCAACCTCAGAGGAAAAAAGAGCTGAGTTCAAACCTTACTTCTGAAACATACTTGCAATGTAAGCTATTCAATAAACTCTCAGCATCTCCAGGTAATTCTCGAAGATTATAAAGTCCAATTGTCAATGTGCATTGCTGCAAAAAGTTTCAAATAGGATTACAATTTCTTTTTACATTTTTATGGGAAGGGGGAAGAAAGGGAGAGACAAAGAGAAAAAAAGGAAGAGGAAGAAGAGGAGGAGTAATTAAGGGAAGATAGAGAGTCTGAGAGAAAGCAAAAGAAATAGTAATTCCAGGGTAGAAAAAAATTCTTGGCCTTACCAATATTTTTTTATTCAGAGATTGAAAAACATATTTTACATTTCAACCCACAAATCCTCAGGTGGTTTCCAACCCATTAAGCATAAATGATATGCATTGCCCAAGATTGCCAAAAGATTTCTGGGCTGCACTCCATCATAATGTGTGCAATCCACTAAAGTAGAATCTACTTCCTAAATGAAAAGCCAGTAATATCTTAGAGACCTCAAAGACACCATGATAGATATCATGAAATGGAATTGAGATAATAATTATTCAGTTACAATATCAAAAGAAAAGGATCAGACCTTCATGAATTACACTATAAAATGTGTATGTCTGTCATCCTTAAATCACACACATAAAAAGTTATTAATGATATATGTGTCAGATAAACGCCAACTTAGGAAAGATTCATATGTGAAAGTACTTAATAATTATGAAAATTACATGTACAAATATTGTTGATGGTTGATGGGTGCAGGTGAGTTGCAGAAAGATCAGAGTTTTCTAAAGATCAGAGACATCTTTATTTTGTGATCAATAAGTAGCATGGATACTCTTTGGGAATTTTCCTGTTGGACAAAGTTTTGTCCTGGGTACAGAATTTAAACTAGCATCACTGAGAAAAACTATGAGGAAAACTCACCAAGTATTGTATTTAATCATCATATACCAGAGAAATGGAAAAAATCTCAGATGCATGACTACTTGACTGAGGAGTCCCTCTGTGATATATTAAATAAGTGATCTTTCAGTCTAGTTGAAGACTTCCAGAGAATAGGAACCCACTTTCGAAGAATAATCTTCATTCCACTTTTGGAAAATTCTAATTTTCTTATATCAAATGTTCTTTGTCACTTCTATCTATCATTCCTAGTTCTGTCCTGTGCAGCCAGTCAGAATAATCCCAGTCCCTCTTCTACATTGCAGTCTTTCAAATACTTGAAGAAAGATACCTTGGAGCCTCCTTTCCTCACCTCAGTTTCAGCATTTTATTCTCTTCTCCAGGGCAAGCATATCTGGTGCTTCCAACAGACATTTCTATGACATAATCTCCAAGTTTTCACAATCTTAGTACCTTTTTTCTATATCCTCTCTCTATATGTCTCCTCTCCCAAATTACTATTGTATCAAATAGTTTTATTCTTTTATATTTTATTATACTAAAATGGCAATGATTAAGAATAGCATTATGCTTATTGGAATGCTAGGCTCTGACTAACTATTTTACATGTTAATTCAAAGTTACCTAGGGAGCTACTTTATTTAGTTTTTTCAGCCATTTTCAGTCATGTCCAACTCTTCATGACCCCATTTGTTTTCTCAACAAAGAACTGGAGTGTTTTTCCCAATTCCCTCTCCACATTTTGCAGATAAGGAACTAAGGCAAATAAAATTAAGTAACTTGCCCAAAGTGGCACAGCTAGTAAGTGTCTAGGTTAGATTTCAACATAGGAAGATGAGTCTCTCTGGCTTCAGGTCTAGCACTGTATCCACTGTAGCGTGTAGTGTAATTATTTATTAAATGCATTAGGATTTCTTTCTTGCTTTTATTACTTTCTTGCTTACTTACTAAATACAACATTAGGATGTGGTTGATTTTTTGATGCTTTTTAAAGCTTTATTGTGCTTTAAGGTCATCATTTTTAAATATTTTTTTTTTCTTTAACTATAAATGGACAAGTTGTAGAAACTGTGTTGACTAAGAAAATACTCTGGCAATTAATTTTGTTTTTTAAAGATGCCACTTAATTCAGCTTATTTTATTCCCATTTTCTTTCATTCTTAAAAGCTGTATGTTGGAAGGGGAAGGACAGGGAAGATCTTGGTTAAATGAGGTTTTTTATTAATCAGTTTCCAAATAGTTTACTTTTTACATATTATGATACTATGACCATGACTTAACTATGATTTCAAAGATTACATATATGTGTGCACAAATATATAAATACATATATATACCATATGCATATTTAGATCTGACCATTTATAATATCTAGATATTCTCTCTTTACATACACAGATATGCATGTATTTCAGGATTTTGGTAGCAAGCAAGAAATTTAAGCTCTTTAAGCTTAGAGTTTAATATATTAGATTAGCAGAGATTTATTTTTTGTTATTCTAATTAAAATACAATAAAGTACTTTCTTCTCCTCTTTCAGTGGAAAATCAAGAAACCTGAATCTCCTGCTTAATGTCTAAGGAAACAAAAATCTTTGAATATTTTAATGGTGATTTTAATGTTAATTAATTAATATTAATCTTATCAATTTAATAATTTTTCATTTTAATTTAATATTAATTTTATTTCACAGAAGCTTATGAAAATCTTCTTGTTTACAACAGCTCCACTGACAGGTTACAACGACAGTAGTTGATATTGATTTAGTATTATACCATAATTGTATTCTAAAAGTGCAATCTTTAAAATATTTAGGGTTTTGCTTGTTCTAATGAATGCAATTACTATGAGTACACTTGTATAGTTCCTAAGATAGTTCTATTTCACAAGCCTAAGTATAGTCTAAAAACTTTTCCATTGTAACACTCCCTTCAAGGTCAATAAATATGCTATCATCCTACCACTCTACCATTCTGAGAGGAAGTGGCAGAGCATTACAGCAGATAATTCATTAGCTTGGCAATTTGGTAGTAGGGAAAAGATATGTTATAACTTATATGGTAGAGACATATTGCTTATATTATTTATTTATCATGTTGGCACAATTGTGCTGATTGTATTTTTGCCCATGTCACTCAACAATGACATTATTTAGTGTATGAAACAAAGGGAATATATTAACATAGAACTGATTAAAAGTTAGTTGGTACAAAATCCAGTCAGGATCAATGAGTACAAAGAAAAGGAAATGACTCCAGAAAGCAATGAAAATAAACTAAATTCAAATTGTTCAATTGATCTAAGTCATTAAGTAAAAGTTGACCTCTATCGACCTATTACCATGAGAATGAAGCGATAATGTAGGCAGCAATCTTGGTTTTGTCCTTAATTATGCAACCTTAGACAAATCACTTTATTTCTCTGACCTCAGTTTACCTACCTGTAAAATGAAGAGATGGAGTAAATCTAAAGACCTTTACAACTTTCACATCTGATGGTTGCGATCCCCTTAATAGTTCCTGGAAGTTTACTAGATAGTGGGTTAGTAAAGAACTCCAGCAAAGCCTTACTTTAAAAAAAAAAAAAGTTTTAAAATGACAACAGAGACACAACTTGCCAGGAGCACTTGGCAGCATGGACCACACAGATGCAATTTATACAGACAGAAAAGTAGTGTAAGTAGATACTCTAATAAAGAAACCTTTCAAATTACCCTCAGCATTTTCCCCTCCCCCCTCTCTGTCTTCCTCTTAACCTTTTATGCACATCAGAATGACATTCCATTCAACTCTTTTTCTCTCTACCTCTTTCAAAGTAGGAAAAAAATGAAACACGTGGAAAAAAAAAATCCTTAGATATTTTATAAAAATGACATGATGTTTGAGACACATGGTAATAGAAAAGGTGATTTACAAAGTATGTGCACTTTGACCTTACAAATATAGGCTAGGTTTCAAGCCTTTGGTGGAACCAGTTCATTGTTTTTTAGTGGAATTTTGGCCCTATTACAGGCTTGGCTTTATTTCATCTTCATACACAAGGGAGTCCTACTCTGAGTTCAGGGATAGTATTTATCGTATTTTGCATCCTAGTTCTAGTTTTGAGATGCATTGGGCAAATTTCTCAACTCTTATTGTCCCCATCAAATAGGAGTGACAATTCAGAATGCTGGATTAAATGATCTCTTTTAGCTCATTTCACTCATCTATTTCTATAAAACCTATACTTAGAAAAGAAAAATCAGGTGTCTTACTTATTTGATAGTAAAGACTCCTAAGAGTTCTGTTATTACTACAAATATTGAAGACAAAATCCAAAAGGTCAAGATTTGAATAATTTATATAAAAATGGAAAGATAGATTGTGAATCACAGGGAAAATGCGTGACTTTATTAAAAACAGAGGTACAAATTTAAGCCATTTTGAGGTACCATCTAAGATCTCTCAAATTGGTAAAAATAATCAAAAGCAATGAAGCAATGCTGGATAGATTAAAGAAAAACTGACTTGCTAAATTTCAATGGAATCTTAAACTAGTAACAAAACATTTCTAGAAAACTATATGGCAATGTTCAGTAAAAAATACAAACATAACAATACCTTTAATCTAGTAATTACATCAAATGTGATATTCCTCATCAAAAAAATTTATCTGTTCAAAAATATTTAAATTGAATTGTTAAAAAATATTTAAAGGAAAACAAATCAAAAGCTTTCAGACATAGAAATGGTTAAAGAAATTGTAGTTCATTAGTTTAATGGGATATTATAATAGAATTAAATTCAACATATATGAGTCATGTAGAGAAATTAGGAAATGCCTTTATGAAATAATACAAATAGCATAACCAGGAGAACAAAAAACTATGAGCATATAAATGGAAAAGCAAATAGGCAGAAATAGACAAATGAAAAGAGATGATTTAAATGACATATTTTATTGACTAAAGTTCATTTATTATAAATAATTATAATTATTTATATTGACATTAAAAATAAAATTAATAATATCATTAAAAAGAAAGGAAGAACTTTAATGTATATTATAAAGATATAAAAGCCAATTAAATCACAGGTTAAACCTTTCCCTCTTCTTTCTCCACCCAAAAGATTTATTAGCACTATTTTCTGTTATTTAAAGGCAAAAGTAAATCAGTAGAAGAAACAAGATAATGAAGAATTAGAAGGAATCAAGAAGGCTAACTCAGTATCCAATAAGTCAAAAACACAAGCTACTGATAAGATAAGATTTGCTGATAAAAACTGCTAGGAAAACTTTGAAGCAATTTTACAGAAATTAGCTTTAGATGAACATCTTACACTATACAGCTCTACTTATATATCTAAAAGAACATATAATAAAAATTAGAGCATAAGGGAGTGAAATTTCTTTCACATCAATAGTTAAAGGCAGAATTTTTGACCAAAAAGGAGTTGAAATAACAAAAAAAAATAATTTTGATTATATAAAATTAAACAAGCTTTTTTCAGCTTACTAGCTAGGTATACAGTGGATAGAGCACCAGCCCTGTAGTCAGGAGGACCTGAGTTAAAATTTAACCTCAAACACTTGATGTGCACTAGCTGTGTGATCTTGGGCAAGTCACTTAACCCTGATCACACATAGCCACTCCACCACACCCACACACCCCCATGATTTAAAAACAAAACAAAACTACTAACTAACTAACTAAGAAGATAAACTATCCAGTAGTGGGAAACCTTTGCATTAAAAGAAATTAGATATCCAAAACATATAGATAATTATTAGTTGTTCAATTGTATATGACTTGTGATCCCATTTGGGATTTTCTTGGAACAAATACTAAAATATTTGCCATTTTCTTCTTCAGCTCATTTTACAGATGGAAAACTGAGGCAGAGTTAAGTGACTTGCCCAGGGTCACATGGCTAATAACTATCTGAAGAGAGATTTGAAATCAGAAACATGAATCTTTTGACTCCAGGTCCAGTGCTCTATCACCTTCATCATCTAGCTGCCCCAAGTAAATGATGCAAACATGTAAGACCAAGTGCCATTCTTCAATAGATAAGTGGTCATGGATATGAATTTTTTTTTCAAAAGGAAGTTTTGCAAACTACTGATAACTGAAAATGGCTCAAAATCACTAATAAGGGAAATGAAAATAAAACAGTTCTAAAGGTTTTTCTACCCCCAAAATTAACAAAATTCCTAAAAATGGCAAAATGATTGGTGAGAGGAAGACCAAGAGTGCAAATACAGATGTAGTAATCTGACACTAAGGCAATATAAGTGAGAAAATCTGTCTGTAGGAAGAAATCCACAATTTTGGATGTCTCTTTAGGGAATGGTCTACCTCTTAGTAGATACATCTCTGAAGAGCCTCTCTTGTCTTCTACTGGATAAAGCCACTTTTCTGCTACTCCTGTGCCATTGAAGCAGTGTTACGATCTATGAAGTAATGGCAATCCTATGTCTGGGATCTTCAGAGTATCCCAAATCTGTTCTGTTAACTAGGTGCTAAGGCAATGTAACACTTTTCTTGTGAAAAGTAGTTACCTTTAAATCTGGCAAAAAAATGCAGCTTTCTCCAGTAAGCTGCCAGCATTAAAGTTTTTCTCCAATCAGAAAAGCTCTCCTCATTAACTTCAGGCCTTATCTAGAGATAAGTCTGTTGTTCTTAACACTTACCTCATGACAATTTCACCACCTTGTTGACTTCTTAGTTATGTTAGCTATGTTTTGTCTAGTTTCTAATGACTTGTTTTTTTTAAGTAACTTCTCTTTTCAACGTCTTTTGTTGCTTCTCAATGTAGCCTCTTATCTCTGATCTAGCTATTTATGTCATAAATTAAAGGTTCCTCTTATGTAGTGACCCATCTTAATCTTTGCACAAATAATTAATATACAATAATCTAATGGCTCCCAAAACAGTTAGGCGATTCACTTTCCCAGCATAAACTCACAGGTCCTCAAAATAGTCAAATGTAAATTCACTAATGGGAAATTAGGTGCTGCAGTCAATTTTACAAGTACTCTTGCCTGTGAAGAACATGCTTTCACTCTGGTACTTTTGAAACTTCATGTATCACTCCTCAAGTACTTTTTCTGAGTGTTTCATTCAAAAGCACTTTGTCTGACCCTTTCAGCAGATAAAATATCTACACTAGAGAAGGGCTATAGTTTAAGAACAATAAATAAGTAAAACTTTTTTTTAATTTAATAAAAAAGAAAGGAAGGAAGGAAGGAAGAGGGAAAGAAAGAAAAAAGGAAGGAAGGAAGGAAGAGGGAAAGAAAGAAAAAAGGAAGGAAGGAAGGAAGGAAGGAAGGAAGGAAGGAAGGAAGGAAGGAAGGAAGGAAGGAAGGAAGGAAGGAAGGAAAGAAGGAAGGAAGGAAGGAACTTTTGAACTAGAATATTATGAAAAATAGCCTAGCAAGCATATGAAGAATAAATTGGAATATGAAGAAACTGAAGCCAGGCTGTTTATGATAATCTATTTATAAAATGAGTAGAATTTGAACCGAAGAGAAGGCACTAATGTTGGTAGACTATTCACTGGATATTTAATAAAACCATGAAGTACATTTCCTAAGGTCTTGCAGTATTTCATTTGGTTGGGTGCCAGTGGAAGAAAAGAATCCAGTTTAAAGTTCTCAGGATAAGGTACTCAGTTGTATTAATGGATTCAAGAAACAAGTGTCTTAGGCACCTATGTGAGGCATTGGATAGAACACTGGCCACAATAATAGTCAGGAGGACTTGAGTTCAACTTTGCCTCAGATACTTACTAGTTATGTGTTCCTGGTCAAGTCACTTAATTCTGATTGACTCCCAAAAAATGAGTGGGAACTGTGATGACGAGTGGGTTCCCTTTTCTCTTTCCTTTTTTCACTTCCAAAGAGATTCTGAATATAGAAATTGGAGGCAAGGGAAAGTGATTATGCCCTCACCCCCATCCCCAAGATGGTTTCCTTGAAGCTGAAGAATTTTGTGATCTTACCTGGGTGACCTAAAAAGAAAGTTTAGGTTTGGGGGAAAAGTTCAAGAGAGTTCATGAGGTATGTTTCTGTGATAGCCTAAGTCTGAGCCTTGAAATTTGAACTTTTAGTGAGAAAAGAGAAATTGACTCAGTGGTGTGCTTCTTGGAAAGAAATATGGATCAGAACTATGGCTCCCTGTTTTTAATGTACCAAGAGGTTTAAACCCTACTGTGAAGGAACAAGTGACCCAAACTTTTCACTCTGTCCTTACAAGGAATTTTACTGACCACGTAGATCCCAAAGAAAGGGAAAGGAAAGGTGCCTATCTGACAGTTCCATTGGTATTTCTTTTCTGAAAGGAGTCCAAATTAGAGTTTGGAGGACTTTAACAGTCTGGTGGAAAGTGGGAATCACTAAAAAAGGAAGAGAAATTGATGGCTTATGTTATTATGAATCATTTATGAGTTGTTATATTTTTCTGCATTGTTTGAGATCCTGTGAGTCTTTCATTTTCTGTGAAATGAAATAAAGGCTGGTTTGTACCTGAGTGAGGGGGAGGGAGAAAGGAAAATATAATAGTGTAAAATTTGTTTAATCTCAATTGACTTTGCTCCTTGAAGGGAGTCAGGGTTCTCCAAAATGAGGTGACTTATAAACTCAGATAGGGGAAATCCAAAGATTAAATGGCCTCAGTTGCAAGACTTCAAGGAAGAATAGGACTATAATAAATAATCCAGTAAGATAGGAATCTTTTGGACCTGATAGAAATGCAACAATGAGCAAGGTCAGAGAAAAGCTACCCACCCCATTCTCTTCCTACCAATTCAATTCTTCACAAATTGGTAGTAAGATTGTGCTTTTTCTTGAGCCAAGTTGTGACAGTTGTTAACTTGCCCAAGGTCACTCAGCTAAAATGTATCTGTGACCCCCCCCCACTCCAAACCACTACAGCTAGAAAAATTATATAAATAAATTTTCCCTTTAGCACCCTTGGCCACTTTGTTTTCTACTCAGCCTGTAGTTGTGGCCCTGGGATTCTTGTTGGTATATCAAAGAAGGCAAAAAGTTAACTTTTTTAGAAAAATGGTATTCTAGTTATTAATCCTTTGTTATTGTCAACAGAAGTCCTTCACAATAAAGTGTAGTTATATGGGAGCAGGATATATTTGTAAGTATGCTTTCTAGATCAACAAGATACAATTTAATAGTTATTTTTTGGGGAAAAAAGGAAAATGATTTGATCAAAAGGAGACCCATACTTAGATTGCTTTTTAATTAAAGTTTAGTTGTTAATTGTAAAAAAATAATAAGTTTAGTTGCATATTAAGATTTAGAAGAAACTTGTTCCTCAGCAGGAAGAAAGAAATTTCTGAGTCTAGCTGCCCAAATTGTATTTTCTCTAGCTCTCACTGGACCAATTCTAATCAAATCTCCCAATGCAAGCAAAGCTGAAAATAAAAATTGTATTTAGTTTCTTTCTACAATGTCCATTTCTACCCAATCTCTACCTAAGAATCTTTTAATCTTTACCAGGAGGGAAAAAAATGGTTTTGTCTGTTTGGGACTGTGTTTCCCAGAAACTCTTACAACTAGGCTCTGAGAAATTCCTTTTCTGCTTACAAGGGAATCCATAACCCCAAAACCTCATAACAGTTGTTTTAGTTTAGTTAGTAGAAAATGTTTTGTATATGCTTATGGTGAGCATACATAATATGCAGAAAAGGCCTTTTATTTTTAAGAAAGGAGACAGGGAAGGCCTCAGAGCAACACTGTCAGATTAAAACTTAGTCTGTTGAGCCAATGATCTATATAGCCTCTCAAATTTATTAGCAATGTGGACAATTTAAGTCAATTCCTCAGATCATTCCTACTACACAAACAAATACAGATTAGCAAGACTCCACTCCAAGTATCTCAACTCTCCCAAAAACATACAGGTTTGACTTGCTTCCCTGTAACAGCTGCAGGAGAGTAATTTCCCAAGGGAGTCCTATAAATTCATTCAGGTCCAAAAAAAGACAAGATCCCAAAGGGCTTCATTTCAAGAATCCCTTCAAATCATAATTTTGCTCAAACTCCTGCTCAAATTCCTGCCCTCAAAATCATTGTTTCTCCCACTGTAATTATTTATCTTAGATAGATTGATACAATAAAATAGAGAGCATATCAACAGCATGGTTTATCCTGAGTGTTAGCTTTTATGAACTATTTGCTAATGAGTTCCAATAGTAGTAGCTGGTGAGAAGACAGCTAAACTGAACAACTTAAATGAGTACTGCTACATTCTATGTGTGTATGTTTCTCCTTCTCCTTGTTATCCTTTTTCTCTTTTTTTCTCAAAGACCAGATAGAAAACAATCCCTCAGATGGATGCACTGAGAGAAACTGTTCAAAAACAAAGCCCAAATTGTGGTAAGGGTGGCTGTAGGGCATTGTGGTACATCAGCTCATTTGCATATGACTTTTTTTTAGAGGTTTGAAATTTATAATTGATAAAATTATAAATAAAATATCTCTGTGTTATGGGAAGATCATATAAAAACTATTGGGTTCATACCAATGTAAATTTTACCACAATGATAATTGATGCACTGACCACCAGTCGCTTTAAGTTAAGATATTAAATTAGAAGTTGTTATGAAACCAGAAGTAGAAGAGTTGAGAAACTAATAGGAAAATTGTTAAGAAGCCAGAGAAGAAGCAGAAGATTCAGCTGAACTCTGGAAGAGTCAGAAGAAGCTGCTGACAAAGAGAGCTTCCTTCCTTTAAGATGTTCCTTCAGCTAGTTTGCTGGGAATTTGTTGAATGGAAGAGTGAGATTGTTTTATTGATTGAAGAAAGGTCCAGAAGTGTGAATTGTTATGAATACATGCGTTTTTCCACTGGAGATTTCTATAACTATATCTCCACTATCCCCTATGGAGTCTTTGTGCATTGGTAGAAAAGTGACCCAGATTTATTGGTTTGTTATGACATTTGGATTATTCCTGGTGTTCCCTGCTATTAATTAATTGTTAAGATTAATATTATTTAGATAAAATTTTATATTTCAAAATTAATAGCACAGTGATTGATTTTAGGTAAGTGATAAGCTAATGGGTGTTTAAAGACTACAATGGCAAGTAGGACAGTATCTTTCCCATGCTAGGGTTACTCCTGGGCCTTTGAGAAAGGAGTTAAGTTATAGCTGTGTGGTTAGGTATTCTCTTGAAAGAACCTATCATGAATACAAATTTGAGAATGAGTTAACCAGATGAAAAAATGGTGATACCATACCATACCCAGGCTACATTTGAATGACCATTTTTCAACAATTAGAGTCCAATAATACACACATTACATAATGTATATATTTGTAATTTATTTATTTTTAGTTCCAAATTCTATCATTTTCTCCACTTTCTTCCCTACCCACCGAGAAGGCAAGAAGTACAATATCCATTATCATATTAAGTCATTTAAAACAGTTCTGCATTAACCATATTGTGACCAAAAAGGTAAGAAAAATAAAGTGAGAAAATATGCTTCGATCTTCATTAGTCCATCAATTCTTTCTGGAAGTGGATAGTACTTTTTACTATAAATCTTTTGGAATTATAGTCAATCATAAAAACCATTACATTGAATTCCCAATCCCTATATTTATGCCCACCTGCATTTTTTATTTCCTTCACAAGCTAATTGTACAAGATTTCAGAGTCTGATTCTTTCTGTACAGCAAAATAACGTTTTGGTAATGTATACTTATTGTGTATCTAATTTATATTTTAATGTATTTAACATCTACTGGTCATCCTGCCATCTAGGGGAGGGGGTAGGGGGGGTAAGAGGTGAAAAACTGGAACAAGAGATTTGGCAATTGTTAATGCTGTAAAGTTACCCATGCATATAACCTGTAAATAAAAGGCTATTAAATAAAAAAAAAAGGAATTATAGTCAATCAGTGTCTTGATCAGAGTAACAAAATGTTTCATAACTGATTATCTTTAAAATATTGCAGTTACTGTGTACAGTGTTCTCCTAGTTCTGTTCACTTTACTTTGTATCAGTTTATATAAATTTTATGTTTTTTTTGGAAAGCATACCTTTCATCTTTTTCTTAAACCACAGTAGTATTCCATCACAATAATATACCACCTCTTGTTTAGCCACTCTCTAGTTGATGAGCATTCCCTCACTTTCAATATTTTGCCAACATTAAAAAAAAACTGCTATAAATGTTTTGGGGTTTTTTATATACATAAATCATCTTTATTTTTCTTAGATCTTTTTAGGGTAAAGTCCAAATAGAAGTTCAATTGGGTTAAAGGATATGCAAAGTTATATAATCCTTTGAACACTGTTCCAAATTTTTCTCCAAAATGTTTTGCAATTCTATAAGCAATGTATTATTCTACCTATTTTCCCACATCCCCTACAATATTTGTCATTTTCCTTTTTTGTCATGTTAGCCAATCTGATAGGTGTGAAGTGGTATCTCAGACTTGTTTTAATTTGCATTTCTTTAATGTTCCTAATTTAGGGTATTTTATGTGACTATTGATAGCTTTGATTTCTTCTTTCAAAAACTGCCTATTCATGTCTTTTAAGCATTTATCAATTAGGGAATGATTTTTATTTTTATTTTCCCTTTTCTACTGCCCTATGAGTAGCATTTATTTAAAAAAAATTTTTTTTGATCTGTAGTACCCTATGATTAACAAAGCATATAACAACAAGGCCAGAATATTGGAATTTTTATTAAAAAAAAAAAACATTTTGTTTCAAGGAGAAGTTTGGGATTATCAAAACAAATTTGAAATTTCTTAAAGTAATCAAGGCTCTGCTCTCCTCATTTTAAATATTAGGCCCAATTCATTGTCCATGCAGTATCTTTCCAAGACATGCATATATTTGCGTGGGCTTGTATGTGTGTGTATTGATGAATTCTCTGTCAATCAAGTTGTGTATCATACTCTGGGCAAAAGGTAGTCTTCATTCACTTGGTTTCTCCTGTTTTTTTTTTCCTTACTAAAGAAGACTTTTCCTATACAATTAAATAATATTAAGTATCATTTCTCCTCCAGGACATTATTCTGGGGTCTGATGCAATCAATAAAATGTCATACAAAAACATAAATACTTGGAAAACTTTACTTTCAATAGGTCTTTAACTTGGATCTATTCTGTGACAAACTGCTTTGTAGTATATGACCATTCTATACTTAACATGATAGTAATTCCAAGAAATTTCAAGGAGGACTCTTTATATCATTCTATTTTTCAAGGAAAATGTATGATTTTGACTTGTAGATGAGAAAAAAAACTTAAAAGGATATTTTATTCTTTTTATATTCAATAAACAAAAGGATAAGTGGGAATTTGTAGTCTTTCTAACTTTGAATCAATTATGGGATAGTAAAAACAAGGTATTTTATGGAATATAATATAAAAACCTGCCAGTTCCCTATGAATATCTTCATCAAAAATGCCACCAATGTGTGTATAGATTATTTTTATAATAATTATATCTAAACATCTTGGGTACATGACTATCAATATGGAGTACTAAACACTTTCCTGACCCTCACAATATCTTAAACTTCCTCAAAATAGAAATTATGCACAAGATATGAAGCTATTTCATCTATCAACATGATCTAGAATATCAAGAACCTTAATGATGTAAAAAATTAATAACCTAAGATCAGAGATGGCTATTTCTTGAGCTTTAATTGATTCACTCATCACCCCCTACACCACCCATCACCAGTCTGACAAGACTACACAAGCTGACCTGTGTAAGACAACAGAAAATTAATATGTGATGAGGCAGAAAATTTTGTGAGTTCCCAAACGAACACAGAAATTGAGTTCTTAGATAGTTAAAAAGACAAATAGAAATTGTGGGAGCAAGATTTGTGACATATAGCAGAAGTAATTGGAAAAATGGGAGGAAATGAATTAACAGTGGCATATCTCAACCATGAAACAAAAAAGAAGCATCACTGATTAGAACTACAAGAATTGAAAAACAATCTAGAAGAAGTGAAGTTAAAAGCAATAACATTAAAAGAAAATCTGATCTCCATACAAGCAAAATCTATTAATTTCAAAGACAAGATGTATTGAAACAATTAAGAATAATAGTTAACCCAGAAAAGACAAAGAAAAAAATAAAATGTAAATACCACAATTCAAGTAATAACACCAAAAAGCTGCACACAATTTTTGGATAGAAAAAATAAATTGAAAAAATATTGCACACACAAAAAAAACCCTGTTACACAAATTATAGTACATATATTGTTTAAATTGGTCAGTTCCAACTGAAGAAAAATTTTCAAACAACCAAGAGGAAGATCTCCAAATGCAAAGGAAAATAAATTAAAATAACACAAGACTAATCTTCATCTACCACAGGATGGAATAGAAAATTGTATTCCTCAGAGCAAAGAAGCTTAAGATGTAACCAAGCCTGATAAATCCTACATATCTAAATCTAACTATTAATTTAAAAAATATATATTCAAAGAAAAATATTCTAAGTCACTATTGATTAGAGAAATGCAAATTAAAACAATTCTGAGGTACCATCTATCAGATTGGTTAAGATGAAAGAAAAAGGTAATGATAAATATTGGAGGGGATGTGGGAACCTGGGACACAAATGCATTGTAGTTGGAATTGTAGACTGATGAGCCATTCTGGGCAGCAATTTGGAACTATGACCAAAAGGCTATAAAACTGTGCATCTCCTTTGATCCAATTGTATCACTACAGAGTCTGTATCCCAAAGACATCATAAAAGAGGAGAAAGGAGTCAAATGTGCAAATATGTTTGTGGCAGCTCTTTTTATGATGGCAAGGAATTGGAAATTGAGGCAATGACCATCAATTGGGGAATGGTTTAATAAGTTATAGTATATGAATGTAATGGAATTTTATTGTTCTTAAAGAAATGATAAGCAGACTGATTTCGAAAAGCCTGAAAAGACTTAACATGAACTAATGCTGTGTGAAGTGAGAAAAACCAATACAACATAGTTCATAGTAGCAGCAAGATTATATGATGATCAACTAAGATAGACTTATCTCTCCTCAGTAAAACATTGATCCAAGATAATTCTGATAGAATTGAGATGGAAAATGCATTTCACATCCAGAGAAAGAACTATGGAGACTGAATTGCAGATTGAATCATACTATTTTCACTTTTGTTAGCTGTTTTTCTTTCTTGTGGCTTTTCAAAACCTTTTGTTTTGATTTTTCTTTCACATGACTAATATGGAAATATTTTTTAAATGATTATACATGAATAACCTATATCAGATTGTTTACTCTCTTAGAGGGGGGAAGGGAAGGAAGGAAAGGAGAAAGAAAATGTGAAATGCAAAATCTTACAAAAGCAAATATTGAAAGTTGTCTTTCTATGTAATTAGAAAAATAAAATACTATTAAGTTAAAAATAGCTAAATAATTTCTTTTGGGAAAAAATGAGAATTCAATAAAAGGAGGTATTTGAAACATTGCCAGAAAAAAAGAGACCTGAACAAACTATTTGCTTTACTGATACCTCATTCAACAGAAATATGAGGGGAAATAATTCATCAACTAAGGACAAACAAAAAAAATAAAAACATATTTCTTTATAAAAATCATCATAAGAGACTTCTTTAGAAAAATACACAAAGATAAATGAAAGGAAAAATTAAATAAAAATGAGCATGGAGCAATAACCTTTAGATATTGTAAATTAAACCTTTATAACACTCCAGCTATTAGTGAATCAACATCTTTAAAGAAACAAATTATAGAATTTGTGGGTACATAAAAGGGGAGAAAGGATGAAGAAAATAGAGGAGAATATGTGAAAGCCCTAATCAAGTCTAAGGTTAATAATGAAAAACAATTCCTGTCATCTCTTAGGAATAAGATACCTCAGAGAAAAGGGATGAGAAGAGATAGTGAGGAATTGAAATGGGGGAAAGAAAAGGGAAAATCTGGTTTCACTGGAAAATCTTGTAGAAGAGTTACCACTGATGATTATTAGCATAGGGAGTTCTATAAAAGGAGATAGAGATCATATAATCCCAATGATCTGCAGGAATTTTTGCTTATCTTGCCTGAGAAAAAGTGGAAGTACAGCTCTTGAGGGCAACTGACTCCCAGTAAAGTAATAAGACATTAATCCAGAAAACAGATTTCATGGAAAATTGGGGGAGAAATGACCAATGAAAGGGCAAAGGTAAATAATGAATGGCAAAGTGAAGGATAGTGAGAGAATCCTAGTGATGGGCAATAGTGTCTCTTACCACAAAAATTGGAATTTCTAATAATGAGGCACAATAGAAAAGGGGCAAGGAGTCAGGAGGCAAAAATCTCTTCAGCAATTAATACAGAATCAGTAAAAGAACACTAAAATAGTCCCTTAGAAACTTTAATTCCTTAAGAAATATAGAGGATACGAAAAGACTAAATTGATATATGGTCATGAACCAAAAAAACAAAAATCTAGAATAAGCAAAAAGGAAAGATAATTAAGAAAATGAGAAGCAAGTTTTTTTTAAGGAAGAAAGACATTGAAAATAAAATTTCAAAACCATTAAACAAAACAAATTAAAGTAGAATGATTTTACTTTACTACTTAATTAAGAAAAGAAACCAAAAAAATTAAATTAAATAATTATATTAAAAAGAAGAAAGAAAAATTAATAAATTAAGCAAAACTCCAAAACTAGGATAAGAGATAACAAATAAAAGATAACTGAGGAAAATTTTGAGAAATAGAGAAATCAGTGGAAATAAGGTTTCCTTCAAATAGATTGAGTTAAGATAACTAAAGAGACAAAGTATTACATATTTAGAAAAAGGGAACTAGATTATTCTGGGAGAGAGGAGATTGGGTATTAAAAACAAATGGAAGAAATGTACATAACTCATAATTTTAAATGTAATGGATCAAACAATCCAATTTTTTAAAAGTGTGACAAATTATATAAGAAAACAAAACCCTATAATCTGTTGCTTACAAGAAACACATCTTAAAAGCAAAACAACAATAAATACAAGTAACTGGAACAAAATTTACTATTTATGAGGTTAATCCAAAAAAGCAGGATTTGTAATCATGCTTTCAAATAAAGAAAAAAATGAATCTAAGCAGAATCTTAACAATGAAATCCTAAATAATGAGTAGGTCAAAGAACAAGTCATAGAAACCATAATTATGTGACAGGTAATTATAATAACGAAAAAAATACCAATATTTCTGGGATATAACTAAAAGCCTCTTGAGGATGGAGGTGGTTCATTATTTTTTTATAAAAACAAATTAATATAATAAAAAAGGGAAAAACAATGAACTGAATATATATATATATATTAAATTAAAAGACAAACAAATAAACAAACCTAAAATTGAAAGGGAGAGATACCAGATATTAAAGCAGAAGTAGATAAACTGGAAATTTTAAAAGCTATAGAAATTATAAATAAAAATAAAAACCAGTTCTTTGCAAAAACCAATAAAGTTGATAATTCTTAAAGAAATCTAATTTTAAAAATCAAATCAACAAAGTAGTAAACCAAAAACTTATATAGATGCAAATTAGTCACATAAGTCAGTAGTCATTGATCTTTTTATTTTTATGTTATTGTTAGTACTATAAAAATATGAGATATTTTCCCCCCATGCCTTGATCATCTTTCACTACCTTGTGAACCAGTCCCTCAGTGTTGCATGCCACCTACAACATGATTGTTTAGTACATTCTTTTAATAATATTTTTTCCTTCTTAAATGGAGTTTTTATTTATACCTTAAGCACCTCTAGGAATAAAACACTCAAATGCTAGTTTTAACTATCCATGAAGGAGAAAAGAATTTGCTATAGTGATCTTTAGAAATATTTTTCTATCTTTCATCTGTTTGTTGATCTCTTTCCAATTTCATGCTTAAATGCCCATGGGATGACTTTGCTTAGTTCAGTCTATAACCAAACTTTTTGTTTTAAAAAAATAGCTTTACATTAATTTTCTTGCTCTTCTCTGTTTTAAGAACCAATAATGCTTATAATCTTTCAACATCTTTCTCTTTAAGATTTTACAAGTGAGTTTATATTCTAAATCTGTGTTGCCTTTGGCTGCTGAATCCTTCTTCTTGGCAAGTAAGTCAAATGTTTGCTATCAAAGGAACTTTTAGTCTCTGTTGATCTCATTATATCAATTAATTTACATGAGTTAACCTTCTGTTGAAATTCTTGCAGTTGGTATATATATCCTTTCTTCCACCCACAGCCTATTTTGTTTAAATGGATAAATTTGGAATTGTTTTAATTGCATGTCATATATTTTTCTCACTTTTATTCTTTTTTCTAACTTTATACTAATTTGATCTTTGCTCTAACAAGTTGGTGGCCTGACTACACAGACTGGTTATTCAAGAATGACTCTCACATCAGTAACAAGTCATTTCCTGTTTATTAAAATATAATTAATTTCTCTCTTTTGGGGAATAATATTATTCTGTCTTCTGATTTTGCTTCCAACATAGGTATTCAGTTCTATAGACACAGTTTCTATAGAGTCTCTAAATCTTTAGCTTTTTTCATTCCTTATTAATGTTTCATATTTTATATATTCTCCTGTTTTTACTTTTGCACTAAAGTTATTAGAATAAATGTATGTGTTAATTTAACTTGGAAGATCTTATTGAGTTCTTCACTGAATTCCTCTACCATTTCAGAGGTTGGTATATTAATTTCAATTATTTTCATGTTGGTCTTTTTAAAAATTCTTATCATAAGCATTGCAAAATGAGATAACCATATTGCCATGATGTACATTTGGACCAATGAGAAAAACAATTTTGCCAGTTACTTTATGTATCTCTACAAGGAGAACAAGTGAACCATCCTTCCATTTAACTGCAATTGCCTTCTGTCTGCTAGTTTCATTTCTAATGAGAATCTCAAGACAAATAAAAGTCAATAATTTGAATACATTGAGTAGTAATCTCACATTTAGACTACCAAATTAGTTTTAAGATTGTAGATCTGGTAACAATGTGATTCTCAGAATTATCTACCCCCTATTATGAGACCAAATAATTCATCAGTAAGTGATCATTATACTGATAATGAGCCTCTCTATATGTCACTAGATTGGTTCTCAGCAAACAGACATCTAGCTATTTCCAGGACCATAGTCTCAGTCTTTCTAGTTTAGTGGAATCTGCCAGATCTTGTGACCCAATGATATCGTCTTTGAGAGTTGAAGGTCACCTTCACAAGTAAGTGAGAATCTTTGTGGAATAGACTCCTCTGATGGTGTATGAAGCAACCCCTCAAAGTTATGACAGAGTAGTGCGTAATTTGATTGAGACACCTCTCAATCCATAAGTGCATGTTGTAATTTTCTGTAAGTGGGTTAAAAATTTTCTGTAAATATCAGGGCAGGGTTTACTTGATTTTAATTTTCAGAATACATAATATAAAAATAGGGTCTTTATGATTATACTTTCCAATTTTAAGCTATAGATAATTTTAATACATATTTATTTACATGTAATTATAATTGTCAGGAGAAAGCAAGGTAACATGGTATATAGTTTTGCATTTTGAGTGAGGAAGACCTAAGTTTAAGTCCTGCCTCAGACACTTAACTAGCTGAGCAAGTAACTTAACCTCTGCCAACTTCAATTTCCTTATGTATAAAATGAGGGTAATAGTCCCTGCTCATTAAAGTTATTTTAAGAGTCAAATAAGATAACAAATTTATTGAGCTGGTGGATTACATAGAATTTTGGCATTACCTGCCAACTGCTCAACCAAGTATGTTATAGAGAATATGACACACTTGAGCTGAATTTTATATTATGGAAACGTCAAAGTTTGGTGAGTTGGAGCAGGAGGTTGTTCAAGAAAGAAAGAAAATATTGAGGCTCTAACACCCAAAGGCAGAAGAAGCCTGACACAGAGAAAGAATTAGACTTGCTCTGTTTTACTCTAGACGGCAGAATCAGGAAAAACAGGGGGAAGTTGAAGAATTTTCCTATAAATCATTTTGTATAACTTTATAACTTTTTAAAATTGGAATAAGCTGCCTTGAGAGATGGTAGGTTCCCTCTTCTGGAAGGTCTTTAGACAGGATGGAAAAATCATATATGTCATAGTGGAAAGCTCTTTAATGTAAAGATTAAATTTGATGGCTTAAGGAATTTCAATATGATTTGGACAATCTCCTATAGTTCTCATTCAAGGTATCTGATTCAGCAAGCCCTGAAACCATACATTTTGCAAGGTGGACAGTAAGACATTTTGTAAATAAATTTGTTCAAATCTTTTTCTTTTGCTTTTAATAAAGTATCATCAAATAAGTAAAGGCTTAGCCATAGTGCTTGGCTCAAAGTGAAGATACCAGAGTTCAAATCATGTATGACCATAAACAAATCACTTAAATGCTCCTAACTTCAGTTTTCTCATCTAAGGAATGGAAATAACATTTACAGTGAGAATCATGATCCAATAACATCTTGAGAGATTTGAACATTCCAATAAGATTAAATATAATAAATTTAAACTGAAAAAGAACAAATGTAAAGACAGTGTTTTGGAAATCAACTTCATAATTACAAAATGGAGTAAGCTTGATTAAGATAATTTTTTAAAAACTGAAAAGTATCTGAAGATTTCAAGTACTGCAAGCTCAATAGGTGTCAAAAGATCAGCCAAAGAAGCAATGAAATCTTAGGCTTTCTTTAGAGAGACATAGTGTCCCTGAATAAGAAGGCCACAGCCTCTCTGGACTCTATCCTAGTCATAACAACTCTGAAGAATTATGTTCAATCACTGAAGTAACAATTTAGGAAGGACATCAAAGAAAATTACCAATGATATTTACAGTCAAATCTAAAGACTTTCAGCCCTTACCCTTCTAGACCTCTGTAACAAGTGATTCTATTAACTTCTTCCTGGATATTGTCGACACTCTTGCCTCTTAGTTATCCGTCAAGCTACATGATCACTCTCTAATCTCTTGCTTCTGACCTCTTTACTCAGTGATACAGGATTTATGTTCCTTCTATTTTATTCAAGTGTCTTCCTAAGGTAGACACTTCTCTTCCTGGCCTGTCTTCCTTCTTGAAATGTTGCTCCTTTCTGCATATAAAGAATTGTAGATTGTAAAAATGCAAAGGTATGTGATATGTTATTGGTGTTTTATATTCCAATAGTCAATAGCGCACAATTACCATGTTAGACATAGGAGAAGAACTAGACAGATGGTAGTAATTGGAATGGGTTCTGAAGAACCAGAAGCCCAGAAGGGCGTTAGTAAAAAGAACATTCGTATAGGAGTCAAAAAACTTGAGTTCACATCCATTTGCTATATGAGTTTAATTTCCTTCTGCCTTAGTTTCAATGTTGACAGAAATGGAAATAAAAATGTTGGTGATCCCTTCCAAAGAAGATTGTTTTGATGGTCTTTAATGACTACTATTGCTATGCTGCTCATACTAATGAAGAAGATGATGATGATAAAGAGGGCCATTAATTATCTTCCCAAAGGCCTCTGTGCAATGTATGAAGGATTCTAGTCCTGACATTTTATATTGGCATTATAGCCAAGGTCCTTTAATTTTTTCATATAAAATATGATATTTTGGTCAATATTTTCTTATATTATTGTCACTTCCAGATATTTTTCCTAAACTTCCCAATCAGTTTTCTCTCATAATCAAGAAAAACAAATAAGCAAAACCAAATGATATGGCAATTATGTATTGTAACATTCTGCATTTATAGTCTCCAAACTCTCAATGACAAAAGAAAAGAGATGCATTTTTGACCAATTTTTACAATATCCAACTGGCAGGCAGGTTTTTAAAAGTCTGAATGCTTGAAGAAATGATCCTAACTCTTACTGAGATCATTGCTCCTCTCATCCAGGAACCTGTTGCCTTCTTTGGCCTGTTGCAGCTCATTTCTTACAAAACCCTAATTTTAGATGACTCATATTTGCTTTCTTTGTGTTCCTAGCTGCCTTCTGATGAACTGAGGTAGAAAAAAAATCATGCAACTGTGCTGACTAGTATATGTAGGCAAGGTGTTAAAAGCAACCAAGGACAATAAAATTCCTGAAAGTAACATTTCATGAAAATTATCTTGCATATATTGCTCATATTCTCGTCTTAGTGTGTTTAAATGAAAAATAAGGTGTATAAAATGAAAAAAAGCACTGAATCTGGCATCATAAAAACCTCCATTCAAAACAGGTCTGTATTGCTTATAGCCTGAAGAAGTCATTTATCCTCTTTCAGTTTCATTTTCTTCCTTTGTAAACTGAAAACTAATTGCTTGATTGATCTTTAAGGTTCTCATATCTCTAAAGCCTGTAAATCTTTTCTCTTTCTTCGTTCATTTATTTCTTTCATTTTAGCTTCCTAAACTCCCTTCTTTCTCCTCTTCCTCTTCAGGCTTTTCCTTTTCCCTTTTCTTTTTTCTCTTTGTTTTCCATCCCAAATAAGAAACTTTTACTATGCATTGTTTAGCTTTAGACAACAATTACAGAATAATTCATAAAAATGTTTACAAACTCCCAAAATATTAGTAATTCTCCAGTGTATCAGAGTTTGGGATCTTTGGGGACTCAATTTACTTCATCTCAGTTTCAGTCCATATCCAAGGAAAGTGGATGCAAGCCCTACTTTGTCATATGTGAATAGACTTTCCATTTTAGCCCAGCATAGCAAAAATGCTTAAGAAAAATCTCAGGGGGAAAAAAGCATTTCTTCACTGTAGCTCAGGAGTTCAGTGAGTGCCAGGTGGGTAATTTTACCTTTCATCAACAAACAAAAACTCTTGGCTCATTTAGGCCAATTTTACTTCTTCCCCAGCCCACCTGGGACTTGTACAGTTTTTGACATGTCCTAAAGTTAAGTTTGCTTTGTTCAACTGATATGAATTCAAAATGATGGAGGCAGATTTCATGAAAATTATGCTGAAAACTAGGTATGTCCACACAGCTGAACTCTGATGGGGAAAGCCACAAAGCCCTGGCCTTATGCCCACCCCTTTGGCCTGCTGTTTCCACAAAGACTACAAACCAGCAACTTAGTAGTGACCCTAGAATTATCTCCCACTGAAGGCCATCTATACAAACTATAGCACTGCCCTCTCTGCCCTTCATTGGGTCCCACTTTGCCAATGGAAGAGGAGAGGGAAACCTTGTATCAACCCTTTCATTGGACTAGAACAGTAGTTTATATCTCATAATTTTGAGGCTTGCTAGAATAAATGCAGGCAGATGCCAAAAACAGCTTCCTCCCCACTGGCCACCTCAGTTCTCCAGAACATCAGAAAAGCCTGGAGGAGCTATTAAGAATACATTCATAGTTAACGAAACAGCATGTGCTAACCATAGACAGACCATAGGGCCAAGAGTTAAGAAACTTCAATTCCACTGTGTGCTTCAAGGCAAACTTGTTTAAAGGCTTTGGCAAGTTACCCAGGCTGCCTTTGTTTGCATAGAATCTTTTTGAGAAGGTCAAAGTCTTTCATGTATATTTTTCAATTAATTTTCATAGCATCTCATAGCCATATATTTAAATGGATTGAAACAAAAATCACCATAATATACTTGGATTGATATGCTCAGTGGTCTGAAATGTAAAGAATTGTCTAATTTTTTGCTCCCATTTTCAGGAATATGAACATAATTGCTGCCTCTGTACATCTGTGTCACCACATGTGAACACCACATAGAACCTCCTTGAGGATAGAGACATGACATAGATTTTTAGTTTCATGTGCAATCATCTTTTTATTATACTATGTTATGAAAATGTTTGTTTCATTCCATAAGTTAAAAAAAAAGTGAAAAAAACTAAAATGCTACTTTTAAATGGAAAAAAAAAGAATTGTCCAGTATATGCCAGGCATTAGTCACTAGGGATACAGAAATAAAAATGAAATAGTCCTCTAAAGAAGGTTACATTATTTTGAGAAGATGTGAACATAAAAACAAATATATGTATAAAGTAATTTAAAGGGCAACAATACATGAGTAAAACTGAGAATCTCTATTATGGAGAATTTGCTTGATATAAGTATACATATATACATGTATATGCAAAAGTATAAATCGAACATGAAATTTTCAAAGCTGTCCTAATGATTTGTGGTTCCTTCTAGATTTCCCTTTGTTCTCTTTAGTTTTTTTTTTTTTTTTTTAATGCTTTGATAACCCCTTCCTTTATTTTGTTTTGTTTGTTTGTTTTTGGTGGAGGAGATAGAGATAGCTCAACTCTATCCCAATTCCAATTCTTTCTTTCAGCTTCCCCTCCTTTTGGGGGGAGGGAGAGGAGGAGAACAAAAACCTTATAGAACTATGCAAAGTGAAATAAGACAAATTCTCCAATTGGCCATGTCCAAAAATATATATTCCATTCTATTTCTCTGTCATATCTTTGTCAAGTGGCATAATATACTTTATCATCAGTCCTTTGTATTCGTAATTTATCATTTTCAGAGTAAATCATGTATATATAGTTACAGAGTTAATATTATTAATCATTTATCAAATATTTATTGAGTAGCATATATAGCCAAAGACCTATATTAAACACAATACTTAATTTTGTTAAAAGGCATATTCCCTATTCATGAGAAACTCATAATTTAACTCTAAGCAAATAGATTCCAGTTCTTTAATTTCATAGAATGAAAACTTGGCATCCAAAGAGTAGTTCTGAGAGTGTGATCTACAGAGATTACTGTGTTATATCGAACTGGATCTCTAGATTATGGGCAAACCCTCTGACAGTCTAATGAAGCATATAGAACCTTTCTCAGAATCACAGTTTTAAATAATTGAAGGAAATGCTAAATGTCAGTTAGAGGTTAATGAAAGCAAAGTTGTAATTTTCTTCTTATCCAAATTCATAGACCATTTCATTTTTTTTTCCCCATAGGATTGGTGGATACCAAATTAACAACCTCTGCTATAGAGTATTAAGTTTCCTGTACTGCAGTATTACCTATGATCTTTCCATTCTGAAAGTGTCAGTACTATGATGTAATACCCCCAAAAATCAACATGATTTTAAGCTGTATTAATAAAAATATTAATATTAATAAATTAAATAACAATAAACTTAATAAAAATATAAGTTTTAGAATAAAGTAAAAATGATTCCATTATATTCTGATTTTTGAGTCTACTGATCTAGAACACTATATTTAATTTGGAGTGCCATTTAAGAAAAGTTATTAATTAACATAATAATGTACTTTCTGAGGTTTTAGCTGGAATGGTGAGGCAATTATACTCAAGCCTTTGCCCCAGAAGTTGAATTTGAAGCAGTTGGATTCAGCAAATAGTTACATCTACTATGCATGATACATCATGCAAACTTTGGGGATGCAAAGATAGAAGAAAATAATGGCTTGCCTTCAAGGAATTTGCAACCAAATTACTTGTAGGTAAGAGGAATAACATGTTCATAAATAATAAGTCAGCTTATAATTGTTGTGTAGAAATCAAAGGATGAGATTTTTGGAAAAAATGAATTGCCTCTTGCTGAGGACATAAGAGAAGGACTCAAAGAAAAGTTGTCACATTAGCTACATTGTGAAGAAAAGGCCAGATTTCAATTTATACTGCAGAAAGAGTATGATCCAAGAGTAAGAGGTTGTCTTCATGAACACAGAAATAGAAAAGAACAAAATAGAATCAGGGAGTATTGTTGGAATTCTGTTGGAAATTTGAGTCCATAAAGGGAAGTATGAATAACTAAGATTAAAAAGGTCTATTGGAGTCAGAACTATAAAGAATTTTGAATTTCACGAAAAGGAGACTATATTTTAGATTATGGTTAGTGGGGAGCTACGAAAGGTCTTTGAGCAGGGGAATGATGTGACCAGATCTTTGCACTGGGGAAATTACTGTGGAAATGAAATGAAGCATGGATTTAAGGTAAACATTATGAGGGTCCATATGAGAAATAATGAGGAAATGAATTAGAATGGTAACAATAGGAATAGAAAAAAGTGGGTGATGAAAAGAATTAAAACAGAAAAAAAAATAAACAGAATGTGATAATAGAATGGATGTAGACATGAATGAAAGGAGAAAATCAAAGATGAGTTCAAGATTTCGAATCGGCAAGACTACAGTTGTGGAATCATCAATAGAGGTAGGGAAACTGAGTAGTGGAGTATGTTAACTAGATCTGAGAAGGGATAGGTCAGGGAGGAAATATAATGTTCAGGTTTAAACATGTTGAGTTTAAGGTGCTAGTGAGACATCTAGTGGAAAAAACTAGGGAAGTTTAGCCTATAGAAGAGAAGAATTAGGAGAAATGTGATTGTTTTCAAGTTCTGGTTGTCTTTCATGAAGAAGAGGAATTGAATTTCATGCAGAAAATCATGGGATCTGAATTAGAAGGGCTCTTCAAAGCTATCTAGACTAGATTGTAGCTGAACCAGAATCCTTTCTATAGCATATGCAATTGGAATCCAGCATTATTTAAAGACACTACCTCCTTAAGTAATTCACTTCTTCATCTTAGCCTTAGAGAGAAAGCCATATGTTAAAACCATTTAAAGAGTAATTCTCTCTCAATTCTGTCTTTAAAATTATTGCTATCTAAAAATTGAATGTACTGCCCCAGAAACGACTGTTTCCCAAAAATCAATGGGAATCTTTTATATGGAAGCTTGATGATAACTTGTCAAGATACCATGGAAAAGATCCATGCTTCAGGTAGAGGTTGGACCAAGTTCATTCCATCTCTAAGATTTTATAACTATATGATTTTTGTGACTAAGTGGAAGGATGGAAAGAAAGAGAGAGACAGAGACATAGAGAGACAGAGAAAGACAGAGAGAGACAGAGACAGAGAGACTACAAAGAGAGAGAGAGAGAGAGAGAGAGAGAGAGAGAGAGAGAGAGAGAGAGAGAGAGAGAGAGAAAGCACAGTTAGGGGAGCTTTGTTGAGAACAATAAATAGATTATTACATCTTAGGGGTCTCACTCACTTATTCTTTTCTCCATTGCTCATACTTCTTTACTTATATTTTCAAATTAGATAAAATAATCTTCCCTCAGGGGAAAATTTTATAGGATGCTAAATTCTAACAAATTCGAAAATTGTGGTAGTATATTTATCTTATTAAAGTAGGAACTATTGCTTGATACACCCAACCAGGACAATTAGAGGAGACAATAGAAACAGGATCCTTGAATCAGAGAATTTCAGAATTGGAAATCCATTTATCTTTTTGAATAGTGTCCACATTCAGACTACTTGAAGCATGAATCAAACCTACAATATCCCTGATAAGTGTACCAAGTTTCTATATAATTATTTGGACTAAATAAAGGACAAATCAAAATTTAACAAGGCACTTAAGGTGCAAGATCTTTAAAAAAATTAATAACTATTTCAACAAAATTTATTTCTTTTATAGTACTATGTATATTACTTTATGCACTTAAAAGCATTATTCTGAGATGAGAGCTACAGGATTAACCAGACTGACAAAGGAGTCCATTACACACACAAAAAAGTCTAAGAACTTTTGCACTTTCAATGCAACTATTCCATTTTGGGGTAACTCATTGTCAGGATGTTCTTTCATATGTCATAAAATATTCATCATCATCCTCTTTAAACACTGGTCCTAGTTGTTGTTTTTCCCCTCTGGAGCCACACATAATTACTATAATCTCATAATCCCTCTTCTACATGGCAATTTTTCAAATATTTTATGATGTTTCTCTTGCACGCACACACACACACACACACACACACACACACACCTCTTCTCTAAACTGATCAACCCCAGTTTCTTTAACTTGTTCTTATATAACATGATTTCAAGTCCTCTTGCTATTCTAATCTGTTCTATTTAGGGCATGCATTTATTCAATGTCCACTTTTAAATATAGTACGCCAAATTAGACAAAACACTTCAAGTTGCTCTGATTATTAGAAAATCAAATACTTTATTTATGATTTCAATACCAGTGAGGTGAGATCAAGGTTTTTGTTCTTTTAAGGAGAAAAGCAGTGTGAGGGAAGCAGATAAGGAGGACAAGAAGTGCAAGTTGATCCCCCCCATCCCATTCTTATTCAAGTTCACTATGATGGTTATGCAGACCAGTGTATAAAGGAAGTACGTTCGTAAATAAAGCCACATTTCTCTTTGCATGGGAAGAAGCCCATTATTTCACACTGGGCAGCAAGAGCAGGGTTGCCCAGACCTGCTCAGACATATAAACCATGGCAACCCCAAACCCCCAGGGAGAATTAGCCTCAGTCTCATTATCATGTAGTCCATTTGGCACAAACATGAGTAGTTCATTCAAGGGAATGTCCTGGAAGAGGAGCAAATCTCACTTGTTAGCTGCAACTGCTTATTGTTGCTTCTGTTTTTTGCTTTTAAATAACTGGAAACATTTTTGATGGTTTTTTTCTCATGATATGTGAAAAACAACAGTGTATCCAACGAACTAAATGTCTTTTCAGCAAAGTTTACAAATTTCCTTGATTAACACATCACTGATCACATAAAACTCCAGCAATGGTGGAATAAGTTTAAGTCTTCCATTATCTAATGTTTGATTGTTAATTTTGGTTTTATTCTTTCCACTTTTTCAGTAGGCACAATGGCAAGATACTTTTCTCTGCCTAGGTGAAGCTAAGTAAAGAGGAAAAAGAAATATGATATAAGTACAATTATATAATAATACATCAGCAAAATGTCATTAGCAAATGCCCGAGTAAAGAAGAGAAAGAAACACACAAAAAATAAGAACAATTAAATAATATATCAGCAAAACATTATAGTAGAAAACATAAATATCTAAGGCAGGGATCCTCAAAATTTTTAAATAGGGGGCCAGTTCACTGTCCCTCAGACTGTTGGAGGGCCAGACTATAGTAAAAACAAAAACTTTGTTTTGTGGGCCTTTAAATAAAGAAACTTCACAGCTCTGAGTGAGGGGGATAAACATCCTCAGCTGCTGCATCTGGCCTGCGGGCTGTAGTTTGAGGACCCCTGAAAGGAATCTGAAATAAAAGAATGCATTTTGTGAAATGCAATTAGTTGATCAATGAAAGCTTTCTTGGAGGAGCAAAGCTTTGAGATACTTTAAAGGAAAAGATGGATAAAAATTAAAAGAAAATGGGAGAAAATATAGAAAACATCACAGTAATCTCATCCTTTAAGATGACACTTCACTGAAAAGTAAAAGAAAATACATATAGTATTGAATTTGTGTTCCCTCCCTTTTCATTGACACTGTATATGTGGAAGAGTGTACCCCAGGATTATGAAAGTAGTATTTTATAGATCCTATTATTACTACTACTCTATTTAAGCAGACATCTTTGAGATAATTGTATTGTCTAGTTGATGAATGAAGTCAAATATATCCCTATGAGTTTGCAAGCTATCGTTTTAAGAGTCAAAACCCACGGATTACCTGGGTACGACTAAAAGAATCTAAGATAGTCATTCCCTTAACCTGTGACTACATGTTGGAAGCAAAACGCAGAGCAGGCATCCATTAGAAAGTTATTTCACAGAATTTTTGTTAATGTTTTTCAGTGGTTTTCAGTGGTTTCAGTCAAATCCAACTCTGTTTTTTTTGTTTTTACTTTTTTTATTTTAAAAGCTTTTTATTTTCAAAACATATGTACAAATAATTTTTCAACATTGACCCTTGCATAACCTTTTGTTATAGATTTTCCACTCCTTCCCCCTATCCCCTCCCCTAGATAGCAAACCAATATGTGTTGTACATGTTAAAATATATGTTAAATCCAATATGTGTAAATATATTTATACAATTCTCATGCTGCACAAGAAAAATCAGATCAAAAGGGAAAGTAAATGAGTAAGAAAACAAAATACAAGTGAACAACAACAAAAAGAATGATAATGTTATGTTGTGATCCACATTCAGTACCCCCACTCCTCTCTCTAAATCGAGATGGCTCTCTTGGTCACAAGATCAGTTATCCCATTGATGAAAAGAGTCATGTTCATTAAAATTGATTGTTGCATAATATTGATGTTGCTGTGTACAATGATCTTCTGGTTTTGCTCATTTCACTTAGTATCAGTTCATGTAAGTGTCTTCAGGCCTCTCTAAAAATATCCTCCTTATCATTTCTTATATAATAGTAATATTCCATCACATTCAGATATTATAATTTATACAGCCATTTTCCAATTGATGGGCACCTACTCAGTTTCCAGTTTCTTGCCACTATGAAAAGAAATCCAACTCTTTGTGACTCCATTTGATGTTTTCTTGGCAGAGATACCAGAGTGGTTTGCCACTTTCTTTTCCAGTTCACTTTAGAGATGAAGAACTGAAGCAACAGAGTGTAATGACTTGCATAGGGTCACACAGCCAGTAAGTGTCTGAGTTTAGATTTGGACTCATGAAAATGAGTCTCCCTGATTCCAGACCCAGCACTCTATCCACTAGCTACCTATCTGCCCCTTCACAAAATTGCCATATTATTTTTTTAATTATTTTTATTTTCAAATTCTATTTTATTGTTTTCTACAGATGAATAAGCAATGGATTTGGTCTGAATTCAAATACAATTCAGCAGATAACTATGTGTGTGATCTTAGACAAGGTCCCTTAACTTGTAAGACCTCAATTTCTTTATCTAGGAAATGAGGAGATTTTTATTAGAAGTTATCTGATGTGACTTCAGATTCTAAATCTATAATTCTTTGAAAAGGTTACTGATGAATCTAGGGGGTAGACCCAAGATGGAGAACAGACATGACTTTCTGTGACCTCTTCTGACCTTCTTTCAAATCAACAGTAGATTAAACCTCTAAACTGGTTTTGGAGTCAAAGAGCCCACAAATATTTGAAGTACAACACATTTCTAGAAGAAGATACCTTGGAAGAACTTCAGAACAGGTATGTTTCAAAGGGGCAGGGGAACAGTCTATTGAGACCAGACCACAGCACAGCAAGGAGTGATGGCAGGGAGTCAGAGCATTGCAGCTTACATACACCTGGGAATCTTCTGTGAACCTCTTAGGCTATTCTGTTCTGGTTGCAAGCATATGCTCTGGCAGATTTGCTACAAAAGACAAATTGTAAACCACTGAGACCCAAAAGAACAAAGGACCTAGGCCCAATTACCCAGAACTGGAAGACAATCAGCAGAACTGCCCCAGGGAAAACTAAAGCAGATGTTGTTTCTTTGCATTAAGCAGACCTCAAGCCTTTAAAAAATGAGCAAAAAAAAACAAAAAAACAAAAACAAAGAACTCTCATCATAGGCAGCTTTTATGGAGAGAGAAGAGCAAACCTCAGATTCTCAGGTTCCACAGGCAAATCAACTCTAGATGAAGTCTCAAAAGGAAATATGAGTTGGTCCATTTTTCATAAGGCTTTCTTGGAAGATTGCATAAAGGATCTTATTAAAAAATTAGAAGAAAAATGGGGAAAGGAAATGAGATCTTTGCAAGAAAGGATGGGAAAAACATATAACTCCCTACAAATTAGATTTGATGAAATGGGAAAAGCATATAATGCCTTATAAAATAGATATGAAAAAGATACTAATTCATTAAAAAACATAATTTTGAAATGGGAAAAAATGCAATGAATAAAACAACTCAATTGGCTAAATATAAAAAGAGCTTTAAAAGGTACCTGAAGAAAATAATACACTAAAAATTAGACTTGAACAAATGGAAGTGAATGACTCAATAAGACTTTAAGAATCAGTCAAACAGAAGCCCCCCAAAAATTAAAAAAATAGAAGAAAATAAGAAATATCTCCTAGGAAAACAACTGACCTGGAAAATAGATCTAGGAGAGACAAGCTAAGGATTATTGGACTTCCTGAAATCCATGATGAAAAAAAGAACTTAGACATTATCATACAGGAAATCATAAAGGAAAACTGCCCTGATATTATAGAATCAGAAGATAAAATAGCCATTGAAAGAATTCACCAATCACCTCCTGAAAGAAACCCCAAAGTTAAAACCCCAAGGAATATTGTGCTAAATTTCAAAACTATCACACCAAGGAAAAGATATTGAAAGCAGCCAGAAAGAAACAATTTAAATACAAAGGAGCCACAATTAGGATTACCCAGGACCTACAAGTTTCCACCTTAAAGAATCAAAGGATCTTGAATTGGTTATTCTAAAAGGCAAAGGAACTTGGATTGCAGCCAAGAATAAGCTATCCAGCTAAAATAAGCATTATCTTTCAGGGAAGAAGATGGGCATTCAATGATACAGGTCAATTTCATCTATTTCTAATGAAAATACCAGAACTAAACAAAAAATTTATCTCCAAACACAGAATTCAAGAGAACCATAAAAATAAATATATATATATATATATATATATATATATATATTTACCTTTTTATATATATATATATATATATTCTTGAGAACTATATCTCTGTTAATGGGTATATGGGTATACATGGGAAGTGTGCATATACTATGATTTTATTATTAAAAAAAAAAACTAGAGGTGGAAAGGGACTCATACTGAAAAAAGAGGAAAAAGAAGGCAAAATAAAGGAAAAGGAAATAAGAGTCAAAGAAGACCTATTATACTTAAGGGAAAGAAGGAACCTGGATGAGCACTGTGTAAATCCTACTCTCATAAGATTTGGCTCAAAGAGAGAATATCAGACATGTTTGGTTTAAAGAAACTTGTCTCACCTTATAGAGAAATGGGAGGAGGAAAGAGAAAAGAAAGGAAAAGAGTAACAGAAAGGAAAACAGACATATTAGAGGAAAGGTGTAAAAAAAGGGAAGGTGCTCTAAAGGCGGGCTATTTGAAGGAGCTGGTCATCAAAAGCAAAATACTGGGGAGGAAGGAAGGGGGAAAGAAAAGAGAAAAGCATAACAGGGTAAATAAGATGACAGGAAATACAGTATTAGTTATTTTAACTGTGAATATGAATGGGATAAACTCTCCCATAAAATGGAAGCAGATAGTAGATTGGATTAAAAGCCAGAATTCTACGATATGTTGTTTAAAAGAAATACATTTAAAGCAGAATGATACAGAGTGAAGGTAAAGGACTGGAGCAGAATCTATTATGCTTCAGTTGAAGTAAGAAAAGCAGGGGTAGCAATCCTGATCTCAAATCAAATAAAAGCAAAGATAGATCTAATTAAAAGAGATAAGGAAGGAAATTATAGATAATAAAGCAATATCAATATTAAACATATATGCACTAAATGATATAGCATCCAAATTTCAAGAGGAGAAGTTAAGAGAGATGCAAGAAGAAATAGACAGCAAAATGATACTCAACCTTGCTCTCTCAGAACTAAATAAATCAAACTACAAAATAAATAAGAAAGAAGTTAAGGAGGTAAACAGAATGTTAGAAAAGTTAGGCATGATAGCTCTTTGGAGAAAATTGAATGGAGATAGAAAGAAGTTTACTTTTTCTTGGTGGTTCATAGAACCTGTACAAAAATTGATCATGTATTATAGCATAAAACCCTCAAAATCAAATATAGAAAGGCAAAAATAGTAAATACTTTTTTTTCAGATCATCATGCAATAAAAATCACATGCAATATAAGGCCAGGAGAAAATAGATGAAAAAATAATTGGAAATTGAATAATCTAATTCTAAAGAATGAATGGGTGAAACAACAAATCATAGACACAATCAGTAACTTGATAGAAAACAACAATAATAAGACAACATACTAAAATTTGTGGGATGCAGCCAAAGCAGTTTTAAGGGGAAATTTTATATCTCTAGATGTTTATTTGCATAAAATAGAGAAAGGAATCAACAAATTGGGTTTACAGCGAAAAAAAAAAAAAAAGCTAGAAAAAGAACAAATTTAAAAACCCCAATCAAATACTAAACTTGAAATTCTAAAAATAAGAGGAGAGATTAATAAAATTGAAAGTAAAAAAAAAAACTATTCAATTAATAAATAAAACTAAGAGTTGTTTTTATTGAAAATAAAAAGAAAATAAACAAAACTTCAGTGAATTTGATTAGAAAAAGGAAAGAGGAAAAATCAATTTGTTAGTCTCAAAAATGAAAAGGAGAACTTTCCACCAATGAAGAGGAAATTAGAGCAATAATTAGAAGTTATTTTGCTCAACTATATGCCCTAAATTTAATAATCTAAATGAAATAGAGGAATATTTACAAAAATATAGATTGCCCAGGATAACAGAAGAGGAAATCAATTATTTAAATAATCCCATTTTAGAAAAAGAAATAGATCAAGCTATTATTCAACTTCTTAAGAAAAAATCTCCAGAGCCAGATGGATTTACATGTGAATTCTACCAAACATTTAAAGAACAGTTAATTCTAATACTATATAAACTATTTGAAAAAATAGGGAGAGAAGGAGTCCTACCAAATTCCTTTTATGATACAGATATGGTGCTGATACCTAAACCAGGTAGGTTGAAAACAGAGAAAGAAAATTATATACCAATTTCCTTAATGAATATTGATGCAAAAATCTTAAATAAAATATTAGCAATGAGATTTCTGAAAGTTATCCCCAGGATAATACACAATGACCAAATAAGACTTATAACAGGAAGGCAGAGATAGTTCAATATTAGGAATACTATTAGCATAATTGACTATATCGATAACCAAACTAAAATCATATAATTATCTCAATAGATGCAGATAAAGCATTTGATAAAATGCAATGCCCATTCCTATTAAAAGCTAGAGAGTATAGGAATAAATGGACTTTTGCTTAAAATAATCAATAGTATCTATTTAAAATCATCAACAAGCATCATATGTAATAGGGACAAACTAGAACCATTCCCAATAATATCAGGAGTAAAACAATGTTGCCCATTATCACCATTACTATTCAATATTGTATTAGAAATGTTAGCTTTGGCAATGAGAGAAGAAAAAGAGATTAAAGGAATTAAAGTAGGTAATGTGGAAAACAAATTGTCACTCTTTGCAAATGATATGATGATACACTGAGAAAAACCTAGAGAACCAATTAAAAATACTACTAGAAATAATTCACACCTTTAGCAAAGTTGCAGGATACAAAATAAATCCACATAAATCATCAGCATTTTGATATATTACCAACAAAGTCCAGCAGCAAGAGATACAAAAAGAAATTCTATTCAAAATAACTGTTGATAATATAAAATATTTGGGAATCTAAACACTTTCCACACAAATAAAGATCTAATCAGTTAGGAAAATATCAAGTGCTCATGGGTAGGCTAAGCCAATATCTAAATTAATCTACTTATTTAGTGCTATGTCAATCAAATTATTTTACATACTTAGAAAAAATAATAACAAAGTTCATCTGGAAGGTCAAGAATTTCAAAGGAATTAATGAAAAAAAATCCCAATGAAGGTGGCCTACCTGTGCCAGACCTAAAACTATATTATAAAGCAGCAGTAATCAAAGCCATTTGATACTGGCTAAGAAATATAGTAGTTGATCAGTGGAATAGGTTAGGATCACAGGATAAAATAGTCAATAACTATAGCAACCTAGTGTTTGACAAACCCAAAGACTCCAACTTTGGGGGTAAGAACTCACTATTTGACAAAAACTGCTGGGAAAATTAGAAACTAGTATGGAAGAAACTTGGCATTGACCCACATCTAACACCACATACCAAGATAAGTTCAGAATGGGTTCATGATTTAGAAATAAAGAGTGATAGTATAAACAAATTAGAAGAACATAGGATAGTTTACCTCTCAGATCTGTGGAGAAGGAAGGATTTTGTGGCCAAATAAGAACTGGAATTCATAATTGAACACCAAATAGATGGTTTTGATTATATTAAGTTAAAAAATAATTTGTACCAACAAAACTAATGCAGACAAGATTAGAAGGGAAGCAATAAATTGGGAAAACATTTTTACATTTAAGGGTTCTGATAAAGGCCTCATTTCTAAAATACATAGAGATTTGACTCAAATTTATAAGAATTCAAACCATTTTCCAATTGATAAATGGTCAAAGGATATGAATAGACAATTTTCAGATGAAAAAATTAAAAACTATTTCTAATCATATGAAAAGGTATCCTAAATCACTATAAATTAAGACAACTCTGAGATACCAGAATATACCTCTCAGATTGGCTAAAATGACAGGAAAAGATAATGATGAATATCGGAGGTGATGTGGGAAAACTGAGACATTGATACATTGTTGGTGGAAATGTGAACAGATCCAGCCATTGTGGAGAACAATTTGGAACTATGTTCAAAAAGCTATCAAACTATGCATATCTTTTAACCCACCAGTTTTTCTACTGGATCCATATCCCAAAGAGATCTTAAAGGAGGGAAAGGGACCCACCCACATGTGCAAAAATGTTTGTGGCAGCCCTTTTTGTAGTGGCAAGAAGCTGGAAACTGAGTGGATGTCCATCATTTGGAAAAATGGCTGAATAAGTTATAGTATATGAATGATATGGAATATTATTGTTCTATAAGAAACTATCAGGAGGATGATTTTAGAGACCTACATGAATTGATGCTAAGTGAAATGAGTAGATCCAGAAGATCATTGTACACAGCAACAACAATATAATGCGGCAATCAATTCTGATGATCATGACTCTTTCCAACAATAAAATGATTGATGCCAGTTCCAATGATCTTGTGATAAAAAGAGCCATCTACAGCCAGGGAGAGGACTGTGGTTACTAAATGTGGATCACAACATAACATTATCACTCTTTTTGTTGTTGTTCACTTGTATTTTGTGGGAGGGGAAAATCTGTAACACAAGGCTATGCAAGGGTGATTGTTAAAAAAATTATCCATGCATATGTTTTGAAAATAAAAACCTTTAAAAATTAAAATAAAATAAATGAAAAGGTTAGTGATGCAATAGAAATGATGCTCATCTTGGAGTCATGGAATCATAATTCCAGTCCAAGAGCTGCCATTTATGACTTGTGTGACTCTAGACAAATCAGTTAATTTTCCCGGCACTCATTTTCTTCATGTATAAATTAAGATTAGATGTTCTCTGAGGTCCTTTTCCAGCTCTCAAACTATAGTCTTTAATACATACCTAGAATATAGTAATCATTTATTTCTTTCAGTCATTCATTCATTCATCTTATGATCTGATGAATCAATAGTAAAGTAGGAAAGTATGGAATTTTTTTTCTTTTTTCTTTTTTTAGCATTTAATAGTATTTTATTTCTTCCAATTATATGTAAAGATAGTTTTCAGAATTCATTTTGTAAGATTTAGGATTTCAAATTTTTCTTCCTCCCTACTCTCTCCTCTTCCTCAAGATAGCAAGCAATCTGATATAGGCTATACATGTACAATCATGTTAAACATATTTCCATATTAGTCATGCTGTGAAAGAAAAATCAGAACAAAAGGAAAAACTATGAGCAAGAAAAAAAAAAAAACAACACAAAAAGTGAAAATAGTATGCTTCAATATGCATTGTCTCCACAGTTCTTCCTTTGGATGCAGATGGCATTTATCATCCCAAGTCTATTGGAATTGTCTTCCATCACTATATTGCTGAGAAGAGCTAAATAAATCTATCATAATTCTGCTGTTATTATATACAATGTTCTCTTGATTCTGCTCACTTCACTCAGCACCAGTTCGTGCAGTTCTTTCCCAGTTTTTTTCTGAAATCTATCGGCTCATCATTTCTTATAAAAACAATAGTAATCCATTACATTCAAATACCACTACTTATTTAGCCATTTCCCAATTGATGGATATCCCCTCAATTTCCAATTCCTAGTCACCACATGCTATAGCATTTATACATTTTTATTCATACAGACCTAATAGTGGTATTGATGGATTAAAGAATGTACATAGTTTTATAGCTCTTTGAGCACAGTTCCAAACTGCTCTCCAGAATAGTTGGATCTGTTCACAGCTCCACAGACAATGGAGTAGTATTCCAATTTGTTTTTTTCTCTTTTATTTTCCTTTTTTGTTATATTAGCCAATCTAATAGGCATCAGGTAGTACCTCAGAGTTGTTTTTATTTGCATTTTTATGATTAAGAGCATTTTTCATATGTCTACAGTTTTAATTTCTTCATCAGAACACTGCCTGTTCATATCCTCTGACCATTTATGGTTTGTATGTTTATAAATTTGACTTAATTATCCATAAATTTGAGAAATGAAGCCTTTATCATAAATACCACTGTAAAAATTATTTCCCACCTTTCTGCTTCCCTTCTCATTTTGGCTGCACTGGGGTTTTTTGTGCAGATTTTTTTCAATTTAATGTAATCAAAATTATCCATTTTGCATTTTACAATGTTCCCTATTTCTTGTTTGGCCATAAAATCCCTTCCCTTCTCCAAAGAGCTGACAAGTAAACTATCCATTGTTCTCCTAATTTGCTTATATATATCACCCTTTATATCTAAATCATGAACCCATTTTGACTTTATCTTGGTATGGGGATGAACTATGCCTAGTTTCTATCATACTATTTTCCAGTTCTCCCAAAAATTTTTGTCAAATAGTGAGTTCTTAATCCAGAAGCTATAGTCTTTTAGTTTATTCAATAGTAGATTACAATATTAATTTAGCATAGTATCTTATGTACCTAATCTATCCCATTGATTTACCATTCTATTTCTCAGACAATACCAAATGATTTTGATGACTGCTACTTTATAATACAATTTTAGGTCAGGTATGGTTTGCCTTTGCATTTTTTTCATTAATTCCCTTGATATTTTTGAACTTTTGTTCTTCCAGATGAATTTTTTCTATTTCTATAGAATAATTTTTGGCAGTTTAATTGGGATGGCATGGAATAAATAGATTAATTTAGATATGATTTTTATTATTATTATATTAGATCAGACTAACCATGAGCAATTGATATTTGTTTCCAGTTGTTTAGATCTCACTTTGTGTGAAAGGTGTTTTGTAATTGTGTTTATATGGCTCTTGGATTTGTTTTGGCAGGTGTACTCCCAAATATTTTATATTGTCTATAATTATTTTAAATGGATTTCTCTTTCTATATCTTGCTTCTGGACTTTGTTGGTAATATATAGAAATGCTGATATTTGTGCAGATTTATTTTATATCCTGCAACTTTGCTAAAGTTGTTAATAGTTTCAAGTAGTTTTTAACTGTTTCTCTAAGACTAAAAGTATAGAATTTTGAAGAAAACATTGGAAGTTAGGTTAAAAAATCCAAAAGAAATATATTTTGAAGTTCAAGACTAATGAGACATGCTGTGTCTATGGTATTAAAAGATCCTAATTAAAGTTTGATTTGAAAGGAGAGTATCACCTATACTGGCACCAATATTTTACATTTGATCACAGACTTTCATAAGAATCCTATATTTAGTGAATCATTATTTTCTGGACAATTTTTCAACCAAAAGGTGATTTTGTGTGTTAATTTAAAATTAAGAAACAGTGTATCAGGATTTTCCATAGTAGAAGCAGATATTTAAGAAAATAAAGATTTCTTTGATCACCAACAATTTTTGAATAGATAGACCCAACCTGCCACAAAGTCCTATTTGAGTCCTTTATTATGATTTAGAGCTAACTCTGATTTGATGAAGTCTCTGTCAAAACACAATCAGCTCTGGCAGTTTTCCATGCTAGAATGACTTCATCTGTTACCTGAGGACACACCTAGCTCAGTATGGAGAGATTTATTCCTCATAATTTTGCCACTGTACAATGAATTCTCTGGCCGTCACAAACCATGAAAAAAAGAAAAAAAATTAAATAACCAATAGCACATGTATCACATTCATATCTTTTTGTTCTTATCTAACAGACTCATTGATCAAAATGTTCTTTGCTTGAGGGACCCTCTTGAGGTCAAGAGCACTAGCCATGTGAGCCAGATGAGGAAACTGAGATTTGAAGAAGTGAATAAAATTGCCCAAATAAGACAATAAGTAGAATAGACTTGGACTCATGTCTTTGGCTCCAGCTACAGCACCCTTATTGTTGTACCTCTGTAATAATGTAAATGCTGATTATTCTTAAATAACTCTCTTCCAGAAAAATTCTATAAAGAAAAAAATTAACATCTTCCAGAAAAAAACCAACTCCAAATCAAGCTTTCTTTTAAAAATCAATATGCTTCTCATAATCATTTTGACTGGAGAAAAACCTCTAGTCAAGTTTCAGTCCTTTCTATCCTTCAGATAAAGAAGAAATTATAACATTAGCTACACCAGCTTTCTTAGAAGTACAATTCTTCATCCTGAAGGCTGGAGGTTATAAAACTTTAGAGATAAGTCATTAGAAGGAGGAGTGAGAGAGTGGTGCTCTAATGTGCCTTTCTAGTGAAAGTTTCTAGTGAAGATCTCTTAGAGTCAAAAGGAAATTGTGCAGAATATAAAAATGTCAAAACAGGCATTCTAATGATTAAATTATCATCTCTCACTAGTACTTTTAATTTTTAAAAATGTGTACTTATTTATTATCTCATTTTATTTCACAATAATCCTGTGAAGTAAGTAAATGGTATTACTCTCATTTCCAGAAAACAGTCACAAGAAGTAAAGTGATTTGTTTAAATTAACACAACTTATTAGGGACAGAAATGCAGCTAGATGGCACAGTGGATAGAGTACCAGTTCTGAAGACAAGAAGAATCATGTTCTTAAGTTTTGATCTGGTGTCAGACAGTTAGTAGCTGTGTGATTTGGGCAAGTCATTTAACCCTGTTTGCTTCAGTTTCTTCATCTGTAAAATGAGCTGGAGAAGGAAATGCAAGCTAGTATTGACAGAAAAACAGGGAGAGAAGAACTAAACACCACATATTTTGAAGTATTAAGTGCCTACTATGTTCCAGGTACTATCCTAGGCACAGGAGAAACAGGACAAAGGATGTAATAATTTTATTCTCAAGGAGCATTCATTCCAAACAAATTCATGGTAATCCAAGAGAGAATCCATTAAAATGGTTTAAAAATAAAAGAAAATAACTCTTTTGTTAGAGATTGGGGGGAAATAACTTGTTAGGATCTGCTGGTATTTATTTCTATGCCTTTGGTCTCCAATCTGGATTCCTCTTCCTTTTTTTCTTTCTACAAACCAATGTTCATTTTACTCACTTCATGAGCCAGGTTAAAACTTACTTCCTCTAGGAAGCCTTTTCTAATTGACAAATTGTATCCAGTCTTGCTCATCTCTTTGATCAACATCTCCTGATTACTCATGTTTTATTGTCTTTTTGTGCTTATCAATACACCATTGTGTAATTATTCTTGTGTTCTTTGGGGTATGTCCATTCTGCTTTCCTAATTAGCTTGTTGACTTTCCTCAGATAGGAACTTTAATTTCATTAACACTTCCATTTATCCAGTCAACCCCTAGCCTGAGGGCCTGGCAGAAGGTCTGCACTACATACTGAAGAAGTGTCAAATAAGCTATAAAGGGGAAAAAGTGAAAAGGGTTCTGGCCATAATAACTCTGAAAGACTGGCTATCAAGTGTTATATGGTAAGTTTTGTTATCTTCATTGCTTGGGAAGGGAATCACACAGGACAACTTACAGATCTTCAAAAAATATAAGGATACTTCGAATATAAATAATAGAAATTTGCTTAATAATTTTTTTTTGTTAATTTCCCTGCAGAAACCTTCTTATATCCTACAACTAAGCAGTATTCTGTAACTATTCAAAGGGCACACTGCCTTCTTTATTATTTATTTCTGAGTTGAATTAACTATTTTAAAAATTAAAGTTTTACCTTTGCAAGATTATATTTTTAAAAAGAATCTAGCTCCTTGTTGATTCTTTCCTGGTTGAATAATATTTCACGTTCCCCAATGCAGTATACTCTTTATTTCTTTTATAACAGAATGCTATTATTTTTTCAACAAGACTGTTTATGGATCAAATCACCATCACTTCCAAAAAAATTCTCTCCTTATTTCTATTTTATTTATTTTGTACACTGAATGTGGAGTAAGGATTTACATGAAAATTCTAAATTTAAGAAATGTCTTTGAAATCTATCTAGATGATGGTGATGATGAAGATGATGATGATGACAGAGACAGGAGGGGAGAGAGGGGGGAGAGAGAGAGAGAGAGAGAGAGAGAGAGAGAGAGAGAGAGAGAGGAAAGAGAGGAGCAGGGAGAAAGAGAGAGAAGGGAGGGAGGAGAAGAGAGAGAGAAGGAGAGCAAGGGAAGATAGAGGGAAAGAGGGGGAGAGAAGAGAGAGGGGAGAGAAAGGGAGAGAGGGAGAGGGAGAGGAGAGGGAGAGGAGAGGGAGAGGGAGAGGGAGAGGAGAGGGAGAGGGAGAGGGAGAGGGAGAGGGAGAGGGAGAGGGAGAGGGAGAGGGAGAGAATGTACTCAGGATCAAAAGTCAAATACTAATTTTCACAGTAGCTATGTCAGCACAGGCAAGTCACTTCTACTTTCTAAGGCTTAGTTCTTCACCTGTTCTATGGGAATAATACTTATGCAATTTATCTCATCATATTATTGGGGAAATGCTTTGCTAACTTTAAAGTGATTGTATTAATAACCTTTAAACCAATTAAGAACAATCTCTGCAATCCCAGCTCTTACTATAATATATGGCCACTATCATTTTAACCCACAACCAGTGAAAAGAGGTCACTGGAAAGGTGGAAAGCAGAATAATTTTGTATGTGGCCACTTTAAATTTTGCTTTGCGTTAAGTGTTTAGGGAAGCAGTCTTGGATATGTATCCCTCAAGCCTGCAAAAAGAAAGAGCTGTTTTAAGGTGGATAAGGGGAAGTTATGGTTAATAATGAGTGCAAACCAAGTTACAGGCTCAGAGACTGCAACCTGACTGCTAAGGTAAACAATCTGCCAAGACCTTCTGTCCTTTTTGCTTGACACTAGTCAAGTTGTTAGCTTCACACGGTTAAAGAAAAACCTTCCTTTTCATGGTGAGTTTAACTCTCTGTCAGGCTCCATAAACATTCATCCATAAGGTGTTGGAAATGTTGTGTCTTTGAAAACATGTAGATGATTGTCTGGATTACCCTGGAATGAGTAAGGCCCAGGAAAATAGAGCTCCCTTCCCCCTTCTGCAATATAAACAGTGGCTCATTCAGGAGAGACATGTGGGACAAGTTCTAGGGAGTCATTAGCCACAAATTGGTTTTCTTCAATGGATATAGGGAACTGTTTTTTCTATCATAGAAAACCTAAAATTGAACATTTAATTTTAGTCACTAACTTGTCAAGAGAATTATTTGAAGCTCTTTGCCATCATGGAAATGCGGATGACCTCTTCCTGCTTCAGCCACACCAAAAGCTCTGGAAGAACTCCCCTTAAGCCCTGTTGTATGTCTAGGTAGAAAAGTAATGCAAAACTTAGGGGGGAGCTAGGTCATGCAGCATTTGATGCCTGGGTTAAAGCTACATTCAAGTTAAAGACTTCTATCATCCCCTTCCTTACTCAATAAATAAAATAGAAATGAGGAGAGAATTTTTTTGGAAATGATGGTGGTTTAACCTATAAACCATCTTGTTGAAAAAAATAGCATTCTGTTATAAAAGAAATAAAAAGTAAGCCAAATTGATGGACTTGAAATATTCAACCAGGAAAGAATCAACAATACATAGAGAATTGAATTCTCTTTTATACAATGTTTCAAAGATTATATTATTTTAAAAGTTGTTTTAACTCAGAAATAAATAATATCAATTAAGTAGTTTTGCCCTTTAGTCAACTAAAATTGCTTAAGTGCCTACTGTGTGCCAGGCACTGTGTTGAGTTATTGGAGATACAATGAAAGATCTAAGATTTTATGGAGGTAGAAAACCCCTTCTGTGGAAAACCCCCCACCATTGATCTCAGAGGTTTATATAAACCAATTCTCTTATTTAAAGATCAAGAATCTGAGCTGTCCAGGTGAAATGACTGGCCCTAGGACACACTTGAAAAGCCAGGATTTGATAGTTATCAACTCACTTAGAGAGTCTATACATTGACTTTATTAACTATATTAATTACATAATTATACTAATTGTATTTGAATTAATATTAACTAGTATACATAATGAGTATAAATGAAGACAAAAATTAGTTTCTTCCAAACATTCTTTAATATTTTTAAAGTCAAGTTTGATTTCCTACTTGAAACTAGGAAACATCTTCCCTTTGTTTCAGAGACACAGACAGCACCTCTCTGTCTCACCCAATCCAACCATCTAGCTGATGCATTCCATTGGTCACTGAGCAAGAGGGTCTGAAGGGATTAGCACAAATCCCCCTACTGGAAAAACAACTCAAAGCTCATTTCCAGCTGACAGTGAGTCTTTGTTTAATTGGGACAGCACATTTTTGGTGTGCTACTTTCAAACATGGTGTCTCTATCATTGACAAGCAGGAAGGATTTTTTTTTTTAACTGTTCGTGCTCAGCCATAGAAAGATCACAACCTATGGCAAAGAAGAGTCTCCTTTCCATTCTTTCTTTGAGTCACCTGTGTGATTTTCCTAAAGCATTAGTTTGATCATGTCTCCTCCCTCCCTCCTCTAAATCAATAAGATCTAGTGACTTCCTACTATCTCAAGGATCAAATATGAGAACTATGTGATCATAAAAGTCCTTCAGAATTTAGTTTCTTTCTACCTTTTCAGACTTCTAAAACTTTATCCTATTCTAGATACCCCATGATCAGGCCTTCAAGAACACTCTAGCTTCAGAATCTGTCTTTTCACTGATTTTTCCTTGAATATTATTTCTCCTTATCTCTCTTTCCTTGATTTCTCAGCTTTCTTCAATATGACTTCTAATATGTGGATAGATGGACAAATAGATAGATAGACACACATCATATATAATTACATAAAAGCTACATATATATAATTTCAACATAAGTTCTTTCTAAGAAGTAATATTATATATATATATATATATATATATATATATAAAACTTCAATATAACTTCTACAAGTGGTCTTTGCTATTCCTTTAAATTGTGTTAATCTTATTTATACACAATGATTTGCAGCTTGTTTCCTCCATTAAAATATAACTTCTTGAGAGCAGTTAGATATACAGTGATCATATGTAATAAGTTTCATTAATAATTTATTTATAATTAATAAATTGATAATGTATTAATAACAATAAATGTTAATTGGACAACTGTCTGATTGACATGGGTTGCATACAGGCATTGAGGAAGTGGAATTTACATAGGGCAGGACTTGGGGCTGGACTTGGAATCAAAGTTCTAAATCAAGGCCTCTGTCTCTGGCTAGTGTTCCTCAGTAAACTGCCTCCTTTTCATGCTTCATTTTTCTTACCTTAAAAATGAAAATAATAATACAAAGTAATTGTGAGGAAAGAAATTTGCTGAACGTGAAGCATTACAACAGAGAAAGGGGTGACTGATTCATTATGAAATAAAGATGATGAAAAACCAAAATATATCAATAATTTTGTTTTTTAATGATATGCAAATATAAATTAATTGTTAATTTTTAAAATGAGTCACTTATTAAGAACATATTGTAGTGCTAGAGTCTGGGCGTGCAAAAACAAAGATGAAAGATTCCCTGATCTCAAGGAATTTACATTTAATTATATATGTAAGACACATATAGATACACACATTTTATGTATATATACATATACATACACACATATAAATAAATGCACATGCATATGTACTGCATATGTGTACATTATATATTGTGTGCATATAAATATGTATACATATGTATGTGTGTGGAAATATATACTAAGAAATCACAAGTTAATTTAGAGGGGGGAAGCATTAACCACTAGAGGAATCAGGGGTCTTCATGCTGGAGATATACCTTCAGTGGGGTTTGAAATATTCAACCAGGAAAGAATCAACAATCCAGAGGGAACTGGATTCTTCTTTTATATATATTTACAAAGGTACAACTTTAATTTTTAAAGCAGTAACTCAACTTTAATTTTTAAAACTCTTAACTCAGAAATAAATAATAACAATTGCTCAGCTTTACCCATGAGTCAATTAAAATTGATTATGTGCCTATTGTGTGTCAGGTACTGTGTTGGATTCTAAAGACTGCAAATTAGGAGAAATAGTAACACACATAGAGATCCTACATGTTAGTCTGAAAGAGTCTATTAGAGAACTCGTCCTTAGATTGCCCCTTTTCTCTCTTAAACCAGATTTTTAAGTAATGTATGCAAGAGACAATGCTGAGTAGAAAGTGAAAGAGGATTGATGGGAAAGAGAGCCATTTCTCAAAGGACTGACTAAATTGTTAGGAAATTTTTGGATATAGACACAACCCAGGCAGCAGCTGTATCTGGGACCCTTTCAAAAAGTATCATATGCCAAACAAACAAGTCTGTGTACTTTTTTCTGCTTTCTCACATTTTTAAAACTTACCATTCTTGTTCATTTCTGTGTAAAGAAGAATCTATTCCTTCTTTGCCCATTTTATCTTTGTACATATGTGTGTCAGTCTATGAGGAGGCTTTAATTTCCATTACCAAAGCTGGATTTATCACAAAAACAAGTTGGTACAAATCAGCTCCTGAATAAATAGGAAATTAAAATGATAGCTATAGCTATTTAATAATGTAATAATCATATTATATTAAAAATATTGCAATTTAAATAACATATAACAATTATATTATAATACAATATATTACTTGTAATAAATTATATAGCATATAATAATATTTTACATAATTATATATTATTACTACACATATAATATGAAAATTACACAATATATAATATATAAATTTAATAATACATAATATTTGTCATAATATTAATTCTATAATTAACACTGATGCTATATAGTTAATGATATATTAATAATAATAGTTATTGATGATAAGGATAGCTAAAAGAACAAAAGAAACAAATGCCCACTATGTACTAGACACATAGTAAGAACTTTACAAATATTATTATCCTTATTTGGTATTATTATAGTAGATGTTATTATTATCCCCCTCTTATAATTGGGAAAACTGAAGCAGAGAGTAGTTAAAGGCTTTGTCCAGATTCACACAGCATGGTTGTATCTTTGGCTAGATTTGAATTCAAGCCTTCCTATTTGCTCTGCTACCTACCTGCTTTCTCTAAGCCTAGTTAGCATTTATATAACACTTTTTGCAAAGAGTTTTACATATGTTATGTCATTTAATCATCACAACAACTCTGGGAGGGAGATAATATTATTATTCCCATTTTATAAATGAAAAACTCAAGCTAAAAGAAGTTATGACTTAACCACAGTCACATAGCTAGAAAGAATCTTAGAAGGGATTTAAACTCAGATCTTTCTGACTCCAGATAGATGTCTGGATGGTTTCTTTGTTTACTAAATAATAACAGATAACACCTTTCATATTAATACTTATATATGTATAATATTTACATATACTATTTCATTTGATTTTCAAGCTACCCCTAGAAGATACGTAGTACAAGTAGTACTTTTATCACCATTTTGTCAAAGAGAAAATTGGCATTTAAAGAGATTCTTACTAGTGACAAAGCTAGAGATAAATTTAAGGTTATAAGATCAGCAGATCATAGCTTTGGAGCTGAAAAGAGTCTTAGAAGGCTGTGACACAACTAATGTGCCCTAAATTCTCCAGGTCAAGAAGTCAATAAGCAGTTACTAATCAATTACTATTTGCCAGGCATTGGGCTAACCTGAGGTGACAGAAAAAAACAGTTATATTACTTTCACACAACCCAGCTGGAAACATTCCATTTAAAAACATATGTGTGTATTGTTTTTATATCATTTTAATTCCCAAATATGTCCTTTTCCATCTCTTACCCAACAAGATATCTTTGTAATAAAGAATGAGAGAAAAAGCAGCAAAAATAACCAATATATCAACTGAGTCTGCTAGTATATGCAATGTTATATAACCATAGTCTCCTACCTCTTCAAAGAAGGAAAAAAGGCATGTGTGTGTATATCTATGTATATGCATCTGTATTATGTGTTTATATGTATATGTCTGTGTGCATTATTATATATGTGTGTATATATATAGTGTCACAAGGATTTAAGTGTGTATGTATATATAGTATATATATGCATATGTATACAAGTATTTATGTGTATAGTGTCACAGAGTCTTTAAGCTTTACTTATTCAAAATTACACTAAGAATTTTGAGGCACTTTGTGTATAAAATGAATACAGAACTTTTTTGGATTAAGGAAATAAGGCAGGTAAAGGGATCTGGATAGACTTCGTGTAGGCATTTGAGCTGAATCTTAAAGTAAATGAGAAAAGCCAAATGTGAAGATGAGGAGGGAGGACATTACAGGTATAGGAATAGCCAATGAAAAACCAGATGGGAGCTGGAATTTAGTATGTGGGGAACAACAGTAAGGTCAGTATGGCTAGATTGTGGAGTATACACAAAGAAGTCACATTAAAGAAAAGACAGGGATAAATTGTGAAGGCTTTAAAAGCTAAAAAGGGGGCTTCATATTGGGAGTGATAGGGAGCCTCTGGAATTTGTGTGTGTGTGTGTGTGTGTGTGTGTGTCTGTGTGTGTGTGTGTGTGTGTGTGTGTGTGTCTGTGTGTGTCTGTGTGAAAGAGAGAAAGTAAGTGAGAGAGAAAAAAGTAAGAGAAAAAGGAAGGAGAGAGAGAAAACACCGGTGTGAGAGAGGGATAGGGAGAGAGGAGAGAGGGAGGGAGGGAAGAAAGAAAATAAAGAAGAAGAAGGGAAGCAGAGAAGAAGAGGGAAAGAGGAAAGAAGGGAAGGAGGGAGGCAGAGAGGAGAGAGTGAGGAAGAGAGTTGTGCTTTGGTGAATGGATCATAGTGGAAAGAAGCTTGAGGCAGGAAAGCCAATTAAGAAACCACTGGAATGGGCTAGGCAAGATGTGCATGACCTGCACTTGAGTAAAAACTGTTTGAGTGGTCAGAAGGGAACTATTGAAAAAATACTGTAGAGTTAGAAATAAGTTTAGTTGAATTAATCAGTAAGTTTCTAGGTTTAAAAGAAAGCACTAAATGCCTTTTGAACTGCCTTGTTTTTGCCTGGAGTCTTTTTGGGACCTTGATCTCAACCTGTGAAAATCTTGTCCTGTGATTCCCATGTCAAGTTTCCCAAGGACTTCCTATCTTCCAGACTACTTAAATACTACCAGTGTCTCATCATGCTACTATACTATTTCAGAACTGGAAGGAACCTTGGAGCCAAGAGTCTTTAATCTTTTTTGAGGTTGTGGATCTCTTTGGCAGACTAGTGAAGTCAATGACTTCCCACTTCTGAATATTTTTTTAAATGTTTGAAATAAAATATAGGGGCAGTGAGGTGATACCATGGATTGAGCACCAGCCCTGAAATCAGGATCTGCATTCAAATGTGGCCTCAGGCACTTAACACTTCCTAGCTGTGTGACCCTAGGCAAGTCACACCTCAGCCTCAGCAAAAAAAATAAAATGAAATATATAAAATTATGGAGGAAATTAATTATATTGAAATAGAATGATCAAAATATCTTTTAAAATCTCAAATCATGGACTCCAGGTTAAGGACCCTCATTTTACAAATTGAGTGGCTTTATAATATAGAAAGGTGAAATGAAATTCCAAATTTACACAGCCTACTAATAGGGAGATTATTTGATTCTCAAGGAAGCATTTTTACCACATCACAGATTTAGTCTTCTTTATGGTGTTTCTATTCCTTAAATAGGCTAAAATCCACCATATCTCCTATTTTTTTCCTTACTGTTTCAGTTCTTATGATATCTATTTCTAATCTGCTGTCATATAAAGTTTCTTGATTACTTAAATTTCTGGTAACCAGTATCCTAATTCTAATTTCTCTTTTGTCCCCAGATTTCACCATTTCTGCTGTTTTGAGGTCCCAGGCAATCTCTGTTTCCAGTAGCTACAAAAAATCTACTGGAATATGAATTGGTTGGCAACACCTGGATCTGTTGCCAGACCTAGAGTGGTCATCTGGCAGTTTGGACAAATCCCAGAGGGCCTGAAGCAATGAAGCACTAGATGGGCCAGAAGCCTTTACCCCCTGGATGTAAGGCCCCAACATTAACAACAAACACTAGTTATAAGTATTTGCCTCTGGCAGCTGCAATCAGCCTCTCAAAAAGCTGCTATTGTCAACCTCCCAACAGGCTGTTGGCCAGTCTCTCCTACCTCATGCCAAGTCCCTGCTCTATGCCAAGGGATAAGGGTAGGAGAAAGGAGAGAAAAACTCATTCGCCTACCTCTAGCAGACTTGCTGATCTCAGTCTTGGAGACTGCCCTAACTTAGTTTTTGCAAACTCCTACCCTGACAATCGATAGTTTTCAAGGCTGGCAAGTAGAACCATAAAATGTTGAACATGGAATGATCCTTAGAAATTATCTAATCTAATCCCCCCTCTCATTTTACAGAGGGGGAAAAAAGATCTGAGTGGTTGTTCTTATGAAAAAAATCAGGGAATCTTTGTGGACTATAAGCTCTCTTGGAAGACAAAAAAACTAAAAGCATTGGGTTGGAATTTCAGAAAAGATAGGTTTGGAATTTTGTAGAGAAGAGACTTCCCAACAATGATCACTATCCCAAAGTACTATGAATTACATTAGGATTCCCTTCACTAGAGGCCTTCAAATGCAGGCTACACAATTACTTGTGAGGTTAATAATAGGACCCATACTGGGAAATGTTTAGCAGACCACTTGAGGGAAAAGCACACATGACAAACTTTTAAACTGAATCTGCATTATTACAACTTTCTTAAGTCTAGATAATCAACAAAATAGGAACTCAAACCCTTATTTATAGTATTTGCTGAAATCACACTGAAAATTTAACACTCAGCTCTCAAGAGCTAGTTAAGCGGGATTCAGTGTATTCCTAAACCTAGATCTTTACAATCTTAATTATTTATTTTTCTAGTATGTTACACAGTCTCTATTCATAGACAATCATCTATAAACTATGATTTGAGGAGCAATGATAGATCAATCTACCCTCAAATATTTCCCTCCCTACTGTGAAATATTTGTTCCATTTGTACCATTAAAAGTTTTTTGGTTTTGATTTTAGTTTTTTCAGGTTTTTTGGAATAAGTTCTTAAGAATGGAATTTTTTTGTTTATGTCTATTATAGGGACCAAGCATTTCCTCTTACAAAAATTCTCTCAAAAACTCATCTATAATTTCTTGTTTCAGTGAGTCCTTGGGCACCAAAAGATTAATTGATTTGCTTCAGGTCACACAACCAGTATGTGCAATAGGTAGGTCTCACTAACTCCAAGTCCAACATTCTTTCCATGCTGCCATTCAATTCTAAAATGCTTGTGATATAATAGAGAAGTTAGCAATTTATCTAATAATATTTATTGGTACCTTGATGTGCGTTGCTGTTCAGTCATTTTTTCAGTTGTGTTCAGCTCTTTGTAGCCCCAGTTGGAGTTTTCTCGGCAAAGATACTAGAGTAGTTTGCCTTCCTTCTCCAGCTTATTTTACAGATGAGAAAACTGAGGCAAACAGAATCTACTGGCTTGCCTAGGATCACAAAGCTTGTAAGTGTCCAAAATTGAATTTAAACTTACTGACTTCAAAATTAGGACTCTGTCCGCTGAGCCACAAAGTTGCCCTATATGGATTAGTAAATAGGATAAGTCAGCTAACCCCTAGTAGACAATAGGACCTTGAGACAAAGTACAAAGATGGTATAGGATAGTTGGAGCACTAAGGTGGGAGTCAGAAGATCTGAGTTCTCTTTCTAATCCTTGCACTCCTTCACCTTGAGAGACTACAGGTAAATCATTTAAACTCTTTTTTCTCAATTTACAAAATTATAGAGTAATGGAATCTTAGAATTGGTCCGTTTGGGTCATTATCCCTCCCAAAATAGAAATCATCAGATGGAGACCTCACTATCTCACAAAACAGTTCATTTCATTTTTAGACAGTTCTAAGCGTCAAGAAGTTCTTCCTTATATTGAACCAAACTCTCACTCTCTGAAACATCTACTTCATATCTCCTACTTAACTCGGGTCTCTGGAGAATAAATTCAATTTCTGTCTTAAAAATTCTAGCCTAGTGCTATGTTGTTTGTTGTTACTGCTGGTGGTTGGGGGGTATTTTAAATAATGCTACATTTAAATGAATTAAGAAAGAGTTGGGAACTGTGATTTCATTGGTAGCTTGTCTTGCTAACTCTCCTGGTCAGATTGGTTTCTCTTTTGCCCAGTGCCAAGCACGGTACCTGGCATATATTCAGTTCTTAATAAATGTTTGTTGATTGAGACCATTAGCCTCTTTCTTCAGAAAACTATTATATTTATTAAAGGCTATATTACATGTTTGAGTCACTTTTCTCATACTGCAGACTCATACTGAGTTTGTTTGAAATCAGAAAATAGCCCTTGTCTTTTTTCACTTGAAATATTTTTGAAGTCAAGTGTCCATAACCCTCTCATCCTTTGTAGAAATAAAATAACTGAGCTAAGTCCTGTCCTAGATACAAGGCATACATGTAGATGTAGGTACTGAGAGTAGGAGTAGGGAAGGGACTATACAATTTGATTTTCTGAAGGAAGTGTATTGAACCTAGAAGTTTCCCAGGTGCAAGATCTTGCGAAGCTAAAGGAAAAGTATGAGTTGTTCAGTCTTTTTCAGTTATGTCAAATTTTATGTAACCCAATTTGAGTCATAAAAATAATGGAGTGGTTTCCTTCTCTAGCTCATTTTACTGATGAAGAATTGAGGTAGACAAGACTAAGTGACTTGTCCAGGGTCACACAGCTAATAAGTGCCTGAGGCTAGATTTGAATCTTCCTGATTTCAAGCCCAGCTCTCTATCTGCTGAGCCACCTAGCTACCCTGAACAGTGTGAAAGCACTTGGTCAATTTGTGGAACTGGAGAGGTAGAGGAGTATAGTATAGGAAAGTGTAGAAAGGGGAAAAGATATAGAAATATAGGAGACATTGAAAACAAACCACCTAATTCATATATTTCTATAAAGACTTACTCATTTTGTACATAAAAGCTTGCATGTTGTCTCAGAAGATGGACTTTCTTTGTATTATCCCCAATGTATTGCTAACTCTCCTGGCCAAAATGGTTTCTCTTTTCCCCAGTGCCAAGCACAGTACCTGGCATATATTCAGTTCTTAATGCCCAACACTTAGTAGACACTTAATATATGTTAATTAGCTGATTGACTTGACTATAAGCTGTAGTTAGTTTGCTTTTGTGAAAATTTGTCAACACTGATGAAATTTAGAATATTTGAAGATATAAAAAAGGAATGAACTCATTGGTATAAAAGTATTTATAGCACCTTTTTGTAGTCGTGAAGAATTAGAAACAGAGGATGACCATTAATTATAGAATAGCTGAACAAATTATGATATTACAAGTGTGATGGAATGCTATTTTTCTATAAGAAATGATAAAAAGAATAGTTCCAAAGAAAACTAGCAAGACATATGAACTGCTGTAGAGTGTAAGGAATAAAACCAAGAGAACAATTTATATAACAATAGCAATATAGGAAAGACAAACAACTTTGAAAGACTTAAGGGCTCTGATCAATATGATGAATAACTCTGATTCCAGACAACTCATGATAAAATATGCTTCCCATTTTCTGATAGAGAGGTGATGAACTCAGAGTACAGACTGGGACATATCTTTTTTTAGATATGGCCAATGCATGAATGTGTTTTCCTTGGCTACATGTATGTAAAAAGGGTTTTATTTTTTTATTTTTCTTTCTTTCTCAAGGGATGTAGGGAATTGGAGAGAGAAGAGTGGATTTAGTTAACTTTTTTAAAAATTAATTTAATATAAAAAGAGATTGTATTAACCTCCCTTTCAGATTGCAAAATACACACATCTACATACACACACAAGTTTTATTCTTTTTCCTTGTGGAATGACATTTTTTTTTTTTGAGAGTGTGAAGAGAAACACAGATCATCCTATCAATATGGGGAAATTTATAACACAACATTTAATCTAACAAGTTGAATTTTGGCAAAAGAATGAGAAAGGGAGAGTTAAAAAAAGACAAAGTGATGAAGGAGCACAAAAGTAGAGAGGAACATACCTGGTCCCACCAATGGAAGAATATATCTTTGGAGAAATAGAGATGACAGGTATAGGCTGTTACAGATTTGGAAGGAAGGCTGCTTAGTATGGTTTCTAGAATGGTGGCAGTATTGAAGGAAGGGGAAAAGGGACTGAAGGCAGGCTTCTGGGTTTTAAATACTAATGTTAACTTAAATTTTCATGCCATTTTCATCTGGGATCATATTCAAATTTGAAAAATGCAAATAATCTGTTGCTTGTTCCCTCCCTCTCTGGTGAGGTGAAGAAAAACAGACTAATTTTGTCAGGATAGAAAAAAGTAAGTGATAGAAAGTGCTCCTTAAGTGAAAATTACTATATTATTGTTAACATTTACAGATCAGAGACAGCCAGGATTACAATGAATAGAATTCTGAATTTAGAGCCAACACCTACTAATTGTATGACCCTTTGCAAGTCAATTAATCTTAATTTCCTCTCCTGCAAAATGGGGATAATAAAAGGATCTCTCTCCCTGCATTGTTATAAGAATAAGTTAAGATATTTGTAAAGTATTTTGCAAATGCTTCTGCTATTTTCATAGCTCAGTATGAGTATAAGGAATTTTCAGGGGGACTAGCACTTTTGGAATGAGAGTTTGACAAGTCCTTTTCAGGGCTACTCATCCACCTTTGGTGCCTAGCTTCACCCAACTTTCACCCGAGACTCCAAGAAACTGTAGCACACACAGTGGCTATAGCCTGGCAAAATCTGCCATCTGAGCACATGGGCTAACCTAGCTTGAGGGTGACCAAAGAGCCTCAAACCCATTGATGAGTTGGGGGTGGGGAGGACATCCCCCAAGAATGTGAAGACTTCCCTGGCAGAATGGACAGATGAGAACAATTTGTTCCAATTGCCATGAAGGCAGCTAAAACAGATGCTGTGGGGTATTTGAGCTTGGTCAGGTATTAAAGTACCAAAGGTCATTCACTACATCTCAGGCTTTTGCTAGTAAACTTGACTTTTATTCTGCCACTGGTCTTTGATAACGCTAGAAAAGAGAGTGAACCCAATGCCCGAACAATCCTGTCTCACTTAAATCCAGTTCCCTTGAAGTCAAGACATCACACTGTGATGTCATTGGTTCTCTTCAAAAATAAAACAAAAAAAAAATCATTATAATTTGCTGCAGATCTTCATTACAAGAAAAAACTGACATTAAGATTATCATATTTTTCCAGGTTGGCCCAATAACTTATAATTCTATAATAAATAAGTAGGTAGAAATTATGCTCCAAAAAAATAAATTATAGGTTTTAAAATATCACTTCTCAATTCAAGAATTGTTAGTGAGTTTTTACTGCTTTATGGTGAAAATATAAGCTTCTCTGTTTGACATTTAAAATCCTTCATTATTTGGCTTCAAACTGTCTTTCTAGACTGATCTCATATTCCACCTCTTTGCATACTCCGCATTTCATCCAGATTGACTAAATTGCTATTTTATGTATGTGAAAATCCATTTTATGTCCCCCCCCCATTTTATATCCTTGATGTCTGAAATATTCTTTCTCTTTTTGCTTGTCTCTTAGAATTCCTAATAGTTTTCAAAGGAAGTGGCTAGGTGACACAGTGAGTATAGTGCTGGACATAGAGTCAAGAAGGCTGGAATTAAAATCCAGCCTCAGACACTTCCTGGCTATGTGATCTTAAACAAATCATTTGACTATGTTTGCCTTAATTCACTAGAAAAAAAATGGTAAACCACTTCAATATCTTTGCCATGAAAACCCCCTGAATAGTATTGACTCCTGCAAGGTCACAAAAGAATCTTAACATGACTGAACAACAAAAACTTCCTTCTGTGTTCACTTCAGGAACTATATTCTCCCCAAATTTCTGTGTACTTAACCATTTCTGCACTTGTGGTTTTTCCCATGTAAAATAGAGTGTATTTCATTTATTATATTTTCAGAGGCTATGTTTTTTAATTGAGAAACAAGTATTTGGCACAAAGTAAACACTCCATAGGTGCTTATTGAATTGCATTGAATTGCTTTGTGTTGTTCTATGAATGATAATGTCTAAGATGCTGTTAAATTGGTGTCTCTGACCCCTGCTAAGAGTAGCAGTAAATGATCAGACAAAAATGGGTTTTAATCTGCACCAATGAAAGAAATATCCAAACCTATGAGATTTCAGATCCATTTGAGTACTTAAGAAATGGCAGCTTCCTGGTTCTTAGAGTTGTTCAAAAGCCTGGAGTTAAAGACTAGAGGAGTCAAAGTTTTGCCCTTTGGGTACAAGTGACCCACAATACCCTTGAGTACAGTCAGAACCAGGTTAAAATATAATTGTGAAATATTTAATAAAATGACTGAAAATACAATAAAATATGAGTAACATTGATGTGATTTTCTAATCAAGTTCAATACCATTGCTCTAGACTTTTCTGTGGAATAAGATGAGGGAATAAGGATCAGCAAAAGACTATATTGATCACTTCTCTAATTCCTTTCCCTTAATTTGCTTATTTCCTATTTTGTGCAAATGTCAAAGAAATTGATTTCTGAAATGCTATTAAAAATGAGAGGTATTCAGTGAAATGAGCAAAATCAAGAGAACAATGTACACAGTAACAAGAAGATTACATGACAATCAACTGTGATGACTTGTACCTTCTCAACATGCAATGATTCAAGTTAATTCCAATAGAATTCCAAATTCCATCCACATACAGAGAATAACTATGAAAACTGGATGTGGATCAAAGCATAATATTTATACCTTTTTTTGTTTTTTTTTCTTTGTGTTTTTTTTTTCTTTCCCATGGTTTTTCACATTCGGTCTACTTTTTTCCTGTGTAGCCTGACAAATATAAAATTATGTCTAAAAGAATTGCACATATATAACCTATTTGAGATTGCTTAGTGTCTTGGGAAGGGAGAATAGAGAGGGGGGAGGGAGAAAAATTTGGAACACAAAGTCTTGCCAAAAACGAATGTTGAAAACTATCTTTACATTGCTTTGGGAAAATAAAATACCACAGAAATTTCTTTTAAAAGAAAAAAAAAGTGAGAGTTATTCATAAGAGGATTAGAACAGTGGTTAATCAATTATTATTAAAATTTACAACCTATTTTTCAAGTTTTTTTTAATAATAAATAACAATTGTAGTAACATTTATATTTTGGTATACAAAAAAAACAGTGATTTTACACATGTATTGTATTATACATTTCTGGTATAGGGTTTTTCTGAAAAGTATACACTGAATTTAAACTTAATAGTAACAAAATGTTCCCATTTGTGCTTCCTTCTGAATTTGTTTGCTTCTATGTATTTTTTAATGCTTTTATTGATGGCATGTTATTTCTTTTCTTTACCTCTTTATCATTACCTACTACTTCACCCATTTCCTAGAAGTCCTCTCTTCTAACAAAGAATCTAAAGATTGACGTATATATTTGAAATACTATAAGAAATAAATATAGTGAATGCATAGAAGCCCAAAAGATCTTAGATTAACTAATCCAGATGAAAATGAGGAAAACTAAAAAATATTTTGCATTAGGGCTACAACAATATAAAGGAAAACAACTTTGAAAGTTAAGAGAACTCTGGTTAATCAATTCAATGACAAATTTTAGCTTCAGAAGACAAATGATGAAGCTTATCACCAGAAGTGTGCTGGTAAACATTTAACAATGGACTCAGGATGAGAGGTCAAAAATGGGTTTAGGACACCCTTTTAAGTTTAATCTGTATTGTTCATATTTTCTTCATCAGTTTCTTAAGATCATCAACAGAACACTAAATCAAGCTCTGATTTTAACATTTTCTGGGTTTTTGAGGTGTAAATGCTCATCCTAAAAATTTAACAGTAGAGCATGTTTGTGTGCTAGCTGCTTTCCCCCTGCCTATCACACATTTTTTGACAGAATGATGATGGACCAATACTGCAAAATAATACATACATTTCCAGACACAATGTGTTGATTTGTTTTCCTACCATGTCTTTTCCAACCAAATGAAATGGGTATTTTAAGAGCCTCCACAGTGTTACGTGGAGGCTCTGTGTTTGAGATAGTGATTAACACCCTCTTGTTGCCTAAAAAATGCTACACAGAGACAAGGAGCCCTCATGCAGCTATGAAGGGAAGTTCTTCAGAAAGAGTCAATATTGGAAGAATTAGCTTGGTCAGAGAATTCTAGGCAGGTAGAAATATTTCTGTCAGTATCTCAGGCAAACAAGCATCTCATAAGAAGTGCCTGATCTGAATCTCATTTGACCAAGAGTGGTATAAATTATTCCTCTAACTTGGTGGGCTTGGCAAAAGCCACATGCTTTCTGATATCCACCCAGTCCTTAAATTTTTTAAATCAGCAGATCTGATGGAAATGTGATGTCTGCCTCTGATTTATTTGTACTTACCTCCTCAAAATATTAAAGCTATTTAATGTCAATGATGCCTTGTAATGGTCTTTTTAATCCTATTTCTTCTTAGAAGTAGAACCTTGTGATTTGCCTAGAATGAATAAGAACAAGACTTCAAAAAGGACTAAACCAAAAGCCTGTAATGATCAAGGGGATTATAAATGTGGCAAAATGTGTTCTCCATTTCAGATTCTCAAGAGTCATCTCGTAAAATGCAAGATGGAAATGATTCTGGCTAAGCATCTTGTTTTACCCAAGTATCACCTGTAAGTTTTCCCTTACTCTAAGTCTGCCTTTTAAAAAATAAAAGATAGAAGATTAAGAAAAAAAAAATATATATATATATATATAAAATGCATTTCAAAATATTTGTCTATTCAACTTTTTAAGTATTCTGGGATAGAAAAACCTGGTAAACCTGCCCCCTACTTCACCTCTTCACCTTTCATTTCCACTGCCATCCCTCTTTCACTTAATGAAATGTGGCCCTGTTTTGTTTAAATGCATACCACATTTGAATAGGTCACAGTGTCATTTGTCAGGATGTCACCTCATCAAGTGACACACCCAAAATCTCTACAAGAAAGTCTGATAGCAGTGCCTTGATCCTTTTGTTCAGATAGCACTTCTGCACATGAGGGTGTATCATTAATATATGAGTTTAATGAAATCAAGTCCATTGGCCCCAGGATAAACAACTCAAAGAGAGAGAAAAAAAAACTTGTTTAGGAAGTAGAAATATTTACAGGATTTTGATTAAGAACAGTATAATGAGAGATACTCTCTAGCTGATGATATATGTGCCAGATTTTCTTCCCAGACACAAATCTTCTCTTGGTTAAAAACCCAGTAAGGGGGTATAAAACTGTATCTAGGAGGAAATTAAGTGCATGATAGATTTACAAATGGCAAGCTACTTGCAGAAAGAAGTTTTTTGAGAGGTAACAAAAATAGCATGAGACAAAGAAAGATAAAACATTTTAATTTGCTAATTGATTGCTGAATGGTTCAGTTATTGAACTTTTGAAATAAACTCCCAAACTATTTTACTATCCTCTGACATTTTCTGTCTTTCTTGTAATTGAACCCTTTGGTCTTATTGTGCTTATAAAGATAAATAAGTTCTAGAACTGATTTCTAAAACTCAATATTTGTCTCATCATGAATGAAGGAAAAGACGGTGAATACTCCTTTATTTTATAATTCATCAGACCTGGAGTTTGGATAGATCTGACTTTTCCTTAATTACTTCAATATCAATTAATCAGTTTTCTTCGCAATATTGAAAATAGTTTGACTTCTTTTTGTTTGATATTTTATAGCGTTTCCTGCAAGAAAATAGTTCTATTTGTATGATAGAAATGAGATAGTTCATCTTTCATGCTGGCAAACAGATGAAGGAATTGAATTAAAAGAATCAAGAACACATGAATAATGTTTTTTAGAGTTTGGAGATTTGAGTTAAATCTAGCTCTATTCCCATAGTTATGACATGTTAGCAGATACTGGAAAACAGAAATTATTTCAGTGATGGATAACATTGGTCAAGTTCCAAGAAGACCAAATAAAATATTCTTTGTGGGAATAACATTTTGTGCCCAGAAAAAAAAAAAAGTGTCCATTTTTCTCTTTGTATTCTCAGGCCCAGTGCAATGACTGGTCACCACTACCTCCCCCAACTGAACCTATGATTTCTTTGGTGTAGGGAACTCCTGGTGAGGGAGCTTTCTCTCACAATTTAGTTCAGCAGCTACTTTGACACGGAAAGTCTTAGTTGCCTAAGACACGAAGATATCAAGTGGCTTGTCCAAGTCACATAGGCAATATATGTTAAAAGCAGAACTTCAAGTCAGGTCTTCTTGATTCTGAAGTTCTTTTTTTGTTTAGTTAAAGCTTTTTATTTTCAAAATATATACATGGATAATTTTCAACATTCACTCTTACAAAACTTTGTTTTCTAATTTTTCCCCTCCCTTCCCCTAACCCCCTCTCCTAGAGGGCAATTGATCCAATATATATTAAACATGTGCAATTCTTCTATACATAATTCCACAAATATCATGCTGCGCAAGAAAAATCAGATCAAAAAGAAAAAAATAAGAAAGAAAGCAAAATGCAAGCAAACAACAAAAAAGATGAAAATACTATGTTGTGATCCATATTCAGTTCCCACAGTTCTTTCTCTAGATGTAGATGGCTTTCTTCATCACAAGACCATTGGAACTGGCCTGAATCATCTCATTGATGAGAGCCATGTCCATCAGAATTGATCATTGTATAATCTTGCTGTTGCCATAAAAATGATCTCCTAGTTCTGCTCATTTCCCTTAGCATCAGTTCATGTAAGTCTCTCCAGGCCTCTCTGAAATCGTTCTTCTGATTATTTCTTATAGAACAATAATGCTGAAGTTCATTCTTTAACCATTTCAATATGTTAGTTCAACTAACTTTTTGAAAAATTTTTACATAAAATGGTTTGAATTGAATTGAATTTACAATCTGTTAAAATAGAATGTTAGTGCTTAAAATGTTTTGCTGAGATTTTGTCCAACCAACTATAGTGACATGGACACCTTTTAACTTAAAAAGTTGCATTGCAAGTAATGTATCTATTATATACATCCTAGATTTCAGAATAGTTTCTAAGAATAGTGAACACAACCTGTTTCTGGACAAGTTAATTGTAAGCTCTCTAAGGAAGTAGGTCTGCAAAGAGAAAGCAGCAACTCTGAATGATCTTAAGAACATTTTAAAAGATATCAAAAGTATGACATTTCCTATATTGAAAGCAGAGTGATATAGTAAAAAGGAAGCTAGATATGGAGTTAGAGAATCTTGATTTCAAATCCCAGCCTTGTTACTTGCTGTTCTTTTAATTTTGGGCAAGTCCCTTCACTCATCTGGGTCTTCGTTTTTCCAATTGTAAAAGAGAGTAATTGGAGTAAATGGTCTCTAAGATTCTTTCTACCTCTAAATCTCTGGTTCTACGAGAGTATTGAGAGCAGATTATGTAAGAGAAAGACATATTTTTTTGTGATTATTGACAATAACCTAGGTTTATTTCTTTTTTGTTTATTTCATTTTCCAATTACATGTAAAAAATAACATTGATTTGTTTTGATTTTGAGTTCCAAATTCTCTCCTGTCCCTCCCTAGCCACTTAGGAAGGTAAACAATATAATATTAATTATACATTTGAAGTCATGCAAAGATATTTATATATTAATCATATTGCAGAAGAAAATACAGAAAAGGGAAGAGAGAGACAGAGAGCGGGGGGAGAGGGAGAGAGAGAGAGAGAGAGAGAGAGAGAGAGAGAGAGAGAGAGAGACAGACTGGGATAGAGAAATTGGGAAAAATATGTCTTAATCTATATTCAATTCATCAGTTCTTCTCTCTGGAAATGGATAGCATTTTTCTTCATTGGTCTTTAGAATTGTCTTGGATAAGTGTCTTGATCAAAGTAGCTAAATCTTTCACAATTGATAATCATTGCAATACTTCTATTAATGTGTACAGTGCTCTTCTATCTTTGCTCATTTCATTTTGAATTAGTGTTCCAAGTTTTTCTCCCTCTCTCCCTTATCTCTCCCTTTCCCAAGACAGCAAGCAATCTGATATAAGTTAAATATGTACAATTATTTTAAACATGTTTCCCTATTTATCATATTGTATAAGAAAACACAGAACAAAAGGGGGGGGGAAATCACAAGAAAAAACAAAGCAAATAAACAATAAGAACACACAAAAAAAGATGATATCTTAGAATCATTTTAATGTACATTTCTCTAATCCAAGACAGGACCTTTTTTTTTGCCAAGGGCCATTTGGATATTTATGAAATCATTCACATGCCATACAAAATTATTAACATTACATTCAAGAAGTTCACCTGTGGTTGCCTTAGCAAATGACTTTGAGGAACTTATACCACCATGAGCCAGACATTCCCTATCTCTGCGTTAGTGAAACATTTTCTTTTGAAACTACCTGTTTATATCCTTTGAACATTTATCAATTAGAGAATGGCTCTAATTTTTATAAAGCTGGCTCAGTTCCCTATATATTTGAAAAATGAGACCTTTTTTAGAAAAAAAAATTATCATAATCCTTTCACCCTTTTTTTTTTTTTTTTTTTGCTTTCATTCTAATTTTGGTTGCATTAGTTTTGTTTGTGTAAAAGCTTTTTAGATGTAATGTAACCAGAATTTTCCATTCTACTTCTCATAATCCTCTCTATCTCTTGTATGGTCACAAACTTTTCTCTTATCTATAGGTATGAAAGGAAAAATTTTCCAGGTAATTTATTAAATTCATTTCTAAGGAGTTAAGCATTATCAGTGTTGGTGAGTTTCTTCTTTCTGGTTAATACTGACTTAACCATTACATTTAGAGCATTGTTCAGGTTTTCCACTTCGAGGTATGATTTTTGTCTTGGATTCCATACAGAGGTCTGATAGAAACATAATGTAGCAGAAGGACCATTGAATTGGAGATCAGAAAGCCTGAATTTAAATTCTGCTTCTGCTATTTACTAGCTGTGATGAATATGCTTGGAAAAACCACTTAGCCCAAGCTTAGTTTGCTTCTCTGAAGAGATCATAATCCCAACCTCATTTACCTCAATGAACTACGGTAAAGAAAAAAATATGTCAATGTCTGTGAATGCATTTGGCAAAGCATTGATGCTAAAAATGACTATCATTATCTTGCTCATTTTATAAACATTTGAAGTCAAACAGAAGTAGTCTGAGGAAAAATTGCTCACCTGCTAATATTCTTATATTTAGTGTTCTGTGGCCTATTAAACAAATGGCTAAAATAACTGTTTTGCATAATTGAATATAAATATTGTGATGTAGGCTAATATTTGTATAGACTCTTTGTGAAAGCATTTTCTGCAATATACTTCCTCCTGTAGTATACTAGACACAAGGAATGCCCTGTTTACATGTTTTCAATATCTTCTGCCAGACTCCAAATTTTGAAAACTTCCCTTTCCTTTCCCTTTCCCTTGAAAACTTTCCCTAGTTTGAAAATTTTGAGCATTCAATGTGGCAACATCTTTTGTTCTTGAATTTTTACAGATCAATATTTTGCCCAAGCAGTTGTATGAAATAGTTGTCCTTATTGTCCGGTTCTAGCTCAGAATATTAATTGAATTCTCAAATATAATTTTATTTGTATCAAATATGGAAATTAACCATTTCTAAATGATAAGTTTCTGGTGCATAAGCCTAGCCCTTCAATCGTGTCTTTTCTGGTATTTTATAGAGGCTAAATTTTTGTCATTGTTGTACTATGTTGCATTATTTTCTTCATTTTATTACATAATCTGCATCAATCAATAACATTAGACTTTTCAAGGACAGACTTTCTATAACTTCTGGTTGGCAATGACTCAGTCCTCAATCACTGTCATAAAACCTTTATATTTTCATTTTTTAAAAGTGACTCAGCTATTTGTTTTATGCTTCTTTATCAACATATGTTGGAGGAGATTTTGTGAATGTCATCTTTTAAATTCACTCTTGGATCTTAGCTGTTACTTAAGGTCCATCTCGACATTAAATCACTTTTGATTACATTTGACAAATAACAGTGATACATATATGTTAACATCCTTTATCACTATATTTCTCTAAACATTTAATCTATTTATAATATGCTTTGGAAATTATCAGTCTTCTTCCTATTTTTTATAGAAGATTTTTATTTTTCAAAATACATGCAAAGATAGTTTTCAACATTCACCCTTACAAAACCTTGTGTTCCAATTTTTTTCTCCCTTTGTCCTTCCCCTCCTAGTTAAAAAGCAATCCAATATAGGTTAAACATGTACAATTCTTCTAAATATATTTCCACATTGCACACTTCTTCCTATTTTTGATGAAAGATCAGTCCGTCTATTGTTGCATTTAAGTGATGATCTCTATATTTCCCTAATAAGCCCCTATGAATTTTTACTTAGATTCCATCTAGATCCATTATCAGGCTACCACGCCAAAAATATACATTAAGAATAGCATTGAGTGGGTATTAATTGCTCTAACTATATTCTTCCCCTTACACTTTGACTATAGGTTACAAATCAGCCTATACATATATATACACATACCCTTAACTTTCAATATATACCACTTTAGCTTTCTCCTTGTCAGTTTTAGTTAAACTTAGTATGCATTACCTGGACAAAACTATGGCATTTCTAAATATTATCTATGTTGAGTCAATTTAATTTGGCTGTTGAATTCAAGTAAAAAGTCTTCAGTTTCCATTCTTCCTTGGTATGCCTTAAGAACTTTACATTTCTTGAGTCCAAGTGACTTTTTTTTTTTTAAATTGGAGAAAGTTTCAATTAAGAAAGTGTTTTAATGTATTTTTGAGTGGAATATATAACTTGATGCCTTCCTTGCACCTCTAATGATTTATATAATATTCTGGTGTGATTGCATTCTTGAAAACTTTGAAAGTTAATTCTACTCAGGAGTGAGAATTATAGGTTTGGGTCTCTGTAGAATCACAACAGTCTTAATCTATTTGCCTATGTTTTATATCAGCTATTCTTGACATTATTGTATTATTGGCATTTTAAAAATAAAGAATAGTTCCCTAAGTAGACATCAACTACTATAGTGTTCTTACTATGACTGGATTTATTTTAAATATTGGTGAATAAACCATGAGGGTGAAATGAAGCTGAGAATTTGTGATACTCAGCAATGGTGATATATGTGCTATTTGGCTTTTGGGTGACCCATAAAAATAATCCAAAAATTGAACGTGAATTTATATCTCCTAGGACTTTTTTGGCACATTTTGTTATTTCTTGCTTATAAGCATTCACAATATTTTTGAATAATACAAGTTGTACATAAAGTATAACAACACATAATTTGTCTTTATTTGGTTTTCTTATATTTTGGAAATAAGTAGGTGAAGCTTTCTATTTTAAAAAAGGAAAAATCAGGCTTATGTCAGAAAGGAACCTAATAAAGTACATTTCAGGTAATTTATGTGTGCATGTGAAACATGTGAACCAATGATTATGGATCACATTCAGCTCTATAACTTTCCATTTTTGCAGAAAAGTATTGCAATTATATCCACTAACAATTTTTTTGTTTACTGTAACAAGTCTTCTATTTTGCATTTGGTTCAACTTAGACTTTGTGTTGGGCAAAATAACCAGAAATTCTATTCTTTTGAAAGATTTTTCTCTCTTCTCTAATATTTTTTTGTTTCCCAAGACTGTATAGAAGAGTGTGGTTTTTTAAATGTTGAGGTATTTATTTTATTCTTTATGCTACTTTGACTCTTCATGTTGTCTTAATCTTTTGACTCGTTTTCATTTATTCCTTATAAGTATAAAAAATTTCTGACTCTTGTTTTCTGAATTCAATTTTACTTATGTATTTCTTTTTTTGTTCCCTTTAATTATGCAAAATGGATATTCCCATATTCTACTATACATATTGCTTACATATTAATGATATTTCAATGTCTTTTCATGAATCTTCCATACTATTCTCAAACTTATTCTGCAAGATGGTTTTTGATGAACAAATTTTTCTTGACAGTTTCACCTTTACTCCTATGGTGTTTATTAGGGTAGTGGCCATATCATATAGTGCTATGTGAAGTTCCTGATTATTTTTCATATTTTATTGTCATATATTTTGAGAGTGTGTTTGTTCATAAAGGACTTTGAATTCTAATTCTAAATATAGCTATCTCTTCTTTAGAAACCATTTCAGACATCAACATTGTTTTTATAATTTATTTCACTATTAGGTATCATGTCTAATGCTTGCATGGTACAAATTTTTAATGCCTACAAACTTCTATTTGTCTATTTTCACATTTAAGTCACTCCTCAACTTTCATTTTAATTTTATCTAATCTGATTTTAGCAATGAAGCTATTTCTTATGATTATCCTGCATTGGTCTGAAATATGCTATTGTGTAACTCAAAACTCAAGATATCATTGACAAAAATCATCATGAAACTCTTATCTATAATTGTTAAGATCTATATTCATTTTTGTTAGTATGTAGAATTGTAGATTAATAAATTCATTTCTTTAGAGAATTTCATGTGTTTTCATGCTTTTCCCACTTTTTCACACACACACAGTTTATAATTTATCTTCATTTTTTTTTACATATTTCCATATGAGTCATGTTGGGAGAAAAAAAATCAGAACAAAAGGGAAAAACACGAGAAAGAAAAAAAAAGTAAAAATAATATGCTTTGCGTTTCCATATCTCTCTTTCTCTCTCTCTAGATACAGATGGCATTTTCCATCCAAGTTTATTGTAATTGCCCTGGATTACTGAGTTGCTAAGAAAAGTTATCTTAGAATCTACCTAATTATCATCATATAATCTTGCTGTTGCTGTGTACAATGTTCTCCTGGTTCTGCTCACTTCATTCAGCATCAATTCATATAAGTCTTTTCAGGTTCTTGGTTTACATGTTTCAAATTTGTTCCCATGCCTTATTGTGGTAACATAAAGGAGCACTACTTGATACAGTTTCATTTATATTCCATGTCAAGCTGATCATCACGATGGTTCCAAAAATAATCAATCTGTGACAGTATCCCACTCTATATCTTATACGGTTAGTGGGTACAGTTACATTGCAAAGTCCAGGATATTAACCAATGACTAATTGATCATAATCAATAATAAATTATTATTCTGAGAGTATAATTTACTATTTCAGGATTCCTGGCAGGTCCTCAGAGCTCCTATAACAGGGTACATAAGAGGGCCCATGGAACATCACCCTGGTTAGGATTCTCTTACTTTATCAATCTCCATCTTCTATAGGCAGTGATTCTAGTGTCTCACCATTGTTAATTACTTCCCATTTATCCTGAATATATATACAAAATTGTTTGCCTGTTGTCTCTTCCATTAGATCACAATCTCCTCAAGGGTAAGGACTGTCTTTTGCCTTTCTTTGCATTCTTAACCCTTAGCACAGCACCTGGCACATAAAAGGCATTTAATGTTTATTACCTGATTGGCTACTTCCCACCTTATAGCATGTATGATGATTTGGGCTTTGAAAGTATTATTGTTTATTACTATTGATCATTCATTTTTTAATCACTGCTGCTTTATTTTTTATTATAGCTTTTTATTTTTCAAAATACATTCAAAGATAGTTCTCAACATTCACCTTTGCAAAACCTTGTATTCCTTATTTTTCTTCTCCCCTCTCTACTTCCCCCCTTCCCTAGATAGCAAGTAATGCACAATATAGGTTAAATGTGCAATTCTTATAAATATATTTCCACATTTATCATGCACAAGAAAAATCAAATCAAAAAAAGTTAAAATTAGAAAAAAGCAACCAAACAACAAAGGTGGAAATACTATGTTGTGATCCACATCCAGTCCCTATAATCCTCTTTCTAAATTTAGATGGCTTTCTCAATTACAAGTCTATTGGAATTGGTTTGAATCACCTCATTGTTGAAAAGAGCCAAGTCCATCACAGTTGATCATCATATAATTTTGTTGTTGCTATATCAATGTTCTTTTGATTCTACTCATTTCATTTAGTGTCAGTTCATGTAAGTCTCTCCAGGCCTTTCTGAAATCATTCTGCTGATCATTTCTTATAGAACAATAATATTACATTACATTCACATATCACAACTTATTCAGCCATTCCCCAACTGATAGGCATCACTCAGTTTTCAGCTTGCCACTATAAAAAGAACTGCTACAAATATTTTTGTATTTGTGGATTCGTTTCCCTTTTTTATGATCTCTTTGGGATACAGTCCCAGTAGAGACACTGATGAATCCAAGGGTATACACAGTTTGATATCCTTTAGGCATGGTTCCAAATTGCTGGTTGGATCAGTTCACAACTCCACAATAATGTCTTAGTGTTTCAGTTTTCTCGCATCCCCTCCAACATTTATCATTATCTTCTTAGCCAATTTGAGAGGTATGAAGTGTTACCTGAGAGTTATCTTAATTTGCATGTCTCTAATCAATACTGATTTAGAGCATTTTTTTCATATAACTAGAAATGGCTTTCAATTCTTCATCTGAAAATTGTCCATATTCTTTGACCATTTTTGATCATTCATTATTAACCAATAATGAATTATATAAATAAAATATAAATCAATTTATATGCAGACAATTGTTGAATTATTGCTTATTAAAACTGCTATTGTTACACTATTGATAGTCTCTAACTGCACTAATAGCTAACATTTGAATATAGTTTCTTAATGTTTACAGAATGATTTAAAGACATTATTTCATGTGATCTTTAAACAGTGAGGTAGTTATAATAATTACTCATTTTGCTGATGAAGAAATTGAAATTTAGGTTAAAACTGAGCTTGCTCAGAGGCACATGGCTATTTAGTGGTGGAGTTGCAATTCAAACCCAGGTCCTTTCTATCTTTGTGTTTAATACATATTCTACCATACCAAGTCGGATCTGTTTATTTGTTCTATTTGTGGATTGTCAGTCCACCAATATCAAGGGGAACATTATTTATTTATGTTTTTCCAGTAGATTAAAAACTTAATTACTCACTATGCAGTCCATGAATATACTTATCTTTGCCTTGTATTTTATTGCCTTACAGTTTTTAGGCTATGTAACAGTTTACCATCATAGACCATAGTGACATATTTTAGAACTATACAGGTGACAACTATCTTTAATTATATCAAAGACTATAGCAGAAGGATTAGATTTGCTTTGTTTAGAGCCTGAGAGAATAATAGGGAACAGCTGATAGAAATTGAAATGAAGCTTGTTTAAGCTTGAGGGAAAAAATTGCTAACAATTAGATATATAGCAAAAATTGTAATGTTTTTTAGCTACAGAGTTCCTTCTCATCAAAGGTTTTTAAGGAGATTTGATAATTTCTTGTCAAGTATGTTATAGTAGGGATTCCCTTCTCATAAGGGGATGCTATCCAATATAGTAAAGAAGATATAGTTTCTTAGGAAATTGGTATCATCAAGAAATAGTTGATTTACTCTCCAGCAACCCTAAATTCTTTCTTATTTCAGAGATTTCAAACAGAGTAGCATTATAGTGCTAAAGGATCATATTGCTTCCTGGAATGTAGAATACACAAAAGAAATGCTTGACTTTGTAGCAACCCTAATTTCTTTGCCCTTTGAGTTTGCCCAATACAAATCTCTAAGTCTAAAATCTTTGGAGGAATTCTTGACTGTTTATAGGCTTGCAGACAAGTACTTTGCAATTCTACATGAGGGTAAATATTATCTATTTTTTATCTTATGCCTTGTTAGTCATAGTGCTTACATAAGAACCAAGGGTCTTTCTTCTTTCTTTTTTTTTTTAAAGAAACCTAGAGACAAGTTGAATTCTAATGCTCTGCTAGTTGATATGGATAAGTCAAAAAACATGACTGCATAAGAAGCTACACAACTAAATTTGATCTATATGAATCTAGAGCTCTTTTGCACAAGTAAGTTTCATGAAAATAGAAACCACTGCTTATCTAAACCTTTATTTTATATTAGTTTAGTATTAGTGCTTTAGGTACAATAGGATTTTAGAATTGAAAGTGAATTAAATCAGTACAAGTATAGATGGCTCTTAGACGTGGTACTATGGTTTTCTTGGGATGAACAAATTATATTTATGGCAACTCTTTGTAATGAAGCCAACAAAAGGCTACTTTGACTCAAAATATTACCTCTAAGCTTAGACAAAATTCACTCCTGAGTTTCTAAGATTGGCCATTCTACTACCCATTCTGCTAAACATCAAAGAATTATAAAGGATAGTGTCCTTCCTAGTCAATTTAACAATGCCTGCCTTTCTTGCCTGGAAACTCTCTACTTCTAGCCTTCTTAAGAATTTGAAGCCTATCCTCATTCAAATTTGAACCCTGAATTTTTCCTAATCTGCCTTCCATCTGATCTGTTCCCAACATGTGTTACATTTGTCCAAACCATCAAAATATACAGCTCTAGTCTTACTATACATTTGCTTCCCTTACTATGCATTTGCATTACAATTTTCATCACCTGTTGACCAGATCATGCATAGATATGGCCTACATGCCTATTTAATAATTTAATAATTGTGCTTATTAAATAAATCCCAGGCCTTAGAATTGGAGAACCTCAGCATTGGAAAGGATATTAATTTAGTTAGACCAATCCATCCCTAAATGTGAATCACTTTTGCCACATTCCTGATAAATGGTCATCTTTTCTTCCAATTGGAGATCTCTAATAAAGGAGAATACACTGCTTCCTGAGGCAATTCATTACACATTTTGGACAGCTCTCATTGCTGGGAAGGTTTTACTGACCTTTAGTCAAAATCTGTTTCTCTGTCACTTTCTATTTATTGCTACTAATTCTACCCTATGGGTTGGGAGGGTTCATTTACACAATGAATTATTACTCAACAGGTATTAGAGACTAGAATATTGTTCTTACTCTAAAAAGAACATTTTTTTAAATAGGAACAAGTATAAAACCTTTAGCATGAATTACAAATAAAGCCTTCAGAAGATGGGAAAGATGTAGACAATTTGTCTAAAAAGGTCTTGGGATCAATATGAGATCAACATAAATTGAATTTATGATACATCAGCCAAAACGGGTAATGTTGTTTAGGAGGCAACAATTCCACTGTTCAGAGCACTTCTGAATTATTATATTCATTTCTTCTTCCTTACCCCAAAGTCTTACAAAGACATAATAATGTCTCTGAGTATGCCAAGGTCAAAAAAGATGTTGATGGTCTCTGAGTTCATGCCATATAGAGATTAATTGAAAGAACAAGGAATGTTTAGCTTGGAAAAGAGAAAACTCAAGAGGGACATGACAGCTATCTTCAAATATTTCAAAGACTCTCATGTTGAATAGGGATTAATCTTGTTTGGTCTCAGGAGATAAACCTGTTACTGCAATAGGAAAAAAATAGCAAAGAGGCAAATTTAGATTGAATCTCAACAAAAATCAAATCTACCCTAAAGTGTGATGGATTTCCTCAGGAAGTAGGGAGTACCTTCCAAATCTAAAATTCTAAGATTCTGTGAAGTCTAATTCCTCCATTATATGGAGCCCTTCAAATATATATAAAAACAAGTATTATGTTACTCGAAATAATGTTTTAGTATCCTGTCTACTTTAATTGATAATCTCAAGTTTTTTCTTCATTCTAATTGCCCTCTTGAAAGAAGTACACAGGGCCCTGAGGTTGACTATGTAATACCTAATATCTAGTAAGCAAGAATTATTCATCAAAATAAGAAGCTAGAATTCTATAGCTCTCCTCCTTTTCCTAGTTAAACTCTTAGAAAACACACAGATGTTTTTACTTCCTCTTCTCTCACTAACTCAACTCAATTTGGCTTCTTGACTATTCAACTGAAACTATAGTCTCCACAGTTACCAACAAATCTGATAATTTTTTTAGAGAAACCTAAAGAGTTCAGTAGATAAGTTGGGATCTGGAGTCAGAAAGACTTGAGTTCACAAACAGAACCCAGAAAACATTATACACAGGAACAAATGGATTAGGGGTTGATCAGCTATGATAGACAGGTTCTTCTTAGCAATTCAGTGATCCAAGACAATCCCAATGAACTTTAAATGGAAAATACCATCCCCATTCAGAGAGAGACCTATGGAGTTGAAATGTGGATCAACACATATTATTTTCACCTTTTTTTTTCTTTTTGTATTTTTTCCCTTTTGTTCTGATTTTTTTCTCCCAAACCAACTCATATGGAAATATGTAAAAATGAATGTACATGTATAACCTAAAATTTTAAAAAAAGATGAGTTCAAATCCAGTTTCAGGAATTTACTAGCTATGTAATCCTGGACAAATAATTTAACTTTTTTGCCTCAGTTTCCTCCGTTGTAAAATGGAGATAATAGCAACTACTTTTCAGGCTTGTTGAGAGGATCAATTGAGTTAAACACAATAAATTGCTGGGGGTTTTTTAAGCTTGCATAAAATTAGTCTCTTTACTTAATAGATTGATCTATAGGAAGAACAGAGTTAGATAAGAAATTGAGTACCTTGTGGGAGGAGAAAAGTGGAGTTGAGGGAGGATGGATAGAGAGGAACGAAACAAAGGAAGAAAGTACAAACCAAATCTCAGACATCACAATTCAATTTTGCCTGGGATTAACTCTCAGTTAACCAAGACTTGGAGATATCGAAGTACCCCAGAGATACGTTACAAAAGGCTTTTTTAAAGTTTCTTGAACAAGACTAGACTGAAAAATCTTTGAGGGCTCATCACTCTATAATGCCTCGAATTTTATATTGTCTATGATCCCCTAAATCCATAAATCTGGTCAGTAAAATAATTCAACAATTTCTATAGGGGATAGGGTCAACCCAGTATTTTCTTTGAATTCATTTTGTATCTGCCTTCTAGGGATTACCGTTAGAACTTTGGGGATCAAAGTAAGAGCTTCAAAACTGAAAAGGGGGTCACCTGGTTTCAAAACAAATACTACATTCCCCACCTCTTTGTTTTACCTCTCTTCCCCCTCCTCCAAGTCAGTGAATCAAGCATGGCTCCCAATCAAAACTATAAATCAGCCCAGGTGTGCTCAAACCTCAGGCCAGGTTTCCAGGAAACATTGCCAAAAATATGGCAGAGGTTCACTGAAAGGTTTGAGCCCATCACATCCCTGTCTTTGAAAATTTGATCAAAGGTTATGACCTCTCCTCTAGAACGAACATTAGACCCAATGTTTGGCAAAGGTTCCCCGAAGCAAGAGCCAAATTTAGGATCAGAGAGCACAACCCCAGAACCAAGGAGTTTGCGCCGGTTTTGGTTAGGTTTTGATGTATGGATCTGGTTAGGGGATACAGCTATTCACCACCCCCACCCCATTTTCCCATTTATACTTGTGTACATAGCTCTGCATTTTCGCTTGCTTTCTTCCAGGGATTAAAAGCTGACTTGCCTGAAGGATGTGTGACAGCTTTTGGTTTCTACGTCCTGGGGCTCTTGGGCCCTGTGGATTTCACAGCAGAAAGAAAATATGGAACGAGGAGTCCGCAGAGATGCACAGCTGCTTTTAGCAAAAGGATTGGCAGCTGGGCTGTTGCCTCAGCAGCCAAAGGGTATTTTTACACATCATTAGCTTGCTCAGCAGCTCCCATTGTTTTTCAATGGACTTTCAGAGGCTCAAACTGAAGCCGCAGGCGTGGGGAGGAGGAGAGAAGACCTACCCGCAGTAGCAGTTTTCTGCTTGGTAGGAGGATTTGTTTAAACTTAGTTTTGTTTCCAGTCCACAAATGTTCTTATCTCACAGAACATGAATCAAACGATTCCACTCCACTTTCCACAGGAGGAAGACCTTGGTCTCTGGTTTGCCAGCAGTACAGAGGATAACATCGCCTCTTGCAGATAGGATGGATCGGCCGGCCGAGTGAGCTTAGATGTGGGTTTGGCTCCCTGCTCAACCCAGTGGTTGCCATTCAAGAAGACTATAACCCCGGACAGAAACCCAGCAACAGGTCCCCAGACTGCTTCTCTGGAAGTCAGGGACAATGCTCTCTAACGTATTTTACACTCTTCGGCTATCAAGCTCTAAACGTTCTCATAAACTCGGCTAGATAAAATACAGCGGTATCCAAAGCCAAATTCAGCACCGAGCCCTAAAAATGTACTCTGAAGACTATTTCTTGATAGGTTGGCTTTTCAAACTTATATTTCTAACTATCTCCAACTATTTCTTGTCAGATATATAAACATTCCCTGAGGTTTCATTTTGATAGACACGTCATAAAAAGCAAAGCAGTATAGTCAGTCTGCCAGCTTAAGCTTTTTATTCCCCTCTTAATGCCTCTTGGAGAGTGTGTATTTTAGAAAACTCTAGCTGTCAGATGATTTCTGGGTCTCTCTAAAGAGAAAAGGCAAAAAAAAAAAAATTAATGCATGCATTTATTTCTGATTCAGACAAATATACTTCATTTACTGCAAATAGAGCTTTGCATCATAAAAACATTTGGCAAGTATTGAGTTTCATAGTACCTTTTTCTAGTAGAAGATAAAAGTATATATTTTACTCTATTAAGAAAGTCATAGTTTCTTTTTTAGGTAACTCCTAAGAAGGTCTTTTGTATATTTGTACTGATGGGCACCAGCGAGAGGACATGCTTGCTGGTATTAGTTAAAGATTTCAGGATGGTTGTTTTCCCCATATCTTGGTTTTGATTGAAACCCCAAATACATTTGGCTAACCACATTTCCTTTTAATTTCTGAACATGTATTTATTTTTAGGGAAATGTAATCTATGCATCTCTGATTCATTCACAGTTTCACCAAAATGTTGGGTGCTGGAAGTTGGGCATTTGTTGAAGGATGACTCTTAAAGTCTTTTAAAAATAAAAAAAAATGAACCCTGCCCACCATCTCTTTAGTGTCCTTAGAAATTGGAAGCTGCTTTTTTCCAATATCTGTATAAAATTATGGCATATGTGCACAATTCACATAATTCAAAAAAAAAAAAACCTGAAAAGGGTTGAATTTGAGTTGAAACTCATAACCTGTGATTTGTGAGTGGTTTTAAACTTGGCAAAATGTGCGTGTGTGCGTGTGTGTGTGTGTGTGTGTGTGTTTTCCCTGTCCTTGACTGACAGTGAAAGCTCACAGTCTGCCACAGGAATCTGGGGAGTTGACAAACTATGCTTTTTCCAGACATGGGACTATCCATCTCCAACACTTCCATAAATGAACTACTTCCTTGACTCTGCTTTCAGAACTGATAGGTTGAAATCTAGGAGGATGAGCAAAGAAAGGAAATCCAACAGCAAAGATAGGGAAGTTCCTTCTTCACCCCTCTCAACCCACCCAACTGCAGTTTCCTTGGCTCTTAAGAAGAAAAGATCCGGTGAAAATCTCAACTATGTTATCAGAGGTAATAACATCATTTCAGATAAGAAAGAGATTTACAAACTACACAAAGCCCTTCCTTTAAGATTGGGGCCAGTCAAGACTGGAGTTAAGAGGTCAGTGACCTGTTCACCTCGGGGATCATTTACATCTCAGCTTGATGGTCATTACAGATTGCTCTCCTCAGGTGCAAAGGGGAGTCATAACTCAAGGGAATTTTCTCATTTTGGATGTTCTGAACTCTGCTCCTTTGCCCCCATTTGAGGTCTCTGATTGCCCATTTGTTTATTGTACTTTGACTGTGTTATAGAGATCTTCAGTGGAGGTTAAGAGGGTGATTCAGTTCCTTTACTTGGACTTCTCTGCTGAAACCCCCTAAATAAGCTTATCAATTATAATGAAGACTTGAAGGAGAAAGGGGAGTGACACTAGCCACCTGTATACTGAAGACTAAAGTTTTTTTCACACAGGAGAGCACAAATGGAACTAGAAGGAGAACACAAAAAGTGGATTAGAAAAATCTCTTTGAATCTATGGACTTCAAATTGCCAAATGTGGCTGCCAGAAAGTACAAAGGGTGGCTAAGAGGAGTGGCATAAATATGGTAAGAGTAAACAAAGCAGGCCAGATTCTGCTGATGACAACTTCTGTTGGTGATCAGTATGGTAGTCTTATAGTAAGGCCATGTTATGTGAAAATTCACTGAAGGAAGTGGAGCTGCTTAGCCTGGGGGAAAAAAAAAAAAAAAGACAAAGGGAGAGTAGGGGATGATAGCTGTCTTCAAGTATTTGAAGTTTTCTCTTGTGAAAAAAAAATTATACTTGGCCATAGGGATGGGAAGGAGGTAGGAATGAAATAAAGAAAGAGGAAGGGAAGGGAGGAAGGGAGAGAAGGAAGGAAAGAAGGAAGGAAGGGAGAGGGAGGAAGGAAGGAAAGAAGGAAGAAAGGACGGAGGGAAGAAAATTGGCATTTATTAAGTTTCAGCTATGTGCCATTACACTAAGCATTTCACAAATATTATCTTGTTTTATCTTTGCAACCATCCTGGGAGATATGTTAAATGATTATTCTCATTAAGTGACTTATCCAGAGTCACAGGAAGTATATGAGACTGGATGTATTCTCAGATCTTCCTGCTTGCAGGCCTAGCATTCTATCCAGAAAAGAAATGTATCAAAGTTGCATGAATTTGGGCACATCTGGAATATTTGGACAAACTTGGGCAGCTGAATAATTTGGAGACATCTTTATTTTATACAAACTAAAAATATATTTGACTCCATCTCTTGGTCACTAAAACTCAACACTAAAAGCTCTTTTCTCTGAATCCTACAAAAATGTTTTTGAGAAACTACACAAGAACTTTCACCGATTTCCATTGTTATTTCTCTGTATTTTTGAAATGTGTAACCTGAAAATTATAAATATCCATTCTTTTTTATAAGAGAACATTTAAAGTCCTCTGCAAGTATCCTGAGTCATCCTATTCACTACCATCCAAGATAGTTGAATGTGAATTATCTAAATGTAGAAAGAATATTTAAATTGAGCTCTAAAATGTGAAGGCAGTTAGGTGGCACAATGGATAGAGTGCTGGGCTTGGAGTCAAGAAGACTTTTCTTACTTGGAGAAACTGATATAAACTAATGCTAAATGAAGTTAGTAGAACCAAGAGAACACTGTACACAGTGGCAACAAAATCATGTGATGATTTGATAGTCATGTTCTTTTCAACAACGAGGTGATTCAGGTAAATTTGAATGGACTTGTGATAGAGAGAGCCATCTCCATCCAGAAAGAAGACTGAATGTGGATTATTACATAGTATTTGCACCTTTGTTATTGTTTGTTTGCATTTTATTTTCTTTCTCATTTTTTCCTTTATGATCTGATTTTTGTTGTGCAGCATGATAAATGTGGAAATATGTATAGAAGAATTATATATGTTTAACGTGTATTGGATTGCTTGCTGTCTAGGGGAGGAGGTGGGATGAAGGGAGGGAAAAAAAACTTGGAACATAGGGTTTTGTAAGAGTGAATGTTGAAAACTATCTTTGCATGTATTTTGAAAATTAAAAGCTATTATTAAATTTTTTAAAAATAAAAATACATAATTGCAATTTAAACTAGTAAGCACTTAATATATGCTTGTTAATTGAAATGGATCATAAGCACTGTAGGGATGTGTATAGTTTGTTGATGAAGTAATTGTCAAATATTAAATTATTTGAATGGTGATAAAATGTGGTCTGATGTAAAAAATTTATGAAATTAAAAAAAATACTTCTCTTTCTGATTTCAAATCTGGTCCCTGACACTAGTGACCTTGGGTAAGCCACTTAATCTTGTTTTCCTCAGTTTCCTCATCTGTAAAATGAACTGAAAAAGGAAATGGAAAAACACTCCTATATCTTTGCCAAGAAAACCCCAAATGGAGACATGAAGAGTGGGAAATGATTGAACAAAGACAAAAAAAAAAAAAAAAAAACTTGGACACTTAATGGTGCAGTGCATAGAATGCAGGCCCTGGAAAGAATTGAGTTCAAATTCAGACTTAAATACTTAAATAGGCAAGTTACTATTATATGCCTCAGTTTCCTTGGGTATAAAATGAACTGGAGTTGGAAATGGCAAACCACTTCAGTATCTTTGCTAAGAAAATCCCAAAAAAGTCCCAAAGAGTCAGATAGGACTGAAAAAAAAAAAACCAGTTAACAAAAATAAAATATGGAGGAAACATGGCATAATAGATAGAAATAGTCTTCCTATATCTGTTACATTTCCTGTGTAACCCTGGACAAGTCACTTAATTTGCCATTGCTCGATACTCCAGAGTGCACCCTGAATCAGATTAAAATATAATTGGAAAATATTTAACAAAATAAATAAAAATAATATAATACATATATAAGGTTAATATGCAGCCTTCAGGCATTCTTATTGTATGTTTTAGTAGCCCCTGTATCTATTTCAGTTTGACAGTACTGCTTTAGGCAAAATAACTCTCCACCATAAAATACTGAGAAAGGTCCAATCTGTTATTATTCATCTGTTCCCAGTGATGTCTGACTTTTTGTGACCCCATTTGGGGTTTTCTTGGCAAAAATACTGGAGTGGTTTGTCATTTCCTTCTCCAGATCATTTTCCAGATGAGGTAACTGAGGCAAACAGAATTAAGTGACTTGCCTAGGGTCACATAGCTAGTAAGTGTCTGAAGTTAGATTTGAAGTCAGATACTGACTCCAGGCTTGGTACTCTATCCAATAGCCATTCATTCATTCTGTACAAGTAGAAAAAAAGTTTCTTTACCCCCAAATCCTCTATACATACATATTACAGGGCCAATCCTTATATTTATCTAACATTAATAGAATAGTTTGAGAGCATCTCAATTTATATATTTTTGTAAACTTTAAAACTTAAATACAAAATGAAAAAAAATTAGTATGTACACATCAGACCATAAGAGAGGATTCGATATGATACAATTTTTATTTCAAGAAAACTTATATGAAAATGTTACACATTTTTTTTGTAGCTGCTCAGCTTCTCTGTACTTTCTTGTTGGTTTTGTTTTATTCTCTGCTGTGTACTTTTTACCTTTTTTTCCCACTCCCTTCCATCACCATTCTAAAGAAGGCTACAATTAAGTGTGAAGAAACACACAAACACACACAGGCACATACATAAACACATACATGTTTATACTCATAGACATATAAGTAAAACTATGCTATACTCCTTTTCCTCCTATTTTCTGAATGTGGATAACATCTTCCTTCATAGGTTCAAGTTTTTCCATGTTTTTCTAAATTTACTAGCTCATCATTTCCTACACCACAGCAATATTCTAATCCAATCATATCCTGAGAGTTTGTCTATGAAAATCTCCCTTGCTTTACCTAACCATGCACAATATTACTATAATTATTTAGATTTGAATTTATATAAAAAGGGTTTTATTTTTATGTTCATATAGATCCTATGTTTATTTTAGGAGATGTATGCTAATGTATTTTACACTGCTGTAGATAGTTTAAATGATCTAAAATAATATTGAATAATATTGCTGACAAATAGTTTAGTTTCTTTATTTTTCATTTTTGATTAAATCTATTTTAACTTTAACTTTGAGATCATGATTTCTATCCCTGCTTTTTTTCACATACTAAATTCTACTTCTACAATTTATTTCATCTTTGTGGATATTTCTCATTTTTGTAGTGTCTCTTAAAGCAACACATTATTGAATTAAAATTTTTACTCTGGTTTCTGTGGTATGGGTAAATTTGTCCCATTCACAGTCTAAGATATAATTTCTTATTGGGTATTTTTCTTTATTTTCCTTCTCACTCTATTTACCCTATCTCTCCTTACTCCTCTGCTTTACTTCTACCTTTTATCTTGTCCTCCTATTCCTTAACCTGTTTCCCCCTTCAATAATTTCTCCCTTATCCCCTCCCCTCACTCTATCTCCTTGACTTTTTATTTATTTCTGAATTTGGAAAACATATCCTTCTAGATTTTGTTTTTATGATTTCTTGTTGTCTTAGAACACTGTTAGCTTTCTTTTGTCCAGTTTTAATTTTCAATGAATTATTTTCTTTCTTGAATTTTTATTCTCTATTTTTGAGTTTTTATTTCCAGTTGATTGACTTTCTTTTTCATAATTTTCTTGATTTTCTTCAATTGCTCTCATTTTTTTCTAATTTTCCTCAGTTTTTCTCATTTGATTTTTGAGGTCCTATTTAAGTTCTTCCAAAAAACTCTTTTTATTTGCTGTTTCTCATTGAAAAAGGAGTAGCTTTTGAAAGCTTTACCATCTTCCTCTGAATATGAACCCAGATCTTCTCTATTCCCATAGTAACTATCTATGGTTGAGTTCATTCTTCTTTGGTTACTTTTATTTATTTTTGTTTTATTTTGTTTTTAGCAGCTATTAATATAATTAAATTGTAATCCCAAGGCATGGAAAATGCCCTGAGCCGCAGGTCTTTCTTACTATTATTTTCTAAGGTCTTTCTCAAGCCCCATCCTCTCCACCCTAAGTCACAGCTAGGGCCATCAGCCATCCATTCTGCAAATTATTTTTCTCTCTATTGAACCTCCTGTAGCTGCAAACTACAGCTGTTCTCTGTGCCCTAGAACTGAAACAAGGGACTCTGGTCTCCTGTATGCACCCACAATCAAAAGAGTTTCTGTCCCCTTGAAACTGTATTCATCAGGTTTGTGCCAGCTCCTCCCTGTAGCTACAGCCTGGGATGTGTCTGATTTCCATAACTGTACTTGGGGTCCCTCAACAGTGGAAGGTCATTCACACTTCTAGTATTTAGTAATCAGAGCCCCCCTACTGTTGACAAGATGAAAGTCTCTAAGACTGAGGCTGCCTTTCAACCCAACTGCCCAAGAAATGGTTATTTCTGATTCTTCAGAGTTGGCCTGGAGATATTTACACTTCACTCAAGTCAAACCTTTGCCCCCTGGAAGTCAATTCTTTCCTGGGGTCTTCTCAAATTGTCTTAGGAAGACAATTCCTTTACCTCTGTTTTTATGTCTGTTCTCTGAGATAATGTTCTCATTTTTTTCTGGGGGAAATTTGGAAAGCCAAAAGTTCTCTGACCTATTCTTCCATGTTCTCAGAATCCTTTCTGAAAGCCTTACTATTTTTATTGTAATCATATAGTAATTGTACTTTTTACTTCAACTATTCTAATCATCTATTTCAATTTAATGGGATATAAATTCAGAAGTATAAGGAACCATTCCTTTTACCAGTATTTGCCCAGTCAAGACCTCTTATTTTATATATAAGGGAGAAAAGGTAACTTATCTACCCAAGTTATATGGGTAGTAAAAAGCAGAGTTAAGATTTGAATCCAGGTCTGTTGATCTGCAATCAACAGATTCCAAATCCAGAACTCTTTCCACTACACAATACTGCAACAAAATTATGATTGGGTTGGCTTTGATTCATCTGTACAAACCAAATAAACAAGTCATGGCAGACCAAATTCCTTGGGTCTGCCATGCCACAATTGTTTTTATTGGAGAGAGCTAATGTTGTAGCATGAGCTAATGTCCAACTTATGATCCAGGACTTATCTATTATTCCATTTAAGGAAAATACCAGATAATACCAATTCTATAGTACTCATTTAACTTTACAAGGTCAATCAGGAAAGACATAATCACAAAATGAGAAGTATATTCCCACAACTGGGGAAGGAATTATTTGTTTTGTTTTCTATTGAACATTATAAATCAGACAGCCAAAGCCTTAGGCTAATGTGCAAAGTATTAGTTGTACTATATACACAGGCTTTGGAGGAATAAGTTAATTCTAAAAATAGTCAAGCGACTTCACCTTCAAAGACAGAGAAATAAGGAAGAAAGAGCTCCTCAAATGAGTCAAGTTTTGAATGCTTATCCATAGATAATCTCACAGATGCTGTGTTTTCCTTGCTAATTTTCTCAGAATGAATGTGGCTCACTATTACTGTGGGACTTCACAGACTTACACTTTATATGTAGTTCTATTGATCTAGGCTTTAGTAGGTTTCCTGAGTTTCACCATCAAAGAATATTGTTCATCTATGTAGAATATCAGGCTTTGGATATAAGAAACAATGGAAAAGTTGCCCTATCCCCTTTCTAAAGTACCCCATTCTTCAGCTGTCATAGGGTATGAAGTTTAACCTTTACAAATTCACTTTTTTAGAAGTTCTTTTTTCAAATATAAATGTCTTTGGGAAAAGTAATGCAATTTTAACACTTTACAATGTATCAATTTAACTAGAGATTCTTTTTCCCCCTTCTTAGATGGGTGAGATCAAGAATAAGAATTCTGATAAAAGGGAGTATTGAAAAAAAAAATTCTGGACCTCAGGGCAGTGCCAGTGAAGGTAGTCTCAATGTAACAGGAAAAAAATTCAGGACAGTATAAATATACTGTCAAGAAACCAGGGGAGATTAAAAAAAAAACAGAAAAGAGATGTAAAAGGATTCCAAAGCTTTACCTAACCTATGTCACATTTCTAAGTCAGTCCTGCATCTGACCATATTTATACCACTTTTAGAAATTAAAAAAATAGACTAAAATATGGATGTTATTAGGTGGAAATCTGTCACCTACCATATTTGCAAAGATTTTACATAGGTTATATGAAAATATCTTTATGTACATCATGATGTGACTTGTCCATGGATATTTTAAAATGAAACAATTATTGATATTGACAAGTATTATTATTTATGAGGTCATCTTATATTTAGAAGCTCCATTATTTATAAGAATAAGCCTGATGTCAGTGTGGACACTGAAAATGACTCACAGATGCTGTGTTTGCCTTGCTAATTTTCTCAGAATGAATGTGGCTCACTGTTATTGTGGGACCCCACAGACTTACATTTTATATGTAGTTCCATTGGTAGGTTTCAGTAGGTTTCCTGAGTTTCACCACAAATAATATCACTCATTTATATAGAACTTGGACTTTGGATATTTGAATCTTCCAGTTCTACAAAGATGTTCACAATAAGCTCCATAGAACATTTACCTATAGCTTTCAGAAACTGGCATTAAACTCTGTACCTTTCAGATCACAATGAAATAGTAGTCCTAACCCACCAGAATTTGTCCTGCCTGTTACTGATTTTCTAGATGGATCAGAAAAAGCACTTCTGGCATTAGCAAGGACAAAATAATTACCCATATTAAGGACTGCTTTTAAGAATTCTTTGAGTTATGGATGAGAAAACTGAGAGATCCAAATGTTAAGAGTCCATTCCAAAGTCGCATAATAAGCAACTATTAGGGTTGAGATCAAAACTTCTATTATTTTCTGAAATTACTAAATCCCAGATGAGTTTGGTAAAACAGAACAATTTGGTTTAAATAGCTGATTCAAGTAAAAAAGCAAAGATGAAACTAACTACTGAACTATTGGAATGGAATGAAAATTACCTAAATTTCAACTCAAGGAATAAGCAAGGATATAGCATGAAATAAGCATGGGCCTATATCAGGCTCATCTTCCAAGAACTGATCAAACTTGGAAGGCAAGGCAGTACTTCAGAGAACCACATCTTTAGCTTAACATATTCTAGTCCTTCAGAGTACTGATAGGAAACTCTCATATATGCAAACTAAACAGATCAGTTTTTATATTAACAACATTTTTAAGAGAATACTTGGAGAGGATTTTGGAAAGATGATGGAGTAAATTGGTAAATTTCAAGCTCTCCTGATTTTCCCCACAAATAGAATAAATTTCCATCTCAGAGTGAACATAGACTGTTGAAAAATCAAGAAGATTTTGGGCAGAACACAGGTTCTCTTGATACAACTCCTGAAGATTTGAAGAAAGACTCCAGGTTTGGGAGTAATCTATCTGAAGTACAAACATCTCCAGATTAGCTCCACAGAAACATAAAATGGGGAAACCTAGGGCTAGTGGGGTGTGGCTGGAGTCTTATCAGGAACCACAGAGACTTTCAACTATTTGTTGAGTCTGTGAAGTGAACCTCAGTTGATTGGGAACACTAAGCCTAACTGTGCTGCTAAGATGTGGTCCTGGGAGAGAAGAGACCAGCACCCAGTGAGGGCAGAAACAGCAGGGCAAGGGCACTCATGACTGTGGGCACTTGCAGAAGGATGGAACTCTTGCTTTGAGGTTTCTGGTCCAAAGGGAAAGCTTAAAGGAAGCTTGAAGAATCATCCCACTACCCTACAATTCGAGATACCCTTCCTTAAAAAAAAAAAAAAAAAAAAGAACCAACAAAGAAGAAAGAACCCCACCATTGAAACATCATGGGAATATGGAAGACCAGAGTTCATCTTTAGAAGAGAACACTTTAATTTAAAAAAAAAAAAACCTTTTACCCCAAAGAGTAAGGTGAAATGGCTCACTGCCCCCCTCCCCCAAAAAATTTATAGAATAACTTAAAGAAGAATTTTAAAAATAAAATGAGAGACACTGAGGAAAAACTAATAAATAAATAAATAATGAAAACCATTATTATGAAACCAAAATTATGAAACAAAAGAGTTAACCAATTGGGAAAAAAAGTTTTTTTCAATAAAAATAAATAAAGATCAAAATAAATCTTTGAAAATTAGAATTGGGCAAAGAGAAGCCAGTGAAACTATGAGAGACTATGAAAGAAATAACAAAACACATTACAAAGAATGAGAAAATAGAACAGAATGTAAAATATCTTATAATAAAAATAACAGATCTAGAGAACAGATCAAGAAGAGAAAATATTAGAATATTTGGACTGCCAGAAAGTTGTGACCAAAAAGAGAACCTTGACACAATAATGCAGGAAATAATCCAATAAAATTGCCTTGTCACATGAACAAAATGCTTGTGGCAGCCCTTTTTGTAGTGGCAAGAAACTGGAAACTGGATGGATGCCCATCAATTAGAGAATGGCTAAATAAATTATGGTATATTAATGCTATGGAATATTATTGTTCTATAAGAAATGATCAGCAGATTGATTTCAGAAAGGCCTGGAGAGACTTCCATGAACTGATGCTAAGTGAAGTGAGCAAAACCAAGAGATCAGAAAGATTACATGATGATTAATTTTGATATACAGGGCGGCTCTTTTCAACAATAAGATGATTCAGGCCAGTTCCAATGGTCTTGTAATGAAGAGACCCATCTGCATTCAGAGAGAGGATTGTGGTAATTGAATTTGATCACAACATAGTTTTTTCACTCTGTTGTTTTTTGTTTGCATTTTGTTTTCTTTCTCGTTTTTTTCTTTTTTGATCTGATTTTTTTTGTGCAGCATGATAATTGAGGAAATATGTATATAAGAAATGCACTGTTTAATATATATTGGATTATTTGCCATCTGGGAGAATGGGGGGAAGGAAGGGAAAAAATTTGGAGCATAAGGTTTTGCAAGAGTGAATGCTGAAAATTATCCATGCATATGTTTTGAAAATAAAAACCTTTAATAAAAAAGGGAAAAAATTAAAATTAAATGACCCTAAAAAAACTGGGAAAAAAAAAGAAAATTGTCCTAGAATGATAGAATATTAAAGGAAAGTAGAAAAATCCACAGATCACCGCCCCCCAAAAAAAATCCTTTGTGAAAAACATACAGAAATATTGTTGCCAAATTTTAAAATCCCTAGATAAAAAGAAAATTTTGCAAGAAATAAGAAAAAATAACAATTCAAATATCCTGGAGCTACAATTAGAATTTTACAAGACTTAGCAGCTATAATAAAAGATCACAGATTCTGGAATCATATCTACCAACAATCAAAAGAACTAGGCCTGTGACCAAAAGTGTCATATCCAGCAAAATTATCTATAATTTTTGAATGAGAAAAAATGGATCGTAAACAAACTTGCAGATTTTCAGGACTTTCTATCAACCAAACTCAAATTTAAAAGAAAATTTAGCACATAAAAAGCCAATATCAAAGATCAATTTTAAGGAACTCAACATGGACAGACTGTTTAAACATGGACAAATTGTTTATGATTTTTTTGCATGGAGAATGTATATTATATATTTAAGATTCATATCAATAATAGGGTAGCTCAAAAAAAGAGATTGTCAGAATTAAAATAAAAATAATAATCGTCATATAAATGAGGTGCAGAGGAAGAATCAAAACAAAAGCATTAGAAGGGATAGGAGGGCTTGTAGTTCTAAAAACCTATTCACATTGGGAAATGGGTTCAATAGTCAATTCTGCATATATACCATGAAAGGTATTGTACCTTCCAGAATCTATAAAGAAATAAGAGGGGAGGGATGGATGGATGGGGAAGCAAAGAATACAAAAAGAAGACAAGGTGTAAAGTCCAAGCTAGCTCCCTGGAGGCCTCAAGATAGCCAGAGTCAGGATAAGCAAAAGTCCTTGGTCTTTAGGGGTAGAAGTGAAGGAGACAGACAAAACTGCCAAGAGTTTTGCCAAGGATCCCTCCTTGATTCTAGAGTCCAGAATCTCCACACTTTTCTCCTCCTTGTCCCCTGGCCAAGTGCAATTCTCTTGACTCTCACCCCACCCTCTAATCCTTACCTATGATTCTCTTAACCCCAAACATTGAGCCAGCATTAACTGTGAGAAGAGCAATTCCAAACATATGCTAAGAGTCATTGTGGAATAGGTAATTAGCCGTAAGTGCCTGGTTGTCTGATTCAAGCACACCTTTTAAGAGTTTCAGCCCTTTACAACAAAGGAGGGATCTTTGAGTAGGGGGGAGGTTAAGTAGTAGCAAGGCAAATTATGGAGCAGAATTTAATTGAAGAGTCAGCAGAGATAGGAAAGTGTGTATGATGTGTATTGTATGTATGTATGTATTTATATATCTACATATGTGTACATAAATTTATCTTTTCTTAACTGCCACTTCCTTTGGGGTACTGGGGGGAATGAAAGGGAGAAAGAAGAATAAAGTAAATAAGGTGTGCAGCAGAAAAGCAAAGAAAAATTTATAAAAAAGTAAAGAAAAAATGGACATACCTGAATATAATTTCTTCTACTAATATATATATTTTCTTAATCTAGTAATTTGTTGTTATATATTTTGAATCCTCCCTGATGTTTTGCTAGATACATGACAGTGTTCTCTTTTGTTTTGCATTATTTTGTTTTGTATTCCTTTTCTGTTTTTCTTTTTTTCTTACTCTGTTTTTTCAAATAAAGAATTTTTTTTTAAAGAAGAGAATACTTTTCCATTAAAGAAGCAACTTTCAAATTCCATGAGGTCTTACATTCTTTCTCACAGTGAAGAAAGATCTCTATTTGAGGTTTATAGTGAGGTTCCAATGTATAAAAAATCATTATTCTTTGAGTTGAATACAAAAATATCTGAATTTTTTCATTAAAACTGGAAAAAAAATGACTGGTAGGAAGAATAAAGAATATAGAACAGAACAAGTGAGACTTTAATCATTTTGGTTTCTATTGACAACCAGAATGAACAAAGACCTTACAAACTTGACCTTTGTATATCTATTGAAGGAAATGGAGGTGTTTAGCCTAGAGATGAGATGACTTAGAGGAAGGTAAAAGGATTTAGAAGACAGTTTTCTTCAAGTATTTAAAGTTCTATATTGTAAAAGGGACTTTGCCTTTATTCCATCAGGTCCTAAAAGGTAGGCTTAGAAGTTATTGATGGAACAATTTATTCTGTATTGCTTTCTGAATGATGTATTCATAATTTTATTTAATATAATTATTAGTAAAAGAATATGTTGTTTTTAGTTTTTCCCATCACTTTGTACTGCATCAAGATAATTAATCGTATCATTTTGTATTTATCATTTTCACAGAACAAGTACATTCAAATACATTAATGTATCATAATTTATTAGTCCTGGTCCTATTTTTATGTGTATAGTATATTACTAACTTTTCATTATTATAAGTAAATCAACATTGAATATTTTGCTATGTAGAAGTTCCCTTTACATTTTTTAACTAATAACGCGTGTGTGTGCGCGCGCGCGCGTGTGTGTGTGTGTATAAAAGTATCTCCTAAGTTATAAGGGATATTCAAGGAAGACTAGCACCTCTAAGTGCAAGAGCTTGATGAGCCCTTTTCAAGGTTGCTCATCCACTCTTGATGTCCACCAAGCTCTCAACTATCACCTGTGCTTCCAAGAAGATATGGCATGTACAGTAGACACACCCTGTAAACTTAGCAGGTATGCTAAAACCATAGACCTCAAATCCATTAGCAAATTAGGATATCTATACTTCAAGAATGTGAAGTCTTCTCCCATGGAATGCCCAGATGAGAATAATTTGTTCCAATGAAGATGGCCAAAGCAGTCATTGTTAAGCACTTAAAGACTGGTCAAACATTAAAGTCACCGAAGTCATTCACTATATCTTGGTCTATTGCCAGTCCTACTGATTTTTGTCTTCCCACTGGATTTTGACAACTGTGAAATGAGGATGAAGTTGATGACTTTGCACAACTCTGCCTTATTTAAATTCAATTTATCCATGAAAGGTCACCCTGCCATGTCATTGGTCCACTTTGAAAATGAAGGTGAAACCACATTACCACTCCAGTTGAATGTAAACCTAGGGTAGGGAAGAGGTGGGACTACAAGCATACTTCTTTTGTTGTACTTTGCTTTAGTGCATTTATTAAATACTACCTTTTTTTAAACAAATGAAAGGTTTGGTCAACCCTGCATCAGGTCAGTCTGTTAAAGTCATTTTTCCAATAGCATGTGCTCACATTGTGTCTGTATCACATTTTGGTAATTATAGCACTATTTCAAACTTTTTCACTATTATTATAGCTTTTCTGGCGATCTCTGATCACTGATCTTTACTGTTTCTATTATAATTGCTTTGTTACACCATAAGTTGTGCCCATATAAGAATGAAAACTTAATTGATAAATGCTATCTACAATTTCACTTCTCTATAAAGCCATTTCCCATCTCTCTCCCTTTCCTTGGGTCTTCCTGTTCTCTTAAACACAATATTGAAATTAGGTTAATTAGTAATCCTACAAAAATTTTTAAATGTTCAAGTGAAAGAAGGAGTCAATTGATTAGGCAGATTTCATTGTCTTATTTTAAGAAATTGCTACAGTCAACCCAGTCTTCAGCAGTGGCTTCCCTGATTAGTCAGCAGCCATCAACATTGAAGCAAGACCTTCCACCAACAAAAAAGATTAGGATAGAAAATAGTTAGCATTTTTAGCAATAAATTATTTTTAAATTGATGTAAATTTGAGCTATAATTGATTAGATATAAATTTTTAGAAATAATGCTATTGTATACTTAATAGACTATCATATAACATAAACATGAACTTTATATGCACCAAAAAGCCAAAAAAATTGTGTGATTTGTATTATTGTAATTTTTACTTTCTTGCAGTGCTCTGGGACCAAAACTACAATATCTCTAAGACCTGTTTTTAATTTTGTCTTTGTATTCCTAGCACCCGACTCATAATAAGTCCTTTTTGTTTGATTGGTTAATTGATTAAAAGTTGAATGATAGCATGCATATTTAGATTGGCTGGAAAGAAAAACTTCCCATCAACTCAAGCTGTCCAAAAGTGGAATGGGCTATATCAGGAAGAAGGACATCTCTTTATTAGAAATCTTCAGACAATGGCAAACTTATCAGATTATGTGGTGGAGAGAATTCTTAAGCATAATTTGGATAAACCTAGTTTCTGAGGTAACTTGTAATTCTAAGAAATTTTTTAGCTACCCAAATAATATGCTCCATACAGTACCTAAGTCTTACCAGTAACTTCTAGTATAAACCATTCATTGTTACTAAGATGAACAGTTCACTTATAAGCTCTGTTCCTATATCAGATATTCAAAGAACTCCCCAAATGAATTTCATTCTTAATTCAATTAGATACCCTTGCTGCTTTTGAGCATGCTAAACCTTTTAGAGTTTTCTTTGGGGATTAAATACATACTTTACTAAGTAAACAGATTACTTAGCATCTTGTGGTATGAAAACAAACAAACAAACAAAAAAAAAACTCTGAAAGATGCCTTTATTTTTAAAAAATGCATTTAACCATGTCCATATGTGACACAGGCCACCTCAGTGGTACCACTCTTTTATTTTTTAAATTGCAGCTGAAGAAAGATTATAAATGTCAGTTTTTAATGGGACCCTGAGGAAAAAAGGGGGAAGAATACTTTGAATATTTAAAATTATCAATTGAATGGAAACTAATGTTGTTAATGGGAGATATTTACAAACAGGCAAAAAACAGGAAGACTTTAAAAGGAGGGAAAATAGATAAAAAGCAAATCATATTGACCTCTTTCTAGAAAAAGGACCAAGGACCTGATCTATTATCAAAACTCCTACTTCCATATGTCTTTTTAACATATAGGATAATTAATTCACATATTGAATTACTTTTACCTGAGTGATACCACATGTTGCATTGGACCAATCAGGTATCAAAGGCTGATAAAAAAGGCCAGGTGCAAAAGGGAGTGGTCCAGATACTTAATAGCTGGTTCTTGTCTTTGCCACAGTATTTCAGAACCAATTCCTCAACCACAATATTGAAGGTATCTCATATTGAATCTTTACTCCATAATTTTTAGTACAAAACCAACCTCCTAGTTGCCAATTGTCATTAAATGGCTCAAAATCTTTTTAAAAAAGGATTTTAGTTAGCCTCTTCACCTTGCTAATGGAAAAAATTACCAGGGAAGTTCAAATCCCCTAAGTCATTTTGCCAAAATAAGAATTGTGGTAATGGTCAAGACTTTAAATAATCAATTTCCAGTCTCCCAGTACCTAGTTCTGCTTGACTCAGACAAGAACCCTCTAAAAATTCAATAAGCTTAGCTGATTTGCATACCCCCTTTCCACTGGGAATCCCTGAAAAGACCCCTGACCTATAACTATGCCCTTCTTGATATATTTACAAACAAAATAATTGGTTTCATTGACTTGATTTCCATTGATTCCATTCTCTTGATGTTATGTCTTGTGGCACTACTCCATACTTGATTCTAGATCTTCCTCAAATGATATTAAAATATCCTCTCTCTTTTCTCCTGATATCATCAAAGCTATTCATCATCCCTGCCTTCCCATCACCAGCGCATCTACTGTTGTTATCAACATTTCCCTGTTGACACAAACCCAGAAAACAAAGAAATAAGAAAATGATTACAATTAAGGTCATACTAGATGGAATTGGTAGAAAGGTTACATGAAATGTTTCCAGGTGAATAAGGACTGAAAAAAAGAAATTGCTTGGAATATTCGGAGAAAAGGAATCCTGGAAAAACAAGGATTTCAAGAAAAAAACCAAGCAATATAGGAATGTTGAATAATATTTAAAGTAGTTCTGACCTAGAACCAAGGGCTGTATCTTGAGCCTGATCTAGAATGACCTTCTTTTTCCCCAAGAACCTTATTTTCCACAAGGACTGATATCTACAAATGATAGTTTAGCTGACCTGAGCTAAAATTTAGGATAAAATTCCCTCGTGTGTTATCTATGTCAATTCAACAAATATTTGTTATGTACTTACTATATATCAAGTATTATGTTAAGCACTAGACATTTTTTAAAAGGCAAGAACAATACCTACCATTAAAGAACTTACAATCTAGTTGGGGAGACAATCTATGAAAAACTATTGACATACAAGATATCTGGGAAGGAATGTTTCTTAGCTTTTCTAATATGAGTTGTTTCCATGTCTAAAATGACTACCTATATTTGACCTATGGTTATAAAAAACTGTTTATGGAGCATCAACTATGCTCTAAGATTACTATCAGAGAAATAATGTACATTTTTGTATTCTAAACAGTTGACTAGGAATGTAATATCTGGAGAATTCATCACAGAAGAGAAACACCACAGGACTAGGCTTCAGTTTTACATCTCTAAAGATTCATGGTATTTAGAGTGGGAAGGAACTTTAGAAGGGGTCAGATAATACATTTTTTTCTGATGACCAAACTGAGATCTAGAGAGAGATAAAAAGTCAAGGTCACAAAGTCCTCAAGGTCACATATATAGTAAAGCATAGCATCTAGATTAAAACATAGGTTTTTGATACTAAATATTTAATCCTTTCTCTTTACTCAACTGTCTTGCAGAAGAAAATCCCCCCTAATCATTTAAGTTTAATCCTCAAACTTTTTTATGTCATACATCCCTTTGATAGTCTATGGGCCCCTTCTCAGAATAATGTTTTTATTTAATTGAAGGAAATACTAAATTTCAGTATTCAGTAAATGTTACTGAAAATAAAGATATCATTTTTTTCTTATCCAAGTTTATGGAGCCCCTGAAATCTAGAAGTAAACCCTTTGAAGAAGGGTCTGAACCTATGTTAGGAATCCATGGTTTAGGTGATATATCGACTGATCACTGAGAAATCTGAGAAACATTCTATTTGAAGGACCCTGGGTAGTTTTATTATTGGAGTTGCCAACTCAAAGTCATACCCTACAGACAACTTGTAACCAAGGGGTTCTTTATTGATTTTTAAAACTTCTCTAAATATTTAATAATAAAGAACTACTTTTGCATAAACTTAATAAAACTTTATATTTTGCTAGGGTTAAAGAAAGAGCAAACCCTTCCCTGTAGCTCTCAGTCTTGAGCTGGGGTGTTCCTTTTTCTTTTGGCTGGCCTAATGTTCTCCTTTGTCCTTTGGTTCCCACACCACTGCACCATCATAATCATTCTTTTGACCAGCTGCGCTGGGTCCTAGCCCACCCACCTTTTCTGAGGTCACATGAAGTGGGAGACAGAGGAACTCAGAAGTCCCTGCTCAGGCAGCTGCTCAAGTTAATGAGAGAGAGTATAGTTTCCATAATTTCAGTTATCTGGAGTACATTTTCCCCTAGAGGTTTGGATCTGGTTCAGTTTCCGTTTTGGGCATAGGTTCAAACCAGTTGTTATTTAATCCATTCTGTGTTGCCTTTCCCTCATGTTCAGGCTGACCAACTACTTAGGAGGAGAGATCCTAGCTAAAGAGCCTTGTCTGAAAATGTAGGTTCCATCTTTAGTCTACCCTTATATCCTGTGTCCAAGTGTAGCAAGTACATTAAGTCCATCAATTTTTAGTAGTGTTTTTTTCCCAGCCAATGTTTTTTAGTACTCAGAACAGCTAACTCAGTGGAAGAACTTCCCCAATATTCTCATTTCTCCATTCCTATAATCCCACGATTGGCTGGATGTACAGCAATAAAGCATAAGGGGAAAGAGATAGTATAAATGCCATATTGGGGGCCATTTATAAATCCAAGATTTTTCCCACTGGCTGCTCTTGATGTTTCTAATCTGTAGATGATCACCAAGGTTAGATTACTATCTCAGAGTTCTATTAGTTGGCTAGTGACAGCTGCCTCTATAACTTTCTTCCCATTCTCACTTTCTAAAGCTTTACTGTAGTCATTGAGTCAAAAGAGATAATTCAAACATCCCTACTCTGAAAAATTATCTAAATGCATAGATTTATTATATTTGGCTCACATTGTCCATGTTCAAAGAATTCAGCAATGATCTGCTTGGAAGAGGGTGTGTGACACATCATAATTCCAAGAAGATATGTAATAAGGATAAAGTTTTATTTAGCCAGCCAATACTGATCTTTGGTTAAATAAAGATTTATATGGCAGCATGACATATGGATTGACAATGTACCAAGGAGGATTTTTCTTCAAGTTTAGCACATACTATCTATGTGACCCTGGGCAAATTGTATAGTTTACCTGAACCAGTCTCCTCATCTATAAAATGAAGGTCTCAGATTAAGTGGCATCTGACCTCTCTTCCAGATCTAAATCTGGAACCAATAACCTTGACTTGTCTCAGGAAATCTTTTAAGTTTCAGGGCAGTAACTGACCTATGTTGAAAACCTCAATGGTAAGAGGAAGTTTCATTGGTAGTTCACTGGTCCAGGTTCTACCCACCCCCTACCAGTTAAAAAAAAATCATAAGCTTGTGCAAAGTACCAAAGACAACACCAATTTTTTGACCCCAAAATAGATAAGTTCTTTCTGAAATTATTTTGGCACTATTGTGTATCTATACAAATTGTTTCTGCCCATCTCCCTTTTGGTTCTTTCTTGTAGGAAATCAAAATATTTCTCTTAAAAGAAGCATACCCCATTTCTGCCATTGTTCATTGCTGCAAATAGGGGGACTTGAAAATTTTTACCTACTCTCTTCATTTCTTCCTCTTGTTGCACATAAACATTAACTGTGTCTTGGCCTGAGTTGTGACAAGTGTCACATTTGCCAAAGATCTAATTAAGGATCCTTCCCCATGAAAAAGTTAACATTTTCACATCACTAATCCCAAAAAGACAAGACTCCCCTCTTTTTTGACACCATCACTTCTCTGATGAAGAAATGGAATTGCAGATTTTAGTAGATAAATAAAATGTGCAAATTGTTTAAAAATACATTTCCTCTTTTGAAATGAGTAAACACAGGTGTTCTGTACCTGCTCTTGCAGTTGTTGACTGCTTGTCTTTTTCTTTTTTTAATAATCTTTTTTCCATTCACCTCAGTTCACCTCACTGTCAAAATGATTCTTATTTTAAGGAATCATCACCTAGAGTTTGTTTTATACTCAGTATTTGATTTATTAATCATTTTCTACAAGATACCAGCTTTGTGAAGTTATATGTTTCCTATGCTGTGATAAAAGATTGCTCAACAGGAATAACACAAGAAAACCCTCTGACTTGATTGGAAAGAACATTACCCAAGACTTTTGTTTTTCCTTCCTTTTCTCAATAGACATGTTTATCTAAGTGTGTTAAATTTCAGTGAAAATGTGCATCAGGCACTTATATAGCTGCCAGAAGAAGACATAAATATGTTGATAGGATTTTGGTTGAGATAATATATGTGACAGTTCTTTGGAAACTAGAAAGCAAAATATGAATGAATGTCAACTTCTTGTTTACATATTTAAGAAATAAATACATCAAGTGCAATGTCCAGTAACTAATGCTTTAGAACAACATAGTGTGCTATACCTTTAATGAGAGAATATTATAATTAAGGTTAAAACCCCATGGGTCATGCTATCTACTCTGTCATTGAATCTTTATTACTTTTATACTTCTCCAGTTGCCCTAAAGAAGATTTCTCTTATGTGTGTTCTCTTCCAATTAGAATATAAGTTCTCTGAGAGCAGAGACAGTGTCATTTTTCCTTTTTGTTTCCCCAATGATAAGCAAAATGTTTGGTACATGGGAAGTCCTTAATAAATGTGTTGTTGTGGTTTTCATTCCTTCATTCACATCTCCAGTTCAAGGCTTTTTCATTCAAGAGAATTCCTCAATTGAAGTCACATGTTTGAAAAGTATAGTACCCCAAGACATTGATATTTGAAAGTGGTATCATTAACAAAGTGACACATATATTAGAATCCCCAAGGGACCCAGTAAGTCTTTAGTCCTTTCCAGAGTAGCCATTCATGTAACCTGTTTACAGATTAGTCTATATCTTGTGTACCAGGCCATCATTTGTGGTTATCTCTACATTCCCAATATATCATTCCATATCTGACTATCATTGGTTAAACTGTTTTTCTACTGCTGGTTTTTTTTTTTTTTTAATTAAAGCTTTTTATTTTCAAAACATATGCATGGATACTTTTTCAACATTAACCCCCTGCAAAACCTTGTGTTTTTCCTCCCTTTCCCTTACCCACTCCCCTAGTTTGTTGTAATCCAATATATGTTAAACATGGTAGAAATATATGCTAAATCCAATATATGCATACATATTTATACAATTATCTTGCTGCACAAGAAAAATCAGATCAAACAGGAAAAAAAATGAGGAAGAAAATAAAATGCAAGCAAACAACAACAAAAAGAGTGAAAATGCTATGTTGTGAACCACACTCAGTTCCTATACTCCTCTCTGTGGGTCTTCTGCTGTTTCTATACAGGAGTTTATGTAATTATCAAATGACTGAGGTTCTTTATTAAATGGGTCTAAAATTCTCTTTCCTCCATCTGTTTTATAAATCCTAAAGTGCTAGAAGGACCAGTAACAACCATAATTTAAGATTTTTCTCCTTAAATTGATTTAATTTAATTTAGCAAATATGTATTAAGCACTGTGTTGGGTACTGAGACTCAGCCAATACCTATACTTCATTAGCAATGAGGATTTTCTTTTTTATATTCAGCAGTGATTTTATGTTCATAGTTGAGAGACAGAAGAATACTAAACTAGAAATGAGGAGAAATGAGTTCTGCCAGTAACTGACTGTTTAAAGTTGAACCAGTCATCTTACCTCTCTGGATCTCAATTTTCTGCTCTGAAAGAATGAGGTCATTGACCTAGAGGAGCACCGAGATCCCTTTTAGTTCTAAAATTATATGATCTTAAATTAGAGGAACATAGGATAGTTTACCTCTCAGACCTGTGGAAGGGGAAGGTCTTTATGACCAAAGCAGAACTAGAGATCATTACTGATCACAAAATAGAAAATTTCGATTATACCAAACTGAAAAGTTTTTGCACAAACAAAACTAATGCAGACAAGATTAGAAGGGAAGCAATAAACTGGGAAAATATTTTTACAGTCAAAGGTTCTGATAAAGGCCTCATTTCCAAAATATATAGAGAATTAACTCTAATTTATAAAAATCAAGCCATTCTCCAATTGAAAATGGTCAAAGGATATGAACAGACAATTCTCAGATGAAGAAATTGAAACTATTTCTAGTCATATGAAAAGATGCTCCAAGTCATTATTAATCAGAGAAATGCAAATTAAGACAACTCTAAGATACCACTACACACCTGTCAGATTGGCTAAGATGACAGGAAAAAATAATGATGATTGTTGGAGGGGATGTGGGAAAACTGGGACATTGATTCATTGTTGGTGGAGTTGTGAACGAATCCAACCATTTTGGAGAGTAGTTTGGATCTATGCTCAAAAAGTTATCAAACTGTGCATACCCTTTGATCCAGCAGTGTTACTACTGGGATTATATCCCAAAGAGATTATAAAGAAGGGAAAGGGACCTGTATGTACACGAATGTTTGTGGCAGCCCTTTTGTAGTGGCTAGAAACTGGAAACTGAATGGATGTCCATCAGTTGGAGAATGGCTGAATAAATTGTGGTATATGAAAATTATGGAATATTACTGTTCTGTAAGAAATGACCAACAGGATGATTTCAGAAAGGCCTGGAGAGACTTACACTAACTGATGCTGAGTGAAATGAGCAGGACCAGGAGATCATTATATACTTCTACAACAATACTAGATGATGACCAGTTCTGATGGATCAGGCCATCCTCAGCAACGAGATCAACCAAATCATTTCTAATGGAGCAGTAATGAACTGAACTAGCTATACCCAGAAAAGAACTCTGGGAGATGACTAAAACCATTACATTGAATTCCCAATCCCTATAGTTATGCACACCTGCATTTTTGATTTCCTTCACAAGCTAATTGTACAATAATTCAGAGTCTGATTCTTTTTGTACAGCAAAATAATGTTTTGGTCATGTATACTTATTGTGTATCTAAGTTATATTTTAATATATTTTAACATCTACTGGTCATCCTGACATTTAGGGGAGGGGGGGGTAAGAGGTGAAAAATTGGAACAAGAGGTTTGGCAATTGTTAATGCTGTAAAGTTACCTATGTATATATCCTGTAAATAAAAGGCTATTAAATAAAAAAAAAACTAATGCAGACAAGATTAGAAGGGAAGCAATAAACTGGGAAAATATTTTTACAGTCAAAGGTTCTGATAAAGGCCTCATTTCCAAAATATATAGAGAATTAACTCTAATTTATAAAAAATCAAGCCATTCTCCAATTGAAAAATGGTCAAAGGATATGAACAGACAATTCTCAGATGAAGAAATTGAAACTATTTCTAGTCATATGAAAAGATGCTCCAAGTCATTATTAATCAGAGAAATGCAAATTAAGACAACTCTAAGATACGCTACACACCTGTCAGATTGGCTAAGATGACAGGAAAAATAATGATGATTGTTGGAGGGATGCGGAAAACTGGGACATTGATGCATTGTTGGTGGAGTTGTGAACAATCCAACCATTTTGGAGAGTAGTTTGGAACTATGCTCAAAAGTTATCAAATTGTGCATACCCTTTGATCCAGCAGTGTTACTACTGGGATTATATCCCAAAGAGATTATAAAGAAGGGAAAGGGACCTGTATGTGCACGAATGTTTGTGGCAGCCCTTTTGTAGTGGCTAGAAACTGGAAACTGAATGGATGTCCATCAGTTGGAGAATGGCTGAATAAATTGTGGTATATGAAAATTATGGAATATTACTGTTCTGTAAGAAATGACCAACAGGATGATTTCAGAAAGGCCTGGAGAGACTTAACTGAACTGATGCTGAGTGAAATGAGCAGGACCAGGAGATCATTATATACTTCAACAACAATACTAGATGATGACCAGTTCTGATGGATCAGGCCATCCTCAGCAACAGATCAACCAAATCATTTCTAATGGAGCAGTAATGAACTGAACTAGCTATGCCCAGAAAAAGAACTCTGGGAGATGACTAAAACCATTGCATTGAATTCTAATCCCTATATTTATGCACACATGCATTTTGATTTCCTTCACAAGCTAATTGTACAATAATTCAGAGTCTGATTCTTTTTGTACAGCAAAATAATGTTTTGGTCATGTATACTTATTGTGTATCTAAGTTATATTTTAATATATTTAACATCTACTGGTCACCCTGCCATCTAGGGAGGGGAGGGTAAGAGGGAAAATTGGAACAAGAGGTTTGGCAATTGTTAATCCTGTAAAGTTACCCATGTATATATCCTGTAAATAAAAGGCTATTAAATAAAAAATAAAAAAAAAAAAAAGAGAGACTTACATGAACTGATGCTGAGTGAAATGAGCAGGACCAGGAGATCATTATATACTTCAACAACAATACTATATGATGACCAGTTCTGATGGATCAGGCCATCCTCAGCAACGAGATCAACCAAATCATTTCTAATGAAGCAGTAATGAACTGAATTAGCTATGCCCAGAAAAAGAACTCTGGGAGATGACTAAAAACCATTACATTGAATTCCCAATCCCTATATTTATGCACACCTGCATTGATTTCCTTCACAAGCTAATTGTACAATATTTCAGAGTCTGATTCTTTTTCTACAGCAAAATAACGTTTTGGTCAGGTATACTTATTGTGTATCTAATTTATATTTTAATATATTTAACATCTACTGGTCATCCTGCCATCTAGGGGGGGGGGGGTAAGAGGTGAAAAATTGGAACAAGAGGTTTGGCAATTGTTAATGCTGTAAAGTTACCCATGTATATATCCTGTAAATAAAAGGCTATTAAATTAAAAAAAAAATTATATGATCTTAAAAGACTAAAATCTTAAGATGTAAGTCACTTCATACCTTTATTTCATGGTGACATCTAGTGATAATTTTTTTCTTGGCAAGAATATCAGTGCATGTCCCTCCCCTCATTGTGGTTTTGTAGGATTTTTTTTCTCCTAAAATTATATTAAGCAAGAAGGTGCAAACATTTCTTGAATGTGATCAACGTATGCAACAAACCCATATCCAAAGAAATTAAGAAGAGAATGGAGCACAGATCTACATGTGCTTCTGTTAAATAGTCACAGACTAATTTTTGTCTTAAAAGAAACCTATATGACTTTCTGCCAACCTCAGTTAAAGACTCCTTTAAATTCATTCTCTCCATGAGGAAATTTCCTATTAATGTAAGATGAGGGAAAAGGCTGGTTGAAGGAAACCTGGGTTAACTAATTATAAGAGAAAGAAATTAACATGCAAATCTCACCAACAAGGGTGCTATTGGTGAACCCCAAAGTGCATTTTTAGATGAAAAAAGAAAGCAGAATAGACAATTAACCTTTTATGGTGAATGAGCAATACTGATAAAAAACCACAGACAGCATGTGCCTTGCACAGTGCTCTGTGGCTGGACAAGAAGCAGGTGGATTTGATTGCTGATGACTCAGCGTCAAGGGACTAGATCCCATTTCTAAAAGGAATGTTTTTCACAGCCCAACAAAAAGCTTCAAGTCTCTACATATCCTTTGTCTAATACATTTTTTCAAAGGAGAGAGAGTGCCTAAGGGAAATAGAAGAGCCAGACTCTCCCATTAGTCCTCATGTTTCTGAGCTTGAACATAACCTCATTCAAGGCCAAGAAGAAACTAAATGGCCTCTTTTCCTTCCCTCAAATGATTACAGCCTAAATGAACTTAGAAGTTCAGGGAAGTGCTTATGTATTCTTGAGAATGTAATAGTATTATTTTTCTTTATCTACCTCCCCCAGCTACTATAGAACCTACTGAGCAGTCAGTGGATGTAAGATGGATTTGGCAATGAAAATAACTTGAATTTAGGCTTTAATACCAATGATAAATAGTAGAGTGTAGTAGGAAACACCTTTGATTGAGAGGCAATTGATTCTGCCTCTGCCATTTAATTGCTATATAACTTTGGGCAAATTATTGAATTATGCCTCAAGTACTACATCAATGAAATGGAAGCAGTGATGTCAGTCCACAAACACTGATTAAGTACTTCCTCTGAGCCAGGCATTGTGCTAAAGTCTAGTGATACAAAGAAAGGCAAAACAAAACAAAACAAAACAAAACAATCAACCACCATAATCCCTGCCCTTAAAATAACATTCCAATCAGTGAAAGAGACATGTCAAAATATATATACACATATAAATATATGTGTGTGTATATATATATATATATATATATGTATGTAAAGTGCATGCATTATAAATACGACATATGGTCTTTTGACATATAGTTTTTCCTGACTTAGGTACATCTGTAGAGGTGTTAGTTTATTTCCTTCTTTCCTTATTCATTTATATGCTTTTTAAAAGGTAGGGGTTGTACCATTTTAAACTTTTTTTATTTTCCATATCACACTTGTTGACTTCCACATAAAAGAATTATAGATTTAAGGTTGTAAAGAGCATTAGAAGTCCATCCCCTTTATTTTTACAAAGGGGAAAACTGATCTGCAAAAAAGGTTAAATGACTTGTGTAAGATTATTCAGGTGTGCTAGTGTCTGAAGTGATGTCCTAAAAATCCAACAGCATGTTTTAAAATTATAAGATCATAGATTCAGAGCTAAAAGTGACTTAAATCTAAAAGGGACCTTAGCAACCATCTTATTGAACCCTCTAATTTTACAGATAAGGAAACTGAGGCTCAGGGACTTGCCTAAGGTCATGCAGTAAATGTTATGGGTAGAACTGGAAGCCAAGTCCTCTGACTCAAGTCAAAGTTCTTTTTTACTATGCATATAATCCTATAGTGGATTTTTTTTTCATATTTATTGCACTGAATTGAAACAAAACTTTTGATTATTGTTTTGCAAGGTTCCAAAGATATAATGCATATGAAATTTTGAAAAGTGAACCTCTCTCATTTTCTTATCTAGCTTTTGACAAAGACCTACTTCTAGAGAAAGTCTGGTTTTTAAAGAATACAAAATGTTGTAGTATAGGACTAAGTCAAGATATCCAGTTTCTAAGATCCTGAAGAAGTCATTTCTACTTTCCTCTGTGCTACCATTTCCTTCCCTGACCAAACAAGTACCATGTCTGAGCTCTCTGTCCTGAGTGTTCTTATAAGAAACCACTAATGCTTTGTAATCACATCTAATGGAGCATTACAAAGAAAAGTACATTTCAGACTTTAATTCAGTTCAAATTAGATTCTTTTCTCTTGGATACTGCATTAGTTAGACCAACAAATTAGGCTGCATCCATACTGCTGCTTCTTCCATGCAGAATCTCGGTGATCACCTACCTCACAGCCCATAATGCAATACATATAAACAAAAGAGGCAGGTTATTGTTTTCTATCAACTCTGGCTCACGAGGACTTCCTAGTCTAGCACTTGTTCCAAAGATCTATTCCACAGCAATTTGTAAGTCATAGAGCCAAGGAAGTAGAATAAAGCAAAGAAAAAAATAGAAAGATGGAGAAAGACAGAGAGAGAGAAGCAGAGATGGAGTGACACATGGAGACACATCTGCAGGAGAAAAATCTGCTCTTGCAAATAATCGTTTTTGGAAAGGAAGCTAATCAAAAATTTGCAACAAACAGGCATTACTCCAAGTTCTTATAAATCGTAACAAACCAAGTGCTAAAGTAGACATACTTGGCGGTTGTCACTAAACAGACAATAGTTAAGGAGGTGTAAACCCCAAAGGTTTAAAATAAAATCTATAAAGTTTACTTTTCTCTGTTCTTAACAGTGGGGAAGGCATGAGGAATATAGACAAAGCAGGGTCCATTTTCTCAAATTTTGCCTATGAATATGTGAGGACACTGGACAATTTGGTGAAGTCTACAGGCTACATTTCAAAATAATGTTTTTAAATGCATAAAATAAAATACATAGGATTACAAAGGAAATCAATTACATTGAAATACAGTGATTGAAATATTTTAAAAACCAGCATGTAAACTCCAGATTATGAACACCTGCTATAGATGGTTAAAATGAGCCTGGTTAGACCAAAGCCATACTTTGATATTTCCCTCTGCCTTTGAGGGAAATCAATGTTTCCATTTCCAAATCAATGTTACACTCCTCTAGGAAATGTCTCTGCCTCTTTTTTTTTTTTTGAAAACGACAACAAAGAGGTCAGGCAGTCTTGTATTTCCTGACCCAAACGATTCATTACACTACAGATTTTTTAAATAACAATTCATTTGTGTATGTGTGTGTTTTTCTAAATCATAAAGTCCTGTGGATCTCCAAGTACCATATGCCTGCCAATCTGTCAAAAACAAAAAGACAACAATTCCCTTAATGCTTTCCAGACTAGGAAGGACATCAAGGGCTGTCTGATGGTTTACTAGGCTGTCTCGGATGAAGCCTCTCACATGTCCATGTGGTTCTGGTGCTACAGAATCACATTTCCCCTTTCTCTCTTTTGTGCGTGTTACATTGTTGGCATTTCATCTGGACCACTCCTCTACTAAACAAAGAAAGGAGCACTTGTTCACTTCAGGAGATGGCATCTGGTTTTAGTTTAGGGAAGTGGGGAGAATTGGTTTAAAGTTGAGGATGCAAAGGGAGCCCACAGTGAGGGAACTGGAAAACCCTGTATATGCAAACCAGCTCCAGTACTATTTTCTCTTAACCAGAAACAACTGTCATGAAGCCCACACCTGGGTGCAAAGTATAAGATACAATCAGGGATTATGGATAACCAAATGTCCCTATCTGCTCTTGGCAAATGAATAGATTAAGTTTGCCCTCTGGTGGACGGTTCATAGTATAGCATAAAGCATAGAAAATGTTACATCTTATTGTATGGAATATATGTTAAATGAAGATATAGATGTAGAATGAGAATATATCTAAAAGGTCATCTAGCCCAACAATGTCATTTTTTTGCAGATGGAGAAATAGAGACTCACAGACGTTTATGTCACTTGGCTAAAGTCATGTGTGTCCAAGAATATATTATCCAGAATCCCAAAATGATACTTTTAAATTTAAGTATTTCTGATCAGTTTCTGAAAACCTAAGCAAAACCTGCTAAGAACTTGAGTCATCAATATGTTGTCCTAAACTATACTTATCTGAAGATTTTTCAAACCAATCAAAACAATACATAAGATATAACATATTAAATTGCTAATAGTTTGAAGTCAGCTAAAAAAAGACATCTTTCACATTTAATAAAAATATGCACAACATAAACCAGTAATTATGATTGAAGATGGATTTTTAAACTCTTCCTACATATGCATGTCCCACTGAATGTGAAACTTAATGTATATTCCTAGGGAGGTTTCATTTTAATATCTTGATATATAACTATTGAAACATTTCTGCCCTAGATCTAATATCAATGATGCCCAATTTGTTTTGTGTACAAGATTAACACAAACCACACAGGTTGAAGAGTATGGTTTCCCCTCACCTTGGAATGCAGTCATCAATTAGCTTTGAACATCTGTTGGGATGTAAAGGTCCCCTCTCTACCCGCAACACCTTTCCTGTAGCTTTAGTAGAAGAAAACATAGAATGTTTCTGTGGAAAAATGAAAACATTGTTAGGTCCTGAGACTGATTTTTTTAAGATGGGATGGGAAGACCCACAGATCAAAAATACCTATTTAAACACTTGAGAACAGCCTTTGGAGAACTTGGTCTATTCTTAAATTATTATTTGTGGTCAATAACTTATTTCTCAGGGTTCAGATAGACTTTGGAAATGTTTAGATAAGAATTATGAAGAGAAGTTTAAGGGGGAAATAGTATTGGGATACACTGAATCATGTCCCTCTTCCCCTTCCACCCTCCACTCCCCAAGTAATTTTTCTAATCCTTTCAAGCCTGTTCTCTCAGAAAAATCCCTTCTCTGTATATGGCAGGTCTACTTCAAGCCTTTACCTGGGGAACTGTCATTCAGCTAAATATAATTCTGATAATTATTGGTGGATGAACACCTGCTATAGATTTACTTTTTAGTTTATACATTGTTTTCCTCACAAAAAAAATGCCATAGGTGAGGTTTCAACTTTGAATTCTGATACTACTTCTCTAAAGGTGATTTTAATTCAATTCTACAAACATTATTCATTACCTACTAAGTACAAGAGTATTTAAAAGTCAGGATGGTATATTAAATCAGTTGTTGAATTTAGCAAACATTAGCTCAAATCCTTCTTCTACTATCTACTAGCTATGTAATCATAGATATGTCACATTCTCTCTGAGCCTCAAAAATTAGAGGCATTTTAGTGATGGAATCACAGATTTTTGATGAATTTATATTTGTACAAGCAATTGCACTAAACAATTTAGGGACTGGAGGGTAAGGTGGAGGCAGAGGGCAGAGTACAAAAGCTGGTTCACCTCTAGAAGCCCTTCTCTCTTCCATCCCTGAACTTCAACTTTAAAACACCATAAGTGGTTAAGGAGTCTGCCAGGAACATGATTTAAGATTGCTACTATAAAAGCGGTATATGTAAGAATTTAACTTCTAAGATACTTCATATCTGGGCTGCTCAATTGATATTGTGGAGTAGATAAACATAAATCAATGCAGGAGAAGTAATCTAGAAATGCCTACTATTGGACAGGACTATCTTAATAGATTATGTAATAGATTAACAAAGGCTATTTTAATAGATTCTTTTAATAAATTCAGTTTTGCAATTGACTTCATAGGATTTCATTTCCTAAAATTCCATGTGGGACTTTGAGGCTAAATAAAAGAAGAAGGCAGAAATGAGCGGCACAGTAATTTAATATTAAAAATTCAATATATAGAAAATGATTGTTCTTATATGGATGAAAATGCATATTTTCACAATGTCTTTATGCCATATGCTTTATATATTGACTTTAGCAAGAAAATCAAATTAAACCAAATCATCCTGAAAAATAACTAGAGAAGACACTTTTCTAAGTTGTGTTACCGATGCAAACAAACACACTCCCTACCCTAGGGAAGCTTACAGTCAAGGTAAACAAATTTGTAATAACACATTCATGATCTTCCTATTAAGACATATATTGTGTCTTTCTCATATTTTTAAAAAAGTTCTATAGTTTTCCTTATTGAATTCTTAAGTTGATTTCAAATGGATATCTGATGACTTTCCTTGAACCTTGAAAAGGCTTTAGCAAAAATGTATGTTACTGACTTCCCATCCTGCTCCGAGCCTTTGGAAAATGCTGAATTATTTCTTTGTCTGTTCTTGCTTTTTTTATCAGGGTAAGCAACTCCCATTTGAGAAAACTTTCTTCGGACGCAGATTTGTTACACATCTGTAATTTATAGTCTTAGAGAGTTGCTTGGGTCATTGAAAGATTCACTGACTTTCCCATAGTTCCACAGATAATTTAACTCAGAGACAAGATTTGAATCCAGAACTTTCTGATTCCAAAGCTGGCTTTCTATCTAATCTACCATGTTCTCTCTCAAGCTGAATTAAGCTCTCAACAAATAATTTCTGGCCAGACATCCCTACACATTCTCTAACACATGCTCTGTCTCCAGAGAAGATTATTACAGGCTGTAGCTATGAAGTACTGTGTGCTAGCAAAGAGAAAAACTAAAATAATTACTGTTTTTGTCATACTCTTTGGAAATTCAAAAAGGAGGGGAGAAGAGAGACTGTTGATTGACAAGCTCTCTTCTTTTCCCCTGCTTTATTCTAAGCTCCTGTGGAGAGAAAATGAGAAATGATTGAATATGATGAGCCAACACACAGCTACATGCTTCTATATCATTAGGCCATAGACTCTTTTTTTGCAGGACATTTGTCTTTCCCCAAACTCAGCACCCTTTGCTCATTTTGGCACACTCAAGGCTACATCCATGCCAAAGAATTTGAAGTTGAATTGCAAAATACTAGAAGATTCAAAGAGAGCCAGCAAGTCTGTAAGTCATTTGCAAGATGAAAAATGAAAATAATAATAATAATAACTCAAGTGGTGAAATTTGACTTTAAGTAGAATTTTAGTAAGACCAGGTGTGTAGCTATGGGTTCCACTGAGAGCAATGTTTTGTTTTGACCACTGGTGGGGTGAATTTCTTGATTTCTGTAAAAGGATATTATATATATATATATATATATATATATATATACTCTATTCAAATACAGTAGCAATATTAATTAGTTTATATTTGTAAGGACTTTAAAGTCAATATTTTTCTGAGTCTTCCTTAAATGCTAAATAGGAGTGCTGATTAACTCATTTTTGAAAATACTAGAAATGAAAAAAATGAGAGTTATCAGTATAAAGTCTCAGAGTGAGAATTTAAGACCAGAGGTCTTTGATATTTTATATACCCAAGTGAGGCTCTCTGCTTCCCACTTTGAAATGATCTTGTGAGCATTATCCTTTTAGGACTGTCATTAAATACTTTCAAAACAATATTAAAAACAGTATTAAATAGCAATTAATTAGAGAAATCACATGATATGACACTGGATGAGATTCAGGCTATCTAAGTTATAGCTCTGTCTCTGTGACATTGGTTAAGTCTTTTGACTTCTCTTTGGATTTTATTTCCTAATCTATAAACTGAGGAAAGGGTAGGATAGATAATCTCCAGATCCTTTTTATCTCTAACATCCTATGGTTTGGGATGAAAGAATGTTACAAAATCATAAACAAGTAAGATATTTTTAAGTCGACTAATTTTTTCTCTATCAATGTCTAAGGATCAAAGTAAAAATTGCAAAATTATCAAATTTGCTGAAGACATAAAGGTGCTACAGATAAATGACATGTTGGAAGAAAAAATTGGAATCCAATATCTCTATAGGATTGAAAATATTGGCTAAATATGAAAGGATAAAATTAACAGTAAGTGCAAAGTTCAAAACAGGTTCAAAAAAAATCACACAAATAGAGGGAGAAGTATCTGAAAGGATTTGGTCAAAGTGATACCTAATCATAAGATATGGCTTGAATTAGAGGATTTCTGATGTTCCTTTAAAATAAATCTTTTCCATTTTCTAATTATTAAATCTGGTTTCTAATTCATATGATTATAAATTCTTTGAAAGGAGGCGATGCCTTCTGATTCAATTGCATTGCCCATAATTCCTAATACAGTGCTTTGCAAATAATACAGATTTTAAAAAATCATTTTTGTCTTTTAAAAAAATCTCTTTATTTAGCTCTTCTAGGAATTTTTTTGAGGCTTCACTTTGCTGACATTTTCAAGTCTTTGCCTTCTTCATTGTCTTGAGCTTTCCTATCACCACAGTAGCTTTTTATGATTAGATAAATTTTTTGTTATTTCCCAGCCTATTTTTTTTTTTTTACTTTGGGCTTTATGTTAGAGTTTAACTCTGCTCATTGCTGAGGGTTGGGAAGGATGGGATGTCTATCCTGAGCTTCTGGTTTTGTTTTGGTTTGGTTTTTAATAGCCTACCATTTTCATAGCTCAGTGGAAGCTTATAAGTTTTCAGTGTTCACAAAGTGATGTGATCCAAGGAGAGGTCTCATTTCTGCCCTCCTGGCCTTAACCATGCAGAGTCTTTGCTTCCTTATGATTGCAAATGCTTTTCTCCATCCTAGAATTGTAATCTGGAACTAGGCAATGGACAAAGAGTTGCCAAGTGGCACCTGATCCTACTTCCAGTGCTAGTGCTAATATAAAGATCTTTTATAATCTCTTTCTGATCAGGTGTTCAATCCCCTTTCCCATCTCTGGGACATGTAGCAATGTTCTTATTGCTACAACAGCCACAGCCCACAGCCAGTCGTACTTTTACCTAGCAGAACTTCCAGTTATTATTCACCCCAGAGTTTTCAGATCTCTCTTTCTGTCTTCCTATGCTGCCCTAGCTTAGAAAAATACCTCACTGTGATTTTTCTTGGCTTTTCCACTTAGAATTCAGTTTAACCTGTTTTTTTTTTTTTAACATTTTGTAGAGAGTATGTTGGGAAAGCTCAACAAAAATTCTAGCTTCACTTCAACATCTTGGTATTGTTCTCCAAATAATAGATATTTCAATAAATCTTTGTTGAATGAATGAGTGAACACTGTGAAAGGAAGAATGGACCAGAGAGCATGCTAATGGACATCCATTGGAGAAAGTCTGATAAAGTATCATATATCTCTATTTACTCTTAATATCTAGTGTAGATTCCTCAATAACTTTAGAATAGGGATATTACAAGGGCAAATGAAAGTGTAAATGATAGCAAGAGATAAGGACTAGATATTAACTGGGGTGGATTTAAGAAAATATCACCCTTCTATGACTACCCAGTTGACTCTTTTCCTTATTTATCTCTACCTTTCATCTTTTTGGAATTATGATTAGAACAAAGAAAGGAAAAATGTTAACTGAACTATATTTAAGTGAATTTTATCACTGTTTGTGTGTAACTCTGAACAAGTCACTTTTCTTAGTAAAACTGAGTAAAAAATTTCAAAGATTAATTAAGATTATTGAAAGTAACCATAAAGTAGAAGTGAACTCAACAAATGCTCAATTATTTCTGTCTCTAGTGGTTTTGTTTCAGTCTTGTTCTGAGAAGATCATACCAAGACCTACCAGAGGACTTGCACATAACCAATGCTTAATAAATGCTGGCTGGTTGATGGAGTTCATCTTCTTTTACTCATACATGAAAACTATATCACCAGTCTTATGGTTTCAAAGTTCACATCCTTTACCAAAGGAATTCATGTTAAAGAAAATATTTATGATTATGAAAAAATTTATGATCATTAAGAGATTAATGTGACATCTCTGCCTTAGTGTATTGATATTTGGTTACTGAAGAGGCCATAGTATCATTCAAATGTTCTTTCTAACATACAAAAAGCCCTGTTTCACACAATATGTGAAGAAGGAAAAGATGAACCACAAAGACATGCCCTTGGCATTGGGCTTGAGTAACAATGAAGCTGCATTGGGTGAGAAATTTGAAGTAGATAGATGGGCTGAAGATATGCTATGAAGATTCACTGAAAAACAAATTTATATAGTGAGGCAGAAGTGTGAGTGATTTGCAAAGAAAGCAGTCTAAGAAGAAGCAGAGCCCAAAAGATGATGAGATTAACACATGCATTGCCAGAGCTGGCTCATGCTTGAGAAGGAAAGTATGGAAGAGAAAGGGTATTAGACTGCCTAGCAAATTAAAGGTCTAAAAACCGTTGTGCTGACTTCAATGCTGTTTGCCTGTGAAACTTGGATATTATACCAATACCATACCAGAAAACTGAATTGCTTTCATTTGAATTGATTTAGGAAGATTCTGAAGATCACTTGGAAAGATAAGGTACCAGAAACGAAAGTCCTTTCCTAAGCTGAAATGCCAAGCATTCAAACTTTATTTCAAAGAGTACCAACTTCAATGGGCTTGCTATTTTATTCATATGCCAAACATACATTTTCTTAAAAGATTATTTTATAGAGATCTAATACAAGGCAAGTAATCACCTGGAGGTCAGTAGAAATGATAAAAGGACATTCAAGGTCTCTCTGAAGAACTTAGGAATCAATTGTGAGATATGGAATACACTAATACAAGACTGCCCAAGACGGTGTGCCTATGCATCTTGGCAGTACAAGACTGCCAAATTGAAAACTGAAATCCAAGGTGAGTGTGGAGACTATAAGAGAGCATTTACTTTCCCTGAATGAATTCAGGTAAGTTTGTCTAGACAAAATACATTCCATACTACTGAAAGAATTAAACCTTTATTTACATCAATCTTTAACATTTAAAAGCACAACTCTCAAAAACCTCATTCAGTAGAGATTTTGCAAGTAATATTAACCCCATTTTATATATGAGGAAACTGAGACTTTTTAAGAGATAAAATGACATTACAGCTGCTGTCTCAAATAGGATTCAAACTCGTATCTCATGAACCTGAAATTCAAGGTGCTTTCTCTTATGTCATGCTGTTTCCCTAGAAATTGAACACACCCAGCATCTTTCAATGCTTTTTGTTTGTTTGTTTGTTTTGATGCAGAGAACAAAAGTAGTCTCTCATTTTTTTGAAATGGGCAAGTATTTTAAAAAGAGGAAAACATCATAACAAGGATTAGGAGTAAAATTTATCAGGAAAAAAAGTATAGCTAGTAATCATTGATCTCAGACAAAGTCAAATTTAAATATTTAATGAAGAGAAATCTGCATTATGTCAGTCATATTGTTTTAGATCCATTTCAACATATCTGTAAATGAGTGTTTATATATAAATATATATGTGTGTGTATGTATATATGTATGCATCTAGGTGTATATATATATATATATATACATATATATATGTATGTATACTCATCTTACCTGTAGTCTGCTTGGGAGAGAAGGGAGAATGAAAAGGAAAAAAAGAATAAAGTAAAAAATGCAGAGAACAAAAGAATAACTTACAAGGAAGCAAAGATGAACAGCCATGAATATAATTTTTTCTGTTATTATATATGTTTTCTTGAAGTGAAAATTTGTTAGATATTTTGAATACTTCCTGATATTCTGCTAGAGACATGGCATTTTTTCCTTTTTTGTCTTTCTTTTTTCTATTTTGTTTTTTATTTCTTATTTTGTATATAGTTTTAAATAAATAAATATTTTTAAAATAAATAAAAAGAGGGAAAGAGTTAATTTTACAAACTATAAAATAGTGTTTGATTTATTCAAATAAAGAATATAAACTTATTTATATTCCTTACAAAATTTTGAAACATACCAATAAAATAATAGTTTGTAATCTTTAAGAAAGAGAAGTAATGCCACTGAGAAGTACTATTAATTTATCAAGAGCAAGTCATCAATATTAATCACATTTTTTAACTAGGTTATTAGACTGATGGATTAGGAAAATGTTGTCAGTTTAAGATTCTTGGATACTATTAAGCCATTTGACAAGATCTCATGATAACTGTGTACAAAATAGAATGGGGTTGTATCAATAATAATACAATAAAGTAGATTCAGAATAAATTGAATGACTAAAATCATTTTATTGTGACTAATTAATTGATATATACCTGGAGATTTCTAGTATAGTGCCATGAAGATTTATCCTTGGCTCAACACATTTTTTGTCAAGCCAGTTAAATTCAACAAACATTTATGACATGAATGAAAATATATATTTTCTGCTAAATCAATTTATGATGACATTCGTGGATGATATTAGTAAGAATAATTAATATCTGTATTAGTTATAATTCAAAAAGGAATCAAAAGGAAATAAATAATATAAATAAAAAGGAAAGAGAAAGAAAGAAAGGAAGGAAGGAAGGAAAGAAGGAAGGAATGTAAAGCACAGCATTTATAAAGTATAGCAATTAAATGTACTAATATAGGACAAATAATGCAAATGTTGTTATGAAAATGACTTCAAAGGTTTTCATGAGCTTTGAACTTAGTAAGCTAATATATGTCATCCAAGAAAAATGCTAATCTATATTAGAATTCATTAATAAAGTCCAGAATGATGAAGTTAAACATCTTGCCATGTTAGAATATACATTATATTCATCTCTTTACATCAAATTTTAAGAAAGATATTGGTAAACTAGAAAGTTTATAAAAGCAGGACAATAATACAGTGAGAGTATTGGAGACTAAGAAGCAGTTGAAGAAGGTGAGGTTTTTTTTGTTGTTTTTTTGTTTTTTTTTTACTGTGGAGAAGAGAAAACTTAAAGGAACATAGGTTATTAAGGTATATTTGACTTTAGTAGCTCAAAACAGTGTAGAAATATCACTAGACCTGGAGTCAAGGACCGAGGTTCAAATTCCACTACTCTTGCTTGTTATCTGAATGACCATAAACAACCTCACTGAGCTTTGGTTTCTTCATTTTTAAATGAGGAGATTAAATTTAATGGCTGTGGATACTTCTCCCAACACCCAAACTATCATTCAATAGAGAAGATGGGTTATATTTAGATTCATACTATACAACTAGGACTAGTGAGTAAACTTTATAGGAAGGCATATTTAGACTTGAGAGAGGGAAACTTTCTATTAACAAGGACTGTTGAAAAGTAAAATGGGATGATTCAAAAGACAGGAAGTTCCCTATCATTCAAGGTCTTAATGCAGAAGCTAGATAACTACTTTTGGGAATATTTTAAAAGAAACTTCTTTTCTTTTTATCCCTATGATTTTATTTCTTTTTTGTTTGGTTGGTTGGTTGGTTTTTTGGTGAACTTTTTTTTATTATAGATTTTTATTTACAAGATATATGCATGGGTAATTTTTCAGCATTGACAATTGCAAGAACTTTTGTTCCAACTTTTCCCCTCCTTCCCCCCACCCCTTCCCCCAAATGGCAGGTTGACCAATGCATGTTGAATATGTTAAAGTATAAGTTAAACAATATATGTATACATGCCCAAACAGTTATTTTGCTGTACAAAAAGAATTGGTCTTTGAAATAGTGTACAATTAGCCTGTGAAGGAAATCAAAAATGCAGGCAGACAAAAATAGAGGAATTGGGAATTCTATGTAGTAGTTCCCTATGATTTTATTTCTTTTAAAATTATGGCTGGCATACAGAATATTAACTATTCTTACTAATTTCATCTGCAGAGTTCTGTCTTCACAAATTAATTTAGCAGGCAGCATATGTTTTAATTCAAATCTTTAATATTGTGGTTTTAAAAAAAAGATGTACAGAACCAAGGATCTTCATGGTATTCCGCTGGAAACATCTAGGTTGACATCAATTAATCACAATTGTTTGATTCATCATTCAACCAATTCTGAATTCAGTTCTTTTCTCTTTGTATCCCCAGAACCTCACACATAAAAGGTGCTCAATATAAGTTTATTTCTTTACGTGCTTAATCATTTAGGCATAGAGTCAAGATGGCCTTTGTGGTACCTTCCAAAATAATATGTTGTGACTTAAGAAATGACATAGGATACTATGTAATTAGATATTTTCAAATGTAATTCAACTAATAAGTGATGCAAGAAGTTATAGAAAAAAAGACAACAATATGAAATAGAAAAGTGAAAGATGACTTCTTGGAAGAGATAGTATCAAAAAGTACCATGAGACAACCACTACAGAGTAATAATTAATGAACATCCCCTGAAATTTACCCCGAACACAAAACAGCAATGGGGCTAAGTGTTAAGAGCATTAAGTATTAGATCCCAGTGCTAATATCTCAATTTTTTTTATTCTTTTACCCTAAATTTTCCTTCATATGTTCCAGAGAAAACAAGCTTTTGGGCAACTTCTTAACTCTTCTCTCATGGAGTGACTTTCCCTTTTGCCAGGCAATCAGCTCTACTCTAGCCCATCTTCTGGAACAATTTCTTTCTGTTTTGAGCTTTGAAGCTGCTTCTTATGCTAGTCACTGGGAAAGCATTGTGTCTTTTCCAGCTGTGTTCCTAATTAACTCACTCAAACTCTTTCTGGCTATGTGACTCAGCATGGCTTCGAATTTTACAACCTGATTTTTTTTAGGCAATGGGTTATTTTGCACCACAACCAAATGTATGTTAAACAAAGTTCAACTTCACATTCCACAATTATAATTTAAACAAACAAAGCATTTTTCACAGCATAAACAAAGAACATACACTAAAGTAAGTCATTCTTGTCACTCTGGACACCTGGATCCCATTTCCAGTATTTGCTCACATTTTGTACAACCAACTTTGCCCCCAAATGGAAGAATTTATATTTTCTTCTTGCCTAGTTTAGGATCATTCCCAGTGTGTTGTATGTTTCTAAATGTACTTGAGGGGAAAAAAAGAGTTTTTTAGAACTTATTACTCCTGGACAATATTTCAAGGCTTTCTATTCATTATTTTTTCCCTCTATTTGCTGTCATAAACCAGATAATCCCTCTTGCTCCAGTATGCAGACAGACCAGTGATCTTATCAATGTAGGTTTTCCCTCCATTCATGTAGAATGCAGTCTGTTCATGCCTATTCATTCTGTGCAACTCTAATCTTATTACTTCCACAAGTATATTAGAGAAGATACATCCTATGTGCTAAGAGCTTTCCAATTTTTCTCTTGATATTGCAAGGATATTAATGAAACGTATGGGCTTTCTGCCCATTATCCCTTACTCCCAGCACGTATATGGCCCATTTTCTATTTCAGGCAAACCTTTGTTTGATGACATCCTTTACTCTGTTTTTTTCTTCCTAATTTGATTTTAATCAAGCCATTTTACCTCCTTGTGTATCTATCATGTATGTCCAATAGGAAAAGTCATCATTATAAGGTGAGCAGGGAAGATTAGATAAGGTAAAACATAATTTGGGCTTAAAAGTATAAGCATGGCAGTTAGATGGTGCAGTGGATAGAACACAAGACCTGGAGTCAGAAAGAGTCTTCCTCCTGAGTTCAAATCTGGCCTCAGACACTAGTGTTATGATTCTGGACAATTCACTTAACCCCTTTTATCTCAGTTTCCTCATCCATAAAATGAGTTGGAGAAAGAAATGGCAAACTACTCCAGCATCTCTGCCAAGAAAATTCCAAATGGGTTCCCAAAGAGTTGGATATGACTGAACAATAAACAAATATACAAAAGTAAAAGTTTGAGTAAGATCTCAACAGGTCAGAGGGTGGTACTGGGTTATAGATATTAGGAACTGGGTAATAAAAGTTCCAGAGGAATGTATCCAGAGGAAATCCAGAGTCCATTTTGGCTATATGGCAACATATATGATGGGGGTTAACCTTCTGCAAGTGTGAAAGGGAAGAATGGCACCAGAATGTGAAGGGTTTTGAATGACATACATAAGAGGCTGACCTTCCTCTATTAATCAGTAGAGGTGATTTGAATACATAACAGAGATGATTGAACAGAAATATATCAAGCAGATATTTATTAATAAGAATGTTTATTTATGGATAAGAAGTGAAGGATGGATTAGAAAAGAAACAGAGTGGAAGCAGAAAGAAGATATTATAGTAGTCCAGACAGGTAGCAAAGAAAGCTGATACTAAAGTGGTAGCTATGGAAACAGAAAGGATGGGACATGCAGGATAGCTATGATAAAGGTAGAAATGCCAATATGAGAAAATAGGAGACATCAAAAATAAAGGAAAATGAGTAAAAAATAACTATTTCTTATTTGTCACTTGGGGTATCCTTGGAAAAGCAAACCCTAAGATTGCCCACTGATCTCTTCTTTATTTCATTGTTTTGGCTTTCTTCCCTCCCTCCTGCCCCCAACTTGTTCTATTTTTTACTTCTTGAGCTGTGCCTACCATTCATTAGTTTATATGTTAAGGGTATTAAGTTCATTGTTTTGTCCTTGACTTGCCTTTTTCCCTAGGATACAGTATGATTTTTGTTGCTGCCTTATTGTATTATTGTTAAGACATTCACTCTGTGAAACATAAGACAAAAAATTACTAAAAAAGATTTGCATGATCTATAGCATTTTTTTTTGCTTAAATCCTAAGTATTTGATGTTAGTCATAAGCTATTCCTTTATCCTAAGGAAGTCCTGGTGACTGGCCCAGATTCACTATAAAACTAGTCATCTTTTAGAAAATAATGGAATTGTATCCCATACACATTTTAATTTTTTTATTTATTTTTCTTTTAATTTATGAAATAAAATGAAATTTCCAAAATATAGAATAAAAGTAGCAAAAAAGATGATTGCACATGAAACTGCAAACTTATATACAATTTGCTAATTCTTTTAAATATATAATAAAGTTATCATTTAACTTCCTTTTTTTCTCCTTTTTTTCTTCCTTTCCATGCCATTCCCTAGAGAGAGCTAGCATTAGACAGAAATATGTATGTATATACATATATAGTTTTATATATTTATGTACATGTGTATATATGTATGTAAAATCACTTTATACATACTTCCATTATCAGTTCTTTCTTTGGATGCAGAGTGTCTTCATTAGTAGGCCCTTCGTAGTTAATCTGGGTTTTTATAATCATCAAAAGAATTTAATCACTCAAAGTTGTTCTTAAAATAATATTACTATTACTGTATACAATATGCACTTATAAATCACTCCAATTCTACTTATGCCTGGAAAAAAAAATAGAGGGTAGACATAACAATTTAAATAACAATAACTCCAACCTTATACTAATTGGCTTTGCCACTAAATAAATAGTAAAGTGACAAGAGATAAGATATGTTCTTCTGTTCTTTCAATGAATCCCAATTCCTTTATGCAACTCATAATGTTAGCATCTATCTTCACCATGTGATTCTAGAATTTCCTCTTCATCAAATCCACAGATAGTTTATTCATTCTGCTTAAGTTAGTGGAGCCGAGAGGGATAGCTTTAGTTGGCTTTCTTAGCTTTCTTGCTCAGCTAATGGAAATCCCCTGCTGTGTTCTCCATGACATCATTGTGTCCTCTCTTGCCCCAAGTTGAAGCAAGGAGAAAGTTATGTAATAGTACAATCACTCTTTAATATAATCACCCCATATATGTGAAAGCCCTTTAAAATATTTTTTTTCTTTCTAATAAATTTTTCTGCCAGATAAATCTTTACCTGTTTTTTTCCCTGCTATGTAAGTATAAATTCTACCTGGTACCTGGCTCCTGAATCCAGACATTGTGAAAAATAAAATGTATTTTCATTTTTTTCTTAAAAATCATATTAGATTCATCATTTCTCTGATATAGAGTATCATCTTTTAAAGGAATCCTAGCCCCTTTTGAGATATAACTGTTTAAAGAAGGATAAACTTTATATATTATGCTATTTATGAACAATTTAAGGTATTTTCAATGGTGATTTTGACAAGAGCAATTTTCATTTTACACCTAATTTTAGAACCTAATCTTATATAAACTTAAATTTGTGAAGCACAGACTCAAGCAAATTTACACAATGATGCTCAGTAAATATTTGTCAAATCAGTGAATGAGCCAGTTTTTATCCATTTAAATTTATTTTGAAGCTATAGAAATCCTATCAACTCCACAAAATTTCATGGAGATCAAATGAGAAAAATTACATCTCAAAAAAGACATTAACTTGTTTTAATATTTCATTTTAACCAAGAGAAATTATATTTTACAAGGTAAAGAACTGAAAAGTAACAGTGGGAATAAACTGTATCCATCATCTCATATGGTTCCATCTAGCCATATCCTTAGGAGTGTCCGGGTCAAAACTAAACATGAGTGGGAAGTGAGTGAGAAATTTCTGCTGGGTTATTACAGTAGAAATATTACCAAAATTAGTGCAACAGGAAGTCAATACCCAAAGATATAATTAGAAATCATTGTCAGTTGAAGCAGGAGACATGATTGGAATTGGGATTGCAATGACAATCCAGCACTTGGCATAATACCTGGTACATGGTGGATACTTAATAAATGTTTATTTATTGATTGACCTAAATAGGTGGGGAATAATACCACTGTCCAAAGTGGAGATCCAGACAAATCCAGTAACATATTCAAAACCAGGAAGACTAGTGAGCTATGAATTACCAGGTTTAACAATCAAGGAATGTGGGTAGAGTGAGGCAATACTACAAAAATGATAATTCTACCTAAATTAATTTTCTTTGTCAGTATCATACTAATTAAACTAACAAAAATTATTTTGTAGAGCTGGAAAAGTCATAACAAAATTCATCTGAAATTATAAAAGGTAAGAATATCAAGGAAATAAATGAAAAAAAATGCAAGGAAGGTGGTTTAAAAGTATCAGATTTTAAACTGTATCACAAAATGGTAATTATCTAAACAATCTGATACTGGCTAAGAAATAGAGAGGTAGATAAGTGAATTAGTTTAAGTATACAAAAACAAAAAGTTTTCAAAAGAAGAAATCAAAGCTACCTATAGTCTTATGAGAAAAAATGCTCTAATTCACTATTAATTAGAAAAATACACATTAAAACAACTCTGAAATACCATCTTCCACCTCTCAGATTGACAAATATGATGGAAAAGGAAAATAACAAATGTAGGGAATGTAGAAAAAACAGTAGAATTGTGAACTAATCCAAACATTCTGGAGAGCAATTTGGTACTAGACCCAAAGGTCTATAAAACTATGCCTACCCTTTCACCCAGAAATACTACCACTAGATCTGTATTCCAAAGAGCTTTTTTTCTTGTTTTATTTTTTTAAAGCTTTTTATTTTCAAAACATATGCATGAATAATTTAACAACATTTGCCCTTGCATAGCCTTGTATTACAAATTTTCCCCTCCTTCCACCTACCCCCTCCCCTAGATGGTAATCAATCCAATAAATGTTATACATGTTAAAATATATGTTAAATCTATTGTGTATAAACATATTTATACAATTCTTATACAATTCTCTTTGCACAAGAAAAATCAGATCAAAAAGGAAAGAAAATGAGTAATAAAACAAAATGCAAATGAACGGCAGCAAAGAATAAAAATGTTATGTTGTGATCCACATTTTGTTCCCACAGTCTCCTCTCTGGGTATAGATGGCTCTCTTCATTGCAAGATCATTGGAACTGGCCTCAATCGTCTCACTGTTGGAAAGAGTCATGTTCATCAGAATTGATTGTTGTACAATATTGATGTTGCCATGTACAACAATCTCCTGGTTCTGCTCATTTCACTTTGCATCAGTTCATGTAAGTCTCTCCAGGTCTCTTTAAAATCATCCTCCTGATCATTTCTTACAAAACAATAATATTCCATAACGTTCTTATACCATAACTTACTCAGTCATGCTCCAGCTGATGGGCATCCATTCACTTTCCAGTTTCTTGCCTCTACGAAAATGGATGCCACAAACATTTTTGCACATGTGAGTACCTTTCCTTCCTTTAAGATCTCTTTAAGATACAAGCCCAATAGAAACACTGCTGGGTCAAAGGGTATGCACAGTTTGATAATCTTTTGAGCATAATTCCATATTGCATTCCAGAATAGTGTCCCAGTTTTCCTACATCCCCTCTTTTCCTGTCATCTTAGCCAATTTCAGAGGTGTATAGTGTCTCAGAGTTGTCTTTATTTGCATTTCTTTGATCAATAGGGATTTGGAGTATCTTTTCATATGATTAGAAATGGTTTTAATTTCTTCATCTGAAAATTGTCTGTTCATATCCTTTGACCATTTATCAATTGGAAAATGGCTTTAATTCTTATAAATTTGAGTCAATTCTCTATATATTTTAGAAATGAAGCCTTTATCAGAACGCTTAAATGTAAAAATGTTTTCCCAATTTATTGCTTCCCTTCTAATCTTGTCTGCATTAGTTTTGTTGGTGCAAATTTGTTTTAACTTAATATAATCAAAATTATCTATTTGGTGTTCAATTATGAATTCCAGTTCTTTGGACATAAATTCTTTCCTTCTCTACATATCTGAGAAATAAACTATCCTATGTTCTTCTAATTTGCTTATAATATCACTCTTTATGTCTAAATCATGATCTCATTTCAACCTTATCTTGGTATGTGGTGTTAGGTGTGGGTCAATACCTAGTTTCTTCCATACTGGTTTCCAATTTTTCCAGCAGTTTTTGTCAAATAGTGAGTTCTTATCCCAGAAGTTGGGGTCTTTGGGTTTGTCAAACACTAGGTTGCTATAGTTATTGACTATTTTGTCCTGTGATCCTAACCTATTCCACTAATCAACTATTTCTTAGCCAGTACTAAATGGTTTTGATGACTGCTGCTTTTAGTTTTAGGTCTGGCACAACTAGGCCACCGTCATTGACATTTATTTTCAGTTGTGGTCTAAGATTGTGATGGAATATTCTTGGACTATAAGAAATGATGAGTAGGATAATTTCAGAAAAAACACAGGAAGATTTAATATGACCTGATGCAAAGAGCATCAGAATCAGGAGCAGAATCAGGAGAGCATTGATTCTGCTCATAGAACATATGTAACAGCAATATTATATAGTGATTCAATTATTTAGTTATTCTCAGTAATACAATGATCAGTAATACAATTCAAAAGGACTCATGATGAAAAATGTTATACATTTCCAGAGAAAGAACTGAAGGAATCTGAATATAGATTAAAGCACACTTTTTTTTTTTTCCTGAGGCAATTGGGTTTAAGTGACTTGCCCAGGGTCACACAGTTAAGAAGTGTTAAGTGTCTGAGGTCAGATTTGAACTCAGGTCTTCCTGACATCAAGGCTGGTGCTCTATTCACTGTGCCACATAGCTGCCCCACAAAGCATAATTTTTGTACTTTTTTTGAATTCTTTTTTTAGTAGATGTTTTCTTTCACAAGATGACTAATATAAAAATATGGTTTGCATGACTACACACATATAATCTATATCAAATTGCTTCCCTTTTCCAGAAAGGGGAAGGATAATGAAAGAAAATGAGAATTTGGAGCTCAAAAATCTTAAAACATGAATGTTAAGATTTGTTTTCACATTTAATTGGAAAACATAAATAAAATATTTTTAAAAAATAAATATAAAAATAATATTTAAAAAAAATAAATAACAAATAAATATTTTAAATAAATATTTTTAAAAAGAACGAAGAGAAGCATACTGCATAGCAATAGGAGCTTGAACTCATTAAATGCTCAATTTGTTATTTCCATTTTCTACTGAAAAATGTGAAGTTTTAAGTTTCATGTCCTAGGTTTTACTGAATTTCCTTCAACTAGATAACTCCCCTTAGTGCAAATGCCCTTTTTGAACTAGCCAGTAAAAGACACACCACCTAATTTAATAAAAATCTATAGATAGCCCCAATGCACTAGTATACTCAATGCCAACTTCTTAAGTTGTGCAAACAAAACAGAAATTATAAGAAGAGGATGACAGGAAAGACCTATAAGAAAATATATATATAGATAGATAGATAGATATTATTAATTTAACATTTGAATCCACTATATCTTTCTCCCAGAAATCCAGGGCATCAATGCAGGCCTATTTGTTCTTTTGTAATTCATTCTAATAACCCAATATAAAAAATGAATGGGTAATTTAATTTGAGTACTCCCTCCAAGATTACTACTGGAGAGAAAATGAGAGCAATAATTAAGAGTCAAATGACCTAAGTGAAGCCAGATATACACTTAAAATCCAATGTGATTTTAGGCAAATCCTTTAACATTTCTAGGACTCAGTTTCCCCTTCTGTAAAATTAAGACCTTGGACATAATTAATTCTAAGATCTCTTCCAAACTAAATCTTCGATTGTAACCAATCTACCCTTTGTTCATCATGTGAAGTCTGTTAAACAATTGAATTCAACTGTCTCCTGTTCTCAATACTTATTTTTTTAATTAATCTGTCTCCATGAACTTCTTGCCTCAAACAACTCTCCTGTAGATAAATTATGCCCATATATGTAAACTTTAATACACTATTAGAAATAAGTGCATTACAGATGTGTAAAACAAAGAAAGTGATACTCAGAGAGGAAAACCATTAATTAATGATTAAGGAAAGTTTTATGGAAAAAGTGATGTTTTAATTGAACTGCAAAGAATAGATAGAAATTCAACAAGTAAAGAATTAGTTAGAGCTGACATTCAAGATTATAGGAAATACCATGAGTTGTGAGCATAGAGCTAGGAAAGTCAAAGATAGGTGTAATATACAGTCATTCAGCTTAACTGAAACTCAAAGTAGGTAAAAGGGCATAATATGAAATTTTGTTGTTGTTGTTCAGTAATTTCAGATTCTTTGTGACCTCATTTGGTATTTTCTTGGCAAAACACTAGAGTGGTTTGCCATTTTCTTCTCAATCTCATTTTATAGATGAGGAAACTGGGGCAGACTGGGTTAAATGATTTGCCCAGAGTTGTACAACTAGAAAGTATCTGAGACCAAATTTGAACACAAGAAGATGAATCTTCTGACTCTAGACACAGCACTCTATCCACTATACCACCAAATAATATTAAATATAATTAAATATTTAGTCTCTTGCCTGATTGTGGAGGGCCTTTAATTGCCAGGCCTTTCTGAATTTTATTCAATAGGTAATAGAAAACCTCTAAAGAATCTTAAGCAGGGGCAGCTAAGTAGCACAGTGGATAAAACACCAGCCCTGAAGTCAGGAGGACCTGAATTCAAATATGGTCTCACACACTTAACACTTCTTAGCTGTGTGACCCTGGGCAAGTCACCTAACCCCAATTATCTCAGAAAGAAAAAAAGAATTTTAAGCAAAGGAATGGCATGGCCATATTTCATTATAAAATAATTTTTCTGGTAATGCTATGAAGGGCAGATTTGAAAGGAGACAGTATAGATATTTGAAGAGAAGTCAGAAAATTATTGGAAAAGTATGCATGGGTAATAATATTCTCAGTGGAAACTGAGCAGAATAGACAGATTTCAGATATGTTATACAGGTGGGATTAATAGGATTCAGCAATTGATTAAACATTACAGGTAGGGAAATAGAAAGAATCAAAAATATCCCCAAAATTGAGATTTAGGTTGGACAATGATACCATATAATGAGGAGAAGCAGATTTAAGGGAAGGTTCATCAGTTCTGTTTTGAACATCCTAAATTTGAGGTACTAGTGGAACACTCAGATTAAGATGTGCCACAGACATTTGAAAATGTGAATCTAGGATTCAGGAAAGAGGCAAGAACCCTTTTAAAGGTAATCTATATGATAAGGGGAGAAAACATAGAATCCACATTGTTTCATCACTAACAGGTCATTCCAAGTTAACTTTATATCTTTTCAGTCAAGCTTACTAAACTGGAAGAAGAATAAGACTATGCTAGGATAGACCATATCTAGAAGTGGAAAAAGTCTTAAAGCTCATTTAATTCAACTTTCTTATTTTACAGATGAGGAAACTGAGGCCCAGGGAACACGAGATTTGATGAAAATATTATTGTTAGTGACAAAGAAAATAGACTGGGAGAATAGAAAGGATTCTGAGCTTAAATTTAGTATGAATTAGAGAGGAGGAGGGCAATGTTCATTGTAGGAGCCATAAAAAAAATGTTGATTGACTAACTAAATGAATGACTATCTGAATTATTTGTTTCTGCTTCTTAGTTTCAAAGTACAAGTTTTCAAATTTTCATTGCATCTAAGCATACATGAAGTACTATTTTAAGACAGCCAAAAGGAATATTTTGTTTTCTTACCTCCCCAGAATCCTGATGTTCTCATGTGTTTTCTCCAGGTAATGTTAACTTCTCATTTCCAAGCACTGGATGGCTCTTCTAAGATAAAGAAAAGGTTCTTTCACACAAGGACACAAATACACATTGAGAATTTCCTTGTATTGCTGAAGTAGCCACAGGCAGAGCTTATAAAACAATAGAGACTGTATTTCTTGAGAACTAAAGCCTATCCTTCAGGGCAGCTGTGAAATTACATGTAATTAATTATAAGACCTTCTTTTGAGTATAAAAGAACAAATATTCCGAATATGTGGGCCTCCAAACACTGGCTGCCAAATGTTCAGTGGTATGAAGAATCTGAACCTTTAGGCCTGAGCTGTTCAACTGAAATCCCCTACTTGGGGCCATCAGTACACAAAGAAGAAAGGGTCCAATTCACTACCACTCAGTCCAGTGTGAAAACTTTTATTGACGTGAATTGGACCCAAATGAATAGCTAAAGCTTCCCAAAATACTAAGGGAACTACTAGATTTGCTAGTTTTACCAACTTCTCAAAGGAGACTTAAAAAATGGCCAAAAATACTTTTGTAGACTACAATACTAGACTAGCAGCAACAACAATAAACAATCCTGTTTCAGTAATATTTTGTTATTTACAAAGCACTTTCTTCACAAAAAAAAATATATATATTTTAAAAAAACATGTATGGTAGGCCATGAAAGTATTATAAACCCCTATTTCATAGGATTCTGCTCCTGCCATTTAAAAACTAGTGAGTATTATTATTTCAACTGATATACCTTCTGAATGTGACCTATCCTTTCTCTCAAAAAAAAATTCAATGAGATGTAGGAAAACGAAAGATTACAGAACATGGGATCCTCTATGATAGCAATACTTTGATTCTTGCTAGATTAGGCAAGAGTTTCCACAGAGAAGTTGTCATGACCACTCAAGGCCTGAACACATTTTTTGAGACTTAACAGGGAGCAGATTAATGACATGCAATTATAACAAATATCCCTGAACAAAAACAAGTAGGGAAAGATTGGAGGGAGTCCCTAACCATGAGGAATAACAGGAGGTCCTGACTGGCCAATAACTGCCAAGAGTCAAGGTGACATTTGAATAACAGCCTAAATGGAGATAACAGAAAAAAATACATTGGTGATGATCTGATACTAGTTAGCTAATAACATAATCACATTTTAACTAGCAATTGATATACAAATAATAATTTAGAATTCATATTATGAAGGTTGTGTCTAGATAGGCAAAATAAAATGGAGTCAATAATTATGGCAACATTCCTATAATTAAGAAGAGCCTGGGATATGAATTGTATATTTTGGTTATTTGCATTGATTAGATATATCTAGGAAAGTCTTCATTTCTGTATTTCAATCCAAATAAGGAGACATAATCTGGGTAAAACATAATTACTTTATGTGAGTTCAATGCTTGTGCATGTGGGCAGTGGAAAGTATTCCTGAACTAGATCTGGAGTCAAAAAGGATATGTTCAAATCCTACTTGAATAAGTCCCCTTTGTAACTTGAGTCAAGTCATTTGACCTCCTTGGACCTCAGTTTCCTTATCTGTCAGATGGGATGGCTGGTTTATATGACCTCTAAAATCAAATCATAGTTCATGTTCTATGACTCTATTGATTAAAAAAGAACATCTATTGAAGTAATAATTATATTATCTAATCTTACCATGAATGTTAGAAATAGAGGGTTCTTTTATTTCAAAAACCAAGTAAATTCAGATGCTTCAGTAAAAATGAATCATTTATAAAAAGACATGTTCTCAAATTGAAACGACTAAAGACAACTTGCTCAGTATGTTTCTGTATGGCTCCCAAACTTTCTTACAAAACCACTAGTGTGGTATAAGAGTATTATGGGTTACATTTGGAAAAAACACATTGGTAATGATCAGATCTTGGCAAAGACTACCCTTGAGACTTTGGCAAGAAGTGTTCTGAACTCATTATGATGACTAAAATAAGAAGGAATATTAATCCAATAATTTGTAGTTCTCTGTTGAAAGAAAAAAGAGAGAGGGAGAGAAGTCTCTAAAAACATTTAGATGGTTTAGAAGATTAGTTATCAACTCTTCACTGAGGATGTCATCTCCCTTTATACAAGACAAGAAGGCATGGTACACCTTGCAAATGAAAGGCTAACTTTCAGTTGCATTTTTGGAATGTATTCCTAATTTTTTTGAAGTTGGCATCATGGGAAAAAAAAACATGAAATGTTCCACAAAGTGTCCCATGGGGCCAGTCAAAAAGCAAATATTGAAAAGATTGAACTTGGGTTTCACCCAATATGAAAATAATGTGTTTTTCTTACATACAGGGTTCCCTATTCAGATAGCAAATTTGGGCTGTGAAATAGTCCCCATTTGTAAAAATATATGATTTTTTCAACCAATTGGCTTTTAAACAAACCAAAGAAATAATCCAACTAACAAACCTACAGTAGATAGTGTATTCTCTTCTTGATTTTCCTTTATAATTGGTAGTGCCCAAATTGATGAAAGATCATAAACAGATAAAGTATTTTGAAGGAGACAGGTGAATGCTTAAATTTAGTAAATGATAATATATCTAAATTTAACTCTTGTTTTCCCAAAACAATATTTTATTGGTAGACAAATCCATAAGAAATCACTAGTTACAGAGCATAGGAAAGACAGCATAGTATAGTGGAAAGAATTCTGGGAAGTCAGAGGGTTTAAATCTTGTCAGAATGCTTTAAAAATCATAAAATCTTTGCATTTCAATCTCTTTATCTCTGAAATAGATACAGGAAGGCTGTGAAACCCCAAGAACATAATATATGTACAGTATTTTGCAGACATGATTCTGAACCATTTCTGTATTATGGACCAATTTGGCAATCTGGTGAAACTTATAGACTCTTCAAAAAATGTTTTAAAAGCATAAAATGAAATATGTGGGGTTACACAGGAAAACAATTATTTTGAAATTAAAGTATAATTTTTCCCATTCAAGTTCACAAAACCCCCTGAAATCTATGCATAGTCCTGGACCCAGGCTAAGGATCCTTGCTTTAAAGGATCAAATAAATGTCAATTGTTATCATAGTCTAACATCCAAAGAATATCATTGAAACCTTGGGCTTTCATTTTGTTTTCTGAGACCTATTTCATCTGAAGAACTTACATTGAATAACTACTTGGGATGGACACTGTGAAATCATTCATTCAATCAAGAAGTGACTGTTCTACCACTGGGCCTACTATGAACCAGTCACTGTTTTAGACACTGCATATACAAGTTCAAAAAAAATGAAAAAAATCCCCTCTTGCAAAGAGCTTGAATTCTAATGAGGGAGATGATAAATACATAGAAAAATATGTGCAACAAAAATATAAAGTGAATAAAATTTAAAAGTACAAGAACATTCATTGGGATTAAAGGGGAAATGATTTGTAGAGCTGGGGGAGGCACTTCTATATAGGGAGGATAGAATTCAGTTTCAGTGAAAAGATGCACATTATTGTAATAAGAGAGGACTCACGAGGTAAGACGTAATGCTGTTTGCCATTCAGAAAAGAGTTAAGGAGGGCAGAGTTGCAGTCTTTTTGTGATCTCATTCTCTGGCCCAACACTAAAGTCCTAATTTTACATACAGCCAGTCAGCAGCAGGTTCCTATCAATTCTTCTGGACTTCCATTTATCTTCTTTTATATTCTTCACACCATTACCTAAGTAATCTCCCTAAAACACTAATCTGATCATATCTCTTCACTATTCATAAACTTTCAATAGCTCTTCATTAACCACCTAGGGATAGGGACTAGCCTAAAGATTTCATTGGTATTGAAAACTTATCTGTAAAATCAGGATAATAATAGCTCTTACCTCCAGGGTAGTTGTGAAGATAGAAGAGATAGTATTTATGAAGTGCTTTGCAAACCTTAAAGCACTATATAAATGCTAATTAATATTTCACCAGACACAGAGACACCCAGCATCTTGTGTTTATCTAATACAATTTAAACCCCTGGCATTAAAGGCTTTCTATTTTGTGCCTACAACCCATCTTTTCTGATGTGTTATTATTTTAAATTTTCCTTACGTAATATAACTTTCAAAGTAATTGAATAAATGAAAAGCAAATAAATACTGTTCTCTGACTTTGTTCACAATGTCCCCCAGGCATAGGTTAAATTCATTCCATATCCTACTAATTATGGCCCTTTTCCTCCTTCACTTTAAGGTGATCACTCCCTCCTCAAATTTCTCACTGCAAACTGCCTGGATCTCTCCTTTGCACTTAATTACATTCTCCCCTGTACTAAGTATGTAGTTATTTGTGTCTTCTTCCCCAATTCTCCCTACCCAACTCCCAATATTAAGATAAGAATCTGGATTACTTATCTTTGTAACTCCCTTCCCTAACACAGATAGTAAAAGTTTAACCAATAATTATTGAATTAAATATGATATGAGGGGTAGAAACCAGGATGTCAATCTTGAACAAGGATAGAACCTACTAGACTAGGATAAATAGATAAAGAACAGATGGGGGGGGAAATGAATTCAGAATGCAATAAGGGAGAGAGCAAGGCTTATATCTAACTTCTAAATTCATAATAATTTGGTTAAAAAATTATTTTTGTTGTTGAAAAGCATAGCAATCCTTTTGGACTTACTTTGGATTCCTAATGGACTATCCAGTAGGTTTCCCAAAGGATAATAATGATTACTACCCCATTCAAAATTCTAGGAGTAATGGTAAATAATTAGTTTCTATTATTATTCTTTTCAAGTAATTCCAGATGGATTATTTCTCAGTATTTACTGTGAAAATATAACAAGATCAGTCATTTAAAAACAATATCCCAAAACAATAAACATACTCTGCTCTTGCATATACAGGGACAAGGAGAGCTAACTTACAGTACAAAGGTAGTGAAGTCATTTGTGACTTAGGGATACCTTTTGAATCCTGACTTTGGGAGGCCTTTGATCCCTTCAAAAAGTATCCACCAAGGTCACTTTGTGGTAAGGTACCAGTAATTGAAGAGTTGCTTTTTGCTAAGTGGGACTAGCTCCCTATAGAATAAAATATTCCAGTTGACAAGTCAATCCACTTCTATGCTGGGTTAATAAGATTGCTTGCTGAGTCTTCACCATTTGTACCTGTTGCTGCTAACAGTTCCATATATTGGTCAGCTCTCTCTCTGGTTGTTTTGATGTATCTCAGTCTCATCTACTTAGAATGTTCATTTACTTAAGATAGGAAGAAAAAAAAAAGGATCATTGGAACCATGCATTCACAGACTTATGGTTCCTAAGAGGGTGATTGAACAACCAGTACCCTTTCTATGTACCCTATTCCCTACTGATAGCTCACAATGATTCCTGATTTGTTCCCACCATTAAAGAGTTGAGGGAAATAGGATATTGATTCTTTTGTAGGGAAACTTATTTCTGGCTCTATGCCTGCTAAGTCATTAATCCCTCTAGCTCTGGAGTCAGTTATCAGTATACCCATCCAATTACCAGCCACCAGTATACCCATCCCATTCCCCTCCCTACCTCCTAATCATCATGGCCAAAATTAGCTTCTGAAATTCCTCTCATTGTATTGGCAGCAGGCAGGAAATATCTATGTATATTTCAAGGACTATGTCTTCATTGACCAGTCCCTTCTTCTCATTACAAAACTAATTATGCTACAACATCACATTTGTGATTATTTATGTTTCTGCTCTAGGTTAAAAGAAAATAATGAAAGAGTACAAATATTATTTTTTCACTTGAGGATAATACATCAGAATATTGAGAATGGATTGATTTTATTTAAATGAAGAAATAAAACTCTTGGCCATTTGTCAATAGTATAGAGGAATGAACAGATAAATTTATGAATGAAGGGGGAAGTAAAAAAAAACATATTTTAATTGCTTACTATGTGCCAGACACTCTCTTAAGTGCTAGGAAAATAAATATGAAAAGGAGACAATCTCTGCCCTCAAGGATCTTACATTTAAATAGAGGGAATTTTAATCTATGGAATTACAGAGATTTAAAGAACAAGGGACTGATGTGCCCTTTCCTGAATTAATAGTGCTGTTTATTTGATGACTTTGTCTAGAACAAAAGGTAGAGAGGGAAAGAGAATGTGGAGATGGTTATTCTGCATGATGACAAAAGAAAAGATGGTTGGAAAGAATGTAAAGATGAAGCACAGTTTTGGATTTGGAATTAGGAAGATCTCCATTCAAATCCTACCTAAGATGCTAACTTTATTATCTTAGACAAGTTATTGAAGCTCTCTGGACCTTAGTTTCCTCATTTATAAAAATGAGAAGTTGGACTCAATGATATCATTCATTTTTCCTAAGACCTAAGACAACCCCTAGAATGGGTTAGGATAAAAGAGACTCCCAGGGAAAGTTTGAAGAGAAAAATAAAGATGTGATTGGCCCTCATTCAGTGAAGGTCCTCCAGTCAAAAAAAAAACAAACAAACAAACAAGAAGAGGATATTTCTGAGTTTTGAATTCCAGGACTGAATTGAGCTTCCAGGATGAAGAGGTTTCTGGGGCATGGTGATGAAGTCCATAATACAGACTAGTGAAAAATGAAAATCTATATACACTTGAAAATACAAATCTATAAAACATTCTTTCCAGGAATAGCCAGTGAAAATGCCCAGAGTTAGAAGATGTAGTGTCTTGTTCAAGGAACAGAAAAGAGCCCAGTGTCATCTGAAGAGAGTAATGTAGAAGATTGCACAGGCTGAAAGGATTCAGCGTTATAAAGGGTTCTGAATACCAAAAGATTTCCTTTTGATCCTGGAGGTGATGAGGAGTCAGTGACATTGATTGAATAGGAGGATGATGTGGTTGAACCCACACTTAGGACAATCAAGTCATTCAATAAATACTTGTTGAATGAATAAATGATTCATCAATGGATAGTATTAATAGTATACAATTAAAATAATGGAGACTGACTAGTATTAATTAAATTCAACAAACATTTATTAAGTACCTAAACTGTGCAAAGTACTAGGTCAAGAACTTCCAATGAAAGGTAGAAGTAGGAGACAGCAGAACAGATAACATAAGAGAACATTCTGTTTTCATGGACTGTGCAATTTAAGGGTTTTTTTCCCCCACTTTCAGTATATTCTCTATGGTATAAATTTTCTGATGTTGAGTAAGGACAGATTCTAGTTAATAGGTCTAATTTTCTTATAGTTCTTATACTGTTAGCATATTTTGGTCCAATATGAATTTTTTGTGTGATCTTGTCGAAGTCGGTTCACCCCTGTGGTCCTTCAATAGTTTATCTATAAAATGATGGGGGGAACTAGATCAGGACTTCTAAACCTGGGCCACAGACCTGGAGAGATTTCAGGGGGCTGTCAATCTGAATGAAAAAAATACATCTTAACTTTTACTAACCTTTTTTTTAATAATCCTATGTATTTTGTGTCTTAGATTCCTTTATCATCTTACATGTTTTATTATATGAACTTAAAAACATTGTCTGAACTTCAGCCTTTATGGAGTTTTTGCAGCTTCTGCAAAATTTCCCCCAAATTCCCATTTGACTTATTATGCTGACCCATGATATGTCAAAATCCATGATGAGCAAAGTTACTATGTGGCAGAGGTAACTATATACATATATACCTATACACAGTGTGTGTTTATATGTATGTATGTATGTATTATGTACATGTGTATATACATATATAGACACACATAGAGATAAATGGAAATCCTAATAGATGGATGTGCACACACATATACTTATACATACATAGATATGGATGTGTATATATGTTTAGCTAACCATAGAGAGAGGGGTCCTAGAAATAGCTCAATTTAAGCCAAATCTTACAAATCATCAAACACTACATATTAAGGCTGTTTTTCTAACTTTGTTGATTGTCTAAATTTAAGAAAGTGATAGAGAAAATTCTAATAATGCAAATTAAACTTAATACATCATGCATACATTTTTTTTTTCCCAGAGAGTTGATTGTTAAACACATCAACTGGCTGCATTGGGCTAAATCATTTATCTTAAAATTAAATAAAATTAAACATTCATTCATTGTTGCAGCTTTCAATAATGACACCAGGTGTCGCTCCTACCATACAAACATGACCCAGAATTTGTCTAAAGCGGAAAACTAAGGCTGCAGCTACATGGAGTTGATAGGTCACAATACTAATTTAAATCAAAACTTTAATCCTCCATTGATTTCAAACCACTATTGGGACTCTTACAGATTTCTGCTTGTTCTGGGTTGGAGGACAAAGCCTCCTTCTGATGGCTATTTCCCTTTTACATCCATTGCCATGTGGAGTCTATTAATTCCAACCAATTTCACAAACCCTAGGAGGTGGAGGTACTTTGTAATCTAATCAATTTGATTTCTTTAATGCAGATCACTTGGTGCCTCAGCAAGATGGAAATGGATTAATTACTCCATCTGTTCAAAATAAAACTCAGGGGAGGATTTACCCAGACTCTTAAAAGGTTATTGACATGTTCTGGCATAATGGAAGAAGCACTACTATTGGACTGAGTTCTTGCATTTATTTCTACTTCTTCAGAGATGACTTTCCATTAACAGAGAGGCAATGAAGTCTCCTGGAAAGATGACTGGATTCAGAGTCAAAAGTTCTGAACTTAAGTATTTTTGCTTTCAACTTACTTTGTGACCCTAGATAATTCACGATCCTGGATAATTTCAGTAAGTAGAATGCATTATCTAACTCCCAGGATTATTATGAGAAAAGAATTTTGTAAATAGCAACATACTGAATAATGTATATTATTTTAAAATTTGGAGGTTGCTGGGATTTGTTTGTTTTTTTAAATTGCTAAGGGATTAACAAAAAGATATTTTTCAAAAAACCTCGATAAAGTAATAAAGGCAGCATTACAACAGGTCTGCTGTTTTGTGAGAGTCCAAATTCTATTAAATCTATACTTTCATAGATGTTTCCCAACTCTAGAAAAAAAGCTTTAGCTAGAAAATATATAGAGATGAATCAAAATAATACATAATAATGTACAATAAGGTAGCCAGAGTCTAAGTATAAGCCCTTAATGGTTTTGTTCAGTTGTAATAATTTTTCTTTATCTTTGTAATATTAAATCATTATAAATTTATATTCAACTTTTAAAATGATTTTATGTGGTTCTGAGGATCATCAGAGTTGGAAGGAATCCTACAGATAAAGCTGAATTTCCCCAATGTACAGATGGGAAAATTTACTCCCCAAGAGGCAAGATACTTCTCTAAGTTCTCACAAGTTCTAAGTAGCAAAATTAATATGTGTTCTCTCTTCTTCTGACTAAAAATATTATTGTACTGAAGTGTATAGTCTTGAAAAGAAATAAATTATTCCTCAATTTTTTACTATTACTTTAAATTTTGTCTTTGAACAGTTATTTTTAAAGCGCTACAGCAATAGATTGAATCATATCTTGTATAATAAAATAAAAATAAGTTAGTAAAGATACACAATGCAATGATTACATTTGACAAGGAATCTAATATATTCTGCCCTTATAGTCCCTCAACTTTCTATTGTGAGGAAGAAGGCACGTTTCTCTGTTTTCTGGACTATTAACTTACTTGGTCTGAGTTCCCTTTCCTTTTCAGGAATATTTTACATAGATGTAGTCATTATGTACTTGTTTACTATTTTTATTTTATTCTGAATCAATTCATACAAAGTTTCCCATGTGTCTCAGAATTAATTTATTACTACATGATAATATTTTCTTAAATTCATATACCATAGTTTTATTTTTTTCACACCTATTCTTTAATTAATAGACATTCATTTTGTTTCCTGTTTTTGTTTTTTGTTTTTTGTTTTTTTTTTTTGCTACAATAAGAAGTCCTGTTTTGAGTACCATTGTTTCTCCTTGAGAAAGCTAAGCAAGTCCCATTTTAAAAGAAAATGAATAAGTAAAGATATGGAAAGTATATGTTACTGCCATTATATTGATTATGACAAAAGATGGTCTGTTCCTAACACTTAAGATATTCTCAAAATATTTTGGTGATAGGACATATTTTGCTATAAAAGAAGGACTGCATTTGGAATCAGATTACCTGGGTCCTGTTATATACAGTTGGTTAAGTCCCTCAGGTCTAATTTGAACTCAGATTATAGTATGGATGGGGTCTTAGAAGTAATCTACTCTAGTGTTTTCCACTGCAAACTAGACTATAGACTGATCAAATATTTCAGTTCTTTCAACTTTCTGCAGCATCAGCTCCAAGTCATGGAAAATCACAGTAAGAAACATAGGATATCAAGGATATGCAGGAGGTCTGAATCATGTGGCTTAATGAATAGAATACTAGATGTGGGGGGAAGGTCAGAAATGCTTATGAGCTATGTATATACACACACAAATATATACACAATTATGAACACAAATATACAATAAATATGCATATATAAACATAAACACATAAACATACTTATATACATTAGAAACACATACACATATGTACATACACATTGACTCATTAACTTTAAAGCACTCTGTATGTAAGTTAGCTCTTAAAACTGATTTCATGGATTTTAAAGAAAGAACTTTGCTCTTACTGCACCATAAGAAATGATGACTATTAAGAATTCTGAGAAACTTGGAAAGACTGGATATAAACTGACGCAAAATAAATAAGGAAAACCAGAAGAGAATCTACATGATCATTCTATCATGTAATGGAAGGAGAGAACTGCTGAGCTCTAAGTAGGCAATTGAAGCAGCCAATTTGGGCTCTGGAAAAGAGTTGAGAATATGTACTTTTTACTTTATTTGGAGAGTTAGGAGTCTTTGGGTATAAAATACATGTTCAGGCATAGTTGATTTGTTGGTAATTTTTGGTAAACTTTTTATTCTTTTTTTCTTTACTATAAAAAGATATGCTTAGAAATAAACTTGATGTAAAAAGAGAAAAGAAAAGAAATATCAATGTTTCAATTTCCAGAGAGAGAATTGATGGACTCGGTTCAGGCTGAAAATTGAAACATTTTTTTCATTTCCTTTATTTTTCTTGCTCATTTTTCTCTTTGGCAACATGGCTAATGTGGAAATGTAATTTGCATGATTTCTTACATATGAGTGTCATGTTTTTGCCTTCTTTAATGGTTTAGATGAAAATGGAAAGAAGGATAGAATTTGGAACTAAAAATTAAAATTAAAAAAGAGAGATACCAAATTTTAAAGGAACTTTCAGAGTAAAAGTCTGTTTATATTTCTCAACTAATAAAAGATGATATTCAAACTCTCATTTTACTAATAAGGAAAGTGAAACTTGTAAATTTGTAAGCTTATTTGCCTCTAAATTCCTATAGTTTACCTGAAGAATGATTCCTTGCAAAAAATGTAAAAAGGTGTCCCCCATTTCTTTGGGGTGAATATCTACTAGTTTAGAACACTTAATATAGTGTTAGATGTCTTTTATAAATATATATTAAATGTTTCAGTAATTCAAGACAATTTCAGACTTGGAATGGAAATGCCATCCGTGTCCAGGGAGAGAATTATGAAAACTGAATGTGGATCAAAGTATAGTACTTTCAACTTTTTGTTGTTGTTGTTTGTTGGTTTATTGTTTTTTTTTTTTTCCTTTATGGTCTGATTTTTTTTACTGCACAGAATGACAAATATGGAAATATTTTAGAAGAATTGTATATCTTTAACCTATATTACTTGCTGTTTTAGGAGAAAGGGAAAAAATTTGAAACAAAGTTTTGAAAAAGTGAATTTGAAAACTCTTTGAATGTATTTGGAAAAAAATAAAATACTATTGGAAAAAATATTAGTAGTTTTTTTTTTTCATTTTTCCTCTTTTTATCAAAAATTTCTTTGTTATAAAGGCTGATTGTGGGAGGGGAGAAGATACAAGGAAAAATTTAGATGATATAAAAACAAAATATATCAATAAAAATAAAACTTTAAAGACCTATCATTTTTATACTTTACTTAACCTGGGTCACCATAAAACTGGGCTAATGTTGCTTCTTTTCACTTTTTAAAAAAAAAATTGTTTTTAATAACTTGAAAATCCAGGGGAAAAAGGATAATAGCTTTAGAAATGAAATCAAACTTCTGCTCACCTGATCCCACCTTCCTAGTTTTACAGAGAAGGCAATTGAGGCCCAGAGAGGTTAAATTACTAGCCAAACTTACCTTCTTGCTGTTTCTCACAGATAGCATGCCATCTTTATCCCCATTCTTTGCATTGGTCTTCCCACATGCCATACTTCCACCTTTACACCCTTATATCTCATGTTCACTTCTAAGCTTTCATCAAATGCTACTTTGTATACCAAGCTTTTCCTGATGCCCCAGCAACTAATGCTCCTTCATAAATATACCTAGTATTGATTCTGACCTTATTTACATACATATTTGATCTTTTGTTAGAATGTAGGCTGATTTTTGTTTTTGTTTTTCAGTACTAATACCAGATCTGGCACATAGTAGATACTAAACAAATATTTAGTGATTAATTGACCAATTGTCTGAGATAAATAATAAGTGGGAGACAGGGAATTTGAATACCCATCATCACCCCAACTCCAAAACACACCAATCTTTCTTTCCATGATACCATGCTGCCTCCTAAAGCTGAGTCATACCACAAAGAAAGGTCAGGTAATGCTCCTGGGTATTGCTTAAGATGTGCTGAAGGTCACTGAATAAAGAAAGCAAAGTCATATTGATTTTTGTTTGCTTGTTTTATTAGTGAATGGGTTTGATGTTTTTAATTAACTCTTTATATGGAGGTTTTTATATAGATTTGCCTTCTGAAGTGGGAGCAAGATGTACTTCTAGAAATCTTTGGACTTCTTCCTCTGACCTTATCATTCTCAGATTTAAGGATGCTGATGAATTGGCCTTCTCTCAAAACCTCAGCTTTCTGTAGTTCCAAAGCCATCAGAGCATGACATTTTACATGCACCTGTTGACAGATCATGTCAGTCACAGTGGTTCAGCAGCAGAGAAAATTACAGCCTTGAATTGCTGTTCTTATCTGTTATTCCATAAATAGGAGGTTAGGATTGAAATTCTTTATTCTGAAAGCCCTGACAATATGCCTGCTGAATTGTTGAATGCTGAAAACATTTGTGTGATGGCAAACAGCAAAGCAACCCAGGTCTTGGGGGAAGGGAACATCCTTCCCCACTCCAATTTTGATTTCTAGATCAGGAACACCTTACAGAAACCAAATCTTAGGTTTGCCCCCAAAATCCTCTTTATAGGATTTCACAAAAATTTACTTATAAATCAGCTAAGCAGAATGAATGAGATATTCTATGCTATATTCCTCTCAGTCCTCCTCCCAGCTCCCCAAATCCTTTTCCAAGTACACCAAAAGCTTTACCTAAAGGCACTTTATTACCTTTGTGACTTTGGGCAGGTCACTCTGGGCTTTAATTTCCTCATCAGTAAAATGAAAGTGTTATAATTGTTGATTGTAAACTAATGATATGGTCTTCTTCCTCACTCAGTCAAAACCATGTACAAAAGCACCTTTCATTGGCAAGTAAGAAACAAACACTGAGGATTTAAATATGTCAATTCCAAGAAAAAGCAAATACTTGACATGCATCTTTCCTCCACTCTATTTAATACTTTCCTATCCTTTGAAAGCCTAATTAAAGTCTCATCTCCTCCAAGAGGCCTTGTCTGACTACTCTAACCCACACTGATCTGTCCTTTCTTTGAATAGCTATATTTTTTTCTGTTGCATATGTCAATTTTCCCAGATGTTGATTACAAATTCCTTGAGACTTTGCTTAATGCTTTTAAAAACATAAATAATGTTATATAGAGAGAATAAGTGAGAAGTATCATACATCCAGACACTTTCCTCTATGCATGCTTATGATTTTCCCCGAAACCACCTAAAATGTGCTTATCATTCCAAATTCCTGTATTCCATAAAGAATTATTGATTGATTAAATTATAGACTGAAAGGATTAATTGTACCAAGTTCTAAATAAAGATGAGAGAAGGCTTTGGAAGAATTTGAGACAATCATAACCTCTAAACTCTTGGCATTTTAAGGAGAAAAGCTCATTCTGACTTAAATATCTCTGCCTCTAACCCTTCCTAGGATTTGCTAAAGCACTTTAGTCTAAAGAAGTAAGTTCATTTTTCATGTTGGAACAAACAATAGATCTAGATGCATACATATAAACCCTAAGGGAAAGGATATAGAAATAAATGAGATAATGACAGAGAACATGAGAAGGTTTATTATCAGACTTTGAAAGAAGGGAACAGATGACAGCTAACCAATCCAAGCATTTTTATAGAGGATATTTAATATTTAGAAAGGAAACTTCATCTGGGAATTATCCAAACATGTTTCCCAAATACCAAGGGTTATTTTTTTTCTTTCATTCCTTCTGAAACACCATTACCAACAGATAGATCAATGGACAGATGGACAGAAAAATAGGTAGACAGGTGAATAGGTATGTAGATGATAAATTTCTTCAAAAGGCATTTTAGTCTATTGGTGTATCTATGACAATCATTATCAAATTGACAGTAGTCTACCTACAAATAAAAAAAGTTTGCTCATCATTAATTTTTCCATGATTATATATAATGCATACATCAGCATGGGTGGAGTTCATTTTAACTCAATTCAGTGAGTGTATGGGATTCCAGAAGATATGAAATCTCCTTCCATTGAAGATGTGGATTCCTCCTAATAGGACATTTGGCAGATTGAGAGCCCTTGTCAGCCTTCTGCCTTCCTTCAGAACAGTATCTTGTCCTGCCTGGATGAGGATTCCATTCAGAGAAAGAAAATAATGAGTGACAAATCCTTCCTGTTAGAAGAACAGAGAAATCTAAATAGATTTTGCCTTCCAGCAAAGAAAATGGAGAAACTTCATGAGGATATTACAACATAGAGAAAGGGAGAGACAGGATGAAAACTGGTCTTATCTTATGACCAGTCTGTGTGACAAAATATGGGTGAAGGGAGATAAGCCAGGCTTCCAGTTGTTGATTAGAATTGCTAATCATTTCTCCTTGCTTAAACACATCACTTATTTCTTGCCTTTGTATTTATTTATTTTTCATGAGCAAAAACATGTTTGAAGCTTTAGGATTGGTGTGGATAAATAACCAGTAAAAGAAGTCAGATTTAAACTCTATCCAAATTCATGTCTGTTTTTCCTCCTAGTTTTAAAATTCATTAGAAAGTGGAAATAACACATTGGTGCTTACTATATTTAGACATCCTTTTATCATTGAGGCAGCTAGTAGGTGCTAGACTTTACTGAGCAAGACACTTAATTTCTCTGTGACTGTTTCCTCATCTGTAAAATGAGAAATTTGAACTCAGTCTCTAAAGCCTCTTCGTGACCTTCAACTGTCTTGCTCATCTTTGTAATAATGCCTTTTCTTTCTTTGCATAAAAGAAGACTAAGAAAAACACTTCTATTCTTTATGCCCAGTGAAATGCATTTTTCTTTTTGGGCCAGATTAGAGGAAAGAGTACATTAAATAATTGTAGACTGTTTTACTGCTTCTATAGCCCAAGCTATATTTGGAGTTATCTTATTTCTCTTGGTTTAGAACTTTACTCAGACTTGGGAAATAATTTTTGATGAAAATTATCTGACACTTTCTGACAACAAGAAACCAAAAAGAACTTTTAGGGACAGCAAACAGGAAATGCTCTTTGATGTCAACAATGACAATAGTTACAAGATCAAAGGTCCAGAACTGAACATCTAATGTTCATTCCCTATAGATTCTTAGGTCATTTACAGTTCAGAGGAAGTTCAAAGTTTTCAATTTAAAGACATCATAAAGATTACTTGATAGATGAAGAAACTGAGACTGATATAGATGTTAAACGACTTGCACTAAGTGATTCAGATAATAATAGAATAACAGTCAGATCATAACCTTAGGGCTAGGAGGGACATCAATGACCATTTAGTCCCAGTAAACTTGACCAAGAATATTTCTAAAATATACCTCAAAATGAATTTTTAAAAATCAATGCCTGAAAATGCTCAGTGAGGTACAATCTATTCCTTCCTGAAAAGATTAATTCCACTTTGATGATAGCCCTAATAAATTTCTCCTTACATTGAACTGAAATCTAATTTTCTCCAATGTCTATATTGTTTGTAATTTTATCTTCTGGGCTCAAGCTATAAAAGTTAGTCCCTTTTTTCTTTATGATGATCTTTCTTTTTTTGTTGTTTTTTTTTATTATAACTTTTTTATTTACAAGATATATGCATGGGTAATTTTTCAGCATTGACAGTTGCAAAACCTTTTGTTCCAATTTTTCCCCTCCTTCCTCCCACCCCCTCCCCCATATGGCAGGTTGACCAATACATGTTAAATATGTTAAAGTACAAGTTAAATTATATATATATATATATATATATATACATATATGTATATATGTATATGTATCCATACAGTTATTTTGCTGTACAAAAATAATCGGACTTTGAAATAGTGTGCAATTAACCTGTGAAGGAAATCAAAAATGCAGGCAGACAAAAATAGCGGAATTGGGAATTCTATGTAGTGGTTCATATTCATTTCTCAGAATTCTTTCGCTGGGTGTAGCTGGTTCAATTCATTACTGCTTTATTGGAACTCATTTGGTTCATATGATGAGCTTTCAAGAAAGCTTTTGATCCCTTAGCCCTCCCCCACCTCATTCCCCAGAGTCTTATCATCTCCAGGTTAACTATCTTGAGCTCCCTAGGAATTTCAACTGATCCCTCTCTTCCTCTTCCTTTTTCTTATTTTTTTTTTCATGGCTGAGAATGTAGCACTCATTCACACACCTAACCCCACTTATGATCAGCTATAGAAGTTTTGCCCTGATCCATTTCCACTTTGTGTTAGTTTGTCCCTTCTTAGGCAGCTTTGTACTCCCCTTCCGCTAAATTCTTTTTTTTTATTATTATTATAGCTTTTTGTTTACAAAACATATACATGGGTAATTTTTTTCATCATTGACCCTTCCAAAACCTTCTGTTCCAAATTTTCCCTTCCTTCCTCCCATCCCCATCCCTAGATGGCAGGTAGTCCAATACATGTTAAATATGTTAAAATATATGTTAAATCCAACATATGTATACATATTTACAGTTATCTTGCTGCACAAGAAAAATTGGAACTGGAAAGAAAAAACCTGAGAAGGAAAACAAAAATGTAAGCAAACAATAACAGAAAGAATGAAAATGCTATGTTGTAGTCCACACTCAGTTCCCATAGTTCTTTCTCTGGGTGTAGATGTCTCTCTTCATCACTGAACAACTGGAACTGGTTGGAATCATTTCATTGTTGAAGAGAGCTACGTCCATCAGAATTAATCATCGTATAGTCTTGTTGTTGCTGTGTACAATGATCTTTTGGTTCTGCTCATTTCACTCAGAATCAGTTCCAGTCTCTCCCTCCAGGCCTCTACCACAATTTATTCAGCCATTCTCCAACTGATGAGCATCCATTGAGTTTCCAGTTCCTTGCCACTACAAAAAAGGCTGCCACAAACATTATTGCACATTTGGGTCCCTTTCCCTCCTTTAAGATCTCTTTGGGATATAAACCCAGTAGTAATACTGCTGGGTCAAAACTCCCCTAAATTCATGGGAGCTCACCACACTAGTGATGGCTAGTCTTAGTAAGAACATTCAATCAGCTTTTGCCATCATTAAGGAACTTAGGCAAACAGGGTTAAGTGATTTGCCCACCATCCCACAACTAATAAGTGCCTGAAACTAGATTTAAACTTATGAAGATGAGTCTTCCTGATTCTAAGTACTCTATTCATTGTGCCACCTTGTTGTGGTATATATGCATGTATATAAATGTATGTATATGTATGCATACACAAATATATATATATATATATATATATATATATATATATATATATATATAAAATGTCCCTAAAATCTTATATAACCTTAAGCTTTCATATTTTAAAATTGTACCAAGATATGGCTATAGAGATATTAAAAGGGAATGTAAGTTGAGTTTGGCTACCCAGTTGTTAAGAGGGTAATGAAAGGTATTAGAGTGAGTAAAAATGGAATCAACAAAGATAATAAATGGAGATAAAGGTGTAAAAGTGTAAAGATATGATAAAAGGATGTGTGGAGTATACTATCAGTTAAGTGTAGATAGCCAGGGAAATTTGAAAGTGTTTAATGCTTATGCTTCTCTTTTGACCAAATGGTGGCTACTCTTGCATAAGGTATGAAATGGTCTCTATTCTAAAAGGGAAAGAATGAAGTGTTTTGAGGCATATTTCCACACTGCAAATATTCAAGGAGTGTGAAGTATTCCTTTAAAAACCAGAAAGGCTTCAATGTCAAAACCAAGAGGAAAAAAGCAATCTAAAGGATTATAAAAGAATTGTAATCTATATTGGGAGGATAGAAGATAGGATAATGTCATAGAGAAGATGAGATGAAAAATTATCATTGAATACTTGAAGCTAAGAAATGAATTTAAGATTATTTTTGAAGAAGGGAGAGGAGAATGCTAGAAGGGGAAAAAAAGCCACTTTTCCTTAAAGGAAGAGTGAATATAGGAGCTATTCTATATGAAAACATTCACTAATGATCCAAGGAAGAAGGAAAGAGTAATCCTGGTCACTGTTGACTTCTTGCTGAAGGAAACTGAGACAGCTCTTTGCAGATCTGATAACAACAACAGAGAGGTCTGTTGTTTACTGAGGCATGGATCCAAGACATAACAGAGAAACTCCCAAGACTTGTCAAAACGAATGACTACTACCCACTTCTAGTAACCTACATGGGCACAAATGATACTGCCAAAAGAAATCTCGAAAGCATTGCCAAAGATTACATGGTATTGGGCAAGAAAGTGAAGACCATAAGGACATAAATGGCGTTTTCATCATAGCCTTTCTACAACTTATTTTGCAGGAAAATAGGACAATTAAAGAAGTTTTAGGCTTAGTTTGGTAGGGTGCTGACTATTGATAGAGGAAAAAAAGAGATGAATAATTCTTTTGCTTTTTCTGACAAAGAAAATTTGAAGTAGGAAAAAACAATAAAAATGACTAAAATGGAATGATATCTAAAAAAATAAGGAAATAATAAGAGAGTACTTAGCTTTTTAAAATCAATTTTCCTATACTGCTCCAGATAAATATCATATTTGAGTAAGAATGAATGAAAATACATTTATTAAGTGCTTATCATATACTGGGGATACAAAAAAAAAAAAAAGTAAAGATAGTCCCTATTGTCAAAGAGCTTCCATTTTAATAAAAATTGACAACACAAATAAAGGACTTGTGGCCAGAACAGGATATAATGGTTTAGAAAATTATAAAGATGGTGAATAAAGCAGTAGGGAATGAGACTGACACACTTTTGGGGGGGTAGTAATAGTATTTTAATTTCCAGACCTGGAAAAGAATAGATGGAGAAAGGATATGGTAAGGAGAGAGGCAAGAAGACAGAGAGTAAAATGAAGTACAGTCTTATTTTAAGAAGCTAAGAGCTACTTAGATTCAGTGATCCAGGTCAAGTACTCACCAATCAGACCAGTTTATAGGTGGAAATTCCAGACCTGAAAGGTTGAGAAGTACAAAAGAATTATTTGTTAGTGATATCTTAAAAAATTGTGGAGAATTTAAAGGGTTCTACAGGACCAGAGAAAAAAGCAAAAATAATCTGTTTTTCATAAAAAGGACTAAAACCTACAAGTTATAGGCTAATGAGCCTTGATCCTAGGTGAAATTCTACACCAGACTATTAATGAGATGATTATTGAAAATGTAGAAGAGGAAATTAAAATCACAAAGGGCCAGAATGACTTCAATAAGTATAGGTCATACTAAACTAACTTTATTTCCTTTTTTGGGCAAATGACTAAAGTGGTAGATCAGAGGAAATGCTATAGTGATAATTGACCTGGATTTTTAGCAAATGTTTAATAAATTGCCTTGTATCATTCTTGTAGAAAATATGGCAAGATGAAGTGTAAACAATTATTTAGATTCAGAATGGATTGACTGCCCAGACTCAAAGAGTGGTATTTAATAGTTTAATGTTACTTGAATCTTAAAAGGAGATTTCCAATGGGGTTGCCCCCACCCCCACCCCCCACCCCTGCAGGGAGCCAATTTGTATTTACATTTTTATCAATGATTTGAATAAAGACATTGATATAATCCTTATCAACTTTACAAATGGCACAAGCTTAGAAGAATAGATAATATGCAAAATGATAAGTCAGTAGTTCCTCTTCTCCCCAGAAAAAATCAGCTAGAAAATTGAGTTGCAGCTAATCCAAGGATTCTTAACATTTTTGTGTTGTAATATGGGAGCCACCTGCCAGTAGCTGCTGGAGGACTAAGGGTCTTATACCTTACTCAGAGCTCCCCCACTATCTGAGGCTCTCTATATCTTTGTATCATGGCAGGGAAAACTTTGTGGAAGAATTATAGTCTCCAGATTGGGCCAGATTGAGTCTTCCCCAAGAAAGGGAAGGACTTAAAAAAAAAAGCAGCAATTTCAGGAAGAGGCTCTATCTAGGAATGGAAGTAAAAGCAGGATAAAGAAAGGTATGGAAATGGAAAAGGGCAATCATCAATCCTTATGAGTGATGATGACAGGTGGATAACTATGTACAACTAGCCCCACTAGCCAGCCAAAAAAGTCTTCTAAGTAATATCATCATAATGGCATGTGTTGTCATAAAATCTGTTACAGTGGAGGTACCCATTTATCCAGCTTTCATCTAATAAGCATTTATTAAGCACTTACCAAGTGCAAAACACTGTTCTAGGTGCTGGGGAAATAGTACCTAGCTCTTGCCTTCAATAAACTTATTTCCTAAAGACAAGAAAAAAGAGCTAGAATTAAGAAACTATGAAATATAATATAACCATTTCATTCAGGTAAGACCTTCATTTAAGTTGATTAAATGAGTAAAATTTCAATACCCTCCCCATCAAGCAGTCAACAAAAAGCAGTTTTTAGATTCTTACTTCATGTTAGGGACTGTTCTAAGTGATGGGAATATAAATACAAGCAAAAATCAAGATAAACAGTCCTTAAAGAGCTTGCATCACATAAGGGAAGACAATAGATAAAAGGGAGCTGAAAGGGAGGGAAGGGGGTTAAAGTAAGTTTGGGACATGGTAGTAAAGTCCAGAGTCATAAACTGAGCTGGAAGGAAAATAAAGCATTCCTGTTTGAGGCCCCTCCCTTAAATGGTAGACCCAAAAGGAACTTACCAATGGGAGAAGGGGGGCTATAGAATGGAGGAATGATCCAAGATGAAAATAACCCATAAGCCAAAGGAACTTATAAAATGAGAAGACAGATAAGTCGTGGTGATGAAGTATGAGAAGTCTTCTTTCTGTCTTTCATTACCTTATATAATAGAAAAGCTTAATAATAAATGTATTTTATTCTGCATAAAAATGTTTTTTCTAAATCACTTTACATGCAGTGTCTCATTTGACCCTTACAGAGCCAATAATACCTCAGAAATTAAGGCTAATCTGTCAATTACTCCTTCTCAAAACCTTCTACTCCCCAGACTGAGGTAAGTTGTTCACCTCTCCTTTCAATAAAACTCCCAAGTAAGGCATTTTTCCACGAATAAAGGAGCAAAGTAATGGGTATTTCTGCCAGACTACTTACTAGAAAAAGCAGATAAATGAATTGGGTGATAATAATGACCAAGTCACAAGAGCAGTCAAACCTTGAGACAAAACAATCCAAACTGCATAGAAATAGTATGACAGAAAGTCATGTGAAAAGAGATAAGTGGTAAACTAGGTATACTGAAAATCTATTTCTCAAACTACTATAGAAAAATTAGAAAGATATTATGTAGAAACTGAGTCACAAGGTAGATAAATGATTTGACCAAGATCACTGAAAATATTAGCAGGAGAGCCAGAATTACATAAAAAAAATTATTAAGCACCTATTATGTATAGGTCACCCTAAGTAGTATAAATATAAAGACACAATAAAAAGTAAAGAGATGGAAAGCCAAAAAGAACATAATTAGATAAGATTTTAGAATTCTTAAATGTGAAAGCTTGTACATTTGTGGGTGATAGCTACATTAAGGATATGAGCATTTTTGCGTGTGGCTGAGGTGCAATGGAGGAGTAGATCATGGAAAGTTAGAAATTAGGGTATAGTAGTTAGGGTAAGTAGTTAGAGAGGTTACTAGTATAGTAGTTAGGGCTGAGGAACTGAGTGATTAGGGTGTTGAAGGGAAAGTCAATAGGTATGTTGATATCCCCTAGAATAAAGGAAAGGGTTGTTGAGTCCTGTAACAGACTCATTGAGGAAGGGGAGTGACCTGAAGGGTCTGAAGATAACAGCTGTCAGGATTTTGATCTAGTTGTAGAGAAGAATAGGAGGAACATCAAAGAAGTTACTGAGTGATAGAGATAGGGAAAGAACATGGAAATGGTAATGGAGGGCAAGGAGTATTCTAACTCCCCTGTCTCAATCAGTGAGCCTAGAGGAATGAGTATAGATAGGTGCAGTCAGTACAAAAAAAAGTAGCCAGGAAAAGTATATTATCAGGGACCTTCTGAAATCTATCCCTAGTCCCCAAGGAGCCTATGAACTTCAAGTTAAGATGCTGTATGTAGTCTCTGGTACAGTACCAAGAGTACCCTCTGAACTCACAGTAATGTGAATTAGTGATAGCAAATGTTGAAAGAGATTCATACAGCAGAGATAGGCATGAAAAAAAGAGAGAAAGGCAGCAAGAGTAACTGATTCTACTAAATTAGATTTTCCTTTTAAATTTCATAAATCTGGGGAAAACAGTTTTTAGAGGGAATATGTAGTCTAATTTTAAAATTCTATAAAGTCAGAATCTGGTTCATCAAATCTCTGTAACTCAGAAGATATTTATGCTTTTTTAAAGTGAATTTATATAAAAGGTGAGAAAATGTTCACTAAAAGTAGAATACTGACCTATTCAGACCTTAGCCTTAGGAATCTCAAAAACTAATGAATTACGTGATATTTCCATGACCTTTATGAATACACTGTGTTGCTAAATTACCATGGAAACCTGTGCATCACTGATCTACAACACCTGTGTGGTTGAAACATAACAAATATCATTCCAATATCATATTCCAAACAAGAAATTTAATTAAATAAAATCTTTCCTATGTTTTTCTCTATATGACTAATTGAACTAGTTTAGATCGTTTCATCTAAGAAAGGTGAAAAAAAGACAATTACCTCACACAATTATCACCCTCTTCAATGCCCTCAATCATCACATATGCATCAAGAAAACTCAATGTCTTTCAAATTGGAAAATATGATGACAGTTTTGGAGGATGCTAAACAGGTGATTGAATAATGAGAACTCCTAGGGAGGCTGTTCTTTGAGCAGTTCTCTGAAAATCTAATCAACAAAAATGTATTAAACATATTTACTATGTGCCAGGATACAAAGATATATGTATATATATACATATATACACAAATGTGTGTGTGTGTATGAATGTGTGTACATACTGGCAGATATAGGTTATGGATATATATATATATACATATATATATATATATATATGTATATATATATATATATATATACTTTAAGGAAGGAAGACTGCAGTTGAGGGGGTAAAGATTAGGAAAAGTTTCATGCAGAAGGTTGTGTTTGAGAGAAATGAGTTATGAGGAAGGAAGTATATTTGGGTAGAAACCCTGAGGATCTTCCCCTCCCAAGACTGATTTTTTTTTGACTAGATAAAAGAGTTTATTCCTTGCCTCATTTTTTTACTTAGACTTAATCACTGAAGAGACAGTGCCTTGGACAAACTGAGATATCAGAAAGATTCTAGCTTTAAAAGACCAAAATCTCCTACTGAATCCAGAACCATCTCCAGTTGTCCTGATCTATGCTAGCTCCTAGAACCAGTTGGCTCTGAGTGACTTTGTACAGCTCTGTTTCACTTAAAACCAATTTACTTCCAAGTGATGACATCACCTTCCTGATGTCATGACACTGTTAAAAACAAAGGACAAACAACAACAACAACAATTACAAGTATAGGGATAATCAGTCCAGGGTACAGAAATGGGAACTATAATAAATACTCTATATGAGGAAGGGGGGAAAAGCCAGTTTGACCAGACCATAGAGGATAGAAAGGAGAATGTTATACAATGAAGCTGTGAAGGTAGGTTAAGGCCAGGTTGCAAAGGGTTTTAAAAAGCAAATGAAAGAGTTTATAATTTATCCTAGAGGCAATAGGTAACCACTGTAGTTTATTAAGTATGGGAATGACATGGTTAGACCTGCAGTTAAGGAAAATCACTTTGATAACTACATGGAGGATGGGTTATAGTGAAAAGAGACTTGAGATGAGAGACTGAGGCTACTATAATAGTCCAAGTGAAAGATAATGAGGGTTTAAACTAAGGGTGTAGCCATGTGAGTAGTGAGAAAAAGATGTATATAAAAAATGTTATGGAGGTAGCGATGGCAAGATTTGGCCACTGACTGTATACGTGGGTGAGAGAGAATGAGAAGTCAAAGACAACACCAAGGTTGCTATTCTGGGACACTGAGATGATGATAGAAAAGTTTAGAAGACAGAAGAGTTCAGAAAAAGTTTGAGTTTGGATACTGAGTTCTTCTTTGATGAGCCAGAGGATGCCTATGGGCATCCAATTTGAAATAGCTAAATAGTTAATGATGCAGTACTGGTAGTTCAGAGAGAGATTATAATTAGATATATTGATCTTGATTCATCTCAATTATCTGAATAGGGATGATAATTAAAGCAATGGGAACTGATAAAGTTAACATGTGAGAGAGTGTAAATAGAAAAGAAGAAGACCTTACAAGAAGATACTCACAGTTAATGATTATAATATGGATGATGAATAAACAAAGGACACTAAGAAAGAGTACTCAGCAGGTAAGAGGAGAATGGAGAAAAGTGTCAAGAAAGCACTTCTAACTACTACATGTGTTTTTAATTTTTTTTTAATTACTACATCACATTTAGAATATAATAGGCCTGTCTCTTTGCATCTTTTCTCTACACTCCAATCTATCCTCTAATTGATCCTCAAATTAATAACTAATCCTTAAATTGATCTCCCTAAAGCATGAAACTAAATAGGTTTCACTATGTCACTCTCCCCACTTCAACAAATTCAATGACTCCCTATTATCTCAGGGATTATATATAAAAAATTCTATTTGTCTTTTAAAACCCTTCATAACCCTGACCACCTCCTACCTTTCCAGTTTTCTTACACTTTACTACCTATCATATGCTCTCTGATACAGTGTCATTGGAATCTTCACTCTTCCTTGCACAAGACACTCGATCTTTTAACTTTGGGATTGGGCATTTTCACTAAATTGTCCCCCATGGCTCTAACTCCTTCTTCAGTTCTTTCTGTTGGACTTCCTTTCTTCTTTCCAGTTCCACTTTCTATAAGAAAACTTTCTGAATCCCCTTTAATACCAGTATCTTCCCCCTGTTATTTTCAGTATATTCTGCACAAATATTATTTTGTACATAGCTTTACATGTTGTATCCACCATTAAAATGCATGGAGAGAGGAACTTGTTGTCCTTCCTTGAAGCTTCAGTACTTAACACAGTATGTTAGGTGCTAATAAATGCTTGTTGGCCTGACTTAACTTGATTCATTCCTTTATCAGTCTGAAAAAGCCTATCAAATCTTCTTTAGAATAATATCATATTTTGGTTTTTTGAATTCTCAAGCATTTAGGGTTTTTTTTTTCTTTCTATCACCACCCCAACTCAAAAACAAAGCTAGACAAATACTCACAATAAATATTTATAGTTAAGAAAAATGAATTCCTATGTTAACCAAATGTCCAAAATGTTTTCTGTTTTCTTCAAATGTAGTTAAATTTTGTCATGAAGTAATTAGCATTTTTATCATCAGTCTTCTGGAATCATGGTCAATCATTATGCTAATAAGTTAAGTTCATAAAAATTTTTTTGTTTTTATAATATCATTATAATATAAATTCTTCTCCAGGTTCTACTAACTTCACTCTGCATCAGTTTATGAAACTCTTCCCAGACTTCTCTGATATTGTTTCATTATTTCATGTACCATAATAGTAGTTTATTACCTTAATCTACAATAAGTTTTTAGTCATTCCTAAAAAGAAAGTTATTTCCTTAGTTTTCAGCTCTTTGCTGTACAAAAAGATCTATTTTTGTATGTATAAGATCTTTTCCTTTTTCTTTGATCTTTTTGAGATATAAGCTTAGTAGTCAAGGAATATGCACAGTTTAGTAACATTTAAACATAAGTTCTAAATTGCCTTTCAGAGTGCTTGCAACAGTTAACAATTCCACCAACAATCCATCAATGAACCAGTTTTCTAACATTTGTCATTTTTTTTTAACTTTGCCAATCAGATCAGTGTGATGTAGAATTTCCTTAAATTTGTACTTCTCTAATTATTGGTGATTTTTTGAGCATTTTTTAACATGAAGACCATTAATCACTTGAGGAATGAATCTTATTCACTTGCAGAATGAATCTTATTCTCATAAACTTGAATATTTTCCTAATATATTTTAGAAATGAGACCAGTATAAGAGAAACCTGGGACAAATATATTTTTTCTGGTTAACTGTTCACTTTAAACATAATCTTTTAAATGCAAAAAAAAAAAATACACAGGATTAAAAAGTAAAATCATTATATTGAAAAATAGTTATTAAAAAATAAGGTTAATAACCCCTGATACAAAAAGGGATTATAATCAATGGTGTTGAATGCTATAGAAAGGTTAAAATGGTAAGACTAAGAAAAGATCTTAAGATTTCTTTTTAATCATTGGAAACTTTGGAGGAGCAGTTTACTTTGAGAAATGATGACAGAAGTTAGATTGCAAAGATCTGAGAATTGAGAGGAAAGAAAGTGGAGTCAACAATTGTGAAAGATAGGAATGGTAGAAGGAAATGGTTTAATAAAAAGTATTTTTGAAGGATGTCAGAAATTTTAATATCTTTGCAGGTAAGGAGGAAGACCCAGTAAATAGGGAAAGATTGAATACTACAGGAAAATAGAATGTGATTGAAGGGACAATCTGCAGGAAAAACTAGAAAGGAATCAGATTAAGGGTTCATATAGAGGAGATTGGCCTGAATGAGAAGAACTGCTTCATTGTAGAAATAAAGGAGAAAAAAGTAGAGAGTAATATCAAGCTACATTGAGATGAGAAGAAAGAAGTGGAATTTCACTTTAAATGAGTTCTATTTTTTTTAGCTGAGTAAATGGAGATGGAGGAGATATGGAAAGCTAAAGGCAAAAAAAAAAAAAAAAAAAAAAAAAAAAAAGGTATGGGATAGTCTCTATGAGAAATGGGATAGAAAATCCATTAGAAAGAAGTTAAAGGATTACCTGGTTGAAATGAGGACCAATTAAAAATTGGATCAAATTCATATGTAGCTAATTATTTTAATAATGAATATGAGTTAAACATTTAATTTTAACTATCCATAGACAATGCCATGGTGGACCTAGAGTCAAGAATGACCTAGATTCAAATCTGACGCTTGAAACTGACTATTTATACTTATGGGCAAGTCATTTAACTTGACTGAATCTTAATTTCCTCAAAAACAAAATGAGAATTATAATACTGTTCACTATCTACTTCACAGGATTGCTTTGAGGAAAGTATTTTGTTTGTCATAAAGTAATAGAACAATGTGAGTTAGGATTATAATTTGCTGGATTTTTTGTGGATATTAGCTTTGCCTCCTCAGCTAGATTGTAAACTCTTTGAAAGCATCAATACTTAAGCTGCTTCTGTGTCTCTTACACTGTGTAGCATAATTCTGGGAACATCCATAGAACTCAGCAAATCTTTGTTTGTTGAAGAATAATAAACCAGACTCAACAATATGCAACTGTGTTTCTGTTGATGAATTTCATCAACTGATGACTTTGCTAAATTCCAGATCTTTAGAAAGTGAAAATATGTTCTCCTTCTCTTGATCCAAAGGGAGTTACCAAATAGCTGTCCAGTATTCCAACTGAGGTTGATTTCAATTACTTTTTTCTTCTGACTTCCCTGTATTGGTTGTTCTCCTCTAAGGCTCATTTTCAACAAGTTAGCACCTGTGGACTGTGCAGTTCAAACACAACTCGTTGAGCAGCTGCATCTCTGCTCAGGCTTATCCACAGAAGAAGCTACAGAGGAGTCTTTTCTTTGTCGGTAATTATGAAGACTTTAAAGACTAATTCTCTATTGGGCACCTGTCCAGAAAAGGTGGTAGAAAGTGACAGGTTGACATCAGCTCCACCTGAACCTTGGCACTTGGTGAGTTTGACTTCGTTTTTCTGCAGGGCTCCTTCTATGTCCTTTATTTTCTTTAGAGGAAAAACATTTTTTTGATAGAACAATGGGATTGATTCACAACTCTATGTAACTGTTAAAATGAACCATAGCATCCATAGAGAAATATATAGGATAAGCTGAACTTCATTGTGTCCTGCTGTCACAGCAGTTTCTTGAAATTGAAATAGGATATTGAAATGTCAATTTGGATCCAACTGATCTGATGTATATCTTTCTAGTTATTTTGAAAAATTAATATAATGTCCCTTGGTTTGGCATTTAAAATTCTTCATAGCCTGGTCATTTCCTATCTTTCCTTGGAAGCTAGATGCACTGGGTCTGGAGCCAGAAAGGTTGGAGTTCAAATCCAGCCTCAGACACTTAGGCAAGTTACTTAACCAGCTTGCCTCAGTTTCAAATAAATCAAATAAATGTAAAGTGCTTGGCACATAGTAAGCTTTATGTAAATATTAGCTATTATTATTATTTCTATAGCTATTTTTTCCATTTTCTAATATTTTATTCTCCTTCACACCATCTACAATCCAGTCTTTATGGACCACATGCTGTTGCTTATTCATAATATATTATCTTCTCTGACTTTGTACTGGCTATTCATCCCTGGAAATCTTTTCCCACTGAAAGAGACCTTTTCAACCTCCCTACCCCAACCACTGAAGTCAGTCCCTCTAAGATTATCTTCCATTTACTCTCTCTATGTGTCTCTGTCTTTCTCTATATATATTTTTGTAGTGTGTATGTATACTTTTAATTATCTATTATTATACATGTTGTCTCATCCCATTAAAATATAAGCTCCTTCAAAGAAGTCTGATTTTCTTTCTTTGGATCTCCAATGCTTAGTACAGTGCCTGGCACATAATGAATAATGAATAAATGTGTGCTGACAATTTGTGAATTGATTACATTGTAGACTTAGGTTCAGAACTGTTACTAATTAAAAGACCATCTCTCTTCTCAAGGAAGCCTATATGGTCAGATAAGACCTGAACTTTTGAAGTGGGGAGAGAATGGGAAGGGCAGGAAGATCTTTGAGAAGATCTAGTAAATGACATAAAATATGTTTTGGAGTTGAAACTGAACTTTCGATTTCATTAGTTTTGGGAACTTGGTACAAATTAAAATTAACAAAGTAAATCTCACACTTTATAGCTGATGTAAATGATAACAGTACTTTCACTATCTGTCTTACAAGGTTGCTCTAAGAAAAGTGTTTTGTCAATTATAAAGTGATATGTCAATGTGAATTAGGGCCATAATTTCTTTTTTATGAATATTAGTCTTGTTTCCCAAGGTAGACTTTTCATTCTGTGTGTATCTGTGTGTGTATATGTATGTATGAGAGAAAGAGAGAGAGAGAGAGAGAGAGAGAGAGAGAGAGAGAGAGAGAAAGAGAGAGAGAGATTCTTCTGTCTCCATTCTAGAATGAATCTCTGAAAAGTTTCAAATAATTTATCAATGTTATATAATGAATCTTTAGATCATTCCTGTACAAAAAAGCATCAAAATGTTCATCCTGTTTGTTGAATTGGAGATGGGGTTAGAAATAAAGTTTTAATTCTGTGTCATATTCCATACTTTATTCAATAAAAACCAGTAGTTCCTTGTTACCTTTAAAACCAAATATAAAGTCCTCTGTTATCTTTATGTATAAAAGATGGTAAATTATTGCTATATACCATTGACAACTAGCCAAAAATTTGGCCCTGAGAGACAAAATTTACCCTCTTAGATAGACTTGTCTAATTATTTATAATTCCACTCTTATTTATTATTTTTAGATTTAAAAATATTGTGCAAGTATCAAGAGAATTTTTTAGCCAAGATAGCATTGTTTTATTAATAACATTTTAAGAATCAAAATATGGACAGGTACTTTTGAGAGACTGTCTGACTTAATACTAGTTTATGGTTAATTATCTTAGTAATAAAGATGACTTAAGGTAATGGAAAGTTCTACTTTTTCCCTAATAATGATAAATGAAGGAGATCAATTTGTGTATCATTAACTAATAGAATTCATGGTAAACCTTAGGCAAGGTGCTTGGAAGTTCTGGGAACTTGAATTCCTAAACAGCCATGAAATAATTGCATTATGTAGACCTAAATTTATAAGATATAATTATCAGAACATTTAATAGTTTGATGGATCTATGACTTTGTGTAAGTAGGTACTGAATGATTTATACAGTCACATTTTAGCTTCATTCCAATTCAGTGACTTAAATGCCATGAGTATTGTTATTCTCATTTTACAGATGAGAAAACTGAGGTTTAGAGTGATTAAATAGCAGAACTTTCATACCATAACTCTATTTCTCCCACAATGCTATGCTGTGTCTCTTTAAAGTCATGATATAAGGATATTCAAATTTTCTAAACATTAGTGAACTCATATTAGCTTTCTTTAAATCTATTATGAAGAAAACACAAAATTAGTCTAAGTACCAAAAGTAGGGACTTGGTATTTACTGAGTATAAACTAGATCCTATATAGCATGGTAGAATTGAATTCATTTTGGAATGTGGTATAAGAACTACTTATCAAGTAAAGAACCCTTTCCAATGTGATTTATGTTTTCAGGTGAATTGAGTACTAATTTACTGAATTCTCTTCTCTCACCTGTTTTATTTATGGAATATCAAAATTTTATTCTGTGTTTTTATCCAATACCAAATGTTTGGAGTTAAGCCTTGAAGAGAGCTAGGAATTCCAATAAAGAGAGAATTCTAGGCAGGAGAAAGAGCCTATGCAGAGGCATGTCAGCGAGAGATGGAATACCATGTACAGACAACAGTAAGTAGATTATTTGTCCTGATCTAAAGAGTATGTGAGAGGGAGAAATATAAAATCAATCTAGAAAGATAAAGTGAATCTAGGATGTACAGGATTTTAAATGTCAAACAGAAGAGTTTTGTTTTACCTTGGAAGCAAAAGGGAGCCACTGAAGTTTCTTGAGTTCTTGAGTGGAGAAATGACATAGAGTCCTTACATTTAGAAATATCAATTTGGCTGCATGAAGGAAGGATTAAAGAGGGGAGAACCAGAAGCTAGTAAATATTTTGCAATATTCCAGGCAAGAAGTGATGAGAACCTGAACTAGGATTATGTGAGGGGACAGATACAAGAAGTGTTGGAGATATAGAATTAGAAGACTTGATCACTATTTAGAGATGGGGTAAAAAAGACAAAAGTGAAAAATTGAGAATAATTCTTGTTACAAACCTGGTAACTATGAAAATGATAGTACAAACAATTGGAAAGTTAGAAAGGAGTGCTATATAAGGGGGAAAATAATAATTTTTACTTTGGCATGTTGTTTCAGGCCAATGTTACTTCCAGGTAAAACTATTGCAAGACAAATTGATCATGTGGATCTGGAAATCAGATGGATGAGGACTACAAATATGTATATATGTGTGTATGTATGCATGTATATAGATACATATCATATATATTTTATAAAATATTCTATACACATACCAGAAGGATGAGGACAGGATGTTATATGACATACATATATATGTGTGCGTGTGTGTGCATACATGCTTAACCCTCTGATTTCCATATCCACATGATCAACTTGCCTTGCAACATCTCTACCTAGATGCTACAGACATATGAAATTCAATATATCCAAAGTAAAAGTTATATTTATATATATAAACATATGCACACATACATATATGTGTCATCTGCATAGAGATGATAATTAAACCTAAGGAAGTGAATGATAAAAGTGGGAAAAAATCTTTTAAAATGTATCTCTTTTTTCAATTGATTAACTTTATTTTCATAATTTTGTTAGACTGTTTTTATTTTTTCTCTAATTTTTCCAGTGAGGAATGGTTGAACAAGTTGTGGTATATGATTGTGATGGAATACTATTGTTCTCTTAAAAATTATGAACTCGACTTTATTTTTAAATTTCAATAGTATTTTATTTTTTTAATTACATTTAATATAGTTTTCAACATTTATTTTTGTGACATTTTGAGTTCCAATTTTTTTCTCCCTTCTTCCTCTACCTCCCTCTTTCCAAGATAGCAAGGAATCTAATACAGGCTATACATATACAGTGCTTTTAAGTGTATTTCCATATTTGTCATGTTGTGCAATAAAAATCAGACCAAAAAGGGGGAAAAATGAAAAAATAAGCAAACAACATAAAAGACTAAAACATTAAAATTCAATCTACATTGCTTTTCTATAGCTATCTCTGTGGATGCAGATGGCATTTTCCATTCCAAGTTTATTGGATTGTCTTGGATACCACATTGCTGAGAAGAGCTTAGTCTTTCATAAGTTGACAAAACACCCAATCTTACTGTTATTGTGTACAATGTTCTCCTATTTCTGCTCACTTCACTCAGCATCAGTTCATGTAAATCTTTGCAGGCTTTTCTGAAATTAGCCAGCTCATCATTTCTTATACAACAATAATATTCCATTACATTCATATACAAAAATTTATTCAGCCATTCCCCAGTTGATGGGCATCCATTCACTTCTAATTCCTTGCCACCACAAAAAGAGCTGCTATAAACATTTTTGGACATATGGACTCTTTCTCCTATTTTTATGATCTCTTTTAGATCCAGATCCAGTAGTGACACTGATGGATCGAAGGGTATGCACAATTTAATAGTCCTTTGGGGGTAGTTCCAAATTGTTTTCCAACATTTCTGGATCAGTTTGTAACTCCAATAACAATTCATTAATTAGTGTTTCAGTTTTCCCACATCCCCTCCAGCATTTATCATTATCTTTTCCTATTATCTTAGTCAATCTGATAAGTGTGAGGTGATACCTCAGAGTAGTTTTAATCTGCATTTCTCAATAGTGGCAGAGCTTTTTTTTTTTTCATATAATTATAGATGACTTTAATTTCTTCATCTGAAAATTGTTTGTTCATATCTTGTGATCACTTATCAATTGGGGAACAATTTGTATTCATAAATTTGACTCAGTTCTTTTTATATTTTAGAAATGAGACCTTTATCAGAAGCACTAGTTGTAAAAATTATTTCCCAGCTTTATGCTTCCCTTCTAATCTTGGCTACATTGATTTTGTTTGTGCATAACCCTTTTTAATTTAATGTAATCAAAATTATCCATTTTGTATTTCTCTATTGTGTTCTCTATTTCTTTTTTGGTCATAAATTAGAAATATTACAAAGTTAGCAATTTCTAGTTAAAATTTTTCCTCCTATAGAACCATGAACCTTTTTTCTGAAATCAATTTAGCAAATATCTATAAATGTTCTTCCTTAAACATTTGTACTTGAAATGTAAATAAAATGTCTCTAAAGAGCAATAATCTGGAAAGTACTATAGCAGGACAAAGGTTAAGTTATTGCCTTCATTATAGATTGCATCACTTCTGATATTTTCAAGGACATACAAATTTAACGATGGGATAACTACAGATAATACATTTAAATATGTTTTAAACCTCTTCCCACCCTCCTCATTTCTTGGTTCAATGTAGATTTCTTTTCAAAAGGACAATAAACTGCTCTTTTGCTCAGTATGAATAGGAGCAGGATAATTTAATCACCTCTACTAAAGTTAATGCAGCTTAATTAGGGACCATGTATATATTTTCTTTGAAAGTTTTATGCTTTGTTTTGGTCAAGCATGTCTAACCATAAAAGAAAATGAACTTTTAAAAGATAGATGTTTTTCCATGGTATACTTTGTTAAATAAAAGTATTGTCAAGAAAAAAAAAAATCTTATCCAAAGATCTGACAGGTCAATTATCTCTTGCTCTCCTAATTTTCTTATAGTACACTCTTTATGTCTAAATTGTGAACCTATTTTGATCTTATCTTTGCATAGAGTATGAAATGTTCATCTATGCCTAATTTTGCCATACTATTTTCCAATTTTCCCAGCAATTTTTGTCAAATAGTGAGTTCTTATCTCAGAAGTTGGAGTCTATAGGCTTATCAAACAATAGAGTAATTATTGACTGTTGTATCTTGTATACCTAACCTATTCCACTGCTCTACCACTCTGTTTCTTAGCCAGTACCAAATGGTTTTGATAACTGCCATTTTATAATATAATTTTAGGTTTGTTATGGCTAGGCCACCTTCTTTTGCCTTTTTTTTTTTATTAGTTCCCCTGATAGTCTTGATCTTTTGATCTTCTAAATGAATTTTGTTGATTATTTTTTCTAGTTCTATAAAATATTTTTGGCAGCTTGATTAAATAAGTAGAATTAATTTAGGTAGAATTGTCATATTTATCAAATTAGCAATTGATATATTTCTAATTGTTTAGAACTGACTTTATTGGTGTGAAAAATGTTGTGTAATTGTGTTCATAAAGTTCCTGGGTTTCTCTTGGCAGGTAAACTCCAAAATATTTTGTATTATCTATAATTATCTAAATGGAATTTCTCTTTCTATCTCTTGCTGCCGTCATTGTTGGTAATGTATAAATGCTGATGATTCATGTGGATTTATTTTATAACCTGCATCTTTGCTAAAAATGTTAATTGTTTCAAGTAGTTTTTAGTTGATTCTCTAGGCTTCCTTAAATATACCATCATATCATTTGCAAGGGTGATAGTTTTGTTTCCTTAACTCAGTGATTTTAGAAAGATATAGAAAGACTGCATGAAATGTTGAAAAGCAAAATGAACAGAACCAAGAGAACAATCTATATAATGACAGCAACATTGTTTTAAGAATGATTTTAGGCATCTAATTCATTTTGTCTACTATAAATACACAAATTAAAAATAAAGGACTTATGAAGAAAGACACTTGCTACATCCAGAGAAAGAACTGATAAACAGAATTATGCATAGAATAATTTATATGTATATATATGTGTGTATATACATATTATATATACACATATCTGTTTGTGTCTAATGGTAGCCATCTCTATGGTAAGATGGGGGATGGGAAGAAAAAAAGGGGAAAAATTAAATTTACATGATAACTTAATTATATTTTTAAAAGGAATAGCAAGTTATACATAATAGATTTTCAGTTTCATATGCAATCATCTTTTTTAATTATACTGCTACAAATATGCTTGTTTTATTCCATAAATTAAAGATAAAATAAATTTAAAAAAATGTTTTTCAAAAGGAAGGGGTGATATTCAAAGAAGAGGATGAGAAGGAAGATGAGCAGGAAAAAAAGAAGTTATTGGGCATCTTTTATTTAGTAGGTTGTTGGGTATGAAAGCCAAATATTAGAGGTCAAGGTAGAAACCATTAATTGGGAAACTGAGACATCAACTATAGAAGAAAATGGACTGAAAGTATATAATAAAAACAATGGAATAAGAGTTGGTCGAAATTCCCTTCTTGAAATATCTTTAAAAGTGGACTATATTTTCATTTGTCATGTATAATCTACCTGGAAAGGTTCCAGAAAGTAGAAGGTAGATTAGATGAGTTTTTGAAGTCCCTTCTATCTTAGCAAACCATGAAAAGAGTGAAGATAACAATGAACAACTAACATGTCCAATCTGGGAATATACTTTGCTTCATATTTTGAAATGATTTAACTATTACAAGAGTTTGCTTTAGGGTTATTAGAGTAGCACTACTTCCTTCAATCTCCTATTTTTAAGATTTATGTAGCTTAGAACCTTCCTACATATAGTACTGAAATAACTGGACCATGGCCCAATGACAAAAGGGATGGGCAACAGAGATGAGGAAGTAGTTAAATGGAAGGACTTTACTGACTAGTGTATCTGGAAACATTAAGAGGAGGATTCAGTTGAACAATCATTTCCTTTTATTTTGACACCTGTTTCAAACTTTTTCCTATTCCAGGCTTATCTTAATGGTACCAGAACAGTCAATTTGATTAATCACAGCTTTGGAGGCATTTCCCAAACTTATACTTCAGAAAGAAAGATTAAATAGAAAATTATTTCAAAGTCCTTAAGAATCTTCAAGCAAAAAGTAGAATTGTTTTTTTTGGGTTGGGGAGTGGGGTTGCATTGTGAGCTAAATTTCTCTCCTGAACTTTTCACTGTCTGAATCCCAGGAGAGGACATTGTCTTGAGAAAAGTTAGTTACTTCCACATATTTGCTGAAAAAGTTAATTGATATTTTTTTCTGAATCAATTATCACAGTCTGAAAAGTTAGGTGAAACTCTTTCACAAATTCATTGAAAGTCTTATAAAGTTTTGCTTTAATATATATTAGCCAAATTCTACCCAAAGCTTTGTTACATCTATGATTTCCTCAGTGAGTTAACTATACATTTTAAAAAGAGAATTAAAAATAATAGCTAGCTTTTATGTAATGCTTTAAGGTTTGTAAAGACTGTGTATTATCTCATATATACTCACAATCATCCTGTGAGGTTGGTCCTATTATTATCTTCATTTTACAGATGAGGAAATTGAGAATGAAAAAAAGTCGAGATTCCCACAGCTAGTGTCAGAATCTAGAAATGAACCAATCACAACATTCTAAACAGTCTTCTACCAAGCTTCTTCCTCTGCATAGATTATGAGCAAGTATCCTTTTTTTTTTTTTCTTTGCAAGAACAAAGATGGGATAGAGATGTGTTGCGGGTAGGAATTTCACAAAAACTGACCTGAAAGTTTGGATCACTGAGTATAAGCATATGATAAGGACTTTTAATTTGAAATATATGATGATTCAAAGTGGTGAAAAAAAATTCTACTCAAGTCTCAGGATGAAATTAAGCAATGATTGATACTGGTTAAAGATTAATGAGAAAGTTATCAAATTGTACTTAGGTGTTTGCTTTTCTCTAATGCTTTCTGTCAAGGCTCTGCCAGTTGTGGCAGGAGATGAGTTAATGACCACCAGCTGCAGCTGCTATCAGAACTGGGTGGAGGTTATTCTATTAACTCACTGCAAGAAGCTAGTACCTGAATTTCAAGCAGGCACTCTGTAAACACTTTTTGTGGGAGGATAATGCATTTCACTTTAATGGACAAAACAAGGAGTTTGAAGTGAGCCAAAAATTACAGAACCAAAGAAGTAGGATGTATAAGAGCCCAACAAACCATCACATCCAACATGGCTAAATGCCAAGCAGAAGGTGCAAACAAAGCTGGACAAGGCTGTTAAACAGGAAAACCAAAAGAAGGAAAACCAATTGTTACAAGCTTGAAATAGCCAGGGGACTCAAAACACAGTCACCAGTGGAAAGAAATTGTAGAAATGAAATGTGGAAATGAAAAAAGATGATAGTAGATGTCTTTTTTAATAGAACCCTGAGACAAAGTAGATACACTAACCTCATATCTTAAATCAACGTTGAGGGTAGGTAGGTACCAAAGTGGACAGAACATGGGCCCTAGAGTCAGGAAGACCTAAATCCAGTTTTAGACACTTACTAGCTGGATGACACTGGCAAGTCACTTAACCTCATTACCTCTAAAAAAAAAAAAAAGAAAAAAGAAAAGAAAAGAAAATCAACTATTATATGGAAAGCATGCTTTGCTCTTTCCTATTTCCCTAGTGCTAGTGACTTGTCTCTTGATCATCTCCAATTTAGTGTGTATATATCATTCATATCTAATTTCTCATATTGTCTCCTCTATTAGATTGTGAACTCCTGGAGATCAGAGAACAGGAGGATTTGTTAGTTTGTTTTAGGGGAATTTATTTGTATCCTCAGTGCTTAATGCAATACTTGACATATAGTAAACACTTATTAAATACTTATTGAATGTTGATTATCAAGTTTATTCTTGACATGCCTAAGTGATGATATTATTTATATTTATATTAATTTATGTATATGTTTATATATAATATATTTTATGATTATATTTTTAACTGAGTTGAAAAAATATATTAATCTCCCTCAAATATATCTAAAAGAAACTTGACCATTTAGTTCATGACATCATAACTGAAACACCACTATTCTCCTGGTGGCTGTGTACTTTAATTTCAGGCAATGTTCTAGGAGGAAACAAATAGGCTTTGGGGTGCTGACTTTTTGAGGGCCTGAGCATATAAAGTGACAACAAATGTCATAAGACATATTAAAACATTCCCTACTTCCATGATTGATTCCTTTAGCTCCTGGCCATCTATAATTTCTGCTTCACATGTTACTCAACTAACTATTCTTTGTAATTTTGTAGGGCTTGTTTTTTCCCCTCCTGTTTCTTCTTTCTCTTTGTCTTCTTGGGGATTCAGCTGTTTTTTCTTCTATGTTCATAATATCTGTGTTTGAATCTACCAAGGCAGACAATACTTATTCCATATTTGAAATGAGCTCTAAATCCTATGATTTTTGTTGACATTTATCTTTATGAATATGTTGTTGATTATTGTTGTTGATTTCCTGTTAATTCTGCATTTCACTTTAGTATAGAATTTGGCAACATCTTATCACTGAAAGATAATATATCTTTAAAATGGTTACCTACCAGGTTGTACCCTTCAACTTTTTGTGTTTGCAAGTATGCTGTAGCTTTTTGCTGTGTGCTTACTTATTGATCCTTTTAGCAGGATGCCCAGCTAGAACTCAGAGTATATAGAATAGACTCCACTTGAGAAACTATCTTTTTCTCCTGGTAGTTAAGAGATGTAAGGATGACTCTCTAGCTCTAAAAAGCTGGTGGGAAAGCAACTTATAACATGGCCAAAACAACCAATTAGTGCATAATCTTGTAGGAAAGGACTATGTCTGAGATAGAGATGCTCCTATTTCTGTCTTAGTACAAGGCCTTTTGAAATTTTGAAAGATTGAAAAGCTGCAGAGGTCCAGGGGTAGAATTTAAGATTTATCTAGTTCTGAGAAATGAATCTCTCTGGCAACCAAGAAACTATGATCTACAAGCAAAAGAGCCCTTCAACCATCTCCCAAAAGTGCAATTGGTAGTAGAAATGCTTGTAGCAGTTACTTTAAGTCTATCCTATCTAGTAATTGAGGTGGTAAAGAAAAGAGTAAGCCTTATTTTGGTATTTGTGGTCTTACAATTTCTCCTCAGTGAATACCCCTTGTAAATACTAATTGATATTAATATAATTATTTGATATTGAGGGGGAATACTCTAGAATGGAGGTTCAAAGTAATAGCCTGGAAGAATACTTATTTTTCTCAGTGTACCTTGTAGGACCCTAAGTAGAGATAGAATAATGTAGCCTGATTCTGAAGATTCATCCTGCAGTGAAATTGAGATTGGAAGAATAAGACCAAATCTGTGATCTACATATAGTTCTGTATTTCATAATCTCTTAAGCTTTTTATTGTTATAGCAGACCACTCCACTCACTGTCTTTGACAAGAAAACCTTATGGGTAGTATTACTGTGATATTGCCCATGTAGTCATGAAGAGTCAGACACTAAAGAACAATAACAATTATTAGCATGATTTTTTAAACCAAATTTTTTATTTTAATAAAAGATAATTTTGTTACATCAGTGTGTGTTTTAATTATTTTACTGAAATATAAGGACTTTAAATGTAGAAAAGAAAAAAAAATCCATGTCTAGATGGGAAAGATGGGCAGAATAATAAATGTAATGATAAATGGGCCTGGTTGTATGGGAAACCTTACTCTCTTATTTATGTTGGGAGAGTTGCAAAAGAATAAAAACTGTAACCTTGTGAAAAATAAACAGAAATAATCACCAAAACAGATGGACACTTTCTAATCCCCACTGGTCACAGGCAGGATTTTATTCATGTTTTCAACTGATTCCCTCTCTTTCCAAACAGGGCCATCAAACAAAATCTGTTTTTCCTAAAGGAATTCCAGCTGTTGGCTCTGCTCCTTCCTGTCGATCCCTTTATAAGCTTTGATCAAAAAACCACTTTCCCCCCATTGGAACTGAATTCACTGAGCACTTCCTGACAAAGTTTCACTTACCAGAATTTATCTTTAAGTTATGAAGACAGCTTCTTTCAAAATTAAATCACTCCCTTCAGATTCTTTATCTAAGCCTAAAAATAATGATGAGGGTCACAAAAGTAGCTTGTTAACTACAACAAAAAGTACATAGCCCATGAAGAATACTGAAGGAGTACTCAAATTTTGCCGACCTAAACACTGATCCTCTTTGTTTTCTTAGAGACCTAAAGTCTCTTTTTAGGTCCTTCTACACCCCACCCCCTCCTACCTCAAACACAAATACCTCTTCTTTACTTATCACTAAGATGGATAAGAAGAGGCTGGTAGGTCCAATACCTGTGAGCAATCTTTCACAATCAGATAATGAATGGATTTGTTGAGGGAGGAGTAGGGGGAAGTGAGAGAGAAAGAAAAAGGGGAATTCTATAAGGAAATTAATTTAAATTTTAAGTTCTTTGGGAGTTATTATCCACTGTCAGTGAGGAAAAACTACTAGCAAGTGTCTTTTAATAGTCCTTTCCTTTTTGATCTTATCCTCCCAATATTTCAGGCAAATAATAGACCAGACCATTACCTATCAAAGAATTTTGACAATTTCATGATGCAAATACCTAAAATCAGTCAACCAATCAACAAGCCTTTATTAAGGGCCTACTATGTTCAGGTATTATGTTAGGGCTAAGACTATAATGATGAAAAATAGTTTCTGGCTTCAAGGAATTTCTTGGGGAAGGATAAGAGAAGAGAAGTGGGGAGAAAAATGGAAAAATGTGCTTTTATAGAATATTTTTTAAATATCATAATTAAATACAAAGTCTTGATAAAGAGAGTAGAGAGAGATGTCATTGGCAGCTGAGGAATTCATGAAAGATTTCCTATGGAACACAGCTCTTGAACTGAGTTTTGAGGACACTAGGAAAGGAAGAATGAGTTGAAAGTTCACACAATATTTGATATATTAATGTAAGAGGCAATGGTTTTATACCTCCCTAGCTATTGGTCTGAGATAAGAATGTTCAGAGTTCTTAGATAGTCATTAGCTTTCATTTGCTCTGCATTTGTGAGCAACTCACTTAATCTCTTTTTTTAATCAGCAATTTCTCTTGCATTTTCTAACCAGAAAATAACATTAGTCTTATGGAAAGTTACAAAGGGGTTCTAAAAGTCCTTTTAAAAACAGAAGACAGAAAAATCATTCCTGACTTCCAAGAGTTTACCATTTTTAAAAGTAGGACACAGAAATACTCAAGGTACTTCATGGAAAAAAGGAATAAGTGACTATGTCTATGGTAATTCCAGTCCAATCTAATCCAATTCCAGTTCCAATTCAAAAATGTGGAAAAATTATTTATGCTGTAAAGAATATTTTTTACTTTCATCATATCCTCTGATAATATGGTCCAAAGTGGGATAAAGAAACAAATACAATTCTACTCATCATTGCCAATGATTAAATTATCAAAGAACTCTATTTGGAAGGGATGTTAGAGGTCATCTAATTCATCACCACTCCTCATTTTGTAAATGAGGAAACTTGGGACCAGAAAGATTAAATGAATCATTCAAAGTTATACAGGGAAGAAATGATAGAGTTGAAAGTTGAATACAGGGCATTTATTGAGTGTTTTCTATTTACCCCAAGGTACTGGGGACACAAAGAACAACAGCCTCAAGAAATTTCTAACCTGATGGAGTGCTATAATGTATATTACCCTATTATATACATGAGAGCATGAAAAGGACATAGAAAGAAATCAAGGGATAGAAATTTGAGGGGAGAAAGACTGTCTTTTGGGAAGAAGCACAGAGTAAACCTCATGAAATACATCGCACATAAACTGAGTCTTAGTGAGCAAGAATAGTGTGAGTAGTGTTAAGTAAGAAGAGTATGTCATTGACTCAGACAAAAAGGGAATGCATAGCAATCATGAGAGGTGGCCCACTCAAACACAAAAGTGGAAAGATGAGACCAAGTAATCCAGTCTGACCAATATACATAGGGCAATAATGTGAAATAAGTCTGGGAAAACAGGTTAGAACTAGATGGAAAAAGTCTTGTATGCCAACCTAAAGATCATATGTTTTATTAGGTATCCAATGGAGAATCAGTAAAAAATTTTGAGTAGAAAATTAGCATGGTTAAAATTGTCAATAGGAAAAATCACTTGGAAAAGACTGAGGATAAGTAATGTAATATGTTAGAAGGCTATAGATAAGATAAGTTAGAAGGCTGTTTCAATAGTGAAAAGTAATGGGATGTATAATGGTGATAGGAAAGCAAATGAGGAAATATGCAATAGATTTTGCAAGAATAGAATTACTAACAAATTAGTTGGATATAGGAATGGGAGAGAAAGAATGGACAAAAGTGACTGGGATGTTTAAGACCGAGTGACTGGGAAAATGTTGATATCTGTGACTTAATAAATATTTATTAACTGACTCACTGATACCAATAAGAGAAACAAGGAAGTTAAAAAGATGGGCTGATTGGGAGGGCAAGGATGAAGAGGTCAGATTTTGATATTTTGATTTTGAAGGACTAAGAGCATATTTGAATAGAGATGCCTACTGGGTAATTAGAAATGTAAGAAGAGAAATTGAGAGAAAGACTGAGGCAGTCATTTATAAAATGTTGATTAATTGAAGCTGTGAAAGTACTTGAGATCACCAAAGGAGAAAGTCTGGAGAGAAGAAAGTTTAGAATAGGGTTCTTGAAGAATGAGAGACCATCAGAAGAGCCTAGAAGAAGCAGTCAGAAAGATGAGAAAATAATCAGAAGAAAACAGTGTCAAAGGAATCAAAAAAAAGAAGGCTTAATAGCATCAAATACTACTAAAGTTCAAGGAGGTTAAGGACTAAGAACAATCACTGGAAGGGGCAATTATAAGCTCATTACTGATTTTGAAGAAAGCAATTCCACTGAATGGAATAGAAGACAGATTACAATAAACTGAGGAATAAGTATGGGGCAGGGAAACAGATAATAAATATGGACATAATAAATAATATCTCTAGATATTTGTCTATTGGAAAGTAAATCTTATAAGAGTAGCAGATAATAGAAAGGAATAGGGAACTTTTGTTTTTCTTTTTATTTTAGGACAAAGAAGGAGGCCTGTTTTTAAGTAGAAGAGGAGTCAGTAGACGACTGTCTACAATTGTTTACATTGAAGATGTAAAGCAGTAGGGTTGGAGAAAGAAATTATCAATAGAAAGTTTAAACGTATCCCTATCAACTTTACTTCATTATATTTGAAAAATAGCATAACTTTATCTGAAATTCTCATACTTCATAAGAAAAAAGAACAGTTCCCTTATGGTTTCTAATGAATCTGAGGGTTTTCAGGGACACGATAGGAAATTTAAAATGTGGTTGACTCTAAGATGTACTTGTTTTCCTGACCTTCTCTCCCCTCCCAGCAGTAGCCTTATTCTAAGACATGCTTTCTCTTCTCCCCAACCCTCTCCCCCACCGCAGCAGCCACTCCCTATAGAGCCTAGACTCTCTACCATCATCACTTTTGCCCCAGGTGAAAAATTACCAGTGACAGCTCAGTACTTATTCATTTAAAAGTACAAAGTTTTTGTAAGAGCCAGATGAGATCATATACATAAAGTTCTTTGTCAGACTTAATGCAATATATCAAGTTCAACTATTGTTATTATCATTATTCTTGCAGGGGATAATTTTATATTATCTAGAAAGTAATAATTTAATTTAACAAACATTTATCATTATTCAAATCACTATGCTAGGCACTAAAGATGCAAAGACAGAAACCACAAAATCTCTATCCTCAAAAAGTTTGCTTTTCTGGAAGAGTACAGAGGAGATGCAGATATCCTCCAAGGTAATTGAAGGATGGAAAAAGCACTGATGACAGGGAATCAAGATTGGATAATCCTAATGATATTTGTATGTAACTTGTGTTTGTAGATGAGTTCAGCAATGTCTTAGCTATTTAGAACTGCCATAGAGCAGGCCATTCCAAAAAACAAACAAATTTTCCAAACAACTGAAGATCACTCCCCTTTGAAATCCAAAACATATTTTTATTTTAGTCATTTTGATAGAATCATTTCTAAAATGTATGACACAATGAAATAAAAATATATATACTGTGCACTTCTAAACACAGAACACTGAAAATAACCTTTTCTTGATAATCCAAGGTCATCATTTTGGTCATCCAAACCTAATTAGGACGGTAATAATAATAGCTGGCATTTATATAATATTTTATGATTTGCCTAGTGTTTAACAAATATTTCATTTTCTGCTCACAGCCATTTAATGGGTTAGGTGCTATTATTCTATCCTTTTTATAGCTAGGAAACTTTAGTAGATGAATATTTTGAGTGACTTGCACAATGTCCAACAATTAGCAAGTGTCTGAGTTAGGATTTAAACTCAGGTCTTCTGGACTTCAGATCTAGCCCACTCTATGCCTTGTGCAATCTAGCTGCCTAACTATTGCATTATCTACCCATTGATCTCAGATTACTATAGTTTCAGAGTTTTTCTGTTTTTTTCATAGAATTCTTCAGTCTCCTCTCGGATTGTTAGGCTATCACATTGTGTCTTACTGCTTTCAGTGTTCTAGTCTCTAACAATCAGTCCCCAAATCCACATCCTGTGATATCCTTGAACCTACTGTTGAGCTTCACCAAACTATCTGAGAAAATCAGAAAATCATTGAGAGTCCAGAAATTATGCCCCATATCAAGACTCTGACTGAAAGACCAAAAGATGTAGACAACAGACCTCTCACCAACAAAATCTTATCCAGAAATAAGATCTCAGACAACTGGCCCAAACAGGAGTCAAGTGGATTTTCTTCCTGAAGGGTATGTTCTAACTGTCTCTTATCTCCTGTCATCTTGAAAGGAATCAAAGAAACTGGCACTAAAGATGTTTCTGTTAAGTTTTTGGAGAGCAGATCACCAGGCATTGGTATAAGCATAGACTTGACCTGATTCTTCTATTGTTTGATAGAAGACTGTTTCCCTCTGATACCACAAGATTCTTGAGAGTAGAATCCACAGTTAACTTGTAGATTCAGGTTGTATGGCTAGCAAATGTCAATATCCTCTTTTTAAAAATAAGAAAGAATTAAATAGAAATAAATGTAAAGTCTTATAGTTGGCTTCAAAAAATCAATTGCACAAGTATTTCAGGGGTCAGATTTAGTTAAACAGCATTTTGTCTGAATGTTTTGGATTAGTAATTCTTAATTTTTTGATATCACAAATGCTTTTGGCAGGTGGATCATTGACTATTACATATGACATATGACTACTATGGACCATTTCTTAGAATATTTTTTGATGCATAAAGTTTTAAAAATAAAGAAAACAAGTTACAGTAAAAATAATTATCAAAATATTTTCAAAATAATTCACAAACCCAGGTTAAGAAATTATGTTTCAATGAACCACAATCTCAATATCAATCAACATTGTGATATGGTAGCTGGATAAATTAATATGATCTTAGACTGCATTAAAGGAAGTAGAGCTTCCAGGGAAACGGAAGTAATAATCCTTGGTCAGAGTACTCTTGGAGTAATGTATTTAGTCTTGGGTGCTATAGTTTAGAAAGGACATTGAAAAGAAGTTTAAGTAAAATGGTGAAAGACCTTAGTTCAATATCATAGAGGGAATGGCAAAATTCAATGTTGGAATGTTTATCCTGAGAAGAGAAGATTCAAGGGGGGCAATCTTCATGTAAATATTTGAAAAACTGTCACCAAAAAGGCATTCTATTTGTTTTGTTTGGCCCCAAGGAATAATGAGTGATAGTAAAAGAGTTTCTGAGCTTCAGTTTTCTCACCTGTAAAATTAAAAGATTAGAATGTGTGACCTGTGAGTTCCATTCCACTTCTAAACCTATGGTACTAAGTAGCAAAAAAAGCAAATGTGTACTTGATGTTAGGAGGAAAAATCCTTCCTATCAATTAAAGCTTTGCATAAATAGGATGAGCTTCCTGGGGAAATAGAGAGTTTATCCTCATTGGATGGGGATTGTATAACTGCTGATTGAACATATTGATTTGTAGAAATTTTTTCAGACATAAATTGGACTAGAAAATCAAAGATACACCCTCCAACTCTAAAATGTTAATTCCTTGAATAGCCTTCTAACAGTTCTCTCTACTTCCATTCTCTCCCTTCCACCAAAATTATCTTCCTAAAGTACTTATCTGATCATCACCCTTACTCAAAAAAAAAAAAAAAAAATTGGCTTCTTACTACCTCTAGAAGAAAACGGACTAGCTATGTGACCTTGGGCAAGTCACTTAACCCCAACTGCTTCAGCAAAAAAAAAAAGAAAAAGAAAAGAAAAAAAAAAAAAGAAAGAAAGAAACTCCTCAGTTTGACAAGTAAGCCCTTTGAAATCTGTCTTTGACCTAACTTTCCAAATATATGTCTTTGAGCCCCTTATTCTCTAACCAAATTGGCCTCTAACCATCAAACTCCCATTTGATCTCCTCACTGTCTTTGTAAAAGCTATATCTCATTACAGAAGTACTTTCCCTTCCCTTCTCTACCAATTTGAATCATTACTTCAAGGCTCAGCTCAGGTACTACCACTCCAGGAAACATTTCCTTAAACTAGAGCTATTAATAATTCCTCTCTCTAATTCCTCAAATTACTTTATTTATTTATCTCTTTTAAATGTGGCATCTCCCAGTAGACTGTAAGTTTCTTAATAGTAACATCTATTGTGGGGTTGTTTTTCTTTTGTCTTTGTACATGCATCGCTCTTAATAAATATTTGTTGAGTGAATGCTTTTCTCTCATTAATTTCTTATTTACTTCTTATGTAGCAGCTCAGAAACTGTTTTTTTTTTCCCTAAAAGAAGACTAAAAAAGTTTTTAGGAAGGGTCCGAAAATCTATTGTCTAACTAAGGTGAATAAGCTTCAATGCATGTATTTGGTGATTTTTTTGATGGATTAAAATCCTTTTGAACTTGTATTTATAAGAGATGTAATGCAAATTATCATGTGTATTACTTACTATTATATATTCTTTATAGATAAAATAACATATGTAATACTATATATATATGCGCACATCTATCGATATAGTCTATATCATAGCTCAAAATATTGGCAAGAACTAAAAAGAATCCATTATAGAATACCCTAAACAAGAAGTTATAATTAAACTTAAAAATAAAGATTCTAAGATGATATTTATTAAAATATGTGACTAACAGTGCTTTGCACATAACAGACATACAAATGTTTTAATGAATGGATAGATGGATGAATAGGTAGCACATTATGGTGGACCATGAGATAGAAGAGCTGATTTCTAATCCTTTCTCTGTGTCTGAAGCTCTAGGAACTTCATACTAACCCCCCTACCTTGGCCAACAAATGGCTATGTTTCAATTCTTCAAAAATCTCTAGCACCTCTCCCCTGATAAAAGGCCTTTATCACCTTTCAATAATCCAGTTGGTTTCCCAGCTTCAAACTGGTCTTTCCTTTCTGCAATCCATCTTCCACATAACTGGCAAATTACAACATATATATGCACACATCTATTGGTACAGTTTCTTAAGTCATGCTTTCACATGTGCTATCCTTATGACAATTCTATGAGGCAGAACACAGATCTGACAATCTATTTAAAAATCTGAGTAGTTCCCTGTTGCTTCTGGGATAATATCAAAATCTTTAGTTTGTAACTTGAAGTTCTCTACAATCTGGCTCTCAGCTATCCAGTGAGATGTCATTCCGCTATACTCTTTCTTGGTTACAGCATCAAAAATTTATTATGTTCTTATTCTTAAACTATTTAGTTTTAGCAAGGATAAGTCAAAGAGCATCTGGAGGAGTCACTAGGATGGTTATAGGCTTTATCTTCATGGCATATAATACTGAAAGAATTGGTGATATTTATTTTGGAGGAGAGAATATTTACAAGTATATTATACCTATCTTCATATATTTGAAGGACTATCACTTGAAAAGGGGATTGGGCTTTCTGTTTTTGTTGTTGTTGTTATGGTTGTTGTGTGGTTGTTGTTGGTTGATTCACCTTCTTCAAAGGTGAAACTAGGAACAATGAGTAGATATTGTAAAGAGAAAAATTAAGTCTTGATGTAAGGTGAATCTTCCCAATGACTGAAGCTATCCAAAAATGGAATGGACTGCTTTAGGAGGTAATAAATTCCACTTCATGCAAGAAAAGGCTAGACATTAGGTATGTTTTAGAGGGAATAATTTTTTTCAGTCATTTCCACTAAGGTGTCTTCCAAATTTGATTCTTCCAAATTTGTAATACTCTACTTCTCATACTTTTCCACACTAAGCCCCTTCATGCACTCCATGTTTCTATCACAGAATAATTATTAGCTATTTCCCATGCATGACATTTCACCTTCCACCTCCATGCCTTCTGATGGGATGCCCCCATGTCTAAATAGTTCCTCCTAAAAACTCCATTTTCCTGCAAAGCATGCTCAAATGCTACCTTCTTTGGAAACCATTTCCAGTACCCACTTTATCAATTCTCTTTCCCCATTGAAATTATTTTGTATACTCGAATTTGTTTGTTTTATTGTTTGTATAATTATCTTCACCATTAGACTGTAAGCCCTGTAAGAACAAGAACTGTCTTTTGTTTTTCTTTGTATTCCCATCACTTAGCACAGTGCCTAGCACATAATAGATGCTTAATAAATATTAATCAACTGGCTATTCTTTAAATATTAATTTAATTGAATTTTAGTTTCCTATCTGTACAATGAGAATGGTAATGATGATGATAATGTTGTTGATGATAATGATGATGACAATAATTCTGCCTTATAGAATTGTCATAAGGATAGCATATGTGAAAGCATGATTTATATTTAAGATACTTACAGGAGGCAAGAATTGCCAGGTCTACTTACCTCCACATCTTACAACTAAGACAGAGGCTGTGTCTTTGATCAAGACAATATTGTAGTAAACATTTGGATTCCAAATACCAACATCTGAACCAGTGCTCAGTGCCCTTGATCAAGCCACCTTAAAAATGGCAAAAACTTGGCAATTCCTATCTCATTTCAGCTATTAGATTTGTTGCATTGTATTGTGTCTTGAGAACATTGAAAAAAAAAACTGGAAAAGCAAACTGAAAGACTAATTATATTTCGCACTTTTTTTTGTTTGTGAAGAAATACCAAGTTTTTATATAGATCACATGGATATCTAGGATCTGGATTTAAATGGAGTCCAGGATATAAAATCTCAAGTATATAAAACATAATTATGAACCAATGCCATACTAATCATGGATGACATTTAGGAATGATGTCATTTACACCATTAACATTCATTCTCAGTAAGTATGGTAGAGTTTCCTTCCACATGAAATCATTAACATTGTAGAACAGTTAGCTTTTGTCATCTAAGGACATTAATCAGTAGTACAGTTTTATCTTTCCTTATTTCTTCAATACATGATTTATTAAATTAGATCTATTATTCCTAGGACAAAATATACAATCAAAACTAATCAGTACAATGTTAACCTGTGCCCAGTCATATGCATTGCCTGCTTTAGAAAGAGTTCATCTTTATTTTTTCTCCATATACACACACACACACACACACACACACACACACATACACACACACACGTATATGTGTGTGTGTGTATTTCTGAAATTATCTGCAATAGAGAGACCAATGATGGCATAAGCAGATTGTAACATATTACTGTGTTGCAATACAGGAGCCACCTGCCAGTGGCTGCTGGAGGTCTAACTCAGACCTGTAGAATGGATCTCTTCAGTGAGAGGATGATGATGATGATGAGGATGATGATGATGATGATGATGATGATGATGATACAAGGAGACTGAGAGGCAGTTGTGTTCTCTGACCTCTCTCCTCTTCCCTCTTGCCTCCAATTTATTTCATTTCCAACCCACAAGGAACATCTGTGAAGGCTGCTTTGTAACTCCTTCAAGTGTTATTATTCATAGCTGTGGAGCTCTAGAATTGACCTGCCCCTTCACTTAGGCATGGTCCTTAACATATTACAGACAAGGAATTTTGAAGAGACTTAAAGGATGCTACAACGGCTGATCACAATACCAGACCAAAAGATTCCTCTTGGATGCTGCTCTATGTGTTCCACTAATATTCTTGAAGTATCAGGAAAATTAGAAAAGGCCCTAAACTTATGGGATGGATCACTTAAGTTAAAGTAATAGTATTACTTCAAGAAGAGTTTGTCCAAATGAGCAAAGGTAGATGGATTGTGATTTTCATCATTTGAGGGAATATTGTACCTATATCAATAAGATTACAGATTCTTTGCATTATTTGAGACTGGACTATAGAAGTTGGATTTTGGGGGGCTTTTGTCCCAAAAGCTTTCACAGTTTTTCTACTAAAATCTCAACAAAATAGTATGTTGTTGTTGTTGTTAATTGTTTTTCATACTTTGAGCTCAAGAGGTCTTCTTATAGCAAGAAAATCTCAAGAGGTGAGACAGAGTCATTTGTGGATCCAGATTTTGTGCCATCCTCAAAGGTTCTGGTCAGAATGTAATCAAATGAATCAGTTTGCTAATCAAGATAGTAGTTAAGATCACGGCATAACATAAGGGCATATGGAAAAAAGACATTTTTTAAGATGAAAGAAAAGTAAGAACAAAGAAAAAAGAAGAATGGTTCAGTGGGGAAAACAGGAAAACAAACTCAGATGTATGTAACCTTATGTAATCTTAACTCTCCTAATAAATATGTAGGCTGCCTTCTGACATTATATAAGTGGCATTTCTTTGACCATTGAGAATAGGACTTTCATGATAGAGAATGCCTTCTGTCTTTACTAATCATGTCAAATCAAGTCAAAACTGTTTTCTCTGCCTGAGAGGATGATGTCATTTCCCTGGGTTTATAGTCTCTTTGGTCAAAATGTAGCAAGAAAAACTCAGAACTGATTTCTCCTCCCTATTTTAAATTGTTCTGAAGGTTTCCTCCTGCTGTGCACATTAACATAGGTCTAACTCTCTGGACTCTGTCCCCTGCTGACCTTCACCACAGGGAAAAGTTTCCTTTGAAGACAAGGGGAGCTTCCCCAAAAGAATTCTTTGTGAGACACATACTGAGAAATTGCAGACTGGGGGGGGGGGGGGCAGAAGGACCCATATGGGAATGCCAAGAATTTCTTTCATTTCTTAAGGTCACAGATTAAACTAAAAAGTTAGGAGATATAAAAATTTTGGCTCCATTAATGATTACAAGGTTCAATTCAATGATACTCAAGTAACAGCCTGGTAATCCCTTTATATATATATATATCCCTTCATGTTTTGCATTATAAAGTAAAACATGTAGTTACATTAATTTTAACAATAATTGTGAAATAGCTCATTCCAACATAACAGTAGTATAAGGTAAAAATTATTCAAATCATTCAGCTCATTTGGATTCAGCAAATCTTTTTTTTTTTAAATTCCCAGCATCATCAGGTATTCTGCCAGGTGCTATAAGTACAAAGACAAAAGTGAAAAAGTATCTGCCCTCAAGAGGATTTTATTCTTGGCAAGAAGTGGAGGGGAGATAGAATAATTACATATAAAGTATATTCAAAGTATATAATTCTGAACTTTTAAGTACAAAGCAATTCATCAGATATTCTCTGGGACCTTTGGTAAATTTACAGATTTTATACTGCATTATCTTAGATGTGGGGAGTTCACTCCCTTATAAAGAATAGGGATCTGGAACCTTCTGGAGTTGTGCATTACACAATGCTGTTGGCAATTTTTCCTAGCTTCTCAGATAGACTACTCCCATGGTAATTAATGGCAGACCCACACGCAAAGGAACTACAGGGAGAATGAATCTAAATATGTTTTCTCTGTGTAAGTTTTTAGACAGCCCAAAATTCTATACAAGAAAACTACAGGTGTAGCAAATATTTCATGAAAAAAAAAAACAAAAAACCCAGATTTGTAACTGAGTCTACGGATGAAGGAGAATCTAACTGCTCTTTGATGGAGTCAAGCAGAACAGTACTTAATTGCATAACTCCAGATTGCCTTTGGCAGTAAGGCAGCTATTCATTTAACTGGGTTGGTTTGACACACAGTGAAGACAATGTTTACTGGTTACAATTTCATTAAAGTGCTTTTTCACCTTCTTCACTTTGGGATAATCGCTACTTATTTATTTAGTCTTATGTGAGAAATAAATTCCATTTTAGTTATTTAAAAAATATATATGTATTGCACAAGTACATGTATGCACACATATGCATATACATTCAGGAACGATTACAATAGATAGGCAAGTAGAGTCAGTGCTGAGGTTTCCTTGCTACATTTTACTCAAAGACTGTAAACCTGGTGAAAATGACATCATTCTCTTAAATAGAACAAACTATTTTGGCTTGATTAGTAAAGGCAGTCTCTGATATCTCCAAAAATATGTGTCTTCCACAATCAGTATCTGGAGAGTTTCTAAAAGGCTAAAATGACAGAATCTTAAACTCAAAAATTTCACCTTCCAAAATTTTACCTTTTAAACTCTGATAGTCAGCAACTGAGCTCTTACTAGTTGGGTCAAACAAAACATTGTTCCAGGGAACTAATCTAAAAGGAGAGGTGATTTACCCCAAAGGAAAAAGAAATCATTTCCTCCACACGGGATCTATTTTTCCTCTGTTTCAATTCATGATTATCTGGAGTGTATAACCATCCTTAGCCATCATCACTAGCACCCTTTACCAAAAGCTATCTTCCTTGCCCCAACACTCATGGAGGTGAGATCTGGGATTTTCTGGAGCACAGGCCACATCCTCCCAACAGAAGGGCATTTACAATGGAACTATTCTCTGGATTGAAGCCTGGACTCCCACCCTCCACTGAATTTGCACTTTCTAATATTTATGGCTCTGGCATTCACTGACTACCAGTTTAGTGAATGCTAATCCTCCCACCATTTAATTTCATCCAACACTTTACCCCATTTCTACAGAAGAGGAAACCAGACTCAGGTTATTTTCAATGGTTTATTCAAAGCTAGTGACAGTCATTAAGTCCTAGACTTTTCACTTTCTAAACTAGCCTACCTCTTCAAAAGAAGAAAGGAAAGATGGACAGAAGGGGAAAAAGGAAGGAAAGAAGTAATTATTAAATACCTACAATGTGACAGGCACTATACTAAGTGCCTTACAAATAGCTCATTTTATCCTCATATCCTCATAAGAACTTGTGAAGTATGTTCTTTTATGACATTTTAGAATTAAGGTAATTGAGGTAGATAAAGACTAAGCAACTTGTCCAGAGTTACATAGTTTGGAAGTGATTGAAGCTAGATTAGAAATGAAGTTTTGCTGATTTCAGGTCCATTATACCACCTATTTCCATACATTATTGAGTACATAGTACTATGCTGGATACTAAAGGGAACAGAACGATGAATAAGACCCTGTCCCTTTCCTTAAGTTTACAATATAGTAGAAGGAATCAGATATTAGAATAATATAGCTTGTATTTATACATAAGGCAATATAGATATCAAAGTGTTCTCACATCTGTCATCTCATTTTCTTGTGACTATGAATTTCAGAAGGAAGTAAGGCTCATTGGTTCTATTTCACAGGTGAAGAATTTGACACTTAAGTGAATTGTTCCTCACCAAATTGCTAGAGAGCGTTAGACAGTAACCAGCCAGAACTAGAAATCAATCATTCTGATTCCTAATCCAGTGTTTTTATATCGATAATAAAAAAATAAGATAAAATCTTATTGAAGAAATAAAAATGAGATTATTAGAAGAGCTCAAAGGAGGAAGAGGTCTTTTTCAAGGAATGTAATTTTTTGAGGAATAATAATTATTAACAATGATGATAATAATTCACATAGTTCCTTAAGGGTTAGGAAATGATTGCCTCACACATCTATGAAGTAGAAGATACCAGTATTTTTATGCCCGTTTTATGGACTTTGAAACTGAGAATCACAGAGGTAAAGTGGTTTTTTTAGGGTCACTCTACTATAAAAGACTGAACCCACATTCCTCAAATTGAAATGAGAGAAGCCTACAAAGAAGAACTGGACTCAGGGGATGGACTTTTGACAAATAGAAAAAGGAATAAAGGGTTAAAGTACTATAAACTGATGCATGATAAAATGAAATTTCTGATTATGTTTAGGAAAAAAAGAATAAGCATGTAAGCCTGCTTAGAAATACTAGAATATGTTAAAGGGAGTAGGGTGGCATACTGGTTAAAAGATATTTTGCAGCCAGGGTTAAGATAATCTTGAATTCTTCATATAAGAAACTGGGTTTATTTAGTAAGCAGTTGATAGTCATTAATAATGTAAATAATTATTAAGTAGGAGAGTGATGATATCAAGGTTGTGCTTTAGAAAGACTGATCTAGCAGCCTTGTTATAAAATAGATTGATAACTGAAGTAGGGATTGGAAGATGGGGATGAAGATCTATCTGACAGCACTGTGTAAAGTGGATTAGACTGAACAGAGAATGAAAATGGGGAGACTAGTTAGAAGGCTACCTAAATTACTAAATGCCTTCTCATTCTTGCATAGGCAAGAAGTCATGAAGGCCTGTTAGAGAGTGATCAATAGTTCAAATGGTAAGGAGAGACAGACAACAATGGAGTTATATTGAAGAAGCAAAGGTTAATTCTGTTATACCTTGGGACATATCTAAAGTTGTACTTTTGTCTTAAATTGTTATTTAAATTTTCATGGATTTACATCTTTGTGCTCTATCTGTACTGCAAGTCCCTTGAGACAGAAAATGTCATTTCTTTGCCTACAACTCACAATACTACACATATGGTAGGCATTGAATATTACTGATTTGATTTCATTCATTCATTCATTCAATAAACATTTATTAATTCAGTTCAGAATTTTTAAAGATGTGCAGAATAATATGAAAATATGTTTTGCATGACTGCACTTATATCAAAGTATTTGCTTTTACTCAAAGAAGGAGAAGAGAAGGAAGAAACAGAAGGCATTTGGAATTCAAAAATTATAAAAAATGAATGACAAAAATTGTTTTTATACGTACTGAGAAAAATAAAATAAAATCATTCTTTAAAAAAGAAAACATGCAAAACACTGTAGTAGGCTATGAGAAAGATATAACATTTTCTTTAGATAGGGTCCCTAGCCTTATGGAACTTACATTTCAGTAGGAGAATAAGATGCACAGATCATCATAATACAAAATAGTATATAATCCACTGAAATTACCTTTTTGTTAAATATGTCAAAAGAGGTATTATCTAAGTGGACCAAAACTCTTTTTAATTAAAAAACATCATCTGAGTTGGTCATTAAAGATCTACATGTCATTTTTCCAAAAGATTATAAAGTTGGCATACTTTATTATATATAGTTTAGTTTAGTTACATAGTAATATGATTCTAATGTTTAAATAGATTAATTAAAAAATAAAATAGATTTTCAAATATTTTATACTATCAACAATTATTTTGAATGGAATTTCTCTTTGTATCTTTTGCTGCTGGACTTTGTTGGTTGCTGTTAATGTTTCTAATGTCTGTGAAAAAATAATATAGTTTTTTTTATTGAAGCTTTTTATTTTCAAAACATATGCAAGGATAATTTTTCAACATTGACCCTTGCAAAATCTTGTGTTCCAATTTCCCCCCTTCCCCCAACACCCTCTCCTAGATGGCAAATAATCCAATTTAAGTTAAACATGGTAAAAATATATGTAAATCCAATATAGGCATATATATTTATACAATTATCCTGTTTCACAAGAAGAATCAGATAAAAAAATAAGAAAATAAAGTTCAAGCAAATAACAACAAAAGAAGTGAAAATACTATGTTGTAATTCACAATCAGTTCCTACAATCTTCTCTCTGTGTAGATGGCTCTCGTCAATACAAGATCATTGGAATTGGCCTGAATCAACTCATTGTTGAGAAGAGCCACATTTATCAGAATTGATTATCATATAATCTTCTTGTCATGTACAATGATCTCCTGGTTCTACTCATTCATTTAGCATCAGTTCATGTAACTCTTTCCAGGCCTCTCTAAAATCATTCTCCTGATCCTTTCTTATAGAACAATAATATTCCGTAACATCCACATACCATAACTTATTCAACCATTCCTTCAATTAATGGGCATCCACTCAGTTTCCAGTTTCTTGCCACTACAAAAAGGGCTGCCACAAACATTTTTGCACATGTGGGTTCCTTTCCTTCCTTTAAGATCTCTTTGGGATATAATCCTAGTAGTAACATGGCTGGACCAAAGGGTAGGCATAGTTTGATAACTTTTTGAGCATAGTTCCAAATTGCTCTTCAGAATCAGTTCACAATTCCACCAATGAACGTATCAGTGTCCCAGTTTTCCCACATCCCCTCCAACATTCATCATTATCTTTTCCTGTCATGTTAGCCAATCTGAGAGGTATATAGTGATATCTCAGAGTTGTCTTAATTTGCATTTCTCTGATCAATAGTGATTTTAAAAATCTTTTCATATGACTAGAAATGGTTTCAGTTTCATCATCTGAAAATTGTCTGTTTGTATCCTTTACCATTTATCAAATGGAGATTGGCTTGAATTTTTATAAATTTGAGAAATTTAGAAAATTATATTTTAGAAATGAAGCCTTTATCAGAACCCTTAAAAGTAAAAGTTTTCCCAATTTTTTATTTCCCTTCTAATCTTGTCTGCATTAGTTTTGTTTGCACAAAATGCAACAAAAGTTGCATTTAACTTAATATGATCAAAATTATCTATTTGGTGTTCAATAATGAGTTTCAGTTCTTCTTTGGTCACAAATTCCTTCCTTCACAAATTTGAAAGATAAACTATCCTATATTCTTCTAATTTGTTTATGATATCATTCTTTATGTCTAGATAATGAACCCATTTTAATCTTATCTTTGTTTAGTGTTAGGTGTGGGGTCAATGCCTAATTTCTGTCATATTAGTTTCCAATTTTCCTAGTAGTTTTTCAAATAGTGAGTTCTTATCTCAAAAGCTAGGGTCTTTGGATTTGTCAAAGACTAGATTGCCATAGTTATTGATTATTTACTCCTGTGAATCTAACCTATTCCACTCATTGACTTCTCTATTTCTTAGCCAGTATCAAGTAGTTTTGATGATGACTGCTACTTTGTAATATAGTTTTAAGTCTGGTACAGCTAGGTCACCTTCATTGGCATTTTTTTTTCATTAATTCCCTTGAAATTCTTGACCTTTTATTCTTCTAGAACTTTCTTATTATTTTTTCTAGATCTGTATAATAATTTCTTGGAAATTGCTTAGTAGGGTACTATATATAGATTAATTTAAGTAATATTATCATTTTTATTATATTCGCTTGGCCTACCCATGAGGCACTTGATATTTTTCCAACTGATTAGATCTGACTTTATTTGTGTGCAAAGTGTTTTGTAGTTGTGTTCATATAGTTCCTGACTTTCCCTTAGCAGATAGATTTTCAAATATTTTATACTATCAACAATTATTTTGAATGGAATTTCTCTTTGTATCTTTTGCTGCTGGACTTTATTGGTCATATATAAAAATGCTGATGATTTATGTGGATTTATTTTGTATCCTGCAACTTTGCTGAAGTTGTGAATTGTTTCTAGTACTTTTTTAGTTGATTATCTGAGATTCTCTAAGAATACCAACGTATCATCTGCAAAGAGTGATAATTTGGTTTCCTCATTACCTATTCTAATTCCTTTAACATATTTTTATTCTCTTATTGCCAAAGCTAACATTTCTAATTCAATATTGAATAGTAATGGTGATAGTGGGCAACCTTGTTTCACCCCGATCTTATTGGGAATGGCTCCAGTTTGTCCCCATTATATATGATGCTTGCTGATAGTTTTAAATAGATTTTACTGATCATTTTAAGGAAAAGTCCATTTATTCCTTATACTGTCTAGTGTTTTTAATAGAAATAGCAACAGAAATTTTATCAAATACTTTTTTTGCATCTATTTAATCATAGAATTTTTTTCTTTCTTTGGTTATTGATACATCAATTATGCTAATAGTTTTCCTAATATTGAACCAACCCTGCAGAGAATATAATTTTTAAACTAAAAAAATTTATTTGGAAAAATAGATTACATATTGGTTAAAATGTCATTCACTTATGTATTCATTCAACAATCATTGTAACACTTTCAGCAGAAAAATATTCCCACTGGGCTTATGCTCTCATTAATGTAGATAAGCCTATCAATAACTCAATTCAAAACCCGTCCATGCTTACCCATTCTGTATTGTCACTTGTTCATAACTTCCCCTAAATTTGCCATAGAGGGAACACCAAATTTTCTGAAAGTCATCCTGTTATTTTCTTAAAATTGCATCAGGAAAAGAAATAACATGGTTAACATTGATTATCTTTAGACAGTTGTTAGTCTTCATTCATTGGTTATTCTTCTTTCTTGCTAAGTAGCTAGTACATTTTTTTCTGGTCATATATTTTCCCAATGACATATTTTACACAGTTTCTCCTGTGAAGTTCCTTAATTGCAATTTACTTGCATGCCCACAATTTTCTCCTTTACCTTTCCAGTAATTCACAACATCAGTTTTTAATAGCGTAAATCAGTTCAAGATTTCTAACTATACAAGATCTGATCTTGTATACAAGAACACCAGAAGAATATTTTTTGTTAAAAATATGAACCAAAAAAAAAAAAAGATACACTTATATTTCAAGGGGAATGTGGCATACTTAAAAGAATAATATAATTTGATAAAAAGCAATCTGACTTACTCTCTTGCCTGCGTTCAGTTCTAGTCCTAGTTCATTGTCCAATTACACTGTACATGAAAGAACAAAGTATTTCTGAACACTCCTCACCCTTGTAGATTGTCCTTCCAATTGCATTTCATAATCTGAACAATAAGTATTCTTTATCCACTTCTTTTTTTTTCTGTCTAGATAAACTAAACTCTGCATTTCCTATATGGCAATACTTGCCAATACGCTTACATATCAGGTATCTTCCCTTTCCCCGTTTCCTTTTGTGTGTTATTTTCCACCTTTGGATTATAAACTATTTGAAAGAAGAAGCTATCTTTCTCTCTTTTTTTTTTTTTTTTTTTTTTTTTTTTTTGGTGGTGATGGGGGCTATTCCCAACACTTAGTACTATGGTTGGCACATGCTTGATAAATGCTTATTAATTGATAAATCCTTTTGAGTGGTTACTTATTTAGTTTGGAAGGCTCTATAATGTTTTGGGTCTTGATGCATTTAGCATATTATTTATAAACTGTCTGGACAATATTGCCATATCTATGGAAACCATCTTGAATTTGGATTATGTCCTGTCATGTAGAATGCTCCATGATAGTGGCAAACACCTTTGGTAAACATGCAATTTGTGCTTTTATCTAAGTTATCTCAGTTGCATCTTCAAAGGAATTTTACATGATTTTGACATATTAATGGGTAAAATCTCTAAGGAAGAAAGCCTTTAAGTTGGAATTTTGCTCCACCACATTAAATACTTTTTTTGAACAAAGCATTTCAACAAACACTAATCTCAGTTCTTATCTTCTTTATACATTTCAGTCATTTGTGTGATTGCAAAGATGTGGTTTACTATGGAATATAATTTGTGAGTGCCTCTTGCTCCCTCCTCATACCTTCATCATAAATGTTCTTGATGTCTGTGTAGGTTATGGTTTTTTTAAGTGTATAGAACTGTGAATGTAAGCATATTGAGTCAATAGTTTTTGACATTGTGTGTCTTTTTAAAATAATAAGACCCAATTTTTTCTAAGTCTTTGATATTTTTCTTTCTTTTAGATAGCTTGAAAATCTTTTTCCTCAATGTCCTCAACACTGTAACACCTTGAAAATGACTCCCTATGTGTATCCTGGGTTTTGCTGGCTGTTTTACCTTTTTTTGTTTTCTTCAACAATATTTCCAGTGCCTAATGGAATACATTCCTCATGTTGATACCAAAGTTCAAATATGGTGGTTCCATTATCCATGATGTGAAAATAAATTGTTATAAGAATCACTACAGATTTTTTTCATGCTTGTCTTTTTGTGTTGCCATCTCCAATATTTTAATAACCTTCAAAAAATTTACTTATTTACCAAAAATTTTTAAACTTGCCTTTCCCATTCACTGCTTCTTACTTTTTTTATAATGTGCTGCTACTCAGAATATTCCACCAATCTTCTCTTTATGCTAAGATTTTACAAAAGAATTGTAAGCTACTACTCAGTTCAACTTGGTATCTGTTAGTCAAGGAAATCAAATTTCTGCTGACTGAAGTGATTTCTTATCTCTTTTGGTCTTCTTATGTAGCTCATTTATATCATTTAAACTTCTATATGAAATTGTTATATTTGCTGTTGATGTCTGGTCTTCATTTTCTTTCTTCAAATTTCATTAACTTTTAAATTTGCTCTAACATTTTGTGAAAGAGGAAGTAGAAAGGTAAAGAGGCTAGATTTAGAGTTAGAGGTGCTAAGTTCAGGTGCTATCTTGAGCAACCAGCAACTTCTTTAGTCTTCAGCTTCCTCAACATAAAAATGAGGGCATTAGATAAAGTGACCTCTAAAGTCCCTTTCGATTTTAAATCTGAGATACTCCAGTCTTTTAAACCAGAGATCTGATGAAATACTGAAAGCAGATTCAGGAATGACTTTTACATAACAATGATTTTCTTAGTAGCTTTACAAATATAATTCCTTTTATTTTTTATTTTATTACTTAGTGCTTGCCAAATCCAGAATCACTTGCTTCATTTCTCAAGGTGTTCATGCTAAGTAACAAGCATTTGTGCACCAAATAAGCCTTTGGCTACTTCCTGTATTTGCAGCATATTTTTCACCATCTCTAAATTCAAACACTTTCACATTGCACTGAGTATCAAAGTCTGTATTTTCTTAAACTATAAGATCCCATAAGGTTTTTTCTAGAATTTTTTCTGCCTCTTCACTCCCTCCAGTATATGCTTTTACATAAGTTGCCATGATTTTCATAGCAACCTTTTTGAGAGTACTTATTATGAGCTTTGCAGTTTCAGAGGGCTAAATGTTCCACGAAATGATGTTTCTTTTTGTCTTCAGGTTCATCTTATAAACAATTTCTTTATTTGCCTCTCCAAGGAGGACTGATGAGTCATCCTTTCATTTTGCTGCAATTTCCTTTCATCTCAAGCTTCATTTCTATTGAGAATAATCAAGACAACTATGATCAAGTTCCTCCACAGTATGTTCATTTCTTAGTAGTGGAACAAGCATCTTACATAAAGTCAAAATCAAAAGTTAACAAGATTTTATTAAGCATTTAATAATGCTGAGAATACAAATACAAGAAGAAGAAGAAAGAATCTCTGTTCTAAAGAAACTAACTTTCAAATTGAGGAAAATTGTACATAAAAGGAACTTGTAAAGGGTAATGGGGGCAGAAAGAAGTTACTTGTCAAGTGGACATGGCAAAGAAAGTTTCCAGAGTCAGGAGCCAATATTTATAATAATTCTAAAGGTTTCATGATTTTTTTAAGCTTTCTATCCCCTCTCCTTTATTAGTCCTTGATATCATCATTGCAAGAAACTAATTGGATTGGGGCAGCTAAATAGTGGTTAGAGCACCAGCCCTAAGTCAGGAAGATCTGAATTTAAATTTTATCTCAGACACTTAACATTTCCTACCTATGTGACCTAGGCAAGTCATTTAACCCCAATGGCCAGAGAGAGAGAGAGAGAGAAAGAGAGAGAGAGAGAGAAAGAGAGAGAGAGAGAGAATAAAATAATTGGATCCCCACAGGGTTGAGGGTCTTTCTTAATTCCTTTCCAATCCAGGTTATGAGATTTTTTAAAATATATTACATACAATCTTATTACCAGAAAGATAGTTACCAGGTAACAATATTTTTAGCCTTGTTAACTAACTTATTAAACTATCTACTAAATAAGACTTAAACGTAGGAATTCTCTCCCTCGTGAGACTGAAGAAATATTAGTGAGAAAAGGAAAAAGGACACATATGTACAAAAATATTTCTAGCTGCTTTTTTTTTTTTTGCGGTGGCAAAGATTTGGAAAATGAGTAAATGTCCATCAGTTGGAGAATGGATGAAAAATTATAGTATATGAATGTAATGGAATACTATTGTCCTATAAGAAATAATAAACAGGCAGATTTCAAAAACACCTGGAAAGACTTACATGAACTGATGCTGAGTGAAGTAAGCAGAACCAAGAGAACATTTTACACAGCAACAGCAACAGTATGCTATGATTAACTAAGACAGACTTAGATATCAGCAATACATTGATCTAAGACAATTCCAAAAGACGTGATGAAAAATGTTGTCCACATTCAGAGAAAGAATTATGGAGTCTTATGAATACTAGATCAATACTATTTTCATTTTCTTAAATTTGCTTTTTTCTTTCTTATTTTTTTCAGTAGATTCTTCTTTCACAACATGATTAATATGTTTAACATTATTGTACATAGATAGCTTAAACAAAAAGAAAAAACATTTTAAGATGTTTATAATGTTTTGTGATCCATCACATCACTTACATATGCCCTTTTTAGAGTTTTAAAGGAGATAATGAGAAATTATAAACAAAAGAATTGCTTGGTAATTACAAATATATATATATATATATATTTAATGAGGAAGCAAGTTGCTTTGTGTTATTACCATATCCAGGGATAGTGGAATATAAATAAATGTGCTTATTTCATGGGGTTGAAACAAAGAACATATAATAGGAACAGAACTCTGATGCTGATCTAAATTCACAGGCTCAAATAGAGCATATTGGTTGTTTTATTTTTTTCTCCTAATGTGGTAAAATGAATAATAAAATCACCTTTTCCTCTTCTTCATTTACTCACTTAGTCAATGCTCATTATTTGTTAGTTTAAGAAAATGCTAATGACCCCCGATACAGCAACTGGTTGACAATTGGGTGTTGTATGTGTATAACACATCCATCTGCTTCTGAGACCTGACTTTTCACAATTGACTACCATCGTTCAAATCAATCAGATTCTCCCAAATATTTATCTAAGTTGCAAGTGGAGAGAACATTGGATTGAATGACTTTGGGGAGATCAACTTCACTTTTCTGGGTTTCTTTATCTAAATATGAAAGAATTGGCACTAATTGCCTGCTATGCTGAGAAGGCACTCCTTCCTTACCTCTAGTAGTTAGCTTATAGGTTCCTTTTAAATACAATTTAAATACCAGCTTCTTCATGAAGTCTCTCCTGATCTTTGCAGCTTCCAGGACCCTTCCTTCCAAACTACTTTATATTTAACTATTTTATATAGTAGTTAAATATGTGTGTGTATACATGTATGTACATGTTTGGTGTGGTTGTCTTTCATTCTCTCTCTTCTTCTTTTTTATTGAGACGCAATTGGGTCTGAGTATCTTGCCCAGGTTCACACAGCTAGTAAGTGTTAAGTATTTGAGGATGAATCTGAACTTAGGTCCTCCTGACTCTGGGGCCTGTGCTCTATCCACTGTACCATTTAGCTGCGCCTTTCATTCTCAAAGAAGACAAAAATGACATTACTATGTTGAAGTCAAGGTACATATAATATGTGTAGGTGTAAATGCATGAATAGACCTATGAGTATACCTATATGTCACATATATATATACATGTGTATAATTTGTATGTTTGTGCACACGTACACAAACATTTCTATATGTCCAGGGCATTGCACAGTGCTTGGTATGTAGTAGATATGTAATAAGTAATTATTGATTTGATTGTGCTAACTATACTTTCCAGCTGTAATATTCTATGCTCTTATGACCTGATTCATAGTCCTGATAACCATTAGCTATCTGATGATTTCAATCAAATAATCCAATCTCTCTGGGCTTCAGTTTTCTCATAAGTCAATTGAGCATGTAAGATAGGATAACTTTAAAAAAATTTTTTCCAGGTCTAAGAGTCTAAATCTTTTGCAATTAGCTAGGGTTGGGAGTGGGAGGAAGGGGAGAAAAGGGCTAGAGGTTGCCATTAGAAAGCATTTATTTAATGCTTTTGAGTAACAAAAGGTAAGATACTTTATAGCTACAATTCCTGCCTAAATTACAGTCACATACTGCAACAGTTTAGAATGAAGCTTCATGAATTTGAGGAATTTAAAAATGAAAAGATGTGGTCAATTTTCCTGCCCATTTCAATACATCTCCAAATGAGTGATTAAGTGATAAGTCAAGCATCTGCCCTAAGAGGAAGTGGAAGCTCATGCACCAGGCTTATGTGTCCAAAGGATATTTATTAAAGGATATTCTTTACAACCCACTGAGGAGAGAAGTAGGATGTTATGGGTCTTCACATTTTTATAATGATGGGCTCTTATTGTATATAAGCAGGCCCCTTCATCATTGGATAAAGAATCGAATTTATAGCATGAATATTTCTGGGGATCAGAATCTAGATGAAACTCTGCTTGCACACTGTATTTTTGCATCTTCATATATCCAGCATTTCAAAATCTTTCTACATAGGAATTATTAATAAAAAGTTTATTGAATTGAAAATTGAATTATCACTTTTCTCAAGGTGGTAAAAGCCAAGATTAGAACTCAAGTTTTCCTAACTCAATTCTATCACAAACTTCACTAATTGAATTCAGGAGATGAAAAAGAAGGAAACATAAATTTCTTTCTTAAAAAGAAAAGAAAATCATACTTTGCAGTTGTTGTTTTGCCTATGCTCCTACAAAACTGATATATTTCACTTTGAACTGAATATTTTCATAAGGTAATAGATCTTAACCAGACCTCTTCCATTATGTCCCTCTCTTCCTTTCCCTTTTCTCTTTCTCACTCTCTTCACCCATTTTAACCCCCTTCAGGGTTTGACATCGTATTCCAGAATTTACTGAAGCTATTTGGCTGTGAAAGATTGATTCAATCCAGACAGGGCATAATATTCCTAGCTAGGAGGGAAGTTCTAATGCCAGTTATTGAAAGGGGAAGGAGATGGCTAGTATATACATTCTGAAATCACCAGAATTAGAATCTCCATCAGCTTTCATCCTACTTCCGGTCGATTCCACACTCCCAATACACAAACACAATTTCTGCCCCTTCCCCGGAGTCCGTTCTCCCCCAAAGTAAATTCCTAGAGGAGAGGCCGTTCGTGTCTTTAGTTCTGTGACGCTGTGCCTTTTATCTAGATGGCACATTAGAAAATGCTCATTGAATCTGGCTGAATTGAATTGAATCGAGTTATTCAAAGTGGTTTCCTATCTGAATATTATTCTCTTCCTCCCCTTCCTCTCTCCTTCCCTTTTATTGCCGAGACATTAGGCTAACAAACAAAAAAAAAAATACTACTTCAGTGATTGAATTGAAGGAAAAGTTGGGAATTAATACTTCAGAGACCGAAATCTTGCTTTTTTCTTACTATACCTAACCGACAGGAGGGAGAGAGAAAGACAGAGAAAGAGGGAGAGACAGAGACAGAGAACGAGACAGAGAGACAGAGAGAGCTCAAATACTGCTACCCAGGAGGAAGCTTCTAATGACTGCAAGGAGGATATAGAAAGAGAACGAACCCCCGAGAATCGCCCCTGGTGGAGAGTGGGTCATTAGCAGGGGCTGGAAAGCCTAGGAGGGACTGTGACCTCAGGGTGTGTGGAATTGCGCCTTCCCTATAGAAATTCCCCTCCCCCCCCACCCCCCTTCTCCTGGATTGCCCCGAGCTGAGGCGGGGGACGGGGCATCGGCGGGAAGGAGGAGGAGAAACGACGGGGGAGGGCTCCTGAGCTCAGCTTCAGTCTCTATATCAGCATCCAGCCAGGTAACTGGCTGGCCCGGAGGCTCCCTAGTGCTTCACGAAACGCCCTGCTGCGGACCTTCGCACCACCCCCTTTGCTCTAGTCTCGCCTCCCTCCGGCCCCCTCACAATTCATTTCGCCCTTATTCCCTCTACCCCCCAGCACCCCGCCGTCTTCCTCAGACTTGGAAAACCTTGCTAGTCGCGCTTTACTCCCTCCTCCTGAGTGCGGGCTGGGGGGCGGGGTGCAGGACCCCTTCCTCTGTGGCCCCGGCCCCCGCCCCCAGCACACACTTCTCTCCCCTTCCACGGGTTATGCCCTGCCGATAGTGCTAGTCTTCCGACATGTTGATGGTAAGCGGTCAGACCGGGATGAAGCGGCCAACTGAGGGCTGGGACCGCGGCCGTGTTCGCGAGAGATTGCATGCAGCCCTAGCCGGCCTCCAGGAGCTCCAGGTGCTGAGGGACAAGCAGCAGACGCTGGTGAATGGGGCTCTAGCCATGAAGCCGGCGGCGCCCCCGCCACCCCCGCCGCCAGTTCCTCGGGCGCCTCGGCTCCCGCAGCAACTGCCCTCGACTGTCCCTGCGGGCGACTCGCACAGCAAGGAGCATAGGCTGGAAGCCACTCTCACTGCTCTCAAGGAGCAACTGGTAAGGACCGGGGACTGAAAGCGAGGGGAGGGGGAAGACCGGTGAAAAAGTCTGCATATCAAGCCTTAAAAATGACGTTGGTGGCTGTGCCAGATTTTAATTTATTTCTGTCTTGTAGCTTTCAGCAATAAATATTGATTGATTGATACGACGTATCCCTTTGGAGTCGCTTGGCTGAGGAGGGGGAGATATTGAGAGCAGAGCGGAAAAGGGGTGGGGGAGGGTTTTTTTTGTTGTTGTTGTTGTTTTTTGTTTTAACAGAGTTCACCTTAGTAGAACCATCGGTATAGAAAAGAATAAGGAATGTGTACGATCACTCTAAATAGAAGTTAATTGGTGACACTTATAAGTGTAATAAGTAACATCAGTATATTTATTCATCAATATATTTATATCATAAATATCTAGCAATAAATAACGTGTATACTACGAAATTGGTTCAAATAGGATGTTTATAAATTATTTATGGACACGTAACCAGTTTGTGTGTACTACATATATAGAGTCTTCTTGCTACATAGATAGAGTCTTATTGTTGTTTAGACAACAGAAACATTTTTAATATCCCGTAATGGGAGGCTTATTGATGCTCTGTTTTTTGCTCTATTTTGCTTGTCAAATGACAGACTCTCGATGCAACTGGTACATCTAGCTGGTGCATTGAAACGCGGCGTACAGCGCCTGACTGCAAAGTGCCAACTAGATTGGGTTGAATAATTGTGAAGTCATAACAACTGCATGTATGTTTTGTATGGGGGTCTTTTCCGTATTAAAACATGGTCATTGCATCATCTTAACTGTGAACACGTCAAAATACTGTATTCAGAGGAGTTTTTAATTGTGAGCATTTCATATTCTTATTGAAATTGCTTTTGTGGTAAACATCTTTGGCTTTCTCAACTCTTGTAACCGTTTTGTATTCTAAGATTCTCTGGTTAGCACAAGCTTTACCTTTAGCAATTAGTGCAAATACAGATCATGTAGTTCTTTGTAATACAGGTTCTTATAATCTTGAATTGTAGAGTTTAAAATGTCATTTATAGTGCCCCCAGGTTTTTTTTTTTAATTATTATTATCTAGTATATAGTTCTTCGCCTTTTTAAACATCTGATATTCTAACTTTAAAAGACTTTTATTCTGTTAACTCTTCAGAAACTCTTTTTAGAGGCTGGTTCATAGTTAAATAGATACTGTGCTGCTCTAGCAATGATGAAACTACAATGGTATCTATCAATGCAGTCACTTGGTTGACTTGCTAACTTGAGGGATTCAAAGTATGGGCAATCCAGTCTCATTGTATTTTTCTTTGAATGTAGAAGCTATTATAAATAATTGAGGCAATGAGAGATTTTGTCATTTAGCCTAGAGTCACACCTTTGAGAGGAACTACAAACAGAATCTAGACATCTAACTTTTTGTTCATTGTTCTATCATCAAATCAGCAGCAAGTGCTGCTAGGTAATAAGCAACAGTGTGTGGCTTACTACATTTGGGGCAAATGTCATGTTCTACTTCTGTATTCCTTATTGCAATTGTTGACATAACAGCTTATTCTGAACATGGCACTTATTGGGGTGGGCTTTAGGGACAGGAAGAATGGCCTGGAACTTGATTGTAATTGATGTTTAGTTTTTGGCCAAGTATGTCATAGCTTGAATATATGTATTACATTTATAATAGAAAGGAGCTGTTGAGATGGTAACTTGAATTGTTCTGTCAAAGAGGGTAAGAAATGCAGCTGATGTTTAACTTGGTTTAAATAATATACAAATCAAACTTCTAAGTACTCAACCTCTAATTACAAGTAGCCTTTTGGAGCAGATCAAACAACTTTTTAAAATTATTTTTACTTTTTTAATATGGGGACCAGAAGGAATACGCAGGCTTCTGTCTTGCAACTTTATTCTTGGAATGGATTATATGTGATCAAAATAGAAGAATAATTGAATTTGTGTGACATCAGCCCAGTATTTAACACTTTAATTTTTTCATACAAAGGGAAAATTAGGATTGAGATTAGTTTCATAAAAAAAAAAAAAAAAGATTCCTTTAAAAAACCTTTTTCCCCTCTTGACAACACTGGCAATTACACACTTCAATAACTTAAAAGTTAATTCAGAGCTTCTCCCCCACCTCCATACTAGTGTTAAGCTTGGTCATCAGTTTTCAGTCAGGTGTGAAGGCAAAGAATATTTAACTGATAGCAGCTTTATTCCACAGATTCTTCCAAGTGAAAATTAGCTTTAGTATTTCAAAAGATTTTCCAATGCAATTTGGAAAACAGCAATAACATGTTAATTAACATTTATAAAAATAGGCTTTGATTGTAGATTATTGCATTAATCTTTCCATTTCTTATCACTATTATAATTATATAAATTGTAAATGACACTCATTTTATCACTGTAAATACAACACAGGGGAGCTAAAGAAGGGTTAAATTTAAGTCCAAAATTTGAGTTTTCCAGTCTAATGGAAATGCCTCTGACTCCTAAATCAAAACCATCTGGGAATGTATAGGCAGTTGATAGAGTTATTTACTTGTTTATATCTTCTAAACAGATTCAACATTATTTACAAAGTGGATGGCATTCTCTCCACTCCTCTTTTTTTTTTTTTTTTTTAATTAGTTTTAAATTAACTTAGAAGAAAATAGAGAATCTTCATTGTACCTGGAATGCCCTGAATTGTATTTTGGAAGTTTGTTTTTTTTTTTTTTTCCACCAGTAGGTGTTGCTGGAGTCAATGTTGCATGGGCCAAAGCTTCTCTAAAGGTTATAGGGTCTTTCCTGCTCTTGTAGATTTTACTGAAATTGACTTTGCAGGTCCAGTCTTGTTGGATAGCAATACAATAGTTCAGTTTCATAGACAGGCTCCAACTTCTATCTTTGCTGCCACAAACTAGCAGCCTGACTTTGTAGCCAAAAACTTGGTGCTCTTGTTCTAATCCTTGTCTTGTTTTCTTCTTTAGTTTATGTTCACAGTTACTTTTCTGTGAATGTCAATGAAGACAAGTTTGTATGGATATTTACTGTCTTTTCTCAAAATTTTCCAGATGGCTTTCATATCTATCTGTATTTTTGAATTCTAGAGGCAGGTTTATTATCCATCTTACCAAATGGACAGCTGAGGCCAGAAAAGTGAAAGGATTTATTTGCTCAAGGTCACTCAGTGAGACACCATAATTAGTAATAGTATTATGCAAATCTTCTCTCTAGTATGCTTTCAATAAGATTGAACTGTCTTTTTTTTTCTACCCAGATGGAGTTAGGAAGGTTCTGATCTATTTCTAGGGAGGGTAGAGGTAAGATTCAGAGTTAATATGTGTAAATGGGAATGTGAAATATCCTCTATAGTTATCTTTTCTTGCCTATCAAAGAGAAAGGCAAGGCCTTATGTCACCTATTAACCATGATTTTTTTTAAAAACAGTCATATTAGCCTTATTTCCCAAGCTTTCTACTGAATATTATAAATACTTAATAAGTGCTTGTCATAGACAAAATACTAAATCCTCAATATAGTACAAATTCTCAAGGAACATAAAATTAAATAAGGGAGAAAGGACTATACAAGTACCTAGGTTATCAGAAATAAACAGAAATTAGTGCTCCAGGAGAATTGTTGTAAAATGTTTGAAAAGGATCACAGATGATGGAGTTATGGAAGGAAATTCTTCAAGAAAGAGGTGGAAATTTAGAAGGGAAAGATTTCAACACATGGAAATTGGAGGCAACTGAGGGATGGACACAAGAAAAAGATAGAGTGACAATAGGGTTCACAAACTCGTCTAAATCAGCCATAACTGATAATATGGAAAGGGGAGTAGTATAAAATGGATAAGTGTCATAATTGTTGGATTGGTAGAATAGGAATCAGGAAGACTGGAGTTAAATACATATAATCTATGTGGTCCCAGGAAAGTCACTTAACTACTATCAGTCTCAATTCTCTCATCTGCAAAATGGAGACAATAGCACCTGCTACCCAAGGTTGTTGTGAGGTTCTACTGAAATAATAGCTCATAGTGATATATAAATGTAAATTATCAGAAGATAAAGCTAGAAAGGGAACCAACTCTATTGTGGAGAGTCTTAAATGCCATGATCAATCTATATTCATTTGTCAATGAAGAGGCCAGAAATTACTTGAGTAGAGCAATGATATGATCATAGCAGGAGTATAAACTTTGATGGTAGGATGAAGGGTGGATCTGAAATGGAATGAGACCAGAGACATGAGGACTAGATAGAAGAAAGCTGTTAAGATCAAAGAAGTAAGAACCTGTATTGGTATGATAGCCCAATGAATTGGAAAGAGAAGCATGATTCAAGAGGTTGTAAGAGAAGGAAGAATCAAAATTAACTCCAAGATTTTGAGGCTAGGTAACTTAAATGATGACAAAAGGACTAGGTAGATTTAAGTGACAAAAAGGTTTTAGAAGAGAGTATGGTACAGTGGCAAGAGAATTAGATTTAGTGTCAAAGAACCAGGATTTGGGATCTGAAATTGTTACCTACTGCCTGTGTGACAGCCAAAAATATAAAAGCACTGTACTAAATGTCCTCTAAAGTCCATTCCAGCCAAAATATATGATACCATGATTTTAAATGAGGAATACAGGAGAAGGAATATAAATATATTTTGTAAAAATTTTTTTGAGGTTTTCAGTCTAATTTTGTAATTAGTCTTTTTGTAAAAAGAAAACACCAAATCAATCTTTAAATCTTTAAATCACTAAGGGAAGAAAAGTAGATTGTAAAGAATACACCTAAAATCAAAAATGTATAGATGACCAATATATAGTTCCTCAGAGGCCATCCAATTTTAAAGATGAGGAGTTAAGGTTAAGTGATCATACCTCATATGATACCTAGACCCTAATAATAAGTATAAGAAATAGTATTTGAATTTAAGTTCTTCAGCTTCCCTTTTCATTCTCTGAAAGTAGCTGATGTAACTTTGTAGGTAGTGAAGGCATCATAATAATTGCTGCTACACAGAGAAAGAAAATCAGCCTGAATTATCTACACTGACTCCCAGTATCTAGAAACTTTGTTGTGTGTTATTGGTTCAACTTCTAGTCCATTTTTCTGGCACATAGTAAGTGTTTAATAAATGCTTACTGACAGCATACTGATAGTTGCTATATAATAAAATAAGATTTCTCCTTTCATATGTGTATCAACAGAAATGATCTTGACATCAGGATTGGCCATTGTGGAAGGTAGGAGAGGACAATGAGGGGGCTTTTTGCAGTGGTCAAATTCCATATATGAATCATTTAAACTATCTACCCATTAGTTAAAAAAAAAAAAGCTTGTTGCTAAGAAAGCAGTTAATGAACAGCACAGAGACATAAAAACCTCATGGTAAGGGACAATGGGAAGGGTTAACAAGGATGCTGTAAATCATGAATGTTGGTTAAAGTGCTATAAAAGTGCAAGCAGGTCCTGAGGATGTAATAAATAATCTGTGAATACCTGAAAGCCTCGTTGTAGATTTTGTGAACCCCCCTTCCATTAATCAGAAACCACAGTCTAAAGAACTAGCTGGCCAAACATTAATCACAAAGCAATTAATTCCAGAAAAAAAATAAAAGACCTATTTCTTGCAGGGAAAGGACCCACTGTTGAAGTCACTTGGTTTTTTCCCCCTTTCCAAAAAATAAAGGGAAGTCATGTTTTGGAAGTGAAAAGATAAAATAAAATGGCAAATAACTTAAAATTAAAAGGAGGAGGGCTAACAAAGAGCTTGGCTTTCTTGGTCCTATAGGTTTTGTTTTATGACAGGAAGAGGGGGGAAAAAAAACACCTGTTTTGTTAGGAAGTGCTTACAGACTCTTTTTGTCTCATTGAATTTAACTACCTTTTTGTACATTAAAAAGCAACAAAGAAACTTGCACCTGTTGCCTTCCTAGTGATGGTGGCTCTGAGGCAATTTTGAGAGTCCAGAAGGAACTTTGGAATCTCGATCTATTGTTTTGGGTGATATAAAATAGTGCTTAGAATAGATAATTAAGAAGAAAGCACTCACCTTCAAAGGTGAAACATTCTTGTTTACAGCTTCCTTTGGGATGTAACCATGGATTAGACAGTCAATGCTGATGACACAGTTTTTCTATAGATAATGCTGAAAGTATTCCATTCTGAAAGAAGACCTAATATTTGGGCATTTAAGCAGAAACAGCTGACTAGATCTCATTTGGGGGAAAGAAAAAAAGGTTTTCAAGGTGATGAATGTGTGTGTATTTGTGTATGTATGTCCCCACAAGCATACTTATTTTTTTCTCTTTTAAAACTTGTAGCAAAACTATGTTAGAGTAAATATTGTAAAGATAGTAGTTGATTAGAAGATATAGATATCTGTATATGTATACATATATACATATGTGTATATGTACACTCACCAATGCCTATATTTGTATATATACATGAAATATACACGAATAAAGTTTCATCTGTATAAGATTCCCGTGTTTGTCCTGAATCACAACTAACACATGGCCTAGTTGGGCCTTGGACCTATGTCTTCCTGATTTCAGAGCCAACTGTCTATTTCCTAGCCTATGTTTCCTCTCAAAAAGCCCCCTTTTTCTACTAGTTTTATATATTTTCTTTTATACATTTTGTATTCATTTTTTTCTTCAATTTAATTAAAATAATATTGATTATCAATCATAAACATCTATTAAACACTTACTATGTATCAGGCACTGTGCTAAGTGCTACAGATGAAAAAAAAGGGAAAAAATGGTTCCTGCCTTCTAGGAGCTTACTGTGGTAATGGGAGAACACTTTTAAAGTTCAAGGAACTAGATTTTAGTCATTGGAGATGTGAAGACCACACACACATACAAAAGCAAGACTCTAGAAAACCCAATCTTTGCCTACAAGTATATAATCTCCTGAGAGAAAGTAATAGTTATATCACATGTGTAAATAAGTAAATACAATATAATTGGAAGAGAGAGAAAATTCTAATGCTAACAAAAATAAAATGTTTTGATATTTAAGTTCTTATTTCACCTCTTCTATATCTAGGGTGAGATGAGGAAGGTGATCAGGGAAGGCTTTAAAGTAGTTGACATTTGATCTAGGCCTTGAAGGAAGATTAAAAACCCATAGTAGAGTTGAGAAGAGAGTATATTTCAGTGATAGGGGATTAACAAAGAGCAACGGCATTGCTGAAGAATGTGAGATGGTGTGTCAAGTTCAGCAAGCTGTTCAATTTAGCTGTAGTAGAGCCTATGTATAAAAAATGATGTGAAGTATGGATAGAAAGGAAGGCTAAAACTGAACTATGAAAAGCCTTAAATGCTAGATTGAGGAATTTTGTGTTTTATCCTACAGGCCATGCAGAGCTCTGTGTCTTCCAAAAAGGAAAAAAAAATAAGGAGTGGGGGAATGAAAATGGAATGAAGAAAAAATAATGAAAGTAATTAGTTCAAGAGTGTAATGATCAGATATTGAGCTATGGCTGTGGCTATATTAGTACACAAAGTTACCAGATGCAAGAGTAATAAATAAGACTTGGCAAACTCATTGCATTGGTAATAGGATGAAGAAAAGAGAAGAATAAAAGTTTCTAAATGGACTAGGAGAATAATGGTGCCCTCAATAGTAATTGAGCACACATTTAAAGAGAAAAATAAAAAGAAGTAGTTTTTAATCCTGATCTAACTGTTTTATTCCTTGTGTGACCTTGGTCAGGTCTCTTAAAAACTGAGCTTCAATTCCTCATCTATGCAATGAAGAAATTGGATTACATGACTTCTAAAATTTCTTCTAGATCCAAATTTATGATCTTGTCTTGAATCTGATTTGTCAATAGAACTACTAGGTAGAAATGCCCTAGAGGCAATTAGTTCTGTGTGACTGGAGTCCTGGTCAGAGATTAGGGTTAGTTATTGTGTGTTTTAGATTCATTTACATGAAGATAATAATTGAACCTTTGGGAGTAGATAAAATTAACAGAAGGGCTTACCTTTTCTAGGGAAAAATTATAGAGCAGAAAGAAAAAGAGAGAGAGGAAGGGAGAGAGAGAGGGAAGGAGGGAGGGAGAAAAAATAAAATAAAGCCCACTCTTAGGAGTTGATCCAATGGTAATCCAATGGTTACCTCAGCAGTATAAATAAGACCTTAGGTTCTCAAAAGCTTTGCTAGTAGAAAACTCAGCACTGATAGGTCTTGTCAAGGTTAAGTACCTCAGAGTAGGATAGCAAAGGATTTCATTTGTTGCAGTTATATGTGATTTTTCATGAGCCTATTTAGGGTTTTCTCGGCAAAGATATTGGAATGGTTTGCCATTTCCTTTTCCAGTTCATTTTTATAGATGAAGAAACAGGAAAACAGGATTAAGTGACTTGCCTAGGATCACATAGCTAATTAAAACTCAGACCAGATTTTAATTCATGCACTATCCAATGTGCTACCTACTGCCCAATAAGGAAATTCTAGAGATATTCATTTTCTGAAAGTTACCCACTGGATGACAAATTCACTTAGCTGAAATTACTCATGAAATCATCCTCTAAAAGATTAAAAAAAAAAAAAAAAAAGTTTGCTACCTGTAACAGTGAGAGGAATGTTCACATTAATAAAATCACCAGCATTTCTGAGTGTAAACATAAGTCAGCATGGTATGGTAGATAGAGACAGCTGACTTCAGGAAGACATGAATTCAGTCTTACCTCTTAGTACAAATTGGCTGTGTAACCCCAGGCAAGTTCCTTAACTTGGTAATCATCCAAGCAACTGTCCAAGACTAATTTGCAGCATTTCCTCATCAAGTTTCCTACACTAGTGAAATCATAGGTTTGGCTAAAACAAAACAAAAATAATAATGCTTTTGGAATTCAGATTTTAATTTCAATTCTCCTCTGCATTGCTTTTATTTCTCCACCCCTCTTTTCCTAGTCACGTTTAAGAAGACAAGATGTTGGCCTGAAAACTCACTTGGATCAATTGGATCAGCAAATAAGTGAACTGAAGTTGGATGTAAACAAGACTTCCAGTGAAAACCTTGATAGTGACAGCAGGCCCAGTTCAGGTAAGAACCCCAGGAATGTAGTTTTAGGGAAATTATCATTACAATCATACTGATCCCAGCTTAGAAGCATTAGACTGTAATGTTTTCATAAACATCCCTTTACTATTAATATTAGCCAAGAAAATCTGACCAATAAGTCAATCAACATTTATTAACCAATAAAAGCAAAAGATGGATCCTGCCCGGAAGGAATTTACAATCTAATTCAGAAAGATAGCATATAAAAAATAGGTGAAAAGGATAGCCTGAGAGAGTTGGGGAGAAGTCCAGAGGAGTTCAACATGGTAGGAAATGATAAAATGGCTCATCAAGACATTCTCTCTAAATGAAGGGGCTTTGAGGAATTTCTCAATCCTTCACCTCTCCTCTTAGAGACAGGGAAGGACAGAGGGTACTGAGGAGGTATGGATTTCACAACTGAAGTGATTTTGCAGATTAATGAGATCTTTTTGAAGAATATTTTATTTTTTCCTCAATAGTATTTTATTTTTCCAAATATATGTAAATATAGTTGTAAACATTCATTTTTATAATGAATTTATTTGTATTCCAAATTTTTCTCTTTTTCCTTCATCTCCCCCCTCCCCAAGGCAGCAATCTAATATAAGCTAAACATTCCTTTTTCACATATTTCCATATTTGTTATATTATGCAAGATAAATCAGACTAAAAGGGAAAAAAAAAAACACAAGAAAGAAAAAGGCTAGCAAATAAACAAAAAGGTGAAAATGCTATGCTTTGCTCCACATTCAGTCTCCATAGTTCTCTCTCTGGATGCAGATGGCATTTTCCACTCCAAGTTTATTGGAATTATCTTGAATCATTGCTTTGCTGAGAAGAGCCAAGTCCATCATAGTTGATAATCACATAATCTTGCTGTTACAATGTGTACAGTGTTTTCTTGGTTCTGCTCATTCCATTCAGCATTAGTTGATGTAATTCTTTCCAGGCTTTTCTGAAATCAACCTGTTCATCATTTCTAATATAACAATAACATTTCATTCATATACCATAACTTATTCAGCCATTCCTCAACTGATATTGATTAATATTTTTAAAAGGCATATAGTAATGTTTGATCACTTGTAGAAATTGTCAATTCAGCTTAAGAGACAGAGTAGTGTTGGATTTAATTGCAAAAAAAAAAATACTTTAAAAATAGAATTCAATTCAGGAACTCTGAATTTGTAAGTCAAAGATATGTTATTTACTACTTACATGACTTTGGGCAAGTTATTTCAATACTCTGGACTTTTTTCATCGATAAAGTGAGGATGTTCTGAGGTCCTTTCACATTCTAAATCCTGTTATCATCTGTATTAATAATTATTCCTGCAACCAGGCAATCATTTGGTTAATAATTTATTGACTATTTCATTTTTTTCTCTTCTCAAGCCCTAGTTCTATTTCTTTTCTCCTTATTCTCAACAGATAGTGAGCTTCCTTTTTTTTTTTTTTTTTTCAGAGTTGACTGACATAAATATCCTTAATTGTCTTCTTCCACTAGGGAGTATCCTCTCTATTTTTCTTCCAACCTTAAAATAAACAGTTCTTTTATTCCTTTTAGATAGCCCTCTATATTATCCCTTTCCATCTCCTATAGGACTTTGTTTCATCCCTTCTCTTGAAATATCTTCTGTTGGATAATCTTTTCTCTGTTCTCCCAACTTCCAGTCTCACCTTCATATCCACTCCACCCTTCATAAAACTATCAAAATAATCTTTCTGATTGACCAACAACCCTGTTACCCTGTTGTGTGCTCAAAAACAGTCTAGTAGCATCTTATGGCTATGGCTTAAAAGCCAAACTCTTTAAATTGGTATTTCAATATGCATAGACCTTCTGTAGTCCACCTCCAAACTTATTTTATGCTATTCCTTTTTGTATATTTTCTATTTTATGATATTGGACTATAAGCCATCTCCTGATCTTTCTCTGGTGACTCCTCCATGCATTCACACAACCCAACCCACATGCCTATCATGAACACTGCCTTCCCCTCCTCCCTGTTTGTTAAAATCCTTTCCTTTTTTAAGCCTAAGTCTGATGCTACTTCTTCCATGAAGCCTTCCCTAATAACTCCTCACATTTTCCTAAAATATCAACTTAATCTATGCTATGCTAATTTATACATGTACTTTCCATGTCTCCTTTAATAGACTATAAGTCTCTTGAGAGCTGGGTCTATGTTGTTCTTTCATTTCTCCTTCCTAATACCTAAGGACAATAACTGGTTCCTGACTAATTGAAAGATGTTTGCTAAATTGAATTCTGTATATCTAATAAAAAAGGACAGAAAAAGCAGAGCTATTATGTGAAAGTTAACAATATGTCTGGTTGGCAGCACAAATCTTGGGCATTCCTAGACCACCATGGTAATTTAATATTTTGTTTACCCTCTCCAGGCTTTTATGACTTGAGTGATGGAGGATCCTGTTCTTTGTCCAATTCCTGCACATCTGTCTATAGTGAGTCCATCTCCTCCTCTCATAGCAGCTTGCTTCCTGGCATCCACACTCCCAAAGTCAGGCTCAGTATCTTCGACTACCGCCCCAAGTCTGCTGATGAGACCACTGTACATAGTGCCCATCTCCAACCTCAGCAACTTGTCAGTGAGAATTGCTGGATCAAGGGCAGCCCAGAGAATGAAGCTGAAACTGTGCCCAAGTTCAAGCCAAGGCCAGTTTCCACAGGTAAAGTAAAATCAGAAAATAGAAAGACCTTTTCCCTGTCTAAAAATGATTCAGAAAATTCATCATAATTCCTTATATATACATGAGTCTTTTAGTCAGTTATAATGACTATTACTAAAATAGGTAAAGAACTGATCTTGCATTTAATGACTAGGTAAATATGGTTCTGGTTTTTGAACTAGATTCTTAAGTAGAAAAGAAAAATGACCATCTTTCTCTGGTCATTGTATCTTAGTCATAATTCTAGCTGCATTCATTACTTTTGTTACTCATGTAGTACTTTTGATGGAAAGAACCTTAAAATGCAAATCAAAAGACCTGGATTCTGGTCCCAATTCTATTTCTTATGACTCATGGGATTCTAGGATCATTGAAAGATGTGATTTTATTCATTTCCTCATGTGTAAAATTGAGAAGTTGGACTACAATGGGTTTTTTTTAACCTGGGATTCATCTACTTCCTTTGTTCAGTTTTTAAGATATTTAATGATTGTATTTCAATATAATTGGTTTCCTTTGTAATCCTGTGTATTTTATTTTATACATTTAAAAACACTCTGAGCAGGGGTCCATTAGCTTTTCCAAAATTGCCAAAGGTGTCTGTAGCACAAAAAAAGTTAAGTTTAGAACTACAACTACATGATTTCTAAGGTTTTTGCAAGTACTAATATTTTTATGATTTACTTTTTTAAAGTTTTTAAAAAGATATCTCTAGGACTATATGCTGGTATATAAAGAAACATATGAGTGATCCCTTGTGCATATTAAAAAAAAAATTTGTATTGCCTATGTTGATGATTCTTCCTTTGACCTCAAGCGATTTAATTAGCATGAGTATTCCTTTTGCCATTTCTGAGTATAACCCTTCTTTACCTGGTGTGTTGAAAACATTTCAGCCCTTGGGGGGGTCAACTGTCTTAAGATGAGCCTTCCCCCAGCAGAGTTAAGCTGATCATCAAGAAAATGCTGCATGTTCCAGCCTGGCAGCATTTGTGATTCATTATAATAGCGTTGGAAATCTGAGAATCCCCTGCAAATCAGGATGAGGCATTTGAGTAAGATTGTGGAAAAGATTTAAGTTTCAAATAGCAATTTATTTCCCCTCTAGTATTCAATGTTTCTTTCACATTACTTTGCTAAAACATTAAATGGGATGAACAAAGTATTAAATTCACTCCTTTCACCTCTTTAAGTGTTTTTGTTTGCTTTTCTTACCCCCAGGTGACCTTGAAAGAATTGTGCCAACTGATGGAAGTCTTCAGAAGACAACCAATGATCCTAAGAATATGTCACCCCTTTGCTATGGTACAGAAATTCTGTTCCATGAGGTGGATCCTAAGTATCAGAGTGACTTGGTCTCCAAGAGTGGCAGTGATAGATACCCTTACCCAAGCCCTCTGCATGCAGTAGCCTTGCAGAGTCCCCTGTTTTCTCTGACTAGAGAGACTCTAGAGACTGACAACCACTTGCCCCTCACTAAACCTATCCTGAGCATGTCAGGTCCCAGTTTGATCAGGACTAAACCAATCACTGAAGTTCCTCCTCCTGGTGGCTATATTGACAAGCTGCTCCAGCTAACCAGGGACCGAGGGAAGTACACAAGTGGCAGTGTGAGTGAGTGGGAATCAGCTAAAGGGCAGATGCCCCTGTCCCAAAAGAAGCTTGGTGGACTGAGAGTGAATAGTAGCAGTCAGGTAGAGAAGCAGGTCAGCTCTCCAGAAAGTAGACAAGCTAAAACAGGAAGAGTTCAGAGGGAGGTGCCAGATGAGAATAGTACAAAACTGCAAGAATCTGGAGAACCCTCTTTAGAGGGGGAACAGCCGGCCAGCCAGCAGAGCTTGGAATCCATGGTTACAAATAGCTGCTTCCCTGGGAAGGTCAGTCCCATTTCTGCACATGAAGAGCCAGAGGTCATTAGTCTTGAGCAGGAGTCATCTTCCTGCTCCCAAGTGCACCAATCACATCTCAACATGGCTCCCCAAAGGTCAAACACCAAAGTTATCCTGCCCCCCAAAAAGGTGGGCAAAAAGGGAACCACTCTCGTCACAGGAGAGTTTGTCCATGCTCAGTTTGTCCCAGGAGAGGCTCACTTGATGAGACTGAAAGCAAGCAATCTCAAAACAAAGGCTCTGAAAGTCAAACGAAGAAGCAGCGATAAGGTGCTGAGACTTGGGAAGCAGCAGCCCGTGTTAGCAGAAAGGCCACGGGGAATGCATGCAACGTCCCGACTGTCTACAGAGTGGAACCCTTTTCCGAGGTCCCACGGAGGAAAGAACCTCTTGAGGAGGACAGCGTTTGTTGGGGAAGTGACCGGCCGATCCTGCTCAGAATCCAGCCTCTTTCCTGTACCATTTCACATCCCAGCAGTAGTGTCCCGACCTGAGCTTTATCCATCCTCAGCGCATCCTTTGTACTCTTTGGAAGCGACTCAACTCAATTTGGTAGCCAACGGGGGTGCCAAAAAGAAGCAACAGCGAAAATGGCAGTCGACTGTGGAGATCTCGGCTAAATCCCACCTGGCGAGTTTTCCTGCAGATACCGGCTTAGCCCTGCCCAGGCCACCTGGAAGGAGAGCTGGAATCTTACGCACTATGAGTGGGAGGTCCCGGCCCAAGCTACCCAATCATAACGCATATGCCAAAAGTGAGTCAGACCACTCCGAATACTCAGCCGAGTGTGCCTCCCTCTTCCACTCCACCATTGTGGAAACCAGTGAAGATGATGTTAGTGATTACACTGCCAACTGTTTTGGGGATAGTGAGTCTGAAGACAGTGACTCAGAGGGGGCTTGTAGGAGCAGCGAGAGCAGCCTCACTCTAGACTATGAGGAGGCTGTTGGGAGTGAGCTGATTTGGCCCAAGGCCATTGTCCAGCAGCCCGTAAAGGTGCAGCCTGCCTTGAAGTCATCTCACCATTCAGTGCCCAAAATTTGCCGTATCAAGGCCTCTAAGGCCCTAAAGAAGAAGATTCGGAGATTCCAGCCAGCATCTCTAAAAGTTATGACAATGGTGTGAACAAAAATGTCCCAGCAGAAATCAGGTTGACTTTAGAACAAGATGGGTTGGGGTTTAAAAAAAAAAAAAAAATTGCATCATGGATGAACCAGAAATGATGCTCCAAAAAGGCCAAAGGACCTTTTACTTTACTAATATTGGTGTAAAAAGCAATGAGTGTAATTTCTTTATCTTTCCACTGTTTATTATACAAATATGAATTTGTGTTATCTTGTCCACTTGATTCTGTCTTCAGAAATGCTGTTTAAAAAAGGGAATTGCCTCAAAACCAGAAGTACAACTAGATTCAGTACAGTGAATATTATAATAGAGAGGTGAATGTGGAACTATCATAGCCATGACATTTCAGGACTCATTCACACTCCAATTTATCATCCAAACCAGTTTCTTACCCCCATCCCCCACTCCATGTCTTCTAATATATACTTGAAGTCAGTGGTAATACATTTTTCTCTAAGCCTCTTGTTTCCGTGAGTCATAACAGGTCTGAGGTACTCTTCAGAGCATCTATTTTTCATTTGTGCTTCGACATACTAGCCAAAGAATGATAGACTTTCTGCATTTTTATTTCTTCTACTCTATCTTTTTTTCCCCTGAGGCAATTGGGGTTAAGTGATTTGCCTGAGGTCACGAAGTTCTACTCTTATCTTTTAAAGGGAGAGGAGGTGGTTGTGAGGATAGGTGTTGGAAATTGAGTCTCCCCCTTCTTAAACCCTGATCAAGCAAGAGACTTGACTCAGTCACCTAAAAGGTGAATATTTTTTTTTTTTCTGTTTCCCCTAGCATGAGGAAAAGGTCAACTTCCCTGCTGAAGAAACATCATTTGAATTTATAGTAGAAAAATCTGTCTCCTGGATTCTGGCTTCAGTGAACAAAGTTGGGCATAAAAATATGTTTTTAAACAGCCTCATTGTCTTTTTATTATTAATATTACTATTATTCTTTCAATCTTTTTTATCTCTTTGGGGTTTGAGGGTGGTAAGAGAAAGGCACAAGTTTTTTTTTTTTTTTCAATTTAAAGCTTTTTATTGAATATTGCATTATTTTATTTTTATAAAGTTTATCCCAGAGAGCTCTTTTGGGTGAGTTAGAGGAAGGGAGAAATTCAAGCAAAAAGCTGATTTGTTTGGGGTCACAAAGTGAGGGAATTGGGAATCTGCTTAGCCTTAGGCCAGCTGCACACTTGACTGGAGTACTTTGAAGAAAGTAGATAAGAATAAAGATTTCTATATCCTCTTACTTCAGAAGTTAAATATTCGTGTGGCAATTGCATAGTCCAGGATGTAGTTTAAGAAGCTTAACATTGTAGAACAAAACATTTTTGTGGCTAGTGGAGGAAAGCTAATGTTTCAAATAGCAATACCTAGGAATAAGGTGTTTCCTTTTTGGATAAAGGGTCTGAAAAGTGTAAACATTTTAAAGGTTCAAGGGTAGGCTTTGAAGTTCAAACATTCAATCTGACAGACTAGAAGATTCACACCTTTCTTTAATGAAGTAGGCTTACCTGTGCTAATGAGTTCTTTGGCATTAACTTTCAGGAAGACAGTATTAAAAGAATTCTCTTTGGAGGGTCTTATTTTGAGATGTGTAACACAGAATCATTGACTACTTTATACACAATTCCTAATCCTCACAACAGTGCTGTGACAATACTGTGATGGAACTTTTATATTCATTTAGCATTTTGGAAATATGAGGTATACTTGGCTTAAGTGATTTCCCTTAAATTCCCTTCCCCCAGAGTCATTCAGCCAAAATACCCTGGAAATCCTGAGAATAAGGGATTCTCTGCTCTGCCCTTTGCTGAGAGTTAGCTGCTGTTTGGTCTTCATTCAGTGGATGAAATCCCAGGGAGGGTTTTGAAAGCTGGCTTCAAAATTTAATTTAATAATACTACATTATATTTTGAATATTATATCTATAATTTTATAATACTTTTCTCTCTACAGTGCGCTTTACATATAATACTATGAAATTGCTTCCTTCTCCTAATATACTTGTAACAATAAAGCATGCATTTATCTTATAGGTAGAGAGATAATGAATTTTAAATGACTTTCCAAGATCATAATGAATCAAAATTGAATGAATTGAAATCACAATAGTTTGCTATTCTTGTCATGACCTCTTTATTCTTCACAAAACATTTTATTGGGATTACCAATTGGATAGTGTGATACAGTTCAGCAATGTTTAAAACCTGTCTCCACTTGCAGGGAGAGGCAGAATGAAATGGGCAGTCCAGAAAATTAGAAAATGTCATAGAAATTGAATTAGGAAAGTAGATGGAAGGTATTTTAAAGGTGGAGCCCAATCACTTCCTTTGACAAATAAGGAAGTTAATACAGTGATAAAAGTGACTTGAACAAAGTCTTTATGGGAACTAATTAGATTAGGGGGTGATGCTAAATGCTTTGAAAGGAGAATCCACATTGAAGAAATACTGGTGCCTTTGAAGTATCAAAGCATCTAGGTAATAAGTAAAGCTCAAGCATTCTAGTAAAGGACTAGTTTGAGACAAATAAGAAATAGGCTTCTCTCATTCACACAGTCTGTTTTGCTTCTTCAGAATTCTAATGCCCAATAACAAGATTATTTGCAAATAAGAGAGATGGATTAATTAAATCGGATCTCTAGTACTGAAAGTTATTTTTAAGAATAATATTATGTACTCTAGATGTAGTTTGTGGCTAAACAAGATTTTAAAAAATCTGGATAGAAACCATTTCAATCATATCATTTTGATCAATGGTTCTCAAACTTTATGGTCTCAGGAGCCCTTTAAACTGTTTAAATTATTTATGACTCCCAAGGAGTTTGTGTTTATATTAAAGTTAAGTCTATTGATATTTACTACATTAAGAATTAATACTAATCAATTTTTAAAATATTAATTCATTTAAATTGCCATAATTAGCCCATTACATGTAAACATAAATGACATTTTAATGAAAATAACTGTATTTTCTAAAAACAAAAAAAAAGTGAGAATGATATGTTTTTCATATGCAAATGTCTCAGTGGAAGGCAGTTGGATTCACATATCTGTTTCTGTTTTCAATCTGTTTTGATATGGTATTTTGTTTGAAGTATATGAAGAAAATCCAGATTCAGGAGTATTTTAATATGCAAAGAACATCTTAGTATTATTACAAAAATAGTTTTCACCTTCTGGACCCCTTTGAAAATGTCACAGGGATCCAAGGATCATGTTTTGAGAACCACTGATCGGGATTTTCAGGTAACATCGTCCCCTGGCTCCAAACTACCTATGCAATCTTTCCTTACACTATTTTCTTTTATATATGCTTTTTATACCCACTAAACTAAACTACTCCACTTCTTTTTCTCATCTTACCCTCTCCAGTTTCCCTGTCTTTGCTCTCATTAGCCCCGTGAATGAAATGAATACTTGCCCTTCATCTATATCATTTTCTGTTGTCAAAGTCCAGTTGGGGTGCCACGTCATCTATATATATCTCCTTCTGAAAACAGTCCTTCTCCTCTCCCAACTTGCAGGTGAAATTGGGTTCTCTTTCCTCAGATTTTTCATTATATATGTCCTGGACCTTTTTTTTTTTTTTAATCAGACTTAAATCTATTCATATGTAATTGGTTGTCTGTGTATTTTTAATTCTTGCCAGTAGATAATATGCTTCTTAGGAACATTCTCAGACATATATGTTTAATTGGGGAATCAATCACCATTCCTTGGATGGACTAGATATTGATTTAGAATCTGAGAAATTGTTAGAGTGGAACCTGAGGATGCACGGGGATTTCTCTTGAGGAGCTCCTTATACCATTGAAATCACAGGGCTATTCTTTATCCCTATACCTGCTTTTTCCAATTTATCTCAAATCATCTAGTTCAATTACCTGATTTTACAGATGTGAAAACTGAGACCTTAGAAAAATGACTCGTCCAAGATCCTATAGCACAAATTGTAAGGGGCATGTTAGGATGTGAATCCAGGTCCTCTGACTACAAATCCACTTTTTCTAAAGACTAGAAATTCCAAGTGGATTTTACAAATCCACTATTTTTCGCTTGTACCACATTGCCTTCAATGACAGTTGTTGAATTTGGCATAGCTTTCCTAAAAGACTTTAAAAAGGTGCTTTTTGACAGAAGACAAACATGTATTTGATAATATTTTAGATATGACTCAATTTATGGTATAGGTTATAAATGTCAGGACAGGACCAAGTTGCCAATAAAGGTTTTTTTGTAAGACGGAACAAACTCCATGGCCAGGGATTGATGAGGGATCAGTTGCTTTTAGGTCATCTTCTTCCATAACCTGCCCTACATCCATTCTCCAAAAAAGAAAATAAGAAGTATACATACGCAATAGGCAATAAAGCAAAGTGGATAGAAACTTAGACTTAAAACCAAGAAGATCTGGGTTCAAGCTTGGCCTCAGATCCATACTGGGTATATGACAAGAAGTAAATCACTTAAATATTCTAAGCAACTACCCTAAGGCTATAAGTTGTAGAGAAGCCATACTTCAATAGTAGAGGGATTTTTGTCATGAAGATTTCCCGGGCTAATCCTTATCTCTACCATTCATTCGGGTGACATAATTATTCAATCTGTTTTTCTTGATCTTAAAGTGGATTTAAAGCCCAATTAGGTAATTGCTTCCTCAATTCTTCCTGAAGTTGTATTGGAGTTCTCTTACATAAATTGGGCACTACTGACAACATCTAATGTTGATAAAACTTAATCTTCTATTAGAGAAAGGCATGATTGAAAAAGTTTTTTCTAAGTATTAAGCAAGCCAAGCCAAGACAGTTAGCAAGCTTAAACTATTCGCATTGCAAATAACTATTAAAGAGAAGCAATTAATTACTTGCTGACATAATAGAAAAAGTACTTCCTGGGTCTTTAAGAAACCTCTGGCCATTCTTATATTGTGACAACTCAAATTTAGAAATTTCCCCAATAGTGTAATTTGGAAGAAACTTTTCCCTTTCCAGCACAGATCTTCATTATGTAGATCTGAAAGTCTGGCAATCAAATGATCCTCAGGAGAACACCATTAACCTAGTATGGGTTCCCTTGTATTCAACTCAGCCACAATTGAAAGATTTAGCACCTCTCTATTAATAAGGTGAAAAGATAGCCCTGCTAAATGAAATCTTGAGCTAATCAAAAAACTCAATTCAACAGCTCTCTTTTTCTCCCGTTAAATTATTTTTTTGACAAAAAATGTTTCTTGTTCTTTCAAATTCAATTTTTCTAAGTCTTGCTGTCAACTGATCAAATTAATAGGCATTTATTAAGGTCCTTCAAGGTATGAGGCATCACAATGAAGACAAAAATGAAACATCCCATAACCTAAAGTATCCTATGTGGGGGAGATGAATTCAAATGTGAACTCAGATACTTACTAATAGTGTAATCCTGGGCAAGTCACTTAAACTTGTTTGCCTCAGTTTCCTCATCTGTAAAATGATGTGGTGAAATAAAAAACCACTCCAGTATCTGCCAAGAAAACAGACAGGACTGAAATGACTCAATAACAAATCATTTATAATGTGTCAGGCACTGATTTAATTGCTGATGACATGAAGGCAAAAGACACTTCATGCTCTCTAGGAGCTCATAGTTTAACAGAGGAGACAACATTCAAGCAACTTTGTATAAATGATATATGTAACATAAATAGGAAATGAGATTAGAATAGGACTTTAGCTGAGATCAAGAAAACCAAGAGACAGAAAGGAAGAAAAAGAGGTTTCTATGCATGGGAGACAGTAGTGAAAATGGCTAGAGCTGGGAGATGGAGATTTGTTTGTGAGGAATAACCATTGTTATTGGATCCCTGCATATATAGGAAGTAAGTTATAATAAGAATATTGGAAAGGTAAGAAGAGTCAGGCAATGAAGGGGTTTTAAAGTTAGAGGATTTTATTTTATATTGTGGAGGTAACATAAGTAAAGGTATACATCCAATATATACTAGGTTGATGTATATACAAAGAAGGTAAAACGATTAGAGAAAGTCTTATCAATTAGGGGGACCAAGAAAGGCCTTCTGTGGAAGATGATACTTGAACCCAGGTTTGGAAGAAACCAGGAATTCTAAAAGAAAGAGGTAAAAGTAAAAAGAGAGTATTTCAAGTATGTGGAATAGCCAGTGCAAAGCTATTGAGAGATGGAACAATGTATGTAAAGAATAGTAAGTAGGCTGATATGGCTATAAAATGTGAAGAGGGGGAATAATATGAAAGAAGGCTGAAAGGCAAATGTGGCTAAGTTATGAAGGACTTCAAATGCCAACCAGAGGGGTAACATTCATTCTATAATCTAATTTATAGGAAACTGCATGATTTATTTGACCATCAATCCATGGATTAGACCTATGTGATTTCTGTATGGAAGGGACCTTAAGGAAGGTTCAGCTTGTCCAAAGTAACTCAGATAGTAATGAACAGAAATAGAATTTGAATTCAGGTCCTCTGATCTCAAACCCATTGTTCTTTCCATTATGACATACTATCTCTCCAACTCCTTAACCCCCATGATTTTACAAATGATGAAAACAGAGATTAGAAAAGTTGTAATTTTTCCAAAGTTCCATAGTAGAAATGGAAGTTAAATTCCCATTTTCAAACTTAAAAATCTCATATTCTTTTCACTATATAGCACTAATGAAAATTATTTTGGAGCTGATTGTACTTGACCACTTTATAAGAACTACTACAATTATTGCATCATATGTTTCTGACTCCTTCATCTTTTGACCTTGTCTCAACTTTTTTTATCTTTATAGTAAGTACTAGCTGGGATCAAAATATTGTGTCAGCCAGAAATGGAGGCCTTCAGAAGCAAAGTCCCTAATAGGGACCTAGCTGGCATAGTGGATAGAATGCTGAGCCTTCAGTCAAAAAGACTCATCTTCCTCAGTTCAAATCCAGCCTCAAAGAGTTGCTAGTTGTTTGACCTGGGGCAAGGAACTTAACCCTGTTTTCTTTGATTTGCCAAATGAGGTAAAAAAGGAAATGACATGCCATTCCATTATCTCTGCCAAGAAAACTCTGAAAGAGGTCACAAAGAGTCAGATTGGTTGAACAACAACAAAAACAACAATAATATGAATTCAGATGACTAAATCTGAAAAGGTCCAACTCTCTCCACATTTTATAGAGGAGATGAAGTCCCAAAGATTTGTAAAAAAAAAAAACAAAAACAAAAACAAAAACAAAACCAGCAATCCCTGGAAAGAGATTTGCCTATAGTCACACAAGCAGCAAATGTCTGAGGTATGTTTTGAAACCAGGTATTGTTGACAGCAAGTAGAGCATGTTCTCTACAACAACACAGTCTCTCATTATGATATATTGCCTCTTTAAATCCAGAACCAGAATTTAGATCTATGTCCTTTGGTTTCAGATGTACTCCTCTTTCCAATGCTATCTTTTAAGGTATCTTCCTCTTTGACATTCTATTAAACCCACATGGCATTGTTGTCCTTTCCATGCATGAACAACTCTCCTGTTAGAGTGGTCATTCAAACTGATTTCTTAGCAAAAACACTTACAGTTGTGTGAAAATTACCTTAGCCTTTGCAATCTATCTCCTATTTCCTATTTATATGAAACAAAACTTCATTCCTGCTCAAAGTAGTCAATGACCAACTAACAGCCACTTACTGAGGACCTTCCAAGTGGTTAACAGAGTTTGATCCTCTAGCAATACTTAAGACCTTTAAGAAGCTCATAGCTTAATTAATATAATTAAAAAAAAAACCAATAGCAACATCCATTTTATATTTGGATTCAAGGACATTTATAATAAAGGGCTGAATTATAAGGAATACCTTTCAAAATAACAAAGATTTAGGCAAAAGGGATTAAGTGGCACATGAAATCGAGTGCTGGGACAGGGAATCAAGAATACCTAAGTTGGAAAACTGATCTTAGACAATTACTAAGTGATCCCAGGAAAGTCACTTAACCCTGTTTACCTCAGTTTCTTCATGTATAAAATAAGCTGGGGTGATGAAGAGTAGAACGTGACTGCAACAACTGAACTATTGTGAGGGTGAGAGAGAACTTATAAATTATACTGAAATCGTATTATATGGAGGCACAAGTATGGTACCCTGAAGGAGGAAAAAAAAAGAAACCCCACCCATATTTGAAGTCAGAGAACCTGGATACAAATCCCCATTTTGCCACTTTCTGATGATATGATCCCGGATGAGTAACTAACTCTGTCTGGGACACAGTTTCCTCCCATGTAAAATGAGGGAATTCAACTAGATGATCTCTAAGGGTCTTTCCAAACCTAAATATTTGATCTATCGAAACATTCATCAAAGTTGTAGGACTATAGGATTTGTAATTAAGCGGTTCTTAGGAAGAGGGAAAGGGAAAAGAATATATATATATATATATATATATATATATATATACATACATATATATATGTATGTATGCATATGACATTTTTCATTGTTATATTCACATTTTTTCTCTTCCTAATAGAGAAGAAAGTTGCAAGAATTTCTCACTTTCCAGTTTCTTGTGTTCATATCTACCATCCCTTTCTCTTGCAGGTCTCAGAGAACTGATAGATCTTATCTAATCTAATAATGCCAGAGTTGGCAGGAATTATAAAAAGAAAGCAACTAAATTTCTAGGGTTTCTAACATTTTTTGGTTGGGAAAAAGGTCTTGACCCCTAAAAATCTGGAATTTTCTAATAAGACTTTTGTCCACTTACAAAAATTTCCCTAAGTATTGAGAAAAGAAATAGTGGGGGAAAGAGAGGAAAAGGAAGAGGATTTTTTTTTTCCTAAGGGAAAAAAACAACATTTCTGCCAAGGACAAGTTAATTCCCATTCTATGACAAATTGGAAGCTTCATGAGGGCAAGGTACAGTATTATATTTCATTTTGGTTTTTGTTCTCTTAAATGTTTCTCAAGTGTCTTGCACAAAGATAGTATTTTATGTTTATTTCACTTTGTTGAATTGAATTTATCTTATTTATCCAAGAGTATGCTGGAATCAGCTGTCATTACATTTTATTTACAACTCCAAAATTGGAAATTGCAACAAATCAAGGCTTGGTTTATTGTTTTCTTGATTGGTTAGATTTAATAAAGTATGAATAATACAGAACAAATTTAAAAGCCTGTACTGTATTCCACATCCCCTCAGGGAATTTGTTTGTTAGATATTTACCTGCACAACTTCATATTACTCTATAAACATTGATTGAGCTTAAAAAGACTGTAGTAAAAGGCTTAGAGAATGAAGTCATCACTATACTGGAGGCTTGGTGACTATAGGAATATAATAATAATTGCATTTATGTAACAGTTTAAGTTTTGCAAAGTGCTTCACACCCATTACCCATCAAGCCTCAGAGAGCCCCTGTGTCTATTCCTACATAAGTGGTCTGTTACTCCTTTTTTTCATGAACTTGATGCAAATAGAACTCATTTGAAGTTTCAGACTGTAGTTTAATTCTGAACTCTTATCCATCGTTGTTAGTCATTTTCAGTCATGTTTGACACTTCATAACTCATTTGGAATTTTCTTGGCAAAGATACTGGAGTGGTTAGTCATTTTTTTTTCCAGTTTATTTTACAGATGAGGAAATTGAGGCAAACAAGATTAAATCATTTGCCCAGGATCAGTTGGAGATCAGATTTCGATTTAGGTCTTCCTGACTCCAGGCCCCAGCACTCTTAAGTAGTATCTAAGGATTTATTTGAACTCGGGAAGATGAGTCTTCCTAACTTCTTGGCATTATGTCTACTGTGCCACCTTGCTGCCCCATTACATATCCTTAAAGTTCACCTATATAGTGAACCTCATAAATAATAAGATCTGTCTTTTCTCATTCTGTTCTACTGAGGTTATTGGGACTCATTATCTTGAAAAACATAGTTGTTGGGAGAGATAAGTTGAATGATAAAGTCTGAGTCCAATTCCATGCCAAAATTGTCATTACTAAAAGGAATGTAAGTTTTAAGAACTAGAAAGGATCATAGACTTAAAACTTAAAGAATTAAAGATGACTTAAAAGTCATTTTACAGATGAAGAAATTGAAGCCTGGACTGGAGATAAAATGATTTGCCTAAAATCACATACCTAGGTTTCGAACCCAGGTCTTTGCATTCTAGATGCAGGGCCCTTTACATTCCACCACATGGTAAGTATAATTTAATGCAGCACATGTTTATTGACATGTATTATGTGAAAGAGACCGTATTAATATTGAAAGGACAAACAGCATAGTTCTTGCCCTCATGGGACTTACAATCCAATAGCAAAGAATAAGGAATATACATTTGTGTGTGTGTGTGTGTGTGTGTGTGTGTGTGTGTGTGTGTATAAACAGCAAAGAAGGAACGAAAGGGTATAAGCAAAATGCTCTAAGAGTTCTTGGGAAGGATCTATCAGTGTTGTTTGAATAGTTTTATCTTACTCTGGGTTTTGAAGGTGAAGAGAGATCAAGGGAACCTATGGGGAAAAGACCTTGAAGGATCAGGAAAATTTCAAATGAGGTAGACATGAATTTACTTGAGGCATAAAGAACTATGTGAGCACATGAAGATAGAAAATACTATGTGTCCTAGGAGTATCTTCCAAATATGTATCAAACACTGTACTAGGAGCCCAAGGATGCAAAAGACTAGAAAGAATCTACTGGGGAAGTTTAGGAAACAAAGTATCCTAAGATGCCCAGGGGAGGAAAAAGTAAATTCTAGGCACGGAGTAACCAATGTGAAAAACCTGGAAGAGCGAGATAAGATGTATCCAGGTCACCAAGAGTAGACCAATTTGAGTGGAATGCAGAGTGACTCAGGTTAGAGGGGAGGCATGTGTACAAAGCCTGGAGCGAGAATGTGAAGGGCTTTAAATCACAAGTTGAGGAATTTGTCTTTTGTCATGGAGGCAACGGGAAGCCAAAAGAGCCTTTTAAGCTGTAGAATGACATATCTTTGCTTTAAGAATATTTGTGTCAGTGGAGGAGGGGGTTGAAAAGAAGAGAAACGGGAGGCAGAAAGATCAAATAAGAGGCTAGTGACCATGGTCCAGGTAAGAAGTCATAGAGATATGAACTAGGGTAATAGTGCCCATGTAAAGGAAAAGGAAGGAGCCATTTTTGGAGCTATTGTGAAGGTAGAAATGGAAAAACATAGCAACAGATTTCTTTCTTTTTTTTCTTTCTTTTTTTCTTTCTTTTTTTCTTTCTTTTTTTCTTTCTTCCTTCCTTCCTTCCTTCCTTCCTTCCTTCCTTCCTTCCTTCCTTCCTTCCTTCCTTTCTTTCTTTCTTTCTTTCTTTCTTTCTTTCTTTCTTTCTTTCTTTCTTCCTTCCTTCCTTCCTTCCTTCCTTCCTTCCTTCCTTCCTTCCTTCCTTCCTTTCTTTTTTATTGGAGTGAAAAATTGAAGAGTTTAGGATAATAATACTACTTAACATTTACATAGCAATTTAAGATTTTTAAAACATTATTATCTCTTTTATTCCTCATACCAACCTTGTGGGTCAGATTATTATTCCCATTTCATATATGCAAGAGATTGAGTTAGGTATTAAAACATAGTTCTTATTCTCATGGAGCTTCCAACTTAATAGCAAGGAATAAGGAATGTACACTTTTATATATAACAGCAGAGCAGGGGTGAAAAGGATGTAAGCAAAATATTCTGAGTAGAGAAAGTGATTAAGGGATTTGCTGAAGGCCACATAACTAGAATCTAAATTTGGATTTGAATTCAAGTATTCCTGATTATCAGTCTAGCACTCTGGCACTATGCCAAAGGTACTGAGGTGTATGCATGGAAAGCAGGTGACAAAAGGCTTGAGAGATTATACCAAGATTCAACAGAGGAGAATTGTAAGATTCTGTAGAATATATATTAGGGCCCATGCTCATTCTGTACCACTGTATAAAGGCTTTCATTCTTTGGACCAATCAAACAAGGACAGCTAAACCTAATCTTGTGACTAAAGATTTTTTTTTTTCCTTTTTCATTCTTTTAGGTATTTCAGTAGATAGTGCCAGACATTGAATCAGGAAGTCTCTTCTTCCTAATGATTTTACTAGCTATGTGACCTTGAAGAAGTCACTTAAACCCATTTGCCTCATTTTTCTCACCCGATAAATGAACTAGAGAAAAAAAAAATGGCAAATCTTTTTTTTTTTTTTCTTTTGCCAAGTATCTTTGCAAAGAAAACACCAAATGGGGTTGCAAAGAGTCAAACTTTGAAATGATTGAAATGATATAAAAGTAGGCAGCTCATCCGGATTAAAGTAGAAAGCAAACTTCCCACAGAAAGGAGAAAGATTCTTTCCCTGACTTGATTGAGTCTGATGTTGTCTGGCAAGTTATTCAGAAAGAGGAAATGGACAGTTCTTTGAAGACAACTTTCCCTAGAAGCGCTATTCTGAAATATCCCAAAGAAAGCAGTTGAGATTGTTCTAGAAAACAAGGTCCTGGTCTGCCTGCTCCTGGGGCAAAGAAAAAAAAAGTTTTATGTTCTAGTCATTTAATTAGCAAGTGTATAGTATTAATGACCCTTGTAGAAATCACTTTATTTAACCCCTCCTTTGCAGCAGTTAACAGCTATTGTTGTTTTTAGACTGTTTTTAGCTCACTCCAGACCATCCATCACTTTAAAAGGATTAGACAATCTAGGAGTTTCCTTTAATGGCAGGTTTATTTCTTAATCAAGGAGGAGCAAATAATTGTGAAATCTTCAAAAGTACTTAAGAAATGGAGAATCTTCAGAATTTTAAAGAGTTTGTCATAATGGATTAATAATACTCTTCATTAGTCACCATAATGGCATAAATTCATCACTGGTGCACCCTTAGGCTAAAAAGAGAGTAGATTTGTTGGTCAACTTTTATATTAACTTTTCAGCTCCATAAATCAAACCTTTTTCTTCTTGACTCTGTGATATCATGTAAACTTTAGAAAGTCATATTAAAGATAGAACCTTGAAATTCATCTTCATTTTACAGATGAGGAAAATGAGGCTGAGATAGGGCAAATGACATATTCAGAATCCCAAAGGTAGTCAATGAAAAATTAACAACAAATGTTTATTAAGCACCAATTCTATGCCAGGCACTATGCTATATCCTAAGGATATAAAGAAAGGCAAAACAAACAAACAAACAAACAAAAACCAGTTCCTGTTGAAATAGGAACTGTTGAAGCTCACAGTTCAATGGAGGAGATAACATGTGCCCCCCCCCCCCAAAAAAAAAAGTACAAATAAGATATAGATGGAATGAATTGGAGATAATCTTAAAGAGCTAACCCATTTCTCCAAATCCCTAAATCAAAATGTAAACAGTTGAATGAATTTGGATGTACTCTATGAAGAGTCTATCTTTCCAGGATCTTTAGACTTTCTTCTAGGCGCTTTTCAGAACCCAAGTTGTTCTTATTGAAGTCAATTGTGAGTTTTTTCCCCTTTATCAAAACTTTTGTCTTATTTTTAGTCTATTTCTCAGAAAGAATATGTATCTTTTTGCATTCCATTAACTTATGAACAATATGTTTTTAAAAGTAAAAAGAAAAAAAGATGAAGGAATAAGGGACTCTTGTGGTTCTTTGAAAAGCAGTTTATAAACTTAGATACAAGGTATCTCAAAAATCTTAGTGCACTTTTAAGTTTTCACAGTTTCAGAAAGTGCTAAAAACTCATGAAAATATTGGAAAGATTACTTATTTAAAATTTTTAAAATACTGGTATGTTTCAACATCACCACCATCTTGTGCATCACATAACTTTAGGTAATCAGCCAGAGACTCTTTGCTTGGTTGGTATCCCCAGGATGTCAGCATGTTGTGAATTAAGATAGTTTCCTTGAATTTTTTCATCTAGTTGTTAATTAAATTTCTGTGGGGAGTCTCCTCGTAATGGGGAATGAATTTCCCTCTTACTGCTGGTATGAATTTGAGGTCAGCTTGCCAGAGAACAGTTGACTTTTTCTTCATCATCTGCCATCTTTCTTTAATAAGAGAGACTGAAAAAAAAATTAAAATGAAAAAATATAGTGTTGAATATTCACAAAACAAAGGTTCAAAGAAATGTAAATAATTAAACATTCAAATGATGTTTTGGCATCTTTATATTTTTGACATAAAATTTAAATGGCATTAAAATTTTGGGGATGTTCTGCATTTACATATGAGGACATTCACATTTAATCTCTAAATTACTAGTACTTAAAAATATATATATCCTGGCAAGTTGTTGGTACTTTGCTTTGCTGTTTTTATTTTGGTATAATAGAATGCATACTAGCTCTGCAGTCAAAAGACCTTTTCAATTTGTGTTTTTTTGATGATTACTATATAAGATGAAATATTTGCAAAGTACTAAGCAAAGTACCTGTTCATAATAGATGCCATAGAAATCCAGTTATTATTTTTGTTATTATTAGTAGTGTTTTATTGCTTGTTTGTTGTTTGTTTTTTAACATGACTTTGGGCAAGACATTTAAGTACCTTGGGCCTCAGTTTCCTTATCTGTAAAATGAACTAAAAAAATTTAGTATATATACTAGATGGTCACTGGGATATCCTTTCAATTCTAATCCCAAGATTCAGTTACTAAAGTATTTATATGTTATTATATTGGGGTACTACTCCAGATTTTCTCATATGGATTCAGGGTGTCCTATAGTTTCTGTGATGAACTTTTGGGAAGGAGGATTGGATGATTTGGTAGTGCTTCTAATTAAAAACTAGATGATATAAAGATTCTAAAACAATGTATATTGGTTATCAGCTTAAAGGATAAGTAATTTAGCAATAAGAACTAAAAACAATTACATTAAATTTACTTAGATACTAAAAACTTTAGGCAGAAAATGTTTGCTCTCAATTATTTGAATAGAGACTGGGTGAGTTTGGAACTGCTTACAGTCACCAGGTAGTCAAGCTTTGCTGCCAGAATGGAATGCATGCCTGATCCTCAGCTAGAGTGAAGCCAGGCTCACAGTGAATAAACAGCCTTTGTCTAAAGGGGATAGAGTTATTATGATTCCAGGAAACAGGGATTTTCTAAAGACAAAGTATCCCAATTTCTTTGATGTCTTTTGAGATAGCCAAAAACAGACAAAAGAAATGTGGCACCTTCCTGCTACAAATTGTGAATGCCTCCCTTTTACAGGTAAAGTTTGGATCCAGCTGATCAGAAGACGTTGGAGGGAGGGAAGGAAGTCATTAGAGTCAGTTTTGTGCCTTGTGGATGCTCCTCATCCTTTCAAGCTCTTCCCAGTCCCACCCCCAACTAAGACATTTCAGGAAAACTGGAGCTAGCGTGTTAAAGCTTGAATCTAATTTGTCCAATAGACCCATTTACAGATAAGGAAACTGAAACCCAGAGAGGCTATCCACAGATTTACACCACTATATCTCATGTGATTTGGATGTACTAATGGAGATATGGATATATAGGAGAGTTCAGATTCAAAAAGCTGTGATTGTGAGACTGCTTGAATTGTTTGTTTGTTTTTCTAGGATTCATTTATTAACTCGTGTCTAATTCAGAGAGGGGAATAAATACACCGATACTTATAATTATAAAATGATTTATCAGTGCTTTCAGGATGGGAGTATGGGAGAAGAAAGGTAGCCAAAGTAGTCTTCATGAATTATTTTCATGAACCATAGACATTTAAAAGGATCCTTAATATGTTTACTTGCTTTTCATTATCTCATTTGCTAATGTTTGTTCACTATTACTTTAAAAGATGTATTTTAAGATTCAAAGATGTGTTTTAAGATTTAAAGTTGTAAAGAACCTTACAGGTCACTTATATCAAACTCATCCCCTATTTTACAAGTAAAGAAACCAAGACCCCAGAAAATTTAAGTCATTTGGAAAAGGACACAGTTTTAAACTCAGTTCCTCTCCATACAACTCTAGTAGTCTTTTATTGTACAAAACTATCGTTTTTAAGTCAAGCACTGCTAATGAATCTATGGTGTTGTCAAAGCAGATGTTCAAATCATATCTTGTTCATGCCTTCCTGTATTCTGCAGCCCAATGCAGTACATAAAGCAAAATCCCTCTTGCCCAGGACCCTTCAGCATTACAAAGAAGTTCCTTTTTAATCATAATATTTAAGGAAGATTATCCACTAGAGAAATATAACTAATAAAATTATGTTTCCACAAAACAACTTGGTGTTTTATTTATTTATTTTTTTTAAAGAACCAAATGCCCATATGTGTTGCTATTCAGGGAGTGATATAACAAGGATTTACTAATGTTTCTTAGCTTTTTCTCTCTTCTAACATTTAGCTGCTAAAATGAAGAATAGACTATTAATTAAGGACATTGTGTGAGATTACTGAAGAGTGGGTCTACTGATAGAAAACAAAGAGGAGAATTCTAAAATATTTTCCCCTCATTTTCTTATTGACATACATGCTTACAGAAATCACCGAAGTTCCTCCTTTTTTTTTCTTTCTTTCTTCTTTCCTTTTCTCTTTCTTTCTTTCTTTTTTTTTTTTTTTTAAGAATCCAATAGCAACACTAGACAATCTCACAATTGGTAAGAAATTCACAAATCACCTACTGAAACTATAATAAATTAAAAATCTTCTTTACAACATAACCAAATAAGGTTTTGCTTGAAGGGCTCCACTAGGGGACCATTTTGCTTTTGTATAACTCATTTTTAAAAATACTTTTCTTAAATTAATCCTAAATTTGCCTCTTGATATCTTCACTTCATTGCTTTTGGTTAAACTTTCTAAATAGAACAAATTAATCTGTCTTCTATGAGATAATCTTTCAAATACTTGATAGACCCATTTGAGTCTTTTTTTTTTCTTTAGGCTAAAAATATCTACTTCTTTCAGTTGAACTTCGCATGACATAGACTCAGGATCTTTCACCAGAATAGTTGCTTTCTTTTAGGTAATAAAGTATACTAAATTGCAGGGCTAGGGAGTTGGATACGGGATTTCATTTATATAGGAAAGTCCCAGATGAGGAAATTCCTTCTAACAATACAGACCAGTATCTAAAGAGTCTTAGAGAGTACAGAGCAGTGGTTCTCAAAGTGCGCTCCAGATGTTCTTGGATGCCCCTAGATCTTTTCAGTATCCAAGAGGTAAAAAGTATTTTCATAATAATTTTAAGACATTTTATATTCTAAAGTGGTAGATATCAATATATATATATATTCCACATAAATGCAGATTTGGAGGAAGAGATCCTCAATTTTTAAATTTAATTTAAATTAAAAAAAATTTAATTTAAATTAAAAAATTTGAGAACCATTGGCTGAAAGCCTTGAGAATTTAATTTACTTGCTCAATGTCAGAAGCAAGACTATAATCAAGGTTTTCCTGACTTTCAGGCCAGATCTCTATCTGGCATGCTGTCCTGTTTCTTGCCCTAATATGTAATGACCAGAATTGAAAACAATATCCCAAATATAAATTGAACAGAGGTACTATCATCTCCTACTGGGTCCTTATCTATACAATGGGAATAAAAATATTTATTTATAGTTTCCCCTATACTTTCACCACCTGCTCTATTACATTTCTGTGTATACATGTCTTCTTCCTTACAATTAGAGCTAGATTTGAGCCCTTTAAGGGCAAAAACTGTTATGTTTATCTCCTCCATACCTAATATGAACCCTTGTATATCTTATGTGTCAATAACATTTGAATCTGCATTAAGTTCTATTTTCAATGTGGAATAGTGAATGAAGGCCTCGGTTTGAAATGAAAATCCTAAATTGGAAACCTACTTCTGCCATTTATTAACTGTGCAATCTTGGACAAGCCACTTCTCTGTAGGATTCAATAAATTCATCTGAAAATGTCTCATGTCCCTTTAAACTCTGAATTTATGTTCCTTTCTAATTCTTACATTCACTCTACCTGTCTGGAATTGAACTGAGACCTTAAATTCATTACTCTACCCCATACAGAGACCTAAACAGTAGTTTCTATAAGAGAAAGGCACAGCCCAGAACTAGCACTAGCACAACAGAATTAGGGAAGAAAAATCCCACGATTTATTAGTCCCAAAGTAATTTAGAACCACCAAGAAGACATACTTTAAGAGCATATGATTCATAACTCAGAAAGTTTTTAAATACAAATAGTAAATGATTTATTACAAACCTAACAAAAGTTCAATGCAATTATGCTTGATTATTAATTTAATTAATACATTTTAACACAAAAAAGTGGCATGAATTTTTTTCAGCTCTTGCCTCAGTCTCTGACAATTATTTTTAAATTTTTTAAAAATTTGAATTAAGTTAAAAACAAAATTAATTCTTTTAAAAATAATTTTATTGATGTCCTTGTTTCTTTACCACAAAGATTTCTTAAAAGAGAAAGAGAAAAAATAAATAAAACTAACCAACATATAGAAAAAAAAATGACAATATATTCAGTGTTTCAGCCCTGAACCCTCTATCTCTGCAAAGGAATTGGAAAGGTATTTTTTCTTTATCTCAATAGTATTTTATTTTTCAATTACACGTAAACACAATTTTAATATTTATTTTTGTAAGATTTTGAGATCCAATTTTTTTCTCCTTCCCTTCTTTGTCTCCCTCTGGAAAAGTATCTTTTCATACAGTACATAGAAATCTTTCCCGATTTCTTGTTATTCATTACATATGTCATTTCTTAGAATTTATTAAGGACAGTTAGGTGGCACAGTATAAAAATTGTCAGGTCTGAAGTCAGGAAAATTCATCTTTATAAATCCAAATCCAGCCTCAGACACTTACTAAGTGGGTGACCCTGGGTAAATCACTTAAACCTGTGTGACTTAGTTCCTCATACATAAAAGAGCTGGAGAAGCAAATGGCAAACTATTGCAGTATCTTTGTGAAGAATACTCCTAAAAAAAGGTCACAAAATGTCAGACATGACTGAAACAACTGAGAAACAAAAATATTTTACAATTCTTCTTTTGAAAATTATCTTTTTATCTTTTAGCCACTTATCTATTGACAAATAGCCTTTGGTTGTTGGTATTATATATAAGTATATATTTGTGTGTATGTATACATACCTATGAATGTTACATTTTGTGCAAATATCTATAAGATTATTTTGAATTCATAAAGTTGAAAAGCTTCTACACAAACAAAATGAATACATCTTAGGTTAAGAACATATATTAAAGAGTTATTAATTTTTGGCAGAATCTTTTCAACTTGATACAACCAGAATTAACTATTTTTTACAACTACCTCAATGTCTTGTTTCTACACACACATATACACACACATATCCCAACTATTGGTGTAAAAGGTATATGCTTTGTTTTTCTTCTATTTCATGGTAATATCTGTAATACTTAAGTGCTGTGTCAATTTTGAATTTATTACAAAATATGCTATAAAATGATAGTTCAAACCTATTTTCTGCCATTCTATTTTCTAGTTGCCCCAGCAGTTTTTTTTCAAATTGGCAATTATTTCACAAGTAATTTATATTTTTAAGTTTATCAAATATTCAAATATTGAGTTATTGAATCATCTCATTTCTGGTTTTCTCTTCTGTAGTCTGTACCATTGTTCTATCTCAATTTAAAAAAATCAACACCAAATGGTTTTTAATGACTGCTGCTTTATAATATTATTTGAGATGTGGAAGTGCTATTCTCCTTCATCTCTCTTTTAATTATTTAGCTTGATATTATAGATCTTTTATTTCTCCAAATAGATGTTTCTATTATTTTATCAAGTTCTATAAAGTATCTAAAGAGAGAATTTAATCTGTATAACTCTAAACTGTAATTAACTTTGATCATATCATCATTTTTATCATACTGGTATGGCCAAATAACTAGGATTCAAACTCCATGTAAATTAAAAGAGCTTTACTCATTTATATCTTTGACCACCCAGACGCATTCACTGAGAAGTGCAACTATAGGAATGCTCTTATAATTAACTCTACATTTTCTGACTTCTGGAGGGGAGTTCAAGAATTATTTTTCAAAATTCTGCCCTTCTTTTGAAAAGCCAGGAATAAAGAGTTTAGTAAGAAGAATGAAACACCTTAGTTCTGTTATCTGAAAAATGGAGTTTGAAATATACAATCTAAGCATGTTAGGGTGGGGGGAAACAAACTTTATTGAGTCCTTACTATTGTCAGTAAGCATGTTCTAAGGACTCTACAAATATTATTTCATTTAATTTTCATAATACCCCTGGGAAGTAGATGTTATTATTATCCTGTTTTACAAATGAGGAAACTGAGGCAGACAGGGTTTGAATGACTTTCATATAGTCACAAAGCTAATAAGTGGTTTGATTTGAATGTGAGTCTTCCCAATTTCAGGCCTAGCACTTTATCTATTTGCACTATCCAGTATGGTATAGCATGCAAGACCTGTGTTTGAATCCCAAATCTGCCAATTCCTGCCCATGAAACCTTAGGAAGTCATTAAACTTCTCCCAGCCTCAGTTTTCTCATCTTTAAAATGAAGGAATTGGATAGAATAACCTATATGCCCTCCAGTTGCCCTTTCTAAAGCAAATTGCATTGCCAAAGGTTGGCTAACTATTACTCCCTTAGGGTTTCTATTAATGTTGCTCACAATCAATCGATCAGGTGAACTCCATTAATGTTTAGCAAAGAAATTCTCTGAGAAAAATGTAACAAGAAGAATTGGTGTGAAACATTCCCATCAAAGTAATTGTGTATTTTCCCCATGAACACTGTATAGTTGTAATTATGGACACACATAGAGACAATATGTGAGAAAAGTATCTCCCAATTCTGGGTCCTGGAAGTTCATTAAGTTCTAAATATATATATATATATATATATATATATATATATATATATATATATATATATATTGTAGAACTTATAATTGCTCTTATGTAGTACATAATATATAATAAATTTAATTTAAATTTAATATATAATAATATTCCCCTTTGCAAAACCTTGTAGTCTAAATTTTTCTCCCTCTCTTTCCATCATCCCCTCCCATTGAAAAAAAGCAATCCAATATAGGTGAAACGTGCAATTTTTCTCAATGTATTTCCATATTTGTTATGCTGCCCAAGAAAAATCAGATCAAAAGGAAAGAAGCAACAAACAGCAATAAAAATGTCTCCATAGTTTTCCCTCTGGATGCAGATGGATCTTTCCATCACATGTCTATTGGAATTGCCTTCAATCACTTCACTAGTGAAAAGAGCCAAATCCATCACATTGATCATCACATAATATTGTTGTTGATGTGTACAAAATTTTCTTAGTTCTACTTATTTCATTTAGGTTGTTAGTTCATGAAAGTATTTCCAGACTGTTGTCATTTCTTATACAATAATATTCTATTACATTCCTGTCATAACTTATTTAGCCATTCCCCATCTGATGGTCATTCACTCAGTTTCCAGTTCCTTGCCATTTCCAAAAGGGTTGCTACAAACATTTTTATACATGTGGGTCCTTTCCCCTTTTTTATGATCTTTTTGGGATACAGACCCATTAGAGACACTGCTAGATCAATGGGTATACAGTTTGTTAGCCCTTTGGGTATAGTTCCAAATTGCTCTCCAGAATGGTTGGATAAATTCACAACTTGACCAATAAGCTATTTTTAATGCTTTCCCTGGTACCTTGAGGGAAATATTATATCTATCAAGATGGTAATTTTCACACAAACGTGTGAATAAGCTTCTCCTCCTCTACTCAGAAAGTGAAGATAGATGCTGAGGGGGAAAAAGAGGAATGAACATACAAATCACACAGAGAGAATTTAGCCTAGAAATACATTAAATTCATCACAGAGAAAGCATTAGTATTAAGAGGGAGCTGAAAAGACTTCCTATATTTAGAAGGTAGTGTTTTAACTGGGATCTGAAGGAAATTATGGAAGCCCGGAGGTGGAGAAGAGGAGGAACAATATTCCAAGCATGGTGGTCACCTGGTAAAATTGCTCAGAGTTGGGACAGGGAAGGGGGACTTAAAAAAGAAGATAGTACTAGGGAAAGTTTAGTTACACATAAACAAAACTTTCTGTTACTGAAGGAGGGAATTAAAAGAAGGAAAAAGGAAAAGTCTAGAAATAAGATTCTATGTGATAATCTTAACCTCTTAGACAATTGGGGGAAGGCTAAAACAACTGAATGTATTTTTGAATTTTTTTTATGTATGTGAACTTTTTAAAACAATATTTTATTCATTTTAAGCCTAAATACAAAATGAGGAGAGAAAAAGAACTTTTCCATATAATAGCAGAACATGGAGAAAAAAAATATAAAAATATTACTCATTTACTACTCATTTTCAAAGTTTCCCAGCTTCTCTGCACTTCCTTCTAAGTTTTCTTTGTTCTCTGCTTTACATTTTTTTCTCCCTCTCTCCCCATTTGGAATATTATTTTGATGTAAGAAATAAAGAAAGAATATTTCAGGAACTCCTGGATAGGCTGAACAATCCAGAGTCATCTGAGCAAAACCAAGAGAATAATTTATACAAGGACTTGTATAAATGTTGTAAAGAGTTGTAGAAGATGTTGTAAAAAAAACAATGTTGAAAATATTAGCCCTGATCAAAGCAATGACCTATCATGACTCCAGAGGACTTAGAATAAAACATATTATTTCTCTTCTGAGAGAGAAGTTATGGGTAAAAGGTGCAGAAACATACATTTTTTGGATATTGCCACTGAAAGGATGTATTTTTCTTAAATATAATTTTAAACAAGTTTTTATTTCCTTTTTTTTTTCATTTAATGGGGTAGGGGAATTGGAATGAAGGGACTGGGCAATAGTGATGGTCTTCAAAAGATAGCCATTATAACATGTTTTAAAATGCCCAGAAATGAACAGAGGGTAATTCAAAAGAAATCATAGACAAGCAGGACAATTTTGAAAGTATAATCAAATTTATCATAAACTTAAAAAAAAATTGTTGTTCAGTCATGTCCAACTCTTTGTAATCCCATATGTGGTTTTCTTGACAAAGACACTGTGTTGGTTTGCTATTTTCTTCTCCAGTTCATTTTACAAGTGAAGAAGCTGAAACAAAAATGGTTAAGGGACTTGTCCAAGGTCACACAACTAGTGTGGTCTAGGACCAGATTTGAGCTCAGCAAGATAAGTTTTCCTGACTCCAGATCCATTACTGTATCTATCATACCATCTACATGCCTTGTAAATGGTGTGAAATATAATCTTTTTTTTTGAGTCATGCTGTTTGTATGCAATTTTTTAGTTTTAAATTCAGAATAAAAAGTGAAATTTAAAAAGAAACAAATAAATGCAAAAGCCCATCCAGTACTTACAATTTTAAATGTGAATGGATTAAACTATCAGTTGAAATAAAAGAGAATGGCTAAGTTATTTTTTCAAACTACAATCTACTCTATAAAAAAATACATCTAAAAAAGTGAAGACATACCCAAAATTAAAATAAGAATCCAGAATAAAGTTCATTATGGAACAAATGAAAAAAGAGGAACTGTAATCATTTTATCTGGGAAGGCAAAATGAAAATTCATAGTATCAATAAATTTAAATAAATACATAAATAAAATTTATTATATTTATATATATAAATAAAAATAAATAAAATATAAATATAAACAAGTATTATATTTAAGAGTATCATAGAAAATGAATTAACCATGACATTAAACATTTTTAATACCCAATAGCATATCATCTAAATCTATAAAAGAAAAGTTAACTGAATTGCAAAAAACCACAAATGGTAACATCATCACTAGATGAAATAATACCATTTATTTGGTGAAAAAAAAAAAAACACTCAGAATATTAAGAGGAATAAAGAAAAAAAGGAGAAATGAGGAAGAATAACATCTGAAGATCTCAGATTATCTTATTAAGTTGTAATCATTAAACTCTATTTAGTTCTTGTTTAAAAACAGAAAAAAAATAGATCAGAGAAACAGTTTAGACAAAAAGGAACAATAATATGAATTAATGCAGATGTTTAATAGTCTCTAAAATTATCATGGCAAAACTTGCTGAAAAAGTCTAAGAAATTAGGTTCAGGACTTCTGTATGTTACACTGTATTTCAAAATAAAGTCAAAATTGACCTGTAACCTAAACATTAGAAATGACATCATTTTAAAGAATGGGAGAGAATGAAATTAATTATCTTATAACTGAGGCAGTTTACAACAGGTACATCCTTAATCAAACAAGGAATAGAGGCAATTCAAAAGATTTTAAAATTTCTATTAAGTGAAACTGAAAAAAAAAATCTTAGCAAACAAAATTAATGCAAATAGGATAAGAAATGAAACAGTTGACTAGAAAAAAATTTTGTAAAGGTGGCTCTGATAGCAGTCTGATTCTAAGATAATTATCTAACAGAAAATTTGTATAACTAAAAAGTTCTATGGATAGATAAGTGTCTACTTCCAATATAGATTATTGTCTAAAGTGGACAGTTTTTAAAAGGAAAATTGCAAACTATTAATAATCATTTGAAATATTTTTCCAAATCGCAAATGATAAAGAGAATCCAAGTTAAAACAACTTTCAGGTTTTATCTCACACCCATTAAATTGTCAAAGAAAACAAAAGATATAAATAGTTAATGAAAGTATAGAAAGGTAGTTGCACTAATTTATTCTTAGTGCATTGTGAATGGGTTCAAATCTTCTGGAAAACTATTTGAAATTGTGCTAAGGTGACTAAAATGTCCATATCCATTTGCCCAGAGAACCCACTACAAAGTAGATATCCAAGAAAATATCAGTAATTAAAATAAAGTGTCAAGATATACCAAAATATTTATAGCACTACTTTTTACAGTATCAAAGAACTGAAAAATAGATGTTCATCAAATGGAGAATGTTGAAGCATATTGTGATATGTGAATGTAATGAAATGTTATTGTATTTAAGAAAAAATATTGAGAATAAAGATATCTATGTTGTGTGTATTTATATATGTACCCATGAATTTACACTAAGCAAAATAGGCATGACCAGAAAAATATCAATGTAAATGGAAAAAAATACAACAAAGTGATTGAAACAATGTTATGAAATTATAATAATCAAATTTAGAGCCCAAAAAGATATATAAGAATATTCCTATTCCATTATTTTAAGAATGAAGTACTATGAGTATGGAATATTGTATATAATGTCAGATTTTTTCAATGTGTTAATTAATTTGAACACTTCCTCCTCTTTTTACATTTTTTATTATAAAGAATAAAGGATTATTTGGTAAATGTAGATGATGCAACCCATTAAATAGCTTTTTTTTTTTAAAGAGAGCAAATCATCAGATCAGGTATTGGATATAGAAAAATGGGATAAAAAAGAAAAGAAAGAAGATAGCCCCTACCTTCAGAGTTCATAAGTGTTATAAGTGATTTTACATATTTGACCCTTTGTCTTTAGTCATGTTTTGGCTGTCTGACTTTTATGTTTTTATTTTAAGATAAATAGTCATGTCTTGACTGAATATTCAGAGAGAAAATGAAACCACACAATAAAGGAAAGAAAAGAAATATTCTGAGCCAATTCTGAATATAAATAATAGTTTATCACTTTTTTTTCTAAATCTAGAAAGGGAAGAATATGGGTCCTTCATTTTAGTCCCTCTTTGAGGTTAATAGACCTGAGCTCCACAGTTCAAATGCAAACACCAGGCAGCTCCCCAATTAAGTAACATCAGTGTTATTTCCAGGGACATTTGTGTGTAATGCAAACACAAAATCATCGGAAGCCAAGTGTTTGGAGAACTGGAGTGAGAGCTTAAGGCAGGTCAAGTCACAGAGTGACTGATGGGTTCATATGCTCAGCCAACAGATTCTTCTCTCCTCCATACCTCTGGTAACAGCTGCTTAAGGGATTTTACAAGGCCTCCTCCACTGCTCCCTGGGTCCCTTCCCCTCCACCCACAATTAGTCATGCCTTGGTCATGTACGCAGCCAGGTCTTTTTCTTGAGCTCTGGAGACTTATTGGATTATGTAAGCATTTGTCTCATTATGAGGGTGTGATACATTATGGGCAGGATTTGGGGACCTGCATTTGCCCTTTAGTTTTGGATTAATTCCTTGGATCCTTGGGTGGTGTTCATGAATTTAGGGTTATATTCCTATTGGAAGCCAAAATCAAGCCCAAGGTATGATGCAATGAAAAAGCTCTTGGATTTGGAACTAGGGGACCTGGGTTTAAATTCCACCTCTGACCCTTTTGCAGTCTGTGATCTTGACCAGTGTGGCTCAGTTTCCCTAAATGTAGAATAAAGTTGTTAGAGTAGTTGACTCTGAAATTCTTTTCAGTGTTAACTCCTTCACAAAGAAGGGAAAGAATTCACATGTATGAAATGTCTGAAGCAGTTCTTTTTGTGGTGGCAAGGAACTGGAAAATGAGAGAATGCCCATTAATTGAGGAATGGCTGAATAAGTTATGGTATATGAATGTAATGGGATATTATTGTTGTGTAAGAAATGATGAGCTGGCTGATTTCAGAAAAGTGTGGAAAGACTTATACAAACTAGTGCTGAGTGAAGTGAGTAGAATTTCTCAGCAATACCTTGATCCAAGACAATTTCAATAGACTTGGGTTGAAAAATGCCATCTGTATCCAGAGAGTGAACTATGGAGACAGAATTTAGATCAAAATATATTATTTTCAATTTTTTTGTTTGTTTTTTCTTTCTTGTGGTTTTTTCCTTTTGTTCTGATTTTTGTTTCATAAAATGATTAATTTTGGAAATATGTTTAAAATGATTTTACATGTATAATCTATATCAGATTATTGTCATGGGGAAGGAGGAGAGTAAAGGAAGGAGAGAGAAAAAAATTGCAGCTCAAAATCTTGCAAAAATGAATGTTGAAAATTATCTTTACATGCAATTGGAAAAATAAAATACGAATGAATTTTATAAAAATCCAAAATTTTTTATTAATATGAGTCAGTAACTATTGTCTTAATTGGAACCCATGGACATAGCATGGACTGTCCCAATCCTTGTTGGAAGCAATCAGGGAAGAGATATTTTAAACATGATGAATGAGAAGGGATCTTGAAAGTCTTGATAATATGGCAAGGTAGCTGAGTGCCAGTAATAGCCAGAATGAAATTGTAGGTCCTTTATTTATCTGCTACAATGCTCAGCTTTTATGTTGCATAGAAATATATTCCACCATTCATTCAATAAATGATTATTAAATAGCCTCTGCTCCCAAGGAACTCAGTTTAATTGGGAAGACAGCATGTAAAATAATTAGATGCACACAGCTCTTACAGAGGTAATCTAGGCGGGGAAAAGACCTTAGCAGGTAAGGAGACTGGGAAAGGTCTCTGGAAGGAGAAAGGTTTTGACAGGTGACTTGCCAAGTGACCTTAAACAAATTAATCATCTCAGAATAAAAGAATCTTAGAATCTCAGTATTGTAAAGGACCTCAGAATCTAACAAACTATAAGAACTTCATCTACAGTATTCTTTGACAAGTGATCATCCTGATTTTTGCCTTAAAATATTTCTTGAGTCAAGAAAAATACATGATTCTGTGATTCAGTTAAACCAGTGCATTCAGGGACAAATCATTGTATTTAGAAGAGCTCAAATTGTTAGGAATTTTTTCTTAGATTTCTTTTCTTAACCTAAATTTGACCCTTTACAACTTCCATCCAATATTAATCACTCCACTCTCTGGAGGCAAGTGAAACAAGTCTAATTCCTCTTAACCATGAAATTCTTTCAAATACTTGAAGACAGATATTCTAATCCCTTATTAATATTTTGCCTTTTATTCACTTTTATCATGATCATCAGGTCCTAAATTCCTCCCTCTTTTCCCAATCAATACTATTTGAACTCAGCCTTTCCTTCCTTTGGTCACTCATGACCCTGTGGTTACTTAATTCAATAATTCCTTCACAACCATCTTTGAATCCCTTATACCCATGAACTTTCATTATTTAAATTGAATTGAAAGTACTACACTATACTAAGGTTCATCACTTATAACCTATATCAAATTGCTTAAGGGACATAAGACATAAGGGAGAAAATTTGGAATTTAAAATTTTACATAAAATGAATGTTAAAATTGTCTTTACATTTAATTTAAAAAATGAAATGCTATTTAGAAGAAAAAATAACTAGGCTTTAGGATACAAAATATAACAAGACTCAGGCACTGTCCTCAAGAAACTAATCTTTTAGAGGGCATAAGTCAAATATAAAAATAATTATAATTTATACTATGACTAACTTCTTCATTATGGATGGTTAGGTGATGCAAGAGAGTTCCATGCCCAAAGTCCAGAAGACTTATTTTCTTTAATTCAAATCTGGCTTCAAATACTTACTATTGGTGTGACTGGGCACAAGTCATTTAATCCTTAAACCCAATTTCCTTATCTGTAAAAGGAAATGGAGAAGGAAATGGCAAGACATCTTTGCCAAGAGAACCCAAAATGAGGTCACAAAGAATCAGACACAACTGAAATGACTAAATAAGAAACTTTATGAGTTTATAAAAGTCCTCAAAAGTATTCATTTTATCACATTGGTGTTAAAGTGCAAATTGTTTTTCTGCTTCTGTTCACTTAACTTTGCATCTGTTCTTATAAATCTTTCCATGTCTTTTTGGAGCCATCTATTTCCCTATTTCTTTCAGCAAAAGTCTTCCTTCTCATTCATGTGCCATAATCATTCTTCAATTATTGGACTTTTTAGTTTCCAGTTTCTTGCCACACAAGATGACCAGTAAAGTCCTTTTCAACTCTCAAATTCCATGACTCTTTGAAGATTTCTTCCTGAAAACATGGGTTTACAATTCATTTCTGAGTAATAATCCAAGCTAACATCCCAAAATTAAGAGAAATTTATAGGATAATTACATTGTATCATTCATTATCTCTTAGATTTATTAAGAATACAAATTCATATTCATGCTACACATGACATTTGATTTTATTTTTTCTAGTAAATTTATTTATTTTTAATACACATTGCTTTATGAATCATGTTGGGATAGAAAAATCAGAGCAAAAAGGAAAAAACTATGGGAGAGATTAAAAAAAACAGTAAAAAGAAATGAACAGCATGTGTAGATTTACATGTGTAGTTCTTTTTCTGGATGCAGGTGGCATTTCCTATCCAAAGTCTAGTGGGAAAAAAAAAAAAAAAAACAAAGTCTATTGGGATTGCTTTGGATCATTGAAGACTGAGAAGAACCAAGTCTTTCACAGTTGATTATCACACATTCTTATTCCATGTAGTTGAAATCTAACAGGGCAGAAAATGCAGATTGTAGTAAAGTAAAAATCCAGTTCTGTCTTCTATAAAGGCACTGGAAGAAGTTTGGTTATTCTACTCTCCAACCCTCCAAGAATAGGCTGAGGATGGTGGTATCAATCAAGACTTGTACTATCAGTATGGTGATGATCTTAGAAGGGATGAACTTATTGTGGGAAAGGCATCTTATTCCATAGAGTTGAAAACCAGGCAGAGCAGTTGTTGCCTCCAATTGTTCATCTGAGGTCATTTTACACAAATCAAATGATGTATATTTTAAACTCATTGTCTAATAATAGACAACCAATTTTGTGTGCATGGAAGGCATACCAGAAGATATGCAAAAGGAAGTGACTCTCAGAAGGAACAAAGGAAGTAGGTTCTAGAACCAAGTAAACAGTGATGGTGACATCTTGAGAAAGACGACTAGTAATTTGGGAGCTACTAGGGTGGATCTCTGAATCCAAGCAGCCAAAGAGGCTCAAGGACTATAAAAGCTAAAAACAACTTTGAGGACTCACTTCACAGTCAGTAAATTGGCAAAAGATGGAAATGGAAAGATAGTCAAAATAATGCATTGTTGATGGAATTGTGGCCTGTTTCAATCATTCTACAAAGCGAATTAGAATTATGATATTTTATTTATTTATGATTTTTTTGACATTTTAAAATTTTTTATTAAAGCTTTTTATTTTTCAAAACATATGTATGGATAGGAATTATGATTTTTTTTAAAAAAAAGTAACTACTATTTGATCATATCCTTTGAGTCTAGAAATCTAATTATTAGGCATATTCCCTAAGGTGAAAAAAATTAAAAGAAAAATCTCTTAAACATCAAAATAGTTATAGTGGTACCTTTTGTGGCAATAAAAAACTGGAATCAAAAAATATTCTCACTGATCTGCAAATTTTTAACCAGATTATGGTATAGGTATACAATGGAATGTCAATTATTACTGTTTTTAAGAAATAATGGCTACAAAGAATTTGGAAAGATTTTGAAATTCATATGAACTGATATAGATTGAAATAAGCTGTATCATGACAACATATATACACAATAACTATAACAACATGAATGAAAAGTACACACAAAAAATAGCACCATTAAGTGTGATTATAATAAGTAAGCTTGGACTTAGAGAAAAGATGAGAAAATTTGCTTCCCTTTATTTTTTTAAAGTAAGGGACTATGAATGGGTATGAAAAATTACAAATACTATCAGACTTGATTGATGGATTGATTGATTTTCCCGAACTGTATTTTTTCCTTCTTTTTTGTTCTTTCTTATAAAAGATTGCTCACTGATTAGAAGAACAAGGAGAGATACATTGGGAAACATATGTAAAAACAAGAGAAATAAAAACTTTTAAAAGGCAAACCAAATAAAAAATTTTTTTAAAAATCCTAAACCCTAAATTCTTTTCCCCATATTTTATTTTAGAGGGTTTTTTTTTAATTTATGTTTAAAAAACAGAATAGGAAAAAGAAAGTCAGAAAAGGAAAATAAAGCAAAACAAAAAAAAATTTCCGGTTCAAGAAAGGACATATAATAGTAAAAGAAATTATGAGTATCCACCTTTTCTTTGCTTTCTTGTAGGTTGTTCCTTTGTTCTCTGCTGCACACATTTTTTTTTACCTAATTCTCTTTTCCCCCTTTCATTCCTGCCCCTTTCAAAGTATGCCATAGTTAAGCACAAACACACACACACACACACACACACACCTATATAGATGTATACATACATATATGTAAATACATACATAGTCCATCCCCCACATATATACATAATATATGCATATACATTCACATCCACCTATAGTCTCACACAAATATTCATATATCTATGTATATACATACATAGAGCAATATATCTATATATATTCAGACACACATACACACACATATATACACACAAGCATTTATCCATATGTAAACATCTATCTAAAACAATATTAGTATAGCTGACATATAATGTAGATTGCTCTTTTGATTGAATCTTTAAGTTTATTTTGTCTAAGATCGATGAATACTAGCCATACCTCTTTTTCTAATAAATTCTACTGATCACATTGCAAACTCTAAACTCTTAAGGTGATGCAACATAAACTTCATCTTAGTATATTTATGAAAGCATTTTCTCAAAAAAGAATATAGCATTCTTGTTATATACTTAGCTATGCATATATATAGAATTACATGTATACATACTTATACATATGTTTAGAAATATAACATAAACATAAGTTGTGTTTTTATGTGTACATGTTATACATACATGCAAATACACACAAATAGAATTACAGAACTATTCTAATTCACAGGCTTCTTATTAATAGAATATAATTTTTCAAGTTCTATTGATAAGGAATTTTTATTCCTACTAAACCCATACTCTTCTAAATCTGAAACATTCTATTAAAAAAAAAAAAAACAACTAGTAAGGACAAGCATCTTTTGAAAAGTTACAGTAATAGTTAAAAAAAAAAACAGAGATTTAAAATTCATCATGAAAGTGGCTAAAAGGAAATTCGTTTTTAGCAGGATAAGCAGGAATCATTGCAGCTACATATGGAGGGGAAAAAAATATCCCTTTATAATCTTTTGCACAAAAGCCCCTTTAGGCTGGGGTGACTCATAAACAAGATTGGCTTTTAAGACTATCATTTTCTTTCTGCTGAAGAAAAGCAGAAAGCTGTTTCCCTTGACAGGGATGAAGAAATTTAATTTAATTTAGAAATTGAAAAGTTATGAGCAGGATATGAAAATTGCATATCGCTATAATTTAATTTATAGTTATTTAGCATTTCTTTAGCACTTCCATATATGAATGATACTTTACAATCCTTTTTATTAATTACACTCAGCTATAATTTTGTGAGGAAGGTCAAATACAATAATTTCCATTATACTGACATACAAATTATCATGCTTCTAGCTACATGATAGCTGAGAGAGTGACCCAGCTATGTACATTTAGGCTATGCCTATATATAAAAGACAATTTGAATAAGTTCAGCATTTCTAAAATGGTTAAATGAAGCATACTAATTGGAATTTTTGTCTGTATGCCTTAGGAGAATTATCTGTAATAAATCTTAAAACTATAGCCATTGATTAATGCTGCTAAAACCATTATAATGGTTATTCAAAATTATTTTTATTTTATTTATTTTTTTTTATGTTTTTAAAGACTGGTCCTCCCCATCCTTCCCAGGCTAGAAATTCAGGGCTTCTCCTAGGACTGATCAGCAGGGTAACATTTTGGCCTGCTTTATTTCAAATCCATTTTGTCTCATCCCTCCTTAGGTAACTGGTGGAGCACTCTGCATCCAATGACACAACATATTGATGTTGAATTTAGTGTAAACATGCAATCTGCATAGTCTACTGCAGCTCAGATGTTGTGAACCCAAGAGATCCACTAGATTCAGCTGGAATTAAGAACTTATCCCACCTTGATTTCCTAAGGACTCCTGGTGATCACAAAGTAGTTTTTTTTTTTTGTTTGTTTTTTTTGTTTTTTGATGTTCACTTTGTAACTGCTTGCTTTCTTAACATGATGAAAAAGGGGTTGTATTCAAATAGGGGTTGTAAATAAAAATCAGTTTCTGGCCCAGAAATTTTCCCAGGCAATGTTCCTGTCCTTTGTTCTGCAGATCCTCTCTCATGCTTTAGGACTGGAAGAAAAGACAGCGAAAATCAAGTTACCATCTCATTCTACAAATGGAGAAATTTAGCACCAAAGTAGCTAAAACAGTTTCCCAGATACACACAGATGTGAAGACCGTGTATTTTTAAATCAGCAAGAGTCAGGAATTCGGGTTAGGGGAAAATCGTCAGTCTTTATTCTCAGTGAAGAAGGATCGGAGGTGGAAGAGAATCGGCGATAGCAATGTGTGCAGCTGAGTCAAGAAGCTAGCTGGATCAGCAGCCACACGACCAGCAGCTAGGAGAAAAGAACTCAGGCCCAATCTCTCCCAGCTTCTCTTCCTGTTCCTCTCTCTGCCTCCACCCACCAAAATCGTCATTTCCTCTACAACACATCAGGACTTGCAGGGAGAGTGGGCAGGGACCATTCTTTATCCAATCATGTATATTAATAGAGTATAGCCCAATTACTATTTAGCCTCACGTACTTGGGACCTCAGTGTATCAACTCAAACCTCAGCCCATTACACACAGACATTGGGTACCAGAGTGAAGAGTCTAAGTCCAAGTGTGCTCCCTCTAAAACAGCACTATTTCCAACCCCACAAGAGTAGTCTTGCATGGCAAAGACACTTTCCTCTGATCTGGACATCATCCTGGGACACAACTGGACCTTTGCAATAAATAGTTTGCTAATTGGCCTCCTGCTTCAATCTCAGCCTATTCTAGTTTATTGTACACTAAACTGCCAAAGAGAGCTTCCTAAAGTAGGATAGGTGTGATCATTTAACACTCCTCCCACACCATCTTCTTTTTTGTTCTCTACTCAATAAACTCTATTGACTTCCTATCACCTCCAAGAGTAAATATAAAATCTTCAGCCAACCATATTCTTTCATAACCTAACTCACTCTGCTCTCTCAATTTCTTCTTCCTTACCACAACACAGCCCTTCCTATCTCAACCCCTCCCTCATCTCAGCCGAGCACTCTAAGATCCAAGGACATTATGCTCTTGCTCTTTCTCAAACAAGACATGCCTCTCTATTCCAGGTTTTTTCACTATCTCCCATGCCTACAACCACCTCTTTCCTTATCTCAGCTTCCTGCCTTTCCTAACTTCCTTCAAATTACAGCTAAAATTCCTACCTCTACAGGAAGGATTTTCTAAATCCCTTTAATTCTAGTGTTATTCCTCCAATTTATCCTATATCTAACATGTTGCATAACTATTGACATACTATTGACATGTTGCATCTCTCATTAGACTGTGAGCTTTTTGATTACAGGAACTATCTTTAACCTTTCTTCATAATCCTATTACTTTGCACACACAATGTCTGGCATATAGTAGATGCTTAATTAATGCTTATTGAATGACTAACTCTTAAAACTAACCCAAATTTAAACCAAATTGTGAAATAAGCAATGTTTTTATTTTGCATCTTCTCATTAGTACATTTTGCTTTTCTCTCACTTCTTGCTATTCTTCCCTCCCCCCCCCCCATAAAGGATGGATAATTCTTTCTCTCTAAATATGTTAAGTTAGACTTAATTTAGCCTTAGTATAGCCACAACTAGAGAAGGATCTTCATTCACAATACCTCAAGAAATATTTGTTGACTAGTTAACTCTCTCCCCAGTGCCTATTTGTCAATGTTGTTCCCCAACACAAAGAAAACAAAATCTAGATATGGGTGCCAGATACAACATTTAGAGCTATGTGGGAGCTGAGAATTAAATCATTTAATAGAATTTCTTCATATAACAGATGAAAAAATTGAGGAGCAGAGAGATCAAATGAATATATTCAATTCAAACATCTAATAAAGTGGAAAAGGCAGGATAAATCATGATCAATAGACTTCAGTATCTAGCATGTATTTTTAAATACAACACTGTGTATGGTGGTATAATTTCTGCAGAGAAACTTTGCAGCAAAGAAGTCTTCTTTATGTCCTTCAAATTGAATAAAAAAGCCAATTACCTATTTTTCCCATTCATAACACATGGTAGATATAAACCATAGTACACTAGCCACAACCACAAGCAGGAGATGTCAGAAAGGTAGGCAGGAGACTGGAGGAGCATAGAGGGAGACTGGAGATGTAGCCTTTCTTTATCTCTTTATAAACAAGTTCTAAAAATGCCAAAGTATATTTGCATGAGTCTACTATGCAGAAGAGGGGGGCAAGAGATGAGCTTGGTTTTTTTCCCCCTCCAGTTTTCTGGCATAAATAATGATTTGTCCTTAGTGAGTGAATGGTTGTCTCCTGAAAGAGTTTATCTCAGAGACTGGATTAAGCACACAGATATACCTAGAGGATTTAGGATCTTTCATGTGTCAGGATGGTCTATGAATATTCAGGAGCTCTCATACACTCTAGTAGTGAGTAACAAGCCTGCAAATTGCAGAGTAGTTCTGGTGCCTTGGCATGGGCTTGTTACAACTTGAAATGAAAACAACAACTGAACACAACAGGATGATAAAGTAGTGGGGAAGGAGGGAGTGATGGGAATGAAGGAGAATTATTGCTTTTTAAAAAAAAATCAAAATAAGGAATTTAAAACTGTAAATCAAATCATCACTATTATCTAGATTGATAGGTTCATTAAATTGATGGATATATTCCCAAAGAATTGATAACTCTGGAAACTAAGAATCAGAAATTTGATGGTCAAGCTGATGGATTCTTTTCAATGCCTCCAGAATTTGTTAAAGATTTTGGTTATATAAAAGATATTCAATACACTACCAACCCAGATAATCTGTACAATTCAACAAAGATTTGTTAAATTTCTATTGCATTTCAAAATGATGTGAAAATACTAAGGTTAAAAAAAATGACCTAGAAACAAATCTGATCTCTGACTTCAAAAAGCCAAAAGTTCAGATTGAATCATTTGTGGTGTGGAAGTGATTTGGGAAGGCAAATACTTCACAAACACTTTCATCAAATTGGATTAGGAATCCTTATTTTTTAAATAAAACCTCTGCATGGGTTTTATTGTTGCTTCTTGATTTGTTGTGTTCAATTCTTCATGACTCCATTTGGGATTTTCTTGGCAAAGATACTGGAATGATTTGCTCAAGGTTACACAACCACTAAGTATTTATGAGATTAGATTTGAACTTTGATCTTTCTGACTCCAGGTTCAGAGTGCCACCTAACTGCCCTTATTTCATTTATTTTTCCTCCAACTCACTTTATAGATGAGGAATTGGGGCTGGTTAAGTGACTTGTCCAAAATCACATGATTCACAGGTGTCTGAGGCCAAATTTAAACTCATAAAGATGAGTCTTCCTAATTCCAAGCTCAGTGTTCTATCTACTGCCAATAGAGTATTGTTTCCAAATAATAATCCTTTGAGATAATATTTCCAAAGTGCTTTACATAGTGCCTGACATGTAGTTGGTTGATATATATGTGTGTGTGTGTGTGTGTAAATTCCCTTCTTTTTTATCCTCTTTCTGCTTACGTAACTTGACATTTGCTTACATATCTTTACATACTTGTTTGCATCTATCATTTCTTATAACATAGTAACACTGCACAATATTTATGAATGATAACTTGTTAGCCATTTAGTAGGCATCTTTGCTGTTACAAAAAGTGTTATTACAAATATTTTGTAATTTTTTTAAAATCTCAGACCTATTTGAAGCATATAACTCATACTTGTCTAAAAACAATACCCTCACAATTCTTTTATGCCTATCTTCCTATGTTTCTTCTATTCTTTGTAGTCAAATTTCTTTAAAAGGTCATATGTAATGAACCTCTTCACTTTTTCTTCTCTCACTCACTTTTTAACCTCTAACAATCTTTATTTTGTCCTCATTGTTGCACCAAAATACTTTTTCCATAATTGTCAATGATCACTTAGTTGCAGTTTAAGTGGCCTTTTCTCAATCCTCATTCTCCTTAACTTTTGACATTATCAATAATCTTTTTGAAACTCTCTGAGTTTGGAGGATATCACCTTCTTTTGGTCCTCTTCTTACCTAGCAGATCAATCCTGTCTTGTCTGCCATATTTCAGATTATTCCTTTAAACAATCTCTAAGGTCTGGTCAAACTGGATTACTTTCCATTCTCCAAACACAGCACAGAATCAAAGCTTTCTACTTAGGCAGAAGGCAGATGTGATACAAAGGAAAATAATGGATTTGGAGACAGAAGACCTGGATTCAAAGGCTGGCTCTTTTACTTATTATTTGTGAGATTTTGGAGAAATTACCATAATTGTAAGATACAAAAAGTCAGCTAGGAGGGTAGGATAAGTAGAGTTCATCGAAAAGAGTAATGGGCTGAAAGACTACACTAATATGAAGAGGGCCAGAGTTTTAAATGTCAAACAGAGGAGTTTATATATGATTACAAGGGTTATAATGAACCACTAGAGTTTATTGGGTAAATGAATGACATTGTCAGACCTATACTATGGGGAAATCATTTTAGAAGTATTTAGTATTGGAGTGAGGAGAGATGGGTCATAAAGTCCGATTAGAAGACTATAGTAATAGTCCATGAGGAGTGTCTGAACTAGGGTGGTGGGAGTATATATGGAGAGAAGGGGATGTATGGGAGTTATCTTACTGAGAAATAAAGGAAAAGATTAGGTAGCTGATTAGATATTTGTAGTGAATGAGAATAAGGAATATGTGAGAATAAGGAATTAAGGGTTGGAATTGAAACACACACACACAAACACACATACACCTAAAGAGGAGGGGGATAGGAGAAGGGGAGAGAGAGGGGGAGACAGAGACAGACAGAGATAGAGACAGAGAGAGAAACAGAGAGAGACTGAGAGAGACAGAGACAGAGAGAAGGAGGGAAAGAGGGAGAGGGGGAGAAAAAAGAGACAGAGGGGAGAGGGAGAGAGAGATTTCTCGTTTTTTACATATAATTTCCTCTTGTTAGATTGTTAACTCCTTGAGGGCAGAGACTTTTTTAAAAATTTCTAACCCCCCCCCAATTTAGCATAATACCTGATACATAATAGATGCTTAATGCATTTTTATTGAATTGAATTGGAAATGAGGTGTTTGTATAGGTGGAGTGCAGAAGTGAGAGTTCAAAAGGAACTGGAAGTAAGGACAGTTTAGGGAATATCATTGTACATATTGATATTCCCTAGAATAAGGGCAGAAGTGGAGCAGAGGGAAAGACTATGAATCAAGTACCTAACACTATGAGGAAGGAGGAAGAATGCTTAGGAAGCTGGTAAATATTAACTATCAAAAAAAATCTGGCCTGGGTGATAAAATTGGATTAAATTAACTTCAAAGGATGAAAGGTTTATGAGTGATGAAGTAGGAGGAATATTTGGAAGACACAATGGAGGCCAAGAGTATTTAGATTCCCAACATCATAACTTGTATCTTGGAGTCGTGGGGAAGTGGAAGGGAAGGGAAATGAATGAAAGTGACAACCAGTAAGTGGACAAAGTGTTCATCATAGCACAGTCTTCAGGAAAGGGTCAGGTCCTAGTGAGTACCAATAGATTAAAGGGGAAAGTCAGAAAGTGGTTTGTTAAAGAGCAGTCATTCCAAAGGGCACGATGTAAAGCGTAGGTAGAATTGGAGTGAGACATTGCAGTGGGAGCAAGAGGATAAGGTGGAGGTGGGAGGGAATGAAGGAGTGAACAGTTAGGGTTAAACAAGAGTTATGGGCTATGACTATTTTCTTGCTTGTTGTTCTGGCAAGCAGAACAGTATCCCATAAATGGGGAAAGAATGATAAGGATGCGAGTAAGCCAACCATTGGGGAAAATATGGCCAGGCAGAGTAGTAATAAGTTTCTTTGATGAATTTGCATTGGTTTTTTTCCGTGTAGAGAGGCTCATTTCCAGTGGGATGTCCCCAACAATTCATTAAAACTTCTATTAAGATGTAGTCAGATTGTAATCTGTCTATGTGGAAGCATGAAATGAAATCATAGATCCTTGAAGTCTGGAAACAAATGCAGAAGATCAACCAAAATAAATGTGTCTGAAAGCTACATCCAGGGCATTTCTAGAGGCTGAGGCTCAGAAGTCCTTGCTCATAATTTATCTGCCCTACAGTTGCCAGTGAATCACTTTCTGAGCCAACCAAGCTTCTCTGTCCCTTCCACAAGTGGAGAATTAAATTAATTAACCAAATCGGTCAATCAATATACATTTATTAAGTCCTTGGTAGATGTCAGGCATTGTGCTAGGGACGGAGACATATAAATAAGAAGGGAATAGCTATATCCTCTCAAGGAAGATACCACATACATTATATACATATACATACATATATATATATATATATATATATATATATATATATTTATGTGTTTGTGTTTACAAATAGATTGGAAATACATGCTAGTTAACTTGGGGAGGGAGAAAATTGGCAGTTGGGAATTAGGAGAAGTTTTCTTGTAGAAGGTGGCATTTAAGTCTAGAAGGAAGAGTTCTATGAGTAGAAGTAGAAAAGATATTCATTCCAGACACTGGGGACAAAAAGTATGAAGTTTGATTAAGAGATACTATCTCCAAAGTTCTTTTCGTCAACATGCTTTCAAAATAATGAAAATATTGGATTCTTTTTAGTTTTGTGTTCTCAAAAAAAGCAGGATACAAATGATGATATTAGATGATCTGTCAAAGTCCTTTTTAGGTGATTTTCTAGCATCACAAACCTAAGTGATTTTATCTCATTCCTAATATTTCATACCCAATGCTTATGGGGAGTTGGAAATGCAATGATTTTTTTTATGAGGAAATGCCTTATGTATTAAATTATGTAGTGAAAATTTTTAGAGGGAAATTAATAATTAGATATAAACACCACTAGCCCAATACCAAAGAGGAGAAAGGGAGGAAGATACAAAGTAATACTCAGTTCTTCTGCATTGGACGAATTAATTAATTGTATGTGTTCTATACTATCATGTGTCTAAGATTTAAAAGTTACCTTGCATCATGGAATCGTGAATTGAAACTTGACTTTATTACAGAAATAAGATTTTATCTAGATGAACAGGGAAAGGGGGAAAAAGACATTTTCCAAACTTTAAAGGATTCCTCAGTATTTACAGTACATAAGAATAGAGTGAGAGCTCTACTTTTGAGATACTGACTTCTCTGCATGACAAAAGCCTGGGGCAATGTTTGATGACAGGTCATTCTTCCATGGGGTGTCTAGGGAGCCAAGAGTTTTACCTTCTGCAATGGATAACTTCCTCTGCTCCTTCATTAAAGATTCTGTCTCCCTCAGGGGGTCTAGAAGGCATCTAGTTCAGACTGTTTTGTTCAGGTCTGTATTTGGTTGCCCCCAGTTCAAAATGCACCTGTTTTCCCAGAGAGCCCTCTCTCTTTATTCAGGCAGGATTCCAGAACAATGTTAAAAGCCACTGAACATGGTCAAAAGGTCACTGATTGTGATTTACCCCAGAAAACATTATCTGCTCCCATTCTGTTTCAGATTGCCTAATCTTTCCAAACTCAGGTGCAGTATTTTAGCTATGTAAATCACCATGACAAAATCCAGAAAACACACACTCTTATATTAGACAAGGATGAATAAATTTTATACTGTGCTACTGAACAAGGCAACACAGATGTGCATTGCAAAAAGAAAAGAATTAATTAGGCTTCTGTTCTTTCTGAATGAAGTACATGTTAATAGCTCCTGATGCCTTTGGTTACTTAATGCTACTTTCCCAATTCATCCAATTATTGCACCTTTCATCTTCCTTCCCTTTAAAGTTTTCCCAGTTGTGATCTCTTTCCACAGCTGGGCAGAATTCATGAAATTTGCCTCCAGCTCTTTTCTCACTGTTATGTCTACTTCTGAGTTCACTCTAAGAATCTATACAAGGCAATAATTAATTTCAGAGAGAAACAGAAGACAAGCATATGGACCAAAAGATTGTAGAAATGGAACTGGGAGGGATGTCAGAGATCTGATCCTTCTTGCATCCCATCTTCTGCCCAACACACACACACACACACACATTCATTTAATAAATGAGAGAATTGATGCCAAAGTTCTTAAGAGATTTGCCACGAGTAGTATGTATGAGAGTATTAGTAGCTGTTTTTAAACAATAAATATCTAGATATGTATGTATACTAGGAAAAATTATATTTTTTGAACTGGTCGGTTACTCCATGAAATAGAATTTCTCCTTTGAAAGCCATCATTTTTGGATACCTAGGCAACCATAATCTTCTTTCTAGTTCTTCAGGTTCAGGATATTTTGCAATAATAATGTTTATAAAATGAAATTTTTTTCTGATATAAACATTTGACTTATAGTTTTTTAAAGGCAGCAATTACTACGTTGGTATCTTATTTAAAGTTATGAAAACTCCTCTGATATTTGAAGCCCAGCCTATCTAGATCTAGATCCAACCTATCTTTTCAGGCTGATTTAATAAACTTCCCTTCATATATTCTATAAATCAGTTGTACTGGCCTATTTGCAATTTGCAGTACACAAAACAGTACACAAAACACACAATACATTTCTCCTGCCTTTGCCTTTGCACATACTGTCCCCCATGAATGTAATACTGTCCCTCACTCCTAAGGCATCCCCAACTTGTTTTAAGGCGGAGCTCAAGGATCACTTAGTAAAAGAGACTATTCCTAATTATGCCAATTATTACTGACATACATACCCTTCCTTTTCTAATATATGGTTTGCAATTTTCAAATCTCTTTCCCTATTGGTTCCCCTAGTTAAATATAAGTTCTTTGGAGGCAGGAATTGTTTTTGTGTCACCAATATGTAGCAGAGTATCTGGTACAAAGTGGATACTTAATAAGTGCTTTTTGACTTGACATGGATGCTTCTGATTCCATTAGTCTTGTTTTCTGTTTGCGGTGGCAAGCAGAAGTTGATCCTATAAGTAGTCCACTTACTTGGGCTCATGCCCCAGCCAAGTGGGCTAGTTTGAGAGTTAAGAATCTCCATGACAGATACAACCCAAGTGGCAAATTCCACAGATTCCTTCTTGCAGGGAAAGGTCAACTTTGGTTCTGAATACGGCTGGCTCTGAAAGCTTGTTTTCCTAAAAAGGAAAGAAGAAAAGATTGAGGAGGGGGCAAGGAAAGCAAGAATACCTTAGATTTGTGCGAATGTTTTTTAATGTTTTAATTTTTTGGTCTTATTTTTTGCCTTTTGTTTTAGCACTGCAATTGTTTCTCTTCATCATATGTCCTTCTTTGCAACAAAGAAAAAGGTTTCAGAAAAGTCATCCTGACTACATTTGCTGCATGTACTACATTCCACATCTACACACCACCTCTTTCCTAATTGTTTTCCTTAATTCTTTAAGCCCATTATTATAGTCACAGTTTATATTAATGATAACAAAACCAATAACAACAGCATTAATAATGATGCTACTTCTTATTAGAGACAAGTAAATGTGAGAGTGGCAGATAGAACATTGAATCTAGAATCAGACTTGTTGTTCAGTCATTTCAATTACGTCCAACTTGTCGTGACCATATTTGACTTTTTTGGGCCACTTTTAAAAGCTAGATTGGTTTGTCATTTCTTTTTCCAGCTCATTTTACTGATGAAGAAACTGAAGTAAACAGGGTTAAGTGACTGGGCTATAGTCACATACCTAGTGAGTGTTTGAGGCCAAATTTGAACTCAGGAAAATGAATCTTCCTGACTCCAGGGCTGGCAGTCTATCCATGGTGCAACCTAGCTTTCCAAAATCAGAAAGATCTAAGTACAAAATTAACCTCAGACACTTACTAGCTGTATGATGGCCAAATCATTTTAACCTATTTTCCTCAGTTTCCTTAACTGTAGTTCCTATTTCACAGGATTTTTATGGGGATCAAATCAGATAATATTTGTAAATGCATTGAGCTTAGTGCCTGACAAGTAATAGGTCCTATACAGATGCTTATTCTTTTCCTTTCCCAGCAACAACAATAACCAGAACAATAATAAGCATTATATAGCATGTAAGGTTTATTAATCTTTTTACAGATATTATCTCATTTTGGTTCTGTTCTTTATATCCTCTACAACATCTTCTCAATGTTTCTCTCTAGTCTTTATTCATTGCAGCATGATAGATGTGGAAACATGTAACTTATGGTGGATTACTTGCTTTATAGAGGAGGGGGATGAGGGAAATGAGAAAGAAAATGTGGATTTGCAAGTTTTGCAAGGGTGAATGTTGAAAACTGTCTTTGCATATATTTTGAAAAATGAAAAGCTATTATAAAAATTCTTAATTCATTATTTCTTACACATTATATTCATATATCATAGTGTAAACTACTACTCATCATACACTGGATGATGTTTTTGTCTTCAAATATTTGTTGCCCCTAAGAAGTCCTTTCTATATGACATCTTAACTGATTCTGACAATAATCCTGTGATGGAGGCTGAGCACCTATCATCTTAATTCTCTGATTTTAGAAGAGGAAACTGGGATTCACAGTTCAATGAATCCCAATTCAGTTCAGGATTTGCCCTGACTCATACCTGACTCTTACACATGAAAAGTCTGAGTTGAGTCCATACGCTTTCCAGGATACCACTTTGCCACCATAATATAATAGAAAATTACCTTAAGAAAAAGTAGTGTAGAAAGAAAAGGGAAGAGAAGGAAGGAAAAAATACTAAGAAAAATATTACCAATATAGATCAAATTTATATTATTTATTTTCAATTATCTTTTCACTTAATACCTTCTTATACATTTTAGTATTCAGTCATATGACAGAGCAAGTACTTGTGGAAAGAGCCCTGCATATTTGGACTCAGGAGATCTAGATCAAATCCTGGTTCTGCTAGTTATCATTTTTTACCTTGAACAAGAGACTTCATCTTTCTAGGCCTCTGTTTCTTAATTTTAAAGATTAAAGGGGTAAAAAAATGCTTACAGAAATCCAATTTGCAGAACTAAAAAATGAGAAACAAAGTAAATGTCAATTGAATAAAGCATGATGGAACAAATTTTAGTACATGAATAAATGGCTTATCATTGCACCATATGAAATGACAAAAAATCAGCAGTTCAGAAAAGGCTAGAGAGATTTGTATAAAGTGAGGAAAGCAAGCAGGATCAGAAAAATAATATATGTGTCCATAGTAATATGAACAAACAGACTTCCCAACACAATGGAGTTGAATATTATATGCTTATAATGTTGATCTTGAGGAAGAGATGAGAGAAATGTATTTCTCTCCTACCACTTGAAAGGTAAGGTGAATATGAGTGTGCAATGCTACATACACCGTCAGATAACAGATCTTATATTGTCAGTTTTATTTACTCATTTTCTTTGTTAAGAGAGAAGAGGAGGAGAGGTATATTCAGAAATAAATGCTATATAAAACAAAAGTTATCAGCAAAGATTTTTTAAAAGAGGATTAGGTTGGATCCCTAAGATTAAGATCCTTTCAAAATTTGATCTTATGTTTTGTCATTCTGCTCTGTCTGAATCTCTACACCTTTCCTTTTGTCCTTTCTCTATGATCCTCACCATTATCTTTTCTTTCCCTTTCCCATTTAATTTTAAAGTTATTGACTGGGAGTTGATATCACTAGGGTTTCTTCCTCTTAAAAGGTTGGCCTTTTAAGCGGGAAGCAAATGCACCTAACTAAACCTTATTGGCTTCTCTAAGTCCAGTTTGGCAAAGGTCACATAGAAAATCAAAGTGGTGGGAAGAGGATATCCTGTGACAAATGATAGCTCAGCTTGTGAAGACGTGACCTCTGTGGATATACACATATTACATTTTCCTTAAAAGTGAAATTACCCATAAGCCTCATTGGAGCACACTTGATCAGCTGCAAACAATAGGGACAGATAGATGGCCAGTACTATAAATCAGGCCAAAGCTGCTGGCCATGAAGGGATTATTCAGAGCTCAAAGTGCCAGGAATCTCCTCAGAATCCCAGGGAAACAGCTTGCTGGTCCAATTGTCTGTTAATTCATTTTCACTGCATACTTAAGTTTTCACAGGGCCCCAGAAGACAGAATTAGGACTGATGGATAGAAGAGGCTCTGGGGAAGCAGATTTGAGCTCAATATAGGTGAAAATTTTCCCCAAATCTGAGGTGACCTACAGCAACTTGCTTCAGGAATTCCCTTGCAATTTGGGAATTCTTGGATTTTCTGAAATCTACATACACCTAAGCCCATGATATTGGATTTTAGAATATTTTTAGAGGAATAAGAGAACAGTTGAAGGCTGGCCCTAATTTTCAGCCAAAGTACTTCTTTTAGCATTAGCTTATTGAAGCATTGAAGTTGGGGGATTACATTAAAGAATAAAAGGGAACATGTTTTCTAGTCCTCTGTGAACTCTTAGAAACTGAGTTAGAATATACAAAGAAAGGGTATTATGAATTATTGAATTAGACATCATTGTCTTCATTATCTTTATATGATATCAGTCTCCAAGGAGTTCAAAATATCTCATGTTTTTTTGTTCAGTCCTTTACAAATTCCTACAAATCAAATAAATAGGAAATCAGGGAAAAGCATGCATGTAGTCATCAAAATACCGAGAAATAATGTTAAAGAACCAGATGGGCCTAGAAATCAAGGCCTCCACAGGACCAACTGTATTTCCTCCCCATTAACTAATAAAACATTACCTGAAGAACCCCAATATTTCTTTAATTTGATCAGTGTATCACTTAGATATAGCTTGTTACCACATTAAGGAAATCAGGAGAAATAAACTGTGGGCCAAATAACTCCTATATTTCTACTTTGAGGTTTCCTTTTGATAGATTGGTATTTGGTATAGGCTCACCTATGTAATGGATAGTGTCCTAAATGTGGCTTCAGGAAGGCATAGCTTCAAATATTATCTCTGACACAAGCAAGCTGAACCTCATCTATAAAATGGGGATAATAATAGCTGTAGTAATTATCTCATAAAGTGATGATGAGATTCAATTGAAATAATATATTAAAAGCACTTTATAAATGACAAGCAGGATGATTTCAGAAAAATTAGGGAAGACTAATGCAAAATTAAGTGAGAAAAACAAGAGAATATTGCTCATAGAACAGCAATTTGGAAGAATGACTAACTATGAAAGACTTAGCTACTCTGATTGAGACAATGATCTAAGACAATTCCAAAGAATTCATGATGAAAGACTCTACCTCCAGAGACCTAGAGAGAGAACTGATAAATTTTGAATGCAGATTGGTATACTTTAAAAAAACTTTCTTATTTTTGTAGTTTTATTTTGTTTTATTTTATTTTTTAACATGGCTAATGTGGAAATATGTGTTGCATGACTTCACGTGTATAATTAAAATCAAATTTTTTTCTCAAAAAGGGAGCAGGGACTAGAAGAAGAGAGAAAATTTGGAACTCAAATTTTAAAAAAATAATTGATAGGTTTTTTTTTTTATGAAATTGTGAAATAATTAAATAAAAATAATTTAAAAAATAAAAATAAAAGCACTTTATAAACTTGAATGTGCTACATAAATATTAGTTATTACTGTTATTGTTATTATTAGTCAGGGCTGATTGTGTTAGAAGAAGAGCCCACAAAAAGTGAATGGGAGATACTTGTTTAAAGACAAAGTGATATGGCTCTAGGGGGTCTGGTGTCCATAAATGACATTCCTTATGTGTCTTTGTGTTGTTACTCTAAACTATTTCTGTCCTTGGAAAGACCTTCTGTTCTAGGATATGTTAAGTATCACAGAGTTTGAATCTCTGGGAGGAACCTCAGTGATCATCAAGTCTAAACCTTATCTGATCAATACTCCTTTCTAAAATAAGCCCCCCTCAACTCCACCCATTCCCTCCTGCCCCCAAACTCCAAGCATTCCCTCCACTCTTTTCACCCCCATCCCTGCCAAAAGAGCCATCTAACCCTTGCTTTAAGACTTTCAGTGAGAGGGAACTAATGACTTCCTGCCACAGACTATTACTATATTTAAGAATAGTTCTAATTATTAAGAAGGTGGTTTATTTATTTGTTTGTTTTTTAACCTAAATCCATTTTTTTAGTTTCTAATCCTTTTCCTGATTCTACCTTCTTAGGGTAAGTACAACATAAATCTAAACTCTCTTCCACCTAACTATCCTTTGAATACTTTAGGAAACAATCATATCGGAATTAAATAATCCTAGTTCTGTCAAGCAATCCTTATATTACATGGTCTCTACTCAGGAATGTGCTGGTTCATGCATAAAATTCAACAATCAATTCCTAGGATGGAGGGGGGGATATCTCATGATATATTTTTATGTTTAATATGCATTATTATACTTTTTTCCATCTCTTTCTTAAGTCTAGAGAAGCAACAAAACAATAAATCAAGTCCTGATTCAAGCAAATGCTTGAGGTATAAGGTAATCTCATATAAAGTATAAATTCTCATGCTGAAAATTTAACAATCTGGAAAACTGATTCAAATTGGCTCCAGTCTAGCCCTGTCATCACTCCTTTCAATTTGTTTTTGTCATTCTTAAAATAGAGCACCTAGAAGTGAACATAATATTCCATTGGTGACCGGAATAATTATCTTTATTCTTCCGGATGCTATGATTTTTATTCATTTATTTTTGATTCACTGTCACATTTTTGACTTGATTTGAAGGTCCAAAAAAGAACCTTCTTTATTCCCAGATCTTTTTTGGAATAATTGCTGTTTACATGCTTCTTCTATCTTGTATCTATTTCTAAAGCCAATTTTTTTTAGCCCATGTATAAAACTTTACACTTACCATATTATAGTTCATCTTTTTCCAACTTGTTCTATAGTTCTTGCCTGTCAAAATATGTTCAGATCCTGATTCAATTATACAATCTCTTTACTATCCCTGAGCTTCTATCTAAATATAATCTATTTTGATTATATTTGTATATAATATAATCTGTACTTAATCTGTATTTAAGTCAACTGAATTTCATTCAAGTCAATAAGTATAGTGTTGAATAGCATAGAACCAATAAAGATCATTAGAATGTTTCACTAGACATTTCTACAAGTTTATATGACTTCTTCCATGGCAACTTTGGGTCTGGTCACTCAACCAGTTCCAAATCTACCTAACTATACTGTCATCTAGTCTGTCTCTTCATCTCATTCAAGGATACATGGAACATTTACAAATATTTTGGTGTGAACTAAGTATATTACTTCCATGTCATCAAAACTTATATTGGTATCATTGCCCCTGTCTAAAAAAATAAAAGTCAAGAAAATTAGTCTGACTAGTATTTTTAATAAAACTTTGCTAATTCTTAGTGATCACTGCTTCCCTAAGTATTAATATAAGTCAATATCAGGATCTTATTTAAATTTTCTCTATCTATTTCTAGAGAGACAGAAAAGAACTGACAATGCATGTAAGTTCCAAAGGCTAAAAATTGGTCCTTAACTTCTCCAAATGTACAGCATAAGTTGGTAGTTTTCTCTTGACCATTTTGGGCACAAATCTCATTTTTCTTATAGACATATGCTGCCATTTAGAACAATTAGAATAGGTTTCTTATAACTCATGTCATCTTTTGACTCAAATGTTCAGTTATAAAGAATTGTCACAGCAATATGTCAAAATATCTCATTTAGCACCAACTGCTTCCTAGTGTTATGCATGGAATCAGTTACATTTGATGCAATGGTTCCTTACAAAGTTTCATCTTCTCAACATTGTCTCAAAAGTAAGATCCTTTCTAGGGAATGATGCTTGAATCCATAAGCATCACTCCATTCTTAGCTTGTAAAACCTCTCATTGTCCTTTGTGCTCCTGTTACTGGTCATCCAAAGGCATATGAAGCAAAAGGAACTGTTTCAATAAAATAAAAATATGGGTCTCTTAATGAGTATTTCTCAAGCATGTCCACTCTGCACTGAAAATATATGTGTGGGAAAGTGTCCCAGGATCTTAAAAGATGGTAGTAAATGTTTTGTTGTTACTTTTCTTGCTATGTTTGTTTTGTTTTGTTTTTTTACAAAATGCTTCTGCATCAATTTAAGTGTATTCCTGTTGCAAACAAACAAAAGCAAAGCATTGGTGGTAGATTGTGAGCTATGTTAGGTATGTGTGTATATGTGTATTTGCACATGTACATGCATGTGTATATGTATATGTTTGAGTAGATACTGACTCAGAGTAATCTTGAATTTATGGTAGCTTTTCACTCATGTGAGTCATGTTCTCCAAGTATTAAGCTAGCACCAAAATTTTCACATTAAATACCTTTTCATTTCTTAAGGAACTTATGAATTCCCTTCTGTATGATTTAATTTAAACATTTATTGTCAATTTATTAAATGATAAAAATACAAAACTTGAGTTTACATTCTATTGAGAGGGAGGGTTTAACCTGAACAAGACAAGAAGATAATAATTATACAAAGAAATTTCAAGAGGGGGAGCATGCTTTCAACATAGTAAAGCAGGAAAGGCTTCATGTACAAAGTGACCTCTGAATTATATTTTTAAAGCTTTAAAGAAGCTAAGGATTCTAAAATACAGAGATGAGAAAAAATGTTTGAGAAAATGTAAAATCATATGAGAAGGAAATGGAATGTTAGGTCTATTCCATTTGTGAAAAACCAATATAGTACAATGCTATACGCCATGGGGATACTTGATTGATACTTATTGGCTAACCAATAGATTCAAAATCAATAATAATTGACTTTAGGGATAATTTTAATCAAATCTTCAGTATCACAGAATCTTGGAGCTGAAAATGATCTTGCAGACCACTTGTTCAATCAATCCCTCAATTTGACAATTAATTATTTAGCATCTGCATTGTGAGATGAGATATACACAAATAAAATATAAATTAAATGTTAGAATGAGAAAAAGGCATAATAGAGGTTAAAAAGAGAAAGACATAAAAGATTGGGGAAGGGATACATCTTTCATGGAGAGCATGATAAAAGATAGTGATTAATGAACCTTGGTCAGTAAAAATTTTGAAGCAATGGAGAGAACATGAGGTGGAAGATGATCGATGTCAATGCATTTCATCAAGAAAAATAGGAATGTGATTTAAAGTGTAACTTGACTAAAATCTAGAATTCTACATATTATCCTCTGAAGAATCTGGTTGTACAACTTTATTTAGGCCTTTTCCTCTTCTCCCAACATTTTTGGTGTCAATTCCATGTTTAGTTTAAATTAGACCAGCAAATTGATGGTCAAACATATTCTTCCCAAACCTTGTTGGAGTTCTTGAATTATAAGCTTACAGGTTGAAAGTTAGGAAAGACCTTTGACATCATTTAATGCAACCCACTCTTTTTTACAGATGAAAAAACTAATGCCCAAAGATCTGGCTTGAAGTTATTCACAAAGGTTAAGAAAACTAAATATACATTGTAAAATCTCAGAAATGGACTTTGGAGACCATTCAGTCCAATTTGCACCCCAACAAAAATCCCCACAAAAGCATTATCAACAAGAGATCTGTCAGTCTTCGTTTGAAGGCCTTCAATGAAAGGGGATCCACTCTATTCTGAGAGAGAACATTCTACTATATGGCTCTACTTATGAAGGTTCCTTGACATCATTTACATGGTTGGCTGTCTAGTTTTACTTTCTTACTTTTTCTTCCAAAGTTTTTACCTTCAGTTGAAAGAAAAATATATTTTAAAAAATATTTAATACTTCAGTTCACTCCAAGGGCTGTATAATAGCTGGATCTTTACTTCCAAGACTAGATTTATTCTTGCCATATGTTTACTGAAGCAGATAGTGGTTAGCAATGTTGATGAGACCAAGAGAGGAAGGCCATACACAGCACAGTATTTGTGGCCAATAGAAGCAAGCAATAGCCAGAACTGTCAAACACCGAAGTCAGGTACTAAAAGCAATATATTAGAAAATCTTTTCCCTACATCTTCTATTTCCTCTAGCTAAATTATCACTGTATCTTACATTGTTTTCTAGCTTCCTGACAAATATGGTGTATCATAGATATTTTTAGATATTTTTCACAAAAATATTCATATTTTATTTTTAATCTCACATGTTAACAACAAACTTTATTTTTTTTTTAATAATGGAAACTATTCCAGCTCTGGATTCTTCTTTAATGGGATTAAGCATTTTCTTCATGTCAAAAATCTGCCAACTAAGACATATGAAACTTAAATATCCTTTGAATTGAATGAAACTAACACAGCTTTTTCATTTACCAAAAATAATAACCGAAACATGACTATCCCAAGACCCAATGGCAAAGCAGGAATTCAGTGTGGTTTGCATAACCCAAGCTTTACAATGGGAAAAGGGGATGTAGAAATATTCATTTGTAAGTAAAATTGTACACTAATATAATGTTATAAAATATATAATCCCATTTAATAGGATTATAAATTTAGAGTTGGAAAGAACTGAAGAGGCCATTTAGTCCAATACTCTCTTTTCACAGATAAGAAAATTAAGTGGCTTACCCCAGAGTCATAGAGATAATAATTGGAAAGATTTGAATATTAATTCAGGTCCTCTGACCCTAAACCTAGCTTTCTTACTATTATATCACAGTACCTCCCTGCCTTTTTTCCTCCCATTTATTTGCTCATGCCTGGTTTAAGTCTTCTCTTTTTAAATCCTTTTCTATTCAAACTCTACAATTCTTTAATGCCTGATTTTTGCCATGCAGTCTTTTCTGATAACAATAATGTATTTCTCCCTTTTCCAATTCTCATAGCATTAGTCAGCTTCACCAATTATTTATTTACTTTATTTTTTTACATTCATTTATTTATATTCATTTTATTTTACTATATTTTTAACCTAGCAATTAGTTAATTTCTCTTTCTTCTATATCATCCTACTTCACCCTGCCAATTAAAAATATCTGTTAAAAATATGCATAGTTAAGCAAATTCTCTTATTGACAATGACCAAAATATGTCTCATTCTCCTGCTTAAATTTATCAGCTCTCATTAGGAGATGGATAGTATGATTCATTATAAGTATTCTTGTATCAAAGTTGGTCATTGCATTGATTAAAGTTCCTTAAATCTTTCAAAGTTGTGTTTTTTTTTTTAATTTACAATGTGGTTGTAATGCAATAGTATAAATTCTCCTTTTGGTTCTTTTCACCCTACTTTGCATCAGTTCATATTTCTCAGGTTTCTCTGAAATCTCTTTCATCATTTTGAATGACACAAGCTATTACATTATAGCCATCTACCTCATATATTTAATTTAGCCCTTTCTTTATAATCATATGTATTGTTATCTAACTTTTACCATAGTATAGCTTAGTGCATACAATTCTGAACTTGGAGTCACTGGCTTGATACTTTTTATTACCCCCTAAAATGGTTCATTTTCCAAAGTTTGTCTCTTTCCTAATCTTTGTAAATCTCTTTAAAATTCATTTGAGGGGCAGCTAAGTAGTGCAGTCGATAGAGTACCACCCTGAAATCAGGAGAAACTGAGTTCAAATTTGACCTCAGACATTTAACACTTTCTAGCTGTGTGATCCTGGGCAAGTCACTTAACCCCTATTGCCTCAGAAAAAAAGATCCACTTGAAATTGAAAAAGAATGAAGGAATAAAAGAGGTATGAAAATGAAAGTTACTGAATAACCTACCCCAGAGCTGATGGGGTGGAACCCTCTAGACACAGATCAAGAACATAATTGAGTTAATAGACCAGTCACCCCCAAGGTAGGAATCAGGTATATACAGGTTTTCTAGGTGGCACAGTAGATAAAGTGCTGTGCTTGGAATCAGAAAGATTCATCTTCCTGAGGCCAAATCTGGCCTTAACCACTTACTGTGTGACCCAGAGGATTCACTCAACCCTGCTTGACTCAGTTTCCTTACCTATAAAATGATCTGGAAAAGGAAATGGAAAACTACTCCAGTACCCTTGGCAAAAAATCCCCTAATGGGATGATGAAGAGTAAGATACAATAGAAATAAAATGACTGAACAATAACAACCCTCTCTAGAACCTGGAGGGCAATGGGTTTTCTCACAGATCCGAAGGTGCCTTTGACAATTCCAATGAAGTACACTGTCTTATTCACTTGCCTGCTCCAGTGACAAAACCTAGAGACTAATTAGGCCCCCAAACTAATCACTTCCCAGTAACCTGAAGCAAGATTTAAAGGATTTGCTCAAGGGTCAGGGTTGAGATTGGAATTAAAGGTCAGGAGCCCTGGATTCTCATTACCTCAGACAGAGCTTCTTCTTTCTTTTCCTATAGAATAAAATATTTCTACTGATAACTTTGGATTAATTCTAAACCCACATCCCTTCATGCTATTTCCTCCCCTTAGCAGCTGGGCATCCCTCACTGTTTTGTTTTGTTTTTTCTTTAATCTAAGTCTGAATATAACCAGACTGTATACATTCAGATCTGCAGATCAACCCACCGAAGCATCATTTTTTTGCATCAACAAAAGCTTTCTGCTACTAATTGTAAAAGCAGGAGACCCCTGCTGAGAGCTGCTGAGCTGCTGACTGATGGCTTCGACAGGTTCCCCATGATGAATCTCTTATGATGAAAAAAACAGCACTGTGCATTTCATTTAAAACCCGTGTTGTCATTAAGTAGTAGCCTGACATAGATTTTGGAAACATGATCATCATCTTTGAGCTGACACTGGACAATAGAAGAGAATGGGATTTTTGCAAGTTGGGAGGGGAGGAATAAAAATATGTAAATCATGGAGATTTGGATACAATTGAATGACTGAACAGCAATAAATCCTTGTAGCCTATGAATCACAGTGAAATTATATCTCCTTCAAATGATAAAGAACCTTGACCTATGGAATTTTATTTTTCTGTACATGGTGAATCAAGCATATTTTCACTTAGGCAGTCAGGATTTAAACATTTTGCTATTTTTCAGATATTTCTGGTATCCAGAGATCAGATATATATCCTTTCCTTTTATCCCTCCATTATAACTGGTTATTAGAATTTTGTTCAGTTGTTCAGTCATGTCCAATTCTTCATGACCATTTGGGGCTTTCTTGGCAAAGATACTTGAGTAGTTTGCCATTTCCTTTTCCAGCTCATTAGAATTCTTTCCCTGCCCCTCCTATGAAAAAATTACATACAACAGGTAGCAGAGTTACAGCTAAATTGATTAGGAAAAAAATAGGTTATTATTTCACTTTTATGAAAAACTAATTGTACATTATGTCTTGACAGTCAAAAAACATTTATTAAACACTGTGACAAGTATTAGGACACAATAGATACATTGCAAGAAAATTTCCCACAGTTATATTAATAACAGAAAGGTAGGCCAAATTCAGATTAATATTTAAAATAACAAAATTAGGGAGTACATGCCTAATTATGCTAGTTTCAACTGACAAGAGATAAGTCAGATTGTCATCTCAATCATTATCATGTAGGCAACCAGCTGATGAATATTTCACATGTAAAATCCTAAATGTTGGGCATATATATTATTGAAAGAAAGTGTCTAGAAAATATTGGCATCCAAGAACCCATCATCCCAGGAGGTTAAAGCAAGGTATTAAAGAGCAATATACAAGGTAAAACAGGGTATGTAGATTTTGTTAGATAATTAGATTTCATAATATCATAGATTTAGAGCTACAAGGAGACTTGGAAGTATCATCATGATTATTGTTGCTATTGTTAATTATATTACATATCTTATCTCATTTGGTCACTGCATTACAGTATTCAGGTTTTTTTTACACATGTTTATAGGAAATCTGACAATTCTTAAATTATTTCTATTTTGAATTGTTTTCTAAGTTTTTACTTTACATATAAATTTTCTTACATTTTCTTCTATTTTTCAATTTTGTTCTGATGTTTCTTGCTGTTTCATAAAGTCATTGATTTAATTGTCTTACTTGGATAAAAGTTACCTATTTATTCTTCCAATTCTTTTCTCCAAAGTTTTCTAGTTCATCCTTTGCCTCATTTCCTCTAGGTAATCAATCAATCAATAAGCACTCATTAAGCATCTAGTTAAGCAATGAAGATACAATGAAAGGCAAAAGGCAGTCCCTTTTTTTCAAGAACTCACAATCTAATGGAGTATTCATGTTGTACAAGGATGCATTTGTGTTTGTTGTTTTCTGAAGAGAAAAAAAGTGATTTGGAAGAACAAAACACAGTCTTGAAAGTTCTCTATTAACAATTTGTCTTCTGTGAATATGTTAAGATCATACAAAATTTCTTAACCATCCAAAAACCAAAAAATTAACTTTGGCAATTTATTGCTTATTCATATCAAATGAGGCATAAAAAGTGAGATATATTCTTGCGAAATGTCTTGATCTCTGTAATGTAAAACATCGAGCTCAGAGAACAAATGAAAGATAAATTCTCTAATTATGGTGAGGCATTAAGACCCCAAAGATTACAAAGCCTTCTAAATTAGGTATACCATCATTCAAAACAGTTTGGTCTAACTATCCCATATGGTCCAACAATAAAGAAATTAGATTTAAAATCTGGGTATTTCTGATTTCTGACCTTAACAATGTCTATTATTTGTGTTTTCTGCCAGTAGCAAATTAGAAGGGGGCAGAAAGAATGGGCACTGCTCACATTAGTCACAATTATAAAACTAAGAATTAACAGCTAATAACCAGATGGTAAAGGATAATAAGGAGCAGCCATGTGATTCAGTGAATAGCCCCTGTAGGATTTATTGTATTACAGCACAGAATAATACTGGAATAAATATGTATTCTCATGACCTCGAGTCAGTAAGAATAGGATAAGTCTAGAACTAAAAAGGACCTTAGAAACAATCTATTCAAAGGATTGTTACTGTGTGTGTGTGTGTGTGTATGTGTGTGTGTGTGTGTGTGTGTTTAAGGACCTCTGACAAACTAGCCTATGTACTCCTACATGTCGCTGCCAACTTTCAATTAATAGATAAATTAGGTCAGCAAGCTTTTGTTAAGCACTTAACTAAGTCCCAGGCACTGGACTAAGTGTTTGGAATATATATTGAAGTAAAGAGAAAGGCAATGCCTACCCTCAAGGAGTTTACATCCTTTTGGGGAGGGGGGAGGGGAAGTTGATAAAAGAAAGCTGAAAAGCAGGAGGAAGAAGAGGAACTCTTTTGTCAGAAGAAGGATTCACAAGAACAAAGAGATCTTTCTTTTTGAGAAGACTGTTGGAACACTATAGCAAAATTTTGAGAAGACTGTTGCTAAATTTCGATTAGAAGTTAGTGAAAATTATAATTTTTTGGCCTAAATTTATAGATCCTCTAAAATCTATCCACTGACCCCTTAAGATCTATAGACTATAGGTTAAAAATCCTACCTTCTCCTTTTACAATTGAAAACCTGGGATCCAGAAAGGAAAGTGATTTGCTCAAGACAGTAGATGAGTGATAAAGCCAGGAGTCAGACTCAGGTCCTATACCTGCAAGTTCAGCACTTCTTCCTTGGCTTTGACCAAAGTTAAAGGCCTACTACTGATAGGTATGAGATACATTTTAGAAAAATTTCCATCAAAAGCAGAACACTAATTCATAGTTGGTGGAGTTATAAACTGATCCAACCTGCTGGAGAGCAAATTGGAACTATGCCCAGAGGGCTATAAAACTGTGCTTATCTTTTGATTCAACAACATCACGATTAAGTCTATATTTCAAAGAGATTGTTAAAAAGGGGAAAGGACCAATATGTACAAAAATATCTATAACAGCTTTTTATGAGGTGGTAAAGAATTAGAAATGGATACCCACTAGTTGAGGAATGGCTAAACAAATTGTGGTAGAAGAATGTAATGGAATATCACTGGGTTATAAAAAATTATGAACAGACAATTTTCAGAAAAACCTGGTATTCAGTGAAGTGAGCAGAACCAGGAAAACATTGTACACAGTAACAGCAACATTGTGCAATGATCAAACTACAAAAGACTCAGCTCTTCTCAGTAATACAATGATACAAGATAATTCTAAAAGACTTATGATGGGAAATGACATCCACATTTAGACAAAGAACTATGAAACATGAATACAGAGTGAAGCATGCTTATTTTCATTTTTAAAAATTTGTTTCTTGTTTTTCTTTTCTCTGATTTTTCTTTTACAACATGTCTAATATGGAAACATGTTTTAACATAATTGCATATGTATAACCTAAATCAGATTGCTTGTTATGTTGGGGAGAGGGGAGGGAGGGAAGGACAGAGAAAAAAATTGGAACTCAAAATCTTACAAAAATGAATGGTTAAAACTATCTTTACATATAACTGGGGAAAATGTTATTAAGTGCAAGAAAGAAGGAAAGATTTCCATCCACAATTGTTGACATTCTCTTAAAACATCAGGACCTAAAGGGGTAAAGTTTCAGTTAATTGCAACAGTAATTTATGGGGCATAACACATTGACTGTTCTGGAAATGTTGAGTGTTACACTGCTGTTTTCTTCCTGATTGGCTGAACTATGGATAGTTTAAAATGAGCCTGGTTCCCCCACACTTGCACACCAACCAAGAAGACATTTGCCAAACAAAAGGGGTCTAATATGAGAGGAAAAGAAAGAAAAACAGATGCCAGGGATGGAGTCTTTGGAGATTCCGTATCTTTGCAGTCTTACTCTTTGGAGCTCTGGGCAGTTCACAAGAACCTAGTTATCCTACACCTGGAACCTAATTGAAACTCAAGGTTGATTTCCTTCAAAAGTGCCAATTAGTGTTGACTCTATTTACTAGTGAGATATGGAGGAGATACAATTTTTTTTTTTCTTTTTCACATCTGAGGGGTTTGTATTTGAAAGGAGCACATGTAAGTCTGTTGCCTTTCTAGTTGCACATATCCTTTTTCCATAAACTGTTTTTTGTCAAAGAGAAACATGGAACATATTCTAGTTGGAAGAAGAGATACTCATCTCTTTGAAGTTCAGGACCAGAAGTCTTTTTTTGATGTTGTTTCCATCAGGTGATTTTACTGTGACATCTCCAAATATTATGTTCATGTTCATTATTACATCAAATTCATAAATATGATTCTCTTTTGGTTTCTTTTCTAAATCCTCTCAGATAAAGCCAAAAATGAGTCACTGAATATCACAGCAATGCAAAAGAATATTTAATTTAACTAATATGTAGGCAAGTCCCAAATCCTAGCACTATCTATTTCCCACAGTACCCCCTCTACCCATGAATTCATGTGGCCCTGACTCCTCAAGCTGATTCTTATTTCAGTGTTTCAAGGGAAAGATCAGAAATGACATATTAGCTTAACTAGTAGACAAATGATGTTTCTCATGGCACCCTTAGATACCTCATCTGAAGTGGTATGAATTGTCTGCAGAGAGCAGCTTTCTCAATGTTTATAAGTCTAACCCAAGCTCAAAGTAATAAGAGCACAAGAACAGGATATGGCCTCCCACTTCTATTTCTTCCTAGCTTGAATATTTCCTCTTCTAAATTCCGTCATGAGATTACTGCATAATGTGTACTGCATGGCTGATACAACTCCTGTGCCCAGGCCCCAGCCAGGCTGGGATAAGTAGACACACTAAAGTAAAGTTGGAGGCATTCATTAATGGCAAGGAAAGTATATGCTATTATGCTATCCTTTAAAAAAAACATTTTTCCCCAATTACATGTAAAAATACTTTTTTATGTTTGGTTGTTGTTCTTTTGAGTTCCAAATTCTATTCCTCCCCCCGCTTTGAGATAGCAAACCATCTGATATAGATTATACATGTGCAATCATGGAAAACATTTCCATATTAATCATATTGTGAAAGAAAATTCAGAGAGAGACAGAGACAGAGAGACAGAGAGATAAAGACAGAGAGAGACACAAACAGAGAGAAAGCTTTCATCTGTATTCAGATATCATCAGTTCTTTTTCTGGAGGACAGCATTTTTTCATCATGAGTTATTTGGAATTGTTTGGATCATTGTATTGCTGAGAAAGATAAGTCATTCACAGTTGATCATTATACAATATTGATGTTGCTGTATACAATATTTTCCTGGTTCTTCTTACTTCATTCTGTATCAGTTCATGGTAAACCTTTCCAGGTTTTTCTGAAATCATCATGCTCTTCATTTCTTGTAGTATAATAGTATTCCATCATAGTCATATATCACAACTTTTTCAGCCATTTCCTAATTGATGAGCATCCCTCAATTTCCAATTCTTAACTACTACAAAAAGGGCTGTTATAAGTATTTTTGCACAAATATCTTCTTCACCTTTTTTTAAAAAAATTTTTCTTTGGGATACAAACCAAGTAGTGATATTTATGTTGCTTAATTAAATATTAGAGTATAAAACAGATAAGCTCCTTTAAAATATTATTTACTCTATTTCTCCATACATAGCAATTATATTTTTGAGCCCCAGTGGAAATGTAGACACATAAAAAACAATATTTCTTTGCTTTCTGCAGCAGCATTCTCAATACTTAGAAAACCTCATAAGGTGAATTTTATTATATAGATGTTCTTTAGATAAAGTCAAAAAACTGAAATCTTTTTAATATCCTTAAATCAAGGGTTTCTTAACTTTTTTGAGCAAAGAACTTTTTCTGGAAATCTGGTAAAACCCGTGGACCCCTTTTCATAATAACATTTTAAAATGCATTCAACAAAATGCATTATATTATTAAGGAAATCAATTGCATTGAAATACAGTTAGCAAAAGATTTTGATAAAAAAAATAAGCTTACCATTCATAGGCTAAGAACCTCTGCTTTAGCTTCTCTCCTTAAATATATAACCACAAACAAGTCACTTACAATCTTAAATTGTTAAAACTGGAAAGGTTTTAACTATTCTAATCCCTCTATTTTACAAATGAGGAAACTGAGGCCTAGAAAGAGTCATTAACTTATTCAGTATCCCATAGGTGATAACAGAATTCAGGTTCTCTGATTCTAAATCTAGCATTCTCTTAGATATATTCACCATTGTGATTTTCTATTTCTGTACCTTACCATCTATCTATCATATCAGAGCCAATTGAAGATAAAGCTGTTCTGGTACTTGGGTAACACCCCTTCTGGGGCTACTTTTTGGGACTGAATTGGTGTTTCCCAAAATTAAAATTGAATTTCCCAAAAGATAGCAAGCACAAGAGTTCTAGAAATAATCCTGTGAGGTACATGCTAATGTCTCAAGTCTTTACTGGTTTTTCCTGAAGCAAATATCAGTTGATGACAAGCTCTGACAAGTCCATCCAAGTTAGAAAAACTTGGAAATTGGATTAAGAGTCTATTGTTTGAGAATTAGACTAGTCAAGTTTGGAGATGCTCATTACTGAAAGGTAGGTCACCAAGTGATGAACTTTTTTTGTCCACAACAATTCACAAAACCACCTCCTAAGGCATTCTGTGGTCCAGCTTGCACAAGTAGGTAGAATACCATCACCAGTTAAATCTTGGATCATCTAAAGTGTTGCTATTATCATGATTATCATCATTATTATTGTTAGACCGTCAACAAACATTTATGCTGTGTTAAGTCCCAGGGATTCAAAATAAAAAGGAGGGTGTGGGATGGTAGAAGCAATCCTGCCCTCAACAAGTTCGCTTTCTAAAAAGGAATGAAAACATGAACATAATGAGGGATATAGGTATATAGAAGATATAATAATTATTATAGCTCATATTTATACAGCACTTAACTTTGTGCCCAGCAGTTCACTAACTGCTTTACAAATGCTATTTAATTTGATTTTCACAAGAACTCTTGTAGCTAGCCTCCCTATGTGTGTATCTCTCTTTGTTTCTCTCCTTTCCATATATAGTTATACATACATGTACTAATACATATTATATGCATACTTGTATATATATATATAGATATATGTATATGTGCCTACTATATTTATCTATTCAGTCCAAATTCAAGCCCATTGTTATGCAGTTTCCTACTTCTTTCTTTATAGAGTTGACCTCAAAACCCCCAAATTATTGAGTGATGGCAAACAAAACATAGAAACAATAACTTTTGGCCATCATCAACATACCAGCCAGTCTTTTCAGTGGTAAGAAATACATGAACCACCACCAAAAAAAAAGGCAATTCATTAAAACCTGACAGTAACATTTTTATTAGAATTATTCATTTTGAGGCTAAATAAATAAAATCAACAAATAAAACCAATATCCTAAGAGAACATTCCTCATTAGATAAAGTAATATAATAGAATAAATAGATAGTACCAAATACTGGATTTGGAATAAGAGGACCTGAATTCAAATTCTAGCTCTGTTACTAATTGTAGTATTACCTTAATCTCTCTGGGCTTCTCTTCCTTTTTTCTATAAAATAAGGGGATTGCACCACAAGACCTCTAAGTTCTCTTGAATTTCTGTATCTATGATTTTAAAAGCCTTTAGCACCAAAATATACAAATTACCCAATTCAAAGAAAATTCTCTAAATATAATAAAGTTCATCTATTACAAAATTAATTGCATTTGAAAAATCCAGTCAAAGAAATATTATCTGGCAGAGGGCACATATTAAATGCTCTGCAATGGGTGTGTTATGTCTCCCTCCTTTAACTGGCTCAAGATAAAGGTCAAATAGTGCTCATATAGTATTTAAAATATCACTATGAATAAGCCAATTAGTAAAAAAGATTTTTCAACCTATAGCAGAGCAAATAAACTTTGAGAGGGAAAAGAAGCTCTCCCAATGCATAGTTCAACTATGACCATAACTTAATTCTTCTTATTTTATTTTAGCTAATTAATTTGGAGTAGAAAAAAAGATTGTCCTTAATAACATAATATTTCTAAATTGGTATAACAAAACATCATAATGAAAATATGTCTTTGAAATTTCTCAAAACTTCCCATCATCCAGTGCGAGGATAGTCTGTACCCACCTTATTTTTTTAAATCACTTTCAGCATCCTTTTCAGCACTTTGTTCTTATTTTAATCCCCTCTTCATGTCTTCCCTGGCACCTGGGACTCTTGCAGATTGCTGGGAGCAGCATTCATTTCCTGCAGTATTTCTGAGTTCTAAACAGAAAGTGGATAGAAGTAGATGAGTTCTTCAGGGAATTGTAGATGGACCAAGAAGCTGTTCTTGGCCAATTTCAACATAACTGGCTCCCAATGTCACCCAACATCATTACCATCTTGACATTTGGATTCACTCATAAATGCACTGAGAACCTTCTTTCTCTAATAGACAGATGTCCCCATTACAATTAAAACCCTTGTCGGTCTCTGAAGAAAAGACTGTGATTGAAGAGCAGATGGAGAATGAATGCCCCTTTCCTGCCCTTTTTGAGTCCTGGTAAGCAAAAGTGGAAGAGGTTTTCTGATTCTACCTCAGCCTGGGGGCAATTGGGCTATATTAGTATGAGCATAAACATTTGAAGAAAGATAGAAAAAGAACTAAAATAACAGAAGGCATTACAAGGGATGGTCCTAGGTAATTGAAAAAACTTGCAATATAATTTAGATAGGAGTAATGGGAAACTTTTTTTTAATGAGAAATTATATGAATCCTTCATTATATTTGAAAATATTATTTTTATTCTTTAAAAAGAGTTTTCATGTATTTATTTATTTCATGAGATACTCTACCAGAACTCTGTGAAATTGGGTAGATTTTATTATTATTCTTTAAATTCCACACTATAATGAAGCTCAAATCCAAATGAAAAAAAAAAAAAAAAACATACCAAAGATTCAAGTTAGGAATTTCTAGATTTAAATTCTGCTTCTAGTTGTTGTTGCGTGTTGTTGTTTTTCTAACAATGTGATCTTATGCCAGTTACTTCCTTTTTTCCTCTTTTCTCATTTCTTAAAATGGGGGGGGGGAGGTAATAATAATTGCAGTTTCAGCTCACAAGGTCATTGTGAGGCTCAAAAGAAATAATCTGATGCAAAAAAAAAATTGCAAACTTTTTAAGTACTATACAAATGCAATTATAATTATCAATGGAAAATCAAAGATAATCTTTAGAAGTTGCCCTTATCTCTAGAAGACTAGAAATCTTCATTCTTGATAAAAGGATTAGGTCAGAAAAAGGAGTCTAAATTGCTAGTGCTACTAACTAGCTGTGTGGTTTGTCACTTAACAGCTCAGAGCCTCAGTTTCCTCATTTGTACAATGAAGGAATTGGATTGAACGGGCTCAGAGGCTGGTTTTTTTGTTTGTTTGTTTTTTTTGTTTTTTTTATTGTGAGCCAGGTTTATAGTGCTTCATAGCCCCAAGGATTGTGGATCTATTACTTACAGAGTGAAAGATAATTGAGAAGATAGACTTTTAGAACCTTGAAATAATTAACTAACAAAAAGAACTTTATTAAGTAGTAATTGGAGCTAGGGGGGGGAAAAAGTCACACTTGGAAAAAAAAAGGAAGTGGCTAATTAGAGAAACCAACAATCAAAAGGATCAGAGAACCAGGAAATGCTCTTGATAGGACTTTAATGAAATATTTATGACTATGGTAATATTAGATTACAAATGAGACCTCCACCTGAGAAACCTTGATTTTTTTATTGATTACAAAAGAGGACCTATAATTATCCTTTTCCTGGTTTCTAAATCTCTGTGTGTGTGTGTCTCTGTCTCTGTCTCTCCCAAAATATATTTGTATACATATGCACACATAGATGAACATATACAAATATATTATTATATAACATTATATAAGCATCAATACATGATAGTGAAAAGGCAGCCTGATCAGGTGGACAGAATTCAACACTAGGAATTAACACAAGACCTGAATTTGAATCATACCTGGAATTTAATAGCAATGTGACCCTGGGCAAATCACTTAACCTATAGGTATGCCAAAAGTTACTTCCTAAGACCAGACTGATCTAACATAAATGAAATTTTTTGTTTCATTGATGGGTCTTCTTAATGGAAGGGAATCACAGAAACTTTGAATATATATAATACATATATCAGTATATGTATGTATATGTGTGTAGATAGACTTAAATATGGTATTAGCTATATAGACAGAAATATCACAGAATCTGAGTTGGAAAAGATCTCAGAAACCATGAAATTCAACCTGGATCTCAACCATACTTAGCAAATGGTCACACAGACTTTGCTTGAAGATCTCTGGTGAAGGGAACATTTATTTTCTCTTGAGGCAGGTTATTTTATTTAAGAATAGCCCTTATTAATGGACCCACACTTAACACCATATACCGAGATAAGATCAAAATGGGTCCATGATTTAGGCATAAAGAATAAGATAATAAATAAATTAGAGGAACGTAGGATAGTTTTTCTTTCAGACCTGTGGAGGAGGAAGAAATTTGTGACTAAAGATGAACTAGAGACCATTATTGATCACAAAATAGAAAATTTTGATTACATCAAATTAAAAGGCTTTTGTACAAACAAAACTAATGCAAAAAAGATTAGAAGGGAAGCAACAAACTGGGAAAACATCTTCACAGTTAAAGGTTCTGATAAAGGCCTCATTTCCAAAATATATAGAGAATTGACTCTAATTTATAAGAAACCAAGCCATTCTCCAATTGATAAATGGTCAAAGGATATAAACAGACAATTTTCAGATGAGGAATTCAAACTATTACCACTCATATGAAAGAGTGTTCTAAATCACTATTAATCAGAAAAATGCAAATTAAGACAACTCTGAGATACCACTACACACCTGTCAGATTGGCTAAGATGACAGGAAAAAATAATGATGAATGTTGGAGGGGATGTGGGAAAACTGGGACACTGATGCATTGTTGGTGGAGTTGTGAACGAATCCAACCATTCTGGAGAGCAATCTGGAATTATGACCAAAAAGTTATCAAACTGTGCATACCCTTTGATCCAGCAGTGCTACTACTGGGCTTATACCCCAAGGAGATACTAAAGAAAGGAAAGGGACCTGTATGTGCTAAAATGTTTGTGGCAGCCCTGTTTGTAGTGGCTAGAAACTGGAAAATAAGTGGATGCCCATCAATTGGAGAATGGTTGGGTAAATTGTGGCATATGAATGTTATGGAATATTATTGTTCTATAAGAAATGACCAGCAGGATGAATACAAAGAGGCTTGGAGAGACTTACATGAACTGATGCTAAGTGAAATGAGCAGAACAAGGAGATCATTATATATTTCAACAACGATACTGTATGAAGATGTATTCTGATGGAAGTGGATTTCTTTGACAAAGAGACCTAATTCAATTTCACTTGATCAATGATAGACAGAAGCAGCTACACCCAAAGAAAGAACACTGGGAAATGAATGTAAACTGTTTGCATTTTTGTTTTTCTTCCTGGGTTATTTTTACCTTCTGAATCCAATTCTCCTCGTACAACAAGAGAACTGTTTGGTTCTGCACACATATATTGTATCTTGGATATACTGTGACATATTCAACATATATAGGACTGCTTGCCATCTAGGGGCAGGGGTGGAGGGAGAGAGGGGAAAAATCGGAACAGAAGTGAGTGCAAGGGATAATGTTGTAAAAAAAAATTACCCTGGCATTGGTTCTGTCAATAAAAAGTTATTATAATAAATTTTTTAAAAAGTCTAAAAAAATAAATTAAAAATTTAAAAAAATAAAAAAGAATAGCCCTTATTTGTAGAAAGTATTATCTTATATCAAGTAAAAAGATCTGCCCTTATGTGTTAATACAATTTAAGATGTCAATGTTTTGACTACCATAGAACAAATAATTGTGATTGATTCTTATTGGATTAACTTTTTTTTTTTAAACTGGACTTGTAGTGTATTAAGTGAAGTCAAGTCAACAAGCATTAATTAAGCATGTAAGTACTAGGAACACAAATATAAGGAAAAGAAAAAAAAAAGACAGCTCTTGCATTCAAGGAGCTTACATTTTGTATGTGTCTCCCTGTTTTAAATGTGTTTCCTGTAAATAACATATTGTAGGATTCTGACTTTTGATCCAGTTTGCTATCCGCCTCCACGTTATGGGAGAGTTCATCCCATTCACATTTACGGTTAAAATTACTAATTCTGTATTTCCTGCCGTCCTAATATCAGCAGATGATACTTTTCTTTTTCTTGCCCTCTTTCCCTCCTTCCCTAGTATTAAACTTATTGGTCCCCCTTACGTCATGCAGCTCTCCCTCTTTAGGATCCCTCCCTCCTCCCTTTGAATCCCTTCCCCTTTCTTGTACCCTTCCCCTATTACTCTTTTTCCTTTTCCCTTTTCCTCTCCACTTTTTAATGAGGTGAGAGAAGATTCTTTGTAAAACAAATATGTTAATTATTTCCTCTTTGAGTCAATTCTGATGAGAGTAGGATTCACACAATGTTCCTCCCCCTCTCTAAGTTCCCTCAGATATGATAGGTTTCCTTTGCCTCATTGTTGCATGTAGTTTCCCTCTGTTTATCTCCCCTTTTCCCTTTTTCTAACACTATCCCCTTTCCATTTCTACTTCCCTTTTTTATGTTATATCAGTAAAATCAAATTATACATGTGGTTTTTATGTATATCCACAACAGAAATACAGTTCTCAAGAGTTCCTTTTACCTTTTTCTACTATTCTTGAGTCCTGTGGTTGGAGATCAAATTCATTAAATGTCCATCTTCTTCCATGGGAAAAAAAAATGCTCAGCTTAGCTGGGTAGTTTATTCTTGGCTGCATTCCAAGTTCTTTTGCCATTTGGAATATCAGATTCCAGGCCCTTCCATCCTTTAATGTTGAGGCAGCCAGATCTTGAGTGAACCTTGTTGTGGCACCTCGGTATTTGAATTGTTTTTTCCTGGCTGCTTGTAATATTTTTTCTTTAGTCTGAAAATTCTGAAATTTGGCCACAATATTCCTGGGAGTCTTTATTTTAGAGTCTTTTTCAGAAGGTGTTCAATGGATTCTTTCAACGCCTATTTTACCTTCCGGTTCTATTACTTCTGGGCAGTTCTCTTTGATGATTTCCTGTAAAATAGTATCTAGGCTCTTTTTTTCATCATAATTTTCAGGTAGTCCAATGATCCTCAGGTTCTCACTCCTAGATCTATTTTCCAGGTCTGTTGTTTTTCCAAGTAATTATCTGACATTTTTTTTCCAATCTTTCATTTTTTTGGTTTTACTTGACTGATTCTTGATGTCTCAATGAATCAGTCATTTCTATTTGTTCAGTTCTGATTTTTAGTGAGTTATTTTCTTCATTAGCTTTACTTCTTTTTGTAAATGTTCAATTGAGTTTTTAAATGAGTTGTTTTGCTCTATGGAGTGGTTTTTCCCATTTCGCTCATTTTTTTTTTTTAGTGAGTTATTTTCTTTTTCCAATTCACAAATTCTGTGTCCCTGTACTTCTTGGAAGTTTTTTACCTTTTCCAATTCACATTTCAGGAAGTTATTGCTCTCTTGCATGGCTTCTCTTTCCTTTCCCCATTTTTCTTCTAGTTCTCTTTTAAGGTTTTTAATGGTCTCTTCTAGGAGAGCCTTTTGTATTGTGGACCAACAATTGTCTGGAGACTGTCTGCTATTAGTCTCTTCAGGGTTGAAAAACTGCTCTCTTTCTGTATAGAAACTATCAATCATCCTTTTGATTTTTTTTTACTAATTTTTTAAAGCCTATAGAGTCTGCCTTCAAGGCCAGAAGGTTACCAGCTTCCTCTGCAGAGCAGTGAGAGGTGTATGGCTGGGTAGCTGTCCTGCTAGCCGGCTACAAAAAGCTTCAAGATACTGGAGTGCTCTGGGAAAGAGCCCAGAAGTAACTCAGGCCTGCAGGGCCGAACTGGGAAAGTGCCCTGCAAAGAACCCTGCTATGTGGGATAACGACTGCCCTGGGGCTAGATGCTGAGCAGTGAGAGTTTCACTAACCCAAGCCAAATCCTGTCCTGGGGCTATGGGTATTAGCAGCTGAGCAGTGAATGGCCCTGCAGGGACAGAAGTGTTTCTGCCCAAGGAAGCACAGTCCTGCTGGGGAAATTCTATTGCCCCAGGCTGAGCCCCCCTCTGTGCAGATTAGAGGCTTCCCCTGTCTGTGCTCCCCTGCCATGCGGGTTTGTAACTGCCCCAGCAAAAGCCCCGAACTGCAGGATGTGGTTGCAGGGCTGTGTTACAGTCTGCCTGAATCACTTCCAGGTTTGAGTGGTTACAGCCAGATCTCATTAGGTTCTGGTGTTTTTTAGAATACCCTCTGTTTTAGGCTTTAATTTCTCTGCCAGTTTACTGCTTTGTAATCAAGGCAGAGCAGTTAGCCTATAGCAGAGTTGTCTCTATAACTTCTCTAGCCACAGAGATCACCCCCCGCCCCTGGTCTGCTCAGGATGCTAGCCTCTTCCTGCCTGTGCTAGTCTGTTCGTGACCCCTCAGGACAAACCTTTCCTGGTGATCTTCCAGATTATCTTCTGCTGGTAAATTGTGTACTTCTAATCTTCATGAATTTAAGCAGTGAAGAGCTATTTTTGAGGCTGAATTAAATACTTGGTTGAGGGGATGAGAGGAGCTTAGAAAGTCACGTGTGCCTTCTCTGTCATCTTGGCTCTGCCCCCCAGGAGCTTACATTTTAATAGAGGGAAGATGACATATAAAAGAAAGCTGGACAGGAAAGGGAGATAAAGACACCCAGCAACAAGACGTTATAGAAAATATCTGTGAGGAGAATCAGGAGTGCAGAGCCTTGAAAGGTATAAAGATATCAGTGGCCTGGATAATCTTAAATGGAGGGTTTGGGAGGAACAGTCAATTAGAGATACTATAGGGGTACAAGGTACTTCCAAGGGGTGAAGCCCAGGGCTGGAATGAGCCATTGTAGAAAAATTCCAGGAAGACAATTAGGAATGAAGAGTCTCACATATAATTATGCACATATGCACATTGCAATATTTTATAGGGAACAGTTTGATATAAAGGAAAGAGTGATAGATTTGGAGTCCAAAGACCTGGGTTTTAACTGTGTCTCTACCATTCACTAGCTGTGTGACTTTAAGCAAATTATTTCACATTCCTGAAACCTCAGTTTTCTCATTAGTAAAATGAGGCCACAATTCTAGTAGTTATTCCATAGTTGTACAAAAAAATTAAGTTAAAAATTTGTATCAAGCATTATCTTAATATGAATTACTATTGCTATGCTTTCATGAAATATTTGTGTCCTGAGGCCAGAAACATAATGACTAGAATAAACTGATTCCATCAGATCCACAAATGGGCATATTCTAATCTCTTTCTTCAATTTTTACCAAAATGAAATTTAGTGTAGAATCCCCATTTACTACCCCAATTTTAACTCAAATTTAAAAAATTGTATTTCCAAAGCTCACAAACCTCCACTAGTGAACTCCCCTATAATAGTTTGTCAATAGATACAATTGACTCAAAGTAAAGGCATTTACTAAAATCTCATAGTAAGAACAATAACCATAAAAATATTACCTCCATAAATACACTGGGATATAGCTTCTCACAAAAACTCAGTATCCACAGAAAGACTGGGTATAGACTTAGAGTATAAGGATAGTGAGGCACACAAATTGCCAACACAACACACATCCAGAACTTCAAGGTCTCATACCTTCCTTTCTTGATGGAAGTTTCTTGCTGCTTCCCTTGTAGGCAGTTTTATCTGCTGGGCAAGTCACTAAATTTGAGCTTCTGTTTCTATCTATAGATTCAGGTCTTTCATGCTAGAGGTATTGCTCTCTTGAATCTACATAGAATCTCTTTTTTAGTTGCCAGTGGTCATGCTCCTTGGAACTGCTCCCTTGAGCTCTTCAAAATGTGTGACTACTAGATTCTAGAGTTCTACTACAAGATGTCATGGCCAGTGACAGAATGAAGAGAGACATCCTCCTTTCCCTGTAGAGGTGATAAAAAGTTCCTTCTGATGGGGTGGGTTCCCAATTAGCTGTCATATTCTGGAAAGACTGGCAAAGTGGAACAACATGAATGTGGTCAGTTTTCTCTGGGCTCATCTTATGATTCAATTTAGGAGAAACTTGTTCATACTTCATAAAAGGATAACCAGAGGTCAAAATGATTTCCAAATAAAAGATGATACAAACAAATTAGGAGAGCATTGAGTAGTTTGTTTCTCAGATTTATGAACTAGGGAGGAACTTAGGAATAAAAGAATATAGAAAGCTTTACAAAATGTAAAATAGATAACTGATTATATAAAATTAGAAAGTTTTTGCACAAACAAAATCAATGCAACCAAAATTATAAGGGAAGCAGAAAACTGGGGAGAAAAATTGCAACAAGTATTTCTAATAAAGTCCTCATCTTTCAAATATATGGAGAACGGAGTCAAATTTATAAAAACACAAGTCATTCCCAACTGATAAGTGGTCAAATAATATGAACAAGCAGTTTTCAGATAAAGAAATCAAGGCTATCTATAATCATATGAAAAATACTCTGTCATTGTTGTTTAGAGAAATGCAAATTAAAACAACTCTGAGGCACCACCTCACAACTATCAGATTGGCTAGTATGACCAAAAAAAAAAAAAAAAAAAAGGAAAAAGATGGATGTTGGAAGGGATATGGGAAAACAGGAAAACTAATGAATTGTTGGTGGAGTTGTGAACTGATACAACTATTCTATTTGAAGCTATGCCCAAAGGACTATAAAACTGTGTATGCCCTTTGATCTAGCAATCCCACTGCTAGGTCTATAACTCAAAGACATCAAAAAGGGAAAAACTTGTTTGTACAAAATATTCATAGCAACTCTTTTTATGATGGCTAAGAATTGGAAATCTAAAGAATGCTCATCAACTGGGGAATTACTAAACAAACTGTGATATATGATTGTAATGGAATATAATTTTTCTATAAGAAATAACAGATATTAGGAAAGCCTGGAAGAATTTTTTTTTCAACATTACACATGATTTGTTAGTTTTCACTGTATACTTGGTGGCTTGTTCAATATGATAGTTACATTCAAGTATAACTTACCCTGAAAATTAGAGTATAATCTTTTTTTTTTTTTTTTTTTTTTTTTTATTTTTTTTATTTAATAGCCTTTAATTTACAGGATATATACATGGGTAACTTTACAGCATTAACAATTGCCAAACCTCTTGTTCCAATTTTTCACCTCTTACCCCCCCCCACCCCCTCCCCTAAATGGCAGGATGACAAGTAGATGTTAAATATATTAAAATATAACTTAGATACACAATAAGTATACATGACCACAACATTATTTTGCTATACAAAAAGAATCAGACTCTGAATTATTGTACAATTAGCTTGTGAAGGAAATCAAAGATGCAGGTGTGCATAAATATAGGGACTGGGAATTCAATGTAATGGTTTTTAGTCATCTCCCAGAGTTCTTTTTTTGGGTATAGCTAGTTCAGTTCATTACTGCTCCATTAGAAATGATTTGGTTGATCTCGTTGCTGAGGATGGCCTGATCTATCAGGACTGGTCATCATCTAGTATTGTTGTTGAAGTATATAATGATCTCCTGGTCCTGCTCATTTCACTTAGCATCAGTTCGTGTAAGTCTTTCCAGGCCTTTCTGAAATCATCCTGTTGGTCATTTCTTACAGAACAGTAATATAACCTGGAAGAATTTATATGAATTGATGCAATGTGAAATGAACAGAATCAGGAGAACATTATACATATAATGAAGAATTGTGAATGATTCAGCTGTTCTCATCAATACAATGATCAAGGACAATCCTGAAGGGTTAATAATGAAGTATACTATCTGCTTCCAAAGAAAGAACTGAAATGGATTAAATACAGACACTTTTCTTTCATTCTTCTTTTATTCAAGTCTCATACAAAATGACTAATATGGAAATGTTTTACATGATTCCACATGTATAATCTATATTTCATTCTTTGCCATTTCAAAAAGGGGAGAAGAGAGGGATGAAGGGAGGGATAGAATTTGGAATTCAAAACTTTTTTTGAAAAAGGTTGAAAATTGTTTCATCATGTAATTGAGAAAAATACATATAAAAGGATAACCAGATATATTGTGAAATTGAATCTTCACAGTAATTTTAACATTTCCCTGTCTGACTGTACTCTTTGTGACTTCAGCAACCCTCTGACAAAGGGTACTGAATCAATTGGTCAGAAACTACCTACTTACTTTACAATAGGAAGATCAAAAGACTTAAACCTTTGTTGTCATTGAACAAGGTAAAAAGGTTAAATTTCAGCATATTTCAATTACAATAACTAGAGACTGAACTAGTTTTTATTCCATTCCCTCTATATTTTCTAGTGTTTCTTCACTTTCATGATTGTGCAAGTTTCTAAACTCCAAAGCCCAGGCCCTTTTATTTTTTCTACTATCAAATGGCAGTTTTGAGAAAACAAATCCAGGCCTGAATGTGTACTATAGGTTCTTTTTTTTTCTGTTTGGTTTTGTTTTGAACAGGAAGGGAGAAAGGTTTCATTTTTTTTCTTCATTCATACAGAAACCTAAATATTACAGAGCAAGTCCATGGTCGGGATAAAGAATTATTGTAGGGTAGGGGAAGAGGAAGATTGGAAAGAAATGCAGAAAGAGAGAGAGGAAAGTCTGCTAATCTATAATTAACAAAAGGTAAAAAGAGGGACCTTCTGAAATCCTAGCTTGAGGGCCCCCAATGAAACTTACATCACCAATTGTACCAGTTCCAATTCTAAACTCCTCTCTGGCTTACAGCCTGACTGAGGTTAAGATTTGTTAAATTATAAAAGAAATTAATAGGTATTTAGCAGGGCAGGGCATGTATGTTAAAAATTAAGCCAGGATGAAGGGAGAAGCAGTCTGATGAAAAGGGTCTCACCTCCTGTTCAGACCTAACTCTCTTATTTATATTCTGTATATGTTCTAATTTCCACTATATATATGTTTATATACATATATACACACATATTTTCTTTTAAACACTTCAATTCCTTGCTAAACAAATTCATATTCTCTAAATCATTCCCATTCAAATTGAGAAGACAGGGCCTTCATATGTAATAGTTTCATTGTGGGCTGTGTACCATCTATGTCTCTATGCATTTGTTCCCAAGGGGTTTGTTTCAACACTATTTTTTTCTCTCTTTGTATGGTGTTCTTGTTGCCAGTCAACTTATAATAGGGGGTGGGGAGCTCTACCCTGTGCTCAGAGACAAAGGACTCATTGCTTCTAAAAAGGTCATTGTAAAATGACTAAAGGAGAACATAGTCATTAAAACTACAGGAAGAATGCCCCCAGAAATGATGCTTTATAGAGACAAGCAGATTTGAACAGGGGAGAAATTTAATGATTCTTTGAACAACTGGAAGTCAATTCTATAATCAAAATCTGCTGATTGCAATTGCTTAAACACAGTGACCAGGATTAGGAGACTGGTCCAAGACTGAGTTATCTAAGATATATTTAATTTTACCTTTTCCCAAATTAACTCTTCTTGGTCCTACTAAATTCTAAGACTCATAGTAGTCACATGTGCTAGGAAAGAGATATGTTGATGGAGCCACTGAAATGGAGAAATGAAAATGGAAATTATAACATATGGAAAGACAGGAATCCAGCATCACACCACACACAGACAGGATGTTTAGATATTTGAAACTTTAAGAGGATTAAAAGAGGTATAGAAGTAGATAGTCATTTACTAGGTGTAGAACCTTGGCCAGCTGGATTCACTTATCTAGGGTCCTCAGTTTGCTCATCTGTAAAATGAACACATAGAACAGAAAGTAAGGTACGGATATGAGTCATACAACTATATAGTTTCTGAAGAATTAAAAATAAATAGCAGAAATCAAAGGAGAGGTCAATGGTAAGCAAAAGATGTCTGCGACATATTACATTTAAGAAATATTGAAGAACTAAAATAAGAGATGTCAAAATAAATGTTTTAATTATTTTTAAAAAGATAACAGGCTAGCCACAGAGTAAGAGCAAAGGATTTGAGACGGATAGGCTAAGTGTTCCATCGCCGCCCTTCTTATGTTCACAGAAAACAAGGAAGACCTCCATCATATAGAGTAACTCCCCACCCTTTAATGAACTTAAAGAAGGGCCCAGAAAAGTATTACACATGAGGGGCAGGTATGGATATGTTGTGATATATATTATTAGATATATCGACTATTCAAATCAATGAGATCACTGATCTATTTCAGTCTTAAACATTCTCTAATTCAATAACCCTAGCATGCTATGTAAGAGCATACTAGATGTATTGTTGTTAGTTATGTTTGAATCTTCATGACCCAATATGTGGTTTTCTTGGCAAAGATATTGCAATAATTTGCCATTTCCTTCTCCAATACATTTTAGACAAATAGAGGTAAAGTATCTTGTCCAGGATCAAAAAGCTTGGGAGTGTCTGAAGCTGTTTTTGAACTCAAGTCTTCCAGATTCCAGGCCTGACATTCTATCCACTAAACCACATCGCTGCCTCTGACAGCATAAAAAGTGGAAGCAGTCACAAATTGATGCTACTTGCTATGTGATGTTACTTAGGACACTGGATGAAAAAGCCCCTGATAGCAATATTTTTTACATGACAGGATTCATGCATGCCTTCTTGCTTCAGGATCCATGATTTCCATAGTGGCTGACACATAGGACAGGTATTATTGCCCATGTGAAATTCTCGGTTTGCTAATGCCCTCTTCCCATCCAAATTACTTCATATTTACTTTGTACATATGTAATATGTACATGTAATACATAGTATTATGACGCAGTATAGTCATATACTATGTATATGACATATAAGTAGTAATATGACGCAGTGAATAAATGAACTCTTGGAAGAAGGAATACTTAGGTTCAAGTTCTTTTCTAATACTATTGTCTATGTGATCCATGACTAGCAATTTGACATCCCTGAGCAACTCTCCACGTCTCTAGATTGCAGAACAGTTGCTTATCTGCATTATTAGAGTAATTTTCCTTGATGTGAGCTTCCTACATGGATGGAATCAAAGATCTAGACCAAAAAATGCCTTTGCATTTATGTCTTTGTGTGTATGTAGTATCTGTTTCATGTCTTTACCACAAAAATTCCTTCTCAGAGGATGACACCTCTTTATATAATTAGTACTTTGTAAGCTTTTAATAAATACTAATTGAATTGAATTAAATTGAATTGAACTGGATTGGTTGAATTCAACCTTTCTAGAAAGCAATAGAGGATCATGCAAGAAAAATTACTAAATTATTTCTATTCTCTAACCTAGAAATTCTAGTATTGAGACTATGCTCCAAGGATGTCATCTATTGTGAGAAAAGAAAACTTTTTAAAGCATTCTCTTTTTTTGGTAGCAATTTACACCTGAAACGTAAAGAGGTACTTAATGATTTGGGAATGGCTGAGCAATTTATGATATGTGAAAATAAGGGAATATTGCTATACCGTGATAAAAAACAAACATGAACAATTCAGTGAAACATGAGGAAAATTGAATGAATCATTGATAAGGTAAAAAAAAGTGCATTGCTTCTGAAATCAGAGGCCTTTGTACCACCTCTGACAATAATTACTTATGTGATTTTGGAAAAGTCATTTTAATCTTCTGTTGACTCAGTTTTCTCATCTATAAAATGAATGGATCAGACTAGATGACCTTCAAGGTTCCATTTAATTCTAGATCTATGGTCCTATGAAGAAAGATAAAACAAAATATAAATAAATATGTATGGAAATATAACTTTGATAACATAAATAAAGTCAATATAGAGTCAATAAAACAGGCTGAATGCAGTGTTGGTGTCTTAACAGCAATGTTAAAGGGCTGGCTCCTCCATTCTGTTAACAGTGGATTTTAAAGCTATCTTCCTGAAATGTACTTTGTAAAGAATTTGCTAGAAAACATCTATTGTATTAAGTCAAACTATATCTACAAATTTATTTTTTTTTTAATTGAAGAAAGTACTTAACCAGTGAGTTGTTTTTTGGGGCTTTTTCATAGCAAATAATTGGGATATTTATCAAATCTTTCTTTTTAAAATTAAAATAAATGAAAGAAAATACAGCATAAATTATAGTAGTGTAATACTTTAGCAACCCAGTAAATTGAATGGGTCCCAGTTTTAGGAATGTATGAATGATTAAAAAAAAAAAGGATCTTTAATATAAAATCCCTCATCCCTACAAATGCTACTCTGTAGACTCCTTGGTGCCTTGCAAATGACTAGTCCTTCACTAAAAATGGTAGTATGTTGCCATTGAAGTTAAAATAATGTAGAATAAAAAAGTTTGTAAATGGTCTTTGAAGTATCCTAAGACATTTGAGAAATATAAGATGAAAAGCCCAGTGGCCTCATTATATTCCAATTTTATTTCCTTTGTTCTTTATTACTATACATTTTTATCTTTAATATTTTTTATTCTGCTTGTAACAATTTTAGATTAGTTTTCTGTAAAGCAAATATATACATATGCGTTACATACATATATAGAGAGGCAATATTGCATAGTGAATAGGGCACTGCAGTTAAGATGAAGGTCTCCTCTCAGACAATTATTGTGTAGTCCTGGACAACTCATATAACCTTTCTGAGGCTCAGTTTCCCCATCTATAAAACTGATTTTAATACAAAACATCAACCTCACAGGTAAGAAATAAGTTAATATATAAAGTACTATATAAATATTGTTATTAACAATATTAGTATTAATAGTAGATAGATAGATAGATAGATAGACAGATGAATGTATATAACATTTGGGCACAAAGCACAAAAGCTACTTCTTATTTTGAATAAATTTGTGTAAGAAATAAACTAATATAGCTGGACCCAGGTCACATTTTAAATGTGTTTTACTTTCTGTTTCTTCATGAGGCCATTTTGTAGGAGTGATATAGCTGCTAGAGAGTTAATTTGTTCCATTCCAGAACTCCTGAATTTCAGCAGTAAGTTAAACTGATCAATTTGTAGTTTTATTACAAATAATAATTTGTTTATTATTTCTGTTTCAACAGGAAGAAACACAGTTGAATAAGTTTGCATCTGTGGCACTTAGGTGAAACTGGTTTGTAAAAAGTATTAGAATGGCAACGTAATATGTGTGGCCAATGGTTGGCCAAACTTTCTGACAAACTGATTTTCAAGCTTCTAAGAAACAATGGAGCTTTTAAAGTTTTTCAGACAGTAGTTTGGCAAGACCATGTGGCCTCCTCTGCCTTTTATCCTTATCTTTCAGCTTACCTTTGCTCTATGTTCTTTTCTTATTATATAAACTCCCTCAGTATAGAGACTATCTTGCTTCCTAGTGTTTGCATTCATAACACTTAGCACCAAGCTGGTACATAGGTAAATAATACATTCTCTCTCCATCTCCATCTCTGTGTATGTCTTTGTCTCTCTGTCTCTCTCTGTTTTCATGTGTCTCGATGTGTGTGTCTGTTTCTCTTTATGCCTCTGACTTTGTGTCTCTCTGGGTTTCTGGGTCTCTGTCACTCAGTTTTTCTCTTTGTCTCTCTTTCTGCGTCTGTACCCAATCACATTTGTGTATACATATATGTATATATGTGTGTACGTGATCTTGAGTTATTGAAAAAATTGAGTTATTGAAAAAAATATTAGTGCATTAAAGACTTTGGAATTGTTTTCTTACAATGACAGGTTGAGTCCTCAGAAAGCAGTTCTATTTCTCCCCTCTGTTTCCTAAGGGTAACCTAGAGAGACTGAAGAATAATTTTCCATTCTAGTATTACAATTCACAAGCCTCCACTGGAATACTTTCTTTCCCATGATCAATTGATGTGAATTTATCAGATAGTTCTAATTTGCTTTTGGATAGAGGTATTTATTAAATACTGTGATAATAGTAATTTATTAAGATATAATAAAAAGTTGGTATAATACTTCTCCCAAAAGTCAATAATATACTTTCCCAACAATAGAGTTTGGACTTCAAAGTAGGCTTAAACTTAGAACACATTAGCAAATGGATTAATTCATATCTTTTAAAAGCCTTTTTATTGACATCCTTAAGTTTTATAATCATCCCTGTATTTTTTGGTATGGCTCATTTAAAAGTCTTAAGGCTGCTTTTCTCAGTATATTGAGTTTGTCCTAAACTCTCATTGTAAATTCTTGTTATCTCTTTGGGGAATGTTGTTAGAATGTTAATAGTAACTAGAAAATCTTCCAGAACTTTCAATGTCCACAAGGTTGTCCTCTGATCAAGTGACAGGGCATGGGAAAGAGAGAAAACAAAAGGCTCTTTGCTCCTCCCTAGTAATTTCTTTGCATAGTTTTGGCTCATTCACCATTATGACATATATGTCCTAATCTGACTTACTCTTTCATAGAAGACAACCAAGGTGTAATCAAGGATCCTCAAACAATTTGTATCTCACTCCTTATCAAATGGCTTTCAATGATTTCTCACATCTAGTCTGATATGCTCAATTGATTGATTCAATAGAAGTGTTTTCTGAGTGGAGTGTATTGTTAATCAGATTGATTCAATAGTGAAGTTCTTATCAATGTTTATCCCATAAAAATAATAACTAAAGTATTTTATTAATTTCTTTTATTTAGATGCTGTGGAGTAAGTTGTTTGATTCAATCAACTCCCACTCTTAAATTAGAAAAAATATCTAACTTGTATAAAGCATGAAATAGTACTAAAAGCACATGTCTAGCCAGTTTTACTGTTATGAGTATCACTTGCCTCTGCCAATGTGAAAAGGTTAATTGCCACTTGAATAACTAAGTGACCTTATTTTCCTCTCTAGTTAAGAATGAAGAGATTTTTTAAAAATCAAGTGTATTGTAAGCAAGCAAAATACAATATTAACATTCAAAAAATAAATAAAAGCCCTGGGAAAGGTGCCAATGAACCTATATTCTAAATGTTTCTAAGATTCCTGTCTTTAAATGGCAATCAGGAAATTTAAATGGAATGATACAACTCAAATCAGTATACTGTACATTCCTATCAGGTATCAGATTGGTATGAGCACTGATCCTTCAATTTCATCAATAGAGAAAATTTTAAGATGAAGACACTTGACATACCAATACAATGAGCAGTTAACTTAGAGAAGTTAATCTTAGAGATTAAGTTAGAGAAGTTAACTAGCACACTGAGATTTGTCCAGGGTCACACAGCCAACATGTGTCAGAGTTAATTTGAACCCAGCTCTTCCTGATTCTGAGGTAATATTTCTGTTCACTCTAGCCAGGCAGCAATATCTTAATTCTTTATAGCTTATAAAGAACAACCTCTTGTTGTTATCCTCAGAACAACTCCTTGAATAAGTAGATGTTTCAGGAAATTTGGAAAAATTCAGATGATGGACAAATTTTGCATTTTTATCTATATATTTACTATCAAATAAGCATGTCTTCTCTCGCATTAATAGGATGCACATCCTAAACATAGTTCAATTCAATTGAATAAACATTTTTTGAGTATTTGTGTACAAATCATCCACTCCATATGAAACAATTATCTCCTAGGATTAAGCTCAAAACTCTTTTAAAAAATAATATCATTATGGGAACTGGAAACTAAGTGGATGCCCATTAGTTGGGTAATAAGTTACAAAATATGAATGTAATAGAATATGATTGTTCTATAAGAAATGATCAGCAGGATGATTTCAGAAATGCCTGGAGAAACTTATGTGAACTGATGCTAAGTGAAGTGAGTAGACCCAAGAGAACAATCTACACAGCAACAAGATGATGTGATGATCAACTGTGATAGACTTGGCTCTTTTCAATAATGAGGTGATTCAGGCCAATTCCAATAGATGGAAAAAGAAAGAGAACTATGGGGATTGAATATGGATCACAACATAGTATTTTCACTTTTTTGGTTTTTGTTTGCTTGATTTTCTTTCTTTCTCATTTTTTTTACTTTTTGATCTTATCTTCCTTGTGCAGCATGATAAATGTGGAAATATGTTTAGAAGAATTATGCCTATTTGACCTATATTGAATTACTTGCTATCTAGGGTTGGGGTGGAGAAAAGGAAGGAAGAAAAATTTGGAATACAAGGTTTTGCAAAGGTGAATATTGAAAACTATCTTTGCATATGTTTTGGGAATAAAAGCTATTATTAAATAATAATAATACTATCATTATGGAGAAAGCATTGAGTTTGGGAATTAGAAGACCTAAGATCTTGTCCAAGCTTTTGCTTCAACTGGATGTTTCACAAAGAATGGGGGCACAACTTACTACATGTGAGGTGCTGAACTAAGTATTTTACTATAATCATTTCATCTTACATTATGCTAAGCATGAGGGATGTAAAAAGAGGCAAAAGACATCCTTGCATTTAAAGAACTCATAATCTAATGGGGAAAACAATAAGTTAATACACATGTATAGACTAGCTATTAATAGCGTTAAATAGGAAATAAGAGAAAGGAGAATTAGAATTAAGAGGGAGTGGGAAAGGCTTCTGAAGAACATAATATTTTAGTTGAGTCTTAAAAGAAGTCAGGGAGCCAGCAGACAGATGAGGAGCATTCTAGGTATGGGGAATAATCAGAGGAAAAATCTAGAGCTAAGAGATGGAATGTCTTATTTGCAAAACAGCAAAGAGACCAATGTCAGTGAATCAAAGAATACATGGTGGAGGATTAAGTGTAAGAAGATAGGAAAGGAAGTAGCAGCGCAAACTGTGGAAAAAATTTAAAGGCCAAATGGAGGGGTTTATGTTGTGAAGTAAAAATTACAATACTTGACAGCAAATTGAATACATAAAATGAAGATAAGAGAAGAGTGGCGCATGATAGAAACTGTGAGCTGGGATGACTGGGGAAATAGTAGAGCTCTCAATAATAACAGGGAATTGGGGAAGAATAGAATTTGAGGGAAAGAATGCCCAAGAAAGCTAAGCAGATAAAATTGATTTATTGTATGTTAAAATCTATAGCTAATTGCAAATGAGTCTTTAAAAAGCCAATGAATTTTAACATGACAGATATTTATCAAGAAACTCCCTTGCAAAATGAATCTCTTCCCTTTTACATGACAGTTAATCAGTTGTTAGCAGAATAGAAGCAGGTATCCTTTAATTTTGTCAGTATGGTACAAGTGCCAACAATTGTAATCGACCAAAGATTTGTTGCCTTTCCATGGGGACTTTGTTTACACTGTTGTAATCATTGTTTGCTTTTTTCTTTTGAATCTACTGTCTTCAACTTGCTTCATTTCATGTAAATCTTCTATAAGGTACTGCCCTTTGTTATGTGGACATTTTGATTGTTGAAAGAAATGGCAAAAGTACATTTATGAAAGGAACACTGATAAAATCAGTTTGAGAAAAAAATGGCTAGTAAGAAAGCATAGATTGTTCTGAGGATTTCAAAACAAAACTGTTCTTTGGATAATAATACTGAGAGGAACTCAGTGTTTGAATGTTTGAATATAGAATACTGACTGAGTTGAAGTCTTCAAGTTGTTGTGGTTCATCTACTCATTTACATATGACTATTTTCAGAGATCTAAAGGTTATTCTAAATCAAATAACTGCTTGAGGATCATAAGATGATTTAAAGGCATACATCACAGAAATATGGGGTTTTTTGAGTTTCACATTATGTTAGAACTAAATCACAACTCAAAAAAAATATGATTTGAGATATTTGAAATCAAAAGAAGAGATTTAGGAGATGTCCAGATGCAGATAAAAGCAAGAGAAGAAATTGAGCATAAGAGAAGAAGCAATGAAAAATGTTTCTTATAGAAGATTAAATATAGGAGATGGTAGGAATGAAAATAATAGACATATTCTACAAGTAGGTATTCAGTATGATTAGAAAAGAGGTATTCCTTTGTTAAGAGTTATGAGATGAAATTTCTTTTTCTTTCTTTTTTTATTAATTTTATTAAAGCTTTTTATTTTTAAAACATATGCACGGATAATTTTTCAACATTGATCCTTGCATAGTCTTGTGTTCCACGTTTTCCAGTCCTTTCCCTCACTCCATCCTGTAGATGGCAAGTAATTCAATATATGTTATACACATTAAATCCAATATATGTAAAGATATTTATACAATTATCTTGCTGCACAAGAAAAAAATCAGATCAAAAGGAAAAGAAAAGGAATAAGAAAACAAAATGCAAATGAACAACAGAAAGAGTGAGAATGTTATATTATGATCCACACTCAATTCCTGCAGTCCTCTCTCTGGATGTAGATGGCTCTCTTCATCAAGAGATCATTGAAATTGATGAGATGAAATTTCATAGTCGTTTTTTTTTTTTTTTTTTTTGCTTCTGTTAGCTTTTATTGCCCTGAAGAGTTTTTGAGGAGGAAGAGATAGGAAAGACAGCCTTAATATCTGATTTGGCATGATCTATGATTATTGATGAAGAAATATGGCATTGTTGAAAGCTGATTGGTGAAAACAAAATCTCTTACTATTTGAAGAACTGGTTACTGAGCAAAACAAGCAGAAACAGGAATACACCGTACACACTAACAGCAAGAATGTGAAATAATCAACTGTGAAAGACTTGGTTCTCAGTGGTTCAATTATTCAAATCAATCCCAAAAGACGTGGGGCAGAAATTGCTATCTGCATTTAGAAAAAGAACTAAGGAGACTGAATGTAAATCAACAGATGCTATGTTCACTTCTGGTTTTTTTTTTTTTCTCTCTCCCATGGTTTTTCTTTTTTGCTCTGATTTTTCTCTCCCAACATGATTTATTAAACAATGTGTGTTAAAAATAAATATTTTTTTTTAATTTTTAAAAAAGGAAAAAAATTAAAGGAAGTGGCTGTATGGTCCTTTGCCTATAAAGAGCTTTAAATGGAGAAAATTCTCAAAGCATCAGAGAAAAATCTAAGAAGTTTAGCAGCTCTACTTTTATTTTTGCTTTGTTTTTTAACATTTTAAATAGTATTTTATTTTTCCAATTTCACATAAAAATAGTTTTTAATATTAATTTTTGTAAGACTTAAGGTTCCAATTTCTTTCTCCTTCTTTTCCTTATCTCCTCTCTCCCCAAGACAGCAAACAATCTGATATAGGTTACACAAGTGCAATCATTTTTAATATATTTTCTTATTATTTGTTGGGAAAAGAAAATCAGAACGGGGAAAACCATGATAAAAAAAAATACAAAAAGGTGAAAATAGTATGTTTTAATATGCAGATAGTCTCCATAGTACTTTCTCTAGATTTGAAATGCATTTCTCAAATCTATTGGAATTGACTTGGATCACTGCAGAGAAGTATTCCAAGAAGAGATCTGAGAAGAAATTATTGACAAAGAAATATGGTCTTTGTCTGAAAAGAACTAATTATCACACAATCTTGCTGTTAATACATACACTATTCTCCTGGTTCTGGTAATGTTACTCAGCATCAGTTCACGGAAGTATATCCAGGTTTTTCTGAAATTAGCCTTCTCATCATTTCTTTTTTTAATAGTATTTTATTTTCTCAAATGCATATAAAGAGAGTTTTCAACAATCATTTTTGCAATACTTTTTGTTCCAGATTTTCCTCTTCCTTTTCTTCACTTCCTCTTCCCCAAGATAGCAAGCAATCTTATATAGGTTAAAAATGTGCAATTCTTTTAAATATATTTCATCATTTGTCATATTGTGCAAGAAAAATCAGATTAAAACACGTGAGAAAGAAAACTAGCAAATAAACAAAAAAGGTAAAAATACTATGCTTCAATCCATATTCAGTCTCCATAGTTCTCCCTCTGAATGCAGATGACATTTTCCATCCTGAGTCTATTGGAATTGCCTTGCATCACTGCATTGTTGAGAAGCTGCTCATTTTTTCTTATGGAACTATAGTGTTCAATTACACTCACATACCATAACTTATTCAGCCACTTTTGAACAAATGGGCATCCATTCAATTTCCAATTCCTTGCCACCATAAAAAGAGCTGCTAGAAATATTTCTGCACATGTGAGTCCTATTTTCTTTTTTATAATTTTTTTTGGGATATGGATCTTGTAGTAGCACTTTGAGCATAGTTTCTCCTGAATTCTCCTGAATGGCTGGATCAGTTCACAAATCTATCACCAATGCATTAATGTCTCACTTTTCCCACATCCCCTCCAACATTTATCATATTTTCCTAGCATTTTAGCCAATCTGATAAGTGTGAAATTGTATCTCAGATTTGTTTTAATTTGCGTATCTCTAACCAATAGTGATAGATGAAGCAGTTTTCTATATTAAGAAAACTTTATTTGCCACTGAAATTGCTTAGCTTTTCACTGTCAGAGCCCTACCAAGAGTGGCTGTACACTAAAAGAGCTTGACATTATTTCAGCAATATGAGAGTAGCAAAAAAGATGGTCTTCCAGCAGAAACATTAAGACAAGCAAAGCATTCAGCAGATAATCAATTTTGTCCAATAACTGACTCATGGTACAAATTATTCTCTAAAGCCCAGCTCCTTAAACTGTAGTTTGTGATCTCATATAGGATCTTATAACTGAATGTGGAGGTTACAAAATTATGATTTATTATCAGTAAATGTTTGATTTGAATGCCTGTTTTATATACCTACAAACCCAGGGTCATGCCAAAAATTTCTCTAGTGAAAAGGGATGGCAAGTGAAAAAAGTTTAAGAAGTCTAGTTCTAAAGAGAATAAGGACATCCTGAATGACCCTAGCCATATGGATATTTGTACGTTCCTGTTAGTTTTCTACAAAGGCCGACCATGCTCCTATGGAAATTATGTGCATTGGTGGGAAAGTGAAATACAGATTTATATTCTTGGGCTCAAAGATCACTACAGACAGTGATTACTACAATCATGAAATTGAAAGATGTTTGCTCTTGAAAGATGCTTTCTCCTTGGAAGAAAAGCTATGGCAAATTTGGACAACATAGTTAAAAAAAAAAAAAAAAGCAGAAACATTTCTTTGCTGACAAAAATCCATATGGTAAAAACTATGGATTTTTTTCCAGTAGCAATGTTTGGTGGTAAGAGTTGGAATACAAGGAAAGCTGAGCACCACAACATCAATGCTTTTGAACTATGATATTGGAAAACACTTTTGAGAGCGATTTGAATAGCAAGGAGATCAAATCAGTCAATTCTTAAAGAAATTAATTCAGACTATTCATTTAGAAGCCAAATACTGAAGATGAAGTTTAAATACTTTGGCCACTTAATGAAAAATGGGATTCATTGAAAAAGATTGTAATATGGAAAAAGTTTGAAGGCAAAAGGAGAAGGCACAGAAGAGGTAGATAGTATCATGGAAGGAACAAATATAAATTTGGACAGACTTTGGGAGATAGTGGAGGATAGAAGGGTTTGACAACCATGGTATTATGAAGAGTAGAATGTGATTGAATTTCCCTGTTCTTTTCTAAAGCCTTTTCAATTGGATCTCTAATATTGTTATTCAACTGAAGATACGTTCTCCAAATTATCAATGATCACTTAATTAGCAAATCTAATGGACTTTTCTTATTTCTTTAAAATCCACTCAGAAAGATGATTAAAGTCACTTTGTGATTACTATGACTCAAGAAACTATAGTGGAAAATTGGAAAATTGCAGATTACATGTTCATATTATTTGGAAATTGAGTGCAAACATGAACCTGATTTTTATACCTCATAGGCAAAATCCCATTATGCCACATGAACTGGATGTCAAAAGAAGTACATGTCTGTGTTCTCTTTCATTCTGATTTTTTTTTCACCAGGAGCCCTGCACCTGGCTTACTAGTTCTGAGTTGGAAGTAATGGAAGAGAGACAACTCCTATATCTTGAGACATAGTCTGAGCCTTTTCTCTTTCCCTTCCTCTTTCTTTTCTTATTCATAGAAATGCCCAGAACATTTTATTAAGAGTATTATCATGGACATTTTATGTCTTCAAGAAAAATATTAATTGAATAGTCAATCACAATTGACATTTTTATTCATTAAACTTAAAAATTACTTAAATTTATTTTTTTTAAACAAACAACTTTAAAAAAAAAATACAGCACCAAATCTTATAATCCCTTGATCTTATGAGACACAAAATACCAAATTATTTCAAAGACATTAGAGTGTGGCTGAACACACTCAGAACATCATAAATACAAAATTATGCATTTATTTCTTCTTGGAGAAAAAAATAAATGAATATTTAACACCTTCAGTAAAATTGAATAGTATTAAAATACCATTTTCCTGAGACAAGAAACATAAGGATATCCACATATAAAATTTTAATATATCCTCAAATAAAATCACAAAATTCTGATCCACAAGCATAAAACACAAAGCTTTATTGTCATGAAGAATGTTTATGTCTGTGAAGTTGCTTCTAAGAATGTTTTTCTCATCAGACTACTAGAGGAGGCAGCCATATGTTGCCTCAGAATATATATACAAAAGAATGTTTTATAGGGAAGGAGGGTTGGAGGACAGAAATGAGTGACTGGTTCTTTGGAAAAAAACAGTGTTTTTTAAATTTTCTTCAAAATATTTATTTGACTGAAATTTGTCTTAAAATTAGATACACAGACATACAGAAGCACATGTGTGCTTCATTCTTCTCTTCTTTAAGTTACCTTTCAGAAATCAGGGAGATGCTTGATACACAAATGTAATTTACTGAGTAACAGTTATGTGATCCCAAATCATCAAAATAGACCCTAATGTGACAGATCTCCTATCCCGAAGATAGAATGATAAATTTAGAGGGAAAAGGGGCCTTAGAGTTGATCTAATTCTCCTTATTTATTTTGTCAATGAAGAAACAGGCCTAAAAAAGTATATGACTTTGCCCAAGGTCACAAATGTAGTAAATAAGAAATGTCAGATTTGGAAACAGGCTCTTTGATTCCAAGGTCCTATGGCATCTATAATTCTAAATGCTCTATAGCATCTCCAGGCTTCCCCTCCCCCCGTACTAAGAAGACCTCTAATTCACAGGAAGTCTTTCCATAATATCCCCAAATCACCATCTGATTTTTGTTTGAAAACTTCTATAAAGGGAAAACCCACAGCATACAAAGATAGCACGTAGTTCTAATTGTTAGAAAGTTGTTTTACATCAGTAGAATCTACATCTACTTCTTTGGTAACCCTACCACTTCTGTCTGAGACCAAGTAGAATCAGCCTAATTTCTCTTCTAGTGAATAAATAACTAGAGTTGGAGTCAAGACCTGAGTTCAAATTCCAACTCAGATATTTGCGGTATGGCCCTGAGGAAGTCACTTAGCTACTCTGAGATTAGGTTTCCTCATCTGTAAAAACTGTAGTTAATGATAGTGCCTATCCACAGGGCTATTTATGAGAATCAAAAGAGATAATGTACATAAATGTTAGATATTATTATAGTGATTCTATCTTTTTTCAATACTTTAAAATAAATACTATGTGTTCCCCTAAATCTCCAGAGTAGACATTCTTGACTCCTTGATCTTTGTAAGAAATGCTTTCCAAATGTTTTTACATTCAAGGGTTCTGATAAAGGCCTCATTTCTAAAATATATAGAGAACTGACTCAACTTTATAGGAATTCAAGTGATTCTCCAATTGATAAATGGTCAAGAGAAATGAACAGACAATTTTCTGATGAAGAAATTGAAACTATTTCTAGTCATATGAAAAGGTACTTTAGTCGCTATTGATCAGAAAAAGTGCAAATCAAGACAACTCTCTCAGATTGGTTAAGATCACAGGAAAAGATCTTAGTGTTTGAGGAGATATGGGAAAACTGGGACACTGATACATTGTTAGTAAAATTTGAATAGCTCCAACTATTCTGAAGAACAATATGGAACTATGCCCAAAGGGTTATAAAACTTTGATCCAGCAGTGTTTCTACTGTGCTTATATCCCAAAGAGATCTTAAAAGGGGGAAAGGGACCCACATGTGCAAAAATGTTTGTGGTGTATGAATGTTATGGAATATTATTGTTCTATAAGAAACGATCAGCAGGATGATTTCAAAGAGGCTTGGAGAGACTTACATGAACTGATGCTAAATGAAAGGAGCAGAACCAGATCACTGTACATGGCAACAACAAGACTAAAAAATGATTAATTCTGATAGACGTGGTTCTTTTTAACAATGAGATGATTCAGGCCAATTCTAATGATCTTGTGATGAAGAGAACCATCTACACCAGAGAGAGGACTGTGGGAAGTGAGGGTGGATAACAACATAGCATTTCACTCTTTTTGTTGTGGTTTGCTTAAATTTTATTTTCTTTCTTATTTTGGGTCCTTTTTGATCTGATTTTTCTTGTGCAGCAAGATAATTGTATAAATATGTATGCCGATTTGGATTCAATATATATTTTACCATATTTACCATATATTGTATTACTTGCCATCTAAGGGAGGGGTTGGGGAGAAAAGAGGGAACTTGGAACACAAGGTATTTCAAGAGTGAATGTTGAAAAATCATCTTTGCATATGTTTTGAAAATAAAAAACTTCAACTAAAAAAAGGAAAAAAAAGAAATGCTTTCCAGTACTCTTACTCTCTGACTTTGCTCTTCTTAAAATGCTCTGGAGTTTTAATATGTGTCCTAAATCAGAACTGAACACAGTATTTCAAATGATTGGGCTATGACTGGTAAAGAAGTATTATTCCCACTTCATTCCAGAAAGTGTGATACCATTAATCCAACTTCAGATTACATGGCCTTTGTTGTCATCCATATCATACTGGTAAATCATATAGTCATTGTAAATCATCCACTAAGATCCCCAGATTGTTTTTCACACTAGATATTATGTAGTAATACCATTTCATTCATCCTGTACTTGGGAGAGTTTTTTAAAATCCATTTGTCTTCATATTTACCTCTATTAAATTTTACCTTATTAAATTTGTCAAATCATTCTAGCCTGTTTTTTTCAGTTTCAATTATGATATTTAATCATATCATTCCCAGCTAAGTGTCTTCTGCTAACTTGATAAGCACACCATCTATGACTCCATCCAAGTCTGATAAAAATGTAGAACAGAACAAGATTTGAGATTTCACTAGGTAATTTTAGCTTGACATTAATGCATCATTCATCTTTGATTCAGGAAGGAACTGGTAATTCAACTAGTTCAAAAATCATTTCACTGTAAGGCTTGTGTTTTTCCACTTACAAAGACATGGCGAGATAATTTTTTTCAAATGCCTTCAAAGCCAGGTAATTATCATAAAAATAAATGAGATTTGTCTGGTGTTAACTGTTTTAAGATAGGTAAGTAGCACAGTGGATAGAGTGCTGGACCTAGAGTCAGGAAGACTCATCTTTATTAGTTCAAATCTAGTCTCAGACATTTACTAGCTGCATGACCCTGGGCAATACATTTAGCCTTGTTTGACTTGGTTTCTTCATTTGTAAAAAAAAAAAAAAGTTGGAGAAGGAAATGGTAAACCACTCCAATATCTTTGTCAAGAAAATCCTAAAAAGATCAGACAATTGAACAACAAACTTTTTTTTTAACATGCCAATGCTGATCTTCACTTCTTTTCTAAATACTCACAAAACCTTCCTTTAATAATGTGCTCTAGAATTCTGATAGGCAATTAAGTGAGATTTACTACCTATAGATGCAGAATTCTTTGAATTTTTGAAAACTGACATATTTGTCATCTCCAGTTCTGTGACACATCCCCTATTCTCCACATTTTTCTAGTATTACCAGTGGTCATTCAGCAATTGCATCCTTAAATTCTTTTTTGGAACCTTGGCATATAGTTTGTATGGATCTGATGATATGAATTTACTGAGGATAGCTTTATATTCTTATATTAAGCCCTAATTATCTTGAGTTCCCTCCCCCTAAAAATAATTTTGTTCTATATTTTCAAAGTAAAGGTCATTCTTTTTGATATAGGAAACAGAAGCAGTAGAAGAATTGGTTAGTCTGATCTTTTCTTTCTGATATCACCTTCTCATCTACCTAAAAGAATAATTTTATCACATTTATTTTCCTTTTATTTACTTGCTTATGATGTCCCTCCCCCCTTTTTTCTCCTGCAGCATTTAGTGCAAATCTCAGCCTTCTTATTGTGCCATCTTATTCTTCTTTATTGATTTTTTTAGTCAATATCTTTCCTTCTATCTTCTGCATATGTAAAAATCTCAATTGTTCTATTAGTTTCCACATCATTATCTTTAGATGCCTTCCTCCTTTTCTCCCTTATAATAATCATTTATCTTTGCTTTATTAAAATTTCATGTCTTGAGAGCATTATTTCTTCCTTAAATTTACTAAATCAGTAATGGTGTAGAACATGGCTTCTTAAACTTTTTCCACTCAAGACCCCCTTTCACCTGAGAAATTTTTACATGATCCTGGTTACATAGATATATAAATTAGGTGAACAAATCAAACATTTTACTGATATTAAATCATAATTTTATTACTACCATATTCAGTTATGAGACTCCAAACAGGGTCATGAGCCACAGTTTAAGAGCTGGGGTCTAAAAAAGTAACTTCAGGTCATACAAGAATACAGGGAATATTTTGACATTTTAAAAGCTATATCTTCTTTCTTACTCATATTCAACTAATAATAGCCAGGAAAAGTGACTCTAAACTAAGATTAGTTCTTTTCCTTTGGACCTTTAAACCTTGGCAGAAGATAACCTCCTAATTATGATAACTAATATAGGGGCCCCCTAATTTTAAACATTCTGGTTCAGCTGTAAATGAATTTAAGCTAAAATAAAAAGATAGACTAAGGAGATAAGGTCATTATTTTCCACCCTTCTCACCAGAATTCCTGTCTTATATCTATATCTATATCTGTCAGCAGTGAAACCTAAATGATATAATATGGCATTTTAGTTGTTGAAAACTTCAGTCTTCTTTTATTCTTCATAAGATTACATTTCTGCCCTATCTTCCCACACTTTCACAAGTGATGGATTCAACTTAAAAATTATGCTGGAAACTTAAAAAGTTATGTTATTTCAAAATTCCTAGTGAGATGTGATTTATTATATTTAAGAATGACATCTAAGACATGGAAGATATTTTTCATAACTCTTCTACAATACATTATATTATTACATTTTAAAAATAAACATCTGTATTCTTTCTCTCTCGGTTCCCTTACCTTCAATTAAAAAAGCAAGAAAAAAAAAATATTCCCTGTTATAAATATATATAACAAAGCAAAACAAATTCCCACATTAGCTACGTCCCCTCAAAATACATTTCAATTTGCATTCTAAATTCATCAACTCTTTTGTCAGGAGGTGAGTTGGTCATTGTTTACCCGAATTCCTGAGATTTCCCAAGTTGATTATCTTTATAATATTGTTATTATTGTATAAATTATTCTCCTGAGTCTTGTTGATTTTATTCTGCATCAGTTCCTACAAGTTTTTTTTCAAACTTCTCCGAAATTATCTTATAGCACAATAATACTATATCACATTTATATATCTTAACTTGTTCAATCATTCACCAGGTGATAGGTACCCCAAGTTCTTTGCCTCCACAGAAAGAATGGGTATAAATATTTTTGTACATATGGGTCCTTTTCCTTTTTCTTTGATCTCTAAGTCTAATATCCTTAGTAGAGATATTGCTGGGTCAAAGGATATGGACAGTTTTACCCCCTTTTGGGCAGAGTTCCAAATTGCTTTCCAGGATGGCTGAACGAGTTCCACCAACCGTGTATTGATATACATGTTTATCCACGGCTCCTGGAGTATTAATCATTTTCTCTTTTTGTCAGCTTTTCCAATCTCATGGATGGGAGCTGGAACCTCAGAGTTACTTTAATATTTATTTCTTTAATTAGTGATTTAGAATATTTTTAATGGTAATTGATAGCCTGAATTTTTTTCCTCTGAAAATAGCTTGTACATATTCTTTAATCATATATCAATTGGAGAATGACTTATTCCTATACATTTAAATCATTTCACTATTTTGTATTTATATCTTAGAAATGTGAACTTTAGCAGAGAAACTTCCTGCAAAGATTCTTTCTTTCTTACTTGCTTTATTTCTGATTTCAATTGTTAGTTTTATTTTTGCAAAAACATTAAAAATTAATATAAATAGTGTGGTCCATTTTACTTTCTGTGATCGTTTCTTCCTCTTTCTTGATCATGATCTCTTTCCCTTTCCATGTATCTGACAGGCAAATTCTAACTTGCTTTAATAATTTGTTTATGATCTCAGCCTTTATGTCTAAGTAATGCATCCATCTAGAACTTATTTTGGCATATGATATGAAATATTGGTTTTTACTTAGATTCTGTCAGATTCCTTTCTCATTTTCCCAACAGCTTTTGTCAATCTTTGAGTTATAACTCCAAAGCTGTGATCTTTGGGTTTATCAAAAATTGATCTATTGTGTTCATTTGTGTCTCTATTTTGTGTACTTAATCTGTTTAGGTTTAAGTTTACCTAATCTGTATTTTTTAACCAGTACCAAATCATTTTTATTATTACTGTTTTGTAGTGTAATTTGAAATCTTGTGTCTATTAAACTCTTTGTCTTCCCATTTTTATTTCTTTAATTCCTTTAATATTCTTGACCTTTTATTCCTCTAGATGAATTTGTTGGTATTTTTTTAGTTCATTAAATAATTCCTTGGTAATTTAATTGTTATAGCACTAAGTATGGTCATTTATAATATATTTGCTCAGCCTGCCTATGAGCAATTAAAATTCTTCTAATTATTTACACTAATCTAAATTCATGTAAAGTATTTTATAACTGTATTCATATAGTTTCTATATGTGTTTTAGCAGATGAACTATCTAAATATATTATATTTTCCATTATGACTTCAACTGAAATTTTAAATATCTTCCAGATAGATTTTGTTGTCAATATATATATATATACATACATATTAAAAATTTATATGAATCCATTTTATATCCTGCAACTTTACTAAAGTCATTAATTGTTTCAGCTAGTTTTTTAGTTTAAATTTTCACTAAGCCCTCTAGAGTTCTCTAAATAAACCATTTATATAACTATAAGAATCAATAATTTTGTTTCCTCTTTTCCTATGCCCTTTCCTCAATTTCCTTTTCTTGCCATTGCAACAATTTTTAGTACCATCATGAATAATAATGACAATTACAGAAAGGATATATTTTAGAGATTCACTAAATCTGTGGTACTTAACAACTCACAGCAATCAGAGAGCACTGACATTTGGGTAGAAATATGCCCTCTCTTCCAAATCTTTAAAGAACACTGCCTGCCCTCTTTTAACCTTTCCCCCTTAAAAATAAATAAATAAAGGTTTTTAATGCTTGTTCTGTTTGGTGCTGCAGTTCAGAGAGGTTTTTATCTAGCTTGAATCAGATCAACCCTGGAAGATGTGTTGAAGAAGGAAACAGACTTTTTCCTGTGTGGTGTCATTTCTAAATGCTTTCCATTCCAGAGTACTTGGGGTAAATTTGTTTAGTAATCCCTTCAGTCAACTGGCCTCCTGGGTTCTAAAAACAGTAGTGCTAACTATGAGGATTAAGAAAAATAACCTTCAAATGACTTTATACAAATAGTGATTTTCTGATTCCTTTAAGTTGGAAACATGTAGGATTTTTTCAAAGACAAGCTCTCACAAGCCTTAGATTTTTCCTGAACATTAAGAGAGAGACTGTTAGGTCTTCTGAGTGAACAACTTATAATAACTAGTTGACTTGGGGCTACTTTCTTTGACCAAAGTTCATGCCTCTATTCCCAAACACACCATTATTTCCCACACACACACTTTCTCACCCCCCCCCCCTCATTATGACAAAGATCTTTGAAAAAATCAAATGAACAAAGTAACCTGAAAAAATAAAACCTACCAAAACCCTTTCTATCTCTCTCAGAGGCACACATAACATATTGTTTAATATTTTCATATTCCCCTTCAGTAACTTTATCTAGTTTTAACACTCAAATGGCATTGAAATGTTTTTCTTCTTTCTCCTTTTCTTTTAAAATTTCTTCTTAGTAATAGTAAATAAATTTGCTGTTCTATAGCTATGAACTTTTTTTTTTCCTATGAGCCTTGTGAAGATTGTGTATTTTTAAATCGACAGGAGTCAGGAATTCAGGTTAGGGGAAAATCGTCAGTCTTTATTCTCAGTGAAGAAAGATCGGAGGTGGAAGAGAATCGGCGATAGCAATGTGTGCAGCTGAGTCAAGAAGCTAGCTCGACCAGCAGCCACACAACCAGCAGCTCGGAGTCTCGAACCCAGGCCCAATCTCCCCCAGCCTCTCTTCCTGTCTCTCTCTGCCTCCACCCACCAAAATCGTCATTTCCTATACAACACATCAGGACTTGTACGGAGAGTGGGCAGGGACCATTCTTTATCCAATCATGTATATTAATAGAGTATAGCCCAATTACTATTTAGCCTCACGTACTTGGGACCTCAGTGCATCAACTCAAGCCTCAGCCCATTACAGAGCCTAAAGGGTATTTTTTGCATTTTGTTTTGTTTTAAAGTAATAAGCCAATTTCAAACTTTATAATTTGTTTATATTTCAACCATTATGGATGTTTTGAGTTAATAATTGGAATGGATGGAGCAGAGTTTTGCTTCCTCAATCAGTATTTTTTTATTTGCCTTGATCTCACCATCAACACCTTCTCTGTCTCTGTCTCTGTCTCTGTCTCTGTCTCTCTCTCTCTCTTTGATTTCTTTTTTCTCTGATTCTGATGATCTTGTTTATATCAACTGCAGTAAGAGGTATTTCTAATACAGAAAACCTTACTCTAGAATCATTCTCTTTTTTGTTACTCTGCCCATTTTTCCTCCCTCCCCCTCATAGTTTTTCAAGTTATACATAAAGCTATCCAAAATGCTATGGACTTTTCCTCTAACTGTCCCTCTTATTTGTCCTTTATATAGCCTACTTTGTATATGTGTTTGCATGTTGTCTTCCCTATAAGATTGTAAGTTCCTTGAGGTCAGGAATTGTCTTTTGCCTCTTTTTTGTATCTGCAGGGCTTATCACGGTGCCTGGCACATAGTAAAAGTTTAGTAAGTGTTGATCAACTTATTGAAGTAGAGATTGTTTTGTCAATTTTCCCACCCTAGCAGTACTTCATATAGTTTTAAAAGAAACAAATCAAACCTTTTAAATAGACAGAGAGAAGAAATGGATGGGCAATAATTAACAAAATGTAATATTTTTAAAACAGAAATCCTTTGAGGGGAAAAATCTAAACTAACAGTACTTCTTTAGCCCTTCTCTTGATTTTACCTTCTGGGAAATAACAATTTTTAGTAACTTGAGTGGAATAGACACCTATACTTTTGGATGTTGGATAAAGTTCTAATTTCTCCTCTACCACTTTTATCACTTTCTTTAATTCTTCCAGGAATTCTTTTAAGACTTGGGTCCAATTAGCATTTTTCTTTTGCTTTGATTATAACTGCTTTCACATTTTGTCTTCTAAGTTTGTGTCTTGGTTTTCCCTGCCACCGTGGTGGTGGTTCCAGCTTTTTATGGTCAAATACCTTTTTGTTATTTTGGTTGTCTGATCATTTTTTTTCAGCTTATATCTGGACTTTGAACATTGGGCTTAGAGTCAAGATGACCTGAGTTCAAATTAATCCTCAGACACTGTTTGTTCCTGGGAAAATCACTTAAAATCTGTTTGCCTTGATTTTCTCAATCACAAAATGAGGGTAATAATTGCACCTACTTCCCTAAGTTGTTGTGAAGATCAGATTCATTTAGAATAGTGCCTGGAATGTAGTAGACACTTAATAAGTCTATGCTCCCTCTCTCCCAATCTTCTCTCCTTTCCTTTCCCTTCCTTATCTGCCTATCAGAACCTAAGCTTTTGACCAGAGTGAATGGGACTGATTGGATGAAGCATTTCTCAGTATTGTCACATGATTCCTGTTCTCAGAATTTTGGGACATTGGGAGGTAGTCATTTGATCTCTGGAGGAATGAACTTTGAACCTAAGATACAGGAAGTTGCAGGAAGTGACATAGCCTATGGGAGGTAGCCAACATTAGGGATCATTGGTCAAGAATGGCTACATCTTGTTAGTCTATCCAATGAGAAGGCTTGAGTTTTTTGCTTTTAAACATTGAAGAAGCTGGAAGCAGGCCAGGTTCCAAGAGCACATGGTAGGAGTTGGGATGGCTCCCAAGTGTGTGTCTGGGTCTCTCCTTGCAGGGATTAAATAAATGCTTTCTCTTTGTACCTGATGTCTCTGACTAGTTAATTGGATTGGGAAGGGGGTCTTGCACCCAGCACATCCCACACAAGAGTAATGTGGAAAAATGATACCCTTTCTCTATTTCTCTCCTGCCCTGTTGCTAATGTCCACTCCAATCGTTAACTCAAAGCATTATAATGGTTAAAATATAAAGTTGGAAAGTTTAATTGTATGTGTTTTTTAATTGTTCCTAAAATATTAATTTCTCTAGCAGTAACTGTACAGCATACTTTTCAAATACAATGTTGATTCTGTGCTAAAAGTGTTTTTAGAAATTTTTTTTAATTTCTCCTAAAATGTTATATGTTCCTCCTTAGTCTTTATAGATGCTATTATCTGTTTATCATATCAGAAGAGAGAAAAACAGTCATTTCAGAAGCAACCCAATTTCCAAAATGAAAAAGAAACCCAGATTTCTTTTTAAGTTTAAGAGTTATTATTGTGGAGAGAGAAGAAAAGAAAAACTGGGAGGAAAACAGGAATGGGATATTAAAAAAGAAAGAAGAATCCATGAAATTTTGCCAGATTCCACAAATGAAAATCACTGTTAGACTTCTTTTTAAAAAAACTATGTTGTTGTATTTAGCTTTTTGGGGGGCATAATTCATAGTTATAATTATAATGCTTTGGATTTACATATGTTTCATTTAGAAGATTCCTCATTTAATAGTTATTGTATTCCTATAATACCTAGGTATTCATGTTTAATGCTACTTATAGCTCCTTACAAGAACTAAACCATGCTGCTAGTTACTCTTTCCAAAAAGCATGCACCAACTTGTTGCAGCTGATACTAAGTTAAATAGGTCACTTAATAATAAGTAGCATTTATAAAGCATTTTAATGTTTAATGTATTTTACATATATTGCCCTCACAACAACACTAGGTGGTAGGTACAATTATTCCCATTTTACAAATGAGGCAGATAAATGTTAAATGACTTGCCTGGGGTCAATAATTAGTAAGTGTTTGAGGATGAATTAGAACCCAGATCTTCCTGACTTAAGTTCCAGCACTTTACCCACTGTGACTGAGCTGCTCTATGGGGGTGAGGAATTGAACTTCATGATCTTTAAGGTCCCTTCCAGAACCAGTATTTTATGACTCCAGGTTAATTTTTATAAAGTTACCATGAGATTTGTTAGTTTCACAGTGGATGTGGCAGTGTTATTTACCTTAGTAGTTTGAGAAGTCTAAAGCTAGTACATCACTTGCCTACATTGATACATTCTTTCTATGAAACTATCAACTATTATGACACAAGCTGCATTAACTTATCTTTTTCTTAAAACATATTTGGGAAAGGGGTCAGAAAACTGGTTAGGAATTTCAGGGGTCCCTTTGCTGGTATTTAGTGCAGCTGGCGCCGACTAGCAATTCTATTACCCAGAATCAGTTAAGGATTATAGTTCTTGGGCAAAAAAGTAGATCACAAGGAAAAAGGAACCCTGGTCATAGTTCCAAAGCAAAGAGGAGTATAATGCTTGTGGCTACAGAGGAACAAGAGACCTTCCTGGCTAAAGACCTGAATACAGAGCAGAAGAGCATGACCCCCACAGCTCCCTGAATCACAGCACCTTGGAAGCATGCAAAACTTGCAGACATCCAGAACTAGCTCTGAAGATAGCAGCACAAAATAGCCTGAAGCTTGGCACAGATGAGCCAGAAGCTCATTCCTAGGGAAGCAGAGTCCAACTTCAATATAAAATTCAAAGTCAAGATATAGACTGGAAAAATGAGTACACAGCAACAACAACTGCTACAACAACAACAAAGAACTTGACTATTAAAAGCTAGAACTGCCACTAGAATGGCAGGAAAAACCAAGACTACTTCAAAGAGAACAACGTGAAAACAGCTACAATCAAAACTTCAAAGAAAATGCTAATTGGGCTCAAGTCCAAAAAGAATTCCTGTGGAATCCTGGCAATTTAACTACTTTTAGTCTTAGCTACCACAACTGGAAATTAAGAATAATATTGGGAATGATAATTGGGATTGAGAATAATAATAGCACCTACCTCACAGGGTTGATGTGAGAATCAAATGAAATAATATGTGAAAATGCTTTCCTAATCCTAAATATTTGTTATCCTCTTCAGGGAATGGCAAGGTTTCTTAATGCCTTTAAGCTTCTCTGACTTTTAGGCTGATTTTTAGAATATTAATATTCTTCCACTTTTATTGTATGGCTATAAAATAATATAATCTTAAACAGAACTAATAAGAGTATCATGCAGAGCACAAGAGAGATTTACAGTGATGGGTCTGATCAGGTTGCAGTACATAAAAAATAAGTAATGACAAAGAACTGTAGAGAAAGATGTTAATAAAAAGATATATTATTATCAAAGAAGATGCCTTGGGTTATATAATGAAAGCAAGAGATAAAAGATGGATGGTTCATTTGATCTCCTAGTACCTTCAAGATAGCAAGAGAAAAAGAGGAATGCTTTTAACAAGTTAGATGGCAAGGATAGTAGCTAGTAAATTCCTTGTAACAGATTTGTGGGAAACCATGGACAAGAGTCAGACATATAGACAGATATGGATAGATTAAAACTTATATCATTGGTAAGCATATCCACAGTGATAAGATCCCAGATCCATTTGAGGCAGATAAAATGTCTAATGTAGTAGAAAGTATCAGAGAACCCATTGCTAACATAAATGAGTTTAGCAGAAAAACTGGAAATTATATATTAAATGTTTGCTAAAGCTAGATTGGAACCATGGGTTTCACCTGAGTGTCAAAATAGCATTTGTTAAATTCAGCAATACTATTTTGTCCAAAAAAGAAGTCATCCAAATACTGATAAAATTATGGATCTGTCAAAATATCAAAATAAAAGTCAGTCAGTAGAGATTTATTAAGCATGTACTTTATGTCAAGCACTATGTTAAATGGAGCAAGTAAAATGTTGCCTATGTCCTCAAAGAGTTCACATTCTGCTGGGAGAAGCAACATACAATGAACTATGTTGATGTAAGACAGTGTAAATGGAAGGTACTAGCAGAAGGCGGAATAGGGAAGGTTTCTGATAGAAAATAGACTTGTGTTGAGTCTTAAAGGAATCCAAGGAAGCTAAAAGGTAGTAGTAAAGAGGGAGAGCATTCCAGGAATATGGTCTGTTAGTACAAAGATAGAGGTAGAGATGGAGTATTGTGTGAAAGGAATAGAAAGTAGCTCAGTGGACTTGGTTTTCAGGGAAGTAAAATTTAATATTACAGAAAAAGTAGAAAGGGGTCAAGTTGTGAATGACTGAATGCCAAAAAAACTTTTCTGTTTGATTCAGGAAGTAATAGGGAGTCACTGGAGTTTATTGAATGAAGAAATATGACTAGATCAATACTCTAGTAAAAATCAATTTAACAGCTAAGTGGAGGATAGATTAGAGTTGGGAGAGACTTGAGTCAGAAGACCAATTAGAAAGCTATTGTAGGTCTGAGTGTCTACAGAGTAGAGAAGGGGGCAATATGGAGGAAATATTGCAAAGGCTGAAAGTACGGAACTTGGCAAATAATTGAATATGTAATATAAGAGAGAATGAGGAGTTGAATGATGAACCTAGTTTGTGAGCCAGATAAGTAGAAGGTGTATTACACCTTCAAAAGTAACAGAAAAGTTAGGAAGACTGGATGGTCTTGTGGGAAAGATAATAAATTTAGTTTGGACATATTAACTTTAAGATGTTTATGAGATGTTTATGTTTAAGATGTTTATAAGTTTGAAGTGTCCAATAAACACTTGGGGATACAAGACTGGAGGGGAAATAAGTTAAAATCTGACAAATAGACCTGAAAATCCTCTGAATAAAGATGATAATTGAATCTTTGGGAGCTGATGAGATCACTAAGAGAAGTTGTATAGAAGTAGAGAAGAACATTTCCAAAGACAAAGCATTGCAAGATTCTCATGCTTAGAACAAGACCTGAATGAAGAGCCGGCAAAAGAAACTGAGAAGAAACAGTCAAACAGATAGAAAGAAAACCAGGTGAAAACAGTGTCTAAAAAACCCCCAACAATCTAGAGAGAAGAGAACATAAAAGATAAGAAAGTAATAATATCAAAGGCTGAAGAGAGGTCAAGATGTATGAGCATTGAGGAAAGGTCATGAAATTTGTCTCTTAAAAAGTTATTAATGACTTTGGAGAGGGCAAACATTTATGTTGAATGATAATTTAGGGAGCCAGACTACAGAGAATAAGAAGAAAGTGATTTGAGTTAGCCACTTATTAGCTCTGTGGCTCTGGGCAAGTCACTTAGAATTTTCTGCCTCATTTTCCTCATCAATAAATGAAGAAGACAATGGCACCTACCTTATAGGTGTTTTGTGAGGTATAAATAAGATAATATATGTAATATATGTAAGGCATATGTCATATAAGTGACATTTATTAAACTTTTTACATGGCTGTGGATTAGGTTTTAGAGACAGAAGAAAAAAGATTTTATTCTGAAATCTGAATGAATATTGGGGACTTATGACTAGAAGATGCAATAGTGGCAAAGCTTCTTAGACATTTGGTTTCATCTTTTTAGAGGTGAGTTCCAACTCTCTGTAAGCAGATGCAGAAGGGAATGTTTTATTATTCCACTGGAGTTCTGGAGTAGAACCAATTTGCTTCACACACCCTGCTTTTCTAATTCATGGTTAGTTTCTGAAACCTTTTGTGAGCCCTTAGAGTCCACTGGAGAATAAATAAAAAGTCTCTTAAGGTTTAATCATCCCCAGAAAAAAGCAATGTACAACAGGGAAGAAGGTCACAGAAGGTCAAGAGGAATCAGGAGGGAAAAGCGCCTTTCATGGGGCATTGCAAATGTTTGCTTTAAATAAGTATTTAAAAAGTCAAGATCTTGAAAGAAGCCATATGCCTCCATTATCAAACCAATTAGTCTGGTTCATCTGAGATTTACTCAGAAGACTAGGTCTTTCCAGCCTCCTAAAAGGCAAGGAATAGAAACTTATGAGTCTGGTATGATCATAATGGCCTAAGTGTGGTACAAAGGAATGATTATTGGAAGAAGGGATTTACTTGGAGAACACAAGAAAGGCTTATTCAGAAAGAGCATTTATGGCATGCTTTCCATAAATTATTTGCATTTTCACAGTGATTTTTCTGTAAGCATTTTAAGGATTGTTTTCTCTTATTCTTCTCCACATTCTGGTCATTTAGCTACAAAGTAAGATTAGTTTTCCATCATATAAATATAAAATGGAATAATCAAATACAATTAGAGCTTTTACCCATTTCATAAACCCAGAGATGCATTACTATAATGTCTACAGAAATAATTGGATGAGAAACGTAATAGAAGTCAACATGTCTGAATGATTACAACATATGTTCCACAGTGCTGGTCTTCTCTACATAGCAAAGATTTAAAAGCACTGGTATAATCATTCCTGAACAAGGGATGCTGTCAAGGAATGGACCCATATTCTTATATTTCTGTATTAATTGGATGTTACCTTGCAACAAGAACTACAGAGTATGAGAGTAATTCTTCTTGTATAGAATCTCTGGCACTCCCAATGTTGTGATGATAACAATTATGGTGTCATCACTTAAAAGATTTTATTCAAGTGCTAACCTGAAGGACCAAATGTGAGCAAAGAATCCAGAATTTCTATCATGTACCAAACCACATACTGTATAGTACAGTGTCTTTGTAGTGATTATATTTGAAGTCAGAGGGCTTGAGTTTAGATTCTAGTTCTGATACTACTTGTGTTAGCTTGGGCAAATACCAAATATCTTTGGCTATCATTCTCCAAATCAGTAAAATGAGAGAGTTATATTAGATGACCTTTGAATTCTAAAATCCTATGAACTTATTTTATTCAGAAATTATTTTTAAAGTAGATGGAGTTTTAGAACATAAAAACCATTAGTATAGGACCTTTTCTTTTAAATCTTCAATTTAAAAAGTTTTATTGCTTATCTATTTTTTGCATAGTGAAGCACAAACTCTTAAAATGAAGCACAGAGATTCTGGAATTATTTTCTCAACTCTTGGGTCATATCACCAGAGCTTGATTAGCTACTTTTCCCTTTCAAAGTTATAGAAATAACTTTGAGGAATTAGAGGGTCTAATATGATTGCTCCTATCAATTGTGTTCTACCTAATATTTTTCTATCAGTTAATAGGTCCCTGATATAATGTAATCAATTAACACCAATTAGCTTTTAGGAAGGGATATTGTACTTTGGAGGATAGCAAGGACATAAGTACAACAACTTCCTAAATTGAGAACAAATATTTCTCCATTACTTCAAGCCCTAAATAGTGTGGACTCGTATTTAAAGTGGTGGTTAGAAAACATTCTCCCCACCAAATTCACCTCTGGACATGGCATAGCCAGTGTATGTCACATCCTTGCTTGGAAGTCACTTTGCATAAGCTATGCATTAACTGGACTGGTCCAAACAGATGACTCCTTGAAGCTACTGCTGCTACCACTGACAGGATCTTACAACCTTTTGATATAACCCTCTCTGTTTTATCCCTGATATTTATTCACCTAAGATCAGGAAAGAATAAACACAACACAGACAACTGGCCATGGTTCATGGTCAATGGCAGCCAGTTATGTGGAATCATCAATAGAGCTATTTCTCCCTACAACTGAAGACATACAGCAGTTCTTGCCTTACCTGCTACTAAGGAAGAGAGATTTTTCAGCTATCTGAGCTTTTTATATATATATATGCTCAGTTCCAGCTCAACATACAATTAAAAAGGTTTTTCATTACCATGCAGTGAGCTGACAGGGACCATTAGAGAACATTTGTACATTCTCTGAAGCAAGGAGGGAGAGGGCACCTCCATCAAACATCCCTGAAAGCAGGCAAACCAATTTGTCATTTGTATATTATACATTATTAAGGACTGAAATCTCAATGACCAATAACCCTATTACATATTCCAGCCCTTCCACAAAAATATCAAAATCATAAAAACCCCTACTTTGAATTTTTCCTTGTATAAAATTATTTAACACCTTTCTCCAAAAGTGTTCATATTTTCAGGGAGTACAACATTATATTGCTTCATGAACTTTGAAATTCCTTTATTTGATCATAATCTTTTGTCATTTTTTCTCTCCCTCTGTCTTGAATCTTCTAAACCTGTTGTTTTCATTATGACTTCTATCTAAACCAACTGTACCTTAGGCTTTTCTCCAGGCTATCAATTCTACACTTCCTTTATCCATCTTGACCCCTTGGTGAACTAGTTTAGCTCTACAAGATCTTCTCTTGAGAAAGAACTCTGGGAGATGACTAAAAACCATTACATTGAATTCCCAATCCCTATATTTATGCCCACCTGCATTTTTGATTTCCTTCACAAGCTAATTGTACAATATTTCAGAGTCTGATTCTTTTTGTACAGCAAAATAATGTTTTGGTCATGTATACTTATTGTGTATCTAATTTACATTTTAATGTATTTAACATCTACTGGTCATCTTGCCATCTGGGGGAGGGGGTGGGGGGTGGGAGGTGAAAAATTGGAACAAGAGGTTTGGCAATTGTTGATGCTGTAAAGTTACCCATGCATATAACCTGTAAATAAAAGGCTATTAAATTAAAAAAAAAAAAAAGATCTTCTCTTGAGTCCTTTGGTCCCTTACCTGTCATCAATCTTATCCTGCTTCAGCCTTGGATAACTCCCACCATTTGTTGCCCTTCCTCTTATTTCAATCATGATGAATGAAACTGGAGAAAATCATGAAACTATATTCACTATGTCCCCTACCAATTTAATGTTACACAGTTTCAACTAGGCCCTTATTGTTGAAAGACAATAGTTATATACTTCTATAATTAGATCACTATCTAACTCAACACATTACCTTTTCCAAACCTCCTTATTCCTTCTCAAATTTTCATTGGCTTTCCTTTCCATCCTCTTCTTGGTTAAGAACTTCACTGTTAAAAAAACAATTGAGGGCATTCACTAAAAGCTTATTGCCTTGCAACTTCATTATTCAATTGAAATTGTTCTTTCTAATAAGTTACCAATGGCCTCTGAATTGTCCAGTCTAATGGCTTTTCCCCAATTTTCATCTGTCTTGTCCTCACTGCAGCTTTCTATACAACTGAATATTGATATTCTCTTATCTTATCATAAATGCATGATTTGTGAGACTACTTATTCCTAGTTCTCCTCTTATCTTCTTTTGCTGAATTTCCATCCACATCTATCTATAAAGTAATACAGATGTTGTTGACATAACATTAAATCTGTAATTTATTAGTATTACCATTTTTATTTTATTAACATGGCTCAATTTTCAACAACAAATGGCTTTCCAATTATTCCTTTCTCTTAATTTTCATAGTGTTTTGTAATTATGTAAGTCCTTAGTATGTCTTTATATTTTAATTTCCAGATATTTTCTGCATTTGTAGCTATGTTAAATAGGAATTTCCTTTTCTATTACTTCCAACTTGGTTTTGTTAGTACTATAAATGCTGATAAATTTTGCCCCACCACAAGGATATTTTAAGTATACATTGATTTGAATTTTAGATAAATGCAATGGGAATAAGAGTTTATTCTGGTATTTAACACTGCAAATGGCTTCTTCATAATTAAATTGCTTCCCTTTTGGGAAAAAATCACCTAACTTTATTTAACACTTACTTAATATAAGACTTAAAGGATATGAAGTGGCTATCAATAATTAGCTTATTCTGAAGATTTGTATATTGCAGAGACATAAAGGAAAACTTCACTAGCAAATATCAAAATCTGACATCAACACTGACAGTTTCTGACTACAAAGGACCAATTATCTTGTGACTAATTCAATATAAGATAAGACAAAGAGGAGAGAGGAGAATAAAGAAAGAAAGGGACACAGAGGTAAAGGTATTAGCTTGGCATTTTTCAGCAATATAAATGGAATTATGCACAAAAGTCATAATAATTGGTCCCTCCATCCTAGATCTGGGGCTCTAGTATCTAGTATCAATTTTTGTCTGGTCACTGTCTCTAAAGTGTGGAGCAGTGGGAAGAGCTCTGCTTTGAGAATCAGATGCACTGAATTCAAAAGCCAACTCTGTTATTTACTAGTTTTTTTAAGTGAAATCATCTCAACTCCTGATCCTTAGTTATATAATCAGAAATGAATAGGTTAGATATTTGAATTCTAAAAGACCTTCTAGTTCTATATTTTAGAACTTTGGACAAAGGCTAACTGGCATGCCATAAGAAACATCATCTATTAGATCCATGTCATCAGTGAGAAAGTTGGAGAAGAATTCCAGGCTAAGAACCTGGAGCTCTTGACTTCCAGATAAGGATTCAGTCTATGGAACAACATATCAATCTGAATAACAGGTGAAGACAGAAAAGGGATTTACATACTATATTTCCTCTCTCAAAGGCAAGTTCAATCAGTTTACCATCAGTCTGGAAGAACTTTTGGTCAATGGAAGAAATTCCAAGAATAAGTGTTTTTCACACCATTGGACATGATCTATACTGTTATTTCTGATGTGGATTAGTAATTTACTTATGCAATGTGATGTAGTAAAAAGAACATTAGATAAATTCAATAAGTCAACAAGGATAGAGGTAATAAGGCAGCACAGTGGATAGAGTGATAGACCTATAGTCAGGACGATTTGCATTCAAATCCAGCTTTGGATTTACTACCTGTATGACTCTAGGTAATTCACTTTATACCTGTCTACCTCAGTTTCCCCCTGTAAACTGTATTATTATTATTATTATTATTCAGTTATTTCAATCATGTCCAACTCTTCATTACCCCATTTTTGGGTTTTCTTGGCAAAGATACTGGAATGATTTGCCATTTATTGTTCCAGTTCCAGATAAAAAACTTGAGGCAAATAAGGTGAAGTGACTTGCCTAGAGTCATACAGCTAATGTCTATGGCCAGATCTGAACATATATGAAGATGAGTCTTCCTATTCCAAACCTAGTATTCTATCTACTCTGCCCTTTATCTGCCTTCTATAAATTGTAAAAATTCCCACTTCTGTAAAATAAGGACAATAATAGCATTTATCTGCCAGGGTTTTGTGAGGATAAATAAAGATATTTGTAAAGCACTTTGCTAATCTTAAAATGTTACATGAATGCTTGCTACTACTCTTATTACTGTTATTATTAAAATACCTCCTATGTGCTAGACATTGTCCTAGGTGCTGAAGAAATAAAGAATAAACAATCCTTAATCATAAGTTACATTCTAATATGGGGGAAAGTACATATGAAAATATATGCAAGCTAAATATTAAATTAATTAACACAAATCTCTCTACAAAGTCGTTGAAAGTAAGGTAGTTTGGAAGGAAGAGAATGGGAGGAGGGATCAACAAAGGCTATATACAGAAGGCGGTGCTTCAGCTGCACAGTTTTAAAGGAAGAGAGAGAAAGAGAGACAGGCAGACACACAGAGACAGAGTTTATGACATGAAGGTAAGGGTGCAGTGCATTATGGAAATGTCAGAAAGCCAGAACAAAGGCATCCTAACATTATTGATTTGCTGATATATATTTAATAATCAAATATCTTGGGGAGGGTATATTTTTATGTTTAATCAGCTTTATTAATACTTTCTCAACACTTAAGTCTAAACAATGAACAAAACAATAAATCAACTATTTTTGTGTAGCATGACAAATATGAAAATATGTTTAGAAGAATTACATGTTTGACCTATATCAGATTGCTTGCTATCTTGAGGAGGAGGGAGAAGTGTTGTGATATGGGAGCCATCTGCCAGTGGCTTCTGGAGATCTAACTCAGACCTGTAGAATAGATCTCTTCATGTAAGAGGAATGAGGATGATGAGGATGATGAGGATGATGAGGATGATGAGGATGATGAGGATGATGAGGATGATGAGGATGATGAGGATGATGAGGAAAGGAGACTGAGAGGCCTATTCTCTGACCTCTCTACTGAGAGGCAGTTGCGTTGTCTAACCTCTCTCCTCTTCCCTCTGCCTCCAATTTATTTCATTCCCAGTTCACAAGTAGCACCTGTGTCAGTAAAGGCTGCTTTGCAATTCTTTCAGATGTTATGATTCACAGCTGTGGAGGCTCTCAGAGAATTGACCTGCCCCTTCACTTAGGCATGGTCCTTAACAGAAAAGGGCAGAGAGGGAGAAAGGTTTGGAATATAAGGTTTTGCAAAGACGAATGTTGAAACTATCACTTCACGTATTTGGAAAAATAAAATACAATTTTAAGAAATGACAATTTCTTCAGAAAATAATAAATCAAACCCTGATTTGTTGTTTTTGCCAATTTCTGAGGCATAAATATTCACATGGAAAAATTTAATCAGTTCTGGTAAACTGGTTAGAATTGGCTCTAGCACAACTAGATTAGTAAATAGACTATCACTAATTAGTTGATTGAACATAGGAATGAAGTCACTTTACCAATCTGGGCCTGGATTTTCTCATCTATGAAATAAAAGAGTTGGATTAGAAAATTCTTAGAATACCTTTCAATTCAAACATTCTTTATTTAAATTATACATTCATTAAAAGCTGCTCTCTACTTCTTATCAATTCTGATGTATTTCTGAAGGAATAAAAAAAAATAATAGGTTTTAGTTCTTAGTGGAGCCCAAGAGGCTTACAGAACCTCACTATGATATGCAACTGGTGTCACAGTGGGGGACAATGCTGGACCAGAAAGACCTAAATTCAAATCTACCCATTGTGTGATCACAGTAACATTTATAAAATGAGAATATTGATAGTATCTGCCTCCCAGAGTTTTGTGAGGATTAAATGAGATCTTTGTTAAAGCACTCTAAAAATGCTTATTTCTGTCACTGTTATCCTTTTCCATAATTATAGGACTGAATGGATTCCCAGGGCATCTATATCCCAAATAAAAGATAATTTAAATTAAAACATTCCCCTAGACCCACTCTGTTTTGGAACTATAGCCAAAGATTGTTTTTAGAATTTGATTGATTTCTAGAGACAGAAGTTTTCCATTCCCTGTACCACTTAACCCAGCGATGTTATTCTCACTGAGAAAGCTTGAAGCCATGTTGCATTCTAGGAAACAGAAAGCATTTGTGATCTCCAGTTATGAATAGTAACTTTTATTTAGAATAGTAACTATTTTCCACTACATAATCAGTATTTTTCATGAAAGCTGTGTATCTATGGATCAGCATGAAGCCGTAGTATCAAATCCAAACAGTAGCCACTAAACCATATATGATATCTGTATGGATCACATATTGACTTGTAAAACCACATATTAATATTATCTATGTTCTATCATATTTTTATTTAATTTGTCAAATGTTTCTCAGTTACATTTTAATCAGTTTCTTACAAAAGAATAATTTCATGTATTTGGTAAATATACACCATAATACTCAGAAAGTTTTTTTTTTTTTAAAGGTACCTTTAATTACAGTTTAAGCACCAATATTTGTTGAAAAGAATGAGGATTTTCAGAAATTCCATGAAAAAAGTTATGAGAATTTTCAAATTACATCAGCATTGATTTTAACATTTACTGACTTTAAGCAAAAATACCCACTTCTGGAAAGTTCTAACCATTAGGAAACTATTCTTAAGCTAAATCTTTCTCTATATTTTAACCCATTGCTCCAATCCTACTCTCTGATGCCACTTTCACTGTCAGGAAGGTGGTCCAATGCAAAATCAATATCTAAGAGAGAATCCCTATAAATGGCAATCTTTCAGATGTAGATAACTGTGTTAAAAGGGTCAAATCACAGAATAATGCAGAGCCTCCTCTATGAGATCTGTAATCATCCAAAATCTTTCAGCCTAGCTATCTACACATGAAAAATTAAGTGGATTTAAAAATTCCCTATTATCCAAATGTGAATGATTTTGCTTTTCTCAGTAGTCCAATGAGCCACAACTACTCTGAAGGACTAATGATAAAAATCCTATCCTTACCCAGAGATAGAACTGATTGTGTCTGGATACAGATTGATGCATTCTCTCTTTCTCTGTCTCTTTCTTTTTAACAATTCTTCTTGAGGGTTTTTATTTTCATTATAGTAAGAGATCTGTGTTTTCTTTCACAACGACTTTTATGGAATTGTTTTGCATAACTTTACATGTGGTTTCTTTATTGTGGGTGGGGGACTCAAATTTAAAAAATAAACGTAAACAATTATTTTGAATGTAACTGGGGGAAAATATTAAATAAATAAATAAATTTAAAATCAGTTTATCACTTAACAAATAATTGAAATTAAAAATAAAATAATTGTAGACAAAAATAATTTTATGTTTATGATTGTGGTTATTTTTCAATTTGATAAGGAAATTTGGCATTTCAGAATTTGCAGATAATATCTATGGTCCATCCCTCCTGCCACTAATCTCATGCCTAAGTGGCTATTTTTTATCATGAAAGCTCTCCTACCTACAAGCTAATTAAAGAAATCTAAGTTGTATAAGGGGAGGGAAGGATGGGGGAGATTGTTTGCCCACACTCCCAAGTGAGGAGAAAGCAAAGCCCTGAGCATTCCTTGTTTTCTTATCAGAGAGGGAAATCCTGATGATTGTTACCTGAAGTATTATTTACCAATCTGTTTGCTTCACTATGAATTCATAGTAATTCTTTCTTTAAAACTCCTTCAAGGAAAAGGGTCATTTGTTTAACCCAGAAAGAAAATAAATCATCATGCATGCTCTAAAGTGATGACAGACTTAGGGAATGCAGGTGCCTTCTGGACATTAATAACCAACCTTGGTTGATTAAAAAAAAGATACTGACACTAATTTTTAATAGCTCGGAAAAGCTCATCAGTACTAGTATACTCCTGCTTCTTCCCACCACTTTTTCACTTTATCTTATGCTATTTGCTGGCCTCTGTCTCTCAAGGACAAATATCATGAATTAATGTTTATGGTTCATAATAGTCACAAGTAAGAGAATGTTTCCTCAAATTAATAATTAAAATAATAATCCCAGAGTAGGATGCTATTACATGGAATAGCAGATTATGCTTACTGAAGAAGACAGGAAAATATCTCCAGCAGACATGATGTTGAAAAACAAGAAGTTTGGGAAATGGAACAGTGATTTTTCTGACTGACTAGAAGCTATTTCTCAAACTGAATTAGTTCAATCTTTTAGTTGAATTTTTAATGTGGAAGTACTAGAATCAGATAATTATACACTTTCAAGCTAGAAGAGAGATTAGATGTCATTTAATTTAACCCCATTATTTTGTCAATGATGCACTTCAGCTTTCCAGTGAAGGACTGAAAGAATTTATACTCAGGGGTCACACTCTAACAATCAATGATTGCCTTTACTGGACCATTAATTTATTTTTAAAGCTTTTTATTTTCAAAATATATGCATAGATAGTTTTCACCATTCACCCTTGAAAAACCTTGTGTTCCAATTTTTTTCTCCCTTCCTTCCCTGCAATCTCTCCCTTAGACAGAAAGTAATCCAATATATGTTAAACATGTGCATTTTTTCTATATATATTTCCACAATTGTCATGCTGTATAAGAAAAATGAGATCACAAAGGAAAAAAATGAGAAAAAACAAGCAAGCAACAATAAAAAAGTGAAAATACTATGCTGTGATCCACACTTAGTCCCCCCAGTCCTCTCTCTCCATCAGAATACAGATAGCTCTCTCCATTACCAGTCCAATGGCACTACTCTGAATCACCTCACTATTGAAAAGAGCCATATCCATCAGAATTGATTATCATATAATCTTGTTGCTGTGTATAATGTACACTTGGTTCTATTCACTTCACTTAGCATCAGTTCACGTAAATCTCTCCATGCCTTTCTGAAATCATCTGGACCATTAATTTAAGAAAAAGCACTATGGTTATATATCCTCTATGAGGGAGGAAGGGAGGAAGAGAAAGGAAAGCTTCCATATAACATAAGACATCAATGTACAATTTTGAAAGACATATTGTATATTTGCATTTGTATGTACATGTGCGTATACACACAAATACATTATCTATCTATCTATATCTATAAATAACTTGAAGTATAGATTTATAGCTATATGTGTCTTATGTGTATATTTCACATATACACATGGGGAGGGATGTGTATATGTGTATATTTTTACAGGGATGGAGAGGAAGGATGGACTAGAGAAGCCTGACCTGAAAGCCAAGAGATCACACTCTTTTAGTATTTTCTAGTTCACTGTTTTCTCATCTCTGAATAGAATTTATTTGCCAATTTATTCATCTTGCAATGAGTTCATATAAATACTTGCAGTTCTAAGGAAAATCTTTTAAACAAAGCTTTGGATTGGCTACACTATGTTTTCTCCAAACAGTAATAATAAATATACATTCCAGAAGTTATTCAGTGTATAAAGCTGTTAATATCATGTAAAGGATATTCCTTCTACCATAAAGGAAATGCTTAAAACATAAAAAACTTAGAAGTACTGATTGACAAATATTGAATACATTCATTGAACTATAGAAAAGACCCATATTGCTCTCTGAATGAATTTTTATTTAAAATTCAATTACCACATTTACTGGGAAGGGATATATTCAGAAATTAAGATTTTTTTAATAAACAAAAGATATTTTTAAAAATTACTTAACTTTATTAGTTGATATGATAAAGATAAACTTTTAAAATAGCTTTTTATTTTTCCATATACATGCAAAAATAGTTTTCAACATTCACCTTTGCACAACCTTGTTTTTTAAATTTTTTTTTACCTTCCTCCTCCACACCCTTCCATAAACAATGTTACTTAATGTAAGTTAAACATGTGCAATTCTTCTAACTATATTTCCATATTTGTTATGCCACATAATAAAAACAGATCAAAAGGTTAGGGAAAAAAACACAAGGAAAAAAATAAGAAGCAAACAGCCACAACAAAAAAGTGAAAATACTAAGCTTTGAAATACATTCAGCCTGAAGGCCCTGTCTGAATGAGGATGGTACTTTTCATCACACGTCTATTGTAATTGCCTTGAATTACCTCATTGTTGAAAAGAGATGTCTTATCACAGTTGATCATCATATAATCTTGTTATTGTTATGTACAATGCTTTTTTGGTTCTACTCTCTTCACTTAGCATCAGTTCATGCAAGTCTTTCAAGGTTTTTCTGAAATCAGCATGCTCATCATTTCTTATAGAACAATAATATCCCATTATATTCATATTCCATAACATTCATATACCATAACTTATTCATTCATTCCCAAATGGATGGACATCTATTCAATTTCTAGTTCCTTGTCACTAAAGAAAGAGTATATATAAACATTTTTCTTTTTCCTTTTTTATGATGTCTTTGGGAAACAGAGCCAATAGAGACACGGCTGGATCAAGGGGTAGGCACGTTTGATAACCTTTTGCACATAGTTTCAAATTGCTCTGCAGAGTTGGTTGGATCAATTCACAACTCCACCAACAATGCATTAGTGTTCCAGTTTTCTCACATCCCCTTCAACATCTATCATTTTCCTTTTTTTTTTTTTTTTTTTTTGACATACTAGCCATTCTGAGAAGTGTAGTGGTACTTCAGCATTGTCTTAATTTCCATTTCTCTAATCAATAGTGATTTAGAGTATTTTTTCATATGACTAAAACTGACATTAATTTCATCATCTGAAAATTGTTCATCTCCTTTGACTATTTATCAATTGGGGAAAGGCTTGTATTTTTATAAATTATCTCTATATATTTTGGAAATGAGGCCTTTAGCCTGGAGAGACTTACACAAACTGATGCTGAGTGAAACAAGCAGGCCCAGGAGATCATTATGTACTTCAACAACAATATTATATGATGACCAATTCTGATGGACCTGGCCATCCTCAGCAATGAGATGAACCAAATCAGTTCCAATGGAGCAGTAATGAACTGAACCAGCTATGCCCAGCGAAAGAACTCTGGGAGATAACTAAGAACCATTACATTGAATTCCCAATTCCTATATTTTTGCCTGCCTGCATTTTGGATTTTTTTCACAGGCTAATTGTACAATATTTCAGAGTCCAATTCTTTTTGTACAGCAAAATAACGGTTTGGTCATGTATACTTATTGTGTATCTAATTTATACTTTAATATATTTAACATCTACTGCTCATTCTGACATCTGGGGGGGGGTAGGGAGAAGGAGGGGGAAAATTGGAACAAGAGGTTTGGCAATTGTCAATACTGTAAAGTTACATACATATAACCTGTAAATAAAAGGTTATTAAAATAAAAATAAATAAATAAAAATAAAAAATAAAAAAAAAAAGAAATAAGGCCTTTATCTGAAACATTGGATATAAAATATTTTTCCCAACTTTCTTCTTCCCTTCTAATTTTGGCTGCATTGGTTTTGTCTGTATAATTTTTTTAATTTAATGTATTCAAAATTATCCATTTTACATTTTTTAAATTTAATGTAATCAAAATTATCCATTTTACATTTCATAATGTTCTCTAGTTCTTTTTTGGACATAAATTCCTTCCTTCTCCATAGATCTGAGAGGTTAGCTATCCCTTGTTCTGATAATTTTCTTATAGTATCACCCTTTATATCTAAATCATTTTGATCTTATTTTAGTATAGGGTGTTATATGTTGATCAACGCTTAGTTTCTGCCATACTATTTTCCAGTTTTCCCAGCAATTTTTTTCAATTAGTGAGTTCTTATCCCAGAAGCTAGAGTCTTTGGGTCTGTCAAATACTAGATTACTATAGTTATTGACTATTATGTCTTGTGAACCTAATCTTTTCCATTGATTGGCTATATTTCTTATCTAGGACTAAATGGTCTTAATGACCACCTCTTTATAATATAATTTTAGGTCTGGTACAAGTAGGCCATCTTTACATTGTTTTTTCATTAATTCCCTTGAAATTCTTGACTTTTTGTTATTCCAGATGAGTTTTGTTATTATTTTTTCTAACTCTATTAAGTATTTTTTTTCTGCTATTTGATTGGTATACTTAATATACCAAGTAAATTGGTAATCAACTTCTGAATAAGTAGATTAATTTAGGTAGAATTGCCATTTTTATTACATTAGCTCCATCTATCCATGAGTACTTGATATTCTTTCAGTTGTGAAACTCTAACTTTATTTATGTGAAAACTGCTTTGTGTTCAAATAGCTACTGGCTTTATCAGTTTTTGTCAAATAATTACCTGGAAGACTCTCAAATATTTTATATTATCAATTATTCTAAATAGAATTTTTCTTTCTATCAATTGTTGCTGAATTTTTTGATAATATATAGAAATGCCATGGTTTTATTGGGGTTTATTTTATATTCTGCAACTTTGTTAAAGTTATTGTTACTTATAGGTTTTTTTAGTTGATTCTCTAGGATTCTCTAGGAACACCATAATATCATCTGCAACAAGTGATAATTTTGTTTCCTCATTACCTACTCTAATTCTTTCAATTTTTTCTTCTTTTATTGCTAAAGTTAACATTTCTAATACAATACTGAATAGTAGCAGTGATAATAGGCAACCTTGTTTCATCCCTAATCTTATTGTGAATGCTTCTAGTTTATCTCCATTGCATAGTTTTAGATTTAGATTAAATCATAGATTTAGATAAAACTTGCTGATAGATATATGTTACTGATCATTTTAAGGAAAAATGCATTTATTATTGATTACTAGTGTTTTTTAATAGGAATAGATGTTTGATTTTATCAAATGCTTTTTCTGCATCAATTGATATAATCATACTATTTCTGTTAGTTTGATTATTGATAGGATCAATTATGCTGATAGCTTTCCTGATATTGGACAGACCTCTCCGAAAGTCCTTCCAAGATATCTTAAACTGGAAAATTTTACACTCTGAATGTTTGTGAATTCTGTCATTCCTAAATCATTCAGAGGCTTGATCTGGTGTTGATTCTGAGGGAAGCCAGGAAGAACTCAGGTAATCTCCTGTCTACTATCTACCATCTTGGCTCTGCCCCTCAAGACAGACTTTTAAAAACAAAAATTAATGATGATAATTCAGATAAGTAAAAACCTGGCAAATAGAATGAATCATTCAAAACCTGAAGAGATTGTTTATTGCTGTTTACTATTTATAAACAATAGTGCATGTGAATAACAACTTCACCATCCAAGCCCAATGCCAACTAGAGTGCTGCCTTTCTTTGAAATCCCTTTCCTTTCTGTTGTTGAGTCAGATTGTTACATTGAATACCTTCATTTCAGGTAAGGCTGTGTTTTGATAGTGAATGTAAAGTTCTTTGTGAGAACAGCACTTCCCAGAAGCAAGCCCTGTCTTTCATCCCAGAAAAGAACAAAACATGCTGCCTTCACAAAGCACCAGGAAGAATTTGAAGTCATCCTACTCTAACTGTGAATGACATATACCTCAATTTGTTGGTAAACTTGAATATTAACTTGAATAAACTTGAAAATGCTACAGTAACAAGTGAGTTGCATTTTCTAATCCACCCTAGTGAGGGGAAGAAAAACATCACCTTTCTTTCTAATTTTTTATACTGTTTTACACAGAGAGACAGTAAGAGTACAGCAAGTAGAGATTTGTCCTCTATCATGGGAAGGTTTGCCTCTGACACAGGCTGTGACCCAGACAAACTGTTGTAGAGGAGGCATCAGCCTGAATTTTGCAGAATTTCCTCACCTCGAAGTTCCCCATACCCACAAAAAAGAAAGTTTATCAATCAAGAAGTATTTATTAGGCATCACCATGTGCCAGACATTGTTCTAGGCCCTGAGATTACAAGTAAAAGGAAGGAAATAATCTTCATTTTCAAATGGTTTCCATTCTAATAGGATAAACAACAAGTAATATCAACATATATGACCTGAATCCATAAAGACACATAAACAAGCAATTAAATACAAGATGGTTTGGAAAAAATAACACTAGTGACTTGGTGGAAAACAAAATTTTCATAGACATTTGAGTTTTATCTTAAAGGAAAAGAGGACTTTTAAGAGAGAGTACATTCCAAGTATGTGAGATGGTCAGTGCAAAGGCATAGAGATTAATAGAGAATATCCTTGTATAAAGGACAGAGAGAATTGTGCAACAGTAAAATTATAAAACCAGATAGCATCCATTTGGAGGCATCTAGTCAGTACAGTGGATAGCTTGTGGGAGTCAGGAAGACTCATCTTCCCAAGTTCAAATCTGGCCTCAGACACTAGCTGTGTGACCCTGTACAAATCAAATTAGCTTTCTTCCCTCAATTTTTTCATCTGTAAAAATTAACTGGAGAAGGAAATGGGAAACCATTCCAGTATTTTTGCCAAGAAAACCCTGGATGAGATCACAAAGAGTTGTCTATGACTGGAACAACAATAACAACAGCATTCATTCTAAATATCTATAAGCAGTGTTCAAATTATGCTCATATTGCTTAAAATATTCATTATTTGCTAGTAAGAATTGTTGTACTACTAAGTAGTTCTTTTAAAATAGAAAAATCACATGGTTTTTAATTTTAGTAGTTTCTTTTTGTCAAGTTCACATCTGCAAAATATTCACTCCAGATGAGACAATTTCATGTAGCAAATTCATCTCAACTAATGTCTTCTTGGCATCATAGATGACTTTCTTGGAATCTTGGGAACCTATAGCACACTAAGGTGAATACTAGTAGCACAAAAATATTCTTCATTTTAAATGCTTGTGTTTTGAAACCAGATGTTGGCTGAATACTAAATGCATATGAAAGAAGAGGGCTCAAAGAGATTCCAGGGTGGAAACTAAAAACTCCTGATATTTAAAATCCTATGTTCTGAGGGCAATTCCAATTCTTAAAATAGCTGATGCCTATGTCATCTATTTTTTTTAATTCAGTCTGGTTATAAATGTAAACTTATTTATGTGAGGAATTATGAGGTTGATGAAAAGAAAAGGAGATATAAGGACCAATGACATGACTTAGGACTGGTTCATTAGGAACTCAACATGATTGAGTGAGAATAATTCATTCTCTTCACTAATTAATGAGTGATCATGTATCTACACTGATATCATTTTAAGGGGGAAATTACGGAATCACAAAGTTTGGGGGTAGGGAAAGAGCTCACTGACCACCTATACAAAAAATGCAATCCAAGCACACACACACAAAAAAAAGGCCCCACTTTAACTTACCCAACAAATGATTGCTCGATTTCTGCTTGAAAATGTTTACAGAGAGGGAATTCATCACTTCTAAAGGAAGAACATTCCACTCTCAGAAAGCTTAATTGTTAGATTTTTACTGGATTTCATTTGTGTGCTTGCTATAATTTAAAGGTGCAAGTGAAAAATTTTATTAATTCTATGAAATAAAACATCAATCTTCTAGTTTGTGTCTTTTGGATTGGAAGGGGTGTGTGTGTGTGGTATGTGTGTGTGTGTGTATGTGTGTATGTGTTTGTGTGTGTGTGTGTAATGTCATGGTCCTCTTTGAAAATGAAGGGCAAGGACAACAATGACATATGATTGTTGTGTGTATTTTGGATGTCTCAAAAATGAGTGCAGTTTTAAATTCGCTGCCCTAAGACTTTTGCGATATTTTCTATATATTGTTTTAAAGTTTATAAAGCACTCTATATATTTTATCTCATTTATATGGCACAACAATCCTTTGAAGTTAAGCAAGGAGTTATGCTAGAATATGTGTATCCCTCATTGAAGGGATTTCTAGCTACAAATACAACTTTCTTCTATCTGAGGTAGATACCACAGGGATTCCTTACTACCCAAAGTAAGTAATATAGGAATGCTTATCCCCACTTTATTAAGGACAATAGATCCAGACTAAGAATGGATGTTGGACAAGTAACCCAATTCATATCCCTTACTTAAAAATGAGGAAATTGAGGCTCAGAGAGGCCACAGAGCTAATAAAAAGCAGAAGTAGTATTCTAGCTCTTTCAAGACTGCAGATCCAAATAAAATTATCTGCTCATGGAAGTTGCATTACTTCTGACTTTCAGATGCTTATTCTTAGTTTTTTTGTTTTTCTTTTTTCCTTTTAGATTTTTTTAGATTAAAAAAAATAGAAGAGTTGGAATAGAGATGAGATCGTCTTAAGTATAATGTGATAAGAGGAAGATAATTACTTCTAGACTGAAAGGACTTGGATACAAATCTGATACTTACTAACTGTATGACTTTGGGTAAGTAAGAACTTCTCTGATTTTCAGATGTCTCATCTGCAAAACTGTGTGTGTTTTGGGGGTGGCAGGGATAGAAGAATTGGATTGTAGGCAGTTGAAGAACTTGGGAAGATGAGTCTACCTGACTCCCACAAGCTATCCACTGTACTGACTAGATGCCTCCCAATCTATGATCCTATGATCTGAGTCGATCATATGGTAGTGGGTCCAAAGGTCCACTGTCCATATGATTGCATTCCCAATGAAATTTCTCAACCTATTTTTTGTTTTCCCAACCTGTTTTATTTTGTTTTTTGGTTGTGATAATTGTAGCTCCTGTGCTTCTGGAACATCATATTCCAAGTGCTCTGATCCTTTAATGTGGAAGCTGCTAAATCTTATGTGATAGTTCCATGATATTTGAATTGTTTCTTTCTGGCTCCTTTCAATATTTTCTCCTTGACTTGGGAATTCTGGAATTTGACTGTAATATTCCTGGGAGTTTTAATTTGGGATTTCTTTCAGGTGGTAAAAAGTGGACTTCAAGGTTACTATAATGAAAAGGCAAAAAAGTCTGCTGGACAAAAAAAGCAAAAGGCATTTGCTGTCAGTAGATGGAAATTTAAAAGGATGGCTTGAGAGTTAAAAGAATAAATGACCTTATCTCCTTTACTTGTTTTTTTATTTTAGCTATAATTCATTGCTAACTGGAGAAGATCCTGAGAACTTCCAACCTAAGTTAAAGTACTATCTAGGACAACGGGCTGTGATCTTAATTCCAAAGAATAGAGTTAAAAAATTAGCAATGGGAGTATGCTACCAAACTTTTGTTAGCTAGCTCTGGCTTGGCTATCATTATGAGCTGTCAACTTGCCTTCTTTACCAGGGAAAGGTTTCATATTCACCACTGCCTAGAATATTTAAAGTGACTATAAAAATGTATTCTAGTTTACTTGAGAAGTTCCCAAGCCAGCCAAGTGTATTTCTACTTGGCTCTATTCCCAATACTCCAGATTATTCTACCTTGCCCTCCCTCCATTTCAAATGTTGTTGTTGTTTTTAATGTGTTGTCTTCCTCCATTAGAATGGAAGCTCCTTTAGATTAAGAATTGGCTTTCTTTTCCTTTTCTTTGTATTTCCAGCACTTGGCAAAGGGTCTGGCATACAGTAAGTGTTAATAAATGCTCTCTCTTTTTAAAAATTTCCATCTTCTTATATTTTAACTAGCTCTCTATCTAGTTCTAAGCCCATACTCATTCCTTTTCTAAGTCAGTACAATATATTTAAACTTATACTCCAATAGAAACACTGAATCACTTCCATGCCATTCAATTATGGTAAGACTTCAGTGGAGTATTATTTTCATCATCTAATACCATATACAAGCTGATTTTCATTTCATTTTCTTTAAGTTCTGACCTAATTTCATCTAGTTCTTGCATAGTATTGGATCATAGAATAATAGATTTAGATCTGGAAAAGTCTTTAGGATCCAAAATACTCATTTTGGGTAGATGCCCATCAATCAGGGAATGGTAAATAAAAGTAATGGAATGTTATTGTTCTATTAAAAAAAAATATGAACAAGCTGATTTTAGAAAGGCCTGGAAAGATTTACACAACCTGATGTTGAGCAAAAAAAGCAGAAGCAGGAACACATTATATACAATAACAGCAAGATTATGCAGTGATCAACCATGAAAAACTTGGTTCTTCTCAATGATTCAAGACAATCCCAATAAACTTTGAATAGAAAATATCATCTACATCCAGAAAAGAGAACTATGGCGACTAAAAGTATCAGCATATACTATGTTTACTTTCATTTTTCTGGTTTTTTCTCTCATAGCTTTTCCCTTTTCTTCTGATTTATCTCTTCCAAAATAATTCCTAAAGAATGCGTTTTTTAAAAAGTTTATATACATGAATAACCAGAAAAAAATGAAACAATTAAAAAAAAGTACTCATTTTACAAATGACACTGAGAATGAAAGAGGTTAAATGACTTTCCCCAAAGTCACATGGGTAGTAAATGGCTGAGCCAGGGAAGATTTTTCTTATATCAAAGAAGTCATCCATGTGACTCAAAGCTAAGTCCATATCAAAATATAGATTTTTTTTCCTATGTATGTCAACACTGACCTATTTATAGAGCTCCATCAAGAAGCATTCAATGGTTCTATACATGTATCTTTAGTGATTAATCACCTGGTATTCAATAAACAATAATAATGTGAATATAAATGAATATTTGGTTTTTTATTCAATGGAATAATGGAAACAACAATGTACTAGGGGTCATCCCATTTGGCTGGCGGTTCCAATCTGCTTCTAATTGGTGTGGCCTAGGCTAAATTATTTTGGGGCAGTCCCTGAAATTTTTCCTGGCACTGTTCCCACACATGTAAAATGAAGACATTAGACCAGATAATAGTTGATAACCTTTCCAGTTCTAATATTTCATCAAACTACTCAAGTACTGAGGAACAATGAACCAACTTTATTTTACAAAATAATACATTTAACTTTGGTTTCTACTTAAGCATTTATCAGTTAAGTTGAGATAAATAGTTGAGGGGAGGGAAAATCTACCTCAAACAAGTAAACAATAAATCATTCCCGTAAAGGTCAACATCAAGCCCTAAGGCAGAACTGTCATTTATCAAAAAATCTGTTTAGAAATCAATACACCTTTGAAAGCACCAGGTTAGGCATATGTTTCTCCAGCATTTGATTTGTAGACCCAGGGTAAACAGGTCTGCAGAACAAAAACACGTGCAGTAATTATCTAGCACATAAGCACCATGGTAGCCTGTCTAACATTCAGCAGTATCCACTGATATCCAGGCAAACACAAAGTCAGTTCAAAGCATGTCTCAAGAGCCTACTCATGGTAGACAGGCTAGGATTTGAAGTGTGTATTTGCTGGATTTTTTTTTCTTAATGTAATTTTGGCTTCTATTCCCAAATGCCCAGGCTCTCTAATGATTACAAATTGCCAGAGTTTTCTTAGGAATTTAAGATAGCAATTCAAAAAATCCCATCTACAAATTTTATTTAAAATTAAATGATAGTGTTAACTGGAAGAGCCTTGAAGAAACTAAACCCAAATATTTTTTTTTTTTTTTTTTTATTTTTTTTTTTTTTTTTTTTTTTTTTTTTTTTTTTTTTTTAATAGCCTTTTATTTACAGGATATATGCATGGGTAACTTTATGGCATTGACCCAAATATTTTTAAAGAAAATTTTATGACATTCTGCCAGGATATGAGGAATCATTTGGTTTGTCCCAAACATTATAAGACTAATTTTTTATCAATTTTTATTATTTTAACCTCATTGAACAAAATTGACATTTCTCAAATTACTTGATTCATAAAATGTATGTTTATTTTTGGTTGGTCTGATAATGTAATGGGCTGAAGTTTGAGTTGATGCACTTAGGTCCCAAGTACATGAGGCTAAATAGTAATTGGGCTATACTCTATTAATATACATGATTGGATAAAGAATGGTCCCCGCCCACTCTCTGTGCAAGTCCTGATGTGTTGTACAGGAAATGACGATTTTGGTGGGTGGAGGCAGAGAGAGGAACAGGAAGAGAAGCTGGGAGAGATTGGGCCTGGGTTCGAGACTCCGAGCTGCTGGTTGTGTGGCTGCTGGTCGAGCTAGCTTCTTGACTCAGCTGCACACATTGCTATTGCCGATTCTCTTCCGCCTCCGATCCTTCTTCACTGAGAATAAAGACTGGCGATTTTCCCCTAACCTGAACTCTGGACTATTTTAAAATTTTTAATTTTAAAAATTTGATTTTAAAAATCACTGCTGATTTTAAAAATACACGGCCTTCACATGATAATAGCCTAATATTCAAGAAAATTGGAGAATTATTTTTCAACCAGTTCTTTACAAGACATTTTCCTTTGTGTTCCTATTTCCCCTATTATTTTAGGAATTTTATGAAGGGATCAAATTAAGTTATCTCCAAAGTCTCTTGCAGATATAACATTTTATCATTTTATTTATTCTCTCTTAGTTCAGTTCATCATAACTAAAAGCCTAAATGGACACATTGATAGATGATTCAGTGTGTTGAAAAGAAAACTTAGAGTTACAGAAGACCTGAGTTTGAGCCTTTCTATTTGTTAACTGTCACCCTAGAGAAGACATTTCATCTCTCACAGATAGTTCCTTCATCTGTAGATGGGGATTATAATCCTTGCAGTGAAACTGGAATATGGTAGAGAATATACTAGTCTTGAAGACAGGAAGTTTTGAAAGATTTTCTAACAATACTTATATGACCCTATTATATGTAGTTTTCTAGAGTAAATTCACCAAGATGTAAATGAGTTGCCAGTTAAATATTTCAGATTGGATATCCCAAAGACATCTCACTCTCAACATGTTCAAAATAGTATCTATTACTATTTTCCCCAAAAAAACTCCCACTTTCTATGAAAGACAACATTATTCTCCAATTTTCTAGTCTCCAGCTTTGTAATTTCAGTTGACCAAGTTCTAATAAATATATACAAGTCAAGACATCACCTTGTGACGTCATTGGTCCTCTTTGAAAATGAAGAATGAATAACCACAAACCTCAGCATTATCCTGTACTGTAATCCTTAACCCACATATCTAGGGAGTTGCCAAATTGCAACATTTCTACCTTCACAATATATTCCACATCTGATTTCTTTTCTCTACTCAAAGACTTTCATACTACTTTGTGGATAAAATGACTGAACTAGGAACAAAAAGAATAATATGTTTGTATATGTCAAAAATTAGATCACAAAAAGTTATTTTGTTCACTATGAATTCTATTTATAATCATACATTTTTACATTTTGTAATTGTTGCTCTATACAAAATGGTGAATCACTAATTTTTACAAATATCAGTCATATTAGTCATGTGGGTAATGTCATTTTTTTGTGTTTAAAAAATCTCTGAGTGAAAGTTTTCATGGTTAGAGCCATTGTCGATGGGAACTGATCGATAACTTCCCAACTTTGATGTCTAAAACCTGTTTCACACCAATTGGCTGACATCCCTCCCCATTTCATTTACCAATACTTCACTTTGCTAAGGAATCCAAGACATAATATCCTTGTCAACAAAAAACTACTTAATTGACTGTTGCTAAAATGATCCTTAAATTAAAGTTTTTGTTTCTGTAATGAGTAATTTGCATGAACTAGGAGTATTGTGGGGTAGTTGATGCATTCCTGCAAGAAAGCATCAAGGGACTTGATTCCAAAATCAGTGGCTGGAAGAGATGCAAAATCCCTCCCTTCTTTGTAATGAAAGTGCCTATATTCTCCAAAAATATTTTACAGTTTATTGGTCTCTATAAATCAAACTAACTCCTGCTCTGCTATTCAGTTCAGAGGTCTTGACTATCTCTAAGACCTTTGTTCTTTTGTGTGAACCAGGTCCACTGTTTTTTTTTTTTCTTTTTTTTCCCTACCTCTAAGAAATGAGCCATCCATCATAGCTCAGAGCTCTGTGGTGCACTGATTTTCCTCTGACCTCAGAACAGTGCATGGTTCTGAGCTTTGTGGGTGTGGGGGAACAGTCACCCTCTTGTTTTCCAGTTTGGCTGGATTTTTCAAGTAGCTGAAACCAGCTGCAGACCATAAACTGTTATTTCAGTTTCAGTAAAACTCAGACAGTCTTTCTTAGATATGGAGAAAAAATTTAAATCCAGCCTGAGTCTAGGCCAACTTTGTAAAGGATTTAAGAAGTCTGAAAGGAAAAAGAAGCAATAAGGATGCTACGTAGGTTAAGGAAGGGCCCTATGTAGTTGAATAGCTCTTTGGGGAAAGAAACACATTATTCAGGAACAGCTTGCAATGGAGTTGTATCTGTCTAATTCATGAAAAGACATTAATAGGTCCTATAATTTAGACTAGAAAATATCCTGTGAGGTGATTTAGGGAGAGGCACTTTAAGGAAAGGAGAACATTTGTTCAGCAATTTAAAGGAATCCTGCTGGAATTAAGGTCTCATAAGAGGAACTGATCCCCAGAATTCTGGGTGAGGGAATATCTGGGAGCAATGGATCAAAAAGCCTTTCCAAAAGTATTAGGTTATGTCCAAATACTCATATCCTCTGCTCATTTCCCATAGTACAATGAAGCACCAGGAATTTTCACTAGGGGTCCTGAATTTAAATTTATCCCAGTGTTAATACACCAGGAGAGAGTAAACCTGTCAGAATCTCCAAGTTACTATTTTTCTTCTTCTCTAAAATCATGTCCCTATCCAACTAAGAGCTCCTAAGAATGAAAAGAGAAAAGAGAGACGATAAATGTGTCATCTGACAGTCTGGGTGGCAACAAAAATTTCATGTGCTCATACATACATATGTACTTACGTAAAAGCAAACGCACACTGTTTTTTGCCTCCATGGACATCATAAGTCCTAATAATAACAAAACTATTCCAAAAGATGTGCTAAGGCAGAAGAATGTAAGGCTCTATGTAATGTGAAAGTTAGCAGGGATGAAGAGATGAAAGACTTTATCAGAATAATATGTGCTGTTTCACATTTATGCAGTCCTTAGTTCAGGCCTCCAAAGAATGCATCCACATAGTTTTAGAAGTAAAAGTATTGAAGGAGGGATAGATTGAAGTGTTCAGTGATATTATCCCCTGCATTTTCTTGGTACAGCTCAATTATTTTATCTTGTTCAGTCATTTTTCAGTCGTGTTCAACTCTTTGAAACCCCATTTGGGATTTTCTTGGCAAAGATACTAGAATGGTTTACCATTTACCTTCTCTAGCTCATTTTACAGATGAGGAAACTAAGGCAAGCAGGGTTAAGTGACTTGCCCAGAGTCACACAGACAGTAAATATCTGAAGCCACATTTGACTTCAGAAAGATGAACTTCCTGACTCCAGGCCCAGCACTTTATCTACTATGCCATCTAGCTGCCCCATGATTTTCTTTATATCACTTTAAAGAATTCAAAACATGAAAGCTCCAATGCAGCTCAATAATTTATCTTAATTTAAGTCCTTCTTTTTGTTGCTTATGTCTTTATTTGATATGCATATAGGTTGTTTGTACATGGTGTTTAAATGATGTCTCCCCCATATGACTGTGAGCTCCATGTATAATAATATATTTATCCACTATGCCACCTAGCTCCCCTATGTTTTGCTTTTCTGTTATGTAGTCAGACACACAGCACAATTTGGAAGTTTAAATAATTTTTTGATATAATTTGTCATTACATTACTTAATTTCTTCTACTACTCCTCTCCCTTCAGAAGACCCATTCCAAATAAGACTATTTTTGAAGGAAAAAAGAAAAAAAATGAAGAGACCAAGTGGAAAAAAATTTAACAAAACTGATAAAAACAGATTCGGAAGTATTGTTTTCTTCCTCAACTTGTAAACTTTTGTTTTATTGTTTTATTGAATTACTTAATCCTTGTTTCTAATATTTTTCTGAATCCCAATATTAAAAAATATTCATAAGGGGCATTTATTAAGTGCCTAATATGTATCTGATATACCATAGGTACTTAATAAATGCTTATTGACAAGCCAACTAACATAGTCTTATTAGGGACCTTGAGAGGTTAAGGGACTTGCCCCCTAGCACCTATGCCTGAAAGTCTCTCATTTCTTGATTACCCTTGCATGCAATGAATGCAGAATTTGACTTAGCTGAACTGAGTGTTAGAGCTAAAAAGAAAATGAACCTGAGTCTCAGACCAGTGTTTGATCCAATAACAACCCTGCAACTCTAGGGACAGATAGATGAACTTCCAAAGGCCCAACTCACCATTTAGAATGTTAAACAGCTTATCCAAATTTTTAAAAAATCAATCAGTTTGTGAAGATCAGAACATAGTTGATCATCCAGTTCTTAACTTTCTCATTCCACCTGAGATGGGAATGTTCCAGCTAAATTTTCAATGTGGTTTCTTTATTTCTTGCTTGAATTTGGGGGATTATTTTTGAAGGGTTGGAGGAGAAGGAATGGCAGTGGGGGTTTCCTACTGAAAATTGATACTTTACTGGCAGAAAGACTGAGAGAATGTTCTTGCCTTAAAACCTCTTGGAACCCTATAAAAGTCTGATTAAGAGTGAAATGCTGTTTTTCTAGTATTTTTTACCACCCCACCCCCCCATTCCTCTAATCCAAACTTGCTTTTCTTTGATATTTTTGGCCTGCACTCATTTTTCAAGACTATGACCTCTCTTTGTTCCCCTCCTCCAGATTGCCTCTGGTTGCAATGCCGGAGTTCACACTGTAGGGTGCCATATTCCTTGCTGTAAAGGCCACATCCAAAAAAAAAAAAGATCAACATATATTAAATGCTTACTAGGTACATAATTCTGGACTAAATTCTGAGGAAGATACCAAATCTAGATGATAATAATAGCTATCATTGAAACAAATTTTAATGTTTGTAAAGCACTTTATATATATATATATATATATATAATTTCATAAGTTCATCACAACAATCCTGGAAATTATTATTATCTCCATTATAATAATTATAATAATTATTATTTTCATTTTATTAATGATAAAACTGAAGCAGAGAGAGGTAAAGTGACTTACAGTTGTGTACTTTACACACACACACTAATAACAACAACAATAATAACAAGGCAATGTTAAGTACACAAGTGCCTTGGCTAGCATGAAGTAGTAGATGGAGAATTGACCTCTGAGTCACAAAAATCTAGATTCAAGTTTTGCTTTTGACATACGCCACTTGTGTTATTGTGGATAATCACTTAATCTTTTAATTCCTTCTGGCAACTGTGGGTATAAATTACATAGAAGATCACAGATTTATATACATAAAAAGTACAAAAAAAAATGTTCAGGGAGGTCCAGATGGGGGGACAAATCATTGTCTACCATGGGGACTGGGGAAACTTCTTGAAGAAGGGGATATTAGGAATTGGGTTTTTTAGATAAATTAAAATTCAAAAGGTGATGGAAAAGTGAGGAGTAAGTATGGAAAATAGCAAGTAATCTATTGCTACTGGGATAACAAAATGAGACAGTGAGTTACAGGCATTATATTTGGAAGCAGGAAAACCTGAGTTCCAATCTGACCTCAGACACTTGGTAACTATGTGACCCTGGTCAAGTCACTTAACCCTATTTGCCTCTATAAAATGAGCTAAAGAAGGAATTGGCAAACCACTCCAATTGCCAAGAAAATCCTAAACAGTGTCACAAAGAGTTGGGCAAGACTGAAGTCAAAAGGTCTAGTTTCAAATTGTGCCTCTGTCAATTACTGCTTGTGTGACCTTGATCAAGATGCTTAATATCTTCAGTGTTCCATCACCTCCCTATAAAAATGAAGGAGATCATCTCATTCAAAAATCTTTCCTAATCCCATTTTAAAGTTGAGTTGCCTATGCAAGATCACATAGGCAGCAAGTAAAATTTGAAACAAGATCTGTGACTCCAGAGGTTGTATCCTTGCTGTGTCATGTCCCTTCCCTCAGATTGGACTAAATGGCCACTAAACACCTTTGTAACTATAAATTATGAATGAAGAACAGGTGCAGAACCATCTGAGATAAGGGCAAAGATCTCTTTTACTGGAGAAACAGGTGTTCCTGTCCAATCATGCTGAGTTTTGCTTTGATTTTTACCTCCTAATCCCTCACCACCACTTATGTGCATTTTCCAGTATTTTTTTTTTTTTTTTTGCTTTTGTCACCATAGTTACCTCACCTGCTGGGCTTGCAATAGGTCTTAATGTCTAGCCCTCAGTTGGTTCTCAGTAACTGTTAAGTACATAGGAACCAATCCTGTGGTGACCCAGGTAAAGTTAATTAGTGAGAGTGAAATGAATTCATTATTCTAGGGCACTATGGTATTGTTTAGTTAATGATCACTCTGAGAACTGGAAGAGTCTATTTGCCTGGCAGGAGTTGAAGGGCATAACAACCTTAACTTTCTTTCTTAAAGGTTCATAGTCAGAGGAAAACCACTCACAGTAGCGTTTCCCAGAGTAGATCTTTAGGAGTCCTAAACTTTTAAGTCACACCCCATGGGTCAATAATTGGTCCTTGAGGTTTGGGTACACCAGGGACTAATACTTATTGCTTGACAAAAAGTAACAACAAAAACTCAAAAAAAAATTCTTTCCAAAATATCGATAGATCTCTTTTCTTTTGACATCACTGTAGTTTTCTCATATATTAACTTTCTCTCCAAGAGATCTGTCTCTACAAAAGAAAAAGAAAAATAAACTCAGCAAAAACCAATCAATATACAAAAAAAATTATTTTTAATTATGAGCAATGTTCCTCACCCTAAAACCCCCCAACAAAGAAACTGGGAAAAGCATTTTCTCATATCTCTTCTTTGGGGCCAAGTTTAATCTTAATTTTATAACATTCACTTTTTATTGTTGTAGTTCCTTTTCTTTCCATTTATAATGTCGTATTCCTGCCATATATTGTTTTCCTTCCTCTTATTATTTCATTTTGTATCAGTTCATGTGAGTCTTTCCATGCTTCTCTGTGTATATTGTGTTCGTCATTTCTTAACAGTACAATAATATTCCATTACATTTATGTACCACAATGTGTTTAGCCATTTCCCAATAGTTGGGTATCTATCTTGTTCTCAATTATTTGCTCCCACAAAAAAAGTGTTGCTATAAATATGGACAATTTTAAACTTTTTATGCTATAAATACACCTTGGTATATATGGAAGTTTTCTTCATGTCATTGAGATCTTTGGGTTATATGCCTCGTAATAGAATCTTTAGGTCAAAATAGGAATATTTAACTACCTTATTTTCCTAATTCTAAACTGCTTTCCAGAAGTGTTGTATAAATCACAGTTTTACTGAACATATTAGTATGCTTGTCAAAAAGAATGTTCTGATGGTGGAAAAGGGTAATGGTTCCTATTTTCAAAGGAAAATGAGTAACATTATAGATTATTTTACTAACCATGAAATATGAGAAGAAGAGACATTAGCATGAATTTTTCAAAAAAATTTTTTAAGTTTTATCAAATAATCAAGGTCCCTAGATAATGATGGAATTTAATATCCAAGGGACTTAGTCTCCTAAAAAGGCAACATATAAGGATCCCTGCAGTTTAGAAACCACATATTATATTATCTACATTCAACTGTATTTTTATATATTGTTAATTATTTTCCAAATACATTTTAATCTGGTTCCCCCAGCACTTGTGGGTATTACTAGTAAATATGGCTCCCAGGATTTTTGATGTGATAGATAGGGTACTGAATCTGATGTCAAAAAGATCTGAATTTATACTTTGTCTTTGCTAGTTGTAATTGTGTAGCCATAATGAACAAGTCACCGACCCTCTCAGAAACTCAGGTTTCTATCTACAAAATGGCTGTGATATTAATACCTTAATTCAGATAAGAATATATAAATGTCAACTATTAGGTCATTTGAGTTTTAAAAGCAAGAAGATTCTTAACAACCTGTGCTTCCCCCCACCTTTATTTAACAGATGAGGAAACTGAAGCCCAGAAGATGAAATATTTTAACCAAAATTATAATGCTAATTAGCAGCCCAGTTAAGAGATTAGGACTCATGACTCCAGTCTAAAGCTTTGCCCATCACAAAAAAAGAAAACCCATGTGTGTGAGTCCTTTTAGTTTTTCCCTATTACAAAAGGAAGCCAAAGGAAATTTAAAAGGCAACTTGGCAGACACCCAGGGCACTCTGGGGGAGCAATTACTGGGAGTAATCCAGGGTAGTCTAAGAAGTAACAGCTTGAGGAAGAAAATGGGAGCAATGTTTTCCAGTGATTAAAACCCTATGTCTAGTCAAAAGGCTCAGGTCCTTCATGAGCATAGGCAATCTATTCATTCTCTGAGCCCAAATTTCCCCATCTGTAGAATTTATTGCTTACTACCTCTCTAAATCACAACACTGGCATAAGAGTCCATTATGTAATGGCTTTTTAAGTGGTTGTAAGCCTCTTAAAGGTGACAACATTATTATATTTTCCAGCATTACTTTAAAACTTAACATAATTACATCTTACAAAGTTGATGGGGGCTGCTTGATTTGGACTCAAATCCTGGCTCAATATAAGCATTATGGTTTTCTATAAGTTGTTTTTAAAGTGAAAGATCTGGATTCAGATGATGACTTTTGGTTCAAATCCCAGTTGTACTACCTATGATATCCTTCAAGTTACTCTTGATACCTCTCTGCATTTCTGTTTATTCATCTACTAAATGTGGTGATTGGATTAGATAGCCTCAGAGATTTCTTCTACCTAGAAATTTGTGACTGTCATTTTTCAGAGGCCCAGTTATTTTCTGTATCTGTAAAATGGGTTCAGGATACCTTCTGCATCTTCTGCACACAGCAGAGTTTGTTGTTAGCAGACAATTAGCTCTATAGCAAACAACTGACCAGTCAATAAGTTTTTGCTTCTGTCTTCCACCTCCTTTGGTCTGTCCTTTCTTCTGTCAGTTCCCCACCATCATACCTTTTATTTAATCTTCTCCTCTCTTACTGTCCTGTCAGGTAAGATAGATTTTTATATTTAACTGATGCTGAATTTCTCAGCAAAGTTGGCTTCTCTGCTTTTGAATGACTCCTTTAGGAGTCTAAACCTTGAGTACCAAGGCAGGCTAAGGAAGGGACTCAGAAAAGATGCTACACAAATAATCTTTGTGTAGGGGACATGCTTATCATCTCTATATTGCTCATTTTTTATTGTATGTGCTCCTAAGGAATCCTTTCCAGAAGCACCTCTTCTTATCAGTCATTAGGAAAATTATTCTACAAAAGTCAGGGACTTTGGATATTGCATCATAAAAAATTAAGTAAAGATATTTAATTAAGATGGTGAGAAAATTTTTTAATATGTAAAATTGAGTATTCTGGAGCCATTTGTAGATGTCTAGTACCAAACCATAACACTCCTTTTTAACTGGTGGTGTTTATGAGTTCCTTATTGTTTTAATGACCTACGTTGCCTAAAAATTTTATTTATTTCACATTCAGCTCACTCATAGTAATGAGCCCCTTGTTGTTTAAATGACCTATGTTGTCTAAGAATTTTATTTGTCATGAACCTAATTTATAAATTTGCTGTGATTTTTACTGGATTTCAGGTAGTTCTTTCTACTTTTATTTGTACCTCTTAGGCTGCTATCAATGAAAATATTTTCAGGCTGACAATAAAGCAAGTCATCTAGTTAAGGTATCAAATATAATGAGTATATGTCTGGAAAAATAACATCTCCTCATCACCACCAATATGGATTGTCCCAGGAGGCAAATCTCATTGGTGTCTTGTTCAGTCCAGTGAAGTACTAGGTTATTCTTTCCTAGTTCACTTAGCCCCTAGAAAGTGGTTTGATTATAGAGCCACTCTGAATTTGTAGACTTGAACTTCTCCTTTGAGTATTTCCTCTCTCTTCAACTTGCACTTATATATTAAATCCCTCAAGTTCAAGTTACTCTGTCCCTAATCCAATGTCTACAGCTCATGAGTCCCCACTGTTGGGTTGACCTTTACTCTAGTCAGCTCCAGGACAGCATTTGATTTCATTAAAGGCATTTACTAAAGTGACATAGCAAAAGCAATAGCAATATAACATTCCCCTTTCTCCTACCCCTCAAAACAGAGTATACTTTCCCACAAATATGTAGTGTCAGTGGGGAAAATAGCCTCTCATGGAATTCCCTCGTAGATAGACACATGGGTCAGAGAGCATGATATCTTCTTGCAATTTTCACCATCTGCTCCTTAGTGGGAACAATGGCTGATGAGCAAATCATTCCACTTGACCCTGATACATGTGCTGCTTGGCAGTAGTCTCTTCTATCTCCATCTTCAGTTTTACCTGGCCTAGGCTAAGTTTTACTAACATCTTTGGGGGAAAAAACAGCAGGGGTCTCAGCTTTGGGGCTTGGCATCTCCTATACAATATTGAATCCAGGTTCTTTATTCTTGGCTCCCCTTCATGGCTTAATGTGAGAATGCCAATGGAATTTCTCAGCAAAGTTGGCTTCTCTGCTTTTGAATATTTAGTCCTATCAATTCTCTTTTGGAGCAGTAAAAGTTATTTTTTCAGCAGTTTTTTGATCTTTTTATATGCAAAGAGGACAGTTTTATGCACTTTTAATGTTGCAAACTGTGATTGTGCAAAAATGGAAAGAGATAACTTTGTCTGTTACCTGCCTTTACAATATGCAAATCAAACATTGGTAAAGGATTTATCCCATATTCTTACATATTCAACTAATGTTTAATTAGATTGCCTCTGAGATAGTTCTTGGATGTCCAGGATCAATCACAAAATCAATCAATAAACAATTAATTAAACACATTATGTTCTTGGCACTGTGATATGTACTTAATATAAAAAGAAAATAATAAAATATTATATATATATATATATATGTCTATACAAAAGTAGATGGATGGGAGAAGTCTAGTAGTTGGGGATAGAGAAAAAGGCCTCATATAAACATTATGGGATAGCATTTAATATGCTCATTCCACTTTCCACTGCTTAGTTTCAACTGCAAGGAACATAATGTTCCAGGCAGTATACTTCTGATGTGGCTTCTCTCTTTCTATTTTATTTTTGTGTGTTTTCTTCCTTCATTAGACTATAAGCTCCTTGGCATTAGGGACTATTTGTTTTCCTTATTTCAATCCCCAGCTCTTAGCACCATGTCTGAGTACATAGTAGATGCTTAATAAGTGTTTATTGAGTTGAATTGAAGGAAATTCTAAGAGTGATTATGAGATGAGATTCTAGGCATAGGTAATGACTTGAATAAAGGGAAGACAAGAAATAGAATGTTTCATGTGAAGAACAACAAAAACACTAGTTTTTCTGGACTATAGAGTATAAAAAATAAAAATTATGTGTAATAATTCTGGAAAGGTAAGTTGGAGGCAGGTTGTGAAGGGTTGTAAATGCCAAAGTAAAAGTTTATATGTGATCCCAAAGGTGACAAAGAGCTACTAGAGTTTATTGAGTAGTAACCATGGCTTAACAATCAATAATTTTTTTTTCAAAAACCACTAATTAAACACTGACTCCATATCAGGTACTATTCTTTGCACACTGGAGATCCAAATATAAAATATAAATATCTTTCCCTCTAGATTGATCATTTTGACATCAAATTGTTTGTTTTGTCTATATAGAACTATACCATTTGGAAACTTTTGAGTTCACATTCACAGATCTTCAAGCAAAGGTCAGTTGACTACTTGTCAAGTAGGTTATGAGAAAATGGTTATTTATTTATGGATTTAACTAGATCACCTTTTAGTGTCTACCATTCTGTTGTCTTTTGATCACAGTGTGTGATTCTAACCTAAAAATCAAGAGACATATATTCTAGATCCAGCTTAGACACTAGTAGATACCAACTGATTGCTCTCTCTACTCCATACCTAGACAGCAATATTGGCCATAAATCATCAGACTTAAGTCATAATATTTAAAGCTGGAAGAGACCTTACAAGTCAACTAGTTCAGCCCTCTCATTTTAGAGAAAAGAAATTAAAACTCAAAGGAAAATGACTTGCTCAAATCACAGATAGTATGTATTAAGTAGAAGGATCAAGATTTGAAACCAAATTCTCTTGACTTCAAATAATGTTCTTTTTATTATATCACTTCATTGACTCATATATTTAACATATGTAACCAAACGGTCACAAGGAAAATTTAAATAAAACAATATGATGCAATATACTAGACCAAGACACAAGGATCTTTAATTCTGTTATTTGCTATGCTACAACTAATTGCGCTCTTTGATTAAGTCATTTTAATTTCTTGGCTTTATTTTCTTCAGCTGAAAATTAAAGGAATAGATGAGAGGGAGACAGAAAGAGACAGAGAAAGAGGGGAAGAAAAAGGGGGAATGAGAGAGAGACAGAGACAGAGACACAGAGAGAGAAGACAGAGACAAAGACAGAGAGACAGAGGCACAGAGATGGGTGGAGAGAGAGAGAGAGAGAGAGAGAGAGAGAGAGAGAGAGAGAGAGAGAGAGAGAGAGAGAGAATGTATATGTATGAGACAGAGAGAGACAGAGAGAGAGACAGAGACACAGAGACAGAGATAGAGACAGAGAAACACATAGAGGAGAGAGAGAGAGAGAGAGAGAGAGAGAGAGAGAGAGAGAGAGAGAGAGAATGAATATGAATGTATTACATAAGCAAAAAAAGACAGTCCTAAAAATATTAGGTTCTAATGGAAAAAGAAAACACAAAAAGAGGAGCTGAAAACTTGGGGGATAGGATAATCTGTGCAGGACTATTGGAAAGGAAGTAACCAAGACAGACTCTTCCATCTGAAGAGTGGGCTGCAGGACAGAGGCAGATTCAAAGGGAGAAGGTTTCTGGGGAAGAAGAAAAGTCCTAAGATTGAGGACTGTAATCAAGAGTGCAGTGCTTATGACACCTCATGAAATAGTGGTTGGGTCAGAGACTGAAAAAGGGTCTCTAGAGCAGAGACATCTCTAGGCTACTTAGATTTCAAAGGTATCTTCCAGACCTCCCCATTAAGTAGTCATTGGACTAGCATTTGAAGTCTTTATAATCTGGCTCCAACCTATATACTGAGATTCATTCTGTTTTACTCCCCTTTGCACATTCTATATTCCAACCAAATTCCACATCCCAACTTTTCTGTGCACAATCTATTTTGATTGGCAGTCAAGGTTCACAGCAATCAGCCTGGGAAGACAGAGTGAAACTAAATTGTTTCAGCCTTTAAATGCCAATACATATTCTTTACCTTCTAGGAATTTCTAGTCTTCCACTTCTGAAGTCCCCAAGGCTCAACTCAACTTACTGTTGGAAGACTTTGCTGAATCCACTTCTTCCCTTCCCCTATAAATGAGTGTTCTTTTCCTCCTCCTCAAATTGTTTGGTGTATTCTTATCTGTTTAGACTCCTTCCTTCAAAGGAATAAAGGCAAAGATAGATTTTTATTTTTTGTTTTTTTGTTGTTCATTTTGTACTTATGACCACGGGTACATTTTTCTAAGAGGTATTTAATAAAGTATGTTGGATTGGATAGGCTAGAGACCTGAAGTCTGAAGTCAACCAGCAACTGGAGCAGGACTAACAAGGTACATTGGGAAAAAATGAAACTGTGTTTCTTATTAAAATAAACTTTAGAAATAGATTTTTGCTTGTTGGTTCTAGAAGAGTCAATTCCATCATCTCAAAAGATTGTGATTTTAGGTTTCATATCTCCCAGGACTTTCCACAATCTTTGTATTTTAAGTTACTACACTTTCAGATTTAGAATCCTAGATTTAAGGCCCAAAAGAGCTTTGGAGGTCATTTTATTAAATGATTATTATTGCTAAAGATTATTAAATCTTGATCCTTCTACTTAATACATACTATCTGTTGAGCAAGTCATTTCCCTTCTTTGAGTTTTAATTTCTTTTCTCTCTCATACCTCATTTTACAGATAAGGAAACTCAGACCCAGAGAAGTTAAGGTGATTTGTTGCCCAAGATTACACATTTAGTAAGTAGTGGGGTCAGATTCAAACCTAGATCCTCTCATTTCCAATTCAGAACTTTCTGCTACCCTACACCGCCTTATTTGGGCATTCTGGCTATGACTTCTTTAATTGGATTATATATCTGAACATGTAATATTGAACAAAATTTATAAGTAATATCCATGACATTGCAGAGTTTGTATATCATAAAATTTATTTAAATACAGGAAACTTTGGCTGGATACTGAATTTTTTCAAGAGACTAAAATAAAAATCTCCACCTGGTCTTAATTGTCCATTAAGGATAGTTCTAAAAACAAAACAGAGCTCTTTATTTGTCCTTACCTTTTGCCTATTGACTCTCAAGAGGGCGCATGCTCTTTTGCCCTAGAATTGCAAACCCTATGACCTTGATCCTTTTTGGAGCAATGAAATCACTGGAGAATGAAACTGAACAATGAGAGGCGGTTTCCATCCTCCCTCTGGCCCCACTAAGAAAACAGTCAGACAGGCCTTTGAAATAAATAAATTGGCTTAGGATTAAAGTCCTTCCAAATTGTAGCCTACCTGGCTAGCTACCTTAGAAACAGCTACAGAAGTAAAATTTGAAGAAGTCGGTTCAACCATTATTTGAGGTGAGCTTAGTTCAATAGCCTTTATGATAATGCTAATGATGAACTAGAGAAGGAAGGGGTAGGGTAGGGAAGCATAAGTCAGCTGTTGGCCATATTGTGGGGTGATGGCAATGAAGAGAGAGACCGAGGGCTCCTTTGACTCTGCTAGCCAGAGGGGAGAATCCGAGCTGCAGTTATCTTTCCAATATATGAGTGATTTTTAAGGGTGGGGAGCAGCATAGAGAAGCCATTGGGGTGTAACTCTTTAGGAAACTGAGAAAGATAAGGCAGGAAAGGTCCATGGAGATTACTTGCTATGCTGGACCTGGCTTTACTGACACTATTCTCATTTGCTAAAATAGTCAGCTGTTTTTGACATAAGCTGCTATGTGATTTCAGGAATGTCGATTTTGTAATGTTGATTCTTTCTGCTGCTAGGACTGGATCAAAATAAAGAGGTTAGAAGTACCTGTGTTTGAATTTCATGATTCCCTCCTTTCCTTCCTTCCCACAGTTTTTGGAGTATTGGCCCAAGGGAGGATATAGAACATTTAACATGATGGGATAAGTCAACTGTTGGCCAAGTTGTATGGCAATAAGAAAGGAAAGAGAGCTCCTGTGGCTATACCAGCCAGAGAGTTTGGGCTTGTGTTACTTTCCCAATATAAGAAATATTTCTAAGTTTTTATTCCTAGGTATATCAGAGACTGGAAGAAGCATCAGAACTATGATAATTTAGTGGAAAATGCTTATAGACTTCTAGATTGCATAATCCAATAACAGAGTAGTCAGCTTGGTGCAGTGGATAGATGAAGTGCCTGGAATCAATCAGATTCACCTTTGTGAGTTCAAATTTGACTTCAGACACTTGGACAAGTCGCTTAACCTCATTTGTCTCAGTTTCCTCATCTGTAAAATGATCTGGAGAAGGAAATGGTAAACCACTCCATTATCTTTGCCAAAAAGACCCCAAATGGAGTCACAGAGAATGGAACATGACTGAAACAACTGAACAATAACAAAATAATCATACAATGAAAATAGCAGGTATAATTTGGGGAAAGCTTGGCAAAAACCTCTTCTGTTTGGAAGAACACTTCTGCCCTGAGATTCACATCTTGGAAATATTCTCATATCTGGAGTCCCTCTCTTTGATTCAAGGACCTCTCACAGAATTTCCAATTAAAGAGGGTGTTTAGGATAGTCATCATTTCCCACCAGGCTACATTTTTTTGGATGCTCCTGCATCAGGCACCTTTTTTCTTTCTCTCTGCTCCCTGACTTCTATTTTTCAGCTTCCTTTTAAACATATTTTTTTCCCTTTTACATAGGACTGTCTTTCTCTTCACTTGTATTTCTATTCCCAATATTTAGCATTGTGTAGGAAACATAGTTAGCTTTTAATAAATGCTTGTAAACTGACTAAAAGTGGTTTGTTTGAAAAATATAGAAGGGAGTAGCCTGCAAAAATATGACATAAAATGATGTGATATGGCAACCAGACTAAGAATACATAGAGTCTAGTAGAAATGAGATGACCATCTTCCCTTGGATATTTTCTCTTCTCTAAGTCTTGGTGACATTTCTCTCACCTGGTTCTTCCATATATTGAACCACTCCTTCTTAGTTTCCCTTGCTAGCTATTAATCCATGGCATAGCCACTAACCATGTTTATCTTCCCAAACCTCAACTCTAGGTCATCTTCTCATTTCCTTCCATCTCACGTGGTGATCTCATCAGCTCCCATGTGTTCAACTATCATCTCCTTGTAGGTGAGCTGGAGATCCATATATTCATCACTAAACTCTCTCCTAAGTTTTAGTCTTACATCACTCAATAAACATTAAGTGACTAGCATGTTCTAGGCATTGTGCTAACCTCTAAGGATACAAAAAGAGGCATAAGACAGTCCTTGTCCCCAAGAAGCTTACTATTTAACAGCAGAGAAAATATGCAAATAAATATATACAAAGGAAGAAACCTATGGGAAAAATAGAAAACAAGGGGTAGGCACTGGAATTAATAGAGATTGGGAGATGTCCTGTAAAAAATGGATTTTAGTTGGGACTTAAATGAAGCTAGAAAAGTCAATGAATAGCTTTGGGGAGGGAGAGTGTTTGAGGGTGGGGGAAAATAGTCAGATAATGTCAGGAAAAGTAGAAAATCTTATGCATACAACATCAAGGATAGTATTGTTAAGGTCAGGAAGGGACTCAAGAAGGTTGGGGATCACAGATCAGAGTCTTCAGGTGTCTCAAAAGAATTTGCAGGCTTGAACTCATCTCCAAACCAAGTGGCAAAGTTTATTGTAATTGTAACGCTATCTAAGCAGTCTAAATTCCAGGAGAATTTTGCAAAGAAACAGAAGAGACACATTTATCTAGTTCTTCATGTTATAGGTATGCTAATTTTATGGCCCAGAGGTAGAACTGAGGAGTGATCTCTGGAATTTGGCTATCACTGACCAATAGATTATCCATCTGACAGTCAGCAATGAACTGAAAAGTGGTCTATTCACTATTGTCTCTGGAGTTTGATTTGTGGGAGTATCCCGAGGCCAGAAGACTTTAGATTCTCAAGTTGGGTGTGGGAAGCCTCAGTCACAGATTCCAAAGTCAAAGGACTTAGAATCACTGACTTATTATTAGAACAGAAATCCCCTAAAGTCAGGAGACCTTTAATATTTCCTTATATATTTCCTTAGAAGCTATGCCATATCAGTATCACTGGATTGAATGGTCAGGAGTAATATGTAAGATAGCTAGACTGAAAAGTCAGGAGTAAGGTGTAAGAAAAATGGGAAAATTGGAGGAGGACAGGTTATAAAGGGTTTATAATATCGTGCCATTATGATGGCTTGGTTGTATAGATAGAAAATTCATTGCATGAAGGTTCCATCTAGAAGAGCTAGAGTGTAGTGACAAGAGGATGTGTATTTCCATTTGCAGGTCCACTCCTAGGACCTTGAGAGAAATCCAAAGTAATGGTGTGGTAGTAGTCTCTCTCTAAAAAGTCAGATTTCCTACTGTGAGAACAGATTGGAGTGAAGGAATCAAACTAGAGTGGTATATTTCACATACTTAGGTGAGAGTTGTGAAGTTACTACATGGTTTGGGTATTGACTATATAACTTTAGTAATGAAATCTTTAGCTACTTTAGTAACTACATCTCACTCACACTCATTGTAATGGGGGAATCGGCATGTAAATAGGTATAAACAAAATATATTCCTATCTCATATACATTGAGTTATTTATATGTTGTCTCTTCCATTAGACTAAAGAGATCATTTTGTCACTGTATCCTCAGAATTTAGCAGAATGCCTGGGACACAACAAGCAAATACCTATTGTTTGATATACAGTACCCACTATAAAAAGATGACATCTCTGCAATACTCTGCTCTGGTAAGCCCAGGAACAGTATGGGCAGCATCTAGAGAAGGATAAAGCTGAAAGAAAGTGCCTTGAGGTCAATGCATACTCATTTCAGATGAAGATACATTGAAGAAACTGGAAGTTTTATCCTAGAAAAGAAATTTACAAGGAATATTATAACTGCCTTCAAGTAGTTGAAGGGGTGTCTTGTGGAAAAGGATTAGATTTTTTCTGGTTAGTCTGAGATGGCTGAAATTGGAGCAAAGGGTAGATGTTGCTAAAAGGCAGATTCTTTTCATGACACAAAGAAAACATTGCTAACAATTATAGCTTTTCAAAAGTGGACTGGACTCTGTCAAAAGAGCTGACTTCCTCTTCACTGAAGGTAAACAGGGACATTTAAGAAACATTCTTATGCTTATGTGTAAGGTCCCTCTGAACTCAAGATTTGTGAGTGAGAGGGCCTTTTATTAAATCTTCAAAATCTAATTTAGTCCATCTTCCTTTGTCCAGCTTAAGAACATGGCAAGAAAGAAAAAACAAGAGACAGATAGGAAGGTTGTGTGTGTGTGTGTGTGTGTGTGTGTGTGTGTGTGTGTGTGTGGAGAGAGAGAGAGAGAGAGAGAAAAAAAAGAGAGACAGAAAGACAGAGAAAGGGGTGAGAGAGAGAGGGTGATAGGGGGGAGGGAGAGAGAAAGGGAAGAAAAGAGGGAGAGAGGGAGGGAAGGAGGGAGCAAGGAAGAAAAAGAAAAGTAAGGTGAAAATTGGAGGGAGGGCTCCAAAAGTCCCCAACTGTAGACCTGAGCAGGAGAAACCTAAGGTTCCTTGCATCTGAATAAATCTGTTCCTATCTTAATTCTCACTATTCCACACTTGTTAGTTCAGTATTTGGCTGGCTACATGCTGCAGCATGTATTTCATTAGGAGAGAAAAAAGCATTATTGTACATGATCACAAGGGACCCTATTTGACTTGGCAAACCCCTTGAAGAGTGTTTTGGTTCCATTTCTTTTCTTCTCACTGCTTTAGCTGCCAAGCTTCCTGAATTTCCATTTCAGATATAATTGGTTTTAGAGGGTCAGCAGAAACTGGTTGTTGTTGTTTTTTCAAATGATAGAATTCCAAAATATATAGTAGCGTACCCCAGCAATACCTATAAAGAACTGCTACTTTGCACATAAACATTTATTATATTTAGTTGGCTGCTCAAGTTTCCATTTCAGGGGTCTATGTGTATGTGGTGGGAAGATAAAGCCTTAAGGCTTATTTCAGTATCAATATAAGCCTTGATTTATTGGTGTAATAAATACAACTTTTACAAATATATCAGGCTCTTAGTCTCTAGAAATATGGCAGCTGAAACTATTAGAATAAATGATTCTTGAATCAAATAAATTCATTTTTTAAAAAACCGAACTAACTTTCCTTTGAAGCCATAATATTTTTAAAAAAGAGGCAGCCAATAGAGCCATATTTTAGTGATTTGGCTTCTAGGGTAAAAGGTTGGAGAGGTAGGTGACTTAAGAAGCTTTAGCAATAACCACAACTCTCCTCTGCCCCACACCAAATACAGGAGGTAAAATAAAAATGTGAAGAATTTATTGAGTTTATTGACATGGTATTGGCTGAAAAGAGAAAAACTTTACCAGTTACAGAAAAAGCCCTTAATATAAAATCTTTCCACTTTTTAAAAAAGTTTTCTCTTACCTGGAATTCTAGATGAATGGATTCTTGGAAATGCAATTAATTGAATCTCTAGCCACTGATTTTTAACATGGGATGTTTATTGAGACAACAAAGTTGAAATCGCAGTCATAATAGAGGACAAAGAAAACCCATTGAATGTTCTCAGTTCTCTTATCAGTTGTGTGGGATATGACATAATACTACAAGGTTGGTTTGTTTTTTCCTTGCTATTTAGCTGAATTCTTAAACACCTTTTCCCTTAGGTTTTGAAAAATATTTATTAGGTTCTCAACCTTTTTTATTGCCACAGATCCCTTTGGCAGTATGCTGAAACTGAGGGATGCCTTCTCAGAATCATGTTTTTAAAAGCATTAAATTACAAAGTTAAACTTTTGCGTTTTAATGTTCTTAAAAACAATGATAGTGAAATATAATTAATAGAGCATTAAAAAGGTAAGCAGTGCTTTGAACAACAGACATAACATCAAAAACAAAAATTTGTGAACCTCAAGAACCCCAGAGGATAAATAAGAAACACTAAGAAAAATAGAGCTATTATCTGAGAAGTATCTCACTGCCACATTAAAATTCCCCAAACCTAGTTGGTCCCATCCAAACCATTGCTTCCAAATTCTCATTTTCCCTCTAACCCCCCCCCCCAACACACATACATATATACACACTACCCAGAATTAAACATATTACAGCAAAACTGACATTTTACATACACATACATATATATATATATATAAACACACATATTCACATACATATATATATTTGTATATGCACATATATGTGCACATAAAATTATTTTATACAGACATATTTATCAGTTCTTTCTCTGAATATATATAGTATCTTTCTTCATATTCCTTTATAGTTAATTTGGGTATTTAGCATAGACAAAAAAACTTATTCATTCAAAGTCATTCTTAAAACAATATTCTCTTATTGTATATGATGTTCTCTTGATTCTGCTCATTTCACTTTTCATTATTTCATACAAGTCTTTCCATTTTTTCCTAAAATCATTGAGCTTATCATTTCTTACAAAACAGCACTCTTCTATCACAATCGCACACCACAACTTATTCAGTCTTTCTCCGATTGATGGACATCCCTGCAACTTCTACTTCTGTGCCACTTCAGAGAGCTGCTATGGGATCTTTTCCTTTTTCCCTTATCAACTTTGGAAATAGAGCAAGTATTGCTTAATTAAGACATTTTCTTAAAATAGAATGTTGGATAAATAATAAAGAGAAACTAAGGATCAGAGTCCATGCCACTCAGTCAATGCAACCTTGAAGCTTGTGGATAATTTGAAACTTTGCTGGAAGTGTTCAATACTGGTAGAGGCAATCTCTGCTATACTTTATTACTTCTTCTTTTGACTAAATTTATTGTCTTTTTTCTTCAATTAAAAGACTCATTGTATGTTGTTTTCAGCATAGATAACCAGTAAGCTAATAAAATCACAGAATCCAAAAGGTCTCATGCAACCTTAAAATTTTACTGTTGAGGGAACAAAGTCTTAGACACACCAAGATACACCAAGAAACTTGTACTGAGTTCTGTAGCTAGTCAGTAAAAGTCTTGGATTTAAACTGGGATAAAACTTAATTCTTTTTTTATTATTTAATTGATGCCATCTATCTACCTTTTGTGTAGTTACTCTCATATTACTGAATATCACTCAAAGAAATCATACAACTGTTATAACTTGGTTCACTATGAATTTATATCATCAAATCTCAAATGGGCCCTCACTGTGGTAAAGCAATCCTTTTTATTCTTCCTTAATCAACATCCCACTGAAATTATTTTTATAACATAAGTTTGATCATGCTACTCCCTGCTAAGAAGATTCAATATCTCTCTATTATCTTCGAGTTAAAATACACACACTTCTATTTGCCATTAAAACTCTTCAGTACTTAGCTCCAACCTATCCTTCCAAACTACTTTTGCATCATTCTTCCTCACATATTATGCTCCAATCAAATTGGCCCACATCTTTTTTTCTCATACTTCACATTCTATCTCCTATCTTTTGTCCCCTTCCTCAAAAATCTTTACCATATTACTTTGACTTCTTTTAATTCCTCCCTCCTTTAAAGGTTCAGCTCATATGTCACCTCCTACAAGAGGCCTTTCCTTATTTTCTATAGTTGTTATTCCTCTCTTTGAAGTTGTCTTGCATAGATTTTGCATTTAATTGTATCACCCATATACATTTTCTTCCAGTAGAATATAAAACTTTTAAAATTGAGGACTGCTTCAATTTTTCTTTGTATCTACAGTATTCAACATGGACATCATGGTCACTGTGTCAATCAGTTGAGCTTGATTTTTTCATTATTACAGGGTAGGGTTTTGTAGGAGAGGAAAAATGCAGCTATTTTGATAAATAACATTAAAAAGCAAAAATCAGTAATAAAACTTTTTTTTTAAAAAAAGAAATGAACCACAAGAAAAAATAATTTTGAGACTAGTCTCAATGATTTGTTTGGCAGGCATGCAGTAAGAATGTTTTGTAACTTTCTGTTCTAACTTGCAGTAATTATATGGTAATTGTTTTCTACTTCCTTTGCCCTCCCAAGTTTCACTTTATGCTTCTCTTCTTGCCATCTTTCTTGATCCAGCCCTGTTGTTGAAGACAAAATGCCCCAATCTGGTTAGAGAAGGAAGAAAAGAAGCAGGAGAGGCACACAATTTATATAGAGTTTATTATCAAGATTCGGGGCCACCTTATGTTTATACAGGTGAAATAGTTGGCTGTCTTTCACATATGTTGTCAGAACCTTGGGAAGGGCCCAACTGCCCCCAAAATATCCGTGGGCCACTTGTTAGAATAGAAAGAACACTGCATCAGAGGATCTGAGAGTGCTGAATTTGGACTCTGAGAAGCTGCATTTGAATTTCAGCTCTGTTACTTGCTAACTATATGAACTTAGTGAAGCTACTGATCCTTTTTATGCCATTCTTTTTTCTTTTCTGAGAATTAAAAGAATGGGACTAGGTGGTGTCTAATGCCCAACTCTTCTATTCCCTATTACTTACATGTCTTCCACAAGGGATGATGCCTAAAATATAAATAGCTTCAATAAAGGTAATCCATTGATTTATAGTCACATACATATAAAGTCCCAAGGGCAAATAACCATGAGTAAAATACTATGTACATCCATTCAAAAAACCTCACAGTTAAGAAACATTCATCAGTATGTTTACTTGTATAATGGAAGGAGGGAATAATGAAATGAAGCACCTACTTTGTGCTAGTGTTTTACAAATATTATCTTATTTTACAAATCAGGCAGAGAATGCAATTAATCAAAAGCAAAGTCATCTATTTCAATATCATACTAAGACAAGTAGCAACAGAAAATGTCCTCTGTATTCACAGGGCACACTATCCCACAAATATACACATCATCAGGAACACTCCTCAGAAATAATGGCAAAGATATTTAAGGACTTAAGTGAAAATGAAACATATACCTCCAACTGTATAAGTTCTGCAGGGTCTTTTACTGATATAATTTTAATGCTTTGCTCTCTATGTATCTCTGTCAGGCATGAAAAGATATTGTGCAGTATCATCTATACATAATATAGTGTAACCAAAAAATGATGGCATATGAAACTGAAAGTATATTATAGACTACTTGCTATTCCTTTTAAATATATAATAAAATTATCATATACATTTTTTCTCTTTTTCCTCCCATCCCTAGAGGTGGTTATCATTATATGTATGTATGTATGTATGTATGTATATGTGTGTGCTTGTATGCATATGTATATATGTATGTATATGTGTGTATAATTATTCTATACATCCATTCATCAGTTCTTTTTATAGATATAGTCAGCATATTGCTTCATATGTTATAGTTAATGTGGGTATTCTGTTGGTCTCTTGTAACTTGCTAAATATTTCTTTCTTTGCCCCACATTTGCTGTTGATCTCTGTCAGATCTGGCTCCACTGGTCATGAGATTATGAAATTTCATGTTGTCAAATTATCTGTGTATATGATTTGAAAATAAAAAGCTTTATAAAAAAAGATTATGAAATTTCACTCTGCTTCCATCTTTCATCTTCAGTTTGAGTACTCAGCTGAGGTATTACTGCTTCCCCATAATAGGGAGAATAAATTGTCATTTCTCTCTTAGCTTAATGATCAGAAGCATATCCTTCAGTTCTTTTTAGGAAAATGTACCCTTTATACAGTCAATATCAGATTAGAGAAAAAGATTATAAATGGGTAAAGAATTGAATATGGTCAAGAAGATTTTGGCATAGAGAAAGATGATTTCTATCTTTTCATTAAAGTAAAGGGAAAGGTTTTCTGCTGAGAGAATAGATCTAAGAAAAGAGAAAATAGTTTTGTAATAACTACTGTAGAGACCATGAGATAGAGGACAATAAAAATAATGTCATGCCACACTGATAGTCTAGGAAAGATTAGATATCATAAATGTGTAGGAAACACAATTATCATGGATGCATTCATCTTTCTAGGTAGCTTTAAGCAGCTTGTGAGGAGCAATGAAAAAGGTCAATGATAGGGAGATCCTGGTAGGAATTTGGCAAGAATGACAGAGTGATGGGACAAGGGAACAATGAATTGAAGATGGCTGAGGGGATATGATTGAATTGATCAACCATAAGATCAAGATTGAGAAGGGAGTGGATGTACAAGTTATGATATATAACTGTGAAGAGATACTACTATGCTATAAGAAATGATGAGCTCAGTAACCTTAGAAAAACATGGAAAGACTTGCATGAATAATAAAGAGAATATTGTATATAACAGCATTATTATTATAAGAATGACTGAGTTAATGTCATTTTGCTATTATAAATACCAAAATTAACTATAGCATATAAAGCAATATACTGACTGCATCTATAAAAAGAACTGATGAATAGATGTATAGAATAATTTATATATATACACACATATACAAATATATATATAAAAACGTAGCCATCTCTAGGATTGGGAGAAAAAAAGAAAAAAAAATGATAATTTTATTATATATTTAAAAAGAACAGTTAGTTGTCTATAATATACTTTCAGTTTCGTATGCCATCATTTTTTCTTATACTACATTAAGGAAATGCTATTTTTATTCCAAATTTTTAAAAAATAAATTGTGAAGGGAGAAAAGGGAAGCTAGAGCAGGGTTGAAAGACTTGGAAAGCATGGCAGATGGATATACCGGCATTTATTAGACCCTTGTTATATGCAAAGCACTTTGTTAAGTACTGGGAATATATAAAGAAAGGACAATTATCATTTGTAAGAAGCTTACATTTGAATACAGAAATATCATACATATAGCATGCAAAAATCTTAGCTGCAAAAATATCTTAGCAATCTAAAGTTTTAGTGACTTAAAATTGCATTAGGACTATTGGGACACTTGTACAGGAAGATTTAAATTCAAATCAAATAGTAAGACCTAGTAGTCCTGAGGATATAGTAGCAAAGCCAAGGGTAATAATTGCATCTACTTTGGTGCCATTTCCATTAATAAAACTGTATCTGTTTATGTTTTGAGCAAATGTGAAGCGTCAAGGGCTTTGGTGATAAGCACTTTCTTTTCATCGACTCCTATGGCTTCTAGGATCAAGGAGATAGGAAGAAGTAGCATTTGCAGGTCATTTGCAAAGTAGTAACTCCCCAGAATCACTTCCCTGCTCCTTGCCTTCTGGGGCTTGGCTGGATGCAAAGAAGAGTGGTTTACAAATATTTATTGAATTCAAATTAATTATACATGTGAAAATAATTTTATACCTGATATTTAAATATATATATATGTACATATATGTGAGTATTTGTATAGGTATGTATATATGTATCTATGTATGTATCACTTGATAAAATATAAACTCCTTGAGAAGAGGAACTGTTTCTTTTATAATTTTACTTGGTGCCTTAAAATGGTACTTAGAACAAATTAGACAAGTACTAGTTGATTGACTATCTGTATTCCATGATTATACATAATATATTCTTATTTTAGATCATGTCACAAATGACTACTACAAATGATAAGGTAAATAGTATTCTGGGATTAGAAGAATAAAATCCATTATAAATGTAAAAGGAAATTCAACTTACTTTTAAATGTTGCCTGTAAATCCCCTACCCCTTTAATCTATGGCCTAATTTATGAAGGTCTACATTTTTAAATGACATTAGGCCCTTACAAAGACATATTGAATATGACTTGATCAGTGGTTTATGCAAATATAATGAAATGTCATCATTGATCTGGTTCAGTAAGAATTCATTGTAATTATAATATATAAGTTGCACAAAGTCACAGTGTAATCTATTAGTAATGATCTTTTTGAGATGGCTAATTCTATGCATCAACCATGGTTTATAAAGAGTACAGGATGTGAAATTTTGATTTGTTTAACCAAATATATGCATCATGTATTTCTATCATCACATCTTGTGGTGAGTAACCTGAATAAAAGTCAAATTACCATGTTTTGTTGAGTTGATTAGCCTTTGAGAGGATGATTGAGTAGGTTTGACCCTTGTGTCAACTGGAAAATGACAACCAGATGAGAGGAAGTGGTAGTGAGCAAAATCTGTCTCTGTGGTGTGCACTATGCATCCAATTATCTGGAAAGCTCAAACCCTTTTCCCCACAAACTACCTTTGCCACAACTAACCTAATCATAGATACCAATCTGATTTTGGAGATGGGGGTGCCTCAATTTGGTTTGTTGTGGAAAATCAGTCAAAATGTATGTTCTCCAATCTTTCTGAAGCATCCTGTTATACTACAATCATTTCAGGAAAGGAAGGGAGGAAGGGAAGGAGAGAGATGAAGAGAGGGAAGGAAGGAGGGAGGGAGGGAAGGAAGAGGGGAAGGCAGGAAGAGGGAAAGGAAGGAAGAAGGGAAGAAAGGAAGGAGTGAAGGAAGGAAGGGAAAAATGATGGAAGGAAGGGGTGAATGAAGAAAGGGAGAAAGGAAGAAAGGGGGAAGGAGGAAGGAAGAAAGAAAGGAAGGGGGAAAGAAGGAAGGGAGAAAGAAGGGAGGGAAGGAATAAGGGAGGCGGGGAAAGAAGAAAGGAAGGGAGGCAGGAAGGCAAAGAGGCAAGATGATGATGGTGATGATGATGATGATACTTGTTTGGTTAGATTGAAAGAAAATAATTTTAGAAATGTGAGACTTTCCAGTTATTAAGTAAGGGGAGAGGAGGAGAAGAGAATAGATTTTATTATTTTTGCGTTTATCTTAGTGCTAATTAATGATTATCAAACTATGCTATGATTATTGCAGGTTTCAAAGCATTTATGCTCTAATACCTTGTATTTTAGTGGCATATCTAGGAAGGATTCAGAAGAATGACTACTAAGCATGTGTCAACTAGTCTACTTTAGAAAAGACAGCCTTTAAGTGGGAATGAAGAGAGAATTGATTTTTCACATTGACCATGAGCATGTTTGACAGGCAGCTTCCTTGAACCTGTCTATGATAACAAGGTGCCTTCAAGCTATAGATGTGTAAAAAAAAGAAGTGTGTTTATCAAAATGTTTTCTGCTTGAATTGAGCATTTTGAAAGACAGTTGTTTATCATCTTAGGGGGAAGAAATCCATGTTTAAACAATGATGCTTTAAAACACATTGGTTGATTGAGACAATGTTGTAAATTGAAGCACTAATCTCGCTCAAAGAAAGTTAGATCTTCTCATAAGTCATATCTCTAGCCATCCTCTCATTACCAGATGCTGCACTGAGATTAGACTAAGAATAGGTATATTTCTCAGGCTTCCAGTTCCATATCCTCCCCCTGCCTCTATCATTCAACTATCTTTCTTCCTTTAAGCTTTATTCCATGCATCTATATCAACCTCTCCAGAGACTGATTGCAATAATCTCCTTGCCCTCCACGTCATTTTCCTTTTTAACTAATGGTAAGACTTCAGGCAGGTCACTTCTCTGGGTCTCAGTTTCTTCACTGGTAAAAATAAGGAGATGAATTAGATGGCCTTCCAGCCCCGAGTTCATGAACTTTGAGTTCTCTAATGTTCTTTCTTGAGCCTTCTTCTCTTCTCCCTCTAGACTATTTCCCTTGATGAGCTCATCAGCTCCAATGTGTTCAACTTTCATCTCTTCTATGTCCACATTGATCTATTTAAGCCTAACTTCCCTACTTTGGAATCATCAACTGCCTCTGTGATATCTCAAATTAGATATTACAGACACATTTTAAACTCAATGTATCTAATATTGAGCTCAACTTTCTTATTCTCCTTTCCCAACTTACTTAGTATTGAGAATATTACCATCCTCCCAATCACTCAGGCTGAAAACATCCATGTTGTATTTGATTCTCCATATTAAGCCACATATGCAATATAATACTATGATGACCAGCCTAGTTCTAAATCCTACATAGAAGTGACTCCAGTATGACCACTGATTGGTTCACCAATATTGACTTCCACCAGGAAGTTCCTATATACTGAATATACAAACTCTTTGCTTAGCAAACATCTGATCTAAGTATTCAAAATTAGCAAATTTTAAAATCACAATGTCCTTGAAGGATAAAAAAGGGACGGGATAGTTCAGACCACCTCCCCAGTGACTGTGCTTAAGGTCCCCTTCCCAGACAGTCCCCGCGAATCTGTCTAGCAATAGCAATACAGAGACCCAGACATTTGGGTTTTTGATCAGGGTTTGAATGCCACAGTTCATCTAAGTCATTGCTCATGTGCCTGTGGAACTGAAGGGCTGGGGGAATGCATGTTTACATGTCCACGAATAATAAACTGATTGCCCTATAATTTTCTCAGTCCTTATGTTTCTTCTTTACATTACAACATAGCCTCCTCATTGTTACCATCATGTCCTTTCTATCTTCACAGCAGCTCTAATATGCATCCCCTTCTCTCCATTCATACAACTATTACTCTGTTGTAAGCCATCATCAACTTGTGCCTGGATTATTTCAATAGATAGATCTTTTTGTCACCAGTCTTTTCCTCACTCTAAATGATCTTCTATTCATCTGCCAAAATGATTTTCCTAAAGTGAAATGACCCTCAACCCTACTCAACAAATCCCCACTGGATAATAATTTGTCCCCTTCCCACCTTTCCAGTCTTACTACACTTTCTTCTCCTCACACTAGACTTCTTGCTGTATCTAGGTTGTCTTTCATTGGCTCTCATCCTTGTCTGAAATGCTCTCCCTCTTCACTTCCTTAAGTTTTTGGCTTTGTCATCACTGAATTGCAATAGTAGATACACTGTAAATTGCAAAGATCTGGCATCATCCCCAGTATGGACCAGACCATGGACCTCAACTCTGAAAGGAGAAGAAAAGGTTTAGGATTTCTGGCTTTGTTTTCCTCCACCTTAGTTTTGTTTGTTTCATTTTTTTGTTTTGTTTTCTTTCGTTATTGTTGTTGTTATTGCTTTTCCCTTACTACTGCTTATGCTAGGTAGATTATCCAGTTTAAGATTTGAAACTTGGTCTTTCCAAAAAGGAGGGGAAAGAACTAGGATTTATGACTTTTGTTCTCCATATTTTTGTTTTTCCTATTTCCCATTTTTCCCATGGGACTGCCAATATCAGGAGGACTATACCATACCATACCATATACTATACCACTAAACGTCCCATATGCATTTAAATGGTAAAAGGTCCTTGGTTCCTTGCTACCAAGGAGTAGTGTGCTTTAGAATTAGTATTTCCCTAATGAAGCTTCTTTCCTTTCACCCACAATATAGGAAGGTTTTATCTAAAAGAAGACAAAGTTACCTCTGGAACCTGATTAGCTGCAACTTCTCTGATGAGCTTCCAAGTGATTTAAGGGTATTAAAAAACCTAGACAAATGGCATCTGAGCCTCTTAGACTTGGTAGCTGCTTAAGATCATATAAGTTGCTGTCTCATGATAACCTAGTGATCATGTGTATTTGCATGTGAAGACAAGAAGAGTTACAACCAGAAAAGCCAAATAACAACATATTTTTGTTGCTTACTCTTGCAGTGTTAGGGCAAAATAACTCCATGTGTTAAATGTTCAATTTCTTACAAGTATCTCATTTCCTCCCAAATTTAAAGGCGAACTTGGAGAACACTAGCATTAGAATGGAGCCTCTAGTACCTTCCACATCTAGTTCCTCCCTTAGGAGAAGAAGAAAAAGGAAAGAGGGAAATGAAGTTCACTATTATCTATCTCCAGCCCAAATAGATTATAGATTATCATAGATATGACTGATAGGTACTTCATTTATCCCACACTGACAATAATTAATGATGACAACAACATATAGTTAACATTTAGGTAGTGGTTACTATGTGGCAAATACTATGGTTAGAGCTTTACAATTATTATGTCATTTGACACTCATAATGATTCTGAGAAGTAGGTGCTATTATCATCCCCATTTTATACATGAAGAAACTGAGGCAGAGGATAAGTGACTTGCTTAGGCTTATATGGCTAATAAATGCCTGAGATCAGTTTTGAACTCAGATCTTCCAGACTCCAGAGCTAGCACTCTATGCATTGTGCTCCCTAGCTACCACATTAGGAAAGACTTCTGATGACATCTTGTCCAGGTAGTATAGTGATAGATCTTTATTTCTTCCTGGTTCCTTCCACTCCTCATTCTTCTTCCTTACATAGGGCCAAAAAGGGATAGAGCTTGGGAGACAAGGTCATAACACACTGTCACAGCTTTCACCTAATTTTCTTGAATGATGTTTCCTGACAGGCTAATTCCAAAACCGCCTAGAAAGACTTGCATTTACTGATGCCAAGTGAAGTGAGTAGAACCAAGAGAACATTGTATACAGTATCAGTAAGATTATGTGATGATCAACTCTGATGTACTTGCTCTTTTCAACAATGTAGTGATTCAAGGTAATTCTGATGGACTTGTGATGGAAAGAGCCATTTGCATCCAGAGAGAAAACTATAGAGACTAAATGTGGATAAAAGCTTAGTATTTTCGACTTTTTGTTTGTTTGTTTTTCTTTCTCAATTTTTTTCCCTTTTGGTCTTACATTTCTTTCACAACTTGACAAATTTAGAAATATGTTTAAAAGGATATCAGATTCCTTGCTGTCTTGGGGAAGAGGGAGGTAATGGAGTGAAAGAGAAAAATTCGGAACAAAAGTCTTATATAAATAAATGTGGAAAACTATCTTAGCATGTATTTGGAAAAATAAAATATCATTGAAAAAAATTTTAAATGTTTCCAGGCACATGCCTAGAGGTTTATTACATCAGTATATTATATTCCCTATAACAGTGGATAGCAAACTATAGCCTGAGGGCCAAATGCATCCACTGATCCATGAACTAATCTTCAATCTCTCCCAATCTACTCTGATGTCTACAAACACACCAAGTTTTCCATACCCTTAAAAAACTCTTAACTTAATGTTACCATCCCTGCTAAGTATCGTCCTAAATTTCTCCTTTCCTTTGTGACTAAACATCTTACAAACTATCCACACTTCTTTTTTCTCATTCTGATCTTTCATCTCTTTGCATTATGGCTTCTGATTTCATCATTCAGTTGAAACTAGCTTTTCCAAAGTTACCAATGGTCTCTTTCAAATCTTAAAATCTTTTCTAAATATTGATCTTTGACTTTTTCTCAGTTTCACTTTCTGATTCTTCATTCATATCATCCCTACTAAATAAGAGTGTCCTCCAAAGCTATTTCCTGTGTCCCCTTCTCTTTTGATCTATACTATCTCATTTAATGATCTCATTAATACTCATGAACTCAATTATCAATATATAAGTAATTTCCCTATATTTATATATCCACCTCTATTCCTCTCTACTGAGCTACAGTCATATCTTATCAATTGTTTTTGAATATCTCAAATGGAATATCCTGTGAGCATCTCAGACTTAACATGTCCAAAACCTAACATCATCTTTTTGCCCAAATTGCCCCACCTTTTGACCTATTCTATTAATATGGAGACACTGCCATCCTTTTAGTTATTCCGCTCACAACTTTGTTGTCATCCTTGATTCCTCACTCTCATATATCCAATCCACTATCAAAACTCATCATTTCTACTTTCGTAGCATCTCTCAAATAATACTCCTCCTCCATGTCCACTCACAGAGTCTCAGTGAGGGCCTACTTCAGACTTTTAGGGTATGGGACCTTGCCAAGAGGGAGTACCAGGACCACCTCAACCTTTGGTGCACAATAAGTTTTCTGCCACATTGCAGAAACGCCCTTGTTGAGCAAGACCATGGGAATGGGTTCAGTCTGAGGGAAACAGCTAGTTGCTCATAAGCAGGAATGCCTTGACAGGGCCTCTCACCTGTGAAAGAGTTGCTAAATTGCTGGACTGGCTCTCCTCCCAGTGGCAGATACCATGCATACGTAATGCCCATGAGCTGCTTCTCTGAATGGTGATTGGGAATTGCCTACTGTTCACAAGATGATCACGCTTGCAAAAATGTATATCAACAAGGCTATACAGCATAATAAAGTAGAGCTCTTTTCATACCCTGAGTCTTCCACCTCATTCATCTCACCTCTGAGATCAAAGGGCTCATATGCTTTGAGCTCTTAAGACAGCCACAACATCAGACCTTTATTACTTCTTGCTTAGAATTCTGCAAGAGTTTTCTACTTGGTGTCCCTGACTCATCTCTGCCCAACTGAATTCATCTGCCATTGTTTTGCCAAGCTGATTTTTCTCATGTAGATGTGACCATATCATCCAACTGTTTCATGAACTCCAGTGATTTCCTATTACTTGAGGATTACTACAAAATCTTTTTTTTTTTTTTTTTTTTTTTTTTTTTGGTATTTAAAGCTCTACAAAACCTGGCCCCTTCCTACCTTTCCAATATTTTTATATCTTATTCCTCTCCTCACCTTCTGCCTCCATACATTTTTAGCTCCCCGACCCCATGTCTGAAATATTCTGCCTTTACACCACCTTTGACTTTACAGGGCTTCCTTCATCTCAAATAATGCCATTTACAGAAACTTTTGTTGGTATTCCCAGATGTTACTTCCTTCCCCTTCCAATTTCTTTGATCTACTCTGTAGGTATACTACTTGTGTAACAATTATCAATATATTATCTCTCATCATTAGAAAGTTAAGCTCCTTGAAGTTTTTATAAAATTTTCTTGATCACTGCATGGTGCTATATGTAAACAAGGACTTAATGATATTTTTTGATGAAATGAAATGGAAAAATGTGACCTTGGACAATTCACTTCAACTCCACCCAAATCTGGTGTTTTCATCTGTAAAATTAGGAGGTTATACTGGAAGGTCATATAAGGTCCCTTCCATTGCTAAATCCAATGATCTTATAAATGTTCTACTTTTCTGAAGGCAGGTGGGCTAAACCAAATTATCTCTTGTGGTCTCTTCCAGCTTTCCAATTTGTGATTCTATAACTAACAACAGATAATGCCAAGAAAAGCAATGACCATGACTAAGATGTGAAGGTCTTAATTTTATGCTGAACAAAGGAACTCTAACCATTTCTGGCTAATAAAACAATGTTTGATTTCTTTGGCTTGTTAGCTTACTTTTAATAGGGAAAAAGAAGGTAGATGAATTTTGTGATTCTGTGGTACTTTTATCTAAATGAGCTTAAAGTTTGTCATATAATCTCATATAACCGTATGAGAATAAGTGATGTATTCAAAGAAGAACAAAGAGGTTAGAACACATTACTACTAAAACTCCCTTTTCAGCTCTAGGATTGTTTCATATAATGAATGTATGAACAGCAATATGTCCCACTATAGGTTAGTACTAGTAGATATCAGAAAGTGACTTATAGGAAGGAGAATATGTTATGTTTGGTATTATGGCGTGTGGTTGGAACAATATTCTAACTTCCCCTCCTTTCCTCCTTTCTATGAAAATCATTCTAGTTTTCCTTAAAATATATTGATACAATCCTTAGGATTTAATTGGAGCAGGGTCAAGGCTTGGGTATTTGACTATTTTTGAATCACCTAAATTGAAAATCCAAATGAAGCTCCAGCCCCTCTGATATTTGTCTAGTAGATCACCACAGGCAACTAAAATGCTGGGGAGCTTCTCTCAGCTGAATCAATTCTTTGTCCATAATGCATATCCTTGTTGAATATATATATATATATATATATATATATTCTATATTTATATATGTTGATATATATGTATATGTATATCTTGTTACAGCTAAGGAAATCTCTTAAAAATGTTGAATCATCTCAGAGTATCTCACTTCATTTCCATATAAAACATGATTTATCAGGGTGTTAGCCTGAAATACCCAACAGGATAGTAAGGAAAGGGATAAAGGAAGTGACTTTCATGCCATTTATCCAAAGAATAGAACAGAAAATGCCTCGCTTTCACACAGTAAAAGTAAGGGAACAATTCTCAGCTGTATTCCTGATGATCTTAATTCAAGATATAATTAAAAATCTTGGTTTAGAATTCCATAATGTGTTTTTTTGTGCAAGATTGTTGTTGATGTCCTAGATAATGATGGATTCAATGACAGAATGAGATTTTATTTATTTCCTTTACATACTAAGCTAGAGGCTCATTAAATGAACAGCTGTACATGAGCAAAATAAGATAGAAATTGGAATCTTCAACCAACAGTGTCTAGGGCTTTGGAAAAAGAATTGAACCACTGGGAGTTGAGGGAAAAAAAGGGTGGGAGTATATGGATGAGGTAAAGGGAGGGTATTTAGCAGTCCCAATATTTATTTATCCCAAACATTGTTATATGATAGACACTGACAGAATATTTGTTACCTAGGGTAATCTGACAGCAGTGAGTGGCGTCATGGTGACTGGGGAACTTGTGCTTATGCTCCTCATAAATGAGTCATGTTATTAACATCTTCAATAATAGAAGCATCAGCCAGGGTTGACTCAGGGGAGGGATAAAATAATGGGCAGGGCTATTGAAACAGCTGATTGTAGTTACTAGAGCAATTGCACTTAAAAAAAAAAGTGGTTACCAAAGGGGAAGGCAGTAGCAATTGGGGATACTAGCAAAAGTCTTCTGTAAATGGTGTTATTTGAGGTGCAAGAAACCATGGAAAATCAAAAGGTGGAGGTGAAAGGGCAGAGCATTCCAGACATGGGGGAGGAGCTAAAAATATCTGGAGGCAGAAGATGAGGAGAGGAATAAGATGTAAAAGAATCTGGAAGTCATTTAATGTCTGGGGGATGAGGAAGATTAGGGTAAACTAGTTTTCTCATCTGCAATACCATAAAACTGATAAGGTCCTCAAATTTTGACAATTATTAGAAGAGAGAGATTTTGAAACAAGTGAGGCTCTCCATTACTGCAAGAAGGAAATCATAGTATTTAAAGTTGAAAAGAAGTATTTCCATTAAATCATGATCTGTCTTCTCTGCTCAAAGATGGAAGAATAATGAAGCATCCAGAAGAGATCAATAGGGAGTATTTAAGACCTAGAAGGTATTTGACTTGAAGCTAGAAAAAACCAAGGCTTAGGAACTGTCTATGAAAGAATTCTTAGATTCCAGAGAGGTTATGTCCATCAAGAGTGGTTAACAGTGAGATGCATTTCAACATCTAAGACAGAAAAAGCTCTTCCCAAGGATAGGGTTCCTATACATGAAGGTCAAGTATATAATGTGTGTACCATACATGATGTATTTTCAAGAATTCTGGAAAAGCATCCCATGCTGCCTGTTTTTGATAATTGAAATTCTTTTAGAAATTCATTTCTTTGGATTAAGACAAAGAATCCTCCATTCAAAAAGAAATGTCTTTGGAAACATAAAAGCAGATGATTAAATAGGGTTTTAGAGTTTGTACTTCAGATTTTATTATTCCCATTTTATAGGTGATAAAATTGGATCTTGAAGAGTTTAAGTAATTTGTATATTGTCACATGGCTAGTATGTATAAGGAACAAGATTTAATACATGTAAACACTGATCTTACTAGGAACCAGCAGTCTATCCACTCTACTAAGCTATTTCTTTGCTGGAAAAAATAATGCATTAAGCCATTAATAGCTCTTAACACCTTACTATTCAACTATTCCCCATTGATTTCTCCTGGATGTTTCATTATTCTTCCAACTTTGAGCAGAACAAACAGATTATGATTCTGAAAACTGTTTCTAGCTTTAGTCTCTCTATTCAGTTCCAGTTTGCTCATTTTTAGTTGGATATACCATGAATCTTGAAAGCTCAAAATATCCAAAATACAACTCATTTTTCCCCAAAAGCTCATATCTCTTCCATATTTCATGGTTTCTATTAAGGGAATTACTGCCTTTTACTCACCTAGTTTCACAATCTCAGTGTAATTCTAGAGATCACTAGATTAGACTTGTGTTCTGACAGGTCCAAGTAGAGTTCTGTGCAATGAGGAAAACTGACCAATGAGCTGAGTCCTAATGAGTTTGCATAATTTAGTCTATGATTTCTAGTTTTCTAACTACATGGTCAAGAAAAGTTTCTGGGAGGCTGTGGAACCAGAACACTGGTGCAATCAAAAGACACTAGCAATCCAGCAAGACTCTTGACTTGGGCTCTTTTTGCCTTGCTGGTTGGAGAAGGAGGATAATTTGCCATGATCTTGTGGTAGACACCCAGAGGTTCCATGCAACACAAGATCCTGTTGTTGCTTCTATATTTTTTTGCATGTAGTCTTTTCTGTTTCTATAATGAAGAAATCTAGAGTTGGCTTTGACCACTGTGAGCACTGAAAGGTCAGAGGAGCAAGACACCAAAAACTGGGAACTGGAATATATCCAGAATTTATCAGAATCCAGACACTTAAGAGTAAAGCTTTGAGTAACTCAGTTGATCTAGTTCACCAGTAGCAGAGGTGCACTCATTCATCTACTGAGCATGCTATATTTGAAGGTGAATTTGAGAAGGCAAATATTATATAGAAACTATGTTACATTTGAGCCCCATCTTCTCAGAGACTGGGAGGATTCCATGAATAATGTTTCCCTCAGGTATGGGAGGAAATACTTTGTAACACCTATTCTTGTTTTATCTTCTCTATACAGATTCCTTTGGAAGAATTAATTGATGCTAGCTGGTTCAATGGAACAGGCGTAATAATCACTGATGGTTACTAGAGGAAGAAGCATACTAATGGGGGAATAAGCCAGTAGCATTACAGAAAGATACACTAAACCCTACAAGAGTAATCTTAAAACCCAAAGAGGGAGTTGTAACCAACTTCATTCTGGATGAGTAAATCCAGAATCTCCCTAAATAAGAATTATATAAATGATTTCTGATTATGTCCCTGGAGAAAAAACTCTTTAAAATGGGCTAGGGGTTGAATCCCAACTCCGTGCTGGGTCACTCTCTTGTGTGACTCCCAGTACTGCCCTATTCACTCATGCCATGAAAAGGGGAGATAAGGATATATTAAAAAATAAGGTCACAACTGTTTATAAGGAATAAGATTCAATCATTCAAAGACAGGCTTTAAGAAAATAAATGAACAATGCTAGACACGAGTGCTGATTGTACCTAAATGAAATAAGGCAGGGAGGGATGATAAAAATTACCAATTTTTCCATATTACCTTCCAGTTATCTGTATTTTTTTCCTCAGTACTTCAGTCACCAAACTAAATACCTGGAATTCAAAAAACAAAGTGGTTTTTTTTTAATATACTAAAGTGTGCCTTGAATACAGTTCCCAGATCCCAAGATCTGGTTGGTAAAAATTTACCAGCATATGCCTGATTTAGTCTTCTTGCTGTCATCACTCATAACTAACCATCTCTAACTTCCATGCATTGTGCATACCTCATTCACAATTCTTACCTTTTAGACTCCTTGCCTTCCTTCAAAATAGCCCAGATACTATTTATTCTCTGCAGAAAGACCTTCCTGATTGCCCTTAACTTTCTAATGCCTTTCTATACGTTGACCTTCCATCTACTCTGTACCTTGTATGTGCCTATTTTTATTCATGTTTACTTTCCATTTAGAATATAATTTCTTTAAGAACATGACCTCTTTTCTATCTTTTTTAATCCCTATTACTGTGGCACAAGCCTAAACACTTAAGTAACTTAAATTACTTAAACATGAAGTAACACATTGATTGATCAAATTAGTTAACAATTTTTTTTCTAATCTAACAACCAAATCAGCATAGAATCTGCTGAATAGGGATGAAAGGATCTAACTAACCTACTATCCTGAAACCACTAAGATATTTATAAAATCATCGGATTTAGAGCCAGAAAAAAAACTTCAGAAATTATCTTTCATTTTAGAGATGAAGAAATTAGGGTAAAGAAAAGTAAAACGGCTTACCCAAAGTTATCATTCCCATTGACACTACTGTAAGTAATTATATATCATCCTGATTATCCATTTGCCCACAACAATAGACAATTATGAGAACAATAGAAGGACTTTCCTAAATGATTCAGGAATACTATCATGGAGAAACTATAGGGATGGAGACGGGAATGGCAGACGGAACATGAGAGTGGAAGAGCATACTGATGTTATGTACTTGGGAGCAGGGAAGAAACAACAGGAAAAAAGCTGAAAAAAAGGTTTCAAGTTATCTAACACAAAATGCACATTCTTTATTTTGCCCATAGTTCTTTTTTTAAGACAGATGTCAATCCTATCATGAAATATATCCAAGCTATCTTAACACTAACAAGAAACTTGTAGTCACTTCTATAGCTAGGATTGTGAACCATTTTACCAAGAAACAACACAGCCAGCCATACTTCCTGAAAAATTTATGCTTGGTTACTGCCAACTGCTTCTGAAGGATATATAAATGAAAAAGTCAACAGTGCCCTTCCTGTGTAGTGCAAATTCACATAGCTGCTTCAAAGAAAGCATTAAATTTTAAGTTGATTTCACAAGCAATAGGTAAGGGGGAAAGGAAATAAAGTGCTCTAATATGCACATGGGGGAAAAGGAGGTGAAAATGAGTTCATTGGCAGTATTTCTACTATTAATAATAACTTCAAATTCTCTATTATCCTATGCTATTTTTATCTTTGAAGGTTTTATGATAAATTAAAATAGGTAAAGCACTAAAATATAGACGCTATTTCTGGAACCCTGGATTATTTAAAATTTTATCATGTAATGGACCACAAGGATGCCCCATCTCCAGTTGTCATTGACTTTTTCTGGTCTGTAAGCAATGGACCATGAGTCCAGTTTGATCAAGTTATTTCTAGTCAGTCATTGATATTCAGTCTTTCATTTTCTGGGCACCTAAGGTTTAAAAAAACAACTGGTATTTAGGGGAGCAATCCCTTGCATGCTAGGTTTTGGTTTTGTTGGGTTTTTTTTTTTGATACTATGTACTTGAAAGCAGGTGGGCAGGTAGATGGCTCAGTAGATAGAATACTGAACTTAGAATCAGGAAGATTCATCTTTATGAATTCAAATATGTCAGCACTTATCTTATACCTTGTCAAGTGATCCATTTCTATAGAAGGCTGACTTCTAATTAAGGGAATTAGTTTCCCTTTTCTTACAATCCTTGGTTCACTAATACTTTTTGATTTTAAGTTGAAGGCTTTCCCAAAAAAGTGAATGTAGGAAAAGAGGTCATAGAATTTATAATTGAGTATAAGAAAGGTCATTTATTCCCACACAGAAAGCAATAATAAATCAGTGACTAATGTGAAAAGGTAAGAAGTAGACTCACCACAATCCTATACTTGATCTCCAAGAATGACAGTTGAGCATGCCTCCAATAGGTAAGTGGTGGGAAAATGAACTTGGTATACATAAATAATAATTCTTCATGCATGAACTATAAAATATGATAATTGTTAGAAGAAAAATTAGATAATTTAGTTTAATTGTTGGTGTTTAGTCATGTCTGACCTTTTGTGAACTAATTTGGGGTTTTCTTAGAAAAGATACTAGAATATTTTGTCATTTCCTTCTCCAACTCATTTTACAGATGAGTAAGTTGAGACAAATGGGGTTAAATAACTTGCCCATAGAAACAAAACTAATAGGTATTAAGGTCAGATTTCAACTCACAAAGTCTTCAGACTTCAGACTTGGTTCTTTACCACCTTCATCACTTAGCTGTCCAGTTTGTTTTTTTAAAAAATTGCCAAATTTACAGGGAAAATTTTGAGCCCTGATCTCAAAACATTCCCTTATAAATTTAGGAAAATTTATAAATATAGATTAATTATAAAATTATACTAATGTTCAAATTTTAAAATAACTATCCTCTTAGAGTCTGTTTCAGAACTAGAAGGGATCTTCAAAGTCATCTACTCTTCATCATAAAATCCTCATTAAATCTTTCCTTAATCTCTATCTATCTTCATGTTTCTGTGCTTTCTTCTATTGATGTATTTGAAAGGGGACTCCCTACTTATTTTAGACTGGTATTAGAGCCAAATAACACCTACAAATATAATATTTAATGAGGAAAATTGACACTGAGTCTGAAGCTGCAGGCTTCAAGCAGCTTTGTCAACATCAGTAAAGCACAGTCAACTAATTCATAGTCATCCTATTATTCCAAATGCTATCCATGCCGAGGATATATATTCACCCCAACAATTCTGTTTCTCCCAGTCCAAATTTATTAGAAGTGAAAATTAAGACCATCTGTCATAACATAGAGTCTTTTGCTTTGGCTGCAAATGTCCCCTGAAGCTTAATGTCTGTATGCTAACAAGATGATGTCCTAGTCTTAGCATTGCTCGGGAATAGGTTTTGGGGAATCTCAGTCTATTGGATAAAAGTCAAGACATCCCACAGCACCACCATCTGAGGCTACCAGCTTTGAGACCGTATTAGCAAATGAATAAAAAAAGCATTTTTAAATGCTTACTATGAGCCAGACTGGGCTAACACTTAAAGATACAAATATAAACAAGTTATGTAGATTTGATTGTATTTGTAAAACCTCCCATGGAGCCTAAAGTCAACTAACAGTTATCTATAAAATAAAAATGATTATAATAATATTTTACATTTATAGAGCACTTTAAGACTTGGCCAAGCACTTTACATATATTATCTCATTTGATCCTTACAATAATAAGGTCTAAGGTCTCTTCTAACTCTGATAATCTATAGATGTGAAATATTTATTTAAAATTTTAAACCATTTTATGAGGGTTTGATTTAAAAATAAAATAGCTGATAGTTTCTGGAGTTGTGTTTTTGCTTTTATTTTGATTTTGATTTTGTGTGGAGTGGTATGATTGGTGTTTTTTCCCTTAAGGTGGCCTTTTAAGACTGACATACCCAGGAAAGGGTTGAGGTATAATGAGGCTCTCATCAATAAGCAATTCAGTTGTGGTTAAAATTAAGATTGGAGTCTTTGTAAATTATTTTTTATATACTGAACATTTATAAACATTATTTCTAACATGATTTTTTACTTCAATTACCACAAATGTGATTAATCTAGCCTTCAAGCTCATACCACCAGCAGAACCTGTGGGGAAATAGTTCTAGCATCAAATTAAGTTAATTTAAAAAAAAAATGTTTCATGTAATTCAATCTGTGTGGCCACTGACTTTGATAAGCCCATGAAGTATGTTTGCATTTGTAAAATCAGGCTAACACTGGTTCTTATCATGGATTAGACATATTGCTTGGAAAACACTCCATAACATAAATAAAAGAACTTCCATGATTTATATAACTATGCCACCTTCTAACACTGTTTTTATTTCTAGGGAGACTTTTTAAAAATCACAAAACATATAACTTTAGTGTGATTAATAGGAAATGTACTTCATATTAAATATTTATGTGTGTACATATATTCATATATTGGTATTTTGAAGTGTCCCATTTTAAGAGAGAGATCTTGCTAATATTTTTTTCTTTTTCCAGAGGAAAAATCCTATGGAGTACCCCATCACAGCATGAATATAGCCCTAGGTTCTTAATAGTTTTGTCCAGAGAATGGAATTTCTAGAAGATCCCACCACCTGAAACATCTTTGAGCTTAAGACTAGAAAACAGATCATTTATTTATCATTACCAGAGATTTAGCCATCCATCAAATGATGAAATGTTTTGATCCCCACAATTTATTAAATTTACTGCTAAGGTATGAAAGAGTTGTGTCCTCCATGAGGGGATGGGGAGAAAGGGATACTCACACCGAGGAAATGTCACATCCTTGATTAATTGAGAGAATGAAAATGGCCCATCTCTCTTGAATCAGTGGGTATGAATTCATTTTCAACTTCTGCCTAATCTAAGTTGAACTCATTAAAAGCTTAATGAAAGCCTGGGGAAGCTTTTACATAGACAGCATTTGCAGTTATGTGAAAATGTGGGTTCTACCTCCCACAGAGGATGTAATTGTCTTGTGCTGTAGGAAATGTAATTAACACAGCACTTCACTGTGTTCCTCCAAACATCTTGCTGAGTTCATCCTGGAGTCCATTAACTTTCAGTGTTGACTCTCATAGAGGTTTCTAATAAAGATTCTATGTAATGTTAAAGTTGCATCTTTTATCAAAAACAATAACTGACAACACTGATCACAACAACTACAATGATGGTGATGATGGCTACCATTTATATAATACCTTAATATATGCAAAGCACTTTACAAATGCTGCCTTTGATCCTCACAAGCACCCTAGGAGGTAGATATCATCTCCATTTTACATTTGAGAAAACTGAAGCAGACAGAAGTAAAGAGATCTATTCAGAATCACATAGCTATTTTTGAGCTAGATTTGAATTTGGGTCTTTCTGATTCCAGCTGCAACCATCTCTTCACTATGCTTTGAATTAGCAGAATCATTTAAAATGACTTGGAGTAGAAGCTTATAGTAGAGCAGGATCATTGGATCACCAAGTTAGAGCTGGAAAGAATCTACTGTAACATCATCATGTAGAGAAGAGGAATGGTAAATCAGATGAAGCTAGAAAAAAAAGGGTGAAACTATGTTGACTTGGTCCACTCTAAATTTGTCATATAACCTCAACTGCACTCTCATTAATGCAAGATTATTCTTTTATATAGCCCTAATTAATTCACTAGCTCACTCATCACAGCAGGTCTTTCAAATTTTTTTTAAATCCTTCCTCAAATCGCCCATGACTTCCTTCCTCCACCTTCTCAGCAGGAAACCTTGCCCCCCATTTTGCTGCAAAAAAAAAAAAACAATTGGAACATTCTCCATGAACTTCCCTTTCTCCCCTTCTCATCTTATATCATACAAATGTCTTCTTGTCACTATCTCCTGTTAGGGGAAGACTTTGAGATTAACTGGAGCCCTGAAAAACTAATTCTACTCACAGGAGGACTTCAGGACCACCCTGAGCCCTGATATCAGGTGAGACATAATGAGGGCAGGACTCAAGGATGTTCAAATAGGAGTTCGTTTAATCAAGACAGCTTACCACTTTATACACCCTATAACCATGGAGTACTGCACATGCACCAACTTGTTATTATAGACAGGTGTTTACCACTTCAGTATACTCTACTTCAAGTAAATACAGGTGGTCACAATCTCTTGACTTTTCAGAAAGGCAGAGATGCCCTTAGGAGGGATGGAGAGTCAAACCAGATATGTCAGCAGGGTATCTTACTGGGCCTTCTCCTTGTTAAAATAAACCCTTCTACATGCACAAATGATTCCATTCCATCTTATCTCCTCATCTGCCAGTCTTCCTATATACTTCAGCTGCTTGTGTACTGCCAACAACCATGTCTAGTCTCCTCTCTCTTCAAAAAAACCCTCACTTGATCCATCCATTCCTTCTAACTATACTCCTTTATCACCTCCCTTTTGTGTTTAAATTCTTTGAAAAAAAAATCTATAATCAGTACCACCAGTTCCTTTCCTTCATTCTCTTCTTAACTCTGACTTCTAACATCATATTTCAACTTAAACCACCCTCTTCCAAGTTACCAGTGATCTCTTAAATGACCAGATCTCATAGTTTTTCTCAGCTCTAATTTTTCTTCACCTTTTTGTAGACTTTGACATTGTTAATCATCTTCTTTGCTTGTTGGTCTTTGCTCTCTATGTTTTTGTTACATTCTTCTTTCCTGATTTTCATCCTATCTGTTTGACAACTCCCTCTCAGTCTCCTTTATTGGAAAACCCCTTCTATGAGTCTCTTCTGATGTCCTAAACATCACACTCAATGACCTATCTCTCATCTATTCAGTTATTTTTAGTCATGCCTGACTCCCTGTGACCCCATTTAGACTCTTGTTGGCAGAAATACTGGAGTGATTTGCCATTTCCTTCTCTAATTCATTTGACAGTTAAGGAATCTGAGGCAAATAGGATTAAGTTACTTGTCCAGGATCACATAGCTAGTCAGATTTAAATTGGGAAAAAAAAGAATTCTGACTCTAGGCTTAGCACTCTACTTGACTGTAGCACCTAGCTGCCCTATTTATCATTCAAATTCACTCAATTCCAGTTTTGATTTCAATGAAAAAGGCTACTTATTTTATAAAGGGGTTCATATTGAAATCTTACTCAATAAGACTAGACCTTAGAAGTTTTATATCCTCAAAATTCCCCCCACCATGACCATAGTTAAATTATCAATTTATAGAGTCATTTTTTTTTTTTTACTGAGGCAACTGGGGTCAAGTGATTTGCAAAGATTCACACATCTAGGAAGTGTGAAGTGTCTGAGGTCAGATATGAATGATTTCAGGGCTGGTAATCTATTCACTATGCTATCTGGATGCCTTTATGTCATTTTAAAGATGCAAAATTAAGATATGACATGGTGAGTGACTTGACTTATCCATAGAACCAGACTCAGAATCTAGACAGAATAAAATCTCTGGTCCTATGGCGAGTCTCATAGATGTGGCTGTGAATGTAACAAATGTAATTATTAATTAAGAAGACCTACTCTACTTCTTTAGGTATTATCTACCACTCCTTAAAAATAAATCATTTACTCCCATTGTCCCATTCAGGAAAAAAGAGTGTCATAAAAACCTAGAGAAGAAAGAGTATCAAGGAAAAAATGTTGATTAACAATGTCAAAGGCTACAAAGAGGTGGAGAATGATGAGGGCTGGGAAAAGGCCATGAGATTTGGTCATTTAAGAGATCACTGGTAACTTAGAACAGGATAGTTTAAGTTGAATTATGAGAGCAGAAGTCAGTTAAGGAGAGAACGAGAAGAAAGGAAGTGGTGGTGCTGATTATAGATGGCTTTTTCAAGGAGTTTAACCATAAAAGGGAGGAGATAAAGAAGTATATTTAGAAAGAATGGATGCATCAAGTGAGGGTTTTTTGAAGAGGGAGGAGTCTAAGCATAATTGTTGGTAGTACATAAGTCCCTATAAATGTCTTAATTCATTTTTTAATCAGTATTGTTGTTTATAATAGTTTTCCCTGACTGGGCTTGCTAGTCAACAAGTATCTATCAAGCATCACTATACTAAGCATACATGGAGAGACAAAAGACAGTCCCTTCTCTAAAGATCTCACAACCTAATGAAAGAGATAGTATGCAAGCATTTAGAAACAAGATATGTATCATGTAGGATGAATTGGAAATAAAATCAACAGAGGAAAGGAACTAACATTAAGGATCAAAAAAGGCTTCTTGCAGAAGGAAGGACTTTAGATTATACCTTAAAGAAGCCCAGGTATGTGGTAGAAGGCAAGGATGAGGATGGAGAGAGCTCATCTACTCACAGAAGTCACTTAGTTTCTCTCTCCTATCCATCATTGGTAAAATGGGGATTAGGGCAACTAGGTGGCACAATGGATGTAATATTGAGCTTGGGATCAGAAAGACTCATCTTTCTGGGGTCAAATCTGACCTCATATGTTTTCCAGCTGTATGGCCCTGAGCAAATCATTTAATCCTATTTGTCTCAGTTTCCTTATTGTCAAATCGACTAGGCAAACCAATTCTATATCTTTGCCAAGAAAACCTCAAATGCAGTTATGAAGAGTCAAACATGACTGAAATTACTGAATAAAATGGGAATAAAAATTACTCACTCTGCCTATTGGAAAGTGTTGCAGAGATCATATATACAGAAATTCTTTGAAAACTGTAAGGTACTCCAAATATCTAAGTTATTATTACTAAGTCTTCATATAGTGTTCTTCATACCTTAGGCACTCAATAAATGCTTATCTAGTCATACTGACTGCTATCAAATGGAATTCTCTTTTAGCTAGAACATATATTTCTGTAGAATTATACTCTTAATATTATGATAACTTATTATCATAAGCAAAATTTAAGATATTTTGAAATCTTAAAGTATGTTATGAATCATCAAAATAATGTCCAACTAAATTGGAAATTGAATGGATGCCCCTCATTAAGAAAAGGCTGAATAAGTTATGGTATATAAATGTAATGAAACATCATTATTCTATAAGAAATGATGAACAGGCTGATTTAAGAAAAGCCTGAAAGACTTAACACGAACTGATGCTAAGTGAAGTGAGCAGGACCAAGAGAACATTGTACACAGTAACAACATTATGGTATGAACAACTGTGATGGACTTGGCTCTTTTCAACAATGAGGTGATATTAGATAATTCAAATAGACTTGTGATGGAAAGTGCTATCCACACCCAGAGAGAGAACTCTGAAGACTGGATGTGGATCAAAACATAGCATTTTCACCTTGTTATTGGTAATGGTGGTGGTTTGCTTATTTTTTCTTTCTCTTTTTTCCCCTTATAATCTGAATTTTTTGCTTAGCATGACAAATATGGAAATATGTTTAGAAGAATTGCACACATTTAAACTATATCTGATTACTTGCTCTTTTGGGGAGAAAGAAGAGGAAGAAAAACTTGGAACACAAGATTTTGCAAAGATGAATGTTGAAAACTATCTTTGCATGTATTTGGGGAAATAAAATGGAATAAAATAAAGAAGGAAAAGAAAAGAAATGTTCAACCAAGTTCAGTATGGCTTCATTCAAATTCCTTATTAAGAAGTAAATCGGTTGTGCATTAAGAATACCACTTTAGCAGCCATGTATACTCAATTGAAGACAGGAAAGCCTGGAGACTTAAAGGTTCATCTAGAAATAATAATTTAGAAGCATCTAAATGATTCAATATGTAGAACTGAAAGAATTGAATTTGGTAGTAAAGATGAGGAATTCATTTTTTAACTAAGTGAACTTGACATTTAGCAGCTAGGTGACATAATGGATAGACTGCAAGTTCTGAAGTCAGAATGACTTGAGCTCAACTATAGCCCCAGATATTAGCTGTGTGATCCTGGACAAGTCACTTAATCTCTGTCTGCCTCAGTTTCCTCAGTTGTAAACTACCCCATATAGTTATTTTAAGGATCAACTAAGATAATAATTAGATAACATTTAGTGCACTGTCTAGCACATAACAAGTGCTTATTCCCTTCCCTTTCAGACATATAGTTCAAAACACCCAATAAGCAGTTAGTAAAGCAGAACTAGAGCTTAGGAGAAACATTAGGATTAGATAAAAAGATAATGGGAGCCATGAGCATCGAAAGCTAAGGAAATCTCAGACAGGAAGTACAGAAAGAAAAGAGAAGAGGGCCCAATACAGAGCTTTGTCAACAATAGTTATGATATGTAATATGGATGGTGATCCTTTGAAAGGAAACTGGGGAGGAATAACCAGACAAATAAAAGAACAGAGAGTTGGGATCATGAAAACTGAGAGAAGTAAGAATAAAATGGAGCAAAGGATGATCAATAGTGCAGAATGTTATAGAGATGTTAAGCCTAAAACTGAAGAAAGTCCATTGTATTTGACTATTTAAGATAGCTGGTAATTTTGGAGTTCTAGTGACAAGGTTGAAATCCAGATCGTAAGAGCCTAAGATAATAGTGAGAAGAGATTAAGTGGAGGCAAAATGTGTAGATAGCTTTATCTAGGATTTGGCTGTAAAAAAAAAAAAAAAAAAAAAAAAAAAAAGCAGAGATAAAGGATTATGGTTTGAGGCATGGCAGGATCAAGTGTGGACAGCTAGGTTGTGCAGAAAATGGAGTACTGGGCTTGGAATCAAGAAGATTTATTTTCATGAGTTCAAATCCAGCCTCAGACATTTACTAGCTGTGGGACCCTAAATGAGTCCTTTAACCTGGTTTGCCTCACTTTCCTCATCTGTCAAATAAGCTGGTGAAGGAAATGACAAACCACTCTAGTATCTTTGCCAAGAAAACCCCAAAATGGGGTCATGAAGAGTTGAATATGTCTAAATTGATTGAACAACAGAGAGTCAAATATATGTTGGGGGGGGGAGAGGGAAAAAGAGGACTATAAATAGAAAAGAACTGGGTATATTTGTAGGCAACAAAGGAGTCAATCAAGATTAAAAGATTAATCAAAATTAAAAAGGGAAAGATTAAAGTCCAAAGGGGGAAGAGGAATAATTGTGGGAATAATCACCTATAGAAGGTGAGAGGGAAAGTATGGGATTTAGGATAAAATCCTAAATCTTGTTGAGAAAAGGAATCTCATCATCAGACAGTAAGGAGGAAAGAGAATGGAGATTGGAATCAAGAGGAGAGTAGGGAGTAAGAGGAAGTTCATTGCAAGAACAGCCTCTAGTTTTTCAGTAAAGTATGAAATGAGGCCCTCTGCTCAGAGGGTGAGGAAAGAGAGACTTGAAAAAAGAAAAAAAGGTTTAGAATAGTAACTGTGATAAATGACATGAGTCAATTATGGAAAGAGAAGAAATATTGCCTTGTGACAGAGAGAGCCCAGTTCAGAGTCATCAAGATAAATATATATAGTTGAACCAGTCTTCACACACAAAATATTCTAAATCTTAAAGTTCTGTAGAAATTTGAATTATTATTGTGATCTTCATAATTGGTATTGTATTAAGGATTAGATATACCTTTCAGGTAAGAAGGGGAGAGTACATTAATTATTAATTCATTAAGAGATTAATTAACTCCATCTAGTTAGACCTAGTTTATTCTTTTCTTCTGGAGTAATGAAAATCACTGAAATCAGAATCAGAAGACTTGGATTGTAAGACTTAGGACTGCCATTTTATAATTTTCTGACCTTCTGCGACTCCATTTTCTTATCTGTAACATGGGGATACTACTATTTTTCACTTCTTTCTCTACAGAGTTTTTTTTTTCAGGATCAAATGAAAGAAGACACAGAAAATGTTCTGTTCACATAAGCCTTCACAGGTTGTTGCCTAAATGGGCTAGTTTATAGTGTTGCCTCTTGAGTTTTCAGCTTGCTAAAAGTGACATCTGGGCCACATCATCTGTCTGTCAAATAAGATAGCCAGCCTTTGGTGGCATAAGGTGACCATCTGCTAATCACATCAGCCTCATTTCAGGCTCTTCTTATTTCAGGTTTCCTGTGGCTGAGTCAGGACCAGCTTTAGAATGAGAAGTTATTTAATGAGGTGAGGACTCAGAGGGAGGCAAAATGAAAAGGAATATTTTAAGTGGCACTTGTGATTGATCAATGAAAAATTTGGATTCAACAGCAACAAAGGATGTGAAACATCACCTTTGGTCTTTATAGTGGCTTCATGAATCATAAATAGATGTTCCTTCCCAATATCCCCATTATTTTTTAATTTTTCTTGGTTAGATATTAAAGAACTTTCTGACAGCAATTGGATATTTTTTCCTATGAATTCATAGCAGGAAATCAAGAAATAAAGAAGGAAATACAGATATATAAGGCTGGTGAATATTTTCATTTGCTAAAAAGGGAAAAAAATAATAAATGTCAGCTTGCTCCCCTGATGTTTTCTCATTTACTACTATGTGAGAATTAAATGCCTATGGACTCAACTAACTTAAATAGTTGGTTAGACTAGGGAAAATGAAAGGAATTGGCATTGCTTAAATTGAAAAAGAAATCCAGGTTTGAATTTTAGCTCTGCTACCAAGTAGCTAGGTGACTTTCAGCAACTCACTAACCCTCTGTAAACTTGTTTCCTCCTTATCAAATGGCAGTGGATACTTGTGGAAGAGGAGAGATGAAATGAATAATATTTCTAGTTCCAAAGCCCTATTTTCCTCAAACACTGGATATAATGATAAATTTTCCTTCATTCTTGGAAGAAAGAGGAAATAGGCTTAAATTTGAAGCAATTAAGGTTGAGGTTAGATTGAAAGAATGTATTCTAACAGTATTTAATATGGAAATGGGAAATGATTTAGAGGAGAGGGCTAAATCTTTAAAATATCCTTAAAACATGATGTATGTTTATTTCTTTAAAGGATATCATTCCTAAACTCCCTTCCTTCTAATGCCATCCTTTTGTTGGTTATTTCTGATTTATCTTGTCTTTGGTTTGTTTTTACATAGTTATATAGGTGTTCTGTTCCCTGTTAGATTGTAAACTTGTCTAGAGCAAAGACTTTCTTTTGCCTTTCTTTGCATTCCAGATCTGAGCACAGTACTTAATATATAATAGCCACTTAATAGATGTTTATTGACTGATTGACTATAATACTACCTAGAGAGAGAGGCATGAATTTGATGAAGTCTGTGATAACACTTTACTTTTAATGAGATGATCTTTTATGACTTAAATAAAGGGAAAAGATGGCACTGTGTTGTAGTAGGAATAGAAAAGGGTTTAAGAATACAGATTGTGATGGAAGAGTACTGTACTGTAAGAAATGATGAGCTCACTGATTTTAGAAAAACATGGATAGATTTGCATGAAATAATAAAGAGAAAAATGAGCAGACCTGAGAATATTATACACAGTAATAGCAATATTGTTTTAAGAACAACACTGAGCAAACAAGTCATTTTTACTATTATAAATACTTACATTAACTACAAAAGACTTATAAGACTGCTTGCCTACAGAGAAAGAACCAATAAATAGACATATTCATAGAATAATTTATATATATGTGCACATCTGTGTCTAATGGTATCTGTAGGAAGGAAAGGAAAAAAAAGATATTTTTCATAATAAAATTATTACATATTAAATAGGAATAGCAAGTTGTACATAATAGATTTGTAGTTTCACATGCAATCATTCATTTACTATTCTGTTTTTAAAATGCTTGTTTTATTTCATAAATTGAAAACAAAATAGATAATAATACTATTTCTATCATAATATATTACCAAGAAAGTGTTTTGGAAAAAAAAGTGTACCATAGAAATATGATAAATTATTAACTTCTCTCGGGTTTGCTGTAAGGAAAGGGGTTTATAAGGTCCTATGTAAATTTGAGTTATTATTAATTAGAAACCCAAGCCATTTGTCCTTGAAAATGGTTAAAATAACAATTAAAATGTTACTTTAAAAAATTATTGATAAATGAAGCTGAAGAATCATTTGACCAAGTTGACTGATATATTTTTTAGTCTTTAAAACAGAGTTGTTCAAACAGTCTTTGTGTTGACATCTTACTCAGAGAGGGAAAGGAACAAACTACAAAACTTTTCCACAGTACATTCTTTTGGAATCCCAGAATTACTTTGAGATGGAGAGGTAAATGTAGAGGAGCTGAAAGAACTATATTAGAAAAGGGAACATAGGATTATTGAGTTGTGTCTACTCAAATAGGATGATGGAATTTTTGTAGTCACAAAGAATGGAAAACGAAGTCAGTGTCCATTGATGGGGAAATGGATAAGTACACTGTGGAGCATAAGCATGACTGAATATTACTTCAATACAAGAAAGGATAAATCTGAAAAATCCAGGGAGTACAGGGAGGCATATAGGGAAAGACATGACCTGATGTAAAGTGAAATAACTAGAAACAATATACAGAATGATGATAACCATGTTAATGGAAAGAATAACAAGAAGAACAGAAACTGAGCACTGTGTAATTTTTAATGACCAAGCTTAGCCCTGATGAAGAGAGGAAAAATACATTTACCTCTCCTCTTTGTAGAGGCAGAGGACTATGAATGTGGAATTCTATCTATACTATTTGACTTATTTGATATTTTAATTAATTTTGCTGAGTTGTTTTTTTTCTCTTTTCATTCTTACAATTCTCTGGGTGTGGAAGGGGAAAAATATGATTTAATAGATACATATTATATATTTTATATTATAACATATATTATATAATATTTATATTATAAATATATGTGTATGTAATGATATTTCATATAATATGTTAATATTATGTTATATATATTTTAATAGATTGCTGAGTTTAGAGTCAAGAAGACCAATATTTTAATCTTAGCTTACATTCTTACTAGTTTTGTCATCCCAAGTAAGTTAAAATTTCTGGATCTTAGTTTTTCATATGTAATATTTATAGCATTTATCTTAAAGAGATATTATGAGGATCAAATAAAATAATGTGTACAAAATACTTAACCAATCTCAAAGCTGTATGTATCAGTTTTATAAATATTACACAATGAACCTCCCAAATAGGTAAATAATAACAAATTTAATTAATGATCACTTAGTTTGTTGATAAAAATGCCTTACTAGAATTCCAATTTATTTATGTATAAGAGTTCAAAGCTTTAAAAGGTATTACTAACCATATGCCAATTAAAGAGAAAAATGTGACTATCAGAAGGAAAATAATGACCTTGCTTCCTCCATTCACTTTTATCTTTGTACCTTTCACCCTGTCCACTCATCTCCATGGGATAGCACAAAGGGGTTTTGAAATTTAGAAAGTGAAAGATCCTAAGGCAACAGAGAGCCCTGATGTTTTGTTGAGAGGGCTGTCTCTAGAGCAGAAGCTGATTTAAGCAGACTTATCAAGGAGGCATAAAGAATAGCTACAATAAGCTGGAGTGTGGTTTCCTATGGGGAGACTCAAAGTGTACTTCAAAAAACAGATTAAGCCAAAGGGCTGGCTAGTGGAGCTTACTTTATTCCATCACTAAAGGGTTTGGCACCTGAGGCAAAAAATAATATTAGTAGTAAAAAAAAGAAAAAAAATCTGCTGCAGAAGAAAAAACTTAGTGTAGCCCAGATTCTGGAAAAGAAAAAAAACAGCTACTCCATAAAGGAAAAAAAAAAAAACCAAGAGTGTTCCCTAGGAAATACTTTAGCTGATCCATGACTGGATGTGTTAAAAGGGAACTACTTTTCTAAAAGAGTGATGACAGAAAGAAAGCCTCAGGTCTTTGAACTAAAATAACATGGAAGACAATGTGTTGATTTGCTCTGCTTTAACATACTTATTTCTTAGAAGATATGGATTCTAGTTGAATAGAAGAAATTGATAGGTAGTTGTAGTACTACAAAAAAAGGAAAAAAATATATGAATGAAGCATTTAAAAAAAGAAAGCAGAAAAGGGCAGAAAGAAGTTAAGAATCATCTTTCCTTATAAGCCACCTGCCCAACTCAACTTCCACATGTGTAGAAAAGATACCCACCACCAAATGACCCCAAAGAAAAATGACAGGATTATATAGAATTCTTTTTCTCTATCCTCAATAGCCAGTCCACATGATCAATTTCTTTCCAATTTTCTTTCCAAAATATTTTCCCAGGCATGCCTTCTTCCTCATTTCCAATGCTCTCACTGGTCCCCAGTTGTCTAAATTATAGAACTTAGTTTATATTAGACAATTTAGCAATAAATTATATACTACTTTATCCCCCAATTTATTGTTTTAAGTCCCACACCAATATTGGATGAATTTATTAAGAGGAAAGATCTAACAGAAGGGTTCTTAAGGAAATGGATATGGTAACAAATCACATCATTAAAAAAATTAATTAAAAGTTAAAGACTTTTCTTCAAATTGTAAGTCTTTGATTTTATTATCTTATGTTTTAGGTTACTGGGTTAAGCAAGAGGAAAGATATTTCCCATGTTAAAGAAACAATAATTTATTAAATGTCTACTATGTTCCAGGAACTGTGCCGCAATCTTTACAAATAGTTTCTTAGTTGATCCTCAAAACAATCCTGGGAGCCAAGTTATTATTTCTATTTTATACTTTAGGAAACTGAGGCATACAAATTAAATGATTTGCCCAGGGTCATGGGGCTTAAAAGTAGCTGAGGCTGGATTTGAACTCAGTATATTTAAGTCTATCAATCAACCAAAAAAATATTGATCAGTTAATTACCTTAGCATGTATAATGGACTGAAAGGGACATTTGTAAAAGAAATAAAATAAATTTTAAAAAATATATTTCTCAAAGAACTTATACCTTAGCTAGAGAGAAATACACACACACACACACACACACACACACACACACACACACATATATATATATATATATATACAAACATTTATCATACATATGCAAAATATATACAATATACAAAAATAATAATATAAGTACCAAGTGAGAGGGGGATAGAGAGAGAAGGCAGAGAGGAGGAGGAATGACAGAATTAAAGGGAAAAGAAGAAGAGGAGAGGAGAGAAGAAGAAAATGGAGGAGAGAGATTGGGATCAGATTGTGGAAGGTTTGTATAAAAAGACTGAAGAGTTGTCATTATATCTATAGGTTTTGAATTTCCATTTTTAATTCCAGTTCTGTTATTGAACTCTTTATATAACTTTGATCATGTAATTTCATTTCTCTCATCTATTTTCACAATTTTCAAATTCAAGGGCTGAACTTTTTGTGAGCAGAAAAGTGATATGGCAAAAGTAATGCCTTTAAAAAAAACAGTCTGGTATGTTTAAATTAGCCTGAAATTTACAGAGGGGATTTAGGAGGGGTATCATGTGTGCTACTGCAAATGGCCTAGGTCATGGGTTCTTAACCTTTTTTGTGCCAAGCACTCCTTTGGCAATCTGGAGAAGTTTATGTGCCTCTTTGTCAGTAAAGTGTTTTTAAATGTATAAAATAAAATACTTAAGATTATTTTAAAAAACTCAAATTAGTGAAAATAAGGATTTAATTTTCTCACCCATTTTATAGTTTATTTTTACTGTAGTTTAAATATTAATACCAGGTTATTGGGAGAAAGAGAGAAGCACTAGAAACTAAAGTAATTAGGAAAAACAATATAGGAGATAGCATTTTAGTTAAGCTTTGAAAAAAAACTAGAATGCTAAGAGGTAGAGGTGAGGAAATAGCCACATCCCATATAACATTGGGGTCCAGTTTGGCAAAGGCCAGGAAACAGGACTGGAGTGTCACATTTAAGGACCAGAAAGAAGGCTAATTTGACAAAATTGTAGAATGTACCAAAGGGGATATTATAAAACAAGTGTAATCTGTGTTCCAAAGTCCATTGGCGTGGAATTTTCTCTTCATTGTTAGAGACTAATTTCCTGCCTTATGTCAGGGGCAGGGCAGAATTGGTTAGAGTGAAGGAATGCCAGCCTTCTTCAGACTTTTTTCAGGACTCTTCAAATAAGGAGTCTCTCCAAGTGTTTCTGGCTTTCAGCTTGGAAAGGAAAGATAGAAGAGGCCAACCCTACATCAGATTACTGAAGGAAAAAATGGGAACTGACAGTCTCCATCATGTGTGTGTGTGTGTCTGTCTGTCTATATAAGTATGTATGTGTGTATGTATATACACACTAGAAATTCTTTCTCTTGTTTGAGTTGTTATCTCGCTCTCAATGAGACAGCTCTCACTTTGTATTGTCTGGTATATATTTTCCTATGTATACGTTTTTATTGTTGTTTTGTGGTAGTTTGGATAAATGAGTTTCTTTGCTATTTTTGTGTATGTTCATTATGGAACTGATTTTAGATAAGAGAGAAATCAAGTCTTGGATATAGAGTTTATGGTCACCTCTCCTACCCAATAATCATGATACTGTGATCAGAAGTTATATTTAACTTGATCATATGCTCTATACTAATGATACATAAGGGAACAGACATATAAATCTATCCTGATACCCTTCTCTTTTTAAAGAGAATAGAGTAGTGGCTTTTGGCCCCATTTTCCTATATCTTCTCCCGTCAAGAATTAGAGACTCCTTTGGAAAAAGGTGGACAGAGCCTTTGAGTAATACAATGATGCCCCTATACTACAAAAAGAGGGGCAATCCCTTGGCACATGTGAGGCCCTCTGACTATATTAGGGTATCATATTGCTTATAGAGTCTCTCTCATTACATAAATCTTGAAAGATAGCTTGGAGCCAGATTGTGAAGGACTATAGATTTCCCTTGAATCAGTAAATATGTATTTATTAAGCACCTACTATATATCTGTCACAAATGTGTATACTCAAAATATATAGAGGATAGAGATAATCAACAGAGTGAAAAACTAGTAGTTTTAAGGGAGATCAGAAAAGGTTTTTAATAGAAGGAAAGATTTTAGCTGGGTCTTGAAGAAAAGCAGGCAAACAAGAAGAGAGAAAAGGAAAAAATATTCCAGACAAGAAAGACAGACAATGAAAATGTCCAAATCCCAGAGATGGAGTGTATCCAGACAGAGGAGCTAATGGGATGCTGGAAATGCTAGAAAGAACACTGAGTCTGGATTCAGAAAGACCTGAGTTTAGATGCCACCTCATATACTCACTTGCTGTGTGACCCTCAGCAAATCATTTACATTTGTTATCTTCCATTTTCTTCTCTGTAAAATGGATATAATAAGAATTATAACAGGGTTGTTGGAGAATCAAATAAGATAATATATGTAAAGAGTTGTATAATTGTTCATTATTGTTATTACCAGATCCTAAATGTCAAAGAAAATCATAGTAGTTATTTGAGCAAGGGAGACATGATCGGTTCTATTTTGGCAATTATGTAGAGGGTAAATTAAAAGAGGAGTGATAAGAGAAGGAAAATAATTAGGAGATTATTAAAATTGTCCAAGTTAGAATTGATAAGGACTACAGAACTAGAGAGTATGTTCCAGAATTTCTTTTATTGAGATCTTCAAAATGTTCAATCACTACGTAAACTCTCAAAATGAATCTCTGCTTAGCTTAGAAATTTTTTGTGACTTTCACATTCATAGCTATAAGATAACAACATGTTGATTGTTCACTTAGAAGTCCTCCTTTGTGAATTCTATTCCTAATGAAAAGACATTTATTTTGTTTTCCCAGATGTTAGCCAGTAATTGTAATTATAAATTCAATTAAGCGTCCCTTTAGCCAACAGTATTAGTAAGGAGGCACTTTCTATAAAACAATCGAGTAAATTATCAGCAAAACCAGTTGTTACCATTTGCAAGTTGATAAAGCAAAGAAAAGGAATTACATTTATTTGTTAATTGCTTTCCCCTGGACTCCTGCTTAGCCTGAAGATGAACTCAGTTTCTGGAGTGAACATGCTTAAAGACAAAAAGAAAGGAATTTCCAAACATAGTTCAGAACAAAAACAGACAATGGATGGTGATTCTATAGAATTTCCAACCCTTCTAACATTTGTTGCTATTTCAATGGCATAGTCACCATCTGACAAGAGGGTAGCTAGTATTTTACCAGGGAGCTTAAACTTTGGTGAGGGCTTGTTGGACTGTGTTGCATTGTATTTCATTTAACCCAAAAAATGTATTCTACTGTAACAATTTAGTCTTCATGAATTAATATGAGGATTTTTTTTAACCTTTCAACTAAGAGCATAACTTCCAAATTTCCATTCTTTTACTTAAAGATTTGAAAGACAACACAGACAATACTCTAGAAAATGTTTTTGTTCTCATGTCCTAGAGTAAGTTATCTGTTCCAAAGATCAAAAAGTTTTCTGATAATAAATACAAGAACAGTCTACAATTTATCTTTCTGCAGATCAGCACTTGCTTCACAACTTAGAATTTTAGGGAGTTGTCTAGGAGGCAATGAGAAGTTAAATGAATTTACTAAACTTGTACAATCAGTATATGTTGGTAGTGAAGTTTCAATCCAGGTTCTGGATTTGAAAGTTGGCTCAACTACCTATTATATCAGGCTGTTTCTCTCAATTTACTTTTAATAGCCATTTAATTCCCAATAAAATGAATGAAAATTACCAAAAGTGCAAGAAAAAATGAAGTACCTGTTGGGTAGGAATTCAGAAATGCTGAAGATTTATTCTAATATTAGAATAATCCTTTTAAAAAATAATAGCTTTTTATTTTTCAAAATACGTGCAAAGATAATTTTCAACATTCACCCTTGCAAAACCTTGTGTTCTAAATTTCCCCCCTCCCTCCTAATCCCCCCATCTCTTAAACAGCAAATAACCCAATATAGGTTAAACATGTGCAATTCTTATAAACATATTTCTTCATTTATCATGCTGCACAAGAAAAATCAGATCAAAAGTGGAAGAAATGAGAAAGAAAAAGCAAACAAGCAAATAACAACAACAAAATGTATAAATACTGTGTTGTGATCCACAGTCAGTCCCCACAGTCCTCTCTCTGGGTGCAGATGGGCTCTCTTCATCACAAGATCATTGGAACTGGCCTGAATCATCTCATTGTTGAAAAGAGTCATGTCCATCAAAGTTGATCATCACATAATTGTGTTGTTGCTGTGTACAATGATCTCCTGGTTCTGCTCATTTCACTTAGCATCAGGTTATGCAAGTCTCTTCAGGCTTTTCTGAAATCAGCCTGTAAAGCTGGAATAAATCCTGAAGGGAAAAAAAAAATGAAGAGTTGTTCACTTATCTAAAAAGCTCACATAATGGAAACCATTTGGAAATTAAATACTAATGTGTATAGTATATTATAAAAGAAATTATTCAAGAAAGCAATGTGAAGGAAGTTATCAAGGGCAGAGATGACTAGAAAAACAGGAAAGTCATATATCATAAATCATAGATTTAGAGCTAAAAGAGAATTTGGAGGCCATAATATCTAGCCCTTTCCTTTTACGGATAGGAAAACCAAGGCCTTGAAGATTAAGTAACTTCTTCAGTCACAAGGGTCATTAAGTGTCTGAGTAGGATTTGAACCAATGTTGTACTTATCCCAAATTCGGCATTCTACCATTTAGTCTACATGATCCATTTATATTCATGTTACATAAAGAAAATATGATAAAGATATACAGATAAAGGTAAATCCCAGAGTGAAGCTACAGAAAAACATGAATAAGAGTTACTCAGGAGAAATGGCTATAGATATCTTTCTGTCTGCATTATTTGTAGGGATACTCACATAATTATGATTACAGAACCTTTGGGGTATCAAAGGTCTCACAAAATAAATCCATCCCTGGCTTTGAAAACCTTTTTTTAAAAAAATCGATGCATACAAACATGGAATCATATTCAAATCCTAATGAATATTTTTAGTTTTCCTATTTTCTATATTTCATCCAAATAATAATTTTTAAAATTATCTTGATTCACCCTTCTATGATTCTATGAGATAGCTAAAGCAGATATTATCTCCATTTTACAGATGAAGATAATGAAGCATAAAAATTAAATGGCTTCCTAAAGATCTCATAGACTGTGAATGACAGATTCAAGATTCAAGCCCTAATTTTCTTATTCCAAGATAAGTGAACTTTCCAATATAATAGATATTAGTTATATCTGGCTCATTAGATTCAGAAGTATGAATCAAAGAAAGAGATTTTTGGTAGGAGAGATGTTAATAATTAAAAGAAACAATAGAAAGCAGCTAATATAAATCTCATGGGTATTTTTAGGCTTGGTTTTTTTTCTTTTTTATATGATATTGGAAAAATAATACATTTTGAATATGCAGAAATCTAGTGCAGCTTTTGTTTTTGATTCACTATTTTTTTTTCAAAACTATAAATCATGTCATAACTTTGGTAAGAAAGCTTATAGAATTTTTATAAGTTATATAACAACTTCTAATGAATAAAGGAATTGCAGTACCTCAGTAGTGCTGGATTTGAAATCATATTCTGGATTCACATTCTGTCCCAAAGAATTACTATCAGGATAACTATTGGCAATCTCTCTAAGACTTTATTTCTCATTGATAAAACTTAGATATGCTGTCTACTGCAGAGGATAGTGGTGAGGAAAGTGCCTGGGAAAATTGGAGCCTGAGTCCTTCCAGAATAAGGTAAGTCAGATGGTAAGGGGACTGGAAACCATGTCAAATTAGTACTAATCAAATATGGGACTATGTATTAAAATATTTATAGCAGCTCTTTTTGTTAAATCAAAGAATTATAAATGAAAGGGATGCCTATCAATTGGTTAATGACTAAACAAATTATGGAATATGAATGTAATTAAATAATATTGTACCATAAGAATGACAAAAGGAATGATTTCAGAAAAACCTAGAAAGATTTCTATGAACTAGTGCAGAATAGAGTTAGTAGAAGTAAAATAACTTATATGGCAACAACTTTATAGAGAAAAATAACTTCAAAAGACTTCAGAACTTTAATCATTACAATGCTGTTGTTGTTCAGTAATTTCAAGACATGTCCAATTTTTTGTGACTCCATTTGGGATTTTCTTGGCAAAGATATAGCAGTGGTTTACCATTTCCCTTTCTAGCTTATTATACAGATTATGAAATGAAGGCAGAGGTAAGTGACTTGCCCAGAGTCAAACAGCTAGTGAGTGTCTGTTTTAAGAATCTGAATCTCCCTAATTCCAGGCCCAGAACTCTAACCACCAGGCTTTATCTATCTAAATAATCAAGGCAATGGCTAACCACATTTCCAGAGAACTGATGATGAAGCTTGCTACCCATTTTCTGACAGAAAGGTGATGAACTCAAGGTATAGATTATAACAAATTTTCATATCGAATTTGGGAATTTGTTTTATTTCACTGAATATTTGCTGCAAAGGTTTTGTTTTAATTTTTACAAAAACATTTTAGGGGGTAAGTGTGAGTAGAAAATGGACTTTCAATAGGATTGCCAACACCATTCCCTTCCCCACCAAAAAAAAAGAAAGAAGAAAAGTATTAAAATGCTTTTAAAAGCATTTTCTCAAGTGAATAGAAAGATCAGAAAGAATCACAAATAAGCAGGATGGTTTGGTAAGTTACTTGTTGAATTTATTATATACTTAAGAGAAAAAGCAATCTGACATAAAAGAAAGTCATCATTTCATGTAAAATTCTCTTTTGTCTATTCTACTTTAATAAAATGCTTATTTTAATGCTTATTAATTGTATAATTTTAATTAAAAATAATTGGAGATAGCATGGAAATGAGAAAGTTTAAGGAAAGCAACTATTTTCAAATATTTTATAACTATCAAGGAAGAAGACTGAGTATATGCTTGAAAATCAAAGACAGTACAATATTTTTAAAATTCTAAATGATTGGGTGTGTATACAAAGTGATATGTATTTTGATATCATAATGGCTCTCTCCCACTAATATAATTAAAACTAAGTAACTGAATAAATAGGTATTTCTAGTTTTCTAATGAGTTTAGCCAAAAAAAATTGAGCAGCAACAATATGAATGTTTACTATCATCTTAAATATAATATAGATTTTTTAAAAAATAAAATTACTTGTATAATAAAGGCTATTGTTTCAAATAACTACTGTTGGACAAGAACAATCCAGAGGTTTCAGTCATTAAAGCACTAATTTATCTGACAGACCAGTCCTCTCAAGCAGCAAGGGGTTAATACAAGCTGCACCTTTTGACCTGACTGCTGGTTGTCCCATTTTAAGAAGGTTAAACTGTGACTTCCAAACAGGAGTAATCTTCTTTGTTTGTCAGGATCCCCAACACTCCCTCTCAAGTCTGGCTGAAAACCTCTAAGTGTTTCCTTTATAGGAATCCCACTCCTCATTCTTAGCAAGTCAAAACAGTCATTGGGCCCCTGCTTGCGGCCTTGCTATTGACTTTTTCTTCTTTTGACACTTCAACAAAAGGAGAACTTGGGTGGGTGCAGGAGGGAGGATAAAAATGGGTAATCAGCTGGTAGGACAAAGGGAGTGAAAGCTAAGAGACTAGAGGAAAGTGAAAAGCACAAACCCCAGAATTATTTCAGCCTTCTAGTCCCAACAAGGCCTCGCAGTGGGGGAGCAAAAGATGGGACACCTAGACCAACAACTGACAGACACTGGATAGCAGTTCTGTGGCTGGGTCCCTAGACAGCAATAAGGGGGAGCTGTTTGATCAGCTGGTAATTGTACTGTCTCAAGCCCCTAGGAAACCTTTTATCTCCCCTGCTACTACTTTCACTGACCTGTCACAACTCTTGGGGGCTACTGTTTACAGGGCAGTCGGATGAAGTACAAACATGAGTATAAGCCATAGAAGGGGGAGAAAGTCAATAAGGCAAGCCTTTGGGTGATGTTTGAACCCCACCCAGCACCATCAATCACATTGTATTCTAATCATTGGAGCTGGGACCCTATCACTATTGTGCTTTTGTCTCATATGCACATATACCTTGTCCTTAGTGGAAAAAATGTATGACTTTATTTACTGATTTAATTTTAAAATCTTAGGTCAATTAAAATTCACATTTTGAATTGAGAATTTCATGGTAGTTCTTGAGATAATTGGAAAGACCCTGGATGGAGAAAAAAACATCTTTGCCTAGGAGATTTACACAAACTTTTTGACTATTTAAGTGCCCTATTTCAGTGCTTCCATCATCCACCTGGTAGTGAGGGTCTTTCAGAAAAAGCAAGGGTCTTTCCTACAAAGTAGTTTAGTCACTGTATCCACAAAGCTCAATGATTAAATAGATAAAGTGCTAGTTTTGAAGTTAGGAAGGCATAAGTTTGAATTGAAGTTACTTCACACAATGTACTAGCTGTGTGACCCTACAGATGTCTCACATAAACTCCTTCAGCCTTAATTTCTTCATCTGTAAAATGGGAGTAATAATAGTAAATAACTTACCTAACTAATCTGAGGCTCAAATGGGATTTCACATATATGTATGTACATGTATAGGTGCATATATATATATATGCACATAAATGTATACATATACATATGTACAATGAACAATAATAATAACTTCTGGCTTTATAATCAGTCCTTAAAATACTATTCAAGTATTAGCTATAATTATTATCGTTCCTAAATTCATCATTGTCTGAATGTTAACTGGAAAGATAGGGAAAGACTCAAATAGATCAGTGGTAACCATACTCATTGTTTTTTATAATAGCAAATGATTTGGGGGCAAGTTTATTCATTCATTCTATAATGTGGTATAGTTGAAAGAATGAAAGATTTGAAATAAGAGGACTTGGGTTCAAATCAAAACTCTTACTTTTACTACCTAAGGCAGCTGGGTTGCTCAGTAGTTAAATGACCAAGACTGGTTCCAGAAAGACTTTACTTCTGGTCTCAGACACTAGCTGTGAGAGCCTGGGCAAGTCATTTACCCCTATTTGTCTCAATTCCTCATCTGTAAAATGGGTTAGAAAAAGAAATGGCAAACCACTTGTACCTGCCCAGAAAACCTAAAATAGAGTCACAGAGAGTTAGTCACAGAGAGTTATATACAACTGAAATGACTGAACAATACTTACTACCTACATGAGAAGTCCCTTCACCTTTGTGGGGCTTTATTTCCCCATCTGCAAAATAAAAGGGTAAATTCCAGTGTAAGCCCTCTGTCCAATGTTCCACACTACCCCTTAGAGTTGATCGGACCTGTCACTCTGGGAAAGATGAGAGGTGAGAGGGAGACAAGACAGGTACTTTTAAAAAAAAATCTCATTCACAAAGGAGATGATTGATTCATATGTATTTTTTTTGAAAATAACCAGCAGATATTCTGAAAACTCTTGGCTTATCAGTTCAGAATTGACTTGTATACTCCATTGTTTTATTGATTGTAGATAGTCCTTATTTTAAAATAAAATAAATTTAAAATAATGTCTTACAATCTATCTAGATGAATTCTAGGTTGCTATTTGTATTACCAAAAATTATTTTCCTTTACTAAATAATTTACTGAGGGGAAGTTAGATGGCACAGTGGATAGAGCATAGATGCTTTGACATCAGGAAGACCTAAGTTCAAATGTGGTCTCAGACACAAGCTATGTGACCCTGAACAAGTCACTTAATCCTAAAGGCCTAAAAAGGTTTTTTTGGTAATTCACTGAGGTGTTCCTTTATATAAAATTCCCTTACACCATTTTAAGCAATGTTTAAGTTTCAAAAGTTCAACTGATAAACTTTTTTTTTTTCTGGGAACAAATCTATTATATAAAGTGAGGTAGATCTGGAATGTGAGTTTGCTTAGAAAGGGTGAATTGAAGAGTAAGGAGGAAGGCCTTTATTAACTTCTTAGAGAACTTTTTAGCATCTTAAGCTAGGGAAGGAGATCTGTTCATAGTATATGCAAAAGTATTATAATGACTTGTCCTTGTCCTAGAGAATGACAATATGGCTAGGTGATAAAGTTGAGTGGCTGGTAAGCTTTGGCTGCTGTTCTGATACAGTGCAACATAATAGACCTTAGAAAAAGTCAATGATCCCCGAAGCAAGGCTTCTAAAGGTTTAAAGTTTCATTGCTGATAGATTTACAAATGTCACTGTTAACATTTGTTATCAGATCTCCAATGCAATTAATTTCTAGAAATGTCTATTCTAAGTAATAAGCACTTTATAAAAATGTTGACATAAAATATATTTTCTAAGGATATCATCAAATAAATTATGATCGAAAGAAATTGAGCTGATCACATATCAAGAATTATGGATAACTGATATAAAGGATAATTTTTAAAAATTTAATCCTTTATCAAAATCAATTCAAGGAAGGGAAGGAAAGAATCATTATTCACATCTACTCTGTGCTAGGCACTATACTAAACACCTCACAAATATCTCATTTAATCCTGACAACCCTGAAAAGTTGATACTATGATTAAACCTGGTGTTCCTATTATTCCCATAACTTCTGTCATCAGAGTGATGAACTCACCAATTCCTTCAAGTATTTAGATCAGAATATTCATAATATTCATATTCAGAATATGTTTGGAGATAATTTTCATAGTTCTTTAATAGAATTCAAAAGTAGTTTGGACATATATGGATGGTGAATTATTAAAGGAACTTAAGATAGGTTCATAGTGCTTAGAGCTGGAAAACATCTAAGAAATCATTTGGAATAACTTCCTCATTTTATGAATTTTCTTTCAGAGTAGTGAAATAATTGGAATCCAAGTATCCTAACTCCAAATCCAGTCTTCTTTTCACTAGATTGCTTGTCATATATCTCATATGAATTGGACAGGTTGGCAACTGAAGTTCCTTCCATTTGAAATACCTTGATTCTGGGTTCTCTCATTTCAAAGACAGGGAAACTGAGACCCAGAAAACTGAATTTTGTGGATCAATGAAAAAAGCACCTGCAATTCTGATCTATTTGAACAACACATTGTGTTTCACTATAAAACTGCTTACTTATGATGTATCCCCACAACAGAAATATTTCCCTCTCAGAATGTTGTCTTTGGGTGGAGATTTTTTTTTCCTTACAGTATACACAAGATAGACTATATGAGCAAACATAATTTGGAGAGATGTTCTTAGGCTCTTTGAAAGTCAAAGCTGAACATAGGCACTCCCCATTCCATGTATGAAGAAGAGCTTATGGTACAGTGAAAAGAATCCTAGTTTTGAAATTAAGAAGCTAGATTCTAATGCCAATACACGCTATGTTTTCTTAAACAACGTTATCCAAGACTTGTTTTTCGATGGACTAGTATATAGGACAGGCTTATGTGGAAGAAAGAGGCATCATAGATCAAATTTAAATATTGCTTTACAATTTTTTATTTCAATGAACCCTATAAGGTAAACACTATAAATATTAATCTCCCCCATTTTACATTTGAGGAAACTAATGATCCCTAAGATATCTAAAATCTCATGATCCTACATCTGATCATTTTTTGACTGATAGCATCTCAAGGTTTTATCTCTTGATATCTTAACTGCCTTTATAATCTGATCCATTCCATCATCCCTGACTATATAACAAGATCAAGGAATAAACCAATAGATAGAGTGCATGATCTGATAATATCATATCAATATGATGAGTTTTAGAGAGAAAACTCCACTATATTACATAAATCTATAAAGAATTTATGGAAGCTCATAGAGAAGTGTCATAAGCTAAGAAGGTATGGATTCTTGTGATCAGCATCATTGAGGAGAGTAGTCACATTGGTGATACAAGAAACATTCTCCACTCAGCTATTAAAATAATCTTAGAGTTTAATTTTGAATGTCACCTGGTCACCCCCATTCAATAAATACCAGTGACATATTGCTATCTTCAGGATCGAATATAAAGTCCTCCATTTGGTTTCATAATTTCTAGGTCATTAAATCATGTGACCATGATGGAGGAGTAGACATTTTCTTTGATTCAAAAACTCTCAAAATTCTTCAAAAGAGAAATTCTATAAAAGAGATAAAGCAATTTCAGCTGGTCTAAAACAAGAGCTCTTACAAAGTAATTTTTTAATCCTAATGAACTAATAACAGATAAGGTTAATCCCTAATCACTAATTTGCTACTTCAACATTCCCTTCTGAACTACCCTTTCTCCATGATCCAAGGAAAACCAAAAGGATGAAACTTGCCATGGTTAATATAGTAGCATAGTATATTCAGCATCTCTGTGAATTTTGGATTAAAAAGGGTAGAAGCTGATTTCCAATTGTTCAGTTAGGAGACTACAGTAATAGTTTTCATAAGAGACAATTGGGACCTGAATTAATTTGCTAGTGATATAAACAGAAAGAATGGGTTGGATATAATAGAAATGAAGGAGAAATTTAACAAAACCTGAAGAAAATAAAAAAAATTCAAATAATGAATTTGGGGGGGGAGGCAATGATGACATAGAATAAAAGTTGTAGAGCTAGAAATCACTTTAGAAATCTTGTGTAATCTCAATTTACAGATGAATAAATTGAGGTTCAGAGGGATTAAGTAAATTATCCAGAGATCACAGTTGAAAGAGTAGATTGCAAGCCCCAAAGATTTGGAAATTACTAAAACTATTCATAGAATTTCATGGCTTTAGCTTTTATTTACATTTGAGCAAATGACTCCCAAATACTTGTCTCTTCAACAAGCAAATAAAAAGTGTGTGCCTAACAGATGCAAATTTATACCCTTTTTTTAAAATGTTAAAAAGTTGAACGAACAGCTCTTTGCTTTTCAGAATATCAAAAAGATGAAGTGTTCCTCCGAACACTGACATGTGTGTGGTGGGAGAGGTGGTAAAGGGATAGAAAGGTGGAGGTAGAACTGAGAAGAAAACAAAGAAAAAGACTCTAAGAAAGAAAAGAAGAATCCAAATCAGAGACATGTGTAATGGCTAAGCATCGATAGTAGAGTGCTAGAACCAAAGTCAGAAAGACCATCCTGTCTCAAACACTAACTCACCTTAGGGGTAGCATCCAAAGGGAAAGAGTTGATAATTACCCCCAGGTATGTGCTAGAGCCAGCTCAGACCAGTTCAGAAAAGCAAAATGCTAATTTTAGTTGCCTGGCATATATAGAGTTAATATGACTTGTTTGGGATTATACAACTAGTAAATGAGAAAGGCAGAATTTGGACTTAGATCTTCCTGACTTGAAACTCAGAACACTTTCAACAAGGTCAAGCTGCTTCTTTTATAATACATAAATGTGGACATATGTTATAATTAAATATTGACAATACTTTCTTTGATATAATATATACATGCATGTAGGTATTATCGCTATAAATGCTGCTTCCATGTTATGAAACAAGTTTTTAAGTTTATGTTTTTAAGTGGCATAATATGATTTAAGTTTTGAGGTACTTTTATTCACATAGACTACGTGTAAAAAATTATGTTAATAGTCATGCTGAACTCCAGCTATTCTCAAGTTCTTCATTCTCATACTTCATTGATAATGATGTACAGTATCCTTAGTTCTGAGAAGACTATATGGAAACTACATTATAACTTTAACATTACCACAACAATAACACCAAAATATAACAACAAATATTACATTTGTTGCATCTTAATAACCATATTGAGATGCAACAAATGTAATATTTGTTGTTATATTTTGGAAATACACTTAATAACCATATTGAGTGTAATAAGAAAAAAAGAGGAGGGGTGTAATTCTACCTCAATCAAATCCCTGACACTTTAATCTCTGGGGTTACCAGGTCAAAAAGAAGTGATCCGTGAAATTACAACCCTTCAAGATAAATGCCATATTCTGTAAACAAAGGTCTCCTCTGTGGGTTGCATATTATTTCTGTTAGGAGCCACCCCGCTTAGAACCGATATAATCCTTTCCCATGAAAGGCCAAGAGGTTTCTGCTGGTTATAGACTTATAACCCTACCTATAAAATGCTCTTCTTCTTCACCTTTGGAAGATATCACCTTTCAGGTATCAGAACAGCACAAAGCTCAAAACAGAAAATTGAATTAACAATTAATGAAAGGATTCCCATCATAGCCAAAAGTCTTAAAAACAGATCACAGTCATTAAAATGTTAGAGAGAGAAAGTGCCTTAGATATCAACTAGCCCTACCACCTCATTTTGTAGATTAAAGAAACTGAGCCCTAAGGGTGAAGTGATCTGCTTAAACTCTCAAAGCTAATAAATGGCACCATAAGACTCAAAAGCAGAATTTTTTTCAGTCTTTTGGTACAAATTCAGAGCTTTTTCTACTGGATCCTTCCAGTTCGCAACAGGTTGAGTTAAAGAGAGTTTCCCTTACTTTCTGAGAGTTTTTATTTGACACAGGAAGCAGCATTGACAAAGAGAAGCTGTAACCACAGGCAAAGTGTGCTGGGAGATTCAGGTGTTTTACCTGGCCAGCTGGTCATATGCTAAATGGAGTATGAAAAGATAAAATATATACTTATGCCTGACTGTTTGTTTTCTATGTCATTTTTCCCCTGACAGGATTTTTATCTATAGCTTCTTCTGGGTTGGTTGCATTACATTCTTTGCTTTCCATTCTAGGATTCAATAAATCACCTCACTAGTGATTTACTATTAAAAGCCTTGACTAGGCCATTATAAGAGATGGATGAGTGGGAGCTGAAGAAATATTCAAACACACATGACAAGATACATTGTATAGAAAACTAAGATTCCCCAATGTGACATATTATGTCATAAACAACTAAAGCTGGATATTTTTATGTAACATTTTCCTCCTGAGTAATGCTTAAACTCTGTTTAAGTAGCCTGTGAAATGAAGAAAGTAGTTTGTGACAAACCCTAGAGCAGAAGTGAGTAGGAAAGGGAACAAGGAATTGAGGGCTTGTGATAGAGGGAGTTGGGGGAGCATGGTCATGTAGGTCTGAAGGGTTATTGAACCAAGAGACCTGGATTCCATTCATGACTGACCTGGTGAACAATATTTTGTCAATTAATTTTCTCTCCTGTAACTTAGCACTTCCACTTTCCCACTTGTTTCATGGGAATTTCGATGAGAAAATGTTACATAGTCAGTATTTTGAGTCCCTGGAATAAAAGATTTAGTCAATATGGAGTACTGCTAATAATCTACACAACAATAGAAGAATACCCTCTACCATTGAAAGTGAAGGGAAACGTAGGTAAATAAACTGTAATTGAGGTGTCCACATTGGCAGTTGTCCAGGACACTGAAATTACTACCATGTTTCCTTTTACAATAAAAGGCCATGGGATCCTTATTTATCACAAACGAGTTTCCATTTCATGCCAAAAAGAGATTTTTTTTGATGCTGGCTTTATAGCAACTTGGTACCAGCCTGCCCCTGATTTAATCACATTTATGATAACTGTTCCTTTTGTTTAGTGCAGAGTTGCTAACATTTGAGTGCTGAAATGAATTAGCAATAAAGGTTGCTTTTGTAACGAGCTAGATATTCCCATGAATGGAGATCATAGTCATTCATCTGAAAAAAGAGGGAAAAAGAACGATGAATGAATATTTTGTCCCATGTCCCAGAAATCTTTCTTCTAAAGAAACTCTAAACAATTCCTATCAACATAACACTGTTCCTACTAAGTTAAAGAAACATCCAAATTTTAGAAATTGAATTTGTGGCAATTTCATAATATATTTTGCTTAACTAAATAATTTTCAGCTACATGAAATTATCAGACATGTTCAGTTTGCTGTTGGCAATGGAAATGGAAGTTATAAGTGGAAATGAAGCTTAAAGTGGCACATATCTATAATATTTGTTCCCCAGGAGACTTCTGAGACTAGTAGATTATTTGAATTTGTCTGTTCTGAGCTGCAGTAGAGGTAAAACTAATTGATTATCCATACTGTCTAGCACTGAAATGATGAGCATCCAGGAATAGAACCATTAGGCTGACTAAGGAAGGGTGAGCCATTATAGGAGATGAATGACTAGGACTGAAGAAACATTCAAACACACATGACAAGATACACATTATATAGAAAAGCAAGATTTCTCAAAGTGACATGTCATAAACAACTAAACTGATCAGACATAAAGAAAGACAAAACTCTTGTGCCCATCAGCAGTGAGGTTAAGCCCATAAGTAGCCATTGAATTTCCAACTTGAGAGTCACTCTACTTTGAAGTTGCTACCCTGCCTAGTTTTATCTCCCAGGAACAAGATGCCCTTCTCAGGATAAGCTCATCAGTTCTAAACTCATTATTATGTTGCTAAGTCAAGCCTTTACTGATACCATTTCCATCAGCCAGTCTTTTCCCTGTTTTTGGAGTACTAAACTCCTCCCAATGCTTTAATTTATAGGGACTCTCAGATAACTCCAGTTTGAATTTGTCACTCTGCCACATTTCAATTCCATGGACAAAATACCCCTGTACCAAATACCCACTGGCCTCCCTTTCCCTCATCCCTCTTCTTTGACTCATTTTGTGTGTTATCTCTCCCTTCAGAGCATAAGCTTGTTGAGATCAGGAAGCTTTATTTTATTTATTTATTGTATCCCCAATGCTTAGCAAGGTGCCTGGAATGTCATAGGTGCTTAATAAATGTTGATTGGATTAGAAAGAGAGACCAGGCCTCCAAAAAAGAAAAGAAAATGGCCTCTAAGAAATCCCAATGAACCAGCAACTGTCACTATATGTAGTGACAGTATGTAGATTGAACTAATGAGCTTGACTGTAGAATCACATTCAAATCAAAGATTTGGAAGAGACTTTGGTGATCAAGGTCAAAACTCTGAGTAGGAATACATTTTGTTATAATCCCAAAAGGTAATAATCTAACCATGGCTTGAAAACACAGTGATAGAAAAAAAAAAAAATCAGCCTGTTAAAGTAACTAAAGTACAATGCTTTAATACAGGGTCAAACTGGATTTGAAGCTCAGTTCTTGTACTTATCAACTTTGTGATTCTGAGGCAAGAACTTTAACCCTTAATTCATCATCTGTAAAACAGTGTTGACAACACTCACACTCCTTACCTCAGAGGATTGAGGAGAGGAAACTATGAAAACATGAGCCCCTCTTCCTAAGGGAGTCCATCCTATCATCAGATGGCTCCACTTGTTAGGGAGTATTTCTACTGTGGATCTGAAATCTGAATCTAGCTTTAATCCAAGTGTTTGAATCAAACAGATTCAATCTAATCCTTCTTTCACATGGCAGCTGTTCTGATTTTTGAGGAAATCTCTTGTTAAATCTTCTCTTCTCTGGGTTAAATATTCCCTGTTCCCTCAAATTAATAATCCCATGACATGATCTGGAGATTTTTCCCCTCTTGATATCATTCATCTAAGGATTATTCTGAAAATGTGCCATCCACAACTGAATATGATAAAACAGATGAGGTTTGAACAGAATTTATTAGCTAGAGATTAGCATCTCTCTAGTTCTAAACACAATGTAGATAAAGATTTCATTAGCTTTCCTTCTGCAGCTATTCAATCTTTCATTTATCCCCTTTCTCTTTACAAACTACTGGTTCCTTCCCTGTTACCTAAAAAAAACTATCTAAATTTCCTCTACCCTAAAAAAACATTCACTTGGCCTGGTCATCCCTTTAAACTACCATACTAAATTTCTTCTCCCTTTCATAACCAATGATAGGTAACATGATATGAAAGATAGAGAGTTATTTCTGTCACTTCATAGCCAAATCCTAGAAAATATTGTCCACATCTATTGTCTTCATTTTATTTCTTTTTATTTATTAACCCTTGTCTTTGATCTTCTTAAGCAGTACTCCTCAAAGTTATCAATAAGGTTGTTAAAATTTATAACATATTAACTAATCTTCATTCTTTTATTTAATTTTTTAATTGACAAACTTTAATAAAATGTAATTTTAAAAAAATCTCTGAATATTATTTCTATTGCAGAAACAACTTAAATCTTTATGGCATAAAATGACAAAAGGACATTAAAAGGTCTGTAATTATAATTTTTCTTCCCTCTTACTTTCACCTTTCAATTAGAAAAAAGATAAGAAAAAGAAAACTCTTACAACAGATATATAGCCAGTAAAACAAAATTTCCTCGTTTTCAATGTACCAAAAAATATGTATGTCAGATTCTGCATCTTCAGTTTATCATTTCTCTGGCAAGAGATGGGTAATATGCTTTATCCTAAGTCTTCTAGTTCTAAGATGGTCATTGTGTTGATCAGAGTTCTTAATTCTTTAAAAGTTATTTTTCTTTATAGGGTAATTGTCATTATATAAATTGTAACCCTGCTTCTGCTTACTTTACTCCATATCAATTCATGCAAATCTTTCCAGGTTTCTATCAACCCATTCTTTTCTCATTTTATGCCATAATTTGCTCTGCCTATTTTCCCACAGGCCCTCCAACATTTGCCATGGTCCTGCCTTGCTATCCTTGCCAATCTGATAAATATGGGATGAAACCTAAAAATGTCCTTTAATTTGAGTTTCTCTTATTATTAACATAATGAAGTATATTTTCACATGGCTGTTGAGAGCTGAATTTCATTATTTTAAAACTATTCAAATTCTCTAATTTGTTGGGTAATGACTCCATAACAAATTTGTTATCAACTCTTTATATAGTTTGTATATTAAGACCTTGATCAGAAAATTTTCTGCAAAGATCTCATCCCAGTAAACTGTTTTGTTTCTAATTTTACATTCATTGATTTTGTTTTGTCAAAACTTTTATATTTTATGTAATCAAAATTATTCATTGTAAATCTTGCGATTTTCTCTGTCCCTTGCTTGGTCATGAATTCTTCCCCATCATTTTCTTTTCTAGGTGTTCATTTAACCATCCCTTTAATGATATATTGCAGAATTTTTTTCCCCAGAAATCAGAATTAAGCTCTCTGCCCTTCATTTTCAAGTCGTTATTCTCTTTTTTGAAAATTGGAATAGCATTTATCCACTTCAAATATTGCACTACATCATCCATTGTCAATAACTTTCAAAGGTCACTGATTACATCCCATCCATCTATAATTTTTTTTTTCAGTTTCTGAGACTAGAGTTCATCTGAGCTAGGTGACTGAAAATCAATAAAGATACCTAGGTGATTTCCTATCTCTCTGTATCTTAGATATCAACTCTCTATTGGCCTTTTCCTTTTTTTTTTTTTTTGGTTTGTTTTTTGTTTTTTGTTTTGTTCATTCATCTCCAAAAGATAATAGTCATTAGCAAAGGAAAGAGAAACAAAGATTTGAGAAACTCTGCCCCATTGTCACTCATTATCATTGTACCACCTAAACCCAAGAATTGGTCCTATAGTTCCTTAATCTTCCACTTTCTTCCAATAAAGCTACAAAGTAAAACTAAAAAGTCTTTTTGCTATCCTTAGCTGTTCTTGTTCATCATATTAGAGATTCTTCTGAGCTTTGACATGGTTTTGCCTTTTGTTTCAGGTCCATGCCTTTCCTCAGATATCTGCCCCTACTTCCATTTTCTGCAGGAAGATACTGATCTTCAGGGCAGAGCTGCCCCTTTCTCTGTTCAGGTGATAAAAGATGTTATAACCAAGTACTTAAAGGAACTACCTGTTCCCTTCTGTTCATATTTACCTCTCCCTTTCTGATATTTGGGGGTGGGGACATGAAATTAGCATAACCCAGTCCAGGTGAATCCGAGGAACAAGATAGGGGGTAGAAACATAAAAAAAAATGAAAGTTCCCTCTCCAAATGCCAAAATTGTGTGGGAGATGCTGATAAAAGCAACAGGCACAATACCTAGATGCCAGAAGAAGGCAAATGTGACCCACTGATTAAAAGCCTACTATAAGTGGAAAGTGGGGACATAATTTATATCCTCCCATAAAAATTTCTGTGTTTGTACCAGTATACTCTAGGAATGTTCTTTCATCTCTTTTTTCCAGGCTTTCTGTCTGTGTGTCAAAGGCTATCTAAATATTAATCTTGTTCCATAATCCTTTAGTGTTTTCCTCATGACATAGTATTTCATATTTAAAATTTAGTTCATCCATGCTATGCCTTTCATCCTATAGGTACCTATAGGAAAGTAGAAACATATGGAGGCTCTGTTATATGTTTCTCTGCCAGGATCAATCTTACATAAACCGAGTCCTTAGAGGTCATAGGTGGTTTGTTCAGGTTTTAAACAGCTACCTCCCACCAGCCTGTTGACAGAAACTAATTCCTGAATTGTTCTTTTCATGGTTTCTCAAGGAATCTCCTACAGTGCAAGTATTTTTAATGCTAGCCTGTCTGTTACCAAGTCATGCCCCTTATTTGTTCAGGAACGTAAGTCAGCTGCACATCAAGAAAACATGCAAAGAAAGCATTTCTTGTTATATTTGTTGAAAGTCTTTTTATCGCTTAAACCAAAACCATGTAATGTAGTAGTAAAAAACAAAACAAAACAAACAAACAAAAAACATTGGATTGGGGTCTAGAGGATCTGAGTTCAGATCCCAGACTTTGTCACCTCTGTGGGCCTGGCCAATTCATTTCAACTCTCAGATGTGGCAACCATGTATATCTTCCCCCCTCATATCTACCTCTTCTTCCCAATTTCCCTGTTTCATGGAGGGTACTACCTATTTTTTCTGGGCTCCTAAGCTCATAGTATACTGAAATCCTTGATTCCTCACATTCCTTTATCCCACCCATCCATTTAGATGCCAAATCCTGTCATTTCTATGTCCATATTTCTCACACTGAAGCCCCTTCTCTTCATTCATAACCACCATCTTCATTCAGGCCTTCATGCTCCCTTGGCTGAACTACTAAAATAATTTCTTAATCAAACCATAACCTCAAATCTCTCTTACCTCCAGTTCATCCTCTACACAGCAGCCAGACTGATTTGTCCAGAGCACAAAATGTGAGGTCATAGACTTAGAACTAGAAGTGGTCTTATAGATAATGTCCAAATTTTTTCATTTTACATCTGAGGAAATCAAGACTCAAAGAGATGAATTTTAATTTGGAGTACTCTTACCTCTCTCACTATAATGTCTTTATGGCTTTACACAGACACACACACACACATACATATATGTGTATGTATATGTCATATACACACATATAAATTTGTGTCTAATTGTGGCTTTTTGTAGGGTGGGTTAGAGAGAGAGGGAAAAAAAATTTAAGGACATAGCATAGAACAAAAGAAAATGTAGAAGGAAGCACAAAGAAGCAGAGTGGTTTTGAAAATGAGTAGTGTTTATTACAGGTTTTTTTTTTCCCCTCTGAGGCAATTGGGGTTAAGTAATTTGCCCAGGGTCACACAACTAGGAAGTGTGTCTGAAGTGTCTGAAGCCAGTTTTGAACTTGGGTCCTCCACACTTCAGAGCTGGTGCTCTATCCACTGCACCATGTAGCTGTCCCTGCAGTTTTTTTTTTTTTTTTAAGTAAACAGCATGAAATGGGTAAAAAAAAAAAAAAAAAACAATCTCAGACGCTTACTAGCTGTATGATCCTGGACATATTGCTTAACCCTGTTTGCTTCAGTTTCCTCATCAGTAAAATGACCTAGAAAAGGAAATGGCAAATAATTGTATTATTTTTCCAAGACAATCCCAAACAGGATCATGAAAGTCAAACATGATTTGAACAAAAACTCAAAAACGGTAATAAGAAAAAATCACTATATATCCTCAAATATTTATAGCTGTTATTTTTGTCATAGCTTAGAATTGGAAACAAAGTAGATACTCTTCAATTGCAGAATAGTTAAATTCATTGTGGGTACATGGTCATAGAATATTACTGTGCTCTAAAAATTATGTTTGATGAATACAGAGAAACATGAAAAGGCTTATATGAACTCTTGCAAAATGAAGCAGAACCAAATATATATATACCAAGTAACTATAAAACTATAACAATGTCAATGGAAACAACTGAAAGTCATATACATATGTATATGACTTTCAGTTGTTTCCATATATATACATATGTAAATGAAACAAAATTATAAAAATCAAATGGGACTCAAGTGAAGATATGAGAAGATATCCCCAACTTACCCCTTTGAGGAAATGGAAGATTCATCCACATTTTGAAATTAATAGACAATATTTGGACATTGCTGGTCCAGAAAATTTATAATAGTTCTCCTTTGAAGTCCCTTCAACATTTGCATGGTTTCAAGAAGCATTCTATCTGACTAATACTTTTTAAAAGAGAGATACAATTGACCTATACTATATTCTTCATCTGTCCTTTCCTGCTTAACCCCAGAACCATATCCAAGGGTCCTTTTTTCTTAATATATATTACACAGTGATCCTTTTTTGTCTGGAGTAAAATAATTACATGACCCAGGGACTGAAGTAATTTCTTTCTGAGAATTTTAATGTTTCCATCACTTCAAAAACAGATAGAAGTTTCAAGGTAATTCTGAGTAAGGTGTTTTTCTCCCTTGTCAATACTATTCCTCAAAGAAACATGGGCTCAGGGGATAGATTTACTTTCAACATGAAAAAATTAAGAAAGAACCTTCCTTAAGTTAGTTAATATCTCATATAAATTTTTATGTTTTGAAATAACTGTGTGTGTATCCTTGCATCAGAATTTGATTTTTCATTAGAATAATCATGTAAATGGAGAAACTGTTCTAGGATTTTGTCAGCCTATAAAATCATTTATCTGGGGGGAGGGAGAAAGAGGCTCTCTCTCTAAGGAATTTAGGGAGAAATGTTTCAATTGCTATGATTATCCTGATGTAGGCCAGATTCTACTGTAGGGTTACTTATATTATGATGATTTTATATAGAAATAAATGTTAACAATGATAATAATTATCATTTTTATAGATCTTTAAAATTTGAAAATATCTTATTTTATCTTCATAACCCTTGAAGGCAGATGATTTTATCATCTCCATTTTACAGATAAGGAAACCAAGGCAGATAGTAATTAGTGATTTATCCAGTCACGCAATTAGTAGGTGTCTAAATCCAAATCTGAACTCAAGTGTTCCTAATGTCAGCTGAATTGTCTAGATACCAATCTCTTATCTATGTATGTATATATACATAAATGGATATATATGTATATGTGTGTGTGTGTTTGTGTGTGTGTGTGTGTGTGTAATTTTAGGTTATAAAAATCAGCTAGCTTCCATTTCAGAATATAAATCAGGAGATTCTTTGCTTGTATAAACACAAAAGAAACAAAATACATATTGAAGGATTTGTCCCTATCTAAATTGCTATCGGTTTTGTCTTTTCTAGCTAATGGTTAAATCCTTCCCTACAACCATGGGTTGCTTCTATTTTTTAGTTTTTTAAGCTTGTGGACACTGTTAATTTGAGTTTACTCTCAGCTGACTGTAGGGGATAATTGCTTCTGAATAACTTCACTGTTCTTTACACTTAACCTGAAGGCCTCAACTAGCTTTTTAAATTGTCCCAATATAAGTGGTATCTACAGATTATCAGAATCCCTAGTTCTATGCCTTTCTTTCCTCTTTATTCTTTCTTTCCTGGAGTACCTGCTAAACTTCTAGAAGGCGAACTTAATGAAACTTCAGTTGTTTCTCTCAAATTTCTGAATCTTAGTGAAGGAGTTTAGGCTTTCAAAGGCAATCCATTCTTTTACAATTTTAAACCATAAAAATGAAAACATGTTATTTGCTTGCATTTTGTTTTCTTTCTTATTTTTTTCCTTTTTGATCTGATTTTTCTTGTTCAACATGATAATTGAAATATGTATAGAAGAATTATGCATATTTAACATATATTGGATCACTTGCTATCTAGAGGAGAGAATGGAAAGAAGGAAGAAAACAATTGGAACACAAGGTTTTGCAAGAGTGAATATTGAAAACTATCTATGCATGTTTATTTGAAAATAAAAAGCTTTATTTAAAAAATAAAATTTAAAAATAAAAACATGGTTTATCAAAATAAAGCTAGTTTCTTTATAGGAAGAGACTGAAAAAAGAAGCATGTTATAATGGAATGAGCACTAGCTCTTGAGTGAGAGAACATAGGATCTCTCCCTTTTTATGTGTGATCTTGGGCAAGTCACATTTCTCACAATCACCGCTTCTCATCCAAGATGGTCTTTGTGTTCCCTTCTAGTTCAATATTTGTGATACTATCATCAGTGTCTAGAGTATCACAATGAATGTATGAACTCTATCAACCAAGTCTCAGTAATCGAACCTAAAAGTTTGGGATCTAATGAAGCAAAGTGGTACTTTGGCATATTTTATATAATAGATAATAAATATATGGAATTCTTTTAGCCAATAGGTGGTGCAGTATGCAAATGTAAAAGTCTAGAAAAAAAGTTGAGCAAATCATGAGTTTAAATTCATAAAAAGAGCAGTTAAAGATATTTGGCATACATACAGGGGTATGCTTGTAAATATTTAACAACCATCCCTCTGGGGGAAAATGTATGCAAAACATATTGGAGTTTAAATGTGCACATTTAACATTTTCTCCCTAACTTTCTTAAATTAAGACAATCAAGAAAACAATAAATCAAGCCTCGATTTGTAGACCTTGCTAATTTCAAAGGTGTAAATCCAAGCACTGAAAATTTAACAATTAGCTCTTTCAAGTTATTTGAACTGGCTCCAGCACCAACCTGAGTACATCACTTACTTGCAGAGATCTACCTTGAGGAAGGTAAGTAGCTTGGAATCCTAAAGAATGTCCCTTTAGATCAATGTCAGACCTATAATATCTAGCATTTAGATGCTATGATCTTAATGATACGATCCTAAGCTTTTCTACTCTCTATCACTCTGTTATACATTTTTCTAAATTTGTTATTATATCCCTCCCTAAAAGAGTTGTACCCTTCTAGTCTAAGGCTCTAATTTGAGATTTCTTTCTATCCCTACAATTTCATTTCCTTTCCCTATCATAGTAAAAGTTGCATCATTTATTCTCTTTACATATTCTAGTGGTTTTGTTATATGTCTCCATTTCTGGTTACAGGATATGTTTGCTTTCTTGGAATCAGTCTAAGAAGGGAGAGACTCATCATAGTAAGCTGATGACTTAGTGATGAATTCTTTGTCCATGGCAACTCACATAACAAAGAAAGTCTTTTTGTCTTTAGTCCTATGAAGTTCCTTTCTACTTTTCCAGTTACAATGAAAAGACAGCCAATAGTGCTAAGAATCCCAAATTTTAGGCATCTATGAATATTAACTTATAAATATTAAGATTTTACAAATAGTGCTTTCCCTCTCCCCCAAAAAATAAGCAAACAAACAATAAAACAGGATCATTGCAGTACTTTGAAAGCATGGAGGAAAACAAAAAGAAATTCAGCAAGAGACCCATTGAAACTAACATGTTGAATTTTTTAAGATTTCTTTTAAAAATCCCAGACATATGTAATAGATTTTTGATTTCACAATTCTTCTTTTCTATTATTTTATCTATAAATTCTCATATTTCTATTTGTTGAGTTCAGGGGAAAAAATCTAAATTAAGAAAAATAAATATGAAGCCATTATTCAGTAATTAACAAATAGACAAACTACTAGAGGAATTAAACCATGTTGATCTTGATGTTCTTTATGTATGAATCCAGAAAAACAAAAGGAAGTTGTAGTCAAATGGAAGCTTGCCCCACAGATTCTCCTTCAAGAAGCAAATGAAGGAGTTGGTAGAGTTGATTTTATCCTTTGTCAAAAAGTAAAAAAGTAAGATTATTTCATAGGATATTTGGACATCTAAAATTGCATTTAAACATTAAGCACTAACATCTCTTATAGCTGATGAAAATGAGAAATTCTATGAGTAATTTGATGTTATCTCACAAATTAAGGATGAAGATATTTTGATATGCAGTGATTTCATTCTTTGTATTTATATTCCTATACTAGTACAATGCTGAAACATGACAGGCACTTAATGCTTTCTGATTGATTGAAATAGTAGAAATGGACAGTTGAAAAATGCTAGAATATGTGATTCAGAAATAAGAAACAAGACCAAAGTCTTATAAACTACATAATGCCTTGAATCTATTTAACATTAATACTTTCTGAAGAATGTTGATCAACTAATATAAAAATAAATGAATTATATTGTAATAAGCAGAAAAGTGCTACTACTAATATATGTTTTTCTATGCATAATCTCTATGTATATATCAGACCACAAATTTGTTAAAGATCAAAATTAATAAAAAGAAAAAATAGGACATTCAATTAAAAGCATCTCTAATGTGATAGATTTCTGTTGATGGTGCAAAATAGGAAATGGATAAAAGAACAAATATCACCACAAATCAAAACAATTTACTGAAAACATTTTAATAATTTTTTAAGTAATTTTTTTAATAATTTAATAATTTTTTTGCTAAGATGAAAAGAACTTAGAATCACCTCAGGAAGAAAGCACTTTAATCTTCTTTTTCAATAAGAAGATATGACAGCCAAAGATAACAACAATTTAAAAATTAAATTCATTTGTAACATTTTAGAAGGGGAATAGCAGAAGATTATGTGCACCATCCTCTCATAAAACAATAAGTATCCATGCAAAGATCATACTTGATCTCCAGTGATATTCCTTGATCCTCTGCCAACTTCTTTCTTCCCTTTCAAAAAAAAAAATCACTTCACTCTCTGAAGGTCTAGTCTTCTGATAAATAGTTGAGTAAAGATATGACAAGAGAAGATAGTATTGAAGCAAAAGTTCATGGCTATTTCAACATATAATAATCTGTCATCAATCAATGTATTTCAACACTTGTAATTTTTGTCAAAGGAGCTATATTTTCCATCCCTCTTTTGCTCACATTTGCCTGTTACATACATCTATGTTTTATGTGCCAAGCCAAGTTGTCCTGATGCTCTTTTCCTATGTAATAGTTTAAAACACACCCAGTGAAGTAAAATAAATGCCTCAGGCATTCCCACCATCATTCATTTTCTACAATATCTCCCCCACCACATACAAAGACAAACACACTCACTGACTCTTTCTTTCCCTGTTCTCCACCTTCTTTATTCAATGAGACATTTCCCCCCCTTTTTTTTTTCCTTGTTCATATCTCTCTCAATTTGATAGCTATTACCTCACCATTCAACTCCCGGTGAAAACAAGAAAAAGAGAGAAAGGGGAAAGGAGATGTCATATTTTATTAGATTTTCTTTCCTGTTGTATCTCCCTTCTTTCTTCTGTCTCTAAGTCTTTGGTTGCAAAATCCCAAGGATGGGAAAGGTTTATGGGCAAAAATATTCATAACAGCACTTTTTGCATAGCAAAGAACCAGAAACAAAATGGGAAATACTTAGTCAAATGTGACATATGAATATAATTGTGTTTTCAATTTATTGTGCATGTAACTTCTTTGCACAGTTATTTACATGTTATTTCCCCCATTAGATTTTGGGTGCCTCAAGCATAGGGACTATCTTTTACTGTTCTTTGTATCCTCAGGATTTAGCACAGTGCTTGGCGCATATTAGTGGCTTAATAAGCATTTATTGACTAATTAGAAAGTTATACCATAGAAAACAATGCATATAAATAATTCATAGAAACTTTGAAGGATTTCCATGATACAGGGCAAAGTAAGTAGAATCAAGAAAAAAAATTTTAATATGACCACAATATAAAGGAAAATAACTTTTGTAAGCCATCAGAACTCCAGTCAATGCAATGATCAGTCTTGGGCTTCAAACAATCTATGACATAATTGTGTGTGCCCTTTAAAATTTCAATAAACATTTGATGACAAAAGGAGAGAGTGGACTATTAGAGCTTCTAATTACTCCTCAACATAATTCATTATTTATCAAGCACTTATCATGTGTCAAGCACTATGCTAAACACAGGGGATAAAAAGGGAAAAAAAGTCTTTGCCTTCAAGCAGATACACCATAGCAATAAACAATGAAATTTCTATAAGAAGATCAAGAAGTAGGCAAAAAGAGAAGAAATGTTTAGTGATTAGTAGTGATAGGGGCAGGGAGGACAAATAAGGATGGAAAATGGTACATGGTGTAAGGGAAGAATTAAAGAAGCAGAAAGCCCAACAGGTACAGTTTGAAATAGATATGGAATAGATTAGATGAGCTGGCATATTATTTTATAATAATATCCTAGTATAGACTATCATTATTCTTCATTGTGTAAGAATGGATAGTAGCCTAGAAGATCAAACCCACCCCGCTTGATATGTAACATGATACTGCACCCTGATACCTTAACCAGGTGAAAGCAATTCTCTACTAAACTAATCAATTAATCATAGTCTTTAAACCAAATCAGAAAAAATCTTTTATCAATTATATACCTTCAAGGGCCACTTAGATGCTGTAATAGATAGAGCATTGGCTCTGAAGTTAGGAGAACCTGAGTTCAAATCCAGCCTCAGATACATAACACTTACTAGCTGTGTGATCCTGGGCAAATAACTTAGTCCCAATTGCCTTCCCCCCAAAAATTTAATATCTTTGAAAGCCACTAAATAAACTGATATGATATTATATAGGTTTAGAAAACTTGGTCAAGTCCTATGAGTTGCCTATAAAATAGTAAACTGGTTCAGAACCAACAGATTCAAGAGTCTAGCAACTTCATGGTAGAAGCACTAGCCAAGCTTCTTAAAAAAAAAGAGGAATCATTTGGAGAGGGAGGGAAATACCTTAACTTTAGTCTCCATTGCACCCACCATCCTTTATTAAAGGAAGAGAACCTTGTGAATTTTGAAGAGTTTTTTAGTATTGTCCTAATAGTATCCCTGGAACAGTTGACAGGCTGGATATCATAAGAAAAGCACATTCAAAATACTCCAAGAAGCTTCATAAGAAAGCTACATGACCTCTAAAGAGAACATCTTTAAAATGTCAGCAAAGAAAATTTCAGGAATTATTGTTTTTCTCTTTTGCTTGATCTCACTTTTCCCCTGTAATCTGGATATACTTGTGAGAGGATGTCGCTAGAAGAGGCTAGTGGTAGAGCAGACTTTATATCTTCCTATATCATCATAGAAAATATTCCTTTCAAAAAGCTAATTGTCTGGATAATTGATATTAAATGATAATCTGGGAGATTACCATGAACTATAAGCATTAGGAAACAGTATCAAAACTTATACTTACAACACTAGAGGACATGTAAAGTCAGATTCTGGAACCCTGAATTGACAGTCTGAATGGAGAGTTGGGAGAGTAGTTTATATATGCTACCATTGTAATGATTATCCTCTTGCCAGTAATGAATCTATAAATAGGTCTTGATGTTCCAAGAAAAGATGACAGAAATACATAAAGGATAGTTATTCCGTAGATAACTTGAACAAAAAGCATATCCATTTGGTACCAAATGAGAATAAGCTGATGACATGAATTGATGTGAAGAACTTCTATGTTGATAGATCACTTTGAAATTCTATTTAAAAACTAAGACAAATTAAGTAGAGAGTTCCTAGAAGAGATTGGCTATATGCCTTTTGCCACACTGATTGTTTACCATGCATTGTATTTGCTGCTAGAAATATACTGACTGGGCAACATAGGTATATTTTCTTGGCATTAGTTTAACTTACTTCTCCCTGCCATGAGAAAGGAATCTCATTAGACTATTTCTAATGATTCTAATATAGTGGGATCATAGGAATCATTACTTAAGAACTTGAAGGAACATATAGTTCAATCCCCATATTTTTTTAACAGATGAAAAATTGACACTGTAAGAAGTAACATGATTGGAACAGCTAGGTGACACAGTGGATAACACACCAGCCCTGAAGTTAGGAGGACCTGAGTTCAAATCTGATCTCAGACACTTAACACTTTCTAGCTGTGTGACCCTAGGCAAGTCACTTTGCCTCAGCAAAAATAAACTAATCAATCAATCAATTAATTAATATCTAATGGACATGCTAATGACTTTATAAGAAATCAAGAAACAATAAAACAAAATCAAAAGAATGAAAATAATGAAAAAATAGACAACAATGTGAAATATCTCATTGGAAAAACAACTAACTTTGAAAATAAAATGTACAAGGCTAATTCAATTACTCTGAAAACTAGAAAAGGTGAATGTGACAAATGGAAAGTATGGAACCCTCCAAAAAAAAATGCTAATTTGAGTACAAATTGGTCTCAACAATCTGATATCAGCTCCCGATGACGCAAAAAAACAACTAATTAAAACTCAATATTTCTTCTCAACCCAATGTACACTGTATAGACTGAAAAGCTTCAGGAAGAACTTCTAATAACTATCTCCACATCCCTATCTGTATATATAGAATATTTTAAATTAGACTGATGAAATTATCTAGTCTGTTTTCATCCACAAAGAGCATAGAATCTATTAAACCTATTCCCCTTTGCTAAAGGTCGATATTTAGTATTGACATAATGTTCATCAAGAAGTCTTGCCTGAGGGCTGGGGGATATACCAAATTCCTATTGCAATTCATAACTGATTGAAGGGTCTCTATTGAAAAGAGTTTCACATTAATATCATATAATAAACATTATATGTTACATAATAATAAATATATGTTTCTTTAAGTTGCTGGTGCTTAAATTTTTTTTTTCAGGCTCACATATAATTAAATAACCATCAGTTATAATTATTTACTATACACAGCTATCTACTAGTAAGATTGTCTTAACAAGAAGTGAATTGGAATTTTCTGAGGATATCACATTAGAAATTAATGGAAATTTACCATAGTAGGAAAATTATGGTAGTTCTGTTGCATTGATCTTTGGTCAGACCATAATTTGAGTATTGTGTTGTTTGGTACTCCACATTTTGGAAAGGACTGGATAGACACTGGAAAGCTGGAAAGCACATACTGAGAGACATGCTTACTTTATCCAAGTATTTAATGGGCTGCCATATAATAGAGATTTTTCTTTAATCCACAGATTATAATGACCTGCCCAAAGATTTCAAATTATATTATCAAAACAAATAAATCTGAAATTTTTTGAATATACTTGATGATACATGTATCTCCCTACATAATGAAAAGACTTGTTCTATGTTATCCCCTTCCCCTCCTAGATTTCTATACTTAATTGAGTATGTATGTTATTCTTTCTTTGAGCTAACTCTTAATAAGAGTGTGATTCACTCACTTCCCCAAACACATATCTCCTATCTTTCCCCTCCCCCCACATAAAAGCCTTTTTTAACCTCTTTTGTGTGAAATAATTTACTTCATTCTACTCCTCCCTTTCCTTTCCTATTAGTGCATTCCTCTTTCTCACTTCTTAGTTTTATTTTTAGATATCATTCTTTCATATTCAACTCACTCCTTTACCCTCTGTCTATATATACTCCTAAATGCCTAAAAATGAGAAAGTTTTATGAGTTGCATCATTTTCTTATGTAGAAATGTAAATAATTTGATTTTATTAAGTCCCCTATTATTTCTCTTTCCTATTTACCTTTTTATATTTCTCTTCACTCTTGTATTTGAAAGTCAAATTTTCTATTGGGCTCTGATCTTTTCATCAAGAATGCTTGAAATTCTTTATTTTATTGAATATCAATTTTTCTCCTGGAAGGATTATACTATTTTACTAGGTAGATGATTCTTGCTTGTACTGATAGCTCCTTTGATCTTCAGAATATCATATCTCAAGCTCTCCAGGCCATGCTCACCCAGCACCTGAAGTTAGTCAGCATGCTGCACTTATAAAAGAAGCTTGGAAAATCTCCCTTGCCCTAAAAGCAGATATCAACTTTTTAAAAATGAGTAAAAAAGCAAAAAGAACTCTGACCATACAGAGTTTTTATGGTGAAAGGGAACAGATTTCAAATCCTGAGACTAAAAGCAGATCAAGATGAAGCCCCAAAGGGTGATATAAATTGATTCCCATCACACAAGGATCTCCTAGAAGAAATTACAAAAAAAAGTCTTAAAAGAGGACTGGAAGAAAAACTGTGAAAGGAAATAAGAACTTTACAAGAGTGTTTGGAAAAACAATCACAGAAATTATCTGAAGAAAATTCATTACAATATAGACTTAGTGAAATGGAAGAAGCATATTAACTCCTTAAAAAACAGAGTTAACAAAATGGAAAAAGAAAACAACTCCTTGAAAAACAGAATCTGGAAAAGAATTCCTTAAAAAAAAGAATTTATGAAATGGAAAAAAAATCCATAGAACAAAACTCAATTAAAATTTAATTGGATAAATACAAAAAGAACTAAAAAAAAGTAAATGAAGAAAATAATTCACTAAAAATCAAAACTGAACAAATGGAAATAAATGACTCAATGAGACATCAAGAATCAGTTAAGCAAAATCAAAAAAAAGAAAAAGAAAAAGAAAAAATAGAAGAAAATGTAAAATACCTACTTGGTAAAACAACTGACCTGGAAAACAGATCTAGGAGAGACAATCTAAGGATTATTGGACTTCCTGAAAACCATGATGAAAAAAAAAGAGCCTAGACATTATTTTTCAGGAAATCATCAAAGAGAACTGCCCTGATATCATAGAATCAGAAGGTAAAATAGCCATTGAAAGAATTCACCAAATACCTCCTGAGAGAGACCTAAAAATTAAAATTCCAAGGAATATCATGGCTAAATTTCAGAACTATTGGAACAAGGAAAAAATATTGCAAGCAGCCAGAAAAAAATAATCAAATACTGAGGAGCCACAATAAAGATAACCCAGGTCCTAGCAGCTTCCACCTTAAATGATTGAAGGGTGTGGAATCTGATATTCCAAAAGGCAAAGGAACTTGGAATGCAGCCAAGAATAAACTATCCCACTAAACTGAGCATTTTCTTTCAGGGAAGAAGATGGACATTCAACAAAACAGATGAATTCCATTTATTGCTGATGAAAAGATCAGAACTGAATAAAAAAATTCACTTCCAAATATAAAACTCAAGAGAAACATAAAAGGTAATAATAAAAGAACTCTTGACAACTGTATCTCTGTTATGGGTATACATAGATAGTGCATGTATAATTTGGTTTTACTGTTATAATATAAAAAGAAACTAGAGTTAGAAAGGGAATTATACCAGAAAAAGGGAAAATGAATGCAAAATGAGGGAAATTTTATCTCATGAAGAGGCAAAGGAAACCTATTATAATTGAGAGAAAGAAGGGAGAAGAATGAACATTGTGTGAATTTTACTCCCATTAGATTTGTCTCAAAGAGAGAATATTAGACATATTTGGTTTCACAGAGAAAGTTCTCTTACCTTATAGGAAAGTGGAAGGGTAAAGGGGAAAAGGGAAAGGGTAGGCTGATAGAAGGGAAAACAGAAATGGTAGAGGAAAAGTATAAGAAAGGAGGAGAGACTCTAAAGGGGGAGGGCTGCTTGAGACAAATTGTATTTATAAGTAAATACTAGAGAGAAGGCAAAGGGGAAAAGGAAAGAGAAAAGTATAATTTAGAGCAAATAAGATGGTGGTAAATATAGAATTAGTAGTTTTAACCATAAATATGATTGAGGTGAACTCTCCCATAAAGTGGAAGCAAATAGCAGACTGAATAAAAAGCCAGAACCTACAATGTATTGTTTACAAGAAACACATTTAAAGCAGAGTGATACATACAGAGTAAAAGTAAAAGGCTGGAGAAGAATCTATTATGCTTCAGGTGAAGTTAAAAAAAAAAAAAAGCAGGAATAGTCATCCTGATCTCAGATCAAGTGAAAGCAAAAATTGTTCTAATTAAAAGAGATAAAGAAAGAAACTATATCTTGCTAAGGGGTACCATAGATAATGAAGCAATATCAATATTAAACATATATGCATCAAGTAGTATAGCATCTAAATTCCTAAAGGAAAAATTAAGAGACTTGCAAGAAGAAATAGACAGCAAAACTATAATAGTGGGAGATCTCAACTTTGCTCTCTCAGAACTAGAAAAATTGAACAAATAGAATACTAAAAAAGTTAAGTATGATAGATCTTTGGAGAAAATTGAATAGAAACAGAAAAGAGTACATCTCGGCAGTTCATGAAACCTATACAAAAATTGACCATATATTAGGACATAAAGACCTCAAAATCAAATGCAGAAAGACAGAAATAGTAAATGCATTTTTTAAGATCACAATGCAATAAAAATTACATTCAATAGAAGGCCAGGGGAAAATAGATGAAAAAATAATTGGAAACTAAATAATAATCTCATGCTAAAGAATGAATGGGTAAAACAGAAATTCAAAGACACAATCAATAATTTCATCCAAGAGAATGACAATAATGAGACAACATACCAAAATTTGTAGGATGCAGCCAAAGCAGTAATAAGGGGAAATTTTATATCTCTACATGATTATTTGCAAAAAAAAAAAAAAAATAGAAAAAGAAAAGATCAATGAATTGAGCTTGCAACTAAAAAAAGCTAGAAAAAATTTAAAACCCACAATCAAATACCAAACTTGAAATTCTAAAAATAAAAGGAGAGGTCAATATAATTGAAACTAAAAATAAAACTATGAGTTGGTTTTATGAAAAAACCAACAAAATAGATAAACCTTTAGTTAATTTGATTAGAAAAAAGAAAGAGGAAAATCAAATTGTTAGTCTCAAAAATGAAAAGGGAGAACTTTCTACCAATGAAGAAGAAATTAGAGCAATAATTAGGAGTTATTTTGCCTAACTTTATACCAATAAATTTGATAATCTAAATGAAATGGAGAAATACCTACAAAAATATAGATTGCCCAGATTAACAGAAGAAGAAATAAATTAAATAGTCCCATTTTAGAAAAAGAAATAGAACAAGTTATTAATCAACTCCCTAAGAAAAAATCTCCAGGGCCAGATGGATTTACATGTGAATTCTACCAAACACTTAAAGAACAATTAACTCCAATATTCTATAAGCTATTTTTTTTTTTAAAAAGTAGGGAAAGAAGCACTCCTATAAAACTTCTTTTATGACACAGACATGGTACTAATACCTAACAGGGAGGATGAAAACAGAGAAAGAAAATTATAGACCAATTTCCCTAATGAATATTGATGCAAAAATCATAAATAAAATATTAGCAAAGAGATTATAGGAAGTTATCCTAAGGATAATATACCATGACCAAGTAGGATTTATGCCAGGAAGGCAGGGCTGGTTCAATATTAGGAAAACTATTAGCATAATTGACTATATCAATAATCAAAGTAACAAACGCCATATGATTACCTCAATAGATGCAGAAAAAGAATTTGATAAAATCCAATATCCATTCCTATTAAAAACACTAGAGAGTATAGGAATAAATGGACTTTTCCTTAAAATAGTCAGTAGCATATGTTTAAAACCATCAGCAAGCATCATATGTAATGGGGATAAACTGGAACCATTCCCAATAAGACCAGGGGTGAAACAAGGTTGCCCACTATTCAATATTTTATTAGAAATGCCAGCTCTGGCAATAAGAAAAGAAAAGATTAAAGTAATTAGAGTAGGTAATGAGGAAACTAAATTATCACTCTTTGCAGATGATATAATGGTAAATTTAGAGAACCCTAGAGAATCAACTAAAAAAACTATTGGAAATAATCCACAACTTGAGCAAAGTTGCAGGATACAAAACAAATCCACATAAATCATCAACATTTTTGTACATCACTAACAAACTCCAACAGTAAGAGATACAAAGAGAAATTCCATTTAAAATAATTGTTGATAGTATAAAATATTTGGGAATTTATCTGCCAAGGGAAAGTCAGGAACTATATGAGCAAAACTACAAAACACTTTCCACACAAATAAAGTCAGATCTAATAAATTGGAAAAATAGTAAGTGCTCTTGGATAGGTCGAGCAAACATAATAAAAATGACAATACTTCCTAAACTAATCTACCTACATGTGTTTTATGCCACAAAAAATATTTGTGGCAGCCCTTTGTGTAGTGGCTAGAAACTGGAAACTGAATAGCTGCCCATCAATTAGAGAATGGCTGAATAAATTATGGCATATTAATATTATGGAATATTATTGTTCTGTAAGAAATGACCAACAGGATGATTTCAGATATGAACTGAAAGAGACTTACATGAACTGATGCTAAATGAAATGAGCAGAACCAGCAGATTATACATGGCAACAACAAGATTATTATATGATATATTATATGATAATCAATTCTGATGAACATGGCTCTCTTCAACAATGAGATGATTCAAACAGTCCCAGTTGCTCAGTAATGAAGAGAACCATCTACACCCAGAGAGTGGACTGTGGAAACTGAGTGTGGTTCACAATATGGTATTTTCACTCTTTTGTTGTTGTTTGCTTGCATTTTATTTTACTTCTCTTTTTTTTCTTGTGCAGCACAATAATTGGATAAATATGTATGCATATATTGGATTTAACATATATTTCTACCATGTTTAACATATGTTGGACTACTTACCATCTAGGGGACAGCAAGGGGAAAACTAAAGGGGGGAAAATTGGAACACAGGATTTTTCAAGGGCATTAATGTTGAAGAATTGTCCACACATATGTTTTTTTGGGGGGAAAAAAAGCTTTAATATAAAAAAAGAAAGAAACTAGTATTTACAAAAAGTCATTAGCTTCCATTTGCTCAATTCTAATTTTTAAGGAATTTTTTTCTTCAATCCCATTTGAAAGGAGTTTTTTTTTCCCTTCAGTGGATTTTTGTGCCTTTTTTGCCATTTGACCAATTTTGCTTGTTAAAGTGTTATTTTTCTTCAATATTTTTGTGTCTTCTTAATGAAGCTGTTAATTCTTTTTTTTCATGGTTTTCCTGCATTATTCTCATTTATCTTCCCAAGTTTTCTTGACTTTCAAAATTCTTTTTGAGTTGTTTCACAACCTAAGACTGATTCTTATTTTTCTTGGAGGCTTAGAATGTAGGAACTTTGATTTTGTTATCTTCTTCTGAGTATGTGTGTTTTGATCTCCTTTGTCACATAATAACTTTTTATTGATCAGAATTTTTTGTTGTTTGCTCATTTTTCCAGTCTATTTTTTTGCCTTTAAACTCTTTGTTAAAGTGGGGCTATGCTTCCAGAGTAAAGGGCTCACTGTCCCAGGCTTTGGGAGTTTTGTGCAACTGTTTTCAAAGATACTTTTAGGGACCTATAAGTTTTTCATTCTTCCAAGGTGGTGTGATCTAAAGAGAAGTACATTAATCACTCTCCTGACCTGTGATCTGAGTGACCATAAGCACTCTTTTCTGGACTGTAATTGTGACTAATGTCCCTACTCCATTGCACCTTCAGGCTCTGGTGTGCCAGGGCTCCTCTTTACCCTGGAATTGCCACCCAAGGTAATGACCCAAATCTGAGCATGAGCAAAATAATAGTACCAGCAAAGAGATGACTGCAATCTGCTTCTGATCAGTTGTTCAACCCCTTTACCATCTATGGGTTGAGAGTTCTGGAAGTAGATACTGCCAGTGCTGATTCATTGGCTTCTAAGATCTTCTCCTGGTTTGCTAGGACCTCATCTGCACTGGCATAGCCTGCACTGGATTTGTTTCATTCTCATCCAGGTGTGACAGATTTTTATACTGACTATCTAAGCTGTTGTTGGCTGGAAAATTATTTCACCCCATCTTTTTGTGAGTTCTACTGCTCCAAGAATTGTTTTATGGCAGTATTTAAAGCCGTTTGGAAGGATTTGGGGAGGGCTCAGGTGAGTCTTTTTACTGTTATCTTGGCTTCACTTCCAAAATCAGAAATTTAAAATAAATTGCCTTGAATCAAGGTCGTGCTTTTAAAATGAAATAATTCTTAAATATTGAAAGATTAAATTATATTTCTATGAACAAAAATAGTTGTAGTGAAAATTTTAATCAAACAAGACATTTTGTCTTTATTGGTGATTTTCTGTTTTCTATGCCTCAGCTATTTCCATTGTTTTTCTCAAAGAGTATCTTAAGTCAAAGATTAGAATCAGAATAATTTTATTTGCTATTAACTTTGACCTACAAACAAATCTAGACATTCTCAAATCTTCTCTCTCCTTCACCATCCATATCTATACATTTGGTAAGTCTTGTCAACTGTACTTTCAAAATATTCCCTTCTGTTCACTCAGAAGAGCTCTGCACTATCTGTTCTCCACACCTACAACAATCGTCCTCCTCTTTTCTATCTCCTAGATTCCCAAGCTTCCTTCAAGCCCCAGAGAAAAATCCATCTTCTATAAGAATTATTTTGGGATTTTTCTTACTGCTAATGCTTTCTCTCTATAATTATCTTCAGTTTAAGCTATATATAGTTTTAATATAGTTGCATGTACGTTGTCTGACACATTAGACTATGAGCTTTTTCAGTTTAGGAACTCTCTTTTGCCTTTATTTGTGATCCCAGTACTTAGTATAATACTTGGCACTTGATAGGTGCTTAATAAATATTTATTGATTGACTGACCTTAGTTCAAACTCCAATCACCTTTAACATGGATTACTACCCTACTGTTTCTCCACCATTACTTCTGTGTCACTTCTGTTTTCACTCTTGTATTTTCTTATACATTTAGGAAAAAAAGTCTCTTGAAGGTCTTTTTTTTGTCATTTTGTTGTTGTCATCCTTAGCTGCCATATTCACTTAGCTTTCTTGTATTTCTGTTGTCTGAATTGTTTTAGAAGCAAATAATCTCTTCAGGTATGGTTTCTAAGAATGCTTTGGATACTCTTTTGTTATTGAACATTTATCTTTTTTCATTTATGCTTAAGTTCAGTTCTGCAAGACAGCTTCCCTTGTGCTGCATTTTCAACTCAATTGCTCTTCAGAAAACATTTTTCCATTCCATCCTGGGTTTTCTAGTGGATGCAGAATATCATGCACATTCAATTTTCCTTCTTTTCTTCTGGTTATTTGCAAAAGTTATTATATTTCAAAAGAATTATTAAATTTGATAAATATGTGTCAGAGTTTATAGTCTTGAATTTTTTAAAGTAATCTATAGGTTCTTTTGACTGACATTTTGCTTTTCACATTCAGAAATTCTGGGACATTTTCTTATATATTTTCTCATATTATGATGTTCAAGTTTTTTAACTTTGTCATTTCCTTCTGGAAAACATACACTTCTTAACATGTTTCTCTACATCCTTGTCTCGAGAGTGAACTTTTTTTAGTGATAATACTTTTTGCATCTCTTTTTCCAGATTTTTTTCTTCACTTACAGTATTTGCGTTCCTAATATTTCTTTTCTTTCTTTGGTGAGACTTGCCACAATGGGATTAAATTTTACTTTTTTACCAATTATTTATTCGACATAGGCTATAAATTTATATTTCTCATTTCTCTTTTAAATCATTCAGAATTCTATTCTCTCCTCAAAATCTATGAAGTCATCTGCCTCATCATGTGCTGAAATACTTTCCTTTGTTTGAAGTATTTATTTATAGTTATCTGAACCCATTTGCCAGATCTTGAGATTATATTTCCTTCTGCTATTAATGTCTTATCAATTTATCTCCTCTTAGTCAAAGTCTTTGAATTATCTTTTTCTTGAGATCAGTAGTTTCGATCTTTTTTTCTTATTTTTCTCTATCATTTACTTTCTAATTCCCTTCCCTGTGATGGAAAAGCTTTGAGATCTAGGGAAACTAGAATAGTTTCCCTAGATCTCAAAGCTTTTCAACCTTCTCCCACCCTGAGTAATGAATTGTGCACCAAGTAATGGCAGTGTGTGGCAGAATTGGACCACTGAATGCTTAGCTCTCTGCTTCAAATTAATAGAATGACACACAGCTTCACACAGATAGTGTCCAACCCCATTCCCTGTCTTATTCAATTCTCTCAGTTATATAAATTACTACCATCCCACTAACATCATAACCTGGGCAAATTTCTGTCATTTCAAATTTGTGTCTCTAGGAAGGATTTAGGGACAGAATATGGAATCAAGCTCTATGACTAGTTCAGATACATGCCTTGTCCTATTTTATCTGCTCTTCCACTTTCCTATAGAGCTCTTCTGTAACATAGAATTCTGCTGTGATGCTCAGGGGCCTCAGTCAATTTCTGTACTTTGGAGTTTGGGTCTCCATGGCACTAGTGAGGGTAGAATCAAGATGTAAGGTTACATTCTATTGCAAATCAAGGAACCAAATTGACTTATTTAGCCTTGTTGCTGGGGAAATGGTAGATAGTGGAACGAGTGAGTATTGAGTATGAATTACATATTAATTGATGGGGTTTTTTAACTTCTTTGGGCTCTTGATATCCTAGATCATAGGGAAAGCTAAAATTGCTTAATTTCTGATATATATCTTCTGTTTTAGAGAAGTTTGAGAGGCAGTGAGGATCAAACAAAATAGCTAGTCTTACATCTTATTCTCTTGTGACTTGAAAATCACAAATGTAAATTAATTGGTTTCCCTGAATCTAGCCTCTCCTGTTTCTAATCTGTTCTTCACATTCTTCCAAATTGACATTAAAGCCATATGTTCTTTCCTCCAAGTAGAATGTAAGTTCCTTAGTGGCAGGAAATGTTACATTTTGGTCTCTGAGAACTAGGTATAGAGCATAGTAAGGACCTGAATAAACACTTTTGAGTTAAATTGAAATAAAATTGATATCTTGTCCTATACGATATTTAGGAACAATCAAGAGTTATTGTGAGATTTCATAAGTTACAAATTCTTTACTCAAGAGTGTCAGAATTACAAAAAAAACTTTTTAAAAAAATTATTCAGTGATGAAAAAAAGCCTTCATTTTTCAAAAGAGTCAGGCTGTTATTGACTTCTATCTGCTCCCCTAGAACAATCACACGATCTGCTATCCCAGGAAATTTAATTCTTTCCTTTCACACACACACACACACAAAGATACACATTGAAATGACCTCTTACTAATACTTATTACATAATAACAACTTTTTGTTAACTTATTAATAGCATATTGATAATTTTATTAATAAATATGTCCTATGTGTCCTCAATATTGCATTCCCTCAGCCATATAGAAGGGACAGCAAGGTGGTACATTGGATATAGTACTGGGGCTATAATCAGGAGAGGTAAGTTCAAATAACCTCAGGTACTTAGTAGCTGTGTCACCCTGGGCAGCCGTTTAACATTATTTACCTCAGTTTATTCATCTATTAAATGAGCTGGAGGAGAAAATGTCAAATCATTTTAGTATCTTTTCCAGGAAAAGCCCAAATAGAGTCATGAAGAATCAGACATGACTGAAATATGACCAAACAATAGCAATCACACTAAATTATATAAAGCCTATGGAGAAAGGTTAATCAATATAAATTTTTACTCTCCATCATCTTTTCAGTCTTCATAACTGTTTCTGACACTGGAGTGACTATTTCACCAAATTCCAACATCTCCTGCTGCTTCTTTGGATCCCTGGTTTGATTTTATTTTTGTTTTGTGTTTATTCTAGCCATGTCTGTAGGTCACTGAAGGAGTTGACTTCACATATCACTGCTTTGTTTTGTATCCCCTCATTTTCTAGAATCTTGCAGTCTCCTCCCCAATTCTGATGCAGTCAAAGTAAAATTGACCTAAAAAAGGGGAAGAGTCATTGATGAAAGGAAATACAATTGGTCAAAATTTTTATTAATATCATTAACTATAGAAATAGCATTTGTGTAGTTCATAGATATATTTAAGGCACATGCCAAGCATTGTTGATGCAAGCAAGATCCCCAACTTTAAGAAGCTCATAAGATTCCAGCAGTTAGAACATAAAATTGACCTAGCATTTATCTTCCACATCTATACTTTGGAATATACTATATACTCTATATCTGAAAGGCACTCCTTCCCTTCCCCCTATTAAAATCTCTTACTTCAATCTCAGGACACTCCTAGAACACTTTACAAGTGTACTAAATTTTTGGTGTTCTCTCCCTCCTTAATTATCATGTTATGTCCTAATTTGCCTACTTATTTGTAATCACCAAATAGAACAGAAGTTTCTTGTTTTTGTTTTGCCTTTCATTCCTTCATACCTGATAGAGTACCATGCACAAAGTTTTGAAAATGCTTGTCAAATTATAACTTTCTATACTGGACACATACCCCCAAAATAAAAAAATAAATAAAAAACAGAAAAACAAAAAATGTAGTATTGGAGAACAGAACCTATCTAGGGAGACTAGACAGTTGATAATATTCAAATCTTAAAACTAAACTTAAAGTTGGAAAATTTTTTAAAAAATATTTTGTCAATTTACACTATAAAATCTGTAATAATATAATCATTTTACAATTGATAGAACTTCAATACAGAGGGGGAAATGTCATTAAAATCCCCATTGAGAATCAGCAGCAGAACAAGAAATGATAGAAATACTGTCCAAGTCTGTAGTCCTTGACTTTTTATTTGTTCATAAAACTATAGTGTGTCCTATGAACTTTGTAAGTTATAGAGTGAGTATGTCTGTCTTGGAAAAAAAGATCTTCTAGTCTACTGGAAAGATATTATATTTGGACAAAAGTTCTTTTATATCAAAGTGAAGGAACCTAGAAACTGAAATATCAACTGGGACTTGGCCCAAACCTTCCATCAGAGTCGGAGAAATCTCATTTCACATTTCCAGACTGGACTTGGCTTAGAGCTTGTGCCCCATCTAGTGTTACTCTTTTTCTTTCTAAGTCTTTCTCCTTTGGAAAAATCTTCTATCTGCTTGGATAGCCATTCAGGACCATCTGGGTTCAAAGTCACCTTGGACAAATTTCTGAATTGTTAAACTGAACATCCCCAATACACAGTCAAGAAGGCAGCTGAATCTTCTTCCTAAGCAGCACAGTAAATACTCTGAGACTCTGGAAATAGATAAACACAGATTGGCACTGCTGTGAACATTAATCCCTCTAATTTAACAAATGGAGTCCCCCTCCCCCCAATCATCTATTTTCTTTCAGAAAACATTCAGCCTAATCAGCATAGACCCAAGGGAACAAAGAAAAAGCACAGTAAACATTAGTCATTCCTTCATTAAAAAGACACCAATGGCTATTGATGGCATTGACCTCTAAATATTTGACTTTCAGAGTATGGTATTCCAAAGATGGACATTCTTCAAACTCAGCAGAGTGAAAGAATCTAGGCACCTGGCTCTAAGACAATAGATAGACTATGACTGTGTGAGCATGTATGAGTGATGTGCTCTCAATCACAAGTCTGATTCAAATAAGAATTACAAAATTAGAATGGCCTAACCAACCAGAGATTGACAAATTGAATCATGGCAACAAAAGTAAGGACGCTAGTTCCCTTTTAGTATCTATAAGAAAAGGAATATATTCATTTCTGGGAACACTCTTGTCATTGATTTCTTAATTCTTTGGGGGTAGATTGACTTTGTTTTAAGTGTCTGCAGTCACTTTGAAGAGAAAGAGAGCATTGTGTTGAGATCCCTTTTGTGGGATAGTAGAGTCAGAAAGATATAGGTACAAGAGCTATGAAACTTTTTAAATAACTGGAAGAAAATGCCCGAGGGCTTCAATTGTACATTGCTTAGATATCTTAGACCAGTGATTCTCAAAATGTGGTTCAGAGAATCCTGGGAGTCTCTGAAGTTCTTTCAGAGGTCTACCAATTCAAAATTAGTTTTTATTGCTCATATGTAAATAACTATAAATATAATCCACATAAACAAAAACTCTTTGGAGAGATCCTCAATAATTTTTAATAATATGAAGATACTGAGAACAAAAGTTTAAGAACCGTTGCCTTAGACTGATGAATATTGTTTCTGTGATTGAACTGAATCCCATTTGGGAAATGATCAATTTCTCTTTAATTTTCACAAATTTTGAATAAGAAATGTACATATCAATTACTGGATTTCAGCTTCTTCTTTGTCATTTTACTTAACACCAGGAAAACATTTTTGATCCTAATCCAAGGAAATAAAACATCAACACAAATGTATGTCCCCACAATAATAATTTTTGTTTATTATTTTTCAGTCATGTCTGATTCTTTGTGACCCCATTTAGGGTTTCCCTGGCAAAAATACTAGAGCAATTTGCCTTTTCCTTCTCCAACTCATTTTACAGATGAAGAAACTGAGACAAATGAGGTTAAATGACTTGCCCAGGATCTCTCAGCTAATAAATGTAAGATCAGATTTGAACTCAGGAAGATGAGTGTTCATGACTCCAGGCCCAGCATTAATCACCAAACCAATTAGCTCCAGCTAGTATTTACCCAGTATTTTTAAGTGTTTTACAAATATTATCTCATTTGATCCTCACAACCACCCCATTTTACAAAAGAGAAAACAGGCTGAAATTTCAAGGTCACAGAGACAGTAGTGTCTGAGGTTAGATTCAACCTCACTTTCCTGCCACTTTCCTGACAGTGAACAAGACTGACAAAGTCATTGACAGGAATTAGATTATCAGGAAGAAAATCAAAATTATACGTGGAAATGATCATTCTGATCTGAAGTATTCTGATTATAAGTACTTGCAGGTAATCTATATGGGGATGCCCAATGAGCATACAGAAATACTATTTTTAGAATGAAGAGAAATCTGACCTAGAGGTATAGATTTGGGAAACCTTCTAATAAAATGGAAGTTACAAACAGGAATAAATGAGAACACCAGGGGAGAGATTACTGAGAAGGCAGAGATTTGGTGACCAAATAAATTTAGGTGATGCTGAGGAAAGAAGAGACAGAGGAAAATAGAAAAGAATATATCAAAAAGAAGGAACAATGGCAAATGCAGCAGAGAATTCAAGAAGGATGAAAGATGGAGAAAAGCCACTAGGATTGGAAATCATGATATTATTGGTAATCTTTCTAAAAGGCAGTTAAAATCTAAATAACTAAATGGTTGGTAAAAGAGATGACATGATATAGAGGAATGAGCATTGAGTTTAGAATCAAAGAACTTGACTTCAAATCCTGTCTCTTCTACTACTTATATGTGTGAGTTTATGGACAAATCAAGATGATCTGATGAAAAGGTTTTACTTGAATATGATCTTCCATTTATTGTGATGATGCAATAGATTGATCCTATGCTGTTGAAAGTAGCTAGAACTTCTGTCAGACTTCTTGAATGTTATTACCTAATTGAAAATAAACTGGGTTTTTTTCTCCCAATTTGAGGACATTTTTAAAAGCTAACTTTTAGGAGTCTTCAGTGGTGAACTAATTTCTCATAGTGGATTTTAAAAGAAACTTTGATTTGCTATCAAGTCATTTTTAGAAGCAGGACTTTGAGGCACATATTGTATTGCTTGCATTTCCAACCCTTAACTAGGAAACATCTGAAATTGCAAGCTTTCCTAGACAATGAGAGGAAAGAAAAGAAAATTTTTCTTTGGCAAAACCATCTCTGTTTACCAAGTCATAAAAATTTGTTAAAATTTAAACTGATCTTTACATAGTATTTATTGTATAGATATAGCACAAAAGACTTATCTTCCCCTGGCTTTTAACCTTTGATGCATATGAGTCTAATTTCTGTCTTCCAGAAGGTCATAAAGCTAGAAAAAAACTCAGTGATAAGATGAGAACTATCATTTTAGAGATGATAAAATAGCCCAGAAAAGTTAAATAGTTTTCCAAGGTCACACAGTTAGGATCCCATCTCAGGTGACCTCTGCTCACCATGTTGTTTCTACTATACTACAGTGCTTTATACTATGGCTTAAAGCTTTTCATTATGTTGCACTGCCTTTCATCAGGGCAAAAGCTCAGGAAGTGACCAGGTGAGATCCCATTCTCAACATGCTATCCCAATAGAAAATTTATCTAATAAATATTGCCAAAACTTCCCTGAGTTTCAGTTATCTCATCTGCAAAATGGAGAAAATAATGTCCCTAGTACTTAAAGCAAGGATTGATGCAAGGATAATATAAGACCATTTATGCCAAGTTCATTTTTACAAACCCTAAAGTGAAAGCATGTGATTGTTAATTACTATCATTAACCACCATAGGATTATTTAGAGCTAGAAGAGCAAGAAGACCATATAGGTCATGGAGTCCAATCCCCTTATTTTATGAATATAAAATCTAATGCTTATGGGATAACATGCAGAAAGAGCTATAATGGAAAGGGAGCTGGATCTAGAGATAGTGGAAACTTGGATTCCAATTTGGTCTGTGAAACTTACCAGTTATGCAACCCTAGGCAATGGTATGATGAAAAGAATGATGAATTGTATATGAAAGGCCTAAATTGGAATTCCAACCTTGCTAGTTGTTATTTGTGCAATCTTGGCAAAGTCACTTAACTTTTTGGCCACACTTTGATCAACCCTAAAAATCTGAGGGTAAGGGACAGCTAGGCACAGTGGATATAGCACCAGGAGTCAGGAGGACTCCTGAGTTCAAATCTAACCTCAGACACTTACCAATTCCTAGCTATGTGACCTCTGGCAAGTCATTTAACCCAAATTGCCTGCCAAAATTTTTTTGTTTAAATCTGAGGATTTCGGAAATATGTTTTGTGGGACTACAAATGCATAACATATCAAATTGCTTGCTTTTTCAGGGAGGAAGAGAGAATTTGGAATTCAAAATTTTTAAAAATCAAATGTTTAAAATTGTTTTCACAAATAGCCGGGGAAAAAACTAAATATTAAATAAATATATTTTAAATTTGAGGATAGACTAGATGACCTCTAACATCCCTCCCAATCGATCTAAATCAATGATCACATAATACTATATGATTGCATGAGGCATGTTCATTGACATGTACATATATATGTCTGTGTAAATTGAACAAGGATCAGAACCTATATATGTTGAAAAAACATAAAAAATATAGCGGTTACATTATAGTGTTCTCAATTTAAACATAAATCCTGTACTCAATTTAAATATTTGTATGTGTGTTATGTGGTATGTGTGTGTTATGTTGCCCATGTAAATTATGTTTGTCCACATGGATCCGTCTAGTTGTGACTCAGGAAGAAACAGAAACAATCTCCTTAACCTACCTTTATCCAAGGGAAACTAATTCCTTCCAGAAGGGGAGTAAGAGATTGTTCAATCTGCTCTCCTCAGAGCTGGAATTATATCTGTCTCCTCCACATGTACCTACATTATTAGTCTAGAGGACATTATTTTAAAGTTCAAGGTGAATTCCTGATCACTAGTTCTTAACAGTCATATTCCAAATTAGGTATCTAAAACTTGACTTTTTCTACCAAATTTCCATCACACATAACAAAAAGCAAATAAAGCCTTTTATCCAACTCAATAGAAAATAGATCAGAGAACCTGTAAAGATGAGAATATACCAGATAATAAACAATTTAAAGAAACATTTGTTAAGCTCAAATTTTTGAAAATGGGGTTGCTATATAGCATCTTTTTTTCTTTTTCTGTGAAGCAATTGGGGTTAAGTGACTTGCCCAAGGTCACACAACTAGTAAGTGTTAAATATCTAAGGTCAGATTTGAACTTTGGTCCTCCTGAATCCAGGGCTGGTGCTCTATCCTTGATAGCATATTTTTTTCTCTTTGATTTGTTCTAACCCACTTATTAATTTGGGGATGGTAAATTTCCTCTATCAGTTCAAAAGTTACTATCTTTTAAGAACTTCATTTTAAATCACAATTTCCAATCGAATATCTCATTTATGTTCTGTTCCCAGTACAGAGTTTCTACCAAGGACAAAGGGACTTGTCATGTTACAAAGATTTTTTTCCATTTAAATTTAACTAGAATCTTCATATGTCAAAGATATTGCATGAAAATAGATTTATAAAGTCTGACAATTCTTCATTTCCTGGCCAATTGCTACATTTCCAAGCATATTAGACTTCACTTCCTTCCATGAACACTATAGTCCAACTACACTGACCCACTTGCAGTTCCTCAACTACAATTCTCTATCTCTTATTTTGGATGTTGGCACTGGCAATTCTCCATGACTAGAATGTTCTGACAAGGAAACAACATTCTACTGAAAGGAATCATAGACCACAAATCAATATGACAATAAACTTATATGCTTCAAATGCCTTTACATTCACATTCATAAAAGAAACATACTGAGCTACAAGAATACACGGAGGTAATAGACAAATCCACAAGAATACCATTTGGGAGAATTAGAACTAAATATAGAAAAGAGATGGTTTCCAGAATAGTAGGAGGGAAAATACTATGCATTGACACAATATCCAAAATCCATTTCAGCCTCCAAAATGGCCACCAGAGAAAGGTGAGGATGAAGCTACTTGATTTAATAAATCACAAAAACTATCACATTGTATCTAGAGATAAAGGAAGCCAGAGGTGGCACCAGATGGAAACAGTGGAGATATTAATATATTTCATTTATAATTTTATGAAAAAATGGCAAGAGTATCTGGACACAATCTCCTAGATTAAAGAAGTTAAGTATGAGCCATAAGAATGAAAGGAATACTGAACCACACAGAGTAAATTTGAATGTTGTTTTCCTATTATTACTAGTTATTCAGATGGTTCAGAGTATAACTATTATTTAGGGGAGTCCCTAAAATCTTGGAATAATACTGTAAATTATAAGGATTATACAAGTCCCTAGGGGAGGCAACGAGTTCAATGGAAGGTAAAGAGTTGATTTGGAAGCTGGAAGTATGTTTTCTTACAGTGAAATCTCAAGCAGATAAAAACTAGCACTCCCAAGATGGAGATGTAAGACTTTATTTTATTCTATATGGGTTTCTGTGTGTCTTTTTTTGTGTTTTGCATTGTCCAGGTGAAATAGAACTTTGCCTGGATCCATTATTTATTATTAGTGTGAAAGTTTACTAGATGAAAGGTTCATTTTCCCACATATAGGGAGACTTAGAACCAAACAGTGCTCCAAATTGCCCATGGAAAGCCCTGAGTGATTCCCAAGGAGTGATTCCCAAGAAGCCCCTAAGATAAAATTCTATCCATTTAAGACCAGATGGAAATGTAGAACACAGTTTACATAGAAAATCTTCACATTAGCATTTTCTCCTTTTTTCTGGTTTCAGTGGTCTGAGAATAAAACTACTAATAGTGAAGCATGGCCAAAACCCCATAAAGAAAATAAGAATATTGGACTTATGGGTACCAAGGGAAGGTTAACTAAGATTTTAACTATATGCCAGATATATCTCTGTTAGGCCATTATAAAAATGTTATTTTATAGCTCTTTTGACCAATCCCTTAATCTGGCAAAGCTTCATTGATTTAGACCACAGTGATTTAGAATTTGTGGTACTTTGGACATGAGTTCACTGAAAGTTTACTTTGTACTACTGGAGAAGAAAAAAAAATTACCAAACTAAATAATAATATGAATTGTAGGGAGAAGCTAAGGGAAAAAAATAGTATCCTATAATGGAAAGAACAATAACTTCAGAGTTAGTGGACCTTAATTCAAATTCCTCTTCTATGTGACTCTGAGCAAAATGCATAATCTCTAAGTCTCAGTTTTCTCATCTGTAAATTGGGGAGCTGGGATCAGATGGCTTCTGAAATCCCTTCCAGTTCTAGATCTTTTTCCTATAATCTATTTACCTAAAATATTGTGTAGACACACCCTTTATCAGTTCATCAAAAATCATCTGGTTAGACTCCATAGTAACACTCAGTCTTCATCTTCACTTTATGGTTACCATATGTTCAGTCCTACAAATAAGAGGTTTATTTATGGTAGAAGCAAAGGAAATAAGATGTTATTCTGGTTGTCAGGGATCTTACAGCCTAGTCATAGAGAAAAGACTTACAAATAAAGCAATTACTAATATAATAAAAAATAACATAATAGAATTGAATTTTCTGCAGAACAGAGACAGTTTTATTTTTCTCATTTTATCCATTGTCAAGTACATGCCTGGCACATAATATGTGATTAATAAATGTTTTTAGAATGAAGTATATAACTAAGAGCAAAAGTATATAGTATAAAATAAAAAGGCACTGAAATTCAGAGACTAGAGCAACATGTGAGAGTTTAATTTGTCATTTCAGTTTGTCCAACTCTTTGTGACCCTATTTGGGGATTTCTTGGGAAATAAACTGGAATGTTTTGTCATTCCCTTCTCCAATTCATTTTGCAGATGAGGAAACTGAGACAAACAGGGTATATGAGGCTGGATTTGAACTTAGATTTTTTGGACTCCAAAACCAAGGTGGTATCACCTAGCTTTCCCAAAGGTCTTACAATCTAAATTCAAATATAGCCTCAGTCACTTACAGTGTGACCTTGGGGAAAAGTCTGGACACATTCTGTTTGCTTCAGTCTACTCACTTATAAAGTAAGAAAAATAATAGCACCTCCCAATCAGGGTTATTGTGATTTATAAAATTCTTCTCACATCTTAAAGAGATATACAAATGTTCATTGTTGTAATTATTAATGAAGAGGATAGTACTTTAAAATCTTAAAACATGAGTTAAATTTAGAGAACTGACCTCACTCTGCTCAGTACTGGAAATACCAACTAATGTAATAAAAAAAAGAAAGACATTTCTTGCCTTCAAAGTACTTAGTCTTTAATGGGAAAAGGCAATATAAAAGGGAGCTGCAAAGCACGGGAGGATATAAGTAGCTCCATGAAGGTAAGAAGGAGTAGTCTGAGAATCATAGACTGAAATGAGTTTTAAATTAACTTGGCTAATATGGGTGCTTCATCAAATTGATATTCCAAGGAGGAACTCACCAGTGAGAGGAAGATGCTGTTGGGATGGAGGGATGTCTAAAGTAAGAAGGCTACAAAAACAAAATCAGAGATGTCATCTTGGGGGTCATCAGTTTTCAGTTTCTTAGATCCTCTGGCTGTCTTCAAAGCCTAGCTCAAGGATCACCTTCTGTAGAAGGCAATTCTCTCTAAGATCACTTTCCATCTATTCACCTAGGATTAAGCTAGTTAAATTCAGAGATACTTACCACCAAAAGGCTGGCCACCAAATAATGAATTATTTTGGTCACAGATACTCATGAAATTGTCTACTTAGTGTTCCATTGGAAATAAAACAAATCCTCTAAGCAATCAATGATTCGAGTTTTAACTAGTTCAGATTTCAAGTAATTTTCATTAGTTTAAATTAGGAGGTAATTATTCCTTCACATTCCTTCACATGGGGGGGGGGGTTAGAGGCATGGTACCCCCATGATTTGAAAAATCTATAAAAATTTTTGGCTTTCCATTTGTACTGAAGATGTCTAATTTTTTTCTTTTTTAATGGGGTTTATAGAATCTTATTGTAAAATATGGGTTGATATTATGCAGATATTTTATGGATTTCTGAATTTCTAAACTTTTTCTGGCTCATTTGCTGTCTGCAGCTTCCACAAAACTGCCCCCAAATCTTTCATCTTCTAAGTCATTCCACCATAAAAAAGGCTAAGAATTTACTGGTTGAATTTCAGAAATCTGTCCTTTGCATATCTTTACTGTGCAGAATACAACTATCCACATATTAAAGTCCACTAATGTTGCCCTAGAAGTGAATTTGATGTCCACAATATTTCTCTCATAAATACTTAAAAAGGATTCTGACTTATCTTCAATTATGTGATGCTCATATAATTAATTGCAGGATTGCTTAATGAATAGAGGTTTGACCTCAGAATCTAAATAAACTGGATTTAAACCTGATTTTTTGACAGATATCTGCCATATCACCAAAGACAAATCATTTAACTTCTCAATACTACAGGCAACTTTTTCAAAGACTTCAAATTACAGAAAAGTTGCTCATCTGTATCAGTGAGAATTCTCTCTAAAGATAAAATCACAAGCCTGGATATAGTGATCATGATAATAACAATAACAATAAATTGCCATTTAGATTTTATTTTTGTCTTATTCAAGAAATTGAATTATTCTACAAGTAATGCTTCTAATGTACTCCAAAAGATGAATGGTTCAAATCAAATTAGATTGTTCCAGCATGTTCAAGATCATTCAGTTTGTTTTATTTGAGGCTCTTCCTTTTAATATATTAGAATTTTTAGATTATTGATAACATCATCTTATGTATTCTTCTTCTTCCTTGCTCTTAAGAAACCTCATGAGATTTTCTTTCTTTTTTTTCAAATGACAGTGATAAAAGGTGATCTAGCTATTAATACCTGAAGCAAGCTGTAGGAAACAGATTCTAGATGTGAACATGAACCTTTAAAAGGTGCTCTATTAACAATCTTAGAAATTGTGGGAGGGTTTCCATTTCACCTTCAGAAAAGGTAAATTTCCTGCCTGCTGGTAGATTTAATCCCAACCTCTGAACAAGAACAAGGAAATTAATGTTCTGAGTCAGTTCCTATATCCCTGCCAAGATGTCCAAATAGGGGATACAAAAGACACCTCTCCAGAAAATCATGGGACATCTTCACTGACTTTGCCTTTAGCCTATTAGGAATGATGGGGTACTATCTTAGATTGATTCAGTATTTTAGAAAGTCTAAACCTGCTCCACTCTATGCCCTGACCAATCTTTACTAAATGGTCTTCTCAGTGCATGGAAACATGCCATCATTCCTGCCCCATCCAGATTCATTTGAACTAAAAGCATATAAAATCTAGTCCCTACTAACATATGGATAAGTCTTGGTTCACTGATTTTTACAAATACCATATTTCAGGGTCCAAAATTAATTATTTAAATGGCTTTAATTCACTCTAGTAGAGAGTACTTCTTAAACACACACACACACACACACACACACACACACACCCCTCTTGATTTCTCAATTAGTCAATAAGAGTGCATTAAATACCTGCAAGGTGCTTTAGAATGAAGAAAAAGGTGGGTAATTTCTGTAGAAATAACATGTTTAATACATCTCACAAGATTTACTTTGCAAACTTTCTTTTCTCAAAAGATTTTCTCGCTTCACCAGAAGAAAAAGAGAAGGTCAAAAACCCAGAAGAACAGTCAAATTCCTCAGTTTTTTCTCATGACCATGATTCAACCAAATAGTGACATCATCATGCTCACTGTTTTGACATGTATCCATTTGGTATTTGGGGTTCTTATTTCAAAGATCTTTGTGTGTGTGTGTGTGTGTGTGTGTGTGTGTGTGATTCTGTCTGTCAGTCTTAATTTGAGCAAATCCAGAACCCAACACAAGGTCAGAATGAAATCTTTCCAAATCTATCTGAAAGTACTCTGTGGCACCATATTCCAACCAGACATGGTTTGAGTAAGAGGATACAGAAGACTATTTGTTTGCAGCAATGAGTCCACATACCTTGGATACCAAGGAATGAGCCACACCAAGCATACCTATCAAAGGTTATCACTTCCCAGGTCCTACGAGCTTTCAGTCTATAACTTAAATAAATAGGTAGTGTTTGTGAAATTGAATGAAACCAATTCATTGTATGTAGATGCCTTCTTTTGTTTCAATCCTGGAGCTCTCTCTAGCCTATGCTATTAATGCTTCCTTTCCTTTTTTTGATGAAATAACATAGCAACTCATTTTGAATTGATGAGAAGAAGGAAGAATGATGGTTTGAAATGAATAGATGACTACTTAGAGATATAAATTTAAACTCCATATCAAGACTGAACCTGAGCTGGCCTAGTCACTCCTAGTAGATAATTATTCTGTCAAGGGTGAGTAGTTTCCTGTTCTTGACTCTGGGAAGTGTAGAGAATTGCTTCTGGCTGTCTTCTCTTGTCAACAGTCTGGCAGCAATGGCAAAGAGCAAGGTGACAGATATGATAAGGAAAAATGTTAGTCATCTAATAATGATCAAGGAAGACAGGTAGGGCCAACCTATTTCAACAGCTTTAAGACAACTACATGCTACAAGAACAGAAATAATATATCACCTGGATAAAAGTAAGAAACATCTTGAAGCCTGGGTCATCTAGGAGATATGTTTAAGTAAAAACTTTTTTTAAGTAAAAGATTAATAAACACAAAGAAAATTGCATGATATAATTTTTAAATTCCTTAATGCATAAAATAAATTTTCACAAAAGTCTGAAACTCCACACAATCCCCAGCTATTCATCTTTCTAATTCTTGTATTTTTTAATTAGTAATAACTATTTCCATTCTTAGTTTCAGTGTATCTAGAGATGGTAGACCCTGACCTATAGATATTGCTGATAAAAGATTCTTTCATTTATCTTGTGAAAGAGTAGAATTCTCTGAAAAGCAATGTAGAATTTTGTGTATTTTCATATAAGGACCAGACTAAATGAAAAGAAACATTGCCAGAATGAAAGCCATCAAGTAATGGATGTCTTTAGCCACAGTAACTCATTTTCTTCATCTGTAAGATGAAAATAACATTTGTACACTTCTCTCACAAAACTATTATTAGAATAGCACTTTGTAAATTTTAAATACTATTAGAATGTAAACTGTTATTATTGTTGTAGTTTACTAAGGGGTTAGAATTATTATCAAGAATCCTTAGAATACTAAAGTAAAAAGTGCTCATTCCTTTTTGGTGTAATACTGATGAAGGAGATGTTTCTTTACGAGTGGAAGTAATAAGGGGCAGGTAGGGGGCACAGTGGATAGAGCACCAGCCCTTGTTGGAATCTTTACAAAGTGTTAAGTCATTAGAGTTGATAGAGTTGACAGAGGCTCAGTAGAGAGTTGAGCTGAATTAGATTGAAGAAGGGAGCATCCGTCAGTTCAGCAGAAGCCCACTCTCGGAGGCGCAACCAGATTCACTTCATCTCACAAGCCCTGAAGTCAGGAGGACCTGAGTTCAAATCTGGTCTCAGACACTTAATACTTCTTAGCTGTGTGACTCTGGGCAAGTCACTTAGCTCCAATTGCCTCAAAAAAAAATGGAAGGAATAAAAAATCCAAGATTTATATCAGTATTTAGGCTATTAATGTCACAATCCATTGCAATAGATATTTTAGGAGTTTTTAGGTAAATAAAGAGAGAGGAGGACAGAAAAGTAAGAGCTGATTGAATGAATGGTCTCAAAAAATAGTCATTAATATTTCACATTGAGTTGATAAGATGGAGGAAGGGAAAGAAAGGGAAGGGAATAAGGGTATATATAGCACCTGCTATGATAGACACTGTGCTAAATGCATTTTACAAATACTGTCTTATTTGATCTTTACAACAACCCTGGGAGGTAGGTATTATTGTTATCCTCATTTTACAGTTGAAGAAACTGAGACAGAGATTAAGTGATTTGCCCAGCATCATATAACTAGTAAGTGTCCCAGGCTGGTTTCAATCTCAGGTCTTCCTGGTTCCAGGATCTGCTTTCTACTCACTGAGCTCCCTAGCCTTTGGAAAGGCCCAATGGAATGCCCTGAGGATCTATGTTCAATCTATTCTATTTTAAATATTTATCAATGGTTTACATAAAGACATAGATGGTATGTTTATCAAATTTGAAAATGATACAAAGCTGAGAGGGATAGGTAACACATTAGATGAAGAAATCAAGTTCCAAAAAGACACTGACAGAATAAACATTGGGCTGAATTGAAGATGAAATTCAACAGATATAAATATAAATATTTTCATTTGGGTTTTAAAAACCAATTTCATAAACACTGGATGAAAGTGTTATAACTAGATGGTAATAATATTGTTAAAGATCTGGTAGTTTTTAGTGAGCCACCCACTCAGTACAAGTTAACTATGGCTGCCAAGAGAGCTAATGCCATTTTAAGGTAAATTAAGAGAGATTTCAGGAGTTTCAAGGAGTAAAAAGGTAATAATGTCACCATAGTCTGTCTTGGCGAGATTATATTTCCACTTTTGTGTTCTTTCCTAAAAAGAAGTCTGTCGGGAGATGGAGGACAGACAGAGGACAGTCAGAATAGTAAATGACCTTGAAGCTTAGTTGAATGAACTGGGCTTGTTTAGCCCAGAGAAGAGAAAACTTAAGTGAGATGAATGGAAGGCCACTTGTTATGTGTATGGATTAGATTAGATGGACACTGTGTCCCCCTCTGATTCTTAAATCCTTTGATTTTTTTGGATAGCCTTCTTCTAGCAGTTGAAATATCATCTAGAAAAGGAATTAAATTCAATCTGTTTGACTATAGAGGACTTGGTACAGAATATAATCTATAAAGGAAAAACTGGGCTCCATGTCAGAAAAAAAAATTAATCGCTAGGTCTAGTCATAAATGGAATGGACGACTCAGGGAAGATGATTCCTCTTCATTGGAAGCCTTCAAGCAAAGACTGAAAGATCATTAGTTGAACATTCTGTATTGTCAAGTCAACAAGCATTTATTAAGTGTATATTTTGTGCCAGACACTGTACTAAGCACTGAGGATTTTTGTTGTTGTTGTTGTTGAGATATAGGAAAGACCTGATAGCTATTGGGATCCCTCCCAAGTCTAGAATTCTGAGATTCTGTATTTCTGTGATTCTAGTATATCAGAAACTAAAGACAGTTGTTTAAGCAGGCAAGTAAAAGTATCAGTTGAAACCATATTGAAACCATAGTCAGAAATGAATATTAAAGACTCCAAAGTCAAAGACTTTACCAGTAACATATGTTGAGAAGTCTAAACTTAAATTAATAAATTGAGTGAAATAGTCAAGAAAATACAAGAGACTAGATAGAATAAGTCTAAACCAGCCATCATGTAAGCACATCAAGGTGTTTAAGACACAAGAGAACATTGGGAAATAAATGTCACATGAGTGTGCACTTCTTCATAGCTTCCTTTTAATAGCAGTTGGCATGGGGTTGATCACACGTTTTTCCCCTTCTCTATAAAGAACCAGCTTAAAAGGATTCAGCAATGAAGTTTTAGACATCTCTCACTGTTAAAGATTTATAAAGAACCATAGGAAAAACAAGCAATACATCTTAAGTCTGTGATTTTAAAAAATGTTATTTATGTCTCTAAAATTGGTTTTTATATGTTATTCTTAGTCCATATTTATACATACACTTATTTTGACTCTCTTTTCCCATCAATCCTTCTACTTTTCATTTTGTTTACAAGTTCTAAATGCTGAAACAAAAGTGATCTTGGAATTTCCCATTACCACCCTTCAGGTTCCCTTTCCTTATTTAAAAAACAAAAAACAAAAAAAAACTGCTACTAGACCCAGAGGCTGAAGAAGTTCCTCTCTCCCTCTCCATAGAAGGCCATCCACTTGAACTGGATTCAGTCTTTAGGGATCTTAAAGAAAAATATCAGAGAGGTCTTTTTCTGACACTCTCTGGTTCATTAAGCCCCCATTCCAGAACCCTAAGGAAAATTACATACAATCTAGTTTTAAACTATTTCTGCTCCCCAAAAGGGAAGAAGTATAAAAGTATTTGATATACAAAGTAACTAACTATAGGACAGTTGTCTATCCCTTTTATGCAAAAGATGTACTTGATACAAGAAACTCCCAAGCATATACTTTACAAAGGCTTAAACAAGCAACAGTAACTTATAACAACTAATATACTTTCCCAGGAGAATAAGGCTTAAAACATCAAACATAAAATAATTTGCTAGACTGCTGAATCAGTGTTTCACCTTTAAGTCATCTCTGTCCTGTCTCCTCCAACATTCATATTTTCTGGCAAACAAGGTCAAGGAATTGGGCTGGAACTTAAACTCACACTATCTTCAGAAACACCTCCTGCTGTCAGTTCTAGTGTGACTTTAACTCTTGAATTCATGAGCATATTCATCTTGGGAACACTATTCAGGAATCTATGCTCAAGAAAGGAAAAACAAAACGTAAAAAGCAACACAATTATGCAAATTCAACAAACAAAAAACATTTTATAGATCTTACCAGAGTTTACCACCTGATTAGTCCTTATCAATTGTTCCAACCTAAGCAACTAGAAAACATAAATTAAAAATAAAAATAAATAAAATAAAGATAGAGAAAAGGAAAAGAAAAAAAAAAAAACCTCAAGCTTTTCTTTTCAAAGGAAAATTCTAATATCAAATAAACTTCCAGGAAACTGAGCTCTCTAAAGGGATTCAAGCCTTGAAGTCAACTGGAAGTCATCATCACATGAGAAACCAAATTGTCTTGGGTGAAAAATTTTCTCATGGATCCTTACACCACGTAGGGGAACTCATACATTTCCCAGCAGATGCCTGCCAATTCATAGAGCTAGCCACATAGGAGTTTAGACAAAAGTTTTCTAGGCTTTCTTATAACATATAAGATGCCTCACTTTTTTATAGTGAATTCTTGCAACCGATAGAGTGATCCAATTATAGAAACAAATAAAAATTTCTTCGAGTTCCTGTAACACATAAGACAGCTGAAGTATCCTCAGTGTGCTTTGGTAACACAAAAAGAAATCCATGTGGCATTCTAAACAAATAAACAAAACGTCTTCTGGGTTCTTGTTTTTTAATTTATACATTATATGTGTGTGTTACATGTATATATCTGTGTGTAAATAATATATGGTGTATATTTGTGTGCATATGTGTGTTTGCATATGTATGTTTGTGTAACATTTCTCCAATGAACCTTAATGTGAAATCCTTAATACAAGAGACTCATAAATTCTAATTGATAAGACTTAAACAAGTCATGAAAGTAACATGATTATCATTATACTCTCTGAGCTTTAAGCCTCAGAATATGAAATAGTTTGCAATACTACTGAATGGGCTTTTTATTTTAGTTTTGCCCTATTTAATTCTGTTTTATTGATTAAAAAATACCTTTTTTCAGGATTTGCAGGCTTACAAATGTGGTAGCATTCTTTTTGCTTGTAAATTTATTTATTTTTAATACACATTGCTTTATGAATCATATTGGGAGAAAAAATCAAAGCAAAGAGGAAAAACCCTGAGAGAGATTTTTAAAAACAGAAAAAAGAAGTGAATATAGCATGTGTTGATTTACATTCGGTCTCCTTAGTTCTTTTTCTGGATGTAGATGGCATTTTCTTTCTAAAGTCTATTGGGATTGCTTTGGATCACTGAACCACTGAGAAGAATTAAATCTTTTATAGTTGATCATCAGACATTTTTGCTATTATTGTGTATGATGTATTTCTACTTCTGCTTGTTTCACTCGGCATCAGTTCACATAAATCTTTCCAAGTCTTTAAAAAATCAACTTGTTCATTGGTTTTATAGACCATTTTTACAGATCTTTTATAGAATGCATATTTATAGACTATAGAATATTTGATTATCTTCATATACCACAACTTGTTCAACTATTCCCCAATTGATGAATGTCTACTAATTTTCCAATTATTTACTACTACAAAAAGAGTTGCTACAAACATTTTTGCACAAGTGGGTCCTTTTCCCTCCTTTATGCTTTCCTGGGGATATAGACTCAGTAATGGCATTTCTGCGTCAAAGGATATGCACAAAAAAAATCTTTCTTGTATATAACTATTTGCCTATTGTCTCATCCTTTAGACTATGAACTTCTTGACAGCAGGGACTGTTGTTATTATTTTTTTGCCTTTCTTTGTATCTTCAGTGAGCACAGTGCCTGCAGTATAAAGCTGTATCATGATATCCTATAAAGAAAAACCTATTCAAAAGAGTTGAATTAACTATATTCTGCTAGTAAATGATTAGCACACAGTATAGGTATTGGTATTGTTGCACTTGAAAAGCTCTGATAACATTAAGGATGAAACTAAATTGTCATGGAGATTCAAGCAAAGGAAACATGGAGGGAGCTGAGGTGAAGATTCAGAAGAGGGAAATAAGACTTGTCATCAGAAAAATTCAAAATTGTGTTCAAAATATAAAAGGATCATCAACAAGTAGGAATAGGATATGGAAGGAAATTCATCATGGCTAATATTTGGTAAATGTTAGTCCTTTAAGAGCCTTACCCATATTTCTTGAAAATCTCTGCATGTATCCAGCATTAGGTCTGCACATACAAATTGTATGATTTTAATATTACACAGGTGCAAAATGGATAGATATGCATCTTGATATGCACATTTTTTACAACAGGCACCAAGGAGAATTTATTCTCGTTCTATCTAATAATCTCTTTTATTGTAACCAAATAAAATGACATTATAAGCTACTATCGAGCTTTCCCTTCTTCATATGTGTGTATGTATGTGTATATGAGTAATTAGGAAGATCCATTTTTATGAGTTCAAATACAGCCTTAGACACTAGGCTGTGTGACCCTAGGCAAGTCTCTTAACCCCATTTGCTTTATTTCCTAAACTACAAAATTATCTGGAGAAGGAAATGGCAAGTCACTCTAGTTTCTTTGCCAAGAAAACCTCAAATGAGGTCAGAGTCACATACAACTAAAACAACTGAACAATAACCAACAAACATACACATAGAATAATACAATTACTAATTAAAACAATGTAAATTAATCTACTAAGAAAATCTTTAGAAGTAGGGAATAATTCACTAAAGGAAATAATTTTACTTCAAGATGCTTATGTTTAGAGTTCCCCCCATTTTAATCAAATATTCAGGTAAAATTATCATATCCAGTCAATGTAGGAAGCAAAAAGGAAACATAACATAGGAAAATTCTTTCCATGTTGATGAGATCCCTTCTCCATTAGGCATCTTAGAGAGTTTAATAGAATTCAGCTTTGTGACTGGTAGATTCATTTACTGCATAGGGATTTCGACTGTCACCTGTCAGTGTCATTAAAGACCCAATGCACATTTAACAATCTAAGCATGTGGTGTACTGTGATATAGAAAGAATACACAACTTGAAATTAGAAGTCTTAGATTCAAATATAATTTGTGATAACGTGTAACTTTGCAAAAGTAACTTATTATTCTGAATTTTAATTTCCTCATCTGAATAAAAGAGGGAATGGGACTAAATTATCTTTAAGGTCTCTTCTGTCCCTAATATTTTATTGTTTCATTGGTTTCAGAAATAAGACTTGTTTCACTATCTCACAGTTATTTTTTTTTAATTTAAGATTTAATATTTTTATTTTCCCCAGTTACATGCAAAATATTTTTACATTTATTTTTAAAACCTTGAGTTCCAGATTCTCTCCCTTCTTCCCCACTTCTACCCTCCATTAAGAAGGCATATGTGAAATTATGCAAAACATTTCCATAAAAATCATATTTTGAAAGAAAATATAAATCTCTCCTCCCCCTCTGGAAAAACCCTCAAAAAAATAAAGGATTTTTTAAAGAGTATGCTTCAATCTGTATACAAACACAATCAATTCTTTCTCTAGGTATAGATAGCATTTTATATCATAAGTACATCATGGATGTTATATCATGATGTACTTATTTATTTACTTATTTATTACTTATATTGTTGAGAATAGCAAAGTCATTCACAGTGATAATTCCACAATATTGTTACTACTTTGTATATAGTCCATTTCACTTTGCATGAGCTCATGGAGAATTTTCAGGTTTTTCTGAGAGCATCCTGCTCTTCATTTCTTATAGAATAATAGTATTCTATCATAACCACATACAACAATTTATTCAGCTATTTCCCCAGTTGATAGGCATCTCCTCAATTTCCAATTGTTTGCCTGAGAAGAGAGCTGCTATAAATATTTTTGTACATATGGATCCTTTTCCGTTTTAAAAAATAACTCTTTTGGGTTTCATGTTTAATATTGTTAGAGGAAAGGATGTGCATTGTTTCATAATCCTTTTTGTATATTTTATATTTTTGGTCATTTATCAATTAAGGCATACCTCATATTTTTTATAAATTTGACTCCATCCCCTATACATTTGAGAAATTAGGCCTTCATCAGAGAAAATTGCTTCAAAATTCTTTTCTCAATTACTATTTGTTAACTGTATTTCTTCTCTTTCTATTTTATTCTCTCTCATTTCACCCTGACCCTCCCCAAAAAAGTCATAGAGTTATTTTGAAGAAAGTGCTTTGTAAACTGTAATACATTATACAAATATGAGGGGTTTTTAATATTTTGTTAGTAATCATATTATTTTGAATTCCTGGTAAAGTCTATGCAATTAATGCAAATACATGAAATTTTTAGTCCTGGCAGGAAAAAGTAGAGATTGGAAGCCAGAATTACCTACTTTAAGTAATTTGAGAGCAAAAACTATAGCAAATTGTTAGGATTCTTACAAAGTGCTAAGTAAGTGGAATTGAGGAGACAGTGGTTAAATCTAGTTTAGCATTGATTTAATGCTACAACAAATAATGGTTTCCTAGTGATATAATGATATAAGCAAGAAACTCTCAGGGTCAGACACAGAAGCCCACTAGAAGCTCATTTGGAAGAAGCTAGAAGCAGAAGCTGGCAGAGGCAAAGGACTAGCAATAGGAGCTCTCGAAACCATGGAGAGAGATAGGCTTAGCTCTAGCTAACTGGGCCCCAGGAAGGAGACAAGACTTAAAAGGAAACAATAAAGAATTTGGACTTTAATCCCTGGCTGCACTTGTGGTGACTACTGTTTGCCTCCAGAAGCCCCCCAAGAAACCTGCTCCCAAAGAACATTACATTTTGGTGCCCAGCAATTCCACTTACTTAGTACCTTGTGAGAATCCTAACAGCAGATGTTTTCTATTGTTTTTCAATATATAACAATAATTAACATTTATATAATTCTCACTATGTGCCAACCACTGTGCTAAGTGCTTTAAAATTATCTGATTTGATCTTTACAACACTCCTGGGTGACAGATGCTATTACTACAGATGATGAAATTGAGGCAAATGGGGTTAAGTGACTTGCTTAGAATCACACAGCTAGTAAGCACCTGAGGCCACATTTGAACTCAGGTCTTCCTGACTCTAGAATTGGCACTCTATTTACTGTGCCTCCCTTTGGCTCAGGGTATGAGGAACTTCTAATTAGGATATGTTATCTACCAGCAAAAGTCAACACCTTCACCTTTAACCTTTACCTTTAGAGATGCCTGAAAGCCCTTAAGAAGTAGGTAATTGGCCCTAGGTCATATATCACCAGAATATATCCAAAGCAAAATTTGGACTCAGGATTTTCTAACTCTAAGATCATCTCTCTTTCTTTTACACCACCTATTTCAAAAGATCCATTTTCAAAGGACTATATTTTCCAACAAAAAGTATTAGAAAAAGTGCTGGACATGAGGAAAGATCTGGGTTTGAGTCTTAATTTTGACTTTTACCTTTGTTTCCTTATACATGTCACTCTCCATCTCTAGATTTCAATTTTCTTATCTTAAAAATGAAAATAAAGGAAATAAATTTAATTCATAAGGTTTTTGTGATGGCATTACTTTGTAAACTGTAAATCTCTACATCAATGATATGCATGAAATACAACAAAAACATATTTGGATAACATTGTTACCATTTTAAACTACTTTCTTCAAAACAGTTGTGTGATGAAGAAGCTGAATCTCTTTTTTTTCCAGCTGGGATGATATTCAGATTATCTTTTTATTATTATTATTATAGCTTTTTATTTACAAGATATATGCATGGATAATCTTTCAGCATTGACAATTGCAAAACTTTTGTTCCAACTTTTTCCCTTTTTCCCCTCACCTCTTCCCCCAGATGGCAGATAGACCAATACATGTTAAATAGTTAAAGTATAAATTAAATACAATATATGTATACATGTCCAAACAGTTATTTTGCTGTACAAAAAGAATCAGACTTTGAAATATTGTACAATTAGCTTGTGAAGGAAATCAGAAATGCAGGCGGACAAAAACAGAGGGATTGGGGATTCTATGTAGTGGTTCATAGTCATCTCCCAGCGTTCTTTCGCTGGGTGTAGCTGCTTCAATTCATTACTGCTCTATTGGAACTGATTTGCTTCATCTCATTGTTGAAGACGGCCACATCCATCAGAATTAATCATCATGTAGTATTGTTGTTGAAGTATATGATGGTCTCCTGGTCCTGTTCATTTCACTCAGCATCAGTTCATGTAAGTCTCTCCAGGCCTTTCTAAAATCATCCTGCTGGTCATTTCTTACCAAACAATAATATTCTATAATATTCATATACCACAATTTATTCAGCCATTCTCCAAATGATGGGTATCCACTCCGTTTCCAGTTTCTGGTCACTACAAAGGAAGAAGCTCTCAAAGAAAAGTGACTTTCCCTTGGGTCAAGACCATCTATATCTTTATCCATCTTTTTATGTCCCTGTCCCATCTATCCTTGTCCCTATCTCTTCCTGTCCCCCCTCTCTTACACACACACACACACACACACACACACACACACACACACACACACACACACTTTTCTGACTAATGGGAAAGGAGGGAAAAAACAACCCTTATTTTTAGCTTCAACAAAAAAATAAAGTACTTGACATTTCTATACAATTAAATTGGATAGAAATAAGGGCACAAGACATTAACAATACTTCCTATATGTCAAGATGCCAGGTAAACATCCTCAATTTTTCTATTTCAAAAGGTCATAGCAAGAAATTAAGATAGCTAAGTCCAGTTTAGACCTATGATTCAATTTAGTGTTAGAAGTGAAAGAATGAATGAGTGGAGATACTCAGCTGATTACACACAGGAGAAATTAGATTCAGAAACTCTTTATGCCTTGTTTAGAAGAACAGTAGATATTTAAGCCAACTTAGCCCGACATGCTAGTGTACCATAGTCTAACTAACCATAGTTAGACTAGCCCAAATTTTGCAAGGTCCACAATGTAGAACATGGGAGAATAAGAAAAGACAGATAAAAAATTAGGAATTTAAGTTAGCTATGGTATCTATTTTTTTCTTCTTAGTTTACTTTGGGGATATATGCAACTCTCAAATTTCCTAGCTTCTCCATCCATTAAAAGAATAGGCAATGAGGTGTGGAAAGAATACTAGTTTCTTGAATCAGAAGACCTGAGTTCCAGTCATATTTCTAACTTTTACAAACCCATGAAATTTTGGCAAATCACTTAAACTTCTTGAGATCCCATTTTCTCCAGTACAACAAAGGCATTTAGAATAGATGGTCTCTTAAGTCCTCTATAGTTCTAGACTTTTGATCTCATGATCTACCTCAAGTCTGGACGTGTCTGTATTCCCATGTTTGTATGTGGTAAATGATCAGGTCTCTGTACTTCTCTGAGGCTAGGATGCAACATATAACAAATCATTTCCAATTAAAATTTTGACAAAAGTCCTTTATGTCAACAAAACAAAAGTTGGGATTTAAATATTGTAACAATTGAGTTGAGCTGAAACTGATTGAATGACTAGACCCAAAGAATAGTCCTTAACAAGTAAATGTCAATTGGAGGATGATCTCTATTGGAGGGATCCAGGAACCTAGATATAATCTGGTAATTACAACATGTTATCACTTTTATATCTAGATTCAAGGGTAAAAAGCTTGCGTTACAAATTTGTAAAACACACAAAGCTCAGAAAGATTACTAATATGTTGAATAATAAAACCAAAATCCCCAAAAGATCAATAACTAATAACAATGGATTAAATTAGGAAAATAAAATGTAAAATGGTGGCCTAAACTTTTCATTTGAGTTTAAAAATTAATTTACAAATATATTTTGATGGGCACATAACTGGAAAATAGTTGGCATTAACAATATCTTAGGATGTTGGTGGATTTCTGTTTTATCCATCCTAGGATACATCTGGGTTTAGTTCTGGGAAACACAGATTAGGGACAACATAGATAGACTAAAGCATGATTATAAAAAAGATGTTCAAAATAATTAGAGGATCAAAGAAGATGCCTAATAAGGGTCAGTTGAAGAAACCAGAGATGTTTGGTTTAGAGAAATGAAGACTTGGGGAGACATGATTATCTGCCTCCAAGTATTTGAAGAGTATTATGTGGCTAAGAAATTAAACTTGTTCTGCTTGGTTACAGAAAGGAAGGACCATGAGTAGTGAGTGAATATAGAGACAGGCTTGAGCATCAGGAAAGGAAAAATCTCCAATAATTTAAGTCCAAAAGTAGCATGGGTTGCCTTTGGAGATAGTAGGTTATTTCTTCATTGAAGATCTTCAAGAAGAAACTAGATAAATCCTTCTTAGGAATGTTTGGGAAAGGATCCTTGGTCTGAAATAGGTTAGACTAGGTGTTTCATAGGAACCTTCTGCCTCTAAGATTTTGTAATTCTTTGAATTGCATACCCAGAAACAGGGCCATACAGAGGTTACACAGGCTACAGATTTAGCTACCAAGTCGCTTATCTGCTGCCTGCACTAAATTCAATCCCCTGAAAAAAAGCAAACTATACAAAATAAAGATTAATTGTTTCACACACTTTTTTGTCCTACTATGTGTATGAAGATAATCTCTGTCTGTCTCTGTCTGTCTCTGTGTCTCCTCTCTCTCTGTCCCCTCTCTCTTCTCTTCTCTTCTCTTCTCTTCTCTTCTCTTCTCTTCTCTTCTCTTCTCTTCTCTTCTCTTCTCTTCTCTTCTCTCTCTTCTTTCCCCCCTCTCTCTTTCTCCCCTTTCAGTAATTTTTTCCTAAAGAATATTTTCTCTTTTCCCTATTTCTTAATTTCTACTGATCTCCTAGACCCAGAGAACTCTCCATCACCAAACTCCTAAACTACAGACTCCAGAAAATACTGATAACTACATGTTAGCACAATTGAAGTGAGTTTTATGAGCAGCTAAACTTGGGAAATTATCTCCCAAGTTAATAATTTCAAAATAATAAAATTCCATTTGTCAGAAGACTGTCTACTACAGTAAGCCCTAAATCAATATGTGTTTCCTAAAAGACAAAAATATTGGACAGGTGGGGTGATATACTAAGATTTATCTTTATTATTAAATGATAGAAATCAGTACAAAGTAAACTCCACAGGAATTTAGAGAGGTCATTTTTGTTTCTGATTATTAACCAACCATAGATTTCTAACTCCAGAATTAGATCACTAGTTACCAGATTTATAGCATCAAAGTCTGACAGATCAAAAGACATATAAACAGAGTATTAAACCCAGCCAACTGAGGCTACATCAAAAGTAACCATCACATTCCAGTCATTTCTTTTGAACCACTGTATCTCTGACATAAACACTATGAGCATTAATTACCATTAGAAATTATCAAATGCAATTAAAATATAAGTATGGAAAATGGTATAGTAGAGTCCTGGCCTCAAAGTCAAGAAGGCTTGTATTTAAAACTCACCTGGGACATACTTGCTATGGTACTCTGGAAAAGTCACTTACCCTCTCTACTTACACTTTCTTTTAAATTTTAATTTGTAGATAAGTGATCAATATGTATTAATAATTAATAAATTCTCATTTCATTACTGGCAGTAACTTATACAAACTGTGGATATATTCAGATTAGATGTAAACATATGCATGTGTGAATATATATGTATGCACACATACATATGCATAATGGATCATATAGTCACTTAAAGGCAAATGAAGATATATTCCAAGAGATATCAAAGCACACCTGAGTAAACAAGCAGTAATAAAATGATCAATATGTTTTAAGAATTTATACAAAATTCAGTACAAAAATGTTTTATAAAATATTCAGAAATTTTCATGTATAAAATGTTAAAGTAATGTGGCTAATTTTTTAATAAAATTTATTGAAATACAATTCTGAATAGGGTATGTAGGATGTGTTTAGGGAAGATTAGTACCTCTGTTGTGAAGGTTGCCAAGTCTTTAAAGGGCTTTCCATCTTGGGTGTCCACTTGATCTACTTAACTTTCCCCTTTCTGTAGCTGTAGCTGTAGCATACATCGTAACCATACCCAGATAAACTATTTCAGTAGATGGGCTAAATCAGGTTAAAGGTAACTAAAGGATCTCAAACCCTATAGTGAGTTAGGAGGCTGTTTATCCCAGGCATGTATAGACTTCTCCTGATGGAATGGGCAGATGAGAACAATTTGTTCCAATGGCCATGAAGGCAGGTGAAGCAGGTATGGAGCTCTTAGAGTTTGGTCAGACATTGAAAATATCAAGGTCATCATCTTGAGTCATCACCAGTCATCTTGACTCTGTCCTGCCACTGGACAATGATGGCATTAGGAGAGTGAAGCTGATGACTTCATGCAAATCTGCCTCACTTAAATTTAATTTACCCCTGAATCAAAAGACATCACTATACCAGTTTACCATTTTGTATGACAGAAGAGACACTGGCACAGGACCATCCAGCATGATGTCCCTCCATCAGAGAAGATGTTGTGCTATGTGAGCAAAGCAGAATTTAATCAGCCCAAAGGAAACGTGAAATATGCAAAATTAGAGAAGCTACCCCAAATGTTCACATGGACTATTTGTGTCTGACCTGTGGCAGAGCATTCCAAGCTTGTGTTGGTCTTATCAGCAAGAGTCATTGTAACTTGATCCAAGCATAGTGATGTAATTTTGGTCCTGCCTGTCAAGTGTGCTTTGGTAAGTAATGTCACAGTCCTTTCATGTTTAGAGAGAGAAAAGTAGAGATAAAAAAATAGAACTCACATTAAAAAAAAAAAAACATGACTATGAAAAAATTTCTAAGTCAATGAGCATTGCATAAATCCCACAATCCCATAGATACCTGACTCAATGGAAGTAATCAGTTCCTACTCTCAGGCTACACTCCTTCCTTTTTTGGAATCTAACTCAAAAAAGATGGAAGCAATTTTAGCTGGTACCTTTGATGTTGCCTCTATAATGGAGACTGATTTTTTATGTGCCTTTAAATATTCACTTACCAAACACTGTGTAAAATAGGATAGCCCAAAAGGGAATAAATCTATATTTCACTAAAGCAGCAGAGCAAAACAGAAATTCACATGAGATAACTATAAGAAAATGTATGCCATTGTAGCTAAATTTTTTTTCTCCAACGAGGTAGGCAATTCATTAATTTTCCTTTGGGTACACTTATTTTGTCTATTTATGTTTTTTGAAAGGTCTCCCTGGCTCTCTGGAAAATGCTATTAAGGGTAGCTTGTTGATGATTTCAGTATTGCTACTTTTCAAAATGTTTTAGTTCAAAATCCTGTGTTGTCTCATAAGGACTCATTTCCCTAGTTATTCCCTAAATACTTGAATTAATAACCCTTAGAAGCAATTTTATTTTGTATTTTTTTCACCACTCCTGGAAATTCTACCAAGCAGTCTAGCAGAATGGGAATTTTACAAGTCAGCTTTCCATTGGTTATCATATCCTTTTCTGGATATGATAACCAATGGAAAGCTGACTGGTAAAATGGGCTTTCTGCCTATCATTAAACTAGATTTGGACCCTGTTGAGCTATTCATCTCACTTCTCTTATTTCCACTGGCAATACCAGGGTTCCTCCCTGGAGAGTGGCAAAAGGGCAATACTGCATCATACTGGTACCGTGGAAAAGACAGCACGGTAGAAGTGTCTCCTGAGGGAACAATGACTAGCAGAGGCCTCTTGGAGGAAAGAACAAGGCCATTTAGATTCCCCCAGAGCTGAATCTTCCCAATCAATATTGCCAGGGTTAAACATTCCAAAAGTGTGAACACAAGTCTTATTACCTACCCAATCAAGCCAGCAGATTAGTTTCAAGAAAAAGGAGAAACAATGACATCTTTACCCTGCCCAAGTTGCATTTTGAAGAGCCCAAGAAATCAGGGCAGTTCTAATAAACTTTTGTTAACTTTCCCTTGAGCCCTTTTATCCAAAGTGAAGAAGCTGAACACTAGCTAAATAGCTGAAAACGCTAATGGGGTTAAATAAGGCTTTCTTGAACTTGGTCCAAGCCATTATTCATTTCAATGAAGCCACTTGGTTGTTGTTGTTTTTTTCTTTTCTCCCTCAAGGGAAGCATTAGAAATAGCTGTCTCAAAGGAACTCAGCCACTAGCTGCTGAACACTGGTTTTTTCCAGCCAAGAAAGGGATTGTACTTCAGAGCCCATCCTGGGCTTCTCCCCAACCTTCATAGCTGAGGATTCGGTAAGCAGAAAAACCAAGCCACTCTGGTCTCTTCCTCTAATGCCTCAACCACAGAGCTTGTTAGGGCAGTCAGAAATTTCAGCATGTGTGGGCAAAGAGTCATTTGTATATTAGTAATTGCCTAAAGAGAGAACAGCCAGTTTGAAAAGATCCCCTACCTGCTATTACACATATGGGTGTCTATAAAACACCTGTGCTGTAAGTGATCTGTTCCATAGAAAAAGTTAGACATTTACCCTGAAGCCATTTAAGGCACATAAACTGTGCATTTAAACACACACATACACACACATGCACACACAACTTCCCAGGTGTTTGGCAACACATTGTAAGATGGTACTGGGGCATATCATGTTGACATATAATTTAGACAAGGCCTCAAAGCTAGGACATTTTTAGACATCAAGATGTCACAATGGGAAAGACATATTAATTTGATATTGAGCCAAGTCAGTGTCTTGAAGTGAAACATAGCATTTAAATAGGTTAGTCATTTACCCTCTCTATATTCTCTTACCCTTACCAGTCCTCCTTATATATTACATGGGTAGTCTCTCATTGGCAGATCCCAAGTGCTAGGGCTTCTGCATGGTTAAGTCTTGGAAAAATGAAAAGAAAGCATCAAATGAAGTCCCACAAGAAGCATGGCTTTCTCATCAGGCCTCCTGCTGTGGGCTGGCCCGTGTCAGAATGAGATCTACAGGGCAGGCACAAACTGGTCCCCTTTAAGCTCACACCCAAACATTCCATTGGGATGTTGTCTTTACTTCTTAATGGGAAAAAGATGGTCCTGTCAAATTGCTTTAGTTCACAGATGGACATAAAGGGGGAGAGCAGACCCTCTAGTGTAAGGTACAAGGGGAAATGGAAGAAGGTAAAGAACAACAAAAAACCTTGTTCTTTTCTTATCTCTTCAGACCTATAAAATAATGGCCAACCCACAGGTTATTGGGGGTATAAGGGGTCTTCATTCCCTGCCAGAGGCACTGCATAGTTAGAAGAACAAGTAATATTTAGAGAGGCAGTCTTTGAATTTATGAGGGATTACGTTCCTTAAAAAGATGCTTTCAATCAAAATACTTTTAAATGCAATCTGATTTTTCCCCCTTAGGGAAAAAAAAAGTATTATGATAGGTGGTTACATTCCTGATTTAATATGTAACTTTTTATACAAATGTAAATATCATATCAAATCAATTATGAGAGATATACATATATAACATAAAGACAAAAACATAAATGGTTGAAATATAGGCACAGATATATATGTATTATGAATGTGACAGAACACACATTAAGCAATCATGATCAATACAGTAACCAATAAAAATCAATCAACAAGTATTTATTAAATGATTAATATATGCCAAATACTATACTAGGTACTAGTATCCAAAGAAAAGGCAAAATCCTTTCATTCAAGGAACTCTTACTCTAAATGTGGAGGCAATATATAAACACATATGTACTAGGTAAATACAGAGCAGGTACTGAAGAGAAGGTCCTAGCATTTAAGGGTAGGAGGGACAAGAAACAGTTTCTTATTAAAGATAGTACTCTTGAGTCATATCTTAAGAGAAATCAGTGAATCATAAAATGTTGAGATTAAGAGGAAATGCATTCCAGACAGGGGTAACATGCACCATGAGTAACTGGTTACAAGTTACACAGTTACACAGTGGATAGGGTACTCAGCCTGGAGTCAAGAAAGCCTGAGTTCAAATCTGGCCTCAGACATTTACAAGCTGTGTGACCTTGGGCAAGTCACTTAACCCTATCTGCCTCAGTTTCCTCATTTGTAAAATGAGCTGGAGAAGGAAATGATAAACCACTCCAGAGTCTTTTCCAAGTAAAATGGGGTCACAAAGACTGAACAATAACAGACAGCACAAAAGTTGAGATGTAGGACTATGTGTTTGAGGAACAGCAAGTAAACCAGTTGAGCTAAGCCTTAGAATGTATGTGAGGGAGAAAGTAAAATATTAAAAGGCTCAAAAATTAGGAATTGGCCATATTATGAGTTTTAAATGCCAAGCAGAAGAGTTTATGTTTAATCTTGAAGGTAATAGAGAATCATTGCAATTTACTGAGTGAGGGAGGTGGGGTTGACAAAGTCAGAGCTATGGATCAGGAAAATCATTTCGGCAGCTATGTGGAAGGTGAAGCAGCATCAAGAAAGAAATTCAACTATAAAACTATTGTGTTGGTCCAGACAAGAGTGATAAGGGTCCAAACTAGGATGGAGGCTCTAAGTTGAAGAAAGGGAATGTATGTGAAAGAAAGAAACTGCAAGAAATTATTATGAAAAAAAGTTCCAGAATTTGGCAATTGTGAGATGTGAGAAAGAAGAGAAAGAGTGAGGAGTCAAGAATGATAGTAAGATTGTAAACCTACCTGAACAGGATGATTGTACTCTCAACATCTACAGGGAATTTTAGAAGAGGAGTGAATTGAGGTGAGGAAAAACAATGATATTTGTTTGGAATGTTTTGAGTTTGAGATAACTATATTTCCCAGTTCTAAATGATTGGTAGGCATTTGGTGATGTCAGGAACAAAGGAGAAAGACTAGTGCTGAATATGTAGATATGAGAATCATCAGCTTTCTATGGGTTCAGTAATCATCTCTGAGCAGATGACAAAGAAGAAAAGTATAGCGAGAAAAGAGAAAAAAGTCCGGGATAGAATCTTGGGAAATATTTATGGTTGGTAGACATAGTATAGGTATTATTTAATTAATTAAGAAAGTCTGTAAAGATGAATATTCCATAGAGGTCAATGGAAAATCCCATAATATAAGCAATGAGAAATTCTAAAAAATTGAATAATAGGAAGAGAATATGTGATAGTCAAATAGAAAGAGCAAGGTGTGTTGGGTGGATATCAAGAGTGTTCCCCTGTTGATCTTATAATAATGAAAGAAAGAAAAGGAAAGGAAAGGAAAGAAAGAAAGAAAGAAATGGAGGGAGGGAGGGGAAAAGGAAGGGAGGGAGGGAGGAAGGAAGGAAGGAAGGAAGGAAGGAAGGAAGGAAGGAAGGAAGGAAGGAAGGAAGGAAGGAAAGAAGGAAGGAAGAAAGGAAGGAAGGAAGGAAGGAAGGAAGGAAGGAAGGAAGGAAGGAAGGAAGGAAAGCCTCCAATATGTTGAATGGACCCCACTGTGTTGAACTTTAGAAAGAAGATAGACAACAGCTGCAATGAGCAAGCATAGATTTATTGCAACCTTTATCTGTGAAGGGAACACTGAATACAAACAAGAGAGCACAGATTCATTTGAGCAATACAGCTTGAGAGTGTAACTACCACTTGACTAAGAGAGAAAGACCCCTGGGTTTAAATCACACTGCCTCTGCATAATCACATTAATTTATTTGTAAAAAAGACATTATTCTTTACTCTTGAATAGCAAATTGCTAAAGGAGCATGATTTGTAAATAGACATAGATAATCTTTGTAAAGCATTTTGCAAGCCTTAAAGTACTATATAACCACTAGTAGGAGCAGCAGCAGCAGCAGTAGTAGTGTGTAGTATGAACTGTACATGTATGTTGCATATGTGTGTCTATATATACACATGTACATATATTTCCTGTGGAGTTTTATGTGTGCACACATGCATGGATACATGTATGTGTTGCCTGGTGGTTGTGCATGTATGTGTATGCACATATGAATAATATATGTGTACATGTTCCCTATTGTTTTGTATACATATGTACACATATAGATGTTTCATATGATTTTATGCACACACACACACTCACATATTCACTATAATTATATGAACTATTTGTGCTTAATATGTGGTAGAGTCCTCCAAGTTTCCATTGGTATTATCAGCAACAACCAAACACACTATACCCCAAAATTGTGAAATCATTTTGGTCCTCTTCAACCATGAAGGACAAACAACATATATTCCCAATATATGTGAAATGTACTGTATATAAATGTCAATTATTATTATGGGTATAAATATCAGTAATTATTATTGTTATATATTTTTTTCTTTTAATAAGGTTATAAACAAATTTCTACTATATATGTAAATATGTGCAAATACATTTGTGCAGATATGTACTTATATATAAGGGAGTCAAAAACTGAAAAGACTTGAAATTTTTTGTTTGGCTATATATTTATAATAAAGGCAGAAATGTGGCTAAGCAGAGAGGAAAATGACCCTGCCCTCTGAGCTTAGCTTTGTTTCTCAGCCTTTCCCCTACTTCTCTGCCCATTTATCATTGCCCTTGCCCATGATCTCCATGGGAGAATAGCAGGGGTTTGTAAATTTTGAAACTAGGAGACTCCAAAGCTCTGAATTCTTGGCAGTTTGTTGAAAGAATAGTCTCTAGAACAGAAGCTGATTAATTGTAGTATTAGGGGGTGCATTTAGATGGTATATTGAATAAAGTACCAGGCCTGGAATCAGGAAGATTCATCTTTGTGAATTCAAATCTGATCTCAGATACTTTCCAGCTATGGGACATTAAGCAAGTTATTTAACCCTGCCTGCCTCAGTCCCTCATCTATGAAAATAAATTGGAGAAAGAAACAGCCAAATATTTCAGTATTTTTGCCAAGGAAACACAAAATGGGGTCATGAAAAATTGAATACAACTAAAATAACTGAATAGAACACATAGCAATTATAACATGACAGGCACTGTGCTAAGTTCTTTACAATTATATTTCATTTGATCCTAACAAAAATCCTGGGAGATTGGGTGTTATTATTATCCATATTTAACATATGAGGAAACTGAGAAGACAATTATTCCAAAACAAATACAAGCAAAGTCTCAAATAAAAACACAACTCGGGCATAAATTCAACCAGAATTCCTGAAAAAGATGCAGCAAGTTTGAAGAATATTTTTAAAAAAAAATTTTTGTAAGTGAAATAAGAAAGCTAGCAAGGGTAAATGGAAAAGAATTAGAAAGAAAATTAGCTTGGTACAAGAGGTATAAAATGATGCCTAAGATACAAACTCCTTGAAGATTAGAAAAGAACAAATAGAAGTCAATAAGTCCATGAAACAACCAAAAAATTATTAAAACAAAGTGAAAATACTGAAAAAAAATGAAAATATAAGATATCAAAATAACTGAGTTGCAAAATAAAAAGGGCAGAGATAATTGAATCATTGAACTATCTGAAAATCATAACCAAAACAAGAATCTAGATATCATGCTTCAAGAAATCTCAAAAGAAACCTGCCTAAACCTCTTAAAACAAGAAGGTCGTGTAATAGAAAGAATCCACTGGTCACCTCCTAAAAGAAATCATCAAAATGAAAACTCCTGGGAATATTATAGCCAAAATCTAGAGCTTCCAGATCAAAGAAAAATTACTGAAAGATTCCAGAAAGAAAGAATTCAAAAACTGAGAAACTACCTAGTTTAAGATCATGCTCAATTTAGCAACTACCAAATAACAGGAACAAAACTTGAAATTTAATGTTCCTGAAAGCAAAGGATATAGGGTTACAGCCAAGAATAATTTACACAGCAAGATTGAGTCTAATTCCACAAGGGGGGAAATGGACCTTTATGAAATGGAGGACTTCTAAGCATTCCTGATAAAAAAAAAAAAAAAGATCAGAGCTCCACAAAAACTTCAAAGGTAAAACACAAGAGTTAGGAGCAATACAAAAAGATAAACAGAAATAATCAATTATGAGTGACTAAAGAAAGATAAAGTCCTTATATTCATTTATGGAGAAATGACACGTCTCCTTTGAACCTTATCATCCTCCAGAGTCATATAGGGAAGGGCTTCTTAAATTTTCTCCCTTTGCAACACCTTTTTGTCTAAGAAATTTTTATGTGACTATAGATAGACAGGTATATAATATAGTTATACAAATGAAAAACTTAGAAAAATACTAAATCATAATTTCATGACCCCTACATTCAGTTATAAGACCCAATAATCCCATAAATCACAGTTTAAGAATCTGAGATATAGGGAATCTAATTAGATATGAACTAGACATAGTTCTGTTATGTCTCAATGATCTAAAGAGAAGAATGGACAGAGAAGGGAAGAACTACACTGTGGAGGTTAGAGAAAGAAGGAAAAGGCACATTAGGGGAAATTGATTCACATAATCAGAATGTGCATCTACACAAATGAGAGAAAAGGAGTGGGCGTCTAGGTGCACAGTAGGTAAAGCACCAGCCCCTCAAGAGGACCTGAGTTCAATCTGGACTCAGAGACTTCAGACTTTCTAGCTGTATGACCCTGGGCAACTCATTTAACCTTAAAATTGACTCAGCAAAAAAAAAGAATAGAAAGGGGGTGGATAGCTGCCATTTGAACCTCACTTCCAATTGAACTGATGAAGAAGGGAAGAATACATAAACACATACATAGTTAACCACAGAAATACATTTCACTCAATGGGGGAAAGAAGGGAAAGAGAAGAGTGAATTAGGAGTAGATTAAGGGAGGGATTCAACCTAAGCAAAACAAACTCTAAAGTTGCGCAAAATTAATTATAGCTCTTTTTATGGTAGAAAAGAATGTGAATGTGGATGTGAATCTGCTCAGAAATTGGAGAATGGCTAAACAACTTATGGATGTGATAGAATATCATTATGTCAAAGAAATTGAGGAGGAGGGTAGTTTCATAGAAAATTGGGAAGATTTATATGATAGATAATGATAGAGTGAAGTGAACAGAACAAAAACAATTCATAAAACAACAATATAATAAACAACTTTGAAAGACATAGAAATTCTGATCAGTGTAACGGCTAATCATGATTCTAGTGATTTATCCAGTGATGAAACATACTACTCATTCTCCTAAGAGAGAGGTAAAGAAGTCAGAACACAAATGAGACAGATATATGTATGTATGTATTTTCATATATATCATGGCCAATGCATAAATTTGTTTAGACTATATGTGTAATATTCTTCTCTAAAATGTAATATTCTCTTGGGGTCTCTGGAGGCAGCCTTCATTTCAGTTCAGTAATCACCCCAAATGCAGCCAGGTGTTAAAATCCAAATCCTTTATTGTCTCCTTCCTGAGGCTGGGCAGCTTTCTGGAGAGCCTTTCAGTCTGGTCTTGGTTCCAAGAGCTTGAGCTCCCACCTGTCTTCTCTGGCTTTTTTTTTAAATCTCCCTGACTTCCAAGGGTTTGTGCTTCAGCCTCCAGCCATAACAAAGGTGGAAGATGGAATGAATCTGTATCAGCCTCTGAGAGCTTCTAGTGTGCTTGTCTTTCTGGCCCTGAGAGCTTCTTGCTTATATGCCCCATACTGAGTATACACCAATTGTTATATCACTAGAAAAGCATTATTTGTTGTAGAATTAAATCAATGCTAAACTAGATTTAACCATTGTCTTCTCAATTCCACTTAGTACCTTCTTTCAAGTTCTTGCCCATAACATTTCCTTGTAGGATTAAATCAATCATATTTAAACCATGCTAAATTAGATAACTATTGTCTCTATCAATTTCACTGACTTAGTACCTTGTAAGAATCCTTTGTTTCAAGTTCAGAGTTCTGGCCCATAACATATATGTGTTTTTAATGAGTGGTTTATTTTTCTTTCATTCTAAGGTGGGAGGAATATCTAAAGTAAGAGGTAGAAGATTTGCATGAAATAATGAAGAGCAAAATGAGCAGAACCAAAAGGGAATTCTATAGTAATGCAATATTGTTTTAAAAACAACTTTAATTGAATATTATTCTATGATAAATAGTCAAGCTAACTATAAAGGCTATATTAAAAAGACGCTATCTGCATACAGAGAAAGAACTGATAAAAAGAAATACTTATAGATTATATGTAATATGTATATAATGTAATGTAATGTGTTGTATATAACATATGTAATGTGTGTAATAAATATATATAGAATAATATGTAATGTGGGAAGAAGAGAAGAAAAAAGAAATTTACATGATAATTACTCCTTTTAATGAAATATTAGCCTATTTACCTTGCATAGAAAAACATCTTAAATTCAGATTAACTGGAGAACCAGCAGATGAATTAATGAAAAGTCTGAAATATAGTTTGGATGGAATATAAGCACCTAGAAGAAGAGTAAAATGAAGTGAGTCTAGAAAGGTAGATTGAAGTTATATTGCAAAGGGCTTTATATATTAGAACATAATTTAGAGAGCATTCCTCAGACAGGGAAACTCATCACTGACCTCTTTCCCCCTAATAATAATAGTGATTTACAATATTTACCTTGTGCTAAGAACTTTACAATTATGATATCATATAATATTACAACAATTCTGGAGGGAGGTACTATTCTCACCCCTTTTCTACCAATGAGGCTGTGACTTGCCCAGAGTCAAACAGCTGATAAATCTTAGGCTGTATTTGAACTCAGGTTTTCCTGACTCCAGGCCACTGTACCATCTACTTGCAGCTGCATGTTTCCTCTCGACTACATGACCAGGTCAGAAATTAGATGTATTGCCTCACTGCTGTTTCTCAAGGATGGTGAGATAAAGAAGCAATGGGAAAAGTCTCTGTGACTGTTTTGAAAATTCTTAAATAAATGTCCAATAGAATGGATAGAGCAGTAAATGGAATCAGAAAAATAAGAATTTGAATGCCACTTCATACATTTAAGAGACCATGGCAAGTAACTTGAAAGCTCTTAAGCTCTGTTTCCTTGTCTGTAAAATGGGAGTGATAATATCCCTCCAGTGTTCAACTGAATTAATGTACTTTACAAATCTTAAAACATTAGGGAAGTGTGAGCTATTACTGTTACTTAACAGGTTGCTGAAAGTCCCTTCTTCCCTCAGGGAAATGCATCAGACATAATACATAACACAATAAATTTCCTATTCTTTTTTTCCAGCACTCTATTTTTTTAAATACTGAACTACTCTTTTAGCTTAGCTTAAGAAAATTAGGTTTGATCTTCTCCTGGGCAAGAAAAAAAGGAGGGTGTTAGAGTGTTGGTAGAGTTAGTGCTAGCTATAATTAAGGCTGTCTTAGAACAAGGCAACACTCCCAGTTAAAGGAAAAAGTGATGTTTACAGGCTTGTGCTCTTACAAACAAATTTCCGGTTGGTTGATTGTCTGGTTTGAGTTAACAAAAGGCATGTTTTTAGTAGTAACAAGTTGGTGAAGGATAAATTGTTATTAAATATGCAGACCCTGAATATGGCCAAATATTGTTTCCATGTCTTCTTAACTAAGTTAAGCCTTTCAGAGTAAATTATGCTGGGAAGAAACATGACAACAGATTAGTTTGGGGGACTTTTTGCACTTAATAGTATTTTTTTCCTATTATGTGGAAAGATAGTTTTTAACATTCATTTTTGTAAGATTTTGAGTTCCAAATTTTTCTTACTCCATCTCTTTCTTCCCCCCCCCCCATCACCACCCAACAGAGCAAATAATCCAATATGGGTTGTACATATAAAATCATGTTAAACATTTCCATATTGGTTATGTTGTGAAGGAAGAAGAAGAAGAAAAGGGAAAAAGAAAAATATTAAATGAAAATATTATGTTTCAATCTTCATTTAGACTCCATAGTTCTTTCTCTGAATGTGAATGGTATTTTGCAGTAGAAGTCCTTTGGAATTGCCTTGGATCATTGTACCTGCTGAGAAGAACTAAGTCTGTCATAGTTGATCATCACACAATGTTTTCATAATGTTCATCACTTTTTATATAGCACAATAGTATCCCATTATATTCATATACTGTAACTTTATCAGCCATTCCCCAATTGATGGCATTCCCTTAGGAATTAGGGTTATAATATAAAAATATATGTGTGATATGATAGGACAAGATATGATGTGTCAAACTACAATAATTGTATCATATATTATATATAATTTCCTATGTATATTATATATAATATAATGAAACATGACATAATGAAATGTAACATGACAGAATAGAATAGAAGGTAATATAGCATAATAGATAAAGAACTATCTAGGAAGACATGGATTCAAGTCCCACTAGAGCTTACTTGTGTCCCTAGAAAACTTGCGTCACCTAACTTCTTGCTTTTCTAAGCAAATCTCTAAGACTCTCAATTGCAGAGATGATTCTGACCTGTTTTGTAAAGAGACTTTCTGCATCTGGAAGTTCTCTATGCCAATGAAATGAACAGCCAATTCCCATTTCTTTTCATTTTAAGGGAAAAGAAAGAAAATTAATGTCCCATATGAAGTAACAAAACGACATTGCAGACTTTTGGATTATAAGATCAAAGGTCTATAACAGTAAAAATCTTCAGAGACCATCTAGTCTAGCCCACTCATTCAAGAGCAGAGGACATCAAAATCCAAGGAAGCTGGATATTATGCCCCATTTTTTACAGAACTAAACAGATCCTCTGACTCTCATAAATCTTACTCCTAAAAATTTCCAGAGATAAAGATTTCATGATCTCATTCAGTAACCTATCTTACCATTTAATCAGTTTCAAAGTGTCTCTCATGATGTCAAAAATTAAATAGTTTGGTAACCAAGTTGAGCTGACATCACGCACTTTAAATATATATTATGTAATGAAAGAACGGAAAAAGAATTGGAGGTGGAAGAGGGGTTTTGATTGTTGTTCAGTTCTAATATTATTCTCCATGGCACCTGTTTCAACTTTCTTCTCTACAAATCTTTGAAATTCATACACATACTTCTGCCTATATAGACAATAACCTAGTTTCCTATTTAGTCTAGAAAACTAAATCAATTTTTATTCCCCTACTCCATTCTTCAAAACTTATCAGCATTATCAATCAATTTCATTTCCTTCCATTTGATCTGATCCTCCTAAATCCATTCTCTTTAACTTCTAATCTTGATCCCAACTTCTCATATCTCTTCTGAAACATTTTGAGATTTAACCAGGGTCATGAAAATAGAAAATATGTAAATCAGGATTTGATCCTGGATCTTTCCACATTCTACCCCATCATACAATATTGAGTCTATGTTTAGTTAGCATCACTTCCATGACTTCCATAATCCACCTATCTAACTTATGCCATGACCTGGGGTTCTACAACATGAATAACTGATTTCACAAACTAGATTTCATGAACAAGATTTCACAAACTCAAGAATATTTAAAATCACTTCTTTAGACTAAGTAACCCAAATTCCTTTACTCTGTTTTTCTACTTTAATCATTTTTGCTATTTTATGTACTCATTCATTTCTGTTTTGCCAAAGACAAAGATTGGGCCTAATCTAACACAAGTTTGACCAACACAAAACTGAAGAGCAAAGAATATCTTTCTGAGGTTATATATCAAGTTCCGCTTAATATAACCAGTATAATGTTAGTTTTGTTAATAGCATCATATTACTGATTGATATTGAACTTGTGATCTATGGTGGAATTGCTTTAGGGGATTATATATATACACTATATATATACATATATTTATACACATGTACATATACACATGTTTGTATATGTTATATTTATGTATTATATACTTGTCCCCAGTGTAGCGGGAACAAATATGTTAATTTAGGATGAGTAATTCTATTTTGCTTTAAGCCTCCATTCAGTGACCAAATAATTGTCGTTAGACATTTTTTAAATTGTAATAACATAAAGGCCTAAAGGTTATAGCTTGGCATCTATGTATGGGCACTTCAAATTTCATAAACAATTACTCATTATATGTGTGTTTTGTAACTAACATCTAATGATGTCTTATCAGATAGAAAATCAAGTTTGCAGACACCGATAACTGTTTTATTATGATACCTTCAGTGCTGATAAATATATAAAACAGTACAGTGGTTTTTCACGTACATCATGTATTATACCCAACCATTTGTAAATCTTGAGAAATCCTTGACAGGGATATCCTTTGGCAATATCTTAAATTACATGAAATTTGTCTTCAAGATCCCCCCCACCTTGACTTCATAAAATCTTAGTACAGTCATTACCCTAGGCTTTTTAAGGTCCTCTATTGCTTCATCTACCCAGGACTTCTCTACCCATTTGTCACCAATAAAATTTACCTCTCCTGGTCTTTATTCTTTCAGGGCCCTAATCTTTCTCACCAACTTGGTAATGTAATTGTGGGTGCTAATTGGTAAAGGACCCACCCAAGGCATGTACTTGCATTTTATTATATATTCTTTAAGCCAAAGAAATGACTCACAGCATTGCAGGGTAACAGATTTAGATCTGGGAGGGATTTCAGAGTCCAATGAGTTCTACCCCTTCATTTTACAGATGAGGAAAAGGAGACAATTAAATGTCAGGGGCAGGAGGAAGGGTAGTTTGTTTTGCTTTGCCTTTCCTTTTTTATTTCATTAAAATTGACCCAAAGAAAAACATAAATATAAGACAATTACTTCAGATTATTCTTCATATTTGTGTACATACAGACTGATAAACTTAATGGAACACAGTCAGGAATGATGTACATAACAGACCTTCCCCATATTCAAAAAAAATTTGTTTAACTATACAAATTTATAATCTCAGTGCCACAAACTCTCTCATTACAAATGAATCATACATAAACAGTCAACTAATATGCTGATAGTTAAGTGAAATAGAATTTCAACTCATCTCTCGGATTCCAAAGATATCCATTCAGCCCATTATACTATCTAGCTTCCTTCCACTGAATCTGCTATCTATCTATAGTGGTGAGAATTGAAGGCATCATGGAGTAAGATAAAAGGGTAACTGAAGGAAAAGATATTTATAGTCCAGGCATCTCTTGCAACACTCTTTAAGTCTTATTACACCACAAACTATAATGTTTAGAATTAATCCTTACCTTATCCTATCCCTGATTTTCAAAACATGAAAATTTCTACCCATCTTCATAACATCCACAAACTTAAATTTAAAAAAAAAAAGTTTACATCATTCAAACATAAGCAACATGATAGTCAACTGCATTGAAATGAAAAGACATGGTTTCACCTCTGAGATTTGTTAGTTGTGTGACATGGAGCTAATTACATAACTTCTTGGAAATTTCAGCTCCCTCGTATATAAAGTAGGAAAAACAATACTTGTCCTCACTACTCTAGAGAGTTTGTATGAGGAAAGAGCTTTATAAGCATTAAAAATGTGCATAAATGTGAGCTGTTACTATAAGGAAGATCTATTATTTCATTAGCATAAGTAACTCCTTCTAGATTCACATCAAAATCCTTTAATAGCTTAATAGGGAAGTCTTAGGGAATTATTTGCAGTACATAGAAGTCATCCAACAGTATATAAAAGTCACACATCAGAAAAAATTTACCCAAATCTTCCTGATTCTAAAACCGATTGTTTTGTCCAATATAACAAGTTATTACTAATTCAACTATTACTAATGTAATACAAATTATAATTAGAGTTATTACTGATTTTTTAAAATTTCAATAAAGGTCTCTGGGTCTACTCTGACTCAAACCCAGTCTATTCCTTACCACAGTGAGACCAAGATAATCCCCTTTATTATTTCAAATATTACTCTCCAATCAGTTGGACTCTTGCATAAAATATCATGATTCACACTCTATATTTTCAGTTCAAACAAATGTCATTGGGAAACAAAGCTAAGATATCCCTAAATCCCTATTTGTTGCTCCCTTGTATCCTTTCTAATAAGAAATAAAAAACTGTGCCTTTGCCATTAGAAGCCCTGGCTTCAAGTTTTAGTTTTTCTTCCTATAAGCCATGTAACCTTGGACATGATGATAAACCTTTCTAAATCTCAGTTTTCTCATTTATAAGATGAAGATCATAATACCTCTGCCATCTGTCTAATTAGTATCTTATGCTAAACAAATGAAAATATTTCACAAACTATAAAATATTCTGTGAACATAAGAATTTATTTTCAATGGACAAAATGAAATGGTTATTACTTATTTGAAGTAATACTGACTACTACTGACCACTACACTGACCTTACTTTATATCAACATGGTATAGGGGAAAGATTTTTTAAATTATTTAATGAACTAAATACAAAATAAGAAAAGATAATAGAAAAAAGAAAGACAGAAAAGGAAAATAAAAACAGAATAATACAAAGCCCAGCAGAATATCAGGGAAGATTCAAAATATATGCCAATAAATTTCCATTTCAAGAAAACATATATAATAATAGAAGAAATTATATTCATGAGTGTCCATCTTTGCTTCCCAGTAGGTTATTCTTTTGTTCTCTGCTACACACTTTTTTTTTTATTCCCTTTTCCCCTTCATACCTTCTACCTCCCCCAAGCAGGATATAATTAAACACAGATAGATAGGTTCACACCCATCCACAGATCAACACACATACACATACATCTATTTACATATATATTTACGTGCATATATACCCACATATTATCAAACACACACATAAATATATATACATACATATATATATGCATACACATTTACCCATGTGTAAACATGTATCTAAAACAATATTAATATAGATGATATATAATACAGATTTTTCTCTTGATTAAAACTTTTAAGTTTGACTTTTCTAAGATCAATAATTACTAACTTTACTTTTTTTCAGCATAAGCTCCTGAACCTTATTGTAAGTGTTTCTGTATATCTCTTATTTCCTATCCCTGTTAACTCTTCTACTTAATTCTGCTCCTCAACTCCCCTCACCCATAGATCTCTCCCTCATCTTTTCCCCTCATCCTTTTCTTCCTTCTTCATTCCTTTCCCATTAATTTACATACCTTACTCTATTCCAAATTAATCTAAACACCCTTCTATACCCCCATCTTATCCTATTTTTGGTCACAGGCCTAATTCTTTTGATTGCCAGGATCTGTGGTCTTTTGTAGTGGCTGCTGCTAATTCTAATTGTACAATTCTAACTATAGTTCCAACATATTTGATTTTTCTGTTTTTTTCTTGCAACATTTTGTCTTTGATCTGAAGGTTTTGGAATTTGGCAAAAATATTGCTTTGTATTTTCCACAAATGATCTCTGAGATGGTGATCAATAGATTTGTTCGTATTTCTACTTTCCCCTCCTATTCTATTCACTCCAGGACAATTTTCATTCATTATTTCTTGCATTATTATGTCAAGGTTCTTTTTATATGTTTCTGTTCCCTGAAGATCTTTAAGCAGAAACTGGATGACTAATCATTTTTCAGGTCTATCATAAAGGAAATCCTTTTTCAATTTAATATTGGACTAAATGATCTCACTGTCCCTTCCAACTTAGAAATTTACTTTATAAAGTTTGCATATATTTGTAAAATTACATGATAATTTCCACTAAATTATATGGCAGTTTTAAAATGGAAGTAGCTTTCATTCTTGAAATAATGACAAGACAGGAAACAATAAGAAAAGGTAGAAATTTTAAAATGTCCAATTTTTTGATTAAAAAAAATGATTTTGTAAAGAGGATCTACTTCATTTCTTTGCTTCTTTTTTGAGGTTCAAAGAATTCAATTCAATTCAATTCAACAATCCTTTAGTAAATACAAAGATCAAAGCAAATAGTTGCTGCCCTCAAAAAGCTTATATTCTTTGGAAGAAAATTACAGTGACAAATATTAATAAATTTAAAAAAGATTCAGTCATGTCCAGGGGAAGGGGAGCCCTCAGGCAGATTTTGAAGAGCAGTATGTTTGAAGGGCAGTAGATAAAGAGAGTTCCGGGGGGTACAATAGAAATGTCAGTAAGAAAAGGAGGATATCTTGTCCCCTTCCAATTTCATATGGAAATACCTCCTTATTCTAAATAGGGAATGCATGACTAAATTTCATTTTTTTTTTGGAAATGAAAATTTTTCTAAAGGTAAAGCAGCGGAAACACCTGCCAAGATCATAACTGTAATAGAGAGATGAGAATAAAATTAAGCAGGCAGACAAAGAGACTTTTCCCTCTGCACTGAGGATAAAAGCCAGGATAGATAAGATTCTAATTGGCTCTGCATAAGCAATGCCACCTTGAAGCCATGTGCTATAGCACATCTAATTAATGTAATTTTCACTTTAGAATGAGCATTAACTTTTTAACAATCAAAAAGTGGGGGGGAGGGGGGAACCCTGTTGCATTAAATCCCTATAAAAGAAATAATCAACTCTCTCCCTCAAAAAAATCTATTGACATATTTCTCTGAAATCAATTTTCAGTCATTACCCCTTGCTATCTGTAACAAATCATAAGTCCATGGGATTTAAGTCTAGAAGAGACCTGAGATATCATCCATTGCAACTGCTTCATTTCAAAAAGGAAGAAACTGAGAATCAGTATTATATCATTCCATACTAGAAAGAACTTGTTTTAATAATAATATCATGATTCTAGCTATAGAATCATATAAGAATTCATTTTACACATGGCTTTTTCCCTATTTGGTATTCCCCAAAAATGGGTAGATAAGTTTAAGTGGCAACAAAATATAATAGGAAGAAGATATGGATTTCTCAAATGAGGGCATGGGATTGGAGGGAGATACACAAAAAGAGAATCAGATGACATATTATTAGTTTAATTGCCTTTTCAACTCCACCTCTGATGATGAGTCAATGACTGTCCACCCTGCCAAGAAGAGAATCTAATCCCCATCAAGTAATCTGAGATATATCTCTTTATCAGGATCTACAATATTGAATCAAAATGATCCTACTCTTTTCGTAATAGTTATTTCCTCAATACTATAAACCCATAGGGATCTTGGCAGGAGATAAGTAAGGGAGAGATAAGTTATTCTAACATCTCCTCTTCATTCAAACAAATAAAAGGTATCAGCTAACAAGAACATTAGTAAGAATAGGGTAACTGGACATAGCCATAAGGTATCAGTTATTAAAGATGACATTATCAAGGAAAATGGGAAATTAGTGTGCCCTTTAAAATGTTTTCTGTTGGTCTGTTTGTAACGTAAATCAGAGATATCCAAGACAGACAGTTGGCCATATGAAATCCACAACACTTTGCTGCTTAGGAAACAGATTGAGAATTGAGAAACACTGAGAAATGTTTAATAAAATAAATGAAAATACATTAAAACATATATAACCTTAAATATGATTTTTTCTAAGTCACTATATACCAGGAGAGATATATACTCATGAATTAGTAACCTACCCCCTGTTTCTGTTTGAGTTTGATATCACTGGTATAAATGATCATTTCTCTCATATTATATATAGTAATAACTGAGGACATCCCCTATATTAGAACCTAGCACAGTGCTCTTGACACAGTAGGTGCTTAAATAAAGTTTGTTGTACTGTACTGAATTACAATTATAGGGGAAATCATCCACAACCTTAGTAAATACGATCATAGGTAATCTAAATATTGGGTATGCCAGTTAAAATGGAAAACAAGGTTATGAAAATGAGAGAAATTATTTTTCTACTATATTAATAAACAGTTATTAAATTAACATACAGGCTTTTTAATTTCCTTACTTAGCAATCAGCCTTGTAGTTCATTCCATCAGTCTCTAAAGGAAAAGGCTGATAGATGAGATTGGCCTAATCCTTGAGATACATGGTCAGTGGGGGCAGCTAGGTGGCACAATGGATAGAGCACCAGCCCTGAAGTCAGGAGGATCTGAGTTCAAATTTGACCTCTGACACTTAACACTTCCTAACACTTGTGATCCTGGGCAAGTCACTTAACCCCATTTGCCTCAGGAGAGAGAGAGAGAGAGAGAGAGAGAGAGAGAGAGAGAGAGAGAGAGAAGAAGAAGAAGAAGAAGAAGAAGAAGAAGAAGAAGAGAGAAAAGAGAGAGGAGGGAGGGAGGAAGAAAGAGAGAGAGAGAGAGAAGGAAAAAACAACCATAGTGATCTGGGTAGAAAGGGATTCCTTTGTCCAAATTACTGGAGATAATGATCTCATGATCAAACCATGTTCTCAGCAAGAGGAGGTGAAAGGTTTCAGCCCATCTCTTCATTTAAAAATCCATTCTCTTTTTAAATGTTCACCAATCAGGGTTGATTTCTCTTGTCAACGATTCTCTTTCAAAGAAAAATATTTAAGGTAATCAGTGTCTCCATTATAGCTTTGATTATTGATTATCAGTTACCCTAATTAATAACCTGATTATTAATTAGCTCAAAATTCTTCTGTCTGGGGCCTTTCATTTATCTCAATAAGCATTCATCCCACATATATTAAACCTCTATCAAAGAAAATAAACTGAAATAACTCAGTGAATCTCAACATTTGATAGTTAACTATAGTACAAGGAGGGATAATGGGCTACAGAGAACAAGGACAAACTTTCTTTTCCAATTAAGAATACAAATTCTAGGAAGTCTTTTAGCTTCATACTTTTATCCCAGAATCTCACATAGTATGTTTCCCACCATCATCCTTGCTTACCATTAACTTTCCAAATCATTTAACTTACCAAAACTTTGTATGTTTTCCCCGATAAGAACAAGATTTACTCCAACATCTGGATAGACACTGATGAATTCACTCCAAATTTTTTCAATCTTTGGAAGTGTAATGTCACTCAAATAAAACATCACAGAATCAGAATATGAGGGTTTGAAGAGAGTTTAGGGCTTCTCAAAGCTAATCTCTTCATTTTCTAAACTTTTCAAATTACAGATGGATATCCATGTCAGATAAATACAGCCCAACATAGATAATCCCTGCTTCAAAGAGACTTCATTTCTAAAAAGATTAGGCACAAAGATGCTTATAGACAAATATACTAAAAAAAAATTTTGTGGTCACTCCTCCCACATTGTCACAAAGAGAAGGTATTCATAATCATACTTCCATACTTTCATACCCTACTCTCCTTACCCCCAACATATATATACATACTACCAAAGAAATAACATCTCTGTGTCTTTGAGTGTGATGGTCACACTAGAAGCAACAAAGGATCATTACTAATCTGAGCTTTTCTGGCTTATAGACTCAAATTATATTACAAGGGAATATGGTATAAATGAATTACATGTATTTATACACAAACACACCCACACACTGTCATCATTTCTTCAAAAGGAGTTTTAGTATTTAGACAATTGAAATAATGATGTTCAAAAATCATAAACACATATACACATACATATATATGTATATGTATATATATATATATATACATATATACATGTGTGTGTGTATACATATAATTGTGTCCCAGAGAACTCTCAGAGACTATAAATCTGGTAACCAATCTACATCAATTTAATAAGGTGTTAGGTTGTTTGTTGGTTGATTTTGTTTTGTTTTGCTAGAACAAAAACATTTGTACAATTATTTTTATACATATGGATCCCTTCCTTCTGTTAACTAACTCTTTGGTATATATACCTAATAGGGTGAGTGAATAAAGTGCTAGGGTTGGAACCAGAAAGACTCCTCTTCCTCAGTTCAAATCTAGCCTCAGATATTTACTAGTTGTGTAATCCTGGACAAATCACTCAATCCTATTTGCCTCAGTTTCCTAATTTGTAAACTGAGCTGGAGAAGAAAATGGCAATTTATTCTCAAATATCTTGGACAACACAAATGGGGTCATGAAGAATTTGAAATGACTGAACAACAACAAAAAGTGGTGTCATTAAGTCTGAGCACAATTTAGTGAGTTTAGGGAGTTGATTCCCAATTGCTTTCCAACTCATTTCTAATCTACCTGCAGAGAAAGGACTGAGAGAGTCTGAGAGAAAATTGAAGCATAATTTTTCATTCTATTTTTTCTTTCTTTTTTTTTTTAACAAAATTCAGTAACGTGGAAATATGTTTTCCATGATTTCACATATTTAATTGATATCACATTTCATGCTTTCTTAATGGGTGGTGGAGGCGTGAAAGGAAGAGGATTCAGAAATTAAAAATAATTTTAATAAATATCTAAAAATAAATAATACTTGGAAAACTATGCTTTGGAAAAAAATTAAATTAGAGAAAAAAAAATGCTTTCCAAAATGGTTGTACTAATTCATAACTTCATTAATAGTACCTTATGTACCTACCACAGTCCCTACAACAACTGATATTTTTCTTTTTTTCTGCCATCTTTGCCAATCTGATTAATTTTCACTTAATAGTAGTAATTTAGAACATTTATATACAGTTGTTGATAGCTTGTTGGTCTTATTTGAGGAAGCTGGTTCTTATCCTATCATTAGTTTTTACAATTCCTTCACAAATCTCCCTTTTTTGATCCTCATTCCAGGCTTGTGCTTGTTTGGCATCTGACTGTTCCTGATCTGATTTTACCTTCCCTGTAAGGGCCCCTCCCATCTTCCTGTCCCCTCCTGTTTTCCTATTAAATTTGATCTCTGGGTGTATATGAATCATATGTATTTTAAATCGTTTTCCAGAGGTACATTTATATTTTCACATTGTTTTAAACCATTGCCTTATCAGAAAGTATTTTTCTGACTTGTCACCTCTCCTTTTCATTTTCTTTAATTGTTCTGATGAGATCTAGAAGATAATCTATTCTCCTTGGTACTCTCTTTTCCCTTCTATCCAATTAAATTCTTTTTTTAATGTTTTGATGAATCCATGATTTCATTAATGTAAGCAATCCCTCCACCAATACAAACTACAATTCTTTATTGTCTCTGTAATTCATGTCCATTTTTATCCATAAAACCTCAAAAGAGGATCCATCTGTTCAGTTAGAGGCACCCTTCTCTTAATATTTAGGGAATATAGATAAAGGAAGCATTATATGTTGAAATACACACTGTAGTCTAAGTCAGAGTTTTAATCACATTTCTTCCACTTACTGCCAAATATGTCCTTAAATAAATGACTTCACTTCTGTGATTCTGTTTTCTCCTCTATAAAATGAAAGGGTTGGACTAGGTGACCTTGGATATCCCTTTCAGTTCTGAATCTCTGATCTTATAATTCAATTCATTCATTATTGGTGTATAATTCAATGTACCATGTTGTCCAATGCATTTCCTTCTGCCTACATTACTAGATCACCTCCTTTTTAGGATATATGTATCTGTAATGTTATCTTTTATGCCTAATATAAATCTGTTAGCATCTTCAGCCTACTTCTTACCATGCGTTTTTCATTGTCCTATGTGCTAATTACATTTTTTAATTCTCTAAGATCATGATATTGCTTTTCTCACAGTCAAGCATCATCTCCCAGAAAAATAGCGGGGATATTTTTTGTGGCTTTTATGGCAGCAAAAAAGCTGGCATCATGAAGAGCATACCATTATCTCTCAAATGTCATCCAGACCTGTCTTTTGAGTGTCTCTGTTTTTGTGATTCTCCTGCTACTTAATTCTAAGCCCAAGTCATTATCCATCTTCAAATGCATCCTCACATATGCATATGACTATGTAAGATTTATATACTGCTGGAATGGAAATATGTAAATGGATTATTAACTGTCTAGTAAAGTCATTCCTTCTATTATAATGAGAGGGCTTCCTGGAATTCCACATACTTAGTCTGATATTGTAAGATCTTATTCAACAGCCTCAATCAGAATGCCATTTCCTCTCCACCCCCTAATTAAATGGAGTTTCTATTTCACCTACCAAACCCATAAACATATCAGAATTCAAGTTAAATAAAATTCATATGCAACTAGGACTTTCCATACCCCTTTCACCACTTGGATCAGTGCAAAAGACTTCCCTAGACATTCTGCAAAAAGTCATTTTATTAGCTAGATTTTTCCAAGCTACTGGATCTCCCTTATTCCCCCTCAAGAGGATAGATTGGATTTAGGGAAATAGAGATCTATCTAGGTCAATATTGAAACATGGAAGTTTAATTAGCATTTAATTAATTTTTCATTAATTTACCATTTCCTTCCCTATTTGAGGTAAATGGGTACTTTTCCTTATAGATTGCCTGTTTCCTTAACTTTCTCATTCTATTGCCTACCCTACACATACACCCTTATGCTATTTCTTAGAAGTATTAGTTTTACTTTGGAGCTCTCCAAACCCTCATCATCCTAGAATGATGAGATAGAGTCTTATTGCAAGTACCTTATCAGAAATCAATTAAAAGATGTTTCTAAAAGGCCTTCTCATTGTAGTCTCAGTACTTACTAGAACACTGACCCTTTGTCATACAAGGTACTGAGCACAGACACAAAATATCAGACAGTAGAAGGGGAATATAGATATACACTTTTGTTGAGGTCTAGATTTGGGGTACCTAAATGAAATTAGGGTTTAGTTGAGGTCTAGTGGCAGGTTTGGGGTACAGGGAGTCAAGCAGAGCTCCCCTGTAAGCCCCCCTGGATTTGGTGCAAGGATACTGCGGTAAATGAGATCTAGTAATGGCGGGAGTCCCCAATAAAAGCATTTATTGGTCTGAGAGCTAGATTGATAAAAGAGTTATTTTGGGGTTTGGAAGTAAGGAGATAGGTGAAGGTAGAGATAAGGAGGGCACCGGACAGAGGGTCCAGTGGACAGAAGGTCCAGTGGACAGAGGGTCCTCACATGGCTAGCATGTTTGGAATCTCTGCAAAGATGGCATTCCCAGCGTGGCCCTTTTATAATAGGAGACTTAGCTCGAGGAGCTTTTGGGTGTAGCCCCAAAGTTGGCTCAGATCCAGATGGGGCTGGGACAAATCTGGATCTTCTATTGGAATTCAAAGGGACCAGGATTTGTGAGTCAAAGGGTAATTACATTAACTAGAGGGATTTGGGAATCAAAGATAGGAATCTTTCCCACATCACTTTCTCCACTTTTTTTCCCTCTATCAATTAGAATACTATGAAAATCTCTAGGAATATAACCACTTCAGGGAAATTTCTTCTCAGGAAACACAATAAATGGAGCAGAGTCCTCCCCTTATTTTAGAGACTTTTAAAAATATATAAATTATCTCAAGGAACAGAAGTCCTTCCTTTTTTTTTAAATGTCCATACCATTCCTGTATGCTCCTGATGGTAGCACAACATAGATGATCATCACTGTCCTTATTACATCAACTCCTAGTGCTTGTAACACAATACTACCATTTACCATCTTTACACAACTCCCAAACTACCATATTCTTTGTCCTGGTGACACTCACTTCTAAACCAGACATTTTTTAACTCCAGACATTTTCTCTAGCTATTTCCTATGTCTCATGGGAAGTTCTTGCTCCTCATTTCTACTTACTGGCTTCCATCAAGTCCCAACTAAAATCTCTGTTTCTTTAGGAAGCCTTTCCCAATCCCTCCTAATTCTACTGCCTTTTCTCTGTTATTTGCTATCCGGTATATAGTTTACCTGCACACATTTGTTTTCATTTTGTCTCCCCTATTAAATTAATAGCTCCTTAAGAGGAAGTGTTGAGGTCAGGAACCAAATGTTGAGGTGTAGACCACAGGTTGAGGTCTACATTTGAGGTACCTAAATGAAATTAGGGTTTAGTTAAGGTCTAGTGACAGGTTTGGGGTACAGGGAGTCAAACAGAGTTCCCCTGCAACCCCTTGGATTCGGCACAAGGATACGGCGGTAAATGAGGTCTAGAAGCGGCACGGAATTCCCAATAAAAGCATTTATTGGCCCGGAGAGCTAGATTGATAAAAGAGGTTTATTGCTGAGTTTAGAAGTAGGAGATAGGTGAAGGTAGAGATAAGGAGGGCACTGGACAGAGGGTCCAGTGGACAGAGGGTCCTCACATGGCGACCATGTTTGGAATCTCTTCAAAGAGGGGTTCCCAGTGTGGTCCTTTTAAGTCGGAGACTTAGCTTGAGGGGCTTTGGGGTGTAGCCCCAAAGTTGGCTCAGATCCAGGTGGGGCTGGGACAGGTCCCCATCTTCTATTGGAATTCAAAGGGACCAGGATTTGTGAGTCAAAGGGTAATTTACATTAGCTAGGGGGGTTGGGAATCAAAGATTGGAATCTTTCCCGCATCAGAAGGGTTGTCTTTTGTATTTGTATTCCCACAATTTAGCACAGTACCTGACACATACAGACTAGGCATCTAATAAATGCTTATTGACTGACATCACTACTACTGATAGTTTGACAAACTTGGGAAACATTTAAGGTAAATCCCCCTCTAGTCTTCCATATTTAAAATGGTCATTTATACTCAGAGAGTTCCCTAATTAATAACTAAGCTTTGCCAGGTCAATGAGTATTCACATTTTCCTTGATGCATGACTTTGCCTTTGTTCTTCTCAATTATCTGTCTCTAATCTCCCAGTGCCTTATACAGTGTTTCAGTAATAAACACTGCAGCTATCACAGTACTTTACACATGGTAGACTTTAGATAAATATATGTTGATGTGTTGGCAGGAAGGAAAGGGAAGCACTATTAAAGTCTGCTTTAGGATAAAATAATTGGGTTTACAAATATCCAGTTCTCTGGCATAGAATGCCCACTAATTAGTGTTGGTTTTGCTACAGGTAGACTCTTAAGGGGAAATGGTTAATTTTAACACCCTTGTATAAATTATTTGTCTTTATTATTTAAAATTGAACACAAAATCTATAGCAAAAGTTTTTTAAATACTATTAAGCAAACTTGTTCCTCCAACCATACTTAGTTTTGTAATCCTCTTACTTTTTATTTAAATGTATTTCAAGAGCTCAAAATTATAGTCTATTTATTTCTTAAAGATTTCATTCCACACAATAAACCCTCAACAAATATTTATTTCTGGATGAGAAGAATTATCAAAGCCTACTTTGGGCTATAGCCATTGGATTAAAAATAATAGAGTTGAATAGGAGGCAGATCAGCCAATAAAAATCCACATTTCACTTATTCTGTTCCCTTTTATTTCTTCTCTGCCTTTACCACCAGCATAACCTCTCTTTATATTTATTATACTGTGGTCTCTTTGAAATATATAAACCGGTTCTAATTACAAATTGACTTAGATTTTACCCAGTACTATAACTGAACTCAAAAAAAAAAGTATCTCTGAGGTAAGGCCAAAAACACTATTACTTACTTCAGCAATTCTTTTAGCATATATATAATTCCTATCAAGAGAAGTAATAACAGAAATCTTAAAGCATATCTAAGAAAGGGCTGTTCCCCAATAGATATATCCTATATATACCCAAAAGAAGATCCAACATCATAACAGTTGAAGAACTTGCCAACATATCTCAAGTACATTTGGTGAGAATCAGATGTTCAAAATAGGATCCAAATTAACCATTTCATCTAGTTTCTAAAGCAAGAAACAAAAGTCTTTCATTGGGAAATTAAATCCTAGATCGAGACTCTGTTAATAGCTACATAGCTCCAGTTTGTTTTTTTTTTTTTAATAGTTGAATGACCTCACTTTCAAGCCAAATGAAAAATGAAGCAGCTCATTGCACTGACTATTTAGCATTATGAGGTGGTGCTGAAAGATTAAACCAGAAGATGGTTTGTTTTAAAAGGTATGTAAAATCCCAGCACTTTAGACATTCCTGCAGCTATACTAATCATTGGTAATAATTCCTTACAATAGTCTTTTGCAGAGTTGTTTTTTTTTTTAATCTAAGTACCTGTCATTTATTTCACACCCATTTTGTTGGGAAAATGAAAACACAATTTAAGCCAGAGATCTCATGGTGCAGGGAGATGCCAGGTGGAGCTCTAACCCTTTTAGCTACACAATACTTAGGGGATTAGTAAATCCATTGTTTGAACTCCCAACTACAGAATCTCTTCCTAAGAATAAATTTAACTGAGTCCACTTTAAAATATTAACTTGAGTAAAATATTCACTAATTTTAAGATGATTTTATTAAAGGAAATCATGGAGTTAGATAACTTACTAAGGAAAGCAGTGTAGTATGATGGAAAGAGCCATGAATCACAAGTCACAAGACCTTGATTCTAGAGCACATTTTCTCTCTCTCTCTCTCTCTCTCACACACACACACACACACACACACACACACACGAGAGAGAGAGAGAGAGAGAGAGAGAGAGAGAGAGAGAGAGAGAGAGAATTAGGTCTAGAAAACTTCAAAAAATACAAAAACCAGCTTTATACAAGAATTGACCTTTGATTTAACCACTGATGGGTACTGGTGCCCAATTCTTGTTTGACAATAAGAGCCAAGTTAAAACGATTTCACACCTATTCCAAAAGTTATGCAATCTATCCAGTACCAGAGGATAACCTGAGAAAATACCATATTCCTTATGGTTCTCAGGAAGCTAGTTACCTCTGATTCCCAAATCCTCCCCTTTTGTAAGTAGCAATACTTATTAGTCTGGGGATAAATGGTAGTGTAGATTTATCCAGTTAGACTTTTATAGTTCATGTTTCTGCCCTCAAAAAGATTCCACCTTCTTTCCTTCACTACTGAGTTTCATTGGAACTCAATTACATAAGCATGGCATAATGGAGTTGACCTCACAAGCATGATTTAACTAGACAGATAAATAGATAATTAGATATGTGATAAAAATGTGTGTGTATGCACATACACATGCATACACAAGAGAGTTCTTTACTCATAATCATTGACTCAAAAGGATATCAAAAGATATATGATAAATATGTGTGTATGTCACATATACGTGCATATATGAGAGTTCTTTACTCATAATCATTGACTCAAAAGGAAACATAAGATCAAACATCCTAATGCCAAAACTATATGCACACTTAATTCTCCAAAGTTCCAACAACAGACTTCAAAAACTTATAGTTGATCTCCCAGATAAAAGCTCCCCTGGGAGTTATCAGGTATTCTCCAAAATATTCAGCTTACAGTCAAATCTCCAGGAGAATCAATAACTATCAAATGCAATTTTCATAACCCCAGAATATCTTCCCACTGCTTTTCCTCACTCACTATTCTATTGCTGGCAGTACCTCAGTAACTAATGTCCCTATTTTATTTAATACTTTAACATCATCAATAAACAATTAAATTCAAAAAGATTTTACAAAAAATATTTTCTGAAAATATGTAGAAAGAATCAAAGTACAAAATATCCATCTTCCCCCAAATAGATCACACTCTTCTTTCTACTACCTTAATCTCTAGAAAGAGTAGGCTCCAATAGATGCAGAAAAAGCATTTGATAAAATCCAACTTCCATTCCTATTAAAAAACACTTGAGAGTATAGGAATAAATGGGCTTTTCCTTAAAATAATCAGTAGCATTTATTTAAAACCAGCAGTAAGCATCATATGTAATGGGGAAAAACTGCAACCATTCCCAATAAGATCAGGAATGAAACAAGGTTGCCCACTATCACCATTACTATTTAATATTGTATTAGAAATGCTAGCTTTGGCAATAAGAGCTGAGAAAGAGATTAAAGGAATAAGAATAGGCAATGAGGAAACCAAATTATCACTCTTTGCTGATGATATGATGGTATACTTAGAGAACCCCAGAGATTCTACTAAAAAGTTATTAGAAATAATCCACAACTTTAGCAGAGTTGCTGGTTATAAAATAAACCCACATAAGTCATCAGCATTCTTCTATATCACTAACAAAATCCAACAGTCAGAGTTACAAAGAGAAATTCCATTTAAAGTAACTACTGTTAGTATAAAATATTTAGGAATCTGATCTGCCAAGGGAAAATCAGAAACTTTATGAGCAAAACTACACAGCACTTTCCACACAAATTAAGTCTGATCTAACCAACTGGAAAAATATTAAATGCTCTTGGATTGGGCGAGCAAATATAATAAAGATGACAATACTACTTAAACTAATCTATTTATTTAGTGCTATACCAATCAGACTTCCCAAAAACTATTTTGATGACCTAGAAAAAATAACAACAAAGTTCATATGGAAAAACAAAAGGTCAAGAATTTCAAGGTGGCCTAGCTGTACCAGAACTAAAATTATATTATAAGGCAGTGGTTACTAAAACCATCTGGTATTGGCTAAGAAATAGACTAGTTGATCAATGGAATAGATTATGTTCAAAGGACAAAACAGCCAATAATTTTAATTATCTAGTATTTGACAAACTCAAAGACCTCAGTTTTGGGGATAAGAATGCATTATTTGACAAAAATTGCTGGGAAAATTGGAAATTAGTATGGCAGAAACTAGGCATTGACCCACACTTAACACTGTATACCAAGATAAGGTCAAAATGGGTTCAATGATCTAGGCATAAAGAATGAGATCATAAATAAATTGGAAGAGCATAGGATAGTTTACCTCTCAGACCTGTGGAAGAGGAAGGAATTTATGACCAAAGAAGAACTAGAGATCATTATTAACTACAAAATAGAAAATTTTGATTATTTCAAATTGGAAAGTTTTTGTACAAACAAAACTAATGCAGGCAAGATTAGAAGGGAAACAATAAACTGGGAAAACATTTTTACAGTCAAAGGTTCTGATAAAGGACTCATTTCCAAAATATATAGAGAATTGACTCTAATTTATACGAAATCAAGCCATTCTCCAATTGATAAATGGTCAAAGGATATGAACAGACAATTTTCAGATGATGAGATTAAAACTGTTACCACTAGTGTTCCAAATCACTATTGATCAGAGAAATTCAAATTAAGACAACTCTGAGATACCACTACACACCTGTCAGATTGGCCAGAATTACAAGGAAAAATAACATGGAATGTTGGAGGGGATGTGGGAAAACAGGGATACTGATACATTGTTGGTGGAATTGTGAACACATCTAGCCATTCTGGAGAGCAATTTAGAACTATGTCCAAAAAGTTATCAAACTGTTCATACCCTTTGATCCAGCAGTGTTTCTACTGGGCTTATACCCCAAAGAGATACTAAAGAAGGGAAAAGGACCTGTATGTGCCAAAATGTTTGTGGCAGCCCTGTTTGTAGTGGCCAGAAGCTGGAAACTGGGGATGCCCTTTGAGAATGGTTATAAATTTGTATATAATTTTGGAATATTGTTCTGTGAAATGACCAGCAGGAAAATACAGAAAGGATTGCAGACTTATTTAATTGATGCTAGTAAATAGCAGAACCAGGAATCATTATATACCTCAACAAATACGTGAGGATTATTTGATGGAAGCAAAAAAGAAAGAACACTTTGTTTTCATTTTTTTTTTCCCGGATTTTAACCCAAACCCTACTCCCCAAAAGAGAAGCCTAAAATATTGTAAAATCTCTTTTCCCTTTTAAATTATACTCTTCCATCTGGGAGGAAAAAAGGGAAAATGGAACAAAGTTCAAAATAATTTAAAAAATTATCAGGTTCTGTAATAAAAGTTATTTAAAAAAAAGCTTTTAAAATTGTAGCAAAAAAAAAAAAAGAGTAGGCTCAAATTTAAAGCAGTTGTTACTCAACATTCATCCCACCAAGTTCATTTATGGATATGGCATTGCCACTGAATAAGTTACTCCCTTATCTGCAGGATATAATGTTTCAATGTCTAGGTAGAGTCACTCTTGATCTAGATTGATGTTGCTTTGGCTCTTCACCTAGATTAGGTACAAAAGCCAGAATCGCTCAGCCAGGAACTCCTGTTCCTGAACCTCTGGTGGTTTTCTGATTTTTTGAGAGTCACAAGATCACATCCTGGTCTACATCTTGATATTTACTAACCTCAGAAAGAACAAATGTAAAAAAATAAATAAATAAACAGATGCCATGTGGTCACATGTTGGACCAATGATAAGAATACAGCAACAAAAACAATCACCTCTTGCTAGACCCAGAAGTTTATAACAATTTCCCTTCCTCACTAGTCACCAAAGAAGAGACCTGAAATTTCTCTACTTGAGATTTTTCTATGAATTCTCTCTTCCAACTCAGCAGCCAATTAAAAGACTCCCCCCACCCCCATAAACAGACAGGAGACATTCATAGAATACTTGTGCATGCTCTGAGTAGAGGATCTGCTTATATTATACATGTCGTATTATGTATCATTGTGTACTTTCAAAAGTAGGCTCATCAAGCTGTCCATATGGGTTAACAATGTTCAAAGTTTTTTCAACTTACTCCAAAGTCTCACTACACATATGATCATTTACTTAACTGTCATTAATATTTTTATCCCTTCTTTTGCTGTTTTTATTTTTAATAATATAATTATTGTGTTGATAGCCTCTTATGAAAACATTATACCAAATCAATTGATCAATGAACTAGATAAAGTGTGCAAAAGCCAAAAGCAATCAAACATGGTAACATAATATTTAATAAATCTATGGACACTAATTGCTAGAGTAAATCTTTAATACAAGATAAACCTGCTAGAAACATTAGAAGGCAGCTTGGGAAAAAAATAGGTTTAGACCAATATTTTGTACCATATACCATAATAAACTCTCAGTGAAGAATATTTCCCACATGTAAAAGTTTATAACATAAACAAATTAGTTAAGGCAAGAAAATGCTCTTAACAACTACAAATAAAAGGAGGATTCTTGACCAAACAGGGGAGAAAGAAAGCCCAACTTTTATGATGTAAAAATGAAAGGTTTTTTTTCACAAGCAGAATCAATGCAATTAAAAGAAAAAGAAAATAATTGAAAGGGAAAATATTGCTGCAAATATCTCACACAAATGTCTGCTATCCAAAATGTAGAGGGAATTGATGCAAATATGTAAGAACCAGAATCATTCATAAATAGATCAATGGTCAAAGGACACAGTTTTCAATTGAAGGATACTAGCCTGAAACTCTTAACACCAATAAGAAAAACACAAATTAAAACAAGTCTAAGGTTTTATCTTACCACCATCAAATTGTCAAAGATGACCAATTTTTTTTTAAAAAGGAAAAGGAAAATGAGTTGATGGAGGGATCGCAAAAAGACATGCATACTAATGCACTTTTGATGGAACTTTGAATTGATCCAGCCATTCCAGAAAACAATTTAGAACTAGAATCAAAAAATCATTAAACTGTGACCTTTTGACCCAATAATGACACTATCAGATATATATCCCAAAGAAAAAAGAAAAAGGATTCTTTAATCCTTATGTGCAGAAATATTTATAACAGCACTTTTTATTATATCAAAGAACTAGAAATAAAGTGGGTGGCTATAAATTGAAAATTTGATTAACAAATTATGTAATATTCACATAATGGATTAGTATTACAGTGTAAGAAAGTGATGAAGAGGATATATTTAGAGAAATCTTGGAAGAAGTTTGTAAACTGATATAGAGTGAAGATATTGTGGAAGATTGTGGACCACTCTGAGTAGAACCCAGGGAATATTTTACAAAAATGAATACAACCTTATCAGGGAAAACAAGCTTTGAATGATTCAGAAACTCTGATCAATGCCAGAACCAATCAGATTTTAGAGCATCAATGATGAAGCATGCTATTCATCTCCTGAAAGTGAGATGATAGAAGTGTAGAGACATATTTCTAACATGGCCAATGTAGGGGTTGTTGGGTTGTTTGTTTGTTTGTTTTGCTTGACTATTTTTATTCACTATGAAGGAGCATTTTCTTCCCCAGGATGGGATGGGAAAGGAGGGAAGGAATAAGCATTTATTAAGTATCTATTATGTGTCAGGAACATAACTGCCTTATACATCTGGGACATCTGATACATCAACCTTGGGAGACAAGTACTTTTCTCAATTTTACAGATAAGAAAACTGAAACAGGCCAAGGTTAAGTGACTTGCCCAAGATCACATAGCCAATAAAATAGCTAAGACCATATTTGAACTCAGGTTGTCCTGACTCCAAGCCCAGAGCTTTATCCACTACTCCATTTAATTGCACAATATAATTGGAAGAGAAAAGAACGTTCATGATAATGATGCAAAAAAAAAAAACCAAGAAAAGTGTCATTGAAATATTTTTAATGCACAGAAGAGAAAAGAAGGAAGTTTAGAGATAGATACAATCAGGAAAGCTTTGAAACTGTTGAATTTATTATAAACTTTTAAAAAAAGTTGTAATAGAAATTATTGATTTCATATGCAAGCCTTTTTTCCATTTTAATATTTAGGAATGCCTATATTCATCAAATTCAGAATCACAAAAAAATAAAGAATTTAAGTAATCAAATAAAATTATAGAGTTGGACTGGAAAGTCCCCATACCTCTAACCCTGATAATCCAAAAATCAATAAATGATAAATACTAATTCTATGATGGCCAAGGTCACAATGTTTATGTTCATCTAGTATCTTGAAAAGCAACATACTTTAAATATATTCCTTAAATAATCCATATAATTTATGTAATACATGTGTATACATGTTTGCATTTACATGTATTCTCACTTGACTTTAGATGAAAGGCTATAAAAAAAAATAGTATCTTCCTTTTACCAAGCAAGATCCTCCTCACTTGGCTGTCCATTTAACCAAGTGAACCAAAAGGCTAATGCTTTTCACATGTAACATTGCCCACTTCACAGTCACAGCAAGTTCTTCCAAAGAGTCATAGTTTGCTTCCCAAATACCTTCTAATCAACTTTCATTTTTTTCCTCAAGATCTACTTGTTGCTGTTGTTATTATTGAGTCATTTCAGTCATGTCCGATTTTTTTATTTTAAGAATCTACTTATTCTTAATGAAAATAAGCTGATATAATAAAGTCATCAGAAATATCTGAGCACATAATCAGCACAATTTTCAAAGTCTTTGCTGGTGTTAGGAATCAACCTATTCATTTACAAATAATTTTTTTAAATGGTCATGACTTTCTCCACTCTAACTTCAAAATGGATTTTTCAGTTTTCATATTTTTTTCTGTTCTTGTTCATTCTTTGTTTCTTCATCTTTAGATTTGATTTTTGCAACAACAGTTTAGGCTGAGTCTTGGAATATGCTGAAACAACCCAATATGGGTTATCCTTAGATTCCCTCACATGCCATAAAATGGCCTTTTAAGAGTTATTGCTATGAGTTTTATCCAGAGAAATATTTTTCACTATTTATGATGACAAGTTTCTTTCATGGGTTCTAACTCCACCACCATGAACTGAGCCTACCACAGAGGGCTCAAGTTTGTGAGACTTTAGAGGACTCATTTATCCTTTTTCAGGTCTTTCTTTCCTTGTGCTTCAAGTTTCCACAGTCCCATTACTTGAAGAAGTCAAATTTTTTTCCTTTATTTTGGGATGCCAGAAACCATTGCTGTGTGATCCTTAGTATTGGTCCATATCCACAATATGCTGGTCTTGTTTCAGACATTCCATCACTAGGAAGCTATCTTTGTCAAGCATTTTGCCTGAGAGTCTCTAGTCACCACAAAAATCACACTTAATTTGGTGACGATCACAAGGTTGAAAAGATCTGAAATCTTGAAGGGAAGCCTCCATCTTCACAAAATCCCAATTTTATTATCATAATCAAATGGGCATCTGAAGATTTCAGACCTAGGGCAGAAACTGTTTTATTGCCATGCTACAGAATGATTTCATGAGAATTGGGAATTTTTTTTCCTGACAGGATTTCAGCAGTGTCTCTGATACCATTTGGGATTTTCTTGGCAAAGTTATTGGCATGGTTTGCCATTTCCTTCTCCAACTTATCTGACAGAAGAAAAAACTGAAGCAAAAAAAGTCAATGACTTGGCTTGGCAGTAAGTGTCTAGAGTCAGATTTGAACTCAGGTCTTCCTGATTCTAGATCTAGATCTAGAGCCACTTAGTGGCTAGTGCTCTAGCTACTGTACAACCTAACTGTCCCTAAGTTCTACAAACAGAATATGGAAACAAGATCCAGAATCAGAGTGCATGGCACCATACTATAAAAAGAGTGAGGAACACTGGTACTCAAAAAGACCTAGATTTGGCACAAGAGGCTCAGAATGACAAGGGGTCATTTTTAAGCTCTATTGGAAGAAAAAAAGGGTCGAAGAGGGGATAATACCTTTGCTTTGTGTGAATGGAAGATGATGAAGCAGCAAGGCATCCTGAGGGACAGATAAAAGTCAGCATGTCCCAGACAAGTTAAACTGCTTCCACTACCTCGACCTCCATCTCCTCTCCATCTTAGAAGGAATCAGGCCAGGATCCAGAACCCAAGAGCCTTGGGAATAGCAATGCTTCTAGCCTCATGTTCACAGCTATCACCCCATGGAGATGGTCCTACAGATGTTACAACTGCATTGAAGATACAGAATAGAAAGCTCTTGTCACCTTGGAACTGTCAATAGATCAACATTAGAAACTGATACAATTGTTATCAAAAAAGTAAAAGTTTAAAAGAGGCATTACCATCTATTTTACTGATATACTCTAAGGACTATGGAGCCTTTCTAGCTGACTTACAGAAAAGAAAAATAACACTTCTATATGGGTCGTTTTCATTAGGATGTGAAATCCTTGAGATCAGGAACTTCCTTACTTTTCTATTTGTATCACCACTATTTAGTTGATGTTTTGAACTAGTGAGTTTACTCATAATTTACTTATTCATTTATCCATAGTAACTGTCAACAGAAAGAAAAGAGCTACTCAGTTCATCTTTTGATTATCTTTTCTCTGCCACAGAGAATTATCTTCATACTGGAAATTATAGAAGAAAAATGATGATCACAAAACCAGTACTTAAGTTATATTGAGTAAATGAAGAGACAGCAAGAGAGGCCTTTGTGATCTTGATGAATTCAAGTCACCTGGCCCAAATAAATTACATCTTCAGACACTTAAGAACCTGGCATAAGTGATAGATACCTGAGTAACTCTCAATGATATATGAAAAGTTCTAGAATATAGAAAAGGTACCAAAAAATTAGAGAAGTGTATTGTTCTTACTTTTATATAAGGAAATGGAATATAGTGTGAAAACTATAGACGAGGAGCTTGATTTTAATTCTGGGAAAAATTCTAGAATGGATCATCATCAAAGAAACATTCAGAAAGGGAAAAGAATAGATCATGCCACAATAAATTTCCCCTTTTTTTGCAGGATTGCTTAATTTAGGAGAAAGAATGTTAGAGATATAGCTAGAGATATAATTATATTTTCACAAAATTTTTGATAAAAGTGTTTCATACCATTCCTGTGAAGAAAATAGAGACAATAATGACATAAGATATATGATAATATGAAAAATTATATATAATGATGATAATAATGGGTAAAGAATTAGTTGCACACTACCTTCAAAGAAAACTTAATAATGGTTCAAAGTCAGCATGGTAGAGTTCTACAGAAGAAAAGCTTAGGGTTCTGGGATTTCTGTATTCTGGTTAATGTTATTTTAATCTATATACAGTGGAAAACCAGAGAAGAGATATAATTCTAATGTTTCTTTGCCAGCAATTCTTTATCTCTAAAATATTAATTAGTATAAAAGCATAAGAGGCAAGACAGCATAATAGAAAAAGTATTAGATATGGAATCAACAGACTTGGATTTGAATACTATTTCAAACATTTATAAACTTTAGTGATCTCAAAAAGGTTAATTCTCCATATTTCTATTTTCTGTAAAATAGGGGTGACAGTATTTAGACTACTTAACAAGGTTTAATGTGAAGGATGTTTTTCAAGTCTTCAAGTGTCAGGTAAATGGAGTTTGTTATTTTCTTGTTAATTAGTAAGTAGTTGTGAATGCAGGTGCAAATGGGTATCAATGTGCTTTAGCTATTTCTTTATGAAGGAAGTTCTCTTTGAAATACATCTTCATGATTAATTCTGATGGACGTGGCCCTTTTCAGAGATGAGATGAGCCAAATCAGTTCCAATAGAGCAGTAATGAATTGAACCAGCTATACCCAGTGAAAGAACTCTGGGAGATGACTATGAACCACTATATAGAATTCCCAATCCCTCTATTTTTGTCTGCCTGCATTTTTTATTTCCTTCACAGTTTAATTGTACATTATTTCAAAGTCCGACTCTTTTTATACAGCAAAATAACTGTATGGACATATACATATATTATATTTAATTTATGGTTTAACATGTTTAACATATTGGTCAACCTTCCATCTGGGGGGAAGGGGTGGGAGGAAGGAAGGGAAAAATTGGAACAAAGAGTTTTGCAATTGTCAATGCTGAAAAATTACCCATGCATATATCTTGTAAATAAAAAGCTATAGTAATTTAAAAAAAAAAAAAAGAAATACATCTTCAAAGTTAATTGCTTTAGAAATGTCAGGACACCAGATATGTTACCTGAGAAGTAAATAACTCTTAGTTTAAAAGTTTTAGAACTTAAAGGAAGTAGGTATATTGATATACATGTAGATGCCATGCATATAGATAAATATAAATATCTGTGTGTTTGTTATACATACATAAGTATGTAGTGTGGGTATGTGTGTGTGTGTGTGTGTGTGTGTATGCATAGAGATAGAGAGATAGATGACCAGCAGATTGCTCTTTGAGTGCAAGATTATTGGTGAGGAAGTAGTTTTCATCCTCTGAATTTGAGGTGTTTGTCCTAAGGCATGGCCATTCTTCCCAGATTATACTTTCCTCTTTCCACCAAGTGGGTCCAGGAAGTATGATATGCCCTGGGCTCATGCTTCTACTCTATCCTCACTCTAAAGGCTGGAACTTTCCTGAGAAATTTGCCAGTCTAATCTACCTGAATCTGGCTTATTGATGACTAAATTGTTTCCAAACCAAAAAGCTATTTATTTTTCAGAGAGTCATGGTGGTGGATCGATGGCTACATGAGAGGGCCACATTTCACAAATGTATGGTAGTATGGTACTCAAATTTAATTGCTTTACTGACAGCCTTTCTGAGTGAGGTTTTTTTTTTCCAATCTCATTTTTGCCTTTGCATTCTCTATAAAGCCTAATACACCAGAAGTTTATCTGGAAAATCTAGAGTTCAAAAAGAACCAAACCCTAGACATCTGTATAGAATCTGCTGACCTAAATGTGTTCATAATTTAGGAAGTCTAATGATTTGAGCAAGACTAGAGAAACCAATAGACACCCAAATGTAACCTCAGATGACCCATAACCAACCCATTTTCACCCCCATTTAACTCCCAGTAATTCCTGTGAGTCATTTGTCATTTCTGTGCACCTTTCTCTGTCAGTCCATCTGGTGAACTGAGAGGTGAAAAGAAATTTGACCTCAGGGATAACCAGATGGGGCATCTGAGAGGGGTGTTTCCTAAAAACATGTCAGAATAGGTTATACATAAGCAGCTGAAAAAAGAGGCATTTTCTTTTAAGTGTTTTCAGAAAACAAACATTGAATTGCTGGCTGAATTTTGATTTTCTGCTAGTATTAAAGCTAAAGTTGTCATGGTTCCATTTGTTTTTTTAAAAATTCATTTTTATAGACTTATCCAATCCATTTCAATCTGGAAATTGGTGTAGAATTCTTGCACATTATCTTCTGTAAGTATTTTATTTTTGCCAAAATCCTAATTCAGTGAATGTTAGTTTAGTAAAAACTGATATTTTTCTAGTGCCATCTGTCAGAATAGTATTTTATGTGAAAGTTAGTAGTGGTTTATGGTAACAGAGAAAATATGGCATAGTGGAATTGAATGACATACAATAGAAAGGAAATATATTTATTTATTAAGTGCTTATTATATGTAAAGAACAGAGAATATAAATAGGAAAGTGATGTCTTGCTCTCAGAGAGATCGCATTCCTGGAGAAGACAGCACTTTAAAGAAACTTCAGTTCCCTTTAAATAGAAAGGTCTGCTGGCACTTAAGATTAAACAGAAAAGGCGATGGAGCATATGGCTAACCTCCAAAGACCTTGAGAAAAAATGGAAGAAGAGATAGTCCTCTTCAAGACAAGAACAGATCCAAGGGAAAAAGGGAAGTAGAACTCTAAGATACCTTCAGCAGAAATGAGGATGGAGTACAACATATTCCTGAAAGTATAGGACCCTGGGCAAATGACTTAACCTTTGGACATCATGTTTCCCTTATACTCTAAGTTACAGAGTAACATGCTCTATATTAGTATAAGGACTTCTCTGTGTTATTGAAATCATAAGTTCAAGGGAGAAAAAATTTGTAATATTCAATCATAACTAGGGTAGGGTAATGGAATTTTCTCTAGAGCACAAAATTTAGAGGGTACTCACAGCTCTTATACTCCTTTAGCAAATAAAAATTATTTGGCTTAGCATCTATTTGTCAAGAAAAATCTTTCCAAGCTCTAAACAATATTGATGCCTCACCCAGTATCATCTTTCCCATAGCATCCTGACATCTCCATTTCTCAAGCATAGGGCAGTACTCTGAGCCCTCTCCCCAAATAGTCCTTCAGTCCCAAATTCTAAGATTTCTTATGGTTACTTAACATCCTGGCATATTGGTTAATGAGTATATAACCTCAGGGCTGATAGGACACTGAAAAGCTGGTAGATTATGCAAAATGGTGAAAGACATTCCATCTACACTAGACAACAGAGGCTATGAAAGCCCCAGAGACTACTTCTGTGATACTCAAGACACATGCTCTGGTTTACAACCACTGTAGAATATTTACATTTGGTCTCCATAACTCTGTGGATCTCACTGTACCAAGAAACCCCATTGGATCTGAAGACATCAGGAGTCCACAGAGGTTTCAATGTTTTCTCTGATACTTTTTACCTAAAAAAAAACTTTGGGAAGACATTTAAATTCTGTGGGCCTCGGTTTTCTCACCTATATAATAAAGGGTAAAATTATATGACCTCTAAGGTTTGTACCAGTTCTAAATCTAGGGTTCTGCAATCTTCTTTACTAAAGATAATCTTGAGTCATAATCAGCTAGTCTTTTTTTTTAATAGCCTTTTTCTGATAAAGGACTCATTTCCAAAATATATAGAGAATTGACTCTAATTTATAAGAAATCAAGCCATTCTCCAATTGATAAATGGTCAAAGGATATGAACAGACAATTTTCAGATGATGAAATTAAAACTATTACTACTCATATGAAAGTGTTCCAAATCACTACTGATCAGAGAAATGCAAATTAAGACAACTCTGAGATACCACTATACACCTGTCAGATTAGCCAGAATGACAGGGAAAGATGATGCAGAATGTTGGAGGGGATGTGGGAAAACAGGGATACTGATACATTGTTGGTGGAATTATGAATACATCCAGCCATTCTGGAGAGCAATTTGGAACTATGCCCAAAAAGTTATCAAACTGTGCATACCCTTTGATCCAGAGTGTCTCTCGGGCTTAACCCCAAAGAGATACTGAAAAGGGAAAGGACCTGTATGTCCAAAATTTTGTGGCGCCCTGTTAGTGGCCAGAAGCTGGAAAATAATGGATGCCCATCAATTGGAGAATGGTTGGAGTAAATTGTGGTATATGAATGTTAGGAATATTATTTTCTGTGAAATGACCACAGGACAAGTACAGAGAGGATTGGTGAGCTTACATGAACTGATGCTGGCGAAATGGAGAACCAAAATCATTATATACCCAACAACGATACTGTATGAGGATGTATTCTGATGGAAGTGGATTTCTTCAACAAAAACAAGATCTAACTTAGTTTCAATTGATCAAGGATGGACAGAAGCAGCTACCCCAAAGAAAGAACACTAGGGAATAATTAAACTGTTGTATTTTGTTCTTCTTCCCAGGTTATTTATACCTTCAAATCAATTTTCCCTGAGCATAAGAAAACTGTTGGTTTGCACACATAGTATCCAAATCTACTTAATCTATTTAACATGTATAGGACGCTTGCCATCTTGGGGAGAGGGTGGAGGGAGGAAAAAATCGGACAAGATCAAAGGATAATGTTGTAAAAAATTACCCTCATGGGTTCTTAATAAAAGTTATTTAATAAAAAAAAATTTAATACCTTTTATTTACAGGTTATATGTATGGTAACTTTGCATTAACAATTCCAAATCTTTGTTAATTTTCCCCTCCTTCCCCCCTCCCAGATAGGATGACCATAATTTAAATATATTAAAATAAATTAGATACACAAAAGTATAACATGCCAAACCATTATTTTGTTGTACAAAAAGAATCATTCAAATATTGTACAATTAGCCTGTGAAGGAAATCCAAAATGCAGGTGGGAAAAATATAGGGATTGAATTCAATGTAATGGTTTTAGTCATCTCCCAAGTCCTTTCACTGGGGAAGCTGTTCATTAATTACTGTCCATTGGAACTATTTGTTATCATTGCTGAGAATGGCCAAGGTCCATAAAGGATATCATTAATTGGGAATATATAATGATCTCTTGGCCCTGCTTATTTCATCAGTCAGTTCATTAAGTCTCTCAGGCCTTTCTGAAATCATCCTCTTATTTCACAGAACAATAATATTCCATAATATTATATACCACAATTTATTCCCATTCTCCAATTATGGCATCCATTAGTTTCAGTTTCTGGCCACTACAAAGAGGGTTGCCACAAGATTCTTCACATACAGGTCCCTTTCCTTCTTTATGACCTCTTTGGTATATAACCCAGTATAACACTGCTGGATTTATCAAATTTGAAACGGCATAGTTCCAAATTGTTCCAAATGGTTGGATGTATTCATAATTCCAAACAATGTATTAGTGCCCTGTTTTCCCATATCCCTTCAACATTCCAATCTTTCCTTCATTCTAGATCGACAGGTGTGTGGATAACCAGCTAGTCTTGAAGAAAGTAGGGACACATTCAGGGGGAGAAGGGAGAAAACAAAAGATATATGGCCAACAAAAGGGAGAATGTAAAATAAATAGATTATCCAATAATACATGAAAAATATCCCAAAATTAAAGGCTATTAAATAAAAAAAATTTTTAAAAATTAAAAAAAAATCCCCAAATCAACAAGCTTTTATTAAGTGCTTGTTATGTATCACTTAAGTTATCCACTATTCTCCTGATTTGAGAGAGCATTTCACTACTTCGATTAATATGCTTGCCAGATTAATAGAAAATCTTCATTCTAAATTATGCCTTGTCATTTAGAATGCTTGAATGTGTCCTTGAGTGATAAATTTATCTTTCTCATGAATTACAGCATAATTTTTAGAATAGATCATTATAGTACTTCCAACTGAAAAGTTTTATGAATTAATTTTATAAATCTTCAGAGTTCATCATAAGAATAGGTCAGTAGAGAGAGAACAGGAGGATAGTGCAGGGAAATAAAAAAGGAGAAGGCTATACCTTCCCCTTTCAAAAGAAAAAGAATCAAGAACAATAATTAAAATCAATATTTGTGGCTTAACAACTGCCAGAAAGCCAAGCACCTTAATTACATATAGTCATATTAGTGGAAACATTGAATAGAGTCCCATTTATTGGTATCAGTATTCCAGGGATTGTTTAAATAAAAACTGTCTCTCAGATAATTGACATGCCTTTCATTACAACTTTCAAAGCTCAAGGTGGAAATTAGGCAAAGACAGGAGACATTTCCAGAAACAAGCATTTAAATGTCCATTGCCAAAATGAAGGAGCAGCAGCTATCTGGCAGCACCCATCAGCAGTAAAATGGACAGCTACACAAAGCTCAGCCCAGAAATTATATACATAAATATATAAATGTCTTCTTTCATAACATGACTAATATAAAAGTATGATTTGAATGTTTAACCTATAACAAATTGCTTTCTTTCTCAATGAAGAAGGTAAAGAAGGAGGAAGGGAGAGAATTTGGAAATCAAAGTTTTAAAAACAAATTTTAGAAATTTTTTGAGGGAAATAAAATACTAAGTATTCCAAATAACTAATTCAGAGTTTTTATATAAAATATATATAATATATACAGAGAAAGAGAGAGAGAGAGAGAGAGAGAGAATGAAAGAAAAAGAGAGAGGAAGAGGAAGAGGATCAAAGTCATGTGAGAACAGGATGAGATGCACTTGCTATAATTTAATATGCTACTAGAATGACATCAAGCATGCTTTCACTGAGTTTATATCATCTGAAATTACATCCTAATACTTTCATTCAATTATAAAAAACAGATATTGTATTCATTTTTGCAAAATTACATAGACTATTTCACATGAAGAAATATTATCAGGATAGCAATTTGACCCAGGATTATTTTCTATCTGAAACCCATAATTATGACAAGAAAAAAGTAATGATAACGATGATCGATCAATAATTGATGATGTACAAGCTGCATGGAACAAAAGTTTTTTTGAGATACACAAATATAGTAGAAGAAATCAAAAGGGTTTGCCAAAAAGTCCCAGGGATATAAAGAGCAATTCATTATAGATTCAGTGGTTATTCAATGAGCCATCCCAAAATGCCAAAACATTTACACTATTTTTACGAATTGTCATAAAACCTTTAACTTAATCCCTCATTCGTGGCTTAGTTGTGTGCTGCCAATATACAAAACAGAGCTAAGCTTAGTGAAAATGCTAGAGTATATAATGTCCACATGATAAAAATATTATCTATTTTAAATGAACCTCCACCACAATTATGCCTAAAAGAATTAATATAAAATAGGACATCTTGCAAGAAGATAGTTTAAGCAGGCTATGTTTGTTAGTCTTAAATTCAATGTTACCATTCCAGAATAGGCCTGAATAAGGCTATTATGTCACAGAGGGTGTCATTCCAAGACATCATATTAATCAATTGATGTACGTGGATATTCTTCCAAGGAAAAGCAAAATATCTTAATCTTTTCCCCAGAAATAGAAATTGCTTAAAGAGAAGAACACATTTGAGTCAAACGTATGTAATGTACATTTTTGAAACTTTAAAATGGATGACTGCTTTAGAAAGTATTTATATGAAAACCCATTTAAGGTTATTGAATGCATCATCTCAAGATAGTTACAGAAAGAGTCACATATCTCTTTAAAAAGAAATAAGGTAAAATACATGCTCTCAGATCATAAGATAAACAGGTTAAATTTTTTTAGAAATGTTTTTTGCTCAAATGAACCTCATTTTGCAGACTAATAGTGAAGAATGATCATGTATACACAAAATTTGTCTAATGTAACTAATAGGTTTATAAATCAGTGAAGACTGCAAGAAACAATAGAAACTGTGCAATATGTAACAAGTTGCAATAATTTAAGACTGCCAAATACCTAAGTAAGACACAATCTGATGGGCAGAATTACATATCAAAAACTTATCTTTTATAAATTATGAGATAATAAATTCCTAGGGCAAGTAGGTAGCAAAGTAGATATAGTGCTAGGCTTGGAAAAAGGAAGACCTGAGTTCAAATCTGATGCCAAACACTTACTAGATGTGTGGATGAGTCAACTAAGTTCAGGGTTTTCTCAGCTGTAAAATGGAGATGAGCAGTTAGGTGGCACAGTGGATAAAGTGCTGAGCATTAAGTCAGGTAAACTCACCTTCTTGAGTTCAAATCTGGCCTCAGACACTGACAAATCTCTGTCTATTCCTATAGGTATTTTGGGTTTAGTTAACAATTAGAAAATCCCATTTGGGATTCCCTGGGCAAAGATACTAGAGTGGTTTGCCATTTTCTTCTTCAACTCATGTGACAGATGAGGAAACTAAGGCAAACAGGGTTAAGTGACTTGCCCAGAATCACACAGTTAGTAAGTATCTACTGCCAGATGCAGTCCAAGAATGCCTGAAGCTTTGGGGGCCGCTATATTATTGGCTTATATTTATATTTCACTAAAGCCCATCAAATTCTTTTACTAACTTTTCTAGTCTATATCTTATGAATATTGTTTTTTTTTTTAACTTAAGGATAAAATTTATACTTATTCTTATTAGATTTGGCTCAGTGTCCTAACTTGCCAAGGATTTTTTGGATCTTGACCATCATCCAAGCTCTGTGTCATCATCAAATTTGTTAAGATTATGTTCTGTGCCTTTTTCAAAACTATTGACAAATATGTTCAATATCATAATCCCCAATGGAAGATTCCTAGGACACTATTAAAGTTGAGACTACTGTCCAACTTGACCTTGAACCACCAATCACTATCTTTTGGGTGCCATCATTCATAGACAGCTTCAGAAGAAAAAGAATATATCAGAAAAATAAGAGAAAGGCAAATATCAGAAAATGAAAAACTGATGAAGAGTATCAGATCTGTTTTGTTTGTTTGTTTGTTTGTTTTAACAAGGGTTTAACATACTGTTATCTCAAAGGAATAGAGTGACAATATCATGGTATTATGTATCAATTCAGAGGGACAGTATTACCATGTAGACTATGGAAGGCTATATGAATTATATGACAAAATGCCATTGTTTCTAATCCTTTAAATTATTGTGGGCCTTGTCCCTACGGTTTTTATCTCTAAGTTCACTTATACAACTCAAGTGTAATTGTTTAAGTTTTTCAGTGTAAACAATGGGGATGACCAGAAAATTTATTGGCCTGCTAAGTTTTTGTTAAAGCAGAACTCAGAGTAAAGTGCAGGAATCTAAAAGAAAGATACTTATATGTAAAAATGTCAAGAAAACTAAAGTGTACACCAAGCTGAGGCTTGAAATGCAGGCTAATAACAACAAAAGGAGCTTTTGTGTCTATGTTGAAGCAAGAAGTAGATCAAAGAAAAGATAGAGTTGCTTCTTTGGGTAGGTGGGACAAGAGAAGGCAGAAATGTTGTACTTGGACTTGGTTTTTGTTTTCTCTTACAAAAGGAATGATCTTCAGCATGTTGAGAATACAATGGAATGAAAATGATTTATACTAATTAGTGACATGTGTATATCTCCTTAAAGGATCTAAAACATTTTTCATAAATTGTCTTATTTGTTCCTCACAGCAACCCTGTAAGTTAAATATTATTACCATCCAATTTTATAAATGAGAAAAGTGAGGCTAAGAAAAGTTGTGACATTTTGGGTCAGAGTGCTAATAACTATAAGAGATAGGGTTGAAATATAAGCTTTTTCTAAATGCAATATTCTATTAATGAATGAATGAATGAATGGGTGAAAAAAACACACTTATTAAATGCTTACTATATGCAAAGCACTATGTTAAAGCCCTAAGAATGCAAATACAGAAGAAAGATAGTCCTGGCTTTTAGAGTTTAAGTCTAATGAGGGAAATAATGCATATGGAAGGTTTCATCTGCAAGTCAGATGCAAAGGTCCTGTGACACGGAGGGAACCTAAGCAAAGCAGAAAGTAAGTCCCCTTTTTTTAAGTTCCATTTTCATTGATAAAATCAGTTTTATTTAACAGTGCTAAGCACTTTAGGGGCAATAAGAATCTTCTTTCCAGGATTTTTAATAAATGTGGTCTTGGCACCTACAAGTGTTGGTACTAGACTGCATCTCTAGGGCCATGGTAGCTGTGGACATTGAGCTAGAAGCAATAGAATTCCAAATGCTCTTGAATTCAAATGCTCTTAAACTCAAGATCTTGGACTATTTCCATCAGGGTCTGAGGGATGACGGTATTCACAGTGGTAATGGTGATTGGTTGCCTACTTCATGATCCCTCCTACCTTTCCCTCAGATTGTCTTGCTGCTTCAATTAGGTTGTAGGTGTAGGTGGCAGTTGGTAGGAAAGACTGGCCCCTTTTTCCCACAGGAATTGCTTTCCTAGATGATTGCTGCAAGGGTTGAGACTGGATCTGGTGTATGAAGGACAATATTATTCCTAAGGCTCTTGAGTTCAAGGGTCAAGGAGAGATAGTAGTCAAGATAGTAGTGATAGTTTGCCACTGCCCTCCCTTTTCCCCCCTCAGGTCATTTAAACAAAAAGAGTTACAATTAAGGAATTGAGATGGACAAATATCCCATTATCAAGGTTCATCCTTCAAACTAAAGGCACAGGAGATGTTTGGTTTCTACAACACATTATTAAAATGAAGCCTTGGGAACAGCAATCTCCAAAGTGAAGGCTAACTACCCTCATGGGGTCATGGGTATGGAGGGATTAGGAGGGTGGGAAGATGAATCATATGTCAAATTTCTTGGATTAGCCAATCATGAGATTTTTCTCCAGTAAAGCCTACCATTTTCTTCACCTATTAGTACCCAATATTTCCCTCCTCTTCCCTTCAACAGATCTCTCACTATTACGCAAGATTCCAAATTGCTTCTAACTCAGGACAGTTATAATCTATTCACCATTGGTTGGTTGTTGTTCTTTGCTTCAAAGTGAACCAAAATGACATCACTGTTAGAATCAAATTACATTGTGTCTGATTGTGGCTGACCAGACCATACAAGCTCAAAGTGCTCTGCCACAGATCAGACACAAATAATTAATATGAATATTTTGGGTTGTTTCTCTAATTTTGTGCATCTCACATTTCTTCTGGGCTAATTCAATTCTGTTTGGCTTATAAAGTATAGCACCCTCTCTGATGAGGACACGCCATGCTAGGCAATCCTGTGCCAGTGTCTCCCATGTCATACAATTGACTCTAAAGTTCTTAAGAGAAACCTTGAGAGTTGTCCTTGCTTTTTCTGATCACCTTGTGAACACTTGTCCTGTGTGAGTTCTCCATAAAATAATTTTTTTGGCAAGCATATAGTTGGCATTCAAACAATGTGATCAACCCAATGGAATTGTGATTTCTGCAGTAGAGTTGGGATGGTTTGGAAGGTTCATTTGAGAAATGACCTCAGTGTGTGGTATCTTATCCTGCCAGATGAACTTTAGAATCTTCCTAAGACAATCCAAATGTAAGCAATTTAATTTCTTGGTAAGGCACTGCTATACTGTTTCAGAAGCATATAACTATGAGATCAGCAAAACAACTCTGTAGACCTTCAGTTTGATAGTCTAATACCTCTCCTCACTCAACTTTCTTTTAGAGCCTCCCAAACACTAAGCTAGCTCTGGTAATGCATGTGTCAATCTTATTATTAATACGGACATCCCTGAAAAGTAAACTTACAAGATAAGATAACTTATCTACAACATCCAAAACTTCACCATTTACTGTAAATGATGGTCCACATGTGGATGATGTGCTACTGGCTTGATAGAGGCTTATATTTTCTTGCTGTTAATTATTAAGCTAAAATTAGCACAAGCTGCAGAGAATCTATCTATACATTGTTGCATTGATCATTGATCATTGGAGAGAAATTCCAAATTGATGAAATTACAGATGTATTCAAATACTTGAAAGATTCATCTACTTGGTTTCAACATCTATAAATGTAATTGAATCCTTAAATTCATGAAATAAGCCTAAGGAAGAATATGATATATATATCTGGAAAAAATTATAGGACAAGAGATATCCAAAACATTACAAAAAAATGTACAGCATTCTATTTTCAAGTATTAGAGTAATAAAAAATATTCACTATAAAGTATTTATTTGATAAATGCAAGCAAAACAAAAAGCATCAAAAATGTTTCTCCACTCCTTCCTCTCAAGACTACATATGTCAACATTTTATCCAGAAGAAGATTTAATGCTTATCTCCTAACAAAATATTTAAGAGGGTTGTTGAAATTAAAGTGTTCCTTTCCAAAAAAAGACAAGTGGGGAAGTAGGGCAAAGATAGCTGAGTAAAAGCAGAAACTCACCCAACCTCTTTCCCAAACTGCTCCAAATTCCTTTAAATAATGAATCTAAACAAATTTTAGAGCATCAGAACACCCAAAAAGATGGAGTAGAATATTTCCTAGCTGAAGGCAACTTAGAAGCTAGTAGCTAGGTCTGTAACACCAGGGTGGGAGTCCAGCATACAATTCTAGTGCAGACCATGACAGCACAGCCCAAGGCCCAGGCCCAGCCCCAGCCAAGGTCCCCCAGCATCAGCAAGGACCTCTGAATCAGAGACAGTCCTAGAAGCTTGTGGACTTCTTGGCCCAGGAACACTAGGGAGAACTTAGAAGGTAAGTGAAGAGAGTCTGTGGCAATGGACTAAGAGTCTGATTTGCAGTCCCAGCACTTCCACCCTGGGGGAGGGGTTTGTCGAAGGATGCAGCTCCAGCATAGTAAGACTCTTGATCTTACAATTATAGTAGGGATACCTCTAACAGCTCCAGAGCAGAAAAGAATGCTTTTGTGGTCAGTTGCCTAAAAGGATTTCTAAAAAACAGTAGCACAAAACCTCTGAAGCTTGGGACAATGCACTCCCCACCCTGGAAACAGAGTCCTACTTTAACAAAGAGTTGAAAGCTGAGCAATAGGCTAGTAAAATGAGCAAATAGCAAAAACCGTTTCTGACCATTGAAAGTGATTGTGGTGACAAAGAGGATCAAAATACACACTCAGAAGATGATAAAATCAAAGTTCCTATATCCAAAGCTTCTAAGAAATGGGGCTTCATCAGAGAAACTTGCTTCCAATTTTTTTTTTACAATTACTTTTCTGCTCTGGAGCTGTTTGAGGTATTCCCACTATAGTGCTTTCTTCTCAGTGCAAAAAAAGAAATTGGTAATCTAGAGTATGTACATCAATTGGGGAATGACTCAATAAAGTGGTATATGTTTGTGATAGAATATTGTTGTTCTATGGGAAATGATGATGCTCTCAAAAAAAAAAAAAAAAAAAGGAAAAAACACCCTGGAAAGTTTTCCATGAACTCAAGCAAAGTGAAATGTACTGTATACAAAGTAACAGCAATGTTCTGGAATGATTAGTTGTAAATGACTTTGCTATTCTCAGTAATACTATCATGCATGATTACTCTGAAGGACTTATGATGAAAAATCTATCCATACCCAGAGAAGAAACTGATTGTGTCTAAATATAGATTGAAGCATCATCCCTTTCTCTCTTTTTTAAAACTTGATTTTTCTTGAGAATTTTTATTTTCATTAGGGTAAGAGATCTATTTTTTCTTTCACAACTTGACTTTTTTGGAAATATTTTACAAAACTTCACATGTGGTTTCTTAATTATGGGTGGGGACAAGGGAGATAACGGAAAAATATTAAAAATAATTTTTTTGTTTTAAATGTAACTAGGGAAAATATTGATTTAATTTTTTAAAAAACAAAAAAGACAAATGTCCCAAATTTTCTAGCTTTTCTGTGATCACGAGTGACTTACATCATTATACTATCTATCATCTCTTTCTGGAAAGAAAAAAAAATGAACACAGTCTTTTCTATTGTGGGTAAAGGTGACTTTTTAAAAACTGTTCATATCTGTTGTTTCATATCACTTTTTCAATATATACTTTCTATCTCCTCTTCTGAAAGAGCCACCCCTCGTAACAAAAAGAAAAAAGAAAGAAAAGGTTAGTAAAAGTAAATAACATATCAACAAAGTCTGATATGAAATTTCATAATCAATACCAATAGCCCTTTCCTTACATCTGAAAAAAAAACAGAAATAAGTAACTTCTCATATTTACTCTTTGAGTCCAAGCTTACTATAATTTTACTACATTCAGATTTTATTTTTCCATTATTGTTCTTTTCATTTACATTGCTGTAGTAATTGTGCATGTTGTTCATTTAGTTTTCATTTTATTAATTTTAATTTGCATCAGTTCATATAAGTCTTCTTATGCCCCTCTGTGTTCTTTATATTTTTCTCTTACAAGGCACTAATATGTCATCAAATACAATCTGTTCAGCCATTCCCCCAATCTGCATCATTTCCAGTTCTTTGCTGCTACAAAATATTTAATATTAATGTTTTGATGTATTTTGGAACTTTCTTTCTTTGACCTCCTTGATATATATGATTAGCACTAAAATCTCAAAAGTCAAAGACTTTCAACATTTAGATCTCGGTGCTACCATAATTCCAAATTGCTTTCTAGAATGCTCAGATTGATTCATAGCTCCACCAACATTCATTTAGTATTCTTCCATAATATTGAAAATATAACAACTATATTGTCATCTGACTAATTAGGCAGCCAGGTAGTAAAGTTTGTAGAATTCTATGGCATTCAGTAAGATTGAATTCACATTTAGCCTCAGACACTTAGTAGGTATGTGACTCTTAGTCTATAGCCTCTTTCTGTCTCAGTCACCTCAATTTTAGAGTAAGGGCATCAATGCATCTACATTCCAGGGCTGTGAGGATCAAATGAGATATAATTTGTAAACTGCTCCCACATAGTAGGTGATTAATAATTTCATGTTTCCTTCTTTTCTTTGACAATTTGCCAGCAGAAAAATGTCAAAAATTGTTTTGATTTACATTTCTCTTCTTGGGGTGATAAAGAAATCTTTCATAGAGCTATTGAGAGTTTACAATTCTTTTTAAAACTGTTTATTCATATCCTTTTACTATATTGGATCTTTAGATAATGACTTTGGGAATCACATATTTGTTTTAGTTCCCTGTATATCTCAATTTTATCGCACAAAACTTATATCTTAACAGTAAGTCAACAAGTTAGTTAAATCAAATCTTTATTAAGGACCTCTTGTGTTTCAGATACTGGACTAAGCACCAGGGATACAAAGAAAGATAAAAATAGCCCTGCTTTCAAGAAGCTGACAGGAATGTATAAACAAGATATATGCTGAAAGAAAGATTTTAATTGACACTTGAAGGAAGCCAAGAGGAAGCAATGTGGAGGAATAAAGTTACGGGCAAGGGAGTTGCCAATGGAAAAAACAATCAGGAGAAGGGACGTTATGTGCAAGAATTATCAAGGAAGACAGTGTTACTAGATCATAGAGTATATATAGGGGAGTAAGATGTAAAAAAGACTACAAAGTATATTCATCCAAAGCTTCTATTGCTATATGATAGTATTAGTTTGAAATTAATTTCTGCCAGATTGGTGTCCAATTTTCTTAATAGATTTTTGTTTTTGTTTTATCAAATTGTAATAGCTCTCTCCTAATAACTGCAGTCTTAAGGTTTATCTAAAATTGTGCTAAAGGGTTTTTTTTTTGGCTACTGTATTTCATGAAACTAATCTGTTCCACTGAGCAAATCCTATTTTTTTAAATATCAAATAATCTTAGTGATTATTACACTGTAGAACATTTTGAAATCCGTTACTGCTAGGACCTTTCCTTCTCACTTTTATTACCCTTTTGATGCCTTACTTTTCATTCTTTCAGATGAATTTCATTATTTTTCCTAGCTGCATAAAATATTATTTAAGGAACTTAATTGCTACAGCACTGGGGAAAATGAAAATTAACTAAGCTAGTATTATTATTTGTTATATTGGCTTATTGTGGCCATAAGCAATTAGTGGTTCTGCAGTTATTAAAGTGTGCATTTATTTCTATAAAGAGTATTTTATGTTAGAAGAACAAAGAGTAGTCTATTTCTCAGATCTGCAGAGGAGGAAAGAATTTATGTCCAAAGAAGAACTAGAGTACATTATGCAATGCAAAATGAATAATTTTGATTATATTAAATTTAAAAGGTTTAGTATAAACAAAATCAAAGCAGACAAGAGTAGAGGGGAAGCAGAAAGCTGGGGGGGGGAGCAAATTTTACATCCAAGGATTCTGTTAAAGGCCTCATTTCTAAAATATAGAGAGAATTGACTCAAATTTATAAGAACGCAAACCATTTTCCAATTGATAAATGATCAAAGAATATGAACAGACAATTTTCAGATAAAGAAATTAAAATCATTTCTAGTCTTATGAAAAAATTGCTCTAAACCACTATTGATCAGGGAATTGCAAATTAAGACAACTCTGAGGTACCACTACACACCTCTCAGATTGGTTGATATGACAGGACAAGACAATTATAAATGTTGGAGGGAATGTGGAAAGATTGGGACACTAATACATGGTTGGTGAAGTTGTAAACTGATACAACCATTCTGAAGAGCAATTTGGAACTATGCCCAAAGGACTATCAAACTGTGCATACCCTTTGATCCATCAGTTTCTCTACTATGTCTGTATCCCAAAGAGATCATAAAAAAGGGAAAAGGACTTACATTTGCAAAAATATTTGTAGCAGCCCTTTTTGTAATGGCAAAGAACTGGAAATTGAGTGGATGCCCATCAGTTAGGGAATAAATGTTATGGAATATTATTGTTCTATAAGAAATGATCAACAGGATAATTTCCAAAAAGCCTAGAGAGATTTAGCTAAGGGAGGCTAAGTGAAGTGAGTAGAACCAAGAAAACATTGTACACAGCAACAAGATTATACAATGATCAAATCTGATGGGCATGGCACTTTTCAACAGTGAGGTGATTCAGGCTAATTCCAATTGACTTGTGATAGAGAAAGCCATCTATATCCAGAAAGAGGACTATCAGGATTGGACATAGATTGCAACATAGCTTTTTCACCATTTTTGTTGTTGCTTATTTGCTTGCTTTTTGTTTTGTTTCCCTTTTTTTTATCTGATTTTTCTTGTATCACATGACAATTATAGAAATATGTATAGAAGAATTATACAGATTTAATAATAAATTGCTTGCTGTCTAGGGGAGAGGTGGAGGGAAAGAGAAAATTTGGAGGGGGTGTTAACATTTATTTATTTATTTGATTAAACCTTTTTATTTTCAAAATTTATGCATAGATAATTTTTAATATTCACCTTTGCAAAATTTTGTGTTCCAAATTTTTCCCTTCCCCCCACCCCTAAACAACAAGTAATCAAATATGTTAAACATGTGCAATTTATATATTTATATATATATATATATGTATATATATATTTATCATGTGGCACAAGAAAAATCAGATCAAAAAGGGAAAAAATAAGAAAGAAAACAAAATGCAAGCAAACAATAAAAAAGGTGAAAAATACTATGTTGTGATCTATACTCAATCCCCACAGTCTTCTTTCTGGATGCAGATGATTCTCTTCATCATAAGGCCATTGGAACTAGCTTGAATCACCGCACTGTTGAAAAGAGCCACATCTGTCAGAATTGATCATCATATAATCTTGCCGTTGCTGGAGGGAGAAAAATTTGGAAAACAAGGTTTCACAAGAGTGAATGTTTAAAAGTACCTTTGCATATATTTTGAAAATAAAAAAAAATATTATTTAAATAAAGGAAGAATATTTTGTGGAGTTGGATTCATATAATCCTCAAATGCACTTCGGTAGATATATGTCCAAGAATTGTATACCTTCTGTAATTACTTCGCATGGAATTTCTCTTCCTAGCTTTCTTTTGGGGTTTTCTTGGTTACATATAGTAATCTTGATTTATGTATATGTATTTTATATCCTACAAATTTGCTGAATTAATTATTTCAATTGTTTTTGGTTGATTCTAGCTTTTCTAAGAAAGTCATATTATCTGTTTTAAAGGGGGGGTGGAATTATTGTGTTCCTTCTATTTCTATGCTTAGTCCTTCATTTTCTCTTATTTTATTACTAGAATGTCTTATAGATAGCATTCCTAGCACTATATTAAATAGTAGAGGTGACAATGACCATCATTTAATTAACCTTGATCTTATTGGGAAAAAACTAGATTTTCTCCTTTTATATAATGTTTCATCTTAGATTTAGATAGATATTGTTTTATTAAAAATTCTAATACATTCTCAAAATTTTAATAGAAACAGATGCTGCATATGTCTAAAGCTTTTCTAATGTGATGTAATCATGTTTTATTATTAATATATTTTTTCTTTTTTTATTATAGCTTTCTATTTATGTTATATGCATGGGTAATTTTACAGCATTGACAATTGCCAAACCTTTTGTTTCAATTTTTCCCCTCGTTTCCCCCACTCCCTCCCTCAGATGGTGGGTTGACCAATACATGTTGAATATGTCAAAATATAAATTAAATACAATATAAGTATACATATCCAAACAGTTTATTTTACTGTACACAAAGAATCAGACTTTGAAATAGTGTACAATTAGCCTGGGAAGGAAATCAAAAATGCAGACATACAAAAATAGAGGGATTGGGAATTCTATCTAGTGCTTCATAGTCATCTCCCAGAGTTCTTTTGCTGAGGGTAGCTGGTTCAATTCATTACTGCTCTATTGGAACTGATTTGGTTCATCTCATTGCTGAAGAGATCCACGTCCATCAGAATTGATCATCATATAGTATTGTTGTTGAAGTATATAATGATCTCCTGGTCCTGCTCATTTCACTCAGCATCAGTTCATGTAAGTCTCTCCAGGCCTTTCTGAAATCATCCTGTTGGTCATTTCTTACAGAACAATTATATTCCATAATATTCATATTATTAATATTTATGATTTACTATGTTTATAATCTTCTTTAAGTCAAACCAACTCTACATTCCTGGTATAATATGTCACAGTCATAATGGTCATATATGAACAGTCATAATTTTATTCCATATTGCTATAAGCTACTTGCTAATATTTTATTTAAATTTTTGCATCAACATTCATTATGGATAATACTATATAGTTTTCTTTCTCTGCATTGTCTCTCTATGGCTTATATATCAAGACCACTTTTCCCCCCCATAGGAAAAAATTGGAAGGAAAAAAAATTTCTTGTTAATGAAAATCATTTGTGTAATTTCAGTTAATTGTTCTTTGAATGTTTGATAGAATTCACTTGTAAATCCATCTGGTTCTGGCGTTTTTGTCTTTAGAAGTTCTTTTGTAATGTGTTCAATTTCTTTCCCTCAAAAAAAATTGTATTATTTAAATAGTTTCTTCTGTTAATGGATATTTTATAGTTTGGTAAATATTTATTTCTTCTGTTAGCTTGTGATTGAGCAGAATTGTTTCTGATAATTTTCTTTAATTCTGAGTTCTTTTTCAATTTTGATAAAATCAATTTTTTTCATTAAAAAAATCATATTAGCTAAACATTTATCTATTTTATTAGTTTCATTAAAATTCCCTAGTTTATCATTTCAATAGTCTTTTTGTTTCAATTTTGTTCATTTTTTTCTTTAATTATCCAAATTTCTACTTTGTTGCTTAATTGTTATTACTATGTTGCTTAGTTACTGGATGGGATTGTTTCTTAATTATTGCTACATTGTTGCTACTGTTTTAATGTGTTGTTATTCATAATGATAAAATTCTCTTTGGAATGAGAAAGGGAGAGAAGGACAGGGAGAGATGTTTATCCATGAACTTGAATGAGAAAAAAGAAATGTTTAATTTTCAAAATATCTAACTGGGATTTAGCACATCCTTCCATTATGTATGTAGACTTAAAAAAAAAAAGTTATTCTGAGGAGACATCCACAGGCTTCAGACTGCCAAAGATATCCATAGTATAAAAAAAATTTTTTTTGATTTTAAATTACAAATCATCATTAAGGTATATTATTATTACTACAGCTGTTAAAATCAAGCAAAGAAAACTTAGAAATGTGTGTATATGTGTGTTATGTGTATATATGTATGTATATTCACAAAATATTTGTTCACCCCACAGTATATAACTATATTTAAATATATATATGCATACAAGTATACTTTTATATATACTTACATGTAAACAATGCTGGGTTGTAGAGGGCTGAAACTATTGGGTTGATACACTGAGGTCGGAACTACTGAGCATTTGAGGCTAACTTCTGATTGTACGATACTCTATGGGTATATGCTTGGAAAATGGTCCTTTCCACTATCCATACTGGTTCAATAAAGGATTGTAGGAGGGACTGGGGGGGAGTAAGACTAGCCAGGGACACACACTTGGTGGTAGACGAGAGAGAAAGGGTCGCGGAGAATCTGCTTCCATCTTGTTCAATCCTGCGTCTGGGGACCGAGAATAAAGATTGAGGACTTTTGCTTATCCTGACTCCAACTGATTCTGGGGTGTCCTGGGGGCTAGCACGGTCATCACACTGGTTGAATTCTGTTTATTCTTCTCTTAATCTAATTATTTAATTTTTTGTTAATATTTGCTCAGAGATATGTATGTCTATGTCTATGTATATATGTATATGCACATAAACATATATATTATATATCATAATATATAATATATGTATATATAAACATAAACATATGTTTATATCTATGTATATAAACACACACACACACACAACATGGGGAAAAGGTTTTTAAGAACATTTTTTACTGATAAGAGCCTTTTGGAGAACACTTGGTCATTAGATTTAGAGTTGAATGTGACTTTAAAGATCTGATTCATTTTCCTCAGTTTTACACAAGAAAGAGAGGAGCAAAATGATGAACTGACATTCAATATCACATAGACAGACATTTTCAAAGCCAGTATCCATGCCCAAATACTCTGATTTTCTTGTAGGTACTTAGAAAGAAAAGTAGTATCCTAAAAAAACAAAAACAAACAAACAAAAAAAAAAACAGGATATTTAAAGCCTAGTTATCCATGCCAGCCTAACCTTTTACTAAACTATATATTCATGGAGCTGGTAGAAACAGTAAATATTTTGAATGGAAAAAAATGGGATGTGAAAATATGTGGCTTGCAGGAATCCTTCTGTAAAGGTCCCTATTTCTATTAGAGTTTGACATCACTATTATATAGGGTACACACATACACATATACCTGTGTATAAACACACACCCAAATATACAAACATGCCCATATACACATATATAGTATATATAGCCTAAATATTCCGTAAAGTAATAAGACTTATTTTCCATTAATTATCTAAGATGATATGTTACATCAACTATTACTATGACATTTGTATGTTGTTTTATATTTTTCAATTTATCTCATTTGACTCCCAATCACTCTATAAAGTCAGTCCTACAAATATTTTATGGAGAGGGAAATTGAGACTCAGAAAAGTTCATCCACAATCATACTGCTAATAAATGATAGGGGAAGGATTCAAACTCAGGTCTCTCTTAACTTCAGCTACATTGTTCTTTCAATTGTACCCCTACTGCCTCTCCTATAAAGAATAAAGGGGCCAGTTTTCTCATGTGACTTTTGGGAATCAATCTTATAATTTCATGGTAACATCTAGTACATAGAGATGCCAAATAAAGCATATGAAAGTTTTACACTACCTTTTACGTGCAGATGCATTGGCAATGCTAGGAGGGGATTAACAGCCTTTTTGAAACCTGCATATTTCATCAGAAAGAAAAAGCAATTGGATTAGTGGAATGCTTTCCACTTTGCTGGGCATCATTGTATGTCTCTTTTCCATGCCAAATTATTTTTCTAGGGGAAAAAATGTTAGAGATTTGTTTTGTGGTTGTTTTCTTCTACCATAACATTTCAAGCAATGCTTCTCTTAATTCCAGGGTGAAAACTAATTTTTTTTTCCATTCACAGAACATGGCAATCTGTGCAAATCCTCATTTCTGTGACTCAGCAGCTTGGTTAATCTTAGTGGATGGATCTGTATCTAGAGCGGAAGTTTCTACATGCTTGCTAATAGTCTAATCACCTCTTCCAGAAATAACAAATTAATCTGGGTAACTAGATTTAGAGCAAAGCTGAGTTCTGCCCTAACCTTGTAGGGAGTCTTAACAAATTGTACGACATTTAATTGTACACTTACTCCTTTTAACTAACATTTATGATCTTCTAATACAGTGATAGGGTGTGTTGTGCTACCTGATAGGGGGAAGCAAAGATAATTAGAATAAATAGCAAAAGTTAATACTTGTCTAGAGTTTTAAGATTCATAGAGTACTGTGTATATGTGTGTATGTGTATATCTGCATGTATATCTGTATATATGTTTAATCTTAGTCAATCCTCATAACTCTAGGAAGTAGGTATTATAAATACTACCATTTACAGGTAAAAAAAAAAAAAAAAAAAAAAAAAAAAAAGAAACTAGGACAGTGTAAATGACATACCTGGAGTCACAATTTGAATAGTGAAGGAGAATGTGATATGTTTACATAAAACCAAGTGCTATTAAGCATTCTGTTACAGAAAAGATTGTTTCTAACTAGATGGTCAGGGAAGGCTTTGTGATCCAAACAACATTTTAGTCCTTTAAAGATTAGAACTATGAGAAGAGGACATCTATGGCACATGAAGTGGTATAGGAAAAGACCCACAGGCCAAAATATATAAAGTACAGACAATGGTGTCTGACATTTGTTCACTAATGGTAAGGGGGAGGGGCGGGGAACATGATGAGAACTATGCCTTAGGAAGCTTAATCTGGCAGCATCCTGTCCATGAGCACAACAAGAACTCTAATAAGCGAAAGATAACCTGAGCTGCTATTAAAATGATCCAGGTAATGAGGACCTAGACTAAAGGAATAACAGAGTGGAAAGATGATGAATGAAAGAGATAGTTATGAGATACAACCAATATATCAAGACAACTGATTAGATTAATGGATAGAGGGAGAATTGGAAAAGATATTATCAAAGTATAGAGGAGTTCTATAATACTAACTCCAACTATGGGGGAGAGGGAGAAATTACCAACTATGGGATCTGATTCTGTCTGGCTAGAATGAGTCTCTTTCCCCAAAGAAGGCAGTGGATATCCAGTAGAATGATTGATTAAGACTAGGGTTGCACTCCATTGAAAACCAAAAGAATTCTACCATGTGTATTCATACCTTACTCATAACTGGGCTGTTCAAAAGGTGCCTAGGGTCTGCTTATACTAGATTGATGTATTTTTTAAAAATGTAAACTTTCTTTGTCCTCCTAAATATAATATAATACCAGGCCTAAGGGCTGAAGATTTTCAGATCCATCCTATGGTTCTGGAAAGGGATGTTCTTCCTCAAATAACCATATATGTGTTCTTTCTCCCCTTAGAGACCAGAACTATATAAGCCTTGGGTGACCTGGCAAATCTGATCATACATGTATCCTAGTATCCTTTTTATAGGTATGTGAATCTCAATGGTTGATATATTAGCAATAACCCCCATAGTTAGATTCCTTGATCCAGACTAAACAGAATCCAGGCCCTTGGAGAAAGTCAAAAGAGGTCATCCCACCATGAATTAAATAATTTCCTTTCTTTGTAGCCATCTTCAAGAAGCAAGAGCATGGAGGGAGGTTAGGAACGTAAGAGTTAGCTCTATGGTCACATTATTAATATTAAAGTGATGTGTTTCATAATTAATTTTTATACAAATTAAGATATGCTATGGCAGAGTCAATTGTTGACTGACAAATCTTATCTCCTGATCCAGCTGGGCTTGTGAAAATGGCAGTGTCAGCCAATACTACACACACACAGTTTCTGAAGTGCCTGCTGGCACCTGCTTTACAAAGAATTCCTGCTGTTCACAGGCCTTCCCAAGGGCTTTTACTAATCTCAGTTATAGCAATGTGGAACTGTCAGCAGTCTTTGAGCTTTCGATGTTCAATGAGTCAAACCAAATTGACAAGGAGAAGTTTCCAGGGAAATGGTCACAAATCTTTCTTTACTACAAGTTAGATAGAGATTGGGATGAATGGGGGAAGATTGCTTGATGACATAAAGTTGTATGAGCAAGTAAGTTTAAGTGAGAGTATGAAGTAGGTCAGCATCAAAGTAGAAAAGAAAGACTATTGACCTTAGAGTCCCAGGAACTGAGTTTCAATCATAATCCAACCTCTTGCTATCTATACGACCTCACAAACTATATAACCTCTTTGAGCCTCAATTCCTTCATCTGTATAAGGGACCTCTGGGGTCCCTTCCTGCTCTAGAAGAATTACAGATAAGCCAACAAAATTCCTTTGGAAAGAGAGGAAATACCAACAAAACACCTGCCCTTTTCTTCCTTTTTCCTCACTCAATCACAGAGGCAGATATTTTCTGTGGTACAGGGGCTGCATACCAAAGGATTGGAGAAAAGCTGACTAGCATATCCCTTACATTCAAGAAGGGATCTAGGAAAGTTTCAAAAGCCTTTTAAGTTGGGCTATAATAGGAGGGGAACGACTGGGAATAGTCATCAGAGAAAGCTTGAGGCAACACCTACAGGATTGATTTAGGATAAACAATTGTCAGCATAAACTCAGAAAGGAAAGATTAAGTATCTGACAAAGAGAAGCTGCAGACACAAAGCTCCTAGATTTGGAGGAACATTTTTAAAATATATAGTAATGGGGGAAGTTGGGGAGGAAGTCTTGTATCATTAAGAATGACCTGGATGGTCTGATACTTTATGCTTCTCCCTCCTCCTCTAAAAAAGCATTAGAAATCATATATTAATACTAACACTTAATGTTTTTCTTTGAATCAAACAAGTAAAAAAATTGTCTATACTGTATCTAGCAAGGGCAATAAAGGAGTCACAGAAATAACCATCTGTTTCATCCCACAAATGATTGGAAAATTTAATAATGTGGACATTTTTTTTTAAATAACAAGGTGGGAGGGTGAAGGCAGACTGGAAACTAAGTTTTATAGGAGATATTTAGCCTAAAGATGAGAAAACGTAAATGGAACAAACTGTCTTCAAACATTTTACAAGCTATCAAGAGAAAAATAAAAGGAAGAAAAGAGGGAGGGAAGAAGATAGACAGACCAGACAAACAGACTCCATGCTCCTAGGACAACCTCTGAGAAAACTCCTGAGACTGAGTTTTGGTCTGAGTGAGGTGTAAACACCTCTATGCCAACTTCATTGAATAAACAAAGAGTGAGTCTTGAAGGAGGCAGACAAGAAATTTCTTGTCAGGAACTTTCATTTCCCCCAACTTTTTCCTCATAAGCTTTCACCTGAAGAAGGAGCAAATAGTTATTTAGGGAAGATTAAAGGACCCCTTCCTGTTTCCAAAAATTAGACATAACAATGCTGACCAGATATGATTTGTATGTGGCTCTGGGCAAGGATGACCATGCTTGGTGAATGTAGCATCATAAGGAACAAGAACATTTTCAAAACAGCATGGCTGGGGCTTAGAGGAGGAACAGAGGAGTCACTAAGGTTGAACCCCCAGACATAATTCAGAAAACAACTATAAGAAGGACTTGAGACTTGCAGCAATGTTACCCACAACTCGGGATCAAAACTTGATAATATTAAGCTATTAAAGATAAAATAAGACAATTTTAAAATGTGTGATCAAAGGAAAAGGAACCTGATCATTGATAGCTATTTTGGTATAAAAGAAGATCTGAGTTCATATTCAGAGGAAGATAGTAAAGTTAAAATAAAAAAGTCACTTCTTCTCAAATAATAATGTCTAGTCACAAGGCCAAAAAGAAATCTTGGAAGAACATTAAAAGGAATTTAAAAAAATAAAATAAAATGAGAGAACAAAAAAAATAGGGGGGAAAAGCTATTCAAGAAAATTATGAAGTTAGCCAATTAGAAAGAGATATGAAATTGTAAGAACAAAAATATGTGGAATTCAAAAATCAAATGAGAGAACACAGGAAAAAATCAGAAAAAGATAAAAGCAATCCAAAGAAATTATGAAAAGAAAGTAAACCAATAATTTAGAATTGGATAAGTAGAACTAAATGATGTTATAAGACACCAAGATAATAAAACTAGAAAAATAGAAACGAATCTAAAACATCTCGTGAGAAAAACAACCAATGTGAAAAACATTCCTCCTTTCCATGCAGTCTATAATCCAATCATCCCAGTCTACTTCACATATGATGCTCCATCTCCCATCTCTATATTTCTAGATGACTGTCTCCTGGACCTGAAAATGCTATCTTTCCTCACCACCTCTTAGAATCTCTAACTTCCTTCAAGACTTAGTTCAGACTCCATCTAAGGAAGAGACTATTCTTTATACTCCTGATAGCCAATATCTCATCATCTAAGTTCACCTTCTTTCTATTAAACTTTAAGATTAGTTTAAGACTATATTTAAACTCTGAGGTCATTCTGTATATGTATCTTCTATATACCTATTTTTATATGAGCTGTCTCCCACAAGATAATGTAAATTTCTCAAAGGAAACTGTGTGCAAAGGAAACTTTGCATTCCTAGCACCTAGCACAATGTTTAAACATGCTAAACCCTTAATAACTGGTTATTGATTGATTATATTGAAAGGAAATCTGCCTCTGCAATTTTACTGCTCCTTACTTCTTCTGAGTCCAATTTGAGAAAAAAAATCCCTCTTATTTGAAAGCAATGAGCATGACTTTCCTAATTCATAGGATCATAGATTTACAACTGAAGGAATATTAAAAGCCATCAATTCCAACTCCTAATTTTACATTTAAGGAAAATGAGGTGCAGAAAGATTCAGTGACTTGCATAAGATAACATAACTATCTAAAGATAAAATCTGAACCCAATTCTTCCAAGCCCAGCACTGTGACAACCACGCAAGCACCCCAGACACCCCAGAATCAGCCAGAATCAGGATAAGCAATAGCCCTTAGTCTTTATTCTTGGTCTTTAGAGGCAGGATTGAACAGGATGGAAGCAGAATCTCTGCAACCGCCTTCTTCCTCATCTACAGCCAAAGTGACTCTGGCTCATCTTACTCCACCTCCTAGTTCCTCCTATAATCCTCTGTATACACCAATTATTGAGCCAGTATGGATAGTGAGAAGGACCATTTTCCAAGCATATACCCATAGAGTATTGTCCAATCGGTAATTAGCCCTAAGTGCTTGAACCAACCTCAGTGCAACGACTCAAGAGTTTCAGCCCTCTATACAGCGCCCCATCCATGTGACCATATCACCTCACAATTCCTCATCATATAGCATGGTCTCAAATCTTCTTGCCATATAATAAATGAATTGCTGCTTCTCAATAGTTTTTATAAGCTTTCTATCGGATCTGATTCCATTAAGGAAACATCTCTGCATATGGATTTTTGTAGCCTCATTTAATTTTCTTTGAAAACAATCATGTTTTAGGGGAAAATAAAACTAATATGAAACATGATGACACATCATAAAATTAGAATTAATACTCCAAACCATCATTGATGGAAAGCTGCTGCAAGAAGAAAATGCCCTCAATGTGTTATAAAAAATAAGCCCATGCAAAATTCAAACCATGTGTGGTTCAGTGCATTAAATGATGTCTTCGACCCAGATTGAGTCCCTTGGGTTCTATTCAGACGGATGTTACACACCCCAAATGAATATTTAATTTTGTGGTCTGTGCCCTGAGGACCCATGTAGATGAAAATTGGCAGCTCTGAGAGAGTCTGTTCTAGCCCCTTTGGCAGAAACTCAACTCAGGAGACTTTTTGGAATGAGGATGGGGAGGAGGAGAGGGAAAGACAAAGGCAAAGAAATGGCACTTCTTGTTTCCATTCCTGCTTGCTGGTGAAAAAGTGGAGGAATATGGTCCATACGGGGAAACAGAAGTCTTCAATCTAAAATATAAAAGAAGTCCTGAAGGTAACAACAACCCACTGGCCTAATTCTGCCATACTGAGGTATAGGCCTGGCCTATTGGTAAATTAGGTGAAATCATCCTCATCTCCTATTTTCATGGCTCCTTTCTCCTCTGCAGAATGTCCTCACACCTTGAAAAGTGAACAAATCATGTGCTCTTAATGATTTACAAATGCCCTAAAGATGAGAGCAAATAAAAGTTTAAATTACAATTTCTTAGGAAAACACTTTCATCCTAAAAGAGGACCCTTCGATGTTTCTCCAAAGGGCATTTTAATTTTGATAAAGATATCTTGAATATCAAAAACTCCTCCTTTATCATTGTTCAATTGTTTTGGTCATATCCATCTCTTCCAGACCCCATTTCCTGGCAAAAATACTGGAATAGTTTGCCATTTCCTTCTCCAGCTCAGATGAAGAAACAGGAAAATAGGATTAAGTGACTTGCTCAAGGTCACACAGCTAGTAAGTGTTTGAGGTCAGATTTGAACAAGGAAAATGAATCTTCATGACTCTAGCCATTGTACTCTATCCACTGTGCCACCTACTTGCTGTCGTTCCTGCTATAGAAGCAGCTGAGTCTGGCAGATCACTTGAGCTAAGGAATACTAAATTGAAGTGAGCTAAGACAGTCTAATTTGCCCAATAAATTCCCTAGAGCACCTGGGAAATACAGTGGGTCAAAGCTTCTGAGCACTGGAAGTAACAAGATTCACTGTGAGTCACAGCTGCATTTCCAGCTCACTGGAGAGGCTTAAAAAAAAGGCTCAAGGGAATAAATGTTTAATAATCGAAGTTCAGACATACTAATAAATAGTGGGAGAAATATTTAGAGGTGTGGGGGCAAGGGTGACTGGAAAGTCAACCCCATGAGTGATATCTGTTAGAGTCGGTTCTGAAATTTTGAGCAGTGAAGCATGCTAGAAAGAATAGTATGTTAAATATCAAGAAACCTGACTTTTGGTTTCAGCTCTGCTCCTAAGGAACCATTCTGGGAATATCATCTAAACTTCTTGAAATCTGGTCAACTGTAAAATAGGGAAGCAGACTATAATGTTCCCTGCCAGTCTGATGGGCAAAAGTAGGAGAGGGGCATAGAAAGGATTTGCAGTTGCGATAAATAGAATTTAATCAGCAACCAAAATACATATTCTCTGACTCAATCCTAACTGCCTTAGCAGCAAAGATTTGTCTTTGAGATTTAAAATACTATTTTAGGCTGTGCTTAGTGAGACAGAAGCTTTGGAGTAGATTCTTGCTCCTCACGTCTTATCCTCAGATGATAAACTAGTTCTGGTCCTACTGGGGTTTTGGTCTAGATTTAAGGGCTCCTAAATTTTTTTTTGTCTTGGATCTCTTTGGAAATCTGGCCTGTGGACTTCTCAGAATGATATTTTTAAGTGTATAAAATAAAATACATGGTAATTCAAAGGATATTAGTTATTTTAAAGTAGAATTATCCAAACGTTTTTTAAATTTGCAGTCTTCTACTTAAGAATCTCTGGCCTAGATCAAGATCATTCCTACAGACCACCAAGATAGTCAGAGAGAAACCTGAAAAGCTTTATATGAATTGATACAGAGTTAAATAAGGAGAATAAAGAGAACAAGTTATATCGTAAAGACAAACAACTTTGAAAGTCTTTAGAATTCTGACCTACACATTGACTAACCACAATTCCAAAGGATTCAGGATGAAATATGCTATTCATTTCTAAATAGAAAGGTTATGGACTCAAAGAACAGTTTGAGACATGCTTTATGTGGACATGGCCAATATGGGAATTTGGTTTGCTTGATTATCTGTTTGTTTAATTTTCCTTTCTTAAAAAGTTGGGATGATATGAGAAGAAAAGATAGATTTTATTTATTCTTAAAAATTAAAATTTAATTTAAAAATTGGAACCCAATACATCCCCAGGGGGCAAATTAGTTATCAGGGTAATGCTTTTAAAAGTGACAGTTACTTAGAATCAAACAATTTTATAAAGTAATTCTCATATAATATGGTATCAAATGCTCTTAATAGCTGGTCTCTGGACATCCTCTAGCTTGTAAAAGTCCTTCCTAAAATATATTATTCAGAACTGAATAATGCTCTATATGTAATCTGGTGGTGTGTGGGAATGGGGAGAGTACAATAGCACTATCTCATTTTAGACAACTTCATTTCTATTAATATAATCTAAGATCACGGTAGTTTCTTGGCCTGCTACATCAAACTGGTGACTCACATTGAACTTATATATTATTAAAACTCCCACATATTTTTTTCATGCCAGTAGCCATTCTCCCCCAAACCATTCTTAATGCAGTTGGTTTTAACCTAATTTTATAATTATTTCTATTAAAGTTCAACTTATTAAATTTAGTTCATCATTCTAGCCCTTTGAGATTTTCCTGCATTTGTAGTCTGTCATCCTCCATGTTAGCTATTGCTTCTAACTTCATATTAGACAAGTTCATGATGTATTTTTATCCAAGTCATTGATGAAAATGTTAAATAGAATAAAGTTACAGACTAATCCTTTTATTTAGTAAAAACTTTCCACATCCCTATAGTGTCATGATCCCTGAATAATTCCATATCAATATCAATCCATTAATTAACATTATGAATCTGATGATTCAGTCAATGCACACAGTATATAATGAAGGACTTTGTCAGTTCAAATCCAAGCATATGATGTATCTCTCCCATTTTAATAAATTTATCCCAAAAAATTATTTTAATGAACCCATTTTTTGTTGTTTTTATCAAGTTGTTTCTGTCATACGCAATATTTCACAACTCCATTTGGGGTTTTCTTGTCAAAGATAATGAAATGATTTATCACTTCCTTCTCTAGCCCATTTTACAGATCAAGAAGTTAAAGCAAACAGGGTTAAATACCTTAACTAGGGTCATACAGCTAATAAGTATCTGAGGCCAAGCCTCAATTCCTCTTGACTCCAGGACCAGTACCATTCACTGTGTTACCTAACTGCTCATAATGAACCTATGTCTTCTCCTAAGTTCCTTCCTTTCCAAGTGATCAAAAAACAACTATTTAGAATTTTTCCAGGAATGAAAATCAACTTCGCAACCCTAAAGCTTGCTGAATGTATATTCTACTCCTTTAGAAAAGGAGAATATTTATGTTGCTCCAGTCCTGGAATGTATCTCTCTAATTCCTTATGATTTTTTTTAAGAATCATAGATAATTTAGCAATCACTTTTACAAATTCTCTCAGTACTCTGTAATGTAATTCTCTTGGGCCAGAAAACATATATTTATTTAGGTAAAACTTGTATTACTATCTCTTTGCTTAATTGGGGTTTAATTTTCTCTGTACTCTTTTTGTCCTGTCCTCTTTAGTTTGAAGACAGGTTTTGATAGAGAATAGAAAAAAAACTTAAATACTTCTGTCTTCCTTCAAACTTTTGTTATTATTATTTCATTCACCTTAAATAATGTGCCTATTTTACCTTGTCCCCAGGTGAGCTAAAGAATATCTTTTTAATATCCTTAGCATTTAGTGTTCCTGAGATCACTCTCATGGGTCTGTGTTGTTCTTTTGTATTTCATGCTTCATTATATTTTCTTGCTTCTATTTTTTTAAACATAACTTTTTGAAACTTCAGCCAATTATGGAATTTATAGTACAGTTACATTGTGGTCTTCAGAGACTTCCATCTTTTTTTCTTCATCAGAATAATTTGCAACTATGATATAAGAATTGCTTTTTTTGACAGCTACCATTACCATTTCTCTTGAGCTGAATTTTAAATTCTCATACCATAGAATTTTATTTATCTTTTTTCTAGATGTTTTGAAAACTTATTTTCCTGAAACCTGGAGTGTCTGGCAAATTATTACACTCTAAAATGATAACCCTAAGATAACATGATTACTTCTTCTTAATCTCCCCATTCTTTCCACTCAACTAATTAGTTGCTACTTGGTCAGAATCAGGTCAAGAGCAACATTTCTGGATTACTTCCTCTAACCTCTGAAAATAAGATAAGAATTTATCAGCTGCTATGCTTTCAGCAGAATAAGGGACAGAGATTGGATCTGTGATTTCACTGATAAAAAGAACTCAAGTTGAAAAAAATTCCTCTGTCAATTCAGATACTCTATCTTTACAAATAGTCTTAGAGAGTGGCCTAGTATCACACAACAGTAAATCACAGAAGTATGATTTGAATCCAGGTATTTCTATTTCCAAGGTTCAGATTATATACTATGCCACACTAGTGCCAACAAATATATGAAGTATTAAAGTCACACATCACAATAATATCTCTGACACAAACTCATCATCCATTTCTTCCCATTGACCTATCAGTTCAAGCACACTCCCTCCATATTATCACTTTTATTTCTCATTTCTTTTCCCCTTCCCTTAGTTCTCTCTACCATATTTCTCTCATGTAAGCTTCATGGACAAATATATTTTCTTTCCCCCTTCCAAGCAAAAAAAATTATTTATTCATTGCTTCAGTTGCATGTTATACAAAACTATGCTGAAATAAATCTAAATTTCTTCCCTACCCAACTTATTGAGGGTCTTTTATTTTTTAAATATTTAAATATTTCATTTTCATTCTTCATTTTTCAAAATTTACATTTGCTTTTTCAATTGAGTTCTAAATTCACTCATACTGACCCCCATTGAGAAAATAATTTAATTTTTTATATATGCAGTCATGCAAAACATGATGAATATATTTTCTTGATATAAAATGTTGACTACCCCATCTATTTAATGCATTCTTATTGAGCAAAATGTGTTTCTCCACTGCTAAATTCATGTCATGAATCCTAAACCACCAAGTTATCGTGATATCAATGAAGTGGGCTTTCCTGATTAGGAATTAGCAAAGGTTTGGGGTTCAGCCTTTGGTTATTTTAGGTTTTTATGGTCCGAAGCTAGGGAATGATCTCCAGATGAATTTGAGGGACTAGTTTTCAATTCAATAAAGGATGGTGATTATGATTATCAGATCAATTGGGAGTGGGAGATTCCTGTGGGAACCAGATAGCTTTCCTAAGGGGGTATGGGTATGATGTAATGAGGACTCTGTTTCTCCCTGATCTTTATGAGGGGTGGGCCACCTGGCCTGGGGAAATTCCTAAAAATGATCCCCATCTATCTAAAGTTCCCTTAGGAGTGTAAACCCACCTTTGCTAAAAATCCTAACAGGATTTGGCCCACTGAGAAGTTATTTCTTCTCAATATAAGCCCATCTTTGCTAAAAACCTACCTTTGCTAATTCCTTTGGAACTAGCCCTCTGGGAAGTTGCTTCTCAGTATAATGAACCCATGTTGGCTGGGGATCTCGCACCTTCATTTCTCATACCTCAACATGTACTTGGTTATAGAGGTTTCAAAAACAGGAAAAAATCAGAGAGAACTAGATTATTCATAATAGACTGCCTCTTTAGAGGAGAAAAAATAAGGGTTAGCATATAAGGAAAACAGGATTAAGTGATTTGACCAGGGACATACAGCTAGTAAACGCTTGAGGCCTGATTTGAACTCAGAAAGATTAGTAGAAAGTATGGCCTGTGCATCTTGGGAAGCCCTGAACTGCATAGCTTACAATTTCATTAAGCTACACAAGCCCCTTGTGATTCAGTGATATAGGAAGCATAATTCATAAGGCATTCAAAATGTGAGCAAATTTGGAAAACTCAAACAGTGATCACTAGATTGAAAAAGATAAGTTTATGTCCTATTCCTTTAAAAGAGCAATACTAAAGAATACCAAACAATTGTGCTCCTTTCACACACCAACAAAGTTATGCTTAAGATTTTGCAAGATAATTTTCAGCAATATGTGAAGAACAGAAAAACAAGCTTATTTTCAAAGAGGCAGGGAACTAAAAAAACAAATTTTCAACTGTGGTGTTCTCTTCTTTTTTATAATATGAAGGTTCTCTCTGGGAGCAGGTTTCTTGGGGAGGCAGCCCTAGTATCAGTTCAGATCAATAATCACCCCAAATGCAGCCAGCTGATAAAATGCAAATGTTTATTTTCTCCTTCCTTGGGCCTAGGTAGCTTTAATAGAGGCCTCAGCTTTCCTTGGTTCAGAGAGCTCTTGCAGTTTGTCCTTTACCTCTGCTTTCTTCTGCCTCCAGCCAGCACAAAGGTGGAAGATGGAATGGATCTGACTCCTCTAGCTCAACTCCGAAGGTGTCCAGCCAACACCAAGGTAGAAGTTGGAATGAATCTGTCTTACCTCCAAGAGAGGGCTTCTCTCTGAACTGACCTGACTGGCTCACTGAAGCTCTATTTATGTTCCTTCTCAGAGAGTGGGATTGTAGGATCCAAGAGTGGGATTATGGTTTTCCTCCCAGAGTGCTCTCTGGCCCTAAGAGCTTCTTGCTTATATGAGCTCTCTAAAGGTGTGAACACAAGCATTGTTTCTATCATTTCTACTTTAGTACCTTGTTTCAAGTTCTGGCCCATAACATCTCCTTGTAGGATCAGATCAATCACACTGAACCATGCTAAATTAGATAATTATTGTCTCTATCAACTCTAATGACTTAACACTTTGTAAGGATTCCAACAGTCAACAGTTACTGGATTATGGAGAAAGCAAAGGAATTCCAGAAAAAATGTCTACTTCTGCTTCATTAAAACATTAAAGCCTTTGACTGTGTGGTTCACAACAAAATGTGACAAATCTTCAAAGAAATGAGAATACTAGACAATTTTATCTCCTGAAGGACCTGTGTGTGGGCTACAAAGCAACAATTAGAACCAAACATAAAACAACTGATTGATTCAAAATTGTAAAAAGAATATGACAAGCCTATATATTGTCACTTCTTATTTTATTTATATGCTAAATACATCATGCAAATTGCTAAGCTGGACTAATCAAATACTAGATTTAAAGATACCAGGAGAAATATCAACAATCTCACATATGCAGATGACACTACTCTATGGCAGGAAGTGTAAAATTAAGAAGACTCTTGATGAAAATAAAAGAGGAATATGTAAAAATTTAAAGCTTGATATAAAAAAATAGAATCTAAAATCTTGGTAACTGGCCCCCTACCTCCTAGCAAAGGGAGAAGAGATGGAAACAGTGTCAGATTTTATATTCTTGGGCTCAAAGATCCCTGCATATGGTGAATGCAACCATAAAATTAAAAACTTGGGAGGGGGGGAAGGGGAAAAAAAGCTTTCCTCCCAGGAAAGCTATGACAAATCTGGACGGTATATTAAAAGCAGAGACATCATCGTGCTAACAAAGATTATATAGTCAAAGCTGTGGTTTGTCCAGTAGCAATGTATGGATGTGAGAGTTAGACTATAAGGAAAGTTGAGCACCACAGAATCAGTGCTTTCAAATTGTGATGCTCTAGAAGACTTTTGAGAATTTCTTGGATATCGAGGAGATCACATCTGTTAATATGTAAAGAAATTGATTCAAATTATTAACTTCAATCAAATCAAATACAGATCAAACACTGAAACAGCAGCTTAAATACTTTGGACACATAAAAAGAAAATGGAACTTATTGGAAGAGTCCCTGATGCTAGGAAAGATTAAAAGCAAAAGAAAAAAGGGATAGATGAAGAGATGGAGAGAGCGTGTCATGGAAGCAAACAAAAGCTTAAACTTTGGGAAATACTGGAGGATAGAAGGATCTGATGTGCCAGAGTCCAGAGGGTCATGAAGATTCAGATATGATGGAATGACTGAATAAGAACAATTTAATATCTCAGTACCTCAGGCCACTCTAAGACTATAAATTGCAGGACAGCTACCAAGCTACACTGGTGGAAGGAATCTTCTTTCTTGGCCTCCCCTCTACCAAGGAAATCAAAAGCCCACTAGAAAATTGTGAAGAACACATAATATTGATTGGAATAGGAAAAGTCTGCAGTCAGAGAAGCCATCTCAGAGTTGGTTGTAATGATCCAGATGTAAGGAGATAAAGGCACGGACTAGTGTATCAGAATGGAGAGAAAGGATCACACACAGGGAAATTTTAAAGGAAAACAATCAACAGAACTAAATTATTGATCCAATTTAGGGAATGAATCAAAGATGATTCCAATGTTTCAGCTTAGAAGTTGGAAGAAACCTTAGTGTGTATCTAGGGCATCTTTTTTTATATATATGAGGATACTGAGTCCTAGAGAAGTTGAGTGTCTTGAACTACCAATAAAAATAATAGCTGATGATTAAAAATTTCTTCATAAATCCTGCTTAATAGATAGTCACTATGCTAATTTTGATCTTTTAATATGTCTTATAAAAGAGAGAACACATGGTTTTCACCAAGAAAGCTGTTGTTTGGGAGATACAATCTTTTTTTGGAAGTTGCTATTAATGAGGCTATTTTTCATAGACAAATCTAAAGACATTAAACACTTCCAAAATTTCTTTTGTATAAAGAACTGACAAAGTCCTATAAAATCCCTTACATCTTGCAGTCCCAATGGATTAACTGCAAAGAGTGCTAGAATTTTCCAATCCTTGCTCCATAGTAAGACCCACAAGCATAAGCATCAGTCTTGGTCTTTGCATCTGTAAATTTCTATGCTAGCTCTGTATGCAGAATTAACATTTATTATTAGTAGCATCAGCCTCAATCTCAAAATAGAATGAAAAACAATGGAATTCATTGAGAACACTAGAATCAGAACAAAGAAGCAATTCTTTTTGAAACATCATTATACCGCTTTTTTACAAAGTTCCATTCTCACATTTCAGAGTCAGATTTGACCCAAGTTCAATCCAATTGAATGATATCATAGAATTTGTGTAATGATCCACAGATATGGGGTGGTTAGATGATACATTGGATAGAGACCCAGGCCTGAAGTCATAAAGACCTGAGTTCAAATTAAGCCTTCATCATTTATTAGCTGAGTGACTTTAGGAAAGTTTCTCTTTCTCTGTTCCTTCATCTGTAAAATGGAGATAATAATATAATTTTTGCAATGAAGATCAAATAAAATAATAAATATAAAATGCTTATAGCATTTGGCACACAGTGAACACTTACATAAGTGTTTGCTACATTGCTGTTGCTATTATTTTATGGGGTTGAAAGAAACTTTAAATGTTTTCTTATTTAAGTACAGGTAGCTAAGTGACGTGATAGATAGTGTGCCAGGCATGGAGTAAGGAAGACTCATTTTCTGAGATTCAAATCTATCCTCAGATACTTAATAACTGTGTGATCCTGGGCAAGTCACTTAAGACTGTTTGCTCAAGTTTCTCTTCCATGAAATGAGCTGAAGAAGTAGATGGAAAGTCACTCCAGCACCTTTGCTAAGAAAATCCCAAGTAGGGTCACAAAGAGTCAGACACAACTGAAAAACGACTGAACAGCAACAATCCAATCACAAGCAGTAAGCAGCAAAACAGGTATTTAAACCTAGGTCCTCTGACTTCTTATGGGGCACTTTCTACCTGCTTTGTGTCATAAAGATCACAAGATTAAAGTTTCAACAGAGACAAATGACTGACTACAGAGGCAAATGAAAGCCCATTTAAGGCCCTCATTTCTTTGTATTTCCCACAACTAGCTCCTAGCATCTTGCCCATGTAGGCCCTTAGTAAGTACTGATATAATCAAAATAAGAAAAATCCATTTGCAAATTATTGAATTATAATTTAAATATAATCTATCTATAGGCACATGTTAGTTAAGTTCAATCCTGTACTTTGATGGCAGATACATAAGTTGTTAAAACATTGACTGAACTTGTGAGGAAATACAAGTAAAATAAATGCTAATATAATTTTGGAAATTCTAATACTTTTATTAATAGACCCTAGAAATGATAATAATGGCAGACTATAGTTCAATAAAATTATGAAATTAAGAGAAGTACAAACAAAAGTCCTAAATACTTAGTGATTACTTTCATAGCTTTGAATATTAGCTAATTTATTTGTCCATGCTATACAATAAACTCAGTACCTTGAAGATTATTGAACAATTATAGAGTTCCTTTCCTCCATAGAGATAAAGGCAATAATTCACTTCTGGGATACTGGAATCATTTATTTCATCCCAGCTCTCTGAAGCTATTCACTACTAAGAAGTGTTCGGTCTACCAAGCCAAAGTAAATTTAAACCAGTACTGCTTTATACCTCTGGGCCCAGTCTTCTCATCTATAAAGTTCAGAAATTGAACCAAAGATGACTAAGTTTGAAGAAAAGATTCCAAATTCCATCCAAAGTGGAAGTTTCATCATTTGGGAGTTCACTATATCAATAACATCACAAATCAGGTTTCTATCCCTCTCAAGTTCAAATGTCTCTCACAATTTGTTCCTTGATATTAATTGTTTCAGACATTCTTAGGAACTTTATTTTTCCAGTTACTAAAATCGAGATAAAATCATGCCTGCCCATAGATTTGTTGCAAATTCTGAGTTGCAGAGGAATCAGGAGAAAACCATGAATACATCTCCATGAGACATAATAAAACCAAAGAACTTAGCTCAGGAAGAGGGAGTTGGAGATTCACATTTATCTTATATATATAGCTTGCTTTGTTTGTATTTTTTTTGGCATGTTGTTCCTCCCATCAAAGTGAGTTCCCAGAGAACTCATGGGATAGCCCCATAAATCCTGGACTTTGATGAAAATGGAGATTCAGACTGTAAGCATGAATTGGGAGGGGGAGGGGGAGAAAGGGGAACAATCTTTTATTACCCAGAGTCCAAAGCAAATGATACAATATTATTCTTCTAAAGGATGTATATTTTATCCAATGGTATGCTCAAGCATACATTTCTAAGCAAAGTAGAGAAAATCCTTCAGTACATCAGGTAATTCTCTATAAGAAAACTACAGAAATGCATGGTCAAGAATTGCACCAAAAGAGAAAAAGGAGAGAGCTGGCAATCTGCATTGGCAAAAGGTCTCTAAGCACTGATGAAATCATAGACACAGACCCAACCAAATACCCTACAAAACAATCAAATCAATATGTCCTAAGAAAAACCACAAATTCTAGGGACCAGACCATAAAAGAGAATTAGAGTAGAAAAATCTTCCATAAATTTACTGGAAGTCTTACAACTTTAAAGTCTCTCTCTGCAGCTGAACATTCACTGCCTGGTCATTTGTTCCTTAACTGGGGGCTATAAAACCTTGGTTGAAAGCAACGGCTTTTACTGATAGCTCAGCGAGATTACATGGGGTCAGTAGGAAAATAAACAGTGCTCTCCTTCCCTAACCTTCTGGGGCAGCTGGAACATTTATTATATTTAACCATTTGGCTAGTTACTAGAGCCCAGAGCATATTGAGTCTGGCCCAAGTGCCACAAAAGTTATGTTAGAGAATACCTACCATGCCAGATCCTCAAAGGAATGTCTCTATAAAGTCACTCTCGGCTTGGACACATACCAGCTATGCGAGCTTGGACAAATCCATTAAACTCTCTGGGCCTCAGTTGCTTTAGCTATAAAATGAAGGGGTTGAGCTGAATAATCTTTAAAGTCTCCTCTTGTTCCATCTGCTGTGATACTTTTGTGACCCTTAAGAGACTTTCTTCCTTTTCCCCTTTCCTCAAATGTTTGCTAAAAGAATGAATATGTAGCTATCTTCTTCTCAATCCCTACTCTACAGCACTGCTGGATCATCATCACCACCACTAGTTTCCCCTCACCTTAAACTTTTGCTGGTGATGAAAGCAGAATGTAGAAAAAGAGAGGGGAAAGGGGGACACCCACAGTGGAAATATGGAGATGATTAAGAAGAAAAAAAAAAGGCTAAAGAAGCTTTTTGCCTTTATATTGTAACTCTCGATCAATAAGCATTTATTAAGCTTCTGCTATATCTCAGACACTATGCTAGGCCCCAGATATATTGTGTTAGGCTCTTGTAACCACACAAATGCTAACAAAGACCTGGACGTCAGCCAGAGAGAGAGAGAGAGAGATTTGGAGGGACATAGAAACAGAGTGAGACAGACAAAGAACTACCCACTCCTTTTCTCCCTTTTGAAGAGAGTTCAGGCTAGGACTTGTGGAAAAGGGTCAGAGGAACCCTCAACTTCTGAACATTTCCATATATTGGAAATAATAATCAAAAATTTCTGCTTACTTTTCTAGTTTTTAATAAAACTTTGTTCTATAATATTGTGAGTTACACACCTGTAAACAGGGAGTGGTCTCAGTGAACTGAAAGGTACTTCCCGTGGGTGCTGGCAAATGTTTAATAATTAACTCTTGGAGGGGGGGATACACTGCAAGATACACTTAAATTTAATTTTCATTGATATTTTCTCCATCACTTTTTTAAGTCAATAAAGAATAAAGCCCTTATTTGAAGTGTTCACCAGCTAAAGAGGAATAAAAGCTCAAAATTACCTTCCCCAACACTTTCCTTTTGTCAAAATTTTAACCAAAACCCAATTCCATGTTACCTACCATGTTACCTCCTCTATCTTTTAAAGGATGGAACTGTAATTCAAGAAAATCACAAATTTATTAATTTCTCTATTTTGAGCAAGGTCTCAGCAACAGATATTCACATAGTTGAAGTTTCCAAACACTACAATATTTTTCTTCTATGATAGGTTTATTACCTGTTTCCTAGTAAGTCTCTAAAGCACAAATAACTTTTGCCCTCTAGAGAAGTCATTCCACACTTCATTGCATTCCCCCATAACAACTAATAGGATCTTATGCACATAGTAGGTACTAAGTAAATATCTGCTTTAATTTTAAAAAGTATTTGTCTGTTTTCCAGTTTTGCAAAATGCTTCATAAATAAATTTTCTCTCATTTGATTCTCCCAACAATCCAGGAAGGTAGATGTTATTTTTATCCCCAATTTACAGATGAAGAAAATTAGTGAGCAGAGATTAAGTGATTTGTCCAGGGTCATACAGCTAGTAAATATCTGAAGCTGGATTTGAACTCAGGTCTTCATGGCTTCAAGTCAAGGTTTCTATCCACTGCAATATATGGTTATTTAAATTTTTTTATTATTTTGTTTGTTTTAAAGAGTCTTTTATTTTTCCAAATACATGCAAAGATAGTTTTCAACATTCACTTTTTTAATTAAAGATTTTATTTTCAAAACATATATATGGGTAATTTTTTAATAATTATAATTTTTTATTGACAGAACCCATGCCTGGATAATTTTTTACAACATTATCCCTTGCACTCACTTCTGTTCCTACTTTTCCCCTCCCTCCCTCCACCCCCCTCTCAGATGGCAGGCAGTCCTATACATGTTAAATATGTCACAGTATATCCTAAGTACAATACATGTGTGTAGAACCGAACAGTTCTCTTGTTGCACAGGACAAATTGGATTCAGAAGGTAAAAATAACCCGGGAAGAAAAACCAAAATGCAAACAGTTTACATTCCTTTCCCAGTGTTCTTTCTTTGGGTGTAGCTGCTTCTGTCCATCATTGATCAATTGAAACCAAGTTAGATCTTCTCTTTGTCAAAGAAATCCACTTCCATCAGAATACATCCTCATATAGTATCGTTGTTGAGGTATATAATGATCTCTTGGTTCTGCTCATTTCATTTAGCATGAGTTCATGTAAGTCTCTCCAAGCCTCTCTGTATTCATTCTGCTGGTCATTTCTTACAGAACTATAATATTCCATAACATTCATATAACACAATTTACCCAACTATTCTTCAATTGATGGGCATCCATTCATTTTCCAGTTTCTAGCCACTACAAACAGGGATGCCACAAACATTTTTACACATGTGGGTTCCTCTACCTTCTTTAAGATCTCTTTGGGATATAAGCCCAGTAGTAATACTGCTGGATCAAAGGGTATGCACAGTTTGATAACTTTTTGGACATAATTCTAGATTGCGCTCCAGAATGGTTGGATTCATTCACAACTCCACCAACAATACATCAATGTCCCAGTTTTCCCGCATCCCCTCCAACATTCATCATTATTTTTTCCTGTCATTTTAGCCAATCTGATAGTGGTATCTCAGAGTTGTCTTAATTTGCATTTCTCTGATCAATAGTGATTCGAAACACTCATATGAGTGGAAATAGTTTCAATTTCATCATCTGAAAATTGTCTGTTCATATCCTTTGACCATTTATCAATTGGAAAATGGATTGATTTCTTATAAATTAGAATCAATTATATATTTTGGAAATGAGGCCTTTATCTGAACCTTTAACTGTGAAAATGTTTTCCCAGTTTGTTGCTTCCCTTCTAATCTAATCTTATTTGCATTAGTTTTGTTTGTGGTTATTTAATTTTTAAAACTTCTAAGTTAAAGACATCTATAGTAATATAAAAATTGCTCTAAATTACTATTAAAGAAATACAAATTAAAACAACTCAAGAGTTGTCAGATACATGTGTCCTCTTCCCTCTTCTATGATCTCTTAGGACATAGACCTAGTAGTGACAAGAGACCATAAAAGAAGATAAAGGATCCACATGTCCAAAAATGTTTGCAGCAGTTCTTTTTGTGGTGACAAAGAATTCGAAGTTGAGTGAATGTCCATCAATTGAGGAATGATTAAATAAGTTCTGGTATTTAAAGGTAATGGAATAGTATTGTTCTGTAAGAAATTATGAACCTGCTAATTTCAGAAATGCTTGGAAAGATTCCCATAAACTGATTCTGAATGGAGTGAGAACTAGAAGACTATGTAATGATCAACTATGACATACTTAGTTCTTCTCAGCAATATAGTAATCCAAGACAATTCCAATAGACTTGGGATGGAAAATGTCATCTGCAAAGAAAGAATTATAGTAACTAAATATGATCAAAACATTCACCTTTTTATTTTGTTTGTCTTGCCTTTCTCATGGTTTTTCCCTTTTGTTTTGATTCTTTTTCACAACATGACTAATATGGAAATTTGTTTAGAATGACTATACATATATAACTTATATAAGATTGTTTAGTGTCTTAAGGAGGGGCGAGGGAAGGAAAGGAGAGAGGGAGAAAAAAATTGGAACTCAAAATCTTATAAAAGTGAATGTTGAAAAATATTTTTAAAAATAAAATACTATTAAGTGGGGGGGAGGGAACTTCTGTGCAACCTTAGACTAGTTATTTCATTTAACCTATCCTTGACCTCATTAATAAAATGGAAAAATTAGTTCATTAAGATCCCTCTTGGTTTCAAATGTCTGTGCTCTATAATCTAGCTAAAAATTAGTCCAAATTGGTCAAAATCACCTATTCAATGACCACTGTGTACAGAAGTGTTTCAGAATTAGGAAGAACTTAGTCTGGAGTAGAGAAGCTTAAAAGGGGTTATTAATAATCTTTTAGTTAGATGAAGAAGCAGAGATTTAGAGCTATAAAGAGGTTTAGCAGTTATCTAATCTAACTCTCTCATATTCAAGATGAAGAAGCTGCAGTCCAGAGTGTCATGTGAATTTCCTGAGGATACAAGAATAGTAAGTGATAGAATCAGGATTTGAACTCACATCCAAAAATTCCAAATATAGTGTTTTTCCACTGTATTTCACTACCTCACAGAGTGTGACCATCTGCTCTCTGTTCATCAAAGCAAAAGAAAACAGGCAGTATGAAGGAGACATAATGGAGAATTTTCTTAAGGTGAAGGCTTTCAAACAAACTTCATTGTTTAATGAAGTGAGGGAATTGCCATCCCATGAGGTATTTTAAAACATTCTGATTTGTATTGGATGATTTAAAATCTGATCCCATCTCAAGGCAGGGAGATGGAACACATGACCGTTCTAGGTCCTTCTCAATTCTGTGATTCTATGAGAAATTCCCTTGAAGTATGCCAAATTGCAGTCCTGAAACAATCATCTGTACTTAGACCGCATTGCCTTTTAAGAGATCACATAGATAAAGTGTTCAGGTAGAGATCTGGGCTCCATTCCCAGCTCTATCACTGACTTTTGCTTTGGGACACTGGGAATGTTATTTGATATTTCTGTGCCTCTGCCTCCCTATCTCCATATGAAGATAATGCCTCCCTTATAGAGCTCACCTGGATATCAGGAAATACCAGCAGGTGATGAGGAAAATATGCTTTTAGCTCCTTTGAGGGGAAAAAAAGCCCACAATGTAAATCTTTTTTCTCCTTTGTCCTCTTCTTAGGCTTAAATTTTTGTATCTCCAACTCAGTCCACACTGGTGCCTGTCTCCTGAGAAACACTATTCTCAGTTTTCGGGGGAGTCTTACGAAAAATACCATGGACTGGTCTTGAGCCTTTAATGTTCAAAAATGATCAAAATGTTCCCATTTTTAAGATTATAGGTTTTAAATGAGGATCCAAACCTGATATTTCTCTGCTAGTTTAAATGAATGGATTTTGTGAGACAAAGGAAAGCAAAGTTGGGTGAGGGGCCAGGGAAGAGAGGAGATTCAGGGACCATTTTTAAATGGTTGTAAAATTCCCTGCCTGCAGCTTTGGGGTCATTTTCAGTAATAAAAGCCAAAATTATCAAAAGTCAAAGAAGCCTGAGATTTTGATTACTAGAGATATAGGGGATATTTTTCCTCCTCTAACTGCACAAAGCCCTGTTTTAGACCATATAATGAGAAGTTCTCCCCATGTGTCTACCAAAAAAAAAAAAAAAAGAAAAAACAGGTTAAATCACCTGCATGAGATCCAGGCCTGGCTGCCTAGCTACCATAGATACTACCAAAACCTTCAGGTGTTTTTAGGTTGACAGAGATAAATAGAAAGAAAGAAAGAAAGAAAGAAAGAAAGAAAGAAAGAAAGAAAGAAAGAAAGAAAGAAAGAAAGAAAGAAAGAAAGAAAGAAAGAAAGAAAAGAAAAGAAAGAAAGAAAGAAAGAAAGAAAGAAAGAAAGAAAGAAAGAAAGAAAGAAAGAAAGAAAGAAAGAAAGAAAGAGAGAGAGAAAGAGAGAAAGAAAGAGAGAAAGAAAGAAAGAGAGAAAGAAAGAGAGAAAGAGAGAAAGAGAGAAAGAGAGAAAGAGAAAGAAAGAAAGAGAGAGAGAGAGAGAGAGAGAGAAAGAAAGAAAGAAAGAAAGAGAGAGAGAAAGAAAGAAAGAAAGAAAGAAAGAAAGAAAGAAAGAAAGAAAGAAAGAAAGAAAGAAAGAAAGAAAGAAAGAAAGAAAGAAAGAAAGAAAGAAAGAAAGAAAAGAAAAGAAAGAAAGAAAAAGAAATTTAGGATATAGAATCATAAAGGATAAAAAAAGATACTGGTCCTCAGATATGGTGAGGAAATATGGACTCATGGCTAAACATCCACTTATGTATGAGAGACAGACAGACAGGCAGAGAGACAGAGAAAAGAGAGGGAAGGAGGGAGGGATGGGGAAAGGAGGAAAGGGGGAAAGAAGAGAAGACCACCAAAATCCTTCTAGGAAATTTAATTAAAATCCACACATTAATCCTCAAAGGTATCATTTGTAGCCTTATCCTGCCACCTAGTGGAAATTAATAAAATAGGAACGTTTTAACCACACAAAAAAAAAATTGACTTGTTTAAATAATACACAGTTCATATTTCTAGAAATATTTTGAGTTTTGCAAAGCATTCAAAGCTCACCAATTTTTGAAGGGAATAATCTATTGTAATCTCCATCTTACAGAGAAGGAAACTAATGATGTAAGAAAAGAAATTTATGGAAATCACAAAATTTTAGAATTAGAAGACACCTACCCCAGCATACATCTAGTTCAATCTCCAATGAAAGAAATCCCCATAAAACATATCCAACCAGTGTCATTCAGTCTATGATCAAAGACTTTCAAAAAGGGGGAACCCATCACCTCTTATAGTAACCCATTTCAATATTGGATAGCAGTAATCAGCACTGAGTTTTCTTACATCAATCTTTAGATCTCTCTCTCTCTCTCTCCCTCTCTCTCTCTCTCTCTCTCTCTCTCTCTCTCTCTCTCTCTGCCTATTCTTTCAGATTCTGTCCTCCATGGAGTGGGAGGGAGACAGAAGGGGTTCACTTTTAATGCGACTCAAGATCAATCAGATTTTTTGGCTCCTTCAATCTCCTGCTAACTCCTTTTGAGCTTGTAGCTGACTAAGCCCCATCAAATCTTTTTTTCAGAAACTGCTGTCTAGTCAAATAGTCCCATTCTGTATTTGTTGAAGTTAATTTTTGTATCCAAGTGTAAGACTATATTTATTCCTATTGAAATTTATCTCACCGGATTCAAAACAATGTTCTGGGTTCCTGACTAAAACCAGGGTTTTTTTTTTACATTTTTAAAATAAAATTTTATTGCATTTTAAAATATAAAAACATTATTAATTCTCAGGCTATTAAAAAAAAACACTCGTGCTGGATTTGGATCTCTGCTCTAGTCCTTAAAGTTCTTTTGGCTCCTGAATCCTGGCTTCAGATTATTTATAATAGTGATGACTTTGACATCTATGACTTTAGCCAAGCATTAATAAAAAAAAAAAAAATTAAATAGTATAGAGCCAAGCACAGCCTCCTGTCACATTGACAATGAAATCACATCGACAATGAGCTATTAACAACTATTCTTTAAGTTCAGCCATCCAAGCAGGTATTATCAAGTAATGTCTCTCCCAAGAGATTTTCTGTATAAGAATAGTATGAAATAATCAAAAGTTTTCCCCAAATCTAGGCAAACTATTTTCATAGCATTCCTCTTTTTCACTAGGTTAATATTCTTATCCAAGAAAGGAACTACAGTTAGTTTGACATGGCCTATTTTTGATGAAGTCCAAGGTGCAATTTTAATCATGACTTTTCTTCAAGATATTCACCACTTTTTAATGATTCATTCTAGAATTTTCTGAGGAATCAAAGTCAAGTTCATTGACTTATAGTCTGTAAAGTATGTCTGCTACTCCTTTTTTGGAAATTACAACTAGAACTAAACATGTAAATGAGTGTTTTAAATTGCCTTTTAGTCAACTGGAGAATGCCTGAACTTTTTCTGATAAATATATGAATATAATGCAATATTATTGTTTAGTAAAAAATCTGAAAGAGATGATTTTGGAGAATTTGGGGTAGTATGAATTGACATAAACTGAAGTAAGTAGAACCAAGAGAACAATTTATATAGGGATAACAGCATTGTGAAGAAAAATAGCTTTGAAATACTAAAGATTTCTGATGAAAGCAATGGTTAACCATGTTTCCAAAAGCCCTATGCTGAATCATATTAAACACCCCCTGACAGAAAGGTGATTAACACAGATATAAACACTGTATGAATTAGTTTTGCATGACTGTGCATTTGTTACAAGAGTTGGTTTGTTTGTCTTTTTGTTCCTTTTCTTTCTTTAGGTTAATGGGGGAGAGGAGAAAGGAGACATAGAAGTACAATAGTGATACAAAAAAAAAAAAAAAAAAAAAGGAAGGTCATTGTAAGATTTTTTCTTTTAATATACAAAGCAAACATGATAGTTTTGAAGATTTTAAGTCTTTTGGAGTTTTTTCTTTATAATATTATTATTACATAAGTTATATAGGTTCTCACTTCATTCTGCATCAGTTCATTGAGATATTTTGAAGTTTCTCTGAAACCTTTCATCATTTCCTATGATACAATATTAATCCTTCACATTCATATACCATAATCCAATAGGTAGATACCACCTTAGTTTTCAGTTGCTCCTTCAACAAAAAGCACTGCTATAATTTGGGATAGGTGGGACCCTTTCTTCTTTTATCTCTTTGGAGTACAAATCAGTTAATAGTATTTTGGGGTCAAGGAGTAAGCACAGTTTAATTCAATTTTTTGCACATAGTTCCAAACTATTTTCTAGAATGGCTCAACCAATTCACAGATTAAAAAAAAAAAATTGGTGCATTTACATACTAGTTTTTGCACAGTCCCTCCAATATTTGTTACTTTCCTTTTTTATCTTTAACAGTCTGATAGATATAGCACTTCCTATATGCCAGCTGCTGTGCTAAATGCTTTACAATTTACAATCCCAAGATGTAGATGCTATTATTATCTTCCCCATTTTATAGCTGAGGAAACTAAGGCAGACTAAGGTCAAATGACTTGCCCAACAGTCAATCACCTTAGTGTGATGGATGTAAGGTAGAATTTCAGAGTTGCTTTTATTTCTACTGCTCTCATCATTGTTTAGAACATTTTTATGTGTTATTGATAATTTAGACTTCTTCGTTTGAGGACTTTCTGCTCATATTACTTGACTATTTGGGAATAGCTATCATGCAATTACTTATATATTCTAGATTCTAAATCTTTATTAAAGAACCTAATGAAAAAAAAATTTCCAATAAGTTGTTTCCTTTCTAATTTTAGCTACATTAATTTTATATGCAAAAAACTTTCAATTTTATGTAATCAAATATGTGCATTTTATCTCCTATGATTTTTTTTTCAATCTCTTGTCTGGTCATTAGTTAAATAGAATAAATAGATATTATAAATAAATATAATATAATAATAATAAGTTAATTTAGGCATAGGAACTTCCTCTACCCAGAGTCATAAAAGGTGTTTTCTTCTTGATCCTCTTTGCTATGACTTTTTATCTTGGTCATCTATCCATTTGGTGAATTATTTAATGTGTGATACTTTATCTAAAAATAATTCCTTTTTAAATTTAATATTTTGTTCCCCCCCCAATTACATGTAAAAATATTTTAGCATTTTTTCTCTAAATTTTGAGTTCCAAATTCTCTCTGTCCTGTCTTTAGAGAAGGCAAGAATATACATATACATATATATAACAAGGTTATTAGCTCATGAAAATATTTCCAGATTTTTCTTAGAGCACCCTGAAAGTCATGTCTTATAACACAATAGTATTCCATCACAATTGCATATTACTTGTTCAGCCATTCCCCAATTGATGGACATCCAGGAATTTCCAATTCTTTGTCACAACTAAAAGAGTTGCTATAAATATTTTTCTACAAGTAGGTCCTTTTCTTTGTTTTTAATCTCTTTGGGATATAGACCTAGTAATGTTTTCCCTTGATCAAAGGATATGCATAGTTTTTTAGTCCTTCGGGCATAGTTCCAAATTGCTCTCCAGGATGGTTGGATTCATATACAATTTTACCAACCAGTGCATTAGCATTTTAATTTTCCCCACATCCCCTCCACCATTTGTCATTTCCCTTTTCTGTCACATTAGCCTGTTTGATAGGTATGTGGTGGTAACTCAAGAATTATTTTAATGTGCACTTCTCTAATCAATAATGATTGAGCATCTTTATATGACTATAGTGAGCTTTGATTATTTCGTCTGAAAACTGCCTGTTCATATCTTTTGACCATTTATCAAATGAGGAATGGCCCTTATTTCTACAAGTTTGACTCGTTTTTCCATATATTTGAGAAATTAAGTCTTTATCAAAGAAACTTGCTGTAACAATGTTTTTTTTTTTCCTGCACTGATTACCAACTATGCATTTCACTCCATCTTATTTCCCTGTTTATCCTATTCTCTCCTATCATCCTGTCCATTCTCAAGTGTCTAAGCATAATTTTTGCTATATAGCTTTCCAGTTTTCCCAAAAGATTTTGTAGAACAGTGAGCTAGATAAACACATGAGGTCTGTCCCTTCAAATTCTTAGATTCGCACTTACTCTAGTCATAGAAAATCTGAAAAAGAGCATAGGCAAAAAAGCATAGAATGTATTCAGGGGACTTATTCTAGAATTGGAATTAAAAAACATGGTTTTATCCCAATTCTTCTATTCATTTGCTGTGTAATCTAAAAAAAAATCATTTCACTTCTTCAAATTCCTCATTTACAAAATTAAGGGCTTTCAGGAGAAAATTTCTAAGCTCATATTCAATTTTAATTGAATTCTTCAGTCCTCTGAGTAATCAATTTGAATGAGGATATCAAGAGAATCAATTGGTGAAAAGCCTTAAATAGATAAATAGATAATAATAAAATGACCAGATTTCCTAGTATAAAAAAAAAATGGAATTTGGGCTCTGCTGCTGAAATTTTTTAAAACCAGGATGTGTTGCTTAGCTAGCATATTTATTTTTGTGCAAAAAGTACAAAAGCAACTACAAACTGGAGAGAGAGGGGAAAGGGAAGTCATAAAGTAAAGCTGGGGGAGGGGGCAGGTTGTAGATACATAAGTAAAGGCCCTAAGAGATGGGAACTGGACATAATCCAAGCCCACAAACATTTATTAAGTACCTTCTAAATATCTAGCATTATACCAAACACTGGGGATACAATCAATAAAAAGAAAATTAGTCCTTCCTTCAAGAAACATAATTTAACAGGGTGGGAAGGAGGGGAGACAACACACAAAAAGAAGCAGTAGGGTAGGGGAGACCAGCGAGTATTGTCCGAGGGCCATCTTATTCCTTAAAGTTGGAACTAGGCAGGACAGCAGATGCAGAATAGAGGAATTTAAAAGCTCAATTTCTGCTCTCAACAAAGGAAGGTAGAGGGAGAAATTTGGAACTACATCCTTCAGTTCCCCAATCAAGAGAAAGGAAACTGAGTGAGGTAAACTGCGTGAGGTACACATCAAGGTTTGACTTAGCAGCATAGTGATGAGGTGATTTTTAACCTGGGAGGTTAAGAATGATATTTTCTTGAGGCAGTTAAGTGATGCAGTGGACAGAGCACCAGTCCTGAAGTCAGGAGGACCTGAGTTCAAATCTGACCTCAGACACTTAATACTTCCTAGCTATGGGACCCTGTGGGACCCAATTGCCTCAGCTAAAAAAATAATAATAATAATAATTTCTCTTAATTGGTTTCTGTGAGCTTCTAGGGGAAATTTTTGTGAAATCAAACATTATTCTTATGTCAGTCAGTTCTCTCTCCTATGTTCTACTGCATTCTACATAGTTCTACATGGTGTCAATTCTTCTGCTTATTTCAGATTTGAGTTTCTGTAAGGAAATGTTATTCAGCTTCTAGAATCTTTAATTAGACTGTCTTGATTACCACAGGAAAGGAGTTATTTTTGAAACCACTTCCCCATAGATTACTAAAAGGAAGCCAAACTGTTTTCAAAGAGAATCCAATTTACTTATATCTTAAGTAGGTAGAAAGCAATCAGATTAACTTTCATTTTACATTTTCCTTTAACTCTGAAAGCAGTCACAATATTGTACTCCTTCTAAGGTCACTGCAGGACTGTTTAATGCAAGCACTTTAAATAATTGGTGAGATGTGGGGATATTTTTCCTCCTCCTTTTGTCCCCATCCTGGGACAGGCTGCTAAGGTAGTTTGTGGTGATTACTGGGTTCTTGAATTAGGCAAATGGCACTGTAATGAATATGTCTCTCAGAGAGGCCATGGACATGACCCATTCACAAATGCAAAAGCACTTCACTACTTAGAACTAATTACTTATCTCCAAGGTCTGGGTTAGAATGAAAAAAGTGCCATATATGTATAAAGCACTTAGATTTGAATACTGGTTCTGCCACTTAATAGATATAAGACCTTGAGCAAATTATTTAATGTCTCAAATGAAACCTCTTCCAATTCTAATTAATCCAGAGGCACTTTTGTAGCATCTCAATTTTATTTAGAAAATAAGGAGACTAAACTAGATAATCTCTAATATTCCTTGAAGCCACAGAGCCTATAGTTCTAAATTCTAAGTGAATCAGCTGTTTCCTCCCTTTTATCTGATGGTTTCCAGCTAACTCCCTCAGGTTCTGAGTATTTCATGGGTTAGCATGGGGGGAGGTGTATTGAAGCCAGATAATGGCTCATAAAAATCCAATTGTTAAGTTTTTAGTTAAATTGTTAGCATTTTCACCTCAGAACTCAGCAAATCCCACAATTCAGGTCCTAATTGTTTTCTTGACTGTATAGATTTTAAAAGTAATGGGGGAAATGTTAATAAGGAATAGTCAATAAACATTTATTAAGTGCCTATTATGTACTAGGCACTATGCTAAGTGTTGGAGAGACAAAGAAAGGCAAAAAACAATCCCTGCCCACAAGGAGCACCCAATCTAATTGGAACTTCCCTCCTTAGGCTCCCTCATTAAATGGAAGATTGGGAGGAACTCTCCAAGGTATACCCTCTTCCTTCAGAGAAAGGGAGGAATTAAAAGGCCAGAAGGTACTTTAAGGAAGTATGAGTTTCAGAACTGATACAGTCTTCTGGTAAGATCATTTATAGGAGATAATGATGAAGTCTAGAGGTCAACCAGGTGGGAAATAATACAGATAAAACTTTAAAATGTATCATGCAAATGTGGCTTGTTTTTTTCCAGAATTAGTTGTTAAACATTTACCAACACAACTCTAGTCAATCTTTTCCCTAAAACATAGTTCATGAATTCCCCTAATATATTTACTTTCACTAGGCAGTTGGAGAATATATAATTCACAACAACAGTATTTAATGAAATGACATAGTGAAGAAGAAAATATCCTCCCCAAAAATCTTGAACTCTCTCAAACACACACACACACACACACACACACACACACACACACACACCATATACATATTCAATGGGAAAAGTGGGCCTGAATAGTAATCACTTCATCTTCTTTGCTTCAGTTTCCTCATTTGCAAAATGAACTGGAATAAAAAATGTCAAACCACTCCAGTATCTTTAACAAGGAAAACCCCAAATGGGATCAGAGAGTCAGATACAACTGAAATATCCAGTTCTCCTCAGTCATCCCTCTGGGTTAGTGACTGTAAGGTTTTTTTAAGTCCTCTTCAATTATTCCTATTGACCAATGACGACAAAGGTGGTCCCCTCAGCCAGGTAGCATAAGAAGGTAACAAACTAGGCTAAGGTAATGCTTACTTTTTTCACTCTTCTGTTTTATTTTATAGGTCTTATCTTGTTTTCTACATAAACAAATATCAATGTATCTACTGCTTTACATTAAAAGGGAGAGGAGAGATACTGAGTGTTATTGTGGTGAAAAAGCTGTTTTTAAACTCTCCCCCATCATGCTTCTATACTCTGTATAAGTTACAACTACTATAGGGCAACTAAATGATCCAATGGATAGAATACAAGGCCTAGAGTCAGAAAGACCCGTCTTAATGAGTTTAAATTCACTCTCAGATATTACCCAGCTGGATGATCCTGGGCAGGTCACTCAATACTGATTGCTTCAGTTTCCTCATCTGAAAAAATAAGTTGGAAAAGGAAATGACAAAGCATTCCACTATTTTTTTCAAAGAAAACCCCAAATGGGATCACAAAGCATCATACACAACTGAAAAATGACTGAACATAACTTTTAGCTATTAAAAGGTTTTATCTTACTTTCCCCTAGGAACTTATCACAACCTGGTCTCTCTCTGTGTGTGTTTTAAATTTTCCTTCCTATCAACTATTTTTCCTACCAAAGAATTCACTTTATTTCCACTTGAGAAGAGGAGAAATTTCTTACATAGATATAAGGGAGAAATTCCTTTTATAAGAGAAATAGACCCGTGACTTCATTGGTATAGAAAACCAGGAAAGGAATTCCTTCTAATAATAAATATAATATAAATATAATAATAATATCTTCCCTGAAACTTTTAATTTGGAACTGTCCTTTTAAAATTATAATGTTCCAGTCTCTTTCTTATAATATTTAATAGTATCTACTTTATTTCCAATGTAGTTATTTTTGATAGTATGGTTTTGTAATTCCTGATAGGGGTAACATTTTATCTATAAAAGGCTTCCCCTTTCATAATGTACCTTTAATATGATAGCTATGAAATGTGAAGATAAAAGAGGAAGGAAGCTGATAAAAATAGCTATTAAATATTTCTAAGATCAATAGTTTAAAAGGTTATTGCCAGCAATTCTCATTTTACACAAAGAGTTGTTTAAGAAATAAATGAATGAAAACAGAAAAATTGAGTAATATCTTAGAGGATGTCCGCTCTTTGAACCACCAGTCTTAAGATCTTTCCATCTCTCAAAACCACAAGAAACTTATGCTATATCATTAGTCTTTCTCCCTCCTCTAGCTTTTGTACAAAGATGAAATCTTTACTCCTAGAACTCCTATAAACAAGATAAGAATTTTACCCAAACAAGATCCAAGTATGTTGCAGCATATTAATATATTTGTTTTAAGTACTTACTCTATTTCTAGTACTGTGGTAGGCACTTAGGATTCAAAGACAAAAATGAAACTGACCCTTCCCTCAAGGAGTTTACATTTGATCAGTTATGAGTAGGTCTTCTGATATAATTATCTATATTGCATGTCTCACCAGGATTGGGATGAACTACTAAGAAGCTATGTTATAGAAATAGTAGAAACTGAACAACTCCCCTTCCTAACACAATGTCTGCTATAACTAAAGGACTTTTCCTGAGCCTATAGTATACATAGCACTTACAACTACAACATTTATTTTAGTGAATGTTCACCCAAGAATACAGTAGAGAAAGAGTTCAACTTTCCAATAATTTGAATCAATGTTTAATCTAATTACCTACTGACAGTATTGTCTTTTGTATGGCCCACAATGAGATTCAATTTCTTCTGGCTTACAAATGATCTGTTTACTATCTACCTCCAGAGAAAGAACTGTGGCATCTGAATACAGTCTTTTTTCTACTTAATTTTTCTTGGGTTGGTTTGGGTTTGGATTTGGGGTTTTTTGGTCTGTTTTCTTTTGCAATATAGCTAATATGGAAATATGTTTTCATGACAGCACATGTATAAACTATAGATTTCTTTTCTTTTTGTAAATTATATTTTTTCTAATGATATGTAAAGATAGTTTTCAACATTCATTTTTAATAAGATTTTGGATTCATCTTCCCTCCTTCCCCTTTCCCCTCCCCAAGATCAACCAAGAAGTTGATATAAGTTATTAAACCTATGCAATCATCTATAATTAAGGAGGGAGGGATAGGAGATAATTTGGAACTTAAAATTTTTATAGATGAAATTTTTTAAATTTTACATTTGTGCTTGAGAAAAATAAAATTTAACTTAAATAAATGAATGGATAAAGAAATAAATAAGTGGATATTAATTCACTCCAGTGACAATTTTGGAACCATGCAAAGATTCTGGATTTGTTGTCAAGTTCTAGCCAAAATATACTGGTTGACTCTTGTTCTTTGTTTTTTTCAAATGAATGAGAAATTTAACAATGCACTAGAGTAAGACTCCTTAAATATTTTCCACTCATGATCCCTTTTTGCTTAAGAAATTTTTACACAACCTCAAGTATATATATTTATAAAATAGTTATACAAATCAAACATAATAAATCACAATTTTATCACTCCCACATTCAATCAAATGACTCCATAATCCCAGGGGGTCAAGATCCACAGTTTAAGAAGCTTTGAGTTAGAGAAAGAGAGACAGGAATGTCCAAATAATAGTGTGAGCTTCATTTTGGCATAGAATAAAATCATAACTGACGCCAGAATAGCCTTAGAAGTCATCTAGTACTAACTCATTTTACAGAGAAGGAAACCAAGGCTTGAGAAGTTAAGCTACCTGCACAGAGCCACATACATAGAAAGTATTAAAGGCAAGATTTGACCCCTGGTTCCCTATTTCCAAAGCCAATGTTTTTTCTGCTTGAAAAACAGAAAGAATAGATGACTTACCTATGATCATACAGATAATAAGTCACAGTAGAGTTGTGAAAATAGCTCCTCTGCAATACTATTACTACCTCTGCATGCCAAAAAGATGTTTTTTAAAAGGGAAAGAATCTATACACATAAATATTTCTAGCAGCTCTTTTTGTGGTGGCAAAGAATCAAATTTGAGGTAATGCCCATCAATTGGGGAGTGGCTGAATAAATTGTTGTATATGATTGTGATGGAATAAAACTGTGCTATAAATAATGGGCAGTGTGTTCTCAGAAAAGCTTGGAAACACATTAATTGAGTCTTATGCTTTATTGATTGAGCTAACAAATTACATATAAGGTATTTCCCAAAGTATATAGTGTGTTCCAAAAATCGTAGTATGATTTTAAAAGAATGTTTAACACTCCTTTCAACACAGCCCAAGAAAGTAGGTTGTACAAAGATTTCCATAATAGTTGAAAAAATGGAGGCTCATGGAGATATCTTGTTGGATTTGTCTTTTGTTGGAGAGGAAGGTAGCATCAGAACAAGCTACAAATTCAGATTAGAGTTGTTTCCACTTCTTTATAGTGAAAAGAACATTGAATTTGGAATCAAAAGACCTGGCTTTGAATGTTGGCTCTGTTATCTACAGATTTACCATAGATGAATTACTTAACTCTCTGGGCCTCAGTTTCTCCATCTGCAAAATGAAAAAACTGAGCTAAAAGAACTCTAAGGTCCCTTCCAGTACCAAATCCTATTCTCTCTTCCAACAATATAAATGATTTAATCACTCCTGTGGCCAGCGTTAACTTAATATACATTATTGATTCAGTTTTGAAATAAAATACACAATTCCCCACAACTTCACAGAGATTCTTTGAGATGAAGAAGTTAAAGTTATTTAGTCTAGAAGAAAGAAGATGATTTAGGAAGACATAATAGCTGTCTTCAAATATTCAAAGAGCTGTCAAAGAGAAGAAAGGTTAAATTTGTTCTATTGTCCTCTGAAACCTAAATTAAGAATAGTGGATAAAAATTTCAGGGAGGGAACTCCAGGTTCAGCATAAAGGAAAATGCCATAAAAATTAAAATTGTCCTGAAGTGAACTAGGTTCTCTTAGGAGGCACTGCATTGTCTGCTTACCAAGAATATTCAAGCAGAGATGTAGTGATACTATTAAGATGTGCAAAGCACTTTACAAATATTATCTCATTTTGTCGCAATGTAAGGTAAGTGCTATTATCCCAATTTCCCAGATGAGGAAGCTGCTGAAGCAGACAGAAGTTAAGTGATATACCCAGGGTCACACAGTTAAGTGTTTGAAGCGGGATTTGAACTTAAGTTTTCCTAATTCCATTTCCACCTTTATCTACTTTTATTAGGAAAAGGGAATTTCTACTCAAAAACAGACTAAACACGATGGTTCTTGTGGTCCCTACCAACTCTGAGATAACATGTTGCAAAACTTAGTGAGATTTTGAGTTGTTTGGGGGAGGGATGGTGGAACATGGAGAAATTTTGTCCTGAATGCACCTACATATTTTCCTATGTAACCCTAGTCCTTATCTGTACTTGAATAAGGCATATAGAAGGAATATTTTGTGTCTGCTGCTATTCATTTAAACTTAATTATCTGAGAATTTAGTCTCTTGTATTTCATTATAACTGACTCATTGATCCTTTGAGGAAACCTTTTCTAGTACCTGGCAAGAAAGGTCATGTGTGCCAATAAGTACTATTTTGATAATGAAATAATAACATGAGATTTGTGGTCTGTCATAGTACAGTAATTCCACTGTAGTATTTGCCAACAGTCTTCCAATTTCACTGAAGGATTAGCCAGAACCAAGATCAAATATCTTTCTGAAGGACAAAACTGTTGTGTTTGCATTACTGAATTACTTGGAGTCAAACTGCTCTCTAACTAGAACCAATAAATGAATCAATAAACATCAATGAAGCAACTCAGAAGATTGAGGTGAAATGACTTGCTCAATGTCACAAATAAATCAAATAAGAGAACTGTACTTTAAACTCTGATCTGAAAGAAAAAGAGAGAGAAAAGGATGGAGGGAGGGAGGTAAGAAGGGATAGATGGGAAAGGAGAGGGACAGAAGAAAGGAAGGAAGGGAGAGGGGGATGAGGAGATAGAGAAACAGAATACATATATATAATACATAATATATTATATAATAATCAGTCTGACTGACAGACTATAATAATATAGTCTGACTATATAATAGTCAGACTAAGTATAACAATGTTATAATTATTCAAATTATAATATTCTATATATGCATTTAATATGCACATGTATTCACTGCACCATGTTTCCTCTAATGTTTTATCAGTGACTTGGAGGAAGATACTAACAACAAGCTTAGCAAATTTGCAAATGACATAAAGGTAGTAAATGAACATTCATTAAGAGTTTATGTGCCAGGTGCTATACTATGCTAAGTGCTAGAGACACAGGGAAAGAAGGACAAACATTGTCTTTGAGTTCAAGATGCTCACATTCTAATGCAACGTATAAATAATTAAGCATATAAATTGTTGTTATTGTCCATCATTTTTCAGTCATGTCCAACTCTTCATGATTCTATTTTAGGGTTCTCTTGGCAATGGTACTGAACTAGTTTGCCATTTCCCTCTTCAACTCAGTCAATTTACATATGAGAAAACTGAGGCAAACAAGATTAATGCGGGTCATACAGATAGTGTCTGAGGCTAGATTTGAACTCAGTTGTTTTTTTTTTTTTCCCTTCAATCCAGATAAATAAAGTGTTCTATCTACTATACCATCTAGCTGTATTTACACAGAAGACATATGGAGAATAAATGAAAATAATGTGAAAGGGGAAGCTTGGAAAATAAAGCTATCATTTTAGATAATTGAATAAGAATCAAGTATGTGAGTAGGATCAAAGGAAGTGAACAATGAGATTTGGCAAGGAATAAGCAAAAACAAAACAAAGGGGCAAGGGATTAAAGAGTAGATTATAATATAGTTTAACTGGCTAACTATATGGTTAATTATTATTATTATTATAGCTAGAACTTTAAAGTTTGCAAAATGCTTTTACAAATATTATCTCATTTTATCCACTCAGTAGCCCTGGGAAATAAATGCTATTCTTATGTCTATTTTACAGATGAGGAAAATAAGGCAATCAAAGGTTAAGTGACAAGTCCAGGATCACCCAGCTAGTGTCTAACCTTATGTCTGCCTGACTTCAGGCCCAGTCTATCTACTATCCTACTGAACTGACTAGGAAAAGAGAAATGTGAGGTATTAAAGGTAACAATAATGTTTAAAAAAAAATAAATTTTGGGGAGGGATGAGGCATAGGGAGAGATGGAATGATAGGCAGTAATATTAAGATAGAAGTGATGCAATGGATAGAGTGGTGGTCCTGAAGTGGAACTCTTCCTGAGTTCAAATCCAGCCTCAGACATTTACTAGTTATGTGATCCTAGGCAAGTCACTTAACCCTGTTTGCCTCAGTTTCCTCATTTGTAAAATGATTTGGAAAAGAGAATGGCAAACTTCTCTAGTATCTTTGCCAAGAAAACCCCAGATGGAGTCACAAAGGGTCAGATACAACTGAACCACAAGACAAATGTCAGATTTTTTGACTAAAGAAGTGGAACACTTATGGGTAATGATGAGATGCAGGATGTGATTATTCCTCTGTGTGGCTGAGCTGGCGTGATTTAAAGAGAATAAGGAAATAAAGAGATTAGGAAGTCTGAAGGAACATGAAGCAGAGATATATGCCTAGAATCTATAAAGAAAGAGCTAGATAGAGAGGGAAAGGAAAACAGTAAGCAAAATGATTGAAAAGAAAAGAGATCTTTTATCAAATATTTCCCCTTTTTTGATCTGATTTTTCTTATGTAGCATGATAAATATGCAAATGTATTTAGAAGAATTGCACATGTTAAACTTATATTGAATTACTTACTATCTAGGGAATGGAGGAAGAGGAGAGGAAGAAAAATTTGATTACACAGGTTTTGCAAGGGTGAATGTTGAAAACTATCTTTGCATATATTATGAAAAATGCAAAGCTATTGTTATTTTTAAAAATTTTAAAAGAAAAATTTTAAGTGCTTCAAAAGAAGAGGGGGGGAATAATCTGGAAGCAGGCCCACAATTATTATTGAGAGTTGTAGAAATATTAAAATATTAGATCGCTCCCATCTGGCACATGGAGGGTATAAAGCTACAATACTCTATCTCAACTCCTGTGGGAGTTTAATGAAATTCATAGTTTAATGAAACTGGAATAAACCAAAAACCAAGACTATCAAGGACCATAGTTTACCTCATTTTTGAAAGTTTGCTTTCTTGTGGAAAGAAAAGTATCAAAAACAGAATAGAAAGAAAGAATAGAAAGAAAAATACTTAAATAGAGATTTGGGGAAAGAACACCAACACAGAACATAGGCGATGCTAAAACTACTTTACAGGGATTAAATGGCCTGTAAATTACTTGCCCAGAGTCAAACCTCATTTGGAGTTTTTCTTGCCAAAGACACTACAGTAGTTTGCCATTTCCTTCTCCAGCTCATTTTACAGATTAGTCATAATATTAAGTGACTTGCCCAATGCCACACCTCTATTAAGTATCTGAGATCAAATTTGAACTAAGAGCTTCCTGGCTCCAAGGCCAACATTGTATCCACTGCACCTGGCTGCCTGTCACCATGCTACCTCTCTTTTAAATATTTAGAAAGCTTTTAGGAAAAAAAAAAACAATTCAAAGAAGTTTGTTCAAGGGAATTTGGTTTACATACTAAATAACCTAAATAACTCTAAACCCACTTTCCTATGATCTCAAGCTGATTGGTAACTAAGTGGTACAAAAGCTGGAACACTGGGTCTAGAGTTAGGGAGATTTCATTCAAATATGATCTCAGATACCTACTAGTTTTATGATCTCATACAAGTCATTTAACCTCTGTTTGCCTGAATTTCCTCAATTATAAAATAAAGATAATAATAGCATCTACTTCCCAAAGTTGTTGTGAAGTTCAGATGAAATAAGTTATAAAGCCCTTGGCAAAGTGCCTGGCACATACTGAATGCTATACATAAATACTAAATACTATTATTGATTATTTCAAAAGTTACAGAGAGTAATCTTGAATTTCCAAATATATGTTCTTTCAGTAATGCTATTATATGACAATAGGATAAAAATGAATGATTTTAAAGAACTTAAGACCAATGAAATGTTCAAGTGACAACAGGTCTAGTAATGCTCTGTGTACACAGAGGCGATGGGCCAAATACGCAAAATAAGAAAAATGTGAGGGCATGACCAACATGAAATTTTGTTTTACTAGACTATGCATATTTGTTAACAAGCAAATGCTTGATAATTAAAAACAAAACTTAATTTTAAAAAATAACAAGGATGCTATTATGATATATTTTAGACTTCCAGAGTTAGAGAGGACCATTTAAAAAGTTTAAAAATTTAAAAAAAAATTAATTTTTTAAAATTTAAATTTAAAAAAAATTTAAACTCATTTTAAAAATGAGGAAATTGAAAACCAAAAATATTAACTGATTCATCTAAAATCACATAATAAATTAGTGACAGAGTTGAGACTGAAACCCGGGATCCCGACTGAATTTAATGTTCTTTCTACTATACCATGATGTTTGAAATTGCTAGTAGTCTCCCCATTCTTATCAAATGCTCATATTAACACCAAGATAGTGTTTCCTCTCTTGAATGAGTGCTCACATAATCAATAATATAGCATACTAACAGGACAATCAGAGTCAATGATTTATAAAAGGCACAAAAAAATGTTAACAATAATGTAAAAATGCTCTCAATTTTGAAGAAAATCTGGGTTCAGAATCTGGCTCTAGCAACTACTACATATATGATCTCACACAAGACATTTAACTGCTCTAGACTTTAGTTGCCTTATCTTTAAAATAAGGTAGATGAAATATTGGTAGATTGGACTAGATGGAATGTCTTTCTTTTTTTAAACTCTATAGTTTCTGTAAATTAGGATCCCCAGGAGAAGCAAAGTATCCCAGGTTTAAAATAGTTTGAATTCTCTTCTAGCACTAAAACCTATGATTCTGCAGCCTTCTGACTCAGAATCGTTATTGTCCAGTCTTTCTACAGTATATTCCAAATCCAAAACATCAAGCCAAACAAACAAAACTTTCCCAGAGACATGGATACAATAGTGAAAAGCACAAAAACAGAACCCCAAAGAAACTCATACTGACTCCCCATCTAGATACCATTCTGCCACAGAGAGAGCTTATATAGCTTTTTCCCCGTCACCTCTGTTAATATATTCAGATCTACAGTCAGATTTTTAAGGTTGTATTAGTTAAGACCTGCTGGGAAACCTGGGACAAATATTTATTAGGTATCTTCTTAATAGAGTGCAATTCTGTTTTACTTAAATCCAATTCACATACAAGTCAAGACACTTCCTGTGATGTCATTGGTTCTCTTTAATAATAGAGGATGACAACCATTCTGGAGAGCAATTTGGAACTATGCTCAAAAAGTTACCAAACTGTGCATACCCTTTGATCCAGCAGTGTTACTACTGGGCTTATATGCCAAAGAGATCATAAAGAAGGGAAAGGGACCTGTATGGGCACGAATGTTTGTGGCAGCCCTCTCTGTAGTGGCCAGAAACTGGAAACTGAGTGGATGCCCATCAGTTGGAGAATGGCTGAATAAATTGTGGTATGTGAATATTATGGAATATTATTGTCCTGTAAGAAATGACCAATAGGATGATTTCAGAAAGGCCTGGAGAGACTTACACGAACTGATGCTGAGTGAAACGCTTTCCCAGTGAAAGAATTCTGGGAGATGACTAAAAACCATTACATTGAATTCCCAATCCCTATATTTTTGCCCACCTGCATTTTGGATTTCCTTCACAGGCTAACTGTACAATATTTCAGAGTCAGATTCTTTTTGTACAGCAAAATAACAGTTTAGTCATGTATATTTATTGTGTATCTAATTTATATTTTAATATATTTAACATCTACTGGTCATCCTGCCATCTGGGGGAGAGAGTAGGGGGAAGGAGGGGAAAAATTGGAACAAGAGGTTTGGCAATTGTCAATGCTGTAAAGTTACCCATACATATAACCTGTAAGGCTATTAAAAAATAAATAATAAATTTTTTAAAAAATAGAGGATGAACAACTATGTTCTTGGCAAAATGTTAAGTACTGGGGATACATAGACAATAAGCTTATATTTGTGGTTTCAGGGGAAAACAAAATGTACATAGGAAAAAAATCAATACAAATTAGATACAAAATAACTTTCTGGAGGAAAACAGTATAAATTAAAGAATGGGGGAATAGATTCATCATTCTATTGGAGCTTAAACTGAACTCTACAGGAAACTAGGAATAGGTACTAAGAGGTAAAGGCAAGAAGGGTGTGCAATCTAAACATGGACAGTCTGGGCAAAGACACAGAAATTAGAGATTGAGTTTTACATAAGGGGAATGATAAGTGAGCCAGTTTGGCTGACATGTAGCAAGAGCAGAGCTATGGGCAATAACATGAAAAATGCTGAAATTTGTAATATGACAGAAAAAGAAAATGATAAATGGTGGAGGGAATGTAGGAATATTGGGACACTAATGCATTGTTGATGGAGTTGTGTGAACTGATTAGTTTGGAACCATGCCCAAAGGAGTATAAAACTGTACATACCCTTTGATCTAGTAGTGTCAGAACTAGATCTGTAACTCAAAAAGATCATAAAAGAGGGGAAAGAATCCACATGTGCAAAAATGTTTGTAGTGATTCTTTTTGTGGTAGCAATGAATTGAAAAGTTGAGGGGATGCCCATCAATATGGGAAATAGCTGAATAAATTGTGGTATGTGAATGTAATAGAATATTATTGTTCCATAAGAAATAACAAGCAGGTGGGTTTCAGAAAACCTGAAAAGACTTAAATGAACTGATGCTGCATGAAGTGAGCAGAGTGAAGTATATACAGTAATAGCAAGATTATGTGATATTCAAGTAGGATAGATAGCTCTTCTCAGCAAGACAGTGATCCAAGACAATTCCAAATAGACTTGTGATGGAAAATGCCTTCCACATCCAGAGAAAGAACTATAAGACTGAATGTGAGTTGAAGCATATTATTTTCATTTTGTTGTTGTTTTTTTCTTTCTCGTGGCTTTTTATTTTTGTTCTAATTTTTCTTTCCCAACACGGCTCATATGGAAATTTGTTTTGAATGATTATACATGTACAATCTATATCATCAAATTGCTTGCTGTCTTGAGGATGGGGGACAGACAAGAGAGAAGGACAAAAATTTGGAACTCAAAATCTTACAAAAATGAATGTGAACTATCTTCACGTTTAATTGGAGAAAATAAAATACTATTAAGTGAAAAAAAAGTTGAAGCCTGATTGTAAAAAATGTAAATACCAAATACAAGAATTGGGTTTTTTATGTCAGATGATGAGAAACCCCTAGAGCTTCCTGATCAAAGAAATGACACTATCAGATCTGTGCTATAGGAATACTGATTAAGCAGGTACAAGAGAATAAAGAGGAGAGACACTTGAGACAGAGAGACTAATTAGAAGGTTATTGCAATAGTCCAGGTGAGTAAGCCAGAGAAGTGACTGTATAAAACTAGAAAATGAGATGAACAGCAAAAAATATTGTAAAGGCAGAATCAACAAGACATAGCAATTGATTGCATAGGTGAGTGAGAGAGAAAGAAAAATTAGGATGATTTCAAGACTACAAACCTGAAAAAGTGTAGGTATGGTGGTGCCTATAGCAGAAATAGGGATGTTAAGAAGGGCTGTGGTTTTGTGGGGGAAAGATGAGTTCTGTTTTAGATATGTTAAGCTGTAGATATCCAATATAGGACAAGTTCAAGAGAATTTCCCAGAATCAGCTTAAGAGCAAGATAGCAGCAGATGTTCTTGTTAGAACTATAGTTAGAACCATAAAACTAGATAAAACTATATTATAGTATACTAGGCTTCTGCCCCCTCAGCTCAACCACTCTGCCTTTCTGGTTATATCATGCTATCCATGTGGGCTCTTTGTTTATAAAGCCACACTAACCTAAGGGAGTAGGCCTGCTTTATAAACTACTACCCAACAATTTTTCAATATTTCCAAAGTCCAAGACATTTGGCCAACTTCTTTACTATATCATCAATCTTTCCCTTCTTTGGCTTCAAGATAAAAACCAGATTCTCATCTTTTTTAAGCTCAGGCAGAGAACTTTGCCCAAATTAGATGTTTTGTGCCATGATGTTATTTTAATTCTGATTTGGTCCATATTACATGTGTGACCACCAGAACTAACCATTAGAAGACAACTTAGAGACAATTATGTGGCCTAGTGAACAAAGTACTGAATCTGGAGTCAGGAAGAACAGAATTCAAATCCTGCTTCAAACATTATCTTTCACTATCTTAATCTCTCCATGCCTTAGTTTTCTCATTTGTAAAATGAGAATAATCATAATACCTGCTTCAGAATTGTGATGATTAAATGACTTCAAAAGTATTTTTCAAACTTTAAAGTGCTTTATAAATATTAATTATTATGCCAAGGAAAGAATGAAAATGACAACTCAACTGTTCCTTGTTCATTTCTGGTTTTGTTTGTTTTTGTTTTTGTAAGGAAATTAGAGTTAAGGGACTTGCCAGGGTCACACAGATAGTAAGAATCTGAAACCATATTTGAACTCAGGTCCTTCTGACTCCAGGGCTGGGGTTCCACTGTGCCATCTGACTGGCTCTTCCTAATTTATTTCTAAAGAAATGCTTCCTAGACTTAGGAATAGTAACCAGACCTGGAATTTCATTGATAGAAGAAACTTCTAAATGAAGGAAGTTCCTTTATCAATTGAGAATCTCTGCAACTTTTGACTCCTAGAACACTGAAAAGTAACTTGCCAAAGAAACATAGCAGAAGCAGCACTCGAATTCAGGTCTTCTTAGCTTCAGCTATTACACCATTGTCCTTGAGTTAATAGGCATCCATTGATCTAGTAAGTATGCCTGGACAGAGTAGGCCTTTTTGTGTTTCACCTATCAGGGACAATGTATTCTTATTTTCCAGAGGCATCACAATATGCTACCTTGATTCAGTGTTTCCATAATATCCCTTTTAATCATTGTATAGAACTCTTGCCTATTGACTACACTCTTCTGTACATTAGGAAAGGCAGAGGAATCAGACACATGTTTTGTAAATGAGAAATAGACAGTCCTGGAAGAAGATGAAACACATTTCTATTTCACTGATTTTTTTTGACAAATTTCCAGTTACCCTGTATATTTCATATAATAACTTCTTAGCATTTTCCTATGCTCAGGACCTAGTAGGAATTTTGGTAGTCATAATTTTTTTAAAGCAAGAATATCAACAGATAGATGCCTAATTGATCCTTCAGGATATTAAACTGGATACTTAGGCAAGGCAGCCAAGTCTGACACAGTGTCTCATAAAATAAGGGGCTGTACCATGGTTCAGTCCTTTAGAAGTCTTGTTCTTTGAAGCCTGACCAAGGTAAAAGCAGGAATCTGATAGCCAGGGCAATACTCTCTAGTTAATGGGTATGTAACCCAAGAGCCACTGCCAGGCGGAATATCAGTGACTGTTCTACTTGGCTGCACTAGGGACTCACTTTCAGTTCAAAGACCCACTTCATGCTACTCTTGTCTCTTGACAGGCTAGTTAGAAGGTATCAATGGGACACATTTTACCTTGTACCCAAGGACCCATTGTTTTCTCCCCTTGAAGAGAGAGGTTAAACTCTTTCTCATGATGACCTTTCTTGGCCTTCCCCAATTCCCATCCCCCCTAGGAGCTGTCACTCTTGGGCAGTCCACTTTTTCTCTCTCTTCATACACTGAGGGAGCTGTTTGAAGTTAAGACATCAGCAATTTCAAGGAAGGCTGTATATACCAAGTTTCAATTAAGGCTCCCTAGCATTAAAGCTCCCTACCCTCCTGCCCCCCCCCCACACACACACACTAGTACAATTGCTTATAGATCTGAAAATTACAGAGAGTTCATCACAAAAGCTGAAGCCATTCTCTTTCCAAGCCAAAAACATAAGGGGGAAAAAAACATTTTTAGCTGCATCTCCTGAGGAAAAATTCTCCTGAGGACTTGCACAGGACTCCCTTTTCATGTCCATAAAGCACCTGAATATTTTTGTCCAAGTTTCCAATAAATCAAGAAGTCCATCAGCTGTTGGATTCTCAGAAGCATCCCGTGTTTTTGTTCCCTTTATTCTTTTCAGAGGCATCAGGGTGGAAATGTATCTCTTACTGACCCTGGTAAGTTTGTGTCATATCAGCAGGAAGCCTAGAAGAGGACTGATGCTGAACAACTTCCCTCACCAGCCAGAGTATTAAATAAAGAATATTCCTTAAGAAAGATCCAAACAAAATGCAATCCACATCCAGAGAAAGAACTATGGAATTTGAATGCATATCAAAGCACATTATTTTTACTTTCTTTGTTGATTTTTTTGTTTTTTCTTTCTTGTGGTTTTTCTCTTTTTGTTACCATAATTGTACATATATAATCTGTATCAGATTGCTTGCTGTCTTGAGGAGGGAAGGATAGAGAAAAATTTGGAACTCAAAATCTTATTTAAAAAGATGCTGAAAATCATCTTTACAAGTAATTGGAAAAAATAAAATACTAGTAAGTATGGGAAAAAAAAGAAATAATCCCCAGGGCTACATAAATTTACTGATTTATACTAAAAATGCAGGGCTACTTCAATATTAGAAAATCCCAAAGCATAATTGGCAATATCATTGAAAAAAATAACAAAAATCATAAGAATATCTCAATAAATGCAGAAAATGCGACATTCATTCCTATGAAAAACACTAAAAAGCACAGGAATAAATGAACCTTTCCTTAAAATGACAAATAGTATTTGTCTAAAACTATCATTATTAAGCTTTATCTGTAATGAGGATAAGCCTTCCCCATCAATCAGAGTTGATGGAAAGATGCCCATTATCACCTCTATTATTCAACATTATATTATAAATGCTAGTGATGTGAAAAAAAAATTGAAAGAATTAAAAGAAACAATAAACAAAATTATCATTCTTTGCAGATGATGTGACAGTATACTTAGAGAATCCTAGAGAATCAACTAAAAAACTAACTGAAATACTTGAAAACTTAAAGCAAAGTTACAGGATATAAAATGAACTGCATATAAATCATCAGCACTTCTATATATTACCAACAAAGTCCAGCAGAAAGAGATAGAAAGAGAAATTCTATTTTATAAACAGCAGATAATATAAAATACCTGGTAGTCTACCAGCCAAAAAAAATCCAAGAGTTAATATGAGGCCAATTACAAAACACTTTTCACACAAATAAAGGCATATATAAAAACCTGGAGAAATATTAATTGCTCACAGATAGGCCAATTCAATATAATAAAAATGACAACTTTATATAAATTAACTTACTTATTCAATACTTAATCAACCAAATTACTAAAGAATTATTTTACAGAACTAGAAGAAAAAAATTAACAAAATTCATCTGGAAGAACAAAAGGTCAAGAATATCAAGAGAATCAATAAAAAATAATGTAAAGGAAGGTGGCCTAGCAGTACCAGATTTCAAATTATAATACAAAGTAATAACTATAAAAACAATCTGGTGCTGACTAACAAGTAGAATGGTGGATCAGTGGAATAGATAAAGTATATAAGACATTATAGTAAATGACTATAATAAACTAGTGTTTGATAAATCCAAAGATACAAACTTTGGGACAAGAATTCATTATTTGATAAAAATTACTTCACATACTATATACTAAGATAAGTTGAAAATGAATACATGATTTAGACAAAAGGGTGATTTCATAAAAAAATTTAAAAAGCATGGAAAATGTTTCATCTCAGATCTATGGATAAAGGAAGACTTTATGACCAGCCAAAAGAGAGAATCGCAGAAAGTAAAATAGATTATTTTGATTACATTAAATAAAAAAGGGATTGCATAAATAAAACCAATGCATTCAATATTAGAAAGAACGCAGAAAATGGGGAGGAGGAACAAAAGAGATGATGGAAGAATGAGAAGGGAAAGAGGAAGGAAGACGAAAATTTTTACAAGTTTCTATGATAAAGGCCTCAAATAGATAGAAACTTATTTTTTAAGTCATTTCCCCAGTTGATGAATAGTCAAAGGATATGAATGGGTAGTTTTAAGAGGAAGAAATCAACTATCCATAAGAGAAAAAATATATTTAAATCTCATTGATTAGAAAAATGCAAATTATAACAACTCTAAGAGAGTTGTTATAATTACGTATCTGTTAGATTGGCTAAAATGACAGAAAAAAGAGAAATGATACATGTTGGCGATAATGTGGAGAAATAGTTCACTAATGCATTGTTAATGGAATTGTGAAATCCAAAAACTATTCTGGAGAATAATATTGAACTATGCCTAGAAGACTACAAAATTTTGTGTACCATACTCTCTATATATCCCCAAGAGATTTTTTAAAAAGGAAAAAATGTACATATACAAAAATATATAGCAGTTCTTTTTATGGTGGCAAAGAATTAGAAATTGAAGGGATGCTTATCAATAGGGTGATGGCTAAAGACGTTTTGGTATATAATTATAATTGAATGTTATTGTGCTATAAAAAATGACAAGCAGAATGATTTCAGAAAAACTTGGAAAGACTTACAAATGAACTGATACAAAGTGAAGTGAGCAGTACCAGCAGAACATTGTATACAATAACAGCAATATTATACGGATGATCAACCATGAAAGACTTCACTATCTTGATCAAAGCAGTGATCCAAGATCAGTTCCAAAGAACTTATAATCAAAAATGCTAAATATCTTCAGAAAGAGAATGGATAAAGTCTGACTGCATGTAGAAACATAATCTTCTTTATTTTTCTTGCTTTTTTGCAATATGGCTAATATAGAAATATTTTGCATGATTCTACGTGTATAATTGATATCAAATTACTTGCCTGCTCAATGAGGGGGAGAAAGATGATAAGAAGGAAGAAGAGAAGTTGAACTCCAAATTTAAAAAAAAAAAAAAATGAATGTTAAAAATAAATCAAAAATTTAGTATAAAAATTTTAAAGAAATAAAGCCAATTTTCTTCTTCTTTATCACTGCTCAGGGACAGCCTGTGTTGTATGTTGCAGCACGGAGAAGAGCCCTTCTATTATGTGACCATGATAATTTGTTTCATCATTTTCAGTGGTTGCACAGGATAACAATAGCTAATAGATACATAATTCATTTAGGTTGGCGAATCAGTGGGGTTTTTTTATCTTATTTGATTTTTACAACTTTCTTAGCTGCAGCTACCCACTCTGTTAGATAGGAGCTATTATTATCACCATCGCCATTTTACAGATGAGGAAATTGAGTCTAAAAAAGGATAGATAATTATTCTTATTTGAACCCAGCCACTCCTGACTCTAAGGCCAATATTCTACTCATCTAGCTCTTTTCTTTTTAACAAGATGTTAAATAGCATTGGGGACAGCTAAGTGTCACAATGGAAAGTGTCAGGCTTACGTCTGGAAAACTGGACTTCAAATCTGACCTCAGACACTTACTACCTGAGTGATCCTGAGCAAGTCACTTAATCCTGTTCCTCAGTTTCTGCCATCTGTGAAAAGAAGTAGGGAAGGAAATGGCAAACCACTCAAAAATCATTGCCAGGAAAATCCCAAATAAGGTCACGAAGAGTCAGACATGACTGAACAAAAACACCACTGCTGTAGCAGCTAATATAATTAGCACTATTTCACAATGGGGACAGAAGATCTGAATTCTAATCCCTGTACTATTCAGACCTGTTTTTTCATCTGTAAAATGATGGGGTTGAATGAATTAAAGCAGCAGTCCTTAATTTGGAATCTGTGAACATTTTAAAACTATCTTGATGATTTCAGTATAATGGTTTTCTTTTCTATGAGGTACAGACTCCCAGAGTAAAGTCTCATACTGGAGCTGCCATATTTCATTTTATACATTTAAAAATATCATCTCAAGGAAAGATCCAAATGTTTTACCAAACTGTCAGAGGGGATCATTACACATAAAAAAAGTTAAAAGCTCCGCAATTAGATGATCTTTAATATCTCTTCCACTGATAAATTTAATGTTTCCTATAAGTCAATATCTATCGGTCTCAGTCACCTGATCTGTAAAAAGGGGATATAGTATCTTATCTTCCTGAGAGCAATAATAACAATAATACTTTCCCTTCCTGGGCCAAATGGATTCAAGACCATTTTCAGTTCTTTTTCATATGCCTAAGTAATTTTAACCAAACAAGTTCAATCCAGCCCAGCAAAGTTTTTGGGGGGGGTGTATCTATGTCCATGTCTGTGTCACAATGTGTATGTGTTTTAAGGGAAGAAAAGCAAAGGTTCAGAGAAATAAATAGGATTAACTTTGTCTCTGAAAGACAATGTGATTTAGTGGATGTAAAGGGCTAGCCTTATAGTCAAGAAAAACTAATTTTAGATCTTATCTTTGAAAGAATATTTATGTGACTATGGCCATGTCATTTAACTTCTCTGCATCCCGTCAACTCCTTAAGATATTAATTGATAAACAAAGAACCAAAGGGAATCCCTCTTATTGGAAAATAGTATAGTACATGAAAAATTTTATATAGCTTCAAGATATTTTTTGTTATAAAGTTGTACATATTAGAAATAGCCAATGTGAAGTGTAATAAAAGTATGGGAAATTTTACATAAACCGATATATACTAATGACAAGAGAACCAGGAAAAAGAACCATTGACTATAATTATATAAATTAAAACATAAAAAAGTAGTTGAACTCCACTTGGTTATAATGATGAAGAAATATGTCACACTGTTCTCAGTAGAATTATTAATGAACTATGGATGTAGAAGGTGGTATATGCTGTCAAATTCAATCATTTTGTCTATAGATATTATTTCTAACATTTGAGGAACCACCGTTGGTCTCAAAGGAACTAGAGTTTTGAAGTTGCTGTTTTCTCTACTAAGGAAGTACTACTCTGGTCCCTATAGGATTTAGCCTGGGAAAAACTGCTCTCTAATGAGAGAAGAGTTATGCTCCTTTTTCTCAGGCTCTTTGGATTATGAAGTCTACCATCTTATTGCCTCAGGAACAATTTTTAAAGCGTGATTTAGGTTCACATGTAAGGTTTCTCCCAGAGAGTAGGAGAGTTATTCAATGTAAAATAAAAATCTAATATGGAACAGTTATTTATTTTCTACATATAAGAAAAATGATAAAACACAAAAATACTAAAACAGAACCACAATAAAATTAAAATAAACATAAAATAAGGAATACCAAGTTGTACATAATAGATTTGTAATTTCCTGTACAATCTTTTTTGTCTATTTTACTATTTTATAGAAATCTTTTTGTTTAAGTCCAAAATAAAATAATTTTAAAAATAAATAAATAAGCAGCAGTGCTAACTACTATTATGCTGAACCAGAAAGTTTTTTGTTATTGTTGTTATATTTTGTTTTGTTTTGTTTTGTTTGGGGGGGAGGAGGGCTAATTTTGCTTTGTTTTGTTTTTCACCAAAACCAACTAAACATGAAAAAGTTTACAAAGTACTAATTAGGCATTTTATATTTTGCCATATAGTTGCTTGTCCAAACAATTCACAGAACATGTCTTCTAGTACAATGGGTCAAATTTGATCCAATGTTCTTGTTATATTCTCCAGGAATAGTTTCCTGTGACTCCTCCCCTTGCATCCATTCTTTTTCAGCCAAAAAGACCCAGAACCTTCAGATTTTCTCTCTCCAAGCCTAGACTTACCAATCTCAGAAGAGATTTTTATTCACCTAATATTAAGAAAGAATATATGTTGCAGAAAAAGCAGCCACAGCCTCAGGTAGAAGCTCACATAATTGAGTTCCATACTACAGCTGCCTAGTAGACATAGTCACCATAACATCAGTATGGGGGACTTCAAGTCAAGTCATTTATCATTTATTAAGCACCTAATGTGTGCAAAAAACTGCACTAAGCCCTGGGAATGCTAAGAAAAGAAGACAGATTCTATCTTCATGGAGAATATAGTCTATTAAGGAAGACAAAATGGAAAAAAGCTTTGTCAAACAAGATATATTACAGGATAAACAGCAAGTCTCAGAGAAAAGGAACCAAGATTAAAAGAACAAGCAAAGACATCTTACAGAAGGTAGAATTATAGCTAAGACTCAGAGGAAGTAAAGAAGGCTAGAAGATGAAGATGAGAAGGAACAGAATTCAATATATGGCTGGAGTCCACTAAAAATGCTTAGACTGAGAAGGCAGAAAGTAAGGTACAATAAGAAACAAGGAAGTCAATGTCACGGAGAAGAAGACTGGAAACATAGGAAGGAGCTAGGTCTGAGTTACATGATGTCATATGGAGAATCTAAGAAAAAAACAAGCTAGAATCTTTCTCTTCTGTCAATTGTCATAGTACCCCATACTCTTAATGTCCCCCAAAATGGGGAAGGAATCCCTTGGGGTTTGCCATGTCATATAAGGGAGCCATCCGGAGTGGGGGTGAGGATAGGAGAAGAGGGAAGAAAAAAAAAATGAATACCAATACCAAATCCTTTTAGCAATGGCCCAAAGTAACTAGGAAACACAGCAAATGCTCAGTATAATACATAATGAATACTTAAATGTTGTTCTCTGTTACAAAAATTTTACTGAGGCGAGAAAAGGGGGATGCAGGGAGCAGGTGCTATGGAGAGATGCCTGGGGTAGGGGTGAGGAAGGAGGTAGGGAGGTAGGGAGTTTTAAAAGTTCTGACATTTTTTTTCCAACCAAAAAAAAGAAAACCTTCCTAGCTAGAATTGGGAAGGGGAGGATTTTCTCTCTAGAATAATCTACATTAAAATGGATCATTTAAAGGTGGTTATTGTACTCCAATCTCTTTATTTTCTGGAATAGGCTACTTTTATTTCCAGAACAGATACAAACTTCAGACTTAAAGTGTTTTGTAATCAGTTTTTGATTGACTTCTCTTAGCTCTATCTGGAAAGAGATCTGTGTCATCTTTGTTTTACAACTAGGTGGGAAAGCTTAGGCAGCAGAGATGTGAAGGGCTTGCTCAAGGCCATACACACAATCAGGGTGGAGCTATAATTAAAATTCCTGTTTTAATTTCTTATTTCTCTCACAGATCAGCACCTGCAGCTGACTGGCAAAGGGTGTGGAAGCAAGGTTATCCTTAAAAACTAATGAATTCGAAGATTCCAGTAGCCTTACAAATAGTCACTGGAGTGGTAAGAAACAATAGGGGTCAGAGGAAGAAAATCGAAGGGCAAATTGAAAATTATGTTTGTTTGCAAACCGTGCTCCAAGTTGGCATCAGAGTGTATAGATAAGACTAAGAATGTCTAGACATCAATGTCCTTGTTTTAAACTGTGCTCTATATTAAGCTTAAGACCAAAAAAGGCTCACTTCTTTTTTATTATTATTTTATTTTTAATTTATGGAATAAAACAAGCATTTCCATAATATTCTACAATAAAAGAGATGGTTGTACATGAAACCACAAATCTATTATATATAACCTACTATTCCTTTCAAATATACAACAAAATCATATAAATTTCTTTTTTTTTTCTTCCTTCCTCCCCTGTCCTCCCTTCCCAGAATGGCTACTTTTATGACAGCTCTCAATTCTCTATATTAATGTCTTTGTTTTTATGAGATCATAGACATTTTATACCTAGTCACTTTTCATTTTTCTTTTGGGGAAAATGATCAGGCTTAACATATACGTCTAAACAATTTACAACAAGAGATCTTAAAACAAAATGAAGGTTTTGCTCTTTTTTGCCTCCTAGTCTCACAAAGGTAGTTTTATTTAACATTTTTTAAAGCCCTTTATTAAGCCCTTATCATATGCAATGCACAGTTGTAGGTGCTGAGGACATAAAGGTTATAGAGATAAATGTACTCTACCTTCAAGGAGTTTTAAATCTAGAGAGGGTGTAAAGACATGTATATAACTGACTATAAAATTTTCTTCTTAAGCTTTTAAGAGGACTTAAATTAAAGAAGAAACTTAAACTGAAAGTGGAAGTACTGTGAAAGTTATATAGTGTGCTTTGCAGCCATAAAGAAGGGTAGAAATTGAATTTTGGAAGTATAAATTGGATAAGATGTGATAAAAAGTTGAAGAAATAAGAGAAGGAGAAAAGGGAGAAAGTAGAAGAAAATGTGGAAAAGGAAGAAAAGAAAGAAAAGGGGCTTGGAAGTTAAAGGTGAAGAAGAGTTTTAATTGAGAGAGAATAATTTGAGAAGTAATAAAAAATGACTAGCATAATGACTAGAAGATAAGAAAGAAATGGCAAATTAGTCAAGGACAAAGAAAAAGACTAAAACTAAGGGAAAAGGAAAAAAGAGAAAGATTTAAAGAAGGATATAACACGGGAGAAAGAAAAGGATTCAGGACAGTTAGATGGCACAGTGAATAGATCACTGACCCTGAAGTTAGAGGACTTGAGTTCAGATGTGACCTCAGTCACTTACTCTCTGTAACTGTGGGCAAGTAACTATATGACCCTGTTTGCTGAGAGAGAAACAGAGGCAGAGAGATTTAAAAAGAAGAAGAAGAAGAAGAAGAAGAAGAAGAAGAAGAAGAAGAAGAAGAAGAAGAAGAAGAAGAAGAAGAAGAGGAAAAAGGAAGAGGAGGAGGAAGAGGAGGAAGAGGAAGAGGAGGAGGAGAAGAAGAAAAAGAAGAAAAAGAAGGAGGAGGAAGAGGAGAAAGAAGAGGAAGAGGAGGAGGAGGGAGAGGAGGGAGAGGAGGAGGAGGAGGAGGAGGAGGAGAAGGTAGTTGGCAAGGCAAAAAAAACTAAGAAAAAATAATGGAACAAATTGGTAACACAAGTCAATAAGAAGTCAGTGAGAAAAGGAAAAATAAATTGGCCATAAAGTTGTTAACAATCTTGTTTGTAAAACTTGGTGCAGTGGGATGAATGAGGTGAAAAGTAACAATTATAAGACTGAATAAACAAAAATACTCCAAAAGAATTATTATCAAGAAAAAAAAAAGATTAAAGATCTTGCTTCTAGCAAGTATGAGGAGCATGATGAATTGTAGTAACAAGTGAATTGAGCAATATTTGTATTAGTACAGCCAAATGACTGCTATCTATACTCAAAGCATAGCTTGTCTTTCTCCAAATGAGAAAGTAAAGGAGTTTGAGATATACCTCTATAATCTATATGTCTCCAAAGAAAATAATATGTTCCTTTCCAAAAAAATGGAAGGAAAATTTCATTGTGAAAATAAAGACAGATATAAAGAGAAAGTAGGGATTCCTAACCTGTGTCAGAAAGGAGAAAAGAAAGACCACAGAAAACTTGGAGCTAAGAAATAAAAATGGCAGCCAAAATGGCTAATTGAAGGCCAATCATCCAGCTCCCTCAAACTTATTTCAGCAATACCCTGAAGTTTGCAACAGATTGAATAATGTGAAGAAATACAATAAGGAATATCAATAAGTCACTTCTTCCGTTGCTAAACTGCAAAAAAGATCAACTAAAAGTCAGAGCATAATAGCAAAGGAGTCCATTATCAAATCCAGCACCAGTGTAAGGTAGCCTCCCCAACACAACCAAAATTGAACCAAGGAAATGTGTAGTCATCAAAGATTTATGTCTGCAAAGGGCCTCAGGGTGGACAGAAACTCCTACAATAGAGACCTTAAAATAATTAGAACAAAACAGAATCTTACATTGCTCTCTGGGACAACTGAAGAATGATTAAGCAAGTTATGACATATTATATAATGGAGTTTTTTTATACTGTAAGAAATGATAAACAATTTCAGAGAATTCTGGATAGTATAAATTATCCAAAGTGAAGTGAGAATCAGGAGAACAATTTATATAGGACCATCAAAATTGTAAGAAGTACTCTTTTGAAAATTTAAGAATTTTTATCAATTCACTGGCCAATCATATCTGCAGAGACTGTGATGAAGCATTTTTACCTACTTTCTGACAGAGAAGTGATAGACATAAGGGTAGAAAAAGATATCTTTTTGGACAAGACCACTGTGTAAATTTATTTTGCTTGACAGTGATTCTTTATTATAGGAAATTTTTTTCTTTCGGCTTTTAATTTGGAAAAGGAATCAGGGGTAGGAGAATTAGCAACAATGATATGGGAAAAAGGGGAGAAGGGGCCAAAGAAAATTTTTTAATATCCAAAAGAGAACAAGAAGTAATAGAAATAAGCAAGATAGCTTTAAAAGTAACATGGGAATTGATTGCACATATTTAAAGGAAAGGGGAAAACATTGAAACATAAGGTTTTGCTAGGGTGAATGTTGAAAACTATGCATATGTTTTGAAAATAAAAAGCTTTGTAAAAAAAAAATTTAAATAAAATGTATTAAAATGTATTTTTTAAGTATATAAGTTCTTTGAGAGCAGGGATTGTCTTGCTATTTGTAATTATATCCCTACTGTTTAAGAATATGACTTTCAATTCACTCATTAAAAATAACAACCATAATTAAAAACAAATCAGGTCATGCTACTTTTTGATCTAGAAATACCCACAACTCACTTCATGAGGTAGTAGAAGAAACTTAAGATTTTAAAGCTGGAGAACCTTGAACTCTAGAGCTATTTGGTAATTATAAAGTAAATGGTCATTATTTAGTTTGCAGTTTAGCCTTCAGAGATTAAAATTTGGAGGTGGATATGAATGCTTACACAAATTGAAGTGAGTGTCTGACAAATGGACTTAAATGCCTATAGACCAAACAAGAAGTATATTCTGGATAAAAGACTTAACTTGATAGTTCTAGTAGCTCAGAGGACTGTGCTTTTTCCTCTAAAGAATGGGGTACTTGGGATTGAGAACTGACTACTGGAGTGATCAGAAGCCTAAGTAGCCAAGATTCTGCCTTTTCTAAAAGAGCTACAAGTATCTTCCAATCTTAAGGCTAAAACGAATATGTTAGTACCTACACTTCCTTTGAGGAAGAAATTATCAAGAATTTCAACTGAACCATAACATTGGAATAGCAGAGTACCCAGCAGTGATTACACATCCAGTCAAGCAGAGTTTGGCATAGTTTATGAATCCAGATGAGCAGTGTCTAGTAGAGATGCAATATCCAGCAGCATCTGCCAGGAGCATCCATCCACATATTTCCAACAGAGATTCTAAGACCAGCAGAAAACAGCCCAGTAACTAAGTGGAAGGTATCCGCAGTCTGGCAGGAGTAGCAAAAGCATGTTACACCTCTACCCATGTATGTTGGCCAAACATGTTCCCAGGATGGTTGTATATTCTTCTCAGTGATATTATATATTTTTGTGGGAGAGTATACCCCCCAGCTTTTCTCGAGGAAAATGTTATGTTGCTATTTTTCTTACTTGGACATTTTTTAAATGACCTTACATTGAATGACTTGTGTCCTCTGATGGAATATTAAAGATAAATAAATTGGTGGGACCTCATGAGCTGTAGTTTTAGGGAAAGCAGACTTTGTAGAGTATCTTAAAACTGGGTAATCATTCCTTACAGGGTAGGAGAGGACTCCCAGGAATTATATCTAATTTCAATTTAATTCAACAAGACTTTTTAAAGTGACTCTTATGTGGTAGGTGCTGCATTAGGCACTAGGAACATAAAACTAAAAATTAGTTAATACTTGACCTCAAAATGTTTACATAGCAGGAGAGGTTTATATTTGAGTTCAAGAAGTCAACCTCACAAATACAAAATGGGTAAAACATGGCTATAACAATAGTTCAAGTGGAAAGAGATCTGAAGGTTTTCATGGACCAGCTCTATGTGAATCAACAGTGTAATACAGTATTCAAGAAAGCCCATTCAATCATAAGTAGCATTGAATAATATGGCACCTGGGAATTGGGAGGTGAAAATGACTATTTAGGAAATGGAGTATCTTATATGAGGAATAGTTAGGATGCCAGGAACTAGAGAGTAGGCTAAGTGGAGGGGAATATGGTGTAAGACTAGTAAGAAAAGAAATATATAGATTATAAAGGGGTTTAAATGTCCAAAAGGACCTTTTCCCCTTCAATGTCCTGGTTAACTACTTCTAAAGAGCTTACTCCTTAATCTATGGTACCCAGATTAATGAAATAAGGATATTATGTCAATAAATCAAAATAGTTCAGATTTCTTAAATATACCTCTTGTGCTCTTGAAATCCTCTGCTTATATGAAAGCTATTAATTCTCAAGGAAATAACAGGTATATATGTATATATAAATAGATGTTCATCAGAATATCAATGTAAACCACATTGGCTGAGTATGGTGCTTTAAATGGGAATCAAGATTAGGACATAACAGATAGTGACTAGAAAAGACAAGTTATCTCTACCTATTCCAACCCATGCTGAGAAATATGATTGAACTATTTCTCTCTGAAAGATGGAGAAAAATTGGTGAATTGCTTCAATTCATTTCTTTTTTTCTATCCCTATCTCTGTCTACAATATTAGACATTTACTCCACGTTTTTCTACTTTTTTAAGTCTGTTTATGACTCCTGTTTTAATTCATATATTTGAAAGTATCTTAACTCAACTGTGAAAGATGTGGCGACTGATCAACACAATGATCCTAATAAGACAATTCCAAAGGACTAGAGATGAAAAATTTCTATCCATCTTCAGAAAGAGAACTGATGAACTCTGAGTGCAAATTAAAATATCATTTTCTCGCTTATATTTTATTGTTTAAAAAATGCATAATCTGGAAATATGTTTTATATTATTTCAAATGTATAATTGGTATATTGCAACACCTAATCAGTGTGTGTAAAAGGAGGTAATAGGAAGGAGAAGAATTTAGAATTCAAAATTTAAAAAGAAAAAAATATTAAAAACAAATAATGTTGGGGAGGTTAGAAAGAACAGAGTCTTACTCTTGACATATAACTATGATAATCTTAACTTCTTTGTAATTCATGTATGTGTACTAATTACATAGAGGAGGGATTGCAATGAGAAAGACAGTTACTAGCTTGATATACAAGACTAAATGGCTCAAAGTTTCAAACTTCTAGCAAAAGCCTTAAGGTTTGTTCCATAACTACAGGCTATATGAAAGGTAGTGAGAATCTCAATAATGCTATTCATAATGTATGATCTATAAAATAGAGAAAAGTGAACTGCATAATTCAGGACCATTTTACCTCTACATTATTGGAGTCATCTATTATTGACTCAGAATACATAGACCTCAATAAAACTATAGTCTCTAAAAAAAAAAAAAAAGGCAGAGGAGAAGTATGAATCAAGGAAGCAGAAAGGCATGGTCTAAAAAGAATCTGTCCCTTCCTTTGATGGGAAGAAGATAAAGAGTAGCTTTCCTTTTGGCTTTGGCTTTGTATCCTAAAATTTTAAATCTTGCATATGACAAGCCCAGTTTTTTGCATATCTATGTATTCATGTACTTAATGTTAGTGATTTTAGAATTATGAGATCTCCACAAAATCTAGACTGCTTGTTTATTCAAGTTTCCTATGGACATTACACATAGGAATAGTTTCTTTTCTTAGTTTTGTTAGCAGATCAGTGGTGAGGGAGTGAAATGCCCACTATGATATTACAATAATCTACTAACAAGTAAAAAAGCAACCAGCTAGTGCAATGGATAGAACACTTCTTTTGGAGTCAGGAAGTTGTTGCTGTTGTTCAGTTATGTCTGACTCTTCTGACTCTTCATTTATATTTAATTAATTTAAGTAACAATTAATTAATAATTCAAATTAAATTTGCAAGTGTGTCCTGCATACATATTTTGGGAGGAGAGTTGATTTTTAAACATTTATCAGCACAATTTGGACATGATATCTTTTAAGATTCCTCTTAATTCTAAATCTATGTTTCTATGATCATAGTACTATAAAATACTCTCTGCATCAGTTCATACAAGGTTTCTCAATTTTCTCTGAATTCATTCATCATTTCCTTGTCCAGCTCATTTTACAGATAAGGAAACTGAGGCAAACAGGGTTAATAGGGCTACCCAGGGTCACACAGCTAGTTAGCATCTGAGGTCAGATTTGAACTCAGGAAAATGAGACTGATTCCAAGCCCAGGGCTCTATCTACCAAGAAGTTCTGAGTTCAAATCCAGCCTTAGCTGTGTGATCTTGGGCAAGTCATTTATTTCCTATTTACCTCAGTTTTCCTTTTGAAAAATGGAAACGTGAAGAAAGAAATGGCAACTGCCATTATCTTCACCAAGAAAGCCCTTCAGATAAAGTCTGAAATCACATAGAGTTGGATACAACTAAACAACTAACAAATAAATAAGCAAAAAGCATATAAAACTTTGAGAAAAACTCAAGCTTTGGATTTTGTTCTTCATAGACAGCAAGACAGGCAGCAGCATTTTGAACCTTCCCTTAACACCAGCATCTCCCTGCAATATACTGATAGAAGAATCCCAAGGGATTGTTCACCTTTGACAGGTTAGTACCTTGATTGCAGCAAAGCTCACACCAAGCTGCTTTTCTTCCTTCTGGAATGTTCAACTACCTCTCTGATAAAATAAAATTTCATCAGGATTTCTTCTCCTCTCTTCCTCATGCAAAGATTATAGTGCTGTTCATTAAGCTAACATTGCCTATTCATGCCAAAATTTTCACTAAGAGGGAAGAAAATTTACAGAGAATTCTTTAGAATGCAAATTGACTTCAGGAGACTAGTGACTATCTTTGATAGGTATTTCATGACTTCAAAAGATCTGAGATTTCATCAGAATGGATGCCCCTCCCTACCTTTGTAAAAAAGACTTCAAGGCTTTGTTAGAGCTTCCCACCCCCAAATTAGCATGGAGTAGAGCCATCCTCAAAATCTTTCCAGCGAGGTAAGACTTGCAAGCACTTGTGTCCCATTGGCAAACCTTCAAAAATTCGTGATTTGCACTAAGAAAGGAAAAGGGTAAACTTTCCTCATGAGACTCATGAGCTGTTTTCCACCTTAAATTCAATGTAATAATATTTTGATGGGAGATTACATAGCTAGTGTTTGTGGTAGAATTTGAATTCAAGACTTCCTGACTCCAAGATCAGCACATCCTACTACACCAAGATTTATAAAGTACTTTCTTCATAACAACCCTGTGAGATGGGCTGTGCAAACATTTTATACCTAAGGAAAATGAGGCCCACAGAGAATATGTGACTTATTCAGAGTAAGAAACAGTCAGGATTCAAATTCCAATATCCTGAATCTGTAATTAGTCTCCAGGAACTGTTCTTTCTCCCCACCTCTCACTCCCAGTGATTACATCCTCTCCTCAACTCCACCAGTCCCCTCCACTGTAGGTATGACTGAAAATAGCTTAGACAATTTGAATAATCCCCAGGTGCCTCAGAAATTCTTTGGAAATTATGAGTAATAATTAGAAAGAATTAGAGTGACTTAGGGTTCTTGGTCTAGAGCTAAAAATTACTTCAGAGGTTACCCAGTCCAACCTTCTCATTTTACCAGTGATAACACTAGGGAATTTATATGCATCAAAGGCAAGATTTGAACTCAGGTTTTCTGACACCACAGCTCTTTCTGCTCCCCTGTCTTGCTTCTTTACAGCTACTGAACAAAAGATCAGGATGCAAATGACTTATATATGTAACTAAATGTGATGACCACATTAGCACCCTGGATACCTTAGAATCAGCCAGAGTCAAGATAAGCAAAATTCCTTAGTTTTTATTCTTGGTCTTTAAGGGTAGAAGTGAAAGGGATGGAAGCAGAATCTCCACGACCCTTCTTCCCCACCTACCGCCAAAGTGACCCTGGCTAATCTTACTCCACCCCCTAGTCCCTCCTACAATTCTCTGTATACAACAATTATTGAGCCAGCACAGGAGAGTGGGAAGGGCCATTCCCCAAGCACATGCCCATAGAGTATTGTCCAATCGGTAGTTAGCCTCAAAAATGAATCCTGAAAAAGTAACTACCACAACATGGATAAAAGACAGACGACCAAAAGATTTATAATGGGTCACGTCCATTTGCCAAATTTCATTGGATCTCAAACCATAAACCAACCTCAAGAGTTTCAGCCCTCTACATCACCCGCTTTCTTTTGTTTTAGAACACAGGTGGTCAAGCCATCCCTGACTTCTCAGGGAGGTGAGAGCTCCCAAAAGGAGGTGATCACGCCCCCTCTGACTTCTCAGGAAGGGAGGAGAAAGCACTAAAAAGGAGATGATCATGCCCTCCCTGACATCTCAGCAAGGGAGATGAAAAGCAACAAAGGGAAGTGGGGATTGCTAGCAGGTTTCTGGGCTGAAGGGTCTTATTAGAAACAGGTATGCACAAACCCATCAGCATGGGAGGTATTACACAAGCACATAGCAATAACACACAGGCTATTAGTAATGACTCTCCCCACAGCTGGTACAGTGTCAATGTGGTGCAACAAACATGAATTGTACATGCAAGTAGTGATATAACAAACAATATAAATCAATATGGTATTATGAGAGATTTCCAGAAGTCCTAGAAGGAGGGTATATAAACAACAATCACACATACACTTCTTCAGCAGTCAAGAGATAGTCCAAAACCAATCTATTGTCCATTGCTTCACATGTCAGGGAATCCAATGATTTTTAAAGTCCTGCAACAGTCTTATCATTTCTCAGAAAATCCAATGATTCCTGAGGGTTTTGAAATCCTACAACAATCTTATCATGTCTCAGAGAATCCAATGATTCCTGAGAGTTTTGAAGTCCTACAACAATCTTTTCATGTCTCAGAGAATCCAACAATTCCTGAGGGTTTTGAAGTCCTACAACAATTTTATCATGTCTCAGAAAATCCAATGATTCCTGAGGGTTTTGTAGTCCAACAATTTTTGATGTGCATGAGTCAAATGCCAAAACTGTCATGCTCATTCAGTGGTGGGCACAGTCAGCAATGGAACCACCCGATGTTGCTTGGGTCTTCTCCTTCATTTCAAGGGTCTGCTCCGTCTCCCTCCGATGGACAAGGCGAATATGGCTCGTTGGCACCCATTTGATTCCTTTTCCATCTGTGGAGATACAAGCAAACCATCTCCCCCAAGTAGTTAACCTATCTGGTCCCTTCCATTCACCACTTTCTGGGTCTCTCCACGTCACCTGGCGATTATCTAAAGATAGTGAAGCTGCTTGCACTGGATACTGGCCTTCCAAAACTGTCTGTCAAAGCCAGTGCATCTTTGTCCAAAATCAAGAAATTAATAGTATAAAGAGCTAGATTTAGAAGTTCTCTAGGGTTACCTGTAGCTACGCCTTTCTTTTGTTTTTGGAGGAGAGTCTTAATGTCTCTGTTTCTTCTCTCTACTATTGCCTGTCCTTGAGGATTAAAAGGTATGCCAGTGGTGTGTAAAATCTTATACTGTGCACAAAAGTGTGCAAAATGTTTAGAACTATATGCAGGTCTATTATCTGTTTTTATTGCTTATGGCACACCCATAACTGCAAATGCTTGTATATGGAATTCAGTGACTACTCGGGCTGTCTCTTTTGCTGCTGGTATTGCAAAAATGAATCCTGAAAAAGTATCTACCACAACATGGATAAAAGACAGACGACCAAAAGATTTATAATGGGTCACATCCATTTGCCAAATTTCATTGGGTCTCAAACTATGAGGGCTCTTCCCTGGAGGCAGTGTAGGAGAATGGAAAGGAATGCAAGCTGTACAGGCTTTTACTATGCTCCTAGCTTCCTCTCTTGTTATTCCAAATTGTAAACATAAAGCTTGAGCAGCCTGTTGGTATTTAAAATGAGATTCTTGGGCTTCCTGAAATAAATGAGTATTGGCCAACATGGTCAGAAGGCTATCTGCCTTTGAATTACCATCAAAAATAGGACCTGGAAGTCCATTATGAGAGTGGACATGCAAGATATAAATCTTGCCTGGATGCTTTCTCACTTGCTCTTGAAGTTTCTGAAAGAGCTGATATATATTAGAGGCTACAAATTTTATTTGGGCTATGGCAATTCTTTATACCACACCCACTGAATAGGCTGAATCAGATATTATATTTATATCTCCTGGATAATAAGTAAGAGCTAGAATGATTGCATACAATTCATTCTGCTGAGTGGACTGAAAAGAAGTTCTGACTACTCTCTTTATAGTTAAGTCACGAGAGCACACAGCACAAATATTATGTTTGGATGCATCTGTAAAGATAGTTGGTCCTTTAAGAGGAACTTTGGAAACTTTCTCTTCAAGAATCCATCACCAATTATGTAATAGTCTGGTTATCTTTAATGGAGACTCGTGTGTGAAATTTGGAGTCATGGCTAATAAAATTTGCCACTCTGGGATGGTTTCACAGTATCCATTAATTTGTTCATTAGTATAAAAGGTGTATATCTTGTCAGGTCTTATCCCACATAATTGTACTGCTTGTTTAATGGCCTTTAATAAAATTCTAGCCACAAGCACTGAATAAGGAGTAAGGCTTCATTCTGGTTGTGCCGGGAGGTTCACTCACTCAATCACACTGTCTCCTTGATGAAGGACTGCTGTGGGTATCTCTCATGTAACAAAAACTGATATTTCCAAGGGTTTTTGAGTGACTCTTTCAACCACTTTGGATAAAGCCAGCTCAATTTCTCTCAAAGCCTCTTGAGCTTTTTTGTAAGCTGGCATGGTGAGTTTGAAACACTGTCTCCCCTTAAAATGTCATATAATGGTTGTAATTGATAGGTAGTCAAGCCTAACACTGGACACATCCATTGGATATCTCCTATCAATGTCTGAAAGTCATTTAAGGTGTTTAGCTTCTCTGTTCTTAAGGAAAGTTTTTGTCCTGTAAGCACCTCAGGGTATACTTCATATCCTAAATATTGAAAAGGAGCATGTCTTTGAATTTTTTCTGGAGCTATGTACAATTTGTAATTCCTTAATGTTTCTTTGGTCTTTTGTAGACATGCTTCTAACATTTGTTCCTCAGGTGCACATCCCAATATATCATCCATATAATGTAACAACATTACTTTTGGAAATGCTTTTCTTAGTGGAATAAGAACAGCAGCAACATATATTTGATACATAGTAAGGCTTTTCATTCCCTGTGGCAAAACTGTCCATTCATATCTTTTATAAGGCTCAGCTAAGTTAACGCTGGGCACTGAAAAGGCAAATCTTTTCATATCCTCCTTATCTAGAGGGATAGAATAGAAACAATCCTTAATGTCTATAACCCAAAGAGGCCATTCTCTAGGCAATTGAGTAGGAGATGGAAGCCCAGGCTGAAGAGTTCCCATAGTTTCCGTCTGTTCATTTACCTTTCTTAAATCAGTCAACATCCCCCATTTTCCAGATTTCTTTCTTACAACAAATACTGGTGAATTCCAAGGACTTAGAGAAGGTTATAAGTGTCCTTAGTCAAGCTGCTTCTGTACTATATCTAATAAGGCCTGAATTTTATTGCTATCTAAGGGCTACTGTTCTATCCACACTGGTGTATCAGTTTTCCATTGGATAGGAACAGGTGAACGTGTTGGCAGGCCTTCAACAGCAGCCCTGCCTAAAAAACCAAAGTACTCATTTTTAACCTTAATTGTTATAAAATGTCTCTTCCCCACAGATTGATGGGGATTTTTTCAACTATAAAATGAATAAAAACTCCTGTTTTGCCTTCAAAAATCCATCTCAAAGGGGTAGCACTGATTTTAGCTGCTATTGATCCCCCTACGCCAGACATGTAGGTGTCTTCCTTATTCTTTGGCCAGTGACTAGGCCAGTTGGCACCTCTAATGACCATATGATCTGCACCTGTGTCTACCAATCCTTCTAATGGTATGCCATTTATATAGATAGTGAGCATAGGTTGGTCAGCTGTTACTGCTGCTGTCCAGCATATTCCTGGATTTTCTTGCTTGGAGTCAGAATCTGGTTGACTATCATCAGATTGCTTATTAGGAGTCTGTATCAATAAATCTTTTTGCTACTAATTTTCCTGGGTGATAAGTCACACATTGTCTACCTGTATTATTGACTGGGATATTATCTACACATTCCCACATCAGTGTATGGATGGATACTGTTTTGTAAGTGCTCTCAGGAGGTGAAATGGTCAAGCCTATTATGCCTGGAGGCAAGGTACCCATAGGCTGGAGAGGAACAGATTTTACCTCTCCAGAAGGTATCTCAGTAGTCCCAGCTGCATACAACTCTATTCTCTCCAATTGTAATCCCTTTCTCCCATCAGGTTGCTTCCTGGCTGGTTGATTGTATAATCCCCTTCTTCCATCATATGGCCTCCTGGCTGATTGGTCATGTCTGGGTACTGGACTTCTAGGCACTCTCTGGGTTTAGTATCAGCTACCATCATGACCCAAGTGTTTTTTGCTTGGGGCCCTGGGGCTGGGCCCCTCATCCCATTTCCCTGAATCAATCTACATTCTGAGGCCAAATGGAAGCCTCTGTTGCATTTTGGACATGAGGTATTGGGTCTTGTTCTCCCACTCTGTTTTCTCACTCTGTCTCTATGCCAACATTGAGCTTTCAGATGCCCTACTTTACCACATTGAAAGCATTGATGAGTCTCTCTGGAAGTCCCTTGCCAAAAGAGACCCTGTCTTCCCATATTTGGATCTTGGGAAGTCTGCATCATAGCCTAGCTATAAAAGGCATTTGTGCCCAATGTGGCACAGCATCTTATGATCTCCTCTAAAGGAGCATCCTTGCATAGTCCTAGTATAATTCTTCTACAAACTTCATTAGCATTTTCTTTAGCAAGTTGTCTTATCATAATGTCTGTTACTGCATTTTCACCATTAGTTCGTACAACAGCTGTCTGCAGACATCCCACAAAATCAGCAAAGGGTTCATTTGGCCCTTGTGTTGTTTTTGTGAAGGCTTCACCCTTATTGTTTTCATTGAGGAGAGAAGTCCATGCTTTAATAGCAGCAGCAGCAATTTGCTCATATGCTGCTAAGGGGTAATTAATCGGTACTGAAATTTCTGCATAAGAACCTATACCTGTTAGTTGATCACAGGTGATTGAAGGATTAACTACACTGTGACTATTTTGTTGGGCTTATATCCTACAGAGCTCTCTATATTCAAAAAGCCACAACAAGTTTTGTCCAGATTCTAAGCATGTCCTTGCTATAGCTTTCCAGTCCCTAGGGGTTGAGACTTCATAAGCCAAATTCTGTAACAACATCTTAACATAAACTGATGTAGCCCCATAAAGAGTGCAAGCCTTTTTCAGGTCTTTGAGGATTTCTATATCAAAAGGAGTATATCTTCTACTTTCTTGACCTGAAGAGTTAAACTGTTGAAACATAGGATACATTTCCAGTTTCAAATCACCTAAATTCTAGCCTTCTTCCCTGGCTTTAATTACTGCCTTTTGCAATCTAGTCATAGGAGGGGGTGATTTTGGGGGGAAGGTGCTGGTGGTGTCACTGCCCCTCCCACTACCCCCCCTCCATCCCAGAAGCTGAAGTTGATGGGGGCGTGTCAAGAGCCAGTTCCGGTTTAGGCAGAATTGAAGCTGCTTTGTGAGAGCAAGAATCACCACGCCTTTCACCATGCTCTTCATCCTCACTTAACTCCCCATGCCCTCTGGAGATATCGCTTTTAATCCCTTCTTTGACCTCCTTATTTTCCTCACACTTCTTCATCTGGCTGTTCTTAAAACTTTTCTTTTTTCTATAACTTGCAAGATTTTTTAAGGCCAATTGTATTATATTGTATATATAAAGTGTTTTTTGGAAATTGACTCAGAACCATTATCATTATAATATTCACATAGTTGATCTCCTACAAGTTTCCATTTATTTAGGCTTATCTCTTCTTCCTCTAAGAACCAAGAGGACATATGTTCTAATGTATCCAGGAATCCATCAATCTGCTCCCAAGTCATAATTAAGCTCTGTCTCTTTATCAATCTGAGTAGGCTTCCTGCAGATCTCCTCTGGGGTGGGGTTGGGGGTAAGGGTGGGAGTGAGGGTGGGGACAGAGGAGAATCTTTTCCTAATATCTGCCCCATTGCAGCTAGAAAAGGTATTAGTTTAGCCCTTAACAAAGTAAGTTCCTTGTTTGTCTATTAAAATACTCACCCTATTTCCTGATCACTGGAGACTTCTTCAGTGAAGTTAGGGTCCTCAGGCCCCATGCATGCTTGGGCGCCAAATGTGATAACCGCATTAGCACCCTGGATACCTTAGAATCAGCCAGAGTCAGGATAAGCAAAAGTCCTTAGTCTTTATTCTTGGTCTTTAGAGGTAGAAGTGAAGGGGATGGAAGCAGAATCTCCATGACCACCTTCTCCCTTGTCTACTGCCAAAGTGACCCTGGCTGGCCTTACTCCACCTCCTAGTCCCTCCTACAATTCTCTGTATACAACAATTATCAAGTCAGCACAGGATAGTGGGAAGGGCCATTCCCCAAGCACATGCCCATAGAGTATTGTCCAATCAGGAGTTAGCTTCAAGCGGACCTCAGTGCATTGACTCAAGAGTTTCAGCCCTCTACAACTAAATGTATATAAAACATGCAAAATAAGCGGGATAACTAGGTGGAGAAACCTTGGTTTGAGAGTCAGGAAGACCTAAATTAGAAATTTGCCTCAGATATTTACTAGCTATGTGAGTTTAATCAGGTCACTCCATCTCAATTTCACCATCTGTAAAATAGTGACAGTTATAGTATATACATCATAGGGTTTCTGTGAGTATTAAATGAGATGACATATAAAGCACTTTGTAAACCTTAAAGCAGTATTGAAATGTATGCTATTAATAACATTAATTATATATTAATGTTGTATATTAATAACATTGTTCAGACATGTTCATTATCCCATTTGAAGATTTCATTGCAAAGATACTAGAGAGATTCGCCATTTCCTTCTCCAGCTCATTTGACATATAAAGAAACTAAAACAGAGTTGTGATTGCTCAGGATTACATAGCAACTAAGTGTCTGAGATCAGGTTTGAATTCAGGAATATGAGTCTTCCAGATTCTAGGCCTGGCACAATATCCACTGCACCATCTAGCTGCCCCAATATGATGTGTTAGCAATTAACATTAATTAAAATTAATAATTAATATGATAATAAAAGCTAGAACTTTATAATGCTTTAAGGTTTACAAACATTTTACAAATATTGTCTCATTTTATCTTCATAATTACTGAGAGGTGGGTGCCTTTATTATCTCTATTTTAAATCAAGTCAGACAGTAGTCAAGAGATGTACCCATGATCTATGTCTATGACCTCTGACTGAGACCAGATTTTAACTCGGTTTTAACTATAAGTCTAGTGCTTTATCCATTGTATTAAACAGCTTTTATTAAACCCAAGTTAATCTTGGCACAAGGAGAATACACTAATAGCTAAGGATATCAGGAAAGGGTGTTAATATCACAAACTGCCGTCCTATAAATGAAAAGTCCCCTTTTTATTAGGACACTTCATAGCATAAATTTTCTCAGATTTACCAGATGGTAGTTATGAACCAAGGAAACAAGAAAATCCCTCATAAAATGTAGTTGAAATCTTACAGCATGGCTATACCATAAGGGGTTGCAATATGGTTTTAAAAGCATCTGCATAGCCAGATGGCCAACATTAGCATGATGCCGACTGCAAGTCAGACCCTCTGGTATGAAGACAAGTAGCTAACAACCCAAAATGGAAACCCACACCTAGCAAGGAAACAAGAACAGGACAAGTTACGGGTGGGGCACAGTGCCCAAGTGGGCACCCTAGTGTGCAGAACACTGGTCTGAAGTCAGGAGTTCTCATCTTCCTGCATCCAAATCTGGTCTCAGATATTATGTGTGACCCCGGCTGAGTCACTTAACTCTTTTTTCCCTCAGTTTCCCCATCTGTAAAATGAGTTGGAGAATAAAATGGCAAACTACTCCAGGATCTTTGCCAGGAAAACCCCAATGAGGACACAAAGAAGAAGGTATGACTGAAAAAAAAAAAAAAGATTCACAACAACAGGTGGGGTAGGCTAGAAAATGAATTCCAAAAGGACACTTTGTCAAATGATTTTTCATGATAGTAGGCTACTAAAACACACACACACACACAGAGAGGAATATACAGATCAAGCTAATCGTATATTTTATGATAAACACAATGGCTTTTTCCATTATGAGCTTAAGAAGCAAATTCTAGTGAACTTTGCAAGTACCAGCTACCAAAGATCACCTAATATGTCGGTTGAGTAGGAAAAAGTGAAGGTCTCACACCAGTCTTTTCTGCTGGAAAATTTAAAGAGCTCTAGAGTAGAATAATACCAATGCCATAAAAAAATATATCTATGTATATATGTATGTATGTATGTGTGTATACATATTTATTATATGTCTGCATCTATGAGAAGCAGAATGGAAATAGTACTAGATTGTAAGGCAAAGAGGCTTGGGTTCAAATTCTATCTCTAACACTCAATAGCTGAGTGACCATGAGTAAATCATCAAACCTCTCTGAGCCTCAATTTTCCCCTCTGCAAAATAGGGAAAGTAATATTTAGAGTGACTACTTCACAGGGCTGGTGTGAAACTCAAATTAGATAATTTATGCAAAGTGCTTTGCAAATCATAAAGTGCTATATAAATGTTAGTTGTCATTAAGCATGTGTGCAGTATATGTTCACTTCAAAAATTTAAAAGATACTGATTTCATCAGTATGTAGAATGCTGTACTACTTGCACTGACACAATTATTAAAACTGTTTAAGCTTTAGTAAACTGAGAAAGAGAAAAACAGTCAGAGACAGATAGAGACAGAGAAAGAGATAGAGAGGCAGCTATGATGCAGCAACAACATTGACTTCTGCCAGACAAGGAAAAACTGGAGGCCTTCTTTTCCATACTAGACAAAGATAATACTCAACAAAGAGGGATCTGTTATGGTAAAGGGTTGGGCAGGCATTTAAATGAGTATCTCCTCTTGGAAGCTACACAGATATTCAGGAAAATGAAGGGATGAGGATGCTGATGTTCCAGCTAAAGTGGATACCTTTATTAAAAAGCCCATGATGGATGATTCATTGTAGTGTACAAATGATCCTGAATTGTTGAGGACTTTGTCAGTAAAATGTAAGTTTTAGTAGGTACTACTATACTGCTTTTTATAAGATATTTTTATATTGTAGAATTAAGACTTTAGGACAATTTGATTATGTTGTAATTTTAAAAAGACTGACATCACCACAAAGGCCTAGGGGTAGTCTGACATTACTAATGTGAAGAAACAATGGGGAAATGTGTTCCAATATGAAAAAATTATGTCCTTAGGCAGGATAATAGAAAGATATTGCTCAATTTGAAATACTTATTCCTAGAATGTTTCAAACCTAATTTCACCACTATATCCTAAGTCAATCAATCCTTTGTCATTCTTCTTAGTTTGTAGTATACTTCTTAGCATTTTACTAATTCCAATCATCCTTAAATTCTAAACCACCCTCAATTTATTCCTTGTCTCCTCAATTTAGGACTAAGATTGTAAATTGTCTAATCACATTGTCCTAGGGAGAATTACCTTAACTAAGAGACTTGCTAGGTATCCATGGTTCTATTTCCCCTTAGATGCACAATAGAAATGTTTTAGCTAAACCCTCCAAACAACTTTCAACAGTTTAAGTGAAAAAAGTACTAGATTTGGAGATAGAAAACCTAGATTCCATTCTAGGAATGTGACCCTGGACAAGTCACTTAACCCCATTTTTTTTTTTTTTTTAGCAAGGCAGTTGGAGTTAGGTGACTTGTCTAGAGTCACATAGCTAATATGTGTTAAATATCTGAGGTTGGATTTGCCATAAGCAATTCTCTAAAATTGTTATAAAGGCATGATAATCCCTATACCAATGAAATCATCACTCTGGAACAAAATAGTAATAGCATTGATATTCTCTACAAATACATAATTAGTAAAAGATACAGAGAATTCAAACTTTTATTGTTTTTTTTTTAATTATTTGATGAACAACATATTAAAAAACAGAGAGAAAGATCAAAGAGAAGAGAGAGAGAAATCTTACCCTGCCAACTTTTTCCTGAGTGGGATCAATGGATTGATTATCTAGATAACAATAAATAGCAGCACAGTCTAGTTCTATAAATCTATAAGTCATTTTATTCCAAACTCAGCTTCCACATCAGACCATTACTGTTCCTATTAAGGGACCATCTGAATTGTTCTTATCCCTATACTCTATTTCAGAACTATAGAAAGCCAGAGCTAGAAAAAATCGATTTTATCCATTCATTTTTCAGTCTTGTCTTACTCTTGATGACCCCATTTAAGGTTTTCTTAATGGTAATGATTTACCATTTCCTTCTCCACTTCATTTTACAGATGAGGAAAACTGAGGGCAACAGGGTTAAGTAACTTACCTAGCACCACACAGTAAGTATCTGAGACCAAATTTGAATTCACAAAGATGAGCCTTCTTGATTCCAGACCCAGTACTTTATCCACTGAGACACCAAGCTGCCATTGGTCTAATCCAACCTTTAATTTTACAAAAGAGAAAATATAAGTCTAAGAGGTTATCTTCTAATCCAAATTACACAATTTACAAAGTCACATTAATGGTAAAACTAGACCAAGAACTTAGGTATCCCAAATCCCAACTCTGGGTGCTTATTTAAATTTGTTTTCTCCTTTCTTTATTTTTTGTATTACCTTATAGGACACAGTGATCAAAAATCAATTTTGAAAGAGTCTTTGGAAGAAAACACAAATCCTCAGGCCATTTTAAGTGAAGAAGACAAATTTCGACTTTCCCTTTCTTTTTCAATTTGCATTCTGAACAATCAGGTCCTACCTGTCTGCCCTTGGTTATCACGCCCATCCAATGGAAACCCCTTAAAAATATAATGACTGCTCTGGAAATAACCCAAAACGGCAAGCTTTCCAAATGAACACAAGGTGGCAGTGTTGAATAGCTAGAAATTAACAGTGAACCAGGCAATTGCCGCAGAAGACTTCTCTGCATTCTAAATCAAGACGTGGACATTATAGGAAAAATTTAATCAAAAGGCTCTCAACTTTACCCAAGACTGAGAACACGACAAGGAGATTCAATTTTTGCAGTTTCAGCTAACCTTAGCCACAGGCTCATTTTCACTTTGCCAAACTGGGAGCTTGACTGAAGTCAAGAACCAGCAACAAACATCAGGAGTGAAAAGATGCCAAACAGGTATGCTGGATCAAAGGCAGACTATCTGATTTAAAGAAGAGTTGGCAAATATTTCATAAACGAATATTCTCAATAATTAGACTCTCTTGTGATGACTTAGGGAGGAGGAGGGAAGTCAGAAAGAGTTAAAATATTTCTTGGAAATAATTTTCTTATTCCTGTAAGGTGACCTGATTCATCCCAACCCCCATTCCCCAAAATATCATATTTTGGTAAGTTTTTCAGAGAATGGATGGTGATATTAGGTCTTTTTTCTTCCCCCAGCACTGTAAAGTGCTTGAAAGGAAAAACCTGAAGCAAAATTAAAGCACCACTGGCAGAAACCAAAAGGCAGTCTGATTTATCGGGTTTTAACCTTTCCAATGACAAAATCAGAAGAAACACAGGAGTAGATGAATGTCCGATTTACAGGCTTAAGCAGATTTGCTGCTTTTGAGATTGGCAAGCTCTAAAAATCACAAGTGGGGGAAAGGATAACAAGGTGCATGAGTGTAGGCTTCTTCAGCTTTTTTGTCCTGCCCATATCACCACACACCTGATCATGATCATGGATGGGTCCAAGGGAAGTGATTTAAAGAACAAAGGCATACAGCCATCAGCCTTAGCTGCCCCCCAAAAAAACAGATCTAGTTGATTCAACTAGTATTTATTAAATGCCTACATCATATCAAATATTACAGTAAGTCTTGGGGACACAAAATAAAACATAAAGCCCTCCAAAGGCTTAGATCTTATTAGAGAGAAACCACATTTACACATAAATAAATGCAAAGTAATCTATTTACCCTATAGTCCATGGGATAAGTTAAGTTATCTTACCATTTCTAGACATTTTAATATAAATCATAGGGGGTTTCTTTAGTTGTTGTTTTATTGAAGGGGGAATCTGGGAAAAAGGGGGTCGTGCCTGCAGGAATATTTTGTGTTCCTATATCCAAAAAAGAATAATTTTATATTTTTATGCCAAATTATATTTTCATTGTTGATTTTCTAATAAAAAGAAGTATACATGGTTGGTATATATGTGTACACATGCACATGTGCACATACACACACACACACACACACACACACCCTGCCAAAAAAAATACTTTAGGCTAACAGCTTAGCATTATAAAGATTTGCTTCTTCTGCATCATGGAAGGGATCTAATACTGATCTGTGACTATTGTGAGAGTCAGCAAAAAAAGTGCTGCAGTACCATCAGCTGCCAAAATTTAACCCAAACAGCTTTGGAAATTCAGGGACACCATCTCTGTATTTTCAAATTTTTAGTAGCTAATCCTAGAAACAAAGTAATTTCAAGCATCTCCATCTTTAAAATGAGTGGGTGGGTAATGAGTAAGATGCTCTCAGAAAAATCTGGAAAATCCTCTATGAACTCAAGTAAAGGGAAATGTATTGTGTACAAAGTAACGCCATTGCTGTAATGATCAGTTGTGAATGACTTTGCTATTCTCAGCAATGCAATGATCCAAGACTATATTGAAGGATTTATGATGAAAAATGCTATTCATACCCAGAGAAAAAAATGATTGTGTCTGAATGCAATTTTTTATTCTACTTTTCTTGATGATTTTTTTTTGGGGGGAAGATCTATGTTTTCTTTTGCAACATGATTTTAAGGAAATGTTTTGTATAACTTCACATGTGCCTTCTTGATCTGGGGGGAGGAAGAGAGAGAAACTCAAAGTTTTAAAAACAAATGCAAAAAATTGTTTTACATATAACTGGAGAAAATAAAATATTAAATAAAATCAGTGGGTTGGGCTAGATGATATTTAAAGAACCTTCCATTTCTACCCCCTATATTGTAAGTATTGAACTATCCAAGTCAATCCTACATAAACCTTTGGTTCAAACCTACCACCAAAACATTCAAAACCAATAAAAGATTCCATGCATCAAAATCAGCATTATTTTTTAAATTTTAACTTTTAAAAAATAGGCAATTTATTTAATTCTAGAAGCTATTTTCTTTTTTTTAATCAGACCACTGACCAGCATCACTTGGTTTTGAAGGATAGTCATGTTAATTTACTCCAGTATTCCTTTCCTGCTCTATTTCTTTTAGTATCTCCAGTGCTAAGTGTACAGCGTGGCTCATAGAAGGTATCTAATAAATGCTTATTAATCAGCTTAACTTCCTTTGACCCCAAATTTCCTTTCAATTCTATGAAATTAGGAAATTAGATTCTACCCTCTCTAAGATTGCTTTCAGTTCTAAATCTGTGATGTTATGATTTTTTTTTCAATTGCTCTTAACCTTCAGTCTGCCAATAATCATTATCAATTTTTGTTGATACCATTTCCTCCTAATCTCTAATTGTTGGTATCTCAAGATTCCAATTCTTGCTTTTCTGATCCTTTTCCCTTTGCATCTATTCCCTTAGAGAGCTAACCTAATCTCTTAGTGATGACTCCCAAATGTATCTGTCTATTACATATAATGTAAATACATTAGACAAATATATATGTCTAATGCTTGCCTGTTCTGTGTCCTATACCATTTTTGAAAGACAGAGGATTGTAATGGGAAAGAATAAGACCTAGATTTTAGTCCTCCATCTTCCACCAAATTGCTATATGACCTTGAGCATCATTTTAAATTCCCTGAGCCACATCTTTCCCTAAGCATAACCATATACCCAATGAATTTCATAATATTCCTCTGCTAAAAATCTTCAGTGGTGGCTACGAACTTCTGAAATAAAGTTGAAACTTCTCTCTATGGAATTCCAGACCTTTCCACCATCTGACATTAGCCTCTCTTCCCAGGTTTATTTCATATTATTCTCTCTACCCTTGTGCTCTCAATAATAATGATAGCTAACATTCATAGAGCACCTTAAGGTTTACAAAGTACTCCAATATGAAAAGTTAGCTCCTGGAACAAGCACTTTATTCACAACTCCAAATTTTTGTTCCACAATTCCTTATTCCTTAAATGCTTTCTCTCCTTATCTTTACCTCTTGAATTCCTGCTTATCCTTTAAGCTCAACTCAAATGTCATCTTCTTTATAAAGCTTTCCTTGATCCACGTTAGTATCATCCTTCACTGTCAAATCCCATAGCCCTATATTTTGCAAAACTTTTGTGTACTTATGTAATATTGTATATTGTTATTTGTGTCTGTCTTATTTCCCTAGTGGATTCTAAGTTTGATAATAGTAGGGAATTGGTGTTCAAATTTTGTTTCAGCATATACTAATAGTTTCATTAATACCTATTGGATGAATGCATGAATGAGTGAATCTGTAAAATATGATAAATTGGACTAAAATAATTTCTAAAATCTCTAAGTTCCAATTAAATACATCTTCACTAACATGATTGAAATCACTTAAAACTGAACCTGACCAAAATCAAACTCATCTCCCATCTTCGCGCATGCACGCGCACACACACACACACACACACACACATGTTCATACACAAAAGAAGAGAGAGAGAGAGAGAGAGAGAGAGAGAGAGAGAAGGAGGGAGGAAGAGAGGGAGGAAAGAAAGAAAGGAAAAAAAAGGAAAGAAGGAAAAAGAAAAAACTTCTAAAATATGTACTGAAGAAAACTTTCAGAGCAGTTTTGGACAGAAAATAAACAATGTTTAAATATGAAGACATATCTTATAAAATATGTGGGACTTTATTTCTCTGAGAAATTTAATGGTTTACAAGAGTCATAAAAAAAGAACTTTTATTTATTAAAAAATTAAAAAAAGATGAATGTGAAGAATCATGCTCAAGAACACAAAATAAAAAGAAAAACCATATTTAAAGGACCTCTAGTTCCTGGTTCTACTGATCTCTTCTCTGGGTACATGGCACTTGTCTAGTTAATGATTCTATCCCTTAGAATGTTGCTTCAGGACTTCTATGGCTTCTTGGGCCCTAGGCCTATGGCATCACCTGCTTAAAACCATTCAGAAGGTTGTAATAATGGCAACTGAACTTTTTTATGAAAAGATTTTAAATGGGTTTTTTTTAAATAAAATTCATCCCAAAAAAATTCCATATGGCCCTTTGTTTTACAGGGCATCTCCAAAGTTTTAGTGAAGTTTTGATCTATTAAAGTTTAATAATAACTTTATTATCCTATATTAGCAAGTAATATACATCATTAATAATTAATAACATATCACCATGTTATAATTATACTATTAAAACTTCAAACTGCACTAAAATTTTGAGGATACCCCATATATATAAAATGTGTAACTGTTTTATGACTAAAGGGGATAAAATTTTAAAGTGAGAAATCTTATAATCATTTGGAGATCGAGGTAGGATGGCTATCTATTACACAGAGAAAAGTTGTCTAGTTGTTTCCTTTTAAATGAAAGGTGAATCATTGATAGCCAGGAGCCTCTGATTTAAATTATCAAGAGATATAGGAGACAAAGGCTGAGGAAAGAGGAAATTGAAGAAACAGCAGGAAATCAAAAGCAGCCTCTCAGAATTAGCTAATAAGAAAGCTTTAGTTACTAGTTGACTCAATCTCTTTGGGTCAGAGCTTCAAGTCCAGATTTTGCTCTTTTGGCACTCCTTGGAGCTTAAGAGAGATGAACTTTCTCAAGAGTACGTGTTGCTCTTGCCTGCCTTTTCCAACTTGAAAGGGAAATGTAGAAAAGAAAGAGAAGAACTGTTACTGTTCTGCTATATAAAATCAGGCTTACCTTGACCAGGGAGCTAACCTGAGTTGTTTGTATATGATTGACTATATTCCAATTGTACAATGCAACACATTATAAGTAAAATAGTTATCGACACAGATAATTATTTTACTTATAATAGATAGAGATAACTAGCTTCATGTGCTTTGCAGAACCTTAGCTTAAATGGAAGTGCTATTCTTATTAAGTTTCTAAACTCTTTAAGGGTGATCATAAATTGGAAGAATTTATAAATGTTTTATTTGAGTATCAAAGAGAAGAAAATTTGCCTGGCTGAAGAGCAGTGAGTATCAACAGCAAGTAGTTAGCAGAAAAAAAGTTTTTTGTGTTAGATATTCCTGAATCTCAATCAATAAAGATTTATTAAGTACCTACTACATACTTGGTCACCTCAAACCTCAAAGTCCCAAGTGCTGAATTATCCTGAATATCTGGGATTTTTCTTGTACGTGTTATCCTTCCAGATTCCTATGTGTACTCACTTGTCTTATTACTTATTAAGTGCAATGATGGGAGAGTGTGACTTTGGTTTATGTGAACATTGCAATATATTATTATTCACATATAAATAACTTTATTTTTCCTTCTTATTGTTAAACTTAATTTTAATTGATTAATGTTTAATTTAATGTTTAAAATCTAGAAATATCATTGTAAATGGCAAGTTTGTATTAATAGAAATACACCAGTGGGAACTCAAGAGCCAGAATAGTAAGTATTCCTCTCAACAAGATTACCCCCTGGAACCCTAAAAGAATTTTAATATAACAACTGGTCTTTCTCTGAGACCTCTCCTGAGTTAAAGTGGGCCAATCCAAGGAGTAAGCAAGTGTGCACATACCTAAAACATGAGACAGCCACCTATCAATGTGAGTAATCACTCTATCATCCCTTGTGACAATGTATTCATTAATTCTTTGTGTGAAATCTCTCTTCAATGCCCTACTTCCTTTCCATTCAGTCCCAGGATTTCTGCAACAGCTTTCTAATCTTTATTACACACACACACACACACACACACACACCAGTTTGACGGACTCCAATGAAAGAAACATCAGATGAAGTTTATAACAGGATTTAGAGTCCTTGATTTACCATTCATCATCTATACATTCTTTTGGTTTTGTTTTGGTGATGCAATTGGGATTAAGTAACTTGCCCAGGGTCAGACAGCTAGGAAGTGTTAAGTGTCTGAGGTGGGATTTGAATTCAGGTCCTTCTGATTTCAGGGTCAATGCTCTACCCACTGCACTATCTAGCTGCTCCTTTCTGTACATTCTTGTCATATCATTTAATATCACTAAGTCTTAATTTTTTTATCTATAAAAATGATTATCATAATACTACCTACCTCAAAATCTTTCCATGAAGATCAAATAAAAAATGCATAAAGTACTTAATAGTCATTAAAAAAAGTTTATTAAAGCAAACTACTATTTTTCATTGCTTGAGGTGCCATGTGGTCTAATATAGAGTTGGCCTTAGAGACAAGAAACCTAGATTCAAATCCTGCCAACCACATACTGGCTCTGTGACTCCCAACTTAAAAAGAAAAGAAAAGAAAAAGAAAAATCCAAAAGTAGTAAAGATCCATGGTTTCATATACATTGCTCTTTTTTCTATTCTCTGAATCTGGAAATGTTTGGATTAGTTATTTGGTATAACAAAAAATTAAAATTAAAAACAAATCAAAAAGGAAGAGGGGAAAACACACTATGGTTACTTACTTGGGTTTTTCCCATTGGTCCTTGTGACTTTCTTTCTTTCCTGTTCAGCTCTGTGATGTTAGGAAACTTGTTTCCTTTCTCATCAAGATACTGCTAATTTCCTTTTTTTATTATAGGAATTCAAATCTTGACTACTTTCCTTTAAGAATGAGGCTTCTGGACATATATTATCTTATATTATGAACATTCCAATTCATAACAATTATGGGCAACTTGGTCCTCTGTATAAATTGTTGGATTCTTATTTCAGCAAGCAAATTTGGAATTATGTGCCAAAAGCCACTAAATTGTGCATAATTTTTGACCCAATGATAGCACCACTAAGAATTTACCTTCAGAGAAATAAAAGAAAAAGTGAAAGAATACATTTATACAAAAATATTCATAGCAGCACTTTATTTTAGCAAAGAGCCAGAAATTAAAGGAGTGCCCATCAATTGAGGAATGACTAAACAAATTGTGTGCGCTTAAGGGCAGCAAGAGAACATAGAAGATGTAGTGCCAAACCTGCAGTCAGGAAGACTAATTTTTCTGAATTTAAATCTGGCCAAAAATACTCACTAGCTATGTGATTCTGGGCAAGTCACTTAATCCTGTTTGCCTCAGTTTCCTCATCTATAAAATGAGCTGGAGAAGAAAATGACAAACCACTCTAGTATTTTGCCAAGAAAACCCCAAATAGCATCATAAAGGCTTGTGTATGACTAAACTATTTTCATTTATAGCTATATTTGACTAGCATTTTTGTTACAGCAAAAGGTGGGTTTGAATAGGAAGAATATGTTTTACTGTGTTCAGGATTCCTTTTATTTCTCCCAACTCCCATTGCTTTGCAAGTCAATTCCTCTCTGAAATTCCTTTGAGAAATTCGTGGAACCCATGGGGATGAAGGAGTAGGTTAGAACTATATTTATTCAATTTTTGATGGTCTGTATCAGAACCTACGATTTCATTGGCATGACAAATGCCTGTTGAGAAAATCCCTCTGCCAATCAGAATTGGCTACTGTTCTGCAATTTACATTCTTTGAGAACTGCTTGGGCACTAGGATTTTAAGTGATTTACCCAGTCACACAACCAAAATGTTTTAGAGATGAGGCTTGAATCTAGGTCTTCCTGATTCTTCCAACTACTCTTTAGCTCCTAAACCAGGCTGCTTTTCATGGCACTGGAACCCATAGGAATGGAGGAGTATGCTAGGGTTGTTTATTCAGAAACATTCAAAAGACATTTGGAAAGTACCTCCCATATGCAGCAAAAAGAAAAACAGAAAAAGGAAGGAAAAGTTCCTTGGTCATAAAAGGAATTTGTAATTTAGTAAAGAGAAAATTAAGACCTGGACCAATAACTATCATACCAAATAGAGTGTGAAGTGTTTGAGAGGTACCAGCTTAACTATTGTATATATGAAAAGACTCAAAGGAAGAGTTATAACAAAGTACAATTCTGGCCTCCCTGCAAAGCTTTAAGGCCACTGAGAAGGCTAAAAAAGAACCAGGTGTGGTCTATTAACAGCCTGGAGCTTTTGACTTTTAATCCAGACTTGAAGAAAAGCCTGTCTCTCATTCTACCCAGAGCAAGTCTCTGCCTGTCTCCCTCCTAGCATCTCCTTACATCACTGAGGTTTACATAAGGGTTAATTATTTTGTGTCTGTAAAGTACTTTGAAGATGAAACACTGATGAATATTATCTCTGTTGCATACTGATAGCTAATGGTACCCAATTGCAGTTAACTAATGTTAACTTGCACAGATGGAAAATTAAGGATAGTGACCTCCTTGAGAGAAGTCACCTAAGTGACTAGGTACCTGGGAAGGTTCTGATGACTTTAGTTAGAATGCCCAAAGAAGCAGTTTTGCAGTGTGTCACAAAAAAGGCACAATAGCCTCCAAACACACACACACACACACACACGCACAGTGTAAGACACAATTCATCACTGGCAAGAACCACAGGAAAGGCTATTTTCCTTGAGAGTTGATGAAAGGAAAACTGTGCAGATGAATAGTTTTTCAGGCAGGCAGCAATTTAGATTTTCTATCCTGTCATCAAACTGACTATCACTTTCAGTCTATCGCAGTTTTTGAGTCTGTGTTCAGTAACTTTTTCCAGAAGTTAATTTAAATCTCTTTCTTCAACCCAAAGACCTCTTTCTTTGGGTCCTCTTGGGACTCCTGCTTAGATGTTTCTGCTGCTCCTTGAAGTCAGGAAAATCCTTTCCCTGATCACTAGGTTTCCATAGGTACAGAATACTTGACCCAAATCCCAAATTCTTCCTTTGTGCCTTAGCTAACTTCATGAATCACCATGCCACATCCATTGAGGCTTCTCTGGGTGACTGCTTACAATGTCTCAAATGGAAGGAAAATAAGAATTAAAATTTTCTCTTCACTGTGGTGTTCTGAGTAAAAAAAGAATCCTTCTGACTCATTCATTCAACAAACTCTTTGACAGGTATAGTTAACAATAAGGCTTAAAATGAAATTGAAAAGAATGAAAAAATAAATAGTAAACTGCTACATGGCTTAACACATACACACATATCCCTCACCCTTCCTCCTTTCAGAGTCTGGGTTTTCCACATCAAGACCAATTTAATTATGTTAAAAATATGCTTTTAAGATTAGGTTCAACTATTAAAGGAGTAGAAATGATCTGAATTCAAAAAAGATGTTGCTCAACTGGTTTTGTTAACTGCTTTATATGTGGCTCTACTTTTTAAAAAGTTAAAATCTGAACAGTCTCTCATAAGTAAACAATCTAATTTGGAGTTAGAATTTTTGTCTAGGGTCTTAAGTGTGAGAGAAGCTAGAAGTCTATTTCGTGGGCTGCTCATCTTTTGAGAGCTGTTCATAAATCTCACTGGTTCATCCATCCTACTTAAGAGAAAACTTGGAGATATCAGTACCTGGCACTTCCCATAATGTGACCATCAGCTCATCACTCATACTAATTATGCCAGGTCATCTGCCCCTATCCAAGTAGCACTTGGGTATGTTAACAAATAGCACTTCCCCCAAAGGATAGCCATATATGTTCCCCAAATGTAAGCACTCAAATTCCCTTGGTATAAAACAGAATAGGTTTTATTTAACTGTGTAAAGAATGCAAAAAGGACACTCATGCTCATTAGTAGTCTAGAAATCTTTATTCCCTTTATGGGAATGGACTTTTTACAATGACTAAACTTGTTCTATTCTGGGGACTCTTCCCCTCAAGGGAAAGAACTCAAGGCCCAGCTCTAAAGCAATAAGCCAATGAAGAAATTAAAAGATTCCTTTCAGTGGGCCAACCTTCTCCAGGGTTGTACATGGCTATATAACTTAGAGCGTACTCTAGCGAGAATCTAATAAGGCACTGAGACTTTTTCTCCTCTTCCAATCACAGTTCCATTGCTCTCCCATTCTGAACTCTCACCATACCAGCCCTTCTCATCATAACTCATGCTCAACTGCTGCTATCATCTCCTCCCAGCATATGTGGAGGTCTGTCTCAATATCTATCAGCTCTTCCTTTTTAAATGCTCACCTCTATGATTCCTACTACATCAGTACCTTCCCTCTAATAGCACCCAAACCCCTGGTCTTTCCCATTTCCCATATTCTTCTATTGAAAGTTGTATTGGTTATGCAATTTCTACAACATATTTATTCAAAAAGTTTTTTAATTCAATTAAATATTCCATTTTTTCCCAATTACATGTAAAAACAAATGTTAACATTTATTTTTTTAAAATTTGAGTTACAAATTCTCTTCCTTTCATCCTTTCCTTTCCCTTCATTGAGAAGGCAAGCAATTTAATATAGATTATACATGTGCAGTCATATAAAACATTTCTATATTAGTCATATTGTAAAGGAAAACACAGACAAAAAACACTAAAATAAATGTGATAGGTATGCTTTCATCTGCATTCAAATTCCATCAGTTGATTTTCTGAAGGTAGATAATAGCATTTTTCATCATGAGTCCTTCAGAATTGCCTTAGATCATTGTATTGCTGAGAACAGTTAACTTTTTTCATAGTTGACTATTGTACAATGTTGCTATTATTATGTATACTGTTCTCCTGGTTCTGCTCACTTCACTTTGCATCATCTTGTGTATTTTTAATAAGTGGCCGATATTTTGTTGCTTCCTATCTTCTTAGCTCATCTCCTATGCTGGAATCTTCCTGGTGGTTTCCACTGAATCTTCTTCTTGTTTTATGCATACTATTTTCTCAATATATGACCACCTTAACGAAGCTTCTCTAGTCACTGTGATTCCTGTCCAGTATTTCTTCTGGTGCCATCTGTGAATCTTTATTGACATTAGCAGAAGCTATTTCCTCCTCAGAAAGACTATCTCTATTTCTATGGGAATAGCAGAAAAAAAAAAAACAAAATAATCCATCCCTCAGAGAAATCACATTCTATTGAAGGAATACAACAGATGTGTACAAGTACTATAATGCAACATAATTTAAGGACTGAGAGCATTATGAATTTGGGGAGTCATGAAAAGCTTCACCTAGGCAATAAAGACCTGAAGTTATATGATGACCATGTTAGTAGAAGTGTGCAAGAGATGTTTTGGGTGGAATCAATATTTGTCAATTGATTGGATATGGAGTAAGATACAAGAATCAAAGATTATTCCAAGTAAAGTAGGTCAATTGACTAGGAGGAAAGTGGTGCTCTCAACAGAAACAGGAAAATTTTGAGAAAGTGAAGGTTTAGTGGAGAAAATGATAAGATCTCTTTTGAACATATTAAACTTGATATACTAATAGGAAATCCAAAAGTAGCTATCCAATAAGAAATCAGAGATAATGAGCCAAAATGAATAGAAAGAATAGGACTGATTACATTTTTTTCTCTCCTTTAATCACTAACCAGACAAGATATCTTCAACTCATTTCTTACCACTTCAGTATCTCAGTATATAGCAGGTATAAAGTCATGGAACTATCCCCCAGTTATGTCCAGGATCTTTCTGTGCCAGGGCTGGCTCTCTTACCTCCATGAACCCATGCTGTCAAGTCAAAGTAGTCAAAATTCAGTCTCAAGGTCTTAAGGTTATCCCTGATAGAAAGGAAACTTTTCCACTATTTGCCAATGTAGCTCCAGAACTCCAAACTGTAAACTCCTCAATTACATGTGACATTACCAGTCACAAAAACAACATTAATTCTCAAACATTAGACATTCCGAAATGTCTTCTAAACAAGAAAACAAAAATAAGAATAACTATGATATTCACTAACTAGACAGCAAAAGCAGGTATAATCAAAATATAATGGTTCATCTAAAAATCTGGATCATACTTTTTTTTCACCAATGCAAATGTCAAAATTGTGTAGGGAAGAGAAAAGTGGATCTAAATTTATAAAAAAAAATCTAGCAACAAGGCACATGAGTAGGGATTTCCATAAGCCTGAAGCAACCTGTGAGCCTGGTTGTCTGTGGTTTCTCTGAAAAACAGTCTGTCATACTCATGACTTTCTTTAAAAAAAAAAAAAAAAAATTAAGTTCTCTTAGCAAACAGCAAGAGAGGGGGGCACTACAGAACTTCCCAGGACTGCTCTGTTGACAAGACTCTGAAATCACATAACACTATTTCAGTGAAAATAATTTCCTTTAAGCCTAGGACCTTCAATCTAGATCTTCTTTTTTTGTTTGGAATTTTATGGTGTTTCCTCCTTCCCCCCACCTTGAGCTGTAGAATTTAATAAAGGGCAAAATAGGCAAGATTTTAAAGGTCTGCCCCTTCCCTTTTCAAATTGTGAGTGATGTTAGAGAATAAAGCAACCTTTCCCTAAACAGATTTCCATATAGCATAAAAAACTCTTTTCCAGTCAGCTCCCAACATCAAAGTTTTCTTCCAATCAGACCAGTTCTCTGCATCAATTGCACAACTTTTCTGTTTCTAGTCATTTAGTCTTGTATCTGTCAGTTCCTTACCTCTGACAATCTCTATCAGTTTGGGTTCTGTCTTCTCAGATCTTTATTTTTATATGCTGTTTTGCTCATCAGTTTCTTTCATTGGTTTTTCTGTGTCTTCTCTTTTGATTTGCTCTGTGATATCTTTAATCAGGACTTCCTCAAATGTGATCCAGCTCCAACGTAGTATAAGAAACCTTCACTTTTCTACCTGATATCACACAAATGATCATATACATTAATCCCATAGGCTTCCTCCCAAAAAAAAAATTCTTTGACTTCAGAGTTTCCTAGGAAATAACTTTCAACTCCCAAGTAGGGGAAGGTAGATTAGTATTTGGAAACAACACAAGTCTCAATTGTCTTTACAATCTGGAAAAGAGTTGTCTTTTAAGAAAATGTTTTCACTTTGGTCCTCCCAGAACCTTGAGTTTCTTTCCTCAGACACTTTTATCTGAGGGGCTGCATATCCCCTGGGTATTTTTAGAACTACTTATAATTTTTCCCCAAGCAGCTAATCTCTGAGTTTTACATGATATGAACTTTTTCTGTTTCTTTCAGGAAATAAAATACCCACATGAGAAAGGTATAGTACTTTATACATATACATCAATATACTTCAATATTTCAATCTAGCTATAATCTTATCAGGGTGGACACTCATTGAATGAGTATAGAATGTAGCCCATCCAAGCTCTCCATGTGACTCTTGTTCTCATATTTCCAGAAAATCTCCATGGGAATCTATTTGATACACTTATAATTTCCCCCTAACTCTTAGTTTTTCACAGCACAATACTTTAGCTTTCCATTTGTTATCTACTCTTAACACATGACTGTCTGGCTGAGTTTCATTATGTAGAAACAATTTATTCTTCATTTATTTTGCTTTTCCTGTAATATAATTTTTTAAAATGTCATCTTACTAACATATGTTCCTAAAAAAACTCATCATTTGTACAATGAATACTTCTTAAATTTGTATTTTTCACAGGATAACAATCACAACAATGTTCAACATTATTAGGTAACATATTCCAACTTACTTTCAACAATGGATAACTTCTGACCCTTGTTGAACAAGAAAATTAAAGTATATTTAAAGGCATAAATTAAAAAAAAAAAAAGAAAGGAATTGATAGGGTTTTCAGGAGGTAGGAAGTAGAAAGGTGAAGATGATTATTATTCATTTGTTTTTGTTGTTTTCCTTTTTTTTGTTATTGTTTTTTTTTTTTTGAGAAAACCAATGACATTACAATGGATATCTTGACTCATACATATGTTGGATCTAAATGAGGCAGAGTTGCCTGAAGTTATCAGCAACACTTTCTCTTCCTGAGTCATTTAAGTCCAGTGACAAGACAAAAGTCAGGATGACTGATGATGATCCAGGATGCAGTGGAGTGGATGACCTTGGTGTCTAAAATGTCTGACCAAGCTCTAAGTACTCTATATCATCTGCTTCAAACATTTTCATGGCCATTAGAACAAGTTGTTTTCATCTACCTATTTCACCAAGAGAAAATTGTACATACTTGTGGTAGGGAGCCCACTTACTGACCAACAAGTTTGAGTCCTATTGGTTACTATCAACCTTGTTTCTGTCTGTTGAGACAGTTTACTGGATTATGACCACTACACATACTACAGCTTCTTAGAAAGGTAAGAGATGGATGGCTGGTAGATACCAAAGGTAGCTGAGCAGCTCTGAAAAGAATTCAGCAAATCCTCAAACTAGAGGTGCTAGTCTTCCCTGAATACCCATACAACTCAGAGTTCTTGCAGCTACATGACTTACTGGCTACATGACTTACTAGCTACATAGCTTTGATCAAACAAATTTAGAGTCTCAGTTTTCTCACTGGTAAAGTTGTGATAATAGTGCTTCCACTACTTACATCACAGAAAGGTTGTGAGAATCTGGTGCTCAGAAACTATAAAGCATTATATAAGTAAATTATAAATATGATATTAAATGCATTGAGTTTAATGGGAAGATATATCCAAATGAAAATCTCTAGTAGTCATGTGGAGATCTAAGACTAGAATTTAGAAATGAAGTCAGGACTGGAGTTAGAGAATTGAGAGATAATGTACAACATAAGCAAAATGAGAAACTACAAAAAACAATCAAAGTAAGAGATATGCCATCAAAAACATGAATAATTTTAAAAGATGAGCAGATCATTTGGTGAGAGGAAGAGAAGACCTTTGGACAGACCATATGCTTCATTGATGTCCTCACATGTCACCAATGTCACCAAGTGTTGGGTAGATCTGCCCTGTGGGCAGCTTACAAAAGGAAATGGACAAAAGTCACATAGCAATCACTCATTTATTTGTACATTTTGGAGCCCTGAAAATGAATGAGTTATAAGAGGAAAAAGAAAAAGAAAACAGAGAACTCTGTATTTCTCCCAGTGTTTGCATATAATAGGAGCTAAATCTATGAACAAGAAAAAAGAGCCAGGACTGATACTTGGGGATGATTATTTTATCTAAGTGGTGGGCGGTTATATTCTAGTTTATATAAAATAAATGTCGGAAACTAAGAAATCATTTCAATTTTAGAAATTATTTTTTAAACAAGCCCTGCTATCCATTTTGTTAAGATAGACCTGTCAGAAACTTGTCTGAAATTATTTTTATAATATAAATTATTTTTATATAATTTATAATAATAATTTATATATTTTATATAAATATATATATTTATATATATATAATATATATTTTATATATATTTGCTATAATAGGAGCTAAATCTATGAACAAGAAAAAAGAGCCAGGACTGATACTTGGGGATGATTATTTTATCTAAGTGGTGGGCGGTTATATTCTAGTTTATATAAAATAAATGTCGGAAACCAAGAAATCATTTCAATTTTAGAAATTGTTTTTTAATTTATATATTTAATTTATATAATTTAAAATTAATTTATATATTTAATTTATAATTTACTTTTTAATTTTATAGTAGATAGAATACTATTCTTGAGGTCAGGAAGACTTAGATTTAAATCATACTGCTGATGATTACTAATTCTGTGGCCCTGGACATATCTTTTTTTACTTTTCTACTAAGACATAAATGGTAGAAATTTTTTTTGTTTTGCTTTGTATTGTTTTAAAATTTTTATCAATGTCTTTTATGTATTTTTTTAATGTCACCATAATTTCCCCTGTTTTTCTGACTCTGGACTGGTACTCCATCCTCTGTGCTATCTAGCTGCCCTCATATAATAAAAATCATTTATTTCAGAATATTATCAAAAAATCATTATAGTTAGTGTTTATGTAGAATCTTTAGGTTTGCAAAGCACTAGAAATATTTTCATATTTAATCTCACATACATTATAAATTAGTAAAGCCAAGGGAAAAAAATAAAATTCACTTTAGCTATTGGTCCTCAACTTTACATGGGGGTAGAGGTAAAGGGGAAGACTTTTAACATATCCATAAGAAAAGTCTGCAGGTTTCAGCTGAGAAGCATATTTCTCATTTTATTTTTCCCAGTCATATTCTGAATTAAATTAAGAAAACTAAATCCATAGTTCTTTATCCATGATTTTTTTATATTTTCACTAAGGGAAGATTAGCAATTAAAATTAAAGATGGCTACTTTTAAAAATATTTTAAGATTCATTATGCAACTTTAGTATCACATCTCTCAGAATGGCTAAAATTATAGGAAAAAAATAATAATAGATGTTGGAGGGGATATGGAAAGACTGGAACACTAATGCAATATTGGTGAAGTTGTGAAATGATCCAACCCATTCTGGAGAACAATTTGGAATTACTCCCAAAGAACTGTCAAATTGTGCATACCTTTTGACTCAACAAGACCACTATGAGTTCTATATCTCAAGGAAATCATAAAGGAGGACAAAGGATCCACATATGCAAAAATGTTTGTAACAGCTCTTCTTATCATAGCAAAGAATTGGAAAATGAGTAGATGCTCATCAATTGGGGAATGGTTGAATAAGTTGTGGTATATGTGGAATATTATTGTTCTATTTAAAAATTTTGAACAAGCTGATTTTAGAAAGGCCTGAAAAGATTTACATGAACTGATGCTGAGCAAAACAAGCAAAACTAGTATACAGCAACAACAAGATTGTGCAATGATCAACTAGGAAAGACTTGGTTCTTCTCAATGCTTCAGGGATTGAAGGCAATCCCAATAAATTTTAGTTAGAAACCATCTGCATCTAGAAAGAAAACTATGGAGATTGATGTAAATCAACATATGCTATGTACACTTCTTGTTTCTGTTTTTTTTCCTCTCATGGTTTTTTCCATTAATATATATGTATAACCAGATAACAAAATAAAGCAATTAATAAAGAATTAAAAAATAAAAACATTCATTATGCAACTTCAATATTAATTTTTTTATTTTAAATTTAAATTAATTTTTTAATTCAATATTTGAATTTTAACAGACCCCACTAATGCATCTTCAATATGAATTTTTTTTAGTATTGATGGTTTTTACTATGCATTTAAAAATTATTTTATTTATTTCCTAAAAGAGTTGCTACTTGGGAAATGGGATTTCTATTCTTCTGAAAGAATGAGAAATATTAGAAGTAGTGCCTCATTTACAAAAGGGGGAAAGAAAGGAGCACTAAGATTCCTTCTAACTCAAGCACCATCTTCAGTATAAAAATTTTCCTATTTCCCCAACTGCTAATGTCCTCCCTATCTTGTATTTAATTACTTGGTAGATATTAGTGTTTATTCACTTTATATATACATTCACATATAAAAAGGTTATATACATAAAACACAAAACACATATGTGTATATATATATTTGTACATATTATGTCTACATATATCTCTATATGTATATACACTCCTAGGTATGTAGATACTGTATGTACTCATCTATCCCCATAAGAATGTAAACTCCCTAGCAAGTAAAGATTGCTATATTCCATTTATGTCAGTACCTGGCAAGAAATTGACACTTAATAAATGTTTGTCAATTGATAATAACCTTTGTAAAAAAAAAAAAAAGTGAAATGGAAAGGAATTGGCCCTTGAAAGCAGAAGGACTAATCATAGACAGGGTGTTAAATAAAAGACAGTCAGTGAGCCCTTTACATAGTATGAACAGATTCCTTGAGTCTATTGCAAAAGGAACAGCACAGGATAAACAAGAATGGGTCACTCCCCAGAGATAACTTTAGAGGTTCCCTAAGTAGAATACAAACAAATAGAGAGGGGAAAGAGTGCTTGAGCCTGGAGAATAGAAGCAAATCACTCCTTCCATCCCCCAAAATAATTTTCCTAAACATTTTCAACAAGAGCTGGACTAGAAGAGCAACTGGAAGACAGCAAGTAATGCACCAAGATTTTTTATCTAGAAGCATTCTCATCTTTTTTCCAAGTATTCTTATAATATGCAATCAAACTTCCAGGAGTCTATTTTAATGCCTACACATATATACTCCACTTTTATCTCCTGCATGAATAAGTAACTACTCTTTGCTTTCCTCTAAGCAACACTTCCTAATGTGGGGTCTGTGAACCTGTCATTGTTAATATTTGAAAATTGGATTTCAATATATTTGGTTGCTTCTGTAATCCTATGTATTTTATTTTATTAATTTAAAAGCATTATTTTGAGCAGGGATCCAAAAACTTCAGGTTAAAGGGGTTTCATAACCCAAAAATGAGTAAGAATTCCTAATTTAGTGTTTTGAGAGATTTTGTCCCTCCACTTTCCAAGTTAATGCCCTACATTGAAGCTACCATTGGTCCAGGGATTCTTCTTCCCTGAAGAATAATTAATGAATAACTCTATAGTGAATAATTAAAGGAGACCCTAGGAGTTGGTCAAACAGTCTTTGGGAAGCAGGTGTTCTTAGGTATCTTTGGTCTGTACATGAAAGAAAGATCACTATCTTAGAAGAATAGCAAATAGTAAAGGGAATGAAAGAATCAAACCTGGAAAACTAAGCAGAAGAAAATAAAAAGAAGGAAGGAAGGGTAAGAGTTAGGTTAGGGTTAGGAAGGAAGGTAGGGAAGGAGGGAGGGAGGGAGGGAGATCTAGAAAAGAAGGAAGGAAGAAAAGGAGGGAAGGAGGGAAGGAGAGAGGAGGAAAGAAACAGACATACATGAATGCAGAAGACTTGGAAATAAATTTTGGGCTAGGGCAAACAGGGAGGCTTTTGGAGGAGGGAGCACAATTCATCATCTCAAACCAAGGAAATGAGAGAATGTCATTTAAAAGGGAGAGCTCATAAGTAAAAAGCTGCTTCTTTTATCTCCTGTGAAGAGAATGTTACTGGAAAAGAAGTTGAGTGAAAATGAGAAATGGGATCTGATTGAAATCTGGACAATTTGTATGTGTACTCTTGGAATGGACCAATTCTTCAATGCTCCTCCATCTCTTTGCATCTTAAATTATTACTTTTTTGGTGTTAGGAAAATTAATTAGGTACTTCCCTTTGTAAGCCATGCCTATTGTCTTAATCTTTCAACTGGGGGGAAACACACACACACACACACACACACACACACACTCACCTGGAGAAGGAAATGATAAACTGTGAATCATTTGAACCTGAGATCCACTATACACAAATGGAACTTGCCTTTAACTGTGACTGTTGATGGCAAAATGAAAGTAGTAAGTTAATAAAGACTGAGTTCAAAGTCATCTTCAGACATATTAGCCATGAGTCCCTGGGAAAATCAATTAACCTTTGTCAGCCTCATTTTCTTAATCCATAAAATGGGAAAAATAATAGCACTTGCCTCGTGAGGTAGCTTATGAGGATAACATAATATTGGTAAAGTGCTAAGCAAATGTTAAAAGTTCCATAAAATGATAATAGTATTATTATTCAGTAAGGTTCTGGGTATATATCACACTAACAGAGGCTTCCACCAGGTTTGCTGTCTTAGATGGGCCCAATTCATAGCACCCCAAAACAATTACAATAATGACACCAAAGATTACTGATCATAGATAACCATAACAGTTATACTAATAATGAAAAACTTTGAAATATTGTGAAAATTGCTCAGATGTGACACAGAGACATGACATGAGCACATACTGTCGGAAAAATGGCCCCAATAGTCTTATTCAACCAGGTTGCCACAAACATTTTTATTTTCCTTTTTTATTATTATAGCTTTTTATTTACAAGATATATGCATGGGCAATTTTTCAGCATAGACAGTTGCAAAACCTTCTGTTCCAACTTTTCCCCTCCTTCCTCCCACCCCCTCCCCCAGATGGCAGGTAGAACAATACATGTTAAATATATTAAAGTATAACATTTTTATTTTCAAAATACATGCATAGATAGTTTTCAACATTCATCCTTGCAAAACCTTTTGTTCCAGATTTTTTTCCTCTCTCCTTTCCCCCAACCCCTCCCTTACATAGCATGTAATCCAATATATGTAAAATATGAGCAATTCTTCTATATATATTTCCACAATTATCCTGAAAAATCAGATCAAAAGGGAAAAATGAGAAAAAACAAAAAACAAAAAGCAAGTAAACAACAACAAAAAAGATGAAAATAATTATGTTGTGATCCACACTCGGTTGCCACAGTCCTCTCTCTCGATGCAATTGGCTCTCTCAATTACAAATCTATTGGAACTGGCCTGAATCACTTCACTGCTGAAAAAGAGCCATGTCCATCATAATTGATCATTTTATAATCTTGTTGTTGCTATGTACAATGTTCTCTTGGTTCTACTCACTTACTTAGCATCAGTTCATACAAGTCTCTCCAGGTCTTTCTGAAATCATCCTGCTGATCGTTTCTTATAGAACAATAATATTCCATAACATTCATATACTATATATTCTCTTGGCTTCTGTTTTCTTGTCTGTAAGATAAGAGGACTATAATTGGTGAATTCTGGGGTCCCAGCTCTTGATCTGTGGTTCTGTGGTACTACGAATCCAGGATCATCTACATTCCATAATGAAGCATTGTACTAGGACTTGGCATATTTGGTTAGCTATAAGAAGAATTTGCTAATAAACTATCCCAAAGGGGAATAGATTACTTTTCTAAATAAAGTAAGCTTTCTGTCAATGAAGATTTTCAAGTAATAGCTAAATGATATTCTTCCCCGGATGTTACAGAAGTGATTTTTATGTGAAATTGAAAGTTGAAATAGGTAATTTCTGAGATTCTTCCCAACTCTAAGAAGCAAAGATATTAAAAAAAAAAAAACAAAACTTTTTTCCTAATTTGCAAAAGACTTGTCTTTAAGGATAGTTACTTTATGAATGTTGTTTCTTTATCATAAAATAATTTCTTATTTACTTATAAAATAATTTAGTGACTTTCCCAGGATCATTTAGCTAGTAATTTTCTGATGTTCTTAAAGGCTTTATTAGAAAAAACAAGTTCTAGCAAAATCCACTATGTCAAAAAGGTTTTGAATGTGACTAATTGATACAAAGTTATAAAAAGGAATAAAAATGAGAAAAAAGTACATGATGAGTAATAAAAACAACCAACCTGACCTACTTAAGTAATTTATTAATGTCAAAAATGCAAAGTAGATGGAGGAAAGACCATCTACACTAATTATAATAACTTTTTTACAGATTAACCAATGTAAATAAATTGCTGTAACAAGGAGAGAACAAAAAAAGTCAAAAACCACTTTAGTCAGCAAGCCCTTGATTGATCTGCCAAATGGAGTGAGAAGGCAGCCAATGGCAACATTCATTTTAAAATACGAACTCATATGCTACAGAAAAAGATTGTAGAACATCAGAAGCAGTATTCAGTCATAAAACAGTAAGATACAATGCTGAGGAAGGAAAATATAAAGAAAGCTTGACAGACTCTCAACTCAGCAAAGTCAGCATGAGAAAATTTAAGGGTGATAATAGAAGGAAGACAACAAACAAAAGATAGAAAGATATTGGATGGGGGCAGTATTTTCTTTTTTTAATTTTTTAATTTTATTTTTTATTGAAGCTTTTTATTTTCAAAACATATGCAAGGATAATTTTTCAACACTGACCCTTGCAAAACCTTGTGTTCCAATTTTTCACCCCCTTCACCTGACCTCCTCTCCTAGATGGCAAGTAATCCAATATATGTTAAATGTGGCAAAAATATATGCTAAATCCAATATAGGCATATATATTTACACAATTCTCTTACTGCCCAAGAAGAATTAGATCAAAAAGGAAAAAAAGAGAAAGAAAATAAAATTCAAGCAAACAACAACAAAAGAAGTGAAAATGCTATGTTGTAATCCACACTCAGTTCCCACAGTCCTCTCTCTGGGTATAGATGGCTCTCATCATCACAACATCATTGAAACTGGCTTGAATCATCTCATTGTTGAAAATAGGGGCAGTATTTTCAACCTAATGAACAGTGGATTCACCATGTATAGTTCCAGTTGTGTTTTTTTTTTTAAATTTTTCTTTTTATTATTAAAGCTTTTTATTTTCAAAACAATATACTTGGATAATTTTTTAACATTAACTTTTACAAAACTTTAGTTCCAAATTTTCCCCCTTCCCCCCATCCCTCCCATAGATGGTAACTAATCCAATATGTGTTAAAATGTTTATATATATATATATATATATATATATATATATAGTCATATATATATATAATTTATAAAATTATCATGCTACACAAGAAAAATGGATCAAAAAGGAAAAAGCTGAGAAAGAAAATAAAATGCAACCAAACAACAACAAAAAGAGTAATATTGCTATGTTGTAATACACACTCAGTTCCCACAGTCCTCTGAATGTAGATGGCTCTCTTCATCACAAGATCATTGGAACTGTCCTCAATCATCTCATTATTGAAAAGAGCCATGTCCATTATAATTGATCATCATATAACATTTTTGTTGCCATGTACAATGATATGGTTCTGCTCATTTCACTTAGCATCAGTTGTGTAAGTCTGTCCAGACCTCTCTGAAATTATATTGCCAATCATTTCTTATAGAACAATAATATTCCATAACATTCATATAACTTATTCAGCCATTCTCCAACTGATGGACATCCATTCAGTTTCCAGTTTCTTGCCACTACAAAAAGGGCTACCACAAACATTTTTGCATATGTGGGTCTCTCTCCCTCCTTTATGATCTCATTGGGATATAAGTCCAGTAGAAACATTGCTAGATCAAAGGGTATGCACAGCTTGATAGCCCTTGGGCATAGTTCCAAATTGTTCTTCAGAGTGGTTGGATCAGTTCTCAACTCCACCAACAATGTATTAATATCCCCATTTTCCCACATCCCTTCCAGCATTTATTATCTTTTTCTGTCATCTTAGCCAATCTGAAAGTGGTACCTCAGAGTTGTCTTCATTTGCATTTCTCTAATCAATAGTGATTTAGAGAACCTTTTCATATGGCTAGAAAAGGTTTCAATTTCTTCATCTGAAAAGCGTCTATTTCCTTTGATGATTTCAATTGAAGAATGGCTTGAATCCTTATAAATTTGGATCACTTCTCTATTTTAGAAATAAGGCCTTTTTCAGAACCCTTGAATATAAAAAAATTTTCCCAGTTTATTGCTTCCCTTCTAATCTTATCTGCATTGGTTTTGTTTGTCCAGAAACTTTTTAACTTAATATAATCAAATTATCTATTTTGTGTTCAATAATGAATTCCACTTCTTCTTTGGCCACAAATTCCTTCCTTCTCCACAGATCTGAGAGATAAAGTATCCTTTTGTTCTTCTAATTTGTTTATTTAAATGTATTATTTAAACTATTTTTATGTTCAAATCAGGAACCCATTTTGACCTTATGTTGGTATTCAGTCTTAGGTGTGGGTCAATGTTTAGTTTCTGCCATATTAATTTCAAATTTTTCCATCAGTCAAAATAAGAAGAGATTCTCCATAGATAATAAAGCCCTCCAAATATTCCTGCTTATGCAGCACTGTATTGATTACATCGAGTTCCAAAACAGTGCAGGCCTTCCCAAATGAGGTTCATAACTGCTCTAAAGAGTTTTATTTTATTATGCAAACAGAAAAAAAAATGGTCAAATATCCAATGTCCAGACTGTGATTAAATCTGAAAGTTCAATCTTTAGCATTCATATATCAGTATAGATATCTTGGATAGACATGGCAAATGGACAATGAGCTGGGCCCAGAGGAAATCAGGAAAAGATGGATGTGGGAGATGGCCTTTGAGAAATCACAGACTTTTTTAAATGATCCCAAGATTCTCCCTGAAACAAAGGTCTATCTTTATAATAGTATTTTTTCCAGGGCAGGGATAGTGTGATACAATGAAAAAGAAGTGAGTTCAAACTTATCACATACACCCAATATACTATTTAGCAACTCAGTGCCCTAGGCAACTCTCTAAGACTATAAATTGTGAAGAATTTTTAATCTGCATTAGTGGAAAGTTTCCTTACTGGAAATTCTCAATACAAATAAAATCACAGATCTGACCCCAAAAAAAGTTTTTTTCCCCCAAGATCTGCCTTTCATAATTCAAAGCATATTATCTTAGTTCTTCCCTCTGGAATTACACAAAATGTCTAATTTTTCTTCCACATGACAGTCTTTAAATATTTGAAGGCAGGAAAATTGCATTCCCCCCTGAGTCTTCTCCAGGCAAACTTTAGTCTTAACACTTATATTGGCCTCAGCTTCACAGAAAGGGAAAACATGAAATCAAAACTAATCCAGTGAGTTGGAAATAAGTCTGATTTGTCTAAATAGTCTGGCTTTAGAAAGAGGGATTTTTCTTTTCCTCTGGCAATAGCATTCCTTATGATACAATGTCTGGAATAAGTCGAGAGAAACAGACAGAGAGAAAGACAAGGGGGAAAGAGAGAAAAGGAGGAAAAGAGAGACAGAGAGAGAGACAGAGAGAGAAAGGAGAGAAAGAGGAGGGGAGAGAGAGAGACAGAGAGAGAAACAGAGAGAGAAAGGAGAGAGAGAAGAGAGGGGAGAGAGAGAGTGAGAGGAGAGAGAGACAGAGAGAGAGAGAAGGAGGGAGAGAGGAGTATGTCAGGAGTGTGTTTGACCAAACCTATTTTTAGTTTCCAATGAAGATTACTCTGTTGGCTTAGAAGATGATGAACCAAGACCCTCTAAGAAACCTGACTTGGTTTCACATGCTTAGTCTGAGACAGCCATTTTTTACTTTGAGTTATAACTATTTGGGTCAAAAAAAGTCCCTGTAGGTTTATTGCTTTCATCCAGAAGCAGTCAGAGAAGGATGCTGGGTTTTTGTTGGTTTTTTCCCACTCATAAGTAACCCTACCATTTATTCTAAACTGTGTTTTTCTGGTAGGCCTCCCAGCTAAACATTACATAAGCCAAACATGACTTAACTTGTGAGATGTAATGAGATCACATCATAAGAAGATATACTTGTAAGTGGTATAATTACTAATTATTTTTTCATTCTCTTTCACCCAACTGCACTTGCTCTAATCTGTATTAGAGAATATATTTCTCTCCTTTCTACCCAAATTCCCTATGCACATTTTTAAAATATTAGCTGCTATGGTAACCAACTTCCACACTTCATCCTCAGTGGCCTTAGATTACTTACTGTTAATGCTGTTAAGCAGCAGTGGAGGTTCCAAGAAGCAAAAAGACCAAGGAACAATTTTTCTTGTACAGTTTAGCTGGACTGGGGCCAAGACACATGGTGCATGTGTCTACAAGTGTTAATTGAAGGAAGCAGGATAGGCAGGGAGTTAGGGATATAGTGTTGTGACACCATTCAGAAAAGGATTACCCAAAGCAGCTCCCAAGGTTAGAAAGGACACATACAGGAATTGCTCAAAAACTACAAAAGACAATCATCCACTCTCTACTTTCACCTTTTCTTCTCAGGGTCAGCCCACTATGACTATCACAGCTCTAATTTAAAGTCACTGTCTGACTTCTAACTCTGAGCCCCAGGGGTTTTCCACTCCCTGATCTGTTCACTGATAACTCTTAAATTTAATTATGGCAATAATTATTATTAAATCTTCTTCCTCCACGTTTTTCTTTTTCATTCTTTGTTGAGTCTTGTAAATCATTCATTGCCTCTGTAAAGTATCTTCATGAATGGTCTTTTATTGTCTTGAACTAAATATTCCTCCCAAGAACTTGGAGCCTTCCTCCAAGCCTCTTTGTTTCTCAATTTCTCCATAGCACTGATTTCTTGTTGACATTAATACCTTTGTATATTCTTCCTGTTTCTATATATTCATTGAAGAAGAATTCTGGGTCTTCCTGTCATCATTAAGAATTCTTTCCTTTACATCTCTTCCATACTTGGCTTATGTTATTTCTGAAGTACCCTAACCATGTTCTTCAATGGCCTCTTGGCTTTCTGTCCCTTCTCTTACTCTCTCCTAACTATCTGTTCTGCTGCTGGGATCCATATTTTTCATTCATCCTTTTTTTTTCTTTCTTTTTTTTTTTAGTATAACTTTTTATTGACAGAACCCATGCCTGGGTAATATTTTACAACATTATCCCTTGCACTCAATTCTGTTCCGATTTTTCCCTTCCCTCCTTCCTCCCCCTCCCCTAGATGGCAAGCAGTCTTATACATTTTAAATATGTCACAATATATCCTTGATACAATTTAGGTGTGCAAAACCAAACAGTTCTCTTGTTGCTCGGGGAGAAATAGATTCAGAAGGTAGAAATAACCCAGGAAGAAAAACAAAAATGCAAACAGTTTACATTCATTTCCCAGTGTTCCTTCTCTGTAGGTGTAGCTGCTTCTGTCCATCATTGATCAGTTGGAACTGAGTTAGATCTTCTCTTTGTCAAAGAAATCCACTTCCATCAGAATATATCCTCATACAGTATTGTTGTTGAAGTATATAATGATCTCCTGGTTCTGTTCATTTCACTCAGCATCAGTTCATGTAAGTCTGTCTCTCCAAGCCTCTCTGTATTCATCCTGCTGGTCATTTCTTACAGAACTATAATATTCCATAACATTCATATACCACAATTTACCCAACCATTCTCCAATTGATGGGCATCCATTCACTTTCCAGTTTCTAGCCACTACAAACAGGGCTGCCACAAACATTTTTGGCACATACAGGTTCCTTTCCCTTCTTTAGTATTTCTTTGGGATATAAGCCCAATAGTAGCCCTGCTGGATCAAAGGGTATGCACAGTTTGATAACTTTTGGGGCATAATTCTAGATTGCTCTCCAGAATGGTTGGATTCATTTGCAACTCTACCAACTCATTCATCTTTTAAGAAGGACAATTCCCCTCCTTAAAACACATATCTTGCTTTTCATACCTTTCACATTCTTTTATGATTTACCTTCTAAAAGGAAAAAAAAAAATGGCTCATTATCTTATCATCTCCTCTCTTCTTTCCTACTCATTCTCTGAGATCCACTCAAATACTTAAATTAAATACTTAAATTCTTAGCCTTATTTTATATATATATATATATATATATATATATATATATACCTCTTTTCGATATAATAATATTTAAATTATCATATAATAATAAAAATCTTTAATTTTAAAATAATATCAACAGCTGATATGTGTATAAAAACTAATATTTGCAATCAACAATCAATTAATTAGAACTTTTTAAATATTTACTATGTACCAGGCACTGTACTAGACATTGAAGATACAAATATAAAAACAAAACAGTCTCTGCTCTCAAGAAGGTTAATTCCTATTAGGAAAAACAACAAAGGTAAATAGAAAGTGTATGCTACTGGGTCTGTATCCCCAGAGAGATTAAAAAACAAAAAGACAAAGGACCTATATATACAAAAAATATTTATAGCTGCTCTTTTCCAGAGATAAAGAATCGGAAAATCAGGAGATGTTCATCAAGGGGAGAATGAATGAACAAATTGTGGAATGTTATTTGATGGAATATTATTGTGCTATGAGAAATAACAAACAAAGGGCAGCTAGTTGGTGCAGTGGATAGAGCACCAGCCCTGAAGTCAGGAGGACCTGAGTTCAACCCTGGCCAAGTCACTTAATCCCAATTACCTCAGAAAAAAAAAAATTATGAGAAAGCTCTCAACTTTTACATCAGCTGATACAAAGTGAAATGTGCTTTGCACAAAGTAATAGCAATATTGTGGGATGATCAGCTGTAACAGGGGTCCTCAAACTTTTTAAATAGGGGTCCAGTTCACTGTCCCTCAGACTGTTGGAGGGCTGGACTACAATAAAAACAAAAACTTTGTTTTGTGGGCCTTTAAATAAAGAAACTTCATAGCCCTGGGTGAGGGGGATAATCATCCTCAGCTGCCTCATCTGGCCCGCGGGCTGTAGTTTGAGGACCCCTGGTATTATTGTCAGCAATACATTCATCCAAGACAACTCTCAAAGACTTATAACGAAAAATGCTATCCATACCCACAGAAAGAACTAAAGGTGTCTAAGTACATATTGAAGCATTTTTTAAATTTTCTATTTTTCTTGAGTCTTTTTTTTAGTCTATCTTTTCTTTCCCAATATGATTATTTTGAAAATGTTTTGCCTAACCATCCATATAAAACATATCAAATTGCTTGCCTTCTTAATGAGGAGGGGATAGGAAGGGAGAAAAGGAGAAAATTTGGAATTCAAAGTTTTAAAAACAAATATTAAAAATAATTTTGCATGCAACTGGGGGAAATTAAAATACTAAATAAGTTTAATAATAAAAAATTTTAAAGAAAGTATGTGCAAGATAAATACAGAGTAAATTCAAGGAACAGTAGTGGGAAGGTCAGGAAAAGCTTTACACAAAGGGAGCTAGGGAATCTCTGAGGTAGAGATAAGGAGGTAGTGTATTTCAGGAATAGGAGACAGCCTATGCAAAGGTATGAAATGTCATATATGATGAAAAACAAGTGATCCAGTGTGGCTAGAAGGGGGATTACATGAAGAAGAGTAATGTAAAAGAATCCTAGAAAAAATAAGTGGGAACTAGACTAAATGCCAAAGAGAGAAATTTGCATTTTATACAAAGGACAATAAGAATCCACTGCTATCACCTGAGAAAGTCAGTGACATGGGCCAAGCCTGTGCCTTAACAATATTACATTGGCAGCTATGTAGAGTAGATTGAAGAAGGAAAACAATAACAAAAAAAAAAAAAAAAAAAAAAGACTAATTAGGAGGCTCTTGTGATGGTCTCAGGGGTCCTCAAACTATAGCCTGCGGCCAGATGCAGCAGTTTAGCAATTCTTTTTATGGTAGCAAAGATTTGGAAATTGAGAGGGTACTCATCAACTAGGGAAAGGCTAAACAAGTTGTAGGAAATGATTGTGATAAAATACTATTGTACTATAAGAATTGACAAGCATACTACTGGTCTTATACCCCAAGGAGATACTAAAGAAGGGAAAGGAACCTGTATGTGCCAAAATGTTTGTGGCAGCCCTGTTTGTAGTGGCTAGAAACTGGAAAATGAATGGATGCCCATCAATTGGAGAATGGTTGGGTAAATTGTGGTATATGAATGTTATGGAATATTATAGTTCTGTAAGAAATGACCAGCAGGATGAATACAGAGAGACTTGGAGAGACTTACATGAACTGATGCTGAGTAAAATGAGCAGAACCAGGAGATCATTATGTACTTCAACGACGATACTGTATAAAGATGTATTCTGATGGAAGTGGATTTCTTTGACCAAGAGAAGACCTAACTTAGTTTCAATTGATCAATGATGGACAGAAGCAGCTACACCCAAAGAAAGAACACTGGGAAATGAATGTAAACTGCATTTCGTTTTTCTTCCCGGGTTATTTTTACCTTCTGAATCCAATTCTCCCTGTACAACAAGAGAACTGTTTGGTTCTGCACACATATATTGCATCTAGGATATACTGTGACATATTCAATATATATAGGACTGCTTGCCATTTAGGGGAGAGGGTGGAGGGAGAGAGGGGAAAAGTCAGAACAGAAATGAGTGCAAGGGATAATGTTGTAAAAAAAATTACCCTGGCATGGGTTCTGTCAATAAAAAGTTATTATTAAAAAAAAAGAAGAAGAAGAAGAAGAATTGATAAGCATAATGCTTTTGGGGGGAAAAAAACCTGAAAAAATTTATATGAACTAATGCAGAGTGAAGTGAGAAGAACCAGGAGAATATTATACGTAGTAACAGTAATATTGTATGATAATCTACTGTAAAGGACTTAACTATTCTCAGCAATATAATGACTCAAGACAATTCTGAAGAATTTATGATGAAAAATGCTATCCACCTCCAGAAAGAGAACTGATGGAGTCTGAATGAAGATCAAAGCATACTTTTTTTCTAATTTTATTTTTCTGGGTTTTTTTTTCCCTTGGTCTCTTTTTTTTCACATCAGTAATATAGAAATGTGTTTTGCATGACTGCACATGTATAACCTATATAAAATTGCTTGTCTTCTCAATGAGAGGAGAAAAAGAGAGAGAGAGAGAGAGAGAGAGAGAGAGAGAGAGAGAGAGAATTTAGAACTCAAAAAAATTTTTTAAAGAATGTTAAAATTGTTTTTACATGTAAAATGGAATAAAATACTTTTTAAAATAAATAAAATTTGCCTCTCTGGGGTCTCAGAATAATTCTGGGTGTGTACATTTTACACTTGAGAAAACTGAAGCTAAGTGACTTATCTGCTCATGATCACACAAAAAGTGACAGAAGCTCACATCATGTGTTAAATACCACAGTTTGAGTTCAGCGCTTCCTCTCTCCTGTATGACTCATTTCATAATTACCTTGAGAAAAAAAAATCACGGACTTATGAGAAAATAACTACTTTCTTAAAACAAATGTAATCACAGTATCCCATTTCCTGGTGTAACCAAGGATGGTCAAAACCTGTGTTCATTGGTGGACAGGAATTGCCCAATGTTTATCTACTGGGGCCTTGGAGAACTTGGCCCCTCCCGTTCCCAAGAGAAACTGCCCAAAAGGACCTGAAGACAACTACATCAGACAGAGCTATTTGAGGAGAGAAAGATGAAGACTTTGTAGGCTAGAATCCCAGGAGCTGAACTATCTCTATTACCCTTTCGTCACAACAGCTGATGCATCTCTCTAGACCTGGAAGTGACCTGAGATGTACTTGAGGCAGTAAAACTGCCTCTGTGCTAGGGACTGGTGAGCTTAAGAGCAATGCCCAGAGAAGAAGCTCCAAAAAGCAGCAGAACAGGATTTTACAGAAATAGATGATGTGGAAAGCAGCCACATGGAATAGCGGTTAGAGCTGTAATGCTGCAACTGTCATCATCAGACTCCACACCAATAAGATAATTGAGTAGATGCTGGTTTAATTGACCAGGCAGCAAGATGGGGCAATGGTTAGAACACTGAGTCAGGAAGAACTGTCTGACATTTTCTAGCTGTATGACGGGGCAAGACATTTAACTTCCTTGATTTCCTTATACTGTGAAAATAGGGATAATAGGAGCAGTGAGGTGGCACAGTTGATAGAGCACCAGCCCTGAAGTCAGCAGGACCTGAGTTCAAATTTGATCTGAGACACTTAACACTTTCTAGCTGTGAGACCCTGGGCAAGTCACTTAACTCCTATTGCCTTAGCAAAAATATAAATAAATAAATAAAAATATGTATGATAATAATATTTCACAGAATTGTTGGAGAATCAAATAAGATAATAAATTAAACTACTTTCTACAGTGGCTCTAATATAGTAGGTGTTTAATAAATACTTATTCAATTTTTCTTCTTTCAGGGCATTTAATAACTGGAGAGGTAGAACACCAATAATAAATGATCTAGCTGGGGGTGGGGGAAGGAATCTTAGAGCAGCAGGCATTATAGACACATGCCTCTAATGGCTCATATTAGTTCTTACAGTGCCTCAGAGAAGGGTAGGGAACAATTTTATTATTGCAATAACTTTATTCAGTTAATGCACTTAAGAAACTAACCAATTTTTATTTTCTGTCTGGAATAATGTAGACCTAGAAGAACAAGCTGTAATGCTCCCTGAGTGCCTTATTTTCTCTAATATAAATATATTTATAAGGACAAATGTTCCAGTAGTAACTGTGGCTTCTTGGGTAGTCTGTCATGCTGAGGTTTAGGGAGAAGTAAATAGGGGTGGATGTGTGTGTGTTGGGAAAAGCACTGTTGCTGTAAAAATCCCTTCATGCCAGGCAATTGAGCTGGATTCAAAAGTATTTGCTGAAAGATCCCAATTGGTAGGGACAAATAAGACCTCAATTGTCCACAGAAGCAGAGTGCCATTTAACCCTTGACCTCAATGGTCTTACAACTCCCCATTCCTCCCAAATCTTGACAAAAGCACCCAATTTTCCAGAGTAGTCGATGGCTATATCTTATCTCATTTTTGTTCATTACAGCCCCATGTTTGTCTTCCCTCCCCCCCCCAGCCTCACTGCTATATATATATATATATATATATATATATATATATATATATATACTTTCAATGTAAACATTTTAAAGATTTTAATAAAGCCTTCCTCTAGCTAATCAAAAAAGAAAAAATTCTCCTCATCTAGAGGAACAGATAACATCAATGTGGTGATTCTATTTCCTCTTTTTTCTCTCCTTTCCTAAATTAGCATGAATTTGTGCCCAAACTATCTTTGTTTCATTAATTTTACCACCTAATATTTTAAATTAATATTAATATGACATGGTTAATCATTTAAATTATTGCTCTACTCAAATGCATCTGAGAGGAAATAAATGATAAACATACAGAAGAAAGAAGATTTTTTAAAAACAGAACTTCAATATATATTTACCAGACATAAATCAAGTTTCTCTCTAATTCCTGGGACCTTCTTAGCTGGAAGAGAAAACTGAACAAAAATGAATTATTAAATCATATTTTTATAGCCTCCAAAATCAGGGAAAATGTGAACATCTCTTCTATTAGGCAAAGAATAAACAGTTGGATGAAAAGAAGGTTTGTAAATAAGCTGAAGAGAGCCTTTCTTCATGAGCAAGCTGATTTCAGAATATGCTAGACTTTCATGAACTGATGCTGAGTGAAGTGAGAAGAATCAGGAGAATAATGTACACAATAACCACAAAACTGTGTGATGATCACCTATGACAATGTTAGCTCTTCTCAGCAATACAGTGATCCAAGATAATTCCAATAATCTTGGGAGAAAATGTCATCCTCTGCCAGAGAAAGAATTTTTGCATTCCAGATATATACATACTATTTTTACTTTTGGTTTTTTTTCTTCTTTATGTTTTCTTTTGTTCTGATTTTTCTTTCACAACATTACTAGTATGGAAATATGTTCAAAATGATTGTTTATGTATACCTTTTATCAGATTGCTTTCTCATCTTGGGGAGGTGGGAAGTAATGAAGAAAGGAAGAAAAAAAATGGAATTCAGAATCTTACGAGTGAAGGAAGGAAGAAGAGCAGAAAGAAGAGGGGAAAGAGGAGAAAAAGGAAGAGAAGGAGGAAGAGATCTTTTGAAGGCAATCATCTCTTTCCATTGCCTTTTTAAGATGTTTGACAATAAATTCATTAGAGGGGCACTAATGCATTACTGGTAGAACAGCACACTTGTCCTACCATTTTGGAAAGGAATATGGAAAAGAAATTTCCTTTGGAAAAGAATTATGCAAATAAAATTATTAATGTTCAGTCCCTTTGACCCAAAGGTTTTATTCCACTATTAGATTTACCCTAAATAAGGTCACTTAAAAAAAAAAAAGATTTCATAAGGGGATTACTAGACAACTATGTAATGTTACTACATCCTATAAAAAACAGTGAGCTTGATGTAAAGAGAAAGATGAAAAGAGATTAGATGATGCAAGGTGAAGTAAACACATCAAAAAACAAACAATATACATAATGATTACAATGCAATTAATTAAAAATAACAATCACAAAACAATAGAGACTGATTGTAGCAAAATAATAGAAAAGACTGGCCCCCCAAAAAAGAGATATAAAAAATCACTTCTCCTCAAGCTCTTACTTTTTGCAGAGATCAGTGTCCATGAGTATGGAATATTGTATATAGCATCAGCTTTTTTTTTTTTTTTTTTGATATTTTCATAGGTTTTACTAGAATTTTCTTCTCTCTTTTTTTTTTCCCCTTGAAAAAAAAAATCTTTAGGAATAAGTACGTGGCACAATGGATAGAGTATTAGCTCTGGAGTCACTCAAAAAAAGAGATATGAAAAATCATTTCTCCCCAAATTCTTATTCTTTGCAGAAGTACTGGAATATTGTAGAGGTCAGTGTCTTATAGCATCAGTTTTTTTTTTAATATGTTCATTGATTTTATTAGATTTTTCTTCTCTCCTTTTTCTTTCTTAAAAAAAAAAAAAATCCTTAGGAGCAACTAGGTGGCACAATGAATAAAGCCCTAGCTCTGAAGTCAGGAGGGTTTAAATTAAAATCTTGACTCAGACAGTTGACACTTATTAGCTGTGTGACCCAGGACAAGTCCCTATTTGCCTCAGAAAAAAAAAAATTAATATAAGGGATGATTCTCTAGTTGGAGAAAGGTAAGAGATATGGGAGGGAAAGGGGCAAACAGTGTCAAAGCAAAAATCTACCTTTAAAAAAGAAAGAAAGAAAACAAAAGAAAGAGAAAGCATTCATCTAAGAGGCGGAGTTGAGAAAGTTGACTACAAAGAAAGTCAAATCCTCAGGGAGAAGTTGAGAAAGGCTAGTCCCACTCTAATAAAATGGAAAAGAGCCAAGAAGGAGTAACTGGCTCTGCACCTTGTCAAAGCATATCCTATCCCCACTTAAGGGTTAGAATAGCATTAATTCTCAAAACAATTTTCTAAGCCTAAGAAATAGTAAGCAAAAAAAAAAAAAAAAAAAAGAAAGAAAGAAAAAAAAAGGCTAACTATATATAGGACTTCCCCTAAAATTTGAAGATATCAAAGTTTGGGGTTTTTTCCAAATTATTCTTTCTTTCTTCACACCAATCTCTATTTCTTGTTCCACCAAATCTCTGACCTACTAAACCATTGGGCCAAAAGATTTTTCTTTGATCTAGAATGGTGAGATATCATTTTTCTCAGATGTCCCTTCTTGATCTCTTTGACCAGAAGGAATCACTTAGAAATCAGTAAAATGGTATTTTTATCATCCTGCCCAGTGAAGTACTCTTTAAGCTATATGTTTATGTTTCCAGTTCATTAATCCTTATGAGGTTTCCTCTGCAGAGGATCAATAAATTCTAATGATTAGTTCATAATCTTAATAACAAATCCTGGGTTAGCCCCAAGATGTCAATCTCAAATCCCAAGACAGAGAAAGCAAAAAAAAAAAAAAAAAAACAAACCTCAACATTTGAAAAACTTGTATGTTAGGATTATAAACATTTTCCTTTCTATGTCTGCTTGAGATATTTACAAGGCTAATGAATTAGCTAAAAAAAAAAAAAAAAAAACATCACAAAGAGATTTCTAATCACCTCCAGGAATAAACTGAATTTACTTGAGGTAAAGAAAAGATATGGATATATCATAGAAAAAACTTCACTATATTCCCATGTACCTGACTAGGTAATATTAGTACTGGTTTCCTTTCTAAGACAGGCTTTGGTTTCTCAAAGTATGACAATAAATAAAACAGGATTAGAGCATTTAATTTGTATTAAACAATCAGTGCCACAAAATTAAAGAGGTGTTTCATAATGTTTTGATGAAGTTCATTTATAATACATTAAAAGAATCACATTAATTGTAGAAATCTATGTCATATGCTTGTAGAATATTATCCTGACAAAGAGTCCCTTGAAGCCACAGTCCTGTTAGCTCAATTTTTTGCTCCAACTTGTTTTAGATGCTTGTTTCTTCACAACAGACTTACCTTGGGTAAATACATTAATAGTAAAACTATAAAAGTACCAGAAACGCCATAGAAGTTCATTTTAAACCCTTAGAATGAGCCTACAGGGTTTCAATTACAAATCTGTTGTCCCTTAAATGTCTTTCTAGGTTCTCAAATAAGTACAGTTGAGAAGAAACAGAATTATAACTAGCATGAAACAAAGCCTCACAAAGACTATTGTCTGAGGGATTTCTCGATCATGGCTCTTCACTAACTTATGCCCCTCCAAAGTCCTGTCACTTCCCTTCTCTGCTGAGCCCACCTTCCTCTCAACCCCAATAAGGAAAAGGCTGGACCAGTTCCTCTCTTCTCATGGCTGGACAGTTGGCCATACTATCTTCTGCTTTAAAATTGCCATCTCATCCCCACACAATCTTCATCTGCTCAATCCAACTCCCATTGGTCAGGGAGGGGGTGCAGCGGGAGGAGACCCTCTAAGTATGATTCTAATAAGAAAAGAAAAAATAAATAAAGATTCCTGAACACAGTAGCCAGCTTTTTTTTTTTTTCCATTCACATATTCATGAGATATATGATGACTTGGAATCAGAAGCCTTGAGTTTAAATCCGACTGTCATTTACTAGCTTTACCTATTAGAGTCTCAGTGTTCTCCTTTGTAAAATGGGGATAAGCACACTTTACTCCATTGTTGTAAGGATTAAATTGAAGTGGCTGGTGATAATAAGACACTGAATAAATGGGAATGAATTCTTATTTAGTACTTTGTTCCCTGAAGTGGTAGGTCTTTCACATCATATCCCTATAATTTAAACAGAACTGAGAACCGAAGTGTATTGAGAAATGACTCCTTCAAGAGATTCAACACAGCCCAATTATTCTCTGCTTTTCCCTCCAAGGCATTCTGATTTAAGAGGAGATTTTGACAAGGCTGCCTGTTAATAAGGTTTTTCAAAGTACCTCTGAAAGGTACTTTGAATAACTGGGAGTCAGAGGTCAGGATGATAGTGTTCTCTTAGAAATAACTCTTAGAAATTTACAGATTGTAAAACTTACTCCCAAATACTCCTGTTGTCTGGGGGGAATCAGAACGTGAATGCTAGTATGTACAGGATAATTCTGTTTTCTCCAATGTGTAAAGCTGTGTGAGGCTTTTTTACAGACTTCTACTAGCTCTGTCTTGTATTTGAGAAAAGGAGATTGATATTATTAGTTTGAAGACCAGCAAATAGTCAATATTCAAGGAGTATTTTACAAAATAATCTTCCAAGTCCAAAGGTACTATATAGAGTACTAAAAACCCGGCCAATCAATCAAATAATCAAAAACAAAACTGTGTGCCAGGCACCATGCCACATAAAAATCTACTTATTGCCAACAAATCAATGTTCCAAACTAAGTCAAATTTACGAGAAATAATGCTATTCCCAACATCATATCAATATCAATTGATAGGTGGTCAAAAGATAAGAACAGACAATTTTCAGAGGAAGAAATCAAAGATATCAATAACCATATTTTAAATTTTTTCTAAATTACTAATAATTAGAAAAATACAAATTAAAAGTTTTGAGGTACTACCTCACACCCATTAGGTTGGCTAAAATGATAAATGCTGGAGGAGATGTGGGGAAATGGGCACACTAATGCCCTGTTGGTAGAGCTATAAACTAGTTCAAAATAATTCTGAATAGCAATTCAAAACTATGGCCAAAGACTGTAACTGTAAATTCTTTTTGATCCAGCTGTACAACTTATCAGGGCTACACCCCTCAGGAAATAAGAAAAAGGAGAAAAGGACTCATAGAACCAAAAAAAAAAAAATTATAACAGCTATTTTTGTAGTGGTAAAGAATTGGAAACTCAAGGAATGTCCATTAATTGGGGAATGTCTAAACAATTGTGGTACATGAATATAACAGAATACTATTATTCTTTAAGGAATAATGAAGGTTTTTTTTTTTTTTTTCCCAGAAAAACCTGTGAAGACTTCTGATGCAAAGTCAAGTGAGCAGAACAAGGAGAATAATCTACATGGCAACAGATAGCAACATTGCAAAATAATCTGCTTTAAAATATTTAGTAACTCTGATCAATACAATAACCCATCACAGTACCAAAAGACTCATCTTAAAACATGCTAATGTCCACATTTTTTTTAAAAAAATGATGAACTGAGTATAAACTGAAGCATTTTTTTTCTTTTTTCAAGGAAATGAGGAGAACATAGCTAATGTGGAAATTTATTTTGCATGACTATAAATATTTGTAATGGGTTTTGTTTTTCTTGCTTTCTCATTGAGTGGAGGAGGGAGAGAATTTGGAACTTTAAAAAAAAGGATAAAAAAAGTCTGTTCTTTAATAACAAATTACTCGCAGTCACCATCTTTCTGCCACTCATCTTCTCTGATGAAGAAACTACCCTTATTGACAATCATTTCTATTCATGTACTCTGGACTTACAACCTCTCAAATTTACATGGTCACCTCTAAACCTGGACAGATCCACTTTGAAAATTATAATTGATCCCCTACTTAGGAAAAGAAGAGGGAAAATAGAACCTATCAATATAATGTATTGGAAATAATAGAGCTTTACCTTCTCTAGTGAGTAAGCACTCCAATATTTTCTAGAAATGATGTAGGAGATTAATCAGGGAATTCTTATATTAAAGATTCCCTTTTAGAGACCAGCCTAAAGTGGGTGGTTTCTCCCATGACAATTCATCCCATGATAGTCTAGAGCCAAGTAGTTCATCTCCATTCTCTGAAACCCATCATCCATGTTGCCAAAAGGCATCTACTGCCTTCTTAGAAGGACATAGTCAAAAGGCTCTCTACGATGTAAGGTAACCAAGTTGTTCCAGGAATTCCCCTGATGCATCTCCCCATAGTTGGAATTTTAGCAATTTGGACACTATAAAATTGATCTCTGTAGTTGCTAGCCAGAGCTATGTGGGTCAGTAAAGTGCTTACATAAATCGAGATTTGCCCTGTTATTACACTCTTTGGGTCAAACAGAGGAAGAGCCAGAAGAAACAAGAGTAAATGGAAGGAGTCATGGGAATATGGCCACAACCTATGGTGCTCTACTTGTTTAGATGAGTAATTAGCATGATTCATTTCCCTGAGATTGTTCTCTGGCCTGGGTTACACCCTCTAAACTCTTAAAGAGCTATAATTATTTAATTAACTTGCGCAGGAATTATCAGCTCATTATGAACCCAAGCTGGATAGTCAGTGAAGTAAGAAAGGTGTTTCCCTCTTCCAAAAATCAGGCACATTTTATGCATCATCTTTTTTAGCATATCTGTCCTTTTCCCCTAAACAAACTTTTCTTCCTCCTATCAATTTTCCATGAGACAGACCAGACAATGCATGGACTTTGATGGACCTGGAATATGGAAGATTAGCTAAGGAATAGGCAATAGCAAAGCTGTTTCAATGTTTTAAAATGTTCTGGGCAAAGAATTATGAAGTTGTTTTTTTCTTGTGTCAAGGAAAGTTTAAAAAGTAAGTGGTTGCATTGCTGGTTACACCCATTTTCAATTCATGGGGTTTCACTGTATGGTGATGTTGGAAAGGAATAAATAAAAACAGGTCAAGGCAGGCTGGCAAAAATCATTATTGAAGGAAAACAGTCAATCAGGAGATGTTTTTTCTTGCTTCTAAGAATTCAGAGATTACTACAAGAAGAATATTCTTTTCTTCCATTTTCTGCCAGTAGGAAGAAAGAATACCAAGGAAGATGAAACCTTTAACTGTTTCAGCAGCAGGCTGCTAAGTTTAAAAAAAAAAAAAAGTATTAATTTTAAACTGAGATATCCATAAGGGGTAGCCATGAAAAACTCTTAAGGACTTGGGTTGCCAATATAATTTGAAGTTTCAGAACTATATCAATCATAAGGGAATTGAATCCAAGATAAGACTCTTAGGCATGAGTAAGGAGGAACATGTTAAATGGAGTTTAAGTAGAAAATTCAGGTTAGATTAAAATGTAATTTATAGCATTTAGTGAGAAATCAAAAGGGCTTTAGAATGAGAAAGGAGAGGGAGAAAACTGATTACTGTACTATCTGCATTTTGGAGTGGCTACAATGTGGGGAATTTAATTTTGCCATTAATAGGAGACACACCCCCTGAAAAAAATCTAATTATAAGATCCATGACCTCAAAACTTTGCATATAAGTGCACAAAGTTTAGCTAACAAAAAATATGATTGGATTTCCTAAGATGAGGAGATAAATTTGACCTCACAAGTATCACTGTAGCTATGTGGGATTAGCTGGAATTAGCATTCCAGCCAATGACTGGAATATATTTCAGATTGCAGTATTAATACTCTGGGAGAGTAAAGCTTGAAGGGCAAAGAGAAAGAGGAGAGAAGAGGAAGAGGGCTAGAGAACAGGTTAAAACAATCAACTCATGTCAAGAAATCAAAGAACCACAATGAGAAAACCATGGTAGACAATATTTGGGCAAATATAATGGAATCATTAATAAAAGCAGCCTTATCAGAGAGAAGGAAAGGGAGGAGGGTAAGGAAGGAGGGAGGGAAGAAGGAACAGAGAGAGAGAGAGAAAGGTAAAGAGGGAGAGACAGACAAACTACAGATTACCTAGGCAGAAAGAGGAATAGATAAGGAATCTTTAAAATGGGTCTATCAAAAAAGTCTGATGCAGATACTTCAGAATAGCACTGATGAGGGATTTCAGTCATTCAGGGATCTCTTAGAGCATTCTCTTTGCCAAAAGCAGAGCAACTAATATTTTATTGCTTTAGTTTACTATTAATTTATGTTTTTTAGTATTTTATTGATGCTATTTTTATATCATAACTTCTCAATATGCTCTTCCATTGGATAATCCTTTGTAATGAATAAAAACAGTTATAAAAAGACTCTGAAATTGAATATAACATTTGATATCCTTCTTCACACACCTGTCTACCAAGAGGAATGATGTGAGTTTTGTCATTTGTTCTTCAAAATCAAGATTGACCATCATGATTGATCTGAATTTAGTTACCTTTTAATAATGTTTTTGTTTATAGTATCATAATTATTGTGAATGCTATCCTACCAGTCTTACTTTTTTCACTCTGCATCAATTCATACAAGCTTTACCATGCTTCTCTGAACACTTCACATTTTCTGTTTTTTTACAATCCATCAATCTATAGTTATTAAGCACTTCTTATGAACCAGGCACTGTGTTAGACACTGGGGATTTATACACAAAGAATGAAACAATCTCAACTCACAGAGAATTTATATTCTAAATGTAGTAATGATAGTCCATTATCTTATAGAACACAATTTATTCAACCATTCTCCAATGGATGGGCACCTACTTAGTATCTAGTTTTTAAATATCACATAATATGCTCCTATGAATAAGGACTCTTTTCCCTCTGACTTTGACTTCCTTGAGATTAATACTCTCTAGTGGTATGTAATTCAAGGAGTATGACCCTTACAATAAATAGTAAAACATCTACTGTTCATTTGTGTTCCTGTAGCTTCTCCTAGACCCAGTCAGGTCCCAAACAATATAAAGGCCACCTAGAACCCAAGAATTCTAGAGAAAACGGAACTCGATTTATTTAGTTCCCTAAAGTATTTTGTGATGATCATTGTGATGGTCATTGTGATGATCAAATAAGTTACTATTTACAAAATAATGATAATTGTGTCTGGCACATGTAGATGCTTCATAAATACTTGTTCTTTTCTCTTTCCTATCCTGAAAGATATTTATGAGTTCACTGGGGACTTTGGAAAGGACAGGAGGTACAGTTTGCCTTAGCCTCTTGCTATTCCGTAGGATCCTTTATCTTACGATATAAGGAATCTTAGAGATCACTTTTTCCAACCCCTCATTTTAAAGATGAGAAACTAAACCCAAGAAAAATGAAATAACTTGCCCACAGACAAACAGGGAGTGGTAGAACTGGGATTCAAACTCAGCTCTCAAGACTACAAATTAATGCTGCCTCTTGGATAAAAGCATGCAGTGGGTGCCCTTTAGGCATTGGCTCATCCTGAATAAGATGCCAATCAGATACACTCTGTCTCTCAGTTTTACCATGCTTAGGCTTACAACATGCTCTCTGTGGGTGTTCATTCTTTGGTCTGGCTATTGCCAAAAACTGGAGAAGATGCTAAGAAGGCATTTTACCTAAGCTGGACCCAGACTCCAGAAGATCATCTCATGAAGGCATCAAACTATGGATTAGCATGGGCTTTCCATCCAGATGATAGAGATCATTGGTTACTATTTGCTATTTATAAGGAGGTAGACAGGACATGTAAAGATGATCTCTTTTTCTTTTCTCCATGTGTTTTAAAAACTATAATGCTTTGATGAATATGGAAATGTTTAGAAGAATTGCACATAGAAGTAGAAAAAGAAGCTGAAAAAAACAATTGAGCTGCTAAAAGAGTTAAAGAAGATTCAGCAATGTGTAAAAGAACTAGAAGCTAAATCCAAACACAGTATTGCTGACATCTTTTAAGAAATTTATGTTTGTTAATAGTATTTCTTTAAATTAGTATGTTTTCATCAGTAAGATAACCTCTCAAGCATCAAACTTAGTTATCTTAGAGTCAGTTCATCTTACAGTAAATGATCCAGTCACTTCCATTTTCTGATTGACAAAATTAAATGACTATTGATGTCATACTTTTTCAATGTTCAAGAAATTTTTTTAAAATCCCTAAAAAAAGAATTACACATGTTTAATCTATATTGGATTGCTTGCCATCTAGAGGAGGAGAAAGGGAGAAAAGGAGAGATAAAAATTCAGAACACAAGGAGTTTTGAAAAGATGAATGTTGAAAACTGTCTTTGCAGATATTTGGAAAAATAAAAAGCTATTATAAAAAATAAAACTTCACAAAAAATAAAACTAATGCATGAAGTTGCATGAAACAAGAATTATATTCATAAAGTACTTTGTGAACCTTGATTACCAATGTAAATGTCAGCTATTATTACTATTAATAAGAAAAGATTTAACAAAGAGATATGGTACTTTCTGTGATTATACAACAACCTACTTTAATGCTAGTCAGGAATCCCCAAAACAAGGAAAATAGATTGGAACACAAGCCCAGGTGAAACAAGTAGAGAAAGTAATTGCCTGATTTTGACCATTCTAACTCCCATATACATAAATGTCTAGAAGACTAGCACTTTTATATAATGTGGCAAGTTATAACTTTGCAGATTCTTTTCATCCTCAACAACTAAGCTAAATTTAAAGTAGTTATCTCTCTCTTTGAAGACACAGGTACTGTTTGAAGTCTTTACTACAACATTCATCTGTCAACATTCAGTGATCTAAGGAGTTGTGAATTTCCTAATCAGGAAAGGAGAACAAAGTCAATTCCTTGAGTCGGGTTTCTCTCTTGCCTCTCCTCCTTTTGTCCTGAATACACAGGTGCCTTTCATAGATTTTAGAGAGAAAAGGCACTCTATTGTTGTTGGTGTTCAGTCATATCCAACTTTTCATGACTCTATTTGGTGTTTTCTTGGCAATGATATTACAATAATCTGTCATTTCCTTCTCCAGCTCATTTTTATAGGTGAGAAAACTGAAACAAATAGAATTAAATGAATTGCCCAAGACCACACATCTACTAAGATTCCAAGCCCAGTGCTCTCTATCCACTGTGCCACCTGGCTGCTCATACTTTATATGTCACCTAATCCAATTATCATTTTGCAGATGAGGACACTAAAGCCCAGAGAAGAGAAGGTTCTCCCCCAAAAGTTAATTAATGATAAAACTAGGCTGGAATGGCAACTCCCAGAAATGTAAATTTCATCTGCATTTATTAACATTTTCTCCATCACTTTCTTAGTCTAGAAAATCAACAAATCAATAATCAAAGCCCTGCTGTGTAAATCTGCCAATTTCTGATGTATAAATGCTGACACTGAAAACTGACCAATGACCAGAACTATAAGAGAGGAGGCCTGGCTCCTAGTGCAATACTTATAACATCAACTTTCATATAAATCATTCCTTTCCAGTAAGACCCCTGATCTTGGAAGTCAGAAGGAGACTTGAGGCCTTCCTACTTAATCCTATGCAAATTTTAAGAAATTTCTTAATCTTGAAGAGTCTCTTTTTCCTTATTTACAACACCAATCAATAAACATGTCTACTATGTGCTAGGTACTATGTTAAGCACTGGCAATGATAACATTTTCACTCATAATCACAAAGTCAACCATCCAAGCAATCAGGAAAATATTAGTAAGTGTCTATTAGGTAACAAGCACTATCAAAAATTGAGGGTAATGATAGAGTGTTGGTCTCTGGAGGATCTTAGTTTGATTCCTGCCTCAAATACTTATGACACCTCCCCTCCCCTCAAAGAAACCCACTTAATCTCCCTTTAACTTCAGGTTCCTCATCTATAGAAAGAGTATAATAATAGCCTCTACTTCACAGTGTTGTTGTGAATGATATCCATCTTTAAATAGCAAGCTCAGTCAGCTCCCAGGGCTACACTGGAAAACTTTACAACTTGTTAAAACCTGCCAGAGTTTATACTCAAATATCAAAGCCTTTGAGATGATAAATATGTATTCATTGATAACAATGCATATAATTAATATGTAATAATTACATAGTACATATATATATTTAAAATGCTTTGCAAACTTTAAAATGCTATATAAATATTGATGATGATGATGATGTCCCTAAAATACAAAAAAAACAATGAATGAATCAATCTCAAATCTCTTCTAATGACTATTTACTTCAGAGTGTTATTGTGAGGAAACAATTTTGTAACTTAAAAACACTATGTAAAGGTGAGTTGTTACTATTATTCTTAGTGTTACAAAAAAATAGAATATATTTCTGTACCTTAATAAACCTAAGATCTCACATACTTGTACAAGTCTCCTACAAATACAGATTACAAATATCTACATCTTTTCATCTTGTGTAATGTTTATCCATGAGAGGATCCCATTGATCCTCTCTATCCAAGGTCCCAAAAGTATTACTCACTCATACATACACACACACACACACACACACACACACACATGTTTTTTATTTAACTTTTCACTAATATAGCACATGGGGTCTCCCTTTGTTATCCTTTACTTTTGTTGAATGACCAACCCATCTCCTTTTCCACTCATATAGTCTCGTTTGTGTTTTGTACACCACTTCTTATAGTAATATGCAACCTACTTAGACTCAGCGTATCTTCTCCATTATCCTTTGGGTCAGCCACAATTTTGAGTCTTCCATAGTTTATAGTCATATAACACCACCAAGAGACTATTGAAGTTTAGAAGATGGATTTTTGAGTCAGAGTGTCCCAATACATCATCATAGCTTGGAGATGATCCATGGTTCTCAAAGGTTATGTCTTTTAAAATACAAACTCTTGCAGGTAGAAATAGAAAGGCTTCAAACATAGCTCTATAAACAAATTGCACCTAGTATTCAAGAATCAATATCACTAATTACAAAGAAGTTCATCATTAGCTGGCTGGCCCCTAGGTAATTAAGTTCTTTGGCAACCTAGGAAACATATTTTATATAAAGAACAAATCTAAAATAAATAATAATTTTAAAAACTGGCATTTCATAGAATGTTAAGAGTTCACAATGTGATTTTTAAAAAATATATGTTATCTCATGTAACCTTCCCAACAATACTTTAGTTAGAGTGTTATTATCCCTGTTTGGGGGTCAGGCATGGAAGGAATGCCTAAAAGAAATCCTCAAGTTCAAATCTGACTTCAGGAATTTGCTAGTTGTATAACCTTAGGCAAGTCACTTAACCCTGTTTGCCTCAGCTTCCTTATCTATAAAATGAGCTGGAGAGGGAAATGGCAAACCACTCCAGTATCTTTGCCGGAAAAAAAAAAAAAAAAAAAAGAGGTCATGAAGATTTGGACATATCTGAAAATAACTAACCAGCAATAGATGAAGAAATTGAGAATTTAAATGACTTCATCAAGATCAAATAGATAAGATCAAGTCTTTTTTTTTTTTCAAATACAATGCTCTTTTTTACTCTAGCATATTGCTTTTTTTTCTTAAGAGATATAATATGGATGACATGGAAAGATAGATTTGAAGTCAGAGCACCTGGGTTATAATTCTGGCTCTAAAGCATACTACTGTGTATCCTTGGGCAATAATGCTCTGGAACTCAATTTCTTTAACTGCAAAATGACTTTTTAGTTTCCAATAACTCTAAATTATGTCCTATGCAATGAAAAATAGTTCTATATCAATAGTTCTATATATCAATGTCTCCATTATTTCCTACATCTACCACCTAATGTGATGAATTTGTCCTGCATGGTATTCATTTTATCTAAAATATAGTTGCTGCCATCTGGGAACAATGAACTAAACCACATGGTAGGCAAATTCTAAAGTATCTCAGATACTATATTTGTGTGTTTATACACTTGCATTCAGATACCTGTAATGTTTACCATTGTTACTTTTGTATCCAATTTCTTCAAGTGAATTATAACCCCCAAGGGAAGGGATTCCTTCTTATATTTTTGCATTTGCAATGTTTTTGAAAGTATCCCTTCCTTTTTGTTCTGATTTTTCTTATACAACATGACAAATATGGAAAGATGTTTAAAAGGATTGAACATATTTAATCTATATCAGATTTCTTGCTCTCTTGGGGAGGGAAATTAAGGGAGGGAGGGAGAAAATTTGGAAGAAAAAGTCTTATAAAAATGAATGTTGAAAACTATCTTTACATGTATTGGGGAAAATAAAATACTATTGAGAAAAAAGAAAAGAAAAAGCATCTTACATAGGGATTCATGAATAGGAAGATAATATTTGCCTGAAGGCTTAGTAATCCACTCAAAAAGGTCTTAAACTAAATACAGAAGGGAGGAAATTTAAGAGTAACTGGGCATAATAACTAAATTACATATCACAGACAGCAATGGGCATAATCTACAAAGAAAAATACAATGAAAAATGTTAATTATTCACAAAAAAAATTTTTCTGGATGTAAATGCAAAGGATATGAAGAATAAATGAAATAAACTTGATTTCAGTGCAAAGAAATACAAAGAATTAGCAAATCATGATAGAATGAGAGTCACAATTTGAATACTATGATAAAATGGGTACTCTTGCTCAACAGGAACAGATTTGTAAGAAAGGATGATAGAGCATTACTGTATATAAAGAAGATGTATACCTGTGCAAAAATTTATGCATCTTAAGGAAGAAGCATAGCACGTAAGAAAAAATAAAGAAGAAAAGTAACAAACAAGGTATCATGGTAGGATTATATTCTAGAGATCTGATAAAAGGAAGAATTTGATTTCTAATGAAGATTGCAAAACTGACAAAAAGGCAAGACACAGTTGTGATGGAAGTTTTCAACTATCCAACTCTCTGTTAAATTGTTCTTTAATTTTAACTTATATGAACTGATGCTAAGTGAAATGAGCAGAACCAGGAGATCATTGTACACGGCAACAACAATACTATATGATGATCAGTTCTGATGAACGTGACTCTCTTCAACAATGAGAGAGGAACAAATCAGTTCCAATTGTTCAGTAATGAAGGGAACAAGCTACGCCCAATGAAAAAACTATGGGTAATTAGTGTGGACCACAACATAGCATTTCCATTCTTTCTGTTATTGTCCATTTGCATTTTTGTTTTCCTTCTCAGGATATTTTCACCTTCTTTCTAAATCCAATTTTTCTTGTGCAGCAAGATAACTGTATAAATATGTATACATATATTGGATTGAACATCTACTTTAACATATTTAACATGTATTGGACTATCTGCCATCTAGGGAAGGGGGTGGGGGGGGAAGGAGGGGAAAAGTTGGAACAAAAGGTTTTTGCAAGGGTCAAGGTTGAAAAATTACCCATGCATATGTTTTGTAAATAAAAAGCTATAATAAAATAAGTAAATAAATTGTTCTCTAGTCTCACACCTCTCAGATTGGCTAAAGTGACAGAAAAAGATAATGATAAATATTGGAAGGGATGTGGGAAAACTAGGACATTAATGCATAGTTGGTAAAGTTGTGAAATGACCCATTCTGAAGAACAATTTGGAACTATGCCTGTAATGGGCTGAGGTTTGAGCTGATGCACTGAGGTCCCAAGTACATGAGGCTAGGTAGTAATTGGGCTATACTCTGTTAATATACATGATTGGATAAAGAATGGTCCCTGCCCACTCTCCGTGCAAGTCCTGATGTGTTGTATAGGAAATGACGATTTTGGTGAGTGGAGGCAGGGAGAGACAGGAAGAGAAGCTGGGAGAGATTGGGCCTGGGTTCCATACTCCTGGCTGCTGGTCGTGTGGCTGCTGGTCTAGCTAGCTTCTTGACTCAGCTGCACACATTGCTATCGCCGATTCTCTTCCACCTCCGATCCTTCTTCACTGAGAATAAAGACTGACGATTTTCCCCTAACCTGAATTCCTGTCTCATGCTGATCTTAAAATACACGATCTTCACATATGCCCCAAAGGCTTATAAAACTGTACATATTCTTTGACCCAGCAATGCCATTATTAGGTTTGTATCCCAAGGAAATCATAAGGAGGGATAAGGATTCACATGTACAAAAATGTTAGTAACAACTCTTTTTGTGGTAGCAAAGAATTGGTAAATGAATAGATGCCCATCAATTAAGGAATGGCTGAACAAGTTGTGGTATATGAAGGTAATGGAATATTATGGTTCTATAAAAAATGACCAACAAACTGATTTTAGAAAGGCCTGGAAAGATTTATATGAACTGATGCTGAGTGAAACAAGCACAACCAGGAATACATTGTATACAATAACAGCAAGAATGTGTGATCATTAACTTGACAAACTTGGTTCTCTGTGGTTCAGACATCCAAAGTAATCCCAATAGATTTTGGACAGTAACTGACATCTGCATTCAGAAAAAGAACTAAGGAGACTGAATGTACATCAACACATGCTATGTTTACTTCTTTTTTTCTGTTGTTGTTTTTTTAATCTCTCTCATGGTTTTTCCCTTTTGCTCTAATTTTTCTCTCCCAATGTGGTTCATAAAGCAATGTGTATTAAAAATAAATAAATTTGCTAGAAAAAAAATAAATTGTTCTCTAGTGTTCTCTCTTCCTTTCTTTCTCTCTCTCTTCTCTTCCTTTCTTTCTATCTCTTTCTCTCTCACCTTTGTCTTTCTATTTCTATCTGTTTGATTCTATGTGTATCTGTGTCTCTTTGTGTCTCTGTCTCTGTCTGTTTATTTCTCTGTCTTTCTGTCTCTCTCCCCAGAAGTAGAAAGAGTAACTGAGAATTTTTTATTATGCAATGCTGATTATTAATGGACCATTTTGTCTTTGAATTTGTGATAGATGAAATGCAGAAAAACAAGCATTATTTGGTTTATTTTTCTGACCCAATGAAATAAGGTTTCAAAGATGTGGTCAAGATACTATGATTTGAGACTTTAAGAGAGAAATTGGTTCAAGCAGAATGTAAGGATCTCAGGGACCAAATTCCAAAGGTCTTATTGGGAATTATTCCAATGAAGATGAAAAATAATAAGTGTCTAAAGAGACTGATATACCTCTCTCCGAGGACAAATTTTTAAATGATTTGTGCAAAAGACAAAATCAAAGACATGAGATTGAAGATGAGTGGTTTTGTAAGGTTCACATTAGAAAGAACTTCAGTGAATTATAATCTCATTAGGAATCAACAGTGTGGTAAGCCATGATACAAAATAAAATTAATTCAATTTGCAGCGAGGGACTTATAATATCTTAATATAGTCTTAACAATTAGGAATTAATATACTCTTAATATAGTCTTAGGAAGATTCAGAATACCAAAGAGGAATGTAGAGAAAGGTGGCAACATCCCTTATCTGTTCAGGGGGAAAAGACTAAGAAACACATAAATTGGGGTAGGGCAGTCCCTGGTGTTAGGGAGAAAATGAGCCCTGATGTAAGAGTATAGGATAATTCTCCATCCAGTCCTTGCCGTCTACATTCCCTAGGTCAAAGTCTTGAAATGTAGGTATAACAACTCCTGAGATCTTTAATCACAGTGACTCATACTTCTAAAGAGAGAACTAACTATGATTGGGAGACAAAGGACCACAGGATAAAACGCAGCACAAAATTGGAGCAGTAATCATGAAGCAAAAAGATTTATTGAGAGGTTCTCTCACAATGAACAGATAGTCAGGGAGGAGGGATATGGGAAAGTCCATTGGATTCCTGCATGGAGTTAGATGCCCAGTTTGAATGAAGTGAGTAGGTTTTATTTGGGCCAAGGAACAGACATTTTAGGCAGGGGCTGGTGGTGGGAGAAATGCCTAGAGAATTAGAATCTAGTTAATATTTAACTCTCCAGTGGGAAAGGAGACCTCCTTGTTACTGCAGGTCTTATTCTGACAAGATGACTGAGATTTTGAGCTTCTTGAGAACATCTTCATTTAAGCATTTGGAGAGGACATTGTGTTCCTAAGTGATCCTTCTCCTTTGTCAGAACACATATTTCAGTCATGAATTTGTTAAGTGTTAACTGTGGGCCAAACACTATGCTAAGCCTTGGGGATTCAAATTCTAGGGACTAAATTTTATAAAAGCCATTTACAAAAAAGGGAGTACTTCCAGAGGAAAGAAATAAAAATGGTGAGAAAAAGACTTTATTTGAGTATCTCTTGAAAAAGCTTGAAGATATAAATGGTAGGAGAGAACTGCCTACAATTATTTGCAGGGTTGTTATGTGGAAAAACTATGAGATTTACTCCAGTCAATCAGAATTTGGTAAAAAGTAAAAGGTCGAGAAAATCAATCACATGCTGGGCCAACTTAAGAAAAAACTCCTTGAGGCAGAGCCAAGATGGCAGAGTAAAGGCAAGACTCACCTGAGCTCTCCACCAAACTCCTCCAAATATAGACTATGAAGACTGAAAGTAAATCAAAGCACAGTATTCTCCCTTTTGTTGTTGTTGTCTTGTTGTTGTCTATTTGCTTGCTTGGTTTTTTTTTTTTTTCCTTTCTCTTGGTATTTTTTCCCTTTTGATCTGATTTTTTTTCTTGTTTAACATGACGAATATGGAAATATGTTCAGAACAATTACACGTGTTTAACCTTTATCAGATTGTTTAGAGTCATGGGGTGGAAGGAGGGAAAAGGAGAGAGAAAAAAATTTGGAGCACAAGATTTTGCAAAGGTGACTGTTAAAAACTATCTTTGGATGTATTTGGAAAAATAAAATTCCATTTTAAAAAATTTGGTTCAAACAATAATTACTCTAAACAAATTATAGAATGGTAGAACTCATAAAAAGATGAAATGAAACAACTTTTCAGCTTAATGCAACTTAGAAGGTCAGCAGGAAAGATCTGTTGCATCAGGGTAAAAAGGGAGCACAGTCCAATGCAGACTTTCCTAAGGCAAACCAAATCCCAGCAATATAGGAACAGGCCTTAAGGTGACTGAATTAGTGGTAACAGTGGCAGTTTCCAGACCTCTTAGACCACAGATGGTAAGTTAATCAGACAATGGATCAGAAAGAGATTTACAGGGGGCCCTTTTTTGGCACCAGGGCAGTACTCTGTTGCATTGTTTATACTTAGATCTGGGTTACAGTCTGGGTTTAAGCCCCAGTGCAAGGAGAAGCATTAGCACAGCAAAGCTTGTGACTATAGGGAGCAAGGACCTTGGTCATAATTTCGGATTTGAAAAGAATGCTTATAGTCACTCATAGGAAAATAGTAAGCTACTACTCTAGTAGCACATATTGCAGGAGAGTTGTAAACAACCCTTTCTCTAGATTATATTACCTTGGAAGAGACAAACGCTTACAGGTCAGTGAAAACAGTTGCACAAAAAACCTGAAGCTTGAGTTAGTGATCCCTCTTAGCAAGCAAAGCTATACTTTGGCACAGAGTTAAAAGTCAAGAAAAATCTGGAAGATAGGTAAAAAACAGAAAAAAAATTTGATCATCAAAGTTATTTTGATAACAAAGAAGATTAAAACACACACTCAGAAGATGACAAAGTCAAAATCCTTGCATCCAAAGTCTCAAAATAAAATATGAAATGGCCTCAGGCCATAAAAGACCTCAAAAAATAGTTTAAAATGAAGCAAGAGAGGGAAGAGAAATGAGAGTAAGGCAGAAAAATCATATAAAAAAGAATCAACTGCTTAGTAAAAGAGGCACAAAAACTGCTGAAGAAAATAACACCTTAAAAATCAGAATTGGTCAAATGGTAAAAGAGGCACAAAAATCCAATGAAAAGAAAAATGCCTGGAGGATCCTGGGAAGATAGCAGAGTAGGTCAAAAAATTTCAAGTTCTCCAGATTTCCCCCATAAACAGAATAAATTTGGGTCTCAAAGAGAACAAAAATTGGTGGAAAACAAAGAAGATTTAAGGGAGAACAGCAGAACTCCTGGGGTAACCTGAGAAAACTCAAAGAAAGACCTCAGGCCTGGAATTAATCAGTGTGAAGTACAAACACCTCAGGCTAGCTCCACATAAGCAGCTGGTGGGGAGCCCTGGGGCTAGCTGAATTTGCCTGGAGTCTCAGCAGGAACTACAGGAACTTTCATCTCCTAGATAGCATGGGAAATTGGGGCTCTGAGTCCAGGAAGACTGAGGGAACCTCTGTTGATTAGGAACACCAAGCCCAACTGTGCTTCTAAGACTTCTAAGACTTCTCCCTGGGTGAGAAGAAATCATCACACCTGGTGAGTGCAGAGGCAGTGAAACAAGGAAGCTATTGGCTGTGGCCACTTGCAGGAGGGGGGAGTTTTTGGTTTGGGGTTTCAGGTCAGAGGGGAGAACTGAAGTGAACCTAGAGGCACCATGCCCCCCACCCCAGGATTAGAAGTGCTTACACTCATAGTTCTTACTTTAAAAAAATAATAATGATGAATAGGCAAAGAACCAAATCATAGAAACTTACTATGGGAAAAGGAAAGACCAGGGTTCACCTTCAGAGGAGGACAATGAAGTAAGAAAAGCCTCTTCTCCCCCACAGAATAACATTAAATGACTATCTGCCCAGAGAGAATGCATAGAAGAACTCAAAAAGGAATTTTTAAAGTCTTTTAAAAATGAGATTGAGAAAAAACTTAAATAAATAAAATCATCCAAGAAAACAAGATTATGAAGAAAAAAGTTAACCAACTAGAAAAGAAAAGATAGAGTCTTAAGGAAGAAAATAATCGTTTGAGCATTAGAATAGGTTAAGGGGAAGTCAATGATACTATTAAGAGATCAAAAATAAGAAAATAAAATAAAGAATGAAAAAATATAACAGAATCTGAAACATCAAAAAAAAAAAAAACAGATCTGGAGAACAAATCAAGAAGAGAAAATATAAGAACAATTGGCCTACCTGAAAGCTGTGACCAAAAAAAAAAGAAAAAAAAAGAAAAAAATAATCTCAACACAATAATGCAAGAAATAATCAATGAACATTGTTCCAAAATGAGAGAACTCGAGGGGAAAGTAGAAATAGAAAAAAAAAAAAATCTACTGATCACCACCTCCAAGAAATACTTTGAGGAAAACACACAGGAATATTATTGCCAAATTTCAAAAACCCCAGATCAAAGAGAAAATCTTGCAAGGAAAAATAACAATTCAAATATGCTGGAGCTGCAATGAGAATTGTACAGGACTTAGCAGCAGCCACAATAAAAGATCACAGGTCCTAGAATAATATATACTGACACTCAAAAGAATTAGGCCTCCAGTCAAAAAATATATCCATCAAAATTATGCATAATATTGAATGGAAAATAAATGGACATTCAACAAACTTGAATATTTTCAGGATTTTCAACCAAACCCAAACTTAATAGAAAATTTAATATGTAAGCATGAATATCAAAAATTAATTTCAAGGAACTCAATATGGACAAATTATTAATGTTTTGGGCATGGAAATATATACTACATATTTAAGATTGACATCAGTAACTGTGTAGCTCTAAAGAAAGATTGGTACAACCTTTAGCAAAGTTGCAGGATACAAAATAAACCCACATAAGTCATCAGCATTCTTATATATCACTAACAAAATCCAACAGTCAGAGTTACAAAGAGAAATTCCATTTAAAGTAACTACCAATAGTATAAAATATTTAGGAATCTATCTGCCTAGGGAAAATCAGGAACTATATGAGCAAAACTATAAAACACTTTCCACACAAATAAAGTCAGATCTAACCAATTGGAAAAATACCAAATGTTCTTGGATAGGGCAAGCAAATATAATAAAGATGGCAATACTACCTAAACTAATCTATTTATTTAGCACTATACCAATCAGACTCCCAAAAAAACTATTTTAATGACCTAGAAAAACTAATAACAAAGTTCATATGTAAAAACAAAAGGTCAAGAATTTCAAGGGAATTCATGAAAAAAAATCTAATAAAGGTGGCCTAGCTGTACCAAATCTAAAATTATATTATAAAGCAGTGGTTACCAAAACCATTTGGTATTGGCTAAGAAATAGACTAGTTGAGCAGGGAAATAGATTAGGTTCAAAGGACAAAACAGTCAATAACTTTAAAAGTAGTGTTTGACAAACCCAAAGGCCCCACCTTTTGCGATAAGAACTCACTGTTTGACAAAAATTGCTGAAAAAATTGGAAATTAGTATGTCAGAAACTAGGCATTGACCCACACTTAACACCGTACACAAGATAAGGTCAAAATGAGTTCATGACCTAGGTATAAAGAATGAGATTACAAATAAATTAGAAGAACATAGAATAGTTTACCTCTCAGACCTGTGGAAGAGGAAGGAATTTCTGACCAAAGAAGAACTAGAGATCATTATTGATCACAAAATAGAAAATTTTGATTATATAAATTGAAAAGTTTTTGTACAAACAAAACTAATGCAGACAAGATAGAAGGGATGCAATAAACTGGGAAAACATTTTCACAGTCAAAGGTTCTAATAAAGACCTCATTTCCAAAATATAGAGAGAATTGACTCTAATTTATAAGAAATCAAGCCATTATCCAATTGATAAATGGTCAATGGATATGAACAGACAATTCTCAGACAAGGAAATTGAAACTATTTCTAGCCATATGAAAAGATGCTTCAAATCATTATTTATCAGAGAAATGCAAATTAAGACAACTCTGAGATACCACTATACACCTGTCAAATTGGCTAGAATGACAGGGAAAGATAATGTGGAACGTTGGAAAGGATGTGGGAAAACTGGGACACTGACACATTGTTGGTGAAATTGTAAATACATCCAACCATTCTGGAGAGCAATTTGGAATTTTGCTTAAAAAGTTATCAAACTGTGCATATCCTTTGATCCAGCAGTGTTACTATTGGGCTTATATCCCAAAGAGATCTTAAAGAAGGGAAAGGGACCTGTATGTGCACGAATGTTTGTGGCAGCCCTCTTTGTAGTAGCCAGAAATTGGAAATTGAGTAGATGTCCATCAATTAGAGAATGGCTGAATAAATTGTGGTATATGAATATTATGGAATATTATTGTTCTGTAAGAAGTGATCAACAGGATGATTTCAGAAAGGTCTGGGGAGACTTACATGAGCTGATGCTGAGTGAAATGAGCAGGACCAGGAGATCATTATATACTTCAACAACAATACTGTGTGATGATTAATTCTGATGGACATGGCCCTCTTCAACAATAAGATGAACCAAATCAGTTCCAATAGAGCAGTAATGAACTGAACCAGCTTCACCCAGCAAAAGAACCCTGGGAGATGACTATGAACCACTACATAGAATTCCCAATCCCTCTATTTTTGTCCACCTGCATTTTTTATTTCCTTCACAGGTTAATTGTACACTATTTGAAAGTCCAATTCTTTTTGCACAGCAAAATAACTATATGGACATGTATACATATATTGTATTTGACTTATACCTTAACATATTTAATATGTATTGGTCAACCTGCCATCTGGAGGAGGGGGTGGGAGGAAGGAGGGGAAAAGTTGGAACAAAAGGTTGTGCAGCTGTCAATGCTGAAAAATTACACATGCATATATCTTGTAAATTAAAGGCTATATAATAAAAAAATTTTAAAGATAAATTTTTTTTTTAAAAAAAGATTGGTACAGAGTTGAGTAAACTAAAAAAGAAAGGGCTAGTAATCGTTGATCTTAGACAAAGTCAATCAAGATTTAATCAAGAGACTAAAAACCATTACATTGAATTCCCAATCCCTATATTTATGCCCACCTGCATTTTTTATTTCCTTCACAAGCTAATTGTACAATATTTCAGAGTCTGATTCTTTTTGTACAGCAAAATAACGGTTTGGTCATGTATAAAAAAAAAAAAAGAAAAGAAAAATATCATATAGCCTAGAGAACATAATGATTAGGCAAAAATTTCATGAAATAAACTAAATACAAAAGTTGTGCCAAATAAAAAAAAAAAAGATTTAGTCAAGAGACAAATCTACATTATATAATATTAATTATTACATTATATAATATATAATAATTAAATGGTATTAATTATATATTATAATGTATATGTATTATTATAGCATATGTCAATTTTATAATAATTGAATACATATTAAATATATTATATTACATTGTATAATATTAATATTGTTTTAGATGCATATTTACATATGGGTAAATGCACATGTGTGTATAGATAGATATGTGTGTGTGAGTTTATGTGGGTATGTATGCATATAAGTCTATATGTTTGTGTGTATAGAGATATATGTGTATATGGGGAGTGTGAATAGGTATGAATACATACATATATGTACATATATAGATAGATATGTGTATATATATATATATATATATATTTCTGCACTTGGGGGGCATGAAAAAGGGGAGGAGGGAAGAGTAAAGTAAAAAGTATATAGCAGAGAACAAAAGAATAACCTATAAGGAAGCAAAGAAAAGACAGACACTCATGAATATAATTCCTTCTATTATTATATGTGCTTTCTTGAAATGAAAATTTATTGCTATATATTTTGTATTCTCCCTAATGTTCCTCTGGGCACATGACAATGTTTTGTTTTATTTTTTTTATTAAATAATCTTCTGTCTTTCTTTTTTTTAATTCTTTTTTTCCTTATTTTGTATTTAGTTTAACAAATTTGAAAAGAAAGGAAGGAAGGAAGGAAGGAAGGAAGACAGAAAGAGAGAGAGAGAGAGACAGAGACAGAGAGAGAGAGAGAGAGACAGAGAAAGCCTTAAAAAGCAAAACTGATCAAATGGGAAAAGATATAAAAAAATTTTCTGAAGAATAAAATGTCTTAAAAAGTAGAATTGGTCAAATGAAAAAGGAGATCCAAAAATATATCACTGAAGAAAATAGTTCCGTAAAAGTTAAATTGAGTAAGTGGAAGCTAATGACTTTGTAAAATATCAAGAAGCAATAAAGCAAAATAAAAAATAGAAGAAAATGTGAAATATCTCATTGGAAAAACAACTGACATGGAAAATGAATTCAGGAGAGGTAGCAAGTATTTTGGGCTATTTGATAATCATGATTTTAAAAAGATTTACATCCTCTTTCAAGAAATTATCAAGAAAACTACCTTGATATTCCAGAATCAGAAGGTAAAATAGAAATTGAAAGAATACAGTCAGTGGTTATCCCCTGAAAGGGATCCCAAAATAAAAACTGGGAATATTAAGCTAAATTCCAGACCTCCTATGTCAAGAAGAAAATACTATAAGTAGCCAAAAAGAAACAATTTAAACATCTGGACCACAGTCAAGATAACACAAAATTTAGCAGCTTCTATATTAAATGATTGTAAGGCTTGGTATTTTGAAGAGCAAAAGAGGTCTTTACTTTATATCTACTTTTGGAGTATTTTTGGAGAAGTATAATGTATGATATCCTGAAAAATAAAGTATTTTATGTCTATTAAATAACCTGACGCCAAAAGAAAAAATAATCAAAACTATTTATAGACATATTTTTAAAAGCTCTAAATCACTAGTGATGAGAAGAAAACAAAGTAAAACAATTCTGAGCTACTACCTCACACCTGTCAGATTGGTTAAAATGACAGAAAAGGAAAATGATAAATGTTGGAGGGAATGTGAGAAAATTAAAACACTAATGTACTTTTGGTGAAGTTTTATACAGATTCAACCATTCTGGAGAGCATTTGTAACTATGACCAAAGGGCTATAAAATCATGCATACCCTTTGACCAAACAATAACACTATTACATATATGTCCCAAAGAGATTTTTTTTTTTAATAGAAAAATGTGACTCTTGGCAAGTCACTTTAATAATCCTGGGCAAGTCACTTAACCTCAATTTCCTCAGCAAAAAGCAAATAAATAAATGGAAAAATGAGAAGGAACTATGTGTACAAAAATATGTATAGTGCCTCTTTTAGTGGCAAGAAATAATTGGACATTGAAGGGATGTCTATCAATTGGGGAATGGCTAAGTAAGATACTGAATATGATTGCAATGGAATGCTATTGTGCTTTTAAAAATGATCAGCAGTATGCTCTCAGAAAAACATGGAAAGACTTATATGAATTGATCCAAAGTGAAATGAAGAGAACCAAGAGAATACTGAATATAGTAACAGCAAGATTGTGTAATGATCTACTATGTGTAACTTAGCTATTCTCAATGATAAAATGATCCAAGACAATTCTGTTGGACTTATGATGAAAAGTGATATTCATCTCCATAAGATGAATTGGTAGAGCCTGAATGCAGATGAAAGATACTTTTTTTTAACTTTATTTTTTTGTGGTTATTTTGTGTTTTCTTTCACAGAATGACTTACGTGAAAATATGCTTTACATGACTTTACATGTATAACATATCAAATTGCTTGCCTTCTTAATAGAGGAGAGCAGAGGGGAGGGAAAGAGAGAACTTGAAACTCAAAATTTGGAGAGAGGAATGTAATATAATTGGGAAAAATAAATTAGTAAGTTTTTTTTTTTTAAGAACTCAAACAAGAAAGAAAGAACTTTTTAATAATTAAAGCTATCCAAAACAAGAAGTGGATTGTTTGTATGATGGTGAGTTCCTTATCACTTCTATTGCCAGCATTCAAATAGAATAGCAGGGGTAGCTAGGTAGTACAGTGGATAAAGCATCAGCCCTGAAGTCAGGAGGATCTGAGTTCAAATATGAGCTTAGACACTTAACACTTCCTAGCTGTGACCCTGGGCAAGTCACTTAACCCCAATTGCCTCAGCAAAAAAAATAAAATAAAATAGTAGTCAAATAAAAGCTAAGCTAACCATTTATCAGGGATGTTGGAACTAGTTTACAGAATTGAGGAAAGAAATTGAACTAGATAATCTCTGAGATCCCGTTCAAAATACTTCCTAGATGCTAAGACAATTGAGTAGGCATTCCCTAAATATTTAATGGTGGTAGTGATGGTGATACTGCTGCTACTGATAATAATGATGATTCAGACCGTATGTGTACATCAGAGATTATACTTGGACAGTCTACCTTCAAATGCCTCTGTATTCATTTTGACTAAATGTGAAGGATATGATATACAATACTTCTCCAAAACAAATCGCAATGCTAGGTGAGGAAAGTCTCTGGTCCATGGTACAGATCTCTCTATTAGCTGTGGAATGTGAAATTATCTGGCCCATGTGATAAGAACAATAAATAAAACAATGGAATCAGTCAGAAAGTACTTCTGAGACTTTTGAAAACTTGGCTTTGAGGGGCTAGAAAAGCAGGGAAAGACAGCTAGGCTAGTTCCCACAGAGGCTGAGGTTTGTTTATCCTGCTTATCTGAAGTCTGAGCCAACAATGCTAATGGTTTTGAATAGGTCCTAAATATTTCTCTCAGAGAAAACTGATTAGTCCATTTGGAGATAAAGCCTAGACTGCAATGTGCACTCAGGAGATCCAGCCTGACAGTGGACCAAGAGCTAGCCTCTAGAGTTAGCAAGACCTGAGTTCAAGGCCTGCTTCTAAAAAATATAGGCAATCTTTATTGGATTTAACATATGTTTTTACCATTTTAACATGTATTGGATTACATGCCATCTAGGGAAGAGGGGAGGAAGGGGAGGAAATTGGGACACAAGGTTTTTCAAGGGCTAATGTTGAAAAAATTATCCTTGCATGTGTTTTGAAAATAAAAAACTTCAATAAAAAAGTAAATAAATAAATAAAATATATAGGCTATTATTCTGGGCATAACCTCCAGACAATTCTTTAATCTACAGATTATAGAACAGTTATACGATTTGCATTAGTAGAGGAAGCTGGTCTGTTCAAAAGATAATGATAATGAGAACAACAAAAATAATAGCGTTTATTTAGTGCCTACAGGTGCTAAACATTGTGATCATTTTACAAATATTTTCTTATTTGATCCTCATAACAATTCTGGAAGTCAGGTGCTATTATTATTTTCATTTTATAACTGAAGAAACTGAGGCAGATGTTAAATGACTTAACCAAAGTCATACAGTTAGTAAGCTTATGGGGTTGGTTGTAAACTCAGTCAGATCTTCCAGACTCTAAACCCAGCACTCTATCCACAGTCCTACCATCTGCTCTATATACCTAAAATATGGGATACACTCTCCCCTTTTAGGATCATTCCAAGTGAGCATATGATGAGAGATGATGTGGAGTAGTGCAAAGACTTGGTGTTGGGAGATTCCCTTTTTAATTCAACTTAAGATACTCATTAGCTGCATAACTTTGGACAAATTACTTTACCTCTCAAGAGTCCCTTTCCCCATCTGCAAAATGGGGATAATGAGAGTGATTGTGAAGAAAGTGACTGGTAAAATTAAACTATTATCCAAATGTAAACTATTATTACTCAAAGAAATAGAGTATTGGAAATTATGGTGAGATGTGTTGAAGATAGGAAGGATATTTTTTGTTGCTTTTTAAAAAATATACTGGAAGTCACGATTACAAAATTTCAGAATTAAAAGAGCTTTCAGTAACTATATAAATCTAATTGTTTTCAGAAAGTTCATCTGTAAGTCAGTTGCCTAGAACATATAGTGATTTTTCCTTAATAATAAAGTAATAACAAGATACTTAATGTTTTTTGACTTATTAAAACTTTACCATTTATGATGTTTGACCTTGCTATGGAACTGTCACACATGGTAAATTGGGGAAATACAGCAAGGGAGGAATTTTGCCAATGACAAACTATTACATTTGGGGGAATTTCCTGGAAAGATTCTTGGGGTCAGCTAGGTGGTGCAGTGGATAGAGCACCAGCCTGAAGTCAGGAGGACCTGAGTTCAAATCTGATTTCAAACACTTAACATTTCCTAGCTATGAGACCCTGGGCAAGTCATTTAACCCCAATTGCCTCACCAAAAAAAAAAGAAAAGAAAGATTTTTGGACAATAATTTCTGATTTTAGATATCTTAAACTTCAAGATCTTAGAGAAATTGGTCAAAAAATTTAGACTAATTATAAAGTCAATTTTTTCCAATGTGTATTATCTCGGAAGTTCCATTGATGTAATTTAACAAAATTTTCATTTTTTGGTTTTTAAATACTCAGATTTTCTGTATCATTTAATCTTATGTATATACTGATATTGTTTTGCCTGAGAAATTTAAAGTTTGCATCACTAGAATAATATTCCCTAATCAAAATGTTCACATTGCTTTTTAGCATTTAAGCATACCTTTTGTGAACATAAATGCTATGTAATGAACTACTTAAAACTACTTAGAATGCTTGTGCCTAAAATTTACAAGTAGTTGACTAGCTATTTCTTTAATTGAGCTTACTTATTTTCTTCTTCTATCAAGTTAAGTTTGCCATTTCATTTGCCTTTCCTTTGCAGTGACAATTAAGTGGTTAAATGGATCTAGTGTATTGAGGACCATTAAATTGGGCAACATAATCAGTTGGGGCTTGAGCCAATGGAAGAGAGACTGGACACTGTCGGGTCTCCTTAAGAGTATTAGAGAACCCTGGGGGAATCGGGAAATGTAATGTAATGTAATATACCTGATCTTCATACAGTTCAGGGTTAGGATATTCATTGTTGTAAAAGAAAGGCAAAAACAGCCCTTATTTTTCTAGGCTACATATGTTCTTGACCCTTACTAAAAGACAGGTTCAATTGGACCTTTTGTCCCCATAATTAGAGTAGCATCAGAGACAACTGGCAACTGAGCCAGAAATATCCTTCCTCCTATGTAGATTATATATATATCTGAGATGTTCAGGAAGGACCAGTACTTCTAGGGTAAGAGTTTGCTGAGTGCTTTTCAGAACTGCTCATCCCCCTTTGGTGGTCATACCCTAGTAAAACTCTCTTGGCAGATGGGCTAAACCAGATTATTTGTGCCTCAAAGATGTTGTGAGTTAGAAGACTTTTCTCTGCCAAAATGATAAGAGGAGGAAGAAGAGGAAAAGGAAAAAAAGGAGGAAAAGGAGGAGGAGGAGGAGGAGGAGGAGGAGGAGGAGGAGGAGGAGAAGGAGGAGGAGGAGGAGGAGGAGGAGGAGGAGGAGGAAGAGGAGAAGGAGGAGGAGGAGGAGGACGAGGAGGAAATGGAAGAGGAGAAATAGGAAAAGAAAGAGGAGGAGGAAAAGGAAAAAGAGGAGGAGGAGGTGGAGGAGGAGAAGGAGGAGAATAAATAGTCACTCCTCTGGACTCCAACCTGTGAGACAATGTCAGTTGAAAGAGTATTTCATAGTGGCGCTAGGAGAGATAGTTGCCCAAATTCCTTTTAAATCTCCAACAGTTATGATTTATACTTTATGTATCTATTGCCACTACTTTTTACAAATATTTTTACAAAATTTTTACAAATTCTAGATGTCGAATATATTACCTTTTAATTTCTAGTTTGCCATATTCAGAATCACCACTACACCCTGTGTTGTTTTAACAAGATGTCTTCATTTCCATGAATGCTTTAAGATCCCATCGAAATTTTATTAATGTCTCTCAGAAAGTTATAATGACTCTATGAGTATGTAAAGTAAAGCTACCTAGCTAAGAAATAGATGGTAAAATTATAATAAATTATTATCCAGTCCTATTCTCAGCTTCAGTCTTTGGCAGATATTATCTTCCTGACTATGACCTGGTTTTCCACAAATGGGAATAATTTCTACTTCTGAGCTATATATACTGTGTCATATAGGATAGAATGTTGGATCTGAACCCTGGAGAACTGTGTCCCAGTCTGGCCTCAGACACTTATTAGCTAAGTGACCAAAAGCAAGTTATATAATGTCTCAGAGAATCAACTTTCCTATCTGTAATATGGGGATAATAATTATTGTACTATTTCTTCATGGGATTATTAGGAAGCAATGTCCTTACAAAACTGAAAGTGCTATATAAATATATTATTATAATTTTGATGTCACTAACCCAAGTAGGAAACAGAATATAAAACCCATAACAAACATCAATGAAGATGACAGAAAGCAAATGATGCCTTTATATCCCAGATGCTATTTTGCTATTTTAATAGATAGATAGTTTGAATTTGGTAATAAGAATTTGGTTACATTCTTTCTTTAAAAAAAAAAGTTGCCATGCGATTATAAAGAATAAGGATGCAGACCCTTTGATCAATTCAGATAATATGGGAACAAAATGTTAAATCTAATTCTGTGAATACAAGAAAATAAAGAAAATAATAAAGAAAAGAAAATGGGGGAAAGAGTGAAATTGAAATGTATTTACAGATTCAAAATTAGGGTATGGTCAAGTACTTTGAAGTGTCATATTAAAGAATTAGCCCTAACCTTTGGCCTCTGCTCATCAGCCTTAACCTTTCCATCCTCCTCAGTTTATCCTTAGATAAGATGGGTATTATACTGATCTCACAGAATATTATAGACTAAAAGGACATCTACATGATTATCTACCCTTAGCCATTCTTAAACCTAATGAATTTCTGTTACAGAAAGATCCAAAAAAAAAAACAAAACCATCATTTTTTAAATGTGTTTATAGCAATATGTCTAATAATCATTGGCCAAGAGCACATGTTTTCAATTCTTGAAAGAAAATTGTGTGAAAGAATGATCATTGCAAATTGCATTCACCTATCTGAATTCTTCAGAAATATTTTCCCTTATTATAAACACAACTCTGCCATATTAATATTGGTATCAAAATGAGACACCTTCTAAAAATTACTTATTGTAAACTTAGTAATCATAAATAACATCCACACTAAAATCCATACATAAGAACAAAAATGATATTAAATAAAACTAGGGGATTTAATTGTTTACAGTTTGGATGAGGATCATTTGTGATTTTGATATAAAAGATGAAAATGGAGATTCCTGAAGTTTTAGCTACAAATTGATTACTTAGGACTGTGTGTGTGTGTGTGTGTGTGTGTGTGTTTTGACTATGTGGAATTAAGTTAGGGAAAGAACACTGATATTGAGCAAGAGCACAACTATTTCCTTCATCTTGAAAAGCTTTTTGGAAGACCCTTGGGCATTAAGGCAGTGATGTGTTTCAAGGGGCTTAACATGGTTTTAGCTTTATTGATTTTTAAGTGGATGACAACAGCTTAGCAAAGCTGGTGTGGTCAGTCAAGTTTATTAAATTCTAATTCCTTGGTGACACTTGACTTCCCTGAAATTTCAAGCATTTAACAGTTTGGGATTTGGGGAGTGGAATGAAGAGAAAGGAAGATGATTGTAGAGATAGTGGGGGGGGGAGGGGAAGCTAGGGACACAGTCACCACTAGAAGGAATAGGGATCAGGGTTCCTAAGTCTTGTTCTCCCACATGTGCCTCTTATATTCTGTGCTATGCTGGGTAATGATTCATCTCATATTTCTACTTTAATTTTCTCTTTTTCACAAAATACCTCCTTCCCAAGAGATTTAGAGGCATTAATTAGATGCCACTTATACATATTTGAGCTTTTGGATTAGGGTGAGATATAAATACCCCTTAGGAAAATCTCAGATTTAGTTATGGTAGGGGTAAAATCAAAATCCTACTCATGTAGAGTGATTTCAGGAAGCAGCTCCATAAAGTGGTACTTAAAACATCTGAGTTTTAATATGAAATCTTATCTATGATACTCCTGCTCAAAAACCTATAATGGTTCATATTTCATTATCTATAAGATAAAATACACATTCCTTACCCTGGCATTTAAGACCCTCTACAATCTACCAATCACATGCCTTTTCAGACTGACTTCATAATATTCCCTTTTATAAATTTTGTGCTCTAGCAAAACTGGACTACTAGTTCTCCCCTAACTTGAAATTTCATCTCCCTGCATTTGCACACTGCACTTTCTCCTCATTTATACCTTTCACAGTCCTAGTCTTCTCTCCAGGCTTGGCTATGGTGCCACTAGCTCCAAGGATCTTCCTCTAATTCCTCAAGTTAACAGTGTTTTCTTCCTTTATTTTCCTTATGTTAAGCTTATTTGTGAACAATTGAGTCCCCTAGAAGACTATGAATTACTTTGTGGAACTTGGCTGAACTGAACTGTGGGATGCTGAGGAAATGCAGTATGGGAGCCATCTAGGGCTGCTTGCCTTGGCTGACATATATCACTACATCTGGGGAATGCCTGGTACTTTCTCACCAAGGACAGAAAAAACAAGAAAGTAGACAATTCCTGTTTATGATGGGCTTGAGCAAAGTCCTGCCTATATGTGGATAGGAGCCTTATATTAGTTCTAACACACCCACATCGTATCCCTAAGACACAGCCCCTTCTGCCTTGTTTACACCTGGGATACATCCCTAGGATTCAGGACACTGGAATTAAGAGAACCATTTAAAACATGTGACTGCTTAGATCCATCTTGAGACAGCTAATTTCTTGATATCTCCATGCATGTTTAAATAAAGCCTTTGTAAGTATACCAACCAAAATAATTCTATTTGTCAGACATAGGAGTCTTTTGAACTGAGTAGCTCATACTGAGACAACACAGTATGTAATTAATAAATATGGGTTAAAATCATTTCTAATGGAGCAGTAATGAACTGAACTAGCTATACCCAGAAAAAGAACTCTGGGAGATGACTAAAAACCATTACATTGAATTCCCAGTCCCTATATTTATGCACACCTGCATCTTTGATTTCCTTCACAAGCTAATTGTACAATAATTCAGAGTCTGATTCTTTTTGTACAGCAAAATAATGTTTTGGTCATGTATACTTATTGTGTATCTAAGCTATATTTTAATATATTTAACATCTACTGGTCATCCTGCCATTTAGGGGAGGGGGGGGGGGTAAGAGGTGAAAAATTGGAACAAGAGGTTTGGCAATTGTTAATGCTGTAAAGTTACCCATGTATATATCCTGTAAATTAAAGGCTATTAAATAAAAAAAAATAAATAAATAAATAAATAAATAAATATGGGTTAGAGTGAGTTCCTGAATTTCAGCTCTACTATTAACTTGCTGAATAACTCTGGTCATATAGGTTATAAATCTGCTGTTGAATATAGTTGCTAAATTGGTTGATTTTGTTTAACATTTTTTACAAGGAAGGCTTTGATGGGATGAGGTAATATTGGCAAAGGATAGTAATATAAAAATAAAAAGCATCAATAAAATTTTATCTTTAAAATGGGAGGGGAGAAGGGATTTGGTTTCTCAAATACCCCTTACCCCCAGGTCAGTTGAAGTAGACACAGGATACTATCAGCAAGATCATGATTTGTTCATACTCCATAAAAGGATAACAGGACATAAAACACTTTGTTAACTCATTAACACCTCATCATCTGTGATTATATCGTGTGACTAAAATAAATGGAGAGATGAAGGGTTAGGGCTATAAAACCATCACCACAGAAAATGGAAGAAAAAGATAGTTTTGAAAATTATGTTTGACATTAAAAAGAAAATAAAAATTAAAGTCCCATGTAGTTTACTGTGGGAATGTGCTCTTCTATATTGCCTCAAACCTATATCAAAAGACTGTCTTCTAAAGTTTTGGGTGGGGGCTGGAGAGGACGCTGGGGTTAATTGTCTAACCATCTGTGACCTTTGTCTTTGGTGATGCTCATCAAATCTGACAGAAATCAGTGCAAGTCAGTTTGGGTATCACATATTCCAGAGGAACAATAGATTCTAGGACCCCGTTTCACAGCATGAGTCATGAAATACCAATTTTCCTTCACTTCTAATTGGGATATCTGAGACCAGGGACAGGGGAGGAAGCAGAAATCCCAAAGTCTGTGTGTAATCCCCAGGGCAAGTTATGTTAGCTAAACAAATTAGCTTTCTCTAGCCTTCTCCCTTTTCCATCGTATAAACAGAAGGGATGGTGCATCCTGAAGCTGCAGAGATGATGCACAAGGAGCTCCTCTTCATAAAGTCATAGGAGCATTAATTTAAAGCTAGAAGGGACCTACAAATCAAGCGTATCATTTTACAGATAAGAAAACTGAAGCACACAGCAGTCACAAGACTTGTCCTTGATCATATAACAATGATCTGTCTAAGGCAGGATTTGAACTCACATCTTCCTTCCTCTAAGCACAATACCCTTTCTACTATTAGAAAGTGCCTCTCTATACTAGTATAGACAGTGCTAAATGAGCTCTGAGATTTACTCCAACTTAATTTCTGTGTTGTTGAAATAGTTTCAACAGAGTTTCAGCAGAGGATTAAAAAAATTAGTTTTTTGAGTTTCTCCCACATCAAGGAAAAGGAAAAGCCATTAAGGAGAGTTCCCTCTGAAGGCAGAGATTCCTCTGTCTGACTGGGGAAGGCAAACCAGGAGCACTGATATTTTGTCTCCCTTTTGTTTTTACCATAATGCAATTATGTAATGGCCCTTCTCCCCATACCCTCCATACACATACTCTTCTATCTGATGGGTTTGGAAGAGACTTTGCACTGGCACTGAATAGGGGAACCGCAGGGAAAGAAGCTTTAAGAGATTATTTATTCTCAGAATAGGGTGCCAATGCATGGAAAGCTAGAGCTGCAGAGCAGGGAATCAGCTTTTCCCTTCACTGAGTGTCTCTTCCTCAGGTGTTTTTGCTAAAATACTTTGACTTCAAATCCCACTGAAGGGTCAAGGTATTTCATGCAAACTGACTTTTCAACATTGTTGAAGGAAAAAAAATATTAAAACATGAAAAGCAAGAAAAGATGAACATCACAGGGAGATCAGAGATTCTTTTCTTTTTTTAAGTGGGCTTGTTTTTATCTCATAAAGTATGCAAGATTTTTCCCATGGTCTCCTCCTGGCCAGGTTCAAACAACATGCTTTGCACATTAGCAGCTGATGCTGGAATGTGGAGTCCCCATGACAACTATTAACCCTCACTGAACGCAGCCAACCTCCTGGCATTGTGTGAGGTTTGACTGAAAGATGCTTTGTGGGATGATGTAATGTGATGTATGCAAACTAAGCAAGGGTCTGAAATGGCCCGTGCATACCCATTCACTGACTTTGAGTGAGGGATTCGCTGACATGAGCAGAGAGGGCCTTGCACTAGAAGGAAGAGGTCATTCTTAGCATTTCACTAGCAGCTCTTCTGGACCCCAAGGGACTTCTCTGAACAGAAATCCCAGGTAGGTGGTCTCCTCTTGTCCTTGTAATAAGGATGTTTTCCTCAACTTTTTTGTGGAGAGGAAGGGATTCTTTTTCCCTATGTCAGAAAAAAAGAACTATCCCATAATCCAAATAGAACCTTATCAATAACCTCATTAGGCCACCAGCATCCTGCTCACTTGATAGCTGTCCCAGGAGACTTCAGAAGCTAGAGAAAGCAAAATGGTCGGAAAATCTCTTCCTTCTTGTGCTAGCAAAAAATAGAGAATTAAAATGAGTGGGTGCCATTGACTGAGGAATGGCTGAGAACACAATGATATGGAGAGAGAGAGAGAGAGAGAGAGAGAGAGAGAGAGAGAGAGAGAGAGTGATAAAGGAGGATTGTTGTGGAGGAAGAAATGGCAAACATTCAGAGAAACATAGAAGATATATATGAACCATTACAGAGATAAATAAGTAGAACCAGGAGAATAATATGCACAATAAGTAAATGAAAAAATTCCTAAAAGAAAATTGAATTTTGAGCAATGAAAAAGAAAAGACAACAGTCATGGAGAAGATATAACATAATCTGTCTTTCTTCCTTACAGCAATGAAATGGGGCATTGCTAGGACAGACAATGATACAATGCTGGCAAATAGTTTCTATAGCTGGTCTATTTACTTAGTTGCTTTTCTTTATCACTTGAAAGAATTCAAATAGAGTTGGGGTAGGAAATCACTGTAATATGTAGTCAAAAGACATCAATAAAAAGTATCTTTTTTAAAAAGGGGAGGAAAATATCTTATAAATACAAATAATAAATAAAGCAAAAATAATTGACACAAATAAATAATAATAATAATAATGGAGCCACCCTGATGTAACATAATAAGCTAATAATCTCAAAGAAGAAAGTTTCTTTTGTCTGCAGATTATGGTCTGTGGTAAAGAGGCAATGGCCCTGACTTGGAGTCAGGAAAATCTGAGTTCATATTTTAGCTCAGACACTCACTTTCTGTTTGACCCTGAGCAACAAGTTTACTTAATTAATCAATTGATCTCACTTTGACTTAGTTTCCTCATCTGTAAAATACAGATAATAATAACATCTACCTGACAGGATTGTTATGAGGAAATAGAGAAGGAACAATTAGAAAGCTAGGAGGAAAATGAGGAGAGAATACTTAAGAGGAGGGAATTGTCAACAGTATAGAAAATTGCAGAGAAGCAAAGGAGGATGAGAAAAAAAGGGAAAAAAAGAAGCTATTGGATTTGGCTTGAAATTATTGATAGTCTTAAAAACAGCAATTTTTGTTAATTAGTTCAGGGATAAGATTCATCAAAAGGGTTGAAGAAAAAGACTAGGTCATCAAAATATAAGTATTAGTTGTAAATGATTTATATTTTAATCATTTATTTAAGAAATTTAATAAAACTGAGGATGGTCATTGGTTGAACTAAAATCATTATCAGAAGACTTTTTTTGTTGTTTTGTTTAGGATTGAGGGTCAGCTATTCTGAGACAGATGGGAAGTAGTTACTTGATGAGGAAGAGATTTTTGTTGTTCATTCTTTGCTCTGGAAGAGTACCAATGACATCATGAAGGTGATGTCTTGACTTGTGAGTGAATTGGATTTAAGTAAGGCAGAAAAAATAATTGCTGGCAAAGAATTCTAAAGGAGACAGAAGGAAATTATATCAAGAAAGCAGGTGAGTAATTGTAGGAACATCAGTTTCATTTGTGCTCTTTTAAACAACTCAGCAAACAATGTCAAGTGTCTTTGGATACTTCAAGTATCTGCCTACTCCAGTCCAGTCTCCATTCTGCTGTCAAACTGATCTTCCCTACTCCAGCATTGACATCCCTGATTCAGTAGACTGCAAGGGATGCCTATCATTTCCAAGATCAAATCTCACCCTGTATTTGGCATTCAAAAGTTTTTCAAATCTGGCCTTGTCTTACCTTTCAAAGCTTCTTAGATTTTACTCCCCCTACCAAATACTCTACTATCCAGGGTTTTCCTCTTCTTCACATAAGACACTCTATTGCCTAACTCTCAACATAGTTATATTTTTTTATATATACTATGTTATAATTACCATCTGTACATAGAATTATATAATTCTTATTCAAAAACACAAATAATTAGGGATGTTTTTTGAGGTTTCTAATTACTTCTACAACTTCACTGAAAAGAATTTTAAGAAACATTGTAATTATCTCTTAAATAAAGGTAGACAACTGACCTGTCTTCTATTATTGCTTTCTCAGGAAATTTGTATAGAACAGTGAATTTCCTCAATTATTTTTCTAAACAAATTGCTAAAAATTTTAAACCTATGTTTCTCCCTAAAGAGGAAAGCAGAGGAAAAATGCCTATGTAAAAGTATCATCTTTGTGTGTGTGTGTGTGTGTGTGTGTGTGTGTGTGTATATCTTTTTAATTAGAACCAGCCTATCTATATTTGCCCCGGGCAACTCAGCCCTACTAACCAAAGTTAGGCACTTAGGGGAAATTATTCAGATTGAAATTCCTTATGTGACTATTTTGAAAAAAAATGAAGAAAGAAACTTGACAGCTTCTTAGAAGTCTCAAGGGGCAAGATATGCTAAGTCTACCAAGACTAAAAGTCAGAAACAACTGACAATAAGAATAGTAAAAAAAAAAAAAAAAAAGAAAAAGAAAAAGAGACAAGTTACACAGTGAGTGACTTCTGGAGTTCAGAGCTATTAGGGAAGCACAATTTTCTCCACATGAGTTTCTGAAAGCTGTTTTTATCAAAATATGTGGCTACTCAGCTTCAAGTATTCAAAGTTCCCTGAACTGCTGCCAACAGAGCAGAGGTGTATCAGTAAATGTGAGCAAGGCTCTAGTAGTTTGAATATCCATATTGGGTAGATAATGGCTATTATGTGACATTACTCGTCTCACCAAATGTTATAATCATATAGTCAGTCAGATGGAGAATAAGTAGAAGGACATCCTTGTCCTTGTTTTGAAAAAGTAATCTCCTTGAAGAATTCACACTAATTCATTCCTTAAAAACAAAAAAACAAAAAAACATAATGATTACATGTGCATAATCTATTATCAAATTGCTTTTATCTCAAGAAGAGGAATGGAAGGGAGGGAGCAAATTTGGAACTAAAAATTTTTTAAATCATATAAAAATTTTCTTTATATGTTTTAGAAAAAACATGAATAAAAATTTAAAAGTTACTTTAAAAATTAATATAAAATTCTATAACTTTATCACAAGGCATTGTGGCTCCTGCCAGGATTCTGACATCCTAGCATAGCTCCATTTCTCAGTTTTTTCTCCTGGGATACTTGGAACATTGAAAGAAGATACATAGAAGGCAGTGATCAAAATGCTGAAGTGAGTCCACAAACATCTAAGGTATAAAAGAAAGGGAAAGACCTGAATAGGGATAAAGGATATGTTTCTTCCCATGTGTTACCCAGAAGCCCCAAATAGAGAAGGCTATAGGTCAACTAGCAATAAGAGCAAATAATCTAGACAACAAAGCTAACAAATTGAGGAATTGAAAGCAGGGAGACATAGCATAGTTACTAAAGCCTCACAGTCAGCATCATGCTGACTTTTTTGCCTATAATCTTCAATCATGAGAAACACTAAAAGCTTCTTCCATGTTCTGAAGTTGAAGTGTGAACAAGGTGATCTGAAACAAATGGAGGTACCCAATGTGGATAAATTTTTCAAGGAACTTGGCTAAGCAAGGGAGACGAGATATAAGAGGGTACCTACCAGTAATGGTGGGATTTAGTGAAGATTGGTTTTATCCAGGGTGGAGAAAATTTGTTTTTAAGCACTAGGAAAGGTACTAATATATAGGAATGAAAATTTAAAAGAGAAGGGGGAATATGCTGAAGAAGATAAAAGAAACTAAGGCTCACAAAGGGGTTTGCCTTCATTAGACACTGAAGTAAAGGAAGAAATAATGTGATAATGAGAAGATAATGATGGATTGTGATCTTCACATTGGAATGAGTCACTGCATTAATGATCCATTAAAAAAATTAAAAGTTAATATCTATCTTATACAGAGTCCTGGTTTAAAAAAAACAAACCACATGAGATAATACATATAAAGCACATTGCAAACTTAAAGCACCACCTAATTGTTTTCTGGCATGAGAATGATGATTATGATGATATGCCTAGTTACTATTTCTTCATTTGTTATTCAGTTATTTTCAGTTATGTCCAACTTTTTGAGACCCCACTTAGAGTTTTCTTGACAAGATACTGGAATAATGTTCCATTTTCTTTTCTAACTCATTTTAAAATGAGAAAAGTGGGGCAAACAAAGTTAAGTAAGGTCATACAGCTAATAAGTGTCTGAGTCAGATTTGAAATCAGGGAGATGAGTCTTTCTGACCTCAGGCCTGGCATTCCATCTCCTATACCACCTAGCTGATCTCAACTAATTCGAAAACCCTATTAATACAAATTCTTGTATATAACTTGAACTGTATAGTGATATTTAAGTCATTTTTGTCCATAAGTATTTATCAAAGACTTGGGATGCAAGATGCCAGAGAGAGAACTATAGATCAAAACATAGTATTTTCACCTTTTCTTGTTTAATTATTTGCTTTTTCTTTCTGTCTGATTTTTCTTGTACAATATGATAAATATAGAAGTATGTTTTAGAAGTATTGTACAGCAAACAGGACTAATGCAGACAAGATTATAAGGGAAACAATAAACTGGGAAAACATTTTTACAGTCAAAGGTTCTGATAAAGGCCTCATTTCCAAAAGATATAGAGAATTGACTCTAATTTATAAGAAATCAAGCCATTCTCAAATTGATAAATGGTCAAAGTATATGAACAGACAATTTTCAGATGAAGAAATTGAAACTATTTCTAGCCATATGAAAAGATGTTCCAAGTCATTATTGATCAGAGAAATACAAATTAAGACAACTCTGAGATACCACTACACACCTGTCAGACTGGCTAGGATGATAAGGAAAGATAATGCAGAATGTTGGAGGGGATGTGGGAAAACTGGGACACTGATATATTGTTGGTGGAATTGTGAATGGATTCAGCCATTCTGGAGAGCAATATAGAACTATGCTCAAAAAGTTATCAAACTATGCATACCCTTTGATCCAGCAGTGTTACTACTGGGCTTATATCCCAAAGAGATTTTAAAGAAGGGAAAGGGACCTGTATATGCAAGAATGTTTGTGGCAGATCTCTTTGTAGTAGCCAGAAAATGGAAACTGAGTAGATGCCCATCAATTGGAGAATGGCTGAATAAACTGTGGTATATGAATATTATGGAATATTATTGTTCTGTAAGAAATAACCAACAGGATGATTTCAGAAAGGTCTGGGGAGACTTACATGAGCTGATGCTGAGTGAAATGAGCAAGACCAGGAGATCATTATATACTTCAACAACAATCTATATGATGATCAATTCTGACGGATGTGGCCATCTCCAGCAATGAGATGAACCAAATCAGTTCCAATAGTGCATAATCAATAGAACCAGTTACACTCAGCGAAAGAACTCTGGGAAATGAGTGTGAACCACTACGTAGCATTTCCAATCCCTCTGTTTTTGTCCACTTGCATTTTTGATTTCCTTCACAGGTTAAGTGTATATTATTTCAAAGTTCGATTCTTCTTGTGCAGCAAAATAACTGTATGGATATGTATACATATATTGTGTTTAACATATACTTTTAACATATTTGACATGTATTGGTCTACCTGCCATCTGGGAGAGAAGGTGAGGAAAGGAGGGAAAAAATTGGAACAAAAGATTTTGCAATTGTCAATGCTGAAAAATTACGCATGCATATATCTTGTAAATAAAAAGCTATTTTTAAAAAATAGTATTGTACAAGTTCAGCCTATATTGGATTGATTGCTGTCTTGGAAAGCAGGGAGGTAGGAAAGGGAGGGAGAAAAAATTTGAAATACAGAATCTTGCAGAAATGAATGTTGAAAACTATCTTTACATGTATTTGGAAAAATTACTATTGGGGGAAGCAAAAAAAAAAAAGTAATTGAAAAAGATTTTTAAAAAGATTTAGTAAGTGATTACTATGTAATATGCCCTGTGCTAAATACAGGGGAGAGAGAGAAATGCAAAACACAGTCTCTTTTCTTAAGAAACACATTCTAATGGAGAAGACAACATGTAAACATCAATGTACACACAAGCTATGTACAGGATAAATAGCAAATAATCAATAGAGGAAAGGCACTAGCATTAAGGGGTCTGGTAAGATTTTAGCTAAGATCTAAAGGGAGCCAGAACAAGTTTCTACTCTGAGCAGTGTTAAGACATGGAGTGTCTTACTCAAAGGAACAGCAAGGAAGCCACTGTCATTGGAGGGGAGTAAGGTATAAAAAGATTGGAGAAATAGGCTGGGGCCAGATTATGAAGGAATTTAAAAGACAAATAGGGGATTATATATTTGTTTCTGAAAGTAATAGAGCAGTACTGGAATTTATTGAATAGAAGAATAACATGGTCAGACCTTCAATTTGGGAAGATCAGTTTTATAGTGACTGGTGGCTGGACCAGAGTGAAGAAATATTTGAAATCCCAGATGATTCATAAGGAAATGTTTTTTTTTTAAATGAATATACATGTACAGCTCCCCCAAAAATGTTGGGTTTACATATAACGGGAAAAATTTTTAAAAATTAAAAAGACAAAAGCAAGAAATATTTGAGGTAAGGAGACCAACCAAAATGTTATTGTAATAGTCGGGGCAAGAATTGATGAGGCCTTCCAGTAGTATAACATCTATATCAAAAGAAAAAAGTGAGCATGTACTAGAGAAGTTACAAAGTTATTTTATACTTTTGTAGAAACAGATTGGATATGTGCAGTGACAGTGTTTAGGATAACACCTAATTCAGGGGCTTGGGTGAGTAAGAAGATGTTGATATTCTTCATAGTAAAAGGATATTTAGGGATAGAGGAGGATTAGTGAAGGAGAGTAAATTCAGTTTGGAGCATAGTTTAAGATGTCTTTACTGGACTTCCAGTTCAAAATATTCAATAGATAGTTGTAAGTAGACTTAATAAGTAGATCTGAGAATCACCAGCATAGAGATATTAAGTGAATCCAGGGGAACTGATGAGATCACTTATTGAAATAGTATAAAGGGAGAAGAATACTCAGGACAGAACTTTGGAAGAAATCTATGGTCAGTTAAGTACAATCTGACTAAAGATCCAGCAAAGGAAACTAAGAAGGAACTGTCAGTTAGATAGGAAGAAAACCAGGAGACTTTGAAAATCTTGATAAAAGAGAGTGTTGAGATGATCAAGAGTGTGAAAGGTTGCAGAGAGGTCAAAAAGGATGAGGACTGAGAAAAGGCCATTAGATTTGGCAATTAAGAGATCATTGGTAACTCTGGAGAAAATTAAATAGATTAGCAAACAGATCAATTAGTCCCAACAACAGATTCTACTTAAAAACAAATTATAACCAAGTTATAGGTCTAGTCTACTGCCTGCTCTAACACTCAGTTTGTGTCTGTGGGGGAACGGGGACCAATAAAATATAAAAACTGACACTTTTCCCAAAACAGACTGAGATGTCTCCTTAGCCTACAATATTTTTAGGGCCTAAGAGCCCAATAAGTCAGGTTTTCTATCAGGCTACTTTATATCTACCAATAACTATCCTGATTAGCAATGCTAGGATCCCTGTAAGGGCTATGATAATAGGAACCAAGTCTTATTTATCCTTGCACCATCCCCAGGGCCCAACATTCAGTATTTTGTATAGTAGATGCTTTGTAAATAGTTATTGGGTATATTAATGACTGAATGAGCTCTGTGTGGGAGCAGTGTGTCATTTCAGATGGGGAAAATTAAGTTTTCAGACCAATCTAGAACAAGGTTAAGGTTACTATCAAGAGTAAACAACTTTAGTTTTGGGAAAAGACAGTGCCAAAGATGAGTGAATTCAACTCTGTGGGTAAACGCCAGCCTATATTTGAAGTACTTCAAGGAATGAGCTATCTGGACTATAAAAGGACAGCATAATGACTAAATCGTTAACATCTCAACTTTGCCAACAAACTCATCCAAAAATACTTCCCTGCTTTACGATAAATGGTAATTACTGGCCATACTGGCAATAAGTTGTCTCAGCTTTCCGTGAATGCTTGTCATGGCCCATTTAATTAAATCAAGTCAATAAACATTTACTAAAGTTTCCTATGAACCAATCGCTATGCTAAGTGCTGGGGATACAAAGAAAAGGAAAAAAAAAGATTCCTGTTTGTCCAGCAAAAGCAATCTACCAGAGCTACTGGGGCTTCCTAGTTGGGATAATTCCTATGTATTATTGACTAATATAACCAGTTTACATGTAAAAGTTTATAACTGCTATTCACAAAAAAGTCAAATACATTAGAGTCATTGCAAATGGACAAATGGGAAATCTCCCTGTTTCTATTGGAATGAATCTTCTTACTCTAATCCCCAATATTAAGATTTTATATATATTCATTCAGATCTCTCTATCCTTAACAATTTTTTTTTGAAAAAACATTTTTTTAAATATACCATTTGTCATTCTTTGCTGCTCTCCATCCTTTTAAACCAGGAGTTCTTAGCCTAAGACTTAGGAACTTGTATTTTGGTAATTGTTTTTAAACTTACAGTTGAACTCTTTGTAATTCTATGTATTTTATCTTATTCATTTAAAGAATCTAAGAAGGGAAAGGGTCTGTGGACTTTACCAAATTTTCAAAGGGATCCACAATGGTTAAAAAAAAAAATCATGTTTCAGATCTTTTTTATGATTTTATTGCTTTAATTTTTGCCTCATCTGCAAGTAATCATCTATCACATGATGTGATAGAAAGAGACTTGGACTGAAAATAAAGGTAAATGAATTCTAGCATTTGGTTCTGATACTACTTGCCATATGATCCTAAACATAACACTAAATTTCTTTGATTTTCAAGGGTCTTTCCTTCTTCAACATAGGTTTGGACCAGTCCTGCCTAACAAAGAAGTTCAATTACTAGACCTGAAAAAATAAAACTATATAATTATTGTCCTCTTTTATTCTCTCCTATCCTCAATCCTCTTGCCATTCCCTCCCCTAGCATATTTTGTTGTTGGCTTTTGTTAAAAAAATCGAGAAGACTAAAATTTAAATATACACTTTCATTGCAGTAACTTACTGTTATGGTGAAAGAAAATAGATTTTTCTATTAGAAAATGCAATGGAAAATTTCAAAGGCTTTTTAGCTTCTAATTAAGCCTTGCTTGCTTTTATACTTGCTTGGTTTGAATGGCTTGGAAAAGTCAGGGAATCACATGAATAAAGTGACCTTTTTCTAAATTTATTTGCCTTATTAAATTATGTCAAAAAGCTGACAAAGTTGCAAATTTTTTTCAGCTTCCACATAAATAAGCCAAGAACCATTAAATCAAAAGATATGGGATAGGAAGAAACAATTAGAAAAGAAACTGAGAAAGTGGAATGAGTGAGGAAACTCCCTATGACCACAGGTACATCAAAAAGTGCTGGACTGGGGGAGTGTCTGATTCAAAACCCGCACTGCCATGTACTGCCTGTAGGATTGTAGGCATGTTACTTAATTCTGTGAGCCTTTGTTTCTTCATTTGTAAAATGAAGTTTCTTTCAGCTCTAAATCCATGTCTTTTAGAAATCGTAAATAGTGCAGTGGATAGAGCGCTTGTCAGGGAACCAGGAAAACAGGTTCAGATCTACCCTGAACAAGTCACTTAACCTCTCTGTAAAATGATATCAATAGCCTCTAAGTTACTCTAAAATTGATTTTTTTGCTTCTCCTCCTAGGCAATCCCGACTTATTCACTGAATTGTGTGTGAAGACTCATGACCAAAGAGACATAGGAGTGGGGATGGGGGAAAACACATCCAAAAAACTGAGAAAATGACGTCCATGATTGGGTTGGAAGTTACTACTGTATTTGGCACTTAATAGGCACTAAAAAAGATTAGTTGATTTGATTGATTTCTTTCTTTCTTTTTTTTAATGGGCCAAACACAACAAATTTTGGAGCATCAAATCAAATTGTTAAAGAAAAATCATTAACTTGGTTAGGAAATGAAAGAAAAATGATGAAAGGAAAAGAGAGAGGCAGAAATCCCAAATTATAAAAACAGGTAAATCAAAAGAGAGCCTCTAAATAAACTATTGTGGAAGTGCATCTTTTTCAAAATGTCTGTTAATTCTTTTCACAGAAAGCTCCTTGAAACCAAACAGATGTAAATTTATAGCTAACCAGTTAGTCACAGTTTCAGTGGTGGAAACAAGGGAGAAAATACACAGTTGGAGGAAAGAAAATGATGGTTTTGTTCATCATAACATAGCAAATCAAAATACAGCCATTATTTTTCCTCCTCAAGCTAAAAAAGCAACATTCAACTTGAAAATCCCTTTCATGTCCAGGAATAGTCTGGCATCTCAGCCTAGATTATACTGCCTTTGAGCTGCACGTTAGACCACACAAATTCTGTGGTCAAATACAGGGTTGGTATGTCTGTTCAAGGAAGAGGCTATAGTGTTCCCTTCCCCTTCTACTGCTTTCTCTGTTTTAGAGTCCAATGGATTGAGAGGTTATTGACAGAAAGAACTGAGCTCTCACAATTATTCTAAAATAGTATTCTCTCTTTCCTCTGAGACAAGTGCTCATACCTTTCCTACATACTCTTCGATGATACCTTGTATTATATTTATTTGGGTCTGTATGACTTATCATTCCTATTAAATCTAGAATTCCATGAGAGTAGGCAGTATGGCTTATTTATTTCTAGTTCTTATATTAGCTTAATGTCCTATATATGGTGAGCACTCCACAAATATTTATTGAATGAAGCAGAGTAATTAACAATTGTGATAGCCAAAGCAAGCACCACAAAAGGTCCCTTCAAATCAACTTTTTAAAAAGTTTCTTTTTTATTATTTAATTATTTTATTTTACTTATTTTTTTTATTTTTATTAATTATTTTTAAAAATGAACTTATTAATATGTTTATTGTTATTTTCAAAAAACATGCAAAGATAGTTTTCTACATTCATACTTACAAAACTTTGTGTTCCAAATTTTTCTCCCTCCTTCCCCTTCTCCCCTCCCCTAGATGGCAAGTAATCCAACAGGTACAATTCTTCTATACATATTTCCACAATCAAATCAATGCCAGACTATTCCTGGACATGAAAGGGATTTTCAAGTTTTTTTTTTTTTTGCTGAGACAATTGGGGTCAAGTAAGTTGCCCAGGGTCACACAGCTAAGAAGTGTTAGCTGTCTGAGGTCAGATCAAATCAACTTTTAAAGACAAATTCAATTAAGGTGGAATGTGGGAAGATGGAGATCTTGGATATTCAAATACAGGGTAGCATAGAGAGAACCACTCTGAGACTATATAATCTTGGTATGACAGGAAGAGCATGGAAAGAGAAACCTTGTGATATTTCAAGAATTCTATGAGGACCTATTTTAAGGAAGGATGCAAGGAAGGACCTGGACAATGAGGAGTTGAAGGCAGGAAGGAGAATATATATACCCACTTATGGGAAGTGAGTATACTTTGTCAGCTTCCTATTTTAATTATTGTTAGTAACTAGATACTAAATAAGCTAAATTGCTTTTATTTCCTTAAGTATAAGCATAATTGACTCCTCAATTTTTGTGCCCTTGAGCAAAGCCAAAATCATTCTGCCCAAGCCACACCTTGGGGATTTATAGATAAAATTAATTAAAACAAAGTTTAGGACTATCTTTTACTTCGTCCTCTAAAGATATAGGCTTCTTTCTTGGCTCACATATAATACATTTGTTTTTGTTTTGTTTTACAAAATGAAGCACATGGAGTCAAGGTGCCAGGAAGATTAGATACTTCTATCCATCCATCTATTCTTTCAATTAACATTTTTTACACCTACTATGTGCTGGCAGACTCAGAAAAAAAACTATGAATTGAATGGGACATGGAAAAACAGATTTCATTTGTACAGCTAAAACCATCAGAAATAGATGGATGGGGTTTATTTTGCTGACGCTGTGTGTCCCTAATTTTTTGGAATGCTCTCACTATTTCTACCCTATTTAAAAGAGAAAAGACCATGATAAAACCAAGATGGGGGCAGGGAAGGGGAAGGAAGTGTGAATGCAATCTTTAGAAGAAACTTTTAAATAATTTTTAATAATATCCATTTAAAGCAGCATGGAATAGTGGACAGAGAGTAGAAAGCAGATAGAGAACTTGGGAAAACCTGAGTTCATGTCCTGCCTCTGAAACATCATTACCAGCTAGAAAATTGAATAAATTACTTAACATATTAGTTCTCTAGGAGACTTGACAAGACTGCCTCATAGAGAAAGTAACCAACCTGTTACATTCAGGAATACCTTCAATAAATGAAACTAATCTTGATTTCAATGTTCCCTGCAAGTGGAGGCAATTTCAGAAAGTGGCATATTTTCTGAGGATAGAAACTTGGTTCTCAATTTAAAAACCAACTGTCTGAGTTTTCTGAATTGTTCTCTGTGCTGCTCTGAGAAGATAAAACCATGCTGCTCAATGCTATAGATCCAGGTTATCAGAGGATTATTCCCTAGGCTTCATCCCCAGAAACAAGAATTACTCTGGAGAATAGCAGTGTTTATAACTTATGACTTGGCAGTGGGGCCAAGAGAAGCCAGGTAATATTAGCTCAATTAATGCTATAGATTGCTATAGATGTTGTGGGAACCCATAAATAAGATCAGTAGAAAGTGATAATTACAGCAGAAAATAACAAGTGACTGAAAGGAACCAAATTTTGATAATATTATTAATAGGATTTCTTTAAAGTACAGCTCTAGTGCTACTTCCTACATGAGATCTGTACTAGTCCTCCTAATTATTAAGTTATTAATACTCTCTCCTTTTTAAATTCACTTTATATTCATGAGTATGCGTGATATGTATATATATACATACAGAGAGAATATAATGTATATATAGAGAGACTATATATATATGTAATATGTATACACACATGCATATCACTTGTTTTTATATGTAATTGAAAAAAAATAAAATATTATTTTTAAAAAAGAAACTAGGTTTAGTTTTGAAAAATTGGGATGGGGTGTCTCTTTAATGTTTCATTCACAAACTCCTGTTGGTATACTTCTCATCATGATTATCATTGATATAAATTAGTCAAACTTAAGTAGCTTTTAGAAAGGGCTATTTACTAAGCTGATTAATAGGAAAAAATTGAAACATTCCTCCAAAAGTCTGGGACACATTTTCCTACTGGTAATATACTGAATCTAGGAAAAATATGAATTTAAACCTAGAGTACATGGCAAACAGAATATAGCTAGAATCCAGCTTCTAGAAGTCTTTTTACTATAATTTTCAAGATAGTCCTCTTGTATGAGTTTTGTTTTGTTTTGTTTGTTTTTTTAACTGGGCAATTTGTAAAGCTTTGCATCTATATCTAATTTGTTCTTGGTTCCCAATGCAGATATTGCCATTAGCTGCTCTGGTGATGATGCTAAGACTTCAGTGGAAAGATAAGAAGTCCAAAATCCTACAGACCTCCAAAATTCGCAAGATCTTCTTCTAGTCAAGAGGAAAGTGGGGGGGGGGAGGGGGCAGCTAGGTGGTACAGTGGCTAGAGCACTAAAATCTGACCTCAGATACTTAACACTTCCTAGCTATGTGACCCTGGGCAAGTCACTTCACCCTAATTGCCTCAGGGAAAAAAAAAGAGGAAAGGGGGAAGAATATGAGACCTAGGTTGAGACCCACAGTTCTGTGCCTTTGACCAAGTCTGTTCTTTTATTTTTATCAAGATTTTTAGCTTTATCCTCTCTACTGTATGATATTTTGTAGAAAGACATCTAGAATTCAACCATTTCCTCAAACAGATACCCTGCCACAATTAGAAAATATTTACCTCCTGTTCACACCTAGCAGATAATCAAGATGTATCCTCATATAATAAACATATAGGGGCGTAAATCTTACACTTACTATCTATCTTAACCTCTATTTCGGTTTCATCTTCTATAAAATAGATATAATAATCATATCTACTTCTCAAAGTTGTTGTGAAGATAAAAAGAAATATTTTTAAAGCACTTTTCAAACCTTTGAATTATATAAGGTTATATGTAATTATAATGCTAACTCTTGTTATTACTGTTGTCTTACCATTCACTCTAAGTGAGGAAGGGTTATTGTTTAGGGTGATTCTCTCCCCAATCTGGATAGATTAGATAGATAGATAGACAGATGGATGGACAAATAAAAGGATAGACAGATAGATATTGTACATATATGTATAGATGCTATAACCCTTCAGTTGAATATAAGTTTCTTGAGGGCAAGACCAGTTTCATTTTTTGTCCTTGAACTATTAGAACTTTTGACCAATAAGCAAATTTAAGAATACAATAATACCTGTATTAAACTATTCCTTCCTTTTGTCCAGAAAGCCAAGTACTGGGCACATACCACAACAAGCTAAAGACAAAAAGAAAGGTACCATATATAACAAAATATTTGCTGCACAACATTTTTGTGGAAGCAAAATAATAAGAATAATATAGGTGTCCAGCACTAGAAGAGCAGCTGAGCAAGTCATGTTATGTCAATATAATGAAAGTTTCTTGAACTAAAAAAAACAGCAAAAAAAGCAGAACCAGGAAAGCAATCTAATATATATACAATGCCTACAATAATATAAAGAATAACAACACTAAAGTCAGAGGAATTCTGACTAATTGTAATGACCATCTCCATCTGAAAGAAAAAAAAAAACAAAACATTTCTCCCTCTTCACTGTGTAGGAGAGAGGGTACCTTGAATGGAAAGTGACTCATATGCTATGGGTTTAGATCATTCTGTTAGTTTTGCTTAACTGCTTTTTTTGTGTGACCTGAGAGAATGGAGAGGGAGAGCAAGAAATGATTGTAACACATGTATAGGACTGCTTGCCATCTGGGGGAAGGGGGAGAGAGAGAGGGAGGGGAAAAGTCGGAACAGAAGTGAGTGCAAGGGATAATGTTGTAAAAAGTTACCCAGGCATGGGTTCTGTCAATAAAAAGTTATGATTATGAAAAATAAAATAAAACAAATAAATATAATAATGATTTTCAAAATAAAATGATTGTTATAAAAACAGAAGACATCAGTAAAACTTTTTTTAAAAAATACGATACTTGTCAGGTTCACTACAATTAAACACTGAGCTTTCTAATAAGTAACCAGGATTTTTAGGCCTCTAGTAGGATGACAAAGTTAAGGAATTTCCCAGAAACTTAAGCTGAGAATAACTTTCTGGTGAGTCACAAATGCTTTGTTAGCACAATAGTCACCTGAGGCAAAATGGTATTGAGTTTTTTCTTTTCAGTAACTGACATGCTGGACTTCCATCTCCATAATTTCACTTATTTATTTATTTTGAATAACAGTTAATTAAAGCTTAAATCAAGTGATTCTTCATGTATCACTGAAGGGGTCTACATAGTGCCCAGAAAGAAATGGACTAAGATGGGTTGGAGAGGCTGAAGGGAGAGTACTCAATGTGTGATAGGAGTTATTGGAAGTTATGTTTTTTTCTTAGCAAACTGTAAGAGCAGTCAAAGGTGACTCATACTAATGCAAGCTAGCCCATGGCAGTACAAAAACCTTCAATAATCTCTACTGTCTGCTCCCTGGTTGGCACATTGTGCCTTCTGGCTGTGGGCATACTGTGCCATGATGACATCCAGTAAGGCACACAGGGGATAATCCTGTCATTTTCATTCAGGCAAATTGAAATGTATTTTTCTCCAAGACTATAGTATCCAGACCAATGAAGCTAAGTGCAGTAACTAGGTAGGCAATCCTTGACTGAGATCACATGGATTGGTGATCCTTGCCAACATCAGGAGGTTTGTCCTAAGTTCATTGCTCTGAAATTGATTATTTGACTTCTCAACAGGGAATTAGGATCCTGGGCACTTCAATCCACCACCGCCTAGCATATCCTCAAAAAGTTGATCCTTGTATCTAATTACAGAAATGGTTTTAGATTCAAATTCTAGCATTTTTCTCAATGTGCCAAAATTATCCAATTTACAACATGAATTCCACAAAGTAAGAGCAATTAAAAAAGTATAGAGAAAATAATGAAAACCCAGTAACATCTTTACTAATGCAGTCATTTAGGAGACTAATATTAGGATATAAACGATTTCTTTACAAAAATCCTAAATAGTCATTTTGCAACTCATCTCTACTTATCAGACACCAAGAACGGATCAGCTATCTCTTTGCTATCAACACTCTTCTTGTCACAAACTCAAATCTGCTGGTACTGTCATCACAACTAATACTGTGAGCAGCCAAGTGTTACAATGGATAAAATACCACATCTGGAGTCTGGAAGACCTGAATTCAAATTCAGCCACAGATACTAGTTGTGTGATCCTGGAGGAATCACTTAACTAATGTTTGCTTGTTGCCTCATCTGTAAAATGGGGATAATAATAATACCTACCTCAGGGGTTATTATGAAGATCAAATGAGATAATAATTACAAAGCGCTCAGAACAATGCCAGGTAAAAAAAGGAAGTACCACATAAATGTTAGTTATTATTATAGACATGGTCCTAGCTGCCAGAATTTGCAAATCTTCCAGAACTTTCCCATGTTCACAAAGTTAATGCTAGAGGAAAAGAAAAACAAAAAGAGGCAGCGGCAAGGCTGCCAAAGACTTCTAGTACAAGCCCTGACTAGAGGAATCCACACTCCAAGTGAGCGGAATCCTTGTAAAGCTACATCTGGGGCATGTAAGGACAGCACCTTCCTCTAACCCAGATTAGAGTCTCATTTTGTCTCCTTAGTAGCTGCCTCCAAAAGATCTTTCACTACTATAAATTAAGCAAGGAACAGAAAGGATCACAGGAGATAACATGAAAAACTTTACTTACATAAAACTGAAAAGTAACTGGAGAAAAAAAATTCTTTATAACAGTTTCTCTGAAAAAGGTCTAATTTTCTCCCCACTTATTAGTGTTTTATTTTTTCCAATTACATGTAAAGATAGTTTTTCACATCAATAAGATTTTGAGTTGCAAATATTTTTCTTCCTTCCTTCCTCCCCTCTCCAAAACAACAGAGATATTATACATATTCAGTCATATTAAACATATTTCCATATTAGTCATGCTATGAAACAACAAAAGGGAAAAACCACAGGAAAGAAAAAAAAAAAAAAGTGAAAATAACATGCTTCCCATCTGTACTCAGACTCCATAGTTCATAAAGATCTAATTTCCAAGACATATAGGAACTAATTCAAATTTGTAAGAATAAACCATTCCTTAATCTAAAAATGGTCAAAGGCATATATACATATATTGTATTTAATTTATACTTTAACATATTTGACATGTATTGGTCAACCTGCTATCTGGGGGAGCAGGTGGGGGGGGGAAGGAGGGAAAAATTGGAACAAAATGTTTTGCAATTGTCAATGCTGAAAAATTACCCATGCATATATCTTGTAAATAAAAAGCTATAATAAAAAAAATAGAACAAGTAATCTCAAAATAAAAATTAAAATGGTCAAAGGATATGAAGAGGCAATTTTCAAAGAAAAAAATTATTAATAACCATGTGAAAAAAAATAAAATGTAATACCATGAAAAAAAATAAGCATGTGAATGGATGCTACAAATTAATGAGGCCCTGGGTTACTGTGTGGGATTGGCAGAGACCCTAAAGTATTGAGATTACTCCCTGAGCAAGCAGGGAAGGATGCTGTGCAATCCTATAGTCCCATTCTCTGTGGAGGTCATGGGTAGCCTCATCTTGCTATGTCCAATGAGAAAGCCAAGTTATGTCAAACCTCTGAGGTTAAATGTCCCCATAAATCTGTCTATGTTTCATTTTTGCTAAATCCCTTTTAGGATTATACCTCACCTAGGCACTCTGCCTGGTATCTTTCTCCTCCCTCTCTCCCCCGACCATGGTTTATGCTGTCTTTCTCCTTATTGCCAACTAATTATTTTAGGATGCTAAACTCCTTTATGGATTTAGCTTGTCATTTAAGGGTATTACTCCCATCTCTTTTCCTTTCTCTCAATCAATTGTGAGTTTCACTAGAAACTTGTCTTTTCCATTGTTCTAACTGTATGTTCTCCCAACTCTATTTCATATTTACACTCTTGGCACCTATTATACTCTTCATTTTGTCTGTAACTTCTTCTCCTAAATAAACCTACCTTTTGCCAAAAAAAATGGCTATTGTGGCTAAGTGAAAAGAGCAGAACCAGGAGATCATTATACATGGCAACAAAACTATACGATGATCAGTTCTGATGGACGTGGCTATCTTCAGCAATGAGAGGCTTCAAAGCAGTTCCAGATGTTCAGTGATGAAGAGAGCCATCTACACTCAGAGAGAGAACTATGGGAACTGAGTATGCCACAACATAGCATTTTCATGCTTTCTGTTGATGTTTGCTTGCATTTTGTTTTCCTTCTCAGGGTTTTTTTTTTTTTTTTCTTTCTAGATCCGATTTTTCTTGTGCAGCAAGATAACTATAAATATGTATACATATATTGGATTTAACATAATTTAACATATTTAACATGTATTGCACTACCTGCCATCTAGGGGAAAGGGTGGAGGGAAGGGGAAAATTTGGAATGGAAGGTTTTACAAGAGCCAATGTTGAAAAATTACCCATGTATATGTTTTGTAAATAAAAAGCTATAATAAAAAAAGAGAGAGGGAGAATGGCCATTGTGAATTCTTCATATGACCTAAGCCCAACATTGGAACCTACATCAATCTCAATATTTGTTGTGAAACTCCAAACACATCATTTGGAACTAAGAATTGCTACCCTGAACACATCACACATTACTAATGGAGAAAACCAAATTAAAGCATCTCTGAGATTCTCCTTCACAACACCATTAGTTTGTCTGATGACAAAGAAAAGAAAAATGACCATTGTTGGAATGAAGGTATATCAACGTACTATTGGTGTGACAGTGAAAGGATGCAGTCATTCTGGAAAGCAATTTGGCATTAAATTCAAAAAGTTACTAAACCATGCATACCCTTTGACCCAGTAATATTCCAGATAGCAAAGAAAGAAGGAAAGTAACCATAAAAATATTCATAGTATCACTTTTTTCTGTAGCAAAAAACTGAAAAATAAAGAGGTATTCATTATCAAATGGGAAATGGCTGAATAAATTATGCTATATGAATACAATGGAATATTATATTACAATAAGAAATAATGACCAGAAAAACCTGATGACTTGAATAAATTGATGTAGAATGAAGTAAAAAAAAAAAAGGAAAATAATCTTAAGAGCTAATATTATATGTATATGTATTATATATATAATATATAGAACATTATATATAGTATTTACTATAGTATTATTTAAAATGCTAAACAATTGTGCTAAGATACAATTATTATCTCATTTGTTTCTCACAACAACCTCTGAGGTAGATGCAGATATTTTCCCCATTTTACAGATGAGAAAACTGAGTCAAACAGAGATTAACTCATTTGCCTAGGATCACACAACTAGTATCTGTGGCTGGATTTGAACTCAGGTTTTCTTGATTCCAGTCCTGGTACTATATCCACTATGTAATTTAAAACTGCAATTTTATACAGAAAAATAATTTTGAACAACTCACAAATTCTATGCAGTGACCAACCATGACTCCATAGGACTATAGTTAAAGTATTTTATCACTTGAGAAAGAGGTGTAGACTAGAAATGCATAATGAACCATACATTTTTGGATTGTGGCCAATGTGGAGATTTTTTTTTTTTTTTGCCTGAATATGCTATTTGTTATAATGGAGGAGGTTTTAATTTTTTAAAGGGGGTGGTGAGGAGAGAGAGAACCATGGAAGCGTGCAGAGATAGTAATAGCAATGACATAAAAAAAGAAAAAGAAATTTTTAAAGTTAATTTTTTTTTAATTAAAGGAGCATTAGTAATGCATTTTTAAATGAACAAAAGAGAAAAGAGGAGGTTCAAAAGGAAACATAAACAAGCTAAATAGCTTTGGAAATAACATGCTGAATTTGTTATATACTTTTAAAAACAAACTATAAGTAATGGAGGTGCATGTTTCCAAATACAGTTCTGTTTTTCTGATCTGTGCACATGAAAATATTCTTTGTTGATGTTTGAGTTCAGAATAAAACAATTATAAAAAATAATTTTAAATCCTTTTTTCCAAACCCTCCCCTTAGTTATTCTAATTTTAGACAAAATTCTGAGAAGATTGGTTATCTGTTGTTCTTCATTTGTGTCTGACTCTTCATGACTCCATTTGGGGTTTTATTGGCAAAGATATTGAAGTGGTTTGTCATTTCATTCTCCAGCTCATTTTACAGATGAGGAAACTGAAGTAAACAGGGTTAAATGACTTGCTGGGGGTCACTCAAGTAGTAAGTGTCTAAGATCAAATTTGAACTCAGGCCTTCCAAACTTCACACCCAGTGCTATATCCATTGTGCTACCTACCTGCCTCAGTTATATGATTTTCCATCCAACAAAGGGATGGAGAAGTCATTAAAGTAAACCCACTGAGAGCAGCAAAAAATGAAAAAAGCGTAACATTGAAAGAAGAGAGAAAATACATCAGAGTAGACTCACTAGTTTGGAAAGCACAGCAGTTTTGAATCAATTAGCCCAAATGCAAATAGTTCAAACCATTTCAATAGCCTCTAAGAACTGTATTCTGGCACACACAAGACAATAACTGAGTATCATATTGGTAAACCTAGTTCATAATAAGAACAATAAATTATGGTCAGTACTAACTATTTAAAAAGGTAAGGAAATTTGCAATACAATAAAGGAAATTCTACATCAAAAAGGCTATTTTTTTTTTTAATTGCCTCAAGAGGTTAAGCCTTATTTATCTGGAAAATTCATTGGGCTTGAAAAGTTCCTTTTCTGATGATGATAGATAAACAAGCCACCCTAGTACTCTTTCTGAATATAGGCATTATTACATCCTGATTAATTTTCTGCATTTAATTGTAGCCTTAGGTTCACATGTAATTTTTAATTAATACTTAAGGTAAAAGCCATAAATGGGACTTATATTTATTAGTATTCTCTCCACAGATGTCAGAAAATTAGGCTCTATTCATTAAGTGAACAGTATAATTTCACTATAATCATTGTTCTACCTCAGATCATTTTGGGATTGCAGATTTATAGCTAGAAGGAACCTCAAAAGAAATTCAGTCCAACTCCTTTGATTTACATGGGGAAAAAACCCTAAAATCCAGAGAATCAAAAAGTAAGTATTCATGGATGCATAGAAATTGAGAAAAACAACTGAGTTTCAAGCCCTAGTTTTCTGAGTCCACATCCAGCTACATTTCCTCTATGCCACACTTTTTTTTTTTTTTAATAAAAGCTTTTTATCTTTCAAAATATATGCAAAGATATTTTTCAACATTCACCCTTGCAAAATTTTGTGTTCCAAATTTTTCTCCCTCCCTCCTCACCTCATCCCTCCCCTAGACAGCAAGGAATCCAATAAGGTTAAACATGTACAATTCTTCTAAACATATTTCTATATTTATCACATTGCACAAGAAAAATCAGATTAAAAAGAAAAAAAAGGAGAAAAAAAAAAACAAGCAAGGAAACAATAATGAAAAAAGTGAAAATATTCTGTTTTGATCCACATTCAGTCCCCAAAGTCCTCTTTCTATGAAAAAGGTTCTCTTCATAATAAGTCTATTGGAATTGGCCTGAATATCTCATTGTTGAAAAGCACCAAGTCCATCACAGTTGATCATCACATAATCTTGTTGTTACTGTGTACTATGTTCACTTGGTATTACTCACTTCACTCAGCATCAGTTCATGTACATTTTTTCAGGCTTTTCTGAAATCATCCTGCTAGTCATTTCTTACAGAACAATAATATTCATATACCACAATTTATTCAGCCATTCCCCAGCTGATGGGCATCCACTCCATTTTCAGCTTCTGGCCACTTCAAAGAGGGCTGCCACAAACATTTTTGGACATATGGGTCCCTTTCCCTCCTTTATGATCTCTTTGGGATATAAGCCCAGTAGTAACACTGCTGGACCAAAAGGGATGCATAGTTTGATACCTTCCGGGCATAGTTTCAAATTCTATGACATATTTATAAGAAAGACCTAGTTGAGAGAGGGCACTTCCTATTGTCCATTGAAGTTAATAATGACTTGTCTCTAAACAAGTCATTTCCCTCATGACACTGTTCTGGGACAAAAAACAAAGTGAAAAATGGGCACACCTTATCATTAGTGTCAGGCATGTCACCAATTTAGCTCATTCTTCAGTTTAAACACAATCAACTGACATTTAAATCTTATTAGAGTAAATATGTTGGCACAAATGGCTTAAAAGCCAAGTTTGCCTCTTCAAAATACTGCCAATAAATCCATTTACATGGGGAGTAACCTGGTGACACACAGACTTTGGCGTCCTTGGCTTCCCTCTCCAAGTTGTTGGCAATTAAAACATAAAAGAGCATTTAAGTCAGCAAGGCAGAGGGACTCAGCCTTTCCCTCATTTCTCCCCTTCTGTCTCCCATTCCCTGCTCTTCTCTCCTTCCTCCTTCCTCCTTGTCAAACTGTCAGCCAATGAAAATACCATTTAATAAACACAAAGCTACAATATGTACCCTTTCCCTGGGGATCCCAAGCTATGGCTCACCTTCCAATGAGGAGAAGCATGCAAAATTCAGCACATACTGGGGGCCAAATTGGTTTAGTCATGTTCCCAATGGCATCCTCTAGGTTTGATAGCTGCCATTCAAAAATTGCTTTCAAGTAGGAAAGTATTTGAATCCATTATCTCTTTTGAGCCACACAAGGACCTGTGAGTTAGGTATTATAAGGTTGCCTTAACCCCAGGTTATTAAATTGAGGTTTGAAATGAAATGGGGCAGCTAGGTGGCCCAGTGGATAAAATACCCAGCCCAGAGTCAGTCTTTCTCATTCAAATCTGGCCACAGACACTAGCTATGTGACCCTGGGCAAGTCACTTCACCAGGTATACCTCAGTTTCTTCATCTGTAAAATAAGCTGAAGAAGGAAATGACAAACCATTCTAGTATCTTTGCCAAGAAAACCCCACGTGGGGTCACAAAGAGTTGGGCACAACTGACTAATAAAAAAGTACCTACTATGTGCCAGAAACTGTGCTAAGTGGAAGACTTCATCATCAATACTTTGGTGACAAAGTGACCAAGCAGGACTTAGGAACAAGGACTCACAAAACTTTAAACTTATATATATCTTGCTAAGAACTTGTGATTCTCAGTAAGAGCTTTCTGTTAGGATATCTCACTTCACCACTTCAGGAAAAAGGGTTCAGACTTAGTGACTCTGGAAGGATGAACTCGGATCTGGATAAAGTCCCAATCAAAATATCAAGCAAAAAGAAACCTAGATCTGTGCCTTAAGAAATGACAAAAGGAAAAGTTTTGGAGAAATGGGAAAACTGATGTTGAGTGAAGTGAGAAGAATCATGAAAATAATTAAAATATAACAATATAATTGTAAACAACATTGGAAGACTTACAAATTTGGGTCAAAACGATGTCATGATTACAGAGGACTGATGATGAAATATACTCTAACTTCTTAATAAGGAAATGATGGATTAAATATATAGAATGAGACACACATTTAAAAAAAAATTCTCAGCAGTATTTTTCCCCAAATACACATAAAGATAAATTTCAATTCACTTTTGTAAGACTTTGTGTTCCAAAATTTTTCTTCCTCCTCCCTTATTTCCCCCCTCCCAAGACAGCAAGCAATCTGATAATAGGTTAAACATGTGCAATCCTTTTAAAAGTATTTCCACATTTGTCATGCTGTCCAAAAAAATTAAAAATAAAAAATAAAAATTCAGATCAAAAGAGAAAAAAAACCCATGATAAAGAAAAAGCAGACAAACAAAAGGTGAAAATACCACACTTCATTCCACAGTCTCCTTAGTTCTCTCTCTCTGGATGAAGATAACATTTTCCATCCCAAGTCTATTGAAATTGAGACACATTTTTAGACAAAGCCAACATGGGGATTTGCTTTGTTTGATTATGTACATTTATTATGAAAATTTCTTTTTTTTCTTTCTCTATCTCTGTATTTTAAGTTGGAAGTATCAAGAGACAGAAAATATCTTTTTTTTTTTTTTTTTATAAAGAAAATAATTAAAAGAAGGAAACAGGATCAGGAATACTGGAAATCAGACACAAGTGACCAAAACAAAATAGGAACATAGAATGAAAATTTGGTTTTACTTAAATTGAGGTCAGGAACACTAGAGCTTAGGGTAAGGCATGTCACAGAATTCTATGGAGGTTAAACAAGACATGAGGCCCCAGGGGACCCAAATTCTGAGAAGTGCTTTGGGTCTGCTTACTGCAAAATTGTAATATTTGCAAAAGGCCTGGGATAGAAAACCTGTATGAACTGATATCAAGTAAAGTAAGCATAACAAGGAAAAACATTTTATACAACAACACTGGATAAATAAATAGAGGTACTTAAGTAATACAATGATTTAATTTCTGGCCCTGGAGTCAAGAAGACTGATCTTCTTAAATTTAAATCTGGCCCCAGATAATTCCTATTTGGGTGACCCTAAGCAAGTCACTTAACCCTGTTTGCCTCAGTTTCTCATCTGTTAAATGAGCTGGAGAAGGATCCAGTATCTTTATCAAGCAAACCTTAAATGGAGTCATAAAGAATGGGACATGACTGAAAAATAATTCAGCAACAATAGAAACAAATAATAGAAAAAATGTAAGAACTTTGATCAATACTATGACCAGCCATGATTCCATAGGGTTACCTACATCCTACCTACCTCCTAATGGAAAGTACACAGATAAATGTATATTTTGTGAACATGGGCAAGGCTATTTTTTTTTTTTTTTTTTTTTTTGCTTCAGTATCAAGCAAAAACTTTTTGTTTTTTCTGCAATGGTGACAAAAAAATAGATTTTTGTTCATTGAAAAAAGTAAATGTGATTAAGAAAAAAAAATTTTAATACCTCAGATCCCCTTACCCTTCTAAGATAAGCTGTTGGCATTTGGCCCCCAAGCCTGTAGTTCTAGACAGGAACTTTAGGTCTGGCAGAGGAGGACAATTGTGTTGTTGGCAAAGAAAGGAATGAAAGATATCCTTTTAAAATACACATCCTATCAGGGGTTTGTAAATCATCCATAAACACTATAGTTAGATGTAAGAATTCTGAGGCTCTGTATCTGTCCCTGGAGATCTAGAACAGGCCTGACACAGAATGGAAAAAAAGCCCAGAATCAAAAGATATTTATTTACAATGGCTAGTGGTTCCACACTAGCTCCTTATCTATTGTGGTAGCTGCTTCTCACCACAGCCTGATACCATCAGCAACTCCCCTAAAAATGTCAACTACTTTCCTTCTTTGGCTGGGAGGAACAGTTTAGACAGAAACCAGATTAGGATATCAAAGTGTCCCAGTCCCCAGAAAGTTGACTTAAAAACATCCTACAGATAGGGAGAAAGAAAGACTGCTTTTTATTGAAGAAAATTTCCCCAACCACCACCACCTACTTACCCTGTCCTAGTGAACAAGGAATCCCAAGAGAGATCTAGGAAGTGTCATGTGCCATGCTTTTTCCTCATCACCTCAACCTCTACCTGCTCTCAGACATGTCCCAGGACCTGAAAAATCCAGGAAGCGCTCCCAGGGCACCAGCTTTGCTTCCAGCCCAGCCTCCATAGACATCAATTCTTCAAGGGGAGCAATCCTAATGGAAAGGACTTAAATCCCCTGATGGACAAGTTCTTCCAAGAGTCTCAGGACTCTCCTCCCAGTGCTACTAAGTTGCTCCCCACACAACCATTATTTGACCAGATAACTGCAACCCCTACTTCCTAGGCAGCTACCACTAATGAGGACCTAGAAAAAAAATTCTCAACATTAAGCTCTTGGGATTGGCAAATGATTCAATATCAGAAATGGATATGATTTTATCCTTGGAGATAATTAAACATTTATTTTGCCACTACATTCAAAAAATATCTTATACCTTTCCATCTGACTGACTTCTTTTCATCTAAAACCACCAAGATGTGTTTACTCCTCCATAAGAACTCAAACTATCTGTACTTTTCTATTTCTATCCACAGAATTTAGCATAGTGGTTTGTGCTTAGTATTTGCTTAATAATTTTTTAACTCTAAATCACTATTGATTTGAAAAATGCAAATTCAGACAACTCTGAAGTACATTTACTGCACACCTCTCAGATTGGTTAAGATGACAGGAAAAGATAATGATAAATGTTGCAGGAGATGTGGGAAAACTGGGACACTGATACATTACTGGAGGAGTTGAGAACTGATCAACAATTTTGGAGAGCAATTTGGAATTATGCCCAAAGAGCTATCAAACTGTGCATATCTTTTGATCCAATAGTGTCTCTACTGTCCTGTATCTCAAAGAGATCATAAAAAAGGGGAAAGACAAATGTGCAAAAATGTTTGTAGCAGCCCTTTTTGTAGGCAAAGAACTGGAAACTGAGTGTTTGCCCATCAGTGGGAGAATGGCTGAATAAATTATGGTGTATGAATGTAATGAAATACTATTGTTCTATAAAAAATGAACGGTCTTGAAAGGTTTATATGAACTGATGCTAAGTGAAGTATATAGAATCAAGAGAACACAGTACACAGCAACAAGATTATGTGATGATCAACTGTAATAGACTTGGAGCAATGAGGTGATTCAGGCCAATTCCAATAGACTTTTAATGGAGAGAACCATTTTCATTTTGAAAGGATTATGGGGACTCAATGTGGATCAAAACATAGTATTTTTTCCTTTTTTATTGTCATTTGCTTGTTTTTTTTTCTTTCTCATTTTTTTCCTTTCTGATCTGATTTTTCTTGTGCAGCATGATAAATGTGGAAATATGTTATTTAGATGGATAGCACATGTTTAACATGAATTATTTGCTGTCTAGTAGAGGGAGGAAGGGGGAAGAGAAAGAGAAAATTTCAGAACAGGTTTTGCAAGGGGGATTATTAAAAATTATTTTTGCTTATAACTTGAAAATAAAAAGCTACTATCAAAAAGATTTTAAAAGAAAAAAATTTTTGTATTGGCTTTGCCTACCCATGATTATTTAGATCTGACTTTATTTGTATAAAAATGTCATGTTCAAATGAAAAAAAAATGCTCTTTAATTCATTTATTCACATCCTACAAGTCACAATAAATTCCCGGAAAGCAAATGAATAGGCAATGAATTTGAAAGTTGTCTTTAGTTAGGAAAAATATAATCAGTGGTAATAATGCATGCTGGATTTTTCAGGATAGCTTCAATTTCAAGAAAGAATAGTCTTAAAGGGTTAGTATGTAATATTAGAAAGGGCACCAGACTTATACTCAAAGAAAGCTACTTGGATTCAAATCCCATCTAGGGATTTGACAAATACTTAACTTTTCTTGGCCTCAATTTTCTTATCTGTAAAATGAGGATAATAATAATGTCTGTCCCACAATTGTTTCAGGATTAGGCTGGATAAAGTATAGAAATCACTCTTTGAACTTTAAAGCCTTGTGACCCTATTAATAGAGGGCATTAATTAATGAATTAATGAATTAATGAAATTGGATTAATGAAAACTTAAATTTAAGTCTGGCCACAGATTTGTGATCCATGGCAAATCACCTAACCCTATTTGCCTCAGTTTCCTCATTTGTAAAATTAGCTGGAGAAGAAAATGGCAAACTACTCCAGTATCTTTTCCAAGAAAACCTCAAAAGGGGGTCATGAAAAATCAGATACGACTGAAAAATGACTAAAACAAGAAGTATATATGTAAATTATATTTCCTTGTAATCAGGATGTGGAAAACATATATCCCCAAAGAGACTCCAGTTCCAATTTGAGCTTTGGAAGATATAGTTACTGTAAAACAACCAAAATCTAAAGGATGAAGTCCAGCCACACTGTACTATTTTGGATACATTATAAAATTGTTTTTCCTGTCATCAATTTCTTTTATTTATTTATTTTAGACAATCAGTTAACTTTAATTTAACTCTAAATGTGAGACACTTGTCCAATGACCAATAAGTGGGCATACTGCTGGAAGAGCTGAATCATATCCATTTTATTTATTTTTTTTTTTTTTGGTTGAGGCAATTGGGGCTAAGTGACTTGCCCAGGGTCATACAGCTAAGAAGTGTTAAGTGTCTGAGGTGGATTTGAACTCAGCTCCTCCTAACTTCAGCTCTGGTGTTCTATCCACTGCGCCACCTAGTTGCCCCTCATGTCAATTTTGATATTCTTTCCATAAACAAAAAACATAACTGGAAGGATTACTCACAAGTATTCTTGAAGAAACTAAAAAAGGAATTGACAGGATAGGTTTTATCTCATATCCACAGACAACAAAAAGCAGGATGTCATGGGCTGTTTAGTTATAATGTATTATAAAGTTAATTTCATTAGTTTTATTAACTGGTATTTTCTTATTGAAATATTTTTTTTAAAGATCAAATATCTTACTGACCAGCTGAAATTAACACCATTGAAAATATCAAAAGAATAATAAATATAAAGCAATATATATATATATATATATATATATATATATGTATGTATACATAAAGCAATTTGCAAACCTTAAAGTGTGATTCATTCATTCTACAAGTTATTGTTAAGTATTTGGGAGCTAGTCTGGCATGCAGCTATAATGTCATCTACTTTTCAAGGTATTTACCTTTCTTTGGGTAAAATGAAATACACACAGATAAACCAATTGGAGGAAGAGGTAGTCCAAGATCAAGTTGGTATAGAACAACAGATTGAGGGAAGCCTAGAAAGGAGTAAGGGTATGAGCCACCTGGAAATGAGGAGAGGCCTTTAGGGACAGCCTGAAGCAATTTACAGCTGGAATGTACTGGAATGTAATATACCAGGAAGAGCTAGAATGCCAGTTGGACTGGAATGTAGAGTTTATGATAGAGTGATGTGCAAATAAGCTTAGAAAGAAATTGTGTTAGGCTTTAATCGCCAAACCAAGGAGTTTGTATTTTAAACTTCTTGAACTGTATTTCAATTCACTGGAACTTCTTTAGCAAAGAAGCATGCTCAGTGCTATGCTTTAAAAATATCACTTTGGGGGTTGCCTAGAAGATAGCTTAGGGATTGGAGGCAGGAAACTTTGATTTAGAGGTTAGGGCAGTAGCCCAGGCAGGAAACACTGGGGACTTAAACTTAGATGATGTCCATGATGTGTTCAACTGTGATAAAAGATAGCCTACTTCAATTTCATAAAAGAATCAATCTGGGAGGGGAGACCCAAAACAGAACAGGGCCAAAACAGAAACAACTGCTTACCCTGGATCAGCCATCAAAACCCAAAGAATAAATAAGATTTAGGTTGGGACTTCTTACTGACCAATCAGTGAGAGCCAGAGTGATTTGGGTTTAAAGACATATTCTAGTAGCTGCATTTGAATCACAAGGAGCTTTAAGACAACCTTTTTTTTCAGAGCTATATTTCAAGAAAACACAAAAGAAAATATGAGGCAAGAGGAAAGGAAACTGTTGTATGATATAGAGTCTTTAAAACTTGGCCACTGATTGGATGTGAGCACTAGGAGAAGAGAAAAATCAAGGATGATTTCATCTAGATAAATGAAGGATAGAGGTACTCTCGATGAAAATAAGAATGTTCAAACTAGAGAAAATTAGGTGGAGGGAGGGAAAAGATAATTCTTTTTAATAAAAAAAAATGTACAATATTATCTCAATGAGTGATTTGCTCGGAATTTGCACAGAGAAATGGGAATTAGAGGACAAAAAAGTAGGAGTTTGCTTTCTGTAGAATACAGAAATTCCATTTAACCATTTTACTCAAGCAGAGATAGTTTTCTTCTTAAATACCTAGGAAGGAAGTGAATCAGGTTAGGATTCCTGGTCAGTAACTACTTGCTGACTGAATTCATATACAATGCCAATTCCTTCATGCCAAGATGCTAGGGGAGTGATAGAAGATGCCCTGAATATCAAGCAAGAACTTGACTCCAGGTCAGGTTTGGTATGTGAGATCCTCTCCTGGACAAGTAGGCTAGGGTGAGGTCCTGGCACTTTGTGTAACATACTGTCACTGCTGATTAATCAATTCTCACCACTCCCCTATAGTCCACATCACTTTAATTCTCTTTTAGGAACATCTCAGATTTTAAGGAAGAGGAAGTGTCTCTTTAATTCCATATAAATAAAATAGTAAATATTATCACAATTTGTGCCCTTCGTGTGAACAATTTTTTTTTTCAGACTTGTGATTCCAGTGAGAACTCCTTCCAAAAGAGGCTGAAGTGAAACTCATACTTTGTAATACTAGAGTCTTCCGGGACACAGATAAGTGACTTTCCCAGAGTCATACAGCTAGTGTGTATAAGAGGCAGTACTAATACCTAGGTCTCCTAACTCTGAGACAAAGTAACCTCTTACCTACTTGCTACTCTCCCCACAAAAGCTATTAGTGAATAGTAAGTATCATCCACTTTATTAAGCTAACAACTTCATGACAACAATTATCTAGTCTTATCAAAACTTTTTATCTCCTCCAGATACAGTTCATAGTAGATAAGCAAATAACAAAGTAGGTAAGTATTGAATCCAATAATCTCCCCATGGCCAACTTGGTTTTTTAGAATCTAGAGTTTAAAAAAATGAGCTCTTGGGGCAGTGGATAGAGTGGGACCATGGAGCTAAACTGATTTCAATCAGAACCTTCTGCCTCCCTCAGGGATCAATTCTTTAGTTTCTCGTGGTCCAAAACAATATTCAGGGTTTCATCACAGCCAGTTTTCTCAAGATTTATTCTTAATTGGATATTCAAACATACTTCTGGCAAAAATTCCAGGGACATATCTCTTATGCTTGAAAAAGTTAGAAATTTAAAAAAAAAAAAATCCATCTTTTCCTTAATCATATAAGTCATTATTTGACCAGTTGGGTTTGTAAAGGAATCATTTGATGAATTTGAAATCAGACTTGAAGATGAAAATTCCCATTTTTTAACTAACAAAATAAGTCATAGAATTTCTTTTTCTTCTCCCCCCTCCTCTTTTTAAACTCCTCTTAGATTCTTCACATGTCTTTTTCTGTAATTCTCACCCCAGAGATCAGCAGCTTTGACTGGAATGAATGGGCAATCTATTCTTCTTTGATTTCCTATTGATTCCTTTGCATACCTTCCCAGCTCTGCCTGTTGACTAAATGATAGGAGTAAGAATGCTTGGGATTTCTGGTTCCTGAGTCACACTCTCATGACAGGATCTGAACCAACCTTAAATCTTAGAAAAACTACTCTGAGAAAAATTCCTGCCTATCTTTTTTCCTTCTAATCCCAATTTGCTTTTTTCATTTTTGAATTTTACAAAATGGTCTCTCTTGTGACCATTCTCTTTAATATAATTAACAAAAAAGAGGGAGGGGAAGGCAAAATATCATTGCTAAACTTTGGATTCCAAATTCTTTGGATTTGGAAATATTTGTTCTATCTCATGGGAAAAAAATGGCCTAGGAAGAGAGATCAGAAATGTTTTTCTTAAGTTGGCATAGACAATATTGCTGTTCTTCAGCTTCTTTGCTGTCCTGTTTGCTCCCTGGACAAGCTGTCTCTCAGACACTACACTACCATCACCATTAACTTGAGTTGTCTCGATTTACTTGATAGAGCTCAGGGCATGAAACAATTAACTAAGGGAACCAAGCAACAGACTAAATGCTCTTTTAGGACTGAGACTATTTTGGTTTTTGTCTTAACCAGGGTTTAGCATGGCATATAATAGGCACTGACCATGTTTGTTGATTTGGTTTAAATTGAAAAGAGTTAAGCTATTTTAAAAAGATTTTTTTTAAACTGATACCTTTTGTTTTTTACATCATCATTATATCCAAATATCTCCTACTTTTCTACTTTACTTATACCTTGTCATGATATATGTAATATTCCACAGTCCTCACTTCTACAAAGAAGAAAGAAAGGTAAATTTTTGTCAGGAGTTAAATCATGTAGTCATAGTTTCCTATACACTATAGAAAGGAGCAACACAATTAGTGACACTATTTTTTTCACTTTCAGTTTTATTGATATTTTATTTTAATATTTTATATCCATTTACAGATCACTCCCATTTTATGATCAGTCTCTTATAACAAGCTAAAACAGTTAAATAAAACTAAATGAATTTATATGAAACTTCATTCAATATTTCATACTGGTATCATGCTCATGGTAGATATGTGGCATAGTGGATAGAGGAAAGACATAGGGGAATAAGGAAGACATCTTTTTGACTTCACATCTGGCCCTGGATATTTACCAGCTATGTGACTCTGGGCAATCCTGTTTATCTGTTTCTTCATCTGTCAAATGAATTAGAGAAGAAAATGGCAAACTACTGTAGTATCTTGCCAAGAAAACCCTAAATAGGGTCACAAAGAGTAACACCTGACTGAACAACATCATTCTCAGCTCTCTATTGTGTATATATATACACACTTTATACCTATATATATATATATATATATATATATATATATATAAAGAGCAGAAACCTAATTCTCTCCTTTTCTCCCAACCCATTAAAATTAAGAAAAGAAAAGAAATTATAATAAATATGTGATATTGGCACAGTCAAGCCAAACAAGAAGATTTCTTGCAGAAGATGATATTTGAGCTGTCTTAAAAGAAAAGGGAAAATGAGAGCAATATATTGTTTACAAGAAACACATTTAAAACATTTTTACAGTCAAAGGTTCTGATAAAGGACTCATTTCCAAAATATATAGAGAACTGACTCTAATTTATAAGAAATCAAGCCATTCTCTAATTGATAAATGGTCAAAGGATATGAACAGACAATTTTCAGATGATGAAATTAAAACTATTACTATTCATATGAAAGAGTGTTCCAAATCACTATTGATCAGAGAAATGCAAATTAAGACAACTCTGAGATACCACTATACAACTGTCAGATTGGCTAGAATGACAGGGAAAGATAATGCAGAATGTTGGAGGGGATGTGGGAAAACAGGGACACTGATACATTGTTGGTGGAATTGTGAATACATCCAGCCATTCTGGAGAGCAATTTGGAACTATGCCCAAAAAGTTATCAAACTGTGCATACCCTTTGATCCAGCAGTACTACTACTGGGCTTATACCCCAAAGAGATACTAAAAAAGGGAAAGGGACCTGTATGTGCCAAAATGTTTGTGGCAGCCCTGTTTGTAGTGGCCAGAAGCTGGAAAATGAATGGATGCCCATCAATTGGAGAATGGTTGAGTAAATTGTGGTATATGAATGTTATGGAATATTATTGTTCTGTAAGAAATGACCAGCAGGACGAATACAGAGAGGATTGGCGAGACTTACATGAACTGATGCTGAGCGAAATGAGCAGAACCAGGAAATCATTATATACCTCAACAGCGATATTGTATGAGGATATATTCTGATGGAAGTGGATTTCTTCAATAAAGAAAAGATCTAACTTAATTTCAATTGATCAAGGATGGACAGAAGCAGCTACACCCAAAGAAAGAACACTAGGAAATGAATGTAAACTGCTTGCATTTTTGTTCTTCTTCCCAGGTTATTTATACCTTCTAAATCCAATTCTCCCTGAGCAACAAGAAAACTGTTTGGTTCTGCACACATATATTGTATCCAAGATCTACTGTAATCTATTTAACATGTATAAGACTGCTTGCCATCTTGGGGAGAGGGTGGAGGGAGGGTGGGGAAAAATCGGAACAGAAGTGAGTGCAAGGGATAATGTTGTAAAAAATTACCCTGGCATGGGTTCTGTCAATAAAAAAAGTTATTTAATTAAAAAAAAAAATAAGAAACACATTTAAAGCAGAGTGATACTTACAGAGTCAAGGTAAAAGGCTGGAGCACAATCTATTATGCTTCAGGTGAAATAAAAAAAGGAGGGTTAGCAATCCTGATCTCAGATCAAACAAAAGCAAAAAAATTTATCTAATTAAGAGAGATAAGGAAAGAAACTATATCTTGCTAAAGGGTACCATAGATAATGAAGCAATATCAATACTAAACATATATATACCAAGCGGTATAGCATCTAAATTCCTAAAGGAGAAGTTAAGAGAGCTTCAAGAAGAAAGAGACAGCAAAACTATAATAGTGGGAGGTCTCAAACTTGCATTTTCATAACTAGATAAATGAAACCACAAAATAAAAAAGAAAGAAGTTAAAGAGGTAAATAGAATACTAGAAAAGTTAGGTATGATAGATCTTTGGAGAAAACTAAATGGAGACAAAAAGGAGTACACTTTCTTCTTAGCAGCTCATGGAACCTATAGAAAAATTGACCATATATTAGGACATAAAGACCTCAAAATCAATTGCAGAAAGTCAGAAATAGTAAATGCATTCTTTTCAGATCATGATGCAATAAAAACTACATTCAATAAAAAGCCAGGGGAAAATAGACCAAAAAGTAATTGGAAACTAAATAATCTCATCCTAAAGAATGAATGGGTGAAACAGCAAATCATAGCCACAATTAATAATTTCACCCAAGAGAATGACAATAATGAGACAACATACCAAAATTTGTAGGATGCAGCCAAAAGTGGTAATAAGGGGAAATTTTTTTATCTCTAGAGCCTTACTTACATAAAATAACAAAAGAGAAGATCAATGAATTGGGCTTCCAACTAGAAAAAGAGCAAATTAAAACCCCCAATCAAATATTATACTTGAAATTCTAAAATTAAAGGAGAGATTCATAAAATTGAAAGAAAAAAAATCTATGGAATTAACAAATAAAACTAAGAATTGGTTTTACAAAAAAACCAACAAAATAGATAAACCTTTGGTAAATTTGATTAAAAATAGGATAGAGGAAAAGCAAATTGTTAGTCTTAAAAATGAAATGGAAGAACTTTCCACTAATAAAACAGAAATTAGAGCAATAATTAGGAGTTACTTTGTCCAATTTTATGTCAATAAATTTGATAACCTAAGTGAAATGGATGAATACCTAAAAAATATAGGCTTCCCACATTAATAGAGAAAGAAGTAAATTGCTTAAATAGTCCCATTTCAGAAAAAGAAATAAAACAAACTATCAATCAACTCCCTAAAGAAAAATCCCCAGGACCAGATGGATTTACATGTGAATTCTACCAAACATTTAAAGAACAATTAACCCTAGTATTATATAAACTATTTGAAAAAATAGGAAATGAAATAATCCTACCAAATTCCTTTATGACACAGACACAATACTAACACCTAATCAGGTAGAACGAAAATGGAGAAAGAAAATTATAGACCAATCTCCCTAATGAATATTGATGCAAAAATCTGAATAAAATATTAGCAAAGAGATTACAGAAAATCATCCCCAGGATAATACACCATCACCAAGTAGGATTTATATCAGGAATGCAGGGCTGGTTCAATATTAGGAAAACTATTAGCATAATTGACTATATCAATAACCAAATTAACAAAAACCATATAATCATCTCAATAGATGCAGAAAAAGCATTTGATAAAACCCAACACCCAATCATATTAAAAACACTAGAGAGTGTAGGAGTAAATGGACTTTTCCTTGAAATAGTTAGTAGCATCTATTTAAAACCATCAGTAAACATCATATACAATGGTGATAAACTGGAACCATTCCCAGTAAGCTCAGGAATGAAACAAAGTTGTCCATTATCATCATTACTATTCAATATTATATTAGAAATGTCAGCTTCAGCAATAAGAGATGAAAAAGAGATTAAAGAAATTAGAGTAGTTAATGAGGAAATCAAATTATCACTCTTTGCAGATGATATGATGATATACTTAAAGAACCCCAGAGAATCTATTAAAAAACTCTTAGAAATAATCCACAACTTTAGCAAAGTTACAGGATACAAAACAAATCCACATAAATCATCAGCATTTTTATACATCACTAGCAAAATCCAACAGCAAGAGATACGAAGAGAAATTTCATTTAAAATAATTGCCAATAATATAAAATATTTGGGGACCTATCTACCAAGGGAAAGTCAAGAAATGAGCAAAACTACAAAACACTTTCCACACAAATAAAGTCACATCTAAAAAAAATTGGAAAAATATTAAGTGCTCTTGGATAGGTCCAGTGAATATAATAAAGATGACAATACAACCTAAACTAATCTATTTATTTAGTGCTATACCAATCAGATTCCCAAAAAACTATTTTAATGACCTAGAAAAAAAATAGCAAAAAAATTAATCTGGAAGAACAAAAGGTCAAGACTTTCAAGGGAACTAATGAAAAAAAAAAATCAAATGAAGGTGGTCTAGCTGATCCAGATCTAAAACTATATTATAAAGCAGTAGTCACCAAAACCATTTGGTATTGGCTAAGAAATAGACTAGTTGATCAGTGGAATAGGTTAGGTTCACAGGACAAAATAGTTAATAACTATAGCAATCTAGTGTTTGACAAACCCAAAGACCCCAGATTTTGGGATAAGAACTCACTATTTGACAAAAACTGCTGGGAAAGTTTGAAACTATATGGCCAAAACTAGGCATTGAACCATACTTAATACCATATACCAAGATAAAGTCAAAATGGGTTCATGATCTAGACATAAAGAATGAGATTATAAATAAATTAGAAGAATATAGGATAGTTTACCTTTCAGACCTGTGGAGGAGGAAGGAATTTGTGACAAAGAAGAACTAGAGGTCATTATTGATCACAAAATAGAAAATTTTTATTATATTAAGTAAAAAAGGTTTTATACAAACAAAACTAATGCAGCTAAGATTAGAAAGGAAGTAAGAAAGTGGGAAAGCATTTTTACTTTCAAAGGTTCTGATAAAGGCCTCATTTCTAAAATATAAAGAGAATTGACTTAAATTTATAAGCAATCAAGCCATTCTCCAATTGATAAATGGTCAAAAGATATTAACAGACAATTTTCAGATGAAGAAATTGAAATTATTTCCAGTCATATGAAAAGGTGCTCCAAATCATTATTGATCAGAGAAATGAAAATTAAGACAACTCTGAGATACCACTACATACCTCTCAGAATAGCTAAGATGACAAGAAAAGATAATGATGAATATTGATAGGGTTGTGGGAAAACTGGGACACTTGTTGTTCCATTGTTGGTGGAATTGTGAATGAATCCAACCATTCAAGAGAACAATTTGGAACTATGCTCAAAAAGTTATCAAACTGTGCATACCCTTTGACCCAGCAGTATTACTTCTGTTTATATCCCAAAGAGATCTTAAAGAAGGGAAAGGGACCCACATATACAAAAATATTTGTGGCAGCCCTTTTTGTAGTGGCTAGAAATAGCTAGAAACTGGAAATTGAATGGATACCCATCAATTGGAGAATGGCTAAATAAATTGTAGTATATGACTGTTATGGGATGTTATTGTTCTTTAAGAAATGACCAGCAAGATGATTTCAGGAAGGCCTGGAGAGACTTACATGAATTGATGCTAAGTGAAATGAGCAGAAACAGGAGATCATTATACGTGGCAACAACAAGATTTTACAAGATCATCTCTGATGGATGAGGCTCTCTTCAATAATGAGATGATTCAAACCAGTTCCAAATTATTCAGTAATTAAGAAAATCAGCTACACCCAGAGAGAGAACTATGGGAAATGAATGTGGACCACAACATAGCATTTCCATTCTTTCTGTTATTGTTGCTTGCATTTGTGTTTTCCTTCTTAGATTTTTTTCTTTCTTTCCAGATCTGATTTTTCTTGTGCAGCAAGATAACTGTATAAATATGTATACATGTATTGGATTTAACATATACTCTAACATATTTAACATGTATTGGACTACCTGCCATCTAGGGGAGGGAGTAGGGGGAAGGAGGGAAAAAGTGGGAACACAAGGTTTTGCTAGGGTCAATGTTGAAAAATTACCCATGCATATGTTTTGTAAATAAAAGGCTATAATAATAATTAAAAATAACACCAAAGTTGGGGAGATAGTGGTGCCTTCCATAGTGAAATCAATGACAAAATGGAGAAGATTTTGGTGGGAAGGTAATGGGCTTTATTTTGGACATGTTAACTTTGAGATGGCTATAATTATGTGTTTGGGGTTTATTGATGAGATTGATGTTCAGGCATCAAATGTTGTGATTCAGTCATGTGACAAATTCACAATAACCATACTCTTTGTCAAAAGATAGGTTTATTAAGAAGACATTACAGTCAAAATGAAGAGATACAATAGACACCAGGCATGACAAATATACATATATATTTGGGAGAGCAATAGGGTTACCAAGGAAAGTAGTTTGAAAGAATCCATTGAAGGAATATCCCATGAGAATATGCCATTGGCTGGCAGGCTAAAACTATAAAGGGATTTAGCACCCTACAAGAGTTAGTTAACTGTAAGGAGAAAGACACCATGAGACATGGTGGTGATGGGGTAAGGAGAAAGATACCACAAGACAGAATAAGTGGCAGGTTTAACCCAAATGGGGTTCAGCAAAGATGGAGTGAACCATGGACAGATTTGGAAATTAAACTTTGGGGATTTGACATAACTTGGATTTCTGACTGGACACAGCAAGGTGACACTATCCATGACCTCCATAGAAGGTTGAACTGATCACCATCAGTGACCCTTACTGCTTGCCTCAGGGAGTAATCTTATCAGTACTTCACTCTTTCTCCATCAATCCCACCTAGTTGCTCAGACCTCATCTCAATAGAACATTCAGTTTGAAATGTCTAGCAGACAACTAGAGATGTTTGGAACTCAGCAGAGAAAGTAGAGCTAGGTAGAGATCTGAGAATCATCTGAATACAGATAATAATTGAATTTATAGAAACTAATGAGATCACCGAGTAAAGTAATAAATGGGGTGGAGAGAAGGGAGAAGATTGGGGGGAATCCACAGTCAGAGGGTACAATTTGGATGAAGATCTGGTAAAGGAAACTAGACTAAGAAAAGTAGGAGAAAAACCAGAAGAGAGCAGTGACATAAAAACCTACAGAGGAGATAGTATCTGGGAGAAAAGGGTAATTGACAGTGTCCAAAAATGGAGAGAAGTCATAAAGGATGATTGAGAAAAGACAATTAGATTTGGCAATTAAGAAGTTATTGATAATTTTGAAGAGAATAATGTCAGTTGAATCATGAGGTCAGAAACCAGACTGAAGAATTAATGATTGGAAAGGAAGTGGAAGTACTGAATGTAGATGACTTCCTCAGAGAGTTGTTATTAAAGGGAAGAGAGAAACAGGATAATAATGGGGATAGAAAGTTTTTTATTTTTTGTTTCTTGAGCATAAAGACATGGTTGCCTTTGTCAGAAGCAGAAAAACAGCCAGTAGACAGGGAAAGACAAAATATAAGAGAAGGAATAACAATGGAGGCAATTTGCTAAAGAAGACAAGAGGGAATAAGATCAAGGGTGCATGTAGAAGGGTTTGTTTTGACAATGAGAAAGACTACTTTTTTCAAACACATTTTTTTATTCAATTTTAACTTTTTTCAGTATGAATTTTTCTTCTTGACGTGTTGAAGGAGAACTAGTGCCTCTTGTGAGAGGCTTTGCTGAGCCCTTTTCAGGGGTGCTTATCTATCTTTGCTGTCTAGTATCACTCAGCTCTCACCTGTGGCTCTAAGAAGCTGTAGTCTACATCTTAGTAAAAACCATTTCATCAGGTTGTGGGTAACTAACAGGTCCCAAATCTATCAGTGAGTGAGGAAAATGTCTACCCCAAGCCTATGAAGACTTTTTTTTGGCATAATGGGCAGATATTCAAATAGCCATGGGAGAGGCTGAAGCAGGCACTGTGAAAAACTTAAAGATTGGTCATGGATGGAATAAATGAAGTTTCTTGGGAGACTGTGAGGTAAAGTAGAGCAGACCCTAGGCCTAAATTTCAGGAAGTCAAGTGAACATTATGAAGCAGATTCTGCACTGCCAGGTTAGTACTCCTCATGCCAAATAAGGAGGCCTTGTTCCCCATTGGTCAATAACTCCTTCCTTTCTGAAGAATTCAAACCATTTAATGAATTTAAAAATCAACTGGATAAGGGGGTGAACCCGCAGTTTTTTCAGCTATATAAACCAGCTTCTGCTTCTGTACTGTGCCACACACCTTGCTGAACTGCCCAGTAAGTATGCTGGATTGCTTCTTTCAGGAAACGAATAAAGACTTTCTGTTTGTATCCGGAGATCCCTCAGAGAAGTCAATTTGGGTAAGAGGGAAGAGGAGTCTAATACTCCATCCCACACCTTCAGACATCAAAGACAGCAAGGCCATCTACTGCATTTCAGGACTTTGTCTTGACTTTTGTCTTGCTACTTGTGAGAATTAGATGAGGATATAGTTTCCACAGAATTAAATAAAAAGCTCAAAATCAGATAAATAAAACCTAAAAACGAGGCTGATGTGGAACAAAGTAAAGGAAACTTATAAAGGGAAGTCATAATTTTTTTTCTTTTTTTTTTTTTTTACACCCAAATAAAGTGAAAGCTAATGGAAGATATAATCAGAGGTGGGGATTTACACCCATGTGCAAGAATTAGGTGCTTTCCATAGGCTGTGACTTCTGGGAGAAAAGGGAGGACCTTACTTTTTGGGACAGGGAATAAAAGACTATGCTTTTGAACTTCAGGAGTGGGCTTGCTAGTTTAGATACTCTCTCTTGAAAGAATTTAAAATAAAATTTTATTTATCAGTGAGTCAGTGGAATTTTTGGTAAGGTTCTTCTTGTCTGTTAAAGCACTGGATTTGCAAGACTGGAAGTGAAAGTGAGGCTAATGACTTTATACGACTTTGTCTCATTTAAATCCAATTTGTACATAAGTCAAGACATCACCCTTGATGTCATTGATCCTCTTGGGAAAATGAAGGACCAACACTAAGAACAACACCACTCTGAGGCTTCAGCTAGGCACTGGTGGGGAGCCATAATCTCATTAGTGTTTGCCCCAACCAGGATTTAGGATCCTATTTGCTAATCTAAGCGACATGCTCAGGTGATTTTTAGAAACATCTAAAAGCTAATACCTTGTCCCCCAATAGTATTGCAGAGACAACATGGCCCCAGAACCTTTCTTGACCTATAGATACAAAAGGCCAAGAAAGGCCCTTGGCATTTGTGTCTGAAGAGATAACTAAGGGAATGGTTCATGTTTTCCAGGCAGAATTTGAAAATTCAAGGATTATGGGAAATACTCCTCCTCTCTTGATGGAATATCTGAACATGGTCTCTCCTTGAGGAGGGATAATTTCCAGGCGCCAGAAGCATTGGGCCGGGCTCTTGACCCCACCCACTATCTTAACTGCTGAAAAGGATCGGGGTCTCTTTTGGGCTTGGCCCTTTGGGAGTGTACAATCTTGAGTCCTCCACACCTAACTTAAAGTGATTATTATTGCCACCACTTTTTACCTAGTAGGTGGTCTTTGAAGAAGAATTTTGTTAAAAGTACATTTCCTTTGATTACACAGCTTAGGTAGCCACCTGGACTAGGACTTTTGTTCACTGGAAGTTGGAAAGATTTAACTACAGCTATCACTATTAAACACAATTCTAAATTGTGAATGTGATCACTTTCTTCTTGAAGAAAGTGTCAGAGGAAATGAAGGTGTTATATTGTGGTTATATACTATGCTTTTATTAATAGCAATAGTTGGCTTTTATATACTGTTTCAAGTTTATAGAACCATTTACAAATATGGTCTTATTTGGTTTGCCTTCTCTGCACTAGTATACTGTATTGCATTTAATAGGTGCTTAATAAGTGATTATTAAATTGAATTGATCACCCTGAGCTTCTGTTTCCTCATTAATGAAGGCCTGAAATAGTTTTAATAAATGCATTCTAAGGGTCAAGAACTATGCCCAGTTTGTCTGTGAAGTGTAAAAAATAATGCTCCCATGATTCTAACAGTCAGACTTCAGGGGAGGGATGAACCTACAGGTAGAAAACCGTAACTTTATTTACACTAACATAGAAATGAAATTTAATTCATTTATGAGTATAAGGAACAAAAATTGAGATGGCCTTTATTAGGTTAAACTGCCAAAGGGGTCCTAGACATACACAAAACACTTGACTCCCAGCATTGTTTGAATGATTGGATAAGAGAGAGTAACACCATTAGTTAGATCTACTTCTTTTTACACATATGGAAACTGAAACATCTAAACTGAGAGACTAGGCCAAGGTCATACCACTATTAAGTGACATTGCCAGAAGCTGCTTTACAGTAACATAACTACTCACAATTCCAATGGTAGTGCATTGTAAATTGTCAAGTATTCAAAGACATTCTTTGCATTAAAAAAGCTTGTGGGGGGGCTTGGGTAAAATTCTTGGTACCAAGTTTCTATTTGCAAGTGAATTGCTTTGTTGTAGTGGTTAAGTGAGACTGAACTTAAATGCATTTAAATCCCCACTCTTATCTATAGTAGATTTTTTTTTAAGCAAACCACTTTTGAAGTACTCTTATAATTACTGTATTTTAGATAAAAATTATTGAAATTATTCCATATTTTTTCCATATTATCCTTTGATAGAACATCATTTTGTCACCTTATCTACAATTCATAGATTTTGAATTGCAAATACAACTATCCGGATCTTAGTTTGTGGATGATTCTGTCCTTCGAAGTCTTTCACAGTGTGGCCCCCACCTATCTTTCCATTCTTAATTCAGATTACAGTATTTTACTTTACAAATCCTCCAATCCAGTTCAGCCGGCTCTTTAGCTTTTCTCTTGACTGGTTGTTCCACCTTCCTCTTTCAGGCCTTTGCACAAGTGGCACACACCCCATGCCACCCCACCCCCCCTTTGCATGGGATATAGCCCCTTTTTGCTTCCTACAGGGAAGAATTCCTTGCTTCCTTCCCAGCACAAGAGGCTTTTCACACCTTCCCTCAAATATTAACCCACTGCCCACCTAGATCGCAAGACTAGCAGTTACCCCTCAATGGAATGTGTGCTCCTCGAGGACAGGGATTGCTTCTTTTTTTTTCTTCTGTCTTTGTATCCCTACAAGTGCCCAGAATAGTTCCCATGCACTTAGTAGGCAATTAGTAAATGTTCACAAAGGAAATGACCAACAAAAGTAGATTTAAGCTTTTTAATATTTGTTTCTGCTAGCATTTTTAAAGTACCTGATTATTTGCAATTCTTTGAGCTGGGAATAATACCAAGACTGAAACAAAACAATTCCTACAGTAAAGGGATTTATATTCTACTTGGGGGCTCCATATGTAAAAGATAATTAAATACAAAATATACTTAAAATTAAGGGCAGCTAACTAGTTTAAATAGACTTCAGATACTTACTAGTTATGTGATCCTGGGTAAGTCACTTAATCCTATCTGTCTCTGTTTACAAACCCTGTTTGTAATATGAACTGGAGTTCTTGGCAAACCACTCCCAGTCTCTTTGCTAAGAAAATCTCAAATAGGGCCACGAAGAGTTCGACATAACAGAACAATATAGCTCAAAACTCCCCCTGAGATTTCTTTCTACTTCTCTTGTATGTAAATTGTTTGGATGTGAATTCCCCTCATTAGGTTGAGAGTTACTTTGAGAATAAGGCTTATTTTTGCCTTTCTTCGAATCCCCTGCACTTCGCCCAGTAAGGCACACACAGTAAACGCTTAATTAATGCATGCTGACTTGAAAAGCTCAAATGAGAGATTTCCTTTGTATTAAGCTGTTTCAGGTCTCCAGAGCTTCCAAATATTTGTATATATATTCGCATATGTATGTATGCAGGAGTATAGATGACTTATAGACCTCACAGAAAATATAAAGTCAATGCGAAGAGATGGGGTGAAGTACTGCAGTTTATAGGGCGTCGTATATTGCGAGCTGAGTAAATAAAAATGGCAAGTTCTGCTTATACAGAATTAGACCTACGAAGTGATAATAGCTCACATTTCTATAGTCTAAGGTTTGTGAATCCCTTTACACAGATGATCCAACTTAGTGGAGCAGTTCCCACAGTACCCCAAATGATGATGCGCTTTTCTCAGGGAATTGAGGTTTTCGGTATCCGCTACTGAGCACTTTCTACAGTTTAGCCCAGTAAAGGGAGCTGAACAATAGCCGCCCAGACCTCAATAGTTTTTAACTCCCTCAGTCCTCGCACATCCCCTCAGAAGCTCCAAAGAAGGAGTTCAACCAACCCCCAATCGGAGGAAGGAACGAGACCCCTCACGCTCCACCCGCCGGGGCCAATCGAGTGCGGTAGGATTGAGTCACTCTCCCTGGAATTACTATGAGTTCGACCCGCCTCTCCACGTGGTTCCATTGAGAAGGCAACAAAGCCCCATTCGCTGTGTGTTTACAACAATCAACCGGGGGGGGGGGGGGGGGGGGGGTGGAAGAGTCCTATCAACTGGGAGGAGGTAGGAAGGAGACGTTTAAGAGTTCACGTCTCCGAACCCAGCCAGCTTCTCTAGTCGCTTTCTTTGCCTACCCCTACCTGCGGGAACATTTAGGGAAGGACGGGCGTGACTCTGGAGTTGAGAGGTGAGGAGGCTTCTTGTTTTGAACTTCCATATGGAGAGCTGCTGCTCAGCCCCCGCCCCTCTCTCCTCCCTCCCCTCTCCTCTGGGAGGGCTGGATAACTTGCTCGCTTGAGAGATTGACTAACTCGTGAGCAGAGGTGGAGAAGCCCAGGTGAGTTTAAATTAGGAAAGGATTGCTTTGGGGTCGCGAACAGCTCAGGAGCTAATCCTGCTCGAATCTCAGCTGCGCTAGGGGTTCCTTCTGCTCTGGGGTCCCAGGTTCTTGAGCTAGAGCTGTAAGAGTCGAGCTGGAGTTCAAGCCTCTCGTTCCCGGGGGAGCTGCCAGGTGTAAGTATTAAAGAGCTAGCCGTAGCCACGAGTTGCGGGCCGGAGATGCCACAAGTTCTCTCTCCCAAGACATTTGTGGTATTGTGGCCGACGCCTCTCTCTCGCTGTCTCTGCCTCTCTCGCTGTGTGTGTGCCCGTCTCCTTGTGTCGGTGTGTCTCCGAGCACCCGGACGTCATCTCTGTGTGTGATTATTAGCGTTTGGGGGCTTGATTCTACTGCATTGGGTATCTATTTACCGAAGTCTCGATCTGACCGGAGAGGGCAGATTGTTGAAGGGTTTTCTCCAAAGCTCTCTCATCATCGGTGGAAGAGTTAGCTCCGAGAAGTCCTATCCCTTATGTGTTCTCTCCTGCTGGAACTTTATTATTTATAGCCAAGACATAGAACGTGAGGGATGAGGTTGCTGTACTTCCTTGGGGTCACTACGTTTCATCTCCCTGGGCGATATTTCTTAGGGTTTGGTGAGAGCCCCTCTCCACCCTTAGTGCAAACTTCCTAAATTTTTTTCTTTAGGAAGAACTATCTGCGCTTGATCTGCGTTGTGCAGATGATAGCAGATAGTTAACTGATGACTCAAATTGTGCTTGGATTGGAATTACAAGGGTTAGGAGACGTCTATCTTTAGTTTTTTGTTTTTGTTTTTTTTCGCAGATAATATCACTTCCCCGGCTCTTTTCAGGGATGTCTAGAAAAGTGGGTCCGGGAAGAGTGTTGGCCCTTAGAAAATTTTCGGAACTTAAAAAAAAAGAAAAGGTTAACCTCATCCGCAAGAAGGAAAACTCAATTTGCACTATTTGGAATTTACTTTTATCCATTCTAAATTTAGTGGTAGGTCGTTGTTGGTTGAAGAAAAGGGGAAATGTCATCGATCAGTTCTTTTCCCAACCATCTGAGTTTTTAACTGTCTTCGTCCTATCCCTTCTAGGCAATTCTTGTTGAACCTAAAATATGACCAAAAGACGGATCTTTAATAATACCTTCCCTACAAACTAAATGAACTCTGTTTGCCGACTTGGTGGATCTCTCAAATTTGTACACAGAGGTATAAGATGTATCCCGGTTAAAGATTTTTCTGAAATTGAGAGTGGGAAGAAACTTTGCTTTAAATGATTCTCCAGCTGTATAGTCTTTTAAGAATTCTTCCTTTCTTCCTTGAAAAATACTTAACTAAAAGGGAGGGAGGTTGAATTAGAGAAAAAGTGAGTTGGAGGAGGTTTTTTGTTTTTGATGAGTAAGCTTAATAGGTTCTACACTGAAGAATTAAATACTGATGTCTAGAAATAAAAAGGAAATTGACTGGAACCTAACCCTGCTCCTTCAGATTCTAGATTGGATGGGAGTCGGGACAGCCAGGAAAATTAAAAGCTTTTTTTAAAATAAAGAGATAGAAAGCTTTTGATGAATCATCCCACTTTGCAAATCACAAATTGTTTCTATTTAAATACAGTAAAAGTCAGGCAGAGGCCATTCTGTCTTTGCCTGTGCTTGTAGGTAGGTGATCTTGAGGTTTTGTTTGGGAGGTGGGTCTGTCACTGCTGTGTATACAGATAAGGAGACCTGCCTGTTTGTTGGGATAGATTTGGCTTGTTTCTTTTACTGGTGTGTTTTATATGTATCTCGCTTATCTTGGGAATGTTTCTTGAGTATTTTCTAAAGGCTGAGGCCATTTTTATGGAAGAGAGTGATAAGAGCTAATTTATGCCTCAACAAGTATTTTCATTTGATCCTTACAATTTTCTAAATAAGGAAGCTAGTGTCTGATTAAGTGATTTAATAGATCTGATCTGGGATTCAACCTACATATCTGGCTCAATTCCAGGGTTTCCCCCCCTCCACCATGCTATCTTTTAATAGCTAAGTGATTCACCTAGGGTCATGCTGCAAGCTAAGTGCATCATCCAGGGCTCTGGACAGAGTTCCCTGTGGTTTATGTTAGGATTTTTATCTGTCTTTCATTGGTGCTGTGGAGGACAGAGCTGGATTTGAAATTAGAGGACCTCAGTTCTAATGTTGACTCTACTAGCTCCTTCTACAATCGCCAGCAATCAGTCTGCAAGAATTTATTGTTTACTGATTGCTAAATATTGGGATTACAAAGAAAGGCAAAAATAATCCCTGTCCTCAAAAAAACTTGTATTCTAATAGAGGAGACAGCATTGCTAACATACATTCAGAGTATATGGAAGGTAACTTTAGAGTGGAAGGCTAGGAAAAGCCTCTTATGGAAAGATTCAAAGGGATGGAAGTGATGAAGGGAGGTATTCCAGATATGGCAGACAGAAGGTTCATCTTATCCACCAAATAGCACATAGACCAGTCTGGCTGGATATCAAATGTAAGAAGATGAAAAGATAGGAAGAGAGCTTTAAATGCTAACGTCCTGGAGTGTCAGGAGAAACTTATATGAAGACTATTCATAAAACTATTATAGTAGTGCAAGTGAGATGAGAACCTCATTTAGGGTGGAGGCTCTTTGAAGGGAGAAAGGGGGGCATCCACACAGATGACATGAAAATAGAAACAAGATTTGGCAAGTGATTTGGTGCATCTGATGAGTGAGAACAAGGAGTAGTTTCTGGGCTTCACTCTATTCATTTGTAAACTGACCCTTCAAGTTCTTAAGAGGCCCCTTGATTTGCTCTGATCTCACCATTGGGTATATGGAACTTCAGAGCTGAAAGAGAAAGGGGAAAAAACGGGAAAAGAAAATTCCCCCACCCCATACGTCTCGGTTCCTGGCATGACTTAGCTTTAAGAATGTTGAAGGAGTGAAGTGAATGGAAAGGTTGTGTGACTCACTGAATTTCTGAGGCTCAGAGGCAGCCCAACAGTGTGATGTTGAAACTTGTCTAGTCAGTCCTGAGACACAGCTAGTTTAGGGACATAGGGAGCCTCAGAAATTCCCAACTCCCCAGATCTTTTGAAAAATTTCATTTTTACTCAGAAATTAAATCTTATTGCTTACTCTCCCTCACCCTATATATCTAGTTAATTGCTGACTCTTATCCGAAGTCTCTGCAAAAACTCTGGCATCTGTCCCCTCCTCTCCACTTCCACAGAGCCCTCCCTAGTCTCAGGCCTCACCTCTCTACTGGACTAATAGTAGTTGCCTCCTATTTGTTCTTCCTGCCTCGGATTTCTGCTTCTTACAACCAATCAATCCACACTATTACCAAAGTGGTTTTCTTAAAGCACCCACTGGCAACCACCCTCATCATACTACTGGTTCTCTCTAATGCCTCAAAGCTTAAATATAAATTTTGTTTGACCTTTAAAGGCCTTCACAACATTTCTATTTTCTCACCATTGTAATCTTCCCACATTTCCCACAGCATTTCAGTCACCTGGACATTTATGTTTGCCTACCTTCCAAGCTTGGAATAGATTTCCTCCTCACTTCTTCCTCTGAGAACTTCTGCTTTCCTTCAGGACTGTTCAAGCACCATAGTCTTCTCAAGTTTTTTCTGGTCTCCCAAGCTGCTGTCTTGTCTTTATTTTATTAATAGTAATAATAATTATAGCTAGCATTCATCTAGCAGTTTAAAATTTATAATTCAGTTTACTTATGTTAACTTATCTCCATTTTAATGTTCAGAAAACTAACGCTGAGAAAGACTGACTTTCTCAAATGTCTGGGGCAGCATTTGAACTCGGGTTTTTCTAACTCCAAACCTGTGCTCTATTCACTGTACCACTCAGCTGCCTAGGTGGTATGTTTTGTACATATTTTGTATATATTCACATCCCTCATTAGAAAACGATGTTTCTGAGGAAAAGGAGTGTTTCCTTTTTCCCCTTTCATCCTCAGCAAAAAGCTCTTACTTCACAATAAGCCTGTGAAGTAGGTAATTTGATTATGATTATTCCCATTTTTATAAGTGAAAAAACTGAGGCTCAGTGAAAGTATGGTTTCCCTATGGACACTCAGCTACTAAGAGTCAGAGGATTTGGGGGCCATCTGATTCAAAGGTTTCAGCTATATAAATGGAGGCAATTGGCAGAATCATCTCCACAGAGAATTGGTAGCCTCATGGTTCCACAGAGGTTAAGGCACTTAACCATTCTCTATCTCCTTCTTAAAAAAACAAAATAAAACCAAACACAACAAATAGCTGTCAGCCAACCTTGCTCTGCACTGCTACAGATAGGGACCATAGTAAGACTGACCCAAGTTCTCCTCAGTTCACTGGATCACAGAAGTTGGATCAGGCCTGGAAGAACGCACAAACCCTTGCCTAAGGTGGCTTACTGAGTCAGTGACAGTAATTAGAGATCAGCCTTGAATTGCTAAAGTTGCTTTATAGCATAACCCTTTGAGTCATGCTATACTTTCCGATGGCATATTATTACTGGCTCCTATTTGTTGTAGTGATTTACGGTGGCAGAACACTTAATAAATAATCCATCTTCTTCTTTGGTCCTGACATAACCCTATCTCTCACACTTGATCATCTGTCAAATCTTTTTTGACTTCTTCAGTGGTCCTCTTTTTCTATTAGATAACTGAGCATTTATTTTGAAATTTCCAAATTTATCAGACTTTTCCATTCAAATGTAACCACTTGCTGTTCTATTTTCATGTTTCATTCAATTTCTTATGCCTAGAATATCCTCTTAATCCATGTGCACCCAGTGAAATCTTTTGAATCCTCTGTTTTGAAATATTAGTTAAAATATTTATGGGTCTACTCGTCACCTTACTTGATGATCATCCTGCCATCTTTCTCAAAAAAAAAAAAAATCTTGATTTGTATCTCTTTTCCATCTACAGGTGTCAAAAGTCCCTGACTAGGTTTTTATTTAATCCACAGAGGCAAGGGCCACAAGACTTACTAGCTATACTTGTCCTAGGCAAGTCACTTAACCCTGTTTGCCTCAGTTTCTTCATCTGTCAGATGAGCTGGAGAAGGAAATGACAAATCACTCTAGGATCTTTGTGGAGAAAACTCCAAATGGGGTCACACAGAATTAGACTGGACTAAACTGTAACATCAGATCATTTTCCCTGCGTCAACAAGTTAATAAGTTTCTTGAATTGTTTTTGGCAACTGATAGATACACAGTCTTTTGGCTTTTTTTCCCCTCAAAATGTTATGCCTTTTTGTTTTTCTATCATCTTCATTATTCTGAATATTATCTCTCCTCACCACTTCCCACAAGCCAGCCTTTGTAATTATGACAGTTTGTTGTTGTTGTTTTTAAGGGGAAAAAAGCAGTTCCACATAACCAGCACTTTAATCGTGTGTAGTAGTATGGGCAGTGTTCCATGCTCCAAATCTTCCCCACCTTTGCAAAAATGGGATGAGAGATACTTTCCCCACCTCTTTTCCTGTTAAGAATAGAAAGAGTGATAAGGTCTAGTCTGTCTCTAATTCTATGTTGTGATGAGGCAGCGCGAATTTAAATTTAAATTCCTGGTCATTGTAAAAATACCCTGCAGAACCCAGGACTTCAAGATGCCACATCCAGGGCTATTATTACTACGCCACATGCTGCTCCATTAAAGATTCTGTAACAAAACTATCCCCGTCAGCCGAGAAGCTTCATGAGATGCTCGGAGTCATCTTTTATACTGACTGGTTGCTATTAAAAATGATCAGGAGTCACATTAAAATCCAATGGAAAACTAAGGAATGTGATATGTAATGCTGATTCTTTTGATTTTTTTTCCCTAGTAAAAGAGTAATAGAAAAAGCAGTTGGAGTTAGAGGACCCAAGTTTTAAATTCTGGTCCTTTTTGAGGTCTTGAGCATTGGTATAACCTCTGGGCCTCAGTTTCTTTACTTGAAAAATAAGAGTTGGATTAAACGACTGCTAAAATCCCTTTCCAGTTCTGAATGTAATATAATCCTAAAAATCATAAAATCCTATCATTTGAGAGCAGCAGGGATGGCACCTTTTTGTCTAGGGCTTTCCTTTACTCCTTTTTTCTTTTCCCCAAATCCCATATTTACTCTGGGTTCAAGACCTAATTGCCTGTGACTCACTTTGATTATGTCTGGCGACTTAAATTCCTAGTTGATTACTCTGGCCCTCATCTCTAGTTAGCAGTGGCCTTTATTTCTTTTCTCAAGTCTCTTGGTCCCTCCCTTGGTGGCCCCAGCCTGACCTTCCCCACTCCCCCATCCCACCAAAATGGCTCCTTCCCAATGGAGTTGAGTCCCAGATCTGTGACAGCTGCTCAGTTTTCAGTGCTAGCACAGTGCCTGGCAATAGTAGTCATGTAATGAATGAGAACTAAATTCTGATGATAGGGCCAGTTTCAACCAGTATCATAAAAGAATTTCTTAGGTAGAAAGTGATTTTTTTCCCCCCATGATTCTTGTCTTCAGTATTAGATCCCTTGTTACCCAGAGTTTTTGGTTTTCCTACTTCTAATTTAAGAAGCTTTTGGTTACTGGTCTCATGGAGCCTATTTTAAGAGAATGCTCTGAGAACTAATCCCTTTTTTATCCACTGAACATGCTGGATGAAGGAGGACAGGTCCATGCAAGGATTCATTGAAGAAACTGGAACTATGTCATTTAGCCTGGAGCAGAAAAGACTGGTGGGAGTGGAGGAGGAGCAGGGGAAGGATAGATTGACAGCTTTTTCAAGTATTTTAAAGACTGTCATGTTTTACCCATGGGTGAAACAACAGAAAGGCAGATAGAGGTTCAGTCAATGGGAAAAACAAAACAAAACAAAAAACCCCACTTCCCTAAGAATTAGATGGAATGTTTTATCTTGGAAGCTAGGGAGTTCACATCAGGGGATGTCTCAGGCTGAAGCTGAATGACCATTTCTCAAGGCTCTTGTACAAGCTTCTGGTTAGGAGGTCCTTCCCACTTGGAGATATTCTGATTGCATGAATTATTTGGACTCTTGCCCAAAATTTTCTATTGGTTATTTAAAAAAAAAAAAAAGATAAGGTCTGTCTGTTTCTCCCTGGGCTTATAAATAGAAGGAATAATTAATAAATGTTTATGGTTCCATTCAACTATCTTTTTTAATTTAAATTTTCATCATTATTAATCTAACAGGCATCAAGAAAAAAACCTCTTTTCCACATTCCAAAAGTAAAAAGAGCATTTTATATGAAACTGTTGGTCTTAATTATGGTCTGTCACAGCTTTTAACCAACATTGCATTTGTACTGTGTTCCCTTTTGAATTTTCTATTGTGTCTTGAGTATTCTTTTAATATCTCATTGACATTTTTTGATCACTTTCATTAGCCCCGTTATATCCCCAAATAAAAGTCCTCCCTTGTAGCAAATAAGTATTTAAATAATTTTTATGATAATAAATAGTGCATTTTACTAAGGTTCTTACTACTGAATTAAATGGAAAGTTAAGCATTTACTATCTGTTGGGCACTGAACTGAGTGCTTTGACTTCATTCTTCACAATTCAGAAACCTTTCAATTTTAACTGTTAAACTTGAAGAAAGGGAAACTGAGATGTCTGGGGGGAAATTAGGTCTCAGAAGTTTAAGAAGATGGACTCTCTGAACTATTCATTCCTAGCTTCTCTCCAGGACACTTCCAGTCTCACATCTTCAACTGTCTATTGGACATCTCAAACTAGGTATCCCATAGAAATATTAAAGTCATCATGTCCAAAACATGAATTCATTATTTTTCATTACATACATTAATTACATAATACATACATAAATACATAATAATGTAATAATACACATTACATACCCAAACCCTTTCCCTCTTCCTCACTTTCCTATTGTTATTAATGGCACTTGCATCCTCCCCTCTTTAAGGCAGCTAAGTGGCATAGTGGGTAGAGTGCAGGGCTGGAAGTCAAGAAAACTCAGTCTCCCTGAGTTCAAATACTCACATACTTCCTGGCTATATGACTTCACTTAACTTTCTTTAACCTCAGTTTCCTCACCTATCAAATGAGCTGGACAAAGAAATGGCAAACCACTCCATTATCTTTGCTAAGAAAAGTACAAATAGGGTCATGAGGAGTTGGACATGGCTGAACAATAAATATCCATCACCCAGGCTTACAACCTAATTATCATCTTCAACTCCTTATTCTCTCTTACCAGTTTATAGAATTTAATATCAAGTCCTGTAGTTTTTATCTCTCAGACACCCCTTCCACTCCTCTGATACTATCACCACCTGGCCCAGGTTCTCATTACCTATCCTGGCACTATAACTCCCTCACTTGTTTCCTCTCTTCATTTCATTATCAGTCACTTGTCAAATTGATCTTCCTAACACAAATCTGACCATATCACTTCCCAATTTAGTCACATGCAGAGGCTCCTTATTGTTTCTAGGATAAAATATAAAATTCTGTTTTTAAAGCTTTTCAAAACCTTTTTAACACACACCTACTTTGTACCTTTCCTTTGTCACTCACAATACTCCTTTCCGGCCCCCACTCTGTGATCCTTTGAGTTTGAACTTGCTGTTCCTCCATTGTCTTCAGACTTGCACTCCTGCTGTCCCCCAAGCCTGAAATTCTCTCCTCATCTCAAACTATTGATTTTCCTGATTTCTTTTAAGTCTTTTCTAAAGAGAAAGAAATCTTGATTGATTTTTTTTCCTTATTGCCTATTACACCTTCTTTCTGAGATTAATTCACTTACACTGGATTTATCTTGATTTTACATTGTTTACATGTTGTCTCCTCTGTTGGACTGTGAGCTCCCTGAGAAATAAGGATTATCTTTTGCCATTGTTAATGTCTTCAAGGTTTAGCACAGTGCCTAGCACTAGTTGATGTTTATTGATGCTTGTTGAATGACTGACTGGTAAAATGGAGCCTTACTACATTAAGGGAGTTTTCTTATCTAATCTCAGCTGAACCTCATTTTTGGTTTGCTAGCTAGTTCTTCAGGGTGAAGGTTGGCAGCTAGAGTCTAGGAAAACTAAACCATTGGGAAACCCTCAAGTAAATTGCATCTGATTTAATTTTTTTTAATTCTGAAATCTATTACATTGTTTGCTTTTCTATTAATGTAATAAATTCAATATATTACCATCAAAGTTTTCTGGCTTGGTTTCCTTTTGCTCCCTTTTGGGCATGTTGAAAAATGTTTTCAATGAACTTCTCTTTTTTCTTATTCTCTCACTTTCACCCTTCCTCCTTTTCTTTTTCTCTCCTTTCTCTGCTTTCTCTTTCTTTCCTTTCCTGTACTGTTCTGTCCTTTCCTTTCTTCTCTTTACTCCTCTCCTTTCCTCTTTCTCTCCTCTCCTTCCCTTTTGTCTTTTCTCTTTCCTCTTGTCTTCTCTCTTCTCTTGCTTCCCTCCTCCTCCCTTTTCTCTCCTCCCTTTCTTTGTCTCTTCTCTCCTCCCTCCCACCCCACCCCCCACCCTGTCTCTCTTTCTTTCTATTTTGATAATCCTGTATCTTTCTCTCCCCTTCATTTCACTCCCTTAAGTTGAAAGGTGAAAAAGAACCCAACCTTATAGCAAATAATACAGCTTCAAGGACAATGAATCCCAATATTGATTATGTCCACAAATGTATGTCTCATCTATACCTTGAGTTCAAAACTTCTTTTGTGAAGTGAGTAGTCTGTTTTCTTTGGAATTGTGGTTTGTCGTGGAATTGAGAAGAGTTCCTAAATTTTCCTCAGTTTTTTTTTTTTTTTTTTTTTTTTTTTTTTTTTTAGTGTTACTATTTGTGTCACTGTTGCAGTCTGGTTGATACATTCTTTTGGTCTTTCTCAGTTCACAGACACTGTGGCATATTAAAGTATTTTGGCAGTGGGTAAAAAACTGATTTCAGTTCATCTCTTGACAGTGGTAGCCTTGTCAATACAGCTAGATTTTGGCTTTATGCCTAGTATTTTATTCAATATGTCAAGAAGCTCTTGAGTTCAGATCCTACCCCAGACACTTGCTGTGTGACCCTGGACAAGTCATTTAACCTGATTTCCCTCAGTTCTTCTTTATTAAATGGGGACACACTGGAGAAGAAAATGGCAAACTATTCCAGTAACTTTGCTAAAAACAACAACAACCTATCCATGGGGTCACAGAGACAGACACTGAAAAACTTTGGGAGCCTGTACAAGTCATCCAATTTGGCTGAGCCTGTTTCTACAACTGTAACATAGGCAGGATACTTGTAGTATCTATGGCACCAAATTGTTTCCAAGATCAAATGAGATGCATTTGTTAAACTTTTGGGATTTTCAGGGACTAGGGATTAAAAAGGCAAAAAAAAAATCCCAATAACCTTTTCTGGCAGAACCTTGAAGAAGGCTAAGGATGCTATGAAGCAGAGATAAAGAGGGAATTAACTGGGCATGGTGGGAAAGTCTTGGCAGAGATAGAATGAATGCTGTGTAAAGATTGTGTGTGTGTGTGTACCCATCTATATCTATGTCAATCTATATGATTTGCACATGTTTCCCTCATTAGAAAATGTTTGTTCTCAAGAACAAAGATTGTTGTTGCCTTTACTTTCTGTCTCTAACACAGAGTATAGTATTTGGAACACAGCACTCAAAAAAGATTGTTGATGAGGTAATATGTGTAATTCTGGAAAAGGTAACTGAAATCATATTATATGAGGAAGAGTAGACCAGGAAGTTCTTGTGCAATTGATTGATATGGATAGGATTTTGAGTATGGCAGATGTGTGAGGAGTGGGGTGAAGAGTTGAGAGATTCCAGGCCAGAGAGACTATTACTATTGTTATTTATAATTACTATTTATTTGAGGTGATTAAAAACAAATTATGGGGTGACCCACTTAAAGCATTTGGAAACATGATCTATTCTAGTATTGTTTTTGAATGAATAATGATCTATACAAGTACACCATCATAGAGTCAATTCTATCATGTACAAAGAACTATGGAAATGTGATGTATTTTTGACTAGGTGCTAGAGATTTCTAAAATGGTGCTAGTTTATTCTTACTTGTATAACTGGACACCACCTATATTCCTTTTGGGGTCTGAGAGGTCCTATAAGCTTGCCGTTTCTTAAGTTAGTTTAAACAAGTTTTGCTATGTGACCTTTAATCTCTTTGGGCCTCAGTTTCCTTATCTGTAAAGGGATCAGACTAGACTAAAGGTCCTGTGTTCTAGAAGATAGGCAAAATGTTTTTAATGGATGTTTATAGTTGAGTTCAAACAGTTCAATTACTATGGAGAAGGGGTGGCAGCAGCATCATTCAAGCTCCATGGCCCTCAGTAGTATTCTGTAATTGTTGGGACCTTATTTTAACAAAAGGAATATAGGAAAAACATAAACATATTTATGAAACCTGACTCAGAAAAGTTTGATAAGGGTTGAGTAAGCATGACTAAAATCTTGATCTAATAATGTAGCTACCTGGAGAAACGGGAGTCTTTGTAAGATTTGTAGGCTGCTTTGGTGACCCTTCTTTAATAAATAGCCTTTTCTTTAAAAAAAAAAAAAAGTTTAATGGTATTTTCATAATGTGACAAAACAAATATGCAACTTGAGGTGAGCTTAGTAAATGTTAACTTTTTGCATCATCAATCTACAAGTCATTTAATCTTAGAATCTTTTCCTCTAAAACCACTCAATCTCTTTGACAAGGGTTCTTATTTAACCTTTTTTGAGACCTTTTCATGATGAAACTTGTGACCCCTTTACAGGATAATGTTTTTAAATTATAAAATAAAATACATAGAATTACAAAGGAAACAGTACATTGAAATGCTATTATCAAGATATTAAAAACAAAACAACCAAACATATTTAGGAATCTCAAAAACTCCTGCTATATCATGACACGGGCCCTTTGACAATTCGGTCCTATTCCAATCCCACCACTTCAAAGAGATTTCCCTCTGATCCCATACCCTAATCCAGCTTTCTCTCAGACCTCCTTGAAAAGGTCTCTGGGGACCCTGAAAACTCTTTGAACGGCACTGCCCTCTTCTCTTCAGGGCACTGGGGGGAAAGGCTTCTCTTTGGATCAGTCAAGGATTCCTGGCCCTTGTCCTTGCCCATCCTGAGCTGCTCTGAGAAAAGGGGACAGGATATTGTTTTGGAATTGATAGAGAAAGCTTGATAAGGTTTCTCTTTCAGATTAGTTCAGATTAGGATACTTTAAAATGCTTTCTAAATATTTCTAAAAAGAGGGGATGGGCTGGGGAGAGGAGGAAAGCTGCTTTCACAATGTGATAAGCAACTTAAGTCTTTGTTCATAGTCATCCTGGAATTTCAAAAACTGAGCTACACTGATATTATCTGGTATTTAAAAATTAATGTACTTTGTGGCTGTAGGGAGGATGAAGAGAATATATCAGCCCTCAGTGAAATTTGTAAAATAGACTCTCCCTTTCACTACTTTGAACATTTTTCTTACAAAACTCATCTGTCTTGAATTCCATTTATAGGATGCCTAGTTTAACTAATCAGGCAAATTTGAGATCTGCTAAACTTTTCTTTGAAGAATGAGTAATGTTAGAATTTCAAATATAGGTCATGCCCACTAAGTGAGCTTTTAAAAAATTCTTTTCAATCAACACGTATTTGTGTTCCCTTTCCAAACTCTACCTTTAGGAAAAGAAAAATAAAAGCTCTTGTAACATAGAAATTTCCATAGTGACAATGTCCAGAAATATCTGACTTCCTAATATTAATGAGTAGCATGGGTCATCCATTATTGGTTATTGTATTCATCAGAGTTCTTAAATCTTTCAGATTTGTTTGTCTTTACAGTGTTGCAGTTATAGTATTGGTTGTTCTCTTGGGTCTACTAAATTTCACTTTGTAAAAGTTTGTACAAGTCTCAGATTTTTCTGAAACCTCTCCTTCCATTGCAGCATTACACTATTATCTATATATCGTAATTTGTTCAGCAATTTGAATTAACTTTCTGTGAGATAAGAATCTTTCTTGCTATTCCTCAAATTACATAGACCCATCCTCAAGAAAGATGTTCAAAATTTATCCAAAAATTCTGTAATGATGAGCCATTCCATAATAGTTCATACAAAGCCAGTGCACTATTGCAGGGTGAAGAATGACTGGAATTAGAATGGTTAGATATTGATCCCAAAACTTATTTTTTGGTCAGTGAGTACAGTTCATGGGGAAGTTCTGATTTTACTTTATATGATGGATGGTTTGGTTATTAAAATCTATGATGACCTTTTCAAGAATAAAATTGTAGCTGTACTCTTCATCATTCAGCCACCGTATTACTTAGAAGCTTGCCTTTGGATTTCTTATTTGTTTCGAACCTTTTAGCTTTGCTGAACCTCCTCTAGAGTTTTTCTGGTTTTCTTGGGTATGGTAGTGGAAAAAGGAACTCTGAAGAGATAGATCCAGTCTGAAATTAGAGTAAATCTGAATTGGGGCCTGAATTGTCACAGGATCCTGGGCATAGAGGGAAAAGGGGAAAGGTGTGGAACTCTCTCGAAAACTACATATGGTCAACCCCTTTAATTTGCAATTGAGACTGAGACTCAGCAAATTTAAGGGATTTACTTTTCCATGGTCACATTTCAAGAAATGAGATTTGAACTCGGGACTGCTGATTATGGAGCCGAGTTTGATTGATTATTATACTGGATTTTAATCTCAGTTGAGTAATTAGGCTCCAGCTTTCTAATAATTTTCCTCCTGTAAAATTCTAATTAAGTTTAATTATATTAAATATCTTTTCTAGTTATAAATTATTTCATTAAAATGTTTTTTATGTTCAAAATTTGTAAAATTAAAGAATCTTAATATGAAGTTTTGCAAATTACCTCAGGTATTGAGCTCTCCTCATCCTAGATTTGTTAACTATAAAATTAAAATCTATACTATATATAGATTAACTATAAAATAAAATCTCTCACTCTCTCTCTTTTTTTTCCCATGGTGAAGCAATTGGGGTTAAATGGCCTGCCCAAGGTCACACAGCTAGGAAGTGTGAAGTGTCTGAGGTCAAATTTGAACTCCGGTCCTCCTGATTTCAGGGCTGGTACTCTATCCACTCAGCCACCTAGCTGTACCCTCCTTCCCCTCCCCCCCACTTTTATCAGAATAACAAGAATAATCACAGTTCCTTGTTGTGTACATGTGCTTTTCTGAGTTAGATATTAGATTGTCCACCCTTTGGATGGCTTTAAATTTTGCTAGTCTTTTCAAAGACTCACTTTTTTGCTGCCTTTACTTGCTTGAGGTAAAACAAAGCAAATTGACCCAGCTATCGTCATGGGGCTGCTGTGCCCCATGTGGTGTGTGGGTGAGAAGGAACCAAGAAAATAATGGCTTAGTTTGCTCAAAACCTGACAAAGCTAGCAAGCTCTTAAGGATCTGACCCCAGGTTCTAGATGGTGAACATGCGTCTGAGACTCTTTCTGAAGAATCTCCTTTCTCCATTGTTGAGAGGTCATTAGGGAAAGAAGTGGTCCCTTTTTAGTAATGAAATGACAAAGAAAATAGTGAGAAGTGACTAATTCCAGTCAGTTCCAGGTTCAATTCCAGGAGAACTGTCAATTGAGTAATTACTGTCAAATATATTAAAGTTACTTAATACTATGCTGGAACAACTGAATAATTCTTTACAATTTCAAGATACTTGGAGAAAAGAACTACTTGTGTGTCTTCCTAAAGACTTAACAGTAACAATGGGAACTTTTTTTAAAGAGGGGAAGAAGTTCTGCTAACATAATTATCTTGTTTTTTGTTATAGGTTTTCCTATTTTTTTTTTTTTTTTTGAAATGACGTATCAAAATAGATGCCATTCAATAGGGAAATGGCTAAATTAATCATGATTCATGGATATAATGAAATATTAGTACACTGATAAATGAAGGCTATTTAGAAAAATATGGGAAAGAATACTTGGGAGCTGTGTTAATCAAAGTAAGCAGAACCAAGATTTATATAAGAGATGAGAAAATGGGTTTGAATGCTATGCTATCTTATTATGTTGCCATGTTTTCCCCCTCTCATTCTTTGTTATGAAGAAAGGCTTCCTGTTGGGGAAGAGAAGCAATAGTCTCGATGAAATTTTTCCATATAAAATCTTACTCTGAAAGACTAGGCTCAATACAAGGATATAGATTATGAAAGCTTTGAACAAGTAAAAACCAAGATTATTCCCAGGAAACCCGGGTCATCTTTTAAAGGATAAATAAATGTATTCCCTCCAAAAGGATCCTTGTCATAGACTATTATGACATTTCCGTTTGGTTTTGGCAATGCCAGTGTAAACAAGGATTTGAACCACTCCAGAGAACAGAAACTTCTCTGTTTTGATTGCTTGATTTGGCTGAGGTAAGAGATGGTATTGGAGAGTTCTGGGGAAACTACTTATAACATTTCCTTGCACTTTTAAAAAAAAATATTTTTGTAATTAAAAATATATTTTTTTAAATTTGCCCCCCCATTCAATTATGGTCTTAAGAGTTCCTTCTGTGTTATGTATGTCCCACTTTTTCTACAAGGTTATAAGATGCATGAGAAAAAGTGTACTGCATTTAATTCCTTTTTTTGCCACCTGACACAGACCTCTTTTCACACATATTAGATATTAATAATTTTTTTCCTTATATTGCTATGTGCTACAGTAATGTTTCTCCCTAATTTACATGGTATACTCCTGAATTCTCAAGATGTTTTTCAGCCCTCACTCTATATTCACACATATGGTTATTAGAGCAAAAGTTGTGAACCATATATTCTTAGGAGTGGCTTTAATTGACTAGTGTCAACTATGTGGAGAGGGGAGAGGGGAATGGGAAGTGGGTAGACTCGATATTAACTCCATTTTAGTCACCTACCTTGATTATGTGATCACAGCTGATATGGAACCATTATAAGGTAACAAAAGGGAATTAGTGATTTCTATATTTGGCAGGACACTCGCTTCTAAAGCACAAGATTTTAATGAAATAACTTGCAACTTGGAAGATGTTTAATACAAGCATAAACTTAATTTTGATGTTGGACATTTTTATTTAAACAAAGATTGCCACACTGGGCCCAACACCAAAAAAGCAGTCTTAAATCTGGTTCGTCATAATTCATTTTTCTATTTTTGATTTCAAGCAAGAATAAAGTGAAATTGTTTTCTCATAGAAAGATGTAGCAGATGATGTGAACAGAGTGGGTTAATGACAAAGGAGTAGGGATTGCAAAAACAGGTATGCTGGTATACAGGTTTTTACTCTGGCTTCCTTGAATTTTAATTGATTAAAATTTCCTTGTCTCTGGAGACCTTTCTCTATCACAATTATCAAGTATTTGATAGGTCCCAAGGATCTTTCTTCTCTTATGAAACAGACAAAAAAGAATAGCTTCGGTAAGGATTGTCTAGTTAGTGCTCAGTGTAAACATTTCAATAACAATGAAGGGCTGATTGTGCAATAGGAAGAGTTCTGGATTTGGAGTCTAGGGACTTTGGTTTCAAATCTTAACCCTATTTGCTTACTTGGTAAATTTGGGTAAGATACTTACATCTTTGGGCTTCAATTTCCTTCCTTGTAAAATTAGGAGATTGAACTAAGCGTCTTTTTTTCCTCAAGTCTTTTAGCTTCAAATTTGGTATTCTTTTCATCAGTGATTACCGATTTTTTATGTTCCTTGAACCTCTTTCAACAACAGCAAAAAATATTCAAATTCCCCAAGTAATTTACTCATAATGTTCCATAAGTGCTTACAATAACTAGTATGAAAACTTGCACCCAAATTTTCAAATTAAAATTTATATTACTCTACAATTATATTTTATGATTATAAAACAATGGCTATTATATGTGGGACATTTAAAGAAGAATAATCTAACAACCTCATGTTTATTAATTTGTAAAACAATATAAAAATTTTATAAATTATGAACAAGATTTTAATGAAATAAATTGCACTTGGAAGATATTTTAAGCACCCAACTGGTGAAAATGAGTAGTTACAGTTTTAAAATATTTACATTTCTTCTGGCTAATAAGTATTAATATTAAATGATCAGTGTACTTAAAACTTCAATTGCATATGTTGCTCTATTTTATATTATTTTTATATGTAAGCCCACCTTTGTAAGGAAAAAATCTCTTAAGATGACTTTCTGCACTTCTAAAGCTAGCACACTAACTGCATTTTCATAGAAACTATTGCATGACTGATCAGTGTTGCTAACTACTTCAGTTGGAATTTTGACAGATATAAAAAGAATAACAAAAGTGGACAGAGGATAAGTTAGAAAATAGCTTCAATACTGCAGTGAAAGGGAGTATTAGGACTGTTTTCTGCAGAGCAAATTATGTTTTTAAGAAAGAAATGGTTTATTTCTGCAACTCTGTGATGGTTTCAAGATGTTTGATGGCTGGGCACGCCCAGCAATCATGTTTTTTCAAACAGCCTAACATTTGTGTGTAACATCTTGATTATATGATTGCACAGCTGATGTGGTACCATTATAGGGTAACAGAAGAGAATAAGGGAGCTACTATGATGCCATGTATAAAACACAAAAGAGAGTATGGAAATGTATCTAACCATCTGTTGGGTTTTGTGCTGGAACATCCAGACCCTTCTAGTGGTTTGGAAACAATTTGATAGGTTTAGAAACTTCAAGGACATATTACATTCAGAATTTGATGTAATCACTACGCAAATACTAAAAATTGTGTATACAATCACAATCATTTTGAATAACTGTAGAAACAACCCTATATTTCTTCAAATACACACATTTGTTGCCACAGAGGGGAAAAAAACCAAAACAAAACATTTTTTATTGAAGTGGGGAATTATTTATTCCTTAAGATACCATTAAAGAATTATTAGCTTAAACCCATTGAACCATCTTCATGAATCCCTTGGGAATTATTGCTGTACACATAAACATTATAGGTTTTCAGGGTAACATGAGAGTATTTGGAGAAGGCTTTATGAATGAGGTAGGATTGAAGCTTGCTTAGTCATAGTTGGATAGTCCCGAGGAAAAAGTAATGATTGTTAGAAGGTTCTTCAGACAAGGGTACTTAGTAATTGGTCAAAGGCTTAAATTGAGTTTCAGTTATGAGTTGTTGAAATTAAGATATGCTTGGATAGAACAGAGGTTTCATGTAAGGCATAATATGATGATAAGGTTGGCTGGTTATGATGGAAGAGCTTGAAAGAAAGTCAGGTTAAGAAGTTTAGCCTTAAGCCTATGGGGAATGAGACTTTCAGATAGAAAGGGTGGCAAGAAATAAGTAATATTTGAAAATATTGATAATTTAGCCCTCTTATCAAAAATCTTCCAATTGAGAGTTAGAGAACAAGACTTGTTCTCTATTAAAGTACTTTTGAAGTAAAATATTCAAGATAATATGTTTATTTATAAAGCATCTTCTCAAAGCCTAAGGAGTTCAAAGACTGAAGAAACTCATTCATTTCCAGACATACTGAAGAGAGATGGCAGAGCATTTCAAAGCAACTTCTAGTAGGAATTTGTCCAGGCTAGCCAAATGTCTCTTTAGCAAAAAGTGTCTGGGATCTAGAGGCAAAATATTATAGGAACAAAAAGAATGGAACTAGAATTTAGGGTACTTGAGTATGCCACAAAGGAACTATGACTGTGACTGAATTACTCATTCTCCATCAGACCTGCTTCCAAGGGCACAAGGGGCTCTCCAAACATACTAGGAAAAAGAGCCTTAAAAAAAAAAAATGTATAGCAATTCTTTTTGTAATAGTCCCAAATTGAAAACCAACTGAAATGTATATATAATCAGGAATAGCTACAAGAAATGATGAAATGGATGGTTTCAGAGGAAATTGAAAATGCCTGTGAAATGATGAACCATTAAGTGAGCATGACTGGGAGAACAATTTATATAATGATGATATGAAGAAAAACACTTTTGAAAAACTTTTTATTCTGATCAGTGCAATGGTAAACTTAGATATCAGAGAACCAAAACATTGTGCCCACTTCTTGACAGAGAAATTATGGACTTAAAATGCAGAATGAGATGCACATTTTTGGGCTTGAGCATTGTCTGGGAGTTTGTTTTACTAGACTCTGCATATAGTTTTTCTTTGTTCAATTGAGGTTGAGCATGGGAAGCAGAGATATTAAGTACTTATTAAAGTGTGTGTGTGTGAGGGGGGAGGAAGGGAAGGGGAGAGAGAGGAGAATGAACAACACAGAAGTCTGGGAGCAGTGTCTCAAGTGTCTCAACTTCATCCTTTGAGGCTTCTCACCAGGGAGGAATGGCTGCCCCAAGGAGACTATTCCAGGTAACAAAAGCAAATAAAGGAGGCTGCAAGCTCAGTAATGCCTTCTAAAAGTTATTGGGACAAAAAATAAGTATTTCCCTTAGAATCTGTTCTCAAAATGGATCAGATGGACAACATTACATGTGCAGTGTTTGGGTCAGACTGGACTGTGTGCCATTCTCTTCCTGGCATAAACAGCACTTTGAAAATCAGGAAGGCCCCAGCGTCTGACTGCTGCTCATGGCCTAGGCATCTGAGACAGTAACATAAACCAAACCGTGTGGTATTGCCAGTTTGTATTGCCAAGGCAAGTGACACTAATCAGCTTTATGAGAAGAAGCATACTTATTAGGGTAGCTTCTTCCTGACGGGGAGTTATTTTAGTAGGCTGGAACAGCCCTGTAGAATTGGAATGTCATGGGAATTAGGGAATTGGTTCATGTTTTATTTTTCTAGAACACCATTCCCTCCCCAGAGAGTGGTATTTTGATGCAGCAGAAGCCTCACACTGAGCATTTGAGGATGAAACTTAAAACTGAATTCAATGTGTTATCCATGCTTTAGTAGTTCTTCTTAGAACAAACTGACTAGCTTGAATCTCTTTAAGAAATTTTTAAATTTCTAGTCAACCAATCCATAGAATAGAGAACACCTCCTTTTTCCTTTTTCCCCTTTAGTCATTAAATGGTTGTGGGTGGGGGTGGGTGGTTTCTCTAATTGAAAAGGTGCATTTGTTTATAATAAAATTGTATGAATTCCTGCTGAATCCTAAATTCTGAGCATTTGCATAGAATCTGAATTGAAGTTTGTTTCCTTTGTGAAATTTTATTTTATCAAGTTAGTGGAATATATTAAGTTGTATTTAATACAACTTATTTTAATATATACTTTATATATTAAAATATATTAAATATTTGGAATGTTTAATATAAAACATAGGCATATCATATATAAACATTGCCTCATTAAGATAATTCCAAATTTATATATTGGGATGTAAGAATTTTCTATCATTTTCACCCTTTTTATAACCAAAACATCCTTTTTATATCCCATTTAAAACATTGTCCTATTTGAGGAGTATGGCTAAATGCAAATCATCTCATCAGTTGGCATTGAAAAATTCTTAAGAACTACCAATTTGGGGACATAAATATGCTAATTACACATCATTAAAGCTGGTCCTCTGGGAGACTACATTATTTTTTATTAAGTTAATCTAATTTGAAGTATGTATGTATGTATCATTTTGGTTTGGATCAGGAACTGTGATTCTGGCATGGGTATATCTTAGTGAAAAATCACACCTTTTACAGCAGAGATATCAGACTCTCTTCCAATAGGCCTCTCCTGGCCACCAAAACTCCAACTGTGGGCCTGAACCAGATTAAATATAATTGGAAAATGTTTAACAAAATAGACAAAAATATAATGCAACATAGGTAACAGTAATCCATAGTTTTTTAAGTCATTATGAAACTCATGGAAATCTATTTTGTATGTTTGATGGAACTATGCTATATGATCATGTTAGTGGTAGGAAAAAAAAATATGGAAACAGCCGTGCAATTTATTTTGTGTGTGTGTGTGTGTGTGTGTGTGTGTGTGTGTGTATTTCTCAGTCTCTAGAGACGTCAAGAAGGATGAGACTGAAGAAAAGCCCATGGGATCGGGCAGTTAAGCAATCAGTTGAATGATTAAGGTTGAAAGCCAGAGTGGAGAGACTTTAGAAGAAAGTGAAAGAGAGGAAGTGGGGCCACTGCATGAATTGCTTTCTTGAGTAATTTGTCCAGGAAAAGGAGAGAGACATGGGATGAACATCATGGGTAAGAATATCTCCCATCAGTGAGACCACAGCTCCATGGAAGAATTGGCATGTATGTAAGGTCCTATGGAAAATGTAAGGAAGTAGTCTCCTCTTTTCACAGAATTTGGGAGTTAGAAAGTTCCTCAGAAGCCATCTAATCCAACCCGTTCATGAAAGAAATTCCCATCGTAAAATACCTGACAAGTGGTCAACCATTTGGTCTCTATTTGAAGACCTCCAAGAGGGGGACTCCCATCCCTTTTAGCAGTTTTTCCTGACATCAAGGCTAACTTGATTTCTTTAATACCCACTGTTCCTCTGTCTGCCCTTTAGGGACAGACAGAACAAGTTTAATCCCTCCACATGCCAACCTCATATCCTTTTTTTTTTTTTTTATTATTTAATAGCCTTTTATTTACAGGTTATATGCATGGGTAACTTTACAGCTTTAACAATTGCCAAACCTCTTGTTCCAATTTTTCACCTCTTACCCCCCACCCCCTCCTCCAGATGGCAGGATAACCAGTAGATGTTAAATATATTAAAATATAAATTAGATACACATTAAGTATACATGACCAAAACATTATTTTGCTGTATAAAAAGAATCAGACTCTGAAATATTGTACAATTAGCTTGTGAAGGAAATCAAAAATGCAGGTGGGCATAAATATAGGGATTGGGAATTCAATGTAATGGTTTTTAGTCATCACCCAGAGTTCTTTCTCTGGGCGTAGCTGGTTCAGTTCATTACTGCTCCATTGGAAATGATTTGGTTGATCTCATTGCTGAGGATGGCCAGGTCCATCAGAACTGGTCATCATATAGTATTGTTGTTGAAGTATATTATGATCTCCTGGTCCTGCTCATTTCACTCAGCATCAGTTCGTGTAAGTCTCTCCAGGCCTTTCTGAAATCATCCTGTTGGTCATTTCTTACAGAACAATAATATTCCATAATATTCATATACCACAATTTATTCAACCATTCTCCAACTGATGGGGCATCCATTTAGTTTCCAGTTTCTAGCCACTACAAAGAGGGCTGCCACAAACATTCATGCACATACAGGTCCCTTTCCCTTCTTTATGATCTCTTTGCAACTTCGTATCCTTAAGGACAGTTATTATATCTTCCCAAGTCTTTTTTCATCTAGGATAAACCTATAGCTGATCCTTCTGTCATCAATTCAAGATCCTCCCTATACTATCATAGTTGATCTCCTGGATACTCTTTAGTTTATTAGTTCTCTTTAAGCCATGGTACCACACTTCAACAGAGGTTTGATGAGGGTGTAAGACAGTGAAACAGTCCTCCCTGTGCTCCCTACTTCTTGATAATTTATACCAAGATCACACAAGTTTTGGGGGGAGCTCATTGCTGACTTAATTCTATTCTACTAAAATCCCCAGGTAATTATTTTCCAAATGACTGTCTAATCATGTCTCCCCCATCTTATACTTGTGTGAAGGTGATTTTTAGGAACTAAGTACAAGATTTTATATATGTTCTCATTGAATTTTATCTTATTTAATTTAATCTAGTAAGTCTATCCTTTAAGATCTTCATTCTATTTTCTATTGAGTTAATTCTTCCAGTGTTAGAATTCCTTTTATCTGTAAATTTGATTTGTGCCTTTTTTCAAGTCGCTAAGACAAATGTGAATCTGATTTTAAAACTGTCTCAGTTCATCTCTTTACATCTTCTCTACAAGAGATGTATAAGGTCACATGATATATCAAAGTTGGGATCAAGTCCTTGTTTTTAATCCTTACTAACTTTTGTGATTTGGCACAATTTAACTGTTGTGTGCTTCATTGCCTCAATTTTCTCATTCTCATCTGTAAAAAATGTGTGTGGTAATTTTTAGTACTAAACAATCTTCTTTACAGAATTGTGAAGAATGTGCCTTGTAAAAGGTGTAGAATGCTATAAAAATGGGAACTACTATTAGGCACTCTAGCCACAAATGGACTTTGTGCCATTAATTATCTCTTTCCCACCTCCCTTTCCCCCATCAAAAACTTCATTGCTCATTAACTTATCTGCAAAACATGCTCAGGTCTCTATCTTAAAAAACAAACCCTTTCCCTTGGTTCTGCCAACTACTTGAGCTATATCCTTTTCTTTTTATTGCCTGTCTTCTCATGTACTCTGCTCTTATTGCCTCCCTGTCCTCCCTAACTCTTACTCACAAAATCTAAGTTTCTAAGGGTCTCAGAGGCACCTTGTCTAAACAAGAATCCCCAGTGTTTCAAATCCAAGTATCAGCCAACCTTTGCTTGAAGACCTTTAGGGAAGAGGAAACTCACTCAGCCCATTCCAACATTGGAAAACTAATTATCAGAAAGATATTCCTTCTGTCATTTCCAAAACTGTCTCTTTACAACTCTCCTTCATTTCTCTTGGTTCTGTTCACTAAGGTCTAGGACAACCAGGAATACTTCCTGTTGCGTGTGATATCCCCTTGTATGAATCTTGCAAATGGTGACCAATGATGTCATGAAGTCACCAAATTCAGTTGGTCTTTTTCGCAGCTCTGGTCACTGGCCTCCAGCATCTGATGCTGTCAACCACAGCCTTTGCTTGAAACATAACTACTTTTTTTAGCTTATGATGCAAGCGAGTTTTCTTTGTATCTTGTTTCTCATAGGCTCTTTATTTGGTTGTCTTGTAAAAAAAAATTTTTGTAAAGGCCCCCTCCCTACTGATCCTGTTGGGACAGATTAAACAACTTGCTATGGTCTCCTATAGTACCTCTTACTAACATGTACTCTATTCAAGAGGCCCTCACGAATATTCCTTATTTCAGCCAAAAAAAAATCAGTCAAAAGGTACTGGTAGCACGATCAATATTTTACCATGTCTTACTTTCTGCCTTTTCTTCCTTCCATATCATGGAAGGAAAAGGCAGGCTTGTATATAAACCACCTCAGAACCAAGCAGGCATTAATTAATTGCTCTGTAATGTACTTTTTAAGCCTATTGAAGATTTCTAGTAAGACAGAACTCTATCTCCCAAATAAAGGTGAGAAGAATTTAGCACTTCTGACTACCTCTGCAGATTGCCTAGAATTTTGGCATTTATCCTGAGACATGAAACCTTAATCCTCCTGTACTTTTAACCTTCCCTATCTATCCTGGTCTCATTGCAAGCCTTCTCACATAGTTCCAATGAATGAAGATGACTCTCAGCTTTGTTCTCATGTGCTTCCTTATTTCCAAAGGTTAGGAAGTGACTGTAGTCTTTCTGTCTATGTTTTAATAACCATGTGGTTCTAGTATCTGATTATGAAAATAACTCACTGTTGGGTTTCAATCTATAGTGTGGACAGGGAGCCTGGAGGCCTTGTCTCGTTTTAATAATAATAGTAATAATAAATAATAATATAGTGTTTCCTACTTTAAAAGTACCTTTCATCTAAAGATCTCAAAACACTTTATAGGCGTGAACTCATTTGTTCATATAACACCCTGATGATACAGGAAGATGGTATTATCTATCTTATTCTCCCAGGGGAAACTGAAGTATGGGATTAAGGAAAGAGGATCTGATGCTTTAGTACTTATGATTTTGTTCCCTGATCAGCTTTATACCCATGACTATGTACAATTAAATATTGGAAGGACTGTCCTTACAACTAGCCATTTTCTTGGTTCTAAAGAGCGGTGAGTTAATGATTTCTTTTAAGATAAGAACTACCTTGTCCTAGTGTCCATTCATATGCCCCACAGAATCGCACCATCTAGTCCAACTCAAATTTGAACAAGAATCTCCTCATTCCCCAACGTACTTAAGAAGTAGTCATCCAATTTTACTTGAAGACTTCTGAGTAAAGGGCATTCCTTTTTTTCTAAGACAGCCCCTTCTGCTTTTTTAGGTAATACTAATGTCAAGGAACATTTACATAATGCTATGTTTTGCAAAACATTTTACAAATACTGTCAATTGATGCTCACAGCAGTGCTGGGAGATCTACCTGCTGTGGTTGTTGCTATTCTATAGATGGGCAATATGAGATAAGTGGCTAAATGTCTCAGGTTGGATTTGAAATTGGTTCTTCCTTACTTGAGTTCAACACTTTTTTTTTTTTTTTTTTCTGTATTACTCAACTGCCTTCCAATCAACTCCCTCTTTGCAGATTCCACTCATTGTCCCTGTTTCTACTTTTCTGGATCCAAGAACATGTTGTCTCGTTTCACAGAATAGTCATCTTCCCTAAGCATCTTTGGCCTAAGCATCCAGATTTCTTCAATTTATCTCACATGGCATAAGCTCAGTGCCATATTGATTGCTCAAGTATGATATACATACTTTGAGCATGGTATTCTTAACATGCATCCTAATTAGAATAAGGTGCTTTTTCTGTCTCCCTAGTTTTGGACATGAACTCTCATCAAAGCCCCTGGATCAGCTTTCTTGACCACAATGTAATCCCACTTTTCACATTGAGTTTGTGGTCTGCTAAAACTCCCTATACCAGCCATATAGGTGCAAGGAGCACTTTTTGATTCTGTGTTTTATACCCAGTTGAATTTTCTATTTCCTATGACTTGTTCTTGGAAGAACGAGGGAGTAAATAGATGCAGGTAAAGTTCTCTGTAGAAGAAAGGATTTAAATATTAAATCAAAATCAGAGCTCTCAGTGAATGAATTCTGAAAAGGATTGATTTTTTCTTTTAATCTGAGCAGCCCAAATAAGCACTGTTCTGTTTTGGAGATGAAGCTGGGAACTTCTGTGGAATATCAATGGGCATTTGTTTTGGGGTGGCTCAGGCAACCAAGGGGAAAGCTCACCATTGTAGGGGACAAAAATTGTGTCTCCAAATCTTCCATTTGAGCTGGAGAAGGACTTTGCTGTGGGAATGCTCTTGGATATAAGGTTGGTTGATTTTTTTTTTTTTTTTAACTTGTCTGTTGCATTTAAATGAATTTTAGACCTGAGTGATACTCTCTCTTTTTTGGGGGAAATACTATCTTCCCTCTCCTTCTATATTCCTGTAGTGTTTGGTCTCCTGACTTCCTCTCCCCAAAAATTCCTTTAAAGCTCATTTCTAAACACTTCCTTGTTGACCTTCCCCTTATTGACCTCATATAATCCTTGGTTTTGTATCTCTGATGCATTTATCTATTGTATATGATAGTTGGGCCAAATCTTTCTACTAGACTGAGTTGTAAGTGGAGAGTATCTACCTACCTAGCTAATTTGTGTTCACTACAATATCTAGCATAGTTTACAGATTTTTAATTTTTTGTTAAATTGATTTTGATGTGCACCAACACGTTAATTAAGCCCATGGTTTGGGGATGATAGATTTGCAAGATTATTAGTTAAAATAATCAGCCCTCTCAGGAACAGTTAGGTGATGCAGTAGAGAGTGAAAGGGCTGAAGTCAGAAAGACTTAATCTTCATGGTTCAAATCCAGCCTCAGTAACTTACTAGCTGTGTGACCTTGGGCAAGGAACTTCATCGTGTTTGGCTGAAACAACTGAAAACGTGGTGGCAAGAAACTGGAAACTGAGTGGATGCCCATCAGTTGGAGAATGACTGAATAAATTGTGGTATGTGAATATTATGGAATATTATTGTTCGGTAAGAAACAACCAGCAGGATGATTTTAGAGAGGCCTGGAGAGACCTACATGAACTGATGCTGAGTGAAATGAGCAGAACCAGGAGATCATTGTACATGGCAACATTATATGATGATCAATTCTGATGAATGTGACTCTTTCCAACGATGAGGTGATTCAGACTAGTTCCAATGATCTTGTGATGAAGAGAATCATCTACATCCAGAGAAAGGATTGTGATCCACTAAGTGTGGATCACAACATAGCATTCTCACTCTTTTTGTTCTCTTGCACTTTCTCATTTCTTTCTCATTTACTTTCTTTTTTTTGATCTAAGTTCTCTTGTGCAGCAAGAGAAATGTATAAATATGTGTATACACATTGGATTTAACATTTTAACATGTTTAACATGTATTAGATTACTTGCCATTCAGGGGAGGGGGTTGGGGGAAGGAGGGGAAAATTTGGAGCACAAGGTTATGTAAGGGTCAATGTTGTCAAATTATCCGTGCAGGTATTTTGAAAATAAAAAATTATTTTTAAAAAATCTGACACAATTCAATAATAGTTCTCATGGAGCATAATATCTGGTTGAAGCTCATTGACCAGTAAATGATAAATAGATATAAGTATAAAGAACACCAGTGCTTTCTTTATGTCCAAAGAAACCTTCCTTTTCCAAATCCACTGGGAGGGTTATTGGAGGACACAGGGCTTTTGTAAGCAAAGCAGATATGACTTAAAATAGAAATGTAACAGTAATGTTTACATAGTACCTGAGAGTGCTTTATAGGTGTTTGTTTCCCTCTGTTCTTTGGAAATCTAATCTTATAAACATATGTGTGTTGATTTAGTTGGATATGGGGGTGGAATATTTCTTCCGTGGTGAGGAATTTGAGGGATCAGAGGTTTACCTTGGGACATATAACAAGTAGGTAAGCATGGGCAATTAAAAAATGAAAACCTAATATGTATCCAATTTTGAAGTTCTCATGGACTTTTGGAAGGTTGTCAGGCAAATAATATATCAGTCATTTTTGTTGGCCAGTAGTCTTTAACTACAAATGGGATCACTGATGCCCAAGTGGTCAGCATGGTGGTATGAGAGGGAGGTTGAAGATGCTCTGAGTATGGTGCTTGGGAAGTCTGCCACTTTGAAATGTCCTGGATACCTGGAGGTTGCCAACCTTACATCACTTTTTAAAAACATTTTATTGGTGCCATTTGCTTTTACATTGCAGTCATTTTTGGTTATACCTCTATCCCATTTTAGTCCTTCTCTTGTAATAAAAAAAAAAAATTAGTTAAAACTAACCAACATATAAGCCACAATCAACAGTGTATATAATATTCCACACCATTAAGTACTTCACCTTTCCAAAAGAAGAGAGGTGCTTTTCCTCAAATCGCCTCAAGGACCAAGATGATCAAAAAACAATAATTAGCTTTAGTTTTGTTTTATTCTTTTGCATTGTAGTCATAATGTATATTATTTTTCTGCCAATCTTTTTTTTTTAAATAACTTTTTATTGACAGAACCCATGCCATAGTAATTTTTTACAACATTATCCCTTTCACTCACTTCTGTTCCGACTTTTCCCCTCCCTTCACCCCTTCCCCCAGATGGCAAGCAGTCCTATACATGTTAAGTAGGTTACAGTATATCCTAGATACAATATATGTGTGCAGAACCAAACAGTTCTCTTGTTGCACAGGGAGAATTGGATTCAGAAAGTATAAATAACCTGGGAAGAAAAACAAAAAAGCAAACAGTTTGCATTCATTTCCCAGTGTTCTTTCTTTGGGTATAGCTGCTTCTGTCCATCCTTGATCAATTGAAACTTGAGTTAGATCTTCTCTTTCTCAAAGACATCCATTTTCATCAGAATACATCCTCATACAGTATCGTTGGTGAGGTATATAATGATCTCCTGGTTCTGCTCATTTCACTTAGCATTTCTGCCAATCTTACATCATTTAGACTCACATCTTCTCTTCCTCCAGTTAGTGAATTTATTCCCTTGAAATTATATTATGAACTTAGTAATTACTAATGTTCATGCCCCTTGTAGAATGTGTTTCTCAGCTTTATATTTATTAAAGATCTACTATGCCTTATACATAGAGTAGTTCCTTAATAACTATTTGAACTGAGGTCTGTCTCTCTTTCCAAATATGTTCTTCCCTCTACCAATGTCTACCCTATGTATTTAACACTTGGCAAGATAGATATACAAGGATAAGTAAGACATAATTCTTGCTTTTTTGAAACATACTTTTTTAGTTTTTTTTTTTTAATTAAAGCTTTTTAATTTTCAAAAGATGCATGGATAATTTTTCAACATTAGCTTTTCAATTTAATTTTCAAAAGCTTTTAATTTTCAAAAGATGCATGGATAATTTTTCAATATTAGCCCTTGCAAAACCCTGTGTTCCAGTTCCCCCCCCCTTCCTTCTCCCCTAGAGAGCAAGTAATCCAATATATGTTAAACGTGGTAAAAAAAAAATGTTAAATCCAATATAGGCATACATATTTATACAATTATCTTAATGCAGAAGAAAAATCAAATCAAAAGGAAAAAATGAGAAAATAAAATGCAAGCAAACACACACACACACAAGAAAAATCAAATCAAAAAAGAGTAGGAATGCTATGTGAAACATACATTCTTATGATTGTTTAGTCATTTCAATTGTCTCCTACTCTTCTTGACCACATTTGGGGTTTTCTTGGCATCGAGCTCCAGCTCATTACTGAGGCAAGTAAAGTGTGATTTGCTCAGGTTCATCCAGCTGATAAGTATCTAAGGCTAAATTTGGACTCAGGAAGATGAGTGTGCTCCAGACCTGGCACTCTGTACCCTCAACTAGCTACCTTCTAGTAGAGGGATATAGAGACATACACACATATACACTATTTCTCTCTCACACATGCACACTTCAATTTTTCAGATGCATAAAATAGTTTAGGACAGGTTGAGAGGCTAAGTGTTGAAGCTGGTAGAGAGAAGACTTGAAGGATTCATATCTTGCCTCTGATACTTAATAACCTATATGATATTATTATTAATTTTTCAAACAAAGTTTCAGTTGGCTCAACTAAATGAGGGCATTGGATTGGGTAGTTTCTAATATCCGGTCCATCTCTAAATGAATGGTTTCTAAGCTATTACAAACTAAAAGTATTGTGTAAGATATGTAAATAAATCGTAATCTGGTTACAGATAAATCCATTTGTACTACTAAGTCAGCAAAAAAAAAAAAAAAAAAAAAAAAAAAACCATGGATTCTCAGCATTTCTGAGCTTGTTCCAAATAGATTCTGACCATCTGGTACTTGATCAAGAGCTCTAGAGAATGCTTTGTTTCATAATTATTCTCCAGATTTATAGTTATAAGAAGTATCTTATCATTGTCACTAATTTTTTTTTAAGTATGGTGTTTTCATATTTTCACACTAATTATTCTTTTATACACAGTTTTTAAAAGGGACATGTAAATTTTTAAGTTTAATTTTTCCTCTTGATAGTTTAATTTACCCCACCTCACCTCAATTTTTCTATCTCACTTTTGAATCACCCTTTCAACTCTGAAGGGCAGCTTTTAAATGTTCTACAACACACTCCTTAGTTTTACAGATGAGAAAAACCAAGGTCCAATAGAAGCAATTTATCCAAGGTCACATGTCTAGTCAAGAGAGGAACAGGATCCTAGAATTAGGTTTCTGATTTCCTTCTTACCTTAGGACTCCCTTTTCTGTCTGTTGCTGATTCTTGCCCTGCATAGATCATAGGATCATAGATTTAGAGCTAAAGTAGGGAATTCATAGGCAATCAGCCCAATGCTCTCATTTTACAGATAACAAAATAGTGGCAACTTACCCCTATTTAACCAACTAGTGGACAAATGGGATTTAAATCACTGTGCACTAAGCCATATTATATTACTGGCCCTGAACCTGGACCCTTCTTGTATAATATATTCAGTATTCTTTCCATTTCCCCACACTGATTGCTCTGAGGCGCTCTTGCCCAAATACACAAAAGTGGTGTTTCCTCATCACCATACTGCATTACCCTGAGACAATCCAAAAACAGATGCACATTTATATTCTGAGAAGGATCATAGCTACATTTCTAAAACAGACCCAGTCAGTTCAGTATAACACACTACCTTGGGAATCTCTTGCTCTTGCTCTCTGTTTCTATTTTATTTTTCCAAATACATGTAAAGTTAGTTTTCCATTTTTATCATATTCTTCCTTTTTTTTTTTTTTCTTATTTCTTTCTTCCTTTTTTATTCTATCATTATTTTTGTTTCGTAGTTTCCATTCACGATTTCTTGAAATACCGCTCTGGTAAACTAGGTTTTGATAAAGCCCATTGGGATTCAAATAGAGCTTATTAAATATGTCTTTAAATCCAAATTGTTTTGGCTATTGCTGATTGGCCAGTCCCAGCCTCACTTATTCATTATTTGAGTTTTATTGGCTATGAGTGTGAATAGCAAGTGTTTCTTTTCTGAGTAGGAAGCTTGAGGATCTCCTTCTCCCAAAATGATTCCTTTGAGAACGCAAACTAGGCTGTCTTTTGCCTTAATTCTTACCTATTCTTTAATCACTGAATGTTGCCTCAGACAAACTGAGACCTGGGAAAGATTGTCGCTTTAAAAGGTCAAGGACTTCCCCAGCATCCAGGGCTAGCACCAGTTGTCCTGCTCTATGCTTTGCTGGTGGACCCAGATGGTTCTACAGGAAAAAAGAGTAAGGCTGATGGTTTTGCACAGTCCTCCCTCCCTTAAATCCAGTTCACTTGCAATTTAAGACATCATCCTTCTGTTAGCATTGGTCCTCTTTCAGAATGAAGGCTGAACCACAATTTTGGTCAACCATATTTCAAAAATCATCTGGAAAATACTTAGAAAGAAAAGGATCAACTGAATTAAGAATTGTCTCCTTAATTACTTGGTTTAATATTTATTTATGCCAACAAGACCAAAGTTGATATAGTACTCAGTCACGATGTTTAACTTTGAAGATTTATCTCCCCTTTCCCCATATCATCTGTTGTGCATTTGAGACGTCTGCCACCTGTCCTCATTTATTATTTTTTGATTAAATTAGTAGCCCAGAAACTGCATAAAATGAATTGTTTCATTAGAATGCACACGAACATATTTAGATTAAAATACATATTTAAAATAGAGAAATTATAATAAAGCATCTAATTTTTCTACCCCTTTTCTAGAAGATATCGATGGACAAGTTTTTGTTTTTTTTTTCTTTTTTTGAGAATTTTTATTTGAGTCTTTAACTTGGAAAATTTGCCATCATTCACTCCCAAAGCAGTCTGGACTTGCAGAGTAAAATGCTCTCATTTACTTAAGGTCACTGGCCTTATAGTCTCCCACTAGTTCTAGTCATCAAATCATATCGGTGTGACTAAGGTTCAAAGTCTAGGACAATGAGAAGAATGTGTTTCATGGGTTGCTCTGAGGGCAGAAGTCCACCCAGAGGTTATTTAAACAGGTATATGGCTTCTGCATCATATTTTTATGGTTTTACTCTAAGGAGAAAGTTTATATCTTTTTAGGAGCAACCCCAGGTGCATGTGCTTATCTCTGATTTTTTAAAGTTGTGGTGTCTATGTACGTGTCTGCTTTTAACAGAAGAAATTTAGATTACTTAAGTTACCTACCACATCACAAGACCTCCCATTTTATCCAAGATTATAAATTTGATTTTCTTTTTTAGTAAGGAATACATGGAGTTTCTGACTCTGCTCCATTAAAACAAAGCAATTACTTGAACTATATGCTACTATGGAAGCTAAAACCTTAAGTCACTTAGAGGAGGACAAAAAGTCAGCACCCTGAAGACTAATGATTGACTAGACCTTTTATTAATCCTGCTATGCTCTGTTTGTTGGGCACTTAGGGCTTTAATTGAGACTAAAAAGCTGGAACCTGATGGTAAACAAAAGCATGGCATTTGGACTGGAGCTCCATGGGTATATAATCTTGCAGAAGAGCATTCCTCCTGGCTGTTTGGTTTTCTTGGCAGGCTGTCCAGGGTGCCCAATGTAAACAGACAACTGGACACTTAAGCTAATGAAGCTAATGATTTCTGTTTTGTTGTTGTTGTTTTTAGGCTCCATATCACTTTGGAGCATGGGATTGTATTTCTCGGCTTTTCTGCTGTTCCGTGTGTATCTATGAAACATTGATTTTGCAAATTTTAGTGAGTACTCAGAGGGTTTAAAATACCAAAGGACCCCCCTTTGCTCTGTATAAAATTACTTAACCCTATGGATAATCTCAAGTAGGATTTTTGTTTCATGCCAAATCATAGGATCAAAAGTTGATTAAGGCACTCAGAAAAGATGTTTAACTTTGAAGGGTCTCTCTTTACCCCCAAATCATCTGATATGTGTTTGGGATACTTTTTATCATCTGTCCTCATTTAGAATTTTTAAAAAACAATGGTATTGGTAATCTAGAAATCACATAAAACAAAACTTCTGTTGCAGTGCATAAGAGCATATTTAGATTGTGGGATATTTAAAATTAAATAATTATAATATTTTTTTCTTCCCAAATAGAACCATACCTAATGGGGAACCACGAGAACTTTATTCTAGGGCCTCCAGCATAGAGGATGTTTTTCCACATACCACTTTTGAGAGTTCCAAGCTACCTTTTGTGCCCTGTACTTGCGGCCTCCCTTCCCAGGATACTTATGAACCCTAAGGATAGACTGTTCTCTGGCCACACTCTTCAAAATGAATTTGTCCTGGTGGACAAACTTCTGCCTGGTGGCAGAAGGTGATAGATTTCATGTTCCACTTCTCCAATTATTGGGGAATAATTAAATGTGACAAATATCTAGTGCCTCAGTGTTCTTGCCTATTTATGGGTACAGTGCTATACTCTACTCTGTGAAGCACTTTGAGTAAGTCATTAAATAACTCGGGTATTTCTTTTTTAATATGTCATGGACCTTTTTAGAATGATATTTTAACTGTTCTGCATAAAATACAAATGAAGTTGATCAAATTGAAGCACAGTTAAAATATTTTAGAACATAAATCCAAATATCTATTAAGGAAACAGCTATATATTTTAAAATTTATAATTAAAACAAGCATTTCCATTTCACCGTATAATTTAAAAAAATGATTGCATATGAAAATCTGTTGTGCACAATTTGCTATTCCTTCTAAATATATAATAACATTTGGTACGTTTCTTTTTTTTTCCCTTTCCCTCCCTGTGCTACAGGTGGCTACCATTAGATACAAATAGATTTGTGTGCATATATGTATGTATGTGTGTAAACTTATTCTATACATTTCATTCTTCTGTTGTATTAGTAATACATCCTTCTAAAAAGGGCTCCAAAGTCTTCATAATAACTTCCAAGTTCTCCCTAACCAAAAAAAAAAAAAAAAAAAAAAAAAAAAGCTAACTCCTTTTCACTACATAATGAGTTGTAAGAAGCCCGAATTTTGGCATTTGAACTCTGTTTTCATCTGAGCTCAGTTGATTTACTACCCCTGTAACTTTGGGTGAATCACTTAACTTCATTTAAGTGGAAGCTTCAGCTCAGAATCTTAAAATGGAGACAAAATCCAAGTGTGAAGTGATAACTGGATGGGGGGGTGGGGTGGGGAGGGGGAAATGTGCCACAAGGTTGGCTACTCCCAAAAATGTCATTTAAGCTCATTTTCTTTGGCATGAAAACTGTTCTGCCCCAACTCGCCTTTTGAGCTTAAATTCTCCCACCTTACCTGTCACCAGCAAGTCAATCAACAGTTTCCCATATAGATGCCACAAAGGAGGGGCACTGATCTGGTCACACTCCTTTTAAAAGGCAGCCAACAATTGATATGGCTCATCTTATTTACTAAATGATGCATATATTTAAACAAAGAGGGATGGTGGAGGGAAGAACAAAGAAAGGAAGAATGATCCATCTAGCTTCGAGAGCTGTGAGAGTGTAGAATTGTCCTGATAGAAGCTTTAAATATGGTAAATATTAAGCATTTAATATCACATAGGAGCAGTTGTGACTATACTAAAGCAAATTTCCCTGGAAGAAAAAAGTGAATACTGCAGAGATTTTGCCAGACATCATGATAAAAATTACTATCAGGATTTGGAAAAACTTAAAATCATGAGAATATAGGGGAAATGAGTTAAATTGTATTTCCTGCATAAGAGAATTATTTATAGATATAAAGGGAATCTTTTAGAGGTATTCAATTCAATTCAACAGACATGTTAACTGCTATGTCATTATGCTAGCTGTAAACAGGTGAAATCTGGAATTTCTCACCATTGATAGAAATTCTGCATTTGCCAAATGACTCATAATGTAACTATTTTTAATGTGGAAATGAGACAACTAGAGTGTGAAGTGGACAAGGGACTGATTCATCTTTATCTTCAGATTTTGAATTTATCTAAAAATTTTTAAACTTTATTTTTCTTTTTTTTCTATAACTCTTAAATTTAAATCAACAAAAATTGATTTTTGCTTTCTTTCTTCCTGTACCTAGAACTGGGGGAGAGAAGTGCAACTATTCTTTGTGACAAAATAGCAGAGACTAGCAAAACAAATTGTCAAATTGGTCACTTCCAAAAACATGTGTGTTTTATTCTGTATTCTTAAAACTATCTGGGATGATTAGCATACTTTATCATCAATGCTTTGGAATTATAAATGGTAATTGTATGAATCAGAGATTTTAAGTTTTTCCAAATCCTGATGATAATTTTTATCATGTGTTTGGCAAAATCTCTACAGTATTCACTTTTTTCTTCCAGGGAGATTTGCTTTAGTATAGTCACAATTGCTCCTGTGTGATATTAAATGCTTAATTAACAAATTACATAGTATCAGATATTAGGGGTCTTCTGTCTTTCTAGAAAAGACTAAGTCCCTGGATGCATTCCATTATTTAGTCTGGGATCCACTCTGGTGAGAGAAAGAGATGGGTATCTTACTTTTTCCTTGCTGACCTAGTCCAGACTCAAGAAAAGTGATGAAAACTATTTAAAGATAGAAAGAGAAAATGAACAAAGGTAAAGTCTAACTTGCCTACCATTCAGAAAGGAGATTACATTGTCTGCATTTGCATTTCAGACCTAAAGATTTTAAGGAGGAACCTAGGAAGTGAATTTCATAAGAATTAGTGAAGGGGAGTATAAGTACACACACAGAGAAGCCCCTTTCTCTTTAACAATTAAAAAAAAAATTCCTTGAAATGGATGGAAAACAATATTTAGAGAATAATTATTATTTGCAAGAATGTTTTAAGGTTTCAAAGTACTTACCTTGCAAAAAACTCTTTGAGGTTAATAATAAATATAATAGTAGTAATTATTTATCCTTGTTTCACTGATAAGGGTTCTGAGACTTAGAATGAAATGGCTTAAACTGCTCACAAAACCCAAGTGATTATGTAAAAGCTTGGCTTGGGTCTCCTGATATTGTTGTACTCTTAACACATTTGCTGCCTCTTCCTCAGGATAAAATAGGAGATTTTTTTCTATTTATAAAAGACCCTGAAAAAAATCTAATAATCCAAAACCACTTTTTGTTTTTATCTCCAAGCTCCTTCAGAGTACATTCCTCTTTTATAGACATCTGTAAAGTACTGTCTTCCAAATGCCCCTTCTTCTAAATCTCAAGGGTGAAACCAACTGATTTTTCACAGAGGGGTCAAAGTTTAAGAGGTTTGAGTCCTAAGCAAAATGATCTTCAGATTATACCTGCAGCCATAGTCCTGGAGAGATATTGATATTTACCCCTATAGGTAGTCAAATTAACAGGCTGCTTATTATCATTATCATCATTAGTTATATTGCATGCTGGATTCCCTGTCATTTTGGACAGGATAGCTTCCTTCAGTTTTCAAGTTTCAAGTAATGGAAGATATCTATTTTTTGTCAGTTGGGGGTCCTACTGAAGATTTTTGAGTTAAATGTATTTATATAATATTGATATATTTTGCTTTTTATTTCTCAATCTATTCCCCATCCTGGTTCATTTTTCATAAGAAAGAAAAAAGGAGGAGGTAGGGTTGAATAAGGAGTAGAATGAGTAGTTCAGCAAAAATAAACAGCATATTAACTGAACCCAAAGGTATAAGGTGTCCTGAAAGTCTTAGGGGTTAAGGTTTTGAAACTTTAAACTATAATAAGATCTTTGGGATACCCTGTATATTCCACATTTATAGTCCCCCTATTTCTGCAAAGAAGAAAGGAAATTACATTCTAAAATTTCTTGGTGGAGGCCAAGATTAATTATTATAAATGTATATCTTTGGGTTTCTTCTTGTTCTTGGCATTTTCAATTTTTTCCTTAAATTTCACTATATTTTTGAGTTCATATAGTCAACTTTCAAGACATCTGTTCTAATTTTTTGCCACTTTCAATTTTCAGAAACCCCATTTCTCTTAAATCTCTTTCCCCAAGAAATACAAGAGTTGGCAAATACACAAAATTAAAACTCTTTGAGTCACTGTATGACTCTGGAAAGGAAAACTAGAGTTAGGAAAGAAAAGGAGTGGGGGAAGTTCCTTCCGGTTTGCTATTGTTAGGTGTCTTAACTGGGTGATTCATTAGTCCCCTGTGTCTGTAGAGCATGCAAGCAAGTACAGTCAGTTGCTACCTGCTGCCTTCTCATTCTTTTGAGCAATAAATGGCTTTGTATCTCCGGGAGTGTGATCTGTTTTTGTTGCATTCTGATCTAGATTTCACATTATTAAAGCTATTTATAAACTTGAACCTTGCCCTCTGGGAAAGGGCCTGCAGTTTAACCTTGTAGTGTGACTAAGCCAGCAGTAAAAAAAAAAAAAAAAAAAAAAAAAAAAAAAAAAAGAAAAAGAAAAAAAAAAGGTAATGATTTGCAAATGAATCTTCTAGTCATGGATGAATTTTTGAGAGGTATCATTTGCCCTCCCACGTGTGGTTGGTCTAATGTACCATTTCTGCTAATCAAGGGAAAGGGCTGACTAATGCTAGAATAATTTAGCTCTAGCTATGATTTCAGTGAATGCAACCTTTGAAAGGACAGGGTTTATCTCCTTTTGGAATGAGGTGAAAAACATCCTGTGTTACATACAGGCTGTCCAGCTGCTCTGTAGTCCCACCCACCCCTTTCCCATTCCTATGAACTTGACACTGAAGTATTTTATCTCCTGGCAAGCAGGTGACATGGAAGGAGCCTGGCTTTACTTCTGAGGAGCGTTTCCAGTGGCGGAAGCGAGTTTGAAATGCTTGCCCCAACTCCCATGAACAAACAGTTACCTGAAGGCAAAATGACCCCGGAGTATAGAAATATCTGCATCCTGCTGCCCAATCGAGAACAACTCAAGTTAAGCATTGGGGTGAGTCTTTTCAGTTTCCTCCAGTTGATTTTTGAAAGGTTGAAATGTGTTTATAAAGACACGGTTTGGTTTGAATTTTGGCACTGGAAGAGAACGAGACAAAAGGGCAGAAAATACTAATTCCCTTTGTAACATTGCAAGAAAAGTTAAGCTCTTTAGTTAATTGACAATTTGCTTTTTTGGCAGTATCTTGGGTTTCCCTGTTGCTGGCTATCCCTGGGAGACTCACGGGATTAAAGGTCTTTAATGTGTCTTCTACATTGATCCACTTTTGAGCAGTTTTACAGTCCCCTCCAGACTTAAAAGTAATTGCTATTAAGAATAAGGACAGTGGGGGTAGCTGGTGGCTCAGTGGATAGAGCATCAGCCCTAAAGTCAGGAGGACCGGAGTTCAAATCTGGTCTCAGACACTTAACACTTCCTGGCTGTGTGACCCTGGGCAAGTCACTTAACCCCAATTGCCTCATCAAAAAAAAAAAAAAAAAAGAATAAGGACAGTGGCCACTAGGTCTGATCCTGAAATGGATGGGACAAACATGAGAAATGTGTGTCAAGTGTTGAGAGAAACTTAGAAAAAAAGGGGGTACTCTTTGGTAGAGAGCTATCTGAAAGCATGTGGTCATCAGTAAATCCTTGTCCTACCTGAGGAAGGCAAGGAGAGATTTTTGGGTCATACCTGACATAATTGCCGAGTTTGGGGAATTATAGCTATCCTCAGAATCTCAGCATTGGGAAAGAGTTTAGAGACTTCAAGAGCTCCAGGAAGAGGCAGCTCTTTGTACTTTGGCATAGCTGTGATTGGTGACTAATATTGCTCATTGCTTCTGATACTGCCCCATTTATGTCCACACAAAACGTCACAACCTTTCACACATTATGATTGTGCCCCGCCTCCCTATTATGACTTCTGTTATCCAGGCTATAAACGGCTCCAATTCCTTGGTTTCATCCTTTTAGCATGTGTAGAATCTTTACCACACCTTTTAACTTCTAATAATAATAATAATGAACTTCTAATAGAAGTTCATTAACTTGCATGGGAGGGAAATTATGTATTTTATTTTTTTCTATTAAAAAACATTATTTTGAGATGGTCAAAAAACTTCAAACTACCAAAAGGGTCCATGATTCAAGATGTTTTTCTCTTCTTTAGCTTTTTCTTTTTTTCATTCTATTTTGTATATTATGCCTTGAATTATTTCATTCTGTTCTTTGTGCTGTTTTGTCTAACTTATTAATCAATTTTTTGGTGTATGTGAAGCAGTTGGGGTTAAGCGACTTGTCTAGGGTCACACAACTAGGAAGTATTAAGTGTCTGATACCAAATTTGACCTCGGGTCCTCTTGACTTCAGGACTGGTTCTGTCCCGTGAGCCATCTAGCTGACCCTGTTTTGTGTCTTTATGAGAGTAACACAACATTTCTGCCTTATTCCAGAGAGATGATCTTAAAACTATAAGATCCAACTGCCAAAACTTGGCATTTCTTTTTTCCTCTCCATTTTTCCTGACCTCAAACCCATCAGATTTCTCTTCCTAACCCTCTAATCAAGTAATCTCTGAGTACTAAAAATCTCATTATTAGGATCTATTTATATACTTTTAGAATTTTATTTGTATTGATAATCGTTGTTTTTACATCACCTTCATATATTACTATAGCCCTCAAGGTACAGATTCATGGTTTCATGTACAATACTTTTGTTCACTCATCTTGATGTTTTCAGTTCATAATAAAAATGAAAATTTATCACCAAAAAAAAAATTTATGTGAGATATTGCTGTATTATCTATACAACAGCATTAGATAGTTGATAAAGAGAGTTGACTTAAATATCTGAATTCCAAGTCCCTTCTTCAACACATACATGATGAGTGATCCTGACCAGGTCAATTAACCCCTGAAGATAATCATAGTTCCCAAAACTAAGCACTTTAAAGTGTGTTCCAAGGACCTCTTGGGGTAGCTGAGACTTAAAGTACTTCTCCTTTTTCCAACTATCTATTTGCTTGGTCAGATTTTATTAATGTAATTCAACCAAAATAACATATTACAGCAGATTGAATACAGATGTACATATGTGAATCCAGCTGACTTTCATTAATAGAGGGAGTTTCCTGACTTAATACATTTTAGATTAAAGGGATTTTTGTGGATTTACCTTGGAGGTTTTAAATTATGCATGAAATTGTTTTGCTGGGAAAATGTCTTCTAATCATTTAGTCTTTCATTGGTGGTTGTCTGCACTGGTAGGTTAAGTACTGGGAATTTCCTATGGTGAAATCACAAATCTCTATTGTCCCCTCAAAGTATCTTTTTTCTCTTTTTGGAGGGGGGTGTGGTTTAAGGTAAGTGGGATTAAGTGATTTGCTCAGGGTCACACATTGTTGTTGTACCAAAAGGGATAGTGATATATCTCACTGATACTTATAAATAACCACACTGATTCAATATCCAAGGTGCACAGAGAATATAAAATAGTAGTTTCCAATTAGCAATCAATAAGCATTTGTTGATAAAATGATTAACACAGGAAAGACCACTAGCATCGAGGGCTTTTTGTAGAAGTTAGAATTTTACCTGTAACTCAAAGGAAGCCAAGAGGTGGAGATAAGAAAGGGAGTGCATTTCTGGTGTGGGAGACCTCCAGTAAGTGTCCAGAGTTGAAAATGTTTTTATTCAAAAAAGTAGCAAGGAGGCCCATGTCACTAGATCACAGAATATATGGCAGGCAGAGTAGGGCCTAGTGTTAGGGTCTAAGAAGACTGGAAAGGTATAATGGGACCAGATTTTAAAGAAGTCTACATATTAAATAGAGCCCAGCTTCTTAAAATATGGGTCATGAACCCCATATGAGGTCTTGTAACTGATTGCAGGGATTGCAAAATTATGATAAATTATTAGTAAATGATTTGTATACCTGTTTTATATACCTAAAGTCATATAAAAATTTCTTGGGGAAAAAAAAAGGTCACTAGGAGAAAAAAAGTTTACGAAGCCCTAAAACAGAGGATTTTATATTTCATCAGGTAGTTAACAGGGATTTTATTGAAGGGGGGTAGGGAGGAATATGTGCCATGGTTAGATCTTCATTGTAAAATGAGTCTTCCTAAAGTGAAGTATGTCATAAAGGGGACAGTAAAAGCCAGCAGCTAAGTTAGCAAAAAGTATATTTGCAGACTAAACCAATTAAGAGTATTCTTATCTACTCTGACCCCCAACTCCAACCCCTCACTCATTTGAAAGGATGTCAGAGGGGAAAGACAAGTATCTAGCATCTGTGCATCACACACATCCAGATTTTCCTCACGTTTACCAGAATTGTTGACTGGAACAGACTACAGAAAGCAGATTCCTAGCATAATTGACCTTTAACATATTAGCTGACCGACCTCATGTTCTCTTAATGATTAAAAGCCAATACCTAACAAGATTTCAACATTATAGAGTCAGTAAAGGGCAAAAGAAAAAAAAAAAGCTCATATCAAAATATTCCTCACACAGGTTTGTGCCAGTTTCAGAAACCTCTTTCAAATAGTCCTATTGTTGGAAGGGGAAAAAAAAATTGAGTTGTTTTTCAAGCAAGAGCTTCTTAATTGTCATAGAAGGAACCCTCGGTATTTACCTTAACTCTGAACAATGATTCTCTTTCTAAGAGTAATAACATACCTGACCAGCTTTCCATGCATCTCTAATCCTGATATTCGAGCATCCCTAATTTACCTGAAGTTTGCCTTTTAAACTTTGCTTTTTCCATTTGTTAGAGTATTCCAGGAAAAGAGAAAATTTCCCTTTAAGTTACTTAACGTATCACTTAGAGAAGGAAGATATTCTAATTTCAGATTCAATCCTGACCTTCACAACACCTTTGGCCAAGAAACTGTTTTTGCCTCTAGAAAAATGGGTCCAGCCAGATTTAGGGAGAGGAAAATGGATAGTAGGCTATCTCATATATAAATTTCAGGAAGGTACAACAAGGAATGTTTACTAATATTCCTTTAATGAATGCTCATGCTGGAAGGCTAGAGTGCTACTTATTTCTTTTTCTTTTCTTTTTTTTAAACAATAGTTTTTTTTTTATTTTCAAAACACATGCAAAGATAGTTTTCAATATTTACCTTTGCAAAACCTTGTGTTCCAAATTTTTCTACCTCCCTTACTCCTGCCCTCCCTCCTCTAGACAGCAAATAATCCAATATAGGTTAAACATGTGCAATTCTTCTAAGCATATTTTCACATTTATCATGCTAGAGTGCTATTTATTTCATGAGCTAAGTTAATTCGCACATTATAGCAAAGTTTTGTAACTTCTAATGGGTGTTATCACAGAAACATAATTTTCAAACCTTGCCTAAGGTATACAAATGCCTTTTTTTGCCTCGTGATCTGGCGGAAGGTTTACTTGGGAGGAGAAAAACATGTTGGGCGAACATGGAGGAACTATCCTAATCCCCAACAGAAGAGGAAGCTTCCTCATCATGGTTATATTTAGAGGGTTGAGTGGGCAAAGAGTCTATAAAATTATTTTGTGTAGGGAGGAAATAAATGGGGGAGAGAACATCTAATTGAGACAGAACAAGGTGTGGTAACCAGACCATCCACCCCCAAAGAAACAAAAAGTAGTTTCCTCTTTACTGTCTTGGATTTTTTCGAAACAAATGACCACAGGGTGATAGCTTTAAAAGGCTGAGGAGTTTTGAAAGATTCAGAGCTAGTGTCTCCAGGGATGGGTGTTGGCATAAAGTAGGTCTGAATAGATAGAGAATTTCGGAGCAGCTTCTTAACTTCTTATCAGTCATTAGGACTCTCCCTAAGTTTTAACAAGTGGGACTGGTTTTTCTTTGGCAGTGTGGCAAAGTATAATATGTGGAGTAAGAACCGACACGTCTAAATCCTCTCTTTGATACTTCAGATGCCATGAGTAAATCCTTCTGAACTTCATTTTCACTGTCTGTAAAATGGGAATATCATCGTCATGGTATTTAACTCACAATTTTGTTAGACTCAAATGAGATTGTGTTTTAAAAACTGCAAAGCATGTTCTAAAAGTTTAATTATTATTGTTATTTGAGGGTCTGCTTAAGTGAGTAATTTGGCAAAATGGATAGAAAACTGTCAGTCAGGGAGACCTGGGCTCAGCCTTTTCTTCAAAACATACACGTGCACACACCGTACACTATGCATGGGAGAATTAATGAAGGGCATTTCCTTATCATTATTTCCCTATATCAGTAAAATCACAAGTCTTAAAAATAAAATAAGATTGCTTGGTATGTTGTCTGAATTGTCCTAATGAGGAGTAAGTAATCTTTCTTACCTTCTAGAATATCCAGGGACAGATTCCCAAGATTAGGGACCTTTCAAGATTTGGGGAAGGACAGAGCTTTTAAAAAAAAAAAAAAAAAAAACCTGGTGTTTCTGTATAAGTACTGAAGAAGGTTTTTTAAAAAATGGCTTGTTTAAAAAAAAAAAAAAAAACTTAATTGACATTCCTTTAAATTGACCTTTCTATTTCCCTGCTTTCTATTACATAGTGATAAATAGTCTGATTTTTTTGGTGGGGGGGGAAATAAGACTTACAGCATTTGACCAGAAAAAAAAAAGACTTGTTGCCATTGTTATTAACTTGACATACCATATATAAGCATTTCCATATACAAAGGACAGAAAAGAGAATGGTACACGAAGTGGTGAACATCCATTACTTCAATGTGTTATAAATTTGGTAGGTTATTTCTAAAGCTATACATTTTGTCTTTCCCTTTGAATTGCCTTTGGTTCCCCCCCCCCTTTTTTTTTTTTTTTAATTTCTATTACTAACTTTTTTTCCCTCACTAAAAAAAAAATAAAACAGTCATACCTTGTGATAAATAAGCATAGCAAAGCGAAAACAAATCCACTCATTAACCATGGTTGAAGAAACATGTTATCTCTCAAATTAGATTGTAAACTCTTCGAGGACAGGAACAGTGTTTTCCATACCCATTTTTTTTTGGGGGGGGGGAGGGAATCTCCAATGTTTTGCCCAGTGCCTGGCATCCTGTAATCCCTTAAATGCTTGTTGACCAACCCTCTGATTGACTACTGAGGTTTTTGTTTGCTACTCTACTGTACTGTTTGAAGTAATAGGAGAGGGACCTGAGAAGCCAAAACCTGGAGTTTAGTTGATGAGTATGTATCTATCAGATAATGAAGTTTAATCAAGCTTGCTTGGGAGAAGGGAGCAGACAGACTGTGGAAGAACAAGAAATGTTGATCCAGTTACAAAAGGCTGGGTCCAAAGTCTTGGAAGTCTTTTGAATGTAGTAAGTTGATATAGATAACATGGCCATCAATAACAGGGAAAATCCATTGTCTGGGAAGTCAATAGGGATAGAGACAAGTGAGTAAAGCTGTTAAATGAGTCAAGAAATTCAATTACAGTTTAGTCTCTGACTAGTTCCTTACCTTCTGGAGATCAGCAAAACCTTCCTCATAGGTAATTGGAAGCATAGTGAGGAAAAGCCCTATTGGGGGCCAGTAGATACTGATTAACAGTGGATTTTTAACATCACCAGTATTCTACGTGCTGCTATTGATGTGACAGTATTGCTGATTAGGTAGAGGTGTGTGAAGCTGCCTCATTTCAATCATGGAGTCATTAGATAAGTTTTGTACACTTAAAATATATATATAAATTTTTTTTTTTTAATTTGCTAAGTAAACTTAAGTGTGTTATCCTTTCCCCATTGCCATCCCAGGGCAATCCATTTTACTTTTTTGCATTTATCTGGAAGTTTTTATTACATCAAACCTCAGCTTGCTTCTTTGTAACTTCTACCCATTTCCTAGTTCTGCCTCCCATGAAGCAAGCTGAACAAATTTAATCCTGCTTCCATCGGTTACTCCCTTCGAATACCTGAACATCACTATCTTGTTAGAAATATGAGACCAAAGAATTATTGCCCAATGTTCTGTCAGCTGTTTTAGATGGTGCCAAAGCTTTTTAAGACTGCTGCCTCTGTGGGTGAGGCAAAATAAATCTTCCTTCCACCTGACAGGACAGTGTTTCAGATATTTGAAGACAGCTATCATAGTCGACCCCTTAGCCTTCTCTTTTTCATCAGTCTCATTTCCTTTAGCCAATCTCTATCCAACATGGACCTTACTCATAGTGCAGGATGCTATTCTTCCAACACAACACTCCATCTTTTGAATCTGAGACTTCTTTTTTGCTCCGGTGCATGAAGTGTTCTGCTTCCTCGTATCTGCCTTCGGGCTTTTTTAGTATCTTTCATGTTTCAACTAAAGTCCCACTTTCTGCCTTTCCTAGTCCTCCCGAGACTAACCCAACACATAGTTTTTCTATGTCACCTCCAGTAGACAGAGCTTCTTGAGTAGTGACCATTTTTTTACTTCTTATATCTTCAGAGATAAGCATACTGTGCCTGCATATAACAGGTGGGTTTCACCTTCCTTAGGGTCTTTGGAGTTCACATTCCCCATTGTTTCAATGCAATGTCTGACCCAGTTTTCAGGTCTCAAATCTTGGCATACAAACTTGTTTGTGAAGTATGTAAAATATATTTTGTAAAGTACTTTATACAAAATGGCAGAATACCTAGTTTGTATTGAAGAATTAATTAAGATGGAAATGGCACAGTATTAGTAAAACATACACAAAAGAGGGCATTTTTCCAGATTGAACAGAGCATCATGAAGAAACTGTCTCTCGCCTTTTGAGAGGATCCTTTTAGCAGACTATTGTCTACATTCTAATAATGAATTAACAGTCTTGTTAATAATTAATTAACTGAGGAGGCTGGGATAGGTCTGCATATTAGGCATTAGAGGATATAATCCTTATCCTCAAGAAAAAGTGTATATATACACACTCTTTATCTTTCGGAGATATTATGTTTTCTTAGATGATAAATTCTATCTCACTGTTATTAAAGAGACATAAGGGGAGGACAGACTTATTGTGAGAAACCATGTAGCATTTGACTTTTTCTGTCTTGAGTTTTTTCCTGTCCTTTACCTTTCTTGCAATTGTTTACCAAATTCAATTTTCCCCTACAAAGTTATTTCATCACCTTGTAACCTCTTCTGTTCTAACTTTTTACTGCCAATTTCAACCTTCTTTAGTAGTCTTTTAATAGGTCTTCATGTCTTCCTGTTGAATGGTAGGGGCTCAGACTGTATCAGAAAGCAATAATCATTAAACTATTTATTATTGGTCAGAAAATGGAAGAATAGTTTAGTGGAACAGACTACATAATCAAGAAGCAGAAGCATTTGAAAACAGCAGCATAATTTTGATAAACCCAAGAACATAAATTACTGTTGGAAGGACTGAATACCCCTTTTATCAAGAACTGCTCAAAAAAAACCTGGAGAGGCAAAAATTTGTATCAGACTAATATTTTGCAACATATAACACAAAAGAAAATTGATACACATCCTACCTGAATATAAATTGTTAAGTGAGGATGTTCCTTTTATAACTATAACTAGAAGAAGACAATTCCAATCTGTCCATACCACTGTTGAGCTAACATTCTTGTTGCTTTGCTCCTGCTCACCAGTCGTGGTTATTGATAACTCAGTAATATTCATATCACTTTTGGGGGGGGATTTAAAGTCTTGAATAGGCTAGCAGCATTCAGCTTTTCCTGCCTTATCTCCTATTGCTTCCTCAGTACTACAACTTAACTTCCTGTTAATTGTGCTTTGTTCACAATCCATTTTGCTCCCTTTATTTTATTATATCTTTTGACTTTGACAATAATGTCGTTCCTGTCTGTTGAATTTCTTTTTATTTTTTTAAATACAACTCAGAGGCTATCTCTTCTATGAAGCTTTCTATAATTGGCCCTATCACTCTTGGCAGTGACCCACATGTTCTTCCTTTAATTAGTATTTTTATTACTGACAAGCAATTCTCAATTAAAAAAAAAACCTCACTGTCCCTCATACTGCCTTTTGACTATTTCAAGTGTCTAAATGTGCTTCTAAGTTGTCTATGTACTCTCCAAAATATGCCCAGAAGCGAGCCCAGTAATCTAGATAGTCTGATCAGAGCATTGTAGAATTATTACCTCTTTCATTCTAAACCCTCTACCTTTCCTATCCATTCCCCACTAATGTTGTGGGAGAGGGGGAAGGGTGTTGTTCTATGTCACAGTACTGATTCATTGAATCATAGTTCAGTAAGTTTGCCAGGTTTGTTTTTATTCAAACTGCTGGCTAGCTATGCCTCCCATATTTTAAAATTGAGTTCAAAAAATAAGTTTCACAATTTTACATTTATCCCCAAATCCAGTCTGTTGCTAAGTAAGCCCTGTTGATTTTTACCTTTCATATATCCCTCATATGTCCTCTTCTCTCCAGTGACACTGCTGCCATCTTGGTACAGTTCCTGATCACCTCATTCCTGGATTATTGCAATAGCTTTCTGGTTGGTCTGCCTATTACAAGTTTCTTCCCACTCCATTCCATCTTCCACTCAGCTGTTAAAGTGATTTCCCTGGAGCACAGGTTTGGCCATGTCACCTCCATACTTTCAACCCCCGTGTCTCCATGTTGCTTTGAAAATCAAATAAAAAATTCTTTGTTTAAGATTCAGTGTCCTTTATAACCTCCACTCCTACCCATACACACCTTTCCAGTCTTCTTATAGTTTACACATTCTCTTCCTCATACTCCCTGATCATTGACACTGACCTCCTTGCTGTACCTTACACATAACCTTCCATATCCTGACTGAACATTTTTGTCTGCTATGCCCCATAACTGGGATGATCTTTTCTTCATCTCTATTTCCTGGCATCCTTAGTTTTTCTTCAAGTCCTAACTAAAATCTTATTTCTGTAAGAAATTTTGCCTGAATCTCTTTAATTCTAGTTCCTTTACTCTTTTGATTATTTCCAATGTATCCTAACTATATCTTGTTTTTGTACATAGTTATATGCATGTTGTCTCCCTCATCAGATTGGGAGATCATGATCTTTTAGCTTTCTTTGTATCCCCCAATGTTAACACAAAGCTAGGTACATAGTAATTGTAATTACTTGATACATGTTTATCTACTATTTAAGTTTCATCTTATTCCCTTTGACCCATTATTCTAGATGCTGAGATCTTTTGGGATTCCAACTCTCATTCTATATAATGTGTCAGTTCCTTCTCCCAGCTTTGTGTTAACTACTACTTAGATAAAGATGCCTTTCATGTGTTGATCAAAAACATTGTTGATCAAAATGCATTTTTATGTATAACATACCTGGAATAGTGTATTCAAGATTTATTCCTAGGACTCAGTCTTACAAAAATGAATGTTGAAAACTATCTTTACATGTAATTGAAAAAAAAAAACTATTGGGGAGGGTGGAATTAAAATGGGAGATGGGAACAAGGCAAACAAGCCACTTTCATTTTACAGATGAGGAAGTCGAGGCAAATAAAGTTAAGTGACTTGCTCAGGGTCACACAGCTATTAAGTAGTAAATTTGAATTCAGATCCTCCTAACTCCAGGGCTTGTACTCTATCCACTATGGCATCTAGCTGCCCCCCAAAATAAACTGGAGTGGTTTGAATTTTCCTTTTCTAATTTATTTTATAAATGAGGAAACTGAGGGCATGCGACTAGCACAGGGTCACACAGCTATAAGTATATATCTGAGATTGGGTAAGAATTCAGGTCTTTCTGACTGTAGGGTTGGTACTATGTCCACTAAGCCACGTACCTGGTTTTCATTAAATAACAGATCACGTTGAGAATTTTCAGAAGAGCTTGGCTTTTTTGTTTGTTTGTTTGTTTTTTTAAACAAACTAGCTAATGAGACAGAGACTCACACAGAGACAGTGGCTCAAAATTGGCAATCAAAGTTGTTTTGTTTTGTTTTGTTTTTTCATAATTTGGAATGCTTATGTCGTGTTGATCATGAATTTAACAAAAAACGTTTTGTTTTTCTTTTTTTTTTAAGTTGGTAATATGTACACCAAGTGTCATCTTTAAAGAATTGTTCCAATTCAGAAAAAAAGCATCAGACTTGGAATTCAGGATTAAATCTATTTTCTGCTGTTTGCTTATTAGCTGTGTTGAGTGATACATAAAGTCACTTAACCTCAACGAAGCTCAGTTTACTCATCAGTAAAAGCCAAGCTCTTCTGAAAATTCTCAACGTGATCTGTTATTTAGTGACCAGAGAGAGAGTACTCTCTATGATTCACAAAAATATGGGCCATAACTGTGCCTTCCAAGGTTATAGAATTGTTTGATTAGAATTATAAGTGTGATTGAGTATTTTTACTTTTCCCCTAACTCCATTTTTTGGTAATGAAGAAGGCTGATAAACAGAATTTGCTAGATTTCATTACCTTGTTTGACAGACCTAGTTCCTTTTTTTCTGTATTCTATAGCATCATAATTCATTTACTCTACGGGGGAGAGTCACAGAATGAGAGTGTTGCTTGCCTGGGACTTGTTATTGGGTGAAATTCCGGCGAAGCTGTTAATAACTGTGAGAAAGAAGTCTACTATGTCAACAACACCTGTCTGGCTACTTGGAAATGTTTGGTGATGAATGGGGGAGGGGGAAATAGTTGTTGTTGGCTAGTTGGTTTTTAATGGAAATAGCAGTTGTTTGATGTGTTTAGATAGGAATGACCCTCACTGAGTTGGGGTCTCATTCCAAAAAGAATTCTCTCATTTTCATTCACTACCTTTTTCTCTTTCTATTCATCCTAATATGGTGAGGGAATTTAGAGGAGTTAAAAAAAAGTAGAAAATGATCTGAGTGATGACACCTTAAGGATGGTATTTTCATTTAAAGAGGAGAGAAAAATTGGGTGAAAGTGATAATTAAGCTAGTAAATGGAGATTTACTCAGCACAATAGCTTTTGGAATAGATGGCTTATCATGTTACCTTTGGGACAGGGTTGAATAGCCACCTGACATCAAATACAACTTGCTAGATACTTAGTTTAAATCCTTTGGGAATTCCCTTATCTGCAGAAAGATACCTTTCTATGTATAAAGGTCTATATTTTTGCTAGCAGCATGTGCTATATGATGATTTAGGTGTGTTTTAGTTTTAAATTTTGAGGGGTATAATATTCATAACCTGCTTCATCTTCAAATTGACCAAGTGAACTAGACAATCTTAAGTCTTCCAGTTCTGAAGTATCCAAGAATGTTCATTCTTTTAATTTAGTTCCCATCCCACTGGTTGTATCATGGTAAGAGATGTAGTTCCATATTTTTTAACCCCACTGTCATCTAATCAGCAGCAATAGGACTAATAGTTAAGTCACTGCCTCTAGTTTTATAAGGCAAGGTGAGGAAGCTATACTGAGGACTTGATTTTGAGCCTATCGTGGCTACCCACAATATAGTAAGAATAAATTTTACCATCAAATAACCAAAATCTGGAGCAGTGGTTCTCAAACTTTTGTTTTCAGTATCTTTATCCTATTAAAAATTATTGAGGATCTCTCCAAAGCGTTTTTGTTTATCTGGGTTATATTTATAGACATTTACCATATTGGAAATAAAAACTATTTTTGAATTTGTAGACCCTCTAAAAGGGTTTCAGAGATCCCCAGAATTCTCTAGACCATACTTTGAGAACCACTGTCTGGAGAAATGGAGTAATTTGGGGTTTCTTGTATGTAGAGGTCCTCCAGAAAATTCTGCCTTCTGGTACAAGGGTCCTTAGATAATAATAATAGAATAGTTCAGAATTGTATGGATATCTGTTGTTCTGATGAATGAACCCAGTGGAGATAATCTGAGGTGAAAAAATATAAAGATTGATTTCCCAGATAGAGAATTAGTATAGTGTTCTACTTAGGACTGGCACCCATTCAAAAATGTCTAGAGCCTGACAATTAACAATGGCTGGTAGAAAAGGGAAGTAGTAGGGGAAAAAAAAAAACAGACATTTTAAAGAATAAATTTGGAGTATGAAAGAAAGGCAATAAACACATGGGTTCTTGCCCCAAGTGTTTCTTTAGTGGAAAAAGATAACCACAGTTTTGGAGTTAAATAGCATAGTCTGGGCTAGGGATAATGGTGGTGTCTATAAACTGTCACATGCAGATCTTAGCAAGATCAATCACTAAATGTCAGAAGTAATCTTCAGAGATCTCTAACCATTTTTTCCCCCAAGCTGCCATAACCCATTTTCTAAATGCTTATTCTCTATCTATCCTACGTGGACTTTAGTGACCTCTCTCTTCTCTTGATCTGTGGGAAGCTGCCAGAATGTAGTTTTGGTGCATTGCTCTCTTGCTTCAGAGCAGCATCTTCTTCCAGCCCACTTGTCAGGCTCCCTGGGAAAAGGCAGCAGCAGCACATTCTCACACTCTCTCTCAGCTAAGACTTCTCAACTCTGATCTGACAGAACAGCTCCTGTTTAAAAAACAAAACAAACAAACAAACAAAAAAAAACCCAATAACATTTCTGACATTTCATTCTTATTTATTGACATTCAAAATTCTCCCATTTATTTATTTCATTTTTAAAAACTCAGTTCCAAATTCTCTTCTTCCTTCAAGATCCTCCTTCACCCGTTGAGAAAGCAAACTATATATATGGTCAGTTATTTATGTAAAGTCATGCAAAACACAATTCCACATTTGGCCACATGTGGCCGAATTCCTATGACAAAAATATGGGAAAATGTGGAAATAAAATGTGCCGTATTTCATCCTTCAGACTTTTTTTTCTCTAAGCTGAATTCAGGACTTTTCTTGTATGACATAGAAATCTCTTTACTTTGGAAATTCGCTCTATCCCTTGGACTTCTCACTTTGGAAGTACTCTTTATCCCTGGGTCCTTTCCCTCTGAGTGGCTTGTTCCTTCCAGAACGTCCATTTTAAAGATCTATGGCCAGCTATGTCTTTATACTTGTCCAGATGCTAGTCCTGATTCTTCAGGACTTTCTCTACCATGCGCTCTGTCTTCATATCCCATCACAATTTTAGCTTCCTTTTATGTATCGTCTTTCCCCTTTATGATGTTAACTCTGTGAGGGCAGGGATTGTCTTTTATTTCTCTTTGTATTTTTATCACTTAGCCCAGTGTCTGGTACATAGCAGGTGATTAATATATACTTTGTGATTTGAGTCACTTCAGTTCTGCAGAGTATGTTCAAGATATGGGTGGTGTTCAAGTTTTCCCTTGGAGTTTAGTGAGGGACAAGGTTCTTAAGGAATTTTGCTGCAAACTTCATAAAGATCTATATATGTATGTACACATTTTATCTACAATGCTACTATATGCTGTGGAAGGCAATGTGGTCTATTATCTGGGGTATAGACTTCAGCTCAGATTCTTATTGGATAAACCTAAGCCAGTCAAATGATATCCGAACCTTCTAATTGTAGTTATGAATAATACTATTCATATAGTTATATGAATTATATATGAATAATATAGTGTATTCATATATTACATTATAATACTATTCTTTTATGAATATTATCAGTGTGTTTGTGTATATACTATAGTAGACATGGTATAATAGTATATTTAAAATCCCACAGGATAGTTGGGAGGATCAGATAAAAAAAAAAAAATCATATAAATCAGTAAGGATTTGCCAGATGCTAGAGCCAAGTTATCATCTCATATTACAGTAAAGGACATGTCCCCAGAAGGACATGGTTCATTTGCCTGTATTGACATCAGAACTTGATCATGTTTTTGTAGCAAGCCTTGTGATCCACAGAGCTCTCATTCTGGGATTTTTCTTTTTTCTTTTCCTTATGTAGGTAAAAGCCACGGGAAGAGAGCTTTTCCAGCAGGTGTGTGATTTGTTGAGCATTAAAGAACCCCACTTCTTTGGCCTGAGTGTTGTTCGAAGTAAGTATTGACTCATGCATGAAAGGCAGGGATCCTTTCCTCCCCCTCCAGCATTTGTACAGCTGTGTTCCCCCTGGGCTCTTTACATGCCTGTACAGTCCTACAGTGGCCCCTGCTTAATACCTGGAAGCATTGAGAAAGAGTACATTCTGGGGTCCCTGTTTCTGGCCACCTCCCTTAAATGGCTATATCTACAACTATCACAATACAGCTTGGTGACAGACCTTCGCCATCTGGGTGCTTCTTCCTATTCTTTTTTCCTTCTGAGTAAACAAAAAGCAAGAATTTCTGTCTTAGTTGAGCTAAGAATCTCTGAGCTCTTGTAACATAAGACTGTCACGAAACTATGGTAGACTAGTCTGATTTAGTATTACTTCCCTCTCTACCACTCTAATTCCCACTTTTGTGCCTCTGTCATGTCCCACAATATTCTCCACTCTCATCTGCTTCTTAGGGACTCCATTTGGCAGTCATGGTGCCCCACCCTATAATCACTTTTCATTGATTTTTTTTTTTTTTTTAAATCTAACCTGTCTTAACTTATCTGTTCATATGGGGCTCCCTTTATAAATAATATAAATTCTATGAGGATAGTTATTTGTATTTGTATCCCAGCACCTGGTATGGCGACTGGCATATAGTAAATATTTTTGACTTTGGAAGACCATTGATATGACTGTTTATTCTACCATGTCAAGTCCCAACCCATTAAGAGTTGCTGGACCAAATTACACATCATTTGGCATTCAGCTGTCACAGCATGATTCCCTCATCTAGTCCTCCATTGACTCAACAATCTATTGTCAAGTACATGCTTATAGTTTTTCCTGCTTGGTAAGATGCATTTGCCTTCCCCTGGTAGAGCCTTTGACCCAGGGCAAACTCTTAGAGGCAAGGTGAGGTGTAAAGTCATTCTCGTTCAGGTGAAAGTACTTCTGTGATTTACCATTTGAAAGCATCTTGTGCATCTCTAAAGTAGATTCAGTTATCCCCATGTTTATGGAAGACTGGGAAATCACAGAATTTGAGAGTTAAAGGGACATCAGTAGGGGCTGTATCCATCCTCTATAACTGGACGCATGATTGTCCAGTCTCTGCCTGAGAAGAGATCCCTCTCTTTTTCAGGGGAGCCACATTTAAACATCTCTGAACGATGGGCAATAACTTTATTGAGGGGTTGTGACAATTAAGTAGACCACAGTTGGGCTTTAGTCTAAAACGGCCTCTATTTCTTTGTGTAGAATGGGCATAAAGAATATTGGCTCAGATAATTGTATAAATATGTATACATATATTGGATTTAGCATATATTATATTATAGCATATAAACATTAACATGTTTAATATATATTGGGTTACCAGCCATCTAAGGGAGAGGGTGGAAGGAAGGAGGGGGAAATTTGGAATACAAGGTTTTTCAAGGGTCAGTATTGAAAAATTATCCATGCATGTTTTGAAAATAAAAGGCTTTTATAAAGAAAAATATTTGCTTTACATATCTCATGGGGTGATTGTGAGGAAAGATTTTTACAAGCATTAAAGTACTTACTATATTACATGTGAGTATTGACCTTGCCTATCTGTCTGATGTTTTCCTATGTTGTGTTAGAAGAGCAGTAAGAAGAAAAATCTCAATATGTTATGATATTAAGAACATGAGACAAGGAGACTAAACCTGTCTGTTATAAATTAGCTATATGGCCTTTATCCATTCTGGGGCTCAGATTCTCTCCTCTGTAAGATGATCAAAATTAATTGTCTATTCTTTGAGTCATCTTAGGGTGGAATTTCATTGGTTTTTAGGCCATTGGTGGTCAGTCTTTTCTAGGTGATGCCAGTTAATGACATACCTGCTGCTTTGTCCTTAGGATTTTTATATTTAGAACTGGAAGAGACCTTGGGGGTCCAATCTAGTCTAATTCCCTCATGATTCTTTAAGAAGTTGGAAGCTATTCTCTGTTATAATTTTAGCATTTTCTCTTTGAGTGTAAAATGTGTAAATTATTTAAAGATGCGATAGTGGGGAAGGGATACAGTTTAAAAAAAAAAAAAACAACAAATCTTGATAACTAATTCATTTGAGTTACTCATGTATGGCCTTTCTCTGCATAGCTGGGTATTGAACCGTGTAAGCTAAAACCTATACTGGTTCTAGGTAGAGTTTGGAATCTTACTGATCAAAGAGATATCTGGTTTTGTTTTGTTTTTTGGGGGGGGTGGGGGGTGGGGGGAGGAGGGTTGCCCCATAGTCTCCTTTAAACTAATTATAAAGACAGAAACTTACCCAACAAATCCCCTCTTTCTTTCCGTCCTTTCTGGTTAACTTACCTCCCTTATCTCATTGCCCATAAATCTTTGCTACCCACCATATTCCATTCATTTTACTGATTTGTGGCCTGGCTTGGCTACCTTGTATTTGTTAAGAGTTGAGCAGTAGTGGCCCCCAAAGGTGTACATGATGTGTGGCTTCTGAAAGACCTATAAAAGGAATGACAAGAATAGACTAATCGCTGGAGACTGTGAAGGGACAGTTATCGTCAAAGATTAACCATGCACATATATTGGTGGTCTCTTTTTTTTTTTATCTTAATCTCAGACACAAAAAATGAAGAAATACCTGAAAGTTCTTTCAGAGACATTCTTTGCTGGAATGAGTGGCTAGTGAACAATTCTTTGCAGATGGTCCATGAGTTTAGCCCTTGTTCTTCAAGATCCTTTCTTTTAATGGAAATTGAGTCATATTAGGAGGGGAGAAAGGTTGTCATATTCTTGTTGTACCTGTTCTCTAGATAAACAGAATTCTCCAGGGTCTTTATGCAGTTTGATTTTTAATAAGTATACAATTCACCAAATGGATGCTTGCTCTGGGGAGTTTGTTTTTGACCTTTGCAGTGATGGCATTCACAACAAAGTCAGTGTGAGCCGGTGACAAATTTGGGAATGTAATGTTTGCCTTAAAACATTTTTTTTTTAAAATAGGAATAGACTTAAAAATCCTACAAAGGTATTTCAGGTCATAGAGTCTTAGTGAATGCAGACTGCATGTATAAGTATGGCTGTTTTCCTGAGAAATTTGTGTTGTGTAACAACTGCATTAATTAATCACATTTATTGAGCACTTAATGCAACTTACCATACTAGCGTCTTGAGTATGTACTGAAAAATTCAAGATGTAGTCTTTGTTCAGAGGATTTTTTTATTTAGAGCTGCAAGGGTCGTTTAAAGTCTTCTCTACTCCAGCTTCCTTATTATACTCAAGAGGAAGTGGGAGCACAGAGAAATTAAATAGCCCAAAGTCATTCTAGGATGTTCTCAAGGAGCCTACAGTATCATTGTACAGATACATATCCATACCTGAAAAGGCTGCAGTATGTGGAAATGGCAATGTACTTAAAATATCTGAGTAGATATTTCCTAGGTATATGATCACTAGCAAGTCATTGAATCTCTCTGAACTTCAGTTTTATAAAATGGGGATAATAATATATTACTTGGCTCACAAAGTAGTTGTAAGAAAAATGCTTTAAAAAACCGAAAAGAACTTTTCAGAAGGGGTTTCCAGAAGAAACTCTGGTCATAACATGTTAGAGGTGGAGGTGGATTCTAAATCCTTTATGGGGAAAAACTCTGATTTGTTTGAGTTCCTGAGCACATGGGATGAGGTTGAAGCACCGAGTAGTGGAGAACCATCTTTGAGCCCCATGGAAAGGAACCAGTCTTTTGAAAGTGGCGGTTGGATTCAGGCTTAATCTCTAGGAAATCTTCTCTGATTCCCCCCCTTCATGATCTCTCCCTGATCAGCTCTAACATCGTACCTTTGTACAAATTTTATTTCTACCCCCTTGCCACATCCAGGGGCACAGAGACTGGTTGTAGTTTTGTATATTCCGTATCTAACAGTCTCCTCCTTTGCATACAGTAGTGGAGAACTTTTAAAGTTTCCCAGAAAGTAGAGGACTTGCAGTTTCAAGGGCAAACTTAGGGAGGAAAGCTTGGTTCTAGGGGGACAGGACTAAACCTTCTGTTGTAGGTTAATTGGATTCTGCTAGGCTTCAAGCCTGTGTTTCATTTACTTGGCCCATGGTCATGACATAACTGGCACTGCCATGGCACTTTTGCTATTGAAGTCCCCCCCCCCCCCTTTTTTTTTTTTTTTTTCAGTTAGTCACTGAAAATTAAAATCCAGCACTTTCTGTGTCCCAGGAACTATGTTAAACTCAAAAACAAGAGTGGGAACTTACAGGGAAAGTCTCTGCATTTGGGATAATTAGTTTAAAAGGGGCTATGAGGGGAGGGGAGGAAGAGAAAGTAACAAAAAAGTCAGATATGTCTGACAAAAATAATCCTTTCCAAGATCCAATTGAATTTCAATTTGTGAGTTCAATAACCAGCTTTGCAGAAAGAGGAGAAAATATGCATTTCTATAAGCATATACTGAGTACATGCAAAATGCATACAAGGGAATTTTTCAAGGGAAAGCAAAGCAGCACTTGGGGAAATCAGGAATGGTTTTGTCTAGGAGATGGTGCTTGAGCTGCTTCTTAGAGAAGCCAGAGCTTCCCAAGAGATGAAGGAGAGGAGGGGAGAGCATGGGGCTCAATGATTACAAAGATAAACCTCGGGTGAGAAGGAGGGATGAAGGGAGTGCTTGCTTCAAACTGTGATGTCTTTGTAAAAGTAGCTGTTGAATTTGTTCTAGGCTGAAATCGGGCAAACATACCTGACAACGTGAGGAGGGGTGGGAGTTGGGCCAGGAGAGAGCACAAAGGGGGATTGTTAGGTTTATCAGCAGCTGATATTTTCTTAAAGAAGGTGTGTTTGCTCTGCAAAGGAAGTTCCCAGGTGGGAGGATTTTCTCATTAGTGCCAGCCACTCAGTTAATGCCTCCTCCTCCTACACCAAGGACATCTGAGATTCCATGAGGTGCTTCCCAGCCCTCTGAGCTCCCTGAACAATGAGGGAAAGCAGGTTGTTCTTCTTAAGGAAAAGTAGCCTGGCTATCCGCCTACAGCTGTCTAGGGCTATCTCTCCCTCAAAAAGAAGAGGCTAAATTGTCTATTGGATATAGAAATGCTGTTATTATCCCCTTATTAACCTTTTTTGACTCATCTATAAGACTGAGGGGATTAGAAGTGGATTAGATGGTCCTTAAGTCATCTGTAGTTCAAAAGTTCTATAACTGTGACTGAACTGGCCTTCTACAACTTGGAAAAGGAAACGGCAAATGGTCAAGGGATAATCATTGTTTATAAAGTAGAGGTAATATTTATGACACTAATTCTTTTCTGTAGTGCTTTAAAATAACAGTCCTATAAGGAAAGGATTGAAAAAATTATACTCATTTCACAGTTCTGATATCTTCTATCCCATTACTTCTCATTCTTCTCAAAAACTTTCTGAAAACTAAAATTTAAATCATGATGACATGAAATGTCTTTCCCTACATATGTGTCAAAACCAGTATTCAGATCCAGGTAATAGGAATGTAGATAAAAGAACTGGAAGGAATTTTTAAGGTCACCTGGTCTGATTCCCTTCATTTTACAAGTAAAGTAACTGATACAAATTGGTTAGGTGAGTTGTCTTAAGATTCCCCAGGTTCATCCATCTTACTGTGAGATCTTACTTCTAAGACCAAAACTTTATCCATGCTGCTCCTCAGCTACATCCAAGAGTTCTTAACTTGGAGTCTGAACTTTTTAAACATATTTTTGATAACTATTGAAATATCATTGGTTTCCTTTGCATATTGGGCACTTTATACATTTGAAAACTTTCTGAGGAGTATAGTTTTAGGCTTCATTAGACTTCCAGAGTGGTCCATGACCCCCAGAAAGTTAGGAACACTTGAATTTTATAAAAGATTAGCATCCCCCTTGTCTCCTCTGAGGAGATCATTCATAGGGACCATCTATAGCCACATATGATAATCCTTCCAGCTTCCCCTGGGTCTATAGCTTGGCATGTGAGGTATTGACCCCTTTTGTCCAATCCCTATATTCAATGACTGTAGGCACTGGGCCTAGACAGGGATGTAGGCTGAGCAATGGGCATCCTAGAGTTCACTGACTATTTCTTGAGCTACAGAGAAGTACAGCTACTTGATTCAGTTTATAGGTTATTTTAACTGGATCTTTTAACAGATTTATTATGCTTTTGAAGCAAGACATTCTTTCTAACTCTAGGAATAATAATAAGTCCACTTGCCTTTCCGCCTCATCACTTTTATTAAGATGAGTCCAGAATTTACCTGAGGTAAGGGAACTACCTGAAATCCCTGAGCTTCCCAGCAAAAAATACCTGGAGGGTGAGGGGGTGAATAGGATACTTTATTTTCATAGGCTTCAGGGATTTCACAGCAGGCTGGCATTCTAATAATATTAATTTCATTAAAGCTGGAATGTGGGGTTACATTCCTCCCCTGAGAGGCTTGGGGCGTGGGTGGGTGGGTGGGTGGATTGATGCAGGAAAGCTCCTTGCCCAGAAGTTGGACTAAAAATGGGAAGGCTGGAGCTTATGTTGCTAGTTAAAAAACAAAAACAAACAAAAAAACACATTTGGACATTCTCTGAACAACTAAGGGAAGTTAGCCCTATCTAATTATCCAGAGGCCTTAAAACTGGAGAGAGTCTTCTCATAGGCCCTACTTGAGTTCTCTAGGTTGCTTAGTCAGTTTTGTTTTGTTTTTACCCCTATTCTCCATTAAAGTAGAGAAAAAACATCAGAGATAAAGACTTGAACTTATATTTTCACTCTTTCAAGGTTGTTTCTTTGGGCCTGCCTTCTTAAAATGCTTATTTCTGCCCCTCTATTTAAGTCTCCCTATTCTCTCTAACTTTGATTCTATGTATGCCCTCTTTCACAAGGAAATAATGGCTAGGAAAACACAGTGTGATTTCCTAGGGGCTAATTTTAGAATTACAGATAATTCTGTACTATCGAGACCAGAAACTCTTCTTAGGCACTCTTTCTGAAGAAGTTGTAAAGTAAACTTCAAAACACTCATGATTAACTGAATTACAAGTTTCTTTCTTTTCATGTGACTTAGAATCATAGATTTTGAGAGTCATAAAAAACTGTAGAGATCATTATAGATGACCTAGAGAATGGCCAGCCTAAAGTCACATATTTAATGCCTTGGGCTGATTACTAGAAGGTGTGGTGTTTTATCAATAATTTTTATGAGTCCATCCTTCAAGAAGAAAGGGAGGGGGCGGGGGGGGGGGGGAAGAGTTGGAAAGATGTAGAGAGTATAGGGAAAACAGTATGAGAATAGAGGAGAAGAGAAGAAACCATTCCTCATGTGCCTGCTTTTGTTGAAAAAGAATAGGGCAGAGGAAAATGGTCATTGATAGCAGTCAGATTTGCTACTGAGATAGCTCTCCTAAATGGTCCCCTATGGATAGAAGGAATGTACATTATTAGACCTTGATTTCAGTTTGGTGTAGATAACATCAATAACACCTTCTAGATGCTAGACACTATGGTAGGTGCTAAAGATATAAAGGAAAAAAAAGTTCCTGTCCTTAAAGGGCTTATATTTTCCTTAGAGGGAAAAAAATCATGAGTGAATATTTAAAAATATAACTCTGGAATGGAGTGGGGCCTAAAAAAATATGGGGGAGGTAATTAGAAGGGAATTTGTGTTGAAGATGACACTTTAAAGAAAAGTGGGGCTCCTTGGAGGGATGGCTGAGGCAAGAGCACCTTGGAGGCCTGAGGATAGTCCCCTGGAATGGAATAGCCTGTTTAAGAAATAACAAGTATACTGATTTGGTTGGAATTTGTGAAGAATTTTGATAAGCTTAGAAAGAGACTCATCAAGGACCTTTAAATCTTTCTCCAAAGGGGAGGTACTTTTTCTTAGAATCTGCCCCCAGGAGCTTTTGCTTCAAGTATAAGTTTTGTAAGAAACCTAATTTCTCTCCCCATCCTAATATCTGCACTTTGGAGATATGTGACCATAGTCACCCTCTATGAGCCTCTGTTTTCTCATTGTGAAGTAGGGATAATTATAATTATAATATCAACCTTGAAAGGTGGTTAAGAGAGATTTGCCTTTACAAAATTAGAGCACTGGATAAATAAATGTAAGGAAAACTCTTAGAATCATACAAGGGATTTTGTGTTCCTATTATTCAGGTTAGTCCACTTAGGCGTGGCCCATTTTACATAGCATTTGTAGATATTTTGAAATGATTCACTCTGTAATCTGGAGACACACAAATCAGAATTTTAGAATTGGATGGATACTTTGAACTGATACAGTTCACCCCTTTTCTGTTACAGATGAGAAACTGAGACCCAGAAGGGTCAGGTGATTTGCCAGTGGTCTACATAGTGACCAATAGTCTACATATTGGCCAGCAGTAAAACTCAAGTCATGTTTCTTCTGTTATATGATCACTGTTTTTAATCCGAGTCTTAAAAATTGGAAACCGTATTAACATTACTTTGCCCACTTGAGGAATATTTTGGTAAAAACGTATGGTCAGCACCTCTACCTGACTTTGTATCTGTGACATTTTCTTATTTGGGATATTCCTCTACTGATATTAGTGCCAAAGCCCTCCAATCTAGCCAAGACCCTCCAGTGATTGTCTCTCATTCTCGTCATGTGACCAGCTCACCCCATTTCCTAGTAGGTACCTTGCTGTTAAAAGGTACCTCCTTTTACTTACCGGTGATTATGTTTCTACCAAAGTTGTGACTTTCTGAAAATTGGTAAGCCAGATTGCATCAGCAAGAGAATACTGCTATAAAAAAATATGGCATATGGAGCAATTTAAGATAATTGAAGGTATTGCATGGTTTTCCCAAATGTCATTCATTCTGATCTCTTGAACCTAGTTCATTATATAGCTGCAATATCTATATATTCAAGATATATAAATATGTGGGGGTAGGGGTAGGGATGAGGGTGCTGGTACTAGTGCAGGTTACTTCCTTGGATTCTTATCCAGCTATATAACATAATTTGGGATATATGTGTTACAATTAAAGTTCCCAACCAGCCATAGTATACTAAGCCATCAGTATACTAAGTATACTGATTCAATAGCACTGATAACTATTTTTTTAAATTTGCAGACAATGAATACATATTCATGGACTTGGAGCAAAAGCTCAGCAAATACTTTCTGAAGGATTGGAAGAAAGAGATATATAAAGTAAGTTCCGGTTAACTAGAACTTGGGAGCCAGAAGGATTAATTAGAATTCTGGGATTTGGCAAAAGGTTTAGGGTGGTCTTCATGAGAGAATCATCCAGTAAACATTTATTAAGCACAATGTGTCAAGTATTCTCCTAGGTGTTTAGGGACAGAAACCAAAAAACAAAGAATTTATATTCTAAATTCTTATTTAGAATAAGAATGAATATTAAGAATACATAAAATCTATACAGGTAATTTTTGGGAGGGCCTCTAGGAGCTGGGGAGCATTGGGAAAGTTGTGTTCTCAGAAGAGGGTTAAATTTTGACCATTGTCACATTGTAAGTAATCAGGTGGTGCAGTTTCCTGGAGTCAGGATGATTTGTTAAACTTCAAATCCAGTCTCAGACATTTTACTATTTTTGTGACCCTGAATAAGTCACTTAACCCTGTTTACCTTAGTCTCCTCATCTTAAAATGAGCCAGAGGGCAGGTAGATGATGCAATAAATAACGTGCTAGACCTAGAGTCAGGGAGACTCACTTCATGAATTCAAATCTGACCTAAGACACTAACTGTGTGATCCTGGGCAAGTCAGTTTACCATTTGCCTCATTTATTTTCTCATTTGAAAAATGAACTGGAGAAGAATTGGCAAACCACTCCAGTATCTCTGCAGCGCCCCCCTCCCCAAAACAAAACAAAAATAACCAATTGTGATCACAAATAGATAGGATTGAAAATGACTGAATAAAATCAAATTGTATCAACCTAAAATTTTATTTTCCCATAGTTATATCTCAGTTTAAACAGTTTCACATTTCATAATTATTTCATAATCATTTAGTTTGCCATAGGTTTAAATTTTTTTTTTGGGGTGATTGTTTTATTTTGTGTGTGTGTGTGTGTGAGAGAGAGAGAGAGAGATTTTTTTTTAAACAGCTTAAATTTTGGTTTAAAGGAAGGAAACTAGTTGAGGCAATAATTTAGACAAAGTATAAGGACACAAAATAATTTCACAGAAGAAAATGGAAAGAAAGGTAGGAGGAGTGTGGTCTTGGGATGCTAATATCCACAGCATGAAAGCCATTGGCAGGGGTGATTCATTTCTGTTTCTTTTCTATAACCGTCTTTACAGGGAAATGAGAAGTCCAATCCTCCTTTTGTTGCCTTCTTCAGAGTGCAGTACTATGTGGAAAATGGGAGAATTATAAGGTAATTATTATTTATGTATTCAGTTTTGTTGTTGTTGTTGACTTAACTTTTTTATTTTGAGTTCCAAATTCTCTCCCTCGCCCATTAAGAAAATAAGTAATATAATAATCATTTATTATTTTTAAAGAACCTTATATAGTCAGAATGAAATCTGGGATTCTGTGGAGGCGAACTAGAAGCTGTTTGTATATCTTTAAAATCAGAGCTTACTCTGTAGATGAGATTTCACTTGGTTGCTAGTTTTTGGTGCCATTCAGTTTGTTAACTGGAATTTGAAGGTCCTTGATTAAATATATGACTAAGCCCCAATGACTGCGTAAACTTAATCTATATTTTAATTTTGTTTAGAAAAACAAAACAATCTCAGTGGTATTGGGTGGAAATGATTTTTTCCCTCTCCAAAGTGGCACTGTATGTTCTGCATAGCTGCTTGTGACCACAGAAATTTGCCTTTGGCTCCTCTGCTGTGGAGAGTAGGGGGTTGGGAAGGCTTAGCCTAAAGGGATTATACATTTGAGTGGGTTCCATTCACTTGGAATAGGGGCAACATTCTAGCTGAACCTCTCCAGTTCTTTCTAGTGAACAAAAGAGCTTTTTTAATTATCCAGGGCAAGCATTTAGGTGAGTTTAAAACAAGCCAGACCCATCACCCCCACTCCCTTTCTTCAGTACTAGTGAAGCTAGCTGCCCTTGCATGGTTTCTCCTCAAATTATTGTTTGAAATCTGAACTTTTTTGACCCGGAAGAGGATCTTTAAAAACAACAATACCCTAGAAAGCTGTGATTGAAAACTTTAAAAGATGGTCGATATAGTTCTGATCCCTCCGCCTTTGCTGTGACAAGATGAGAACAGAACAGAGAAAAAATAACTAGCATAATTCTGAGGTACCCCTCAATTCAGTGAAGCTTCAGAACCTTTCTCAGGTGTCTGCCATGAGCTAAGCCCCTTTGCCAGGAATGCAGAAATGGACCATGATTACCCCACTGGATGGAATTTGCAGTTGAATATAAAGATTTAGATGTGTTCTCAAAAAGGATGCAATTTGTAATATGGTAGCTGTAGAGGAAAGGTTCGAATTTAGGAGAAAATTGGAGAGGGCGGGACCACTTTCAGCTGTGGAAAAGGAAAGCCCTGTTTGCTGCACTGGGTCCTTCCATGGACAGGAAGGATGGCCTGTATGAATGTACCCAGTTATCAAAAGTCAGAACAAGTTGAAGAATAACTATTCTAGTTTATCTGGAATATAGCTTTGGTTAATAAATTAGTGTGAAATGAGACAGGAAAGCTAGGACTTTGAATACACCAGACTTTTAACTTCCAGGGAGGTTTGGAAAGTAGGATGGCTACTCTGCCCACTTTAAGCACACACTCTCTCAAGAGCTAAGAAGAGAATAAGGAAGTGGACTGGTGACAGCTGACCTGAAAGTCAGTTAAATTAGTCCACTGTAGTGCTACCTTTAGCACTAAGCAGCCACTCTCAAATCTAGAGTGCAATCACAAAGGTACTCAAGAGGCAAAAGTCATTCTGGCCCCTAGCAACTTGTAGATACTTAATATTAATTACCAGAGGCTGAAGGTTAAGCCAATCAGTCATACAACAGTGCCTGTTGTATGCTAGTGATACAGTGATATAGTCTGAATGCAAAGAATTGAGAAGGCAAGGAGTTTACATAATTTGGGGATTTTTTTCCTTTGTTTTTGTTTGTTTTTTCACCTAGGTGAGATAGTAAAGTCCAGCAATTCTTTTAAGGATAGGGAAGGACTGAACCTTATTGTCAACAAGTAAAGGAGCTTCTAGATTGGGAAGAATTAAAGATTAGGGAAAGTAGAATGGATGATTAATTAAAGGAAAACTAAGACTTACCTGGTGGACAGGAAACCAACTGATCATGTGAACAAATTCCAAAGAGCATTAGAAAAAGCCACTGGTTGCAGGCTCCTCCCAAAAGAGTGTTCTCTGCAGGCCCCTTGGAGGAAAGGAGGAAAAAACCTTAACAGGGTCAAAGTGATGTGAAAGTGGACAGATCACTGGGCTTGGGATCAAGAGGTCTAAGTCTGAATCTCAGGTCCACTGCTTAGTGATGCGACAAGACAAGAACTTTAAAGTCATATTTAAATTTTTGTTGTTAGTATTAACAGTGTTGGCAGAGTCTCAGAATGTACAAAATAAATACAAGATAATTGGGTCAGAGGAGACATGAGCACATGTGAGACTGAGAAAAGTTTCTAGGAATAATGTTTGAGCTGAATTTTGAAGGAAACTCTGTAGAAGTGGGGAGAGAAGTTGTAAACAAGCTTTAAATGCCAAAGTAAAAGGTTTTTATTTGCTTTTAGAGATAACATAGAGCTAAAGCCAGAGTATGTATGACATGATCGGTCAGACCAGGCTTAAGAAAAATCAGTTGACCCTGGAAGTCCTGAGTTCAAATATGACCCCAAACACTTGACACTTTATTACCTGTGCGACTTTGGACAAGTCACTTAACTCTGCCTCATGAAAGAAAGAAAAAGAAAAATCACTTGTGTAATTGTCTGGAGAAAAGAGAAACTTGTGCTAGGAAAATCAATTGGGTGACTATTATAATCATCTAAGTGATTGAAGGTGTTGGCCATGTGAATAGAGAGAATAAGGACGTATATGAAGGCCAATTCTATAAGAACTGGCAGCTGTGACTGCACATCCAGGGTGAGGTAAGTTGCAAATCTCTGTGACTAGGAGGATAGTGATAGGAGAGTTATAAACATGAGCCATTATGGTTATAATTTTATGATGATGAATATGCAGTTTGGAATAATCCAAAGTAAATATTTTAGTACAAGTATCTACAGCTGTAGGAATGACAACATGGCTGATGTTCTTGAGATCAAGAACTAGATTATAAAACCAGAAAGGAACCTCGTGGACCATTGAGTCCAACTTTAGGAAGAGACACAGGGTTCCAGAGTCGCACTATTTTGTAAATGGTATTGCCAGGATTCAAACTTGAACCTTCCCAATCTAAAAACTAGTCCTCTTTCTACTTTGCCACACTGTCTTAGGGTCTGCTGTGCCCATTGTACTGAATCGTTATCCAAGGATGAAGAAATACTTGATTCCCAAAGAGATATCCAATAAGTAAGATGAGTTAAATAGATAAATAAACAGATAGATATATATAAAATATGAGGACCATGACATTAGGAAGCCAGTGTTCAGGATCACCAGCCATACTCTCTCCTCTCCTCTGGAGTAATCTGGGTCCAATGGCAAGATATAGATCAGGTTGACTGGAGATGGCCCTGGATGAATGCATAGATGACCCATCATTTCAATCTCTCCATTTATAATATGTATGTATGTAATATATAAATGTATAATATGTAATATATTACTAATCATTATTTAATTTTAATTAATGAGTATTTGATTATTTTAAAAATAATTTATTATATTATTATGAAATTATAAAAGAATGTTGTTCCTAATGAGTGCCAGAGAAGGGCATAAATGGCCTTGGTTCCTGCTATGCCCTTTGGGGCCTCCTTTGCTCACAACATGATGGGCTATGGCTCAGCCTCAGCTATAGGGCTGCCTCAGCACTTAGACTTCAAAGTGCTATTTATGTTTTCTCTTTGTGTTCTAGTGACAAGGTTGCAAGACGTCTCTACTATCATCACCTCAAGGAGCAGGTGCTGAGATCCCAGTGTACCCACAAGGAAGAAGTCTACTTCCTATTGGCTGCCTATGCCCTGCAGGCAGACTTGGGCAACTACAGAGAGACCATCCATGTGGGGAAATATTTTGAACCTCATTCCTACTTCCCACAATGGGTAAGATTTTCCTCTATTTATAACGTAGTTTAGTAAAGCCTGATGCTCAGGAGGTGATTGGAAAACAGATGAAATATCTTGAGCTTTACTGATTTTCTTTTTTTCCTCCTGAGACAATTGAAGTTAAGTGTCTTGCCCAGGGTCACTTGGTTAGGAATTGTTAAGTATCTGAGGCCATACTTGAACTCTGGTCCTTCTGACTTCAAGGCCGGTGCTCTATCCACTGTACCATCTGTCTGCCCCCAAAGTTTGGTTTTGTTTTGTTTTTTATTGGATGCTTTAATCATTTTTAAAAGAGGGCTGTTGTCAAAGGGCCTGTGTTCAAATGTTATCTAATACTGGATGGATACCTGGATGACTTTGGGCAAGTGACAGCCTACTTGGGTCTCTGCTTCTTTACATAGGTAAATGAAGCAGTTGGTCTAGGTGTTCTCCCAGCTCCCTTCCAGCTGTCATAAGAGCAAGATGATGCTTTTCTCAAATAACTCATGGTATAGATGTAAGATTTCTGTGAACTCTATACATTCCTTATTCCTGTATTTTTTCAACATCTACCCTTTGCCTGTTCCCCCTCTCTTCTTTGATTTAAATAAATGAGGACACTGAAGAAACTTTAATGGAAAGAGTTCTAATCTTATATTCAAGAGACCCCAAATTCTCATCCCTTCTCTGCCACAATTTAGTCAATCAATAGGACCTGACTCCTACAGTTGACTGGAAACTGAGTAAAACTGATACAAACATATTCCATATGATCCTATCTCTGTCCTCAAGTGGCTGTCTTGTTTAGTTAGGGAATGCCAGAGAGACAGTAGAAAGCAGCATATAAGAGTAGCTGCTATATTTGACAAAGTTGCTTAAAAAAAAAAAAAAATACAAATTTTAAATGGAAAAAAAAAGTTACATAGCTAATAAGTACTGAACTATAGAGAGATCAGTGGATTAAGAGTTGGATTCAAATTCTAGCTTTGCTTTTTATTGCTTATTTTGAGGTAAGTCACTAATTTGGCACCAGATTTTTCATTGATAAAATGTTAGAATTAGTAGAGGGCATCTCAGAAGTTCTTTTCAATTCTAGATTGTCATCCTAGGTCTTGGAGGGAAGTATGGAATTAAGTGAGTCAAATGGGGGTGGAGAGGAAAGTGAAGGGAACTGTTGACTTGACATTCTTTCTGTAGATTATCACAAAGAGAGGGAGGGACTACATCTTAAAACATGCTCCAGAGATTCACCGAGAGCAGCAGGGGATAACCACCAAAGAGGCTGTGTTGAAGTTCATCAAGGAGTCCTGTCTGCTGGAAGATGTGCCTGTTCATTTTTTCAAGTTACAAAAGGTTGGTTAGAACATGGGAGGAGCACCTTTAATCTATCTGAAAGTTAATCAGGTTCAGCCCTAATAAACTACACTCCTTTTTAATGTCTTCCTTCTATCAAGAAGTAATTGCAATGCTTATACAAAGGATAAGGCTGCTAGCTCTTGTCTGTCATTGTGAAGTTTTCCATTTTCAAATTCAATCAAACGAGATGATTCAGTGTGCTTTCTAAATCTTTAAGTAAAATAATATGTAAATTTATATAAATATATAATTAAAGTAATAAACATTATGTTTATTATTTAATTATTAATCAATATTATTTTTGATATTTATATTAAGTAAATAAATAAAATCTGTAGGAGTTAACTAAGTCAAGCTCCCTGTTTTACATATAAAGAAACTAAGGTTCGAGAAGGTGACAGCACTTAATTATTATCTGTCATGAGCAAGGTTACCTAGGAGGGCTTGATTAGAAGCCTCCTAGAAAAAATCATAAAAGATGATGGGAAATTCCATTGTGATTCTTAAAGTTTTATAACAAAGAATCTCAAAGATTTAGACCCTATGGTAGTCTTAGGAGGTAAAGTATTGTGGGGAGAGGTACCTAGAGATCCAGGACAGAGTTAGCATGAAGGCAAAAGGCTTTAAGTGATTGTGTGAGAAGGGACGTTTTGGGCGCAGTGATTAATTTCTTCCCAGTAAGGGAGGTGTACTGCATAGGGAAGTCTTGACCTGCACCCTGTAAGCCCTTTGGATCTAGGGCAGACTCAAACTCTTAGTCAGTTTTTGTTGCCTCTGTAGACAATCCTAAGCAGTTTTCTTCTATCACATCAGTCCCAGGGGGTCGAGAGCTGCCTGTCTGCTAGTGGCCAGAAGGTACCCAATACTTGTTTCCTTCATTTCTCTGAATCCCCACTTGAATCTCATTTTACTCTGATAACATTGATGAGGGGAAGATATCAAGTTCTCTGAGGGATGGTTGGGGGAAATAAATTTCACTTCTGGCTCCAAGCCCAATGTCAGTTTAACCTCTCATCTGTCATGACTCTCATTTTCCCTCCCCCATCTTTCCGCCAACATCTTTTCCTCCTTATTTGACTATAGGAGTTCTTCCAAGAGGTGAAGAATACATGGCTCATGAAGAAAGAAGCCTAGGATCTATTTTCAAGAATATAGTATAGTCTATTCAGGGAGCCTAAAGGCAAGCTTAGGTTGGCTTTGGGATGATCTAATCATAGCTTGTATTTGCCCTGTTGGTGCATTTCTGTTTCCTGGGTAGTCCTGTCTGCAAAGGTCCTTCTCATCAAGGTGCCTGTGATAAAAGCAGATTTTTTTGGGGGGAAGAGGGGCAGCACTTTTGATCCTTAAATTAGGCCGGGTGATGTAATCAGTTACAAGAGGATAGGGCCTTGGCAATTATTGTTTGGAAGAGCCGGGCATGTTGGTTGTGTGAATAGCCACAGGCACCGTACAGACTTACGAAAGCGGATCCAGATTCACTTGTTGGTTCTTGCTTTTCCTGTGGGTGGATGTGGAGCTGGCCTGGGAGGCTGCCCAGATGGGTCCCTTTGTGTGGTGTTTGTTCCCAGGCCAGATGTGGCAGTTGTGTTCGTGTCTATTGGAATGGTTGTGTCCTTACTTGATCATAGACTACAAACTAGTTCATCCTATTAGGAAGAATTTCCGACCATCAATCCATGTGGGCTTTATCCAGGTTGTTTAGGTTTAATGAAGCTTGGCTTGGTTTCCCTTAGGACAGGTGGAGTTCAGGAAGTTCAGCGTGGCCTAGAATTTTAGGTCAAAGGCCGTTTCTTTGTTGTACCGACTGGAAACATACCTTTTATACCAAAATAATGAGCATTTTGCTTTACAAAAAAGAAACCTTTTTTTTATTTTCTCACAATAATGGCAAGAATCAGGGATCAGTAGTTTGGAAGCTAAGCTCTCTCAGGAAAAGAGACAGAACAAGAATTAAGCTAGAGAGCATGAACACCTGTGCTTGAATTCTAAGCTGGTTGGGTTGAGGAAGGAAGGACATATGTACCTACGCGTATTCCCAAATTTCATCTAGACTCTGGGTACGACTTTCCCTAAAAAAGAAGAAACAAAAATTGGAGATGTGGGGGTGGAGAGGAGCAGAAAACAAAGGGGGAAGTGCATGAGACACAATTCTTCTGCAGATAGTACAATCTGCCATTTATTTCCCCAACATATACCCTGTACTATAAAAGAGCAGTTGCACAGTATTATTCGGGATCTCTTCTTCCACCTCCAGCCCCATTGTTTCCCAATTCCAAACATAAATAAATAAGAAAGACTTAGATATCTCCCAGTGTGGAGCCCTGCTCTCTGATAGGATTGGGAGGAGAAAGAGAAAAGAGGGAATGCTGAGTCTTTGTTCCATATTCACTTCACTAAGTCCAGTTTGTGGTGTGGTCTGAGAACCTACCTACCATGTATACCATTGTTTCTATTAAAATCATGCTTGGATTTCCACATAATTTTTCTCCAAAGGATACCTAGCAGGAACGCGCTTTGCTCATTTTCCCACTGAAACATGTATCTTTTTGCTTTCCCTTTCTTTAAGTCTGTGATTTCTGTCTGTAATGTGTCCAGTTGCTGATCTCTAAGTGCAGCAAGGTCTCATCAGATGAGGCAATACAGTGGTGCTTTTATTGGGTTCTTTGGGGAGCGCTTCCTGAGTGACTCTCTCTGTCCACAGAACGTGGAAAGTGGTCAGAGGTCATATTGAGACCTGGATTTTATTTAGCAAAAAGTAGTGATTTATGACCTTTGCTAATCACAGATAACATTATGTCTGTAGGTAAATGACCTCAAACGTTCAGAAGTTACAGACAGCACCCCCAAACATACACAAAAACACACACAATATCTTTCAGTGATAGGCATCCACTACATTCAAATGTCAGATAACCCTCTGGCATCCTTTTGATTTGCTTTAGGAATATTGCTTGTGTCTGTATGCATACCTAGGCAAACACACAACTCTTGACCCTACTGACTTTTTGTGTCATTATAGGATAAGAAGGAAGATCGACCTACAATTGTCCTGGGTCTGACCCTAAAAGGAATGCACATTTATCAGGTAATGAAAGAGGTTTTAGTTCCTCATCTTTGAGTTGCTAAACAGTTTTCTCTCACTCTCCCAACCCTATAAAAGTATTTTCACCTCCCTGAAGGCAAAAATACTGGCTGTGTGCATTGTTAACATTCTTTTCTCTTGCCTGAAGGCAATCTAGGCCCCACCCCCCCCCCCCCCCCACTTCTGGGCTCATCCCAGTTTCTGGCCAACTTCAAACCAGGTTCTGTTTGTTATTTTACAGGAGGTAAACCATTCCCGGCAGCTGCTGTATGACTTCCCCTGGTCACATGTTGGAAAGCTGGCATTTCTTGTGAGTATAGAGGAACATCGGTGATTCCATCTCAATGCAGAGCATTGATCCAGAAAATTGTGCAAATATACATTATCATAAAAAACACTCAGACATTTAATAATAAACCTTATGTCTAGATACTGCAGGACATTATGATCCCTGGCCTAGAGAAACACTATATCTAGTTATAGATCTATCTACAAATGTATCTGTGTATTCACATACACACCTTTAATACTGAGGTGCTGAAAGGAATAGGGCAGTGGATCCCTAGGGAGGTAGGGGGAGGACTGCATTATGACCATCATAGACTTATAACTGAAGGGGATGGATCGCAACAGGTTATACAGTCCAGCCTGCTTTTTTTAATAGGTCAGGGAAATTGAGTCCAGAAAAGCTGCAGTGATTTTACCCAATCTCCCAGACAGAGAAATGACAAGCTTAGATTCACACTCAGGTTCTCTGCCTCCAAATTCAGTGCTTTTGACACTGTTCCACATTGTATCTCTCTTTTCCCTCATGAATGAAGTCTGGAACTTTCCATTTCTTTAAGGGTCCTCTGTATCTGGATTAATTCCAGACTCTGATACTGAACCGCCATGATTTTATACCTAGTATGAAAATTGCCACCTATGTATTTGCCACATCCCCTCTTCTCTGATCCTTGTCATAGGGCCTATGGACTTTATATTGTGTGTGTATATATATAATCAGTATATACTCTATACTGATAACTCATCTTCCATCCTGGAGTCCTTGCCCCATCCAGTGACCACCAGATAATCAGTGAACCTGTCAAGCTCTAGATTGAAGGGAAGAGAGTAAGTAGCTTTTAGGCCTAGGAACCTTTTAGAGCATCACAACCCTTTGATTCCAAGAAGAGCAACTCTTTGTTTTACTCAGGGGAAAAAATTTGAGATCCAGCCAGATGGTTTGCCTTCTGCTCGGAAACTGGTCTACTACACGGGCTGTCCATTCCGTTCCCGGCACTTACTTCAATTACTCAGTAACAGTCATCGGCTCTACCTACATATCCAACCAGTGCTAAAACAGATCCGGCAGCTGGAAGAAGCAGAAGGTAGGTTGTGAACAAGAGGCATTCAATAGCATTTAGGCTTTTCTGAAGGAAGCCTTGCCTTTTCTCTTTGGCTTGGTGGCCTGTATGAGTTTGTGAATTAAGTAAGGAAAAAGGCTGGAAGATATGTGTGCAAAAGTTCTCTTTGTTACCCCATATGGTACCTGTAGCCAGATGATAGGAATGTGTATTGCTTTCAGTAATGTGCTATTCTCCCTCTCTCCTGGGAATACTTTGTAGTTTGAGAGAGGGATGAAGGAGGAATTAGTTTGTTCCTTCTCAAAGTCTTATCTCCCACTTTTAATTCTAACAGTTTTCCAGGGATGGGTTTAGATTGCCTTTTGAAAACGGCATTCTTTTCTTCAAATGTAAGTTGGATTTTAAAAAAAAAAAAAAAAAAGCTGGGGACTTGACCAATAAAGCTGTTCTTGTACTTCCTCAAATTCTTCTAACAATTTTTTTTTTTTTTTAGTTACTTTCAGTCTTGTTTGATTCTTTGTCACTTCTTTTGGGGGTTTCTTGGCAAAGATACCGGAGGGATTTGCCATTTTCTTTTGTAGTTCACCTCACAGGATAGGAAACTGAAGCATTAGGGGTAGGTGACTTGCTTAGGGTCTCTGAGGCCAAATTTGAACTCGGATCTTCCACTGTGTCCACTATGTCACTTTCTAGTACATAAACTGAAATTCAAATTGGTTCCCCTCCCAATTACAGTTGTTGGATTCACTCACGTTACCTATTTTCTCAGTCTTTCAAGTTCCTCTTCATCTTACTGCCAGCCTTACATTTATGCCTTTTGCATTACCTTGAATGTTATAGTTGAATTAAGCCCAAATGGCTCTCATTCAGTTTGTAAGGGCCAGCATTCCTGAACTAGAGCTGTTGTCTGTGTGGGGAGGAGCAGGAACAAGGGAGATGGCTTACCAAGTGATGGATGGGCAGAGCCTCCACATTCCTTTGATCTGTAATGAATCCATTTAGCTGAGCTCTGCAATACCTCAGAAACAGTTGCCAAGAATTCCACATGCTTCCATCTCTACTGGTCTTCCCAGCCAGCCCTGGCACTCTTGCTATAATAGAGACAAAATTGTCATAGACATCCATTTTCAATTTCTCCCGAAAACTCAGGTTGAAGAAAGCATTTTAACCAAAGTTTGTCCTGTGTTTCTCTGGATAGAGATTTCAAAAGGCAAATGGTAATAATAGTAATTAATTGTAATCAGCATTTTATGATTGGATTTACTGAGCAGAAGAGGAAGAAGATTGGACTTAGAACTTTGTTTTGCTTCAATCTCTTCAAAGCATAAGTGGGGATATTTGTTGTGTGAAAATTCTTCCTTCCAGAATGGGTGTGGGGGAGGGAGTGCCCTCTTTGGCCGCTTAGTAATAAACAATGATAAGGAGACGATAATTTCTCTTGAAAATATCAATGTGTATCCTTGTAGAGGGTCATCATTTTCAAGCCCATGTGGTCCATCTTCTTGGACCTCAGGCTGATAGTTCTGGTTTTGTTTTTTTTGTTTTCCATCCTCACTAGGGATAGAGATAGGGACTGGATCTATGGGGAATCTATTTTTAGTAGATTTCATTGGTTTAAGGTATTTCCAGGTAAGGAAATTCTTTCCACAAATACAGGCTAACACTTTCATTTTTTCCCTCATCTAAAAAAAAAAAAAAGAAAGAAACTCATTATTTGAACTTAATAAGTACCCCATAAGGTAAGCACTTCTAAGCCCGAATCTGTTCATAAACAGCTTGCTTTTTTTCTTAAAACATGTAGTATGTTCACCATAATATTTCCAAGCTTGTCCTGTTTGTCAGTGTTTCCTGTTTACTTTTGTTTTTTAGTTAATTCCATCACTGTCTTTCCTTCTTCCAAAATTAAGGAAAAAAATAAAATCCCTGAATCAAAGAAATATGCAAGCCAAACAAATCCCCACATTGGCCCTATACAAAAATGTCTTACTTATTCTGCACCATAGCAGGATTTTTCACATGGAAAATGGAATCATGGCATCATGATTACCTTTAAATTGATCAGAATTTGTAAATTCTCTATTCTTTCAGGATTTCTTGTTTTAAAGATATTGAAGTTATTGTATAAATAAATAAAATTTATAAATAAATATTGTATAAATATTACTTATACTTATTCTCTGTGTCTGTTCATGAAATCTTACCATTTCTTTTTGTGTTAAGTTCTTACTGGCACAATAATATTACCTTGACATTCAGATATCATAACTGGTTCAACTATTTCTCATTTAATAGACACCTGTCTAGTTTCCAGCTCTTTGCCATTCCAAAACATATATAGATAGTTTTCTTCTTTCTCTTTCTCTGATTCCTAGTATTGATGTCCAGTGGCCTCCCAGAATGGCTGGAAGAGTTCACAGTTCCACCATAATAGTATTTCAATATTTCTGTTTTTTCACAGCCCTTTGAACAATAATCATTTTCCTTTTTTTATCATCTTGGCCTATCTTGTGGGTATAAGGTTTGCAACCTCAGAGTTTAATTTATCTCTCTTCTGTTAATAGTGATTTGGAGCCTTTTTTCATGTTTTCTGGTTTTCTCCATGTGAAACTGCTTTTTTTGTATACTTTATTAGGGAATGTTCTTTGTTCTTAAATTAGAATCGATTCTGTATATATCTTATTGGTGCTCTGTCAGAGAAAGCTTTTCTCCACCAGCTAATTTCCTTTATAATTATAACAATTTTATTTGTGCAAAAACAGTTTTATGAAATTAGAATTGGCCATTTCTATCCTCTCTGAAAGTTGGAGTATTGTAGTCATCTATAGCATTTAGAAATAGGACCCAAACTCAGCATTTTCTGTTCTTTATCCATTACTGCAGGACATTGTCTTTTAGGTGATCCTTACATATTCTTTTGTTCCTCCTTCATTTATCCTTTCTTCTTGTTTACTGCTCCTTTTAAAAAATTTTTTTTTCCTTGTTTGCCTTTTTAGAAAAGAAGCGTTACCGAGAGTCCTACATCAGTGACACCCTGGAGATGGACCTGGACCAGTCCGACAAACACTCTCATGGGAGTGGGAGCAGCAGGGGCAGTGGCCGGAACCACCACCGGCTCTCCCACCGCTCCACGGACAGCCACGGCAGCTCCCACACCTCTGGCATCGAGGCTGACTCCAGACACCGAGTGTCCGTGGAGATGTCCGTGGACGAGCCCTTTGGCATGGAGCTGGGCCATGGTAAAGAGAGGTTCTGCAGCTCCACCACCAGCCACAGCAGCTCTGGCATAGACAGCAGCAGTAAAGGGAGAACTGAGGATGGTGAGTGAGTGGGGATACCGGGAGTCCAGGAATGGGGAGGTTCTGGCCTCCTAAGAGAGTTTGCTTTGTCTGTGAGGAGCTTAGCTCCCTGAGATCCAGGGATCTCAAATACCTTTTCTTTTGCTTCTTGCTATAGAGGTGGAGGTGATGGTAGATGGACCAGAAGATGTGACAGTAGGTGATCCGTTGGAGAATAACCGATTGGACCGGACACATGAAGGAGTATCTCTGCATGACTGTAAAGGTGAGAACTACTCAATTTCGGAATGTTACCATGGAAAGCTTTCCTTGTTCTACATCCAGCTTAATTATGAGGCTCTGGGCATCCATTTCCTCATAATGTTAAAACAAAAGAATTATATTTTCTTTTATTTCTAATTTATATTGTAATCTTCTTGGGGAAAGAGAGAGGAAGAAGGGAACCTAAGGCATAGCAAGCAGATAACTCCTTGTATTTCTATACTGCTTTAAATATCACAAAGTATTTCTGTGATGTGGAGAGTAAATGGTAGATTTGGAGTCTGAAGACTCTGCTTTCATGTTTCAATTTCTTCTACTTAACTCCCTGTATGACTTTGGACACAGACTTTTCAGGCCCCAGTTTTCTCATCTGTAAAATGAGCATTGAATTAAAGGGCACTGAAAATACCCTTAGTTCTAAATCTTTAACATGAACCTTAAATTTCCCTGTATCATAAAAGAGTGATGAAAGGACTCTTATGGCCATTTTGTAAATGAAAAAAAGACTCATGGACGTGCAATTGATCACACAGCTAAAAATGTCTGAACTAGGATTTTGATCATTACCCACTTGAAGGCAAGTTCTTTTACCATTAAACCATTGCTAGTCTTCAATTTTATCATCATAATTACATTCAAGGTGGTTTTAAAATAAATAATTACTTCCTGAAATATTGATAAATATGATAAATGCTTCCTTCTCAAAATATTGAAGATATGTAATTTGTTTTGTGAGTGGCTTTCCTCATATTTGCTTTGGCAGAAATAAATGGGTATCAATAAAGAAATTCCAAATTGCTTCAAACAACTCATTGTCTGATATATGCAAGCAAGGCAGAGTGAATAAAGGTTCCTGGAGAACAGCATCTTTCAGTGGGTCAATCTGTATGTAGCCCCTGAGGAAAGTGTTTAGCTTCGTACCCTTGAACTTACTTTCAGGGGCAGATTGGCATGGAAGGTTAAGAGTTCTAAGCTTTAACAAGGGAGGGGGAGAGCTGTTGGCTGGGAAATGAGGGGATGAGTCTAGGAACCTGTGGTGGACCATCCTTATTGGCTTTTCTTTTCCTACAGCCTCTCACCAAGAACCTTTTGCTGTGGTGCAGATAACATTGGTCAAGATGAAGGGTCAGAGTGTTGAAGCCCTTAACCAGGTACAAGAGGGTGACTTGTGTGCCAGTTGAATGTCCTTGGTCTTTTTTTTTTTTTAACTTTTTTAAGTATATCCACATAAGTGTTGAACCTTATATTCTTCATCTCTAGTAGATAACAGATGTCATAGTCCAGCTTTTCTACCAACATATGTGGATTAGTACAACTGGGCATTCTTATGCCCCCCTGTGAAGGTTGGAATGTTAACAGCCCAACTTTTTCCTCTTGACTTTACCCCAAACACTAATAACAACACTGGTAACAACATTAATAACTCTGTAGTACCCACTATGTGTCAGGTATTGTACTAGGCGCTTTCTTTACAAATATTCATTCAATCCTTACAACATCTCTGGGAGGTAGGTGTTATTATTATCCCCATTTTACAGATAAGGAAATTGAGGAAAACTTGGCTGAGTGGCTCGGGTCTTCCTGATTCTGTAACCTTGTACTCTAACCACTTCATTACCTAAAACCCTCTCTTGGAGGATGTACCCGAGTAGGTCTCTGTTGAAGGCAGTGATAACTTCTCTTCTCTCCCCCCCCCCCCCCCCCCCCCCCCCCCCCCCCCCCCCCCCCCCCCCCCACACACACACACACACACAGCTTGATTAGAACTCATCTTGTTTTAATACCTTTCAAATCGGTTACCCTTGTTCTTTATTTTGGCCACGTGTCCTCAGGGTATGTATGTTAGGGGTGTAAGGGGCTGAATGCCAGCTACACAGAAAGAAAGCACTTCTTTTAAAAAAAAAAGGATTGTGAAATCTCTCAAATCTGGTTCTACCCAACTGCCTCTAACTCAGAAGTTTTCCTTATTACCATCCTCACAAAGAATTCATTAAGCATCAAATTGCATGTGGTATTGTGTGAGACCCTCTGAAGTAGAAGCCCTACAGATATGACCCTTCTCTCTTCAAGAAACTCAGGAATAATGTCTTAACTGGTGTGGCCTTACCTGTCAATTCTCTGCAAATGGAAAGACAAAAGCATTCATCAGACACAAGGAGTCAGGTGCAAGTTAATAGTATTGGAATTTTAGGGGTGGCAAGGCAGAAATGGTCATTTGGGCCAATATCTAGGAAAGAGGTGCCAGATTTGGGGAAAGCACATGACTTTTTTTTTAAACTGGATTATACTTTAGCCTGGTGCCTATGATATTTTTTGAATTAATTTAACCACATGACTTTGGAAGAGACCAGTTTTTGGAAGCTTTTCATTCCCCAAAGGCGCAGCATGATACTAGTAGATTTTTTTGAGTCTACAAACCTCCCACTCCTTTCTTTGCTCCTCATTTAAGGCTGGTTCCTGGTACACTCCATATTTACTCTGGGAATTGCAGAAAAAAAAAAAATCCTCAATTTCTGACCATATTGTTGATATTCTGGGGACTATGAATGTTGGGTTTTGTTTTTTTTTTTTTTTTTTTTTTTTTTTTTTTTTTTTTTTTTTTTTTTTTTTAACTTTTGTTTCCTTTTTTAGCAAATCCATCATTCAAGTTCCCATGGGCAGAGACTGTCTTATTTAAACTGTATTTTCCCCAGCACTGAATACAGTGATTGTCACAAAGTAGGTGTCTTTTGAATTTGGAAAAACAACTGCTTGGCAGATTTGACCAAGCTTATATGTAGTGTTGCTAACCTTGAATGAGATCTTAGGAGCTGTCTAATCTAACTCATATTTGGATAGTAAGTCTTTTCCCTCTATATTATCTGATAAGTCAATCAGTCAACTAGCATTTAGTAAGCACCAGTTATGTGCTGGCATTGCTCAGTACTGGTGATAGTTTTTTGCTTTTTTTTTTTTTTTTTTTTTTTTTTTTTGCTATCCCCCTTCTCAAGAAGAAAGAAATCTTTTTAAAAAAAATTTTAGAGTCCCCAAAGAACCTCCAGCACCCAAATCTGGTCCAAAGGACCCTGGAACATACATTTCTTACTTTTGATATTTAACAAAACTTAACCACCCAAGTAGCTAGCACATGTAGAAATAAGAGGCAGTGGGTAAGGCGATGAATAGTCAGAAAAATATCAGGCACTTACCATTTGTGTGACCCTTAATAAATTATTTAATCTGTGTCTGTTTCCTCATCTGTAGAATATCAGGAGTTTTTGTGAGGGCCAAATAAGAAATCACTTTGCACTTTTAAATAATACTATAAATGCTAATCATAATTATATATTTTTTTTCTTTTTTGCCCTCAAGAATATAATTGAAGAGATGGGAAAGATAATATCTGGGAAAATGATAGTATTTCCTAGTCAGTAATCCTAGGGCAAAGATCTTGATCACAAGGATGGAATATGGTGCCAGCGATAGGTGGTCTAGCAATACTAAATAGTGATGTCCAGTATTCCCCGGATCTGGTTACTTTTTCATCCCTCCCCACTGGAGTTTGGAGCAGTTTTCTGAGATCTCTCAGTTCAACCTGGTAGGATACATCTACCCTCCCATGATGAGTGTGGCAAATGGGAAGACATTTTAAGATTCAGTTTGTATCTTGTGAAATGGTTGGCAGTTAAGTAAGTACAATGCACCACAGGATCTCCCAGATTTAACCTTATTCAAAGGCTGCCCTCTGCCTTAACCCTCTGGATGATAATTGAATTTGGGACATCCCATGGTACATTGTACGTACTCAATTGCCATTCATCTCTTTTGGAAAGGAGAAGATGAAGCACATAAACTGAATCAAATTAGACACAAATGAACACAGAATCATTTCTTAATCGTGGGATTGTAGCTTTCTGATTAAGAAAATATTTGTAGTGAATTGATAGGGAGAGTCCATCTATACTGGTCATGATAACTCTTTTCATCTTTATCATTAAGTGGTTTTTGAATCTGAATAATTGATTTGTGTTTGGGGTTCTCCCTCTCATATTTTGTTTTTCATCTCGTAGGTCAAAGAGATCAAAGCCAGGGAGTGCTCGGACCACCACAGCCAGAGCCTGGATGATGTCCGCCTCTACCAGCAACGGCATCTGCCCCTGAACGCCAATCTTTCTTCCCCCACTTCTCACAGCTACACTTTTGGCTGCGCCCCGGAGGATAAGCTGGCTACCTATGACTGCGTCTACTCTACGGCTGATTATAAGACCAAGTCTGCCCTCTATGGGAAGAGATCTATGAACTGCCTCTCATTGGATCTTCTGGGAGATCAAATGCCAGAAGAATTCGTAGTTTAGACCAGATTGCTCCAGTATGGAGGTGGTTTGTGGCGTGGTAGTCTATGAGAGAAATGAAGAGGTCACCTCAGGTCTTGTGGACAACTGCAGAAATGCATCCTCTCCTCACAGAGGGAGAATATGATGTGGTGCTCACCATCACCAAGACTACCGGAGTGCACATGATTCATTGAGCACATTTCTGGAGCTGGTTCCTCGCTGTCTTAGACACTGCCCCAGAAGTTTATTTCTGTCTCCTGGGCAGCCTCTGGATTGCCAGACAGAAGGAGCCAGTCATACAAAAACCTTCCATAGAGTGTCAACATTCATAATTACCTTCCACAGAATTCCAGGAAGAGCAAATCTCCAGTTGGACTTTAAATGCCCTTTTCATGTGGTGTGTTAATGTTTTTCCTATAGGTCTTGAAGGTAACTGGGCAATAAAGAGTCATGCAATAAGCATCTATAACATGGAAGACATTGTACCAGGCACTGGGACTAAAGACAAAAACTGAAAGAATAAGAATAAGAAGCTTACATTCTTCTGGAACACAGAAGGTGCTTCAGATTCAGTTGCAATGATGTTTTGGTTCTTCCAGATACATCATGAAACCAAACTCTAGGTTCCCACTGACAACTGAGCCTAAATGGCTTCTTTACCAATTTCTCTCTCTTCCTGCCTCATGGCCAACCAAGGGGAGGATAAGGGGGAGGAGGGAAGAATGAGGTTTTTTTGGGGAGAAACAAGAACTTTCCATCTTGAGGATACCTTTGATTTACTTTTTTGGAAAGTGATGGGGAGTTGAAAGGGAGTGGCAGTAGGCAAGAAATGTGTCAACAGTAATTAGTATTTTAGGTTCAGAATGAAGAGCCCTGGAATCTCAGAGCTTCAGCTCTGTACCGCTAGCTCACTGAGGCTGGCCAGCCACCTGGGTAGTTCTGTATCACTGTTTCCTTGTCTACAAAATTGTAAAATTTGATGACTCTAGAAAGTTGACTGTGCTTGAATGGAAAGAGTCCTGTACTTATACATTTAAAGCATAACACAGGTTTGACTTCAGGAATGTATGAATGTGTTGTTTGCATGAATGCTATTCTCAAGGGAGTGAGAAAGTTGGTCACTTTCTACTGGTAGGGTTCCCAAATTAAGCTTTTCTGTTGCTTATTGTTTGGGGCTACTTGGGCTTGCTTTTTCCTTTTTGAATGACTTCTTTGAAACTAGCTAAGCTCAAATCTCTCAGCTAATAGTCTAACATACATTGACATCTGAAATTTCCTTCAATCATATGTGCCAATGAAAAGACAGGCAGAGTCCCTCACCTAACGAGTACCTTCCGTTTCACCTACATCAGGTGACATTAATAGTATTCAAATCTGTTCTTGTTTCATGAATATGGATCTTGAGAGATTATTAGACATGAAAGCATCACAACTTTAGACCATAAAGTTAATCTCCTAGGCAGGGCTTTCTTGGTGTTTCCCTTTTAAAATGGTAACAAGAATGAGATCAAAGTAGTCATTTTACTGAGTCTCCTAAACAGAATATTCTTAAATAGAGAATGGTGTAATTTTGTTAGTAATTAGCCCATCCTGTGCATTGATCCTTTAATGACTGACTTTTTTCTTTCTTTTCTTTTCTCCCTTCATTCTTTCCTCTCTCCCTTCCTTCCAACAAATTTCTCATGTGCTGAAATAATAGAAAGTTCCTTGTAAATCCCTATCTGACATCCTGACATTCTGAAATGGGGGCAGATCTATGGAATTTTCAGCATTGTAGTCAGTGATCAATGTCTTATAAAGTTAACTGGAGACTCCTGGGAAATTCACCAGTCAGTTTTGCCACAGTACCTGCGTTGCGGTAATACATTGAATGAGTTTAGAGTCTGAACTCAAGACTCCTCAAGCTGGGGAAGCTGGCCTTTCTGCAGCCACCATTGTTGACTCCATAAATATATAGACAAACCTGAGTAACTATCTTCCTATTGCTTTTTTCCCCCCTCCAAGACTTATGTACTTCCATTTAAGCAATGTCACTTTTTTTTCTTAATTTAAATGAGTTTATATCTTTAGGTCAAGTTGTGTTTCTGTCTCTGTCGGTGCTTTTTAGTTGTCCATGGTGATAGTTTCTTGAAAAACGTTAATAATGGGGCATACCTATAAATGATGAATTTATTGACCTTAAACTACAGTCACTATCAAAGCAAACATAGTTCATCTTCTTCATGGGCAGGAATGGGGTGAGGGACTGGAAGAAGATAGTCATTCATTCTGCTTTGGGGCTCAATATGGTACCATCAATCATGAGGCATTATGATGGTGTGCAGGTATACATGCAGGGTCCCAAAATTTTTTTTGCTATTAATTATTGTGCTCCTTCAGTCTTCTAGTATCTTCAAAGGAATGTATTCCTTCTTCCTCCCTAGATCATGATAAATAAGAAAACATTTTCCTCTCCCCGATTCCCTTACAGGCTCTCCACTGAAAGTGAGTCAGCTTCAGTTACAGGTGGCCTTGCTCCCCATGTCATCCATCAACTTCTTGTCATTTGGGTATTTGCTGTGTAGCCTGTTAAAAGGCATGGATCATTTTAATAGACAGGCCTGTCTGCATCACCTGATAGGAAAGTGGAGTCTTACATTTGTGTTCTTTGCAGAATGGACACAATGAAAAAAAAGTGTTTTGTTTTGTTTTTTATATATATACTTATTCACTGCTCCTTCACAGGACAAGAGCTGCATGAATTCTGCTACCTGTCTTCAAAGCAGCCCCTTCTGCTTGCTTCTAAGTACAGCTCTGCTGGGAGAAATGCTGCACTTTTGAGTTGTATAGCAGGGATTTCATGCTGGTGGTCCATGTATATTTTTATTTATTGGTAATAACCATGGGCTGTTGTCCCCTCCCTACACAACCCCACTTGTACTTTGAACGAGGAAGATAGTATTCATTTTTGTTTAGGCAGAACTGATCTATATTTTGTTATTTTATATTTCTAAAGTATTAATATTGAATCACTGTGAAACCATTCTTATGCAAGATTCTTGTAACCATGGAACATTGTTATCTTTATTAGTACTATATTTTGTATCTTGATTATATACCTGGTTCACATTGTTCATATTAAAGCTTTTTTGGGGGGGGAGGGACTGGGTAGGGCAGACATTTAAGACACAGTATTCTGGATGGTTTATACTCCTGTGCTATCTTCACTGTACTGAAACGTGTTGCTTCTCCTTTCTGTGAAAGGAATCTTTGTATATATCATGCACATGTAATAAAGAACTGAAAAATGTGTGCTTCATTCTTTTTATCAGAAGGGCAGCAAGGAGAGGAAGAAGCTTGGTCTTACAGCATGAGGTAGGGCTCTAGATGCCATATGAAGACTTTGGGAGAAAGCCCTGCTTCCGGCTTTGTTCCAGTTGCCAGCAGGAATTACCAAGTTTGGACAAAGGTGGCTGGGAATAGTTATCCCATATGGTGGTCAAGGTTGCTTAAAAGGGCAGCAATGACTGGTTAAGAGCAAGTGTCCACCAATTACTTTGCAAAGTTGTGATTTGTAGAGATCTATCCATCCATCCTCCATCCCCAAGCTTTCTGACTTGCTGAAAGCAGCCTCATCTCCACATATTCTAGTGAGATCTGTTAAAGATAAAGCTTAGCTTAAAAAAGCCAAGGTCTCCCATTGCATCCAGGACCATCTCCAGTCGTCATGATCTATATCTTGCCACTGGACCCAGGTGACTGGGGAAGAAAATGAGGGTGGATGGCTTTGCATAGCCCTCCCTCTCAAACTCCCTTGCATGCCATAGCATCACCTTCCTGATGTCATGATCCTCTTGAGAAAGGACAATTGACTACAACATTTGGCCAAATATTTTTAACGTGATACATACTAGTCATGTGCTTTCTCGGAGGCTGTCTCTTTTTAAATTAATATGACAATTAGTGAAATACTTAACTACAAATGGAAGCTATTGTGATTACTGTATTCCCCAGTGCTTAGCACATAATAAACACTGAAGTACTTTGTATTTACCTACTGCTACTATCTTGTAGAAGCAATATGTCATGAAGAAAGTTTCAGAGTTTTAAGTTCTGAGTTCAAATCCCTAAATTGTCTTGGTTCAAATTCTTCAGTTCTTTCTGGGTGACCTCAGATAAGTCAGTTCCTGCTTATTCCAGTCAATTAAAATGAGATGTTCAAGTTGCTGTAACAAAAGCATGTTGCTTCAATAGATGGATGAAACAGAAATTAGAAATAAAGGCAATGAGACCACCTTTTCCCTCGACTTACATTTTATTGGAGAAATACAACATTTACACAAGAAAAAAGCATAGTTTGAGTTAGAGGGTAACCAAAAAAGACTTTTCATAAGAGTAGAAGCAGAGTTAAGCCTTGAAGAAAGCTCCAAACTTTTTTTTTTTTTTAATTTTGGTTATTTTGTACTTGAGGAACACCATTAACATTCATTTCCCGCTACCCTCTGAATTCATTATTTTTAATAAAAATTTGGGACATTCATGTAAAACAAATTCACACATCCAAAAAAGTAAATGTCATTCTGCATAGTGACATCTTTTCTGTCAAATAACTTTAAGTTAAGAATTCTAAGAAGCAGAGGGGGAAATGAGATATATTCTCTGTATGCGGAGAAACCAACTCTAGAATGGCATCCTATTCCAAATTCACCAAGTACCTGAAAATGTAGATCTACTGCTTAGGAGAGACAAAGCTGGATGTGTAGATTTGGGAGCCTTCTATCTAGGAATGATAACTTACAGGAACTGATGAAATCACCAAGAAAAAGAACATGAAGAAGATTCAGACAAAAATTCAGACAAATTCAGGGATTAGCACCACTTCTCTATAAGGAGACTGAGAGGATCAACTACACATGTATGAGCACAGGAATCCAGGGCAAGGAGGTGGTCAATGCTGGCAAACGCTGCAGAGAATCCAGAAATATGCAAACAGAAATAGCCAGAATATTAAGCAAACTGTCATCTTGAGGAAGAAGTTTGGAGTTAAAGGGTAACCAAAAAAGACTTCTCATAAGGGTGAAAGCAGAGTTAAGCCTTGAAGAAAGCTCCATTTTTTTTTAAATTTTGTTTATTTTGTACTTGACAAACACCATTAACCTTTACTTCCCACTCCCCTCTGACTTCATTTTTAATAAAAATTTATGACATTCATGTAAAACAACATTACACATGCTAAAAAGTAATGTCATTCTGCAGAGTGAATGCAAGGGATCCACTATAGATAGTGGATAGGGGTGAACTTTGTAGTTAAAGAGATCTGTCTCTGACATATACAATGTGTATGACTCCAGATAAGTCTGTGAACTTTTCAGTATCTCCAATCAGTTCAAAAATTTTAAATTACAGACATACGTTCCCAAAATGGGCAATGTATGCTTGACTAATGTCCCCCTTTCCAGTCTTTGCTCCCCTCACATGACCAGTATGCTATTTCAAGTATTCCTCTCCCTGCTACACTCGTGAAATTACACATCCAGACCAAACAAACCAACCCACAACACTCTGGGGAGAGGAATTTCAAGTACTGGTGGGGTTGGGTGGCAAGGTGAAGCTGGCCCTGAGGGAGGGGAGACTGAGGAGGAAGGAGTCATCTGTAAGGAGGGTAGAGGGATGGGAAAGTGTGCCCCAATGGGAGCAGTGACTAAGGAAAGGAGGTCCAATTGGGGCATCCAACTGAAGGTTCAGTACTTTGATAGAGGAAAGGAGTTGGTATTAGAACTTTAGGAACTAAGCTCATGATTTACTGATGGAGAGCCTTGTATAATTTCTTGTAAATGGGATGAATCAACACACAGGTACAGACTCATTAATTTATCTTGGCAAAAAGAGAACCACTAGTACACACTTACAGAACAGAATGGATGCCTATCCCCAACCACTGGCCTTGTGGGAACAACCACCAAGTGATACACTATTGTACCAAGGCAGGAAATCTAAATTCTAGTCTGACTCTGCCTTATCCCTATGTGATGACATAGAACAAGGCACTGGAGTTCAGTTTCCTGATCAGCAAAATGAGGAAAATGAGTCAAGTGATCTATAATATGGTCCATTCCTGAAATGTTGGGATTCTTGGCTTTCCTCAATTTCACTTCAATTTTTCATGTAGATCTGGGCAGAATGTGCATTCCTCAATTGTGCCATCAGAGGGCAGTGGCGGTGCATTACACTGCTTCCACTGCTTTGAGTCTAATAATTATCTGCAAGGAACAATTTTTTAATATTTATTTTTTAGAATCGTATTGTAAAACTAGGATTAGGAAGGATCTCCAAGCCATCTAGTCTGCCCCTTCACTTTTAATATGAGGAATCTGAGGTCCATGGAGATTTAGTGACTTTTGGTGACTTACCCAAAATCACAGGATTCTGAGTTTGACCAGAGACTGGAACTTCTCTCCCCTTACTCCCATTCCAACTCTTGTTCCCTGCACACACTCAATAAACTTCAATGGCTCCTATAACCTTCAAGATCAAATATAAAATCCTCTGTTTGACATTCAAAGACCTTCATAATCTGCTACCCTCCCCACCTTATCTCACACTCCAACACATACTCTTTTATCTACTAATTTACACAAGATATACCATCTCTCGATTCTGGCTATTTTCACCAGCTGTCCCCCCTGCCTGGAATTCTTTTCTTCCTCATCCCTGCCTCCTGGTTTTCCTCAAGTCCCAGCTAAAGTTCTATCTTCTGCAGAAGCTTTCTAGTCCTGCTTAATCTTAGTGACTTTCCTCAGAGCATCCTGGATTTGTTCTGTCCATATCTCTTTTGTACATAATTGTTTGCATGATGTCTCCCCTAATAGATTGTAAATCTTTGCTTTTCTTTGTATTGGTGTCTAGTACTTTGCAAGAGTCTTAATAAATGTTAATTGACTTATAAGGAAACTGAGTCCCAGAGAGATTAAGCTATTTGCCTAATATCCCAGAGAAGCTAAGAGGCAGAGGAGAACTTGAAACTTAAGCTCTCTCCTGTCCTCATCCCACCCTCAAACAAATTTCAAAATCAGTGCACTCTTCTTGAAGCACATCCTCAAGGTAAAATATCTTCATAAAAAGGACAGCCGAGATTTTCAGCCAGAGTTGCTAAGGAGACAGTGATGGGGAATTATTATTTGAACACATTTTATTCAGTGGTACAAAATATCTCATTTTCTAAGGAAATAACTAAAGGCAAAAAAAATCAAATGAATGAAATTGAGCAACAAATAATGGATTTGGAACAAGAGCTCTAAAAACTTGTGACTGAAAATCAGCTTTTTCAAGGGAGAATTCATGGTCGGTTAAGGGAAAAACCAAGAGTGTTTAGAGATACTGGAAGAAGGGGATTAGAAAACGGCTTATGAATGCTGGTACCAAATAAATTTGTTCATTTGTGATCTTTAGTGAGATTTCTCAGGAGAATATAGCAATGTCCACGTAGGCATTTTTTTTTCTTTTGCTTATCCTCCAGGGCACCCAGGGCCAGGCGTCCGGTACTGGTATTTCCAGGAAAAGCCAAATGATAGTGCCAAATTGTCTCTAATGTGAACCTTGCCGGTTCAGGGCAGGCCAGCAGCCAAGTGGTATGGATGTGGTCAAGAAAAACTCCCTGTGTGTTTAGCAGACAGAAGACATCCAGTGACCGCCAGCTGACCCAGAAAAAAACACTCATTCCGAAGGGGTGACTCAGATTTTTGACCTTTTTTGAGCTGAAGACCCATTGGCAGAAATTGAGGATTATGCCAAATGACTGTCAATGACTTGTTTGAAACTGAGCTGTGGACCATCATCTCTGTTGCATCGACTAATTGGGGGAATACAGTTAGCCATTGAGGCTTTGCTGTTCCTCAAAAAAGACAAAGCCTCCAGATTAGGCAAAATTGAGACCAGTTCAGTTCCTCAGAACTAAGGGGAGCTAGAAATGAGCTTTGTCTAATAATCTTCCTTCTGTTCTTGGTGGAGCCAAGGTCTTGGCTATGTCATTGAGATACCCTTTCTGAGAACTCTGTCACAACCAAAAGCTCCAGTTGATGAGATGGTGATGAGGTTCTACATCATTGGAAGTCTTCAAATATTAGTGATATTTGAAGTGAAGTGAAGTGATAAAATCACTTTGGGGAGAATTAATGATTTAGACAGGAACTGACAAGACTTAGCTTAAATCCCACCTGCTTCACAATGTTTTTCCTCCTCTTCCTTCCCCCAATGTCTTTCCTTTGAGATTACCTGTCATTTACACTATGTATATTTTGTATGTAGATAGTTGTTCATGTATTGTCTCTTTCATTAGAATTCAAGTTCTGTATGGTCTATGAAAGGGAATCTTGATTTGTAAATTCTATAATTAGGGGAAATGTTTTTATCTTTCTTTTGTATCCCAGTCCCTAACACATTTATTTCAGTCATGTCTCATTCTTTGTGATTCTGTTTGGGGGTTTTCTTGGCAGATACTGGAAGTAGTTTGCATATTCTCTAGTTCATTTTACAGATGAGGAAACTGAGGCAAACAGGGATAAATGACTTGGTCAGGATTATACAACTGGTATCTGAGACCAGATTTGAATTCAGGAAAATGAGTTTCCTCCTAACTCCAGGCCTACAGCTCTAAATATTGTACTATCTAGCTGCCCCTAATAAGCACTCAATAAATGCTTGTTGACTGACTAATTAAATCCTGAGATTTAAGGAAGATAGTGTAGTATTAATGAGATCATTTTAGTTGCAGAGTGAAAGAATTTAAGTTCAAATTCCATCTCTGATGCTTACTATTTGGGTAAATTATTTAACTTCCCTGTGGCCTAGTTTTCTCATCTATAAAATAGGGGGACTGGAGTGGAAAGATTAGTAAATTGTCTAAGTCCTTTCAAGCTCTAAATACATGATCTTCAATTCTGATGGACATGGCTCTTTCCAACATAGAGATGATTCAGATCTTGTGATGAAGAGAGCCATCATGCAGAGTGAAGACTGTGGGAACTAAGTGTGGACCACAACATAACATTCTCACTCTTTCTGTTAGTGTTTGCTTGCATTTTCTTTCTTTCTTGGTTTTTTTTTTCTTTTCTTTATCTGATTTTTCTGGTGCAGCAAGATAATTGTATAAACATATAATATATTGAATTTAACAGATATTTTAACATATTAACATGTATTGGACTACCTGCCATCTAGGGGAGGAAGTGGGGGGAAGAAAGGAAAAATTTGGAACACAAGGATTTTCAAGAGTCAATGTTGAAAAATTATCCATGCATATGTTTTGTAAATAAAAAGCTTTAATAATTTTTTTTAAATACATGCTCTTTTTTAAAAATTTACTTAATGTTATTTTCCTACTTACATGTAAAAATAATTTTCAACATTTATTTTTGTAAGATTTTGAGTTCCCCTGTTATGGACTTGGTTATTTTCAACAATGAAGTGATTCAGGGCAATTCCAATAGTTTTGTGATGGAGGATTGAATGTGAATCCAGCATAGTATTTTTACTTTTGTTGTTGTTGTTTGTTTTTTTTTCTTTCTCATTTTTTCCCCTTTTGATCTGATTTTCATGATAAATGTGGAAATATATTTAGAAGAATGTTTAACCTATAATGGATTATTTGCTGTCTAGGGGAAGAGGGAGGAACACAAAGTGTTCCAAGGGTGAATGTTGAAAAATATCTTTGCATGTATTTTGAAAACTAAAAAGCTATTATAAAAAGAAAGACTCCCCCTCCCCAAAAAATAAGATTTTGAGTTCCAATTTTTCCCCTCCCTCCTTTACTTCTCCCTTCTCCAAGAGAGCAAACAATGATATACCTGTTATACAAGTACAAGTTATATATGTACAATTATTTTGAACAAATTTCCATATTAGTCATGTTGTAAAAGAAAAATCAGAACAAAGAGGAAAAATCAGGAATAAGAAACAAACAAACAAAAAAAAGGTTAAAATGCTATTGAGAGAAATAATTCATTTGGATTCCTATTCTATTCCAATCCTTATTAATCAATATGATAGAATCATATCAAAGTTCTGTGTATAAATAAGGCCCCAGAGCTGTGAGTTCTAGATTCTAAGTTCACTTGCTTAACTCTAGGAGGTTAACTAAAGGTCCTCTATCCTCTTCTCCCTCCCACCCTTTTTTTTTTTGCCTTGTGATGTTGACCAAGCCTAATGTGGCAGAAATGGCAATTACATGGAAAATCCCTCAAATATTTTTGAACCTCCAGACCAATCAATAGAATCCAGACCAACCAATAGAATTGGACAAGGGTGTCCAATAAGAGCAGATGACCATCTTGTGACTACTTAGGTCACTGATTGTGATAGCTTATACCATTTCTTCCTGCCCAAATTAAGGAGAAGTCTGTCCATCTTATGTGGAGATATTCCTTGTTTCACCTAACTGGTAATTCTACTGGTATTCATATTTTAGCCAATGTTGTTTTAGCCAATATGTTAGCCAATGAAATCGCCATTCTATATTTAGCATAACTATAACCCTATAAACGTACAACCCTAAGGGGAGGTGACATCTCAGACTGTGAGGAAGATCTAAGGTCCACTTCATTAGAGGGGACTATGGACCCTTTAATAAAATGTTATTGTCTCAGAGCTCTACCTCAGTCTCTTATTGTAGGTGGGATCATTTTAATCCCCACATTATGCTTCAATCTGCTTTCAGTCTCCAGAGCTCTCTCTCTGGATGCAAATGGCTAAATATATGTTCTCTTGAAACCTTTTTTCTTTTATATATTTTAAAGTTCAGTTTGGTTAAAGCAAAGGGTATTTGAAGAGAAATAGGATGACCTGGGACAAGTAACAGTTCTTCTGGGCTTAGTTTGCTTATTTGTAAATTGAGGAAATTAGCCTGGAGAAATGAACAAGCTCTTATCCCAGGCACTGTCCTGGTGAATGCTGAGGGTACAATACTAAAGGAAAATAGTTTCTGCCTGTTAGATTCCATTCTAATGGGCCATGATCACACAGGGAAGGTAAGAGCCAAGGAAAGAAATTTTGATTTGAAGTGTCAGGAATTGTGGTTGAAACCATCAGGAAGTTCATTGTCAGATCCTTTTGAAAAGCAAAGTAAGAATAAAAGTAAGAGATGTTGAGTAGTGAGGGGTTATGGCAAGGGTGGAGGGGTGGAGGGATAGTCAGTTCACAGGTGGCAAGATGCTCCTTAATTTCATGGTGGATTTGATAAGATGCATTACCTAAGACTAGATAGGTAATTGGGGATAACATGAGTCTTACTCCTTCACCTACCAATTAAGATAACTCAGATGTTTCTAAAGTCATCTTCCAGTACTAGACCTATGATACCTCAGAAAGGTATCAGAACCTCAGATTTAGGACCTCAGGAACCATCTACTGCAAGTCAGAGCTTGATTGTGGAGGACTTGAATGTCACGCTGAGTCCAGCAGATAGCAGCAATCCATTGATGATGTATGACTGGGGATGTGCACTACTGTTTGTAAAAAAGAGCAGATGAGACAATGTGGACAGATAGGGAAACAGCCAGAATCTATGTCATGAATAGTTAGAATGGGAATGTTTTATCTTAGAGAAGAAAAGATTTCTATGGGAAGGGAAGGGAAGAGATGAAGTAACTGTATTCAAGTATCTGAGGGAAGAACCAGAAGTAATGGATGGAACCTACAAAGGAATAAATTAAGGAAAAACTGTCCAAAAGTGGAATGGGCTGCCTGGGGAGATAGTGGGTGGGTTCCATCCCCTTGGAAGTCTAGGCCAAGGCTGGATGGCCATTTGTCCAGTGTGTCATATGGGGGATTCCTTTTCCTCATGACCTCCAAGGCCTCTGTCAGTTCTCATATTCTGTGATTCTTGGACAGCCCTAATGGAAAGAAGTGAGCTTTTAATCATGTAGATTTTTTTTTTCCCCTATCACTGCTTTGTTTTGTTCTCGTCTTACCCACACTTTAAAAAATGTAGATAGATTGTTGTGCAATGCCTGAAACCTGTACAAGCTTGTGAATGTGTTAAGTAGGAAGGGGATTTTTACCCTCTAGGTCTCCAAATACAGACATGTGCAGATGTGCATGTGTGTCAACCCAACCTACCTCCACCCACTCACATTCCTTTTCTCAGCAACTCCTCTGCCTAGAATCCCAGGATCCCAGAGCTTGAAGGGATCTCCCAAACTGTCTAGAGCAACCCTAATCTGACCAAAGAACCTTTGATAACATCTTCCAGACTCTTTCTGAATACATTGAATGAGAGGAAAGTCACCCCCTCTCCTGTAAGTTTATTCCATATTTGGAGAGTTCTAATCATTAAGAAGGTTGGGGTTTTTTCCTTCCTCACATCAAGTGCTGATCTGTCTTTGTGCAACTAGTTACTCCTGCTCCTACTCCTGCCTTTTGAGCCAAGTAGGATAGATTTAATCCTTCTTCCACGTGATAGTTCTTAAAATATTTGAAGATAACTGTTATGAATACGATGAAGCCAGGAGAAGCCTGCACCACCCAAGAGCAAAAGCAAGTCATCTCAAAGCAGAAGGCAAGTCAGAGAGCATTCCAATTTCCATGAAGTTCTCATCTTCTACGTTCAGCAAACTAGCACCACCTCAAACTTTCCCAGTTCCTGAGATAGTGAATCTTTTTTTTATTAAAACTTTTTATTTTCAAAACATATGCATAAGAAATTTTCAATATTCACCATTGCAAAATCTTGTGTTGCAAATTTTTTTCTCTCTCCCTTCTCTTCACTACTCCCAAGATGGCAAGTAATCTACTATTATGTTAAACATGTGCAGTTCTTCTGTACATATTTCCACAATTATCATGCTGCGCAAGAAAAATCAGATCAAAAGGGGAAAAATTAGAATGAAAATAAAATCCAAGCAAGCAACAATAACAAAAAAAAGTGAAAATGCTTTGTTGTGATCCACACTCAATCCCTACAGGTGCAGATGGCTTTTCATCACAAACCCACTGGAACTGACCTGAATCATCAGTTTGATGTGACTATTGAAAAGATCAGAATTGATCATTATATAATCTTGCTGTTGCTGTGTACAGTGTTGAGATACTGAATTTTGAGCTACTTAAAAGTAAACCTCCCCTCTACTTAACTCTCATGTGCATTCTATTCCATTCACTTTATTCCTCCTATGTCTCATTCCAATTCTGCCCACCCCTTCCATCAAACCCTCTGAAATTCCTGTTACATAATTAATAAACTTCCCTTCTCTTTGGACTTCTCATGGTCTTGCCATTTTCTGGTACTTATGAGATCTGACTCCCTCCTGAAGAGATTCCTTTTCCCTCCAGAATTGTCTGTAACTTCTCTAAAAACTCAATACACTGGTTCTACAAGACAGAAAGTAGAATATTCAGTAACCTTTACTCTTTTGAAATTCGTTCTCTCTAAACTTATCAACTCATCAATCACACTGTCCAAATCACTGTTAACTGGATCCAGTTATCTATTACTTCTGAGGGCATTCTCCCTCCTTTCTCAATGAGTTGATTGCCTGGTTCACAGACTTGTCCCCATGCCAATATCTTCCATTTTAACACCAAGAGACTTCAACACACATGTTGATGTTCCCTCAAACACTCAAGCTTCCCAGATCTTTAATCTCCTCAATTTTCATGATTCCTCCACTACATCTTAGCAACTCAAAGGTTATTCTCTTGATCTTGCTGTTAGCTACAATTTTTCCACTTCCATTATCAAGAACTCTGATTTTCCTTTTCTTATCATAACCTCCTATCACTCTATCTCTTCCTGTGCTTCCCTCCTTCTAAACCTTTTCTTCATCCTCACCATAACTTCCAATCCTCTATTCTTTTCCAAACCATCTATCCTTCCTCTGGTTTCTTTTTACTTCTTTCACAATTCTGGCTGCCTTAGTTAATGAATTTAATAATACTATGCTACCTATTATACAAATCCTTTACTCTCTTCTACTCATGCTACTCCTGCATTACTAAACCACAATCCTGGATTACTCTCACCATTTACCTCCTCTGTTCACTCTGTTCCTATTCATCTTTTGCTGAATGGAATGAGAGGAAGTCATTTTGGGGAACTGGATTGACTATAAATTTATATATCTGATCTCATCAAGACACTCATTGAAGAAAGGCAATCCTTTTGCTTCCATGTAATTGATTTGATGTTGCATTCCCCATAGCAGCTGTTCCAAACCTTCTTATTTTTTTCAACCTCTCATACTTTGCTGCAAAAATAAAAGTCATTCACTATAAGTTTCTCCTGTTCTATGTTTCAGAACTCCTTAATAGCATTTCCCATTCTTTCTTTGCCAAAGTCAACACATCCCCTTGATCCCATACTCTCCCATCTCCTTCAACAGGTTACTCCCTAATATTCTCTTTCTTTCCTTCCTTCACTAATCTTTGTCTCTGTTTCCTGTCTACTGGTTCCTTTCCTACTACCTACACACACACTCAGCTTTTTCCTATCCTTAAGAAGTTCTAATTTAACCACTATCCCCTCATTTCCTATCACCATGGCAATTTAGGCACTTCTCGAGAATGATAAACTGGTGATTCTCTATCCTTTTTCTGCCCTTTTGGTTTAGCCCCAAGTTTATTTCTTTAGGATTTTGTGTCTTTTGAGGACAAGAACTATTTTTCCTAATAATGATCCTACCTCAGGAGTCACCTCCAATTAGGGGAATGGTAGAATACAAAACATATTCACAGTAGTAATAGAACAGACAATTTTCTTCCAGAAAAGATAGAGAACTGCTAAGAAACAGAGAATCATAAAATAACTTCAATTAGTTGAGAGATTAATACCCACCCTTTATGGGACTTTTGCCACAGGGCTGCTCATTAACTAGTTTACATATAGTTTCCAATGAGTACAGCCCCAAAAATTTCAAATGGACTTTTCTTTCCAGGGATATCTCTCTGTCACTGACTCTTTCTCTCTTCCTCCTTTTGCCTGTCTCTGTCATTATGTCTGACGTTTTTCCACAACTGCTTTAGTTGGCCAATACACCTTGGGTCCTTGGGGACTCAGATAATCATTGTTACTCATCAAAGGCAGCAGGAATGAGAGACTTGACTGGTAGGGATTGCCCCTTTAATATCCATGGAGTTCTGGCTCCGCAGTCAATTATATGAGTTCTTGTGATTGGCAAAAAGGACCCCCCCCCCCCCCCCCCCCACCATCATATATCCCAAAAGGACTGCTATACTTTCACCAGATACCTTGTCTTATTTTCACAGCCATACTGGTAAAGGAAAAAAAAAAAAACAATTGTAGATCTGGTGCTCCTACCTCCTTTCCTTTCTTTCACCCATTTCTGAACCTTTGGCAAACTGCCTTCTGATCTCACCACTCAATTGAAACTCTCCTTTCCCAAGTTACCAATTAATCCAATTTGCTAAACAAACGACCTTTGCTCATTTTGATCTCCTTATAGCATGTGACACTATTGATTTTCTCCTCCTACTGTTTATTCCTTTCTCTCTAGGATTTTATGACTCTGATTCTTTTCCTACCCAGCTGAAAGCTTATCTTTCACCTTTGTTGGATTATCATCTATATCATCATCTCCTAACTGTGGGTGTACCTTAGAATTCTGCTCTGGGTCCTCTTATCTATCTATACTCTCTCTTGATGACCTCATTAATTATCTTTTTTATGATAATGATTCTCAGTTCTATATTATCATCCCTTAATCTCTCCAATCCTCTATCATCATTACCTATTAGACATTTTCAATGTTTCATGGTCATTTCAAATGCATGTCCAAAATAGAATTTTTCCTTTTTTCATTTTCATTTTCTTTTCCAAACCTTTCCATCTTCCAAATTTGCCTATTTCTATAGAGAGCACTGCTATCCATTTGGTCACCTAAGTTTATGTGCCATCCATTACTCCTTCCTCTTCCTAATCTCCCAATTAGTTGCCAGATCTTTCCATTTCTACCTCTATAAAATCTCTCACATTCTTCCTTGTACTTAATATTGTCATCTTGATTCAAGACTTCCTCATGTAGACTATCATAATAGGCTTCTAACTGATCTCTATCCTCTCTAATTAATCCTCCACACAACTACCCAAATGATTTTCCTAAAAGCATAGTCTGACTGCATCACTCCCTCATTCAGAAAAATCCAATGAATCTCTATTACCTTCAAATGCAAATATAAACTTCTTTCTGGGGAGAGGAACATTTAAAAACCTTTACAATTTGTCTAATTCTGATTTTGGCCTCCTTGAAGCATTTACCTAGCAGCAAGATCTTTGAGTCAAAAAAATATATACATCTTAGTTGATTAAGGGAATAAATTAGGTGCATAATATACATTAGTAAATGACCATTTGGTCACCTAAATTTATGTGCCATCCATTACTCCTTCCTCTTCCTAATCTCCCAATTAGTTGCCTATTAGTAGGATGGAGGGGTGGAGGGATAGTCAGTCCACAGGTGGCAAGATGCTCCTTAATTTCATGGTAGATTTGATAAAATGCATTATCTAAGACCAGGTAGGTAATTGGGGGTAACAAACAAATGTTGTCATTATAATTACACAGCATCCAATTTTGGAGTATTTAGTATTTCCATTTCTATTGTTAGAAATACATATTGCATATATTTTTTTCCTGGTACTGCTTACTTCATTTTGCATCAGTTTATATGTAAGTCTTTTCATATTTTTCTGAATTCATATTAATTTTTCCCATTACATGCATGCATTCTATCTTCTTTTAGCCATTCCATTATGCGAATTTGTTGTGGTTAATTTTGCTTGTTTGTCATAAGGAAAAGTCAGTTGTTTTTCAATTTGAAGTGCTGATATGGGAAAAGGCACAAATGATAATTATTTTTTTTTGCTAAGGTAATTGGGTAATTTGGTGTAATTACCCACATTTTATGCATTTGCATATAAATATCAGAGATCCCGGTTTTATTCTTGGCTTTTTTTCTGAAATATCATCTTCTATCTCTCTTCTGCCATTCACCAAGCTAAGGAGATCAAAGTTGGCAGATTCCTTCTTCCCCCATTATCAGGATAAAGACTTCTTGGTGAGATTCAAAACCCTCTGAACAACTATACTTTCTTTCTTAGTTATTCTATCCCTTGCTAAGATTCTGTTATTCCAATATTTTAGTTGGTGGTCCAAAAATTTGAATCTCCATTCAAAGGTAGCATTTTGTTATTTAGTTCCTTGCTTACCCTATCTGCCTTTCTCTTCTGTAATTTCAATCTTTAATCAATTTGCCCTCAAAGCTTTGTTTTTCATTGTTTTCATTTTTCTGTCTTCATGATCATTAGCAATGCTTTTTAATTCCTTATAATAGTGTTATATCTTTCCATAGGAATCACTGTAAGTGGGCAGTGCTTGTCAAGTTTGAGAATTCTTGAGAATTGAGACATTCTCTTGGTAGGTAGTGTGAGACACTTAGTTTCTTCTGCCAGACTGTTTTCCAGGTTTCCCAACAATTTCCCACTAGAAAGTTTTTGCCTTTATAGCTTGGATCTTGGACTTATCAAACACTAAGTTACTATGGTCATTTACTAATGTATATTATGTACCTAATTTATTCCCTTAATCAACTAAGATGTATATATTTTTTGACTCAAAGATCTTGCTGCTAGGTAAATGTTTCAAGGAGGCCAAAATCAGAAGAAAGTTCCCACATACACCAGAATATTCACAGCAGCCTTCTTTTGTGTGTGATTCCAAAGTACTCAAAGTAAATATCCATTGATTGGGAAATGACTAAATGTTTTTTTTAAGAATAATTTTTTTTTTAAATTTTTGTTATTCAATCTTTGACAAACACCAATTAACATGAACATTTCCATATTCATAGAACAAAAAAAGAGGCTTATACATGAAACTATTGATCTCTTATAAATAATTTACCCTTGTTTTTTAAAATATAATGAATTCAGTATTTTTATTTTAAAGTTGCATGAATTATCTGTGTCTGCCTCTAAATTTCTTTTGTTCTCTTCTGGCTTTTAAAAAAAAGACTTCAATGACCCTCTTAGTTCTTTGTTTTTTTGGTTTTTTGTTTGTTTTTGCTGATGCAATTGGGGTTAGGTGACTTGCCCAGGATCACACAGTTAGAAAGCATTAAGTCTAAGCATTAAGCCAGATTTAAACTCAAGTCCTCCAGACTTAAGGCTGGTGCTCTCTCTTAGTTCTTTTTAAAAAATTAAAAAGATTACCTAAAAAAATTTAAAAATTTAAAAAATTTAAAAATTCACTGGGGGCAGCTAGGTAGCACAGTGAATAGAGCATCAGCCCTGAAGTCTGGAGAAGCTGAGTTCAAATCTGATCTCAGACACTTAATTCTTCCTAGCTCTATGACCTTGGTCAAGTCACTTAACTCCAATTACCTCAGCAAAAAAAAATAATTATCATTTGTGCCTTTTCCCATATCAGCACTTCAAATTGAAAAACAACTTTCCCTTGTGACAAACAAGCAAAATTAACCACAACAAATTCACACATTGGAATGGCTAAAAGAAGATAGAATGCATGCATGTAATGGGAAAAATTAATATGAATTCAGAAAAGTATGAAAAGACTTACATATAAACTGATGCAAAATGAAGTAAGCAGTACCAGGAAAACAATATATACAATATGTATTTCTAACAATAGAAATGGAAATACTCAATACTCCAAAATTGGATGCTGTGTAATTATAATGACAACATTTGTTTCCTAGAGGTGAGAAAATGTGCCTATTGTTTTTTTGTTGAATAGATAGGGGTTTTATAGATATGAATTCTGCATATACGGTAAGACTTGATTTTTGTGTTGGTTTTTGTGACTTGCTATTTTCTCCTTTTTATTTTATTTTGCTTGTTTTTGCAAGGAATGACATTCTGACTAAAAAAAGGGGAAAGATATATTTGGAAAAGAATGATATAAAAAATAAAAGGTTTCCATTTTCTTAAAAAAGACATTGCTTTAAACCCTAATAAGAAGGAATATGAGTAGGACCATATAATTTTACTTGACCAGAAGAAGTAGGTGAAGCTTTGAGACTAAGAATTTCTGTAGTTTCTTTCTGTAGTTTCTCTCTTGGTTGGAACTAAGGAATTTTTTTTCTTTTTTCTTTCCTCAAACTTCTATATGGCTTGGTGTCAAGGTAGATTATGCTAAGCAAAGGACAGAAATTTATTGCTAATTCACTTGTCACTCATCTTCCAGGAATAATTATCTTTTTTTTGGATTATTTTTTAATTAGTCTGTCTTTAGCAGAGGCAGCAAGAAGGGCTGAAAATGAGTCCAAGTGCTTCCTCTGACAAACACACCTTGGATAAATCACTTCATCTATTGGCCCTCAGGGCAATTCTCAGAATAACTTGGAAAAAAAGGTTCCAACCTATATTAGTGTAGGGAGCTTCATCATTTGGGAGTTTTATGTACAAATGAAATTACAGATTCAGTTCTTATTACTTTTCATCATAGGAATGATTGTTTTTATTTATTTTTGGGTGGGGAGGGACTTTTATAGACTTTCATGGCTAGTGCCTAGAAGATCTGACGTTACAGACATATTTGGGAAGCAAAGAGGCTCAATATCAGGCTCCAATAATCTTAGTCTAACGATAACAATTTTTAATATTTATATCTAAAGTCCTAGGCAGCCTTTCCTTCCATTTTTGGTTTTCAAAGCAGAGCTGTGGCTCTCTGACCTTATAGGGTAAGCAAGAAGAGGTAGATCAAAGAAAGGTAAGCAGGATTACCTAAAAAAAACTTAAATTTCTGGTTCTGTGTCTTCCTGATTTTCATTTATTTCTGGTAGGATATTAAGTGCACCAAATCGTTGGGATGTTTTTTCTTTGCCCTCTTCTACTCACAAGATTTCTAGAGTATTCTGGTTCCATTGTCAGGGAAGGTAAAGGCTCTTAATATATACAGATGATTTCTCTTTTGCTTCTTTTTTTTCTGAATATTTTGAGTACTAGACGGTAGAACAATGGTCTGTACTTACTGCACTGGGTTCAATTAATACTTGTTTATGACTGTGCAGCTGTTTGTATTATGATCTACCTAGACTTATGGGATTGTTACCTAGACTTATGGGAACATAAATTGAGAAATGAATGAAAAAGAATTTATTCATAAGTGTTTGCTATGGGCCAAAGGCCTGGGGATGAAAATATAAAAAAAAAAGAAAGAAAAAAAAAATCTTTACTCTCAAAGACTTCATACACTATTCGGGGTAGATAACATTTAAAAGGAAATTCATCTGCAGGGTGGACAGAAAGACTCAGGATCATTAGGTCAGATGGAGAGATGAGTCCTGCAGGTAAGGCTCCAAGGCCTTAGGAGGCACAATGATAAAGCCAGCTGGCCCTCCATCTCCTGGATTGCTAGAGAGATGAGAATGAGGTGACTCCCACTTCATCCAAGCCATGTGAGCAGTTAAGCAACCTAGACTGAGTTCTGAGATAGCAGGGGAGGCGGAGAGGGAGAGCAGAAGGGAGGTGGGGAGCAGGAAGGCAAGAGGAGAAGGGCACCCCCAAAGGTGCCATGTGTTTTAAAATAATAAGGAAGTGCTTCATCTCCTTCTAGATTATTTTGCATATGATAATTAAGGGGACATATGTCCAGACCTATCATTATGTGGCACAGCTAAGGACCCTATGGGAGTCTCAGCTTGGCACATGAGACACCAAAGAGTTGTTTAGTCTGTGCTAACTAGAGGCTAAGGGGAGAAAAAAAAAAAAAAAAATTTTCAAAGCCAACATCAAATTGCTGGTGAAAAATAAAGTGATTCACTGGATCGCTAGTGCAAATTCCTGTCTTTTTTCATGGGATGGCTGTTCACCAGAGACAATGGCAAGTTGAACCACCCTGAGATTTTAAGAGAGGACACCATTCTGTGAAAATGGAATGGTACAGAAGGGATATTTGGTCTCAATTCTCTCTTCCTCAAGGGCTGAGGATGTGGACAACCTCATGCTTTCTAAACCTAGCTCCTTTGTGGAAATATAGGGTCAAATATAGTTACACATATGTTAGTAATCATGACATTTGCAAAGCCTGAGGAAAGTCAGTCTTTTTGGAGTTGTAACCCCTGCTGTTGAATTTGATTTGGTAACCATAAAAAGTGTTAGATTTATGATTTTAATTTTTAAGGGAATTAAAATGAATGTTGTGACACTGTGTGACATAGCTGGAAACTATGCTGCAGAAGAAGGTCTGTAATACCTTACATGGTGGTTCCCCAACCACATCCCACCGCTACCCCTTTCAGCTTAGTTGGATGATAGTTTTTATTTTCACAGTTGCAGTTCTCATCCCTTCCTGGTTCCATCAAGTGCACCATGGTGTTTTAGGAAAAAATCAGTCTGATAAAATATTTCATTTAGTTCTCTCATCCCTACTCCAAATCCTGAAGCTTATGGTTTCTTTGATGATCTGTTACTGATACTGTTTGGGAGCTCTTGTCAATGTTTATTACTCCTCTTTGGAAATAAAACCATGTTTATGAAGTCCAAATGAAAAGTTTATTTTTTTTCTGGCAGCTTACACTTTAAAGCATGGCTTTCTGACAAGAAGATACATTTCAGGATGAGGAACTCATTAATATTTTTAATCCATTAAAATCTTCTCTCTCATTTGGATTTGCTTGACACAAGCAGATTTCTTCTCTTGGCTTGCACTCTCTGAACTTGCCGTGCTCGGCTTCCAAACCCCAGGGACTGCAAGGTTTCTGCCAAATACTTCTGGCAAGGGGACACACAGAGCATCACCAATAACTTTGCATCACCTCCTTTTAATAATAATAATAATAAAAATCAAATAAACAAACACAAACATGGAGAAAATAATTGCTTATCTAAGAAAATATAGCACAATAGGAGCTGTTGCCAACTTTCTGGTTCTTCACTTTCTTCTACTTTCTAGTTCAGTAGCATAATGCATTCTATCAAAAATCCTTCCTGTCTATTCCTCTGCTCCAACTCTGTATCTCACAGAGCCTTCTAAGATCATCAAGGCTCACAAAATGGTGACTGATGGACAGAAGAAAGCAGAAAAAGAGGTCTGACTTCTTCCTTCATTCTCCTCTCCCGTGTTACTTCTAATGAGCCTTTATCTACAAGTCTGTGTTGACATTTGAAGAGCATGATTGCTAATAACTAGGAAGAGAACAGCAACACATTCCATAAGTGTTTTTAACTTCAAAGCACTTCCATGAGGACTCTTTCTATTTTATGTGTTCTTTTAGCCTCACCCTTTTCATCAAGCTATCTGCTGAACCAAGGGGAGAAAGATGAACATTCTCTTCTCCCATGATTCTTCTCTCCCAGGAGATGGGAAGGGGACGAAAAAAGCAATTTCCTGTATTATGCATACATTTCTTTTTCACTGGCCTAATGAATGCAAGGCAAGCAAATACAAAAAAAAGGGAAGAGTAGGGGAAAGGTTAGGTAAAAAGGTAGAAGGAAGAAGAAAAAAAGAAAGAGAGAAGTAGGTGAAATCAGTAGAGTTCAATCACTGCATACGATGCCACAAATCCATGCCCCATGTTCCCTAAATATGGAGGACCCAATTTATTTATCCGTGGAGAAGTGATTCAATCAGTAACTAGTTGTTAAATATCTATCATGTGCCTAGCACTATGGACAATGAAAAAACCACAATCTCTGTGTTTAAGATTCCTACAATCTATTTTGGAATAACAAGAAATCCAATGTAAAACAATTAGTAAAAAGCATAAAATGGCTATGCAGGGCAGACTGTAAGTGCCAGGAAATTGAAAGATGATTAAAAGTGTAGTGAGAGAAAGATTGATGGAAGAGGTGAACACTGAGCTACGAGAAGCAGCTGGTAGTACAAGGGGTAAAACCTGGAGTCAGGAGAATCGGAGTTCTTTTTTTTTTTTTTTTTTTTTTTTTTTTTTTTTTTTTTGGCTGAGGCAATTGGGATTAAGTGACTTGCCCAGGGTCACACAGCTAGGAAGTGTTAAGTGTCTGAGTCACATTTGAACTCAGGTCCTCCTGATTTCAGGGCTGGTGCTCTATTCACTGCCCCACTTAGCTGCCCCATTCATTTACTAGCTGTGTCAACCTGGGCTAATCACATAGTGATTTAGTCATGTTAGTCAAAGTTTTTGCCATTGTAAAATGGAAATCATAATAGTACCTACCTTCCAGGATTATTGTGAAGACCAAATGAGATAATATTTTTAAAGCACTTAGTACAGTATTTGGCACATAGTAAGTATTTAATACATCCTTATTTCTCTTAGCCCTTTTTTGAAGGACAGGTAAAAATTTTATTAGGAAGAGAGAGGGGAGAAAAGGAGAGAGAGAGACGGAGATACAGAGAGACAGAGAGACAGAGACAGAGAGTCAGGGATAAAGACAGACAGAGACAGAGAGAGTAGTATGATAGAAAGTTGGATTTGGGTCAGAAGACCTAGTTCAAAGCCAGTTCTCGGCTTTGACCTAATAAATTTTATGACTGTGGGCAAAACAACCTTTCTGGGATTCAGTTTCCCCATCTAAAAATTCAGAGGGTTGGATTGGATGACCCTCAAGATCCTCTTTCAGTTTTAAATCCATGATCCTCATTGGTGGTTGTCCTTCACAGTCAAAGAGCACCAAAGTGACATCACTATGTTGGGGTCAAGACAGAGCATGTCCAACTGTGGCTGATCAGACCAATATGTGTTTAGAAGACTCTACCACAAGTTGGGCACTAACAGTCTCTATGAACATCTGGAAAGGAGATGTCTCTAAATTTGGGCATCTCCATGAAACTGGAAAGAGCATTCCAAGGTGTAAAATAGAACCAGGTTCACTGTGTCATCACTAAGCATGATGAAAATATCACTTTGGTATTATGTGGTAGGCAGAGACTATACTGAGTACTTCCAGAATATCCTTCTGATATAGAACACGAAAACAGGAGAAAGGGGAAGGAAAGGAAAATTACCAATGGAATCTTGGAGTAGGTGGGTGAGTTTGCTGTTTCTGTAAGGAATATGACCACGGTGCTCTGATAGGGCTCCCAAAACATCAGCGAGGGCTGCTAAGCTTCGGTTTATAAACGAGGTTTCCCTCAAACCTGTTCCTGTCACTCCAGACATACCTAAGTGAAACCAAAACCACACTTGATTCTTACTTACCTTTTGAATTTAGTCTTTGGGTTTTTGTTTTGTTTTTGCTAAATATCACAAAGAATATAATTAAATAACTATATCTTCTTCCCCCCCCAAAAAAAAAACCAGGATAAAGATTTCATAGGAAGGATATTCTTCCACATACTAAATTAAAATGTATTCCATTAACTTTTGTTCTAAAATAAGCTAAATAGTCAGCAACTAAAACTATTGGTCATCAAGATTTTATAATTATATAATTTTATAATACAGGCTCTAATTTTCAAAACATTTCTAAATTAGAGCAATTGTAAAAAGAAAAGGAAAAGAAAAAGAAAAAGAAAAAAGTTGATCCAGTAGGATGTGATGAAGATTTTAAAAAGAAAAAAAACTATCTGCAAAAGGTGTTAAGGTACAGAGACAACATTTTATTATTTTTTTCTCTCATTTATCCAAGCTCTCTATTCTGCAGACAAGTTAGGTTCAATTGTTGTCATGCTAAGGTTATCGCTTCTGGAAGGGTCAACTTACCAACACATTCACTGCCAGCCAAGTCCACAAGTTGTAACTTGGTTTGGACCTGCTTCTGTTGCTCTGTGAGATCCAGGGGGATTGGTGCTGGAGAAGGACCTCGGGAAAAGAAGCTGGGTTTCTCACCTTTCATTACTTTCTGAGGAGTAATGCACAGTATCTCTTTACAAAGATTTTGACTTGATTGTTGATCTGCTATACATGTGGAAAAAAACACTGGTATTTTGTGAGGTAAAAAAGATAACAGGGAAAATAAAAATTCATTTCATAAGGGCTGTTGATGATGAATCTTCAGCTCAGAGGCCAACAGATTTAGTGTATTCTGGTCTATAAAATTCTGTCATTCTCTTCATGTCTTATATATGGATTATAAAAACTGGAATCATAATTAGTGGTTTCTTTTGGCAAAAATGCCAAAAAGCAAAAATAGGAAGACAGGATCATCTTTTGTCTGTTGGATGTTAGACTAATCTCTAATTGCCAATACTTGTCTCAAGATAAATTAACAATGTTTTCCAGAGAGGTTTAGTTATAGTATGAGCAAATGTTTCCATTTTCATTAACACCAGAAAAATTTTGCTAGGCAGAAAAAAAATCTATCCTAAGTTTATAGACCCCAAGAAAAAGAGATTCTACAGACTCTCTTTGATGACCTAATGCAACAAGCTTTAAATTTCTTTACATCCAACTTAAATTCCTTAGGTTGCAATGGAAGTCTATTTCTTCTTGTCCTATTCTTTTAAGGTAATGACTACTTTAGGGTCTAACACTGGATCCTGAACATGGTAGGAGCTTAATAGTTGTTACCAAGTTGAATAATTATGATATTCTTCAAGTTTTTTAAGGTTATACAATTCATTTTCAAGTATTTCTTTAACTATCTCAGAGTCTATAAATGTGGCAATTTTAGTGTTATTTAACAAAAATAAATATAGAGAGAGGGAAAGACATAAATATAATCATAAGAATCCCCAGCAATACAAGCTCTTTTCACTTACCAGTAGCATTATTTTTTAATGGAATACGTAGTTCCTGGTTTTGGGCCTTTCCACAGGCACCCAATTTCATTACCTGCTGGGTGTGTCCTGCTCCTCTACACAAACAACTCAATTAAATTCAATTTAACATTTATTAAGCATTTATCATATGCAAGGCATGAAATACATAAAACAAGAATGGCCCCATTCATTCAACATCATTATAAATTTATATAAAATATATGCAAAGTAAATATAGAGTAATTTAGGTATGGGAGGAGGGAAAGCCCTATTTGGGAAGTTTCAGTTGAGGCTTGTGTAGGAGTGGCATTTAAGTTGAGTTTTAAAAGAAGCTAGGAATTCTAAGAAGTGGAAGTCAGGAAGGAGATTATTCCATGTGCAGGGTGAGAAATGGAATGTTCTCTGTAGGGTCTGGCAAGTGGACCAGTTTCAATAAAATGCAGAACTTTAAGAGGGCAAATCTGTGAAATTAATCTATATAGAAAGGATGGATCCAGGTTTTGAAAGGTGATATTTGCCAGACTAAGAAGATGGTATTTTATCCTAAAAAGAAGATAAAGCTCTACTTTTTGAGCTAGAAAGTGATTGGATAGAACCTTAGGGAATATGTACATTTAGGGGAACAGTCAGTAAAGAGAACAGAAAAGTAGGTGAGAAACAGAAATCTCTTGTACAAGCCAAGTTAGGAGTTTCAAAAAGAAAGCAGTGGCTAATGGCTAATAGCACTGAATGCTGTGGAAATTAAGGATTCAGGCTAAGAAAAGACTACTAGACTTGATGATTTAGAGGTCCTGGTGACTACTTTCCATAGAAGTTTCGGTGCTGTGGTTAAAGAAGGACAGGAGATCAGAATGTAAGTGATTGTTGTATGGAAGACAGATCAGTCCTGTTCTTGGTCTTCAAGAACATGTTGATATAGAAATCATGGGTGGACATTGAAGAGAATAAAGTTTAGGTTTGATGTAGGAAAATCTAATAACTCACAAAAAATGTGCAAAAATGTTTATAGCAGCTTTTTTGTGTGTGGTAATAAAGAAAGAAAAAGCAAGGAGGTACCAATCATCTGGGAAATTACTAAAAAAAAATATGGTATATGAATGTAATGGAATACTATTGGACTGTAAGAAACAAAAGTAGTGATTTCAGAGAAATCTGGAAAGACTTTTATAAATGGACTGGAATGACAAAAAATGAGGATTATTTATGCAAAAACAACAACATAGTAAAGACAAATAGCTTTGAAAACCTTAAAGACTCTGAACAATGCAATGACTAACCAAAATTCCATGATAAAACATATTACATGCCTACTGAATGGTAATGAAATTAGGGTACAGGATGAAATACACATACACATTTATGTATGTATGTATATATATATATATGTGTGTGTGTGTGTGTGTGTATGTGTATGATATGGCCAATGTGAGAATTTATTTTGGCTATGAATATTTGTGATAAGAATTTTGTTTTTCTTTCTTTTTCATTAGGAGTTAATGGGATAAGAAAGAAAGAAAATGTCAATTAGAAAAATAAAGTTTAAAAAATTAGAGGAAACAAAATATTCCTAATGGTTAGATTTGTTAAAAATTAAAATGGGTTGCCTTGCGAGATAGTGGCTCTACTAGTAAAGGCTGGCTGACATTTTGCTGGCTGTGGGAAAGTATTCTTATATTTAAATACAGGTTAGACTAGACTAGTTGGCCTCTGAGCTCCCTTCTACTCTGGAAATTCTGTGGGGGTGTTAAGGCATATTAGCTTTGAGAATCTCATTATTAAAAAGATATAGGTCAAGTAGGTAAGAGAGTCAAAGGTTTTTGTTTGTTTTAAAGATATCAGGTAGTGTAGTTGTAGACAGAACATGAACCACTGCAGAGGTTGCTGATTCTGGAGACCTAGGGGAAATAATAGAACAAGGTCTTAAAAGAAGCTGAAGCGGATTATAAATGTATATTTTTATAGTACTTTACATAGTGTACAAACTACTTTCCTCACAAAAACTCACAAGTATAGGTGGTACAAAGAAGAATATGCTCTTTCACTCAAAAGAGAAAAGGAAAAGGAAGAAGGGAGAAGAAATTAGCATGAAGATTGATTAAGGGAAACATTAGTCTTAAGCAAAACTAACTCTAAGGGTGTATAAAAATATTGATAGCTCTTTTTGAAGTGGCAAAGATTTGAAATCTGAGAGGATGCCTATAAATTGGATAATGGCTGAATTAGTTATGAGGTATTTATGAGGGAATATCATTATATGGTAATATATATGTTTATGCATATCATACACTTTTCTTTTGGAGATGAATAATATAAAAATTAATTTTTCTTGACTATACATGTTTGTAACAGGGAGGGTGGGGAAGGAAGGGGATTGTTTTTCTTCCAGTCTCAATTGAGACAAGCGCTCAGTTGAGACAATAGAAAAAATAGAGTTCAGAAAGAACATGTGTACTATTTTCTCATAATAGAAGGTAAGCAATCTATCTTTGTTTGCTCCTTTATGAGTGTTTATTTGTGTTTACTAATTTTTATGTTGTTCAACTCCTATGTTTGAACTTCAAGGTTTCTATGGAGCTCAAGTCTTTTTATTAGAAATGACTAAAAGTCCTCTATTTCATTAAAAATTCATTTTTTCAACAGTAGTAATATACTTAGTTTTGTTGAATAGGTTACTTTTGTCTGTAAGCCTTTATCTTTTGTGTTGTGGAACATTGTATTCTAAACCCTCCACTCTTTTGTAGTCATAGTTATTGTTAAATCATGTGGAATTATTATTGTTACTTGAATTTTTTCTTTCTAGATCCTTAAGATATTTTTTCTTTCACTTGGAAGTTATGGATTTGGACTATAATGTTCATGAATTTTCATTTCTTTCAGGAGATAACTGGTAAATTCTATTTCTCCTTTGCTCTCTGGTTTTAAGAGATCTGGGCAGTTTTCTTTTAAGATTTTTTGAAATATAATGCCCATGCTTTGATCATAGCTTCAAGGTAATCCAGTGATTCTTTTTTTTTCCTGCTCAAATTGTTTTCAATGTTAATTATTTTTGCTAAAAAATACCTTGCATTTTCTTCTATTTTTTCAGTCTTTTGATTTTAATATTTCTCACTGTCTCATAAAGTCATTATCTTCTATCTGATCCATTCTAATTTTCAGGGAGTTTGGTGCTTTAATAAAATTTTGTATTTTTTGTACTAAATTGTTAATTTTTTTTCCATTTCATTTCCCCCCCACACTTCTTATTTCCTTTTCCAAGTTTTTTGCTTAACACCCTAATTTAATTTATAAAAACATTTACCTTTTCCAGGAATTCTCTTAAATATATGTCCAAGCTGTATTTTTCTTCAGCACTTTGCTTCTAGCTGTTTTGGAATTATTTTCTAAAACAAAGGTTTGTGTCTTGAATGTCTCAGTAACTGTAATAGCATTTTATGATGGATTGATGTTGTTTGTTTATTCTTTTTGCCTTTCTGATTTTAGCTGACATATTAGGAGCCAGATACTGCATACTTCTGGAGGGAAGACCTGGACTGGTCCTGTTATTGCTTTCTAAGGGAAAATGAATGTTTGATTGACTCTCAGGAACAACTCAGGCTGAGGACCTATAAGCTTTCAGTGCTCTCACCATGCCCTGATTCAAGAAAAAGTTTGACCACTCCTTCCTTACACCTAGTCTGAACCCTGCAAGTTTCTAACCTGGGTTTGTATAAGCTACAGCAGACTACACTCTGCTACAATTCTGCTCTTTCAGAGTGAAAGAACTATAGGCTGGATTATTATTCTTCTGTATGACTATTCTTCTGTAGGATACATACTGGATTAGATTTGAGCTTGAACTGAGACCCTGCTTGGGAATCTTGCAGCTGATGTTTGATTTTGAACTTGTTTCTCAATCAGTATACATCCTAGGGCCCATGAAAACTTTCTGTTGCTATTCAGTCATTTTCAACTGACTTTTTGTGACCTATTTGGGGTTTTCTGGGCAGAGATACTGGACTGGTCTGTCATTTCCTTCTCCAGAGAAGAGTTTTGGTATAGTATTCACCATACTTCTTCCTGATAATCTGCCTTCTTGGCTCTGCCCAATATTCCTATTGTCTGGATAATCGGAAGCTCAGAGTTTAAGTTGCTCAAGATCACATAAACTGTTAAGTAAAAGAAGATTTCAATCTCTGGCTCTATGAAAGTGTTTGGATCAATTAGATATGACAATCTCCCCCAGGACAGAATGGATATTATCACGCATAAGAGACCAAATAAGTAAAGCAGTGCAAAGTGTGACAAGGGAAAACTGGGAATCAAGAGAATCTGGGTAGGTATTCTGGCTCTGCTATGGTCTCAGGAAAGTCACTTAACTCCATGGAGGTCTCAGTTTCCCTACTTGTAAGAATAACTACTGGACTTGATGAACTCCAAAGTCTACTCTATATTCCTATCTTAGTGACTTCCATGTGAAGTCTATACAGATTTTCCCTTTGGACATCTTGGAATATATATTTTCCTGGATGCTTTGATGGATCTGTGACTTCATTGAGAGGAGGCTACAAGCTCCATCAGTGCATACTGATTTGTACAACCTGTTGTACAACATAATAGCAAACTAGCCCATAATGTGTGAGTTCATTGTTGGAAAAATACAGAAGTAAATAGTCAGGTAAGATTCTAAGGAATCTAAAGAGGTTCAACTATGGTGGCCTGGTACTGAATCTGTTCTATGAGTTCTTGAATGCAAATACCTTTGCTTCTCAGTTCATTAATCTCATCAAAAATGATAAAAAAAAAAAAATCTTATCTTTATCTTTACTTCACCTCAGCAATACACATGGATGATCATAACCTTGATCTCATCACCAAACATTAGGATCAGAGAACTCTTAAATTTCTTTATCTGATCATAACCCCCTATCATTACATTTCTCCTTGTGCCTCATCTCTCCTAAATATAAACTTCATTCTCTGCAATGTATGATCATTTCCTCCTTCCCTGATTTCCTGGACCATTGTTCCTTCTCTATTCTCACTTTCCCTCTTTCAAAGCCTTAATGCTATAGGAAACTAGATCATAAAAATTTTCTTCTTTTTTTTCCTTTTCCTTCTCTTTTCCATCCTAGAGATGACTACCATTAGACACAAATAGATATGCATATGTAAAATTCTTCTATACACACTTCTATTTATCAATTTTTTTCCTCTGGATTCATCTTTTCTTCATATGTCCTTTATAGTTAACTTGGATATTGATAATAGTCAAAATGACTTATTGCTCAAAATCATTCTTAAAACAATATTGCTGTTACTGTATACAATGTTCTCTTGCTTCTGGTCATTTCACTATTCATTATTTCATGCTAATTTTTTCATATTTTTTCTAAGATTATTGAGTTCATCATTTCTTACAGCACAACAGTATTCCATCACAATAATAAACCACAAATTGTTCAGCCATTTCCCTATTGATGAGTTCTTTTTTTTTTCAGTTCTTTGCCACTACAAAGATGACTGCTATAAATATTTTAGAATATATAGGTTGTTTACTTTTTTCATCTTTGGAAATAGTTCTAATAATGGTTGTCCTGTAATCTCCCCTTTGACAGCTTAAGTCTTAGAAAATGCCAACTGCACCTATTCTACATTTTTATATTTTACTCATTTTCTCTGTGTGTATGCATGTTTGTGATGCAGTTGGGATTAAGTGACTTGGGAGGTAGCTAGATATTACTCTGTCTAAATCATGGACTCATATTGTATTTATCTTGGCATATGACTTGAGAAGTTGATCTATGTCTAGTTTTCCCCAAACTGCTTTCCAATTTTCCCAGCAATTTTTGTCAATCTTCAGGTTTATCAAAACAGATTATTATATCATTTAGCACTGTGTATTGTATATCTAATCTATTTCACTGATCTACCATTCTATTTCTTAGCCAGTACCAGATTGTTTTGATAATTATCACTTTGTAATGCATTTTGAGATCTGTTACTGCTAGATTAGTTTCCTTCTTTTTCTTTTCATTGATTCCCTTGATATTCTTGACTTTTCTTCTAGATGAATTTTATTATTATTTTTTCTGGCTGTGTAAAATATGAAATTATTCCTCCCAAAGGTTACTGATATAATCTCTCACAAAATCTAGTAGCTATTATTCAGTCTTTATCCTTCACGTTCTTACTATAGCATTTGACACTAATGATCTTTTCTCCTTTCCTTCTCTTTTTTGAATGCTCTTGCCTCCCATGAGTTTTTATGACATGACTTTCTTCTAATTTTCCTCATCCTTATCTGAATGTTCCTCTCAGTCTTCTTTGTTGAATTATTATCTATATCTGGCCCTCTTGTCTCTTCTGTTTATATACTCTCTTGGTAAACTTATAAATTCCAATGGTTTAAAGTATCACTCCTATGCAGAAAAAATGTATTGAAAATCCTAAATTGGAATTTTTCTATTTAGTATCTCTTCCTTCTTCTCTCTCTCCCTCCTTCCCTCCCTCTCCTCTTCTCTTACCAAGAATGCTAAAACTCATAAAGAGCCCAAGCAGGTGAGAAAAGCTAGATGTCCAAAAAGAGTGGATCTTTTACTTATGTGAACTGATGCTGGGTAATCCAAAACAAGCCAGGAAAACATTGTACAAAGCAAGAGCAAGATTGTGTGATGATCAAGCATGATAGACTTGGCTCTTCTCAGCAATTCAGTGATCCAAAAAATTTTGGATGGAAAACGTCATCTGCATCCAGAAGGAGAATATAGAGACTGAAGATGGATCAAAGCATACTGTTTTCACTTTTTTCTTTCTTTCCCCTTTCTTATGTTTTTTTTTTCTCTTTTGTTCTGATTTTTCTTTCCCAATATGACTTACATGGAAATATGTTAAAAATGAATGTACACATATAATCTGTATCATATTGCTTACTAGCATGGGGAGGGGATAGATAAAGGGAAGAAGAAAAGAAATTGGAGCTCAAAATTTTACAAAAATGAAAAGTTGAAAACCATCTTTACATGTAATTAGAAAAAAAAATTTAAGGAGTAGGTCTTTTAAAGCTTTTAAAGCTGTGTTCATTTTTAGAAAGAGGGAAGGAGTGGGAAAGAAAGATCAGAAAAGTTATAAGACAACTACTTGGAATGAATGGAATGAAAATAATGGACAGCAGAAGGAAGAGTCTATTCAGTGAAATGTTAGAAGTGAACCTTTCCAATGACAGTAGAATGAAGACGGACCTAGGTTTAAATTCTACATCTGCTCCCCACTACCAATGAGACCCCAGGCAACATAGTATCTTTGTGCCTCATTTTTTCATCTGTAACAATATGAGTGAAATTACATGGTCTACACTATCTTCCACTTCTAAAACTATGATTCTATACATTTATTTCGCTTTGATAAAGTGACTTTTAGACTGGAAAAGGCAGAATAAAAAGGACTAAGAGGGAACCAATTGATAAGGAAACAGTAGGACAATTCTAAGAAGTGTGACTAGGATAGTAAGTTTTTGTGTATATGTCATATAAAGATTGGTTGAAGAAACTGAGAATGGTCGTCCTGGAGAAGATTTGGGGTAGAAGGAAGAAGGATAATTATATTTCAAGTATTTGAACTATTGTCATATGGTAGAGGAATTAGACCTTGCACTTTCTCTGTTTCTCATGTCTCTAATTCTCTCCCTCCTCATTTTCATTTCTTTCTTGTTACATTTAATGCTATTGCTTCTCCAATTTAGCTCTGTGTGTGTGCACATGCGCATGTGTATCTTGTTTACACATCGTTGTTTGCAAGTTGTCCAATCCCCATTGGATTTTTAATTCCTTTAGAACAGGGATTATTGGGGATATTCTTGTATCTAATACTTAGCACAATACTTAACACGGGTAAACATTTAGTAAATCCTCATTGACTCTTTGTAATAATTATTTTCATACCCTCTGACATCCACCTATATAATCTCTTGTCTTAAGAGTTAAATAGGAACAGTCCTTTTATGTACAAAGGAAACCCATGAAACCATTTCTCTTAAAATGTATTATATTGCCACCAAGTTGCTCAAAAAGGATGAATTCAGGCCTTGTAAAAAAAAAAAAATAGAGGAAGCTAAAATTTCTTTGCCAATCATTTTGGGAATGAATTGAGTGAATGTGCACTGTCTTTCTTCTGAGTGTTTTATAGGTGTCTAAAATCTAAATTTTCTAAAATATAAAACTGAGTGAAATTATACTAGACATATTAAAAAATAAAATTTAAAGACAAAATGACAAAAAATCAAAATAAATTATATGTTGTAGTGTTAAAAAAAAAAAAAAAAAAAAAAGATGTATGAACCTGCCAGATATTATAAGCTTTCTTCTTCCCCATAGCAAGCTCTCTCAGCGAGGTTTTCTCCAATATCTTGCTTCCTGGTCTGATTTTGAAGCAAGATCAGAAAAAAACTAGGGAAGCTCTGAATAGAGTCCTAAATACATCAGGAGATAGGGTACACAGACACTATATTAAGTTCACATAGTAAGGTCATTCTGGGATGAGTCAAAAGACTTTAAAGAATTGAGGAGATCTGAGACTACAATGCAAGAGAAACCACCTTCACAGGGAATAAGGACAAATTTTCTTATCTTTCAGTTCAATAAACATTTGTTAGGTGCCTAGTATGTGATAGAAGAAACACTGAAAAAGGAATTGTTTTAGAAATAGTTCATTCTACTTACCAAAGCTATCAAAAGGGACAGATATTGTGAGAGTAATTGTAACCACCAAGTGAGAACGTGAGGAATCAGCATGAACCAGTGTGGGATGTTTCACTCTGAGCTGCAGACTTTTATTGATAAGTCTCATAAATTCAGCAGGACTTTCTACAAGCCTGAAGAATAAATCATCATTAGGTAACAGCTTTTTTTTTTTTTTTTTAAGAAATCAAAAAGTGTTCTATAATCCCCTCTTCTAAGTTTGACTGGGGCAAGTCAGGGAGATAGGTCATCCTATGTACCCCAGTTTCCAACTTCTCATAAATGTCTTGACATAATTCCATTGTAAAAAGCCAATTGAGACAGTTTGTTTAAAAAAATAAGACTGAAAATCCAGATTAAAAAATACATTATAAATAAAGCCAAAAGAATTTTACTTGCTCTGTGGTATATACTTAACAATTATCTTGAGAGGATAGTCTAAATTTTCCTTCTAGTTTGCACACATAACTGTTATTTTTCACATGGGTCTTCTGGGCTTTTAATACTTCTTTAAAAGTGGTTTTCATTCAAATGAAAGATTAACAGAAATTTATTGAAGGTTTAGAGAATGATTGATATATAGCTAAGATTAGACCAACTATCATCTGTCTTGTCTGCCTGTCAATTCATAGTCTCATTGATCTTGGCTCACATCTCTCTCCTCTCTCCTCCCTCCCTCCCTCTCTCTCTCTCTCTCACACACACACACACAACTATTTCACTTATTTTGCTTTAGTAATAACTTTTTTTCCTAGCATTTATTGTTAGATTTTAACAGGTGCCATTAGTAATCAGAGACACAAAGTGTACTAACCTAAGAGGGATATAGGACCAAACAGAGGAAGTCCTGAAAGGAATATTGTACCACAAATGTGAGCAGACTTACAAAGTTAACAGTAGTAAATTTTTACTGCTCCTGCTCATCTGTTTGAGAAAATATAATTCTGCATCTTTCTACATTTTAAAATTTCCTTCTGTCTACTCTAGATTTCAAATTTTGGCATGCCCCCATTTTAAGCAAATCTATGAGGTGAAAATTTGGATAAATAAGGCTTATAAATTATAAATGACTATTTGCTCAGTAAAATATTTCTTCATTTATTATTTTTATTTCTATAACTTAATAACTTGTTAAAGTTTGCAATGTGGTTTACAAATATTACTCTCATTTTATCTTTACAATAGTTCTAGGAGATAGATAGTATTATTATTCATATTTCACATAGGAGAAAGCTGAGGCAGACGGAGGCTATGACTTGCCCAAAATGTCACAGCTAATAAGTATCAGAGGCTGTATTTGCAATCAAGTCTTCTTGATTCTAGATCATCCAGTGCTTTATCCCCTAACCCGCCTAAGAATTACCATAAAAATCTTTTCATATAAGAAGTTCCTCTAATTTCATTTAAAATAAGATTGCTTTTACATTTGTTCAAGTTATATAAATCTTTTTGTAAACATATTTAGAAGATAAAACCAGCTACAATTCTGTGTCATTTAAAGAAAGTGTCCTATATCAAGTGACTTATAAAAACCAGAAAAGTTTATATAACTTGTATAGCCATGTAAGAAAAATAGATACCTTCCACTGAAAGTGGATAGTATATTAAGTAACCCCAAAATAGCTGACTTTGGAAGCAAATTTTGGACCATAATGACGTGGCAGTAGGTTAGATAGCATGGGGGGCTGGGGAGTGGGAGGGCGGTAATAATGATTTTGCTTGGATACCTGTCACCCCACTCATGAAAAGCTTCACATGACTTATCTGGATGTGTAAGATAGCATTTTTTTCTACCCTCACTATGTAATGTGTCTTTCTCACCTAATAGAAAAAGAAACATTTCTAATAAGAGGTTATATAATATACTCACTCATAGGTCAACAGAGGTACATTACTCTTTCCTTCCTTGGTCGTTATTACATCACGCTTCACACCAAATATTCCAGAGCTATCCTTGGCCAGAAGGTCAAAGAGTTCATTATTATATATTTCAACTACAGAAACTTCAACCCTGGGGTTTACTGTTTGATTTTCTGAAAGAAGTCTAGGTTAGGGGAGGAGGAGAAAAGGAAGTGAGAAGGGAGGAAAAAAAAATAGACAGGATAAAAAATAGACCAAAAGTCATCCCTTCAATGTCAGCAAATTGTACTTAAAACAGTAGCTTTCATTACAAAATGATTATAATCATCAGATCCATAAAGTTGGTGAGCTTAAAATAATATTTATTTATTGCTGATGTTTCTTTTATTCCCCTGAACAAAACTGGACTATGAAGGCAGATATAGATGAATTTTATTAAACCAGGAATTTTCTGTTATTAATTGGGCTATTAAAATATGAGATTAATGAATTAAAAACTATTATCTTTACAATAACGTCAGAAAGTCCAAATCTAAAATGAGCTAAGATTTATGAAAAATGCTAAGAACAAATCCAACAGTTTCTTTTGTGTATGTCAATGGGAATAGTACTCTACTGGAGTAAAAAGGGAAATGAAGATATAAACTCAGAGTTTAGAGCAAATGATATAATATTTTTCCATTTGCTCAAATTATATAAATCTCTTTGTAAACATATTTAGAAGATAAAGCCAGCTACAATTCTGTTGTGTCATTTAAAGAAAGTGTCCTATATCAAGTAACTTATACAGACCAGAAAAGTTTACAATAACCCACTGAAAGTGGATATTGTATTAAGTAACCCAAATATAGCTGGCTTTGGAAGCCAAGTACTTCAACCTTTTTTGATCATAATGATATGACAGTACTTTAGTATGGAGGAGGAACAATAGAAGGAAAACAATTTTTATTTTACTTTCTTCTTCTTTATCAAGGAGAATGCTCTTGAAATTGCAAAGAGCAAAAGAAATTGAATCCCAAAGGAGATGAGGTGATAATAAACAAAAAGCTACTTCCTTTAAATGAGTTTGTCTTTAATCCATAACAATAACATCTCAGAGATTGGAAGGAATTTGGAAACTTGCTCTCTCAACTATATTATATTATCTCTGAGGAATCAGAGATTGAGAGACTTGGGATATTGGAGACAAAACAGTAATACTCCACCCTATCCCATGTATTTTCTTTTCCCCAGAAAAGGTAAGGTTGTTTCTAGAGGACTATAGATAGACAAAGGAACATAATGTTGTTGTTGTTAATTCCTCATTTCAGTCATGTACCAGGTTTTTACATAATTTTACAGAAGAGGAACAGAGAGAAACAGGATTGAATGATTTGGTCAGGGTCATATAATTAGTAAATGTCTGAGGCTGGATTTGAACTCAAAGATGAACCTTTCTGATTCTAAGCTCAGTGTTTTATCTACTGTCCCATTTACTGTCCCACCTAGCTAGGCTACCATAATGTTAACTCCTTACAAAATTTTAGAACATATTGCTAAATAAGTGGCTTGTGCCTTCTTAGGAAGGAGAATTTGAACAGGTTACTATCATACCAAACTAAATTGATTTCTTCTTTTAAATTCCACCCTTCCCTCTCTCTATCGTTAATTTTAAAATTAATTTTTAAACTGATCTAGGCTGGTAGATGAATAAAATGCCATAGAAATACTTTATCTGGATTTCAGCTACAGAGTTGACAAAATCTCTCTCATCTTCTTAAATTTTATTTTGGACCTGTGTAGTGATTTTGTTAGTCTAAATAAACTTCTAGTGAGGAGTCTTTATTACTTATGCACATCTGTACCTCTTTCTTAACTTTCAGTCTTAGAGAGGTGCCAGCAGCACAGAGCAATTAACTTACTTGCCTAAGACCACAGAGTCAGCATATACAACAAAAGTAGACCTTAAACCCAAATTTTCTTGGCTCCTGGGCCAATTTTCAATCCCAGATGCCATGTTGCCTATCATTATTATGAATAAGATGGAAAAACATGGCCTGGTCTCTAAGGCTCATTGAAATATCCAAAAGTTGGAATTAAATTTAAAAACTGAGATAGGTTTTGAAACTGACTTTAAATATTCTTCATATCTTAATTTTTTTTGCTTTAAAAACACATACATTTCCTTTTTCTAGAACTTCTAATTATATGTATAGACAAACACGAATTGGATGAAAGCTCTGAAGTGCATAATAATTTGTCAGAATTGAATTGAAAAGTTCTTAAAATCTGCATGGGTGAACAAGTGTCAAACCATATATGGAAATGAGCGCATTGAATTTAATTCTGGACACCACATTTTAAGAGATCTTGGCAAATCAGAGTACATCTAGAGAAAGTAAATAGGATTGTTAGTCACTTACATGCCAAATCAGATAAAGAGTAACTAAGGTTAATTAGCCTGGAAAAGGGAAGACTTAAGAAAAACATGATAACTATCTCTAAATATTTCAAGGGATAAACTTATATTCAGTATCTCTAGAGGACAGAATTATCCCCATGTGTGGAAAACTGATTTTTGTTCCTTATTAAGACTTTTATAACAATTAGAACTGTCAAAAAATTGAACTGGGTAGGGGGAGAGGGGGACAGGGATGGAGAGTCATGTTAACTGTGTTGTTCATCTTTCATTCTCAAACAAGACCAGTGACATCAGAAGGGTGTTGTCTTGACTTGCAAGTGAAGTGGATTTAAGTGAGTCAGACCTGTGCAAAGTCATCAGCCTCACTCTCTCCTCCAGAGTCCAGTGGAAAGACATAGGTCAGAACAACTGGCAATGACCCCAGATGTAATAGGAAACCTTTGTCTTTTTAAAATCTCAAAAGAGTTCTCAAGTTTCATAGGTCTCAGTTTGTCTGAGACAATGCTCATTCAATAATTAAAACCTGGATAAAGAATTTTGGCAAAAGATGGTTTAGTTTGTCTTTACAAAAAATCATTGTGGAAAGGGAAGATTCAGTGACTCTCCTTGTGAAGGAGAGGATAGATGGTCACCTGGCAGAAGTATTGTATGGGGAAATATTTGCATGGGCTAGGCTCTAGGTCCTTTTCAACAAAGGATTTTATGTGGGCACTTAGTGTCTTCTGATGAGCAACATGATAGAAAAAAAAGGGGAAAACATGGGGAAAATGGAAGGGAAAGCAAGTTATAGAAAGCAACAGGAAAAAGAATCATTGGAGAGGATGAGATTTAGCTTTTCTGTAGCATACCTTGCATATAATACAGAATACTTTTTTATCCACAACAACAACAACAACAATAATAAAAACCTTTGTCTTTGAGATGGGAAAATAAGAAATGGAAGGGTTAGATTTGAAGGGTTAGATTTGCTGAATGATAAAAAAAAAAAATCCAGATTCTTCAGATTTTTATTCATGGTCTCCATTCAAAATATTCTGTTACTAGAGCAAACTAGTAGCAAACCACAAAAAAAGAGTTGAAAAATAACCAAAATTAAACCAATTAAGTAAACAGATTCCTCTGTACTTACTGGTGACCAAATTTTCTTTGGCATTTTTTTCCCTGGGAAACAACTGTTAAAGGGATATTAAAAGGAAAATCTGTGATAAAATATAGTTGTTTTATCTCCTATGATTTAGAGAGGAGACATAATTTTCATTTAGTTTTTTTTTTCTTCAATTTATATCTCAGCTTAAAGATTTTTCTGTTTGAAATGTACTCCCCCTCCTCACCTTTGCCTCTTAACATCTCTAGCTTTCTTCAAGACTCATCTTAGGAGCTACCTTCTGTACAGTCTTCTCTGCTGCTCTCCATTGCTAGTCCTTCCCCTTTCCCCAATTATATTTATTTTATACATACCTAATCACACAATTGACTTTCTATAAATGTATATATACAAAAGCATATGCTCAAACATGCATGTATATACATCTATTTATTCATATACATACACACCCACACACACACACATATATATATGATATGTATATGTGTTATCTCTTCTAGCTAGATTGTCAGTTCCCTGTAGTCAAGGGTGAATTGACTTTTCGCCTCTGTATACTCGGTGAACATCAAGTGCTTGGCACATAGTAGTACTTCATAAAGTCTTGTGATTATCTCTTTGATACTTCTTAATTTTACAGTCTTCCAACATTATTTATACTAGCTAAATTTCTAAAAAGTTGCCCTAGCCACTGCCTTTCTCCATCTTCCACCCTAGATGAAGTGTTAAAGTTACTAAAGAAAAAGCACACCTGGGCATTTGGTTCATTGGTACTTTGTTATGGAAAAAAACTTTTTTTAATACTATGGGGGGAAAATATATATATTAATGGTTAGAAATTGTTTTGAGTATTATAGCCCAAACTTCGATGAGTCACTTTATTTCTTATAAACTATAATGTAGTCCTTCAAAAATTTCAAACCAATTTTGCACAGATATAACTTCCATCTCTCAGGGGTTAGGGGCTCAGTACCCCCTTGATCTGGAAAATCATCATAAAAATTGGGGGGCCTCTCTTCATATCAGAGAAAAAGTCTTAATTTTTTTTTTCTTTTATAGGGTATTTACAGTACCTTTTTATATATATATTTGGGTTAAGAATTTGGTCATAGACTCTGTGTTGTCTGCTGGCTTTCATATGGTATCTGCAGCTTCTGCAAAACTTCCCAAAAATTCCCACTTAATTTCTTATGCCAGTCTGTGATATATGAAAACTACAATGGGCAAATTGTGACGTGGAGAGGGATAACTGTTTTTTTTTCTCTTGTGAATTTAATCATAAATACAAACATTTCAGCAAACATGGAATGAATGTATGAATGAAGCAAGAAGAAAGCCCCTGCTGAAAGAGAAAGCCATTTACTTTATATTTTCTAGTTAGGACATCTTTTGAAAGATATTTAGCAATTTCAAAAGTGAGAATAGTTTAAATTTGCTCAGGTGATGGAAATGATATACTACCATATACCTTGCCCTTGCCATCCCAATACATTCATTGTATAAATTCACGTGGTTCTAGGGGAAGGCCACATGAAATTGATCATATTGTTTTCCTGGAATACAACTTTTTATTGTCAACACCATTCACTTTTGGATTTTTTTTTCAAAGAGATGCTATTGGAGCTGAATTATCAGGTATTAAACTATGATTAAATCAGGTATATTGCAACATAAAAATTGATATCTTTGTAAAAAGAATTTACAAGCAAAAGGAACTTGTTAAGATGAAAGAAATTCAACTTTGGAAAATGTGTTTTATGGACTTTACTTGCTGCCATATACAAAGCTATTCATAAAGCTATAACTATTACTCTATAAAGATTTTCATAGTTTTTCCCTCAGGAATTTATAATTGTACTATGACTGACTGTAAATGCCATCACTAAGGTGGATTAAAAATTACAAAATTGAACCAATTAAATGAATATATTCCTCTGTAGTCGGTATTCTTAAATTTCTTTGATGTTCTTTCTGGGAATCTACTGGTTGATTTTGTTGATACTCTTTTCTCTATATATAATATAGAGAATATTGTGAAAGTTAAAAGTAAATTGAAATCAATTTTGTTTTGATTTTATTAAGCATTTACTATGTTCTTCCTTTGCATACCAACACTTAACCAGCATTAATGTGGTACTGAAAATCTGAAATATAAAAATACAAGCAGAAAGACAGTTCCTGCTCTTAAGGAGCTTATATTATAATCAGGAAATTAGATAGAAAATGAGTTGAAAGGGGTGGGGTTGTGGAGTACTTTCTTTCTCATAAGTCTTTGAGAATTTTCTGTCATCTCTTAAGATAACAACATCCTAAGTTTTATAGAACCTAGACTGAGAATCTGTTCAATATTGAACAGTAAGTTTTAATTAATTAATGTTTGTTTTTCATTAATTCTATTTTATTTAATAAATACTTCTCAATTACTCATTATGGACAAGGCACTATGTTTGTATAATGAGAATAAGTTCTCTTACCTTAATAACATAACAGGAATGTTTGTCAACTAAGTAAAACTGTCTCTTTTGTTTTAAACCTTCATTCTGTAATGAGTCATTATTTTCCTATTAGTTGTTTTCCTATAAGTTGTATTTCAATAAAGAGAATCACAAGTGTGGTATGACCTAATAAACAACATATTTGTCATAAACAACTGACAATCATATGTGGACCCTATGATAGGGCAGATCACCAATGAAAAAAATTATCAGTAGTTTATGTAATTAATCTATAATAATTTATGTAATTATGTAATTAATTGCTAGGCTAATAATGTGGTAAACCAACTAGAAGCACCTGTACTAAAACAATAAGAAACCCAGCAGGAAGCCCTAACTATTAGTTTGTTTCATGGATCATAGGTACGTTAAACTCCTGCCCTTGAGACTGAAAAAGCCCATGTTCATTTGAAGGCAAGCCTGGCTGTCCAACAACCAGATTGGAGAGAAAGACATCTGATTGGTCAGAGAAGCAACGTTGACATGGAATATCTGTATAAAATGTTCATTGGGACCTCTACGAAGCAGATTGGTGATTTCTTCTCAAAAGTTTGTGTGTTAATTAATAAAATTATAATTAATAAAATCTGATTGTATACATTGAGAAGTACATGTCTAATAAGTTTTTCTGTTATACTAGTTAGGGTAAATTAGCTATAAGCATGTACTCTGTGTTACAGGTAAGGACTTGACACTTTAAGATGAAACAATAGGGTCTCCCTTCAGGAAGTTTATAATCTAATGAAGGGATGAGACATAAGATGTGCAAGTATAACACAAGGTATAATGTGTTCAATGGAAACAGAGATTCAAACAAAATTCTATTAATACAACCTGAGCTTGTGCTAGCTTCTCTGATTTCCTCCCTACATAAATCACATTTGAAGGTTGATCTTCGACTTTTTTTATATAACTTACTATTTAGTCCTGGCTCTGCTCTCAATCAAGAGAATAGTGTCTTGCCTTTTAAGAACTACAGAGTTGTAGAAAAAGAGAATAGACATCAGGAATGCAGAAGATAATAATTCACCTACTCCCAGCCTGAATACTGCCTAGAGACTACCTAGGCTCCCTGCCATTAGATCTCTCTGCTTTTTAAGCCCCCAAAACTCCTGTAGCAGGGAGGAAAGCCCCATTTATATTATCTGTGGGAATTGGTTCTCTCCCTAAGTTTGATAACTGAGCATTTACTACATAAGAATGCAGAAAAGTTATCTAGCAAAAGTATAAAAGAGAGCTGAAATTTCCTCTGCGACCATATTCAGAAGAGCTGCTTCAGTGTTCTCCTATCCCTTTCTGGGATGCCTGGGGTCTCCTTGTCAAATGCAATGAGCACACATGCACTGATATGCCTGGGGCCTATTTTTAATCAGCAATGTTGTTTGAATTCTAAGTCAAAGGAGGCTAGAACTCACAGGACAAAATGTGATCGATTTGAATGATACACAGAGATCTTTCAGCATTTGCCTCTTTCAAACTGCAAAAAAGTTCCTTTTACAGTTTATCTGCCAGATCATCTCATACCTAATGACAATGGGGACTGTTTGGTTCTCATTATTTAGTTCCTTTAAAAACAAGAATGTGTGTATGTGTGTGTGTGTGTGTGTGTGTGTTTCTCAGAAACACTCTCATTAAGCAACAGTCATTCAGCATGTATGGAGTTTGATTTAATACAAGGTGCTCTACGAGGAACCCAAAAGAAACAGGAGACAAAACCTTGCCCTCAAGGAGTTTATAATCTCTTTAGAAATACATAGCAGACTACCATGAAACTGATTTAGGAACATACAGAAGGGAGGATGTAAATACATATAAATTAAGATAGTATCAATAGAGTACAGAGGGGTAAGGAGACAAAGGCAGTGTACAGATATGGGTTAGATCAAAGGAATGGAATGTACAGGGCTGGAAGCTCTTTCTGGCTCTGTCTGTAACTTGTTGATATTAAGGGTAAGTTATGTATACAGGAGCTCAGATTCTTGATTTAAGTAAAATGAATGTCTTTAAAGATAAGAATTTCCTTTCAACATTGGGATTAGCTGTATATCTGAGAGAAAAAAGTCAATACATTTCCTGCTAAGGAGAGAAAGGCAAAGAAAAAGACACTTTATCCTCCAACTTTTGCCCTACCTAAAGATTTCAGAAGGGTAGAGGTTGAGGAGAAATATCTCTTCCTATTAGTTTGACCTTGATTAAAAAAAAAAAAAAAAAAAACTAAAACTAAGAGGGAGCCCTCCTGCATGAGATGTGGATAGTTATTAATACATCAAAGAAGAAACACAAATGAAATTCAGGGAAATATAGAGGTGACAATCTCTAGGAACATTGAATTAGCAAAATATTGTAAAATATGTGAGTCAGGAGACAGAGAATATTCTAGGAAGCATATATTTCTCTTTTCTTTTTCTTTTTTTCTTTTTTCTTTTCTTTTCTTTTTTTTTTTTTTGGGGGGGGGGGGGGGGGGTGGGGTGAGACAATCTTGGTTAAGTACCATGCCCAGGGTCACACAGTAAGTGTTAAAGTATTTGAGGCCAGATTTTTACTCAGGCCCTCCTGACTCCAGGGCTGGTGTTCTATCCACTGTACCACCTAGCTGACCCTAAGCATATTATTTCATAAAAAAGGATGTTTAAGCAGCATCTAGGTGGTGTGGTGGATAGAGCACCAGCCCTGGAAGTCAGGAAGATCTGAGTTCAAATTTATCTTCAGACACTTAATATTTCCTACCTGTACCTGGACAAGTCACTTAACCCCATTGCCTCAGCAAGGAAAAAAAAAAGGAGGCTTAATCCCCATTTTCAGAGTAGCACCCATCCACACAGCACTTTCCTTTAGAGTTCTGTGAATTCTGGATCTCCATAACTACCTCTACTAGCAGTACCTGAAAAGCTCTCCAGCTGCTCTAGGAATAATTCCCATTTCCTGGTCAGCTTCTGATGATGAAATGGGATCACTTTCTGAATGTGGCCCCAGCATGGTATAGCTCTTTCCACTTCCCGTCTGTCCATAAGTCATAATGCAAACATTATACCTATAAAATAAAAAATGTTGTTGGGTTTGATTTTTTATTTCTTTAAAAAAAAAAAACTTTTTCCATGGATACCCACATTTTTAGACTTGTCATTTAAGGGAAAACAAGGGAAATAGATAAATTATTATTGATAATCTTTACCCCCATCTCTCCCATATTTTCATTGGAGTAAGAGTTCACCATGGAGATCTTGCTGCTACATAGAAATGCTAATGAGTTTTAGAACACTCACTCTCCCCATGTGTTTCAGAGGTTCAATTAATCCAGATCACACTTTCACCATTCCCATTTGGCTCGTTCCTCTAAAAACAAACAAACAAACAAACAAACCTTTCCCCAAAATAACAATGTTTAGCACTTTTTATTGCTGTGATGACTCCGCTAGGTTGCTTTTAGATTTTCATATGGGCTGTGGACCAAGTAATCCTTAGCAATGATATCCAAACTTTTTTCAATTTACAAATTTATCTAGTATATGATGTCAAATGAGCCAATGAAATGTTGCATTGTGCTATGTCATGTCATATCATACATGTTATGGTGTGTTATAGAGGTAGCAGAGTGGAGCTAAAACAGAGCCCAGAGGACCTAAGTTCAAGTCTTCCTGAGACATAGATGGCCTGTGTGTCCTTAGGAAAATCACTTAACTCCTCTGTCCTCTAGGCACATTGTCAGGAGTATAAGGTGCAGAAGTTGCTAAAAAATGGAAATGTCTACTGCCAATCAATCAGCAAGCATTTATTAACTACCATGTTCCAGGCATTATAGGTTCTGGGAATACAAAGACCAAAATGAAACTAGTTCCTGTGCTCAAGGATTTTGAGTACTGTTTGGGGAGATTAGAAATAGGAAGGAATCACTATCATTTCACAATATCTTGATGGACTAACAATGTAGAAATCCCTCAATCACTGTAAGCCAAATAGTGGAAAGTATGGAGAAAAAAATACATAATCAATTATATAATCTATACATGATATAATCATTTAATCAATTATATGAAAGAGGTAGTTTCATTACTTCATTATTTAGATAAAAGGACTGATGAGGAGGACGAGGATGGACACAAGCTACAGAAACATTCATTTCTGGGCAGAGTGTATGAGTTCATTATGTTTGACTTTATTTATTTGTTCTAGATTTGTTTTTTCCTTCTTTCTTTCTTCCTCTCCATTAATTGAAGATGGGAGATTAGCAATTATAATGCCAAAAAAAAGTCATTGTAAAATGCACAAAAGAATACCTAAGGAAGTTCAGAAAGAAGCAAGATAATTTTGAAAACAATGCATAGAATTTATTATATGCTTTTTTAAAAGTGAGGAATGTGAACTGAAAATTTACAACTGCATAAAGAATCCTCTTTCTGCTATTTCTAGCCATATGAAAAGATGCTCCAAGTCATTATTAATCAGAGAAATGCAAATTAAGTGTCTCCATGGTCTCCATGTTCCCAGAATCTAATATTCACTAACTCTTTTAAACAGTGTCTTTCTTGTCCAATTCTGCCATTTACTAGCCATGTGGCTGATTTCTAAGCTTAGTTTCTTGATCTATAAAACAGGAATTAATAAGGTCATTTTGAGGTTCAAATAAACTAATGTGTTTAAAGAACTCTTAATATGTAGGGGCAGCTAGGTTGGGCAGTGGATAGAGCACCAGTCCTGCACCAGTCCTGCAGTCAGGAGGACCCGAGTTCATATCTGGTCTCAGACACTTAACACTTCCTATCTGTGTGACCCTGGGCAAGTCACTTAACCCCAATTGCCTCAGGGGAAAAAAAAAGGCAATATGTAAATGGAAGATATTACTATCATAGTAGTAAGCTACATTAGGATCATAGGCTTTTAGAACTGAGAAATACCATGGAGACCATTTATTTAACCTAATTCCTATCCTTTTACAAATGAGGAAATGGATGCTCCAAGAAATGAAGTGTCATTGACCTGTAATGGTCTGAAGACTATCTTACCTCAAGAACCACATGCATTATTAAAATCCCTTTTAATTATGTTATTCTGATTTCTCCAATAAAACATAGAGTATGTTTGCTATCAGTAGGGGAAAAAACTAGGAGATCCTTTATGTTAGGGAGAAGTTTTGGATATAAAATTATGGTTCTTTGTACTGTTCATTTTTCTGGAAATTTTAAATTAGTATATAAAATAACATTCTTTGCACTGGGAATTTTTCTAGAAATTTTAAATTCACAATTAGATTTGTAAATTGAAAAAACTTTAGAGATCAATGCTAAGGTTTACTTGGTACACAGTCCACATGAAAACCTAAAATATCAATTATTTTATTATTTTGATTTAACAATATATAACATAATACAACATAACATTACAAAACAATACAACATAACACAGTATAAGGACAAAGACTAGACCTGTGATTTCATGATACAGGGAACACTCAAATGAAAAAACTTCTTCTACCAATATAGATAGAACAGTTGTTCTGTGTCTGTGTTGTGGGATAAAATAGTTGACCCCAGCTCAGATTTTCCTGTTTAATCTGGCAGACTCATCATAGCAATAAAAAGCTGTTATGCTTGGGTTTGCTTGTTTGTTTGTTCTGAGATGAATGACACAGCCAGAGACAGTAAAAGTGCAATTTGGATTAATTGAAACCTCTGATTCACAGAAGGAGAATGTTTCAGAGCCATTAGCAATTCCAGGCAGTATTGATCTCCAGGATAAATTCTTACCTTCAGTGAAAACTAATCATTAAGAAGTAAAAATCATTGATAATTCCTATTATTCTTGTTTTCTTTTTCCTAAATAACAAGTCAAAAGATGAAGCTATCTGTGAAAAAAGGAGAAAAAAATCCCCAACAATCCACACACATGACCAAAAAAATCCCTTCATCCCTTTCCCTGCCTTTCCTATGCCCATCCATCTACATTCCTTTGGTTTTTGGAATAATATCCACAGGAGATCATTGGCACTGAAAATGTTATTTCTTATAGGGATGTTTCAGACTATTTTGGAGTTCATAGTTTAAAAAAAAATTTAAAAGCCCCACGAGGAGAACTGGAAGCTCAAAATAATGTCATCTGTTTCACATTTGTAATGAAAAAGCAACTGAAACAGATGGCTTTGACCCATGAGCCTTTCTTTCTCTTTTCTGGAATCTGCTTCTGCTTAAATGATGGCTGATAGTGATAAGTTTTCAATAGAAGAATATTTCCTAAATGAATGTGGAAATCCCAGTATTCAGGAAGAAAAGATCAGACGGAAGCTCCAAGACATAATGGGAAAAATTGCTTTGTGTGGGCCATCCACATGCTCTGAATACTTGGTATGGCATGCTAGGTTGTGCTCTGTGCTAGGTCATGCCATCTTATTGAAGTAGCCTAGAAAACTGGTCTTGAAGCCATAAATCTTGCCCATGACAGAAATTGACTGTGTTACTTTCCTATAACTTGTCTGTTCTGTAGACAAATTGCTAAAAATATAGGGTGCAGAACAACTGTTCTATCTACTTTGGTAGAGGAAGTTTCCCCCTTCCTGTACCAGGAAACCATGGGTCTGGTCTCTATTTCTATATTATATTATATTGTATTGCACTATATTATGTTGTATTGTTTCTACCAATTCTACCAATTCAGATAGAAGGAGTTTCTTCATTTGGGAGATAACCCTCCCTAGGAATACCAGCGAAATTATAGATGTGGTCTTAAAAATATTACAACTATATTTTGTGACAGGTTATATATTTATTATAAATGCTTAGTATACTGTGGATACATGTAAAGTCTTTAACAAAAAAAATCTCTTATTGCTGATTGCACATAAGTTTTTGTTTCTTAATTCTAAATATAAATAATCTTTCTTTTGGAAAGTCAATACAACTTGAAAAATTGAATTTCACAGTCTGACAAAACTGATGTGGAAAGTCTGTGCCTCTTGTGAATCTATTAAGTGAAGAAGAACAATCTATAAATTATTGCTCAGTGAATTTCCTTTCCCTCATGATGAATGCATAACCCACTGTGCAATGTAGGAGATCAAAATCAGGCCAGATTTTAGCACTATATAGTTGTGAAAAGCTCCTTTTGATGTGAGCAACAGCTCTGTCTGTGATGAACAAGAGACTGATTCCCAGAGAGAGATATTCCCTTTCTGAAGTTAATATTAATAACTGATTGTTCCTATTTTATATATATATATTTAAAGTTCTGGAACACAAAATAAAAATATAAAATAAATACAGAACAGCAAACGACATCACAGAAATGGTCATAACTATATTTATTGTACAATTTTGAATTTAAGTCCTAAATAATGCTTCGTAATATTCACCACTTAACCCAGTTACAAGACCCCTTGGGTCAGTATATTCATGCTGAAGACATTTTTCAGTTTACCTTTAATTTTTGTTTAAAAACAAATAATAACCCCAGTTTTTGGGATAAGAATGCATTATTTGACAAAAATTGCTGGGAAATTTGGAAATTAGTATGGCAGAAACTAGGCACTGACTCACACTTAACACCGTACACCAAGATAAGATCAAAATGGGTTCATGATCTAGGCATAAAGAATGAGATCATAAATAAATTGGAAGAGCTTAGGATAGTTTACCTCTCAGACCTGTGGAAGAGGAAGGAATTTATGACCAAAGAAGAACTAGAGATCACTGTTGACTACAAAATTGAAAATTTTGACTATATCAAATTGAAAAGTTTTTGTACAAACAAAACTAATGCAGGCAAGATTAGAAGGGAAACAATAAACTGGGAAAACATTTTTACAGTCAAAGGTTCTGATAAAGGACTCATTTCCAAAATATATAGAGAATTGACTCTAATTTATAAGAAATCAAGCCATTCTCCAATTGATAAATGGTCAAAGGATATGAACAGACAATTTTCAGATGATGAAATTAAAACTATTACTACTCATATGAAAGAGTGTTCCAAATCACTATTGATCAGAGAAATGCAAATTAAGACAACTCTTGAGATACCACTATACATCTGTCAAATTGGCCAGAATGACAGGGAAAGATAATGCAGAATGTTGGAGGGGATGTGGGAAAACAGGGACACTGATACATTGTTGGTGGAATTGTGAATACATCCAGCCATTCTGGAGAGCAATTTGGAACTATGCCCAAAAAGTTATCAAACTGTGCATACCCTTTGATCCAGCAGTGTCTCTACTGGGCTTATATCCCAAAGAGATACTAAAAAAGGGAAAGGGACCTGTATGTGCCAAAATGTTTGTGGCAGCCCTGTTTGTAATGGCTAGAAGCTGGAAAATGAATGGATGCCCATCAATTGGAGAATGGTTGAGTAAATTGTGGTATATGAATGTTATGGAATATTATTGTTCTGTAAGAAATGACCAGCAGGACGAATACAGAGAGGATTGGCGAGACTTACATGAACTGATGCTGAGCGAAATGAGCAGAACCAGGAAATCATTATATACCTCAACAGCGATATTGTATGAGGATGTATTCTGATGGAAGTGGATTTCTTCAACAAAGACAAGATCTAACTGAGTTTCAATTGATCAAGGATGGACAGAAGCAGCTACACCCAAAGAAAGAACACTAGGAAATGAATGTAAACTGCTTGCATTTTTGTTCTTCTTCCCAGGTTATTTATACCTTCTAAATCCAATTCTCCTTGAGCAACAAGAAAACTGTTTGGATCTGCACACATATATTATATCCAAGATCCACTGCAATCTATTTAACATGTATAGGACTGCTTGCCATCTTTGGGGAGAGGGCGGAGGGAGGGAAGGGAAAAATTGGAACAGAAGTGAGTGCAAGGGATAATGTTGTAAAAAACTACCCTGGCATAGGTTCTGTCAATAAAAAGTTATTTAAAAAAAAACAACAAATAATATAGGTATATACCTATATAATATATTGTGTTAATTGGTTCTTTCAAAACATGATGTCAGGTGAATGCTATTTTAAAACATGCTTGACTAAATGACATTACAGATGAGGTCATACTTTTATGTGGGAGGCTATAATTTTGGAGAAATGATATTAACCTTGAAACCTTTTCTTCTGAGTATGCTTGTAGTATTACATGGTAAATTGTAATTGTATTTTCTTGTTTGTATATTTTAAGCAGAAAAGCATAAAATTTCTTTAAAAAATAAATTACAAATATTAGTTCTGACATCAGAATTAGTATTTTTTCTTAACTTACCCATCTAAGAGAGATGTAAGCAGGGGGCACACATCTCCAAATACTATTTTTTGAGACTCCAGAGGATTGTAAACTCTGATAGAAAAAGAAGAAATGACATTTTAGTGAAAGGGGGGAAAAAATGGATCTACTTTAGCAACACAAATTTAAGATTGAAGGGGTAGGGGGCGGGAATTACTGGTGTATTTGAATTGCTCAACAAAATTAAATTTAATGTTCTTTCAAAGCAAAAAAGAAAAGAGGTTTGTGACTCGGTCAAGTTAGCAGAGACCAAAGAACAAAGCATGAAGGTTTGACTATTTCTTCTTGTCCCCTTAAACCAAAACTCATAACAAAATATAAGGCGAAAGATACTGCTCAAAAAGCTTAAAAAGATTGTATTTAACTAAAACAATCTTCCTGTGGTTCAAGTTAAGTCATATCAACAAACAGGGTTTAAGAGCCTACTATTGTGCTAGGCCTTGTGTTAAGCTTGTTACAGCGGTATTAGTTCTTTTTACTACAGAATTTAAAAATTCCACCCCAAACTACAATTCAATATTGTATTTGTTCTTTGATGATTGAATATATTAAAAGTTTCCCTTCCTCTTCACTTCCTCCTTCCTCCCTCGATTTAAAGTCTGATAAGCAGATCTATAATTCACACTACAGGTACCTAGTTTTTAAATGTGGCTTTTAAGTTTATTATCAAGATAAACTTGGAGACTGCAACCAGTGAGCACCATTCATTGCACAAAGAAACCGAGGACAATAAAATTAACATTAAGGGACAGCCTGATAAAATACCCTGTATTGTCAGCATTCTCTTCTTAGTTAAATGCTGTTTTGATTTCAGGATTTCATATAATTTCCTGAAATCTGAATTTTTATTTTAGGTGGAATTAAGCTTTTCCAAGACTTTCCCACCCCCCTTCCCCAAAATGCACTATTTCCAACACTGGCTGTAAGGTTAAATCTAAGCTTCTGGAGTCAGTTAGGTAAAGTTGTCCTTCTAGGCAGGTCTTTACTTTCCCTAGCCCAGTTTTCCTTTTCTGTAAAATGTGGAGAGTGGATTAAGTGGATCTCTTAGGGTCAACCAACTTTCATATCCTAAAATTATGAGTACAAAATAAAGGATTGGGAAACTTCTCTCCATTCCCTTAATCTCCAACAATATACAGACTTGCTTGTACCATTAATGAGGGAGTTATGTCAAAGGCAGGAAGCCAAATGGTAAAAGCAAACAAACAACCTCCTCACTAGCTGTAAAACAAACCCCCAATAAATGCACATAATAAAAGCTCCCAAACTAAACTTTGTTGTTCAGTTGTTTTTCAGTCTTGTCTGACCCTTCATGGCCTCTTTTGGGTTTGTTTTTTGTTTTTTTGGCAGAGATACTGAAGTAGAGTGCCATTTCTTCCTCCAGTTTATTTTATAAATGAGGCAAACAGGGTTAAGTGAATTGCCCAGGGTCACACAACTAATGTCTGAAGCCAGATTTGAACTCAAGGAGTATTTCTGATTCTATTCACTGTGCCATCTAGCTGCCCCATTGTCATTGCTATTTGACAAGCCTTCTTTCCTATTCTTTGGAGAAGGAAATGGCAAACCACTCCAGTATCTCAGCCAAGAAAACTCCAGATGAAGTCACAAATGGGGAAACTGAAATGAACAATTCTAATCTTATCAAAACTGTAGAGCATTCAAATTCTTTTACATTTCTCATTACCCACCCTTTAACGCACCCACTTAAAACCCTCCTTTTAAAAGAGATTGTGGCCCTCCCACATAAAATCCTCTCAACTCCTCTCCTCCATTCTTCAAATCTCAGTCCCATTTTCCCTCTTTTTTCCCCTCAGGTTATGGAAGAAGAGATCCCTATGATCCTAGGGATAGGGATCTGTGACTCATTAAGGATTTTGTCTATATCCAGCATTCTCCTATTTCTTTGAGTTTACCTAAAATTCTGAAAAAAAGATAAAAACTTTCAACTTCCTTTGACCCATTATCGAGTCACTGCTTTATTTCTTCTACTCCACCAAGAAGCTTCTTGAAAAATTGCTCAGCAGAACCAGAAAATCATTGTACACAGCAACAGCAAGATTATATGATGACCAATTCTGATGAATGTGGCTCTTCTCAACAATGAGACAATTCAGACCAGTTCCAGTGATCTTATGATGATGAGAGCCATCTACACTCAGAGGGAGAGAGGACTGTGGAAGCTGAGTGTGGATCACAACATAGCATTTTCACTTCTTTTGTTGTTTGCTATTGATGGCTCCTCGTGATCTTTCTTCCCTGGTCCTTAATGGAGCTCAGTCCCTGAGCCACCTTCTTGTGCATTTTCTTCAATTCTCTCTCTTTACAATCTTACTAGTATAGCTTCAACAATGACAATGTTGTTAACTTTCCCATCTTTATCTACAGCCTTAATGTCTCAATTTAGCTTCATTTTCATGTCAAATATCTCTTGGATACCTCACCTTGATGGGCCACAAGTGCCTCTAAGTAAAATGGAGCTCATTTTGTAATGCCAGAGAAACTGAGGCAAGATAGAGATTAGAGAGTATTTAATAGTTTATTAAATGGAGAGATATACCATGACCAAATCGGATCCATGGTTTGGTCCCAGGGCTGAATGAGACTATTGTCTCCAAGAATCCACCAGTGAATGTCAGATACAAGATTCTTTTGTAGGGTTACAAGACTGATGACATAATGAGGGAGGTACCTGGATGGGAGGAACATAGGATGAGGATGACATAATGGAGCCAGGTACTGGAGAGGCTCCTGATATTTTAATGATGTCTAAAATGGATAAAGACCTTTATCCCATCAAACATTAAGAAGGAATAAGTACACCCTAAAATCTAAGATATAAGACCTTTATCCTAACATTAAGAGGGAATGGTTAACTACATAGAATTCTCAATCCCTCTATTTTTGTCCACCTGCATTTTTGATTTCCTTCAAAGGCTAATTGTACACTATTTCAAAGTCCGATTCTTTTTATACAGCAAAATAACTGTTTGGATGTGTATAAATATATTGTATTTAACTTATATTTTAACATATTTAACATATCTTGGTCAACCTGCCATCTGGGGGAAGTGATGGGGGGAAGGAGGGAAAAAGTTGGAACAAAAGGATTTGCAACTGTCAATGCTGAAAAATTACTATGCATATATCTTGTAAATAAAAAAAAAAACTACAAAATAAATAAATAAAATCACATTACATTAAAAAACAATAAACAAACAAAAAAGGCCTTAAACTGAAAGTGAAAAAAAAAAAAAAAAGAAGGAATAGTTATAACCTGAGGCAGAGTAACTGAATAGGACAATTAGGGAAACTGGGTCAGGATATTAAAAGGGAACTGTGGCATAACAATTTTAGGAGGGAAGGAAATTTTAGACATCAATTTGCCTAAAAATATCTGAGAGTATATAGATTTCATGTTCAATACAATAACCAAGCTTGGTTTCAATTTGGGGTACTTTATAAATGCTGCTCTGTCTCTGAATAAGGTGGTGAGAAACTGGATCTGAAAATAATTTATGGCAAGAAGAAAGCTAGAAAAATAAAACTAAACATTCCAAGTCATTCTCTCATTTGAATTCTCAACATCTTTTGGAGTTGTTTCAGGACTAAAGACCCTATAGATCACAATTGGGAATGAGCACAGGGTTTCTTTGTGTGTAAAGTTACAAGGAGAAGGCATGAAAATCATAGTCTTCACTGAGGAATTTGACATCTAAAGGTAGAGCTTCAGTCCCTGAGGAAGGCTGCTTTCATGATGTTTCCCTCACCTTTGGCTGACTTTCCCCTATAGCCTGATCTAGTCTCACGCTCAGCTTTGACCTGTCATCTTTCCTAAGCTTCCAGGACTACAGAAAAAGTTTACCCTGGAGTAGAAAACTGAATTTAAGTGGATGAAGGTGATGTGGTGTGTCTGGGTAGCTCCCAACAATCCAGTTGGCTATCTATTGAAAATCAGGGAATTCGAGAGCTGGAAGGGATTTGAGGATTCAATTGATCCAATTTAATTTTCCAAATAAGAAAACTCAAACTTTTAAATTGTTTGCCTGAAGTCACAGAGCTAGTTAGTGGAGAGTCCAGGACTAAAAATAATAACCTAGAGACTGAAGAGGTATTAATGGAGTCTCTTTACTTACTCTTCTCAAAGAAAGCTAGCTTTTAATGTGGGATTAGTACAAATGTCATATACTTGGGCACATTTCTTCTTGCTCTTCATACTTGATAGAAGTAAGAACTTTATCAATGTGTTAATTCAAAATGTAATATAAGAGGTTTCCCCCAGTGAAAATTGGTTTAACAATAGTAAATATTTAATCTGATTAGCACTTCATTTTCTCTCTTTCTTAAGCGTAGGCAATCAACAAAATAATTCAAGTTCTGATTTGTAGAGTTTGTTAATTTCTGAGGTATCAATACTTACACAATTTAATAATCTGCTTTCATGAGCAAGTTTGAGCTGTCTCCAGCACACCTTTCCTTATATGTCCCTTACCCCCTTACCTCACAAATCACAGTGAATACTGACTTGCGTTTTTTTTTTTAATAGTCAACACTTCATTCTCCAGGTGAGCAAGTTTGAGCTGTCTCCAGTACATCCCTGTATGTCCCATACCCTTACCTCAGTAATCCTAGTGAATCCTGATTATTATTTTGTTTGTAGTCAATACTTCCTCATTCTCCTGGTGAGTGACTTTCCCAGGGTCATACAGTAAGTGTGTAAATATCTCTAGTGTCTAGTAAGTATCTGAGGGTAAATTTGAACACAAGTCTTCCTGACCCCAGACCTGGCACTATCCATTACATCACTTAGCTTCCCTAAGTCTTGCCTTATTTTAACTGAACCAATCAATCAGAATTAGGAATTAGTTCTAAAGACATCTTAGATACCTCTACTGAGTCAATCAATCAAAGACACTTTGACCAGGTATTTTTAAAAATTCTTGATCAATTTAGTAGTGAAAGTTGTAAAGAGATCTTAGACTTCTCTATTGAGTCAATCAATTAAGACATTTTGACCAGATATTTTAAGAAGTCCTTGATCAATTTAGAAGTGAAGGATATTTTAGAAATTTTAGGAATATTTTAGGAATTTAGATAAGTGAATTGACACAAGGAGTGGTTTAGGATTTGCTAAAGAAATTCAGTCACATCCTGAGAGTTTTGGAGAAAACAACTGATCATTTTGGAACTGGAATATTTGAGTGTCTGGCAGTTGGGAGAGGATAGCTTCTCCAGCTAAGCTTATGAAAGGGAATCTTTTAGGTGATAGAAGAAATGAGCCAAAATCATCTCTCCAATCCTTTGAGCAAAGAAAGAAAGATCTCATGGACTTCAGAAGGTAAGGGGACTTGGACACAGTTGTCCTTGTAGAATCCCTGGAACAGCAGTAACCTGTTGTAGCATCTATATCAAACCAAGGCTATAATAAACACTCTGAGGAAAGGCAACTGATATAGATATTACCAGTAGGAGCTGGTGAACTATAGAATCAGAAGAACTTGCCCACCCACCTTGGAATTAAACCTGCTGGCTTGAGAGGGCAAAACAGTTGCCCTCTAGACTCAGCTTATCAATTTAAAAAATGGGGTTAGGAGAGGAACTCTAGAGCCTTTCAGTGAATTCAATGGAATGCATTCTTTTCCTCTTCCTTCCCTCCCTTTTTCCCTCCCTCCCTCTCTCCATCCCTCTCTCCCTTCCTTCCTTTCCTCCTTCCTTCCTTCCTTCCTTTCTTCTTTCCTTCCCTTCCTTCCTTCCTTCCTTCCTTCCTTCCTTCCTTCCTTCCTTCCTTCCTTCCTTCCTTCCTTCCTTCCTTCCTTCCTTCCTTTCTTTCCTCCTTTCTTTCTCTTTCTCCCTTCTTTCTCTCTCTCTTTTCACTCTCTCCTTTCTCTTTTTCCTTCTTTCTTTCTTGAAAAAAGGTCATTTAGCTTAAGTGAATTCCCTGGTTAATGCAAAGTACTTTTGTCTCAGTAATTGTTTTTGGAAAGCTTTCTATAATGATTTAAGCTACTTTCCTGAGATGGAAAATACAGTATATTCAGCATTGTTATCTTAAGGAAAGAGAAGACATCAAATATTTCTGTTATTCTAACACCTAGAACAATATTGAGTAAGAGCTTAATTTTAAAAAATTTAATCATTGTCAACTATCTTTTTATTAACATTAAGGAATAAGGATAGGCATTAGACCTATGATTTCATTAGTATTTGAAACTTTCAGATAAGGAAACTTTTCTACCAATAAAAATATAACTTATGATTTTAGAAAGTTGCTTAGAGTACTGAGAGTTTAAATCTAGGATCATACAGCCAATCTGTGTCTGTTTTTGCTGCTATTTTTTGTGTGTGAGGCAATTGGGGTTAAATGACTTGCCCAGAGGTATACAACTAGGAAATGTTAAATGCCTGACACTGGATTTGAACTCAGGTCCTCTTGACCCTAAGGCTTATGCTACATTCACTGTGCCATCTAGCTGTCCCCAATCTGTATTAAAGATAATTGAATCCAGATCTTTTGGGATTTAAGATTTAACTACTTGCTATCTACAGCTCTGGGCCTGGAATGAGGAAGACTTCCTGAGTTCAAATCTGGTGTCAAGTACTTCTTAGCTATATGACCCTGGCAAGTCACTCAATCCTGTTTGCCTCTGTTTCCTTAGCTGTAAAAATGGCTCAGAGAGGGAAATAGCAAACCACTCTAGTGTTTTGCCAAGAAAATCCCAAATGGGGTCAGGAAGAGTTGAACACAATTGAAAAAAAAACTGAACACATCTATTGCCTTTCTGAAAATATACTCATTAAGGTTCTCTTTTATTTTAAAAGAAATTACTGATGGCCAATTTTCTTCTACCATATGTCCCTAAATATCAAGAGGACACAATAATTTCTGCTACCTAAATGTCTTGGTTAGCCTCTGGTAAATCAATTTTAGAATTTTATTAGCTTTTAAAAACATCATTAATAATCATAATAAAAACATCAATAATAACTACCTGCAGTTACCAAATTTAGAGCAGTTAGACTCTTACTCATTTTATTACGTCTGAGATAATTTCCATCTTAAGCTGTCATGCTTCATCTTTAGATATTCTATGTGAGAGAAGTTTGTTCTTGAAGAATCAGTGTAGTGTGTGTAAAAAGATCTGCTAGTAAGGATAACCATATTGGAGAGGGAACCAGATCTGGAATTAGCAACACCTGAGTTCAAATCCTGCCTCAAACACTTACTAGCTATGTGTCCCTGGGCAAGTCATCTAACCTTTCATCTCAATTTCTGAATCATTCTGAAAATGAGGATAATAATAATATTTATCTCCTAGAATTGTTGTGAGAATAAATAAGATAATATTCATAAAAGCATATTACAAACCCTAAGGAACTTGCTGTTAATATTGTTATCAATGAAGATTCCTTCAACCATCAGAGCCAATTCAAGATTCAGGATTGTAAACTTAGAGTTAGAAAGTAGCTTAGAAACTATTGAGCCCAAATCCCTCGTTTTACAGATAGGGAAACTGAAACTAGGTAGCCCAGAATTCAAGTTGAGCCTTTATGACTCTATTTCCATCACTTTATCTACTGTACCCCTTAGTTGCCTCTGACATCTCTCAAATCTCTTTTTTTCCAACATTCTTTCATCTATCTCAGAGCCAACTTTCCTTTGGCATTATGTCTCCTATATTAACATTAATTGCATTCCTCAATATTAAGTATCGTGCTTTTCCCCCTGATTCATTGATAAACTTTTTTTAAAGAATAAAATGCTGAAAGTTAGAATTTTCTTTCTGAAGAGAAATCAAATATTTTGACATTTATTAGATCCATAAAAAGTTGCTAAAAAAAATAAACAGTGTTTTGAGTTCATAAGAACCATATGCTCCAATGTTTATAAAAATGAGTTGTGACTAAATGCTGAAAAAACATTGCCCCGAAGCAGCATTCTTATGCTCATTTTAATTTTAACTGCTTCTTTTCTGAGAAGGAATACATGGGGCTAAGGCATTGCTGGGATCTTTAAGTAGGTGATCCACATACACTGGTACTTCCTTCTTTATTCACTCAATGTCCTTCTGTTTCTCTTGTTCCGTCTATTTATGAGCCTCATTTATACTTCAGGTCCTATTGGTTGATACACAAAACAAAAGTGTGCTTGCCCTAGATAAACGGCTGTGGAACTGCTGGATTTCATCTTCTTCACAAAGAAAGGGAGAGGAAGAGAAGGAGGAAGAGTAGGAGTAGTAGTAGTAGTATGTGAGAGAGAGAGATATAAACAAAGAGAGAGAGACTGAGAGAGACAGTGAGACTGAAAGAAGAGAGAGCAAGAGAGAGAGTAGAAATAGAGACAGAGAAACAAGAGACAAGAGAAAGAGACAGAGAGAGACACAGACAAAGACAGAAAGAAAGAGAATGTATTCTAGTTAATGGTAGAAGACATAAGGGGCTAAGTCTTGAAAGGAACTTTCTTAGTAGTTGACAGAACCAGGAACCCTCCTACCTATCTAGGCCTATATCTAGCTACCAACAATTTAAACCACTAACATAATAAAGTTTGCTAAATAAAGCAACCTACAGATAAGTAGAAAGAAAAAATGGCTAATTGAACTAATTACTGGCTCAAAAAAGAGACACTTTTTTCTGGGAATTCTTATCTCTATCAAACTCCTACATTAAAATGTTATGGTAGGGGCAGCTAGATGGTTCAGTGGATAGATCCTCAGCCCTGAAGTCAGGAGGACCTGAATTCAATTATGGCCTCAGACACTTAACATTTCCTAGCTATGTGACCCTGGGCAAGTCACTTAACCCCAATTGTCTAAGGGAAAAAAAAATGGTAGCTTTATGGTTATGGTAGCTTGATAATAAGCACACAATAGATTGCAGCTCCATAACCTTTTGACTACTTCTAATGTGACTTAAAAAAAGATAATTTTTTGTAAGCTACAGACCCTATATACTCCCTATTCAGAATTCATTTATGTGCCTAATAGGATATATTATGATTATGAAGGAAACCAAATTCAGTTATTTATCAGGCTAAATATTTATTGGACTAGAGCATTTGTAAAATGCCTACTGTGTATGAGACCCTGTGTTAAACAATGGAGATTCAAAGAAAACAAAAGACAATCCTTTCCTTCAAGGAACTCATACTGTAATGGGAAAGAATGAAATAAATACATTGAAATAAAAATCTAATCTGATCTTTTCCTATCTTAAGTTCATGGGCCTCTTGGGATGTGTTCCTTGGGGATCCATGGACTGGACATTAAGCGCTCCTGCTCTAAGAGCTGTCTCCTAAGCAGACTGGGAAAATCCAGGAAAACTGACAGTTAGTCTGAATAACTGAGAGTGGTCAGAAGTTGATTAGTATTCCACCAGAGTCAATTATTAACTTCAGTGAGAATTTTTCTACATACTCCTCAAGATTATCTATAATTCTAAAATCAGACAAAGTATAAAACCTCAAAATGGTTTGGGATTAGATTGACTTCCTTGGAATTCTCTAAGATTTCTGCCCCCTCCATCCCTCCACTCTAGGTTCAAAGTTAGCATATGAGGAAAATCAATATTATGCTGTATCCTGACTATTGTTGACCCAATTTAGGAGTCACAGTCTGATGTCTCCGATACATGTCAATATTAATAAACTGTTATCTTGCTCTATGGAAAATGTTGCCTCAGTTTGTGTTATTTTACTTACCACACTGATATTATCACTTACTAGCTTTGTGGCCTTTAATGGTATGATCCTGAGCATTTAACCTCTCTTACCCTCAGTTTCTTTCTTTATTTCTTTCTTTCTTTTTTGATAAAAACTTTTATTTTCAAACATACGCATAGATAATTTTCAGCATTCACCTTTGCAAAACTTTGTGCTCCAAATGTTTTTCTTTCCCTTCCCCCTATCTCCTCTCCTAGACAGCAAGTAATCCTCTATGTTAAATATGTGCAATTCTTCTATACGTAGTTCCACTTTTATCATGCTGCACAAGAAAAATCACATCAAAAAGAGAAAAAAAATGAGAAAGGAAAAAATGCAAGCAAAGAAACAACAAAAAAGGTGAAAATATTATGTTGTGATTCACACAATCTCCACAGTCCTCTCTCTGGGTACAAATGGCTCTCTTCATCACAAAATCATTACAACTATCCTGAAGCATCTCATTACTGAAAAGAGCCATGTCTGACAGAATTGAGTATCCTATAATCTTATTGTTGCTATGTGCAGTGTTCTCTTGGTTCTACTCACTTCCCACAACATCAGTTCATGTAAGTCTCCCCAGGCCTCTCTGAAATCATCCTGATGATCATTTCTTAATCACTTCTTATATAACAATAATATTCCATAATATTCATATAACACAACTTATTCATCCATTCTCCAATTGATGGGCATCCATTCAACTTACAGTTTCTAAACACTATAAAGAGGGTGCCACAAACATTTTTTGCACATGTGGGTCCCTTTCCCTCCTTTAAGATCTCTTTGGGATATAAGCCCAGTAGAAATACTGCTGGATCAAAGGTATGCACAGTTTGATATCCTTTAGGCATAGTTCCAAATTCTCTCCAGAATGGTTGGATGCCTTCACAACTCCACCAACAATGTATCAGGGTCCCAGTTTTCCCACATCACCTCCAGCATTCATCATTATCTTTTCCTGTAATCTTAGCCAATCTGACAGGTGTATAGTGATACTTCAGAGTTGTCTTAATTTTCATTTCTCCGATCAATAATGATTTAGAGCATTTTTTCATATGATTATAAATGGTTTTAATTTTTTCATCTGAATACTCTGTTCATATCCTTTGACCAATTATCAGTTGGCAAATTTGCCCTCAATTTCATTTGTGAAATGAAAACTGGATTAAATTGTCACCAATATCCCTTTTGGAACAAAAATGCTAGGGTTCTATAATTTTTTTTAATATTTAATAATAACAACGTGTGTTACCTATTTCACAGGACTGTTACTAAGAAAGTATTTTGCAAACCTTAAAACAGTCTATAGATGGGAAAAGGCATCCGCCTTTTGGTGCTATTTAAATTTTCTACACAATGCTCACATCTGGTTTTTTCTAAGACTGTATCGATCTCTTTTTAACTATTTTATTTTTCATTTTCTACTAAACAATTTCTTTTCCTTTCCATCCTACTCCTATCTCCCCACTGAAAAAGAAAAATAAAAAACAAAAATCTTATAACAAATATGTGTAGCCAAGCAAAATAAATTTCCCCATTGGCTTAGTTCCAAAAATGTCTAATATTGTGGCTTGAATCTATTACTTCTATATCAGGAAATGGATAGCCAACTTCATCATTGCTTCTCTGGGATTGTGATGGTCATTGCATTGATCAGAGTCTTTCAAAGTATGCTCCTGCTGTTCACTTATTCTTTCTCTTACATTTTTTTTGTCTCTTGTGGTTTTTCTCTTTTGTTCTGATTTTTTTCTCTTAACAGGATTCATAAAGAAATATGAATTTTAAAAAATTAATGTACATGTATAACCAGAAAAAAAAATAAAGCAACTAGTAGAATGGGGGGGGGGGGGGGGGAAGGAGGGGAGAGGAAATAAAATAAAATAAAAAAGCTCCTGCTTCTCACTTTTCTCAGTATCAGTTCAGGTCCCAGGTTTCTCTGAATTTTTTTCATTTCTTATGGCATAATAATGTTCTAATAAATGCATATGCTAAAATTTGCTTATTCATCCCCCGATGGCTGCCCTTTTAGTTTCTAGTTCTTTACCATGACAAAAGTATTTTTCATAAATGTTTGTACATATAGATCCTTTTCCTCTTTCTTTGATACCTTTAGAACTACTGACCTAAATAGTGATATTGCTGAGTAAAAGTACTTACACAGTTTATTAACTCTGGAGGCTGAATAAAATTAAACTTCATAAAGCAATGAGAAAGTAATATTGGAAGAAGATTCAAAGACTCCTTTTAGAACTGTTTTTTAGGGAGGGAAAATTATTTCTATCCAACCTCAGCCCTCTAATATATGAACTCTGAAAATAGGTACACTACTAGGGACAAAAGACAGACCATCTAATATCTGTAGAATAACAAGCTTTAGGAAAAAATAAAAATAAAAGAACAAAGCTCTTGCATAAGTACTGTCTCCTGGAAATGTCTGGAAAACATGGAGCTCTATTTGGGAAACAGGCAGCATTCATTAGAGTTTATGAATAGTAAAAGCTGCTCTGAAGGACTGGCTTGTTCATTTTGCTGTTCTGTATGTGTAGTGTTGGAAGTTAGGCAAAGATTTTATGTAAGTACTTCTAAACCACCTGGCTCTAAAAGGAATTGGCTAAATAGGCCAAACAACCAACAAAAGAACATTGTTCAGCTGGTTGCACAAGGGGAAAAAAAACATGGATTGATTGAGTCAAGCCTTAAGATCTATGGACTACATTTTGAGATAGTTAGTTGGCACCATTAAGTGATTGAAAATGAGGCGATGGATAACATTCACTTAAAGTGATTTTGGCTAATAGATTTAACATAATCAAATCTATACACTGAATACACTGAGGAAAAAAAAACATGCTCTCATAAAGTTAAAGTTCAATGAAATGAAGCTATATCATGCTGGAATTCATTCATTTGTTCTTTCTCTTTTCACTGGCTTCTAGAGTAATTTTTTTTTTTCCCTGAGGCAATTGGAATTAAATGCTTTGCCCAGGGTCCCACAGCTAGGAAGTGTTAAGTGTCTGAGGCCATATTTGAACTCAGGTCCACCTGAATTCAGGGCTGGTGCTCTATCCACTGTGCCATCTAGCTGCCTCCTCTTCATCGTTTTTTATAGAACAGCAATATTCCATTTCTTTCATATATCATAACTAGTGATATATATTTCCATTCCCCAATTGATGGGCACCTACTAACTTTCCAATTTTTTGCCATCACAAAAAGAGTTGCTACCAACATTTTTGCACATGTGGGTCCTTTTACCTTGTTTATGATCTCTTTAGGACACTAGAGAAACTGCTGGATCAAAGAATATGCACAATTTGATAGCCCTTTGGGCATAGTTTCAAATTACTCTCCAGAATGGTTGGATAATTTTACAACTACACCAGCAATGTGTTAGGATCTCAGTTTTCCCACATCCCCTCCAACATTTATCATTATTTTTTCCTGCCACCTAAGCCAATGTGAGATGGTACCTCAGATTTGTTTTAGTTTGCATTTCACTAATCAATAGTGAATTAGTGCATTTTTTTTCATATGACTATAGATGGCTTTAATTTCTTCATCTGGACATTGATCATATTCTTTAACCATTTATCAGTTGGAGAATGACTTATATTCTGATAAATTTGACACCATTCTTTATATATATTTTAGGAATGAGGCCTTTATCAGAAATACTGTAAAATTTTTTTCTCATCTTTCTGTTTTCTTCTAATCTTGGCTGCATTTGTTTTGTTTGTGCAAAACCTTTTAAATTTAATGTAATCAAAGTTGTCTATTCTGCATTTCATAATGTTTTCTAGTTCTTTTTCACCATAAATTCCTTTCTTCTCCAAATATCTGCCAGGTAAACTATCCCTTACTTTTCTTGTATCACCTTTTATGTCTAAATCATGTAGTGATTTTCACCTTATTTTAGTATGGGATGTGAGATTTAGGTCTTTGTCAAGTTTCTGACATAATATTTTCCAATTTTCCCAACAATTTTTCAGCAATCATTTCTTAAGGACCAACTATGTGCCAGGCACTGGGGAGACAAATGCAATGAGTAAAATGATCCTTGCTCTCAAGGAACTTACAGGAGTCATTATGAGGTTCTGTAGATAGAGTGCTGGACATAGAATCAGGAAGATCTGAGTTAAAAATCCAGGGTCAGAAACTTCTCAGCTGCGTGATCTTTGGGCAAATCATTTAACTTTAGTTTCCTCATCAAGAAAATGGGGATCATAATAGAAGTTACCTCACAGGATTGTTGCGAAGATCAAATGAGATAGTTGTAAAAAATTTAGCACAGTGTCTAGCACATAGTAAGTTCCATATAAATATTAATTATTATATTGAAGCAGAAAACAAGTGTGTGTGTACTTATAAAGAGCATAAATATAAGATAATTAGTGAAGAAACTAGCAATTGGGAGAAACAGAAAAGGCTTCATGTGCAAGATCAAGCTATGTCTTAAAGGAAGAAAAGAACTCCATGAGATGGAAATGAGGACGGAGTACATTGCAAGCATGGGGGAGCCAGTGCAAAATCATGGGGATTGGAAATGGATGTTGTATGTAAGAAACAAAGAAAAGGCCAATTTGACTGGCTCTCAAAGACAAGAGAGAGAGAATAATTTACAGTGAGACTGGAAAATCACTCTGGCAGGTCTGTGGAGTAAGCAGAAACCAATTATGAGGCTATTGAAGTAATCTAGGCTGAGAGGTCAGATGGGCCTGGTGTAGAATGAAGCATAAAGAAATGATCAGAGGCAAAAAAAAAAAAAAAAAAAAAAAAAAAATATATATATATATATATATATATATATATATATATATACATATGTTATCAAAGTAAAAGTGGCAAGATTTATCAACTAATTGGATATATGGGGGGGGGGGGGTGAGACAGAGGAGTCAAGCCTAAAGTCAAAGTTATGAATGATGGAAACTGAATGAAGAAAAAGAAAGAAATGGAAGAGAATTAGATTGTAGAGAAAAAAAGAGTTTTCAGAGTTGAAATGTCTCTAAGTTTAAGATGTCTCCAAAACATCCATTTTGAGATGTCTAATAGATATTTGATGATGTGGGGTTAAAGCCTGGTGAGAGACTGATGCTGGATATATAGAGGTGATAATTAAAACCATAAGAACCAATGAGGTCACCAAGAGAGAAGAATAAGGCATCCAGAACAGATCCTTGGCATACATCCTCTGTTGGGATGCGTGATCTAAATGACAAATTAGCAAAGGAAACTGAGCAGGATCAGTCAGTCAGGAAGAGAATCAAGTACAAGAATAATATACTAAAAAACCTAGACAGAAGAGAGTGTCTTGGAGGGCATATGCTAAATGCAATAGCTAGGTTGCAAAGGTTGAGGACTGAGAAAAGCTGATCAGATGTATTGATCGAGAGATTACTAATAACTTTGGAAAAAGAAATTTCAATAAAGTGAGAAATTCAGAAAAAGGACTGGGGAATGAGTGAATAGAAAAGAAATATTGTTTTCTAAAATTTTGCTAAGAAAGGGAGAATATAAGATGATAACAGAATATAGAGGGTAATAATGTATAGGGAATAGCACAACAGTACTATTATGGCGAGAGGGGGAATCCAAAAATATTTGACATGACGATACTATACCAAGAGAGGTTAGAGACCCATTGCCTAGACTTCATTATTCTGGATCTCCTGCTACTATTGTGTTTTTCCCCTTCTTCCTACCTCCAATATTCAAGCATTACCAAATTGTCCCAATTTTTTATGTTCTCTACATGCTCTCCTCTGACAATCTCATTTAGCCCTGATGACTTGAATTATAAATTTTATGAAGATAACTATAAACATTTACTTTTAGCCTCATTTTCCTCAACTAACACATTTCTATCTCACTTGAATCTTCCACCAGTAGCTCAAACTTATGTACAAAATTAAAATTAAAAAGTTTTTTAACTTAGCTTTTCTCAGCAGTACAATTATCTAATTCCAAAAGACTCATGATGGAAAATATTATCCATTTGCAGAGAAAGAACTATGGGGTCTGAATACAGATTGAAGCCTACTACTTTCACTTTATTCCCCCCTTCTTCATGGTTTTTCTCTTTTGTTTTGATTCTTCTTTCATAACATGACTAACATATAACTATGTTTAATGTGATTGTACATACATAATGTATATTGCTTGCCATATTAGGGAGGGGAAAGGAAGGAGGAAAAAATTCAGAATGCAAAATGTTATAAAAATGAATGTTGAAAATTATCTTTACACATAACTGGGAAACGAAGTACTAATGAGTGGGGGGAAATTTTTTAAAATTTATTTGGTTGAAAGATCATGAACTGGTTGTGTTGATGGGATTTTTGGTTGCAGGTGTCTAAGCACTCTCAACACTGATTGAATCACCTTGAGAGCAGAATGTCGTTCACATCCAACCTCCCATACTTCCTCACCCGTCTGCCTCTCCTGACTACTCTATTTTGGATAATGGCACTGGCAAACTTCCAGTCACCAAGAGTTAAAATCTTGGAATCTTATGACTTCCTGACTCCACCCAAATAGTTGAGTCTGTCCCCATTTTCTACATTCCCAAGTGATCACACCTTCAGTTCCCCAGACCTGGAATTCAACTCCTTTTCAGCTCTTGCTCACAGAATCCATACTTTCTTTAAGAGACAGCTAAAGCATCCTGACTTTCCCTGACCTCCTTTAGCTATCAGTACCTTCACTCCTCACTAATCACTTTGAATTCTGTATACACTGATACATGGGTTTGTTGTCTTATGGATAGAATGTAAGGTCACTGAGAGGAGAGAGTGTTTTGCCAAAAACAGCTTAATGCCAGGCACAATTTTGTTGTTATTCATTCATTTTCAGTAGTGTCCAACCCTTTACAACCCCATTTGGGGTTTTCTCAACAAACAACTAGAGTAGTTTTCTATTTCCTTCTCCACCTTACTTAACAGATAAATGGTTCCAGGGTTATAAGAGTAAGTAACTTGCCCAGGGTTACACAGCTAGTGTAATTTGAACTCGGGAAATTTTGAACTCAGGAAAAGGAGTCTTCCTGACTCTAGACCCAGCTCTCTCTCTAGTGTACTACCTCACTGCCAGGCACATAGTAAATATTTAATAAATGCTTATTGATTGATGGATCATCTTTAGTTAAGGATGACATTACCTCTTCCCCCTCAGCCTTCTCACTAATGTCCTTATCTCTGATATGATTTTATACTCCACTACCAGATTAATCTTTCTAAAGCTCAGTCCTCATGACATTTCCCAGTTCAATGGCTTCACAAAGCTTGCCAAATGAGAGGTGAATTCTTTGGGATGTCATTCAGGGCATCACAGAAGGTCAGTGTTGAATGGATGCTTGGAAGTCAGCTGGTTCAACATATACCCTCCCAAAGAGGAGGAGTGATCAAGTGATTATTTTGTCTTTGCTTGAAGATCTTAATTAAGGGATTATACCCCACCTTCAAATGCAGCTCTTTTTACTTCTGCATAACTCTAAATGTTAAGAAATTTTCTTTTCTTTTCTTTCTTTCTCTCTTTCTCTTTCTTTCTTTTTCTCTCTCTGTCTTTCTCCCTCTCCCTCCCTCCCTTTCTCTCTCTCTCTCTCCCCCCCATCTTTCTCTTTCTTTCTTTCTTTCTTTCTTTCTTTCTTTCTTTCTTTCTTTATTTATTTATTTATTTCACTGAAGAAGGGAGTCCCTGGTTAGGAAAATATTTCTACCAATATATGCCAGTAATTATTTTGCTACTACGTTTTTGAAAGTTGTTTAGGACACTGATAGGTTAAGTGATTTGCCCCACTGTTACACAGTTAATAAGAGTTGGAGATATTTGAATATTGAAGAACATTCTCTTCTGAGCCAAGTACTCTAGTCTGAGATATCACTTCAATTTGTCTTTTTGCTTGTGAACCTGTTGAGATGTGAGAATTGAGGGTTGATGGAGCAATGTCAGACACTTAACACTTCCTGGCTGTGTGACCCTGGGCAAATCACTTAACCCCAATTGCCTCAGGAAAAAAAAAAATAAAAAGAGAAGCAAATCGAGGGTTGAGAGATTCCCCTAAGAGCAGGTTTTGCAAAAAAAAAAAAAAAAAAATTCGCAAACCCCAATGAATACAGCTGGAGGTTCTTGCCAAGAATGGGTTTATTTACACTTAAGAAGACAACTTTCTTAGCGGGCAAGATCCTGCTAGGAACATTTGCAAAGATGGGTTTACACTGAGGAAAAAATATCTTCATCAGTGGGCAAAATCCTGTTAGGACTTCTGCAAAAGTTTACACTGAGGAAGACCCAAAATGCTAAGTCCAAAAGGGCATTAGCAAAGATTCAGGCTTCAGAGTGGTTTTAGCCTTCTAAGGTTTGAGGCTGAGGAGATTAAAGGCTAATTTTTCGATTCAATAGAGGGCCCTGATTATGCCCTAGGCCAAGATCTCCAATTAAATGAGATTACTTATCTGGGAGTTTCCTTTATGGATGGGCTCCTCCCAGAGGCCAGGAGGGTTTGAGAGTCAGGAGCACCCTTCCCCCAAAAATTCCTTTCCAACCCTTTCCCCAAAGATTAAAGGGGGCACAGTTTACATCAGGTTCCCCCTACCTCAAAAAGATTAAAGGAGACATAGTTTATATGAAATCCACAGTTATATATGTTCTGTCCTTGGGAACCCCACAGAACAAGTCTAATCTATTTTCTATGTAATAATACTTCAAATACAGTGAGACAGAAATCTATTATATCCCCCTGAATCTTCTCTTATTTAAACTAATTGGACACTGAGATTCCCAGATTCCTTCAATTCAATTGATCCTCAAATGACTCTTTACCAATTTAGTTGACCACTTCTAGACACTCCCTAGTTTATCAATATCCTTCCTAAATATGGTACCCAGATATGATTTCGTCAAAGCAGAGTAACTGCAGAACATCATATCCTCATCCCTGATAATTGTATCTTTGTTCATGTAGCCCTAGAGCAAATGAGCTTTTTGGCTTCCCTATCACATTATTGACTCACATTGGAGTCTGGAATATGTCAAAACACACAGATCTTTTTCAGATAAACTGGTATGTGACTATGATATCCTGTCTAAATATGCCTCCCTTACCCTGTACTCATGGCATTAGGATTTTGAACTTCAGTTTAAGATTTTATATGTTTCCTATTAAGTTTCAATCTTATTGGATATGTTCTATCCCATTAAAATCTTTTTGGATCCTAATTCTGTCACCCAGCATGTATGTTATCCCTCCCAGATTTGGATCAACTGCTGCAAAAAGACACAAGTCATTGGTTGCAAAGTTAAAAAATAAAAGCCAACCATAGATTTCTGGAATTCTCCATTCTGATTTATTATATTTTTATTTAACAGCTAGCTCTCCCCACTTTTTTGAAAGTATGCTGGATAAATTTTAAAGCTTAATTTGCATTATTAATATTTTCCCCATTATTTTCTAAAGTCTAGATAATCAACAAAACAATAAATCAGACTCTGATTTGACACATTTGCCAATTGACTCTTCTAAGAGTGGTTTGAGCTAGCTCCAACAAATACTGCTGAAACAATTTTATCTGTTTATCTGAAATTATTAAAGTTTGCCAAGTTCTTTATATATGTCATCTTACCTGAATTTCATATTAACTCTATAAGAAGGTATTCCTGGTATTATTATTATTTCCATTTCATAGTTCAAAAGAACTGAAGCTGAGACAAGTTAAGTGACTTAACTAATAAGTGACACAGCTAATATATTAGTAAGAGGCAAGATTAGTGCTAATTAATGAGAGAAAAAATTATTAATAACTAATGATTTGGGGATATTCAGAGTTCCTTCATTTTTCTTAATTTTTGTTTCAAGATGTCAGTATCTGAAGGTTGAACTAACCTCCTTTATCCAACTCCACCCCTTCTTACAAATAATATCTAGGCTGAGGTGAATTCCATTCAATCAAGCTTGGGTGGAGACAGACCCTTTTGTCTAAATTGGGTGGAGAATTTTTTATCTGAATCTCTTTATCTAAATTGCCTAAAGCTGGGGGTGGTCTGGATATATAGTCTCTGTCCAAGGGTGACAAGATACCATGCTCAGCTCCTCATTGTAATATTCATTCTTTAACTAACTGTTAACCAATGGGAATTAATTGCCATCCTGGGGAATTCCAAAAGAACTTGTAAACTATGAGCCTACTGCCATGATTGTCTTCCTCTAAGAGAGAGATCTCAGATCTCCAAATGACTGTTCATTTATTAAAATGCTTGCATTATTAATAAAATGATTAAATTGCCCAGAATCAATGTCTCAACTTTTAAAATTACCACGTTTTTCAAAGGCAAGTAGAGAGTACTCTCTAATACTCAACTATACCTAATTGACTTGCTGAGACAAATAAGTAATAACTCAATGGTACCTAATGGCACTCAATAAGGTCTCAAATAGAAGCTGGATGACCATTTGTAGGAAATGCCATTAAACTCTTAGGTAGGGGTTGAAATAAATGGTTTTTAAGTCCCTTTCCAGTTTTGAGAATTTGTAATTCTGTTAATTATATTTTCAAAGTCAATACTCCAGCACAATTTATTTTATCAGTCCCTGCTGCAGGATCTGCTTTTCTGCTATAATGGTATTACTCTAACAAGCCATTCTGCATGTCACCTACCTTTCAAATTGAAATGTCTTATTGAACAAAGGATGACCAGGACGACTGCATTTCACCAAGACTGTTTCCTAACAAAAAAAGGATATTAAAAATAAAAGGTAAGACTATATAAGGAATATACCCATGGCACAATGGGGGAAAAAAAGAATATAAAACTAGTTGAAAATATATTAGGGGACTCACTGAAATGTAAATGTAAATGTAATGGGTAGAGACCATCAGAATTTTAGTCTAATATCACTGACTGTTTTAAAGGAAAAGAAATCTAATGAATGGAATGTGAAGCGAAACACAGACTAATGGAAAAATATATTTGGGAACAGTCAAAAAGTTTAAAGAAATTTTAAAATGGCAACAGTGATTAATCCAAAAGTGAACATTTTATTTTTGTAAACAATAATTAGGAAATGCTAGAACACTGCCTTCAAATATATCAACTCCTAAATGTCAAATAAATTGACTGACCAGATGTTTTTTTAGAAAACATAAATATTTGGGATCCAACATCTGCCCACATTCCAGTGTTTTTGCTTTCCACTGTTGTGAGAAACCCCTCCCATTCTCTTGCCACCAAAGGCCTCTGCAAAACTCTCACATCCGGCTCCTCACCATGCTAATTCAGGCTATTACATTTTTCATTTGAACTATTGCAACAATCTCCTTCTTGGTCTCTCTTTCTCCAATCTTTCTCCTCTCTCAAATTCATTCTTCCCATATCCAGAAAAGAGAGTTTTTCCAAGATGTAGTCTGACTAGGTCATTCCTCTGCTCCCAAACTTAGTGCCCCCTGCCAATGGTATAAAATATAAACCCTATACCCAGGCGTCTTTAGTCCTTCATAGTCTGTTTCTGACCTACCTCCACTCTCGCCTCTTCCCCTTTACACATTTTTCTGTTCCAGTTAAACTGGGCCACCAGCTGTTATCTGATCTCATTCTGCCATCTTTTACTTTGCTAAATTTGTACAAATCATCCTCATTGCCTAAAGAGCATTCTCTTTTTAATCGATTCCTTCCAGAATCCTTTTTCCTCAAGTCTAAATTCAGAGAGAAAAAATCCCACCTGTGCAAAAATGTTTGTAGCAGCTCTTTTGTAGTGGCAAGGAATTGGAAACTGAGAAGTCCATCAGTTGGGGAATAGCTGAATAAATTGTGGTATATGGATGTAATGGAATATTATTGTTCTATAAGAAATGATGAGCAAGAGGATTTCAGAAAAGCCTGGAAATACTTACATGAACTGATTCTGACTGAAGAGAGCAGAACCAGATCATCATACACAGTAACAGAAACACAGTGCAAAAATCAACTATGATAGACTTAGCTCTTCTCAGCAATACAGTGATCCAAGTCAATTCCAATAGACTTGGGATGGAAAATGTCATCTACATCCAGAGAACATGAAAACTGAATGCAGATCAAAGCATGCTATTTTTACTCTTTTTGGTGTATTTTTCTTTCTCATGGCTTTTTCCTTTTAGTTCTGATTTTTCTTTCACAATATGACTAATATGGGAATATGTTTAAAACGACTGTACATGTATGACTGATATAAGATTCCATGCTGCCTTGTGGAGGGTAGGGAAGAAGTAAGGGAGAAGAAAAAACAATTTAGAATTCAAAATCTTTTTTTGTTGTTGTTGTTAAAGCTTTTTATTTTCAAAACATATATATGGATAATTTTCAATAATCACCCTTGCAAAACCTTGTGTTCCAATTTCTCCCCTTACATTCCCCCCACTCTCTCCCCTAGATGGAAAGTAATCCAATATATGTTAAATATGTGCAATTCTTCTATACATATTTCCACAGTTTTCATGCCACACAAGAAAAATCAGAACAAAAAGGAAAAAATGGGAAAGAAAACAAAATACAAGCAAACAACAACAAAAAGAGTGAAAATACTATATTGTGATCCACACTCAGTTCTCACAGTTCTCTCTTTGAGTGCAGATGGCTCTCTTCATCACAAGGTCATTAGAACTGGATGGGATTGGAAATGGATCAGCTCATTGTTGAAAACAGTCACGTCCCATAATTGACCATTGTATAGTCTTGGTTTTGCCTGTACAATGATCATTTCACTCAGCATCAGTTCATGTAAGTCTCTCCAGGCCTCTCTGAAATCATCCTGCTGGTCACTTCTTACAGAACAGTAATATTCTATAATATTCATATATCATTCATTCATTATTCATTATTCAGCCATTCTCCAATTGATTGGCATCCACTCAGTTTCTAGTTCCTTGCCACTGCAAAAAGTGCTGCCACAAACATTTTTGCACAAGTGGGATATAAGCCCAGTAGAACCACTGTTGGATCAAAAGGTATGCACAGTTTGATAGCCCTTTGGGCATAGATAACTCAAAATCTTACAAAAATGTATGTTGAAAACTATCTTTACATGTAATTGGAAAAAATAAAATACTATTTGGGGGGGGGGAAAGGGGAGAGACTAAGTTCAGGTGCTATTACTGACCTAGCACCTTCCCTGATACTACACCCCCACCCAAGTAAAACTATTGCTTTCCAAAGCACTTTGTCATCATTTCTCAGTATCTTGGATTATTCTCCTCTTTCTCTCTCTCTGTCTCTCTGTCTCTTTCTCTGTCTCTCTCTGTCTCTGTTTGTCTGTCTGTCTCTGTCTCTGTCTTTTTCTCTGTCTCTCTCTATCTCTGTCTGTCTGTCTTTCTCTGTCTTTCTATCTCTATCTCTGTCTGTGTCTCTAACAGACACACACAAACATGCATGCATCCACCTCTATAATTTCAGTTCCATTATGTATATGCTCCCTGAAAGAAGGGCCTTTGTCCATTTAAAAATCTTTTAATCGCCAGAACCTGTAAGTGTGTTCCACATAGTAGGTATTTCATAAATGTTTACTGAATTGTTGCTGCATTGTAAGTCAGCCTAAAAGAATTAATTCAGTTATATCTTAAGAGCTAAGCAGGCTTATTATTACTCTGGAGCTCTTCTGCCAAAACATCAACAATATTGATACAATGTTTCAAGATTTGCTAAGTACTTTAAATTTTACTTATTCTCGATCTTCACATCAATCCTGTGAGGTAGGTACCAGTGTATAGAGAAAACGGAGTTTAGAGTCAAGATTTCAGCTAAAGTTTAGTCTTAGTCATTTACTAGTTTGTGACATGGGGCAAGTCACTTAATCTCTGCTTTTTAAAGTTCTTGCATATATATAATGGGAATAATAATAACACCTGTCCCCCTGTCCCCGGTTATTGTGAGGACCAAATAATCTAATAATTGTTAAATAGTATAGTACCTAGAACAGAATAAGCACTATATAAATGTTAGCTACTAATATTTTATAGGTAGGGACCCAGGCTGAAAGAGCTCAAGTGGCTTGCCCAGGGTTATATAGATAGTAAGTATTTGAGGAAGGTTTTGAATACAGATCTTGCTATGTCAAATCTATTGCTCTATCTATTATGCAAAAAAAAAAAAAAAAAATCCCACTTGTTTACTGATGCCTTAAATTCCTTTAACAAGGGATTCCTATGTTACATATGCCATGATTTGTATAATTTGTTTCATAATTAGAGAGGATTTAAAATTTAAATGCCAGGACAATGTACTCTTGTGAAACAGTTTGGGATAATGTATAATCAGAGAATCATTGGATATGAATAGTTAAGAAAAAGACACTATGTGACATAGGTATTTCTGTAGGAAAGAAGGAAAGGAAGCTAGGGATGTGAAAATTAAATTTCTTAAAACTTTACATTTTGCTTGGGTTGACCGTATTTATTTTTGGATGGGATGGGACAGACATAAATTAGGCAATGGAGATGCATTTATCATACAGGTGCAATATAAGTCATTCTGTTTCATATGCTTTAAAAGGATCCTCCCCCTTCTCCTCCCCTTCCCCCCGCCTTTTAAGGGTTGGTTTCCTATAAAGAAGCTTCATTCCCAAGGGATTTAATGATTGAAGTTTCACTGTATAATTTTAACATATTCCAACATAGGGCAAGGTCCTTTGAGATTATAGTGTTCCCTGACACAACTCTCCATGTGATTTGGAACAAGTAATTTTACCTTCTTAAGCCTCAGTTTTTCTCATCTATAAAATGAGAGGGGTTAGACTATATGGTCACTAAGTTTCCTTTTAGCTCTAAATATATGACCCTAAATTGTTTTTTCTAGTATATGTATCTGACCTGGAAAGAGACAGGCAATACATAGAATAATGTTTTTTAAAAAATCATATCCTAATGTAGTTACAAGAATAGATCCTGGAATTTCTGGCTCCTAGGCCTAGACTCTTAACCACTAACCCTCTACTCCCTCACTGTGGCATATTTTCATTTTAATGGTCTCCTGATTGTGGTAGTATTCCTTTAAAAAGAAGCCAAAATGTAATCCCAGTGCTTTGGAATGAGTTACACAAGAATTCAAACCCTAAAGTGTCCAATTGCTGTCATCAGATGCCTGGGTTTTAACAACAAAGGAAAACAAATTTAAAATGCTAAGATTCATAATGTCTTATCCAAAAGCTCAAGAGACACATATTCAGAACATTAAAGTGAAGAAAAAAAAACAAAAACAAAAAACTTGATTCCAAAAAGTCCCCATGGCTATTTGAAATCTCATCCTATTTGTGACCATTTCTACAGGCTTTCAAGGAGTAGGACTCAAAAAAAAGTTGTATTTTTTATAAACGCTACATATATAAAGAAATCTGTTGTAAATGGTAGTTTCTCCACCTTAAACCAGGATCTCATTCTTTCTCTATTCAAATTAGTGAGTTCTTCTCTACAAAATCCATTTTCTCCAGGCTAATTTTCAAACTTTTGTTATCCTTCTGTTCTAAAAAAAAAAAAATTGATCAATTCATATTGGTTCTCAAGAAATAAGTACAATATCACTAATGAATATCTATGAAAAAGTCTTATATAAATTCTTAGCAAAAAAAAACCAAAACCCTAGAATTATCTCTCAATCTATCTCTATCTTCTGTCAGTTTACTATGACCAAATTGGATTTTGCCCTAGAATATGAGTGGTTCAACATTATGAAAAAAAATTAACATAATCATATTAAAACAAAACCAACCAAAACCATAACCAATGAATGTATCAATGAATGCAGAAAAAATAAGAACTTTTAACAAACTATCTACTCCTTTATGCTAAAAACCCTATAAACTATAGGAAGAGGAAGACCATTTAAAAAAAAATTATTATAGCTTTTTATTTATAAGAAACATGCATGGGTAATTTTTCAGCATTGACAATTGCAAAACCTTTTGTTGCAATTTTTCCCCTCTTTTCCTCCAGCCCCTCCCCCAGATGGCAGGTAGACCAATACATGTTAAATATGTTAAAGTATATGTTAAATACAATATGTGTATACATATCCATACAGTTATTTTGTTGTACAAGAAGAATCGGAATTTGAAATGGTGTATAATTAACCTGTGAAGTAAATAAAAAATGCAGGTGGACAAAAATAGAGGGATTGGGAATTCTATTCATACTCATTTCCCAGAGTTCTTTCATTGGGTGTAGCTGGAAGACCATTTTTTACTAACAATTAAAAGGTTGCATTATTTGTAATAGGGAAACACTGGCTTTTCCAATAAAAACAAACATAAACCAAAAGTTATTACTCTCACTTCTGTACTATTATGTGACATAATTCTAGAAATGTTAGTGCAAACATTAAAGTTACAACATTGGTAAAGAGAAAGTAAAGTTATCTCCATTGTTGGAGACATGATTGCCTAGACAATCCCAATGAGTATTAAAGAAATTGAGGAAATAAGTTTCAGTGGAGTAGCAGAAGACAAACTAAATGTACACAAATTATCACCATTCTATATACTCAAAACTCAAGAAGATCAACTGATGCTGTTCTAGTGGTGGCAGTGCAGAGAGTTGTAGACTTGGGCTACATCTTTTGGTTGTAGACTCTTTGGTCTTTCGGTTGGAGGTGCAGGTCCTTTGTGACGAACCTGAAATCTGTTTGTGGCAAAGGGAAGTTTATTTGCACTGAGAAGAAGGTCTTTTCACAGCAGGCAGGAATCCTAGTAGGCGGCTGTTTCAAGAGGAGAGTGAGAGAGAGAGGTCTCTTGGGAGAAGCATAATTCCTACTTTGGACATTCTGCAGAGAAATGAGTTTGAAATTGCCCTTTAATAGGAAGTCTGAGACTGAAGTTCCCAATTGAAAAGAAAGCCAATGTCCCCAGGCCTAGATACTGATCAATATCAGGCCCAGATCTCCTAATTGAATGAAAATAACTTTGAAGGCTTTTTGAGTTTCCTGAATGAGGATGCGACTCCCCAGAAAATTAATGAGGAGGTGATTTGCCCTTGAATGATACTGCTTATTTCTGTCTGGAGGATGTGCCTTCTTTTAAGACTCTCTGGAACCTGGGAGACCCCAATCTCTCTTCTTTTACAGATCAAAGGGGGCATAGTTTCAGTGATTATTTTACACAATTTTTACAGAATTCACCCACATCACAATGATTTAGTTGATTACAAAGTTCTAATGATATTGTGACTGATCCAAGATTACTCCTCTTATCCATAGGGATCCACTGAATGTGTTGAGATCTTTCTTTCTCCTGATATTTTGAAGACTAGGAGAATTCTGTCTATCCACCTGTCATTTCTTTCCTTTAGTATGTAACTAGCACATGTTTTCTTCCTGTCATGAAGTTTCTTGATTTATTCCTGTTCTCCTAAAAAATTCCTCATTGATTATATATTGCACTCTATTCATACCAACAATCTATTTTTCCATTGTCCTTTGTATGATATTTTTAATTGTTTGAGATTGTTGTATTCCATGTCTTCATGCCATACACCATCACTAGTAGAATATAATATTAAAAACAATAGGCTTTTGATTTCCTGGGAACCTTAGGGCCATCAAAGGGGGCTCTGTCGTTCCCCAAAGGCAATCTAGCTGGCTCTCTTTTTCCTATTCTGTTCGCAAGCTCTTTGTGCATTTGAACTCGATATAGAAGACATACATACACATGGACAAGCTCCATAGGCTTTTCATCCAAATGCATATTACAATCTGGGCAATTTATCCACTTGGTATTTTCTAGGTAGATAATCAATTCAATAAACATTTATCAATCACCAACTATGTGCGAGGCACTGTCCTAAGTGCTGGAGATATCTAAGTGCTGGAGATACAAAAAAGAGGCAAAAGACAGTTCCAGCCCTCCAGGAATTTACAATCTAATGGCAGCTAAACTACTTTGGGTGATTATAGATCACTTTTGGAAGTTCTAAAATACTTGGGGCTTTCTGATTTGTGTATGAAACTTGTTGTATGTGTTGGTTTCCCATTAGAATGTGAACTCTTATTAGAGATAAGGGATTGTTATTATTATTATTATTTGCTTTTCTATTTGTATCCCTGGAGGCAGCTAAGTGGAACAGGGAAAAGAGTACTGGATCTGAGGTCAGGAAGATTCAACTTCCTGAGTTCATATCTTGCTTCAGACACTTACTGGGAAAGTCACTTAACCCTGTTTACCTCAGTTTTCACATCTGTAAAATGAGCTGGAGGAGGAAATGGTAATTCATTCCAGTATCTTTCCTAAGAAAATCCCCAAACCTCAAATGAAATAATTAAAAGTTGGGATACAACTGAAAAACTGAATATTTGTATCCCTAGCACTTAGCATAGTACTTTGAATAATTAAAATTTAATAAATGATTATTTAATAAATGAATTTTTAAGAATTCATTATATCAAAAGTAAGCAAGATTTTAAAATATGCTAAATAAATCAGAGAGTCTGAACAAACTGAAAAACAGGAACAATCTTGGAGCAAACATCTTCTGTGAACTGACTGAGGGAAGGTGGAGTTTAAAAGTATTTCTCCTGATTTTTCCAGATTTCAGCTGTAATCTGTTGCAACCCCACATCTTTCTCAGTGGTTGGAAAAGGAGACACAAAGAAGGAGAATTCAGATTGCTGTGGTTCCTTTATTCTCAATTTCTGGACATGACTCCTGAAATGCCTAATGAAGCTTTTCTCTTTGAAATTATCATAAGACTACTGTTTGTCATTGTTTCATGTTGCTATGCTCCTTCTCATCCTTGAAATATTATGAAGTATCCATCATGTGCCAGATATTGTGCTAAACACTGAGGCAAGTGGTAGCCAAGACCCGTAGGGATAAATCTCTACACTGCAAGCCTGGACAACAGCATACTGTGGTGGAGGGGAAGCAGCAGCTGCTGTAGCCTGAGAAGCTTTGGGCAGCTGGTTCCCTGAAAGGCCTAACCCAAGTAGGGAGGGAAAGAAAGCTGCTTTCATGAAGTGTAATGAGCTGGAGGATTTTAGCAAAGTGGCCAATGAGGGAAGCTGTCAGCACTTTGGGCCAGAGGAGCCTCATACACCAGCTCCCCCTTGGTTAGACATGTATCCATGATTTGATCTCCCCAACCAGACTGTAAGCTAGCATATCTTCTCCAAACCATTCAGAATTGCTTGATAAATTCTTATTGAATACTTGCATGATCTAATCCGTATTTGTATGTGTGTTTTAATATTTTAATTCAATCAATTGATAAAGGTATATCAGTTTCATCTCTTTTACTATATATCCTCTTCTTTTTCTCTCTTTACTCCTCTTAGTCTTTTAGATTCATCTTTCCACTCCACCTAGTCCCTCCTGCTCCCATTGTCTCACTATTGATTATTTGAGCTATTTATTTCTGGATTCTAGTTTAGACTCAATAAAACTTTTTATTTTTACTTTTTATTAAAGCTTTTTAATTACAAAGCCTATGCATGGGTAATTTTTCAACACTGACTTTTGCAAAGACTTTTGTTCCTTCCTCCCATCCCCTCCCCTAGATGGCAGGTAGTCTAATACATGTTAAATATGTTAAAATATATGTTAAATCCAATAATTAGACTCAATAAAACTTAAATGATTTGCTTCAGTTAGTGAGGAAGGTCAGCATAAGTTTTCCTTTCCCATGCAAGCAATATTACTGTATTAAATGCATTCTGGTAAAAAGAAAACATTTCTTTTAAAATCCTTTTTTTAGGTATTTTTTTTTTTTAATTCAAGCAAGCAAGCAAGTATCAGAAAGGGACTTGAGACCAGGCCTTCTTGATCCTACCTATGGTAGTCTGTAGTCTTCTATATCATCCCATTCCTTAATTTATAATTCCTCTGTTCCTAATTTCCTATCCTTTTACTTCTCCTTAACTTCCCAAATTTATTCTTCATCCTTATAATCACCTTTAGTCTCTCAGCCTTTGTTCTCCCAGTCTATAACCCCCTGCTCTAGCCTTACTTTCTTATCTTCTCAATCTGGACCCTAGCGTAAACCAAGCTCTTCTTAGAAGTTGGGGTTAATTAACAGCTTGCTTCTTTCCATATTTCAAGTCTGTTCTTATTTACTTTTTAATGTACCTCAAGAAAACTAGATTTTCATTTTCAAAGCATTCAGACTTGTAATGCTATTTCTACCTTCAATGAGCTTTCTGAACTTTTTCTCTCTTCCATTCCTGCCTTCTCCTATAGCTCCTGGCTATTTATATTTAATATATTCAGACTATTCTTTAGATGGCCAACCTTATCTACTAATTCTTCCTTGTTTTTCTTCTAAGGGCCTGAAGGGTGCCACCTAGTCCTTTGCCTGACCCAAATCTACCCATCTGCTCAGTGTTACTTGTCTTAGATTATATGATAGGGAGCAGAGTCCATGTGTACCGCGTGTATATCAGTTCTTCATAAATTTTTCACAATGATGAAAGAATGAAACAAGACACAGTAGTGTCCCTGTAGAGAATTAGGAGAGTTGTCCAGAAAAGCAAGTTTGTGAGTTTATTAGTGCATTATCTACACTGCCACCAGATATACTTAAATGGCATAAACTTAGGGCACATACATCCGTGTATACATGTACACACACATTTATGTACAGATTTGTATCTACACGTACATACACATACATATATATACCCACATATACACACACATACATACAACTATAATCATGAAAAGAATATACTGCTGGAAAGGTAACTAGAAAAGACATTTTTTCCCCTGAGGCAATTGGGGTCAAGTGACTTGCCCAGGATCACACAACTAGGAAGCGTTAAATGTCTGATACAGATTTGAACTCAGATCCTCCTGACTTCAAGACTGGTTCTCCATTCACTGCACCACCTAGCTGATGCAAAGACAATTTATTTTGAGTTCTGATATGAGTCTATCTTTATGCAAGAAGCAAGTCAAGTCAGATTAAGTCAACAAGTATTTTCTAAGTGCTTACTATGTTGCTCAACTTGCATTATCATACATATTGGGAATATACATGGAAGTAAAAAAAGACAATCTCTGTCCTCAAGTAACTTACATTTTAATGGGATCAGGTAACACATAAAAGAAAGCTAAAAAGGTCAGAGGAAAAGAAGAAGGTACCCTCAAGGGGACATGGTGGAGAAAGAAAAAAGTGAGGAAAAGTGAGGAGTAAGTCTGGAAAAAGAATGAAGCAGTTGCAAAAGTCTCCCTTTGTCAAAGGTGACTATATTCTCAAACCTTTTACTATATAGTCCAGTCAAAAATAAATTGGTTGGCAATTCTAAAGACTAGTACTTACATCTCCAAGATCAAATCTGGTATGTCTATTTAGAGATGAGATGAGATTTTATTAGAACTACTTCAAATCATGAGTAACAGCAGGTTATTTGAACTAAAGGCCTAACTCCTGGCACATGTAGAACTCAAAAGACTGAGCTAAGCAAGACTGCCAACAATTTTCACTAACATAAAATTCAGTAACTCTATTTAGTAACTATCAAACTGAAGGATACCAAAATTCAAACGTGCTTTCCCATATCTATGCTACCAAATAGATTTAAAATAGATGGAAAAATCAGCAAGCCCAAAATCCAGAAACAGCAGACCCCAGACCCCTAAGCCCTTATCCTAATAGTAAAATTTCCCCACCAAAGTTTTTTTTTTTTTTTTTAATATATAGATGCAATCTAGGACTCTTAAAAACTCAAATTAGCTCAAATAGCTTAGAAATTGAAATGAAATATTATTTTACATGTCCAACACAAACGCAAATTTCTTTTGGGCATTTAGGACTAAAATCACAACAGAAGGGCCAAGAATTACATGGCCAAAGAAAAGATTACTTGTCTTTTCAGTAGATTTAATAATTTGGAGGTTTTAAATAAATATATATATTTGTTTGAGACCAGAGTTCTATTTGCTATCATTTTGGAGAATTCTTATCCACTCCAAAGGGAATTTTAACTTATTCTGATGTGTATAAACCTCAAAGTTCTGAACTCGAAGGCAATGAAACTTTTGTAGGGTGTTTGGGTGTGTGGGTGTGTTCAGGTGGGTGATTATTATCAGTGAGCATAAAGTCAAAAGAAAAACAAGTTACTCCTTAGTTTCATTTTTCTCATCCTATTACCTCTAGTTTGCCATAACTTTAGTGCCTGGCCATCTTCTACGTAGCTCTCTTTGCCTCAAGTCTTCCCACATTTTCAAAGACAATACTTTCGGCTCTCTGGGACCCCACTTCTATTCCCACTGATGACTGCCAAAATGTTTTACTGCTTGGTGGTTTTCTCAGCAGCCCTCCTTATCCCTAATTCCCTTGATTGGCTAAATTGACATTTAAAGATTTTTGTTACGGGCCCATTTCCTACTTTCTCAATCTTTTGTTTTATCTCACTCTTAGAGTATATACTCTAAGCTTCAGTTGTTTTATTGACTTTTTTGGATTTGAAATTCAGTGTCTTATCTTCATGCAATTATACAAGCTATCTCCCATATCTGGACACACATTCCCCTCCTTCCTCCCAACACAAAATCCTCTTTCCTCATCTCTGGCTTCCTTCAAGACTCAGTTCAAATTTCACTGTATCTAAAAGCCTTTCCCAGTGAATTCCTTCCCCTCTGATATGATCTTCCATCTACTCTAGGTATATCTGGTGTATAACTAGTTATTTAACTTGTCTTTCCCTTTAGACTGTCAGCGTCTTGAAGGTAGGCACAGTTTTTATCTTTGTAACTTGAAGAGTCAGCCCAGTGTCTGGAACACAGTAAGTAAGCATTTAATACTTGATGACTGACTAAAAAGCCAAGTTCTTCATGAGTTCTTTTTTTTCTTTTTAAAAATATTTTATTAAAGCTTTTTATTTTCAAAACATATGCATGGATAATTCTTCAACATTAACCCTTGCAAAACCTTGTGTTCCAATTTTCTGCCCTTCTTCCACCCCCTTCCCTAGATGGAAAGTAGTTCAGTATATGTTAAATATGATAGAAATATATGTTAAATCCAATATATGCATATATATTTATATTTATCTTATTGGACAAGAAAAATCAAATAAAAAAAAGAAAGAAAATAAAATAAAATGCAAGCAAACAACAACAAAAAGAATGAAAATGCTGTATTGTGAACCACATTCAGTTCCCACAGTCCTCTCTCTGAGTGCAGATGGCTCTCTCCATCACAAGATCATTGGAACTGGCATGAGTTCTTTATCCCTACTGCTGCTAGTGTTTTTGTTTGTTTGTTTTTTGGAATCACTTAGCTTATTTACTTATATTTGCATATACATGTTATTCTTCCTCCTTACATATTATTATTATTCAGTCAATTTTTATGTTAGTCTGATTTTTGTGATCCCTTTTGGGGTTTTCATGGCAAAAACACTGGTTTTCTCTCCTTCTATATACACTCCTCCTACATATACTCCTCTAAATATAATCTTCCTTGAGGATGGGAATGATTTAAATTTTTTTATCTTTATATCACCAGTACCCAGCACAGTACCCAGCCTTGCACCTATTAGGTGTTTAATAAGTACAGATACATGTTATAGTGGGTAGAATGCTGAACTTGAAGTCAGAAAGACCTTCCATAGGTCTCATATTCCTCACCTGTAAATTGGGAATAATAAGATTCTATTACACTCATGAACTTACTTTGTTTCCAGTTCTTTGCTGTCACAAAGTGCTGCTATGAATATTTAAATGTAAATGAAACCTTTCTTTTTGCCTCTAAACAGAAGTTAAAGAGTATTAACATTTTAGTCACTTTTTAGAATAATTTTGAATTGCTTTGTAGAATGACTGCAACAACGAAAAGCTCCACCAAAATGGAATTATTTTTCCTGTCTTTCAGCAGCCCTTCTAATATTTGATCATTTCCATCTTTTGTCATTGGCAATTTGCTGGGTGTGAGATCAAGCCAAAGTTGTTTTGATTTTCACTGCTCTTATTAGTGCTTTGAAGAGATATTTCACATGATTGTAAATAGTTTACAATTCTTTTTTGAAGAGCTATTTGTTTATATCTTTATCTATTTCTGAATGGTTCACATATTTGTATTAATTCTTTGTGTGTCTGAAATAGACCAGCACATGTAATTTTGAAAGTTCCAAAATCTGTCTAAAGATCTCTTGAAAATATCCACTGTGTTTCTTTATTCCTCAAATCTTCCCAACTCCAAAACAACAATTACAAGGCAGTCTCTTTTTGTTATATGATTTACACAAAATAAAATACACAAAGAATTAAATATGAAAGGATTATGGGATTTAAGAGTCAGAAATCCAAGTTAAATTCCTTAAAATTACAAATAACTTTTTAAAAAAATTTTAATAATAGCCTTTTATTTTCAAAATATATGCAAAAATAGTTTTCAACATTCACCCTTGCAAAACCTTGAGTTCCAAAATTTTCTCCCTTCCTTCTACCCTAGTTAGCCAGTAATCCAATATAGGTTAAACATGTGCAATTCCTCCACACATATTTCCACATTTATCATATCGCACAAGAAAAATTAGATTAAACAGGAAAAAATGAGAAAGAAAAAAAAGCAAACAACAAACAAAAATGTTGAAAATATTATGTTTACAAATAATTTCTAACCAGTATTCATCATCTTTAGAGCTAGAACGATATTAAAAATGAACTAAGGTTTTCTGAACTAAAAACAATCACCAGAAAATTTCTCCCTACTAAACTACAAAACAGACCTAACATTAAATAAGTAGAGTTTTAGTGACTTCATTTTCCAGCAAGAATCAAAGGAAGAAAAATACTTTAAAAAAAAAATCATTTGAGGAAGGACAAAATAAAATGGGAATTTTATTTTTAAACTATACCTGAAGTATTCATACAAGTGAAAACGGTGATAGAAGGCAGAGAATCAGAACTTAAAGATTTGCCAGTAAATCACTTCCTGATTTAAAAATAACTTAATAACATGGTCTTCAGAGAAATTTATTTTTGTTTTCATCATTAATTTGGGTTCCATTGATTTTAAAAATCAATGCAAATATATTCCTTTGATGGATCTTAGAAAGATATTTTTCATATTAGGTTGAACCATAAGAAGCTGGGCCCAAAGAGCACACAGAGAAAGAGAAAAGCTGACAGTTTAAAAAAAAAGTTCTAGTCTGTTATTTATCGAGGAAAGAATGACACCCATTCAAGTTTTGTTTTGAATACCTGTAATCTGACCCAAAATGATTTCATAAGCAAAAATGGCAGAAAGAAAAAGCAAATAAGAGCTGGAGTAGTTCATAGAGAAATTCTTAACTTTTATTTTCCTCCCTCTGCAAAAGAACAAAATAGAAATTTTTCATATTGGTCGGTAGGAAGTTGTTCTGATCATTTTAGGTTTTCTAGGAGTGAGCCAAACCAAATACTTCCTCTAAATAACTGTGCCATTGGCTCTCAAAGTAGTCTAAGACTTATTTAGATATTTAAGCATACAGGTCCTTTGGATATCAAATATCATAGTTTCATTTATTACCTTACTACAATAATTTGTTAATTTATAAGCTGCTCATATCTTATTCCTACTCTATTGTAAAGCATTGCATAAATGTGAGTTATTATTTCTGTCCTGGTAGATCAATCAGTCAATAAATAGTAGATGCCTATTATGTGTCAGGTACTATGGTAACTGTTGGGTACCACACTAAGCATTGGCTTGGATGAAAGTGGCCGAGATAGATGAAGACCTTGGCCTTCTTAAAAACCTAATTCTCAGAAGACGTTCCTACATGCCAAGATGTCCCTTTGTAATTACTCTCTCCCTCCTCACCCACCCCCAGTTCCCATCAACTTCTGTTATAAAACTTAACTCACATCATCAGTTGAATGTACCACCTTTTCTGAAAGTGATGTCAACCTAGGCAGACGAAAGATCACAAAATTTGAAAATACTGTTAAAACATTCTTTGTTTTCTTCTATGGCCTACAAAAATGTTATTAATATATTTTGTTTTTAGATCTCATGTAATTTTTGAAGCTATACCTTTAAATTTGAACCTTCTTTTTGAACAAGTCATCCAAAAACAGCCGACAAGTGACATTATTGGGCAATGACATTCTGTCTGGGTAGTTAATCTGCTTGAGAGGAGGGAGGCATGTTGAAGTATTTGTACTCCAGAACCATTGTTGGCTTTTTAATTATCCAGAGTTTGATTTCCTTTTAGTGATCTTCTCATTTGTATTGTTTAGTCATTATGTATAGATAGTTCTTGTTCTGTTTTTTTATTCTGCTCCATTCATACAAACTTTCTCATGTGTCTCTGAGTTCCTTATCTTCATCATTTCTTACTGAACAATATATATCATTACTTTCATACAGCAGTTTGTTTAGCAATTTCCCGAACAATGAGAATCCAATTTGTTTACAACTTTTTACAACAACAGCAAGTGTTGCTATGACTATTTTGACAGAAGTTACACACATCAAAGATTTAGGGGAACCTCAAGTTCAACCCTTTCAAATGACAGATGAGGAAATTGAGATCCAGAAAGTTTAAGTGACTTGAATCAGATCACACATGGAGTAAGTGGCAGAGTACAGATTTAAAACATCCCTGAGAATACGTTCTCTGCATCAATCCTGAATCCTAAAAGTGCATCAATGCCAGAAGTGATAAGACCCCGGATATTCAGAATGCAGGACCCTGGATGTTCAGATGTTCAGGGCTTAACACAGTGTCTGTCACATTACAGGCACGGAATAAATGTTTGAGCAGAAATAAAGCTTTACCTCTAAAGCTATGAACTCAGAAGAGAGGTATCCTCTGCTCTATTTTTTTTTTTTTAAACCAAAAGTACTTTGTGATTAGTTATTTGTAGATCAGTGTTTCTGAAGGGACAGTGTAAGGAAGTGCACCCCTTCATGATTCACCCACCAGCTCTATCCCTTCTTAGGGTTGTGAATGTGTTTCCTTCAGTTCTACTCCCTACAGAGTTGTGTTTCATCTTACGTGTCCCTGTGGAGACAACAGGTGGTTTGTGTGTACCTGGGCTAGAGCAGGAGATATTTGGGAGTGAGGCCAGAGCTGGTCAAGTTACCAGAAGGAGCAATGGGTAATGAAAATGAGTCTCAGGTTAGGCTAGGACAGTTTTGCACTTAAGAGTGTGGTTCCAAGTCCCCATCTGTGTCTATCAAAAAGAAGAGGGAACTACTGGGAATAATAACCTCATTCCCATGAGGTTACTTAATCTCCATATGCTTCAGATGTCAGCTACCTATCTGCAGTAAAAGGATATAATGATTAAAAATACCATGAACTCAGTTGGCAACATTTTTCAGATATATGTGTATGTGTGTATATGTGTGAGAACATATGTCAACATTTTCCAAACATTTGTATATATATGTATAACATATGTTACTAGCTTTAAAAAAGAATATTATACTTCATCTTTATTTCATACATACTCAGATATAACACTTAATATATGTGTGCATTGGGTCTCCATGATTTTAAGAGGTCAATAATCATGTTGCAAACACAAATCACCTGTTCTGGAAGGCTAGATCTCCAGATTCAGTATCAAAAGGCAGCAAAGGACGGATTCTGCAATGCACTCTGATATTTCCTCTCAGCTCCTACAATGAAAGAAATACCTTCTAATAATCAAAGGAGGGGAGAGACTGAGCTAGCCTTTTGGCTTTCCTTTTGAATGTGTTGGGGTTTTTTTTTTTAGTGAGTTTCTTTTTGCTTTGTTTTGTTTTATTTTTTATTGAAGCTTTTTATTTTCAAAACATATGCAAGGATAATTTTTCACCATTGACCCTTGTAAAACCTGATGTTCCAATTTCCCCCCTTCTCTCCACCCTTCCTAGATGACAAGTAGTCAATATATGTTAAACATGGTAAATATATATGTAAATCTAATATAGGTATACATATTTATACAATTATCTTGCTGCACAAGAAAAAGATCAAAAAGGAAAAAAAAATGATAAATAAACTAAAATTCAAGCAAAAAACAACAAAAGAGAAAATAGTATATTGTGATCCACATTCAATTCCCATAATCTTCTCTCTGGGTATAGATGGCTCTCACAAGATCACTGGAAATGGCCTGAATTGTTGAAAAGAGCCATGTCCATCAGAATTGATCATCCTCTACTCTTGTTATTGCCATATATAATGATCTCCTGGTTCTGCTCATTTCACTTAGCATCAGTTCATGTAAGTCTCTCCAGGCCTCCCTAAAATCATTCTGCTGATCATTTCTTATAGAACAATAATATTCCCTAATATTTATATGTCATAACTTATTCAGCTCTTCTCCAACTGATGGACATCCATTCAGTTTCTACTTTCTTGCCACTACAAAAAGGGCTGCCACAAACATTTTTGCACATGTAGGTCCTTCGGTGAGTTTTTTTTAGAGATACTGCTGATTTAAAATAAGCAAATAAACAACTCAACTTTCTCTAATGGTCCATGCCTCCCTCACCTGCCATCCCTATGCCTTCTTCTTTCCCTGACTGTGGGGATATATTTTATCTTATTAAAGTTGTAAACAACATAAAGAGAAGGATCACTCTTATTTTTTCAGCTAATAAAATATTCAGATTGTGAAAATATTCAACAAGAAAAAAATATTGTTTTCCACTGAAATTCTAACTTTGATATTATATTGTATTAAGGATATTCAAACTATATCCAGTTCCTAATAAGTTGCAGATACTGGTCAATGCCTGTTGTATTTTTCATATAAGGGTCAACTTAGCTGAGCCTAGAAAAACTCATTAACAGGTTGGGCAAAAGATGATACATTTTCTAGATGCAACCATGCATGAATTCTATCCACTGAGAAAAGAGTGGTTGCAATCTGCTTTGATGAAAGAAGTATGCATCCTAGCAAAATTATGAATCTTGGAAGCATTAAAGATTGGGACATAGATTTCTAAGCAGATATTTCTTTAAAGATTAACCATTAGGGTGGCTAGGTGGAGCAGTGGATAGAGAACCAGCCCTGAAGTTCAAATCTGGTCTCAGACACTTAATGTCACTTAATGTGACCCTGGGCAAGTGACTTAATCCCAGTTGCCTCAGAAGGAAAAAAAAAAGAATTAGAATACTAAACATTAAATTTTTTTATAGATCTTATGGCATTTTAAATTATATGTCACATACTATGATAAGAATTTTCATATTTCAATGGATTTTGTTCTGAAAAGTGTGAGTCCTTTTTCCTACATTGTCAATTGCTATCCATCTTATCCTGTGGAATACTTGCCCATGACCTCACGTTCACACACAATGGGCTGGAGACATCTCTCTAGCATTTTTGACATTATATGAATAATGATGAACTTCAGAACATTTAGAGAGAGATAAGAAGTAACACATGCAGGGCAAGTCATATCACTACCACTAACTTGGAGAGGTGGTGTCCCTTCAAACACTGATGGAGAAAGCTAAGGATCTTGAACCCAAAAGCTGTGGGAATAGCACAATATCCTCAATCATCATTCTGTGGAGATACAGACTGGCAACTGTATCTGCAGGAGTTGTAACTATAGCTACTGAACGACAAAGAAAGAGTTCTTGCCACCAAAAGTCCTTGACTTTGTCAAATGACTTTTATTAGTTAAAGAGGAAATATCACCATGTGATTTTTTTTGCTGCTTTGCTGCTGTACCCTAAGAACCATGGAACTTCTCGCCATCTGATTTGCAGCCAAAACATTTCACATGTTTTCATCTCCCCTGCCTCCTTATCCTGCTCCCAACTAGAATGTGAGCTCCTTGAGGACAGCGACTGACTTACTTTTCTATTTATACTCAAGGTTTAACACAATTCTTTACACATGGTAAACACTAAATAAATACTTCTTTCACTCATATATATGATTTTACCCTTGAACTTGGTATAAGTTCATTTCTTCTCTTTTTCTGGTCATATATCTTGTTAAAGATGTATGTCATGCCATTCTCTGGTGTGATGCAATCTATATTTCACCACCATGTATTTCATCATTACCTTTTGGGGAGTCCTTAACATTAATCCTTATGAGGATCTGGTCCTAAAGACAGACTGAACTTCTTTTGCAAAACTCAGTCTAGTTTGTTTAGTATGGTTTAGCTGGAGAGGCTGAATATTAGTAGACCCATCAGTAGGTAATAACTTTGGCCATTACAAACTATGAAATAAACTAAAATACAAAATATCCAAAGTCCTGTGTGGCCTTATGTTTCTGCAGTGAGGATGTAAGCAGCTATGCTTTAGACCAATAGTTCTCAAACTTTTACATACATACTTGTATGTATATATAATTATTATTATTAAAAATTATTGAGGATCTGTCCAAAGAGTTTTTGTTTATGTGGATTATATTTATAGATATTTACTATATTAGAAACAAAAAGTAATTTTTAATTTGTAAATCTTCTGAAAGGATTTCAGAGACCCCCAGGATTGTCTGGACCACACTTTGAGAACCACTTGCTTTTAGATCAAGGCAAGTGTCTAATGGAATCCTGAGAGGCATATCAAAAATGCACATTTGCATTAAATGGTTATCATCTTGAGGCTGCTGCTACTTTGTTGTTATTTTTTATCAATTTTTTTTTTTTTTTACTTTGTCTTATTGAATCTTGACCTTGCCTGAAATAGAAGTAAAAATAGCAAGTCAATCAACTTACTGGTATGAGAGTATAGTTTAGAAAATGTTCCTTTTAAAAATGAAATTCAAATAAGAATGAGAAAAACAAAACTATTTCTAGATCTAAATAGTCCTATATCCTGCCTTGGAGATTGACCCAGAATTCTCAATAGAAAGAGAGAAGAAAAGAGTATTTCCAGAAGAGGCAGAATGGTAAGACTTTAGAGAAAAGGGAGAACAAAGAGCCTGACACAAATACAGTGTACACAAATGAAAAATTGCAGGGACATTTCTTATCTAAGACATAAAGGTGTTAAGAGCCAGTGGTTAAAAGCCAGTCATTAAATAAATCCCCCAATTTGGCAAAGAGTAACAAACAATAGATGGTAAATTGAAACTTAAATCTTAAATAGTGTCAGATTTCAGAAAATTTCCAATCAAGTAAATGAGCAAAATATCTTAAAACAAACAAAATAAATAAGACTTTAAAAAAATAGATCTGAGGAAAAGCTAGAAAAATCGACCAAGGAAAGAAAAGGAGAACTAGAATTTCCAGATGTTTTTGAACCATAATGTGTCATGTAAATATTGGTGTTGGTCTATTATATTGGTAGAGTAACTAACTAATAACTAATCACAGATGCTTACCACCAGATTGTTGTGAAGTGCTTTTCTCTTCTGCTTTTCAACTTGATAACGGCCATTTATTTCCTGTAAAGACTGTTCAAGATCAATTGCTCTTGCTTGTAATACTGAAAAAAAATTTTTTAAAAAAATTGAACATTGAAATAAAAGTCGACCTGTAGAAATTTACACACACAAACTATTTGGATCAGAAAGTCTGCTGGGTTTAATTCCAACTGAATTCTACCTGGCTCATTTTGTGATGGTGATCTTTATATTTTTGTCACTTAAGATGTCTAGGTTATAAGATTTGTTCTGAAATTCCTGGGTCAACCAAATCTAGGTGACAATTGTCTACTTAGTGGAATGAACTGAGTGGTAAAGTTGGACAAAATGGCAAAAGTAGATGGTTCTTCTATTTAGGAGAAATGTTAGATTTCTACAGAATGTAGATTGGACTGAGAAGGGTTCAAGGATGATGATTATGGAGCAAGGAGACAAGTAACAATAATTTGGGTTTCAACAGGAAAAAAACACCAGTATCATTCAAAGTTTTAAAAAAGGTATTTGTTCAGTCACTTCTGATTCTTTGTGGCCCTATTTGAGGTTTTCCTGGCAAGGATACTGATGATGTTTTATCATTTCCTTTTCCAGCTCATTTTATAGACACCTGAGGCAAACAGGGTTAAATGACTTGCCTAGGGTCACACAACTGGTAAGTGTCTGAAGCTGAATTTGAACTCAAATCTTCTTGACTCCAGGCCCAGTGCTCTATCTACTATGTCAATTAGTTGCCCTTTAAATCAATTATAATGAAATATAATAAGGAAACTGAAGATAATGCTCTGCATTTCCTGATATTGAGAAAATCAAAGATTGCACAGAGCTTAAAAAAAAGTTTTTCTCAGAACAAAAAAACTGATTGTGCCATATGCAATATGTATTTAAATATGCCATATGTTATTAAACTTCCATACAATTTAAACATTTCCTGTCCAAAAAAACCCATCATTAAATTATTTCCTTCCTTGATATTTTATATAATATTCTATTTTAAAAACTTAGATATAATTTTTTCATAAAATAACACTTTTTTTTTACATTAACCTGTAGAAAACAGATCAACAACAAAAAAGAGAATATGTTGACATAATTGTTTTCAGAGTTAATTATATTTCCTAAATTCATATTGAGCTAAGGTGATCAGATTGAGAACTTCTGTCACTCAACTTGCTTAAAATTAGCATAGGAAGAGATCAATAGGACATCTGAACTATAAGGTCAAGAATGTAGGAGTTATAATAATTCACCCCAAACAATAAAAACCCTTTCCCATATTGGATCTTCTAATAGTCAGCATGTATGTAAAAGAAAAGAAAGGCTGGCTGGTGTTTGTGAGATTGGTTCTGATCATATTACATATTAAGACATGAGAAGCTTTGCAAGAGAGAGAGTATAGAGAGACAGAGAGAGAGAGAATGAGGAGAAAGAGAAAGTGTGTGTGTGTGTGTGTGTGTGAGAGAGAGAGAGAGAGAATCTATAAATTCTGCCAAGCTGTTCAAAATTTTAGGCAAAAGAGTACTAAAGAAACTTAGCTATAATAAATGTGTGTCACAGAATTATAGATGATGAGATAATAGCTTTGCAGCTAGAAGAAATCTTACAGGGCTTTAAATCCAACTTTCTCCTTTTACCAAAGAGAAAACCAAAGGCCAGAGAGATGAGATTACTTGTCCAAGATCATTCAACTATATTAAGGGAGAAAGAGAGAATTTGAATGTAAATCTTAGAATTTAACTTGAATGCTCTTTCCCCTATCCTTGGACCATGTTGTCTCTCAGATGCGATCAGTAGAAGCTGATCTTGATAATAATTTGTGAATCTTTACTCTTGTTTAGGATATGCTAAGGTCAGATATCTCAGAAATTGCTAGACTAATTTCTAGACTAATAAGCAGTACCATTTTCAAAACTTGTATTTATACTTTATAATAGAAGACATAATGAACATTTTATTAAGCTAGCCATTATCAATCATCAACATTGTATTGCCATGTAATACAAGAAGAATGCTAATGATGATGATCAATGATGCTAAGCCTGGTACTTTATATTTATTCAGCATCATTCATTTGAAAACATGGTACAGATTTATAATCATTCTCCTTTAAGTGAAGAATAAAAGAATAAGTCTAGATTTTAAAGTATGGACACGATTAGAGACATGGAACTTCACCACAGAGACACACTTTCTCATTGTCCAAGAGCTTAGATGTCTAAAGCTTTCATTCTGTTCTTCACCAAAAGGGTTCAATCTCCATTCCCCAAATAAACATTATTTAGATGCATTGATCAAATTCCATGAAAAAATGTCTAATAGAAGTAATAAGATGGGTAAGTAAATCAATGAAGATTTATTAAGCCCCTTCTTATCAAGGTTCACATAGTAATTATATAGTAGAAAGAGTACACAGCTGAGAGTTCTGACTTTGAATTAAATACTCCTTATATTATACCATGTGGTACTAACCTATAACTCTATATTCCCCAAACTCTAGCAGAGTGGTCTACATGCAATAAGGTGCTTAACAAATGTGTACGAAAGTCAGATTTAACTCTAAATAAATGATGTACTGAGAGGTTGAGTTTTGGGACAGTGTTGACACAAAGTATTTTGATGGACAAATATAGAAAGTCTCAATAAAAGGAATTTGTACTTAAAAGCATTGTCAGACTATCTGGGGGAAAAACGTGGTCTTTAAAGTCAATGTTACATTTAATCTTAGTTGTTGAATCTGTGGAGGTAAGGATGATTTGTTCCCAAGGGTAAAAAGAAAGTAAAACTAAACTGAAAGAATTTTATAAGCAAAATTTAGGCAGGAAATAGAAAGTCAGTTCAATTCAGTTTAAGAATTATATACACATATAGATATATTATGCTTAAAGACTTTAGCATTTCTTCCATTATCATTTGACCTTTAAATTCTTAAATATCCTTATATATGAAGCAATATAATTTCTGCTCTCTCTGAGTAGAGTTTTGACTATAAATCAGAGATCAGAATATTTATTTTGGCAGTGGAAAAAAAGTAAAATAATCTTTCTTAAACCCAGTAATGCAGGATAATAAAGCCATTCAAACAAAGCAATTGTCTAGCTGCTATGACATTATATTAACTTTTTTACCAAGCAGCATTCATGAATTGTTTTGTTGTTATTGTTGTCATTTCAATCATGTCTTATTCTCTGTGACCCCATTTGGGGTTTTCTTGGCCAAGATCTTGGAGTAGAAGTCATTTCCCTCTCTAGCTGATTCTACAAGTGAGGAAACTGAGGCAAACTGGGTTAAGTGACTTGCTCAAGGTCATATAGTATGAATTCTTTTATTTTTTTCCAAAAATGGGAATGTTTTTATACTTAGGCCAGATCTAAGATAATGTTTTAGTCTTAGAAAATAGTTTTGGGATCCAGAAATATTTAAAGCACTTATGGCAATTAAAGTTATCATGAATAGGAAAAAAGTTGAATCAGGTGAAATGAAATATAGAAAATGATGCAACAAATGATTTTTTTTTTTTTTTTTGCCTCTTCCCTAGAACCTCAATGCCCCAAGACTATTCAAGTCCTGACTTTGCATTAGGAATGTCCATTCTGACCATGATAGATCAGAATGTTTACCAGTGAAAAGATTATTGTGTCTTTCCATTACTTTTGTCCTATTACTGCTTAAGTTATGGTTCTTTATCTTCCAAATTTAGGTAAAATTCAATGGACTTGTAGTGAAGTTTTAAAACCCATTTTTCCTGTTAATCACTTATCCATTCTTATCTCAAGAACTTTGATTGACCTTGAAGAAATGCATGCGAACACAAGGAAATGATCCTAATATACTCCGTCAAACTAACCTTCAAGGATGTCTGGTATTTTTGTGTCACACTTGTGCTTTCAGGAGGTAATTATTACTAGCCCCTATCACCATACTTCCAACCAATTATATTGTTCCTTACATCTCAACCAGATGATGTCCTCACGTTGTCCTCAATCATATGATATAGTCTACCCTGTTCTATTCTTTGTTCTGTATTTTCCCAAACCTACAAAAGGAGAACTATCCTTTGCTTGGGGTCTTTGGTATAAATGGAGGTTATATACTGACCCATTTATTGACAGGCAGCAGGTACCTGCTAATAAATGTTATCTTACTCAAAGAATTGTCTTCATTTACCTTTTTGTTAAATTTCACTTGCAACACCAGGCTTTATTTCTTTTCTTTGTTTTCCATAAGAAAGTCAAGTTTTAATTCTATCTTGGCCATTGGTTTATATGATCTTAAGCAGTAATTTTGTTTCTCTATGCCCTGAGACAATCTGCCAAAGGTTCTGATTTTAGAAATAGTCAGGTCATGTCTAAATGGGCTGATAATGGAAACATTTTTAGAACAGATGCAACCACTTCATTTCTCTAGATCTACAAAAGAGAGGGTTGGATTAGAGATGATTAATAATGTTCCTTTTTAATTGGGAGGGACTTTGAATGTCTGACAATTATAAATACAGATTTTAAAATGTAAAAAACAATGTTGGGAGGAGCTTCTCTCCAAAATACAATGTATCCATTAGTTTTTACTACTTTCTACAGTAACAAATCAGGACTCCTTGTGTTACTTTACCATGATTTTAAGGAGGATGGTGAAAGGAAGACATATTCTGAAATGTGCAGTATTAAATATAAAACATTATACACACAAAAAAACCCCTAAAATTTAAAACTAAGCAGCCCATTCTCAGATGCCAGAAAATTGCTCAGCTATTTTCCCTTACCAAAGGGAAAGAGTAGTATATTCCTACTGAAATCTACAGTGAGTTGATCAAGTTCCATTAGCAATGGCTGGAGGGTAGGGTGGGACAGGGAAAGGGAAGGTGGCATCTATAATTTGTTCCATGTTTAGAGCAAAGTAATTTGGAAGTCAGGCATGAAAATTAATTATTCAGGTGCAAGTGATTTTTGTACTACCTTCTTTAAACTTTTGAAATCAGTATGGTCTAAAAGGAAAACGATCATAATAATAAAGTTACATTCTTCACAGAAATGTTTCTTGGACTCAAGTGAACCAACTTTTATTTGCAGGTAATGAGACTTACATTGCAGATTCTCATTTTCTATCTGTGCTTTTTGAATAGCATCCACTATTTGAGAAAGATAATCTTGGTAATGATGTTGGAAATTTCTCATGAGTAGATAAGAAAAAGACTGAAAATCCTTTAGTTCTTGTTTAAATTTCTATAAATGAGAAAAACACATTCCTAACAATTAATACCATTGCTACTGTTAACCACACTTTTAAAGAAAAATTTTATCTGTGCTTTTTTTTATACTACAGACAATTTCTTGATAAACAATTTCCTACCTTTCAATAGAAGACACCCCCTCAACTAAAATTATTTAAAGTGCTATGTCTTAGAACATCAAATAGCAAATAACAGTAGAAAGAAGTTAACATATGGTATTCTTCTGCTGCTACATTGACTTCCTCATGAATTTGGCAACACTTCCAAACCTCTCTGTCAACTTGTCATTAAATGGGGGAAGAAATTCTTATCATTTGCCCAGTCACTTTTTAGAGGCATTTATGATGGATGAATGAGGAAAAAAATGGAATTTTAATAAAGTTAAAACTATTTGCCATGGACTCAAACATAGTAAAAATTTAAGTACAATATTTTTTTTTCAGTATCCTGACAAATCTCTTAAGGACAAAGCAAACTCCATTCATTATATCTTAACCTTCAGTTCTTGAGATTTGTTTTTAGCAAAACAAATCCTTCTCTATACAAAAACAACATTTTTCTCTATACATAGAGAAGATAAGTAAATAGAATGAAAGAGAATGCATTGTTATTCAATGGTACAGATTAATGATGGTCCTTGATCACATAAATCTAGTAAAATAGTACAATCATTTTATCTTTCTTATTCTTTAATCTATAACATGGAAATCATAAGCTTAAAAGATCAGATTACATGATCTTACATAGGGAAAAGGCAAAAAATGAAAAGTATGTTATAAATGCAAATTTTTGTGTTAAATTGAATGAGTACTTTAAAATTACCTCAATTTTTTGGTCTACAAGAAAATCCCATTATGGTCATTAAAAAGAATTTAATTACTTTTATTATTTATTTTAGAATGTATTCTAGATATTTCTCATATATAGAATAATTTGGGATTTTTATTATTTAAATTATATTTAAATACTATATATACTGCACTAGGTTTTACCTAGAATTTAGACTAAATCTTTATTGTTCTAGAGGATTTATATCCAAGACAGCCAACAATATTACAATTAAGGTAACTCATAGACAAAATCATAAAGGAAATATAGACATGTCTACAAGAAACTGATTAATATAATAATCATGTGTAATAACTTTATGTGGTTAGAGAGGACTTAACTCTAGAGACCAAAAAGGCTTCAGTCAAGAATTAGAGGTAATATTTTAGGAGCATTTTGAATAATGATAGAAACATGTTAGTGTACTAGAATGGTCTACCATTTCAGTTATATGACAGTTTGGAAGGAAGTATAAAAGGAGAAATGAGAGGTAAGGGATAACATAAAAGGTGATACATTGTAGAACAGTGGTTCTCAAAGTGTGGTCTATAAACCCCCTGGGAGTTCCTATATATAGTCAGAACTTTTTTCATAATAATCCAATTGCATTATTTGCCTATTAAAATATTCTTTCCTTTTCAAACTGGATTTTCTTCATATGCTTCAATTAAATCAACTTATCACAATGGATTGAATGCAGAAGCAGATATACAAATCCAGCTGTCTTCTATTAAGCTGGGCATTAAAGAGATGTTCAAAAATATGTAAAACAATGCCACTGTTCTTTTTTTTTTTATTTTGAAAGTTGTTATTTTTATGAAAATGTTCTTTATGTTAAAATGGGTTATAGATATTATTTGTAAATGAATGAATAAATATTTTAAATTATCAGTTTTAATTTCTAATATGGTAAACATTGATAGCTATACATCATACAAGCAAAAGTTCTTTGGGGTCCCCAATCACTTTCAGAGTTTACTGAGGTCCTCAATAATTTTTAAGGGTGTCAAGAAGTTCTAAGAACAAAACATTTGAGAAAAGCTACTGTAGGATAAATTAATTTGAGAAGAATAAAGGGTTTGGAATGGAGGTGGTCTAAAAAAGAAGAAAAAGAAAGCATGATTAAAAAAAAAAAAAAGATCTGTGAATCCTGAAGAAAGCTATACACTTAGAAATTATTAAGTGCCTTGAGAAAAACTTGGGAATTATTATGGAAGACACAGAATAACAATTTGATATAAAATATATTTATTATTCTAACACATGGCATTTTTACCATAATCAAAGCATCATCTATGGTGATGATTTTATTGACCAATATTCAGTAGATGTATAGAAAGCAAATATTTAAATTATGTACTTTGATAATTTTTCCTAATAATACTGATGTATTTTGCTGACCTAATTACATTTTTACCTGGTCTTCCTTATCAAAAAAAAAAAAAGATGATTATGGTTACAATATATCTAAGACATAGACATATTATGGAAACTGACCCATAATCTATCCAGGATTCTTGACTTATGATTCCTATGATCCAATTAGTTCTGACTAAATATCTGATCATAAATATATCTTGTTCTTTCTGTTCTGTATTTGAACTGTTGTACAAATAGTTATAGGCAGACCAATTTGATTTATTTCAAAGACTTTACCTTAAAAATATTAAAGAATATTTTTAATACACTAAAGTACTTGATAAAAAAGTAAAGACACTGTTTTCATCCAACTAACTTATAACCTTATTAAGCATGTCAGCTCACTAATCACATTTACAGATGGTGTTTTTGTGGTTGTAACAATAACTACATTTTGAAGTTTTGACGCTGGACACATTGTTTGGCTATAATGAAAAAGCAAAACAATACCTTGAACTGCAGGTTTAAAAATAACATCACAATTTTATTTGGAGAATAGCCAGCAAAACAATATGGAAACCTAATTTTTCTTCTAATACTATCCCAGAATCTGTCAGTACTTTAAAGGAAAACTTTCCTGTGTAATGACATACTGTCCCAGCCTTGGTTTTAATAAAACATATAAATGCAACCATTTTTCTAGCATTTAATTAAAAAAAAAAAAAGACAGATTTGACATTAGCAGAGAAAATTAAATTATTAACCCTTTAGAGGGAGCATATCACCAGAATTGGCTGCTAAAACTATTTATTCTGATTCATGAATGCCTTTACCATTTTTCTTTTTAATTCAGAAGCATCCTAGATATGGGTCACTTCACAAGTTTTTGCTCTTTATTCTGTAAGTGCTGGGAAAACAGGGACTAAAAGAGGAGACTGCCTTCAATGGGGAGACATTTATAATTAAATTTGAGTAAGTTTTTTAGCTAGTATCAACCCTAGGCTTTAAAAATGAGGGTGGTATTTAACACGCATAAATCAGATTCATTTTGCTTTGCTGTCATGGTGACAAGTCTCTCCTAGATTCATATTATATAGCTTACTTTTCATCTCCTAAAACCTGTTATATACTTCACCTTTTGCCTCCTCGATGCAACTTAGGACTCCAGCCTCTGACATTAGGTCCCCTCCTACTGCCCACTCTCCTCAGAGTGTACAAATTATCTGTGCTCCTACACTTAAAAGAGCCTGACTTACCTGGTTATTCACTGGACCCTTGAAAGTGAAAGTCTATTTAAAAAGAATAAATTCCCTATGACTCACAGATTCTTACTTTTCCTATCCAAGTATTAAAAGAATCCCTAGCTGCCAAAGCAAAAATCATGCCTGTACCCCTGCCATCACTTTCCAGTCTTTTAAACTTATTCCCCTTAATCTTGTCTCTTCAACCATAAAAACCTATTTCTTTTTTTTATTTTAATTTTTCTTTTTTTTATTATAGCTTTTTATTGACAGAACATATACATGGCTAATTTTTCAACATTGACCCTTGCAGTCATTTCTGTTTTAGCTTTTCCCTTCCTTCCCTCCACCCTCTCTCCTAGATGTCAGGCAGTCTCATACATTTTAAACATGTTAACATATATCTTAAATATAATATATGTGAACATATTTATACAGTTCTCTTGTTGCACAAGAAAAATCTGATTTAGAAAGGTAAAAATAACCTAGGAAGAAAAACAAAAATGCAAGCAGTCCACTCTCATTTTCCAGTGTTCTTTCACTGGGTGTAGCTGGTTCTGTTCATCACTGATCAACTGGAACCGAATTGAATCCTCTCATTGCCAAAGATAGTCACTTCCATCAGAAGTATATAATGATCTCCTGGTTCTGCTTAGCATCAGTTCATTTAAGTCCCTCCAAGCCTCTCTGTAGTCATTCTACTGGTCATTTCAATAATATTCCATAACATTCATATGCCATAATTTGCTCAGCCATTTTCCAATTGATGGGCATCCATTTAACTTCCAGTTTCTAGTCACTACAAAAAGGGCTGCCATAAACATTTTGGCACATACAGGTCCCTTTCTCTTCTTTAATATCTCTTTGGGGTATAAGCCCAGTAGTAACACTGCTGGATCAAAAGGTATGCATAGTTTGATAACTTTTCCAGCATAGTTCCAAATTGTTCTTCAGAATGGTTGGATCCGTTCACAACTCCACCAACAATGTATCAGTGTCCCAGTTTTCCTGCATCCCCTCCAATATTTGTCTAACCCAGTTTGATCTTATCTTGGTGTATGTACGGTGTTACGTGTGGGTCCATGCCTAGTTTCTGCTATACTAATTTCCATTTTTCCCAGCAGTTTTTGTCAAATAATGAATTCTTATCACAAAAGTTGGGTTCTTGGGTTTGTCAAACACTAGATTGCTATAGTTATTGACTATTTTGTCCTGTGAACCTAACCTATTCCACTCATCAACTAGTCTATTTCTTAGTCAATACCAAATGTTTTTGGTGACTGTGGCTTTATAATATAATTTTAGATCAAGTACAGCTAGGCCATCTTCATTTGATTTTTTTTTTCATTAGTTCCCTTGAAATTCTTGACCTTTTGTTTTTCCAGATGAATTTTATTGTTATTTTTTTCCTAGGTCATTAAAATAGTTTCTTGGGAGTCTGATTGATATAGTACTAAATAAATAATTAGTTTAGGTAGTATTGTCATCTTTATTATATTCACTCAGCCTATCCAAGAGCACTTAATGTTTTTCCATTTGTTTAGATCTGATTTTATTTGTGTTGAAAGTCTTTTGTAGTTTTGCTCATATAGTTCCTGACTTTCCTTTGGCAGATAGATTCCCAAATATTTTATACTATTGACTTATTTTAAATGGAATTTCTCTGTGTATCTCCTGCTGTTGGATTTTGTTAGTGATGTATAAAAATACTGAGGATTTATGTGGATTCATTGTGTATCCTGGAATTTTGCTAAAATTATGGATTATTTCTAATAGCTTTTTAGTAGAATTTCTGGGGTTCTGCGTATACTATCATATCATCTGCAAAGAGTGATAATTTGGTTTCCTCATTACCTATTCTAATTCCTTTAATCTTTTTTTCATCTCTTATTGCTGAAGCTAGTATTTCTAATACAATATTAAATAGTAAAGGTGATAGTGGGTAACCTTGTTTCACTCCTGATTTTATTGGGAATGGTTCCAGTTTATCACCATTACATATGATGCTTACTGATGGTTTTAAATAGATGCTGCTGACTATTTTAAGGAAAAGTCTATTTATTCTTATACTCTCTAGGTTCTTAATAGGAATGGGTGTTGGATTTTATCAAATGCTTTGTCTGCATCAATTGAAATGATCATATGGTTTTTGTTAACTTGGTTACTGATATAGTCAAATATGTTCATAGTTTTTCTAATATTAAACCAGCCCTGTATTCCTAGTATAAATCCTACTTGGTCATGGTGTATTATCCTGAAGATGATTTTCTGTAATATTTTTGCTACTATTTTATTTAAGATTTTTGCATCAATGCTCATTAGGGAGCTTGGTCTATAATTTTCTTTCTCTGTTTTCATCCTACTTGGTTTAGGTATCAGTAACATGTCTGTGTCATAAAAGGAATTTCATAGGACTCCTTCAATCCCTACTTTTTAAAATAGTTTATATAGCATTGGAGTTAATTGTTCTTTAAATGTTTGGTAGAATTTACATGTAAATCCATCTGGTCCTGGAGATTTTTTCTTAGGGAGTTGATTAATAGCTTGTTCTTCCTCTGTTAATCTGGGCAAGCTATATTTTTGAAAGTATTCATCCATTTCATTTAAATTGTCAAATTTGTTGGCATAAAGTTGGGCAAAGTAACTCCTAATTATGGCTCTAATTTCCTCTTCATTAGTGCAAAGTTTTCCCTTTTCATTTTTAAGACTAACAATTTGATTTTTCCTCTTTCCTTTTTCTAATCAGATTTACCAAGGTTTTATCTATTTTGTTAGTTTTAAAAACCTATTTTTATTGTACCTTCTAGACTCCACATGTTACTGTTATCAAACTGCTCTTTATGTCACACATTTTCCTCTTGTGCCCACATCTATATTCTGGCATTCATTGAAACCTGGTTCTCCTCAGTTCCCTGCTTATACTTTTTTGTACTTTCCTTAATGGCCCCTCAACACTGATCTTGAAGGGACAGTCAGCATATTCTTTGTTTCCCTCTAATTTCAAGACCCTCTCTCTCTCAACCATCAGCCTCTCCTTTGAAATTCATTCTAGCCACATATATCGTCCAATCCAGAACATGGTGGCAATTATTTATCAGATAAGGTCATCTTCCTTCATTTTTGAAGGAGTTCTGTACATGGCTTAGTCTTCTTTTCCTTCCCAATTCTTGCTCTTACTCTTTATTAATACTACTACTCTCATACTTTTCTTTGAAGCCTTGCAAACACTGACCTCCCTCTGGCAATGCATTTATCAACCTCATTATCAATGTGTACATTTCTGGAAAGTATACTGCTAAGGTAAGTGAACTTATCCACAGTATTCAAAACTTTTGCATTTGCTGTAACCAATGGTTTCACATATGGATGGTGTGGTGCTGGTTGATGGAGTATCTGTGGTTTGTGTGTGTGTGTGTGTGTGTGTGTGTTAATTTTTAACCCCAAATTAGCACAAGCAGCAGAGAATCAATCCATACCTTGTTGCACCTCAGCTTCAGAGGCTGTATTGAATACAAAATCATCTACAAACAAAAAAATCATACACTAACACTCCCTACACTTTAGTTTTGGCTTGTAGCCTTTTTAAGTTGAAGAATTTACCATCAGTGCAGTAGCTGACTTTGATGCCATGTTTGTTCTCCTTGAAAGCATTTGACCACATGGCTATAAACCTCATACTAAAAAGCATGGGAGCAAGCACACAGTCTTGTTTTATTCTATTGGTGGATGGGAAAACTCAAGAGCATTGTCCATTGTCCAGAATCTGGACAAGAATGCCATATATTGATGTATTATATTACAAAGCTGTTGTGCTAACCTCATTGTTGTATGTCTGAAACCTGGATAATCTACCAGCGTCATGCCAGGAAATTGAATCACTTCCATTTGAATTGTCTTAGAAAAATTCTGAAGATCACCTGGCAAAATAAGATACCAAACACTGAGGACCTTTCTTGAACTAAACTGCCAAGCATTCAAACTCTACTGGAGAGAACACAACTCCATTGAATTGGTCACATTGTTTGAATTCCAAACATTTGCCAAAAAGACTATTTTATGGACAACTCACACAAGGCAAGACTCACAGAAAAAGTGATACAAGGATACTTTCAAGGTCTCTCTCTTAAGAACTTTAGAAATGATTGCAAGACATGGGAGACATTGGCACAGGACAGATCAGTATGGTGTGCCATTATCAGAAAAGGTACTATGCTCTATGAGCAAAGCAGAATTGAAGTAGCTCAAGAAACATGAGGTGCGCAAAGTTAGAGAATCCACCCCAAATGTTCATAGGGATCTATTTGTGTCCAACCTGTGGTAGAACATTCTAAGCTCATATTGGTCTGATCAGTCACACTCAGACACACTAATATGACTCTAATATAGTAATACTATTTTAGTCTTCTTTGAGAATGAAGGAAAACAACCAACAATCTAATACTAGGAGATAACATTTGACCTTCCCTCAAATATGCTGGATTTCCAATGTTTCATACTACTTAACCTCAGCTCCAGAGAAGGATGGTTACATTCTTGATCTCACCATCACTCACAAATGTACTTTCATAGTGAATAATTCTCAAATTTCTTTATCATATTATAGCCCCATATTGCTCCATATACCTCATTCCTCTTAAATCTACATTATTTATTACTACCAGTTTCTCCACCCCTAAATACTCTCCTAGGCTATATTCATTGTTTTGACTTCATGTTCTTCTCTTCCCAATATCACCTGAACTTAGTCAATTTAATATTATACCATCTTCTTATTTTTGAATCCTTGTCCCCTTTTCCTACTACTATTCATGCTTCAATAAAGCCCAATGCTAGATTGCTGTCACCATCCCAGAGTGACAATATTATATAAAGGAGAAAGTAGTGTTTTCCTTTTCTCTAAATTGAGGGATCCAGAGATGATTACTTCTAATGTCCCTTCTGGCTTTAAATCTATGTTATATGATCTTCCCCTTCTACACAATGATCCCCTTCTAGTCTAAGATCTTCCTACTCAAATATTACTGAATGAAATTAGAAAAATTTACACAATCATATTGACTGGAAATAGGACAAATTTATCTTATCTGAGCTATCAAAAATTTTGTGGCAGTAAAGCAATCTTTTTATTCCTCCCTAATTGATTTATTACATTCCCAACAACAGCTATTCTAAATATTTCCTTGTCTTCTCAAATGTCCTACATTCTCCACTTCTTCACAAATAGTGCCTCAAATTAATTGTGATAATCTAAAACAGTCTTTGTGAGCTTTTTCATTCTCCCCCTACTATATATTAAAAAATTACCCAAACCCCTTAACATCATCCACCATTATCTCTTTCTTTCCTTAGGTCAATTTCTCAACATGTTGTCTAATTCCATCTCCTTCTTCTGGCAAAGTGTCTTCATTATCATCTCCCCCTTACTGGTCTATTCCTTCATGAAAATAAACACATTTAGGTCTTCCTCACCCTTAAAAAACACTCACTTTACTACATTCATCTTCTTAAGGTATTTTTCAATATCTCTGTTCCATTTTGCCATCAAGCTTTTAGAAAAAATTGTCTGTACTCATTACCTCTATTTTTTTCTTCTTCTTTCATTCACTTCTTAATCCTTTGCAGTCTGGAATTCAGTTCTCTATGTATTTTAGAAATAAGTTTATCAGATACACTGGCATTGCTCAAACCTGACAAATTGCTCAAAATTGCAAATTCTCCTTCCAAAGTTCCAGTGATCTCTTAATCACATCTCATGGCTTTTCTCAATATAAATTCTTCTATACCTTTTTATATTATTTGACAGTAGTGACACTCTTTCCCTCTCCATCCCTCCTCCATATTTTTTCTATATGGTTTTTATGACACCACTCTCTCTGGGTTCCTCTATTTGTCTGAGTGGTCCTTCTCAGTGTCCTTTAGCTTGATTATCATGCATAATGTACTTCCTAACTATTGGTATATCTCAAGGCTCTATCTTGAACACTCTTCTCTATATATTTTCTCTCTTAGTGCTATCATTAGCTTCCAATGACTATATATATATATATATATATATATATATATATATACATACATACATATATATATATTTACAAATCTGTATATATTTGGCTTTAATGTCTCTCCTAAGTTCCAATCCCTCCTCACAACTGCCTATAGAATGTTTCAAAGCCTCTCTTGTAGGCATCTCAGATTCATGATGTCTGAAAGTGAAATTTTTTCCTCTTCCTCCCAAACCTTCCTGTTATCTAAATTTCTTCTTTTTGTTGAAGGAACCAGTTACCCAGATTCATAAATTTTATATCATTCTCAATTCCTTACTCCCACATACCCAATCAGTTGCCAAATCTTATCAATTTTACATCCACAACATCTCTCACATCTGTCCCCTTCCCTCTAATCTCAAAGTTAGCTACTCATCAGAACTTTTAATTGACCTCCCTGCCTCAAGTCTCTCCTTTTCCCACATAACTGCTATTAGGATATTTTTGAAGTACAAGTCTAATTATGTTACTTTCCTGTTCAGAAAAATATAGCAGTTTCCTGTTACTTCTGTGATAAAATAAAAAATCTTCTGTTGAGCACTTAAAGCTCTTGAAAACCTGATTCTAACTTTACCTTTCCTCTTAGTACACTAACATATTCTTTGGTCTAATCAGACTGACCTAACTGTTCCTCACGTGTGGCATGCCACCTGCTATTTTTATGCCTTTGTATAGACTACTGCCATTTCAGGTGAGCCTTAAAAGAAACTGGGTTATTCCAAGAGACTGAAGTGAGGAGAGAGTGAATTCCAGGCATGGTAAATAGTATTTTATTTTCCAAATATACAAAAAGATAGTTTCCAACATTCATTTTTGTAAGATTCTATATTCCAAATTTTTCTTTCCCTTACTTCCCCTCTCCCCAAGACAGCAGTCTGATATAAATTAAATTTTTACAATTCTTTTAAACATATTTTCATATTTGTCATGTTGTACAAGAAATATCAGACCAAAAGGGGAAAAAAAAATCATGAAAAAGAAAAGCAAGCAAACAAACAAAAGATGAAAATAGAATACTTCTATCCACAGTCAGTCTCCATGGTTCTCCCTCTGGATGTGAATGGCATCTTCCATCCCAAGTCTATTGGTATTGTCTTGAATCACTGCATTGCTAAGAAGATCTAAGTCTATTATAAATGATCATCACATAATCTTGCGGTTACTGCATACAATGTTCTCCTGGTTCTACTCACTCACTCAGCATCAATTCATGTAAATTTTCTCAGGCTTTTCTGAAACGAGCCAGTTCATCATTTCTTATAAAACAATAATATTCAATAACATTCATATACCATAACTTATTCAACCATTCCCCAATTAATGGGCATCCATTCAATTTCTTAACACTTCAAAAAGAGCTGTTACAAACATTTTTGCACATGTAATTTTATGATTTTCTTGAGATATAGATCCAGTAATGCCACTGCCAGATCAAAGGCTATGCACAGTTTTATAGCCTTTTGGGCTTAGTTCCAAACTCAAGCAACAAATACTATGAGATCTTTCTTGATTCCCTCCAGTCCTTTCTCCACAAACTACCTCATATTTGTCCATACTTAAATTTGTAAGTGTTGTCTCTCCAAATATGATTTCTGTATATATATATATTTGTATATGTATAGAGATACATTTGTATGTCCATGCATATATATATATATATATATATATATATACACACATACACACACATTGTTGACATAGATTATTTACATATAAAATCTATTATATAAACAGCACTTTTGCCTTGTGACTAAGCTTTCTTACCTGTACTATCTGGTAGATCTGGGTTAGGTTTGAGTATGTATTTCTTCTCAAGTGTTGTTCTTCATTATAAAGAGAGCAGAATTGCATAGTCTTACTATTGCTTCTCTCAATGATTCCATGGCACTTTTAAGGAAAAAAAAAAAACACCTTATTTTAACATTTTAAAAAATGATGCCTTTAGGAAGAACGGTTCACCACAATACCTGGAGGTAATGATGGGGGATATTCTATCAAAAAAAAAAAAAAATTTGAAAATGTTTATGGAGCAAAGAGGAAGAAAAATAATTATTAAATTTATTTCTTTACATCTATTTCATTTGCTAAAGGAAATACATGTTAAAACAAACACAGTTTATGGCAATGACATGTTACATGGACTTTTGGTAGGAAGCTTTAGCAGAATAACTCAAGTCTTTTTTCACTACTGAATCACGCTTCTATGGTAAACTTGTCATGTGTTTCTCAGATTCCTCACCTATTTTTTTCTTTCTTTCTAACTCTCTACTATGGACTGTAGACAACACTATTGCTTTTGCCTTTGTTAATCTTTGTTGTTCTTCATCAAGTTTCTCTCTATGATTTCTTCATAATTACGTAGGACTATACTTTTTAAATTTATGTTACCCTGACCCTTCCTCACACCTTTTACAAATCATATTTCTTTTGAGTGATATATGCTTTCAGAGCCATATTTCAGAGGAGGTGCAGTGAATAGGCGACAGACCTACAGACAGAAGATTTAAATTCAAATATGATCTCAGAAATCTATACACTATATAATCTTCAACAAGTTATATAATATGTCTGCCTTAATTTCAACTGTAAAATGGGGATTATATTTAGGGATGGATTAGGTTCCCATCCCAGGATTATTGTGAAAATCAAATGAGATAATTTTTGTACAGCATTTACCACAATTCTTGGTACATACAAGGCACATAATTGTTCTTCCCATATTTTACCAATGAGCTCTATGGGCAAGTATTAATATTTGTAATGGCTTCTTATATCCACTTTATTTTTCACTATAGATGACTAAGGTGTTTTTTTTTTTTTTTTTTTCTGAGACAATTGGGGTAAAGTGACTTGCTTAGACTCACACAGGTAGGCTATGTTAAGTGTCTAAGGCCAGATTTGAAGTCCTTCTGACTTCAGAGCTGGTTCTCTAACCATTCTGCCACCTAGCTGCCCCAGAGTAAGGTATTTTTTGAAAGCCCACAAATTTCATTGAAAGGGCCTTGTATGGTTCCAAACTTCAAGTTAACCAGATATTAGCTCATTAAAACATTTTTATAACCTAACAATGTCAGTACAAACTAAACTTACTGATTATTTATATTTAAATTGACTTCAACACCTAAAGTAATACAACATGATTTTAGTTACCACCTCTGAGTTCCCAACCAAATTCTTTATCCATTCATTTTCATTTACTTATCTTCAAAGGCTTATAATTATTGCATATATTCGAGACTTCTAGATCTGCTTTTTTTCATTTTGCTTTATTTGAAATGATCATTTTTGTAATCTTCATTCCATTCTGCTATTCTACTTATTTAGCCAAGCATTTAGATTGTTTCCAGCTTTTTTTTTTTTTTTTTTTTACAATTATATATAAAGTTGCCATGGAAATTTTTGAGTAGATAAACTTTTTCTTTTTTATTTAGGAAAACATTTTCAAAGGATATTTTCATTAAGGGATTATTGGGCTATGAACAATATTGCTTATAAACTTTTGTTTCTTATTGCTAGATTGCTTATTGTGGAGTCCAAAAATATCCAATTTATAAGAAAAACTACTGAGACAGAGCCCCAAACAATTAATCATTTTCCTCATGGTCTGAGATGTCCACTGGTCCCTAGTATCTTTTATAGGGCTTGATACTTATCCACTCTAAAGAGGCAAAATAAAATACAACGTTTCATTGGTTGACAGACCTTGCTTTTGATCTTCCAGGAGGGCCAGAAATAATGCATCAGCAAGGTGGTAATAGGACAAAGAAAGTAAAGGTTATCTCATCTTACTAAGTAGTCTTCAGATGATTTTCTCTGTATGTTGGCAAAAGGATACTCCGGAGGTACAAAAATAAGTAGGGGACTTTCCATATAACATCAAGATATCTCACCCATTTTGCATATGGTCACCAGCATTCTTATGATTAAGCAAGTGAACTTTATAATGAGTAAAAATAAAAAGTGGTGAACAGTGAATTTTATAGGTTCAAAGATAGAGGCCTAATGTGAGAAATAAGATCTCTAAGGAAGTAACTTTTCTTGAATAATTCTAAATTGATATTCAAATTGTTGGATCCTTCCAAGTTGCACCAATAGTACATTAGTGTGCCTATACTTACATTTTCATCTGCTGCAATAATGACAACAAGCATCTTTTTTTTATAGCTCTATAAATTTTTTTTGAAGTTTATCTTTTAAAAATAAAATTTGACATCTTTTGTCTTTACAACAATTATATTATCTGTAATAATTGTATGAATTCAACAGTTATACCAGTGGTATATACTGTATCATAAAACCTCTAATACTGAACATTCCTGTCTATTGTCAACTTCATCAATTTGTTTGGTGTGAGGTGAAAACAGAGTTATTTTGATTTTCATTACTTTTCTTGTTAATAATTTGGAGCAATTTTATATAGTTGTTAATAACCCATATTTTCTCTATTATAAGTTATTTTCTGAAGATTTTTTGCAGCAGATAATTATCAGCAAAGTGACAAAATTCAGAGTTCAAAATATCACCATGGTCATCTGGTCATAGCTGAAAAAGAATTTCTACTACAACAATTATAAATGGACAGCTACCCTCTGTCTGAAGTCCTCCAGTGAGGAAGAACCTGTCACCTTCTCCAGGCAGCCCATTCCAAATTTGCACAGCTCTAATTCTTAGAAAACTTCCCCTCCTCCCCGTTCCCCCAAGCCTTATTCTGTTTTGTTTTTTCTTGGAGGCAACTGGAGTTAAGTCAGTTGCCCAGCACAGAAGCATCTGAGTTAGAATGTGTTCTCAGGTCCACCTGATTCTAGGACCAGTCCTCTATCCATCTAGCTGCCCCCCAAACTTCTTTTTTAGCATCAAGATTAAAGTTTCTTCTTTGCAACTTTCACTCATTGTTTCTAGTTCTTTCTTTCTTCTTGGATCAAGCAAAATAACTCTCATATACTTTCCAAATGACAGCCCTCTGAATACTTGAAGATGGCTATAGTGCTTCCCTGGAGAATTCTCTTTTCCAAGCTAAATTTTTCCAGCTCTAATCTCCATATGTCAAGCCCATTCACCATTATGATTGCTCTCCTTTGCATTCAATTTAACCATATCTTTCCTAAATTCTGGCACTCTGAACTGAACAAATACTGCAAACATGGTATGATTTGGACAAAGTATAGCAAGAGCATGACAAAATTCATAAAACTTTGCCTTTATCAGTGTAATCCCAAAATTTCATTAGCATTTTGGGAGGATGCTGGCATATCATAGTTTGTTCATATCAAGGTTAGAGTTCAATAAACTCTCAGATCTTTTCCCAGAAAAAGGTTTGCTACCAAACTGAAAAAAGTCATTCTAGTATTGAATGAGAGGTATAAAGAATAAAGCTTGCCACTCAGTTGATTATTGAGTATTAATGTTATTTTTTAACTTCGTGGACACTTTGAATTCAGCTGGTCTTTAAGGTTTTGTCAAACAAAATGTCAACCTCACATGATTTCAGAGGAACCCAAAGATGATGGCCTCAAGATGCAATATAAGCCATAGATCTTAAGATACAACAGTGTAGAAAATTTTTTTCTTGATTCCCTCCCTCCCCTTCCCTCTCATTCTCTCTTCTTCCCTTCCTCCCTTTGTCTTTGTCTCTGTCCCCTTTCCTCCTAACTTCCCTCTCTCCCCCCTCTCCTTCCCTTCCTCCTTCTCTCATCTTTTCTTTCTCTCCCTTTAAAAGTGTTTTCAAAAGGTTTAAAGTATTTTCTTTCTTTTTTTAAAAAAAATTCAAATGGGAACATGATGGAGAGATGGTAGAAGGAGAGATAATGGTAAAGCAGTCCCCCAAAAGGAAAATAATTGAAGCATTTTTTCTTTTTAAATGGACAGAAGATAACAGATGGAAGACCAGGATTAAAATACAAGTATATCAGCCTTGGAAGTTACATATTGAATTTATTAAATATTTAAAAAGAAAAGCAAATGGTATCTTTGGGTAATAGATATTTATGTTTTCACACAAAATCCTTTTTGTTGTTGTTGTTATTTTACTTGGTATCTTTTCCTAATGTAATTTTATTTGGTGTTAAGTTTAGAATTAAAAAAAAATCCCACACATGTGATAAGCTCATACATGATTCCATGATACATGTGATAAAAGACATAATTTTTTCAACAGCTGAATTTTAAGATTAAAGGAAATGTTGAACCAGATGTTCACTCTGCTCACTAAAAGTAGTGACTAGTGTCATTAACAGAAAATTTCTAAGGATATTCTGATAGTCAAGTTATGTTATACATGACTTTCTAAGAAAGGGGAGGAAACCTTCCCTATTAGAAAAGGTTAGAGAGGAAAGGGAAATGAAGACATAATTTCCAATGGCCTACTGTTGGAATTTCCTAGAGAAAAATGCATCTATAAAAGGAAATATGCTTACCATTTTAATCACTCCAATAAAGGTGGCCAGAAAAGAAAATAGCTGCAGAAAGCCTTTTCCAGAATTCTGCAGGACAGCTGGACCTCCATGTATTGTTTTTGTTTTTGTTTTTTTTCAGAGAGAGTTATGGCAACATTTGCCATACTTGAAAGAAAAAAAAATATTTTCCATTCTTGATAGCAGTACCATGTAAATGGCAGTCTCTTAATGAATAGCAGCCTGAATTTTGTTTATTCTGGCTCAACAATCCACTGATATGTTTCTTATCCTTTCCTGTGTTCCCAAACATAATTTCATTTGCTATTAAATTTACTTCACACATTATTTATATACAATACACGATGAATTGATATGATTTGCAAGTTTAATTAAGATGGGAAGCCCCACTAGACAAGAAGTCTTATCCCAGATCTTTCTTTCTATGACCACAAGTAAATTGTCTGACTTCTTTCCTGATTCCCCGTCTGTCAAAAAGGATTAGGGATGATGTTTATCTCAAACAGATGTGATGAGAAGTGAAATAATACATGAAGTCCTTAGAAGGAACAGGTTTCAGAATTCAAGGCATCCTTTTCATTGTATCAGAACAACAGCAAATAGGCAGGGCAATAATGGCACTTGTAGGGACAAGAATGAAAATAAACCAGAAAGTGATTTTATCTAATTCAATTCATTTACTTTGAAGGTCATCCTAAAGCCATAGATTTAATTTCAGTTGACACCTTGAAGGTAGCAAAAGTAATCTGATATTTGAGAAATGAATGCTATCAAAATGAGCAGAGAAGGAAGTAGAGGAAGAATTCTGAAACCTTTCCTACCATTACAGAATGTTCTTTCAATGCTCACTTCAAAAGCTAAGTAACAGATTAGATATTGGTAGAGGGCAATTTATATTTCTTTGAATCACTTGGTAAAAGGTAAGGAAGTTCTGTAGTTTCACTATCATTCACATCATTCATTCGAAAGCTGTCACCTTTTTCCTCCTTAAAAATAGAGGAATGAATATATTCTCCACTAGTGGAGAATTCTTTACTTTCCTTAAAATCATCATAAGTATTTTCTTTCTTTGCATTCTACCTATAGTTCCTTGAAAATGAAAGCAATTAAGATATTCTTACTGAATTCTAATCCCCAGTAAACACAGCAAATTTTGTTTATCTAACTACCACACTGATCTTCTACCCTTTTCAATAAAAAGGTTGTAGTTATATTAAGCTATGGAATATAGAAGTCACTGTTGTTATTTGTTCTTTATTTGCTTGTCATTAAGAATACCAGTTGCATATGGAGTGATGTCTTAACTTGTGTGTGAATTAGACTTAAGTGAGTTGCATAACGTTGTCAGCTTCATTCTCTCTTCCAGTGGCAAGCCAAAAGTCAAAAAAAACTGTCAATGGCCCAGGATGTAGTGAATGACCTTGGCATCCTCCATTTCTGATCAAGCCCTAAAGCACTCTACACCACCTGCATCGTTTGCTTTCATGACCATTGGAATGATTTGTTGTCATTTGCCCATTCTGCTAGGTGAAGTCTTGAGGTAGACATTTCCTTAGTTCATCTAAGGGTTTGAGATCTCAACTTGATTTAGCCCATCTGCTAAGAAAGTTTTCCTGGGTTGTGGCTGCTGTACATGCTATAACTTCTTGGAATGATAGGTGAGAATTTGGTTCTAGGTAGACACCAAAAAAGGGCTCAATGAACCCTACACTAGGAGTGCTATTCCTCCTAGAATACCCTCACCCAACTCCATGTAGTCACTGCAAATATACTAAAAGTAAAGGAGCAATTAAAAAGGGCCACTAAGATGATTGACTCTGATGAACAAGACTCTTTTCTTTTTTTCTTTTTCTTTTTTATATATATTTTTTAATTATAGCTTTTTATTGACAGAACATATCTATAGGTAATTTTTACAACATTGTCCCTTGCCCTCACTTCTGTTCCAACTTTTCCCTTCCCTCCCTCCCCTAGAAGGCAGTCAGTGTCATCCATGTTAAACATGTTAAAGTATATCTTAGACATAATATATGTGTGCATACAGTTCTTCTTTCTCTGCAGAAGTAATAACTATGGGCATAGAATATTGAATATACTGTTGGACTTAACTGATATATTGGCTAGATTTGCAGAATTGGATTCCCCCTCTTTTTTTATTCTTCTTAGGAGTATTGGTTCTCTAAGTGTGAAAGGATATAGGGACAGACTGAGAAATAAAGATGATGTAAAAACCAAAGTTAAAAAAATATAAAAGCACTGTACTAAATATATGTATACATATATGTATAATAATGTGTGTATATGTGTATATATAAAATATGATTACCTCAGCCAGTTTCAGATGAAGAACAGCATTTTCAGTTTCCAGTTCAACTATTCTTTCTTCTTTGGCCTAAAACCAAGGATCCAGAAAGGAAACATCACCAAGAGATCATTTACTTTGGTTATTTTAAAGGAACAGCAATTTCATTCAATGACACTCATTTTTGCTGTTGTACAGAACACAGAACATATGGAAGGGTTCAGATAAACTCCTTTAGATCACACTATATATAGCTCAGTGTCACCTACTAGATCTGAATCTCTGGTCTTATTTGGAATACTTTAGATAAGGGTTGACCGCAAAGGTTTCTGGGCTGGTTTGCTCCTGGCTGGGTCTTGTTTTGTGTGTGTCTGTGTGTGTGTGTGTCTGTGTGTGTGTGTGTGTGTGTCTGTATGTGTATTCTGCCTTTCCCTATATTCCATGATCTCTGGTTCTGGGTCTACCCTACTTAATATGACCATCTCCCACAATCCAAGTCTATTCAACTGCTGCTTTTTCTGTTAACTATGATGACTCTCAGTCCTGCTACTGTTTTAATAATAGACAAGGAACATAATCTCAAGGCTTTGCCTAGGAAAGGAGAACTGAAGCTAACAGCCATGGGATTGATGCTGGTAGAAGATGCAGTAGTGAGAAAGGACCTGACTGGAAGCCCAAATGCCACGCCCTAGTCTACAGAAAAAAAAAAAAAAATTATATATATATAACCAGAAGTAGGGAAGGAACATAGAGAACAGTTTATTTCAATCACAAATAATCTCAATATAAGATATTCTAATATACTTTTTAACTACTATGTAATGCCCATGACACAGATGATATTGTGAGTTTTATCCTTTGTATTTGTATCTCTAGAACCTCACACATTGGTGGCGCACAAAAAGGGCTTAATAAGTACCTGTAGATTGGTTGATTAACTTTTTTTTAACATCAGGGAAACATTGCTCTTACATTCATCATATTTTTTTCCTGGCATGAATCCAGATATGATGCATTTCACATTGACTACTTACCTCATAACTCATGAATGAAACAATGTTTGAAGGTTTTGTTCTCATTAAAAAAAAAAACATCTGAAAGGTGGTGTGGGGGTGGGGTAAGTGATGAGTTAGAGAGACTGGACAGAACATAAAGATAAACCAGAGAATTAGACAGGATTGCTTATAAAAATAAAGTTTATAATAAAAATACAAAAGAAAGTATAGGTGAAAAAAGAAATAATTATTCTTAGGTTGTTTTTGTAATTTAAAAATAATTCTAGAAATCAAAGCATTTTCATTATTATCCTGATTTAATTAAGTATTTAAAATAAAAATTTTTATATATTTTTTCTCTTTAAAAATGTTTTTTTTCTTTTTTTCCCTCTTTTTGGGAGAGGACTATTATTTTTCTTTTTATAACAGTAGGACTAAATGTTATTAAGGAAGGAACAGGGAATACAAGATGAAGAGAATGAGCTGTGAATAAATGAAATCAATGCTGAGCTATGCTATATACTAGAGGAACAATTTTTGTTTGTTTTTTTCTTCTTTAACTCTCCCTCCTCCTTCTCCTCCTTCTCTTCTTCCTCCTCCTCTCCCTCTCTCCCTCTGCCTCTCCCTTTCCCTCTTCCTCCTCTCTCTCTCTCTCTCTCTCTCTCTTTCTCTCTCTCTCTCTCTCTCTCTCTCTCCCCCCTTTCTCTTTCCCTCTCTCTCTTTCTATCCCCTCTAGTGCAAAGATCATTATCCTTTGGTAGAGAGAAAATAGAAACACAATCTTTAAAAAATGATGAGTCCTTTCTTTCTACATCTATTATCATTATCTTTTCTGTCCCAGAAACAATGCTCTTTATTGATCTTCCTATTTTATTCACATTGGAACAAATAATCCCTTTTTGTTATCTTTAGGTTTTCTCACCAACCTCAGAATATTCTGAGCTCTAGCAAATTTTGTGTCACAGCCAGCCTTCACCCTCTTGGATGCGATGGGGAGACCCTGGAAATTCCTCTCCCCTCTGCAATCTGGATGCTGCTTTCTTGCCTGGAAAGAAGGGCTGAGAATAGATGCTTCCATCTGCCATGATTCCTAGTGTCTGGTCCCTAGTGGCCCAATATGATGCTGGCATCAGTTCTGTCTTTATTTCCTTCTTCCACAGTTACCAATCTGAAGTTGTCATTATCCCCTGATGCAGTCCTGACAAACTCTAATCAATTATCAGATGAAGATCATTCTGGCTTCTGGCCTCCCAGAGGTATTCTTCAGGACTGGTTTCCTGGGTACTGTGTTTCTCCATATTCCTCCAATGAGGACTAGCTTTATCCTTTGCTGTCCCTTGGATAGACCAGAGCCAAGGTTTCACTGGCTGTAAGCAATATATAGAGATCATGGTTCAGGGTCACTCATTGTGGTCTACTTAGAGTGTCCATAGGCTTATGGTTATCAATTTATGGATCCCTGGATCAGATGGTGCTTCCCTTTGGTTTTATTGATCATTGCTTGATCTGATACCCTTTTTAATCTCCGAGGGAGTATTTGTTAGGAGATCTGGGTTTCACTAGGACCTTCTAAGTTGTCATCCTAACTGAGATATTTTCCAGGTTACTTCCAGGATACTTTCCAGGTGTAAGTCTATGATTCTGTGACCCTTAGTCCCAGCTGCACCAGCAAAATGAACCAAAACCAAAATAAACAAATAAACCCCCCCTGACATACACTAAAATAAACAGGCTCCAAATCCAGACCCAGCGGTTCTGAAGGCAAATCCTCATTCTGCTCCCGACATTGTCCCTTATCCTTTCTCTAAGACTGGGTAAGTTATTCTACTGATTTCTGTGAGCCCATTTCCTTTTCTTTTTAGTGAAGGAAATGAATTCGGGAGAACCCGTGACATCTCTGGCCATGAAGAACTTCAGTCTGGAGGCTCTAGGGGAAGTCACACCTCCGGGACCAGGTAAAGCATCCCTAAGGCAAGAGGTAAAAGTCCATGGACGTGACCCCTGAGGAGTCTTAGGACTCACTCACCCGAACTTGACTTTTCAGCTGCTGAATCCGCTGGTTGGTGATGAAGCTCCAGTTTAAGGCCTTGGCCGGCATAATGCACGTCAGGGGTTTTCTCGCTACCCACCGCTGCTCCTGCTGCCTTTGAAAGGGACTAAGGGGGCAGCGGGGCGGTTCGGAAGCCACCTGCCCGGGCGCGCTCCAGCGCACGAGGACGTGTGGGAGCCCTACTCTCGCCAGTCCCCCAAACCCACGGTACTTGTTTTGTTGGGACAAAGACGTTGGAACCCGATGGGTTCCAACTGCAACCTTACTTTGAGTGGTAGCAGTGTGTGGTGGGTAGAGAATGATGGGCTTGAAGTCTTGGGTTCAAGTCTTGCCTATTATATATGCCGGCTGTGTAACCCTGTCGTTTCACCCTTGGTGTCCCTAAAATGAAAATTGAATCTGCCTTTCCACAGTTACTAAATCATAGAGGCAGCCTTCCCTACTTTAGCCCCTCACCCTTCACTCCAAACCTTAGCCCACATTAAAGGAAGGTTAACGTTATCTCAGGTCTTCCATCTCCAAGTTCAATTTTCTTTCCATAAAATAAAGTACATCTCACTGTATTTTTGTATTATTTTGTTTTTTGGTCTCAAAGTTTTACTGCAGTTTTACCTGGAAAAAGTTTTTTTTTTTCTGTTTTTTTTTTTTGTTTGACATCACCTTAGCTTCCTTCAGTATTCTCTCCCAGAGAGCCATCCCATTTAACAAATAAAATTTTTAAGAAAAAAAAAAAGATGGAAACACCAGCATAAATGATGAATATATGGAAAAAATTTTTCAAAATTGTCCAACACTTGGGGATTTCCTAATTTTACAAAAAGGTTGTTTTTTCATATCTCTCTTCAAGGCATACCTCAAACTTATTTTTTTATTTTTAAAATATAGTAGTGATTCCAGGCCCAGTACATTCATTGTCTCACCCAGCTGCCTACATATAGGTATATACTATGTACTTATAGTGAATAAATTCAAATTCAGGGTAGTTTGGGAGAGTAGGCATATGGTGGGAGAGAGAGATCAGGAAAGACAATGCAGAAGGAAAATAAGGACTGTGGTGGAGATAAGAAGTAAGTACATTTTAGGCATGGAGGACAGCCAGTGCAAAGGCAGGTTACTATGGTAACATGGGAATACAATTAATAGTTTGTTCAAATTTACAAGGCATTGGAGATCCAAACAAGTCCTCCTTTCAAAGGGCTGGCTCTCCAGCTATTTCCAATGAGAGCTCATGCTAAAGCCACCATGGTGTATGATATAGATCTCAGCCTAATTTCTGCGAGATTGGTTTTTAAATTTTTTTTCCTAGAAATTTTAACAAATTCTTAATTATAGTTATCATCCTCATGATATATGAGGCCAGTAATTATGTCACAAAAATAAATGAGGTTAACCTTTTATGACATGATTTTGATGAGAGTATAGTGTCTGTGATCACTGACTTAGTTTTCAGATATTCACAAATGTTCTACCTTTTTGTTAAGAAGCAAACTCAAACTCTTTAACACATAATTTTGTGTTATTTTGTTATTAAAACAAAAATCAAGGGGAAGGCAGTATTTTCTTTCATGTGGCATGTTTTCTTAAATCTCATTTATATTCAGCAATTTGTACTTTCAGTACCAGTGCTATTAAATTGGTCTCTAAAAAAAAAAAAAAAAAAAAAAAAAAAAAAGAAATTTTAACAAATTCTTTCCCAAGTAATTTGTTTTCAACTTTATCAAACACTGGGTTATTGAATTTGATTTTTTTTTTTTTTTAAAATTCTTCCTTATCTAGTCTGTTTCATCGATTTTTCTTTATTTTTTAAAAAACAATTATCAAATGGCATTGATGACTATGAGGATAGAAAGTGCTATTCCTCCTTCACACCTACATCTCTTCATCATATCCCTTGATATTGTAGATCTTTTGATTTTTCAAATGAATTTTATTATTTTATGAAGTTCTGAAAAGTATCCCTGTGATAATAAAACAACATTAAAACAGCAAATTTAACTTTGGAAGTATTATCATTTTTATTATATTGGCACTATTCACCATGAGTGTGAATATTCTTCTAAGTAGCCAAGTGAATTCTTTATTTCTTCAAGGACCAGTCTGTAATTAAATTTATGCAAGTTTTTTGTATGTTTTGTAGACTGATCCTCAGAAACTTTATTTTGTAGTTATTTGGAGATTTCCCCATTTTTACTTCTTGGATTTTATTATTATATAGAGATGTTATTGATTTTTTAGTGTTTATTTTGTACTTTATTTTGCATCTTTGCTAATTTTCTCAATTAGCATCTTTGCTGATTCTCTAGAATTTTCCAAATATGACATCAGGAAATAGAGATACCTTACCTCCATCTCTTCTTCACCTATCTTTATGCCTTTAATTTCTTTCTCTTACTGATGTTGCTAGCATTTCTAGAGCTATATTGAAAAACATAATGTGAGGAAAGTGAACATACTTCTTTACCCCTGTATTTAGTGAAAAATTTCTAGTATATCCCCAAGCATATGATGCTTGTTTTTAATTTCTGATATTTTTAAGATTAAAAATACCCCTCAATGCTTATACTATGTGGGTATTTAGTATAATTGAATATTTTATTTTTTTTTTTAAGTTTTTTTCTGTCACTTGATTTTCTAAAACCATGTACATGAATCACCACAGACAGAAACCTCCGGGGTAGAGGATTTTAAATTGCATATCCACAAAGATAAAATCATAGCTCCATCAAAATAAGCACTTTGAACAATGTCTCAGACGTTTTAGAATACTGGCTGCAGCAGGAGCTTTCACTAAAAGTAGATGGAAAGTTTTTGAAAGCAGGAATTGGTTTGAATCTCCAATGCCTTGTAAACTTGAATTATTAATCATATTCCTATGATACCATAGGAACATGTTTTTGTACTAGCTGCCTTCCATCCCTAAAATGTACTTGCATCTTACCTCCACCATAATCCTTCTTTTTCTTCTGTGTTGTCTTTTCTGATCTCTCACCAGATGCCTACTTTCCCAAACTGGCCTGAATTTGAATTTATTCACTATAAGTACACAGTATATACTTATATATATGCAGACAGCTAAGTAACACAGTGAATAATGCTGGACCTAAAGTCACCACCACACACACAAAATTTAAGGTGAATGTAACAAAATTATAAGAGCAGATATGCCTTGAAAGAAAAAACATTCTCAACTAACCTTTTTGTAAAGGTGGGAAATTCCTAAATTTTGGACATTGCATAATTTTTAAAAAATTTTTTTCCAAATATTGCTCACTTATACTGATGTTTTCAAATTTTTTTCCTTAAAAATATCATTTGTTAAATGGGAAGGCTCTCTGGAAGAGATGCTGGGGCAAGCTATGGTGATATTAAAAAAAAATGATATCCCTCAGTTTCCTCATCTGTAAAATGACCTGAAGAACGAAATGGCAAACTGCTCTAGTATCTTAAAACCCCAAATGGGGCCAAAAAGAATCAGATGTAATGAAAAATGACCGAACAATGATATATGTATAGACATACTTGTCCCTATTAGAATTTAATTTTTTTTCAGAAATAGCAGTCATAGTTTATATATAGATATGTAAAAAAATGCTATAACTCACTTCTGATTGGAGAAACACCAATGTTAAAAACATGAGGCATGTACTACCACATGCCTCGTTGGTTAATGAAACAGAAAAGGAAAAAGACAAATGTTAGAGATGTAGGAAGAATGAGATATTAGTACACTGTTGGGAAGTTGTGACCTGGTTGAATCAGTAGAGCAATTTGGAATTATGCCCAGTGGGTTATAAAATCATTTGATTTGCCACTACCACAATTAAGTATTCCAAGAGATAGTTTTTAAAAAAAGGAAAATGACCTATATGTATAAAAATATTTATAGTAGCTCTTTTCTGAGGGCAAAGAATTGGAAATTGAGAGCACACTCATCAAGTGAGAAATGGCTGAATAATTATGATATGTTATTATAATGGAATACTATTGCACTATAAGGAATGATGAGTAGAAATTATAGAAAAACCTGGAAATACTTTCATGAACTAATAATGCAAAGTGAAATGTACTGTGAACAAAGTAAAAGCAACATTATGATCAGCTGTGAATGATATAATTGTTCTCAGTAATACAATGCTCCAAGACAGCTCTCAAGGACTTATGATGAAAAATATCCATATATATATATATATATATATATATATACACACACACACACATATGTATGTATACATATTTACTTATTTTTCTTGAGGGTTTTTTTTGGTCTTTTTTTCACAACTATTATGGAAATATTTTATGTAATTATGCATGTATAACCTAAATCGAATTATTTATATTCTCAATTGGAGGGGAGGGGAAAAGGGAGAATTTGAGACTCAAAATTTTTTTTTATGTTTTCTTTCTTTTTAATTTGTTTTTATTTTTATTAAAGCTTTTTATTTTCAAAGCATAGGTACAGATAATTTTCAGCACTCGCCCTTGGAAAACCTTTGTTCCAAGTTATTTTTTCCTTTCCTTCCTCTCATTCCCTCCCCCATATGGCAAACAATCTATGCCTAACGTGCAATTCTTCTACACATATTTCTACAATTATCATGCTGCACAAGAAAAATCAGATCAAAAAGGAAAAAAAAAGAGAGAGAACAAAATGCAAGTAAACAACAACAAAGTGAAAAAACTATTTTGTGATCCATACTCAGGTTTTACAGTCCTTTCTCTGGGTGCAAATGGTTCTCTTCATCTTAAGACTATTGGAACAAGCCTGAATTATCTTGCAGTCGAAAAGAGCCATGATCATCATATAATCTTGCTGTTGTTGTATTCAATGTGGAACTCAGTCTTAAAAACGAATGTTTAAAATGATCTTTACATAATATAACTGGAAAGGAGTGGATGTAGGTGGAACAAAATACTAAATTAAAAAAAAATCCAAAAAGATCATCCTGATAAGGGATTCTGTTATACACTGAAGTTAACTTGGTAGTTCCAACAATGCCCTGCTTATGTGTCCTCTTATGATTTTCTGTTCTCTTCTATTAAAAAAAAAATCAGTAATGCTTTTTTTCTTCAAAAAAATTTACCATCACTCCCAACTTAAAATCCTCTCCCCTTGTAACAAATAAGTATAAGCAAGTAAAACAAATTTACATATTAGCCATGTCTGAAAATGTCTCATTCTATATCTTAAGTCCATCATTCTCTGCCAAAAAAAAAAATGGTTCATTATTAAATCTTTTGGAATTTGGATTGATCCAAACTGTTATTTTCCTTTATAATGGAGTATAATTTCCTTTATAACTTTATACATTGTTGTCCTGATTCTGCTCACTCATTAGTTCAGTAAAGTCCTGTCCCTTTCAACACATTGTACCCATAAATTTTAATTTGCTCAGTTATTCTTGGAAATGAGTGCTTATTATCTGGGAAGTGGATAAACAAATGGGATAGGGTATGTAATGGAATGTTATTATAAGAAATGATGAAAATATATGATTCAAAGAAATTTTAAAACATGTATGAACTGATCCAGAATACAGTGAGAAAAACCAGGACAATTTATATAATAACTGATATAATGTAAAACAACTTTGAAAAATTTAAGAACCCTAATCAAAGCAATGACTAGGAGATAGATGGTGGAATATACTTCCAGCCCTTAACAAGAGGAATGAACAAGATATGTAAAATGAGATGTATAGTTATATTTGACTTAACTATGTTTATTAGTTAAAAGGAATGGCTTATTTCCTTGAGGATGGGGTTCCTAGGGTGAAGAAGTGTGGGTAATGATAGTGATGTAAAAAAAAAGAAAAACAATAACATTGATAATTTTAAAATGCACACAGAACAGAAAAGGGAACAGATAAGCAGCTAAGTTTTGTATTACTGTCAAGTAAAATTTAATAAATACATTAAAAATATACTTGATAGAAAGTTTCATATCCAAACTTTTAAAAAATATTTTTATTGAAAGTTTTGAGTTCCAAATTGTGTCCCTCCCTCTCTTCCCCTCTTTCTGAGACAGTAAGCAATCAAATAGAGGATATACCATGTACAATTATGTAAAGCATTTCCATATTAGTCGTTTTGGTGTACAAACCTATTTTTATGTATTTAAGTTTTCAAATTTCTTGCTTTTCAAGTTGATGATGAAAAGAGAAAATGTAAATTAAAAAAAGAATTCTTGTGCTCATGATTATGCTGTACCCAAATAACAATTATGAAATTACCTAAATTAATTTATTTAGTGCTAGACATAACTAATGAGGGGAAATCTTACAGAATTGAAGTAATAAAATTTATTTGTATGAACAAAAAATCTATAATCTGAAGATAATGAAAAATTTCCTCCAAAATTAACCATTACCAACTTTAAGCTATATTATACAACAGTAATGATCAAAATAAATGGTCAAGAATATCAAGGGAATTCATGAAAAAAAAATGCAAAAGCAGGTGGCCTAGCCATACCAGAACTAAAACTGTATTATAAAAAGTGGTAGTCATTAAGCCATTTGGTACTGGCTAAGAAATCAGTGAAATAGGTTAGGAATAAAAGACACAATAGAAAGTGACCACAGTCATCTGATAAACCCAAATCTTCCAGTTTTTGGGATTAAAAACTTACTCTTTGACAAAAAGTGCTGAGAAAACTGGAAAATTATATGGTAGAAACTAGACATAGATCAACATCTCACATCTCTATAGCAGATATCCTATCTCTATATCAGGATAACTCAACAAATTTATGGCAATAGAAACATTACAAAATGCAAAACAAATAATTTTGATTACATTAAATTAAAAAAGATTTTCCACAAAGCCAATCCAGCCAGGATTAGAAGCAGAAAGCTGTTGTTTCTGATAAGAGCCTTATTTCTAAAATATATAGAGAACCGAGTCAAATTTATAAGAATACAAGTCATTCCTTAACTGATAAATGATCAAAGTTATAAACAATTTTCAAATGAAGAAATTAAATCCATCTATAGTCATATAAAAATGCTCTATTAAAATAACTCTGAGCTACCACCTCACATCTATCTAACTGCCTAGGATGAGAGAAGATAATAAATTTTAGAGGGGATATAGGAAAATTGAGACACTAATACATTGTTGGTGGAATTGTGAACTTATCTGGAGAGCAATTTGGAATTACACCCAAAGAACTATCAAATTGTGCATGCCCTTTGATACAGCAATGTTTCTATTGATTCTGTAAACCAAAGAAATAAAAAAGGCTGGAATGTGTAAAAATGTTTGTAGCACCTTTTTTTTTGTGACAAGGATTTGGAAGTTGAATAAATTTCCATCAATTGGGGAATGGCTGAAAAATTATGATAAATAAATGTAATGGAGTACTATTGTTCTTTAAGAAATGATGAGTAAACTGATTTTTAGAAAAGCCTGTACTTGTATGAATTATGCTGAGTGAAGTGAGGAAAATTAGAATATCATACATAACCCTACATATGATAGATTTAGCTTTTTTCAGCAATTCAGTGATACAAGACAATTCCAATAGACTTGGGATGGAATATGTGCTCTGCATCCAGAGAGAGAACTATGGGGATTCAATGTGGATCAAAACAGCATATTCATTTTTTTTTTTCCCTCATGGTTTTTCCCTTTTGTTCTGTTTTTTTTTTTTTTCCCAACTTGACTAATGTGGAAATAAATTTAACATGATTGTTGTACATGTATAACATATCAGATTGCTTGCTGTCTGGGAAAAAAGTGAAGTAAGAGTAAAGGAGAAAAAAAAATTGGAACTCAAAATTGTAAATGGATGTTGAAAACTATTTTTACATGCAATTGGAAAAATAAAATACTATTAAAATTTTTAAAAACCTGACAATAATGTGCATATTTTTATTTGGCAAATCCCAGAGACAAAGATAGGAACAACTTCATGACTCAATAATCTAAAAAGCTCCTCAGGATTAAATGTAAGAAGCAGAAGTGGAAGACCCAATTGAAAGAACCATCCCACACTTCTCAACAGATCCCAAGATGACCCAAAGTAAGAAAAGTCTTCATATTCATGACACTGAGGGAAAAGAAGAGAGGATGGAGGTTAAAAAAAAAAAAAAAAGGCTTAATGCCATATGTAAAATGGATTCAGGAAAGGCAAGCATTTTGTTCATAGCAATTAAAAATCAAGTAATGATAAAATTAAGATTGGAGAGAATATCATGAAATACAAAATAGAGGCTAAGAAGGGTCTGCCCTTTTTTGTTTTCCAAAACATGAGACCCATGATATTCCCCAGTGCCAACCTGATCTAGAATATAATTGGGAAATAATTATTACCAAAATAAATTAAAACATAATACATATAACATTGAATTTTAAAACGAAGTCAACCTGCAACCCTTCAGGAATCCTTATGATGTACAGACTAGTAGCCTCCCATTTCTATTTTAATTTGGCACTATCATTCTAAAGTGTGTATTAAACAGGGGTATAGGAAGAAAAGCACTTATAAAGGTCAAGAACTGTGGTGAGATGGATACAATCAGGAAAATAAGACAGCCTTGTCTCAAGAAAATTAGGGGAAAACAATACACACATGTACATGCATATACACATAGACATGTTTTGTACACAAACATCTATCCACCGGCTCACAGTTATCATCAGGATAATTGACAAAGGACTAGCAGTCCTTAGAGAGCTGTGGTGGTTCAGAAAGTAATTAAGGCTTAGTGGTAGTCCACTGTATTGCCAGGATTTGCATCCAGTGACTCCTTGATCATCAGTCATGTTCCTCATCAATGACTTCTAGAAAAAGTAGTGGGTCTTAGGACTGGAATGGAACTAGTATGTTCATTAGTTCCTTGAAGGCAAAAGAAAGTCGGAGACAGGCTTTTTGTGGGGCTCCCACTTCTGCGTAACCATTTGGAATTAGTTTATCTTCTTTGCTTTACAAGGAATAGGTGAAATGACAAAAATATATTTTCAAATATGAAACTTGAAATATATCCCCAAAAAATTACACCTCATTTTTTCATTTATATTTACTTTCCCTAGGCAATGTTTCCAGATCTAAGAATCCAAAAAAAGTCGATTCTTTTTTTCTTTTAATTTTTTTAAAAAATGGAACTAAATAGAAAATAAAAAAAAAATAGAATGAAAAAATACGGAAAAGGAAAATAAACAAAACAAAACATTGTCATGTACCCAGCAGAACATTAGAGAGGATTAAAAATATATAACAATAAATTTCCATTTTAAGAAAGCATATATAATATTCATGAATGTCCATCTTTTCTTTGTTTCCTTGTAGATTATTCTTTTGTTATCTGCTTAAATCTTCCCCCCCCCCCTCCACTTTCATCCTCTCTCCCCAAGCAGGCTACAGTTAAGCATAGATAGTTATATATGTTTATATTCACACCAACCCATATATATATCAATATCAATATATACATACATATACCTACATGCATATATACCCATATACTTGGACACACATACAAACACATATATACATATAAGCACTTCCCCTTTGTCAACATGCATCTAAAACAATATTAACATGGCTGACATATAGATTTCTTTTGATTGAATCTTTATATTTGACTTTGTCTAAGACCAATGATTACTAGCCTTACTTTTAAAAATTTCTTGTATTGTAGTATTTTTGATCCTTGTAGTGTTTGTGTATATCTTATTTCCCATCCCTGCTAACTCTTTATTTCTTAATGTGCCTAGCAATTACTTAACCTCCTCCCACCTATGAATGCTTCCTTCTTTCCCCACCCTTTCCTTCTGACTTTATCCCATTCCATTTTATCTACACCCCACCTTATCCTATGCCACCCTTTCCTCCTCCCCCTTATTCTTTTCCCATTAATCTACCCATCATTTCACATCTCAGAGATTTTGGAGGGTGCTATACCCCTTCATGGTATACATAGGTAGTGTTCCCTATGTAGTCCATTCCCAATGTGTTTTTCAGGACTATGAGCTTTTCCTTCTCCCTTAATGCTCCTATTTTTCCTGGGCATTCATTTGTATAACAACTACTATTTTTACCTTTTTCTGGACAATATTGCTTTTTAAGTTACATCATACTCAAACTCTGCCCCATTCTTTCTTTTGAGCTACCCAATTACTGGTGTCAATCTTAAATATATGACATATTTCCATTACAACATATCAATAATTTGTTAGAGTTCTTTGAAACTGATCTTTGATGGTAAATTTTCTATTAAGTTTAGCTTTGGTTCAAAAAAAAGTTCTAAAAATCTGCAAATTCATTTATCATTTTTTTTTTCATTCAATACTATGGATAATTTTGATAAATAGGCTATTTTTGGCCATGGGCCTCTAGTTCTTTTGATTGACAAGTATATATTATTCTAGACCCTGTAGTCTTTTATTATGCTTGCTGATAAATCTTGAACAATTCTAACTGTTGTTCCACCATATTTGGATTGTTTTTATTTCTTGCAAAATTTTCTTTTGATCTGGGGGTTTCAAAATTTGGTAATAATATTCCTGTTTTCTCTACAAGGATCTCTGAGGTGGTGATCTGTGGATTTCTTTTATTTCTACTTTCCTCTTTTTTGCTATCACTCCAGGACAATTAAAAAAATATATTTCTTAAGTTTTTGTGTCAAAAGTCTTTTTTTTTTGGACACAGCTTTCAAGTAGACCAATTATTCTTTTATTTTCTTTTCTTGATCTGTTCTCCAATTTTTTTGTTTTTCTTATGTTTTAGGTTCTATTTGTATTTTCATTATAGTTTTTCTTTTTTTTGTGGTTTCTTATAGCTTCACAGGACTCCTCTTGCCCAATTCTAATTTTCAAAGAATTCAAAACGCATCACTTTTTTAATTGGTTAATTTTTCCCCCCCATTACTTCATTTTACTTGAATGGTTCCTTTGTTTTTAGCTGTAATCAATCTCTCACTTGATTTTTAAAGTCTTTTCAGAGTTCTTCTATAAATCCTTTTGGGGCAGGTAATCATTTAACATTACTCTTTCGGGTAGTAGAGGTTTTTTTTTTTTTTACTTGACTATCCTTCTTTGGAGATGAACCCTGATCTTCCCTAATGCCATAGTAAAGTTTCTATGGTTGGATTCTTTCCTCTTTGCCTGTTCCATTTGTGTGTGTGTGTGTGTGTGTTAACTCCTCTGATTCTAGGTTTAAGGGGACTGAAGTTTCATTTCAACTCTTCCCCCGAGTTAGAACCCAAATCAAAAGCTCCACCCTTCTTTAAGTGCCTTACAGCCAGCAGCATTCCTGCACCACTGCTTCTGTACTCACCTGGATGTGCCAGTTCCTTCTTACCCAGGGCTGTCTCATAATTGGGCCTGGTTTAACTAATTAATTGAGGTTTCCTCAGTCTTCCAGGATTCAGATCCCTATTCTCCATACTGAGGGAAAGTTCAGAACCCAACTAGCTCCAAGCTTCCCAATTTAATGTTTCTGTGGTTCTAGCATGGGTGTTTGCACTTTACCCAGTGTGGAGGTCATTATTCTATAGTCATTGAGTTGTTCCAGGAGGATCCCTACTCCAACCCAAGTAGTCTTTGTTTTTCACTAGTCTGTTTGCCCTGAGGCACACATTTGTTTTTTTTTTGGGGGGGGGGGGGGATTTGAAATTTTCTGACTATTGAGTTATCTTCCCAGAATCATTCCCAAGAGCCAATTCTTTTAAGTGTATTTCCACCTCAAATTTATTTGTTTTCTACCTCTATCTTGCCCCTACCCTCCACCCCCCACCCCCCATCCCTTGCGGCTTCCTGAAAAAATATGCATTCTTGACTTCTGTATTCTCAGAATTTATCATAGTGAGTAATGTTTGGGGAGTATGACTGAATTATAAGCAAATCAAAGCTTCCCTGGGCCTCAGTTTACTAATTTTTTAAAAACAGGAGTTTGCTCAGGGTTCTTCATAGTTTTGAGAACTAAATGAAAAGTTATGTAGAATATTTTTTACACACAAATATTAGCTATTATATACTGTGATAGCACTTAGTATTCAACAAAGAATTGCCAAGACTGTTTTGCGACATAAACTCTTAATAGAACCTAAATTTAAGAAAAAACCAAACACTTAAATACATACAAAGTTTATTAAAAATAGGTTGCAAGTGAAATACAGTAGAAATGGGAAACTACAGCAGTTTTGATGTCTTTTTCCATAATAATGCATAAACAATTATGAAAAGCACTTTTACATATATTCACATTTTATTTGAATGCCCAATGATGGCCAAATCCACTTTTGATTAAACCATTCATGGTTTCTAGATACGTACATACTTACATATAATATTATTATAGTATGTATAAACAGACATTTATATGGTGATTTTGTTGTGTTTTTACTAACCTTTTTTAGGTACTGGGAGGAAATATGTTAATTCATCCATAGCATTTAATTGTTCCTTAAGAAAAGTGCTGAATTTTTAGTCACTGTTAGGCTGTTAGTGTTCTCAAGATATTTGGGAGGGGCTTGCTTTTCCTGATTTTCTGACAAGAGAAGCATGCAAATCCTTCATAAACACTTTGAACCAGTTTACTTTCTTACTTCATATTGAACAGTTGAAATGGCAAAAGCACACTTTAAAATAAGATACTGAAAGATGTAAAAAATATTTACACCCAAATATTTCATTCATTTTCATGTATCATACAATTCTTATTAAAAGTGATTTTCTCCCCCTAAGGCAGTGAAAATCTCTACTCTTTAAATATGAAAGTGTGCATTTCCCCTTAATATATATTTATAAGAGAACAATATGGTACAGAAAAATCATATAAAACCCATATCAGGGTTATGTCACATAGAATTTGCTTGGAATCACAACAATATATATCATTTAACACTACACACTGAAAAACAAAACTCCTTATCCCCAACATCAGCTATATGACCCATAGCTGAAGAAATGACAGTGATGAAATACAATAACAATTTAAAATTAAATATGGCTATCATTGTGTGAAAAAATAGCTTGAACTGCCATAGTCTTATTTTTGATATTACAGTACATTAAAGGACACTGCAGGTGCCAGATGTGAAAACAAATTACTTAAAATTACTTCCTTCTCATATGTGAGATAGGTGATGGTTTTCTGGAAACACAAAATCTATTTCAATTACATAATTTTTACTTATCCAACAATAGTTGGGGCTTGAAATTTTATACTTTAATCTTCCCTTCTTGTTTATTCCTAGGTACCGGAAGCACAGTGATGCTTGTCATCTACTATATATCCTGTAGAATACTCAATTAAAAACATAAAAAAATTTGGTTCTAAGCTCTGAGTGAGAACACCATGAAGGCAACTTACCCATCTCTCTCTTCTTATTCTAAAACTACTCTGACATTTAAAAAAATATATTCCAAGTGACTACCTCCAAATATCTTCATTTTGTATCCATAAGAGGTCATTTGAATTTGACATGAGGTGGAATGATTTCTCAGGTGTGCATTCATTTTGCTTTAAATAGATTTATTTTAAATTATTATAGAGAATAATGACTATTAAGAGCTGAGGGTGCCCTAGTTGGTATTCTTTAGACACATGTGATATACATTAAATACTAGTATGTTATCTCTTCTGAGATGAAATCAAATCAGAGACAAATTCTCTTATAAAACAATGTATAAGCCTCAACAGACAGTGCACAGAATAGTTTGGGCAGTTCAAGCTATTTTCTCTCTCCCTCTGCTCAGCAGCTAAAACAGTGTTGTAAAAGATCAAAAAACAGAACCTCTGACGTATGCTACATGTTCAGTTTCAGAAGAGGGCAGGATGAAGAATTATTCCCTCTTAAAAAAAAAAAAGTTACCTTCATGTGATTCTTATCATTAAAATATAATTTTACAGTGCTTTTACAGTATAAACCACAGGGTTCTTGGTAAATAATCTTCCATGTACTGCAACATCTCTAAACCTCAATTAACAATTTAAGAAAGAGAGAAATCACAAAATTAATTTACAGAAAATAAGACTCCTCTCTTTCCACTCTTATAAATCCTATTTATTTGGAGAAATTCCAGCTATATCCAATAAGGTGCCTGCCTCCCCCACTCCTCTATTCCCTCCCACCCCCTCTTATTTTGTATTCAGTTCATTTTCCAGTTCTGTTAATTTCCTAGAAGCCTTTACTTTATTGGATACATCTTGGCCCTGAGAAAAGAGACGCTGACGTTCCTTGAATGTCAAATTTTCAGGGGCTCCAGAAACTCCGGGTAAATCTGCATCTTGGCTAAAATGGAAGAAAAATAATATTAAGTCTCAGGCACTTAGCAAAATGGTTCAGTTCTTAATACTGTAAGTAAGAATTTAAATTCTGGGGACCACGTGGAATTTCAAATTTTTCAAGAATTTTGGTTTTTATTGCAGTAGGGAATTGATCACAACAAAGGCTATTAAAGGCTGTATTTAGGCCTATGGAAAGAAAAAAAAATAAAGATATATTTTATTGTTCTTTATTACTTTTTCACTCCAATCTCAAAGTAAATCTGAATTATATGAGGATTTCTTCTTTGAAGAAGTCAAATAACTCATTTTTAACAACTAGGTAAATCCTGCAATGTTAAAAGGCTTAACTGTAGGATATTTTTTATTATGACATGACTTATAACATCCCAGAAGACTTCTGAGTGAATGGTTAAGAAAGCCTCCTTTTAGAGGAATGCTATATATGACTTTCCAATTAAATCTAAGTAGATCTTTCTTGCCAGTTGGCAAGAGAACATGACCAAAAAAAAAAAAAAAAAAGACAATGTTACTCCAGGCTTGTTCAAGCACCATATAACCTGTCTGCTCGCTGTCTGTTGTCTCCTTAGAACTTAACTTTTACCTCCACACCCACTGCCATGCAGGGACACTGGCCTCTTTGAGGCTTCTCGCTCAGGACATCCCATGTCCAGCCTCTAGGCATTTTTGCTGCCTGTTCCTCTCACCCGATTTCTTTCCTTTTCCTCTCCATAGCCTGGTTCTCTTGACTTCATTCAAGCCTCAGCTAAGGTTCCATCTTCTGCAAGAAGCCTTTCCCTGTACTACTTAATCCTTTTCGTGAGTCTACACCCAACTCAACATATCAGTAGTTTCTTTGTACACAAATTGCTCCCATTACACTGAGCTTCCTCAGAGCTGGGACTGTTGTTACTTTCTTTCTTTGCATCCCTATGCATTTGGCAAATAGTAGGCACTTTACAAGAGCTAGTTGTCTTTTTGAGACAATTTAACACTTAACAAAAGCTAGGTTTTTTGTTTTTTTTTGACAATGACATTAATACAACTTGTTTTCAGGTTAGCACACATCAGGGGCAATGTTATCTGAATGCTAAATAGTTAGGATCCTCTAGAGTAAATAAACTATTGTATACTTATTCTCCTATTTATAAGAGAACTCTAGGGAGTCTGATATGAGATTTATCTAAAATTATTTGTCAATATTGTCTAAGTCAATATATGATTTAGGAAAATGTTTACATGAATAAAACAAAAGTACAAAAAAAAAAAAAAAAACCCAATCTGCCATATTACAATAAATACACAAAGGTAGTATTAGCTTGATAAAAGAAAAGCAAGTATCATTTATGATAAGATATATTAAGATATAATATGTTTTAAATTTCAGTCAGCTTTACAAAAATAAAGGGAGAAAGCTTCAAGGACATACTCAATGACACAAAAGAAATTTCCTTTTTGGGAAAACTATTACACTTCACCTTTTAGATCTTTTCTCTCTTGGATCTCTATAAACCTCATGGACACCAACAACTGCTCCAGTAGACCCAGTGTAAGAGTTTGGTCCTTTTGCAAATGAACACAGAAAGAGAGAGAGAGATAAACAAACACATATGAAAGGGTTAAGAAATATATATTATTGTCAAAAAAAATTTACATTTTTATAATAAAGATGCAATGCTTCAGAAATAACCAGATCTTGGAATTACTGAACATGGCCCTTTTGAATAGTGCATGGAACATGGTTTGCAAATTTACATGTTTTGGTGATATGAACAATCCAAGTATCACATCCAAAGAGTTCTTTTAAAAACTAACTGGCTATTTGTGAGAAGCAATGTATTTTTAATTGTGGTATTAAGGGCAGGCCATAAATTCTTATGTTACCCACCCCTCTAATGGGCTTTGGGATCTTTGATTAAGGGAATATGTATATGCATGTATGTAAACACTGACTTTACACATGCACATATACATAAACTAAAAGAAATTAAATGTAAATTTCTTTAAAAGTTATTTAATGGGAAATTAACAAAAGCTAACAGAAATGTTCCTGATTGACATGAGTTCATGAGTTTTCTTCCTAAGCATCTATGCACTGGCTAAAAAAAAAAAAAAAAACAAAAAAAAAAACCTATTTAAATATTGTAACGACTAATTTTTCATTTCACAATATTATAAGTATGTTTTAAAGGACACTTAACACAAAACTTATAAAGTACTTTTATTAAATTAATTAAATAAATTGCCATTCACAATAAATTATTTGTTTTTTTTTATTTTTTTTATTTAATAGCCTTTTATAATAAATTATTTGTTAAAATAATTTATAATAAATCAAATAACAAATTAATTAAATAAATTTTATTTAATTAAATTAATAAATTAATTAGGTTATATATGTGTATATATTATATACATATGTATATGTCCATATACATACGTGTGTGTATCTCAACACAACTATTCAATACCAGAACTACATGAGAAAAAAGAAAACAATGGCAAGGCAAAATATAGCCCTTGCATAACCTACATTTGAGATATCCAGCATTCAAAAAGGGTATTAAATTTAAGGGCAGCTAGGTGGCACGGTGGATAGAGCACCAACCCTGTAGTCAGGAGGACCTGTGTTCAAATCTAGTTTCAGACATTTGACACTTCCTAGCTGTGTGACCCTGGGCAAGTCATTTAACCCCAATTGTTTCAGCAAAAAAAAAAAATTAATAATAATTTTTTTAAAAAAGAGGGGTATTAAATATTAGATTAAATAGCTCACCAAATTTTTTTCATTTATATTAATTAAATTTATTATGACTTGGATGTGTTGTGTAAAAAATGGAGAAATTTAAACATGCATCTCTTACTTAAAAATAAAAGATCAGTTTGCCATTATACTAATTGGTTACTCTTATCCAAAGAATTTTGAGTGAAAAATTCAGTTCTTCTGCAATTTCCAGTTTTCTAGCATTGCATCTTTATTTCTGATTTAGTTCAGTTCATTAAGAATTATTGGTTAGCTAAACCATTCTCATCAAAGACTCAAAAAACTCAATTCAATCTGAAATACTGCATTTTCAAAACCAACTGAAGTCAGGTACATAATGACACAACAGAAATTTCCTTTTTGGGAAATTTAAACAACTTGTCAAGAATACCATGCCAATTATCACCGTTCCAATTTGTTTCAATAAATAACTTTTTTTCTCAGAATACTGCATTATGTCTTATGAGTCTTGATTGAGAAGCAATGTTGGTTTCTTCCACTGATAGAAATGGCAATTTTTTAATACTTTCAGGTTCCACATTAATAATGACCCACATTATGTTCTAAGGTGAATATACAAAGTGATTCTGTACTTAGCATAATACAATTTTTAGAGATAATAATCACATTTAATAAAATCAGAAGTTAAATTCTCAATTGTTATATTGAAATCCTCTTTTATATCCTCATTCTGCAAACTACCCAGTGGAAGGAACTGAATGCAAGTTGCAAAAGCATGCTTTGGCAAAGTGTGCACAAATAACAGACAAAGACAGCTACAGAGATCTGCAGTGTAACAGCCATGAGTGAGATGGAGAGGTGTCAAAGTGGATGCACATGGCATTCTGCAGTTGGGGCAAGCAACTGTACTTTACGAAGAGAGTCTTCAGAGAAGCTTGAGCAACCAGAGATGCAGGGCATAACCTACCCCTATGTGATATTTTAAGTGTGAAATAAAATGAGGATTAGTGATATGACTAAAAGCTAAGAGGATTAAAAGGAGAAATCTAACTACAATATTCCTTAAGTGGTACCAAAACTCCAATTTAATCTGTGGTATTAATAAAGGTCATAATTTTGTTTCTAATTTGATAACTCTAATGTTCTTATTTAAACTATTATCATATATGAATGCTATGTGCAGAAGTTTAAAAATTCACAAGAAAGTTTAAATACTTAAAAATTTATTTTGACTACATTTCGAATCCTCAGTATCCAAGTGCCAATCTGAAAAATTCAGGATGAATTTGTCCAAAACTGATTTACATTAGTAGAAGCCACAGTCATTGTGGCTATATCCTTCATGAACTATATCTGAGGTAACTAAAAGCAGAAGTAAATTTCTTAATTTTGAAGTTAATTCTTTGTCTTCATGAGAAGCTTTATATTGGGTCCCAATGCACTATGCTTGCTGTCCAGAAAAATCTCATAAAACTTTACTGAATATGAGGAAAAATTCTTTATATTTATCATCAGAATCCCAATTTCCTTTAGGTAATAAAACCAGACTAAATAACTTTTGTCAATCCTTTACACTATTGAATATAAAATATTTAAAATTTTTCTCTAAACTTTGTGTTTCTGAGAGCTTCCAAGTCTTGGTACAATCAGAAGTATCGTAGTATTTACTCTACAGTCAACTACATGTGTTACAGTAAATACAACTATGTCTCTAGTAAGATCTTCTGATTATCTGTGATATACTAAGAATAAAAAGATACAATGTGAAAAGTGACCAGTTAGGAAAGAGATGAATTGAAAGAAAAACATTTCAATGAGGAAGAGGTTTTCTGACTCCCCTGTCATGAAGCAGCCTGCATTATTGTTGGGATAGCCAAGATGGTGCTATCTCCCTATGCCAAGAAAATCCCAGGGCACTGTTTTATGTACCAGTTTTCAAAAACATACAAGAGTCATTCATAGGCCAAATGCGCCTGGCATTTTAGTCAGAATGAAGAGTCCTTCTACCTTGAGTGAAGTAATAAAAGCCTTAATACAAATGCTTGCAGTACTAGCAAAAAAGTACTACAGAAAGTATATATGTCCCCAAAATGCATGAAAAAGGTGCTCATTTCACCAACTATCAGAATTATTTAGAGATAAAGAATGAAAGCCAAGACCAACAGTACTTCAAACAGATTATGGAGTAATTGAGAAAGATTGTCTTCATTTGATCAAAGATGTGAATTTTTAAAGCATAAAAAGAATTGAATAGAATTGAAACATTTGTGAAAAAGAAAATTCACACAGACATTACATTTGAAGTTAGAGGGAGATCACCATGCTGAGATCAGTGATCAGGTGAAATCAAAATCACAAAATAAGTGATCATCTATATCTACATTATCACAGTGGGAAGTATGCAGAGAGATTTCCAAATATGTAGAAAGGAAGAAGATTTGGTCTTTCAGTTTTGTTTCTTATCTCTACCTTTTGAGTTGCTGGGATGGTAGAAACTTGGTTTTTTTGGTGGGGGAGGGGGCTGGCCTGTTTTGTAAGCAGTACTGTTGGCATTGACCGAGGGTAGCTGGAATGAGTTGGAAAGATAGATGCCATCGGAGACGGGGCGCGGCTGACAGCAGGGCTGCTGTGGCTTAAGGGCGGCAGGAGGGAAGTCCCCATAAGATTTTCTCGTGCAGGAGTACTTATCCTGACCTGCTAGACTGGAGTCCTCCTCCTCCTCCTCCTCCTCATTGTATGCAACAAACTTGGCAGTGTATACCGTGTCAGGGGAGAGGACCTGTGTTTTGAGGTAAGAGGTGTTTCGTTGAGGTGGGGGAGGAGGAGCGTTAGATGAAGGGGGTGGGGGTGGGAGTTCATAGTCCCGTGGAAGTGGCGGTCTGTACAGACCAGGCTCGTCAGGCTCCAGCAGCCTCCGCTCTGCCTCATCATGCTGTCGGCGCCTTTCAGCCTCCAAACGGTTGTAATACCCTTCCTCCTGTCGCCTCTGTAGGCGGGAATAAACAAAGGTGAGAAGATTAGACAAGGAAGAAACAGGAATTAGACCCAACTATGGCCTCACAGGGCATTTTTAAAATTATCCAAACTGAATCCATTTAGTAATGTAAACAACACATTAATTATAAAAATGGTCTGATCATCCTGGAGATCTTGTTCTCTGAAATATAACAGAGTTTCTACATTTCTGGGGAGTACTGAAAGACCCATCAGAGTCATATCTAGCCCCATCACTCTTGTTCTTCTATTCATTTGCAAGAGAGCATTTCTAACTAAAGCATAAATATCAACTTACCTGCTGTTGTAAATACTTAAAAATAAAATAAAATAAAAAAGCCCAAAACAACTTAGAGAGGAAAAGCTCCTATAAAATAGGCTATTGTTAAGGCTCTAATAAATGACATTTTAGGAGGCATTGACACTTAAGCTATTTTCCATGAAGCCCAAGTAAAATTCAGATTTACAACTATTTTTGGAAATAACATTTCTTAAAACTAAGACATCTGGCTTACCTCCTGTTTTTCAAAGGACATTTAATAGAAAAAAAAAAAAGTGAATTGAAAAGACATAATATGTCCCCATTCCGCCTCCCCCCCCCAAGTAAACAACACATGCTTTCCACAATTCTTAATTCATATTTCAAAACTTAACATACTCCCCTAATAGACAGACAATGAAAGTTAGGCATCAATAGCAACAGAACAAGATATTTGAATATGTTGACACACATGATACATTTTTTTGACATACATCTGCACAGACTGTAATTGACAGTGTGTGTTAATGAAATTAGCTATTTTCACAATTAAAATTATAATAGCACATTTTCTTAAAGATTGACAAAAGTTTCAAAGAAGGACAAGCGAAGGTGAAAAAGGGAAAGAGTGTTTAGATTATTTTTGAAACAAAAGTTGTATCCTTTAGCTTGGAAAACTTTTCAGTACTAGATATTGAAAAAACAAATACTTTCCAAACTCATTTTTTACCAAAGACTCTAGGATTCCTTTGGCACAGGAATAAAACTTATAGTTTTCTTTTTCATTTCTTTATGCCTGTTTTTCATGGCATAGAAAAATGCTTCGATTTCGAAATACCTAAACAGATTATCTCTCAAAAAATATATGTCAATCTCTGATGTTCCCTTTAATGTATTAATAATAGCCTCTTCTCATCTCTAATAAACAATAGTTATCTCTAGGAGCTAACAGACTCAAGTTGAGGAAATAATGCAGCAAAGCATTTTATCTTATCCTCACATGGCAAAATATTCCTAGAGAAATCATCAAATTCAGTATTATACCTATACATATTAAGCTATCACTAAGAGTCCTAATGAGTTAGTTTGCTATCTGTCAATATTTTAAAATAGACAAGCTATTCTAACAATCATCTAGGAGAAACTCAGTAAGTATTCACTAGCTTCCATCTTTTACTTAACCAAGATGCAAGTTAATTTCTAGCAAAATTTCAGATGGTTTTTGAGATACAATATCTCACAAGCAGATATAATTGCATGACACAAGGAAACTTTATTCTAACCAACAAATGACAATCTTTTTCTACAACAAAGCAAAGTCATTGATTTTGGACAACTTTAGTATAACATACTTCCAACGCCCAGTTTCACTGGTCCATAATCAAATATAGCAGTAGTTGCTAAAATACAATTGCAGTCAACATATTTAAAAGCTAGAGGATGCATATTTCAAAACCAAAGTCTTGGTCAATATAATTTATCCTAATGCTTCCTCTCTAATTGTGCAATATTCTGAAACTAAACCTACAGACTATCTTTTGGCAAATCTCTAGACTATTACAACTTTGTACCTAAAGCAGATGAAGCTCTTGGTAGTTGTATAAGTTTTACTGAAGGTTTTTTTTTTTTTTTTTGTCTTGAAGTATACAAGATAGTCGAGTTAGCACTGAATTGAAAACAGCCAAAAAAGGGAATTCCATGGATAGCACAAGACCACAAATTTCCAGAATGCTGACTGGTTCTGGTTTTGCAAGTCTGAATTCCTTTGGCCTGTAGTTCTTATATGACCATCAGTTTCCATTTACAAATATAAATTGATTATAATAAGAACTAGTCTTGAATGCTTGCTCTTTGAGAATATCCCACAAGCTGTTTGGATCCACCACAAAATATTTATCATAAATGTTAAGAGAGAGTGAAGGCCTATAACGGACATGAATCATCTATTTCAATATAACAAGCATGGTTCCTTTATGGCATTTTCTTCAACTCTCTTTTAAATGACTATTCCAATGATTTTATTTTTTGACTGCTTCATGTTTTAAGAGATTCCATTTTGACAAACTATTTCCTGAGAATTACTTTATTTTGTATTTCCTACTAATATACTTCATTGTACCAATGAAGAAATGGTGAATGATCATAGATATTGAGTTTTCCTCACATGAAGTTGTGAGAATCAGAGGCGTCTTAGAAGGAAAGAGACAAAGAAAACAGCTTCTCCAAAATCACATACAGCAACAAGCAGTGATCTTAGAACAAACCAAACAGTGCAAAAGTGGTGGTTAGAACCTCTCTTACATCAAAGGGCTTCAGTGAAAGGAAGAAATACTTATTTTAAAATTAAGCTACTCATAAGAGCACAAGATGCAAAGAAACCAAAATCTGAACAATGTAAGAATTCCCATTTCCTGAGAATATGTGTTAAAATTCTTTACTACTTTAAACTGTAATTCAAAGGAAAGGGTTGCTTGAGCGAAACAGTATCTGGAAATCAACAAATACTTTTGGGGGAGGGGGAGAACTAAGCAGATTAGCATTCTGAAATTAAATAAATTTCTCTTTCAATTTTCTTTAAGTCATTGTTTCTTTGAATAGAATAAGATCTCCAGCATTAAGATTGTGTTAAGTCAGCAAATTAAACTTTTTCATGTTCAATAAATAAAAATATTCTAACAAATATCACCACTACAACAACACACTATTTAGTTTCAGATACTGGGTTATAAGCCCAAGGTTAAATGGATTCTTTAGACAGAGGCCCCTTGCTGAATAGATCAAGTATTGGAGTTCAAGTGCTTGAGAGAGATAAAGGAGCTTGGAGACAAAGTTCAGAAGAGAGGTAGGTGGAGCCAGACTGGGTTAAAAGTTTTTAGTCCAATAATAAAAGTTGGGAATCCAGGCCCTGTTTTTGTCATGTGCATCTTAGGGATATGTAATCTCTATCTCCCTTTGCCCAGGCCAAACACTTAGGTTTGGGATAAGTTGGTAATTTCTAGCCGCCCTCAGAGGACCATAACCTTTTCTTCAGCATCTCGCTTTGCTCGCTCCTCCTCTTGGCGCCGACGATCTTCTTCCTGTCTGGCCCTATCTTCTGCTTCTCGTTTCCGTATCTCTTCTAATTGTTGTTGACGTCTCCGTTCTTCATCCTGTAACTAACAAAGATTTAACTTTAATTTGTGTGAAACCTACTGTTCCAGGACAAGACAAAAGAAGCCCATAATCAAGATGTATCACATATACACACCAAAATCGGAAACAACATACCAGATTAAAATCAGTGAGGCAGGACAGTGGTAAATTATTTTAGATAATTTTAAATAATCTTTCAAACTTTAGTCTCATAACCATAATTTTTATTGTATATGTTTTTGGTGATAGAAAAATCAATAGCAGTGAGGAAGAAAATTACAAAAAATTTCATATTGCATTAAATGAGTACTCAGAAGTTAAAAAGTGACTTCCCCAAGTGCATATCAAGCTGAGTGTTATAGAGCTGAGATGAGAAAGTAAGTTGCATGACTTCTCTAAAATTCTAAATATTGATGCTCTTTGGCATTTCGTTACTAAATACTGGGTGACTCAAAAATCTTTTGGGATAGCCCAATTTTTTTATTTATAAGAAATTATGCAAGAACTTAAAAAGAGATTAACATAAATATTTTAAGTGGTATGGTGTGCCAGAACAACAGCAACAACAACAACAACAATAACAACAATAACAACAACAACAACGAATATAGAATAAGAAATCTTTCTAATCTAAGCATTGCCCTTTATTGAGGTATGTGATTATGGGCAACTCGTGGCATCTCTTGGTCTGTTTTCTCCTCTGTAAAATGAAGTTGGGCTAAATTATCTCTCTAAGGTCTCATTCACGTCTAAAACTTTCTGATCTTAGGATTTCACTAAAGTTTTATTTCTTATACATATATTCCTTTCTACATACAAGTTGCTTTCCAATCACATAAAATTATTAAGTGATTGTATTAATTCCAATCACATAAAAGATTTTAAAAACCCAATTAAGCATATTTTTGGCAAAACCTAACTAAGATGAGAAATCAGAGATATTTTTCCTTTATATTACTATTTAAACATAAAAATATTTCTTTTGTCAAATGGTAAATTTATTTATATTAAGAGGCCCACACAAATTAAGACAAATGTGAATAAAGGTGTCGTTCCATGTGGAATGCATACATTCCCATAAAATATGATAAGAGAATTTTCACATATAAAATCTGGTTTCCCCAATGATATCCACTCTGAAAATCAGAAATCAAACTCTATTTGGAATCAAGTATGTGGATATACACTCATACCTATAATTGCTAAAAATAAATTGTGAGAAGCAGAGCTGCTATCTTGGAGCAATTTACCCTCTTTTTGTAACACTTTTTCAATTTTGTGATCATATTCTTTGACACCAGTGTCTTTTTAATACTAATTTAATATCACATAAATTTCAGTCTTCAGTCTCCAAAATCTTTTTTTAGAGAATTTTGGTCCTCTCCCTTTGGACATTAGACAACATATAGCCAAAAGATGATTTTCTTCAGATTATATTTCTTGAACTTGAGGCTTCAGGATATATGAAATAAATAAACACACACACACACACACACTTTAAAATGGTGCCAATATTTATAGGCTAAAAGATATAGAAGTTAAAGGGATCTTTCAAGGTCATCCAGTCCAACTCTTTTTTTCTTTTCTTTTAGTTAAGGAAACTGAATCCCAGAAAGGTAAAAATACATGTCAAAAACATTTTTTGCAACACATTTACAACAAGTTGCATATTGATATGGTTAATTCAAATTTATATTGTTAAACTTAACATATGATATCTGATCACTTGGTTCTGTTACACTAAAAAATGTTCAAATATTGTTCAGTTGTTGACTATAAAAACATCAAGAAGAAAAAAATCTATCTTCATTTTAATTTCAAGAGAGTGAAGGAATTTACCTAATTGGATGTTGAGCAATTTGCATTAACCTGAATAAACTATTGGTTTAATAATCCTTTTAATGATAGTGAAATTTTAGTATTTAGTGAAATAGTATAATGCTGAAATTGCCATTAAACTCAATTATTAATGAAATTGTCAATAGTAAAATTTTAAATTTCAACTTCTGTAGTATGATAAAACAAACAAAAAACTTCCCCTTCTTACTGAGGTCTGGCTAAAAATACTTTAAAAAGGAGAGTAAAAAATTCACCTTTAACATAACCCTTTTTACACTTTAATACTCCAACAGATTCCAGTGATGTGGGAGTTTCCACCAACAATGCACATTAAGACCTATCCACTCCTATATATATTCTGTGTGACACCTCCTATTTGTTTCCCCAATTCATCACAACCAAAATATGGAAGCCACTCCTCAAATGCCATTGAATATCAGCACCATCACATTTTAATATCAGCAATAACAAAAACAATCTTGTTAAAACCCCAAATTAAATAATTATGTCTTTTCCTAATCCCAGACAAAAATGATTATCAAAGAGATTATATGACAATAGCTTACTCCTCAGTTTAGCCAAACATGGATCTAAAAACTACTAGGAAAACCGACTTTTAAATTCTAACAAAATGAGTCTGTAATTAAGCACAATTTAAGATAGAGAAAGGACAATGATTAGTAAAACTGGTCTTTGGGATTAAAATATATAGGTATCTTCATCAATCTCTATCAATAATCTCAAAATCAATCTAAGTAATCTCTATCAACCAAATCAAATCTAATTAATCAAATATGAGAAACTTTGTCCTTTAGGAAAACAGCATGGAAATCCTAATTAAAAGGAAATTGCTACATCAGTTATTAATGGTATTAAAAATGCAGGAAAAAGAGGAATTTTATGAGGAAAATGAAAACAAGATATTCTATTATTAAACTCTTCCTACTGGATATTACACAATGGGGATCAAGTTCATCTTAAAACTCATACTTAGTTTATTTTTCAGAAAAAGAATAAAAGTCCTATTGACATTTTAGATTTTGTAACAGGTTCTTTTCAAAACAGTACAACTCAGATGATACTATTAGCTAAATGGCAAACAAAACTTTTGGGGATACCAAAATAATAACCAATATTGATAAAGATATAGAGATACAAACATTCCTTGATTTTACATCATATTTTAGTCCTTGGAAAATGAGGTGAAAGCCAGTCATGTATATTAAGGATTCTTTATAATTTCTGAATTCTAAGACGCTAATGGCCACTAAACTATGTTGTACAATCATGACTCTTCAAAGAACCCTCTTCAAATATTGTGACTTTGTAAAAGGGTGTAGGTGTAGATATTTATTCTAATCTCCTTTAAATCTATAGGTTTTCCTACAAAAACAAATATATCTCATATTATAAATTCTATGAAATTTAGTGGCTCTTTCCTTTCTTGCCATAGCTATTTGTTTGTGTCAGTATCACACTTATAAAACTTTAATTTTTAGGAATGTGATAAATGATAATGGCTTCAGGACTAGCTCTTAAGCTTTGTGTGTATGTGTTTTTACTAACTGTAAACAATATTCAAAAATAGCTAGTGGTCTTAAGTGGTTATTCAGTCCCATTCTAACCTAATCAAACTACTTTGAGGCCAATCTTTCAATATCACAGTAAGAATCATACAAACAAACCTGCACAAGAAAATCCCCTTGGGCTCCTGGTGCATGTTCTTGCTTGGATTACACCCTCAAGAGCCAACATTTATTGAGTGCCTCCTCTGGACCAGATGTAGTACACTAAGTACTTACATAAAGGAGCCTACTTATGTTCAATCACATGTGCAAAAGAATGCAATCAATTACTTGAAAATGCCTTTTTCTTGACTTTTAGAAAACTTTGTGACTTTGCCTTCCCAGTATACCTTTCCAGAATACATCTAGGAGTACTCCAGTCTCCCTGCTGTTTCCTTTCCATCTTCTGGCTACATTTTCACTGGCTGTTGTTCATGCTTTCAATTTTCTCCTTTCTTACCTCTGCCTTTTGTCTTGCTTCATGTAAAATAAAATTTAATGTCCTGCAATACATCTTCCTAAGCCCTCTTTAATTTTAGTGCCTTCTCGCTGAAATCATGTCCAGTTTATACATGTTTCCATGTTGTCTCCCACATCAGAATGTGAGATCCTTGAGGCAGGGAATGCTTTTGTCTTTACTTGTACCCTAGGTGCATAGAAGATATTTAATTAATGCTTATTGATTCAATTTTTATTGAGAAAAAAAGCTATAGAATTCTTGGGATATCTGGTGATATGGAATATCAAAAAAATTAGGCAGATCACAAACTTAGGGTTTTTTTTTTTTAAGGTTTTGTTTTACTTTTGTTAACTTCTAAACAAAAGCCCAGTTATTACTACTAATATTTCATAAAATCTTTTAAAACTGCACACTAGAAAAAATTTAGGTTCAGCTATTTAACTTGTATTTAGAAAAACTATTATTTATTAACTATTTTAAAAGCTTTTACAGATTAGTTATTTTTATATAGTCTTACAGAATGTTTTCTAGAATGTTAACATATAAGTTATTTCTAGGAAACATGCTTCTTAGAATATAATATATTGTGCTGATAGAACTAACACAATTTTCCTTGGTTCAAAATGAAAAGGCAGAGAGTACAAGGGGCATGCGAATTGCATGAAAGACAGCTAAGTTCCAATGTTATAAGCACCCCACTAGGGGGGAAAAATGCTTCTTCAGGGAAAGGACCATTTCAGATTTGTATTTGCATCCTCACACCCTAACATAAGGACCTAGCACGAAGTAAATACTTTATGATATGAACTGGAAAGAAACAAAGATGAGAAATTTCTATTTTAATTGCATATGAAATTACAATGTTCCCAAGTGAAATTTAGAGATTAGATATGTAATTTTCAGATAGCAAATTATTTACCAGAAAAATTTTTCAAAAACACTTGGGTGAGTTTTATCCCAAAGGGGAAAAAGAAGTTTAATTTGGACATGGGTTCTTTGCATAAAGACTTGAAACCTCTAGAATTTAAAAAACAAAATGAAAATATATTTTCCTTAAAAAAACAAAAAAAAAAACAACAAAAAAAAACCCACCCACACAAAATGTGATTAGTCACATTACATATCCTAAATGAGAATTTATAAAAATGTGTTATTAAACTATTTTCTTCCTAAGACATATGACAGACTCAAGATATGGCTTGAGACATTTATTTTAGAGGTAAGACCATTGTGATATATATATTTTGTTACAAGAGTCTTGCTTTTAAAATTCAAGAGGATATGGAAAAGAAAATAGAAGCTGTGCAAGGCTTAAAGTGATATATGCTAGGTATTATCATAATTATTTTTAAATTTATTAATATAAAATTTAAACAAAAGAGTAATGATCTTTATAGAATCTAGAAAAAGAAGGTCCAGAAAAAGCAATTTCTAATACTTATCTTTTTGAACAAGGGAGAATTTTTTCTATTTTTTATACACCAGCAAGGAATGTTCAATAATAGTCATAATTATTCAAATGTGTTGAATAGTATGAATGATACATGCCACATGATAAATTTCGTTTCTTTTTATTACACATGTACCAACGAAACAATTGTCTGATTGCTAATTTAATGTCAGTATGAAAGGAAAGTTTGAATGGCATACATTTTCTAATATTTCTAATGTTCTTAGCACATACATGCTTTATTCTAAATTAACTAAGTACAATAATGATTTGTATTAGTTTTCTGAGTTTTGTTAGTGTTTTAGTTAGACCTTTTTTTAAAAAAATATATCCTTTGTTTTAGGCATTTTGATAGGCAGTAGGGATAAAAAGATGAAACTTTAAAAATATCTGCCCTCAAGGACAGGATAATAGCATGTACACAGATTACATATGCATAAAATATTTACAAAGCTATTTTGAGGAGAAAGACCACTCAGAAGAAGTTGGAGGGGGAGGATCAAAAAAGGACTTTAGGTAAGAGTTGGCTATTGATTTGTACTTTGAAAGAAGCTAGGGATTCTGAGTAGAAACAGTATTCCACTGATAATAAATACCTTTTATTAGGGCAACCTGTCCAGTTAACTGATTTCCCAAAACATTAACAACCATTGAATGAACTGATAAAATTGGGTTTTTGAATTTACAAAGCTAAGAAGTAAATCCTAGATTCATGGTAGTATTCCATATGTCATCAAGACATAAATAACAATGAAATTTTATATCAATGACCAATTAGTATATCAAGTGTTTGTTATAGATCCTCAAAACTGTGGCTAAGATAAAAGATTCAATTCAAAGATATATAAATGATGATCTGATTATGATTTCACTTCACGGATAAGACATATTAATTTGATAATTAGTATTATTAATCTTAAATTGGTAGAAATATAAATTCTTTAGCATGACTGGGATGTTAGAATGAATTTTTTTTTTTGAGAGAAAAATCAATGAAGTATTTTTAGTTTATTTCACTAAATCGGTATGGTTGTTAAAATGAACTAAAAACCACAAGCTATTATTGAGAAAAACAACAACAACAACAACAAAAAAACCCAACAAAATAAATATGCTTCATTAAGACCATGGAATCCCATTGATGGGTTAAAATATCCTAATTGACAAATTTGGTTAAATCCTATTTGAATTTTCTATATAAACTCGAATTTCCTTTACTTTTTTTTTTTTTTTTTCCATTTAAGATCTAGTTCTAAAATTTCCCCAAATGTTCAGATTTTCTAAAAACAATTCTAATGGTAGATTTGGAATAGCATTATATATGTCAAAAATTTAAATAAAAAATAAATCAAACATAGATCATATGATTAAAGTTGAAAACAATTAAATCCAAACAAAATATAATACTTTAAACAAAGTGTCTAATTCTAAGGACATTTAAAATGCATGCTTCTAAGTGAGTTACTGATCTACATCCTGATCTAGGATACCTCTTAAAGAGATTAAAAATAAAATACCCAATACACATTGGATCTATTTAAAAACATAACACTACCATCACTAAAGAAAATCAAGACAGGAAAAAAAGTACTGAAGGGAAAGAAACAGGAACATACCAAATCTAGAACAGAGATTGCTGGCATAGCAGTCTGCTGCAGGTAATAGAGAAGGGAAAAAAAAGAAAGATGAAGTGTGAAAAAAAAAGTTTAAGTTCAGACTCCTATTGTGCCCAAAGGCAATTTTGTTGATTTCTTACTTCATCGGTTTCTGAAGCATATACCAGAGGAAAAAAGTAAAGAACTATCAACTGATTTACATGAGGATAATGACAGCAGACTGATACATTTTTATTTCTTCATTATAGAAATGAGAGCAGCAGCCCTGATAAAGAACTGGAGAACTTCTAAGAATAATGTACATATGAGTCAAATAAAGAAATACTCTAAAAATGTTAGTGAAAAATTTTCTTAAGACCAAAATCTGGAGAGATGATATATAATACCCAGTGGTTTGTTAACTTCCATTGGACTATCAATAATGAAGAGGTAGACCTCCAAGACATAAGCAACTACAAGTAAAATTACATATAAACATCTGATTGCTTTGATTATTATTTGGAATAATGTTAAAAAAGTCTTTTAAAACCATAAACAGAAGTTTTATGATCAGAGATAAAAATAGTGAAACTTCAGCAAAAGACTTACATTCATCATATTTATGTAATTATCAACTTAAAGTCAAGAATCTAGCCATCAATTAATTCAAAGGGGCTATGTCCACTACTAGAGAGAAAAATAAGAAAGCGTACCTAGAATAAATTTAGGAAATTAAACATCAGCAAATTAGCATCATTAATAACTACATTTAATTTGTTAAAAGAAACACCTGCTATTGAAAATTAATTTATTAATCATTCTTAAATAAATTTAGTAAACAAAATTCATAGCAAAAACTAGGCCCAATATTTAAGAATCCTACAAATGCCTAAAGTTAATTTTTGGGATATATATATATATATATATATATATTTGCATTTAATTTAATTTTAGCCAATAAACAGAATCCAAACAAAAAAAAAAAGCCTGAAATAGTAAATCTGTGTGTGTGTGTGTGTGTGTGCGCACGCACACACACACACACACACACACACACACACCCCTACCTAGCTGAGCCATAGTTTATAAATATTATCCATACATAGTGCATTTTAAACTATCTTTAAATAGTATTAAATTGGGCCAGATATAGCAGCCCAATTAGATGAACAGAGTTAGAATCAAAAAATAAATTAATATGTGAAAGATTCCACAATCTTAGCTATCTCACTATATCATAACACAATAAAATATTGAATAAAAATATTCAGCATTAATTTTTGCAAGTTGCTGTAAGAACAAACTAACCAGGAAATACAACTATCAGTACTTTTCTTACCTCATTGAAGAAACAAATGAACTTTAACTGAATTTTGGCATTTTTACATTATTTTTAATCAGATAAAAATAACTGGCTTTTGTCTTTATGTTTTTGAAAAGTACCAATCAAATTGAAATGGGGAAAAAAGATGAGCAAAATGTTTAATTGCCCTTCTATTTGTACCTCAAATAAAATCTTTTAATTTAGAAAAATTCTTCTGGTCTTTAAAACATTGTGGCCAACCAATAAGTTTTCTGTTAAACATTAAATTAATATAAATTATAATAAATATTTGTGTTTGGAAATAATAACTCCTTTATGGTTCCCTCCATTTCTAATGAATCCTCGGGACAAAACTCTTTCCTAGGGACTATAGTTCCCCTACATATATTTTCTCACCCTATTAGAATGTAAACTCATTGAAGACAGGTTACATTGAAAACAGTGTTTGGTTGTTCTTCTCAGTTCACTGCATAGTATTTGGATCCAAAGAAATACTTTTACATTCTTTCATTTTCTCAAAGCCACTAAAAGCCAGAAAAGAATACCTTTTTTCATTTTTGCTTACTCAAAAGGAAGGTGAAAAGAATAATTTGTGAACTTGCTATTAAAAACATCTAATTTGCTGACACAAGACATCTAGTATTTGCTAAATATTTTTTTCTTTTTGTGTCTGAAACTTTAATTTTCAGTTAGTCACTATAGCCTATGTCCTTTGCATCAACTTTATGAGATTCAATCTGATAAGAATTAACTTAACCTATGTTAGATCCAGCCTTTTTAAAAGTTTCTATATTGTGTTTATGAATTTATATACAGCCATAAGACAGAAATTAAGAAAGTAAGTAGAGATAGATCCCAGATACGCACACCCAAAGGATTTTTCCCCTTTACCCTGGTTCTTCTTTCGGCCTCTAGGCGCTGCATAATTAACATGGTATCTACATCATCATCTTCCTCATCCTCATCATCTTCATCCTTCTGCTTTGATTCTTGGAGTCTCTTCTGGAACTGCCACTCTAACATGAGTTTTCGCAAACGGTCATTTTCTTCTGCTGTCCGATCAGGTTTGTTTTGAAGATCTTGAATCTCTTTGCTTAGCATGTCTACAATGTGCATTTGCTGCTGCTTCTCCAGCTTTTCTTTGGCATCCCGTTTCCATGGGTCAGGAGACAAGCTATCACTAGAGGAAAGCTCTTCTTTGCTGATTGTAATGTATTGCAAATCTCTCCGTTCAATTGTCCGCGGCTGCTGTTGGGGCTGTAGTTCCCGGATGACGGTTTCTTGGGGTCTCTGTAAGGTGGATGGTTTTTCTGGCTTTATCTGCTGCACGGGTCCAGGAGTAACTTGGCTAGGGGTCAGGGGCTGAGTGCGCATTTGACCCAGCTTTCTTTCCTGTTCTCTTCGCTTCCTCTCTCTCTCTTCTTCTAAACGAGCTTTTTCCTTTTCATACCACCGCTGATGTTCCTCTCTCTTTTTCCGTTCTGCAGCTGCTGCTGGAGTAGCCTGGGATCCTACCTGGTGCAGAGGGGGAGGGGGAGGCAGAGGTAAATCCATTGGAACCCCATCGAAATCAGCTGCATAGTGCACAGGAGGAGGTGGGGGTGGAGGAGGAAGATCTGTTCGAATAGGTTGGGAAATAGCCACTGGAGTTGGTTGAAGAGCTGTTGGTGTTTTCCAACGGCCAGGACCACTTTTGGTTAAAGTAGAAGCTGGGGTAATGGACTTAGAAGAATGGTTCAAGAATTCTTGGCTAGATGTGCTAGATTCCACAGAGGAGCTCTGATTTATCCATATGTCACTGTCAGACTTTCGCTCTAAATAGTCTGTATCTTTGTGATGACACTCTGTCTGGTAAACTTGATCATCTCTCAATTCTTCTTGGGAACGAGTAACACGCTAGAAAAAAAAAGTTAAGTTAATGCATTTAAAAAAAAAGTTTAAAAAATAAATAGAATATTTAGAAAATAATTTCTAAATGATCTTAAAAGAGCTGACAATATCAAACTTTCTAAATGTGAATTCTTATTTTACAATTATTTAATATATGCAGTATGAACATATACTTGATCAATAACCCAATTCAAATGGAAAATAAAGATGTTGTTACTTTCTCACAATGTTTTTAGGAAAAACCACAAAAATTTTTTACATATATAAAACAATGCTCGTGAAAAGATCAACAAATAAAAAAGTTCTCTGTAACAAAATTCTGAAATGCTATACTTTTAAAAGTTAATTTTTAATCACCTTGATACCTATTTCAGAGAACATTAAAAAAAAAAAAAAAAAAAAAAAAAAAAAAAAGGAATCCATGGATTTCTCCTCTGCTGTGTGTTTTTTCTCAGGGGCTAAAATTCCACTATCCCAAACAAAAATCTTTTCAAGCATACTTCATGAAATTCTTGAATGGATCTGGGAATGAAAAAATCCCTCCTAATAATACAAATCACAACCCACTAAACCATCCTGTTCAAAGGAATTCCTGGTCTATATCCTTTTATAAATCATGGGGAGTTGGAGAGAAGAAAACAGTCTTAATCATAACATGTAATGAGAGATCTCCTTTGGATCAAGACATTATGTGTGTATTAGTGCGGCACATAGTTTGACAATCTATTATCTCTAATTCTTACCATAAAACTGGGCCTACCTTTACAAATTTCTTTGTTATGCCCTTTCTTTTGTGCAATTCTTTATTAGTAATATGCTCTCCAATCTATTTATGATCACCATGGCCATCTCTTTGAATAACCCATTATGTTGATTTTTCGGAAACTGCAATATTCTATGACTACTAGTCATTCGGCAATAAAGAACAATGGCATTTATTTTAGGTGGAAATTCAGGGTTCATGGAAATGCACCGAATAACTTCCCAAATATGATCTAGTGTGGAGATGGAGTCACAGTGGTAGAAAGCAACCAGGAAGTTGCCTGAACTCTTCCCAGTTTTCCCTCAGAAGGAAAAAAAAACCACACACACACTAAATCAAGCAGAGGCTCTAAATGGACTCTGGAGTGACAGAACCCACAAAAATTCAAAGTGAAGCAATTTTCCAGCATAGGATAACATAGAAGGACTTCAAGAAAGATCTGGTTAGGTGGATGGGGGACATATCCCTGTTTGTGCAAGGTGCAGGGAATCTAGCGGGACAGGCTCTTAGTCTGGGGAAAAATCAGCCAGAGAGATTGTGGATCACATGGCCAGCTGTGAGGTTTCTAGCCCCACTGTAGAAGGCAAATTGTGAGCTCCCAAATTCTTGCAAAATAGGCCAGGCCAACCCAGTGCAATGGGAAAGCTTCCAGCACTTCTGGCCCCAGTGTGGTAAGCCAGTGAGAGGACACTATTCCCCTGCAAAAACCACTTAGAACACTGTCCCCTCCCCAGGAGCAGAGCTCAACTTTTAAAAATGAGCAAAAAAGCAAAAAGAACCCTGGCCATAAAAAATTTACTATAGCAACAGGAAAGATCAAAATATAAGGCAAGAAGAAGACAACAGTGATTTTGCAAAATGTCTACATGTGAAGCCTCAAAGAGGAATTTTGAATTTGAGATAAATTCAAAGATTTTCTTGGAAGGATTCAAAAAGGATTATCTTCCTCCCATGACTCCAGGGTACAACCCACAATTCTTCCAAGGTAATGATGAGCAGAAAAAAAACCCTGAAAGTCCTTCATGAACTCAAAGTGAAATGTACTTGTACCCAAAGCAATAGCAATGTTCTGGGATGACCAAGCTGTAAATGACTTTGCTATTGTCAGCAATACAATGATCCACAACTACTCGTAAGAACTTAGGTTGAAAAATGCTATCCATAGCCAGAGAAGAAATAGATCATCTCTGAATACAGATTGAATCATACTCGCTTTTTTTTTTAAACTTTATTTTTCTTGAGGGTTTTTTTTTAAATTAGGGTGGGAGATGTATGTTTTCTCTCACAGCATGACTTTTATAGAAATGTTTTGCACTTGCATAACTTGACATGTGGTTCTTAATGGGGCTAAGGGTGGGGAAAAGGGAAAGAATCTTGAATTTGAAAGTTTTAAAAAACAAATGTAAAAGAAATTGTTTTAAATAAGAAAAGGAGGAATTTTTTTCCTGGATGTATTTTTCACAACAATGGAAGTGCTTGTATTAGTTGCTATAATCAATTATTTGGTAAAATTTTACCTCTCTCACAACAACCCCCCTATTCCACAACTTTTGAGCGTCAAGAAGTCTACCTTGCTTTCCTCCATTACTCTCCCAACTCTGTACATTTCCACTAATGTTGTCCATGACACTAATTTTTTATTTTGTCTTCAAAGAGTATTAAAATATAGAATTTGGTTTCATGAGCTTCTGAAATAATAAACTTAATTAAATTGGAAATTGATTTACTCTGGGTTAACTCCTCAATAAAAGCCCAACTCTCTTCGAACTGTAAGCTCTGCTGGACATTCTTTATGAAAGTACTAAATAATTTCATTTTACACTTTATTTGCCATTAACAATCATTGGTAACATTTATATAGTGCTTTAAGATGTATAAAGTACTTTATGTATTATTTCACTTAATAATATAAAGTGTATATGCTTGCATGTGTGATTATACACATATACATAGTCATATATACATAAACACATTTGTGAATCATCTTACTAGATAATACTTAAACAAATAGAAACTAATGAAGTCACCAGGAAAGAGTATTGAGTGAAGAGGATCCAGGAGTGTCATGGGAGAGGTCTGATCGTTAAGGAGTCTAACATGGATAATGAATAAACAAAGATGACTTTGAAAGAGGATTTAGACAGATGGAGAATCAGGAGATTGTAGTCTTATGAAAACTCACATGGGCAAAGTGTACAGGAAGGCAAAGAAGTCAAGAAAGATGAGTATTAAGAAAAGACTGTAATATTTGGCAGTTAAGAGACAAGAAGTAATTTTGGAGAAAGTAGGTTAGTTTAGTGATGAAACTGGAATACAGAAAACAAAGGGTTGCAAAGTCAGAAAAGAAATGGAGGCAACAAGGAAAGACAGCATTTTCTCAGATCTTGCTTGTATTCAAAACTATTTTGTAATTACATTTATTAACTTTATGTTTATGGTGTGTATATGGTGTGTGTGTATATATGTATATATATTAGAGGTACTTGTCTTCCACATTAAAAGGTATGCTTCTTGCAGGTAGGGATTGTTTTTAATCATATTTATGTCATTCCCAGCATTTTACAGAGTAAAGTAAAATTTGTGCCAAGCAAAAAGGTTGAAGTTACTACAAGTTGGTATAATAAAGTAGGGCTCAGCAGATTTGGCGAATGTGTTCCTTAATTTTGTTTAATGTTTATTCCTTCTTTCTGTTTTGTTTTTTGTAATAAGGGACAGCTTACTGGGTCCAGGAGGGATATATTTGGAAATGGGAATGTTAAAAACACAAAGATAACAATAAAAATAAAGGATTTTAAAAACCGAATTCTGATATTCACAAGGAACACTGCCAGCACTAACTAAGAAAATCTGTAAGCTACAATTATTTCATCTCTAAATTGGAATTAATAAAGTTATTTTAACGATATAGTATTTTAACAGGATTGCTGGAAGAATCAGGTTATCTCATCTAATGAGATTTGCTCAGTTAGGAAGTGTTAAGTGTCCAAGACCACATTTGAACTCAGGTCTTCTGACTTTAGGGCTGGAGGAGCTCTACCCACTACACCAACTAGCTGCCCTCAATTCACTTTATTTTTAAGATTATATCCCATATCACCAAATAACAAATTTCAGGTTTTGTTTTTTTTTAAACCTATTTGCAATTCTAAAATGTCTCAGAATAAAAAAAGCTTTAGAAAGTTAGCTGAATAAGTAATTTCCAACCTGAATTATGACACTGGAATGATTATTATCTGTCTGGATCTGTTGTTTTTCATCATAATTGGTCCACTGATTTTGAACAGGAACCATACGATCCTGGGATTTGGAAGCTGGAAATGTAAAGTACTCTCTGGTATATGTCTGAGTTGGGATAGGATATGCCTCAGGTCTTGGTGGTGGTGTTTGCTCCTGTAAAAGGCACAGAACATAAAAAAGAAAAGTAGTTATATAACTATTTTCACAAAGAGCTTATTTCTTATTATCTTTAGAAACTTTCATCTTAGAGATCTGAAAATATCTCAAAACAATAAAACTTACCTTAACATTATAGCACAAAATCTTAAAATTTTAACAAATTTTAAAGCTCAAGACCAAAGTACTCAAAATTTGATAACTAGATATCCAAGTAAAGAAATGCATTATGTAAATAATGATATTTAATATTAAATCATAATTTTAAAAAAGCTGGTTGAGAACTAGCAATCAGTATTCCTAACCAGATTTAAGGATAAGAAAAACGTTTAACTCCTTTCTTCTGACCTCTGTACAAAGATTTCCAGTAGAAACAGATGTTATCTTAGCTGATGTTCCAGTGGCATATGTATTTTTCCCTCCAGGACTAGGAGGCTGATCTGTTGAAGGCAATTAGAAAAAAGTCTCAATATATGTATAATTTACACGTTAATGTTCAAAAACCAAAATTAATTCCCACAAATTCCATTACTTAAAAAATCAATACTCACAGAGAAAGAAAATAGGTTAAATATAATGACTTCATTAAGACTATTGGACAACACATAATTTTAATTGCTTACTTAAGCCCACGTTCTATTTAAGCAGATGCATTTGCAGAGAGTATATTATTTCCATAGCACTGATACTGGTGCTAGTATTCATACTATACTATATCTAAACAACATAAACTTTTGGAAGGGTCCTCAATGTTTATTTCAACTATGACTCCTCCTTTGGCTTTCCCTACATTGAACATTAACTCTCTGTAGGCTAATCAAAATTCTATAAAATTTTGATATACTTATGGCAATTTTTTCATAGTAGAGCTACCCATACAATATTGTTTAATTTATGGGCTTTAAAACATACTCACAACTCCATTTATGCATATGCATGCATAAGAACAAATATTGAATTATTAGGAGATAAAAAATAAGCTTAATTTGCCTTACTTGCTACATTAGGGCTGGACCGGTGATCAGCTCTGTTCTTCATGAGCCTGTCATCTCCTGGGAGTTTCTTTGGTTCACTATACTCTGTCCAAGGCAGCTGAGGACTCTCAGGTGATCCATTCTGTGCTGAATTGTTATACAGCTCAAACCCTTCACTCTTTGGTCGAGGTTTACCTGAACCTCGTCGATCTGAAACTACATAAAAAAGGACATTTAAAATAGCTCTTTCTTTTTTCTCGTCTTAAAAGATTCTACTCAAAAATGTTCTGCATGATTTTATGTATTTTTCTTAACCTTTGGAAAGGGAAATAAAATTTTAAACCAATTAGAAAAAAAAATGGGGAGAGGGGGAGAGAAGGTCTTAAGATGTGGAAAGTAGTTATATTGAGCATAGCAGCTAAATAGGGTCTTCATTGGAGGGTGGGGACTGCGAGGAATCTAAACCCAATGATATGGGGAAATCCGATTGTGGAAATTACCTTTACTTATGTAAATCAAAAACTTACTTTAATTTGTAGTCTTAAGAGAGCTGCCTGAAGCACTGGGATATTAAGGTCTATGATTAAGCTGGTATAATAGAGTTTGAAACCAGGTTTTTCTATTCCCCAAAGTAAACCCTCAACTATACCAAGTGTCCTCTCAGTCTTTTCATATAGAATACAAAATATGTTTCAATAGTCTCAACAAAAGAGACTTTTGTTGTTATTGTTTTTTAAATACTGATAATTTAATTTATCTGGGGTCACTAAGTCAATTTTTCAGATAAATCCAAGTCAGATAATTGCATAAATCAATTTTCCAGACAACCAAATGGAACACAAGGCATAGTCAGACATTTAATTTAAAACTTGGACAGTAGATTTTGAAAAGTTCAGAAAAATGATTCAGAAAAAAAGTCTAATTCTCATGACCATATGTTCTCAAAAAGGAGACTACAAACAAATGGGCAAAAATCTTTCTACCCTTAATTCAACTGAAATATAGCAATGTTCTAGGGTTGAGAGAGCTAACAATTCACATAAAACATTTTGAAATGTGCAAAGACTTTTCCTTCTCTCAACTTTATGCTATAATTATATCAAAACCACCGAGATGAGCAAGCTGGAGTTCTGAGCTTATGTGAATAGCCCAAGCTGGAAGTGCTGAGCCCCAAAAGTATCACAGATCCACATATAGGCCTGCCCTCAAATTGGAAGACTAAGAGAAAAATGGAATCAGTTACATGCCCTGTTCATGCAGATCCATATCTGTGAATTTTCATTGTTAGTAGTTTCTGTAATGGAGGAAAATAGAATTTGTCTACTGATATTTCTATTGTTAATCAGTCTGTGGAAAAGGACACTATTATCACTGGGTGGACAAACTCGATAGATAACATAAATGTTGCCCAAGCTTGGAGATATGTTTTTGAAGTTCTGTTCCAAGATTGAGACAGAATTAGAAGCTGATTCTTTAAGATCAAAATTGGGTCTGCATATGCCAAGAGTACCTTGATATTGGACTGGGCTCTGAAGTACATTTTAGAACTTATCTGAGAGCAACATTATAGATGCCCTAGTATTGCAAGGATCTAAAAAGAATCCTCCCCCATCCCCCCTTTTTTTTGTTGAGGCAATTGGGATTAAGTGACTTGCGCAGGGTCACACAACTACAAAGTGTTAAGTGTCTGAGGTCAAATTTGAACTCAGGTCCTCCTGACTTCAGGGCTGGTACACTATTCACTGTGCCACCTAGCTGCCTTTCCACTTCTCTTTTTAGCCAATTTCCCTCAATAGAATGTAAGCTTCTTAAGAGCAGACTGTTTCACTTTTGTCTCTCTTTTCTAGTTGTTTTACATAGAGCAGGTGCTAAATAAATACCTGCTTATTGATTTATTATTTAAACCAGGTCTTCTGACGCCAAGTCCAGTATTTTTTCTATAAACCTCTCAGAAATGCTATATGAATAAAATGACTAATATTGCCACTTGATTAAATAACAGTATTTTATAAGAGAGCTTAAAGCAACAACAAAAAAAAAAATCTCCCTATAATTTCCACTCACTGGTCCTAATTATGTCCTATAAAAATATAAAAAAGTCTAATCCCTCTTTCCACATGGCAGCCCTTCAAAAATCTGAAGAAACAAAAATAAAGTGCTGCCCCAAAATTTGAGAAGACAGCAATAACTTCCAATGAGTGGATAGGAAAGGTTTGATAGAAACATCTGAGCTAAACCTAGGAAATCTAAACAGATGGAAAGACTGTTTGTTGGTGGGAATAAATATCTAAAGGAAGCACAGTAATTTGAGAACATAAAAATGTTAAAAAGTGGATTTCAGATCATGTTAAGGGGAATAGAGTGTATAAATAGTAGGAAGGGTTTTAGGATATCAAGACTAACGTGGAAGAGAGGGAAAGAAGGAGGGAGAAAAGGAGGAAAAGAGAGACACAGACAGACAGAGCCCCAAGTCTTTTCATGACTATTTGTGCAATTGATATATAGTGGGGTTAGGGACAATGTCCAGGGCATTTTCCTGACAAAAATCCAAAAGGAGAAATGGAATAACATTTGGCATGACATATTCTTAATAAGTCCATATTAACTATTAATCATCATGGCCTTCTTTCCTAAACCTTGGCATAACACCACCAACAATGCAGGTGGTGTATATCCTATTTTTTTGTTCATGGACTTCACTGCTTTCTCTTTTGGAGATTCTAACTATTTGCATGCCTCCAGTTATCTGTTGTCTTTTCCAATGTTCACAATTCTCCATATATTACTGTCAGCAATTCAGGTCAGGTTTTAAGTTCTTTCAACACCCTCATCCAAATCACTCTTAATCATATTAAAATTATGTGAATTTACCCATTTCCTCCTTAACTACTTTCCCTTTGACACTGAGGAGGTATGGTCAACTTGCACATAATGGGCGTCAGGGGATTTAGGCCCCCTCTTCCTTCTCCCTACAACTTACTACTTGGGCAGGAGCTCTAAGAATCCTTTAAGGAGCTTGCTGGTCATTTAAGGGGAAAAGAAACTTGGATTGGTTCTTTTCTGCCCGGGGTAGAAAAAAGCTTAAAAGTGGGAAATGGCATCAGAGGTCTTCACACATGAGCTTTTACTCCTTGCCTTCCTGAGTGCCAAAGGCCTAAAGAACTCTCAACTCCGTTTCCCCTAATCCCATCAAATCATTGTTTGTCTGACAAAATGCTTCTATTACTCATTATATATGTCAATTTTTATCATTTTTGTCACTAATTACTACTTGATGGAAATTTTACAAATAATTCAGGGAATAAAGTCAATGTGAAGCATACTATGTTAGCCACCAGTGAAGAACTGTGTAATACCTAGAAGTACGCAAAAATGTAATCAATCTGTAGCTTTTCATTCTAGGTGATTCTTTTCCACAGACTTCCTTCCAAATTTCTCTATAAATAGTTCACTGAAACACACTTAAGGCTTTCTAATAAGTTTCTTATCAATGTAGCACTAAGAGTGGTCTAACTGTTAATTCTGCTTCCTATCTGAACAGTTCTAGCTCTTATAGATAACTCAATTTCTCTGGGCCTGTTTTCTCATTTGTAAATGAATTACGACTAATGACCTTGAAAATTTATCACTCTGTATAGTTCACATTTTCCAGATATGTTTTATACTACTTTAAATTTAAAATTAGAAAACCCACACTTGTGAGACAAGCCCAAAGAACAACCCATCAACAAGGGCAGTTAGGTGGTTCAGTGAATGAAGAGTGCTTGCCTGGGGCCAAGCCTCAGACTCTTACCAGTTGTGTGAACCTGGGGAAATCGCTTAACCCTGTTTGCCTCTCTGTTTCTTCAGTTGCAAAAGGAGCTGGCCAGACACTCCAATATCTTTGCTAAGAAAAGCCCAAATGAAGTCTTGACAGTCAGATAGGACTGAATAATAACAAAAATCTAACTTTAAGTCAACAGTGGTAATATGCAGTTCTCTCTTGCTATTTGTGCCACTGTAATCTTTGATTCCTCATAGACTAATAAGGAAAAACAAAGGAAAAACGAGAAAAATATAATTAAAACTGGATGCTGTCAAATTATAAAATGACCAAGCTCATCTCCAAAGGAAAGATATGAGAAAGTGTTTCCACCTTGATTCTTTGCAGAGGTTCAGAACATGATGAATGCATTATCAGATGATTGATATATTGTAATAGTTTTGTTAAATTGTTTTTTCCTTCATTTTTAGTCTTTGCTATAAGAGATTATAGTATAGGAGAATGTAGGTGGATGGCTATATTAGGAAACATGCATCAAAAAACAAAAGGGAAAGAAAAAATTAAGAAAATGGATTTTGTTTCAGGAAGCAATTTGGGGGTCACTGAAACTGCTGTACAAAAAGTTCATTGTTCGCTTTCTTCCTTTTATTTAATTTTGGACCCAACTAATCCACCTATAGTATCTGTCCAATGTATGTGTACACACATGTGTATATCTACACAAAGATTGTTTAGCTCTATAAATTGTCCTCCAACTGCATACAACAATATAAATAGTTTTCATCTACTTTGCTTTTTCTGTGTAGACTTGAATAACTGTGAATTTCTAAGGGGCTTTATATAATGTTTAGAAGCTTAATAACATGTGTTACCTACAACATGAGCAACTGGAAGAGCTCAGCATCTTAAAGGCATTCCTTTAATTTATTAATTAAATCCCCTAATTTATTAATTAATTCCATTTGGGTTCTATGCTGGATATTTTCTATCCAGGAATTATTACACACATGAAACGGCAAAGGTCAAAACAACAAGAGAATATTATAAACCTGAGGACTAGGGAAATCTTTGCAGAAGAGGTGGTACTTCAGGAAACATTTAAAGATGGTTAAGATCTCAACTGGGATAGGGAAATAAAGCATTATAATGCTTAGAATAAATGTCTAAGAAAGATAGACCCAGGAAAAGTCCAGGCATGCATTAGGCATAGCAAATAATTCAATTTGATTAGATAAAATGATGTAACAGACCATTGGATAGAAACCTAATTCTTTTTTTAAAAACCATGTACACTTACTCTAAGGCAATACCACATATAATGGAAGACATATTTCATTTTCCATGAGTAATTCTCACCTCTTTGCATCATGGGAGAAGGCTGATTGAGGAGAGTAGCCAGGCCGTGGTAAATTGCTCCTTGTTTTGCAACTTCCAATGTCACTACAGAACCTGTTCTTGTCATGAGCTCTGCTGCCCTGGATGAAAATAATGGAAGCAAAATTTTTATTCATCAATATCTTAAATATATGCCCAATAAATAACAGAACTACAAAATAGATACATCTTCTACTTTTCCCAAATGACTAGAAATACTAAATTGAGGATACTATACAGAATACCTTCAAGAATGGTTTCATGTCCAATGCAAAAGTTAATGCTGAATTCTACTTATTATTACTATTATTTTAATAAACAAAAATAAGTAATACCTTTCTTGAGATAGTCCTACTAAACTCCGCCCATCCACACTAAGAAGTTGATCACCTGCAGCTAAACGTCCATCCTATTTACAAGTTATAGAAAAGTCAGGAAAAGAAGGAAAGAAAAAAGATTTTATTTAATGTTTTAATCATTACTAAAATGGCAATTACAATTGATATAGTTCCAAACAACTTGTTTTTAATCAGTAAAATTTCTGACATTCTAGAAATTTTCTAATTTAAAAATTTTACTAACCACATCTGCAGCACCTCCTTTTACAACAGACTTCACATAAATTCCAAGTTTATCTTGACCTGCACCCTATGGAAAGAAAGAATACACACTATATTTAAATATATGTATTTAGAAGCAGATTTTGTATACTTAAAATCAAAAGCTTCTAAATGTTAAATGAAGATTTGAAATAAAAATCTTATTGAACTCTATATTCTGCAAAGCCAAAAACATACAAGACAAAAGTGTTTCTATTTAACATTTTAAAAGTGAGTGGCAACACTTTAAATATGGGTCAATTAGTAACATGTCAACAATTTTTAAAATGCTACAAAATGTTCAATGAGCTATCTATGGCTGTAAAAGTTTTAGTTCTTTCAGTAGTAAAATTAAGACAATATTTCTATTATTATGTAATCCCAAGGATTACTGTGAGCAAAATGCTTTGTAAACTGTAGAGTACTAAAACAGGTCGAAAAAATAATAATTACAGGAAGACATTTGGAAACATGAGGTATCTATATGATTTTCATTGTAATATGAAAATACCCTCACTTTCATTCCTATATTACTATTGTTTGGGTTTATCCTAATCTCCTGCCAATTGCTAACATCATCCTTTACTCTCTAAAAACATCCCAATTATGTACTTTATATACCTATACAAGTTAAAATGTTTCACCAACTAAACATAAGCCTTTTTTTTTCTATCAACCAAGAACAAGAAAAAAGAACCTAGAATTTAGTAAGAGAGTAATTATATCTCCTGAAACACAGCATACTAGTTAGAACCCAGATGCAAATATCCAGAGCACAAAACCTAAACCAGCTTATAAAGTTTAGGAAGAATAAATTGCTATACCACCAGTGCAAAAGCATTTATTTTACAAGATGAAAATCAGAAAACTACAAATTAGGTTTTGATTTATTTTTTTCTTGATGATTCAAACTAAGAATGATGAAAATATAAATATTGCAGATTTAACTTAAAGTATATCCTTTGCACATCCACTAAGCTAGTTGTTAAAACATTTACTAAGACAAACTTATTAAAATTCAGTTGTCTTATGCACAAACAATGAAGTACAGGGAAACTGTATGGATACTCGTATGTTCTTCTGATTATTGTTACTTTTACATGATGTGTAAAATTCTATTCTCATAGAAAGTAAGTTGTACATTATTTATTAAAATCACTGATGCAGTAATCTAGTTTCCAGTTTCTGTTTTCCATTGATTTTGTGCAGCTAACAGGGAAAACAAAGACAACTTTACACCTATCCAGAAAGTTAGTCAGATATAAATATGCATATTTCTAAAGTCAAAATGACTAAATGGACTTACTGAGCCCATTTCTTATTTGTAAAATAAGCGTGTTGGACTAGATGTCTTCAAAGATTCTTTCTATGTCTAAATCATTAATCTTATGACAGAATAAAATGATGCTAAATTTTTGTTGTTGCTGTTCAGTCATTTGAGTCAGATCATCATGACCCTGTTTGGGAAAGATATTGGACTGATTTACCATCTCTTTCTCCAGCTGATTTTACAGATGAGGAACTGAAGCAAAATGGATTAAGTGACTTGCCACATAGCTAATGTCTGACCAGGCCTGACACCCTATCCACTGGGTCACCTTGATGTCCACACACACATACACACGTATATATATACATATACAATTCAATATTTCAAAGGTCTGTGCTTCTATTAATGTGGGTTCTCTCTGCACTGAAACATATCACAATATTTCTAAAGATACTACTAGATATTCTTTGGACATTAGTCACTAGGTGATCAGTGTTATATAAATGCTAATTAAAAACTTCTATATTAATAAAAACCCATTTCTTCTGAATTACAAATGATAACTTCTGTTCTACATGTTGCAGGTATAAATATACATGGGCTGTGGCACATCAGTACTCAATAAATATCTGTCAAGAGAATGAAGGGTAAATCCTGCTTTGGTTGTGGGATTCTCCTTAGACATATTACAATTACCTGAAAGGTAGTGCTATAAAATTCTTAGAAAAATTTTTTCAATCAAACATAAATATTAAAAGGTCATACTGAATAAAAGATAAGGAGAAATATTCTAGAACAAATCTTTCTATATTATCATAGAACATGTTAAACTTAAGACTGTGTTTTCTTATTCATCAGTTAAAAATCTGCAATTAATGAATTGAAATTGAATAAAAATAGAATATTCACTTATTTTCAGTAACTGTAAATGTATTAATAGCTTCATTTCTGATAGTGGAATTTAAATATAGTACTGATATTTTGTGACTAAATCACTTGTGATTTAGATTAATATTACTGAAAAATGAATTTACTCATACCACTGAACTTGGCAAAGTGATTCCTAACACTTCAGATTTAACCAGAGCAATTACCTAATGAGTAGTTCTAGTTCTCAAGAACTATCGTTAAATGAAGGTGGGGATTTTCTTCCCTTTCCTCCAAGAGCTAGAAAACAGCACTCTGTACATATTTTATGCATGTGTCTCATTTTCAGTTATAGTTGTCAATGTACATTTATAGAATCTCAGAATTAGTAAAGACCTGGCATATGCTCCTGACAAGATAGTAAATTCACAAGGACAAGAACAAGATTTTTTCACCTTTAGTTTTCCTTCATTTTTCTCCACTTATAAAAGATTTAATGAGATCATGGATCCACTGAAGCAATAAAGCATTTAACTTATTAAGTGCGTGCAAAGGAATAAGTAATTAGAGATGAATTAAACCTTTCAAACCTCTCAGCTGATGTCTGAGTTTAAAGAAAACTACAAAGGACAATTTCCAAATTTCCATTATATGTACTTTTTGATTTAAACAAGTTCTCAGGATTAAATTTATATTAAATTATTGTGTGTGTGTGTATTTTGTTGTTGTTGAGGCAAATGGGGTTAAGTGACTTGTCCAGGGTCACACAGCTAGGAAGTGTATTTTAAAACTATATTAAAGGATTAAACCTTTAAAATATCTCTCTCTCTTCTACTTCTTTTCTCTTAACTGATTTGAAAATCATAAACTGATTATCCAGTACTAAGGAGAACATTCTTATTTTGCATGATACATGTTTGACTGGTTAGAATGGCATCAATATATTTTCATCATAAACAATTCTTGTTCATACATTTGCATAAATCCTTCACAGACATTTTGCCTATAAAAGTTTCTTTAAAGTCTTTTAATATTTCATGGTTACCGATGGACTGTCTATCAATCATAACTTCCTCTTACATGACTTTTTTTTTTCTGATCATACCACCTCTTAATAGTTATAAATTTTATTTTACTTAAGCACAAATCTGACAATAACAGTCTCCTATTTAATAAGTTCCACTGGCTCTTTAGGGATTCTAAGAAAAAGTATGGAGTATTTCAAAGTCTTAATGCAGTTGAAGCTAGTAAAGCCTAAAACACAAATTTCTCTGGTTTTTAAAATCCTTCACAACAAATCTAGCTGATCCTTTTCTTCAGCATTTTACTCTCTACAGGGAAATGAAGGAAGTCTTCTCTATTTTTCCTCAAAAAGAATAATCAATTTCCTATCTCAGCACCTTTACACAAAGCTGCTCCTCATGCCTGGAATGGATTCCCTCCTCAGTCAATAAATATTTATTTTTTTTCCTTACTTCTACATTACAGAATTCTCTATTTTGTTCAAGATGCAGCTCAAGCACCACCTTTAATGTGAAACAATTCTTGATTCCCCACATTGTCAAGTATTTTTCCTTTTTGTATCTCTATCTTGAATGACTGACACTGCTAGACAGTTAATAAATCCCTCTAGACTTAGTAATCATGGTGCTCTTTTAATTCATAATTTTCACAACAAAAAAGAAGCCTGAATTACTATGGTATTCAAAGATAAAATATGTTGATGTCATATAACATTTTTCATATATTTTATACATCTTGGATTATTTAAATTTTTTCTGTCATCTGCTGGACTTCACATTTCCTGTGGCTTATGCAAAAAATCCTCACAAATTCCTATTTAATTTCTTATGCTGATTTACATCATATTGAAATTGAAATTGTGGAAGTGATAATACTAATTCACTTGCGGATCTCATCAGTTCTTAAGACTTTAAATGATCATTTCTCTGCTGCTGAGGACACTTAAATCTACTTATTCATGTATCTTCTCTCCCAATCTTCAGCCTCACACCTCCAAAAAACCTGTCAGACACCTCAAACTGAATGTCTTATAGAAATGTATCATGTCTAAAAGTCTTTTATGTCTCCTCAAACTTTCACCTATTCCTAATCTCTCCACTGGTATCAAGGATACTAACCTCCACTCAGTTCTCTCACTTCTCAATATATAAACTGCTGCCAAGGTCAATTGATTTTATCTTCTTAGCATCTCTCTTCTGACACTGCTAATATACTAATATTGGACCTTATCATCCCATACCTGGATTATTCATAGCATGCTAATTGTTCTTTCTGCTTCGTTTCTCCCCAAATCCCCAAACCCCTTGATCCTGTCAATCTCCAACGGGTTATCAAACTCATCTTGCTAAGAGACAAGTGTAATCATATCACTGCCCCTCCAATTTATGAAACTCCACTGGTTCTCAATCACCTCTGGGATCAATATAAAGTCCTTAGTTTGGCAGCCAAGCCTTTCATAAAATATTGTTTCTGCTTCTGTCCCCACCTCCAGGCATCTTACAACTTTAGCTGAATCCCATTCCTGGAACCTCTCTTTCTCTAAATTTCTTTGGCTTTCTTTTAAGCCTTACCTAAAGTCTCATATTCTGCATGCATCTTTTCTCAGTCATTCTTACACTTAGTGTTTTGTTGCTGAGACTGTCAATAATAATTTTAAAAATTACTGTTTTATACACACACACACACGTTAATTGAGAGTGAGTAAGCAAGACAGAGTACACAAATGCCAGTGCTGGGAAGCTGGGAATACCCTCTCTCATTTGTAATGCTATCTCATCTTGGTTTGTGAGCTCTTTCAAAGCATGGGGAGGAGAGAAGTAAGATCTAGGAAGACTGTCTATTTTGAGGGATCCAAGTAATAAAGGGCTTTGAATATCAAATTTTATATTTTATCTTGGAGCTAAAAAGTCACTGGCACTGATTGAATAACTATTGACATGGTGAGTGCCAAGCTTTAGGAAAAGCTATGGGAAAGATGAACTGAAGTAGGAAGAGACCTAAGACAAAAAGGCCAAGCAGAAGGTTGTTGTTATAGTCTAGGCATTTATAATTATTTTCTCATTTGATCTTTTAAACATCCTTTGAGAAAGGCACTACTATCATCCCCATATTTACATTGAGTCATTTAGTAGACTAAAAGGACTCGCCCTTGGTTACACAGCTAGTAGATGCCCAAAACCAGATTTCATCTGGAAAGCATATCTGATTTTGGGGAAAAAAAAAAAAAAAATTCATCATTTTTACCTAAGCATTTCAGGACATTAACAAGATCTAATAGTGTCAAGTTTAATAAATTTAATTTGAAAGAAGTTTTTTGAAGGGATTTAAAAAAATATAAGTTGGTAATTAAAAATGACTAAAGATAGCTAGGTGGTACAGTGAGTGGGGAAAAAAAGAGCCTAAATTCAGGAAGGCTAATTCAAATCCAACTTCTGCTTACTAGCTATATGTGATCTTGCCTCAGTTTTTTCAACTATAAAATTGGAATAATTAACAGCACCTGCCTCCAAAGATTGTTGTGAAACTCAAATGAAATAATCTTTGTAAAAGATTATTGTAAAATTTTATATTGCATTGTTATTTATTATATTGTAATTTATATTGTATTTCTTTGTTGTATTTATTATATTTGCTATTATTATATTATTGTAAAAAAATTATAAGACAGCACAGTATTTGACACATAGTATGTAGAAAATAAAATGAGGGAGAAAAAAACAAAAACAAATGAAGAATTATTCATGGCCTTGATGGACTTTTTAAAAAATAAAGATGGCATATAAATAACATTCCTTAATGCCTATAACATTTTTCAAATAACCTGAATTATCAGGAAAACTTTAATTGTTGAATGTACCATCATATCTAATATATGATACCAATGATTTTTTGGGTTCCATTTATAAATGGCGCCACTTTAAATGAGATTTAAATGTAAAAATAAACTTCCTTTCTTGATCTCAACAGATAGTAACTTCCCTTTTAATGTATGAGATTTTACATTTAACTTTATCCCAAGATAATATTATCTGTGCTCTAACAATTTCCTATCCGAATACTTAAGAACCAGTTACTTTGAGTTACTAAGAGGACCTCTTAATGAAAAATATTCTAGTTTAGTAAACTGAGAGCTCAAATATTTTAAAATATTAAACGAGAATAATCAAAGTTTGTCCTCAAGTCAATTCTACACAAGGCAAAACTCTCAGATACTACTTTTTAGTTAATGTCTAGATCAGAAATTCTTAACCTTTTATTTATCATGGATCCCCCTCCTTTTGGCAATCTGGTAAAACTTATGAACTTGTTTTCAGAATAATGTTTTTAAATGTCTAAGATACATGAGGTTACAAAGCAATCAAATGATATTGTAGTATATTCTCTCTCTCTCTCAAAATTAAATATACCACATACAAAGTAATAGCAATGTTATGCATTGATGACCTGTGAATGATTTTGCTATTCGCATCAATACAATGATCCAAGACTATTCTGAAGGACTTATGATGAAAAAATGCTAGTAATACTAGAGAAAGAACTGATTGTGTCTGAATTCAGACTGAAGCATACTTTTTTCCTAAACTTTATTTTTTCTAAGAGGTATTTTTTGGAGAGAAGAGGAGACTTACACCCCCCCCCCCCCCAACATGACTTTTATGGAAATGTGTCTTCTCAATTGGGGGATGAAGGGAGAGAATCTAGAACTCTAGATTCTTCTAGAACTTTCCATGAGCCAGAAGTTTTAAAAACAAATGTAAATTGTTTGACATATATTGGATTGTTTGATGTCTATAAGAGGTGGGGGGAAAAGGAGGGAGAAAGATTTGAAACACAAGATTTTACAAGGGTGAATGTTGTATGAGATTTTACATTAACTATCTCAACATAAAATTATCTGTGCTCTAACAACTTGCTATCAGAATACTTAAGAACAAAATACTTAAAGACCAGTTACATCTTTGCATGTTATTTTGAAAACAAAAAAAGCTATTGTTAAAAAAAAAAATCATTATTCTGTAACTAACCTTATCAATGAGCCTTTCCAAATTTAATATTAGGTTGGTTGTTCCATGGATACCAAAAAAGAGTTCCTTTACTGGGTTGATTAACAAAGCAAGATGGGACCTATGAATGTATATGTTCTACTGATATAGTTTTTGGGACTATGGGTTGAAATCACGTGATAGCATCAAGACAATAAAATATGACAACATATGCACAAGTTTTTAAAAAGTGAAATGGTTAAATGTCAAATTTCAAAGATGTCTGGTCAAAGACCAGAGCTAAATTTGTTCACCATATCCACTCAATCTTATTTTTAATTAATTATATGTTAGATGAATAAGCTGCACATTTTAAAGTGCATTATTTTGGATTGTCTAACTGAGAACAGGTTAAGAATATCTTAACAAAAAACGAACACTTTCAAAATGATTGTTACCAACACATTTTTCTTGATCCAAACTATTGATTTCTGGGAAAGAATTTACCAAGTAAGTATTGGCAATAACAATACAAACTGATATTAATATGGTTAATTATGGTTAATTTATTAACATTAATGAAGTTTTCCACTGCTTTCAAGAGTCTTGTGAGGTAAATGCTTCTTCAAGCATTCTTTCCTTAACTATACAGATGAATAATCCAGACTTCCAAGTTACCACAAAGGTACATCAGAATTCATAAAGTAGGAGTTTAGAGTTAAAAGAAATTTCAGAGACCTAATCCAACCTATACTTACATAAAAATTGTTGTTACAATATCCATACCTGGTATTTAATCACTCGGCTTTTGCTTGAAGAACACTACAGAGAATAAACCCAAGACTTCCTAAGCAATAATTCTTTACTTTTTAACAACTCTAAATGTTAACAAATAACTATATTTGTAAGTGTGCATATTTAAGCCAAAATCTGGGTGACTAACCAGATACTCTAACTTCATTGTTATCTGAATTGATTGAGAGTTCTACTTTTTTCGATGAACACTATCTACATTATTTCTAAAATAAAGTAAAAGAAAGTGGCAGGACCTACTTAGCTTGCAAGTATATGCTTCAAAGTGGGAAGGCAAGAAAAGCAGATGAAAATCAGATTAACGCACCCAAGCACACACATACACACCCCAAAACAAAACTTAATCAGCAAGTTGTGCTCTTATTTACTTTTCCTGAAATTGGAAGAAAAGCACTAACATCTTATAAATGTCTTACCTGTTTTAATGCTCTGGTGAGGAAACACCACAAAGAAAATGCCAGCAAGAAAAGAGGCTTTCTTTTTTTCCCCAGTATTCCTGTCTTGATTAGTTGTCTGTCTTAAGGTACCAAGCAAGTGAGAATGAATATAGCAACCCACACTATGAACATGCCAGTAGCATTTAATGAGTGAGTGTGGGAGTGGGATATGACTAACAGCTTAAAAACATCAGACTTTTAACACACATTAAAAAAAACAAAACAAAACAAAAAAAAAACAAAAAAAACAACAAACCTGAGCAAAGAAACATCTGCCCAAACAGTATTAACTCAACCCTATTGTATTCATGTATGGCAACACAGTTAGCAGTCTAGATTTAGAGGTCGTGAAACAATGGATGAGCTGAAATGACCTATGTGCGCAAGAATACTTAAAATGAACCAGGTATGGATTGATTTATTTTCATCCTTATTGTTTAACTCTTTCATTAGCATAATTCATAAAATTATCTTTGATTTCTCACACTATTTTAGAAATTCCGAGGAAGCTTCCTAATTCAGATCATAAGTGATGCCAAAATATCTAGTATAAATGTAAGTTAGGCACAGTTACAGCATGCTCTTTGTTTCCCCCGAGCCAAGCAAGAGGAACGCTTGATATTCTATTAATTTAAGAGTGTAATTTTGAGCATTTACAAAGTGATAGTCCTTAACTTCTAGCTATAAGAATTTTAGAAACAAATTTTAGCTTTTTCTTCTCATAAAATCTCATGCTACTGTATTTCTATCTTTATAAAAAAGCTAGTTTAATTCTAAAGTAAAGCTATGCTTTATTTTTGATTATGTAAGTTACTTCTTGATGTTAATTTCTAATATAAATCTAATTTTCAGCTACCTAGGGGCTTGTCTCTTGGTCTGCCATAAACAAATGTCAATAATAATAGTTCATTGTCCTAGAAAAAGTACTGACTGTACTAGAGCTATAGGAGCCCAGAGTTCGTCCTTTGCAGTTTTGTTTACTAACTAGTTGGGCCACTTTAGTTGAGTTACCTAACCCTCTCTGTTTCAGTTTCCTCATTAATAAAAGGGGAGGAGAGGAGGTAAAGGTTGATTAAATGAAACATAAGGTTGCTTGTAACTTAAATAAGATACCTATCTATTTAGGTAATGAACAATTTTGCAATTGCTTATTTTAAAAAGTGATCCTAAAGACCAACCTAGAAACAAAAACAAAACACACTAGGAGTAAAAAAATTTTTTAAGCCAGATGCAACTTTTTTTCAAAAAAGTACTTTCTTGTTATTTTAGAAAACTCACTGGGAGTTATTTGTATTTCTATAAAATACAATTCTAGGGATCTTTTAGTTTTCATCTTTTTAAGGAATTTTAGCATTTCTTGATTTCAAGTATTTGAACATCTTTAATGTATCTTTATGACAAATACTACAAAACAGTAAAGGGAAGAAGGTTCATTCCTTTCCATACAATCAGAAGTACTTAGTTTCCCAATAAAAGATTCTTATTTACCTCTCAAGCAACCTAAACAGGATTTAAAATAAATTTCAATATACCTTTTAAATCATCAGAAATTTTCCTCAAGCCTACAAACTAAATATTTCAAGAAGTTAATGAGATTGTTTAAGTACCTTATAAAGTATAATTTATTTTCATGATATTAAAACAATAGAAAATATATCTTTGGGGAGTGATCTAACCAAGTAAAAAGATATGGGTATTTGTGCTTAGTTTCATATAAACAATATCCTAAATGTCCTTATTAAAACCAATTTTTATAACACTATATGTAAAAGCAATGGCATTTTCTTATATAAAAACATACCAAAAATACCACTACAGTTTTCTTCTAGGTTTTAAATTTTAAACACTGCAAAAAACTTTGGCTAACAAACAACTTCTTCATTAAAGAGTTGTTTCACAAGGATGTTAATTATTGACAAGCTTAAACAAGTTACTGAGAAAGAAAAAAGCATTCTCTAAAAATCAGTTTCAACTTCATAGAAAAATATCCACAACAACATGCTGAACCAACTCACCATGGATTCTGTTCTTCCAACAACAGAAAACCACATTTTGTTCTCTAGGTCTGATTCTTGATCAAAAAGAGTAAGTTTCCCCGTATATTCTCTTTGTTCAACAGCAGCCAACAGAACAATCTGCTGGATTTTACAAGACACCCATCAAGAGAGTTCAGAGCTAGATACTATGATACTGTATGGCATTTATCAACACTAGCTAGAACCAAATACAACATTCAGATTCTTACGTAATCTGTCAGACTGCTCTGACTTTCATTTACTTTAAACTTTATTAAATGCTTAAAATGGGATCTTTAGTAGAAACACACACACACACACACACACACACACACCCCTTCCCCAAATCCAACAAGAAATGTGCTGGACCACAGATGTATGAGAAGTAGCAAAGTGATATTTTTAAAAAGTTTAAAAAGTAAACTGCATATACATGCTATTTCCAAATCATCTGGATTTCATAAAGCTCAACCACAATGTGGATGACAGGCAACTTTTAACATCAAAACATCTTTTAGACTTAAAGAAACCAAGTACTGCACAAACTTAAAACAAACAAATCAACAAACAAACCTTGGTTCTGAGACAACCCTCTTCCCCAAAATACAATACAATACAAAATACAAATACAAACATTCAATTATGTCACTAGAGTAAAAATTAACAGAAGGCTTTACTAAGGAAAAATTTGCAACACTAGAGCAGAAATGGCATGGTAACAAAATTAATAGACATATCTTTTAAATTGAAATAAAAGAACTCACAATTAAAAAATTTAGTTGAATTGCTATAATTTATCATATTTTATAAGAAAGCTCTGCAAGTTTAAAATTTAACTTGTCTGACTATAAAATTAATTAACTATAAAGAAAGAGAAATGAAGGTCAAAACAAAACATTAATAAAAAAAATAATATTTCTGAAAGGCAGCATCCTATTATAGTGGATGCTGGCCTAAAGAGAACTAATTTCAAATATCTTTGAAGAGATTAGGTATCTTTTGACAAATTCTCTTAGGGGCCCCAATTCTCTTTAAGTCTCTTTCTATATACTCTGTTACAAGTAGTAGAGATGTTGCAACACTAGGAAGGAGTGTTCTAAACAGCTTCCAGCCCCCAAAGAGGAGGGGGGAAAAAACACCTGATAGTGGTCAGGCACTATCAATAATATGGAATATAAACTTGTCTGGTGAGTTATACTAAGCCACACTAAGTATTTCCTCAAAGTCATTCATGTGGCTGATGACATCCATTTATTTATTGTTGTTTTGGGTTTTTTTTTGGCTGAGGCAATTGGAATTAAGTGACTTGCCCAGGATCACACAGCTAGGAAGTGTTGAGTGTCTGAGGCTACATTTAAATGGACTTGTCTGACCCTGATTTTAGGGCTGGTGCTCTATGCACTGTGCTACCTAGCTGTCATCCATTTATTTGTAAAGCAAATGCCCAAGATTACTGATTTAAGTTCTAATCATAGATGAGATTTTCTTTTACATAGCCTGACTAGGGATTATATTAGTATCTGGCCTCATTAGACTCATTTAAATAACTTTTTTTTTTCCAAATTATTTTAAGGGAATCACATAGTTCTATGAAGAAAGAAGTTATGATGATACAATAATATTCACACTAACAGGTGGGACAATAGTACAGTTAATTAATGTGGATACATAAAAATGACAAGAAGTGAGATAACAATTAAAAAGTTATTTTTAGTAGTCTGGAAGCACTGTTCAAGGAATATCAATGATGCATACTTAGTTGATAAGCGGTCTCATCAAGGTTTTTTTTTTTTTAATAACTGGTAAAACTTTGTATTTTAAGTGTCTTCTTTTTACATTTTTTAGTTCCAACATCTATTAGAATTAGCTGGGCAATGAATGAATTTTAAAGAAAAAGGAAGATAAAAGTACTGGTAATTTAGAATGATGTTGAAATAAAGACCTAAAACCTAAACTGCTTTTCCACTAACAGAAGTAATGCAAGAAAAATTGATAACTAATTCTGACTGGCATTTAATTGTAGCAAATTCTAGCTTGTACAAACAGTGGTATGGTACAATAGGAAAAAAAAACAAACAAACGTTAAACTTAGAAGTTGGTAATTTTGCATTCATAGTCCAATGCTTACAGCTATATGATGTCAACATATTTCAATTCTCTAGTGGCATATTCCAAATTATTAGGCATGTACCCTAAACTTTATTATGAACAGTGAATGGATGAGAAACCAAAGTCATCAAATGTCTTAAAAAACAGGTTTATGATAGCAGCTGACCATCATTCATGTACCGAGATTGCTCAAAATCCTAAGACAATAATATATTTTTGTTCTCCTTAACTTTGCTATCTTTGCTATGACTGGTCCAAGATAGTGTTAGAAAAGATTTACCCCACTTCTCATCTGAGGATCTTCATGGAGCTCAAGTTTGTTCCAAAGTAACCCCAGTTTGAAATTAGACCACAGATGATCTAAGATACTAAGCAGATAGTTTCCAGATAACTTGAAGTAAAATTTAAATTGAGCTGTTTTAGACATAAATGCTATCTGTGACTGACTTTGACTCAGTTTCTATTTCCTTCATGTCATCTTACATCTACTAGATAGATAATATTGCCCTATAAAACATCAATTTTATAATTACTTTAGCCTCTTAAAAACAATAGCCCTCAAAATTGTCTATAAAATTAAATCAAAGGCAGTGGTTTCCAAACTGAAAGCTACAGAATGGGGTGGAGAATCCATACGTCATTTTAAGTTATATTTCTCAATAAAACATGCAGTTAAACTGTCAGGAAAAAACACATTTTGCATAATTCAAAAACAAAATACATGTAATTGCCATTGTGATTAATAACTAAAATTCATTAAAAAGAATGTATCTATAGATTTTTTTTGTTATATATTTTTTCAACTAATTAATACTAATTTATAGCTGGAAGTGGAGTTAGCTAAATTTTTAATTACATGGGGACTTTCATACTCAAAACCTATACTCAACAATATTCCATTATGTTCATATACCTATTTGTTCATTTACCTCCCAAAATATAGTTATTTGTTTTAGTTTGCAGAACAGTTGTAGATGTCCAATATAAAAAGAAGTTTCCTCAACAGAAATTTATTCTATATCAAGGTCATTTCCACTAAAACAAAAGCTTTCCTATAATTGTTTTGGTGGCTTTTTTTCAAAGAACATTAACATAATGAAGAATATTACTTTAAAAAAAAAAAAAAAGACCGAGAGAAATCAACATGGTCAATTAATTAACCATCTAAGAGTAATATTAATTTTGTTTTTCTAACTTTGCTTCATGTTTTAGAGGCATTTCCTATTAAACAAAAGAAAGGAATGACCTACCCTGAAGAAAAAACACTGATTGAACTGAGTATCATGGATTGTTAAATGTCAAGGAATTCATTCAAATTCTGGTAGAAAATTCTATTACCTATTTGAGCGAGGAGTTGTCCGTGAAGGCAGTTTTCAAAGCTAGCTTTCTATCTCTGTAACCTTTGTAAATCGCCAGTTCAAAGACAAAGAATTGTCTAAAAACTTAACTTTCATAGCACAAAAATAAATGTCATGGAATTATAAAGTTCAAAAGTAATTTAGTAACCCCATGTGCCTTCAGACAGTATTCTCCAAGACACCACAGATAATTGGTGCAATTCTGAAACATATTTTTTTCCAATAAGTAACTGGTAGTAATTTTTAAAATTAAAGGTGTCATAACAAAAGTTTTTTTTTTAATCGTTAACTAAATCAGTTGCCACTGAAAATGATCCAAAATCTAATTTTGCCCAGTGAATATAATAATGTAGTAGGGATTTAAATAACCATGTTATATTTAAAAAATTGAAATATATTTCTTTGATATAGGTAAAATGTTCCTGTTCAGTCATTTGAATCATGCCTAACTCTCTATGACCTCATTTGAAGTTTTCTTGACAAAGATCCTGGAATGGTTTTTAGTTTTCCTTTTCCAGTTCATTTTACAAATAAGGAACTTAGGCAAACACTTAAGTGATTTTCCCAGGCTCACACAGCTATGAAGAATGAAGGATGTAAGGATAAACTTATCAAGATGAGCCTTCCTAACCAGGGCTAGGACTTCATCAATTGAGCCAAAATCATAAACATTGTTACTCATTGTAATGATTTAACAAAACAAAATTTGTAAATCACAGCTGATAATCCATTTGATTCCATCAAGAGACAGCATCATAAATTGATAACAGAATACAAAATGGGAAGTTTGTTGCAAAGGAATTTTATTGGTATACTAATTTCTTTCTAAAATTTATGGTGAGAAAATAAAGACATGATCTAAATACTTTGCTAAATATATATAATACTTGGGTAACATGTCGAAATTTCCATTATTGCTAAGAAAAACTTGAAAGCTTTTAATATATATTCTAATAATTAATACAATTCTAATAACTTGGCAGGTGTGAACAAAAAGATTATACTATTGAAAATAACAAACATACTAGTACTGTAAACTGACTTGCAGAAGCATTAAGTGTAGTGTTAACTCTAGTTTACAGGTCAAATCTGAAATAGCTCCAAAATGGTACTTTATCACAGTTAAACAATTTTATAAGGATCCACAAGGTACTAAAGACATATTTCCTCCTATGCTAGCTTATATCATCACAATTATGTTTTATTTTGGCTAAAGCAAATCTCACATTACAGTTAACTGTTAGCCAAAGGAGTTGCAGAAAAGTATCGTATTGTCTGGAAATTTCACAAAGGCATTGTCTTTTTTTTAGTTTCTATCCTGTGCAAACTATTGGTGCTACTATTGTATGCCTCTCGGTCCCAAAGAACCTAAAATGTCTAATCTATGCTCCAGACCCATACCCACTATGTACAATCAAATGTTGGATAAGTTTTATCCATTATTGAATCAATTTCATTGGGTCACTTGCAATGATCAAAATGTAATATATAGGATGATTAAATCTATTAGAGTGCAGTAGTTTCATTCAGTTAATGCCAATTTTTTCCTCCTCCACCACTATTCCACTATTCACGCCACCCCTAACACCATTCAACATGTATTTTCCCTACAGACTCTGAAATCCTTTCATAGGCATTAGACCTTGATTCAATAATAAATAAAGTTTCAAGTAACTTTGTTTTCCTACCTTTGCAGCAACGATGCTGAGACCCATTCCATTTTGCTTCTTAAGTGTCACAGTGATTATTTCTGGTTCTTTTCTTAGAGGCTGTGTCTAAAGGAAGCAGATAAGTAAATTTTTTCGCTATTTGGTAATATTTCAAAACTGCAAGCAAACTGCCAGAAATGCTTACCCATATTCCGAGATAAATGGAAAGGAAAAAAAAGGTAAGAAAAAGATAATAAAAGGCATAAATCACTGAAGACAATCAATATTTTAAGTGTATTAGGTAAATGGACAGTGATAATAACAAAGTATTTGCAAACCATAACCATAAAGAGGTATTTAGCTACTAAAAGCTTAATTAAATCACCTCAATTTAAACACAAAATTCTATTTCTTCTTTGACAGTTTTCATTCTAATCTATACTCCCAAAATTTTTTTTCTTAAATACAGGTTATTTATCCCTTAATACGTAAAAATGTAAAGTCTTACACTTGAGTTAAACAAATATGATTTGAAAAGTACAAGAAAGAGGAGGATGACTGGATAATAATTTCCAAGAAAATAGATTTGAAGTTTTAATAAAACACAAGCTCAGTATGAATCAATAGGATAAGGAGGGTAAAAATGTAAAGCAACTACATTAAATATAGCTTATATAGCTTCCAGGAAGAAATGATAGTTCCAATGATATCTACCTCAGTGTTCAAGGGCATTAATAAGATGGAAAGCATTCAGGAACATAACAAAAATAAGGGAGGTGGGGTTGAATTTATGTCAAATTTATGTCAGCTGGTAGAATTGGACATGTTTAGTATAGAAAAAGCAACTTAGTGAATCCGATAGCCTTTAAGTATTCAAAAGCATGCTACAGAAGAGATGAAATTTGCTTTGTTTGGGCCTACAAATGAGAAACAAAAGCAATGGTGAAGGTTGTAAAAGAGCAAATTTAGGTTAGATATAAGCAAAAACTTCCATTTCAAGCTATCCAAAAGTATAATGGACAGTCTACGAGATTATAATAGTGCTCTATCTAAGCATATTTTTCTGTTTAAAAGGAGAATATGAAATATACATATGGTGATAAACAAAGGTGCTATATCCCAAAAGGTGCTTTTAAAACTCGTAGTATTAAAAGAGCTATTCCAAGATGACTGTAATAGCCATCAACTGATCTCTACCAAAAGCATATTAACTTTAAGTGAAGAAATGATTTTTATGTATTTCTCAATCCGGGGGACATACATTCTCCTGTATATATATTCTATATATACTACCTAAAAATACTTGCCAGTTCAGTGTTCTCCCGCATAAAATGACTTTCATAATCTGCTCCTTCAAAGTATATTGTCCAAGTGCCCGGTGAACGTGGATGAGGCAATAATCTACAGAACCCTAAAAGGGGAAAAACAGATTAAAAAAAAAAAAAAAGAAATTATGCCATACATGAAGACACATGAGCCTTACTAAGAGTCAAGTAATCATATTCTTGCTAATATATAGCAATATTTCATCTTTTTAATTCTCTGTCTTCCTATTAAGCAAAGGATTATTTGGCAGATTTAAAACCTAAGTATCTTCTTCCATCAAAGACTAATAATATAAAAAGTTCTAAATTACTCATTGAATTTACAGCAATTTTGAATTCTCCGGAAAATAAAATTTGCTATAAAATAATAAACATTAAAGGACAACAATTCTGTTTCTTTCTAAGCAGTAAAGTAACTATAAGACATCATTCCTTAGGCTTTGGACCTTGTAGTATGTAAAGTGGTACTTTTCTAACAAGTCTTGATTTTTTTTCCAGGTTACAGAGGTATCTTTTAAACCTCATTTCCCCCCTTTTATTAAAGCTTTTTATTTTTCAAAACATATGCATGAACAATATTCAACATTAACCAATGCAAAATCTTGTGTTGCAATTCCATCCCCTTCTCCTGGCAAGTCATCTATGTTAAACATGGTAGAAACATGTTGAACCCAATCTATGTATACATATTTATACAATTATCTTGCTGCACAAGAAAAATAAAATCAAACCAGAAAAGAAAACGAGAAGCAAAATGAAATGCAAGTGAACAACAACAAAGAGTGAAAATGCTATGTTGTGAACTAAACTCAGATCCCACAATCCTCTCCACATGTAGATGGATGTCTCCATAATTAAACAATTGAAACTGGTCTGAGTCATCTCACTGGTGAAGAGAGCCACATCCATCAGAACTGATCATCATATAATCTTGTTATTACTGTATATAATGATCTCCTGATTATGTTCATTTTACTTCGCAGATTTTTTTTGATCATAAAATAAATCACTTCCAAAAAACAAGTAATAATTAACAAGAAAAACTATATTCATTTAAATATATAATTAATATAATTAAAATATATTCATTTAAAATGAAGGACAATAAATCTAATTATAGCAAAATCTTTTACATTTTCACAATTATAACTAGAGAAAAGCCCCTCAGAAATTACTTAGTATTTGCCCATAGATTTTTCCTAAAATAATATATAAATTTTGGTTCTCCTTTCTTTTAAGAAAGTTACCATATTACCAAGTTTATTTAAAATGTACTTTATATAATTGGAAAATATTATTTCTGTGGTACTTAATAAAATGTAACATCATCATGACAGGACTTAAGACAACCATATGGGCAAATGTACTTGTATTAGGACTGTATTTGTGTGATAAGTCTGTACTTGTTTTTTCTTATATCAAAATAGAGCACAATTGTAAAAGGAATATAAGTTGAGACTGGGTTGTCTCTCTTTAATCAGTTTATGAAGAACTGGGTGTTAAGAGATATAAACAATATCACACACAAAAAAAATCTAATCTGTTAGCCTTTCAACCCTCTGTACAACAAATTATGTATTTCTTATTGTTTAACACATAAGTAATAGTCTAGTAATACCAACAAAGAGCATGAACAAATTCATCATGTCATAAGACATTCAGTAGAACTGATGGACAAATAATGAAGAAAATTTACTTAAGTCAGTGTTTCCATATTTTTCATTGGCTATATACCATCATGAAACTACTTATATTTTCAATGTGATCAAGTTATCAAATGTGATACTTATCTAAATAAAAGAAATAGGGGATGTGAAATGTGATTTTTTTTCTATGCTGAAAGCATGATGGATTATTTACAAATAGCTTAACTAATTTTATGATGCTTATGAAAATAATTCCCATCTCAAGGAGAAATGCATTATATTCTCTAGGTAAAGAATATATTAATGAAATAAAGTAGTATTTCATTTTGGTGAGATGAATTAATTGCAATGGATTAGATCTGAAAATATACATACTTAATAAAAATCATTTTGAGGGAGATATACTACATAAAAGATAACCTGTAGATTTATTCCTCTTTTAATTCAATTTGTTTTAGTGACATCACTGTTTATATTTCTTAACACCCAATTCGTCATAAATTGTATTCCATCACTGTACTGACTACCTGTTTATGAGGGCCAATCTACAAAATTGTTAACATTCAAAGAATAATCCTTCATTTATGGACATGAAGTTACTGATGCACATATATTCTAAGACTTTTTTGCAAGTGCAGTTTATCCATACAAAAAATCTATAATATTAACAATATAATTTTAAGTCTAGTTGTCTATATTCAACTGCAAGGTGGCAGGCAGAACAGAGCCCAGATGAAATCTAATGGGATATAACAAATATAATTTTGCTATATAAAAACTAATATTTGACACTGGTTTTGCTTGCAATGTTATGTATTTTTACAAATATTTATGCAAGAAACTATTTGCTAGGCCTACAGATATAAAGATACAAATCAATAAACATTTTTAAATTACCAGAACCTAAATTGGATGCATTAGAGGATTCAATGATAAAATAAAATCGTCTTTACCCTCAAGCAGCCTATGATTTAATCAAAGAAACTAGTCATGTATATAAAAACAAATATCAATACAAATTAAACTACCACACATTTAAAAAAAACTTATATTGTAAGGATAACCATTTTGCCTTTGATCTACAGTAGACTGAAAAAAATGACCATTAATACTACTCTTTCTTAAAATAGTCAGGAGCATATATTTAAAACCATCGATAAGCATCATATGCAATGGGGAAAAACTTCAACCTTTCCCAGTAAGATCTGGAGTGAAGCAAGGTTGCCCAGTATCACCATTATTATTCAATATTGTATTAGAAACACTAGCCTCGGCAATGAGAGTCGAGAAAGATTAAAGGAATCAGAACAGGAAATGAGGAAACCAAATTATCACTCTTTGCAGATGATATGATGGTATACTTAGAGAACCCCAGAGATTCTACTAAAAAGTTATTAGAAATAATTCATAACTTTAGCAAAGTTGCAGGTAATAAAATAAATCCCCATAAATCCTCAGCATTTTTATATATCACCAACAAAATCCAACAGCAAGATATACAAAGAGAAATTCCATTCAAAATAACTGTGTATAGCATAAAATATTTGGGAATCCATCTACCAAAGGAAAGTCAGGAATTATATGAGCAAAATTACAAAAAACTTTCCACACAAATAAAGTCAGACTTAAATAATTGGAAAAATATTAGTGCTCTTGGATAGGCTGAGCGAATATAATAAAGATGACAATACTCCCTAAACTAATCTATTTATTTAGTGCTATACCAATCAGACTTCCAAGAAAATATTTTAATGATCTAGAAAAAATAACAACAAAATTCATATGGAATAATAAAAGGTCGAGAATCTCAAAAGAATTAATGAAAAAAAAAAAATCAAATGAAGGTGGCCTAGCTGTACCTGATCTAAAACTATATTATAAAGGAGCAGTCACCAAAACCATTTGGTATTGGCTAAGAAATAAATTAGTTGATCAGTGGAACAGGTTAGGTTCACAAGACAGAATAGTCAACTATAGCAATCTAGTGTGTGACAAACCCAAAGATACTCACTTTTGGGATAAGAATTCATTATTTGACAAAAACTGCTGGGATAACTGGAAATTAGTATGGCAGAAATTAGGCATGGACTCACACTTAACACCGTATACCAAGATAAGATCAAAATGGGCCCATGATTTAGGCATAAAGAATGAGATTATAAATAAATTAGAGGAACATAAGATAGTTTATTGTAAATTAAAAATCAAACAAAGAACTTTGAATTATGGCAGTGTTTTAGACCAATGGTTAAATTTTAGGGATCTATGAACTTGAAACTGGGTGGGGGGGGGGGGGAGGGACTTTTTTATTTTCACTAACTTCTAACTGAAATTTAGCCTCTCCTTCAATTAAAATATGTTATTCTAAGGAGTCCATAGGAATCTATAGTGACAAAAGGATCAAGATACTAAATACTAAAAAAGTTAAGAAATGTTTGTTTTAGAGAGCAATCCATATGGGTTATTACTGCATGTGTTTTAGAATAGCAACTTCACTTTAATTACACAAATTATATAATATCCTGATTTGTTAGTCTATGAATCCTACCATTTAAAAAAAAGCTATTGCTTAATGTCTAAAATATGCTAAAAATCCAGAGTTGCCTAATGTCTAATCAACTAATTTTAAACTTAATTACCAAGGATAATTAAGATCAAAGCACTAAGAAGTTACTAACAAAGGAATTCATATAGCATTCTCAGAAACATAAAACAATTATCACAGTAAAGTACAGATGAGAAGGACCTATTCCTAACAATAGGAAAATAAAACACATGTAGGAAAACAAAATGTATAATTTCAAAATAAGGGGGGTATGTGGTAATTTTATTAAAGATCAAAATATGAGAAAAGAAAGACAAAATAGGTCCTACATGTTATTTCAAACAAAAATAATTGTTCACAACACAATAATTTCACAACAAAAGCGAACATTAAGAGTGAATATTTTCTGACAATTGTGGATATAGGCTCATAGAGTAGGATTTGGAAAAGTCCTCAGTACAAGTCCAACTCCTGCATTTTACAGACAAGGAAATTGGGGCCAAGGTGAGATTAAGTGATTTACTCATGGTCCTCACAAGTGACATTAGAAGCCAGGGCTTCTGACCCTATAGGCAGTATTCGTTTTGATGTACTACCAATATCAAGAGACTTGTTGTGGTTGTCCAATCATATGTAACTCTGTGACCCCATGGGCTTTAGCAGGTCAGGTTCCTCTATCCTCCATTATCTCTCAAAGTCTATCCAAATTCATGTTTGTTGATACTTTAGCTAATAGATACTAGCTATATATAAACAATATTGAGTATTCATTTACCTCTCTGACACAATGGATCTAAAAATTCCTGTAACCCATTTGGAACATTTCGGACAACATCACAAGAATAGCCATCTTCTGGCAGAAGAAAAGGTAGCTGAAGATCAGGATCTTCTTCTAATTGTACTTCTCTCCCATCACTACGTGCTAATTCATCAGCTGTATTTTCAGCAACAGCTACTACATTTTCTATGAGATCCTAAATGGAGAATAAGCAAACAAAATCAGGAAGAAACACTTAAGAGGTCACTTTCAATGTGATCAAGTTAAAATAAAATAGGGGATGTGAAATGTGATTTTTTTTCCATGCTGAAAGCATGATGGATTATTTACAAATAGCTTAACTAATTTTCTGATTTTTGAGGAAATAATTCCCATCTCTAGGAGAAAAGCATTATATTCTCTAGGTAGAGAATATATTTATAGTTTAAAATGTGAAATTTTTGTAACAAAACTAAAATTTTTATAAAATTTTTTTTACATATATATACACACACACACACACACACACACACATACACACAGGAGAAAATAGACACTATTAAAATTAGGCTAATATGCTAAAATTCTTTATAGTTATGTTTTATAATATCCAAAGATTTGCAACTGACAGTGAGGGGGGGAAACAAAGCAAAAGAATTTTAGATCTTTTAATCTTGTAACAAACCATACTGCAAATGAATTAATGCATTAAAATTACAAAAAGAAATTTTTAAATTCTGAAAATGAAACACTTTTTCATCTTTTTTCAAAAAAAAAAATTAGAAATTGTTTCTAATAGAAGTCCTTTGGTTTTGGCTGTGGAGACTGTTGTGTGTGTATATATATATATATATACACACATACATACATATATGTGCATGCACACCCACATGCACACACACACACACACACACACACACACACACAGCTACTTCATATTTTCATACAAAAATATATACTCCAAATCATTCTGAAGATATGTTCCAAGTCTAAAAAAAACCAAGACTGAAGTATTAGGTCATGTAATTTCAGTAGATCTAAAAGATGAAACATTTCTTAAATTATTTTTCCAATAAAATTAAGCATCATATAAATACTTTATTCCAGTAGTGCAAATCCATTTTAAAAAATTTATATTCTGCAAGAAATATGCCAAGATGAACTTACTGATGGGATAAAAGGTTCATCTGGTGCACAGTGGTAATTTTGTAATAAGGCTTGAAGTTGTAATGAATTCAGCTTAAAGCAGGTACTGTTAATATTTGGAATATCCTCAGGTGAATACTTATCCATGGTAAGTAGTGTGGTTGCCTGAATAGGAAGAGATTGTTTTTCATTGTTATCTAGATTTATAGTATAAATCATTATCAGAGTAAAGGTATAAAATTACATATTGTAAAGAACTGGCCTCAAAATCAGGATAACTCTGTAAGATTTATTATAACTATGTAAGATTTATTATAATTTATAGAATCAATGCCTATCTGAATTGATAAAGGAGGTTGCCTTGTCAGAAAGAGATCCTTATACCAATGAAATCAAAGATCTATACCCTACCCTAAATTCCAAATTTAAAAAAAAAAATTTCTAGGTTAATTTGAATAGTAGCAAAGAACAGTCTGAGTAAATTAATATTTTTAATTTAAAGATTTTTGAAAAAGATTTATACTTTCATTACCTCTAATAAGAAGGCTCCTCTAGTTTAAAAAGTATAATGATTAGGTCTTTAAGAGTCCATTTAATCAAAGTTCAACTCATAGATTATGAAGTAGGATTTCAAAAGTTTTTAAACACTCTAATTAAATATTTCCTCTGTAATCTGCCTTTTATTTATTAAATCTTCTCCTTTCTAGTGTAAAACTAAGTTATCCCAGCCTCTAAAATGCTCCCAAATTCTCCATTAGTAGAATCATAATTTAAATGTTAATACCTAGAACATAATTTTATAACCATTTGAATCAAGGAAACAGCACAAGTAATATCAACTTATACATTAACTTGTCCAATTTTAAGATTTTTTCAATTTACAATCATCAATATACCTGATAAACGTCTTTGTCTTTACATTTAAAATAAAAGGTTAAGAAATTCAGAAAATATAAAAGATTTAATATATACATTATCAAAAAGTTTTTCTCAGTTTAAGTAACTCAGAATGCCCTGAGTTTTTATCTAGTTATTAATGTGATCTCTTTAATGTTTAAGTCTTTAATGTTTAAGTCCTTTCCTCATAGCAGTTCAAAGCCAAGAGAATAATTTCTTTCAGTAATCTACAACATGGCTTCTCAAACATTTTCCACTCCTGATCCTTTTTTGCCCAAGAAATTTTTATGCAACCCCATTCCAAATCTGAGCTGAGATGTTTCTGGGTGCGTCCTTGTGTATGCAATGCAAAATTCAATGTTCAAGAACCAAGGGTGTGGTGAACTTGAAAGATGCAACATATGAGGCTAGAAACACTTTGAATTCATCATGCATTTGATTTTCAATTAATTTTAAGTCACTGCATTCAGAAATATTTTATTGTTCCTAAACTTTTTGGGAAATCCACATTCAGTTATGTGACCCATGTGGGGCTGTGACCCACAAGAAGCTTTGACCTACAAGAAACCCTGAGATTTTTCCATTCTAAAGTAAAATCTTTTAATATTAAAAATCACTTAAAAGACATAAATGAAAAATTTAAAGGGCAGAGTTCTTTTAGCATACAATCCTATGCAGTTTCTCCCTCCCTGAGAGCTACAAAAAGCACTCTGAATTCCACCATTTACCTGTACAATTCTGCTAAGATGGCAGTCAGCAGCGAGCTCTAGGCCTTGTTTCTCTGCCCATGCCTCAATATGCCCCAACTGCTGACGGATAATGGCTCCCCAGTAATGAGAACACAACCCTGAATCTGGGTCAGTAACAAGTCTGTTAAACAGCCACATATTAATAAAATGAAAGAGCTGAGAGAAGAGTTGAATCGTCAGGGCAGCATTTACTCTACATCTTCGCAATAATGACATAGCTCCAGTGAGTGTGTGCAAAACATCATCTGTTCATAAATATAAAAACACAAAGGAGATGTCATGAATGAATCTTTCAGGAAAAGAATTCATGAATGAATATTTAAGGAAAAGCATTCAGAAATAATATCAACTCGGAAAATGTCGATCAAAGCACTGGTTGATTCCAGTACAATCCCTCAAATTTAAACTATAGTCACCCAAATATCTTAATTAAGACCTGTATTCTACACTTCAAGAATCTGTGGTTTTGTCCATGTGGGAACTCCCTGCATTTTGGGTGATGCAAAATTAGATGATTCTTCCAATGAGTTGTTAAAAAAAAAAAAATCAAATCAAATTTGGTGGTCAAACTTCAGTCCACATGACAAACAACATTTGAAAATGGAACCTCTGTTTCTAGCTTGCTAAGAATTACCGAACCTTGGGTCAGCCATATGTTGTAATGGATAGAGCACAAGCCTTGAAGTCAGGAGGACCAGAGTTCAAATCTGGTCTCAGACACTTACTACTTCCTAGCTGTGTGACCCTGGGCAAGTCACTTAACCCCAATTGCCTCAGGAAAAAACAATTTACTGAAGGTTGTGATTTATTGCAATAGTCTCTGAAAATTCAATTCACCTCCAAACAAATATGAGGCATTGAAGTAGTCAACCAAAAACGAAAATTATTCATAAGCATTTTTTTAAAAGTTCAAAATATCTGAAGACCTGAGTACATTAAAAATGCAAAAACAGAGTTTTCTACACTCACTATTTAATTCAAATCCAGACAAATGCATATTATACTTTTTTATCTATTTCAAAGATATTTACAACATAGATGTTAAGCAAACTGAAAATCACAAATTTGTAAAGAGATAACAAGAAACTATTTTTCAAAAAAAATCAGTATTCTAACCTATTTTAGGTCTTTGTAGACTGTTTTCTTCAGGATCATCCAGAAAGGCAGGCATGTAGTTATTAAGTTCTGATTGAAGACAATGAACCAAATATCTGAAAAATTATACAAATTTTAATACTGTACATAATAAGGATAATGTCATGTTGGAACTTAAAATACAAACATAAATAAATGGATTTTACAAACTATAAGATCAAAATCTACTTTTTATAAAATCCCCTCCCCCCCACCTTTCTTGTCCGTTCCCCAAACATCATTCATTTTTAGGTGAGAAGAAAATAATTATGCACAGAAATAGGCAGGCATGAGTAAACTGTGATTATCCTTTACTCAACCCAACCCTCTCTCCACCTCTCCTTTTTCCATAATAGAAAACAGTATCTTCTCATTTTCCCAAATTCTCCAACTGCCTCCTAATTCTACCCTCCTAATAAAACTGAAAATGCTCTCTTCAAGTTACTAATGATCTCTTAATTCCAATATCAGACTATCCTCAACTTTTATCCTTCTTGAATATTCTGTAAGCATTTGACAATATGGATCATTTTTTTTTCTATTTCCCATTTCATTCTTTCTTCTCTAGTTTTAAATAACTGTAAGGCTACAATGTGAAGGCAAGAGTCAGATTGATTGTTCCCTTTGGCTGCAGAGTGCAGAAACAGGAGCAATGGGTCCAAGTCTCAGAGAGGACTGATCTGGTAAATGGGAGGGAAAACTTAACAATAACCACTGTTCAAAGACCTCTTGAGAGGTCTTTATATTATTCCTATATTATTATAGGAATATTATATTTTTCCTATGTCTTCTCTTCTTGACTCTTAATTTTCTTAGTGACATATACAATAAATTGTTGAATAACTTTATATCTATTTCCCATCTCTTTCATCTGTTCCCTTCTCTACTCACAAAGTGTCTGGACCTTTTGTTTCCTAATTGGTTTTCTAGTTTCAATTTTTTTCAATGTCCAATCTATCTCTACAAAAAATATACATAAATAAAATCTTAAGGTCAAAGGAAAAACTGGCCTTGGAGTCAAAAATCTTAGACTAAAGTCCTTCCAAAGATTTATTAGCTTCATGACTAACAAGACCTTTTACCCCTCAGTGCCCCAGACAAATCTAAGACTACAGTTATCTGTAACCACATTAAAGGGTTAGAAGCGTAGCAATGCTGTGATCTGGAAAATCCATATAAAAACTTTTGGCTCTCCCTTGTCTTGGAGAAACCTCAATTATTATGGTATTAAAAGATAAAATATGTTGATATAATATCATACTTATACTTTATGCACTTCTAAGTTTCTAAACGTTTTCTGTGTCAGTCTTTATCTGTCATCTGCTGCTTTCCCAAGCAAATTTCCCATTTAATTTCTTATGCTGACCTGTGATATAACTGAACCCAAGGTGGGAAAGTTGAGACATGGAAGGAATACCTCTATTAATTACAGAACAGTTGCCACTCTACAGTGGAGAAGACGAGGCATTTTGTCAGTAGCAATTCCTAATACTGATGAACTCATAGCCTGGCATAAATAAACAAGCCTGTTTTCCCCAATATCTGAATTTTTTTGCTTTCCTTGATATCTGCCTTGAGGTGTGTTGAGTACATATGTATTTAATATATATGCTGTAATACATTTGTAAATAAAGAAACATAAATACTAAATTTGACACTTTATTAGTAAAAGTTATGGGGTAAAAAATTTCTTGATCTTACTTGAATGCCATTTGAACCAAGTGTGCTAAAATATCCTGAGCATCCAGAGTGATTCGACTGAGATCACGGTCCTGCTTAATGAAGTTGAGTAATTCTGATGCATTTGCCATCCAAAAGGCAAGTGCTCCTGCAATATTCTTCTGCTTCTGTAGACAGAACAAATATAAGTAGAGAGAGAACAAATATTTTCCTATCCCACCAAAAGAAAAAAAAGAAGGGTAAGGGATAAATGCTACTTATAAAGCTTTTTAAGATAGACCAGTACCTTTCCCATTCCACTAATAATTCAGATACCAGATACTTGCAGATAAATTTGATTTTATCAATCAATGAAAAGTATGCAATTTTTTTTTGAACATTTCAAAAATTATGTTTTAACACAATTATATAATTTCTGGATTGCTGTCACTATGGGGCTATTCTTTTGCATAGTGCAACGGCAGGTTTAGCTTTATGCACTATCTGGTAATCTGTTTGTGCCCACGCACGGGTTCGCTATTACCCACCACCACCCTGATACTTCCAGTTACTGGTTTTGACACCATGCAACTCAGTATCAAGTACTGATCTATCTCCCCATCTCCCGACCACATATGCCAGGCCAGGCAACCTTAGATGAGATCCAAAGATAGGAACCAAAGATAAACAATAAAGATAAGAAAAAGAACTTTGGTCATTTCATATCCACATTGAAGTGCATTAAGCAGAAATTATGGAATGCTGATAAAAAGTTGCACAGTCAAAAAAGGATTTTAGTACTGCATGTTCCAGTTGCTGAATGAGTGTTATGAACTGTTCAGTCCAGCTGTTGTAGTATTGTATTTTGATATGGAAGCAGCATGAGAAACTCAGCTAAGCCAACATAGCTAGGATCAGTTCCCAGCAGTATATCCTACCTGATCAACCTGGTCTACCTCCTGGAGAAAAACAGACGAAGGGAAATCAAGCAGAACGAGAGAAAGAAACTTGTAAACAATCATGATAGTTTTAAAAAAAATCAAAACACTAATATGAAGGTGCAACATAAAGACAAAACACTTTATGCTCAGTTATTCCCAAATTACAATGTCACCTGTGGTTTGGAGGCAGCTGAGCAAGTACATGCTGTCAATAGTTTATTTTAGGCACTTAGTACCATAACAATGAAGTGAATGGCAAATCTGGAGAACAAATAATTGATGATGAACACATAAGAAGTCCTGCAATTAACACTCATTAAAGAAAATATTGTTGAAAAACTTTTCCCACAAATCCATAATGTGGAAAGACAAATTCATTTAATCCACCTGTGCAAGTACCCCTTAATTTGACAGAAGTTGATTGCCTAATTCTAAAGAAAATGACAAATGAGAAAGACAATAAATGACTATTTAAACAAATGATAATAAGGATGAATTTGAAATATATACAAACTAAAAATAAATACTATAGCAAAAATTCAATTTTAAAATTTCCAAAAAGATAAACTTCAAATGGCAGACACAAAAATTTCAGAACAAATGATATGCTATGAGCAGATATTTTTTCAGTTGTTGCTTTGCTAATTCCATTTGTGGAATATGAACTGAAGATCCAAAAAAAGGTTGTTGTGGTTTTTTTTTTTTCCATCATAATTTTATTTTTCCAGTTTAAAATGCACAGTGAAAAAAAAACCTTCAGTAGAGCTTCTTGCTCATAAGTGAACTTTTGACAATATGAAAGGAACTGGAGACAAGCAATGGTTTAAAGTTAAAAAAAAAAAAAAAAAGGCAAAATCACATTTATTTAAAAAAAAAAGTTTAAAAAGAATGCTATGATAACCAAGTGAAATTGCTACTTAAAAAAAATTTTTTTCCCAGGTTCAGGTAAGAAAATTATCAGCCAACAAATCTAGACCACATTTTTAAAACTATCTTCTAATTTTAAAATTTAAACATGCTTAAAATCAGAAAAACTACAAATGGGAATCAAAGATCCCTGTCCAATCTCATTCTCTAGAGGATAAAAAAATCAATTTGATGACTATTTCTAAACATTTTAGTTGTTACCCTCTTAATTGAAATATTAACATCTGTGAGTCTGATTAAAATCACCTAAGTAAGGAATTCAAGTAAATTCAAATTACTGTGTTGGAAAAACAAGTGTGGAATTTATATCATATGGCACCAATATAACTTGTAATGATTCATGATGCTTTATATAGTATATGAGCCAGTCCTAATGCTGAGAATGTGAAGAACACTGATGTCAACTTCATAAACTAGTTCTGTATACTATTAATTTGTTTAATTATAAATCTCAAAACATAAAAATGCAACTGTCCTGTAGATTCAAGCACATTTGAGTTACTACACAACTTAAAACAGTGTGTTCACTGATCTGTGTGCATGGAATATTTAAACAACTAAAGAAATCTTAACAAAGCTGTCTTTTTTGTTTCTAGTGTTTCTCACTTAGTTGTTAAAAATTACTTAATGAAAGAATTTATTACATAAATTAAAGCTTAGGATAAGAAGGGAGTGGAGGGCAGAGTTATTATACCTAGTCTCTCTTCCAAGCATGGAGGTAAAGGAAAAGATAGGAACCTGACAAAATAATATCAATAAGTAAAAAAGCATCTTTATTTAGCACAACTGTGAACTCAGAATTTAGCTATTAAATTAATAAAACCTTTGTTTCTTAATTATGGGAGACAGAATGAAAAAATAAGAAGAAAAAATTCTCTTACTTTTAAAATTATACAGTTAACTCTAAGAAAAATAGGTTTACTACTTTGTACCCTCTAACTTTTTCCATAAACAATCTTAAATGATTCCCTCAAAAGGAAAAAGAAAATGCCTACATACATCAGGTTGACACCCACCTGAATAACTCCTTCCATCATGCTCACCATCTTGTTAACTATGGCAATGACTTTATGGGTACGCTCTGTAGGGCTGATTTCAGGTCTGTATTGATTTGACAGTACATACCGACATGCCATATATAACACATACGTAGGTGATAGTTTAAAATGCACTGTAGAACTATTCGTATAATTTATAATAGCTGATAAAAATGAATCTTCAGCTGTGAAAAGATTAAAAAATAAATATCAAAAGGAGGAAAGTGGAACAATTAATACAAGTAAACTGGGAATTTCAAATACTTACAACTTTCCCTGAATTCTATACTTGCAGGCAGTATCAATTCAGGACCAGGGGCATCCTGAGTTCTAAAGGAAGAAGGCAGATATTCAACAAACCAATGCACATAATTAAAATCAATATCACTATTAAACAAAGTAGATTTCTTGAGTGGTTTCACTTCTGAATTCCTATACATTTGTCCAAAGTTGAGAAAGACAATTATATCTTTCATTTGTAGCTTATTCAGAAACTGCAGTAATAAGAGTCTAAAGCTATCTTATTACTTTTATTCATGGAAGTTTCCTCCAAGTTATACAGTAATGGCATAATGGCAAAAGGTCATAGGAGAGACCTGAAACATGCTTTTCCATTATTGATGAACATCTCTTATAAAGTATTGGGATGAAGAAGGCTTGCACCTGCCACATTTGTGGCTCAAGTAACAATTAACACAGCCAATAATAAAGATTGGGGGATGGGAGATGAAACATGTTTTGAAACTGATTGAGAAAAATGCATTTACATAAAATCAAAAGTTTATGTGTAAAGTCAAAGCATTGAGACTTTTCACCTTTACTAAACAGTACATTTTTGTTCCCTAAAAAACACTGTTATATCTGTTTCTTTTCATTCATGCATTGATGATTTAGACTCTCTCTTAATGGAGAGAGGAAGAAACATTAAGATGAATTCTCCTCACCTGTCCCCGCCCAAAACACTGTTATCTAGAACTTCCCTTGAATTAAATGTGTTTCAGGAAGCCTTCTTTAAAGTGGTCTGTCTCTGTCTGTCTCTGTGTCTGTCTGTCTGTCTCTCTCTCTCTCTCTCTCACCCATTAGCTCATAAAAAATTATTATGATTGTTGTTTGTCCTTTGTTCTCAAAGAGAACCATGACATCAGGAGTTGATTCCATGACATGTAAGTGAATTTTAAATGGATTTAAATGAAGGATGGTTGTGCAAAGTCACCTGCCTCACTTTCTCCTTGCAGAGCCATCTTGGGTCCAGTGGCCAGATGTAGATCAGGAAGACTAGAGATGGCCCTAGATGCCTTGTTAGCTGATTTGCTGCTCTTAGGAAATAGTTCTTTAATCATAATAAAACTATGATGACAAAGATGCACGTGCATACACATACACAAAAAATTTTTGAGGAGAAAGAAAAACTCCTACCATTTAGTTGGAATTGAAGTTACCTTAATTGTACTTTTTAAGCACACTTAATAGCTCATACAGATTCATCTAGAGTAGGGGTCCTCAAACTACAGCCTGCGGGCCAGATGCAGCAGCTGAGGACGTTTATCCCCTCATCTAGGGCTATGAAGTTTCTTTATTTAAAGGTTCACAAAACAAAGTTTTTGTTTTTACTATAGTTCGGCGCTCCAACAGTCTGAGGGACAGTGAACTGGCCCCCTACTTTAAAAGTTTGAGGATCCCTGATCTAGAGAAATAAACAGTAAATAAATAATACTTTGGGGGAAGAGAACAGTGTAGAATCCTTTTAAAATTAATACTTAAAATATAAACTACATTCTAACAAATTCTTGCTCTGGAATTTTCACATAGTAAACTGTCCTGCAAATAATACAATATTATACAATTATATATGTACTTTGTTTACCACATCTCTCCTACCAGGCACACTAATTTTAGAAAAGATTTGTAATGACCAAACTAATGCACTATCAATAACTACAAGTCAAACCTCCAACATTTGTAACAAAAATTTAACTATGCCACTGATTGAGCATATTTTACTTCAAGTTGACAAGTCAGAAGAAAAAAAATTTAAGGTGCAATTTCTAAAGCTCTAAATTTATTAAGTAATGCAAATTGACAATTAAAACCTGGCTAAAAATCAGATAATACAAAATAATTCAATGACTCATATCAAAAGGAAAGAAAATGTCAAATGGATAGATGTTAACATTGTAACCAGAAAGACCAAGGCTCAAGCCCTACCTTGGACAATTAACTAGATAGTTAGGTGCCCAGAAGCTACTTAACCCCTCAGTGCAACCAGTTTATAAGTTTATAAGACTATAAACTATAATAGAGTTGTTTTACCACAACAACAGTGGCAAAAATGTCTACAATAGTTCCTATCACCAATTTAATCACAAACATGTAATATTATCACTGATCGCCATCCTCCAAAAACAAAAAAAGTCTAGACTAAAATTAAAACAAGAATTTAAAAACCAGAGATATTAAATACTGCTTCAAAGAAGTCAATGATCCCTTTTCAAATTATCAAAGTATTAAAGTGCCATGAGTATCAATAGAAAAAAATGTTCTTTATTTAGACAGACATTTTCACAATTCAACTATTTAAAGAAGTGATTAGTTTTGGTAGTGACATCAAAAACTGAAAATTAAGAAAAAAAAAACACTTAAGTTTACCAATGAATAGATTAACTAAACAACTTTGAGCACTAAAATATTTCTACTTTGATTTTATAGCTTCATGTTCAAAGATTGCAAACTAGAAATGACCTTCAAGACTAATTCAACCTTTTCATTTTATAAAGAGAAGCCCAGAAATTTATTCAAAATCCTAAAGATAGTGATAAGTAAGGGTTTGAAACTAGGTCTCCTGGTTTTTCACTATTAAAAAGGTTTAGCCAAAAATAGCATTTTCATTCTCTCCATCCCAAAAGAATTGAAATCCTTTTTTGTACATCACAAAAGACAGTAATATGTTAGGTGTTCCACCAATTTTAATATTGATTTTTAACAACAAAAGGCAATAAAAAATGGTGGAAAAAGGGGTAGATCAAGAAAAAGAGAATGAATACCCTAAATATGTCATTACCACTATTAAAGTTAATTTATCTAAATAAAAGTCTCCTTTATTTTAAAATTTCATTCAAATCTTTAGTTTTTGCTTTTAATTTTAATTCCAACACATCCTTTACAGCATATGAGTATATTAAATAAATTTTATTAATGCCTTTTTTTTTATATGGGCCATTTCTACAACTATCTGCCATTTCAATACTAACCCACTGGAGCCTCTTATTAAGTAAAAAAAAAAAAAAAATTAAGCCAAAACATCAGATATAATGACCTCATATGATAATATCTAAGTTTTTCCCAGAAAGTCTTTTTTACATTTCTGCTAAAAAGGAATTATACTTTTTTTTTTAATCAGTTTCCCTAGGCAATTGTTGGTCTTTCATTTGTGCCAGGTTCATGCCTGTTAGTTTATTGATAAGATGAATATAAATTATCTATTTTAAAAAATTATTTCAACTAAATTACCACATTTGGGAAAAACTGACACTACAAGTAATGATCAAAATACTTAATTGCACATGCAATTAATTAAATGCATGCTACTTACAATTGCACATTTTCTAAGAGTCATTAATGTTAAATTTGGCAAAATGGAAAGAATTTAAATACTCCATGAAGGAAAAGTGAGGGCACTCATCAACAGTATTATTAAAGATGTGATTAAAAAAATATATATATAGTCTCATGCCAATGATTTGAAATCTCAAACAAAAAATAAACATTTTTTAAAGGCTTTTAAGATTTCTTTGTTTTGTTATTTGAAAGGAATCAGTGATTAAAATAAATATCAATCACCAAGTATATATTACAGAGAGCAAATGAGTGTGTGTGTGTGTGTGTACACACACACATATACTATATACAAAGAGCAAAAGAAATGAACAAAAAGGAAAAATGCTAATCGTGATAAGCTACAACTTGGGAAGTGGGGGAAACCAGACTCCAAAATTCAATTGCTCTATACTCTATAAATGTGAAACAAATAGGAGGTTTTATTTCTGATTAGATTTAAAAGGCTATTATTTTATATTAACACTTACCTAATGATATGTACATTTATATGCAGCAACTCTTAGTATCTTCTTTTATTAATATTACAAATACAACAATAGACATTTCTACTGAGAATTTTATCAATCTGGACATGTTATTTTATCATACTTATAAAAACAAACAAACAAAAAAAAAAAATCAAAGAAAAATCAATTTAAATGTTGGAAGGGACTTCTGAGATCCTTAATCCAAACCTCTCATTTCACAAATAAAAAGATACCTAACAGTAAAATTATGAAATATTCCATATAAAAGTAAACTGAAATAATAAAGTACAAAGGACTTATAAGATCCCAAGGGAATCTAATAATTTGTTTACTTTCAGATTCCTATACAATCATCTTGCAATCTGCAGCTCCCTCTACTGGGAGATGAGAAATTGAAATGCAGCTTCATCTTCTGGCACTGACTTGTGACCTTGGGCAAGTCACTCATTTCAACTCACTCTCTTGTGACCTTGGGCAAGTCACTCATTTCAACTCACTCTCTGCGTATGCCAAAAGGACATGATGAAAACATGTGGTTAAATGTCATTAACCAAATGATGACTGCCTGCCATAAAGAATAAAGGCACCACAAACATTTATGAAGCATTCATATAACAGATTATTCACTTAAATAGATTTTTAAACCTCTTTTGGGTAAGGGGCAAAACTCATTCTTTACCATTGCCTATTAATTACTGATAAGGAGACCTCAATGTATTGAATGAATGAATACCTGCTACTCTGCTTCTGACTAGAATCATCCACAGCTCTTGAAGTAGGAATGCTGCAGTTTATAACTAATCAGTATTCAAAATACACACCCTCTAATCCAACTGTTATGTTTAAGGTATTATCTTTTCAATTAAAAAAAAATTAATAATTTTCACATCACACTGAAATAGTATTTTACCCTCTTAATCAGGCTGTCAAAAATGTTTTAAAAATTAAGAGGAAAAAAATAACAAAAGGCTTAAGCCCTAGGTTCATGAAATGAGACATCTGCAGTACTAGATTTAAAAAAAAAAAAAAAAAAAAAGCCTGCAATTCCATGTCATTCTAGTTCATGCTAGAAGGCTTATCATACTGACAATATGATTTAATCAGAAGTTGTTGGCAAAGGCTAATTCTTTAAATAAAAATTCAGTTTCACAATTTCACAAATTAAAAGATTTCTTTTTCAGTTCACTAGATTGATTCTGAATAAACATTTTTCTCTATGAATAAACACTGCAGGATTTTGACTTCATAGATGAAATCATGTTAATAACACCTATACAGAATAACCCTTAGGAATGGCAGTAATTCAAAATGTGAATTTTTGGATTCACTTTATTCATTGAGAAAGGAATTATATCAGAGGGATTTAGGCTCTAGCAGAATGAATGGAGAGTTCTCAGAAAAAACACTGTCCTTAACATTTAATGGAGGGGGAAAAAAAAAAGTATATATATATATATATATATATATATATATATATAAAGAAATCTCTCTGAACTCAAATCTCAAGCCTTTCTGGAAGAAAGAACTGTTCGCTGCTTTAGTAAATATAATAGGTTATATAAATTACCTACCTGCTGTCTTGTCTTCTATAGTCCTGTTGTTGCTCTACTCTAATCATTGGCTTCACCATCCCTCGTTCTGCTGTGCTCGATGTTGATGATATCCTGTCGCTGTCCAGTCTGGTGGTACTCTAAGTCAAAGAGGAAAACAAGAGTGAGTTTAACAGACCACGCAGACCAACCAAGCTTTGTGTTCATCATTAGGAGTAAAGAATTGATTCAAGGCTGCCAAAAGGGGAAGGACAAGGGAAGGAATGCAGAGGTAAGGGAATGCAGACCAGAAAAATAATACAGCAATGCAGCAGGTGTTCTGACCACAGTGACAGGACATATCTAAGAGCACACTAGCCATTCAAAACATAATAAAACAACTTGCTGCAGCTCCTGACCAAATGCTACCAGGAATTTTAAAGCCCCAAGACCTACTCTTTTATGCAAAATATTAAAAGCAGGGCTATTATTTTCTCCAATGAGTAGATGACTGGTCATCCTTTTCTAAAAGATGTGTGTGTGTGTGTGTGTGTGTGTGTGTGTGTGTGTGTGTGTGGTGTGTGTGTATGTGTTTTTAAAATCAAGACATATCCTGCCAGATATGTGCAATTATATATAGGGTACTTAGCTGTTTTCTTTAGAGGGCTTCAAAAATCCTGCTAACTAAGGCTCAGGGCATTAACCTGTATATTTAGTACTATTTAGTACTAAAATTGGGTCTTCCCAGCCTTATTTTATGTCCTTAAATAAATACAGGGAAAATACAGTTTTTGTTAAAACTGTGTACCTAAGAAGCAGGACTTTACTAAACAAATTTCGTACATTTAAATGTCACCAAAAAACACACTTCTAATGACAATATCAGAGAATTAAATGTATTAATAAAATGTTGCAAGTCATTTTACTAGGGTATCACATTTTGGAGCTAGACAAATAAACAAACCCTTATGATAGACATGCATTATTATTACAAAAAAAACAAAAAAACAAAAAAAACAATATTACATCCAATTCAAGTTTACTATGCATCTTCTATTCAGTTAAGTGAGATATAAATATAGTATCAAAACCTAAATTATAAATTTAAAATTAAACCAAATAAAAACATCACCACACCACTTATAGGACATAAAATGTACTGGAAATGGCAGCCCTTCCATATCTTAATGGTGCGGTCTTACACAACCAGAATTATTAGGGACTCACTCAGTTTCACTCTCCCCGTTCTGATATCACAACAGCGGTGGGATAGGGTGGCACTTGAACGGGAAGGTAAGAGAGGATGAATATATGATGGAGGTTGGATTCAGGAGTTATTATTTATGAAATATGGAGACAGTATTTAGCTACCAAGATCTACCCAAATTTATAATAAAATTTACTACAAGCCTTAGGCTCAGACATTTTTTATACCACTTACTCTGCTCTAGGGTTAGTTTCCATTCTTTCTTGTATTAAGAATACAAGTAATTGATAAATGAATTTAGAAATAAACCTGAAGGCAAAGATTTTAATGGCATAGCATCCTGATATGTATACCAGTAAAAACAAAACATTGTCATAGGATTGTATTAGATAAAGCAAAAACTTACAACTCATTTTTCTAGAAAACTTTAGTGAATGCAAAAATGACTTATTAAGAATAGCATTATGGCAAGAAGACATCAAATCTTAGCAACAATATTTAATACAAACAATAAAATTCTCTTTGGATAGTCTGTTGGAGAGTAAGACAAATATGAAAACAATTTGTTAGGTATAGTTCTGTTTTAGGGAGTAAAAATTGACACAGGATAGAGAATTGTTTTTTAAATGATTCCATATAATTTTTGATTTAAATCTGAATTTAAAGGTTCAAAAAAATAAAGTTATCTGCCTCCTTGAACTCAAAAGTGTTTTTACAAAATGGTTTTTTAAATAATATATATCAACAAAGGAAACTTTCACCAATTCCACTTATTTGTAATTATTTATTTCAAAACAAATTTCTCATATATCTATTACTATGAGATAGTATATAATTATGTTTGTGCTGCTAATTTTAGCTATATATGTAATAGTATATCATAGCTTTTAATTTCTACAAAGAGGGGAAAAAAAGATTCAGAGAACATTCCTGAGATGTACTAGAGTAACTCTCCTGGCCAAATGAAAGCCAATTACAATGCTGCACAATATTGGGAATGCCATCTGTTTAACACTACAGATTAAATTTACTCTTACCCCTGTGGTAAGTCATAGAACAGAACTGCAAGATGGTCCCTTAGACAGAGATAAGACAACATTTTCTTAATCTTACAGATACCATGAACTGTTGTTGTTATTTTTGGCAGGAAACCCCTTGGCATATCAGCTTTGATATATCAGTAAGCTCTATGCCGAAGGAGCAGATAGAGGCTTTCAAATCAGGGTAGCCCCTCTACACAACTTCTAACCCTAACCCTATATGCTCTAAGACTAAATTGCAGCACATCTACAGACATGTATTGGTTAATTACAACAATGAAATCCTAAATCCAGGAAAAAACAATAACAAAGTCTTGCACAAAAAGCTTAATTATCTCAACAGCTTAATTTTGGCCAAATGCATCACTGTACTGTTACACAGTAGATACTCAGTTACCTTGCTGGTAGGTATTGCTGTTCCACTATGAATATCTCCTTCCAGATCAAAGGTTGTCTCCTGGACAATTCTAGGAAGGGAAATTAAAAATCCACATGCATTAAAATAAAAACTTCACAGGTCCATGTTAGGTGACTTGTCTTTGAATGTGAGCTGTGAAATAATTAAAACTGGGACAAATGTCATTTTACTTGTGTCAGTCATATAGACAGATCTAACTAGTTTTTTCCCAAGCCCACACAAAACCAATCGTGTTGAGTAACTAATTATGTGGCCATTTGGAAAACTAATTCCATTTAAGAGCTGTTCCTTTTTCTTCCCCACTCTCATCCCCATGACAAAATGAGTTCCCCAATATCAAGGTTTTTAAGTTTGCACATATGTATGAATGAGGAGAAACTGAATTGTACACAGGTAGTTGGTTTTTTGGGATGTATATGTTTATGCACTTGCATCAAGGTAGTGGTACTCTAGGATTCACCAAGCTATATTATATACTTTGGGAAGATTATGGATGCATAATGGGTTCTCCATAACACAAAAGTAGCATTAATATAAAACACATAACAAAACACACACACACACACACACACACACACGTTTCTGCTCTTATTTTGGCTTAGATCAAGAATGATAATTTATATACTTTTACTTATTGTAAACTGTTCCTTATAATAAAGAATATCAAAATGGATATTTAAATATCAATTCAGTTATAGCACTATAAATCTTAGAAATAATTTTCTACATAATAAAACTATGTTACTAATTGTACCTATTTTAAAGGTAAAGGAACTGAGGTTCATGAGGTTAAATTACTGAGGTTCAGTGCTACCTTAAAATAATCAAGGAAACAAAACTCAAAAACAGGTCTCCTGACTATGGGCCCAGTACTCCTTCCGTTATATAGTATTTACTGTATTAGTATACTTTACAGATTGTATAAGACAGAAAAAGATTCTATTTCTTTTTTTATTCTTGTGATATTTCATGTCATCAAATAAATAGCACATTAAAAAAATAACAATGGGGAGCAGCTAAGTGGTGCAGTGGATAGAGGACCAGTCCTGAAGTCAGAAGAACCTAAGTTCAAATCTGACCTTAGACATTTCCAGCTGTGTGACTCTGGATAAGTTACTTAACCTCAATTGCCTCAGCCAAAAAAAAAAAAAAAAAAAGAAGAAGAAGAAGAGGAAGAAGAAAAAGAAAAAGAAGAAATGAGAAAACTATCAATTTTAGTTATATAAAGAAAAAGCAAAGCTCTGGACTATGCCACTTTTTTTGACCAAATAACTAAACTCTTCAGGTATAATTAGCTACTTCTATAAAATGATGGGGTTGGATGAAAACCTTACAATTACAAAGGAAAAGAAGATACTTAACAAGCCAATCAAAAAGGCTCTCAAAATATTCACTACTATAACCTCATCCCACCTTATACAATCACCATTTAGAGTAAAAATAAGGCATTAAAGAGAAGATTGAAAAATCAGAAATCCAGACCTTTCAAAATTTGCTAAACTATCCCTTTAAACAGCAAATCTAAATATTTATGACTATCTCAAAATATCTAAATTTCTGAACTGAAGCTAATGACTAAAATTATTTCATAAGATTAACACAGATTTGTTTATTACAAACCTGATCATTTGAATATATAATATACTGATCCCAAAAGACAAAAACTAAAAGAAAACCAATTGTTTTCTTCTATCACAGGGATTAAGTTAAAGGAATAACATCCAATTGAAAAATCAAAAGATGTGAATGATGAAATTTTTTCTACCTGAGCATAAATTGAAAGCCCAAATAAATAAGGAAAACCATCGACCAATCTCCAAATCAGTTTTAACAAAAACAAAGCTGTCTGCAGTAGAATAGCATGCAAAGAACACTGGACTTGAGAGCCAGAGAACCTGGATTCAGATCCTCACTCTTTTGCTCCCTGGGTGATCTTATCTAAGCTTTTTTGATTATAAAAGATTATAGTCTTTTAAATCCTTTTTGTGCTCCCTTTGCACACTGAGGAAGTCAAATCTAAAAATTTTTTGAATAATTCTTAAATGCACAAAATAAGGTACAAAGGATTTTAAGGAAATTATGTTATCAAAATTTTTAAAAACCAAGTAATAGATTCCCTATTGACAACCCCTCAATTATATGATTCCTAACATCCCTTCTAGCTCTATTATCTTAATACTATTTTAAAAGGAAATTTCTAAAGGAAAATTAATCTAAATTAATTGTTACATTTAAGTGAGTGCTAATGGGTAGAAAGCTAACAAATATATATAGCATTTCCAAGGAAGAAGGGAGATGAATTGTTTGAAGAGCTGCTTATTCTCTAAGGAATAATAATATGGACCATAGGTGCTATCAGGTAAGAGAATATTCAGTAAAGATCAGAGGAAGAAGAGATGATTTAGAGGTGGTTGATAGCTCCCTGATGAGATGAGGGTTGTGGCTGTTGTTTTAATTAAGCTGATAGCAGCAAGGTCATGCTGTCCTTTCCAAGGCTTATATCTGGAGTTGATGATTCATGTGGACAGAGATTATACTCAAAAATAACTCAGAAAGCATTCTCCAAATTAGGGAGTCTTGGGCACAAAAACTGAAGACCTTAATGGCACAAATGTTATTTTCAACACTGAAAGAAAGGCCTTCCTAAAAAGTAGACTTGGGAAAGGAACAGATAAAACTTGATACTGGAGATGAGTTTTGGTTTCAATGGCTTAAAATAGAAATAAACACAAATAGCAATGCTTAATAGAAATTGTGTTGGTATTGAAAATCTTATTAAGATTTATGGGGAAGGGGAGAAAAGTATGTATTTGCAAGCTAAATATCAATGAAAATAGTTATATGTACAAAGAATGGCTGTACAGATGACTTTTAAATTTACAACTATAAGTAAAAAATTTTGTAAGGTCCCAAAGCTAAAAATCAAATGCACGATGTGAACAAGTAAGATGGCCTAAAAAAATTAATGCAAGATAAATCTGATCACAGAAATATCACTGAGAATTGGTAGAATGCAGTTATAATTATAATAAAGCTTTGGAAGGATATATTATAAGACAAGATAAGAAGGGAGAAAAGAAGATAATAGGAAGCAATAGAGTAGTGTTTAACATTAAGAATATATATTCATGAGGAAATCCAGGAATTGGAGAGGAGGGAAGCAATGGAGAGAACATCTGAGTAAAGATTAACAGGCAGAAAGAGAAACTATATTAGTATCAGACAATATGATGGCATAGACAGCAAGAAAAAATCCAGTTCTGTATTTAGTTCTGGGTGCCATTGTTGTAAAGATAAATATTTTCCAAAAACTTTTGGTTTATACCAAATATACCTAATATATTAGAGGTCTGAGCAATCAATCAGTGCAAAAACCAATGAGTGATACCCATCTTCTGACAATGAGGTTATGTATTACAAAGATAAAGAGACCTCTATTTTTAGGAATGGCCAATATGAAAATTTGTTTTAAGGTTTTCTGTCCCTCCTCTCCCCCCACCTAGTTGGGGTTGATGGGAAAGAAATAAAGGCTCATTAAGAATGTTTGTGGCAGCCCTCTTTGTAGTGGCCAGAAACTGGAAACTGAGTGGACGTTCATCAATTGGAGAATGGCTGAATAAACTGTGGTATATGAATGTTATGGAATGTTATTGTTTGGTAAGATGACCAACAGGATGATTTCAGAAAGGCCTGGAGAGACTTACATGAACTCATGCTGAGAGAAATGAGCAGGACCAGGAAATCATTATATACTTCAACAACAATACTATGTGATGATCAATTCTAATGGATGTGGCCATCTTCAGCAATGAGATGAACCAAATCAGTTCCAATAGAGCAGTAAAGAACTGAACCAGCTATGCCCAGCGAAAGAACTCTGGGAGATAACTAAGAACCATTACATTGAATTCTCAATCCCTATATTTTTGCCTGCCTGCATTTTTCTTTAAATTTCCTTCACAGGCTAATTGTACAATATTTTGGAGTCTGATTCTTTTTGTACAACAAAATAATGGTTTGGACATGTATACTTATTTTGTATTTAATTTATACTTTAATATATTTAACATGTATTGGTCATCCTGCCATCTAGGGGAGAGAGTGGGGGGAAGGAGGGGAAAAATTGAAACAAAAGGTTTGGCAACTGTCAATGCTGTAAAATCACCCATACATATAACTTATAAATAAAAAGCTATTAAAAAAAATAAAAAAATAAAAAATAAAGGCTCATTAATTCAATGTACAATGAAATAAAAGTTTCATTTTTAAAGAGATTAATAAGCAGGAAACTATCCAGAAGCTGACCATGACCGTAATGGGTTTTAAGGCTATGGTACAGCAAGATCCGATGTTTGGGGAGAGAGGCAGGGGCCACTAGATGGCACAATGGATAGCATACTGACCTTGGAGTCAGGAGGACCCGGGTTCAAATCTATCTTTAGTCATAACATCAACTGCCTCCAAAAAGCCAAACCAAACTGACCCCCCCAAAAAAATCAAACAAAAAACCCAACAACAATAACAATAAAACCCCCCACCAGATGTTTAGCCTAGTAAAGAGCAGATACAGGGGGACCTGACAACTTCTTTTAAGAACATGAAAAACTGTCACATACAAGAAGGTTTAGATTTATTCTATTTGGCTCCAAAAGACAGAACAAGAGATACAAGTTGCAAAGAGGAAATTTTTTCTTAAGAATCTGGTCCTTCAAATTGGAAATTAGTATGACAGAAACTAGGCAATGATCCACAAAGATAAGTGTCCATGATCTAGACATAACGAATGATATTATAAACAAAAGAACATAGGATAGAACATAGAGCACCTCTCAGATCTGTGGAAGAAGAAGGAATTTGTGACCAAAGAAGAACTAGAGATCATTACTGATCACAAAATAGATAATTTTGATTATAATAAGTTAAAGTTTTTGCACAAAAAAAAAAAAAAAAAAACTAATGCAGACAAGATTAGAAGGAAAGCAATAAACTGGGAAAACATTTTTACATTTAAAAGTCTCATTTCTAAAATATATAAGGAATTGACTATAATTTATAAGAATTCAAGCCATTTTCCAAATGACAAATGGTCAAAGGATATGAACAATTTTCAGATGAAGAAATCAAAACTATTTCTAGTCATATGAAAAGATGGTCCTAATTAGTATTGATCAGAGAAATAAAAATTAAGACATTTCTGAGATACCATCACACACCTGTCAGACTGACTAAGATGACAGGAAAAGATAATGACGAATGTTGGAGGGGATGTGGGAAAACTGGGACACTGATAAATTGTTGGTGGAACTGTGAATGGATTCTGGAGAGCAATTTGGAACTATGCTCAAAAAGTTATCAAACTGTGCATACCCTTTGACCCAGCAGTGTTACTACTGGGCTTATATCCCAAAGAGATCTTAAAGGAGGGAAAGGGACCCATATATCCAAAAATGTTTGTGGCAGCCCTCTTTGTAGTGACAAAACACTGGAAACTGAGTGGATGCCCAATATTTCGAGAATGGCTGAATAAATTATGTTATATGAATGATATGGAACATTATTGTTCTGTGAAACAGCCAGCAGGACGAGAGAAGCCAGGAGAAACTTAGCATGAACAGATGCGAAGTGAAATGAGCAGAACCAGATCATTCTATATGGCAACAACAAGATTATATGATGATCAATTCTGATGGACATGGCTCTCTTCAACAATGAGATGATTCAAATGAGTTTCACCTGTTCAGTGATGAAGAGAGCCATCTACACCCAGAGAGAAGACTGTGAGATCTGAGTGTGCTTCACAACATAGTATTTTCACCCTTCTTGTTGTCTGCTTCCATTTTATTTTGCTTCTCTTTTTTTTCTTTTGCTGTACGATAATTGTATAAATATGTATGCATCTAATGGATTTAACATATATTTCTATCATGTTTAACATATATATTGGACTACTTGCCATCTAGGGGAGGGTATGGAGGAAGGGGAAGAAAAGGTTTCGCAAGGGGGCTAATATTGAAGAATTGTCCAGGCATATGTTTTGAAAAATAAAAAGTTTTAATTTAAAAAAAAAATCTGGTCCCTCTAGAAGTGAAATGGGATCTTTGAGACATCATAATGGGTTTCCTCTCTTTTGGAGTTATTTAAATGCTCTTGATAATAATTTTTTGGGTACAGTGTATCAAATTCTTCATCTGATATGGTTTGATCTAGATGTTGGGGAGAGTTTCTTTAAACTAAAACACTCCACAATTTTGTACGAAATAGGAAGCCATTGAAAGAGGTGTAATGAATACAACTTGACTAGAGGAATAGAAAACATAGGAAGATGAGGCAGCTAGGTGATACAGTCCAAGAGCACCGGCCCTGAAGTCAGGAGGACATGAGTTCAAATTTGGCCTCAGACACTTACCACTTCCTAGCTGTGTGACTTGGGCAAGTCACTTAACCCCAACTGCCTCAGCAAAATATATATATGAAAATGTGATTTTGAATTCCTCCTTTAACACATAATGGGTATATGAACCTAGACAAATTACTTAACTTCTAAATGTTTTAGACATCTCTTATATAATAAAAACTCAATAACTCATAAAAATTGCAAAAAACAAACAAACAAAAAAACTACTTTTGTTCAGCAAGTTTCTTCCTCTGGGAGCTCCAAAACAAATGAAATCAGGGATTTAGCTAGTCTTTATTTCTATTCCTATAAGGCAATTATGATCACTACCCACTACTGTGGATAAGGAAACTGATCACTTTCAAATACTTCATACTCATATAATTCATGGCAATACCCTTCATCGGGCACAAGGAATCTAACTATGACTATTAATAATAATAATAATAATATTTAAAGTATATCAAAATTTTGCATTTAATTCTCACAATGATCCTACAAGTTAGCAAGTTTTATTTTATAAAGAAAATTAAAGCTCAATGGTTATGTGATTTGTCCAAGGAAAAATCAAGGATCAGAATCCAAGTGTTGCACTCCAAATTTAGTGCTCTTTCCTCTCACGATTACATTTAGCACTCTTTTTCATTTTCCTATTTTAAGAAAAAAATTAGAATCTATATCACATGGAAAAGGCAGAAAGAATATTAAGAGTTTCAACTTATTTCTTACAAAGCTAACTGAATTTTTTAAAAGAAATAAGTGAAAAGTAATAGTAGGGTTTCAGGACAGAAACAGATATAAAAGGATGTATAATGGCAGTTGAGAATATATATAAGCTATTATCCTAGTAGTTACAAATACAGAAATGAATTAAGAGTCGAAAGCATTTTCTGAATTAAAAGGACTTGGAAAAGTGAGAAGTTTAATATATGACTCTTAGAGCCAAATACTCCAATATATCCAATTAGTTGGGATAAGAGGCAACCTATTTAAGACAATTATCTTGGGAGAATGACAACAATAAATATAACTAAAGGAAAGTTCTTTTTCATGCCTCCTTTAAAAATACTCTGTAGTATGATGAGTAGGGTAAGAGTAGAACAGACAAGTAACAATAAGAGTCCAGAATCTAAATAACCCTAGATTAACTATTTATGTTGATACTATTTATAATACAAATTGTCAAATAAATAATATTTGTATATTTATATTATGTTTACTATATAGACATTTCTGGGGCAAACTGCCTTCTAAGTCAGTGGGTTCCTAGAAAAATTCCAGGTATTAGTCATTGTATTCATTAGAGATTTTCTAATTATATCATTTTCTATGTGTTTCCCTATTCCCTATAATCTATTTATAATATATAACCTGTTAGAACCTTTTGTTGCAGCTCTAATATTTTATAAAAACTAGTATAAAAGCTATGAAGAATATTGCTAGAACATTCACCACAAATCAATCATCATAACTTGAACTAAAATTTTAGAAAAGTCTTTTTGATAATTTAAGAAATAAAAAGAAGAGCCAAGTTCAGGGGAAAAAAGGACAAAAGGGAATTGAAGTATTTCAAATAATTAACATTACATATTTACTTCTGAAAATGTATTTCTAAGAAACCCAAGCAGAAAAAAGTTTTCTTAATAAACTTTCTCTAAATGCATAAAGATATAAAAATTTTAATTTAATACCCATGAATTGTATTTATATAAAATGAAATATTTTAGTTGAGTCCATTAACTATGATTGGGATGTCCATAGCTGCACAGTCTAATAAACTAATATAAATGATTATTTCACATTATTAAGAACCAAGTTCCACTATTTTCACTTCTAGCTCTAGTCGGTTCTTTAAAAAGCATGTAATTGGTCACAAGAAAGACTAGAGAATAAAAGTAGTATCTACTAGGGAAATCTATAATCACTAGTAGAAAAAATACAGCAAAAGTATATTTGCTTGATAAATTATCCTTAAACAACAAAATATAAGAATAACACAGTCTTATGAAAAAAGATGGAATAAGATCGTAAAAAAGTGTTTACCCAGGTTTATGTCTCGGACCTTTAACCATCAGGCCTCCATCCATAGATCTTTTGGCAATGATATGATCTTGACTGGGGTCTACAAATTTAAATACATGAGACGTCCCAAATTGAACCTTCATGCCACTCTGCAACATAGTTGTCTCTGAAATACGTTGCCCTTCCACATAGGTCTCCGCATCAATATTTCTAGGAGTAACTGTAACAACTCCATCCATATTTGTTAAGTCACAATGGTGAGGCTGAATTCCTGGACCAAACAACTAAATTTGAATCACATAAAAAAATGTGTAAAAAAAAAAAGTTAATAAACTTTCATCATTATTCTATATATATCTATATACTATTTATACTTCTGAATTTTTAACAAGAAATATATCACCAAAGTAACTAAGTTTTTTTAATTGAAACTTTTTATTTTTAAAACATATGTAAGGATATTTTTTCAACCTTGATCCTTGCAAAACCTTGTATTCCAATTTCTTCCCTTTCTATCCCTAAATGGCAAGTAATTCAATTAAATTCATTTTTATTTACTCTTGAAAACAATTTTGTCTAAAGCTTTTTTCTGGCTGAGGCAACTGGACTTAAATGACTGTCCAGGGTCACATAGATAGGATGTTTTATCTAGCCAGATTTGAACTCAGGTCCTCCTGACTTTAGGGCTGGTACTCTATCCACTGCACCATCAAGCTGCCCTCTAAAGCTTATTTTCAACGTGTGTGTGTGTGTGTGTGTAGATACATCTGGAAAGATGAATATATATATATATATATTCAGATGTATCAAGGTAATGCATATTTCCACATAAATTACAACAAAGACTAAACTTTGTAAGAACTAATTCATGTATATAATGTGACACTTTCACAAAAAATAAAATCAAGACAATAATCCAGATGTAGCTGAATGAAGAAAACTTTGGCCATTAAATCTAAACTATTCTCCAAATGTTAGTTTGGTATTAAGTAAAATGATAGTGAAAGTATATTTTAGATTTTATTCTGCAAAGCACTCACCAAAAAGATTATCAATTAAATAGCAATGGAAGACCATAATAAACTTTTTTTCATTTCCTTTTTTTCCTTTTTTTTTTTTGCTTAGGCAATGACGGTTAAGTGACTTGCCCAAGGTCATACAGCTAGGAAGTGTTAAGTGTCTGAGACCAGATTGAATTCAGCTTCTCCTGACTTCAGGATTAGTGCTCTACCCACTGTGCCACCTAGCTGTCCCTAATTTTTTTTTTCTTTATGTTATAATTTCAAATCAAATGCTAAAGACGTCAATAGCTTTGCTCACCTGAATGGAGTTCTCATCAAATTTTTCTGTTCCAACTTCAGTGATACTTAATTGTAAGCGGTAAAGTTTTGGTTTATCTCTGGAGTCAGAACCATCTGTGATAAGGAAATGAAAAGAAAATCTTCATCTAAAAGTCAATGATAATATATAGTTTCTATTACCAAATGCAATTCTCAACAACGGTTCTACACCAATGCTTACATTATATTTTCCAGATGATCCTGGTTTACTGAAGGCTAAACCAATAGAGTACAAACTTCTGCATTTTAGATAGCTTTGGTCTGCTGCTTGAGGATAGGTCTATAGGTCTATAATGGAAAGGATGACCACTACTAAGCTAGTCACTAGTTTTTGAATTCTTTAATAATAACTTCAAGAAGGGTAAAAAAATAAAAAAAAATAAACCCAGAAACAAAATAAATTTAGCTGATGCTACTCTAAATATGAATCTCTTTTCCAACAACCAACAAGTTTCCATTTTCATTATAAATAAAACTCAAAAGATTTAAGAAGTTTCATGTAAATAGAAAATAATTTGTTCTTGGAAAAGGTAATAAGAATTGCTTCTGAGGTTCTATCTCACAACAATCAGGTTAACTAATATAACAGACAAGGAAAAGGGAATGTGAGAAAAGTGGGATACTAATGCACTGATCCAACCATTTTGGAGAGCAATTTGAAACAATGCCCAAAAGGATATAAGTAAAGAATTTATCAATACCCTTTGACTCAGCAATACCATGTTCCCCCAAAGAAATCAAAGAAGAAGGAGAAGACTCTACTATGTGTATGTATGTGTGTGTATGTGTGTGTGTGTGTGTGTGTGTGTGTGTGTGTGTGTATATATATATATAGCTTTTTCTGTGGTGTCAAAGAATTGAAAACTGAAGGGATTAACCACAAAATATTGTGGTATATTATGACTGTTATTGAATATTACTGTACATTAAGAACTGATCAGTGGGATGCTGTCAGAAAAACCTGGGAAGATGAAATAGAACTAAGAGAACATTATACACAATAGTAGCATTATCGTACAATGATCAACTGTGAATGACTTAGCTAATCTGAAGATTTATGACGAAAAATGTTATCCACATCCATCACCGAGAAAAGACTGAGGGAATCTGGGTTACAGATCAAAGTACACATTTTTTGTTGTTGTTGAAAGAATTTTGAATTCAAAATTTAAAAGATTTTTTAAATTTTATACATGAAAAAAAAGAGAAAGAAAGGAAGGAGGAAGGGAAGGAAGGAGGAAAAGAAAGAGGGAAGGAGCGAAGGAAGGAAGGAAGGAAGGAAGGAAGGGAAGGTAGGTGGGAGGGAAAGAAGAGAAAGGAAAAAAGGGAGAAAAAGAATGAGATAAAGTCAAACACACACATATACATACTCCTAGAACTCTTGCTATAAAGACCCACTGGAAAAAAAAAAAGTGATAAGATAATACAGACACAAATCAGAGATGAGGAGGAGGTATGGATCAGTTGAAAAGAGCATCACTGTTCGTTCTATCAATGAGATACTCTATCAAAGAGAACTCAGAATGTTGTAGTGGAAAAAAGATGGAGACTTTGGTTTGAATTCTGACTCCCTATGGGTTGTTATTTTTTCCTACAAAGTATGTATTTATCATCTTTCAAAGGACTAAAATTCAGTCTGTTAACAGCATTCTTGGTCTCCTAAGTACAGAGTTTGTGGGGTGAGGTGGGGCAGAGAACCTATTTATTATTGCAAGAAAAAAATCAATCACAAAAAAATAAATATGCACAAAGAAATAAAACAAAACATTAAAAATAAAGGTGAAAATGTAGAATGAGTGTTTTAAAAAAGGAACACACACACAAACACAAATACATTCTCTAAATGTGAAGCTACAGTATGAAAATACCTAATGAAGTTATATAATGCCAGGAATTTTTACTACTTAAAAGGCAGAGTTTTAAAAATATTTATATGTGTGTGTGTGTATACACACACACACACACACACACACACACACACACACACACACACACACACACACCATACTCACATTCACATACCCCCACTTCATTTTGAGTGAAGTAACTTAAATTACAATCTACATTCTAATATCACTACCTATATAGACTTGGGAAAATCATTTAAGTTCACCAAAAGAATTGGGTGTTGGACTAGAAAGGATGAGCTATCTATCTCCAAGATCCTATATCTATGCAAAGAGCTACTCTATCATTGCAGATAAGAGTTATAAAGTCAGAAACAAAATATACTTCTCATTCTCTTTCCTTTACCTATTACCTCAAAGAAACCACCAAAGGAGTGGTGTACTTTGATCTTTTATAATAAACAGATTCTGAAATTCAAGGGTCAAATAATTAGGCCTAATAATGATGATTTTTTTTCCTTTAATTTAGTAAATCAATAATTATATTCTTATAATCTTACATTTGGGAATAGCTTACAAAAGAGGACTGAAAAATTGTTGAGCAAATCAAAAGTTTAAACTTGTTTCCCCCTCAAGAAATAAGTACTTGTTAGTCCTTTGCTACTCATTTCTTTCCAATTATCTTCCATCTTATTAAGGAATTAAGTCTGGGGCACTTTTAAACTAAAGAGAATGATTTCATATCAACAAATCATGTTAAACAACTATTTCCTACAAAGAAATTTTAAGAGTCACAAATAGGCAGGCAAGTAAGGAAGCTGCTATGTGCTTTGCCATTCAGTTCCTATGAGCTTGGACTCCTAGTCTGGTTCAACCTGACTCCCTATCTCTAGTTTTTTTTCTTTTACATTTTCCTAATTGCTATTTAATCAAGTGTGAGAATAGTACAGAAGAAAATAGTCTTTTTATTAGCCTTTAGAAACAATGAACACAATGTTCATACAGAAAAGATCAGTATTTTTTCCCCCAATAAAAAAGCACAGCTCACTTTTAGAAAGAAAGCAATTTAAAAGTGCTTCCTTCATACCACCTTTAAAAAGATGGAATATGTAGACAGGGAGACAGGCAATTCTACCTTACTCCAAAACATTTTGGGAACTCAGCAGGAAAAATATCTATATAAAACTTGGATACAACAATTTAAGAAAAGATGGATTGAATCTGATTATTTTATTACATTCTTGTTTTCCATAAATAACACATAAAACAGAAATATTAATTTTCCTTTCATTATTCTATCCCATCTTAATGTGAAAATGACAACACAGATAAAACTGCTCAAATACAAAACTAGATACACAAATATTAAAATGGGCAACAAATAATGCTTGCAAATGTTTCTTGAAATTTTATGCCTCTCCAACTTATGTTGTACGTATCTTGTTTGTATAGTTGTTTGCATGTTTTCTTCCCAACTAGACTAAGAACTGTCTTTTGCCTTTCTTTGTTTTCTTAGCAACAGCATATAGTAGACACTTAATAAAGTTTCTTTATTGACATATAGATATACATCTGATTTCAAATAAAGTTAACACCACAGATTTCTTACAATAAATCAAGATTACTGGTTTACACAATTCTTTAAGATAAAAGAGTAAGAGTATTACCTTCAGATTTATGCAGCAACTTAACTATATAAAAATTATGGTTCTGAGAAAAGACTAATATTTTGTCCTTTGACATGGCAACAATGACTGCCATAAAAAAAAATATTTTAAAGTATAATTAAAAAGGCACATGGAATATGGGGAGTATATCAAGGCAAGAAAGTCTAGTTTTACTGAAAGAAAATTAATTTTGTTATTAGAGACAATTCACATTAAAAGGTAGCTCTTAGAATCGATCAATTTAAATTAGCAGATCACATGCAAATCAATTAACCCTCTAGTCCTCCAAAACCGTATTCCTGCTGTGTTAGAAAATAAATAGAATACATTTATGAAAATTTTTCTCCTTCAGCTCTACCAAATTGATGAAAAAATTAGACTGATTTGTTATGGGAGAGATTCTGCACCTTTCAACCCCATTATGAACCAATGCATTCAATTAAAATTTCAAAGTTGAATAGTATTCATATCTGTAAGCACCTAGAGTTGGAACAAAAAAAAGCCAAAGTCCCCAAAATTGTAACTTCAAAATGCAAGTGACATATATGTATATATCATATTAAAGTTTGCTAACTGTTTTACAAAATCCTATTTGAGTAACAACAATCTCATAAAGCAATTAAAACAGGCATTAATATCCAGATCTTGCAGATGAGAAAATTAACACTCATTTGATGACTTGCCCAGGGTCACAGAGCTGATAAGCATCATACGCAGGATCTGAAACCAAGTATTTTGCTCATTGCCCAAATTGCTTTCAATTCATTTCACTACTCTGCTTCTCAGACCTAACAATTTCTAGGAAGAAAAGCAATCTTTTTGACTGATGAGCTTCCATTATACTTCAGAGCTAGAAGGAACCCTTACACCATTAAACCCACTCACTCCCTCCATTCCACGGATAAGAAAATTGGTCCAGCATAGTTAAGAGAGCTGCCTATACATGTTCTAGTCAGATATTTAAGGTTATTTTTAAAAGCTACCTATACAGCATGTAACTAACTTCTAAAAATAAGTACAGATCATTCTTTTATATCCATTTCAGTACATTATCCAAGATGTTCAGTTAGTGATATGGTTAATAAAAAGTAGTATTAAACATTGAATTACCTTCATAAGTGTGATAGCTGTAGTAGGCAAAGTGATTCCTTCTGCCTGGGGTTAAGAACACATGCACAGGACCCAGGTGAAGGCACCATCAGCAGGACAGATACCATGCAGTACATGCAGAAGGGGGAAGAAAAAGAAAAGACAGGAAAGGATGAAACTGTAGTGAGACAACACTTAAATTCAATTTTATAGGATGAGAAAGTGCATTTTGCCCCCACCATTTTTTTAAATTATAAGAATCAAAACAACAGTGCTAAAAAAAAAAAAAAAAAAAAAAAAAAAAAAAAAAAAAAAAAGATCAGTGGATGAACTGTTTCTAATGGTGTTGTAGAAACCAACAGGCAAAGTATTAAAGCAAACACTGAGACAATTGGTCAGTCACCAAGCAATACACAAAAGCAACAGTTAGTTTGTAACATAAGAAGACTTGCATTTTTTCAACTCTTTATTAGCTTTCCAATGAACATATTTTGATCCAAAACCAGAAGAAAAATAATTCCTCAACCCCACTCCCATAATCCATATATTAAAATTTTAATTTTCTATCCCGTCATAGGCTTTTAAATATATCTGGGTAGATCTTTTACACAAGGGAACATCATCAGGGTTAAGAGACTAACAAGTGTTTCTTTCTTAAAAGGAGTTTGTTTTGTTCAATATGAATGTTGTGTCACCACATCAGATGGTTTTGCCAGGTTGGAAATCACTTGGCAAAAAACAGTCACTAGAAAGAAAGAAAGTATTTTATTACTACGCTTGCTTGCTTGTTTTTTTTTCCATTTATTTATTTGTTTGTTGCTGTGTTATGTCATGATTTAGTAAGAAGACTGTTAAATTTTAAATATGTCCTTGATTCTATGCAGTTACAAACCTCTACATGTATAGGAAGCCATATTAAGAGAGAATATTAGATTAAATGAAACTATCATTAAAAGTTATTTTCTTACTTGATTTAATTCATACACACATTATTTGATGAACTGGAAGCATTATTGGTAGGATGAGATGTATAAATCTTAGATGCATCAAATTCTGATCATATTTAAAGTAGCAGTAAATAGTATATTAAACTCTCCAAAGTTACCTAAAAAAACACCCCTAAAACTGGTCAAACAAATCCCCCCACCTCCAGTCAATTTTATATCAGCAAACTGCCTACAATGAACATGCACTTATGCAAATTTAGGTACTCTAGGGAAATAAAAAGTTTCAACATAAGTGTTCTTCTTTAAAAAAATGAATTTAGGGTATATATACATATACATACATGCATACACACAGGTAGAGGGGTGTGTGTGTAAATAAAAATACATAATAGAGTTGACTTAAAAGTATTTTCAGAGTAGAAATGTTCAGACATGGTTCCAAAGAATCCAAATAAAACCATACTGTGCCAAAGGGACTAACCTAATCTTTTCTTAAATCATTAAATCTTAAAATCATTACCTAGAGTCATATCACCATTGTTTCAAATATTCTACTTTATAAACAACTTTAATTAGTTGGGGGGGAGGGGAACAAAAAAGTTTTAAGTTAAATGAAATGAGCTTTTATGCAAAGTTAGTAACAAAGGAACAGTGTGATAAGTGAGCAACCAGGTGAATCATATCACATAAGCTTTTTTTTGGTTCTAATACATTAAATCATTATTGGGGAAAGAATCGAACTCCTGTATATCTCCTGTATATATTGATATATACTAACCCAGCATCAAAAGATTTCCAAATCAAACACAGAATCTATTATTAGATAACAACTTAGTCAAATTAAGACTGTTTTACACAAAAATGTACGAGACCCAGAACCATGGGACATAGTTCTTATCTTGAATTCGTTTTCATATAAAAAATAATTTTGTACTAAGAATTTATAATTACTAGTCAAATCAAAGTGTAAAGGCAAAATTTCAGATTATAAAAGTAAAGTTACAGACCCACATATGTATACATGGGTATGTACATACACATGTATGTTTGTGTGTATTGCATGTATCAAAATGATGATCATATTTATATTTTACATTTTAGGCATTCAAGTGAGTAAGAATGTAATTCTAACCATGTAGCATATGAAAGTGCTACTTTTTTAAAATGTTAAGAACATACATTGGACAAGCATGATCATTAAAGAGAAAAAAACAAAAAACCAAGAACTTTCAATTATAATTTCTTCTGTAAATGTATGAATGTCTATATTTCACTAAAGTTATATATTAGTCAATATATTGAACACACTTTTTCTTTAAAAATATATAAAGTATAAATGCAATTTAGTCTACATATGGAATACATATTTGAAAGATACTACAAGTATAAAATCAAAAGAAGTAATATTCTAGCAAATATCTAAAAGATCTTTCCTTCCTACTCTCTGTCAAAGACATCTTTTTAGAAAGATGGGCCATTAATAAGGAATAACCAAGGTTTAACAGTATTCAAAAATTGCTTAGGGGGAGAAGGTAGAATGCAGTACATGTTTTAAATTTAATCTATATTTTTTAACATTTTCCCTATTAGTTTCTTAAGTTTAAATAATCAACAAAACAATAAATCAAGCCCCAACTTTTCTTATTTGAGGCTTTCTGAAATATAAATGGTCTCACTAATAAGCTAGTACAAAGAAGGTCCAGCATACTCTAGAACTTATATTCAACCGACAATATTACAATTTTTAGGAACTGCTGATACAAATAAAAATTAGAAGAAAAAAAATCTTCTGTCTGGAAAAAAACACTTTTTAATTCATTATAATTAACTAATTAAATATATTTGATGCCTAAATATAATAGGCATCACTATTTTGTTGCAAAAAATTCAGTTTGATCATATAGGCATAAGTTTTTACATAACATATTAAAAACTAACGACAGTCAAAAGACTCAGCAATGCAGAGAAAAAGGTTATAATAAGCACATTTGTGTAAGTCAGAATCCTTATTACCTGGACTTAATTCTACCAAATAGGGCAGTTTTTCAGGTGGAAGTGAAGAACCATAGCCAGACCCTTCAGCTCTTTCCTTCCCCTTTAGTGGTTTCCCATCAATTTGCTTCTTCAGTTTCTTTGGGACATAATCAGGTGGCCTCCTTTTCAATTGAAAAACTAAAATTCCTATGGAGAAAAATTAAATTCGGTCTCAGATCACGCTTGATAATATACTATGGAAGGCAATTTCCCAAAACTCTAGCATAAGATTCCTAGGATTTCAAGTTGAATAAATAACTTTACTTCCATTAACCACATTCACTGACCAGATAATACATATAAAAATACTGGCTTAAAACAATTTTAATGTTCTAATGATATTTAAAAACTATTTAAAATTATCAACCTTAGGCAATAATATAAATTATAAACATTAAATCAGAAAAAATAAGACAAAAATCTGTATTCTTTTATTAACATCACTCAAATATTTCACAGAATCTAAAAAATACATGAAAATTAGAGCTAGTAAAATACAGCTGAGAAATTTAATGACCTGTTCAAGTTATACAATGAATTCATGGCAGAATATGAAAAGAACCCCAGTTTTGTATTCATACTGTTGGGTTTCTTTTCATTATAGAATCTGTAATTTAGTTTTTCAAATGTCAGTAATTTTGAGTAATTCAGAATTACTGAGGATCTATAAAAGGACATTTTTCTTATGACATTATTTTATGTCATTTGTAACAGAAGGTTTTTCAAGGGTCACTCCTGAAACTCTCAAAATATTCTTTGTGGACTCTTTAAAACTTTTGTTAGCTACTCTTCACTCGAATTCCTGGTGTCCAAAAAGATTCTAAGACATTATAAAGTAGTTAGATAGCATAGTAGATTAAAAGTACCAGGCAGAGAGTCAAAAAGATCTGAGTTCAAACAGGCCCTCAGATACTTATCAGCTATGGCACCTTGGACCAGTCTCGCTCATTGTTAATTTTGTTATTGCTATCTGCTAAATAAGCATAATATAAGCACCTCCTTCACAAAATAACAGTAATTTTTAGGGAAGCTAGGTGGCTCAGTAGATAGAAACCAGATCTGAAGTCAGGAAAGCTTTATGAATTCAAATCTGATCTAAGACCCATTTTGCTGTGTGACCTTGGGCAAGTCACTGCATCCTGTTTGTCTCAATTTCCTTATCTGTAAAGTGAGCTGAAGAAAGAAATGGCAATGCACTCTAACCTTAAAGTGTTCTATATATGATATCTATTATTATCACATGAATACCTTACACTGTACCAGATGACAGAAAAAACAAATTCAAATATTCATCTATTATACAAATTCTGTTTAAGTTCTAAAGCCTTGCACAACTTGGCCCCCACTTAACTTGCTAACTCTACAAGTCATAATACACAATCTATGATCTAGCAAAAATGGTCTTCTGGCTCCCAATACATAATTCCTCACCTCCTGTCTTTTTACTTATGTGTTATCAGTTGTCCAAAACTAGAATTCACTTCTTACTTACTTCCAACTGTTACAACCCCTCTCTTCCAACCAGATGCACTGCTCAAGCACCATATTTTCTACATTAAACCTTTGCTGCTATTGTCCCCAACTGTCAATGCCTCACTCTGGACCTTTCTTGTATTTATTTATTATAATATACATGTTTTATTATATATACACAAATATTCTATATAAATTTACATAAGCATTTTCCCCTCATACATTAGAATAGAAACTCTAAGAAACTGTTTGTCTTTTTGTATTTGTATCCTCAATACCTAGTATAATACTGACCACAGTAAGCAAAATTGACTGAGCTAAATGCTTTAAACCACACCTCAAAGTCCAGAACAAAGAGCAGTTTTAATAGTTTATAATTCAAATTAACTGCTAACAACAGAAAAGCAAACACCCCCTCCTCCCTTCATTTACCTTTGTCACTTGGCCATTCCCTGAAGATCTGTAGAGGGCATTCATCATCATCCAAAATCACTTCTTTAGCACCTTTTTCATCTGAATGTTGGCCTCCAGGAGGAAGCATAACCTATATGAAAAACAGTTGTGAAAATCTACCATAAAATTACCTCATATCAACAGACAAGAAATCAGAATCTTATATTTAGTGTGGCTTGTCTTCTGATAAAGAGAAGTTTTATTTAAGTCATCAGTATACTATTTGATTCTCATTTCACTTCTCATTTATTAAAAAAAAAAAGTGAAGGGCAGTAATGGCTTCAAAAAGTAAGAAGATGAAATGGTCAACAATATTATAATTCATTGTTAAAATCTGATTAAAAGCCTATATTATGTATATGTATTATTTAAAACAACCTGCTTAATTACTTTTTATACCTTCAAAGAAGACCTCTACCAAAGTATTTATTCTAATATAGACATTCTCAATCATATGATCAACAAGATGACAGACTAAGTATTTTCTCCCATTCCATGACATCTCAAGCCTCTCCAAAACAGAAATCATGTACCAAAGGTAAAGCAACTTCAGCTGTCTCTATCATCTAATGTAGTCCCACCTACAGCCCAAAAAACGGTAAAAAGAATCCCACCCCTCCAAAAGTAACTCAGCTCACTTGGCCTCCTTTTCCTACATCCCACAATTCATCCAGAGAAGCAGACCCAAACACACAAGCTTACACCAAAATCTACCCCTAAAACCAGGTGTCCCTCTCTTTTTTCTATTGTCTAAATAGAAGACCCAACCTACAGTTTGCAGAAATTGGCTGGGGCCCTGACAACACGTGGCCACAATCCAGGAGAAAAAGCCTGCCAGAGGCTGCAACCAGGAAGCGCCAGTGAAGTCAAGATCTAAACTGTCTACGCCAGCCCAGGGAATTAAAGAACAGAGCAAGTGGGGATAGATCATCAGGACAGGAAACTAAGTGGGGAGGTGCACAATAATTCCCCAAGCTTAAGGGGAGGACACAGCGTCAAATTGTTGCGGCCAGTTCTGACCATCCCAAAGTCATGTGGGACAGAGACCTAAGTTGGGAGGAAAATGAGACACTTTTAATGAAGTCCTGAATAACTATGCTTGATTGGCAGATAAAGACAAGAACTGGTGAAATTGCTCCCAGCAACAGGCAGGAAAGGTCATGGAGAGGGATCGGTTTACCTTCATGATCCTACTTTCTGTGGAGTCTTGAGTAGAACCACTTCGCTATATCTGGTCAGAAATCTGAGTTTTGTCAGACTTCTGAGATTATTTCCCTATAAATCAGTCCATTTTTGTTGAAACCCCTTTGGGGGTCAGTCTGCCATGGAACTCTGCCTCATAGGGTCTTTCCCTTTCCCTCTCCTCCATGCTACATGTTATCTCTCCTCTCCCCCCCCCCCCCCCCCCCCCCCCCCCCCCCCCCCCCCCCCCCCCCCCCCCCCCCAAGCCTCTATTCTTTTTCCTTCTTATATAGCAACTAACTCTTTTAGGGTGCTTAACTCCTCTGCAAATTTAGCCTTTCACCTAAGGGCACACTCCAACTTCATGGTGGTGTCCTCAAGCTCCACTAGGGAATTTGTCTTTTCCATCATTAATTGTTAAAATTTCTTTCCTTGCGAACTATATGCTCTTCCAACTCTATTTCATATTTACCACTCCTGATGTCTATTATCTCTTTTCATTATGTCTGTAGCCTAAATAAACCCACCATTTGCTAAAAAGAATGGTCAATTTGAACTCTTATGACCAAACCAACATATTATAATTATGACATTAAACACTAAATAAAAACAAGTTTGCCTCGCTAACACTCCAACAACAGAAAGAGCAGGCAAAAATTATAGCAACAGAGGGGCAAAAGAGACTTTTTAAATGTACACAAGAAGACAGGAATGAAATCTGAGAGAGACAACAGGAGGGTATTATGCATGGAATCCGTTAACATCCTGCCTTCAGCTAAATGCTTCTTTTGTGGAACTATTACAATATAGGATACAATAAGTGGGAGTTGGGAATGGGGTAGAGGAAAGTAGAAGGTAGGTGGATAAAAAGTGATGTCGGGACTAAGCAAAGGCTGACAAAAAGGGACGTTGGTTTCGGAGGTCTCAGGAAGATTATAGCCTTCAGAGGGAATTGGGTCAGGAAGACTGAAGATGGGGAAAGAAGGTAGGAAGTTCCCCTCTTTTTTTTTTTTTTTTTGGTGAAGAGAGGGGTGGTGAATAAAGATGAGAACTGGAGAATAGATGATGTCTGAGGGAATTAGTACTTGCAAAGTCAGAGGAACGGGAGTATATGTGGAATCTTTGGAGGCATTTAGGAGAGTAGGAAGCATGAACAGATAGAAATTTCTACATAAATGTAAAAAATAAATCCCCTAAAAATGATATAAACCAGTGGTAGACTGGTTGCAGAAAGTACCTAGAATTTAAAAGCTTTCCCACAAACAAAACCAATGCAATCAAGATTAGAGAAGGAAAACAGAAGGCTTGGGAAATAATTGTTACAGTCAATGTTCTAATAAAGGTCTCATTTCTCAAATATATAAAGAACTGAGTCAAATGTATAAAAATATAAGTCATTTCCCAATTGATAAATGTTCAAAAGATATGAACAAGCAGTATTTAGATGAAGAAATTAAAACTCTATAGTAATATAGAGACTATATATGACTATAGAGATATGGAAAAATGCTCTAAATCATCAATTAGAAAAATGTAAATGAAAATATCATTGAGGTAACACCCCACATCTATCAGATTGGATCACAGCATACTATCTTCACTTTTTGTTTTTTCATTATGATGATTTTTCCCATTTGTTCTGATTCTTCTTTCACAACATGACTAATGTGAAGATGTTTAACATAATTGTATATGTATATCCTCTCTCAGATTGCTTGCTGTCTTGGGGAGGTGGAAGTAAAGGAGAGAGAAAATCAAACTCAAAATTTTACAAAACTGAATGTTGAAAACTATCTTTACAATATAATTGGAAAAAAATAAAATACTATTATAAGTAGTAAAAAAAAAAAAAAAAAAAATGCACTTAAAGAGGAAAAAGAGCCTAGAACAGCTTGCAAACTTTGATCACTGAAAACAGAGATGTAGATGCATCAATGTTGTTGGCAAAGAAGCTTTCGGTTTCAAATACCCTCCTCAGCTGTAAATACAACATTATGTTTCTGCAATTTGAATCTTTTTAAAGTTGGCCCTTTTCCAAGGAAAACAATATCCATACTAACTACTACAATTTAAAAGGAAAGAATGATACACCAAAAACATAGAAGCATATATGCAATAAATTTCAAACCTAGTTACTGAAGGTGACTAAGACATCAATGTAAAAATGATTATCTTGGCAAACTCTTTACAAACATAAGTGTTTTACATACAGTAGATATTTGAGACTTTGTTGAACTATTACATTTTTTAAAAATGGATGTTACCAAAAATCACTGTAAAAAATGAAAACTATAAATCTACCAGCAGCAAAGATTAAATATTGATTTAAAGGATGTTGGTCTCATAATTTGCATTTCAGGGAAGATCACTCATGGCTAAAATAAAGGTTAATTATTTGTTTTCCCAAAAAATATTTCATTTTCTGATGATAAGACACATTTTTTCGAAATTCAGAAATCAAAATCAAAGAAGAAAAATCCCACAAGTATCATATTCTTATATTCTGATTTTTTTTACTTTTACTCAGTTTTCTTATTTTATCAATACCTTTTCTCTTCAGAATCTCAGAAAATAATCAAGAATATAAAATTTGAAAAATGCTTTGCATACTTAATTGTGAAATCCTACTCCAGGAAAATAGGTAAGTCAAATATCACTATGATTGATGATTATTAGTAGATATTTTCAGAAGTAGTTTACTCAGCAATACAATTCTAAATATGCTCTACAAGCTTCTGGCGAGATCCTTCCATTAATAGGGTTACAGACACACTCCTGGAAATTAAGAATAAGGTATAATGGGCAGCTAGGTGGCACAATGGACAGAGCACCAGCCCTGAAGAAAGGAGGACCTGAATTCAAATCTGATCTGAGACATTTAATAGGTCCTAGTTGTGTGACCCTGGGCAAGTCACTTAACCCCAACTGCAGAAGAAAGAAGAATAAGAAGAATTAAAAGGTATGACCGTCAAGTGGGTATGTATTAACTTTGGATGTTTGAAATACATTAATCTATTTAAATAAGCAAAATGAAATCTAGATATCTTAATCCCTATAATAAAAGTCAAAAGGAAAAGCATTCCTTTTTTATGAGTGCTAGCAATTCTAGTACACATAAACATTTTGAGACTATCAAATTCTAAATATCCAAAAATGCTTAGCAACTTTAAAAAAACCTTTCAGTTAAAATGCAAGATCACACCATTTTATAGGAACCAATAATGCTAATAGAATGTGGTTACTTACACGGGCAACACAGTAGTCCTTAGGGTTTTCTTTTTCCAAACCGTATTTCTCTAAAGCTTCAACCACAGCAAAATCTGCCGTATCTGTGGTTGACAGCAAGATTGTCTTGTATGGGATGTTTGGTTTCAAACTATCTGCATAAATCCTCAGTGTTCCACCTGTTTAAAAAAAAAATTAAGTTTAAGAACATAAAACAGCAACCATTAAATGGCACTATTCCAAGTGTTCTCAAATTCTGGTAATTTGTAATTCACTTAATTTTGAAAATTTTTGAAAAACTTCAGTTTGCAGTGAGTTCTACTATAATAATTTTTGCCAGAGCATATTACTAACGATAGCACAGAACAAGGTAAAGCTAATTTTTTGAATGCTCTTATTTTCTGAACAATTTTATTCTAAATATAACAACAACTTACACAATGAAAAGAATCATTGCTTTATTGTCAGCAAATGTTTTACAATTGGGAAGAAAGCTGAAAGTTTAACAACTTTGTTTTTCTTTTATTTAACAGCTTATATTGTGGTAGACTTTCTACCAATCATATTTTTACTTCAAAGAATTAAGAGAGTTACTTTAATGTTCACTTTGTTTTATTTTAAAATCTTTTGCGAAGTTTACTAGAACTAAAGAAATACTGTTAAATTTTATAAAACATACATTTCGTATCAGGATAAATCAAAATCAATTCAAAATAGAGCTTCAGCTACTACCTTATCCATTTTTCCTTAATATTTCATACTCAAACCATGTTTACATATATTTGTTTTAAATATCATTTCTACTTAAGAGATTTACTTCTTTTGTCTATTCAAATTTCTCAATTTTATCTGCTTATTTGTCAATATGAAAATATATTTACAGATTCCCTCAGCAGTCTTAATGGAAAGGGAATATAAATGACTCCTACATTTTACAGGCACAAAAGTTATGTTATTTGTGCATTATAAACACTGCATAAATTCCACATTGGTTCTAAACCAATACATTTTTGTTCAAAAGATTGATTTTAAGTAATCATATTGAATTGATTTAACAGAAAGTATTAAATTACTTAGGGCTTTCTTTTTTTGGTTCGAATATCAAATAATAAACTAACATATCTACTCTATCCTGTTTCCTTTTCTCTTTAATCACAATCTTGAAAAAACATCTAACCAGCCAAACAGTCCCAAAAGTCCAAAACAACTACAGAAAAACTCAAATCACAACACAGAAAAAGAATCTAAGAGCTAGAAATAGCTTCAAAAGTAATCATGATTACAAAGGTAAACTGAAATAATATAAAATACCTGCAGAAAGATTGTAAAATGAAACTCAATGTTTATCACTTTAAACACATTTTTCCCAGTCATATCCTTGTGATGTCAAGACCTAATGAGATAAGACTACTCAGGAAACTATAACTGCCCTGGATTAGGAAACAGAAGACTACGGTGCTATGACTGCTTGTGTGACTGGAAAAATCACTTGCCCTCAGCTTCCTCTTTTACAAAATTAAGAACAAAGAATTAGACTAGGTGCCATCTAAGAGCTATTCTAGCTCTCATCAATTTTGCCACTAGATGGTGCTCATTAGATGTTTTTCAATTAAGTGGGCTGGCATCAATAATATAATATCCCTTAAATGGGATTCTTAAGCATTATGGAATTGGGCTAAGAGGGGAGAGAATTGTATGTGCATGAAATTTAATAAAGTTGGCACTTAAATTACTGAGTCCATAGGGAACCAATGCTTAAAGTACGACTTGCCCAGACAAAGGTTTGGAAGACCAAGGGTTTATATCACAAATCTGATTAAATTCTTTTTATTCTAGTTCCCTGATGAAAAGCAATCAAAAAGCATACATACAATGTTGTAATATCAACCTTGTCATGCCATATTTTGGGGGGGGGGGGAGTTCTTTTATCAATACCTCTATTTTTACAATGATTTTGCTATGTATCTCCCGAGATATAAGTAAGTCCATTTCTTCTTTTGGGGAAAAGGTCCATTTCTTCTTTTGGGGAAAAGGGAGATAATAAACTTTTGCTTCCCTCAGAATAAAATTTCTGTATTAAGCAGGGCTTTTTTCCTGATATATTTTTTTGTTAACCTAACTACTCCCCCCCCAAAATGCAATGTTCTCCAAACTAACAGTTTCAACATTTAAAAAATGTTTTGTACTTATTGAACTTTTGGTATGCAGCAATTGCTCTTTTACAACTCTGCTTTGGAGGAGGGAAAAAATAAAACCTTTTCCCTGAACACACATAGCTGAGTGGTTAATTTGCCCATTAACCTCAAGTTTAGGGGATACTGACCTGCCCAATGCCTAAAATTGCATATGACTAATATGATCCTGATACAGGTGTAAATAAAAATTAACCTATAAATACACACATAACCTAAAATGAACCAATACTGATATTGTAGGATGTTATGTATCGCATAAATAGGAATCTTAAGTTGGTCAACATTACCAGAATCAGGCCGGCCATCTGAGCTTCGGAACTCTTGCATTCTTTTTTCCAGTTTCTGCTGTCTCCGCCGTTTCATAACTACCTCAGGATTTGATATTGTGCGAGTAAAACTAGTTTCAGGCATATCTTTATACACCTCAGCTGCCAAGCGGGAATTCTCACTTGTCAGAAAAGAAACATATCACCACTGACAGTTTGAATTGTTTTGTTTTCCAGAGCAAAATATTAGATAAAAGATATCCTGAAACCACACAAAGATTTTTCTTGATAGTGTTATTTATTATTTGAACAGTATATTTGCTCGCTAATAAAACATCACCTGAGAATATAATAGACTTGTATATCAATAAGGAGATAATGATCCTTTAAAAGTTAAGATAGCTTAAAGCATAGTTAATTACCTACTGTGTTTTCACTTACAGTTACTAAAAAAGACATTCTAAATTGAAAACAGACAAACATGTAGAAAAGGGATTAGTAATCTTTAAACAAGTAGGAAAAACAAATTAGGTTATTGAAAGTCAGCTTCTGACTTTTATTAAACAGCAACCAATTTTCTTATTTTTTCTTTAATTTTCCCACTCATGCTACTGTTTGGATGTGTAAAAGTATTAAAGTAGTATATATATAAAGAATGACAGCACTCCTTTCACAAGATGAAATAAAAATGAAATAATACATAGATGAAGGGGCTTATGAAGAAAATATTCTTGACCATAGAAATTTTCACTGCTATAGTCAAATGGAGTGTTTTTTTCTTTTATAATCTATGGTTAAAATAATTCATTTTTAATGTTATATCAATCAACAAGTATTTCTTAAATAGCCATTCATATTTTTACTTGCCTTTTGATCATATCTGTGTTTGGTCATTATTATGCATCGCTCAGGAGAAAATCTCTTGATTTGTAACAGCAAAGTATTTAGGTCGTCTCAACAACAAACTTAACTTACATGTCATCTCCATGCAAAGGCCTATCATCTTTATCAGATGCTTGTCGCAAAGCCTCTTTCTCCCGCTTCTTTTTTTCTTTTTTTTCTTTCTTTGAAAGAGTTCTTTTAAAGTTCTGGATCACACCTTCTTTTTCTTGTTTCTCAGGCCCATTACTTTGAGCCTTCTGGAGGAAAAAATGGTTGTAAAAATTCTTGCTATAATAAATTCTGAAAACTAAAATTAGTTAAAATTGTATTTTGGAACTATATTCCTATACGACAAAGTCAATAGAGAAAGGGAAAACATTTTCAAAATGAAAACATCTAAAATATTCCTAGTTACATCCAATTTAAAAATTGTATTAGATCACACATATATACTTATACACAAAGTAATAATAAAAATCTTTATCTTATGTGACAGAGAGGTGCCATGATTTCATTTTAAAAGGCAGAGAATGTAAAAATTCTCTAACAAAAAGGCTTTGAACCTTCCTGGTAATTTTCATACACAGAAACATATTACCCAAGACAGTTGTTTTTAACAGCTCTAATTGTTAGGTTGTTTTGCTTTGCTGTGAAATAGATCTTTATACCACAAAATTAAAAAAAAAAAAAAAAATCTGACTCCATCTCTCAACAATCTACAAACACTTGAATATATTTCATAGCTATTGGTTATCTTTAAGGATGAACCAGGGAATGGTGGAAATATGACTAGAATTAAGCTTGGGAGACCTGGCAGCCAGTTTTAATATAATTTTACAGATGTAAAATGTATGATGAATAAACTCAGGATAAATAAAGATCATGCAAAAATGATAGAGAGCATTTAACATTTAAAATGTATACAATGATCAGTGTGCATATATGGGGGGGAGGGGGCTTTGAATTTTGCTACTAATAAACTAGAGCCTTCAGTAACTAGTCGGAGGAGGAAGAAAATACTCATTTATAAGCACTATTCCAAGGAACTGTGTTAAAGTCTTGGGGATATAAATAAAAGCAAAAAGACAAAAAAAAAAAAAAAATTAATATAGTTTTAATATGGAAAACTAAAAACACTAGACTTAAAATGAGAAAATTTGGGTGCAAATATGACAAGCAAAGTTTGCTGCTTGAACAAATCACACTTAACTTCAGTCAACAGGACTTTTTTTCACCTGTAAAATTGTGATCCATATTTGCACTATTTCTCTTCCCATTCTGTGTAGAGTCAACTTCAAAAGGAAGGTGCATGAGTAAAGTCAACTATTATTACTACTTGCCCTAAAGCTGTGGTCTCAAAGTTCCTAAACTATGGAACAGAAATAAAAATACCTTCTTTGCCTACAAAAGACTATTGTGAAGACCAAATGAGATAATGCATAAAAAAATATAGTTAATTTTCTACATAAAGCAAAATGAAAACTATTATCAGTCTCTCCTCTGGAGATATATAATGTTAAGTCTAATCCCTCCTTGACATGGCACTTCTTTTTTGAAGAGAATTATCTTATCTCCCCAAATATTCTCAGATTCAATATTTCAAGTGCCTTTAATCATTTTTCATAAGGTAATTTTTTAGTATGTCACCAACCTGGTAGTAATCATACCACTCTGGGCAAAGTCCAATGCATCCATTTAATGCTTTATGTCACTTGTTTGGCTCACATTGATCAAATAAAATGTGGTCTTTTCCATATGTCAATTCATGCTATCAAGCCAGGTCACTTTCACCATTCTTCATATGTTTTAATAAGGACATTGGGTATTTGAAAATGAAAAATGACAGTCCCTATCCCTGACAGAGTTTATAATCTTTGAAAGCATGGAAAAAAACAGAAAATAAAAGCATAAGAAATATAGAAGAGAGAGATCACCTGTAAGTTAGGAAACCATTTGAAGACAGCTTCTGGAGTCTCTTTTAACCTTGAAATTCTATGAAGCTACATTATTTAACTGTACAGAATAAATAGAACTAAGAATACTGAGGTGTACTCCACAACTTAACCTTCTTTAGACTTAGCAATTCAATCATTTAAGAACTCATTTAAAAAATCTACTATCCCAAAACACATTTCTCCACCTTATCCAAAATTATAGCATGATTTAATTAAAAGCCTTCATGAAAACCCAACTATACAAGTGTCCCAAAAATATACTAAGATTTTTGGAACGCCATATCTTATATTTATAGCATTTAAGATCCCAAAGACTTATTTTAAATGAAACCATGATGCTTTTGATGTCTAATAAGTACAGGTCAAATTATCATGTCAGATATAATTTGATATAAAAAACAAGGAAGTTCAGGTGGTACAAAGTTGTAGGTAAATATTTATTAAGCGCCTATTCTACACCAGGCATAGTCTTAGGCACTGGGAATACAAATACAAAAAAATGAAGCCATCTTAACTGACATGAATCATTATTATGTAGTTAATATTCTAATAAACATAGTTACCTAAATCAGATTTAGATAAAAATATGTGAAAATAATTCAAATAACTGAAAAAGTTGCTCTGTGTGTGCATGCATGTGGAATATCTATATGTACATATGTTGTATGCATTAATAACAACACTTCCTTATGAACTAATCTCCAAAGTGTTTTACCTTCTATTTTAGCCTTATGTCTTTGAGACAAGGAGAAAGACATAGGAAAATGACTTGATCACAATCATCTAACTACAATTCTATTCCAGATCACCCAACTTCAATGCTAATATTCTTTCTTCTATACAACAATATTATTTATTAAAGAGGGAAGAATAGCACAAGAAAGTTGGGATTTGAACCATGGTCTTTTTACTTGAAAGCCAGAATTTAATCTACTCTTTTTGTATGCCTTCTAGAAGTAAAAAAAGGAAATAGAGGAAGAAACTAAACAGTAAGTTTTAATTGTAAAGTTTAAAAACTGGTTAAGATCTGGCTCTGAACTTTAAAACTATTGTTATATAAAATTGCAGGCTCCTACCTTAGGAGGAATTGCATCATTTTCATTCTTGAGCACAAATCTGCCCTCCCGATCATCTTTGTTCCAATTTAATTGTACAACTAGAGGCTTCTCATCTATATCCAATCTTCTTTCTTCTTCAAAACATGAAAATTTTTTTTAAAAAAAGATCGTGGTTATTTAATGTGGACACATAATAATGAAACCTATATTTTAAGTATAAAACTTTATTACTTTAAGTATTTACAAAATGACTAAAATAATTAATTTCAACTATTCTCTGGGTTATATAGATTATAAAGGAAAAATTAGTTGAGAAAATAAGATAAAATGAAAGCAAATACATAATAATTAATTGTAATACAAAGATAATATAAAGAAGCAAAATATTAATTAGGTTTCATCCTGGAATAAAAAGCTTCTCAGAAAGAATGAGCTTTCAGCCAAGCCTTAAAAGAAGGGATAAACAGATGTGCTCAAGTGGATGTAAACAACATGGGCAGCAGCACAGAGATGGTCATGAAAAAATCTCAATTAAAGAAGAGTTATGGGGCCACAGTGGCACAGTGGTACAGAGCACCAGCTCTGGAAACAGGAGCATGAGTTCAAATCCAATTTCAAACATGTATTAGCTATATGAGCCTGGGCAAGTCACCCAATTGCTCCTCTCCCCAATCTTGAGAGAGGGAAGAAAGGACATAGATCTAAATGGAGAGTACTGACATAGAAAGCCAATTTGTTTAGTCTATGGCTTTAACTTTTGTTCAACATACATGTTGCTGCTGCTGGAGCTACTAAATGGACTTGCAAAGCTTTAATCACGTTTTTAACAAACTGAATCAGGATTTTCCATTCTATTCTCATGGTATACAGGTTTATGAACTACAAACTCAATATGCATTAGTCCAGTATGGGAAAGTGGCCAAAAGTATCCTAAATCCCATGTAGACAATTATGGTAAGCTCACGAAAAAAAACATTTTAAGGAAGGTAACAAAAACCACAAGAAGGGGAAAGTAGTTGGCAAACATATTCAAGATTAAGTCACATGCAATCAGTTGAAGGGACTGAGGTATATTTAGCCAAGGAGAAGACTCAGAGGGGAGAATTATCTTTCAAATATCTGAAAGGCTGTCAAGTGTAAGCAGGATTATATTTGGATTCAGAGAAGAAAAATAGGAACAATAGATCAACGTTGTGAAGAGTCAGACTTGGATCTGACAGAAAGAAAAGACCTCTGTTTAGAAAAGTTTAAAGAGTTACTATTTAGGTGGATTACCTATGGTAAAGAGTATACTTAAGGAGAATTCTTTTATACATATAGGTTTGACTAAATAAATCCTATAGTCTCCTCAAACTTGAAGATTTTGTGATTTTCCTATTTAATTTCAGGCACTGTTGTCTGTCTTTGTAACATAGTGCGTGCAGGTGTACATGTGTGCGTGTGATACAGATAGATATATTTAGAGATATCTTTTATCTCACACACATACACCCACACACAGACTATCTTAGTTAGAATCTGAATGATTGAATGTATACTTCATAAGTGCTTATACTATGTGTAAAGCAACTGACCACTAAACTTGGATTAACTTAAGATATTTATTATAGCCTGCATGTTATGGATAAGTCAGACTCTCCCTCCTCCCCGAATATAAAATTATAATAATAGTACCCACTTCCCAGGGTTTTAATGGAGGATAAAATGGGATGATAAATGTAAAACACTCTGTAAACATAAATGTACTATAAAAATACTAGCTACTCAACCAACTACTCCAGTAGAAAAAACTATTCAGTCCCTGATATCAAGGAAGTCAGATCCAGATGAGGGAGAAATGAACACACATACAAGTCAAATGAAAAGGTCGAATGAACCCTTAAGGTTCAGCAGAAAAGTAAATATATAAAACTATTTCTGATGTTGAACCATTTGACATGCAGAAAAATTTTGCTTGTAAAAACTATCTTTTCTAATGATAAATGTTGAAGGTGATGTGGGAAAATGTTGGGGAAAAATTGGGACATTCATTATTGGTGAAGTTGTGAATTCAACCAACCATTCTGGAAAGCAATTTGAAACTATGCCCAAAAGGCTACCCAACTGCACATACCCTTTGATCCAGCATTGTTTCTACTGGACCTGTATCCCAAAGAGATCATAAAAAAAGGAAAGGGACTACTGAAATTTTATTTCAAAGCTTATCCCTCATGTCACGATCAGGTTCAGCTGTGTTGAAAATAGCAATTATTACAAACTAAGGGTTTTTATTTACTTGTAACTGAATTTCCAAAAATGTGTAACATATCATTAGAAGAGGTGATCAGTAGGCCAAACATGGGTTTCACTATAAAAATAGGTTATGCTACTTATTGCTCAGATCTATATTTCTAACAATGTGGAGAACTCTTTCCAATGCAATCAGCTCCTCCTCTGAACCTTATAGTCTTTCAAAGAATTGTCTAAGTACACTTAAAGGTTAAATGACTTGCTTAAGGTCATATGGCTAATATGTATCTGAGGCAAAATTTGAACCCAAGTGCTCCTAACTATAATGTGACTTTCTAGACACTAAAGTGGAGTCTCTACCTTATTTGTCTGGAAAACTAACTTAATAGAAAGAAATGAAATTCTACTCCGAATAGAAATGCATGCATAATGTAACAAATATCAAAAACTTAGAAGATTGCTAACATCTATTTTTGCTATCTTGCCGTCACTACGAGAGTAGTTTTGAAATCTTGAAGATTTAGCTCCCATGTTTCCTCAAGGCTCCTTCCTGTGTTCCCCAATCTTCTTAGAATGTTAAAAAAAGTTTGTATGTTATGTATTTATCACAGTATTCTGTATAAGAATTATCTGTTTACATGTCATTTCTCTCCTACAATGCTTTCATTACCTAAAGTCAAAATTCACTTGTTTCTTTTTATTGTTTCTCATCTCTCAGTTTCAAAAGATGCTTAATAAATGTTTAAACGCATGTGAAGTAAAATAAAATCAGCATATTACTTACACTATTAATTACCCTGGAAATGGGGGCTCTTTTCCACGGTGTCAATATATTTAAACAAAAGGAAAGCCTAACAATTCTAACATTTGACAAACACAACCCAATCAGGATACACTAACCTCCACTAACATGCACTTCATAGAGTGAATATTTAGGAGATGATAACATTCTCATGTCAGGTCGAAATTTCTCTGCCAGAGTTTCTATGACATCTTGAGTTGTAGCAGTGCTGGAGACTCGAATGCATTTTGTTGCAAAGTTTCCAGCAGCTTTATCTTGAAAGTAAAATCTCATTACCCCATGGAATTCCAGATCCTAAAAATTAAGGGGGGAAAAGAAAAGTTTCAGTTACTGAGGAGTAAAGGTGACCAGAAATCATGCCTCGAGAATTATTTATTGGTAAATAAAAGGGAAAGGTTTTCCACAGAATAATCTGTTTCATTAAAATCAGAAATATCTTAGAACTAAAAGATGTTTAAATGAACATTTAAAAGAATTATGGAAATCTTTTAAAAGGTTGCTTCATTCCAAATATTCTGGTTGATTAACAAATAGTTTTAACTTGGGAGCAGGTAACAGAAATAACAGGAGGGCAAAGGCAGTTTATAACTATCATCCTACACATAATTTTGATCAATAAAGAAAAAGAACAGGTTATTAAGGAAGAATACAAAAGGTCTTGCAGAACATAAGAATGTTAAATCTTAAAAAAAAAAAAAAAAAAAGCAAAAGCTACCAACCATCATAGAATCAGAGTTCAAAGGTACCTTAACATACAGGTCACGTAGTTCAGCTTGTCGCTGAAATGGGAAAAATACTCTCTCCTTTAAGGCAAATCACTCCATTTTTAGACAGTTCTTAAGAATTTTTTTCCCAGACCAAGGGAAAATCCATCTCTACAACTTCTAAACACTACTCTTAGTACTAGCCTTTGAAGAACAAACAAAACCAACAAATTTTTGTTGGGTTTGACAGGAGGGTAAAAATTTTTTTATCTTCATCAATTATCTAATACATTTTAATACATAATAGTTCTCCAGAAGGTTTTGCAAGGGTTAATGTTAAAAAATTACCCATGCATATGTTTTATAAATAAAAAGCTGTAATAATAATAATTTTAAAAAATAATACTTCTCAGAAAATTATCTGCTGAATTTAAATTTCTGCAAAGCTAATTGGATGAATAATGTGATTATTTTCCTTCATTAACTCTTTAAGAATTCAATTTTGAGATATGCTGTTCTCCATAATCTAGTTCATTCCCATCTACTCACAACACACATATTAAGACCATGCTATATAAAAAGGAAATATGTTAAACAACAGGAATAAAAATATGAATGATAAAAATCAAGATGGCTTTTTTCTGTTAGAGAAAAATAAAGGGCAGGGTCAGAACCCATTTTCCTTTTTTAATTAGATGACCTTACTTTATTACTATCAGTCTGTTTAAATTCTTGTTTATCTAGAACCACTTTAATATGGTGCTTTATAAACTGCAAAAGATCAATAAAAATTTCCTGAATTAAATCTGTAAGTATTCTAGTTAGTAGGATATTATATCATCAATATGGATACTCATTTACAAGGAATTGAGTTTTAATAAATTCAATAGACATATAAATCATATAGATACAATTTAATCTTTTCTTTGTGGTTCAAAAAAACAATTCAGAATACTATATAAGATTCTAAGTCACCATTACAAATTCTGGGTCACTAAAATTAAAAAAAAAAAAAAAAAAAAGCTAAAAGCTGTAACTGTTTACTCTGTTACTCAGTAAACTTTTTTAGACTAAATCCTTTCTGGATTAAGTAGCTTTTTAAAATTAGATAAGAAGGAAATGATTAGCAGAATGCAAAAAAAATTGGTTCCAAGCAATTTTGTCAAATGGCAAGTTAGAAGGTGAAATTTTAATTGAGATTTCAAAGAATCCAGGGAAACCTAGAGACAGAGATAAAGAGAGAACACATTTTTACTTTGGGGAACTGTCAAGGAAAATGCACTTAATGAGATGTGGATCTAGGAGCAGCTTAGATGGAATGATGGGAAAGAGTCTAGAAGTGGGAGAGGTTACCAAGGAAATAAATTTCTTGACCAACATAGATGAGTGAAAAATAATTCTGGATTTCTTGACTGTTGTTTATACTGATGATCTCCACTGAAGCATATGATCTCAAACAAATCACCTAATCTCAGAGTAAAAAACTAACATTTCCTTCCAGTTCCAAAGTTTCTAATTCTAATATTGTAGATTCCTGTATCAGGGATTCATAGTTCACAGCACACAGAGAAATCACAGATGTTTTTTAAATAGTATGCAGTCTGTATCAGTCATAGACAATGGACCGTAAAACATCCTTATCATGGTCAGAGACTGACCATGAAGAATCCTGGGAGGCTGTAGTATTGTAGGGTTTCAAGCCTTATTCAAGAGCCTAGTATACTTCTGCTTTTACCAAATCATTTAACTTCTCAAGAGTTTCTTCTGAAAAATGGGTACTTATGTCACAAGATTGTTAGGAAGGTACTTTTAAGAATGCTATATATAGTGTCTGTGTACACACACACACACCCTTGTGCTCCCTCTTCCAGTTCAATTGCACTTCTCCTTGGAAGTGAAAAGCATCAGGGACTGACTGGAAAAAAGTCCCTTGGAGGACCAATTCATTTTTATTTGTTGTTGTTTTACCCAATAGTCAAGCACATGCATATGAGAGATTCAAACTGAAGACTTCCAAGATCGCCATTCAATAGTACAGCTGCACTTAGAATGATTTATATTTGGTCAGTACAGAAGAGATCTTTGAATTTAAGGTATAATATGCAAAATCTCCTTCTCAATCCAGAGATGGCGCCAAAACAACACTCACAAGTCTAGATGAGCTGATGCTGTTTCACAATGCTGATTCCAAGAATTTTATTTAGTGAAGGACTATCTGAGGATGCAGGGCAATACCACTGTTTCAGAAAACCAAGTAAAACAGAAGTTCTCAAACTCAGGAGTCTTATAAATTCTAATCTAACAAATGAGGAAATAGAAGAATGAAAGAAGTAATAACTACTTTAGATAACACATTTAGAAGGTAATGAATACATATTTATGTGCAAAGTAGTATGGATCTAAATGGTCAATAAAAAAAAGCATCAAGTACTAGGCACTGTTCTAAAGGAGCGCCTTTAGAACTCCTAAGAGTTCTTAGGAGAACAAAGAAGACAAAAGGCAATCCCAGGGCTTCTAATCCTAAAGGGGAAGACCACAAGAAAACAAATATAAAGAAACATACTGTGTACATAATACAGCAGCTGAGATTTTAGATGGGACTAGAAAACCAGGAAAACTGAGAGGCAAGAGATGGGAAAGGAGCACATTGCTCTGGGAGCCAGTCAATGAAAATGTAAGGACCAAGAGACAAAACTGTTGGAAGGGACATGGAAAACTTTAACACTAATCCATCGTTGGTGGAGTTGTGAACTGATCCAATCATGCTGGAGAGCAATTTGGAATTATACCGCAAAGGATTACCAAACTGAAGATACCCTTTGATATAGTAGTATCTCTACTGGGGTTGGTATCCCAAAGATATAAAACAGGAGAAAGGACCCACAAGTACAAAACTGTTTGTAAGCAGCTCTTTTTGTGGTGTCAAAGAAAATGAATACAAACCCAACAATTGGGGAATAGCTTTGTAAGTTAAAGTATATGAAAGCACTAGAATATTCTCTAAGAAATGGTGAACAGGCTGACTTTAGAAAAGTCTGGAAAAATTTACATGAATTAATGCTGAGTGAGGCAAGCAGAACCAGAAAAACACTGTACACAGCAACACAAAGATTATGTGATAATCAAGCATGACAGATTTGGCTCTTTTGAGCAATGCAGTGATTCAAGGAAATTCTAATAAACTTTGGATAGAAAATGCCATCAGCATTGAGAGAACTAGAAAGACTGAATATAGATTAAAGCATACTATTTTCATCCCTTGTTTCCTTTTTTTTTCTTATAATTTTCCCTTTTGTTTAGATTTTTCCCTTTTAACCTTTTTTTAACATAAATTTGTTTACATAAATTTTGATACAATCCTACTCTGCTTTTCTATTTCCATCAAGAGCACCACCACCAACTCCTCCAATTCACAACAGTCATCTGCAAATTCTACTCCCATATATCCTCATATCCAAGGGAGCTTTCATCACCTCTTACTCAGACTAATTATCTCCCCGAACTGAGTCTTTTATCTTCTCAATGCAACTGCCAAATTGATATTCTAAATCACATGCTATTTTCCTTTCCCTGTTCACCATGCTTTGGTGATTCCTTTTTGCTGCTAGGATAAAATACCAATTGCTACCGGTGCACTGAAATTCTTCAACTTCTATTGACAGATTTCATGCTATCCTCCAATTTAGACATTTGATGCTCAGTCAATCTGGGCTGCTTGCAGTTCCCTATATATCACAGCCAATCTCCTACCCCTGTGCCTCTTCCTTCATGAATGGAAGGCTCTTGGTGAATGAATACTTACACCTCTTGAAATCTCGAGCATCTCTCAGGACTAGGAGCTCTCTCTCTAGGCCTTAATGCCCCCACAACCTACTCTCCAAAAATGTATATTTACTTATCTGCACATCTATTCATTTTCCCAAGCAGAAGGGTAAAATCCCCCAAAGCAAGACCTGTTTCATGTTTGTCTTTATATCCCCCACACTGGCAAGGTATCTTGTCCTTTATTTTTTTGTGGAGGAGAGGGAAAGAGGTAGTTCAAGGGGAAGTTCTGTGATTTTATCAGTTTAACATGGTTCTGGTGACAAGTTTTTACTACATTGCAGACAGATTCTTTTCCCAGAAACTTAGTAGCCTTATTTAGAGTTTCCTGGGGGCACTAAGAAGCTAAGCAACTTTCCCAGGATCACCCAGTCAACAAGCAGTAGAAACACTAGATAGCAAAGCAGAAAAGAGGCCTGGAATCAGAAATACCTCATCTATGGGACCCTGAATAGGTTTCTTGCCCAATTTGCCTCAGTTTCCTCAATTGTCAGGGATAATAGCATCTGTCTTACAGGATTATTGAGAAGATTAAATCTGATAATACTAGTATCGCCCATAGCCCTTGCTGTTATCAAAAGCTCTTCCTTACTACCAGGAATTCGTAAATATTTATTAACAAAAAAAGATGTACAATTCCAAACTTCTTCAGAATGGTTGGACCATTTCACAGCTCCAGCAACAGTACATTAGTTAATCATCCGATAGCCACTCCAAAGTTGCCTCTTGCTTTTTTTTTTTTTTTAAACCATCTCTACCTATCTGCAATATGTCAGATGAAAATTGCTTTAATTTGTATTTCTTCTACTATTGTGATCTGGAACATATTCTCAATATGGCAGTTTGTAATGTGAAATTATTTTTCAAGGTTATGAACCTTTGGATATTTATTAGAGAAATGTAATCTATTATAGTTAAGAATTTTAATCAAGGATATTTACACCAAAGCTTTTCCTTCTCATTCCTGTACTTCTGTGTCTTCAAAAGAACTATTTTGTCTAGTCAAGGGGTCAGCAAAACTCTGATCGAGGACAGATCCCGAACACTGTTAAACTATGTTTACATTGCTCAGGAGCTTAGAATGATTTTTACTTTTTAAAACAAAGTTTTATTTGATTTAAAGATGTAAAACCATTCTCAATTGAAGATATAAAAAGATATTGCCAAGCAAGAAGTATCTATAATTTCTGAAATTCAGGGAAACAGATTTTTATGAACAGAAAGTCAAATAAGCAGGACAGAAGAACAATTTAGAGATTGCTATAATTTAAAAGAAAATTAACAGAAAAGTGACAAGACAGTACATATGAGCCGATCTTTGGGGGCATAAGAAGCCATGTTCTTTTTTTCCCCCATTTTTTCTTTTTAAATGGAAGAGAGACAGAAGAGAAAAAGAATGTCTTAAATTTAAAATAACAATAATAATGTAAAAATCCCTTTTAAAAATAGCACTGCTAAAATGACAGAAAAGGAAATTAACTTATGCCGGAGATGTGGGAAAACAGGTAAACTTTTATTTTTGGTTGTCAGAGCTTTGAATCAGTCCAACAATTCTGGAGCACAATCTGGAACCATGCTCAAAGCCCAAAGGCTATAAAATTATGCATACCCTTTTTATCCAACAAACTGCAATTAACTCTAAATTCCAAAGACATCAAGGAAAAAGGAAAAGGACCCATTTGGACAAAAAAGTTTTTATAGTAGTTTTTTGTAGAGGCAAAGAATTAGAAACAAGGTGGATGTTCATCATTTGAGAAATGGTTGAACAAAGTGTACTATATAACCATGATTGAATATTTTTGTGCTGTAAGAAATAAGCAGAATACTTTCAGAAAAATCTAAGACTTCTATAAACTGATGCAAAGAAAAGTGATCAAAACCAGAACATTGTACATAGTAACATCAATAATGTACAATGACCGACTGTGAATGACTTAACTATTCTCAAAAACAACAATTCAAGATAATGTAGAAGGAATTATGATGAAAAATGCAATCCACCTCCATAAAAAGAACTAGAAGAATCTGAATCGAGACATTTAATTAAAAAAAAAAAAAAAACTTTCTGAAATAGATCAACAAGTTAGAATACACACATGTAATGGAATACTACAGTGTAAGAAATATTCAGGAGACTGGTTTCAGAAAAACCTGGGAAGGCTTATAAGTGAAGTGAATATAACTTGGATTCAGAAAATAATAGCAATATTAAGATAATAAACTATGAAAGACTTAAGTAAATCTTATCAACACAATGGCCCAGCACAATTCCAAAAACATTCATGATAAAAAATGCCATCTTCCTCCAGAAAGAGAACTCCTAGATTTAAAATACAAACTAAGTATTTTTTCAGGGGGACTGAAGGGAGAAGAAACAACAAATATGGCTAATGTGGGAATGTTTGCATGACTTTCTATTTGCAATGGATTTTCCATTTCTTTTTTTCTTAATGAATAGATGAAGAGGTAAGGAGAAAAAAATCTGCAACTTTAAATAAAACTGAATGCAACAACACTGAAAATCTTTAGACCTTTAATAAATAAAATGGCCAATTATGACCTTCCAAATAAGTATGCTTCTGCATGCTATCAGATAGCAAATGTAGCATATATTTTCAGATATGTTTAATTTATGTTATAATTTATGTAATAACGTAATCTATTTTGCTTGTCTTTACTTATTTGTTAAAAGGAATCAAGCACTATTGATATAAACTGAGACCTTTTGGGGGGAAGGGTTGGAGAGGCCCTGATGTGAACTATGTCCCCTTTAATTTGTGGGGAAAAAGTGATTGGGGACTCAAACTCTCCTCTAGGAGGAGCACACCCTTCCTTCCATAAGGGAAACTCCCAAAATAAGTAATCTCATTCAATTTTGAATTGAATTAAATAGAAAATCAGTCTCTCAGATTCATCCAGAGATAAGGCCCCCAACTAGGGGCCAAAGATCAAAGCAGTCCCAATATGTATGCCGAGGCATCTTTGCAGAAGTCCTAACAGGATTTCGCCCACTGATGAAGATGTTTTCTTCTCAGTGTAATTGCACCTTTGCTAATTCCCAAACAGGACCTTGCTCACTAAGAAAACTGCCTTCTTAGCAAGCTGTCGTCTTAGTGTAAATAAATGCCCTTTTGCCACACAAACTTTGGGTTTGCGAATTCTTTCACAAGGGAGCTACACCAATGACCAAAGCTTACCCTCAATTTTCATACTTCATCACTATAATTCTGGAAAATAGATGAGGGCCCAGAACAATACAGACAGGTAAATGTCCTGAAAAGTTGGCTGTAGCACTGAAAGAAGTTCATTGCCACACAACCACCCTATGTCAGAAGCAGAATTTGAAAGCAAGTCCCTAAAGTCTACCTGCCTTCTTTACAATAGGCATATCGATAGAAACTTTACAATTGACCTTTCTTTACAATAAGGTCAATTGTAAAGTTTCTATCGATATTCTTGGGGCCAAAATGAAGTTGTGCTAAGAATGACAGTAAAACTGAGTTGATTCATAAATTACTTATAAGATCAGTGAAATGATTTGACCAAAAAACTGGGAGATTGCATAGAGGGAGTAGAAGGATCAATAAATGTTTACTGAATCTATTCATGGCAAAACTGAGTAAGACAATGAATTCAATAACAGAATTTGGTCCCCCCCCCCCCAAAAAAAAGTATCTAGACAACAAATACCTAGAACAATGAACCAAAACAAACAAGAAAACATTAGAGATAAATGCAGAATCCTATACTAAGCCCAAAAAATAGTCACTCAAGGACAAGGGACACAATTAAAAACACATTGTATGTGAGGAAAATATCTAGAGATGAATAAGTTAACTAGATGACATCAGTATCAAAATAAATTCTAACATTCCTACATTTAATCGAAGTAAATTATAGTAAGAAAGGAAGATAACAGTACTGTTATCCTCTAAACTGGTTGGATCCTGTCTAGAATAGTCCTCTCCTTTTTCCAACCCATCTACAGATATAAGTCTGCATATGTCATTCCTCTGACCTAAAATCTCTATGGACTCTCTATTACCTCTAAAGAAAAATGCACTCTTTATATGTGGTATTTAAAGCATTAAACATTCTGGTTTCAAACTACTCTAACACTTAAGTAAAACTAGGCTCATATTCCATAAACTTGCATTCCATCTCCAGTCTCTATACCTTCATACAACTTATTTCTCATTCTTGGAATACTACCTCTCCTTAATTTTTTTTTCTTACCTTTATTTATAAAAAATTTCTAGCAGCACTTTATTTTAGTAAAGAAATGGAAACAAAGTGGATGTCCACCACTTCAGGAATGTTATTGGAATATGATGGAATATATCACTGCATTGAAAGAAATGAAAATGGGGACAAACTGAGAAAGTTTGGAAGATAATTTAAACAACTCCCACAAAGGTAATCAAATTGAATATATTTCTTAAATCTTTTACCAAAGTCCAAAAAATTGATGATGAATCACAATTCCCATTTCTTGACAGAGGTGATTAACTTGCTATTATTGTTGTTTAGTCATTTTTCAGTCTTGTCTAATGTTTTGTGACCCCATTTGAGTCTTTTCTTAGTAAGGATACTAGGGTGGTTTACACTTTCTTCTCCAGCTCATTTTACAGAAGAGGAAACTGAAGAAAAGAGGGTTAAATGGCTTGCCCAGGGGTGATGGAGCTAATATGTGCCTGAGACTAAGTCTAAACTCATAAGTTTTTCTGACTGCCTGGCACTTTATTCACTGAGCTACTTACTTGGTAATTTGACTAGAAACATGGAAAGACAGACATTTTCAGACATGGCCATTGTAGATTTATTTTTCTTGATTATCCTTAACTTATTACAAGGGATGATCTTTGTTTCTCAGTATGTCAATGAAACATTTATTTAAAAATACACAGAATGGAATAATGACATTGAAAAGGAAATAGGCTAACCAGAAGGCGATATTATCACTATTTTGTTTAATATATACTTTTAAAAACCCAGCAAAACAAAAATCAATACATGATTTCATATGCCACACTTTTTCTGTTAAAAAAAAAAAAAAAAGTTTTATTGTTCTTTAAGGTTCAACGCTGATTAAGTGCTCAATGGGTCAAACTACTTTGTTGTAATCTTTCTTTAATGACATTATCTTGTCTTTATATGTGAATTCTTTGGCAGAAAAAGTCTTATCCCCTTTGTCCTTGTATCCCAAAGTTTAGCACGGGTGATTAACACATAATAGTTACTTAATGTTTGAATTAAATATTTAAGACACTAATAACCCAGAGCACTTCCAACAGGGCAACCATGATGATATAGGATGTTAATATAAGTATCAATTGAAGGAATGGGAGGGAGGGGAGAACATAGGATAGGCCTAGAAATAACTGGATATAATTGACTGTCTCCAGAGTAAAGAACTAGAGCTGGTAAGTAGAAGTTACAGGAAAATAAACTTTAAAAACAGAAAAGTAGAAATAGAAATAGCCTATTTCACATTCTGAAAGAAATTCTAAACTATAAAATTCCCAAGCCAATATCACCACCAAATCAAAAATTCCTGAGTCAAAGCAACCAGGCAGAAAAAATTCAAGTACTGAAGAACCACAATCAGGACCACACATGATTTAGCAGAAAACCAAGAAAACTTTGAGCAGAAAACAACCAAGACTAATTTACCCAGGGCAAAAAGACAAAAAACAAAACACCATGATATAATATTATGAGAGAGAGATCTTTAATGAAATATAGGACCTTCAAGTTTTTCTAATGAAAAGACAAGAGCTGCACAAAAACGATGAATTTCAAATACAAGAGTTAAAAACATAAAAAAGTATACATGCATGAATTATTAGGGACCAAACAAGGATAAATTGTTTTGCTTACAAGAGATGACACATGTACCCTTTCAATCTTGTTCTTATAAGGGGGTCATACTAGAAATCTAATTAGACAGAAGACCTTTGTAGTTATTCTATAATAGCTTGATGATCTTAACTATAAGAGTAGAAAAAGAGAGGGAAATGAGGAAGGTAAGAGAAATCTCATATAATCAGAAAGGTAAGTAAAATCCATTGTTACTCTCCTTGGTTCTCCAAGAGGACCATGACATCTGGGAGGTAATGCATGACATCCAGGTTAACTGAATTTAAGGGTCTGGGCAAAAGTCACCTGTCTCACTTTCCCCTTCAGAGCCATCTTGATCCAAGTAGACATCAATGCAAAGAAGGGAGGAGAAGGAATGTTTTTAATACCTGAACAAAATAGGAACATTCACACACATGCACAGGTATGTGTGTGCGCATACACAGAGTTGTGTACAAAATTTCACTGAAGAAAACAGGTGAAAGGAGATGAAAGAAGAAAATTAGAAGGAGGATAAAATTAAGGGGTAAGAATGGACAAAAATATTTATGGTTTTTGAGCTAGGAAAGAAAAGAAATCTGAAGAGGTACCCATAAATTGGGGAATGGATTTAAGAGATTTAATGTAAGAATTGGTAAGGTGGTTTCAAAGAGACCTGAGAAGACTTAGAAGAACTGATATAAAATGAAACATACAGAAATAGGTGAAAAAGTTATATAAGTAAATTTGTTTTGCTTGATTATATATGTTTAAAACAGGTTTTGATGTTGTTTTGTTTTGCTTTTTTCCATTCTCAATTGTGGTTGGGAAGAGTGAGGAGCAGGATGAGAGGCAAACCAGAATACAAGGGGGAGAAAAAAACAACCAATAAGGAAAGTAGCATACTACTATCCCTTAATATGAAACTTCAATGCCGCAGAAATTGAGGCAAGATAGAGATTAGAGGTTTTTAATATTTTATTAATGGAGAACTTGGACTAGTAGGCTGGATCAGACTCTTGTCTCAAAGTATCCAGCAGGGAGCGAGGTATTCCAGGGCTTCTTATAGGGCTTCAGCAATCGGGGAAACAATGGCAGAGGGGTGATAGAACACTGGTGAGCAGGAACTTCCAGGAACAGACTATAAATTCAGTTCTGACAGATTGGAAGTGAAGACGGATCATAAATTCTGATTAGTTGGGAAGACTAGGAGCCAGAATGTCTGAGGTAGGAGATAATGCCCACATATCTGAGATAAACCATCAGTTTATGACTCTTTGGAATACTAGTGGTCAGGACTCCCAGCCCTCATCATCTCAATCCTAGTGGCCAGGAAGGGGGGTTGCCACCAGGGAGACTGAGGCAGAACAATTCAGGGAAACTAAGGCAGGGAAACGGAGGCATAACAAAACTTTTTTGGAAACATTAATCTTAATTTTCTTTAACAATGTCTCTACCTCAGCACTCACCAAAAACCTAACAAACAAGCAAACACAAGATGTCAGGTTAAAACCCTTGCTCTAAGAGATTTATGATTTTTGTCCTAAAATCCACCCAACTTCAAAAGACTCCAACTGCTGTTGAGTCACATTTTTGAAAGAAAATGAAATTAAAACTGAACAAAAACATTTTAGGCAGCAAATGTTATCAAAGATAATGGTTTATGGATGAAATATGGTAAGCCAGTAAATCAAATTGATAATATTCTTTTTTAAATGCTATTTTTTCCCTGAAGATATGATTTATGTTCTAGACAATACCATAATTAATACCACAGCTTATTGATTTAATACAAATGTATCATATCATATCCACTTATATCTAATATCCATTTAATACCTGTTCTTGTAACAAAACTAATAATGATAATGTTCTTGACAGCATCTTTATCATATATATCTACTGCTATTGAATGAATTTTATCAACAAATGATTTACACTGAATACTAAGACTTCAGCTATTCAAGAAGAAACTATAATTAAGACCTATAATAGGGTTTTATGTTTTATAATATTTCTTTTTAAATTTGGTAGATTCATTTTTTAAAAACTATTTTAACTATGGCTCTTATAATCATAGAATATATGAAGCTATGCTAATCAGAAGAATAAGTATAGGATTGTGTGTATCTTTTTGCTTTATAATCAGAAAATACATGATCCTAGAAAGGAAAATGAAAAACCTAAAAGGTCTGATGTAGACAACTGGTTATTTTCTTATTTTGAAAGAAATTCCCATCGTTCTTCTATACACACAAATTTGTTCAAATGTGGATTGATCCATTATTTCAGCAATTAAAATGTATAAACTAAAGATATAAACTTGTTCAGAAATATATTGAGAAAACCACATTTAAAAAAAAAATCAAGCAAAACTTTTCAACTTTAACATTCTCATATAGTGAAGTAAACAAAACCAGGACAACTTTGTATAAAGGAACAGCAAGATTATGTGATGACCAATTATGAAGGACTGGGCTCTTTTCAGCAATATGATTCAAGACAATTCCAATACACTTAGGATGAAAAATGCCACCATCATTCAAAGAGAGAACTATAGAAACTGAATGTGGATCGAAGCATACTATTTTTACCTCTTGTTTGGTTTTTTCTTTTTTGAGGTTTTTTCCCTTTTGGTCTGACTTTTCTTGCACAACATAAAAAATGTGGAAATATGTTTAAAAGGATTGCTTCTTGTCTTGGAGGAGGTAAGACAGGGAGAAAAATGTGGAACAAACAACTATGTCACAAGGAACTGGGATATGATGGCACAAGTCAATTCAGCTACAAATCATGCCTTCTGAGGAAAGGAAAAAGAGAAGAATAGGAAGATAAAGGCAATCTTCTAGAGAAAAAAAGTTCCAGAGGCTCTGGTTCTGACTTTTAAAATTGAAGGAGCAAGGCAAACATTGGCAAAAGCAATTCAAAGTCAGGAGTAGAAAGAGGTAGGCAATATATAGGTAAGAGGAAAGAACATAAGGAATATTTTTTAAATATTATAAAACAAATACACACTTAGAAGACTGAAAAGTGTTACACCCTTTGGCATATGAAGTGAGACTGTATGTGGTTCACTAAAGACCAATGTGGTCAGGAAATTGGGGGGGGGGGAGAGGGGAGAAGAAGAGGTGGGTATAAAAGTATATCTCTGCAAACTCAGTCTGTATACTCTCTTCTCTATTGGCTTCTAAGACATTAGTGCTACTACTACTACTCTCCTGGTTCCCTCTCAGTTATTAGTGTGTACATCCTCCTAGTTTCCTAATTGAAAGACCTAAAACCATACTTCTTCTTTCACATATATCCTCCAACCAAATGACATCCTATTAATTCTGCTTTCTGTTCTCCTCTGCACTTACATTGCAACCATCTTAATTCACCTAATCATTACCAAAATCTAAGGTTCCTAATTATTTTTGGATCACACAGATCCTTTTAGCAAAATAATGACTCTAAATATACAGAATTACAAAAGAAATTATAATTATAATGAAAATTTTCTCAAAAAAAAAAAAAAAAACACACCCCTACAAGCTTAATAATAAAATCACAGATTAAAAACTCCTAATTCCAGACCAACAAATCAACTGGTTTATTAACCTCCTAAACTGGTCTCCCTAACTCTACTCTCTCCCCTTCTCCAGAATCTCCTGAACACTGATACCAAAATAACTTGTGCACTACACTTTAGTTGAACAGGAAGTTTTTTAGCATTGTTATGCCACAGTTCTTTTATTGTCCTGACTCGGTCTGCCTTATTGTTCTGCTTCAATTTATAATTATCTGCTCAGCCCTGTGGAAACCACTCCTCCCTCTTTATAAGAATATTTGATAAGGATAAAAGATCGTGTGTTTTAAAATATCAGAATGCCTCTCCCTATCCCAAGTTATCAGAATATCAGCTACCTACCTCAGTCTACCCCCTAAGTCTGAGCCACGTGTATACATGTCTTTGAGATCTCACACTGTTTGCTGGATTCTTGGAGACGATAGATAGTCTCATTCAGCCCAGAGACCAAACCACGGATCCATTTGGTGCCAGTAAATCTCTCCCTTTTAAATAAATTATTAAAATACTCTCTAATCTCTATCTTATCTCCATTTCTTGGGCATTACAGCATGAAAGCAGTTCCCTCCTTTTTATACTATAGCATAAAATATTCCTTAGCATACTTTGGCATTTAAAGTCCTCCATAATCTGATTCCAACCTGACTTTCCAGCCTTAATTCATATTACTCACATTCATGCACTCTTCATTCTAGATAAACTGGTCTATTAATTGCTCCCCAATCTCAGCCCAACCTCTTCTCTATCTATGTATTCACAATTCTCACATTTAAGACTTGGTCCTTCCTGTCAGGTCCATATCAGGTATCATTCTTCTCCCAAAAAACTTCCTGTTCCTTACTCCAACTCCCAAGATAAAATCATTGCCCCCCCACATTTTCTTAAGAATACTTTGGACCTCTCTTTTATTTCTATTACATTCTAATTTGTAGTATACTTACATGTTGTGTACATGTCTACTTCCAGCCCGTCATATCCTACACACAGTGGTCAGTACACAAATACTTGTGAAAAATTGGGTCAATTAACCTTAATAATGTAATTTAAGTATTGTTGATAGTCTACTATAGTTTTTGCATCTTGATATCACAATCATTGAAGTTCTCACAATAGGAAAAAGGTAAAAAACAAAAAGATTATATACTAACTAGTATTCTAAATATTTCATAACTATCCTTTAGGCTTTAATCTATTTAACAATTGAACACAAGGTCAGATTTTTTCAAAACTTTCTAAATAAGGTTTTTTTTTTTTCTCTTTTAATATGTAGGGCTTTGTAAAAAGTCTCCTGCCCTATTATTTAAAACAAACAAACAAACAAACAAAAAAGTCAATAAATAATGTAAATGCATAGATCACTAAAAGGGAGTTGAACTTAGAATAATTGAAAAGACACTAAAGACTCTAAAGAACAGAAAATGAAACATACATTCTATGTCATAGGAGAGTCTGGGGATTTCTGGAAAACTTATGTATGTGGTCAGATGTCACTATATTAGATCTTTAAACTTAGTTTTCTTTGAAAGAAGGAAGGGTCTGATGGTGGTGGTAAAAAAAAAAAAATGATTGTGATATCAAGACTGTAAAGGGCTGAAACTCTGAATTGGTGCACTTGAATCAGACAACCAAGCACTTAGGGCTAAATTACCTATTGGATAATAACTATTAACATATTTGGAATTTCTCTTCTCACAGTTAATGCTAGCTCAATGCTTGGGGTTAAGAGAATTGTAAGGAAGGATTAGAGGGTGGAGTGAGCCAAACCAGTCACTTTGGAGGTGGTCCAAGAGAAGGGAGGTTGTGGAGAGCTTGTGGCAGTCTTGTCCATTCTCTTCACTTCTCCCCCTAAAGACTAAGGACTTTTGCTTCCTGACTCCAGATGATTCTGGGGCCTCCAGAGGGCTAACCCAGACCTTATATTAAGGCAAAAGAAATCAATTTTTAAAAAATTTAAGCAAAAACTTTAACAAACTATCAACAGTCTTAACTCTCTACTTACAAGTTGATGGAGTGGAGTGAGAAGATTTTCTCACAACTGCAGAGGCAGCTCCATGGAGCATAATGTAGCTTTTGTAACTACCAATTACTATAACTATTTTGTTGGGGAGGAGGAAGTTCAGAAAGGGAAGGGGATAGTCCAGGAGACTGGATCTCCTTATCCTTACCCAGGTTAGAAGTTCAGGGGCTATACATAGGCTTTATCTCAATACTGATTTAACTTGCTTCTCTTTTCTGACCCCCTTAACAAGTTTGGTGGTCTTCTGCAACAAAAAAATTCATCATATCATATTAATAGTGGAATTAATGCAGACTCTTGATTAGTTTTATACTAATGTAGCTAAGAACTCCTGAGCTCAACAGATCCACCAGCCTCAATTTCTCCTATTAGAACGGGGGAGAAAATAGGAAGAATGGGATGGGAACTAAAGAAACCATTCTATGAAGAATCTTTTTAGCCATAAAACTCCACTCTAAATTTCTCCATTTTCAAGTTCCTCTTAACTTCTTATGTATGACAGTTTATTTACTTTTAGGGGGGAGAAACAGATTTTTCTGAAATTGTATTTCAGATCGACTTTATGTTGTAGTTTTGAGTGTTGTTTTAGAGATTAAAAACTTTCAGTATAACACTACAATATATAACCATATCCTAAATTCTCTTTCAAAAAGATTTAATTTGGGAATAGAGTATAGTTTATACCAGACCAATACCATAACTTGTTTTTTTGAAATTACAGGCATTTACCTATCTCTACTTGTCCGAAGTCTATTGATTACTGTCCCATTTTTAACTTTCTCTAGATGAAAAAAGAAATTTCCCTTATAGGGAATGACAACTTTATAGTAGTATCATTATCAGCAATACAACACAATAAAAGCTTAAAATGAAAAAATGGAAGATAAAGGTGAAAAAATATTTTATGAAAGTAAATTTCATTGTGGGAGGATGAGGACCAGTAGTCTTTGTTTGTTCCCTTCTAAAAGCATATAGTTAAATTTCAATTTTCTTCAGAAATTTGTTACAATTTTTAAAAAATGAATTCACTCATTAATTAATTCAATACTTTGTCCAAATTATTATAAATTCACCAGGGCAATCTAAGAGGTCTGTAGGAAGGTTAATGAAAACCATTTAATCTAAAGTTTAAACTGTTCAATCACAACCCAAGATCAATTCATTTTTCTTTTCACTTCATTGATCCTGTTTAAAACATTTTTCCTAGTCTCTGGCAAAACTTTATTTCAAGCAGGTAATAGCCTTTCAGGTCCCTATGGAGAAAACAGCAGTTGACATTTGATAACATACAGGAAATCCTTAATTTCCTGAGGTGTTTTTTCTATAATTTGTTCAAATTTGAAAGGGAGGGTATGGATTCCTAAAAATTTTTTAATTTTGAAATAAAAACTTGTATTTAAAAAAAATGCCACTGTAACCTTCCTTATAGTTGGTTACCAAGTACTAAAAGGCAGTAAAGAAACATATTTAAAAGGTATTTCTCAAAGCAAAAGTGAAGTATTTTTTTTGTTCAAAATTTAAAATATTAAAGCTTAACTACTTAGTATGTGATTGTTAGATATATCTATCTATATATAAAATTGTTACAAATACATTTTTTCTCTGAGGCAATTGGAGTTAAGTGACTTGCCCCAGGACATACAGACAGGAAGTAACTGAGGCCAGATTTGTACTCAGGTCCTCCTGACTTTAGGGCTGCTGCTCTATCCTATACACCAACTATCTGCCCCTACAGATACATATTTAAGCTACTTTTCTAAGTGTAATTGGAAAAAAGCATGCAGGTTTAATTCTTCATTTGTTCCAAGATGGCAACCAGTCCCAAATGAAAAAGTTAAATGGCCCCTTCACCTTAAAAACTGATTTTAGAAAAATGTACATGCTAAATAGGTACTGCACAAATCAGACAAAACATTAATTCCTTTATTCATTTAAAAACCAATATCTTAGTTAATTTTATTAAAGATTGCTTTTTTTTTTTTCAACAGGCTATTTCATCATTCATAAATTGTTTTCCACTAGTGGATAAATAAAGAGTGAAGGTAGTATTTTCATTTCATCATTTTGCATACATAAATTTTAAGTTTGATGTAAAAAAAAAAGACTAATAAAATTAATAACTTTTCAAAAATGTAATAGATGGCTCACAAAATCATTGTGGAAGCACAATAAGTCTTTGAAAAAAAGCTTAGGGATCACTTGTAGGTCATTTGTATAGGATGAACTAGATGTATCTCTGGATTTCTATTAAATCCGGGAAACAATTTTCAAAAACAGAAACATAAATTTTCATAAACATAAAACATAAAAGATGTTTCCATTTTGAAATTACCAAGTGAAACTTTTTAATTTAGAAAATGTGATTTTCTCCTCTTACTACTAAAAATGCATTTTAGAAAGTATTAGAATATTTTCCTACTTTATAGTAAGTATGACATTTTGAACACTGCTTAACCTTTTTTTTTTTCATCATTCAGGACACTGTAAGGAATAGCTTAGATGAAGATCACTTCAAAAATAAACAATAAAAAAGACTGAGCTGAATCTATAAAAATAGACATATACTGAAAACTTATGCAAATTAAATCTGGAGAAGGTTTTTTAATAGCCCCATGTTTGTTACTTATTCTTTCCAAGAAACAATATATAGAAAACTAGAACAATTTTTAGTTTACAAAGATTTTTAGGTCATCCCCTCTCAGACCTTCAACTATCACCTTTATAGTGATCTCCAAACATAACTCTCCCCTCCCTCTGTATTCCAGTTCCATGTTTCTTAATAGCCCCCCCCCCCCAAAAGCTCTATTTTGTCCATGCTTGTCTTACACTATTACATATAACTTCTTATGTTTCCCAATTAAATTATAAGCCACTTAAAACTAAGACTATTTTGAATCCCTTATCCACAGAAGTGATCAGATCTGCAACATGGTGATAAAAATGGATATTGGAAGTGAGAGTAAAAAAATCATAAAATGAAATTAATATAGAGGGAGGAAAAAAGGGCCCTTGAGCTTAAGTGATTAGTCGGGAAATGGATGGAGCCTAGAGAGGACTCATTTGGTTCTGTAAATTAATGGAAATTCTGGGTCATATAAGAGTAGCTAGATGAGCCAATGGTCACTTAGAGTGAGTACTGAGACTGAACTAGAGTTCAAATGGAGGTAGGGGATGGAGATGAGGAATGGAGAATTGGCGATAACCAGAACTTGAAGAGGGGAAAATGAAAGACTGAAAAGAATGTTAGGGCCACTCATTTCTAAAGCATGTTTCTGATCCCATTACCCCGTAAACTTTCAGTAATCTGCTATTGTCTACAAAATTAAAAACTAAAAAGGAGTAGTAAACACAAGTAAGCAGAGAACTAAGAGTGAGCGAGCAATGGTACAAAAATCTAGAAAATAAAGCATGTCAAAGGCTGCAGAGAAAGAAATGTTGAGGATTGAGCAAAGACATTAGATCTGTCTTTTAAAAGACTACTGGTAACTATGGAGAAAAGTTTCAATTGAATAATGAGGTGAAAAACCAGAATGAAGAGAGTTAAGAGAATGAAGGTACAGATGACAGTTGACCTGAACTTTTCAAGGACTTTAGCCATGAAAGGGAGATATAGGACCCTAGCTAATGGAGATGAAAGGATCAAGTGAAAGTTTTTTGAGGATAAAAATACAAGTGTTTGTAGGCACTCTTCTTTTTTAGAGGGCAGAAATTGGACTTTTGGGCTCACTCCACCCTCTCTGCTGCTCTGGATTTCAAAACTACAAGACAAATGCTCCACCCAAGTGAAGCTCATCATTTCTAAATCTCATTACCAGCATGCTACTTAAATCTCAAATGACACCATGATACCATTCCCCTCAGCCTCCCCCCATCTGACTGGAAAGGGGAGTACCAAACTCCTCCTAAAGACTTCCTTAAAAAAAGGAACTGAACTTAACTTTACTCTGCTTTTCAATTCCAAGGAAAAAGATGCCTTGCTCCCAAGAACTACTCCCTGGGCTCCTAATCCTCTTTTATTCCCTTTAGTCTCCCTCCCTTAGATTGTGAGCTCCTGGAAGGCAGGGACCTTTCTTTTTTATTAATTGTATCTCCAGTGCTTAGCACAGTACCTGGTACATATAGGTGCTTAATAAATGTTTATTGGATTGGAGCTAGAAACCACTAGATAGGGAGAGATTGAAGATTTGTGAGAGGGTAGGAGTACCAGAAGAAGTCATCTTTGGGGAGATGAGATGAATGGAGATAGGGTTATAAAGAGCCACTTTTGCATGTAAGAGGACTAAGAGAAGGCAAATGTGTGATTAATCAATAAGCATTAAGTACCTACTAGATTTCAAGGATGGTTCTAGTTTCTGGAGACACAAAACCAAAAATGAAATAGTTTCTGCCCTTAAGGTGTTTACATTCTACCTAAAGAAACAACATGTACACAATCCTACAAACTCTATACAAAGCAAATGGCAAGAATAGCTGGAGTTCAGGGAAAGGCCTCAGGCATGGAGTTGAGCTTGGAAAGAAACAAAAAGAGAATATATTCCAGATATGGGGTACAGGGCCTACCTAAAAGGATGGAGACCTGAGGTGAAGACTGTCAATCAAGTAAGTCATTTGGCCAGACTCTGGAATGTATGAATAGGAATAGTGTAATAAATCAAAAAGGGTAAGTTGAATCTAATTTGTAAAGGCATATAAATGTTAAATAATAAGCTTGTATTTGATCCTAGAGATAAAAATACTATAGTTTTCTGGGTGATGTACTAATACCTATTCTTTAATATCATTTTGGCAGTTGTCCATCAGTGGCACCAACATTCTTTGTCCGAGTAGAAACTTAGTGGTCACCTTTGCTTTTTTCCTTCTACTGTAAATTTGTCCTTTTCCAGTCTTCTGTGAACATCCTGGTCTAACAGCATTTTATCATAGTATAAGGTCAAATACAGATAGCAAGCCATGGCAGGGGAAGTGTAGACTATTTTCCTGTCTTCTACATTGTATTATATTGTATGATACCTTGTATTTTGCATGTATTCATTTCATATGTATTTCATAATGTGAAAATTTATGATCTTCCACCCTCACACTACAAATATAAATTTTAATAATGTTAAAAGGAGATTGCAAGGAATTTCATTCACACCTATCCATCCCTCACCTGTTGCAATTAGGTGTAGCTTGAAAATCAGAAAGACTCGAGTTCAAATGTGGGCTCCGACAATTACTAGCTGTGTGATTTTGAGCATGTCATTTAGCCTCAGTTTCCTCATCTGTAAAATGAGTTAGAGAAGGAAATGGCAAACCACTCCTATATCTTTGTTAAGAAAACCACCCTTAATGGGGTCACAGCAGAATTGGACACAACTAAAATTAACTCAACAACAACCCCTAAATCTGTTTCCCTGTTTATTCAGTTCTTTGGGTTTGGGACAGATATGGGAGTGAGAAAATAAAAGGGAAGTAGTGAAGGAGAGAAGAACTTAAAGGTCAGCCATTTACCCAAGCAATTGGAAACTAGCTCCAGTAGCAACATGACTGAAAGAACTTGGCCCCTCAATTTCCACAGCTCTACCTTTCATACTCATTTATCCTCTCCCAAATCAGCCGAATTGCTATTAGTAGCTGGTTGTCTAGGTACTCACCGTCAACTCTAGGGTTCAGAAGTCTCCAACATTGTAACTGAAGTATGTACAGTATTGTACATATGTACAGTAATGCAGTAAATGAATGCAGGTGGGAAGCTAGATGGTTGATAAGAGTACCAGGCCTAGAGTCAAGAAGACCCTATCTTCAAATCTGGCCTCAGATGTTTATTTGCTATGTGAACCAAGGCAAGTCTTATTTAACCCTCTTTTGACTTAGTTCCTGATCTATAAAATGAGCTGGAAAATGGAATGGTAAACCACTACAGTTTCTTTGTCAAGGAGAATCCCAAATAGGTTCAGGAAGAGTTGGACACAACTGAAAAATGACTAAGCAACAACATTAAAAGTGAAAGAATAAAAACTTATTTGGCATATATATGGATCAATTGAAAGGTTTTTATTTTTTGTTTTGTTTTTTGAAGATAAAGATGTTATAAAGGTGTTTGTAGGTATCAAGAAAATGAAAAGTAAGCAGAGATTGAAGATTTGTGAGATTAGGAATGATAGAAGAAGTAGTTGGCTGGAGAATATGCTAAATAAATATGCCAGACTTTATGCTGGAAGAAAAAACAAAGAAATACAAAACAGTCCCACACTCTCCCAGAGCTCATAAGCATCACTGAAGAAGATAACACATAAAGGAGAATTCATATTCCAGGTACACAGGGACCTTTTAGCAGTCTTTAGATAGGTAATGCTTCAAGGTTCTTAAGCAGTAGGGAAGTAAATGGTAAGATTCACCTTAGAAATTTTCAATTATACTGAACCAAGAAGCAACATAACATTTTAAAACATCTATTAACATGTATTAAACATATCTCACTCCTTTGATATAAGGAGGAGAAAATATATATAAACATAATTAAACTCCTACTGCATTGCCAGGCACTGAGGATTCCAATACAAAGAATGAAACAATCCTTCCTCTCAACGGAGTTTACAAATTTATATGAAGAGATGGAAAAATACAAAGAGAAATCTTACTAATTCTATGAGGTCAGGATTATTTATTATAGAATAAAACTATTTACTATCCTGGCTATATTAATTAGCTTTTCAAGCACCTTTTCAATCAAAATGGTGTAATCTGGCTTCAAAAAAGCAATAGCAATAATATTTTTCAATTTGGTATTTTTTATATATGAAGGATCCTATTTAGTTCAAGAATAACCCATAATCTCTTCCTCAATGTCATGAGCAGTCCTGACAAAAATAGAATAAATAGTTCTTGTAAAACTTATTAAATGATTTGCACACTTGGTATCATCAGCCTATCCTCTTCTAGCAAAATGTGCGGCTCAGAATAGTGAGGAGTCACTATTTAATAAAAAATTTGAGAGATCTCTAGGAGCAAAGCAAAAGTTTATTGCCTGTTCTTTCAAGAATCAGGCAACCCACCCATCGAGCAGGTGAAGGGAGGAGGCACCTTCTGGGACAGGGTTTTATACTTTAAATGGTCCCTAATACAAACACTCCTCCCACCCCTGACCATCATCCTCATTGGCTGAGGGTTTTACATTCTTTTTTTTTTTTGGTTTTACATTCTAAACTCAGGAACTACCCAAGAATTTGAATTTGTCTAATAAGTACATAGTTGCCCATATTTGATTGAAGTAGGGAGGAAATGATGCCATGGGAGGATAGCAGGAAGGGGATTTAGGTGTGCCCTTAAGTCAAGGACCTTCAGGCCTACTCCAACTCTGAAGTAGATGAAGCCTTACTCGATTTTCACAACTGTCCTGAGAGATCTTACTTCTTTGTTCAGCCCCCCCACCCCTCTTTTTAATACACTGAAATCTCTTCAAATTTTAACATAATTTCACATTCCCTATATAATTCCTCATCCCCTTCTGGCTCCTGTCAGTCTTCTTGGGGCACTGGCTCCCACCCTTTTGACACCATCATCTAACAGACCCTTCAGCTTTCCCTTTCCAACCTAATCATTCTGGATAATGAGTTTTGGACTATTCTACTTATCAATCAGATCTAGTCCTTAGCTGTCTGGTGATAATCTATACAACTGCTTGAAGTCTAATTATCCTATTCAACATATATATTAGGATTCTAGATTCTATATCCCCAACTTTCATCTTGAGTCCAGGTAGTTGGGCCCATACTCTTTAACTATTCTTTCTGGAGGCCAGTTGTCATCCCAACCATTTGCATCTCCAGTCTGGGTAATGGAGGTATTTAAACTCCGTATCCCTCTTCCCAAATCATCATACAACTTAATCCCTAAAGATTTGTCTGCCTGTTCAGGAAGAAAGAAAAAAAAATTGGCCTTATTAATCCAATATAACAGATCCCTATCCAATTAAGGTAGGCGAGTACACTGTGAGGTCAAGGTGAAATTCCTAGGGAAAATATGTCAACTCCCAAACAGGTGAAGAGGCCCAAAGTAATAAGAAGAGTGAGGCATAGACAATTACAATGTACTAGGTTCTGTACTAGACTGTGTTCCCACATTCAGTGGAGGCCCCTTCCTCAAAAGTAATTTGAGGTCTCCCTTATTTTCAATTGTCCACTACAATAGAGGTGGTGCCACAGGTCCTTTTATTCTGGTATAGTGTGTCCAGCCTTGTTCCTGGGTCAGAATTGCAATGTCTGAGGTCAGTATCACCTGGTAGGGTCCGTCCCAGCATGGAGTCAACTTCTCATCCTTCCTGGATCAGATCAAAACCCAATCTCCAATTCTATAAACAGGGAATCTTAGAGAAGGAGTTTGAGCTATTAACCCTTTTGCTGTAGTTCTTGTAAATGTTGTACCAATGATTTAACATATCTCTTAAGAAATACATCCTTTGTCCCTAAAATAGGGTCCCAGTTTCCCATATAAGCCTGGAAAAGATGACTGTACAATAATATTTCTTGATTCATCCTTTCTACTTTCCCAGAGGAGGGAGGATGCCAAGGGGTGTGGAGGTCTCAAGTTATTTCTAAGGCCCTAATCTGCAATACTTGGGTCGAAAAATGTGTTCCCTGATTTGAGTCTATCCTCTCCACTACTCCATATCTGGGAATAATTTATTCTAATAAGGCCTTCTTTACTGTCAAGGCAGTTGCTCGGGCTGAGGGGAATGCCTCCACCCATGAGGTCAGATGGTCCACTATGACCAACAAGTAAGTATTTGAGGCGACCCACTGGTGACAGTTCAGGTTAGTCCACCTGGATGTTTTGGAATGGTCTGATTCCCAGAGCTTATCTCCTTTTCAGGACATTGAGCAGCCTTGTTAGCCCTTCAACAAAAAGTTGTCAGGCCATAGTATATAGGCCAGGAGGACCATACCTTATCAGTACAGCATCATACAGGTTTTGGACATCCCAGTGACTGCCCTGGTGCAGTTACTAAAGGACCTGCCTCATACTTACTTTGGTCAGTACATCTCTGCCGTCAGGTAAGAGCCACTGCCCTTCCGAGTTCTCAACTGCTCTGAGAGTTGAGGCCTTCTCTTTTTCCTTCTGGGTAAAACTGGGAGAGGACAGACTAGGGGACAGTACAGGTATCAAGGCCATTATAGAAGTAATCTCCTGGTCTCCAACTCCCTTGGTCTCCTCACCTGCTAATCTACTTCCCCTTGCCCCAAAAGAATTTCCCATCTGATGTCCCTTTATGTGTATTACTGCTACATTGCTAAGAGCCAGAATGTTTTCCAGTACCTCTCTGACTAATGTATGGTGGACCAGTTCTTTACCCTTACTATTCACAAAACCTTATTCTTCCCAAATTTTCCAAATATATGCGCCACACCCCAGGCTATTTCGAATTGGTGTATATATTCCCATCTTGGTCCATCAATAACTTCAACACTTGATTTAAGGCATACAATTCACAAGTTTGAGCTGACCAATGGGCAGAGAGACTGCCCTTGGTAACAATGGAAGTTTTATCTCAATCCACAATAGCAAATCCATTTTTCCTTTTCCTATCTACTATCCTAGGAGAGCCATCTATAAACCAATTTACTCCCCCAAGTATTGGGGATTCTCTTAAATCCTCTTACTTTTGTTTGAAAATCAATTAACTCTAAGCAACAATGTTCCTCTCTGGGGGATAGTTCTGTTCCAGGGGATAAAAAAGAGGCAGGATTAAGATTAAAGGAAAGCCACTGGTCTTCTCTGCCCCCCTCTTATTTGAGCAAGAACTCCCAGAGCCACCCCTTCACCCTTCCCTCAACATTAGCAAACAGGTGGAAAGGTTTTTCCAAGGTGGGGAGAGCCAATATAGGTGGTGAAATTAACAAATGCCTTAAATCCCCAAACTTCTGATCACTCTCTCTTGATCTCACATGATATAATTGGGACTTTCCTCCAGCAGATGCTTATACAAGGGTTTAGTGATAGCAGCATAAGAATCTATCCATGCCTGACAATATCCTACTAAGCCCAGAAATTTGCACAGCTCTTTCTTTGTCTTAGGTTGGATATGTATAATATTCCTTCAATTATGGTAGGGTCCAATCTCTTGCTGCCTTCACTATTCAAATGCCCTAAATATTTCACCTCCCTCTCCACAAATTGCAATTTCTTTTTTGATACTCTAAACCCCAATCCTGCTAGGAAATTTAATAGCTCAATGGTATAACTACTGGTGTATTCCCTTGTGTCCCCTACTACTACATCATCTACATACTGTAACACCCAATTTCCCATTACTGGTTGAAAATCTCCCATGCAAAATGAATGTAGACTACTTGCATTTTTGTTTTTCTTCCCAGGTTATTTTTACCTTCTGAATCCTTTCTTGTGCAACAAGAGAATTGTATGGTTCTGCACACATACATTGTATCTATGATATACTTTAACATATTTAACATGAGTAAGACTACCTGCCATCTAGGTGGAGGGAGGGAAGGGAAGTCGGAACAGAAGTGAGTGCAAGGGATAATGTTGTAAAAAATTACCCATGCATATGTTCCATCAATAAAAAGTTATTTAAAAAAAAAAAAAGAAATAAGAAAATCTCACATACATTTTTCAAGGATTCAACTAAACAAATTCGGGGACTTAGTATAGCCTTAAGGCACCACTTCATATGCTGCTTCCTTCCAGTCTTTCACACCAAGCTGGTCAAAATTTTTACCACAGAGTCTCTCCCTTTCGCTTTGTCTCGAGTTTCTCCACTTTGGGCCTACTTTACCTTGGGGAGCAAGGAGAAGCCCCTGCATGCTGGCAGGCTGCCTAAATCAGGGCAGGGCAACACCCCGCTAGCATCCAAGAATTCTCCTATTTACCAAGTAATATGATCCCAGATGAGCCCCCAAAATTGTGTGGCTCAGAATGGTGAGGAGTCACCATTTAACAAAAAACTGGAGAGATCTCTAGGAGCAAAACAAAAGTTTATTGTACGTTCTCAGGAGAATTGGGCATCCCACCTGTCAAACAGGCAATCGAAGGCAGAAGGCACCTTCTGGGACAGGTTTTACACTTTAAATAGTTCCTAACACCATTCCTAACACAAACACTCCTCCCGCCCCTGACCACCATCCTCATTTGCTGAGGGTCTTACATTCTAAACTCAGAACTACCCAAGAAATCGAACTTGTCCAGTAAATACAGAGTTGCCATATTTGATTGAAGTAGGGAGGAAATGATGTCATGGGAGGATAGCAGGAAGGGGATTTAGGTGTGCTCTTGAATCAATGCTGAAGGACCTTCAGGCCTACTCCAACTCTTAGTAGATGAAGCCTTATTCAATTTTCACAACTATCCTGAGCGATCTCACCTCATCTCGTTCAAAAATGACCCAACACTTGATTTAGAGGACCTGTGGAATTTGAGAACAGGGAAAAGCAATATACTATTACTGATAAGTTAAAAGAAAAACAAAAATCAAAGAGAATTTGTCTTGCAAAGAAAAAACAAGTAGAATAGAAAAAAAATGAATCTGCAGTGGCAAGCCTAATCAAAAAAGTAAGATAGAATAATATACTGGGAATGCAAATACACAGAAGTGAAGTACAATCTAAAAAAAAAAAAAGCATAAACAATAATGGTAAAAGAAAATATGCTCACTATACAAGCAAAACATACTTAACACTCTGAAGACAAGATGTGCAGGGATAACTTAAGGATCACATGTCTCTCAAGAACATCAAATAACAAAAACACCCTTACCACCATAAATGAAGAAAGTAACAAGAAATTCTCAGCACATCTGGATATAATTCACAGATTACCTCCAGAAAAAACTCAAGGCTGCAAATTTCAAGATATACAGTGATTAATTTTCAGAGGATGAAATTGAAACTATTACCACTCATATGAAAGTGTTCCAAATCATTATTAATCAGAGAAATGCAAATTAAGACAACTCTAAGATACCACTACACACCTGTCAGATTGGCTAAGATGACAGGAAAAAATGATGATTGTTGGAGGGGATGCGGGAAAACTGGGACACTGATACATTGTTGGTGGAGTTGTGAATGAATCCAACCATTCTGGAGAGCAATCTGGAATTATGCCACAAAAGTTATCAAACCGTGCATATCCTTTGACCCAGCAGTGCTACTACTGGGCTTATACCCCAAGGAGGTACTAAAGAAGGGAAAGGGACCTGTATGTGCCAAAATGTTTGTGGCAGCCCTCTTTGTAGTGGCTAGAACTGGAAAATGAATGGATGCCCATCAACTGGAGAATGGTTGGGTAAATTGTGGTATATGAATGTTATGGAATATTATTTTTCTGTAAGAAATGACCAGCAGAATGAATACAGAGAGGCTGAAGAGACTTACATGAACTGATGCTAAGTGAAATAAGCAGAACCAAGAGATCATTATATACATCAACAATGATACTGTATGAAGATGTACTCTGAGGGAAGTGGATTTCTTTGACAAAAAGTTTCAATTGATCAATGATGGACAGAAGCAGCTACACCCAAAGAAAGAACACTGGGAAATGAATGTAAACTGTTTGCATTTTTGTTTTTCTTCCCAGGATATTTTTACCTTCTGAATCCAATTCTCCCTGTGCAACAAGAAAATTGTTTGGTTCTGCACACATATATTGTATCTAGGATATACTACGACATATTCAACATATATAGGACTGCTTGTCATCTAGGGGAGTGGGTGGAAGGTGGGAGGGAAAAATTTTGCAAGAAAGTAGCAAAAAGCACCTAGAGAAGAGGTAGAGCCTAAAATGGATAGCTTAAAAGTTCTGATTATTTGAAAAATATAGAAGAGAGAGAGTGAGAGACAGAAACACCAGGTAATTGTAGCAGTCATGAAATCATAGAATGAGGGTCTTGAGTAAAAAAAGAAAGAGAAGAATAAAAAAAAAAATGAGAAATTATTTTTGTTAATAGGTATAGAAAATGAATCTTTAAAACTAAGGAACAGGACTAATTGTAGCGGAAAAGAGAAAAAGTATCAGATGAGAAGAGGATATCAGGGATGGGAGTAAGAGAGCCAATGGGGAAAGGGTCATCTTTAATGCATCGTAAGAATACAAGTGGTTAAATTGCGGAGGGATCAAAGGGGGTAAAGGACATGACTCGGTGTCTCTAAGATATATAAATAATAAATAAATATAAGACTAATAACCATGTCCCAAGAGGTAAGTGATCAAAGGATTTTAACAGTTTTCAAAAGAATTCCAAAGTATTCACAACCTCATTGGGGTGGCTCCAAATGATTAATAAGAGAACAGCAAACCAAAGCTTTATATCTCACATTCTACAAATTGGCAAAGGTAACCCCCCCAAAAAAAAAGGCAACCCTTTATTTCAGAGAGGTATGGAAGTAATAAACCTACTAAAACACTGCTGCAAGAGCTATAAAATGGTCCCACTATTTTGAAAAGCAATTCTGAGTTATGTAAAGTGATTAATTAAAACACATATTAATCATACCAATAGAACTAATGACTCATTTACTAAGCCTATACCATATGAATGTTAAATTTGATATTTCTTCAAAAGGAAAATTATGCTCAGTAAAAGGAATGTCTCTGTTTAAATTTGAATCTATGTGTTGTTTCGTCATTTGCTGTATTTTTACGCTTAGAATCTAAGGTCACATTCTCAGTCAAGGAGGATGAGCCAGCAGGGGGAGACGATGAGTGGGGTGGAGGGGTTAATGTTGTGTCAGGGAACATGCATATTACCCCTACTGTCTGCATTCAAGGCCTCACTTTCAACCCACCCATAGGGTGAGAGTGACTGCCCGATGCTTATGAGAACTGAATAAACTTTCTCTTTGCATCTTGAGAGATCTGAGATTTATTGAACAGGTTGCATACCATATACATGTATAGACACCAAAATATAGCAAAACTTTTTGTGATGTTAACAATTGAAAATAAGGTACATGACCATCAATTGGGGGGGGGGAACCAAATCATGATATATTAAGTGGAAGATACTGTAAGAAGTGATTTGTGAATACAAAGAAGCATATAAATATCTATATTAACTAAATACAGAGTAAAGTAAGCGGAGCCAAGAAAATACATATAATATAAATGGAAAAAACAGCACACAAAGAAATTAAAAGTGAATGTAACAAAATTACAAAGATTTCTTGAATTTAGATATGAGAAGATGTCCTTGATCCAACGGGTTACCCGCGCCTGCCGCCGTAGGGTAGGCACACGCTGAGCCAGTCGGCGTAGCACGCGTGCAGCACCGGACATCTAAGTGTTAAGGACAACAGACTGATTGATATATTGAAAAAGTTTAAAATCCTATGCAATCAGTCTGTTGAATACACAACAGAAGTACTAGTATCATAATAACTGACACGTAGGATATACGTGGCATATACCTGTATGCTTGGATATACATAAAGTACGCGTGTGTAGCCACACAGAAGTGGCTAAAACCCTGAACTTGGTAGTGGGAAGACCCAAGTTCAAACTAGACTCAAGTCATTAGCAGTTAAGGCCCGAGAAAGTCACTTAACTTATGCTGGGCCTCAGTTCCTAATTCTGTAAAATGAAGATAGCAGCACCCACCTCCCAGGGGAGTGTTTAAGATAAAATGTTGTAAAGAATTTTGCAAATCTTAAAAAAGTGCTATGCTAGAAATGCTATCCAGCAGCAGCACCACCACCAATGTTCAAAGAAGTCACATAGGTAGTAATTGCTAAATGGCAGGTTTCAAATCCAGTCCTAACTCCAAGTCAAACACTTGTATCAACTGTGTGCTGAGCTGAACATAGAAGTAATGCTCCAAGAACTCCATTGGGACAGACATAAAGTCTGACAAAAACTTCCCAGACCTGCATGAGCTTTCTTCCAACCCATTCCAGAATTAAGCACCTTTCAGTAGAGCCCCAAGTGTGAATAAGACTTTACTAATGTAGACAACTCATCCATTCAATCAGTTACTTGAATATGTATATGTGCATATACTACATTTGTGCAGGGAAGCTAGGGACAATCCTACAACTACAAAGGATCCAAAAGGGGATCTCGAAGCAAAGTACTGCCAATGCTAACATGCAACAGGGGAAAAAAAAAGAATTGGCCACAGAAGACATATAAGGCCAATCCAAAAATCTAATTAATGCCTTTCATCAACATTAATGCCTTTGAACCATTATCAAAAATATTTGGGTTTTAGTACTATAAAAATCACTCCTTTTGGCATTATCCACCTATATATCCTTTTTTGAAAGGAAACAATTTAAAAGGATTCAAAGAATGTGAGGATGAGATTATGAGGCCTAATATATATAAATTCTGGGCTGGGACTCAGAAGACTTATTTTAGTCCAGGATTCACTAAAGAGCTGGAAGAGAGTCAAGAAGCTCACTGAACTTAGAATTTTTATCTGTGGGCAATACAGTATCCCTATCATGAGGATTCTGCATAGAAAATTAAACAATCTAAATTGAAATCTAAAGGTTGGGCATATCCAGGAAAGGAAAATACACTAAAATAAGCTGGGTTTCTATCAATGCAATAATGAATTTGGAATGTTAATGCCATTACTGATTATACTAACTGGAACTGCATTTATAAGTGGTTACCTGAACAAAAACTATTCCAGTTTTCACTAGAAATGCAAACTATTAGTATTTTTTTAGAAAACTGCCCTAAATCACTCAGGGTTAAGATGATATATAAACGTAAAATTTCATCAATTATCTGAAAAATTCAATGTATATAAAAACCTTTATTTACCTATGTTAGCAAAAAAAGTATTTTATGGAGATTTGGAAAAACATACAATAAATAAACAAAAGCAGTTTTTAAAGAACAAAATCCAGACTATCAATAGCCACACACATAGAAAAAAAGCTACAAATCACTAATAATTGAAGAAATGCACATTAAACAACTACCTGAGACCAATAAGACTGGCAAAGTTTATTAAAAAAGAAAATGACAAATACTGTGGGAATATATATACAATAAAATATTAATGGTGGAAATGTAAACTGGTTCAGTCATTCTAGACATAAATTTGGAAGCATGTCCAGAAAGTCACTAAATTATGTATAACTCTTAACTCAGCAATATCAGTACTACACCAAAATACCAAAAAGATCAAAGAAACAGAAAAAGAAAGCATATGTACAAAAATATTTACAGCAGCTCTTTTTGTGGTAATAAACTTGAATCTAAAAGGGAGCCCAACAATTGAATAATGACTGAACAAATCACATTACCAATAGTAGGCAAATGACCCATCCATGATTACAAAGAACTCACTATGAAACATGCCATCCAGACCTCCAGACAGAGAGGTGAAAGATTCATAATGAAGACAGACATTTTGGGGAGCTGGAAAAGGGAGTGAAATGGCCAGTGCTTGACAGTTTTCCTTGACTAGAATATTTTTTACATGAATTTTGTTTTCTTTCTTTTTCACTGAAAGAAGTTAAGTTTCTGTTCATTGAACAGAGTTAATTTATTTTTTTTTAAGTAGCCAAATATAAGCTGAGTAAATTGAGCTAAGAAGACTTAATAAGATAACAATCAGACGTAGCTGAAGTAAAAGACTCACAGGCTTTAACATGGAAGATCTTGGTGTTATTCATGATAAATGGGAAATCAATCTGATGCTAGCTTGAAGGAAAAGATGACAGCTCAGTTTCTAACACATTAAGCACATTAAGTTTTGAGTTAGTAGTGGGATATTTAAGAGAAACTATCTTAAACAGTGAAGATATGGGACTGCAGGAAAAGTGATAAATAAGACTGGAGAAAAGAGCATGGGATTCACCTGTATAGTAATTAACATCATATAAAAAGAAATTCTACAAGAAATTAACTATGAGAAGATGCTTATAGGTCAGAGTTGTTTAATGTGAATTTCTTCAATTATTAGTGATTTGTAGCATAAGAAGCAGGATGAGTTTTCCTACATACTTCCTATTTTGAAAATTAGCCAGTTTTATTAATGATTTCAAAGATGCTAAATATACAGAATGGGAGGGTTAGAGAAATTCAGGTCTGCTAAACTTTTACCTTTTAAACAAGGTTCTTGTGCAAGTTAATTTTTTTCAATGAAAATCTAAATATAATAAACTAAAAAGTTTAAATCTCTATAGAGTTTATTCCCAATAAGTGGTCTCAAAAGACTGAAATTTGGCAACGATTCATGCTATATTTTTTATATGTTTTCCGATATCTTGTTTTAAAAAAGGTTTAATAGAATTCCACAGTCTAAAGGACTTCTTAACTTTTTCTTCCCTTACACATTCTTATAGGTCAAAGCAATCAATCAGAGCTACTCTACAAGAACTCTATCCTATCTCTAGAGATAGAGACACAAAAAGTTAGATGACATTTCAAAAAGCTTTATATTTTATGGGGAAGATAAAGTATCAAAGGGAAGCAAAAGGGTTAGGGTAAACTATTAATTTTGATTGTAAAATTAGTGACCTTTGATTTCACCAATATGCAAAAAAAAACCTGCCACTACAGATGCATGGCAGCAAGCAATAACTGGTCATGTTAAGAGATTTTCTTGAGAGCACCAAGTTAAGTGATTTGCCCAATATCACAAAACAAGTATTTGATAAAGGAGTTATCATCATCATCACCATCTACATCATTTTTATTGAACCTAGATGTTGTAAACTTGAAGTCTGATCTATATTCACTCTACTATGTTATGCCACCAATTTCAATTATATTCGCTTTTTAAAAGATTCTTCCCAATTTCTCATGTTTTCTTACCAGATTATTTACCAAGAAAGTTGTTCAATTTTTAATTCATAAATTCATGTGGATGTAATATTAGTTCAGATAACTGAGAAACATTAATAAAACAAAGATATATTCTTCTATCTAAAAGTAAAATGCATCAACACAAAAGATTTCTTTTGTAGACACATAACATATAATAAAAGATAATCATTTGCTTATGGAATTAATGAAAATTAATTCATCTGGTATTATTCTGCCTCTGTAGTATCATCACTAATCCACTAATACTAAAAAAAATTTCAACTAAAGTTTAATTTTAACCTCAAGCTAGGACTTTTAAAAATATTATTTTAAAGGAGAGATCTCGAAACAGTATGAATAAGAATATTTGAAATTCCTCAGCTGTTCTTAGTAATATTCAAGTATCCTTAAATATCAATAAAAAATTAAAAAATCAATCAGCAAGCTAAAACTTGGCAGTACAAACACAGTGACTACAGTAGACTAACAAAAGGTCACTGCTAGACTTTAACAAAAATTCGTTAAAAGGGTATGTCTAGCATTTAACATGGTAACACTGTCCATGGTACTACCAGAAGACAAATAAAAGTACATGCTTTACTGATGAATAAGTAAATCATTCAAAAATTCACTCAACAATAGAAATTTGACAAAATATCAATCACTATGCCAGGAAGTTTCTACATTTACAAATCATCTGAATTGTTGAGATTAATTAAACAACTGAAAAAGTCAAAATAACTTACACTCAAGATAATGATAACAGGACTAAAATTCATTTAAACTACAAAATGACTTAAACTGGCTGAAAAAATTAATTCCCTTTATACTGTCTACACTAATCAATCATAAATCATTGATGCCAATAGTCTTAAGTGCTTAATAAGTTCATTTCTTTCAGTATTGAAAATTTTTTTTTTTTGCCCTTTTGAAAAAAAATTCTCATCTTGTCTCAGTGACTTCTTTTATCTGAAGATTTCCCAAATTGCCTGAACTCTTAACTTGGTTGCTAAGTTAAAGTATATTTCAGGAAGATGGATATCATCTGGTGGTAAAAGAGTCCAGAATATTGGGGAGGAGGAGGTGAGTTGGACAAAGGAAAAAAGACTGCTCCTGCAGCAACAAGTCAGAGCTAGTTCAGGAGACCTAAGGGGACAGACAAGAAAGTACCTAAACGTTATTAGTCTACATTTAAACAACACCAAAACAACCTACTATATTACTTGGAAAACATCAGACACCATTGTTCTTTATTTTAGAGATATTCAGTCAGATCTTGAATAAGAAGAGAGGGATGGGGAAGCTAGAAGGCACAATGGATAGAGCACTGGCCCTGAAATCAAAAAATTTCACCTTATAAATCAAAGCAAAAATATCATGCCAATGTTTTAAAATACCTAAAATGTAAACAAATGAGTCAAAATTTAGAAATATCCTGAAATTTAATCAAAATTTTTGACGAGTCTCCTTTCCAATTTGGAAAGAATAAGATTTACATTTGTAATTTCTTTTAAATGTAATTGACAAATACATGTAAGTAAATTGAAAAGCTATTTCATTGGAGACAGTGAGAATTTAAACAAGGTTTAAAGAACTATAAAAATAAGCATAGTAAATATTTCTAGTGTGATGTCTTCATTTTCAAAGTCAAAAGTGGCCACTTAAAGCTGAACTTTAAATGAATTCTAAAATGAACTTACATAGACTGATTCTGTTCTAAGATTCCCACATCTTTATATGCATAGAATAAAAGTATCATTTGTCCTTAAAAGCTGGAATTATGCAAGAGGGAGAGACTTTTTTCTTTTTTAAACAGTAGATGAAGTTTCTTGAATATAAAAGTAGAGACTGATTTTCATCTCCATAGCTATAGAGCCTTGCACAAAGTAGGTCCTGAAAGTTGTTCGTAGAATTGGAAAAAACAATCAATCAATAATATCTGATTTTATATAAAATCTTATGGTACATAAAGCACTTTTATTGTCAACTTTGTCAAATGTCAAATTGGGCCTGGCAACAAGTCCTTTGAGATAATCCATAAGAGGCAGCTAGGTGGCGTAGTAGATAGACCTCCAGCCCTGAAGTCTGGAGACCGCTCAGACAGACTCTTAACACTTCCTGGGGAGGTGGGGGTGGGGTGGGAGTGTGTGGGTGTGGGTGTGGTGTGTGGGTGTGTAGAGAGAGAGGCAGACACAGAGAGAGAATATGCATTTAAGTGAAACAGATTTCTAGAAAAAACAGGCTCAAAAACAAGTCATTTGCCTAAGGACATTCAGGCTATGAGATGAGACCAAGACTCACTCAACCTCTCCATACATCAATTTCTTCTGCTATAAAATAACAAGGTTAGAGGAAATTAACTATTTCGGAAACGACATAAAGAATAAATGGCTGGAAATCTATTGAATCTAGTCCCTAGTCTTAGTTCTTCCATACCTATAAACTCAAGTTTTCTCATTTGTAAATTGGTGGTTTGTATTAGGTAATTTCTAAAATCTCTTCCATCACCTGCTCCAATACTTGATCAGAATATACAGAATAGCAGCCCTGGGTCCTTGAAAGTTATGACATTTGAATATAAGCCGTAACAGAGTATGCCAAGTTGGAAAGGTCTCCAGTATGGATCCAGTAAAAATGACTTGTCTGAAAACTTAGACTTATCAAGATTGCCACTAGGAGTTGGCTGGGTGAAGGGCAGAGAGTGAACAATTTGCATTATCTACCACTGCTTGAAGACAATAATTTTGATGAAAATTATAGACTGAGATCTCATTCCATAAAATGCCATCATTTATTTTTTAAATTACAAGTGATAGTACAACATAGTAGATAAGAGAACTGACTTAGAATTTGAGTTCAAGTTCCTCTCACCACCCAACATACTATTCCCAGCAAACTAATAAACTCCTAAATTCCTAAACAGGTGTCTCCAAGATTGTAAATTGCAGAAAAGGCCACTTCCACAGCAAAAGGAAACTTTAGATGAAGTTCCCTATCCCTAACAGGAATAGAAACATTTATCATATTCCATGTACCTACAAAATTGTAAAATAAAGGCTGAAAGAGATCCTAGAAATTACATTGTCCAAAACCACTTATTTCACATGAGAGAACAGGCCCCAAAGAGACTGACTTGCCAAAGGTAATGAAACAAGTACTCAATCACAGGTTTTCTGAGTCCCAAATAATGTGACCACTTCCCCTCTTTCTAAGAGATTTTTTTTCATATTTATTTTATTTTATTTTTTGGTTAAAGTTTCAAGCTGCTTCCCTCCCTCTCTTCCAATCTGACACAGAGATATGTAAAAACTATACAACATATAGTTCCAAATGTCAATTTGTTCTCTAAAGATATATAGCATCTTCCTTCATAGGTCTTTTGTAGTTAATTTAAATATTCCCATCAGAATAGCCTGGTCATTCACATTTACTCTTCCAACAAAATTGTTGTTCCTATATGTACAATGTTCACTTGGTTCTGCTCATTTCACCCTTCACATTATTTTGTTCAAGTCTAATTTTTTCTAAGATCATCATGCTCATCACTTCTTATTAGCACAGTAGTATTTCATCATTTAGTCATCCCCCCAACTCAATTTCCAGATCTTTGCCACCACAAAGGAAGCTGTCATAAATATTTTAAAACACATAAGTTCTTTTTCTTTTTACCCTGATCAACTTGGAAAACAGGCCTAAAAGTGAATATTGCTGGATTAAAAGGTATATGCAGTTTTATAACTCTTTGGGCATAGTTCCACTTTGCTCTCCAAATTGATTGGTTTGGTTCACAGTTCCTTTTAAGAACATTTTTAAAGAAACCCATTATAAATATGAAGTTTCCTTAATAGCATAAAAAAAAATCTAGTTAAGCCAGGAATGAATCTATTTCTTATACAAGTCTGCAGGATCTAGAGATTTAGAGCTTAAAGGTTATATTTTAAGTCATCCAGTCCAAAACCTTATTTTATAGGTAAAGAAATAACAGGAGTCACAGAAGAGTTAGGTGCTTTGTCCAAATTAACATGGATAATAAAGTGAAGGAGGATATGAATCCAGGTCTTCTTGAACCCATACTCTATATACTAATTCACAATTTCTTTGACATAAGGCCTGCTCTTACCCCAAAATTACATATTTGATAAAAATTTGTATATTTTCTCCCCGCTGTAAAATGTAACCTTGTCTGTATCCTTAATACTAAGCACAGTGTTTGAGATATTAAGTGATTTAATAAATACTTGTTAATTAATTACAATAATATCAGAAAATCAGGATTGACATTGCAAATGAAAAAGGCCAATTTATTTTTCAAGTGAAAGAAAAGCTATGTGTAGAAAAGCTACCCATTTCAACAAAAATATTTTTCTTATTCAACAGATGGGGAGTTATCAGACACAAGATTTTTAAAATATAATCAAAAAACCTGCATATCAAACATACCAAAAAAAGACCGATAAAAACAAAGAAGGGCATCAGCAAAATGTTTCTGCCAAAAATGGCACAAGCCATAATCTTGGAATAAAACCAAGTTTTCTAAGTGGTTGAGGTATGAAGAGAATAAATTCCAAACACAGCTAACTTCCTAGGAACAGATATACAGAAAATGAGAGGAGTCCCAAATACAGAGAACAGCAGACAATTTAGTTAAACTACACAACAGTGAAAAACATGATATACAATGAGGCAAGAAATCTGCTTGTGAGGGGCTTTCAATGCCTAACAAAAAAGTTCTGTATTTATCCTAGATGCAATAGTGACCACTGAAGTTTCTTGGATAAAGGGGTAAAAGACAGATCTGTGCCTTTGGAAGACCATAGGAGTTCATATGTAAGATGGGTCACAAGAGAGAAAATAGAAGACAAAAAGAATCTACTCAAGTCCTGGTAAGAGCTGAAGTAGTGGCCCCTGTGAGGCTGGGGACAGGGGGGAGAAATAGATGTGAGAAATGCTGTGCATTTTATTTGACTGTACTTTTGCAAATTATTGTTTATGAAAGATGAGGCAAAGAAAAGAATGACAGGAACAACTGATCAATTGCACAGCGGAACCCTCAGTTTTGTTTTGGACCCATGGATTTTGAGACATTCAGGTAGAAATGTTCCCCAGGCAGTTAGTAATAGAAAACTGGGAAATGATGAGAAAGGTTAGATATAGTGCTGACATACTCATACCTGTAACAACTCAACTCAAGAAGAGTGATTTGTTTAATGATTTTCCCAACAGAATTATTTGCAATTGCAAAAAACTGGAAGCAACCTTAATATCCAAGAAATATTTACACAAATTATGGTATTTTAAATTAAATAAATATAATACAATTAAGACAAGAAAACAGAAGGAGTAAAGAATATTTTAGGGAGACCTTTATGAAATGAAAAATGGAAAAAAATCAGAGCTGGAGCCAAGAACAGAATACAATCTTACCCCCTACCAGAAAGAGAAAAAAAGTGCAAAAGAATGAATGGACAAAGAATCCTGACAAAGACTTAGAGGGGGTGACTAAAAAATTAATACTTGCAAAGTTTATTCAGTCTTTTATCTATTATTTAGTAAGTTCCCACTGTGTGGCTAAAGCACTGGAGATCTCTCTTAGGCACACAATCTGCCCTCCAAGACTCTATTAGATAGAAAACATACACAAAAAAGTAAATATAAAATATGTAGAAAAATAGACACAAGGAAATGCGAAGCACTAACAATTGGAGGCAGGGGAACAGGATAGATTTCCTATAGGAAGCTATGCTTTGAAGAAAGTTAGGGGTTAGATTTTAAGAAGCAAAAAAGGAGAAATGTCACCTTCTAGAAATGGACAGTTTTTGTTAATGTATGTAATGAACATTCTATAAAAAATAGGGAATAACTAGCAAGCAGCTGTTATTGTTCAGGCTTAACATCCTTTGTGACCCCATTTGTGGATTTTCCTGGGAAAGATATTGGGAATGGCTTTTCATTTCTTTCTCCATGAAAGAAACTGAGGCAAACAGGCTTAAGTGTCTTGCCAAGAATCACAGCACTAATGTCTCAGGCCAGATTTGGAAGCTTAGGAAAATCAGTCTTAGGGACTCCAGGTCCAGCAGTTTATCCATTAAACAAGGTACCAGCCCCATTAAGCAAGCTAGGAGGATGTGTAGGCAATGTGCAATAAGCCTAGAAAGATCATTTGGAGTCATATTTTGAAGGGAATTAAAAGCCAAACTAAGGAATTTTATATTTTATGGTGGAGACAAAGGAGAATCACTGAACTGTTATGTGTGTAACAAATATAATGTTTTAAATAGCTTTTAAATACTTCGATCCATTCATGCTTTTTTTATTCATACTTTTAAAATAATTGTTTGATGCACTTTGGTTTTTTCCTATTAAAAGTTTGTTAGGTTATAGCATTCAAAGAAGAAGCAATTATAAAAAGATAAATCCCTTGTCAATTATGTCATTGAGCCTACTTTTGTGTAGGTGTCAGTTGAGCTAGAAGGTTTCTGAGATTTCTTCCAACTCTTTGAGATTCTAAGAGCTCCATAAGGAGCTAAATCTAATAAAATGAAATTTAATAAGGATAAATTTTAAATCCTACATTTAAGCTCAAAACCTCTAAAAGCCCATTCAACTTTTGAGATTCTGTCAACATTGAGAATATTTCAGAGTCTAATAATTTTACTTCCTTATCACCAATCCATCCATGCCTTAACCCGAATTTACCGAAATTTACCAGCTCAAATTCCTCATTCTCATCTCCACAGCAATTTTTCTTCTGGAAAACCCCTCACCTTTTTTGTGCTATGACAATTCTCTATCACCACCATTATTTATTTTGCCATCTCATTTTTTCCTTTCTCATGTTCTTTTTATGAAAGTCTTCTGTTAAGAAGTCTGTCCTCCCTTGGTGATCTCTTCTACTTCAGAACATCCCATTACTTTTACAGGACTTAACTGCTATATCTATTATTTCTAACCTAGTACAATATAAGCATGTCAGGGGCAGGGACTATTGTTTAATTGTGCTTTTTTATCTACTTTCACATACTCAGAAAGTATTTGCTGAATTGGATTGTATCTTTCCCCGAGTTTTTACACAGGGATGGGGAATTTCTAAGTGCTTATTGAAAAAACAGGCATCTCCCTAAAAGAGGAAAAGGGTACCCATATATGCAAAAATGTTTGTGGCAGCCCTTTGCGTACTGGCTAGAAACTAAAAACTGAGTGGATGCCCATCAGCTGGAGAATGGCTAAATAAGTTATGGTATATGAATGTTATGGATTATTGTTCCATAAGAAATGATCACCAGGATGATTTCAGAGAGGCCTGGAGAGGCTTATATGAACTGATGCCAAGTGAAATGAGCAGAACCTGACAATCACTAAAAAAAGCAAGATAATGTATTGATCAGTTCTGATGGACCTGGCTGTTCTCAACAATGAGATGATTGAGGCCAGTTCCAATGATCTTGTGATGAAGAGAGCCATCTACACCCAGAGAGAGAACTGCGAGAACTGAGTGTGGATCACAATATAGCATTTTTACTTTTTGTTGTTTGCATTTTGTTTTCTTTGTCATTTTTTTCCTTTTTGATCTGACTTTTCTTGTACAGCAAGATAACTGTGGAAATATGTAAAGAAGAATTGTACATATTTAACATATATTGATTACTTGCCATCTAGTGAAAGGAGTGGAGGGAGGGAGAGATGCATATTTTGAAAATAAAAAGCTTTAATATAAAAAAAAGAAAAGAAAAACCAGGCATCTCCCTCAGTTGGGGAGTAGCTAAATAAGTTATGATATGTGGATGTAATGAAATATTGTTCTATAAGGAATGATGAGCAGGATGATTTTAGCCTTGAGAGACTTTAATGAACTGATGCTAAGTGAAGTGAGTAGAATAAAGAGAACATTTTTTCAAATGTTTTTTCAAAAATTACTACAAATATAACACCCAAATTTCAACCCCAGAATCATTTTTAACTTCTCTTTTTCCTTTCTTTCTCCTACACATGAAATAAGGCTCTAAATGGTACAGATTTTTTTTTTCTTTAATATCGTTCTATGCCATGTTCTGAGTCACCATTCAGAAGGCTTTGCTACCTCTCATTTCTAAATGTTATTAACACCTGAAGACCTCACTAATTATGTGATCCTGAGCAAGTCACTTAGCTCTTGGGCCCAAGTTTCCTTATCTATAAAATAAGGATAACAACAGAACCTACTTCCCAAAGTTGTTGTGAAGATCAAATAAAAGTAAAATGCCTTTCCAAACCTTCAAGCACAATATATCGGCTATTATTAATAGCTACCCTAATTGAGCTCCACAAGTTCTCTCTACACCTCCTCCAATCCATATATTGGTTAGATCAATTTTTCTAAGACTAATCATGTCAATCAACTACCCAGAATTTTCCAAGAGCTCCCTATGACCTACAACTAATGTCCAAATTCCTTAAACATTTCCTGTATTTTATGGTCAAAACTCATATAAATGAGCTCTCTGTACAAGTTCCATATTGTGATCTACATCTTTGCTTGTGACACACTCTTAGACTATCCTCCCCATCTCTACTTATTAAAATTCTACCCAATCTTCAAAACCCAGAATGTATATTGAGAGTGTAAGAAAATCTGACATATATATATATAAATGAAATGACTGGTTCAGTCATTAAAATACCTTCTATCTCTAACATGCTTTAATGAGAAGGTTGGGCTACAAATAATCTTCAAGTTCCCTTCTTACCCGATTTGAGAATTCTCTATTACTAGGAGGTACAGGAATGGAAAACATTCAAGAATTGCAAAAAACCCAAGAAGCAAGGTGGCAAAGGTACAGAGATAGAATGGGAAAAATGACCAAACTCTAAAATCAGAAGATATGGGTTCAAATCCTCCCTCAGAAGCTTTCTATCTCTCTCCTTCCCCCTCCCCTCCTCTGAGTATAAGTTGCTTAACTTTCCTAGGCCTGGTTCTCTATCTAAAATGAAGGCCATTTAATAGAAAACCTCTGAGGTCTCTTTCAGCTCTATATCTAAGATCCTATAGTTTATAAAACAGAAATCCTGAGGTCAAACTTGGGAGTCCATGGTCTACATGTCAGAAGAAAAGCACCAAGAAATTAAAAAAAAAAAAAAAATCCCATTTTATAACTATAACATGTCCTTCATCCTAGATCAGGGGTCCTCAAACTTTTTAAATAGGGGACCAGTTCACTGTCCCTCAGACTGATGGAGGGCCAGACTATAGTAAAAACAAAAACTTTGTTTTGTGGGCCTTTAAATAAAGAAAACTTCATCCTCAGCTGCAGCATCTGGCCCGCGGCCGTAGTTTGAGGACCCCTGTCCTAGATATTTCATAAAATGTCAACAGCATATTATACAGCAAGCATACAAGATACACGATACTTCTCATGGTGATCATTTTATGAAGTCCCAGTCTAACCATGTCACCTCTCATTATTTTATAACTCCAGTGGCTCTCAATTGCTCCCATCATTAAAGATAAAAACCTCTATTTTAAAGTCTCCAAAATCTAGTCCTGTACCACCTTTCAGGTATGATTACACCTTACTCCACTCCACATACATTATGATCCAGAGACACTGATTTGTCTCCTTGCTTTCCTGACTCTGCCTTTTCACTAACTTCCTCCATGCCAAAATCTGCAACTTTCCCTTCTCTGCCTCCTAAATTTTCTCTCAGGCTTCCTTCAAGCCAAAGCTAAAATTCCACCTTCTGCAAGAAGCCTTTCAGATACTGATCAAGACTAGTGCCTTCCCCTAAAGATCATCTACAATTTATCCTGTATATATGTGGGACGAGGGATATAGAGGTGTGTGTCTGGGGGGGTAAGGTGTCTTCTGTGGGTCGTTTCCCCCATTATACTGTGGATTACTTGAGGGCAAGAACTGTTTTTAACCTGTGCATTAAGCACAGGGCCCAGCACACAATAGGCACTTATTAAGGGCCTTTTGACTTGAGTAATTTTTATAGTCACAAATGTATAAAACTCCTTTTTTATAAGTAACAATTGTTTTTCCATATAAGAGAAGTAAATTGGAATACTTGCCAATCATACCTAAAATGTACCATTTCAACTCAAAACAATTTTCATTCATGACTGACAGCTGCAAATTAGATATCAAACCTCAAATAATCGCTGAAATTCTCATGTAAATTATTTATAGTTAAGAAACTTTTTTCATGTTTATAAACTTCTAAACAATGTTTCAACTTACTGAATATATATAACATTTTCTCAGGCAAAATTAAAATATATCCTTCAGAATGAGGTTTGAAATTTGCTGTAGCCAGATCAAAAAGCCTAAGGTTCTGTTTTGGTTTTTTAATAAAATAAAAGCTCAGCCAGGTGATTTGGTTTAGGGAACCAGATAATCAGCTGGCTGTAAAACATCTGTTTTCTTCACTTCAGCTGTATAACACAAGAAATCTTAAGGAAAGCTTCTGCACATGAGCAGAAATCCTTCTGCTTTAGCAGAATGCTCACACCTGCCTGTCAACTAGAACGTGAGCAGATTCTGTCTAAGCCTATTACCATTGGTTCTCAAAACTCTTCTAGGTTACTATTAACACACCTAGACCTGTAGATTAAAAAATTGGGTTCAATTTTCCAGTGCACAAAACTCATATATGCCAAACTATAACTTGTCTATTTTTCATCGCCATGCATAATATTTTAAGATTTCTCTCCTCAGCTTTTACCCTTTTAAGTCCCCTCTCTGTTTACCCTCAAAGCTAAATTTAGATGTCTAATCCAGGAAGCTTTCCCATATATTCTCCACTCAACCCCAGCATAAAGAGATCTTTCCCTCCTCAGATTTCTCATAATACTTCTTTAAGTTCTTTTTATCGATTATTTGTGTACAATGCTATTCCTCCTCTTCTTGTTGACCTAAACACGAATTGGATTTAAGTGAGGAAGAGCTGCCCAAAGTCAACCTCACTCTCTTCTTAGTCATCGAATGTACAGCAGCGAGACAAAAGCCAAGAAAGCAGGAGATAACCTTGATATCTTCCATGTTGGACCAAGTTCTAAGTGCTCCACAATATCCACTTGGTTTCATGGCCCCCAGAACAAAGAGCTTTCATCTTCCCATTCCACCAAGGACACATGTGAGGCCCATCAAATGTACCAGACGTGGCTGCTATGCATGGTACAACTTCTTGGAGTCCCAAGTGAGAGTTGGATGCGAGGTGCACATCAGAGATGGATGAATCCTGGAAAGGGCCAATCAAACCTTCACACCAGAGGATATATGATGGCCTCTGAATTGGCCCTGAACACTCCAAACACCCTAACTGTATACAAGAAACATGTAAACAAAAGTGAAACATTTCAAAAGTCAAAATGAATATGAAGGATTTATAATCATGTAAATTTCCATTCATTAAGCAAATAAAAGACAAGGGAATGGTTAGCTGAAAATTTTTTAAAAAAAGTTTTTTAAACTTCACAAATAACAGTTAAAAGTAAAGTACTTCAATCTTCAAAATTTTAAATTCTGGGAATTTATGTTATAAAAGTCACTTAGGACAGGTCTAAAAGCTAAATTCAGCTCAAGTCACTCAAATTACCTCACTTTAGGGTTTCCTACTCCACCTCAGCTGACAAAACCCTAAGTTATTTTTCACACACCTCCTCTATGGGTTATGTGACTCACCACATTACTTCCTTTAATGCATAATCAGCATTGCCATACAAAATATTCAGCTGTAAAAATATATCAGCATTGAACCAGGTGCTCATTTTGATTGGGTCAAATTTCAAAATTTAATGTGTAAAATGGGACAAATTTATTTAATTATGATAAAATTACATAAGCCTTTAAAGATCTCTAGTAGTCAACCACTAAGAATAATAAGATGAGTTTTTAAAGTGTAATTATTGTTGCAAATCTAGTAAAAAATCAACACCAAATAAAAAAACCACTTGTCAAGACAGATTTTTTTTTTTTTTATTTCAACTAAATTTTTAAAGGAATACATCAGGTTACTCCCAGGAATATTCTATAACATATGTATACATGTCAACTTTTCTAAGGCTCCATATTCATCAGCAAGAGAAAAAAAATGAGCATCACAAACTATCTACAACAAATTCACCTGGATGTATTCAAAAGACAAATAACTCTTAAATTATATAATTAATTACACAAAAAAGGTTAACGGATACATTTAGAAAAATCAATCACTTTTGCCGAGATGTAGCTTAACATAATAGTCAAGATAATTAACTATTCAACTATTACCATTTATTATTAAAACAATTTAAATTAGGAAGACCATCTATTTAAAGTCCAAAATAATACAGAATCTAAAATCAAGTAAAAAATAAAATTAATAATAAAATTATAAGCCAATTTATTCATTCCTAAAATATCTTTCCAAGACTGACTTTACAAACACAAAAGAAAATAAGTACACTTCTTCAAACTAAAAGTGAATGCTATATTAAAAGCTAAGTACACCATTTTCCCAAAGATTGTAGAATATCTAAGAAACATCTCCAGAGAGTTACCCCAATATACCATTTGCCTAATTCACTGAAGGCTTAACTATAAGTAACCACTACTACTATATGATATTTGCCAGCAAATACAACAAGCATTATCTTTGAAGTAGTAGCAAGCTAAAGGATGAGCGGCCCTGAGCCATTCAATAACCAATGCTTCCTTTTTTCAATATAACCTTCTCTATAAAACCTGAGGATGCCACAATGGTAGTTCATTTTTGACAGACCTATTATCTGTCTACAGGACACAACTGTGTGACAAATCATTTAACCTACTGGAGTTCATTTCCTCATCTGAAAAAGGGCAGGAGAAACAAATGGCAAACCACTTAGGTATCTTTGCCAAGAAAATTCCCAAATGGAGGGGCAGCTAGGTGGTGCAGTGGTTGGAGCACCAGCCCTGGAGTCAGGAGGACCAGAGTTCAAATTTGACCTCAAACTCTAACACTTCCTAGCTGTGTGATCCCCGGGTAAATCACTTTAAAAAAAGAAAAGAAAATTCCCAAATGGGATCATGGAAGAAATGCCCAAATGAAACCACCCCCACCAGAGACTGGACTGAGACCACACCAAAGCACTAAATAGCCTTCAAATGATAAAATTTCATTTACTACAGATGAACTAGACCTGATTATCTCAGAAAATGAGTATTATGACCTACTACTTTGCCTATGTAGACAATTAAGGTCTATCTATATAAAATGTTCTATTTATATTTTAACCTGTTACAAGATATTTGACAAGTATTCAACAAATTTAAATGTAATCTAAAGCCTTTCTCAAACCTATTCATAGGTTTAAGATGTTGGAGCAAAAATATCTATAAACACTTAAAAACAAAACTGAACTAAGAAAACTTTAAAGTTTAGCAAAGGGTCTTTTATATAAATTCTAACTACAGTATTAAATAATTTCATTTAGATTCTATAAAAGAAAGCTAAAATTTCAAGACAAAATGGAAAGCAAAGGAAATAAACAGTATTAGTCTAGAAAGAGGCACATTTTTCTATAGTAAATGTTGAACTTGTATGCCTTGATCCAATAAGAATTTTCTTAAGGTTTATCCATAAACAAAAAACAGAACACCAGAAAAGCCCAACACTTATTTTTTAAAGTACCACGCATCCTAATGAACTGCTTGTTGGCTTGCAACTAAGTTTGCAGAATGAGAACAAAAATTGTGTTCAAATGCATTATCTTTAAAACAGTACAAAATTTCATTCTCATATTTGATGTAATAAAACCGCTAAAGGAAAAACTCCTACTTAATTCTTACAACAAACTAAATTTTCAATATATTTATTTAAACTGAATAATAGCTTTGAAGTTGAAAAACCTCATTTTTTCAACCAGAAATTAAACTTGAGTTATATTAATTTTACTAATAACAATCTTACACATAGTTTATATCAACTTTGGATCAGGACTTGAGTTCAAAGCTATGTTCTAATATCTGTGTGACCTTCAAAAGGTCATTTTTAAATGATTTTATGCTCTTCTTTTATAAAATATTTATAATCAAAGTTAGTTCATAATAGGCACTAGTTTTATTTAGAAACCTAACCCACACAATTAAAAATCATTCTGTTGTGCATATAAATTAATTTAATACACAAATGGAAAGAAGCCTTTCCATTGATAGTCTGAGATTGTGCAGTATTCAATGCAAGTACACAATAAAAGATGGGTCAGAGAAATGTTAATTGCTAATCCCTACGCTGCAGTTATCAATTGATAGCTTAACTCTTTTGGAGTCCACTGCAGACAAATCCAGAGAAATTCACTTTGATCTCAATAGGAAAAAAAAATTACAGCTCTGTACATGCATAAATAAAACATTCTCATGTAACCATTTTGAAGTAGTAGTCTAAGGTGAAGAAAAAAAAAACATATCCAAAAGATTTGTAAAAGCTAAAAAAAAAATTATAAAATGAAAGATTTTGAGACGTGCCAATAAGAGAAATTATGAATCCCAATATATCCTTTTCAAGTCCAACAGAGCTGATTCAAATAACACGTAGATCCTCCAATTCTAAATTCAAGAACAGACAACTGTGTCTTCCAACAGACAAAAACATACTATATATACAATAGGTGCCCTCAAAATAACAAAAATATTCTGAGGATTTAACCGAGTTCAGCTGAATGAGTGTCATTAAATAATGTCTAATTTACAAACGTAACCTGTTTTGGAGGTTCGGTTACCTTTTTCTAATCGCATCCAAAACATAACCTTAATTTCAATCTTAGGGACTAAGAGTACTAGAGTCTCTTCGAGTGGTCCTTATTAATAAACAACTGCATTCAGAGTAGGCCAAAAACAAGTGTTAATTTCCTTCTTTTCTCTGGGAACATGCACATGATCGGCCTCCACCCTATGAGCAAGAACTATGCAGTCATGGACAACAGGAACACAACTTCTACCTACCAAACCCTCCCCCCATACTTTCTATCAAACTACACACTTTGACCTGCCAAAAGATGGGGGTGGGGGAAGGCGGAGTCAATGTTACGCATTTCTCTGGCAACCAAAAAGCATTCAATTGAGAACAAAGAAAACCACACCTTTTCCATTAAAAAAAAAAAAGTTACAGGATCTCTTTTTTATTGCTATCTCTTAACTCCCCAAACTAAAAACCATGGTATTTACTTTACACTAACCGCTGGCAACCCCCAAGTTTCAAGCCTATAGAGGCAAAACATCCCGCTCTCTCTATCACGCCCTTTTTAAAGTGACAAGGATACGGAATTTCAGAAAGTTGAGCACACGGTAACAGCTAACAAGCTGTAGCTAAGAGAGGTTTAATCAATTCTCCACGACTCCAAAAAAAAAAAAACTTCACTTGGTGGGGGTGGAAGGTTAAAAACCCTTTGCTCTCGTTAGTCTTTTGGCTCTTCCTTTTTCCTTAATCATTTTTTACACGTTTTGTACCACCTGCTTTGTTGCCTCAATCAGAATACTATTCCTGACTCACTGGCAGGTTGGCAACTCCCTGGTTTTTCGTGAGGTAGAAGAAAAGGAATCTGGTTTATCTTTCACTTCCTAATCTCGGCTGTCCAACCCCAGGCTAGTCGGACCTTCCAAGTCCTGAAGCGCAGACCAGGGGACCCGCTTTTCTAAGCTTTAGACGCGATTCCCGTTAACTTGTAAGCGCTTCTCTGGTGCCAACTCCCGGAGACAGGGGGAGGGCAGAGGGAGAAGTCTGGGGAATGGGGGTTACCGTACGTGTCCTCCTCCTCGTGCCTAGAGGAGACAGGCACAAAGAGGGCAGGGAAGACAATTGGGAAAACTGAATGAACCTCTTCCTGGAGGCGCAGGCACACATACAAACAAGGGTTAGCTAGCAGCCGGCCCGAGGGGGAGTGAAGGAGGACCATCCCGTATGTCAGGTTCGGAGAAAAAAACTCCACGGGGGCACACGGAGCGTGAGGGGCTTGGGGAGAGGGCACCTGTGTCTTTTCTTGGGTGGGGCAAAAAAAAAAAAGGGGGGGGGAGATATCTGGGAATTAACGGAGAGAGGAGAAGGGAGCAGGTGAATTCTGCAGATCTAATCTAGTCCTTTTGACAAAGGGATTAAAAAAAAAGACGTGGGTTACTTTCGGGAGTGGGGTCAAGTAAAAGATGACACCCGGGTCAGATTCTCTCGGGAGAGAAGGGGGAAAACAATGTCAGGTTATTGAGGTCTAGAAGGGGGGGGGGGTTGGTTTCGAGTAGAAGGGGAAAGGTGAAACTCGGGTAGCTGGCTGGGGGAGGGGGCCTGGGTCCGTTCCCAGGGAGGTGTGCGGGGAGTCAGTTTCCCGAGGGGGGAGGGGAGGGGGCACCGGAGTCCCCGCCCCCCACGGCTGGTCAGGGCGGCCCGGGCTCCGCGCAAGGAGGCGGCGGGGGCGAGAGGCGTGAGCGAGCGAGGGAAGGAGGCGGCGAGAGCGGAGCCGCGCGGGCGCAGGGGGCCGGGCTCCGGCGGCGGCGGCGCGGCCTGCGGGGAACCTAGGGTCGCGGGGCTCCAGCTCGGGGGGGGTCGCTCACCTCGGTGGGCTGGCTGATTTCGAACAGGTCCAGCCGGTTCGCGTTCCAGTGGTTGATGATATCCGCCAGTTTCCGCCGCTCCTCTTCCCGGCTGCCGGCCGACGACATCCTCCTCCGTGTCTGGCTTTCCGTAGACCCGAGCGGCTCCGGCCAACAACAACGCCGCTACCACCGCCACCGAAAGCGGCGAGCAGGCAGTCGCCTCCTCCCCGGGGGGCCGGGCCGGGCCTGCCTTCCCCGTCGCCCCCCGCCCCCGTCGGGGTCTCAGGACCGCCCCCCCTTAACCAGCACCTCCCGCGGGGCCGATTCGCCGCCGGGGGGTGGGTCCGTCCCGCGGAGAGCGCTCGCGCCTCGCCCTCCGCAAGGGGAGGGGGGGAGAAGGGAAAAAAATGGAATAAAAAAGGGAGACCCGGCGGGGAGCGGGGAGCGGGGCGGTCCGAGGGGCTCGGGCTCCGACTCCGATTCCGAGCTCGGGACTGGGCTGCAGGTCCGACGTCCGCGCGCCGGTCTCCCTGGAACTGGCGCCGCCGCCGCCGCCTGCCTTCGTATTCGCCGCCCGGGCGCTTCAGCTGCCTGCCTTTTTTCCTTTCTCCACCTTCCTTTTCCTTTTCCCTTTTCCCCCTCCCTCCCCACCCCTTTCTACCCCGGTGTGTGCGCCTCTGTGTGTATGTGTGTGTCTCCCTCCTCCGGTGTGTCTCTCACGCACACACATACACACAGCCGCACACGCGCTCTGGCCCGCGCTCTCCCGGCCCTCTCCGTGCGCGCGCGCGCCCGGCCGCCCGCCGCCGGCCCTCCCCTCCCCTCCTCGCCGCGCGCGCCCGGTACCTACGCGCTCCGTCCGCTAGGTGCTGCTGGCAGCGAGTGAGCCGGCGGGCGGCCTGGCGGGCGGCGCCGGCTCCTCCTCCCGCCTCGGTCACGAGCTCGCCCCTCGCCCCTGCCGGGGTGGCCTGCGCCGGCGCTCGGGCGGGAGCCGGGCTGCGAGCTGTGGGATGCCGGCGTGGGCCGCAGCGGCTGAGGAGGGCAGCGAGCCGACCCACGAACGAACGAATGAATGAAAAAGGAATAGAAAGGAGGGGGGGAGACTCCTCCTTCCCGTCCCTCGCCGGATTCAGTTATTTTTAAAATGTGTTGCAAAAGGCTGCCTTGCCGTCGGAATCCTGTCAGGGGTGACCTTCCCAAAGTTCTTTCCTCAAGGGAAGAGGAATTGTGCTCGGTCAGTGCATTTCTGTAATAATATTTAGAAAAAGAAGAAACGTCCTCCCTCCTCCCGGCCTCCCTCCTCCCAGCCTCCCTCCTCCCGGCCTCCCGGTGTTTTTTTCAGTCTCCCACTCGTCCCACGCTTCTGGTGGGAGGGAGGAGATCTTCAAATACCTTCCTGTCTACCTGCCCTGGAAATGCGTCGTACGGGCAGTTCCCATCTTGGAGCACTTGGCCCGCGAGGCGGACGATGGAGCCACAAAGTTACAATAAGAACGATGTTTCTCCCGGCCATCAAAATGCTGTATGGGCACAATCTGGGGTCTAAATCTCCTAGTAGACTTAATAATCTATCCTGATTTAAGGAGTGCTTTTGTTCTTTTTTATGCTTTTTTTTAATGGGGAAAAAAAGTTTTCCAACAAAGCTTTTCTAGTAGATTGCTATCGCTGTGAATTGAGATCCAATCTATTTGTTTGAACAGAAAACATTGATCATCGGTTTACAACGAATGGTAATAATAGTGAAAGGGTGTTGTACAAACCTTCCTTATTTTCATTATTACTTATTCTTCTATAGCCTAGAAATAGTTTACGTCCCCGGGCTGATGGGGTTTCATCTTTGCCTTGGGGGTGGGGCGGGGAGAGCTTTTTATCATTCCTGCTGTTTTTCGTCCTGCGCTTTCTTTTCAGCACAGCTATATAAGGGAGCTTTTCAACTGAGAAGCCTGAGGTGTTGAACGGGTGCCATGGGCAATGAATTCAATAGATCCCTAAGTCTCCTTTCTCAAAATTAAAATGTGGTGACTTGCAAAAAAGCATCTGGATATAACTGGCACCTTCGTGTTCTAGCACTCTATGGCTTTAAGTACTCCAAAGTTCTTTAAAGCCTAGGTTTTTATTACAGTCAGTGTTACAGTCCCGAATGCAGCTCTGGACAATCAAACTGCAGACCATCCTGGCCCTGTCAACAGTACTATCAGATGAATTCTGTCTGCTAAAGTTGCATTGCTGAGCATGGTGTCATTTGGAGAGGAGGAAAAAAAATGTTTCTCTAATTCAAGATTAGATTTGCCTAAGTGGCAATTACTTATAAACTCAGAAATTTTAGTACAATATTTGATACAAGATAGATATACAACTCCATAATGCATTTTTCTAATGACTGATTAGAATTTATATATTTATATAATGTATATATATATAATGTAATGTACACACACATATATATATCCAAACTGTATGTATATATGTTGAAACATTTGTATACAGATATAAAAATATGGGATGTTCATTCCCAAAACATCAGTTTATCATGTTATCAATATCAATTTATCATCAGGTTTGTTTGTTTTTTTTAGTTACTTATAACTCCCAAAACAGAAACAATCTGTAGGAATCTCTAGACTTTTACAATTTTTCAATGTTTAGTAATTTTCCTTGGATGATTAATATTCCCTAGATAATAATGTTACATGCTAATAATGATACCAAATATGAGGTGAAATATAGGGGCCTATCCATCTCTGGTTTTTCATTGTGCTTTTTTTTTTTTTTTTTTAAGCTTTTTATTTTACCAAATACATGCAAGCAAAGATAATTTTCAGCATTCACCTTTGAAAAACCTTGTGTTCCAACTTTTTCTCCCTTCCATAGACAACAATCCAATATAGGTTAAATATGTGCAATTCTTTCATTATACTTTTTAAAACATACTCAAGAAATCACTTTTTGCCTACCAGTCCTATTGCAAGAGCTTCCCAATTGCTCTCTCAGCTTCTCATAAATATTTTTTTTATTAAAACTTTTTATTTTCAAAACATAAGCATGAATAGTTTTTCAATATTGACTCTTACAAAACCTTGTGTTCCAAATTTTCCCCTTCTTTCCTTCACCCTCTCCCCAGGTGGCAAGTAATCCAATATATGTTAAACATGTTAAAATACATTAAATCCAATATATGTATACATATTTATACAATAATCTTGCTGCACAAGAAAAATCAGATCTATAAAGGAAAAAAACAAAAACAAAATGCAAGCAAACAACAACAAAAAAATGAAAATACTATGTTTGATCCACACAGTTCCCACAGTCCTTTCTCTGGGTGTAGATGGCTCTCTTCATCACAAGATCATTCTAATATAAATTTTTAACAAATCCAACCTCATCAAAAGCCTTCAATAACTCCCTATTGCCTTTAAGTTTCTCAGTCTCATGTTTAAAGACCTTTAAAATTTGGCATCAATGCAAATAAAGAGCAATAATACAAATTTATTTTAAATATTATAATTTATTACATATAATGATAGTTACCTTCCAAGTCCCTTCCACCATTGTTGTGAGGACAAAATGAGAACTTGTAAAGGATTTTGCAAATCTTAAAGCACTATTTAAATGCTAGTTGTTATATAAACACTATATGGTCTAGCCAAACTAATATAGTAGTTGAAATCCAGTGCTGACATTCCATCTCACATCATGATGCCTTTATACGTAACTTCTTCCTGCCTTGAATATTTTCCTTACTGCCATCTTTCAGAATTCCTAGCTTTTGAATCCTAATTAAGAAGGACACTTATAGTGTATCTCAGATCTCACACATATATTCCTGCAAAAATGAAAAAGAGCACCAAACCAAAAAACAACCTAGAAATCCAAAGAGAACAGCCTCAGAATGTTTAAAAATGATATCTAGAAATCTGCAGGGACCTACAGGAGGAGTCTTACCAGAAAAGCTATTAAAGCATAGGGTAACAAGAGTCTATCAGAGCTAAAAACAGGTGCAACTGAAGCCTAAAACATGCTGTTTGCCATTTGAAGCTCTAGGATGGAAAGCCAGTAGCATTCAGACCAAGTGCTCCATGTCATCCAAAAATTAATCCAAGATGCCCCAGAGGGCCTTGAATACTACCATGCTCAATGTTAACCAAAATGACCCAGGGAAGCCTGGCATTTGGCAGCACTCTATTGGATACAAAATCCCAAATCAAGAATCAAGGTTGAAGATAAGAATAAACAGAAGATAGCAAGCAATGTGAAGACATAATATGATTCCAAAGGAACTCAAGCAGCAAACCGACCTATAAGCACTCTAAAAAAGAACCTAAAAGAAATGAAATCAGAGATAAAGTAAATTATGAATGAAATAACTCTGGAGGAATGAAGAAGAGAATAAGTCAGAACAAACAATAGAAAACTCCACTTTCAAATCCAACTCCTCGAAAATTACAATGGACTAAACTGAACTCAATGACTCCATGATGTAACAAGAAATAATAGAAAAAAAAATCACAATATAGAGGGAAAATAAGAGCAAATATAAAGTACCTGGTATCAAACACAGTTGATATTGAAAAAAGTAATTTAAAAGACAAGACTAGTAAATACTGGACCTTGAGTCAGTAAGCATTGATTTCAAATCCAGCCAGGTCATTCTCTCACTACCTGTGTGATGACAAACCTTTTAACTTGTCTCCTCATCTGTTTGCCTCAGTTTCCTCATCTGTAAATGAAGATAACTAATAGACGCTCCTAAGATTGCTGTGAGAATCAAATCACATGATTATGAAGTGCTTAGCAGAGCATCTGACACAGAGGAAGTGCTATGTAACAGTTGGCTACTACTGTTATTAAAGAAGTAATTTTAAAATTATTGGATTCCTTAAAAACCATAACTAATATTGGTTTTGCAGTTATGATTGACTGAAGCAGGAATTCTCAACCATTTATGTCATGGAAATCTGGTAAACCCTGTGGACTCCTTAGTGCTTAACATAGTACCTGATACATAATAGCACTTAATAAATATTGATAATTTTTTTTGAAAACTCATAATTAATGTTAAATTTTTAATTAGTTAATATAAATAAAAAATAGAACTTTTTTTTCTCTCATCCAAGTTCACAGACCTCTTGAAATTTGCTTGAGAACTACAAATTAATGTCAGGTCTAAGAAATTAATAAACAAGCACAAAAACATGTTCCAGGAACCATGTAAAGGACTGAGGAATGAAAATTAAAAAAAAAAAAAGGCAAAAATGGTCTCTGCCTTGAAGTTTACTAATATTATAGGTTGACAATATGCAAATAACTATGTTCATACTTAAGGGAAAGACTAGTACTTGAAAGAAACTAGTGAAACTTAAAGAGTGGATATTAGGAAAGAGAAAATTCTGGACATGAATGGCAGCTAATACAAAGACAAAAACGAAAGAAATGGAATGTCATGTGTAAGGAAGAGCAAGGACAGTGTTGCTGGATCTCAGACTATGTAGAGAGGAGCAATGTATAAAAAGATTGGAAAGGTAGAAAGGGTCCAGGATGTGAAGAGCTTTAAAAGCCAAACAAAGGATTTCCTGGATCCTAGGGGGAACTGGGAACCACTAGAGTTTATTGAGTAGGGAGTGAATCAGACCTTAAGAAGAGGAAGGATAAAATTGGAGAGGAAATAGTCACAAAGAAAACAAACTTTTAAGAGTTGATCAGAGTGGAGATTAAAAGGAAAGAAATGATAGAAACCAATCATTAAGGTGTAAGAGGAAGAAAGAAGGTACAATCAAGTGAAAGCAGTTCACCCATTCCAAAAGAAAAAATGCATATGAATACATCAAGGCAAGAAACAATAATAACCAGGAATGTGCATGGTATAAATTCAATGATTAAATAGAAGGTGACAATAGAGTAGATTAGAAAGTATACAAAGAAAACAAACTTTTAAGAGTTGATCAGAGTGGAAATTAAAAGGAAAGAAATCATAGAAACCAATCATTAAGGTGTAAGAGGAAGAAAGAAGGTACAATCAAGTGAAAGGAGTTCAAATAGATCACATTCCAAAAGAAAAAATGCATATGAATACATCAAGGCAGGAAACAATAATCATAACCAGGAATGTGCATGGTATAAATTCAATGATTAAATAGAAGGTGACAATAGAGTAAATTAGAAAGTATAATCTGACAATTTTTTTTTTTACAAAAAAGATACTAAAAATGAGAACTAAGGCAAAATTTCTTATTGTTCAAGTGAACTCAAAAAAGTAAGATCAGCAGTCATCTGAGATAAAGCAACAATAGAAATAGACATAGTTAAAAGAAATAAGGAAACTATATTATGCTTATAGACACCACAAAGAAATAATATACATAGATATAATAAGTATATATAATAATATAATATACATATAAGACATAACATTTAATTACTTGAAGAAAAAAGTTATATAGAGAAATAGTTAGCAAAACTATAATAAGTGGAGTCCTCAACCTATCTCTATCAGACCTAGACTAATCTAAACAAAAAGTCCAAAAGAAGTTAAGGATCTGAATATAATTTTGTGAAGTCTGGGCTAGCTTCCTGGAGGCCTCAGGATCAGCCAGAGTCAGGATAAGTAAAAGTCCTTGGTCTTTAGGGGGAGGAGTGAAAGAAGCAGGCAAACTGCAAAAAGGCTCCCCAAAGATGTATGCTGGATTCTTGAGTCCAACGTCACCAACTTCTCTCCTCCTCGTCCTGCCGCAAAGTGACTCTGCCCTCTAATCCTTGCCTATGATTATCTTAATACCAAACATTCAGCCAGCATCAACTGGGAGAAGAGCCATTTATTCAATGCTAATAGAGTCATGGTCTCATATCAAATAAGTAATTAGCCTTAAGTGCTTAGTTGTCTGATTCAAGTATACCTTTTGGAGTTTCCGCCCTCTGCAGAATTTTAGAAAAATTAGATATGCAAATCGCTAACAGTTACCAAAATGAATATATATGTCCTTTGCTACACATGACACATTTCCAAAAACTGCATCTGTACTAGGGCATAAAAACCTTCCAAACAATTCAATAAGACTGAAGATATGCTTTTCTGACCACAAGGCAATAATACTCATAATCAACAAGAAAACTTTGAGTTCAAACTTAAACGGAATTAAAATAATTTAATATTAAATAATTGATGGGTCAAAGAACAAAAATGGAAACTTCATTAAAGAAAATGACAACATTGGCTTAACATATTAAGACTTTGGAAATATAGCCAAAGCAATTAGGGGAAAATATATAGCACTTCATGTACAAAAGAGAGAAAAAAATAAATGAGTGAATTAGGCATATAATTAAAAGTACTAGAAAACAAACAAGCAAAACCCATACTGCATTCTACCCTCAGACCTCATAGCTCACTAACTTTTTCAACTCAACAACAACAAATGAGAAATTCTTAAAAGAAGTTAGAATCAAAAATATATCTGAAGTAATAAAATTAGAGCTTTTGTTAAAAAAAAAAAAACTAATAAAATAAACCATTGCCTGGTTTAAGTAGATTTTTAAAAAGAAAGAAAACAAAATTGCTATTATCCAAATAAAAATAAATTCACAACAAAGGAAATAATTTAAAATCATTTTTCTCAACTATATATTGTCAAAAATAATATACCAGATTAGCAAATTAAGAAATAAAGGAATTAAGTAACCAAATTTTTTTTTTCTTTTTTGAGGGGGATTCATCAAACCAAAGATGAACTCCTTTTCTCCTAAAATCACAAGACCAAATAAATTTATAAGTGAATTATTTAATTTAAATAATAATCTCAATATGACAGCAAAAATCAGAAAAGAAAACATCATATTAAATTTGTTATGTTACACAAATATAGACTTGATGGCTAACCTAGGGAAAAGTGGAGAAAAAAGTATAGACCAATACCTCAATGAATATTAATGAAAAAATATTAAGTAAAACATAAAACAAATAAGCTACATCAACATACTAAAAATGGCCCATTTATATTTATATAGGATTGGTTCATTTAGGAAAACTATAAACATAAAATGTCAAATTAATAACTAAAACAATAAAAATCATGCCTATATAAGGAGATGCTAAATAAGTTTCTGACAAAGTACCAATTTCTATTAAAAAACCAATAAAAATCATAAAAATAGATGGATTTTTCCTTTATATGGCAAATAATATCTATCTAAAACCAAGATCCAGCAATATATATAATGGGGAAATAATAGAAGACTTTACATTGAGATCATGATTAAAGTAAGAATGACCATTAACACTATTGTTTGACATAGTTCCAGAAATGCCAAATATGACAATGAGATAAAGAATGTAAGTATAACCAACAAGGAAATTATTACTTTTTTCTCAATACTTTGAGTCGTATTATTCAAAGATCATAAAAGATTCACCTAAAAGTTAATTGAAACAATAATCAGCAATAGTAGCAAGATATAAACCCACATAAATTGTCAACTTTTCTGTAAATTACTAAAAATAACCCAACAGGAAAAGATATACATTCCATAAAATATTTGGTGGTTTATTTGCCAAAATACACATAGGAACTATACAAATACAGAATACTCTTTATAGGAACAAAGACTTTCCTAAATCATAAAGATTAGTATTACCTGAAGCTAATATAATAATATCCATAGCAAATATAATTACTGTGATAAACAGATTAATTGCTTAATACCATGCCAAATAAATTACTGAAAGATTACTTTATAGAACTAAGGAAAAATAATAGCAAAATTAATCTGGAGGAACAAAAGGTCAGAATCTCTGGCGAAATAGTAAAAATATGGGAAGGATGTTAGCCTACCAGATCTCAAATTATACTATAAATCTGTAATCAATAAAATTATTTTGTACTAGTGTAATTTAAAAACAGAAAACTCAATTAGTAAAACCGATTAGGTACAAAGCACAGAAGTAAATAAACACAGTAATATATTGTTCAATAAGACACAAACTTCTGAGGCAAGGAGTCACTATTTGACAAATTTATATACATTGTGTACCATTATTATTATTATATATACATATTATACACACACACACACATACACATACACACATATATGGAAAACTAGAAACTAGGTTAGCACATATCAGACATAAAAATGCTGGGAAAACCGGAAGCCAAGCTGGCAGAAATTAAGTTTAGACCAGCGAATCATACCCCAAACCATAAAAAGCCCCAAATAGATTCATGACTTAGATTTAAACATTACATCTTAAATAATCGAGGAATAAGATAAATATCTTTTATAACTGTAAGAGAAGAATTTTTATCCAAAGGATAGAAGAGGTTACAGGGAATTGACAATTATTTTTACAATGTAAAAGAAAATTTAAAAGGTCATTGGATCATTTTTAAAACTGTGCAGAAGAGAAAAAGTTCAGAGGAAAATAAAGACAAGCAGGATGACTTTGCAACTAAATATTGAATTTATTAAGTAGAATAGGGTGGGGCAATAGGGTCTGATGAGCAGGTATCAATATATTCTGTTAATGCTGGCTGCAAAACCCATCTGGCATTCTACCCTGGGATCTCATAGCTCACTCACTCTTTCAGACCTCTCAAAGGTCACAAGTTGATTACTAGCTCCAATCCTCTTCTCTAAAACCTGAAAGAACTAACTTAGAAGCCAAGAACCAATGTTTATATTCACATCACATGGTTGTCTGAGAAAGAAATGACCCAAGGTCTCTCCTTATAATATCAGGCAGCCCAAAAGAACTCAGACTGAAAGAATAGACTAGTACCTTTGAATATATTCCAATCTCAGTTAAATAGCCAGTTCAAAAGCCTTTTCATCACATGGCTAATAGATCTGAGCCACTTATAGAATTGCTCTGCATATACTCCAAATATTTCTAATACATTTCTATATCATCTATATCATCAGACCTTATAGGAAGCATCATGCTGCACCCCATCCTCTTCCAACTGGAGGACTGCATCAACTAAACACATTATTGTCTGTTCAGCCCTTTATTATATCATACTTTCAACAACAACAAAAAAGCTGTATGTAGGTAATCCATTATTTCGCATAGTCTTTTTTTCTATTCTCATTTATATATATATATATAAACGTGATTATTATAAACATATAAATAAAATATAAACATAAATAACATAAACAAATATGTAAATTGTATATGTTCATTTTCATTAGTGTTTTTAAGGTCAGAATAACAAAAAAATAAGAGTTATTTTTACAAAAAGAATTCTTTGTTTTCTCCAAAGTGCCAACTATTAGAATAAGTTTTTCCAGATAATCATAATTATAAGTGTTCTTTTCCTTCTCAAAATATCTTATAGTCATTGAGCTATGTATATGTTATATCCTCTCAATAAAATGTAAGCTTTTTGTGGGTAGAGTCTATTTCTTCTTATTTAACTTTGGTAAGGGCTGTCTTTTTTTTTTTTTTTTAATCTTTGTATTCCTAGCACAGGTCCGTGAATATAAGTAGGTGCTTAATAAATGTATGTTGAACTTAATCCTATTTTATAAAGAGGAAAATTTAAGACAGAGTTCTTTTTTTTTTCCTTTCTTTTGAAAAGAACCAATAACAGAATGATGTTGACTTATAGGTGATCTTATTTTTTTTTTAATTTTTATTTTTTGCTGAGGCAATTGGGGCTAAGTGACTTGCCCAGAGTCACAGAGCTAGCAAGGTGATGTCTTATCTTGCTCATTAATTGGATTTAATGGAATTTACCCAAAGTCTTCATCTTCTTTGTCTTACAGTAATTAAAGTCCAGTGGCAGGACAAAAGTCAAGATAACTAGTGATGGGCTGGCATGCAGAGTATGACCTTGCCATCTTTGATAGCTGACCAAGCTGTAAACTCTCCACCAAGCCTGCTTCAGCTACCTTCATGGCTGTCAGGACAAATTGTTCTGCCCATTCCTTCTAAGAGAAATCTTTATATATTTGAAGTAACCATCCTCCAGCTCACCTATGGAATGAGGCCTATTGGTTACCGTCAAACCTGGTTTAACCCTTCTGCCAAGACAGTTACTAGGTGTGTTCATTGCACATGCTACAGCTTCTTGGAGCCACAGGTGAGAGTTGAGTGACAGGTAGATACCAAAAGTGAATGAACATTCTTGAAAAACGCTTGGCAAACCCTCATATCAGAGACTCTAGTCTTCCCTAAGCACCCTATACATACAGTGACATCACCAGAGATAGGTAAAAAGTCCTTGGTTAAATAAGTAATGAAAACCATGTTCCCATTTTGTAGAAACCAATTTTTTTTTCATCTAAAATTTTTCTTCATTTTCAGTTTTCATGTTTTTTTCATTTTTATTCATTTTAAATCCACAATTTATTTTTACCACTCATAATTTTTTTTTTGCTTTTGTAAACATTTGATATCTTTTGTTTCTACATCATCTTGTGTGATCTTAGATAAGTTACATAAGCCTCTGCCTCAGTTTTCCCAACTGTAAAATGGGAATAATAATAGCATCTGTCTCCCTATGATGATAAAATGAAATATTTATAAAGAGCTTAGTAGAGTGCTTGGCTTATAGTAAGCAATATATATAAATGCTATTGATTATTAAATCACCTGAGAGCTAACCTAGCTAAGGTCAGACTATCAGAGATACTCATCATTATGTTGGCACTGTCCCCAGTTTAAATACCAACTGTCCCCAGTTTAAATACCCTATTACAATTACATCATTACAGTATACTGAAAATGTGTGAACTAGAGAACCACTATATCACCATGCTAAGTAAGTATATATGTGAACTAGAGAACAATCATCTCATCAATTTTACTGAGTTAACACCTTGTTTCAAGTATGCTTGTTCAGAGTTCCAGCCCTCTCCAGGTATATAGCATCTTCCTTCATAAATCCTTTGTAACTGATTTAAGTATACTCAGAATAATTTAATCATTTCCAATTGTTCTTTGAATAATATTGCTGTTGTATTCAGCATACTCTTGGTTGTGCTTCATTATTTCATGCAAGTCTTTGCATATTTTTCTCAAATTTATCAGCTCCTCATATTTTTACAGAATCATATGCCACAACTTGTTTAGCCATTGCCTTGATTTCCAGTTCTTTGCCAGGTCCTCAATAATTATTGGGTTTTTGTAAAAGTATCCTGAGACCACAAAGTTTGAAAACATGCTGTAGAGAGTTTAGAGCCAACTAGTAATTACATAGGCTAAGTGGACTTTTTTGTACTCAATTATTCACCAATCAAGATAGCCAGGGCCTAGGGCAAGAGCTTCAAATTGAGTAGATTAACTTCCCCAGAAATGCAGGACATGGATTCGGGATGTCCAGGGTAGGGAGCCAGGTGGAAATAAACAATATTGCCAGTCAAGATGACCGGGGAGACCCCTAGATGCCTGGATGGAATGTGAATATAAACAATGATCAGTGTAGTAGAAGGACTAGGCAAGTTGGCAAAATATTGAATCCTTGAAGGAAAAAGAACTTGATAGTTAAATTTTAAGATATTTTAATCCTATAACAAACCAAGTTATCTATACATTTACAAGTCCTAAAAGGGCTAGAAATCCTCTCTTTGCAACTACTAGGTAGGAAGATGGCCTTATGCCAAGGTAAGAATAAAATCTATAAAGCTTGAAACTAGTCTTTTCAGGCATAGTATTCTGAGGATATGGGAGTTAATATAGCTAAACAAAATCTAAATCCTCTGTCAAGGTCCAGTTAAGGAAGCCAGAATTATTTATTAAAGAAAATGCCTGAGATAACAGAAAATTATCATGATAAAGTATTTGGAGGACCTTCTATTTTTCTTGGGATAGCTTAACTACCTTTCATGTCCACTTCTGTGGTGGATTCTGTGGACTCTGTCAACTCTTACCTGTGGATCCAAGAAGCTGTACCATGTACAATGGCCATACCAGTAAAACCATTTCAGCAGACCAGTTATTATAGGTTACCCTCAACCTGGAACAGCCTAATGCTGAAATAGTTTTATTGGGTCCACAGGTGAGTTAGGAGGATGTTTACCCTAAGCATGTGAAGACTTTCCATAGAGGAATGGGCATATGAGAATAAAATATTCCAACAGCCATAAAGGAAGCTAAAGCGGATACTGTGGAGATCTTAAGAGCCTAACACAATCATGAAAAACACCAACGTCATCCACTGCATTCTAAGCCATCACTACTTGACTTTTGTCCGACCATTGGACTTCAATGATTCTAGAAAACCGCATTTACTTAAGTCTAATTAATAAACAAGAAATCACCCAATCCCCATATCATGATGTCATTGATCTTCAAAATGAAAGATAAATAACAACAACTTCTGTGTAACAATAGGATGTATGTTGCCCTATAAATATGTAAAGAAAAGCATATCCTACATTATAACCCCCTTAATTATCTTCCTAACTTCTAATCTTTAGTTAGCTGCATAAATTGTGCACTGATAAATTTCTTTTTACTACTACAAAATAATGACATAAAAAGCCTTTTGAAACATGAGAAAGGAGAAGAAAGTTCAGGTAGGGAAATAAACAGACAAGCAGGGCAATGTTGGAACTATCATGTTAAGTTTGAAATATGAAAAAAAAAAACTTTACAAAGTGGCAATTCAAGGTTTTCACTCAGACCTCGTTTTCTGTTCTTTGTACTGGGAAATGGTACTGTTTGTGGATGTTTTTCACAGTCACAATAATAAAAAAGACCAAAATCATAGAAGAAAGAATAATTTTAAAGCCCTTTATATAGAAAGTTTTTTAGATACAGACCTATATCTTCCTACATTCTATAAGATCTCCTTCATCTATATAATCTGTAATAGTCCTTTCATAAGCAGTATGGATTCAAAGTGTGTTGTCATTTTTCACATCCAAAAATGATACTATAGACAGTGTTACTTCCTGTATGGATAATTATGACTATAAGGAATTATGTTTGAATGACAGCTCTGTCTTGTAGTTGCATAAAGACAGCAGGTGGTGATTAATGAGATTTTCCTGTTTTCAATCTTATTCTAATTAGACTTATGACTTATGATTTTTATAGTTTAAGATTATGTGTACATATGAATGTATATCCATATGTATGTCTGTATAGATGTATGCGTGAATAATTGTAATATATTAGTTCCTTCTCAAAGCAATGGTTTTTTCTGTTTTTTTTTTTTCTTTTTCTATTTGGTATCTAGGTTTTATTTTTATTTTTTTTTAATTTATTTATGTTTTTTGCTGAAGTAATTGGGGTTAAGTGATTTGCCTAGGGATGCCCAGCTAGGAAGTGTTAAGTATCTAAGGTCAGATTTGAACTCAGGTCCTCCTAACTTCAGTGCTGGTGCTCTATCCACTATTCCACCTAGCTGCTCCAGTGTCTAAGTTTTAAATAAAAAAAAATAGGAAAAAAAAATAAGTTAAATTATGGAAACCTTCCCACTAGAAAATAGGCATAACATTCATGTAGTAAGGAATATATGGAAGTTTTCAGACTATTAAATGAACTTTAAAAAAACAAGGGTAACACTGAAATCTCTGAGAATTCTGGCTCTGGAGCCCTTGCTAGATCCCAAAGTTTTATGTGACTGTTTTGAATAATCAGTTATGCAGAACAAATCCCAATTGGTATAAAATTCTCCATCATCAGACCATAATGCCATCCAATAAATAAAGCATTTAATTAAGATGCTACGTGGAGTACAAATAACACTACAGAGAAAGCTATTTAAATTGTGGGTTCTCTTTTCCCCCAACTCCCCAGATTGGGGTCATGAGGAGGAAACCAACTGGAGAAAATTAATGGGAAAAGATAGAATTGTTAACAATTTCCATCATCTCTCCTTTATATGAGCTCAATAACTGACATGGATATCTGTTAACTTCTCCACTGAGTTCTAATATCATCAGGATTTTGGGTTTAGGATTTACTTTCTTAGAGGGTGAGATAGATTTCTATACTCAATTGAGTGGGAATAACCCTCTTTAAGGCAATTTTGATAACAATAGAGTTCACTTACCTTCCTCTTCTTCCCTTCTATTGTAAAAGCTTTTTCTTGCCTCTTTTATGTAATATAATTTACCCCATTCTACCTCTCCTTTTCCTTTTCTCCCAGTACATTCCTCTTTCATCTCTTAATTTTTTTTGTTAGACACCATCCCTTTATATTCAACTCACAATCCTTTATATATATAAACTTCTAACTGCCCTAATAATAAAAAAAGTTATGTTACAAATGTCATTTTCCTTTGTAAGAATGTAAATAGCTTAATTTTATTGAAGTCCTTATGATTTCCCTTTTCTAATTATCTTATGCTTTTTTTGAGTCTTGTATTTGAAAATCAAATTTTCTATTCTGTTCTGCTCTTTTCATCTTTTCATGCTTGAAAGTTTTCATCTTTTCATGCTTGAAAGTTCTCTATTTCACATATCCATTTTTTTCTCCAATGGATTACACTAAATTTTTCTGGGTAAGTAATTCTTGGTTGTAAACCTAGCTCCTTTGTTCTCTGAAATATCATATTCCAAGCCTTTAATGTAGAAGCTGCAATTTTTTGTATTATCCTGACTGTGGCTCCATTTTACTTAGATTGTTTCTTTCTGGTTGCTTGCAATATTTTCTCCTTGATTTAGGAGCTCTTGAATTTGGCTATAATATTCCTGGGAGCTTTTAGTGTGGGATAAGGGGATTGGTGGATTCTTTTCATTTCTATTTTACTCTCTGGTTCTAGAATATCAGGGAAATTTCCCTTGACAATTTCTTGAAAGATGATGGATAGGTTCTTTTTTTAATCATGGAAGTCCAATAATTTTAAAATTCTCTCTTTCTATTTTCCAGGTCAGTTGTTTTACCAATGAAGCATTTCATATTGTCTTCTATTTTTTTTTTTTCTTTTGGTTTTATTTTATTATTTCTTGATGTCTCATAAAGTCATTAGCTTCCATTTATTCAGTTCTAATTTTTAAGTAATTATTTTCTTCAGTGAGCTTTTGTACCTACTTTTCCATTTGGCCAATTCTATCCCTTAAGGAGTAAAAGCTCTTTAATGAATTTTTGTGCCTCTTTTTTCATTTGGTCAGTTCTGCTTTTTAAGGCATTTTCCTCATTGGGTTTTTGTACTTCTTACTTTTTGACCTCATCTATTTGTAAGGTGTTATTTTCTTTAGCATTTTTTGGTGTGTGTCTTCTTTACCAAGCTATTGATTCTTTTTTTCATTATTTTTTTGCATCACTGTCATTTCTCTTCCCAATTGTTCCTTTACTTCTCTTACTTGATTTTCAAAATCCTTTTTGAGCTTTTCCATGGCCTGAGACCAATTCATATATTTCTTGGAGGCTTTGCATCCGGGTAACTTTGTTATCTTTTTTATGAATGTATACTTTGATCTTCCTTGTCACCATAGTAACTTTCTATGGTCAGAATTTTTTTCTATTGTTTGTTCATTTTCCCCAGGTTCTTTCTTGACTTTTAACTCTTTGTTAAAGTAGAGTTCTGTTTCCAGAGTGAAAGGTCATGGAAAGGTGTTTTATACATGAAAGGTGTTTTATACAGCTATTTTTAGAGATCTACTAAAGACTTGTAAATTTTTAGTTCTTCCAAGGTGGTATAATCTAAGGAGAGGTGTATTTATTCCTTCCTTGGCCTGTGCTCTAGTCTGTAAGTGACCACAAGTACTCTCTTCTGCCCTGGAATTGTGATAAGGTCCCTGCTTCTCTATAATTCCAAGATCTGGGACCATCACCCAGGACTGGGATCTGGATCTAAGGATGGATTGTGCTCCATATTCTTGCTCAGATGCAACAGATTTTTCCTGCTGATTTTCTAAGTTGTCTTTGACCGAGAGTTATTTCACTCCATACTTTTGTGAATTCTGTTGCTCTAGGAATTGTTTTACAGCAATTTTTAAAGGTGTTTGGAAAGGATTGGGGGAGAGAGAATCACTGCGTTTTCTCTGACATCTTGGCTCTGCCCGCAAGCAAAGTCACTTTTACATGCTGTTGTTTCCTATTTTTTTCTTCTATTTCCCCATGGTTCTTGCTCTCCATGTAACTTCTCTCTCCTTCTTTAGCAAGTTCCTCTAATGTAATCCTTATGTCCATACTCAAGTTTAAAGCTTTTCTAATTAACAACAGCAATCCTCCCTAATCACTGAAAATCTAAAGCTACACTGGGTAGCTATCATAAAGAATAGACATTCCGACCCCACATTACTAAAAGAAAATATTTACATTATGAAGAAGCAAGGTGATCCAACATAGCATTCTGCACCCTTTTTTATAGGGATTGTAGTATATATATCAGTGGAAAGGACCAGTCACATTAATGAGTACATAGCTCCAAGTAAGTACAAACAGGGGCATACATACATTTTCTGGGAGGGTCATGAAATAGGAGTTGTAAGTTACAGAAAATTGCTATCTATTTTTTCAACTAATGGAGAAATGCTCACATTATCTGAAATGCATTAAAAATCATTTTAAGATTCTATTTTTTTCAAAGATACACCTTTTAAAAATTATTACAGAATATAAGACTGACCTCAATTGTGAGTAAATCAAGTTTATTTGAATCTTCTAAGATTTTCTGGATCTTTCCCCCACCCATTCAAATTTATCTGTCCAAAACTTTGATTATTCTTTATCCCATCCCCATAAGTCCTTCCTCTTCCCCTCTTCTGATAGGAAATTGACAAATAAGATGTTAAATATGTTGACCATTTACTAGAAAATGAGATTTGTACTTTAATAATGGTATATAGACAATGGCTTACTTTAAAGAAGCTAATCTAATATTAAGCTTTTTAACTACTATAGTATAATAGACAATTGTGATCTAATAGCTAGAGATCTGGCCTCATAGCCACAAAGCCTTGAGGGCTTCCCTCATCTGGCTTATTCTGGCTATGTGATCCTGAACTTGTTATTGAATCTCAGTGCTGTAGGTAATTTTTAAACAGCCATTTATTATCTATCCTTACTAATTCTCCTATTCCATGGTAGGGAGTGGTGGTGAGGGAAATATCATAAAAATATGCATCGTCCAGCAAAACAAATTCTTACACTGGCCATGTCCAAAAATATATGTCTCATTTTTTCATTTTAAGCCCATCATCTTTCTTGTAGGAAATAGTGTGTTTCATCTTCAGTTCTTTGGAATCCTGGTAAAGCTTTTCAAAGTTGTTTATCTCTAGAATATTGTTACTATATAAGTTGTTCTCCCTGTCCTACTTCTCATTTTACATCAACTTGTCTTCATCCTTTCCTCTGAAACAATCCATTTTGTCATTTTTGTGGTATGATAGTATTCTATTACATTTTTATACCATAATTTGTTTAGCTATTTCCCAATAGGAGGAAGCCCTCTTGTTTCCAGTTGGCCCTACTTAAAAAGAGCTATCTAGGCAACTCTTTACAGATGAGATGTCAACCTCGATTGGCAGAGGGAATCAATGCAATCACAGGCTTGCTCTCTTATCTCTCATTCTTGGAAAATCCCTGTGATATGATGTTGGGGGAAATATTCCACAAAGAGAATAATAATATCTATTTTTCATTGCCACAATAATGCTAATGTACTACTGCTGCTACTCTTATGCAGCCATAAGAACTAGGACTGCAAATGTTGCGAAAGTCTCAGAAATATTGGCTGAGAAAATATTGGCAGCCAGCTCCAAGTCCAAATACAACAAACCTGAGTCTTGCCCCAATTCTCACAAGCTGCTGTAGATAACCAGTTCCAGGTGAACAATAAATATAAATCTTTTCCACTAAAACTATGAAATATGCTACTTAAAGAGTGTCTGGAACAAATACATCAACCATTTGTATTCAGAAGTGTTTTAAATGTAAATGATAATAAAAATTTAATTAGGAATTTGAAATAAAGCATAGTCTGGTCAAAGGTTAAATGAAAGTGTGTTGATACTTACCTCCATTCTTTGGTAGGCTTTTGATAGGCTGTTTGATAACAGCTTTCTTCTACTCTGCAACTTCTCTCTGAACCTATGACCCCTTCCTCTGACTGGTTGGTTCTTTCCAGAATGTGCCCAGCTCAGCCATATTTGCTTCTTTATTCTTCTCTGAGCACACTTCTGACTCTCCATATTTCTTTCTCCACATTGCCTATACTGAATTACTTAATCTAACCTTTTTTAGTCTCTTTTTTATATGTTGTCTTCCCCCATTAGAATATAGGCTCCTTGAGGGATCATACTGCTTTTTTATGTGTTTGTTTTCTCAGACTTTCCCTGGAACATAGTAAGTGCTTAATAAATCCTTATATGATTTATTGACTAAATGATCTAATCTGAGCAGACAAAGAATGATGAACTGAGCATGTATTGGTCAGAAATAAAAGATATAAAAGAATGAAAGAAAGATAATAAAGATATAAAAGAAAGAAGATGAAGTCTTGTATAAAAATAAAAATATATTTTGCTGTTTGGTTCTATGGAATCAATGTCACAATGTCACTCTTTTATAACTTTGAAGATATCTTTTCCTTTAGTATAAGAAACTAAAACATCAAGGGTGAATGTATTTCTATCCCTTACTTAGTACAAATAATCAACAAACCAACATGCTTCCTTTCCTACAATCAAGCTACAAAAATTAATAATTAATGTTCAATTTCCATTCTCAAAAGCCTTCAATCAGATATTGTTTACTTCATGTGAGAATTACTATCACTTCTTCTTTTGCCTTCTAGGTACCAGCCTCTCTCCTTTATAATTTATCTCATATACCACTATTACATTTTTTTCATGCTTATCACATCAAGCTAACATCATCACATCACATCTATTACGTTAACTGAAACATATTTTTAAATTTTTAAAAATTTTATATATATATATAAAATCCAGGCCAACTGATTTGGTTGGTCAGAATATAGTAATAATGAGACCAGGATTCTGATATTAATTCCCATATGTATATTCTTGTTTAGATATTCTTGTTCATAGATACTCTATGCTGAATTCAGTGTCCTCTGAGAGCCCTTTTTTGATGACAATGACAGTAGGTAAAGAGAGTCACTGCAACACATTATACTACTTATATTCCCATTCTCCTGAATGTGATACACAAAATCACAGAATTTCAAACTTGGAAGGGTTCCTCAGAAGCCAATTAGTTCAGTTTGTAGTAAAACAAGAATATTCTTTATATAATACTCTCAACAAGGGATTATCAGTTTAAAGACTGCCAATAAGTTTAAGAACTGATAGTTAAATTTTCAATGTAAGCATTTACACTTTGGAAATTGGAAAATGCTACAAATCAGGGCTTGATTTATTATTTTGTCGATTGGCTAGACTTAAAAAAAGATGGCAATGATGTTAATAATGTAGAGTAAACTTAAAAGTGTGTCATGCATACATTTTTTTTTTTTGAAGAGCTGGTTGTTAAACATTATCAGAAAATTTCCCATTTCCTTCCTTCCCATTCCACTTTGAGATAGCTCTAATTGTTAGGAAGTTTTTCCTTGCTTCAAGCTTAAATTTGCCCCTTCAAATTTATATCCATTGTTCCTGGTTCTATCTTCTGGGACTAAACAGAACAATTTTAATCCCTCTTTCATAATATCAATTCTTCAAATATCTTAAGGACTATCACATTCCTTTAAATCTTCTCCCAAGTAAATATTCCTGATCATCATATGGAATAATCTCAAAATCGTTCTCTATTCTGGTCAACCTACTCTACACTTTCCTAGAAAACTGCTCAGTTTATTAAGTACCTCCTATGTGCTAGGCATTGTGATTACTGTTGGATGTGATGCTCAGAAATAAATATGACCCATCTCTCTTTTGCTTAGACACTATGGCTTTCTTAATGCAGTTTTTTTGGGGGTAGGGAGGGATTGGCTGCTATTTCACAATGATACTAAAACAAAGCTTACAATCCATTAAAATCTCCCAGGTTCTTTTCAAGCCAAATTGCTATCTAATCATGTCTCACCAGTCTTGTACTTGTGAAGCTGATTTTTTTAGACTATTTCCATATATTCCTATTAAATTCCATCTTATTATTCATTTCAAATCTGTCCTGTCAATATTTTTGAGGATATCTTGACTTTGCTATGCAGTGTGTTAGTTATTAGTTTTGATTGTGGCATTGTCAGTTTTGTAGAAACACTATCTTTTGTGTGTGAATTTTTAGATCCAACTTTTATCGAAGTTACTGGTAAACATTGATAAGGCCCAAGAACAGGTCCTCCATAGGGAGTCCAACGTGACACTGAACCATGAACTCTTTGGATCTAGTCATTCAACATATTTTGAATGTCTCTATTGTCTAGCTTACATCTCTCCATCATGTCAATTAAAATAGTATGAGTTTTTCAAACATTTTATTAAGCTCTAGATAAACAATATTCAGATCTACTAGTCCAGTAAACTTGCCAAAGAGGAAATGAGAGTAGTTCATCTAGCATGACCTATTCATGGTGAAGGCATGCCTGATTCATGATGAACATTTCTTTTTCTAACTACTTTGAGATAATTCATTCTAGAATTTTGCCAGAAATAGAAGTAAATTCTCTGGCTTATAGGATACAGACCCAACTCACTTTCTTTTTTAGAAAACAGGAAAATCTCTCTCTCGCTTTAAGCTTGTGTTACCTCTTCTATTCTCCAAGATCTTGCAAAGGTTTCACCACTGGCTCAGCAACCATATCTACCTATTCTTTGAGTACCCTGGGATCTATATATATACTTACAGTTTTCCTGATCTTGAATTTAGTGAATCAAGAGTAAGTATGGTCATTTTTGTTTTGTATTTTGCAAACGATTTTCATTTTGTTTCTATTTTCTCTGCCAACAAGGATGATCTGAAAGGTCAACAACCTTGCTTTCTCTTTGTCATCTGTTTTGATCACTCCATCCATTGTGGTGGCATTTCTATTTCTCCCTAATTTTTTCTGCTAAAACACTTTTTGTTGTTCTTAGCTTTCCTCTACAACACTTCACTATGATCTTTGATAGTTAAGAAATTCTTCTTAAAGGAAGATACAATGTTAATGTATCTATCCAGATATGTATACTTATTTTTATCTTCTAAATCCATCCTTCAAGATTCAGATTCAATCCACAAATTCTCTATATAGCCAAATTCAACTTTTTGGACAACTACTTATTTCCTTCCTCATTAAGGTTTTTTGCTCTTTGAGATTTTAGAATTTTGTTTTTGAAAGATTCCCGTTTCTGTTGAATTAACTTCCTTTGTAGAATTTTAGTTCAGGGATCTTATCCTTTCTTCTGAATTCGTTGAAATTCAATTTCCCAAAATCTAGGGTGCATGTCAAATTAGGCTTAGTTTTTCTCTTTATCCTTAATACTTAGATAAAATGGTCATTTTCTCCAAGGTTCCCTTGCACCAGAAATCAAGAAGGATCATAGACTTAGAACAGAAAGTTACCTCAGAAGTAATCTTATACAACCCTCTAGTTTAATGAATGAGGAAGATGAGGCTCTGATGGTGGTGGAATCAAAATTCTTAGCCCAGTCTCCTAACTCAAAGTTCAGCTTTCTTCACATTGTACCACACTGACTCTATGTTGATGAGAATAAAGTCTAGAGCAGAATTTCTCCTTGGTATGTTTCTCTATCTTATAAACAGTGAAAATATCACTAAGGGAATTTTCATCAACAAATCTTTTGTCAGAGAGTGGGTTTCAGGATATGGGGAAATAATTGGAATCCTCCTTCACTATTATATCATACCTCTCTGCCAGGTTTGTTATCTGTTTCCCAAACTTTTCATCTATTTCCTTATTCTGTCCAGGTCATTTATAGTATATTCTGTTGACAATATCACTTTTATTTCTCCCTTCATTTATCTTCACTCAAATGCTATCCACCATGTTTCCTTTCTTTGGTTCTTGGATTTCCTCATATAGCCTCTCTTTTGAATATGCAATGTTATTTGTTTAACCCTCTGTCCCTGCTCTCAGTTCCCATCAGTTTTATTCCCCCTTTAACTATTCTGTTCCTTTTGAATAAGAATACATAGAGGGGGGTTAGGAGCATGCACTCTACTCCCTGGTGATTTGGAAAATCCCCATAAAATTTCTTGGCCCTCCCTTCATAATAGAAATCTGACTTTTTTCCCCTTTTTATGTAGTGTTTACAATCTCTTACTGTGAAATTTGGGTGGATATTATTTAATATTATTCACATATTTTATGCATTTCTGAGTTTCTAAACATTTTCTGTGTCATCTGCTGGCCTTCATGTGTTGTCTATAGCATCCACAAAACTCCCCCCAACATTCCCATTTAACCCTCCTCATCCCAAAAAACAAAACAAGCTATAGTATATGGAAACTGTGATGGAGAAAATCTTGGTGTAGAAGGGATAACTAGACTCTATCAGAGCTACATTCTAGTCATGTTTATTCTCCTACGTAGTCTCTGTGATATCTTTCATATCAAATTTGCTTTCTTGGCATTAGAAACTTTAGTTCACCTTGATTGTTACCTATATTTTGTCCATTTGTTTATAGACATCTGAGGACATGGGTTTTATTGTTGAATTCTATATACTAAGGCATTTCTCCATTGCTATTACTTTCCAACATTTTCCTTTTTTCTTAATGTATACTAGATTATGAATTTTAAAGCAGGAATTATGAGTCATACAACTTTATATTCTTTTTGTGAATAGCATATGTAGCTGGCATTCAATAAATAATTTTTAAAAATTTCTCAAAAATACCCATCACATGGAGGGAGGGGAAGGAGAGTTAATGTTTCATGGATAATAGTTTAATAGCATTATCTTTTTATGCAAGGAAGTGTGCATTTTCTATCTATTGCATATTCATTTGTTATGTCTCTTAATGAAATGCAATCAACTTAGAGATAATGGTTAAAATCCAAGTTATAGTAAACATAATATGCCAGGTTGAGCAATAAATGGTGTATGATGAATTTTTAAAAAGGAATGATATATGATGCTACATAGTGTGGTAAAAATATGAATTACACATTTGAGAATAATGATTTTTATGAAAGCTATTTCATGAAACAACCTGCATGTTTCATAGATGAAAGGCTCTCTTAAATTTCATTTAAAGATGACGTGAATGAGACATGCATGTTGATATAATTTCTATGAATACAAGCTATCTGAGGTATTTGTTTGTTTCTTTGATAAATATCAGTAAGATGTTCCATATTAAAATCTCGGTTCCCTTGGTAGTATGTAGAAAATGTATACCAATTTTGAAAATTGTTTCAAGAAAATTATTTTAATAATTCTATTACAGATTTTTTAATAGAACAATTAAAAGGCTGCAGAAAGAAAAAATTCCTTTGCTTAAGATCTTCATGAAATTATGATCTGTTTAAAGGATTAAAGGAAAACAAGTACTGTTTTTAGTAGAAAATGAAATTAAAAGTAATCAACCTGTCTCTGTCAGGGAGGGAGAAACCAAACTACTTGCCTCCTCTTTCCCAGAAACCTCTTCACCAACTATCTTCCCCCCTGCTGCTCTTGTGCTGGTGTTGCACCATCATTTATAGCCTATTCCCAGAAGCCAAGACTGGGAGGAGTTAAATCTTCTGTCTCTGCCTCCCACCCCAACTCATTTTCACTCTCACTATTTTTTACCCTAAAACTCTCTACCTATTTTATCTCCACTCCTACTTTTCCCCTTTCTTGGTAAACTCAAAGGTTATGTTAATGTACTGCTGTATGATTCTACTTGTCACCTTTATGATTTCTCAGACCATAATAAATTTCTTATCTGGCCACCACTCCCAAATGTGCACAGTCTCTCCACATTGGATTGTAAAGTACTGGACAAGAACTATCATGTTTTTATATTTGTATCCCTTGAGCTTAGCATTCTACTTGACACAAATTAAGTGCTTAGAAAATGCTTTTCATGCATTCATTATTTCATTTATTTCTTCATTCAATAGACATTTATAACATAGTAATCTAACTTTTTTTTTAATTAGTTTATCCAGGTTTTCTTGGCAGTATAGTGGAAAGGAATATAGACTAAAAAGATCTGGATTCCAGCTCCCGCTCTATCCCTTATAGTCTGTAACCATAGACAACTAACTCATTTACCTTCCAGAGCTTTGTTTTCTTTTTTCTAAATGAGGATAATAATACTTAATCCATTTCCCTCATAGGTTGGAGAAGGTTAGTGTTTTGTACACAACTGTAGAAAGCAATTTAACCCATTTAAAGAATAAAACCATTGTTTTGGGATGATCTTCTAGATAGGTGAGAACAACCTCATCCCTAACTTGAATAATAGGGGTTTGGTCATTATGTAGACCAATGATTAACCAATAATAGATTCCAGGCAAGCCCCAATTGGTTACTCTTCCTGATCGACTCAAACTGAATGTAAAAAGCAATTGTTTCTGTTTTGACCAGAAACCCTGAGCATCTTCCCCTCCCAGATTGGATTTTTTTTTTTATTAGATAAAAGAGGCCATTCTTTGCTTCAATTCTTACTTAACCTTAATCACTGAACCAGTCAAACTAAGACCAATCAAACACTTTAGCTTATAAAGGTCAAGGTCTCTCACTGCATCCATCTCCAGTCTTCTTGATCTATATCTGGCTAAGGGACCTACATGACTATGGAGGGAAAAGTGAGGCTGATGATTATGGACAGCCCATCCTTATTTAAATCCAACTCACCTGCATGTCATGGCCTCACCTCCCTGATGTCATGGTTCTCTTCAAAACAAAAGACAAATAACAGGACCACTTATAATAACTATCTTCAGTAAGGTGTGCCAGTCAACAATATCCAGGTTAAAATACTTCCCAACTCCATTAAGGTAATTTTGTCAATCAGCTCTACTTAGTATCAATAAGGATGGGTATATTAACCCTATCTTTTAGTCCTGACAAAGGCCTCCTCTTTAATGTTATTAGATTGACCAAACTTCTTCACAAACTATAGACTAATTCAAGTACATTAAATTATTAGGGAATCTCAAACCCATGGAAGAAAATATTCTAAATTGGTTTTAAAGAGTTTGTTGAATGTCTTATTTAGAGCATTAAGTCTTAATCTTTACCATTTGTTAATAACTTTTTTTTTTAATGTAGGAATCAGATTTGAGTCAGGTAAATTCTATTTCCCTAGTGTGAAATAGAATGAGATGCCGGGACAAACAAGATTACAATGCATGTATAATTATATTGCAGGCACAGATATAGAGACATCACTGAGAACTAACTAGAGATCTCAATAGGAACTGGAGAAAAAGAGGGGGGGGGAATGGGAAGGGGAGAGGGGGAGAAGGGGAGAGAGAGAGGGAAAGGGAGAGGAGAGAGAAAGAGAGAGAGGGAGAGGGAGACAGAGAGAGCGAAACAGAAAGAGAAAGAGAGAGAGAGAGACTGAGACAGAGAGAGAAAGAGATAGAAATAGAGACAGAGAGACAGAGAGAGAGAGAGAGAGAGAGAGAGAGAGAGAGAGAGAGAGAGAGAGAGAGAGAGAGAGAGAGAGAGAGAGAGAATTTAAAAAAAAAAAAGCATAAAAAACCTTAACAGTTGCACCTGGAAAGAGCCCTGCACTAAAAAGTCATTGAATCCATATTCAAGTCCGCCAGATCTAGGTAATCAGTGGTATACTGAGGGAAAGAGAAAGATTAAATGGGAAGGTTAGAGGAGCAAGAAGAAACAAAGAATTATGAGGCACAGAGCCACAAATGAAGAACTAAACTTGGACCTTGCCCTTCACTAGTATTGTAAATAATGTAGATTTTGTAAGTCCAGGGAGAGATTGGCTCTTTAATTGTCTCCAAGATACAGAGTCCTAAAGGAGGGGAAAGGTAAGGAGGAAAGATTTTCTTGACTGTCATTGTTCTTGGCTAAGTCTGTTGCTTAAATAAAATCTTTTTCCATTTTGAAACATCCTTGTTAGCCTGAATATTTTTATAGAAGCTGGGAGCCCTTTTAAGGAAGTAAATAAAGTCAGATACTGAAGTATTTGTGATTTTCCTAAATGGGGACACATTTAAGATAGATTTTATGAGAGCTGCCCCCAATTCTTAGGTCAGGAGGGACAAACAGATATCATAATTACATTTATACCTGTGGACAATACCACCTATTTGATGCAAACAGCAGACATTCACATATCCCTTTTAGTTTGAAAAAAGATGGCTTAATATATGATAATTTAATTCAATAAAAGAATTGTTTTAACACGTAATAATAATATTAGATAACATTTCTACAATACTTCAAAATTTTCAAAACACTTTCCAAATATTATATAATATAATCTTTACAATTCTTTGAGGCAGTGGCCTCATTCCCATTTCACAAATGAACAAACCGAATATGAGAGAGAGGTTAAGTCACTTGTCAGAGTCACATAGCTAATAAATGTTTGGATTAAAAACTAGGTCTTCCTGACTCCAATTTCAACACCCTGTCTATTATGTCATGCTATCTCATAGCACCATGACTATTTTTCATGAGGCTATCAGCAAACTCGGCTAATGATTAGAAATAAAGCATTAGAAATCCCCTGGGGTTTCAATAATTTTATGGTTATGTTTTCTAAGAGAAACTTAAGAATTCATTAGCTACTTTGGGAAAAAATTTGGCAACTAGATATGAAAGAATTTTATATAATTCCATAGTTCACTTTGGAATGCATTGTGATAGTAGGAAACTTTTGATCTCTTGTTAATAGGTATATATTTCCTGAGAGCTATTTTAAACTCTAGTTCCCACATTAAAGAAAGCTGGAGTAAGATGACAACTTGAATTTCAGTTTATAAATAAATCACATGATAGCAAATGGTTTTAAAGGGGAATTGACTTCACAATATATGTACCATTAGATAACCAACCAGATATTGATGCAGTTTTTTTTTTGTATGCAACTATGCCTCTGATAATTGCTATCTGTGCAAATAATATGAAATTAACAAAGAAAAACTTCCTCCAAACACCGAGACCAACATAGTCATTTTTAATTCCAGATGTAAGCAATCATTTCATGAATAGATTTTAAATTATAAAACTTATAAAGTAACCAAGAGTTCAATTTTTAGCAGTTGGGTTTAAATTTAGCCATATGCGATTTTGATTAAAACAATATGCATGTAAGTTTCCACAGCCTTTCTGAATTACTATGCTTAGAGTGAAATAATGGATGGTAATGAACTTGGTTTGGCCAAAAGGTATGGTTTAGTCCCAGACTGGATTTAACTTCTACCTTTAAGCCATGTGTATGCATGCACATGTGTGGTATAGACACACACATATACCCATATCTCTCACCTAGGAGTTCTCTCTACCATGCAATCACAGTTTCAGATTCTATAATGATATACACACACATATACACATGCAAGTGTATATTTAAATATTCATAGAGATTTATCCATTTGGAAGTGTTAAAGTAATGATTCAGTCTGAAGATTTAGTGTAACAGCTGTTAATATCATATGACTTGTGATTTTACAGGTATGGAAAACTCCTGGTGAGGAATCCCTTAACCTTTCCATATGAACAACTCATTTGTAAATTGCAGTGTTAGAGATTAAGTGATTTGACCATGATATTCAACCAGTATGTGTCAGAAGCAAAAGTTGAATCCAAGTCTTCCTGCTACCAAGTTCAACCTTCTATCCAGTCTACACATTTTTATGACAATTTAATTAATATCTCTAAAGATTTATTGAAATTACTCTGTGTTTCTTATGTATCTTTGTATCTTTCCCAGTATCTTGTATGGGTATTACAAATGGTGCACAGTCAATAAATATTTGTTAAATTGAAAAATAATTGCCACATTTAATTTTGTTTAAAATGTGGCAATATATATATTAAAAATGTTACCAGGGTAAATATATATAATTTTGTGTGTCCTCAGCTTCTCATGAAGGAAATTGTAGTATAAGGAATTTTTCATTTTTACACAATCAGAAATATAAAACTTCATAACCGAACACAGAAACTTTAATTTGAAGACTTAAAAAAAATGTCCTAGAGTTATTATAGCTAGTTATCAAGATTCTGCTCATCTGCAGACCTAACCACTAGGTACAGGAAATGGCATACAGCTGGTCACTGTGGTTTCCTTTTGTGGTTTTTTTTTTTACTTCTGTAGGTGGCTAGAGTTTGTAAAAATCTGTTTTTTTTTTTCTTTTTTTGATCCTTTTCAGAAACCTGATCCTAGCAATTGTGTTGTACATTTTGATGTGTCACATATATACACACTTACTAGCAGGAACATTTTAAAAATAATTCAGAAGTAAATAGAAATGAAATGATAAATGTTTATTTATTTTGCAGAATCTTTTCAAAATTTTTAAATTTGTATTTATTTTTTGTGTAGAATCTTTATAGAGAATATTTATCTTTGTTAAGTTTTTAAATTCTAAAAAAATTTATATAATAGAAAACATTAATTTATTCTATAAAGGCATCTGCAGACATACCTACTGATGACAAAGATTTTCTAACTTCATTTTAACTGAAAGTTTGAATTTACAAATTGTTTAAATTAAACGTCATTTTAATTAAACAGCACTAAAGAGTACCAGTTTGAAGAGGTTCTGATTACTATCAAGTGAGATAATGCATTTAAAGTTTTCTGCAAACCATAGTTATAAAAATGTAGACTATCAGACGCATGGCAATGATGATTCAGTTGAGGGGAGTGCAAAGGAGTATCCATTGATTTACTACATGTTTCTAAAGGCTGCTATTACACAAGCTGAATATGAAAGGCATGGGCAGGGGAATTGAAATCCTTTGCCATGATTTCATTCTATGATATTAGCTTACTATTATAATCTTCCTTACTTCATTTCCTACATCTACAAAAAAGAGAAGATAATAAAACTATATGTGAGGCATTACAATATTATATTTTTAGCATCAATTTGGTAGCATCAATTTGCCTCAATTTGGTACTTCAATCCATTTGGGAGAGGTAACCAAGAGAGGCAAAAATGCAAATAATTTGTAAAGAACCAGTTTCAAAAACCAGTGGCAATATTTCAACTAATTTTTTATGTTCTGGAACTATCTACATGACACCCAATTATCCATGTGAGAAGTAACTTTCAGATATTTGGAAAAATCCAAGTGATTGACAGGAGTTTTCCTATTTCATCTGGATATTTGAGATTCATATATTCTTTTTTAAAAATGTATTGTTATTTAAAATATTTAATCACATTGCTTACTTTCTCAGAGAGGGAAAGAATCTGGGGCTCAAAATTAAGGGGGGGAGAATAATTAGAAATAGATAAACAAGAAAAAATTTAAATGTTATATCTAATCATATCTTATATTATTTAATACAATGTGTCCCATGGATGCTACCCACTGTGGACCATTACAACCAGTTCAAATAAAAGTGTGGTTTTAAAAGTTTTCATATACATGAGTGTTTTCTTTCTTTTTTTTTTTTTTTAATCTCTATGGGACATATACCTAATGTGATATTTATGGGTCAAAGAATATGTACATTTTAGTGACTTTTGGGGTTCTAGTTCCAAATTGTGATCCTCTCTATACCTTGTTTGATCAAGAATTATTGCCCCATCCTCAGTTGTGAAAACTATTTCCTTCCTTGATTTTCTAATTATTTATATTATGGCTTCATATTGTGTCTGTGTTTATTTGGGGTTCATTGTGTAATATGGCATTAGATTCTGCTAACAGGAGTTAACAGGCTTAAAAACTGGCTAAACAGTGTTTAAAGCCTGCATAGAGGGCCTCAGATAACAGTTCTACATGAGGGATTCAGGAAACTGCTTCTGGGAGAATTGTGTGATGACTTGTAAGGGAAGTACCTTGGAGAGTCAGACTATGGAGCATGTATAGGCATTTTTGATTATCTTTTGAGGCCTCCTAGGAGGCCTGTTAGCTCTAGCTACCATCTTTTTGCCTCATTTGATCCTGGAGGAATCTTGGTTACTCCTTTACTTTTACATATAATGAAGGGAGAAAAGTCTCCAAACTGAGTTGGGGAAATAATCCAGCTCTTCTGAAAAGCAATTTAGAATTATGCCTAAAGGGCTATCAAACTGTGCATACTCTTTGATCCAGTAGTGTCTCTACTGGATCATATCATAAAGAGATCATAAAAGAGGGAAAAGGACCCACGTGTGCAAAAATGTTTGTAATAGTCCTTCTTGTAGTGGCAAGAAACTGAGTCCATTATTTGGAGAATGGCTGAATAAGTTATGGTATATGAATGTTATGTGTAATGGGCTGAGGTTTGAGTTGATGCACTGAGGTCCCAAGTACGTGTGGCTAAATAGTAATTGGGCTATACTCTATTAATATACATGATTGGATAAAGAATGGTCCCTGCCCACTCTCTGTGCAAGTCCTGATGTGTTGTACAGGAAATGACGATTTTGGTGGGTGGAGGCAGAGAGAGACAGGAAGAGAAGCTGGGAGAGATTGGGCCTGGGTTTTTTTCTCCTAACTACTGGTCCTGTGGCTGCTGATCCAGCTAGCTTCTTGACTCAGCTGCACACATTGCTATCGCCGATTCTCTTCCACCTCTGATCCTTCTTCACTGAGAATAAAGACTGACAATTTTCCCCTAACCTGAATTCCTGACTCCTGCTGATTTAAAAATACACGGTCTTCACAGTTATAGAATATTATTGTACAAGAAATTACAAGCAGACTGATTTTAGAGAGGCCTGGAGAGATTTACATGAACTGATGCTAAGTAAAGTGAGCAGAACTAAAAGAACATTGTACACAGCAACACAGTTTATATGATGATCAATTTTGATGGGCTTGGCTCTTCTCAACAATTCAGTGATACAAAGCATTTACAATAGACTTGTAATGGAAAGTGTCATTCACATCCAGAGAGAAAACTATGGAAGCTAAAGGTGGATTAAATCATAGTAATTTCACCTTTTTGTTGTTGTTTTTTGTTTACTTTTTTTTCCCTTTCTCATGCTTCTCCCCCCCCCCACACACACACTAATTTTTCTTGTGTAGCATGATGAATTTGGAAATACATTTATAAGAATTACACATGTTTAATCTATATTGGATTGTTTGCTGTTAGGAGAAGGGAGTCAGGGAGAGGAGGGAGAAAAATTTGGAACACAAGGTTTTGCAAAGGTGAATGTTGAAAACTGTTTTGCATGAATTTGCAAAAAATAAAATACTAAAATTTAAAAAAAAGAAAAAAGTTTCTGAACTTTGAAGTCATAAAAGATTGAGTAAGATAATTGTTCAAAAGATATAAATAGGCAGTTTTTGAAGGAAGAAATCCAAGTTATCAACACTTACATGAAAAAATGCTCTAAATCAGTAATAATTAGAGAAACGCAAATAAAAACAACTTAGACACTGGTGTGGTGGCAAATGTTTACATCTGTTTCTCAAAAAAAAAAAGTACTCAGGACACACTTTGAAGTTTATTCTATAATATCACCATTTTCTCTATTTTCTATACAATCAACAAAACAAAAAACAAATCTTGATTTGCAGCATTTTCTGATTTCTAAAATACAAGAGCTCACCCTAAAAACTTAACATTTGGTTCTCAGAAGCTAATTAGTTATGCTTTGGTATGCCAACTAGTTCTGGCATATACCTGATTTTTAACTCATATCCATGAAAGTGACAAAAGAGACAAAAAAGGAAAATGATAAATATCAGAGGGGCAATGAGAAACCAATATGCTAGTGCACTATTGGTATATCTGTCAACTGGCACAGACATTCTAGAAATTTGGAACTATGCCCAGAAAGTTATCAAAAACTGTACACATTCTTTGACTCAATTATATCATTACTAAGCCGTATATACTCCAGAGAAATCAAAAGAAAAGGACAAGGATCTATATACACAAAAGTTTTTATAGCAACTCTTTTTATGGTAGCCTAAAATAGAAAACTAAAAAAGTATCCTCTTATTCAGGAAGGACTAAATTGTGTTCATTGAATATAATGGAATATGTGCTATAAGAAATATTAAAAGGAACAATTTCAGATAAAATTGAGAAGATCTTTAAGAACTGATACAGAGCAAAGTGAGCATAACTAGGAAAATAATTTACATGATGATAATGACATTATAGGAAAAAAATAATTTTGAAATGTTTTAGAGCTCTGAATAACAAAATGATCAGCTATGAGTCCAAAAGAATGAAAATATAGCCTGTCATTCACTTGAGAAAGAGGTAATAAGCTTAAAATGAAGAAAGAAAAATTACTGTCACTGTGAGAAGTTGTTTCACTCAACTACATAGTTGAAAGATTTGTTTGAGAGGATTTATTTTTTAATTTAAATTAAATTAATAATGGGGAAGGCCAGTAATAGGGACAGGTTAATTAAAAAAAATTTCTTGACAAAAATTTTTAATTAAAAGAGAATGGGGGACCAAAATACTAGAATCCAATAGTCAAAATCCAAAATGCAAAAGTTAATCTATATTAGATGGTTAAATGGAATTGTTTAGATGAAGTTGGGGAACTAGTCACAGACCCCCAATAATGAGGAGAACATAGCTGGAGGATGCTTAGATGAATGGCAGTAGAAGAAAAACTTTCACATCCTCCTCAGGGTGTCCTGAAGCCCATCTGGCTTAAGAAAAAAAGCCAGCATATACATGCTATATTGGTCTAAACCAAATTTATCCCTGGACTACTTTCCAATTTTTTGAGGTTTTCTTTGGTTTGTTTTTATCTTTTTTTTTTGTATTAAAGGATAAAGCTTCATTCCAATTGATGGAGTCCCTGAGTCCATCAAATACTATGTTACTGTTTGATTGCTTTGGGATCTTTTGTATCAAAATCCATTCTATTGGTCAATTTTTCCAATTTTTAGCTAGTAACCTTAGTTTTGATAATTGTTACTTTTTAATTTATTTGAGAACTGATAAAAAACTAGACATACTTACAGAGTCTTTTGAAAGTAGTACAATCTGTTTATAAAGAGTTTCATGCTTATTAAGCATTTCCTGTTATGTCTAATCACTGTTTGCAGAAAGGATAGAGTCCCCTTAATTTGAACATTCTCTCACATTCCTCTGTCTGAATTTGCTGTACTGTATAGACAGGCGCATTATGAAGAAGTCTTCTAGAAGAGAGCATGAATCTGATGATCTGTGAAATCATAAACTCCTTTAGGGCAGAGGCTATATTTTTGCCTCTTTTTCTATCCTCAGTACTTAGCATAATGCCTTGCATATAGTAGATATTTAACAAATGTTTATTGATTGATCCTATTTTAAAAATTCTTTCAAGTCAGTTCCAGAAATATATGTTCCTATACATAATCTCCAGTTTATTAGAGAACAAGAAAAAATCTGCTCCTCTTTGTTATTTTTTCAGTTGCTCCTCTATCTTCCATTTCTAATTTTGATGGGGGAAAACTTTAGAAATAAGTGATAGAATAAAACAAACCAAAAACTAAAATAAAAAAAAATTATATAGTTATCTTCAAGTTACTTAATAACTTATTAACTTAATAAAATAGCTTTATTTATTTTTAGCAGTCTGAAAGACAGTTGACCACAATATAGTAATGTGTCCCATTGATGGAGAGAACACTAAGTTTTCTGTCTTATTTGTTTTGTGACCTTGTATACAAATCACTTATTTTCTGAGAGGTTCAGTTTTGATATCTGTACCTATCTAGTGCTCAGAGATACTTTATATATATCAAGTGCAGACAAGCATGTAATTTTTTTTAAAAAAGTAACTCTTATTTATGTTCTAGCTCTGCTGTTTATATGCTCAATACTAACCCAGAAAATAAGGATGGCAAATAAAGATTAGGGACAGAAAATATAAGAGAATTCCAAGAAAAACAGATTGGCAAAACTCTCTGGGAAATTCCCTTTTCTCCAGAAATAAGAGCTGGGGTAGAGACAGGCAATCATTTAAGGGAGAAGAACAATTTGGAAAGGTATTATTTTATGATATAATTATATTAAAATGACATATTATGATTATTATACAAATATATCATATAATATAGCTCTTCAAAAGATCATATAATGTTAATATTACCTACCTAAATACATTACATTTTTATATTACATATATGTGTATATATATATATATACACACATGTATAAACAATAATGTTATTTTATTAGTTTAAGGAGCTACTTGGGATGAACTTCACTTACTACTGGAGAGCTACACAATCTTTGCAATTTAGAGAGTTGTCTGGGACATTGAGAGGTAAAATGTCTTGTCCAAGGTCACAAATTGGAGTATGTATTTGAGGTGGGACTTCCTGATTCCTAGGTCATTTCTCTATCCACTGAATCAGAATTCTCATTTTTCTGATATATAAGTTAATATAATACAATTATCCTTGTGACCCCATGAGCTATAGTACACTAGTACTGTCCATGGGATTTTCTTGGCAAAGATAGTGGAACAGTTTGCCATTTTCTTCTCCAGTAGATTTAAGGCAAACAGGGTTAAGTGATTTGCCAATAGTTTCACAGTAAGTGTTGGATTTGAGCTCAGGTCTTCTAAGCCACCTAAACTTAGCAAACATTTAATAAATGTTTATTATTTATTAGTATTTTTATTTTTTCATTGGTACTGGGAAACCTATCAAAATTAGAGAGGCAACTATAAGTCTGGTGGTAAACTACATGTCTCTCAGTTGAGAACCCCTCCTCTATTACTTTCTATTCTTTCATAGCTATTATTTATTCCCTTTTATATAAAGAAATCCTTTGTGTTATATACTCCTTGGTGACTGCTAATCCCAGTTGTGTGATTGCTGTTGTACAGGTAGGGGCTTCAATGTCCTATTTAAATTTGAATTGAGAGCAAGAAACACATCCATTTCAAGTAGTGATTTTTCTGGAGGAAATCACCAACACTTTGGAGATAATTTGTGATAGTACTTTAAAGCCAACTCAAATTGATAAGTAGGAGAGGTTTTTTTAGCAGAGAGAAATTAATAACCTAAAATAAAGTCCCTAGAGCAGGAGAGAGAAACTTGTAAGCCAATTACCTGAGGAAGGAAAATCATTACCATGTGCATTGCTTGAGACTCCTTTTGGATATTTTGCTGATTTATCTATCTATCTATCTATATCTGATTTCCTCCTCTCTGTCCCCCACACTCAGTATGGTTTCTTAACTCCTGTTATTCTTTACTGATGTAGACCTTGCTTCCTGTCACAATGGTTTCCAGTCTCCTATCATTATAATAGTTATTGATTTATGAGGGGACAACTACCATCATGGATCTATATCTTCTAAATGTGTGGGCAAAGATTTAGAGAGGATGTCCTTTACCCACTCACATTATTAGTTCTAACTTATATGTGGTGTATTAATATGTGTATACATATACATATAAACATATATATCAATAGATATGCATACATATATCTGTATATATTATATCATATCCTTATGAAGCTCATTCCTCACCTAACCCTGAGATAGGTACTTTATGTTTTGTTATTCCTAATTTATAGATAAACTAAGGATCAGAAAGACTGACTTGTCTATGGTCACTAACTAATAATTGAAGTCAGAAGTTAAGTCCTGGCCCTAGGAAATAAAATTGAGAACTGAAAAGATCATATAATCTAACCCCTTCATTTTCAGATAAGGAAACTGAGTCAAACAGAAATTACACGACTCACATAGGATCATATAGCTAGTACATTTTTGAGACCTGGATTTGAAATAGGTGGTACAGTGAATAGAATATGGATCTGGAGTCAGGAAAATCTGACACAACTATGTGATTCTGGGCAAGTGACAATTTTCTTCAGTTCCTCATCAGTAAAATAAGGTCACACCATAGAAAGAAATGCCAAACTTCTCCAATATTTTTGCCAAAAAATATCATGGACAAAGCCCATGAGGTCACATAAAGTTGGACATAACTGAATGATTGAACAACAACTTCCTGACTCCAGATCTAGCATTCTTCCCATTATGTCAGATGCAACAAATATTTACTCAATGTCTCCAAAACTATCTTAATATGTGCGGCCTAGAAATCCTAGGGAGGATCCTGAGGAGCTCCTATAATCTTCTTTTCTTAGTAAATTAGTATAATGAATTTGTCAGATTAACAGATTGTAACCTTGGAAAACTGGGAGAGTCTGACCCTGAAGGGATGAGGTGAGAAGGAGGAAGATCCTAGTCAACTGCAAGACTTTATTGACAGATGGGGAAAAAAAAGTGGGATAATCCAGTGAGGGTTCTATGTTTTGTATATGTAAGGAATGGAAAAAAAAAGGCAAGTCCATATGTGTTTATTAGCACTCAATCTGACTGATACCCTTTATCTTCACTCCATTTGTCTCAACAATAAACATGTTAGGCATTAAAGGGAACTTTTTAATGTATCCAGGTATATATTTATATATATACTAAGAAGCACAGCCATACACACACACACACACTAAAAAGAAACACTTAAAATACTCTCCTAGGATGTAAATATATTTGGGCCATAGATAGATTAGGGACAAGTCCTTTATTACCACATCTAACAGAAACTACTTATAAAAGTCATGTAAGTGAAATATATAGGTATAATAATTATAGTAGACCAGGCAGGAAACTACTAGAGCCTAATCAGGGGTTCTTAATTTAGGGTTCTTTAAATTAAAAAAAAAGCATATATGTCTAATATATATATATATATATATCACAGACTGAACTATTTAAATATAATTGGTTTCTTCTATAATTATATACATTTTACTTTATGTACTTAGAACTATCACTCTTTTTTTTTTTTTAATAGCCTTTTATTTACAAGTTATATGTATGGGTAACTTTACAGCGTTAACAATTGCCAAACCTCTTGTTCCAATTTTTCACCTCTTACCCCCCAACCCCTGCCCCAGATGGCAGGATGACCAGTAGATGTTAAATATATTAAAATATAAATTAGATACACAATAAGTATACATGACCAAACCGTTATTTTGCTGTACAAAAAAGAATCAGACTCTGAAATATTGTACAATTAGCTTGTGAAGGAAATCAAAAATGCAGGTGGGCAAAAACATAGGGAGTGGGAATTCAATGTAATGGTTTTTAGTCATCATCCAGAGTTCTTTCTCTGGACATAGCTGGTTCAGTTCATTACTGCTCCATTGGAAATGATTTGGTTGATCTCACTGCTGAGGATGGCCAAGTCCATCAGAACTGGTCATCATATAGTATTGTTGTTGAAGTATATAATGATCTCCTGGTCCTTCTCATTTCACTCAGCATCAGTTCGTGTAAGTCTCTCCAGGCCTTTCTGAAATCATCCTATTGGTCATTTCTTACACACCAATAATATTCCATAATATTCATATACCACAATTTATTCAGTCATTCTCCAACTGATGGGCATCCACTCAGTTTCCAGTTTCTAACCACGTAGAGGGCTGCCACAAACATTCGTGCACATACAGGTCCCTTTCGCTTCTTTATGATCTCTTTGGGATATAAGCCCAGTAGTAACACTGCTGGATCAAAGGGTATGCACAGTTTGATAACTTTTTGGGCATAATTCCAGGTTGCTCTCCAGAATGGCTGGATGTGTTCACAATTCCACCAACAATGCATCAGTGTCCCAGTTTTCCCGCATCTCCTCCAACAATCATCATTAGTTTTTCCTGTCATCTTAGCCAATCTGACAGGTGTGTAGTGGTATCTTAGAGTTGTCTTAATTTGCATTTCTCTGATTAATAATGACTTGGAGCATCTTTTCATATGACTAGAAATAGTTTTAATTTCTTCATCTGAGAATTGTCTGTTCATATCCTTTGACCATTTTTCAATTGGAGAATGGCTTGATTTTTTATAAATTAGAGTTAATTCTCTATATATTTTGGAAATGAGGCCTTTATCAGAACCTTTGACTGTAAAAATATTTTCCCAGTTTATTGCTTCCCTTCTAATCTTGTCTGCATTAGTTTTGTTTGTACAAAAACTTTTCAGTTTGGTATAGTCAAAATTTTCTATTTTATGATCAGTAATGATCTCTAGTTCTTCTTTGGTCATAAATTCCTTCCCCTTCCACAGGTCTGAGAGGTAAACTATCCTGTGTTCCCCTAATTTATTAATAATTTCATTCTTTAATGCCTAGGTCATGAACCCATTTTGACCTTATCTTGGTGTACGGTGTTAAGTGTGGATCAATGCCTAGTTTTTGCCATATTAGTTTCCAATTTTCCCAGCAATTTTTGTCAAACAGTAAAGAACTATCACTCTTTGAAGGAGTCCATAATCTTCAGCAGACTGCCAAAGGGGTCCATGACACAAAATAGATTAAGAACTCCAGGCCTTAGATAAAGAAAATAGCTATAAGGAAATTGCAATGGAATAAAAAAATGTCAGAACTTAATGACATCAAATTTATGGAGTCATAGACAAACAAGACACAATGATAATTTGAATTTTTCTTGCTTGGAGTTTGAATGACTTGGTATTGCTGTGTTTGATGGAAAATTGTGGTCACAGATGAGAGGACGATAAGTGACCTTGTATTGATCAGGATAGATATGACAATATTATATTTAATTTAAAATTTCTTGTGAACTAAATGTAGAAACAATTTATGAGTCACCTATATTCAGACAATCACTGAAATTTTCAGACTGACAACTATTTTTGTCATGCTGTTCCCTTTCCATGACATTTTTATCTTTTTCTTCCTGGGTGTTTCTTTGTTTGTTTTGGAGGCAATCAGGGTGAAATGACTTGCCCAGGATTACATAGTTAATAAGTGTCCGAGGTTGGATTTGAAAGCAGGATTCTGACTCCAGGAGCCATACTCTAAACATTGTGCCTCCATGTGTTTTCATAAGCTGTCCTCTGTACATGGAAAGATCTCCTTCTTCATCTGCCTCTTAGAATCCTTAGTTCCTTTTAAAGGTCAGATCAAGTTTCCCTCCCACACAGGTCTTCTCTGATGCCTTCAGTTGTTTATATTCCTTTCTCCCTAAAAATCTTGTATTTGCTTTATATGTGTTTCATAAACAGGCACCTGCTTTTACATGTTCTTTCTCCTTCATTAGCAAGGAACAAAAAGAAAGGGTAGTGCTCTTAGATTTTTACAGTCAACAGGAAGAACTTTTATTAGAATTATAAAAGTTTTAGCCTTAAATAGAATGTAGGCCTCAGGAAGGCAGGAAATATGTCACTATTTTATCTTTGTATTCCCAGAACCTTGCACAGTACTTTTTTACAAAGTGCCTATTAAATTGTTTGTTTAATTAATTTGACTATGATGCCTAAAACCAGGTCTAATTCCAAGCAAACTTGTAATGTGGGTGAAAGTTGGTATTGATATTTTCCCTATTTTGATATCAGCCTTCTACCTCGCAAACCCTTTTACCTGCCCTCTCCCAATATTTGTCTTTGAGATTGAGACAAAATAAATACCTTGTTCCCCCTCCTACTGCCTCTCTTTCTCACTTGACTTCCTTTTTGCCAGAGCATTAGCTGCTAATGCCTTAAATATTTATGCCTTTCTCATTTTGTCAAAATTTAAAGCTCTTCATACAGCCTAGCTCCTTCCTATATTTATAGTCTTCTCAATTCTATTTCTCTCCACTCATTCTTCCATCTAAAGATACTGTCTACCTGCTACTACAGCAAAATTTCTGTGTCTTTGCATTGGCCAAACTCCCCACCTAGAATTCTCTATCTCCTCATTTCAACCTCCTAATATCCTAGTTTTCTTCAAGTCTCATCTCTAATGTGGCCTGCTGCAGGAGACCTTTTCTTTTCCCCTATTTAAGTTATCTTACTTCCACTCTGGATCTTTTATGTAACTATTAATATGTTTTCACCCATATTAGAATATAAGCTCCTTGAGATCAGGGACTGTTTTTGTGGTTTTGTCTTTTGTTATATATAACTGGCAAATAGAAAAAATTTCAAAATTATTTGTTGATTGACTAATAACTGAAAATTTATCAGGGCTGTTGGCGAAACTTCAGGCACTCTGGAAATAATGTTTAGGAAAAGAATGTTGGGGAGGAAGATGAAGACAATCATTGCAGGGAGTTTCCTAATCCTCATAAGGCAAAATTCATAAGATATTCATTAACTTTTACCTATTATTATGGCCATAATAATAATAATAATAATCTGTAAATATTCACAGAAACACAATGTATTAACTTAGAAGCAAAAAGGTTGTGCCAAAAGGTCCTAAGCACTTAAAGAGCAATTTGTTATTAATTCAATAATTATTGAACAAGCTGCCTTAAAACTCCATGCTATTTGTGTAACCCTTGTTGATTTATCACAAAGGTTCTGGTGAGTAAGAATCTGTACTTGTGACTTATCTGTGGATTGCAAAAAGTATTTAAAAAAAAAAACCAAAATAATGAAATACTAGAGTACTTGACGTCAAGAGCACCCACTTTCCTCCTTCTTAAAAATAACTGAATTTGTCTTCCAAATTAAAGAGGGAGTCATTTCAAAACACTTTATTAATCACTTGCTTGTACATAGATGGCATTGAGCTATAAAGTGCCACAAAAAACAAAACAAAACAAAACATTAAATAGTATCTTAATGCTATGTAATCTTTCTTTGTTTTCAGATGTCAATTGGATTTACTAAGCATAAAATTATTCATATATACCAAGAAAGAATAAAGATTGAAGATGTTGAGCTAGAATCTGAAAGTCAAATTGAATCATTAGACTAGGATGATATTAATATCTTTGACTTCTCCAGGCAAGACATTATAATACCTATCATTATAATAATAAGAAAAAAGTTATGGCTATGTGTGTCAAGAGACTTACTGGCATTCTGAAAGCAAAGTTCAATGAAAAGAACACGTTTGAATAAATTAATACCTGTGCAATGTCAGTCTTAACATAAACAATTATTGTTTAGTCCTTTCGGTCATGTGCATCTCTCCATGACCCCATTTGGGGTTTTCTTGCCAAAGATATCGAAATGGTGTGCTATTCCCTTCTGCAGCTCATTTTACAGATGAGGAAATCAAATAGGGTTAGGTGACCACAGAAGGACAGTAATAGATTAAAGAAGAATTCTAAGAAAAAACACATTCATTATTAATAAAACATGGGACTTATCACCATAAGGCAGCAATGGAGAAAATAATGGTTCATTACCTAAAATAAGGAAGAGGACTGAAAGATGTTTTTAGCTCAAACAATAAAGAGGTTAAAAACTATAGAAATACTTTTGGTACATATGGATGTTGTTTTACCAGCAACAGTAAGAAATGACCAAAGGTACACTACTGGGTTATAAGCCTTTTCTGTTAAATTTAATAGAAAGTGTTTTACTTCTGGATAGAACCTAAGAAGCAGCTTTGATCCAAGAATTGAATTAAAAGGTCTTAGCCCAAAAATGGTCAACAAAGAAGCATCAAATAAATAGCTGAGCTATGAGTATAATTTTTTAGAAACAGAAGTTTATGATAATTTAATATCAGGTTATCACCACCAGCAATTATATAAAAGTTACATATTAAGTCCAGACTTATTGATCAAGAAGATATGGAAAGAATTGGTATAAATTGTACTACAAATTACTGCAGGCTACAAAAGCTCCTAGAAATACCACTTGGTGGCTAGAATTATGTACTTCATAAATGTGTTATCTTTAATAATTGGACAGTCTGTAAATCCCTGTAACTACAAACACAGTCCTTAAGCTAACCTTTGGAATTCAACAGATAAGCTGTATTGGAATTAGAACATTTGATAGGCAAAAGAATTGCCTAATATTACTTGAACATAATATCAATTCATAAAAATTTAAAGTACTTTAAAGATACATGTTACCATATCAAATACTCAAAATCTGTAAGTTTTATTGAATGAAAAGCTTTCAAAATACATAGACCTAGTGGAAACAATCACAACCATGTGGGGAAAAGTATGAATCATATCTATCATCCCATATTTCGCATGAGTTGTCTGAAGATACTTTTCAGTGTTCCTGTAATACATGAGTTTATATTTTGATTTACTTAATTATCAAAAAAAATCAATAAAAGAAGAATGGTGGGATAGTGATTTGTTCAAGTATCATTTCTATTGGAATTCCATTGAATATAAGATGTGAATAAGAGCAGTGGTCATAGTTGATATTTATATAGTGCTTTATAGTTTAAGTGTCTTACAAAATATTATCTTATTTGATTTTCATGACAATTCTTAAACAAAATGATAAAAGAATAAAGAATTAGTAATACTATAGTGAAACTAAAAAATAAAACTCATATCCTTTGCTCATGAACCCATTTGGTCTATAGACCTGAAACTGTAATTCATCATTTCATTGATCAGAGTTCTTAAGTCCTTTATAGTAGTTTTTCTTTATAATATTGTTATTATATAAATTGATTTCTTGATTCTGTTCAATTCACTCTGTATCAGTTCATATAAGTCTTTTTAGATTTCTCTAAATGCATCCTTTATATAATTTTATAAAAGAATATATTACTTTCATGTTCATAGATATAATACCATTACATTCATAAATCATTATTTATTTAAATATTCCTTAATTAATTTCTAGGTCTTTACCACTATAAAAAGAAAAGCTGACATATATATGTGAATACATACATATATATATATATATTATATATATTTTTTACATATGAGACCTTTTCCTCCTTCTTTAATCTCTTTGGGTATGGATCTAGCAGCTGTTTTGTCAGGTTAAAGGGTAGAAATAAAAATGAATTGATTTGGGAGGGTTGCAAAGTCAGGCAAATTGGTCCAATTTTGGTTATGTCACTTCATGTGTGACCATAACTAAGTCACTTCCTTTGTCTTGATTTTTAAATTTGTAAATATGCACATTTGGTACAAGGTATATATGGCAGGAAAAAAATAGGATGACTTGTATGAAGATAATATTGAAGTCCCTGAATGGAATAAGACAATAGGGCATTATTGAAGTCTTTTTTCCTTTCCTCTTTGGGAATCTCAGTAAACCCTGGAGAAGGGGACATGTCAGGAATAACCAGCTTAGATCTGCCAGATAAGACTTTGAGATCTATTGTTAAATTCCCAATCTACTGGTTTAAGGCCTTTGCAGCTAGTAGCTAATTTAAAACATAGCTCTTCCTATTTCATTGGGATGTTGGGAGGGTGAATTAGATGAGGTCAGGAATGTGCTTTGGGGCCCACTCAGAGAGTGATGCTCTCTAAGTATACGATGGCCATGTAATTATCTGAGAAGCACTATCATTACATGTCTGAGGCAGGTTTCTTTGGTTTCTTGGGCCCAGTTGAAAAATCTTCATGTACTTCACAAAAAAGGAAGTTTTAAATAAATGAAGGTGGTGATTATGACTTTGAATCATCAGGACATAAACTAGGACTCATACACTGGATAATGATGTGTTCCAAAGATGAAAAAAAATCTCATTATTAATTTGAATCATTGTTCTCATAAACAAATTTACACTCATGTCAGTTTGCACAAGTGAAGAGTGAGAATTAAAGAACTACACCTCAGCAGCAACCATATTCAAATTAATCAAGTTAAAAATCCTATATTATATATTGCTTTTGGTATTATAAATATTTATTCACACTATGCTTCTCTTTGATGCCAAATATGAGCCTTAGAAATAATTTCAAAGTTATTAGAACCATAAATATTGTATTTGACTCCAGAAATTTGATCCTACTTCTTTACTAAAGCCTGTCTCACCTACTTATTTTTCCCCCTTTACTTAGCTTTCTATATCACAGTTTGCATAAATATAAAGATGGAAACATATAGACACCAGTTGGAATTCAGCTACATATTAAACACAAGCAAGCAGGGGAATTCAATAAAAACAATTGTGGCCTAAATAGTGCCAAATGACCAACCCAAGTATCTTATAAAAAAGTGAAATTACCATATGTACCACATGTATTAGCATAGTGTATATATAGCCTAAGAGTTCCATCATTAAAAAGTGACAAAAACAAACGTACAAATAAAGAGGGAATAGATCAAAAAAAATACATTTGATTTCTTTTAGTCCTCCTGTTTGACTTCCATTAGGACCACCATTTGGGGACTCTAAATACTTCATGTCTAATAAATATGGGACAGGAATTGGACTTGGGATTCCATTTCAATAGGAAATTCCTACAAATGGAAAATATGCTGTACCAACATAGACTAGAACTTTCTCCTCAATTTATTATCTTAGAGTGACCTATAATAGATGTGTCAAACACTCAGTCTATAGACCAGGTGGGGCCCACAACACACCAGAGGGTGGACGGAAGCAGCAGAAAATGTAATTAGAAAATATTATTAAAAATAAATTAAAATATAATAAAACATAGATAATATATTTTAAAGTCATTATATGGCCCATAGGGATTTTTATGTATAGTTTAGTGGCCTTTCCATTTCTGTTTGAGTTTGACATCACTGAAAAATAGTGATTTGCCTAGAGTAAAATGGCTAGTACATGTCAGAGGAAGGACTTAATGCCTGGCCTTCAGGGCTCTGAGATCAGCTCTCTAACTATATAACACATTGCTTCAGAGCCTACTACCCTCTGAATTTATTAGCCAGCAGAGGAAAGGAAAGGAATGAATAAACAAATAAATAACTGCATTTTTTTTATTAGTTTTTGGAAGGCATATCATATTACAAAAGTAGAAGATTTGAGCATTAAAAATTAGATAGAATCAGAACATGAAGAAAATATAATGTGGGGCTCCTGGATGGCTTTCTAATATGTGGCTTTTAAAACCTCCAGTTATTATATCTAAAAACAAAACTGCATCTTTTAAAGAGTACAATTTTAGGGGGGAAATACACCATTTTCACCTCATGTGAAATCTTCCAAGTCTCCAATTACTTATGTGGTTTCACTTATCCCAAAGAATGTTTAAAGAAATAGCTTTGTGCAGCAGCTTTCCACAGTTTGATGCTTGTTAGTGGTTTCTTTTCCAACTTGTAATTGGCAGTAATTCTTTATTTCAATACACCTTCTTCCGAAGCTTGAAATATCCTATGCCAGTTTTTTTGAGTGACAAATTATTCTTTGTGGGGGACCAAATGCTGTATGGTGAAGATTTTATGTAATTCTAACACCCCATTACAGTGACTAGCAGAAATAACTGCTACAAATATGGCTTTGATCATTGTTAATCCAGTTCCTTAACTTTGAAGAGGAACTCCTGGTGTGAAAATTTCTTCCAGCTGAAGATCAACAGCTTTTGAAAAACATATGATCTTAAAAAATTTACGGGGATGCTGAGGTTCAAGTGATTTATCTATTGGTTATACATTTAATTTGTTTCAAAAGTAGAACTTGACTCTTTCCTCCAAGGTCAGCCTCTAAAATTTGTCTTCTTTGACCTGCTTCTTCTGGCCACTATTATTAACAAAAATTTTCAATTTTTCCTCAATAGCAAGAAAAACATGAGTTGATTTATTATATGTATACTTTTATTTGTCTTTTCTCTTCCTTGACCTTAGGATCACTTGATCTTGGATCACTTAATAAATGTTTATAGACATTTCAGTGACCTACTTAGGGCCTGCCTTAACTCTTCAAGGAACTTTATCCTGGCAACTTGCCTGGAATTTAAGACACACCTTACTGATAGAGGTGGTTAACTAGCATTTATTGAATGTCTGCTTCTGCTGGAGAGGAGGAGGGAAAAGGAGATAAGAATTTAAAAGGCAGAGACATGGTCCCTATATTGAAGAAGCTGATAATCTGTTTGGGAAAATAAATGTATATGATGCAATATGAGATTAATTACAAAGCAGCATATCAATAATAAACACATACCGATGGGACAAATTGCATGTGTAAACACTAAGATTCACAATGAAGAGACAGATGAGGATGGAGGGAAAGGGGAGGGGAGGGGAAATAGAGAAAGGAAGAGGCAGAAGGGAGATACTAAGAAAGAAAGGAAGGAAAGAGAGAATAAAAGAAGAAAAGAAGGAAGGAAGGAAGAAGGGAAAGAAGGAAGGGAGGGAGGAAGCAATTTCTGTTCATTTACCTTATGCCAAACATTGTGTTAGGCATTGGGGATTAAGTACAAAAGTACAATGAGTAGGATAGAATAGTGTAGACTGGGGAAAATGAGTCATCAATTACAATGAAAATTTTTGGAGAAGCTGAGTTTTGATATAGTTCTTTGAAGGGGGACCTTTGGTTGCTTTATAAATATTAACTAGAGACACATGGAAACAAAAGTTTTTAGTCACTATTTGATATTTTGAGCACTTATTATGCATCAGGTACCATGCTAAACACTAGGGCAGCTATGGGTTGCCTTCTTTCCTTATTGGTCAGAAATTTCCTCCTATCTGGGTGATATATAGAAGGTAAGTCATGTTCCCTCTGTGGGTCTCAATATCTTTAAATGTAAAATGAAGAGATTGAACCAGATGGTCTTTAAAGTCTTCTCCAGCTTTAAGTATTATGAAATGAGTTCATTAATCAACACTTTTGGTATTATTGTTAAAAAAAAAAAAAAAAAGTTAATAATCTACCTACCAGGTCATTAACACTCTAAACCATCCTATCACTTAAAATTGTTTTATTGCCAAAACTCTGGACTCTAAAATTTTCCTCTCTGACTTCAGTCTCCACTCCTTCCACCTTTCCCAATCCTTTATTTTCCCACATCTTTTCTTCATTCTTTTCATGACCTGATTCCTTAATTCCTCTCTGTTCTTCCAATCCATAACCTTTCTGGTTTTACTTTTCTCTCTACTCAGTCTTGATGATAGGTACTTTCAGAAGACCATCTAGGTCATATCTATTTTTGTATCCCCAGGACCTTATTGCCTAATGAATACTGAACTAAATTGATATGAGTACTATTTGACTCAGTGGTCCATTCTTATATAGGAATAGGGTTAGGAGACTTTAAAGTTTGGGAGGATAACTTCAAATATTGACATCGGTTCAGTCCTTAAGATTTAGAAGACTTTTCTTGAAGTGTCTTATCTGTTTCTGTTTATTTGGTGTGTGGTATAGGGTGGGAAGGGCTGACTTTGACAGAGTTGGATTGTGTAATATCCCTAATTAGCTGTATGTTCTTGTTAGATCAGAGGAGCAAAAGACACTTTGTGAAGTGCCTCTCACATCTATTTCCAATGCCATGACCTACTTGGGACTCCACAAATCCTTGTCCTTCCTGGATTAGTTAAGTAATTCCTCTGTAGGTACAGAGAGACTCCTGTACCACACTAAGTTAAAGTTAAGAAAAATGTTAGTGATAATTTTTATATCTTTTGGATTATCTTCATTTATTCTATGTTATTTTACATGTACACTAGTTATCTACATGTCCTCTCCATTAGAAAGTACTTTTGTACTTTCTCTCCCCTTTTTATCCCTAGTGGTGTCTAGCCCTTTGTAATTACATTTGTGACTTTCAAGGCAAAGATACTGAAATGGTCTGCTATTTCTATCTTCAGCTCATTTTACAAATGAGGAAACTGAGGCAAATAGATTTAGGTGACTTTCCCAGCAGGGTCACTCAGCTAGTAAGTGTCTGAGACTAAATTTGAACTCAGGAAGATGAATCTTCCTAACTTCAGACTCTACATTTTATCCACTGCCCGCATAGTTGCCCCAGAACTTAGCATAATACCTGGTACATAATAAGGGCTTAATAAGTACTTGCAAACTGACCGATTGACCAACTGTCCTCTAGCACCTTTTTATATCTCTTTTATTGCTATGGCATGCTTAAGTGTTGATATGGGGACAAGAAATGCAGTGTTTAGCCCTAGGCAAGTTAATCATTTGTTAAAGCTTTTCTACTCTTTTAGCAGTCAATCTGCCATTTCATTTCTGAAAATAAGCACTGACATTTTAGAGGGGCATGAGCACTGATAAAATCTCCATTGACCTATGAAAAATCCCTATGGTGGAATCGTAAGTCAGCAGCAAAGAACAGCTTGATGCCGGAGTACAGATCATGGGAAGCAGCAGCCCAACTCCAGTGGCTACAGACATCATTCAATTAGCTGGAGCTCCCCGGGTGGAGACGAAGTGGAAGTGGTGAGTGTCTCTTTCCTGCTGTCTGGACTCATTCTGACCCAATTTGGGATTGCTCAGTTATTGCTTAAATATATGAGATGATGCTTTCTGCAATGAAAATCCCTATCTGGAAATGATCTGCATTCTTCTCTTTGTGTACAGTGCATGGAGGCAAGAGCACTCAAAGGGAGCCATCCCAGGCTGGGACTTGGCTACAAGCTCAGATTCATGATAGTGGCTTCCCAACTATGATTGCGTATTTCTATTTAGCATTTGACTATAGATAGGGAGATAGATGAGTTCTCTCCCGTACTCATGACTAGATAAATGCAGATTATAATCAGATTTAGGCTATACCTCTCTCCCACTGCCTTTTAAATTCTAAAATTTAATACCTGCCTAAGGTATTAGGCAGGCAGTCATTAGCTCTAGGTTGTTCTTAATTTCTTTGCTCATCAAAAGAGACAAATCTACACCTTTCTCTCTGGGTTTGAGTCTTGATTTTGCAATTTGGTTGGGTTGCAAGAGTGCAATCCCACGTGCCTATGGGCATTGCTTCTTTGTTATTTATGCCTTTTGACATTCTGTGCAGTAGGTATGGGCTTTCTAAATTCCTGTTATTAAAACAAAAAGCAAATCTCTTCTTCCTTGAAGACTAGTACATCAAAACATCAGCTCTTTCATTCTCTATTTATGATCTTTATCTGCTTTGTTTTATACCTCCTTTTGTTTTTCTTTGTTGTAACCTCATACAGCCTATATTGAATGAGAATAAACAATGTGATCTTGAGAAGGCAGTCAATGGGTAGAGACTCTAGAGATTCTTATTTATAGTTCAGTAGCCTCCATTTCCATTTGAGTTTGAGAATATCAACCATCCCTGAAGTCCCCCATTTACAAATGAAGAAAATGACAGAAAAATTACGACTCTCCAAAGATCAAATAGCTAGCAACATTAATATGAGGACTAGAACCCAGAACTTGAAATTGATTGATTCCCAGTCCATTCATTCAAAGTTCAATATGTTGTACAATGCTTCTCCATTACAACATAATTTGGTAGCCTAGAATGTTTTCTTTCTTTACCTCTATCTTACTTATAGAGATTATTTTTTTACTTATACTTTACTTATAGAGATTTTTTTTTAATGTCACAAAGGAAGGTTTAATCTGGGATGAGAAATATTTTTTTAAAAGTATATTAAAAAAATTTACCGAGTAGTCACTATATATTAGTCAAGCCCTGTCCCCAGGAAAATATGTTCTTTCTAGGGAGATATCTTTTGTTTATCTATAAAACAGAATTTTGCTACCTTTCAGTTATGTTCATTATTATTACAGGACATCACCACACAGATGCCCAATATTGGTGCATGAACTTATCTGAGGCAAAGGTAGTGGCTCAGCCACATATATTGTATGGCATCTTGCTATGTACAATGGCAGCTCTGGACATGAAATGACTTTTTTTTTAATAGCTTTTTATTGACAAAACATATGCATGGGTAATTTTTCAACACTGACCCTTGCAAACATTTCTGCTCCAACTTTTCCCCTCCTTCCCTCCATCCCCTCCCCTAGATGGCAGGCAGTCCCATATATGTTAAACATGTTAAAGTATATATTAAATACATTATATGTGTACTTATTTATATAGTTATCTTGTTGCACAAGCAAGATTGGATTTAGAAAGGTAAAAATAACCTGGGAAGAAACAAAAATGCAAGCAAACAATAACAGAAAGAGTGCAAATGCTATGTTGTGGTCCACACTCATTTCCCAGTGTTCTTTCGCTGGGTGTAGCTGGTTCTGTTCATTACTGATCAATTGGAATTAATTTGGTTCATCTCATTGTTGAAGAGGGCCACTTCCATCAGAAATGATCATCATATAGTATTGTTGTCGAAGTATATAATGATCTCCTGGTTCTGCTCATTTCACTCTGCATCAGTTCATGTAAGTCTCTATAGGTTTCTCTACATTCATCCTGCTGATCAATTAAATGCTTTAGGAAGTAATATTAACTGGCAGGTATAGATACTGCTGAAAGCTGTGAAAACTTCTTTGATCATATGTGGCATGTCTGCTTTAAATGGAGAATTCAAGAAGGGTATGGAAGAAAATGTCTTCTTTTCTTTGGTTCTTGAGGATCCACCATTATATCCTTTAGCTGGTGAAGAAAGTTGGTTAAAATAATAATGATAATAACAATAATAATATGCCTTTCTAATCATTTGTGTGTTGCCCAATTGATGGCACCCCCTTTATTTCCCAGTCTTTTCCAATACTGGAGATTTTCCTTTGGAGTTATCTCTCATTTACACTTTATACATACACACATACATACACATATGTATGTTATGTATACATAGTTTGCATGATAAATTCTCTTTAGAATGTGAATTCCTTAAGTATTGTGGTTGTCTTGATTGAGAGCTCAAAGTATAAGAGCCCTTTGATCTCAGGGGGGAGATGAATGAGGAGCGAGATTCAGAGTGTGAAAAGAGCTCCACTTTATTGTGCCATACAGCCTTGTTGATAGACATTTTTGCAAGCATAATCAGCGTGTGAACAGTAGGCAATCCCCAGTCACCATTCAGAGAAGCAATGGGAGGAGCCAATCCAACCATCTAGGAATCCACTCACAGTAATCCCTGATTTCAAGCAATTACATTGTGACCCTCAGACTGAAACCTTTCCCATGGTCACAAATCATTGTTCTTTGCTCAACAAGGGAATTTCTGCAACATGGCAGAAAACTTATTGTGCACTAAAAGTCAAGGCGGTCTCTGTACTCCCTCTTGGCAGGGTCCCATACCCTAGCACTTAAGGGTGTTTTTGTTGTTGTTGTTGTTGTTTTAATTTTTTTGTATCCTTAGCTTTTAGCACAGCATAGGGCATATAATAAGCACTTAATAAATTGCTTGCTCTGAGATACCACTTCATACCTCTCAAATTGGCTAAGATGACAAGAAAAAATAATGATAAATGTTGGAGGAGGCTGTGGGAAAACTGGGACACTAATACATTGTTGGTGGAGTTGTAAAATGATCCAATCATTCTGGAGAGCAATTTGAAACTATGCCCAAAGTTCTATCAAACTATGCGTACCCTTTCATCCAGCAGTGTCTCTACTGGGCTTGTATCTCAAAGAGATCATGAAAGAGTGAAAAGGGCTCACATGTGCAAAAATGTTTGTTACAGCCCTTTTTGTAATGGCAAGAAAATTGAGTAGATGCTCATTAGTTGGGGAATGGCTGAATAAGTTATGGTATGTGAATGTAATGGGATATTATTGTACTATAAGAAATGACCAGGAGATTGATTTCAGAAAAGCCTGGAAAATTTTACATGAACTTTTACTGGTATGTGATGATCAACTGTGATGGATTTGACTCTTCTAAACAATGCAGTAATTCAAGGCAATTCCCATAGAATTGGGATGGAAAATGCCATCTGCATCCAGAGAGAGAACTATAGAGACTGAATATGGATCTAACCATAGTATTTTCACTTTTTGTTTGTTTGTTTCTCATAGTTTTTCCCTTTTGTTCTGATTTTTTCTTATACATCATGACAAATAAGGAAATATGTTTAAAGGAATTTACATATTTAACTTATATCAGATTACCTGCTGTTTTGGGGAGGCAGAAGGTAAGGAAGAAAGGGAAAAAATTTTAGAACACAAAGTCTGACAGAAATGAATGTTGAAAATTATCTTCGCATGTATTTGGAAAATAAAATACTACTGAAAATTTAAAAAAATGCTTGTTGGATGATTATTTCACAAGTCTAAACTGGGAAATTAGAGAGTGAAATTAATTTCTTCCTCTGCTACTATTGCCTTCCAATTCAAGGTCACCAAGAAGTTTTTATTAAACACTTACTATGTACAAGGTAAGCTGCTAAGGAGTAGGGTACAGAGACTAAAACAAAATGGCACTCCCTGCAGTCAAAGAGTTTCCATTCTAATAGGGGAAACAATATCTACAAATCTAGGTTATATCTAGACACATACAGAACAGCTACAAGCTAATTTTGAATGGCATAGCTCTTGATTAACTTAATGAGCATATGTAAGTGCCTTCTGTGTGTTAAGAACTGCTCTGGATATAGAAAGACAAAAACAAAATAATTCTTGTACTCGATTTCTTGGGAAGGACAATAGCAACTGAGCTAGATGGGAACTAAGAGAGACTCCACTAGTAGTTGGTATATGATCTGAGCTTTCCAGGGAATGATTTTTATGATAGGAAATGATAGGTATGGCACAGCCTACATTACATATAGAAAACAGAAAGCAGACCAGTATGACAAGAACATAGATAATATGGAGAATAATGATACAGAGATGAGAAAAGGAATCAAGATAGAGCCTTGGGGCACACCCACTTCTAGTGTGTTGAACAAAGATTTCAAAGTAGACTGGGGATTAGGGGAAAGGGGTCAAATAGCCAAGAGAAGAAATAGAAGAGAGCAGTTTCTTGAAGACCTAAAGAAGAGAAGGTGTCTAGGAGGATGGGGAAGGTCAACAGTGTCACTGCACCAGAAAGATCACAAAGGGTAGGGACTGAGAAAAAGTCACCTGGTAAAAAAAATTAAAATGTTTTTGATAACCTTGGAGAGAGCAGTTTTCAATGAGTGATAAGGTCAGGGAATGAGAAAAGGGTATTAAAAAACAGATTTCAAGGACAGGAAACTGTTTCCAGGAGTTTGGCTGTGAAAGGAAGAAGAGATATGAAATAGTAGCTTAAGGGTATTGTATGACTAAAGTTTCTGAGGTTTCTGAGATCTAGGCATTATTGTAAGCACTACTTTTTTCCTCTTGACATCTTCAGCATTTAAGACCTAAAGTTTGAGAATTACTTATAGGCATTTACATATAAAAAAGTTTTAGTACAGTGGTTTCTTGAGAATTACTTATAGGCATTTACATATATAAAAGTTTTAGTACAGTGGTTTCATAAAAGACTTATTTTGGTCTCATTTGAAGCATCAAACCACAGGTACTCCTGTGGTAATAAGCAGTCATGTCTGAGTTTTGTAATTGTTCCTATTTACATGGCATCTGTCAATAAAAGGGATAGAACCTATTGTCATCAGTATGTTTATATTGCTAGGTATTGCTTTAGTTTATCAACATCTTGCCTAGAGGCCCCTGAAAGTCTTGACAGGATAAATTTAGGAAAATTACACAAATGGGCTGACAAGCCCTGACACATTCTCAGAAAGAGAAATGAGAGATAGTGCACAGCCAGGAAAACCACAAAGCCCTTCTTTCAAATAGTCAATGTGCTCAAACAAGCGTCCACCAAACATAAAAAGAAAATGCGGGAGATTACATCTAACAACAAATGCTACAATTCTACAAAATTGTCTTGCCATTGATCTGTGGACATTCTTGGACTCTCACTTCTACCATAATATTGTAAATTACTTCTTCAAGCAGGGCCAATTTAATGGTTGCAGTTTCTTCAATAATACCCTGATTCACTTTGGATCTCCCAAACTTTAACATTGTCCTAAATAAAAACAGTTTGAAATCTGACTGCTGAAGAATTTTTCCCCTCCAATCTGTAGGAATTATAACACTACAGGTATAACCTAATTTCATTCTGTGGCTTAGTAGTTACCAAGCCTTGCATTTGTGACACCATGGGGTGTGACACCATGTGACATCATGGATTGTTGCAAGATGGCATTTGCCTAACATCTAAAATTATCATTCACTGATTGAATGGATACCAGGATTGAAAATTTTTGAAAGGATTAAGAGAAAATAGTGGAAAATTTTAGCAAATGTATTTAATAAGGTTATTGTGCTTCTGAAAATGAGCTGAACACCTATTCAAAGAATAGCATCAGAGATAGGAGAATAGAAGGCTGAAACTGTGGGAGTGAGAAGACTGGAAACCTAAATTGGAAATCACTTGGTGGCTTGGGAGATAATTATGGGGAAGGTTGGGAGCAAGATGAAGAAAGAGAGGTAATGAGGAAATAGCAAAGAGCATATTACATCGTGAGAAAGAAAACCTATACGTATTAAAGAGTTATGCATCAATTGGAGACTGACTTAAGAAATATTGATACATAAATGTAATGGGATATTATTGCACCAGAAGAAATGACATAAGATGATTTGAAAGAATAATGAATAGTATAAATAAATGTAGAATAAAGTGGGCAGAACCAGGAGATCAATTTAAGGTCAACATCATTGCATGGAAAAACAACTGTGAGAAGATATAACAAAACATTTAGACCAATTAATCAAACAATAAGCATTAATCAAACATTAAACACCTATTATATGCCAAGCACTTTGTTAAACTCTATACAAAGAGATGATGGATTTAAAGTGGAGAAAGAGATATACATTTTTAGATATAAACACTGTGTGGATTCACTTTGTTTGACTATGTTTATTTATAAGAATTTCTTTTTTTATTTTTCTTGATTTTTATTAGAGAGGAGTTGGTCAGGGGAAAGAAGAGTTAGTAATATCAATGTTCCAAGAATAGAGGGTCACTGAAACATATTTTAAAATACCAAGAAGAAAACAGACCGAAGTTCAGAAAGAAGCACAGAAAAGCAGGACAGTTCTGAAAATAGGTAAAATTTAAGATATACTTTAAAAAAAACAAAAGGTAGGATACGGTGCTTTCATGTATAATCCTCTTTTTGTGTTATGTGTCCATATATGGAAATATTCTTTTTGATGGTTTGAATTCAGAATTTTAAAAAATGTTTTTAAAAAGAAAATCGTTTGTTACAAATCCTAAAAGTTCAGAAATCACTGACAATAGTTAGGAACTGAAAATGTATGTGTGTGTGTGTGTGTGTGTGTGTGTGTGTGTGTGTGTTGCTTTTGTTTTTTACCAGACCTCCAAAGTTAAAATGAATCACTGTGCAAATCTCATACCCAAAAGAAAATCTGTCAACACTGAAAGTGCTAAAGATGAGAAAGGTTATGATTTTGGCTATCCCTTGCAATCCTATGATTTTATAATTCTGAATGTTTAAAGAAGTACAGAATAGAAGGATGAGGTGAGGGAGGAATCTGGCAAACAATCCCATTCTTTTTTAGAAAAATAGAAGGGGAAGTCATCTGACAAAAGAGGATTAGAGAGGCCATTAGCATCTTTAAAAAAGATCATTTTTAAAAATTTTCCCTCCCATCCTCTCCCCAGCAGTGGAAGAAAAGAAGAAAAACACAATCCTTTTAACAAATATGCACTTTCCTATGTTAGCTATCTCTAAAAATATATGCCTCATTCTATATATGTAGTTTATCACCTCTTCACTAGAGAGTGGGTAGCATTATTCATCACTCGCTTGCTAGAGAGCTCTTAAGACTTTCAAAAAGATTTTTTTTTTTACAATATTGTTGTTATTTAGTATAACATAATATTCTGCTCACTTCACTCTGAATCAATTCATAGGAGTCTTACCAGATTTCTCTGAAATAGTCCCTTTTTGTCATTCTTTATAGTACAATAGTATTTCATTACATATACTATTCATATATTCCAATTTTTCAGACATTCTTCAAGTGATGTGTGAATCCTTTAGTTTCCAATTCTTTGACACCACAAAAGGCGCTGCTATAAATATAGGTCTTTTTTTCTCTTTGGTTTCTTTGGCGCATAAGCCAAATAGTAGTATCACTGTGTCAAAAAGTGTATACAATTTAGTATCTTTGGGGAAACAATTATAGATGTAGCATAAAAGTTACATAAAAGGAAAATGACAAATGTTAAAAGGAGCTGTGGGAAAATAAGAACATTTCTTTTTTATTATTATTATAACTTTTTATTGACAGAACCCATGCCTGGGTAATTTTTTTACAACATTATCCCTTGCACTCACTTCTGTAAATAGGAACATTTCTTAGTGGACCTGGATAACCATTCTGGTAAGCAATTTAAAATTATGCATAAAAAGTTATTTAATAGAGCATGCAGTTTGACCTGATTATTCCATGGCTAGACTCTTACACCCTAAAAAAAAAATCAAAGAAAAAAAAAAAGGACAAATAGTATAGGTAATGAGGGAATTTCTTTTGCTCTACTAATTGTTGCAGGGAATTTTTTTCTTTTTTTTCTTTTTTTTTTTTTTTTCTATTTTACCTCCTCAATGTGATAAAGAATGGGAAAGAGAGAAAAGAGATTTATTTATTTTTATTTTTTTCCTGTTTTCAGAATAAGAAAAAGCAAAAACAGAAAAGGAACACAAAACAAAATAAAACAAAACAAAGGAGATCATTGTCATGTGACCAGCAGAACATCAGGGAGGATTCAAATTATATAACAACAAATTACCAGCTCAAGAAAGTATACACACACACACACACACACACACATATATGTGTGTGTGCAGAAAAAAATTTTATTCCTGTGTCCATCTTTTTTTTTACTTCCTCGTAAATTGTTCTTTGTTGTACACTTTTATTACTGTATTCTTCCCTCTCCCTTTTCTCCCCATTACCCCCAAACAGGCTATGGTTAAGAAAGGATATATTTATGTATGCATATTTATATACATGTATGTATATATATAATATATATTTGTATGTATTTATATATTCATTTGTGTGTGTTTTAGATATTTATATACATGTGTGTATATACATGTATATGCATGTATATTTATACATACACACACACCCAGCTCTCTCCTCCATATACATATACACGTCTTTTCTATCCCTGCTGACTTTCCTATCCCTGCTGACTCTTAGCTTTAATTCTGCTCCTTAACTTGTCTTGCTATTACTTGACTTCTTCCCACCCATGGATCCCTCTTTTGTATTCTTTCCTCACCTTTTGCTTCCCCATCTGTTCATCCCTCCCCCTTTATTTTATAGATTTTGGAGGTGCTATACCCTTCATGGTATATATGTAGTATTGCATATTTAACCCTTTCCTGATGTGAGTAGGCTTTTAGAACTACAAGTTTTTCTCCTCCCTCTGATATCTCTGTGTCTATTTTTCCTCTGTACCTCATTTGTATAACATAATAATTATTTTTATTGTAACTCTACTCCAATTTTTCCTTTGAGCTACCCTGTTGTTGATGTCAGTCTTAAACATATGGTATATATTTCCTATGTTAAAAACAAACAAACAATTTGTTCATGTTGAGTTTCTTGAAATTGATTTTTGATATTGGCTCTTATATGTTTGATTTCCTATTAAATTCAGGTTTGGTTGACAGAAAGTCCTGAAAATCTGCGAGTTTATTGAATGTCCACTTTTTCTCATTCAAAATTAGAGATAATTTTGCTGGCTATGATATTTTTAGCCACAGGTCTATTTCTTTTGATTGTTAGTAGTTGTGATTCCAGGATCTGCAGTCTTTTATTGTGATTGCCAATAAGTTCTGTACAATTCTAACTGTAGCTCTAGTGTATTTGAATTTTTTTTCTTGTTTCTTGCAAAATTTTCTCTTTGATCTGGGTTTTTTTTTTGAAATTTCATAATAATATTTCTGTGTGTTTTCTACAAAGGATCTCTTTGAGGTAGTGATCTGTGGATTTTTTCTGTTTCTACCTTCTCCTTATGTTCTATCACTCCAGGATACTTTTCTTGGATTATTCTTGCATTATTGTGTCAAGGTTCTTTTATTTCTGTATTTTCTCTTCTTGATCTGTTCTCTAGACTTGTCATTTTTCTTTTAAGATGTTTCACATTCTGTTCTATTTTTTAATTCTTCAGAATCTGTTTTGCTATTTATTGGTCTCTCATAGCTTTATTGGCTTTCCCTTGCCCAATTTTAATTTTCAAAGAATTATTTTTATTTTTGAGACTCTATACGTCCTTTTCTAGTTGGTTAACTTTTTTTGTCTTGTTTTTCTTGGATTTTTTTTTTCTTTTAGTTTTTTCCTCAATGTCTCTGATTTTTAAATTCTTTTTTGAATACTTTTATGAATTCTCTCTGGACAGGGAGCCATTTCATCTTACTCTTTGGGGTAGAAAAAGATTTTTTTTAACTTCAATGTCCTCCTCTGAAGATGAACCTCAGTCTTCAGTTCCCATGGTAGGGGTTCTTTTTTCTTTGTCAGTTCATTTTTTTTTTTTAAAGTAAAGGTATTTGTGTAAGTACTTCTAATCATGGGGTAGAGGGATGACACCTCTAGCTTCACTTGAGCTATCCCCTATGACCTGGAACTCCAAACTAAGAGCTCCCATCCTCTAGCAAGTGCCTGCAGCCAGCAGCATCCCTGCCTTACTGCCTCTGTACTAACCAGATGTGTTGGTTTCTTCTCACCCAGGGCTTCATCCCTGAAGCACAGAGGGGTCTAGGGTTCCTAATCAGTGGAGGTTCCCTCAGTCCCCGGACTCAGACCCTAATTCTACACACTCTCCAGGAGGTGAAAGTTTTTGTGGTTCTTGCTGAGGTTTCAGACACATCCAGGTAACCCCAGAGTTCCCCTCTTGGTGATTCTGTGGAGCTAACCTGGAGGTCTTTGTCCTTCACACAGGTTAATTCCTGCCCAAGGTCTTTCTTCAAATCTTCTTGGGTTGTACCTGAAGGATTCCTGTTCTGTCCCAAATCTTCTTAATTTTTTTACCAGTCTATGTTGGCCCTGAGGTGCAAATTTGTTCTATTTGTGGGGGAAATTTGGAGAGCTTGAAATTTATCAATCTACTTTACCATCTTCCCAGAATCCTCTAGATTTCTTTTAATGAAAAAAAAAATGAAGCAAATAAAAAAATCAACATTAAACAGCAACTAAACTTAAATAAAGCATAATAATAGTACTATGCTTTTAACGTTAAGATCCAGTCTTCTTTTCTTTCAACAAACAATTTCCTGGATCATCAATTAAAGTTATTCTTTAGCATTATTTTGCTTAATTGTTTTCAGGGAGCATAATTTGTATATTATTTTTCTTTTATATTTTAAGCCAAAGTTTATTAATAAAGACAAAATATACTTCCAAAACCAAAACCAAAGTAGCATAAGCATTTTGAGGAAAGAGGGGAAGATTTCAAATATCTGAAGATACATAATTTTAGTGAAAGAACCAAGGTAAAAAATAAAACAAAACAGTGAATCCCTCTCTATCCAATTCAGACAGAACTAACTTAGTGTTTCCAGAAAACAAATGTTTCAAATGGGAATAGAATATTGTACATGGTTCCCTGCAGTATTTTAACAACTGAATAGTATGTTTCCCTTGAGACATCAGACTGGTGTGTTGTGAAGGGCATTTTTGTGAGCCATATTGTTTGAATATTGCTCAATAAGACAGCTGAGATAGTCTACCCTTACAGTTTATGATACTTATTCTTTGGTGGGTTGCAAGGTCAGTATGAATCAGCAGCATGATACGGCAGCCAAAGAAAGCTAATGTGAGTGGTCAGTGGCCAAGATATACTTATGTTGCTTTGGGAGCAATGAGAAAAGTTATCACTTGTGAATTCAGATGCCATCACCAGTGGCTGGAAAACTTATTGTATGTGTTTTGTATATAACTGAAATGTATGTTCTTATTTGGTAATTTGTATTTTCTTTGCATTTCACTTTTTTCTGTTCAGGTGTGCTAATATGCTGCTACTTATATGGATGTATTTTTGTGCAGTTATTATGTGTGAATTATACATTTGATCACTGCATGAAATCCTGCTTGAGAGTACTACATGTTTAATGAGATATGTTTTAGGTCTTATATATGCAATTTTCTCATATATGTTATTATTTGTGGTCTATTTATAAAATAGTATGTTCTAACTCTGGCAGAGAGGATTATCACCTCATTTTTTGGAGGGAAGCAACATCTCTCTTAATGTAGCCATAGATTTCCTTTCAACTTCACCAATTCTTCTGCTCAATCTTCAGTTTCCTTAGTATGTGTGGTGAAAACATTCAGGCTGTGATTGTCCTTGAGGATAGTAAGATACAGTTGAGATTTCTTGATCCCAGCCCAAATTACCATACTAGATAGTAGTTTGATCTCAAAATCTCACCCTTGATTAGAGTGAACCATGTCAAAGAAATTACACACAAAGAATATTTCCCCCTTAACAACTTAACAACTCTAGATGCTTCTTGTATCTTGAAGTGCCTTGACTAGCTACACCAGTAGAATCGAGTTTGGCACTTATCAAAACCTAAATCAAGTACACATTTGTCTGTCCATACTTGAAATTATCTACATGTACCTGGTGTCTTATCAGTGACAGTACTTTCTTCACCTCTCCTTTTCCCCTCCCCCACTTAATAGTATTTTATTTTTCCCAGTTACATGTGAAGATAGTTTTTAATATTCACTTTTATGAAATTTTGAGTTACAAAATTCCTTCCTCCCTCCTTCCCCCACCCAAGATGGCAAGCAATTTGATATAGGTTATATATGTACAATCATATTAAACCTATTTCTACATTAGTCCTGTTGTGAAAGAAGAATTTAAATAGAAGGAAAAAACCCCCAAGAAAGCGGGAGAAAAGTGAAAATATGCTTCAACCCATATTTGAAGATGACATTTTCCATCCCAAATCTATTAAAATTGTCTTGAATCACTGTACTGTTGAGAAGAGCTATGTTTGTTATAATTGATCATCAAACAATTTTTCTTTTGCTGTGTACAATGTTCTCCTGATTCTATTTATTTCACTCAGCAACAGTTCATGTAAGTCTTTAACTCCATTTTCTCTCAGTCTCTGTTTTCTCTATTTTCTCCCTTCTTATTCACTTCTAACCTTCTGTAATCTGACTTTCATTCCCATCATTCAATGAAACTGCTCTCTCCAAATTTAGCAATAATCTCTTAAAATTGCCAAATTTATGGGCTTTTCTAAAATTTCAACCTTCTTGACCTGTCTACAACTTTTGGCAATGTTGATCACTCTTTCCTCCTGGATATTCTCTTCTCTCTAGATTTTCATGACAATGTTCTTTACTTTTCTGAGTGTTCTTTCTAGTTTTCTTTGCTGAATCTTCAGTAGTAATTAGCCTACTAATTATGGCAGGGTATATATGGGGTATTCAGGAATGACTTGCATCTCTGGTGTGAGGGCTTGATGAGCCCTTTTCAGGGATGTTCATCTATTTTTCAGTGTCCCTCTCTCACCCAACTCTCACCTATGATTCAAAGAAACTAGAATGTACAAGCAGCTAAACCCTGGTAGATAGGCTAAATAAGAATGAGAATAACTGACAGATCCCAAATCCATAATTGAGTTAAGGAGATGTCTATCCCAAATATGCAAAGACTTCCGCTGCTGGATGAGTGATTGAGAACAATTTGTCCATTCAGCCATAAAGGTGGCTGAAACAGACACTGTGAAGTGCTTGGGGCTTGGGCAGACATTGAAGATACCAAGGTCATCCACTCTTATCTTGGCAATCAGTAGACATCTTTACCTTTATCCTGCCACTAGACTTTGATGACTTTGGAATAGCCATTCTAATGCTTTGGACAAGTCTGCCTCACTTAAAATCCAATTCACATGCAAATCAAAATATTACCCTGCAATGTCATTAGTCCTCTTCAAAAATGAATGATGAATAACAACTGTTTGTTCACCAAAGTTTTATCCTGGACTGCATTCTCTTCTCCCTCTATCTCCTTTAATAATCTTGTCAGTTCCTGTAGATTAAATTATTTCTATGCAGCTGGGGCAACTAGATGGTACTGTAAATAGGGCATTTTGTCTGGAACCAGGTAGATCTGATTTCAAACCTGGACTCAGACACCTTATTTATCTAACTTTTCTCATCTGTAGAAGGAATGGGAGAAGGAAACGGTAAGCTATTTCAGTATCCTTGCCAAGAAAACCCCAAATGTGATCATGGAAAGTCAAACAAGACTGAAAGCAACTGAATAATAACCTTAGAAAAATTATATTACAATAATATATATACATGCATAACATATATGTACATATTATATACTAGAGTAACACAGATCTATATGAGTATATTACAGAAATAAATATAATGATAATTGTAATATAAAAATAATAATATAAATAAACATATAAAAGCATATTATGGAAATATGCTATTCACTCCCCGTGAAAGAACTCTTGGAATCTGAATACAGATCAAAGCATACTTTTCAAAACTTTATTTTCCTTTTTTTTTTCTGGTTTTGTTATGTATTCTTTTTTGCAACAAGATTAATATGGAAATATGGTTAATATGATTGCACATAGATAATCCATATAAAAGTACTTGCCTTCCCAAAGAGGGAGGGAATTTGGAAAATTACAAAAAATTATTTGAAAAATTAATGTTGGGGCAGGCAGGTGGTGCAGTGGATAGGGCACTAGACCTGGAGCTGGGAGAACCTGAATTTCAAATTCAGCTTCAAACATTTATTATCTGGGCTCCTCCCTCCCATGAATGTTAATTGTTTTTACACATATTTGAAAAAAAAAATTTAAGTGTATCATATGTTACCTTTTGTACTAAGCCTTGAGGATACAAACACAAGCAATTAAGGTAGTTCCTGCCCTCAAGAAATCTAGTTTTAATGGTGAAAAACAAGTGGAAAAAAAATGTAAAGAGGGAGAGCATGAGACTGGTTAGAGAATAGGGAAAAGTGTGGAAACTAAGTCCCAGGGGAGACGAGTTAGCTTAGATTGGGTCCTCTGATGAATTATCAGGGAAGGTAGGCGTTGCATTGGATAGAGTGCTGGGTCTGGAGTCAGGATTCAAATCTACTAGCTGTGTGACTCTGGGCACATCACTTAATCTGTTTGCCTCAGTTTCCTCATCTATAAAATGGGGATAATACTAGTACTGACCTAGGGTTAGTGTGAAGAGCAAATGAGATAATAATTGCAAAGCACTTAACGCAGTTCCTGGCACATAGTAAGTGCTACATAAATGTTAATTATTATTATTATTATTATTGCATTTTGAGGATCAAATGAGGTATTTGTCAAAATGCTTAGCACAGTACCTAATGCATAGCAAATACTTATTAAATGTTTATTCCCTCTTCTACCCCTTTCCTCCAAAATATGCCTTACAAAAACATGACACCCATTAGAAAGCAGTTAGATGACTTCATCAGAAACCCACCCCCCAATAGATTTCTAACAACAAAAATTATCTCCCAAACTTTCCTCTTTCTTTTGAGGGTACCAATATGCTTCCATTTACCCAGGTTCACAAAATGGTGTTATCTTTGATTCTTATCACCTCTCAGCTGGAATTTTGTGATAACCCAATTGATCTCTTTAGCCTAATTTGCTTCTTATACCATTCCATTCTTCTTGAATATACAAACATGACTTTCCTAACGCACATCTGAAAAGTTATACATATTCATTATATTCAGGTGACTGCCTCTTGGCTTCTAGAATCAAATGGGAACTCTTCTGTTTGGATTTTAAAGCCCTTCACAACCTGGATATAATTTACATTTCTAGTTTTATTTATGTATTAGCCCTTTCTGTAGTTCCATACCATTCACCTTACCATCCATCTTCTTGTTCCTCACACACAAAACTGAATCTTCTATCTTCCTGCATTTGCATTAGCTATACCTCATGCTTAGAATGTATTCTCTCTTCATGAGTTCCTCTTAAAATCCATTGTTTGCTTCAAACAAGCCAAAATTACTCATATTTAACCTATGTTAGATTTCTTGCTGTCTTGGGGAGGGGAGGGGCTGGAGAGAAGGGAGAGAAAGAGAAAAGTTTGGAATACAAAGTCCTCTAAAAATGAATGTTAAAAAATATCTTTATATGTATTTGGAAAAATAAAATACTATTGAGAAAAAAAAAAAAGCCAAAGCTCCACATATAATAATATCTAAAGCTTTTCCAAGTTACCAAGCTTGAAGGCTCTCCCCTATAACCTTATAGCTACTTTGTATCTCATTTGTATATACTTAAATGTATTTAGGCTGTCTTCACCCATAGAATGTAAGCTCTCAGAGGTTACATACTTTTTTTGTCTTTGCATCTTGAGGGACTAGCATAATACCTGATTATATTAGTAGCTGCTTAACACAGAATTGATTGATTATCTATCACAGGTATGTGTTGCCCAAGGGACACATGAACTCTAATTATATAGGTCTCTCAATGTCTGTTGTCTGACATAAATCTCCCCTAAAAATAATTACTCTCTCTTTTAGAAAAAAAAATTTCCTTTCATTGGGAACTTTTAATAATGATCAACAAATGCAGAAAATATCAATATATAAAAAAGAATAAGAGACTTACATGAGAAACAACTTTTGTTTCTGTATATAGTTATAAAAAAGAAATACATGTGTGTGTCCATAGATAATACATGTAATTTTATCAATTAGTAACAAAATTGTCCTATTTTTTTTAATGTTCCCTTTTATAACTTCTTTTTCCCTCGTTCATTTAAAAAATATTTCATACTCACTAACCTATTACTTCTATTCCCCTCCCCTCATCGGAATCCCTCCCTTATAACAAATTTGTAAAATGCAGTGAACATTGGCTATATCTGAGAATATACATCCCATTCTTCATCTCAAGTCCATTACTTTTCTGTCCAGAGGTGGGAGTACGCGTTATTGCCAGCCTTTTGAAGTTATTATTACTCACTCCTTTGATTAGAGTGCCATGGTTTTCTAAGTTGTTTTTTCTTCATATTATTCTTGTCATGGTATAAATTATTCCTGATTCTGCTTATTTTGCTTAAGTCCATTATTCCTAGTTATAGTATGAATATCTATCATAGAGGGTGTCCCAGATTTATGGTAGAAATCTTTTCTACCTACTTTTCTTATTGTACTATTTTATTAAGTATATTTATTTTGAATTAATTGGTTTCTGGCTTACTGATAAATATAGAGAAGGCGGGGCTCATTGGCTATGACTTTGAGTGAGTACTGATGGCTGGTGCCTTAAACCTTGGGGATTAAGTGGTATTAATAATCAGTCAGTCAATAGGCATTTATTAAGGACTTTCTTTGTGCCAGGTCTTGTGCTCAGGACTGAGGATACAAAGAAAGGCAAAAAAATAAAATAAAATAAAATAAAATAACCCTTGGCTTTAAGGAGCTTATATTCTAACAGGAGAGACAACATGTAAATAATTAGACACATAAGTACAAGATGGATGGAAGGGAGTCTGACATGAGAAGACTTTGGTAGCCAAGGGGACCTGGACAGGCCTCCTATAGAAAGTGGGCTTTGAGTTGAATCTTGAAGGAAACCTAGGGGGAAAAGTCCAGGTGAGGGAGCAAAGCATCCAGGACTTTTTTTTTTTTTTTTTTTTTAAGGGGAGAAGCCTCTGCAAAAACAATGAGAGGAGCAGCTGGGTGACCCAGTGTATAGAACATGGGCTGAGAATCTGAATTCAAATCAGATCTCTGATAATTGCTAGTTGTGTTAACCCTGGGCAAGTCACTTAACCCTGATTGCCTCCAAAAACAAATTAAAAGCAATGAGAAAGGAGACTGAGTGAGGAACTTCAGGTAGGCTAGTGTATAATAAAACAAACAGGCTTAAATGGTCATCCCAGAATGCAAAGATATGCCTTTGTTTATTTTTATCTATTAATATTTTGTCAAGATCCTACTTTACCTATTTAGCTTTCTTAATTATCAGAAGAAATTGTTTCAGATCAGAAAACTTAGATTTCTAGGGACATACTTTCCATACTGTCTTTGTGGTAACGTGAACATTTACACTTTTAAAGAAAGCCTTTCTAAAGGCTCTTTGATAACAGAACTCCTAGCTTATAGCCCTTTAAACATTTGAAACAATTTTATTTCTGAAAGATTAATAACAGCTGATATTTGTATAGTTCATTGAAGTTTCAAAGTGTCTTAAATACATTCAGAAAGAACATTGTTAAACTGTTGTTTAAAAAAAAAAAAACAATTTGCAGTAAATTACTAAAACAAAATTTTACTGAGTTAGAAAAAATAATGATATAACAAAAGGTCAAGAATTTCAAAGAAACCAGGGGAAAAAAGATGTAAAGGAAGTTGATTCAGCAGTATCAGACCTTAAAGATAACAGGTAAGAACATTGTTAGAGTACAAAAAAAAGGACAATTGTGATTATTTTAAATTAAAATTTTCTTCTAAAAAATAGCCTAGAAGGAATGCAGAACATTGGAGGAAAAAACTTTTATAGACAATCTCTCAGATAAAATATGTTTGGGTTGAAATATTGCTGTTGTATAGGAAATAATAAACTTGTTGATTCAGAAAAACAGGAAAGACAGACTTATAAAGGAAGATCTACCCTTCAGAGAAACAATAAGAGGAAATAAAGGTAGTATAGTCTCATATATATGTATATGAGTGCATATATTTATAGAGATCTATATATACATATATGTGCATATACTTACATATACATATTTATATGCACAACACACACATATATCTCCATACTTAATTGTAGCCTTCTTTAGGGTATGTATGTGTGTATGCAGGGGGAGGGCGGAGAGAACAAAGCAAAAAGTGCACAGAAAAATATAAAAGAAAACCGACAAGGTAGCAAAGAAAAGCTAAGTAGCTTTGAAAACAATATGTAATATTTATTATATAACTTTTCTTGAAATGGAAATTTATTATTTTATATTGAATCTTCTCTTATGGTCTACTTTGTACATGGAAATGCTTTAAAAAAATTTTTTTCTCATCTTGTATTTAAGTTTAAAATAAAAATAGTTACAAAACAAAGACAGTTTTCAGATGAGAAATCAGATTTTGAAAGGTTAAGCCATTCAACTAATGGTAAGTATCTGAGAAGTGACTGGAACTTAAGTCTTCCTTATTGTGAGCCCAACACACCACCAATTTGTACAACACTGCCTCTCAAAATGAAACTGTTCTGTGATGTTAAAATAAATGTCCTGTTAAGATGAAAATTGTTTGTGTAGTAAAACCTTATTGAAGTACACTTAAATAATCCACAAATAGAAAGTTAACAATTTAAATAGAAACCAAAAACCATTTTGCTGAAGTTCAAACTACCCACAGATATCAGTTGAGAACAGTAAAGAATTTAGTAGTAGATTGTTACATGCCATTTTAGAAGTGCTGCAAGCCATCTGCTGTGTACTAAGTACCTGTATTGATATGCTAATTATTAGGAAGGGGAAAATATCCTTCTTTGGAGAAGCAGTGTGGGGCTATGCAAAGAACCCTAAGCTTGGGAGTCACAGGATGGAGTCACTTTTACTTTGGAATCACTTACACTTGGAGAATCTCTGAGCTTCAGTTTTGTTAACTAAATGAAGAGGTTGGATTAAAAAAGATCAAAAGTTCTTTCTAGTTCTAGCTCTGATCCCATGAACCTAAAGTGTGGCAGCTTAGATGGGGAGGAGGATAGAGTTCTGAGCCTAGAGTCTTAAGGAGACTTTCAGGTCCAATCTGGCCTGACACTTACAAGCCTTATGACCCTCAGCAAGTCACTTAACTTGAATCTGTCCTAGTTCCTTCAACTGTAAAATGGGGATACTAATAGTACATACCTTCCAGGATTGTTGTGAGGATCAAACCAGTTAAGATTTATAAAGCTCTTAGCAGTGTTTGGTACATAGGAGGTATTTAAAAAATATTTGTTTGTGATGTTGAGTGAAATGAGCAGGGCCAGGAGATCATTATATACTTCAATAACAACACTATATGATGATCAATTCTGATGGACTAGGCCATCTTCAACAATGAGATGAACCAAATCAGTTCTAATAGAGTAGTAATGAAGTGAACCAGCTACGCCCAGTGAAAGAACTCAGGGAGATGACTATGAACCACTACATAGAATTCCCAATCCCTCTATTTTTGTCTGCTGGCATTTTTTATTTCCTTCACAGGTTAATTGTACACTATTTCAAAGTCCGATTCTTTTTATACAGCAAAATAACTGTATGGACATGTATACATATATTGTATTTAACATATACTTAAACATATTTAACATGTATTGGTCTACCAGCCACTGGGGGAGGGGGTGGGGGGAAGGAGGGGAAAAATTGGACAAAAGGTTTTGCAATTATCAATGCTGAAAAATTACCCATGCATATAACTTGTAAATAAAATGCTATAATAAAAAATATATATATTTGTTTGCTTCCTATTATCTATGTTTACTGACTAAAGATTATTGGCTAATGTCAGTATAGTTAAAAAATCAGTTTATAAGTATTAATAATTTAATCACTTTTTAAGAATACAATACTGTGTTAGGTGCTGAAAGATTTATAAAGACTTTGTAAAGAAATTTACAATCTTATTGGCTAGAAATAATACATACATACATTAACACATCTGATGTGTAATAGAAATACATGTACAATAGACATAAACATACATATACACATTCTATATATACTTCTTAGTGTAAAAAAAAATAAATTAGAGCTCAGATGAGTTTTCAGTGTGTTGAAAGACCAAATATTCTAGTATTGCTTTGTATCAAATATATTTAAATTTTTCTGAGTAAGAAAAGTTTCATGGGTTATCATGGCCAAAGAATGAATCACTATTTTGATGAGTTTTTGGGTACTTAGAGTAATCCTTGGAAACCAGATGTTGTTTATTGCTGGAACTGAATTTTAAACCTTCTAATCATGATAGAGCTCATCAGAGCATATATTAAAAAAAAAATATATATATATATATATTTTTTTTTTCCCCCGTCCCTGATGATTCCTGTATGACTATGAATCATTTAGTACCACACTCTGAAAAATTTAAGTTGACAATGGGCAATGGACAGATGCATGGTAGGTGAGAGTAGGTTACAGTAGGATACCACCCCAACATTGTCCAAGTGAATTGAGGTTAGAGGTCACCAGAAAGAGGTTTAACTAAAAAAAAATGGGCTAGCCATAAAGTGATAACTAGGCAAGCCTAATGTATACTTCATTATCATTTGCAAAGTGTTAAAAGTATTAGAGGAAGGCCTCTGGCATGGTGGGTAGACTTTTTGTGAAAGATTTAAGGGTTAATGTCAATGAATTGCACTGATTGACTAGACATGGATGGATCATGATGTTCATCATTGATGCATTATGAGTAAAGATCCTTCAAAGCAACAACAATAACAAAAGTTTTGGTCAAATGATAATCTGTTGCCTAAGACTATGTAGTTAAGCTTGCAGAAGATTATCAACAGGTTGTTTATGAAGAGATGAATGTTTTTGTTCAAATTATTCTTAAAGTCTATCTACTAAATTGGAGAATGGTTGCGTTCTGTGTTGGTGAACAGAGAATCCCCACCAATGGAATCATAGATTCTGGGAAAAGAGTTAGTGTCCTAGTCTGACAGTTTTTAAAGTTGCAACCTTTTCCGAAGAAATATTGGAGACTGGAAGATAATGGCTAACCAAATTGTGCTATATGTATGTGATAGATAAGTATTATTTTGGAAAAAATAATGAATAAAAAGAATTCATCTTGAAATCTTAATGAAAGCATGGAAAGACATTTATTTCTGGATTCAGAACAAATTGAGCAAAACAAAAAAAATGTTCAAATTATATATAATAATTTAAAAGAAAACATTAAAATATAGCTGTGTACAGGTCATTCTAATAGCTATTCTTGACTTGATGATAAATAGCTAGAATATATGTAGTACTTTAAGGTTTGCAAAACAAGCTGCAAATATTATCTCATTTGATTCTCATACCAATCTTGGGAAGTAGATGCTATTATTATCCCTATTTTACAGATGAGAAAATTGAGACATACAGAGACTAATACTGACTGGTCACAACTGACTGAGAGGCTGGATTTGAACTCAAAACTTTTTGACTCCAAGTATAATACTCTCTCAATTGTTCTACCTCTCTGACTAATCAAACATAGCTTTAACATGAAATATAATTCTCTTGGCTGAGAAAAGAAATGGTGGAGTGCAAATATAGAATTAGGTATATAGTACAAAATTGGTCATGAATCAAGTTTGCCTAAATTCTTCCTTTTTATAAGTGAGATTTCATTTGGGGATAAGGTGTTGTAGGGAAATGAGAGTAGTACAAAAAAAAGCTTCAATAAAACTTTTTTTATGTATTAAAGGAATGTGGGAAAACTATAAAATTCAATGTAAATCTAAATTTTAATATGAACAAGTCTATTTATTAAATTAGGTAGAAAAATATGTATCATGGGAGCAGCTAGATAATGCAGTAAATAGAGCACCAGCCCTGAAGTCAGGAAGACCTGAGTTCAAATGTGATCTCAGACAGTTAAACTATGTGAAAAAAAATGTGAACTCAGACACTTCCTAACTGTGTGACCTTGGGCAAATCACTTAACTGCCAATTGACTCAAAAAAAAAAAAGAAGAAAAATATGTATCAGCAAAGATTCAATGACCTTAAGCAATTCCAGTATACATCATATTGATGTACATATCAAAGAAAATTATCTAAAAGAAATTCTCTTTAAAATATCACATCTAAATATAAGAAAAATAATAGTATCAAGTTGGATATTCCATCCATCAGATTGGATAGGTATACATACACACATGTATACACATACACACACACATATATATTCACTTCAAAGTATTCATAAAAATGAAATGATTTCTGAAAAGCTCTTTGAATGGTTGGTGTGCTTGCTAAATAGTGAAACTAAACGATACAGGTTCTGTAGAAATATTGTATAGGACATACATCAGCTTCATTAATGTTAACACAAGTTATGCATGTACCACTCGATATTAAGTGTTTCCAAGTGTTTTTCTAAGTTCTTTTTTTTCCCTCCCCATTCAAGGATCTTCAGATATATAATAGTTGATATACTAGGCATTATGTAAGTAGGGGACAATACAGGAACAAGTTAAGGGAATTCAAATTTTCAGTATTTCAATGAGATAATTGTTTATATATTGGTAGAAATGTTTTAAGGTAAGCAACATTTATGATATATCTTTACATTTATATAGTGGCTCTAAAAAGTTACAAAGATGTCTTTTTATTTTTATTCTAGATGGTTCCCAATCTATCCCTTGCCAAATATCTCTTATAATAATGAAAATTAGTAAAGAAAAATGCTACTATCCCTTTTGCCATGACTATTTGACAGTATATGCAACATTTTACATCTATATATGCTTTGCAGTTTGTTTACTGGTACTGAGATTGACCCTTTTAATTAATCTTATTTGGGCTGTCTTTTACTGTTGCTTTTATTTGCATTATTACTTTCATGGTGTTTTTAATAATGGAAGAGTAAAAAAAAATCTGTTTTAAAAATGTTTATGGTTTCTGTGAAAAACTAAGAATCAGTACTAATGTCATTTTTCTTTCTGGGTGATTAACATTGATGAAGTTATATGGTCTAGGTAGAAGGCAATTGTCTAAATAATTGTCAGTTTAAAAACTTTATATTAAAGAAAGACTTTTATCTTTTAAGGCTCAAATCACCCTGCTTACTTAGTTATATTATCCTCTTGGATGTTTGGGAAGTTTTGAATAGCTCCCTTATCTTGTCCTCTGAGGCTTAGTACCACATCACCAATTGCCTCTTGGACATTTTTAACTGGTTATACTGGAGTCATCTAAATTGAACAAATCCAAAACAGAACTCATTATCTTTCTTCTAATCTCTCTCCTTTTTCAAACTTCCTCATTTCTGTTGAATACTTCACTATCCTTCCAGTCTCTACTCTCCAATATTTTTCCTCAACACTTTACTTCTCTCTCATAACACATATCTAACCCCTTGCCAAATCTTGCTGCTTCTATCTCCACATCTCTTGTATCTGAACCTTTTTTTTTTGCTACACACATAATTCAGACCCTTGTCATCTCTTGCCTTGATTATTGTCTAATTAGTCTCCATTCTTCAAGTCTCTCATCACTCCAGTATGTCTTACATTCTGCTGCCAAAATAATTTTCCTTAAACACAGATCTGATCATGTCACTCTTCTACTTAATCAATTTCAATGGCTTCCTATTGCCTCTAAGAAAACAATATAAATTCCTTTGTTTAGCTTTTATAGCCTTTAACAATCTGGCTCCAACCTATCTTTCCAGACTCAGTGTATGTCACTACCCCTCCCACATCCTGTATTCCAGTTAAACTGGCCTTCTCTCAGTGCATCTCACATAGCACTCAATCTTCTAGCTCTAAGCCTTCACTCTGCCTCCTTATCTCTGCCTTTTTTTTTCCTATATGCAACTCAAGTGCTAACTTTGTCTTTCTTGATCACTCCAAATACCAGAACCCTCCCTTTCATAATCCCTTGCATTCAACTGTTTCATATATATATTTGTTTTTATTTACTTTATAATTATGTTTATATATATGGATATATGTATATTTGTTGTCTTCCCCATTAGAATATAAGCTCCTTGAGTGTAAGGATTGATTTATTCTTTGTGTTTGTATCTCAAAGGCTAGTTCAATGCCTGGAATATAGTAGGATCTTAAAAATACTTGTGGATTGATTGAAAGAACAAAGGGGGTAGGGAAACAAGAATTCCCAATGCCAAAAAAAGAGCAAGCCAGAGAAATAACCTAAAGATGATGACATACTGAGAGAAGCAGATTGGATCAAATGGAAGAATGACGGAAGAACCATAATAGGAAATAAATTTGGCAAACCAGAAGACAATCAGGATTATATTTAGTCATGGGAATAACTTAATATATAGGAAGTTACTATTTGAGACCTCATTTTAACAGAAAACTAAGATATAATGATAATATTATAACTTTATGTCTTGAGGGGATGCCCTACTGGGACCTAGAAACTGTGCTTCAAATTGAATCCCCTATTGAGCACTTAAAAAGTTCAGAGAATAAGTTAATATCACATCAAATATTCAAAGGCCCATCTTTGGTGTAATACTCAGTTTCAGCTTTTCTTACAACCCCAACTTTTGTATTTTAAGATATGTTAATTTCTGTTGCTCTCTTCATTATGCCTTTAATGGTAAGTTGGAAGATTGATAGATATAGATCTATATGAAATATTTCTTTTTAAAAGAGCCTGAATTCTTGGTTAAATAGAATCAACCAATTAATCAGTAAACATTTATTAAGCATCTACCTTGTATTATATATTATATTAGGCACTAGGGATACAAAAAGAGGCAAAAGACAAACTCTGTCCTCCAGGAGCTTACAATATAATGGGGAGACAACATGAAAGTAAGCTATGCACAGGATAAATAGGAAATAATTAATAGAGAGAGGCACTGGAATTAAGAGGGATTAGGGAAGGCTTCCTGTAGAAGGTGGGATTTTAGTTAGGACTTAAAGGAAAGCAGGGAGATCGGTAATTAGAGCAGAAGAGGGAGAACATCCCAACCAGGGAAGTCAAGAAGAAAGAATGACGAAAAATGGGTGTCTTCTTCATGGAACAGCCAGGAGGCCAGTGTCACTGTATTGAAGAGTTTGTGTTGGGATGTTAAGTGTAAGAAGACCAGAAAGGTAGGAGAAGGCTAGGTTATGAGAGATTTTGAATGCCAAACAGGACATTTTGTATGTGCCCAATAGCCACAATTAGCTATTGTGTTTACTAAGTAAGGAGAGAGAGAGAGAGAGAGAGAGAGAGCGAGAGAGCGCATGTGTGTGTGTGTTTGTGTGTGAGTGTGTGTGTGTATGTGTGTCTGAGATGAGATCTACATTTTAAGAAACTTTTAATAGTGGCTGAATGGAGGATGAGTTGGAATCAGAAGAGATCTGAAGGAGGCAGACTCACTAGCAGACTGCTGAAATAATCCAAGTTTGAGATAATGTAGGCCTGCAAGAGAAGTGAAGGAGGCAGAGAAAATAACACTAAAAGACTTTGGCAGTAGATTTGATATGGAGTAGATGTGAAGGTGTGAGAGATAGTGAGGAATTTAGGATGACTCCTTGGTTAGGAACTTGAGGGATAGGAGAATGATGTCCTCAACAGTAATAAGGAAGATGGAGATGGGATACAGAAATGTTTAGGGGAAGAGATAATGAATTCTGTATGGAAATGAGTTTAAGAAGAATACTGGACAACCAGTTTGAGATGTCTTAAGGGCAGTTAGAGATGTGTTTGGAGATCCTCAAAGAGATTGGAGCAGGATAGGTAGATTTGAGATTCATCATTATAGAAATTGTAATTAAATCCATGGTAATTAATGAGAAGGAATAAAGGTCATATTCCTTATGCAGCAAAAATCATATGAAACAAATTATTCAAATAAAGCCAACATTAACTTAGTATTAACAAAGATGATCTGCAGATTTCCCACAGCATCTTAGAGCAATCATAGAAGCCAGAAAGTTATCAAATCTCTTGAGAATGATTTTTAACTGTTTCTCTGTGAGGGGATCATTCTTTGGCTTTGTTTTCATTCATTCATTCAGTGCATTCCATTTTGTGTTGGACTTTGAAGGGGTTACAAGTGATAGGTTAAAAAATAATAGTATTTCACATTTCCATGCCACTTTCTAGGCCATAGCTATATAGTTTTAAAACTATGTACATTATCCTGTTTGATGTTCCCAGCAAAATATTGCGAAATAGGACAAAAAGAAACAAATTCTCAAAGAAGTTCTAGTAGGTGTCTGAACTTCAGTGGAAGAAGAGGCAGAAGAAAAGATTTAATTCACTTTGACCAGGATCATCTGAAAGAGGTTGTTTACCCAGCTACCAGACTTAATCTGGATAATGGTGTTCTTCATTTTTGTTTTTGTTTTTATTCCTGTAGATTGTTAGGCTAAACTTTTTGGAGTGGTTGTAGTTCTTGTTGAGGATTGCAGTGTTCAGGGACTGACTTAATGAGCCCAATGTAATCCACAAATGCAAGCTGAAAGGGACCTCAGAAGATAGCTAGTCCAGTTATTTCATTTTCAGGATAATGAAATTGGACTCAAAGACATTGAATGAGTTGTTCTGAGTCACTCAGTGAGCATCAGAGGCAGAATTAGAAGCCAAGTCCTCTGACTTCAAAACCAGCACTAATTCTTCTTTTATTCAGATTTTGCACAAAATAGTCATCATAAAATCTTTGGTGAGTATATATTTTTCTCTTTTATGCCTCACCTGATATTGATAATCAGAAGATCTTTGAACAAAGTTATCTCTGTGGTTGTATCTATCAAGGAATTTTTTAATGAACAAAGGCATGAAAAATACCTGGAAGAATCTGGTGGTTAAAGGATAAGCCTTATGGCATCCAACAGCTTGTAATCAATGGTCTACTGTTTTCAGTATAACCTAGTCTGATCTCTTTTACCTACTTATTTTTGTGCCAGATCATTGTCTTTTGTGTCTGTTTAAGATATGTAGTTATCTCTATATGTGTATAAATGCATATATATTCTCTATATTGCCCCATAGAATAGCTAATGGATTGCCAACTTCATATCATACACTATTACCACATGAGGAAATGCATCGTGGGAATTTTCCTGATCTCAATCAGTTGAAATAGTACATCTAGGGAGATAGTATTATATAATTATTCTTAGTTTTTATACACACATTGGATTAATCAGCCTAATATTTGGGGCATGAGGTTTATTGTCCCTCAACAAGGAGGGAAAGGGAAAGATTCAAAAGTGATTGAAAATCTTACATTTTATGTGCATGTGGCCTTTGATTTCCCTTACTGAATAGTGATGACTATTAGTTTTATTTTTTTACCCCAGAAGGAAAGAATATATCTGTGTTATACATGGATTCTCCAAAAGGGATTCAGATTCTCTTAGCTGCCTATGGAACAGTCTTTGACTTTTATCTAAGAGCATCAAAGTGAATGGGTCTCTGTGATTATTATTAATTCCTTGTATTGCAGGATTCATTTTATGAGCTTCAGCTATAAGAGGCATAACTTGTATTTCTTATATATTCATTTCAGGGAAGGTAGGTGGCTAGTCAAGACTATTTCTGAACACAATTCCCTTACTTTTAAAGACATAGAGAAGGAAAAGTTCAGGTGGGAGTGAGGTAATGAGCTGAAAGGTTTATGAGTCATGCACTCAGGAAAATGTTAATCCTTTCATAACCTACATAAACAATTAGACATCTATTTGAAGTGAGATGCTTATTTGTTCCTGTGCATTCACAATTTTTGTGAGTTCCAAACAATTTATATCCACTTACTGCTTTTTAGTAATTGTTTAAAGAACTCTAAGAAAGGATAATTATGAATTCTGACTTTGTATATGATCATACAAATAACAAAAATAATTAGATCTTGAAAGATGAAATTGACTGTTTTTGTCTCTCAATTTCTGTCACTTCCAGTTTAGGGAGTCCCAAGAAGCAAGGTTTTGGCATATAAAAAGCTTTACCTAAGAAGCACACCAGCCACAATCTGTTTAAGCAATGACATCCAGAAAGCCAGGTCACAGACATGTGTTTCTGAAAGAAATCCAAATTTCTGAGAGACATATGCTTTGCTAAGAAACATAACAAGAATACTCAAGAACATACAGGACAATAATGAGAAAACCATCAGCACTTGAACATCAAGATTTCCAAGATCAAGGTGTTCAGGTCCAAGATCCACCAGCCCTCAAAACTTTCACCAGTGGTGGACAGTGTTAAATAATGTCCACCAATGGTGGACCAATTGAAAGGTTAAGAGATGAGAGAGAGAGTCCTGAGAAATATGAGACAATAGGGAATGGATATATTTAAGTGAGGGGGAGAGCATGCTATTGGGGATGGGGGGGGGAACCTAATAACAGTCTTCAAGTATTTGAAGGACTACATTGGAATAGGGATAAGATGTTTGACCCAGTTGGCAGAACTAGGAATAATGGGTGGAATATTAACAGTTGTATATGACTTTAAGTTTTGTAAATCTTTCATAAGTATTATCTCCTTTGATCCCCATAAAGAACCTTATACGTATTACAGTTATTATAAGCTCATAGGGTCCTTTGGGAGGATCTGATTAGATGAGTGATCTGTCCACAGTCACACAATTTGTAAATTTGTAGTATTCCAATCCAAGTTTATCCTAAAACCAAGTTAAGTTCTTTTTCCCCTCTCAAAAATTATTTAGAGACATATCCAGCCTCATTTTAAGGAGAAACTTCCAAAGAATTAGAGTTATTCAAAATTGTCATGGGCTGCTTTGAGAGGTTTGGGGCTTTTCATTAAGGCTCTTCAAATAAAAGCCAATTGATCGTTCAATGGGGATGCTACAGAAAGGTTCTTGGACAGATACGGGTAAATTAGATGCTAAGATTCCCCCAACTCTGAGATTCTAGAATTGGGACAAACTTGCTTGCCTTAAAGTCATTCCTTTATCTTTTTAATGGGCATCCTCATTGAATATTAGAACAACTTTGTAAGGATGACTTTAGATGACTTCAGTAAGATGCAAGAAGATATCAGGGTCACACATTTAGTCCGGAATTTGAGCAATTAACATCTGTTGACCTCTCCACTTACAGGTCTACAGGTATGGAAAAAATAATAGGTTGGGAGCAACTTAGGATGAGGGTTTTGCTGTTTAGAGTCTAGGTAGGTGGTATAGTGGATAGAGCATTGGATCTAGAGTTCCAAAGACATAAGTTCAAATTAGTCCTCAGACTCTCACCATTTGTATGATTCTGAGCAAGTCTCTTACTCTTAGTCTGTTTTAGTTTTTTCATCCATAAAATGGGCTTAGTACTAGCACTTACCACCCAGGGCTGTTGTGAAGATCCAATGAGATACTATTTGTAAAATGCTTTGCAAACCTTAAATTGGCGCATAAATCATAGCCATTGTTATTATTATTATTTAGGAAGCAGGAGATTCAGGAGTATAAGCCTTTTGACATAAAAACAAAAAAGAGTTAGTGTTGTAGTAATTCTAAGAACCCAGAGATGGGACAAGGAATAATAAGTCTAAAGGCATCTGGCCCAGATCCATGGATAATTAATCATCTGAGGATCAAATGAGTTACCATATCTAAAATGCTTTGGAGATTTTAAAGGGCTCTATAAATGGAAGCTATTATGATTAAAATCATGACTATAAGCTTTAAGATATTATGTCATAATTTTATCATGTTTGTTTTAATACCTGTCTTTATGTTTCCCTGTTATTATCAATAAAACTACTGATAATACCTAAAAAGGCTTTTATATACCTTAAAAGGTATTATTTAGGAGTAGAAGAGTAAAGAAAAAACATTCACAGGCAATGGGTATGGAAAGAAAACTATAGGGGAATGAATGGATTAAGGCTGAAAAGGAGAGCAGGAAAACTAATATTTGAAGGTCAAAAGGAAAGTGACTTAGGCAGATACTTTAGTCAGACTTAGGAACCAGAAGTGATCCTATGGAGGTTTTTGAATGAGTCAGAAGCTGTGGACAATCCCCTAGAGAGAAAGTGGATGAGCCCCCTGTTTCCATGGATATTGGTGGTAGAGCCAAGGTTAAGCAATAGAGTCTAACACATTACCCTTTAGAAAAATGTCTGTTCATTTGCTTTTAGTGATTGATCCAATGTGCTCCAGAGATTTTTGGCAATATTTAGATATTTTTAGGCCAATCCTCTATATTTTGATTTCTTAAATATTCCCTTTTCTTTTCGAATTAGTAGAATTGTGTAAGTAGATTTTATTTGATTATGATTAACTAAATTGTGGATCTAAATTTTTTTTCCTAATCTTTTTTTAAGATTCAGATTTACATCCCTCATTGCATAGGAAATGAATATTGATTTCAATGTGAGGTAGTGGATGTGTGTGTGTGTGTTTAATAGAGCCCAGGGCCAGGATGTTATCAATGTTTTCTCACCATTTTTCAGGTCTAGGTAGAATAAAAAACTGTATCAAGATGGCTGCAGCAACTTGGTATTGGAAACACCATCTTTTCCACTCCTAATTCTGAAAAGACAGAGGAAGAGAGTGTTAGAGATGCCAAAGAATTATGACCATGAATAAGAAGAGCATTGTGGGGACAAAGCAGGGGACTGAAAGGGAATCTGAGGGAGGCAGGTGAGGGAGGCTGGTCTTCCATGGCACCCTCTAGTAGTCTGTTTTGTTAAGTGCTGTCAAATCCAGGTTTATATACTGCAAATTGTGGTGACTGTTTAAAAACCTAAGTGAATAGACATTTTTCACCTTTTAAATTAATATGTCAAATATGGTTTTCATTGCCATTTGATAAACTATCATATTGGTAAAGTTATTGCAACAAATGTCACAGAGATTGGAGGAAGGCAAGATTCAACAATTTAGGCAAATCAATTCCACTGCCTTGGATCTGTCTTTTCATTTGTAAAATGTTTAAATAAAGATCTGAGTTTCCTTTCTGCTCTATGATACTATGTTTATATTAAGTATCAATTATGCTCCTTAATATGTGCTTAATGTATGCTTACTGTGATCTTATCAATGACAAAGTTCTCTGTCTTTAAGGACTTCACAATTTATTGAGGGAAACAAGACCTACTTACATAAAACAAATATCAGCAAACCAGGATATAATCAAATGTTCATTCATATGTATTTGAACTAGGAAAGCATCTATATATCACTTATTACATTCCAGGCACAGTGCTAAGCACTTTTACAAATATTATGTCATTTGATCCTTACAAAAACCTTGTCAGGTAGATGCTATTATTACTCCCCTTTTGTGGGTGAAAAAATTGAGTAAAATAATAGTTTAAGTGACTAGCCAAGTGCCATACAGCTAGTGTCTGAAGTCAGGTTTAACCTTAGGTCTTCTTGACTCCAAACCTACCAGTGACCTGGAGAATGGAAAAGTCAGGTGAGATATTTGGCTCATCTAGAATGCCCTTCACCCTGGATTCTATTGAAGACTCATGGTCCTTCAATCATCTCTTTTATGAGACCTTAATGGACTTTTCCAGTTTCAAATGCTATAGGATGATAGTTTTTGGAGTTTGGGGAAATCAAAGGGTGGGTGATAGGCAATGCATTCTTGAACAGAATGGGCATGGGCTACCATTTTGCCCTTCTTTGAATCCTCAGTGCTTAACTCCATTTTTGACTCAAATTAAATCATTAATAAACAAATGTTTTTTTTTTTTTGATTGACTTTATAAATAAGGAAACTGAGGCTCAGGGAAATTAAGTGAGACAGATAGTGAACTTCAGAAATGAAGTTTGAACCCAATCTCTTGACTCCATTAATGCTCTTTCTATTGGACCACAGAGACTGTTAACTGTTTCTCCGTATTATTTACTGCCTGTGTTATCATTATCTTTTCATGGTGACTGTAAACTCCCATATGTCTTCTATATGTATCTTTCCTCACTATCAAGTAGTATCTTTTATATCAACTAGAAAGTCAATAAGTATTTAAATATTTTCTAATGAATAAATTATTGATTTATTCATCATTATTGATTAGAAAAATAGGGTTTGAGCTTAAACCTAAGAGGATGGACAGGATTTGAATAGTCAGAGAAAAGAAGGGAGAAGATTTCAAACTGAGGAAAACCATGGAGGTAGGAGGGAGTATTTATATGCTTGGTGGAGTCAGGGCGAGAGTGAAACCATTCTGACTCTGGTCCATGTAAAAAAATAGTGAGAAAGTTAAATAAATAGGGTGGGGATAATTTAGGGAGGATTTTGAAAGCTATGCTGTGTGGTTTGGACTTAATGTTGTGGTCAAGGGGTGGGTGATAAGAACTATGCATTCTTGAACAGAGAAGTGACATGATGAATGGTATGGAGGACTGTTAGGATGGAAGTGTTATAATGTCTTGTGAGAGAAGTCATAAAATTATATAGATTTAGAATTAAAGGGACTATATAGAGGGCATCTTAGTCCAATATCCTTGGATTGAGGATAGGAAAAGTGAGACCCATAGAAACTATATGACTTGTCTATGAAGACCAGTGTCAGAAGACCATCAAAAAGGGGATTTAAGTAACCCAAACCTTACTGTAAAAACTGGTTTAGGGGAGTGGCTGTGGGAACCAAGAAAGAAGGCCAAATTGAAGAGGCATTTACCAGAAAAACTAGTCAGTGATTGATGTCTGATTAAAAAAGAATAAGAAGAATGGCTTTGTTTTGTTCAAACAATTTAACTGTCTGCATTTTTTCTTGAGGAGGCAGCAGGGTGGGAGAGTTCTGTATATTTTGGAGTCTTTTCAAAATTTTACAATTCTAGGCTTTAAGGAGATTACTCCACGTAGGAAAACTGGACCTAGAATGGTGAGATAGTAAAGACTGACAAAGAGTTGTGTGGCATGGAGAAATTACCTTTATCTATCACCTTCTTTGCTAACAGGATAATAAAAACTCATGGAGGCGTTATGAAGGCTGATTATTCTTTGTCAGGTACTTTGAAATCCACAAATAAAAAGTCCTTTCTGAAGTGAGGGGTATCACTAAGCTTATTACAAATGCCATCCATCTATGTAGAAGCGGCTATTCGTCTGCAGCATGAGACCATGAGATGTAGCATGAAGTTGTTATTGGCAGAATGTGGGACAGCCTCATTACTCACCTGTGGCTGAGCCAAAGTGAATTATGTTTGTTATCCAAAGTAAGCATAGTCAAAAATTTTATGCTGTATCACACAATCATATATTTTATTTATGCCATATTTTTAAGATGAAAGCTGGTTTAGACAATTTTTACTGGGGACCTTTTCATTTGCTTGTTCCTCTGACTATAAATCCAGGTTCCCTTCATTTGGACTTAAAGTAAAACAGAGGGAAGGATCTGAAATAGCTGACAGGGATTTAGGTCAGGTTGAGGATTGTGAGACACTGCAAAGAAAGCTTTGGACTTGGCCAAGAAAGCCTTTGGAATGTTTTTACCTAGATTTGGTTCAGACATGAGTAGATATTTATCTGTCTGGAAGAGTTAGGCCTATGTTCTTCCTGCAAATAGAAGCCAATGGAAGGAAGCCACATTGAGGGTGGAGGGTAAAACATCATCAGTTCTCAATTATTTAGGTGATAATTAAATTAATGAAGTTCTTATTGAAAAATAATACAACCCCCTTCTCCCACTTCCAGTTGACCAGCTTCAGGCATTCCACTGTATATACATTTTGGAAGAAGTGATGGTGTGTGTGGCAATGTTCTATTCATTTTGTGACCTCCTAAGCACAGGGGGATTATTTAATTGAATTACATATAATTTGATTTTACTTTATTGCTAACAAGTAACTCTAGCTAGAAATCAGCTGTAGAATACTGAACCCACAAACTCTAGTCTAAAACTGTTCTTTCTACCTTCCTCTCTTGTTTGCCTGAGAGGGACACATCACCTACAGGGGGAAAAAAAGGTGAGAGTTGAAAAAAAGAAAATGATGAATGATTCAAATGCACATAATTCATCCATATACTCCTATTTCCTCAATCCCAAATCTAGAAATCTGTGTCTCCTCACTCTTGCTCCTTGAAATCTCTGATTTACTTCAAAACTTAGTTCAAATGCAACCCTTTCCAAGTCCCCCTAGATTTTAGTACCTATATGTCTTGTCTATATATCTACATTTATACATATTGTCTCCCTAGGTAGAACGTAAGCTACTGGAGGACAGGGGCTGTGGTTGCTTTTGGTTTTGTAACCTTAGCACTTAACAGAGTCCACAAGAGTGAGCATTTAGGGCTTCAGTATATTTAGCTGTAAAATTAAGTGGTTATAAAGGAGGATCCTTGAGATTACTATTGCCTGTATATTTGTGAACCATGAACAAGGCAAATTGACCAGAATCCCTCTTTTGCATATATTGATTTAACCCCTTCAAGCATTCTCCCATCCAACTCATCTCCACTCCCACTCTCAGGCTATTTTCCTTTTCTGAATTATTTTCCTATTGAAGGCTGCCTTTAATATTCCTTTTTTTTTGAAACTAACATTAAATAAAATGTAAAGTTTCTAGGGAATTGCTCAAAAGAAATGATTAGAGGGGAAGATGGGTAAAAAAGAAAAAAGAGGTAAATGGTAGAAAAATAAAGACTTTGAAGTTTAGCCTGCTTTATGGAATTGAAAGCCAATATGGTAGGATACCAAAATTGGAAAAGCTGATTTTTAAAAGATCATTTCTCTTCTTGAAGCATAATACAAATGCACAGGCCCAGATAGTAAGGGCACACTTTTCCTTCCCAGCATAGTTGTTTAGTGTGAAATGACTAGTTAAAACATTAGGAGAATATAATCTTTTAATAATCTTTTCTAAAATGCTACATGGCTTTGTGATCAAGGAGAAATTACTCAGATGGCATCATCTCTGTTCAGAAAATTCTTCAAAAGGATTTGTAAAAGGAAGGACATCCACTTAGTTATGATCAGATGAAAATAGGTTTCTATTTGGTGGGGAGAGGTGGAGTTGATATGAGGTATGGTTAGTCAGTCAGTCAACAAGCATTTATTAAAGTTAAAAAAAAAAAAGAATGAAACAAAGATTCTTGGGGAACTGGATGGTCAAGGTATCCTATATATTGAGTCATACCAGATGCAGCAATACTATTTTTAAAATGTCACAGTGTGGGTGTGTCTAAGCTGTGCATCCCAGAACTCTGAGGCTTAGCAATATAAACAGTAAGCTGATAGCATTCTTCCTCTGACTCTTCATTTTACTGCTGCTTAAGGTGTTTAAGACATGGTCTTTTATGTGTATGTTTTGAAAATAAAAAGCTTTAATAATTTTTTTTTTCTTTAAAGACATGGTCCTTAAGAAAGAAACCCAAATTACTCTAGTTTTCATGGATTGGCCAACAAAAGATCCAGATCAGCCTCTCCTTTGTCTTTGTTTGGACCCAGATTGACTCAGAATGAGTGCAGGAATTGCTTTCTGTTGTGGTCAAAAACTCTGAGGGTCTTCCCTTACCAGATTTATTTATTTATTTATTTTTAGCTAGGCAAAAAAAAAAAAAAAAAAAGTTCTCTCTTTTGTTTCTTACCTCGACTTAATCACTGAATGTGCAATTGCCTCAGTCAAACTGAGACCTATTAAAGACTTTAGCTTGAAAAAGATAAGGACTCTCACAATATCCAGGGTCATCTCCAATTGTTCTGATCTATATCTGGTTCCTGGTCCCAGATGCAAGAAAGTAAGGCTGGTGGCTTTGCACAGTCCTCCCTCACTTAAATCCAATTCGGGTGTAGGATACTGAGCTCACAAATTCTAGTCTAAAACTGTTATTCCTACCTTCCTTTCTTGTTTGCCTGAGAGGGACCCTTGTATGTCATGGCACCTTGTTCATGTGATGGTTGTCTTCAAGAATGACAACCAACAAAAACCTGCTTGTGACACTTGAATAGATTCTGCAAACAAATCTACCCCATTTAGAAAATCCTAACCCTTTTCCTTCCCTACCTCCTACTTAGAATTGCCTTTTCTTTTTTTAAAAAAAAGTCTAAACTTTAAACATTAGCAAACATGACCATTTCATTAGTAATAACTAACATTTATAAGGCTCTTTTAACATGTGCTATATTTTTTGATTTATGCAACCTTAGGAAGTAGGCTCTCAGACCCATTTTACAGATGAAGAAATTATGCTTTAGAGAGGACATATAACTTGATCTCAGATGCATTTTACAGATGAACAAACTGTGATTTAGAAACGACATATGACTTGTTCTGAGACCCATTTTACAGATGAAGAAACTGTGCTTTGGAAAGGACATAAATGTTTAAAGTAGGAGTTCACCTTAGATCTTGTTCACTCCAAGAACAAGGCTGTACACATTGTACATATTACATAGAGGATAAATGGGAAATAACAAACAGAGGGAAGGCTCTAGAATTAAGAGAAGTTGGGAAAGCTCCCTGTAGAATATAGGATTCTAACTGGGACTTAAAGGAAACCAAGGAAGTTACTTGGTAGAGATGAGGAGGGAGAGTATTCTAGACATGGAGGACAGCCAAAGCTGAGATATGTTTTGTTTGTAGAATAGCAAAGAGGCTGTTGTCACTGGATTGAAGATTATGTGTTGGGGAATAAGGTTTAAGAAGACTGCAAAAAAACCAAACCAAAACAAAAATCTCCTTGTTTTCTTTTTGATTATGTTTGTATTCTCGACATGTAGTAAGTGCTTAATAAATGCTTGTTAACTGATTATATGTGACTCTGTGGAATAGAAATTATATAATTTGTTTTTGAAGGGTATATTAATTTAACACAATAGTGCTGAACTGTCCTGCATGTGTCCCTTATTTTTTGAATGCTTCATTGACATCTCTTTCTCCCTCCTCCTCCCTCTGTCTCTGTCTGTCTCTCTCCCCCCTCTCCCTCTCTCCCTCCTCCTTTCCCTCCCTTTTTCCTTTTCTCCCTCCCTTCCTCCCTTCCTCTGTCTCTGAATCTCTGTTTCTTGATTTCTCTTTTTGTCATCACTATCACTATCACCAACTCACTCAATTTTCCTTCAATCTCTCTATATAAATATAACCTAGAAAAACAAATTCACACTCTAGCTGGTTCTGAAAATGAATGTCCCGTTCCACATTTTTAGTCTACCACCTGTCTGCCAAGGGATGAGATACATGCTTCATCCTCAGATTTCTGAAGGTCATTTTTCTGTCCCCAAGTTTTTAGCCTGATAAAAAAGAAAAGTACATCCAGTTTTATTTTTTTTTTAACCCCCTGCCCATTCTCAGCAAAATATTCTAAATGTGTGTTTTTAGACAAGTTCTATAAATATGATTGGCAGGCTGAGAAAGAAGATAATCAAGAAACTGTTGGTCTGAAAAGTCTATACAGTTTACAAAGGTAGGACAAGAATATCATTTTACTACAGGGTTTCAATCATCAGAACCTCTTGAAGGACCTCTATTAAAAAAAAAAAAAAAACTTCCACTGTCACTATCACCCACCCACTCAATTTCCCTTCCTTTGACTTTTTTTAAACTATTTCCCTTCATTTCTCCCTAAATTCCCCCTTCTCATTTCTTCCTAAACTGTTGGAAGTGGTAAAGAGCAATGAAATGGCCCAAGGGTAGACAACCACTGGGAGAAAGCAAAGAAACAAACTTTAGTTAATACTTAAACTGGCTAATAAACCCTGGGGTAGAAGAAGAATTGATTGAATTGTATTTGGGAGGAGAAAACTGTTTAAACAAATGAAGAGTGAAGTCTCCAAGTTTGCAAATTAAATCAAATAATCAAAGAATGAAACTCTTAGAGAAGATAAACTACTGGAGGTCATTGAATGTTTTCAAGGGGAAAAAAATCAACAACTCTAAAATACATGCAGATGAAAAATAATTGGGGAAAAGATAAAGTAATGCATTAAGGAAAAACAAACAAACTATATCTAGAGGATGCTGAACTCTATTTGTTAAAACCTTATTGTCTAAAGGCAGGACACCCAAGGTCAGTGAATGCTAGACTGAAAATGTTCTCCTGGAGAATGAGGAGCAAAAGATCACAGACTGAATCCTATCAAAAGGATATCATACTTGATGTAGGAGAGCAAACCAAAAATGTGAATACTGAAAGGAGAGATATAATCAATGCCCCCTTGGATGTTGAGAAGTGGAGTCTTTGTGAAGGCAAAATCAATAATAATTGCCAACAACATGGAGGATGAAAGCATAGGAAATATTAGGGAAGACTCTAAAATTATAGATGTAGTTGGGTAAGAGAATAATGGTGTCCTTAATACAAAAAGGGAAGTTTTAAGATGGGTAGATTTTCTTTTCTTCTGGGGGATAGGGACAGGAGAAAGAAGATAATATGTATTTGGAAGACAATGTTGTGACAAAAAATTTATATATTTTCTGCTTGGTCCAAGGAGGAAGAACTAGATCATTTGGTGAAAATTACAAAAAACCCCACAAATTTAGATTTGATATAAGGGAAAAAAACTTACAAATAATTAGCATAATGGGGTATCTCAGAAGATAGAGGTCTTCAATAAAAAATGGATGAGTTGGCTTGTTAGGAATATTGTAAGAAGATTTTCAGTCAAGTACCAATCAGATCAGAGGCTCTTGAGGCCCCTTATCATCTTGAGATTCTATTGACTGAAAATTTACAATATTATGAAGGATGAGCATCAATAGTGAATGTAACCTTACTAATCTTATCTTGGTATAACAGAAAAATTTGAAAACAATCTTCACAAAAGAAGATTCAGTGATCACAATGACAATGTTGGAAGGACTTAATACACACTTAATTCATTGCCAGAAGAATTGTGAATTGATCCAATCATCCTAGAAAATACTTTGGAATTGTGCTGAAAGAGTGACTAAAATGTCCATTCTTTTTGATCTAGAGAGCTCACTGCTGGATATTTATGTATCCTAAAGTTATCCAGTGAGCACTTAGCTTAGAGTCAGAAATACTGAATTAAAATCTGACCATAGACTCTTATTAACTGGTCTGATCCCGGATAAATCACTTATTCCTGTGTGCCTTAATTTCCTCATCTGTAAAATGAGTTGGAGAAGGAAGTGGCCAATTACTCCAATTATCTTTGGCAAGAAAACTGCAAATGAATTCATAAAGACTGAACAAAATGACTGAACAACAACAACAAAGGATGTCAAAACTAGAAAGAAAGTTTATGTTAATACCAGAATATGCTTAGTGGCACTTTCTGTAATATAATAAGAAAGAACTACAAACAGATGTCCTTTTTTTTTCCAGGAAGTAGATGAATAAAATGTGATACATGGAATATTAGCAAGTGGTAAGAAATTATAAATAGGAGGTATTTAGAAAATGATAGGAAGACTTAAATGAAGTAATAGAAGTAAAGGAGAGCCAAGAAAATTGTACACATCACTATAATAGTGTAGATGTAAACAACAATAACAGAAATTGAATGTTTTGTAGCTATAATTATGGAGCTTGCCTTTAGAAGAAATGAGGAAACATATTTCCCTCACTTCGCAAAGTTGGGGGACTATTGAGGAGGAACATTATATATTTTCAGACACAGTTGATATGCTATTTAGTTTTACTGAAGTACTTTATTCTTTCTTTTTTTTTATTTATTTTTTTTTTTTTTGTTATAAGGGTACAGAAAATGGTAGGGAGGAACCTAGTCATAAATGAAAATGATTTAAAATAAAATTTTAAAACTTAAATGAGGCATACATAATTTTTTAGCATTAAGGGAAATTTGGAATATTTTGAACATTCTACTGAACATGGGGGGCCTCTAATCCCTCCTATTTCACATTGAGCTTTAAAGTTTTCAATGTACTTTATATACATTATCTCAATTGATCATGTTGACTCCATAATGCAAATGCTAGAAATGTGATTATTCTTACTTTACATATAAGGAAACTGAGGCTGTGAAAAATTAAATGTTCAGGGTCACATACTAGCTAATATCTCAGGCCTTCCTGGCTCATGTTCTGTGCTCTATCCACTATGACATGCTGCCTTTCTGGGCCTCCCTCAATATAGCATTTCCCACAGTTGAAGAAAATTGTCAAGAATAACAGCAAGGCTGTCGAAAGAGCCACAAGATTGTACAGTCCTGGAAAGGTAAGAGCATTGCTCTGATCATTGTTCCCCTGTTTTTCTGCCTTTAAACAGGACAATTATTCTGTCTCTATGGTACAGCTGGGATAAGAAATCGTGTCTCTTCAGGGGTCTACTAGTTATCTTGGCACTTTACAACTGCTGTCTATTATATAGACTGCTCACTGGGTTGTCAGCATACCTTGGATCTGTATAATTTAGGTTAATTGGGCAGTGAAGTAAAGATTCACAGCTTTCTTTGAAATTATTATAAAATAGTGAAACATTGGCCATGGAACTTCAGGGAGAAGATTTAAAATTTAAACTGCAAGTTAATTTGCAAATTTTTGTTTGGAAGCAAGATAAATTTCTTAATGAAAAGTTTTAGAAAATGCCCCAAAATATTCCAGAGGGGAAATACCGTTTCTGGGGGTCATGGGAAAGCCCTGAGGTTTCCACGGTGGAGAAGACTGCATCATGTCTACCCAACCATTCTAACTTTAATCCTCTTAGACAACAGAGATGGGGGAGGGAAGATGGTAGAATGAATGGAAGCTTGGGTTAGGTAGTTCAGTCCTGTCTCTTTAGGTTTATCTTTTCTGAATGTTTCTCAAGACCATCCTCTCCAAGTCATTATTAATCAGAGAAATGCAAATTAAGACAACTCTAAGATACCACTACGCACCTGTCAGATTGGCTAAGATGACAGGAAAAAATAATGATGATTGTTGGAGGGGATGCGGGAAAACTGGGACATTGATGCATTGTTGGTGGAGTTGTGAACGAATCCAACCATTTTGGAGAGTAGTTTGGAACTATGCTCAAAAAGTTATCAAACTGTGCATACCCTTTGATCCAGCAGTGTTACTACTGGGATTATATCCCAAAGAGATTATAAAGAAGGGAAAGGGACCTGTATGTGCACGAATGTTTGTGGCAGCCCTTTTTGTAGTGGCTAGAAACTGGAAACTGAATGGATGTCCATCAGTTGGAGAATGGCTAAATAAACTGTGGTATATGAAAATTATGGAATATTACTGTTCTGTAAGAAATGACCAACAGGATGATTTCAGAAAGGCCTGGAGAGAGTTACACGAACTGATGCTGAGTGAAATGAGCAGGACCAGGAGATCATTATATACTTCAACAACAATACTAGATGATGACCAGTTCTGATGGATCAGGCCATCCTCAGCAACGAGATCAACCAAATCATTTCTAATGGAGCAGTAATGAACTGAACTAGCTATGCCCAGAAAAATAACTCTGGGAGATGACTAAAAAACATTACATTAAATTCCCAATCCCTATATTTATGCCCACCTGCATTTTTGATTTCCTTCACAAGCTAATTGTACAATAATTCAGAGTCTGATTCTTTTTGTACAGCAAAATAATGTTTTGGTCATGTATACTTATTGTGTATCTAAGTTATATTTTAATATATTTAACATCTACTGGTCATCCTGCCATCTAGGGGAGGGGGTGGGGGCGGGTAAGAGGTGAAAAATTGGAACAAGAGGTTTGGCAATTGTTAATGCTGTAAAGTTACCCATGTATATATCCTGTAAATAAAAGGCTATTAAATAAAAATTAAAAAAAAAAAAAAGACCATCCTAATAAAATAGATAAATAAATTATTAAATAGATAATTTCCAAGAAACTATAGTCACATCTCAAACTTTTTCAGTAGATGGGCTGCACTAGATTGAAGGTAAATGATGGGCCTCAAAGCCACCAGTGAGTTGGGGGGGAGGGTGTCCACCCCAAGAAGGTCAAGATTTCCTCCAGTGGAATGGTCAGATGAGAACAATTTGTTCCAATGATCATAACAGCAGCTGAAGTGGACACTGTGGAGCACTTAGAGCTTGGTCAGACATTAAAAGTTCCAAGGTCATTCACTGTATCCTGGGCCATTTTCAGTCCTCTTGAATTTTGTCTTGCTCCTGGACATCAATGACCCTGGGGGAAGCTGATAAATTTGTGCAACTCCCCTTCACTTAACTCTAATTCACAAGCAAGTCAAGATATCATCCCATGATGTTACTTGGTCCTCTTTAAAAACAAAGGACAAATAACAACTATATAGTCTGTAAATACTTGAAAGTTTGTTTATTAACCATTCATTTCATCTCAGAGAGATTATCTGGATGATATGTGGACTTGGTCTGATCCCAGCCATCACAGATCAACCAAACTCGTGCCCTCTCAAAAACTGCTTTCTTTTTTCCTGTTATGTCACTTGGAAAAGCTATTCTGGACTTTTAAATCTGATTTTTTTGCTGGAGGAGTGATGCAGACTTTGGGATTTATAAGAATCCCAAAGGACTGCCAAGAAAAAAGGATTGAGGACTACTCTCCTAGAACATAAAGTTATCTGACATCAGAAAATATAACTGTGGATGTGCATAGGGATTTGACTGAGCAAATCAGCCAAATCATCTCATTTGAAGGAAATGTTAATATGCTAAGATCCAGTACACTTGTTAGAAGAAAATACATTGATTGTTCATTAGGTATGAAAAAGACCAGGACAATTGCCTAGGTTTGAGAAAAATTTGTTCAGGAACCACAGTTTCTAGGTTTGAGAAAAATTTGTTTAGGAACCATTTGAGTGGTAGACATAAAGATCAAGAAGGCTGAAGTCAAAGGGCACTCTCCCTTCTCCAACCTGCTCCCCATGGAGGAGAATCTTGTGAGCTTCTGAGGGATTCCCATTTGGACTTCCCATTTTCACATCCTTGTCTTAGCAGCATCCCTAAAACAGGAGCTGTGAGTTATCTTTTGCCACATGTACTCTCTAAGCTGGAGGTCACTCTCCCCTGGACTTTGTATGTATTTGTGGGATACCAGTTCTTATCACTAAACTTCTAACTGAGATGGTATCAGAAAATTGCTATGTAAGATGGTAATAGTTGTAGTTGTTGTCAAATCCTGTCCAACTCTTTAAGACTCCATTTTGGTATTTTCTTGGTAAAAATACTAGAGTGGCTTGCCATTTCTTTCTCTACCTCATTTTACAGGAAAGAGACATTTGAAGGAATGTTTGTACCAACTGTTATTACTTTACAACCTTGGTAAATAACTCTTTCCCAAAATTAATTATCTGGCTGACTAGCTGGTTTCAATGGATAATCATGTAGGAAGTACACAGGTTGGAGCCCAAGAATTATATAGTATCAGAAAAGCTACTCCCTAACTCTTCAAGGCTAACTCTAGAGCCCTAAGAGATTGTCATAGCCATGCTCTAGAGAAACAATTCATCAGTTCAAGTTGGGATTGGAGTATTAGTTCCACATAATGGGAGCACACGTCCACATCCACATGTATTTACCCACATATGCATATATATATATACACACACACACACACACACACACACAAACATACAGTGAATAGCTAAGTGATATAATAGACTTGGAATCAAGAAAACGCATCTTCCTGACTTCAAATCTGGTTTTAGACTGTTATTAGCTAGGAATCCTGGGCAAATCACTTAAACCTACTTGACTCAGTTTCTTTATCTGTAAAATGAACTGGAAAAGGAAATAGCAAGCTACTCTAGAATCTTTGCCAAGAAAACTCCAAAATGGGGTCATGAAAAGTTGGACATGATTTGACAACCATCACCATCACCACCACCACCATCATCACACATTCTTCAACTATAGCAATTTTCTGACATCATCTTCTACAGTTTGAGAAGCAGTGATAAGAGTTGGTGAAGAGTCATGCATCCTAAAATAGTAAAACAGATGGCTGTTTGTTTAGTTCAAACTTGGTCTCTATACAAAAATAAATAAAGGATATCCTGAAGCATTCTCTTTTTTATTCAAATACAGTTGAGTGTTGAAACATTTTATCTATTAATCACTGTTTTACAGAAAGTAAAATTGGCAAAAGGATTTCATTAAAAATGAACTTAAGGAAATAATTACAAGGTCAGTTTAGAGTAGCAAAAACAAAATTACTTGGAAAGGAAATGTGAGAACTAGGGAAAAAAAACTGAACTGAATTAAAAAGGAAATAACTAGTCAGAACAAAGTAAAATAATTTTGGGGTATGATCAATATGTCTATTGAACATTTGACTAGATTTTCCAAGCAAGATAGATAATGACTAAAATTGACAATTTATTGTTGGTTAAGTTGTGTGGGATTTTTGATGATTCCTTCTACTTAGGGTTTTATTATTTATTTATTTGTTTGTTTTGTTTTTGTTTGTTTTGCAAAGATACTGGAGTCATTTCCTTCTTCAGCTCTTTTTACAGATGAGGACATTGAAGCTAAGTAAGTGTCTGAGGTCAAATTTGAACTCTTGTTTTTCTTGATTCTGGGTCAGTAAGAAGGTCTCCAGCTATTCTAATGAATGAGCACATCCTCAGGGAAAGAAAATAAGTCTCAAGATAGCATCTCACCCATGCAAGAGGTTTGAGTCTGATTCATGAACTCCTTAGAGAAATTTTAAGTGGTGAGCCCTTCAAGGTCAATGTAAATATTGACATAATAAGAGGCACCTTATGAGAACTCATGGTTTATTTCATACAGCACAGAGATGCACATATAAGGGAAGGCATCTGTGGACTACAATCCACTCTAGCTACATTCTTTTATTGAGAAGGTTCTACCTCACCTTACTCCTTTACTTTCCCTTATGTACCCTTTTTTTCCCATCAGCAGATTTATAAGGGTCAGTATAAAGGAAACATGAAAACCATCCTTTCAGGTTTTGCCACTTAAGTACTCTGAATAATTGTAAGTCAAATCTAGGCAGAAATATGGGTACATTGCTTGGTACAACTGGTTATTCCCTTTCCTAGTCCCACAGATTTTCTATATTATGAGTCAGTCAGGAGCAGTGAATTTCTAAATCTAAATTCAAATCCAATCACAATTACTAGCTGTGTGACTCGGCATTTCACTTAACCCCAATTTCCTCCCAGAAAATATTGTCAGTCAACATTTAAGTACAGAAAAATGAAGAGGTACATGATAACTAATATTGTAATAACACCATTTTATAATAACTTCATTAATATATTATTATCAAAGGCCATCAAATCTGCAACTCATACAGGATAATCTATCGGAATTGTTGGAATGGATTTAGTATGACTTCATGTGTGTTGTATGAAATATGATGTATTTTTCAGCTTGGGAACCATCCTAGCTGTCCTTGGGTGCGTAAGGGAAGTATATGATAACACTGAGAGAGCCTGAAAGAGACAAAGGGCACCAGGAAGGCCTTCTCCTCAAATATATTTTGCCTATAGATTTCACCAATTAGAGTTTCATCTGTATTAACAACTTTGTCTTTTAATATGCAAATAGGTCACTCACACCTCAATGTGAGTTACTTGAATTAAATAATCATAGACTTTCTTCTCCTCTTTCTCATTTTATAGATGAAAAAACTGAGATGAAAGGAGGTTGATTTGCCCAAAGTCACTCATGCTCTGAGCATTAGAGGTAAGATTTGAACTTGAGTCCTCTGTCCCTGTAGCTAGTGGTCTTCCATATTGCTTAAATAATTGGGTTGCTTTTCTCCTAGCTGACATTTAGGAATGAATATGGAAACTGGAGTCAAGAAAGAAATGGGTTTAAATGCTTTCTCTGACACTAGATATTCAATGATGAATAAGTCACAATATAGTGACAGGGGACTTCTAGACTAAGCCTCTCATTCTACTGTTTCCTTGACAAAATAATAGAATTTGTGTAAAACATTCATGTTCTAGCAGAAAGAGCCCTGGATGGCAAGTGAGGAGACCTGGTACTTCGTTTTAGATATGAGGTATATCTTAGAAAAGTTTCTTGATTTCAGTATATCTCAGCTTCCTCCCAAAATAATGCTAGGAATGAGGGGATGTATGGAGTGTTGAGGGAAAGCTAGCCTCTTTGGTATGAGAGCTTGCTAAATCCTTTTCAGGGTTGTCCATTCATCTTTAATGTCCATCTGCCACCTAACTCTCACCTATGGCTCCAAGAAGCTGTAGCATGCATAGCAAGTATTCATAAGACAGGCTACATCACAAGGTAATTGTATAAATATATATGCATATACTGGATTTAACATATATATTTTACCATGTTTACCATATATTGGATTACTTGTCATCTAGTGGAGCGAATGGGGGGAAGGGAGAGGAAAATTGGAACACAAGGTTTTGCAAGGGTTAATGTTGAAAAATTATCCATGCATATGTTTTGGAAATTAAGAAGCTTTAATAAAAATTTTTAAATATATCCCTGATATTATTTCTAAGATTAAAATCTAATATTTATGGGGAAAAAATACAGGCTAAATCAGACTGAGGGTAAACAACAGGTATTAAACTTGTCAGTAAATTGAGGGATGTTTACTCCAAGTATATGAAGACTTCCCCCAGCAAAATGGGCAGATAAGAACAATTTGTTCCAACAGCCAGCAAAGTGGCCAAAGCAGGCATTGTGGGACACTTAGAGCTTGGTCAGGTATTGAAGACACAGAGACCCCAGGCCTTTGCCAGTCATCTTGACTTTTGCCTTTCCATTGGACTTCAGTGACTGTGAAAAAGAAGGAGACTCACCACTTGTTGCAATTCTGTCTCATTTAAATCCGATTCGTGCAAGAGTTAAGATATCACCCTATGATGTTATTGATCCTCTGAAAAAATGAAGGACAAATGACAACCACTACCAAAACAATGGGGTTAAGTTCTATGGCCCCTCCCCCCTATAAACATTCTGAATCTCTCACTCATTAACTCCACTTTCTTTCTATCCATTCTCTGATTATTTTCCTACAATCTAATCCATGTGACCCTTCGCCTTACTCCTCAATCCCACCATGTTGCACTTTTTTTTAAAAATTTTTAAAATTTTACTAATTACCTCCTATAACAGCTAGATCTCATCAGTCCCCTATTAGACTAGGTTCAATATTGGAACCAAATGGGCCTCATAGGTCATTTAATTGTTAACAAAAGAACTTTTACTTAGACACATCTTCTTCACTTCTAAGCTGCCTCAGATCTTGGCCTCTGGACTATTTTTCCATCTCTACCAAAATGGCCTCCTCCTCTGACTGAAAACTTCCTCCCCAGAATTTCTGTTTTAGGAAATGCTCGTGCCAGTCATGCTTACTTTTAAGTCTGCTCAAATCATACTTTTCTGGATTACTTTTTCAGCTTGTCCTCACATGGTTACCTTCCTTCTCTTCTCCCTTAACTCCTTTTTCAGTTCCATTTTATATATTGTCTTTCCCCATTAGAATATATATTCCTTAAGATCCAGGGTTGTCTTTTTAAGATTATCTATCTATCTATCTATCTATATCTATATCTATATCTATATCTATCTATCTATATATATATATATATATATATATATATGTATATATGTATATATCGGATCTCCTCACTTGCTATTCAGGGCTCTTCTGCTAGAACATGAATAAATAAATAAATAAACATACACACACACACACACACATACATATATATACAGATATATAAAACTTAAAATGAATGGCATTGGCCATTCTGTCTTGTCACTGACAAGATCTTTTCTGACTGCAACTAATGTATTATTGATCAAGCTCAGTGGAAATAATAACTAGTTCCATCAAGAAAAACCTTGCTACTATTATTATTATTTTATCATTTCTCTGACATGGCTTTTGTTACCAAAGATCTATCATTTCTCACCAGCCAGGAAGGATAAGGGAAGATATCAGTAAAGACATACTATGACAGTTTATATGGTATGCATGATTCCTTCTTTTCAAGATCTAGACTAGGTTAGAAACTAAATAAAATGCCTTGAAAATTACAGGGTGTATGCTACTTTGCTTTTGTTGTATGAGAAATGGAGGTTAAGAGATTGATTTTGGAACCAGAGATTGGATTTAAATGGAAGTGGGGAATATTAAGGGAAAAGAGAAGCTGCTTCTCCCAAGGCATTAAAAGAAAAAATTACTGAATTTCTCTCTCTCTCTCTCTCTCTCTCTCTTTTTTTTTTTTTTTTTTTTTACTGAGGCAGTTGGGGTGAAGTGACTTGCCCAGGGTTGCACAGCTAGGAAGTGTTAATTGTCTGAAGCCAAATTTGAACTCAGGTCCTCCTGACTTCATGGCTAGTGCTCTATTCACTGCATCATCTAACTGCCCATTTCTCATTTTCTTTATTCAAGGATGTCCTTGATCTTATTTCTTTTGCCCACTTCCATTAGTTCACTGTTATTTCCTATTAACTTTGAGTCAGTTACAATTGGAATTTATATATCGACTCACAATAAACTACTTCTCTATGGTTTTTATTTATATGGATTTTGTTGATCAGACACTGTTTTAATTTCTGTTGACTTCTTGTAGTCAGAGGCCCTTCTAATGTCTTGTAATGATTGTGATGGGTTTGTATTTTTCTACCCACATTTCTCTTATACCGATCAAAATGGCATTTACAAAGAAATTGGCCAAAGGATAGGTACATAAACAAAACTTTAATTAACTAATGGTTTTGATCTAAATGAGCTAACAGGGCCAACTGGAGAGTGGAAAGGGTATTTAATTTGGAGTCAGAGAACCTGGCTTCAAATCCTATCTTTGTCATTTATTATTCATGTACTTAACATCTCTGGACATCACCTTCTTCATTTGTAAAAGGAGGAGTTTAGTTTAGATGGCCTCTAAGGATCTTTTCAGCCCTATACCTATGATCTTAATAAAATATAGTGTATGCTTCAGGATGCCAATAAATATTTATCTTTATTTATTTTTACTTCTATTTAATTTTTTAATCACAACATAGTGAGTCAGCAAGGTGTAAAGAATCTCTGAGCTAGGAAAATCTGAGTTTAAATCATCCTGATTAGGTGATCCTGAGTAAGTCATTTAATATCTCAATGTTCTAGGCAACTCTTTAAGATGACAAGTTAACATTATTCTTATTATTATATATGATATTATTTGATATATTATAATAATTTGTCTATAATAAGATCTATTTATATACTTATAATATTATTATATAGTACATTATTGATATATTATTAGTATTTATAATTAAGAGTATTACAAAGGATTTCCTCTTATGAGAGTTCCCTATATTAAAGAAATCCAGTTCCTATCATCAGAGAGGAAGATTAGCAACTACTTAGTAACTTATAGTTCCAGAGTTATCTGAAACACTAAGAGGTTATATGACTTGTCCAGAATTACAGAGTCATTATGCAAGAGGAAGAATTTGAACCCAAGTGTTCTAGACTCCTAAATTGGCTCTTTTCCCACTGAGCCAGCTGTCCCTCTACTCTATTGTTCATAAATAATCCTCTCTGAACCTGGTTCACTCACCCGTGTCTTTTTTCTCTCTCTCCTTATTAAGTCCCTGAGAAAAATAGTCACTACCTTTCAACATTGTTTGTGGATGGAAATGCTTAAGCTTCCTAGCAATGGAATCTGTTTTTTCATTATGTGAAATGCATCTGCACAGATAGGCAGAGTTGTGTTATAAAGACACTATGAACATAAGCCCTTTTCAGTACTATCTGTACTTAATCAAACCCACTTCTTACCTGAGAGGAAAAGAATCAAGATCATCCTGGACCCTTCTGCCTGAGAGGCCTTTACTATCACCATGGATACTCTAAGTGGCTCTTTTTGTTCAAACATGACAAGAAGAGTAAGAATTTCACTTTTTTTCCTCCAGCCTTTAACTTTGGCCTGCTGGGTAGAAAGCTTATGTAAACCTTTATATAGATCTTAAGTTAAAATTGTACAAAAAGAAATGAATGATGAATGTGAGCTTTATAAGATGCATTTTCTTTGGCTACATATAATCCCATACCCTCCCTTCCCCTATATATTCATGGATTAGCCAAAAGTAGCTTTTCTTCCCTTTGCACCAGATGGAAACACAATGGATCCTTTCTGTTAATAGTGCCTACACCATATCCTGGCAACCATCCATGTGCTGCCTTTCGGTTTTATGCTGGCGATAGCGTGATTGCAAAAGAGCTGACAAGCCATCCTTAAATTTCTGATACACCCCGCATTATAGAAGCAGAAGTTTCATCCACTGCAGATCATGCTTGCTGCTGGGATCTGTGGGAAGAATGGAGAGGTGTCTGAGTGGCAATCTTACTAATCAATGCAATCAAACTGCTTGTGTCACCTTGGCTTGGTTAATTTAGCACAAAGAAATCATTTTGTTCCTTCCCATAAAGCAAAGAATTTTGATCTTGAAAGATGCTGTTGTTGGCCTTAGATGCAGAAGTGAGAGAAAAGCAAAGAGAGAAGAAATGTTGTCTTGGAAGAGACTCAGATGCATATGAATTGGGGAGGGGAAGAAGAAAAAAAATGCTTTATTCAACATTCAACAAGAATTTACCAAGCATTTATGTCCTAGTCACATTGCTACTCATTATGGAGATAAAAGAAAGAGCAAGAGAAAGAAAGAGAGACAGAGACAGACAGACAGAGATGCACACACACAAGAAGGAAGGAAGGAAGGAAGGAAGGAAGGAAGGAAGGAAGGAAGGAAGGAAGGAAGGAAGGAAGGAAAGAGGAACTTGCTTCTTCCTTTAAGGAATTTACTTTTATTTTGGGAAAATATGTGTATAGAAAATTACATATAAAACATACTAAATGATTTCTGGATTCAGGGCAGAAACTATTGAGGAACATCAGGATAGACTTTCTATAGGAAGTGAACCAAGTTTTAAAGAAAACTAGGAAGGGATTATGGAAGGCTAAAGTAAAGAAAGGAGCCCCTTCCAGGAGTGAAAGACAGTCTGTCTTTGGAAAGGCAGGGAAACTGGGCAGGAATGTTAAATATGGGAAACTGTCAGCAATCCATTTTAGATGGGATGTAGAATACACAGAAGAAAGTAATGTTAAATAACCCAAGGTGGGCAGAGAGAGGAATTTGTATTTTATCCTAGAGGCAATACAGCACTATTGAAAATTATTGAGCAGGGGAGTAATGTGGTTTAGGAATATCAATATGGCAGTTATGCAGAAGTTAGAATGAAGGAAAATTAATATTTGGAAGGTCCAGGTGAAAAGAGATGAAGTCCTTTATAGGATCCTCCACCAAGTGAGAGTAAATGAGGGTCATCTCATAGGATGATGAATATAGAAAAGGGATGTTGTAGAGGAAAATGGAAGACTTGATCACTAGTTTGCTGTGATAAATAGAGAGGGAAGAGTAGAAAATGATTCTAAGATCATCTGTGTGTCTAAGAAGACGGTGATTTGAACAGAAATAGGATTATTAGGAAGATAGTAGGATATTGGGAAGAAATGATTGATTCCATTTTGGACATGTTAAGTTTGAGATTTCTTTGAGAGGTGCAAATGAGGTCTTCGAGGTAACTGGTTATGCAGTCTTAGAATTGAGGAGAGCCACTGAATTCTTTCTATCTATCCATCTAAAACATACAGATATATATGCATGTATATACAAATGTTTATATGCATGTATATATATGTATATACATTTAAGTATGCACACCCATACCCATATATCTGGATATATGAGTCTGGAAGTTGTCTGTATAGGTTTGATAATTAAACCCTCAATAATTCATGAAATCATCAAAAAAGAGAATCTAAAGAGAAGAGGAACAAAGACGGCCTAGGACTATGTTCTAGGGGATATTTGCATCCATAGATAGGAGGTGGGACAAGGAAGCTGCTCAAACAAAGCATCTTAAGACCAAGTGGTTAGATTCTTAAGAGCAGAACCAAAAAATCCAGTGAGGATTTGTTAGGAAAAATGGTGATATCAAATACTTCAGAGAAATCAAAATATCAATGTCAAGAACTTTTCACTTGTGTATGCATTTGACTATTATAAATTAACTAGAGAGGACCTATGAAAGAGGTCCAGAGAAAGAACTGATAAATAGAAGTAGGTATAGAATGATTTTACACATATATACATATCTGTGTATAATGGGTGCCATCTCTAGGGTGGTATCAAGGAGAAGGAAGAGAAAGAAAAAAAAAAGAAATGTATATGATAACTTTATTAAATATTTATAAGTAATAACAAGTCATACATAATAATGGGCAGTTTCAAGTACAATCAACTTTTTAATTATATTATGATATGGGGGAAAATAAAAGAAAAATTATTTTAAAATATAAACATTTATTTAATACTCAGCCACAAAAGTCATTATTTTTATTTGTCAAACTAAATCTAAATCTAGTCTAAATTTTTTTTTAAATTAAGAAGTAAAGGGTACTTTAAAAAATACAAACTTGGCCAATGATTCCTTTTTAATCAAATAGTTCCCTGTCTTTTCACATATCAATTTGCCTATTCAATCTTATCTTTTTAACTAAAAAATTGCCTTTCCAACTGGAGCCTGCTCTGCTCTCCTCCCCCCCTCCCCCAGTCCTGGTTATACTTTGTAATGAAAAGTTGGCCAAAAAAATAAAGTTTAATCAGAAACTATAGTTGCAACTTTTTTAAAAAAAATTAAAACTTTTTATTTTCGAAATGTATGCATAGATATTTTTCAACATTCACTCTTGCAAAACCTTTTGTTCCAAATTTTTTCTCTCCCTTCTTCCCACCATCTCCCCTAGATGGCAAGTAATCCAATGGATGTTAAACATGTGCAGTTCTTCTATACATATTTCCGTAAATATCCCTGCTGCACAAGGAAAATCAGATCAAAAAAGGAAAAAAGAGAAAGAAAACAAAATGCAAGCAAATAATAACAAAAAGAGTGAAAATGCTATGTTGTGATCCACACTCAGTTCTCACACTTTTCTCTCTGGATGTAGGTGTCTCTGTTTATCACAAGACCATTGAAATTGATCTGAATCATCTCATTGTTGAAGAGAGCCATGTCCATCAGAATTAATTATCATATAATATTGCTGTTGCAATGATCTCCTGGTTCTGCTCATTTCACATCTCATCAGTTCATGTAAATCTCTCCAGGCCTTTCTAAAATGATCTGCTAGTCATTTCTTACAGAACAATAATATTCCATAACATTTGTATACCATAACTTATTCAGTCATTCTCCAACTGATGGGTATCCACTCAGTTTCCAGTTTCTTGCCACAATAAAAAGGGTTGCTACAAACATTTTTGGTGCAACATTTTAAAACAACATTTTACTTTTTTTGGCCTTCCTGGCTCATATAAGTTAAAGCCACAAGGTCATAGAAAACAGTGACCAAAGGAATCAAAGAGAAATAATAACTAGCATTTGCATGGTACTTGAAGATTTGTAAGAACTTTATTTGTGTTCTCTTATTTGAAATACACAACAACTCTCACAGGTAGGAATTATTATTATTCCTACTGTAAAGGTGAGAAAACTAAGGCAGACATAGGTTGTGACTTATGCAGGGTTACAAATCTGATAAATGTCTAAGACTGGATTTAAATTCGGGTCTGTCCCAACTTTAGGCCCAGAACTTTGTCCGTCATCATTTAGATGTCTAATAATATATAGTTGATTTTTTTTCTGACCTGGTTATAGCTGACTGGAGATGCCTTGAGGATGGGAGGAATTGCCAAGCAGACCACAGAAACAGGAGGCACAGTAGCAGTCTGGAAAAAATAATGTAAAAAGGGCTTGGGCAACTCTGTCCCATACCAGAAGGAAGGAAGGGAAATATTTAGTGTGCTTTCTAGAGCCCCCACACTGGAGTGTCAAAATATACTGTCTGGACTAGCACTCTGGAGGATCTCAGGACCAGTCCAAATCCTTGGTCTTAGTGGAGGAGTGAAGAAGGAAGGAGACCCACAAGGATGATCAAAGATGGAGTACATTTATTTCAAGTCTTCTCAGCCCTAAAATATTTTAGTACCATTACATCACCACAGCACACTATGCAAATGTTAACTATAAGCATCCTGCTATTGGTAAGTAAATGCCTCCTTACTGTAAGTATCCCTTGCTTGAAGTAAAACACAGGTGGTCATGCCCTCCTTGACTTCTCAGGAAGGGTGAGAGCACCAAAGGGAGATGGGGAGCTGAACCAGATATTGTCAGCAAGTTCCCTCTGGGTTAAAGGATCTTATACCCACCCAGAGTTCCTCCAATATCTGCGGCCCTCTACAGAAATTAGTATGAAGCAGCAGAAGAAAACAGGAGTAATGGCAACAGAGTAGGCAGGATATAGAGATTCTGAGAAATTGGGAATGATGTTTTAGCCATGGCAGGCTCTAGATCTCAGCCAGGGAGATTCTTCCTAGGACATTAGAAAGTACTAGGACACCTTCAGCATGTCCTTATGATGTCTGTGATTTAAAAAAATGATGAAAATGGAGGGGGATAAAACCTCTGGGTTTGGCCATTAGAGTTATCAGTTGAGTGATGAGGTTAGAAGCCAGAATATTAGGGGTTGAAAATTGGTTGGAAAGAAGAAAGGTAGAGACAATTCTACAGGCAGCTTTTTCTAGGGGGTTCCCTAGGAAAGGGAGAAGAGATAAAAGAGCATAGTTTAAAGTGATGATAGAGTGAAGGGAAGAGATTTTTTGTTTTGCTTTGTTTTAAATGTTGAAGGAGACCTGGACTTTGTTGTTAGTCCTTTGTTCTTGAAGAAGGCTGTGACTTTGGAAAGGGGATACCATGACTTGCAAATGAATTGGATGTAAGTGAGAAAGGGCTGTGCAAAACTATCGATCTCACTTTCCCCTCCGGAGTCATCTAGAGTCAGAGACCAGATACAGATCACGATGATTGGAGATGGCCTTCAAACCAGAGGAAGACCTTGACCTTTTTAAATGAAGATTTTTCTCAGTTTTCAGTGTGTCTAAGGCAATGCCCATTTGGGGAGTAAAGCTAGGTAAGAAATGAGGCAGAGAAAGGGCTCTTTTACTTAGTGTATGTGTATGAACATATACATATACATGTACACACATATAAATGGAGGAAGGAAGACCCTCAGGGTTTTTGGCCAGAACAGAAATAACTGTTATTTACATTTACTCTGGTCAATCAGGGTCCAAAGACCAAGAGGGACTTGGTCTGCAATCTTTCATTGGCCAATCAATGAGAGCCAGAGTGATTTGGATTTAAGACATGGTCTTTAAGAAAGAACATCTAAAGTTAGGTGATGCTGTGTATAGAGTGCCAAGAATTCAGGAAGACTCATCCTTAAGTTTACATCTGGTCTCAGAGACTTACTAGTTGTGTGATTCTGGGCAATTCATTTAGATGCAATGTTAGACGCAATAGAAAAAGCACCATTAGATAAGGAAAAGTCAGAAGAATTAAGGATAAAGAGAAGATGATCTTAAAGGTGAACTCCTGGAGAGGGAATCAAGGATGCAAATAGAAAAGTTGGTGTTTGCAAGAAGGATCATCTCTTCCTCTAAGAATGAAGTGGTAATAATAATAACCATAATAATAATAATGAGGAGGAGGATGTTTGCCATTTATTTACACGAGCTCTAAAGTTAAAAAATAGATTTTTAAACATTATCCCATTTGATTCTTGTAACAACCATGTGAAATAGGTACTATAAATATTATTTCTATTTTGTGTTTGACAAACTGAAGCCAAAGCCATGAACTACTACACCCACCAATAATATTTTAACTAGTAGTATTTAGACTTTGATATTCCTGACTCCAAGTTCATTAGTCACTATACCATGCCAGAAATTGAAAAGAAGGAGGTGGAGGGCTGAATAAAGAAGGTATAAAATAGGTGGTCAAAAAATTCTAGTAGTGAGAGGTAGGGGCCCAAAAGTATTCAATATTGCATGTATTCTCAGATATAGTTTATGTGTAGGTACACAAAGCAAAACTACTTTTTTCCTCTTTTTTTCTTTTCTAATCTTTGTTACAAAGGATTACTCACTGAATGGGGAGTGATGGAAAAATATATTCAGAAATAAAAATCATGTAAAACCAAAATATATTAGTAAAATATGGTTTCAAAAAAGCAAATATCACTCTATCTAATTGGACTGTTTCCTCCCATGATCACACAATTTTTCAACCTCCTATTTCACCTCTCTTGCTTAATTTTTAGAAGATTCTATTACAGTACTTTTTTGTCTTTATTCTCTATACTCCCTCTCACCCCCCCTTATCTCCATACCTCTTACCTAAAGAGTATAACTGAATACAGAATTGATATCCTGCCCGAGGCAATAACATGTATTACTCTTAGGCAAATTAAAATGCTGGAACACCCAAGCCACAAAGCTTCCCAGAGATCCCCTGGCCACATTTGTGGACAGCTGTACAGCACCTCAAACCACCCTGCGCTATAGGGAAGCCGGGTAAATGCTCCCAGCTTAAAAATCAAATCCAATCAAGGCTGATGCCTGGCATCAAGGGTAGTTTCAGGGGCCAATGACAGAGCCAGCAGATTTCATGCTTTCAAAATAACTCCTCAACTTTTGTCTTGGCATTTCATTGCTGACAAGATGCCTCATTGCATTATTTTTCACTAGCTGACTGTGGATAATAACAGGTGACAGCAAGGTAGAGTTTTACGGATCATAAAGCACCCTGTATAAATTGTCTCATTGGAATCTCCCAACAAATCTCATGAGGGAAGTAGTGAAAGTATTGTTATCACATTTCTATGTTGCTGGAGGAATTGGTTAGGATTTTCCCTCAATTCAGTTAAGGAAATCATAGGAGAGTTAAACAACAAAAATAATGGTATGGTAAGTTATTAAAGAAAGTACAAAGAACTATCTACACTCTATTTTCACTTTATGAGAGATGATGTTTTTTATGCAGTTTTGATGTAATAAAAAGTAGACAGCCACTGGCTATCCAAAGGAAGAAAAAAAAAAGAAATTTCCATGATAACTTTATTATATGTTTAAAAGGAATAGCAAGTTGTATATTTGCCATTTTATATGCAATCATATTTTTAAATTAAAATCAAAAATAAAATAAAATTTAAAACTTTTAAAAATAGCTGAGGCAGAGGACAACACTGAGGAAAGTGAGTTTGTGAGTTGAAAGGAGAGTCAGCTATGTAAGAAAATTCCAGTCCTTAAAAAAGACATTCTTTATATGAGGCAAGTGGGGTATTTTAATTTTTTTCTCCTCTACCTTTTTATACATAATGATTGGGACTTCTTAGCCCCAATCATCAGTTGACTTCTTAAAGGGGGAAATTTGTCTGGAGGATATAACTGAGTGACTCTATGAACTAAGTATTTCAGAAGTATTCCCAAGGAACCCTGGAGAACAAAACCTTGGCAGTAGGGATTGAGGATTAGCTGATGATTTCATGACCATCATCTATTCAGCATAATTTTGAGAGAGGAAGGAAGAGGAATTAAAGTCTTTCTGACACCAAAACTCTCTCCTCACTGAGGTTGCTAGAGTACTTTAAATTCCATCATTAGAGATTTATTTCTTTGGGACTTGAAAGAAAAAGAGCTTATGGGAGATTATTGTTGCTTTTAAAAAATAGTATTTTTTTTCCTATTACATGTAAAGATAGTTTTAAACATTCACTTTTATAAGACTTTGAATTCCATATTTTTTTCCTTCCCTCCCTTTCCTCCTCTTTCACCAAGACAGCAATCTATATATAGGTTATATAAGTGTTCTCATACTAAACATATTTCCACATTAGTCATGTTGTAAAAAAAAAATCAGAACAAAAGGGGAAAAACCATAAGAAAGAAAAAAAAAAGGAGGTGGGGAATAGTATGCATTCAAGACTCTACAATTCTTTCTCTGGATGTGGATAACATTTTTCATCAAGGGTCTTTTGGAATTGTCTTTTTACCATTGCATTGAAGAAAAGAGCTACGTCTATCATAGTTGATCATCACACAATGTGGCTCTCACTGTGTACAATGTTCTCCTGGTTCTACTCCCTTCATCAGTCTATGTAAGTCTTACCAGGTTTTTCTGAAATCTGCCTCTTCATTATTTCTTTTTCTTTTCTCAATAGTATTTTATTTTTTCAATTATATGTAAACATAGTTTTCAACATTCATTTTTATAAGATTTTGAGTTCCTAATTTTTTCTCCCTCCTTTCCTTACCTCCCTTCTTTTCAAGATAGCAATCTGATATAGGTTATACATGTACAATCATTTTAAACATATTTCCATATTTGTCAGTTGTAAAGAAAAATCAGAGCAAAAGAGAGAAAACCATGAGAAAAAAGAAAGATAGAAATTAAGAAAAAAGAAAGAGAGAAAGAGAATAGTATGCTTTGATCCATATCCAGACTTCATAGTTCTCTTTCTGGGTGTGGATAGTATTTTCCATTCCAAGTCTTTTGGAATTGTCTTGGAGTACTGTATTGCTGAGAAGAACTAAATCTATCATAATTGATCACCACATAATCTTGCTGTTATGTGTACAACGTTCCTTTGGTTCTGTGCACGTTACTTAGCAGCAATTCAAGTAAGTTTTTCCAGGCCTCAATAATTTTCTTACTTTCAATTTTATTAATTTCTCCTCTGATTTTCAGAATTTTGAATTTGGTACTTAATTTTTTTTTAAATTTGTACTTCTCTAATCAATAGTGATTTAGAGCATTTTTATATGACTGTAAATCATTATTTCTTTAATACAATAGCATTCCATTACATTCATATATCACAGACTGTTCAGTTATTCCCTAATAGATGGAGATTGTTTATCTGTTAATTCTTTATATGGCACTAATTAGTGGAGAGAGAAAGAGAACTAGCCACCAAATTCAATGCTAGGCTTTAATGAGAGTTTGGAGGAATGGGAGGGAGAGAAAGCAATATTAAAAGGAGAGATGGGAATGCCTAAAGTAAACTTTGCCTATTTAGCATTTTTGCACAGGAAGTGTCTTTAGAATTTGGATATAACTGGAAATAACTGAAAAAAGGATCTGGATTTTAATGTTTAAGACAGTTTTCCAAGCTTTAGTATGGATAGGGCCACATATAATTGATACTGTAGAGTAAATTAAACATAACACTGATGTGAAATCTAAGTAGTTTTTCTAGATTGGGTAATCTATAAAAAAAAAAAAATCATTGAATCATATTAAAGGTGGAAGAAAAAAACAAATCAACCCACACTGAGAAAGGCACAGAAAGAAGGGGATTCTTTTTTAGTCAGAAGGGAAATGAGCAACATAATCTTTGTTAAATAATATTACTCTTAGTAATCTTCCATCAATGTACCAATTCATTTTCATGACATCAATGATCCCTAGTACTTATAGCACTGGGGTAAATGATAGGCTTTTAGGCTGTAGAGTTGTAAGGGATCTTGGAGTTCATCTAATTCATCTTTCTCATTTTAAATGTAAGAAAAAATGAGACTCAAGGAAGTTCAGGGTATTGTAATAAGCATCAGAAACAGAAATAGGATTTGAATGTAGAGCTCCTAACTCCAGAACTAGTACTCTTTTCACTGTACCTCCTGTTTAGGCCATCATGCCTTACTTAAAGTCCTATGATTTAACCTTTTGGACAACAGCAACTGCCAGGAATCATTGGTGACAGAGAAATGTCTTGTAATTTTGATAGCTCAGTGATCACAGTGATGTGGATACCCTCCCCACCCACAAAAGGAAACTCATCCATACATTTTCTCAATTTACAAAACTGTCTTCCCACAAATCCTCTAAACAATATATTGGAGTACTTCCTCTAGTGTTTTGCCATTTCATGAGTAGCATTGGCCATTTATTATATTTATCAATCAGCAAATATTAATCACTTTCTATATGAAAGACATTGTCCTAGGCACTGGGAAAACTTGAAAACAGTTTTTGGTTTCAAGGAGCTTGCATTGTGTTGGAGGAATGACACTCATCTTGCCATCCCTATATAATGAGCCACATCAAATCATGCATTCCCAAGAAACTGTAAACTCCTTGAAATTGGGGACTGATTTATTTTTGTATTTTTATGCACAGTACCTGGCATATAGTAAGTACTTGTGCCAATATTTATAGTGAAGGTTTATTCTCTTCCTCTCCCTTCAAATTACTGGGGGTTTTGCTTCTTATTTTCTGTTCAGCTGTCCCTTTCCTTCTATTGCTACAAACATCAGAGCTCTTTTTTTTCCCCTTGGTGTGTCAAGGTACAGTGATCTCACCTATATAGGCTTTTATTATCTCAGGTGTTCATCCATCATCATTACCAACTTTAACTTTTTTGTTAATTGAAATTTGAAATTTGGTTATCAGAAGTATGACTTCCATTTACAAGTAGGTCTAATTGTTCCCTGAGATAGTTTGATCAAAAGTTGTATGCTTGTAAAGTCAATGAATGTTAGGTGGACTATTTAACTATTTACTGGCCCTGGAAATAAAATAAATGTTAAATGAAGTCCTTCTCCTGAAGAAGTCTATATCTAATAGGGGAGATTACATGTGTACAAATAATTACAATACAGGTTAGAATGTGATATAACTAGTGTTCCATGACTTTAAAACGAGAGAAATTATTTTTGTCTAGGAATCTCAAGAATGACTTCCTGGAGAAGGGAGTAGTTAAACTAGCTGGACCTGGAGGGATGAATGTAATTTTGATAGGAAGCAACAGTAGGGAAGGGCATAGAAATGAGTATGAATAATGGTACCAAGGAAAAAAATTCTGGAAGTATTTAATGACTGGTTCCTTTTGATTCCCTGCTAGGTCAGTGTATCTGGGCATAAAAGAATAGTGAGAGCTATACAAGGAAAGGTAGCTTGTGTCTAGATCCTAAAGGGCCTTGAATGCTAGGCTGAGGAGGAGCAAATTTATTTAGTTGTCAATGATTAGTTACTGAAGGTTTTTGGGGTTTTTTTGAGAAAAGAAGTAATAGGATCTAAATTGTGTTTTCAAAGATTATTGTAGAAGTACATGAAGATTGAATTAGTTGGAGAAATAATATAAGGGAGAGATGATGATTGCCAGCTTTAGAACAGTTGGCAATAGTGATAGAAAAGAAAACTGGGGAATTACTATGGAGGTACTATGGAGGAGAATCTCTGTGAGATTCTGAGCATGGATGAGACTGGGAGACCAGTTATTCATAGAAAGAAAAAGTCGGGATGAGTCGTTGAGATAAACTACTGAATTAAGGTAGTTGGAGAAGGATGATATTTAGGGAATATTAGCCTTGCTGGGATGTGGATTTGCCAAGCTCTTTTCAGGGCTGCCCTTTGATGTCTACCTCTCATGCAAATCTCACCTGGTAGCTTCAAGCACCTCTAACATGCTCAATGGCCATACCCCAGAAAAACCTTCTTGGCATAGGGCTAGACTAGGCTGAGGGTAACAGACAGGCCTCAAACCCATTGGTGAGTTAGGGGGATGACTACCTCAAGCAAAAAAGAACAATTCATTCCAGAGGCCAGGAAAGTAGTTGAAGTAAGCACTGTGGAAAGCTTAGAATTTGATCAGATATCAAAGACGCCAAGGTCATCCACTGCATCCCGAGCCATCATCATTCATTTTCACTTTTGTCTTGGATAACTCTGGAAGAGAAAGTGAGGCTGCTGACTTTGTACAACTCTGCTTGACTTAAATTTAATTCACACACATGTCAAGACAAGTAATATACCCTGTGATATTACTGATCCTTTTCAAAAACAAAAGACAAATAACAGCTGAGAGAAGAGGCCATGTATATAGTATAGTTGAAAAAAAAACCTAAATTTGGTGGCTTGGTACATAGGTATGACTCCGATCTTTACCATGTGCAACATGTATGATCTTGGATAAACCCCTTAATTTCTTTTTAGTTTTCTGATTCAATTTTCTGATTTGAAGAGGCGGAAGGTGGGGGAGACTAGATGGCCTCCAAGGTCAATTGGAGATGTCTGGACTAGAGTTTAGAAATTAATATAAATGTGATAGCCGAAGCTGCAACTAAGCAGATGGAGGGCTGCTGAGAAAGCACAGGCACAGAGATAATCTTCTCTATGGTATGATTATATTGGAGTCAAAGCTTTTTATAATAGGAATGTAGCACTTTTAATGATAGGAATGTAGCAGCAATAATACCTTATATTTGTACAATTCTATATACTTTTCAAAGCACTTTACTTTATCTAATTTGACCCTAACATTAACCCTCTGAGGTAAACAGGGCAGATGTTATTAATTCTATTTTATAGATGAGGACACTAAGATAAAGAGCTTTCTTTCCCACAGTAACATACCCAGCTAATTACTGGCATAGCCTGATGGATGGTTTAGATCTTGTGATTTCTCACATAATTTCTCTTTCCATTAAGCCAGGTTCTCCTCCCTGACTTCTTACCGCTTTGTCCTGAGCTACTGTTTAACCCATGTGTTTAGTGGAAACGGCAACAACTAGGTACAAACAAAGATGGAGAGACAGTGGGTGATATACAGAGAAAAGTATTGTGGACCCCACTCCTGTCACTTGCTGTTTGTTTTTCCTTGTATTTCAGACCAGTCATTTAATTCTCTAGCATCAGTTTCCTCATCTGCAATATCAGGGGGTTGACTCAGAAGGCCTCTAAGGTCCCTTCCAGCTTTACACTTATGATTATAGGATCTTGGTACAGAATGTTAGCTATATAAGGTAAAGGTAGAAAGACATGACTTGTGGTCCATCAGTTGAAAGGGGTTGCAAGTCTCATCAAGTTCTGCTCAGCACAAATTAACTGATGCAGTAGCAGTTGTCAAAGTAGCTTTGGGAATGTGAAAAGTACAATTCATTCCTAGAGCCCCTGAAGTTTTCCAATTTTTTTTATCTTGAGGTATTTTTTTTTTCACTTTTTAAAAAATACCTTTTTATTTTTCCAAATACATGCAAGATAGTTTTCAACATTCACCTTTGCAAAACCTTGTGTTCCAAATTTTTCTCCCTCTTTTTTCTCTCCGCCCCCTCCCCAATACACTAAGCAATCCAATATAGGTTAAACATATGCAATTCTTATTTCCATATTCATCATGTTTCATAAGAAAAATCAAATCAAAAAGGGAAAAAATATGAAAAAGAAAAAGAAAACAAGCAAACAAACAAATAACAACAACAAAAGTGAGGAATACTATGCTTTGATCCACATTCAGTCTCCATAGTTCCCTCTCTGGATACAGATAGCATTTTACATCCCAAGAATATTGGAATTGCCTTGAATCACTGCACTGCTGAGAAGAAACAAATTCATCCTGTTGTTTATCTCATAATCCTGTTGTTGTGAAACCTTTCATTTTGAAAGTAAATTAGAGACTGGTATTCCTGCTATTGATGTCACTAAAATTTTTCACACAAGGAAGTAGATTAAACAACTAAACGCTACCTGAATTGTTACCTTTCTCTCCTTCCTTGTCTATCTAGAGTTGAATGGGGTCACCATTACTGCTGTAGCAGTGGCCAGATACATTGAGGAATCTTATAATGGAAACACAAAATCCCCCACCAAGTCCCTTTTAAGATTCCCCAGTTATACAACTACTTAGTATCTCTCAAAGGCTGCTACACAAATGGTAGAAACTAATGTTTCTAGATGCCCTACTACTAAAAACAATAACAAATAAATAGGCCCACTGAAACTTTTTCCAGGCTTAATTTTTACTGTCAAAGAAAAACCCTACAATAGTTACTCAGTTCTGTACATTGCAGATTTCCATCTCCTATTAGGAGATCTGTAATGGAACTTGATTGAGAGTAATGATAATACACTGATACCTCTGGATTTGAAGATGATCTTCCATTAATATGGTTTGATCATTAATTTATTTTTTCAGCAGTGGTAATAGATTTGCAATGATTCACAGATTCAATCTGTTTTGATAGGTATTTTTATCTCTAGCACTTAGTACCATGCCTGACCCATAGCAGATGCTTAATAATGTTTCTAAACGGAAACTTTTTGTGATTCACAGCATAAATTTTCAAGAGGGATTTTGACAGCAATCTGTGGTCATGGAATAAATGGTAAAACTAACAGGTCCACACAATAAAAGGGTAAAACTAACAGGTCCACACAAGATGAAACTCATGACCTTACTCTCATTAGTGTCTCAACTCTATTTGGTGTCAGGCGAGCAATTGGTAAATATTGGTTAACTTTACTTGGGAGAGCATTGTGGCTAAAATTACATCACAGTCATACCATCTGTATTTTCCTTTATCTTTTGGTTCAAATTAGTAATGCCAGGTTCTATGTCTTCTCACTACTCACTAGTATATGAAAGCATAAGCATATTTTGGACCAAGACTGTGATTTCATTAGCATAATACAGTCCCTCTGTTAATGTACTAAGGCACCTGATTTCTTGTCTCAGAGAATTGCCTAGAGCTAGTAAGATGTTAAATAACTTGCCCTGGGTGAAATAGGCAGAAAATGGAAGCAATCAGACTGGCTTCTTTCCTCTTAAGACTCTTTTTTATCAAAAATACCATACAGCTTCTTCAATCAATCAATCAATCAATATTTATTATACACCTATGCTAATTTAAGTGCCAGACACGGTGCTAATCCTAAAGTTACAAAAGAAGGCAAAAGGCAGGCCTTAAGGAATTTACAATTTAATTGGGGAGACAACACACAAACAAATACAGTTATCCCCCTTCTGGTGTTTTAGTACCTTATTATAAAATTTGGGTTAAGTATTTGGTTGTAGGCTATATGTAGGTCAATATTAAATGAAAATATTATACATATGTTTTCTGTATTTTTAAATTTCTCAACATTTTCTGTGTCATCTGTTGTATGTTGTCCGCAGCTTCCACAATCCCACCCCCACCCCACCCCCTGCCCAAATTCTCATTTAATTTCTTATGCTGAGCCACAATATATTAAAATCAGGAAATAGGAAAAATTGTGATATGGAAGGAATAACTGTATGTACAAAACAAGCTATATAAAAGATAAATAGGAAATAATAAAGGGAAGATACTTGATTAACAGGAGTTAAGAAAAGCTTCCAATAAAATAAGGGATTTTAGTTGGGTTTTAAAGGAAGCCAGGAAGGACAGTAATGCTTCATATGACTACACACACACACACACACACACACACAAACTTTAAAGAACATTTTGTACAGGATATTTAATAAATCTAAGACTGCCTCACAGCGTGAACATATTCTATACATATTCATATGCATATATATAAGTGTAAATTCAGAATAAGTAAGTAAATATTAACTTAGTATGTTGTGACTACCTTTTTTTCTAGCAGTTCTTTTCCTCAACAACAACCACAAAATCATATTTAAGATGTGGACACCTATTAGCAAACACAACCAATGAAGACTCAGCTTCCTAGCAGCAGGGTAGGGCCCTTGATTTCCCCTTATTCCCCATAGCACATGTAGTAGCCCCATTACTTAGCTGAGAACAGATACCCATGAGAAAACTAACTACCAAATGTAAGATACAATTCAGACCAGTGAATTGGTTGAGGCTCCAAACTAGATCTAAATTTTCAAACACAAATAACTGGATGTTGTTATAGCCCTTAGGACATGCAGTCTGTGGCTTCAGGAAGATACTCTTGTCTGGCAAAACCAGACACTTAACAGTAGAATCAATAGAGCTTTTCCTGCCTCGTATACTGAAAATATTTTCAAAAATATTTTTGAATTAGATAAATTGGTTAATGAAACCAGTACCTTATGTCCTCAAAATGAAAATCTGCGCAGAGTAGAACTTTCACTTTTGGAAAGAAAATGGTCTGGAATTGGGAAAATGGATGCAGTTGTTGTTCAAATACTTCAGATTCTTTGTGACCCCACTTGGGTTTTTTTTTGTTTTTGTTTTTGTTTTGGTAAAGATACAGGAATGGTTTGCCATTTCTTTCTCCAGCTCATTTTATAGATGAGGACTAAGACAGTCAGTTTTAAGTAACTTGCTCCTGGTCTCTAGTAAATGTCTGAAGCCAAATCTGAACTCAGGAAGATGAGTCTTGCTGACTCTGGGCCAACTACTCCATTCACTGCATCACTGGCTTTGCCATGGGTATTTTAAACCCAAAGAAACCTACAACTAGATATATGCATTAGAATAAATAAGTAAATGAATTCTGCCTCAAGTAGACAAATCTGAATGGTTAGTGCTTAGTATTTTCTCTCTTGAGGAGATGGAGGAGATGGCTGTGATGGGTGAAAGAGGGGGAAGAAATTGAGTTTTGTCTCACAGAGTGGAGTACTTCTGCCTTACCATGATCTTTTGTTTTGGTGAAGAGAAGGGAGACTCTAGATTTCTCATAGGTTTATCCCAGGATAAGCATTAAACAAGGAAGAAGGAAGGAAGAAAGGGAAAAAAGAAGGAAAGAAGGAAGGAAGGAAGAAAGGAAGAAAGGAAGAAAGGAAGGAAGGAAGGAAGGAAGGAAGGAAGGAAGGAAGGAAGGAAGGAAGGAAGAGAAGGGAAGGAAAAAAAGTAGGAACGGTAGGAACAGATAGAGGGAGGAAAAGAAGAAGGGAGGGAGGGAAGGAGGGAACATCATTTATTAAGTTTTTGTGCTAAGCACTGGTGATAGAAATAGAAAAGCCTACTAGATAGTCTCTATTAAGACTCTCACATTTTAATTGGGAGAGCAAATATGGAAAAGAAAGATCAGCTGTAGAGTAGATAGAAAAGTCTAGAAGTCCTAATGATGCAGCAGAGGGTCGGATAATAAGGCCCAGAGAACTTTAGTTGCATCAGTAGGTTATATAATAGTTGACCCTCCCCACCAGGAAGAGCATCAGTCAGAGGATAGCAGACTTTCTGAGCTGTCCAGGGATGAGTAATGCCATGGGGCAAGGTCCCCTGAACTACTTTCTGCTCACAAAGAGAAGGTCTTTCAAGGACCTTTTTTTTTTTTTTTTTAAATAGCCTTTTATTTACAGGTTATATGTATGGTTAACTTTACATCATTGACAATTGCCAGACCTTTTGTTCCAATTTTTCCCCTCCTTCCCCCCACCCCCTCCCCCAGATGGCAGGATGACCAGTAGATGTTAAATATATTAAAATATAAATTAGATACACAATAAGTATACATGACCAAACCGTTATTTTATTGTACAAAAAGAATCGGACTCTGAAATATTGTACAATGAGCCTGTGAAGGAAATCAAAAATGCAGGTGGGCAAAAATATAGGGATTGGGAATTCAATGTAATGGTTTTTAGTCATCTCTCAGAGTTCTTTCGCTGGGTGTAGCTGGTTCAGTTCATTACTGCTCCATTGGAACTGATTTGGTTCATCTCATTGCTGAGGATGGCCAGGAAGGACCTTGTTTTTCTGGAGAAGTATAGTTTTCTGGATTTTGTTCCATTTCAGGAGAGAAGCTGTGTAGTTTTTAAGCAGGTCAAGGAAAAGAAGAAGCCTTGAAAGCAGTTTCGTGATCATCAAGAGCTTAGGGAAAGTTTTTTCCTACATCAATCTGGAGAGCTGGATAGTTTAGGAATATGGTAGCCCTGTGCCAAATAGTAGGTGAAGAAACCATCTCCTGCACTGTATCTCCCACCCCCAATTGCACTTTTCTTTGGCAGAAGAATTATTAGACTCTGGCTCTACCAGAGGAATCACCAGAATGATAAGGGTCTGCTTTAGGTTACTTCTGAAAGTTCATATTGGTTCATTACACTTAGTACCTTGTTCCAAGTTCTGGCCCATAACATCTCCTTGTAGGATCAGATCAATCATACTGAACCATGCTAAATTAGATAATTATTGTCTCTATCTTCATGGGCCCGCCCTGCTTTATTTTAGAACTAATATGATTTTGAGAGCGCAGAGATAAGGAAGCCTCGTTTGGATGGGTATTGACCCTGTTGTCATTTCAATATTTTGTTAGAAAGCATTCACTCAGAGAAATATTTGTCAGATAAATGCTTTGTCGTAACTAATGCCTCTGGGACAAAATATTAATTCATCTTTAACTCTGGAAGTCCCTTACAATTTGGACCCACCCCATCTTTTCAGACTAGTTATATATATTTTTATTCTCTGTAGTCTAGTCTTTCTATTTCTCCTACATGATATTCCATTCACTGTATTTTTGCACTGGATGTTCCTCGTACTTGGAATATGCGGTTTCTTCACTCCTGCCTCATAGCATCTCCCATTTTTTTTAAAGATTCAAAAGAAGCATAACTTATATAAGAAGCTTTTTCTGAGTCCCTAACTGCTGGTGCTCTCCTTTCCTAACTACCTTGCATTTAAATACCTTATATCTATTTGGTATTTATTATATATGTATATATTATTTCCTCCTTATAGAATATAAACATCTTGAGAGAAGAGACTTTTAATTTATCTTTGAATCCCAGCTCTTTGCACAGTACTTAGCACATAGTAGTCACTAAATAAATTTTTGCTGATTGATTAATTAACCACAGTAGCACTTATCTTCCCTGTATCTCATTTACTCATAGGCATGAACATACTGTCTACATGACCTAAAATAGCAATAGCCATTTTAGTGACTAAATCAAAATAATTAGTCTGTTAGATTAAGAAAGATCAATTATACTAATTCAAATCAGTCAGTTGTTTGATTTGAATTGATAAATCATTATGGTTGGTGCTACAAGTAGATATAGCTGTAATTGGCATTCACTGACATGGAGATGCTATAAGGATTAATCAATTAATCAAGGTACTGTATTTATAATACCAAGTGACATCCCAAGATGATTGGTTAATGATACTATTTAGCCTTTCTACAGAGATTTTTATCCTATAATCTCAAAACATTTTTGTTAACTTAGTTCTTTCAATGCATTGGAGAGAAATACCTGACAAGTAGGAAGAGAAGTTGAACTAAGAGAGACTAGTTTCAGAAAAGCATAAGGAAAGCAATAGGAGGAAGTGGCCAATAGGGTTAAATGAAGCAGATATTAGTCTGCTTGATTTTACAGGATTTTAAAAGACTATAAGGTGCAGCAATTAAGAGATCATTGCTAATTTTGCTATTTTAGGTGACTGATGAGTTTGAAAACCAAATTGTAGAGGGTTGAAGAGTGATGGGAAAAAAAGGAAGTGGAGACAGAAAATGTAGATAGGTTTTTTATATATATATATATATATATATATATATATGGAGAGAGAGAGAGAGAGAGAGAGAGAGAGAGAGAGAGAGAGAGAGAGATTAGCTGAGAAAGGGAAGAGAGCATATGGACAATAACTTGAGAAGATAGTAGGATCAAATGATTTTTTTTTTTTTTTTTTTTTTAGAATGAAAGAAAGTTAAGCCTGGCTGGAGGTAACAGGGAAGAAGCCAGTAGAAGGGAGAAGGTATTAGAGAGAGGGGGGATTGTAGGTGCAATCTTCTGGAGTGGCTGGGATTAGAAGCCCACACAGAAGAGATGGTCAAGGCAAGGAGAAGGAACATCTCATTGAATGTTCATGATATTTCTCTCTTCTGCTTATTATTTTACTTAACTTAACTGCTCCTTTTTCTAGTTCATTATCTAGTTGATCACAAAGCTCTGTCGTTTCCATATTCTTTGTTTTGATGGCCTCATTAACTTCCCTGGGCTAATTATCTCCTTTTTGCCTATGATTCCCATAGTCTCAACCTTTCAACTGAACTTCAACTGGATATTGCCAATTGCATTTTGGGCATTCCAAATTGGATGTCCTAGAAACATCTTAAACTCAACATGTCTAAAGTAGAGCTCATTATATTTCCTATTTTTGACAAAGGCAGTTTCCCAGGTTAATAACCTTGGCAATGTCCTTGATTCCTCATTCTCCTTGACCCCAACATATTTAAATAATTGTCCAAACTTGCCATTTCTACTCCACAACATCTCTCACATCTGAAGTTTCTCATTAATCATCCAGCTAAGACCTTACTTTAGGTCCTAAGAAGATCTTGCCTAGACTATTGCAAAAATGACCTGATTGATCTTACTCTCTAAAGTTTCTCCTCAATTCAGTCCATCCTATATTCTGCTGCCAAAGTGATTTTCCTTAACCTTGGATCTGACTGCAGTACTTCTCTATTTCATAAATCCCAGGGACTCTCTGTTACCTCTAGGATCAAAGGTGAACTCCTCTCTTTTAGCTTTGAAAGCTTTCTAAAACTTTACACCAACCAATATTTCCAACTTTGTTAAATATTGTTCCTCCTTCAGAATTCTGGGATCTGGCTACCCTGTCCTTTTCTCAGTTCCTTATACAGGATGCTCTATCTCTTGTCTCAATGCTGTTTCACTGGTTATTCTTCATATCTGGAATGAACTTCTGTCTCCCAGAATCCCTCTCTTCCTTCATAACTCTGCACAAATACTACCTCCCACATACAGAACACTTCCACAATTTACATTTATTTGTATATATTCTCTTTATATTTATTCTGTGTAAATTTATATATATTCTTGTTGTGTCTTCCTTTTCAAACACAAGTTCCTTGAGAGAAAGGATTATTTCATTTATTGTTTTTATATCCTCAGTGCTTAGCACAATTCCTAAGGATTCATAATGAAATATGTTGACCACCTTTTGAAAGAGAGGTGATGGACTCAGAATGTGCGTGTTTGTGTGTGTACATGACATACACACATACATATATGTATATATACACAGCATATACATATACACACAGATATGCATGGCTTTAAAATACAGACAATGAGAAATTTTGTTTTGCTTAATTATACATGGATAGGAATTTTGTTTCTTTTGAATTCTCAATAGGGGGAAAAGGAAGGGGAGTTATGGGTGGGGGGGAAGAAGATTGATCTCTGAAAATAAAATTAAAGTTAAATTTAAAAAAGAGAACAGTAGATCTTAATGTTGATCATAATTAAATATAAAATTCAGCTAGATCTCTATTAGTGTGAATTTATGAATCCCCTGAAGTAGGTGCATTATTTCACTTCACACTATATATTTCATTTGAACTGGAACCAATGAGAATATTTTACATGATCATAATTTTAAATAGTGCTCATTTCAATATACAGAGCACTTTAGGTTTTTCATTGTTCACACTAATTGGGACCTAGATATATTAGCAACTTTCAATGGAATTGACTTAAAATATAGATCTAAGATGAGACTTAACACCCCGTGACTAACACCATGCCTTGTACATAATGGGTACTTAACATATTTTGAATTATTCTGAAGTAACCTCATATTAATTTGTATGTGCTATTTCAAGTATATTTAGTCCTTAGTTTGAACAAATATTTTGTAAAGAGATGAGATTTTAACTGAAAGATGCTGAAAAGGCATTTCTTTGGAGGAATAAATATCTAAATATAAAGGAAATATGTAATTCGTGTGACATCATCATAATTGGATTGGACGATAATCCTGATATATAGGTCATCTGAAAGTTGGAATGTCCATAAAATTGTTATTTTGCTTTCTTAACATGAACCTATTTTGACCTTTGGAAAAGTTTTGACAAACTTGATCTAGAACATCTGAAACATCATATTTAACTTCTTAAGGAACCGAATCTACTTTAGTTTTTAAGGACTTTGGATACCTTTCAAATTTCAAGCAAGGAATTCAATGTGTGGTTGGATGAAGATTATTTCTATTTTTTAATTTAATATATACTTTGCCAATGGGGAATTAATGTACAAATGTCTAGGGAGAAATTTGATATATTTTTTAACTTGACCATTATAATTACTTCAAGGATGGTTCCTTTCTTTCTGGCTAGATCTGCTTCTCTCCACCTTTCTCTCCACACCCCCCACCCCCCACATTTTTTTTTTCCTTTACACTTTTATCTTACATGGGCCACCTACCAGGGATTTATAGCTATGTTTTCTTATTATTTTATTTTGTCTACTCAGCCTCTATTAAAGATCCCAAAAAGCCAGGAAATGCCTCAAGGCTGACCAAATGAAGGATAGTAACTGAGAGATCTGGGTCTGTGATCTGCCCCTGAGCATTTGAGAGTGTACCATAATAGCAAATGCTCTTCATGCAGGTAAGAATTCTGCTTTAAAGAAATTATTTCTTTTTTTTTTAAATTAAAGTTTTTTATTTACAAAATATATGCATGGTTAATTTTTCAACATTAACCCTTGCAAAACCTTCTGTTCCAAATTTTCATCTCCTTCCTCCCATCCCTTCCCCTAACTTGCAGGTAGTCTAATACATTAACTATGTTAAAATATCTGTTAAATTCAATATATGTATACATATTTATACAGTTAGTTTGCTGCACAAGAAAAATCAGATCAAGAAGGAAGGAAAAAAAAACTGAGAAAGAAAACAAAATATAAGCAAACTACAGCAGAAAGAGTGAAAATGCTATGCTGTGGTCCACACTTAGTTCCCATGGTTCTCTCTCTGGGTGTTGATGGCTCTCTTCATCACTGAACAAACAGAACTGTTTTGAATCATCTCAATGTTGAGGAGAGCCACATCCATCAGAATTAATCATCGTATAGTCTTGTTGTTGCCATGTATAATGATCTCCTGATTCTGCTCATTTCACTCAGCATCAGTTCATGTAAGTCTTTTCAGGCCTCTCTGAAATCATCCTGTTGGTTGTTTCTTAAAGAACAATAATATTCCATAACATTTACATATCACAATTTATTCAGCAATTCTCCAACTGATGAGCATCCATTTAGTTTCCAGTTTCTTGACACTACAAAGAGGGCTGCCACAAACATTTTCGCACATGTGGGTCCCTTTCCCTTCTCAAAGAAATTGTTTCTTATAACACTTGTGTGATTTAGGCCAGAGCAGCATTTTTCATGTTCATTAAGACTAAGAGACAGTAGTTGAGCTTAGACCCTTTGATTCCAACTCAGTGATTTTTCTACTTTAGGATGTGGAAGAGATATTAAATATTTTCATGTCTCCAGAGGGCAGAACTATGACCAAAAGTTGAGAGTTACAGGGAAGTGGATTTTGTCTGAACACAAGGAAAAACGTCTTAATAATTCAAGCTGTCAAAAAACAGGATTGGTTATGCCAAAGGCTAATGAGGTTACCTCTCCATTATGGGAGGGTAATGTTGGATGACAACTCAGATATGTGGTTGATGGGATTCATATTGTAGTAGGACTGGATTAGATGACTTCTGAGGTTCCTTTCAGCTCTAAGAATATAAGATTCCATGCTTCTATAGCAGCAATGGAAGTTGGAAAATGGAAAAGTTTTTGAACTAGCATTAGGCTTGGGGTCTACTGTCAAGACATTGAGTAAGAATATCCTGAGAGGTAAAGTTATTGGAAGGTTATACTTGGATATTTTCTTTCATAAATTACGAATAGCTTCCAGCTTAGTTTTTCTTCTTTGGGAATTGTTTTCATTAAGGAACTTTACCAATGTTTGTTTCAGCCAAAAATTCTTATAATTACTTTCTAGAGTTCAAAAATTCATTTTTTCTTCTAGCTGCTAGCAAAAGAAAAATAAAGATTCTGATGAAAGTCAATAAAATAGTAATAGAGGGGTATTTGTATTTACTGGTCAGAGAATCAAAGAACCTCAGAGCAAATTGGAACAGACCACAGAGATTATCTAATCCAATTCCTTCATTGAGGATGCTGAGGACTGACTGGAAAACAAAACAAAACAAAACAACTTGCCCAAGGTCACAAAGATAATAAATTGAGGAGGTGAGGTTTGAACCCAGATCTTCTAATAACAAACCCAGTGCTCTTTCCAGTACACACACTAATCTCTCCTTTCCAACAAAGAGAGGAGAGCAGGCTTCAATTCTCATCGGATCCCATATTTATATAGATTGTCTGAAGTTAAAATGTCATTATATATCCCTCTGGTGAAAAAAAAAAAAAGTCAGTGGTATATTGTGGCTATAGAATGCCTCTTTAGAGATGTTTATACACTAATTTAAATGATATATTGCTTTACATGTCGTATTTGTAGGATTTATTGAACCAATCGTTTGTAGACTAATTGTTGACCAGTTGGTTTAATTATTTCTCTTTTGGTGACTAATTCGTTCTTTACCTGTTTAATATATAATTCTGGGTCTTAAAGTTCAGAAATAAAATTTGAACTATGTGGTATGATATGTAATATTTGTGACAGTTACACTTTTATATGTTAGGGCCCTCAATCCAAATCTTTCTCAGAGAAAATGGGGATGACTTCTGTTGTAGAAGCAAAATCCTAAGGCCTTAACTCTACAAAGGCTAGGGTGGTTTTTCTGAAAAAGGTATTGAAATAGAAGAGAGCCATCTGCACTCAGAGAGAGGATTGTGGGAACTGAGTGTGAATCACAACATAGTATTTTTACTTTTTTGGTTGTTTGCTTTTTGTTTTCCTTCTCATTTTTTTCCCCCTTTTTGATCAGCTTTTTCTTGTGCAGCATGATAATTGTAGAAATATGTATAGAAGAATTGCACATATTTAGCACATATTGGATTATTTGCCATCTAGGGGAGGGAGGAAAATATTTGAAATACAAGGTTTTGTAAGGGTGAATGTTGAAAATTATCTATGGGGGTAGCTAGTTGGTGTGGTGAATAGAGCACCAGCCCTGAAGTTAGGAGGATCTGAGTTCAAATCTGGTCTCAGCCATTTAACACTTCCTGACTATGTGACCCTGGGCAACTCACTTAATCCCAATTGCCTCAGCAAAAAGAAAAAAAAAAATTAAACAAAAAGAAAATTATCTATGCATATGTTTTGAAAATAAAAAACTTTAATTAAAAAAAAAAGTATTGAAATATTTTGGAGGACTTATTGTGTCAAGGGACTGAAGATAAACCATTGACATCACTTCCCACTGGCTTAAATGAGTACAAGAGAAGTTAGAAATCTTTCTCCCAGGCTTTTTAATTATTAAATTAAAATATTAAAAAGGCAGATGAGTGTAGCCAGTACAAAGCAGGAAAACAGTAATCAACTGAATCAATGATGTTTACTTGGTAAATCTCCTTTCCATGCTATGACTAACTTCTAATTATTAGATAATATACGAGCATCTCACTGAGTTCTAGCTCTGAAGCTGAAGTACCAGACTGATCATAAAACAATCTGCTTAGGCCCAGCATTCCTTCTGAAGCCTAATTTTCAAAACCTACCTCAATTAGCTAGAAGTCACAAAATTTGTGGCAGTCAGACTACAAACTGAATTAAAAATATAATTGGGAAATCTTAAACAAAATAAATAAAAATACCATACAACATGGATGATGTTGATTTGTGGTTTTCTAAATCAATATACAGCAATTAGGGATCAGTTTGACAATACTGGATAGTGAATAGAGTACTTGATTTGGAACCAGAAGACTGGGATTCAAAGTTCAGCTCTTCTGCTTATTAAAATTTATATAACTTTGGACCAGACACTTCATAGCTCATGTATGAATTTACTCATGTGCAAAAATGATAGAATTGAGACAAAAAAAGTCTCTGAGGTTTCTTCCAGTTCCAAGTTCCATGACATTATGGCAATTCTGAGTTTTTGTAGGCTATACCAATAAGGCATACACTACAATGCAAATTAGAATCTATTGCTTTAAGAAGTAAATAACCAAGTGCTATGGGATCACAAAAGAAGGAAAGCTTGTTTCCAACCGCCAGGCTCAGCAATCACTTCATGGATTAAGTAGCATCTGAATTAGTTAGTCCTGGAAGGATAGAAAGGTTTTTGGTGCTTTGAATAAACCAGCAAGTTGTTGAGAATAGACTCTGCAACCATAAATTTTATACTTTTAATTTGAAGACCAGTCTTGTTTGGAAAGATTGATAGTAATCAAGGTGTTGGATTTTTTAGGCTTCACAACTGGTGGAGACCAAGTTCTATAATAGTTATAATGGTGGAAGAAATGGCCAAATTGACACACACAAAACTAATCCAAAGCAAAACAAACCCCAACACTCCCCCCACCCCCTCAAACACTCAAAGAATAAAAACAAATCAGAAAAAAGACAGATCGTTACAGGGGATATGGTCACAAGTAGTCTCTTACCTAAGCTACTACTGAAAAAATAAACAAATAGAAAACCTCTCCAGGAGCCAGCCTCATAAGCAGAAGAACAGGTTAAGCCACTCTCAGCAAATGGAATTCAGAGTCACTCCGACCTAAAGAGGTATAAACCCTCCTTGTCAAAGCAGTTCTGAGAAAGCAAGCCTCTTTAATAGGCTTCTCAGAGTGAGGGCTTCTTTGTAAGCTAGGAGGGCAAAGACCTAGCACTTACAGAGATTTGCAGTTAAACCTGGGGAAAACTAGGGTGCTCCAGATTTCCTGTGATCTGTTTGAATAGAACTACACTAATTCAGGAGTCTAGGGCTCATTGTGTGCTGGGTAGAATCACTTCGGTTTGGTAATTGGGAGTAAAAACTTATCTGAGAGGCTTTTTTTTTTAAACATGACTACAAACAACATTAAAGTTGTGGTTGAAACTCATAAAAAAGTAAGAGATAAGGAAGTTTGTTACCACTTTAACTTTCAAGTTTTTAGATAAATTTTGAATAATTATATATCAGATCACAGTGATCTTAAAAATATGGAGCCCTTTGTAAATCATAAAGTACTATATCAATTTAAGTTGCTATTGGTATTTGTATTTAGATGTGCATCTACCCAGCAAAATAGTATTGCATTATTTATGTGATTTTGTAGCTTATTGCATCAAAGAGTTTTTGAAAAAGCAAAAGCAGATGAATAGGAATATAATGACCTACTCATCAGACTCAACACAATAAAATACAAAGAAAAACTTTAAATAGGGAGTGGAAAGGTTTTTTTTTTTTTTTTTTAAACTCTAGAAACTCATTCATTATTCAAGTGGGAAACAGAATCCAAATCCAGCTATGTGATTAATTTAGAAAACTGTCAGCTCCACTTTCATACTACATTTAGTCTTAAAGGGTAAGTAAGGATTACAATAGTTTAAAAAAATTGCTATTTTACTTGGTATCTAAAAACCAGTTCTCTTCATTAAGAAAAGTTTGTTTTTAGAAATTTCAACTGGAAATGAGATTCACAGAATATTGAGTGTAGAAGAAAAGAAACTTAGAGAACTTTAATCTAATCTCTTTATTTTATAGATAAGGAATCTAAGACTCAGAGAGCTAAAATTGATGAGGTCAGTTTAGCTCCCTGGTCCCTCCCTTTGGGGAGGTGGTCCAGTCTGAAATCCAAGTTAAGTCAAACTGCAGAGACCCACCCTCTGTAGAAATCCCAGTCATGTCACTGAAGTAAAATTTCCCCAGTAAAACCTACTTGTGCGCCATCCCATGGCTGTTAATTTCCTTTGGGTCAGCCCACCACAGTGTTCTGCCTTGTGGTATCTTTCCCTTTCCGCTTCTCCCATTACATGTGGCATCTCCTCTAACTCCACTATGCTTCTCAACCCCTCTTCTCTTCCTCACAGCTAACTAACGCTAAATCCCTTTCAGAATTTATCTTGCCAAGCTAAGAACATGGAGTGCTCCCTTTCTACTGCATAATTAGAAATTCCACTGAGGAACTTGTCTTTCATATGCTCTCCCACTCTATTTCTGGTGCCTGTTCCCTTCATTTTGTCTGTAACCTCTTCGCCAAATAAATCTACCTTTTGCCAGAGAATGGTCATTGTGAATTCTTCACATGATCAAACCCCAACTTTTGGTGCCTGCCATCATTTGGTCCCAAACCCCACATCATAGATCACATCAAAAAATACTTATTCAGGATCACAGAGCTAATTATGATAGAGCCAGGATTCAAGCCTAGGTCTCTGCAATCTTAAGTCTAATGTTCTTATTACAATACTTTGACTCTTCCCTTATGATTAAAGACATTAGTTTCACCAAAAATAAAACAAAGCAAAACAAAACAAAAAACCCATGATATTCCAGAGAAATTAGATTCTACATTCTAGCCAGAGTGACTTGTAGCAGTTTCCCTGAGCTTAATGGACTAGACATCATGACCTCTGAGGTCTCTTTCAGCTCTTGACCTATTATCCTATGATCTCTTGCTTTGGTTCATTATCCCATTACCCTCCCCTTTTATTTTTCTCCCCCTTCCTGCCCTCCCAAGCCTGTAATGCACTCATCTTTGCCTTTCAGAGTCTCTATTTCCTTCAAGTCTCAGCTGAAATACAACTCTGTAAAGCCTTTTCTGATCTCCTAATTTGCTGATCATTTCTCAGTCATAAATTTTTCTTGTAACAATTAGAACCAAACATGGAACAACTGATTGGTTTAAAATTGGAAAAGAATATAATAAGGATATAGATTGTCACCTTATTTATTTACCTTATATGCAAAGTATATCATGGGAAATGGCCAAGCTGTATGAATCAAAAGCTGGCATTAAGATTGCCAGGAAAAATATCAATGATATCAGGTATGTAGATGATACCACACTAATGGCAGACAGCAATGAAGAATTGAAAATCCTCTCTTAATGAGGGTGAAAGAGGAGAGTGTCAAAGCTGGCTGGAAGCTTAACATCAAAAAACCCCCCCAAAAACCTAAGATCTTGGCAACTGGTCCCATTACTTCCTGGCAAATAAAGGGAGAAAAAAATAGAATCAGTGTCAGATTTTATATTCTTAGGCTCAAAGATCACTGTAGATGGTGACTGCAGCTATGAAATACAAAGATGTTTGCTCCTTGGAAGAAAAGCTGTTGCAAATCTGGACAGCATGCTAAAAAGCAGATCAGATCATCTTGCTGACAAAAGTCCATATAGTCAAAGCTTTGGGTTTTTTTTAGTAGCAATGTATGACTGGGAGATTTGAGTAATAAGGAAAGCTGAACACCATAGAAACGATGCTTTTGAATTGATGTATTGGAGAAGACTTTTGAAAGTCCTTTAGACAGCAAGGAGATCAAATTAGTTAAAGAACTTAATTCAGGCTACTCACTGAAAGGTCAAATACTGAAGCTTAAGCTTAATTACTTTGTCCACATAATGAAAAGATTGGACTCTTTGGAAAAGACCATGATGTTGGGAAACATTGAAGGAAAAAAGAAAAAAGGAAAAACAGAAAATTAGATGGATAAATAGTATCATGGAACCAGAAAACTTGAACTTGAAGAGATTCTGATAGGAGAGGATAGAAGAGTTTGACAGGCTATGGTTCATGGAGTTACAAAAAGTTGGACAGAATAGAGCAGTAATGAATTGAACCAGCTACACTCAGTGAAAGAACTCTGGGAGATGACTATGAACCACTACATAGAATTCCCAATCCCTCTATTTTTGTCCGCCTGCATTTTTTATTTCCTTCACAGGTTAATTGTACACTGATTCTTTTTGTACAGCAAAATAACTGTATGGACATGTATACATATATTGTATTTAACTTATACTTTAACATATTTAACATGTATTGGTCAACCTGCCATCTGGGGGAGGAGGTGAGGAGAAGGAGGGGAAAAATTGGAACAAAAGGTTTTGCAATTGTCAGTGTTGAAAAATTACCCATGCATATGTCTTGTAAATAAAAAAACTATTAAAAAAAAAAAGTTGGACAGAACTGAATAATGAACAACATCTATACTTGTTTGAATAGAAATTGTATTCTCCTTGTTAGAAAATAAACTTCATGAAGGCAGGGACTGTTTCTATTTTTTTTTTCCAAATCTTACTGCCCCAAGTACCAATTGTATTAGGTACTTAATAAAGGGTAAATTAAATTACTTCTTAATGGGAAAAGAGTCTAAATTTATTTTCGCTGCTTGTTTTTAATGGACACATATAGAAAATCATTTTGTATAGGTTACTGCATCCAAGTCTCACCACAATTTTGTGAGACATCTATGATCCGTATTATCTCTGCTTTATAGATGAGAAACTTAACAGTTTAGAATCAGGAGGCCTCAGTTTGAATCCTGGCTCTTCTATTTATTACCTTTATAGTAAACTTATACAAGTGATATAAACCACTGGGGCCCGATTTCTTCCAATAAAGTCAGAGGGATGATCTTTATGATTCCTTTCCTCTAAATCCTATGGAGCTCAAGTCAAGCATGATTTGTTTTGTCTCATTTTCCTCTTAATATCTTCCCAAACAGGTGTGCCTTTCACACAAATTAAAGTGACCTTTACTAGTTCATGAACAAAAAAGTTCATTACCCATTCAGCTCCTTCTTCCAGAGATATGCAACTAATCAAACCAGCTCTGTTTTCTATTTTTGTCTTACATTAATTATCTGTCTCTACAAGTTAGGCTCTACAAGTGAGATTGATCAGTTGTGATTGAGTAATAGTGATCCATGGCTACCTCTACCAGCAACTGAATAGTAGTTTCTATTATTATTTTTATCTTTTGGTACTTTGTTTTCTCTGCTACATGTAAATTAATCTACTTTTTACTTAATTCAAGATGACCTTACTTCACACAGGAAGTGTATCAGATTTTGATCAATACATCCCCAGGAATGATACCAAATACCTAGTTTCTGCCTAAGAGTCAAAGAACCTGCATGTAAGATATGGGTATAATATGAAAAGTATGTGTAGAGCACAATACTAAGAACTAAAATAATGATGCTTTCTTTTATGAACTGAGTTAATTCTCTACCTGTTATCAGGTAGGCAAACACTTGGATATATTTTTCCCCCAGTAATTGAATTACATCCACCCACTCTTACATGGTCATATCATACATATTTCTGACATGGATGACTAGGGAACGAGTTTACATAATGTGGTCCCAGAACAGACACCACACTGGCATCAAGCACATCACTCTTGCTTTATTGACATTATGTATAAGATAGAGATGGTTATTGCTCCCAGAAATCCTGCAATCTAGATTTTAGCAAAGCATGTTATCTTTGTGGCTAAAGTAGATAGTCTAGACTAGGGGTCAGCAAACTGTGGACTGAGAGCCAAATATGACACGGTTGCCTATTTTTATGGGCCCCGAGAACTAAGAATGGTTTTTGCATTTTTAATACAATAAAACTTTATGGAACATAAAGTGATTCCTAAGTAATAGTAAAGTTAGGTAGATTTGGAGCTAGTAAAAGAATAATCATTAGTGGTTTAATGTCAATTTGGAAGGATGTCTTCACTGGAGTACTCCAGACAAATGTCTTGGGCCTTGTACTATTTATATTAATTTTTTTTTAATCATTGGTTTGCAGAAAGGCAGAAATGCCATTTTCTCAAACTGCAGATGATACCAAGTTGGGAGTAATAACAAGGACATCAGATGACTGATTCTAGATCTTTAAAGCTCTCACAGTAAGCAAGACATAAAATTAAATTTAATAGGCAGATATGGAAAGTTTTAATGCTTGGATTTTAAAAATTATCTTTGTAAATACAGTACGTGGAAGATGAGACTAGATAGCAGGTCATGTGAAAAAATGCTAGCTTTCTTTGTACTCAGATTTAGTTGGGGAGTGGAGGTAAGAAGGAAAGGAGCAGCAGGCTTCTTATTATTGAAATAATTTGACTACAGTTTTAGTGACTTACATATTGAATATGGGATAGTGTTAATGTTTAGAAAAAGCTAAAAAATTTAACACAGTCTTAGGCTATGTTAAGAAAGGAATAGCATCTGGAAGGCAAGATTTGACAGCATACCTCCTAGCCACACTTTGCCCTAGTCAGAGCACATCTAAAGTACTGGCTTTTGTCTTGGGTACCACCTTTAAAAATAACCAGACATTTTTATTTAAAGTTTTGAGTTTCAAATTCTGTCCTTCCCTGAGACAGTAAGCAACCAAATATAGATTATACATGTGCAATTACGTAAAACATTTTCATATTACTAATTTTGTACAAGAATCAAATAAAAGAAAAAAATTATAGAAAGAAATTGAAAAATAGCATGCCTCAGTCTATATTCAATCAATATCAGTTCTTTTTCTGGAGAAAAATAATAAATTTCTTCATTAGTCCTTTGGGATTGTCTTGGATCATCGTATTGCTGAGAACAGCTAAATCATTCACAATTCTTCAATGAACAATATTTCTATTACTGTGTACAACATTCTCCTGGTTTTGTTCACTTCACTATGCAGCTATTCATGTCTTTCCAAATTTTTCTTAAATAATTCTGCTTGTCATTTCTTATAATACAGTAATATTCCATTACAATCATATACCACAGCTTGTTTAGCTATTCCCCAATTGATGGCATCCCTTTAATTTCCAATTCTTAGGCACAACAAAAAGAATTGCTACAATGATTTCTGTACAAATAGACACTTTCCCTCCTTTTGGGATGTTTTTCAAATATAGACCTACCAATGATATTGCTGCATCAAAAGGTATGAAGTTTTTATAGCCCTTTGAGCATAGTTCTAAATTGCTCTCCAGAATGGTCAGATTACTTCACAACTCCACCAACAAAGAATCAGTTCTCCAGTTTTCCCAAATCCCCTCCAAAATCCAGCATTTTCCTTTTTGTTGTATCAGCCAGTCAGACAGGTGTGATGGGATAACTCAGAATTGTTTTAATTTGCATTTTTCTGATGATCGTGATTTTGAACACTTTTTCCAAATGATTATAGATTGCTTTGATTTATTTGTCTGAAAACTGCCTGTTTATAAACTTAGATCATTTATCAAATTTGACTCCAATTTTTATGTATTTGAGAAACAGGGCCTTTATCAGAAATACTTGTAAAAATGTTCCCCTGTTTTCTGCTTTTCTTATCATTTTGATTGTATTGGTTTTATTTGTGCAAAATCTTTTTAATTTTATATAATCAAAATTATCTATTTTATATTTTGTAATGTTCTCTGAATTTTCTTTGGTCCTGAATTTTTCTCATCCATAAAATCTGACAGATAAACGATTCTATATTCTCTTAATTTGCTTATGGTATCATTGGTACCACATTTTAGGAAGGACATAGATAAACCAGAGTATATCCAGGAAGAACAATATGATGGGAACTGACATACTCAGACACTCAACTGAACTTGTGTTGTCATTAATATAGGCATTCTATGGGGGGAGAAGAGGGAAGTAGGAGATATTTATCAAAAATGTGGGAACCTTCCTTAATTACTTTTGATATTTTGAGGTGCTCAGATATAAAGGTACATTGGCCTGAAGAAATTTCTGTTGTATTGGGCAATACAATAGAATGTTGAAAGACCTAGAGATAATGCTATATTAGTATCAGTTAAAAGTATGCAAAGATACAAAGGCAAATGTTGAAAACTATCTTTATATGTATTTGGAAAAATAAAATACTATAATAATTTAAAACAATAAAAATAAAAGTGAGTTGAAGGTGGCAGCTAGGAGGTACAGTAAATAGAGCACTAGTCCTGGAGTTAGGAGAACCTGAGTTCAAAATCCAGTCCCAGATACTTATATGTTATATATTCCTGGGTAAATCACTTAAGCCTAATTTCATCCAAAATTAAAAAAGTATTTTCAGCATACTTTTTTTCCCCTGGATAGCTGGTACTTAAACACTTATCAGCATATCCCTGGTCTCCTGCAAAGGTTGGATAACTTCTTGTCAGAAATGTAAAAGGGATTTCTTTTTCGTGGATCCATTGGAAGATATCCTATTTCCTTCTGACTCTGACATTCTGTGATTCTGTGATGAGTCATACACTTTCAATTCTATTCTGACTAGTCATTTTCATAGGATGGGAAATTGGAAAACATGATCTCTAAGGTGTTTTCCAATTGTAAGATTCTATGATCCACCTTGTGAATCTAAGCTAAGCTGATGAATCATTAGTCTCCAGTGTAATGAAAAATGCTTTGAAGTTAATGTGCAGCTTGGAGTCTGCTGTCCTTTCCTGGACTGAATTACAGCCTTGACAGGTATCTAAGCTATAGGAAGGAAAAGAACAGGCTTTTCATTGGTACTCTGATTTTGTCTATAGCACCAATCATCTCCTCCTGCTACAATTTCCTAGTTCAGTCTGGGGGCAAGAGAGAACCTGTCTCCATCCCATCTCTTCCCATCCTATCTGATCCCTGTTCTTGTCCTTTGTCCTGGTCTCCTATTTTTCTGAAGTGGCTGAATTAAAATGTGATGATTTAAATTAACTTTTCTATTTTTATATATGTCCATAGGTAAATTGTGAGATTTGATTTCCTTCATTCTCCACTGACCCGAGGCTGAGGCAAGTTATTGTTGCCATAGCAAATGGCTATAGCTATATCTAAAGTTATGTTTTTAATGAGAAACCTGCTCCTTTAATTCTTTTTAAACATTTGTGTTTTATTTTAAATTTCTTATTGTTCTTTTATCTTTATAACACTTATGTTTCTAAATACATCCCCACTCTTCTTGGGCCATTTTAACCAACACATCAACCTAGTGTATATGTAACATTTCACATCCATGGTCTACCATCTGGTCAAAGAAAGAAGGGAAGGCATTTTCTCATCTGTCATCTGGAGCTAAGTTTGGGCATAACAATTACTGAGTACCTGGTTTCTTTTATGTTTTTTCCTTTTCTTTTTTTTTTTTCTTCATATTTCTACCACAACTCCCCAACTAATTCCAATTCACCAATTTTGTGTCTATCTATCCAGTAATTATTATTCCCTACCAAAACTTGGCTCTAATCTGATTTCTTCCATTCCTTTGCTCTTCCTTTCAACTGCTCTATGATTGATCTATGTATTAGTAATGATAGCTTACCTTTTAAATGTTTCATAGTTGGTTAAAAAAAAAAAAAAAACCTTCACTTTTTCTTGTTTAGTCCTCTGACAACTCTATGAAAATAAATTCTATTTTTGATATCTACCTGACAAAGGCAATACTGCGTAATGACTAGAGGATTGACCAGAAGATATAAATTACAATCCTTCTTCTGATACATGTTGGCTCTAGAACCTGGACAACTCACTTAATTCTCAGCACTCTAGGCAGCTCTCTAAGATAAAATTTCTCAATCTGATATCTATGTTTTCAAAACAAACAAACAAAAATTGATAATGAATTCAAATATAATGAGTTTCCTTTTGTAATATTATATACCTTATTTTGTATATTTAATAATATTCTGAGGAGGGATCAATAGGTTTTACTAGATTGGCAAAAGGGTTCATGAAATAAACCAAGTTAAAAATCCTTCCTCACAGGCAATACATGCATCAGAAGAGAGACTATCCTTACTTATATTGTTTATATATGTTTATATTGTATAGAGACTATCCTTCCCTATATTGAAGAAATGCCAGTTCTAGCTCCTAAACTTATTTTACAGTTAAACAAGCCATAGATCAGAACCTACATAAATTGACACAAAAATTAGAGACAGGATTCAAACTCAAATCTTTCTGGTCCTAAGGATAATTGAAAACAGGGAGACCTCATATTCTCAGATATACTAAGTACTGATCCCATTTAGTTTTAAGAGCAAATGAGATTTTAGTATAAATGGCCTCAGGCATGTATAGGGGTAACATTCCAGAAATTTGAGCCTCCTAGATTCTGAAATGTTAGTAATTTGGATATTCTATTCTCTGCATGACTGGCTTCTTTTTCTTCCTCTGAGGTGGAGTTTCTGGTGCCACCCTGAGTGTAAATACAGATTTACTAGGGCACGCTGTGGAACTCAGATGCAGTAATGACTAAAAATCATTTTAAACATAGATAATTTGTTTTAAGTTTTATTACTTTCTGCAGTTTTATTCTTTTTATGAATTTAAGGGGCTTACCACTTTTCTGTTCTCTTTAATTCCAAATCAGTGAACTTTACCTACATATATATTACTTGATTCTTATAGTTACATTACTTGAAAAGGGTCTATACGCCATCTCACATGTATATATATGTATATATCTTATCTTCTCAAACATAATAAAATTTTCATTAAATATAGGGGATATTTTGGTTTCTTGTTTATAAGCTAACAGTAAGCTATTCCATGCTCAGTAGGCATTCAATGAATATTGTTGATTTATTTCACAGAATCAATGGTCTAGGGAATCATTTTCACAATAACATTGATTCTGCCAATTAAAATTAATCAGTCACTTAATCAGTAAACATTTATTATTCATAAACTTTCATTGTCTCTCCAATCACTCAATCAGCAAATTTTCTTGGGGCTTCATTATCCTAAAAAGATTATTTGGGGGAATCAATTCATCTCTTCAAATTATCATCCTATAGATGTGGCTCTTTTTAACAATGAGGCGATTCAGACCAATTTCAACAACCTTTTTTTTTTAATTTAAATTTTTAATTTAATTTAATTTAATTTTTAAAATTTCAATAGACTTGCATTGGAGAGAGCCATGAGAGAAGCCTGGAGACTTCCAAAGAGAAGACTATGAGGACTGAATATGGATTACAATATAGTACTTTCATCCTTTTTTGTTGTTTGTTTGCTTTTTGTTATCTTTATCATTTTTTCCCCTTTTTGATATGATTTTTCTTGGGCAGTATGATAAATGTAGAAATATGTATAGAAGAATTGCACATGTTTAACATATATTACTTGCTTTCTAGGGGAAGGAGTGGGAGGAAGAGAGGGAGAAAAATTTGGAACACAAGGTTTTGCAAAGATGAATGTTGAAAACTATCTTTGTACATATTTTGAAAATCAAAAGCTATTATTAAAAAAAAAAAAAAAGCCCTGTCATCCTAGGTGGAATTCCTTAACTGGGACCTGTGGGTCCATGGATAGATTTCAGAGGATATATGAACTTGAATGGGAAAATATGACATCTTTATTTTCACTGACCTCTAACTAAAATTTAGTACTTCCTGCAATTATGAAAAATACATCATCTTTCTTGATTATAACAATGCAAATTAAAACAATTCTGAGACTTTTGTTGCCAAGATCAAAGAGCAAGAAAGGAACCCTCTGAAGCTTTCCCAAATTTCTCTCTAAACAACTGGAAAACCACCTCAGAAGTGATTTTATTTATTTATTTTGATTTTTAAAGCTTTTTATTTTCAAAACGTATGCACGGACAATTTAACAACATTGATCCTTGCATAGCCTTGTGTTTCAGATTTTCTCTTCCTTCCCCCCACCTCCTCCCCTAAATGGCAAGCAATTCAATAGATATTAAACATGTTAAAAATATATGTTAAATCTAATATGTATAGACATATTTATACAATTCTCTTGCTACACAAGAAAAATCAATCAAAAAAAGAAAGTAAATGAATAAGAAAACAAAATGCAAGTGAACAACACCAAAAAGAGTGAGAATGTTAGGTTCCCACAATCCTCTTTCTGAGTGTAGATGGCTCTCTTCATCATTGAACAATTGGACCTGGTTTGAATACTCTCATTGTTGAAGAGAGCCACATCCATCAGAATTAATCGTGGAATAGTCTTCTTGTTGCCATGGTCAATGATCTCCTGGTTCTGCTTATTTCACTTAGCATCAATTTATGTAAGTCTCTTCGGGCTTCTTTGAAATCATCCTGCTGGTCGTTTCTTACAGAACCATAATATTTCATAACATTCATATACCACAATTTATTCAGCCATTCTCCAACTGATGGGCATCCACCCAGTTTCCAGTTTTTTGCTACTACTAAAAGGGCTGCCACAAACATTTTTGCACACATGGGTCCCTTTTTCTCCTTTAAGATCTCTTTGGGATATAAGCCCAGTAGAAACATTGCTGGATCAAAGGGTATGCACAGTTTGATAGCCCTTTGGGCATAATTCCAAATTGCTCTCCAGAATGGTTGGATCACTTCACAACTCCACCAACAATGTATTAGTGTCCCAGTTTTCTCACTACCCCTCCAACATTCATCATTATCTTTTCCTGACATCTTAGCCAATCAGGAGTGATTTCTAAACAGGGAAGCAGCTTATTATCTCTGCACAAAAGATCTGTCTTATTGGGGTGGAAAGGGAGCAAGGTTTAAGAGACAGACTCACAACAGGGAGGGCTGCATCAGGGCTCTGAGCCCAGGGCAATCCACAAGTAGAGCCCCAACCTCTTGGAAGCCAGCTGATTTCTAGACAAATGAGCAATCTCTACAGTATAGCAAGGTACCACCCCAGGAACTGCTCCTCCCCCATCCCCTCGCAAAAGCTAAAATCCTGACCTTGTTGCTTATTAGTAATGTAGCCCCATCCCAGGGCTAGTCAATAGTGAGACTTTTGTTTCCACAGAACCCAAGGGCAGAGCCCACCCCGTGGCAGGCCTGCAGCTAAATGTCATAGCTCGTATTAAGATCCAGAGCCCCAGCACAAAAAGCTTGGGACAGTGCTGGCCTAGAGTCCAAATCTCACAAAGGAACAGCAAGTCATGAAAAAAGGCAGAAAAAAAAATGAGCAAAGAACAACAACAAAAAGATTTTGATTGTAGAAAGTTAATATGGGGATGAGGGAAGATCAAAGCATAAACTTAGATGAGGATAATAGTGTCAGAGTGGCTACTTGTGAATCTTCAAGGATACAATTTGAACTCATGCCCAAAAAGAATTCCTGGAAAACTTTAAAAAAAAAAAGAGTTTTAAAAAGCAAATTAGATAAGTAGGAGAAAAACTGGGAAAAGAAATGAGAATAATGAAAAAAAAAAAATCATGAGAAAAGAACCAATGCATAGAAAAAGGTATAACAAAATTTGCTGAGGAAAATAATTTCCTAAAAATAGAATTGGCTAAATGAAAAGGAAGAACAAAAGCTCACTGAAGAAAATGGTTCTTTAGAAATTGGAATTGAACAAACAGAAACTAAGGATGAGACACCAAGATACGATAAAACAAAAATTTTAAAAAAATTAAAAAGAAGAAAATGTGACATTTCTCATTGGAAAAACAACTAACCTAAAAAATAGATCCAGGAAAAATAATGTAAGAATTATTGAACTACCTGAAAGCTATGATAAAAAAATAAAACAAAATAAAACAGAAAAACCTAAACAAAATTTTCCAAGAAATTATCAAATAAAATTGTCCTAAAATATTAGAACCAATGGGCAAAAAAGAAATTGAAAGAACCAACTGATCTTTCTCAAAAATTTTCATGGGCTCTTCACTGCTTATAGAATGAAATATGGCTTCATCCTGGAATTTAAGACAAGCCTCCCTTCTTAGCTTTATTTCACTTTTTTTTTTTTCTGCCACTTTTAGTTCCTGCTAAACAAGACTTGCTAGCTGTTCCTGGACATTGTCTAGCACTTTCTCCCTCTATGCATCCACACAGTTTGTTCCAGGGGTCAGGAGCACATTCTCTACCTCATTACTGCTGTTGAAGTTTTATTCTTCTTTGAAGACTTGCCTCAGATACTTCTTCCTCCATGGATCCTTCTCAATTGCCCTTAACGGAATGAGTTCTCCCTCCTCATACTTTTCTAGATTGTATCATTTGGCCCTCTCCTTTCACCTTTTTATAATATAGATCCCTTTTGTAGTTAAGCGAAGCTTATGGATCTCTGCTCAGAAGAATATTTTTAGATGCATAAAACAATATACATAGGATTTCAAATAAAACCAATTATTTTGAAGTATTGTTATCAATTTTTTTTAAGTTCATGGATTCCAGATTAAGAACCATACTTTACCTTATATAAAACTTATTTTTATACAGTCTTTATCTCTTCTGATAGAGCATAAATTCTTGAGAGTGGGGATCTTTAGTATAATGCTTTGCACATAGTAGGTCTTTGGAAATTTTTTGTTGAATAAATCATAAAGAGGCATTTTCAAATAATTATGGTACATCTTTTAAAATGTGAAACTGGTAATCAGACAAAAACTGATCCTGTTCTAAATAAATTATTTATTTTATTTAATAATTTATAACATGCCCATCAATAATATATCAAAACAGAGAACATTCATTCACTCCAAGTAAAGTGCCAAAAAAATCAGATTAGAATCATCTTTCTCACTACTTTACTCCCCTAACATTTAGACAATCGATACTTTCCCAGAATTCATCCAAAGATTAAAATCAAGTCAACCACAGGATTGAATAAACATATGACAGACATTGTGCCCATCCAATTCAAATAACAGTAATACCAAAGTTTAAATTTACATTATAAATACTGTTAATGCTGCAAATATTCTACATTCAAACCAAATGGATCTTACAAAGAAGTCAGTACAGGAAACAAAATGTTTTCTAGGTTAATAGTCTCCTCTCATCTATTCTTAAAAGTTCAACCTTAATAGACCCTTGGAAGTAGTCCACTTGAACTGGACTTTGCAACTAGTCTTTGCAGTAGTCTTTTGCAACTCAGTAAAGGAAAGAGGTATATGAACAGAGCTATGTTTTTTCTATTGAGCATTTTAAAAATTGTTGCTTATCAATAAAAGTCTTGGCTCATAAGTGTTATAAAATGCAATAAAACATTAAAGTACCTCAAACAATATCAAGTCATTTTAATAAAATGTCAAATTTAAACAACTTTTTCATCTTGCCAATTCCACTGGGATATGCCCCCTGCCTTTAAAATGAAGGGTTTGTACTGGTCCCTAAGTCTATTTAGGATTTTAAATCTCTGTTCCTATTCCTTTGGCAATTGCCAATATTAGGGATTGATTATTATAATATATATATATATGATATATAATAGATACATATGATAATACTGAGGAACTCAAAGAATGGTTAATCCTTGGTGTTTACTTTGAAAAAAAATGAATCCATTTAGATATTAAGAGATCTATCATGTAGTCTTGGCTCTGCTATTATCTAGCTATGTGAATGTGTTGAGCAAATAGTTTTGTAATTTGAGTGTTGAGGGTGGGAGCTTTCTTTATCTAAAAAATGAGAAGACTAGAATAGATTAAGCAATCAATAAGTATTTATTAAATGCATGCTATGTGTACTGTGCTAGGGCTTGAAGATAGAAAGATAAAAATGACAGCCCCTTTCCTCAAGGAGTTTACATTCCACTGAGTAAAACAGGATGTACACAGAAAAGTAGATTATATAATATATACAGAAAAAGGAAAAAAAGGTAATTTAGAGTTGATAAAGACACTAGTATTTGGGTGGGATAAGGAAAAGTTTCATGAAAGCAATGGCTCTTGAGCTCAGCAATAAGAATGCTAGAGATTCTAAGAGGCAAAAAGGAGAGAGGTAGAATGTCATCTATGACAGATGGAAAGTAGCTAGTAAGTCTGGATTGTAGAGTATATGGAAGGAATACATATAATAAGTCTAGAAAGACAGGATGGAGTCAGATTGTGAAGTGCTTTAATAACAGAGATTTTATTTGATCCTAGAGGCAATAGGAAGCCAATGGATTTTCTAGAAGAAGAGAATGAGATGGTCAGATCTTTTCTTTAGAAATACCACTCTGGAAGTTATGTCTGAATTGGAGGGAGAATAATTATTAGGATGCTTTTGCAATAATCTAGGTGGGAGATGATGAGAGACTGAACCAGCCTGAACATGGCAGCCATGTGAGTGGAGAAAAGGGCTAGAGCTGAGTTATATCCCTTCTGGCTCAAATCTTTGGTTCTATGATCCAAATATCAAGGACTTTTCCCCTTGTTTGTTAGTCTCTGTTGTGATGTAAGAAAAATAATAATAATAACTCATTATGCTAAGTTTCAAATACATACTGACTCAGTAAAATTAGGACCAAATCTCAGTACTGGATGATTCCTAGTATGATCAGAGAAGGCTGGATCATAGCTCACTTTCAGTGACTCCAAATAGAAAAAGTAAAGACAGTTCTGATTTAAGATTCCCGATTGCTTAAATAGAGACAGACAGAACAATTTCCCTGGGGTCTGAATACCAAGGAAGGAAACCATAAGGTGTTATATCTACCAATTCACACATGAAGATGTGCAGAAATAGAAACCTGAGATGACTCTTAAGTTTCATGACCTTATCTGAATCTGTTGTAGAAATAATCTATTTCAGTGTGGAAGCATTTTTATTCTATCTCACAGATAATATAGCCAGCCTCAAGAATGAGAACATCAGAAGATAATCTAAAATTTTCTTTATTTGTTTTACCTTCCTCATCGCCATCAGCTTATGATCGATTGCTACCAGCCATCAGATAGACAGAGGAGTTCTGGAAGTGGAAACACCTCTCAAATCACTAATCCTGTTTTCAACCCTGCTTGTCACATTCATAATCTGGGGAAGCAGTTCCTGCGGAGAACTGACTATTTATCTCCCACTGACTGCCAACCATTAACCAGGACAGGCAAGCTGAAGCAGCAAGATACCCTGAGAAAGAGACAGGAGACAGAAAGTGCCAGACAAGTCAGACTACCACCGCCATCTTGGCCACCATCTCCCTTCAGAATCTGATGGAGTCAGCCCTGGAGCCTGAAAGCAAGAGCTTTGGGAATAGCAATACTATTATCCCAATACCCACAGCCATAGCTGGAAAGGGAGCAGTTCAGGATAGCCACTGAAAAAGGTTAGAGTCTGGAGATGTTATTATTATTGGTGGTGATCCTTCATTTTTGAAGAGAACCAATAACATCATAGGTGATATCTTGATTTGTATATGAATTGAACTGAAGTGAGGCAGAGCTGCTCAAAATCAGCCTCGCTCTCTCTTTCAGTATCATTAGTCCAACAGCAAGACAAAAGTCAACATGACTGGTGAATGGTCTGGGATACAGTGGATGACTTTGATGTCTTCTGACTAAACTCCAAGTATTCTACAATGCCTGCTAAATGCCTTCATAGCTGTTGGAACAGTTGGCTTTCATCTGTCCATTCCACTGGAGGAAGTCTTCACATACTTGGGATAGACATCCCCTTAACTCATCAATAGGTTTGAGAACTCACAGTTACCCTAGTTTAACCCATTTCTTAAGATGGTTTTATCAGGGTGAGGCTGTCGTACATGCTACAGTGTCTTGGAGCCACAGATGAGACTTGGGTGAAAGGTTAACACCAAAGGTGGATAAGCTGCCTTAAAAAGGTCTTGGTAAGGTTCTATAACAAGGAATCACCCCATATAAACCTCTGGAGATATAGTGTCTTATGTGAGGAAGGCTGGTGTCATTGGCTCACAGAGTGCATGGTGAGGAGTGAGATGAAAGAAAATTGGAAGGAGGAAGTGGCTAGGCAATGAAAGTAATCTTTGAAAATCAGATTTGATCCTGGAAATAGTAGGAAGCCAGTAAAGTTGATTAGGTAAGGAGATGATAGGATTTAACTTGCATTTTAAGAAGTTCAATTTGAAAGGTGAGTGGAGGATGGACTAAAGTGGGAAGAGACTTGAGGCAGGGAGACTATACTAATAGGCTATTACAATGGTCCAGATGTGAGGATATTCCATTCTATCCATTCCTTTATGATACCTGTTCTTTCCATTTTTGCTTTGAACAGAAGGATATAATTTCCTTCTTCTTCCTGTTAACCTTCTTTGAAAGAGGTCTCCTTTCTTCCTGTCTCAGGTTATGACTGCAACTGGAGAATTTTCTGATGGATGCTTCTGCTATTGTTACATCAATTTTCCTGCTTCCCTTGTCTGATCTGCTTAGGCCACAAACATAGAGCAGGGCTAAATCTCCTAAAATTTGGAGAGAAATGTTACTACCATATCCAGAGTTTTTTTTTTATAAAGAATGAAATACCATAATGAAAAAAAGCAATGAACTTGGAACAAGGATATTAGAGTGCATATAAACAAATCACAATCTCTTTTTGAGCTCCCATTTCACCATCTATAAAGTGGGAATAATACTACTTAGTCCTACCTACTCACAGGGTTCTTGGGGAAAAAGTGCTTCTTCATATGTGCTATATAAATGTGAGTTATGACTGCTGCTGTTGGATTCTATTATGAAAATATATTGCAAATATTTTCTCTATCCATGATTCTCTAGAAGTTGCTGATTCCTCTTAAATATAAGGAACATAGATTCCTTAAGAACAGATGGACTATTCATTTCAGTAGGGGGAAATAGAGTCTATAAGAGAGATAATCTTGTTTAGTAATCTATAAATGAAAAACAATTATGCTGAAAATGATTGGCACCAAGATTTTGTGGGAGCAATTTATCTCCTGTCAAGAAATCCTCAACCAAAGTGGTTCAATTGTGCTGAATTAAATATTTGAGAAATGCTGATGTCTGACTTGGTGTGTCTAACTAGTTGTTTCAGTCATGTCTGACTTTTTGTGACCCATCTGGAGTTTTCTTGGCAGAGATACTGGGAGTGGTATGCCATTTCCTTTTCCAGATCAATTTACATATGAGGAAACTGAGGCAAACAGGGTGAAATGAGTTGTCTAGTGTCATGCAGTTAGTGTCTGAGACAGGATTTGAATTCATGTTTTCCTAGCTTCATTCCAGACATTCTAGTCACTTTATGATTCTACAAGTCAGACAACTGTGCATGATAGACAAAAAGAATGGCATAAAAACTAATTAATCTCTCCTGCCAGAAGATAGTGTTAGTATATTCTCCTGATGCTTGTAACTTATAGATTAGGTCATCTGAAACTTTCTGATGAAAAGTTGAGCAGAATCTAAGCATGGAGAAGTTTCTCCTTGTCTCTCTCTCTCTCTCTCTCTCTCTCTCTCTCTCTCTCTCTCTCTCTCTCTGTCGTGTGTGTGTGTGTGTGTGTGTGTGTGTGTATGTGTGTGTGTATGTATGTGTGTGTTTTCAGGAACAGAGAGATTCTTTAGTTAATGTGAGTGTATATAAGTAGTGAAACTGGGGATTCAGAGTCTAGTCGAGTGTTAATCATCTGTGTATGAATGGGAGGTGAGTTTCAAGTGCAGATATCTTGTTCTTTTGCTGAGCAGTTTCTGATCTTTGACAGTGAATGCCTGGAAGGCATACTTGTCCCCTTCATCCTACTGTGTAGTTTGGGTGACTCTTGTTTTAGCAGTAAGGAAAAGACTGAAGAATAAGGCATTATACAGAAATAGCTTCCCAATACTGTATCTGTAAAAGAGATTAGTGTATGATGAATGGTTGGAGAGCAAGGAGCAAAGGATTTAAGGATAGAGGACAATGTATAATCGAACTAGTTCACTATAGAATCAAGTCTGTGAAAATAGAAAAGTTAAGCCAGAGTAAGAGACTAGTTGAATAGAGAGGAATAGAATAACTAAAGGTTGCAGAGAGGCAAAAGAATAGATTTAACAGGAGGGAAAAAGGCAGAGGTAAACAGAAGGACTGCTTATGATCACAGAGAGAAATTTTAGATTTCAGGATCATAGATATAAGAGTTAGGTATATAGGGTGAAATCAAGATAATGATCATCCCTTTGGGGAGCTGAGACAGAATAAAAGCATTGTGGTTCAGTCATGTCTGACTCTTCGTGACCCCATTTAGGGTTTTTTTTTTTTTAAATAATTTTTTAAAATATTTTTATTGTTTTCTTTTTTCTGGTTTTACATATATATATATATATATATACATACCCACAGACATTATTTTTTTTTAAATACACATTTCTTTATGAATCTTATTGGGAGAGAGAAAAAGCATAACAAAAGGGAAAACCACAAGAGAAAAATAAAATAGAAGAAAAAGAAAAAAAAAGTGAATATAGCATGTGTTGAATTACATTCATCATCCACAGTTCTCTCTCTGGATGCAGATGGCATTTTCTGTCTCAAAGTTTATTGGGATTGCCTTAGATCATTGAACTTCTGAGAAGAACCAAGTCTTTCATAGTTGATCATCACACCATCTTGCTGTTACTATGTACACTGTATTCCTGATTCTACTTGTTTCACTTAGCATCAGTTCATGTAAATCATTCCAGGCTTTCTAAAATCAACTTGTTCATCATTTTTTATAGAGCAATAATACTCCATTACTTTCATATACTACAACTTATTCAGCCACTCCCCAGTTGATTCTCCATTTTCCAGTTCTTTGTCACACAAAAAGAGCTGCTACAAACATTTTTGCATATATGGTTTCCTTTCCTCCTTTATGATTTCCTTGGGATACAGAGCCAGTAGTAGCCCTGCTGGATTAAAGAATATGCATAGTTTTATAATCTTTTGGAAATAGTTCCAAATTGCTCTCCAGAATGGTTGGATCATTTCACAACTCTACCAATGATACATTAGTGTTCCATTTTTCTCACGTTCCATCCAACATTTATCATTCTCTTTTCCTGTCATCTTAGTCAATCTGAGAGATGTGAAGTGGCACCTCAGAGTTGTTTTAATTCACATTTTTTATGATCAAGAGTGATTTAGAGCATTTTTTCATATGACTATAGATGGCTTTAATTTTATCTTCTGAAACTTGTCTGTGCATATTCTTTGACCATTTATCAATTGGGGAATGACTTGCATTCTTATAAATTTGTTCTTTATATTTTTAATATATTTCTTTATATATATTAGAAATGAGATCTTTTTCAAAAACATTGAGAGTAAAAATTTTTCCCCAGCTTTGTACTTCTCTTTTAATCTTGTTTATGCAAAAACTTTTTAATTTAATGTAATCAAAGTTGTCTATTTTATATTTCATAATGTTCTCTAGTTCTTCTTTGGTCATAAATTCCTCCCTTCTCCAAAGATCTGATTGGTGAATTATCTCTTGCTCTCCTAATTTGCTTATGGTATCACCCTTTACACAAAATCATGTGCCCATTTTGACTTTATTTTGGTATGTGGGGTTTTCTTGGCAAAGATATTGCAGTAGTTTTGCCATTTCCTTTTCCAGATCATTTTACAGATGAGAAAACTGAGGCAAACAGAATGAAGTGACTTTCCTTGGGTCACCCAGCTAGTAAGTGGTTTTGAATTTGAACTCAGATTTTTCTGACTCCAGGCTCAGCACTCTGTCTGCTATGCTACCTCTCTACCCTAGAAGAGAAGTATAGATCATTCAATTTAGGATATTGATAAACTGGGTTTACAGGGCATTTGAGGGAACATCAGTATCTATTTTGAAGCCCCCAACCAGAAGGGCAGGCATTAGATGATAAGGAAGATCATGAGCCAAGTATACTAAATTTCATGAAAAAAAAGGAAGGGTCTAAGGTATAGTAGATAGAATGCTGGAGTTGGAAGGTCCAGATTCACATCACCTTTGACAGTCATGAATTTTGTGATAAAGACAAATCACGTAACTTCTGAGTCTATTTACTCATTTATAAAATGAGAATAATGATACTGATAATACCTGCCATACAGTTTTGTTATTATACACAAATGTACTTTATCAATTTCAAGACTCTAGAAATAACAGTAACAGTCATTGTTATCAATATTATTATTAGGGTAAAGATAATATATAGCTGAGAGAATTTGAAAGGAAAAGGGTTTGATAAGCAATAAGAATAGAGGGAAAGCCTTTAAAGGGCAATGTGGAACAAAGAATAGGCCAACTTCTGCTCCTGCTTCAATGTATAAGGGACATGAGAGAAAATTAATTTAATAACAGTGACGGTATCCAGAAATGCAGTGTAGTCATCTAGAGGGTAACAGTTTTCCACGGATACAACAAAGTAGAAATAATGAGTGAAGATGCCCAAGGTAAAAATAAACTTATTTTTAAAAATAAATTTTTTATGAACAAAAATCTATGTTCTTTCCCTCTCTCCCCACCCTTAATTAAAAAAAAAAAGAAAAGAAAAACCCTCGTAATATTTATGCAGATTAATCCATAATAAATTCCTTCATCTATGTTCAAAATTATATGTCTCCATCTGTACCCTGAGTCATCATCTTTCTGTCAGGAGATGGGTCCTCTGGAATTAGGGTAAGTCATTGCAATGATTAGAGTTCTTAAATCTTTTAAAAAGTTTTTTTTCCCCTTTCAATGTGTTTTCTTCTGGTTCTGCTCACTTCACTCTGAATCGGTTTCATAAAAATCTTCTCAAGTTCCTCTGAAACTATTCTCTTCATCATTTTTCACAGCACAATAGTATTCCATTATATTATATAACATATTTTGTACTCCTTTAGTTTCCATTATTTTTACCATGAAAAAGGAGTGGCTTTAAATATTTTTGTACATATAGGACCTTTGCCATTTTGTATGTTTTTTGGAGTGGGGGGGAGGGATAAGTCAAATAGTGATATCTTTGGGTCAAAGGTTAAGCACAGTTTTAATAACTTTTGGAGAATAATTACAAAAGATAAAAAGAAAAATGATGCATGCTAAAGAGGTAGTGGGTAAATAGGCACATTGCTGTGCTGTTGGTGGACTGGTGAGTGAGTACAATTATTCTGGAAAGCAATTTGGAATCGCACAAAAATTACTAAATAGTATGTCCTTTGACAGAACCCTTTACTACTCTGGCATATGAAGGAGGCACAAGGATTATGGGGAAAAGAAGCTGGAATTTGCTAGCTGTATGAGGGGAACTATTTAAATGGGACTTCCATTTTCAGGGATTCTGTGATGATGGAAGATATCAATTTGTTCTTCCAAAGGAGAAATAGGGAGCGTGTGTCAGGTTTTTGGGTTGATAAATATCGGATGATGAGCTTCCCAGAGACATCAGTAAACTCAGATTCAGTATCAATTCCATGATTTCATTCCAATGTAGAGGGGAATTATGCATCTTATATATGAAATGGATCTCGTTGGAATTAGTGGCTGAAGCCCTCTACTTATGGAAAGGCCTAGTGTCTGGGGGTACTAAATTACAGAGAGCAGAGAGTTTCGCTCCTCAAATGGTTGAGTACAACAGGTAATATCCCTACATGTAGCACAGGATAAAGCTTCCAGATGTAGTCCTTAAGCACCAATATTAACATAACTCAGAACAAAGCAGTTGTAGCCAATGAACAATTCTGGAATAGAGAGGTTTTCCAAACCAGTGGCTGAGAGAGGCCCAGATTAGAGGCCAATTTTCCCAGAAATATAAGTATTAATAGAGACCCCTACCTGAATGAATATTTGATCATTAAAGGGAAGTTAGTGTGTTGTTATGACAATCTTTGGCAGGATAATTACAACTTCTAAGGAGAATGGAAAATTCAAATACAAAGATGTCTCCAAGCAGTTTCTCTGTGACAGGAATGGAACCTCCACCTTCCTAGGCTCAGTAATAGTGAATATCCAGGGGAGAATAATTAATAGAGCAGGACTTTTTTTTAAATTTAGTATTAGCAGAAACCTCTCTCTGACTGGATGCTTAGTGGTAATAGAAAGGTGTAACCTTGTTACAATGATTCAGGAAAGAAGAGATACTGTATCTCCTGTCAGAGGCAAACTGGAGGAACTATAATAGAAAACTGCTGAGGAAATTGATCAAAAGCTATAGGAGACACTGCAATGAAGGAGATGAATAATGTCTGATGTCACAAGATTGCTAAAGGAGGCTTGTGGAAAACAAGAGGTGCAGCCTCCTGATAGCTGGGAGAGCTATGGAACAAGTTCCTGACAGAGCCTGTTGAGAGACTAGAGAAGATACTGCAGCTAGCAGGGACAAATAAGGGAAAACCTGCCTATTCATAAATTGCTGAGACTGTACAGACCTTTGAAAGGCAATTGCTCATTGGAGGGTGTCTTAGTTTTCAAGCATTATTGGTGGCAATTCTATTTTGTTTCATTTTTCTTCTGTTTTGTTGAACTATAGGCAGGTAGGAAGCTGGTCTCAGTATAAGGGGGATTGAAGTCAGTTCATATAGAGATTTCCCCAGATTTCCTATGTGGGAATTATATGTCACAAAACCATTACTCAGAATTACACATGTCCTATCCCTCTCCATAACTGTATTTCCTACCTTTCAGGTTGTTCTCTTTCTCTCTCTCTCTCTCTCTCTCTCTCTCTCTCTCTCTCTCTCTCTCTCTCTCTTATTATAGCTTTTTATTTACAAGACATATGCATGGATAATTTTTCAGCATTGACAATTGCAAAACCTTTTGTTCAATTTTTTCCTCCTTCCCCCCATCCCCTCCCCTAGATAGCAGGTAGACCAATACATGTTAAATATGTTAAAGTATATGTTAAATACAATGTATGTATACATATCCATACAGTTATTTTGCTGCACAAGAAGAATCAGACTTTGAAATAATGTAAAATTAACCTGAGAAGGAAATCAAAAATGCATGTGCACAAAACAGAGGGATTGGAAATGCTATGTAGTGGTTCACACTCATTTCCCAGAGTTCTTTCACTGGGTGTGATTGGCTCTATTCATTATTGAACAAATTGAACTGATTTGGATCATCTCGTTGAAGAGATCACATCCATCAGAATTGATCTTCAAATAGTATTGTTGTTGAAGTATATAATGATCTCCTGGTCCTGCTCTTTTCACTCACAGGATGCTCTCTTTTAAAAAAAACAAACTCACAACAAAAACAAAATCTCAGAAAATACCCAATTTACATATGTTGCATAAGGTAAAATCTGATTAATAACCAGTCAGTGGATGGAGGTACTGTTCCAAACTATAGCTACAGGAAGCATTCTTAACCAGGAATGGAACAAGGATCAGAAAAAAATAAAATGGGGAATTTTGACTATATGAAATTGAAAAATGTTCACACAAACAAAATCCATGTAGCTAGGATAAGATAAGGGAACTTGCTGATAGGAGAAAACTCTTTGCATTTCTGATGCGAACTCTGATATCTAAGAAATGTAAGACATTACATATATAAGACCAAGTTTGAATCTCCGATAGATAAGTGACTAAAGTATATTACCAAATAATACTTGAAAGAAGTGCTAATTTTTAATAACTATTTGAAAGATCACTTAAATTAGCTAACAATAAGAAAAATATGACTTAAAAAAACAAAATCAGACTTTAGGGTTTCATTTCACATCCATAGACACATACTCCCACACAATAACATGTTGTTGGGGGAGTTGTGAATTGGTCCAACTTTTCTGGAAAACAAGTTGTAATTATTCTAAAAAAGTGCCTGGGAATGGCTAAATTCTTTAACCTAGAGATCCCACTACTAGGAGTATGTTATAGGAAGGTCAAAGACAGAAAATTCTCATATTCACCAAAGTTTTCATAGCAGCACTTTTTTGGGGGGTGAAGTGGGAGGGTTAGCAAAAATTGGAACAAAGTAGATATTCACTAACTGGGGAATGTTTAAACAAATTGTGGTACATGAATATACTATGCTATAAGAAATATGGAGCATTTAGAGAAATACAGGAAGATTTATATGAACTGATAAATAGAAGTAAGTAGCCTACATATGAATCTAAAACAATATAGCCAGTGCTTTGTTTTTAAATCACATTTATTTCTAAATATAATCCTTTCCATTGAAACTTGACTAGATAAAACAAAGAGAAAAAGTTTAGCAAAACCAGCAGACAGACAAATACAAAGAATACAGAGAAACATTAGATATATGAACTAATGCAAAGTGAAGTAAACAGATACAGGAAGACATTACATATAACTACAACATTATAGACAGAAAAAAAACAATAAAATGAAACCAAACATTGTATATTGCATATTAAGGGTCAAATGTGATCCCAGAAAGGAGGAAAGATAATGTACCACTATCTTTTCATTTCAGAGATGGGGGACTATATGTATATATATATATATAATGTTATGTATTCTGTTGACCTTGATGATGAGTTGAATGGTCCTGCTAAACATTTTTGTCTTCTTTAAAAAAAATTATTAAAGAAAATGGTCTTTGGGTAAGAAAGAGTAAAGGGATACATTCAGAAATGAAATTAGTTATGTGTAAAAGGAAATAATACACTTAAAAAACAACTTCTCTCATTGCTCCTCTTTATATTGTCATTTATACTCTATGTGAATCACAGGGACTCAGATATGACTCAATGCACAGCCAGAACTTTCCAATCTCAAGCTTTCCTTAGCACTTAATATCTTCTCTCTCTGGCTCTTACACTCACTGAATTTTTTCATTGCTCATCCTTCTTTCCCAATACCCCTTCATTCAGTCCTGAATATCCATTGCATCACCCTTGACATTGAGTTGACACCCACTTACATGCTTCTTGTCTCCCCACACCAATCCATTCATTCTGACTACATGAGCAGAGTATCCTTTGCCCCTTCCTTTCCCACATTGAGGCTGATTTCTAATCAATAGCCAACAGCTGTGTAGAAGTTGTTACCTAGTACCCTTAAAAAGGTCCAGGAAATTGAGGGCAGTCACGTGCCTCTGCAGCCCTCTAATGTACAGCTTCCTCTCCCTTTGCCTCATTTTTTTTTTTTTTTAGTATAGGCCTGAGTCAGAAGATTGACCAATATGTGCTTTGACTTTTATTGTCATGAGCCAGACTCTGAAAAACATGGTATAATGGAAAGAACATTGGTTCTACAGTCAAAGGCCCAGGCCTGGATCCAAATTCCAGTTCTATTTATGAGTGTGAGCAAATCACTTGATTTTCCTGGGACCTCAGTTTCTTCACTTGTAAAATGAAGGTTTTTTTTTTTTACTAGATGGCTTCTGAAATATCTTCTAGTTCTAGACTGATGATTCTGCAACATACAGAAAGCATTTTCCTGGTCTATCTCATTGCATTAGATTTTTAGAAACAATTAATGCTTTCATTGTTCAAATTTAAACAGAAACAAGTATTACTGGGCTTCAGACCCTTCCTTATTTTCTTGTCTAGTGTAGGTCATTTGATTACCATGGGAACCTTTTAAGAGGTTGTTAAGGAAAAAAAAAGGATTGAAGGCCATTTTATCTTTGATACTTGAAAAGAGATAATTATAACCTCTACTAACCCTCTGATAAAGGAGATCACTGAAAATCCCTCAGAGCCTTCTGGAATTCATATTAATTCATCTATCCAAACCAGCTAATGTTTTTTTGTTTTTTTATAGGGTGCAACTTTGCCTGAAAACTTACATCTAATATATGGAAGTTCAGATGGGTTAAAATTAGACTTAGAATATTATTGTAATGATCACAATGGCCAGGAAATCTAAATAAATAAGTCTTCTGCCTTTGATGTATACTTTTTTCTAAAGACTTGAATTTGCATAATGGAGTTGCTGATGTGTTTAGGGCTTTCATAAAACTTTAAGGATGGTCCACAAGGATCAATGACATCAATGACAATTTTCTTTGAAAATAAGCATTTATTTATTTATTTATTTATTTTTTTGAAAATAAGCATTTATAAAAAAGATCAATTATGAGTTGGATGTATTCAGGAAGACCCAAAATAGGAGCTATCTAGGTTTAAATCTCTGATCCAGAACTTACTAGCTATGTTGATTACAGGCAAATCACTTAACCACTCTGAGTCTCAGATGACTCATCTGTAAGATGGGGATAATACTTATGGTATGTACTTCACAGAGTTATTGTAAATCCCTTTAAGTCTTAAATTGCTACATGTATGACTTACTATTAGTAAGACTACTATACTCAGATAATATTGTAAAACCAATGGATTGTTGACGCCCTCTGCCACAGTACCCCTCACCATTTTTAAATTTTTAATTCAGAAGGAAATAACTAGTGCAAACAAATTGAAAGATAGTGGAAACTACATGGCTTCTCTCTTAGGCTATATGGTTGGTAATAGGTAAGGTTTTATAATCACAGTGTTGAAAGGGACCTCAGATGCTATGTACTCTAATATTCTAATTTTCCAGACGTGATTTACCTAAAGTCATGACAGACTGTCTTCAGGATTGGAGTGCAGAGAAGAATTGTGGCCAAGAAGGGACACTTTGATCTGGAAAGTTAGCATAGTGAGAAGGGCTATAGGGAGCAGATTCACATATCCTATCCAGAAATGAGAGGCAGAGTTTATTTTGATCATGGTTCATGTTTTCAGAACTGGAAGGAAGAAAAGCAAAAAGAACATTACAAGTGACAGTGAAAAGTAGAAGATAGCCTGAGAGAAGAGTGGTATGAAGTATGGGTAGCCAGGGCTATGATAGTAAATATTTAACAACCAGTTCTCTGAAGTCCAGAAGTCAATAAAGTAATAAATCAAGCCCTGATTTATAGCATTCTTGGATTTCTGAATTGTAAATGCTCACACTAAAAATTCAACTATAAACTCTCCCAAGCCAGTTCTGGCCTATTCCAACAAACTCTTAAATAGGGCTTTCCTGGAATAATTATTTAGAAAAACAGTTACCAATCAGGATAGTGGGGCTTCAGGAAATGTCTACCAGGATGGTTGGTAAGGACAAAATGGTAGAAGAGTAGGGCTTTTTTTTTTCTAACATATTTTCTTGGTGGGATGAAGACAAGGCTTTTTCTTTTAGAATAAAAGATAATGTCTCTGAATCTAGCTTAGTCTCTGAGTGAATTGTGAAAATCCTATAATTTTAACTCCATAAGAAGTTGTACATTCCTTAGTGAATTTAGAAGGCAAAGATCTTGTCTTTCAGTGGTGTAATGGAAAGACAGCTAGCTATGAAGTCAAGGAATGGCCTGGGTCAAGACAAAACCTAAATCCTCAAGAGAAGTCTTTGAAAATCAAAGCTAATTAAACCTTCCCTACTCCCAAGTTGGGATTTATCTAGCTAGTTCACTAGACCTCTTATCAATTCTTTTATGACGTTTTTTTATAAGCAAGATCAGGAAATAGTATTGGCCTAGCAATGCTAAGTAAAAAAATGACTTTTTGATCATTTGTAAAAGAAGATAGATTATTTCAAAGGACTTTTATTTATTTCATAGGATCACAGATATGCAAGGTGTCCTAAAAGTCTTTGTACCATTTGAAGCTATTTCAGCACTAAGACTTTTAGGATATCTTTTTAAGTAACTAAAGCTAAAAGAGCTTTAAATGACATGAGGATTTTGGGGATATCTTCTTAGGAGACTAAAGCTTAAAGAGCTTCAAATGGCACTGACTTGTGGGAAACTGGAAAAACTCAAGCATAGATTTTCCCCAAAGTCACACAGGTTCTAAATGGCAAAGTGGGATTTTAAGCAAGGTACTCTAATTCCAGACTCAACCCTTTTCCCACTATACCCCAATCCCTCTACTTCTGATAACAATCCTTCCAACTCCCCAGCCTCCCACCTCAACTCTCATGTGTGCTGAGAGATCATCCCTTTTAATCTGGAAGTATTAGCTTCCATATTAGGAAACTTTTTGTATAAGAAGACATCAGTTTCACTGATGATGACATCTTTTATTCAGGTAACTCCCATTTACCCTTCATATATTGAAATTCCAAAAAAACAAACAAAACAAAAAACACAAGGTTTGAAACAAAAAGTACAAATAGTAGAGTGTAATGGAAAGAGCCCAGGATTTGGAATCAGAATTTGGGGTTGAATAGGGGCTTAACTACTTCCTCTATGTATTACGCTAGTATGATAGTGTCTGAGGCTTTATTATTATTATTATTATTATATGGCCTCTAGCAAAATTACTGCTCTAGTTTTTAACTTTTCCAAATTATAGTTATCCTCTGGAAAAATCTGGAGCTCTGGACTACATAGTCTCTAAAGTACCTTCTAGCAAAGGTGGAAGTTAGGTAGTTCAGTGGGTAGAGCCCTTAGCTTAGAATTAGAAAGATATGAGTTCAAATTTAGTCTTGGACACTTACTGGGCAGGTAACTTAACCTGTGCCTCAGTTTCTTTATCTGTAAAAAAAAAAAAAAAGGATCATTATAGAACCTACCTCCCAGGGTTATTTTGAGAATCAAATGAAATAATAAATAAAAACCACTTAGCACAGTGTCTGACACATGGTAAATGCTATATTAATGTTATTATTATTATTATTATTATTATTATTATTCCTAGCTGTATGACTCCAAGCAAGGTTAAGTCTAGTAAAGTGGGAATAATAACAATAACACCTATCTCTCAGGGTTGTTGTGAAGTTAAAATGAGATGTTTATAAAGCATATTGCAAACTTTAAAGCCATATATAAGTGATAGCCAGGTTTTTTCACTAGGGGTCTCTTACCCCCAATACTGGAATATTCTCCTTCCTTTCTACCTCCTGCCTTCTCTAGCTTTCTTCAAGTTCCAGCTAAAATCCTTTCAATAAGAAGCTTTCCTGAATCCTACCCCTCCTAAACTTTCTCCACCTTACTTCCCTTCCTCTCTTTCTCTCAACCTTTATCCCTCTTCCCTTTCTCCTCTTCCTCTTTTCCCTTCCTTCCCTTCAACCTCCACTTTCCTCAGTCTCTGCTTAATGCTAGTGACTTCTCTCTGATTATTTAGCAGTGGTCAACTCCAACTGGCCCTCTGTGTGAGCATTTACACCTCAGGAATCAGCAAAGGCTACAAACAAGAGCTTGATTTATTATTTTGTTTGTTGTCTAGACTTAAGAGAGTGAGGCAGAAAATGTTAAGAATGCAAATTAAACTTTAAAGTGTGGTGAAGGAAACTTTTTTTTTACCTGAAGGACCAGTTTTTAAACATTTATCAGCATCCCACTGATTCTAAGTTATTTTGGACATTCTCTTTTCATCTTAAAAGAAGGGTTTCTGCTAACTGTTGTCTCAGAATTCTTTAAGCTCTGACATTAGGATCTACAGATTTAATCACAAGTGTTTTGTTTTTTTTCCCCCTCAATCAGGGACTGGAAAGAGTGATGAATGTAAAGTGCCTCTTCCAGGCTTACCCCAACTCTCAACTTGTACTAACAGGTTGGACTAGTCCCCCAGGGGACAACTAACCCAGGTTCAAGGTACTTTGTGGGTCCAGATTCCTAAAAATATAGCTTGTAAGCTTCTACCAATGTATTTACTTTTAATAGTTACCTAGAGGATATAATTAGCTCAAAGCAAAGACATTTACTGAAATGGCATCATAAAAACAACAGAAACAAAACATTCCCTCCTATGAACCTGGAATACACTTTCCAAAAACTACACATACTTTCAGTGAGAAGATTGGTTAAATCAAAACAAGTCAACAAGCATTTATTAAATGCCTACTATATTTTGTGTTCTAGGTACCGCCCTAAACTCTGAAGATAAAAAGAAAAGCAAACAGATAGTCCCTGACCTCAAAGAGCTCACATTTAATGAGGGTGGTGGAGGGGGAATGCAAACAACTAGGTACAAGTGTTATATAGAAAGTGAATTGGAGATAACCAGAGGGAAGTCACTAGCATTAAAGGGGAGGAAGGGAGGGAAATCAAGAAAGACTTTTTGTAAGAGGTAGGATTTTAGCTGGAAGTAAAGAAAGTCAGGGAAGCCAGGAGGTAGGGATGAAAAGGGAGAACATTCTAGAACTGGAGGGGGATGGAGACAGCCAGTGAAAAGTAATGGATTTGGGAAGTGGAATGTATTTGAGGAACAGAAAGTCCGTTGTCACTAGGTCTCAGTACATGAGAATAAGATAGTAAGGAGCTAGGTTATAAAGAGTTTCAAAAACTAAATATTTTACATTTAATCCTGAAGGTAATAGGGAGCCATTCCAGTTTTATTGATTAGAAATATAGCATGGTCATATCTGTGCTTTAGAAAGATCAATTTGATGAAATGCAAACATAGGGAACTTAAAGGACTCAGGAAATTCACTTCTCTGGAACTGTAGGGGACCAATGTCCTAACCCTTCTCATGATGTCCTTATGGTCACTCAGTTGGGTTCCTGAGATAAATTCTTCCATTTAACTCAACTGTCCTATGGTCAGGATTGACTTTCTTCAATTCAGAACTCACATACTTTCTCCCCATCCCCCTTTTTAAAAAGGGATACTAGGGTGTGACCACTTCTTCTGCCAGGAGATGGCTAAATACCCTTTAAATTCCCCAAGTTTGACTGGGAGTTCACAACAAAGGGATAACAATGTGTATATACTTCTTTGAACTTTATTCAAGATCTTAGCATCTTTTTGTCTTTCTTAGCTATCCTTTATTATCTTACCCAGCTTCTTAAACTGTGGTTCATGACCTCATATGGGGGCTTGGAAATGAACATGGAATAATTCACTAAATTATGATTTGTTATCAGTAAATATTTGATTTGTATATATGTTTTATATAGGTATACACACAGATTAACATAAAAATTTCTTGGGCAAAAAGAGGTCACAAGTGGAAAAAAGTTTAAGAAGCTGTATTTTTTAAAAATATTTTTTATATAATTTTATCAAGTAGGTTACATATATGTGATATATTCCCATATTAGATGGTAAACTCCATACAGGCAGGGACTTTGCTTTATATATACTTTGTATGCAAAAGGGTCTCAATTAATGCTTGTTAAAATGAATGGAATTGCCAGTTGGTAATATTTCCCCTTACTTAATTGCTTTTGGAGATAGAAAAAAATCCTTGATGAATACTTTTTTTTTTCTTAATAATCCAAAGATGTTTTTTAGGGATAGGCAGAATAAACAATTATTGAACAATTTGTTTCTTTGAGTTAGTATAAGGGAAACAAAAACCTCATCAATGTCAATAGTGGATAAATAGTGGGGGGAAAAAACTCCCACATATATTGCACTAATATATATTGCTGAATTTTGTGGGATTTTTTTTTTTTAGTAAAGTTGATTAATTCATCAAATGCATAACTAAGCATGACTTAATTTAAGACTTGTAGCTTTCATATGCATAAATTAGCAAATCAGAAAAAAATCTTCTGTAAGATTATATGACCCAAGTTTTGATTTAGAATTAATAATGGTTACTGCACCAAACACATATCCTGAAACTCGTGGTCTGGGATTCAAAATGCACATAGACAATTGTCCACTCTCCCATGGTGCAATGCAGTACTGAATATTTCATCAGAGCACTATGAATAGAATTCATGAAACAGCAATGTTCACAGAAAAGGCCAGGGAACACATTCATCTTGGTTTTGGTGATAGTGAGACTGAATTAAAAGGATTGGATTTAGGCCAGGAGAATGTTAAATTCATGTGCTAGCCCGGCAATAATAGTTAGTGAGTAATTTGTTCCAAGTGAAGCACCAATTCTGAGAATTACTGGGAAGTCATTGAAAAGAATCAAAAGAAAAATAAATTATTTCTAATGAGTAATTACGTAAATAGTTTTCAATAAGCAACAAAAAATCAATGAAGTGAGAATAATTTGTCATTATACTTTTCTATTCCCACTGCAACCATCCTTATACACAGGTTTTCATTACCATTTTCCTGAACTATTGCTATAGCTTCTTTATACATTTTCTTGATTAAGCCTTTAGCTTATTCTTTGTATCCCTGCCAGAATGATCTTTCTTATGCATAGACCTAGTGATATCATTTCTTTGCTCAAACACCCCCAGTTGCTTTCTTTATCTATTGAATCTCTGTTTATGGATTCCTTTATATTCATTCCTTTCCACACTATATTCTTACCTTTCTTATAAGTTTCTCAAAAACTTATTCATCTTAAAAGCTCACTCCTTCCCTGGACTTCACTCACAGAAAATACCAACACTCCTGTGCTTTCACTCTCTATTGACTGTTAACTTCAAGAATCTATATTTTAAGGAGGGTGACCAAATAGAGTATATCTTTATAGCTATCACTGATAGACTGACTCTACAACACTCCTGCGGTGAGTATATTCTTCTTTCCCTATCTTCCCTCTTTCAGCTTCTATTAGAATAAATGTAAACTCCTTGAGGGATGATCTTTCCCCCCTCTCCCATTTGTATACACAGTGCTTAACACAATACTTGGCACAAATATACTTATTAACTTGATTTGACTACAAACTTAAAATTCCTGTCTAGGAAACTGAGCAAATGAAGGGAGGCTGGTAATATGTTTTTGTGAACAGAGAATTTCAAGTTGGCTGGTTTTATTGGAATGGAGAATATATTAAGGAGTAAAATGTGAAAGTTTGGAAAGGTGGAGCTAAAATATGAAAAGACCTAAATGTCCGATGGTGAAATTTGTATTTTTTCCTAGAGGTAATAGGAAATCCTTGAAGATTTTTGGGCAGGTGAGTGGTGTGGTAATATTGTGCTTTACCAAGACCAATGTGGCAGTTAGGAAGAGGAGAGATTGGAGAGCTAAATAAATGGAAGCTAGGAAGCCATGCTTCATAACCCACCTAGCTGTTCACCTCAGTTACCTTGCTGTCCACCCACTTCTTACTATCTGCAATATTATCTCTGAAATGAATTTCAGAAAAATGCTCCTACTCTTTAGGAGTTCTTAATACATTGAACTCTGAAGCTATTTCCTTGGGCCTACTTGTCTTGATTGGTGAGTGAGTGAAAGTAAATTCAACCAGCTCACCAATCTATCTAGCTTCAGACCACCAGTTTAAATTGCTTCATATCTCATCCAGTCTACTTTGGTATTCTTGCTTCTGTCTAACTGTTTTCTACCTTCCCACCTTGCTAAAGTCAAATTAAATCAACTTTTTCTGCTATCATAATTCCTTGAAAAGGCCTATAAATTGACTACCCTTTGGATCAACCCACCTTCTCTGAGATTTTCCAAATACTCCATTTCTTGGCAAATAATCTCCTATTTTTGTTATTTTACTTATTTGAATATGAACTTTTAATTTTTTTTTTTTTTTTTTTTTTTTTTTTTAAGGAACACAGCATCTTATCATTTTGGGTTTTGTTTTCTTAATGTCCCTAGCACTTAGCACAATCTCTCTTCACTCCTTTTTTTTTTTCTTCCCTTCCTTCTGCCTTCCCTCTCTCTCCCCTTTCTTCTTTCCTTCTTCTTCTCTTTCCTTTTCAATCTTTGCCCTTCTTCCTCTTTTCCCCTTCCTTCCTTCCCAAATCTAATTAGAAGACTATTTCAACAGTATAAGTAAATGGTGAACTGGTAAGTATGTGAGTAAGAAGAAGGAGAGAAAAGATGTTGTGGAGAATGAATTTGTGAGAATTGGATGGGGGGTTAGTTTCCACAGTTCCAAAAATTAAATTAGAGAAATATAGTGAAATGAAACATATTAGAAAAATGAAATTGAAGCCTAGCTAGGACCTGGAACAAGGAAATAAAGCTAATAAAAGGAAACTAATTGGGGAGGAGGACAAAACTGAAAAAGAATATAATCAGTGATGGGTATTTAGAACAAGAAACACATTATAAAATATAATTAGAGGTGGAGATTTAGAGGGAAGGAGATTTAGACACATCTGAAGGAATTAAACTCTTCAGTAGTACCCAACCAATAGAAACCAACCAATAGGACTAGGCAATGTCCAAATAAGGTGATCTCCAAGAAGTAACTATATCATCAGGGATGGAGATTCACATGGTGGGAAGAGGGACAATTACATATTCCTGATTGGTTGTGACCTCTGGTATCCAGCCAATGGGGCATCAAGGGAGGGACTTGTATTTCTGGTATAAAAAGGGACAAATATTGATTTCAAGTGTTTCCATTCTGTGGGACACCCTTCCCAAGTCCAGTGGAGTTATTTCTCACAAATTGACAAGACATATAGAATAAATGTGTTCCTAGCTTGTATTTGCACTGAAAGGTTGAGTCCCTAGACAAGTGACTACAATTATTCTCAGGATCCTAGGGTATAATCCCAAGGGTGGCTGTCATCCTACCACTATTTTATAAACTCCCTACCCCTATTCTCCCCCTTAATAATCAGCCTAGAATTGGTTCTTTGGTAAAGGCATTTACTTAAATTATATAGCATAAATAATAGTAATAAAATATTTTCCCCCAAAGCCTGGAATGCAATCTCTTACAAATTAAAAGTGGTTTTGGAAACAGTGGACATACATTTAAAATACAATGTTAGTGAGGCACACCTGTAGGGAATACACATTGCCAAAATAGTTCACATCTCTGAAACTAGAGTTTCAAAATCTTACTTTCTCCAGAGAGTCCTCACAAAGTTTACTGTGGGCAATGACAATGGTGATGAATGAGTTGGTCCACTGCTTAGATGGCCTACTTTCTCATAGGGCATGAAGTGTTAGCTGAAACCTTCCTCAACCCCTTAATTCCAGTGTTTTTCTTCTAGTAATTATTTCCTATTTATCCTGTATATAATTTATATTGTGTGTGTATATATATATATATATATATATATATCTTATATTTATATTACATATGTTTATTGTATTATAAATGCAATATATTGATATTATACATTTGTATTTATGTTTATATTTGTTTGTATGTTGTCTTCCCTCCCACTCCACATTGGATTGTAAATCCCTTAAGGATAGGAACTGTCATTTGATCCATTTTTGAAACCTCAGCACTTTTGCACAATGCCTGGTGGTATAACAGGTACTCAATAAATGTTGATTGATTAATTGAATAGATCAGTTTTCTGCTGGACTGAATCAAACAGGTGTCTTGACTATTGAGTGGGTTCCTTACTTGGCTCAACTGCTGTTGGCTTAGACCCAGCAAATTGCTCAACCAGTGGGCTCAGTTGCTGAGTTGGGCCAGGTAGGTTGCTCAGCTATTGTAAGGACACTCTGCTCCTGAGTTTTTCTCAGGGCATGGCATCAGTCCTGGATTTCCTAGACTTGTCCATTGATGAAGAATCTTTCAGGCATAAGGCACAATGGACAGAGCTCTGGGCATGGAGTCAGAAAGTCAAGTTAAAATCTGGCCTCAGATACTTTTTTGTGTGATCCTCTGCAAGTCACTTAACTGTATGACTCAGTTTCTTCAACTGTCAAGTGTGGATGATAATAGCACATAATTATAGTGGCTGTTGTAAGAACAAATAAAATAATATTTATAAAGTGCTATAGCATACCTCCTAGCACATAATAGGTGCTTAATAAATATTTCCTTCCTTGTGCTTTTTCAGCTAGGGCAAAGACCTAAATTGGTAGGATTGCCAGAAGCTTCTTCTCTTTCATTTCCTCCAAGGCAAGGCTCAGAGCAGTCCTTTTAAGAGTCTTCTGCAAAAGACTGATAAAAACATGAATACAGTTTGTGCCTTTAAGGCAAATTCATTCTTTCACTGGCTTCATTTTCTGTTCAACTAATCAAACCTCAGATTCTTTCAAAAGTAGAGAATGTATATTTTGCATCTAAACATCTCCTTTACATTTCAATTTGGTTTTTTTTGTTGTTGTTGTTGTTTTTTTAAAGAAGTTTTAGACTTTTATTTTTAGCTGTAATCTCATCTGGACACTCCCTTTTACTTACACTAGCAACTGATTAGATGTTTGGACTAAAGGAGGATGAAGAGTCCATTATAACTCTAAGATTATGAACCTTCATGATTAGGAAGAGAGTGTACCCTTGATAAAAATGGGGAAATTTAAAACTTAAAGAAGGGATGGTTTTGGAGGAAAATGTAATAAGTACAATTTTGACATTTGGAGTTTAAGATAGACACACACATTTCCATGAGGTCATAGCTAGCTAGTGGGTTTTGGTAGAGAGAAAGCCTGAATTACTATATAAATCTAGAAGCCTAGCTATTCCCTGAGGCAAGCAGGGAGGAGCACTGATAGGATAATAAATGGACTTTTTTGTTTTAATTTGGCCTTTTATTCAAGCTGAACCTTAGAACAGCCCCACCCCAGGTGGATGTCTCTAATAGAATTCTTAGCTGAATACCTTGTATTGATAAAATCTCATACCTCCATAATTACTGCATCCAATCAAAAAGCCAAGTTTGATGTCAAATCCCAGATTATACATCCCTTATAAAAGACCTACTCTCATGTAATTTCTTGCTTGTTTTAGAGTGCTAACTCATTTTAGGGTTAGCCCATCAATCAATAGTATATTCTTACCTCATGGCATATTTCTCTTTGTTATGATTTTTTTTGAGCCCTAAATTCCTTTTAGTCCACCAGTCATGCCCCCCATTTGCCACGCCTCAATGGCATCTCTGCTAGGAAAGTTGTCTTTTTCCTTGTTAATTGCTAAAACCCCTTTTTCTTACTACAAACTTATAGATTTAGCTTGCTCTTAGCAGCCTAATAAAATTTTTGCCCATTGATTTGGAGGATGCCTAAACCTACAAATTCTTTTGAAACAATCTGCAACACCAGCCAATAACCCTATACTCCTCATTTGGTGGCTAATGTCATCATTTTAATGGACCTGTATAGGGAGAGTCTGATTATACTGTTACTTCAAAATACACACAAAGACACATATACACACAGAGTCATCTGCATAAACACAATAATTTAGTCCACTGAAGCTGAAGTAATCCCCAGAGAGAGAGAGTATAGAAAAAGAAGAGGGCCACGGACATTCTTGGGGATCCCTAGGCTTAGGATGACAAAATAACAGAGATAACTCAGTATAAACACTTGAACACTTAATGAATTAATAGGAAAACTAAGGAAGGCTAAAGTGTCTGTCTAGTATGAGCGTGTGGGGTTTGACAGTTTCAAAAGTTATTGAGATATTAATAAAAATAAGAACTGAGAAAAGGTCCTTGGAGGGAATTGAGAGATTGTTTATAACACTGGAATGAATGATTTCAGTAAAGTGTGTGTGGGGTGGATGGGTGTTGGAAGACAGACTCTAAGGGCTGGGAAATAGGAAGTGAAGAAATGGAAATTACATATACAGCCAACTTAACATATTTGACTGAAAAGGAAAAGAAGTGATAGCTTGAGTAAAGAGCAGGATCAAGTAGAGACTTTTTTTAATGAAGTAGAAATCTTAGCATGTTTTTAGGTTTCAGGAAAGAAGGAGAGGCTGAAGATGAGAGAAATACAAGGAATGATTGAGGAGACAAATTCTGAAGGGAAACTAGAGGAAGAATCAAGATTATAAATTAGTTTTAGCAGTGAAAAGGCCCATCTCTTTATTAGAAAATAGAAGAAAGGAAGAAAGAATGGGAGATGATAAAAAGAGGTTTGGGGATATGGATAAGGTAGAAGAATGAACAGATAACTTTTTTTTTCAGTTAAATAGGAATTGAAATTCTCTCCCTAGAGAAGGTAGAAGATCTGAGAGAGAGATTTGGAATAATTGCTATGGAAAATAAAACTCAATCAAGGAAAAAAATTTTTTTTTAATTTTTAAACAGCAAGGGCTCAAATAAAGTTGTTTAGTCATTTCAGTTGCATTCTGACCCTATTTGAGGTTTTCTTGGCAGAGATGCTGGAGTGATTGTCATTTTCTTCTTCAGCTCATTTTACAGATAAGGGAACTGAGGCAAACAGGATTAAGTGACTTGCCCAGGATCACACAAAGAGTGAGACCGGATTTGAACTCTGGTCTTCCTGACACCAGATCCAATAAATGATTGTGCCCCCTAATGAATTTAGATCTTATACATTTTTAGTGAACTGAAACTGGTCCATTTGTGTGCTTTTTTGCAGGAGTGTTCAATAACACCCTTTTCTGGAATGGATAAGGTAGATGGTGGAGGTAAGTTTGGTTTGAGGTTTGCCAGTGATGTGACTGTCAATGTTGTTTTTGTTGTTTGTTCTTCATTTTTGAAGAAGATTATGATATTGGGGAGTTGATGCCATTACATGATGGTGGAGAGGTGGAGGCTTGAAAAGACTAGAGGGAACTGAAGAGTCACCCCCTCCCCACCAACCAGCAAGTCAGGGTATATTACACCTAATATTGGTTGGGTTGGCTAGGGAGGGAACCATGGTTAGTGAGTGTCAGAAGATAGAAATAGTAAGAAAGAAAGTTTAATTAGGGAACAGGCATTCTGGAGAGCACAGAAGAAGGAGGGCAAATCTGGAGTGGAGGGATAGGTATGGGACTAAAAGAGAGAACTGTTGAGATTGGGGAATAGAGTTTACATTTCAATATCCAGGAGTTCAGGACCAGTATGATAGAAAGAGAATGTGTTAACCACAGAGGGATGAGTCCAGGAAGAATGTCAGTTGTTAGAGACAGACAGACTCACATGCACACAAATGCATTCACTGAGAGAGTAAAATGATTTGAGTATTCAGTTTTCCCCTGATAACCATCATTGTAGCTAAATCTACTATGATATATATACTATGAGCCCCCAGAAGATTCACTTCACAGCATACAGATAGTAGTGTGAGCTTAATAAAGAAGTTGGGAGTGAGGTGAAAGGGGGTTAAGAGAGAATCTGGCCTGCAATATGTCCTCAGATTATTGAAGAAGTCATTGGATTGAAGACCAAGGCTGAAGGAGGGTGACTGAGATCTGAGGATAGTGCAGGCTACAGAGGAAACACTTCTATTTATTTCCTCCATATTAAAAAAAATGCTTTAAACACAGAAGATTCAGAAGTGTGCATTGACAAAGAAGCTTTTTCTGGTAATCCATTATTCCTATTATACTCTCTTTGAATATTGACACTTAAAACATTAAAACAGAAAATATTCTGTGGGCCTGCTGAACAGGCATTTCATCCTTACCTCATTTCCATTCTGCCCAAATAAGTCCACATATCCTGTGCTCACTAGAAATACAACACAGAGGCAGGTAGGTTTTGAAAGAGTAGATGAAAGGGAGGGGGCAAGGAAAGGGAAAGATCTTATAAGTAGATTAGATTATTAGGCGCTTGCTCTTCACCAGACCTGTGCTAAATCGCTAAGTTCAGAGAATACAAACACATGCAAAAGACAATTCTTACCCTTAAGATCTTACATTCTAATGGGGAAAGATAATATGCAAAAGAGAATTAAAAAGAGAAATTGAAAGGGAGTCAAAGGAGAAATGATCATACTTTTGCTGTCATATAAACTCAGCTGCCATAATTGCTAGGGTAAGGAAGAACTCCTCTCTTCAACGGGACATCCAAGGTGAAATGTCTGAGTATGAATAAATGGTCAATCTAGAGTAAGAAAAGAACAGGCATTATCTTTTCCTTTAAAGTCTACCAAATGGTCAACTCTTGCTGCTTTGTGGTTAGTTCTCCTCAACACTCTCCCAACTGTGAAGTGGGGTATATATATGAATAGCCAGAAACTTCTGAATGTTTTAGTCCTTTTGTTGAGGTTGGGAAGGGGGGAACTTAAAAGTTTGGGGTCCTAGATGGGTGTCACAAAAGAATTTGCAGGCTTGAACCCATCTCCTTAGCTAAGGAACAAAGCTTTATTGGGAAATTAACACCATTACAGAGTGGGCTGAATTGTAAGGGAATTCAGCAGAGAAACAGAAGCAAGGAGATACATTTATACAGCTTTCAGTCATAGATAGACTAATTCTATGGCTCATAGGTAGGAAGATGTGGTGTCCTGAATTTGGTTCTCACTGACAAGATTACCAGTCAGCAATGAATTGAAGAGTGATCTTGTTCACCATTGTCTCCAGAGTTTGATCTGTGGCAGATTCCTGAGGTCAGAAGCTATCTGACTAAGGAGTAAGTGGTGAGACAGATTTGGTGTTGGGTTTCCTGAGGAGATTCCAAAGCTAGAAGATTTAGGACCACTGACTTGTTAGAACAGAAGTGCCCCCCCCCAAGGTCAGGGAACCCCAAAACCACTACTATATTTCCCTAGAAGTTATACTATATCACTTTGGCAAGCTACTTATCCTGCTGTCCCATCTTATAAAGGAACTGGGATTATCTCTCCTAAGTTTTAATAAGAGTGTTTTCCAGTGAGCATAATGGAGAGAAAAAAAGAGTGGAATAGGACCACAGGAGGTCTGGAGTTGATGTGGATAGGCAAAATGCAGTGGGAAAATGTTGAAGTAAGAAAGCTTCACTCTAGATTAACTAGAACTCCAAATCATGTAACCAGGAGACAATATATTTTTGTATCCTTCATATTAGTAAGGGTATTCGTATACATAGCCATGGTTGAGAGCAATTCTTCTAAAAATGTTTTTCTAATACTTAAAACTTTATTTTCCCCAGTTACATGTAAAACAATTTTTTGTATTTGTTTTTAAAAGTTTAAGTTCCAGATTCTTTCCCTTCCTCCCTTCCCACTCTCTATTAAGAAGGCACATGTGAAGTTAATGCAAAACATTTCTATAAAATGTTTACTGTGAAAGAAAACATAAATTCCCTCTCTTTCCCCCCAAAAAATTCTCAAGAAAAATACTTTTTTTTTTTTTTTTAAAGAAAATGCTTCAATCTGTGTTCAGACACAATCACTTCTTTCTCTGATTTTGGATAGCATTTTTCATCATAAGTCTTACAGAGTAGCCTTGGATCATTGTATTATTGATAATTGCAAAGTCATTCATTAATAGCTGATCATTTTACAACATTGCTATTATTTTGTACAAAGTACCTTTCATTTTGCTTGAGTTTATGGAAGACTTTCCAGGTTTCTCTGAGAGCATCCTGCTCATCATTTCCCATAGAACAATAATATTCTATCATATTCATATATCACATTCTATTTAGTCATTCTCCAATTGATGGGCATCCTATCAAATTCTAATTCTTTGCCTTTAGAAGAAAGCTGCTATAAATATTTTTGTACATGTAAGTCCTTTTCCTTTTTTAAAAAGTCTCTTTTTTGGGATTCATGCCTAGTAGTAGTTTTATTAAGTCAATGAATATGGATGATTCTATAGTTTTTTGAGCGTAGTTCATCTCTTTTGATCATTTATTAATTGGACAATGGCTGGTTAAAAGCAATTCTAAAGCATAAAGTGACAGGGAATTTTGGGGGTTAAGATGTGAGGTGGGATGAAAAGATGAAGAGCATAGGCTAAACCATGATTTGACAAAAATATTCTTCAATTCACAGAGTTCATGGATAAACCAATCTCTAGAGCTAGGCTGGAATACTGAAACAGGCCAGAGCAGCAGTCCACATCTGGGTCAGAAAACATTCTGAAAGAAATTGGCAGAAAGTGTTGGCAAATGACTGGCTCATCCCAATCCCCACCCAAGATAGCATTCTTTTATGCCAGCCACACCCTCATGGGCCCCTTCCAGTTACACTTGTGCAGCCAAGGGGGCTAGATGGACATTGAAGTTAGGACTATTTACTATGTTCTTTGACACCCGCATCTGTGGTATCATGCAATGGCAAATAACTTACTAAAAAAGCCCTTAGACTTTGCAAGATTACCAATCAACACATTTTAGGAATTGCTCTTATTAAAATGCTAAGGGTCATATTTTTGCCTTTGTTTTCATTCTCAGTGCTTAGCAACTGTACCTGGCACATAGTGAGGTCTTAATAAATGCTTGTTGACTGATTGACAAAATGAGTAAAGAAGGCAGGGAAGTGAACTCATGTAAGAGAAAAATTTTCGATATAAATGGAAACAAAACTGTTAGTTTATTGGAAGTAAAACATGGTCTTTCTATTTAAGGGTTCATTGGACTTCACAAACAGTTCTGGTTCCTTTGACAATTATTGATGTGTTAATTAATATGAATAGTTAATAACAATCATTAACATTAATAGGGGATGCTAAAATTTTTAAGATATTTTTCTCATAAGAACTCTGTGAGGGGGTAACAATAATAACTATTGTGTGCCTCATTTCTAATGGACTTCAGTGAACAAGTAATTTTCTGAAAACCCTGTGCTGGTCTTTGAGAATCTGAATTTGTTTGTGATCTTTGAATACAGATGTGGGAGTATGTTTTGAGGATTTAAATAGCTCTCCTCCTCTTTCCTGGGCAGCGAGGTGGCATAGTGGTCAGAACCATGGACTTTATGTAATCTTGAATAAATTATTTAATTTCCCTGGGTCATAATACCCAAGGAAATGATTCATTCAATAAATAAATATTTATTAGATAGCACAGTGGATAGAGTACCAGGCCTAGAGTCCAGAAGATTTATCTTTGTGAGTTCAACTCTGACTTACTAACTGTATGACTGGACAAGTCACTTAACCCTGCTTGCATCGGTTTCTCCATCTGTAAAATGGATCTCCATTTTATATCTGTACATGTAAAATTAGAAGAAAATGGCAAGCCATTCCAGTATCTTTGTCAAGAAAATCCCAAATGGAATCATGATAAGACTAAAAAGAGCCGAATAATAACAACCTCCTTCTCCTTTTGCTCTTTTCCCTTTTCTTTTCCCTAGGGTAATCATACATTTGTATTGGGATCTATAAAGTTCATAAAGTACTTTACTGAGAATTTATTTGTTCTGGTTCTCAGACCACACCTGTCCCCACCAATGACAGCCTTATTGTCCATTTTTCTTAACAAAAAACCTGTCTCTCATGTAGAAAAATGATAGCCCTCTTTGACTGCTTAAGTTTGCAAACATTTTTGTCTTGACAATGATTACCCTTGTGGTGCTAAGGTTCAAAGAAGGTCATCTTTGTCAGGAGGTTTATCTTGGTAGGCTGTTTTCTGCTAGCTAGCTCTTAAAGATAAGCTTGTTCACTGTCATAAAGATTTGAATCAAGATGATCCCACTAACCATGTTAAACACTAAAACATAAAATGGCTATTTAGAGGAAATTATGTGATGAATGGCACTGACATTTTTTTTTTTAAGAGAAAAGAAGACTTAGGAAAGAATTTTTCTTTTTTTCCACAGCAGAAAAGTAGCAGCATTTACTATCAAAACTTTGATTAAATGAATATGAAAAATTGCTACCACCTAGGAAAGCATAAGACCCTTTGGCTGTTTTTTTACAAAGAAAAGTAAAGTTGGGGGTAATCTTAGTGGAAAGGCACTAAAAATTAAAGAGAACTAGGAAAGACTTCTTGCAGAAAATGGAATTTTAGCTGAGACTTGAAGCAACCCAGGGGAGCCAGCAAGCATAGATGAGGTGAGAAATTGTTCCCAAGTATAGAGAATATCCAGTGAGAAAGAGTTGGGTAATGAAATTTGTGTGAGGAACAGCAAGGAGACTGTGGTCCCTGGATTGTTGAGTACATGGAGGGAAGGAGGATGTAAGAAAATTGGAAAGGAAAGAAGGGGTCATTTTATGAGGAGTATATAGTAGTCACTTTTTGAAGGTTGCATTTAGGCATCTTTGAACCTATGGCAGATTCCAAAGAGTATATTTATATCTCTCCCCACTCCATCAGGAACATTTACTTTCCTTTGTCCCCTGTCCCTTTGAGTTGGATGTGAACATTTTAATGTGTTTGGAGCTCGGAGCATAGGATAAAAACGGGGTTTTTTCAGAGCCAACAGGGCTGGACTAGAATTCTACCCAAGGTCACACTGAAGGGAAGGCCATACCAGTCACACCCTTGGCACAGATCTGGCTTAAATTTATGTGAACTGCAAAGAGATAGTCCTGTCGGTGAGGAATGGGAGGGAAGAAGGAGGAATCCTCCTTGCATTTTGAAGACCTACAAGGAAGTACCATTTGGAAATGCTCAATTAAATCCAAATTACTGAAAGACAAAATAGTTTAGGTTCAGTGTACAGATTCTGGGCTTTGAGAAGTTTGAATTGTTTGTGACTCTTGGGTATAGATATATGAATGTGTGGTATTTAAATAACCTTCCTCCTCTTCCTCCTCCTCTTCCCCCTCTTCCCTCCCCCTGGGTAATGACACATTAATGTCAGGAAATTGCACAATGTCATATCCAAACCCCAGCAGAGATTTGAATACTGGGAGGACAAGAACAGTGGATTGAGTGTCACAGTTTCTGAGGGATGAATTTGGGCCTTTGTTTTCTAGGCAGTGTTTGGCCAGCAAACCCACACTCATCAAAACACTGGCAGCTTAAGGTTGGGAAGCTCATATGGGGAAAATCCAGTCAAAGGAATGTCTCAAAACATCAAAAATATGCAATTGTGCATAAATCTTTATCACTTTCTCTTCTTCTCTCCTCCCCCTCCCCCCCCCAAAAAAAAAGTGCTATTTCACAGTAAATAGATTGACCATTTTTCTTGGTCAAAGGGTCCTGGCAAGTCTCCTGAACTTAGAGATACCCTTTCTGTGCAACAAAACTAAAATCTTTTCCGAAAAAGTGACCTGAGGGTCTTTATCCTCCCCTAGACAATCAACTCCTTCTTTTTTTAGATTTTAAATAAAATGTCTAGGCGCCTTTGGATTGAAAAAGGAGGCTCAGATCATCTCCTTGCCTTAAGATACAACACACCCACACCCCCCCCCCCCCTACATGTCTATATACTGTTAGTCATGTTATGCCTTAAGCATGGTTTTTTTAATTAATTCATCTTTTATAGCACTTTAAGATTTATATGTCACTTCTTGCAAAACAATATTATGAAGTGAGAAATGCAAATATCATCATTCTCCTTTCTCAAGTCTCTCTCCACTCCAATCCATCCTTATTCAGTGAAGTCAGTTTATCCTCATTCAATAACTTCTAATTGCTCCCTATTATCTCCAGAATCAAATATAAAATCTTCTATTTAGCATTTAAAGCCTGTCTACTCTTCCTGTGTTCTTATAGTCTAGTATGGTTATCCCTTTCACATTGCCAGGGGTGTAGCAAATACCCTTGTGATCTGGAAAATCTGCATAAATTTTTTGGCTCTCCCTCCTTACTAAAGAAGTAAGAATTATTGTGGTATTAAAAGGTAAAACATGTTGATGTTATATAATTCAATACACATATTTTATGTATTTTTGAACTTCTACATTTTTTCTGTATTGTCTGCTATTTTCACAGGTTGTTTACAGCTTCCCAAAAACAGACTCTCAATTTATTTTCTTATGCCAACTTGTGATATATTGAAACCACAATGGAGAAAGTAGAGATGTGACAGAGATAACTGTACACTGCAATTCAGTGATAATGACCTCCTTGTAGGTGCTCATACACAGCATTCCCATCATCCACCCTCATTCAATAACTTGCTCCCTTTTATCTCCAGAATCAAATATAAAATCTTCTATTTAGCATTTAAAGCCCTTCTACTGTTTTTGTGTTATTCAGTCTATGTATAATTAATTATTCCTTCCACATTGCCATGGTTAAAGGTATAGCACCTCATGATCTGGAAAATCTGCATAAATTTCTTGGTTCTCCCTCCTTCTTTTTCTCCCTCCCTCCCTATTAAAGAAGTCAGAATTATTATAGCATTAAAAAGATAAAACATGTTGATATTATACAATAGGTATATTTTATACTTTCTGAAATTCTACATTTTTTTTTCTGTATTGTCTACTAGATTTACAGGTCATCTGCAGCTCCTACAAAACTCCCCCCCAGATTCCCATTTAATTTCTTATGCCCACCCGTGATGTATTGAAACCATAATGGGGAAAGTAGAGATGTGACAGAGATAACTGTACTCTGCAATTCAATGATTCTGACCTCCTTGTGGTTGCTTACACACAGCATTCCATCTCCAGATTCTGAGCATTTTCAGCAACTTTTTCCCATCTTCTACTTCTTCATTTCTGTGTAGCTGGAGGCAGACAGGTAGTGCAGTGGATGGAGGGCTGGACCTGGAGGCAGCAACACTTGAGTCTAAACAAACCTTGAGACAATTACCAGTTATTTGGTCCTGGGGAAATCATGACTTCAAGTCCACCCTAGGTCTATCTCTTACTTGTGTGATCCTGTGCAAGCAAATACTTATCTTCTGTCTGCCTCAGTTTCCTCAATTATAAAATGGAGATATCACCTACTTACTTCCTAGGATTGTTGTAAAAATTAATTTCTAATATCTGTAAAATGTTTAGCATAGTGCCTGGCACATAGCAGATGCTTAGTAGGCTTCTCTGGATCCTTTCTAATCTCAGCTTAAAGTCCCACCTTCTTCAAAAAACTGTTCCCTGTCCTCTTTCATTTCATCTTGGTGCTTCCTTCTGAGATTATTTCCAATATATCCTCTATACATCCTATTTGTACTTGGTTGTTAGTGTATTATTCACTGTTAGACTGTGAACTCCTTGGAAACTGCTTTTGTTTCTTGCCTTTCTTTATAACTCCAGGATTTAGAGCATGTCTGTGACATAGGAGGTACTTAATAAATGCTTGTTAACTTGATTTTATACCAATGGTCAGAAGGGAGAGGCAACCAACTGCGTGGAGCAGTGAATAGAGTTCTAGATGAGGGTCAGGAAGGCTCATCTTCCTGTTCAAATCTGATCTCAGACACTTCTTACCTGTGTGACCCTGGACAAGTCACTTATTTCTGTTTGCCTCAGTTTCCTCATCTGTAAAATGAGCTGGAGAAGGAAATGGCAAACCATTTCCATATCATTCCTAAGAAACCCTTTAAATGGGGTCACAAAGAGTCAGAATACGTGAACAGTAACAACAGGGATCTGAACCCTGATCTGTTGACTTCAGATCAAATGTTCCTGCCAGAACACTTGACTGCTATTTCCACTTTCAAGTCAGAAAATGAAAAAGAAAGGTTATTGAGGAATTTCCTCAGGACTGGAAATTGGCTAAAAGAGAAAGACCATTTTTATTTTTTTGAAGAGTTTAAATTTCACCCCAAGATTCTGATTTAATGCAAATCATGTTCTTTGGAACAGAGAGGGAAACAGAAGAAGAATGAGGTGAAAATGGGAAAGGGGGAAAAGAAAGACAAATAATGAGAAAGGAAAGAATGTAGGAGGAGACAATTCATTTTTGGTCCTACCCTCTCAAAACCCACAGTAGTAAGTAACCAGTTAGTTTGATGGTTAGTGACAGATTTCTGATTGTAGTTTATGGCAAGAGAGTCTCTTCTTGTCTACTAAGCCATATAAGGGTTTTATTTCTGGATCAGCCTGTGGTCAATCAGCATTTTCTTTGACCAATTGTTCTGGAAACTACGGGTCCTATAGCATCACCTGTGTTTTGAGTTGTTTTGTAACAATAGCTTATTATTTATCTCTCCTAGACACCCCACAGGAGACAGCCCAAAGGTAAAGTCCCCAGAAATGAGATATTATCCTAGAGAAGTGATGGTATCTGCTAGTATATTTATTTTCTTTTTAAACTGGGTCCAAAAGCAGCCTGCTCTTGTTATAATTGGAAATGTTCTTTTCTGTAGGGCTTGTAATATCTCCATTTTTCCAAACTAGTATCTGTTTTCACCTCTTGAATTTAGGGCTAAGCCAATACCTATGAAACCTGCTTTTCCACTATTAATAATAAGAACAAAAAGATAAAATTCTCAACCTAGCATAATTGCCTACTTTCTATTTTTTAATCTCATTTCAAATAATTTCTCTTGATACATTTTTTTGTTCCAGGCAGACTGGCTTGCTAACTCTTTCCATGGCATTCTACCTTTGACCTTCCAACTTTCTGCAGGTGGTCTCCTATGGTTGGAATGCATTCCCTCCTCATTTCTGCTTCACATAATTTCTGGCTTCCTTCAAAGCATTGTTTAGATATTATCATTGTAGGAACAAGAGCTCTTTCCTGGCTCCTGCCCAATCTCTAGCTATTATTATTATTAGCTATCGTTTATATAATATTTTTATATTCCAGGCAATGTTAATACTATCTCATTTGATCCTATGAGTTAGATTTTATTATCATTCCCATTTTACATTTGAGGAAACTGAGGCAGGGAAAAGTTAAATGACTTTCTCAAAGTCTCAGGTCTTCTTGTCTGCAGGCTCAGTGCTGTCTAGGCACTATCATTTAGTAAGCTTGCTTTCATTTGAAGTCACTTTTTATCATGTTAGAAATACTTTATATTGACTTATTTATATACATTTTCCATCTTGAAGTAGAATGTAAGCTTTTTAAGATCAGGGACTATTTCATTTTTGCCTTGGTATACCTGGTGCCTAGAACATAGAAGACTTTTCATAAATTATTGTTTGTTGTTGAATAAGGTCATAGAGTTAGAGTTTATAAGGTACCTCAGAGACCAGTCCAAGGTTGTGGCAGACTACAGCCTGAGGACCAAATCTTGTTCCCAAGCCTATTTTTGCATAGCCCACTAAGCTAAGAATGTTTTTTTATATTTTTAAATGCAATAAAACTTTTTTTTTTTTTAATGTAAAAACCACTTTTAGCCCTTGGGCTAGATTTGTCCTACAAGGCAGTAATTAGGTGGGCCTTGATCTAGTAGAACCCATTCATTTTACAAATGAGGAAACTGAGGCTCAAGGAAGTTGTAATCTGCCCAAGGTGACATAGGTATTAACTGTAAAAATTAGCTTTTGAATACTGTTCTTCTGACTCCAATGCCAATGTTCTTCTGATTGTACAATACTATCATCTTTGTGTAATCTTCAGCTGTTTGAATCATAAACCACTCTTTGTGACTCCATTTGGGTTTTTCTTGGCAAACATTCTGAAATGGTTTGCCATTTCCATCATTTTACAAATGAGAAAACTGAGACAAATAGGGTTAAGTGACTTCTCCAGTGTCACAGAGCTAATAGTGTCAGGACTTCCCAATACTCTGCCAGGAACTCTATCTATTATGGCACCTAGCTGTCCCCATGATAATCATCATAGCTTATACATGTATAAGGGTGGATATTCATTAATTGCTAGTACTTTATATTTTCACAAATATTCTCTCATTTGGTCCTTACAGTCTTATGTAAGACAGATAGATCTCTTATTGTTTTTCTTCCCATTTCAAAGATGAGAAAACGGAGGTCTGGAAAAGTTAAATGGTCTCTATATAGAAGAGAGCTGCCTAAATTAGTGAAATGTATTCCAGTCAGCTTTAGATTTTTTACCAATATATTTGCAAATGAAAAGAGAATTGGCAGGAGGTTGAGTTCCAGTCTGTCCTGTCAATCATCCTGGAATCTCTTTACTCTCCTTCTTTTGCTTCCCATTTAGATGGAAATTTTTAAATGGTTAGGCAACTTTAGGCACTGGATCAATAATCTGCAACATATTCATAAGCCATTCAAGGAAAGATCATAGCAAGGCTCACCCAGCATTTCTTTTGAAATGTTGAAAAATGCAACGGCAAGCAACATATCAGCATGGTGGAGCACTTATTAACAATTAACCAGAATTTAGATTTTCATTCTGTCTAACACAGAAGGGACAATCCCCACAGAGCAACACAGGATGAGAATCTGGCTTTAGGCACTTAATTCCCTAATTCTAGCCAAAGACCAGCTGATCCCACAGTAAAGAACAATATGTAAGAATAGTGAAAATTGCATTTTGGCTACATCTCATTATGATGGATTTCTAAAATGGAGAGCTAAACTGCACATTAATGTGGTACAGACTATGTGAGATGATTGCATCATGAAGACTGCTACAGAAAAGTATATCAAACAGAGTAAAAAGCACGTTAGATGGATGCTTGTTGACTAGAATAACAATCACCTATAGTAAAACCAATTCAGGTATTTAAAAAAAATACATCTCATGTTGTACATACAGAAGAATGAAAACTTAAAACCAAAAAGAAAAAAAAAAAAAAGACAACAGAAAAAACAATGGCCTGACTTTACCAACTTGCCATGTGACCTTGGTTGGGCAAGTCATGTAAACTCTCTGCTTTCAGTTTTATTGTTTAGTAGAATCTGACTCATGACCTCCTAGATCATACTGCACTTCTGTCTCCTGAAGTTTGTCCAAATTCATATTCATTGTTTCCATGACATTATCTCTATCCATCTCAGCCTCTACCCTCTTTTTCTTTTGCCTTCAATCTTTCCCAATATCAAGATCTTTTTTAATGAATCCTTTCTGATTTATGCAGGATCATACAGCCAGTATGCATCAATGGGAGGACTTGAACTCAGATATTCCTAATTTTCAGGCCAGCTTGCTATCCACTAGGCCATGTTATACCTCACATTTTAGAATATCTTATGAATTATCTTCCTTTTCATCCTTTAGGCAATATGATATAGTAGAAAAAGTGCTGGATTTATAATCAAATCCTTGCTTGTATGTTATTCATACAATCCTGAAAAAGTCATTTATAGGATACTGGACCAGGAGTTAGGGTTCAAATCTTGCCTCAGACCTTTATTAATTGTATAGCCCTCTTCAAGCCACTAAAAACTCTGTGCCTCTGTTCCCTTACTTGTAAAGTGAGAAGTTGGTTCCTTGCCAGATCTAAATACACAATACTGTTAGACATTGAAGACTCATTTGTACAATGTGGATAATGATCTGTGTACTACCTACTCCACAGGGCAGGGTCACCAGGAGATATGAGCTTAGTAAACCTTCAAGCATTATAAAAATGTCATTTATGATCTTTCTTCTTTTATTAAGAACCTTAATACAGATTTTGTTTTAGTTTGCCCACTGATTATTCAAAAAATTCTTTAAAAATTCATAAGCAATATTCACTGACTTTTTTTAGGAGGGGGCTATTGAAATATTTAAAAATGTTTTCTGAATCAGCTTTTCTTCAAAGAACAAATTGGCTCACTCTCTATTTTTGTGTTATACCCCCTAACATAAAATACAAAGCCTTGTGCTTGGTTTTGAAATAATGGTTATAGATATGTATCATGAATATAAACCAAGTTCTGGTTGATGTTCAAAGTGGAGGAAGAATACAGTCAAAATCAGAGCTACAACTAGGTTTCCTCACTCTAAGAAGGGTGTTCTACCTCCCTCCTCAATCTCCTCAAATGCCTTCTGACTATCACACGAGTTACGTTTTCATTAATTCAATATTCATCAAATAATAAGAACGAGACATGATTTTAAGCATTGTGGGAGCAATATATATATATATATTTTAATGCCTCAGATATAGTCCTTCCTCCCATAGAGCTTTTAGATTAGGGGAGATAAGGCAGTGACAACTTATATCTATAGTATATACACAGAATACTAGATCTGGAGCTAGAGAATCCAAATTTAAATCCTACATCTGATACTTGTGAGATATGGATAAAGTACTAGGCAGCATTCTAGTGACCTACATTCATTGCTAAATGACACAATGGATGGAACCTTGCATACTTTGGGGGGTGGGGGGGGTTTTGAAACCTTCCTAGCAGGTATCATTTTTGCTGTCAAATGAAAATAACAATGATAATCATGATAACATTCCTATATTGCTTTAAAAAGTACAAAATGTTTTATCCATTTTATATTATTTGATCTGGTCCGATTTCTTTATTTTACTAGAAAGTGCTATGTAGCTAGTTTCAAAATAAAGGCAAGAATCCAAATTTCTTGCTACCAAATTTGATTGTCAACCAATATTTGTTGTTGTTGTACAATTGTTTTCAACCATGTCCAACTCTTCATGATCTCACTTGGGATTTACTTGGTAGAGATACTGGAGTAATAACTCCTGTCATTAGCTGTTTCCTTCTCTGTTGATTTTTACAGATGAAAAAACTGAGGCAAACAGGGTTAAATGACTTGTCCAGGGTCATGTAGCTAGTAAGTGTGAAAGGCCAGATTTGAACTCAGGAAAATGAGTCCTGACTCCAGACTCAGCATGTTCATACCTATTATGTTACTTCCCATCTACTTTAAAAAACAACTGAGACTGAATCTTACACCAATCAATAAAAAGGGTAATTGGTGAGAGTTTGTGAAAGGACTCGTACATAAATGCACTGCTGATAATTTCAAAAAACTTGTCTGATAAATGTAATATCCAATTAGGACTTTAGAAGACTAATACTGATAAACATTTTTACTTCTTAACAGAGAGGTGCAGAATGACATAGTGTTCAGGCATGCCCATTGTACAGATTTGTTGTATCTCATTTTACTTCTTGTTTTAAGAAAAAGAAAACGTTTCCAGGAGTAAGAGTTCAAGAGGTATTACTGGTAGTGATAATAATAAGGAGGAGGAAGAGGAGAGGGAAGAGGAAGGAAAGAAGGAAGGAAGAAAGGAAGGAAGGAAGGAAGAAAGGAAGGAAGGAAGGAAGGAAGGAAGGAAGGAAGGAAGGAAGGAAGGAAGGGAAGGAAGGGAAGGAAGGGAAGGAAGGGAAGGAAGGGAAGGAAGGGAAGGAAGGGAAGGAAGGGAAGGGAAGGAAGGAAGGAAGGACAAATTCCACAACAAACTCAAAATATCCAAAGAAAATCAAGCTATATGTTGATACTAGATGATTCTAATATAAAGTTGGTCACAGATGAGCATAATAACAGACTTATTAAAAAAAATGTCAGGATTAAGGAATGAAAGAAGTCAAGAATTTATAGATTTCAAAGAGACCTTGCATATTTTGATATTGAATGTTTTCCTCATATGTAAAAACAGGATAATAGTAACACATACTTTCATCAGTTGTTGTAAGGATCCTATTAGATAACAATTATTAAAGAGCTTAACAAATTTCTCGGTATATAGTAGGAACTATATAAATGTTAACTATTACTGTAAAAGAATTGGTCAACATTGGGCAAGGTAAATAGATAAATAAGTATCACAATAAATAAATAATATCACAAAAATAAATTGGCAACATTATAATAGATATGCTGAATTTGTTAATGATATATATCATTAGTAGAGCAGCTAATGTATGTCTGACTACCAATTTGTCAGAGTAAAGCTCATGATTTGTACAAAATTAGAAAAAAGGGGGAAAAATTAGAAAAAGATGAGGCATACATTTGAAAGAACTCCTTATTTGTTGAAAACAAGTTGTTGAAATGAAAAATGGATAATGAATGGAAGATACTGATTATAATTCATACAGAAGTTTGACTAATAAATAAATTACAAAAAATGAGACCAAAACAGAAAAAAAAGATTTAAAAGTGCCTGACTTAGCAATCACTACACTTACTTGCTAAGTGGAAAGAAAGAGGATCTAAATGTAAAACCAGTTTAAAACTTTTTCCCCCTTTCATAAGTTATATGGAGCATTGATTAGCGCTTGGACAGGCTTGAGGCAGGTAGATTAATTAATTAGGAGAGGATTGCAATAGTCAAGTAGGGAAGTGATGTGTGGATCAGTAGACCTTTTACCCAAATTAATTAATCACATATCTTCAGAGACAAAGCGAAAGCATTTATTTGGTCCTTGGAAGGCGAGCCCAAGCACATCTGAGCAGACAGAGCCTCTCAGCTTCTGTCTCCCAACAGGTGCTTGACCCGAAAAACTGGAAATAGTTCATCTGGTTAAATAGCAAAAGACCCAAGTTGTTTCATCGGATGGACTAAAAAGGAAGTAATCATTACTGACCAATGGCATCAATGTTGGCTGCTTCCTGTGGGTTACATCACTTCTGGAATGTAGAGTCTGACCTTTCCTGCCCTACAGACCTCTAGGCCTAGAGAGCATGTGATTTCCTGCAATTTGGTCCTAAGGCCTGGCATTCCTGCCCTGCAGACCTCTGGGAATAGGGATCATATGACAGGCCTGCGGGCCTAAGGTCTGACCCACTCCATCTCATAGACTTTTTTGAGAAATCTTCCACCTGTCCCCATTCAGGGATAAGGGCCTGAATTAAAGTGATCCGTGTATGAGCAGAGAGAGAGATCAGATGTAGAGCTATTGTGGAAGGAAGATTTGGCAAATGATTGGCTCTATGGGGTAGGGAGAGAACGGAATCAGGGATATGAGCCCAGGATACAATCATCTTCAGACATTTCTCTTCATGTCACCCGACCCCAAAAGACTGCCCCCCCATAACCCAGGGGGGGAGCGAAAGAGGGGGGGATGTCATCTATTATCCTTACTCCTTTGGTTCTAGTATGGATTATATTATCATACTGGTGAGAAAGAGAAGCACATTCAGTAATTAAATCCCTTCATGATGCTACTACATAAGAGAGAACTCAAGCTTCAATATTCAAAGGAATTTGAAATCGTGATCTTGTTGGTAGCTAAGTTAAAACTTGGAGCTTAAAGGAGATAAATTCAATCAATTGCTTCAGACAAGATGAAGCAGCCCAGAACCAAAGCATAAACTTTTCTTTCTAAATGTCTCTATCTACCACGTAAGTTTTCCTAGTAAAACAAAGTATTCAGCCTCTTCTCTTCCTGGGACAACTCCCTTTGGTTCCCACAGAGATTAAACAGAGATAGAGAAGGGATCAAGGAGTGGTGAGGTTTGATCCAGACCAAACATTCGCAAATTTATTTTAAAAATAGAAAAAAAGACTTTAGATCGTCTCCAATTCTCCCCATCAAATGAAAAGAGCACCAAACTTATTGACTCTTTAGTCAAATTCTGCATTAATGACCTTGGAGATAATGCGGTTATGATGGAAAGAAGACAAGAATTAGGAGAACTGGACCAGAATCCTGACTTTGCTACTATGTGATCTTGGCTAAATCATTTAACCTCTTAGTGCTTAATAAACTTTCAAGGTCTACATAAATATGTGGTTATTTGATTATTATTATACATTAAATAGTAATGTTTAGAGGCAGCATCTAGGGTTTTGACATCACAATCTTTTTTGCCTCAATTTCCTCATCTGTAAAATGAGTTGGAAAAGGAAATAGGAAACCATTTCAGAATCTTTGCCAAGAAAATCTCAAATAAAGTCACAACAGTCATTGTATATATTAAATCAAAGGCACCAAGGTTATCGGATGTATGTCCAGGCCATTGTCAGTTGTCTAGACTTTAGTCCTGCTACTGGGTTTTGGTGACTCTGGAAGACAGAGTGAGGATGATGATTTTTCACAATTCTGCCTCACTTTAAATTCTATTCATTCCCTAGTCTAGACATTACTCTTGATGTCATTGGTCCCCCTTCAAAAGAAGGAAGAACAACTTTTTGAATCACCACACCTACCCAAAGAAATCTACATTTTATTAGTAATTTTATTTGGCAAGATTCTAAATAACACTTCCCCACTCACCAATCAACATCTTTGATGCTGAAACAATTACCAGGCTTGGTTAACAAAAGAAATTTCTGTATCTTAATCTTGTAAGTAGGTTTGGGATGAAAACCTCTCCAGGCACTTTATTTGCATAGCACTGATATAGCAAAATTCAATTTTTACCTATTACTTTATTTGCCTTGCATTTTATTTTTCAAAATAGCTTTCCTTATCATTATTTCATTGTATCACTATTATATCCTGACAAAGTAGGTATCATCCATATCTTAAAACTAAGGAAACTGAATCTAGGAGAGGTTAGATGCTTTAAGCCAAAATCTGGTAAGTGAATTAAAGACAAAGTAGAATTAAGAGACAGCTATACTTTCTCCTCCCCTAATCACTTCTAAATAGCAATTATAATCGTGCAGCCCTGGTATTTGGTGAATGTTTGACTGATTGTTTTTTAGTTCTTTTATCTGTCTGCCTCTTTATGACCTCATTTTAGGTTTTATTGGCAAAGATACTAGAGTGGTTTGCTGCATCAAAGTCCCTGAATTATCTGAAGCAAAATGATATAGCAACCTATTGATCCATTTAAGTGTTTATGTATAAAAATCCAGATTAATGGAGTGATTATTTTATAAAGATTTATTTAAATGGTATTTAGCACTAAAATATGTGAAAGTTGATTGCTTTTTAAAAATTTAGTCACTTATTATTTTTTTTAGTTATTCTAATTTCCAAAGAGAAGACTTTTCATAAAGGCCAGCCCTTGATCCCATTACCTAGCACATCACCATATTGCACCTACTTATCTCTGATCTTCATTCTCCCAATCTACTGGTTCTTTTTTTTTTTTTGCTTTCCTGAGGAGTCTGAGAAGTTAGGTTTCCACAGACATTGTCAAAACAGAATGAAGGGAGGGGTAAAATATCTTTTAAAATATCTCCAATAACTCACCTTATGAGTCAAGGAACTGGCTAAACAGCAAAGTTCCTGACAAAGGGGCTCAGGCCTAAACTGGCCCAAACTGGCTAGGTTAAGGACAGAGCACAAGCCTTTTGACATATGAAATGGGTGAATATAGAAGATTATAAATCCGACCAATTGTAATTCTGATTCTAAATCCAACCAATTGTAACTAACTCTGACTAAATGTGACCAACCAAATCTTGAAGGGAAGGGTAAGGAACCAAAATAACATTATAAAGCTTGCTCTTGCTTCAGTATTGTGGGTGTGTCTGACCCATGATCACACCTGCTTCTCATTAAAATCACCAAATAAAGGATTCTTTTCTCACTCCAAAAGAGCTTTGTTTCTAACACTATTCCTGGACTAGCTTGCAACTGGGGAAGCAGTGGGTTTACTTATCCTGGGCTTACTCCCTAACCCTGCTGAGTTTCACAGAGTCTTTTGATAACACTGTCTACAAACATATCTGTTTCCCTCATCTTTAAAGAATCCTCACTAAATCTCACTTTTCTTGTTAGCTCTCTTCCAATATCTCTCCTCTCTTTTTACCCAAATGCCTTTATTTATATAAAAAATTGTTTATATTGAATGACCCCACTTCCTCTTATCCCAATCTTTTCTTAAAACACTGCACTTTGGTTTCTAGCATTATCTCTCAACTGAAACTGCTCTCTCCAAGGCTGTCAGTAACATCTTAGCTGTCAATTCTAATTGTTTTTTCTCAATCCTTAATCGTTTGAAATTCTCAGCAGTATCTGACTCTGTCAATCACCTCTGGATATTCTCTTCTCTGAAGTTTTGCAATATTGTTCTCTCCTGGTTCCCCTTCTACTTTTCACTCCTTCTCAGTCTCTTTTGCATCAGACCTACTAACTGTGGGTGTGCCCCAAGGCTCTGTCCTGGGCTTTCTTTTCTATCTTCATACTCTCAATTGTTGACTGCATCATCTCCCTAAGTTTAATGATTATGTCTGTGTAGATGACTGTCAGTTACATCCAGCCCTAGCCTCTCTCCTGAGTTGCAATATTGAAACACAAACTTCTAATTGGATATTCTGAACTCAGTCTCATAGGTATCTCAACTATGCAGTATCTAATAAATCAATCATCTGTCTTTTCTTCCAAACTTCTGTTATTGTTGAAGGCATCACAGTCTTTCCATTTACTTAGATTTACAGCTTAAATATTAATATCTATTTTTCATTTTCAACCTACTTATCCAATTAGTTGTGCTATCTGTAAGTTATGGGGGAGAATTTTTTTAAAAGAAAAAAAAGAAATTTATATAACTGTTGTATATTTAAAAAAATAAGAAGTTGTACACAGTAGATTGGAAGTTTCATGTGCAACCATCTTCTAAAAAATTATTATACTATGTTAAGGAAAGGCTTGCTTTATTTCATAAATTACTATCATTCTAGTTTAAACCCTTCTCTGCTAGACCACTCCAATAGCTTCCCACTGAGTCTTTCGCCTTCAAGCTTCCTTTCACTCCAATCCATTCTCCACACAGATATTAGTGATTTTCCTATAAAGTATAGATTTGATCATGTCACATTATTAGTAAACATCAGGGGTTTCTTATTACCTTTAAAATTAAAATATAAAAATTATCTTTTTGGCATTTAAAACTCTTCACAACCTGACCTCAATCTACTTTTCCAGTGGCTATTTGTAACTTGATTTCAATGATCACAAACTTTACCAGCTGTTTTCAACTTGGATTGATTTGCCTTATGGTTGGTTCCCATAAACTCACCACACTGGTGCCCAATTTAGTACAGGCACCCAAAAGTCTTTTACCTACTGCAGTTCAGAACTCCTGAGCTCAAGGAATCTTTCTAGTAGCAGGGATTATAAGTAAGCCCTACCAGAATTGACTCATTCATTCATTCTTAACATGAGGCATCAAAAAAGAATGTTCTTGCATCATTTACTGCCATTGGTCCCACTCTCCTCCTCCTCCCTCCTCCTATCTGGTTTGACACCTTATTGTTATTTTGGGTTAGTCAGTAAATCATGTCTGACTCTTTGTGATGCCATTTGGAGTTTTCTTGGCAGAAATACTGGAGTCATTTGCATTTGCTTTTCTAGCTCATTTAACAGATGAAGAAGTTGAGGCAGAGTAAAGTGACTTGTCTGGGGTCTCACAGCTAGTAAGGGTCTGAAATCAACGTTGAACTCAGACCCTCCATTGCAGTCACCTAGCTGCTGGCACATTGTTTAGATAATGACATAATCTAAATGTAAGGCAGTAAAAGAGAACTGTATTTAGAATCATATAATCTGAGTTTGAATCTTGGCTGTTACTTATACAAAACTACTATGTAAGTACTTATTTTGGATAATTCTCTTAATTTTGGAGAGGCTAATTTTTTAAATTGCTGAGTAAATTGGGGTTAAGTGACTTGGCCAGGATCACACAGCCAGGAAGAATTAAGCGTCTGGGATTAGATTTGAACTCAGGTCCTCCTGACTTCAGGGCTGGTGCCCTATCCACTATACCACCTAGCTACTCCAGAGAGGCTAATTTTTTCAAGGGTAAAGTGAGGGGTTCACTTAGATGACGCCTAAGTCTGTTACCAGTTCTAAACTAATAGACTTAAGATCCATTGGTCTGAGCTCTTTCCTGGTAACTAGTTTTTATTAAAATAAACAAACATTCACATGTGTATATAGATATATACATATATGGATATATGTGTGTATGCATATTTATGTACATATATCCATGAAACTAATCAAATACCACCTGGTTGGCAACAGTTTGCCTGGCTTCTTGTACATTAGGGTGACTTTGGCATTCTTGAGAATGTTTAGAGTTCAGAATAATGTTGAAATGCACCCAAACCCATAATTTGACTTACATTACAGAGAACTCTCTAGGCTACTCAGTGTTCCCTAGTTTTATGTAAATTCCCAATGAGGAGAGCATTATTTACTTGACAATGTGGCTTTAATAGCTTGTACTCAAGATTGGACCAGAGTAGCCTATTGAATATTCTTTAGACAGTTATGCTTATGCTGAATCCTGCTGGCCCCAAGCCCAAATGTTCACACGTTTCAAGTGCAAAGCTAAACAGGGAACAAAGAAAAAAAGAAAGAAAAAGCAGTAGGAAAAATCCTAGGCTTTCAAAGCATTTACATGACAGGAGACTGGGAAAATTGTACCTGAGGGGAAGAAATGCTAGGAATCCTGTGAGTGTATATTAATTCTTAAGCACATTTTTTCCCTATGATTCAAATTCATTATTCATAAAAACATGCATTGAAAAGAATCTCCAGTGTACATTTATATTATTCCAGCTGGTTGCAACAGACAGAAATAGGATTGAAATTAGAATGAGGTAATTGCTCTCTTTTTGATAAGTTTCTACAAGAAAAGAGACAGGAAAGAATATTTTAAAAGCTGCAAGTGTTCATATGATAATGGGAGTGACAGACTTCCCTAGGTTGCTTGAGGCTAAAAGAAGAATGACTTTATTCTCACAGTTTCTCTCTCTCTCTCTCTCTCTCTCTCTCTCTCTTTCTCTCCATATAATGCTTCTGTGAATAGGTCAAATAGAGAGTATCATTGCCATCTTTCTCCACCGATATTCATAACTGAATCTTTTTTTTATTAGTAAGATGGCAAAACCAATTTTGATAAAAATTAAAACCAAGACTACATGATGGGAGAAAATGGATTATAACCAGATCAATTCATTTATTTAGGGAAGTGTGGTGGTGTTCTGTGAGGAGTGCTGAACTTGGAATCAGGATGAGTTGAATTCAAATGTCACCTCTGACACTTTCAAATCCCCGAGTCTCAGTTCCTTCTTCTGTAAAATGGTAATAATAATAATAATATCTGTAGTACCAATTTCATAGGGTTGTTGTGAGGCTCAAATAAGCTATTTAAAATATTTTGTCAACATTCAAGTATTATATCAATGAATGTGTGCATAAAATATAATAAAAATTATAATAACTAACATTTTTATAGTGATTATTATATGCCAGGTCTGGAGATACAACTAAGAAAATGAAAGACAATCCCACCTATGGGGCCATGGAATTCACACACACAAATACACACAAAAAAAACACATGTGTATGTATTTATAGTTTTATATATAGTAGACATATATACTGTGTATTAAAAATGATGTGTGGTACAGCATTTAATAAAAAAGCTGGAGAGATATCTAGAAGCAAAGCAAAGTTTATTATAAGTTCTTGAGAATCGGGCGTCTCATCCATTGAGCAGACAATCGAAGGGAGGAAGCACTGTAGGGGGCAGGGTCAACACTTTTTATCCCTAATGCAAATACCCCCTCCCACCACTGACCCTCATCCTTATTGGCTGAGGATCTTACATTCTAAATGTAGGAACTACCCAAGAAATTGAACTTGACCAATAAGTACATAGTTGCCCATATTTGACCTAACAGAAAGACACTGATGTCATAGGAGGATAACAAGGGGATTTAAGTATGCCCTTAGGGGATAGCAGGGAGGGAACTTAAGTATGCCCTTGACTTGATGCTTAAAGTCCTTCAGGACTACTCCAACTCTGAAATAGATGAAGCCTTACTCGATTTTCACAACTGTCTTGAAAGATCTCACCTCATCTTGTTCAATGATATATAAAAACCATATATATGTGCATGTATACATTTATACACACTATATATGTATATATATATATATTTATATATATGTATGTATTTGGAATAGCATTTATTAAGTACTTAATATATGCCAAACACTGTACTAATTTCTGGAAATTCCAAGTGTAAAGCAAAACAGTGTCTATTTTCAAAGAGCTTACATTTTAATTAAGGGGAAATTTGGGTATGTATCTGTCTAGTATATCTATACATATCTATTTATATACACACATTCATGCACAATACATATTTGTAAATATGCATATATACTATATTAATACACATATGTGTACACTTATATACATACATTTGATGTAAATTGTGTCCCCTTTAATCTTTGGGAGGGCACTGATGTAAACTGTGCCCCCTTTTGGGGGGAAGGGTCAGAAAGGAACCTTTGGGGGAAGGGTGCTCCTGACTCTCAAACCCTCTCAGCACCCTTCCCAGACAACTCCCAGATAAGTAAATTCATTCAATTGGAAATCTCGGCCTGGGGCATAGTCAACTCCTCTATTGAGTGGCTCAAACTGCTCCCCAGCTCCAGGCCAAGACTGACCAGATATAACCAAGGGTTTGTCAGCCCATCTTTGCTAATTCCTATCAGGAGTTTACCCATTAAGAAAGCTGTCTTCTTAACATACTGTTTTCTTAGCGTAAATAAACCCATTCTTGCCACAAACCTCATGCTTGTATTTACTGGGGTTTGTGAATTCTTTCACAAAACCTGCCACTGGTCAAAGAGGATCCCATTGCTGTTAGGGGATCTCTTACCCTCAATTCTCTCATCATATACACATCTATTCACATGTATATATACATACATACATATGTGTGTATATATATATATATACACACACATACATATGTGTATATATATATATTTGTATATAGTTTGGGTTATATACAGTATAGATGGGTTTATATATAGTATATATAACCTATACTCTATATGGGTCCATATTTATATACATATATATATATATATAGTTGTAATATATGATACAAACTATGGTTTATGACAAATTATATGTTATATATGTGTATTGTCTCTCTCTCTGTATATATATATATATATATATATATATATATATATATATATACATAGTTTCCTTTCATTAAAATGTAAGCTTTTTGAAAAGAGGTAGTCATTTTTTTTTTTTTTTTTTTTTTGGTATATCTAGAACTTAATAAATGCTTTTCCATTCCATTCCAAGATTTTACAAGTTATTATGGCAAAATATCTGTATCTATTTGTCTATCACTAGGTGACCCAACTTCTTGTGATGAGCCAGTCTGAACTTCCTGAGGCTGATCTACAGAGGATAGTCTGTTACCAGTCCTGTATTAGAAGCTCTTTCAGCCCTGAGTAGGGTCTGCCAAATTTTCTACTTTGCTTCATAGCCTTTTTGAACCTTGGTTCAATGTCCCACTGTGGTCAGGCATCAGAGGTGAATTTTAATGGAGAACTAATTGATATCTAGCACATCTGAAGAGCTTGAATTTTTCTTGTCATGATTCATTGAACCTTGTCATATGTCAGGATCTCCTCTTACTAAGAAGCATGCTCAGTTAGCGAGAATATCAGAACTATAGAATCTTGTGTTTGTTGAATACAAAAGTTGTATGGTGCTACTTTTTAGAATCTCCTATTCAGAGATGGCAAAGATAAAAATCTGGGAATATCCCTGATCTCTTTGGGGGTAAGGTAAAATCTTGGTTTTAACTTGGATCTTGGGAACTTCAAGAAGTTTTTACAAGTTAAGAACTTTTTTACAACTCTTAGGAAGAATTGAGCTTGGATCTATATCTGTTAGCATCTATTTGTGCCTCTGAATATGGCAATAACCTTTCCTCAATTTATGTTTCTAAGATAGGTCTCTTTTTGACTTTAATCAAAGTTGTTGTTGTTTTGTCATTTGTCACTTAAAGCCATCTCTAATATGGATCCCATCTACCTTTCTAGGAACTTTATTCACATTTCTCCCCTTCACTCATTCAGTAATACTGATTCACTAGTTGTTCCCCTTAGATGACATTTGCTGTTGCATGGGGGGTCTACCATGCCAGAATGCACTGCCTCCTTCTGTCTCCTAAAATCTCTATCTTCCTTCAAAGTAATACTCAACTACTACTTCCTAATGAAGCTTTTGCTGATTTCCCCATTAATAAATTCCCCTCTTGAAATGCCTTTATATAACTTTGAACGTATTTTATATTTACTGATATGTTTAAATTTTTTTTTCTCCTTTCTCCCAAACTGGAATATAAAATTGAGGGTAATGATTGTTTTGTTTATATCTATTCTCAGAACTAAGAGAAAGCTATGGGATAATGATGGAGTAATGGATTGAGAACTGACTTAGTAGACAATAAGTCCTATGCGATTAATTTCTCAGGGTTCCAAGCAAGTCTTTTAAGAGTAAAAATTGCAGTGAAAATACCTACCAACATTGAGAGAGCCCTTTTTCTCATCTGGCAGTTGCCTGTATCAATGAAGTCAATGGTGCAGTCTTCATCCCCTATCCATTATCCTCAGCAGCAAGCACAGTGCATGGCTAGACACATAATGGGCACCTAATAAATGTTTGTCACTTTGAATTAAATGCTTATTCCTGATTAAAAAAGGGTTACTATCAGGTTTAGTAGGCAAAGATTAAAATAATCCTCCGTATTTCACCTTCTGGTCTCAGAAATATTTGAGGAGAAGGACATTCAGGGAGCAGATGCTCCGAGGGGCAGAGACAAATTGAAAAAACAATGTTAGCTATGGAAATATGTTTAAAAAGACTGCACATATTTAATCTATAGCAGACTGCTTACTGTCTTGGGCGGTGGAGGAGAGGGAGGAATTGAGGGGGAAAGAGGAGGGAGGGAGGAAGGAGTTAAGGGAAGAAGGGAGAAAAATTTGGAACACAAAGTTACAAAAATGAATGTTGAAAAGTATTTTTACATGTATTTGGGAAAAATAAAATACTATTAAAAAAAGAAAATAATATTAGCTCCTAATTATAATCCATCTTAATAGAAGAAAACAGCAACAATTTAATGTATAGGGCAGTTGGGTTAGCACTGCCCTCAAGTCAGTTTGACTTAAATTCAAAATTGCCCTCAGCTCTTTGATCTTGGCAAAGTCATTTAACCCTGTTTACCTCAGTTTCCTTCTCCATAAAATGAGTAGGGCAAGGAAATGGCAAACCACGTCAGTATTTTTGCCAAGAAAACTCCATATGGGGTCACAAAGAGTTGGACTGGACAGAACTGAAATAAACCAACAGCAATAAACAACACCATTTTTAAAAATTAAAATTTTAAATTAAAATTTTTTAAATTTAAATTTAATTTTTTTAAAATTTCAGAATACAAGAAAAGTGGGAGAGTTTTATATATACTAATAGTGTGTGAATTTGGAGGGCATATCATTGAATTTCATTGTCCCCTAAACATACACTCTACCTTAAGTTGTTCTTTTTCATGTTTTTCTCATGTTGTTTTCCTAGTTGATAATGTCCGCCCCCATCCCTAATCTATCCAAATCCTTCCCATCCTTAAAGTATCAGCTCAAATCTCAATTCCTCCATAAATATTTTGTTGACCACTCACAGCTCCCCTTTTTATTATCTATGCCTCTCAATGCCCTGCACATAGTAGTACTTAATAAATGTTGAAATGAATTTGGTATTTACATAATATACTGAATTTCTGCAAGTATATTACTTATTTTTTTACATGTGTGTAAAGTCTGTTCCCATGAGTAGTCTAAATATAAAAATGAGACTCATGGGGGGCATGGATATAAAGAATCTGAGATATGTCTTTGTAGACAAGAGGAGAGCCAAAGACCATCTACACCAATGTTCATTCTAAGGAGTAAAGGGCAAGCAGTTCTCAGGAAGGTAACTAAAGTCATGAGTATTGGGCTAGAATTACATCCAATTGTCCTCAAATTTTGGTAGTCTAAGGGATGATAAGCTCAGAACTAAGCCCTTTCCCTGATTGTTCTTAAAGGGGAGGCTCATTATATTCAACTTAGATCCTTCTCAATAAACAAAGAACAAAAATTGAGTCAATCCATTTGTTTAAGAATGAGGTTGATTGACCAAAGCAACTGTTAAAAACATCTACTAAATTGTGGAGAAGTTGTGGTTTGTATAAGGAATACTTAAACTGGTATAACAGAGAAAGCTGGTTTTTGAGGCAGAAGCCTTGAATTCAGAACAATCTTGGTAGGTCACAGCCTCTCTGGACCTTTACCTCATTTTGGCCACCAAAATGCCCTCAACTATTTAAATCAATGGTCCCTGAAAAAGAGAAAAAGTCTTAAGTGATATGTCTTTGTCCTACTTTGTCTGCCTGATTTGTTCCACTCTGCTGCTGCCACCACCTCAATTCTCCTTCCTCAGACCGATTTAGTAAATTGAATTGAATGATGCAAGAGTAAGAGAGAGAAAGCTCATGCACAACTATCTACTGTTGAGAATGGACATCCTCAAGTGAAGAGAGACTGCTCTAACTAGGCAACAATAGCTGCCCCCTACCCTTTGTGGTTCCTTGCCAGATATTATTTGACAGGTGGGCGAAATTTTTGATCACCAAGTATTCTACTGAGGGCTTAGTAAAGTGATCTTATTCTCTGAATACTAGAAGTTTACAGATATCTGAGCTATGGGGACATTGTATAAATATGTCAATCTTCCTAGTTCTTCCACTGGTACAATGGAGTGTGGATTGGTTCAACCTTCTAGACCCAACTTTTTTTTTTTTTTTTTTTTTATGGGCTCAGAGGCCTCTTCTGTTGGATGCTAGCCAAAAAATTCCCTCAAGTATTTAGTTTTTTTTTTTTTTTTTTGGCAAAGCAAACACACATCCAGTAAATTGAAGTAAATAATTACTAGGGGAATTAAAAGGGTGAAAAACAAGGATAGACATAATCAGAAGGCAGATAATTACTCCATTAATGTGGAAAGCTATTTTTGAATACATTATTGCACTGTAGAAATAAATACAAGTTGAAGGATTTTGAATAGCTGAGAGCCCATCAGTCATGCTATGAGTCATGGGGAGAAGGCTAAAGTATGATCTTAGGAGTCACAAGTGCAAGCTAAAACATCACCAAAAGGTTCTCTTTTGTCTTTAAGAGCATTTATTCAGGAAAGGCATAAGATTTAGTCTTAACTTAAAGGAAATTAATAAGAAATTTTAGTTATGTTCATTGTATATAAAAAAGAAAACAGCAGATGTGGACTAGGTTCTTTTTTTTTTTTTTTAATAGTAAAATCTTTCTTTTTTTTTTTTTTTTTTTATTTAATAGCCTTTTATTTACAGGATTTATAATGGTAACTTTAAGCATTAACAATTGAAACCTCTTGTTCCAATTTTTTTACCTCCCCCACCCCTCCCCTAGATAGGATAAGTAGATGTTAAATATATTAAAATATAACTTAATAACAATAAGTATACATGCCAAAAATTTTTTGCTATACAAAAAAGAATCAACTCTTTTTGTACAATTAGCTTGTGAAGGAAATCAAAAATGCATGTGCATAAATATAGGGATTAAATTTAATTAATGGTTTTAGTCATCTCCCAGGTTATTTTTTCTGGGCATATAGCTCAGTTCATTACTGCTCCATTAGAAATGATTTGGTTGATCTGTTGCTGGGATGGCTGATCCATCAGGGCATCCCCTAGTATTGTTGAAGTATATAATGATCTCCTGGTCCTGCTCATTTCCTCAGCATCAGTTCGTGTAAGTTCTCCAGGCCTTTCTGAAATCATCCTGTTGGTCATTCTTACAAACAGTAATATTCCATAATTTTCATATACCACAATTTTTCAGCCATTCTCCTGTGGACATCCATTTCAGTTTCGTTTCCCCACAAAAGGGATCCACAAACATTCGTCACAGGTCCCTTTCCCTTCTTTATAATCTCTTTGGGATATAATCCCAGTAGTAACACTCTGGTCAAAAGGGTATGCACAGTTTGATAACTTTTTGAGCATAGTTCCAAACTACTCTCCAAAATGGTTGGACCCGTTCACAACTCCACCAACAATGCATCAATGGTGGACTAGGTTCTAATCCTGGTTTTCCTATTAATTACTTATGTCAGTTTGGTCAAGTCATTTTACTTTCTGAACCTCATTTTCCTTTCCTTTCCTGTTCTTTTCTTTTTCTTTTTCTTTTTCTTTCTTTCTTTTTTTTTTTTTTGTTGAGGCAATTGGGGTTAAGTGACTTGCCCAGGGTCACATAGCTAGGATGCATTAAGTGTTTGAGGTAAGATTTGAACTCAGGTCCTCCTGACCAAGGCTGGTACTCTATCCACTCCTTTTCTTTTTCTATATACAGAAAGCATTGTACTAGACTAGCTCTAAAAAAGCCTTAAAGCTTTAATGTTCGATGATCTAATCTAACTTTTACCATTTGCAGACAGGGAAACAGTCATCACCAAAAACTGATCTTGATTTAACAAGAACAAGTCATGCTAGAGGAATTAAAAAAACAAAACAAAACAAAACCCGAAACTTCTTTCTTCTTCCTCCCTCCCTCCCTCTTTTTTTCTATTTTCTTTCCTTTTTTTCCCTGCCTTCCTTCTTTCCTCTCTTCCTTCTTTCCTCTTTTTCTTTTTAAATTTCTTCCTTCCTTGTTTCCTTCTTTCCCTTTTTCTGTCCTTTCTTCCATTGAAGATGATTTCAGAGGGAAGGCACTGAAGATTAAAGATGACTTCTTAAAGAAGGTGAGAATTTAGCTGAGACTTGAAGGAAGCTAAGGAATCTAGGTGGAAGAGAAGTTGGGGGTAGTTCCAGGTTTGGCAGAACAGAATGTAAAACTGCTTGGAGTTGGGAGATGAAATATGTTAGTGGAATATTAATAGAGCTAGTATGATTGAGTCACAGAGTACAAGGGAGAAAAGACTTATGGTATGAGAAGACTGGAAAGGTAGGAAAGGGTCAAGCTTTTGGAGGGCTTTAAAAAATCAAATAGATTATTTTATATTTGATTCTTGAGTAAATAGGAGATTAATTACTGCAACTGATGAGTAGTAGAGTAGTTATGATCAGACCTGGGCTTTAGGAAGATCAATTTGATAGTTTATTGGAGTATGGCCTGGAATAGGGAGAGATTTGAGGCAGGGAAACCAACTGACAGACTTTTATAATAGTCTAGATGTGAGGGGATGAGGGTTGGGGAAGAGTTAAAAGAAAGGGGCATATGTGAGCGATGTCACAATTAGAATCTATAAGACTTGGCAACTAATTGGACACTGGATATTAGGAAGGGCTGAGTGAGAGAGTGAATGATGAGCTAAATCAATTAAAATAAAATTTAATAGAAATAAATGTAAAGTACCAAACTTAGGGTCAAAAAAATCAACTAAATTAGTAGAGGATAGAGGAGATAAAATGAGATCACTCAGAAGAATCTGAGTTGTTCATGAGAGAATCTGCTTAGAGAGTTTTGGTGGGTTACATTCTTGGTGTGAATAATTGATGAAACAGGACAGCCACAAATCCTAAACTTGTCAAGTTTCATAAAAGTGATATCTAGAATAATGGAAGTGACTGTCAATTCACCTAATTTCAATAACCATTTATTAAATGATTATTATGTATAAGGTAGGTTACAAGGCACTAAGAATACAAAGGCAAAACTGAAATATCAAATCAAATCCAAAAGATATGGCTGGATATTTGGGTGATCATAAGGTGTTTTAATTTACTGTCTGGAGGATTCAAGATGAGGTGGTAGCAGGTTCACAGTTGCCTGTAGTTATGAATGAAACCTTGAGTGACAAGAGAATGTTAGGACCTTCTTCTGATAATGTTTTTTTTTTTTTGTGGAAATGGTATGTTAGGGAGCCAATTCCTATCTGCTTATGATGAAAAATAATGGAGGAAGAGGAGTTAGTATTTGGTAAGAGTTAGATGGAACCATAAAATGATGGGGGTTCATGATACTATGGAAATATGAAGACATAAAGAACCAGGTGTGTTGTTTTGGACTCTGGAGTTTTCTCCTTTGTCCTTCTTCTCTTTTATCTCTCAACTTTCTGCTTTCATGTATATATATATATATATATATATATATATATATATATATATATATATATACAGAGTATAATTAGGAATCATATGCTTCTTAGATTTGCTGAATTCAGTAAGCATCTTAACTGTGTTCTTTTAATTTTAGTCTCTGCTTTTGTTAGTTTCGTTTCTCTGTTCTCTGTCTTAACTGTTATTTTTCAATGATGAATCTTGGACTTTTCCCTTTGAATATTTCGCATCTCAAATCCTATTTGTATAGTTTAGATGTTTTTAATCTTGTTGAGTCACTAAAAATAAAAATAGAATGAATAGCTTTAAAAAAATTGGCTAGAGCCTTATTGAGAAGCATGACCCACCTATGATTTAAGGTGCTGCTGATGCACAGATTTCTGCCTGTTAAAGTGGGGCTAAGTTATGGGCCAAGCCCAAGGTCAGATTTGAATCCATTTATTCCTTATATCTAAAATTGTTAGAGTGACTTCCATTTGGAGACATTAGCTTCATGAATGAAAGAGACATTCAATATAGAGTATAGTAACCATTTTAGGCTTGGAGATTAAGAATTGATAATTTTCTTTCTCTTATTATTCCCTTAGTAACTTTTTTTTTAATTTAATTAGGCCTTGCTTCCAAAATCTAAGATAATGGTATCTTCTTTCAGGGTTTTTATCAGTGTAATTTTTAACACCTGCATTCAGGAGGCCATCCACCTTGACATAATTGCCATCTCCTCTGATTATTACATATTGGTTAATTATGAGAAACTCTCCAGTATATAGGCCTCCCATTCAGATAACTGCCATCTGTGTTTAAAGACACTGAGTATATTGAATTTATTCAAATTCAGCTTCTGTAAGATAATTCAGAAGTTTAGAAAAACTGTCTACAAGCTCAGCCACATATACTTTAGCTTCCCAAATCTTCAAGGCTAGATTGAAGGGGAGGATTTGTTAATATGACATAAAAGTAAGATTTTTCTCTATCCACAAGAATAACTCAATATTAAATTGTACTCTGCTGAAGAGGCACCAGTGCTGTTGATACAGGACATTCAAAGAACTCTGTTGCCTGAATATAGGAGTAGAAGAGACATAAAGATTCATCACAGGAGAAATATAGGAGGATGTCACATTTCAGCCCCTCCTCCTCCTTTTATTATCCCTTAACCTGGATACTGTTATCTTCTTCAATAAACCCTAGTGGAATGAATATGTAAGTTTTGTGTTGGGTTCTGCTTCATGATATGATAATATTTAAAATGTGGTGGTAATTCTTACTACATTGCCATTCATTTAGAGAGCAATTACTGCTAAATGCTGGGAAAAGAGGAGGAGAGATTGAGCTCCTGTATTTAATATTTAAAATGTTTATCCTGAATCCAGGGCTATATGTTATTTCCTAGATTGGCTAGGGCTTTTTCATCCCAGTCAGAAACTGAAAGGGAAGATGGTTCCATAAGAAAAAATAAACTAGGCTTTCTTTGGAAGAAACTGGGAAGATCTTTATGAAGATCATCTATGCAGAGCAAAATGAGCAGAACTAGAAGACAATTTTATAATGATAACAACATTGGGGGAAAAAATTTGAAAGACTTTAGAACTCTCATTAATTAAATGATAAATCAGAAGATGGAAGATGACACATAGTCACTTACCTAAAGTCAGCATGGTGATGAATTTAAAATGCAGAGAGAAATATACACTTTTTGAGCATGGTCAATGTGGGAGTTTAGCTTCTTTCTAAATGTATGCGATGAGGGTTTTATTTTGTTTTGCTTTTGTTATTGTTCAGTTGGAGGGGAGGGTAAGGACAGATTACAAATATGTATAATAATCAAATAAATTTTTAAAAAGTTCTACCTCTAAATAGGTTCTAAGAATCTAAGAGTTAAGAGAAGTTAAAGAACTTAAAGAGTTAAAGAACTCTTGACCTCATCTTACTTTTTTTAGAAAAAATAGTAAGAAGAGTAAAACCCCCTTTTTTTCCTATATTGTTAAATCTTAATATTAATTATTTTGTGCACTTTCTCTTATGATTCTTCTCTTTCAGTTTTAATCAGCTATTGCTTGGATGGGTAGAAGAGTAATTTTCATCAACAGCCTCTTCAGGCAAAAAAGTAAAACCATTTCCACTATAGTTCTTCAAGAAAAGATGGAGAATTATTATAGCATCTTTAGGGCCATTTATATTTTAGTGAAATGTTTGGCCTTCAGCTAGAACAGATGCTCCTACTTGGGCCAGATGGACATTGTTGAAGAAAAGAGAGCTGCCAGCAACTTCAGAATGGATGTCTGCCCAACGAGATATAGAGAATCAGTTTCATAAAGATCCAAAAACCTCTGTTACTTTCTTGATGATAACTGAGAATGAGTACTTTTACTTTCATTTATTTATTGCACATTTATTTTATTTTATTTTATTTTTTTTATTTAATAGCCTTTTATTTACAGGATATATACATGGGTAACTTTACAGCATTAACAATTGCCAAACCTCTTGTTCCAATTTTTCACCTCTTACCCCCCCCCCACCCCCTCCCCTAAATGGCAGGATGACCAGTAGATGTTAAATATATTAAAATATAACTTAGATACATAATAAGTATACATGACCAAAACATTATTTTGCTGTACAAAAAGAATCAGACTCTGAATTATTGTACAATTAGCTTGTGAAGGAAATCAAAGATGCAGGTGTGCATAAATATAGGGATTGGGAATTCAATGTAATGGTTTTTAGTCATCTCCCAGAGTTCTTTTTCTGGGTATAGCTAGTTCAGTTCATTACTGCTCCATTAGAAATGATTTGGTTGATCTCGTTGCTGAGGATGGCCTGATCCATCAGAACTGGTCATCATCTAGTATTGTTGTTGAAGTATATAATGATCCCCTGGTCCTGCTCATTTCACTTATTGCACATTTATTGAAGGCCTTTTCTGGGCAAGGCACTATGGTAGGTGCTATGAGGATAAATAAAAGTCTTCAAGAAGTTTACCATAAACTAGGTTTTTTTTTGGAAGAAACTGGGAATTTTGCCCTACTAAGGGCAAATAAGAGTAATACACAAATAATAATATGAAACTACATTGTGAGAGAAATAATTACCAAATTACAAATTATTAGGGAGATTTGGGAAGTTTTCCTTTCCTATATGCTCATTCTTTACTATGTTAAGCTAGCATCTGAAACACATTGTTGATAATGAGATTGGATTAACCTTCTCCTCAGTCGTTCAGAGGTAATCCAAGTGGAGAAGTCCATTTTATTCTTCTCAGGCTTGGGTGGAGGTAGGTGGGTAAATTGTAGGAGGGTAGATCCTTTGTCTAGATTGTCCAAGATTGGGAATGGTCTGGGAGGAAGAGTGATCAAAATCATATCCCCCTGTTCCTTATTAGAATAGATCCACCTCTTATTATGAAATTCATCTTATTGTTAGCCAATCAGAGTTGAGAGCCACCTTCAGGAATACCCACTCTTCCAAGGACATATAAGCATTAAGTGAGTTCCAAGATGGGGCTTTGGCACTGGAGACTGCCATTAAACCCTTTTATTTATTCTTCACTAGCAATAATTAATAATATGATTAATTGCCTAGGAATTATATATCTCAAACTTTTCATAAATTATAATTGCATTTGTATTTTCCGAAGTCATTAGATCTGTCAAACAGAGGCCCCTTTTGTATATCATATGATCATAGTTAAATAGAACCTTAAAACCATCTCCAACCCTTGCAATTTACAGAGGAGAAAACTGAGACTCAGAGAAGTAAGGGGCTTAACCACAAACCAAACATCAGCCAACAAATCTTTTATTTGGCAAATATATCTCATTGAAAAGTGGAGGTGACTTGGTTTGTTAAAGATTTTGCCAGTGAAACATATGATCCGGAAGCCTCTGCCAAGTTAGAAGGACTTTGGGTATGGGCCCAGTGTTGTATTATATTGTGTTTTCTGATCCCCAGTCTGGCTATATTCAGAGGTGCTCACTGCCTGGTTGTAGAATCATGGCCTTTTTGCCACTGTAGCTGCAAAGATGAGTTGTGATCTTCAAGTTTATCCTCACTCTAGTCCCTCCTTTACTAATCTATTCAAGTGATTTCCATAAAGTACAGGTTGGACCCTAACCCTATTCAGTAAACCCCAGTGGCATCCTCTTGCTGCTAAGATTAAAGATAAAATCTTCTGTTTGACTTTAGTATTCACAACTTGACCCCTTCCTACCTTTGTAATCTTCTTACACATCTCCTCTGTGATCCAGAGATACTTGCTTCTTTGTTGTTCCTTGGAATAGGATAATCCTCCATCTCCCAATTTTGGGCTTTTTTACTAGCTGCCCTTAATGTCTAGAATGCTATGTCACCATTGACTTTCCAGGCTTTCTTCAAAACTGGGCTTGAATTTCACCTTTTTCCGCCTTCTCTCCTCTTTTCTCAGATTATCTCCCATCTCCTATGTGTGTGTGAGTGTACACACACACACACACACACACATACATGCAAATAATAATTGCATGTTGTCTCTCCCATTAGAATGTGAGTTTCATGAGGGCAGGGACCATGCTTTTGCTGTTCTGTGTATCCTCAATGCTCATGGTGTCTGTAATGTAGTGTTTAATATAAGTTTGTTCATTTATTGACTTTGAGGAAACCGAAGATTTTATAGTTGAAGGAAGTTTTGTATTGATATTGGTCTTCAGATTTCAGAGTTCATAGATAAAATGACAAGTTTTCAGAGTAAACTTCTCACTCAAGATGGCATGGAGAACAAAAGAGTTGGGGTTATGACCAAGGGTAACTGACCCAGCAAAATTAAGCATAATCCTGAAAGGGAAAAAAAGTCTATTTAATGAGCTGAAACACTTTCAAGTTTTTGTGACAAAACCCCCAGAAATTAAGGGAAAATTTGACATATAACATTCAGGAGAAATATAAGGTAAATATTAGAGACCAATTATAAGGGGGTCAATAAGGCAAATTGTTCACTTTGTATTTGTGAAAATATTTGAACTGCTTACAACTGTCATTTGGGTAGTTTGAAAGAAAGGCTTAGCTTGAACTGAGGATTATGAGGTCATATTAAAAAATAAAACTGTAGGGAGAAATAAAAAGGAGTAAATTATCTCATACAAATGAAAACTATGATATAGAAGAAGCTAGTAGGGGGAAGGCAGGCATTGATGGAACTGTATTAATTGGGAATGGGTTAAAGAAGGAATAGAATATATATGTATAAATGTGTGTGTGTGTGTGTGTGTGTGTATATATATATATATATATGTAAAGTAAGATATACAAGTCATAAATTCAGGAAAAATAAGAGGGCAAAGGGATAGGGTGGGGGGAAAGGATAAGAGAGGTATTTGTAGAGGAGTGGATATGTTAAGAAATAGGAGGGCAAGGTAATGGGTAGAAGTAGAGAAGGTAAATAGGGCAAGAAGAATAATGAGGAAAAACAGGAAGGAGGAAAATACAAGTAACTGTAGCTTAGAAAGCGAATGAGGAAAATATACTCATAAAATAGAAATTAATATCAGATTAAAAATTTGAATTCAACAATATGTTCCTTTCAGGAAACATAAAAATGAGAGATACACACCAAGATAAAATAAAGGGCAGGAGTAGAATTTTTTATGTTAAAAAAAGCAGGAATAGTAATCATGAGTTCAGACAAAGTTAAAGTTAAAACAATTTAAGCAAAAGTAAAAAAAAAAAAAACTGATATTATATATATTATATGATATGATATATGATATACGAATATGTGAATATATGAATTATATACATATATATATATAATATGATATAATTTTTTTCATATAAATAAAATCTATGTAAGCAAAAAGTTGGGAGAAAACTTTCCTAGATAATCTTTCAGATAGAATGGTTGGGTTGGAATATTGCTGTGGTATAGGAAATGGTTCACCTGGCTGATTTAGAAAAAACATTGAAAGATTTGTACCTATGAAAGAAGATGTTGTCCACTTTCAAAGAAACAGATGATAGAAGAAAATAAGTCTAGAACAGTCTTACAAATATGTATATGAGTGTATATATATTTAAATTTATACATATCTAAGTATGAGTGTGTGTGTGTGTGTGTGTGTGTGTGTGTGTATTCTATGCGGGGAAGAGCAAAAAAGAGTAAAGTGAAAAGTGCACAGCAAAAAAACAGTAAAATCAACAGGAAAGCAAAAAAAAAGATGGGCAGCTTTGAAATTTATTATTTTTATTTCCTTATTTTATATTTAAGGTTTTAAAAAAAGAAAAAATTGGTGTGGAGATTCTTAAAATCTACAAAAAGCCAACTTGAATTCCAAAATGTTATTTTAGCTGCTAATCTGTACAGTATCAGGCTCAATCAGAAAAGAAAATTAACACAGTCCTTATACTATGGGAGATTATGTGCTATGACATATCCTAATGATAGGGTCATGAATATTAAATTTTAAAAAATGTACAAGAAAATATTATTATGTGCAAATAAATTATTTTATTCTTTAGGGCTCCAAGGACTAAAGAGTAAGTATATCAACAAAACATTATCTTAGAATTTATGGGGCTTATGAATACACTTTAAAATATTCTTTCACAATTATATTAAAAGAGCTTGCCTGTTAACAGGGAGGTGGGGGACGACGGGTATGACATATTATGTATCCTGTTGGACTGTCACTGTGACTTGGTTTTGCTTAACTATTTTCTTTTGAGTAAAGGAATGGGTTAATTGTATATAAGTGTGGTGGTGATGGTGAGGAACTATATCTGGAAATGACTGTGAGAAAAAGCAGAAGGCGTCAATAAAGCTAATTTAAAAATACATATTGGGAAAATGTTATTAGGACAATATTTAAATATAGGCCTATAAATAGTATATATTTTTAAATAGCCAGCAAAATGATAAAGACCATCAACAACCTTCAGAGCTGTTGAATCTCTCTGTCACCTTCAGCTGCTCAGTTAATCACTCAAAGACTTAAGCAGCTTAAAGGTACAAGGTTCTGCATCTGAAGATGTCAGGGTTAAATTAAGACTTAACCTGAGTCCAGTATCAGAGTCCCTTGAATCTTAGAAGCCATCTAATCCAACTCCTGCCTGTCTGTGGATCCTCCTTTACTACATTCAAAGACTGACCACCTGATGTTCACCTGAAGCTACCTCAGGAGAGGGTTTCCACTACTTTCTAAAGGATATCATTCTGCTCTTGCTAATTGTTAGGTACATTCTCCTTCCATCCAGGAAAACCTGCCTCTCTTTACCTTCCATTCACATTTCTTAGCTCTGTCTCCTGGGGCTAATGAGAATAAATCTAAGTGGTTCTCTACAGGACAGCCCTTCAACTATTCTACCTCAGTTAGTGTTCCCTTAATTCTTTTCTAGTCTAAACATTCTCAATTCCTTCAACTGGTTTTAATATGTTAAGTCTCAAATCCCTTCATAATCTTCATTGCCCTCTTCTAGGGCCACACGTGAGCTTGTCAATATCCTTCCTCAAAACATGGCATCCAAAACGCAACAGACCAAAAAGATTGACACCTTTTTCCTTTAGCAATTCATTATTTTGGAAGGTTCTTTCAATTTAGTGCATTCAGAGGGTAATTGAAAAGAGTAAGAGAGGGGAAAAGGGTGAGGGGCATGAGAAAAATGACCTGTTTTCATCTGGGGAAAAAAAGGGAGGTTAAGGAAAGAAGAGAGTGGAGAGCTAAATTGGTAATGACGGGAGTTTGAAACAAAAGGTGAATTTGTTATTGTTAAGACACTTTTCAGTCATGTCTAACTCTTCATAACCTCATTTAATGTTTTCTTGACAGATACTGGAGTATTTTACCATGAGACAAACAGGATTAAGGGAATTGTCCAGTCACACAGCTAGTAAATGTCTGAGGTTGAATTTGAACTCAAGAATTCTAGAGCCATCACTCTATCCACTGCATCAGATATTTGCCCTGGCTGGCACATAGTATATGCTTAGTAAATGTGAACTGAAAGATAAGGTGATAGTTGCTCAAGTCACAAAGCTAGGAAGTGGTAGCACTCAAGTCTCATTTTTATATTTATTTTTCTTATTGATAGCTTTTTTTTTTCATATCATCTTCCTTCTAGTGATCCTACTCCCCACCCCTGCCACAGCAAGTGAGTCGTCCCCTGTGACAAAGATTTTAAAAGAAAGGGTAGAAAAAAACAATTCAGTAAAATGAGCCATTACATTAACCATGTCTGACAGTATTATATAATATTTTACTTCCATAGTCCTCCACCTCTGCAAAAAGGAGAGATTCTTAGCTTGTCTTGAAGGCCAAAATTGGTCATGTATTTAATTTCATTTAAATTTTTTTTCTATCTATATTGCTGTAATCATTGTGTATATTCTTTTTTTGGTTTTGTCTATTTCACTAGCCAACAGGCTCTATTATGCTTCCTTTGCTCCTCTGAATTAATCATCTTTGTACTTTTTTACAATGCAGTATATTCCATTACATTGATGTACTACAAATTGTTTAACTCTTCTCCACTTGATGGATATCTACTTTGTTTCTAGGTCTTTGTTCCTGCGAAATGTGTTGCTATGATTATTTTGGTGTATATGGGACATTTCTTTTGTCTTTGACCTCCTTGGAGTATATTCTTAGCAGTGTGATCTCTGAGGAACCAGGTATTCTGACTCTGAATTCAATATACTTTCCATTACACCCTGTTGCCTTTTCTGTCACATCCTCTAATATGCAGTTATACGAATGTTATTTTGGTGGGGGAATCATTACCTGCCTTCTGATGACTAGAGGAAAATAGGAAAAGAGATTTCCATATAAGGGAGCTAAAAGCCTGAAAAGACATTAAACTATTGCTTATCACAGTTACTTAATGAGTACTGGAATGTGACTGGAGGGGGGGTAGGAAGTATAAAAACCTGGTTCCTTGGGCTTGGTTTTAGCTCTGTGTCCCATCTCCCACTCTTCATCTACTTATCTGAATTAGAGAATGGCAGGAGTTTTTAGAGAGACACCTAGGTGACTAGAGTTACCTGGTATGGAATTAGGAAAACTCATTTTCCTGAGTTCAAATGTGGCCTCATACTTATTAGTTATGTGACCTTGGGCAAGTCATTTAATCCAGTTTGCCGCAGTTCCCTCATCTGTAAAATGAGCTAGAGAAGGAAATAGCAAACCACTCCAGTATTTTTGTCAAGAAAACCTCAAATGGGATCATAAAGAATTGGACATGATTAAAATGACTAAGCAAAAATAAAGGGGTGAGGTAGGGTTTGGCATTGAGAAATCAGGAAGCCCTGAATCTCAGAGCCTTTGGCAGCATGTTAGAGATTAGCCTCTAGAGTGAATGCTAGTTAGTTGTAATCTAGCCATCAGAAACACAAATGGAAGCAGAATGAATGTCAACCATAATTTGTAAAGAGACAGAGAAATCCAAGCTCATTGATCATAAGTTTGGTTGATCATAAGTAGATTAAGCCCACAGGCACTCACAACTACCTGGAAATATCTTAGGGGTAAAGAATCTTCTGCTGGATATGAAAGGTTTTCTACCTAGGCATTACTTTAAAGAGAATAAGACAATCAACTCTGTGGAGAAAAAAAAAGTGGAGAAGGCTTATTTTTCTTTAGAGAAAATTTTTAAGTAAGGGCTTCTACTTTTCCAAAAAGTTATGGAAAGTTGAAAAGATTTAAACTAAAAAGATACTGGCTTTCTTTTCTCATGAGGAAAAGATAGCACTATAACAGAAGGTAGAAGGCAGAATTCAAGAGAAGCTTCACAAACATGAACCCATTGGAGCCATACTTGGCTCCAGAGATAATGTTTTTGATGAAGCAGAATCCAATAAAGATAAAATGTTTAATAGAACTATTAAATATGCAATACATACATATATATATATATATATTTATATACACATACACACACACACACACACACACACACACATACATATTCAAAAGAGTAGGCCAGGTAGAAATAGTAGGCCAGTAATATCACGGAGAGACATCAGAGATTTTGAAGTAGGGTAGGTATAAGTTTCCTACTTCTATGTGTTTGTCCTGGACATGTTGTTCCCTACATTTGTGTCTCCCCATGAATGTTTCCTATGTGTATTTACATTTTCCAGTGATACTGTATTATGAGTGTGCCCCAGACTTATAGAAGAAATATCTTATCAGTACTTTTCTTACTATGATATTTCATTTTTGTTTTGAATTTGTTGTGCCTCTGAGCTTCTTTATTTAATTTATTGGTGGGTCTTCCTGAGTTACAGTTTTGAGATGATAATGACCAATACAGCATCTTGAATCTATGGTAGCCTTGTGTGACTATTGCTACATGTAGTCTTTTTTTTTTTTTTTGGCAATATATTCCTTTGATGACATCCTTTCCAGATTCTTCTTTGTAATTCCTTCTTGGTAATGAATTGCAGCTTGCTTACACCCACATGTATGTCTCCACTGACCTTTGGATGATATTTAACTTAATTGTTTTGGAGACTTTTGTGTTCAGTTAACTTGCAGCCATCCAAAGCCACTAGAAGAATATTGGTATTAAAAAGGCAGACCTTTCTTTCAAGAAGTTGCTTAGAGTTGCAACAAGAATTTTGCAGTTTCCTAAAGGCCATTTAGCTTGTTCTGTTTTGGTTTATAGCCATATAGCTCCTTTTGTTTAATTTTATACTGAACTCATTGTCTGTTTATAGTGTCTGTCTAATGTATATATTCTAATAGATGATCTGGATAGACTGTTCATCTAACTGCATATCACATAGAAATTCCATTTTATTTTTGTAATAAGGATATAAACTTGAAGTTAATCTATTATTCATACCCAGAGCTATCAGATTGAGTAGTATTTTAGGTTTGAAAGCCCCTTGAATTTTGGCATTAAACTCAATTGAAGAGACCAAAAAACTCTCAAATCTGGAGCTTCCTTTAAACTGAGAACTCTGTTTAGTACATACAGCAATTTTAAAACAACACTCCATGGCATTGTGAACCACTCATGATCTATTTTTGGTATTTAAAAATACTCCTCTAGATTGTGCAGATGGCGTGCTATTATTAAGGAACACTACACATACTTGGAAGGTCCTGGCACTATTGTTCAACTCCTCAAATGCATGTTTGAATTCAATGAAAGAACTTTAAGATTGTTGGGAAGCAAATCCTGGTATAGCATTTATAAGTCATGGTGTAACAGGCAACTCAAAACTGGGAAGTGGGAGGAGAGGATGGTGGCAGTGGAACAGAAAAGAAAATATCCAAATAGGCAAGCAAAATTACTGTTGAAGAAAATGTCAAAATAACTAATTTAAGCTGGGAATGAAGAAAAATCATTTTTTCAGCAATTACAGAATGAGTCTTCTTCCTGTGAGAAAATCTTATGCTATCAATATAAAAAAATATAGGTAAAGTATCAATGTGGTAGGTAGTGACTGAAAAAGACCAATTTGAGTCCTGAATGGCATGAAGTAAAATAAGTTTGGAGATGTCTGGAAATATTTTTCTACTTTTCCTCCTGGAACTCAAATCAACAGTAGATCAAATCAACTCTTTCATGGTTCCTGTATGGGATCTATTCCTCTGAGGTTTCCATACTGGAGAGCAGAAACTATCTTCCTTTTTAAATGTGTATCCTCGGGACCTAGCACAATGGAAACCCTTAACCATTTTTTTCCTCCATTCTTTTTTATTCATTCATTGTAACTCTCTGAACTAAAGTGTCCTTCCCTGGCCATTACTCCTAGTTAGAATGTAAACTCTTTGAGGGAACAGGGGCTGTCTGCTTTTTCATCTGGATCTCTAACTTGGCACAATGTTTGGGGTTCTTTAGTAATTTCAGTTTTGACTGACTCTGTAACCCCATTTGGGGTTGTTTGGCAAAGATACTTGACTGGTTTGCCATTTCCTTCTCCAACTCATTTTACAGATGGGAAAATTAAAGCAAACAGGGTTAATTGATTAGTCTAGCATGTATACTAATATTGTATTTAATTTATACTTTAACATATTTAACATGTATTCGTCAACCTGCCATCTCGGGGAGGGGGTGGGGGGAAGGAGGGGAAAAATTGGAACAAAAGGTTTGGCAATTGTCAATGCTGTAAAATTACCCATGCATATAACTTGTAAATAAAAAGATATAATAATCATAATAATAATAATAAAAAGAAATGATACCAAAGTGAAAAAAAAATTGATTAGTCCAGGATCACACAGCTTATAAGTGTTTGAGGGAAAATTTGAATTCAGATCATCCTGCCTCTAGGTCCAGCACTTTATCCATTGCAACACATAGCTGCTCCATGGCACATAGTAAGCCCTTAATATATGCTTTTTCTTTCATTTATTTATAAACAGCTTCTTGGAAAAAATAAATAATTGTTAGGCATGGAGAGTCCCAAAGAACATAACTTATTTCCAGGCTATACAGAGTCTTCGTGAGATTCATCTACACATAAATCAAGGTGTATCCATGATGAGGGTGTTAGAAGAATTTCTGAAGTGATGTTTTATGATATAGTACCTTTTTACAATTTCTCATTTGATTAAAAAATGTGGAGAATAGAAGATTTTACTCTACTTGTTATTTGGTGTTTATGAAAAATAGTTTTCATTCAGTATAGCAAAACATTGCTTTTAAGGTTCTCTTCTAATGAAGCATTTTCCCTATACACATAGCACTCTTTACTATAACTTATAGGTTAGGTCCCCAGGGGTTAATGATCATTTTTTCCTTCAGGATTTTATAGGTATTCCAAAGGGGATAGGATTTTTATTACTATCACTCAAGAGCAACCATCCATTGTACTTCGTATCAATTAGGTTATAGAAGGGGAATATTTGCTAAGATGTTGAGGCAAGGATAATTGACACAAAAATAATTTCCCCCAAATTCTGTAATACTCACTTCCATAAAGTCCATGGATAAAGTGGACTCATTTAATGAGCACATTCAGCAAAGAGGTAACTCACAATTCCTGGTTACTAAATACCTAATTCTTCCTTTGTAGAATCTTCATGATTTTCCCTGTTAAGTGTAATTCTCTGTTGTGCCCCAAGGGTCAGCATCCTTGTGAGTGCTGGAATTCTCTTTGTTTTTCTCAGCTCTAAGTGAGGACAGTTAGATTGATTCAATAGAGATATCTAGGCCCTCTAATAATTGAGATAGAGGTGAACACACTTCATAGATATACATCAAAATAATTTATTATTTTATATGTAACAAGGAAAACAAGCCTACTGAATAACTATCTGATTATAAATATCAGGTAAAATATAAAAAAAGGGAATGGATGCTTTACAAAGCTACTTGCCATTGTGATGAAAGAATTTCTTCACAGAGTCCATGCTGATGCTCCAGATTGGGAGTCATCAGAAGAATTTATGACAATAAGAAAAGCTAGACTAGTTATGTGGTAGGTCAAAAGATAATAGGTAGAATTTCATAGGGTTCAATTTTTTTACCGTTTCTTGTTAGAAGGATTTGTATGATAAATAAAGGTAAAGATACTGATGAGAATAATACAAGATGGGCAGACACGGATGAATTGTGAATCTTCCTTCATCTTTGAAGGGAACATGCAAGTTGATATATTCATCCACATAGCCACCTGAATATGAGTTTAAGACATTGAACTTAATGTGTTGAATTCGCCTCAATTTTTGTGGATTGTATCTTAAACTATATATTGCTGCAGAACAGAAAATTGATTTAATATCCAATCCATTAAATATTTATTAAGTAACATAGAGTCCTATTGGCAAGAAAAGCCACTGAGGCAGAACTCCAAGCTAGTAATAATTTATTAAAGGGTCCATACTTCCCTTATGAGATGCCCCTGGTCCCTAGGACCTTGTTTTTTCTCAAAAAAAATTTTTATGGGATTTGATACACAAAGATGCAAAGGAAGTATGAGAAAATATAGAATCTCAATGGTTGATAAACCTTACTCCTGAGAGCCCAAAATGACTTATTTGTAAGGAGTCAAGAGTTGGGCAAAGCACAGGATATTCCTGCTGACTAAGTGGTCAGAAGAGGATCACCTGCTTATGTCAGACAAGAGAGAGAAGTCTGGAAGTACAAAAATAAATTAGGGGATTTTCCAAAGAATCAAGGCATCCTACCCATGCTGAGCTTGGACTTGGAATTTGAGCAAAACAAAATGGAGATATCTTTGTCAGCATTCTTGTGGTTGAACAAGTGAGCTTCATAACTAACAAATCAGTAGTACATTAAAGTTAGAGATGCTCTATAAAGACCTATAAGAACCTATCTTATCTGAATGGAGACAAGATGGTACAGTAAAGGCAAGGATTCATCAAGTTCTTCCTGAAACTCCTTCAAATTCCTTTAAATAATGACTCTAAACAAAATTTAGAGCATCTGAGCACACAAAAAGACAGAATGGAACAATTTTCCAGCCAAAGACAACTTGGAAAATTAGTGGAAAAAGTCAATGGTACTAAATGGGAGTCCAGTGCACAGTTCCAGCACAGGCTATTCCATTGCAGCCGGGCTCCCAGCATGAGAATCAGCAGGAACTGGCCTTGGATTCTTTGAATCACTGGCATTATTGACTGTTTTTAGGCTCAGCTCAGAGGCACCAAAGATGACTTGGAAGGTTGGCATAAGAGGTTTGTCAGTAGGGTGAGAGGGCCTTGAGAAGCCAAAAAACCAGGAGTGGTCATGGATACCAATGGTAGTCGTAGCTTTTGGAGGCCTCAGCTCACAGGAAGACTTTACTAGAACTGAGGAAAATAGCTTTAACTAGAACTATACTAGAACTTAAAGCCACAGTGGAATGGAGATACTCCTTATAGTTTCAGGGCAAAAAAGAGTATTTGTGGTCAGATCCCTAGAAGGATCTCTGAAAACAACTGCATAACATCCCTGAAGCTTGGAACAGTGCACCCTCCACCCTGGAAATGGACCCTTATTTTAACATGAGTTACAAGCTGAGTAATAGACTAGTAAAATGAGCAGACAACAGAAAAAGATTCTGACTATAGAAAGTTGCTATGGTGACAAGGAAGCTCAAAAAACACACTCAGCAGGTAAGAAAATTAAAACTTCTACATCTAAAACCCCCAAGAAAAATAAGAATTGATCTCAGGCGATGGAAAAACTCAAAAGGAATTTTGAAAATCAATTAAGAGAGATAGAAGAGAAATTAGGAAGAGAATTGATAGTGGTGCAAAAAGAAATACAAAAAGCTAATGATAAGAATACCTTAGAAAACAAAATTGGCCAAATAAGAAAAGAGATACAAAAGTTCACTAAGGAAAATAATTCCTCCAAAATTAAAATTGTCTTGAATCACCTCATTGTTGAAATGAGCCACATCCATCAGAATTGATCATCACCTAATCTTGTTGTTGTGTACAATATTCTCTTGGTTCTACTCATTTCTCTCAGCATCAGTTCATGTTATTCCCTCCAGGCCTCTCTGAAATCAGCCTGCTCATTTTTTCTTATAGAACAATAATATTCCATTCTTTCTTATGCTATAATTTATTCAGCCATTTTCCAACTAATGGGCATCCATTCACTTTCCAATTCCTTGCCACTACAAAAAAGGGCTGCTACAAACATTTTTGCACATGGGTCCTCTTTTAAGATCTCTTTGAGATACAGACTCAGTAGAAAAACTGCTGGATCAAAGGGTATGCACAATTTGATAGCTCTTTTAGGCAATTGTTCCAAATTGGTCAAGGAATTAATAATGTAATGGGGAACTGTGGGGAGCTGGCACTAATCTACAGGTGATAATGCCACATTCCAAAAGACCTTGAATAGGAATCTCCTAATCACATCATGGAGGAATCTCCTAATCACATCCTACATGACCAAAGACCACCTTAACTTTGAATAGGCAGATATCTAGGCATCCCCTAATCACATCATAGAGCTTCCTACAACGGGAGACACCTGAACAGCTCATCCTTGGGTAGGATACCAACCCTTTGTCTAGGACCCCAACCCTGTACTGTGTTTGCACAACCCTGCCTCCTTTCCTACTGCTATATATATCTGTACTATTGCACCCATTAAAAGGAGGCTTGATCAGATTGTTTTGTCTTGCCTCCTCCTGCGCCTCCCCTCTCTCTTGCCCTTATCTCTTTTCTTCCAGGGTCCATACTCTGCCTCGCGGGCTGAGGCAGGGAACATAACAAACAAAGGGAAGCAGAGGGGAAAGAGAGGAAGGTCGCATGCTGGAGAAGTCAGTCAGAGAAGTCCCAAAGTAGTACATTCAGATGAGAAAAGAGAAGTCTGAACTGAGCTCTGTTCTTATTCATGGGTCCAGAATTCATGGCTCTAGCCTCCAATTAGAGAGGCTGAGGGAAATGATAAAGTGAAGCAACAAGGCTGATAAGAGCACACTGGATGATGAAATTATCCTAATAATGAGCTTCAGGGGAATAATAGGGGATAAATGGGGAGATAGGGGAGAAATAAGCAAAATGTAAGTTCCTTGAGTATTTCTTACCTATATTTATATCTACTCAATCTCTTAGTCAATAGCACTCAGTGCTTAGCACATAAGTGTTTAACAAATGATCTATCATCTATCTATAAATCTATCTATCTCTAGAGTGGTGATTACAAAATGAGAGGTAGGACTCAAGAACATAAAGAGAAAATTTTGGAGGAACTAGATTCATGTTTTGCTACATTGGGTTGGGACTCAGGAAAACTGGGTTCTAGTCCTTATTCTAGAGTAGCTAGTTTGCACAGTGGTTAGAGACTTGGGTCTGGAGTGAAAAAAAACTGTCTTCAATAGATATTTGTGTGTCCCTGGTCAACTCACTTAACCTGTTTGCCTCAGTTTCCTCATATGTAAAATGAGCTATAGAAGAAAATGGCAAACCACTCTAATATTTTTGTAAAGAAAACCCCAAAAGTAGTCATGAAGAATTGGACACAACTTTAAAAAAATGACTGAACAAGTCTTTATTCTGACCTGACTTTTCTGGATGAATTCAGGCAAGTTATTTTGAATTTTCTGACCTAAGTTACAATTACTTTGTCCCTTAGACTTAAGCTTATCCTTCTGCTTTAACTCCTGTATTCTTTTACATGAGAGAATAAACATGGCAAAGGGTTTGAAACTTGGGGACCTCTAAATTCTTGTGCTGTTAGGTAGGAAGGTTGTTTTGCTTTTTTTTGTTGTTTTTCCTGAGGCAATTGGGATTTAGTGACTTGCCCAGTGTCACACAGTTAGAAAGTGTTAAGGGTTTGAGACCAGATTTGAACTCAGGTCCTCCTGACTTCAAGACTGGTGCTCTATCCACTGAGCCACCTAGCTGCCCCGAGGTAGGTAGTTATTAAGCAAATAACCATTGTCTGTCTTCAGAGATCATAATAGGAAAAGTACAAAGAATGCTCATTCTAGGTTATAAGAAAGTCTTTTTTTCTTTATTAATTATTTTAATTTTTTCTGGATATACATGTGTATTAATTTTTTTAATACACATTTCTTTATGAATCATGCTGGGAGAGAAAAATCAGAACAAAAGGGGAAAATCACAGGGGAGTAAAAAAAAAAAACAAAAAAGAAGTGAATATACCATGTGTTGATTTATATTCAATTTCCATAATTATTTTTCTGGATGAAAATGGCATTTTCTATCCAAAGTTTATGAAAGCTATGATCATCACATAATCTTGATGTTACTGTGTACAATATATTCCTAGTTCTGCTTGATTAGCTTAGCATCACTTCACATAATTCTTTCCAGGCTTTTCTAAAATCAGCTTGTTCATCATTTTTTATAGAACGATAATATTCTATTACCTATAAGTTTTACCACAACTTATTCAGCCATTCCCCAATTGATGGGCATCTACCCATTTTCCAATTCTTTGTTACCACAAAAAAAGAGCTGCTATAAATACTTTTGCACATGTGGCTCTTTAAGGAAGGAGATCTTTGATTGAGGGGCACATGCCTTGGGCTGAGTGGTTTGATTCAAAGAAAAAAACTAAGCATATGGATAATAGCCAGCTAGGAAGACCCTGCTCTTTATTCTAGAGAGTCTGGTGGCTGGTATTGAGAATTTCCCCCAATAACCAAAATTGCAAGAGAATAGTGGCTCTATGGCATCCGTTATTCTGCTTTTCTAAAATCCTGAGAAAAACCTAAGGTACAAACTAAGAAAGTATGGTATGATCTTTCTTGAGGAAGAGAGGAAGAGTTGGGAGTTTTGCTAAGGTAGAAGCTGGAGATGGTAGATAGGGAGTATCCTGCAGAAGAGAGTACAAAGAATTCAGCAGAACTTACCTGCCTGGCATAGCCACACCATCTAGTATAGATATAATGTATCCAGCAAAACAATGTCTAACAGAATCTACATGTCCAATATGACTGAGACTAGCAGATGATTTTTGCAACAGATTAAGACCATTAGAGAATACAAGAGTAGAAGGAAACATTTATTCATATAAACCTTCCCATATTTCTTGAAATCCTCATATTTATAATTTAAAAAAAATTGTTGTTTATTTTATTATTGAAGACAGAAAACAAGCATTTCCATAACATAGTAGAATAAAAAAAGACAAATGCCCATGAAACTTCAAATCTATTATGGACAATTTGCTATTTCTTTTAAATATATATTTTAATTATATAATTATGCCTCGGCTCGCGAGGCAGAGTATGTGGACCCTGGAAGAAGAGAGACAAGAGCAAGAGACAGGGGACACGCAGAAGGTAGGCAAGACAAAATAATCTGATTAAGCCTCGTTTTAATGAGTGCAATAGTACAGGTATATATAGCAACAGGAAAGGAAGCAGGGTTGCGCAAACTTAGTATAGGGTGGGGGTCCTAGACAAAGGAGTGGATTCCTGCCCAAGGATGAGCTGATCAGGTGTCTTTGGTCACATAGGAAGCTCCAGGATCTGATTAGGAGATGCCTAGATATCTGCCTAGTCAAGGTAAAGGCAGTCTTAGGAATGTGGACTTATCATCTGTATGGTCTTATCACCTGTAGATTAGTGCCGGCTCCCCACAATATTATATATTAATATATAATAATCCTAAAACTTCCCCTCCCCCCTTTCTGTATAGCTATCATTAAAAACAAAAACAAAAAACAATTAGACCTATGATTTCATCAGGGAATTTGAAGGTGAAAGACTCCCTCCACCAATACAAATTAGCACCTTTTCTGCAAATCAAACCTTATTGAGTTGCCTAGGGCACTAAGTGGTTAAGTAACTATTAAGTAAGTGGTTAAGCACATACATGGTGTACATGTGTGTGTAGCAGAATTTTAATCCATTTCTTCTTAATGTCAAGGATAGTTTTCCAGCCACTAAGCCAAACTCTCTTTCTTTTTTCTTAATGTATATTTATATTCCAATCAATTAATATATTCAGCACTTAGATGGACTCACGAACTCATTAATCTGCATGTTTCCTGCCATGATGCAGATTGCAACCCATTCATATTAGTCTATTTTAGACAATTCTTGTCATGTCCTTTCATAAGTTCACTACAGGTAGTCTACACACACACAATGTATTGAATGCCATCCCCAATTTTTCATGACATTTTAAAGGTATCAATGAAGTACTCTTAATAAGGGACCAACTGCTTTGCTATTATTCTCCAAGACCCTTTGGGATTTATCATCTGTTCCAGTACTTTTATCACCTTTCCATGTCCCCTACCCCCAATAGAATGTGAGTTCTTTGAGAGCAAAGATTGCTCTCAATTTGTAACCCCAGTGCTTAGCACAACATTTAGAACAATGCTTTTCCATTCTATCCATTCATACTCATCCCTCACCTTCATAATATGACCAACCTATCTTCTCTTTCTCAGTGACATCATTAATTTCTGATCTTATTTAGTTCTTCATTGGTAACACTTTGCAGAGTGCTCAGTCACTCAGTCATTCCATAGTTACTTTATTTTATTTTTTTAGTCATTTACCAATTTGTGGGCACCCACCTTGTTTCCAAGGTGATAGCCTTTGGTGAAAAATATCTTAAACTTTTAAGGGGTAATAAAAAACTATTACCAAGGTCAAAATACCAGGAAAATTTCTATCTGTTCCTGTTTTGTTAGAAAGTAATGCTATTTGCTGGAGAGACTTACACGAACTGATGCTGAGTGAAATGAGCAGGACCAGGAGATCATTATATACTTCAACAACAATACTATATGATAACCAGTTCTGATGGACCTGGCCATCCTCAGCAAGGAGGATCATTTCCAATGAAGCAGTAATGAACTGAACCAGCTACGCCCAGAGAAAGAACTCTGGGTGATGACTAAAAACCATTACATTGAACTCCCAATCCCTATATTTATGCCCACCTGCATTTTTGATTTCCTTGGTCATGTATACTTACTATGTATCTAATTTATATTTTAATATATTTAACATCTACTGGTCATCCTGCCATCTGGGGGAGGGGGTGGGGTGTAAGAGGTGAAAAATTGGAACAAGAGGTTTGACAATTGTTAATGCTGTAAAGTTACCCATGCATATAACCTGTAAATAAAAGGCTATTAAATAAATTTTAAAAAAAAGAAAGTAATGCTATTTGCTTCTTGCCATAATTGATGCTAGAGTACCACAGCATCAAACCATTAGTAAAATAAGACTTTACTCTCAATACAACAATCCTTTATTGCTGGAATGTTGTTGTTATTCAATTGTTTCGGTTATATTCAACTCTTTGTGATTACATTTGGGGTTTTCTTAGCAAATATACTATTTTGTTATTTCCTTCTCCAACTCATTTTGCAGATAAGGATCTGAGGCAAACCTAGTTAAGTTACTTGTGCAGAGTCACACAAGGTAGTAAGTGTCTGAGGTTGGACTACAGAGCCCTCTTCCATCATCCCGCTCTACATCTTGCCATTGGACCTAGATGGCTCTGGAGAAGAAAGTAAGACTGGTGTACAGCCCTCTCTCCCTTAACTCCAATTTACTTGCCTATCATGGCATTACTCTTCATGGTCCTCTTCAAGAATAAAAGGTAAACAACAATTTTTGTGAGTAGTAGTAGGAATATGCTCTACTGAGGACCCAATTAAAACTAGCTAGTTGGGCAACAGAGCTCTTTCCTTTCCTTTTTTTTCCCTCCCTTCCCTTCTTGCCTCTACCCAAAGGAATTGAATTAGCCCAGGAGAAACACGAGATATACAAAGTTACAGAGCCCACCCCAAATGTTCATATGGATTTTTTGTGACCAACCTGTGACAGGGCATTCCGAGCCTATTGGTCTGATCAGCCACAGTTGGACACACTGTAACTCTACTCAGTATTTCTGGCCAAAACAAAACAATTGGTATTTACTTTCACTTAGAGGCAATCAGGAAGCAAATAATGACCAAGTAGCCATTGAGCCTGGGACCTATTTTTGGACAATCAGTGAGAGCTTGAATAATTTGGGTTGGAGTCATGGTCTTTGAAAAAGAAATCGAGCCAGTAAATCCCAGTCTTGCAGTTTCAGCAATCAAAATCCTGAGGGTCTTGCCCTTCAAGATTGATGTATTTTTTTTTTTTCTTTTTTCTTTTCTAACTAAGTATAAGAGGGCATTATCTGCCTCATTTCTTTCTTAACCTTAATCATTAAATGGACATTTGCCTTAGTCAAACTGAGACCTGGGAAAGACTTTAGACCAAGATTTCTCACTGTACCCTGGGCCATCTCCATTCATTCTGATCTCCATTTGATCACTGGACTCAGATTGGTGGAGAAAGTGATTTTGCACAGCCTCCCTCATTTAAGTCCAATTTACTTGCATGTTATGGCATCACTTCCCTGATGTTATGGTTCACTTTGAGAAAGGACAGACATTATCAATCTGACGGTGGAATATAGTGGGCACTTGATAAATGCTTATCAACTGATTGATGTTAATGACTCATTCATATCTATATAGTCTTATATGGTTATGAAGAATTTGACATAAATTTCATTTCCTGCCAAGACAACCTGAGGAGGGAGATATTACAAGGGAACTTGTCCCCATTTTATAGATAGCAGTGATAATAATGATGAAGGGCAGTATAGAACAGTAAGAAAAGACTTGGATTTGGAGCCAGAGAGCATTGGTTTGAATCTAGGTTCTCCACTTTGGGTATATAAGACTTTGGATACATCATTTAGCCTCTTTGTGCTTCAGTTTAAGCTATTAAAGCTTAAATTATTTTAAGCTATTAAGACTTAAACTAGCATTGAGACTTTTGGGACACCTGTATTTGTAGCTTCTGTTCCATGGAGTTATTAGGAGGGACCACTGAAATAATACACATAAAGCATATGGTAAGTTATAAAGCATTGTATATGTGTCTGCTTTTAATTCATAGGATCATCCAGTCCTAAATTACTTTATAGCTAAGGGACTGGAGTCCAAAAATTTGCCCATGATCCCAAGGCCTCTTTAAACTATTAAGGCTTAAACTGGCACTAAGATTTTAGGAAACCCTGGATTATTATTCCCAATTTGTGAATGTGGAAACTGAGTCCTACAGTGATTGAGAACTTTGCCCAAGGTCATACCAATAGAATGTGGAACAGCAGGAATGCAAACCAGGTTTTTTGAGTCTGAATCCAGTGTTACTTCCTCTTCACCACCCCGCCTCTCTAGGAAATAAGGTCAGACAGGTGATTTATTACTAATAGTTATCATTTTTTGCAGATTAGAAAAGTGAACACATCATTTTTTTTTCTTTAGAAAACTTATTTATCTTCACAACATTCCTGTCAGAGCAGCGGCAAAAACTTTATGAGAAATGAAACAATGGCAATTGTTAATGCTGTAAAGTTACCCATGCATATATCCTGTAAATAAAAGGCTATTAAAAAAAAAAAAAAAAAAAAAAAAAAAGAGAAATGAAACAAAAAGTTGAAATTGGCAGACACAAGAACCTGGCCTTTTGAGCAGCTTCCTGCCATCCAAAGTTGGAGCTATTCTGTATTTTTTCTTTTGTGCTTGAAAAAAAGAGCTTCATTTCACACCTGTGACCTAATTGCTGCCTGATTACATCACAACCCAGAAACAAGCCCTTTCCTCTCTGGTGTTAGCCAGGCTGGGCCATCGAACAGCTGCAGCATAGTATTAACATTCAAGAATGAATGTATGGGATGCAATTGAATCTACAAGATAAACCACCTTGTGAAGAGGGAACCACAGACACCAAATATCACTCACGCCAAAGAACACTTCATTCACAGACTATCTAGGTCACACACAAATGAGGAGGATGAGATTCCCTTCAGGCCCTAGACTCGGTTGCCATCTGCCCAGTCAGAGAGAAGGCTGTGGTGATTCTATCCCATGAAGCACTAGTCCTAATAAGTCTGACTACTAAAAATGGGGAAGGAGCCTGACCTTGTGTGCTGGCATTAGTACTCTAAGAGATACTCTTGTTTCCTGGCATTATCAATAAGGACGAAGTCTGGCTCGAGTGATAATCCACATGTGGAATGAACATGTGTCCACGTGAAAGTGAGTCATGTAAACAGCACATATGTCTTTAGAGAAGAAACATAAAGACATTTTCACAGAGAAACCTGACAGCACAGTCAAGACAGATGCTCACTTGTTTCTCAAAGAGTGAAAGTGAAAAGAGGGATTGTTTTATTTAATGGGGAAAAATATATATTTTTGATTTACAGCTCATGACATAAATCATACCAGGAAGACATAACACAGTGCCCAATAATCTTTTTAAGCAAGATTATCCATCTCTCTTTTAGAAATTGACAGGGGCCCTAGGGAGAGTAGTACTACTTGGGAACTTTTTTTTATTTTTTTATTTTTGTGGATGTCTTTTGAAAGACATCCCAGAGTACGTTTGTGTGGGTGAGTGTATACCTAAATGTGTGTGGGATGGTAGATTAGTTGGAAATCAGCATGGAAAAGAAAATATTAAGCAAGCAGGACTTAGTTTCAAAAAGAATATTTTTAGAAGCTGGAAATAAAATTTAGGATGACATGCTGTCATCAAGACCTTTCCCTATATTTTTCCTTCCTCTGATCCCTCATCCCAAATTTCTGAGTTGATTTTTATGAAAATGTTCCTGATTCTTGGAGTGCTAGAAAGCAACTACCTCATGGAGCCATCTGTTATAGCCTGTTCTCAATCAGTACTCCTTTTTTCCCCCTTTTCAACAGATTGTTGCTTAATACCTACATACTTATTTATAGGTTTTTATTTTGTGTGATTTTTTTCTTTTTTTAAAGAAAAAAAAACTCATCACCACAAAATTTCCTTCTATTTGACACTACCTTATCCACATTGGTTTTGATGCTGGAGTTTAGAGATTTTTATTGGCATTTGTTTTGCTTTCAAATATTAAAATTAATCATTTCAAGATTCCCTCCTTTTGTTTCTCTGAATTTCCTCCCAACCTTGGTGCTGTGTGTGGGTGTCTGTGGGGTGATGCAGGGTCATCCACCAAGCTCTATGTTTTGAAGATTCAATACTGCTTGAAAAGCTCCCAGGAAACCGGAAACTCTGAATCTTAGAATCTAAATGGTAATGATTCAGTAATTCTTCATTGTGAGGGCATAGGTGGGAGAATATTGGGTGACTCCTATGGAGGTAACTCTTCCTACAGAGAAGATTTCCTCATTCAATTGCAACACTGTTATCATTTTTATCATTAGTGTTTTACTTCATTGTTCCTATAGTAAGGTATAATCTTCTTGCTTTTAGTTGTTTTACTCATGTCAGACTCTTTGTGACTCTACTTTAGGGTGTTCTTGACAAAGATACAGGACTGGTTTGCCATTTCCTTCTCCAGCTCATTTTATAGATGAGTCAACTGAGGCATATAGGGTTAAGTGACTGTTAACCTATCTTAACCTCCAAGGCACTCTATCCAGTGCATCACCTAGCTTCTTAGGAAGGGTCTTCAAAAGAACTTTTCAGCTAGATATACTCTGCAGTAATTTTGAAGAGAATTGGACAAATCCATGTGTGTATGTTTGTCTATATAAATATAAACAGCTCCTGGGGGAGCTGAAGGGGAGAAAAAGGGAAAAAAGAGAATAAAGCAAAAAGTACACTGCAGAGAACAAAAGAAAACCTACAAGGAAGCAAAGAAAAGATGGACAACTCTGAATACAACGTGTAGTATTTATTATATACTTTTTTGAAATGGAAATTTATTTCATATTTTGAATCCCCTGTTATGTTCAGTTGTGCACATGACAATACATCTTTTTCTACTTTGTATTTAAATAAATCATTAGAAAAAAAGAGAAGTGATTTTTCTCTATATTCTGTAAAAGCCTTCCATAGAACAAATACATGAATAGGATGCTCTGCTTTCTCTAATAAGCATAAATAAAATATGCTCCTATCAAAGCAATTTCTACTGTCTCAAACCAATCTACTTCTTTGGCTCTGAGTTTTATAGTGTCATGTTATTATGGATGTTGAGTTGAAAGGAATCTCAGAGGTCATCTAGCCCATCCACCACATTTTACATCTGAGGAAACTGAGGCTGAGGGAAGTTGAGGGCTTTCCTTAGGGTCACACAAACATTAAGTATTATAAGGAGAATTTGAACTCCAGGCTTCCAAACTGTAAAACCAGTGTTTGTTTCATAGTTTATTCATTTGTTGAATGAGATTAGGTCAGATTGCCTGCAAAACCCTTTTCTAGTCTAAGACTTTTATAAATCTGTGAATTTGTGGAATCTATGCTTTCAAAAAGGATTTTGACTTACTATGTTATCTGTGAAAGTCCAAAGCATATGGCAAACCTCCAGCCTTCCATCTGTGTCTTCTGTGTCCTTTTTGAATAAATCTCATAGTGCTGGGCAGGCAAGTTTTACAGGAAACTACCTAGAGCAGTGAAAAGTCCAAGACATGTTTGACTATCACCTCCAAGCAGCAGGAATTCTGACCATTGAAGGAGTGGTATATCTAAATTAATTCTGTAACATATTGGCATTGTTCTCACCCATTGAGGAGAGAAATCTGCTTCCCACTTAATCATGAAATCCATATCTTGAGCCATTAAAAAAAAAGGTGATTTCAATAAAAAACCATGCAAACTGGAGCAAAAAGCTTATGCCAAGAAAGGACATCTGCTGTATCTTTTTTATCCTCCTTTATCTCTGAGCCAAAAAGGGAGAGGGGTGAACATGGAGATTCATTAATTAAGGAAACTGCACAGCCTCTCTGCTTGTTCCTATTTTTATATAAAGGAATAATGCTCCTCACTTCTCACTTGCAACTAGACTAATGGTTACCCAGATGAATAAATAAATCCATTTTCCAAGTTTTAAAATTTTTATTCAGGGAAAAAGTACAAAGAATCTGTGACATGTTTTGTGTCCACATGCCCAGTTTGCCACCGCTGTGAGCATTTGGCCATATACTGTCAATGGATGCTGTGAAATTGAAGGTGGAAGTCTAATACTACCACATGACCATCACATGGGAGGATTACTGGGGCATTTACTAGTAATTGAACTGATCAGAGGCAAAATAGCTAGAACAACACAAACTATCAAGACATCTGGTATTCCCTTGAGGACACCATTGAGTATTACCCTCTCTTCTTCTACACTCTCTGATGCCCTCCATCCCCCATCCACTTTCAGTCCTTGGTCCAATTTTGGTTTGACATTTTCAACATCAATCATCTTCTATTGAGAGGCTATTTTGAGTATATACCATGTGATAGGGGAAAGTGAATTGGATTTGAGATCAGGAGACCTGGCTGTGGTCCCCAGCTCAAGGCTTATTAGTTATTCCTAGAATCAAATGAGATCATAAATGTGAGATGGCTCTATAACCATGAAAATAAATGAAACAATGATAATGGTGATGGTAGTTGTGGATGGCAGCATGTGTAGGGGTTAGAGCATTACATTTGGAATCAGGAAAACATGGGTTGGAATTCCACCTTAGAAACTTTCTCATTACGTATATAGCCTCTTTGAACCTCAGCTCCTTCATCTTTAAAATGAAGATAATAATAACATCTCCCTCAAAGGCTTGTCATGTCAAATGAAAAAAAATATATATATCAAGAATTTAGCAAGTAGCATATAAATATGAGCTTCTTTTATTATGATGTGACACATTACTTCTTTTAGACATTTTCCTTATATTTAAAAATAGGATTCATCATACTAGCAATAACATGTATAACCTATATCAAATTGCTTTCCAGGAGGGAGAAGGGGAAGGAAGAAAAGAGAACATTTTGAGCTCAAAATTTAAAAAACATGTTAAAAATTCTTTTTACATGCAATTAGGAAAAACAAAATTTTAAAAAAGCAATACTAATATTATCTACTTTACATAATGTAAGAAAGGTGTTTTAAAGCATTATTATGACTTTTAAAAAATATTATTTTTATTCTGAACTTAGAAAATAAAATAAACATTTCCATAACATAGTAAAATAGGAAAAAAAGATTCTTATAAATGAAACTGCAAATGTATTGTCATTCCTTTTAAATATATAATAAAGTTATCATGTAACATTTTTCTTTTTTTTTCTTCCTTCCTGCCTTCTGCCACCACTCTAGAGATGGCTGCCATTAAAAACAAATATGTGTATGTATGTGTGTGTGTGTGTTTGTGTGCCATTTGTACTCTGCTGTGCACTTTTTATTTTACTCTTTTCTTCCCCCTTTCTTCCCAACTCCTCTAGGAAGGCTACAATTAAATGTGGATATATTTGATAAAACCATTCTATAAATACATCTATTTATCAGTTCTTTTATTTTTAATTATTAAATTATTAGTATTACCTATTAAATAACCATTATTATTTATTGGTTAAAACCCTGAACCTAAAGTTAAGGAAGACCTAAGTTCAAATCTTAGCTTATATAAGTACCTTATGTGATCTTAGGCAAATCATTTAACCATTTTGGGTTTATTTTCCCCAAGTGTAAGATGACACAATTGAATTTGCTGATTTTTAAGGTCCCTTTCAAGATCCTATGGTCTGTAAAATGTAAAATGTTGCATACCCAACTCTATATTCTAGGGATATAAAAACAGCATAACACATAATCCTTGCCCTCAAAGAATTTACAATTTTGTTGAAGGTAGACAAGACTTACTACTTATAAAATCAATATAGAACAACTTGGGATTGGTGCTGAATTTTGTGCTTTAGACTCTAAATTCAATAAGAGTCTAGAAAAGAGAGTTTTGCATGTGCTGAAGTAGATGGGGAAAGATTCTAGACTTAAGACTTGAGGCTGATCTTGAAGAATAAGTTGGACTTGGGCAGAATTGAGTATGGAATATGGTAGTATTGAAAGTGATTGAAACATGGGGTTCCTATTTATGAGTAGTAGGAGAAAAGTTTGAGTGGATAGAATAGGATTAAATTCCAGAAATCTTGAAACCTTGAATGTAGAATTTGTTCTTGAGATGACTGAAGATAAGCTTCTATTATAGGCAGATTTGTTAAGTTCAACATGAGGATAAAAAAGCAATAGCAATCTGAAGTTATAGTACTAATAAGAACTAGCATTTACCCAGTGTCATAAGGTTTGCAAAGCAATATCATTTGATCTCATTTTTCAAGACAATGCCGAAGGGAAATATTATCTTCCTTAATTTATAGAGAAGGTTGAAAGAGGTTAAATGACATATTGAGGGTCATAAAACTAGTATCTGAGACAGTATTTGAATGCAAGTCTATATTGACTACAAGGTCAACATTTTATATACTACACCCCTAGCCAAACCAACAGTGGAAAGAAGGAATGTGATGATTGTCTGATACCCAATCATAGAAAACAAGGAGAATGTTGTTGTTCAGTCATTTTCAGTCATATCCAACTCCTTGTTTCTCCATTTGGGTTTTCTTGACAAATATGTTGGAGCACTTTGCCATTTCCTTCTCCTGATTCTTTTACAGATGAGGAAACTGAGGCAAACAGGGTTAAGTAACTTACCCAGAATCATACCACTGGTAAATATCTGACGCTGGATTTAAAGTCATGAAGATGAATTTTCTTGACTCTTGGGCTGGGATTCTACCACTGGGCCACCTAGCCCTTCAAGGAGAATGTAGAAGATGCTATTCCTTGGATTTCTCTTGTCCATATGTACATCATGTGATATGAATTTAGAACTAGAAAGAATCTTAGTAATCAGCCAGTCCAACTCCTTTATTTTATTAATGATGAAATGGAAGTGAAGTCTGTCCAAATGTGGACCAAATTCTCTGATTCCAGATTTAATAATTTTTGTCCTGAATCACAGAATTATCCAACAGGGTCAAAAAGTCCCAGTTCCCAGATGAAATAATTTAAATTATTGTCAAAGTTGATACATTAAAATGATAAAGAGTAGAAAATTATCAATCAGCCAACCTACAAATACCTACTAAGCTGCTATGTATGAGGGTATGGGGCTGTAAAGATAAGGGCTTATAATGTTTTCATTTTTAGGCTTTGGTTAAAGCAAACAAGAGGGTGTTTGCAACAATATAAATATGGCAAAAGATTTTTTAAAACTCAAATCACAAAATAGAAATGTTAAAATGTTAAATTAATCTAAATAATATTTATTAATTTGATTATTAATTAATTAATTAATTAAATTTATTAATTTAAATAAATTTTTAAAAATCACAGTTAAGATACTGATGATATTTACCATGAGAATTAAGAGGAGTAGAAAAACACTACATGGAGAGGTTGCTAGAAAAGACTTTATTATGTTGAAATGATTTAAGTGGGATCTTGAATAAGGTCAAAATGGGTTCATGACCTAGGCATAAAGAATGAAATTATTAATAAACTAGAGGAACACAGGATAGTTTACCTCTCAGACCTGTGGAAGGGGAAGGACTTTATGACCAAAGCAGAACTAGAGATCATTACTGATCACAAAATAGAAAATTTTGATTATACCAAACTGAAAAGTTTTTGTACAAACAAAACTAATGCAGACAAGATTAGAAGGGAAGCAATAAACTGGGAAAATATTTTTACAGTCAAAGGTTCTGATAAAGGCCTCATTTTCAAAATATATAGAGAATTAACTCTAATTTATAAAAAATCAAGCCATTCTCCAACTGAAAAATGGTCAAAGGATATGAATAGACAATTCTCAGATGAAGAAATTGAAACTATTTCTAGTCATATGAAAAGATGCTCCAAGTCATTATTAATCAGAGAAATGCAAATTAAGACAACTCTAAGATACCACTACACACCTGTCAGATTGGCTAAGATGACAGGAAAAATAATGATGATTGTTGAGGGATGTGGGAAAACTGGGACATTGATGCATTGTTGGTGGAGTTGTGAACTAATCCAACCATTTTGGAGAGTAGTTTGGAACTATGCTCAAAAAGTTATCAAACTGTGCATACCTTTGATCCAGCAGTGTTACTACTGGGCTTATATCCCAAAGAGATTATAAAGAAGGAAAGGGACCTGTATGTGCACGAATGTTTGTGGCAGCCCTTTTGTAGTGGCTAGAAACTGGAAACTGAATGGATGTCCATCAGTTGGAGAATGGCTGAATAAATTGTGGTATATGAATATTATGGAATATTACTGTTCTGTAAGAAATGACCAACAGGATGATTTCAGAAAGGCCTGGAGAGACTTACATGAACTGATGCTGAGTGAAATGAGCAGGACCAGGAGATCATTATATACTTCAACAACAATATTATATGATGACCAGTTCTGATGGACCTGGCCATCTTCAGCAATGAGATCAACCAAATCATTTCCAATGGAGCAGTAATGAACTGAACCAGCTACGCCCAGAGAAAGAACACTGGAGATGACTAAAAACCATTACATTGAATTCCCAATCCCTATATTTATGCCCACCTGCATTTTTGTTTTCCTTCACAAGCTAATTGTACAATATTTCAAAGTCTGATTCTTTTTGTACAGCAAAATAACATTTTGGTCATGTATACTTATTGTGTATCTAATTTATATTTTAATGTATTTAACATCTACTGGTCATCCTGCCATCTAGGGAGGGGTGGGGGGTAAGGGGTGAAAAATTGGAACAAGAGGTTTGGCAATTGTTAATGCTGTAAAGTTACCCATGCATATAACCTGTAAATAAAAGGCTATTAAATTAAAAAAAAATAGTGGGATCTTGAAGAAGGGTGAAATTCAGATAGTGACTAGGAGAGATATTCAGAACAGTGTGAAAGGCATAAACAAACAAGAAAAGGTAGAAAAGAACAAAGTTATTTGGGTCATGATTATGTGGCCAATTTGAGCAAACAGGATAGTTTTTGCAGTCACTGGGTTAACTTGGGTCTTATCTCTTGCCTACTTCTTTTGTGATTTTTTAAAACCTCTTCATGGGTTCTGTCTTCTAGGTTCTTCCTTATCTATGTGTTCTTAGAGAGTTGAGATTTCTAGGGGAAATTCCACTGGTTTTTAATGCTGTGAATTGTGGGAGTGAGCTAGAAACACAAATTGAATTAGTTATGATCACTATGGAAACTGCTTAGTATGATGTTAGACCCGAGGCTTAGCTGATTAGCACATCCCTCAGAGCATCTTCTGAGGCATTTACTTCCCTCACAGCTAGTGTCCAATCTTTGGGGAAGGAAGCAGGAGCTAACAGTAAGAATCAGGACAAGTAACCTCTGCTTTTTAGTCTCTCCAACCTTTCCCCACTTCTAATATGACAATGACATTTCTGGTCCTTCTAATTTAATGTATGATGTATGGGAATTCTTTTATGTAAACTAACTGCAATTTGGAGAATGGAGACAAAGGGAAAGGCATTATTAATATATTCAAATCAAATAGCTCTGAGCACAGTGAGCATATTTTAAAGGCAGGGAAAGATTAATGTATGCTATTTTATGTTTCATTTTGAAGAATTATGTTTAGCTGTGACACTCTTTTCAGGGTAATGTGTATATAGCACTCATTTTTCCTAATTCAGAAACAATATGCTGGGTTCTGGGTTTTCAGGAACTCTTAATTAGCATGCTGAGTCTAGGGCTTAACAGAAAGCTTTATCAGACAAAGCTTGTTTCATAGAGAGACAGAGAATTAATTGGTGAAGACCAGATTGACATCTCAGCTGTGTGGTATGTCGACTATATAACAGCACCAGGAAAGCTCCCCCTACCATATGTAAATGAGAGAATGGAGTAGCAGACTTTCTTAAGCTGGGGTATGTGGTGAGGTCAGGTCATATCTGCTAGAGAGAATGCCATTTTGTTCCCTGCAGAAGCCTCCTGCCAGAATATTGCCATGAATGAGAAAAGCCGTGTAGACAAACTCATGACTGACCTTGCCCTCTTACCATGACTGGAAACAAAGCTCATTTGTTTGCTCTGCTGAACCAAGTTGCTGTGTGAATGTATCTGATTGGAAGTTCAATGTTGATTAGCACAAGTTGCTTCCATTTTTAGGCTTTGGTTAAAGCAAACAGGAAGCCTTCAGCATTAGGTAAACATTAGTTAAGTAAATACTATAGTTCTAAAGGACAAAATAACATTGATGTGGTAGCAATTCCCAAATAGAAACTATGACATGGACTCACAGACAACAGACTCTCACATCTAGCCTCTGGGTTCTTTGGCTTCTTCCTGAGTGAGTTATTTTATTTTTCCCATGCAGAAATGTGCCAATAGGGAGCTGCTTCAGCCAGTATTCTTCATTATTTTTCAAATTATTCTTCATTATTCTTCTCCTCATTATTTTTCAAATGCTGATGCTTTTGCATGGGACAGTGCTGGAACCCAAAGCTATAACTTGTCTCAGGGCTTGAAGCACCAGCTGAGAGTGTCCCTATAACACTAGCTCCAGCCTGATTTCCACACTCAGATATTCTTGCCCAGGCTGCTTATGTTAAGAGTCTCTGAAAATGTCTGAATCCATATTGACCACACCCTCCACTCTAATTCTTCTTGTGCTGAAATTGATTATCACAATTTTTCTCTGATTCTGTTTTTTTGGTCTCTTCTCCTTCCCCTTTTATTCATTCTCCTGACATTTTATTCTTTCAATAAATTAATCCATATTTAGTCACAAACATATTCAGGGTGCAATTCTCAGTCACCATACCAAAGATACTTGATCACTAGGATCAAAGAAACATACTGATGTTCTTTATATAGAAGAATTTGTAGACATACCTCACAGCTAGAGTAAGCTTCCTGTCCTTACTGCCTTCCTCCCACAGCAATCTTCCTTTCATTTCCATGAACACATCTAAATTTATTGTAGTCATCAGTGGTTATATGTTGCATAGCTGATCAAATAAAGTGAAGTGTCTGTTATAGTTTAATCCCTCAATATTTCATTTATTCTTTCAATAAGTACTTATATATTTATTTCTAATATATGCTAATAACATACACATAATATGTTTATTCTGTGTATAAGGCATTGTGCTCCAAGCTGATTCTGGAAAAGTTGACTGATTTTGAATAAAGACAAATTCAATTTTATCTGAACTTTTATTTCCTTTAATGTTTAACACCATGTTCTGGATATTGTAATAATAATAATAATAAGGTAATAATAAGTAGTATTTAAATATCACTTTAAGGTTTGCAAAGTGCTTTACACTATCTAATTTTATCTTCATGGCAATCCTGAGATATTATCCCTATGTCACCAGGAAGGAAATTAATGTTAAGTGACCTGCCTGGTGTTATACAACTAGTAAATATCTGAAGTGGGATTTTAACAAAAGTCTTCCTGATGGAGTGCAGCTCTCTGTCCAATGAGCTACATAAGTAAGCACTTAATAAGTATTTGCTTGCTGAATTCATTAGTGACCATTTCTTGATGCCTCTAGAAAGCATTAAAATGTATCTTAAGTTTAGTTTGTGGGCCAATCTAGGGGAATACAGTAGACTCCAGAATCTGATAGAGATATTAATTAAATTAATATTTCTTTAAAACAGATGGCAAAACAAGTATCATCACAAGATAGAGACAGATCAAGTATGTGAATAGCTTCTGAAAGTTGTATTTCATTAAAATCTAAATATCTATCAAATTTTCACTTTATTAAAAATCTACTTTTTAGGATAAAGGAACCACTCATAGGAGCGGTACTCTGGATTTACTCTATTCAACAAGGAGGGTATTCCCCTTCATCCCCTAAGCCCACCACTCACCCCCAAGCCCTGGAATTTCTTCTCCAGAACTTTGGAATAGGAAGTAGTTTGGTGAAGAAGAGACATAGATTAGGAAACCAGATGGGATATAGATCAATAATAGTAAGCAGGTTAGGAAAAGAATTATCACTGGATGATAAATAGTTTGATAGAGGCTTTTTCAGGTAGGAAGTGTCTTGTAGTAGAAAGAAGACTGGCTCTGGAGTTAGGAATTTGGGTTCAGATCTTTTCTTTGTAAACTCCTATCCTTATGTCATTCAATCTCTCTGGGTCTCAATTTTCCCATCTGCAAAATAAAGAGTTTTTTCTACTTTCACTTCTAAAAGATCTTTCCAGCCTTAAATCTATGATTCCATAAAATGATAGTCAATGCACTTTTGAATCATTCTTTTTTTGACTACTTTGAAATCTATACTTTGCAGAATCATTGAGATTGTGACTATGCCTTTCTTAACACAAGTAATTTTGGGGGCAAAAAACCTTAACAGATAGTTTGCTATCTTTTGTTGTTGTTGTTGTTGAGGTATTTGGGGTTAAATAACTTGCCCAGGGTCACACAGCCAGGAAGTGTTAAGTATCTGAGGTCAAATTTGAACTCAGGTTCTCCTGACTTCAGAACTGGTACTCTATCCGTTATATCAACTAACTGCCCCTAGTTTGCTATCTTTAGCTTTTCATTGATGCTACAAAAAAAAAATCATTAGTAATTTAAATTTTTTTGCAATATTGAAATTATTTTCAATAATTTACATTAATTAAATTAAATTAATTAATTTTATTAAATTAAATTAATTTAATTTAATAAAATACTAGCTTGCTTTGTATTTGGGTATAACATTATATGCTATTTAAAATTAAAAAAAAAAAAAAACAACCAGAACATAATAGTTTAAAAAATTAACTCCATAGCAAAGATAGAAAGATTGACTGTTATGTTATCATTCTGAAAATTCATAAATAACATGAACTGTTAAGACAGATAATCTAGGGATGGATTTGGAAAACATTTGTGACTTTTTCCACCAAAAGTTTGTTGTCTTTGAGTTGTTTTAGTCGTATATGGCTCTTAATTTCCCCATTTGGGTTTTTCTTCACAGAGATGGAATTGTTCACTATCTCCTTCTCCAGCTCATCTTACAGATAAGGAAACCGAGGCAAACCAGATGAAGTGACTTGCCCAGGGTCACATAGTTAGTAAGTGTCTGAGGTCAGATTTGAACTCAGGAAAATGAATCTTCCTGATCCTAAGCCCAGTGCTCTATTCAAAATATCACCTAGCTGTCCTTCCTCTGGAGGTTAGATTCCCACAAAAATAGAATCACAGTTAGAAATTCCTATATTTTCCATAAATACCATCAATGTATGTATAGGTAGCATGAGGTTCTCATTTGAAAAAAATGGCACGAAGTGCACAGATTTTAGTGGGATTGGAGAGTGGGCCATGAAAGAGAGGAGTTTACTCCTATCCATAATATGTTAGCTTCCTATTTTAATGAATTATTCTCACTAAATATTAAATCTGTTGTCCAGTATTTACCAGGGCCTGCCACATAGTAAGTACTTAATAAATGCTTGATGATGTGTTTCTATGGGCTAAAGTATTTTATGGTTCAACCTCAGTCATCCTGTCCTGGTTAAAGGGGAAATTCTCATGATGTCTAACCAACTAACAGGTTGCCCAAACTTGCTAAAGTGAATGGTCACTGCTGTTCTTTCCCATGTCCCAGATAAATCTACCAAGGATAATTTACTCCTCAGGCTGCCTGATTACCTTCTAAGATAGTGTGATTCAGCTTCTCACTCGAACTGTTAATAAAAATGTGACTAGTCAAAGAAATTGGGACTGCCGTAAGGTTCATATTTCTAACCTGATTTTTATTCTAAGAAAATCTTGTCTTCTTTCTTTCCCCAGGGATATTAAACTTTTCCTTTCATACCTTTAGTCTGTTGTGGACTGAAAAGAGAGGAGACATGACTGAGCCAGAGCTTTGCTCAGAGAGAAGGAATGCTCTTGAGACTGAGTTTTATATAGATATCTGGCTTAGAAGGGAGTTGTTCAAATTATAATCTTGGCCAAGTCATGTAAGCATCTCAGCTGAACAATGAGCAAGTCCACTGGACCTGGAATCGGGAAGACCTGACTTCAAATCCCAACTCAGATTTTTAATCTATGTGACTCCAAATAAGTGGCTTAATCTTTTTCTGCCTTAGTTTCCTCATCTGTAGAATGGAGATAATAATAGCAGCTATCTTCCAGGGAAATTGTGAGGATCAAATGAGATTACATACTCATATGCAATACACACCCTTAAAATGTTATGGAAATATTAGCTTTTGTTGTTGTCATTATTATTTCACCTCTCTGGGGCTCATTTTCTTATCTGATGGGTTTGGACTTCTAACTTTCGGGCACTCCATCTATGATCTATGATCCCATGACTCAAGGAAGTTGGTCTAATAAGGAAGCCTCAGAAATAAGTATGGGAACTGGAAGTAAAGCACAAAAAAATTGGTGTGGGCTCCGTCTTTCACAGATAGTAAAGGAGATCTGAAGAAGCGTTTCTCTAAAGTCCTTCTAGTGCCTTTACCTGTGCTATAAATTTCATCTTTGAACCCCTTTTTTCTACCCCATCTAAGCCCAACCTCTCCTCCAGCTAAGTTTTCCATACCATAACTTTCCTAGCCTGTGTTAATTTCACCCAATATTTTTATTACATTTTCTTAATTACTTGTGTCCCTGATTTCAATCCAATAGTTACTGTTTCTTGTTATGGAGACCTTCTGCTTCTCCCAAATCTTCCCCAGAAAGCACACTTGAGAAGAATGAGTATGAGTGGCCAAAAATAGTGTCTAGTGGAAGCTACTTCTGGCTGGCAGACCTGTTAAATTCCAACCATGGAGATCTGGGAGTGTAGTGCCACTTCTGACATTATGCTAATAATTCTGGTGCTTATTGGTGAGCTGTGGAACAATCAATCAATAACTGAAAAGTTTGCTGTGTACCAGACATTGTACTAAGCCTTGGGGATACAAAAAGAGACAAAAAAGTCTCAAATTTCGAGGAACTTATGATCTAATGGGGGAGACAACATGCAAAAAATATATGTACTAGACAAGCTAAATATAGGATAAATATGATATACTTAACTGAGGGAAGGAAATGAAATTAAGAAGGGTTAGGAAAAGAAAATGAGAAAGAAGGAAAGGCAACCAGAAAGAATGTGAAAATAGAATGTATGTGTTGGAGGGGGAGGAGGTGAGGGGGTTTAATAACTGGGAATTTCAAATGCAGAGTATCTTAGATTTATTTATTATTTTTTTTTGAAGGAGCTCTATCCCTGACACAGATTGACAAGGATCCTGTCTTCTTCCTGGAAAAATCTGAAGTGCTAACCTGTTTCTGTCCCCCATGTAGCTATTGACTCACAGTGTACTATATGACCTTCAGCTGCTTAACTTTCCACCTCCTCAGTTTTCCCATCAGTACAATGGTCATGAAAATATACTTAGTCTTGATTTAATGTTTATAAAGTGATTGGAGCTCCATGGATAAAAAGTGACATAATAGAATAGAGATGTCAATAATTATTTGAAAGTACAGTAAGAAAATGATCAAGTCAGTACAGATTGTATAGGTTTGCTTTTTTTTTTTTTAACCTTCCTACCCAATTTGCTCCTCAAATGAACAAAAGCCACTAAGAAAAATTCCCCTTGGGAAGACTGTCAATCAACCAACATTTTATTAGGTGCCACCATCTGTCAGTTATTGTGCAAGTTACTGGGGTTACAAAGACAAAAACAACAGAACTCCTCATGAACCTACATTTGGTCAGGGGAAATAATGTGCAGACATTTAAGTAGATTTTTATAATACATAAAGTAAAATTACAAAGCAATTTTAAGGTGCAGAGGATACTAACAGCTATTGTACATAAAATGATTCCAGAAGATTTCAGGTAAACAATGATGCTCAAGCTGAGTTTGAAGGAAGTTTGGTCATCTAAGAGGCAGAGGTGAGGAAGGAGGGCATTCCAAGCATGAGGAACAGTTAGTCTATCAATAAATCTTTATCAAGTACCAGCTAACTTCAGGCCTTATATTGAGTGTTGGAAAGTCAAAAAAAGACATAAGACTGCTTCTATTCTCAAGGAAGTCATAGTCTCATGGGGACAGCAACATGCAAACAGCTATGGACCAACCAGATAGCTATAGATATAGATTCAGATGAATAGATCTATCTATCTATCTACCTACCTACCTGTAAAGGGCTGAAATTCTGAATAGGCACTGGAATCAGACAACCAAGCACTTAAGGCTAATTACCTATTGGACAACATTGGAGTGGAATTATGTGTTATAAATCTGGGCATGTAGTTGGGGCAAAAAAAAAAAGTTGGAGTTGACTTTGAAGGGCTTTAGGTATCTGAAGAAGATTTTTATTTCATCCTAGAGACATTGGAAAACCACTGGGAGAGTTTTTGAGCAAGAGTGTGACATGGTCAGAATTGAACTTGAACTTTAAGGATGTCACTTTGGCAGCTGGGTGAAAGATTGGAATGAGTTGGAGGGGTGAGGCTAGAGATAGGGAGATCAGTGAGGAAGCTAGTATGATAGTCTAGATAAGAAATGATGAGAAATAGAAGTAGTAGTGTAAGTGGAAAGAAGTAGACAGATGGGAGCCACTAAAGTAATTTTCCTAAAATGCAAGTACAATCATGTGACTTTTCCATTCAATAAATTCCAGTGGCATCCTATTGCCTCAAGAAACAAATACAAATGCTCTGCTTGACATTCAAAGCCCTTCATAACTATCTTTCCTCCCACCTACCTTTCTAGTTTTTTTCTGCCTTACTCCATGATACCTCTTTTGATCCAGTGAAACTGGCCCTTTGGCTATTTCATGAACAAGACACCCATTTTTCAGTCCCCAGCATTCTCTCTGGCTGTCTTTCATGCCTGGAACACTCTCCCTCTTCTACCCCAACTACTGACCTCCCTGCCTTCCTTTAAGTCTCAAATAAAATCCCACTTTTTAGAAAAAAAAATTTGGTTCATTGAAATATATTATAATTAATAAAGAAGCAGGGAAGTGGCTCAGTGGATAGACTGATGAACTGAAGTCATGAAGACCTAGACCCCAAGTCACTGGCTATACTTATTAGCAATGCGATCCTTCACAAATCACTTAATCTCTGTCTCTGCCTTAATCCACTGCAGAAGAAAACAACAAACTTTTCCAGTATCTTTGTCAAGAAAGCTCCATGGATATTATTGGCATGATATGGATCATAACTGATTGAACAACAATTATCAATAAGATTTATAAAACTGATTTTATAGACAGGATGATTTAGGCAAAAGAAAGATGACTCCAAGATTGTGAATCAGGATGACTGAGGTGTCCTCAACAGAAGATTAGAATATGTAAGGGGGTTTCAAGGAAAGAAGGAAATGTTATTTTGGATATGTTGAACATGGAATCCAATAGGCAGTGAGGAATGTTGATCTGGAGATCAGGTGAAGGATGGGGGTGTAGATATAGCAATCTGTGAGTTTTCTTCATAATACCCTTTAGACTTGATCAGATTTCAAATATAGCTTAGTCTTTGAGGTTAAATCAAAATACCTGTGAGGGTTAATCAAACTCACTGGAGCTAAGGTCACTAAGAAAGAGAATAGAGGAAGAGAAAAGAGGGACCATGGTAAATTCTTGGGGAACATATAGTTAGAGAGCAAAATGAGTCAGCAAAGGAGAGTGAAAAGGAATAGCAGGATGGGAAGGAGAAGGAAGGAAGGAAATACAGAAAGTAGATAGTGGGGGATACCTCCTGGAAAACACCAAGACTGAACTTTTTCCTCCCTTTCTCCTTCCTTCCTTCCTTCCTTCCTTCCTTCCTTCCTTCCTTCCTTCCTTCCTTCCTTCCTTCCTTCCTTCCTTCCTTCCTTCCTTCCTTTCCTCTTTCCTTCCTTCCTTCCTTTTTCTTTCATTTTAAAAGCTTTTTATTTTCAAAACACATGCATAGTTTTCAACATTCACCCTTGCAAAATTCTATGTTCCAACTTTTTTCTCCCTCCTTTCCCCCATCCCTCCCCTAGACAGCAAGTAATACAATATATGTTAAACATATGCAATTCTTCTATACATATTTCCACAATCATCATGCTGCACAAGAAAAATCAAATCAAAAAAGGAAAAAATGAGAAAGGAAACAAAATTCAAGCAAACAACAACAATAAAAAGTAAAAACTATGTCATGATGAACATCAAGTCCCCATACTCCTCTTTCTGGGAGCATATGGCTCTCATGATCACAAGTCTATTAGCATTGGCCTGAAACACTTAACTGTTGAAAAGAGCTATGTCCATCAGAATTGATCATTGATCTTGTTTTTGTGTGCAGTGTTCTCTTGGTTCTAGTCACTTCGCTTAGCATTAGGTCATGCAAGTCTCTCCAGGTCTTTTTAAAATCATCTTTCTGATCCTTTCTTATAGAACAGTAATCATATACCATAACTTATTCAGCCATTCCTCAACTGATGGGCATCCACCCATTTCCAGTTCCTTGCCACTACAAAAAGGACTGCCACAAACATTTTTTACACATGTGAGCCCTTTTCTTGTTTTTATGATCTCTTTGGGCTCAGTAGAGACACCACTGGATCAAAGGATATGCACAGTTTGATAGCCCTTTGGTCATAGTTTCATATTGTTCTCCAGAATGATTGTATCAGTTCACAGCTCCACTAACAATGTATCAATGTCCCAGTTTTCCCACATCCCCTCCACATTCATCATTATCTTTTCCTGTCATCTTAACCAATCTGAGAGGCGTGTAGTAGTACCTCAGAGTTGTTTTAATTTTCATTTCTCTGATCAATAGTGATTTAGAGCATTTTTTTCATATGACTAATAATGGTTTTAATTTCTTCATCTGAAAATTATCTGTTCATATCCTTTGGCTGATCTTTCAAAAAATGCAGATTAAATCTTCCTTTCTGCAATTTCTCATTATTTTTGATTCTGCTCTCTTTCTCCGTATCCCAAATAAAGCAAATTTAAATCTTCCCTGAAAAGCACTTTCCATGCTGAGACATGGAAAGACAATTACCATGTCTTATCTTCCTTTCATTGAGTTAAAACATCCTTTGTCTTGTCTGCAAATGTTTGTTGGAAAAGTATGCCATAGTGAGTAGCAGGAGGGTGGGAATATTTTCTTCAGTCTCCATAACCTCAATCTATGAGAGATTGATTCTAGTTCTGGACATTGTCATCACAAAAACTCCTAAAATTGACTGAACAATTGCTGTGTTGGATTTAATTTATAGGAACGTAATTTTGTAGGAAATTAAAATGTCGCCTTCATTCACCCTCACTAATTTTAATATACATCGTTTTACATTGATTTGCCATTATACTAGTGTAGACTAGATCCAAAGAGCACCACAATATTTCATTATTATTGTGGTACTACATCATTCAAAAAAACATTCAATTACCTTGGGGGAGGGGGATAAAGGAAGGAAGGAAAGAAGAAAGGAAGGAAAATAGAAAGGGAGAGAGGAAGTAAGACAGGAAAGGAGATAGGAAAAAAGGAAGGGAGGGAGGGAGGAAGGATAGAAAGTAGGAAGGAAGAAGGAAGGAAAGAAGGGAGGGAGAGAGAGAAGGAAAGGAAGAAAAAAGGAAGGAAGAGTAAAGAAAAACAGCACAAAATTATAGAGAAGTCTTATAAAATATGCTTGCTTTAACCTTCTGAAGTGGTTTATTAGAAAAGTTATAGATTTCTAAAAGGCCTAAAGAAAAGTCATTCAGCTTTGAGATCAGTGAAGCAATTCTTCAAGAGTTGTGGTCTCCACAAATCCACAAAATCATTTTTTTTAATATTCCCTATCCTCACCTTTGGTAGAAGACTAATTGCTGGGTTTTAAAATCATTCACTGTCTATGTATTTGCAAATGTGCATGTGTATATATGCATGCATGTAGGTGTGTGTATATGTAGATATATGTGTGTATGAATATATATTTTTTATGTATATAAAATATATTGTGCTTAACTCTAACTTTCTTGAGGGAAATGGGGGGGAGAATGAAAAGGTGAAAAAAGAATAAAGGAAAAAGTACAAATAACAGAACAAAACTACAAGGAAGTAAAGATGGACAATCATTTAGATGGATAATCTTTTCTATTATTATATGTGCTTTCTTGAAATGGAAATTTATTGTTACATATTTTGAATTCTTCCTAATGTTCTGCTGGGCACATGATAATTAAAGATTTTTTTCCTTTGTTTTTCTATTTTTATTATTTTGTATTGAGTTTTAAATAAATAAATATTAAGAAATCCCCTCATCAAGATAATTCTTCATCGTAATGGGGGATCCATGGAATTTTTCTGAGTTCTCAATTCCTTACTAATATTTATAATGCCATCAAAACTGAGTGAGACAGAGATTAGAGACCAATTCAATAATTTATTAAATGGAGAGAAATACTGGGACCAATGGATCCATGGTTGATCCCAGGGCTAGACGAGACCATCATCTCAAAGAGTCTAGCCCCCAGTTTAGGGACAGCAAGCTTTTTATAGAATAACAAGAACAATGACATAATGGAGGTACTAGGTGGGGATAACCTAAAGGAGGGAGGTTACTGATATTCTAATGACATCTAAAATGGATAAATCTTTATCTTGCCAAACATTAAGAAGGAATGTCTATAAAACCTTTATCTGAAACATTAAGAGGGAAAGGTTATAACCTAAGGCAGAATAACTAAATAGGACAATTGGAGAAACTGGGTCACGACATTAAAAGGGAACTTTGGCATAGCAATATTGATTTCACATTTCCATTTGTCATAGGATAACTAACTTGGTGGTGATCTGTTGGGCCTAACTCCTGAGTAACTGTCCCCCTAGGAAAGACACAGAGTTGGAAGGGACAGTTGCCAAGGGCAGCTGATAGAAACAGCATGTGGATGCCTTAACAGTGATTTCTGGAAGAGAGGTGGGAATCTGGGTAGTATTTACTCTGGAAGAGGCAGACAGTGGAAGTAAATATTCCTATGGGGAGCCTTGATTCATATGCTAAGGAGAATCAAGCTCCTTCTTTAATTGATGTGCAGTACACAGTCCACATTGCTTTGGCAGAGGGAGAAGCTGTGCAGCTGCCCCAGGTTCAGCACCATGGGATGCTTGAGAATGAATAGCTGTTTAAAAATAATCCCTGCAGTGAAACTGCTGTACTAACTCAGGATTCCAGTTATTGGAAAATTGCTGAAGAGGAGGCCAGGTGGAAACTGGGACTCAGAGCAGTTAATTGATAAAAGTAGGGAAATTTTAAAATTATTTAAATCTTGAGCTTATCCCAGAAAGAAGACAGGATAAACATCTAATCAAGGAAGCAAATATTTATTAAGTACCAACTATGTATTGGGCACGGTACTAAGTACTGGGGACACTCTAATTTGACCTTCCCCAAACCACTGATGCTGAACCTTCCATTATCATTCAAAACTCATTCTCTTATCCTCCACTGTCTGATCTCTTCTTCCCATTCTCCTCACTCCCCCACCCCTACCCTCACCCTCACAAGGTCCCAGTTTAAAGCTACCCATCCCTTTCTCTGAGCTTTATGGAATGTTTGCTCCCTATGCAACAAATTTGCTTTCCTCTTAAATCTTTTTCTTTCCTACTCCTTCCATCTTTTGGCTCTCACTGAGATGTACCTTTCTCCTGATGCTGCAGCTTTCCTGGTTTTCTTTTCCACCTTTGACTGTAATTTAGTCCTTTTTCCCTCACTCATTGGTTGAGGTGGGGAGTTGGAATAAAACTGCTCTCTGTTAACATGTCCAGGTCTTCTGGTTCCCTATTAGACATGTTGTGAAAGAAAACTCCTCCCCCCCCAAAAAAAAACCCAAAAAAGGAAAGGAAAAATATGCTTTAAACTGCATTCAGACTCTCATCAGTTCTTTCTCTGGATAGCATTTTCATCATAAGTCCTTCATAATTGTCTTGGACCATTGTATTGTTAATTTTTTTTTGAGAACATCCTACTCGTCATTTCTCTCCTCCCCTACATTTAATAGTATTTTATTTTTTTCCAATTACATGAAAAGATAGTTTTCAACATTAATTTTTGTAATATTTTAAGTTCCAATTTTTTTTCTTTCTAATGAAACCGGAAATCCCCTTATTGGATCACATTCTATTGTCAAATAGTATGATAGATAGAATGCTGGACTTGGCAGCAAGAAAACTGAGTCAAAATCCTATATCAGGAGGTAGCTATGTGACCCTAGTCAAGTCATCTTACTTCCTTTAGCCTCAGTTTTCTCACCTGTATAAAGGGGATAATAGCATCTATTTCACAGAGTTTTGTGAGAATCAAATGAGATAATATAGGCAAAATATTTTTGTGAATTTTAGAGAACTATATAAAAGTTGGTTATTATTATTATCACTACACATGCATCATCTGTTGTCGAATGTACATATGAGAAAAAGGGGAAATATAAAGAACTTGAGAAGACCTTCCAAATTATATTGGTATATGTTTTGGTGTTGACAATAATCTAAAGGTTGGACTAAGTGAAGAGAGTTACTGAAAATAAAAAAGTAGAAAATTAGAGGGACTCCAAACTAGTAGACTATACAGAAATCCTACAAATACAAATTATAGATACTTTCTTTGAGAATAGACTCGTTAGTCCCTAGAGATGGTCATTACAAAATAATATCACAAAAGTAAAAATGATTATAAATTGATAGGAAAGAACTTATTATTGATGTGGAAACATCCCTGTCATTGTATAGTTACTCACATTACTGACTTGTAAGAATAATGATTAATGGCAATACAAAGCTAGAAGAAATAATATATATGAGAAAAAGACATAGAATGAAATTAAACAACTCTAAACTTAACCCACTAAAACATAGTAGTATTGAAAAACAGAAAATGGGTAGATAAAAGGACATTGACACAGATTAAATCATTTCATTCAGAAATTATCCAATGCACTCCAAATGCTAACAATAAAACCAAAAGAACCTAAAAGTTGGCATAGTAAAATTTCCATATTACCCAAAGTTCATTGAGGACGCATTTGGTGAATGTAATCAGGCTGTAGCACATGACACAGAAAAAAAATAATAAAGTACAAAAGATAATAAAGTATAAAAAAAGTAATTAAAGGAATGGAATTCAATTTAAAGAAATAAATGAGCTGAATTTAATAAATGAATACATGAATATTGTACTAAAAGAAAGGGAGAGGACGTTTCAAAGTCTTCTGGAAAGATGCACATGGACTGATGCAGAATGAAGTGAGCAGAATCAGGAAAATGATTAATGCTATAACATAAATATTGTAAAACAAACAATTCTGAGAGATTTAAGAACTGTGATCAACACAATGCTCAATCATGATTCTAGAAAACTAATGATATCTCATGACAAAGAGGTGATTGCTTAATAAGAATAAGAAACACATTCTTGGATGTGGCCAACGTGGCAGTTTATTTTGTTTAATTGTTCATTTGATACAAGTGTTTTTTATACCCTGCCTTTTTAAAAAAGTGATAGAGATAGAAGAAAAATTTCTTGAAAATTTAATAATATTTTTTAAAAAACATGTGAATAAGTAAGAAGATGATCTGTTAATGTCACAAAGGAAAAAATAACTGATGGATAGTTTGTATGTTCCACTGGTATCCTTGCAGTGTCAAGGGAAATACAAAAACTGGAAGAATGGTGGTTGGATTCCTGAGGAAAAAAATAGAAAATAATTGTACAGGATGGGCAGGTAGGTATATGTAGGTGGCAATCACTTCAGTTTCAATGAAATCACTGATCCCTGTGAGCACTGAAGTAAATTCCCAAATTTGGTTAGAATTTCACTATACCTTTTCCTTTAAGGGATGGAGGATAGAGGATAGGAGAGTATTTAACATGAAAGTAACATGTTGATTTTTGTAATAAGCCTATTATATTAAATGCTATGATTGTAATGTTTCCTTCCACCTGGTCATCTGGAAAGATGTCACTGAACAAGATTCAATACTTTTATCCCACAGATTAATAGGAGATGAATTTGTTCTGGGGCCAGGGTGAAACCTGTCTCTACCTCAGATACTGTATTTAAGAAAAACTAAATTCCCTCTGGCTATTAATCCCAGGTCTCTGCCAAGAGGAGAGACAGGATGACTAAAAGTCATTATCTTCTTATTTCCAGTGAGATGGGGGTTTGATGAGAGTAGCCCAGAGGGAGAGAAGCTTCAGTTTTTCATTAGAATACTAGCCAGGTTGTGAAATCTTTAATATAGTACACTCACCCTTGGCTGCCTCTGACAGACATGGTCAAAGATGTCCCATACCCCCAAACACCCTTTTAGATATAAACATTCAAAGGTTTAATTGAAAGAAGAACCTACCCCAGGGAGATGGAATTATGACTGAAACAGGTCAAAGTACCTTATGAGAGACTTGTAAAATACTCATCTTCTGCATTTTATTATTTTTAAAGTCAATAATATATGCAGCATTGCCAATGAAGGCTAATATATTCTCTTTATTTTGAGTAGGGCATCTCTCTGAACATACACTGTGGGTTTAGCCTAGGAGTTGATAACATGCTGAAATAATTTGCATACCTCCTTGAGGCATGGCTCACCATCCTACGATGATAGAATAATTGATGCAATCTGAGGTCTGGGACTTATAGGTTTCTGCCTCAATGAGCATGGCTTGTCTTTGTGATCATCTCTGCTCACACAGCTGTGCTCAGTCATGTAGGAAAGGATTCAGTCACTGTGAGTAAGGAGGAGTGTGGGTGGGTGAATGCAGTACAAATTGCAAAGACAGAGGGTACCCGCTTGGCAGCTAAGATTTCCTGGGCTAGGACCAGCTTGGGGGGGAGATGGGGTAGCGAGAAAACTTTGCTTCCTTCTCATTTGTAAATGAGTCCAGAGAAGGATTACCTTGACCAGTTGGCTTTACAGGCAGACCATTTACTGAGTTCTGAAAAGTGAATTCATGGTCTCAGTCCAGAACCCTATCTCAGAAGCCTCCATTGTAATTATTATGATATTCTTTTAAAAATCGACATGTACATTAATTAGAAATTTCCAGAGCAGACAACGAATGAATGCATCACAAAATTGGACTAAGTCAATAAATGAGGGTGACCTTATAATTAGAGAAGCCTTGACTATTGTAGCTGGAAAGGACCTAACAGATTGTGTAAGCCTACACCCTCATTTTATAGATGAACAGATTGAAACAAAGAGAGACACTTAAATGAACTACTTATAGTTCATCATATATATATATATATATATAATATATATATATATTATATATATATACACACATACACACACACACACACACATATAATGAGGGGCAGAGGTAAGTTTAGAGCCCTAGTTTCAGCAGATCAGAACTCTTTCTAATATGCTGCTTTCTGCCTTTCCATTAATATCTTAGATGCACTAGAATAGTTGAGAAGTAAAAGTGAAACTTAAAACATTGTTTCTAGGACCTTATCCAATATCAGCACAGATTAGAAGGCATTAGTAATAACAATAATAATATCTGAAATTTATATGGCATTTACTATGTGCCAGTGTCATAATCTCCTGAACCTCACTAAGCATTGATCAAAAAACTTTACACAAATTACCTAAAGAAAGTTGATGAATATCTACCTGGATGGTCGTCTTCCATAGCATGCAATAGGACTCTGCGCTTGTCCCTATTTTGTTCAATATTCTTATCTACCATTTGGGTGAGAATATGGAAGATAAAATCATTTTTGGCCATTACCTTAGAAATTGAGGGCATAAGAAAAGACTTCATGTAGAAAGTAGTGCTTGAACTGCATCATGTTGGAAGAGAGGGACTCTAAGAGATGGAGGCAAGGAGGAAGTGAATTCCAGGTATGGAGAACAGTCGTGGTAAATGCACTGAAATAGGAGATGGAGTGTCAAAAGGGAGTAACAGGAAGAAATCAAATTTGGTTCAACTGCAAAGTGTGGGAGGTGAAGTGATGTACACTTAGTCTGAAAAGATAAGTTAGCTCCAGGTTGTGAAGGTCTTTAAAGGTTAAACAGAGGCATACCCTTTGATCCAGCAGTGTTATTACTGGGCTTATATCCCAAAGAGATTTTAAAGGAGGGAAAGGGACCTGTATATGCAAGAATGTTTGTGGCAGCCCTTTTTGTAGTGGCCAGAAACTGGAAACTGAGTGCATATCCATCAATTGGAGAATGGCTGAATAAATTGTGCTATATGAATGTTATGGAATATTATTGTTAGGTAAGAAATGACCAGCAGGAAGATTTCAGAAAGGCCTGGAGAGACTTACATGAACTGATGCTGAGTGAAATGAGTAGGACCAGGAAATCATTATATATTTCAACAACAATACTATATGATGATCAATTCTGATGGACCTGGCCATCTTTAGCAATGAGATGAACCAAATCAGTTCCAGTGGAGCAGTAATGAACTGAACCAGCTACGCCCAGCAAAAGAACTCTGGGAGATGATTAAAAACCATTACATTGAATTCCCAATCCCTCTATTTTTGTCCGCCTGCATTGTTGATTTCCTTCACAAGTTAATTGTACACTATTTCAAAGTCCATATAGGTTATATAGGTTCATAGTCATCATAGTCATCATAGTCATCATAGTCATCTCATAACCTATATAAGTCCATATAACCTATATAAGTCATAAGTTATAAGTCTTTCTTTCTTTCTTTCTTTCTTTCTTTTTTGATCACATAATCAAAATTTTGTACAGCAAAATAACTGTTAGGACAAGTATACTTATATTGTATTTAATTTATACTTTAACATATTCAACATGTATTAGTCAACCTGCCATTGGGGGAAGAGGGGGGGAAGGAGAGGAAAAATTGGAACAAAAGGTTTGGCAATTGTCAATGTTGTAAAATTACCCATGCATATAACTTGTAAATAAAAAAAATTATCCACACATATGTTTTTGAAATAAAAAGTTATAAAAATAAGATTGCAAAAAAACCCCCTCAACAAATAAAAAGTGATCAAAATGTCAAAAAAAATTAATATAACTTTGGTAGGTATGTCTTAAATAGAGGCTAGTAGGGAGAAACTTACACTAGAGAAACCAATGAGGAGACCACTGCAAAAACTACATTAGAGATGAGATGGCACTGAACTTGGATGGTGTTTGTATAATTAGAGAGATGTGAAAGATATTGTTGATGTACAAATGACAAGATTTGCAACTGACTGGACTGAAGTGAACTGAGGTTCAACTGATGTTGAGATCACAAACCTTGGAGACTATAAGAATGGTGGTACTTTCAAAAGAAATAGTTCAGTTTGGAAGAGAGGTGGGGAAAAAAAAGTAGTTCTGTTTTGGACACATTTAACTTAATATCTCTTGTTTGAAATAGTCAGCAGGCAATTGGTGCTGTAGGACTGAAACTCAGGGAACTGATTATACAGATCTGTGAGTCATCAGTTTAGAGATGATACCTAAATATACAGGACTTGATGAAGCCATTGACAGACTGTATAAAGAAAAGAGGGCCTTGTCATGTGAATGGTAAGCTAGCAAATGAATTTGAAAAAGAAGTGATTATTAAAAATGAGATGAGAAAAACATACAAATCCAGAGATGAAAGAGATCCAGAAGAAGAGGGCAATCAATTGCATCAAATGCAGTAGATGAAGCTCAATTAAATGTGTACAATTCATGGGAAACATGGAAGAGAAGAATTCTATATTAGGAAGAACTTCATTGGACTTATTTGGAGAGATTTAGTTATTGAAGAAACAACTGACCTTATCATGAGGTGATTTCATGACATGGATTCCAAGGACATGTTATAGGAAGATTCTGTCTTGGTTAATGTTCAGGTTAGGATGTATATAATGAATACTTTTGAGCAGCCTTCACTTTTTTTATCCTTTTCATTTCTTGATACCGAACAGTATCTTCCACTATAGAATTGTTTGCTTTTTGTCATCCTCCTCCGTGCTGACCTTTGCATTGCAGTCAATGAGTCATGAGTTAGACATTGACAGTTCAGAGAATCATGCCACATTCTTCCTAGAATTTCTAGACTGCTTGATTCTTTTCAATGGGTGCTGGCATAAAAGCTGTAATTATCTTTATTTGTCGTCCCTTTATTCTCATTATAAGTACTGCAAAATGAGATGACCAACTTTCCATGAAATGATGCCTTTTATAGACTTTGGGCATATAATGAAAAGAACTTTGCCAATTCCTTTGTTTACCTCTTTGCATGAGAAGCTATGAGTTGTCCTTTCTTTAATTAAAACTTCTTAAATTTTTGGGTTTCATTTATAACAAGAATTCAGTGCTGCAGTGTTATAATTCCTGCAATAATATATTGATTCACTGGTTGTTGAAAAAAGATCCCAGATTTTGAGTAAGGGTAGTTCTATTAATACTTGTAGATGCTCTAAAAATGGTTTGATTCTTGGCATCCATTTGGACCATTGTCACTTTTGTTGTGGAGATGGACAAACATGACACAGGACTGAGTGTAATTTTATGTTTTTTAATAATTTCATTGGCCAAAAGAATTTGTCATGCAATTATCAACTTTTTGATGGTAAACCTCTCAGTACTCAACTAGGCTGTTTTGGGGGCAGTGAGCACAGTTAATTGTTGGATTTGCAGTTGAAATCTTTCAATTACAGTCAAAAATACTAGAGCTTGTCTTCTACTGGCATAGTCTTCAAGAAAACAGGATCACTGGAAGACACTGGGAACCAAATGAGATCACATATATAAAAATTCTGTAAACTTTTCATGCCTTATCTTCATGTGAATCATTACTACTATTGTTAATGTAAGAAATGAAAATCACAAGAAATTAAATTGAATGTGTTTTTCTTAGACAAGAAGTGATGGTTTACCACTATAGCAATCACTTTAGAATCAGTTGTATGTAGTCAAATCATTGACTAGAATAGAAGCAAAAATCAATACTAATTTTGAAGAAATGATAAATATAAGAAGACAAAGTATGCAGCTTCAACTCAATCTATTTTACTAAACTATTGAAGGGAAATGGTCAAAATTAAAGATATTGTTTATATAACTTTTTTTCTTAGGGAAATTTAATGGATACAAAGAAGTAACTTCAACTAGGAGGTCATAAGACTCCTGTTACAACTTTATCTCACAAATACTTGATCTCTCGGTTAAATAAAGAAATGTGGAAGCCAATGACAAAAGTATTTTGGAAGAAAAACTCACCTAGAAAACATTGTGTAAGATAATCAAAGATAATGATCATCTTCATCTCATAAAAGAGAAAAAAAGAGATTGAATAGAAAATGAGTCTTTAAATATCTTGGCATTAGACCCAGGTAAGCTAGATCATCCCAAGAACATTTGTAACTAAAACTAAAAGGACAATAAATATCTGAAATGTTACATCTGCTGTGTTCTTTTTGTTTGTTTATTTTTTTTAAAAAATGGTACATTTTCCTTGACAATGATAGTAAAATAATCACATTTGGAATTTTGTCATTGGTTTTGTACTTGCTTTTGTAACCAAATACCATGTGAAGAAGGGAGGGAGGGGGAGAGACAGAGAGAGACAGAGAGAGACAGAGAGAGAGAGAGAGAGAGATACAGACAGGCAAAAAGAGAAGAAACAGAGAAAGAGAGAGATATAGACAGACAAAAAGAGAAGAAAGAAACAGAGAGAGAGAGAGAGAGAGAGAGAGAGAGAGAGAGAGAGAGAGAGAGAGGATGAGAAGAGAAGAGAGGAATATTTTGATCACATAATCAAAATTGTAAGTGACCAAAGGAAAATGGGGGTAGGGGGCATGGCAGGTGTAAGAAGGCTGTAGCAAATTGCCCACAATGACCTTCTTGTGAGAAATGCTATGAAAGACATTGCTGAGGACATGCATGATAATGTAACATTCAATATGACATTATCTTTTGATTTTCTATGTAAGAATGGACATTAACCTTTTATAACAAGTTAATGTTCAACTGAGTAATTCAGTTAAAAATTAACTAAAATATATATATGCATAACTCTGAACTTAGAGAGATATACAGATATATCATTTCTTTTTAAGGTAAGATTAAGTATTGAAATGAATTGTGATCTAGAATTGATCTTTCAGTTCAGAAGACCTTTGTTCAAATTCTGTCTCTGAGACATATGCCTTTGGGCCTCAGTTCTGAAGGCAACTCTCTACGACTATAAATTGCTGAAAACTATAAATTGTTAATCTGTGTTGGTGGAGGCTGCTTCCTCTTCATGAATTTCCCGTGCCAGTGAAATCAAAGGACTTCTCCCTCTTGTGCCCTCCAAAGAACACCTTACAGGAAAGTTGTCTAACAATGGGTGTGGCTTTTCTTGATTTTTTTCCCCTGTTCTTTGAACTAGAGGTAAGATGTAAAGAACAGTGTTAATTCAGGGAGAAGAAAGAAAATTTGAAATGTAAAAATCAGCTAGTTGGTGGAGTGGATAGAGCATCAGCACTGAAGTCAGGAGGACCTGAGTTCAAATATGACCTCAGACGTCTAACACTTCCTAGCTGTGTGACCCTGGGCAAGTCATTTAACCCCAGTTGCCTCAGGGGGGAAAAAAATAAATCACAGGACAGGAAGGGAACTTGAGAGCTCATATTATCTCTCTCTCTCCAAAGAAAGGACAATATATTTAAATCAGCCCTCATGGAGAAGAATATGAATAAGATGGTATCTACCTGAAACTAAAGAATAAAAGTTGGAAGCAAAATTTCTTTTTGATCTGTTCAGTTACCTTATATTCTCAAGGCTATTTTCATATAATCTACAGCTTTTATCCTTGTATAGCAATACCATAGATGACATCTGCTTTACCTTTGATTTTTGTTAACTGTGTACATGCAGAAACTTTGATTTATTTAGAAATAACCTTGAGTAGAGAAGTATAGAACCCTTGGCTCATATTTGTTATTGGGCAAATGTATATCCAGTGTATGTATGTATAAGAAAAATGATTAAGGGAGTTATTGATCAACTTTACTCCATAGTCAAGGTGATGTTCTTCCAGGGAATGACTGTTTGGAGACCACTGTGGCAGCCAAACAAATTAGATTTCAGAAACTGGGCTCTAAGTCTGGTTCTTTCTACCTTGTGACCTTGAGCAAATTATTTAATCTTATTTTGGACCTCAATTTCCTTATCTGTATAATAAGGAGACTGGATTAGATCAGCACTGAAGTTCCTTCCAGTTCTAAATCTATGATTTTATCACTTCTACTAGTTCTGATGATTGTCTAATTGAGCATCATCTGCCCCTTCTAGTGGCCTGTAAAATCAAGATTGTTCAGGCTAATTTCAGAAAGGCCTGAAAAGACTTGTATGAACTGATGCTGAGTAAAGTGAGCAGAACCAGGAGAACACTGTACATGGTAACAGAAAAATTATGTGATGATCAACAATGATAGATTTAGCTCTTCTCAGCAATGTAATGATCCAAAACAACTATCACAGATTTGCAATGGAAAATGTCATCTGCATTCAGTGAGAGAACTATGTGGATCAAAGCATATCATTTTCATTTTTTTTTGTTTGTTAATTTGTTGCTTTTTCTTTCTCATGATTTTTTTTCTTTTGTTCTAATTGTTCTTTCACAACACGAACTAATATGTAAATATGTTTAAAATGATTATACATGTTAAAAAACCCAGTTTATTAGATCACATTTTATCTTATATTTCTATCTCTAGATAAGATTTAGGAAACATCTAAATCCTTTGATAATACTTATTCATGACTTAATCATGTTTTATAATGTAATTTGGGTATGTATTTTAGCTGATGTATTTGAACTGTAAATTTACTTGATATATGAATAGGTATGGATGACCATGTTGTACTTTGTACATATCACAATATGTAACATCTACTGGTTTTTTAATAAAGAACCATTCAATAATAATAATAATAATAAAAGATCAAATGATTCTTTGATAAATAAATTACTCTCAAAAAACCAAAAATAAAATAAAGGCTATTGGTCTCTGAATTTTCCCCTTCTAACCTTCTTCCAGAGTTCTAAAGTTGGCAGCAGGAGATTTCTTTCTTCTCCAAAGAACAATTGATTTCAACTAGAGAGATCAGACATACAACATAGAGAGTAGTAGAAACACATTTGCACAAGCCCTGAAAAGAGAAATTCTGTAAGTGGGCTTTTTACATTCAAAAGATGACAGCAGCCATGGCTATAAAGAGATTCTTGCAGAAGCACATGGCAAAAGAAGACATGTTCATGTTCTCTTAGTCCAAAGTGAGAATCCCAGTTTCAGAAGTTCCTTATTAGTAACACTATGTTTAAGTCTTTGACTAAGAATCTAGGCACTAGGGCTTTTAAAGAAATATATTTTAATAATACATATATATATATTATATCATATTTAACATTCATTTTAAACTTTTTTGAATTCCAAATTCTTTTTCTCCATCTTGCCCCTCCCTTACCCATTGAAAAGGCAAATAATATTTCAGTTATACATGTGAAATCATGAAATACATATTTTTATATTAGCCATTTTGCAAAAATCAAAATCATAAAAGGTAAGAAACATAAAGTGAACTTGCATTCAGATCTTTCTAAAGGGATGTACTGTTCTCCTTGGAGAAAAGAAGTAGATTATACATATAATTCCTGAGCTACATTTACTTGGAGAGCAAAGTCACAGATTTACTGGGAGAGTATATACCTTTGAAGCAAGAGGCATTTGTTCAATTGCTCCAAAAAATTGTTTACATGGGGGAAGGGGAGTAGAAACTACATGGTGGTAATATGATTTTGGAAGGGACTTTCAATTTATTCAAGAAGTATTGACAATTGAGTGCCAAGTATTAGAGATAAAAAGACAAAAACTAAATCGTTCCTTTAGATCCTAACATTCTCCTGGGAGGGAAAAACATTTACACAGAAAAATAAATACAAAGGAATTTCTGGAAGGAGATATAGAGAGAACTCACCAATTGCAAGATCAGGATTAGTTACTTGAGCTGAAATGTGAGGGTAGAGTGTACTCCAGAAGTGATTGTTGTTGTTTGTCCCTTGTTCTTGAAGAGGAACATGAATCAGGGAGGTGATGCCATGACATGCAAGTGAATTGCATTTAAGTGAGGGAGGGCTGGGCAAGGACACTTATCTCACTTTCCCCTCCAGAACCACCTGGGTCCAGTGGCCAGATACAGATCAAAATGACTGGGGATGGCCCCATGCCATGGGGCCACAGTCTGTCCCAAAGGCATGAAAATGGGACTGAAGTATGGCTTATAGGGAATAGCAAGGAGGCTTGTTTGGCTGAACCAAGGAATACAAGAACAAGATCAATGGGCAAAAAGCTTGGAAATACAGTCAGAAGCCAGATAGTAAAAGACTTTATCTTGGAGGAAAGAGAAGGGGCCACTAGAGATTATTGGAAGGAGGAATGACATGGTCAGAACAATGCATTAGGAACATCAGTTTAGTAACTCTGTGGAGAATGGATGGAGAGAGGTTAGAGGCCAGGATACTAATTAGAGTTTTATTATTGTAGTTCAGATGAGAAGTGACTTTGGCACCAATTTACAAGCATAATTGATTAATTGATAATTTCCTGGGTCACAGGAAAAGATACTCTTATCCAATTCCTTTCTATAATAATCATAATAATAACAGTTTGCTCTTAAGTGATATTTCAGTTTATAAAACACCACTCTCAGGACAACCCTGAAAAATTAGTAACTTAAATTTTAATTATCCCTATTTTATGGACAAAGAACTCAAGGTCACTAACCCCAGATCCTAACCCAATATTTTGTTTTTATTCCGGTTGGGTGTTCCTTCTATTACAATAAATCATTAAGCCAAATGCTGTAGATAATTAGGAAGGAAGAGAGTCATGGAAGGAGTGAAACTTCTAAGAAGCCAAGAGAGCTGTGAAAGAGTCCCCAGTGCCAAAACTTTTCTTATAGATCACTCATTTATAGGCGGTGCAGTGAATATAGTGCCAAGACTACAGTCAGGAAAATTCATCTTCTTGAGTTCAGATCTGACCTCAGACACTTCCTAACTGTATGACTCGAGGCAAGTTCACTCAACCCTTTTTTCCTCAGTTTTCTCATCTATAAAATGTGCTGGAGAAGGAAACAGCAAACCACTCCACTATTTTTATCAAGAAAATCCCAAATGGTATCATGAACAGTTGGACACGATTGAAAAATGACTGAAATCGAAAACAGAGAAAGCCCTAAGGGTTTCACTTTGAATTTGTCTTTTTGAGCAAGCTTGACATTTGGTTCCCAAGCACATAGCAGCACTAAAGCAGGGAACAAGGCAGGAAGGCTGCTGAGGGTAGACATTAAGTGTACTAAGAAGTGACAAGCTAACTGCAGCCAGAATTACTGGGAGCATCAAAGGGTGACAGAAAAGCTAGAGAAAGTTTTAACACCTTAGACAAAAGGTCTAAACATTAAAGCAGCCTTGGGCTATTTAATGTAAGTTCAAATAGCCCTAAATACTTCTGTAGTTAGTTTAGTGGAGCATTGCCAGACACTTGAAATGTTGAGCTCCTAGGGTAAATAAAATAAAATAAAATTTAAGTCACTGGGGTATGTGTGTGTGTGGAGAGAGAGAGAGAGAGAAGAAGGAGAAGAAAGAGGAGGAGGAGGAGAAAGAAGAAGAAGAAGAAGAAGATATAACAAAAGTAAAATAAATTTAATCTGTTTAAGTGAAGTTCAATCTGTCTGAGAGGGATTACACCAGTATATCAGTCAATCAACCAACAAGCATTTTTTCAGTGCTTACTATGTGCTAAATACTTTCTTCCTCAAGAAGCTCACATTATAATGGAGGGTAAGAATGTTGCCCCGATGTCAACCCCAAATTCAGTCCTCAGTGCTTTTTATTTGTTCATGGGCTCCTGTGAACCATTTGCATTTTTTGCATTACTATGGGATCACATAAAGGCTGTCTAAAATCTGACATGCATTTGGTACAATTGAGTATATGTGGAAATTGGAGACCCACATTTGGAAAAACCCAAATAAGACCTATACCATGACTACCTGGTGGTTTTCCCAGAGTACTCCAGGTGAGCCAAGAGAGATACTGCCACTTTGGGGATTAGGCTATCTAGATTAGATCTGTCCATATGAGTTTGGTTGCCATATTGATACATCTAGGTACAAGACCATAGTCCATAGCTCACATGTGAATTATGTTGACATTGTATTCATGAAGTTTGAGCAAAGTTAGGAATTCCAGAATGCATTGCAGGCAATTTATGTTATTAAAGGAAGAACTCTTGAGGGAGATGTGGTTCAAGATGGGCCCCTAATTATGTCCCTAGTGTCTGGGAGAAGTAGGGAGGTCCTATTTTGGGGCATGGTTCTAGTGGTGAACTGTGTTCTAGTTCTAAATCACAGCTGGGGAAGTATGTGCAGGTCCTAAGACCATTAGGTTCAGTCCTAGTCAATGGCAAATAACTTCTAAAGGAGAAAACTCATGACTAGAAGATGAAGCCCCACAAAATGCAACACAAAAAAGTCAGAATGTAGCAGAAAGAAAATAAAGCAAGCCATCTTTATTGAGAAAAATACTGGACAATATTGGAGAGAGGGGCAGTCATGGAGTAAGGAAACAGATTAGATCCACTGGGATGGCTGGTGGAAGGGAGCAGTAAAACAACAAAGTCTGGGGGAATTGGATTAGTATCTTTTCTGAGTCATGTAGGATCAGATATAGGAGAAGGGTGTGAGGGTGTCCTGATTCATGCTGAGGAGATACTTATGGAATTAGCTGCTAATTGTTAATTAGATCCTCTTCCTCCTCCATGAGGGGTAAAGGGACTTTTGGCCACTATTGTAGTCCTTACTACATACATATTTACCTTTGTAGACATATACATACATACATACATACACACATGCCCCAGATCACACATGTCTTTCCTATCCTTGCTGATTCTTTCATTAAATTCTGCTCCATAACTTGGCTTACTATTACTTAAACTCCCCCCACCCAAGGATCCCTCCCTTGTCTTCTTCCCTCACCCTTTGATTATCCATCTGCCCATCCCTCCTTTCTTTATAGATTTTGGAGGGTGCTATGCCCTTTATGATATATATGTAGTGTTGCCTAATAAACCCATTCCTGATATGAGTAGATTTTCAGAACTTTAAGTTCTCCTCCCTCCTCTAATGCCTCTGTGTCTATTCTTCCTCTGCTTCTCATTTATATAACATGATTACTATTTTTACCTTTACTCTGCCAATCTTTCTTTTGATCTTACCTTATCATTGATGTAAATCTTAGACATAAAACATACATTTTAAACGTAAAAAACTCAAACATAAACAATTTGTCCATGTTTAAACAGTTTGTCCATGTTGAGTTCCTTAAAATTTTTCTTTGATATTGGCACTTAAATGTTAAATTTTCTGTTAAATTCAGGTTTGGTTGATAGAAAGTCCTGAAAATCTATAAATTGAATATCCATTTTTTCCTCATTGAAAATTACACAGAATTTTGCTGGATATGGTATTTTTCACCACAGGCCTAATTCTTTTGCTTGTCTGTGGATATGATTCCAAGACCTTCAATCTTTTATTGTAATTGCTGCTAAGTCTTATAAAATTTTAATTGTAGCTCCAGTGTATTTGAATTAATTTTTTCTTGTTTCTTGCAAAATTTTCTCTTTAATATGGGGGTTTCAACATTTGGCAATAATATTCCTGTATGTTTTCCACAAAGGATCTCTTTGAGGTGCTGATCTGTGGATTTTTTCTATTTCTACTTTTCTTCATGTTCTATCATTCCAGGACAATTTTCTAGGATTATTTCCTGCATTATTGTGTCAAGGTTCTCTTTTTGGTCACAACTTTCTGGTAGTCCAATTATTCTTATAATTTCTCTTTTAAATGTGTTCTCTAGATCTGTTGTTTTTCTTATGAGATATTTCACATTCTATTATATTTTTTCATTCTTTATAAATCTGTAATTTTTGGTCTCTCATAGCTCCACTGGCTTCCCCTTTTCTAATTCTAATTTTCAAAGAGTATTTTTCATCTTTGAAACTCTGTACCTCCTTTTCTAATTGGTTAACTTTTATTTTAGTAATCTTGTTTTTCTTGGATGATTTTAATTTTTTTTTTTTTTTTTTTTTTTTTTTTTTTTTTTTTTTTTTTTTTTTTTTTTTTTTAGTTTTTCCTCAGTGTCTCTCATTTGATTTTTAAATTCTCTTCTGAAATTGTCTAATAAATTTTCTCTGGATAGGGAGTCATTTCATGTTTTTCTTTGAAATACAAACTTTGTTTTTTTACTAAAGTATCCTTCTCTGAAGATGAATTCCAGTCTGCCCTGTTCCCATAACATGTTTCAATAGTGGGGTTTTCTTCTTTGCCAGTTCATTTTTTTTTTTAAATAAGAGGTATTAGTGTAGGCACCTCTAATCATGGGGTGGAGGGAGCTTCCCTTCAGTTCTCCACTCTGACCAAAAACCCCAAACCAAGCTCCACCCTTCTGCAAGTGCCAGCAGCCAGCACCATCCCTGCCCCATTGCCTCTGCACTCACTGGGTGCTGTTTCCTTCTCTTCCAGGGCCACATCTAGGAAGCACAGTTGGTCTTAGGCATTCCCAATCAGTTGTGGTTCACTTTGTCTTCCTGGACTCAAATCCCTACTTGACAACCAGTCCAGGCAATGAAACTGTCTGTGGTTCCTGAGACCCCAGTCACACCCAGCTAACCTGAGGGATCCTCACTTGAGCTAGTCCAGAAGTGTTTGCACTTCAGACAGGTTAACACCAGCCCAGGATCTTTCTTCAGATCTTGTCCAGCTGTAGGACTCCTGTTCTTCCTGAAGTCTTCTTGATTTTTTACTAGTCTGTGTTTGCCCCGAGGTACAAATTTGTTCTATTTGTGAGGAAAATCAGGAGAGCTTGAAATTTACCAACCTACTCTGCCATCTTCCCAGAATCCTCCTTTATTTGAGGATTTCTTGGCAAAGATACTGGAGTGGTTTGCTATTTCCTTCTCCAACTCATTTTTATAGATGAAGAAACTGAGGTAAATAGGGTTAAGTGTCTTGCACGGGATTACACAGCTAGTAAGTATCTGATATCTGAGATGAGTTTTCCTGACTCTAGTTTTGGTACTCTATCAACTGGGTCATAAGTGATCCACAAGATTTTGGCACTTTGGCCCTTGCACATCTTTTTGAACTAAGATCCTCCTAATTCCAGGGCAGGTGGCCACTCTATCCAATGAACCATTTAGCTGTTTATACATGGGAACATAGGATCCCAGATTTAGAACTAGAAAAGACCTTAGAGATCATTTACTTGTATCCTCCCATTTTATAGATGTAAAAGCTAAAACCTAGAAAGTTGAAAAGTTAAGTTGCCCAAAGTTAGATAAGTGACAGAGTCCATATTCAAATTCAGGATCTCACAAATCAAGATGCCGAGCATGTAGATAAGAACATAGTTTCAAATTTTAAGTTTAATTGCTTAAGAAATTTCTGGAACCAGAAGACCTAAATTTGAATTCTGACTTTACCTTTCAGGAACTATGAATAAGTTATCTTTTAAAATCTTTTTCTTTATCTAAAAAAAAGGAGTGTTGAATTACACTAATCTATCATTCTATGATCCTGTGAAATGTGAGCTACAATTATTATTCAATGTACTCCAAATAGCCATCTTTCTACTATTACACAGACTTTTTAATAAAATCAGGTATTTGCAGGAAAAAAAATATCTTCCATGTTCAGTTTTTCCATGTCGGTTTAGATGAGATTGAAGAAGAATATCAATTTTGTCTGAAAATCAATAAGCTTGAGAGAGAGGGAGAGAGGTGTGGGGTAGGAGACTGGAAAGAGGAAGAATTCCTGTGTCAGGAATCTTTTGGAAAGTGTCCTGTCTTCAGCTCCCTATAATTTAAATCTGGAAGCCATCAATAAAAATGTTCTGGTTGATCTTGTTTGTCATAAGAACAAAGAAAAGATATATTTATAGGGTTCTGGTTTCAAACGGCTAATGGAATGCAAAAAGTTTTCAACATTCACTCTTGCAAAACCTTGTGTTCCAATTTTTTCCCTCCCTCTCTTCCCCTTATCCCTCTCTCCTAAATAGCAAGTAATACAATATAGGTTAAACATGTAAAATTCTTCTAAACATATTATCATATTTACCATTGAGTAAGGATTTTCTAAGAGGAAACAAAATATATTGAAGTTAAAATTGTAAGTATAGTTAGAGCTTCCAGTTCAGTGGGAAAATGATTAGAGTACTTGGCCTGGAGTCAATAAAACTCATCTTCCTCAGTTCAAATTTGGCCTCAACTTTCTTAGATAGGTCAACCTGGACAAATTATTTAACTCCATTTGCCTCACTTTTCTCATATGTAAAGCGATCTGGAGAAGGAAAGGGGCCAGGAAAACTCCAAACTGGGTCATGAAAAGTTGGACTCAACTGAAAACAAGTGAACAGCAGTTTCCAATCTCTGCAGTTCTGGTATTTCTCTGTGAACTTTATAGTGTGATTCTTGTTCAATATTCCTGAAATTCTGTCATTTCATGATGTGGACCCTTCCTCCACTGACAAGGAACATAATCTCTCCATGTCCTAGTTGACAATCTTTATCCATTGCTGTGTTCAAAAAATTTAACAGCTGCTGGCCACTTTTGTGGTGATAAACTATATTTACCTACACTAATCTTTAGGTGATGGCTACACGGTCTGCCCTTGGCCGTGGTCTGCCCACGGTCTGTACCTTCTACACTGGATAGTTTCTGCTGTTATAGCTTCAGAGAACCCTAGACCACTTCCATGTCACAAAGAGACATCAGAACAGAACTTGAATGAAGGATTTTGTGGTGATGAACTAGCTCCCTTTTTATCTTGAAGTATTTGCTGCTGTTTGGAGGATGTCATTGTCATGGAAAGTAATGACACCTGGACAAATGAACTGAATAGATGTAGAGAATTTAGAGAAAAGTGGAGGGTAGGGTTGGTGTCTTGTGGCTGGTCCCTGAAACTGGAAAAATGAGAGCAGCAAAAATGAGGAGACCCTGTTAAGACTTCTTGCCTTGGTATATAGTAGCCCCAAAGTTTGATCCTGGGTTCTCTTCATTCTTTTCTTTAAGATTCTGTTCCTGATCCAGATACTGACTCTATTTCTAATCTTGATGTTTATTTTCTTCCTCTGGATCCTCAATTCCATATTATGTCTCAGAATTATCATCATCATCATCATCATCATAGCTATCATATACATGGTACTTTGAGGTTTGCTGAATGCTTTACATTATTAGCTCATTTGATCATAACAACTCTATGAGGTAGGTGCTATTATTATCTTATTTTATAGTTGAAGAAACTAAGGCAGACAGAGGTCAAGTGACTCATTCAGTGTTATATAGCTAATAAGTGTCTGAGGAAAACCACACTCTATCCACTGTGGTGCTCACTTGCTTGTGAATTGAAGGTTTTAATATTCAAGTGTAAAGGTACTTAGGCTACCAAATACCCCACCGAAGATGAAAAGAAGTATACCAAGAAGGTATCTCACACATAAAGAGGACTTAATGTTATTCTTTATAAATAGTTTCCCTTATACTCATGCAGAAGGCCTTCCTCTTATTTCCATCCTGGTTTCCTTTCAACTTTCAACTAAAATTTTAGATTTTAAAAAATAGAAAACTATTTGTATATAATATTTCATGTCAGCCACAATTTTGGCTTGTATTTCATCATTTCTCTCTTTATAGATAATAGATTTAAAGCCAGAAAAGATATTAGAAGCTACTGAATCCATTTCACTCCTTTTATAGATGAGAAAAGAAGGACACAGTGATTTAAATGCTTTGCCTAGGATCAGATTTTAAACTTCAAGAAAATATCTTAATATAGTTCATGTTGTATTTCTCATTAACATTTTTTATCTCCTTTTCATTTTCCCAAGACCTAAAGGGAAACACATTTGTACTATTATTTAATAATATTTGCTATAAGAAAAGAAAGATAATAAAATATTGAATTGAAATTCCTCAAATGACTATTTGCAACATGGGTAGAGTCAGCTATCTTCTAGACATCTTTTCATTTTTGGTACTATTAATGACATGTATAATTTCATCTCTCATATCCCACAATCAGAATCTCAAAGAGTAAAAGCATGCAATCATCACACCAACATCCACATCAATCTCTGAGACCTAGAGTCAGTGTACTCATGATTCATGCCTGCTTTCTTATTTAAGTAACAACTGGTTTTGGTTTATGCCAGAAGATCCCTATCCAACATCAAAAGTAGCCATAATTTGTATCCTGGATGCTCTGGAGAAGTAGGGATGTTGAGGTTGGGAAGGGGAGACCCCAAAGTCCCCGACCAGTGTTGTGAGGTATTTCAAAAGAATTTGCAGGCTTGAACCCATCTTCTAGTCAAGGGACAAAGTTTATTGAAAGCAATGGTATGCCATTACTAAGTGGACTGAAACCTAAGGGAATCCAGTAAAGAAACAGAATGAAGGAGAGTTATTTTATCCAGCTTCTATCATAGAAATGCTAATTCTATAGCTCAAGGGTAGGGCTAAGGAGTATTTTCTAGATGAATTGAGGGTAGTCTACAAAATATGATTATCACTGAGCAGATCATTAGTCAGCAAAGAACTGAGAAATAGTCTATTCAGAATCAGACAATTTGGGCGTGGAAGTTTCCTTAGGCAGATCCCAGTGCCAGAAGACCCAGGACCACTGACCCATTAGAACAGAAGCCCCCCAAAATCAGAGGACCACAAAATCACATTACATCACAGAGACACTGCTAATATGTAAAACAATGATTTCTCATGATGGTGATGAGTTATGATTATCTCTTAGAAGCCTTGTATGTTTCTTTCTATAAGCAGTTTGGTCTGTCTTTAAAATGTCTTGTTCATTGTGATGATCCATTATATTTTATTGTATTTATTTACTTGCAGATTTGGGCATGCTACTTTCTGATTCTACTTTATAGCATGTGTAGTTCTAGGAGGAAACCAGAGAATTCAGAGGAAATGGCCACCCTTGTAAACATGGGTTAAACCAATAACCAATTCCTGTTTATTATATAATGCTAGGCCCTTTCTGTACAGGAAGGGCCTTTCTTCCTCTTCATCTGGGGAGCATTTCATCCTGCATCTGGCAGGCTTTGAAAAGGTGGAAGCTATGCCCTGAAGCTAAGGGAACTTGTAGCTGCCTGGATCTGTGAATTAAGCCCCAAGCGATAAGAGAGCATTAGGATATTGTCCCCGGGCTGATAATCAGTGAAGCGAATGTGAGTATTCCAGTTCATGGGCAGATGTGATAAAATGTATAACAGAGTTTGAGGGGGGAAAGGGTGAAGGGGACAAAGTTTCTTTTGAAGGACAGTAGGAAGGCAGAAAGCATGATTAACTAATGCTACATGTCAAAGCAGGATGGGGGTAGTAATTGGGATGATTTATTGGGGTATGGATCTTTGGGGGAAGGGGTAGATTTTCTCCTGGGAAACCTTGATTGTGGAAGCATGGAGAGTGGGTAGATACTATGGATAAGGCAAGTAGTTATTCTTTTCTGGTGCTTCCATTTGAGATCATATATAGCTCTAAGTTTTGGTGCTCTCTCATAAAGTAAAATTAGCATTTGGAGACAATGATGACAGAACCTTCCTTGATAGATATCATTTCTGAACAGCATAATTCTAAGCCCTCAGTTTCTGAATGGAAAAAAAGAGAGAATCTGATTGGACAGAGAGGGGTTGGCTTTGGATACAAGAGAATCTGGAACTTAGTGAATTATTAAGCTTGTGTGTGGGTCTATGTTAGCAACATAAAACCGTTTTAGCTATCACAAATCCTATCCCTGATCTTTTCCAGATGTGAACCAGAAGGAAACAGAACATAAGAAATCCTTCTTCTTGACATAGCTTGGAAAGTAAAGGTTTTCATCACATGCATTGAATGATTTTTCCATTATCCCTTTGAGTTGCACCATGAGTTTTACCATCCCAGCTTTACACTAGTTCCTTCACATCCTCTAACAAAAAAGAGGTTCAAACTTAGCTCCAGATAGCTCATTGCTCTTTTCCCCACTCTTTCCAACTATCTTTTTTTCTATCTATCTATCCATCTGATTCTCTTCCTTTCTTCCTTTCCCCCTTCCTTTGCTCCCTCCCTCTCTCTCTGTCTCTCTCTGTCTCTCTGTCTCTGTCTCTCTCTCTCTCCCTGCTTCTTGCTTTCTTTTCTAGACTTTTTTTTTTAAAACTTCTAAACTAAAGGTGAGTCAGGCAATAGATTTAATTCCTATTAATTGCAAATTTTAGCCCTAATCTTGACTAGCCTATTGAAAGTGTAAGGTTCACTTGTAACCAAGTAAGAGTCTCCAAGTAAGAGAATGTGGATGAATCCATACTATCACAACTTCTGAAAATAGAACTCAGCATGACAATGGGTCATATTTAAATATATATGGCAGTATCTTTGTAATTTCAGAAATGTTGAATATCACTATCTGCATGAGACTTCTTGGGGAAAAAAAATGCCTGAAAAGCAAAGAATTCTGATATTGAACTGTGAATAACTTTCTCCATTCCTGTGTTTGTGTTGGAGGGTATAGGAAAGAAGGGAGAAATTTTATAAAGAAGATAGTAAATGCAATAGAAATATTGCTAAGTAACCGAAAAAAGAGAAGTGGGTTAAGTACTCATGGAAATACATGTAGCATTTTAAAATAATACCCATCTTCCTCAAAATGCCATGTCATGCAGCCTTCCACTTAATCTTTAGGAAAGCTACCAAACTGACTTGCCTGAAAAATATTGTGAAGTGAAATGTCACGTAATGCTTCAGTTCAATGCACAAGGACAAGAATGTGCAGCCCTACCCTAGTCAATGCTCAGGGAGGAACAGGAAAGCTGATATTCAGCTAAAGGAGTCAGGATAACAGAGACAAACATTCAACATTTACTTTCAAAATAAACAGGCACCCTACTCTCAAAGTACAAGCCAATCAAACCTCCCTTTAGAAAAAAGAAATTGAAGACTGTGACTTTACTGAACAGATGTCAAAGTTTTAATACAGTTGAATAACATTGAGACCAAGCCTCCTCCTTACTCTCCCTGTCAGACTTAATGGAAAGCTCCAGGAAGAAACTTTGAAAGAAACCAAATGTTTTTGCTTCATTCTGTATCTTTCTGAGGCTCTGAGGGTATCACAGTAGACAATAAGACATCTCTAAAAGAGTTAATTTTGAATGAAAGTAGTAATATCTGTATTCTGAGTCCCCACTAGTCCCTACCTGGAAAGTCATGTAACTGCAGTAAATAGGGACACAGTGAAATTCTACTAAGAGGTTATCATGGGACACCTCTTAAAACTTGAAAGTTGTATTTAAGACAAATAAAGAAAGTATACCTTTATACAAGTTATAACCTATGAAACTTGTTACCCTAAGAGTGTGATATGGCCTGAAAATTCTGTTAATGTTCAACCAGAATTTAAATAACTTCATATATGATTAATCCACAATAATACATTATAATAAAGCATTTATAAAGTGCTTTCTGTCATTTGATCCACATAATAGGAATTTGATCCATCTTAGGAACTGGTGGGGCCAATATTCTATCCCCATTATACAGATGGGGAAACTGAGTTTCAGAAAAATTAAAGTTACACAGCTTTGGGATAGAACCCAAGCATTATAACTCTGAACCTGATGTTCTTTCCACAAAATTTAAAGATGTACTTATTTGTTTTTTTTAACTTGGTAAGATTGCTCTCATTGAGAAAATTTTTGCCTTCAAATCTAATATTTCTTATTGTTATAGTCATAGATGCCCAATCCATATCTGAAGGGTTAATGGGTCTAACTCAGTGTGAAATTCTTGGGTTTCTTATTAGCCTGTTTTAATATTTACAAAAATGTGGGGTCTGTTTGTTTTCTCAATGACCTGGCTTCTTGGTTTGTTTTTGCTGGTTTTGGTAACAGCTAGAGGGAAAAGTACATCATGAAAATGACAATATTCCATTCCAACTTAGAAGAGAGAGAAGAGGGCACTGGGGATAATCTTTTAGTTATTTTCTGATTGTTCTGGGTTTATCTAATAACTTTTAATCAGATTTTTTGGTCTAGAAAGACTAGTACTCTGGATAGAATATATTCCTTCCTTATTTTTCCCACTGAAATGATACCCAAATCATCAGACTTCCTTGCTTCTTTTATTCTGAATGCTATCTATGTAGACCAATACTAGATAATGAAGTTTATGCTTCATTTAGTTTCTTTCTCCCTAAAATGTTCAGCATACTCTTCTCTCATTTCTCTCCATTGTTGCATTCAAGGATGCCAGAATGAACCTTTCTAGTCTGGAAGGAAATAGGATTGTTTTATAGCCATCTGGCCTTGGTGTTTTCTCTCCCAACTAAAGTTCTACTAGACTTGAAGGAGGAGTTGGCCCATAATCAATTAATGAACATTTATTAAGAACTTAGTAGGCATTGGGTGCTAGACTCTGGGAATACAAAGATAGGAATGTAATCATCTCTTCCTTTGAGGAATTTACATTCTCTGTGGCAAGACAATATGTACCTATATAGATCTATACAAAATAGATATAAAAGAGATACAAGGTGATTTTGGGGAGGAGGCACTAGCAGCTGGTGGGATCAGAAATGTCTTCACACAGCTAGCTGTTGGTACTTGAACTGAGTCTTGAAAGGGACTGGGGATACCAGTCTTCTCCCTTCTAAACAATGGCCATACTGTATCCAAGATGATTCTCAGACTGCCACTAACTTGTGTGATCTCCGGTAAATACACTACCTTCTTTAGGCTTGTTTTTTCATATTTAAAAAAAGGAGGGCATTGGATTAGATGATCTTTGGCGTGTTTTCCAACTCTAGGCTTCATTATTTCCCAGTATCATCTGGTCTCTATGCCTTAATCACCCTGGATAAATGTGCTGATCCACCTGTGATTGACTGTGTTACATCTGCAGGTGTTTGGGTTCTAGGCAGGATTGATTTAATCTAAGGATTAAATTTAAGTTTTGAGTCTCAAAGTCAGATTTTGCAAGAAACTTACTCCTTTTCTTCCCTCCCATTTCTCCTTCTCTCCCCTCACTCCAAGTTATAATTCTCATGGATAATCTTCTTTCACTCTGCTCAGTGACCAGACTAATTTCAGATGTCCCAGGTAAAACTAGGGAAAGGTTGTATATGTAGCATTGTATAAGGGCAATTGACCATATCACCCATGTAACGTTCCCCCTGAATCTAATTGCCTATGTTCTTAAATATTGTTCAAAGATGCTCTGTTTATATTTTAGTGGTATGCCCCTTGCTTTGTAGTTTGTTCATTTTGTGACTCCATTTGTTTGTTAACCTTGTTGAGTTTTGATATCTAGATTGTCTTGCTGCTTAGTCTAAGTCCCCCTCTCCCTTATTATTATTGCTATATTTATTTGCTTTTGTTTTATGGACATGTGAAGTTTACATATGATATATCCTATATGTATTTAGATATGAACATTAAAACTACCTGCGAAATAATGTTCTTCAATGTACTATGTCTGTTATATGTAAAGTTTCTATATAATTGCTGAGCATGGCACTCTAAGGAGATTTCAAAAATACTGATTATTAACCTGTGTTTTCATGTACTAATTAGTTCTTGATGTAATGTTGTATAAGTATAGTTGCCAGACCTATTACAAATGCTTTTGCAGGGGACTGAAAAATTAGAAACCTTAGGGAAGAATGTAATAGTCCCGGTGAAGTTTGGTTTGACTGTCCTGAAAGGGAGACCTAAAGACCTTAGAAGTTCTATTTCTTTCCACTATGGGAAGAGAAAAAATTAAGGTGAGATTAGGACTAAAAGCCAGAGTTTTCCTGTTTAATGGGAGTTTTGAGAGATTTTTTGAGGAGAAGAGAAGGGATGCATGGAGAAGAAGAAGGTAACAGGATTTCCCTGCAAAACACAGAACAGTAATACAGTAGTGGTGATTAGTATCAGTGACCCATCAATCCAAACTTCTAAGGAGAATTAAGAAGTAAAAGTCAAAGAATCAGCAGGAAGTTGTAAAACCGTGCTGGACTTTTATTGCTGGTGTTTTTCCTCAGGTGATTAGGGCAGTTGAAAAAAAAAGACAGAAAAACTAGAATTTCTTATGCTTGTCCCCATCTTACTTCACATGAATTGATGATTGATGCCTCCAACCTGTTAAAGACTACATTTGACTGACCTAATCTTGTATGTCATTAATAGTGGTTTATCCTGTCTTTTCTATTTCCCTGTGTCCCTTTACTCATGACATGAGGATACAGAATAGTTCTGGGAGCCATATGAAAGGAAGTAACTTTTTTTAGTGCAAGACTTGAATTCCAACTTACCCAACTCATTGTCAAAGAGTTTTTTCTCTAACTGAATGTACGATTAACAAACCATTTATATGTTTCATGCCCATATTTCCAATGGTAAAATTATTATGAACTTAGAGTCTTCTAAATCTGCTTTATTAGATCATAAACCTGATATAACTAATTCTAGTGTCACAATTGTAAATTTTATATATGATGTGGGTAAAGGTAGTGAGAAGCCAGATGATCATACCTGAAGGACACTTAAATGTTTCATGTAAAGCAACACCTACCACCATTTTAGGACCAGGTTTCAATGGGATTATTATAGGTCACAGCCAGATAAAATATGTAATCAATGCCAGTCAGTTAATAAACAACAATAATCCTTATCCTATCCTCTCCATTGTGTTTCCTATTGTCCAGAACTAGTAGAATGGAAAGGAAGGAGAAATAAAAAGATGGGGAGAAAGATCTGTTCCCACCCTTATGATACTTGTAGTATTCTCATTGTATTTCCAACTGCCCGGGACCAAAGCTATACAAGAAAAGAAATCAATAAAAGGACTGAAAGTAAGTTCTGTCTCTCCTCATTTCCACATTGATTTTTCAACTATTTCTTTAGAGAAACTTCCAGTGAATAAGTGAGCTGAGACTGAGCAGCCCTTAGTGGTTCACCAATCACTGGTCTTTGTGCAGGAGGCCATTCATTCTCTGAAGGAAAAATGATGGAGGAAAAGAAAGCAAGAACCAGGTTAAGAGAATTAATGATTATAATCTGTCATTTCTATCGTTAATACAAATGTGTTTGATACTTCAGCAAGAATACATATAGGAAATATGTTCTTGCCATTAGAGCTTTACAACCTAGTAAACAAATGGTAGAGAAAGATGAGAGAAAGGAGGACATAATAAGACTTTGGATTAATATAGTCCCTTGTCCCAAAGCAGCTCTAAGCACTTTGCATAAATTATATATCTGGATGACAATGATAATGATAATCACGGCAACAAGCTCTTCAGTCTCAATTTGCTTTCTTTCAACCAAACAGCAATGATCACAACACTTTGCATTTGAAATGTGCTTTTTACTTTACTTTTTTTTTTTTTTTATTGGTCTCACATACATTACCTTATTTTTTTTTACCCTTTCAAGAGCCTGTGAGGTCAGTATTATTATTCCCATTTGGCAGAGAAGGAAAATGCAGCCTAGGGAATTTAATTCCCTGTCTCTTTCACTCATTCATTCAGTACATATTGATCGTCAAATATATGTAAGCCATTGTGATTGGCACTGAGCATAACAAAGAAAAATAAGGCAAAATTCATTCTCTCAACCCATTTCCTTCCCATTTATTTGTATGGATGACAAAAAAATAATCTTAAGATTAAAATAATTGGGGGCCTCAGAGAGCTCAAAATATTTTTTTAGAAGGTTGTTCCCTAAAATATTGTTGAATGAGTACAGTTTGTCAAGCAGACATTAACAAAGATGTAGCTGTTATAATTGACATGGAGGAAGAAGAACACTTATCAAGAATAAACATCATGTAATAATATGGAAATATGTTTTATATGACTGCACATGCATAATATACCAAACTGCTTGTTTTTTCGATGAGGAGGTTTGGGAAGAAAAGAGAATGTGGAATTTTGGAAAATGAAATTTAAAATTGTACATATAATTGGCAAAAAATAATAAATTTTGAAAAAGGATAAATATGTCCACTTAAAATTGGTTTTAGGGAAAAAACAAATATTCGAACTATCTTTTCACTGTCTTCAGTACTGGTATGCCCTTGCCAGATGAGCTTATTTTTAAATTTTTTTTGATGAGAGTCAATGTGAGATAGTGAAAAATAAATGGCAATTCTAGTGGCAAAAAATTATAGTGGTTCAAATTTTCCTTTTGGTACTAGGTTTGTCCCAAGCTGTTAATGCTTTGAGGGAAAAACAATGATAGTTAACCATAATACAGTATTTTAAGATTTAACAGATACTTTCTTTGTTTACACAGCAATTCTGTATGGTAGATAGAGCAAGAATTACTAATCCCATTTTATAGATGAGGAAACAGATAATCAAATTATTTGCTATGGTCAGATAGCTAGTAAATATCTACACCAGGATTTAAAGTCATGTCTTTTAGCTCAAACATTGGTATATTTTCCAAATGTTGACTCTTTAGAACTCATGTAGAAATCTACATTTCCCTTGATATTTACAAAATGGACCACGATCATTCTGTTCTGATGCCCCAGCAATGAATATAATCTAAAAAGAGGAAATAAATAGTGATGATGGTTCCTTCCAAAGATATGGCCTAAGAACTGTATTCTGCTTCCTTCAGCAATGATAGGAGCTTCTCCTGTGATGGGCATTTTTCCCAGAGCAGCGTTCTTTTCAATACTACCATTTGAAACTACATTATTATCATTTACAAATCACATGCTTACCAGTGGAGATAAGTGGAGTGTCTAACTAGTCCTCAATGAAATTTTAGTCTTTTTTCTCAGAACTTTGAGTTTGACTCTCAGAGAAGAGTTCAAAGCCCAGTGGGAGCTGCAAAGATAGTCAGAGATATAAAGTAATGAGAGGTCTTTGGAATGTGGAGCAGGAAAGGAAACTGAAAGGTGGAGGGTTGGTTATTTTCTCCATTCCTTATGCTTCCTTTGATGCCAGTAGTGCCTCTAAACATCTGGCGGCAGCTCAATAGGATATACCAGTTAAACCATGTGATTTATTTCCACTCAGATTTTATGCATGTCAGAGTAGGGCTAGAGTACTCTTTGGCTGTCTTTTTCTTTTTACATTTAATGTGCTCCCAGAAACACTCAGGTGGATTGAAGTATGAGAGTGGTGAAAGCATAATTGTTCAATTTCCTTGTACCTGCCAAATTTAGCTATGTGGTCTGCTTTTAATTGAAGGCACATTAAAAGAAATGGAGGAGACAAAAGAAAGGAAAGAAATATTTAGTGTATCCAACTGTAGCATCTGCTTGAATATGCCTCTGTTTTAGATCCAAAATGAAGATTTTTCTTGAATTGAAAAGATTCACAACTAGTTTTGGGGGACAAATATTATTTGCCCATCTACAACATGCTAATGTTGTACAATAGTGGCCAAAGCATGATCATAAATAATATTTTGATGGCTCTGTCTTTCCAATGATATACATCCCACTCAGTCTATCCATAATCATAATGATCTCTTAAATTTGTAGGGCATTTTTTAACTTTTCAAAATGCTTCCTCATCTAGGATCTCAATTTGTTTCCTGCAAACTCTTATAGAGCATGGAGCTTGCTCAATCCTGATTCCTGTATAACTGCCTCCCCAAGGCAATTTTAAAGCTGAGTGTGTTAGTTAAATGACTAGGATAAAAACTTAGGAATGCAGTTAGACACTGCTGTGTTACACATTCAAAAGCTTGTCAAAATGAAGGAGCTGTCAAAGATAGATGACTTTGAGCAAATCCTTAGAGCCTGGAGATAGCTTAAGATTTGTTACTTAGAAAACACCTTTCTTCACAAAGCCCCCAAAGGGTCTAGAATGAAGTTTCCAATCATTTTGAGAGAAAAATTATTAGGGAATTTTCTAGTTAAGGGTATTAAGATCCAATGAAAATTAAGAAGCCAGTAAATTCCTTCCTTCTTCCCTTCCTTTCTTTCTTTCCTTCCCTTCTTATCTTCCTTCCTTTCCCTTCCCTTCCCTTCCCTTCCCTTTCTTTCTTCCCTCCATTTTTTCTTCCTGCTTTCTTTTTTCATCTCTTCCTTCCTACGTTCCTTCCTTCCTTCCTTTCCTTTTTTTTCCCTTCCATAACAAATTTTTAAGTGCCTACTATGTACAGAGGTAGTACTTTCTGAAGCAGATATAATATTTAGATGAAACATAATTTTTAACCACTTACATCCAAATAATCCAATAAATCCAAAATCCATCCAATACTTAGGTTACTTTATTCCCAAAGCAGGGTTCCATCTGTTAAAGTGAACATACTGCTCTTAGCTTTCCAAATATTTGCCTTTAGCAGATGTTTTAGAGTGTCTCTCATCTAAGAGGGGGACAAGTGTTTTAGTATAGTAGATCTGTGTAAGAAATGAAGAAGAAAATCAAGATTATATAAGAATACCATTCTCTAGTATTGATTGAAAACTTCCTGTCACCTAATTGTTATTGAAGAACTAGGCCTAGATATTGACTGGAAAGAAAAGAGGAGAGAGGTACTTTATTATGAATCAGTGGATGGAAAAATCATTTTTTGATCTCTTTAATAAATGCTGGAGAAAAGAGCAAAGCAAGGCAATCTATGTTTTTAAGAAACTCACATTCTATCAAGTGCTCATGGGTAGACTAAGCTAATATAATAAAAATGACAATTCTACCTAAATTAATCTGCTTATTCAGTGACATACCAATTAAAATTCCAAGAAATTATTTTACCATGCTAGAAAAAATAATAGCAAAATTCATCTGAAGGAACAAAAGATCAAGAATTTCAAGGGAATTAATGAAAAAAATTGCAAATGAAGATGGCCCTGCTGTATCAGACCTAAAACTATATTATAAAGTAGTGGTCATCAAAACCATTTGGTACTGATTAAGAAATAGAGTAGTTGATCAATGGAATAAGTTAGGTTCACAAGACAAAGTAATAATGATTAAAGTAATCTAATGTTTGAGAAACCCAAAGACCCCAACTTCTGGGATAAGAACTCACTATTGACAAAAATTGCTGGGAAAATTGGAAATTAGTGTGACAGAACTTGGCACCAAGTCACATCTAACACCCTATACCAAGATAAGATCAAAATGGATTCATGATTTAGACATATAAAGTAATATTATAAGCAAATTAGAAGAACAAAGGATAATCTACCTCTCAGATATGTAGAAAAGGATGGAATTTGTGATCAAAGAAGAATTAGAGTACATTATGGAATATAAAATGGATAATTTTGATTATGATTAAATTAAAAAGTTTTTGTACAAACAAAACCAATGCAGATAAGATTAGAAGGGAAGCAGTGAGCTGGGGAAAAAATTTACATCTAAGGGTTATGACAAAGGCCTCATTTCTAAAATATATAGAGAACTGACTCAAATTTAGCCATTCTCCAACTGATAATTAAATGGTCAAAGGATATGAAGAGACAGTTTTCAGATGAAGAAATTAAAATGATTTCTAGTCATATGAAAAAATGCTCTGAATCACTACTGATTAGAGAAATGTAAATTAAGACAACTCTGAGGAGGTACCACTACACACCTCTCAGATTGACTAAGATGACAGGAAATAAAATAATTATGAATGTTGGAATTGTGTAAAAGCTGGAACACTAATACATTGTTGGTAGAGTTGTGAACTGATCCAACCATTCTGGAGGGCAAAATGGAACTATTCCCAAAGGGCTATCAAACCATGGATACCCTTTGATCCAGCTGCGTCTGTGCAAAAATGTTTGTGGCAGCCCTTTTTGTAGTGTCAAGGAATTGGAAACTGAAAGGCTGCCCATCAGTTGGACTAAATAAGTCATGGTATGTGAATGTAATGGAATATTATTGTTCTATTAAAAAATGCTCAGCAGGATGATTTCAGAAAGACCTGGAGGGACTTACATGAACCAATGCTAAGTGAAGTGAGTGGAACCAAGAGATCATTGTACATGGCAACAGCAATATTATACGATGATCAATTCTGATGGATGTGACTCTTTTCAACAATGAGATGATTCAGGCCAGTTCTAATGGTCTTGTGATGAAGAGAGACATCTGTATCCAGAGATAGGGAAATGAATGTGGATTACAACAAAGTATTTTTCACTCTTTTTGTTGTTTGCTTGTATTGTGTTTTCTTTCTCACTTTTTTTCTCTTTTTGATCTGATTTTTCTTGTGCAACATGATAATTGTAGAAATATGTATAGAAAAATTGCACATATTTAACATATATAGGATTACTTGCCATCTGGGGAGGGGGTGCAGGGAAGGGAAGAAAACATTTGGAACACAATGTTTTGCAAGATTAAATGTTGAAAATTATTCATGTATGTGTTTTGAAAATAAAAAGCTTTAATAAAAAAATTGATTTGTTCCTTTCACAACCCCACTACCTCCACCGAACAAATATATAGATCTGGTGTAAAGCCGCCAATACATAATTCCATTGTTTTTACTGCAAAACAAATGTCCATGTTGACCATTTCTGAAAATGTATATTTCTTTCTGTTTATTAAATTCATCACCTCTTTGTCAGGAACTAAGTTGCATATTTCATCTTTGTTCTTTCAAACTCATGATTTTATTTTTTGTATTGATCAGAGTTCTAAAATCTTTCAAATTTGTTTTTCTCTACACCATTATTATTGTATAGAGTTTTCTCTTAGACCTGCTTACTTTTCTCTGCATTGATTCACAGAAAATTTCCCAGTTTCCTCTGAAACTGTCTGTTTCATCATTTCTTATGAAACAATAATATTCCCACAATGTTTCTAGAGAAATGAAATATATTCAAATGAAACATCAAGATTCTCCAAATCACTAATACAAAGAAAATGCAAATTTTCATTCCACAGTCAAGAAATTCTCAAAGATAGTAAAAGACATATATAGTAAAGTTAATGCTACAGGGGCTTTGGGAAGACAGTCATATTATTACACTATTGGTAATACTATAACTTGTTTCCAACCCATTCTGAAAATTGATTTGAAATTTGGAGAGAAAAATTACTAAGGAATTCATACATATTGCCCCAGTGATTTCCCTGTTGGTTATGTACCCGTAGGCCATTAAGAAGATGAAGGATGTCCTCTATACATCCAAGCAGCTATCTTTGCTGTAGGAAAATATTGGATGGAAGCAAAGTGAGTGCTCATTGATTGGTTAAGGAATCCTGGAATAAGTTGTGGTTCATAAATGTAATATAATTTTGTGCCTTAAGAAATGATAAAAATGAGAAAGATAAATATGTGAAGACTACTGTAGTTTGATGTGGAAATAAACAAAACAATAGAACCATCTACAAAATGGCCATAGAAATGCAAATGAAAACAATACTAAAAGACATCAGAATTCATATTACATACAATTGCTAATTTGGGTTCCAGAGAATTGCTGATGAGACATAGATCTTTCCTCTTAGTAGAGAGAGAGAGGTGGTAGATCAGGAGTTTGTACTGTCGTATGTTGCTGTATTGATTTGTTTTACTTATGTTGTTCTCAGGGTGCCGGCCATGGCTTGTCCATACAAAGTTCCAGAAATAAATATAACCATATACACAACTTGTGACTATGTGGATGACAGAGAAGACTGGGGTGCAGCTGGGATGGAACTGAAGAGAGATTTATCTTGAATGGGGGGAAAAGATTGGCATTTAACTTGGGGAACCAGTGGGGAACTTGGGGAACCTTTCTCCATTGGCCTTGGCAGGACTGTGATAATCCGGCAGTTCTTTTCATGGTGGAGTAAAACCTCACAAATGTGCCTTTTTTCAAAGAGATAGAGACACAATTAAAATTCTCATCTGATAGCTAAGCAAGAAAGAAAATGGGGAGAGAGAAGCAAGTGATGTTTATTAAATGCCAAGTCACTCTAGTTCCCTAGGCAGCCTTTTCTCCTGAGGCAGTGTGGCACAGTAGATTGAGAGCACCTGGCTTGAAATCTCATCTCTAATGTTCATTACATGCATGATTTAGGCAAGTCATTTAACTCCTCTGGGTCTTGGTTTCCTTGTAAGTATAATGAGAAGGTTGAATTAGAGGGTCTTTGAGGTCTCTTCTAGCTCTGGATATGTGATCCTGTGATCTTACATTAAGTAATTAAGAAAGTAATAAAAAAGTGAGATGTGCTAGTGACCTATTTAATATACTGTCCTTTATTGCTTTGGATATAAATAATACTTTAGTGGAAAAATTAATTAGTCATTCCATAAATTTGTACCTCATTTGACCAAGATTACATTTCTAGGTTGACACTTGCTTAAGGGGAAAAATACAAAACAACAACAAAAACTTGCACAGCTATAATATTTATCTTTTGATTCATTAATGAACTCATGTCAATTATACCATTACATTGAAATATAATTTTATAAGGGATAAGAAGGAATCTTGGACTGAAGAAAATTGAGATTTAGATTCCAGCTTAGATACTTATTGGCTTACAGTGTGATCATGGGATAAGTCACAACTTCTAATTCTTCTCATTTATAAAATGAAGCCAATAATACTTGTGGCACTTAGCTCAAAGAAATGCTGTATCAAATGAAATAATATATGCGAAGTGCTTTGCAAACCCTAGAACCATATAAATGCCAGCTAGATTTATATGGACACTGTACAGACTGATGGAATGAACCTCAGAAGAAGAAAGGCTGCTTACTGATGGGAGACATAGCCTGGAATCGATCAATCAACAACTATTTGTCAGTCACTTACTCCATGGAGGGAGAAGGAAGGTGCAACTAGGTGAAGCTGTAGTGGATAGAGTGCTGGGCCTGGAATCAAGCCCACTCATTTTCCTGTGTTCAAATCTGGACTCAGACATTTACTATTTGGGAAAGTCGCATAACCCTTCCCCCTCCCCTCAGTTTCCACATCTTTAAAATGGATTGAAAAAGGAAATAGCAAATTACTTTAGTATTTTTGCCAAGAAAGTCACAAAGAGTCATAATGTTATGCCAAAGTTCCCTTTTAATGGGGTGACCAGTTCCTCAATTGTCCTATTTCGTAATTCTGCCTTAGGTTATAACCGTCCCCTCTTAATGTTTGAGATAAAGATTTTATAGACATTCCTTAATGTTTGACAAGATAAAGGTTTATCCATTTCAGATGTCATTAGAATATCAGTAATGTCATTGTTCTTGTTATTCCATAAAAAGCTTGCTGCCCCAATACTCGGGGCTAGACTCTTTGAGATGATAGTCTCGTCTAGCCCTGGGATCAACATGGATGCATTGGTCCCAGTATTTCTCTCCATTTAATAAATTATTGAATTTGTCTCTAATCTCTGTCTTGCTCAGTTTCTTCGGCATTATAATAAAGGGGTCACAAAGAGTAGGATATAATGAGAAAAGGAGTGAACAGAAAAAATGTGCCAGTCTTTGTTGGGTTTTGAGGATACAAATGCAACAAATGAAGTAGTCCCTACTCATTACTTTTTCATTAAATGTTTGTTTTGTAAGGAAATTCCTAGCTCAGAGTGAAGAGTAAAATGGGGCTATCCTCTCCTGTTTTTTATCTCCCTTTGGCACTCTTATCTCCATGCTTTCCCTCCCTTCACTGATCCAGATTGCAGCCATTCATTAGATTGTCTTCATTAGTTGTTATGGTTGCAAAAGTTCTTACTGTGCATAGTGCCCAGTAATTAGCACAGTGCCTGGTATCCTAATAAATTCTTGTTAACTTTAACTTAACTCTTAGTCATGTGATGCATATAAGTACATCGGTTAGACAATGTCTAAATATTCTCCGATATTTTAAATACAGTTGTTGCCAGGCAGCAAATTATTTTCAAAGTAAACTTTTCCCATTGAATTATATAGAATACTGCTTTTAAAACATATTCCTTTTCCTTTCCTCTTGATCCTCCACCCAGTTCTCGGAGCTGGAGGCAACATAGCCTCCAGAGGTTGAGAAAGCATCCAATTTGCATTCATTCAGCTTTCACTTTCAGAAAGTTGAAGGAATGGAGCCAATGGCTCAGGGCAATTTTTGAAGTCTCTTGTGGGAGTGAAAAGGCCTTGAAAGCAGAGGTATCACTTAATTTTAATCCCCTCCCCCTCCTCCCTGCTTCACAGAGAAACATATTTCCTTGTATGGGAGTAGGTAATAGGGAACTAGACCTTTCAAGGACGGATCCTTGTATTTCTCAAACATTTCCTTCATACTTATCCTCCTTCTCCCTGAACAATCTCATCTTGGAAAAAATTAAGAATTTTTTTTTTTTCTGGATAAGAGGTATTTCCCATGCAAGTCAATGGATCTTTTAAGGTCTGCTTGGACCTGAGAGATCCATAAATATTAGATTTGTTGATCACTTGTTTTGAATTTTAAAAATTTTATTGTGGATGATGGATTAGAAAGAGCTGGAATGGATCTTTAGACTCCATTGAATCCAAACCCCTTCATTTGACAGATGAGAATACAAGGTCTTAAATGACTTTTTCAGAGTCACACAAATAGTAAGAAGCAGAGTTGGGATTCAAATTGAATTCTTTAAACTCCAATTTCAGTTCTCCCACTGTAATGCTGAAGAAACTGAGCAAGACAGAGATTAGAGACCAATTCAATAGTTTATTAAATGGAGAGAAATACTGGGACCAATGGATCCATGTTGATCCCAGGGCTAGACGAGACTATCATCTCAAAGAGTCTAGCCCCAAGTATCGGGGCAGCGAGCTTTTAATGGAATAACAAGAACAATGATATAATGGAGGGACCTAGGTGGGGATAACCTAAAGGAGGGAGGTTACTGATATTCTAATGACATCTAAAATGGATAAACCTTTATCTTGCTAGACATTAAGGAATGTCTATAAAACCTTTATCTCAAACATTAAGAGGGAAAGGTTATAACCTAAGGCAGAATAACTAAATAGGACCATTAGAGAAACTGGGTCACAATATTAAAAGGGAACTTTGGCAAACACCTCTACTGTACCACAATGTCAGATGTGTATTGGCAGTGAATGACATAGAGCCATGCACACAACTTTTATTCTTATTTACAAATATATATAGCATGAAATATCTTTGAACTTGTGTATATGGAATAGAGGATGAGAACCAAATTGTCTGGTACTCTAATGAATTTAAGATGACTTTGTCAGTTTTATATTTGAGATTATATGTTTAGGGTAGTTTCTGAATTCATCAAAGGAGTACTCAATCTACTAATTCTCTGTGTGTAGAAATGGAGATAGTATCCCATGGAATAGTTTCTTTTTCCTCTGCTTTGAACATGTCATCAGCTCCCATGCATTCAATGATCATTTTTATGCAAATGATTCATATAAACATACATATATACAAACATAAACACACACATATATACATATACATCACATATGTGTGTATATCTATCCATTTATCTATCTGTCAAATCTCTCTTTTATATCTCAGTGTTGTGTTACCAACTTCCTGAATATCCAATCTGAATATCCCTTGGGCTTCTCAAACTTAAGCACCAAAATAAAATAAATAAAACTTATTATAATTCTCTCCATCTCTTGTCCAAATTTCTGAATTTCCATTAATGAACTATTTTTCCAATTACCATAATTTCAATCTTTGAGTTGGAAATCTAAAACTTTCCTTGTCTTCAACCCTCATATCTAATTATTTGTCTACTATTGTTCATCCTCTATTCACAGCATCTATCACACTCATACTCTTTTAAATCAATTAATTAACAAGCAATTATTAAGTGCTTATTTTATGCCAGAGAATTTGCTGGGTGCTGAGGAGATAAAGACAAAAAAAAATTAGTTCCTATTCTCAAGGAGTTCATAATTTATTAGGGAAGGCGTGAAAGGGCAGAGGCAGAATGTGGGTATTTTTAAGAAAATACAAACAAAACATAGGTAAAGTCAATATATATAATTGCATTAGCAGGAGGGCAAGTACTAGTTATGGGGAAGAGGGGTTATCAAGAAAATCATTTAAGAGGTTGTGCTTAGGATGAACTTTGAAGTATGCTAGGAATGCTAAAAAATGAAGATAAAGGACAATATTGCAGCCTTGGGGGACAAGTATAAAGTCATAGAGATGAGAAATGGAGTATCATGTGGGAAAGGTAACAAGTAAGCCAATTTGGCTGGACCACAGAATGTATCATGAGGAGTGACATATAATAAGTCTTACAGGCAGAAGTTATATTGCAAAGTCCTTTCAATGTCAAATAATAAGGGGCAGCTAGGTGGTGCAGTAGACAGAGCACCAGTCCTGAAGTCAGGAGAACCTGAATTCAAATCTGGCTTCAAATACTTAACACTTTCTAGCTGTGTGACCCTGGGCAAGTCACTTAACCCCAATTGTCTCAGGGAAAAAAAGAAATCATCCAATACCAAACATATCAATTTAAAATTGGTCTTAGGAGCAATAAGGAACTACTAGAGTAGCTTGAATAGGACTTTGTTGTAAATAGATGATTACATGTTTCAGAAAAATAACACTTGGTATTTTGTGGTGGGAGACCAATCAGAAGCCTATCTCAGTGGCCCATGCACATGGTTATGAGGGCCTGAACTAGTGTGATAGCCATGTGAATGGAGAGAAAGAAAATAGATACCATAAATGTTGTACATTTGATAAGAGTTAGCAAAAAGATTGAATGTGAGGAATGAGAGAGAATGAAGAGTAATAGATTATTCTGATGTTGTGGACCTATATGACTAAAAGGATAGTGCTGCCCTTGACAAAAATAGGGAGAATGGAGAGAAAGGTGGATTTTGTGGAAAACGTGAGCTCTGTATTGGACAAATAGAGTTTGAGATGTTTACAGAACATCTAATTGGAAATTTCCAATTTTTTGCTGTCATTGAGTTATTTCAATCATGGTCGACTCTTGGTGACTTCATTTAGGATTTTCTTGGCAAAGATACTGAAGTAGTTTACCTTTTTTTCTCTAGCTCATTTTACAGATGAGGAAACTGTCACAGTGTTAAGTGACTTGCCCAAGCTCACATAGCTTGTATATATGACTAAGGCCAGATTTAAATTCAGAATGGTGAGTCTTCCTGTTTCAAAATCCAGTGCTCTATTCACTGGACCACCTAGCTATCCATCAACACATACCTACCCCTGAGTCCAGATCCTATGGTAATAGGATCAGTTGAGTTCTGTATTTGAATCCTTCTTCTTTATTTTTTTTAAATAGTATTTTATTCTCCCCTCCCCCAGTTACATGTCAAGAAATTTTTTTAGCATTCATTTTTTACAATATTTTGAGTTCCAAATTTTTTTCTTCCTTTTTTCATTCCCTTCTTCCAAATATGGCAGGTAGTTTGATTTAGTTTATACACATGTTATCATGTAAAACATATTTCTATGGTAGTCATAGTTGTAGAAGAAGAAACAAATCAAAACAGGAAAAAAATTAAGAAAGAATAAGGTAAGAAAAAATATGCTTCCACCTGCACTTCTGATTTTATTAGTTGTGTGACCATAGGCAAGTCATTCAATTTCTTTGTTTTAGTTTATTCTTCTATAAAATGGGAATAGTAATACTCATAGCACCTTTCCCCCCCACAATTTATATGAAATAAAAAATATTTAAAGTACTTTGTGACCCTTAAAGTACTAGTAAGGTAAAGTACTAACAAATATTAAATCTTATAACTTCTTGTCCCTCCTACTTTTGGGTTGTTTAAAAAAAAATCATAAAGCTTCTACTTATGCTTTCATTCAAGTCATCTAAGTCATCAAAGGAGTTACTATTTAATAAGATCTTAGACCATTTAGAGTTGGGGTGCTATTGTTTGACTAAATAAACATCTGTTTTAGAGCTAGTACCTATTTTTATCCTTGTAATCCATCTGGCTAATGAGAGAGCTATTTAAAAAAATACTATACCTGTCAACAAAGGAGAAAAAAAATGGTTCAATCCACTCCTCACCCCCTAGCCAAAACCCTTCTGATGTATGTGTCATTTAATAGTTTAGAATAAACACTGAACCCACATAGAACTATTTTAAGCTTGTACTTTTTTTTTTAAAGAATATGTCTGATCCACAATTAGCCAACCAGTTATTATAACTTACAAAGTCTTCCCTTTCCACAATATACCTTTATACTTTTTTTGTGAAATTCATTAGTAAGCTCTGAAACCACAGTCAGCTTCATACCTAATGAGCATATATCTCTGACATCTCAGTTGCTTTGCCTCATAGATAAAATGGGTGAAAAAGTAAGACTCCTGATTAATCATACTACTTTATAAAGTTGAACAGTAAAGTCTTAAACTGAAGAATGTTTAGTTCTGAAGTTGGAAGGGACTTTAGAGTCCAACTAGTCCAACTCCATGATTTTAGGCATTGGAAGATGAAATGATTTGTCTGTGGTTGCATCAGAGGTGGGAAGTGAACCTTGGTCTTCTGATTCTAAATCCAGTACTCTTTTTTTTGTTGTTACTTTTTGCTGAGATAATTGGGGTTAAGTGATTTGCCCAGGGTCACACAACTAGGAAGTATTAAGTGTCTGAGGTCAAATTTGAGCTCAGGTCCTCTTTTTTTTTTTCCTTTAGATCTAGATATATTTTATTTTTTTCCACAAGTTGGTCACTTCTTAATAAGCACCTCGCCCTAATATTTTCCATTAAAAAGCAAAACAGGTAATCAAACCACCATTTGAATCATAGAAAATGACAGTACAAGTTGCTTTCATTTTTACAATATGAAATATGTTTACAGAATGGATGTATTTTAATTTTAATAAATTAAACCAAAAGTTGTCCATTTTATTTGACTTGGGTTCTGTTGCTGTTTAGTGTTTTCTTCATTTACATTGCTGTGTTGTGTATATTGTAATTTGGATTCTGTCTTCTTCACTCTATTCACATAGATTTTCCCATGTTTCTCTGAAGAATTCATATTCTTTTCTTGTGGAACATTAATTTCATTACATTCATAAACCACAGTTCATTCAGCCATTCTCTAACTGGTGGGTACATAGTTTGTTTCTGCCTTTTTTTTTTTTTTTTTGTCATTCAAAATAATGCTGTTATGAATATTTTGGTATATATAGGTCCTTTCTTTTTTTGTTATGGATTTCCTTGAGACTGTAAACCCAGATGTGGGATTGCTAGATAAAGAGTAGTATTATTTCTTATATAATTGTAAAGTGTTTTCCAGAATAATGGGGCTCAATCACAGCCCTTACACCAGTAAATTCCTATGCCTGGCAGGCTCTCAAGTATAGTACTCTTTCAAGTAATCTCCAACTTATTTGTTGCCCTGTTTAGTTAAGGGATCCTCAGGCCTTCAGGATAGTAATTATTATGCACCGAGGGAAAAATACTTATTACCCTGATTTATGCAAGGGTATGATTTATATATATTTATATTTATGATTTATACCTTGGGAGATGTCTTTTCAGCAGTCCCACAAAGTATTAATGTTTTAAGTATCAATTTTCCCAGAAAATTTAATAAGAATCTTGGGTTACTGTGTTGGTTTTTAAGTAACTGTCAAGGATACTTGTGAGTCTTTTGTGTTGTAAGTATATCTTTGTTGATAGAAGAAATAAATAGTTACATTTGCTTTATTCATTGAGTAGCTTCCTTGAAGTGATCCTGTCAATTCTTTTGGAGAAGCTCTCTCCATAAGCCATTCCGAAGTTTTGTTTGAAAGATTTCTCCCAGATGCTCTAAATCACTATTGATCAGAGAAATGCAAATTAAGACAATTCTGAGACACCACTACACACCTGTCAGATTGGCTAAGATGACAGGAAAAGACATTAATGAATGTTGGAGGGGATGTGGGAAAATTAGGACACTGATACGTTGAGGTTTTTTATGTTTTTTTTTTTAATAATAGCTTTTTATTTATAAGTTATATGTATGGGTAATTTTATAGCATTGACAATTGCCAAACCTTTTGTTCCAATTTTTCCCCTCCTTCTTTCCTCCCTTCCCCCCAGAATAATCCAGCCATTCTGGAGAACAATTTGGAACTATGTTCAAAAAGTTATCAAACTGTGCATACCCTTTGATCCAACAATGTTACTACTGGGCTTATATCCCAAAGAGATCTTGAAGGAGGGAAAGGGACCGGTATGTGCAAGAATGTTTGTGGCAGCCCTCTTTGTAGTGTCAAGAAACTGGAAACTGAGTGGCTGCCCATCAGTCGGAGAATGGATGAATAAATTATGGCATATGAATATTTTGGAATATTATTGTTCCATAAGAAACAACCAGCAGGATGATTTCAGAGAGGCCTGGAGAGATTTACATGAACTGAGGCTAAGTGAAATGAGCAGGACCAAGAGATCATTGTACATTGCTATGGGCCAGAACTCTGAACTTAAAACAAAGGATTGTTACAAGGTACTAAGTCAGTGGAATTGATGGAGACAATAGTTATCTAATTTAGCATGGTTCAGTATGATTGATTTAATCCTACAAGGAGATGTTATGGGCCAGAACTTGAAACAAGGTACTAAGTGGAATTGAGGAGACAATGGTTAAATCTAGTTCAGCATTGATTTAATCCTACAACAAATAATGCTTTCCTAGTGATATAATGATCGTTGTATACTCAGTGTGGGGCATATAAGCAAGAAGCTCTCAGGGCCAGAAAGGACAAGCACACTAGAAGCTCCCGAGGCTGAGACAGATTCATTCCATCTTCCACCTTTGTGGTGGCTGGAGGCTGAAGCACAAACCTTTAAATTCAGAGAAATTCAGAGGGCAGAGAAGGATGCAGGAGCTCAAGCTCTCAGAACCAAGGAGAGAGAGAGGCCTGTAAGAAAACTAGCCGAATCCCAAGTGAAGGAGATAGGACTTTGAAGAAGATCAGAAAGGATTTGGACTTCAACACCTGGCTGCACTTGTGGTGATTACTGAACTGAAATGAAGACTGCCTTCAGAGACCCCAAGAAAAACTCAACAGAGAACATTACATTTTAAAGAGAATATTACAGTACATGGCAACTTCAATATTATATGGTGATCAATCTTGATGAAAGTGACTCTTTCCAACAATGAGATGATTGTGGCCAGTTCCAATGATCTTGTGATGAAAAGTCATCTACACCCAGAGAGAGGACTATGGGAACTGAATGTGGATCATAACATAACATCCCCATTCTTTTTGTTGTTATTTGCTTGCATTTTGTTTTCTTACTCATTTACTTTCTTTTTTTTATCTGATTTTTCTTGTGCATCAAGAGAATTGTAGAAGTATGTTTATACATGTTGAAGTTAACATATATTTTAACATGTTTAACATAAATTGGATTGCTTGCCATCTAGGGGAGGGGATGGGGGGAAGAAGGAGAAAATCAGAAACACAAGGCCATGCAAGGGTCAATGTTGTCAAATTATCTGTGCATATATTTTGAAAATAAAAAGCTTTAAAAATTAAAAAAAAAAAACCCAGAAAGATTTCTCCCTATTCCTAAAGAACTATAAAACTGTGCATACCCTTTGACCCTTTGATTATTGCTATGTTTATCCCAAAAACATGCAAAGAAAAAGGAAAGGACCTATTTTTAGAAAAATATTTATAGCAGCTTTTATTGTGGTAAATAAGAACTGGAAATCAAAGGGATGCCCATTCATTGGGGAATGACTAAATAAATTGTACTATATAATTGTAATAGAGTATTATTGTGCTATAAGAAATGAAGAGCAGGCTGATTTCAGAAAAACCTGGAAAGACTTTCAAAAACAGATGCATAATGAAGCAAACAGAACTAGGAGAATGTTGTACACAGTAAAAACTACATTTTTCAGTGAAGAACTGTGAATGACTTGGGTTTTCTCAGCATCACATTGATCCAAGAAAATCCTAAAGAACTAATGATGAATGCTACCTGCTTCCAGAAAAAGAACTAATATTGCTGAATACAGACAAGTATGCCATTTTTCACTTTATTTCTTTCATTTTTTTCTTGTGTTTGTCTTCTCTTACAAAATAACTAATATGGAAATATTTTATGTAATTTGCATATACAACCTATATCTAATTGCTTATGGTCTCAGAGAGAGAAGAGAGGAAGGGAAGAATAGAATTAGGAACTCAAAACCTTAAATAAAAATATTAAATATTTTAAAAAGTGATTTACCCTAAAGTTGTACCCTAGTAATAAGCAAGAAAGTTAAAGAAAAGTCTCATTTCCCTGCCTGAGACAAAACTTTCCCAGGATTGAATTCAGTCCATATAAGCCTCCCAAAAGGACACTTTAATGGTAAGGGAGACCCATGCCAAAACTTTTACATGAATAATATTAGTAATAGCAATTCTTTAATTTTGATTTGCAAGGGATTCTTTAACCAAAGTATTTCCACATGCAACCTTCAGATCCATTTATGCTTTTTTATGCAGCTTATTTTTTTTTTGAGCAATAAAAAAAATTATGGGGGAAGGAAGTAGCTTAAAATATCTTTTTGTAATGACAAAAAATCTAATTTATTGCATCTTTTACTAGACTTCTGATGCCTCTTCTGCCTAACATCATGAATTTTCACAGATAATATTTCAGAAACTAGTAACATACATATCATTCTCAATATTTTGTTTTTCTTTTCCTCTCTCCTTATATTCTTTCCTTTTAATTAAACAATTATTCTTGGGGTTTAACTTAATAATCATTTGAAGGACTGTACACATTTTCAGATCTGTTCTAGATCAAGGATTCCCAGCTGCTGTTCCAAAGAACAAGGATGAACAAGAAGATTTTAAAGTTCATCTTTACCATAGGATAGCTACACAAAACAGCAGGTATGACTAATTCCTTGGATAATTACCTTACTGAACCATCATTTTCCTTGTTCACATATGACCTTCTTTTTGGATTAAGATGTTGGTAAAGAGTGAAACTACATATTACACCCACAAATAATGTCATTATTTGAATGAGGAAAAAATTTCTTAAACAAAGCTTAGGAATAGCTCATAGAAATCCACCCCCAAAAGGATTAACGGGATCCTTTCAAGAATGATACTCAATGAATAAAGTAAATATAGCTATTTATTTCTTAAAAGCAAAAGACTCACATGCATTATTGACAATTGCTTAAAACATGTCAGTAACCAATGATTTTTATTATAGCTTACTAGAAGACTGATACTTTAATGAGGATTCAAATGAATTATGACTAAGTTATATCCTAAAGTTTGGCAGATACGTGAAGCCACATGAAACAGCATACATGTAGGATTGATTGAATCATTGCTTGGATAAACACCACAATAAGCTAAATCCAAGATTGACTAGGAGAATGGCAGGCTGGATTGCTTTTGAGAGATTATGTCTGATTTTCATTGATTCTAAGGTCCCCACTAACAGAGAAATTAATCTTTTTATTTTTTTTTTATTTTGAAAGCTTTTTATTTTCAAAACATATGCACAGATAATTTGACAACATTGACCCTTTCCAATTTTCTCCTCCTTCTCTGCACCTCCTCCCCCCAAGATGGCAAGCAATCTAATATATGTTAAATCCAATATGTATAAACATATTTATACAATTCTCTTGCTGAACAAGAAAAATAAGATTTTTTTAAAAAAAGGAAGTAAATGAATAAGAAAACAAAATGCAAGCAAACAACAATAAAAAGAATGAGTATGTTATGTTGTGATTCACATTCAGTTCTCACAGTCCTCTCTCTCTGGGTATAGATAGCTCTCTTCATTACAAGATCATTGGAACTGGCATCAATCATCTCATTGTTGGAAAGAGTCACTTTCATCAAGATGGATTCCCATATAATATTGATGTTGCCATGTACAATAATCTCCTGGTTCTGCTCATTTCACTTAGCATCAGTTCATGAAAGTCTCTCCAGGCCTTTCTAAAATCATTTTCCTGACCATTTCTTATATAACAATAATATTCCATAACATTCATATACCATAACTTATTCACCCATTCTCCAACTTATGGGCATTCACTTAGTTTCCAGTTTTTTGCTACTACAAAAAGGGTTGCCAAAAACATTTTTGTACATGTGGATCCCTTTTCCTAATAGAAAGACTGCTGGATCAAAAGGTGTGCAGTTTGATAACTATTTAAACATAGTTCCAAATTGCTCTCCAGAATGACTGGATCCATTCACAACTCCACCAACAATGTATAAGTGTCCTAGTTTTCCTACATCCTCTCCAACATTCATCATTGTCTTTTCCTATCATCTTAACCAATCTGAGAGGTATGTAGTGGTGTCTCAGTTGTCTTAATTTGCATTTCTCTGATCAGTAGTGATTTAGAGCACCTTTTCATATAACTAGAAATGGTTTTAATTTCTTCTTGTGAAAATTGTTCATATCCTTTGACCATTTATCAATTGGAGAATGGCTTGAATTCTTATAAATTTTAGTCAGTTCCCTATATACTTTAAAAAGGAGGCCTTTATCAGAACCCTTACATGTAAAAATGATTTTCCAATTTATTGCTTCCCTTCTGATCTTGTCTGCATTTGTTTTGTTTGTACAAAAACATTTTAACTTAATATAATTAAAATTATCTATCTAGTGTTCAATTATGAGTTCCAGTTCCTTCTCCACAAATCTGAGAGGTGAAATTCATCTTTTTAAAAAGAGTATTTTACCAGTGATGTGAATTATTGGCCACCATCTTTCTGGGAAAAAAAAAAATCAAAATCATGGGTGATTCAAAGAAAAATGAAAAATTCATTGTGGGTGTCACTGAATTACCGTATATTGCAAACCACCACTTTGTAGGGAGCAGTATAAAAGATATAATTAAGGAAATGAATGTTCAATAAGAAAAGGAGGCAGAATGGTCATATACTAAGATTAAGGGCAGCTAAGAGTTAGACTGACACTCATCAACCTGGAAGAAGACTTCCAGCTTATTGGTTGCATTCTTTCTAGAAAATTTATAGGATGTCCCAAAATAGGATATAGCCTTAGAATCAGAGAGTGATAGATTAAAATTGTGCCTCTGGCATTCTTGCTGTGAAGTCATTTCTAAATGCCTCCAAGCAAATTACTAAAAATATAAGTAGTAGATAAAATTCTGGTTTAAATTGATAAAATTCATATACATATAAAGAGTTCCGTATACTCACGATACTATGGAATTTTCCCTCTAAACCACTAATAAATAGAAATGGCATTCGTTCTTGTTCAAATAAATACCTGTTGCTTCTTACTACTTTTAGGCTTAAACACAAACTCTCAATTTTTTTATTTAAAGTCCTTAAGAATGTCTCTTTGTTGGTTTACATATATTACTTCCCTGCATTTATTCTACAATTCAGCTAAACTGGCCTTCTTGTACCTTGCATATGACATTCCATTCCCCCCATTTTGCAGATTATCCTTCATTTCTGGAATATTCTCCTTCTTGCCTCTGTCTTTTAGAATCTTGAGTTTCCTTCCAAGCTTAGTTTGAAAAATATGAGGACTTTTAAAAAAATTAATATTTCCCCCAACTGCATGTAAAAGCAATTTTTAACATTTATTTTTTAAGAAATGAGTTGTAAATTCTCTCCCTCTTTCCCCACTGCCCTCATTGAGAAAACAAGCAATTTGATATAGGTTATACATGTACAGTCTTTCAAAACATCTTCCCATGTTAGTCATGTTGTGAAAGAAAATACAGACCAAAAAAGCCCAACTAAACAAGAAAAATTAAGTAAATTAAGTAAAATTTAAATAAGTTAAATAAAAATTAAGTAAATACTACAATCTGCATTCAAACTTCATAAGCTCATAAGCTCTTTCTCTGGAAATAAATAGCATCTTTCACCATAAGTCTTTCAGAATTGTCTTTGATTATTGTATTGCTGAAAATAACTTAATCATTCACAGTTGATCATCATACTATATTGCTGTTACTGTGTACAATGATTTGGGTATTTTCACTTTGCATTAGTTCATATACATCTTCCTAGGTTTTTGTGAAAACATCCTATTCTTCATTTCTTAAAGCATAATAGTATTACACCACAATTGTAGAGAACCACTTCTTTTTGTTTGTTTGTTTTTTAAAATAATAAGTTTTTTTTTATTTTTCAAAATACATGCAAAGATAGTTTTCAACACTTACCCTTGCAAAACCTTGTGTCCTGTCTTCTTTTCTCTAGATGTGTGTGGCTCTTTCCATCACAAGTCTATTAGAATTGCCTTGAATCACCTCATTGTTGAAAATCACAATTGATCATCACATAATCTTGTTACTGTATGCAATGTTCTCTTGGTTCCACTCACTTCACTTAACATCTGTTCATGCAACTCTCCAGAATTTTCTGAAATCAGCCTGCTCATCATTTCTTTTCAAACAATAATATTCCATTACATTCATATATCATAACTTATTTAGTTATTCCCAAATAATGGACATTTATTCACTTTTCAGTTCCATGCTACTACAAACATTTTTACATATATTGGTTCTTTCCCCATTTTTTATGATCTCTTTGGGATATAGACCCAGTAGAGACATTGCTGGATCAAAGAGTACACACAGTGTTAGAGTCACTTGTTCAGCCATTTCCCAACTGATGAACTACTCATCAATTTCCAACTCTTTACCACTCCTGAAAGAGATGCCATAAATATTTTTATACATATAGGTCCTTTCCCTTTTTTAAAAAAAAAATTCTTTGGGATATGCATTCATTTGTGATATTGCTTGGTCAAAGGGTACACATGGTTTTACAACCTTTTGGGCATGGTTCCAAATTGCTATGAGAATTTTCTTGATTCTTCTCAACTGCTTATTTCTCTCTCACAAAAATTACTTTATATTCATTTTGAATATTCTTATGAATGTATATGTTTTATCTCTTAACAATATATATTTCTTGTGAGAAAGGATTTTTCCTTTTTTTCTTTGCATATCTGGCATCTAGTATAGAGAATGGCATGCAGTAGCTTGATAAATACGTGTTGCTTGATTTATCATAGGTAGATTGTCATTAGATTATGATGTGCTTTTTGACTTAGCCAAACAAAGGAGTTTATATTTGGTCCCAGAGGTAACAGGGAGTCACCAGTGAGCAAGGGAATGACATTAGTCTGACATGTTTTATGAATATTATTTTAGAAGCTCTGTGGAAGATGAATTGGACAAGAGAGACTGGAGATAGATACATTAAAAGTCTATTGCAAAAGTCCAGGCTTAAAGTGATGACAGCCTGAAATTAGGTGGTAGTTATGTAAAGGGAAAAAAGGAAGAGATGTGAGAGATGTCAGGGAAGTAGAAATGGCAAGATTTGGTAACTGATTGGATAAGTAAGGTGAAGTAGACAGAGGAATCAAGGATTGAGTTTCACGTTGTGAACCTTTGTCACTGGAAATACAGTGGTTCCTTGATAGCAATAGGGAAATTAACAAGAGAATTTAGCCTTGGGGGAAAAGATAAATTCTGGTTTTTGGATGTGTCACATATGAAATGCCTAGAATAGAGATATTCAATTGGCAGTTAGTGATGTAAGATTGTTCAAAAAATGTACTAATGTTTAACCTATATTGGATTGAGAAGGGAGAAGGAGAAAAATTTGGAACACAAGATTTTGCAAAAGTGAATGACTGATGAATATCTTTGAATGTATTTGGAAAAATGAAATTATATTTAAAAAATTTTAAAGAAATATATTAGGATTGAAAGTTATTGTATTTTTGTTGTTGTTTAGTTCTTTTTCAATTCTGCCTGACTCTTCATGACCCCATTTGGGATTTTCTTAACAAAAAAAAGGGGTGTAGAAAGCCACTGAATAAGATAGAAGGAATGTTTAGAAAGGTAGCAACATAATCTTTAAAGTACCTCTCAGATGCCAAAAGAGGAATTAATATCCAGAAAGGTGGGGTCAAATTCTGCATAGCATATAAGGAATGCTGTAAGTCAAGGTTGATGGATTTGGGAATTAAGAGAGCATTGGTGCCACTTAAAAAAATTATTATTACTTTTTAGTATAGTTTGATGTATGGTATTGATATTATTCATAAGAAACAACCTTGAAACATAAACTTTCACACAGTTGAAATGTGGTATTTAAGGGGCAAGTAGGTCACAGAGCAGATAGAGCACTAGTCCTAGAGTCAGAAAGACCTGAATTCCAATCCAGCCTTAGACACTTTTTAGTTGTGTGATGCTGGGCAAGTTATTTAATTCTGACTGCCCACACATACATACAAAGAGGAAAAAAGTGGGATTTAATCAGAAACTACTGTTTCTGTGATTGCTAAAAAACAGTTAGCAATCATGATCATTGATAAGACAAAAAGCAATAAATAAACAGTTAATTAAAAGAAATAAACTGTACAGGAAACATATTTAAAGCAGGGAAATACATACAGAGTAAAGGTAAAAGACTGGAGCGGAATCTATTATGCTTCAGGTGAAGTCAAAAAAGCAGGGGCAGTCATCCTTATCTCAGATCAAGCAAAAGCAAAAATTGATCTAATTAAAAAAGATAAGGAAGGAAACTATATCTTGCTAAAGGGTAGCATAGGCAATGAAGCAATATCAATACTAAACATATACGTATCAAGTGGTATAGCATCTAACTTCCTAAAGGAGAAGTTAAGAGAGTTGCAAGAAGAAATAGACAGCAAACCTATAATAGTGGGAGATCTCAACCTTGCACTCTCAGAATTAGATAAATCAAACCACAAAACAAATAAGAAAGAAATTAAAGAGGTAAATAGAATATTAGAAAGCAGAAATAGTAAATGCTTTCTTTTCAGATCATGATGCAATAAAAACTACATTCAATAAAAAGTTTGGAGTAAATAGACCAAAAAGTAATTGGAAACTAAATGATCTCATCTTAAAGAATGATTGGGTGAAACAGCAAATTATAGACACAATGAATAATTTCATTCAAAATAATAACAACGATGAGACATCATACCAGAATTTGTGGGATGCAAAAGCAGTAATAAGGGGAAATTTTATATCCTTAGAGGCTTACTTGAATAAAATAGAGAAAGAGAAGATCAGTGAATTGGGCTTGCAACTTAAAAAGCTAGAAAAAGACCAAATTAAAACCCCCCAATCAAATACTAAATTTGAAATTCTAAAATTAAAAGGAGAAATTAATAATATTGAAAGTAAAAAAAGCTATTGAACTAAGAAATAAACTGAAAAACTCCATTATGCTTAAAAGTACCATATATGGTGAAATAACGTCAATAGCTAATAATATATCAGATGGCATAGTATTTAAGTTATTAAAAGAAAAGTTAATTGAATTTAGAGATATAGAATATAAAAGTGTAATAGCTGGCAACTTCAATGTGCCCCTTTCAGACCTAGATAAAACTAATAAAACTAAAAAGTTAAGAATTTGAATGGTATTTTAGAAAAAGTCAAATATGATAAAGAACTAGTAATTATTAAATAACACTAGAAAGGGATTCATACCTTTCTCAGTTATACATAGCATCTTATTTAAAAAATGACCATACACTAAGGCATAAAACTTTAAGGAGCTTATAGTTTAGTGGGTAAACATAGATTTTTTTTTAAATTGTTATTCAGTAGTTTCGATTGTGGCCAATCTTTCACAATCCCATTTAAGGTTTTCTTGGTAAAGATACTGGAGAGATTTGTCATTTTCTTTTCATTTGACAGAAGAGAATTGAGGCAAACAGAATTAAATGATTTGCCCAGGATCACATAGCTTATATCCAATACTGGATTTGAACTCAGGTTTTCCTGACTGTAGAATCTGGGGGTCTGCCTCACTGCCTCACCTAGCTGCCCCACATAGATGTTTACACAGCTCAATTGATTTAATTACTATGGAAGTGTTGTTCTTCTAGTCTATTTAATTAATCCTACTGTACTCTACTCTGGTCACAATACATTTGAAGTACTACATTCACTGCTGACTGTCATGATTTAAGAATGATATTACACTTAACACAATGCCTAGCACATAGCTGATGCTTAAAAAATATTTAAAGACTGATTGATAAACTAGAGAATATCTGTTCAGAGGGAGAGCAACCAAGCTAATGAAGAGTCTTTGAGAGGGAATTGTTGATGTTATTCTTGGAGAAAGAAAGGTTAAGTAGAGAAGTAGGGATGCTTGTTTGAAAGGCAGTCAAGTAGAAGAAAGATTAGATTTGTTCTTTTTGTTCCCAGAAGGAAGAACTAGAATGAAAAAGTAAAAGCCACAGGGGAAAATTTAATCCTGATGTAAGAAAAAGTTTCCTAATAATTAGGCTTTCCAAAATGTGATAATTTGCCTTGGGAGAGAGTGGGACAGGCTGCTCATCTACTAGAGTCTAGACCTCAGACTTTCATTAAAATAAGACTTATCTGGAATGTTGTGATTGGAATTCTTTTTCAGTTTATGCTAGACAAGATGGCTTTTGTAGTTCCCTTTCAATTCTAAAATGTATGATTCTGTGATTATAACTATTTTTTGTTTCTTTTGTTGCTGTTGTTCAATTATATCTAACTCTTCATGACCCCATTTGGGGTTAACTTAACAAAGATCAGTGGAGTAGTTTGCCATTTCCTTTTTCAGTTCATTTGACAGATGACATTGAGACAACTGGGATTAAGTGATTTGCCCAGGATCACATAGTTAGTAATTGTCTAAGGACACATCTGAATTCAGGTTTTCCTGATTCTAGCCACTTGGCCACCTAGCTGTTCCCTCTTTTTTCTATTGCCATTTGACGAATCAAATGTTCCTGACTCTTTTATATATTTCAGATGTATTCAGATTTCAATTGTACATGAATACTAGGAATGTTTCTGTGTGTTAGAATGTAAATTCTCAGTGAGTGTGTATTATTTTATTTCTGTCTTTGTATCCTAGTGCTTATCATAATACCTACTCAAAGTAGATGTTTAATAAATGCTTGCTGATTGGTTGATGGGTATAATGTAACAGAAGGCCCAGATTCTTCCAAAATCTAAAAGAGCAACAGTAGTTGTTACCAACATAAAAATCATATTGGAAAAATCATATCACAGATATAACTACTTGAAGATTAAAAGCTTGGATCAAATGGTCATTTTCCCCATTATGTAGGTGCCTGGTATAATCTTTCTTTTTTCAGCAACTATTTGTTAAAGGCCATTAACAACTGATTGCAGTCTACTTGCAAGTAGACTGCCAAGGGAAAAAAAAACAATTTAATCAAAATAAAGGCACAGTGCAAACACCATTTACTGCAATTAGGCTCCTATAATTCATCTTCCATGCTGATCATAATGTTCCAATAAGGAATATCTCAGGTCATTCTAAAGGTTCCTTCTCAACTTTGAGAAAGATAGATCTTTGAAAGTTGATCTTTTAGCCATCCTCCGCCCCTACTCGCCGCCAATGGGGCCCTTGTTCTTCTTGGTGCTTTTCTTTTGGGAAATTGTCAGCATTTTGTCCTGATGGTTTGCAGAGATTATCTCTGGAACAGAAACTACTATTTTTGACCTGAGAATTAGCCCAACTAGCATCCTGTTAGATATTAGGATTTGGAAAGGATCAGATTGTAATGATACAAACAAAAGATGACAATAAGATACTGACTAAAGGACAAGACAGATAGATCTGGGACATGTCATTCATGTAAAAATGTCAGGCCCAAAGATAGAGTATGTGGAATTTAGAAAGAAGTGATAATTTGAAGAATGAACATTTCCTGTGGTGGGAGGTTAGTGGTTTGGTGGTCTTCTCCAAATGACTTTGAAGGAGATAGTGAAGGCTGATCTGAATTGTGTCATTTGCCATTTTTAGTGTGACTTGGTGATGCCATATAGCAAAAGGAACAATAGTCTTGGAATCCAAAAACTTGAATTCAGAAGTGTGCTGGAGCTAGCTTGGTTTGAGAAAGCTAATTGTTTACTTTTCAGTGTCAACAATTTCATGAAATAGGCAAATGTTACAAATTAGGACTTGATTAATTTATTTTTTGTTGTTATTGTTGTCTAGACTTAAAGTGATAGAGTAAAAGTTAATAATGCCGATCCCTTCTCTCCCACCCTGGTGAGCTGATTGTTAAATGTTTATCAACAAACCTGAGCCTGAGTTCAAATTTGAGCTGGTAAGTATAACCATGTGATCTTCAAGCAATTAGGCAGTGTTATATAGATGACTTTGGAATCAGGAAGATCTAGTTTGAATTTTACCTAATACATTAACTTTGCGATTTTGGGCAAGTCATTCAATTTCTCTTAGTTTCTCTCAGTATCTACCTCAAAAGGTGCTATGAAGAGCAAATGAGATAGCATATATTAAATATTTGCAAACTTTAAAGGGCCATATAAATGTTAACTATTATTATTGTAAATATTCTCTTTGGTAAATCACATCATCCCTCTCATCCTAAACTTGCTCCCTTATCAATAATGACATAATCTATTAGCATTAGCCACAGGATTGTTGTGAAACTCAAATGTAATAATATATGCAAAGTATTTTTCAAATCTTAAAGTACCCCATAAATGTCACTGTAGTAGGGATTGCTCCCCATAGATTATTTATGGATATGGAATCAAAAATGTCAACTCATGGAGCAAGCTCTAAATGTCTTTGGTGCCTTCTGGGGAAAGTTTAACTCAACAGTGAAAGGACTTGATGGAAACTAAATGCTAAAGAACTGCTGAGTCAATATTCAGTTAGGTCATATAGTGAATAGAGCATTGGACCAAATCAAGAAAACCTGAGTCCAAATCCAGCCTCAGATACTTATTAGCTGTATAACCCTAGACAAGTTATTTGCAGTTTTCTCATCTATAAAAAGAGGTGGAGCTATTGGGTCTATATCCCAAAGAAGTCATAAAAGAGAAAAGAACCCATATGTACCAAAATAGTTGTCTCAGCTCTTTTTATGGTGGCAAGGGATTGGAAACTGAATGGATGCCCATCAGTTGAAGAATGGCTAAATAAGTTATAGTATGTGAAAATAATGGAATATTATTGTTCTATAAGAAATGATGAACAGGCTGATTTTAGAAAATTCTGGAAAGATTTGCATGAATTAATGCTGAGTCAAACAAGCAGAACCAGAAATACATTGTATAAGGCAACAGCATTGTGAGATGATCAACCATGATAGACTTGATTCTTCCCAACACTTTAGTGATGCAAGGCAATCCCAATAAACTTTTTTATGGAAAATGCTATCTGCATCCAGAGATAGAACTATGGAGACTGAATGTACATGCTTTTTCTCTTTTGTTATGATTTTTCTCTCTCATCATGATAGATATAGAAATATATAAAAATGTACATAAATAATAAAAATGTTTTTATAAGTAACTTGGGGAAATAATAATAATAGAAAGGGGGAAAAAGGAGATGAAGAAGGAAATGATGGACCAGTCTAGTATCTCTGCCAAGAAAACCCCAAATAGAGTCACAAAAAGTCAGATATTATTAAAACTACTAAGCAACAGCTGACCAAGTGGACCTTAAAAATGACTGTGATCTTGATGTTTCTCTTTTCATCTTCCATGTAAACTAAGAATCTCCTGTATATATATAAATACATATACACATACACATATTTATAATCTTCCAGGTGTTTGTGATAACCATGTTGTTGGCATAGAGGAAAAGCACAAGCCTTTATCTTCATCTATGTAGGGTAGGTTTAGAAGATTCAGTCAAGTTTATATATATCATGTCTAGGCAAGCCAGAGCTTATCTCTTTGATTGATTTTTTTGTTTGTTTGTTTCATTTCATCTCTAGGATGGACACTGCTAGGCTTGAAGGCAACCTTGTGAGTTTGAGAGGTTATAGTTCCTGACTATTGGCTGACTAGCAGCAAGAAGAGTGTCCTGAAAGTCTTGGTGAAGTTGACAACTGCCAGTAAGATGTACCCAACTTCTGCCCTGGCTTGTCAGAAGTTGTGGATCTGAAAAGAATTACTTGGATAAACAGAGCCAGGAAAGTATGAGAATAGTTGTGTTGCTGCCTTTTTTATTTTTATCTGCTATCAATATACAATTGTGAGTTTCTTGTGATTGGCATTTCTTTTGAGAAGAAATAGCTGTTCTCCATACCTAGCTATCTGTCTGTTTTCTACTTTAGAGAGATACTTCACCCAAGCCAAAGCTAAACTTAAAGTGATTTTTCCCTGGTGATCTGGGGGGTGGGGAAGATGTAAAGAACCAGAAATCTGAGGGAAAAATTTACTCTCTTGAAGGGTTGGATTCTCTTAGGTCTGAATTCTATCCACACATGCATTCAGGGGTCTAGACTTAAGAGAAATGCTGTAAGAAGAGGGTTTTTACCTTCAATTTCCTGAGCACTCCAGTCTCCCTGGGCTGTACAGTATATTGTATTACTATATCAGTAATTATAATTATTGCTTTGCAAAGAGCTTTATTCACAACTGTGAGTCAGAGAATGTAAGTAGGATTTTACAGATGAATAAATTAGTTTTTTAAAAAGGTTATGTGACTTCCTCAAAGTTACATAGCTGGTAAATGATAGAACTAGCACTCTTAACTTAGACCTTTTTATCTTCTTTTATTGACTGTGTGAACTTGGCTAATCAATTATTTGGGGCCTCATTTTCTTCACCTGTAAGATAGATGTATACTAGCCTCTCAGGTTTTTTTGAGCTTTATATCCATGATTCTGTGACTACTTTTGACTTCTTAGATGATGGAGTTATCTTCTCAACAATGCAGGAAGAGAAAGTGAATTGTTTTCATGGATTTTTTCCTATATAGAACACCTTGTTTCAGAAATAATGCATATTCTGAAAAGCATCACTTGTGCACGTGTGTTTTCCACTCAACTGAACATGAATAGTGTAAAAACAGTAAATTATATCCCTTCACTTCATGTTAATTTTTTTCATTAAACAAATATTCTTTCTGTGTCCTTATCTCACTTTGCTTATATAATATATATATAGTGAGTTCCAGAATAAACCAGGTTATCTTGTCATCTAAAAGGTGTGAGCTGTTTAAGTTCAGCTACATTGATTTAATTTAATTAGTTTCAACTTTACTGAAGGTAGATTTGCTATTGGTGACTTAATATACATACATATATATACACATGCATATCTAATAGTGGTAGTATTGCTGTGGAGGGAGGAGTAGTCTGGCCAGTATTCAATCATTTATTTTCCCTCTTCTTTTTTGGAAAGTTGCAGAGTGAAAACTTTTCCAGGCCTTTTATAACAATTAGATCACATTTAGTACTGGGGCCTCAATCTCATATGATCTATTTCTCTGATATTTTGTAGGAGTTCATGGAAAACAAAAAGTTGTTAATATGATTATACTAAGTCAGTGTCTTCGGTTAAGAAAAAAATTCCTAACATTTGGTCGGAGGTTTGATTCTGCTAAAATTCAAATTTTGTGTATTCCCAACTAACCTTTGGCTTCCTCTATTCCCTCTCTCTCACACAATATAAGTCATGATGAAGGACCTAGAGTTTCTTTGTATATGAAGCAAAATTAGAATGCAGAAAGCATATAGATAGAAGAAGTAAGAATATTAATAGTCTATGTTATGGTACAATAATACCTGCTTAGACAAACATTGGGAGGAGAAGTTGGGGAAAAAAAGAACTTTAGCTCTTCTTCCAGTCTTGGAGAAGTGCTTACAAACTGGTAGTTTCAGATCAAGGTCTGTGTTATATCAGTAGGGACGCAATAGTCCATCTCAATTTCTTTCTTCTTTATTACGGTCAGATCTCTTTTCTATTTCATTCTTTATCCAATACCCCATGCTGTCATTTCCTTTCAACTCAGCTTGTTCAATCATGGGCAGGACCAGGAGTGCCATCTCCCTTACTTTCACTGTTGTTCATCTCATGAAATTCCAAAACTCCTAGGCAAAACTCAAGTATGTCTTCTGACTCAAAGACTGAAAAAACTCCAGGACTTCCCAGGACTAAGCAGGAATGAGAAATTGGAAGGGAAGAGAGGCTACAAACTGTGTAGCTGGAAGGAATTCCCATTATAATGAATATATATAAAGGGGCAGTTAGATGGTGCGGTAGATAGAGTACCAGCCCTGGAATCACAAGGACCTGAATTCAAATCCACTCTCAGATACTTAACACATATAGCTATGTGACCCTGGGCGAGTCACTTAACCCCAATTGCCTCACAAAACCAAAAAAAAAGTAATAATAATACATATAACACAAATGAGTCTTAAGGAGTTGCCTAAGGATCACAATTCAGGGGTCCTCAAACTATGGCTGCAGGCCAGATGTGGCAGCTGAGGACTTTTATCCCCCTCACCCAGGGCTATGAAGTTTCTTTATTTAAAGGCCCACAAAACAAAGTTTTTGTTTTTACTATAGTCTGGCCCTCCAATAGTCTGAGGGACAGTGAACTGGCCCCCTATTTAAAAAGTTTGAGGACCCCTGACATAGATGAAGTGACAGTCACACAGCTTATCAGTGTCACAAGAGATATATGTATACAGGGTTTCTTGACTCTGGGTCCAGCATTCTCCCTCCACTGGAATACACTAACTTTTTTGTTTTCTTTTAAAATAGAAATAACTTAAGGTAGAGTTAATATGGCAGAATAGCAAGAAGTACAGCTGAGCTCTCTTTCATATTTTCTGCAACACACACACACAGAATCATGTTTCTAGCCTAGATGAGCATGGAATGAAGAAGACTTTGGATACTGAGGACAGACGTTAGTCAGAAACAGCCACAAGAGAATACTAGTATTGGGACTTAAAGAGGTCTGAAGCTCTGCAGCACTTCGAGAAGGTCCCAGATCCAGAAAAGAAGGGACTGACATTGTTCAGGATGCAGAAATAAGGACCAACTAGAACTATCCAGTCCTAGACAAATATTTAAAGGATCATGGAGAGGACCTGCATTTCAGGGTGGCATTCCAGAGTAAGAAGTGTGTGTGGACCCTAAGATGAATACTAAGCAAGGAGAAGTAAGAAGCAAGCAAGTTGTCCAACTCTGAACCTGGGAATGATGAAGGGTCTCAATCCTAGCCTGCAGCCTAATCTGACAACAGGGAAATGACCAAGGTAGAAATCCCAGATCAAAAGGAAACCTGCAATTCACTATGATCAAGCAAACTTTCCAGCTGGCAGTAGTTGAGTCCACAAGCAATCTACACGAACTCTAACCAAGAGCAAGACCACATGTACATAACTTAGACTCAAACTCAGGTCCAGAACGTTCAAATCATGATTGACCAGATATTGCTCTAGATCAGACCATTTCAGGAACACTGAAAGCTTGTAGATTCCCATACTGAGCTGTTGCTGAGATCCTGAAATAGTATAACATTCTACCAGGGGTCCTCAAACTTTTTAAAAAGGGGGCCAGTTCACTGTCCCTCAGACTGTTGGAGGGCTGGACTATAGTAAAAACAAATACTTTGTTTTGTGGGCCTTTAAATAAAGAAACTTCATAGCCCTGGATGAGGGGGATAAACGTTCTCAGCTGCAGCATCTGGCCCACGGGCCGTAGTTTGAGGACCCCTGTAATCTACACCCTAAGAAAGCATCAATAGAAAGAACCTAAGAGGACACAAATTTGACCTGGACATTCCCTCCAGAAGCGCCTGGAGTCTGTCTTTAACATAAAAATCCAAAGTCAAAAATAAGTTTGGGAGAATGAACAATAAAAAAAAGAATCTCATCATAAAGAGCAATTATACTGTCAAGGACACTCAAAACATAAACTCAGAAGAAATTTTAAACCAAAACACCTATAAATGAAATCTCAAAGAAAAATATAGCTTGGTCACAAAGAAAAAAAATCACTTTAAGTTTAGCTTTGATTTGGGTGAAGTGTCTCCCAAGAGTAGAAAACAGAAAAATATACAGCAAACAGAAATAACTATACTAAACTATAAGAGCACTGTTACAAAGGGGAAAAAAATTTGGAATATAATATTTCAAAAGGCAAAAGAAAAAGATTTAGAACTGAGAATACCATTCTGAAAAATTAAATATAATCCAAAAGGGGAGATGAAATAACATAAGATGTTCTTTGCAAAACTTAAAGCTCAGTGTAAATTCTAATTGTTATCATTTAATAGATATTTCATAGAATAGATGAAGTGGAATATTCTGATCAAAAGGCTGGAGCCAAGTTAAATTAATAAAATTCAGACACAGGAGAAAAGAGAAACATAGGAAGAAGTAAATACAATGGAGAAGTAATTGCAATAAGGGCTAAATTTGATCAAGTGCTTATATACTAATAGGAGCAAAAGAGATCCTTCAGATTTATACTAACAAAGAATGTGGAAGGAATAAAGAAAGACAAATATTGGGAGCCCCCTGAAATTGGTGTATATAGTCTTGTGTTTCAGGTCATATCTGACTCAGTACAATCTTATGGTTCAACCCAATTAGTCAATAAATTAACAGAGAAAGCTATGTATTAAAGAATTTTCTTATGATAATATTATAATATTTGGACAAGCTCTAAATATTTTTTAAAGGATAAAAGGCAGATGATACTATACAGGAATCTCTGATTACTGGTTTAAAAAAAATGAAGTCATACTTCTAATATAGAAATAGCAGTTTTTCTAGTAATGAGCTCAGTTCAGTAGGAAGCCAGCCAAATGGTGGAGGCTCAGGTGGAACTTGAAGAGGCAGGCCTTTACACCTGTACCAGAAGACAGGAAGAAGGAAGAACAGTGAGCTCAGATGAAGTGTTATACTTCTCCCATCCATCCATCCATCCATTCACCATGTTACCAGAGAGAAAGAATCAATAGTAAACAAGGTATCTAAGGAGGAAGTAGCTCTAAGGAGTAAATAATACCTTATGCCAGAGAAGAAGGCTGCTTAATAACTCAAGACATGTTTTACTACTCAAGTAGTGAATTTACCATTTGATCCAATGGATTATCTATATAAGTGCCTTACTAGTACTATAAATCTAACCTGCCCTGGATTGTGTCTCTGTGCAAGAAGGTAACCCAGATTTGTTGTTCGGTCATTTCAACTATTACTCTTCATGACCTCATTTGGAATTTTCTTGGAAAATTTACTGAAATAGTTGCCATTTTCCTTTCCAATTCTTTTTACAGATGAGGAAACTGAGAAAAAACAGGATTAAGTGACTTGCCCAGGATCACATAACTTCTAAATGTTTGAGGCTGGATTTGAATTCTGACCCCAGGTTTAGGGGAGATTTTTGGTACCAACTATTCTTACTACACCTGTTTGGTAAATACTCTAAATGCTGATTGTCTGACTGATCATCAATGGGATGTTGTTGAAAGTTTATGAGCTGGATTACTAGGAACGCCACTTCTAAGGTTACTCTTCAAGCCCAGACAAATAGTACCATCCACCTTCTGGGGGGAACCTGGACTTCCATTGTGAATGAGAGTTGGGGAAATAGCCCAGAGAAAGGTGATATAATATCATGAAAAAGATATTCAGCAAATTTACATACTGGTTCAGATAGCTATAGCCTCCTTTATCTTCTGTATAAAAATATATCTTGTCAGAAAGTATGTTGGATTAGAAGATTGTGTTTATTCTCAGGCAACCATCAAATCATAGGGGCACTGATTCCTCAAGGACTTCAACCTCTAGTCCAGTGGACTAGTCAAATCCTTGAGACAATATCTCTGCCTGTAAGTGAAAAACTAGTCCAGCTTATGTAGCAAGACTTTAAGTATCTAAGATGCTGTATAAATGGTTCAAGCTCTAGTCCTCTGGACCAAAGAAATCTTAAGACAGCTTTCTTACTTTTTAGGGGAAAACAACTACCATAGCTTAAAAAGCAGAGATCCTTGTGGTTATTGTTCTTGCCACGCTTTCTTTCTCTAATCTATTGAAAAGATGCTTCCCCTCAGGTAGAACCAGTAAGACAGGTGACAAGGACTTCTGAATTTCCAGTGCATCTAACTAGACCTCTCTGTATCATTTGAGTTGACAAAGGACAAACAAATTCATGTTAGTTGACCAAATGTTGGACTTTTTCTTTGTAAAACGTTATTTCTAATCCTACTTCAAATTCTTATTGAATGAATGACTTGAGCAAGACACTTGACAGAGGAAGCAAAGATAAACAGATATATTACCTTTCTTGAAGAACAAGTCAAGAGCGCTTTGCCATGGGTGTGGTACCTTGGGAATTTTTATCAAGCCATTTTATTGTAAATTACTGTAGCCAGGAAACAGAGTTTATAAGCTTACATAGATGTGTGCTGTTGTTTCCAATATTTAAGATACTCTTCTACTAAAATAAGAAATCATCATCTTGGTTGGGGAAACCTTGTTTATAGCATTCATTTTGAACTCTCTCTTGTTATCCATTGTTGTTCCTCATTTATAATTTTGATGAGAAGAACAGAAAGTATATTTTACCTACTGACTTGAGAGAATAGCAGATATCAGAACCAGGAATATGGCTAGAAAATACTTCACTTTAAAAATTAATGACAATGATAGCTATCATTAACATAGAGCTTTAAGGTTTACAAAGCATTTTAAAAGTTTTATCTCATTGGATTCTCACAACTCTCCAAGGTAAGTGCTATTTTTTATTTTAATTTTTTGCTGAGGCAATTGGAGTTAAGTGATTTGCCCAGGGTCACAGTCAGGAAGTGTTAAGTGTCTGGGCCAGATTTGAACTCCGTCCTCCTGACTTCAGGGCTGGTGCTCTATCCACTGTACCACCTAGCTGCCCTGGTAGGTACTATTTTTATCCCCATTTTTCAAATGAGGAAACTGAGGCTAAGGAGGCTAAGTAGCTTGCCCTAATATAGGAGGTAAATTCTGTTTTTTCTGAATCCAGTTTGGCACTCTATCCTCGATGCTATTTAGGTGCCTCACCAAATCCTGTAACAGCTCTATTATTCTAACTTTTAGAGTTTATTAAAATTGTGGTGAAGTAGGGGCAGTTAGATGGCATAGTGGATAGAGCACTGGCTCTGAAGTCAGGAGGACCTGAATTAAAATCCAGCCTCTAATATTTATCACTTCCTAGCTGTGTGACTCTGGGCAAGTCACTTCCCAATTGCTTCTGTAAAAAAATAAACAAATAAATAAATAAAAATTATGGTGAAGGGAAGAGTTCTAGGTTTGAATTTAGGTTCAAATCTTATTTTTTGCCAGTTATTAAATGTACATCTTTAGAAAAATCTCTGATTTGCAGGTTCTTCATCTATAAAACCAGAATCCTGAACAAGATGAATTCTTTGTTTTTTTCCAGCTCTAAATATTAGAGAACATTAATAATCTATCCAGTTAACCCTGTTTTGTGTGGTGCTTTTAGAAAAGGAAATGATTTTATTTTGGCTGCTCTGATCCTTTCTTAGCATCACAGTGAACAAAAAGAAGCAAGTTTAGAGAAGGAGAAAATGCAAGAAGGAAGGGATATAATCTATAGGTCAAAGGCCTGTCTAGGAAGTAAATAAGATTATTTTATAGTCTTCTTGCTTGTGGTTCAGTCACTTCACTTTTCTGATACTTCTTGATCCCTTTGGGATTTTCTTGACTAAGATATTGGAGTGATTTGCAATTTCCTTTTACAGCTCTTTTTACAGACGAGGAAACTAAGGCAAATAGGATTAAGTTAAACCCAGTTCACACAACTAATAAGTAGCTGAGGCTGGATTTGAACTCATCTTCCTGACTCCAGACCCAATGGTCTATATCCACTGTGCCATCTTGCAGCCCGCAAAGGTGGGTCCCTTTACCACTAAAAAAACATGGGGATACAATTGGGTTTGAATTCTGGCTCTGCCATGTTCTACCAGTGTGACTTTTGAGTTAAACATCTAATCTCCCTGAGCCTCAGCTTCCTCGTCTATTAAATGAGGGGCAAAATTTAGATCATCCTTAATGTCCTTTGCATATGTCACTAAAGAATTTCAAGACTTCCTAGAAACCCATTGCTCATGAACCCACCAGGCTGGGAGATTATGATTCAGAGATCAGCCAGTCTTTAAGAGAGAGCGAACAGCAAGAGAGAGACAAGGATGACCTTGACATGGTGAGAAGTCCTGATGAACTTGTGGTCATGAGAGAGGAAGATTTGGGATGGAATGGTGTATGCTGGAGGGGCTGGAAAATTGGAAGTGTACTAATCTGAAATGAAAACCGTTCCAGGGCACATGCCCTGAGATTTATGGCAGTATTACATCATTTGGAAACTGTTTCCATAGTCAATTTGAAGTTACATGATACTGCTTGGTTTGGATTGACTCTAATTAAAGGCTGATAGCCTGGGGTAGGGCGGGCCATGGTTTCACTCAAAAGTAGAATATTATTAAGCACCTTACTATCCAGGAAAACACCCACTTTTGAGATCACTGATGCCACTAAGAAATACTTTATGTGTAAGTCAGCGAAATGGGGAACTGGTACATGGAAGAGTTTCTAATTTGTTTCTTGCCAACAGCATGATTAATGAACTTGTAAAACAACTTATCAGCCTACTATGATGCATAGTTAGCCCTGTAATAATAGGAGGCCATGGTGTGATCTGATTTGGATTAGCATTCAGGTCTGTTAGACTATAAATTACTTTCATACTGGGAGAGTGAGGGTAGGAGGAGAGGGGGAAATGAACTTTTCCTGTTTATCTATATTAAACTATTCAAAGCCTAGTTTCCTGCACTCTATCGATTCATGTGGCACTTTATTAGCCTCCTAGGATGCATCTACTTGTCATTAGTCCAATTAAAAGTAGCTCCTTTTAATCTCAGAATTACTCTCTCTCTTGGGTAATTTATGCAGTGGCTAGAAAATGTCCAGATCATAAAACTAGTATTGGCCTAAGATGGCAAATGTGGGAAATGCTCTAGATATAATTTTCCTGGGTTTTTAGCAAATCTTTTAATATAGCATTTCATTCTATTCTTGTGGATAAGACAAAAAAAAAAATGTGCATGATAATATAATTTAATGATTTCCCAAATAGTTGGATGACTACATTTGAAATAAAGCTGAGAGTAATTTAATGTCCACTTGAAAGGGAGTGTTCAGTGGAATAACCCAAGGAGCTCTACTTGTATCTGTACTTTTCAACATTTTCATCAATGACTTAGATACAGGCATGTTTATCAGATATATAGATGAAATAAAGCTTAGAAGGCTAACTAATACTATGAATGATACAGCCAGTATCCAAAAAAGATCTTAACATTCCAGAGTAGTGGTTCTCAAATATTTTGTCATGGCAAATAATACATAACAAATTTTACTAGGATGTACCCTGAAATTTTGAATGTTATGTGATTGAGAATGAAAGAAAATTTATTTATAATTTTTGTTTCATATGAAGCATTTGTTCTGGGGCTATTATCTTAACTTTCATTCACATTGATGGATTGGGTCCCTCATAGACTGTTATTTCTTGTTGTTCAATTGTGTCCAATTCTTCAGGACTTCATCTGGAGTTTCTTTGGCAAAGATGCTGGAATGCCTTATCATTTCCTTCTCCAGCTCATTTGACAGAAAATAACTGAGGCAAAAGATTAACTGATTTGCTTAGGGTCATCTAGCTAGTACATGTTCAAGGTTGGCTTAGAATTCAGGTCTTCTGACTTCAAGCCCAATATACTCTAATCACTGTGCTGCCCCATCTCTATTACTTACAATATTAAAGTTCACTAATAGCAGTTCATTAATCACATATACTAGGTTTTTTTTCCCCAGTGTCCTGAGACATCATACACTTGGCCCTGGTGACAAACTCTCTGATGGCAAGTTGTTACCTAGCTTATGTTTTCAGATTTAAAATAAGAAGAAACTCATTACTTCTTAATATACTACGGACACTATGGACAACTCTAATCATTAGGGAAAACTTACAGCCTTTTAAGTACTTGAAATAACTAGCATGTCCTCCCCCTCAGTCTTCTTTTCTCTTAGTTTCTAGTCTCCCTAGTTCGTTCAGTGTGTGTGTATCTTTATTTGACACAGACTTGAGGTCCTTCCACACTCTGAATAGTTATCACTGGACATTCTCCATTTTATCCATGTTCTTCTTAAACAGTAGTGCCCAGAATTGAACAAAATGCTCTAGATATGATCTAATCAGCAAAGAATACAAAGGAACAATCACTTCCTTATATCTGTAATTATTCTTCTTTTCACAGAGACCAAGTTTGTATTCTTAACCATTCAAGAGATAGAGGGAATTATAAAAGATAAAATGATAACTTTGATTACTCAAAACTGAAAAGCTACTGCACAGACACCATTAATGTATCTTAGCTGAGAAGAGAAATGATCAAATAGGAAAATATTTTGTTTTAAATTTCTCTGAAAATAATTTTGTATCCAAGATATATGTATATGTATGTATGTGTATATATTGGTATTTATATGTGTATGTGTCTATGTATTATTTGTGTCTATGATTGTTTGTGTATATGTGTTTGTATCTATGATTGTGTATGTTGTGAATGTGTATATGTATATACCTACATGCATATCCACACATAAAACTAATAGCCATTCCTCAATTTAGATAAATGGTCAAAGAATTTGAACAAAGTGCTCAAAAGAATAACTTTCAAAGTACTTGTAATCACATGAAAAAATACTTCAGATCACTAATAATAAGAGACATGCAAATCAAAACAACCCTGAGGTTCCACCTCACACTTTGCAAATTGGCAAAGATAACCAAAAAAAAAAAAAAAAAGGCAGCACTCAATGGTGAGAGGTTGTGGGAAGATGGTGCAACCATTTTGGAAAATAATTTGGAATTATGCAAAGTGACTAAAAAGTCCATACCCTTTGAAATGGAGATTTTATTATTTGTACTTATACCCCAAAGAAGCCATTAATAAAATAAAAATCCACATAAACATCAAAATATTTACAGTGACACTTTTAATGATTTTTAAGAATTAGAAACAAAGATGTCCATTAATTGGGGAATGGATAAACAAATTTTGTTATATGAATATAATGGAATATTGCTGTATAGTAAGAAACAACATACACAATACACAATACAGCTATCTATATGAACTGATGCAGACTGAAGTGATAACAGCCATAAAACTGGACAGAGAGATTACTCACCAGTTTTCCTCTAAAAAGTGTAAAGCTATTTTGAAGATGCTCATCTGACCATTAAGATTGACAATCCAAATATCTTAGAAGCAAAGAAAAGTAATAATTATGTTGCATATTTTTTGACATCATGTACAAATATACATTAATTAACAAACATTTGTTAGGTGTTTACTGTGGATTAGGGATACAAAGAGAAGTGAACTAATTCCCTACTGAACGGGACTGACTGGATGAAGTTTTCTCAGTTGATGAGACTAGGCCTAAGTCACACGATCCCTATTCCCAGAACCAGAAGATCAGGTCTTGGACCTTGGGTTGCAGAAGTCACATGAGCTCTAAAGGTCAGACCCTAAACCAGTGACAGGAAGTGACATGACCTGTGGGAAGCAGACAACATTGGTGACCATTGGTCAAGGATGGTTACTTCCTTTTAGTCTATCTAGTGAAAAGACTTGGGTCTTTTGCTATTTAAATCCTGACAAGCTGGAAGCTGGCCAGGTTTAGGAGCACATGGTGGGGAATTGGGATGGCTCCCAGGTGTGTGCCTGGGCCTCTCCCTGCAGGGATTAAATAAATGCTTTCTCTTTGTATCTGAAGATGTCTCTGATTAGTTAATTTGGGAAAAGGGGTCTAGCACATTACCTTGAGGAACTTTCACTTTAGCCCAGGGAGATAATGTACCTATAGAAATATACACATGTACATATATGTGTTAACATATATAGCATATGTATACATAAACATTTTTATACATTTTATATATTATATACACATTTTATATATACATATATTATTTATGTATACATATTAATATATTATGTATATATATGCCTTATGTATGCATACATACACACATGCATAGATAATAGGAAAGAAGTGCTAATAGCTGGAAGAATCCAAGGCTCCAGAGAAAAGGTACCATAGACCTAACTCTGAAGGAAAGCAGGAATTCTAAGAGGTGGAAGTGAGAAGGTACTTTCTTCAGGTTCACAGGTAATAGCATTAGCAGAGATAGAAATGAGTCTAAAAGACTTGGGTTCAAATACAATCTCTGACACATGTTGTCTAAGACTCAGGGGTCCTCAAACTACGGCCTGCGGGCCAGATGCAGCAGCTAAGGACATTTATCCCCCTCACCCAGGGCTATGAAGTTTCTTTATTTAAAGGCCCACAAAACAAAGTTTTTGTTTTTACTATAATCTTGCCCTCTAACAGTCTGAGGGACAGTGAACTGGTGGGTGATCCCTGAGTGCCTTAGCATAAACTCTCTGCTATAGAGATGGTACTATTCTGCCCTGGTGGATGGAATTTCTTCACATTGGGAGCTCCTTATATCAATGAATTATAGATATTGTCACCTTCCCTTCCCCCACTCCATTCCCCCTAGTTCAGTCTAAGAAAAAAAAAAAAAAAAAACAGAACAGTTAGGTTGTATCCGTAGTTTTATTCCTCTTCAGTAAGTGGATGTGTACATATGAGAGCACAGTGAGAATTGAGCTCAGGGTGGCCACAAGCAGCAGGAATTATAAAGACAAAAATCACAGAGAAGGGAGTTATGATCAAATAGTAGTCTTAGCAGGTCATCTGTGGACTAGATTGTTTTTCTGAACTGGGAGTAGATATGAATTGGTCTGAATTGGTTATCTAGCATTGCAGGGGAAGTTCTAGGATCAGTATGCCTATACTACAGGAACTTCTGATGGGTAAATACTGCAAGAAACTTCAGATAAGCCCAGTTTAAGGAATGTTGAGTTTTATCTGATTCCCAACCCAGTCTGGCCTCTTCTGGATAGTAAGGGAGCTTGAACAAATTAAGGTGATTAGTAAAGTCATTAACCATTCCATTTTCACAGTATGATTTCCCCAATGAGTTCCTCCCCAATGACAAAAAAAAAAAAAAAAAAAAAAAATTGTAGACTCCCTCAGAATTTAGCTTGAAGGAGGTAGAATGATTTTTTTTTTTTGGGGGGGGGGGAAGAAGCCTCAGAGGATCCTGCCCAAGACTAAGACTTGGAGATGAATTTGAATATCTTTGTCCCTGAAGAGAAAGAACAGTGGACTTTGGAGGGGGCTCTAGGACAATTGATTGTATATCAGTACCTTCAGTGAATCCCCATGGTACTTCTCTGTGAAATAAGGGTAATGAATAACTAATTCCTCAGTCTACTTCAGTGCATTGTTTTAAAAGGCAACAAAATCTATCAAAGAGCTTTGAAAGAAGACCCGGATTCTTATAATTTGATTATTATAACTCACTTGACTGGTTATGTGATCTAAGCCAAGCCATTTAAATTCTATTTGTAAAACAGTGAGAGTAAAACTGACCACTTCAGGGGATTTTTGTGAGAAGCCCAACAAATAAGGCTTAGCTTCAAAAAGCATTTTGTAATAAGTAGTTTTGGAAATTCTAATGTGTTAAACAAAGGTAAAGTATTATAAATAATTATTATTATCATTAATAGTAAGGTAATGACTGTTGTAGCCTGGGTTCTTTTGAGGAAGCCTCAAGGAAATTCTGAAGGCCATATTATATCTATAGTTTGCCCAAGGAACCAAAAAAAATTTTTTTTCAAACTTAGGTTTGATTATCTTGTACAGGGGCAAAGAAAGAATTCTCAAATTGCTTTGTGAGTTATTACTAAAGGAAATGTCGCTTATTATAATAATCTTTTCAAATGCCTAGGTGATGGAATGCTAGAAAAAAGCAGTTAATCACTGGAATTTCAATTGAGCACTCACTCTATTCTGTCAGGGAAATGAGTACTTTAAAGCTGCTTCCCACCCCCAAAACCATTAAGAACACTTCCGGGGAGTCAATTGAACTCAACCCTATAGGATTCAGCTTTCTCAGAAGCTGACATTTTCTGTCTATGCTAAGTATGATTCTCTGTTGCCTTGTACCATGTGGCTGACTAACCTTACCCTTTGAGACCCACATCGAATTGCTGAAATTCCCAGTAAAGATTCAATACAGATCTTAGTTTCTGACTACACTTCGTATACTTTTCAGCACTGCAAGAAACCTCAGATCACTTGTTGTAATCCTATTTTTCAAGCGAAGAAACTGAGGGTTACCATATAAGTGATTATTTTTATTGCTCTATCCCTCCTGATTTTATCTTGTTTTTACCTTTGACATTTATTGGTTATGTGGCCCTGAGTAGATTACTTAACCTGTAAATAATCTAGGCAATTCTATTAAGTGCTATTTTATTTGAGGGTGTCCTCTACCAGTGAAATAACAGGTTCATCTCTATCCTAATCTCTTAGGCAATAGGGTTTGGGTGCATGCTCAGATCGCCTAAAATGGAAGAATGTATGTGGAAGAATGCATTTCTTGTTTCTGGCAGAAGACATCCTGTGTTGACCTAGCACATGATTAGTAGCAGCTTCTTTCTGTTGACTAGATGAAATGGGTTATCTTTAAATGACCAAACTGGGAGAGTTTTTGGTCTTTCTTTTCTGTGGCATCCATGATGAAGACCTCATTCACCTACAACAAGGGCCCCATAATCTAATCTGGGAAACAGGGGTAGGGAGAAAGCTACTTTCCTCTCCCTTTAAGTTTACTAGTTTTGAGGAATAGAATTGAAATTTTAAGTTATAGGTGAAGGAAATGAAGATATGGTCTTGGATTCCAGGGCCAATATTGCAAACAGCCTATGCTAGAACTCTTTCCCAAATTAACTAATCAGAGACATCTTCAGGTACAAAAAGAAAGCATTTATTTAATCCCTGCAGGGAGAGAAACAGACATACCTGTGAGCCATCCAACTCCCCACCATGTGCTCATGGAACCTGGCCAGCTTCCATGTTGTCTAGGACTTAAAAGCAAAAGACTTGAGCCTTCTCGTTGGGGAACAAGAAAAATCATTGTCACACCTCCTTTATAAGCATTTTGTAGCCCATGGTAGAACGTAAATCTTTTAAGGCAGGGGTTATTTTTTCATTTTGTCTTTGAATCCTTTCCCCTGTCCCTCCCACATTCACCCTTCACACACCACACACTTAATTAATATTGATTTAGCTGAATTAAATTATTTATCTACATTATATACTTAGTTAAGTAGAAGATGTACAACCCAGATTTCCTGTCACCCAAGCCAGTGGAAGCAGCTTGATTCATTGGAAAGAGTCAGGTAGCACCATGATCTGGGGTCTGTCTCTGACTAGGTCCTTGCTAATAATGTGGAATTGGGTAAATCTCGAGAGAAAGTGTTGTTGACTTTTTTGAATGTGGATTCCTTTGGCATTTAGTGAAGCCTCAGATTGTTTTCAGATGCATAAAACAAAATATATAGGATTACAAAGCAAAAACCAAAAGATGATGGAAAATATATAGAATTTTTTTTTTTAACCCAAGTTTATAGATTTTCTGAAAAATCTAACAGTCTGTGGAACCCAGTTATGAATCCTACCTCTAGAAACATCAATTCACTGGTGGATAAAATTGAATTGAATTCCATCTCATTTGACCATTGATTTGTACTATATACTATATATAAACTACAATATGGTGTCAAAAAAGGTGGTCATTAGAAACCAAGCAAGTCCTCAGTTACATAAATGCTAATCATATTAGTAAGATTTCACTGTTCTCTTTTTGAGAATTCCCCAGCAACAAAGTTATGTACATACTTTATACTTCTGCTCCTTTGAGAAATCTGTGATTTTATTGATATGAGTACTTGCTTTAATTTATGTGTTAACATTTATGTCATCTTCTCATCTTGCGTCATTATTGTCCATCTCCACCCTTCCTCATTAATCATTCATAGAGTATCTACTCCATATGCTAGACAACTTGCTATAGATCTTTGCTTGTTTTTAAACATGGCAGACCTTAAACAATCCACTTAACACATTAAATCTTATGTAGCAGCTGAGGTTACCCTCTTGTATTTGAGTCCCCTGGATAGATTTAAATTTTAATCCATGAAACTCATTCATTGTGTTTACTTTTACTAGTCTTCCAGAAGACAACATCAGTTCAAAGCAAAGATATAATATTGTAAGAATATTGCTAATAGAACATTTTGCCCATAAACCTGGGACACACTCTTTTACAAATCACATATCAGTGAGAATAATGAACATACCTATGGAACACACATGGAAGGGAATCTACATAACAAATCCTTATGTCCAGAACATACATGTGATTCTATAAGGCTAGTAAGATCTTCTGGTGATATCACTGCTTTACTTCTGTGAAAATAGAATGGTTAATGACTTTACTAATCACTTTGATTTGCTTGAGCTCCATAACTAATCGAAGAGAAAGACCTAGAAATCTGAATCAGCAAAGCAAAAGTTAAAATTTAGCATTCCTTAAACTGGGCGTATTGGAAGTTCCTTGCGGTATTGGCTTCCTGAACCCAGAACTCTCCCTGCTATGCCAGATAACCAACAAACTGATTCATGTCAACTCCTAGTTCTGAAAAACAACACAGCCCAGAGACGACCCGATGAGACCACTATTGCCTACTCCTACTCTAGATCTGTGATTTTTGTTTTGATAACCTGATCAGCTGAAGATGCAGTCACAATTCCCTTTACAACCCCTGTTGCTTATGATCACTATGAGCTCAATTCTGACTGTCATCTTAGTTATAGGTGACTTTTCTCTACAAGAGAAATCAAACTCTTCTGAAACAGTCAACTTGTTAAAGAGAGCTTGCAGGTATTTAATTTGTTTTTGAACCATATTTCCTCCTTATCAGAAACATTATATTTCCCGAAGCCTTTAACTTAGGATCAGAAAGCCCCATAAATTCCATCAGTTTTGAATCATCAATCTTTACCCACTTAAAATAATTTTGGGAGATTAACTTTCAACAAACTACCAAAAATAGTCTAGATATCAGTTCAAATTATTTTTCTCATCCTGTAATTTTTATCAATTCCCTAATATTTTTTGAGGTTTTTTTGTTTGTTTTTGCTGAGGCAATTGGGGTTAAATGACTTGCCCAGGGTCACACAGCCAGAATGTGTTAAGTGTCTGAGATCAGATTTGAACTCAGGTCCTCCTGACTTCAGGGCTGGTGATCTGTTCACTGAGCCTCCTAACTGCCCCTTGTTCTTTACACGTTTTTTTTTTTTTTAATTTTATTTTTTATTATAGCTTTTTATATACAAAACAAATGCATGGGTAATTTTTCAACATTGACCCTTGCAAAACCTCTGTTCCAACTTTTCCCCTCCTTCTCCCCCACTCCCTCCCCTAGATGCAGGTAGTTCCATACATGTTAAATACATTAAAGTATATGTTAAATACAATATATGTATACATATTTATACAGTTATCTTGTTGCACAAGAAAGATTGGATTTAGAAAGATGGTAAAAATAACCTGAGAAGAAAAAAACAAAAATGCAAGCAAACAATAACAGAAAGAGTGGAAGTGTTATGTTGTGGTCCATACTCATTTCCCAGTGTTCTTTCTCTGGGTGTAGCTAGTTCTTTTCATTACAAATCAATTGGAGCTGATTTGGATCCTCTCATTGTTGAAGATAGCTACTTACATCAGAATTGATCCTCTTATAGTATTGTTCTTGAACTGTATAATGATCTCCTGGTTCTGCTCATTTCACTTAGCATCAATTCATGTAAGTCTCTCCAAGCCTTTCTGTATTCATCCTGCTGGTCATTTCTTATAAAACAATAATATTCCATAACATTCATGTATCACCATTTAATTCAGCCATTCTCCATTTAGTGGGCCTCCCTTCAATTTCCAGTTTCTAGCACTACAAAAAGGGCTGCCACAAACATTTTGGCACATACAGGTCCCTTTCCCTTCTTTAGAATCTCTTTGGGGTATAAGCCCAGTAGTAACACTGCTGGATCAAAGGGTATGCACAGTTTGATAGGTTTTTGAGCATAGTTCCAGATTGCTCTCCAGAATGGCTAGATGTATTCACAATTCCACCAACAATGTATTAGTGTCTCATTTTTCCTGCATCCCCTCCAACATTCGTCATTATCCTTTCCTGTCAGCTTAGCCAATCTGACAGGTGTGTAGTGGTATCTCACAGTTGTCTTAATTTGCATTTCTCTGATCAACAATGATTTGGAGCACCTTTTCATATGACTAGAAATAGTTTCAATTTCTTCATCTGAAAATTGTCTGTTCATATCCTTTGAGGATATATCAATTGGAAAATGGCTTGATTTCTTATAAATTAGACTCAATTCTCTATATATTTTGGAGATGAGGCATTTATCAGAACCTTTAGCTATAAAAATGTTTTCCCAGTTTATTGCTTCCATTCCAATCCTGTCCACATTAGTTTTATTTGTACAAAAGCCTTTTAACTTAATGTAATCAAAATTTTCTATTTTGTGATCAATAATGACCTCTAATTTTTTCTTTGATCACAAATTCCTTCCTCCTCCACAGGTCTGAGAGATAAACGATCCTATGTTCTTCTAATTTATTTATAATCTCATTCCTTATGCCTAGATCATGAACCCATTTTGATCTTTTCTTGGTATACGGTGTTAAGTGTGGGTCCATGCCTAATTTCTGCCATACTAATTTCCAATTTTCCCAGCAATTTTTGTCAAATAATGAATTCTTATCCCAAAAGCTGGGGTCTTTGGGTTTGTCAAACACTAGATTACTATAGTTATTGCTTGTCCTTTATTCTTTAAGAGGATCGTGACTTCACAGAAATGATGACATCACATGCAAGTGAATTGGATTTAAGTGAGGGAGGGCTGTGCAAAGTCACCAGCCTCACTTTCTTCTCCAGAGCCATCTGGGTCCAATGGCTAAACATAGATCAAGACAACTGGAATTGGTTCTGGGTGCCTTAGGAGACTGACCTTTTTAAAACAAAGGTCTTTAATAGGTCTTAGTTTGATTGAGGCAATAATGCCCAATCAGTGATTAGGGTTAGGTAAAAATGAGGCAGAGAAAGGTCTCTTTTACCTACTCAAAAAAAAATCTATCTGGATGAAGACTTTCAGAGTTTCTGGTCAAAATTGTAAAAGAGTCCCAGCAGATTTTTTTCCAAGCACCTTATCCCTTCAAGCTTCTGCCTTTATTATGTATATGTGGCTCTTAATTAACCTCCCAGATTTAAACTACTTAACATTTTGGGGGGAGGGGAAGGAGAATCTGGACCTCTGATTTGATCACTTTGAGGAATTCTTGGTATGAAAACTAACTCTACAGATATGGATGAACAAATGTGTAATTAACTAATCTTAGAGAGTTGCTGGTGGCACTCAAAATGAAGTGACTTTTTTTGTGGTGGTAAATACTGCACAGACCTTGGGGGCCACAGAACCTAGGATCAGATGGTGCCTCTTTTCTACTGGCTGGATGTTGACCTGTAAGTTCTTTGCTTTTTTACACATATTACAACAGTTATATAGCCTCTACAGATCTCTAGTCTTTCAATATTAGTTTCTTTATTGTATCAAAGATTTTGTAAATGATGAGTGAAGAATTAATGTTACCCAAAGACTGGAAAACAAAGCAGCTATCCACCAGTTGGGGAATGCATAAACAAATTATTATAGAAGAAAGAAATGAAATACTATTGTGCCATAAGAAATACTGAAGATGATGGATTCAGAAAAACCTGAGAAGATTTCTGTGGACTGATGCAGAAAAAAAGTAATCAGAACTAAGAAAACAATTTATGCAATCACTTCAATAATGTAAAAGAAAATAACTTTAAAAGACTTGAGAATTCTTATCACTATGATGGCAAATAATGACTTCAGAAGAATGAGGAAACTTGCTTCCCAATACAGCAGAAAGTTCTGTATCAGAGATGTAAAAAGAGGAATTTTAAAAATATCACCAATATGTGAATCTTTGCTTTTGCTTGACTACATATTTTTTGTTACAAGGAAATGCTTTCTAAAGTAGGGAGGGAGGAGATGGATCATACTGTGGCAGGGTGAAAGCAGGTGTTATGGTAATGATGCAAAATGAAGGAGAAGAAAAGATTGCCAGTGAAACATTTAAGAAGAACACAAGATATATTTAATCTTTATTATATGTATAATTTTTTATATATTATTTATTATGAATATATTAATATATTTTAAAGGAATAACAAGTTGTACACAATAAAATTGTAGTTTTATATGCAATTTTAAAAATTATATATTATGGGGGCAGCTAGGTGGTGAAGTGGATAGAGAACCAGCCCTGAAGTCAGGAGGACCTGAGTTCAAATCTGGCCTCAGACACTTAATGCCTCCTAGCTGTGTGATCCTGGGCAAGTCACTTTAACCCCAATTGCCTCAGAAAAAATAAAGAAAGAAAGAAAGAAAAAAAATTATATATTATGGAAATGATTGTTTTATCCATATATTTAAATATAATAAATAAAAATTAAAAATAAGAGAAAAAAGCAGAAATTCAGAAATGAATATGTATAATCAGGGAAGTTTTGTTGTCATATTAAATTTAATATCACCTTTTAAAAAACTGGGCAAAATAGATGTTCAGTTTCATCTACCATCTTATTTATCAGTTATTTCTCTTTGCATATTGATGTATTAATTTTTAAAGTTCATAACTTAACCACATAAAAATTTTTAAAAAGCTTTGGTGCTATCCATTTCTTCAGGACAGATTATAATTGTCAGTCATTGCTGTCCTAGCTGGTTATATCTACTTTACCAGTGTTTGATTTTCTTCTTTATTGTCTTTTCAGATATGTAGCTATTAAGGTTGCAGCATGTGGACTTTTCTTGATCAGAATTGTGGAGAATGAAGAAAGGGAGCCGCTGCTTTGAGATAGTAATGGATTTCTTTGGGGAAGGAAAGCTGGAAGAGGGAAAGGAATGTGAATTAGCCTGAAGCTCTTAAAGTCTTCCTTAGTTAATCGATATGGAAATTTGTTCTTTCTGCTTTGGAGACATAATAATTGCTAGCTTTTACATCATGCTTTAAGTAGAATGCTAGCTACTTTGTGCTAGGGCAGTGGATTGCGAGAGGTTAGGTGGAGTGTTCCTGCCCCTGGAATCAAGAACACTGATTTTCTTGACTTTAAACTAGGCTTTAGAGCTTACTTACTTGCTGTGTAACCTTGGGCAAGTCACTTAATCCAGTTTTCCTCAATTGCCTCATCTGTAAAATGAATTGAAGAAATAATCTAAGTATTTCTGCCAAGAAAACCCAAAATAGAGTCACAGGAAGAGTGAGACACAACCAAAAAACAAAAAAAGACTTAACAAATTAAACAAAATATTTTAACTATATATCATTTCATTTCATTTTTCTTTCACAACAACCCTAGGAAAAGGTGCAATTACCATCCTAATAGTACAGATTCAACTCCAGCGCTAGAGGTCTCTCAACTATACTATGTGTATCTCTGGATTACTAGATTGAGATGTTCAGTCAATTTTCCATTTTCACTGACTCTTTGATACCCCATTTAGGGTTTTTCTTGGCAAAGATACTGGAGTGATTTGCCATTTCCTTCTCTAGTTCATTTTATAGTTGCGGAAACTGAGGCAGACAGGGCTAAGTGACAGTCTTTTTCACACAGCTACTAACTGTCGGAGGCTAAATTTGAACTCAGGAAGATGAGTTGTTCCAAATGCACTGTCCCTCAGACCACCTAGTGGCCTTATTTGAAATGAGTAAACCAAGGCAAATTCTCTTTATATATCAGTAGAACTCTTTAGAGATAAATCATCTAATCTAACCACCTCATTTTACAGAAAAAAAAAATGTAGCAAGGTTAAGTCACTTGTCCAAAATCATACCAGGAGATTTTGGAGAATTTTGAACCCTTATTTTCAGGCACTGTAGACAGTGAATTTCCACCTGCCTCCTTCAACAGCTGTTTCTATCATCAAAGTGATCCTTTGGGAGAGAGTTAATAAAAAGAATAATATCTGTTTATCAGCCATAGCCTTTCTCCGATTTTTTTCTCTTTTTGCTATGGTCCCTCTCCTTTGACATTTCCATAATTGTTTTTAGCTTTTCTATAGTTCCAACCATCTGGTGCAGTGACCTGTCCTCTTCCTATCTGCCATTGCTTTCTCAAGTTTTGTTTTTTTGTTTTTTTTTTAGCCCTCAGGTTAATTTAGATTTTTTAAAAAAAAGGTTTTTAATTTCTCCTCATCTTATCTTGATTGAAAAATTTGAATTTTTTATGCCTTTCTAAGTCCTTTGACCCATTCTGCCTACTTTGATAGATGAGTGCCAACCAGTCACTTTGTGGTGGAGCCTGCCCAAAGGCACAATATCAAATTAAATGGAATTGTATGGAACTTCATTACTCGGACTAGTAACCAACCACAAGCAAATCTTTGAAACCTTTCATTAAACTTCACCTATTATCAAAAGGAGAGAAGTTTTATTTATACAGATTTAACCATGATTCTTTTCTACCAGGAGTATCATTTACATGACAATTATTTAAATTTCACTAGTTTTTATGGCCCTAGGCCTTTGGAGGTGGGTAGGTTAATAGTGTGTATAAGAAGTTTTTTTTTTTTCCTTTTTGATGTCAAAAAAACCTGGCATTAGATTTATAAGTCTTGATATATGTAGATATCCTTCATTTTAAGAAAACTGAATAAGTGAAAAAAAAAAAAAAACTTGAATTAAACATGCACCTTGGTTAGAGAAGGGCAATTATTGCCAATCCAAAAAAATTTTTTTTTTTATTTCATAAAAAAGAATGACTGATACATTCCTCTTAGCATTGAAAAGTTGATTAACAGCCTATTAATCACTAGACTCTTCGGGCATGGGGAAGGAGAGGGGGAACCATTGTCAATCAAAGATCAAGCTGAGGCTGAAAAGGCTTTTGAAGTCACATGATTCAAAAGAAGACTACAATTTGGTTTATTTTAAAAAATAATTTCAATATAACCTTTGATGAATTCATCTTTTTTGAAAGGTTTTCTTACTCCTTACCTCTGTTTGTGTAGCAGATACACTGCCTCGGGTTCATAACTATTTTTCAGAATATAAATGATGTAACTCAAGCTAGTAAATTTGTACTATAATCTCCTTTGCAGTTTTCTTAAAAACAATAATAGCAAAGCTATAAGGAAAGTGAATGACTATTGATTGAAGAATGGTTGGATAAATTTGATTATAAATGTGATGGAGTATTATATGCTTTAAGAAATAACAAATATGAAGAGTAAAAAAAAAAAACTCAGAAAGATTTAGTATGAAGTAAACAAAACCAAGAGAATAGTTGGCACAATGGCCACAAAAATTTAAGATAAAAATGATGTAATGTGATTTTGAGGTCCCTTAAGCTTGGTGGTGGTGGTGAGGGCTTCTGTTCTAATGGGTCAGTGGTCCTGGGTCCTCTACTTTGGAATCTGCCTCAGGAAATTCCCAATCTATCTGATTCTGACCCCTCCTTACCCAGATAGCTTCTGGCCTTCAGAAACTCCTACACTGTCTGATTCTGAATAGACTACTTCTCAGTTCATTGCTGACTGATGATCTGGTCAGTGATAATCAAATTTCAGAGACCACCCTCAATTTATCTGGAGATTACTCCCTAGCCTTTCCCTTGGGTTGTAGAATTAATATAGCTATGATTGAAAGCTATACAAGTGAATCTCCTTGCTCCAGTTTCTTTACTGAATTCCCTTACAATTCAGTCAACTTGTAATGGCATACATTACTTTCAATAAAAACTTTGCCCCTTGACTAGGAGCTGGGTTCAAGCCTGCAAATTCTTTTGAGACACTTCATGACACTGGTTTGGGATTTTTGGGGTGCTCTTTGCCAATCTCAACAAAATCACACTGAAAGACTTTAGAACTCTGATAATATAGGGATCAATCATGGCAGAAGATATAAGAAAAGCATCTTGATAAACAAAAATGCATGATACCCAATACATTCTAAAAATCCCAAGATACCAGTTTCCTGAATAGACACTGTGTATAATGATGGGAGAATGAACAAATTTGCATTTTTGAAACATGCATAATAGCAGATCCGACTTGTTACATTTGGATTATTCCTCCTTTTGCCTTCTAATTAGTAAACATTATTGCCTGTTCTTGCTTTCTATTGAATAATTTTTTCTGATTTTTACTCCTTTAAATTTCTTGTTTAATAAATATTTCATCTTTAAGAACTGAAAGCATTGTTTTGACTATTTGTGTAAGGGAAACTACAATAGCAAGGCTCAGGATCTACAATGACAATTACTAGGAATCTGTCTCTGATTCTTCCACTCCAGTGTTACTCCTAGAATGCTCAGAGTTGAATAACATAGTAACAGCTATGACTGGACAACCTCCCTCTACCCCCCCTCCCCACACGTTGGAAACCCCTCAGACCTTCCAACATGAAGGCAGATTGAAGTGAGTTAGCCCAGAAAGATAAAAGGATGGTGTGGGTACCCATGCCCTGGCTTTTCAAGTATGTCTATATACTTTTCACCATCAGAATGCTGCCACCTACATGAATCTAATTTTGTTTTGGAAATTTTGGTAACACCAAGGATTTAGGTATCATTCATTTAGAAGAGTAATATCTCAATGGATATGAAGTGACAATATACTCAACCAACAGATGTTTGATATGAATTCTCTGTGACAATCTCAGGGACCTTTTCCTAAAGCACTCTGGTATTTAACATACCATCAAAATGGATTTCTATCGATCTCTCTTATATCTTGAGGTCAGAAAGAGGCTTTCACTTTCCACATTGAAAGCTCCACTTGCTTTCTTTTTCACCTATTCAATTAAAAAAGATTCTCAGAGATCTTTGAAAGGATGTCAGTAGTTTTTCTCTTCTTAAACACTTCTCCACTATATCTTCCCACCATTAACAAATTCCATCTTTTTTTCTCTAGGAAAGTTGTTCCTTCCTAAGAGGTATTGCTGTCACATTATCCTGGCTGTTTTGGTAAACCTCATTTCCCAAAGGTATTCTATTAGAAAGGGCCCAGAACCAATGTATGTTTACCTCTTTGAAAGCACTGAGTGTTGAGATTATTTCCAGGTCAGTAGGTCCTTAGTATTTCATCCACCAGTACACAATTGCCAATTTTCATATTCACTTTCTGGTTTCTAACACAGCATGCCTTGGCCTTATAATAGACCTGTGCACATAACATGGTAGGGAAGCTATGTTTTTTCTGGCTGAGTTCCTGGCAGATTCCAATGTAAGTTCAAATCCTTTTCCAGTGTGCACCAAACTCAGCATTCTGTTTCACTGTACACAGAGAAACCTTGAAAATCAATGGGAGCTCTGTGTTCAGTTCAGTTTTCTGGTGCTGGGGAGGAAGGTGAGAACCTGATCTTCTTTGTTTGTGATTCAAGAGGATGGTAGCTGTGGAGAGATGGATACAAATGAAATGTTCCAATTGGTCCCTCTCCTGAGGCAGAATTTTTCTTTTTTCTCCTTCCCACCCCCTTCTAGAAACTGAACACCAATAACCCAAATGTTTGGACACTCCCCTATTGGGAAACAGTTTCAAATCCAGGATTTCTAATGGTCTGGGAGAAAATAATTAAGTACCTCTTTTTCCTTGGGAAAATAATCTACTGGGAGGCCAACTCAAGGTGTGGTGAGTCTCTGTGGGACTTCTAAATCATGAGGGAGCTCAGAGCTGTTGCTCTCACTTTTCATTTCTGGCTCACTCCACTCTGGTCTGGTTCACTTCCATACTAGTTGCCTGCTTACCTACTGCCCAATACTATGAATCCTTTCATTCCCTTCCTCTATCTGTTTCCCTTCCCCCAGACCAGGTCTCTTTTAGGTTTATTCTTCCCCTATTAGAATGTGAACTCCTTGACAGCAGAGATTGCTTTATTGTTGTATCTCCACTGCTTAGCATAATACTTGGCCCCTTTACTTTGTAATTACATGTGATTTGTAATTTACTGTGTAGTAAATGATTAATTGCCTACCTACCTACCTACCTATCTCTGTCCATCTTTTTGTCTATTTATGTTTCTATCTCTCCTAGATCTCATGGCTGGTTCCAATTTAATTCAATTTAATTGAACACATATTTATCAAGAGTTTACAATGTATGAGGTATTTTTCTAGAGATGCTAGGTCTGGCTATATTGTCAGCTCATATTTATCAAATCTTGCATCATTTTAATGCACATACCTTTTAGTAATCCATATGGGAGAGATTTGGGGCTGCTTCAGGAGTCTTAGATACTGCCAACCCAGACGGGGAAAAAATCCAAAAGTCTACCATAAATTTGTTTGGTGCATGAGTATTTGTGACTATGGAAAGGGCCGTGAATCTACATTTTGTGTTTTGTCTTCAAGTTCACATAGAATTTTCATTTCTGAATTTTCTAAATCAAACAGAATGCCATAACACCTCTAAATCACTTCACTGCCTCCAGAAGAGATTTACTCCAAATATCTTTGCTTGACTTGCTGCTACACAGATCAGGCAGAAGGGGCCTAAATTCCTGCTTGCAAGAACCAGACCTGTCTAAGGACCTGCTTAGCCTATTTATTTCTTTTAAATTTTCTTTCATCTTGGATTTATGAATGTGAAATTTGGAATGATGTTTTTAGTATGCATGGTTAGGGTCCCAAAAACTTTACAAACCTGAACTGGCCTTAGACTGTATTTGAACTCCCACAAGGTCAGAATTGGAGGGCACCAAATATGTTTTCTAGTCTATTGTATCCACATGCTAGAAAACTCAGGTAATAATAATCATCATAATAACTGACATTTAAGGTTTGTAAAATACTTCATATATAATAATTTATTTAATTCTCATCAGAACCCTGTGACAAGGTAGAGTCAGTTCTGCTACAATCTATGTTTCAAAAGTGGGAATTTATTCATATGGGATTACTATACTATGGAATATTTTGAGCATAACTTGAATTTTATGTTTCCTTCTATGTGATTTTTTTCTCCCAGAGAAACGGTGATAAAACAGAAAAATTCTATCACTTTACAATAATTTACAAATTGAAATCTTTTGGAAGCCTACTTCTATAAGCTAACTTTGTCACAGTAAAGTGCAAAATTTATGGTAAATTTTCTGATGCAGAAGAAATTATGAGTGGAGAAGGGCTTCTCTGCACTAGTCCAATGGCCTCTTGTTCAACTTGCTCTATACCTAAGTCAACTATGCCAGGACATAGGCATACCACTATTTATTTAGTTTTTATGTATTTCTTAACTACTAACATACCTAAAATTGTATTACCACTTTTTGATTCCTTATCATGTGTATATGTATCTTTGTATGAAGACAAAATTTTTGAACATTATGCCTGAACTCTATGTTCCCTGAAGGCTCTATGTTTTTTATTGTACAATTTTGCAAAGCCGTATTTTTGGGGGACTGCATGTCAAATTATAGTAGAATTAATTTTATATCTTACCACCAGATGGTATTACTAGCCACCATTCTGGTCCTATTAAATAAGAAGCAACAGACGCTTGGTAAATTCTGTAGTTAGTCTGGAGATAATGCATTTGAAACTATTAAAGGGGAGTGCTAGAGAAGTACCAAGCTCTCTATAATTCTCAGATAGTAAGTCCTTTAGCTCTGTCTCTCTCTGGGTTATTGACCATCATGTCACTCTAGGGGAATATGGTTATTGTGAAATTACCCAAATAGAAGTAGCTCTAAGTCCCCAGCTACCAGAAAAAACAAAAACCAAAGCAAAACAAACAAACAAAAAAACCCAAAAATCAAAACACCAAACACTCTCTTCTGTAATCTAAAAGTATTTTGTTGAGCCCTAGTCATGGGATCTTGGGAGTCAACTACTCTCTCTCTCTCTCTCTCTCTCTCTCTCTCTCTCTCTCTCTCTCTCTTTCTCTCTTCCTCCCTCCTACCCTTTTTACCTCCCCTCTTTTTCTCCTCATTTTCTCAAATATGGAATCAATGAATGAAAAATAAATGTTTACCACAACTCTATTGTTGTAGATTTTCTGAGGAGGCTCCAAACCTAACCTCTGATTGTACCATTGATCTTGTTATTTCCCATCCCCTCCAGCCAATTGTCCCTACAATTATCTCACTACAATCTAATCATCAGTTTCTATTTACTGTCTCAATCCCTGCCATCTACAAACATAATTTCATGTGTCTGATATTTCAAAACTATTTGTCCTCTATTGCTTCTCCTTTTCATAATGAAATTCCTTAGCCATATATACTTATTTTCTACACTTTCTCTTTCATTTCTCATCCCTTTGCAACCTGGCATCTATTTTTAACTTTGCTCTTTCCAAAGTGACCTTAACACATAGTAGGCCAAATCTAGGAGAATTTTCCTGCGCCTTCTTGACTTCTTTTTGGTATGTGACGCTATTGAATTGCTTTCCTGTATTCATGTTATTGTTCTCTTTTAGATCTACCTCTCTACCTGTCCAATTGCTCCTTCAAAATCTTTTTTGCTGTATCACTATTAAATGTCTAATATATTCTAAGCATTGTGCCAAGGAATAGGGATATAAAAAGAAAGGCAAAAGACAGTTTTTGCTCTCCAGGAGCTCAATCTAAGAGACAGAGGTAGAGACAACTGACAAAAGATTATGCACAACTCAGATAATAAAGACTAATTGGAGATAATCAACAGAAGGAAGGCACTAATATTAAGAGAGACCCAGAAAAGTCTTCTTAGAGAAGATGGGATTTTAGCTATGACTTAAAGGAAATCAGGAAAGCCAGAAGACAGAAATGAGGAATGAAAGTATAATTCTAGACATGGGGAAAAGCCAGTGAAAAATGGCAGGAGTCAGGAGATGGAGTATCTTGCATAAGGAACATCAGGGAAGCTGAGAGTAACCACACACAATCTTTTTGATGCCTATCTTGGCTTAATTTTTCCCTTTTTCACATTTTTCACATCCAAATCAATCACCAAGTCTATACATATCTCTTGCATCTGTCCACTTTTCTTTACTCATATAGTTGCCACTTTCATTTTGAACATTATTACCTCTTACCTAGAATATTGCATTAGTTTATTGTTACCTTCTTGCCCCAAATAACTCATTCTCTCTCTCTCTCTCTCTCTCTCTCTCTCTCTCTCTCTCTCTCTCTCTCTCTCTTAAAAATTACTTTTTATTGCCAGAACCCATGCCAGGGTAATTTTTTACAACATTATCCCTTGCACTCACTTCTGTTCCGATTTTTCCCCTCCCTCCCTCCATCCCCTCCTCCAGATGGCAAGCAGTCCTGTACATGTTAAAGAGGTTACAGTATATCTTAGACACAATATATATGTGCAGAACCGAACAGTTCTCTTGTTGGTCAGGGAGAATTGGATTCAGAAGGTATAAAAAAATAACCTGGGAGGAAAAACAAAAATGCAAGCAGTTTACATTCATTTCCCAGTGTTCTTTCTTTGGGTGTAGCTGCTTCTGTCCATCATGGAACAATTGAAACTGAGTTAGATCTTCTCTTTGTTGAAGAAATACACTTCCATCAGAATACATCCTCATACAGTATCGTTGTTGAGGTATATAATGATCTCCTGATTCTGCTCATTTCACTTAGCATCAGTTCATGTAAGTCTCCAAGCCTCTCTGTATTCATCCTGCTGGTCATTTCTTACAGAACAATAATATTCCATAACATTCATATACCACAATTTACTCAGCCATTCTCCAATTGATGGGCAAACATTCATTTTCCAGCTTCTAGCCACTACAAAGAGGGCTGCCACAAACATTTGTGCACATACAGGTCCCTTTCCCTTCTTTAGTATCTCTTTGGGATATAAGCCCAGTAGAAACACTGCTGGATCAAAGGGTATGCACAGTTGATAACTTTTGGGGCATAGTTCCAAACTGCTCTCCAGAATGACTGGATGTGTTCACAATTCCACCAACAATGTATCAATGTCCCTCCAACATTCTGCATTATCTTTCCGTGTCATTCTAGCCAATCTGACAGGTGTGTAGTGGTATCTCAGAGTTGTCTTAATTTGCATTTCTCTGATTAATAATGACTTGGAGCATCTTTTCATATGGCTAGAAATAGTTTTAATTTCTTCGTCTGAGAATTGTCTATTCATATCCTTTTACCATTTATCAATTGGAGAATGGCTTGATTTCTTATAAATTAGTCAGTTCTCCATATATTTTGGAAATGAGGCCTTTATCAGAACCTTTGACTTTAAAAATGTTTTCCCAGTTTATTGTTTCCCTTCTAATCTTGCCTGCATTAGTTTTGTTTCTACAAAAACTTTTCAATTTGATATAATCAAAATTTTCTATTTTGTAGTCAATAGTGATCTCTAGTTCTTCTTTGGTCATAAATTCCTTCCTCTTCCACAGGTCTGAGAGGTAAACTATCCTATGCTCTTCCAATTTATTTATAATCTCATTCTTTATGCCTAGATCATGAATCCATTTTGACCTTATCTTGGTGTACGGTGTTAAATGTGGGTCAATGCCTAGTTTCTGCCATACTAATTTCCAATTTTCCCAGAAATTTTTGTCAAATAATGCATTCTTATCCCAAAAACTGGGGTCTTTGGGTTTGTTAAATACTAGATAATTAAAGCAAATAATTCATTTTCTCAATCCACTCTCCATACTTTGCAACTTGATTCCACCCTACCTTTCCAGGTCTATGACCAATTACTGTTCTTCCTAAATGTTACCTTTTAACCAGACTGGTTTATGTGTTAATACATAACATTTTATTTCTCATCTTCATGTATCTGAATCTCTCTCCTGTACCTGAAATACATTACTTCCTCACTTCTGCCTACTAGAATTATAAGCTTCCTTTATAATTTAACTTTATCTTACCTCTTTCCTTCTTAAATCCCCCAGGTACCAATCTCTATTATCTGACATTCACCTTATATTTATATATATTTTGTGTTTATTTGTGTCTAAAATATGAGGGCAGGGATGTTCATTCTTGTCTTTTTCTTCCCAGTTCTAGCATGGTGCCTGGCATAAGTAGATGTCATACAAATTTGCTTGCTAGTTTGATTGAAAAGCAGAGTTCAGTTTGTATATTCCCCTACAGCTATCACTTCTTCAATCTGGCAAAACAGTCAAGAAAATACAATACAGTTTTCAAGTGATAGAAAGGGAGTGTTACTTATTAGAATGCTAGATTGGGAGTTAAAAAGACCTTGTGTCAAATATTCTGATTCTCTCTCCCTTCCCACTCCCCACTTGTTGGGTGACCCTTGGCAGGCCATTTAGCATCTCTGATTTTGTTTCCTCCTACATGTAAGGGAGTTGGATGAGATAATGTTTGATTCTTTAAAGCTCAAAATATCTGATATTTTGTTTGTGAATGCAGTTGTGTTAATCAAAAGATGAAGGATATAAAGATTCTGAATTCCAAATATCAGTTCTATTTTGGGAGAAGACAGACTGTTAGCTGTTTATGTTCAATGGTTTTCCTTTATCCATCTTATTGCTGGTAAATATCTCAAAGGGATTCCCTATGAAGCTAGATGGCTCATAGGTTGTGAATCAAGGGTATAGGCAAGGTCAGGACAGACAAAGGGGAAAAAAACTCTGTGACTCACTCTGTATCTTGCCTTCTCTTCTCTATGTTTTGGCCATAAGTTACAACTGTCAACTCTTTTTTCCAGAGTTTGGTCTAAGAAAGACAAATATTAGGATGTATCTGTGGATTTATTCTTCCTAAGCTATCTATGTACACATGGAATCACAGTTAGAAATGAACTCAGGGTAGACATAGGCAGCAGGGGTTATAAGGACAAGAATTATAGAAAGGGGGGGGCATAATCCCATCATGCTCTTTTCAGGACATCTCTGAGCTGAGTTATTTTTCAGACCTGGGATTTGACATGAATCAGTATGATTTGGTTATTTGGCATAGAGGGGGAAGTTCTGAGTACAATATGCCAATACTGCAAGGAACGTCTGATGTATGAATACCAAGGAATTTCCCATAACCCCACTTTAAGAAAAATTCAATTTTATCCATTGCTTGGCTGGTTCTGATTCCCAGACCAGTTTGACCTTTTCTGGGTGGTAAGGGAATTTAAGCAAATCAAGGTGATTAGTAAAGTTATTAATCATTTCATTTTCACAGATCACATTCCTTTTTTGAGTTTTAAGTAATATATGGAAGTAGAGAAAAAGGGGGCAAAAGAGACGGAATAGGAGAGAAATGGTGCTCCTAGTACACATCTGTGGGAGTCCTATGACCATAAATAATTAACTGAGTTCATCTCAGTATTCTAACACAAATATATATATTATGCATTATATATGTATATACATACATATATATGTGATATAGATGTTATTATTAACTTTAGTTTACAGGTGAATAAACTGAAGACAGACATATTAAGTGACTTGCTGAGTTACAAAGCTATTAAATGACTAAAGGAGGATTGAAATTCAGTTCTTCCAAACTTCTAGTGCTAAATGGATGCATTATGAAACTTAACAAAGTGAAAGAAATATGATTTCTAGGGATGTCAGTCAATAAACATTTATTAAGCACTGGCTATGTGCCAGATACTGTACTAAACATAGGGGATACAAAAAAGGCAAAAGACAGTTCCTGCTCTCAAATTGCTTACAATCTAATGGGGAAGACAGTAAGCAAATAAATGAGTGCAAACAAGTTATAAACAGGATAAATAGGAAGTAAATAAGAGAAGGAAGGCATCATATTTAAGAGAGGTTGGAAAAGGCTTCCTGCAGAAGATGGGATTTTACTTGGGGATCAAGAAAGGCTTCAGAAAGAAAATGGGATCTGATCTGCATTTTGAAGAATGGGTAAGGTTTTGTCATGTCAGTAATATGTATGCTGTATGAATGGTCTTGAGGCTGTTCTCCAAAGAGACCATTTTAATACATACTTCTTCCTTCCTATCCAGTTTTGTATATGTCCAGTTTTTCTTAAGCTACATTAAATTTAGCAAAGTGTTTAATATAATTACTTAATAAAATTATAAAGTTAGTGAAAATTGTATTCAAAACATCTCAGTTTCTTGTGTTGTGCCATAGTTCCTTTTTATTGTCCTTACTCAGTTTCCCTAATTGTCCTACCTCAGTTTCCTTAATTGTTCTGCGCCAATCCCCCTGGTTGCAAAACCACCTCTCCCTCCTAATCATCAGGATGTTTGATCCAGATAAGGAGAACGACCTTCTATTTTAGACATCATGACCACAGACCTTCCCTACTTAACAAAATGTCCAGTGCCTCCCCCATTCTGTCATTTGTTCTTCTTAATCATCAAAACCCTATAAAGATCCTCTAGAATCCCACATTCGATACTGGATACTTGGAGACAAGAGTCCGGTCCAGTCAATTAATTAAGCTCTCCATTAAATAAAATATTATAACTCTCTAATCTTTATCCTGACTCAAATTTCTCCAGCATTACACTTGCAATACTTTTAGTCTTTCTGGACTCAATGATCTCAAATTTCTGCTTTCCAAGATAGTAGTTGTATCTAGGTTGCCTTTGTGGTGCCTTTTTCTTAACAGTCTTTTCCCATCTTTTTCCTATCACAATTGACAAAACATTTGTATTCCGTCAGGACCCTGACAGGTGACTAGCAAGCAGTTCAGATCAACTGATTGAAGTAAATGACTGATAATGACTTAATGAAACATCCTACTCCTTCCTACCTCCACTCTGTTTAAAAGAGATCTTTAATTCCCTAGCCCAAAGGAATCAATCACATGACTTGCAGGCCGTGCTATTAAAAAAAAAAAAAAGACCTGAAAGATAATTACTGGGGGAGAAGGAAGGGGATGACTATAGTCAGTTTTTACCAGATTCACCTCCTGTGTAATCTCCTCCTGTGTTTACATATCACACATTTGGAAACTCTGTACCAGAGTGTGAATGGTAGCACTTAACTTGAGAAACTGAGTTTATCCATTGACCTCTGGATGACAAAACCCCCCTTCCCTTCTGCCTATCTAGTTAGTCAGTAGTATAGTGAATAGTATCAAAATCAGAAAGATGAGTTCAAGTCCAGTCTCAGATAACTCATTAGCTATCTGTTAAGTCACTAGTCAAGTAAATTCCTTAATCTCTCTTAGCCTCAATTCCTTAAGTGTAAAATGGGAATAATAATTAAAAATATTCCAAGGATCAAATAAGATAACATATATAATGTTAAATTTCCATTTCTTAAATTTTTTTTTTACTAAAGCTTTTTGTTTTCAAAACATATGCATGGATAATTTTTCAACATTGTCTCTTGCAAAATCTTGTGTCCCAAATTTCTCTCTTCCCCCTGTGTGGTTCAGACAGCATTTAATAAAAAAGCTGGAGAAATATCTAGAAGCAAAGCGAAGTTTATTATACGTTGAGAATCGGGCGTCCCACCCATCGAGCAGACAATCGAAGAGAGGAAGCACCGTAGGGGGCAGGGTCAACACTTTTTATCCCTAACGCAAATACCCCCTCCCACCACTGACCCTCATCCTTATTGGCTGAGGATCTTACATTCTAAACTCAGGAACTACCCAAGAAATTGAACTTGACCAATAAGTACATAGTTGCCCATAACAAGGGGACTTAAGTATGTGCTTAGGGGATAGCAGGGAGGGGACTTAAGTATGCCCTTGACTTGATGCTTAAAGTCCTTCAGGCCTACTCCAGCTCTGAAATAGATGAAGCCTTACTCGATTTTCACAATTGTCTTGAAAGATCTCACCTCATCTCGTTCACCCCCATTTCCTCGCCTAGATGGCAAGTAATCTAATATATGTTAAACATGTTAAAATACATGTTAAACATGTTAAAGTATACATATTTATACAATTATCTTGCTGCACAAGAAAAATCTGATCAAAAAGGAAAAAAAGAGAAAGAAAGTAAAATGCAAGCAAGCATCATCAAAAATAGCAAAAATGCTCACTCGGTTCCCACAGTCCTCTCTCTGGGTGTAGATGGCTCTCTTCATCACAAGATCATTGGAATTAGACTGAATCATGTCATTGTTAAAAAGAGCCACTTCTATCAGAATTGAATCTCTATTACCTGGCATTCACCTTTGTGTACAATGATCTCCTGGTTCTGCTCATTTCACTCAGCATCAGTTCATATAAGTCTCTCTAGGCCTGTCTGAAATCATCCTCCTGATCATTTCTTATAGAACAATAATATCCCATTAACATTCATATATAATATTCCATAATATTCATTTACCACAATTTATTCAGCCATTCTCCAACTGATGGGCATCCCCTCAGTTTCCAGTTTCTTGCCAGTACAAAAAAGAGCTGCCAGAAACATTTTTGCACATGTGGGTCCCTTTCCTTCCTTTATGATCTTTTTGGGATATAAGCCTAATAGAAACACTGCTGGATCAAAGGGTATGCACAGTTTGATAGCCCTGTGAGCATAGTTCCAAACTGCTCTCCAGAATGGTTGGATTAGTTCATAATTCCACCAATAATGCATTAGTGTCCCAGTTTTCCCACATCTCCTCCAACATTCATCATTATCTTTTCCTGTCATTTTAGCTAATCTGAGAGGTGTGTAGTGGAATCTCAGAGTTGTCTTACTTTGCATTTCTCTGAACAATAGTGATTTATAATATCACTATGTCTGAATCATGAACCCATTTAACTCTTATCTTGGTATATGGTGTTAGATGTGAGTCAGTGACTAGTTTCTGCCATACCATCCCAATTTTCCCAGCAGTTTTTTTCAAATAGTGAGTTCTTATTCTAAAAGTTAGGGTCTTTGGATTTGTCAAATACTAGATTACTATGGCCTTTGACTATTTCGTCCTCTGAACCTAACCTATTCCACTGATCAATGACTCTATTTCTTAGGTAGTAGCAAATGGTTTTGATGACCGCTGCTTTATAATATACTATAATATATAATACAGCTAAGTCTCCTTCATTTACATTTTTTTCATTAATTCCCTTGAGATTCTTGACCTTTTGTTCTTCCAGATTAACTTTTATATTATTTTTTCTAGATCTGTAAAATAATTTCTTGGGAGTTTAATTGCTATGGTACTGAATAAGATTAGTTTAGATAGTATTGCTATTTTTTATTATATTCTCTCAGCATACCCATGAGCACTTGATATTTTTCCAATTGATTAGATCTGACTTTATTTGTGTGGAAAGTGTTTTGTAGTGGTGTTCATATAGTTCCTGACTTTGCCTTGGCAGGTATACTCCCAAATGTTTTATATTGTCTAAAGTTATTTTAAATGGAATTTCTCTTGCTGTTGGTTGTTATTAATACATAAAAATGCTGATGATTTATGTGGATTTATTTTGTATCCTGTAACTTTGCTAAAGCTGTGAATTGTTTCTAATAATTTTTTAGTTGATTCTCTAGAATTCTCTACCTATACCATCATATTGTCTGTTTCTGAAACCCAGCTATACTGGCCTTCTGGCTGTTCTGCACTTATAATCTTTCATTTCCTATCTTTCCCCTCTCCCTCTTAGTTCTTCTCTACTCATCTCTGCCTCTTGGAATCCCTTTCTTCTATTAAGATTCAGTTCAAATCTTATCTTCTGAAAGTGCCTTTTCAAGCCCCCTAGAGGACTGTTCTTTTCCTTGAGATTACCTTCTATACATTCTATATTTTGCAAGTACTTATTTGTATATCTATATCTAATCTCTATTGTCTGTATTTGTATGTATGTATACATATATACACATAAACATTTGTACACACATTTTTGTGTTGTTTCCTTTATTAGAATGTGAGAAACTTGAGAGAAAGAATTATTTTTGTCTGCCTTTATATCTTTAGCATTTAGTAAATTGTCTAAAACATAGCAAATGCTTAATAAATGCATTTTGAATGAATGTTTGCTAGACTAGTTGTCTTCACTAGCATGGGAATCCTAAATCTATTGAAATATACCAAAATGACAAATCATGTCTCAGGCGGAAACAGTTCCAGGACCTTAAATTTAGTGGGACTAATTTTGTTGTTGAGTCATGTATAACTCTTTGTGACCTCATTTGGAGTTTTCTTGGCAGAGAATCTGAGGCAGTTTGCCATTTTCTTTTCCAACTCATTTTTATAGATGAGGAAACTGAGGCAAGTGGAATTTAGTGACTTGGCCAGTTACCCATTTGAACTCAGTGATGAGGTGCGAATGATGAGGTGCAAGAAGTGGGCATAGTGTTGTTAGGACATCTGAGAAGAATCACCCTTCTTTCACAGATTTAAGGGGACATAGTTTCAGAGCTCCCTCAAAGGTTAAAGAGAACACAATTTACATCATTTCCATGCTCATTGTTGAGGATATTCTCTTCTCAGTGTAACCTATCTTTGCTATATTCCCTGCCCATGAAGAAGGCTGACTTCCTAGCAAGCTGGCTTCTTAGTGTTAATAAACCCATCCTTTGCCACTAACCTTGTGCCTGTATTCATTGGGGTTCATGAATTCTTTGCAAAGCTTGCCACTGGCCAAAAGGATCCCAATGCTGTTAGGGGATCTCTTTCTCTCTATTTATGTACCTCATCATTTGCACCTCATCATTAGGAAGATGAGTCTTCCTGACTTCAAGTGTGGTAATCTAGCCACTATATCACCTAGCTATCCCTCCTAAGCCTCCTCCAAAGGTATTAGGGTGGCTTGACATTTCTTTCTCTAGCATATTTCACAAATGAAGAAACTGAGGCAAACAGGGTTAAGTGACTTGCCAAAGGTCACACAGCTAGGAAGTGTCTGAGGCAGGCATTTGAACTCAATCTTCTTGACTTTAGGCCCAACACTCTATTCTTTAACTTCCCTAAAATCCTGTATAAATTTTGGCCATTAATATTTCCTTCTGTGTAGATGGTAAAGTCAGGGTTAACAGAACATAATTTAGTTCATTTCAGGGGAAGCCCATGTGTCTTCAACTATCTGTTCATAGGCAGGGGGGTTTTGAGTATCAGATGTTTGGGTTCCTCTCCCCTCCCCTCCCCCATCCATCTTTTCAGATGAAGTAACTTTTAATAGTACACTAGAACCTATCTGCAACATGTTTGGCGATAGTGTGGAATTTATTATGTAGAGTCCACACTCTAGCCTCTGTTATAAATAGTTCAGCTCTAACACCATTCTTCTCTTCTGTGATTTGAACAGATATACATTGAGGAACTATGCTGAGCCCTCTGGGTTTTTGTTTTTGTTTTTTAGCACATTAGAAAAAGATAATGAACAAAAAAAGAGGGACCATACTCCCTGAAACCAGAAGTAGGAATCGTGTTGACCTAACAGTGTCGAGTTGCTTTCTGGCTGGGCTCCTTCCTGAGACTGCCTCTATTTATATGCAATCCACACTGTCTACCCACCCCGAGTGAGGCATTTCATTAAAATACAATGCTTTGGGTACTAGTGAATTAATAGAGTAGTCTTGTATTGATTGGAGTTGAAATTCTTGTGGCGGGAGGGAGGGACAGAGTGAAGGAGAAATTGGCTTGCTGGAGGATTTGTGCTTTATTAGAATGAAAAGCAGGGGATCTGAAAAGAACTTGAGTATGTGATTTGTTTCTATGCAGGCTGTAGGAAGGAATTTAAATGTGTATGCAGTTTGGCTATGTGAATAGACTGGATGATGTGAAAGTTATACTATGGGAAAGCTTCCAGATATGGCCTCCCTATGATGTCTATCTTATCTATTATACTTTATTTTTTACTTGTATACTTTGAAGTCACAGGTTCTCATTTTCATTGTCAGACATATTTGAATAAGATGGTACAGATTTTCATGTATTATCTGTTGTAATTATAGTGTTGTAAATATAGTGTTGTGATAATAGCTTTAATGTTTGCAAAATAATTTATATATGTTATATATATGTTGTCTCTTTTGAAACACCCAACACATCCTGTGAGGGAAGTTCTCAGATAAAAATATCTGGGACTGAGAAAGACTGGAGATTTTCTCAGTTACATTGCTACTAAAGATCTGAAACTGGATTTGAATTTGTCTTTCTGACTTTGAATTCAGCACTGTATCCACTATTCCACCTACATGACACTTTACATTCTCTTTAAGAAGAGTAATCCCTTTCCTTGGCATTTCCTTAGAATATAACACAATAAATATTTACTAAGGGCCTTCCTATATGCCAGATATACAATCCTAAGGGCCAGGGATTCAGTTAAGAAAAAGAAAGACAATCTCTATGTACAAGAGCTAATAAACTAATTGAGGAGGTCCCAGAACATTGTGGGTGTTTAATAATATTGACTGGTTGAGAACTGCAGAACTATGAGTAAAATCATTTAAGTGTGTGTGTGTGTGTGTATGTGTTTATATGTGTGTGTGTGTGTGTGTTCCTATATATATATATATATATATATATATATATATACACTTATGGACATATACACATGTTCCTGTATAGTAAAGATGTGTGCACATATACCTATAAATACACATGTGTACATACATGTATGTGTATATGTACATGTGTGTTCTGAGCCTGTTTCCTCAATTGTAAAAGTGTGAATAATAATACCTGCAGTCCTTACCTTATTAGGCTGTTATGAGAGTCCACAGTGGATAGAGCAATACAGCTGGATTGAGGTGCAAATTTTCTGAACAGCTGGTCTGGCTCTAGGCAAATTACTTAATCTCTTTCTGTTTCAATTTCCTCATTTGTACCATGTGGAAGCTGGATTTGATACTTTCTGAGCTCCCTGTCAGCTCTAAATCTAGAATCCTAGAAAGGAAATAACATTTCCTGTAATAAAAGTGCTTTGGGAACTTTAAAGGTCTACAATAGTCTACTAAGCTCTTTTTTGGAGGCAAAGAACCCCACTGGGTTATTGTCTGCCCAGGGAAACGGTTCTTTTATCTTCTTTTCTTGTCTGATGTGTTCATGATGTCTCTTCCAAGTCAGAGTCTGTGATTGTCTGATGGGTTGATCCCTGAAGGTGTCCTTGCACTATTCAGCCTTAAGACATAAAACTGATGTGGCTTGTTGGAATTTTAGTTACTAAATTTCAGTTTTGACAGGATAAAAAATGTTTTCTCCCTTTCCACCTAAGTCCTTGTGTAACACTGTCCAAGGAATGGAGCCAGAGACTAAGTCTCAAGGCAGTCCAAGACAGTTCATGACAATAAGTGATATGTGTGTGTGTTGAAGGGGAAGGGGTCTGGCTTTTCGTTTGTTTGTTTTAGCCAGGGGAGACCCAAAGCAATTTGGATTTGCTTGACTAACCAGACATAAGCACAGATAACAGTTTCTCTTGCTGATTTTGGGACTGGTTTGTTTTCTGATGATTTTGCAGAGTTGAGATTCCTGGACCACAGAGGATGTTGGGAGCCTAGGAAAACTGGAGGTTGACTAGACTGGGGGGGGGGGGGGGGGGGGGGACAATGGAGAGAGCACTATTTCCTTAGTTGCTCTTCAAGGACCTAGAAAGCTTTGCTTCCAATTTTCAGATTCATGTTCACAATGTCCCAGATGACCACATAGAGTATATGTTACTCCTCTTGTTTATTTGTTCCCATCTAATAAGTCCTACGTGATAAGTTTTTTGAAGGCAAGAACTGGTTCAATTTTCTCTTTGTAGCCCCAGTAGCTTGGAATCCTGCCTGGCTAATTAGCCCTTAAAAATCGTTGTTGGTTTATTGAATTATTACTGCTCTCCTTTTTAGAAGTATCTCTGATTTTTTAGAGTTAGATCGTGACATTGGTAAGCATTACTTGATCATAGGCTCTAAGATGAAGTTTAGCTAAAACTTAGTTACTTTGTTGCTTAGGTAACTCTATCTTGTAGTTTTCTGAGTAATCAAAATGTAATAATAATGTTGCTTTGTTGAAAACTATTGAAACAGATGTTTGGTTCTATGGTTAATTGTCTATGCTATATATCATTGATAGTCTTCTAATTGTCTATACTATGTATCACTTACATTTTGTTAGAGCAGATGTTTCTTAACTGAGAATTTGTTTTTCTGGACCCCTATGTATTCATGTACCTTGTTAATGTAGCTAGTCAGAATAGTTTTAGGATTTCCTTTGATTTTTGGTATTAAAGGAGGGAGAATGCAGCTAGGTGGCAAAGTAGATAGAGAACTGGGATTTGAAACAGCAAGACACATCTTTGTGAATTCAAATGTTATCTCAGACACTTACTAGTAAGATGACTCTGGGAAAGCCACTTAACCCAGTTTGTCTCAGTTTCCTCAACTGTAAAATGAGCTGGAAAATGAAATGGCCAACTACTCGTATATCTTTGCCAAGAAAATCCCAAATGAGATCATGAAGAGTTGGACATGACTGAAATAACACAACAACAAAAATAAAGGGGAGAGTGGCTGGAAAGAAATGAAATAAGCATACGTTTATATAAATATGTGTGTGTATACATACATGCACATACCCCTATTATATGCCATCTATATTGATTATTGTTATCCCCATTTTATGGTTGAAGAAATTGAGGTTAAGTAACTTGTCCAGGGTCATACAACTTGTAAATGTCGTAACTATTATACCACCAGCTGCTAACTGACTTAATGGAAGCTTTTTAAGGAAATCAAAATAAGGGTGAATCATCAGATAATTCTCTGTATGTCTTCCTTGCATCGCCAATAAATAGATTGGTTGACTAGAGACTTGAGGTTTCTCAAACTGGAGGTTTGGGGTTTTTTTTTATTTTGTTTTTGTTTGTTTGTTTGTTTGTTTGAGGTATCACAATAGATCCTGGGAATCAGACCTAGAATAGTTTACCTCCGTGATTTTTTTTTAACAGATGAGTAACTGAGACCCACAAATGTGAATGATTTGCCTCAGGTCACACAGGTAGTAGGTGGTAGAGCTGAAATCCTCAGACAGATCCCTTATATGTCACAAAGAGGAAACTCAGAACTTTTGACATCCCATCTAGAGTCTTTCCCACTACAGCATTTCCTTGCTGAATCAGGCAAGCTAAGCAATCATCCACCCAATGAGTATTTATCTACTGGCAGCTCTGCGCCAATTCCTGCAGAAACTAGAGTGAAAACTTGTTCCAGGTTTTGGCTCCTGCTGAAAATGAATTATGAGGGACTGTAATAGTGGAACAACAAGTTGGAGAACTTCTTTGTATTTGCATCTATAAGTAATAGGGAGATCAACTCATCTGTTTTCAACAAGACATCTTTGGTAAATGGTGAATGGTTTGTAGGAGTAATGAAGGAAGGAGAAGTTGGTTCATTTGCTAAGTCCATTTCAAGCAGCCTGGCACATCCTCAGGCATCACATACTTCACTGACACTAATAAGATCTGTGTGATTGCCCTGACAAGAGAATGAGGCTGCACAATCTGTATCTGCAGAAGCAAATTTCTTTTTGGAACCTTGCTCATCTGTGCACTGCTTCTCTACTCTGTGCCTAGTAATTGGCTTAATGCTCTGCTCTGCACCCACTACCCACTTCTATATCTCTGTTTATATGTGTTTGGGTCTGTGAGTAATAGTTTAGAGTGGATGAGGGCTCACAGGGTATTTTAAATCTGGACTAGCTCTCTCTTGGGGAGCCATCCTGGAAGCTGTAAATGCCTCCAGGCACTACTACAAAGAAGTCCAAGGAAATAGTCCTGCAGAACACCTAAATTAAGGGGTATCATAATAGATATGAAAAGGGAGTAGCAGGAAGAAAAAACTAAGAAAGTATCTGACTGAGGATAAGGCAGCAGTAAATATCTAGTATAAAGGACGTCAATTTATTTGTCAAAAACTATGGAGAGAACAAGGGGAATTAAGGCTTTAAAAAATTGGGGCTGGAGGGGCAGCTAGGTGGTGTAGTGGATAGAGCACCACCCCTGAGGTCAGGAGGCCCTGAGTTCAAATCTAATCTCAGACACTGAATACTTCCTAGCTGTGTGACCCTGGGCAAGTCACTTAACCCCAATTGTCTCAGAAAAAAAAATTGGGGGCTGGAGTTCATTGGCAATCTCTTAGAAAGAAGCTTTAGTAGAATGGTTGTCAGCAAATTAGTCAGTGTCTTCTAGGCACTGTAATAAATTCTAGGAATACAAAGAAAAACAAAAAATAAAATAAAACAAAAAATAGTCTTTGTTTTCAAGGAACTCAAAGTCTTGTTGGATAGCCAACATGTTTGCAAACAAGATATAGAGAAGTTAAATTGTAGATAATCAGTAATATTAATTAAGTACTTATCTACTATGTGCCAGGCATTGGGCTAAGCATTCAGAATTCAAAAAAGAGGAAAAAGACAGCCCTAGCCTTCAAGGAGGTTACATTCTTATGAGGGAGACAATAAGCAAACAAATATTTACAAATGAACTATATATGGGATAAATAGGGAAAACTTAAAAGGGAGAAGACATTAGAATTAAGAAGGATTAGGAAAGGCTTCTTTTTATAGAAAGAATTTTAGTTGGAATAGAGAGGAACTTTAGACAGAGATGTGGAGGAAGAGTATTCTAAGGAATGAGAATAACCAGAGAATCAGTTACTAGAGAGGGTACTACCCTTAAGAGGGAAATGGCAGGTTGTTGTTTTTTTTAATTGAAGGTGGTATTTTAACTGGGAATTAAGAAGGCCTAGAGAGGAGGGAGAGAATTCCAGACAAGGGGAATAGCCCATGAAAATACTTAAAGATGGTTTAATACTTAAATGAGGAATAGCAAGAAAATCACTGTCAATAAATCACTTTGTCTTAATTTTCTTATTATTTGTTTAGTTATTCATTTATTTATTTAACAGGCTAATAAACATTTTTTTATAAAAAAAATACTTTTGTAAAGTAAATAGCAATGAAGTGACTTGCCAAAGTTAGTAAGTAGCAGGGTTGAAACGAGGAATAAAACATAAGACTAGCAGGGTAGGACAGGGCAAAGTTATAAATGCCAAATAGAGGATATTATGGAGTTTATTGATTAGAGTAGGATTTCAGAGGATGACATGATTGGATCTGAACTTTAGGAAGAACAATTTGACAAGTGAGTAAAGGATGGACTAGAATGAGGAGATACTTGAGTAAGAGAGACAAGCCAGTAAGCTATTGCAGTAGACTGGTGTGAAGTAATGAGAGCCTATACCCTACTGGTCTGCAGTGCAGAAGGGGATGTAGATGAGAGATATTTCAAAGGTAAAGTCAACAGGATTTGGCAATAGATTGGATCTAAGGGGTGAGAGAACAAGAGAATCAAGGAGGGTGGCATGTTTGGATGACTGAGAGGATGATAATGCCCTCCATTGTAATAGGGAAGTTAGGAGTGCAAGAGGGTTTTGGGATAAGATCCTAAGTTTAATTTTAGACATGATGCATTTAGGATTTATACAGAACGTCCAGTTTGAGATGTCTAATAAGAAGTTGGAGACATGAGTGTAGAGTAAGGAGAGAGTTGAGGGCAGGAAAAATAGATTTGGGAGTCATCAACATGGAGATTATTATTTAATCATGGAAATTGCTAAAACCACTAAGCAAAATAACATAGAAGGAGAAGAGAAACAGTATAGAATTTCAGGGAGTCCCAACTATATTAGAAAACATTGTAATGGGTTGAAAAGAGTAATTTTTTAAAAATGGAGATATAAAGCATGGACAACTTTTAAAAAATTAAATAATGTAGAGGAAGAAAACAATAGGAAGGGAAATGGATGGTTATAGAAGAATTGAGCATATTGGTAAGAAACAAAGGAGCTGATGAAGAGGAAGAGACTGAAGATGCATTAGACAGAAGGGTTATTTTTACTTAAGCAAGATCCTGGAGGAAGACATAGGATCATAAGTTTAAAGTTGGAAGGAACTTTGGAGATCATCAAGTTCAACTCCCTCATTTTACAGATGAGGAAACTGAGGCACAGAGAAATCAAGTTGCTTGCTGAGGGAGACACAGCTGGTAAGCGGTAGAGCCAGAATCCAGATCCAGGTTCTGACTTCAGATTCACAGAATTCTTTTAACTATATCCTGCTTTGAGAAAATTATATAAAAGGCTCAAGTAAAGGGATTAGCCTTCATGTGCAATAGGAATATTTTTGTGATCAAAGGTCAGGAGAACAAAGAGTAATACTGAGAAAGTTTGAAGAATGGAGAGTTAATGTTAGATGGCCTCAATGTTCCCAGTGAAATAGTCTAAGACTAGTCGTTAATGGATGTATTTGAGGAGCAAGTGGTAGAAGAGGTGGGGGAGGAGAGGGAAGTGAAGTTTTTTTCTGAAAGAAGAAAAGAAAAGATTTGGAGCACTTGTTTCAAATGAGACATGAAATCAATAAGGACATAAGAAGGTCTTCCTAACATTATGCATCTTAAATTATAAGAATTGATATCAACAAAACTGTAATAATCACCCAGCAAATAATTGGCTTTTCTCTGACTATATGAGACTTTAATGTAAGGATTATAGATGCATCCAATCCAATAAATATTTATTAAGGGCTTACTAGATATAAGGTCATATTTATAGGATATATAAGTATTTGTATTGCGAAGTCCTACCCATTTTTTTATTATGAATTTAATAATTGTCAATAAATACAAACATTTCAAGATGCAAAGAACAACAAAGAGGATTATAGAAAAAAGAACAATGTTATGTGATTTTAAAAAAGAAATATGCATATATTTAATAAGACAAAAAAGAAAATTTCTATTTTTGTTTCCCTCTGCACTTTTTTCTTTGGCCTAAAAAATGTTTTATTGATGTTCTTTCCTTCCTCCATGTTTATTACACACAAACCAACCTACTTTCCCCCTTTTCTACTCTGAATAGAAGTTCTTGTTTGTAAGATATATGTATAATCAAACAATTTAAATCAAGATTTGAAAAGTGTCTCAGTTTGTACTTCTAATCCATTGCCTATCTGCTTAGAGATGGGATGTGTATTTCAGCATTAGTCTATTGAAGTCATGATTATTTACTGTTTTGATCAGAAGTTTAAAGTCCTTCAAAGTTGTTTTTTCCATTCACATTAGTATGGTTATCATGCAAATTATTCCTTTCATTCTGCTCTGAAGGAATTGTGGGAATTAAGTGAATCACATTGACTCCATCTTGTGATGAAATCGAGTTCAGTTTCTTTTCTATTAAATTATCAGTCTAGTCCAATTTCTGCCTTGTGAAAAAATTTTATTTAATTATGAGAATTATGAGAACATTTTAGTGTATTGTTTGAATCTAGCCCTGTATAACTAAGAAGCTGAACGAATTACTTCTACTTGTTGCTTAGAGACCCTTAACTAAGGTTATGCTGACCAGAAACCTAATTAGATCTGAAGACTGATGCAAGGAATTTTCTCACAATTATACATCTCAAGTAAGTTATATGTCTTATCTGAAAATTGCTCCTAAGCAAACAGTTATGGCTTCCTTGTTTTTTTGACTGATTATAGACACTTGGGGAAGTAGAACAGTTCTTTTCCTGGTTTCCTGGAATTGTTCACTGTTCCTGACTTAGCCTTTAATCTTTCCTTCGATTAGAATTAATCTTGTATCCTGACTTATGTTGTGTTCATTGTTTTCTTTTCATACATAAAAACCTCTTTCCCCCTCTATTTGAGTTCCAGTTTCAAGATGAGGTGTTCTGGTCCTGATTTGTTACATAACTGGTATGCATTGCTTAAGAAACTGATATGCTTAGAAGCTCAAACCTTTGTTTCCTCATTTATTTCAGATTCTGCCCATCACTGTTTCCTTCACTCTATATCAATTCACACAAGTCTTTCTATATTTTCCTGAATATGTCAAACTTGTCATTTCTTATAGTACAATAGAATTACATTTCATCCATATCCATATGAATGTTTGTTCAACATTCTTTGGTTAATAAAAACCTATTTTGTTTCCAGTTCTTTACTAAAATTCAATTTGATGCAATAAGCATTTATGAAGCACCTATCATGTGTCAGGAACTGTGGTAAAAGAAAAGAAGAACAAAAGAAAAATAAAATAGTAAGAAGAGGAAAAGAAAAGAAATATGAACAAAAGAGTTTCCATGAAATAAATATATATTTTTTAACATATGAATCTTTTTCCTCTCTCATTGATCAACATGTGATCCATGCCTAATTGTAGTATCTCTCGTTCAAAAGGGAACAACTGTGAAGATCGCGTATTTTAAAATCAGCAGGAGTCAGGAATTCAGGTTAGGGGAAAATCGTCAGTCTTTATTCTCAGTGAAGAAGGATCAGAGGTGGAAGGGAATCGGCGACAGCAATGTGTGCAGCTGAGTCAAGAAGCTAGCTAGACCAGCAGTCACACGACCAGCAGCTAGGAGCATGGAACCCAGGCCCAATCTCTCCCAGCTTCTCTTCCTGTCTCTCTCTGCCTCCACCCACCCAAATCGTCATTTCCTATACAACACATCAAGACTTGCATAGAGAGTGGGTGGGGACCATTCTTTATCCAATCATGTATATTAATAGAGTATAGCCCAATTACTATTTAGCCTCACGTACTTGGGACCTCAGTGCATCAACTCAAACCTCAGCCCATTACAAACAACAGTTTGGAAAGATTTGGGGTATAATTTCAAGTTGTTTTCCAAAATAAGAGGACCATTTCACATTTCCACCAACAAGCAGTATAATAAGAAGTGTGTCTTATATAACTCCTTCAACAATGACTCTTTTCCCCTTGGTCATTATTGCCAATGGTTAAGTATAAAATTAAATCTCTGACTTGTCTTCACTGCATTTCTCTTACTCATTGTTTAATATCTTTTTTCATGTGGTTGTGGATAGATTGGATTTCTTCATATGAGAACTGCCTATTTGTGTTCTTTAACCACCTATTTAATTTTATTTTTAAGTTTTGCTCATATTTCAGACCATTGTTGGTACATATTATTTTTTTGGAAGTGAAAGCTTGGGAGAAAGGCCTACAAAGATGAATTCTCAGCAGGATGTAATCTTGGTAAAAATAGATTTTATTTGTTTCATAATAAAGACTGTTTAAAATTACTCTGTTCCTTCCAAAAACCATTTCTTCAGAGTCACACATGTTTTCTTAATGGAGAAATTGGACATATTTTAGAAGTCGTTAGTGTTTTTGATCTATCTGCTGTATTTGCTTGAATTCTTTTTTTTTTTTTCTTGAACTCTATGATGGTTTACTGTTATATTCTCTCTAAAATGTAATGTTCTCTGTTGAGGTTTTTCTTGGGGTCTCTAGAGGCAGCCTTCATTTCAGTTCAGTAATCACTACAAGTGCAGCCAGGGGTTAAAGTCCAAATCCTTTATTGTCTCTTTCAAAGTCTTGTCTCTTTTCCTGCAGCCCAGTTACTTTCTTATAGTCCAGATCATCCTTTATTATTCCTTCCTGGGACTGGGCAGCTTTCTAGAGAGCCTTCCAGTCTGGCCTTGGTTCTGAGAGCTTGAGCTCCTGCCTGCCTTCTCTGGCTTTTGAATCTCCCTGACTGAATCCTGGCTGAGGCTCCTAGCTTATATATGCTCGCTTATCAAAGGTGTGAATCTTACAGAACTATAGTAAGGACTAAGTACATGTACTGAACTAGAGAACTGTTAAGCACCATGCTAAATAACCATTGTCTCTATCAATTCCACTGACTTAGCACCTTGTTTCAAATTCTGGCCTATAACTGTAATGGGCTGAGTGAGTGGATGCACTGAGGTCCCAAGTATGTGAGGCTAAATAGTAATTGGGCTATACTCTATTAATATACATGATTGGATAAAGAATGGTCCCTGCCCACTCTCCGTGCAAGTCCTGATGTGTTGTATAGGAAATGATGATTTTGGTGGGTGGAGACAGAGGAAGACAGGAAGAGAAGCTGGAGGAGATTAGGCCTGGGTTCCATACTCCTGGCTGCTGGTCGTGTGGCTGCTGGTCTAGCTAGCTTCTTGACTCAGCTACACACATTGCTATTGCCGATTCTCTTCCACCTCCGATCCTTCTTCACTGAGAATAAAGACTGACGATTTTCCCCTAACCTGAATTCCTGACTTCTGCTGATTTAAAAATACACGATCTTCACATTTGGCGGCTAACGGTGGGAACCAAGGACTGAAGAAGTCTCCGGTGACCAGGAACTTGGGTGAGTATTGTTAATAGACAAATAAGGAACTTATTTTCTTAAAAACTAAACCAGTAATCTTTTTTTGGCTAAATTGGGACAAATGCTAGCTAAAGACTCTCCATCCCCACCCCCAACCCCACCCAAGAGTGGTGCTATAAGAAAGCATGCTTAAGCTGATAGAAAGACAAGGGCTACTTATAACTTGGGAACAGGTAGCTAGACTTGTGGGTACATTAAACTGCATCTCCCCTTGGTTCGTAGAGGAGGAACAGATCTCTCAAGATAACTGGTCCCTGGTTGGACAACAGATGTCCCCGTATTTCAGAGAAAATGGTCCTCATTCAATTTCCATCGAGGCATTTTATTTATACAATATAATTCAGTTAGCACTAAGAAACCCTATCCCTAGAAGAAAGAAAAAACCCGTGGCTCCTTCTGCTCCTTCTCAAAGTAGCCATGCTATTAAGGAGGAAGACAATGAAGAGATTAATGACCATATCCCCACAGGGCATGGAGACTTAAGTGAGCAAGGGTGTGGTGACTTTCCACCTCAGGAGGCAGCTTCAGCCCCACCTCAGGAGCAAGTGATTGACTCTCCTCCACCAACTCCACCTTCCAGGATGGAGGGAAGAGGGGCAGTGGGGGGGGAGGGGAGGGGGAGTGAAAGCACCAGCACCAGCACCAATTATGAGCAGACTGCAAGAGGGCTTAATGAAGGCCAAAGAAAAGGGTGTGGACATCCGGGAGCTCCAGCCACTTATCTTTCCTGTAATTTCCCAGTTTAATGCCTCCGGTCAACAAAGTCGAAGATATGCCCCTTTTAATGTAGAAATCATTACAGATCTGAAAAAGGCTTGGACTCTTTATGGGGCTACATCAGCTTATGTTAAGATGCTATTACAGAATTTGGTTTTTGAAATCTTGACTCCTGATGACTGGAAATCTATAACAAGGGTATGCCTAGAACCTGGACAAAATTACATGTGGCTTTCTGAATATAGTGAGCTCTGTAGAATACAAGCCCAACAAAATAGTCAAAATGCTGTTCATGCTGCGATCACCTATGACCTACTACAAGGTATAGGTCTATATGCAAACGTCTACACAGATTAATTATTCAATAGCAACATATAGAGCAAATTGCTGCTAATACTATCAAAGTGTGAGGCTTCGATTCACAATAAAAATGACAAAAAGTGAGAGCCTTCACAAAAAATAACACAAGAGACCAGATGAACCCTTTGCTGACTTTGTGGGACGTTTGCAGACTACTATCACAAGAACTAATGAGGAAAATTCATCCAACAGATGTGTTAATAAGGCAACTTGCTAAGGAAAATGCTAATGAGGTGTGCAGAAGGATTATACTAGGACTACACAAGGATGCTTCTTTAGAGTTCATAAGACGCTTTGTACCACAGTAGGCACAAATACCTTTTATAGCCAGACTATGATGCAGACTTTCCAAAGATCCCAACATGGGTAGACAAGGGTCCCTTCCGGCAAGGACTTCTAGAAAAGACACGTCAATGCTTTCAATGTATAAAAGTAGGGTATCTGAAGCTCTATGTTGGTATAGAGGCAGAGTGAGAGGGCAGGGTGGGAGAACAAGACCCAGTACCCCATGTCCAAAAATGCAACAGAGGCTTCCATTGGGCCTCAGAATGTAGACAGAGTTCAGGGAAACAGGATGAGGGGCCCCAGTCCAGGGCCTCAGGCAAAAAACAGTTAGGGGCATGATGGCAGCCAATAGGTACACCAGAGAGTGCCTAGACAGCCAATACCCCAATATGACCAATCAGCCAGGAAGCCATATGATGGCAGAAAGGATTACACAATCAATCAGCCAGGAAGCAACCTGATGGGAGAAAGGGATTACAATTAGGGAGAATAGAGTTGTATGCAGCTGAGACAACTAAGATACCCCCTGGAGAGGTGAAATCTGTTCCTCTCCAGCCTATGGATCCCTTGCCTCCAGGCACAGTAGGCTTGACCATTTACCTCCTGAGGAAATACGTACAAAACAGTGTCCATCCACATACTGATGTGAGGAAACTGAGGAATGTGTAGATAATATCCCAGTCACCAATACAGGCAGACAATGTGTGACTTATCACCCAGGAGAAATAGTAGCATCAGGTTTACTCATACAGAATCCTAATAAGCAGCCTGGTGATAGTCACCCAGATTCTGATCCCAGATCACAAAATCCAGCAATTTACTGAATAACAGCTGTAACAACTGACTGACCTATGCTCACGATCTATATAAATGGCCTTCCATTGGAAGGACTGGTAGACACTGGTGCAGATCAGACAGTCATTAGAGGAGCCAGCTGGCCCAGTCACTGGCCAAAGATTAAAGCAGACACCTACATGTCTGGCGTAGGAGGATCAATAGCAGCTGAAGTTAGTGCTGCCCCTATGAGATGGACTTTTGAAGGCAAAATAGGAGTTTTACTCCCTTTTATAGTTGAAAAAATCCCCCATCAATCTGTGGGGAAGAGGACGTTTTACAGCAATTAGGGTTAAAAATGAGTACTTGGTTTTAAGCAGGGCTGCTGTTGAAGGCCTACCAACACTTTCACCTGTTCCTATCCAATGGAAAACTGATGCACCAGTGTGGATAGAACAGTGGCCCTTAAAGTAAAGATAAAATTCAGGCCTTATTAGATATAGTACAGAGACAGCTTGACCAAGGACACTTAAAAACCTTCTCTAAGTCCTTGGAATTCCCCAGTGTTTGTTGTGAAAAAGAAATCTGGAAAATGGAGGATGTTAACAGATTTAAGAAAGGTGAATGAACAGATGGAAAATATGGGAACTCTTCAGCCTGGACTTCCATCTCCTACTCAGTTGCCTAGAGAATGGCCTCTTTGGGTCATAGATATTAAGGATTGTTTCTATTCTATCCCTCTGGATAAGAAGGATATGAAAAGATTTGCCTTTTCACTGCCCAGCGTTAACTTAGCTGAGCCTTATAAAAGATATGAATGGACAGTTTTGCCACAGGAAATGAAAAACCAGACCTACTATGTGTCAAATGTATGTTGCTGCTGCTCTTGCTCCAGTAAGAAAAGCATTCCCAAAAGTTATGCTATTACATTACATGGATGACATTTTGGGATGTGCACCTGAGGAACAAATGTTAGAAGCATGTCTACAAAAGACCATAGAAACACTAAGCAATTACAAATTATACATAGCACCAGAAAAAATTCAAAGACATGCTCCTTTTCAATATTTAGGATATGAAGTATACCCTAAGGTGCTTACAGTTCAAAAACTGTCCTTAAGAACAGAAAAGCTAAACACATTGAATGATTTTCAGAAATTGATAGGAGATATCCAATGGATGCGACCAGTGTTAGGTTTGACTACCTATCAGTTACAACCGTTATATGACATTTTAAGGAGAGACAGTGCTTTAAATTCACCACGCCAGCTTACAAAAAAGAAGCTCAGAGGCTTTGAGAGAAGTTGAACTGGCTTTATCCAATATGGTTGAAAAGTCACTCAAAAACCCTTGGAGATATCAGTTTTGCCACACAAGAGGCACCCACAGCAGTCCTTCATCAAGGACACAGTGTGATAGAGTGGGTGAACCTCCCAGCACAACCAGAACAAAGCCTTACACCCTACCCAGTGCTTGTGGCTAGAATTTTATTAAAGGCCACTAAGCGAGCAGTACAATTATCTGGGACAAGACCTGACAAGATATACACCTTTTATATCAAAACAAAAATTAATGTGTGTTGTGAGACCATCCCAGAGTGGCAAATTTTATTAGCCATGGCTCCAAATTTTATACATGGGTCTCCATTAAAGATAACGACTATTACATAATTGGATGGATTCTTGAAGAAAAAGTTTCTAAAGTTCCTCTTAAAAGGACCAAATTATCTTCCCGGATGCATCCAAACATAATATTTGTTGTTACCTCATGTCAACTATAAAGAAGTAGTCAGAACCCTTTCATCCCTCAGCAGAATGAATTGTTAATATTCTACCTCTTACTTATTATCCAGGAGACATAAATAAATATCTGATTCGGCCTATTCAGTAGGTGTGGTAAAGAATTGCCACAGCCCAAATAAAATTTGGCCTCTAATATATTCACTTTTAAAAACTTCAAAACAATGAAAACATCAGGTAAGATCTATATATTACATTCCATTCTAGTGGACTTCCAGGTCCCATTTTGATTTGGCAATTTTAAAAAGGCAATCCCTTTTCCCCAATCTCATTCTAAATATCATCAGGCTACCAGCTTTAATTTTACAATTTGGAATAACAAGAGGGGCTAGGGAAGTAAAACCTTCCCCCCTTTCCAGCCCTACACAGCCCAGGGAAGAACCCTCGTGGTTTGAGACCCAATGAAAATCTGGAAATGAATATAAAATCTTTATTGTCTTCTTTCATCCACTTGTGTAGACACCTTTTGGGATTCACTTTTCAAACCATCAGCAAAAACAGCCGATACTAATTCCCTCATACAAGATTTGCCATTATGGTTCCAAAGCAATAAACAGCAAAGGTCCTCTTATACTTCCATTTTTGCACACTTTTGTCACAGTATAAAATTTTTACCACCACGGCCCTTTTAATCCTCAAGGACACAATAGTGGAAGGAGAAACAGAATAAAGGCCCTCCAAAAACAAAAAGAAAGGGGACCAAGGTAACCCTTAGAAACCAAATCTACCTTTAACTATTAAATTCTTGATTTTTTAAAAGATCACTGGTCCGCAGCAGGGTTTTTCCCACGGAAGGTCAGTTCCAAGCGGCACCCACTATCTTTAGATAATCGCCAATGATTGGAAGACCCAGAAAGTGGTGAATAGGAAAACCAGATAAATAACACTTTGGGAAGGGTTTGCTTGTATCTCTACAGGTGGAGAAGGAACGATGGGTCCAACAGCCATATTCCCTTGTCCACCCAGAAGACAGAAACAACCCAAACAAAGGAAGACAAGTAGGGTGGTTCTTTGCTTTGTCTCACCATTGAAAAAATGTGATTATGGCTTTGCTCATGGACATCAAAAATTGTTGACTTCAAACCCTCAAATCATTGATTCTCTGAGACATAAGTTTTGTGGGACTTAAAACCCCGGAATCAATATTTCTAGACATGGGGAAAACCCTCAGAATCATTGGATTCTCGAAAACATAAAACTTTACAGGATTAAAATTCGGAATCATTGGATTCCCCAACACATAAAAGATTTAGGACTTCAAAAAACTCTGGGATCATTGATTCCCGATGAAACAATGGCAAAATTGGTTTTGGATTATCTCTTGGCTGCGGAAAGGGTTATGTTGACTTTGTTTACATACCCTCCTTCAGGACTTCTGGGATTTTTTCCAACCCATGTTGATTTATATTTTTGCTATTCTTTACTTATTCAACTCATTTTTTACACCACATCACCTGCACTATGGGGAAAGGTATCCCTAATAGCCCCTTAAATTGTGTTTTTTAATACCTCCCCATCTGAAGGTTTTGTGCATAATAAACCCTTCCCCGAAAATCTAAAACCCCACTTTCTTTGGTCTTTTCATCTCCCTTCCTGGAAGTCAGGGAGGCTGTGATCCCTCCTTTTCGTCTTTCACCTCTTTCCTTGAGAAGTTAGGGAGGCTGGATCCCACCTCCCCTTGGGCTCTGACCTCCCTGAGGTCAGGGGATGGCATGACCACCTGTGTTCTAAAATAAAAGAAACAGGAGATGTAATGGGCTGAGGTTTTGGACCTGGGGTCCCAAAGGGAGGCAAATAGTAATTGGGCTTACTCTTTAATATACATGATTGGATAAAGAATGGTCCCGTCCATTTTCTGTGCAATCCCGATGTGTTGTATAGGAAATGACGATTTTGGTGGGTGGAGGCAAGGGAGACAGGAAAGAAGCTGGAGGAGATTGGGCCGGGTTCCATACTCCTGGCTGCGGTCGTGTGGCTGCTGGTCTAGCTTAGCTTCTTGCCCTCACACATTGCTATCCCGGATTCTCTTACCTCCAATCCTTTTCACTGAGAATAAAGCTGGAATTTTCCCAACCTGAATTCCTGATTTCTGCTGATTTAAAAATACGCGATCTTCACATATAACATCTCCCGCTTTCTTTTGTTTTAGAACATAGGTAGTCATGACCTCCGTGACTTCTCAAGGGGGTGAGAACCCCCAAAAAGGAGGTGATGAGGCCTTCCTTGACTGCTCAAAAAAGGGATGAAAGCACCATAAAATGAGGTGATCATGCCCTCCCTGACATCTCAGGAAGGGAGATGAAAACACCAAAGGAATGGGAATTCTAATCAGATTAGCAGGTTTCTGAAGGGTTTCACTCTTAAAACAGGTATACATAAATTCATCAATATGGGAGGTATTACACATAATTACATAAATTACATAAGCACATAGTAACATAACACAGGCTAATAGTGATGTAACAAATAACATGAATCAACATGAAGAATTATACATGTCCATAAGTCCTAGAAATAGTCCAAAAGGAATCTATTGTCCATTACTTCATGTGTTAGGAATCCAATAATTCCTGCAAGTTTTGAAGTCCTGAAATAGTCTCATCTTGTGTTAGGGAATCCAGTGATTCCTGCAGATTTTTTCCTTAGGTCTTCTCCTTTGTTTCGAGGTTTTTCTCTTTTTCTATCTCTCTATCCAGGTGCTCATTGGCACCCATCTAATTCCTTCTCCATCTGTAAAAATATAAGCAAACCCTTTCTCCCAAGCAGTTAACCTATCTGATCCCTTCTATTTACCACTTTCTAAATCTCTCCTCATCATCTGGCAATTACATTGGAGCTGCTCTCACTGGACACTGCCCTTCTGTTGAGTTAAAAAGCCTATATTCTCTTTAATTGTTATCCCTTTCTGCCATCTGATTGCTTTTTGGCTGATAGATAGTGTAAACCCTTTCTGCCATGTGATTGCTTTTTGACTGATTGATCACATCAGAGTCTTCAACTTCTAAAGTTGTAACCTCAGCTGCCATCATGCCCTGGGCCCTGAATCTGGGCTCCGCCTCTCATTTACCTAGGTCAATCTACATTCTGAGGCCCAGTGGAAGCCCTTGTGGCATTTTGGACATAGGGTTTTAGGTCTTCTCTCATCCTGCCCTCTCACTCTATCTCTTTGCCTACATTGAGCTCTCAGATGTCCTATTTTTCCACACTGAAAACATCAACTATTTTTTCTAGAAGTCCTTTGCCAAGAGGGACACTGTCTTCCATGTTCATTATAGTCTGCTTATAATAAGCATTTGTGCCCACTGTGGCACAGCGTCTTATGATCTCCTCTAAAGGAGCATCTTTGTGTAGTCCCCATATAATTCTTCTGCAAACCTTATAGCATTTTCCTTAGCCAGTTGTCTGATCATTATTTCTGTAGCTGCATTTTCTCCAAAGGTTCTTGTGACAGCTGTTTGCAAACATCCCACAAAATTCACAAAGGGTTCATTGGGACCTTGCTCTATTTTTAAAGGCTTCCTCTCGATCTTTCCCTGGGAGGGCACCCCAAACTTTTAGAGCAGCAGTAGCAATTTGTTTATACGCTCCTATGGGGTAATTAATCTGTACTGAATTCTCTGTATACTGACCTTCACCTGCTACTTGGTCAAAGATGATTTGTGCCATTCTCCAACTGAAAAATGGTCAAAGGATATGAACAGACAATTCTCAGATGAAGAAATTGAAACTATTTCTAGTCATATGAAAAGATGCTCCAAGTCATTATTAATCAGAGAAATGCAAATTAAGACAACTCTAAGATACCACTACACACCTGTCAGATTGGCTAAGATGACAGGAAAAAATAATGATGATTGTTGGAGGGGATGCGGGAAAAGTGGGACATTGATGCATTGTTGGTGGAGTTGTGAACAAATCCAATCGTTTTGGAGAGTAGTTTGGAACTATGCTCAAAAAGTTATCAAACTGTGCATACCCTTTGATCCAGCAGTGTTACTACTGGGATTATATCCCAAAGAGATTATAAAGAAGGGAAAGGGACCTGTATGTGCACGAATGTTTGTGGCAGCCCTTTTTGTAGTGGCTAGAAACTGGAAACTGAATGGATGTCCATCAGTTGGAGAATGGCTGAATAAATTGTGGTATATGAAAATTATGGAATATTACTGTTCTGTAAGAAATGACCAACAGGATGATTTCAGAAAGGCCTGGAGAGACTTACACGAACTGATGCTGAGTGAAATGAGCAGGACCCAGGAGATCATTATATACTTCAACAACAATACTATATGATGACCAGTTCTGATGGACCAGGCCATCCTCAGCAACGAGATCAACCAAATCATTTCCAATGGAGCAGTAATGAACTGAACCAGCTATGCCCAGAAAAAGAACTCTGGGAGATGACTAAAAACCATTACATTGAATTCCCAATCCCTATATTTATGCACACCTGCATTTTTTATTTCCTTCACAAGCTAATTGTACAATATTTCAGAGTCTGATTCTTTTTGTACAGCAAAATAACGTTTTAGTCATGTATACTTATTGTGTATCTAATTTATATTTTAATATATTTAACATCTACTGGTCATCCTGCCATCTAGGGGAGGGGGTGGGGGGGTAAGAGGTGAAAAATTGGAACAAGAGGTTTGGCAATTGTTAATGCTGTAAAGTTACCCATGCATATATCCTGTAAATAAAAGGTTATTTAAAAAAATAAATAAATAAATAAAAATAAAAAGCCAAAGATGATTTGTACATTAACTCCAGTTTGCTTATTGCATTGGGCTTGAATCCTCCATAATTCATGATACTTCAGAAGCAACAACAAGTTTTGTCCAGGTTCTAAACATGTCCTTGCTATGGATTTCCATTCACTGGGGTTTAATATTTCATAAGCCAAACTCTCTAGTAACATCTTAACATAAGACGATGTAGCCCCATAAAAAGTGCAACCCTTTTTTAAATCTTTAATTTTTTCCAGATCAAAAGGAATGTATTTCTCCTTTGTTGACCTGAAGAGTCAAGCTCTTCAATCACAGAGTATACATTTATTAAATCAGATATATCCTGTCCTTCATTTTTTGCCTTAACCAGTGCTTTTTGTAATTTTGTCATAGGTTGCTTCAAAGGTGGTGCTGATTGTGTTACTGCCTCTCCTACTCTTCCTTCTCCCTCCACCCATGAAGAGTTAATTGAGGGAAGTAGGTCAGGGGATGGGGAATGCCCTAATGGCTTCTGCTGTGAAGTACTACACTCAGAATTGTACTTAACTCCATTCTTATCTGATTCTTCATCCTTTTCACTTAGTTTATTTGGATCCTCCCCCTTCTGTTCTTTCTTCTCTTTTCTTATTCTATAATTTATATAATTTCCTAAGGCTGGTTGTATTAAATTATATGTATAAAGTGTATCTTTGCAAATTGAGTCAGGTCCATAATCATTGTAGTATTGACATAGTTGCTCTCCTACTAATTTCCACTCGTCTGTATTCAACTCTTTTCCCTTAGAGAACCAAGGAGATGTGTACTGTACTATTTCTAAAAGTTCAATGATCTCTTCCCAAGTTACAATCAAACCTTGGTTTTTCATAAGTCTGACAATGCTCTCTACACATTTTCCTTGAATTGGAAAAGAAGACTGTTTTTTAAACATCTGTCCCATTTTAGCTGAAGTACTACTTTAGCCCTTTACCAAAATTTCCTTGTCTATTTTTGTACTCACCCTAATTTCTGGGTCGAGGAGACTTTTCCACTGAAATCAGGATTGGAGGCTTTTCCACTGAAATCAGGATTGTGTCTGTCCCATGTTCAGACGGCAAAATGCAATATTCTCTCTAAAATGTAATATTGTCTGTTGAGGTTTTCTTGGGGTCTCTGGAGGGAGCCTTCATTTCAGTTCACTAATCACCACAAGTGCAGCCAGGGGTTAAAGTCCAAATCCTTTATTGTCTCTTTCTAAGTCTTGTCTCTTTTCCTGCAGCCCAGTTACTTTCTTATAGTCCAGATCCTTTATTATCTCCTTCCTGGGGATGGGCAGCTTTCTGGAGAGCCTTCCAGTCTGGCCTTGGTTCTGAGAGCTTGAGCTCCTGCCTGCCTTCTCTGGCTTCTGAATCTCCTTGACTGGATCCTGGCTGAGGAGCCTAGCTTATATATTCTCTCTTATCAAAGGTGTGAATCTTACAGAACTATAGTAAGTACTAAGTACATGTCCTGAACTAGAGAACTGTTAAGCACCATGCTAAATAAGCATTGTCTCTATCAATTCCACTGACTTAGCATCTTGTTTCAAGTTCTGGCCCATAACAGTATACTATTCTGTTTCTCTTATTTCTTCTCACTCTTCTTTTTATGTCTCCCTACATGGTTCGTCTTCTTTCTCTTTTTCCCAAATTTGGTCATTCCTCAAAGTTGGCCCTTTATCTTTTTTTTCTTCATGTTCTCTCCCTTGAATTACCTATTCATTCTCAGTCAATTAAAATTTATTAAATACCCTCTATGTTTCAGTCACCATGCTAAGCCCTAGGCATACAAGAAAAAACAAGACAGAGAATTAGATACTAATTCTAAGTGACAATTCACAAATCTCTTTCTTGTCTCCATTCCTTATTCCCTAATTTGCAATTGACTCCTAGCCACTTCTACTTACATGACTCCTACCACCTTAAATTCAACAAAAAATTCATCTCAAATTGGCTATTCTTCAATTTTTCTCTTTCCTTCATACCCTCTACTCCTTACCATCCACAGCTATCACTAATTTGTTCCTTGTAAAATCTTTCTACTTTTATAGTCATTATAATACTATAGATCCTCATGCCTGGACTATCATTGGCCTTCCTAATTTCATTTTCCCTCTTTTCAATTCTGCACATTGTGACAAACTTAGTTTTTCTAAAACATTGCTTTCATCATATTGATCCCCTTCCTGGGGAAAAAAAACACACACACACACACACAAAAAAAACTTTTTAAACTTGACATTCAATGCCTTTTATAATCTGGCACAGCATCCTTGTTGACCTTGTATCACCTACTTCCCAACACAAACCTTCTATTTCTGTATGATAGCTTTATTACTGACTAGACAATAATTATCCTTATGTAATCTTACCTTTGTGTTTTTTTGTTCATGCTATTTACTCTACTGAGAATGTTCATCTCTTGCCTTCTTGTGCCTATCTAAAATTCCATTAAGTCACTATGCCCCAAATTGAGCTTATTTTCTAGTCCTTCTCACAAACTTGCTTCTTTCAATTTCCCTATTTCTACCTATGATGCAATCATTTTCCCAGTTGTCCACATTTGAAAATGTGATTTTTGCTTTTTCCTCTTCTTTACAACTCACATTGAATTAATTGCCAAATACTGCCAATTTAGCTTTTATAATAACTTTCACATCTGTTTTTCCCTTTCTAGTCCCATTCTTATAGTAAAGGTTGTCATTATCATATGCCTGACATATTGTAATTCAGTTGAATTCATTTTAATAAACATTTGCTGCCATGAGCAGTGCAGGCATAAATATGGTATATCTGTCCCCTGTCCTCTTTAGGAATTACATGTCCCAGAAGGCTGGGGATTATTTGAGCAACTTTCCGTAGTCCCAGTTGGGCAGAAGGATAGAAATCTTGTAGTTGAACAAAATGTAAGTTGGAAACGTGGGTCAGGAGAGGCAGACACATAGAGAAGAAAGCAACTTAAAAAAAAAAAACTTTCTCTTTAGCTGTGTCAGGGCTTGTGCATCAGTCTAGAAGTAGAAAAAAATGATATGCCATTCCAGCAGTAATAGTTCTTGGTGGAAGTAGAAACGGATTGCTTCCCCTGTCCAGTTTCTGAGAGGAAGAATATATCTTTGTACAATGTATCATGATTTCCATGCCAAGATTCCATCCTTTCCAAACATGGTACAGTTGTGTCCCATGTGCTTGCACTGTGTTAAGTATTGGAGATACAAAGAAAGACAAAAACATAGCACCTGTCTTCAAGGAGCTAGCACCTGAGAAACAATATGTAAAGAGCTAGATACATACAGGATATATAAGGGAGATGGAAAATGAGTTCAAAGAGGAAGATGCTAGCAGTTAGAAATCATCCTGCAGAAGCTTCAGCTTTAGTCTGATTGCCAAGTGTCTAACAACATAATCCCTATGAAGTGGAACATGAAGAAGCTCAGGTGGAAAGAGAGAGAGAGGACAGAGAGAGAAACAAAGACAAAAAGATACAGAGAGAAGGGAGGAGAGACACAGAGACAGAGACAGAGAGACAAAGGTAGTCAATCAGAGGGACACAGAGACAGAGAAAGAAAGAATGAGACAGAGAGACAGACACAGAAACAGAGACAGAGAAACACACATACAAAGAAGGTAATTCACCACTGTAGCTTATGGATGTTAGCATACTTAACAAGACTTTCACTTTACAATTCCTGAGAGTTTGGGAGGTGATTAAGTTTGGGAAATGGGTGGAGCTTGTTGCTCAATTCAATTCCTTGTTATCTACTTTGAATTCTGTTCCAAGTAAATGTTCTCTCTCTGTGACTTGCTTATTAATCTGCTTTGGTTGAAGATAGTCAGTGGAAATGAAAGTTTGTGAGTTATGAATTCAGAGAAATTGTTTCCTGGGTCTCATGACTAGGGAATAGTTGGCAGGATACTCTATTTGGGGACTCAGATTCTATACATGTAATAATTGTTTAATTAAAGGAAGTTCAGTAGGTGAAAGTGGGAGCAAAGGGCACTCATTCTATCTGGAGGAAATAGGATGAGTAAAAAGAATGATAGTGGGAAAGTATGAGGTATGATCAAAGAACAGAGTATTACTTGGGTGGAGCATAGGGTACAAGAAGGGAAGAAACATGAGAATTCATTGAAAGGCATGTTGGTACTAAATCAAAGAAGGCTTAAATGTCAGGATAAACAGTTTCTTTTGATTTTAGTTTGAACTCTGGTGATGTGACCTTTAGTCTCGATTTCTTCATCTGTAAACTGAGGGTGAGAACAGTACACGATTTATGGCTTACAATATTATATTCCAAGAATCTGGAAGACACTGGGAAATTATTGAAGAGTTTTGATTATAGGAGTGATATGATCAAAGATGTGCTTGAGAAAGATTAATCAAGCATATGTTAGGGTGTGTTAGAATGGATTAGAAGAAAGATTAGTTGGGACTTTATTTTGATCTTCTAAACAAGAGATAATGAGTGCTTTACTGAAGTGATGGGAGTAGGAAAGATATAGAATAGGAAAGATAAATTTGAGAAACCTCTAGGTGCCAGCAATGCAATAGCCACTGTGGGGATGTAAAGAGAAGTATGAAACATTCTTCACTCTTAAGTATCTTAGAATTGATATGAGGAAGCAAAACCAAGTTAAGTAAAGACAATAGAAAGCAATTAATTACCAAATGGTATGGTGTGCATTATAACCACTAGAAAAATGGAATAGTCAAAGAAGGCTTAATGGAGTCCGTGGAATTGGAGATAGCCTTTGAAGAAGTATAGAAAAAGGACATTGGGGGAAGATCCAGCTTGAGAAAAAGTGCAAGAACAAAAACGAGCAATTGATCTATCAAATTTAAAACCATTTATTTTTGTGGTTTTTATTTTATTTTACATCACCTTAATTTAAAAAAATTACCCACCTAGCCACCTTTGTAACAAAGATGAAAAACAACAATATAACAAAAGCAGATAATGCATCAGTTTTATCTGATCATATATGCAATATTTCATATCCATAGTCCCACATCTCTTTGAAGGGTTCTGATATTTTTTTCTTGGCTCTTTTCTATAACCAAGTTTGGTAATTAAATTTTACATTATCAAGTCACATAGTCCATATTTATGACCCACTGGCACACCCTCAGTGCTCAGAAAATTAAATAATTATTTGCTTTCTACTTTTCTCATGTCTTTACGAGCCCTGATATTTTCCCAAATATTTTATACTCATTGAATATTCTATTTAGGATTTCTCCATCAAGCTATTAAATTGCAGTTTTCTAAGTTAATCTCATTTTGCTGTTGCTGGCTTATGTTTCTAGTCTCTTTAGAATATGAATGCATCATTCATGTTACATATGAGTGATATTAAAATTAAATCAACAAATTTCAATTCTTTACTTTATTCAAAAACTTTACTAGGAAAAGCAGAAATTAAAATGATCAAACCAGGCAAATAATAGAAAGCTTTTTGCTAATTTTTTATTATTTATATTTTTGCCAACTTGACATATCATTTCTTCCTGTGTATAATTTCGTTCTGTCTTTTTTACTCATATCTTGTATTGTTATGCCTGACACCTCTTAAAAGGAGAGCATAACTCTTATTTATGCCTCTCTTTAAACAATGTTTTTCACCATTGTCATAAAATCCATATCCTGACTCCTTTAAATTAGTGCCAGGAAAATATGGGGCTAATAAATACTTAAGTATTCCAAGAGGACACTATCTCCTAGAACTAAATTCTTTGGCTTATTGTTGTAAATCATTTACCTCCATGATTACATATCCCAAATTTTAATAGCTGTGATATGATCATGGCTAGAACTACATCTGCCTTTTGCATTCAGTAGGTGCAAAAGGGAATGGAAAAAATACAAAAATAAGGTAGCTAAGCATTAAGATAAAGGAATTAGAGGTCTTTGATAGTCTGGTTAGACCAGAACTTTTTCCCTCAGAGGGGAGGGGAAACTGGGTGGACAGAAATTGCTAGAAGGACTGATGAGTCCCTAAATTCAACCCCAGATACCAAAGGAATTCCACCAATCCCAGAAGCATCCTTATCTATCTTATGTACTCAGGACTGCAGTATTCAAAAATTGCTCATGGTCTGTTTACCTTAGTCTGCTGCATTTGGAAAAGGCTCCTGCACCTTTGTTCTCTGGAGGCTGAAACAGAGTCAGCCCTAACTTCTGGGGGCCACCGGGATTCACCTCTATTTCCTCATTATTGGCTAAATTAAACTAAGAGATGTTCTAATAGAACCTGGGCACAAGGAAGCTGCTTGTCTTTCACAAACTAGACTGCTGAGACTTGGGTGGCCTATGGAGTTTCCTTGTTTCCTTTTTGATGAGAACAAGTATTCTTTGCCTTTTTGCTTTTGCACAGTCTCCTCCACCCCCACCCCTCTTCTGTCTCTCTGCATGTTATCAGTGAATTAACTAGAGAATGTGTTGTTGGATTTCTGTGCCTCCTGGTGCTGGAAGAGACCAGATTGATCTTTGCAAAATATTTAGGTCCTTCACCTAATGGCGGTATCTTTATTGCTGTGCAAAGTTAACTTCAAAATAAACTGTATGAAAAATAGCTTCTCTGAGCTTCCCGACTAATAACCACTGTTAGGCAATGTGGTTTCATTGGGCTATTAGGGTGTGTCTGGTTATTTTTTTATCTGCAACTTTTGTGAGAAAGGTTGGGGTAAGAGGGAGTAATGGGTAATTGTAATCTAGGATTATTTCTTCAATAGATAGTTTCTTACAGACTTTGGAGTGACTTGAAGGCCATCATCACCACTTTGTCCAAGAAAGTAACAATGCCAAATATGATAGAAAATTCACTTGTTCTGAGAAATGGGAAGATTGGGTTTTACAGCTATACCTACACTAAGATATAGGCATCTCAAAATATGTAAGTATTTCAACTCAAATATTTTTTCAGAGATCTGGTCACCTAGGGAGGGTTTTATTTCATAGGAATTAACAAAATGTGAATGTAAAAGATATGCAAAATCATGTCACTGCAGGTTCACTGAGATTTTTGCATCTTTCTTTAAATATTAAAATAAAATTAGTCTGCATGGGCAGGAAATCACTAAATGGGAAAGATTTGGGGAACCTATAGTTACAGGGAGAAATTTTGCTTATAACATTTTCCCAGAGGTCCCTTCATTTAAATATGCTATTGTCTCTTTAATATACCTAATGTTGTTAAGGTAAGAAAACATGTTTTTGTTTTTTAAATAGTATTTGGAATTGTCTAGCTAGGGCCTGAATGCAATGACTAAACTCAAATGAAGAATGGACCAGTTAAAAATAATAGGGAAATGGGACAACTAGGTGGTACAGGGGATAGAGCACTAGTGTTTAAGTCAGGAAGACCTGAGTTCAAATGTGATCTCAGACACTTAACACTTCCTAGCTGTGTGTGACTCTGGGCAAGTCACTTAACCCTAAGCAAGTCATTTAACTACAATTGCCTCAGCAAAGAAAAAAAAATAAATAATGGGGAACTGACCAATGAGAGCTCTATTCTCAGACCATGCTCAGTGTATTCTCTTTGTTGCAATCCATATGGATGTTCCATGAACTTTCTTCTGGAAATTCATAATGACATATAATAGAGGGACTCTGACTCCAATTCAGAGCATACTCAGATATTTTGTGATTGCTCTCTATTTACCTAATGCATGGTGAAGAAAAGCCTTTTAATTGACTGCTAAATCATGACTGAGTTTACATGCAAAACACACTTGCTGGTCATATAACTCTCTTTCTTGCTGATGGTACAGGTAAGAACTGTTGTATGTCTTTGTTTAAGAAGAAAGAGAGTCCCTGGCTACTCTGCCTATTTGGACCAGCTGGAAATGCAGTTACCTTTCATCCTCCAATGCTCTGCACACAGTGGGACAACTTTGACCTGACTGGTCAGGTTTCCCTTTAACCACCTTTGACTAGTTTGGTCAGAGAAGATTTTTTTTTTTTGAAATTTGAAGAATATAGAGTATTAAAGCATATCCATCTTCACATTGGAGAATTAACATTAGCTGTTATATTAGAAACCAAGATAGATGGACAGAATCATCATGCAAGCAGAGAATTACTTGGTCATCCCAAGAAAGAGGGAAAAGACCTCGAATAATCAGGAACCCCTTTTCTACATGTGCTCTTTAAGTTTGATCTGTACACTTTATGAACTGGTGGGATAATGTGTTATACATTTTTGGGAAATTTTTGTACTAATTATCTTTATTGTCCCATCTTAAAGATTCCTTTCTAAAAGCACTTAAAAATAGCTTACTAAATTGATTCTAACTGATAATCTTTGGAGGGAAGCGCATTCCTGGGTGCTTAATCCAATGGCATTACCTCTGACCTCTTAAAGGTACCCCTAGACCCCTGAAGGCAAAATATGGCCCACCTGTCTCTGAGAACTTGACTCATCTGTGAGAGTGGGAGGTAGGAAGAGAATGCCTCAGAGCTTACATGGATTACATACATAATATATTTCCTAAGATCCAAAACTAGTCCATTTATGGGTGTAATGCTATATTTGTATGTTATTCAGAAATACTTGCAGTTTTCTGAATCTTGAAGAGGAGCATTTATTGCCAAGGGAGCTTAGCTGTTTCCCAATTCCCTTGCTTATCTTTTGAAAGGGAACTGCATTGCAGCCTAGGGCTACCTATTATGCCTGGGGTCACTATCTGCAGTTACTGCTGGGCTTTCTTAGTATTTCAGAATCCATTCTTCTGCCATGAAGATGAGGCACAAAGAACTGACTCTTGAGGTGATTTCAGAATAAGGACTGAAACTGAAGGAGACTAGAGCTCTGGGCTGTAGGGCAGAGTGGAAGATGGAGCAGAAAGAGGAAAAAGAGAGACAGAGACTCAGACTAGAAAAAGTAGAAGAGTACTAAAGTGAAATACTTGAGAGGGAAGGCCAGAGTCAAAGGATTGCTAAAAGTATTGCAGAGAGATGTGAGACTTTGGCAATTGGTAAAGTCTAAACTCCAGAGACTGTCATTAAGAGGCTCCCAGGAACAATGGAGAGTTCAGAAGAAATGTTGGAAGAAATCATAGATTGAGAGGACAGAATAACAGCAAAACTTTTTCCTCTTGCAGACATTGGAGTTTTCCGTGATTGTAGGAAAACTGCAGAAATTCTTGAGGACAATCTAAGAGTACAGAAAGTGACTCAGGTGAAAATAATTCATCTTTGCATTTTCCAGGGCATCTGCTCTAGAAGGTTATATTTTTAAAATAAGCATTTGCTGAATGAACACAAAACCAAATCACTTCTCAAAGCTGATTTGAATAACAATTGCTAAGTAAGGATCTTAGATCTAGAGCTGGACCATCTTAGAGTTGAGATGAGATTTATAGAGATTAGACACCTATATAACTAAAAAAGTGTCTAAAGTGGGCTTTGAGGGTAGGTACTCCTGACTCTAGTAAAGAGTACTCATACTCTTTACTTCATCACTTAGGTGACTTTAGGACATAACTTGTCTGATCAGCCTTTAGCTTTAAAATAGTATTAAACACTCTGCAAATAAGGTTTTTGTCTGAAACCTTAGTGCCACCATTGGAGACTGCCAATGATCTCAGCAAATCTATTATTTAATTTAATGAATTTAATGAATAAATTTCATTGTACCTTCTGTTTTTTCCAAGAAATCATATCTGAATATGTTCCTTTCCTCTTTCCTTCTCATGAAGAAAAATTGCTCAAGAAAATGATGACCCTTGGAAAACTATATGTGCCTTGTATGTAATGGACTTGGAAAATGGTATATAACATTTTGTGTTCAGAATTTTCCAACCAAAGATGTGATAGTGTATTTTTTCAACTCCCTATTTGTTTTCAGTGTTGAGGCTGGATGTTATGATTACATACCTTCTAACTTCAGCTGTATTTTTTATTGACATTATTTCCAAAAGCTTTTGCTTTTTTTTTCCTCCCTAGATCTATTCCTCCTAAATTACTCTGCAGTTTTTAACAATAGTGATCATACACTCTCCCTAGATACTTTTTCCTTACCTTAAAAGAATGCTACTAATTAGGTAATAATGAATGGGTAATATCCACTGGAGGATTAACTAAACAAACTGTGGTAAATGAGTGTATTAGTATATGAAGACCTAGATGAACTGATGTGGAATAAAAAGTAAGCAGAACCAAGAAAACTATATGGAATGACTATAAATTGAGGTGGAATGTTATGTAATTCTCCTAATCAAGTTTGGCTTTGAAGAAAAAGGGGGAGCATGTACCTTCCTCTTGTTTTTGAAGCAATGGAGGACTTTGAGTAGAACATTGAATATTTATCTGTTGGTGAATTTTGATGAGTTGCTTTTCTTCCCAACTCATTTATTTTTTGTGACAAGGGAGAAAATTGATTGTGGGGACAGGAGTGAAAGGGATATGTTTGAAAAAGTAGTGTAAAAACAGAAGACATTAGTGAAAATTAAAGAGGTGAACATACAAAACTGGGATTAGATTAGGATTGGGAGAAAGGGGATGAAGTTTGGGAATTGCTTAACTCTTCTCAGAATTATAGAAACCAGGTGTTGGGACAGAGCTCAGAGATTAGCTAATCTAATTGGCAAATAATATATAATCTTCTCTGCAACACTGCTGGAAACTGGTCATCATTCCCCATTTGACAATCTCCAGTGAGAGAGGAGTCTACCATGATCAGGCAAACTTTTTCTCTCTTATATTTTCCTCAAGCCTCTCTCTTCAAAATGCCTATCCAGGCCTTTGGTTCATTTGTGTCTCTATCTGGGTGGCTTTAGCTGTATTTCATTCTTTCTTAGTATGAAAACTTGGTATATCTGGCTGAAATCAAGAGATGAGTTGGAATTGATAAGTGGCCTATATACTCCAAGGGTGTGCCATTTGAACTGAATATTTAAATAATTAGGCAATTTAAATAGGTGACTATTTAAATCAATCATCTCTACTATCATTTTATATCAGATGACAAAATAGTTTTTTTGTTCACAAAGAGATGGTTAAAAACTGAAGATAGTAAGTTAAAAAAGAAATAATGATTTCATTTGTTTTACTTTATAAGCACATACAGAAGGATGGATTGATAAGTTTGTGGACATTTTCCTAACTAGTTTCCATGTTGCCTTTCACAAAAGACTGCCATCAGCCATTATAAAACATCTCTTGTGTAATACAGTGACTTATGAATCAATCAAACAACTTGTGTTTTTCTTTACGTCTGTTTAATGATTGGTGGTAAGAGTTTGGAAAAATACTTTATAAGTACTTCCATTTCAGTTTCTTTATGGGACTATCTTGTTATAGAATCACTTTAATACAAGTACTTTGGATTAAAGATGTGATTTTAGAATAAACATCAGGCTTCTCCAAATAGCATTTAAAGTCCTTTTACTCTGGCTCCAACCTATCTTTCAATGATAATTGAATATTTCTTTTCCTAATGTGTTCTTTCTAGACAGAAACGTATGTGCTTATATTAAAAAAAATTCCATCTCCCACTTTTGTGACTCTTATGATTGGAATGCTCTTCTTCCTTACTTCAGTCTCTTGTAATTCCTAGTTTCATTTAAGATTCAGATATATTTATTTTATTATTTTTTTTAATTATAGCTTTTTATTGACAGAACTTATGCATGGGTAATTTTTCAACATTGTCCCTTGCAATTACTTCTGTTCCAATTTTTCCCTTCCCTCCCTCCACCCCCTAGATAGCAGGAAATCTCATACATGTTAAACATGTTAAAGTATATCTTAAATACAATGTATGTATACACATCCGTACAGTTCTCTTGTTGCACAAGAAAAACCAGATTCAGAAGGTGAAAATAACCTTGGAAGAAAACCAAAAATGCAAGTAGTCCACATTCATTTCCCAGTGTTCTTTCCCTGGGTATAGCTGGTTCTGTCCATCATTGATCAATTGGAAGCGAATTGGATCTTCTTGTTGTCTAAGAAATCCATTTCTATCAGAATACATCCTCATATAGTATCATTGTTGAAGTGTATAATGATCTCCTGGTTCTGCTCATTTCACTTAGCATCAGTTCATGTAAGTCTCTCCAAGCCTCTCTGTATTCATCCTGTTGGTCATTTCTTACAGAACAATAATATTGCATAACATTCATATACCATAATTTATTCAGCCATTCTCCAATTGATGGGCATCCACTCAGTTTCCAGTTTCTAGCTACTATAAAAAGGGATGCCACAAATATTTTGGCACATACAGGCCCCTTTCCCTTCTTTAGTATCTCCTTGGGATATAAGCCCAGTAGTAGCACTGCTGGATCAAAGGATATGCACAGTTTGATAACTTTTTGAGCTTAATTCCAGATTGCTCTCCAGAATGGTTGGATCTATTCACAACTCTGCCAACAATGCATCAGTGTCCCAGTTTTCTCGCATTCTCTCCAACATTCGTCATTCAGATGTCATTTTTAGATGAACCCTTTCCTGACTCTTCTTTTTCTTATAATTCGATAGTTTTATTGCTTTTCTCTGCCCTCTTCTCTCCCTCCCCCCATTTTTGGGTAGATTTATTTGGTGTATATTTTGTATTTACTAATTTGTGTAGGTAACATGGTTGCTCACTGACAAGTTATTTATTGCCAGTAGAATATAAACTCCTTAAGGGTAGAGCTTATTTTCATTTTTATTTTTGTATTCCTAGCACTTGGCACAGTGTTTGTCACATGAATGCTTATTGAACTGAATTTGAGCTGAAGTTTTAAAAAGCTTTAAAAAGAGATCTGAGAAATAGCAATATGTAGGGCAGGCTACCTGAACAAGCAAAATTTATGTAACCAAACCCCTTTCTAATGAAATTTCATTTTTAAAATTTGCAATGATTTTTGCCATATTCTTATATAAAAGTTTAGCATGAATGATAAAAGCACATGAAGTTTTGTTTTTAGTTTAAAAAAATCATGACTAGAGGAACATGTCAATGTATAAAGTTTGGCAAGTGAACCAGGGTTACTTGCTCATTGAAGAATAGAAGAAAATAACTTTAGAATATAAATTCATTTTTAATTAACTGGCAAAAACTCAAGTATCTTTGCACATTGCTTACTATTAGCAGTGGGACTAGGCCTTGACAGTGAACAGTGGAAAACAGCAGTAGATTCTCTGCCTTGCCAGCCCACCCACTGCTTGTTTCCTCCTGAGAAAGACTATCTTTTCTCCTGACTCTGGATGTGTATTTTCTATATATCTGTGGCCTGGAGAGAAAAAAGAGATATGAACAACCTACCTTAAGGAATCCAGAGAAGGGGATGGTTAAAGTGACCTTGTTTCAAATCAATCAATACAGGTTAGGGATAAGGGAAAAGAACAAAATGATGCCCTCTCCCATCAGGCTATGAAAATAATGCAACTTCTCATAATCAGAGGGCTAGGAGAGAACTATATAATTTTTGTCTTAACTTTGGGTCCTTGTGTACAAGTGAAACTTATTACAGCACTAGAAAGTTCCTTTTCTTTCTCTTATACAAATACATTCTAAGAATTTATGCTCTTTCATGAAGATGTCTTCTTTTTACTGCAGTCACTGTGTTTTGACTAGTTTTTAAAGTTATTAAATACAATGACATTTTTAAAAGGCTTCTTTTTCTGTACAGAGAGAAAATAACACTGGCTCTTTATAGAAACCTAACATCCAGTTTTTTCCACAAGTAACCCTTTGTGATTATGAAAGAGGGAGGAACTCTGATTATATTCATTGCATTGCTTGGGATTAGCCTTACTGGGGGTGGGGTCAGTTAGAACTAAACAAAATTGAGGGCTCTTCTATTTATGTACTTAATCAGGATTATAGAAAACTAGAAGTTAAATTTTTTGAAGTTAGTTATTATTTAATCTATTACCTTTACAAATGAGGAAGCTGGGACCCAGAGATTAAGTATTCTCCTAAAACCCCACAGGTTATTCGGATATTTCTAGTCGTGTCCAACACTTCAAAAACCCATTTGAGGTTTTCTTGGCAAAGATACTGGAGTGGTTTTCCATTTCTTTCTCCAGCTCACTTTGCATATGAGAAAACTGAGGCAAACAGGGGTAAGTGACTTGCTTAGGATCACACAGCTAATAAGTATTTGAGGTTAGATTTGAATTGAGAGGAATGAGTATTCCTCAGTCCAGTACTCTATCCCTTGAACCACCTAGCTGTACCTAACACATGGCAGAATTGGGATTCAAGCTCCTATTCTGCAGTTTTCCCAGGTCCTTCTTATTTTCACATAATTATTAGGATTTTGAGCCTTTAATGGTTCTCAAGGCCAGTGGAAGCCTAGAAACAGGATACTGATGATGTAGTCACAAGAGCATTTCAGCTGAGCCTGGTCTCAACTTCAGTCTCTTAGGTAGTTGGTAGTTTCTTGGCTAGTGTTGCCTTTGGTCCCTGAGCCATTGGTGATGGCCTGAAGGTGTAGTCTTGGCGCCAACAAAGGGGGCTGACAGGACCTGATGCTTGTCACCTTCATGCAGCAAAAATGATCTATACTGGTTTGACCCAAACATGCAACAATCCACACCTCTTATTCTCCTTCCTTTCTACCAAAAGGAGGGAGGTATGTTTCATCACATGTTCTGTGCAAGCAAGTTTAGTTTTTGTAATTAATTGGAGCTCAGTTATTTTTTAATGTTGTTTTAGTTTGTATTTTTGTAGTCATTGTATATACTGTAATCTGGGTTCAGCTTACTTTATAGCAATTTATACAAAATTTTCCAGATTTCTCTAAATTTCTCATATCCATAATTTAAGTGCAGTTTTGTGTTATATTTACATTTTACAACTTGTTTAGTCATTCCGCAATCGATGGACATTCATTTTGTTTCCAGTTTTTTTCTTCTTGTCTAGCATTAGATATGCCTGGATATTTTGCTTTTTATGGGACCTTTCAATTTGGGGTATTTATATACTCCAAATATAGGTCCATTAGTAGGATTGCTAGGTCAGACAGTATGAGCAACTGACTGAGTCTTCTGGCATAACTCTAATTTTTAGAGGTTCACAGTTCTACCAATAATATACAAGTGTGCCTATTTTTATATACCGCCTTCCAGCTCTATTTCTTAAAACTCTTAAAAATGGGGGGAAAATAAACAAAAAAACCTCTCTTCTGTCTTTTCTTCAAGTCTTTCTGTTGCTTGTCAAACTCAACCATTTTCATTGAATCTGACCCAAAGGAAAAAAAAATGTAGCAACAACTTAACTGGTTGAAATTTTCTGGATTAAAAATGATAAACTGTTCTAAAGAAATTAGCCTTCCTTTAGATATCACTTCTATTCAGTCTCTCATGCCTTTCTCTTTCAGTAAAATATCAACAAGGACATATCTTGAGTTCATTTCCAAAAAGGTCAATTTTTTCACTTTGTGTAGTTTGCTAAGGAATAGATCATTCATTCATTCAATATTTATTGAGTTTAAGCCACTATGCTGGGTATTCATTATTTTTAAAACTTTCTTCCTTTGTGAGGGAGGCTATCTTCTTTATTTATTATAGAGAGAATGCTGATGGGAAATAGATTCGGTTTTTAGAATTAATTCTAAGCTGAAGTTAAATCAATGAATGCAGAGGTAAGCGTCATTTTCTTCATCTGTAAAATATGAACAAGATGATCTTTGAGATCCTCTTTTATCTCTTTTGCAATCTATGAGCCTATGATTATTTCTTTGTATTCAAATATTCACATGGATCCTTGAGCTCATCAATTTGAATGTTCAATCCAATAATACACATCCCAGATCATCTCAGGCATTCTGCTATGCCAGTCCTTTCTATGAAACTCTTGTCCATGTCTTCCCATATATTGTCATAAAGAGTCCATTCAATGTGCAAGAGACCTTCTTTATTTTCTCTTGACATTATGAGTCTAATAGTGGAATACTTATCTTTGTCATGTGACCTATGTATATATATTAAAATTATGTATTTCTGTGATAGTCTTTTATTCCTGTTAATTTTTAAAATTACTTCTCTGTTAAATGTTGTAGCCTGCTATATATTCATTTTTAATTCTTTTAATATAGTTGCATCCTATAATTAAAAGCCATATAATAATCATTTGGGTATTGATGTTAAAAATATGGATCTTAGTGGGAGATAAGTGTCATGAAAGGAATTTTGCATTTTCTTCACATGATCATCAATCAAAAAGCTTGTATTAAGTGCCAACCATATGCTCAGTATCCATATAATACAAATACAATATAGATTTAATACAGATAGAAAAACAAAATGGTCCTTGCCTTTAAGGATCTTATAATTGAAAAGGAGAGACAATCTATAAATATATAGGCACAATCACACACACACAAAAAAACCCCATACACAGTAGACATAAGATGACCATCTAGGTAAGGTACCACAGGAGATAAAGAAAAGCATCCTACAGAAGGTGGCACCTGAAATGATTCTTAAAAAAAAAACCAGTGATTCCAAGAGATGGAGGTCAGGAGGAATTGCATCTCAGGGATGGAAATAACCAGTATAAAGGCAAGAAAATAGGAAGTGGGATGTTTTGTATGAGAAATAGAAAGATGGCCAGTTTGGCTGGATTGTCAAATTGGGAAGGGAGGATAATGTGCAAGAAAAATGGGAAGATAGAAAGATTCCAATTGTGAAGATCTTTCACTTTCATATACATGAGCTAACATTTCTTTCTAGGAAGAACTTGAGTCAGGAAGATCAAATAAGACAGTATTTCAGTGACCTAGGGAGAGGTAGTGAGGGTTTAAATTGGCAATTTGAGTGTATGACTAGAGAAAGGATGTACATAAAAAATATTGTAGATGTAGAAACTAAAATTTGGTAACTGGATATGTAGGGTAAGTGAGACAGGAATTAAGAATGACATTGGGGTTTGTAAACATGGGTTATGGGAAGGATGAGGTAAATAATAGGCAAATTCAAAAGAGGGCTGGATTTGAAGAAAAGATAATGAGTTTTGTTGTGGATATATTGAGTTTGAGATGCCTAAACTATATTCAGTTGGAAATGAACAACAGGGTGTTTTGTTATGCAGGATTAGGGCTAACGAGAGAGGCTGGGGTTGGGAATCATCTGTGTAGAGTTTTAAATCGAACCCATGGGAGCTGATGAGGTTATCAAATGAAAATTAGTAGAGGGAAAAGAACTGTGGGGAACTACTAGTTGCAGAAGGACTGAAAGCAATCATTTTTTTTTTTTTTTTTGGCTGGCAAAGATATTCATCAAAAAGGATCGAGCCTACTGGTGAAGGGTTTTGACTCACAGCTTTTGGCTCACTTTTTCTAGAAAGGCTGCTTTTCTGAAAGCAGATTTGTTTTGTTTCTGAGATAAAACTTAAGACCTTTCCAACGTGGTAGAGCCTTCTGGTGTTTGTGCCTGCCAGAATAACCTTTGAGAACTCAGGGTCACTTTTGTGCCATGATGAGGCAAAGGAATAAGACTTTGTGGAGGACTGTTTTGCTTTTACTCTAAATGTGTGATAATAAAACATGAAGATATGGAAATGGCTAGTTCATCATGTGGAGAGCAGTTCTGATCTTATGTTACTGTTTAGTTATTTTCCAGTCATTTCTGATTTCTTGGTAATTTCTTTTTGAGTTTTCTTGGCAAAGATACTGGTGTGATTTGTTATTTCCTTCTCCAGATCATTTTACAGATGAGGAAACTGAGGCAAACAGAGTTAAGTGATATGCCCAGGGTCACACAGCTGGTAAGTGCCTGTGGCCAGAGTTGAAATCAGGAAAATGAATCTTCCTGACTCCTACTGGGGCACAGTCCATTGTGCCACCTAGTTGTCCTGATCTTATCAAAATTATAAATCTACAGCTGGAAGGAACAATTAATCCAAGTCCTTCATTTTATAAAAACATAGACCTAAGAGATTAAGTTGTTGGTCTCAGTTTTCTCATCTGTAAAATGAATTAGAGAGGGAAATAGCAAAACACTTTAGTATTTTGATTAAGAAAACCTCAAGTAGAGTTACAAAGATTCAGAAATGACTGAAGTGATTGAATAACTATTAAGTGGCTGATACAGGATATCAATCCAAAGCCTCTAACTCTACACTTCTCACTCTTTCCACTCTAACCATCCTGAGCCTTAGAAAGCTTTGGGGAGATGATATCATAGAACTTCAACAAAGGCCAGTGGGGCAGGAAGGAAAGAGATATAATCCTGTTTTACAGAGGAACAAATTGAAGCAAAGACAGATTCTGAAACCTGCTGGCCTAGCTGGGACTGGAACCAGCATCTCCTATGTCTCCTTTATTAGGCTTGGGACTATCATTTCTGCCTCAGTAACCATCTGTTCTGAAACATAGATCAGGATAAATCAATTTGCCATCTTTTCAAATGATTTTGGCTTTTTTTTTCTCAAAAAAAAAAAAGCCCTTTAATGTGAAAGTATTTATTATTTTTCTTGTGCTTAGTAGATATTTACTTTCAAAGGCCTTGAGGGATTTCTTTATACATGCCAATGGCCTGCCACACTGATTCATTTTCTTATCATTTTAGCTGAGATTAAGGTTTTAACTCTAATTTGACCTGGGGAAAAAATGTCTGTGAAGTTTCTGATTGTTACAAATAACAAGTTTTTCAGGATGTATTGACCAACATGTTCTGGCTCACCACTTGTAGGACTGAATCAAGCCATGATTGAACTCTGTGAAGCTGGCTAATTTTGCCAGAGATTACTAAATGGAATTTTCTATATATACTCAAGTGAGTGGATCCTGGACAACCTGATGGTGCTGGATTCCATGGAGAATATAGAACTAAGACTTAATTTCATCTTCTTTATATTTATAGAGTCAGATGTATTTCACTTGTTCATCCATCCATTCATCTGTCCATTCATCCATCCATTCATTCATCAAACTTTTCTTAAGCCCTTGGATCCTGTTCAAGACCTTATATTGGATGGGGTGCCATTCAAAGCTGATTAAGCCACAGTCTTATTCAACAAATTTATAGTTTAGAACAGATTCACAAATACCTATATCTGAAGTACAATAAATGCATATGAAAAGTACAAAAGAAAGTACAATCGACAAGAGGACAAGAGGACATTTAGAGAGGGAAGATTTGTTAAAATCTTGAAATGAGATACTATTTAGTACAGAAAGAAAAGGCCAAGAACTGCTTAAATGTCTGTATATTCAGTATATATGGGGCCTTATGGAAATCAGGTTAAATCTCATAAGAACTCCAAATTCTGTGTAATGGAATTTCAATCCTTAGCCAATGCATTTAAAGTAATAACCAATAACACTATGTTCCAGGACTATTTTACTTCTGTCTTGTCTATAATGCAAAATGATTTTCAGACCGAAAGGCAGGACAAAAATAGTTAAGAAGGAACTGACACAAAGGTAAGTGAGGAGATAGTAAAAGAATATCTACTTTAAATGAGTTCGAATCACCTGACATAGAGAAATGAAATCCCAGAATGCTGAAAGAACTTGCAGACATGATTGTTGATAAGGGATATTTGAAGAGCTCAGAAGAATGAGGGAGCTTTTTCAGAACTGGGAAGAGGCAAATGTCTAATTTTCAAAATGAGAAAAAAAGGTGGATTCTGGAAAAGAAATAATAACAATAGACCAATGAGCTTATATCAACACAAGACAAAATTCCAGAATGTATTATTTAAACAAATGGCTGTTGTGAACTTAGAAGGAAAGAAGTAATCACTAGAAATTAGCATGGATTCACTAAGAATAACTTTTATGAAACTAACCTTATAGACATAGCACATAGCACACATGAATTTTAGTAAGGCATTTGATACTACACAGTACCTGGTATTTAAGAAATGCTTGTTGAATGTAATTCAACAGAATAATAAAATTATTCTGAATTGACAAAACCTGTCTTGACATTTTTGTAGGAAAAAAAGGAGAGATGTGTGCTGGATGGTGGGTATAGATATGCTAAGTACAGATACATTTGTATAGAACTTGTGGAATAATTGTACCCAAAATTTCTTGTTTAATACTTTTATGGAAGCAACTGCTTGGATGGAAACATAACAACATGTTTGTAGTTAACAAAACTGGGAAGGATTTTGGGTACTTTTTTTTTTTTTGAATGCAGAAAGATTTTATATTCTTGCAAAAATGGGTGCCTAGGTGAGTAAACAACCTTTGAAATTCCAAAGGCAGAATTTTATTTCTTATTCTGAAACACTAGAATTCTACTGTTAAGACATTTCAACAGGCTCAATCGACCAAAGCTAATACAGTGAAATGTTAAGAAGAACAAATGTATAACTCTTATATTTAGTCACTAAATCTCTCTATGCACACCTTTCCTTCTCTATAATATGAAGAGGTTGGACTCGATGGTCTCTTAGGGCCCTTCCAATTCTAAATCTATGATTCCACGATCTTATGAAGAAGAGATAGAAAAGACCAAGTACATGTCAAGAAAATCCTTGTTTGTGCAGTGGATAGAGTCAGCCCAGAAGTCAGGAGGACCTAAGCTCAAATCTAACTCTTAACACTCAGACACTTAACATTTTCTAGCTGTGTGATCCTGGGCAAGTCATTTAATCCCAATTGCCTCGGCCAAAAAAAAAAAAAAAAGGTAGCAGCTCAATCTTGAAAGCATTAAGGAATTATTTCACAAGGTATCTCAAAGATGGGAATCTACTAGAAGAGTGGAAACAATCAGAGACAATGTTCCTATTCATCAAAGATAATCATAGAATCAGGAGGATCCAAGTTCAAATCTGTCCTCAGACACTTACAAGTCATTTAACCCTCTTTGCCTCAGTTTCCTCATCTGTCAAATGAGCTGAAGAAGGAAATGGCAAATCACTTCCAGCATCTTTGCCAGTAATATCCCAAATGAGGTCACAGGGAGTCAGCCACACCAAATCAAGAGGACATGAATAACTACTACTGATGCATATTACTACTTTTTTAACTTTATAATATCTTTACAGGATGATCTAGATCCATATCCTTGATTTAAAAAATGTGAAAGGCATAGACAAACTTTGTGACTTTTTATATAGAAATTTTTCAAATATCAATGAAATATAAATATTTTAATAAATAAAAATGAAAAGATTATAAATCAAACTATGAACTTCTCTTACATATATTTTTAATGTGTACATTGATTTTAAAACAAGAAAAGCAAAACTGCTCTTCTTGTTTGTGTTCCCTTCTGCTTTCTTGTATATTTTGAAATGTTTTGTGTGTTTTCTTTCTTTTCTTCCATTTTAGCCTCACTTTTATTAATTAATGATCCCCACTCCAAACAAATAGAAGTCCTCCCTTGTTACCAATAAATGCAGTCAAGCCAAATACATCAATGCATTGGCTATGTAACAGATAGCGTTTTGCAAACTACTTTCTACAGTGACTTTATCTTTTCAGTTGCACAATTGACTGAAAGGTGCAAAGAATACAAGATCACTTTGTATTTATTGTTTCTGGATTACAAAAAAGCATTTGACTCCATAAATAAAAACACAGCCTTAGAGGCTTTTTTCCCAACAAGGAGTCTCTCACGCACATGTTAAGATTATACAATATTCCTTGATAAATGTGCCTACAGACATGGACCATAATTACCATACCATGACATTATAGCGTGTTGTAAAAATGTCTACTGTTTCAACTATGATGTGCTGCTAGATGGCCAAGTCATTGTAAACCAATGTGTAAACTTTGGATAATCACCACAGATGGACAATACATTGGGTTCTGAATAGAAGAGGAGTAAGAGGGTGAGCTAGGCTGCATTTAGGAATTTGAAGAGTGGCTTTCATTGTTGTTGATGATGGTGGTGGTGCTATTATTTTGTTTTATTTTGTTTTTGATCCCAAGACATTCCCTGGCATGGACAGAAAACAATATAACATCAACAAAACCTCAGTTACCTTTTAAACATAACAATATACCTGATGATGTTCATGCTTATGAATTTTGGAACACCAAAATCTTTAAAAAAAATCCACCATTCCTCCACTATGTTAGCAGGAAGAGATATAGCAGACACAAATAGGCTACATAATTCTTCCAGTGATAATCTATGCATAAGAAATAACAGGAAAGACACCTGCCATTCTGGAAATCAATGATTGAAAAATGAGTTGAGCTGCTCATGTAGTGGAAGCAAGTGAAAAAAAAAAAAAACAACATAATTTGAGAAGGAAGAAATCACTTTAAGTAGAAAGATTTGAGAATGGCTTCATGGAAGAGATGGCATTCAAATCAGATCTTGAAGAAGGGAAAGGTGAGGAGTACATTCTACACACAGAGGTTGTAGGAACAAAGACTCAGAAAGAGAGTAGAGGGTTCAGCTTGGTTAGAAGGTAGAATAGTATGACATTAAAGTTAAAGAGTTTAGTCAGATTATGGAGATGGATTGAGCCTAGGATTCTATGATTTTGGACAGCATAAAACTTGTAAGACTTTATTATCATTGATTGATAGTTTAAAAGGGAAGGTAAGAAAGCTAATTATAGCAATGTGGTTTTCTGCTTCCTGACAAGAGCCTGATGATGATGGGACAGTTATAGTGTAAAAGGATTAACTATGTGCTGGCAGAAAGGCAAGTCATGTGGTGGAAACTATTTAAGAGCATTGTTAAAGAATCAATAAGAAATTTTCTATATTGAATTCATCTGTTTTAACAAGGTATTTGACCCAATCAGGGGGCTTGGACTCTGGGAGCTCTGATGCAGAAGTGGCTTAAGAGAAATCCAATAATGACCTAAGGTCACTTCAAAAGTGGCAAGTTGGTTATGTCAGGGTTGATGACATCCCATTCTGGGGACACTGGAGCAGAGCCAGGGCTGTGTGATATCTGTGGAATGCTAGGGACTGCCAGCAGGGGCCCGATCTCCCAGATGAAGCAATTAGAGACAGGGCAATGCTTTGTGAGATAAGACCTGCTGCAGCCCATGAGCAGATGATGAGTGGCAAAGGCCATCTTCAGTTCAAACTTTTGTCAGAGGGCATCTGGAGCTTTTCAGCTTATTTCCATACATGGACAGGCATGTCAACAGGGAGAGCTTTCAATGGGAAGGAGAATATTAAAGCCTTTAAAGAAGAGAAAAAAGGAATTTCTAAAGGTAACTTTATTTTGCAGAGAAGCACTATCCTAGGGAAGTATTATTTCCAAGGGAATAGAACCAACAATTATTTTGAAGCCAAGTGGGATAGGTGAATTCTTTGGGGGATATTTCTGATGACTGGCCTCCCTTGTGAGCTTTCCAATTGTTGAGAAACTCTCACCAGTGATTTGGTAAAAGTGCTTACAGAAAATGTGCTCTTGTTTTCAGTTCAAGCATACCCCTAGTAGATAGTTTTGGAAAATGTTTGCTCTTCCCCATAGTGGTCAATTTTCTTTACAGACACAGCCAAATGGGTTTACCCTGCTGTAATGCCAAGTAGGTGGGAGACAAAATATGTAATTACTTTGTGTAAACTCAGTACAACATTGGTTCCAAAGCAGGTTTTGTAAAATCAGAGTTATAGCTAAGAATTCTTCTTTGGAAGGTAAATTCAGTTGAGCAGGAAGTGAGTATAGAGTGTAGTTCTGTTAGGTGCTAGGGCAACTCATTCACCCAGAAAATCCAACCAATGTCCACAAGGCACAACCTTCTGTGAAGGCTCTTCTACCTCAAAATTCTGTGAAGGGAGACAGGGGAAGAGATAGCAGATGGATAGATGCTTGGAAGTTGGACCTCAAGACTCTGAGATGCTAAGGATAAGGGTCCAATGCCAGTCACACCACATGGCTTATATGGGTGGAGGTTTAATAGGGGACAGGAGGGAGGAACCATGTCTGTACATAGAATGCGACCTACTGGGATAAAACTTTTGTTGCCCCAGCCTACTAGTGACTCCATATGAGTACAATTTGCTCTTTGAGGAAAACTTTTTATACTTTTTTGTGGGTTGCTATTTGAGGACAAAAAAATGAATGAGAATTTCACATCATAATGCTGTTTTGAAACAACCTAGATGAGGTTGTTAAAGAATTGGGAGTTTCTTTAAAGAAAGCTATCCTGCCAAAAATACAAGGAATTATTATTTAAACAGTTGCTAAAATTTAGAAGTCTACAAAATGATCCCTGTCTTTCCAATGATCATTTAATGAAGGGTTACTGAAGCTTGTTTCAACAATGAAAATCTGAGGAAAGTCAAATGGGGGAGAAAGATTGGATTTCTAAAGCCTAACTCACCAAAAGATTCTGTAATTTCCTGTGAACAACAAAGTATACCATCACAGGAACTAGCCCCACCTTGGGCAAAACTGTAGGGGAAAGGGAAGCTCAAATTGGCCCTACTCACAACTTCTTTTATCCTTTCATTTAGCCTATGTATATATCCAAACAAAGATTTGTATCTGCTTAAAGGAATATCTGCCTGGTTGATTCTCTTAAGTATGTTCTTAAGGTATTATCCCCAAAAAGAGAAATTAGTAAACATTCCTAGGAATATTTATATTTTAGTAGATGATTCCTGAATACAAAAAAATCTTTGGAGCTCAAAGGAAAGAATATCCAAGTGGAATTTCAGACACTGATTATGATTGACAGGGAGAATTTTTTGTAGAATCCTTCTCAGAGACTTTCAAATTAACTATGTAGGTGGGAGCCTGTACTATATATTTGTAAGACTGACCTTGGCTGGCATCTGTACATGTGACTATGCCAGCTAAATATTCTTAGATTTGTATACCAAGAGTTACATGGTATAATGAAAGGAGCTGAATCTGGACCATTCTTGTTCTTTTAACTATGATCTAAAGGTATTTTTTTTTTTTTGGCTGAGGGAATTGGGGTTAAGTGACTTGCCCAGGGTCACACAGCTAGGAAGTCTGAGATTACATTTGAACTCAAGTCCTCCATCTTTCTTTTTTTTTTTTTTAAAGCAATCTTCCTGAGTTCAAATCTTAGCTCTGCCACTTAATACATGTATGACCTGAGACTCAGTTTCCTCACTGTAAATCACAGGATTTCTAAGGACTAGATCTAAATCTCTGGTTCTATAAGTGAGGAAGTTCAGAAGCCTCTAGGTACACTTTAATTTGGTAGAATAAGGTTTCTTTCAAGTCTGTGGTGTTTTCCTGGCTGCCATTTGAGTTTCCTTGAAGAAAATAGCACTATTTATTACCTTCATCAATAGCATCTGGACAACAATAATTTCACTTCAATATAATAGTGACTTGGATGACAATGTGCCTTGTTAAATAAATGCCCTGATTGAAAATAACTATTAGCACATTAATGAGCTCAAGCAGGAAGAATCAGCCTATCTTTATCACAGTTTTATTTTTAGGAGTTGGGAGTGAATCCCAGTGTCTAGTGATAGAAAAATGCTTCAGCAGTTCCTATGGAGGACCAGATCAGTAAGGCAGTTAGTGCCATGGGGAGACAAAGAGCAAGCAGCTCTGTTCAACCAAATCCACAAAAAAGGGATCTGAACTGCCTTTCCCATTCAGAGTATGAGTCATAGGAAAACAATGGAACCCAGTGAGAAAACAATTCATACATTTAAAAGCTTTTTCCTGTCCCTAATGGACAATCTGAAATGACTGGGCTCCAGAGGGCCATTCTACCTGAATGAAATGAGTAGAAAAATTCTTTCACACTCAATGCAGAGGCTCAATGCAGTGGCTTAAATGCCACTTGAATGAATGTTTTAATTCCAGACTGCATCATAATTAAAACACTGAGGAAGAAGCTAGGAGGGTGTGTGGCCTTAATCTATACCATATCATCACTTACAAACTAAAAAGTTATCTATTAAAACACCAGGGAGAAAAGAGAGACCTTTGCTTCCCATTCGTGTTAATACTGGGTTCTCTTACCATGTTGCTTCCTTTTAAAAATCTGATAGTTTTTCTTAAAAAAAAAAAAATGAAGCTTTTTTTTTTTTCCTGTTCTGACTTTATTTCAAGAGAAAATTGATGTCGCGATGAGAGTTTTGTCATGTCCATTCCTGCAAAAAGGGGAAAAAAGTACTCTGTGTTACATTCATGACATCTGAACTATAAGAAATAATGCTATGGCTGTCAAGCTAACAATATTCTGACTTCTCCTCAGTGTTCAAACCAGATCAATCATCAGCTGAATCAGGCAACAGACATTTATTAAGCACTTTTTATCTGTGCAAAGCACTGGGGATAAAGGAAAAAGCAAAAACAGTCCCTGTCCTCAAGGAGCTTACAGTCAAATGTAGGATATGTCTAATATGCACTGTGCTTATGGCATTGTGCTTTGTGTTGTTGATACAAAAGCAAACCTGAAATCACAGATAACGGGAAATATCCTGCCTGGGTGTGAGAGCAGGGAAGAAAATCCCCTCTGGGTAATTCCCAGAAACATTCAGCCTTATCTGTGGGTAACAGTAAAGAAAGGGATGGATATTTAAGCTACTATATAGGATAATACTGTTTATGAAAGTAAATGACCCAAGATTCTCGCTAGAATGCTTTTTCTTTCTCAGAATTTGGAAATAAACTTAAAAAACAACAATCAACAAATCAGTCTGCTACTTTATGATCCATCAGGACAACATAACTTTGGTTGGTTGAGTTTAGCTTAAGCCAATTAATTTTTCCCTTTTGTTAAATAGATGCCAGCAGGCTCCTGTCTTTTCGCTAGGGAGCCTGGTGTTTGGGACCCTGAAAAGAAAAGGAACTCGGGGCATCAGCACAGAGAGCAGAAATACAAAGGCCTTGCACAGCTAGCCCCCAGTCACGTCAAAAACAGGCTCATAGAGTGGGGGATGGTGGCGGCTGCAACAATGGCTGGTCTGATTAGCATCTCTAGACTCCCCAGCTCAGGAGGACTGCTTGACCACAAGTACTTGAAAAATTGAAATCCTCTCTTCTAGAGAGAAAAGAGGTTTCTGGGAGAAGCTGATGAATTAAACATTTTTAAAAATATTTTTTAAAGGACACTTTACCTTCCATTTGTTTTGTTCTCAGATTTATTTCTAACATGTTTGATTTGGTTTAATGGACACTTGATACTTATAAAATAGTTTCATGGTGCTTTCTGAGTCTTTCCAAACAATACCATTGTGATCCTTATGCTTATCAATAGATATCACGCTTTTGCCCAATACTGTGGGCAAAATACCGGGCTAAATTCAAGGATGTAATAGAACTTTATTCATGAAAAAATTTAAAATAAATTTCTTTTCTTTTTTTTTTTTTTTTTTTTTAAATTCAGGTTGGATTTTCCAGAACTTTTTTTCTACCTGACTTCAGAAATGAGAACTGGATTCTGTGGAGTCCCACATGGAGGATTTAGGCAAATTGCTGCACTGACTAGTCCAGAATCACAGAGTAAATTCTTGAGGTTTACAAGTTTATATCTTGGCTCCTCTGCTCAATTCATCGTGCTACATTGCTTCCTTAGCTATCTCATAGTCTCAGTGACCATGTAGCCGAACCCTTTTATTTTATGGTTGAGTCTCAAGATAGATAATGACCAAAGTCATGTAGGTGGTAAACATCAAGTAGAATTTGAATTCAAATCCTCTGACTCTAACTTGCTACTACAGTCTTGAGAAAGAACCAAACACTCTAGAATAAATGTCTGGGTAAATGAAGTCTTAACTGGTATTACATTGAGGTCTGGCTTTAAAGACAGAAGATAGATTTGGATTCTTCCATGGCTATTTTTTACTTTTGTAATATTTGGCAAATTTCTCTGAGTTTCAATTTCTTTTGGCAAATAAAGGGGCAGAAAAAAAACACAAAGCAAAAATAAAAATTGAAGAGATTGCATTAGTTTTCAATAAAACTAATCAATTTCAAAACCATCTAATGTGGAAGAGACAGAAAGTCTCCGGCAATGAAATAAATTCTATCTTCACTGATAATTTTAGATCAAGGTAGGTTCCTCATGCTTGGGAACCAGGATGTGTCTCAGGAATTGATGATATTCATAGACTCATAGAAGGTTAAGCGTAAGGGAAATTTAGAAAATCATCTGTGTAAGGGGTGGGAGAATTTCTGTGGGAGGGCCAAATCTGACTTGCTGCCAGTTTTTGTATGGCCCCAGCTAAGAATGACTTTTATATTTCTTAACAGTTTTATTGCATTTAAAAAATATAAAACACATTCTTAGCTCACAGATCCTACAAAAAATAGGCAGCAGGCCAGATCTGGCCCTCCCACAGTAGTTTGCCCAGCCCTTGGCCATATGATTTGTTAACATACAAAGTTCTACTTTCTATGAGACTATGATTCTCATCCATTCTACAGGTCCAACCAGACTTGCTCCAAGAATGAGGGATCTACCTTGGTCTACAGCTATCACAGAAGATCCCTCCCAGATATGAGTCATCCACAGCTTTCTCTGGGTCCAAGAGTTTGGATATAATTTGCATGATTAAGTACTATTACTTTAATAAGATAATTTGTCAATTTAGTATAATTGATAACATAATAAAAACAAAAACAATTACTTTTATAAGATTTTTGTTCAGTAGTTTTTCAGTCATGTCTGATTCCTTACCCCATCTGGGATTTTCTTGGCAAAGATATTGAAGTGGTTTGCCATTTCCTTCTTCAGCTCATTTTGTAGATGAGGAAATCGAGGCAAATTAGGGCCTTGTTTCATAACTACTAAGTGTCTGAGGCCTTATCTGAACTTTGAGACTTTCTTTCAGATCCTGCATTCTATCTAGGGTGCCACCTGGCTATACCTTTATAAAATAATTTGTCATTTTAGCATAATTGGTTCCATTTGGTTTTATGTCTATTTTATGACTGAGCTGTTTTGAGTAAGTTGTTTTTCTATATTTTTTTTCCAATGGCAAAATAAGTATCTGTGTGGTATAATGTAGTAAGCAATACATCTATATCCTTTTAAGTTTTTTTTTTTTGTTGATGTCTTTTGTTTTTTACATCATCATAGCTTTTTCTAATATCCCTCCTTTCCCCCTTTCTAGAGATTCATGTTATATGACAAATAGTATTTTTAAATATTTTTTAAAAAAGAAAAGAAAAAGAAGAGGAAAAATCAGTACCACCAATCAATTTGCTGAAAAAGTCCAAAAATATGTACAATATGTAAAACTTGTGGATCTCCCATCTCAATGAAGGGATGAGTTGAGGTATCCTTTAATATCTCTTCATTCAAGTCATATCTGATATATGTAATTTTGTTATAACTTTTGAGTTTTTTTAGTTGTTCTTTCCATTTACGTTGCTGTTGTCATTATTATTTTCTTTTCTGTGCTTAATTCACTGGACATCAATTCATATAGATCATTCCATGCTTCTCTGTATTCAACACATCCATCATTTCTTGTTGTTGTGGTTGTTCAGTTGTTTTAGTTATGTCCAACTCTTTATAATCAATCTTGTTTTATTTTAGTTTTTTGGCCAAAGATACTAGAGTGGTTTGTCATTTTCTTCTCCAGCTCATTTTACAGATAAGGAATTAGAGCTAACAAGGTAGAGTGACTTGCTGAGGGTCACACAAGTAGTAAGTTCCTGATACCATATTTAAAATCAGGAATATGTTTTTCTGACTCCAGGCCTGGCATTCTTATACACTGTGTCACCTAGCTGCCCATATGATTTCTTAAAGGACAGAAATAGTGCATTACATTCATGTACTATACTTTGTTTAGCCATTCCCACGGATATAAATTTGGTCTCCAGTTTTTTATTATCCCAAAAAGTGATGCTATAAATATTTTGCTATCTTTGAGGACTCTCTTTTTGTCAATGTAAAGTTTACTTAGGATATAAGACCAGTAATAGAGTTTCATGTTCAAATAGTATAGACATTTTAATCACTTTATTTGCATAATTCAAAATTAGTTTCCAAAATGACTGTACAATTTCACAGCTCCACCAACAATTGTATTAATGTGCCTGTATCCCACAATCCTGCCAGTATTAACTATTGCCATTTTTTGTTGTTTTTACCCATTTTCATGGTGAAAGCTCATGGTTCTTTTGATTTGCATTTCTCTTGGTAGTAGTAATTTAGATATTCCTTCAAATAGTTATAAATACTTTGTAATTTTTTTGAGAACTGTTTGTTTATATCCTTTGATCATTTATTTATTGAGGAATGGAACATATGTATATTCTTTTTTCTTATTTCTTTATTTATTTTTTGCTGAGGCAATTGAGGGTAAGTGACTTGCCCAGGGTCACACAGTTACGAGGCATTAAGTGTTTGAGATCATATTTAAACTCAGATCCTCCTGACTTTAGGGCTGGTGCTCTGTCCACTGCGCCATCTAACTGCCTCCATATGTATATTCTTACACAATTAATAAACCTTTGTAGGCCTTTTGATAAGACATCACCAATGAAAAATATTATCAATAATTTTTGAAGTAAGCTGTCTATCAAATTATATGGTAAACAATTTGAGTTATAAACTTAAAAACCCAATGAGATCCTAGTTATCAGCCTGTTTTTTAGCCTTAGTTCTTAGACCAGTCTACTAGGTCTAGCTCTTGTGTTTCCCTTGCTTCTGAGCAAGTTAACCATTGGTCCAAATTACTGAGGACTGGTGGATAGATATTTTGGAGACTTGATAGACAACATCCTGAAGGAGACCTGTAGCAGGGGCAGAGAGGGAACCTATTTGAGTCTAGTTAGAAAGAAGTCTATTGAAATCTCTTAAGGATATTGGAAGGTATTCTTTGCACCCTTTGATTAATAAAGTTTGATTGCATGCATTCACAAGTATAAATCTAATTAATGTGTCTGTCAAACTAGTTAGCATAAGTGAAGGTAAATTAGCTGTCCTCATGCACCAAAGATTTCACCCAGGACTCTCATTACTTAGAAGGAGTGATGAGGGCTGGTCAGTACTTCAGTATGTTAAGCCTAAGGGTAGTTGGTCTTAGATTCATTACTGATATACATTTTTTCTTCTACTGTGACCTAAAGACCGAAAGGCTGAGATACTGACATTCTTCCTCATTGTTTTCTTGGTTGTCTTTTCCCCTCTCCTTCTACTCCTAGGCATCTTAAACTTGGCTTTGGCCCTTTAGTAGAGAAAAAGAAAGCACGCCATAATGAAATCCTATTGCTTCTTACATTACTAATCTGTTTTGTGAAACTTCCTTTAATTCCCCCAATTTTTGTTATGAGCTAGGACATCCCCATGAGTAAATGGCAGCTCTTAGTGGCAGAGCAGGGAGCAAAAAACAACTTCCTGGGTTTTGAGGTTGGCTTTCTTTCAAGTATGATATACAACTTCTCTGAAAAGGATCAATTAGTCCAAACTAATCATTTTACAGATGAAGTGGTGGTTGGGTGAATGAGCACTTATTAAATACCTGCTATGTGTGAGGCACTGTACTATTGTTGCTATTATCTCATTTGAGATAATACAAATAAAGAAACTGAGGCACAGAAAGGTTAAAGGAGCATTCATCCATTATTCAAACATTTATTGATTAAGCTATTATGTGCTGAGAACTTTGTGAGGAACTGAGGGGAGGTGCAAAAAATTAGCTTTTTTAATCTTAGGAGTTTAATAAACATTTAGACCAAGGAATAAATTTTCTAGACATCATTGATTTCTTTTCTCTTTCTCTAGAACTAAAGAAATTTTATGAGGGCCAATAGAATTGCAGATATTGAGGCAATTATATGATGCAGTGCATAGAAGGCTAAACTTTGAGTCAGGAAATATTGAGTTCAAATCCTGCCTTAAACACAACTAGCTGTGTGATCGAGAACAAGTTATTTAATCTGTGTGTGCTTCAGGACTCTCATCTATAAAATGAAGAAAAACAATAACAGCTACTTCCAAGGGTGGTTGTGAGGATCTCTTGGGCTAGTGTAAAATGTTTGCAAACCATAAAATATTATTCAGTGCTAGTTATTATGTAAAAAACAAAGGTAGATGCAATACATGCTTTCACAGGCTCTTCTGGGCAAAACTCCTCAGACTCAAAGTGTCTCTAGTCCTTTATTCTCCTCTTCCCATCTGTGGTGACTCATGATGGATAATGTTCATTCCTGGACAAAAACCACTTGGGGATGCTTCCTCTAGAGCTTAGCCTGCATCACTCATTGGGCAGATAATGGGATTTGGAAGTTAAAACAACAGGCTGGGAAATAAGAGGCTTGACTTGGTAAGATCTAGCAATAATTTATTGTTTCTCATTGAGACCCCTCATTAAATAAGTGTACCTCCACGGGTAGAGACACGATGTCGCATTAAAGTACAAAATAGTGTATGTAAACAAGGAATTATTACTGGCATATGGTAAAGACTTAATGAATACTTTTTCATTTACTCATTAATTCCTTGAATTTAGAATAAAAACATGTAGAGGGTACTAAAAGAGAAGGAATCAAGAGACCAAGGCTCTAAGCTTTATTGCTGACTAGCTTTATGACTTTGAGCAAATTATTTGATTTTTCCGGGCTTCAGTTTCCTCATCTTTAAAACAATCTCTAAGATCCCTTTGAGTTTTAATAAGACATATCTCTATGGCCTAACCATTTGTGTTGTGGTCTCTTTCCAAGGGAATCAGTGATTGCAGAATTTGGGCCTACATTGCTTCTTCTAAGGGAATTTCTCTGCAATTTTTAGTTTTTAAGAATTGTCTAGAGCACTGGAGAAGTAAGTGATGAAGTGATTTTCCTTTGTTTTTTTTTTTTATTATTTAATAGCCTTTTATTTACAGGTTATATGTATGGGTAACTTTATAGCATTAACAATTGCCAAACCTCTTTTTTTTTTTTTTTTTTTTTTTTTTTTTAATAGCCTTTTATTTACAGGATATATACATGGGTAACTTTACAGCATTAACAATTGCCAAACCTCTTGTTCCAATTTTTCACCTCTTACCCCCCACCCCCCCCCTAGATGGCAGGATGACCAGTAGATGTTAAATATATTAAAATATAAATTAGATACACAATAAGTATACATGACCAAACTGTTATTTTGCTGTACAAAAAGAATCAGACTCTGAAATATTGTTCAATTAGCTTGTGAAGGAAATCAAAAATGCAGGTGGGTATAAATATAGGGATTGGGAATTCAATGTAATGGTTTTTAGTCATCACCCAGAGTTCTTTCTCTGGGTGCAGCTGGTTCAGTTCATTACTGCTCCATTGGAAATGATTTGGTTGATCTCATTGCTGAGGATGGCCAGGTCCATCAGAATTGGTCATCATATAATATTGTTGTTGAAGTATATAATGATCTCCTGGTCCTGCTCATTTCACTCAGCATCAGTTCGTGTAAGTCTCTCCAGGCCTTTCTGAAATCATCCTGCTGGTCATTTCTTACAGAACAATAATATTCCATAATATTCATATACCACAATTTATTCAGCCATTCTCCAACTGATGGACATCCATTCAGTTTCCAGTTTCTAGCCACTACAAAGAGGGCTGCCACAAACATTCGTGCACATAAGGTCCCTTTCCCTTCTTTATAATCTCTTTGGGATATAATCCCGTAGTAACACTGCTGGATCAAAGGGTATGCACAGTTTGATAACTTTTTGAGCATAGTTCCAAACTACTCTCCAAAATGGTTGGATTCGTTCACAACTCCACCAACAATGCATCAATGTCCCAGTTTTTCCGCATCCCCTCCAACAATCATCATTATTTTTCCTGTCATCTTAGCCAATCTGACAGGTGTGTAGTGGTATCTTAGAGTTGTCTTAATTTGCATTTCTCTGATTAATAATGACTTGGAGCATCTTTTCATATGGCTAGAAATAGTTTTAATTTCTTTGTCTGAGAATTGTCTGTTCATATCCTTTGATCATTTATCAATTGGAGAATGAGCTTGATTTTTATAAATTAGAGTTAATTCTCTATATATTTTGGAAATAAGGGCCTTTATCAGAACCTTTGACTGTAAAAATATTTTCCCAGTTTATTGCTTCCCTTCTAATCTTGTCTGCATTAGTTTTGTTTGTACAAAAACTTTTCAGTTTGGTATAGTCGAAATTTTCTATTTTGTGATCAGTAATGATCTCTAGTTCTGCTTTGGTCATAAAGTCCTTCCCCTTCCACAGGTCTGAGAGGTAAACTATCCTGTGTTCCTCTAATTTATTAATGATTTCATTTTTTATGCCTAGGTCATGAACCCATTTTGACCTTATCTTGATGTACGGTGTTAAGTGTGAATCAATGCCTAGTTTCTACCATATTAGTTTCCAATTTTCCCAGCAATTTTTATCAAACAGTAAGTTCTTATCCCAAAAGCTGGGGTCTTTGGGTTTGTCAAAGACTAGGTTGCTATAGTTGTTGACTATTTTGTCCCTTGAACCTAACCTATTCCACTGATCAACTAATCTATTCCTTAGCCAATACCAAATGGTTTTGGTAACTGCTGCTCTATAATATAATTTTAGATCTGGTACAGCTAAGCCACCATGAAGTGATTTTCCTATGCTTATACAGCTTAGATGTATCAGATAAGGAACCAGAATCCATTTCTTCATGGCTTCAAACTCAGTGACTCTCTACTGAAAAAGGTTAGGATTGAAAATAATGAAAATATGGAAATTCAACCCTTAACATCCTTGTTCTTCTATCTCATTTCTCAAGATGTCTGGAATCATATAAATCAGGTTGATTTGGGGGGATTGAACACCAACTGTTGATTTTTCTTTCTTTGGGCCATTGAACTGAATTAATTTTGCATAGCCATAAGACACTAAAGCCAACCTCAGAACCCAGGGAGCTGTGTTCTGCCACTAAGAGGTGCCATGTAGTCATTAGGATGAGCTAATTCATAAAAAAAAGTTTGGGGACTTAAAGGCAGTTTGACAAGATTGAATTAATACAGGAAAGTTTCCAAAATAAAGCTTCAGAATGATAGTTTGTTTCTTGGGTATCTCAAAAGTAGGTGGCAGATCCTCAAATTCTACATGGGAATTCAATATACAATAAAGAGTATCGGTTATGGGGCAGCCTTTACTTTGGCTCATTGAAAATGAACAAATACTAAATGCTAAATAAGTAAGGTTAAATACTCAAGAGTCACTGAACAAATATGGAAACACAAGACTCTCAAATAGTCTATCAGTTCCCTTCTAGAACACAATTAAATCTGTGGTTGCTATCAAAGCCATTTTCTATCACTGGGAAGTTTTGTTTTTCTATAGTCTTATATAGACTCTGGAAGACACAAAACACACACACACACACACTGCACACACACAGATACACACATATGTTCAATACACATGCGTGTACATATATACAAACACACACACACACACATACACAAACACACACAAAATACACTCTGGGATTTAGACTCCCTAGTTAAGTTCCCTTGTAAGTGGCAGTTTGGGGCCACCAAATGTCTTTTCATCAAATTTGCACTAAGTGATTCATTGACTTTGTTCTCTATAGTTACCAAATGAACTTTGCTTTTTTTTTTTTAATCCAAAAAATATGCTGAATCAGAAAATCTCTAAATCAAGGAAGCTTTAACATGGAGTTATTCATAAACTAATTCTCAAATCTAGTGCTGTTCAGAAAAATCTTTCTTTTCTAGTAAACTGTATTCTAGATTCATGTTGCCTTGGAAACTCAATATATCTCTGCTCCAGCAGAGGAAGGAAAATGGGAAATAGTGCTCTAGAGTTCTTCTCTCAGGCTGCGCACAAGTACACGTCTCCCAGTCATGTGTTTTGACTCTAAATTATAACTGCTCTTCCTGATGACAGGAGAGTGGAGGTAGATGCATTTCTCCTTTCTCCACTAAACTCTGAAATGAGGAAGGGAAAAAGTAAAAAGTGAGTTTTTAGGAGGTTTTGAAGTTATATGCAGCCTTGTAGATAGAATCCATTCAGGATGACAGTTCAGATTTAGTCTAAGACATTTATCCATCAGTAAACATCTATTAAGTACCTACTGCAGGCCAGATACTGTACTAAATGCTGAGAAAAAAAGAGGCAAAAATCAGTCACTGCCCTCAAAGAGTTCACAGTCTAATAGGGAGACAATATGCAAACAAACACATACTAACAAGCTATATGAAGGATTAAATAGAAAATAATTGTGAGATGAAAGGACTAAAATTAAGAGGTACTGGGAAAGACATCTTGTAAAAGATGAGATTTTAGTTGGGACTTAGAGGAAGCCATGGAAATCAGGGAGGAGGGAGGGCATTCCAGGCATGGGGGAAAATACACAAGGCAGAGAAATGGATTGTCTTGTTCTTGGAATGACCAGGAGGTCAGTGTCACCCTTCTTAGCTCTGACTGACCTCGACTTCCTCATCTGTAAAATGGAGATAATAATAGCACCTACTTCCCAGAGTGGTTGTGAGGCTTGAATGAGGTAACATGTAAAGTACTTTGCAAACCTCAAAGCTCTATAAAATGCTAATGATCATCATTATTATTATAGTAAAGGGCAGAGGTGGCAGATTCCCTGTCAGTCAGTCCTCAGATCTTCCTTGGGTTCTTTTTGTTTTGCAAAGCAAATGAAGCCCAGGTCACACAACTACAAAGTATTACATGTCTGAGGTCAAATTTGAACACAGGTACTTCTGTCTCCAGGACTGGTGCTCTATCCACTGGGCCATCTAGCTACCCCTATTCCTTGGGTTCTTCACTGTTTACTTCAAACAGTAGCCTATCAATCCCATTCTGGGTTCTCATTGAATGGATTCTCCCTTCTATGATTTAGAAAAGTCACTGACAAAGGATGGTAGAGGAATTGTAACTCATAGCATATCAATTGAATAAACTAGGGAGGTTTTATCTGGAGAAGAGAAGACTTAGAGAAACATGAGAATTGTCATAAAGTATTTTTTCACCATGTCTAACTCTTCATGACCCCAATGATTTGCCATTTCCTTCCCCAGTTTATAAGGACCTTACATTTAAAGCCTTGGTATCCTCTCTTCTTCCCTACTTGCAGGCTTTTTACACCTTACATTTCACTTCCGCTCTCATACTCTACAATGGAATGCCTCTTTGCTATTCTTCACTCAAGATATTCTATCTCCAATTATGGACCTTTTCACTGACTGTGCTCATGCTTGGAATTCTCCCTTCATCTTCTGATCGCTTCCTTCTAGTCCCAGCTAACGCCTCTTTTTCTATAGGAAGCCTTTTTTAGTCCTAGGCAATTAATACCTTCCCTCTGACATTATCCCCAATTTAACTTGCATATGTCTTGTTTATATATAGTTGACTAAATGTAGTCTTCCCCAATAAAGCTGTCTTTTCCCTTTCTTTGTATCCCTTTCTGTTAGCACAGTTCCTGGCACATAGTAGGCATTTAAATGTTTATTGGTTAACTCACTGAGGTCCTAAAAAAAATAATGTAGAAGAGAGATTAGACTTGTTTTACTTGGTTCAGAGGACAGAACCAGGAGCAATGAGAGAGAGTTGCAAAGGTAAATTTAAGTTTAATATCAGAAAACAACTTTAAAAAAAAGTTTTGAGTGATGATGATGAATGACAAAAATAATGGTGATGATAGCTCAAATTTATATAGTGCTTTGAGGTTTCCATTTATTTAATCCTAAAGTAGAATGGGCCTTAATATTAAAGATCTTTATTAGAAGTTATTAAGAAAAATTTGGACAACTAATTGTTGGATATGTTGTAAAGTAGATTATTGTTTGGGTATAGATTGAACTAGAGGGCTGCTTTCTAACCCTGAAAAGCTGTGATTCTGAAAAACAGGGACTCATTAACCCTAGATTCATAACCTAGGCTAAAAATATAAATGGTTGCATGAAATGCTTATATAAATAAATGAGGATGGAGCTATTATTGTAATGAAAAGAAACAATTAATGTTTGGGGTTCATGTTTAACCTTTTGAGATTGGTGACATAGAAAGAATTTGTGCTTTTCCATAAAATATAACAAACCCAGAGGAAGAATATTGGGCTCGATGGACTGCTTGTTTTGCCCAGGAGTCCAGGTCTTAAGCTCTTTGATTCCAAGAATTCTCCTTATTATGAGCATGCCAGAGCTCCGAACACTGATTTTCTAACTCCAATCACATTGCTGGCATTTAATGATTGAATAATAATGAGTAATTTAGAAGATGAAATACAACTGCAATCCAAAAAGTGTTTTAATTCCCAATTTCAGGGAATAAGGATTGAGACAATGTGATATGAATATAAAAGAAGAGATTAATTATAAACAGGATTATTTGAAATCCATGCTCTCTTGCCTTGCAAAAAGAAAAAACATGCATTTTTTTTTTTTTTTTTTTTTTTTTTTGGAAGGGGGAAGAGGAAAAGAAAGGCATCACCCAGCTCTAGGAGATTTACTTTTATTCTCTTTTCCCACAGGTGGGAGTAATTTATGTAGCTAGATAGGATCTGTGGAACATCCAGATTTATTAACAAAAGTGCCTGCTTTTCTATTCAATTATATAATAAAAAGGACTGTGATAATAATAATAATAATAAAGATGTTTTCAATTAAAGAAAGAAAGGTATAAAAACATTTGGGGGAGGTGAATGAAGACTTGAAAAATCTAGAATAGGTGTATGTTGTCACATGTTGTTTCCTGGTGTAGCTATTAAATTCAAAGTACGGATTTCATAAGATACACAATATTTTGAATTTTAACATTCCTTTACTATGGGTGATTTTATTTTTCAAAGCTTTAATAAATTGATATTGAAGGATCAAACCTCCATGATCCCAAACTTTCCTCTCATTTCCATTAGCAATTTGAGAGAACTGTCTTTTCCCCCTTTATTCCCTCCTTTTAAAATTAGGCTTACAATTTAAATTGTTTCTCTAGAGAAGTGCTGGGGAACTGTCTGGTTCAGGGTACTGGCAATGAAAGCAAAAATCTTTCTTTTTAAATTAGATGACTGAAGAGAAGACATATTTTGCTCCAAAATTTTTTTCCAATAGATTTTTGGTGATATTCATGAAGTGATCTAGGGCTGTTAACACTGAGCAACAAAGAAGTTCTCTTCATTGCCAACTATTGAAGTTAGAAATACACTGTCAGAAATGTCAATATTCAAACCCTGGCCCTTTCCCTCATTTTTTCTGTTTCTATTGGAGCAGGCACCATTTACTGAGAGCTGGAGAGTTGTGGCAGACAGTGGAGTATGTCTTTTGTTTCCTGACTGGAGAGGTCAGACATTTGACAGAAGCCATGTTTAATAATCTGTTTTAATAATCTGAACAGATTCAAAGCTATAGTTGAAGGCATTGTGGTGCAGTTGGTAGAACCCTAGACCTGGAGTCAGGGAACCTGAATTCAAATTCTGTCTGCCATTTTTTTCCTATGTGACCTTAGAAAAACTCTCAAAGAATCCTTTGAGTTTCACTTGCCTTTTCTGCAAAATGGGGACAATCATGTCTGTAGCACTTATCTATCTCACAGGGGTATTGGAGAGTTTACATAAGATAAGGTTCATAAATTTTGCAAAATTGTAAGCTCTAGAGAGTGTCCCCAAAATATTAGAACAGTTTTTAGCTTTTATAGATGCATTTAATGCCATTTAAAATCTACATTTTAGCTTCCAAAGCTTAAAATTGTTCTAAGACTTTTGGGACACTTTGTATATGGGTTAGCTATGATTGAAATGACATTAATTCATTTTCTAAAGATGCCATATGTCACTGTTTCACAAGACCTTCCTACTGATAACACTTTAGGACTACAGAGAATGACATACTGTGGCATCTGGATTTGGAGTTAGCCTATCTCTACTCTGCCCAGCTGGCCAAATCTTTTTTTGGCCCTCTTTGTCTTGGGATCATTCCAAAGCTTTTGTTTGAGTAGAGTCCCTGGCCTATCACTGATTGCTATGTGGAGGACCTATCTGCCTCCTCCCATTATTTCTCACTTTGTTTGTTCAAAACCCCTTTGCATTGTTCCACATTGTGTTTTATCATATCCTTGAAAGATGCTCTGAAAGGGCAGACTTCAGGTCCATCCTCAGTTCTAATGATTACCATCTTCTTTGCCTAGGAAAGCAAAGCAAAGTCTCCTTGGCAGCCAATCATCATTTCGGGGGGAGAAGTTCTTTCCAAATTAAGATATTATTTGCTAAAAACCAAAACCAATCCCCCCCCCCCCAAAAAAAAAAAAAAACCTTTTATTGGAGTTACCTGTGTTAGAATACCTAAAGCAGTGTCTAATTACAGGCTTTTAAAAAATTTAATCATTCATTCATTTAAGAAATTAGCTTGAGTGAGTAGTAATCATTTATGCCATAGGGAGGGACTGATTTGGACATCCTCTGTCTTTGATCCAATGAGGACAAAGGGTAAGGTTGAATTCCATTCTGTCCAACCACTATCATGCTGATAAATATTTAACAACCAGTTTTCCCAAATCAGGATGAACTTTTAAGTTTAACCTGTATTGTTGATGTTTTGTCCATCACTTTATTAAGCTTGAACAAAAAAACAAACAAGCAAACCCCCCTACAATAAATCAAGCATTGATTTGCAAGACTTGCTGTTTTCTAAAATGTAAATATATACACTAAAAATTTAACAATAATCTCTGACCTAGCACAAACTAGCTCCAGCAGACCTCTGTAGGAATTTGGATGACTGGAGATAATTTCTAATGAACAAGGAAAGAATAGTGGAAAAGGGACATTTAGTTAATCCATTTGTAAAGCTGATAGATTCTATAAGAAGGCGATTAGAATTTATTAGATCAGAAAGGGCAGGCCATATGCAGGGCTGTGCTGGAGCTAACTCCAATCTGGTGAACCAATTAATAAATTTTTAATGTGAGAATTTATATCTCAGGAGTCTGTAAACTAAATATTAGGGCTTCATTTATAACTTTGTGGATTATCTATCTATTCCAAACTTGAGGGAGTAATGGAGAAAAAGTTATTGATGCAGGTTAAAATTAAAATGTGTGAATCATGCAGTTGGAGAGCTAATTGCTAAATATTTACCAGCACACACCTTTGGTCCCAAGTAAGGCCTTTAATTTATAGGGGAACTGAGGAAGTTTAGAGCACTCTTCTCACTTCTATAGTCAACTTATTAAACCATAGTGTATATTTTAAGATTGGCTGTAAATGCTTTCTAGCATTAGCTCATTAAAAAAATCTTTGTTTTTTTTTTTTACTTAATAATCATCATTAAAAACAAAACACATTAAAAACAAGGAGCACAATCTTACTTAAAACCCTTAGCAATGAGCAACAGTTCTGATAATGTAATTCTGTTGGGTATGAGGGAGGAAAAATTACTTGGCATTATTGTTAAGGTAAAAGAATGAGAATAATAAAGAAAGGTAAATGAATGAACAAATAATAAATAATTAATTGTGTGTGTGTGTGTGTGTGTGTGTGTGTGTGTTTCTTTCCTAGTCTAAGTTCTTTAGAAGGTCACTGCCCTCTTTCCCCCCAAATCAGAAAGAGGCCAGAATTGGCATTTCCATCAGAATATTTATCAGGCCTCCGTTTCCCCATGCATGAGACTAGTAACTTTGAGAGTTCTTAAAAATCTCTTTCTCTCTGTCTCTCTGACTGTTTCTGTCTCTCTTTATGTCTCTCCTTTTTCTTTTTTTGTCTCTTTCTGTCTCTCTCTGTGTGTCTCTGTTTCTCTCTTCCCCTCTTAGTACTTAAGTTGGTCTTCCTTATCTGATTTTAAAGTAGATGATCTAAAAAAACCCAAAAAACAAAAAACCTTGTTTTTGTTTAAAGGTTTATTTTTAACTATTTTTCTTTTAAATTGGTTGATCGTGGAGATGGACCTGTCATGTAGAGAGAAGAGAAGAAGTAAAAGGAATTGTCCAAGATGACAGGTAGTCATTGATTGCCTAGTGTCAGGACATATGAGCAATCTTTTTCTTCTAAATTCTAGATAGCTAATTGCAAATCATCATCAGCAACCCTGAGCATCAATCTGGTTCAATCAACCCTGCTTCATTTCATAGATAAAAAAACTTAGGTCCTTAGAGATAAAATAATTTGCCCAAGGACACACATATAAGAGGGAGAGTCAGAATTCAAATCCAATTTGTTTGATTCTGAAGCCATCATTTTTTTCCCAATGAATTACATTCCCAAAAGCTAATCCAAGAGTCCAGTACTGCAGTTATCTCTGGTGCTACCTTGTCTATCTTTTGCTATTCCCTCTATTTAGCCATTGAGTTGCAGTGGATATGAAGTGGAACAGAAATCCTGGAGGTAAGCAAATGTCTTAATTTTTGAAAAGGAGGAATAAGCAGAATCTAAAAACTATTGACTAATGAGCTTGATGGCAACATTCTTGAATGGATTTTTAAGCAGTTTTGTGACTCCTTAGAAAGGGAAGAGGCGTTTGCTAGAAATCGTTGCTAAATAAATTGTACTCAACTAGGCAGATGATGACTGTCCTCAAATGGTCTTTTGAGAAAAACATCTTTTAATCAATCTCTGAGTTGGTTTAAACTCAATCTTACTTTAATTCCTTATTTCTAGATGACCTTAAGAAAAGAGATATGAAATTCCTACAATAACAATAATCATATATAACTCAATCAGATCTTGCTTTCTTAAACTATTATTTTCCCCACAGGGCTCAATGCCCACCATGCCATTTTGAGAACTTGATTTCATCCAAACATTATATGCTTTTATCTAGTTTCTCATATTTTCCCACATTATGAACTGAAAAAAATACACATTTTAAATAAGATTATCAATGAATTACAGGAAAGAAAATATTTGATTATTGAAAACAAATATATAGTTGAACAAGTTTCTTAACTTCCCTGGGCTTCAAGTTCCTCATCTGCAAAATGAGGAGTTTAAACTAGATGTCCTTTCAGTTCTTGTCTTGTGATCCTATGATCAACTATGTCTTTTGAAATGGGGGCAAATCCATGAAATTGTTTGCTTCAGGTTGGCTATCTCATCCCTCTTGACTTAATAACAGTTATAATTTAGACTATTATCTAACTCAATGATAACTTGCAAAAACTATTTTAGATATTAATATTGAGACTGGCCTTAGAAGTAGATATAATAATGATTTCATATGTGAGATTATTTAAGAAACCTAGACAGGGCAGTTCAAAAATGTGTCCTTAACAATGCTTTTTTTTTTTTTTTTTGAGAGGGGGAAGTTATATTTTATTTTTTTCCAAATTACATGTAAGAACAATTTTAAAACCCTGAGGCAAATTGGGGTTAAGTGACTTGCTCAGGGTCACACAGCTAGGAAGTGTGTGAGACCAGATTTGAACTCAGGTCCTCCTGACTTCAGGGCTGATGGTCTATCCACTGCACCACCTAACTTTCTCAACAATTTTTTAAACTGAAAAAAAGCAACAAAAAAAGGAAGAAGGGGAGAAGGAGGAAGAAGAAAAAAAGGAGGAGAAGAGCAAAAACAAGAACAAGAAGATTTTGATCTGCATTTAGACTAAATCAATTTTTTATCTGAAAGTTGGATAACATTTTTCATCACAAGTACTTTAGAATGTTTTGGATCATTGTATTGCTGAGACTAGCTGTCACTCACAGTTGAACATTGTACAATGTTGATACTTTGTACAATGTTCTTCTGCTTCTCCTCAATTCACTTTGCATTAGTTCAAATAAATCTTCCCAAATTTTTCTGAAACCATCCCACATGTCATCTCTTATAGCAAAGTAGTATTCCATCACAATCATGTAGCACAATTTATTCAATTATTCCCAAGTTGATGGGCATCTCCTCAGTTTCTAATCCTTTGCTACAACAAGAGCTGATATACTTATTTTTGTACATTTAGGCCCTTTTCTCTTTTTAAAATTTCTTTGGGATATGGACCTAGTGGTGGTATTGTTGGGTCAAGGGGTATGCATGGTTCCAAAATTGCCCTCCAGAATGGTTTTTCCCATATCCTGTCCAACATTTATAATTTTCCTTTTCTGTCATATTAACCAATCTGATAGACAGGAGGTAATATCTCAGAGTTCTTTTAATTTGAATTTCTCTACTCAAACATGATGTAGAGTATTTTAAAATAATTGATACTATTAACTACTTTTTCATACTACAAGAAATTCTGGTCACTGAGAGATTCATCTTGGCCAATTTGTTGCTAAGACCTATCAATTTTACCTTCAGAACATCTCTTGAATAAGCTCCCTTTTTTCCACTGACAAGGACAGACACCATGCTGGTGCAAGCCCTCATGCCTGGACTATTGCAATAGACCTGCTCTTTAGTCTGCCTACCTTGAATCTCTCCCTACTCTGCAGCATCCTCCATTCAGCTGCCGCCAAAGTGAGCTTCCTACACCACAGATCTAACCATGTCATATTCCTCTTTCTCCCTATCCTTTCTCTTTCCCTCCCTGACATATACACTAAATAAACTCTTGTGACTCTCTATCACCTCCAGAATCAAATATAAAATCCTTTGTTTGCATTCACAATCCTTCATAACTCGCCTCTCCCAACCTCTACCTTTCTAGTCTTTTTGTACTTTACATTCCATATACTACTCCATATATATGTATGTATGTATGTGTATATATATATATATATATATACACATACATATATGTGTGTGTGTATGTGTGTGTGTGTGTGTGTGTGTGTGTGTATACTCCTTTCTCTCTTTCTCTCTTTCTCTCTCTCTATATATATGTATATATACACACTTCTTCCTTTCCTCAAAGAAGATATTCAATCTTAAAAATGCTCTCCTTCATTTTCCATTCCTGGCTTTTTTACTTCCCTTCAAGTACCGGCTAAAATCCTACCTTCTACAGGTAGTCTTTCCTATTCTGCCCTAATTCTAGTGTCTTCCCTGTTTATCATTCTTAGTTTGATCTGTGTATAAGTTGTTTTTAATAGGTGTCTGTATACTATCTTTCCCATTAGAATGTGAGCCTTTTGAGGACAGGGATTGTCATTTGCCCTCCTTTGTTTATGACAGAGCCTGACAGAGAATGTGCTTCATAAATGTTTATTGATGAAGTGACTTTTCTTTTAAAGCAAATGTCATTGGAAGGGTTAAGACCATGTTACTCATTAACACCATAATGAATTTTGTTGAATCAAATTGTTTTCCTCCTCATCCCTGAGAAAGATACGCTGAAGGAATGTTGCAGAAGTGGGGCAGGCAAGAATTCTCCAGAATGGGGGAGATCTGATTTCAAGTGTGTGTAAGAGAGGCTAGGAGCCAGGTATTTGGAGAACACCTGGGGAATGAATTGATGGAGTCAGCGGGAGTGGGAGCTGGAGGGGAGTGATCTGAATGAGAGTGTCTGAGTGTTAACTGGGAAAACCATGGGTAGAGGCTGTAAGCCACAGTTCCTGGAAATACTAAAAAATCTAGAATGTGAGGATGCTATTAAAAATGATCCAAGAAAACTGATAAAAAGCAAGGCCAAATCCAAATACAGGGAAAGCAAAGAAACAGCAATTGGTTAAAGTGATGCTGTACTATTAATAATGTTACTTGAGAATATACTGTTGATGATTCCCATTAATTCATGAAATATGGCATTCAAGCACATCATTTAAAGGTCAGCACAGTAAGATGAAGATTGACAGCATCTCAGTTTCTAAGAGGTCTTCTAGATCTGAGGCTTACTGCAGAAACATACAGTGGGGTGCTTTTACCAATGTTGAGGCTTCCTTTATAAAAAATATTTGTGTATAAGACTATATGTGTAAATATATGTATAACTATAAATGTATATAAATATATATATATAACTATAAATATACATATTCTCTAGCCCATATCTCTCCCAGTCAATGACATACTAGTATTATGGCTAATGTTACTAGTGTTAGTCCCATCACTCCTTGAGATCAGAGAACTTCTGTCCAAATTAATTAACTTTAAACACTAAATGCAAGCCATTGTGCTATGCCCTAGGGATAAAAAGACAAAAAAAAAGAAAAGAAAAAAGAAAATCCTTGTCTTCAAAGATTATTAGAAAGCTGATTATTAAGAGCTGAATATTGAGTAAGATGATGTTGAAAAAGATTATCTGCACTGAGGAAGACTTGAATCTAAAAGTGAATGGGTTTAGAAACTGAGTGAAGAAGAAACTGATAAAATGGGCTCCCATTCACATAACTACTGGAATTCCTTTTTCCAAAGTCATCAATGACCTTATTGCCAAACATGAGTATTATTACTTCCATTTTACAGATGAGGAAACTGGACTCCAAGAAATCATGTGGGTTATCACATAACGGTGACACATATTCTTTTTTTTTTTAATTAAATATATGTTAAATCCAATATATGTAAACATTTATACAATTCTCTTGCTGTACAAGAAAATTCAGATAAAAAAGAAAATGAGTAAGAAAACAAAATTCAAGTGAATAACAACAAAAAGAGTGAAAATTTATGCTGTGATCGACATTCATTTTCCACAGTTCTCTCTCTGATTGTAGATGGCTCTTTTTGTCACAAGATAACTGGAACTGGTCTGAATCATCTCATTGTTGGAAAGAGTGTGACACATATTCTTGACTCAAATGAAAATCTTTTAACCAATTAGGGATTTTAGAAAGGATTACATATTAGTCTCTGGAAAATTTCACTGCCCATCTGGCCAGATGACCAGGCTTTGTGTCTCAGTTTTGCCATTTCTTAGCTGTGTGACTATGGACAAGTTACTTAATTTATCCAGCCTTCAATTTCCTCATATTTAAAATGAAGGGTTTAGTCTGAGTGTTCACCAGACTTCTTCCCATTTCTGGTAATACTCTATGATTTTTTAGTTCAGGGTTCTTTTCCTGTTCTGATGAAATCTACATTCAGCCTTACATTCAAAGCTATTGTCTCTCTCCAACCTGCTCATCAGTCCTTAGTTTGTTATTCATCTAATTTGACTTTATAACCATTTTAACTAGTAGTATTAGTACATCTTTAAAAGACCTTACTATTCCCTCTCCTATGCCACTGAATATGTCCTTTCTTCTGCAGGATCCTTCATCAGTCCTTACACATACTTCCCCTCTTTCCAAATTCTGTTTAATATTGTGCTGTTTAGAAGAATTCTTCCCATACCTTCTCTACTTTATTGCTCTGCTGTCACTCTGCATTCAGGAATCATGCTTTCAGTTTGTATAATGTTATATTCTTAGTATGTTCAACTATTATTTCAATCCATCAACAAACAGTTCATATATGCCATTTGAAATGTACCATGGCATTTACATTGGGAAGGTTCTGCAAAAGTAATCTTGACTCAGTGTGCTGCTTGCTGTATGTTTTCTCTTCCCTTCTTTCCTTCCCAACATAGATTATAGACTTCCTGGAGGTATAGACCACTTTTTTCATGACTCTGTGTCCCCTGATTGTATTTAATATACAGTGCTTTGCATACAGTGACTCTTAGTTAAGGTTTGTGCTATCTTAATAGCACAATCCAGTTTCCACTGGATTAAAAAAGATATTAAAAAAGATTTAAAAAAAAAGTTGGACTATATAGAAAAAAGAAATGTTCTAATTTTTTGGTCTCTTGTGAAGTGAAAAGGTTAATTTTGACTCAAGGTCAAATTGAGGTATTCTCAATTCTCAAAATGGCTCGCTCAAGTGAAAGAAAGAGAAGGATTTTGGGGGTGGGTAAAGACAGAAAAATGAGAGCCAAATTTCAAGAGGATCACATAAATACCAAACTCATACTGGTGTGGGACCTCCCAGATATATTTTACCTTGGATCCAGATTCTCTTTTTGTTTGATTAATGTTACTCTAACACATTTGTTAAAGTGCTTGGCTAGGTATTAAGATGGGGTAAGAAAAAAGTTCATGAGTCATAGAATATTGTCTGGCGTGTTCCTCAGCTGACTGACAAGTCTAGCAGCTTGGGCTAATATCATAAAGTTTGTTTTATTTGGTTAAAGAGTTGGCCCAGATAGAATGGAAGCCACAAAATCTCATGTGTTTATATTCATAAAATGAGGAAATTGAACTAGATGACTTTATAGAATAAAAAGAGCCCAAGCTATGGAGCCAAAGGACCCGGTTCCAATTCCATCTGGGATAAATTGCTATCTATGCACAAGTCACTTGACTTCCAAGGACCTCAGCTTCCTCAACTATAAATAAGAGAGTTGGACAAGATGACCAGAGATTTCTTCTAGTTCAATGTTGATAATTCTATAATATGTAACTCCTATTTTTTTATGTATCTGGATGGAGCCAGCCTTATTTAAAAAGGAAAACTTTTGGAATAGCCCCCTTCCACATAGTGTATGTGTGTGTGTGTGTGTGTGTGTGTGTGTGTGTGTAGTGTGAGTGAATGTAGCTTCACTATGAGCCTATGTGATCTAGAGTAAATCACTTTTTTTTCTTTTTATTTGCTGAGGCAATTGGGGTTAAGTGACTGGCCCAGGGTCACACAGCTAGGAAGTGTTAAGTGTCTGAGGTCAGATGTGAACTCAGGTCCTCCTGACTTCAGGGTCGGCACTCTATCCACTGAGCCACCTAACTGCCCCACTCACTTTACTTTTCTGGGTCTCAGTCTTACAAATGTAAGATGATGGGACCAGATGACATAATTTGGGGATCCTGCAGCATTGCTTCAGCTAGTATCAGTGACAAAACATTCATCTTCAAAATTATCATCTTTACTGTTATTATCAAGTTCCTGAATGGGAGACCCATAAGGGAAAGAATAATGAAGTCTTTGAGCAGAGTGGGAAAGGTTACATGATTTCCAGGTTGTTCCTTCTGGAACTTTTTAAAAAATGACAGATTATGGCATGTAATTACTGCCTCCAGAATGGCCAGTTAGCCTTAAAGATAGTTAAGTAGATTCTCAGCTATTGGTTAGAGATTATAAGTAGAAGTTTTTCTGAATATAGATACATAAGACAAATAGGACAACAAAGATTAACCTTTGTTAATTAATTCAATGATTGTTATATGACTGCAGTCAACCTGTGATTATCAAGGCAGATATTTTGCTTTTTGATGCTGGCTTTCTGAATAAAAAGACAGCAAGACCAATTTTCCCTTTTGTTAGATCTTTCAATAAATGAAAATTGATTTTATTAATAGTGTCATGGAAATACTTGTTTTATTTCTTAAGTTTGGAATAAAATAAATTAAAATTTAAAAAGAAAATAAAAAACAGACCAAGAAAGATAAACCAACCCAAAAAAGAATAAAAATAATAAAACAATAAGCAATAATAACAATAATTATGACAATAATACTCAGCATATAATTTTTTAAATATTAGCTTCAGATGATCATACTACTACTCTAATTCATTTGTGCCAATAATCCATTGTTATTTGAGCCTGGCTATAGCCCTGCGAGCTGGAAGGAACCTTTGAGTTCATCCACTCCAGTCTCTTATTTTGCAGATGAGAAAACCAAGACCAAAAGAAGTAAATGAGTTGCTTAAAATTGCAGAGGAGATAAGAAGTAAACCTTAAGTGTTCTTGAGGTTCAAATTCAAGACTCCTTGTTTCTTATTGAATGTGTGTGTGTGTGTGTGTGTGTGTGTGTGCGTGCATCTATCTGTATTTCCCACTTTCAAAGATCTCAAAGCACTATTTTATTTTATTATTTCCCTCCCAGGATCTAAAGATTCCAAGTGAGGAAATTCCTTCCATTTATGTAAAGAATAGTCCTGAAACTTTTAGTTTTAAAAGAGTTGTGGAGGCATTCACAAGTTAAGTGAATTGCCCCATGTCACATAACTTGAATATATATGAACCAGAATCTAGGTTTTCCTAACTTTGGAATCCCTTCTCTGTGTACTAGTTGATGCTGCCTTTCCTTCAAAAGCTCAATAGATATTATATTAATTATTCCGTTTCCTTGTTCAGTAGGTAAGGATTAGACATCTAAACAGCTTGAGTTTAAAGGCTTCAAAGTTACACTTGACCAACAACAATTTCCTTCAAACAATCTACCACTTCTGTAACTAAATTAAGATCAGTGATGTGCTGGTAAATATTTAATAATCATCTGTCTAAAAAAAGCAAAAAAAAATCATATCATTCTTTTATATTTAATCTTCAGCATTAACATTTTCTCCATCATTTTCTTAAGTCAAGGTAATAGATAAATAAATAAATAAAACCCTGATTTGTAGCATTTGCCATTTTTCCAAGGTGCAAATGCTCATACTAAAAATTTAAGCATCTGTTCTTGAGAGCCAGTTCAAGCTGGCTCCAACAAACCCTTTGCTAGATAGTTGTATTGTCTAAAATGAATATAAAATAATTAATTATAATGTTTCTTAATATTCTCCATTACTACTTATTATCACCTAAAAAGGGAATGGAACAAAGGAGAAATGAGTCTTATGGGGGGAGGGGACAAGAAAGATATAGAATCATATATAGTACTCAGACTAGTACTGAGTAGGGGGCACTGAGTTGTTAAAGGCAGTGAATATGTGATAGTATGAAGGTAAGTGAGGAAAAGGAACTAAGGACAATGAGAGGTTAGAAAGCTGGATAAGAAATTCCATTTATTTCTCCATTGTCCAGGACTGACCCAGGAGTGTGTGAAGGGTGAGCAGGGAAGGTCAGAAATGATCTACCAGATCTTTATGCCCAAGATCATGACAGTTTTAAGTTGCTGCAAAAACAAACCATTTATGTTTCAAACACACACACACACACACACACACACACACACACACACACACTGTAACAGAAGAGAACTATATTTATGATATGATTGAGTTATTATTTCCTATTGAGTAATTATTCACTTAAGTTGCCGATAAAGAATTTTTAGCATAAACTCTTGGGATCATCATCACAAATCACAAAAGTAGTGAACTACTAAATGGGAATAACTGCATAAGATCAAGGTTTTTCTTTTTCTTTTTTAGCTTCCTGAAATTCACAGTACATTTATATATTTTATTAAAAATCACAGTTAATCATGCAGCAAAGTGCTAACGAGGGGGAACCCAGCAACCTGAAGCCACCTTACCACGGGTTATAGGCCTGCTATCTCATCTCACACACCAGTTCTGGCTCTCCCAAGTCTGGACCAATCTCTTTGGATTCTTAAAAGTAAGGAGTTTTTCTTTTTCCAAATAGCCCATTTTTCCCACCACCTGAACACTGTCCTAAAAACCTCCAACTCTCATGACTATAAAGGTTATTTAGTCCACCTTAGACAGTCTCTCTTTTTCCCTTCTTCCTTTCCTTTCCCTCTCTGTGTCTCTGTCTTTCCGTCTCTCTGACTCTCTCTCTGTGTCTCTGTCTCTCTTTCTCTCTTTCTCTTGTCTTTCTGTGTCTGTTTCTGTCTGTCTGTCTCTCTCTCTCTCTCTCTCTGTCACTGTCTTGTGTCTCTGTCTTTCTGTCTCTCCAACTCTCTGTCTCTGTCTCTCTGTCTTTCTCTCTTTCTGTCTCTGTTTCTGTCTGTCTGTCTGTCTGTCTCTCTCTCTGTCACTGCTCTCTGACTCTGTCTCTGTCTCTCTGTCTCTCTGTCCTTTTGTCTCTGTTTCTGTCTGTCTGTCTGTCTCTCTCTCTGTCGCTGTCTCTGTCTCTTTGTCTTTCTGTTTCTCTCTCTCTCCCCTGTCTGCCTTTCTCCTCTCTCCCTCCCTCTCTGGTGGTCAAAACAACTATGAACTAGTTTTTCAAATACTAGGTCATTATCTTGTCTCCTTAACTTTTTTTATTTATGCTAAGCATGATTATTTCCTTTAACCCATCTCTATATGTTCACCCTAAGATATAACACCTAGAATTGGTAACAACATTTCAGAAGTTGTATGATTAGTGCTTCTATAATTAGGCCTAGGATCTCAAGAGAGGGCCTCCTATGGTATAGGATAGAGACCTAAGCTTGGATCCAGAGAACTTGAGTTAAAGTCCTTGTCTCTGATGAGAATTGGCTCTATGACCTTCTCATACCCCAGACACCTTTCTAATAATGAGTATTGCAAAGGGATACTGTGCTACATTGATAGAAATTCCTTATCATGAGCTCCCTAGACTGATGAGATCATAGGTCTGATTAAAAAACAAAAAACAAAAAAAACAAACAAACAAAAAACCTCTGGCTTTTTGGATGTTCAAGGTACATTTAGCTCTTATAACACTTGTAGTTAACTGAAACACCTATGTTCCTTTTGTATTAATTATATGTCAAGTCTCCCCCATCTTGTATATAATACTGATATTTTAAAAATCTTAATATAGGGTTTCACATTTATTCCCATTATTTGTCATATTTTTAGATTTGACCTATTGCCATAGGCTGCTGATCCTTTTCATTGAGTGTATTAGTCCTTCCAGTTTTGTGTCACCTACAGATTTGATAAGTATACAATCTATGTCTTTATTCTAATCATCAATAAAAATATTGAACATTCTAAGGGAGTTGGAACAGAGTACTCAGAATTCTAAATATTAGGACCAGTGGCTTAGAGTCAACTTTCCTGTGGCTTACCACAGGGTATCCAGAAGCCTCCAGAAATTATTTATGAGTATTACAATCTTAACATGTGGTATTGCTGTTTCCTCCATAACTTGTAAATACCTCAAGAGTAGTGATTAAATCTTTTGCTTTTCAATAATTCCTTGTGGGACTGAAAATAATCATGAGAATAGTTTCCTTCAGGGTACTCCACAGATACATGCATGTGTGTGTATATGTATGTATGAATATATAATGCATATATTAGGTATATGTATGTATATTATATATATGTATATATTTATATATAAACACATACACCTAGGAAAATCAGGTCTCTCAGTGGACAGAATGCTGAGCCTAAAGTCAAGAGAACCTGAGTTGAAATCTGGCCTTAGACACCCACCCTAGCCAAGTCACTTTACCCTATTTGCTTTGGTTTCCTCATCTGTAAATTGAGCTAGATAAGGAAATGGCAAACTACTCTAGTATCTTTGCCAAGAAGTAAGCTCATGATGAATTGTTAAAGACTAAAATGACTGCACAACAACAAAAAAGTACATACATCCATATATAACTATATGTTGTTATTGTTCAGTTGTTTCTAACTCTACATAACCCCATAGAATATACCTCACCAATATTGTCCACAGGGTTTTCTTGGCAATGATACTGAAATAGATCACCATTCCTCTTCTAGTGGATTAAGGCAAGCAGAAGTTAAATGACTTATTCAAGTTCACAGAGTTAATGAATGTCTAAGGCCAAATTTGAACTCAGTTCTTTTTGACACCAGGCCTCCAGCATTCTATTCAGAGAACCACTTAGTAAAAAAAAAAAAAAAAAAAAAATATATATATATATATATATATATATATATACACACACACACACATACAAATATGCATGTATATATGTAAATGCCTTTGTACATACTTAGAAACATATATAATTATGTATAGTATACTACAGTGAGTTAATTACTATTTTTAAAAAACCCCCCCCCCCCCCCAAATCCTAACCTCAGGAGAGTATTATCAAATTAGGGAGTCATAAGGAAATAGTGCATCATGGAAGCTTTTTAAAAAATGTATCTTGGATGTTCAAAGAATTTTTATTGGAACTATTCATTTTTTTTGGCCAGAACATTTAAATGGAATACACATACACATAATAAAACATAGTTTTGGCTTTACCTCTCAAAAAAAAATAGTTCAAGGGGTCTGGAACTTGTCTAACCAGTCTGTTGCTCAACACATACACAAAATCCATATGGTAGCACCTGTAGGTCCTAAAAACAGACATCACTTCAAGGCAAACCTAGGTAGTTCTTCAAAAACAAACAATAGGAGTTTGGGGGTTGCTATGCTATCCCCTGGGAAAACGTGATAGTAACAGAGGCAAAGGTTGTTACAACATTTGGAGCAAAGTAGTACAGCAGAGACTGTCAGTTTTTTTTCCCCTTTTTCTGGAGATCATCAGATTAAAATAATGACTTTTTGTCTAAATTAAAATGATACATCACTGACTTTTTGTGTAAAGCTATTGTGCCAAGGCAGGGTCTCAGAGGGGAGGTGCACTGATCCAGCCGTGGCATTTGAGTTGTAGTTGTTTGTCCTTCCTTCTCGAAGAGGACCATGACATCAGGAAGGGGATGCTATGACATGCAAGTGAACTGGATTTAAGTGAGAAAGGACAGGGCAAGGTCACCAGCCTCATTTTCTCCTCCTGCACAAGTCCAATGGCAACATATAGATGAGAACTGGAGAACTTCAGGATGGGGAATTCTGAATTAGTCCTCTCTTTTCCACTGAGATTGTCCAGGGATGAAGGGAGGATTTACCTGGAAAAATTACCTTGAGCAAGGAGGAGAAGCTACCTGTGCAGTAACACTAGTGAGCCCCTAGTCTATGACCTGTAGAGAACTACAGGAGTGAAAGGCGCCACCTTCTGGGACTTGTGGGAAAGTGAAGAGGAAACACTTGGCCAGAGCCTTACCTAGCTAGCATAAGGCTCATTCATTGATAGTCATATTTTCTAGGAGCTGTGATAAGAACCCGTTTATTTTCTTTGACTTATAAACAAATTTTTTTCTTCCTAAGTTTTGTCTGACAACTATGTGTTGTGATACCGCACTGGATGGTGTCATGTGGTGAATTTCCCAGATTTTCTGTGGGGGGGAGAAGTCAAGGATGTGACAATCCCCCCAAAGTGTCCTTTGTGTCACGTGAGAGACTCATACAAAGCTTCCACAAATAAAACACTAAAATGATTTGGGGGATACTTCAGTGAAGACTTAAGGGTAATAGGAAGAGAGACGCTTGGTTAATTTAATATCATTGTTTCCTGATTTTGAAAATGAAATAGTTGGACTTTCTAATTTGGGTCTTTACAATGAGCCAGCTATGACCTTTTTGTGTTCAGTCATTTCAGTCATGTCTGACTATTCATGACCCCTTCTGGGGTTTCCGGCAAAGGTACTGGAGTGGTTTACCATTTCCATCTCCAGCTCATTTTATGGAGGAGAAATTGAAGCAAGTAAGATTAAATCACTTGACTAAGGTCATACAGTTAGAAAGTAGCTACGACCAGATTTGAATTCAGTCTTTCCGTATGTAGACTTTGTGCTCTTTCTCCTATATCATCTATCCCCAAATCCTATAATCTACTGTGAGAGAATGCCTATTTTTTTCCCTACAAATAACTTGATAGAATTCGAGCCTTTTTCTCTGTCTCACAAATCAAAGTTATATTGGATCTGGAGGAAAAAGCTAGGTAGGGAAGGAGTAAAAGCTTTTACATTAGGCTTAATTTAATATTCATAGATCTAGAAGGAGAAACATATCAGGCCTTACCCATGGGTAATTTTGTGATTGCATGCCCAATTCTCAATCCAACCCCAGCCTCTGACCTCCAGGAATCATTATTCTGTACTTCATGGATTGGCTCTTGGTGCCCCTCTAAGCATCTCCCTTTTACAATGTTCTTTTACCAATCTTGCTTGTCAAACCAAAGGGACTTAGGGTATAGTGTATTGACTTGTCTTTGAAACATAGAAAATACATCAGTGTAATACTATGCCACAATTTCCTGGCAGTTCAGAGTATTTTTCTTTTCTGGCATTTCTCACAATATTTTTCTGCACCAGACAACATTATGCAGTGCCATGTTAGATTAAGATGCAGAATGTTAGACTTCCTTCAAGGAATACTAAAGAGAACATATTCTAAAATGATAAACCTGGGGGAAAACAATGTGCAGTAATGGAAATGGACTGAACTTAAGAATCCAAAGATATTATTGGTTTCAATTATTTTTTTTATCACTCATTAACCGAACATTTTGAGCAAGTTACTTCCTCTTGAAGACTGAGAGTTTACATTCTGTGAAGTAGGGATAATAATATTGGCTTTATTTCCGTTGTTTTTTTTGGAAAGGAAGTTTTCAGCAAACCAACATATAATGATAAAATATATGCCAGGAACATATATCTCAAAACATTCTTCAAACTCCAATCAATCAACAGATTGAATGCCTATTATGAGTAAAAGAATCACATCTCTAAACCAGTGTTATAATTTATGAAAGCCTTGATGTCCTCAACACCTAACATAGCCTAGTATTTATAACCTCCTTTCCCAAAAATTTTCATTCATATACCAGATGTTCACTAAATCACTTGAAAATTCTGAGATGGAGCTCTATTTGTAGACATATACTGTATTCAATATATATATATATATATATATATATATGCATATTCATATATGCGTGTATGTGTGCCACATTATTCAAATACCAAATGTATGTTTGTCAAAAAACTATTTTATGGAAAACTCAAACAGGGCAAGCACTCACATGGTGGTGAGAAAAAACAATACAAGGATATTCTTAAGGTCTTTTTTAAGAACTCTGGAATTGATTGTGTGACATGGGAGACACTGGCACAAGACTTTCCAGAAAGATATATTAATTAATATATATCATTAATGATATATTAATATTATATAATTATATTAATATTATTATGTTATATAATTATATTAATATATATTAATTAATTTTTTCCGAGTAATTGCTGTGCTCTATGAAGAAAGCATATTCGAATTAGCTGCAAAGAAACACAAGATGTACAAATTTAGAGAATCCACCCCAAATGTTCACATGGACTATTTGTGCCTGACCATAGTAAAGCATTTTGAGCTCCTAGTGGTCTGATAAGTGACAGTTGTTCATATTGTAACTTGACTCTAACATAGTGATATTATTTTGGTCTTTTTGGAGAACAAAGGGCTACAATCACCAAGTATCTATATCTATATCTATATCTATATATGTATGCATGTGTATGCCTTTGCATATTTACATTCATACATGTACACACACACACACACACACATATATTTCCCCAGTATAATTCATTCTCCAACTACTTTTAGCAGACATTTGAATCTTTCTGTATTGTGTTTCAATTCAAATTCAAAATGACAGTATGAGAATTCAGGGGTGAAAGATCGGATGAAGATATTCTGGTCATTATTACAATTTATTTCCTTTGCTGGTATTCTGATGGCTCAAAGAATCGATACATGTCTTACAATAATATTAGTCAAAGGGAAATCTCATGGGAATTCTATGGGAAAGAAGAACAATCATTCTTGCATGCTTCTAGCAAAAACCATTCTGTATTACTATCCTTCATTCAGTAGGTATTTATAGGCATAATAGGGAATATACCTAAAGCCTGGGGGAAATTGTTAGACTATTATTTTTTTTAAGTTAACCAAAAGAATACCAATAATTATTGATCTGTGCACTTCATTTCCCATTTATACAGGCTCATTATGAGAATAATTGCATTTATTCATTGAAAACATTCTTGAGAAATATATGGAGAGGTACAGGTAGATTTCCACAAATGGCATTTCATAGCAGACTATATTACTAGTCACAAAGTCTTGTTTGGTATTCAAAGCCCTTCATTACCTGTCCCAATTTTACATTTCCAATCTTCTGCTGAATACAACTCCCACATACTCTGAGAACTAGTGACCGCTCGGTCTCCTTACTCTCTCTGTTGAATAAAACATGTCTCCAGACTCTGGGTATTTTCACTGGGTACTTTTTCCTTTTTCATTTACACATCCTGGCTTCCTTGGTTTCCTTTCAGCTTCTATAGGAGACCTTTCATGATCTCCTTTAATTCTAATGCTTTCCAGCTTTTGATTATTTCAAATTTATCCAATACATACCTTGTTTATATGTAGTTACTTGCATGTTGTCTATCCCTGTAGACTGTGAGGCCCCTTGAGAATAAGGTGTATTTTTACCTTTCTTAGATCCTCAGCACATTGTCTAGTACATATTAGGGGCTTAGTCAATTTTTATTGACTGACAATTGACTAGATGGCATAGAGAATGCAACATCCTACTTTCCTTATTTTTTGTTGACTATGTTAAAAAAAAAAAAAGCATTTAATTCAGCAGAGCAAAACTTTGCCTTTATTAAAGGCTCTCTCCAAATAAGGAATTCCCTATGCATATGTTCAAGTTTGATAAATTTCCTTAAAATCTTTGTTCAGTGATTTTGATTATTAATATCATATAGGGCATAAAAACAGGAGATGCTACTGTCATTCAGGAGACTGAGCACAAAGTCCAAAGGGAAGAGGGATTTTCTATAGATGGTTACAGTCATCAGATATTCCTATTTGTGAATGACAATATGCCATTTGCTCTAACTGCTGAAACAATGCAGAACCACCTAAAGAATTTCCATGATTTCTCAAGGGATTTGGGAATAATTATTCACAGATAAAGAACAAAGTGAATGAAGAATCTCTGCCTGTGAGTCATTCATTCCTGACTGAGACTGAATCAGATTAAAATATAATTGGGAAATATACACTAAAACAGAAAAAGTAAAACTTGTAATATATTTTAAAGTTAAGTCAATATGTGGCTACTTATATACAGATTAGTGGTTCTCATTTCGGTTTGAGTTTGATACTATTGAAAAGTACACAAGGTTATCCAATCCATAGAACGCTCCCATCAATAGATTTATCTCTTGGATGGGTATTATGAATGGACAATGAGCTGAGCCCAGAATTGAAGAGGAAGAGAAAAAGGTTGGCTTGACTTTGGTAGACTAAAAAAGTTCTATTAATGACCACAAGCTTCTCTCTGAAACTAAAGCCCATTTTTAAAATAACTATTTTCTTCTTATTATATTGAATGACTTTAAGTTATAGAAAACAATATATAATTGGAGTTAGGGACTGGAAAGTATTAGAAGACTATGTAGTGGGGATGAGCAGACTGTAACACATTATAGATGAATAAAAAATGAAAGTATGCTGGAGAAGCATGGTAGCTAGCTAGCTAGCTAGAGGACAGATATAGATAATCGATAAATGGACAATAAATAATATAAGTTTTTATTAAGCACTTACTATGTGCCAGGTACTACAAACTCCCTTCAATATGATTAATTTTAATGGAGGAAGACAACACATAAAAGGGATCCAAAAGGATTGGAGGATAGGGTAGGAGAGGGAAGCTACCCACATAGAAATAAGGTGTCTAGGTCTGGAGAGTGAGAAGCAGAGTGGGGAGGGAAGTGAACATGACTGGCCCGAGCACTTTTTTGAATGAAGTCTCTAGGTTTGAACTCACCAATCAGAGAAGATAGCACAGAGTCTGGAGCACCTTCAGGGTGAGAAAGTAGCTATAATGGATTTTTAAAAACTCAAAACTTCAGGAGCCAAGTTGACAAAGAAAAGAGTATGGGTAGTAAATGATGTCATAAAAATATGAAAAAATAAATGGAAAAAATGATGGGCAAGTCATAGAGCAAAAAGACAGGTCATACAATCCATGGGTATTAATATAATGTCAAAAGAATGAGAGAAAGTCACTCAGAATAGATCTGCTGTCATGTATTTATGGTGGACTATATATATGTCATACAATAAGGCATGAGTGGGTGGTGAATCACATTGCTGAATCCACTTTTGATGGAATCACAGAACCATGGAAGTCCTAGAATATTAGAGAACTGAGTTGGGCATTTGAAAAGGAACAACAACAAAAAAAACCACCCCAAAACCCAAAACCAACTTAATCAAAATGCCTTCCCGCTAAGAGCTTATAGTCTAGCTGGGATATAAGATAAGCACAATTGACACAATCAGATAACCATATAAGACATTAATGATTAAATGTTTAAATGGGTGATTTAGTAATAGCCTAGGAATTTTTTTAAAAAAAGGAAGGTCAAAGAGTGACTGGATGGAGACCTTATACCGGAGGTAGATGTTGATGTTTGGAAAGGGGAAAAGAGAAGGAGCAGGTACCATTTTATTCTTTGTACTTTTATCCTCAGTACCTTGCACAGTGCCTGAATCATTGTAGGAGTTTAATAAGTACTTGATTTATTGATGGGGAAATGACATGAGCAAAGATTTGGAAAGAAGAATTAGCATGAAATGTTCAAGGGAGGATGAAGAGAGCATGCAATTCATTTTGGAGAAAATAGTTAACTAGGGGGAAAAGGAGATAACTTTGTATAGCAAAAAGTGGGTCAGATTATAAATTTTAAATGCATTCTAAATTAAAACTTTTAACTTACTCTGTAGGCAATGGGAAGCATTTGAAGAAAAGTGTGATGTAATAAAAGGATTTTTAGCTAGAGTGGTGAGGTTATGTAGGGTGGGAAAAGGACACTTGGAGAAACTTGAAGACGGGAACCAGTAAGGAAATTATTATAATAGGCAGACTAACAAGGTGGTACAGGAAGAGAATCATCATGAAAGGATAATTTATAGTAATTTCAGGATATAGTGAACAATGAAGGAGAAGGAATTAAATTTAAGTTTCAAGGCTTGATGATGGAGAAAATGATACAATTGATGGAAATTGGGATGAATTTCAGGGGAAATTGATTTATTTTTAAAGAAATAAAACATGAGTTAGATTTTAGATATTTCAGGTTTGAGGTGATGGCCAAGATAGTCAAGTTTAAGTTTCTCCTAGTCATTTGAGTTAAATGTATACTGATTTGTATATTGACTCAACAAGTGCTTATCTCTTTGTCAATTTTGAAATAGATCTACTCTGCATTTTGTTTTCTAAGAACGTTCAGGGAGGGGAAATACTTATCATCTCAGTTTGTCTGTCTCTCATATCTGATCTGTATCTTGCCATTGGACCCAAAGGGCTCCAGAGGAGAAAATGAGGCTGGTGAGTTTGCATGGCCCTCCCTCACTTCAATCCAATTCACTTTTATGTCATGTTATCACCTCCCTGATTTCATGTGTGAGTAAGTAGTAGAAGCTGTCCACTAGTTGGTAAACTCAAAATTTTTTTGTTCTTTCTTCTTTCCTATCCCCTATTCTCCATCCCCCCCCCTTTACATATCTGTGACTGCTCTGCCCAAAGGAATGTAAATCTTGATCACTGAAAACCTTACACACCTTGGAGTTAATAGATTAGATTTCTTTCTTAAGGATCATGCTTTAAACTCAAATCATTCTGACTTCATTTGATTAATCAACAGTAGATCCAGGACAAACCCTATTGATTGTTTAGGTCCCGATTGACTCAGAATGAATGTAAATAGCAATTGTTTCAGTAGATTCTTTCTTTCTTTCTTTCTTTCTTTCTTTCTTTCTTTCTTTCTTTCTTTCTTTCTTTCTTTCTTTCTTTTTCTTTCTTTCTTTCTTTCTTTTTTTCTTTCTTTCTTTCTTCTTCTTCTTCTTCTTCTTCTTCTTCTTCTTCTTCTTCTTCTTCTTCTTCTTCTTCTTCTTCCTTCCTTCCTTCCTTCCTTCCTTCCTTCCTTCCTTCCTTCCTTCCTTCCTTCCTTCCTTTCTTTCTCTTTCTTTACCGCCCTCCCTCCCTTCCTCCCCCCCTTTCCTTCCTTTCTTCCTTCCTCCCTTCCTTCCTTTTTTTTTTTTAATTAAGTAAAAGAAACCATTCTCTGCTTCATTTCTTACCTAGCTTTAATCACTTATTGGGTGTTGCCCTAGTCAAACTGAGACCAGTTAAAGAGCCCAGCTTTAAAAGGCCAAGATCGCCCATTGCATCCAAGGCATCTCTAGTTGTCTGGATCTATATCTTATTACTCCAGATGGCTCTTGAGGAGAAAGTGAGACTGTTGACCTTGCCCTGTCTTCTCTCACTTCAATCCAATTCACTTGCATGTTATGGCATCCCCTCCCTGATGTCATGGTCCTTTTAAAGAATGAAGGACAAACTGTTGTTTCCAGGGACCAAAAGCTCAGCAGGGACATGGGAGAGTTCAGTTACCTTAGAATAAACCACATGACTGTGATGGTTGCAAAGTGGGCCTGTGGAGAAAGTAATAAATGCACTTCAAAGTCTTGCTTGATTTGTCTTTTTTGTAACTTGACTAAAGCCTGTGGAATGTGTTTGACAATCTTGAAGGTGCCCTTGGGGCAATATATCTAGTGGAAAAATAGCAAAGATTTTAGAAGTTTGTTTTTTTTTTAATGTAGTTACAATCTTTAGCAAAATGAAAACACGGATAATATGAGATACACTCACAGTTTTTATGCCTGGCCTTTTCCACTGAATTATTCTACTTTGATTCAACATCGCATATTCTTGCAAATAAATTTCATTGGAAAGGTCAAAGAGAAGATAGTGATAACAACATAATACTAAATTGTGGGTTGGTATGAAGACAATATGTTCTAGGTTGATAGAAAAAATTTTATATGTTTCTGAATCTCGGTATCCTCCAGGTACAGCCTTGTGTCATATGTGTTGCTTAGCCATTTGTTTTTTTTTAAGGCACTGGTAGTGGATGGGGAGGTGGAAATAAGCAACCACATTGGTACAAACCTATCAGAAATAGGTGACTTTGCATGAACAATTGACTCAAGGTAAACCAGCAGAATAAGACTTCCTGTAGCCTGTTGCTCCATGACCAGTAGGCATCTAGTATCCTCATACTGCCCTCTGGCTGCCAGGGCCTCTCTATTTTATGTTCCCCCAAATCCTGATGAATACCCTTACTGGGAGCTCTTCCCAATTCTTATTCCCCTCAAAGCCACTTGACTTTTAACTCATTCCTCAGGGAACTGATCTTGGCTGGGAGATAGTAAGTGAAATCTTAGCTTAATAACTGGAAAAGTAAAGCAAAGGCAGGAAGTAGAGGATGTATACAAGAAAAATATGGAAAAACTCAGAATGAATTGAAGTTGGATAAAAATTTGAAGAACCCCTTCCCCTCTGCTCCCACCCCCAGCTTTGTCTTTTAAGTGATATTATAGGTGTGAAGATCAAAGAAAAGAGAAGTTTCATTTCAAGTGGAAGAGATGGATGAAAAAAAATAATCAGACACACAATGTATTTTTGTTTGTCTTTTGTTTGTTAAGGAGTGTTTTTAAATCCTCAAACTTGAAAGGTTAGGACAAAAAAAAAGGTCAAAAAGAAGTTGAAACACAAGATAAGTAAGAAGGTAGAACAAATTCAGCTATCCTAAATGAGTCTTCAGGCCTACATGAACCAACCCAGAGTACTAAGGGAACACAAACAAACAAATCAATCCCAACTTTAGAAATGGTAGATGTTCCTGTTGAACTGCTGCTGTCAGACATCTTTGGGAAACCATAGAGGATAAAAGAGATGTCCCAAGATTGGAGACAGGCAAATGTTGGGTACATTTTTGAAAAAGGGAAGAGAATAGGGTCTTCAAATTTTGGGCTAGTGAGTTTGATTCCAGTTCCTGGATAAATTATAGAATTTATTATTAAAGGGATTATTTGTAGGCATTTAGAAAACAGTAATAACTAGAAGCCAACATTACTTTATCAGGAGTAATCAATGCCAAACTTATTTTTATCTTCTTACCTTTTATTATTCCAGACTTGCTAGCATGATAGAGGGAATATTTATAGTAAGTTATTTATTCTTACCATTTCTTCATACCATTTCTTCAAAATATTTGACAATATTGCTCATACTAATTTTGTGGGCAAGATTGTGACATGTGAGTGAGACAATATTTTAGTTCAAGAGATTTCTAAGGAGTTGAATGGCTAAATCCTAAGACTAGTCAATAACAGTTTGATGTCAACATAGGAGATCTGTAATAGTTCATTCCTTTGACTCTTGGTTAATCAAAATTTTTATTAGCATTTTATTAAATATAGCTATAGTTCCTTATAAAGTTTGCAGAAGACTTAAAATGATACGGATTTTTGACATATTAGATGGTGAGGTTAGCATCCAAAAGAAGATAATAAACATGTTTATTATTATTATTTATTATTATTAATAAACATAATGCAAACATAAAACATATGCAACTAGGATATGTTTGAGGCTCTTTAGAACTCAGGTGTTCCTGACTCCAGTTGCTACCCTTTATTGCACAACCTAGCTACCTTTATAAGGGTTAGTTAAAAGTATTTTTGCATATTTAACTTGAAAAAAGGGTGTAGTTATGATTGTTTTTTTCAAATACAAATTCTTCAAATACAAAGTTTCCTCAAAAACCCTGTTACATGGAACAGGGTTTAGGTTTATTCTGCTCAGTCCCAAAGGGTATAATATAGAAAAATAGGTCTAAGTTGCAAAAAGGCAGTTTGCAAAAAGAGATGGTGATTGTAATCAGGAATCTTGAAATTCCATCTAGAGAGGGAGTCTTCCTGTCTCTTTCCCGGTCAAGAAGACAACACATAAAAGGAAGCTAAAATGTGTCTGGATAACCATGAAGACATAAAGGTACTAGTGCTGTAGGCAGAAAAAGAAGAAGAATGTAGATGAAGAAGAAGGGGAGAAAGAAGAGAAATCACAGAGTTGGAAGGTACTTCCAAGTGAGAAGTCTGTGAGATTTTAATGTCTCTCTTTAAGTTTTGGGGAAGTCAAATTTTCTAGGATACAGTTAAATCAGTCCTAAGGGGACAATAAAGTTTATATTCTGGAATAGTTAATACTGTAAAATAGATAAGACTGAGAGGAAGGGCCATGAAAACCAATAAAGGATCAAGTTCTGGCCCCCAAAGCCATGATATTGGGAAAAGAGTCTCCATAGTCTTGTTTGATGATCATCAGATTAATTAGTGAAAATTAAGAAAAGTATCTTAAGTGCTTTTACCACAACATAATGGAATATAATAAATCTTCTGAATCTCTATACAGATCTATCTCTATACAGATCTCTACAGATGCTTTGTCTTCAATATAATAACTGAACATTTATTTATTTGCCTGAAAATTTCAGTTTACCTCTGGTTGACTATTATAGAAGAGTAGTTACAGATTCAATGAAGAAGGAAAAGAAATGGTGAGAAACATGCTTTTTGCTTCCTGGCCACTGCTGGTGAAGGACTAGAGCACATCTCAGGAAAATTTCTCAGACTTTGAGTTAATATTTGTGGATAGAAATAATCAACCGCCCACACCCACCTACCCAAAATTCCTTATGGGTCAGTTGCTGCCAAGAATATGTGAATCAGAAAACCTGCAGGACAATACTCTGATTGTCCTTACTTGACTCCCATGGGCATTGTGCCAAGGTGGGCTATGTGCCCCGGGTTATGTACAATGAGGATCAGTGTAAAACTTCACCTAAATCTGAAACAAACTGAACACCCTACCTATTTTTATGGGCTTGAGAAAGTGCTTTGCTTGCTTATATGAAAGCACATCAACCTTTCTTTTCACCTTAGAGAAGGAAATGAGAATCATGAAATGCATAATTTTTGCTTGCTCTGGTTGGCTGCAGCTGGAACCCCTGTACTTGAACCCTTGTCTTTCATATTTGGAGTTAGCTTTGGCTGTGCACCTGGACTCAGTGTTTTTTTCAGACTGAACCTCAGAACTTTTTGTTTGCCTCCTATTATTACACTTCGTAACTATGCCCCAAGTCCTACCAACCAGCTTCCTCATGCTTCAAGTAAATCCGCATTTTATTTTTCTTGCAGCTGGAAGACCTCCCCCTACTGACCTATAGATTAGAAGGTTAATTGAGATTTCTGTGTTTACATTCTAATCTCCACTTGTAATTCATTGTAAATCTTTATCTGCTTTTCCTTAGCAGTAGTTAATTACTCTTGTGAAGGTAGATCCTGATGTGTTCAGGATGAATTACAGTAAAAGCATTTCCCTGATAAAACTCAGATGGCAGAAAGGGAAGATGATTTATACAAGATTGTGTTACCGGAGCAAACCAGGCAAATAAATCTACATATTTGGCCAAGCCAGAACCAATTCCTCTTCATCTCTCGCTAATATTTTAGGAATTGTATCATGTTGATTTTAGCTTTGACTCAGTACAAGATATACAAATGGTCAGAAGAATTATTGTTTTGAAATGACTCTACAAAACTGGATTGGGGAGGGGTATTGTACCACAAAAACCGATGAATATGAGAAATCTAGAGAAACATAAAGAGGATTTGTGTGATGCTGACTTAATAAAGGAAACTGAATCAAGAGAAAAATGTATGTGATGACTAACAACAATTTAAATGATAATAATACTAAAACCCAGCCAAGTTGTGAATGAATGGTAGTAAACAATCCCAGTCCTGGAGAAGTGATAAGGAAACATATCTTTTACCTCTCAGAGAAGTTAAGGTCATTGATGTGGAATGTATTTTATACAATGGTACAATGTTAGTTGGTTTTGCTCAAGTTTTTTTGTCTTTTTTTTTTTTTTTTTTTTGGTGGGGGAGACTGAAGTGTTCAATGAAGGAATGTTCAGGGTAAATGACTGTGGTATATAACCAAAGGCAATAATAGATCTCTGGGGGAAAAAAAAAATTTTTTTTTTTGATTTTAGCATTAAATAATTGACACAGGAAGAAAAATAATTCAAATGTGAACCGTGTCTAAATTCTACTTCCCTCCCGGGATTATTTGTAGAACAACATATCTTCCCTTTGGACTTTGAACTTTGATCTTTGAACTTTTACTGTCCTTCTAATTTATACTATCCTTGTTTTATAATATTCTTTAATTGTGTAATGTAGATTTCTCCCTGACTAAACTATTAAATGCTAGAAGGTAGGATCTATAACTTTTATTGCTTAAAAGTACCTAGGATAGTACTTAACAAGTACTTAGCACTAGTACTAGTTAGCACCTAGGATAGTACCTAACTAGTGCAAATTAGGTCTTTGATTTATTGACTGATGAGGGTTGCTTTAATGCTATTTTTAGTGGAGTGTTTCATTTTATTACCAACTGTTTGTTGCCTCTGAGACTACAAATATATTACAGTTAACTGTAGGGAAGGGTAACATCTTCAATAGAGAAAATATTCTCTGATTAGTTCTTAGTTATGCTGTAAGATTGTTTTTTAGAGTTATAGGGTAATGCTAGGAATAGAGTCAGGAAAATGTGGATTTGAACTATTATCTTTTTTAGTTTTCTGTAAATGAATTTCAACTATATTAGCTGGTACCCCTAGCACAATCTGTGGAAAGAAGATAAGATTAGCTAGGAGCAAAAACTGCTGAAAAATACTGGTCAGTCAGAGGAATGTCTAGTCATGCAGACAGGATCATCCTGGGAATGAGGAGCCAAGCTCTGACAGGTATAAATACTGTTATTATAGATAAATACTCATGTAGGAATTATGCAAGGGATTATGGAGGATATGAAGACAGAAGAGATGTTCCAAGAGATGGTCCCTGATGTCAAGGAGATTTTAATCTAGCAGAAGAGATAAGTAAGTAAATTGGTGAAAAGAAAATGGTAGACTAAAAAAAAAAAAAAGGAAACAATATGGAAATGCTATGAAACAGTATGAAAGTTTCAAAGGGAGAACAATCACATGTAACAGGACCAGTGGAGAATAAGCAAGTTTGTATGAGGGCTTGAAGAAGGGAATTAAGCATAGGGAATGACCAATTTTGGAGCTGGAATAGTGTAAAAGTGTAAAAGTGTAAGGCCTATGTGTGGAACAGGGAGCAGTACTTATTAGCTAAGTCATAGTATATTGGAGGAGGAGTAATATAAGATAAAGATGGAATGTAAATTAGAGGTTAATGGTTAACAAGTCTTGAATACCAGGCTAAGGAGTCTGGACTTAATTCAGTAGTCAAGAAATAACCATCAAAGATTCTTTCTACATGACATAAGCAAAAAAATAAGATCTAAATAGGCCAAAAATGAACAAAATAGAAGCATTACCTATTTGAATGATGTACAGTTATCCTTTCCACTTCACAGGGGTTAGAGGCAAGACTCCCTCCTAATCTAGAAAATCTATGTAAAATGTCTTAGCTCTCCCTTCATATCAGAGAAGTCTGAATTATTATGTATTAAAAGATAAAATATGTTCACATTATACAATATTATATACTTATATATTTCTGAGTTTCTAAACATTTTCTGTGTCGTTTGCAGTTTTTCACAGAACTCTCAAAAACTTCCCATTTAATTTTTTATGTTGACCTATGATATATTGAAACTGCAGTGGAGAAAGAAATAATTGCATGTATTTGTCAATTAATGAGCATAAGTAAATGGCAAAATACTTCATCTTTATATTGTGAATTTGACTAGTAACCTGAGTTTCACTCAGAATCATCTTGTGTCTCATAAGTCTCAATTTCTGGATTACAAAGTTTAATCATGTACATTTTACAATGTAAAGTAGGTCTCATCATATAAAAATGTAAAGAAAACCTTTTTTATTTTTTTTTTGCTTAAGGCAAAAGGGGACTAAAAAGCAAAGAGTTCAGAGCAATGAGAGCACTAGCTAACACAGTGAGTATTTGAATCTCAAGACAAATAAAAACCAGTAAAATCATCTTTCAAGGAGTATGTATTCTTCCTGTATGGTATATTTCTCATCACTTATCTTCATCTAAATTTGGCTTCATTTAATTGTAAAAATGTCTGAAAGAAAGCCAAATAGAGCACACAGGGGCCCAAGGAAGGTCACCAACTGGTTATTTGAGAACTCTGTATTGTTTGATCTGTTATGTGTGTTTGCTGTGGAAAAACATGATTATGGAACGGGAGCCAAATTTAAGGTATTGAAGAATGGGAGGTGCTTTGTTCCATTGTCCTGTGTAAAAAGAAAAAAAAAAAGATAAAGGAAATTCAAACTTCTGTGAGGAGACACAGCCTCACACACACACACACACACACACACACACACACACACACTTCCATGTGTCTCTCTACTTTCTATGTGCAGAATCAATTTCCATTGACACTATTATCTATCCAGTACCATATTGATCTTATTGCTATTGGGTCACTGAAAGCTAACTCTAGAGGAAAAAAAAAGCACAGTGTGGATTAACTATATTGATATCGATGTTGGAGGGAGGATGGAAAGTGATGATCAATATCATGTAAAAGTCAACGTTGCTAAGCTTTTATTTTATTCCTGTTTTTTTTTCTGCCAAGGAGAACAAGAAAGGGCAAAACTAATTAAGTTAATACCAAGTGAGCTAGGGTGATAATGAGTGACCATCAGCCATTCTTCATGATTTTAAGATATTAGACTCAGAGGAATTATAATCTAATGCTTGGAAAACAATTTGCTTATATTATTGAGACACTGTCAGTAATATTTTAAAAGTTTAGGACAATGGGAAAAATCATAAAAGTGGAGAAAAGCAAATAGCAGCTAAGTGGCTCATTTAATAGAGAGCTGGGCTTGGAATTGCAAAGAGCTGAATTCAAATTGAGTCTTAGACACTCACTAACTGTGTGACCTTGGACAAGTCACTCAACTTCCATTTGCCTCAGTTTCTCTATTTGTAAAAATGGGGATAATAATAGCACCTAGCTCACAGGTTGGGAGGATCAAATGAGATAATAAAGGTAAAGCATTTAGCACAGTGCTTGGCACAGAGTACCATATAAAATGCTCTCTGTCACCACCATCATCATCATCATCATTAAATGTCCAAATGTATTTTTTTTAAAGGAGCAGAATAAAGTCTGCCACCAGTAGACTACTAGCTTGATTAATTTCTGGAAAAAATTCAAGAATGTTTAATTAGAAAGATAGTTGGTGAACCTGTACATAAAGAAGTCATGGTCATAAAGATTTTGGTTTTATCAAGAACAAGTCATGACAGATGAAACTTATTTCTTTTTTTTTTTTTGACAGAGTTACTAAATTGATCAATTAAGAAAATGAACTAATGAATAAACAAATAAACTAGTGAAAAGGCATTTAAGTATTTATTTTGTTCAAAACTCCATATTAGCCATAGGGAACTAAGATTCTCAGAAACATCACATTCTAATAGGAGAAAATAACACATATAGGAAATTTTAGTTGCTGGGCAGGTGGAAAGACCCAGTGATCCTTGAGTATAGATACAAAACAAATGATAATGCATTTTTATTAATGGCATTTCTATTGAAAATATCACATCTTTTTCTGTGACAGCTTTCTATTCTAGGTCTTCATTAGCTTAGGTTGCTAACAAGACAGGAGCCTGATCAACTTCAGAGCCAAAATAAAGGATCTTTTCCACAAGGGAAGAGTCTACTTCTATCTCAACTTCAATTTCAGTAAGGCTTAACCATCCACATAGGAACACAATTACTTTTATGACTTAGGTGATCAGGGAGTTAAATTATTTTGGTTCTAGTTCTTTGAACCAATCAAGCATTTGGGATCATCACAGCAGATTTCTGGCTGAAATTATTATGACTCCCAATCAGAATAGCAATAGCTATTCCTCCTACCACATGTTAAATAGTCATGCGGTACATATAACAGCAGGGCAGCTAGGAGATACAGTAGAGTACTGGAGCCAAGAGGACCTCAATTCAAATCCAGAGAGGCTCTTATTAGCCCTGTGACCTGGGCAAATCACTGACTCTTTCTGCCTCAGTTCCTTATTTGTAAAATGAACTGGAGAAGGAAATGGCAAAGCACTCCAATATTTTTGCCAAGAAAATCCAAAATTGAAGAGTCATAAAAAGTCAGACATGACTAAAATGACTCAACAACAACACATAACATAGCTCTGTTTTGGGGATCACAGATATCTAATTTCAGAGTGCCATGACTTTTGACAAAGACAAGACCAAGAAAATCAGGAACTACTCAGATTATATTATCAAGATTAAAATTATTGCTCACTTTGTGAGGCAAATTTTTAACTGCTAAATCATTGATAAATAGAATTCTCTGTCTCCAAGATTTTAAGCATCCTTGCCATGCAATCCAGTTCACCAATCTTTTTCTGGAACTCATGTGACATAGCAACTGATGAAAGAGCCTCAGTGTAGGCTCTGGGTAAGTTTACTTACGGAGCTGCCCTCATGTAGCTCTTGGAAAAGCAACACTAAAGATTCAAAAAGAACACAGGTTGAAAAAAAAAAAAGAAAAAAATCATGTTCATGGGAGAAAGCTTCCTCACAGCAGCTTGCCAACACTGGGGGGAGTTGGGGGGTGGGAGAGGAGGAGGAGAGTTACTTTTCCTCTGGCAAAATAAGTAATGGAGGTATCAGTCTTATTCAGGCATGAATATTATTATCCCTGTGACTGACTCAGGATTTGATTCAGAAAGCAGAAGCAGCTAATTCCTGACAATCTCTCTCAGCCATACTTCATTTGTAATAGTGGTGGCTGAATCCTTAGCTAGCTATGGGAACAACACTTTTTTTTTTTTTTTGTCATCAATTAATGAGAAAGAAATCAGGATTGTGCATAATAGATTTTTGAGTTGGAAGAGATTTCAGAAGTCATTTAATCCAACCCTCTCATTTTGTATCTGAGGAAACTGAGGCAAAGAAAAGTTAATTGATTTAAAGGCTATTTAGATAGTAAGTATATGAGAAAGGATTTCAGTTTAGGACTTCCTGACTCCAGGTTCAGGGTCCTATCTGTTAGTTAAAGCTTTAACTATTTTATTTTGTCATGATGCCATAATGTTATAAAGCTTGCAGTAGCTAAGATATGTCAGAAATGGAACATCAAATGCAGAAGTCATTAATCTATTTATATATGCATATTGCCCATGGGATGAGTAGAAAAATGACTATAAGCAGGATCTGTTAATTCTTCATTTGAATCCTTTGTTCTAGTTTAAAAAATAATTTTTTGCAAGAGCAAAATATTTTTTATATAACAATTTTCTTTTAGAAACAGCCTATAAAGGCATAATTTCTATAGCTCTAGTTAGAACTTCAATGAATGATATGTTAATGAAAGAGAAAAGACAGAGTTGACTATTGATGCCATTTCTAGGATTTCCACATATTGACTCATCTTCTTTGGAACATGATGTCACCAAGGAAGGAAACCTTAGAGAGGGAATATTAGCCTATCTCTGATAAATGAGTTTTGAGCCACATAAAAATGTGGGAACTTTGAGAAAATGAACTGAACAAATTAGAAATGAGCTAGCTACAAACCAAAGCAAAGCCCTGGAATTGTACAGAAAAATATTAGAGATTGTGGTAGATCAAAAAAGAAGAATTTTGCATAATCCTTCACTTTATGCCAAGGTTTGCACATGACTAAGACTTCGTGAACTTGTTATTTTGACTAATACAAAGCACAGCATCAAACCCACTTATTTTGGTCTTCCTGAGGATCTTGTCTATGTGCTTCAGGATCTAAAGGATGACCTTGCTAGCAGGATGTGAATGATTCCTGTGTTCTCTAAAGGCTATAGGAAAGGAAATAGAAGCCTGCTTGCCTAAAAAAGGAAATAAGAATTCATGGTGCTGTAAGTATTGTGGTATTTAAAGAAATGTAGGTTACTTGGGGCAGGTTAAAACAAAAGCACTAATATTTTGGTGGGAGGTTGAAATAGTATAAAGGGCAGCAATTTTGCTCCCATGTATTAAAAAGTACATCAAAACAATTCTGAAGGACTTATGATGAAAAATGCTATCCACCTCTAGAGAAGAATAAATAGAATCTAAATGAAGATTGAAGCATGCTTTTTAAAACTTTATTATATTTTTTGATCTGTGTTTTCTTTTTCAACATGACTAAATGTTTTGCATGATTGCACATGTAGAATCTATATCAAATTGCTTGCCTTCTCAAAGATGGGGGAGAGAATATGGAACTAAAAAAAAAGTTAAAACATTTTTTGTTTATATATTATTAAGGAAAAATAAAACAAATATTAATTTTTTTAAAAAACTAAGTCAAAACTTTTTATTTGTGAATATGGGACTGAGAGGAATCTCCATCTGCTGAACTGAGCTATCTGCCATGGAGCTGGACACGCACTCTGATTCTTTGCTGAGTAACATAAGCTTTACTGAGATGGGAGGTGTCCTACTGGCACAGCTTTTTTTTTTTTTTTTTTTTTACTACAGGTCAAAGGAAGGAAAAGGGGGGTAATTAAAATCTTTTTTTTTGTTGTTGCCAGATTTAGGGTGTGCAAATACCTCTTTTGCCCTTCTAATTGCCCCTTCTTATTCCAGCATTCCAGTTCTAGATCCTCTCTCTCTTTGTTTTTCTGCCTCTCTCTGCCTCTGTCTCTCTCTCTCTCTCTCTCTCTCTCTCTCTGTCTCTTTTTTTTTCTCTGTGTCTGTCTCTCCCTCTTCCTGTCTCCCTCCTCCTTTCTCTCTGTCTCTGTCTCTCTTTCTCTCTGTCTTTGACTCTGTCACTGTCTTTCTGTCTCTCTGTGTCTGTTTCTCCCTCCTCCTTTCTCTCTGTCTGTCTGTCTCTCTCTGTCTGTCTCTGTCTCTCTCTCTGTCTTTCTGTCTCTCTGTCTCTCTTTCTGTGTCAGTTTCTCCCTCTTCCTTTCTCTCTGTCTCTCTCTGTCTGTCTCTATCTCTTTGTCTCTGTCTCTGAGTGTCTCTCTGTCTCTGTCTCTCTCTGTCTCTCTTACTCTCTGTGTCTGTCTCTCCCTTTTCCTTTCTCCCTCTTCCTCTTTCACTGTCTCTGTCTCTGTCTCTCTCTCCCCCACTCCCTTCTCTCCCTCTCTCCTCCCTCCTTCTCACTCTGTGTGGGTCTCTGGAGTTAAAGAATCCAAGCTCACATTCCACCTCTCATGCTTCCACTCCTGTGGCCCTTCCTTCTTACTGAGCTGCTCCTTAAAGAACTTCTATTTAAGGAGGGTGTCCAGGTCAGCCATGTCTCATTGCTGTCTAGACAGCCAAGTACCATGGTTCTCCTCTCACCTTCCATCTTTCCTCATTAGAAAGGAAGTTCCCATTAGGGCAGAACTGTCTCTTTTTCAGCTTGCATTTCTATTTCCAGCACTTAGCCTGGAGCTTGCCACGCAACAAACCCTTAATCACGTTTATTGACTGACTGACAAATTACTTAACTTCCCTGGACCTCAGTTTTCTCCTCTATAAGATGAAGGAGTTAAACTAGATTTACTCTGAGGTTCCTTCCAGCTATGACCCTGTGATCTCATGATCCATGTCAATCCCTGGGCAACTCCCTTCAACCCTGTTTCTGAAAGTTCTTTCCATTTGGTAGCATCTCCAGGGCACAACATGATGTTCTAGCTATTCTAGGAAAAATGTTGGGATGGGAAGCTGGGTGTATTCCTGTGGAGAATTTGGCCCAGGGAGTGGGACCTCAGAAGGTGGGGCAGGCAAGAGCTTCATCATGAGCTCTTTCTGAACCAGCCAAGTCTACCCAGGTGGCCTGAGCTGACAAGATTCCACCCTGGCCTGTACCCGCAGCTAAATCTAGACGCTGGCACCCTGGGTGGCAAGACTTGGGGAAGGGTGGGCTCCACTCCAGGTACCTCCTATTCCCATCAATGATACAATTGAGCTGACCATAAATCATGCCCTCTTTATTGAAGGGCCAATAGAAAATGTACCGATGTAAACATATTCTCTAGGGGTTTCTATCCTATTTCCAAAATTCAATTTGTATTTCCTCCCATTCTCAAACCTATTAAAATAAACTGTTTATACTGGACTCTCCCCAATCATAATTATAGAGCTCATTGACAATGAAACCCAAATGGGGAAGAGACTTTGAGACTTTCTGGAATACCTAGACTTTACCTCAGCTAAAATTCCTCCCCCTACTCCCATTCTAATAATAAAGCTCCCATATTTTTCTGCACTCCCTTGTTGTCCCTGAGTCTTCACAATGGGTCTTGGACAATCGCTCTCCAGTTCCAAGTTCTTTATATCAAGTTAGAATATATATATGTGATGTGTGTGTGTTTGTGTGTGTGCACACATGTGCACACATATCCATGAGTGTATGAGAGAAAGAAACAGAGAGACACAAAGACAGACAGAAATATAGACACACAGAGAGAAACAGAGACAGAGAGACATAAGAGAGACAGAGAGAGAAACACAGAGGGATAGAGAGAGACAGACAGACAGAACACTCGCACACACAAAGACAGAGTAACACAGAGACAGAAATATACAAAACTGAGAGACAGAGACAAAGAAAGAGAGAGAGAAACAGAGAGGGACAGAGAAGACAGACAAAAAGACACACACACAGAATTTGTTTTACAATGGCACTAAGAAATGGAAGCAATAATAATTTATATAGGACTTTAAGATTTGCAAATAACCTGACATATATTGTCTCATTTCATCCTTACAACAATCCTATGAAGTCAGTGCTTTTAATTATTCCCATTTTACAGATGAGAAAATTGAGTTTGAAAGAAGTTCAATGGTTGGACAGTTATCTGGTACACTGACTTCAAGCCCAGCACTCACCACCTTAAGGGAGGCATGAAAAGGCAGGTAAAGCACAACTAGGGGCAAACAGTTTTTCAGTGGGGGTTATATCACTATTAATTTTATATTCAAACATTTCTTGAGAAAACCCACTTTACTCTCTTCTCTCCAATTTGAGGGCACCACTGCCCTCAGAGTTATGCTGCCCTATTTCGGTGAAGACTGTACTACCAGTATTTATCTTTTTTTTTTAAACCTCTTCATAAATCAGTGCCCACATTCTCCTGGATTCTGTGTTTGGATTCTACCTCTCTGGAGCCCTTTCACATCAATCTATATCATGGAGGGAAGAGATTAAGAGACTAGATCCTCGAGAGCAACTTTCCAGATGGGAACTCATCAGAATCATGGAGTGCAGAATCCCTCTTTGTCCCAGGATAAAATATTCCCGCAGACTCATTCCCCTCCCAACCCCCAAACTATCTTATTTTGGTTACCCTGTGGCAAAGTGAGCTCATTCCCTGACTAGACAGAAATGTCAGTGTTTTGTACAATTATTTGCTGAATGTAACAATCCCAGGAAACAGGTGAAGAAGTTGTAGGTTTGGATCCTCTGTCTACCGCTTGTTAATTGTATGGCCCTGGGCAAAACCAAGCATGTGAACTTCAGTCTCTTTCTCTATAAAATGGAGTTAATGATAACTGTAGCATCTACCTCATAGGACTGGTATAAGGATAAAACAGGATCATGTTTGTAAAACACTTGGTAAAATTTAAAGTCATATAAATGTCTACTATAGTTAAAAATAACAATGCAATAAACTGACAATAAAGATATAGTATGTTTGTGTTTTTTTTTTTACCACATATAAAATTAATGTCAAGAAAAATGTATTAGAGAAACATTGCCCCCAAACTTTGTCCACATCCCTCAAATAATTCATAACAGGAACTAACTGCTTATTCTCCACCCAAGTAGGCAGGAAATCACCCAGTCTCTTTGGATGGATAGAGATAAAGGAAGAAAAGGAGAAAACATCTTAGTCCCATTACTTTTCTTTGGAAAAGAAGCCAGGAAAATGTGTTGAGGAAGGCTAGATAGCCCACAGAAGTTGGGAAAATCTGGTAACTTTTAAAATTCCTTTTTTTCAACAACACATGTTGGAGTTGTAAGGATTTAGAAAAAAATGATTCTTAAATATCTTCACCTGACTCTTTTTTGTTATCTGACTCAGTCTATTGACAATATATGAAGACAGCTGATTGAAAAATTGCATCAATCAATTTGTTGTTTAGTTGACTTAAGGCCAGAGTGACTACTTTTCTCAAAGTGCATTGGTCGGATATTTAAGAGTATGTAAACTCCTTTATCCATCTTTATGTTACTAATTTCCTTTTCTTATATACTTTTTAGCTACTGCTTCTGGGTCACATAACAAGACCATTTTCCTTTTTGCTTATACATTTCCCTAATAGTGCCTCTTACTATAACTATACAATTTCTTCATTTTTCTTCATTTGCAATATATTGCAGGTAAATCAGCTTGTACCTGCCATGTATCTCTCCATTGCCTTTTGGGTAATTCTCAACTTCAGTCTTTCAGAAGCTGGTGTTACATGATTCATAACTATACAACATCACTTGATAAACACTGATATTAGAAAAATGGTTTTCTTTCAAAGAAATTTGTAGTCATTAAAAGAAATTTGAAATTTCCCAAAGACAATCTAATTTACCTCTTCCTGTTAAATTCTAGGTTCAACTCATTGTCCATTTTTCCTAGAGCATATAAACAAGTGCTACAACTGTATGTCATAGTTTGGGAAAAAAAAGTTTTCTTTATTTGTTTTTTCCTGTATTATAGCAGGCATTTTTTAGGGGTGGGGTGTGGGAAATTTTTTCTCATGAAGGAAACTGAAATGCTTATGGTCTTGATTTAATTTTTAAAAATGTCATTTGTAGCAAGGATACTGAAGGTCCTCATCATTTGTAGGCAATCCCTCTTTATCTTGGACTGTGTTGGATCTTTGCCATTGACAGAGTGAGCACTTTGACAAAAATGACTTTCTTCTTTATGGTCTCAATAATCACAGGAATGACAAAAAGTTTTTTTTGGATAGATTTAAAGTAATCTCATATAATTTTGAAAAATGCATTGGAGACATCTTTTTGGAGGAAAGCCTTTAACGTGAAGTTTTGCTTTATTGATTCAGTTTTTAAAAATTAGTCAATAAAGGACAAACACATTTGGATTGTGTATTTCACATCGTCTAGCTAATTATGTGATAGTTAAGATGTGATGGACAATGAAATATGAAAATAAATCTGTTTCTGTTCAATGGAATATCTTCAGTATGTATCTGCATAAACCATTCTGATTAAAAATTGTTCATAGATTGGAAAGTGTACATATAATTCAGTATTAACTGATGTTTCTTCACTTGTTTTTGGTAATAGTGTGGATGATTTTTTTCCCTATATCTTTGGTATCTTTATTAAAAACTTTGAGAATTATTCCTTCAATATTGCAAAAATATGCCTACAGCATAGGCCTCTCATACAGGCCAGCTGTTTTTCCCCATTTTTTTTTTCCTTTTTAGTGCTGTCTTCTCTATAAGCAAATCCAAATTGTGATGCTAAAGTTGAAATGTGGAGGCTCCATTGTCCTTGATGAAAAAAGTTTGTTATTAATAAAAGAAAAACTGCATATCTCTCCCATCTTTCATCTATTTGTTGTTTTCTTTCCAGCTTCCTCCTTAAATAACTTTGGGATATATTTGATTTGTTGGTTCTCTTGTCATACTTTCTTTAACTTGGTTTTAATGTCTAATGCTTATCTCTGTTTTAAACAATATGGTTCATAGTCTTCTACTGCCCTTCTCTGTAAAATTTTATAAACAATTTTATAAGTCATTGTTACTTTTTACTACCATGTCTTTTCACCTATTAAGAGAGTCAAGTGTTTGTTGATTAAGATGATGTCTAGTCTTTTTAATCTCTTTATTATTATCTTTTAAAAAATCTCTTCATTATTATTTTTTTCATTATGGCAATTATATCAATTATTCAATCAACATTTATTATGTTCCCACTATGTGGGAACTGATTGTGTGTCAGGAACGAATAGGTAGTGAAGTATTGTGCTGATATACTTTAAACTTCTATATGAAATTATTGTACTTGACATCCTTTTTTTTCATTCATTTCTCATTTTTTGGTAACACATCTACTTGTTTCAATTGGTCATCTAGGAGTTATTTCAAACTGCATGGCATTTTATCTCATTTTTTATTCTTTCTGCTAGTATTGTATTATTTTTTATCTTTTCTTCTTGATGGTCTAACTATATATAGACAGTTGATGGGGTAATGAATTCACCATTAGCAATGAGTTTTTCCTGTCAAAATGTTAAAATCTAATCAATTTCATTTTGTAAAGTTATTCCGTATTCACTATGTCTGGCACCTTCTGATGATTATTTTCTCATTTATGAGGCAGAAACAGAAAATTTCTTTATAATCTTATAAGACTTTGGACTTTATCTCTACTTCTAAACAATATCTTCTAACTATATGGGTATGCATATATATAAAAAACACACAGAAATTGTATATCCACATGTGTATATATATCATACATGTATATAAACACATATGCATACATACATACATATTGTTTATGCATGTACAAGAACACACCTGTGTGTATACATATACATGTGTATGTATATATATGTATATATCATCATCTTTACCTATTTACAACTTTTCATTGAAGTCATCAAGGATCAAAGAATATGTCCATTTAATTTAGAAAATCTTACCTAGTCATTCATGAAATTTTGCTCTCTTCATCTTCTGCAACAGATGTTGATAACATGAATTACAATTGCTTACATGATGCTATTTTTGCAAATAATTATAATAAGCATAAAAAAAATGGGACTAAATGTCCCATTAAATGATATTTCTTATTGCCTTATTGTTACCCATAAAGTCAGCTTTGGTATTTTCTTTATTTGTCTCTTTAAGGAGAACCTGTAAGCTATCCTTCCATTTAATAGCAATTTCTGTCTGTCTCCTTGTTTCATATTTATATGAAATTTTAAGATTGAGATGACTTAGAACCTTTAGTTGTATATCTATATGTGGGTCCTGGGAAAGGAAGCTCAACTTGGAAAGGAATTAACAACTGAGTTAATATTTACAAGTTCTTTAAAAAACACTGGGATAAAAATAAGAAGACCTGGATTCAAATACTTCCTTTGTCTTATCACCTATGTGACCTTGAGCAAGTTCCAACTTTACTAGGTTTTGCTCATGTTGGTATTGTATACTCATTTTCAGTTACAGCCAACCCATGACTCCAAGTGAGGTTTTCTTAGCAAACATTTTTGAATTTCCTTTTCCAGTTCATTTTACAGATGAGGAAACTGAGGAAAACAGAGTTCAATGATTTGCCCAGGGTCGCACAACTACTAAATATCTGAAGTCACATTTGAATTCAGGAATAGAAGTCTTCCTGGTGCTCTCTCCTCTGGGTCATCTAGCTCCTTCCTCCTCTAGATTTTTCAGTATATGAAAATAAGGAATCCGGGCTTGAGGTTGAATCAAATAGTCTCCCTAATTTTTTCAAAATCTAAATGTATGATCCAAGGGACTCTCAAGCCTTACTCCTAGCATATCCTGTTCCTCCCATTATCTTACCAGTCTGGCCTCTCTGGCCAGGAGGAGAAGGTTATAAACTCCCCCAGACTACATGCATTATTTCTCACTTCCCTCTTTAGAAAAACAAACTTAGATGAATGTTCATATGATTTTAGGATAGTAATACTTCTTTTACTTTAAAGATGAAGCTCACTTAGCCCTGAACACATGAAAAGAGAATGGAATAGAATCCACAATCAGAGGCTAGGGGAGATGATGAAGCTTTTTGTTTTTTTTTACTGTTTTCTGGAGTTACTGGTTAAAAGGTGCAGAGAAGCAAATAGATTCCTTCACTTCTGTTCCAATGCTTATTTAGTAACTCTAGTCCTCCATTCTAACTGTTGTTCTTTATAGGCTTTCTATTAATATAGAAGGCTGGTGACATTCAATCTTGTTTACTTGATCATACTTCTTTACTTGGATGGGTTCTGCTACTTTTTGCCTTTCTTATTTTTTTTTCTTCTCCTTTTGTTATTCTTAATTATTCTTCTGGGCAAGGCTAGCAACTTGTTTAATCATTTTATTAGGACTTTTACCAACAGTATGTCTATTGCCACCATTTTTAGTGTTAGTATTTGTAGGAAGAGACTCATTAGTGTCAATTATTTTTAGCATTTCCTTTTTTTTTTTTTCTATTAAGAAAACCAAAGAATTAGGGAGTTGGTGGAGGAGAAACCCTGGTACAGATATAGCTATCTAGGTGGTTAGCAGATTCAGTTAAAAGTCAGAATCTGACAACATGTTGTTAACAAGGAACACATTTGAAATAGAGAGACACATAAACAAGACAAAAGGCTGGAACAAAATATATTATACTTCAAATGAAAAAAAAAAGCAAGGGTAACAATTATGATTTTAGACAAAAGCAAAAGCAAAAATAGTTACAATTTTAAAAGTCAAGGAGGAAACTATTATCTTGCTAAAATGTAGCATAGACAATGAAGTAATATTAATATTAAAATATATGCACTGAGTAGTATAGTATCCAAATCTTAGAGAGTTTTTAGAGAAAAAGTTGAATTACAGAAAGAAATAGACAGCAAAACTATACTAGTGGAAGCCCTCAATTTCCTTCTCTTAGAATTAGATAAATCTAACCACAAAATAAACAAGAAAGAAATTAAGGAAGTGAATAGAATTTTTGAAAAATGAGAAAATTGTATAAAAATAGAAAGGAATATACCTTTTTCTTAGTAGCACTATACAAAAATTGGCACCTATACAAAAAATTGACTATATATTAGGGCATTAAAAATCAATGCTCTAATTTGATTTATAGACACAAGTTACACATTTGTGTAATTTGATTCACAAGGAATCATAATCAAATGAAGCAAGACAGAAATATTAAATGCAACCTTTTCAGATTAAGAAGCAATAAAAATTATGTGTAATAAAGGGCCACAGAAAGATTAAAAATTAATTGGAAACTAAATAATTTAAAGAATAACTGGGTCAAACAAGAAATCATATAAACAACTGATAATTTCATCAAAGAGAATAACAATAATGAGACAACATACTAAAATTTATGGAATGCAGTCAAAGCAATGCTTAGGGGAAATATTATCTCCCTAAAGGTTTACATGAATAAAATAAAGAACAAAGCAATGAATTAGGCATACAATTAAAAAAGCCAGTAAAAGGACAAGTCAAAAACCCCCATAATTAAATACCAAAGTAGAAATTCTGAAAATCAAAGAGATTAATAAAGTTGAAAGTAAGAAAACTTGAACTAATAAATAAAAGAGGTGATTTTATGAAAACCAAAATATTCCAATAAAATGGATAAACCTTTGGTTAATTTTATTTAAAAAAATAAAGAAGAAAAGGAAATTGAAAGTATTAAAAATAAAAAGGGTGAAATTTGCCACCAAAGAGGTGGCAAAGAGGTGAAGAGGAAATTAAAGCAATAATTAAGCTATTTTCCCAACTGTATGTTAATAAATAGATGAATATTTACAAAAATATAAATTATCCAGATTAATAGAAAAAGAAATAAAAACTTCAATAACCTCATTTTAAAAAAAGAACTTGAATACACCATAATGAATTCCTTAAGAAAATATCTCCAGAACCAGATGGATTTACAAGAGAATGCTTTCAAACATTTAAAGAACAATTAATTCCAATGTTATATAAACTATTTGGAAAAAATAGGTGAAGAAGTTTTACCAAATACCTTTTATGACAAAAAATATCATGCTGATATCTAAATCAGCACAAGCCCAAACAGAGAAAGAAAATTATAGACCAATTTTCCTAGTGAATATTGATGAAAAAACTTTAAATAAAATATTAGCAAAACAATTACAGAATTTATTATCAGAATCATACAAAATGTCCAGGTGGGATTTATACCAGAAATGCAGGGCTGATTCAATATTAAGAAAGCTATCAACTTAATTGACCCCAAATCAACAAAAATCATATAATTATTTCAATAGATGCAGAAGAATCTTTGACAAAATACAGTACCATTCCTATTAAAAACACTAATGGGCATATGAAGAAAATGGAACTTTCCTTAAAATGATATCATTATCATCAAGCATTATATGTAATGGGGAAAAGCTAGAAGCCTTCCCAGTAAGATCAGGGGTAAAACAAGGATGGCCATTATCACCACTATTATTCAGTATTGTACTAGAAATGTTATCTTTATCAATAATTGAAGCTGTTCAATTAATGTTCATTAATTAGGGAATAGTTGAGTAAATTGTGATGTACAAATGTAATGGTGTACTGTAGTGCTATAAAGCATTATAGATTTCAGAACTGATGGTGAGTAAAGTGAGCAAAACCAGGAGAACATTGTACATAGTAATAACAATATTGTGCAGTGATCAACTATAATTGATTTGGCTCTTCAAAGCAATACAGTGATCCAAGACTATTCTAAAAGACTCATAATGGAAAATTCTACCTACATCCAGAGAAAGAACTATAAAGTCTGAATGCAAATCAAAGTATATTATTTTCACTCTGGTTTTGTTTTGTTTGCTTGTGTAGCTTTTCCTTTTGTTCTGTTTCTCCTTTCACAACATGATTAATGTGGAACTACGTTTATATGATTATACATGTATAACCTATATCAAATTGTTTGGCTTCTGAGGTTTGAGGAATGGGAAAGAAAGAGGGAGAAAAAATTTGGAAAAGATTTTATAAATATTAAATGTTGAAAAGTAAAAAAAAAAAAAGAAAAAAAGGACCAACTACAATGTCATATTGAGAAGATAGCAACACATTACTATATTTATTTAAAAATTGCAAAATACTTGACATAAAATATTTCAGTTGAACTTGCCAACAACCCTTGAATATATAGTAGTACTAATAATATCTAAACACTATGGTGCATATATCACCAGTTTCTAAGGCTTAGAATAATTAAGTTAATTGAGCATGGCAAAATAGCTTGTAAGAAATAAAAATTGAATTCAACTCTAGATGACATAAAGTTCTAGTATTGTCTGTGCTATCACACTACCGCCCTTCTGTCAATTCTGTGCAACTGACTTTCAAATCAATTTTTCCCTTTACCTACAGGACATTTCTATTTGGAGATCCCATCAGTGCGTCATATTTAGCTTGTCCCACATTGGACTTATTATATTTCCTTATAAATCTGTTCTTCTTTCTTTCTTCTATATTTCCATACATTCTTAGTTACTTCTCATGTATAAAATCTGGTTTTGCCCTTTTGGGATATAGCCACTCATTCTTGCTCTCTGGGTTGTTTCTTCTGAAGCTGATTTATCTTCACACAAATATTTGTTTTCATCCCCATTCAGCACACCACATACAAAAGGAATAGTATCTTTCTATGGCTATTTTTGTCTGTTTCTCATAGGCTCACTAGAGTTGTAGCCTTCATTGAAGGCAGATATTATGTTTTACCTTCACTTTGTGTTTTCCCTCATACTGTATTTGCCATGAATGCTCATGAATGCATAAATGAATGACCTGATTCAATAAGTATTTTTTATTGATAGGAAAAAGTTAAAGCCCGTATATATGGGAAATTACTGTAAAGGAAATAAATTATAATCAAACAGCCAATCAACAAGCATTTATTCAGTGTCTGTTTTATCACGTACTAGGCACTGGGGATACAGAGACAAATTTTTTTTTGATGAAATTTTTGATGAAGTTCACCCAGAGAAAGGTTGTACTTCCATTAGTGGCACAAATATTGCCTCAAGGCACCTCCATCTCCACAATGTGTACTTCCTCCACATCTTTCTTACCACCACCAAGATCAGTATTGGTGACTGAATCCAAGACCACTGTCTAGAGCCAAGTGTAAGCACCCATTCACCACACCCTGACAGCAAAGGCCAAATTGCATTTTACAGGCCCTAGCCGAATTAAGTGTAAGCTAATTCAATTTATTTATGCATTGTTCTTTAATTCGCTGCAGGGTTTCTCCAAATGCTTGGCAAAGGGACAGTCTTAAAGTTCTAACACAAAGAAATGAAAACAAGCCAGCTCATGGTCTAGAGGGAAAACAGACCAGATGTTCTCTAGCACTTAGAGTTAACGGGGTGTTGGCTTAATGGCTTATTAAATGCACCCCCTGCATGTCTTTGCATTAGAAGATACTCAATATGCTATCTTCCCTAAGCAGCCTGTCACTGCTTTGTGCCTTAACGAGGCAAGGTTGGGGCCAGGATGCCAGGTGCCAGGACCCCCCTGCTGATGAACAGACAGCAGTTTGTTCCAGTTGCCTGTTTGGGAAACCTGCTGAAAGAAATCTGTGGCTACTCCTGAGCAATGATTAAAAAAAAAAAAAAAATGTTTTTCTTGGGAAGCTCCTTATCAGTCTCACATAAAAGCTCAGGGAGGTATAGAACTCAACCAGAGAATTGCCAGGAATGGCTTTTTAAAGAAACACACATGTTTTCTGCTATGATTACAAGGGTTACTAATAAAGAAAACAAAGATGGGGCTTTTGGGCAGCTACTTCTTCTGGACAAGTGCAAGTACAATTCACTTCCGAAGAAAGAACAGAAGGATCTGCCAATATAGTGAGGAGGAGGTGGAAGGAATGTCAGATGCATTCTGAGACCATCCCTAAACTCAGCTTCAGGCTCCACTGAAGGTAGGAAATTGTTTGAGGCTGTGCTGAATCCAAACATCTTGATACCCTTCAACTTAGCCCCAAACATACTCTCACCCCTGTTCTCTATAACCAGCCTGAATCTTTCCCTGATCTTTAGGACCAAATCACTAATCACCTTTTGGACATTTCAAACTATGTGATACCTCGGAGATTTCTTAGACTCAACATGTTCAAAACTAAATTCATTATCTTCCCCCTCAAATTTCCTTTCATTTATCCCTCCTATAATATATACATACAGATCCATCCATACATATATAAATGTATGTATGTATGTATAAAATCAGGTGCCAGATCTTACCATTTCTAGCTCTAAAACATCTTTTACATTCAATCTTTTCTCCCTCCTGATACAGGTACTATCTTAATTTAGCCTCTCATCACTTCTCAACTGGGTCATTTTAACAGCCCCTTAATTTCTCTGCATCAAGTTTTTCTCTACTTCAATACATCTTCTTCTACACAGCTGCTTGATTTTCCTAAGATAAACAAAGGGTAGTTAGATGGAGCAGTGGATGGAGGAGCCAGGGAGTCAAAAAGACATTTTATAGATGTGGAAACTGAGGTAAACAGGGTTAAATGATCATAGGATCCCACAGTTAGTAAATGTCTGAAGCCAGATTTTAACTCATGAAGATAAATCTTCCTGATTCCAAGCCCAGTGCTATCTTTATCCACTGTACTACTTAACAGTCCTCAGGCTTGTTAGTCACCTACTAAATGTAGAAAAGATAAATTAGGTAGAATGCAGCTCTTCTCCCAAAGCTTTATTGAGCAGGAAAGGCCTTTCTTTTGCCTTCTTCATCTGGAAAGCATTGATATATATTAGAAAAAGTGCCGAAAGAAGCATCTAATGACCTGGAATCATATATTAGTTTTACTATTGCCTTCAGAGATTCCCAGTTCTCTGGGTCTCAGCTTCTTAATTGTAAAATGAGAAGGATGATAAGGGAAGCATATTGATCCTGGGATATAGAGTCTCAGAGAACTTGAGTTTGAATCCCAGTTATGTTCATGATTAAGGGTGTGAACCTTGAAAAATCACCAAAGCAGCACAATGGTTGGTGCAGAGTAAGTGCTTATTAGTGCTTTTTCATTCATTCATTCGACGGAATTGGGACTGAGATGAGATCATTGGGCTAGATGACTTTTTAGGTCCCTTCTGGATCTAAATCCTAGAAACTCTTACCTGCCTGCACACTCCCACCCACCACTTTCAAGTTTGATTATTTCCTGTCATTAGTTTTCTGCTTTATGAAAGGATCATTTTAGGGAAAATCTAGAACCCTGAGGCCTGGAGCATATGGCAAGTGAGAATTTACACAGTCTTTGTTTCTCAGCATCTGTTACTGCAGGCCCACATTTTCCTTGTAGTAGGAAATTTTTATAACAATGTAGTTTGGATTGAAAACGACAAAGAAGTGTTAATGTGTGACTGCCCAAGGCTAACAGCAGTAATAATAATACTGCCTGACATTTATATAAATGCTTTAATTTTTCAAAGTGCTTTATGAATGAAACTCTATCTTTTGGGCTTGCCCACAGATGCTTGTGGTTGGCGAAGAAGCCAGGGAGCTTCTTGCTGGCTCTGCAGACCCCCAGTTCTGGGGGACCTATGGAATTAGCGTATGGGACAAACTACCTGAATTGGTGCTGATCCCAAGCCTGAAGGAGATGAAAAGAGGCAACTAGAAGGCCAAAATAAGCAAGCAGTGGGAAGAAGATGCCAGGGGTAAAAGCTTTCCACCATGATTCCTGAAGGGTAATAAGTCCCAGATAGTGATTGAATCTAGCCTTAAAAATTGGTGATATCTCTGTCACTGATCAAACAAGAGATAGGAAGAATAGCCAACCCTTTGTAGGAATGGCTCCCATTGTGGAATTAAAAATTGTACAAATTACAGTTTAAAAAAAATTGAGACAAAGCTGTGAGCCAATGGCACTTTATTAAAGGATCCATGGTCTACTTTAATGAAATGGACCTCAGATCTTCCTAATGATCTGAGATGCCCCTTTCCTCCAGAACCTTAGTTTTATAGTGCTAGATACCCAGACAATAAGGTTGAAGCAAGCAAAAAATATATGATCTCATTGGTTAATAGATCTTGCATTTGACCCTCCAGGAAGTTCTATTGGAAATCTATTGGCTAACGAAAATCTTTTCTCTTATTTCACACTATCCCACAGAATGAAGGACTTAGAAAGTTAAAAAAAAAAAAAAAATCACCTACATGCAATCAATCTCTTTCTTTTTGTTAGATTTCTTCAATATAAATTCATTTGGGATCCTTTTCTTAGAGAAGTCAGGAATGAGACTCCAATCTAGGCCTTCCATTTTGGAGTCCAGAGCTGGGCCTTGCTGCTTCATCAAAGGCCTATGCCTGAAGCTTTTGATTTAACTTCCCCTCAACTTCATTTCAGTCAGTTCCCTAAACATTTGTTAAGCATTATACTATAACCAAGACACAGGAATAGATATTGGGGGATATGAAATAACAAAAGATTGCCACAGTCTTTGCCCTTCAAATTTATGTATATTTATTATATATAACATATTATAATTATATATTACATAGAATATATAAATATAATGTACTATTAAGTAGCACAGAGATTTATTATTGTTGTTGAGCTTTTTCAGATTCTTCATGACCCCATTTGGGGTTTTCTTGGCAGAGATACCGGAGTGGTTTGCTATTTCTTTCTCCAGCTCATTTGACAAATGGGGAAACGGATACAAAGAGGGTTAACTGACTTGCAGCTAGTAAGTGTCTGCAGCCATATTTGAATTCAGGAAAGTAGGTCTTCCTGGCTCTAGGGCTAACACTCCATCTACTCTCTCTAGTTGCCCAGCATAGAGATGGACATGAATATAAATTGAGTAGGGTACAAGGTAGATCGTATGGGAAAAAGAGATGTCGAGACAAAGAAGTCTATGAAAAACTGAGGCTTAAAGCAGCTTTAATTTTGTATTAAGAATTCCACATTTTTTCAAGAGGTTTCTTATGATCCAATGGCTGTCTTTTGGGATAGAAATAATTCTATCAAATTATTTAACTATATAAATCAATTAACCAGTAAGCATTTATTAAGGCAGAGGTATTAAAAAAAAAAAAAAAAAAAAGAAAGAAAGAAACCATCCCTACTCTCATAGATTTACATTCTATATGGGATGAGGTGAAAAAAAGAAAATGGGAACTAGGGATGGATGGAAGCAAAACATCTTTTAAACTAAATTGAAAAGGGGATTCCATGTGTCCTTAAATTCCTAAAATCTTCCTACGCTCCTTAAGTCCATCACTGCTTTATTTCTTCTTCAGTTGTCATATCTGAATGGGACTCCCCCGCTCCCCCCCCCCCTTTTTTTTTTCTGGTTGTCTTATAGTACAGAGATTGTCTGCATAATACTGATAGCTGCATTTCAGGCAATCACTCATTCCTTTCTCAATTCAAATTTCACCATCTTGTTATTAGCAACTTGTCCTTAAGTATCTGTGGTATTTTAAAACACAAAGTCAGGAATTCATCATGGAAAGAGTGATAGAAAAAAAAAATCTTCAAGGATGGGAAGGAAAGATGTCCAAGTTCTAAGTCCTTAACACTCACTGATGGCCCTTTAAGTGCTAGGTTAGTGAAACTTGAATTAAATGCAACACATGGCATAGTTAATATAAGACCTGAATTTAAGGTAAAAAGATTTATCATATTCCAGTTTAAACCTTCATGTTGAGACAAAGTCCTTTAAGAAAATGCTGGCTGAGTTTTATTGACAGAAGGGTCTCAAGGCAGTCAGTCCTGCTTTTGTGAAGCTGGAGATGGGTATAAATCTACTTTTCAATACCTGTGGCACCCAAGGCTTCCCAGCAGGTATAAAAATCTTATTACAACCATAAATGCTCCTGGAGGAAGTGGCAGATAGTCTGAAAATGATAAAATGCCTATATATCAATCTACAGATTCATTAGCCTACTGATAAAGCTTAGAGTGTTAATTATTGGTGTAAACAAGTTTATTGGTTGTTTGAAATATCCTTAGACTGATTAGTGGTTTTTGAGAGGTACTGAGGGGATTGAGCGACAGTAAGCTCAAGGGGGAGTGGATGGGCAGGCAAGACCAAGGAATGCTGGAGTAACTCACCAGGGGCCTCCTCTAGGACTCATTCAGGAGAGGGGAAAGGCTAACCAGATACTTTGAGGAAGAAGGGAAACAACTGCTTCCACATAGTGAGCCAGAGAAAGAACATTCATTAAAAGCATAAATTCCAACCAGAGGCCAACAGGACCATTTTATAACTGGTTATTTATTGTGGTCTTTAAGTTGAGCAGAAAGAACTGGAATCTTTTCCAGAGTGAGAACTCTGGGTTCTCAATAGTAGAATGGAAATGAATAAAGTTAGTTAAAAAAACAAACAAAAATTCTTCTCTCTGCTCCACCCTATCTCCTCTACAATCCAAATCAAGCCCTGTTCTCAAATGGATAAAAAACCTTTTAAAGCTTGAGAATGGCAGCTGCCTCTTATTTATTCTATGCTCCACCCTCCCATCCACCACCACACCTAGTAAAGTGCTGAGCAATGTAGTAAGTGATCAGGCAGAATTACTATTTCACTGACTTACAAAATAAAGGAAGACTATTGACTGATTTAAAAGAATGACAATTTCATATAGTGACTTAATTTTATATAATGGCCTATTTTATATAGTGATTAAGGTTTGCAAAGCACTTTATATAGATCATCTCATTTGATACTTATTGAAGTTAAGAAACTGAGTGATTTACTCAGGGTCACATAGCTAAGTACTGATGCTGGTTTTGAACTCGATCTTTCTGACTTCCTTTACTTTATCCATTATACTGCCTAGCTGCTTTAGTATTTGTTTTTACATTGCCTATTTTTTCTTTAGATTGCCTAAATTTCTCCCTAAAATCCTACCCTTTACCTCTTCTAGAGAAGTGCTGTTCCATCTAACAGTGTATTTTTAAAGGAAAAAGAGGAAGAACAGAAAAATAATCAGCAAAGCCAATAAAAACTGATAAAATCTGAAAATCCACACAATGATCCAAATCTATAAACCTCCCACTTCTGCAAAGGTAAGGAATGAGGTATTTTATCTGGTTTTTTGTCCATTTAATTTTGATAATAATAATAATAAAAATAACTAGCACTTACATAGGGGCAGGTAGATGACATAAAGTGCCAGGTCTAGAATCATCTTTCTAAGTTCAAAACTGGCTTCAGAAACTTACTAATTGTATGACACTGGGCAAGCCATTTAACTGCCTCAGTTTTCTCATCTGTAAAATGAACTGGAGAAGGAAATGCCAAAGCAGTTCAGTGTCTTTACCAAGAAAACCCCAAATGGTTCAAAAAGAGCCAGACAAAACTGAAAAATGATAACCTTACAAAATTACATTAAGATTTGCAAAGTACTTTACCTGGGATCTCATTTATTCCTCTATACAACCCTGTGAAATAGTATTCTCATTTTATACACGAGGAAGCCAAAATTGGGAGGTTAAAATGATTTCTTCAGATTAGCCCCGATGAAAAATTTCTGAGGCATGATCTTCTGAAAAAATCTAAGTCTAGCATTCTATCCACTTCATCACTTATCTGTCTTTAATAAAAATAATTATTCAGTTCATCTTTTGGGAGGCTTGTTTTTAGTTTTGCAACATATTTTCTTCACATGAAGTAGATGATACAATTTTCATCCAAGGTCACACAAGTGCCAGAGGCAAGATTTGAACACAAGCTCTTCTGATTCCATTTTTAGAACTTTCCCCCCAATATGACACTATCTCTTTGTCTCGGAAGTCACAGTGTAGCCTTAATATTATGCATTGCAATGGATTGTATGAGGCAGGTGATTAAAATCAAATCTAGAGCTGGCCTTGCAAGACAGAGCTGAATTTCAACAATCCCCTAGAAGTTGGTACTTGAGATTGTGTGATAGGGTTCAGTTATCAGATAGCACCATTAATTAACGTGGCCCAATTTGGATCTCAGAGTCTCTGAATAGAATCACCAAATCCAGTTTATTTAAAGGATTGATTTTTTTTAACCTTACTTTGTCAACCTATCATTCAAGACTCAGAAGTGAATTTTCCTTATCTCTATAAAATGTTTCCATTTTCTCTCCAGGTAGTCTCTTGAACACAAATATGGTCTCATGTTCATTGAAGGCTGGAACCCAACAAATTCAATTTGATGCTACTGGATAATGAAGGTGAAAGAGGTTGAAGAGGGAAGAGTAAGGATATTCTATAGAGGGAGAGATGGGATTTTGGTCATATCAGGTTTTGGAAAATCTAAAGGAACATGTCAGTCAAAATCATAAATTAAACATGGTTCTAAGACTTTTTCCTTCCAATCATTTCTTTTACTATTCCTTTATACTATCCATATATATTATTCAAACTGGAACACACTTTTTGTTCAAAATCCTTTTCTGCATCCATACCTCTTTATTTGTAGCCTGGATACAAGTATAATACATGTGTGCAAATACCTACTGGGCAGACAACTGAGTATTGTGGAAACAATGATAGATTTAGAGTAAAAGAATTCCAATTGAAATCCCAGATCTGCTACTTAATGAATTATGAGAACTTATGTAGTTCATTTAACCATTTGGATCCTCAGTTCCTCTTTAAAATGAGGAAATTGGATGATATGATTCTAATGTTTCTTCCAGCTTAAACTATAATAACTTGTTATTGAGAAACCTCTTTCTCAATAGAGTATCAGTTCCTTAATTAAATGCAACCAGTAGCCTAGAAGACAGAGTCTTGTGTTTGGGGAAGAATTAAATTCAAATCCAATCTCAGACACTTACTAGTTGTGTGATCTTGGGAAAGTCACTTAAAACAATCAGTTTGCCTCAGTTCCTCCAACTGTAAAATGAGGATAATAAAAGTACATATTTCTCTGAGTTTGGGGGAGGATCAAATGAGGTAATATATTTGTAAAATGCTTAAGACAATGCCTAGTACACAGAAACACTTTTTTGCTTCTTTTTTAAATTGTCCATCTCCTTCTCTCCTCCCCCCCCCCAAAAAAAAAAGTTCCCAGCACCTAGAACAGTGATTTTCAATAGTAGGAGTTCAATCGATGTTTGTTAAATTGATGTGATTGAATTTGTCAGCCACCCAAAGGAAGCTGAAAGTGATGTCTGATGCTACTGGATATGACCAGAAAATTGAATTCTGCATCTTGGATTTTGATTTCTACCTGCCATCTCCAGAAGTTTGTTTGCTTAAACACTCACCCATCAGAATTTTATTCACACTGCACCTGAGATCTTCATCCATCCAGATGAAATCATCTAAATGTATTGGGTACTGATCTCACTTGATTAAGGGGATAGGAGAAGAGAACTAGGAAGAGCATACTTCAATGGGAAGAAAGGTTCTGACTGGAGAGAAAGAAGCCAGACCTGGCCACATACCAGAGATTTTCCTAACAGATCATCAGACTCCCACCATACTCTACTTAATCCCTCAATATAGACTGATGGTAGTCGTTGGGGGAAACATTTTTGGAATTTAAGCAGGTCTGAAAATATGATTTATTTTCTTGCTGAGTAGTTGCAGGAAAAAAAAAAAAGAATGCCATGTAATCTACAGGCTTCCTCAAATAGCCCAGCACTGTCTGGGAAAATAATACTTTTAATACCCAAGGAAAGTGGGGGCTAGAGCTTGAGCTGAGCATATGAGCACTTTGGCTCACAGTCCTGTAATTACAAGCTGAGTTTGGGATAAAGACCTCACACATTCTAGCCCATGGAAACAGCTTGAAGGATGATGTCAGTCTCAGTTTTACTTAAGCAAAGGCATCCCTGGTTTCCCATGATAACAGATACCACCTTGGTGGAATCTGAGTCTTGTCATCTGGTGGTAGTGGTGCCCTAGGCCATTGGGGAGAAATCTCATGGCAACATTGCTGTTTCTCTCACAGCTTGATGGTTTTTGTTTTCCTCTCTTTTCACCACCCTTTCTTAGATAGTTGTACCCTCTCCAATTTATCTGTTTCCATTTGGGAAGCTCAGAGCTCCAGAGAAATGGAGTGTGTGGGCTGGAGACAGCAGATGCAGCTGTCCCATCTCCTTCTTTCCTGTGTTCCATGGGATTCTGTGGCACCTGAGGAAGGGACTTCTCAAGAGCCAAAGAAATGACAGGTTGCTCCATTGTGTTTTGTTTCCCTCAGTCCTGACCCTGTTCCACAGCATTTTTACATGGAGAGAGAGAGAGAGAGAGAGAGAGAGAGAGAGAGAGAGAGAGAGAGAGAGAGAGAGAGAATGAACACTATGTCTCCATGTGTACATGGGCTGGGATGATGTGGGACTGAAGTCTGATTGTGAAGAAAAAAGAAGGAAATAAAGTGTCAGAGAAATTAACTGTGGAAGGGCAATGACTTTGCCTTGAAAAACCATCAAGTTTTTGTTCTATCTATTAACCTGTTCCAAATTTCAAGATATTTATTTATTTTATACCTATTATGGAGAAAAATAAGAGAAACATTTAAATTTCTACATCAACAGATATAGAAACAGTATCTGGGAGAAAAAAGAATAGATCTGTTTTGATGGGGGATACAAAAAGGAAATAAGAAACAATCTTATTGAGGTAGAATGGTACCATATAAAAAGTGCTAAATCTGGATTTGATTTCAAGTCCTATCTCAAGCACTTACCCTGGAGAAGTAACTCAATCTCTCTGGGCTTCTATGGTGGGACTCCTATCTACAAAATGAGAATACTAGAATTCTTGAGCCTTTGGCTTTTGGATAGAGAACAGACAAATTCTTGGATAATAGCCTGTACATCTTTTGTGGTCTACCTTTTAATCTATGATACTATGATTCTAAGGCTTTGAGCCAGGAGGGGATAAACAAATGAAATAATAAACAGATATAATATAGTTTTAATCTTACTGAAGCAGTGTGAAACGCTGATTTAAAAAAAAATAGCTATCACTTATATAGTGCTCTAAAATTTGCAGTATTATTCCTTGCAATAATTCTGGAATGTAGTCAATAAATAATAAATATGGATTAAATTGCTACCCTCTGCCAAGAATTATGATAAACACAAAAGTTAGATGCTATTATTAGCCCTACTTTACAGATTCACAAACTGAAGCAGACAGACTTGTTAGGGTGATACAACTAGTAAATTTCTGATGTTGGATTTTAATTCAGATCTTCCCAATTCCAGATCCAGTACTCTATCTACTTTATTATCTAGCTGCCCGTTGTAGGGGGAAGAGTACTGACCTTGGAGTTTCAAGTCTGAGTTTGAATCCCAACTCTGTCATTATATCTAGGCAGCTGTGTGACTTTGGGCAAGTCAAAATCTCTTTTAGTATCAATCTCCTCAATTATAAGATGAAGTGGGGGGGAGGGGTCCATTCAACTCTACGCTTTTCTTTGTCTTTTAGAATCTTAAAAATTGGACAATAAATTATGTAAAAAAATACTTTTACAAAATGAAACATAAGTGGATTAAAGAGACACAAACTGCAAGCAGATTTCCACAGAGGTAACTTGATCCTTCTCCTCCCAATAGAGAAATATAGCAGAAAGAGGTCAAAGGTAAAAGGAATGATTTCAGTTCTATGTGTTGTGTTTGCATATGGATGTGTATACTATGAATTTAAGAATTTAACTATGAGAGAGCTCAACATTTTTTTTAGATTACTAATGACATTGTTCTTGAGGGTGCATTAACTTGATGGAGTTATAGCAAGGTACAGTGACTGTCTTCCTGTTTAGGGTGTGAATGTATTCATTGTCATCCCTTGGCCACTTCCTCAAATTTCAGAAATGGGGGATGAATGGATAAGCTCAGGCTGTTGTGAATCAAAGCCATCTCTTTGTGATAATCGACTTATAAACACAGCTGACCTGTAACAACCCTTTTTAGAGAGATGGATCAGAGAGTGGCTAACCAAGAGAAGACTTTGTATTTTGGGAAGGTCCTGTTTTTACCAGTCTCCAAGAAAACACTCTCAGCCCTATCATTGCTAGCTAGGAAAAGGTAGCCACAGGGTTTCTTTGCCCAAGAGATAATCTCAAACCAGAACAATGTTGGGAAAGTAAGAGTTTCTGGATCTAGTCAAAGAGATATGACAGAATCCCAAGAGCTGGAAACTACACGAGCAAGTGGTTGGAATTCCTAAACCCCACATTCCTGGGAAGATAGACAAATGTTAAAAATGTCAAATTTCTGGAGAGTTTAGGGATTAATCCATGTAAAAAGAGGAGGGAATTTAGTAATAGTCTTCTGGGGATAAGAACTATACACATGGTCCCATAACTGGAAGAATAGTAATGAACTGAGAAGGAACATGGCCTAAAAATCTTGGCAGTATGTTATTAGTGCCAAGAGTTACTAAGAAGGTACAGATCTGATGGGAGGGAGTTTAACTCCCTAGCAACCCTAAGCTATTTCCTTCTAAGAAGGCATTAGGGCAGTACAATGAGGCTGAAGAAAGGGCCTGATGGAATGGTGGTAGGTTGCCACTAAGGAAATATCAATTCCATTTTATTTCTGAGAGGTTTTGAAACTTCATCTTTTTGCAAATAGTTTTATTCCTGTCGGTATGGAAGAACCATCCCATTCAAATTCTTCAATGGAAAAACTTATTTCCATTTAATCTAATAATTATTTATTGAAGACCAATTATATGCCTTATAGCTACTGGATATTAATATACATTTACACTGACTTTGTGATGTTATGATTCTTTTAAAAAAATTTAATGTTTTTATTTTCCCCAGTTATGTGTAAAATATTATTTACATTTGTTTTTAAAACTTTCAGTTACAAATTATTTTCCTTCCTCTATCCTGCATTGAGAAGGGTACATGTGAGGTTATGTAAAATATTTCCACAAAAGTCATGTTGCAGAAGAAAACATAAATCCTCTCCCCCTCCCCCCCCCAAAAAAAAAACTCTAAAAAAAAAGAGTCAAAAAAAAAGAATACTCTTCAATCTGTATTCAGACATAATCAGTTTGTTTTTTTTTTTTCTGGGTAGGATAGCATTTTTCATCATAAGTCTTTCAGTATAGTCTTAGGTCATTGTTTTGCTGAGAATAGCAAAGTCATTCACAACTGATCATCCTACAACATTGTTATCACTTTGTATACAGAGCATTTCACTTTAATTCATGGAGGACTTTCCAGGTTTCTCTGCTCATCATTTCCTATTGAACAATAATATTGCATCATAACCACATACCAATGTTACAATTCTGAAGACCTATAAGACCTATATAGGTCTTAGGGGGAAAGGAAGATAGGACTCACAAAGAGAGAAAAAAATTTTCCTGATTATTGCTGTGCTCTTGTAAGTTCTATATGTTTTTTACTATTGTTGGTTTTGTGTGTGTCTGGTTTTCCAGAACCCAATATATATTATTGCACAGGAACTGGGTGGTCCTTTTTACCAACATCCCATAGAGATATAGCCAAAAACTGCATTTTGAGATTCCCAGGGGAAATTTCATGTGGGAGTAAATGTGCCAAAGAGATATGATTTGTCCCTAAAATCAAATTTGGTCCATATAATCATAGAGTTTTGGGTACTAGAACATATGTTATATTACTTTATATATGTAAATCACTTCAGTTTTCAAAGCAGATTCTATATTTAGAGAGGTTACAATGGTAGACAATGTGTTGCACTTCAAGTGAAGAACACATAGCTTTCAGTCCTTCCATTGATCCAGACTAGCTATGTTACCATCAACAAGAATGTTTCTTTAGAAGTTTTCATTTTCTGATCTGTAAAACTGGGATAATAAAACTATCATAATTTGCCTCTTGTAGGATCTCTTATGTGATTCAAGAGAGATAATGAATAGCTGATGAATAAATGTCAATGATTAAATTAATTTAATTGAATCTTTAGAGAAAATGAGAAATATTTCTGATAATATTTGATTTTTTTTTTTTTTGCAGAGGAAGTAAATGAGGTTCAGGGAGGGTGACTTGCTCAGGATTATATCTATCATAAGTGACAGTAATAGGATTCAAATATAAGCTTTTGGCTGCCATTTTTATACCCTTTTTATTATAGTATGATTATGACTGGCTTTGTGACAAATGAGTGGATAGAGTGCTGAGCTTGGAGTCAGGAAAATCATAATTTCAAATGTAGCTTCAGACATTTACTAACTCTGTGATTCTGGGCAAGTCACTTAACCCTTTGCCTTAGTTTATTTATTTGTAAAATGAATCAAAAAAGGAAATGGCAAATTGCTCCAATATCTTGGCCAAAAAAAATTCCAAATGGTGTCATTTCAGGCATGATTGATAAGACTAAACAACAACAATGAAATTATTTCACTAGCTTCATGATACAGGCAAATCACTTCTTTGAATTTCATCTTCCATAAATATCTGGGAAATGGGATGGTGTGGGAAACTTTCGTTGCATATCTCACAAAACTGTTGTGAAGAGCAAATGAGATTGAGGAGAGAGAATATAACAGCTACTTACATTGATATATCCCTTTATGATTTTCTAAATTCCTGAAGACCTCAATTAACATATAATTAATTAATTGAAATTATATAATTATATAACAAAATGAGATGATATATGTAAATTGATCTGTAAACCTTAAAATTTTATATGACTGTTTGATGATGATGATGATAATTTTCCTGTGGTCAAATAACTAGTTTGGGTCCAATCTTGTATTCGCATTCTTGCCTCCTCTCTTTTCAAAACAAGTGAAGTCACTTTGAAAACTATATAACTATAAGGTAGCATTATTCTTATTTCTGGCTGTTTGTGTATGTAGCTCTTTTGTTCTGTAACTCGAAAAGGACAATCATAGCTATGGTCTTCTCCTTGTGAAAAAGTCCTCTTATGAAGAGTTTTGAATTCTCTTCGGTATAACACAGAATCACAGTGTCAATGTGAATGCATGTTAGCACCTAGTAGTGATAGGGCATATAGTTTATCATCAATAAATATTGGATTGAATTGAAATGAGTTCTTCCATTTAAAGAAAATTCATTGCATGCAAATTTATTAAATTGGTGGATTCAAAATGAGTCTGTCCACAGCTAGTTCACAAGCTTGGGTACTTTTCCATGTTTTATTAATTGAAGCCCAGATTAACAGATGATAGAATAGCTTCTTTTAATTATACTTTTCAATTAAGTCATCTCCCTTTTTGGGATAAGGAGTAATGTTGGCTTTTCAGGGTTTATGCTAAGTGTGCTATAAACAATATCTGTCATGTAGGCTAGACTAATTTTTCTTTAATAGATATTGAAATCATCTTTGAGTGGCTCAGGGGCTTAAGTCTTACATGGTTTCCTGTTATATAGCTTCCTGATGGCCCAAATCTAAAAAAATCAGCACATGGGGAGTTAGCAGTTCCTCTTCTTTTAGGTTCCTGAATGGCAGACCATCATGACCAGCACAGAGGTGGAGAAACTGTCCCTATGTGAATCAGTGCTGTCTCAGTGTGTGTTTGTATGTGTATATATGCGTGTGTGCACATGCAGGCCAGCAAAAGAGGCAGAGACAGAGAGAGAGAGGAAGAATCCTTAATAATAATATCTACCATTTATATAGAATAAAGGTAAGTAATCCACTGCTTTTATATAACCAAGGAAATAGAATGGTTTTTAAATTTTTAATGTAAATTTTAAAAATATCTATTGTATTTAAAACTATAAAAAATTATATTAATTTATTTATTTGTATGAGATTTAATATTGTAAAAGCAATATTTTTAGCTCAGTTCAAAAAAAAAGTGCTAGCAGAATTTTGTCCTTGCCAAACTTAGAACAGCCTATAGGCTAAACTTTGAACACCTTAAGAACTATATTTTACAATAAGGTACTGAAGACATATAATTAAAGTAGTGTAAAATATTTTACAAATATTATCTCATTTTATCCTCTGTCTCTCTTTGTTTCACACATACCTCAAGCCTCAGCTGTAGGTGCTTTAATTATTTTTATTTTTCAGATAAGGAAGTTGAGACTGATGGAAATTATATAACTTGCCCAGAATCACACAATTAGTAAGCGGCTGAGACAGATTTGAACTCTGATCTTCCTGACTCTAGGTCCAGCACTCTGTTCATTGAGCCGTCTTTCTGCCTCTTTCCCTAATAAATATCCTTTGTTAACTCTTAAAAGATCTAGCTTGTCTCATTTTATTTTAATTCAGAACCATAACTACTAGACCATCTTGAGTGAGGCTTGATCTACAATATTAAGGGAGCTCAAATTCTGGAAGGTCTTACCAAATTAAAAAAGGCTTTTCAGTCAGTCAATATTTACTAAGTGCCTACTATGTGTTGGGCATTGTGCTAAGTGCTAGGGAGACAAAGAAAGGCAAAAGACAGTCACTGTCTTTAACAAGATCACAGGGAGACAGCATCCAAATATCTATGAGCAAATAAACTACATATGGAATACAGATGATGATACAGAAGGAAGGCATTCAGGGGTCCTCAAACTTTTTAAATAGGGACCCAGTTCACTGTCCCTCAGACTGTTGGAGGGCCGGACTATAGTAAAAACAAAAACTTTGTTTTGTGGGCCTTTAAATAAAGAAACTTCATAGTCTGGATGAAGGGGATAATCGTCCTCAGCTGCTGCATCTGGTCTGCGGCCATAGTTTGAGGAATGATTAAACTTAAGGCAAATGGATTGTCCCTTGATAATTAGTCTAAGTTTGGAGAGGTTTACCAGGGTAAGGTTTGCCATTGGGTAAGGAATTTTATTAGATGAAACTATTTCCTAAGGTGTGGAGAAGTTGGGAGCTGCATCAGTGGAGGAAGTACACACAAGCATTTATGTTTACATTTTGTATTTTGATAATAGACTGTAACCCTTTGAGGGCAGGGACTTTTTCAGTTTCTTTTTATCCCCTATAATCGGCACAAAATGAGCATTTGAAAAATGTTTCTTGGATTGAATCAGTTTGGTAACCACAAGAATGAATGCATCTAGATATATGCTCATAAATAAATGTTTTATATATATATATATATATATATATATATATATATATATATACGCACAAGCACACATGCAATATATAATAGTGAGAAATCAGTTTGGAAAGGTGGGTGAGTCTTGATTAAGGAGGACTTTGAAAGCCATAGAAAAGACTTCATGTATTAGGTAATAAAGTGTCCCTGTAGGTTTTTGACACAATGAAAGGAATGTGTTAGGAAGGTTAGTATAGTATTGATGTTCAAGATAAATCTCAAAAGTTTGAAGTAGGATTGTGGGAAACCAACCTGGTGAGCTTTGTATTAAGGAAGGCATGGGATGATGAAGACCTGGACCAGGGTAGGGGCAATGAGAATACAGAGAATGGTAATAAATCTAAAAAAAATTTAGAAAGTAGAAATGATAGTACTTAGTGACATGAGTTTTCTCAGTTTGACCTAGTGCAAATAACTTAGGCTGGCTCCGCCTGCAAATGAGTTCTTTGAGCTTGTCTTAATTGGACCACAAGCCCATGATTGTTCAGAATCTCACTACCATCTTTGGGTTGGGATGGGAACGTAGTGTCCCAAGAATTGTCTATATCAAAAGAAACATATACTACAACCATGAAGAGCATTGTCTACAGTCTGCCCAGTTCTCATTAACTATTATATTTCGCTTAATGCAATATGTGTTCCAGAGAAATTTTGTGCCAACCTTATTCCAAGACATTTGACACCATAGAGTCAATACCAGGACATTACACAATCTGTTTGATTTTTCTTTTTTAATGAAATCTTGAAAGTCTTATTTTAGTCTTACTAAATGCCAAATATTTTGGTGTCCCTCCCTTCCTATGAAGATATGTTGGACTAGAGGAAAGAGAAAAGTTGAGATGGAGTAGCATCTTTATTCTGTTTTTGCCACAATTTTTCAAAATCTCATCTCATCCAAATTCCAGCATTTAATATAAAAATTATACTTTTTTCTTCTTCTTCTCCTCTTCCTGTACTATCCAATAGTATCCAATAAGAATTTTCTGTTTGCAAGATTACATGATAATCAATTTTTTTTTTATTAAAGCTTTTTATTTACAAAGCATATGCATGGGTAATTTTCTCAACATTGACCCTTGCAAAAACCTTTTGTTCCAAATTTTCCCCTACTTCCCCTCCCTCTCCCCTACTTGGCAGATAGTCCAATACATGTTAGATATGTTGAAATGCATGTTAATTCCAATATATGTATACATATTTATACAGTTATCTTCCTGCACAAGAAAAATCAGTTCAAGAAGGAAGAAAAAGAAAAACTGAGAAAAAACAAACAAAATAAAAGCAAATAACAAGAGAGAGAGTGAGAATGCCATGTTGTGTTCCACACTCTGTTCCCACGGTTCTCTTTCTGAGTGTAGATGGCTCTCTTCATCACTGAACAAGTGGAACTGGTTTGAATCACATAATGATCAGTTCTGATGGACATGGCTCTCTTCAACAATGAGACAAGTCAATTCTGTTCCAATGATCTTGTGATGGAGAGAGCCATCTACACCCAGAGAAGACTGTGGGAACTGAGTGTGGATCACAACAGTATTTTCAGTCCTTTTGTTGTTGTTCAGTCTTTCTCATTTTTTTCCTCTTTGATCTGATTTTTCTTGTGCAGCATGATAATTGTGGAAATATGAATAGAAGAACTGCTCATGTTTAACATTCATTAGATTACTTGCTGTCTAGGGGAGGGAGTAAAGAGAAGAGAGGGAAAAAATTTGGAACACAAGGTTTTGTTGAATGTTGAAAATTATTCATGCAAATATTTTGAAAATAAAAAGCTTTAATTAAACAAAAAACAATTTTCTGTTTTCCAACCTTTGGTGAACAGTAGAATATGATGATATTCTTTGTTGTAGTCCTCAGAAGATACCCAGATCACTATTCTCCTTTCATTCCAGAACCTGTTAATGGTCTTCCTCGCCATCTAAATTCCCTTCACTTAGAATAGTCTCTTCTCCAAATTCCTCAGTCTCCATAGTTCCTATGACCTCTCTCCACTCCTAAAAATACTTTTCCCTCATCTTTCACTCAATTCAATTCCTCCCCTTAATTTTAATCTACATAAAGAATACCTCTCCTATCTTTCCCAGATATGAAAATTTCTTATGATGACTTTGCTAATAATGGTCATATCTCACAACCCTGGTAGAATAATACATATTAGTCTAAATTGGTAAAAAAAAAAAAAAATAAGAAGAATCTATCTTATTCTTTACACACTTGAAGATAACTCAACGGTTTCATTTTAAGCAGAACATACACTTAGATTTTAGTCCCAATAACAACAGATTTATGACAATTTATCCACACTTTCTTCTGGTTCTTCCTACTTGATTCTTTTTTTTTTTTTAATTTATTTTTTTTTCCTACTTGATTCTTACAAATTTTCTTTATAGACACTTGTTCAAGGTTATGAAAGGAATCTGTGGTCATATAATAGAACATAGCTTACCAGTACATGCTTTAATTGAATTCATGACTTTGGTATTATTACTCCTCTTCTCTAATTAGCTAAACTAACTAGCTATCAATGTGTAGATAGAATGAATTGGTAGCAGGTGTTCCAAAAACTATTTCCTCATCAGAGAATTAGAATAGCTTTAATACTATCCAGCTCTTTCAGTTTCTCTATCTTCAGGTGACTGTTGTGATGGTTAAGATAGATGTTCATAGCATTTAGGCTTCTATAGCCAAAAGGCACTGCAATGATTAATAAAATGGCATCCTGAATTAGGGACAGGTTAGGAAGGACTTTGAATATTAAGCTCATGATTTTATGTTTCATCATGGAATTGATAAAGAATCACTAGAATTTACTGGGCAGGGAGAAGGGGATGACATGGTCATATTTGCACATTAGGAAAATCATTTTGACAGCGGAGTGGAAGATTGGAATGAGAAGAAACTTGTGGCTGGCAGAGCAACCAGCAGACTGTCACAGCTGTGTAGACATGACATGATGAGGACCTGTGCTAGGGTGGTGGTAACTTCACAGGAGATGAAAGGGGTATATTTGAGAGATATTGCAAAAATCAACAGATATAGAAGATTAGAGAAAGTAAGGAGTTTAGGGTAATAATCTGAGTGACTATGAGTATGAAGATGTTCTCAAAAAAGTGGGTAAGTTTGGAAGGAGAAGGTGCTTTGGAAAAAGGAAATGAGTTTAATTTTGGATGTGTTGAATTACTGCTGTTTGTCCTTCACTCTCAAAGAGGACCATGATATCAGGGAAGTGATGACATGACATGCAAGTGGATTGCATTTAAGTGAGAGAGGGCTGGGCAAGACCACCCGCTTCACTTTCCCCTCCAGAGCCATCTGGGTATCGTGTCCAGATACAGATCAGGATGACCAGAGATGGCCCTGGATGCAGTGGGAGACGTTGGCCTTTTTTTAGCTAAGATCTTTAGCAGGTTGCAGTTTGTGGTGAATTAAGAAGGCTACTGGAAGACAGCAGACATACCAAGACTAAATAAGTAGAAACTTATGTAATAAAAATGGTTAAACAAAATTTACTTATGGAGCATAGTAGCCATATGCCAATTAAACCATCTTGGCAGATGGTCTAAACATGGTTGAGGATAACTGACAGGTCTCAAATCTATTGGTAAGTTTGGGGGATATCTACTCCAAGCATGTGAAAACTTTCCCTGTGGAATGGGCAGATGAAAACAAACGTTCTAAGAGGCCCAAAGGCAGCTAAAGCAGGCTCTGTGGGGCACATAGAGTTTAATTAGAAGATCCCAAGATCACTATCCACTGCATCACAGCCATCCACCAGTCATCTTGACTTTTTCTTGCCACTGTTGAGGTGTGAGAAATGAGGGTTGAGAGATCCCCTGGTTGGTGTCCTAGGATTTTTGCGAAATAATTCATAATTCTGAATGCAGGGGAGGTTTATGGCAAAAAAAAAAAAAAAAAAAAGGGTTCATTACACTGAGAATTAACTTCCCAGAGGGTTAGTTCCAAAGGAATTAGCAAAGGTAGGTTTTTAGCAAAGATGGGTTTACACTGAGAAGAAATAACTTCTCAGTTGGCCAAATCATTTTAGGATTTTTAGCAAAGGTTTGGGGTTTAGCCTTTGGGTTTTGGGGTTTTTGTGACCTGAAGCTAGGGAGCAATCTCCAGATGAATTTGAGGGACTAATTTTCAATTCAATAAAGAGTGGTGAGTATGCCCCAGGCCAAGATATTCAATTGAATTGTAGGTGGAGATCCTATGGGAATTTCCCCTATGAACAGATTTTAGGGTTTCTCTAACCCAGGTCCACCCCCCCTCCAAAGATCAAGGGGAACACAGTTTACATCACCACTAGATTTTGATGACTCTGGAAGAGCCAGGCTGATTACTTTGTTCAACTACTTCACTTAAAATCTAAGTCAAGACATTACTCTGATGATGTCGTTGGTCCTCTTCAAAAATGGACAAACAGCATTTCATTATATTCACTTACCAGTTTGTTCTGCCAGTTAATGGGTACTCACTTTATTTCTTATTTTTTATTATCAGAAAAAGGATAGTTATGATTATTTTAATATCGAATGGGACCTTTCTCCCTGTCTCTGATTTCTTTGGGACATGTGCCCAGTAATGGAATTACTAGTATGGACAGTTTCATTTTTCCTACATTATGACGACTTTTTTCCAGAATAATTGAACCACTATAGTTCCCTCAAAAGTATGTTAATAGATTTTTCTGAAAGGAAATTTTAATAGAGAAAAAGTAGAGAATATGAGGTCACTTAAGGCAATGGGGTCACTGAGAGTGATAGTAAAAAGAGAAGGAAAAAAAGCTTCAGTGAATTAGCCTCATGGATATACATACTCACTGTTAAAAGTTCAGGATATGAATGATGATGCAGAAAAGGAGACAGAGATGGAATGATCAAACAAATTGAATAATATCCAAAAGAGACAATGCCACAAAAATCTAGAGAGTAGAAAGCATCTGAGAAGAAAGGGCAGTCAATGGAGTCAAATGAAAGAAAATGGTAAATAAGGATAAGGATTTAGAAAAAGCCATTGGATCTGGAAATTCAGAGATGACTAGTAATTTTTGAAGTGAGAAGTTTTAGTTGAATGCTTAAATGGGACCCAAATTGTAAAAAGCAATGAAAGAAAAGGGAATGAAAATGAGTCAAAGAAAAGAAATTTGAATTACTCTGTAGTGGGATCTCTGATCTCTGTTTGATTCATTTACTTATTTACTCTTCTCACTGTTATGTTTGCATTGTGAGGTCCAAGTTTATGAGGGAAGGGGGAAGCACTGTTGATATTTTATTTTTATGTTATTTCATTAAATGCCTTTACTTTAAACAAATGAATATTCTGCCTGACTAGTAAAAGTCAAAACACTAATAGGGACTCATGGGCTATGGTTCAGAGAGAATTCAGGCCCAAAAAGATATCTAGAATTTCAGATCGTTTTCCAGGGATTCATGAATGATGGTGTGGCCTACATATATTACCTTATCAAGGATACACCAAGGCATCTTTCCAGGTCAATAATCTAGGATTCTGTGTTTTTTTTTTTTTAATCTCAGAGTATTAGTGGTTGGACAAATTCAAGGAATTATCATCAACAATTTCTTTAATTCATTTGCAGATATTCAATACAATTTTCATTTGAGTCAGAAAGCAACTGCAAATATACACATAGATACAGATACAAGATTGCTCAGTTACATTTAGTGGAATTCTGTCTTTAATGTCTTGTCAGGTTTCAAAAATCTGGTCACAATAGTTAGTCATTTGGCAAAAATATTAAAAGAGTTATGATTTTGGCCTTGGGTAAACACTGAATTTTTCATCCTCCAGTCTCTCTCTCTATATATGTTTAAACAAAGGCTTGTGTAATAAGTAGGATGAGATATCCTAGAAAATGATTTTGAGGAAAATGGTATTATGTTGATTTTCTCCAGGCTATTAAAAAGGTTATTATTATTAATATTTTTATTATTATTATTGAATTCTGTAAATGGCTTCATTCTGACTTCAAGTGTGAGGAATAACCCATTTGGCCATTTAACTCTGCAAATTTCAGGATCATTGTAGCTATTTCTTTGCAAAAACTTTCCCTCCTCATACTTTTGCTATTTGGAACCTAAAAATCATAACTAAAAATGAACCATTTACACTAATTAACCATCTCATTTAGATTTTGGTCCAAATTGATCAGATTAGTATTATCTCAACTACTCCTTTACTAACTCCAACTTTCTGAAGCCCTCTGATCAAGTCAATGAACTATTTGTAGTCTTATCAGACATATTGTTAGCCATCGAAAATTTTCTAATAATCTATTCTTTTTATGGCACTAAATTCTCCTTGTTTTCTTCCTAACTTTTCTCCATCTCCTTTGCTGAACCATCTTTCTCCTCCAACTTGTCAGATGCCTGTTTCCTGGGATTCTGTCCTCAGACTAAATTTACATTTTTACCTCCCCAATTTTTCCCATGCTTCAGTTCAGCATCTCCATTTGTATCCTGGCCATTAAATCTGGATATTCCAATAAGACTTTAGACTCATCACATTCTAAACTAAATTCTTCTTTACTCTCAAGATCTATTTCTGTTTTCTGATGGTACCATCATCCTTCCAAAGAGACTTGAAACCTTGGCATTATCTTTGATTTCTTCTATTCTTCCCCCCCCACACTCTTTTTTCCCCCAGTAAGGTACTGCCCTTTTCTTATATGAATGTTTATGAATGAATGATGAATGAAAAAGCATTTATTGTCTCCCCAGTGTTTTTCTTTCTCTTAGGCTCCATCAAAACTTAGATAAGTAGAATCAACAAATCAACACCCTAAAGAAGTTCTCACTAGTAAGCTGGAAAAACTAGAAAGTTCATTAAGAAGTTTTGGGCTTGTAAATGGAGATGATTTTTGAAACATCAATCATTCTCTGGCAATTTCCACATACAAGTTGGAAAAAGTCACATGTACTGTTCTTTCCCTAAAGAGGGAGAAACCATACCTGTCTTCAATAGGTTGGTTACTAGGGTGAAATAACTCATATTCTGGAGAGAGCCTCACTATTGCTGTCCTACCAAAGGTAGCACCAAGCAATGACAGTCAAGTAAACAAGTTTTAATTAAATGCTGTCAGATCCTGTTCTAACCAATAGGGATACAAAGAAAGGTAAAAATGGTCCCCACTTTCTTCTTCTTCTTCTTCTTCTTCTTCTTCTTCTTCTTCTTCTTCTTCTTCTTCCTTCTTCCTTCTTCTTCTTCTTCCTTCTTCCTTCTTCTTCTTTTTCTTTCTTTTTCCTTCTTTTTCTTTCTTCTTCTTTTTCTTTCTTCTTCCTTCTTCTTCTTCTTCTTCTTCTTCTTCTTCTTCTTCTTCTTCTTCTTCTTCTTCTTCTTCTTCTTCTTCTTCTTCTTCTTCTTTTCCAATTGGGGTTAAGTGACTTGCTCAGGGTCACACAGCTAGATGGTCTCCACTTTCAAATAACTCATAGTCAAATGAAAGAAATATCAAGAAAAACAATTATGTACCAAAAAAAAAAGATATATAAAGGATAAATTAGAAATAATCTCAGAAAGTATTAACATTAAGGCAGATCTAGAAAGGCTTCCAGCAGAAGGTGGGATTTTATGAGACTTGAAATAAATCAAATATAATTTACTCTCTCCCTAAACATAACAATTGTTGGCTAACCTTTCCACCCTTGGGGATTGTTATTTTATTATTATAAATTATAAGTCAGGAAATAGAAACAAGAAGGAAGAGAATTCCATGCATGGGACAATCAGTGAAAATGTATGAGTCAGGAGATGGACTGTTGTGGGGGGAAAATAGCAAAGAAGTTCATGTCGCTGCTCTGTATAATATGGTGAAGGAGAAAAATATCTAAAACGACTGGAAAGATAAGGAAGATATTAGGTTGGAAAATAACTTTAAAGGTCCCAAAGTATAATTGTCAGGGGAGCCACAAGACAATACTTATAAGCTAACCTGGACAAAACACCGGATGAAGTTTGAATCTTAGGCTCTGATTCTCTATTATTGCTGTGCATCCTTCATTCTTGAAGAAGTTACTTAACCTTTAAGCCTGAGTTTCTTCTCAGGAAAAATTAGGTGGAACTAGATGATCTCTGAGGTTTTTATCACTGACAATATTCTTTGAAGTTCCTTAAGGCAATCTCTCTAAAGAGAATAAAATTTTTGAATAGAAACATCTAAAATACACTGGCCAGGAAAAAGCAAAAAACAAAAAACTAAGCTTGCTGTGGATTTTTAAACATTTAATAGTACTCAGAGCATCTTTTGAAACAGCAGAATGTACCAAAAGGGGAATTAATTTCTTTCCCCACCCTTTCTTTCCCTGCCCATCTCCCTAACAAAGTAAAGGAAACTAGTTCTTCTGGTACTATCCTATGACAGCAAAAAGTAGAATGAATAAGCTTCATAGGCTGTGATAATCTTTAAGGATTTTGAAAATTGACAGTCTGGTTCATCAACATTAGGAAGTCATGTGGTTCTCATCATTCCATCACAGTGACAGTTAGCTCAAGGAAATGGTATTGTGTGCTCTCCTCCCCTATTACAGAACAGGTTTTTGTACACAAAGCTATGACAGTCACTCTTAGAAAATCAGGGTCAGATTCAAGGAAGTCTTTTCTTTTTTTAAACTTATTAAGAGATAATAAATAGAAAGCTGTCCTGGAAAACCCAATTTCAAATTATCTCTTTGTCATATGCTGGTTATGTGATGCTGATCAAGTTAGTTTTCCAGGCAGTTTTTAGACTATTCCGCCACAGAGAAGGTACCAATCTTCATTGGTAAAGAAAAGTAATCTGCATTATTAATGATAAGTCCAGTCTTTTTTCACTATCTGTTTGTTCATTTGACTATTTCTGGGTTTCTGAATGGAAAAAAAAAAAGTTTAGGAATTGGTAGGCTGTGCTTCTAATGAGTAGATTAAACCCTCTCATAGGTCATGGTCTTAGGTGATGGCCTTGATTTTCTGTTTTTTGTAAGCAGAGGCAGGGCAAAAGTGATATGATTTTTGGCTCTGGTCATACTACCTGAAGTTCAGACTTGTAACAACCCACTTGGACAATCCTCAAAGGTGGAAAGGTTAGCCAACAATTGTTACATTTAGGAAGAGAGTAAATTAGAACATTTTGAGGATATTTTGTTGTTATGAACAAAATTTGTCTGTCTTTCATGTTCAAATACTTCTGATGGAGTCAATTATTTCTGGAACCTACAAAGAATTAAGCTCTAGGTTCTACTTTGGCATTCTAGTTTGGCTCTGTTACATGTTGACTTTGTGGTCTCAGAACCGGAAGGCATAAAGTTGCAGTGGTAAAGGGAATTTCCTTACCAGGATATCACCATGCTAATAAAAGCTGTCTTAGCTGAACTATTACTGAACATCCTGAGAAGGTGGTAGGGACAGAAGAAATGACGGTAGAGAAAAGAAGCAGCCCAATAGAAGAGTATGATTGTGGATTTTGAAGTCAGAGAATCTGAATTAGATCTCAACTCCATTACACACTGACAGCATAACCTCAGGTAAATTGCTTAATTCTCTGGGGCTCAGTTTCCTCTTAGATAAAATGAAGGGGGTTGGATTAGATAGATGGATAAAGCATTTATTAAGCCAGCTATGGGCCAGACACTGTAATAAATTCTGGAGAGAGAAATATAAGCAATCTAGATAATCTCTGCTCTCAAGGAGTTTACATTCTAGTAAAAAAAGACAAGCATTCAGAGGATTTGGAAGGAGAGCACTAATCGGGGCACGGATAACAAATGAGGAAATGATTAAGTATGGACAGTAAGTAGAGATGGCAGTGAACCGAACACAATTGAGACTTCTAAAAGGGAGGGGTCTGGGCTAGATTTGAGCAAACTAGTGGGAAGGCACAAAGGAAAGGTGCCTGAAGAGGGCAAAGCTGTTGGGGAAGTTGGGAGAATGAGTTGAGCTAGGAGTCAAGGACCAGAGCTCTGTGATTCTGTGAAAGGTGTGCATTTTGGGGAGGAGGAGTGAGACAAGGCATTTTACAGGTGGATAGGGAATGCTCTGTGAACTCTATTTATCTCCTGATTTCAAAGTTGGCAGAGAGAAAGAAAGCTAAGGGAATGTGGCCAGCTGGAAAGACTCTGCAGAGAGTTGTACTCTTGAGGAAGGTTCTTGAGTGCTTTCCAGATAGGGTTATTAGGACATTTTCCATGGGAAACTCCTACTTGTTACAGCATATATGAAAGGAATAACAGGCTTGAGTTAGTGGACCTTTAGATATAAGTGTAAATGATTTTTTGAACCTGAATTTAAGCCTCTGGAGTCTCTCAACACATATCTAGAAGCTGCAACAGCCATGAAACATGATTACCACATATTAGAAAGGATCATAGATTAAAGTCTAGAAGAAACTTTGGTAGCTATCAAGTCCAAACTTTTCATTTTACAGAGAAGGAAACTGAGGCATAAAGAGATTGAGTAACAACAGTGTCATGTAACTAGTAACTCTTTGAGGTAGGATTTGAAACCAGATCTCCTGACTTCAAGTCCTAGTTGCTACAGGAGACTTCTTGAAGCAATAAAACAAACAAAAAGACACAAAATTATAATCTCTGCCATGAGTTGTCGTTGGTTGGTTGGTTGTTGTTGTTTTTTTTGCAATTGGAGTTAAATGGCTTGCCCAGAGTTACATAAATAGTAAATGTCTAAGGCCTGATTTGAACTCAGGTCTTCCTAGTTCCAGGCCTATTCACTGAGCCACTTCACTGCCCTTTGCGTGATATATAGTATTTTTTAAAAATGCATATAAACTGATTGACTATCCTGAATATTGGTTTTATATATTTGATTATTTTTAGACATTGGTGTTTTTTAAAAATATAAACTCAAATCAATAATAAAAATATATATTTTGTCGAGTAAGCACAGAGTAACGAATAGAGATTTTGTTTTAAAACAGAAGACCTAGATTTGAATGTTGTCTCTGACATATACTGGCTGTGTATCCATTTAACTTCTCAGCAAAATGGGGAACTTTTTCATTTTTATAATAGCTTTTTATTTTTCAAAATACATGCAAAGATAGTTTTCAACATTTACTCCTACAAAACCTTGTGTTCCAAATATTTCTCTCTCCCTCCCTCCTCCCCTAAACAGCAAGCAATCTGATATAGGTTTAAACATGTGCATTTTTTTGAAACATATATATACATATGTACATAATTTATATCCATATCTATCTATCTAAAAATTTGTGGGTTATTTATTTATTTATTTTTTGCTTTGTTTTGTTTTTATTTGGTGAGGCATTTGGGGCTAAGTAACTTACCCAGGGTCACACAGCTAGTAAGTGTTAAGCATCTGAGGCCAAATTTGAATTTAAGTCCTCCTGACTTCAGGACTAGTACTCTATCCACTAGGCCATCTAGCTGTCTTTCCCCCTCCTCCTGGAAGTTCTTAATGACTTTAAATTGCATATCAGGTGCTAGTCTACCTTGGCAAAGTCTACAAAATTGAGTAAAATCTATGGGGAATTCTCCAAACCAGTAAAATCCCAAGTTCTACCCTATCCATGTTCTTGTTCTATTGATGTTCTCCCAAATTCTCACTGTATATTTTCCCAAAAAGAAATAAACTAATGTGGTCTTGTTTGGTTTACATTCTACTTTCATCTGGTATTGCAAAGCATCTGGTGGACCTACTAGGGTTCCTAGATTATTTTAAGAATGCTTGAGATACAAGAGAGATACAGATTGCCTTATCATAAAATATCTGTTCTGTTTAGATAATGACCATGGAAAGTATCCAGCATTCAGGTATGGATAGCCAAGGAAAAAAATTCTGAATTTTACTAGATCCCAACCAATAAGTTCTCACTTTATTGCTTTTTTTTTTTTTTTATCAGCACATAGTACATATCTTATTCAGGGTTATTTTTTATAACTATATGGAAAAAATTGGTGAGGTGATGCTTATGGTGAGAAAAGTCACCAAAGGCTCAGGGGATGTCTGCAGTTTCTCAGGAGCCTACCCCAAAATAACCATTCCTCCCTTAGGAGAAAACATTGGGTGATACTTCCACAAGTAGCAGGAAGGACTCTGTCACAGCTTTGATGAAATCTTGAGCAGGTCGTTCCTCAACTCAAACACTCACCCACAGGCCCTAATCTTTTGGAAATGCAACAAAACCAGATTTGGTTTCAGATTTCTCTAGCAATGCACATTCTGCTCCTCCCCTTTAAAAACCATTGTTTTATAAAGGGGAGAAGAAAAGGGAATAAGAACTGAGAGGTGTTTCTCTCTCATTTAAGCCTGACTTACTGAGAAACTCAAGTCAACATCATACAGATACTGAGCAGCCGGTTCAGACAGTGCCTCAGCATGAAGGAAGGTAGAGAAAGAAAAAAAATATTGGCTAAGATTAAGCTATGCATTCATTTATAGAAGAGAGTATGTCGGGGCGGAGCCAAGATGGCGGAGAAGACACACACGACTTTCTAAGCTCTTCTCTTACCCTCGTTACCAATATTATATCGAGCCTCAAAAATAGTCTTGACTGCTACAATTCGGAAAGATAAGAAGTAGAACAACCGCTGGCCAAAGAAAATCTGCAGTCCTCGCCAAAAAGGTTGGTTACGGGGCCAGGGGGGGAGATCGCAGACGGGAGAGAAATTAGGTTCCGAGGAGAGTCTCAAACCGAGGGTGAAGGCACAGATCTCAGCACAAGGCGCAGCCCCAACCCGCAGTACGGGCTTCTCCTGGGCAGTTGTAGATCCTGCACGGCAGGAGGACGAGCCCGGGTTAGCCTCAATCTGCACAGTGGGAGCCTCGGCTTGGGGCCAAGAGCTTTCCAGGGCGATTTGCATTGGGCAGAGACACTGGGGCAGAGTTCCGGCGGTTCACGTCCGCGCCAGCTGCTACATACTACAGTCCCACAAGAGGCCCCGCCTGGGGCAGTGACACTTTCACCACTTAGTCTCTAGCCTAGGGCAACGATAATCCACTCAGCCCCACTCAAGCGTTTGATAGCTCGGCCAGTGCTGAATCCACTTCCTGTTGGGGGAAGGGAAAACTCTCACCCAGAGCACTCCCATACCCTGGAGCCGGAAATCGCTGAATCTTTCCCTGCTCTGCAGAGGAAGCTGGTAACCCCTTGCCTAGAGACCACCCTAAAGGCTTTAAAACATGAATAAAAAGATGAAAAGAACAATCGACAGCTTCTATGCAGAAAAGAGCAGGTCAGCAAACCTGAAGAGACCCTCAAACAGCAAAATGCATCAGACTGTCCTCCTTACATAATGCTCTCTCATAGAAGAGACCATTAAAAGTCTCAAAAGAGAGTTAGAAGATAAATGGGGAAAGGAAAGAGAAGCCTTACTAAGAGAGCAAGAACTTCCTGAAATACGAATTGAAAAGTTAAAAAATTCCCAGGAAGTGCAAATTGGTGAATTGGAAAAATAAAAAATCACAGGAAAGTAAGAATTGTGAATTGAAAAATAAAGAATTCACTAGAAAGTAGGATCCTGGAATTGGAAAAGACAAAGAACACGCAAGAAAGTAGGATCTGTGAACTGAAAAAGAAAATAATCACTAAAAAAAAAATTAGTGAAATGGAAAAATTCCACAGACCAAAACAATACATTCAAAACTCAATTGACATATACAGAAAGAAGTAAAAAGCTAATGAAGAAAATAATTTTTAAAAAATTAGAACTGAACAAATTGAAACTAATGATGCATTGAGACAGCAAGAATCAGTCAAGCAAAACAAAAAAATGACAAACTGAAAAAACATGAATTATCTACTTGCTAAAATGACAGACTTGGAAAATAGATCAGGAGAGATAATCTGAGGATTATTGGACTTTCCAAAACTATGATGAAAAAAAGAGCCTAGATACTATTTTACAAGAAATCATCAAAGAGAACTGCCCAGATGTAATAGAACTAGAAGGTAAAATAGGCATTGAAAGAATTCATCGAACACCTTCTGAAAAGAAACCCTAAAATAAAAACACCAAGGAATATTGTGGCAAAATTTCAGAACTATCAGATAAAGGAAAAAATTTTACAAGCAGCCAAAAAACCATTTAAATACCTGAGGAGCCACAATAAGGATCACCCAGGATCTGGCTGCTCTACATTAAAGGAAAGAAGGGCCTGAATATGATATCTCGAAAGGCACAAGAACTTGGGATGCAGCCAAGAATAAACTACCCAGCTAAGCTGAGCATTTTCTTCCAGGGAAGAAGATGGACATTTAATGAAACAAATGAATTCCATTTGTTTCTGAAGAAAAAACCAGAATTAAACAAAAAATTTGATCTCCAAGAATAGAACTCAAGAGATGCAGAAAAGGTAAAATAACTTTGAGAATTGTATTTCTGTTGTGGATATACAAAAAAATACATGTAAAATTTGATAGTACTGATATAACATAAAAAAGGGAAGTAGATATGGAAAAGGGATGATGGCAGAATAAGGTGGAAGGAGGGATAAAAGAGGGAAACCACATCCCACAAAGAGGCTAAGGAAACTTATCATATCTGAGGGAATTTAGAGAGGGGGAGGAACATTGTGTGAATCTTACTCTCATCAGAGTTGGCTCAAAGGAAAAATAATTGACATTTGTTTTAGAGAAAATTCTCTCCCTCATTAAAACGGGGAGAGGAAAAGGGAAAGAAAAAGAGTAATAAGGGAAGGAAGGGGAAAGACTCAAAGGGGGGAGGGAGGTTATAAAGAGGATAAGTATCGTGATACAAGAGGGGTACATAAGTTTAAAAGGGGAAAGAGGGTTGGGGAGGCAAGAATAAGTAAAGCACAATCTGGGGTTATTGGATGGCAGGAAATACAGATTTAGTAATTCTAACGTAAATGTGAATGGGATGAACTCCCATAAAGAGGAGGTGATAGCAGACTGGATCAAAAGTCAGAACCCTACAATATGTTGTTTACAAGAAACACATTTAAAGCAGGGGATACATAGAGTAAAGGTAAAAGGCTGGAGCAAAATCTATTATGCTTCAGGTGAAGTCAAAAAGTAGGGTAGCATCCTTATCTCAGATCAACAAAAGTAAAAATTGATCTAATTAAAAGAGATAAGGAAGGAAACTACATCCTGCAAAGGGTAGCATAAACAACGAAGCAATATCAATATTAAACATATATAGCACCAAGTGGTATGGCACTCAGCTTCCTAAAGGAGAAGTTAAGAGAGTTGCAAGAAGAAATAGACAACAAAACTGTAATAGTAGGAGATCTCAACCTTGCACTCTCAGAATTAGACAAATCAAACCACAAAACAAATAAGAAAGAAATTAAAGAAGTAAACAGAATATTAGAAAAATTAGGTATGTTGGATCTTGGAGAAAATTGAATGGAGATAGAAGGGAATATACTTTCTTCTCAGCAGTTCATGGAACCTATTCAAAATTGACCATATATTAGGACATAAAGACCTCAAATTAAAATGCAAGAAAGCAGAAATAGTAAATGCTTTCTTTTCAGATCATGATGCAAATAAAACTACATTCAACAAAAAATTAGGGGAAATAGACCAAAAAGTAATTGGAAACTAAACAATCTCATCTTAAAGAATGATTGGGTGAAGCAGCAAATTATAGATACAATTAATAATTTCACTAAGATAATGACAATGATGAGACATCATACCAAAATTTGTGGGATGCAGCCAAAGGGTAATAAGAGGGAATTTTATATCCTTAGAGGCTTACTTGAATAAAACAGAGAAAGAAAAGATTAATGAATTGGGCTTGCAACTAAAAAAAAAAACTAAAAAGACCAAATTAAAACCCCAATCAAATACTAAATTGGAAATTTAAAATTAAAAGGAGAAATTAAAAATATTGAAAGTAAAAAATCTATTGAACTAATTAATAAAACTAAGAGTTGGTTCTATGAAAAGCCAATAAAATAGATAAGCCTTTGGTAAATCTGATTAGAAAAAGGAGGGAGGAAAATGAAATTAGTAGTCTTAAAATGAAAAGGGAGAACATTCCACCAAGGAAGAGGAAATTAGAGAAATAATAAGGAGTTATTTTGCTCAACTTTATGCCAATAAATTTGATAACCTAAGTGAAATGGATGACTACCTCCAAAAATATAGACTTCCCAGACTAACAGAGGAGGAAGTAAATTGCTTGAATAGTCCCATTTCAGAAAAGAAATAGAACAGGCAATTAAACAACTCCCTAAGAAAAATCCCCAGGACCAGATGGATTTATATGTGAATTTTACCAAACATTTAAAGAACAATTGGCCCCTAATGCTATATAAATTATTTGATAAAATAGGGAATGAAGGAGTCCTACCAAATTCCTTCTATGACACAGACATGGTACTGATACCTAAACCAGGTAGGCTGAAAACAAGAGAAAGAAAAATTATAGACCAATCTCCCTTAATGAATATTGATGCTAAAATCTTAAATAAGATATTAGCAAAAGACTACAGAAAATCATCTCCAAGATAATACACTATGATCAAGTAGGATTTATACCAGGAATGCAGGGCTGGTTCAATATTAGGAAAACTATCAATATAATTGGCCATGTTAATAACTAAATTAACAAAAACCATATGATCATCTCAATAGATGCAGAAAAGCATTTGATAAAATCCAACATCCATTCCTATTAAAAACACTTGAGAGTATAGGAATAAATGGACTTTTCCTTAAAATAATCAGCAGCATCTATTTAAAACCATCAGTAAGCATCATATGTAATGGAGACAAACTGCAACCATTCCTAATAAGATCTGAGTGAAACAAGGTTGCCCACTATCACCAGCTACTTATTTAATATTGTATTAGAAACGCTAGCTATAGCAATAAGAGCTGAGAAAGAGATTAAAGGAATAAGAATAGGCAATGAGGAAGCCAAATTATCACTCTTGCCGATGACATGATGGTATACTTAGAGAACCCCAGAGATTCTGCTAAAAGTTATTAGAAATAATCCACAACTTTAGCAAAGTTAGTGGTTATAAAATAAACCCACATAAGTCATCAGCATTCTTATATATCACTAACAAAATCCAACAGTCAGAGTTACAAAGAGAAATTCCATTTAAAGTAACTACTGATAATATAAAATATTTAGGAATCATCTGCAAGGGAAAATCAGAAACTTTATGAGCAAAATTACAGACCACTTTTCACACAAATTAAGTCTGATCTAACCAATTGAAAATATTAAATGCTCTTTGATAGGGCGAGCAAATATAATAAAGATGACAATATTACCTAAACTAATCTATTTATTTAGCTTATACCAATCAGACTCCAAAAACTATTTTAATGACCTAGAAAAATAACAACAAAGTTCATATGGAAAAACAAAAGGTCAAGAATTTCAAGGGAATTAATGAAAAAAAATCAAATGATGGTGGCTTAGCTGTACCAGATCTAAAATTATATTATAGAGCAGCAGTTACCAAAACTATTTGGTATTGGCTAAGGAATAGATTAGTTGATCAGTGGAATAGAGTAGGTTCAAGGGATAAAACAGTCAACAAATATAGCAACCTAGTCTTTGATAAACCCAAAGATCCCAGCTTTGGGATAAGAACTTACTGTTTGATAAAAATTGCTGGGAAAATTGGAAACTAATATGGCAGAAACTAGGCATTGATCCATACTTAACGCCAGATCACCAAGATAAGGTCAAATGGGTCATGACCTAGGCATAAAGAATGAAATCATTAATAAATTAGAGGAACATAGGATAGTTTAATCTCAGACCTGTGGAAGGGAAGGTCTTATGACCAAAGCAGAACTAGAGATCATTACTGACCACAAAATAGAAAATTTTGATTATACCAAACTGAAAAGTTTTTGTACAAACAAATCTAATGCAGACAAGATTAGAAGGGAAGCAATAAACTGGGAAAATATTTTACAGTCAAAGGTTCTGATAAAGGCCTCATTTCCAAAATATATAGAGAATTAACTCTAATTTATAAAAATCGCTTCATTCTCCAATTGAAAAATGGTCAAAGGATATGAACAGACAATTCCAGATGAAGAAATTGAAACTATTTCTAGTCATATGAAAAGATGCTCCAAGTCATTATTAATCAGAGAAATGCAAATTAAGACAACTCTAAGATACTACTACACACCTGTCAGATTGGCTAAAATGACAGGAAAAAATAATGATGATTGTTGAGGGGATGTGGGAAAACTGGGACATTGATTCATTGTTGGTGGAGTTGTGAACAATCCAACCATTTTGGAGAGTAGTTTGAACTATGCTCAAAAAGTTATCAAACTGTGCATACCCTTTGATCCAGCAGTGTTACTACTGGGATTATATCCCAAAGAGATTATAAAGAAGGGAAAGGGACCTGTATGTGCACGAATGTTTGTGGCAGCCCTTTTGTAGTGGTAGAAACTGAAACTGAATGGATGTCCATCAGTTGGAGAATGGCTGAATAAATTGTGGTATATGAAAATTATGGAATATTACTGTTCTGTAAGAAATGACCAACAGGATGATTTCAGAAAGGCCTGAGAGACTTACACGAACTGATGCTGAGTGAAATGAGCAGGACCAGGAGATCATTATATACTTCAACAACAATACTAGATGATGACCAGTTCTGATGGATCAGGCCATCCTCAGCAACAAGATCAACCAAATCATTTCTAATGGAGCAGTAATGAACTGAACCAGCTATACCTAGAAAAGAACCCTGGGGATGACTAAAAACCATTACATTGAATTCTAATCCCTATATTTATGCACACCTGCATTTTTGATTTCCTTCACAAGCTAATTGTACAATAATTCAGAGTCTGATTCTTTTGTACAGCAAAATAATGTTTTGGTCATGTATACTTATTATGTATCTAAGTTATATTTTAATATATTTAACATCTACTGGTCATCCTGCCATTTAGGGAGGGGTGGGGGTAAGAGGTGAAAAATTGGAACAAGAGGTTTGGCAATTGTTAATGCTGTAAAGTTACCCATGTATATATCCTGTAAATAAAAGGCTATTAAATTAAAAAAAAAAAAAAAAAAAAAAAAAAATAAATATGATACCAATTTTTTTCTTGAAAAAAAAAAAAAAAAAAAAAAAAAAAAAAAAGAAGAGAGTATGTCTTTCAGTTTTCCCAAGGTAGAGTGATACGGTAGAAAGGAGACCCAGTATAAAGACCAAAGACATGACTCAGTTTTGTAAAAACAAAACCAGAAACGGCCTCTGCACTCATAAAACTTGTTACTATTGTTTGTCCTTTGTTCTTGAATAGGACCATGACAACAGGAAAGTGATTCCATGACTTGCAAGTTAATTGGATTTAAGTGGGGCAGGGCTGTGCAAAGTCATCAGTCTCACTTTCTCCTCCAAAGTCATCTGGGTCCAGTGGCAAGATACAGATCAGGATGACTAGAGATGGCTCCATGAATCATAGATAGGATAATTATGGAAAAGGTACTAGCACCTAGAAAGACTGGGAAAAAGCTGTTATTGACACTGGAGATAATTCTCAAAGGAATCTGAAAATTCTGAGTTAGAAGTTAGATTTGCCCATCTCAATGTTTTTGATCGAACTATATTAATTAAAGTGTGCAAACTATATCTTTCTCTAAGAATAAATCACCAACGTGAAACTTAGAGATTTCCTTATAGGTTATCTCCTGAGGTTGTTATTGGTCAGGTCTCCATCAATTAACACTGCCCTTAAGTGACCCCCAGAATGCTTGAATCTGAGTGTGAGGAATGGAGGAGCCAATCTTAGTCATTTCCTTGGAATAGGCTCATAATTGGGGTCCCTGTTTTGTTTTGGTTTGTTTTTTACATTTTTAGTTATGAGTGTTCCTAAGTTGTTTACCACATAATTTGATTGGTGGTTTATTACATTAACTACTGATGAAGTTGTTTATAATATTTTTCCATTGGTGTTCTATCTTATCAGAGGGTCCACATGCTTATCAGTTATTTGAGAACACTCACTTTGTTTACTACATGTCACAAAAGTGCTTAACTTGTTATTGAAAAACAATTTATAGAAAAATGACTTGCTCATAATAGGTCAGTCACAAAATGGATGCTTAAAACAAAATGGAATCCACTATTATAATTTGCTAAACTTATTCCTCTTCTTTTGATAAGGTCCTTGGAACCTATTCTCATTGCAAGGAGACAGAACATTTATTCCAGGTATAAAGGACATCCTGTGTAGTCATTGAGATGGGAAATGGAATGCTGAATACCAGGAACAGCAAGTAGATCTGAGAGTCATCTTCCTGGTCAACTCCATGGAGTTGGTCAACTCCATGGAGATTGAGGAGGTCATCAATGAGCAGGGAAATTCTTGTCAGACTTGTGCCTTAGGATTATCACATTGATAACTGTGGGTTGAGTAGAAAGGAAAGAAGAAAGCCTTGAGGTGGGGAGAGAGATATTAAGAGTAGATACTGATTTCCAGTCAGAAAGAACCATATTCAGATCATACTTCAGACATAATAAACTATGTGGCTGTGGACAAGGCATTTCAGTTCTTAAAAATGGCAATTTCTATAGTCTGTAAACTGTCGATCATAATAATACCTTCTTCCCAAGGTTGTAATGATCAAATAAAATAATTTCTTTAAAGGGCTTTGCAAATTTTATATCGCATATAAATTATAGTATATATAAATATAATATATAAATTATATTATATAAATGTTATTGTTCAGTTATTTTTCAGCTATGTCTGACTCTTCATGATCCCCATTGTATTTTCTTGTAGAGATACTAGAGTAGTTTGCCATTTCCTTCTCCAGCTCATTTTACAGATAAGGAAACTGAGGCAAATAGGGTTAAGTGACTTGCCCAGGATCACACAGTTAGTATATGTCTGAGGTTAGATTTGAACTCTGAAAGAAGAATCTAGCATTTTATCTATTGAGTCCCCTCCTCAACTGTATAAATTGTATGTCATTGTATAAATGTATGTTATCATTATTTTTATAATTCAGGCAAGAGGTGAAGAATACCTGAATGATGGAGGTTATATGAGGGGTAAGAATAGATTGAATGTGAAGGGAGAGATAGAGACAGATGGGGAAGGTTTGAAAGTAGAACCAATAAGACTTGACAATTAATTGGTTATGGATGGGTAAGGGAGAGAGAAGGCTATTAATATGGGTAATTGGACAACAGAAATTAGCTAAGTTACAAAGAGGATTTGGGATGAGAAATCCTGTTTTAGGCATGTGAATTTTGAGATTCTAGCAGGACAAGACATTTAGTCTCCATGGGCTTTACTTTTCTCAAATGTGAAATGATTGAACTTGGACAAGGTTACTAAGCCTGGGATAGTTTTGTGGAGGGATGGCTGTGTTCTGTGTTGTATATGAGACAGGAAATGTGAGTCCTGAGAGAATACTGAGCATGATGCTACTATCTACCATAAGATTTTGTTCAGGTTGTTGCATTGCCATGGAAAGAACTTCCAGAGAGTCAATCAGGAAAGAGACTTCTATCAATGTGGATTGAAAACCTTAAAGATATGGGTATATTGAGAAGCTGAGCCAATCATGTTCTGTGTCTGCCAAGGTCTGCAAATCTAGAATCTGTTGAGAGTAGATTTCTTGAGCGAGAAGGGTTTGAGCTAAAAATCTTATCTTGCTTTCAGCGTGAATACCTCATTTACTTTTGTGTATTAAAAAAATTCTAATCTATAGAATGTTTTTTACTTTTATTTTCTGTTTAGAGAGATGGATTTACTCTCTATTTGCTATTTGTGATGGTCTTTTGTATCTGTTTGGTGGGAATAGGCTAAATCGGTTAAGATTAAAATAAAATCTATCTTCCCTGCTTAAGAGCCAGCAGGAAAATGTTTTACCTTATGAATGTAGATTTACACCAAGACTAGAGATATTTGATGAATGGTAAATATATAAAATTCTTATGTTTTTTAGAGACTGAAGAAATCTCCCAGACTCTGTCCTTCTACTGGCCAGATTTTTAGCAGAATAGGCAAGGCACATCTCTACTCCCCAGAAAGAAAGAAAGACAACTTTTTTGGCGATGGGTAGGCCAAATCAAATCCCAGTTCCTGTAAATCCATATTTAGACCCACAGACCTATCTTATATATGGAATCCCAAAAGTTTTAGTTTAAGTTTTTAATGAGCATAAAACTGCACTAAGACTTTTGGAACACTTGTGTATGACTGTACCCCATCCAGAATCTTGTTGGGTAGACATTTTCCAAACAGTTCTGACCTGGCATTTATCTACTACTTCTCATTCTGTGAAATTTCTATTTGAGTGTTTTTTTTTTTTGTAATTTTTTTTTTTTCCATAGTGGATCTAATATATGAATGGTTTTCTTCCTATTTTTTTACTCTATCTGGGCTAACCCATGGGTTAGCTTGATTGATAATGTCATGAGGTTCAGCTAAGTAGCACAGTGGATAGAATGCCAGGCCCAGAGTCAGAAAGACTTGATTTCAAATATGGCCTCAGACACAAACTATATGGCCCTGGTTAAGTTACTTAGTTTCCTCATCTCTAAAATGAGCTAGATTAGAGCATCAGCCCTGAAGTCAGGAGAACCTGGGTTCAAATCTGACCTCAGACACTTAACATTTCCTAGCTGTGTGACCCTGGGCAAGTCACTTAACTCCAATTGCCTCAGGAAAAAAAAAATTATAATAATAATAAGATGAGCTGGAGAAGGAAATGGCAAACCATTCCAGTATCTTTGCCAAGAAAACCCCAAATGGGGTCAGCCATGATTGAAACTACTCAATAGCAAAGCTCCATAAGGGCAAAGATCATTTAATTTTCATTTTTGCCCAAATCCAATATGTATAATACATAGTGAATTGAGGGTCACCTAGATAGTAAGAGGGCAGGTCTGTGGTTCAAACTAGCCCTAGAATTCCAGCCTTAATATTTTACCAGTTCTGCTTTGACCCAAGTCTGGCTAAGATTTCACTCTAGATTTTTTAATTACCCAAATTCTTGTCCCATTAACAATTCTGAGCAATGCTGTAAAGATGAATTAAGAGAACCTCTTATATTTTTAAATTTTGTTTAAAAAATGCATTCTAAAAGTATGGGGTCTTATTTCAGTGACAAAATGGTTTAGCACAGCAGGCTTTGAAGGCCCACTAGTTGATAGAATGTAGACATTATTTAACAAAAGATAGAACCATTTATTTTCCTTTGTCACTCCTTTAAGCTTTTCAGGCAAGGACCTTGGATTTATAAAGTGTAGGCCTGCAGTAGAAAACTCAATGATCCTTACCATAAAGACATTTGCAGGTTCTGTGTCCAAGAGAAAACTTATGAATAATTCCATGAAATAATACTTTTGTTGACAAACTAACCTTTCAGTCAAAAGTCTTGAAGAAAAGAAAGCTTCCCTTTTCCAGAGAAAATGTTTCCTCCTTAAAATTCAGTGGACTAAAAAATAACAGTAAGATTCTGGGCAAGTCATTTAGTCCCAATTGCCTCTCACCCCACCAAAAAAACAAAAAAAGAAAGAAAGAAAGAAAGAAAGAAAGAAAGAAAGAAAGAAAGAAAGAAAGAAAGAAAGAAAGAAAGAAAGAAAGAAAGAAAGAAAGAAAGAAAAAAAGGAAAGAAGGAAGGAAGGAAGGAAGGAAGGAAGGAAGGAAGGAAGGAAGGAAGGAAGGAAGGAAGGAAGAAAGGAAGGAAGGAAGAAAGGAAGAAAGAAAGAGGAAAAATGCTGGATCCAATATTTATTCTTCATATGATAAGAAAATAATACACATCTTTTTCCATGGAAAGGAAAGATATAGTTGCGGAAGTCTGTTCTTTGGTTATTTAATTGGTTAGATTATATATCTTTTCCTATTTTTTCAGAAATTCTTCTAGCTATACCTTTAGAAAACACATTTAGTCTGTTATTATGAAAGAAGCTGTTAGAAGAATGGCTTCTGCATCATACTTGATGCTAAATGGTAATTAGAGGAGTGCAAATATTCATGTTTCCCTTTCCTTCTGAGAATTTTTAACAATATCATCATCAAACTTTTATTAAGAACTTAATGGGTAGAAAATGGTGAGAGATGATACAGAAGGTATAAAATTAGGTAAGAGAAAGTCTTGTCTTTATGGAATTAATAATCTAATAGAGAGATATAACATATATATAAAAGTACTATATGAAATAATACACAAATAAATTAAACATGCATCATATTTATATCTGTAAAGCCTGCTAAATATTCTCATCACAATAACCCCATGAGGTTGGTGATAACAAGTATTATCATTTCAGTTTTCCAGATGAGAAAACTATGGATCTGAGAAATTAAATGACTTGATATTGATCACATAGCTAATGAGTGTGGAAGGGGTATTTGAATCTAGATGTCAAGTGCTTTCCTCTATCTTCTAAGGAAGGCTCCTTGTCAAAAAAAAGAATCTTTCTTGCTCTTCTTACATTATCCCAGAAAAGCATGCAAATGAAGTTGAGGTGGAAAAGAATCACAGAATCTTAGAACAGGAAAAGGACTTCAGAGACTACCTAGTCCAATACATATCTGAACAAGTATCCCTTCTAAAACACTCTCTAAAAATGAGACTGCATTCCAATGAACAAAGTGTTCCCCACTCTTTAGGATCCAACACAAATATGACTTTTTAAATGAAGACTTTCTTTACTACAACCATCTTTCTCTTTTTTGGTCCCTTGCAGTAATTATTGTAGGAACCATGAATTTAAGCAGTTAGTAATTCACCATGTACTATTCTATAATGATTTTGTGTGTTTAAATCCTGCTTACCTGCTTCAAGGTTCTGAACTTCTCTATGAAAGGTTTAATCTATGACATCCTGACAAGCATTTATTAAGTACCTATTATGTGCCTGGCACTGTGCTAAGTACTAGAGATACTCTCTACATATATTCCTGGAGAAGGAAATGACAAAGCATTCTACCGCTCTAATATCTTTGCCAAGAAAACACCAAAAGAGGTCATGAAAAGCCAGATGTGATTAAAAAAAATAAACTCCTCTGAATTCTTTTTTCTTTCAAAAGACATTTTGTCAATTTTCAGTATCAAAACACTTGTATTATTGGTTCCTCTTTCTCCAGAATGGCCCCTAAAGAAACTATACCAAAGAATGAAACACACACACACACACACACACACACACACACACACACACGTCTTCATATCCATATTAGCTTCAGAGGGAAACAAAAAATATACAGAGAGAGAAAAGATAAAAAAGGCTAATATCACTGGATTGTAGAATAAAGGGATATAAGAAGTAAGAAGACTGGGAAAATAGGAAGGAGCCAGATTGCAAAAGACTTTCAAAGCCAAACAGATTTTTGAATATTTGATACTAGAGTAATAGGATGCCATTGGAATCTTTTTTTTTTTCATCAAGCAAACAGTGGCTATAACTTTTATTTTTCCCTTGTAAGTTTGAATAGCTATAAAATGTTTGTAAAAAGTTTAGGATTATACAAAGTTTATAAATGAACTTGCAAACTTACATAGAAAATAAACATCAAATAGCTTGCAAAGGTCTAAACCACATTAGCACTAGGCAAGTTGTAGGCTTGGATTGGCTTTAGGATTATGGATTAGGGAGAATGGGGTTGGTTTTGTTTCTTAAGCCATCTTTCCTGTTTCTAACATGTAACAACAGATGGAGTTTTTTTCTGAGTAGGAAGGGAATGATATGGTTGAACCCATGAATGGATTTTGTATTTGTCTTAGTACTGGTACTAGGTACATAGTAGGTACTTACCCAATGACTCCATATTGATTTGAATTCCATTGCATTGTAAAGCATTAAAAAAAAAAAATAGATAGCAAAGTAGGAAGAGAAGGGAAATAGTACATTACTCCCTCCTTAGAATTCACAGAAGCACAACTAAAGATTTTTTTTATCCAGGTTAAAATCATTTAGGTTGGAGGAAGCAGAACATGATGCAGAAAATAGTCCAACAAATTCAGGTCTTCCAAAGAAGAAATAAGAGAGGCTAGTAATCATCTTTGAGAGATTTTTGGGGAGGAGAAAGGAGGGGAGATCTAAGGAGACCCTAGGTTGGTCCTATCACCAGCTCAGATAGAGAATGGAACACATCATCCTAGGGAAGGAGTTCTCCATCCTCTTTTCTCCTCTTCTTTCCCCATGCTCTTGCCAATATTGTTTGCTTGTTTTGGTTCATCATGCCTTGGAAGTCACAAACAGATATAATGCTAAAGGAATCCCAAGACTACTCCTTCATATGTAATTCCTATCACTGATAACTCAATATGTATATTTTGAGCAAGTTGCAATCTTGTCAAGGTCTTTCCTGTAAAGGGCAGGAACTTTGGAGAAATATACTTAAGGCTCAATATGATTGATTTAATTCTACAACAAGGTGTTAACTCAGTGGAATGGATAAGACAATGGGTGTCTAGTTTAGCATGTGTGGTCTTTAGTTTAGTATGACTGATTTAATCTTACAACAAATAATGGTTCCCTAGTGATATAATGATTGGTTTATACTCAGTATACTGTAATGATGTAATTGTAATAGAGTATATAAATTGGGGACAAACTTAGCCAGAGATAGACTTCAAGATAGATACCCTCATGGTGGCTCTCCTGCCTCCTGCACTGGAAACAAGACCCATTCCGGAGGGCCTCCAGAAAGCTAGCCGGGTCCCAGGTGAAGGAGACAGACTGTGAAGGAGATAATAAAGACTTTGGACTTTATCCCTGACTATTCTTATGGTGATTATTCTGCTAAAACCAAGACTGGTCAGAGACCTCCAGAAAGCTAACCAGAACCTTACACTTCCCATTCCTGGCCTTCTTTTTATGTGGTTGGCAATAACCTTCCTTCTTATTAATTTGCTTTCTAGTGTTAAGTTCCATTGGACAACATGCCAAACTCTCCATCTTTTGGATGGAGAAAGGAATAAAAAACATTTGTGAGAAGACCTAGTGAAATGTTCAGTAACATCCTAGAATTTCTAGATAGAATTTGGGAGCTTTGCCTCAAAGTAAACCTTAGTATCAAATGATACTATCATTTAATAGAGATAAAATAAAGTGAAAAAGTATTGTAATGCTCAAATTCCTTCAGCTCCTTATTTTCAGCATTTTCTTCTATTCTGATACATATGTACATACACAAACACATATGTATGTACACAAACACATATGTATGTATATATATATATATATATATATATATATATATTTTTTTTTTTTTTTTCCTTCCTCTCATTTGAGAGTAAATATTGAATTAAAGTGATTTTTTGATTAGGACCCAATCCCAAGATTGCCCCAGTATGTGCAATACTGCCCTCTACTGAACAATTTACCTATTCAAAAGTTTATGATAATTACAAAAATAGTAACTAATTTTTTTTAGTGCCTCCAGGTTTATAAAAGACTTTCTTCACAGTTACCTCATGAGGCAAGTAATGAGAATATTATTTTCATTTGATAGATGAGGAGATTAATGCTCTAAAGAGATGAAGTACTTGCCTAAGTATCATATGGTAAATTTTTGGGCTTAGTCTTTTCACTCTAAATTCAATGCTCTTTTCTTCTGTCATTTATTCAGCTCCTACTATGACAAAAATGAGATGCATACAAAGAGATCCCTGCTTTCAAGGAGCAACCAATCTAGTTTGAGCATTTGGATTAATAAATGTGAAGCAATCAGAAAACAGTAAGATAAAAATCACAAGCTAATTATGATGGCTCAGAATTATAATTCAACTTATTTGATAAGCATTTATTATATATCTGAATTTATTAAACACATTGTACTCAGTACTATGAATACAAAGATTAAAAAACACAACAGTCCCTGCTTTTACTGAAGGTAAATAACATGTTCAAATATTTAGGTTAATTCAAACTATCTTTGTTTTTGTATTGTTTGCCAATTGTGTCTGACACTTTATGACTTCATTTTGGATTTTCTTGGCAAAAATACTAGAAATGTTTGCTGACTCATTTTATAGATGATGAAATGGAAGCAGACAGAATTAATTGACTTGTTAGTAAGTGAATAAGGTTAGGAAGATTATTCTTCTTAACTTTAGGCCCAGTGGTCTGTCAACTATGCTGTCCACAACATATATACAAAGTAAATATCAAAGAATTTTAGGGAGGATGGACACTCACAAGTGGGTGAATTGAGGAAAGACTATGTGAAAGATATAGCACTTGAGCTAGGATTTCAAAAGGTATAGGTAAGAAGAAAAAACAATGAGATATTGAGGATCATCTTTGTCATAGCAAGATGGGAAACAGAATATGATGTACAGGGAAGAGTAAATAAGCTAATATTGAGGGAATGGAGACTGCTTGACTAGTACCAAGCCTAGGAGAAGTTGGATCCAGATTATGAAGGTCTTTAAATGGTAAACAGAAAAGTCTATATTTTATTCTAGGGTCTTTTTGAGCTAGGATTTTATATGGCCAATCTAGGTAGTAGATATATGGAAAGAAGAGACTACTGGGGACAGGGATAATTAGGGGAGGTTTCACGAAATGAGCTGAATTAAAATTAATCACAGAATTTTATGGTACCTTATTGATCATATGGGCAGGTAAGTGACACAGTGGATAGAATGCTGGGTCTGGAGTCAGGAAGCCATGAGTTCAAATCTGGCTCCAGACATTTACTAGCTGTGGGACCCTGGGCAAGTCACTTAATCTTGTTTGCCTCAGTTTCCTCAGGTGAGCTAGAAAAGGAAATACCAAAACACTCTAATATGTTTGCCAAGAAAACTCCAAGTGGGATCACAAAGATAGACAGGACTAAAAAATGACTCGATTATAACAACTGTTCATATAATTTAAGCTCCTTTTAAAGAGATTTAAAGTCACAAAACTAATGTTTAGAAAGCTTGATGATTTCCAAAAAATCATACTAGTAAGTAAGAGAACTGGGAATTGAATCCAAGTCCTCTAACTACAAAACCATGTATCCTATTTATGATGGTAAAAGAATTATGAGAGGATTTGTAGTATAGCTAAAAGAGTGCTTGAATTGAAGGAGAGTTCTGGTATCTAATCTTACCTTTGACATTTCCTAAATGTGTGAACACAGACAAATTATTTAATTTCCTATAAAATGGAGACAATACTACCTGAGATCTCACAGGATTGTTTACAGTATCAAATGAGATAAATCATGTATGATACTTTTTACAAACCTTGGAGTGATATAGAAGTATCAATCATTTTAAAGTTTGTTCTTTCACTAAATTCTAACTGCCTTGTATTGTTTGGTGAATGCTGTCAAGAGATAACATGGGGATTCTTAAAAAAAAAAAAAATAAAGATTCTTCTCCAAAGCACTCTACAGTAATAAGGAAAGGACAGATTTCTTGTCAATGTGGAGAAATTTCTGTTTTATATTTGAGATTAGATGGCGCACCCACCCTAATCTTTGCAACTTTTTTTTTTAACGTTCTAAAACAAAACAAGGGACAGCTAGGTGATATGGTGGAGAGTGTGCTGGATCTGGAGTCAGGAAAACTTATCTTCCTGAGTTCAAATCTGGCCTCAGAGATATACTATCAATGTGATCCTGAGCAAGTCATTTAATCTTCGTTTGCCTCAATTTCCTCATCTGTAAATGATGAACTGGAGAAGGAAATGGCAAAATACTCTATTATCTTTGCCAAGAAAACTCCAAAAGAGTCACAAAGAGTTAGACATGACTGAACAAATAAAACAAAAAATAGACAAGAGGGTCTCCAAGTGAGACCTGTCATATAATATGAGGTTGACTGCTTGGAAGCAAAGTTTGATTTACTTCATACAAGGTGATTGCTTCTTTCCAGTCTGAAGCTTTTATAAGTAAAAGTCCATGGAAATAAATTCTGGCTCTTTATATTCACAGGAAAAGTCTAAATGCTTCCCAGGTGCTCTTTAAACTCTCTCCCACTTCAAAACTAAATGACATGATGAATATGGAAATATGTTTAGAAGAATTGCACATGTTTAATCTATATTGAATTGTTTGCTGTCTTGGGGAGGGGGTGGGGAGAGACAGAGAAAAATTTGGAACACAAGATTTTGCAAAGATGAATGTTGAAAACTATCATTGCATGTATTTGGAAAAATGAAATACTATTAAAAATAAAAAAAAGTAAAAAGTAACAAAAACAAAAACAAAACACACACACACACACACACACACACACACACACACACACAAATACCAAAAAATCTAAATGACATTTAGCTAGGAGTGACCTCATAAGCTACTGAGGCCTTCTTGGAAATGCTGCAGTAACAGAAACTGCAGTAGAGAACCAGTGTTTTCATTGTTTTCTTTGTTTTTTTAGGTAGGAAAGAGTTTTTCTAGCTCACAAGAGCTTTCCAGTCATGGATACAGTGGGTATTGGAACAGAACAGGAAGCAACCATAATACTTTTTGTTGTTGTTGTTACAGATGAGGAAATTGAGGCAAACGAAGATTAAATGACTTGCTCAGGATCACATTGATAGTATATCTCTGAGGCCAGATTTGAACTCAGGAAGATAAGTTTTCCTGACTCCAGACCCAGCACACTCTCCACCATATCACCTAGCTGTCCCTTGTTTTGTTTTAGAACGTTAAAAAAAAAAGTTGCAAAGATTAGGGTGGGTGCGCCATCTAATCTCAAATATAAAACAGAAATTTCTCCACATTGACAAGAAATCTGTCATTGGATCCTGAAGGTGCAGGTGAAGAAAAAGAGGTGGAGAAAAAAAATGGAAATGAGATCCTGGAGAAAGATCTGAAATTGCTACAGAGATTCAAGTGATAATAGAAAGACAGGTTGTAGAGGCAACCAGGTGATACAGTGGATAAAGCACCAGTCCTGGAGGTAGGACGACCTGAATTTAAATATGACTTCAGACACTAGACTGGTACTATCTGTGTGATCTTAGGCAAGTCACTTAACTCTGATTGCCTCACCAAAAGAAAAAAAAGAAATACTGTAGAAATTAATGACTAAGGGGATAATCATACCATTCTTAGGAATCTTTTGGATTTTATGGGTAGACTTTTCCAGTCCCAGGATACAGAAATATCCTCTTATCTCATCTGATTGATACCGCTGTGCAGCAAACATATCTATGCTATTTCTTCCCAATGAGAAAAATAAAAAAGGAAATGGAGTTTTATTATGTATCTCTAAACACTGAGAGATATAATTGCATGAGATATTTGGTTATCTTTATCTTATAATGCTCATAATGGTCATAAGCATAAGGAGGATTTTGAAGATAATTGAATCTTGTCCATTGACATCTCAGCAAAGATATAGGGAAAATTCTATGAAGAATTTCGCAGGATCCTCTAAAACCAATTAAACATATGTTTTGATCTTTGATGACTTCAATGTGATGGTAGGCAAAGAATGGGATCGTAAAGAATGTGTAAGAAAACATAACTAAGGATTAAAATATTAAAGTCCAAAAACTGACTGAAAAGCCCAGTGATTTTGATATCAGGAATATTTTAAATTTAATTTCTTTCAATGAATAAATCTATTTTCTCTCCCTCCCAACTTTATCCCCTCCCAAATAAAAAGCACAAAACAAAATAAAATATTTGTCATAAATGTGCATATTCAAGTAAAACAAATTCCCATATTAGCCACATGCAAAAATTATGTCTCAGTCTTCATCCTGAGTACATCAAGATACTGGTAACATGCTTTATAACTAGCCCTTATAACTGTGGTTAGTTTAAAAACCCCCAATCAAATACTAAATTGGAAATTCTAAAATTGAAAGGAGAAATTAAAAATATTGAAAGTAAAAAAACTATTGAACTAATTAATAAAACTAAGAGTTGGTTCTATGAAAAAGCCAATAAAATAGATAAGCCTTTGGTAAATCTGATTAGAAAAAGGAGGGAGGAAAATGAAATTAGTAGTCTTAAAAATGAAAAGGGAGAACTTTCCACCAAGGAAGAGGAAATTAGAGAAATAATAAGGAGTTATTTTGCTCAACTTTATGCCAATAAATTTGATAACCTAAGTGAAATGGATGACTACCTCCAAAAATACAGACTTCCCAGACTAACAGAGGAGGAAGTAAATTGCTTGAATAGTCCCATTTTAGAAAAAGAAATAGAACAAGCTATTAATCAACTCCCTAAGAAAAAATCCCCAGGACCAGATGGATTTACATGTGAATTTTACCAAACATTTAAAGAACAATTGGCCCCAATGCTATATAAATTATTTGATAAAATAGGGAATGAAGGAGTCCTACCAATCCTTCTATGACACAGACATGGTACTGATACCTAAACCAGGTAGGCTGAAAACAGAGAAAGAAAATTATAGACCAATCTCCCTAATGAATATTGATGCTAAAATCTTAAATAAGATATTAGCAAAAAGACTACAGAAAATCATCTCCAAGATAATACACTATGATCAAGTAGGATTTATACCAGGAATGCAGGGCTGGTTCAATATTAGGAAAACTATCAATATAATTGGCCATGTTAATAACCAAATTAACAAAAACCATATGATCATCTCAATAGATGCAGAAAAAGCATTTGATAAAATCCAACATCCATTCCTATTAAAAACACTTGAGAGTATAGGAATAAATGGACTTTTCCTTAAAATAATCAGCAGCATCTATTTAAAACCATCAGTAAGCATCATATGTAATGGAGACAAACTGCAACCATTCCCAATAAGATCTGGAGTGAAACAAGGTTGCCCACTATCACCGTTACTATTTAATATTGTATTAGAAACGCTAGCTATAGCAATAAGAGCTGAGAAAGAGATTAAAGGAATAAGAATAGGCAATGAGGAAGCCAAATTATCACTCTTTGCCGATGACATGATGGTATACTTAGAGAACCCCAGAGATTCTGCTAAAAAGTTATTAGAAATAATCCACAACTTTAGCAAAGTTGCTGGTTATAAAATAAACCCACATAAGTCATCAGCATTCTTATATATCACTAACAAAATCCAACAGTCAGAGTTACAAAGAGAAATTCCATTTAAAGTAACTACTGATAATATAAAATATTTAGGAATCTATCTGCCAAGGGAAAATCAGAAACTTTATGAGCAAAATTACAGACCACTTTTCACACAAATTAAGTCTGATCTAACCAATTGGAAAAATATTAAATGCTCTTGGATAGGGCGAGCAAATATAATAAAGATGACAATATTACCTAAACTAATCTATTTATTTAGCGCTATACCAATCAGACTCCCAAAAAACTATTTTAATGACCTAGAAAAAATAACAACAAAGTTCATATGGAAAAACAAAAGGTCAAGAATTTCAAGGGAATTAATGAAAAAAAAATCAAATGATGGTGGCTTAGCTGTACCAGATCTAAAATTATATTATAGAGCAGCAGTTACCAAAACTATTTGGTATTGGCTAAGGAATAGATTAGTTGATCAGTGGAATAGATTAGGTTCAAGGGATAAAACAGTCAACAAATATAGCAACCTAGTCTTTGACAAACCCAAAGATCCCAGCTTTTGGGATAAGAACTTACTGTTTGATAAAAATTGCTGGGAAAATTGGAAACTAATATGGCAGAAACTAGGCATTGATCCATACTTAACGCCGTACACCAAGATAAGGTCAAAATGGGTTCATGACCTAGGCATAAAGAATGAAATTATTAATAAATTAGAGGAACATAGGATAGTTTACCTCTCAGACCTGTGGAAGGGGAAGGTCTTTATGACCAAAGCAGAACTAGAGATCATTACTGATCACAAAATAGAAAATTTCGATTATACCAAACTGAAAAGTTTTTGTACAAACAAAACTAATGCAGACAAGATTAGAAGGGAAGCAATAAACTGGGAAAATATTTTTACAGTCAAAGGTTCTGATAAAGGCCTCATTTCCAAAATATATAGAGAATTAACTCTAATTTATAAAAAATCAAGCCATTCTCCAATTGAAAAATGGTCAAAGGATATGAACAGACAATTCTCAGATGAAGAAATTGAAACTATTTCTAGTCATATGAAAAGATGCTCCAAGTCATTATTAATCAGAGAAATGCAAATTAAGACAACTCTAAGATACCACTACACACCTGTCAGATTGGCTAAGATGACAGGAAAAAATAATGATGATTGTTGGAGGGGATGCGGGAAAACTGGGACATTGATGCATTGTTGGTGGAGTTGTGAACGAATCCAACCATTTTGGAGAGTAGTTTGGAACTATGCTCAAAAAGTTATCAAACTGTGCATACCCTTTGATCCAGCAGTGTTACTACTGGGATTATATCCCAAAGAGATTATAAAGAAGGAAAGGACCTGTATGTGCACGAATGTTTGTGGCAGCCCTTTTGTAGTGGCTAGAAACTGAAACTGAATGGATGTCCATCAGTTGGAGAATGGCTGAATAAATTGTGGGATATGAAAATTATGGAATATTACTGTTCTGTAAGAAATGACCAACAGGATGATTTCAGAAAGGCCTGGAGAGACTTACACGAACTGATGCTGAGTGAAATGAGCAGGACCAGGAGATCATTATATACTTCAACAACAATACTAGATGATGACCAGTTCTGATGGATCAGGCCATCCTCAGCAACGAGACCAACCAAATCATTTCTAATGGAGCAGTAATGAACTGAACTAGCTATGCCCAGAAAAATAACTCTGGGAGATGACTAAAAACCATTACATTAAATTCCCAATCCCTATATTTATGCACACCTGCATTTTTGATTTCCTTCACAAGCTAATTGTACAATAATTCAGAGCCTGATTCTTTTTGTACAGCAAAATAATGTTTTGGTCATGTATACTTATTGTGTATCTAAGTTATATTTTAATATATTTTAACATCTTCTGGTCATCCTGCCATTTAGGGGAGGGGGTGGGGGGGGTAAGAGGTGAAAAATTGGAACAAGAGGTTTGGCAATTGTTAATGCTGTAAAGTTACCCATGTATATATCCTGTAAATAAAAGGCTATTAAATAAAAAAAAAAAAAAAAAAAAAAGAAAAGATGCTCCAAGTCATTATTAATCAGAGAAATGCAAATTAAGACAACTCTAAGATACCACTACACACCTGTCAGATTGGCTAAGATGACAGGAAAAAATAATGATGATTGTTGGAGGGGATGCGGGAAAACTGGGACATTGATGCATTGTTGGTGGAGTTGTGAACGAATCCAACCATTTTGGAGAGTAGTTTGGAACTATGCTCAAAAAGTTATCAAACTGTGCATACCCTTTGATCCAGCAGTGTTACTACTGGGATTATATCCCAAAGAGATTATAAAGAAGGGAAAGGGACCTGTATGTGCACGAATGTTTGTGGCAGCCCTTTTTGTAGTGGCTAGAAACTGGAAACTGAATGGATGTCCATCAGTTGGAGAATGGCTGAATAAATTGTGGTATATGAAAATTATGGAATATTACTGTTCTGTAAGAAATGACCAACAGGATGATTTCAGAAAGGCCTGGAGAGACTTACACGAACTGATGCTGAGTGAAATGAGCAGGACCAGGAGATCATTATATACTTCAACAACAATACTAGATGATGACCAGTTCTGATGGATCAGGCCATCCTCAGCAACGAGACCAACCAAATCATTTCTAATGGAGCAGTAATGAACTGAACTAGCTATGCCCAGAAAAATAACTCTGGGAGATGACTAAAAACCATTACATTAAATTCCCAATCCCTATATTTATGCACACCTGCATTTTTGATTTCCTTCACAAGCTAATTGTACAATAATTCAGAGCCTGATTCTTTTTGTACAGCAAAATAATGTTTTGGTCATGTATACTTATTGTGTATCTAAGTTATATTTTAATATATTTAACATCTACTGGTCATCCTGCCATCTAGGGGAGGGGGTGGGGGGGGTAAGAGGTGAAAAATTGGAACAAGAGGTTTGGCAATTGTTAATGCTGTAAAGTTACCCATGTATATATCCTGTAAATAAAAGGCTATTAAATAAAAAAAAAAAAAAAACTGTGGTTAGTTATTGCATTGATTATGGTTAACAAGGCTTTTAGATTTGATTGTCCTTATAATGTTGTTTCTATTGTATAAATTGTTCTTCCATATTAAGAATACATTCTTTTTTTTTTAATAAGACAAAATAATGTATCTTTAATGAAATAGAAAACTTCTAAGCTTTCCTATTTTCCCCTCAATAGTATTTTATTTTTCCAGTTACATATTTTTAACATTCATTTTGTTAAGATTTTGAGTCCCAAATTTTTTCTCCCTCCTTCCCTTAGCTCCTCACTTCTCAAGACAACAATCAATCTTATCTAGGTTATATATGTACAATAATTTTAAACATTTTTCAATATTAGTCATGTTGTGAAAGAACAATTAAAGAAAAGAAAAAAAACACAAGAAAAAACAAACAAACAAAATGAAAATGATGCTTTGAGTTGCATTTAGTCTCCATAGCTTTCTCTGTGCATGAGTGCGGCACTTTCCATCTCAAGTCTATTGAAATTGTTTTGGATCATTGTATTGCTGAGAAGAGCTAAGCCTGTCATAGTTAATTGTCACATTTCTTACTATTACTGGGTACAATGTTTTCCTGGTTCTGCTTACTTCACTCAGCATTAGTTCATATAAGTCTTCCCAAGTTTTTCTGAAATCAGCCTGTTCAAAGAAATACATTCTTTAAGAGCAGGAAGATGCTGTAGAAAACATGTAGACAGAAAAATGATAGTTGGAATTAACTATCTATATGTAATTAGATACTGACAAATAAAGACAAAAATCAATATCAAATTAGAAAAAAAGGAAAATGATGAGAAGGCATTCCAATGAAATGAAAACAATTTAAATGAATGAGAGACACAGAGAGACAAAGGAAGAGAGAGAGAGAGAGAGAGAGAGAGAGAGAGAGAGAGAGGGAAAGAGAGAGAGAGAGAGAAAAAGAGACAGACAGGGAGGAAGAGAGAGATGGGGAGGGAGGGAGACAGGGAGGAAGAGAGAGGCAGGGAGGGAGAGAGAAAGAAAGAGAGGTGGGGAAGGAGGGAGAAACAGAGAGAGAGAGAGAGAGAGAGAGAGAGAGAGAGAGGAGAGACAGAGACAGACAGACAGACAGACAGAGAGACACACAGAGAGAAAGACAGAGGTGGGGGGCAAAGGCAAAGAATTAATCACAATAATCACAATTTCCTTCAAAAGGTGAACTGATTCAAGTAGTTACCATTAAAAGGTCAAAAGAATCCAGGAACTATTATAGCCCACAAATACTTGCCAAATGAACTGACAAGGCAACCAAGGGTGAAATCCAATTTAGAATACCAGCTCATTTTTAAAGAACAAGAGAGTAAGGTAGAAGATGATGAGTAATATATTTTCATAAAATAATGAAAAGCAGCAGAAGAGAAAAAAGCCTTGGCAAGGAGTTCAAATAAACCACACCATACTAAGAACTTTTATAGATGAACTTTCAGGGGCAAAATGAACAGGAAACAGTACAAATTTGTCAGTGCTTCCTTTGTCATCAGTGGGAATGCTTGAATTTTCAGCAATCAAATCACTCAGCTCCTATTTTTTTCTATGTATGAGCTATTTCTTTAGCATAGTGAAATAGTGTAGAGGATAGAACAACACTGAGCCTAGAGTTAGGAAGAGTTGTGTTCAAATTTGGTTGTCCTGGGCAAGCCACTGTTCCTATTTGCTATAGTTTCCTCGATTCTAAAATGAGATGGAGAAGGAAATGGCAAATCACTTCAGTTGATCTGCCATGAAAAACCCAAATGGAGTCAGACCCCTTTGAAATGACTGAACAAAATTCTGGAATATAGAATGCTGAAGTTGGAATCACAAGACCTGAGTTCAAATTTTGTCTCTTTGCAAATCACTTAACTTCTATTTTACAAATGAAGAAATTAAGACTAAGAGAGGTAATGTGGCTTGTGGTCAGACAGTTAGTTAGCCTTAGAGGCATTATTATATAACATAATGTTATTTTAAAAAATTATAGAGATCTACATTTGTTATAAATATGTATTTTTGATATATTATTGGTCATAACTAATTTTGATGTCATGTCCCTAGTTAAAAACAAAAGCCCCAATTATAATATTGTTCTGATTGAAAAATCCGATTCGGCATATGGGAATTTGATGGTGTTAATGAATGCAGCATGACAAGGATTGCCTATAAATGAAAACTTTGCCAGATTAAAAAGGTGCCTTTATTTTCAAATCTCACCTATTATCTATGACTCCTGGAAAAGATGAAATAGTCCATCCATAGTTTTGCTTTATTTTTCCAATTTAGAGGACGAAAATAAGCAACACACACACTTAATATGAAATCCATAGCAAAATGATAAATTCTGAATGATGTATAGCAAATAGCAGTGGTCAGATGCCTCATACATCTAATTAGGTATGAAGTGAGAAGAAGCTATTTGCATAATCCTCTGGAGCTCATATGCTTTCAACATGGGGGCAGCAGACCGATGCAAAGGGTACATCCAATATGAAGAGCCCTAAGGGTGGTGAGTCAACTGTACTCATAACAGGCTTCCCTGCTCAGATGGGGAGCTTTTGTTCTGAGTGGGATTAGTAGCATCATTCAATATTCTGAAGAGATGTCTGCAGGAGATGTTCCTTTGACATCCATAGCATGGAGGAAATATAAGCTTTGATTCATTATTTACAAATGTATAAAATTTGGCCAGAAAAACATTTACATGTGTGGCTGCTCGAAATAGCCTCCTCTCACATCTTTTTTTCCCTCTGCAGTGTCTTTAGAAATAACAAGAACACCTAACAACAATCCTTTTGTTTGTTGTTGTTTTAAAGACTATTTTACCTTGATAAAGAAGATAACTGTAGTCATTCAGGAGAGTTCCATTCTTCTAGGAATCCAAGTCTGGTGTACATTTATTAAATACTCAGCCCACACTAGACAAAGGGCAGAAAGTAAAATTAGCTTATCCCTGTCCATGAAAATCACAAATTAAAACTTCTTAATAAAAATATCTCAAATACTTCTTAATGTCAGGCTACTGTCTTAGGTACTTCAATCCATATTCCACATCCAGATTTTCCGAAATTGATATGTAATTGAGTAGCAACAATGGTGTTTTTTCCCCACGGTGACTGCAGTTGCCATTTCCCATGCTTTGTGGTAAAAGGATAGTCAGAGCCTATGATTTATTTTTCCAATTTATTTTGCCCCTTTTATTCCTTCCTTAAAAAGAAAATTCACAAGAGTCCTTTCCCTTAGCTTGTCTCTGCCTCCAGATAACATATTTGTAGAGGGAAAAAGGAGCATAAATATCGAAGAAGAAACCCACAGGCTCACAAATTACTCTAGTAAAGAATTCTTTTTCTCACTGCAGGTAGCAAACTCTTAAATATATTCCCAGGATACAGGCTTTCAGGACCCATGATTATCTCAGGGGAAGGCATTTTTCTTTTCCCTGCTATCATTCACTATTAATGAGGCAGACTCTACTTAGGGTCTGTTACCTACTAGCGATAAGTTAAACATGTCAATCCAACTTACTAATAGGAAGCATTATCTCAGTTCTTTCATGAGAATCTTGGAAAGTAAGATTTTCTTTTTTTTTCCCTTCCTTTCTTCCTTCCTTCCTTCCTTCCTTCTCCTTCCTTCCTTCCTTCCTTCCTTCCTTCCTTCCTTCCTTCCTTCCTTCCTTCCTTCCTTCCTTCCTTCTTCCCTCCCTCCCTCTCTCTCTCTTTCTTTCTTTCTTTTTTCTTTCTTGATTGGATCTATGATTTGACTAGTGTAGAGACCTTCTACTTAAAGAAATTTCAGAAATGCCTTCTTTTCGATTTATAATCCCAGGGAGTTGTCTAGGAAACTAGGGAAAGGGAAAGGGACAAAGGAAGGAAAGGGAATGAGCATTTTATAGCATCTACTGGGCAGCAGGGTGGTACAGGGGATAGAGCTACAAGCTAAAGTCAAGAAGACCTGAGTTCAAATCTAGCCTCTGACTCTTACTAGCTATGTGACCCTGGGCATATCACTTAACCCTATCTGCTTCAGTTTCCTCATCTGTCAAAAGAACTGGAGAAGGCAAGGGCAAACCACTCGAACATTTTTGTTTAAAAATCCCCCGATGGGGTTACAAAGAGTTGGATATGACTGAAATGACTAAACAACAAGAAGTTCTTTAGATACTGGACTGGGTTGGGGTGAAAGAAACAGATGAGGAGAGAGTCTATACTAGGTATTGTTAAAATAATGCTGAGGAGTAAAAATGCTGAGGAGACATCTTTTATTCTATTTTTTAAGGATTTAAAAAAAATCATATGCCATTATACCTGAGGCCCAGGCCTAGGTCAAAGCCCTGAACCATTGGTCTTGAAGAATACAAATTTCTAGTAGGCAGATACACTTTTGTTTTCTGTCTTTGTTTTTCCAGAACCTAGAATAAGGCCTATACATTGTTAAATATTTAATAAACATTTATTAAATTAAATTAGTTACCGTATTTGGCCACTCCTGCATGGTAAGTACTTTTAGTTATAGATGGCTTGTGACATTCTCAGGATTGAAAGCTGAGTGGGAAATTTCTCTGCATGGATGCTCAATATTGTCAGGATTTGGACTAATATATCCTTATCTAGTGTACTGCAGAAACCAAGACATTTTTCTTTGTTTCTTTCCATAGGAAGAACAGAATTAGAAAGCACAGAACAAAGCTTACCCTTAGAAATAGTTTGAAATACCTGAAAATCAGTCACTCAATAAGTATTTATCAAGTACTACATTCCAGGCTCTGTGATAGGTGTCCAAGATCTTGAAGAACATAATAGTGAGGAGGAAATATCTTCCAGGCATGGGGGACAGCTAGTACACAGTCACAAAGTTTGGAGAGGGAGTACTATTTATGAAAAATAGCAAGAGAATCATTTTGGCTAGATCATGGCATGAATTGGAGTGATATGCAGGTAGGGGCCAGGTTAAGAAGTAATTTATTTCAGCAAAATTGTTAAGATGCTCAATTGTGAATGACTTAGCTATTTTTAGTAATATACAATGACCCAAGATTATTCCAAAGGACTTATGAAAAATATTATCCACCTCAGAAAAACAACTGATGGAATCTGGATACAGATTGAAGCATACTATTTTTCACTTTTTTCCACATTTTTTTTCTATGTGCTTTTTTGGACTATGTTTCATAACGTCTAATATGGAAATATGTTTTATGTGATTGATATAGATATAGATTATCAAATTGCTTATTATCTTGGGAAGGAATGAAAAAAGCAAAAGAAGACAATTTGGAACACAATTTTTTTTCTTTTTTAAATAATAGCTTTTTATTTTCAAAATATATACAAAAATGTATAAAAATTCAGTTTTCAACATTCACCTTTGCAAAACCCTTTCTTCCAAAATTTTCTCCCTCCCTTTCCCATCCCTTTCCATAAATAGCAAGTAATTCATACATGGTAAACATGTATAATTGCTCTATACATACTTCCATATTTATCGTGCTGCACAAGAAAAATTAGATCAAAAAGGATTTAAAAAAAAGAAAGAAAACAAAAAGCAAGCAAACAACCGAAAAGATGAAAATACTATGTTGAGATCCATATTCAGTCCCCATAGTCCTCTTTCTGGATCAAGATGGCTCTCTCCATTACAAGTCTATTGGAATTGGTCTGAATCACCTCATTGTTGAAAAAAGCCAAGTTCATCACAGTTAATCATCACATAATCTGGTTACTGTGTACAATGTTCTCTTGAGGAGAACCAAGAATTTAGCATCAGTTCAAATAAGTCTCTCTAGACCTTTCTGAAATCAACCTGCCACCTCTATCGGAATTGATCATTGCATAATCTTCTTATTGCTGTAGAAAATAAAATTTAAAAAAAGAATTATTTTTACATGTAATTAGGAAAAAAATAAAAATTATTATTATTATTATTATTATTATTTTTACAAAGTAGGTTATCTAACTTCAGTGACCCATTTCCTTTTTTGTCCTCTCTGCTCACTTATAGTATTCTCTGTTCCCTACCCCAGGTACCCTCACACCCTCCCTTGCCTTTTCCCACTGAAAATATTCCAAATTTCCCAGGGCCATTATTAGAAACATCTCTGTAGAAGTGGTAGTATTTGGTTGCTTAACCTATTCCTCTTGAATTGCTCTTAAGCTATTTCCTCTCCTTATTTGGCATTGATTTTTTTTTTTTAAATGAATTCTTTAACTGTTTTGTAGTTTTTCTCTCCTGAGGGCACTAGAGTTTCTTTAGGTATTTTCAAGGAGAAAGCAGAAATATTCACTCATAAATCACTCAATTTTGTTTTTTTCTTTTCCTTCTATGGAGGCTAGGTTTTCATAGCATGCTGGGATTATCCTGAAAAGAGTGGATCAAGTATTGCAGTAGAACTGGTTTGAGATAAACCAATTTGTCAAAGTTTTCTTAGGTGTTGTCTTATTGATAGGAAATGGGTTCTTAATGACTTTTAAGCAGTTAAAACACCTTTCTAGCTACTGGTCTGATTGCCTCTTCATTCAGATCAGGGGTATTTTGTGATAGATTGGAAAACAGATTGAAATAGTACCTCATCTCTCCCCTTTTAAGTTTTAAATAAAGCAGCTGGTTTTTTGGTTTGTTTTTGTTTTTGTCTTTTAAAAGTATTCATCAGAGCCACAGTGCCTAGAACTAGAAATGATTTCTGCTTCTTGTTCATACTTTATCTATATAATAAAAGAAGTAAGAAGACAGATGTGTACTGGAGCAGAGAGAGAGAGCATCTATCACATAAAGGAGGCCCAGAGTCACTGGGGACAATATATATATATATATTTTAATTTCAGAAAAGGTAGTCCCTGTTTTGACTAAAGTCTGCCAGAAGTATTTTGCAGACTTGACCTTTCAAACATTCACTCCTTTGATGTAGCCACATAAGGAAAAGAGACTTCCACACTAACCCAGAGATCAAGTGTAGGCCCCAAGGCCTTTGAAGAAATTTTTCTAGCACATAAAACTTACAGGAGCTAAGGACCATTGCTTTCCATAGTCCCCAGACTGACCGCACCTCCTCTGCCTCCCACATACAAATATTCTTTTTTTTTTCCTCGTACAGGAAATGGGCACCAATCAAATTCTGCCCAAGGAAAAAGACAGGATTTTTCTTAATAAAAAAAATAAGTTTTCAAATTTCTGCATTATAAAGTAGGCTATGGCAAACCATGACTAACTTTGTATGGTGTTTATGAAGAGAGCACTTTATAAATCATAAAGGACCATCTAAATGTGAGTTATCATTACTGTTCTTATTAGATATCTAATAATACTCTATCCACTTCATAAAACTGCCTTATTAAGCAGGTACTTCTTGAATTGAAATGTGTTTCTCAGTTTTCCATGATCTTATGTTCCTTTACTATCTCTGTTCTCTTAAAAGAACCATTCCCTGATTCTGCCAGTAACTGTCAGATTTGAATTCAGGAAGATAAGTCTTTTTGATTCCAGACCTGGCATTCTACACCCTCTGCCACCTAGCTGTCTATATCCTGACATGTTTTGGTTGACATGTTTTCAAAACAACCAAAAATTCTGTGGTGAACGTGATACACAGGGTAGCCAGATCCAGACACCCTCAAAAGAGTTCCATCAATGGTCAAAAGAAATGAAAGAGTAGACACTAGCCCTGTGTCTGGTACATCTAAGGGAGATAAACATTCCCTTAGCTATTAACTGAAATTATTCATCTATCACATTAACCAATTATTACTAACAATGTAGAAAAACATTCCAATTATTTGCCAGAAAATGGAATTCCCTGTGGTTTCTTTGCTTCAGCTTTTGGGAAAACCAATTTACTCATTTTTAGTGTCAATATCATGAATGCCCTGGGTGATTTGTATGGGAGAATTATCTGCCACCTTGAATACCTGTCTTTCCAAAGGCACAGGGGATGTCAAGAGGACAAATGAGATAATATATGTGAAAATATCTTGAGTTCTCTGGAGGAGAGGTACTATCTGAATACATGAGATTATTGTACTATGATTAATCATGATATCTGCAATGACAGAATAACATGAAAGTTGGCAAGCTATCTGAAAAGGGAAATTCTTGATCAGGAAAATAGCTCAGAAAAGGAGTTGGAGTCAGAACTAAGTGCTTTCTGGATGACTTTGGGCAAGCTGCTCACATATCTAGGCAGTAATTTCTCACTCAGTACATGAAGGATGGTGGTGGAGGGAAAGAGGTTAAAGGTGGGAATTGTATCCAAAGCCTTTCTTTTCTTATAATTTTCAGTGATCCTATGTGCTGCTCTTACCAAACTGCCATACCTACAGTTACTGTATTCCCCCTAGAGTATTTTCTTTGGAAACAACTTAGTGCTTTGCCCAAGTATATCACATTGCACAACAGATGTGTTCATGGAAAAAAGAATGAAAAAAAATCTATTTCTGTAAAGCAAATCATAGTTTCAATGCATGGAGGACTTTACTAAAGGAACTCCCCCTTGGGAAAATGTAGTCTCCTAGGGAATATTTCTATTTTTTTTCTATTTTTTCTGAATTCAAATTTTCCTTTGTTCCTCTGTCAATTTTCCCAAACAGAAGTCACTCACTATGCTGTTGCTTGACTTATTTTTCATTTACAAATGGGAAGAGTTCCTAGTAATTTCCTATTCTGTCTCCTATATGCTAGATTCAGTTACTAGCTATTTCTCTCTACAAGAGTAAGGATCATTTTTTTTTCTTTTTATTATTGCTTTTCCTCCTCCTCCCCTCCTCACTCCAGCTAGCACTATGTTCTGCATGTGGACTTCAAAAATATATCTGTTGAATGAAGGAAACTATCTCTGTGGACTCTTAAGTATCACCTACCTCCAAAATCCCTAATATCTTGTAAATCTTCACCATGAGGATACCCAGTATGAAAGATAGTAGTTTGGGACATGTATGTATATATGTGTAAGTTTTATTTATATCATCTTATACATAAATATCAATGTATATAATATTTTACATATTTATAATATATACCTATTTATGTATTATATAAATATATCATAAATATAAAGGATTATGTATAATGTAAGGATATATACCCAAACTAGTATCTTTTATATTTGGGTACCTTCAAGGTCTACATATATACATATACATGTGTATGTATATGTACACATGTATATTTATGTATACACATATATATAATATTCTGATATAACATTTCCTTTATAATGTATATTTTATTCACTTAAAAACATGATTCTGAGAATCTATAGGTTTCACCAGACTATCAAAGGAGCCCATGTTACACAAAAAGGCTAGATTAACAAAAGTGCCTCTTTCATTATGTCCTTCCCCTTTTAAAAAACTTTTTACATAGTTTCATAAAAGCTCTAGGAGTGTGGGGGATCTTCTCTGCCCATAAGGTGAAGGAAATGCTTAGTTTATATTTCAGAATGGAAATAGAACAGAGATTCAGCCCTCAGTTTCTACAAAGTAAAGTTTCACTGTCGGCATGGTGGATACAGTGTCAGAACAGGAGTCAGGAAGATGTGAATTCAAATGTAGCCTTAGAAACTTAGTGGCTATTTGACACTGAACAAGTCACTTAATCCTGTTTGCCTCGGTTTTGTCATCTGTAAAAGTAGCTGGAGAAAAAAATGTCAAATCACTCTAATATCTTTTCAAAGAAAATCCCCAAAGAGGGTCACAAAGACTCAGACATAACTGAAATGATGAACAACAAGAAAGTTTAGTTGGATGTGTTGATAGGCAATTAGTAGAGAAGCAGTGTATGTATTGGACAAAATAGTATTGAGCTTGGAATCAAGAAGATTTGAATTCTGCGTTGGACTTTTAATAGGTATGTGACCCTGAATTATTTAAATTCTGTAGGTTTATCTGTAAAACAGGGCTGGATCAGATTAGTCTAAATGGCCTCTAAAATCTTATCTATCTTTGAATTCATGCTTCTAAGATCAATGTTAATAGCTATTAAAACAGATTGCCTTGATACTGTCTAAAAAGACTCAATTATAGCTTTTGGAAGTTAATAAAAACAACCAATAGGCATTTATTAAATTCTATAAGCCAGATACTGTGATGAGCACTAAGGATACAAAGAAAGGCAAAATTAGTTCTTACTCTCAAAGAGTTTACATTCTTTCCCCTCCCCCCCCTTTTGTTTTCCTTTTTTATTTGAAAAAAACAGAGTAAGAAAAGAAGGAAAACAGAAAAGAAATACAAAACAAAAGAGAACATTGTCGGGTGCCTAGCAGAACATCAGAGAGGATTCAAAATATATAACAACAAATTACTAAATAGTAGTAGAAGAAATTACATTCATGAATGACCATTTTTCTTTACTTCCTTGTAAATATATATATAGATACATACACACAAATTCACACCCACCTCACATACACACATATCTTTCCTAAGAGAGTTTGCATTCTAATGAGGGAGAACATATGTAAATAACAGGCATATACAAGGAGAGTAGAATAGATTACCAAAAGAAGGGACTCAAAGCAGATAAATTAATGTTAGCTCATATATCTAACAAATTAAAATCCTCAGACAAATTATTATAATCACTCAAATATAGACTCATGCTATTGCTTGGTTGTTTTCAGTTGTATCTAACTCTTTATGACCCCATTTAGGCTTTTCTTGGCAAAGATACTAAAATGGTTAGCCATTTCCTTCTCCAGCTCATTTTACAGATGAGGAAACTATAATTGGTTTAGTTTATAGTTGGTTGTAAAATACAATACATACATAATCTTATTTAATCATTGCAGTGATTTTCTAATGTAGCTTACCTGCTGATCAATAATGAAATCAGGCCTGTAAGCAGCCACTGTACTACTAGCTTTGACAAAATGAGGATACCTTATTTTTGGGTAAGGTAGATAATTAAGACTGAATCAAGGGATTTGAGAGCAGGTGCCAATGTAGAGATAATTTAGTTAACTATAGTATGGAAATGTGGAAGGGAGAAAAGAGAAGTCAGAGTAAAAAAAGTTTCTGTCATGTTGTAATGCTGGAGAAACTGAGGCAAGATAGAGATTAGAGAGTTTTTAATAGTTTATTTGAAAGAGACAGATTTACTGGGACCAAATGGATCAATGGTTTGGTCCCAGGGCTGAATGAGACTATTGTCTCCAAGAATCCAGCAAACGATTCTCAATGACATATATATACGTGGCTCAGCTACAGGGGTAGATTGAGTCAAGAGTCCTGAGAGCTGAATGAGACTATCATCAATCCGGTTCTGACAGAGTCGGGGGGGGGGGGGGGGGGGGGGGGGGGGGGGGGGGGGGGAGGCATTCTGATAAGTAGGGAAGGGCTGGGGGTCATGATGTCTAGGATAGAAGGTCTTTCTCCTTATCTGGATCATCATCATTAGGAGGGAGGGGTGGTGTTGCAGAACAATTAGTAAGTGAAGCAGAACAATTCAGGGAAACCAAGACAGAACAATTTAGGGAAACTGAGTCAGGGCAATGAAAGAGAATCCTGGCACAGCAATGTTTGACTATTATGATCTATTTGGCGTTTTCTTGGCAAAGATATTGCAGAGGTTTGCCTTTGAGGGATTGAAAATAAGAATAGATTTAGGAGAAGTAAAATACAAGAAGAGATGGAATCATAGAAGATCACAGAGGAATGTGTGAGTTATTGATTAAGAAAAATAGAATATTTACAGATTAAAATAAGATCCAGAGTGTAACCTCACCAGTGAGTGGCTGAATCAAAGTGAAGGCTGGAGAAAGGAGGTTTGGGAATTTGAAAAAGCACGAACCAAGTGTTAAGTCCCTTAGTATAAGGGCAGTTGCTGGAGAGGGGAAAAAAGTAAATAAACCAAATACTAAACTCCAAGAGAAAGGAGAGGGAATGTTCTGAAGATTGGTACATTAAACAACCACTAAAAGGCTCCTCAGAGCACTGACTTTAAAGTTAGGAAGATCTGAGTTCAAATACTGTCTCAGATAGTATTTGTATGATCATGGACAAATCACTTCACTTCTATTTGAATCAGTTTTCTCAATTGTAAAGGGAGGAGAATAACAGTATTTACTAGGATTGTATAAAGTACAATAAAACAACTGTTGTAAGGTAAAATGAAATGTTTGTAATTTATTTGTTCATTTGAAATATTTATAAAACACTTTGCAAACTATAATGTGCCATATATATGTTAACTATTATTCTTGCTATTGCTGCTGCTTGCTGTATTTTGTGAATAGTGGGGAATGGTGCACCTGATTCCCTTTCCTACTATCACCCATTGCTTCTGCCAGAAGTTTATCTACTTTTCCGATAAAGATTTCTGCTAATAACCCCTGGGGAAATCTACCAATTAATTAATACCAATTTATTAAGTATCAGGCAACATGTTAGGTAACGAAGATACAAAGACATTCTTGTTGATTGGCAAATCCTACAAAACCCTGAATTCCCTCAGCTTTTTCTGATAGATTTTTATAACCCTAATCCCAGCAGTTCTTCAAATTGTTTATCTGCACTCAAAGACTGAATGAAATTGTAGCCCTAACCTTTCACCTCTGGAGACTAGAGGTCATACTCTGCTTTTGTTTTCCTTAGCAACTACTTTGTCATCATGTCTGCCATTTGTCCAGGTTTTCTTTTCTATCCAGCTCTTGAACATTTAAGGGAACTTGGAAATTCCTGAAAAAAAGACTGCCTAAAATTTCACTTATAATGTCAGTTTTCTCTTCTTTTCCCCTTATTGTTCAGATTGTGCAATTGGACAAGGCTATTTTTATATAAGCATATGTTATAGCAAAAATGTCTTAAGGATAGCTTTTAAGGAAACTTTAAAAAGCTAATTCTGTCTAAGACCCTCATTTTGCAGAGGATAAAACTGGGAATTGAAGAGAAAGAGAAAAAAAAAGGACCCGCTTTAAAAGTGCATAGGGACTTAATGCAAGATTTAGGGATAGAACCCAGAACTCTTACATCTCAGTCCAAAGCCAAGGTGCACCTGAATAGTCTTTATGCAGTCATCTCTTATTTTCAACATTCATCTGAATTATAATTGTATGTATATCTAGACCCATATTTAAACATTTGTTGTCCCTCCCCCCTTTTTATTGCCACTTCTTGTCTCTATTCTTTTATTCTTTCATTTCATTTGATCACAATAAAATTGTATGAGATTGAACATTTCCATGGATGATATTTCAGGCTCCTCATCTTACTGAGGAAAGGCTATGTCAGGCTTTATCTGCATTTAGTTGCTGGAGATTTTTTTTTATTTCAGCTTCAAATCCCTCCTATGTGCCTGTTCCTTTAATGAGATGGCTGTAAGCAATAGAGGTTATTAGTACTCAAAGCTCAGGAAATGTATTTCATTTCCTTTTGTGAAGGATTTGCATTATCACAACAAGCAAGACTCCTAAGAGTCTTATTTTTATTCATTGTCACTAGCAGGACTGAGCAGTGAAATCCTAAACAAATAAAAATCTAATGCATTATGCAATCTTTAGTCTTGGTTTTGAAGAAGGAATTGTTTTCCAGATTTTTAAAAAGTGCCTTCTCTTTTTATTGTTGTTTCTTTAACAAATACACTAGGGAGATCAAAACCCTAGCTTCCAGATCATCTACATCTTGAGCACATTTATCTGAGAATAATGAAATAGTCAGACTTTCCCCTTGTTTCCACTTTTCTACCTTCCCCTCTCCCATTTTCAAATAAGAGAAAGCAAAGAGCTCTTATATGGACATGAATGGTAAAGTGATATAAGCCATAAAGAAGAGAGTTAAACCTCAAAGATAATGACACATATGCTTTATTTTAAAATATTGTTTCTTCTGGGTTTAAAAATGGGAGAAAGTGACTTTTCAAAGTAATAATAATAGCAATAAAATAGACCAATCTTAGTACATCTTTACAATAGCAATTCTTGACACATTATTGGATGAATTCTAAGAATTGTTGATATATATATATATATATATATATATATATATATATACTCAGAATAATTACCTTTCAGAAATATGTTCTTTTTGTTTTCTGGAAATAGTTCCCAATTGTTTGTTTTATTTTAACTTGCAGTTATAAAGACAAGTATCTGTTCTTTTCCCTGATTGTTCAGATCTATGTAACTGACCAAGTATATCTTTACCTAGACATACATCAATGCAAAAATTTCTTAAGGATAGGCTCAAAGCTAAAAACTTCCTAAGTTTAAAGGATTTTAGCGTGCATGGCAGAACTATCTTGATTTACAGCTAGGTTTGTGCCTCAGAGACTAGTGTAAAACAAATGTTCCTTAATAGAATACTATCTTAAATGGAGTAGAAAAACTTACTATTCATTGCATGACTGTACCTGCTTTCTTCTTTCCATTTTCGAAAGTTTGTTGCAACTTCTCAAATATAGGTAAGTACCAGAAATCTCATCATTATAGAAACTGCTTCAGCTGTGGTGCTCAAAACTTCCTTGATACAAATCAATACCACTCACTGGACCTAGGATTTCCATAGGTCTTGAACTTCAAGCCTAGATATGTATTAAGAGCAATATTTGATCATCTACTCAGGAAAGGAGATAGGAAGCATCAAAGGCAGCTAGGACTCAAGTGCAAGTTGAGTCCATGTTTCATGTAAGAATAGTGGTAGAGTGAAAAGAAAAAGTGTAATACTTTCCTCTTCCCCTCCTGGGCAATTTAGTGCTAGAGAACATTACTTAGCACATGGGAGAATGAAGGCAAAAGAATAAGTTTGAAACCATTAAATATATATCTCTTGTTTTTAACTGATGCTACCGCCTGCCACAGTCACAGAGTTGGGAGAGGACCAAGGACTTGGTATTTCCCAAAACTCTTCACCGAGTCATTACATGACTCTTTGGAATCCTCACATTTTTGGGAGTGAAGAAGACATTTATTTGTCTATTCTTGCTATAGTTATAAAGACTCAATTGTAAGAGCGAATGGATGTCAATTGCCTAAATGTAACGGGGGCATTCATTAGGGTTGAATATAACAGCAGCAGCTTACAATGGGGCAAGGGTGGAGGAATACATTGGAATGAGTGATTCTGCTGATAGCAGTAGAGAAAACATCCAAAACCCCTTGGAGTACCCCTAGAACCTGAGGGGGAGACATAGCAAGTCTTACTCTGGGAAAATGGGTGTAGAATTTTGCTTTACTAATATAATATATTATGTGTCCTGATTGTATTAGTTTAAGAGGGAAAAAAACTATACCATTCATTTATCACGTATTTCCATTTTCCCAGGTTGCTTTCAGGGAACTCCAGCATTTTAAAGAGAGAGATAGTGGAATACATTGATGAGTTCTTATTCTCTTAAGCAAAAGAGATAATTTATGCAAAACAAAATCACAGATTCAAGTTTCAGTGTTTGTTTCTGTCCCATTGATGTTATTTTTCTTTCCTCTTGTTGCTGAATTAGGATATAAAACTTTTATTTTCAACAGTAAGTAAACATTGTGTTTTGATGGTGAAACTTTGCCAATCCATCACTTTTATTTTTTCCACCCAGCAATAAATTTCCTGTCATACTCCCCTTTTTCATTTGTGTTTTCTTTGGTCTTGTTACATCCATCACCTCTGCAGTCATGATGTATGTATCTTGCACACTGATTCACTAGACTCCAGCTAATAAACAATAGATTGCTTTTTTTGGTACAGGTACAGCATTTGTGAATTACTTAGTGAAGCTTAGAATGCTATGCAACTCTCTGCATACTGATCACTTTCAAAGCCAGTGTTTATTGTGCTCAGTTTGTAAATGGGAAACTGAGGTACAAAGGTGCCCATTGACTTCCTGAGTAAGAAGCAAATGTGAAATAGATTCAGAAATTGATACATGATATATAGATTTCTTCAATTCCCTTATTCCTTTATAAAGCCACCATCTTTTCCAGGATATATATAACAATCAGTGTTATGTTAGGAAAATTAGGAAGAAAACCAGTAAGTACAACAACCAAGAAAAGTTCATTGACATTGACTAGTTCATGGAAATATACTTGGTTGATTGAACTAAGATATGGCTGATTTAGAAAGTTTCCTATTAAAAAGTTCTCCTTCCTTCATCTAAGGTTACCCATTTTTTACATAATCTAAAATAATGATATCAGGCTAGTCAATGTGTACTATCAAATGTGTGACTTCATTAGTTCATAATTAATTATAACAATTTAAATGGGGAACTAGAAAACTCCTTATTCCCCACTCCCTTGTTTTAACCATTGCCATACAACTATTTAATCAACTTCTTTAAAGTTCAAGCCAAGATTTTGTAATCCTTTATTCATAATTGTCATTGTCATGGGCTCAATTCCTGGTCATTTTCCACTTTTCTTTATAACTTGACACCTGGTTCACAGTCTTCCTTTCTGTTCCTGACTTCTCCCTTATTCTTGGAGACTTTAACAGCCACATTTATAACAAACCTGATGGACAAAACTCACATTCTTGATTTCTTCAACTATACACTTCCTCATTCTACATTTAATTCAACCATCAACTGGTGTGGTCATTCTATCATTTGAAATCACTCAAACTTTCACCTCCTGAATTCTATGACTTTCTCCTTTGTCCATAATTTATTGTATTCTAATTCAATCAATAAACATATAGTAAACCCTTATTATATGCCAGGCACTAAATTAAGCATTAAGTAGACAAAGAAAAAGCAATGATAATTATAATAACAAATTCCCTCTTGCTCAATTATATTTGTATTACTTTATTTCCATCTTTTGGGCCACAGAGCTGATCTGAAGGCTTAATGCAGATCAAAATTTCTGCATGAATTGTAACTTTGCACCTATTAACTTTTTAATGTCCTTATCCATTATTTTCTTCTTTCTTCTGGTCTCAGAAGAAGAAGGTACTCTTTTTCTTGCCAAATATAATCCTTCTACCTATGTTCTCATTTCCTCCTGTCATCCATGACTTCATCTCATTCACATTTTCTTTTGATCTCTCTTGTACTGGTTTCTTCTCCTTAGTCAACTAACTTGTTCAAGTCTCTCCTCTTATAAAATACCTTCCCTAACCCTCAAGCTATTGTCATCTTTCTTTCCTTTTCTTCACAAATAAATTGCTAGAAAGACTTGTCTATGCTGTTTTATCTATATGCTTCTGAATTTCTTGGTTTTTTTTCTTTTTTCTGTCTTATTTTTCCCAATTACACATTAGAAAAATTAAAATTTTTTTAAAATATTTTTACTTTTGAATTCCAAATTCTATTCCTTCTTCCCTGAGATAGTAATTAATCCAATATAGTTTATAAATATGCAATCATGTAAAACATTTCTGTATTAGTCATTTTGTATGACAAAAAAAAAGTGGAAGAAAGAAAAAATAACGTTTCAGTCTGTATTCAGACAATATCAGTTCTTTTTCTGAATGTGCATAGCATGCTTCATTGTGAATCCTTTGAGATTGTTTAATTCATTGTATTGCTGAGAATACCCTAGTCAACATTTCTGACTGTGTACAATGTTCTCCTGGTTCTGCTCACTTCATTCAGCATCACTTCATGTAAGTCTTCCCAGATTTTTTTGGAAATCTTCCTGCTTGTCATTTCTTATAGCACAATTATATTCCATCACAATCATATACTACACTTTATTTAGCCATTACCCAATTGATGGGCATCCTGGCAATTTTCTATTCTTAGCCACCACAAAAAAAGATGCTATAAATATTTTTGTACAAATAGGTCATTCCCTTCACTTTCTTTCATGACTTTGGAATATAGACCTAGTAGTGATATTGCTGGATCAAAGAGTATACACAGTTTTACAACTCTTTGAGCAATTTCAAATTGTTCTCAGAATGATTGAATCAATTTATAAATCCACCAGCAATGCATTAGTGTCCCAGTTTTCCCACATCCCCTCCAACATTCATCATTTTCTTTTCTTGTCATATTAGTCAATCTTATAGGTATAAGGTAATACCCCAGAATCATTTTAATTTTTATTTCTCTAATCAATAGTGATTTAGAGTGCTATTTCATATATCTATCTACAGAAGGCTTTTATTTATTTATCTGAAAACTTCATATCTTTTGACCATTTATCAAATGGGGAATGAATTATATTTTTATAAATCTGACTCTATTTAGCAGAGATACTTGCTACGAAAACTTCCCAAAACTATATTTATTATCAACCTTTTCTTAGAGCTACAGACATTATGTGCCTGATAATGGACTGAGCAATGAACATACAAAGAAAAATTAAAAATAGTTTTGCTCTCAAGGAGCTTGCATTCTAAGGGAGAAGAAAACATCTAAAATTGAGAATACGCTCCTAATTGTCTGCAGCTTGTTTCTATTCTTGAGGGTATACTAGCATGTCCTATTCAAACTTTTCAAAACTATACTAATCATATTGACCTCTAAAACTTTTTTCTTACCAACATTGCTATGCCACAGTTCTCTTTTATTATTCTGACTCAGTTTCCCTAACTTATTCTACCTTAGTTTCCCTAATTGTTCTGCCTCATTTTATAATTGTTCTGCTCAATCCTGCAAAACCACCCCTCCCTCTTAATTAGAATATTTCATAAGGATAAAAGATCTCATGTTTTAGAATATCAGAATACCTCTCCTCATCCCAAGCTATCAGAATATCAGATACCCTCTTATCAAGATACCTCTCCCCATCTCTGGGGTGCCTGCCCCCATTATGTTATCCCCATCTTCAGTGACTTCCCCCACCCTGTCAGAGTCCCGTTCCTGCTCTCAGCACCCTGACTATGCCCCTGCCTCAGTCTACCCCCTAAGTCTGAACCACATGTATATATGTCACTGAGAACTCACATTGTTTGCTGGATTCTTGGAGACGATAGTCTCATTCAGCCCTGGGACCAAACCATGGATCCATTTAGTCCCAGTAAATCTCTCCCTGTCAAATAAATTATTAAATACTCTCTAATCTTTATCTTGCCTCAGTTTCTCTGGCATTACAACATCTCTATTTTTATTGAATGCATTACTACAAGAGACCAATCATTAAACTCCTAGGCAGCATCGAATCATAAAATCACAGAGCAAGAAGGAACATTGGACACCATTTTCATTATAATCTAAGTTCTCAGAGTAAAATTCAAAGGAGCAAAACCCACTAATTCTTGAAGCAACTCATTACACTTTTGGACATTTCTAATTGTTAGAAAGTTGTTATTTTGTTTTGTTTTTCTTTCATAGAATTAAGCTGAATTCTATCTCTTTGGAACTTATAGTCATTGATTCTAGGATCTGGGGAACAAATAAAGCAAATTTAAGTTCTTTGCCACAGAAAGTGCTTATGAATAAATGAAGGTGCAAACGAATGAAGAAAGCAAATTTATGACCCTTAATTCTTTTCTTCAGGCTAAACACCTTTGCTTTACTCAGGAGATGGTATGGTTGACATGCATGGCATAAATACCTGTTCTTTAAAACTACCTAACTGAAAAATTAAATAGTTCATATTTCTCTTAAATAAAAGATCCCAAAAGTCTTAGTATAGTTTAAAACTTTAGTAGCTGAAAACTGCATAATACTTTTTTTGGGGGGGGAACATTTTATATATATGGGAGACAATTTTCACTTTATGCAAATTGTCATTCTACAAATTCAATTTAGCATAAAGAATTCTGGAAAAAAAACTCCATTATAAATATATATAAAATATATAAATATATAAAAACAAACAATAATGTATGTTAACTGTATTATACAGCACTGCTCTCACTTGTTCTCTCTGCTTTTACCCCTTGAACATGCTCCACACTCTCTCTCACAAAATAAAAACCTAAAAAAACAACAAAATAAACAAACAAAAAACCCTCCAAGTGAAAGCAGAAGAATGGATGTAGAGCTGCTGGTTAGGAGCTTGACTTGAGATCTCTGGTGACAGAAAGGAAACTTGCCTGCACTTCAAGATCACCCATTCCTGTGTCTGTCTTTTGTTTATCCAGTTCTTACACTGGAGTCTGTCCCCTAGCCTCCCCGACATCTATTGTCTACCCTCTCCACTCTGTGTTTAATTTATGTAAAAATTACTTTACATAGAGGTCTGTGAAAGGGTTTATTTAAATAAAATGAAATTTCTGTAGTTCAAATTTCTCCATAAGGATAAAATGAGAGTCAGAATTTTGCTAAAGAAGTTAAGCTTTCCACTTCCTTACTTTTTTGAAGTCAGACATTTGTCATTCACCAGGCTGTTTGACCTCTCCCTCAATTCTGGGATATCACCAAGAATAACTCAGCAATCATACCTATCAATTTTTTCGGAACCTAGCATGTAATTGGTCTAGACTGATGACCTCATCTATTTGAGAATAGTGAGGCAATCATCTCACACATCATCAATTTCAATCTTTTCCAGCATTTTTTTGTTCTATCTTTCCCAGTCTAAAGTTAATTCTCCTTAGTGGAGAAAATTGGAGTTGAGTGGTTCCAGCTTCTCACTGTTAACATTATCTGTCTTTCCAGCACAGTAGTCCTATATGTATCCTCTTTGATTATTATTTTGCCTCCCAGCAAAACTTTAAAATATTGAAAAAGGTGTTGTTGGCTTTACTATTTGGTTGCCACAATCAGGTTATTCTAGACTTTGCTATTTTGGTACTACTGTAATAGAACCAAACTACTCTTTTATATTCATTTTCAATTACCTATCCTATTTTCCATCTTCTGTACATATCTTAAAACAAAGATGTGTTGGTTCCAAGTTCTTCTTGGAGTCATAGTAAAAATTTCATAAATGCTTGTTGACTGACTGATGGTGGACTTTATCTTGGAACTGTATTTGAGACTCAACTCCCTCTTTTCATCATCAAATTACTTGTAAATCCTATTAAATTTCTCATCTTGATTCCGTTACCTCTTGCATCTGTCTTCTTTCTCTACTCCCATTGCGTTTACCTTTCTTCAGGCCCTTGTGTTCTTTGACCTAGAGTAATATATTAACTGCCTAGGCAATTTTCCTACTTCCAGTTTATTTTCATCCCCATACTTTCATTCATTCACTACAAATTGCTAGACTAGTCTTTCTAATCCACTCCCATTATCTCATTCCTCTAACTGAAAACACTTTTTAGTGGCTTCCCATTAGTTGAAGAGTCAATTTCTGATGCTAATAGGGACTTCCATGATCTTAATCCAATTTATCTTGTAAGACTGATCTTAACCTATTCTCCTTGTAGCCTATGTTCTATTCAAACTCAATTCTTCTCTGTTCCCTCTAGAATAGATTCCTTTTTCTCAGTTTTTGAGATCTCTCCCTTCTTTCAAATCCCAATTTAGATATTAGCTCCTCCCCCAATTATTTGCTGATACTCTTTGGTCCCCAATTGAAAATGGTCTCTCCTGACTCATGGCTCATTCCTTTATAGATATTTAGATATCTTACCTCATTTGTATCAGTTACCCTTTCATATACTTGTACATCCAAAATACCTGTTTTTCCACCCTAGTATATTGCAAGTTTCTTAACTGAAAGAGTTTTGTCAAAGCTCTTTGTAGTCTCAGATTTTAACCTTACTTGTGTACTTAATAAATGTTTCTTAAATGAATGACTGAATAAATAGGATCCTGTGAAGTAGGTGATGATGATGATGATAGTATTAACAATAACAACAATAATAAAAACATTTATATAGTGCCTCAAAGTTTGCAAAAGACTTAGTTGTTTTTGAAGAGATTGTTATTTATTTTTAAAAATAAACAAATCAGGTAAAAGTTACTCTTATTCCCATTTCAAAGATGAGGAAACTGATTTTAAGTGACATTTCCAAAGCCACCCAGTTAGTGAGTGTCTGAGGCAGGTTACAAATAATGGGTCTTCCTCATTCAAAGTCCAACCTACTGTCCACAATTCTGCCTGACTCCTAGATTTACACTTAGGTTAAATGATTTGCCCATAATTACATGGTCAGTTAGAGGGCAGAACTTTGATCCTAACCCAATTTCCTGACTCCAAATCTTGTGATCTTTCAACCATATCAGACTGCCATGGTGAATGTATGAGATTTATGTTTTGGCAGCTGTATGGTTCAGCTGATCCAAACTGGAATGAAACTATCAAAACTCATTTGTTTAATTTATTGTTTGGGACTTAAAGGTTTCAACTACCATAATTGATAATTTTCCAAGGATAAGTTATTTTACAGACCAGACTTTCACTTCCAGCAGTGTCTTAGGAAATTAAATCTATGAATAAAGATCAAAATATATCTTTTCTGCCATCCAGAGAAAGTGACAAATACAAGATAAAGGAGAAAACTTTAGAAGCCAATGACTTTCCATTAAAAAATGCAGTAATAATAATAATAGAGCAAAGTGAATGTTAAGGGTAAAGACTAGCCATAATACACCTCTATAACAAAGAAGCATAGATTTGAAGTGAGAAAAACCACATGGTTTTAATTTTTTCATTTTACAGACTGGGAACTGAGTTCAAGAAAGGATTTGACCCAGGACTTCTAACTCCAAATTGGCTCTCATAAGTTCTGCAGTCTGGAAAGATCACTGGGGAGAATTTGGGATGACAGTAAAAAGAGAATCAAAGCACTCCAGTTTTTTTTGTTTTTTTTATTTCTGGGTGAAAGGAGGAAAGCATTAACTCTTTTTTTGTTGTTGTGTATTTTCAGTTCCAAATTCTTTCCCTTCTTCTAGCCCTTCCACACTCATTGAGAAGACAAAAAATACAATAGTCATTGTACATATGAAATCATGCAAAACATCTCCACATTAATCATTTTGCAAAAAAGCAACAAAAATAAAGTTCAAAAAAATGAAGCAATAATGGCCTATCCAACTTACATGAACCTGAAAGCATGTTTAGGATTGTTTTAAAGCCGAGGCTGATAAACTATAGCTACTTGATTTTTAAACTTGCTTATGAGCTAAGAATTTTTTTTTTTACATTTTAAAATAGGTTTACTGTATTTTAATAATGTAAAAAGCATTCTTAGCTTGCAGTTGGAATAAAATTGGGTAGTAGGTTGGATTTGGCTCTGTGGTCATAGTTTGCTTACTTTTAATCTAAGGGGAAACTGTATCCAGTAGGAAATAATAATTATAGAGTCTTATGACCTTTCCTTTTTTTTCCTTAATCAATGAATATTTATTAAACAATTATAATGTGCAAAGAACAGTAGTAAGTACTATAGGAGATATAAGGATAAATAATAAAAGGTTACATTCATGTAGTAAATAAACATATGTAAAAATGGCTACCTATTAGACATTGAATGCTCAAATATTCAGATGGCTCAGTGATTTCATCAATGTAGATATTCTCCCCAGTGATGCAGGATCCAAGATATCTTTTCTTGCCCATTCTCTGTGTCTTTCCAAAATTTTCCACAGAAGGTCCAACCCAATATCCTGGGATCCTTCCTTGTTTTTTTCCTGACATCAAGAAGATACCCATGGAGTATTCACACTGTTTACATGTCATCCCTTTTTCTTGTCATGTGACAAGCAAATTTCCCCCTCAATATATTTCCCTGATTTCCTTCACTCCTGTTATCAAAGTTCTGTGTTATATGCTTCAGCCAGATCACATACACCATGCATGATTCCATTGTCCTCTGGTATTCATTTTTAATTTTTCAGATTCTATAGTGTTTGTGACTGAGTTTTACAACACTATAGAGTATTAGTATTATAAAGATGAGCTTTTGCTCTAGAACTTGGAACACATACAAAAGTAGGCTTATATATACATACATACGTACAGCCCTATGTGCATCACTTTCTCTCTGTCTCTGTCTCTCATTCTGTCTCTCTGTCTCTCTCTCTTTTTTTCTCTCTTTCTTTGTCTCTGTCTTTCTCTTTCCTCACATTGATAACAAGTTATAATCTTAGAAAGGAGATTTTAAGTCAAAATTATTTTTGTAGAGTCTATTTTTTCCAGAAAAAAAGACAATATTAGAATAATAAACAGCAATTTGAGACCTGATAGCCAATTTAAAAAACAAAAAAGAGTTCTGTGCTTAGGGGCCATGCCTTATCTCAACTTTTTATCTCCTCTAGCATCAAGAATGGTGCTTTACACAGGGCAAACAATGTCTAATGAATTGAATGGAATTTCTCTGTTTTGCTCTCTCCCCAGCCTTTGCTCATAGGCCTCTAGCAAGGGGGAGGAACCAGCTATTTCCTGAGACAAACTATTTTGCTTTGCAGTAGTTCTATATTGTTAGTTTCTGTTCTTGGCTGATCCTGACTCAGATCTAGTCCTTGGTAGTTTAGTCTCAATGTTGGAAAGCATGAGACACTCAGAAGTCACTCAACAGTTAACAAAAATATAATTACTTATTCATAGTAGGAGAAAGATATTCAATATAAAATAGGCTTAAGATAAGATAAGGATGCCTATAGTTGGGTTAACTTGAAAGGTCCCTGGCCTAAGTTGCTCACTAAGGTCCACCAGCTAAGCTGAAGACCTTCCTGGATCTCCTCATGAATGCTTTTTTACTCAGGTGACCAGGAAGCAATGTCAACAACTTGAACTTTTAGTCTCCTGAGCCAACCAATTCTCAAGATTGATGTTAACATTGTTAAAGGAAAAATTAGACTTACTGCCATGGGGAACATTTGGGCCAATTAAGATGTCACCTTTACTTTACTTTACATCAAGGTAAATTCTCTCTAGAAAGAAATATTTATTTAAATGTGGACATTTAACATGACATTTGGATAACTTCATCCTCTGTCTAATTTTGATACTGGGAATTAGATTATTTAATTTTGCAATTGACATATACATATCATAGTCAGAATCAACCAAGTAGTTATTAAGCACTTTTAAAACATACAAATAAAATACATTTATACATGTATATTTGATGTAAATGTCCCTTTGTAGATATTAAATGGCTAGATAGTACTCATGTACCATATCACTGGGACTACAAAATGAGGGGCACACAGTTGATAGATGCTTAAGCTGTTGGCCAAAGAGATTCCAGAATTTTTCAGAATCTGGAGCTGGTAAAATATAACAAGCCTGTTCCTCAGGAGGATATTTGGTACCAGAAAAGTGGGATAGTAAAAAAAAAAAAAAAAGTACTGCTGGATGGAATCTGTTTGATTTCCTCAACTTGATCTAGGTAGAGTTCAAGAAACAAAAATCTAGGAATCCCAAATTTAAAATTCTGATTAAATCATATTTCTCATCATATTCTCTCTCATACTTTATTCCAGTGATTTTACCTCAGTGTAGACCTAAATCTTTATTAGAGTCTCTGAGGCAGAGTACCAGTTGCCAGGACATTTTGTATTGAATTCTGGAAATACAATCTACCTCTTTAAGCAGTGGCTCCCTGGATCTTCTTTATTGAGCTAGACTTCCAGAGCTGTAGTCCCCATTTCACCAGGTTCAATGTTAATCTCCTTTGCCACTCTGTTTTTGAAGCCCTTTCTCTGCTTGACCTCCTTTTTCAATGAGGTTGCTACTTTAAAGGTCACAGTCTAGGGTTTATTGCTTAAAGAACCAGGCAATTAATCATGAACTTAACTACATTCCCCTGAATTTTTAAGTCTCACAGTTTCATTCATTAATAAGTCACCTGTATGACATACTGATTTGTTCATTGCCCTCAATTTGTCTGTTGTCAAAAAATATATATGTGAAGCAAGATTTTCTCTAGGCTGAAACCAAATATCATATTCCTTTTTATTATAGCTCAGTTTATCACAGTTTATCATTTATTATAGCTTAGCTCCACACAGAATCATAACTAAAGAGCTAGAAGGGGGTTTAAAGACTAATTAATTCAACCTCTCCAATTTATAGTTGAAGAAATTGAGACCCATGGAGATTGTGACTTGTCTGATGTCAGATGGGGAATTTGTGGTAAATGTCATATGGGGAATTTGAACCCAAGTTCTCTGATTCCCAAGTCATTAAACTTTCTCTGTTTCCTAATCCTAAAAGGAACCCTTTATTTCTGCTTATAATATTCTTTTCTTTTCTTTAAAGATCAGCTTAGGGGCTCTCTCTCCCATGAAACCTAATTAACAGGAGCTCAAAATGATTTCTTATTATTCAAATTTCTCATCATGTTTTATTTGGCTCTCTGTTGGCATTTATCACATTCTGCCTACTATCATACTTATTTGCATATATACAACCCCCACATATATATTCCTTGAAGGCAGGGTCTGAATAGGGTTTTTTTTTTTTAATCCAAAGATTTAATATTTGTTGGTATCATCGAATGCGTAGGCAACACATTCACTTGAGGAGCTGTGGAAATGGTTCGTCTCAGAGCTATCACATCCACGATACAATTTTTGGTTGTGAGTAATTATAGTTGTCTCACTCAGCATGACATGGATATCTCCTGCTCCATTCTAGGAGCCATGTCTGCCAACACATAGACATAAAATGGTCCAGCTAGAAGGGATGTTAGAAAGCAGCAATTTCAATCCTCACACCTTCTAATGAAGAGATTGGGACCATAGGAAGGGAAAATGATTAAATTACACCTAGGTCTAATGACAGAACTAAAACTATACCTAGTGTCTTCAGATTCCTAGTCCTATTCTCTCTTCAGTACATTAAAATATTTTCCCCCCCTATCCTCTCACTTATTTTAATTAATAACAACAATAATAAGAGCTACACATTAATATAGCAATATAAGGCTTGCAAAGTATTTTACAAATCTCATTTTATCCTCACAACAAACAAGTGAGGTAGGTGCTATTATCACCCCCATTTTACAGATAAGAAAATTGAGGCAGAAAGTGGTTAAGGGACTTGCATAAGATCATTTTTATTACAAAAAATTAAAAAGTTTTTGCACAATCAAAATTATAAGTGTGAAGACCAAGTCAGCACCCTGAATACCTTAGAATCAGCCAGAGTCAGGATAAGCAAAAGTTCTTGGTCATTATTCTTGGTCTTTAGGGGTAGAAGTGAAGGGAATAGACACAGGATCTCCACGACTTTCCACTGTCCACCTCCACTGTCCAAGTGTCTCTGGCTTGTCTTACTCCACCCCCTAATCCTTCCCACAATTCTCTGTATACACCAAAAGATTGAACCAGCACAGAATAGTGGGAAGGACCATTTTCCAAGCATATGCTAATAGATCCATAATGCCAATGATGCCAATCAGTAGTTAGCCTTAAGTGCTTGGTTGTCCAACCTCAGTGCATCAACTCAAAAGTTTCAGCCCTTTACATATAAGGAAAACAGAAAACTGAGGAAAAAAATTTATAGCAAATATCGATGATATAGTTCTCATTTCTCAAAAGACCAAACTTCTTTTCAAAAATAACTGAGTACAGGTCATTAGAGAAATGCAAATTAAAACAACTCTGATAAAATATTTCATAAATTATCAGATTGGCTAATATGGCAAAAAATTAAAATAATAAATATCAAAAAGGATGTGGGAAAATTGAGATACTAATGCACTGTTGGTGAAGTTGTGAACTGATCCAATTGTTATGGAAAACAATCCTTTGATCCAGCAAAACCACTGCTAGGAATGTATCCCAAAGAAGTTTTTTAAAAAGGGAAAAGGATCCTTTTGTACTAAAATATTTATATCAACTCTTTTTTGTAGCAACTAAGAATTGGAAATTGATGGGGTGCCCATCATTCCAGGAATGACTGATCAAGTTGTGGTACATAATTATATATATATATATATATATATATATATTTTTATTGTACAATTAGCTTGTGAAGGAAATCAAAAATGCAGGTGTGCATAAATATAGGGATTGGGAATTCAATGTAATAGTTTTTAGTCATCTCCCAGAGTTCTTTTTCTGGGCATAGCTAGTTCAGTTCATTACTGCTCCATTAGAAATGATTTGGTTGATCTCGTTGCTGAGGATGGCCTGGTCCATCAGAACTGGTCATCATATAGTATTGTTGTTGAAGTATATAATGATCTCCTGGTCCTGCTCATTTCACTCAGCATCAGTTCATGTAAGTCTCTCCAGGCCTTTCTGAAATTATCCTGTTGGTCATTTCTTACAGAACAGTAATATTCCATAATTTTCATATACCACAATTTATTCAACCATTCTCCAACTGATGGACATCCATTCAGTTTCCAGTTTTTAGCCACTACAAAAAGGGCTGAAGTTGTGGTACATAATTATAAAGGAATATTATTATATTATAAGAAATGATGAGCAAGATAATTTCAGAAAAACCTGGAAGGACTGGTATGAACTGATACAAAGTAAAATGAGCAAAACCAGAATATTGTATATAGTAACAGCAATACTATTTGATAAAGACTTGTGAATGACTTGGTTGTTCTCAGTAATACAATGATCTAAGACAATCAAAAGCACTTAAGTTGAAAAATGCCATTCAGCTCCAGAGAAAGATCTGATGCCTGAATAAAATAATATAGTAATTTGTCTTTCCCTTGCCCTCCCCTTTCCCCCTTCTCCTCTTCCTTTTTTTCTTCTACAAAATAACAATTTTTTACAATTCTGCACATATATAACATATCAGATTGCTTATTGCCTTGGGAGGGAGGAAGGAAGGGATGGAGAAAGAAACTTTGGAGCTCTTTTTTTAAAAAAAATGAATATTAGCTATATTGAATTGCTTGCTGTTTGGGGGAAGGTAGGAGAAAAATTGAAACACAAGATTTTGCAAAAGTGGATGTTAAAAACTATCTTTGCATCTATTTGGAAAAAACAAAATATTATTAAAATAAATGAACATTAAAATTTGTTTTTACATGTATTGGGGAAAAATAAAATAAGGGGGTTAGAATTTTTGTTTAAATGTCTTTGCCTAATGTTTCAGCTCTCACCCTTTTTTAAGGAAGAGAAACAAGAGATCCCTTCCTCCTCACCCCCCGTCCCCCCAAAAGTCACAGTTTCTACAGTTCTCAGATCAGAATTTATTAAGGGTTTGTCTTGTCCTACAGGCATCAATATCAGCTGCACACCTGCTTCTTGAGTACATTATCATGGAGCTTCATATTGAAATATTTGTAAAACTCTTCCCTAAGCGTGCTTAGATGGTAAATATCAGAGATCAAAAGGGGAAAAATATGTGAATCATCATTGTTAATTCAAAATACCATATTTTATCTTCTTTGTAACATCTGTGCTGTTAAAATTCATAATTTTTACTGGCTTTATGTTAAACTAATTCTGTTGTAGCTCAATTTCCTTACTTGGTAAACTGGGAAGATGAATCTTGGATATTTGACAATGTTGTTGTAAGTTTTCATTCATGTAAAATAAGCAAACTCTCCCTCTTTATGTCATTTCTTTTGGGGATTTCTTAGAGCTCATAGTACTAATTCTGTCAGAAATGAGTTATCTCCAAATAAAACTCAATCAGCCATTTAAAATATTGAAAATATTTGAGAGCTATTCATTGTATATAGTAGTATGTGATATAATATATACATATACATATATATATAAAACACAGCACTATATAGTAGTACATAGCATATACTACATTTCATATAGCTTATGAAATATAGAAAATACATGAGAGCTATTTACTATATGTGAGAACTCTTCATATTAATTGTCTGTCTCTCTCTTGTGTATAAGCAAAATATAGGTGTAGGTCATATATAGAGTCAATTCCCTTTATATTTCAAATCTATCTCTTTTCTGCCTCTCAAAGAAGTCTGATTTTCTCTTCCTTTTTTCTGTCTCCAGACCAATCAAAACTAGGTAATTATAATAGAATTATAGATTTTGGAGATTCCAAGTCAATCCTTTTACAGAAGGGCACACTGAAGCCCAAGGAGAATTATATAGATGATCAGTAGCAGAGCCAGGATATGAATCCAGATCCTCTGATGTTACCTGCTGACTCCATTGGACATATACTGATTAGTAGATTTATCTCTCAAATCCTCCTCTCAGCATACCTGTGAAATAATATTACTTCCAACTTACATCAAGATCAAGATCATCATGTCTCAGCCCCCGTAGACATCAAGTGAGCAGCATCTTTTCTGTCTGTTATTTGAATATAATGCCCAGGATTCTCTTCTCTAGTACTAATACCCAGAATTTTTTCTTCTACTCATTCTGGTTGCTTATCCCTCATTACATTTACCTCTCTCAGCTTCAAAACCCTAAGTCTAGCTCCACTATTAGGTTTCTTAACGGATGATCCACTTGTTACCAGTGTCTGTGTCTGTTTATCTAGAACTATGAAGATGCTTCCTGTCCCCAGTGGTGAGAAGATTACATAAATGGTCTTCAGTATTTCTCACAGGCACTTCTGCCATATTGGTTATATGACTAAATTGCACAATGTCATCAGCCACATTAACAGTGTAATGTTTTTTTTCATGCAAACAATGACAATTTTACCTTTTATTTATACCAGAGGTGGGCAAACTACTATCTACTAGCTATTTTTGTGTGACTCGAGTTAGGAATTTTTTTTTTTTACATTTGTAAATATAGTTGAAAACAGGGAAAGGGGATAGATTTGACCCTCAGGCCATAGTCTGACATTTGTGGTTAACAAATGTGTGCTGTTCCTCCATGTTAACGTTAATCTTTTCCCCTTAATACTATACCAAATCACATGTATATGCACATACACACATATAAACACTGACTCTCTAATAAAAACAAATCCATGTAAATGGACATGTAACGACATTATTGCACTTTTTAAAACTTGTAGCCATTTTTAATAGTCAATAAATTGTCCAAATCAGTGAGATTGTTGATTCAGAAAAGAAGTAGACAATAATGAAAAAGTACATTTCAGAACTCATAATCATCATAAAATGTAAGTAAGGTTTGGAGTAATAATATTTTAGTAAATTCTCTGAGTAAATCTTGAGTTAAAAAAATTTTTAATAGTCTTTTATTTTTTCCAAATACATGCAGAGATAGTTTTCAACAGATTCTATTTTTCTTTAAGAAAGGCTTTCTTCAATCTGGTTGTAGTCTATAACGAGTGTTAGTTAAGTAATCCATTTTAACTATTCTACGTCTGATTATACACAGAATTAGAACCAGTCATTTCATGTCAGAGGTATAGACCATCCCAAGACACAAAATCTAAAACAGGATTAAAATATAAAAAAAAATGAATTAGAAAAGTTCTTTCTTCTTTTCCTTTTCATTGCTTTCAGAATGTGCACTTCTACTTCTAATCAATAAGGAATGTTATTGTGAATGACAAAGTTAAGGACTCAGATTCTATTAGATTCTAATAGCATCTACTTTCCTAACTCTCCTCTTGCTTTTTCCTCCTCTAAATAACTGTATTTCTTTCTGCTTTAATCCTTATTCCTTTGAATCAGTTCTCATGGTTTTTAAAAATGGTATTTTGTTTTCCCTCAATTATATTCCCATGGTTTTAATTGCAATTTCTATTGGTAATAGATATAGGTAATAGGTAATAGAATAAATATTCTACAGTTCCCACATTTATATGTCCATCTCTAATCTCTCTTGAAATGTAATTTCATATTACCAGCTGCCTACCTGACATCTTTATCAGGATATTCCATAGGCATTTCATAGTCAATATGTCCAAAATAGGACTCAAACTCTTGAGGGAAAGAGGACCCCAAAAGTTTGGGGTCATAGACCAATGTCACAAGGGGTCAAAAAATTTGCAGGCTTAACCCCATTTCCTAGTCCAGGGGCAAAGTTTATTGTAATTGTAACATTATTACAAGCCGACTAAATTCCAAGAGAATTCAGCAAAGAGAAAGAAGCAAAGAGACACTTTTATCCAGCTTTCTATCATTGATATGTTAATTTAATGGTCCATAGGTAGGACAGAGGAGTGGTTTCTAGAATTTGGGTCTCGTTGAACAGATTAATACTGACCAGATTATCAGTCAGCAATGAATTGAGGAGTTGTCTATTCACTATTATCTCAGGAGTTTGATCTGTGGGACTATCCTGAAGCCAGAAGCTATCTGACCAAGGAGTGAATCAGACAGATTTGGAATCAGACAGATTATCAGAATATAGAATTACTAGGTTGATTGTGGGATGGGGGGGAGGAGGGGGCGCAAAGTCAGAGGATTTAGGAATTAGATTGCCAAAACAAAAGCCCCCTAAAATCACTGCTATACTTCCTTAGAAGCTATACTCCTTCAAAACATCCCCACATTTTCCCATTTCCACTGAAGGCTCTCCCTAGAACCTACTTAAAGGCAAAAATTCTCATTTTTGTTTTTCTATATCTTTTGCCTTGCATGACACTTTGTACATAATAGATTCTTAATAAATATTTTTTAAATTTAATTCCTTTTCCTAAGCATTAGTCAAATACTTCCTAAATATCTGTCCTGTATAATTATACTAGGTACTAGAAGTTTGGATTTTATTTTTTGTTTTTGGAGGTGGAGTGTTAGGGAGGTAGGATAGGAGAGCCAGATCCAAAATTTTATTAATTTAGGAAACACTCAGGGGAAAAAAAAAACTGCCTCAAAGGTAGAAAAAAGAAAAAAATTAGCATAGCTCACATGTTAAGATTTTAAATCCTAACTATGTGCTAGTCACTGTGGTAAGAAGTTGTAATAAAAATGAAAGTAAAAAAGACAGTGTCTGGCTTCAAGAGCTTACATTGTTCCCAGTGCTTAGGGAGAGAAAATAGTTGGAAGATATCCTGAGAGAGGAAGAGAAAGATTTCAGAAAGTTGATATGTGGAAGGGCTACATTCTAGATATGGTAGTTAATCTGGGTCAGTGTAAGACAAAACTGAGGTATATGTAGTAATTCAATGAGATTAAAATGTAGAACACTTATAGAGAAGTAATGTGGAAAAAGCTTGGAGTCAAATTATGAAGGCCTTAAATGCTAGTGGAAAAACATATATTTTAAACTAAATATGATAGGCACTCACTAAGTGCTTTTGAGCACAAGAATTATACTATAGAAAAATGTAATTAGGATTGTTCATTAGTAGGATAATTTTGGTAGCTTTGTGAAAGATGGGAAACTGGAGTGATTGTAGAAGGAAAGATCAAAGAGGCTATTACAACAATCGGGAAGAAGTGATTAGGGTTCCAACCAGAGAGAGCAGTCAAGTCAGAACACCTAAGGAGATTATATAACTGGAAAACATGGCAAAGCAGAGAGCAGATAATAGCTTAGCAGAGGAGTCCAGCATTGGATTTCCTATACAAACAAATAAGTTAAGTGAGGGATAATGAGACTGGAGAAGCTATTTCAGATGGTCCTATCACATGAGAGAATGATTGCCTTCCCCTCTGCCACTGTCACCAGAAGACTTTAGGGAGTGTAAATTCATAGTGGGCAGAAAACTATAAAGTAGGATAGAGGAACATAAAATCTGGATTCTGGCTTCTCTTTCTATTTTTTCTTCTTCTTTTGAGACCTAGATGTCATTGGAAGGGGACAGAAAGGACTGGGACTCTTGTTTTCTTCTGCTATGGTTTAGGATTCCAATGGTCAGTAATTGAATCTGCTGTGGACAACCCATAGACAAAACTGTAGTAAGAGAGGAACATGATGGCTGAAGCTGACAATTATTGTGATTATTTGGGCTAAGAAGAGACTAATTTCTAATGCTTGCTCTTCTGATAAGGCTCAGAATCCATTGATATGAATCCTAGACACACACACACACACACACACATCCTTTATCCTGTCTTTGACCTATGGAGGTGACTTCTTTGGGAATATTCTCTTTCCATCTCTGAGATCTGAGAAGGCAATGGGATGTTTTTGAAATTACCCATAATATATAAATCCATAAGTCCATGACTCATTCCCTCTATTCCCTTCCTTTAACTGCCCCCCCCCCAAAAAAAAACAACAACTGTGTAATAGGCTAATTTATCATAGGATGTGAGTGCCTGAATCCTTCAGGAATTATGACAAGAGAAAGAAGAGACTGATTTTGGAGTGAGGGCTCTAGAGCAGGGGCTCTTAATTTGTGGGCTTGAGACCATCATAGATAGATTTCAGGGGTACCATAAAGTTAAATGGGAAAAAATTACATCTTATTTCAATATAATTGGCATCTTTTGTTTAAAAAGAAAACACATTCTAAGAAGGGATTTAGAGATTTCACAAGATTGTCAAAGGGTCTATGACAAGAAAAAAAATAAGAACTCTTGCTCTGGAGCTATGAATAGACTATAGATTCCAGATCTTTCCATTGTTAGGAATATTCCATTTTATCCCTTAGTATAATTCTAAAATTCCTACGCAAACACTTGAAACTGAAGACTCATCAGGTGATAACAATCTGGATGTCAGCCATCGAGTGATTTCTGGTGACCAGTAGCAATAATTCAACCTATTAGAAAGACTGTTTCATATTAAGGTAAGTAAAAATGCAATAAAAATAAACTGAGGCAAAATTTCCAGGAAACATATGTTACTTAAAAGTGACACATATAACTTAATAAAATGGGTCAAATTGTCCCCCCTCATTGGGTCAGTTACCACAATGGGACTGAAAAGATCATATTAATTGAGACTCCAAATGAAGGGGGGAGGGCCCCTCAGGTATTAGAAAAGCCTTATGACTAGTTGCAGTTGGAGGAAGTGACCTTCAGGTGTGATTGATAACACCTCTTTGTGGCAATTAAGGAATGCTATTTGCTTTATGAGACTCAGTTGCCTTTGGTAATTTTGTCTAGAAAAACAGAACCAACACCAATCAGGATCTCCCACTGGCCCCCTTAGTCTTTTCCAAATCATTTTTAAACTTTCATGAGGAAAAGCTGTCCCCTAGGACTCAGGCCTAGCTAGTTCTTTTGCTTATAGGTAAACAAAAGCTAGGGTCTAACTTTAAACTGGTTACAGAGCAAATACCCCAAGGAGTTAGGAATTCTCACATTCCTGAACCATTATGGTGTTAGTTTGGCCTGGAAGATTAGTTTTAAGCTTCTTTTGAGCTACTATGAGAAATGGGGTTTGACAAAATGGGGAATAGGATATTACAGAGTAATAATAATTTTCCTCATTTCTCATTTGACTCACTGAGAAATACAGTTCCTCAATGAATCACTAACTGATATGCCTATTATAAAATGGCATTCAATATACTCCTATCTCAAAATTGACTCACCAGGGAATCAAAAGACTTGAAGGTACTAAACACTTCATCAAGGGTTATTTTTTTCTTGATTAATAATACTTTTTTCAATTATATGTAAAGACAGTTTTCAACATTTTTAAAATAAGATTTTGCTTCAAGTTTTTACTCTATCCCTTCTTCTTGTCTCCTCCAAGATTACAATCTATTTTATATATGTACAGTCATGTAAATATGTTGCCATATTAGTCATGTTGTGAAAGAAAAAACAGAACAAAAGAGGAAAGCCATAATAAAAAAATAGCAACAACAATAAGTAAAAATAGTGTGCTTCCATCGGCACTCTGATTCCATCGTTTTTTCTCTGGATGTGAAAAGCATTTTCACCTGGAGTCTTTTGGAAGGGTCTTTGATCATTAAATGGGTGAAAAAGACAATCATAGGTGTTGCTGTTACTGTGCACAATGTTCTTCTAGTTCTGATCACTTTACTCAGCATCAGTTTATGTAAGTCTTTCCAGATTTTCCTGAAATCCACTTGCCTGCTCATCATTTCTTATAACACAATAGAATTCCATTACATTCATATACCACAGCTTGTTTAGCCATTCCCTAATTGTGGGAATTCTCTCAATTTCTAATTCTTTGCCAAAAGAAAAAAAAGCTGCTATAAATATTTTTGTACATGTAGGTCATTTCCCCCTTTTAGTAATCTCTTGGGGATACAAAACTAGTAGTGGTATTAATGCATCTAAAAGTATGCACAGATTGGTTATTTTTGAGGTATAGTTCCAAATTGCTCTCCGGAATGGTCGAATTAGTTCACAACTCCACCAATAATGTATTAATGTCTAATTTCTCCCCCTTCTTGAGCATTTTTTCACTCTTCTTTTTTGTCATATTAGTCAATCTGATATGTGAGGTGGTTCCTCAGAGTTGTTTTAATTTGCATCTCTCTAATCAATAGTGATTTAAAGCATTTTTTTTTTTTTGATATGACTATAGATAGCTGAAAACTGTTCATTGACCATTTTTAAACTGAAGAATGACTTGTATTCTTATTAATTTGACTCAGTTCATTTGAGAAATGAAGTCTTTATCATAAACATTGGCTGTAAAAACATTTTCCATCTTTCTGCTTTCCTTCTAATCTTAGTTGCATTGGTTTTGCTTGTGCAAAATCATTTTAATTTAATGTAATCAAAATTTCCATTTTCTATTCCACAATGTTCTCTATTTCTTCATAAATTCTTCCTTTCTCCAAATAGCTGAGAATAAAATATTCTTGCTTTCCTAATTTGCTTATGTGTTACCCTTCATGCATAAATCATGTACTTATTTGGGCCTTATCTTGCTATCTGGTGGGAGATGTTGGTCTATGCCTAAGTTTCTGCCATACTATTTTTCCAGTTTGCTTTTTCTTTTTTTTGAGGGGGTCAAATAGTTAGTTCTCATTCCAGAAATTGAAATCTTTGAGTTTATCAAATAGTAGATTACTATAGTCATTGACTACTATGTCTTATGTACCTAATCTCTTTCACTGATCTATCACTCTATTTCTTAGCCAGTACCAAATAATTTTAATGATTACTACTTTATAATGTAGTTTCAGATCTTATACAGCTCTGCATTTTAGATCTTGTACTTCCTCTGCATTTGTTCCCTAAATTGATATTCCCCTTGATATTCTCAATGTTTTGTTCTTCCAAATGAATTTAATATTTTTTCAAGTTTTATAAAATAATTTTTGGTAGTTTGATTGTCATGTAACTGAATGAGTAAATTAATTTGAGTAGAATTGTCATTTTTATTATATTTAATTAACCTATCCATGAGCAATTGATATTTTTCCATCTGTTTAGGTCTCATTTTATTTGTGTGAAAAGTGTTTTGTAATTTTGTTCATATAGTTATTGGTTTGCTTTGGCGAGCAAACTTCCACATATTTTATATAGTCTACAGTTATTTTAAATGTGATTTCTCTTATCTCTTCTTGCTGAGTTTTGTTGGTAATATATAGATATACTGATAGTTTTTTGCATCCTGAATTTTTGCTAAAGTTGTTAATTATTTCAAGAAGTTTTTTTAGTTGTTTTTCTAGGATTCTTTAAGTATACTATCATATCATCTGCAAAGAATAAGTTTTGTTTCTTCAATGCCTGTTATAATTCCTTCAATTTCTTTTTTTCTTCTCATATTGCTATAGCTAACCTTTCTAGTATAATGTGAATAATAGTGGTGATAATGGCCATCTTTTTTTTTTTTTCACCCCTGATCTTACTGGCAAGAATTCCAGCTTATCCCCATTACAGTTAAAGCTTATTAATGGTTTAGATAGATAATATTTATCATTTTAAGGAAAGCTCTATTTATTTCTATGCTCTCATCAGGTGAGAAAGGTGAGATCAGGTATATTTTCCTTTCTATTCCCATTCAGTTTTCTCCAGAGATTTATCATATCTAACTTTTCTAAAATTCTCTTTACCTCCTTAACTTCTTTCTTCTTTATTTTGTGTTTAGATTTATTTAGTTCTAAGAGGGGGAGGAGGAAGTCCCTCAGTTAATATCATTTTGTTTTGCTATCTGTTTCTTCCTGTAACTCACTTAACCTCTCCTCCAAGAATTTTGGTATATATGTGCTTATATATATGCTTAGGTATATATATATGCTTAGGATTGATATTACTTTACTGTCTATGACTCAGCTTCTTAAACTGTAATTGGGATGCCATATGGGGTCTCATAACTGAATGTGGGAGTCATGAAATTATGGTTTATTTTCAGTATATGTAAATGTATATACTGGTATATCTCAGTATATTTCTCAGGCAAAAAGTGATCATAAGTAAAAAATGTTTTAAAAGCCCTGGTAAAAAATTTGATCTATATTTGCTTTTGCTTTGTCTAAGATCAGAATTGTTACCTCTGTTTTGTTAGTTTTTTAACTTCAGTTGAAGCATAATATATTCTATTCCAGCCTTTTACCTTTATTATCTGTGTGTCTTTCTGCTTCAAATGTTTCTTTTAAACAATATGTTGTAGGATTTTGGCTTTTAAAACTCTACTATTTACTTCCATTTTATTGGAGAGTTCATCCCATTCTCATTCACATTTATGATTACCAATTGTGTATTTCTTCCATTTTTTGATCGTTTTAATCTGTCCCTTTTCATAAGTGTTTTGTTTCTGACTACCATCTCCCTTGATCTATCCTCCTATTCTATCCAGTTCTCTACTTTTCTTTCCCATTTCTCCTCCACTTGCCGTATAGAGTAAGATAGATTCTCTACCCAAGTGTATACATTATTCCATCTTTGAGCCAAATATTATGAGAATAAGGTTCAAACAATGCCTAAACCCTTCCTTTAGTCCCTGTCCTGTTACAGATCTTTTATGTGTCTTCGTGTGATATTATTTACTTTATTATTTTTGTTTTAATAAGAGGTATTTATGTAAGCACTTCTAATTATGGGGTGGGGATGGTGCCTCTGGCTTCACTTCAGCTCTCTCCTCTGTCCTGGAACCCTAAGCCAAGAGTTCTTGGCTCTTGCAACTGCCCACAGCCAGCAGATTCCTGCCCCATTATTCCTGTACTCACTTGGTATGCTGGCTCCTTCTCGTTTAGGTTGTGTCTCTGAAGCACAGCTGGGCCTAGCATTCCCAATCAGCTAAAATTCATTTAGTCTTCCCTGACTTAGACTCCTGACTTAGACTCCTGACTTTGCATATTGTCTAGGAGGTGAAAGTTTTTGTGTTTCTTGCTGAGGCTCCAGTCAAACCCAGCTAGCCTCAGGGCTTCTAATTGCTTTTTTCTGCAGAGCTATCCTGAAGGTGCTTGCACTTCACATGGGTTGATCCCTGGTATGGGGTCTTCAGATTCTCTTGGGTTTTACCAGAAGGACCCCTGTTTTGTCCAAATCTTCTTAATTTTTCACCAGTCTATGTTTGCCCTGAGGCACAAATTTGTTCTGTTTGTGGGGGAAATCTGGAGAACTTGGAAATTTAGAAACGTAAATTTTGCCATCTTCCCAGAATTCTCCTATTTTTTTCATTCTTTTAATTTTCTTTTATTTTTTTTTCTTGCTGTCTCATAAAGTCATTAGGTTCCACTTGTCCAATTTTAATTTTTGAGGAATTATATTCTTCATTGAGCTTTTGTTGCACCTTTTCCATTTAGCCAGTTATAAAGTTTAAAGAGTTTTTTTCTCCAGTGAATTTTTGAACATCTTTTTCTATGTGGCCAATTTTGCTTTTCATGGAGTTTGTCTCCTTAATTCTTGTTTTTTAAAGGAGTTCTCTTCAGTAGATTTTTGTGCCTCTTCTGGTTTTTCTTCATGTTTTTCTTCAGTATATACACAGGTAGGTAGATTTATGTAAACATGCATGCATATACATATGTGTGTATGTATCATGCCTCCTTTATTAACCTACTACCATTCTATTCATAATTTTCTTGCATCACTCATTTCTTTTCCTATTTTTTTCTCAACCTCTCTTAAAAATCCTTTATGAGCTCTTCCAGGAATTCTATTTTCTTTTGGAGGGATGTGACTGAGCAATTCACATTTTTCTTTGAGGCTTTGCAGTTTTCACTTTATTGTCTTCTTTTGAATTTGTGTTTTGATCTTCCCTCTCACCACAGTTACTTTTTATGATCAGGTTCTTTTTTGTTGTTTGCTCATTTTCTGTGTTAAAGTTGAGCTCTGTTCCTGGGGGAAAGGTTCACTGTCTTTAGATGGTCTGTTTGTTTTTGGCAATTCTTTTTAGAGCTAATTCTGGAAATTAATAAAGTTTCAGTTCCTCCAAGGTGATGTGATTCAAGTAGAGCTGTGGTCACTGCTCTCCTAGCTTGTGCTATGGTTTCTTTTCCATCCTTAAACTGTGACTAGCATCCTCACATCTCTGTGGTTACAGGTTTTGATGTGCTAGTGTTCCTTCTCACCATAGAACAGAGACCTGGTCAAGACTATACCCAGATCTAAGTAAGAACAAGGCAAAAGAGAGACCTACTCCCAGTGCCAGTAAATAGGCCCCGGTAATCTTTTTTTTTTTTTTTCCCAACCCGATCCTGTAACTGTCTGTGGGTTAAGAGCTCCAGAAACTATTATTTCTGTCTGATTCAGCTGCTTCCAAGGCCTGCTGCTGTCTTGTACTTTTGCCATTGATAAACTGTGTTCTACTCTCACCTTAGTGTGAAATACCTTTTCTGTCAATCTTCTATGTTTACTTAGACTGGAAATTGTTTCACTTCATCCTTTTGTGGGGTCTGCTGCTCCAGAATTTGTTTTAAAATGTTACTTAAGAGTTGTTGTTTGGAGGGAAATTTAGGAGAGCTGAGGTGTGTCCCTGGCTTTTTGCTGCCATTTTAACTGCTACCTCATCAAATCTTTTAACTTCTTAAGACTAGCATTCATTTATTCATTTTTTTTACCTTGAACTTTAACCCCACAAAGGGAATAAACATCAGTTTTACTACTAGTAAAACTACAGTTTTAATACTTTACTGTATTATATACAGCCCTGTAATATGAAATTCAGTTTTACTATCATAATCCTGTGATATAAGTAAGCTAATTGCTAAATTGATATGTTTAGGAAATTCAAATAGCAACTGAAATGAGCTAACCCTCTTACATTGCTTAATTTATGCAGAGTGTAAGCAATACAATTACATATATAAAATTCTGAACTTAATTTTTAGAACTTGTTATTAAAACATGCTCCAGGCCTTTATAGCCCATTAGAATCATTCTTTGACATATATAATCATCTTTTGTTTCCTTAGAAAATATTTACTCTAGTTATTTATTCCAGTAGACCATTTTTACTTAGGATGATGAAATGCTGTTAAGGATCTAATCCTTACATAAGTACACAGGCATAAAAAATCACCTACTTACAGAGTGTTTTTACCAAAGTTTAATGGTCACACATGAATTTACCTAATTTTACTCCATTATTTCACTATATTCATAACAAAAGACCTGGGATAGCATGCAATATTTTTTTGTTGTTTAAGTCATTTTGGTCATATTGAACTCCATGACCTCATTTATGGTTTTCTTGGCAAAGATGCTGGAGTGGATTGCCATTTCCTTCTCTATTTCATTTTACTGATGAGGAAACAGAGTTAAACAGGGTTAGGTGACTTGCCCAAGGTCACACATTTAGTAAGTGTCTAAGGCTGTATTTGAATTCAGGTCTTCCTGACTCCAACATTTGAAGCGCTAACTACTGTTCAACTACCTGCCCATGTATATAGACTAAGTAATTAATGTTAAATTGAATTAAATAAATTATCTATAGCAAAACATGTTTAGTTATTAACCGTGTACAAATGAAATTAATGTTGAATCTCCTAGACCACTGCTCTTAAACAGTCTCTAAACATGGAGACAATTTAAAATAACTCTTGCATAATTTGCTTGCATTTCAGAATATGCTCTATATGCAGGTTATTTCAAAGACCTAATCTTATGCATGAATATGTAACAAATAGTAGGTACATGACAAACACAATACTCCTCAACTTAGTTTTTTAGGATGTGAAGAGGACCATGACTTCAGGATGAATAACTTTGATCTTACATGCTTGAATCTCACTATAGTAATTAGATGTGTTTCAGTATTTGTCTGTTAGATGAAGTTTAATGTTGTGTTCATAACTTCTACTGATCACTTGCCACAATTATAAAAAATTTTCTAGAAAAGGAAAAAGAAGGGCGTAGTTACAGTAAGGGAAGGGGCTCCCCTGGCTTTATTGTCAGATTATCACAGACAGGCTCAGAATTAGCCAGATGGGAAATCTTTCTGTGCAAGAGGAAAATATCACACTGGGAAAATCAAGTCAGGAGATTCTTACCTTAACCCACGCCAAAAGCTGCTCTTCCCTGAAACAGAAATTGCAAATGCAGTAATTAACAAATATCACTCCCCAAGTGCTGTTAGCATATGGGTCATTCATTGACTGACATTTCCCAATGATCTTATCTGGAATCAAACTCAAAATAATATCAATTATAGCCCTGTAAAATTTAACCTTAAACAGAAAATTTCACTAATCATAGCCTAGGGCTTTACTCAGTTATTAATATTGAATAAGTAGTGTATATTGTTCCCTTAATTAAGTCCCTAAGACTGGAGTTTATTAAGACTAGATTAAATATATCTCATTTCAGGTATAACTCCATAATTTTAATGATCACAAATTATCCCATATACTGATACTATAATAATACAAAAGGGGATTTCACTTTCTCAGTACCCATATTTTAGAGTTTCACAAGGTAAAAATCCTATAGATTACAGATTTTTCCATTCTAAGTAATATTCCTTTTCATTTCCTATTATAATTCTGAACCTGACCTTACATGGATAATGAAGATTCAATAGGTAAAGGAATAATCTGGATATCTGCTAGCTGAGTGAGTTTTGGTGGCTAGTAAGCAATAATTCAGCCTGTTAAAGACTTTCCCATACTGTGGGGGACAAAGGTAAATTGAGGCAAGTTTTCCAGGCAAGGTAACAGGTTATTAACAATAATAAATATAAAATGAATTGAACTGCTCCTCCTTTCCCTGACCCCGCAGTGAGTCAGTGGCCACAAGGGAACTTAAAAGACCATATTTATTGAGATCCCAAAGGGAGAGGGGGGCCTCAGAGAGTAGAAAAATCTTATGATTAGTTGTAGCTGGAGAAAGAGGAGGAATCTTCAAGAATCTTCAGGTACACTTTTTTTCTGAAAAACATGGAGTACAATTGCTTTATGAAACTCAGTTGCCTCTTGTAATCTTAGCTAGAAAAATAAACCTATCTCAATCAGAATCTTCCTTGTAGCCTCCTTCTTGCCATTTCAGACTTTAGTATGTGAACCTCATTCTACTCCTTTGCCATTTCAAGCTTTACTGCTAAGTCAGCTGGAAAATTTGGAAAACCCAGGTTTTTTTTTGGAGGGGGGGAGAGGGCTGGAATAGGGAGAAAACTAAGTATTCTCTAGCAGTGATCTAATGATTATATTAAAGTTTTGGTCATGGCTACTTTGGGGATTTTAGTTATTCAACTTCTCTCTATTTAACAACCAAATCACAGAATTTAAAACAGGAAGAAACATTAAGAATCATTTTATCAATTTCCTCATTTTACATGTGAAAATCTAGGTATTTACTTGATTGACATGATTCCTTTTCTCCACAACTTTTTCAAAATTACCATTGGTGATTCAATGATTTACAAGTGTTTCAATACTTTAAAACAGCTCCATTATTATCAGAACCATATTGGTGAAACATAAAAAGAAAGTCATGAATCCTGACCATCTAGTAACTTTGTTCTAAAGAGAAAAAAAATGTAAAAGCACATATCTTTTAAAAAGGTATTTTATATCTGGAAGTACCTTGAAGTTAATGTAGTCCAATTCTCCAGAGAGATCTAGAAATGCTGAATCCCAGTTGTAAAGTTGACTAGCTATTTGATTTGGGGCAACTACTCAGCCTCAGTTTCCTCATCTGTAATATGAGAACAATAATAGCACTTATCTCCTACAGTTGTGGGATAACACATGAAAGCTGTTTTCAAAACCTCAATAATGAGATGTTAATATTAGCTGTTATTATGATGATCATTAAGTCAATGTGACAAAGTTCTATAACTCCTTAGAAACAAAGCAAAGGAACCAAGAGTGAAAGGCTCCTTCCTGTCTACCACACTGCATGTCCTCTGTATCCCACCATCCTGGCTGTTCAAAGAGTATTTTTTAAAAAGCAAGAAGTTTTTTTTCTTTCTTGCAGAATTTATAGCTCTTCTTAGCACAGTTTCTGCACCCTTGGATTAGCATAATTCTGTTATCTCACTGAACATGTGGCTGTTTAATAAGTGCCTAAAACAATAGCTTTCAGAGAGTAAGTGTTCAAAAATATTTGTTTGACTGATTATATGTAAAATAGTTCCTGTCTGCAGCCAAATGGGATAGACAGGATAAACTTATCATTGAGGAAAAGAATAATTCATCACAAATAGCACTGACAGTTTTGTAAAGATCATGGGAATCACATCTTATCTTCCTTGTCTGCTGACTGCACAAATAGCAAATTTTATGAAATATATGAATCAAAACTGAGAGAAGATAGGGAAAGAGATAGTCCTGGAAAAATCAGAGATGGGATGTTCTGGAGGTCACATTAACATGGTTCTTGTTTCAGGCTAGACTGTTGACTTTATGGGAACCTGGGTGAATCATTTAACCCTGTTGCCTCAGTTTCCTCATCTGTAAAATGAACTGGAGAAGGAAATGGCAAACCATTTCAGTGTCTTTGCCAAGAAAGCTCCAAATGGAGGCCCAAAGAATCAGACACAACTAAAAATGACTGATCAGTAACAACATTGACTTTTTTTTTTCTCAATTTCCTTCTTTTATCAATGATTGATTTTTTTTTGTCAATAATTTTTTTTTTTCATTCACCTAGGTATACAACTCTGTAGTTACCATTGATTTTTCCTCCTTTTCCTTCTATTAGCCAGAACTTACTGCTGGTTCATCCTTTGAAATGCTGGTTATTTTTGGATGTGAAAAGTGATATGGTCTAGTGGATAGCAAAGGGGAGTCTGATGATAGAAAGTCTTATGTTCAAAATCTTGTTTTCTACTCTTGTGGGTTGTCAAATTATAAATATGACTAAGCCATTTAACCTTATTCAGCCTCTGTTTCTTCATCTTGTCAGTCTTAAATAAGGCACTGTATAAATCTTAAAGCACCATATAAATGTCTGTTATGCTACTGCTACACCATTATTACCAGTTCCACCACCACCACCACTACTACTACTAGCAATAATATTCCCATGATTTGCCACTTCCCTAGTCCACCCACCACCATTTTACTCCATACCTCAAACTACTCTGCACATCAATGATACATTACTTTTCCAAAGCACTGTTCTAACCCTGTCATTCTCCCCCACAAGGATCTTTGTAAGGACACCAAAGCATTTGATGCTGGCAGGAATGCATAATAGACAGAAATACAGAATAAAAAAATAGTATGAAGTTGGAAGTCTACTCCACATGGTTCTTTGTGTCTTCCCCAAAAAGTTAATTTGTAAAGCAATAAAGGACATTTTGAGAGTTCAAGAGAAATGTCATCCCAACTCTGTAGAGTTCCTTTATAGCTTTTCTGAATGAAGTGTCTGATCTTTTTTCAGTGAATAGACTATCAACAGGACTATGATGGATTGAAAGGAATAATCCAACTCCTAGCCAGCTAGAAGACTGGGATTAGAGAGTTTAAATTCAGCAAGGAAAAAAGTCAGTAAAATAGCAGAAAATATTAACTTGAGGGATTTTGTGAGGTTTTTACAAAAATATATTTTATGTGTTCTTTCCTTGAAAAAAAAGGATTATAAAAACAATGAATATAGTAGTTTTATGTTTACAGATTAGGTAATATTTTGCTCCCCTAAAGTCTCTTTTTCTTTCTGCTGCTGCTGGTTCAGTGTAGTTGAGCAATAGCCTGAGTTGTGGATAAAAAGTCAAGCTCTCCCCTTTCAAAAGGGAGACTGATTGGCAGGTGAATTCCAGCAGATGGTAGCAGAGACCCAAAGAGCCTTCAAAACTGAGAACATACTAAGAGAGCAGAAAACAATTAACAGAGAAGTCTCACAAGGAAGGAATCTAGGAGAAAGGAGAGAAAATGCAGAAAAAACACCTTATCTGACCATCACTAGTGCTTAGCTATAATGATATCGTGAATCCTTCCAGGAATATGGATGCCCTGGCAACAGGACTTCAGCACTTGGTTATCCCCCAATGCAAGTTCCAATGTACTTTAGTAGTATGGTAACCTGTAGGAAAGTATACCTTGTGTTTATAAGTAAAGGTTTCTTGTCACTGGGTTTGCTGTGCTGTTTAATTACATTTTTGCTTTGATGTAATAATGTGTCCTCTGGTTGGCTTGTAAAAGAATGACATTAATGGGCCTGAGAGAGAGAGAGAGAGAGAGAGAGAGAGAGAGAGAGAAGAGTGTGTGTGTGTGTGTGTGTGTGTGTGTGTGTGTGTTGGTTTTTTTTTTTTTTTAATTTAATAGCCTTTTTTTTACAGGATATATACATGGGTAACTTTACAGCATTAACAATTGCCAAACCTCTTGTTCCAATTTTTCACCTCTTACCCCCCACCCCCCCCTAAATGGCAGGATGACCAGTAGATGTTAAATATATTAAAATATAACTTAGATGTGTGTGTGTGTATTGTGATGGATATCGATCCATAATCATAAATTCTTTAACCTTGTGGTAACATTCACAAGGGATCACTGGTGCTGTGGAACTATCACTATTATTAGAAATATTTAAATAATACTTGAAAATTCACTAAGCACTTTACAAATATCTCATTTGATCCTCACATGACCCTATTAGGTAAGTGCTATTTTATCCCCCTTTTATGGCTGAGGAAATAGTCCAGGAGAGGTTAAGTGACTTACCCAGCCCTGCTTATTCTCCTAAAGGCATAGGAAAGGCACATTAAACTGTATGATCTGTCCATCCGTCCATCTCTCTCATAATGCCTGTAGCTCTGGAAATGTTGCTTTTACTGGGAAAAATTCCCAAGGTCCTAGAAGGTTTTATGTGTGAGCACAACTAAGCAAGTATCTAAAACAGTATTTGAACTCAGGTCTTCTAATGTCTCAAGCATTCTATCCACTGTATTATCTAACTTGCTAGCTACCTTTAGTAAAACACAGCAGAACACTTTTGTTAAAATTCTATCTGGCAAATCAAAGTCCTTTGCAATTTGGACCTACCTTCTCTTTTCTTCCTTGTTTCTACTTCCCATAGTTTGAATCTTTTGCTTTATCTAGGACCATATTTTCATTGTTCTCCTCAATACTCCATAAATAATCAAACTTCCAGGATGTTGTTTGTGTTGTCCTACTATCTGGGAGTATACTATCTTCTTTATCTATTCAAATCCTATCTATTATGCGAGATGTAGATGAAGGCCCATTTCTTTCATGATAAAGTTTCATTTCTTCCAAGATACCTTTCCTGACTTTGCCAGACTATAATCACATGTGCTTGTGCATTTAAAAAATAAATATTTAAAATCTGAACCAGCTATGTCCAGAAAAAGAACTCTGGGAGATGACTAAAAACCATTACATTGAATTCCCAATCCCTATATTTATGCACACCTGCATTTTTTATTTCCTTCACAAGCTAATTGTACAATATTTCAGAGTCTGATTCTTTTTGTACAGCAAAATAACGTTTTGGTCATGTATACTTATTGTGTATCTAATTTATATTTTAATATATTTAACATCTACTGGTCATCCTGCCATCTAGGGGGGGTGGGGGGTAAGAGGTGAAAAATTGGAACAAGAGGTTTGGCAATTGTTAATGCTGTAAAGTTACCCATGCATATATCCTGTAAATAAAGGCTATTAAATAAAAATTAAAAAAAAAATGTGATTATCTTTTCATCCTTAAGTTCATAAGATCTTTGAAGATTTCTTTTGTATTTACCTTATACAATTTTTAGTTATTCAATAGTAACAAATCATATATCACACTTCAATTTTACATTTTACATTTTTAAATGTAAAAAAGAATTTTACATATTGTAAAATTCTTTCCCCCTTAAATAACCATGAGAGATAGAATTTGCAAAGGATTTTATCTGATTGGAACCAACAATTCTGGAAGGTAATGGGACAAGAATAGAAATCCCCACTTGTCAGATGAGGAAACTGAGACTTGCCTAAAGGTAGTGATGAACATCTTTAAAATTCAATATAGGTTTTCTGACTCCAAGTCCAATCATCTTTCCAGTTTACCATACTTGACCTCAGTATATATAGTAATGTCTCCTTTATCTGAGAATTTGATTTTCTAGGTAGGAGGTTTCTAAATCATATTTCCCATAGCACCTCACAGGTAATAAAGATTTAATAGCTATCTGAAGAGGGATAGGAAACTAGGAATGTCTTTGTATACCTGATCTACTCATCATTTGACCACACGCAGCCCTGCTTATCCTCCTTAAGGTGTAGTTAAAAGCACATCAAACTGTATGATCTGTCCAACTATATCTTTCATAATGTCTGAAATCCAGAAAATGTTGCTCTTACTGGGAAAGGCGTCCAGTGTCCTAGAAGGTTTTATGTATGAATATAAAATGGTTCTGCCATGAAGGAAGGAGTCATTCATGGGAATGACTTCTGAGGGGTAGGAGATTTAAAAGAAAGCAGGCTATTACACATAGGATTGATGGAGACAGGGAGAAGTAGGCCAGAAGCTATGGTAATTTGTGGAGATGGAATGGGAGTGCTTGGAGGACTACTGTCATGACATCTCTGACACTGTGAGTCAGAGAAGGATTCTAATGAGCCCAGAGCCAAAGGGCATTAGCACATCTCTAGCCCACCCCAGAGCCCATCACAATGCTTCTTTAAGCAGATGGCACTGAAAGTTAAATGTTTTTATTTGTTTATTTTTTGTTTTTTAACCACTGGCTAACTAAATTTAGAAGTAACTATGTCCTCCTTCTGATATGCAGGGGGATTCTGGAAATGAAGGTTAGATTATATTATAATCTATATGGAGCCTACAAGGAGTTATACCCATTTCCAAATAGGAAAATTAAGAATGGTTCGGTTGCTCGATTATTTTTCATTTTTATTATTTTCCTATTAGATATTTGATCTTGTTCAGCCTGTACAATGAAGCATGGTTTTCTTTTCATATTTTATGTAATTATTGTTGATTACAATGATATATTTCAAAATATATCACATATGAGGCAAGAAATGATTTCCAGAGCTGGGCTGAACTTATACTATATATATGAGTCCTAAAAAAAGGTGGCATTTCAGGTCTTCCAGAATTTCATGCCCAGCTAATTGCTTTTGCTCCATTCCTTTACTCCAGCCCTTCCTCACTCTCCCACCTTGCATATACCATACATGATCATTTTCAGGAACTATGATGGCCAGGCTTTTGTATTACATTCTTCCATAATTATATGATGGCAGGCTTCTATATAACATTTCTCCATAGTTAAATGGAGTTAGGGAATGCAAAGTGGAGAGAACAATGGATTTGCAATCAGAGAACCTGGAATCAAATTACCCTTACCACTTATCCCCCAGCCCCATTACCTGCATGTCATTGGGCAAATGATTAAACCTCTCTGTGTCTCAAGTGTCCCCATCTACAAAACTAGGGTGGGAAGTGGGGGGTGTAATCAATGGCTTCTGATGTCCTTTCAATGATACTGTAATACTACTGATAAGAAAATAAAACTCTAAGAGATTAAGTAATACCTGTTACCACACAATAAACAAGAGTTGGGGTGGGGATTGAATCCAGGTCCCTCCCAACTTCAGATCTACCACTTGCTCTACTCCATAGTCCCCCTGTTTAAATCACTGAATGAACAGATCAGAAAATAGGACTGAGTGTGCTGCTGAAGCTTCTCTTACTAAACATTGGTGAATCAATTGGCAAATTTTCAGTGTGAGCATTTATACCTCCGAATTCTGCAAATACAACCAATCATGGCTTGATGAACTGTTTTGTTGATTTTCTAAACTTAAGAAAGTAATAATAATGCAGATCAACTTTTAAATTTTGGGGAGGGATTTCAGAAACACCTAGAGAGATTTACATAAATATTTAACATAAGTTAAATGAAGTGAGTAGAACCAAGAAAACATACAATAAACAATTCTAGTGGACGTGGCTCTTTTAACAGTAGGTGATTCAGACCAGTTCCAATGGACTGGTGATGGAGAGAGCCATTTGTGCCCAGAGAAAGGTCTGTAGGGGCTGAGTGTGGATCATAACATAATATTTTCATTTTTTGTTATTGTTGTTTGCTTCTTTTTAGTTTTCTTTCTCATTTTTTCCCTTTTAGATCTGATTTTTCTTATATATGATAATGGTGTGACATATTAATGATGTGCTATTAGTGTAGGAATATGTATAGAAAATGGCACATGTTTAACATATATTGAATTACTTATTAAGGAAAGAGATGGAGATAAGGGAGGGAGAAAAAAATTTGGAACACAAGGTTTTGCAAGGGTGAATACTGAAAAGTATGCATATATTTTGAAAATAAGAAGCTTTTTAAAAAATAAATAAATTTTGGGGAGGACACATTCCCCCACCCCAGAGAACAGATTTCTCCCCTAGACAGAGGCATTTACCAGCACATAGTTGAGAGAAACCAATTACATGTGCCAAGAAGTATAGCTAAGTTAAAAGGAATTGGGGTGATAGGTTCTTAAACCACTAGAATCAAGTGATAATCATGATACTAAAATTGTCCTGAGGAATGAAATGGACCAGGCTGAGAGATTCAAAGTTTCCTTTTTTTTTTTTTTTTTTTTCTTCTTTTCTTTAAAGTGATTCCCACTCCTTAAATCCTTAGTGGTTTCAGATTGGCTATTGTAGTGAAATTACATGTGGGTGACTTTGTACTATTGGAGCGCTAAAAGTAGTTATAGATCATTTAACATCACTGATTGGTAGAGTTGTCAGTCTCAGACAGCTCTATGATAGATTTAATGGAGCCTTTATGTCCTTTATTGACTGGCAGTCACTGATCAATGATTCAGCCTATACTCTGAGTCATTTCACCCCCATCTCCCCACTTCTCCCCCCCCATTCTTTAGGAATGCTAGAAGACAGTGTACATGTCCCCCTCCTACTCTCTCCTGCTTCAACACAAGGAAAAGATTACAACTGAATCTCAAGAGGACTTGGACTCCTCCTTTTCATAAAATATGTGATCAAAAGCCATATGTCTAATTAAAGGATCTAATATCCTCTAGGGCTGTAAAAATTCCTCAAACAGCAATGGACACTCAAGTCCCCCAACTGCTTCTTGATATCTCCTTCACTATTTTATGAAAAAGTTTAGGATAGTGGGGTAGAGATTGAGAAATGTAATTCATTCCTTGGATACTTCTCTCTTTTTCTTGCCTGCAAATTGTAGGTATCCTCCCAAAATCATGCCCTTGGTCTCTCAATTTGTCTCTTTTCTGTTTGAGAGCTTTTTATGTGTGTCATGGAAGTGATAGTTACCTGGAGTAGTGCTAGTATACTGTCCAGTTTTCACAGACACACCACCACAACGGCTTTGTAGACCTTTAGTTTGGTAGTCAGTCTAATACATCTCCTCTCCCATGCTTTCCTTTGGAGCCTCCCATACACTGAGCTAGCTGTGGCAATGTATGTGTCAATCTCATTATCACTACGGACATCCTGGAAAATATACTGCCAAGGTAAAAGAACTTATCCACAGCATTCAAAACTTGACCATTACTATAGATGGTTCCACATATGGATGGTGTGATGCTGAGGGATGGAGGATTGAATTTGAATTATCTTAGGAAGATTCTGAAGATCACCTGGAAGGATAAGGTACCAGTTACTGAGGTCCTTTCTCAAACTAAACTGCCAAGCATTCCAGCTCTACTGCAGAGAGCATAGCTCTGATGGGCAATGTTCAAATGTCAAATGTGCACTTGTCCAAAAATTATCCTTTTAGTTTTGTTCTTTTTAATCTGCATCATTTCATAGAAGTCTTCCTGGTTTCCTCGGAAACTATTCATTTCAACATTTCTTAAATACAATATTCTGTAGGATTCATATACTATAGTTGATTTATCCATTCATGTCTTTAGTTTCACATAGAACAAGTGCTCAGAAGATGGTCAGCAAAAAGATACTCTTAAAGTATCTTTTAAGAACTTTAGAATCAAAAAGGAAGGAAGACACTGGATCAGGACTGCCCAGCATGGTATGCCATCATCAGAGAAAGTGCTGTGCTCTGTGGACAAAGCAGAATTTCAGTTAGCCCAAAGGAAATCAACTAGACAAAATTAGAGAGTCCTTCCCAAATGTTCATAGGGACTATTTGTGTGTGACCTGTGGCAGAGCATTCCAAGCTCAAATTGGTCTGATCAGCGACAGTCAGATCAGACACACTGTGACTCCATTCTAACATAGTAATGTCATTTTGGTCCTCTCTGAGAATGAAGAACAACAACCATGTGTGTCATATAACCCTTTAGCAGTTTTGTATTAGTTTCTTAAAATTTTATTTTTCACATGCATTTTTACTTTGTCGCTCTCAACACCTTAGAAAGAACACACAAATCAGCAAAAGAAAGAGAAAACTCATTATAACCATACATAATCTAGGAAAACAAATTGCCAGATTTTGTTGTTGGGTTGTTTTCAGTCATGTCAAACTCTTCATGACCACTTTTGGGGTTTTCTTGGCAGAGATACTGGAGTGATTTAGCATTTCTTTTTCTAGCTCATTTTATAGATGAGACACTGAGGCAAACAGGATTATGTAACTTGTCTAGGTTACACTTTTAATGTAACACTTTTACACACTTTTAGTAAGTGTCTGAGGATAGCTTAGTAAGTGTCTAAGGATATGCTAAAATGCCTCTTTTCCCAGAGTCTCTCCCTCATTTGTCAGGGAGTCAGGGAAATGCCTTCCTGACTCTAGGATGGGGACTCCATCTGCTATATCACCTAGCTGTCCTAATTGCCACATGAACCATGCTTAAAAATCTCTCTCTCTTCCTCCTTCCTTCTCTGTGTGTATATGTCTCTGTCTTTCTCTTTTACCCCTCCTTTCTCCCTCTCTCTCTTTCTCTCTTTTAAATTCATCACCTTTCTAACAAAAGGGAAGCACCCAACTCCCCAAAGGGACAAATAGGGCCTCCAGTTGAGAAAAAACAATCCAGTTCAGTTCAGCCTATCAGGGCTCCTCCCTTCTTGACCCAACTTACTTTCTGAGAAGAACTGCAACCTTTATATTCTTCTCCAATTCCTCTGTCCAAATTTGCTTTTGTTTGATTGATTCTTGATGTTTTATTGAGTCATTTACTTCCATTCATCCAATTCTACTTTTTATTGAATTGTTTTCTTGGGTTAGTTTTTTTAAACCTCCTTTTGCATTTGGCCAATTATACTTTTAAAGCAGTTGTTTTATTCAGTGGATTTTTTTTCCCATTTCACCAAATTTATTTTTTAAGGAGTTGTTGTTTTTTTTCCTATTTTGCCAAATTTATTTTTTAAGAAGTTTTGTTCAGTATATTTTGTTTCCCATTTTACCAAACTTATTTTTAAGTAGTTTTCTTTGGTCAAGGACAGTTCCTTCCTTTTCCAAGTTGTTGACTTCTCCCCCCCAAACTTTTATGATTCTCCTGCATATCTCTCATTCCCCTCCCCCCATTTCTCTTCTATCTCTCTGTTAAGATTCTTTTTGAATTCTTTCAAAAGAGCTTTTGAGTTAGATATCAGTTCATATCCCCTGCTTTGAGGCTTCATATGTAAGCATTTTGTCATTACTCTCTTGGGTTTGTGTTCTGATTTCCCTGTCTCCAGTCAGATCCCTTTTTTTTTTCTTTTTTCTTTTTTGCTCTTTTTTAAAAGTTAAACTCTGCTCGTAGGGCACAGGGGAGATTGTCTATAGTGTTTTCCCTGCAGGGGAAAGGGGTCTCCCACTGACTGACTGGGGCTGGTGGTGCTGCAGACCTTCCCCACTGTGCTGGGTGAACCTGGCCAAGTCCTGCCTATTATGGTGGGGTTTGGGAAATCACAATTTGCCTGCTGTAGTTGTGTTGGAGGTCTCACAGCAGATCTGCTGATCCACTGGCCTATTAAACCAGGACAGGGTAGCCAACACTGTTATATTTTGGCTAATAATCTCCTAAATTGCCTATCTGGGCCATCTTGTCCTGGGTCTTCTTCCTGCATTGTACTGGGGTCCATTCCCCCCAGCTCAATGAGACAGACCTTTCCTGAAGTCCTTCCAAGCTAGAAAATTTTTAGACTTCAAATGTTTGCAGGTTATGTCACTCCAAAATATGTTTGGAGGCTTGATCTGGCATTGATTTTGAAAAAAGCTGGGGAGAGTTCTGGCAATGTCTACCCTCTGCTATTTTGGCTTTGCCCCCAACCTTCCTTGGGTGAGGGAAGGGCCTGGAGGTGGAAGTAGAAACTATGGTCCGGTCCCTCTATGCCCAGGACACTGGCTGCCAACTGGAATGTAGGGCTGCTAGGAGTCCTGGGTCCATTGCTGCAGCCTCTTGAAATACTATGAATACCAAATTTGACAAGCTTCTAAGTAGAGAAGTGCTGAGGTACCAATGTAGTTTCAAATTGCAGTCCAAAATGGTTTGACCAGTTCACAGGTCTACTTTGAGAAGGATGATAAAATTCCTATTTTCCTAGAGTCCCACATTTGTCACTTTCCAGTTTTGTTATCTTTATCACTTTCCAGTTCTGTTATCTTTGTCAATCTAATGGGTATAGAATAAAACTTAAAAGATGCTTTAATTTGTATTTCTCTGTTCACTAGTGACTTATAACATTTTTCATATGGTTGTTGAGAATTTGGATTTCTTCTTTTGAAAACTGAATAATTCAATCAGGGATTATTCAAATTCAAATTTGAAAACTGAAATATTCAACTAATGATAAACATACCCCCAACAGAGAGATAATAGAATTGGCATGCAGATTGACACCTAATACTTTTTTTAGACAAGGACAATATGGGATTTTCTTTTCTGACTTAAATATACATATTTGTTAACAAGGATTTTTTTCCCCTTTGTTTTTCAATGGGGACAATCCTGGAAGGGAGAAAGATAGATTTTGACTAATTTAAAAAATTAAACCAATAACAAATAATTTTATTAATTACTACTTTAGAGCATAGATCTAGTACTTAGAAAGTTACTTTTTTCCTTCTTTTTCATTTTTACCTTTCATATTCTTGATCTTTTGTTTTTCCATATGAATTGGTTTGCTATTTTCTTTTAGCTCTGTAAAATATTCCTCTGGTAGTTTGATTGATACAACACTGAATAAGTTAATTTAGATAGTATTATAATTTTTATATTTATTGGCTCAACTTACCCACAAGCAATTAATGGTCCATGAATTATTTGTCTATTTTGATTTCTCCAAGAAAGAGTGCCTTATGGTTTGATTCGATATCATAACCAGGTACATCTTTGTAGCTTCTGTAGTTATTCTTAATGAAATAGCTCTCATACCTGAATGCTCTAAGTGTATTTATTTTATATTCTGTAAACCTGATGAATTTGTTATTATTTATTGTTTAATTTCTGGTGGATTATTTGGAATAATGTATTTTTTTTAAATAATTGAAGAAAATGTTAAATTTCAGCTAGAGATGAATAAAGAATAAAGATATATTTTTTCCCCGTCCAAGTTGATGGTCCTGCTTATAGGATCTACAGACCCCAATTAACAATTGATGCTCTATTTTCTCTCCCTTGCTACTCTTCTTCGCTCTCTTGACTTAAATGATCACCTCTTGTGAATGACTACCAAATCTATATCTCCAATATTTACTTCCCTGGGTCAAACTACTGTTTGCTGGATCTCTCTGCTTTAATATGCTCTGATACTTAAACTTTTCTGTAACTGAATTCATCTTCCCTTTTAAAAACGTCCCTCTTTTTAACCTGTTTCTGTTAATTTAATGAATTGGGGGAAAAAATCAGGTATTAAACATTTATTATGTGCAAATCATTGTCCTAAACAGTGAGGTACAAATTGAAGTGTAACCCCAGAGCTTCTTGATATGGGAGTCTCTCCTTGTTGGTGGAAATGAGAATCCTATTCTGTATGAGGGGTAGAGCAAAGTTGATGAGAGTAGATCTCCAGCCTTCTTCATTCCTTCTTGAGATAGCCTTCCAGTTACTTCAGATCCTACAGTTGCTTCAGCACTGTTTGTGTGCCAAATTTCCAGAGAGGGAGAATTAAAGAGGTCAACCCACTTTAGGTTGTTGAAGAAAAAGACGCTGAGAAGTAAGTAGTTGATAGGTGAGAAACTGGTCATGTCAACATGTCCCTATTTTTAGCTTGTTATAGCAGAGACTTGGGGAACTTAATTCTTGATTGAGACAAGATACCTTACTCCCAGTGGGAGAGCTCCTTTACTCTATAGTGTCTGGTGTATATTTTCCTATATATAAATTCTCCAATTTTTGTTTTGCATTTGATTTGGATAAATGGATTTTCTTGGCTAAATGCTATATCTGTTCATTGTGGAACTGACATTTGGTGGAAAAGGAATCAAGCCTTGCATATAAAGTCCTTATTTATTCCCTTTCAATACTGGAAAATGATCAGAAATTAGACTGACCCAAATCACATTCCCTACGCTAATAATATTTAAAGGAGTAAAAAATATAACTCTAGTCCAATACTCTCTCTGAGGAGAGTAGAATGACTTCTAGATCACTTTCTAGATCTAGACTTTCACTTTTCCTCCTGGCAGATTAAAGTCTTCCTTAGAAGAGGATATGGGAAGAAGAAGCTATATATATATTCTGCCTCCCTTTGACTCCCACAATGACACTTCCATGTTACATGTGGGTGGACAGGCTGTAATACCATTGTATATAATATAAAGAAACAAGACAGTTCCTGTCCTCAGAGAGCTTACATTCTAGTAAAAGAACTCAATATAAATTGAAAAGTAAGAGTTGGAAAGCTAGAACCATTATCAAAGTTACATAAGATTGAAACCTTTGAGATTCTCCCTTTACTCTCAAAGAGAATCAGAGAATTGGAAGGGACCTGAAAATCAGTCACTTCAATATCCCAAACAAGGGATTATCCTGTTTTTGGTCTTTGATTAGACACCTGCAGTAAGAGGGAACTTATTTCTAAATCAGCTCACTTTACTTTTGGATAATTGTAGTTAGACAGTTTTCCCTCACATTAGTTGTTCTCAAAGTGATCTGGGGTATTCACATTCAATGGAGTTTAGGGGAGGATACAATATAATAACAGATAAGTACAAAAGGGTGAAGAAGTAGACCATACTCCTTTAGCCTACTATTTGACTCATTCCTTTTTTTTTCTTTCCTTCCCTTTTCTTTCTTTTCTTTTTCTTTCTTTCTTTTTTTCTTTTTTTTGGCTGAGACAATTGGGATTAAGTGACTGGCCCAGGGTCACACAGCTAGGCGTGTTAAGTGTCTGAGACCAGATTTAAACTCAGATCCTCCTGACTTCGGGGCTGGTGCTCTATCCACTGCACCACCTAGCTGCCCCTATTTGACTCATTCCTATCTTTAATCTTACCATCCTATTTTCTAGGAAGGAGGTGCCAAACCCAGAGTCTTCTATTGCATGGCGGCCAGCAAATGCTGATAGAACCAAATTAAAATATAGTTGGAAAATAGTTAATAAAACTAAATAAAACATAGATAATGATAATTTGTGGTTTTCTAAGCCAACATGAGATCCACAGGATCCTTATGTACCTGTTTCTATTTGAGTTTGATTCTACTACTCTAGAGAAGTTTTAGTGTACATTTGATTATTTTCTTAATAAAATTGTAACTGCCTCCTCATCAATCTTTTGGCTGAAAGTCTACAATTCATCAAATATTATTTATTAAATAAATAAGAAAACCTTCCTTTGTCTTCATAGAATTCTCTTTATAAAATTTCTTCATATAGAATAGTTTTAAGATAGTTCTCATAAAAACAAAATTTGTCTGCACCATTTTTCCCTGTTTTTACCATGTTTTAGATCCAAGATACGAAATTCTGACTTTACAGGGAAAAGAACCACATAGAATGACATTTGCAACCATAACTTCTATCTACATTCCTGAAATATTTCATTTGACCCTTGAAGATAGAGTAATTATATCTGTCAGCAGCTGCATGTCTCAATGGATAGAGTAATAGGCCTGGAAAAGGGAAGACCTAAATTTAAATCTATCTTCAGATATTTTAAAGCTATGTAACCCTCAACAAGGCACTTAACCTTTGTTTACCTTAATCCTTTGGAGAAGGAAACGCCAAACCATTCAATTATCTCTGCCAAGAAAACCCCACGGGCAAGAATGGTATGCTGTGGTTAATGTGGTCACATAGAGTAGGACTTGACTGAACAATAAAATCCAGAGCTTCTCCAGGAAAGCTTAGAGAAACAAGTGTTGCCTAAGTAAGCAGAAAATGTCTTCAGCACTTAGCTTAAGTGAGAATGGAATGGGTAATGACTTTATCCATCACCTTCATTTGCTCAAGCTTCCTTCCAGCAGAGACTGGATTGACCTGGGAATCAGAACCAGTCTGTCAAGAGATAAAACTGAGCATTCCTTAAGCAGAGCTTATCAGAAGTTCCTTGCAGTTTTCACATACTAGAAGTTCCTTGTGGTACTAAGCATACTGAAACCCAGAACTTCCCCTGCAATGCCAGATAATTGACTCAGACTGATTTATTTCCACTCCCAGTTCTGAAAGACAACTCACCCCAGAGTGACTTGATAAGACCATGAGGCAATTACACCTCTTCCCGCACTGTGATTTTTATTTTTATAATTTCTGCTGCATATGTCCACTCTGAAATCAGTTCTTACTGTGCTTCCAAGTTTACATGTCTGCCTTCTTAGGAGGAATAAATCCACAGATATATCCTGTTTTGTCTTTCTTAGACTGAATTCTGGAAAATAAGGTTGAGGTTTGTCACATTGAATAAATAAAAAAATAATTTATTAAATGCTTTTTCATTCATTCATCCATTTATTCATGTAAGCCACCTTTTTCTATTTTCAAGATCAGAATACTCTCCTTTCTGATAGAGCCTTTGCTCATTATGCTACTTTTTCTGTTGTGGGTCCTCTAAGGCTAGAGAACCTCCTTTTAAAGAAAAAGACTAAAATAGCCTTTATCTAACTGGAAACTCTTCACAAAATCTCTTTTTTATATGTATTTAATTAATGTTCCTTTTTAGATCATATGAAAGACACTTTAAAATGGTGAGGAAATAATTATCAATCTGACTGAAATGTATAAATTAAACAATAGATTTACAAATGATTATCAGCATAAACCAATTCACTTGACATCCTAAATTGTTCCTTAGCAGTGGAGGTCATAAGGAAAAGTTGCTTAAAGAGATACTGGTTCCCATGTGTTTTTTATTCACTTTTTCCTTTCCCATTGCCATTTTGTCTCCTCTCCTCCCTTACTTCTTTGCCGGAAACAGAGTATTTCAGGCCAAGCAGGAAATAATTTATTTGCCTCATACCACCTCAAAGCCACACTAATTCAAAACATGATTTTAAGTATCTCCTGACTAGCTGTACCTTTTGGAAAAGAACTGTTGGTTGAATAGTTGAGGAGTTGGTTTGAGTTGAGTTGAGGAGTGGGATTCTCTCACCATGCCATCCAGGGTGGGATTCTCTCATTCTTTGGGAAATAACAACAAAAGAAAGTGAAGACATAGGAAGGATTGGGAACACAAGTAATGCCGCAATTTAATTTTTAAATCCTGAGTCAGTCAATCAGCTAACATTTGCTGAGTACACAGAGGATAAGAGAAATCAGAAACATGCTCATTACCCTTGAGGGGCTTGAGATCTAATTAATTGGGTTGTTTTCCTCAGCTTTCTGCTGGGTAGAGGACTTTGGCCCTCACCTCAGCAAGAATATAGCTTCAAATAGAGAAACAGTAGGCTGTAGACATATTGTCTTGACATTTTAAGCTTTTGGGGGGAGCACATTAAAAATCATACTAGTTAGACTTTTTTATTGTGTGCTCTGAGTCTCTTCAGATTTCCCATGAACTGGATAAAAAATTGGGCATTGTGGTAGGGAATAAGAGGGCATCTCGTATGTGAGCTGTGAAGTTGCTCCCAGCAGTAACATTCCTGTCTGTATGGGCTGGGTTTTCTGTCTTTGAAAGCACTTACCAGGTGGAAGAAAGGAGGGGCTGACTCTTTATCTGCCCAGAATTTCGGCTGCTGCACCATAGGCTCATTAGGATTTTTCCCATGCTACATCACAAAAGATAGCTAGGGAAAACAAAAGTGAGATTCAGGAGCTGCATCTATTCCTTTGTCCTGGAGAAGCCAGACCCTGCAGAATCTCACAGGCTGGTGCATGCATAATTTGGGGCAGCTGATTAAGTGTATTGTGTTATGGATTAAAGAAAGGAAGGGGGCTAGGGGGGAAAGTGGGGGTGGTGAGTGATACTAGGTGGGTCTAATTAGAACTCTGGGGCTGTCCCTTAATATTTACATAAAGTGGTATAATTATCTTCTGTTGTTGCTTGGGGGGGGAGGGACTATAAGTGCTAAGAAAGTATCTCCCAAGAAAAAATCTTTTTGAAATTGAGAGGGGGAAGATGGGCTTTAAAAAACCAAAGCTTTACTATGAGTGGGTTCCCTCATGGATGCATTAGTAATAGCCAGTAATCTTATAGGAGCTGGTTAGTTATATCAACCCTCCATATTCTCTCTGAAGTTTTTTGGGGGGGTGGGGAGGGGGAAGGGAAAGGGAGGAGTGTCACAGATCCCTGCACTTTCTTTACTGCTCATCTCTTATCTGGGAGATTTGAAAAGGAACCTCAGATATTGGAGTGAGGGAAAGCCGGACAAAGGCTGGAGGAAGATAACGCCCCACTGCAAATCCTCTATTCACTTCCCAGGGAACCACAATGAGCTTTTTGGAGCAAGTAGAATGAGAATTCAGAAGGAAGCAAAGTTGTAAATTAAAATGAGAGAAAGAATGAGGAAATCCCAGGCCCTGAGTGAGTGCCAGTTTGTAGGAGGTCACATGAGGAGAATGTCTTTACCACCTGAGATACAGGCAGCTGAGTTCCACTGAAGAATGAGAACCTTAGACTTGCTGGAGTCAAATGCAGATTATAGTCCTGCTCTCCAGGAGTCTCTCTTTTCTAATCTATTCTCTACACAACTGCTAAATTGATTTTTTTAAATAAAGTTTTTTTTTTATTTTCAAAACATATGCATAGATAGTTAACATTCACCTTTGCAAAACCTTGTGTTTCAAAATTTTTTTCTCCCTCTCCCTAGACAGCAAGTATTCCAATATATTTTAAACATGTTTGATTCTTCTATACTTATATCCACAATTATCATGCTGCACAAGAAAAATCAGATCAAAAAAAAGAAAAGAAAATAGAAATAAAACAAAATACAAGTAAAAAACAATAACAATAAAAAGTGAAAATACTATGTTGTGATCCACACTCAATCCCCACACTGCTCTCTCTGAATTCAGATAGCTCTTTCCATCACAAGACATTGACATGGTTTGAATCATCTGGCTGTCGAAAAGAGCCACATTTATCCGAATTGCTCTTGGTTCTACTGACTTCACTTAGCATCAGTTCATGGAGGTCTCTCTAGGCCTTTCTGAAATCATCTTCCTTTTTATTTCTTATAGAACAATAATATTCCATAACATCCATATATCATAACTTATTCAGCCATTCTCCAACTGATGGGCTAAATTGATATTTCTAAAGCTCAAGTCTAATCACTTTATTGCTCAAGAGGCTTCTGTCATTCCCTTTTGCCTTTAGAATAAAATATCGCCTTCTGTGGCATTTAAACACATTAATAATATAGGTTCAGAGTATATTTCTAGACTGATTTTTCATTATTCCTCATCATACACACTCATATTCTAGCTAAATTGCTTTATCACTCTCAGATATTTCTCGTCTTTGAAAAAGATGTCCCTAACATAGGGAATACTCGCTTTTCTTCCTCACCTCCACATCTTGTTTTTGAGATGCATTTGACTCTTCCTGCCCCCATTTGGGGATTTCTCAGCAGAGATACTAAAGTGGTTTTCTGTTTCCTTCTTCATTTAGCTCATTTCTTACCGATGAGGAAAATGAGGCAAACAGGGTTAAGTGAACTTGCCCAGAGTCACATAGCTAGTAAATGTCAGGTCAGATTTGAACTCAGGAAGATGTGTCTTCCTGACTCTGTGTCACTCTATCAGAAGGATGCTCGATATTTAATTCCTTTTCCCTGACTATATTCAAGGATCAGGTGTCACCAAACAATTAGCATTCTCCTCAGAAATGTATTTGTATTTATTTTGAATTTACTCAAGTTAGAAATAGTAGAGTTCATGAATACTCTTTATGGGGGAGAGGGGGAAGCAATCTTGTATAATGCTGTACAATTCACTGTTCTGAATAAAAGCTGGCCCTTGAGATAGTGAATAAGAACAGGGCAGCTTCAAGACCTTTTGAGTCTTTTGAAGGCTAAATGGCCTAGCTAAGACCGTGAACATATCTTCCTGTCACTAAGGATGATACAGCTAGGATAGAAAGGGCTGGAGTTCTTTTTCTCATGGTTCTGAATGCAGCCTAGTAAAATGGTGATTATTTATTATTAGAGTTGGTTACCTAGCACAGCAGGGGAAGTTCTAGGTTGGGAATTTCTAATCTGCAAATACTTCAAGGAACTTCTGACAAGCCCAATTAAGGAATGCTGGTTCTGATTCCCAGGTCAGTCCAGCCTCTTCTGAATAGTAAGGGAGCTTAGGCAAATCAAGGTGATTAATAAAATCATTAACCATTCCATTTTCACACCAATGGCATTAACCTCCTGCTTGTCCCATAAACATGTCCTGGCTGCATGCATGAATTGCTCTTTCCTCTCTGACTACTGACTTTCCTGGCTTCCTTTAAGTCCCAACTAAAATCCCACCTCCTACAGAAAGCCTTTCCTAATCGTTCAAGTCCAATGCCTTCCCTCTATTAATTATTTCCTCTTTATCCTGCATATGGCAGCTAGGTGGCACAGTGGGATAGAGTGGTGGTTCTGAGAGTAAGAAAGATTCTTCTTCCTGAATTCTAATCCAGTTTCAGACACATGGCTAGCTGTAAGTTACTTAACACTGTTTGCCTCAGTTTCCTCATCTGTAAAACAAGTAGAGAAGGAAATGGCCAAGTATCTTTGCCAAGAAAACCCCAAAAAGAGTCACAAAAGGACAAACACAATTGAAAAACAACTAAAGATAAAAAAAATCCTGTTATAATTTTGAGTTGTATATATTTGTTTCCAAACTGTCTCCCCCCTTCAATTATAAACTCCAAAGGCAGGAACTGTTTTTTGCCTCTTTTTATATCTGTAGTGCTTGGCACATAGTACGTACTTAATAAATGTTTACTGCATTGAATTGAAATATCCTGATTCAGTATCCCTTCCTTGTTCACAGTGTCTTTTCCCTGGTGTGCTAAGCAAACCTACTTCTGTAGAACTACCTGTGTTATTCAGTCCTAATTTGGGTCCTAAATTATTAGGGGACTAGACTGATTTAGGCCTTGCCTCTGATAAACTGTTTTTGGAGAAAATATAATGAGTTCTGTTTTAGACATGTTAAATTTAAGAAGTGCTATAAATGAAATTGTAAGGAGGACAATGGGTAAATCTGAAATGGAAATATTTTACCAAACTGTCTGTTGTGATCTGTTTTCAGTATTAATGAGACTGGATTGGTGTACCCCATTTGAACTTTAACACCTCAGTATACAACATGATTGGTGACATATTGCTCATGACTGATCAAGATGAAGTCAGAAAGAGATTAACTAAATTTATGCAAATATGTAGATTTTGGTAATATGAATAAAATATATAGTATTAATATTTATTATTATTAATTAATATTCAGGACAAGTACATAAGAACATCTTTTAACAACTCTTCACTCTACATACGGTGGATCATCTCTCATGGGACAATTATTAAGCTCAAGGAATATAATACTGTTTGGTTTTCATGTTTTCTCTTATTAGTGCAGTGGTTTCTTGCTTAGATTTGTATGTTTCATAGGAATCCACAGGCCTCCCCAGTTGTTCTTTTCTCATTCTGGGAATAAAAGGAATAGTTGTTCCTGCTTCTCTCCTTTTACTGGGACAAAAACTCTGCCCAATTCTTACCTTGAGCCATTGCATTTAATCATACAGGTCACAATCAGTGGACAATAAATTATTATTTATACCAAGAATAAAACAATGATTGCTATTACAGGAAAATGAACACCGGGTAAGGGCATTTAATTTAAATAAGAAGTCAGCTACTCTCTTTTGGCTAGGAAGGAAGCAACATCTTCTCTTCCTTTTAATTCTGGCTCTTTCTTGAAGGAAAGACAGAAATCCCATGAGTTCATCAGTTACTCTACAATTCATTCAGAGGCAGCAGAAAGGAAAGTTTCATGGACTCACTGAGGGGATTTGTTTCAAGAGCTGCAAACTCTTAGCTCTTGGAAGTCTCTCTGATTCACATTCTTTGACTCAATTGCTGCTGAGTCTTAATCATTGAATGGGTTGAAAACCTTAGGCCAAGGTCATCCACTGCATTCTGTGCCATCTCCAGCCATCTTGATCTATATCTGGCCAGGGGACCCAGATGGCTCTGGAGGGAAAAGTGAGGTAGGTGCCCTTGCCCAGCCCTCCCTCACTTAAATCCAATTCACTTGCATTTCATGGCATCACCTCCCTGATATCATGGCCATTTTCCAGAACAAAGGACAAACAACAGCTTCTGGTTCACCCTCATAATTCCAATTTCTATAGTCTTACAACTTTATTCTGGAAGAGTACCAGAATAAGGGCCTCTGCTTGAGTACTCCTAAGCCCAGTGCTATTTCTCAGAACAGCTCCTGCCTTCGTTTAGCAAAATAGATTCTTTTCCCCCTCTTCTCTTTTCTTCTAAATTTATTATTTTTATCATTCACAATTAAACATATAATTTACTAAATATAATGTTAACTAAAATATGAAATGTAATCAAATATGTATTGTTGTTAAACATAAACATATATACAATTTTGTTATATTATTAAACATTAACAAATGTGAACATTCCTATCAGCAAAGAACAAAAATGAGAACTGTATTTGAAACAATGAATTTCTATTATGTATAACTTTTTTTCTAAAATATTAAATTTAAGATAATTGAGTCTCCATTTGAACTTTGTTCAGCTCTCTGGTATTTTTTTGTTTATTGATACTTTATCCTTTCTTCTCTCTCTCTCTTTTTTTTTTTTGGCATTACTATTACTGAGCTTAAACTTTCACAATTTCTTCCCCACTCTTCCCCAATTACTCCTACCTACATCCTTCCCAAAGGTGTCACTTGTAACAAATAGTCAAATATAAAAAAAAAAATTCAAACATTTGCTCACACTTGGAAAACACCTCTACATCCCTTTTCAGTGTCTTCCTACAACTCCCATATCCAATGAAATGGTATCTTGGATTTCTGAATAAAAGTTAGTCACCACAATCTCCTCTGGCTTTCTGAGTCCCTGTGGCAAGAGTGGTAATAAACACTAGCAGAGAGATCAAGTTTAAATAAGACACTTTCTTATTTATCATAGACTTTACAAAGTTATTAAAATGTGACTGGTCAAAGGGAGGAAGCTTGGTTGGGATGGAGAGGGTAAGAGGGTAAGGGAAACAAGGAACGATTCATGGAAGAAGGACATTTGAGTAGCATTTGAAAGGACACTGTAGCAAAGCTATCCTTTTGTGACAAAATCTTAGACAAAATTGAACAGTTTGACTTTGACTTCTCTCACTTCTCCATCTCTTACTTTTCTCCTCCTGACTGGGGCAGGCCCCTTTTATTTTCCTGGCTGTCCTCCTGGAATCTCTCTTAGACTCTTCCTACTCTATCTTTTCTTACCTCTACCTTTAAGCCACAGATGGGCTTTCCTTCAGTTTTTCATAGCATTTTCATGGATTTCTCCTTTGCACTCTTTACTACTTTGCATGTAATTAAATAGTGCATTACCTCCACTACAGATGAAAAGTTCCTTGAGGCTAGAGGCTGACTTTATCTTTGCTTTCTAATTTCATCACACTTCCTTTGAATATGGTAGGAACTTAATAATTATTTATTGGATGAGCCAATTCTCATTCACAGCTGGTTGTCAATTAACCCTGACTAAGGTGTTAACTGATTATTAGGGGATGGAGACCAGCTGTGGCCTGGGATTTTAATCAGTTCAAATTCTGACGTGCTATTAGGTTTCTAACACCCAAAATATTTCTGGATGCCTCCAGAATCAAAGCAAAATGAAAGTAGAAAATATATTTAAAATGAATAAAAGTATAAGATATAAATAATATTATATTTTAAATCTGTCAATATGTAGCCTGCAGGGGTCCTATGTATGGATTAGTGCTACTTTCCCCCTCTTTCTATTTGAGTTTGACACTGAAACCTAAAAAAGTCCTTGGAAAAATCTAATTACCTCTCTTTTTCCTCATCTGTAAAATGAGAATATTAGATTAGAGAATATTAAACTAAAAAATGTTTAAGATTTTTTTCCAGTTCAAAATTAAGTATTAATACTTAAAATGATTTTTCTGGATTTTTTTTTTTCTTAAAAGGGAAAGAAGTACATGGGAAGTGAGGGAGAGAATAAAGAGCTTACTCCTACAGCAGTATTTTTCTGGGCCCACTGTGGAGAAGGGCAGTGACCTATGGCTGGCCATTACCTCTCAAATCTTAACCCTCCTTTTTTGTGAGGAATTAAATAAATGAAGATTGTCTACAATATAACTTTGGAAGGCTAGAGTAGCCTTCCTTTCTTGCATCTTCATCTATTTTCATATTCTTTACTTATCATATCCATGTTAGGACTGACTTAGAGTAAAGCAAATATGATTCTAAACCGATCTGCTGGAATTGAGCAGAATCACTTTAATTATCAAAGGATTTGCTTTTTTTTTTTTTTTTAAACATTCCCCTCCCCCCATTTTTCTGTTATGATTTGGTCTTGTCAAACTGTCAAGTGAATTAGCATTTATTAAGCACCTCCTATATTTTAGGCCTTTTGATAAGTATTGGAGATACAAAGTAAAATAACCAATTCTTGACCTCAAAGAACTCAGTCTCCCGAGAAGACACAACATGGAAATAATTCTGAACTATGTACAAATATGATGTAGCCAGGAAAATTGGAAGTAATCTTAGAGGAAAAACATTAGCATTAAAGGGGATTAGAAAAGACTTCTTGCAGAAGATAGAGTTTTAGTTGGGACCTGAAGGAAGCCAAGGAAGCCAGAGATGAAAAGGAAGAGAATTCCAGCCATGGTAAAGAACCAGTGAATATCCAGAGTCTGTAAATGAATTATCTTGTGTAAGAAATAGCAGAGAGTGTTTTGTTATGGAGTTAGATCGGAGGAAATATGGTATTAATAGACTGAAAAGATAGGAGAGGCCTAGTTCTGAAGGGATTTAAGAGAAAAATAGCCTTTTAATAAAAAGAAGATTTTTATATTTGATTCCGAATTCATTGGAGTAGATTGATAGAAGTGGGAAGGAGAGTGTCACATGGTCAAAACTGCTTTAGTAAGATTACTTTGGTAGCTAAGGGTATGATGGACTAGAGTAGGAAGATAATTGAGGGAAGGGGATGGACCAAAAAGCTACTGGAATAATTCAGGTGTGAGATAATACACACACATGTACAAACGTATATATCTATATCTATATATATATGTGTGTGTGTGTAAATATAATTATTCCTTCTACATTGGGGGATTATGAGTGTGGTGTCTCCCCACGATTTCAAAAATCCACATAAATTTTTTGACCCTCCTTTTATTTTTTGAAAAATTTACAATAGTATTTTATTTTTCCAATTACATGCAGATAGTTTTCAAAATTCATTTTTATAAGATTTTGAATTACAATTTTTTTCTCCTTCCTGCCTCTAATCCTACCCCAGAGAGCAAGCAATCTGATGTAGGTTATACACACATTTTAAACATATTTCCATATTAGTCATAGTGTGAAATAAAGACCAGAATAAAAGGGGGAGAAACCACAAGGAAAAAAAAAAAAGGTGAAAATAGTACACTTCGATCCACATTTAGTTAACATAGTTCTCTCTCTTGATGAGCCAGCCATTTTCTATCCCAAGTCTATTGGAATTGTTTGACCCTCTCTTTATACCAGAGAAGAAGTCTGAATTATTATGGTATTAAAAGATATAATATTGATTATATATATTACTGTATATATATTGCATATGTTTGAGTTTCTAAACTTTTTCTGTCATCTGCTGACCATTACATGTCATCTGTAGCTTCTGCAAAACTCCTAAAAAATTCTCATTTAATTTCTTATAAACCGCTATGAGAAAAGTCACAATCTAGAAAGAATAATAACAGTATACATATAGAAATGCACACATGTGTACATGTATGAACCTCTTCAACTTAAAGCTTTAGGGAATTATGCAGACTTCTGAGAATTGGAATAACTAGTTCAGGGTCACTCAGCTAATATATGACAGGGTTCAGAAAGAATTTCCTTATCATAAGATTGGCCTTCAAACTTCAAGGTAACTACTCTTCCATTTCTTTTTTTTTCCCCTTCATTCTATCATTTTTAGAAGAGAGTAAGAAATAAAACTATCCAATTAACAAAACGTCAACCCTTTGGTTTCACATTTTTGAGAAACCCAGTGGCGCCATTTTTCCTGAGGGAAACCAGGAGGCTGGAGCATTATAGGAGACCAGGATTATTAACAGAGATTAGGATATGTGATGCAGAGTTAGGGAAGCTTAAGCACAAGACTCTGATTAAAATTAGCTGTTAGGAACACTTAGAAATTGGTTATGAAAAAGAAATAGTATGCATCTTGCTTTACTAATTGCTCAAAAGTATATCTTATTGTGAAAAATTTACATTTTACATCTAAAAGAAAAGATTTTCCTACTTTTTGATTAAAGGAAGAAGAGAGATTCAGGCATTTAATGGAACTTAGAGAAATAAAAAGGTTGATTCCATAGAAAATAATGCGATATAGTATAGTGGCAAGTAGGGTCTATAATATGCTATATTCAGTAGACATTTAACAAATGCAGGGTGTCCTAAAATGCTTAATTAAAAAAAAAAAAAAAAAGCCTTAGTCTCCAAAATCTTTGTTATTGAAAGTATAAGACTGCACTAGACTTTTTTGGGATACCCAGAATTTTGCTAATAAATGTAACAAATCACATACTTCTGCTCTAGGAATTCCTTCCAAGTGCTATCCATACCTGGAGCTCCTTCCCAACTACTGACTTCCTTGACTTTTTTTTTCTTTTCCTGGCTTATTTTAAGTCCCAGCTAAAATCCCACTTTCTACAGGAAGCTTTCCCCCCAACTCTTTTTAATTCTAGTACCTTTTCTCTATTAATCATTTCCTATTTATTCTATATGTAGCTTGCCTTTATACAATATTTGTTTGCAGGTTATCTCTCTCATTATATTATAAGCTTCTTGTGGAAAGGGACTGTCTTTAGCTTCTTTTTATACTCTGCCTGGCATATAGTAGGTACTAAATACATGTTTATTGATTAATTAATTGATTCTAGATCCTCTATCAACACCATTGGTGTTCTATCTCCTGAAATTACTCTGTATTTACTTGGCATAAACTTTGAATTTACTTGTATATGTTCATTTTATATCCCACTATCTAGTAGAATATGGAAGCATATTTTTAAAACCTTTTTAATAAAACTAAAAATATCAAGAAATAATATTTTCCTCCAAAAAGTCTTTCCTAAAATCCTTGAAAAAAATCTCTTGAAAAGGTGTATAGAAATTAAAAGATTTTTCCTATAGAAAAGGAATAAGAATGGTACTCAATTCTCTCTTATTAGTCAGACTGCCCCCTAGAAGTGATTGGATCTAGGACATTCTCTCAGCCATGAAGGAAGGATAAACAAATTAATAGAAGAGGAGGGGAAATATCCCTTTCTTTTACTCTAGAGTGAGAGAAGTAATAACTAGAGAGAATGGGTTGAAGATCTGGTTGCTTAACAATTCGAGAATGTTAATACAGACTCTATTTTAACATTTTCTTTTTTCAACATTCCTATGAATGTTATCTGATAGTTTCTTGGGATTTACTAGTTAGAGAACACTGAAGACTGCCAGTTTGGACAAATCTCTCTTCAAACTAGACATTGCTAGAGATTAGTGTTAAGTTAAATAAAATTATCTCTGGTAAACTTGAGTCTAAAAATGAAGAACACAGTTTTAATATATTTGATAGTCCTTTGATTTCAGAAACTTTTCATGTTGAAATTGAATCTCTAATACTATATGTTGGATTGAATTTAATTGAATCTTGCAAGCTAGTTAAGTCACTGTATTATGTCTATTTTGCAGCTGAGAAGACTGAGGTCTATATAGATTGTGACTTGACCAAGATGCTAGAACTTGTAAATGGAAAATCCGATATTCAAATTTAGATTCCATTAAAGTTCTCTTGTTGACTAAAATCAAATAGGAACTTGACAAGCAGGAAATTCAGTATGGCACTATCCATATTTAAGTTTTGATTACTGAAATTTGGATATCTAACTTAAGTTTTTTATTTTTTTAATTAAAAACGAGAATTTTGCTAATTTCTCAGTGTTTCTTGAGTGTGACTCTCTACTGCCACCGTGTGTCAACACATGTCTTTCAGGGACAATTACTAAAAGGTCACAGTCCCCATTAAGACCTAGACTCAAAATTTTAGCATTTGAAGGGGCTTTAGAGTCCAGCCCTCTCATTTTAGAAATAAGGAAATAGCAAACACTTTCTTTCTATCCCTGCCTTTTTGTTTCTGTCTGTCTCCCTTGGATCTGTGATTTCATTGGTTAGCTACCAATTAAAAGAAATCAGTTCCTTCCCTACTCTGACACACGGTGGCAGTAGAGCCCCCCCCCCCCCCCCCCCCCCACCCCTCATTTCTATGTTTAAAGAATTACTTGGTTGGATTTAGGAATTAAGTAATTTATTCAGTCAAATTTATAGTCTCTCTCTGAGGTAGTTCATGAACCCGGGTCTTCCCAACTCAGGACTGCTTTCCATCCATTGTACTACATTACCTCCCTGACAGGTGCTAAGGTCAGAAAAGTTCTCCATCTCTTGGTATGCATTAGCTTTCACTACATGTCTTCTCTGTAGCTTGTGATGTTTGTGTCCTCAATCTCTTATTCCCTTGGTATTTTCCATTCTTTGATATTTAGGTAACATCTCTTTAGAAAGGTCTAAGGAACTCCTTTGAGTAAAAAGAAATAAATTAGCTCTCTGAGTTAGTACCTTGACAAAGGGTATATTCTTCCAATGATTTAAGCCTTGGCCATTTTGTGATCTATTGTGATTGAGAAACTGTGTTTCTCCACATGTTTAACCCATACATGTTCAACTATGTAGCTACAAAGTACGTTGCAATTAGCAGATAAATTTTCACTTTAGTGGATTGCCTCGGCCCGCGAGGCAGAGTGTGTGGACCCTAGAAGAAAAGAGATAAGGGCAAGAGAGAGGGGACTCGCAAAATGGAGGCAAGGCAAATCAATCTGATCAAGCCTCATTTTAATGGGTGCAATAGTACAGATATATATAACAGTAGAAAAGAAGGCAGGGTTGTTCAAACACAGTACAGGGTGGGGGTCCATGACAAAGGGTTGGTATCCGGCCCAGGGATGAACTGTTCAGATGTTTCTGGTGGCAGGAAGCTCTATGATGTGATTAGGGGATGCCTAGATATCTGCCTATTCAAAGTTAGGATGTGATTAGGAGATTCAACCTATTCAAGGTTGGCCTTATGTGGCTGTAGATTAGTGCCGGGTCCCCACAGTGGATTTTTTTGGGCATTAAATTTTGATTTTTAAGAATTGGGTTCTTTTTCTTTTAGAATTCTTTTAAATTCGTTTAAGAATTGGGTTTTACATTTCACTTATGCTGACCATTTTCCCTCTGAAAGCATTGTAGGGTTTGAAAAGTACTTTACCATAAATTCAAGCATTGAAAGTTTATTGTCAGAGGAATTAGACTTGTTTTTCTTGGGTCCAGAGGATAGAACAAGAAACTATAAGTAGAAATTGAAGGACAGATAATCAATTTTATTTAAGTAAACTGGCTATTGGTTGATTAGAATTGCACAAAAGTAGAATGGACTATCTCTGCAGATAATGGATTCTTTTTCACTAGTGGCCTTCAAACAAAAACTGGATGATCACTTTTTGGGCATATTTTAAAGGAAATTTCTGTTTATATATTGATTAGATCAGATGATCTCTGATGCTCCATTCAGTTCTGAAATACCATAATTCTTTTAGAGATTTACTACTGTAGGATATGGTAGAAGGAACAACTTATTATTGCTTTTCCTCCTTCCCCCCTCCTTTCTTCTCTTCTTTCCTTTCTTCTCTTTCTTCTTCCTTCCCTTCTTCCTTACTCACGTAAGGCTTGATTACCATGATTTTAACATGACCACATCTTTTTTTATTGGTATGAAGTCCAAGTTGACTGTGACTTGAGGTATTTTTGAAAGTTTCATTTTTAATTTTCCTATTATTAATTTCACAGAGCACATCTCATCAAATATAAAAAGTAGAGAAAAGATCCATTTCCATAAATCCTTTCATACATGTGCAATCAATAGCCATATCTTTGCTGGTTTCTTTAGCCAAGTAATAATAACTTTTACTTTCTCAAACACTGGAACCCTCCCTAGAAGGTTCATCTTAAAAGATAATAAATAGAGATAAACTTCAGTTGTTATTTAGACTTTTTGCCATCATTCTATTGTCTCAAAGTAAAGGATAGTGAGTGAGAAAGAAGAAAAAGGACGTACATTTATGTAAGAATCTCCCTCGCATAACCACCTAGCTCACTCATGTGATCCAGGTAGTTCTATAAAAGCTTTAACTGGAGTTGGCTGGGGCCAGACTAGGTAGAGCTCTGGTGAGTTTCTAGTCTGGAAGACTCATCTTCCTTAGTTCAAATCCAGCCTCAGACACTTCCTAGCTGTGTGACCCTGAGCAAGTCTACCTTAGTTTCCTCATTTGTAAAATGAGTTGGTGAAGGAAATGGCAAATCACTCAAATATCTTTGTCAAGAAAATCCCAAAAGGACAGAACTGAAAATGACTAAATAGAGTTGCATGTGTGGGATTTTGCTGCAGGGGCACTGAATTATGGAAGCTGCTGACAATATCCGAACTCCAGAAGAATAAATGCATCTGAGTTTAGCACTTAATTAGTAAGAATAATTAATATAGGGAGTTACCAAATGACATGTTTCCTTCCCAGGCACAGCGGGTAAGCTCTCCCCACCTCCCACCTTTCAGTGTTTATGTTATCCCTCCTCTTAGAATCTGTCTCCTTCCTCCCCCTCCAGTCCCATTGAGTTTATCTTAGGAACTTGATTTAAAGTCAGATTTTCAGTTCTTTGCAGCCAGGTGGGCACAGTGGTTAGAATGCCAGGCTTAAAGTCAGCAAGACTCATCTTCCTGAGTTCAAATCTAGCCACAGACACTTACTAGCTGTTATGACTCTGGACAAATCACTTAACCTTATTTACCTCAGTTTCCAAATCTGTAAAATGAGCTGGAGAAAGAAATGACAAATGTACCTCTGCCAAGAAAATCTCAAATGGGATCTGAGTTAGATGTGACTAAATAACAATAACAAAATTCTAGCTCTTTGTCCTAATTGAGAAAACTAACTAACTAACTAAATAATTCTACTCAGAGTTCTGATCCTGAACTCCTGGGTTCTTTATCTTCTGTAGTGTGTGTGTCCCCTTATTCTTTCCGATGTCTCCCTCCACTCAATTCAATCAGATACCCAAGGGGCTTGTTCTATGTGAATTTCCCTGGGAAAGACTGAGTACTTAAGCTTATCACTTAATCTTGTCTCTCAGTTTTTCATCAAAATGAAAATAATGATTGTTGTCTCCTAGTTGCTTCCAGAGATAATGTTGCTTCTAAAAGCTTCTCAAGAGGCAGAAACAAATTCACTTCCTGGTTCCTAAAGCTCACTCCTCCTTGCCTGAATATAGGATGATTCTCTAGATGCTATCTATTTTTCTTCCAAACCACAAAACAGGCCAGTTGCAAAACAGACTGCTGTGGGAATGTGTTTTACATTTTCCTGCACAAAGCTACTTGGAAGAGCCTGTTTAAATGAATAATTTAAGTATTCTTCTAGAAAGAAATCCAAACCTTTTCTTTTTTCTCTATGTCTTTTTAACTTTTAAGTTAATATGTGTGTTTGATGAATTACATGAAGACTTAGGTCAGGACAAGTCTAAACATCTTTTCTCACATTCCATTTCAGTTATGAAAAAATTAAAAATATGAAACCAGGATTGGTCATTTCTTCCCAGTCTAAGGGGAATTCACATGACACATAATTCCATTTTGTTAAGTTCTGTTCTCTTGTGTTTGATCACACAGATAAGCAGGGAATGCATACATTGCTGTGAAGCTATAAATTGGCACAACCTTTTTTGGAAAACCAACATAATGATATATGACAAAAATGGCAAATCTGAAATATGTTCATACCCTTTGACTCAGTCATTTCATTCCCACGATGCTATCCTAAGATGTCATTTATTAAAAGGGAGAAAAAAATTACATCTGCATAAAAATATGCATAGCAACTTGACTTATAACAACAAAATAAACTTTGAAAAAATCTGCAAGTCAACAATTGATTAGCCGCTTAACAATTTGTCAAATATGAATGTCATGGAATATTAACACATTGTAAAAAATGAAAAAGTTCAAAAAATGTGGAAAGATTTATATTAAGTGATATGGAGTGAAGAAACAATTAGAACAACAAAATAAATACCATGACAATATTTAAAAATCTTCCTAAGGATATTCAAATGTATTTGTAGTTTCATGTATTTATGAATAAGTTCTATTGATGCAGTTAATAAACCATCTATTCTTTTCTATACCAGTTCATGTTCTCTCAGAAATTTCCTATATGGGATCCATCCAGTTGTACTGGAGATCTTTCTGGTGTTTTACTGACATAACCAGGATAGGATATCCTTGGACCTCTTTAATTAACTTTATTACCTCTCCATTTTTTTCTTCCGTTGTATAATTTGTATAACACCTTTTACAATTCTTAACTGATTATTTAAATGTTCATGCCTACGTGTACCCTTCTGATTTAGCAAAGTCTTTCCAACTTGGTATTAACTATGAGAGCACTTAAAGAACTGAGGTTGATATCTATGATATAATGGAGGATTTCTTTTTTATCCACCAAAAATCCTTACCAAACGAACCAAGAACCTGGTCAGTCTAAAAATATATTTATAAGCAGCTAAGTGGAACACAAATAGTGCTGGACTTTGAGTTAGGAAGACAGTTCAATTCTTGTCTCAGATACATACTTAACTGTGTGACTCTGGGCAAATTAATATTTGGCAACCTCATCTGTAAAATGGAGATAATGATAGTGCTTAACTTTTATCAGTATCATCTTTATACTAAGGACAAAATAACTCTTAGAAAATGAAATAATATTTATAAAATAAGCTATAAAATTTAAGCACTATATACATGGAATTACTATTGTTATCACTATCACCAAACTCATCATCAGTATCAACATCATGGCATTGTCTTAAATTAAGAAGAGCTGATCGTAATAGGACCAGAAAGCTGAATTGCTCTAAGGAAAGATTGTCCAATAGCTTTACATGTTGCTTCATACCTTTGAAAACATAGGTCAAGTATGTGTAGGTCTAATGCAGATTTGTGTTTCATATTATTGTTGAGTCATTTCAGTTGTGTCCAACTCTTTATTACCTCTTTTGGGGTTTGGCAGACATACTGGGATGGTTTGCCTTTTTTGACTCCTTTTTTGTCTCCAACTCATTTTACAGTTGAAGAAACTGAGGCAAATAGAATGAAATGACTTGCCCAGAATTAAAAAGCTAGTTTTAGGGTTTGAGGCCAGATTTGAACTCAGTAAGATGAGTCTTCCTGACTGCAGACTTGGCACTCTAGATACCTAATCCTGAGGAAGTAGATGGGTTTTCTGCCTTAAATTTCTCCTGACTTTAGTCCATTCCCCACTCAACTACTAAAGTGAAATTGCTAAAGTTCTGATCTGACCATATTACTCAATAAACTCTTACTTAATAAACTACAGTGACTCCCTATTATCTCCAGGATTCAGTATAAAATCCACCATTTGGCATTAAAAACCCTTCATAACCTGGCCCCTTTTACCTTTTTAGTCTTCTTATAATTTATTCACTTCTCCTTATTCTATGATCAATGGCATCCTTGTTGTTCCTCATTCCATCTCCCAATTTTATCTATGTCTGTTTACTGGTTGTTTCTCATACCTGAGATGCTCTCCTGCTTCATTTTCTTCTTCTGATTTTCCTCCTTCCCAAACTTGACTCTAATACCTTTTCTTCTGAGATGATCTCCAACCTATCCTAAATAAAATTTTATTTCTGTAGTTGTTTCTATGTTGTCTCCTCCATTAAAATTTGTTTCTTGAAGGCAGGGACTGTTTTTGCCTTTTTTTTTAAATCTCCAAATATATGGTGACTTCTTAACTAATGATAAAGTTTGAGAGCATAGCCAGACCTAAGTATAAATGTAAGAAATCTATTCTAAAGGTATCATTACGTCAAAACCAGACAAGGAAGATAGAATTCCCATAATACCTCAAAGGGGAAAGATTCCAAAAGGAAGAATGTCTTAAAAGGAGAAGAACTTCAATGCTACTTTAAATGGTTAGATACATATGGACTTATAAACATGTATTACCGCCCCCACCACACACACTTGCTTTCTCATTGTTATTAAATTCTTATAATGAAAATTGGATTTTGGATCCCTTAAGGATGTCTCAATAAAAATTTGAGCCCTAAAACTTGAGGACAGAAAATGATATTAGCTTTTTTTGTATCCCTAGAACTTGGCACATCTTACTTGACTTGACTTGAAAACACAAAAAGTCAGCAGCTAGATTTTACAAGTGCTTGTTCTATGTGATCCATGGAGGATCACATCTTTATTGTCACAAAACTGACAGAGTGTTATATTGAATATAATATCCATTCTGTTTATTGCATATTGGTTTTAATAAAGCAATTTATTCAGTAGAGCAAAACTTATCCTTAAATGCTCTACTTATTCAAGATATTTTTCATATGTATATAAAAATTATATAAAATGTGAAGGCAACTACAAAATAACTCTTGTTCAATGATCCACTGAATATTGATATCACATGAAGTGTTAAAACAGGAGACATATGTTTCCCAAAAGATTATCAAAGATGATCTGAATAGTGTCAATATTAAAGAAAGATTTTCTATTGATGTTCTAACTTTTAAATTCTATTATGTGTATTATGCCAAATTCTGGAACTCTATAAAACCTCCTCAGTGAAAATTATAGTATTATGAAAGAAATTGTTTTAAGCATCCACACGTGAAAAACAGTGTGTATAAGAATGTATATTTCCTAGATTATGGCATATAACTAGCCAGGCAACCCATCTCTTATGTGAATCTTAGAAAAGTGAAATGTACAATGAGCTGAGCCCATCATTGAGTAGGAAGAGAAGATGGGGCTCATTTGTTTCTGGAGAATTGTGTAGTGTAGCATTTCCAATGATCCTAAATTGTTCACTCTTTTAAAAAGCCCATCTTTTTGAGGCAACTGTCAGTGTCAGTGATACTACTTTGTTTCAAATTCTTATCCACCATGATCCGGGTTACATCCAACCTGATTCAGATTACAAATAATCCAAAGGACAATCAAAAGAGACATGGTAGGTGTAGGGAAGCTGTGACTAATATTATTTTATATTTAAGAAATAATATCATGGAATAAAAGATGAACTACTCATATCATAAAATATATATGCATATACATATATAAATACATATCTGTATATAAGATTGATGGCAGACAGATGGATTGCAAGATAGGTAGACAAAAAAATTACACAAGTGATTTATGTCCCATGAGGATCATTTAAAACAAGGCTTCTTAAAACTTTTTCTATTTGTGACCCAACTGAGAAATTTTTATGACTCCAGGTATATAAGTATATAAAATAGGTATTCAAATCAAACATTTACTGATAATAAATCATAACTGGGCAACACCCCCATTCAGTTACAGGACCTCATATGGGGTCTTACACCACAGTTTAAGAATCTGGGATTTTAAAGACCTTGGGTGAGTTAACCTAGATTAGAAGATATTTAGGTACATTTGAGGAAGGTCAAAGTGTTTGAAGGACTATCATTTAGAAGAGGAATTATATGTGCTTATTTTGGTCCCAGAGGGAAGAATCAGGAGCAAAGAACTGAAGCTTCAGGGAGGCTGGTTTTGGCCTTGATCATGCCCTATTCAAATACTTCAAGAATCTGAGACTTTGTCAGTGTATACAATCTCACTAATCAATAAAATGGCAATCTCTTCTCTGTGCCATTAGGAAGCCTGCAAAAGTTACTGTGAATGAAATAAAATAAAATTATTGATTAGCAGTCAGTCTAGTGTTGTTCTTCTCTTAATCTATCTAGTTGGTCCTTGGAAAACAAACATCCCAGGACAAAATCCAAGTCTTTGTGATTTAGTAGGCCCTATTTGAGCGCTCACTCTACTGACATAATCTTCAAGAAGCCAGGGTCTGATTCTTCCTTTCACAATGAAGCAAGACTTTAGCTTAATGAAAAGGAATATAAACTATAACAATTATGTGCAAATGTTCATCGGGATTCAGGAGGCTATAAATTCTCAACATCTGAAGATTTTCAAGTGGAAGCCAGATGGCATTTTATCCAGACTGCTGTCCAAGGTTAGATTAGAACTCTTGAGTTCCCTTCCAAGTGGGAGACTCCAATGACTATAGAATATTTTCTCAGCACTTATTACAGCCAAGATATTAGGCACAACGAGAAATATAAAGAAACATAAGCCAATTGCCTCTTCTTTAAGGGGCTTACAATCTACTTAACAAGATTTTAAAATATATACTCAAATACATAGAAAATTAACTACATATAGTCAGCATATAGATGTTAGATATGTGAGCTAGACAATGAGTATGACATAGTCTAAAGAATTATGGGTTAGAATTCAAGGCACTTTGGTAAGAGTCTTTATCACATCTCCTGTGTTAGTTTAAGCAAATCTTTTTACCTTTCTGAGCCTCAGTTCCCTCATCTGTAAAATAAAGGAGTTAGATTACTTGACTTTTAGCATTGCTTGTAGCTTTCTGTTGGACTTGGAGTCTGGATGCCTCAGTTCAAATCTGAACTCAGACACTTGCTGGCTCTGTGATCCTGAGCAAATCACTTAACCACTGTCTGTCTCTTTCTTCAATGTATAAAACAGGAATACCAATGGCATCTACCTTCCAGTGTTGTTATGAGGATAAAATAAAATATTTACAAAGTGCTTTGCATAAATTATATAAAGCATATATATATGTTAATAATAAGTTATTATTAGTTTTTTTAAAATAATTTTCTGTCATGTCCAACTCTTTGTTGAACCTATTTGGGATTTTGTTTGCAAAGATACTAGAGTGGTTTGCCATTTCTTTCTCCAGATCACTTTACAGATGAAGAAATTGAGATGAACAGGATTAAGTGACTTGCCCAGGGTAATACAACTAATAAATATCTGAGGCTAGATTTGAATGAATTCTATCTACTTCTCCACTTTAAGTCCTATTATTATTACTATTATTCTAAATTTTCTAGGAAGAGTTCCAGATCACTTCCATCTGGGATAGAGTTCAAGATTACTTCTGAGGAAGAGCAGTATAAAGGCAAGGTTTCCCCCACAAGTATCTTGGAATATCTTGAGTTATTGCTTTCATGTGTATCTAACATCCAGAATTCTTGACTATGTATCCTTGGAACTTATTATAGTGCAGTGCACCTGATGAAAATGTTCACTGCCTAATTCATAGCCTTTTTTGTTCTAGAGACTTTAATATTTAGCAGTTTTGTCAAGAGAACTCCAAAAGGAGCCTCAAAGAGTGACCATTATAAAACAACTGATCAACAATAACAACAGAAAAACCAACAAATAAGTGGTTTCATTATTTTTGTCCATTGGAATAAGTTCATATAAAAATTTAGGCAGGGCTGATCCATTTTACAACTCTGCCATTCTGGTTTCTAATGCTCCCTTGATAATTCACATTAGCCATCTGGCTTTCACGTCATTCTCTCACTGATCTCATTTGTTTTCCTCATCTATTTTTCTTGATTGAGTGATGATAATGTTTGAAATTTGAAATCTCTCACCCTCTTCCTCTTCCACCCATTGTGTTCTACAAACAAGCTTGTATGTTAAACTCATAATTTTCTTGATCATCACATCTCTTAACCCAGGAAAGAGATTAAGTATTTGCTATCTAAGAAAGCTTTTGGTTTCTTTTGACTTTCTTTTGATGGCTACATTTTTGAATCAGTTGAACTTTTCTAGAAAATGATAATAATGGCGATCAATCTTTTCACTTTGATTATTTCCATTTTTTGAAGTTGACAGCTTGTTTAAACACTTACTAAATTGAAGAATTTACTCTGCTCATCTTTACTATTTCTTCTAATCTGGTATTTATTTTAACCTTTGCTCTGACAAGATGATTTGACACACACACACATGCACGTAGCTGATTTTGAAATGATTTCTATACCTATAACTCTTGTTTCTTTTTAGCTAGAATCAATTTCATTTTTCATGAAGATATTTCAGGCATACCACTTTCAGGATTTTCAAATTTTTTTCTTGAAGAGACTATACAAAGTATATAGATATATCTTTTCTTTATAAAGTCAAGAAGCATTTGGTCCATTTTATTCCTTTATCACAAATCAATATATGGAAACTAATTTTCTCTCTCCATTTTTTGCATTTAAATCATGAATATTTCTAATTTGACCTTTTGGCAGTATTTTGCCAGGTAAGCCCCTGTTCCTGCCTTGATACTTTTTTTTTTCCCTTGCCCTCCATGACACCACAGTCTTATGTTCTACTTTTCTGCATTCTTCTTTCCTATGCTTTTTGCTAATTTTTTTTCTTCTTATTTTTTCTTCTATTTCTAAAATGCATGTACCACCTAAGACTTTGTTTTTTCTTTTCTCCCTATATTCTTTTACTTGATGATCTTGATCACTTCAATCACATCAATTATAAGCATATAATTCCTCTTTTCCCCATTTAAACCCATATTCTAGCCACAACTCAAGTCCCAAATTTAGAACTGCCTGCTGAAATGTTCTAGTTGGTTGCTTTATTGTCATGTCAAATTTATTGTTCAGTCATTACAGACCCGGCCAACTCTTTGTGACTCAATTTGGGGTTTTCTTGGCAAGATTCTGGAATGATTTGTCATTTCCTTTTCCAATTCATTTTGCAAATAAAGAAACTTAGACAAATAGGGTGAAGTGACTTGCCCAGGGTCACAAAGATATTAAGTATCTGAAGCTATATTTGAACTCAGGAAGGTGAGCCTTCTTGACTTTGGGCTCAGAATTCAAAAATGTTGGGCTACCTTGCTGCGCCATCTCAAACTCTGTGTTCAAAAATAGACTCCTTATCTCTCCCAAAGTTGATTCTTTGTGCTATCTCTCTACTTCTCTTGATAATAGCACTATATTCTCAGTTATCCAAACACAAAATCTTAGTGTTATAGTTGACTTTTTTCTCTACCTCATTTTCCACCTTCATTCAGTCTCTCTACCCTATCTTTTCTTTGCAATTCTCTGACAGTCTCCCCTCCCCATCCCCCAAAACATACACTTCCAGGGACTATTGCAGTTGAGATTTTTATATCTTCTTGGCTTGTAATTGCCTTCTCCTTGGCCCTCCAACCTCCTGCCTGTTCTGACTAGGTAATATTCCTAATACACCAGTTTTTGATTGTCAATTTTTGTGCATGTTCATAATTATAACTATTCCCTAAATGTGTCTTCTTCCTATTGGTGACATTGTAAACTGTGGTTCAGCAAACCCTATGTAAAGGGAGAGGAGACTATTTATCATTTATTTTGCTGTGTTGTCTCATGTAATGTCTTTTACATTGAACTAATTTATTCTCTTTAGTAAAAGGAACTCATTGTTGGGGCTTGTGACATATGGTTTTGAGTAGGCATTGACTCACAATGAGTCTCAAACCCAGAATAGCTTTTTGGGGATCAATACAAATACTGAAAGGTGAGGTAGCTAAGTGTTGAATAAAATGATACTTCATGTGTTCTCAGATGACTGGATGAAATTAACTTTGCTAACTCCTTCATTCACCTTTCTAGGGAGAACCTTTGAGTTATGCTTCCATTTAGTTGCAATTCCCAATTTCATTTATGATGAAAATATTATTGATCCCATCCATGGCTCAGTTCCTAAAGGAATATGCCAAAACAGATCATTTGGACAAACATCACACATTGAGAATACCAGCCTTTTCTACAATTCCATCAATATCATGGAATATAAATTATATATATATATATATATATATATATATATATATATATATATAAATGGAAACTGACTATCTGGGAATGAGATGCATTTTATATTTACATCCATTTTATGAGTGTTTATAATAAAAAATGTCTCCGTTAGTTGAAGAACAATATTCTAGTGATATAACTCTCTGAACTTTTTTAGATTAGTGCATCTGTATTCATCCTTTTTTTATAGCTTGGTGGGATTTGGTAGGGCAGCTTAATGACCTATGTTTTTATTGTATAGGTCTGGTATCTGGAAGACTCATCTTTGAGTTCAAATCTGCCCTCAGTCACTTTCTAGCTGTGTGACCCTGGGAGAGTCACTTAATCTTATTTGTTTTCATTTCCTCATATGCAAAGTGAGCTGGAGAATGAAATGGCAAACTACTCCAGTATCTTTGCCAAGAAAACTCCAAATGGGGTCATGGAGAGTTGGACACAACTGAAAAGAATGAACAAAAGGACTTATTAGAGCTTATTCTTTTCTGTCAGAACCTTTGAGAATACATGAAGGTATCATATGTTAGTATTTAATATAAGTTATCTGAACAATAATTTCAATTTGCTGTGTTGGAAGAAATATGAAAGGGATGGACTTTAAAAATAAGTTTACGATTAAGCATTTCAAGATATAGTAAACAAATCAAATAAGGTGAGTAGAAAATAGATTGGGTGAAGGGGTTGGTGAGGAAAAAGAGGAAGTGGTAAATGTTTTCATTTTTACTGAATTTTAATGTATGAAGGAGAATTGATCCACAAATATTTTTTATGTAGCAGTAAGTCTCAGGGACTGAACAAAGTGCTAGGAATACAATGGCAAAGTAAACAAGATCTTTTATTCTATCAGAAAGCTTACATTCTATCAGGAAAAACAAGATGTACTCAAAAGTAAATCAAAATTAAGACAAAATAAATATAAAGTAATTTTAAGGATTTCTATAGCTGAGGGTGAAAAGAGGATCAGGAAAAGTCCTGTGTAAAAGATTTTTGAGGCAGAGATGAGTCCTTTCAGATATGAAGAACAGATTTTGCCAAGTATTGAAGATAAGAAGTATACTGTTGTGTTCAGACAATTTGGCTGAAACATAGAGTACATGAAAGTGAATAATAATTACAGGCTGAAAAGATAAGACAGAACCATTTTTTGGATGCCATGTAGATGACTTTATATTTTATCCTTGAGGCAACAGAGAATCACAAGAGGTTTTTGAACAGAGTAGTAATACAATAAGACCTGTACTTTAGGAATATAAATTTGCAATGACATAAAGCATGGATTAGTATAGGGATAAAGTAGAAGCAGGGCAAACAGAAAACTGCTGCAATTGTCCACAGTGACAAGTTTTGAGGATTTGAATTAATATGGTAGCTCTGTGAATGGAGAGGTCACATATGAAAGATATTGTAGAAATAAAATTAATAAGACAGCAATTGGATATAGATTGAATATAGACTGAATTTGGGAGGAGAGAGAGAGGGAAAAAGTCAAGGATGACTGCAAAGTTGCCAACCTTGATGAATGGAAAGATGGTGAAAGAAATGGAGAAGACAGGAAGGATACATTTGGGGCTGAGGGGGTGGGAGAGAGAGAAAGTCTGATGATTTAGAAAAATGGTGTGTTTATATGAAAACAAAAGTGGGTCAGAATAGGGACTGAAAAAAAGGGAAAGGTACATTAGGAAAGTTTCTCTGTGGTCTAAACATCTAGTCTAGTGTAATCCACAAAACAAGTCTTGCATTTATTATCCTAAATTCACAGATAAGGAAATAGAGTTAGTTAAGTTGTCACATAGTCATTAAGTTGCCATCTGAGGCTCAAATCTAGATAATTCTGACTCCAAATTAAGTGTATTTCCCAGGGCATTAGGCTATTTAGTTGGGTTAGATGATGGAATTAAAACTGCTTGAAGATTAATAGGCAGGGGTCATAACTCTTGATTTCTCTTCCAAGGCACAGCAAAATCTCTTCGCATTTTCTTTCTCTTCTTTCATGCCCTACTCCTCAAAATTGTTTCTGTTTTTTTTTTTTTGAATGAGCAAAGAATAACATTCCAAATACAAATTGACACTTTCCCTGTGACCAGTCCATACTCTGTATCCACCATCTGCTTATTATAGTGAACAGTTACAACATTTATTGGCTTGATGGAACTGCTAATGAGAAACAACCAGAAACAGCTGTCATTCCCTCCCTTCCTCTCCACCCCTCATAACATTATTGTCTGCTCCTCCCAGTTCTTCACTGGAGAAGCTTAATGAAAAAAGAACATGAAATTCTGGAGGAGGAAGGAATCATGTGTAAGAGAGGAGACTGTCAGGAATAAGATGATTGCAGAATTTCCCCCTCTTTCCTGCCTTCATTTGTATTCAAAAGCATGCAATTTCTTTTTTTGAGTTGTTTTCTGAAATGTGCTTGTCATGTCTTCATGAATTGTAAAAGTCTTTCATTTTAGAAAACTTAATTTGGGAAAGCATCAAATTGAGTGATTCTTTTGATTCTTCTGTAGGTTCATTATGGTAAAACTCTAATGGCAAGATTAGAGATGATTTTAGTTAAGACTCTTCTGGTTTATGTCAAGTCAATAAGTTACCAAGCTCTCATTAAGTGCCTACTGTGTGCTGGATACTGTGCTAAGTATTGGGGATACCAAAAAAGTTAAAACAAAAACTCCCCAAAACAGTTCCTGCTCTCAAGGAGCTTCCTGATCTAAAACAGAAAACTAGGTGGCATTTTAAAAAATCACTGATTTTATCCATTTATTCCAACTTTGTATGGGGGATGTGATCAGAGTTGGGCTGTGGACACTGGTCCAGGATCAGTGCTGGTGGAAACTGACTTGTAAAGAAGCTCAGTTCCCTCCCTGGATGACATCCAGGTAAAACAGGGTAAAAAGGTAGATTGGCCAGTAGCTAAACTAAGGAACCCGCCTCTGGAGAGAGACTTTTTTTATTCTTAATGGCCCAAAGGCTTATAGGAGGCTGGCAGTTTAGATCATTTGCTGTAGATTATTGCTAGTCATCTGAATACTAGAAAGAATAATATGCTATTTAGTGAGCATGATTCTCCCTGTAGCCAATGCTTAGCTAATGCTTGAAGATTTAGAGAACATTTTTCCTATAATAATAATTCACAATATAGGCTTTTAAATAATTCCTATATATATAAAGAGAATAGTCCATTTCTTCAATGTGGGTATTCAGTGGATTAAAGAAAAAAATAAAAAACTATAAAAAGAGAGGAATATTCTTCAAATATAAGTTCAGTAAATTCTTTCAAATTTTGGCCAAAGATTGACATGGGATATAAGAATTTTAGCTCACAGTCTCGTTCTCTATTCCTAATCTTGGAAAGTAGCAATGACTCAAAACATTGAACAGTGCAGCAGAATCCATTCCTTTTTTTGAATAAAGCCAATGAGAGACAGCCTATCACAGAGAGACAGTTTCAAAGGCAGGAAGACCTCATTCAGCTTTTTTGACATGTACCAATTGGGTGATCATAGGCAAGTCACTTGACCTGTTAGTTTCCCCAAGAAACTCTCCAAGCCTTAAGGTGCACAGCTGCATTCATAGAGAAAACTTCCTCACTCAGGAGTTGCCTATACCTGTGAAATCACCTCACCCTGTGAAGAAAAAAAGTGAATAAAAAGAGGGAACATATTCTTCTGCCTTGGAAAACAACAGACACCATGCTCTGCAGGTTTGGCTGTAGTGCGGCTTGAGATAATAAATACTTTGACTGATGAAACATGAGCATCAAAACATTCTCTTAGCTATATGGGAAAAAATATTAAGATGCCTCTAAGATATTTGGAATGTGGTTAGCTATATCCAGGATTTAACTTTAATTTTCCCAATTGAGATACATTGACTGTTACCCATTATTTTTCCTTCCTTCCAAAACCTTTACAAAAATGTATCAAAGAAGGGGACAGAGTTCTTGCTTTTATCCCCAGCAATTATGATTTTCCTCATAAGAATGCAAACATGTTGTTTCATTTTCTAGCTTATTGTTTGGGATAATTAAAAGTAATTGCAATTTAAAGGTATGTCAAGTCATGACTAAACCGCAGGCCTGTGTCTGAGGGTATCACATCCTACAGAGTTTTGCTCCCCATAACAAAGTTTAGATAATCATAAGACTAGTCAAGATGAATCATATGTTATGAATACAAGTCACTAAAATCTAACTCTGACCTTAAATTGGATGCTGTTATCTGTCAAGTCTTTTTCACATATAATTAGCTCCTTCAGAGGAAGTCCATGTCAGATGTACGTTATACTAAATTCTGTGTTATAGTATATAGTATATAGTTATACACAGGGACAGTGTGTAGATTATCTGACTTGGAGACAGAGACAAGTTCAAATCTGCCCTCAAAAACTTAGTAACTCTAGTACTCTGGGAAGTCACTTGTTATCTCGAGATCTTAAATTCCCCCTCTTCAAAATAGGGCTAATAATAATAGCACAAGGTGTGGTAAGAATGAAATAAGATAATATATGTATGGTGCTTCTAAAATTACCTATAAATGCTACCTATAATTATCATTGTTTTATAGATTCTTGAAGTTGGGAGGAACTTTAAAGGACATTTAATTAAAACAGCTATCTTAAACATAGATCTCTGACAAGAGGTCACTGTCCTTAACAATCATATGACAGTGAGGTAGAACATATAAAACCCTGGGTGTTGAGATAGGAAAACCGGAATTCAAATTCAGATTTAGATGTTTATTGGGCAAATCATTTAACCTTTGTATGCCTCTGTGTAAAATGCAAACAATAATGGCATCTACCCCTCCAGAGTTGTTGTGAGGGTAAAATAAGATAATTGTAATGTGCTTAGCATAGTACCAGGTACATACTAAGTATTATAGAAATGTTAGCTATGATCTTTAAGGGGCTTTTCCTTAAGGATTTAGCCATAGGACTAAATATAATGCCTAGCCTCCACTGAAATTATTTAAAAATTTATTTTCTTGACATTTTGTAAGTGCTTATTTGTATGTCTCATTTCCTGACCAAGGAGAAGACTTTAAGTTCAATGAGTGCTGTGATTGTGGGGTTTTTTTGTTCGTTTGTTTGTTTTTATTTTAGTCTTTGAATCCAAAGCATTTGATACAGTACCTTATACATGAATTAAATTGAATTGAAACTTTAGGAATGGGATATAACTTCAGAGTTATTAGTAAATAGTAGTCAAGGATATGCTCATTTGCCAAACTTTCAACAAGCATTTAATTTTTTATATAAAATTAACATTTTTTCCTTTAATATTACAATTCTTTAAGTAAAACTTTACTTGAAGATTGTACATACAGCTCCAAGTAGAACATAAGCCAGTGAGTGCCTTTCATTAAGGGAGATTACTTAAAACATCTTTAGCCAATTCTGGGGCTGGATGATGGGTAGTGTGGACTCTTACATCACAGATTTCAACAACACAGGATTTCAGATGCCTATGTCAAAATGGCCATCCCTGAGGGATTTCTCGTCATTCTCCTGCCCTCCAATGGCCCAATCAAGTTCAGTTTGCTAGATCCACCCAACAAGCACTTATTTAACACCTATGGAATACAAATGCTCCACAGCAAAAGGAATTCTAAGACAAAAATGAAAACAGTTGTCCCTGTCCTCAAGGAGCTTATATTTTACTTGGATATGCTATGTGTATATAGAAAAGTAAAAAGAGTGCTCTAAGAGAATGATCACCAGATATGGAATTAGCAGGCTTGGTTTTGAATTCTGATTTTCTACTTGGTGACTACATGACATTGGCCAAAGCCATATATTGCTTTCAGACCTAAAATTGGTCTATTTGTAAAAATGAGAGGTTGGTACTATATGATTTATAATCCTATTTATAAAGCATGATAGATGTGGAATTGGAGCTAGGTAGCCCACTGCTTTGGTGATGCATATCTATTGCTACTGCCTTCTGAGATGGTGAATATTTTGCCAGGATTTCATATCCATAAAGCTAGGAAGCCCTAGGGAAATCATCTTGGAGAGTTAGTAATTATTTACCATTTTATGTTTTGACCTCAGGAAAGTCTTTCTATAACATAATCTGTGATAGGGAGAATTTTCTCGGCTCCTACTTAAATAATAATTATATTTTAGAAGTAAAAGTATCCAGAGAGAGGTTGTTATTTTCCCAAAGTCTCAAAGTTAGGAAAAAGGCATAGAAATGCCTTGGAAGCCTTCCAATGTCAGAGTGTTTCTCTCTCGCTCGCTGTTTTTATTATATAGCTTTTAATTTACAAGTTATATGCATGGGTAATTTTTCAGCATTGACAATTGCCAAACCTTTTGTTCCAACTTTTACCCTCTTTCCTCCCACCCCCTACCCCAGATGGCAGGTTGACCAATACATGTTAAATATGTTAAAGTATAAGTTAAATACAATATATATATATATGTATATGTATATATATATATATATATATATATATATATATATATACATGTCCAAACAGTTATTTTGCTGTACAAAAAGAATCAGACTTTGAAATAGTGTACAATTAGCCTGTGAAGGAAATAAAAAATGCAGGTAGACAAAAACAGAGGGATTGGGAATTCTATGTACTGGTTCATAGTCATCTCCCAGAATTCTTTTGCTGGGTGTAGCTGGTTCAATTTATTACTGCTCTATTGGAACTGATTTGGTTCATCTCATTGTTGAAGAGAGCCACGTCCATCAGAATTGGTCATCATACAGTATTGTTGTTGAAGTATATAATGATCTCTTGGCCCTGCTCATTTCCCTCAGCATCAGTTCATATAAGTCTCTCCAGGCCTTTCTGAAACCATCCTGCTGGTTATTTCTTACAAAGCAATAATATTCCATAATATTCATATACCACAATTTATTCAGTCATTTTCTAATTGATGGGCATTCACTCAGTTTCCAGTTTCACAGTGTTTCTCTAAAGAAGAAATGTAATTGTCTAGAATAGAATAGGTATATCACATAATCCCTATTTACTTTTATTTTTTCCTCTCTGAATTGGTTCATTCAATCAAGATTGGGAGGTTCTCAGGGAGGATAGGACTGTTCTAACCCATTATCTAAGAACTCTAGGGGTATTTCTGATGGGGGAAATACATACTTACCTTTCTATACATCTTAGCTCTTGAGGCTCTCTCCAATTTCTTTTCCAATTTAACAAATCAGCCAACTGAACTCCATTAATTCTTAATCAGAAACACATTTAACTTAAGGCAAAGCAAGAGTAATAATAATACAACTTTTCAAGTGTAAACTAGAAGCCCCTCTCTCATTGATACATAATGTGTATATGAAGGAATAATAGTCACAAATTTATAGACTCATAGCAGAGACACAAGGGTAGGATACAAAAATGTTCAGGTACTCTGAACCATAGACATTGGTGTCCAGTATTTCCCTTAGGAACAGTAGGTGAAATAATTTTTTGATGAGGGAGATTGCAATAAGAATTGGGCTATTCCTATTCTGGACTGCTGAGATACTCTCACATTTGTCACTCTCTGAGCAAAAACAGAAAACTTAATGATGGGATTTGAAGTTTTCAAGGTTGGTTCCCTTGTCTGGGTTCTGAAAAGCTGCCACCTCTCAAGTAGGCAGCAATGCACGGGAAAGCAAAAGGCAAGCTTCTATTCCTCTAATTTGCTCTTCTCAGCAGCATATTGTAGTGTGAGCTCTTAGGGTTCTTCTCAGACCTGTCAAGAAATCTTCCTTCTCAGATCTCATCCTAGAGTCCTATTCTCTGCTCTTTTCAGCTTATTTATTCCTCATTGGTTCAAAACAGGATCTCTTCTATGAGAGGACTTGTTTCTATCTCATGGTGATAAGCTACAACCCATGTTGCTGCCCTCTACATCAAAATGAGGCAATAGAGCTTTGTCCTATACTCACCAAACAACTTGTGGTATCAGAATTTCATGAATATTGTAAAAATCCTCTTCTTCTATCATGTACAAATTAGTTATTTGGAACAGAACATTTTGGTCATTTTTATCTTAGCATGTGCCTTTTCTCTGTAGGACTACTTTCCCTCCCCCAGTGTTTCTCTTGCAACATAACCTTTTTCTTCCTCTTTACATCAATCCAATTATTTATATCTGGAAAAGGTATCTTCTGTCACAAGGTTGAAATGTGAACCAGGGATGCAGGGCACTTAAGATTAGTAATTCGCAGCTTTGATCATGGTTAGTTTATTCATTGTTACAGGTGACTGAGTAAAACAAAAAGTTTAATTAAGAATAATTTATTTTTTTTATTGCTTTGGGAATTGTTAGGTACTTCCCTTATGATTAACTACATGAGGTAACCAATGAGAGGACTTTTTTGTTTGTTTGTTATTGTTTTTATTTTTTTCCTATGAGACAGTTGAGAATTAGAGAGGGTAGAAAACTGTCCACTCTCTGAATTTCAAGTTCATTTTACTTGCTACCATGTTACGGAATTAAATAGTGTGCAAACAGCCATGAAATTAAATATTGGCCCACTAGTGTAAAAGAACTCAAAACAGATCTAATAAGAACTGAATAGTGAGCTTAAAAGAAATAATAAATGACATGCTCTTCATCTGCTTCCTATTTCCTTTGTGGTGGATTTTTATGAGCATCTGTGTAGAAGAGTGAGGGTTAGAGAGGAAATGGTGCTGGTTGCAGATGCCTGAATTCTCTTAGGCTTGTGATCTGCCAAAGGAGGTGTGGACAGCTCAGAGAAAGTGCAAGAAAGAAAAGGAAAAAGACAAAATTCTGATGGTCAAAAAGAATTCTTGATGGCTGCTGGTTTAAAAAAAATAAAAATTCAGACCTGTTCATAATGTCCTTTGGGATGAAAGAATGTTTCAAAATAAAGAATACAATTGGATTGAGATTTTCCCAGGGCAAACATATTTGTTTTAGCCAAAAAAAAAAATGGTATTATCAACTCTACCAGATATGGGGTTATAAAGTTTGGATGAAGAAGTGTTCTCTTTGGCAGCTTTAGTGTCATAATTTAGGGTTTTAAAGAATTAGATCCCAAGATATTTTGCTTTACCACCAACCATCTTCCCAAGAAAGAAAATCCAAATACCACACATTATGGAATGTGGACTTCAAGCCTTGCATTTTTAGAAAATTTCAATCATATGTCAGAAAGTTGTCATAATGTGTTGAAATGGATTTGGGGCTGATAATGGAGTCTGCTAACAGAACTGGCACATTTTTCACTTCCCCACCCACACAGATCATCTATCCTTGGGCTTGTAAAGTGCTCAGATCACATTCATAGGGTTCACTGTGATTATTAAATCCTCATTAAAATTTCAAATGAAAAAAAGGTGTCCTCACAGATGTTCTCAAACACGATTCCCTTGAATATATTCCAGATGCATAGCATAGCACATTATACTCTTGGATGCTCAGGATGTGAGAAGGTGATCCAAAAACTAAAATCCTCTGTCTTCTTTTTGGCATACTGACATATAATCTGTTTCCATCCTGATGCTTTCCCTGTAATATTTCTCAAGGGTAATTTATATTACTGGACTTTGAACTAGGTTAATAGGAAAAGAAAAGGTGGGTATGGAGAAGAGAGAAAGCATTCTGCCGTTTACTGACCTGATCTGCAAAAGCAAATGGGGCCAAGTTTAATCCTGTGTAACTATTAGGCTTTGCTGAGGAGCAAAATTAGCTGAACTCACTCACTTTCTGTAATCCCTTGTAGTGTGATCTTATCTCTAGTCATCCCATCTGCTTCTTATCCCTCCTATTGTTCTCATAGGCTGGAGGTTTGTTGGAGGCCCTAAGGACTGGGCTACACACTGGGCTATAAACAATAGCCCTTGTTTTCTATCTTGGGAGAAAATGGTCCCATTACTAGGGAGCATTAAAATGCATGTTATTGATAAAAATGACACATAACTCTTGGGCTCTTATCAGAATAGAAGTCTGATCATTGAGACAGGTTTTAGTACCTATTTTTTTAATTCAGTGTTTCTCAGCTACTTATTGGCTTCTTCCATTTTCCTTCCTTCCCAGAAGACAATATTTATATAAATATGCAATATAAGCATTCATAATAAGTTTTGCATTTTTATTGGAAATTAAGAATCATAATTAGAAAACAGCTTAAAGAGCAAGAAAAATTATATGGAAATAACTATGAGCAAAAAGTCACAAGAAAGGGAATTTAGGGAAAGTTAAAAAAAATACAAACCCTTTAAACTTCTTGGTTTCTTTTTTTCATTTTTTTTAAGGGGGATGCAATCAGAGTTTAAGTGATTGCCCAGGATCACAGAGTTCATAAGTCTCGCAAGCCTCATTTGAACTCATATCTTCCTAACTAGAAGGCTGGTGCTCTAACTGCTGAACCACTTAGCTGCCCTAGACTTCTCAATTCTTTTAAATATGTTTACATATGTGGTTGTGCACATATATATATATATATATATATATATAATATATATACACAGATATACATAATGAGCTCAACAGACAATAAAAAAGATTATTTCCGTATATGAAGTAGTATAGAAAAACATGATTATATATGAAATTACTGGTATCTATTATGGACATCTTCCTTTTCCTATTAATTATATAATATATTTAAAATGTTTTTCAAAACTATCCTGCTTGTCTTTTTTTTTTGGGGGGGGTGGGTGGATGGCTTCTTTAATTCCCTAATGTTTATCACAAATCCTCTTAATATTATTTTATTTCTTTCATTTTTCTTTATTTTTGGTATCTATGTTGATAGAGTTCCCTCCCTCTTGGCAGAAACTCCTCTTTCCCCTTCCAAATTAAACAAAAGAAAATCCTTGTAACAAATATATAGTCAAGCAAAATAAAATATAAAATTGTCCATATCTGAAAATTTGTCTTATTCTGTACATTGAATCCATTACTTTTTTGTCAGGAAGTAGACACATTTTGTTACTGTACTTTTATGCATTAATGAGAGTTCCTAAGTCTTTCAAAGTTTGTTTTTTTACAGTGTTGTTATATAAATTGTGCTTCTACTTTTTTTCACTTTACTCTGCATCATTTCATACAAGTTTTCTAGGTTTCTCTAAAGTAATCACTTTCATCAATCAATCAACTTTTATTAAGAGTCTACTTTGTGTCGTTTCAGGGAAATCAGTTTGGCAGCTGAGTAAAAGTTGGGTTGGAGAGATCTGAATTAGAGAGAACAATCAGAAAGCTTTTGTAATAGTCTTGGTGAAAAGTGATGAGGGTCTTTATTAGGGCTGTGGCTATGAGGGAAAGAAGACATATAAAAGAGAAATAATGAAAGTAGAAATAATGAAATTTGAAAACAGATTGGAAATATTTGGTGATTGCAAGTAAAGAGTCCAAGATGATCCTGAAGTTGTGAGTCTAATGTCTACAAGGCTTGTGATAGTAAAGTTTGGAAATGTAAAGAGTTTGAGGGAAAAGATAATGACAGTGAGTTTGAGATGTTTACATAATAATCAAATCAAGATATCTAAGAAGTAATAGGTTTGTAATGCAGAATTAGATCTCAGGAGTTGGGATATAAAGATTTGGGAGTCATTAGACTAGAACTAGTTATGTGTATATCTGGGAATCCTTTGTATAGATATAATAACAACTCATAGAAGTTGATTAGATGATTGAGACTGACCACATAGAATGAAAAGAATAAGGAGCCCAGAATAGAGGACTTAGTGATAAGACTTGAATAATGATTCATCAAGAGACACTGAGGAATGGTGTGATAGAATGGAGAATCAGAATGGAATATTGATATAAAAATTTAAAGAGGAGAGAGTATTTAAGAGGAAATGGTGATTGACAATGTCAAAGACTCAGAAAAGTCCATTATATTTGGCAATTTCGAGATCTTTAGTGGCTTTGAAAGACAAGATTACAGGCCAGAGTGCAAAAACATTAAAAGCAGGTGAGAAGAGAAATAGTGTTACATAGTATATACATCTTTCTCAGAGTGTTTAACTGAAGAGAAGAAGAAAGATATAGTTAGTAAGTATGCTATGGACAAAATGAGAATTAGTCCCCAAACAGTCAGATTTCCCTGATGTCAACCCCAAGTGCTCCCATACCAAATGGGGAAATAACTCTCAAGAGATCCCAGGCTAAGATCTGTCTGTAAATCAGGATCCCAGGCAAGTTAAGTTTCGCAACCCAAATTCAGGATGGAACTAATGTGAGACATTGTGCCCAAGCAAAAGAAACTCATTGTCTGGTCAAGAGGAGAGATTTTATAATTCTTTCCTGGTATACGTGTGTAAGGTATGGGCTATCTCCTTAGAGGGGTCAGCCAGAGTCAGGATAAATTAAAAGTCCTTGGTCTTTAAGGGGGAGAAAAGAAAGAGGCAGGTAAGCAGAATCCTGGATTCAGGAGTCCTGAGTCATCAACTTCTCTCCTCCTTGTCCTGCTACCAAGTGCCTCTCTGTCCCCTCTCCCTCTGCCGACCAATCCTTGCCTAAGATTATCTTAACACCAAACATTAAGCAAGCACCAATGGTGAGAAAAGCCATTTATCCAAACATATGCTAATAGTCATTGTCTCACATAGAATAGGTAATTAGCCTCAACTGCTTGGTTGTCTGATTCAAGCACACCTTTTTCAGAGTTTCAGCCCTCTACATATGTGCAGTTGCCCCTTCCACATCACAGGAGTAAAGGACACAGTGCCCCCAGGATCTGAAAAATTTATTGTAAAATTTTTTGGTCTTGTCTTCATACCTTTAATTCAAATATGGCATTAGATACTTATTAGCTGTCTAACCCTGAGCAAGTCACTTACCCCTGTTTGCCTCAGTTTCCTCATCTATAAAATGAGCTGGAGAAGGAAATGGCAAAACATTCCAGTAATCTTTGTCAAGAAAACCCTAAACAATATTACTAAGAGTCATATCCAAGTCAGAGGATTCAACAACAAATAGACTTGGAGAATTCTCTCAGATACCATTTCTGCTTCTCTCTTGTGCCAGATCCATGACCACAAGACACCCATAAGTCTCTGCTTCAATTTGCTGACACTTTGGCAATGTCCTGTCCACATCTTTCTAGCACTGAGTCCCTCTAGGGCCACTGTCATAAAAGATCAGACAGAAAACAATCTTCATAATTCATTTCATGAATAAGGTTGACAACCTCATCAAATGCTGCCTTTGACAGGAACCCCCCCCCCCCCCCCATTCCCCTGCTAGATACCTCAAATTGGGCAGTGCTTACTCTTCCATTTAACCCATCATCATGTGTCTACTTCTTCAAACCAACATCTCAGCCCACTTTATGACCTATGGGATAAATCCCATAAGCAATACTGATTTTGCCTGCACCTTTACAAATTATACTATTTTCCTTTTTCTCATGTGTTCTTAATGTCACTTGGGACACTAGGCAGGCCTTCACTACATGGATTAGCAAAGTATAAACCCTGCTAGTTGCTTGGTAGGCTTGTAACCACCAGTTCCACAATATCTGCTTTACACTCTCACCCCAATGATCATTTCTAGTAATCTCATCTTTACTCTTCCTCCCTTTAACCTTGAGCTGTCATTTTATAAACCATTCCTAGGATCTCCTAATCACATACCACTTTATTTTGGAAATGAATATTAAACCACATGTGGGGAGGTGTCTATTGTAATTGTCTACCGTGATGGGCTTAGCTACCCCTGTTGATACTGTAAAGGGGAAGTCCAGTTAACTATGGTACATGTTGTGAAAGACCAAATCTATATGGAGGAGAACTGAAAATATTGGTTGAAGGCCACCATATGTTCAGTGTATATGGCAATCATATGGCCTTGAACTTCTTGCTGGACAATTAAGTGTGTGGACTTTTACTACTTTGTTTTCAGTCATGTCAGACTCTCTCTGACCCCATCTGGGTTTTTTTTTTTTTTTTGGCAGAGACTGGAGTGGCTTGTAATTTTTTCTCTAGGTCATTTTACAGATGAGGAAACTGAGGCATACAGGATTAAATGACTACAATCATAGATCTACTAAATATCTGGGATCACATTTGAACTCAGCTCTTCTTGACTTGAGACCCAGATACTTGAGACAGTATCACCTAGCTGCCCTGTTGCATATAGGTAGACAATATTCATAAGGTCCAAGAATTGGCTCAAAGGATGTTTTACTGGGTGGAACAAATTGACAATCCAAATAAGCATGTTCCCAAAATTTTTTTTCTCTGTCTTCTTCCTTCTCTAAGTTTAAGTACTTCTTTCTTTCTTCTTCTCTTCTTCTTCTTCTTCTTCTTCTTCTTCTTCTTCTTCTTCTTCTTCTTCTTCTTCTTCTTCTTCTTCTCTTCTTCTCCTCTTCTTCTCCTCTTCTTCTTTCTTCTTCTTCTTTTCTTCTTCTCTTCTTCTTCTTCTTCTTTTCTTCTTCTCTTCTTCTCTTCTTCTTCTTCTTCTTCTTCTTCTTCTTCTTCTTGTTAAGCGACTTGCTCAGGGTCACACAGCTAGATGGTCTCCATTTTCTTTTTATTTTGCTTGATGGTTGGAGGCAACTGGGCTAGTAGTCTACCAGAGATTATTTTTTTATTATTGTGTTCTTATTGCCACTGTTTCTCTTACAAGTCTTTCATACTGAAATCCTTAAGAAAGCAGGTACTATAGCTAAGATGTAATTGTGATTAGCCAGTTAGTCATTAAAACCACAGAATAGATTGTAATCATTATGACTTTTAAAATAGATTGTTTTAGTTATGATAAGACTCTACTATAGAATCACAGCCAAAGTGGGCGTGGTGTCCATAAACATGTAAGCAATGACAGTTTCCATTTTTCCACTGTCCTGAGTTGGTCTGACTCTGTGTCAAGCAGTTAAGTAATCACAACTCTTTACTGGATAAAACTACTGCTTGATATAGGGTCTATGAGGTATCCTTTTCCTTGGAGTCTCTGAATGCCAACTTAAACTCTTAATCAATTTCTGGTTCTAATAAAGAAACTCTCTCCACTCAAACCTCATTATCAATAAGTAACCCAAGGAATTCCCTGTTGTATCTGGGTCTAATTAGGAATGCCACCTTTCACATATGGCATGGATTACTTGTTCTCTACTGAGCCAGTTTTTAAGATATAAAACATTCCTGCTCAGTTCCCTATGCTGATAGTATATTCTCAGAGAAATTTTTGCTGTTATACACATCTTCCTCCCTACTATCCTTGGTGATATTGGGATCTAGTTTTCTTTTTATCTTCTTGGTGGGTTCTTAGTTGTTCCTTCATGTTGCCTGCTTTAGGGATCAAAATTGTGTGATTGGAAGAATATATTATATTTTTTTGTATTCTTTGAGGGAGTAAAGAACTTCATACAATATTGACTTTTCTTTGTCTTTGGGGACAGAGAAATAAGGTTAGAATTTCATCAGACAAGTCACTATAGAAATTTGCCCATGGGGAAATCTGATCCCAGGCTTTGTTGATTAGTACATGCCAACTGTCATTTGAGAGGGTAAGGATCAGCAGTGGGGAAAAAAAAACAAAACAAAACATTGATTTATTTTCCTATCCACCCCTGATCTCTGACCTATGAGCTGCTGTAGTCATTTGACTTACTGGCCCACCAAGGTCAATAGAACAGATCACAATGCTGTTCCTTCCTGATCCCCTATATCTAGGAGCTCTCCATGACCCCGTTATAATAAGATAAATCTTTAGATAGTCACAGACCAGAGTAGAATAGCACTGACCAGAATGTAAGTGGGAGATGACATGGGGGTGACTTATGGATCAATGAAGTTTTTTTCAAATTTAGCCTGGAGTTGCATATCTGATTACGCTAGTTGAATTCATTCCACCTCCTACATCCTGAGGGAATGATGTCTGACTATGTGTCATACTAGGCTGTGGTACCTTTCCTCTTATGACCCTATAATGACCCTTTGTATTCTTCTATTGCATTCAATACCTTCTAATAAAAGTGCTAATCTGCATGTATATAATAATTGAAAGTTTGGACAGCATTTTCCTCTAAACTGCTTGGTAAGTTAGATTGTCTACATATTAATATTTTCATATTGTAGGTAAGGAAAACAACTTGCCCTATGTCCCACAGCTAGTAAGTATCTGAAGGACTTGAACCCACGGTTCTTAACTCTATATTGCATGTTGCAACTTTTATTCCAATAACTCTTTCTCTGCCACATAGTAGGCACTTAATGTGCTTGTTGATGAATGAATAAAAGAATGAATGAGTGAATGCTGCTTGCTTTCTAATTTGTATTTTATTCATATCTGTGCATGTTTTATTCTCATTACTAGAATATAAATACTACACAGTTGGGACAATGGTTCTTTTTATCTTTGTAATATTCTCAGAATCTAGCATAATGCTTAACAACTTTTTTTTTGTTGTTTGTTTTTGTGTCTGCTTGTTATTGTTGTAACTCATGCATGGAATGCTATTTTGGCTGAAAACTTTTCTACTACAGTTTTACATCTTTCCCATTCTTATTTGCCCCCCATATCCCTATATCTCCAACTACCATGAGAACGATAACTTTCCTAGGATAATCAAACTAGTTTTTGCAAATGCCTACATACAATTACTACTGAAAATAGGCTTCAGAGATGGTTAATTACTAGTGTGATACAATTATCTATTTTCTATTTCCTTGGTAGCAGCTCCTAACAGAACCTGTACAAACACATTGTATACAGTAACATCACTATTGGTTTAAGAACAATTTTGACTGAATAAGTTGTTTTGATTAATTATAAAGGACATATAAAGAATTGTGCTATCTGCATCCAGAGAAAGAATTAATGAATAGAAGTACAAATAGAATGATTTTATACATATATATTATAAATACTTATACACATATATTACATATACATACATACATGTATATATGTATATATATTATATATATACTTATTTGTGTCTAATAATAGCCATCTCTAGGGTAGGGGATGAGAGGGAGGTAAGGGTAATAAAGAAAATTACATAATAATTTTGTTGTATATTTGAAAGAAATAGCAAATTTTTCAGTTTCATGGATTTGCAGTTACATGTGCAATCATTTTTTTTAATCATATAATGTTATGGAAATGTTTATTTTATTCCATAAATGAAAGACAAAACAAAACAAAAAGAACTTATAGAAGTGCACTGGGGAATCATAGGATGGCAAGAGGAGGAATAAAGTTCAAAAGCTTATTTAGAGCAGGTAACAAATGGAAGAAAGAAGTTAGTGTAGAAATTGCCAAAAATGATCTCCAGCCTTGGGAAACTCAGAAAGGTCTTGAGCTTTATCTGTTAGATACCAACTGCTACAAATGGGCTATGGCAATGCCATTGGCCTGATATTCTCCATAAATGCTATCCTGCTCCTTGTTCTTTCCATTTATTCTAATATCACCATTTCTGAAGCTAGTTACTGCTCCTCTTCCTCTCTATTGTTCTCTCTTATCTAAACATCAAAATCTACTTGTCTTCTCTTGTTTGTTTCTGTTTCCCTGCTAGGACCTTCAGACTGGGGATAATGAAAAGAAGCCACATCTGTAATGTAATACCCCTCTCATAGTCCCTGTAGTGGTTGGGGTTAAAAAAATAGAGGTCATTGACAACTTCTCCCTGGAGGTCTAAGTTGGAAGGCTAGTTCTTGATCCAACCAGTAGCATCATCTTTTGGGTTTTACCTATTTCTACTATTATTAGCTTTCCGGGGCTGCCAAGGGAAAACATCACAGGGCATTCTTTGCTTTGATAGCTTATTCTTTTTATTCAGGCACATACTCTGCTCTCTCATCTGAAGTTCATAAGAGCACTGTGGGGTAAGTGCTATTATCATTCCCATTTCATAGGTGAAATTGAGAAAGATTTAAGAGCTTCACTAAGACTACATAACTATTAATTGCCTAAGGCAGGATTTAAACGTGGGTCTTCCATATTCCCAGTCTAGTCCACTACATGGTCTATCTCAACAACGTGCCAGATGCTTAAGGTAGGATTTACTATATACCTTAGTATCAGAGGCTCGCCTAAGGCATGAAGGGTGCAAAAAATGAGTTTTCCTCACCTAGACAATCTTGAGAAATTCTCTAACACCAGTTAGATGTTAAGAGCTCCCCCAATATGCACTTGGATCTCTAGACTCAATGAAAAGGCTTATTTACAAGTCAAATAAAACAATTAGGGCTCACAATAACTCTTAGACACCAACCTAAGTGCAATTTTCCCTGAGAATTCTGAATAGTCTTAGTAAGCAATATTCATGCTCCCAAATGTTACTACTAGTATGGTTCTTTGGAACATGTGTATAAGTGGTATTTCTCACTGTATCCAGCAGTCACTGGGATCAAACCTCTTGCTGTTCTCCTTAAAATTTTGCATAAGTGGTTTCTGTTGCTAATTCTTGTGCAGGCTTATTAATTAATGCAAAGATTTGGTCGAATCCTTTGAGATATTCTTAAATTTCAGTCTTTCTGATATTTATTTTTTTTTTTAGTAAATATAATACTTACTAAATGCCTACTAGGCAGTGGCAGCTGACTGGCTTAGTGAATAGAGCACTATAACTGGCATCAGAAAGACCTGAATTTAAATATGGCTACAGAAACTCACTAGCTTGTGTGACCATACGCAAGTCATTTAATTGCCTTAATCCACTGGAGAAGGAAATGGTAAAGCACTCCACTATTTTTTTCAAGAAAACCAGGTGGACAATATAGTCCAAGACATCATGAATTGAAGTAATTGAACAGTAAAACAGACTAGTCTGTGTGCTAAGTACTTTACAAATATAATCTCATTTAATCCTTCAACAACCCTAAAGGTAGGTATTATTTTTATCCTCATTTTATAATCAAGAAAACAAAAGTTAAGTCACTTGCCCATGATGATACAGTAGGAAAAAAAACCTTGGAAGCCAGGCTAATTGAAGATAAATCCAAACATCAAACCTAGCTACAGCATTCTGAATAAATGGTTATCTATTTTTTCTTGAAGAGTTCAAAGGAAAGAGAATTCATCACCCATTTATTTTTTAGATTTTGTAGATCATTTCTCCTCATTTTGCCCTCAGGGGCCAATCTGATTTAGACTAATTTCTCTTCTACACAACAATTTGTTCCTGTACTTGTAGTTCTCATATCTCCACTTAGTCTGTTTTTCTCCAACTACATCTTACTGACTACTTTTTATCAAGCCACTTCCCCTCTCCTGGGTGTAATGCTTAGCTTGACAATGTCCTTCTTAAAATGTAGTTTCCAGAATTGAACAAAATACTCCAGATGTGATGTGAGTGAGACAGAAGCTGATTACTTCTCTTGTTTTAGGGATGTAATAGAGAAGACTTAAGAGACATGATTGGTCTCTTCAAGCCCAGGCTAGATGAACACCTGCTGGTAATATTACAGAGGGAATTCTCCTTCAGACATGGGGACCCTCAGATAGCTATCAGATAGGTCCCTATCCATTTCTAAGATTACATGATTCCAATATTGCCATTTAGAAGGACAGTTTTTATTTGGAGAAGATTGTTTTCTTCTTTTTTATACCTCATACATAATTTGGTTTACAAAAAAACATATAGCCATTTAAGCCCTTTCCTTTCTTTCCTTTCTCCTGAATCCAAAGATTGCTTTAAATGCATGTTTTCAGTTCCTTTTCATGAATAGGCAAACAAAGAGACCTTCTGTGGTGTTATTTCACAGGTGACTTCTTGCATCTTTGAAATATGAAGAGAGACAGTGCAAAGAAACCCAAGCAAAGGGAATTCAGGCTGTGATTTTAAACAAACAAAAACTGGAAAGTTGTAATAAGCAACAAATTGAAAATTAAGATCATATGCCTTCCCACATACTTCACAACCTACTATTCTTATAGATAATGAGCTTAATGAGAAAAAGAGAGAACTGAGGGTACTGAATTATCCCGGAGAAGTTCAAAGTAGAAGGACATTTATTTTTTTCTAAGGGTGAGCCTTCTCAGCATCAATTAGGAGGAATCTATGCTGCATACATAAGATAATCATCTGACATTATGTTTGAAGATTCACTATTCAGATATTCTACTTTATGGATTAAATCAGGTTTTACACTAATCTTTTCCCATAAGACTTAAGGATGGCATTTGATTTTTGTCCAATAATCATTTTTCAAATGAATTTCATTTGGAAACCTCTTAGTTACAAATCATATCACTGACATTACTGATAACTGTTATACACTTTTCTATATAATTCTTATATAGATCTTTGAGCAAGCTCACATGTGTCACCACTTTATTACATGGCCTGAATGATGGTCCATAAAATGTTTTGCAATTTGAAACTACTTATTCAAAGGGATATAGTTATCATAAGATTGTAGATCATTCCATAAATATGGAAGATAAATCAAAATTGAAATATAATTACTGAGAGGAGATGGCTGAAAGCTTTCTTCATGTACACAAGTAGAATGGGTTCTACGTGTATATACCACATATATACCACATGTGAATTTCATGCTTACTAAAGACACATGAATTTTTACTAATCAAATCCAATGGAAAGACTTTCTATTGGTCTTGTTTTATAAACAGAGAAACAGGTGCATAGAAATGGTAACTTATTTGAATTTAAGTTCTGTCTGGTATACTATACTGTCTTGACAGATACTGCTGATTTGATTATCTGGTCTGCAAGGGGATTAAACACCCCTTACTGAAGTCTTGAGACCTTATTTTGGACTAAAATTAGTGTCCATTGTTAGTTGCCTTTCTTCTTTTCCAATACGGCTCCACTTCTTCTCACCTCTGCTCCAAATGCAATATTAATCTCTACTTTAACCTCCTCTGTAGGAAGAGGTGTTTGTTATCACTGAATAAATGTAGGAAATGATCAATGAGAAAATGGTAATTATATTATATCTCACACTTGAATGAGTGATTAATGACTATTCTCAATTCTTCACTTATAGATTAAGACAGAACAGAGAAGTGAAAGAGCCCTAATACAGAGAATAGCTATTGAGAATGACTAGATGTCTTCAAATCAGGGTTTGAAATCCAAGTAGAAGATACTTTTAAAAAATTTCCAAATGAAATAAAGTAAGACTTGTAGTACAATTATATACCCCTATCTAGTGTCACTAATTGGATCCTTCAAAACAACATTAATTGGGACAGCTAGGTGGTATAGCAGACATAGCATGACTCTAGAATCAAGAGGAACTGGGTTCAAATTTGACCTCAGATACTTCTAGCTGTGTGACTTTGGGAAACTTGGTTAACTCTGCTTTTGTTCTATGAATGAAAATTTACCTGTCCTTCATATCTTCTCATTTCTATTGAAAAAGAATGAAAAAAGCCACTTTTGACAAATATGTAAAGTAAAACAAAATGAATTTCTTCATTGGCCATGTTATATGCAAATATACATATTTGAAGTGTAAATTTGAAGTCTCAACCTATATTTTGAGTCTATTACCTCTCTAAAGAAGTATGTAGAATGCTTCATTATGATTCCTCGTGGAATTATGATTGGTCATTGTATTGATGAGAGTTTTTACATTTTTCAAAGCCTTATTTTTCCTCACTTCATCTGCATCAGTTTTTATGCTGAAAAAAAAAAAGATTTCTTTAAGACAGTCTTTTTCATAATTTCTTATGGACAATATTATTTCATGATATTCATATACCATAATTTAGCCATTCGCCAATTAATGGGCACCCCTTTGGTTTCTAGTTCTTTGTCACCATGAAAAAAAGAGTTGCTATAAATATTTGGGTACTTTTCCTCTTTGATTTTCCGGGAGTTGAAATTTAGAAGCAGCATTGCTCAGTCAAAGAATATATAGAGTTTCTTAATTATGGAGGCATGGTTCCAAATTACTAGTTTATAGGCCCTCTACCAGTATATCAGTGAATATGTTTTCCCACAGCCCCTCTAGCACTGGTCATTTTTTTTTTGGGGGGGGGTCAAATTTGCCAATCCAATAAGTGTCAGTAGAACTTCAAAATTCTTTTTAGTTGATATTTATCTAATCATTTGTGATTTAGTAGGTCTTTCTTATGGCTGATCTTAGTTTGAATTTCTTCCCCTGAAAACTTGCCATTTATATCCTTTTACTATTGACAAAGAGAATACTCTTAACCTTATTTATTTGTGTAACTTCTTTATATGTTTTGGAAATAAGATTTTTATCAGAAAAATATGATGCAAATAATTTTTTTCTCTATTTTTTGTGTCCAATCTTCCACAATACTGATCCTTTCTGTGATGCCATAGGAAGACAAAAGGATAAGTGTTGTTGCCCTGTTACTTTTTCAGTTGTAGCCAACTCTTTGGACTCCATCATCTATCATCTAATATTATCTATTATACTAGCCATATTCTTTCATCTTTTTTGCTTTATCACTTTGTCAAAATTTAGGAGTAGTTATATCTACAGTATTCTCTTTAACTGTCTGGTTGTCTTGTTTAAAAAAAAAAGGAAATAATATGTCTGTTTTTATTCTCATTGCTTTTTTCCCCTAGATGTTCATTAACCCTTCTGTTTAGTTCTGTACAGTATTTTAGAATTTTTTTCCAGAAATCAAACTCAGTGACATAGAATTTTTATTCTCACCCCCAACCTTTTAAGATAAGGACATCTTAATTAATTCTTCAATGTTGAGTATTTCTTTTATTTTTCACATTTTTTAAAAAATATAGACTCAACTATCACATCTATGGGTTCTTTCAGTACTTGAGGATTTAATTCATCTGGGACAGATCACTGGAATCCAAGGGCAATGAGATATTCCTATATTATCTCCTTTTTATTTTGCCAATTTTGTTCTGTTCTTTCCAGTCCAAGGATCATTCTTTTGAGTAGTTAAAACAGAAGCAAGATAAAAATCAAGAAGGTATGCCTTCTATCTGTTGTCATCTCATCTACCACAACTAGTAGTTCTATATATTTCCTTTGATCCTCTTGTTCTTCATGATGTTATTCAGACGGGGTGGGGATGGATGGGAATAGAGATGAATAGGGGTTGGGAAGGGTGAGGGGAATTCCTTTTCAAATATGTTAGCATTCTTCAATGTCTTCTGGTCATTTTGATATTGAACACCATGGACAAAATTTTTAAGCAACATGTCACACTTTTTCTTTCATTCTTTGTTATCTATCCCTGTTTCTAACATCCGTGTACATTGTTAAATATCTAAATTGATTTTGGAGGTTCTCTATGCATTTACACCTATTTCATTAAACAATTTAATGTTTTCTCTTTTTTTCAGATTGTTTCATTTTTGTCTTCAAGTATTATGTTCTTCATAGCCCTTGGGCTGACTCCCCATGTAGAATTTTAGTTCATGGATAAGAATAAAACTCTGAAAGAGAATGAGATTGATGAACTATAAATTATTGAACATAACTCCTTTTCTCCATCCCTTCACTAATTCACTCTGTAAATTTCAGGCAGTTGAAATAACTTATATTGATTATAATGAATTCATAGTATTGTATAGTAGAAAGAATATTTAACTAGGAGTTAGAAGATACCTTAACTTCTGATTAATAGCTATATTGCCTTTGGTAAGTAAGTTTTTCTCTCTTGGTTTGTTTCTTCCTCTTTAAAATGAGAGATTTTGTTTAGATCATCCCTGAAGTCATTCTAGTTCTAAAATGCTATAATTGAATATGTACAAATCTCTATTTAAATATGTTATAGGGACTATGTTTTGAAATAATTTTAACTCAGAGTTGTGACAAAAGGAATTCCATTGCAATGAAGAGATTAATATTATGCTATTAATGGAGCCACTGTTATTCTTCTTTCCCTTTCTAGTCATTTTTGGATTATTCATATATTGAAGCAGGTTACTCACTCTTTTTTTTGTACAATAATTCAATATTTTATTCCCCCACACAGATGTAAAAACAATTTTTAAGAATTATTTTTAAAACTTTGAGTTTCACATTTTTTATCTACCTTTCACTCCCTCATTGAAAAGGCAGACAATTTGATATAGGTTATCCATGTTTAGTCATGAAAAACATTTCCATAATAGTGTTGTTGTAAAAGAAAATATAGACCACAAAAACAAAGACTATCAAGATAAATGAAGAAAGTAAAAAAAAAAAAGTATGGTATGCTTCAGAGGCAGCTAGGTGGTACAGTGGATTGAGCATCCTAAAGTCAGGAGGACCTGAATTCAAATCTCAGACACTTAACACTCCCTAGTTATGTAATACTGGGCAAGTCATTTAACCCCAGTTGCTTCAGCAAAACAAATAAATAAAGTATGCTTCAATCTGTGTTCCAATGCCATCTTTCTGTTCTTTCTCTGGGGATGGATAACAGTTTTCATTATAAGTTCTTCAGAGTTATCTTGGATCATTGTATTGCTGAGAATGGCTAAGTTGTTCACAGTTGATCATTTTAAACTATTGATGTTACTTTGTACATGGTACCTATCACTTTGTATCAGCTCATGTAAGTCTTTCCAAGTTTTTCTGGGATCATCCTGCTCATCATTTCTTTTTTTCCCCTTATGTATCATTTTTATTTATTTTTTGTTATTATAGCTTTTTATTTACAAAACATATGCATGGGTAATTTTTCATCACTGACCCTTGCAAAACCTTCTATTCCAAATTTTCCCCTTCTTCCCCCCACATGACAGGTATTCCAATACATGATAAAATATATGTTAAATCCAATATATGTATACATATCCATACAGTTATCTTGCTGCAGAAGAAAATCAGATCTAGAAAGAAAAAAAAACTTGAGAAGGAAAACAAAATTGCAAGCAAACAATAACAGAAAGAGTAAAAATGCTATGTTGTGGCCCACACTCAGTTCCCACAGTCTTCTCCTTGGGTGTAGATGGCTCTCTTCATTATTGAACAATTGGAACTGATCTGAATCAATTCATTGTTGAAGAGAGCCATGTCCATCAGAATTGATCATTGTATAATCTTGTTGTTGCCATATACAATAATCTCCTGGTTCTGCTGTAGCATCAGTTCATGTAAGTCTCTCCAGACCTCTCCAAAATCATCTTGTTGATCATTGTTTACAGAACAATAATATTCCATAACATTCATATACCATAATTTATTCAGCTATTCTCCAAATGATGGGTTGATGATTCACTTTCCAGTTTCTTGCCACTATGAAAAGGGCTGCCACAAACATTTTTGCACATGTTGATCCCTTTCCCTCTTTTAAGATCTCTTTGGGATATAAGGTCAGTAGTAACCCTTCTGGGTCAAAAGATATGCACAGTTTGATAACTTTTTGCTGCTCATCATTTCTTAAAGCACAACAGTATTTCATTGTAATCACATACCAAAATTTATTCAGTCATTCCTCAATTGATGGGCAACCCCTCAATTTCCAATTTTTTTTTGCCACCAGAAAAATGCTGCTATAAATATTTTTGTACATATAGATCCTTTTCCTTTTTGTTTTTTATCTCTTTGGGGAAATTGACTTAACAGTGGTATTGCTAGATCAAAGGTTATGCATGGTTTTATAGTCCTTTGGACATAGTTCCAAATTGTTCTACAGAATGGTTGAATCAGTTCACAACTTCACTAACAGTACAATAATGTTTCATTTTCCCCACAATCCTTCCATCATCTGTCATTTCCCTTTTATGTCCTAATAGGTATGAGATAATACCTCAAAATTGTTTTAATTTCCATTTCTCTGATCAATAATGAATTAGAAAATTTTTTCATATGACTATAAATGACTGATTATTTCATCTGAAAACTATTCATACCTCTTGATCATTTTTCACTTGTGGAGTTGTCCTTATTGCTATAAATTATGTTCAGTTCTCTATATGTTTGACTAAGTCATTCTTAATAGCTGAGTTCAAATTCTACCTTATACACATAATAAATATGCCATCCTTTGGTAAATTAGCCTCATTTTTCTCATCTGAAAAAGTGGAGCATTAATAGCCCCTACTATACAGGATTATTGGAAGAATCAAATAAGATGATATTTGTACATGTAAGCTATTATTATTCCTGTCCCTAACCTCTAGTTATAAAAACTTACAATTGACAAAAAAATCTTGGGATGAGAGGTCAACCATTTAATTTTGATTTAAAGATTTTAGTGATGTCATGATAGATTTTCAAACAAAATCCTAGTTAATCAGCATCATGTCTAATTTATAAAAAGTAGTGGTTGACACACTATTAATTAAATTAGCATATTCAATTAGTGGAAGCAACACTTTTTGGATCTGATCTTTAACATGCTTCCTGTCTGTAACCTTTCTCTTTTGGGAGACCTCTTCGTTTCCAACTCTTAATTATGGGTTGAGAAGATAAAGAAGGGTAGGACTTAGACTGTAGGTGCCAATCATTTACACAATAGGACTGTTTTAGAATAGCTGAACTGGGGCAAATCCCTTTAAAGAACTTGTTTAGATGGCTATGTTTATGGAGCAGATGGTGGGTTAGCCACTCAACTCCAAGTAACCTTCTCTATGATGATTCATTTGGACTCAATTTTAAATGTTGATGAAAAGCACTTGAACAATAAAATTAAGGTTTGAGTTTGAGCCAAAGAAAATGTCTATTTTTTCCCCTCTAGAAACAGCCATTTCAGGGTTCCTGAAACTGCTATTATCTTTCAGTTTGCGTTCATAGTGTTGTATGTTGGTTTGTGTCTATAGTGAATGGCACCAGAATGAGGAGCTCTCTACTAGGTATATATCTGAATAACTTGGAATGAAAATAGACACTCCAGACACAGAATAACAGAAGCTCAGAATTAGAAGATTGTCCAACTCTTATCTTTATTAGAATGTTGCTTTACAACATTCTATGCCTTGGACAGTGAGGTTTTGCAGTGGATAGAATGCTGGCCTTGGAGCCAAGAAATTTGAGTTCAAATATGAGCTCAGACACCTTCCATCTGTGGTATCCTGGGCAAGTCATTTAACCCTCTGTCTCAATTTCCTCATTTGTAAAATGAGCTAGAGAAAGAAATGGCAAACCACTCTAGTATCTTTGCCAAGAAAATTCCAAATGAGATCATGAAAAGTCAGCCAGCCCTAAAGTGATTTAAGAACAAAGAAGAAGTATGCTCATCCCAAGGAATGTATATATGTTAGTATCTATGCACATATATGTGGATCTCTCCTTTCTCTGTCTCTGTGTCTCTCCCTCCCCATATATACACACAGACACAGACACAGACACACACATTCTGTCTCTTTCTTCCTCTGTCTCTCTATTTCTGCTTCTGCTTCTGTTTCTCTATCTCTGTCTCTGTCTCTTTCCCTCGCTCCTCCTCCTTCTCCTCCTTCTCTTCCTCCTTCTGATCCTCCTCTTCCTTCTCTCTCTCCCCCTTCTTCTCTTTTTCTCTCTCCCCCTTCTTTGTCTTTCTTTCTCTCTTCTCCCCCTACACAAACACATTCTCTGTCTGTCTCTATCTCCCCATACATATATACTGTTTGTGTCTTTCTGTCTCTGTCTTTCTCCTTACACACACACACATATACACACACACACACACATACACACACACAACACAGTCTCTGTCTCTCTCCCCATATGTACACACACACACATAGATACACACTCTGTCTTTGTTTTTCTGTCTCTTTCTGTGGTCTCTGTCTCTGTCTCTCTGTCTCTCTCTGTCTCTCTCTCTCTCTGTCTCTCTCTGTCTCTCTCTCTGTCTCTCTCTCTCCTTTCTCTCTCTCCCTCTACTCCTACCTCTACCTCTGTCTGTCTTTGCCTTTCTACCTCTATCTCTGTTTCTCAGTCTCTCTGTCTTTGTCTCTAAGATAATTGATTCTATTTTAATTACTGCTCTAATTATAAGGGAGCTAGGTGGTAAAGTAGATAGAATGCTGAACCTTGAGTTAGGTTTCAATCTGACTTTCAAATCTGACTTTAAATACTCACTATTATTTACTTTATAATTTATTTAATTATTTACTTTACTAATAAAGGTATTTATTAGTCGTTCTCTTAAATATTTACTGGTTTATTAGCTTAAATACTAGTGACTCTGGAGAAGTCATTTAACCTTTGTCTTTGATTTTCTCATTCATAAAAATGAGGATAATAATAAATACCTCAAAGGCTATTGTGAGAATACAGTGAGGTAGTATTTGTAAAACATTTCCCAAGCTTTAAAGAGCTATATAAAAGTTGTTGTTGATGTTGTTAATGAATATAAATCTGCCTCTTTTCAATTTCTACTATTTGTTCCTTGTTCTACTCTCTGGCCAAGAAGAGAGAGTTTAATCCCTCTTTAACATAGTCCTTAAAATACTTGAAATTAGTTATTAGGCCCATTAATAAATCAATAAATATTTATTAAGGACCTTCTATGTTTTAGACAATACAGTAAGCTTTAGGGAAGCAAAGGCAATGATGAAACCACCCCTTCCCTCAAAAAGTTAATATTCAGGCAGGGAAAAGAGCATATATAGAGATAAGCATATATAAAATAGATGAACGTAGTCATATCATATATAAGTACAATGTAAATACATAATTAGTATATGCATATAATGAATATACATATATAATATAAGCATATTCAAAATAATGATAATTTAGGGAGGAAGGGCAATACTTAGCATGATTCTCTTCAAGCATCAGAAATAATATCAAGTACAACTCATGGGATCCATTATTCAGTAGGAGGTAATGCCAGTAAGTGCCCTAGGCGTAGTTGCTTTTGTTACATATATGCATACATATATATTCCTATGTATGCACATGCATATCCATATATTTGTAAATATATATATATATATACATACATAAATACACACATATGTAAGTGCAAACACATATGTAAGTGCATACATGATAATAAAACTGATACACTATTATTTTATATAGCACTTTAAAATCTGGAGAGCACTTTCTTTATTACAACTCAGTACTATTAGTATTAAGTATTATTAGCCCCATTTTCAGGTGAAGATTGCGACATGGAGAGATTAAGTAATTTCTGTTGGGTAATAAGAAGAAACGGTGATTTCACCATCATATAATAGAGGTTCATAATGGGAAAGAATATTTAATCATAGAGAAATGCACATTTCTCAGAATACAAATACAAATGTATTAAATGTATTAAAATCACAAAAGAAATAGAAGAAAATAAGACAAGACATTTAAAAGGCAGAACAGAGTAGATAAAAGGATAGTAACAAGGTATTCTTAAACTTCAGAAAGAGGATGTGAAAGGGGATCAAAAAGAAAGAGAAAACTAAATTGTGTAAGGGGAAGGGAATGTATGCGTGATGAAGAGAAAAGCTGCAGCAAAATAGAAATAGACCATTTTATTTATAGAAACAGACAAACCCTATTTACCCTTTCTTCTTATTTATAAAGGAATGTGAGAGGAAATAGTATGAGGAGAGAATAAAGGGAAGTACCCAATTATCAATCATAACTATGAATGTGAATGGAATGAACTTACCCATGTAATGGAAGGGAATGGATTAGAAAACAGAATCAACAATATGTAGCTTATAAGAAACAAACTTGAAACCTAAAAGTTCATATAAAGTTCAAATAAGGGGTTGGAATAAAATCTATTTGCTTTAGATGAACTAAAAAAAGCAGGTGTAACAAGCATGATTTTTAGATAAATCTACAGTAAATAAAAACATAAAAAGAGATAAAGAGGGAAATTTTGTTATGTTTAAAGGTACTATAGATAATGAATAATAATAACTATTTATTTTAAAGAGATAAGAAAACTAAATTGTTCATACCAAAAGTGAAAAAAGGGACTTTATAGTTATCAAACAGTTGTTAATAAATGAAATTACCAGAAACTTTTGCTCTATCTTCACATTCTAGCAAAAATGATAATTTAGAGGAAATTAATGCATCTTACAAACTCATTTATAAAAAATATAAAATACTCAGATTGATAAAATAAGAAATAAAAAAGCATTGAAACAGTAAGTAGAGTACAATGTATAAAATAAATTCACACAAACCACCAGCATTCTTGTGTAACAGCAAAAAAACAAAACAAAACAAAACAACAACAACAAAAAAAACAAATCAGAAAACAAAAACCCCACAACAATAAGATGAGAGAGACATTTTAATTAAAAACAGCTAGAGAAGATATAAAATATTTGGAAATACATTTACCAAGATACATATAACAGCTATTTTACACTCCCAGTCTTTTTACACATTATTCCCTTCTACATACTTTATAATTTAACTATATTAATCTCCTTATGATTCTATACACACAATAAGTATTCTATCTCCTTGCTGTTTCCATATCTGGAATATACTCCCTGGTTTCCTTCCAGATACAATTCAAGTTCAAAAATCTATGTAACACCCATTTTGATCACCTCAGCTTCCAGTAGACTTCCTTCCAAAGCCATTTTGTATAATGTATACATGGGGGAATCCTATTCACTCTGTTGCGCCTCTTTTGTCTCACATAGGCATGTGTGGATAGCTATTCCCTTTTTGAGCCAAATTGTTTACTCTATTTTGTCCTCAGAGTGGGAAATTCTAGTTTCTCAGAGAAAGATCACCATGTGGTTACATTTAAAATTCTCAGATTACTAGGGTAATCCTGTTGAAAGGAAATATACTTACCCAATTTACCATTTTAACTTTTGAACCCACTTTAATGTGCTTTTATTTACACAAACCAGACACTAACAATAATAACACTTTTTTTTTTTTTTTTTGGCTGAGGCAATTGGGGTTGAGTGACTTGCCCAGGACTACACATCTGGGAAGTGCTAAGTGTCTGAGATCAGATTTGAATTCAGGTCCTCCTGACTTCAGTACTGGTGTTCTACCCATTGTGCCACCTAACCACCCAACACTTTTCAGTCTTAAGCATTATTATTTATTTAGCAATGGGGTCAAAGATATACTACACACAAAAAATACATAAATAAGGTATATATTATAATTCTCACCAAATCTGAGTCACATTCTCAATATCTGTGATGGAGAACTACAGAAATCTAACAGGGAAGCAAATGAAGGAGAAAACCTCATGTGTCCGAGATAACTCACAGATCTGGGTTGTAGGCTAGTTCAACTTATTGATATGGTCATTCCATCATATTTGTACCATATAAAAATCTCTTCTCTGCTGATTAGTTGTCAGCTATTCCTCATCACTCTGCATATAAGCAAATCATATTCCCTTTTCAAAATCCTACACCTTAATTTATTATAAATTCTTTCAGCTTATAAAGGTTAGAAAATTGTTATACTCAATTTTCTTATTATTTCCCTTTAATCTTGAGAATTTCAATCCTTATCAGACTGGCTAACTTTAGGTGTTATGCACTAGCCAAAGCAGCTGTTCACTCCTTCCTTTCCCCCCCCATATTGCTGCAGTATCCTAGTGAAATCAAAACTCTCTAGGCTAGGCAAAATGGCCTCTCCAGCTTTTTACTCACTAATATTATGTATCATTCAATTAGATCTTATTTTGTTTTATATAACAAAGCAACTGCAAAATCTTTCACTTCCCTTTCTGCGTTTCTCTCTAAAATAAGATTAAGGGCCAACAAAGATAACAAAGATCAATAGATTTATCTTAAGTTCTAGGTGATAAAAAGGGCAAAAGCTGAATTCAAGGCTTTATTCAATCTATTAGGAGATGCAATCAAAGTCTTCTTATTAATTAATTGTTCTTGCTATTGGTTTCTTCTATAATTCTGATAAAACTGCATTTTGATATCCAGATGAGTCTTCCGCCTATTGTTCAGTTGTTTTTCAATTATGTCTGATTCTTAGTGATCCCATTTGGGTTTTTCTTGGCAAAGATATTGGAGTGGTTTGTCATTTCCTTTTCCAGCTCATTTTACATAGGAGAAAACTTAGGCAAACAGGGTTAAGTGATTTGCCCAGGATAGCAGAGTAGGTATCTGAGGCCAGAGTTGAATTCAGGAAGATGAATCTTCCTGATCCCAGCACATCCACTGTGCTATCTAGCTACTCATAGAGCATTCTACTACTGCCTATTATAATTAATAATAGCTAACATTTATATATTGTTTATTGTGTGTCTGGCACTATGCTAAATGCATTGTAATAATTCTCTCATTTGATCCTTGCAACAGCCTTGAGAGGTAGGTGCTATTATCATTCTTATTTCACAAATGTGGAGACTAAGGCAGATAGTTATCAAGTAATGTTCCCAGGGTCACACAGATAATAAATGTTAAAGAGTAGATTTTTAACTCAGGTCTTCCCCAATTCTAGATCTTACATGCTATCCACTGTGCAACCAAACTGCCCCACTTTTCTCTGCCACTGTAGCTTTTCAGCCTCAGCTTTCTCTACCCTCAGCAACATAAATCAGAATCTCCTGGTGTAAATCACTCATGCTTCACTCCCGCAATTTCTCCCATGAAATTAATAGTCCTTATTTAATTATCCTTCAGTCAACAATCATATGACTTTTGTTTCTTTTTTTTTTCCTTTAGCTTCTGAAGTCTGAAAATAGTTATGTGCGAATGACTGAAGAAATTAATGGCCTATAGCAATCAGTTTTTTAATAGGCCCTCTGTTATATTTTGTGTCTTTGAATATATTTTTTGATACTTAATTTTTTCAGCTTTTAATAAATAAGGTATTTTACTGCTCCTTTAAAACATTAAACTTTCCATTCACAAGAGGCATCACTCCACATCCTTTACAAGCTGACCCATATATTTATATTTATTTAATACTTTATTATGTATATTATATAGGATTACTGCTCAAATATTATTTGAAAATTGTGATATTTTTATACTTTTGTGGGATTTCTTTTTTTTAGTAGTTTTTACTAAACTGAATTTCTATTCTTACTCCTTTCAGGTGTCAAACTATTTATCTATGAAAGAGGCATTACTTTGCATTTGTTAATAGAGGATTTTACTCTTTTGCTTTATGAAAAAAATTGTTTTCAGTCTCTTTAAGCATTCAACTGCTTTAATACCTCACAGAGATAGTATCTTACATTTCTGTGAATTTTTATATTTTATGAATTTACTTCTATAAATATAGGTTTCCTCCCCCCCGCCCCCCGCCACTGTTTTACTGTAAGCTCATTGAGGGAAAAGAATATTTTATTTTAAAAAAATTCCAAAATTTAGCACACTACATGATACATAGTTAGAACTTAATAAAAATTATTGATTTGTAGATGGATTGGTAGACAGCCTGTACAAATGCAAGGAAACAAAAGAGAGGATATCATATACAAGACAAATAGAGCATTTTGGCTAGATTGAGGAATATGTGTGTGGGAGTAATGTGAAATTAATCTAGACAGAAAGGTAGGAGCTAGATTGGAAATAACTTTAGATGCCAAACAGGACCCTGGATTATATCCTACAAGTAGTAAATAGCCACTGAAGGTTCTTGATCAGAGTAATGGTGTGGTCAAATTTGTGGCTTAGGTTTATTTGGAAGCTGTGTGAAAGATATATTAGAGAATAGGAGAGAGTGGAATCATAGGAGACCATTTAGGAAGCTATTTAGATCATTCTGGTAAAAAGGGATGAGGGATTGAAATAAGGAGGTTGTATGAATGGAGAGATGGGGATAGACATGATACATATGGTGGCAGTCAACTTAATAGGATTTGGTAATTGATAGGATGAAGTGCATGAAAGAGAGAGAAGATTCAAAGATGACTCTAAGATTGTAAATTCAAGTAACTAGAAGGATGATGGTGCCCTTAATGGAAAAAGGGAAGTAATTATAGAGTTCTGCTTTGATCGTATTGATTTTGTGTCTTTGAAATATTCAGGTGGACATGTCCAGAAGATAGCTGGTATTGAGAAACTGTAGATCAAGAAAAAAATTCAGGCAGGTTATAGAGATATGGGAGTCAAATGCATAGAGATGGTAATCTAGCCCATGGGAGTTATCAAAAAAGTGGAAGAGGTTACTTTGGGAGTTTGGAAGTCTTCTATCACAGTCTGAATATTCATTTTCAGGACAGGTTGTAGAAAGGGTACTTATTCAGGTATAGGTTGGACTTGATGGTCTCTGAGGTTTTCTGAGATTCTTTGTATAGAAAGGAGAAGCTAGAGATCCTGAAGACTTGGAATCAGAGCTAGGAGGAACCTTAAAATTATCTACTTCAACTTCATTATTTTATTAATGAGGAAACAAATTTTGGAGAGATTCCTTCCCAAAGTCCTGCAACTAACAAGTATTGCAACCAAAATTAGAATCTTGGTCTTCCAATGTCTATTCCAGTAGTATGCCTTCCCTTATACCATATTGCCATTCATACTTGATCTATGGTATAGATTTCTAACCAGGGTAGGTTCTGAGCTATTTATCTGATTTCCCTGAAGCTCACTTTCCAACAGGATCATCTGGATTCATTCAGCTCTGTCCTTTTAAGAGTTTTTAGGAAATGAACAGATGGAAAGGTTTAGAGGAGTAAATTAAAGTCTCTTTAACTCAGTTCAGAGCTCAGTGAGTTACTGTGGAATCAGAATTTTGCTAGGACCCAGGTTTCATTCAGATACTAACTAATCCCCTCTAAAATATTTTGGCCATGGTGTGTGTGTGTGTGTGTGTGTGTGTGTGTATGTGTGTGTGTACTTTGTGTTTTGGGAGTTGAGTGTATATTAGGAACTCTAAGAACATTAGAGAGAGTGATAATGCAGCAAGTCTTAAATTTAGTAACCTATATTGATAGGGCAAAGTTCTTTTTTCAATGAGGATAGTGCCCAACAGAGACAATCTGGAAACATAGTCCAACTGGTTAATCCATATTCAGCATAGCAGGTATCCAGAGATCAGTGCTCTGGATTCACTGTGAGCCAATTTTTTTTTTTTTTTTTTTTTTTTTTTTTTTTTTTTGCAAGAAAAGACATGAATATGCTTGCTTATAAGAAGGTGTAAAGGGAGGGATAAGCACCAAGTATTGGAATTTTCCAAACATACTCTGAGCTTAGACAGCCACATTGGAAGGCAACTGCTGTCTGCTGCTCTTTTTTAATGCACACTCATACGGACTTTTAGTATCAAGTAATGGATTTTTAAGTAGTGATAACAACTCCAGTCTGTGTTTGGAGCTGAAATTGCATATGCTGGATTACAGGTTTTTTTTTTGAACCACAGTCTGTCTTTTTGAGAAAAAAAAATTCTGCATGTAAAGTGGATATTTTTACATTTAATTGGAAAAGAATCTTGAATCTTTCAGAATATATGAAAACAGCAAATAGATTTAAAAGTAGGATGTAGTAACAAGAGAACTTTCAGCCCACATATTTAATAGGAATCTATTAATAACAGTGTTATTATTGTTATAAAGTACATTCATATGTGCTTTAGGATTTGCAAAGATTTTATATGTATCCTTTTTGATTCTCACAGTAACCCTTTTAGAGATGAAGGAAAAGTTAACTGATTTGTCCAGAGTCACATATTAAGTATCTGTGATGGGATTCATCTTCTAGCTTCTTGCTTCCAAGTCCAGCACAAGGTGTCATCTTGAGGAAAAGTTTGCTATATCTACCTATCTATCATCCATATCTCTATATTGGTTCTAAAGAGAGTGGTGAGGGTACTTTAAATGTGATGATTATAGAGTTCCATGAGGCTGGATATATCACAGGCAAAGATTTTACCTCGCTGCCACGTTTTATAAGCAGAATAAATCTGCCACCAGTTACAGTTCATCCTTCCAATCTTGTCAAAAGAAAATGAAATAATTAATGTAAGTTTTCCTCTACAACATTCAAATATCAGTCATTTTGATTCCAATCTATTCTGATTCCATTTCTTTAGTTCAGTAATTATTTGGGAGTGGGGGGTGTGAATCAGATATTAGAATGACAGTTAGGGGGCAGCTTATGTGGTGCAGTGGATAGAGCACCATCCTTGAAGTCAGGAGGACCTGAGTTTAAATCAGAATTCAGACACTTAACACTTCCTGGCTGTGTAACCCTAGGAAAGTCACTTGATCCCAATTGCCTCAGGAAAAAAAAAAAAGAATGATAGCTATAAATTTAGAGCTGGAAGGGTTCTTTGAAGTCATTTAATATCATCATTGTACTGATTAGGGAACTAAAGACACAATAGGGAAATGACTTACCTAAAATTTAATGAAAGGAATGCTAGATTTGGAGTCAGAGAATTTGTGACAGTCACTTTCCCTCTGTGGGCCTTCCCTCAGAACAATCCATATCCATAATCTGTTTTCTTCCTTTAAAAAAAGTATTTGTTTATTTAAAACTTAAATGGAAAATAAGAAAAAACAAAGTAGGAAAAAAAATATTGTCATGTGCCCAGCAGAACATGGAGAGAATTCAAAATATTTAAAAATAAATTTCCATTTCAAGAAAGCATACAAATTAATAGAAGATATTATATTCATAACTGTCTTATCTTTTCATTTCTTCCTTATAGGTTTCCTTTTGTTCTCAGCTGTGCACTTTTTATTTTATTCTTTTTTCCCCCTTTCCTCCCCATCCAGTTCCCCAAGCAGGCTACAGTTAAGCATAGATATATTTATGTATACACACACACACACACACAAACACACACCCCTACATACTTATACATATATATGTGTGTATGTAGGGGTATGTATGTACACATACATACTATATACACATATACACATACCTATCTATACACATACACATACCTATGTATATATGCCCATATATATACACATATACATATGCATATATATACACATATGCATAAAAGAATATTAATATGGCTGATATATAAAATAAATTTCTCTCTTGATTGAATCTTTTTCTTTTTACTAATAGCTTTTTATTTTCAAAATACATGCAAAGATAGTTTTCAATATTCATCCTTGCAAAACCTTGTGTTCCAAATTTTGTTCCTTCCTTCCCCCTTTCCATCTCCCCTAGACAGCAATTAATCCAATATTCGACAAACATGTGCAATTCTTCTATACATATTCTCACATTTGTCATACTGCACAAGAAAATTGACTCTTTTTAAGTTTGATTTTATCTGAGATCAATGACTACTAGCCCTACATTTTTTCCCTAATAAATTCTACTCCTGATCATTATTATTGTGTTTGTGGATATCTCTCATTTCTTATCCCTGCTAGTTCTACTTCTTTATGTTAACTTGCCTTGCTATTATTTAACCTCCTAGCTGTCCCCTTATTGCCCCCTGGACCATAGATTCTTTGCCTTATTTTCTCCCCCCACCCTTCCCTTCCTTTTTATCCCATTCCCAATAATCTATACACCCCATCCCATTCCTGTTAATGTATACACCCTTCTAAATCCCACTTAATCCATTTCCCTCCCCTTTATTTTATTTTTTTTTTACAGATTTTTGAAGTGTTATTTCCTTTTTGCATGATTTGTCTTCAACAGCACTTATATAATAAGCAGCAAAGTAGTTTTCACAGTAGAGAAAAAATATATTAGACACTCAGTCCAGATAGATGCTATCATTAGAGATCCCTTGATTTGCTATAGGTCTAGTAAGACACATTGGCTAGTTGGGTATCCTTTTTAAGACTCATGTCTGACACATGATGATGCAGGACTTTGAACTGAGAGGTTGGGTGAGATTTAACATAACTCCTCCAGCCCTATGTAGCTGCTATATAGCAGCAAGTGCCATTAGGCAAATGAAGGGCATTTATAGTTAAATGAACTGACCCTCATCACAAAAGGCCTTGGGGGAAACCCTCCAAATTTAGTTCATGACAATTGTAGGTCAGGTCTGGTCCTAGATTAGTCCTACTCTGGATGAATAGCAGAAGGAGTATTGGTTTTAGGACTCTATGGAAATTCTAAATTGTTCAAGTTCAGGTCTGGAGAATCTATCTAGTTTAATTTTTTTTCTTTTAGTGTTGGGGATTTAAGTAGTGCATTATAGACTGAAAGACTTGAAAAAAACACATGACACTAGCTTCTCTTCCACTATTGTTGAGAGTCTTCAAATATGAATGTCCTATGTCCTTTCCCGCTCTCCCATTATCCTTTCTTTTCCCTCTCTTTGATTGGAGTGTTGCTTGAGTCTGATTTAGATGTGGGCAATCTGAAGTTTCCTTAAGCAGCCGTAAGTCAAGGCTTGTCTCTCATTTCTAAAATATTTGCTTCAAAGGTCCATTTTCCACCCTGCTTCATATGTCACATTATTGTTAAGTTTTTGTTCCTGGTCATGGAATCTTCCCCAGGTGTAAGATAAAAGATTAAAAAGAGGCCTGATCAACCTTGACCTACCTTGAATCTAGTCCACATGGGTGAGAAATTCACTACAGGTTTAGGAATGGATGATTAGGAATCCAGATAAGCTTGCACTTCTAAAACCATTCTAGAAACAAATTAGCCTTTTTTTTTTTAAACTATTAGGGAAGGGTGGTTGTGAAGTTTATCTCACTATAAATTCACAGCAAATGAAAATGAAACTGCATCAGAGTGTGACAAATTTCTCTCTTATTTGCTTTACTCTCTAGAACCCTGCACTTTTGATCCAAATAAAATATAGGTTTGTGCTAATTTAAAAAAAATTTACAAATGACTTTAATTCTTATAACATAGTCTTCTCTAGATATACTATACCTCTCCTGGCTAATTGACCTTTTCCTTAATAAAGAAAAATTATTCTTATATAAAAATGTGCTTGAATCTATTAATTTATTCATTTACTCATACAACAAATATTGGGTACATTTTTTTGTTCAAGGCACTGTCAAGCACTAATCTAGAAAAGCAAATGCAAGTCTTTACACATAATTTGATTCTTTTATTTTACCTGTTTTTACTCAATCAACTGACTTTTCTAAGCATGTATTATATGCCTAGAAATGTGCTAGGAGTAGTAGGATGGGGATAGGTGGGAGATCACAAAAGACTGTTTCCAACTTCATGGAGCTTGCAACATAGTTGAAGAGACAAAACATGCCCAGAAATTCTTATATAGTTGTGAGACCCTGAATATAATTTCCTAAGAGAGAAAGCTGAGGACTGGGTACACAAAGAAATAGCTTGTTCTTTCCAATCACATCACTATTAACAATAAACATATATATATATATATATATATATTTAGCATTTATTAAAAGCATTGAATAGAAAGAAGGAAAAAAATTCATCTGGACAATGACTAGCCTGACATATAAAACAACCAAATTCAATGACAGGATCCCTTGTCAGTCATTATCAGCATTTACTGAGAAGCCATTACCTGGGGAACACTGTGCTAAAACATTTGGAGGTAGTCCTAAAATAAAAAGCAAATCTAGTTCCTGCCTCCAGGACCTTGTGACATCCATTAAGCAAGAGTAGCATTTAGTAACAGTCAAAGCGTTCCGCGATCATTATTTCATTACCCTGTGTTGTATTATTCTGCATTTACTAAAGGGGCCCTGGGAAGCTCAGTTGCAGTCTGACCACACTGATGAACAAGATGGTGCCAGAAGCAGATCATCAATCCATCTCCATTCACAGTTTAGCAAGCCAGGCTGCTTTCTTAGGTTTCAGACTTAGTTGCCAGGCCAAAAAAACAAAAAAACAAAAATAAACCCAACAATCCAGGTCAATGTGTCACTCAGTCTTCCCAAAGTAGAGGTTTTATGACTAATTACTGAAGAGAAAAGGGTACTGGGGACAAAGACTTGCTTGTCTCCTGTGGGAACTGGGAATATTACAATGCTCCATCTACCATAGACATCTCTTCCTGGAATATAACATTATCCACTTGGGTTTTGCATATGACATTTTCCTACCAATTCACAGGCCCCACTGTTGCTTTGGACTCTTGCTACATATCCGAATACAAGGATGTAGACTTCTTGCTCCAGAAAAATTATTGAATATGTTTTAATCCTTGGAGGTTGAGACTGCTATGCCATTTAACAACCTTCTTTCTTCTGTGTGATGGGCAGACATTACCTAAACTATGTTCCATAAGAACGCTCCCTCTCTAGTACTTAAAAAAAAAAAAACAGTCTTGTGTGATGAAAGTTATTTAGAGGGAATTCAGGTACAAAAAGGCACTGATTATAATGACAGTCACTACAATGTGCCAATTGCAATTACAGTATAAGCAAATCCTCCATTTGTTAAGAATCAGTTCCAAGTAAATCTGTTTCAGGGACAGACTGACTAGAGCAATGAAAAGATTTTTTAACTTTTTTCCTCTGGAAGAAAATCCCACTGGTTTATGTTCTGCTTCCTAAAAGATCTCACTTGTATATGTTACTGACATGACATCTCCCATACAATTTATGGAAGCAAGTTTAGCCCAGAACTTCCCTGGGCAACATTCAGAAAATGAAAGGGCTTATTATGAGTGAAGACAGTCAAACAGACAATATGAGCCAGGGAACTGGAAGCCGGTTGTCCCCGTCTCACTTCTACCAGTCTTGACGCCTGACTGTGTTGCCATTTAACCCTGGGTCACGCTCTCTCCATTTGCAAAGAATAATGTTTAGTTTGTTCAAGGATTCTTGATTCTTGGTGTTCCAAAGACTTTTTCTTGCTACCATGCACAAAGACACACTTGATCTTGAATTGTATCCCAGGAGTTGTGAACTCTACAATTCTAACCCAAGAAGGCAGCTTGATTTGCAACCAAAGGTGCTTTTCAGAGTTTTCAGACTTAAGAAATCAAAGGCTGTGCAAGCTAGCAGGCAAAGTCCTGGTTCTGCTATTGAAGGCAACAGATTGTGACCCAGATCTCACAGGATGTGAGAACAATTCTCAGCCACCTGGTATTTAATGTTACATTGAGACTGGAGTGCAGACAACTTGCACCCAAATCATTGGGTCTTCCCAGATCCTTCCCTGCACAACTGGAGATTTGTATTTCTTGTTGTCCTCATGTTTGCTTGTCAACAACGGTGGGGAAGGAGGGGACTATAAAATTCAATCTGTTTCTTAGCATTAAAAAATAAATGATTACAGCATGGGCAGAGGGGTGATTTTCTTTACTAAAAGCCTGGGGAGTATTCCCAAAGGTTTCTATTCACCCATTCTGATAACATTTTTTAAAAAGTTTGCAGAATATTAAGAAATAGTTAAAGGGGAACTCTAGGATATCTTTCATGCTGGGAAGATGTCAGTGCTAGTGCCATTTGACTGGGTACTGCCTCAGAAGGGTAAGGCGAGATTTATGTAAGGGATCCAGATGGCTCAATTAGAACTCAAGGGAACATTGGCAGTTTAAAGAAATTTTTAACCATATTAAGGAGGAAAAAACCTAAACCAAAAAAACCCAACTCAGAATCATTGCAGACCGTGGCAGCATCTAGACTAGTCATTCTCCTACAAAATATTTAACTGACACCCAAGGTGTTTGGAGACTTTAATCCTTAACAGGCTTCTGCCTTTAGCAATATGTTGGCCTAAGGCTGTCAGAGCTCAAAATGTCAAAGTAATTGCTAGGCCAGCAACTACCTGGGCTGCAACTACTGGCTAGGAAACAGGAAGAAAATTTCTCTTTGTTGATAGAGAGAATTTATTTTTCTTCTTGGCTTTGTTCAGAATAGGGTCTGTGTTTTCATGTTGAGTGGGGATGAAGGCCACACACAGCATAGCATATTGCAAATCTATTTTTAAAAATTAAACACTAATGTTATACATTTAGTACCTTCCTCTGAAAAGACTTCAGTTCTTGGCAAATGTACCTGAATGAATCATTTTTAAATCCCTGTGAAGGAGTATGACAGTGGCTTTCATCATTTTGCAATTATAGGAAATTGAAGGTTTCTAAAATGAGCCTTTCACTGACTTCCAGTGTAACATTTTTGGGGCACTTCCCTATTAACACATGGCTTCTCCCAGACCAGCTACCTCTGGATCCAGCTGGTCTAAGGGTACACCTTAGCTCAAAACCATAGCTCTTGAATTTTTTATTGATATGATATACCAGTCATGCAGAGTAAGATAAAGGACTAAGAGTAACATAATGTTGGCTGGTGATGACTGCAGTAGGGAGTAGAGTGAACCAGGTTGGTTAGGACTTTCCTGAAATATTGATTCAGGAAAGACATTTATATATCAGTACAGTGAGATCTTAGGTTGAATGTTTTTTTGTTTGTGTGTGTGTTTTGTTTTTTAGGGCATGGTATAAGGGGCAAGGCTAGGCTTGGACTCAACTTGGACATTCATAAAGGTCAGAAGCAGGAAAGTCTTATATATATATATATACATACACAAAATGTCTAAAGCAGCATTTTCTGTTGTAGAAAAGAACTGAAAATAAAGTAGATACCCATCAGCTGAGAAATAATTGAACAAATTGTAATATATGAATATAATGAAATATAACAGTGCCATTAGAAATAAGAATTGAGAAAACTTATGTAAAATATATATATATATGTGTGTGAGTGTATATGTGTATATACATATATAAAACACATATGTTACACATATATTAAAATGACTGCATCTATGTAATTAGAAATAATGAAAAAAGAAATGGAATGCTGGGCGATTATAATGACCAAGAATGGCCCTTGGAGAAGTTTGAGAAAATGGATTTACTTTTCTTTACTGCAGAGATAGGTTTCTCTCTCACTCTCCCCACATAAATATGTATATATGTGTGTGTGTATTTATAAAACATTCTCCCTATAAATCTGGTGCACACTATCCCATAAATAAACATGTCATTAGTAGAAATTAGGGACACATTGGGTAAGTGAATGGAAGGGCACATACAGAGGAACAAATACAGACGGTCGTGGAATATAGATAAATTAGTAACTCTTGCCTCCAATGAAGCAGGAACACTGGTATCTTTAATAATACCAAACTCTTCCAGATGGACTTGTTCCTCACTAAGCTTGCATGGCATGAATTATACTAATGGAGAATGCTAAAGAGTTTGAGTATTTTATATAGTCTTTGCTGGGGGTTGCTCCTTGCCAGTCTTCTGGGGTTACCTTTGGAGGGGGTTCTCTTGGTCACTTTGCTCTAGGTATGGCTTCATTGGACAAGAAGTTGTTGAAAAGTTTTACTCCTTTGAACTTCTGGCTTCAGTTAGAATTTTTTACATAAGGGTCACTCTTCTCTATAAAAAGAAGAATGGGCTCTACCATCTTTCTTTTAGCTTAAAATCCAGAGGCTTATGTTATAACTTATAAAAATGCAGAACTCTCATTCTCTCAATTATAAGACTAGGGGATAATACTCAAGCTGCTTTCCTATGAGACTCTGTTAGTTCTTAAGCTTTAATTTAATTGGCATTTCCTCTCCAAAATGAGCTTCTTAAACTGTAGGAACAAAAGGTTTATGGAACGCAGAGAAACTAGCCACAGAAGTAGTTCTATTAAGAGAGTGTAGCAAAGTAATTTCTCAGGCTTTGAATTTTTTTTATTAAACTTTTTTTTTCCGTCATCAAGATCAGTATCTGTTCCAAGACTATCTGACTTAGAATTAAAAGATTCTTTTGACTATGTGCTTAATGTGCAATTTCTAGGCTGCATTTATTTAGTATGGTTTTAGGGAGTTTCATTTTTAAAAAACTGACAAGGATTTTCTGGGTTGTTGGTAATTTTCAATTCTTTTAATAACTATTTGGTGTTCTTTAATACCTCGTCAATGACAATTGGCTGTACATATTGTATATTTATGTTAATTCCTTACATATCTTGTATATTAGACTTTTAGCAGAAATCTTTAATGCAAATATTTTTTCTTCCAGTTGATAGCTTTACTTTTTATCTGAGATGCATTAATTTTGTTAGTGTAAAAACTTTAGATACAATCAAAATTATCTGTTTTATCTTTTGTAACCTACTTCTAAAAATTTAGTTAATATTTTTCCCCTACCCATAATTGTGAAAGTTTATCTTCTAATTTTTAATGGATTTAGAAATTTTTTTTTATTTTAATAACCTTTTATTTACAGGTTATATGTATGGGTAACTTTACAGCATTGACAATTGCCAAACCTCTTGTTCTAATTTTTCCCCTCCTTCCCCCTACCCTCTCCCCCAGATGGCAGGATGACCAGTAGATGTTAAATATATTAAAATATAAATTAGATACACAATAAGTATACATGACCAAACCGTTATTTTGCTTTACAAAAAGAATTGGACTCTGAAATATTGTACAATTAGCCTGTAAAGGAAATAAAAAATGCAGGCGGGCATAAATATAGGGATTAGGAATTCAATGTAATGGTTCTTCAGTCATCTCCCAGAGTTCTTTCACTGGATGTAGCTAGTTCAGTTCATTACTGCTCCATTGGAACTGATTTGGTTCATCTCATTGCTGAGGATGGCCAGGGCCATCAGAATTGGTCATCATATAGTATTGTTGTTGAAGTATATTATGATCTCTTGGCCTGCTCGTTTCACTCAGCATCAGTTCATGTAAGTCTCTCCAGGCCTTTCTGAAATCATCCTGCTAGTCATTTCTTACAGAACAATAATATTCCATAACATTCATATACCACAATTTATTCAGCCATTCTCCAATTGATGGGCATCCACTCAGTTTCCAATTTCTGGCCACCACAAAGAGGGCTGCCACAAACATTCGTGCACATACAGGTCCCTTTCCCTTCTTTATGATCTCTTTGGGATATAACAGTAGTAACAGTGCTGGATCAATGGTATGCACTGTTTGATAACTTTTTGAGCATAGTTTCAAATTGCTCTCCAGAATGGTTGGATGTATTTCATGGACTTTTATAGTATATCCAGGTAGATGTTTCAAAATGGTAGTTTAAAGCTAATTTCTGCCAAACTTTCTAGTTTCTTATCAAATATTAAATTCTCTCCTAAGCATTTTATGTTTTTGGACTTATGAAATAGTGAGCTATTGACTTTGGTCTTTTCTTATTCTTGTTTATCTTGTATTACCCATTTTTTTAAAACTAGGACTAAAATTTTTAATGATTACTTTTTCCTGATATAATTCAAAGCCTGGAAATATTATTCCTTCATCATTATTCCTTTTTTCCCCCCAGTCAATAATTTAAGCATTTATTAAGTGCTTGTTGTGTGCCAAGCAATTAATGATGGGGTTACAAAGAAAGGCAAAAATCAAAAATAGTTCCTGTTCTCAAAGAGCTTACATAAGAATGGAAGAAATAACATATGAACAAATAGAAATAAACAAAAAATAAATACAAACAAGATAAGTTGAAGGAGAGTAAACTTAGAAGAAAAAGTTCTAGTGGCTAGGGTACTAAAAAGACAGCAGATGAGTATTATTCAAATTGGGTTTTCAAGAAACCAGAGATGTCAGAAGGCAGAGGCAAGTAGGGAACCAGTCTAGTTATAGGGGAAATTAATGAAACAAATATGGAGTCAGCAGATGGAATGCCATGTGTAAGGAAAAATAAATGAGCTGATTGCACTGGATAGCAGAGTTCATGAAAGAGTGTAAAGTATAAGATGACTGAAAATATTATGAATTTCATGGAGTCACAAAAAGTTATGAAAAGGTTATAAAGAGCCTAAAATGTTAAATTGAGAACTTTAAACTTGACTCTGTAAATGACAGAGTCTCTGGGGGTGATGTGTTCAGATCTGCTCTGTGTCTCTTGAGTGGAAGATGAGTAGATGAATAGTGGGGAGAGGCTTTGAGCATTTGGACCTTTTCTCCCTCAAATAAAATTTAAAAAAATATTTCCATAAAGTATATATTCAGCATCTTAATTCATTTATTAATTTTATGATCTGTTAAATTGTTAAATTGCAAATCCTAAAGGAAAGAAAAACTTTACTAGAGTATTAATTATTCATATATCTGAAGGAATGTTTCAGAGTCTCATTTGAATTCCTATTTTGGACTCCAAAATGGAGTCCATTTATTTCAAGGACTTTCCCTTTTATATAATGTAACAAAAACAACACTGTGCATGTGGGACCACATAAACAATTTGCTATTGTGCAAAATTTGCCACCTGGTATCACTCTGCTTCAATCTTCACACAGGTTGTCACCACCTCTTGACTTCTCAGGAAAGCCGAGAGCTTTTAGGGGAGATGGGGAGATGGGGAGCTGGGGAGCCAAACCAGACATTGCCAGCAGGTTCCCTCTGGGCTGAAGGGTCTTACACCTTATCCAGAGTTTCCCTACTGACTGTGACCCTCTCCATCTCACCCTTTCTTTTGTTTTAATTGAAGCAGGTATATACCAGTGGTTAAATCCATTACCATGGGAGGAATCACAAAGGCAAGTTGTAATATCATACAAGATAGCAGCAGCGTAAACAATATGAATAAACAAAATACTACAAAGATTTCCTTGAGTCCCAGAAGGAAGGTGTAAAAAAATAACTATCAATTCACAATCACACACACACCTCCTTCAGCAGCCAAGAAATAGTCCAAAAGCCATCTATTGTCCATCACTTCATGTGTCAGGGAATCTAATGATTCCTGCAGGTTTTAAAGTCCTGAATCAGTCTTATTGAGAATTATTTTTGATGTTCATGAGTACATAAAGGGTTAATTGCCAGGCTCTTTCAGTGCTGGGCACAATCAGCAATGGAACCACCCGATGCCTCCCAGATCCTCTCCCTTGCCCAGAGGGTCCTTTCTCTTTCATCTCTTTCTAATGGACAAGGTGGATATGGCTCATTGGCACCCATTGGGTTCCTTCTCCATCTCTAGAGATACAAGCAAACCCTCTCCCCCAAGCAGTTAACCTTTCTTGGTCCCTTCCACTAATCACTTTTTTGCTCTCTCCACATCTAAAAATAGTGGATATACTAGCACTGAACACTGCCCTTTCCGCGGGTTATAAAACCTGTCTGCTGGAGCTAGTGCATCTCCATCAAAAATAAAAAAAAATTTAATACATAAAGTTAAATTTAGAAGTTCTCTAGGGTTATCTGTGGTTCCCCCTCTCTTTTATATTTGGAGGAGCATCTTGATCCTGGATTCTGTTGTTGGGAAGCAAAATCTGGATAAATATCACCAAATTGCATTTCAGGAGTGCGTATCAGTAGGCCTGAATTTTTTCACTGATTAAGGAACATTGTTCCACCCACACCAGTGTATTAATTTTCCATTGAATGGGAACAGGTGAGAATGCTAGCAGGCCTTCTACAGCATCCCTGCCTAAAAAGCTGAAGTACTTAATTGCTTTCTAACTGTTGTAAGATGTCTCTTCCCCATAGACTGATGGAGATCCCCCCCCTTTTTTTTTTCACAGTAAAAAAGGAGCAAAATCCCCTGCTCCATCCCCAAACCTCCAACCCAAAAGAAGCAGCACCAAGTTCAGCTGCTATTGATCCTCCTATGTCAGACATATAGGTGTTTGCTGTAATCTTTGGCCAGTGAAATCAATAAAACGCTTTAAAAAAAATGCTTCCTTAGCTCTGCCCCAAGTGCTGTATCCTCCACACCTATAGGCACCAACCCTTTGCTTGTTTTTCTCCTCATACTTCCTGGTTTGACCACCCAAATTAAAATCTTCCCTTGTTTTAATACTTATAGGATTCATTAAAATAAATTTTACTCCATTGTATTCAGTTAGTTGTTCTCCCACTCACTTCCACATCTCTGGCTCCAAATTCTATTTCTTACTAAGCCGCAGAGATGTGTACTCCAGAGCATGTGAGAACTCACTGATCTGCTTTTGAGTTACCAACAAACTTTCTTCTCTGTTAAACTAGCTAAGCATGCTTCTTACTTCCCTTGGGAAAGAGGCAAATTTCTTAGTATTTGCCTCATTTCAGTTGAGAAACAAAAGTGACTAAATTAGCCCTTACTGATTCTTCCTGCTTGCCTATTTCTATACTTACCCTTCCAGGTAGTGGGGGACTTCTCCACTGAACCTTGTATAAGACCTCATCTAGAGCCCCATGCTTGGGCACCAAATGTTGTGTCCTGCTTTCTAGACCCCCCAAGTTGGGGCAACAAAACATACCATTGCTTTCTAGAGCCCCCCACGCCAGGGTCATTAAAATATATCTTCCTAGTGGAGAAGTGATGAAGTGAGACTCCTGAGGATGGTGGAAAAACAGAGTCCGTTTATTTCATTCTCCTTTATATAATGTAACAAAAACAACCCTGAGCACATGGGACCACATAAACCACTTGCTATTGTATGTAGTTTGCCACCTGGTATCACTCTTCCATCTAGTATCACTCTGCCTTAATCTCCACACAGGTTGTCACTGCCCCCTGACTTCTCAGGAAAGCCGAGAGCCCTTAGGGAGGATGGGGAGCTGAACCAGACATCTTTAGCAGGTTCCCTCTGGGCTGAAGGGTCTTATACTTTACTCAGAGTTTCCCCACTGACTGTGACCCTCTACAAATATTAGTAGAATTTAGCTGCTTAACCCCTATAATTCAAGAGTATTCTACAATATAGGTTAAAACTATATGATAGTAGGTTGTTTTTATTCTCCCACTTTCAATTCTGAACTCTTTTCCTGTAGTCTTATTTCCCACTGCTTTTGACTCCCAATCAAAATAGGAATTCAAATGAGACTCTGAAACATTCCTTCAGATATATGAATAATCAATACTCTACTAAAAGTTTTTCTTTTCTTTAGGATTTGCAATTTAACAAAGATGTAATTTAGGAGCCAAATGAAGTTGTACCAATGGGAAATTTAAGGCATAAATAAACCAGTGGAGCTTTATTATATTGGGGATAAGAGAACTTCTCTAATGTACTTTGGTTTTATCACTATAGGCATTCCATTCTGCTTACCATAAAATTGGTCCTAGATCTGCATGTTCTAAAATATCTTTGTCATGTAAATAAAGGTAATAGGGACTGGACTTTTAATTTGATAATGAGGTCTTGAATGAGAAAGTTTTCTCTACCAATGCAGTGTCGAATCTTTGTAAGTTATAGTCTTTGAAAGCTGTCTAGAATGCTGGTATCAAAATGAGAGAAATGGTGACTGCTAACCTATATATAAGTATACCTATGGACAACTTATTGGCTTAGAACCCAGCTTCTTAAAGTATGATTTATGACCCCATACTGGTCTTGTAACTGAATGTGGGGATCATGAAATTATGATTTATTATCAGTAAATATTTTATTTGTATGCCTATTTTTATATACCTATATACCTGGGATCACGTAAAATTTCTCAGGTAGAAAGGGGTTACAACTAGAAAAAGTTTAAGAATCCCTAACTTAGAAAACAACATGTAAATGTTAGGTTTATTGTACTTTTATTTATTTTGTTAAATATTTCCCAATTTATGTTTTAATCTGGTTTGGGCTATAATAGTATGTGTTATATACTATGTGGGGCCCATGGGAAGCATGTTCAATACTTCTGGCCTTGAGCACTGAGAAATTAAGTTAATTCTTTAGTGTTACATAAATAGTCAGTACTAGAATGGGATTTATACTAATATTCTCATTGACTGAATCTTTTTCTAGTTTTCTGCTTTAGGTATTTTTTTAGAACCTGAATGAGATAATATAGGTAATACAGGTGATACCAGCTAAAATGAGAAGATAAGTGTATGGCCCCTGCATATTCCAGTTTCAACATTTTAAGGTAGAAAATAAGTAGACCTTGTATAGGGTGAAAGTGAAGAAAGGATAGTGAAGAGAAGAAGCAACATTCCCTGATCTGGTAAGTGTCTGATTTTCATAGGACTTAAACTGCAGGACTATTGGCAATGCTTAGAGTTTTATTGTTGTTTTTGTTTTAAAGATTAAGCCCAATATCACTAAAGTATTCTCCTGTGTCCTGTAATTTTTTGGGGAAGGACTCAATACATCTGTCAGTTTACATTGTATTTTAAGAAATAACAACTGAATAAATTGCTTGCCCTCTTTCAATTTCAGTATCCCCAAATGAGGTGGAATGGCCACTGAAGTTCTTTTTCTCAATCTATCTATGATCCTATGAATCTTGATAAAGTTTCATGAAATTCATTATCAATTCTTTATTGTCCTTAAAATGTAATGCTCCTAATCATATGCTATTACATAGGATCATAGATTTAGAGCAAAAATGGACTTTAAACTTCATTTAACCCAATCTTCTCATTTTACAGATGAGAAGCTGAATCCCACAGAAATTAAGCAACTACTTAGGGGTCACACAAGTGATGAGTGGCAGTCAAGTACAAAGGCTACTTTAAAATTCAGATGAAAGAAGTATTTCTACCTATTTATTGCAGATGTTTCTAGCCTCTTAATTTTACATGTATTTAGAAATCTAACTGTGGACTGGTAGTTAGAAAAGAGTGTCTTTGATTGCTTGAACATTATCATTTGAGACAACCCTATCAAATCCTTTTCTCCTTCCTCTCTTTCCTCCCCAGTTTTGTTATTATTGGGAACCATTTTTTCCCCTTTGGGCTGAATCCCACTTTGCTTTAAGGGATATTTTCAGGAGCTTTGTTGACTACAGACAGCCTTAAATTGGTTATACATGTAAATGCACTCAGAATAAGGAAAACTATCTGACTCATCCACACTCGGCATAAAACCTCCTCAAAAAGGAAGCTAAAAACAGTGCTTTAAAGAGTGAAGTAAGTCACCAAGGAGATGTTTATGAAGCACCAAGCTTCAAAATGTGATAGTTGAACTAGATTAAAAGGGATATCCCAAACACAAATGTAATTCTAGACTTGTAGCTAATATAGACTAAATATAGACTATATGTTTCCAAATTGTATTATTACATAAGGCAGGACTGCATTACCTCATTGGATTCATGTCATGAAGTTCTTTTATACTAGATAAAAAGTTACCTTTGTTATACATATGCTTTATGTCTGAAAACTTAGTAAAAAGGAATTATACCATAAGAATGTTGTCTAAAAACTAGGAAGTCTTCATATACCCAAATAGCACTATTTCATCTTAACTTATCTCAACAATATGACTTAAAATGTGATCTTTTCTCATTTGGTCATTTCATATATTCCTGATTTAAGTTGCTGATTTTATGTATAGAAGATTGGAAACTATATAGATTTTCAGTTTCTCTCTTTCTCTTTCTTTCTCTTTCTTTCTTTCTTTCTTTCTTTCTTTCTTTCTTTCTTTCTTTCTTTCTTTCTTTCTTTCTTTCTTTCTTTCTTTCTTTCTTTTTTTCTTTCTTTCTTCCTTCCTTCCTTCCTTCCTTCCTTCCTTCCTTCCTTCCTTCCTTCCTTCCTTTCTTTCTTTCTTTCTTTCTTTCTTTCTTTCTTTCTTTCTTTCTTTCTTTCTTTCTCTTTTTTTGCCAGAAACATAAAAATATCTAGGTATAAAGGATTAAGGAAAATTTAATTGGAGAGGGAAAACAATTTATAATAATAAATCATTGTTCCTAAAGTTTCTAAATACAAGTGTGATCGACCTTAATAAAAAAAAAAAATTTGCTATGGCCTGGAACTGTGACAATCTCCTGACAAATAGTGGACCTAACAGTCTCAGTAGGAGACCTGTCCTAAGGAGTCAAACTAGAAGCTAAACTCACTGGGAGCCCTTATCAGAGAAATGTATGTAAGTGATTGAAGTTATACAGGCACCTGGGGAAGAGTTATTCACTGGCATGTGTAATTATTTCTCATGGGCCCTGATATGACTTCTGCTTGGTGTGTTGATCTGAAAATAAACCCGTTGATTCTGTGAGCCTTGTGAACCATATACTTATGAGAAGAGTTGGTGATGATATTCTACTTGGCATGAGATAATGGAATTTGAGTTATCCTGATGACTGCAAGGAGCCACAGAAATGAAAGAAGTCATCCCTTCATATCATGTTGAAGCTTCTGAAAAAGTTATATAGTTTATCAAAGATCTGGAAAATTAGCACCAGCCTACTTTCTTTTCTTCTAAACAGAAAGAAAATCTATCATGAATGAAAATATAGTACTTATAGACTAGCATACCTAAATAGAAATTTTAACAATGATTTTTTAAAATTTAGGGACAGACCCTGGGCAAGTCACTTAACTCCAATTGCCTGAGCAAAAAAAATGAAAATTAGGGGCAGCTAAGAGGTATGGTGGATAGAGCACTGGTCTTGGAATCAGCAGTACCTCAATTCTGGATTTAAACACTTATTTAGCTATATGACCCTAGGCAAGTTATCTAATACTGATTGCCTAAAAATAAACCAAAAAAACAAACCAGAATAATATTTTAAAATTTTGAATTCCAATTTAAATAGACAAATTTGTCATATGTTTAAATCTGTCTGCATTTCTTTATTACATTGAAATGAGAAAAGAAAAACATAGCAAGAATCCTCACCTATTAAACTAAGGGTTCTACTTTCTCCATTATATTTTTGGTAAGTCTATTTTGATCTAAAATATAATCAGTGTTTATTGATTAAGTCTATGCCAAGGATTGTGCTAAACACCAAAAGCAAGATAATTCTTGGCCTTAAAAAGTGTATATTCTATAGGAGGATATAAAATGTTCATAGATAATTAAATACAGGATGTATAAATATACATACAAAAGTAACAATATGAAAGCACAAAGAAACTAGGAGTTGTAAGAAGTAGAAATAAGAAGAAAAAGCATTTTGGGAATGGTTGATAGCCTTTAAAGTTACAGAGGTGGGGAACAGAATGTTCAATACAGGGGCAGCAAATAGGCAATTGCCTGAATTGTAGACTACATGAGGGTGAGTTATAGGTTGGAGCCATATTGTGAAACATTTGAAATGCCGCCCAGCAGTTTTATTGTTTTTATTCTAGAGGGAATAGGGAGCCACAAGAGGCTGCTGACAAGGGAATGACAGTCAGAGATGAATATCAATTTAACACCTAGGTAGAGTATGGATTAGAGAGGGAAATTTAGAGACAGGGGGACCAATTAAAAGAGACTATTAAAAAAGTCAGGTATGATGAGCACTTGAACAAGAATGATTGTAAAGTGAAAGAGAGGAGACAAATAATAGAAATACTGATAAAATTCACAGGTCTCTTAGTGAGGTTTATTTATCTTAGTCATAGGGAAATCAAATTCAGAAATAATTACAAAGCCTGATATCCAGTAAAATATTCAATTCCTTGCCCCACTAAGGAGCATGTTCATCCCAGAAACTTTATGCAACTCTAATCTATATCCTATCCTATATTCTTGGATAATACATCAGTATATATTGATCTTGGATCTTGGAAAAGTGATTTCACTATGTGGACCTCCTTTTTCTTATCCTTAACTTTGTGCATTGAGCTAGATGACTTCAAAAGTCCTTTCCAGTTCTAAATCAATGCTCCAGTGGTGATCAATCCAATTATGAGATATATTTGTCTTGATTGCTGCTGCCCTGGGGAAGGGTCACATTCTCAGATTGAGGACATTGTTCCTCAGGAGAGAGATTGTCATCTTTGGCTTCCTTGCCCCAATGATGAAATCAAAGTAGATAATGAAGAAAAATATTTAAGTTAATCAGGCAAAATTTCTGTTTTGTCTATTTTTATTTGAATCATCTAAGTTAATATAATAAAAAAAAGGATTTTTCTTTGCCTGAATTATTGATATTTTTCTCCCCATTATTTCTTTTGCTTTTTACAAATCCCAGAGTTGCTAAACAATTTCAAATTTAAAAGTCAATCTTGAACTTGCTGGTATCATTTTTAAAAGAAAGAAAAAAAAGTTTATAACTGATTCTAAAAAGAGACTAAAGGGATAATTGTGAACTTCAAAAAATAAAGCAAATTCAGAGCAACATCAGATTTTATTTTGTTTTGAAAACTCCTTTGGAAAAAAGTATCAGTTATCTAAAGATTTTTTATAAAATAAGTTCACAGACCTCAGGTTAAGATTCCCTATTATAGAAGCACCACAATAATGTAGAAGGATAGGAAAAACTATATTTTCGGCCATTATACATATAAGCAAACTATTCCTGAAATGCATTTTGCTACTGTAGATTAGCCAAAGGTCAAAAAACCATGATACAACTGTCATTCATCCCTTCACTCTAATAATAGAAGTGTTTTAGCTGCATAATTATAAGGTGGATGAAGTCTCTTCAGTCCCAGACCGAAATTGCACTCTAATGGCACATAATTATCCATTTCTGCTAAACATACCTACAATAAGAAACAAGTTCTGGGTTTGACTCCACTAATGAACCTGTAAGCCATGACAAAGGGCAACCCTGGACAGCAGAAATAAATGCCCAGAGATAATACCACCTAGTTTCTTTAAGGTTGGCCCTTGCAAACCTTTTATTTCATATCATGCAGAAAAAAAGACTATGCCTCCTTAAAGCCCAGGCTCCCTGTATGGAATTATTCTTAAATACAGCAGGTGCTGACCTAGTGAAATGAGAAATTCTATTTCAGAGATAACAGACAGCCTGGTGATTGTGTTTTTTCCTTTCAAAATACAACTCAAGGGCTTTGCATTCATGCCTGGGACAAGAATATTTGAATATCTCTGACATAATTTACACAGGCTTGCACATTAAGTGAATGATATTCACTCATAAAATCTTTTTTTTTTTTTAGAGTTCATAGAAATTCATCAACTTAAAAAAATAAAACCCTAATCAAAGACTCAATTCTCAAAAAAAAAAAAAAAAAAAAAAAAGGGGGGGGGGAATTAGTCTTTGGATATTTTCCATGCTAATTTTTATTGCTAATTGTATGTAGTGAAGAAAATTAACTAATTAGCTGATGAATTCAGGGAAGTAGACACAATGCCTGGATAATTCAGCAGTATCACTTACACTTGTCTCCCTACCTCATTCACTGACTAGATGGAAACAATATGTTGTGGATGTACTGAAAGGTTTGGGTTCAGGTCCTGATTTTTTCTTTTGATTCTGTGACTTTTATTTGAACAAGTTTCCTAATTTTTTCAGCTTTACTTTCGCCATCTAAAGAGTGGGGATTCCAGCACCAGATGGATTTACATGTGAATTCTACCAAACATTTAAAGAACAATTAACTCCAATGCTATATAAACTATTTGAAAAAATAGGGATTGAAGAAGTCCTATCAAACTCCTTTTACGACACAGACATGGTACTGATACCTAAACCAGATAGTTTGAAAACAGAGAAAGAAAATTATAGCCCAATCTCCCTAATGAATATTGATGCTAAAATCTTAAATAAAATATTAGCAAAAAGATTACAGAAAATCATCCCCAGGATAATACACTATGACCAAGTAGGATTTATACCAGGAATGCAGGGCTGGTTCAATATTAGGAAAACTATTAGCATAATTGACTATATCAATAACCAAACTAATAAAAGCCATATGATCATCTCAATAGATGCAGAAAAAGCATTTGATAAAACCCAATATCCATTCCTAATAAAAATGAGAGTATAGGAATAAATGGACTTTTCTTTAAAGTATTCAGGAGCATATATTTAAAACCGTCAGTAAGCATCATATGCAACGAGGAAAAACTGGAATCTTTCCCAGTAAGATCTGGAGTGAAGCAAAGTTGCCCACTATCACCATTATTATTCAATATTGTATTAGAAACGCTAGCTTCAGCAATAAAAGTGGAGAAAGAGATTAAAGGAATTAGAGTAGGCAATGAGGAAATCAAACCATCACTCTTTGCAGATGATATGATGGTATACCTAGAGAACCCCAGAGATTCTATTTCTAATTAGAAATAATTCATAACTTTAGCAAAGTCACAGGATACAAAATAAATCCCCATAAATCCTCAGCATTTTTATACCTCACCAACAAAATCCAACAGCAAGAGATACAAAGAGAAATTCCATTCAAAATAACTGTCGACAGCATAAAATATTTGGGAATCTATCTACCAAAGGAAAGTCAAGAATTATATGAGAAAAAAAATATGACCACACAAATAAAGTCATATTTAAATAATTGGAAAAATATTAAGGCCAAGAGAATATAATAAAGATGACAATACTCCCTAAACTAATCTATTTATTTAGTTCTATACCAATCAGACTTCCAAGAAAATATTTAATGATCTAGAAAAAATAACAACAAAATTCACATGGAAGAACCAAAGATTGAGAATCTCAAGGGAATTAATGAAAAAAAAAATCAAATGAAGGTGGCTTAGCTGTGCCTGATCTAAAACTATATTATAAAGCAGCAGTCACTAAAACCATTTGGTATTGGCTAAGCAATAGATTAGTTGATCAGTGGAATAGGTTAGGTTCACAAAACAAAATAGTCAACTATAGCAATCTAGTGTTTGACAAACCCAAAGATCCTAACTTTTGGGATAAGAATTCATTATTTGACAAAAATTACTAGGATAACTGGAAATTAGTATGGCAGAAATTAGGCATGGACCTATACTTAACACCGTAACCAAGATAAGATCAAAATGGGTCCATGATTTAGGCATAAAGAATGAGATTATAAATAAATTAGAGGAACATAGGATAGTTTATCTCTCAGACTTGTGGAGGAGGAAGAAATTTATGACTAGATGAACTAGAGACCATTATTGATCACAAAACAGAAAATGTTGATTACATAAAAAGTGGAGATTCATATTCATTCTTCAAAGTATTGTTGTAATGAAAATGCATTTTTATCTGGCCACTGGATTCAGATAGCGTTGGAGGAGAAACTGAGAAAGATGACCTTGCTCAGCCCTCCCTTACTTAAATTCGATTCACTTGTATGTCATGGCATCACTTCCCTGATGTCATGGTTCTTTTTGAGAATAAAGGACAAACAATAGTTTTAACATTTTTATTATGAGCTATGTATTGTTATTACTAATAGTGATATAATTTGGATTCAACACTATTGATAGTGATCAAGTATGGGATAATGGTGTGGCAAAAAGAACAAAACCAAACCAAATATTTCTCTTTCTTCAAATGAGACCAAATGGTATGGTCTAGAGTCAGATACCTTGGGCTTGAATCTCAGCTATGTCACTTATTACCTGTGTTATCTCAGGCAAGTAATTTATGTCTCAGTTTCCTCATCTGTAAAATTAGGAGGTTGGACTAGATGACCTCTAAGTTTCTTCTTAATTCTACATCTCTGATCTAGTGAAATCACATCTGGAGTCTGAAATACATACTTCTGAAGTGGCTCATTCACACATTTTTTGGTTTTCTATGGAAAATTGATTTGCAAACTTGATTAATATACCTTTTTCTTTCACCTTGTAAACCTTTAGGTCAAGCACTGCTGGTGGGTCAAGTTCAGATTCATCTTGGCAATACAAGATTTTCACCAATAGGTCCTATTTTAAATTGAATTTTTTACATTGTTTAAAAAAATGCATATGTCAAGTATTTTAAAATGAAACAAAAACAGTGACCATCTGGACAGTCTGCAGTCACTTTTTTTTGCTCACATGGTAACATATTGCTTCAAAGCAGCTAGTAAAAATGCATCTGATAAATTCAAAGATCACTGACACTGGGATAAGACTCAGTATTTGGCAAAAACTGTTGAGAAAACAGAAAATAGGAATAGACCAACATTTCACAAGCTCAAAATAAGGTCAAAATTGTCTATCTGTTTGCTTGACTATCTATCTGTCTGTCTGTCTGTCTATCTATCTATCATCTATCTGCCATCCATCTGCTTGTCTATTTACCTATTCATCTATCCATTAAATTATTTGTTTATATATCTATTTATTTTGCAGTGATAAGAGCTTAGCCAATAAATACTAATTCTAGAAATAAATCCTAAGGTCTTTGTCATACACCTCAAACACTAAGGTGTTGTTCTTTTGGTAGATTTCCTTGTCAGATGGCTGTCTCTACTAGTACTCCCCCAAATGGAAATGGTAGATCTTCTCAAACTTTGCATACTTCAGGAAATATTCACATTTTCCTAATTTTCTGGTAATAGGATGAAGTTTCCAGTATCTTGTCCTTATGCTTCATTCACCTTGATAATCTCCTTGTTTTCTTCATTAAGGCTATTATTCTGGGAACTATCTCTGGGTAGGTCTTCTGCACCTTTTTATGTTTACATTTCTGGTTGCAGGTCATTTTGTACTCAGACTTTTCTGCTAGCCCACTTAGGTATTTCTCAGAGTTCTTCTGAACATCTTCTTTCGAAGTCTTGGTCAAGGCCAGTTGTTATCCATCTATTCATCCAGCAATCGTAAAACCCATATAATGTATGTAGAATTCCTCTCATCATGTTTAGTCATTTATTAGGGCATGAATCACCTCTGCTGAGGGCTGAGTATTATCCAAAAGGCAGAGATAGATTTCTCCAATCCCAGGCTGTGGGGCAAAATAGCCTAGGGGAGATTAGGTCCGCTCAGCTATGGTCTCTCCCCATCCCAATCTTGCCCTTTCTGGAGGGCTCCAATCATGGTTACTATTTCTGACCTTGCAAATTGCCACAGAACCAATTGATTGGAAGTGATTCTGGGGACATGATTTAGCCAAAAAAGGGTAAATTAAGTAAAAAGAAATATCTGTCAGATCTATGGATAGAAGAATATAGTTCATGATCAAACAAGACACAGAGTGGATCATGGAAGGTAAAATGGATAATTTTGATTATAATGAAAAGGTTTTATAGAAACAAAACCAAAAGCAACCAAAATTAGAAGAAAAGCAGGAAACTGGGAGAAAGGAGATTATAGTGAATTCTTCTCTAATAAAAGTTTCATTTTATAAATAAATATTTAGAGAAGTGAGCCAAATTTATGAAAAATAAGTACCATTCCCCAATGGTCAAAGGATATAAAGAGGGACTTTTCATAAGAAACCATAGCTATCAGTAATCAAATAAAAAAAAATCACTAAAAATAGTGAAATATAAGTTTAAACAATTCTGAGGTATCACCTCACAGCTATTAGATTTGTGGGGAGCCGGCACTAATCTACAGGCCATAAGGTGATAAAGCCACATTCTAAAAGACTGCCCTAACCTTGAATAGGAATCTCTTAATCACATCACATCTTGCCTCCATTCATTTGCCTCAGCAAATGAGGCAGAGTGTGTGGACCCTGGAAGAAAAGAGATAAGGGCAAGAGAGAGGGGACACGCAGAAGAATGGAGGCAACACAAAACCATCTGATCAAGCCTCATTTAATTAGTGCAATAGTACATATATATATATATATATATATATATATATATATAGCACCAGGGTTGCGCGAATTTAATACAGGGTGGGGGTCCTAGACAAAGGATTGGTTTCCTGCCCAAGGATGAGCTAATCAGGTGTCTTTGGTCACTTAGGAAGCTCCAAGATGTGATTAGGAAATGTTTATCTGCCTATTCAAGGTTAAGGTGGTCTTTGGTCATGTAGGAAACTCCATGATGTGATTAAGAGATTCCTTTTCAAGATTAGGGGAGTCTTTTGGAATGTGGCCTTATCACCTTATGGCCTGTAGATTAGTGCTGGCTCCCCACATAGATTGACTGAGATAATAGAAAAGGAAAATGCCAAATACAAGAGGGACTATGACAAGATAGATACACTAACGCACTGCATTAGCACATTAAGTCAAGGTGTGAACTAGTCCAACAATTATGAAGAACGATTTGGAATTGTGTCCATAAGGTTATAAAACTACATTACCTGTTGGTTCAGTCAAATCTGTTCTATATCTATGCCCTAAGAAGAACAAATAATGAGTAAAAGAACTTATATGGACAAAAATATTGGTAGTAGCTCTTTTTGTGGTGGCAAAGAATTGGAAACTGAAGGAATATCTGTCAGATGGGGAAATGGATAAACAAGGTATAATATATGATTGTGATGGAATACTATTGTATCATAAGAAATCATGAAGAGAATGACTTCTGAGAAACCTAGAAAAACACATGAATTGATGCAAAATGAAATTATCAGAGCAAGGAGAAGATTGTATACAGTAAGAGCAACATTATAATGATTATAAATTGTGAAAGACTTAGTATATATATAATACATATCATATTTCTTGTCTTTTAAATGAATGGGGGAGTGATAAAGGAAGCAAGAGAATTTGGTGCTTAAAATAAAAATTAAATTACAAAAAAAACTTAGTCTTTTAATTGTTTTTTCAGTTTTTTTGCAAAACTAAATTTGCAATGGGAATTTCTCCCCTAGAATAGGTGATCTTAACCTGGGATCTGTAAACTTGATTTTAAAAAATAATCTTGGTAATATGTTTCAACCTTATCAGCTTCTGTTGTAATCTTGTGTATTTTGTATGTTTAAAAATGTTATTATGAGTCTCTATTTACTTCACCAAACTTCCATGACAAACAAAATAGGTCAAAATACCTGACCTAGAATAACAACAAAAACAAGTCAAGACTTACCTTGTAGGTAAGAAAGAAGATTTATTTATCTCCCCCCCTCAAAGTTACAGGAATAATAATCATCATTCTAAGCAGGAGGTTAAAGAATGTGTGTGTGTGTGTGTGTGTGTGTGTGTGTGTGTGTGTGTATGTGTGTAGGGGGGGAATTGCAGCAATCTAATGCAGAGTTTCCAATTCATGATATGGATACACTGGGGCAGTCTTTCTGGAGGTTAAAAAGGAGAGAACTGTGCAAAATTATGGTCTAAATTATTGCGTATCTTTATTTTTTATGGCTTTTTATTTACAAGATATATGCATGGGTAATTTTTCAGCATTGACAATTACAAATTCTTTTGTTCCAACTTTTTCCCTCCTTCTCCCCACCCCTTCCCCCGATGGCAGGTTGACCAATACATGTTAAATATGTTAAAGTAATTATTGTGTATCTTAAAGGAAAACTTCTTCATAAATGCATTCACTTTTTTTTCCAATGAAAATAAAGTCAATCTAATAAAACTAACATGTTGAGAATTTGTTGTAGCTACTGGAGAATTGAAGAAAGGGATCAAATCAGGAAGGACCAGTTTCAAGGATATGAATTCAGGTATGGAGACAAATCATTACCTCTCTTCCCTTCCTATTTCTTCTCTGGGAGTCCCTAGCCTCCATCCTTTCTTAAACTGAAAGTACATTTCAATGATAATCATATACCTCCCACCAGCCCTTAGATGATGTGGCTGAGTCTAGAGATCTTTGATAATCTTTATCTCTCCTACTCAGAGGCTCCTCTTTTATCAGAGATAGATATCAAGGACAGAAGATAGTGTCAAAGGTCAGACTATTATGATCCTATTGAAGGACAGAGTGTCAAGCTGATATTTTCCCCATACTCTTGACTTCAGACATCCAGTACATCCCTGTGGGGAAGTTCAAAGTGTAAGGGAGGGAACATTTTCCCCTCTTATGTTTTCTCCCTGGATAAACACCATGTTCAGGTTGGGGGGGGGAGTGAGGGGGTGGGGAGGAAGAAGGGGGAATGATAGATTTGTCGTCAGAGATTTAAAAAATAAAGTTTTGAGGTTCACAACTTTGTGCAAGTAATTAACTACCCTACTCCTGTTTCCTCAGCTGTAAAGCTCATTCTTTTCTTTCCTTGTGGTCCTATGCCTACAAATGCAGCATTATATTCCTAACATATTTTTAGGATTCACTTATTTATTGTAAAATTATAATTGTTCTTAATTTTATTTGAAAAAAAAAACCGAACACACACAATTATTTATTGGCATAGTCTTACAAGAATGTGTGGGGAACAACTTCTTATTGTTTTAAAAAGTCATTTCTGCATAAAGTCAGAGGAAATCACTTACCTCAGGATTACCAACAGGTTTTCAGCCTTTTCAAACCTAGAGAGAAAACCAGTAGACAAATGAACCCTTGCACTCAATACATGTAGCTGAATATAGTGGACTTTTCTTTTACATATATATATATAGGCCCTGCCTTTCATTCATACTCTTTGGTATGGAAGAATGAAAATCTGTAGGGAATGTTCTTGCTCTGCTCATGATCATGGAAGATCACTGCAACACAGGCAAAGGACTAAGTCCTTTGGAGAATCCTTATAATTCTAAAGTTTTGGTCATAAGAACTACTTTTCTAAAGAATAAACAAATATTCAGGATTATTCTTACTCCCTTTCTGACTTGGTACAATAGCTTTTATCTAGAACTTTAAGGTTCACAAAGCACTTTATATTATCTCATTGGATCTTGGCAATAATCCTAAAAACTATTTCTTAGGTGCCATCACCTTCTTTGATTTTACATATGGGAAAACTTGAGGTTTAGAGGGATTAAGGTACTTTCCCAGAGTCACACAGCTAGCATTTGTGTAAGGCAATATTTGAGCTTAGGTCTTAAATGCTCCATCCTTGATGTCCCCCAGCTTTCTTAAATGTGCATTAATCACAAGAGCTTTGATGAAAATATGACATTACCAGCCAAAAAAAAAAAAAAAGGAGGGAGGAGGGGAATAAGACCCAGCACACCTGAAAGGAAGCATTACCTTGCATCGGGTGCTAACAATTAACTAATCAGTAAGATTTACTATGAGCTTCTTAAGTTTCAGACATTAGGCTAAAGTCGGACACTACAAAGATAGAGATGAAAGATGAAAGATTTTGAGGGTGAAGGAGAAGGATGAACAGCAGATTCACATGTGCATATTTATGCAATACAGATTCAGGGTGATTAGTGAGAGGCCCTGAGGAAAATTGCATAGTATTGGTCTTAGAATTAAGAAGATTTGGATTCCAAATCAATTTCAGATTGCTAGTCCTATGTATGACCCTGGACGAGTCACAAGCTCTTTGAATCTCATTTCCCTTATCTGAAAAACAAAGGGGTTGATGGTAAATCAATTATCTTATTTTTTTTTGGGGGGGGTACTTTTATTTTAAGCAAATATTTTTCTTTTGTAGGGTGTTCTAACAGTTGTGAGTGGGAGTAGGGACAGAGTGGTAGTTCAGGATAGGACTTGTGCTGAAGGTAGAATTTAAGATGTCATAAAGGCTTTCTAAGAGAAAGAGGGGAAGAGGGAGTACATTCCAGGCAACAAGGATGGCCAAGGCAAAGGCTCTCAGATAGAATGCCATGATATAATAGAGAAAGGGAAAGTAGGAATCATGAAGGGTAGCAATGTATAAGGCTGGAAAAATGAAAAATATGTGATTTAGGGTCAAATGACTGTTTTCAAAAATTTATTGAGATGGGATCACATTTTCCTCTTTAGATTGTATTAGATTGTGAAAGCTTTTATATGACAGAAGTTTAGACTTAATCCCAGAGAAAACAGGGAAGTTTATCAAGTAGAAGAATGACATTGTCACATCCATGCTTTTGGAAAATTTCTGGTAGTTATGTAGAGAATGGATCAGAAGTAGGATAAAGAAATTTTTAGGATATTTTTTACCCTCAAACTAATTATGCCTAGAACCTGAGATTTCATCTAGGTGGGAAGTCCCAACCCTGATTCAAATCACATGATCTTAGAAAGTTGCCTAAAGCTTTAGTTTTTTTTTTTTTTTTTTTGGCAACAATCTTTTCATTGTGTTTATACCATAAGTCACTCATGTGACTCTATAGGACCCCTGTGGCAGCAGCAGAATAATATTACTTCTTACTAGTCTTGGAGAATTCTCTTTTGTACCACTCCTCTTTCTTCCTGCATTCCAGATTCAACACAACCAGAACACCTATAAGTAAGTGTGCTTCCAAATGCTAACATTTCAGCAGTGTTCTGTCCTCCTCTGACTGGACTTGAGCTCTTCTAAGCCATTGTCTGCAAAAGATCTCTGCAAGAGATCTCATATGATCTGCTTATCTATTTTGCTGAAGTCAACTGCTTGGGCTGCCAACTTCAACGATTGCTGGACTTGCTACCAGATGCCGTGAATTTGGTGGGAACCATTTTCATCTGACTCCCCTCCCAGGTTCCCTACATTGGATTGTATTTACTATTTATTATTTCTGGAGCTATTTTGATCAATTTCTAGTACATCTCATATCACCTCTTCTAGGAGTCAACATTTCAGCCCACTGCGTGTACTATCAGGTAAGCCTCCTACTACTGAAATTGATACTGACTACCTGTATCTCTGTAAATTATAGCACTTTTCTTTTCCTTTTGGTGTGTTACCCTCTTAATGTCCCTTGGGGCACTAAAAAGCCCTCATTATATGGATAAGCAAGATGACTATAGGTTACTTCAGATGTTTAGTGGGAGTGTGATCCACTAGTCTCTCAGTATCTATTTTATACTTACATTCTGATTTCTGTTTGTAATAAACTTGCCTGTACTGTCACCATCTTTAATCTGAAGTTGTCATTTTATAATCTTTCTCAGGGTCTCCTGTTACCCACCACTCTTCTCTGGGAAGACATTAGTTTACAGATTTTTCAGGTGAGTAGAAGGAGTGGGAAAATTCATCAAATTGATGAGGGAATTCCCTTCATCAAATATCCCTCATAGTAAACTCACCAAGTTAGTCTAGGCCCTCTCTTGATCTACCCAAGTTAAGTAGAAAGAAAACAATAAAATACCTGACAAGACAATATGTGATTCAGGGCCAAATGACTGTTTTAAAAAATTTATTGAGATGGGATTACATTTTCTCTTTCCCTTATTTTTTAGCTTTTTAATCCTAAATTAAGGACATACTGATTCCTTATTCATTCTTTCTCCAGTACTTCTTCAGATTTTATGTAAGTAAATGTATTGAAATTTGCAGAGCTAGAAGTAAATTGTGGTGTAATAAATCATTGAAATGAGAACAAAGGTGGGGGCAGCTAGTTGGTGCAGTGGATAGAACAACAGTCCTAGAACCAGGAAGACCCGAGTTCAAATCCAGCCTCAGACACTTAACATTTACTAGATATGTGATCCTAGGCAAGTCACTTAATCCCAAAAGCCTTGTAAAAAGAGAAAAAAGATTATATGATTATATAGGTCAAAAGTATCCTCGAATGGATCATCAGTTATAATGCCCATTCAAATCAATTCAAAATCAAATCAAAATTGTACTTTGTAAAAACTGTTATTTTGAAATTGCTGCTTTGTGTTTAGCTGACATGAATCCATAGGGAATAAGTTGTAAAGATTAGATGGGGAATTAGTCATTTAACTGCCTCAGAAAAAGGTTACATACTCATTCATAATCCCATATGCTTTGGTTGTGTGACCTGGGCAAAACCTCTGAAGCTGTTGAAAGTTCCATGATTTTCTACTTCAGATGGGCACTCAGGGAGCAAGATAAGTAAAAGAGGGGAAGAAATATTTAATTCTTACAAGGAGACAAACTCTAAAGAAAATTTTTAATTCAATATCAACATGTATATCTATTAAAATGACTTCCATAATTTGTGAGTGAAATTGTTAGTCAAAACTCCAGTAATGTAGACACAAAAGAATTCTTACAAATATAATGAGATTATACTATAAATTAGTATCTTCCAGAAGAACACAGTTTGGTCTTAATATGTGGTTATATAGACATCCTATTTCTAAAATTAGCAGGAAAATAAAGGAGAAAAGAAAAGGGGAAAAGGATAGGAGAGGAGAGGTAAGGAAAGAGGCATGCAGAGCAAAGGGATTAAAAGGGTGGGAGATGGAAGCTATCATTTGGAATCCTGACTCATTAGCTATTGTCTCCATTTTTATATCATCTGCAAATTGATAGATAGGTCATCTATGACTTATATATCCAAGTCACATATTAAAATGTTAAGCAACACTGAGCCAAGCATAGATCTTTAGGACACTATTATGCAAACCTCTCCAAAACAATATAAAACCATTAATGACTATTCCAAATCTACTTGTACTATTGACTATTACATATTTTTCTAGAATAAGAATTTGTCATATTCTTTGCTGAAAGAATGGCTTGACTAAATCTTATCTAATTCATCCTCCCCTTTTACTGGCTAAGTAATACTATTTAAATTAAAACACTCACTAATAGTTTTTATTCTGGATTTACTTGCCTTTTGATCAAATTACATTGGTTCTTTGTCATCATTGCTTCTGTTATTAGATATTAAAAGTTTCTGAAATTCCACTTTATGATCTAGGGGGAGGTGAAATGTAAGGATGCTTGTCCAGTCAAAAGTAAGACAAATTCTAGCTAATCTAATGCGCATGAGAATGGAAAAGATAACATTGCTAGTTAAGGGTTAGTGAAACATCTTAAACTTTATACTAGGTACATTTCAGAAGGAAAGATGTTTAAACGAGCTCTACTAATAAAGAAAACTTGATTTTTTTCAGTTCAATAAAAAAAGGCTAGAATCCTTTAAACTTTATAGGCAACAGCATTTGAAAAGAAAGGAGAGATTGAGACGGAAAGCACTGTATCTTTACTAATTTGGATGTGACTGATGTGCTGTGTTAAATTAGAAAAACTGAAATGAGTAAACCAAGTAATAGGAAATAAATCTCCAATTACTAAAATGTGCTTTAAGATGATTGAGACAAATTTTCTGTATTAAAGTATTTTTAAAAGAAAACAAATATATTTGCAAAATTGATTTCCATGATGAGTATTTGTACAAAGCTAAGTTGCAAACTATTATAATATCTAGTTATTTTGAAATTTTTGTGTATTTAATTATTCTGAATGTGTGTATATATTCTGCCTAAAAGTATTTTACAAATACATCTAAATTGAAAATTTTAAACAAAAAAATCTCATTAGCCTTCTAGATTTTTTTTTAATCTAACGTATTCTTTTACCATCTCCTTACCTATTTAAAAAAAAAAATTCTTTATCTTGAATATAAACTCCATATTACATATAACCATTCTAATATTTCTAGTGAAAATATCTTTTTCCTTGATAGAGAACACCAGAGCAAATAAATAATTTCTTATTCCTAATGTTTTTCTATCATATATTATCATGATTTCCCCAGAAGGTAGTATCTAGAAAGAAACCTTTGAAATCATGAAGTCAAATTCCTTCATTTTATATAAAGAGATGAGGGAAGTTTCTTTAGATCCTATATATAGAAAGTTGGAATTTGAACCCATGTTTTCTACTTCCAGATTCAATATATTTCCTATTAAAAATGGATACCACCAGCCACTTTTCGCCCTTAGATTAGCACTTGGAATCTTTGGAAACTGATGGAATTTTTGATGGGGTTAACACGATGGTTTGGGACATTTCCCAAATAAAAAACATTTTGATTCAATTCAATTCAATCCAATACAAATAAAAAAAAATCAAATAGTCACAGCATTCTAGGAACCTAGATTCTACATACTGCTAAGCCTTTCCTTGTTACTTATCCAAAGAAATTTCATTCTGTGCCCTAGAGAGAGCTTATGCTGTTGAGTCTATGCTGTAGCAGGTTCTATCCAAGATAGAAAGAACAGTTTCCCAATGCCTGAAAATTAAAGCACTTTATCTGTTCAACCAGTGACAAATCAGATTAATCATAGAACATTTCCTTGAAAGAAATGAGAAATATTAGCTAGAGTTTGGGAGCAGAATGGAATGAATTATAAATTTTAGCACCAAAGGTTTTTTTTTTTTTTTTTTTTTTTTTGGTTTGTTTGTCAGCTTATTTGAAATTTCATGTGACAACAAATTTAAATGATGTCACATTTGGAGATTTGAAACCTGTCTTTTATGTCCTTTTGTATTTCAAAATACATGTCTTTGAGGTAAATATAGAGTCACCTGCCAAGTTATTTGTATTTAAAAGCACTAACTTTTTCTTTAAAAAAGAAAAGTATTTGTTGAAGTATAGGGAGAGAGTTAGTTCTCTCTTGGATAATCTTCCCAGCCTCCTGTTCCTTTCACTATTACAGCTGCTGGCCCAGCAGGTTTCCATATTTTAGGATTTCAATGACCAGCAGGCCAAGTTGGCTCTCTGGCATATTTGGCTCCCAGTCTTATCTCAAAATGAGAAAGGGAATTGAAATACTGGACTGAGCACTAAAAATATAAGAACAAAGTACTGTTGAAAGCCTCTCCTTTACTAGTTCTAAAATGCAGGCAATTTATAAGCTAAAGAAAAATATAGGCACTTTCTGAGGAATAACAGTTATAGTTAACATTTACCTGAGACTTTAAAGCTTACAAAGTGCTTTACAAAAAAAAAAATTTATTTTCACAACATGTTTGGAAGGTAGGTGCTATTATTATCACCATTCTAAAGGAAGAAAACTTCTGCCTATAAGTTAAGTCACAGAGCTAGCAAATGTTCAAAGATGTATCTGAACTTAAATCTTCCTGATCTTCAGATTCAGTGATCTAAACACTTTACCACCTAGCTGTTTACTTTGAAGATAAAACAAGAGGTTTCCCAAAGACTATATTCACAGTTAAAATGAAATGAAATTTTGTGAGAGTTACATAGATAATTGGAAAGTCAGAGCTTATCTTCATCTGTAATCCATTCATTCATTCATTCACCCATATTGATTCATTTTTAAAAATTTATTTCTTTGAAGAAAAGGTAGCAGGATTGTTGAGAAAGATGATGTGTTTAAGATCAAATTCTGCTATTTACTACTTGTGTGACCCTAGAGGTAGATCACTTAATCTCCTTGCATTGACTCTCCTCCTTGGTTAAAATGGGGATAATAATAACTGTATTAGAATCATAGAAACTGAGTCAGAAGACACCTCAGAGGTCATCTAACTCATTCCAAATATAAGCAAAAATCACTCTACAAAATGCATAAATCATCTGGTCTCTACTTGAAAAACTCTAGTGATAGCTGGAGGATTTGGTTACTATTTCTTGAGACAATTCACTTTTCTATTCCTAATTCTTAGGAAAGTTTTCTTTATATCAAGTATTTTCAATGTTTGTATGTTTCTGCTTCTGGCTTTAAAGTCTAAGATGATCTAGTCATAGGGTTTTATGTCACAGACTCCCTTTGGGATTCTGGTGAAGCCTATGAAACCCTTCTCAGAATAAATGCTTTTAAATTCACAAAATAAAATACACATGGCTACACAGGGAAATAAATTCTATTGAAATACAGTGGACATCCAAAGAAATTTTTTTGGAGGCAGTCAAGGTTAAATGACTTGCTGAAAGCCATAAAACCTATTAAGTATCTGAGGCTGGATTTGAAGTCAGGTCATCAAAACTCCTCTATTAGTGCTATATCCAATTATTAGCCCCAACAAAAGTATTTTTTTTTTAAGTCCATAGTCTCAACATGAAAAAACTCTTTCAATTTCCACAGGAGGAAACTGAAACTCAGAGAAGGAAGTCCAGAATCATATGGATTAAAATAAAAGAGCTAGGATTGAAACACAAATCTACTGAATACAAATTAAATATTCTTTGCACAGCAACAAAATTGCCTCTCCCTGAGATAATATATATATAATGTGTAAACTGTAAAGCACTGAACAATTCACAAAGTAATCATCTTTATTACCTTTTTTATTGGTATGGTCATTTGGATAATTTAACAAAAGCCCACTTCCCTGTGTAGACCAAGACTGAAGTTGTGTGTAGAAAAGAATCTACATCAATGGGAAATTCCATTTCCCCTCACTCAATTGCAATTTTCCTTTCCTCTCCAAACCATTTGAAGCTACAATATAACCTGTGACAGTATATCTAATAGGTTTCTTTATTAAGGTAGCTCCTTCAAAGCTGGGTGATGGAGGTGGGGAGAAGATGGAGAATCAGGCTTTTTTTTTCCTGATGGAAAGTGCTATTTTCCCAGAACTCTGCACATTCTGATTTTGTGGAAGAAATTGTTGTTTTTTCCATTTATATTGGTGTCATTGTGAATATAGGGTTTTTTTTTATTTTGTTTTGTTTTTGGTTTCTACTGCTTGGGGATGGGCTTAGGCCTTGCCATAAGATATTTGCAGTCAGAGATTCCTATTTTATGCCTATGTTCCTGTGAGTCAGCCTGTCAAAGGCTAACATCTAATCCAGAAGAGTGGCCCATTGCTAGACTTTAAGATTGGCTACACACTTAAACCTCTTTTGGGGGGATGATGAGTTCTAACTCTCCTTATTCTACTTGATTGCAATGTGTTCCTTCTCCTAGCCCCTTCAAAGATGAGAATCAGAAAAATTCTGGATAGTATATCTGCAGGTATTATCCATAGGACCTAGAGACTGGGAATGCTCAGAAAAAGCTATATACCAGCAAGAAGCAGCTTGGATTTCATTCACCTTCTCTGTTGCTAAGAGTCCAAAATTATAGGGCTACCCTAGTTCCAATGAGCCAGTGATTTTATTCACCAATAATTTCCAGCCCTTCACTTGTTCTTTAATGCTTTAATTTTTCTTTAATTAAGAACATATTGAAATGAAGTATATATCAACATCCATGTTGACAAAAGCAATTGAATCTAATGATTCAGATTGCATTTTCTCTAAAACCTACATAAAGTCAAAATGGTAGCAACATTAGAAAGAAATGGAGTCACATCCCAAATATACTTTCTAGAATATTGTCCATTCTATATTGTAAACTGATCACTCAATTAACTAATCAAAAAGCAATTATTAAATAATGATAATCTCTAAGATCCATTTCATTTTATAAATTTAGGGGATCTTAAAGGAGATTATAAGCCTAGGGAATGGTAAGCAGAAAATGATATAGAAGCTAAAAAAGCCCCTACTTTGTCAACTTGGGCTAAATTAAGAAGAATATTTCGTCTGTCTCTAGGGATGTTATAGTCGTTGATGTTTTCATACCTAGAGAGTATCTATTGTGAAATAATCAGGATAGTAAGGAGTCTTGAGTTATATCATATAAGAATTAGTTGAAAGAAGTGAAGACAGTGAGTCTAGAGAAAAAAAGACACACATTATGATAATACAGTAAATATCTTCTAGTACCTAAAGAGCTATTATCACATGGAAGAGGGATTCAACTTGTTCTGCTTAGTCCTGGATGGCAGAATTGAGAGCAATGGTAAAAAGTTGCAGGGACAAATTCAGGCTTGACTTAAGGGAAGTTCTTAAACAATAACTTAATGAATGACCAAAAATACCCTTTATTAAGGGCTCACTAGGTCCCAAGAACTATATTAAGTCCTTGGAGAACAAATATAAAGCAAATTCCTGCTCTTTAAAGAGAGAATTCCACTGGGCAAAAACAAAAAAAACCCAAAAAACAAAAAAACTATAGATAAATAAGTGGTAAATTGGAAAGAATACTCTGAACTTAGTGGCTACTGGCATAATGAGTGTGGCCAGAAGGATGACACATTTCATCTGGAAATACAGTGTTGATGTGCTTATGGTTAATGGTTCTAGAACTGGAAGTGGTAAGGAGAGAAGGAAGAAGGAAGGGTATGCCTAATTAACTGAGGTATTTAGTTGAGAAATAGTGAGAGAAGAGATAGTAAAGTATGGTTGAATGATTCCTGAATTAGAATTTAGGGAGACAGCCACCAGTCTAAAGAGGTTGTGGAAGTTGGCTGGAGTCATCCCAAAGAGGAACCTACCATATAAGTTAATGGAGTTCTCATCACTAGAGGTCTTCAAGCATGGTTGAGAGGGTTTTTTTGTTTGTTTGTTTTAGGTACAATTTACACTTATAGCTCAGAGATTCTGTGGAGCTTTGTTATTAAATGTTTTACTGACTGCTAAAAAATCATCATAGATAGAATTGAATAATAATAGATCTTGGCTAACAGAGACAAAAAAGCACAGACACTATTGAATCTAAATTCTTCCTATTACAAGAGTTCAGAAAGAAAAAATATATTGTTGGAAATCCCAGAGTAATCCACTGCATCTTTTTACAAGAACCATCATCTCTTCTCTAGACAGATAAACAACTCATAACATGAGAAGTATTGCCAGTTCATGATAAGGGAAAGAGAAAGAAGGGTAAGAAAGATAAATATTCTTCAGGGAGGTAAAGAGAATTTGATTTGAAATTGAAATGGATTTGAAATTAGTGCGTCTTTAAACCTTGGATCTGCTATTAAATAGTTATAGTCTTTGCATCTCCTATTTCTTTTTAATGATACCCTTTGTCTGGCTTTTCCAATTCTTTGAAGATATACACAAAAGAAGAAGCCACAATTATCCCAGAAAATAAGGGCTTAGAGTAACTAAATGATATTGTATATATGGATACACACATATTTCAAGGAATCCATGAATGAGGTAGAAGTACATGCCTTACCCTTCTATAACCTCAGAGGTCCTTTATTTTTCAAGGGAAGAACAGAGTTCAGAGATGGATTGACTAGACTTGATTTTAGATGTGTCAAGAGTAAAGAATTCTAAAAATAAACTCCCATGCCTAAAGATAATGTTAGCATGAGGTCAGTCCCACAAATATGATTCAACTCACTGGGATAAATATGATTTAAGGAGATTAATGGTATGGATATTGAAATTTTGTGGCATTAGTGTACAATTTTACTCTTGAAATCATAACAATAACCTTTTAATACTAGTGGTACTTTTGGGCACTGAGGGAAAATTAATAAAGGAAATATTGAGCACAATAGTGAATTAATTGGGGAAATATTAATGTTAGTGCCAAAATCTAAGTATCCTTTGTAGAAGGAAAAAGACAAGAGTGTTTGTGTTAAAAATGTCCTGAAAGTAGAAAAAAAATTTTCTAGAAGTTATCACAATTGATGATAAATAAGAATCAGTGTAAGGAGAAGTCACATTTTATAGTTATATGTACGAGGAGTAATAGCATCAATAGGTAAGAGATAAATAAAATGGATAGAGATATGACCTGAAAGTATGTAGGTCACATACTGCTGTTACCAATATCTTTTAATTTTATATTTTATAATTTAATTTTTTAATTTAATATTTTATTTTCTTCCAAGTACATGTAAAAAATTTAGCATTAAAATTTTTTTGAGTCCTATATTCTCCCCCCACTATGAGAAGGCTAGCAATTTGACTTAGGTTATATATGTGTAGTCATTCAAAACAGATATGTCATGTAAAATTAAACACAGAAAGAAAAAAAAAAAACAAGAAAGATAAGGAACGTAAAGAAAAAGTATCTTTGATCTTCATTCAGGCTTTATCAGCTCTTTCTCTGGAATTGTCTTGGAATATTATATTATTGAGAATGTTATTCAGAATAGACCACAATACAATTTTGATTTTCTATGCACACGTTTCTCCTGGTTCTGCTCATTTCACTTTGCATCAATTCATGTAAGTTTTTCTAGGTTTGTTTTTTCAGTCATTTATCCAGTTAATAGATAGTCCCTCAATTTCCAATTCTTTGCTACCACTAAAAGAGATGCTATGAACATTTTTGTACATATAGGTCCTTTTCCTTTTTGTTTCTTTTAATCTCTTTTGGAATCAGACCTGGTAGTGATATTGCAAGGTCAAAAGATACGTATGGTTTTATAGACCTTTTGGACATAGTTCCAAATTTCTTTCTAGAATGGTTGAATCAGTATACAACTTTACCAAGTGTTTTAATTTTCTCACATTCCCTCCAACATTTATCATTTTCTTTTTTTGTTTTATTAGCTAATCTGATAGGTGTGCAGGGGTAGCTCAGAGTTATTTTGGTTTGCATTTCTCTCATCAATAGTGATTCAGAACTTTTTAATGTTATATATGAAAACTATGGATAGTTTTGATTATTTTGAAAATTATCTGTTTATATGCTTTGACCAGTTATCAATTGAGGAATGGTACTTATTTCAATAAAACCAACTCAATTTAGTATATATTTGAGAAATGAGATCTTTATTAGAGAAACTTGCTGTAAATTTTTTTTCATAATCAGGATTGCCAACTATGTATTTTCCTCCATTCTATTTCTCTCCTACTTATCCTATTCTCTTTCTTTTTACCCTGTCCATTCTCAAAAGTGTTTTACTTCTGACTTTTGCCTCCTTCAGTTTGTCCTCCCTTCTATCAAAGTTCCCCTTCCTCCTTCTCCTCTTCCCCTCCTATTTTCTGGTATGGTATTTTCCCCTCTTTTTCAATTCCAATGAGAATAAGGTTCACATGCTTCTCCATATCCTATCTTCACCTTCACTGTAAAATCTCCATCAGCTTTCTTTTGTGTCAAATAACTCATCCCATTCAATCTCTCCTTTTCCCTTCTCCTAGTGCTTTCTTCTTTCTCATCCATTAATTACTTTTTTTTAGGTAATCATCCAATCATATTAACTCACACCTATGCTTTCTATCTATGTATATTTCTAACTAGGTTAATAATGATAAAGTTTTTAAGGGTTATACATATTATTTTCACATGTAGTAAAGTAAAAAATCTAGCCTTATTAATTTCCTTTTGATTTCTTTTTCCTGCTTACCTTTTTAAAGGATTTTCTTCAATGAACTTTTGTGCCTCTTTTTACCATTTGGCCTATTTTCTTTTTTAAGGTGGTATTTTCTTCAGTATTTTTGTATGTGTGTATGGCTTTTTTTTTTTTTTTTTTTTTTTACCATGCTGTTGATTTTTGTCTTGAATTACTTCTTTTGCCTTCCTAATTTTTCCTCTCCTCTTTCAGTTCATTTTAAAAATCATTTTTGAGCTCTTCCATGGCCTGATAACAATGCATATTTTCTTTTGAGACTTTGGATGGTGGGGTCATGACTTTGTTGTCTTCTGAGTTTGTGTTTTGATCTTCTCTGTCCTTATAGTAATTTTCTATAATCAAGATTTTTCTGCTGTTTGTTAATTTTTCAGCTTCTTTGGACATTGTCCCAAGCTTCAAGTTGTTGTTTTTTTTTTTTTTCTCTTCTCTGTGTGTGTGTGTGTGTGTGTGTATGTGCGTGAGCGCATCTGTATGGTACAAGCCATAGAAGTGTGATAATAATCTAATTTGTCCTGGAATTGAGATCCAGGAGAGCTATCCAGATCTTGGTTTAAATAATGCAACAGAATCTTGCCCCTGGCGCCAGAAAAGGGACTACTATATTTTTCTTCTGACCAGTTGTCTGCCATCTATGGACTGAGAGGTTTGGAATTTGCCATTGCTGCCCCTGATTTAGTCTCCTCTAAGTCTACTCCTGGTTTGCTGGAATCAGGTCTCCACTGTGACTTCTATTGTACTGCACTTCACTGTTCACTTGTGGGTTCTGGTGCTCTAGAATTCATTTTGAGACACTATTTAAAGGTATCTGAAGAGGTCTAAGGAGAGTTTAGAGAAGTCCTTGTATATTCTCTGCTATCTTGGCTCTTCCTCTCCCTAGATATGTTTTGTCCAGGAGCATTACACAAAGAATCCTAATAATTATGTAAAAGAAGAAACCCTAGCAGCTGATGATAGTGTCAGCAGATGGCAGTAAATTAGCAGGGAAACAGTGAAACAGCAAAGAATAGCAACAACTGTACAGACCAGCAACAATGAGCAGCTTCAGAGATAGAAAGGAACAACAGCTACGAACTGAATAAAGCTGAAGTAAGTTACAGTTGGCTGTTGTAAAATGGAGTATTAAAGATTTTTACAGCTAAGAAAATATCCCAGGATATGAATTGTCCATAGAATATTCTTTTTCTGTTAGGTGGCGAAAGAGAATAATACATTTTGGAATTAGAGGGATTTTTCCTGTTTATTTACTTGCTATTCTACTCTAAATAAAAATTTTATATTTTATTTATGACTCAATTTGGGGGTAGCTGTATGATCCTGAGCAAATCACTTACTCCTGTTTCTTTATCTGTAAAATGAACTGGAGAAGGAAATGGCAAATCACTCTAGTATCTAGTGTACCTTGTGGAAAATAGAAGACTGTGATGAACATCTTTCTTAAATAGAGATACTGGAGCTTATGGCTTTTTTCCCCATCCAGAGTGTTCAATAAATGGAGCAGAGTGTACTTATTAGATGTATATACCAGGTATATATACCAGGTACATTCAGTTTTGTAGAATCAGAAGATTTCCAAATGATGCGTTTTCCTAGGGAAGTTAAGACATGATTGAGAAGTCCAAAGAAGTCTAAAAGCAGTGGAAAGGGAGGGAAATAAAGCAGCATAAAGAAGCAATTTCTAGCAAAGATATAATCCAATGTCTGACTTATAAGATCATCACTACTGAAAGTATTGTGAAGATGAGTACTGGATGACCTCTTATAAGGGATATGTAGAAAAGATTCCTAACTAGGATAAATTGTTTGACTATATGACTTCTCAGGTCTCTCTCTATTCTATATTTTTATGATTATGGTATTAAAATCTTGTTCTAACTAGTATTTGTATTTATAGCATAAAAAGGTGATTAGTGTTTAATCAGTGTTTACATGATTTTATTTTTTTTCATTTTTTCTTTTTCATACATATTTTTAAAAGGCCATTTAAAGACCAGCTCATGAATTTAATCACATTTCTCTCTATAATTTAATCTAATTTCAGCTGAGTGGAGATGAGTATTACCTTGCATACTACATCAGGATGTTTCTTTATGAGAGGTAATTCATCAGTATAAGGCATGCTGAACTTTTTTTTTTAATCTTACTCTTTTTTGTTTTTGTCTTTTTTTATCTTACTCTTTTGTTTTAATCTTAATGCTCCATGTTGCTCCTAGCCTTAAACTAGTATATTCTTTTTATCAAGATGCCTCAATTTAAACTTTGTATAAAACTTCTGATTCATATACTGGAAATTGCTTATCAGCCACTGTTTAGGATTTTTTAGAGTATGATATATTTATAACCCCTTCCTTTTCCTACAGGCTGCTTGATACCTTCCTTACAGCCTTCTCCCCCTATTCATTTTTTCAAGCCATTTGGAAAAGTGATTTCATCAATGTAGTAAACTTGTGGTATAGAAATTCCTGTTGCTAATGAAGATGAGCAGCTCTCTTTCAATTTAAAGTCTTAAAAAGTTGCTTAGATCACTAAGTAATGTGATTTACCTATGGTCACACAGCCAGGATATGCTAGAAAAAAAGACATAAATTCAGGCTTTCTCCAAACCTATATTCCCTATGATTCCCTTCCTATTAACAATGTATTAATCTAGGGATCTAAAAGAAATGTGAACATGACAAAAAAATTGCATGTACCTTTTTCTCGTCTAGAATTATAAATTTAGAACTTTCAGGGACTTTTTTACTTTATAGACTAGAAAATTATTATCTAGACAGGTTGCTAATTATCCAAGTGGTAGAGTTAGTACTCAAACCTTGATTCTCTAAATCTAACCCACCCTGGATCACTGGTAGAAGAGCTTATGTATCAAACTCTAAGCTATGACATTCAGAGTAAGCTAAGATGAACAGGTCATCGGGGAAAGTGCTGACAAAAGATGAGGCACTGGGAAATGGCAAATCACTCGGTGTCTTAACTAAGACCACCTCACAGACATCATACATGCTATGGTTCATGGGTCATGAAGAATCAGACACCACTGACTGACTTAACAACAACTTCAGAATCCAAATGTAGTCCCTTTTGCAAGACAGCATGCTGCAATGGCGGAGCAGCTTGAATTCTCTCTTTGGCACAAAGCTGAGAGAGAGGCATCTAGAAAGAAAAAAAAAAATTAATATCTTACTCTAGTACTTTTCAAGTGCTTTGCAATTATGATCTCATTTTATCTTTACATCAACCTGAAGGTAAGTGCTATGATTATTCCCATTTTGCAATTGAGGAAACTGAGGTAAATATAAATGAAATGATTTGGCAAGGCACATAATTATTAAGTGTTTAAGACCGGATTTGAATTCAAATCATCTTGACTTCAGGGCTAACACTCTATGCACTCTTAACACCTAAGTGTCAAGGGACAGTAAAAGAAATATTAGATATAAGAGTTAAGAGAAAGCTGGATTCACCTGTGTGAAGAAGAGCACATCACTTAATCTCTTTGTGTCTCAGAGAGGTAATTTTGTTATATATCTTGTTAACATGACTTGATAATAACTATTCTATGTGTTAGAATTTCCCTTCTTCACAGGAGAGTAGGACAATGGTCTTTTTGTTAAAGGGGTCTTTTGTTAACAAGAATCTTTTATAAAGGGTTTTTTTTTATTAACAATCTTCACAGGATTAATGTGAGAACAGCACTTTATAAACTTTAAGTTGATTAAAAATGTGAGCTACCATTATTGAGACAATAATATTGCACTCTAGCAACAACTAATTTGAACCAGAGAAGAACTTCTTATACTCCATGAAGCATCCTCATAGCAAGCAACTAATTCAATAGCCTTCTAATTGGCCTCCTGACTATTTTGTGAGCAAGATACTCCATCGCTTGGCTCTGAGCATTTTCTCTGACTGTCCTTCAACCCTGGAATACTTTTTCTTCTCTCCAATTACTAACCTCTTTGGCTTTAAGTTCCAATTAAAATCATACTTTCTACATGAAGCCTTCCTTAATTCATCTTCATTCCTGTGTTTTTACTCTATTTATTTATTTTTATCCTGTATGTAGCTTACCTCATATAGATATTTTTCATACTGTTTCTCTTATTATATTGTAAGATATACAGGGAAGAGAGGGACTTTTTTTTTTGCCTTTTTTTGTACTCCCACTGCTTAGTACAGAGCCTATATGTAAGTAGGCACTTAATAAATAAGTGAATGAATGTTCTCTCTGCTGTGCACATCTCTGGACTCCAATCTATCCTCCACTCAACTTCCAAAATAATTTTCCTAAAGCACGTCTGATATTATTCAATAAATTTTAATGACTCATTACCTCCAAGATAAAATATAACATTCTGTGTTTGACTTTAAATCTCTTCAAAACCTGACCTTTTTTTTTTTTACCTGTTTTCTTACACTTTATTCTTATCCATATATTTTACAGTCTAGCAACAATGATTTGTTGTTCCTCATGCATGGCACTCCATTCTCTGTCTTCAGGCTTCTTCACTGGTTATCTCCTAGGCTTCCTGGTGAGGAAGGAATGTTCTCCCTCCTCACATTCATTTCTTGGCTTTTTTCATGCCTCAGCTAAAATCTCACCTTCTCTTAGAGATTTTTCCTGCTCTACTCCTACTGTTACTTCTCTTGACTATTACCTTCATTATACACTGCATATATCTAATATGTATATAATTATTTACATGTTGACTATGACAAATGTTAGAATGATCCACGTTCCAAAGTTTCTTAGTTCAGGTTCAATTTTAGGACAAAATGAGACAATAGCACCCTAGTGAGCAATTAACAGAAGGAGATTTATTTAACCCTAAGGCAATAAGGATATGTAACAAGAATACAGTAGCCTTTAATTTTGCTAGATGAAGACTTCTTCATCTCCATATGAAAACATTTTCATCAGAGTAGATCTTGGTGGCATATGTAGTTTTCAGAAATCCACCAAGTCAGATAGGTACCAATTTTTTTTGAGGCAACCAGGTACGTAGTAGACAAAGTTCTGGATCTAGAGTCAGAAAGACTTGTGTTCAAATCCAGCTTTCACCATTTATTAACTATATGACATTGGGAAAATCCCTTAACCTCTCTTTGTCTCAGTTTCCTCAACTGTTAAATGGGGATAAAAATAGCATATATATTTTAGAGTTTGTTTGAAGAACAAATGAGATAATATTTATAAAGTACACTGCAAACCTGAAAGTACCAAGTAAATCTTGTTCTTGTTCTTGTTCTTCTTGTTCTTTCTCCTTCTGAAAGTGAACTGCTTGAGGGCTAGGACCACATGTCCCTCCTTTTCTTTATATTCCCCAACATTTAGCACGTCCTACACATAGTTAATATTTAACAAATCCTTATGAACACTGACAAAATGACTGAGATAGATTGAGAAAGATAAAGACTAAAGAGAGGCCAACATTATTATTTTGGAAGTAGCAGTTTCAATTGAATGATGATCTGGGAAGCTATATTATATTAATTGTCCAGCCCATAGGATCCACATTAGTAAAGGAAGAAAATTAAATCAGAGCAAGAATTATTAATAGCCTGAGAAAATCCTAAAAGGTAAAAAAGATTAGTAACACAAAAAGAATAAAGAATTGATTTAGGAGTAATTACTAAGGGAGAGTTGGAATAATAAGAGATTATAGTCATATCAAGGAATGTTAGGGTTTTAATTAAGGAGATAGAACACTTGTGGGTAATGGTGAGATTCACTGTCCATTTCTTTTTGTGGCTAAAATAGAATGATGGAGTAGATTATAAAATTGTAGGAAGCTGAAGAATTAAGAGGAAAAGGCGTTTGAAGGAGCATCATTATGGATGTTGAAGTTCCCTAGTATAAAGTCAGGAATTGGGGAGAAGGGAATATGGTGAGCCAGGTGCTGAACTATTTGTAATGGTCTGAAGTCTGGCATATAACAGCCACCATGACCTAGATTAGATGGAAGATTTTTATTGGAGTCAACTTCAACGAAAGAGATTTTCATAATATAAGCAAACTGAGTCTTGAAATAGTAACCGAAAGCAAGGCACATCCTACTCCCCTCCAGGAATAGTATTTGAAAGTGTGGTAGGCAGTAAGGAGGAGTGGGAAATGAAGTCTTCTCAGCCAGTCTTAGAAAGGATAGCAAAAGAATGTAGTGTCATTGGTGGTTATTGATGCCTAATGTAGAATAAAAGAAAGAGGTCCATAATAAGGGGACTATGAATCAATAAGTCCAAAAAGTACAGTGAAAGAAGCAGGCAGGATTGTAGCGGAATGTAGATGAGGAAAGGTGGAAGATTATGAGAACAGGGGAATAGAAGGTAGGGGATAGTTCACTCATGTAGCAAGTATTTGAGTAATAGAGGGAAAAGAGTAGGTAATAGTGGGAAATTATTAGACATGGGGTAATAGTGAGGGATAAATGAATAGTAATGCTTATAGTCTCAAAGGGGTCTTGTTGCTGGGCAAAGCCTTTAGCGTGAGAGACATTAGACTTCACTTCTGATTTTCCTATAGCTAAAGGATAGCTAATGCTATGGCCTATCTCAGATGAAAGAGAGTGCTGGGCACTCCCAGCCTGCTCTTCTGATGTGGGTAGAATAAGAGGAAATTACAACTGATGGTTATAAAATGACAAATCAGTTCAATTTAACAAGAAAAATATCTGATACAAAAGAAAGCACTGGACTGAGAGTCTGGGGTCCTTGGTTTGAATAGTAGCCCTGTCACTGTTGTGACCCTTTGGGCACCTATAAAATGAAAGGATTAGTTCAGATGACTTCTAAAATTCCTTCCAGATCTTAAATCTGTGATCTTATGACTGTTTAAATGCCTGCCATTTTTTCTAGACACAATGCTGGAGATCTTAAATGAAACAAGAACAAAAAAAATCCCTTTCCTTAAGGGGCTTACATTTTATGGCAAACTAGAAGATAATCTTACTATTAGTAATCTTCTAGACTGTTGTTGAGGGCCAAATGTTCTTGTATCTTTAACTTTTCTCATCAGCAAATAAATAATTAAATACCACATCAGGATCTCCTGGATAAGTGGTAAAAGCCAAAGAAATAGTAAAATAAGTTAATATGAACAAAGAGATAGCATAACAGCAAGTATTCCATAGAAGCAGCTTGTTGAAATCAAGTCTGAATGAGGTTTTCAATAAAAGTAATAGTTTAGAATATGAGTTCCTTAAAGTTTTCCTATAGACTTCCTTTCATAGTCTGATGATATCTTACGATCCCTTTTCAGAATAATGTTTTTAAATATATAAAATAAAATACCTAGGATTACAAATGAAACACTTTATTAAAATAAGATATTTATATAATATTATATATTTATAATTTTATATGCATTATATATGTATATACATATATATGTACATATACATAATATATATATCACATAGATGTGTGCATATGTATGTATATACATCTATATGATAAACCAATAATCTAGATTTAGCAAGGCTTATAGCAACTGGGTCTCCACATAATGGCAATTGTTCATTAGCTCATGCTGAGGCCACCTACAAAGAAGATTGCAAAATTCTTGATCTCTACTATTCAATCAAACATTTTCCCATTGACAAGTGGGACAGTGAATGGTTTCCCAAGTACAAAGATTCATTACCTTCTGCTGACTTGGGAGAGGTTATAACTAGCATCTCACTCAGAACTTTATTTTTATCTATCTTGTGTTTTCCCTATCTCCTTGGTAAAAACCTCCCTAGTTTTTGACTAATATTCTAAGATTCAGATTATATGAGAACAGTATATAAAAAAGTAAACATCAAATCATGACTCTTTCATTTAGTAACTGAGCAACATTTATTAAATCATGTCACCTTGCTGGGCCACAGGTTTCTAATCAGTAAAATAGAGGTGGGGAAAAGGGATAGACTAGATCTCTGAGATCTTTCCCAGATCCAAAATCTACAATCCTATATTCTGCTATGTCTCCTGGATCTATTATATTTGGACAGCTACAGCTTTTTACTCCAGGGATTTCTTATTGATTAGTATCCTGGGTCTTTATAATGAAGAACAATAGATAACTTCTTTCTCACCTTTTAACCTGGTATGGGATTGTCAAAAGAAAAGGGGCCATGCAAATCCATAGCTATTTTAAAATTTCATAAATTGTTTTTTAGAAATTAACTTTCAAATGTAAATTCTAAGTTTTTATATAGAAAAAATTATTGACCTTGCTTTGGATTTGTAGCATAGTATTTTTAAAATATATATATATATACATATATATATGTGTATCACCTATGACATGTTAAATAATTTTTAAACATTTTTTTTAAAGTTTTGAGTTCTGAATTCTATCCTTTCCCTTCCTCTTTTTATCTCCCTTCTCTGAGATGGTGAGCAATCAGATATAGGTTATACATATGTTATCATGTAAAATATGTCCATACTAGTCATTTGTGTTTCCTAATAAAGAAAACCTTGACCATAATCGTGCCTTATAATTTTATTGGCTTTTTTCAGGGGAAAAAATTGGTATTTACTCTTTGTTATTTGGGGGCAAAATCATTTCCATTTTTGTAGGCCATAACATCAACTTTTGCCCATTGTAATAATGTCCTCCTCACCATAATCACAATAGGAAAGTCATTATTTGATTGTGGGGCCTTATCTACACATAAAGAAAAAAACACACCATTTGTCGAGTCCCAAACTTTTGTCTCATTGGGAAAATTGCCATTGGCATCCTAGAGAAAGTGAATAATTAACTTGTTTGGGAAATTATTGTGTTCCTCATAAGAAAGCTTATTAACTAATACAAATGGTTAACACAAGTTTTTTTTTTTTTCTTTTTAGATAAAAAAGAGAGACTGTCACGTCAAAACCCAGACTTCTTTTTTCCACTGAAGCTCAGAAATACAGATTTGCACTCTCAGCTGACAGTTGATGGTTTTCCTTAAACAAAATGGAACGTAACTTGAAGAATGTTCTTGTCATAGCTGTTGGCTTTTTATTTCTATTTACATCTTACGGAGCTCTTCAGAATCTACAGGTAGGTGTGTATATTTAACTTGAATATCTTCAAGGCTTCAAAGGGCATGCTCTTGGCGTTTTCAGGTACTACTTAAGGATCAAAGTGATTTGCTAATGGCCACAGAGAGTTTCAGATGAGACTTGAATTCATCTCAAAAGGAGAGTAATGTTCCATGAATAAAATTAAAAGGAACTGATTTCAATTAACTTGGCATTTTTCTAAGACCTTCTAAATTTAAATGCTTGTTTTTATGTTATGTGTAAAACTTTTTCTCCCAATTACATTCTCACTGGGTCTTGATGACAAAATAAATCAATATTTTTTCATTTTGATTTTATTTTTATTTTCAGTTCCAAATCCTCCTCTTCCCTCCTCTACCTGTTGAGAAGGCACAAAATGCAATACCCATATATTTATGAAGTCATGCAAAACATATTTCCTTATTAGACATATTATAGGGGGAAAAACAAAAACAAAGTGAAAAAAATATGTTTCAATCGGAACTCAGAGCTTATCACTTTTATCTCTGGAGATGACTAGCATTTTCATCATGAGTCCTCTGGAATTGTCATGGGCCATTGTATTGATCAAGAGGCAGAGAAGTGGCCATTAGGTGGAATAATACAGAGAGCTGGGCCTGGAGTAATGAATCCCTAACTTCAAATCGGATCTCAGCCACTTCCTAGCTGTATAACCCTGGGCAAGTGACTTAATTATGTTTGCCTTAGTTTCCTCATCTGTAAAATGAGCTGCAGTAGGAAATAAGAAATCACTCCAATATCTTTCCCAAGAAAACCCCAAAAGAGTTGGACAAAAATGAATTATATTGATCAGAATAGCAAAAATTTTCACAATTATTATGATAATATTGCTGTTGCTGAAAACATTCTCCTAGTTTTGTTTACTTTCCATCAGTTCATATCAGTTTTTTTCAAACTCAAATCCTTCATCATTTCTTATAGCACAATAGTATTTCGTCACCAATCATATCACATAGTTTGATCATTCATTCCCCTCAGCCATCACACAAAGGACTGCTATAAATTTTTTGTGCATATGCATTCCTTTCCCCTTTTTTTTTTCTTTTTTCCTTTGGAGTACAGATCTAGTGGTAATTGGGGCTTAGTTTCAAATTATTCTCCAGAATGGTTGATCTAGTTCATATCTCGTACTGTACTCACATGACATTAGGGTATCTATGAAATAAATCATATTACATCTTAGATAGGGATTTCAAAGAACTGGGATTAACGATTTGGAAAGTGTTTTTTTCTTTCCTTCTTTTACAGTAGTTAAAACAAATAAAACAAATGATTTTGAATCATCCTGTGTTGTGAACCATTTGTTTTTTAGGTCAGATTCTGTTATCTGGATCCATAAAACAAACAAACAAACAAACATAAAATTTAAATGTGCTTTCAAGTACATGAAGTTCTGTCTCCATGCCCCTTTTTTATCTTTTGCATGCCCTCCCATATTATTCCTTCTTTTTTCAGTCTTAATGTCTTCTCTTATTAAAAGCTACTTACTGGAAAAAAGTTACATCACCCATTTATACCTTAGTATGAAATGGAATGCCCTTCTGAAAGCATTTGCTTTTCTTAGAATTGTTTTTAAAGATTGTTCAATGCATTTTTTTAAATGTTAAAGGTATTTTAGACACTTCTGTAGGAAAAAAATTTGAAAGCATTTTGAGCAATGCCTCTTTGTGGTATTCCTGAAATGAAAACTTTTTAGCTGCTATATGGTCTAATTGCTATTTTATTTTATTCAATAAAAATTTATTTTCTTTTTATATAATAGCTTTTTACTTTTTTCAAAACACATGCAAAGGTAGTTTTCAACATTTACCCTTGCAAAACCCCATGTTCCATATTTTTTCCCTCCCTCTTCACCCTTTTCCCCTCCCCTAGACAGCAAGTAATCCAATATAAGTTAAATGTGTGCAATTCTTCTGAATATTTTTTCACACTTATTATGTTGCACAAGAAAAAGCAGATCAAAAAGAAAAAAAATGAGAGAAAAAACAAGCCAGCAAACAACAACAAAGTGAAAATACTATGCTGTGATACACATTTATAATCCTCTTTCTGGATGCAAATGGCTCTCTCCATCACAAGTCTATTGGCTGATGCTGAGTGAAACAAGCAGAACCAGGAATAGATTGTACACAATAACAGCAAGAATGTGCCATGATCAACTATGAAAGTCTTTGTTCTCCTCAATCGTTCAGTGATCTGAAGCAATCCTAATAGACTTTGGACACAAAATGCCATCTGCATCCAGAAAAAGATCTAAGGAGACTGAATATAAATTAACACATGCTTATATTCACTTCTTTTTTTTAATCTCTCTAATTTTTTTTCCTTTTGCTCTGATTTTTCTCTCTCAACATGATTCATAAAACAGTATGTATTAAAAATAAATTTACTACCATAAAAAAGGCTTTTGGAATTGGCCTGAATCGCCTCATTGTTGAAAAGAGCTGTGTCCATCAGAATTGATCATTGATCTTGTTGCTGTGTACAATGATCTCTTGGTTCTACTCACTTCACGTGGCATCAGTTTATGTAAGTCTCTCCACACCTCTCCAGGCCTCTCTGAAATCATACTGCTGATCATTTCTTATAAAACAATAATATTCCATAACATTCATATACCATAACTTATTTAGCCATTTTCCAACTGGTGGGCATCCATTTAGTTTCCAGTTTCTTGCCACTATAAAAAAGGGCTGCCACAAACATTTTGCATATGTGGGTCCTTTTTACTTTTTTATGATCTCATTGGGATACAGACGGATTTGGGACCAGTCTGGATTTGGAATCAGGAAGACCAGCATTCAAATCCTGCCTCTGATACTTGCTAATTATGTAAACATGGACAAGTCTTTTAACCTATTTGTGCTTCACTTTTCTCATCTGTAAAAGGCTGGGATTAGATGGCCTCCAAGATTCTTTGAAGTTCTAAAGCTATGATCCTATCAGTTGACCACAGTCACCTAGTTAGGAGCCAGATGTACCTACAGAGGAGTCAGTATACCTATTAGCTCATTACAGTACTCCCTGAGGCACATGTAGGGAAATGAGAATGGCAGAAGCTGGTAGTAGCAATTAGCAGCTAGAACTATTGTGCTGCTCTGCTAGATCACCCCTGAAACCCCAAGGGATGTACACCCCGACCTTGGATACTACTGCTTTATAGTATAATTTGCAAGCACTTTTTTAGGTTCTGAACAGAAATCCAAAGAACTATTAGGAAGACTCTTGCTGAGTCAGGGAGCTCAGAATATGGAATTCAGTGACAGCAAACTGGGAAGACAAAAAACGGGCTACTCTCGCTACTATTATGTAAAACAAAAAAGAAAAAAAAAGCTGGAAATCAATTTGTCAAAAAGCTCAAATCCACTTTTGAGTTTATTATCACCCATTTTCTACTTTGGTTTCAGGGCTACTGCCTCACTCAAATTTAAAGAATAAAGCTAGATAATGTTTAAATATTTTTAAAAATCATCCTTTGATTTTCTTGAAATGCCTTTCTATATAAGTTTTTGAAGTTACTGCTCTATTTAAGGCTGAAGAACATAAAAACAGATACTGATTTATTATTTTGTAACCATATCTGGTTATGTCTTCTGTCTAGAAGAATAAGGTTGTTGTTGTTTTAAATACTAGAATTTACATAAGCTTATGTTCATAGAAAACAAAGTTTACTGAGCTGGTCATAGAATAGGGGAGATTTCATGTGTCCCTTATGAATATTTGAATAATAAAGCTTCCCCCCAAATAGGAGACAATAGCTGGTTTTGTGATCATGGGTCAGGTTTGGGGATAAGTCTAATGATGCTGCAAACTCAACACCTCCCCCCAGAAGTTGAGCTTAGAGAGGTACTGGGCTTCAGGAATTAGATGCTGCTAATAGGAATGTTTGCAAATTTAAATTTAGAATCCAGAGGATTCTGGATTTAAAATCCAGAGGAAACGATTGCCTTAACTACAATCAGCCTTAAGATTTTCACTGTCCATGCTGTGACATTAGTTCTTTACTTGGCTATTCTTACTTAAGGCATAGGGCCAATCTGTCCCACACAGGGTCTTTCTCAATTCCCCAGTAAGAAGTTATCTTCTTTCCATGAATCTTAAAAGAGACCCACTTCCATTGACCTTTACTATATACTTAGCTATCTTATATATCTCTGGCGACATATATCTCTACTAGACTAAAATATCATTAAAACAAGGAACTGTAACCTTTTTTATCTGTGTAGCCCCAGGCTCAAAACAATCCCTTCCATATACTTTGATGCAGATTGTATCATTCATCACTCTCCATCATTCCTTTTGTGAGGCTATTGTCCACATCTTCTTATAATTCTTCCATGCAATGTCCACTTGACAGAGACCTCCCTCTGAGTCTCTTGACATTGTATAGGTTTCAAGAGATTAATAATAATAATAATAATAGCTAATGCTTATATAACCCATCCTATGTACAAGGCACTGTGCTTTGTTCTTCATAAATATCTCATTTCACCCTTACAGCATTGAGAGGTAGAAATAATTGTCTTCATTTTACAATTGAGGAAACTGAAACAAATAGAAGTTAAGTAAGTTGGCCAAGACTACAAAAATTAATAATAATTGCAATAAAAATAGCATTAATATAGCAACTATGAGCCAGAAGTGCTTTACAGATATCTCATTTGATCCTTACAACAGCATAGTAAAAGTAGGTGATCTTATCATTCCCATTTTATAGTTGAGGAATGATTGAATGAGGAATATAGTTGAGGAATGAGGAAATTGAATCAAACTGAGGTTCTAGTCATCTATCAAATTAATATGAGACACCATATTTGAGCTCAGGTCTTCCATACTACAGGCCCAGCAACTCTATCAAACATAGGATCTAGTTGCATGAGGGCTGTCCCTTTCTGATCTCTTGATCTTGTTATGTAACGAACCTCTCTGCTTCTCAGGTTTTACAATTCTTGGATGATATTTTTTATGAAGCTTTTGGAGGGTTGTCAGTCCTTTCTTGTGAATATATTGGAGTCCTCTCGCAACAATGTGCCTCTCTATTCACTGGTCTCTAAGTAACCCATGATTTTAATTATTCAGAAATCTTTGTCATATAATACAACCAAAGGAATGTTAAAGTTCTAAATGTATTAAGGCAGCTAATAACTTTTTACTGAAACCACTAACACCTTCAGACCAATAAAGTCTAAGGAGTAGGGAGACTTGTCTTTGTATCCTTGTGGGGATAAATGAATTCCCTGACTCATTTATCTTGGCTGCATTTTCCTAATCTATGAAATAAGAGAAAAAGATGTTCTAGGTCATATTCAAGGGCCTTTCCAGTGCAAAGACCTAATTTAGGATTGCCAATCATTAAACTGTGCTAAATAACACAATCAGATTGTTTTCTTTTTCTTTCTTTCCTTCTTCATTCCTTTCTTTCTTTCTTTTTCTTTCTTTCTTTCTTCTTTCTTTCTTTCTTTCTTTCTTTCTTTCTTTCTTTTTTCTTCTTTCTTTCTTTCTTTCTTTCTTTCTTTCTTTCTTTCTTTCTTTCTTTCTTCCTTTCTTCCAATTTCTTCCTTCCTTCCTTTCTTTCTTCCTTCCTTCCTTTCCTCCTTTCCTCCTCTCTTCTTTTCTTCCTTTCTTTTTTTCTTTCTTTCTTCTTTTCTTTCTTTCTTTTTCTTTTTGCTTTCCTCCTTTCCTCCTCTCTTTTTTCTTCCTTTCTTTCTTTCTTTCTTCCTTCCTTCCTTCCTTCCTTCCTTCCTTCCTTCCTTCCTTCCTTCCTTCCTTCCTTCCTTCCTTCCTTCCCTGCTTTCCTCCTTTCTTTCCTCCTTCCCTGCTTTCCTTCCTTTTGTAGGAAAGCTGTGAGTAGTGAAGAAATACCAATTTAGTGAAATGCTTCAAGGTTTTCTGTAGGGTACAATGGGATAAATTCAAAAACTTATCCATAAGAATAGAAAAACTATCTCAGTCTGAATAAGTCTGGCTCTACTCCCAGTTTATGATACAATAAATTAAGCTTGGCACATTTGCCCCCAAAAGAAACAATATGGCAGGGTGAGAGGAGTTTGGGAGTTAGCAAGGTTTGTGTTCTAATGAAGGCTGTGACACTGTGTGACCCTGAGCAAATCCCTTCACTTCTAGCCTTAATGTATTTCTTGATTGGTAAAATGGAGATAATCCTATTTGTGCTACCTACTTTAGTGGATTGTGCTCAGTAAAACTTAAAATGCCTATTCAATGTGATTTATCATTGATTTCTTCTTTCTGTTTCCAATATTCTATGGAAATGTTTCTTCTTATCCACAGTTTTAGACTATGATTAATCAAACAAAGATTGTAAGCCTTATTTCCCTCCATGTATTTCTTCTGCATTGCTCTGAGAAGACTTGAACTGCTATGCCCATATGAACTATGATTAACTTTTTCCTCTGTCCTCCTGATATTCTGAGGAATAGTTCTTTCTTGCCCATGGTTTTTACCAATCTATCAAACAATAGATGTTTATTAAGTACCTACTATGCATAGGACACTATGGACCATATAAAGATGCATGAACCCTCAAAGAATTTACAATGTAATTAGAGAGATAAGACTTATAGATCTATGAAAAGATAACTAAGGATAAGAGATACACTACATATAAGAGCCAAATTTGGAGTGGATCATTTCTTACAAAAGCAGGTTTAGCCAACCCAATAGCTTTCTTAGAAGGAAAAAATTAAAGAGCCCAGAAACTGCTTTTGACAGCACTTGATCTACATTCAAGCAGAGACATGTGAGAGCCAAAGGCAGCAGTAGTCTAAAAAGATAAATTCCATTTGCAAAATTTTACAGGTTTAAAAAGAATTCAAAACATGAGTTAGAGTGCATTTCAGAAAGCATTTAATACTAGTTTATGGACATTGAATTTTGTCATTCAGACATTGCTATCAAATAGGAAACAGACATAAAAGGGAGTCATGGTTTTAGAGTAGGAATGGACCTCATTTATTCCAATCCCCTTATTTTATATGTAACAAAATCAGGTCCTATATAGGCATAGGTCACACAGATAATGAGTAGTAGAATTACAATTCAAATTATCTTTGGACTCCAAGTCCATGCTTTGTGCTCTCCTAAAAGCTGCTTCTCCATTTTTTAAGATGATTAATCTGAAAATGGTGCCAATCAATCAATTGAAGTTGGAAGAAACTGGTAGCAAGAATAATTGCTTATTTTGGTAGTTTTGGTATACTATGATTAATAAAAAAGTCCTTAGCTAGGATTGTATCTATGGTACTGAAAAGTAAGAGAGCGCAATTAAGGAGATAATAGAGAGGGAAAATTGACAGCACTTAGTGACTAACTGAACATGGAAGGGAACAAAAGGAAGAAGATCCAGTTGAGTAATTGTCTAAGATAATGATGGAGAAATGAAATCAATTTTGGTGGGAAAAATGATGAGATCAGCCTTGAACAGGAGGAAATAGGGAGATATACATGAGGAGTTATGAGTCACAGAATGGAATTAGTTATGAGAAACAAACTCTCAGAGGAATTGTGTACAAAGAGTGAAGAATAAAAGGTCAAGGACAACATCATGGAAAAGTTCCCCAATAAAGTAGGCAGTTTGAATTATTAGATCAAATAAAGAAAAATTAGAAGAAAAAATTTGAAAGGTGCAAGAAAACCTAAAGATTGTAGTATCCCGAAAACTAAAACCAGAAGACTGTTTCAAGAAGCAAGAGTTCTATAGCAAAAAAGTGTATCCACATATATTAAGTACAAGTTATGGGTTCCCTGCATGATTTTTTAAAACTCTTTGAAGGCCTTTTAATATATAAGATATATTAATGATAAATTGTGGTAACAAGATTGTGGAGAAAGAATGACTTTTATAACTATTTAATTGTATTTAGCACCTTCACTGTGGTCAATTCTCCCCTTTCTCCTGGCATATTAATTTTATGTAGAAAAGAGGTGGCTCAATGAATGGAAGGCTGAGCCAGGAATCAGGAAGTTCAAATCTAGCCTCTGACATTTACTAGTTGTGTACTTATGGGCCAGTTACTTAAACTCTATTTGCCCTAATTCCCTGGAGAAAAAAAATGGCCAATCCTAGTATCTTTGCCAAGAAAAATCCATGGATAATATTAGCATACTATAGTCCATAGGGTCATAAAAAATCAGACAGGACTGAATAAAACAACAATAATAAAACACAATAAAATCTTATATAAGCTCTGAAATTCTGTTATGTTACTCTGATATTATAGCACCCCTCAAAACAGTGTAGACTGAGAAAATATGAAGAGTGGGACATTTTTATTGAATAATCCTTTCATTGTTCTCACAAATTTCTTCCTCATATAGCTTTTTCATCCATTACATAGCCAGTACCTGAGTAGATGTGATATTTGTTTGAACTTAAAAAGGTTTAGAATACACCCTTTAGGGATGAGTTAGTTTATATAAGGTTTTAAGCCTGGTTATTGAGATTTGAGGCCAGGTCTTATTCCTCTTAGTATTCTCAATATCCTAGATTTTAGAAGGCTCTCATTGTGGAGATGGTGGTGCTTGTTAAGAGTATCATGAACCTTATAGTTGAGCTTTTCCTCAATCAAGGTCAATGAAATACCAGCATGAGTACATGAGTCAGTGAATGTTGACTTTTACTACAAATAAAATAACAGTATGAAATAGTTAACTGCTTTATTTAATCAATCACTCAGTCAACAGGCATTTTGTATCAACTATGGATTAAGCAGTATTTGACAAAGTATTTGGAAATTAATTATCTTCTTTGGGAAGGGAGGGGAGAAAGAAATGGATAGTAGAAAGCATCTACTTTCTTTTAAGTTCTTTGCTACTACAAAAAAGTGATGATATAAAATTTTGGTGGGTATTTTTTTTTTTTTTTAGACAACCACATGGAACTTGAGATATGGCATTTGTCATATCCCTTACCTCCTGACAGAAAACTGAAGTGTTTAAAATACAGAAAGAGACACTTTCATTTTTGGACATGTCCAAAGTGGGATTTTGTTTTGCTGAACTCAAAAATCTTGCATTTTAGTAGGAAAACACACACACACATATGTAAGTAAAGAAAGCAGATTTATAATTTAAAGCAGATTTAAGGTTACAAAATAATCTTAGTTGGGGAGGCACTAGTAAATTAGGGGATGTGGACTGGGAAACAACTCATACAGAAAAAAGATATTTGATTTGTTTTAAAGGAAGACGAGGATTCCAGGAGATAAAGGTGAGGAGGAAGAACATTCTGGGGATGGGGGAGAATCCTTGCAAAGGTCACAGAGTTAGATCAATGAGAGAGGAAAGAGGAGAGAGAGAGACAGACAGACAGAGAAAGAGAAAGAGATAGTCAGACAAAATGTTTAGACAATCACTTTTAAGGAAAGGAGGATGGATTGGAATAGAGAGAAACTAGAGGCAAGAAAAATAAACAGGCGATTGCAGTGATCTAATCAATTGGTGATAAGGACCTGAAATAGGGTGGTCATTGTATAAATAGAAAGGAGGGGATAGATGTGAATGAGAGATATTTTGGAGGTAGAAATAAGATAATTTGGCAACTGATTGAATATGTGAGATGAGTACAAGTAGTAAGTCAAATATGATAAAGAGGTCATGATATTGCATAAATGGAAGGATAATGGAGTCACTGAGAGAAATAGGAAGTTTAGGATGGGCTTAAGGGGAAAAATTATTTCTGATTTGAATATGAGTTTGAGATCCCTGCACAACAATCAACAATTTCAAATGCTTCAGATAAGTCAAGAATAGTGAGGATAGAGAGAAAACTAGTAGATCTATTCGCTAAATTATCACTTATTTTGAGAGAGAATAGTTTCATTTGAAAAATAAGCTCAGCAGCCAGGCTATACAGCAGATTTAGAAGTTAGTGAGAGGAGAGAAAGTGAAGAAAAGAGAAGGCTTGAGTTTTAAGCCAAGAGAAGATAAATGTAGAAATACTATAAGGAACAAGATTTAGAAGTATGATTGATCCTTTATGTTCAATAAATCATTGATTGGTCATTATTTAGCTTGGATTTATTTACTGTTTTCTCTACTTGCCATGTGCTAGTTCTATTCCTGCTCACTGATGATTTTGCTTTGGAAACTGAAACCTGATTCTGGACAGTCTTGTTTCCCTTCAGAGGCATGAGAGCTCCTCTCTGTTTTAATTCACAAGTGTTAATTGAAGCTTGCCACGTCTATTTTCTCATTTAGAATCTGTGTAGAGAAAACTCTGATGTAACTTTTTGTTCTTTGGGTGGAATTTTAAAACATCTTGTCAGGCATAAATTTTTAATCTTGAAATTTGAGTCAAAAAAGAAGGAAAAACCAGGTTGGATTTCATTTTTTTCCCTGGTGGATATATGCTTGTTTGCAGTGCTATGACTATATCCTACCATCAGGTTTACTTTGGTGTGCAGCCAGAATATCCATTCCTTTCTCCCCTCCCTTCCCAAAGAAGATAATTAATTTCCAAATACTTTGTCAACCAAATATGACATTACATGCTGTCTCCCATCTCTAAGGAAGAGAGAAAGGTATATTCTTCTACCTCTGCTTTTTTGTAAGTTAAGCCTAGTCATGGTAATTTTATAGCATTTGGTTCTTATTCTTGTTCTTCTTTACATTTATATTTTTGTAGATATTTTGTATATTTTTCCCTTGGTTCTGTTCAAATTACTTTGCATCAAGTCATATGTCTTCTTGCAGTTATTTATTATTAACTTTTTGTTTTATATTTTACAGAGGAATAATATTTCATTTCATTTATGTACCACAATTAATATAATTATATGGATTAGCATCTATTTTCTTTTAAGTTCTTTGCCACTACAAAAAAGTGATGATATAAAATTTTAGTGGGTATTTTTTTTTTTTTTAGACAACCACATGGAACTTGGGATATGGCATTTGTCATACCCCTTACCTCCTGACAGAAAACTGAAGTGTTTAAAATACAGAAAGAGACACTTTCCTTTTTGGACATGTCCAAAATGGATTTTGTTTTGCTGAACTCTGTTTAAAATCAAGTTTTTCTTTGCTTAGTTAGGGATGAGTGAGACGATGGGAGGGATAGATTCTATAAATGCATGTAAAAATCAATAAATTTATTATTTATTCCAAAAAGGAAAAAAGCATTATTTTTATTTGATTTTTTTCAAAAAATTTCAGGAAAAATCCTCAAATAACAGAACACTTTTCTTTTGCCCTCCTCTTGAATTTGTGTAACTAGCTGTTTTTGTTTGCTTGTTTTTTTTTTGTTTGTTTTCACAGAGCAGCCTTAATAGGGCAGAAGGACTAGGGGTGGCTACACTTAGTGTTATCTATGCATCCGTGATTGTGTCTTCCATGTTCCTTCCTCCAATTCTCATTAAGAAATTTGGCTGCAAGTGGACCATCACAGCCTCCATGTGCTGCTATATCACTTTCTCTCTGGGAAACTTCTATGCCAGCTGGTATATCTCTTCTTCTAACTCCTTTGAAAAGCCCTGACCTTCAGCCAATTGCATTCTGCTGCTCACTAGGTATAGGGCAGATATATGGAGAGGTCAGCAATGGAGGATGTCAGAAAAGATCAGCTGTCTAAAAGCTTCCTCCTACTCTTAACAGCAACACACAGTATTCCAAGACTTTTTATCATTTCAGCACCTTTATATTGTTTGAAATGCCTGGTAACCATCTACTGAACTTTTCAGTACTGGAATTCATTGGCACTTAATGCCCTCTCTCCACATGTACCTCAGCTCAAAAGTATCTGCTTAGTCATTTCTTTAAGTGCAATGATGAATGGCTTGTCTAACCCAATTATGAAAACATTTTTAAAAGCACCTACTCTGTGCCAGGTATAGTTCTAAGTGCTGGGGATACAAGTAAGAAAATGAAAGACATTCCTTGCCCATGAGCTAATGGTGGAAGACAACAATAAAAGGTAAAAGGGGGAAGACAGGAATAACAGGAGGTACCTGAATAGGGGCATCTTGTTCTGTGGAGGTCAAACCAAGCTGAACTGCAGATCAAAAATGCAGGGTGAACCAGAAAGTCCATATTGTGCCTGCTTTAATATTAAGAGAAGCTTGAGGAGAAGTTTAATATTTCCTCTATCTTCCAGCCTTCCAATCAGACAGGAGAGGAGGTTGAAGAAATTGGGAAGTGTTAAGTATTCAAGGCTGAGTTGACATGATGATGAGATTCCAAATAATCAGTTTATCCTGGGAAGGACATCATGGAAGTTTACACAAGGCAGACCTGAGCTACTTAATTTCTGTCAAAGAAACAAAAAACATTTATATTGACTAACTGATTCTCTTTTCGTAGGTTCACCTTGATCCCCACTGCCATAATCCTAGGTCTAGGCGGAGCCCCACTGTGGTCTGCAGAGTCTACTTACCTTACAATGAGTGGAAATATCTATGCAAAGAAAACAGGAAAACGTGGGAAAGATATTGTCAATCAGTATTTTGGCATATTCTATCTCATATTTCAGTCCTCTGGTGTATGGGGGAATTTGATTTCATCTCTGGTGTTTCGGCAGGAATCTGTCAAAGGTAAATGGACTATGCTGAAATCCTGCTCTAAGAGTAGCTGCAACTTCTGTAGAGATGAGCAAGGGAAACATGTTGATTCTGTTTTTAAAAATTATTTTATAATTTTAAATGAGCAAATGTCTGTTTTCTCTCTCTTTCCCATTCTATCCTTTCAAATGAGCAAATAACAAAAAGAAAAGTAAAACTCTTGTAACAAATTTATATAGTAAAACAATGCATATTCCCTCACTGACCATGGCCAAACATGCATGGTTCAATCTCAGTTTTGAATCCATCACCTCTCTATAAGGAGGTGTGTAACATGCTTCATCTTCAGTCTTTATTAAGCCTAGTGCTGGCTTTGATGTGATAGTTTAGGGACTTTGGGAACATAGTTCCAATGGCTTTTCAGAATACCTGGAACAATTCAAAGAATCATTAACCATACCTGTTTTCCTGCAGTCTCTCCAACATTTGTCACTTTCTACTTGGGCCATTTTTTCCAATTTGTTGGATATGAAGTAGAAACTCAAAAGTTTTCATTTATCTGATTATTATTGATTTGAGAGTACTTTTAAATTATACATATGTTGATAGTAGATTTCTTCTTTTAAAAAAGATACTTGCCCATATCCCTTGAGTATCAGAAAATTGTTAATTGAGTCCGAGAATATTTCTTTTGCTTTTGTTTGTTTGTTTTGCAAAATAATTGAGATTAAGTGACATGGCCAGGGTCACATAGCTAGTAAGTACTGTGTTTAAGGCTAAAGTTGAACTCGGTTCCCCCTCACATTTGGATCAGTGCTCAATCCACTGAACCATTTAGATGCTTCTGAAGATATTTTTTAAATATACTTTTCCATCTATTGTTGAGAGAGCACAATAAAATGGAAATTAACTTTGAAGGATTATTTTTGCCCTTTCCACACAATACAAAAATAGCTTGACTTTTTTTTCTCCCCACTTCCACACACAAATGGAATCACTCTGATTCTCTACTAGGTTTAAGGACATGTAATCATTCTCTTCAAATAGGCTATATTTTATTGGATGTATTGAGTACTGGGGACTAGAAACTGCCAATTATCTTAATAATTTGTACAACTGAGTCATTCTATATCAAAGTTTCTCCTTGCATTCATTCTATTATTGAACTGATCTGTAACTGCTTCTGGGCACACTTAGATATAAAACTGGATTGTATTATAGTTTTTATATCAATTCATCTTTAGTATCTATGCTGAAAATCCAAAACATTCAAACAAAGATAAAAGGAAGGAAATTATATTTAGTAATTTTATTTTATTTATTTTAGTAATAATTTATATTTATATAATGCTTTACCATTTTAAAATACTTTTCACATAACCCTAAAAAAGAGACAGTAGGGCAACTTGTTCTGTTCCTTATCTTTATCAACACCCTAACCTTTCCAACGGAAAAACTATTTAATGGACATGTTTCCAATGCATTACTATTCAATTCAATAACTCTAATATCTGTTCTCTATGATTGTTAATAATACTATCACTCTCAATCAGACTCATAACCTCAGTATCATTCTTGATTTCTCACTCTCATTCATCCTAATATCAAAATCTTGTCAGTAAGTCAATAAGTATATATTTATGAAATACTTACTATATGTCAGACACTGTGCTAAGCATTGTAAATATTAAAAATTGTAAAAAAAAATATAGTCCTCCTTTCAAGGATGCTAATGGGAGAGACAACACACAAATATCTGTGCATGTAAGAGATAGTGTAAATGGAAGGAAACCTCCAATGAGAAGGCACTGAGGAGAAAGAAGGAATGGTACAACCCTTCTACAGAAGATGAGATTTAAGTGGAGTTTTGAAGGAAGCCAGGGTAACTAAAAGAGAGGTATGGAAGGGGGAGAATTCTGGAGTATTGAGGGGGGAATTTCCAATGCAAATGTACAGTTGGGAGATGGAGTGTCATATTTGAGGAATAGCAGATGGACCTGTGTAGCTGAATTGTAGAATGCATGAAGAGGAGTAACATAGAAAAAGACTAGAAATGTCATGCAATTATTATTTTTCCCACCTAATGAATAAGGAGATGGAATCTCAGAGAGTTTAAGGGACTTGCTCACAGACTTCCAACTAGCAAGTGACAGAGCTGAAATATGAACTCAAGCCTTCTCTGGCTTGGAGCCTGCGGCTCTTTCCAGAATTTTAAATTTTCTGCATTTTAAGAAAGTGACACATTTGTCACTTTACTTTGCTATGACCATATATAATATTGCTAAGTTGGAAGTGTTTTGGAGAAATAACTCTTTTGCTTTTTCCCTTTGTACGTTAATGAGTGTTCTTGGTCATCTGCCAAACAGAACTGGAAAGGAGGAAGCATAAGTTTGTCTTAAACATTTGAAAATGTAATTAAAATATATTTCCTCACCACTGCCTTTCCTACTTTCATCACCCACACAAAGCATAGAAGTCAATTTGAGGTTTTCCAGCATATCACTTCATAATCCTGGACCACTGGAGATGGTGACACTTTACAATAATAGCTAAAAGAGAGACTATCCAGAATGATTTTTTCCCTTCTTCTTCTTAATTAATCAGGCGGAAGGTTTCTTCATTTTATGGTGACCTACCTCAGTACTTTTTATGTAGGTAATAAAAATCTACTTTATATCATTCTGTCTTTAGCAATCACAATAGTGAAACCCAAAGTTAAAGTTCATAATCTGGATAACATCACTGTGATGTTTGTACTTCTTACTGTTAGAAAGGAACTTTTATTTCTAATCAACATTCAAACAGATGAGCATAATTTTCTAAATGATTAAAGAATAGAAATCTGAAATAGATCTGAGAAGTATTATAGTTCCTTTTATTTTCTACACGAAGCAATTGAGGACTAGAGAAGTGAATCATTCAGTAACTTTTGTTGTCGTTGTTGTTGTTATTTTGTCCTTTGTTCTCGAATGGGACCATGATATCAGGGAAGTGATGCCATGACATGTAAGTGAATTAGAGGCTGTGCAAGGTCATCTGCCTCACTTTTTCCTCCAGAGCCATCTGGGTCCAATTGGCCAGTTATAGATCAGGAATGGCCCTGGATCCATTGTGAGATCTTGACCTGTAATGCCGAGAAACTGAGGCAAGATAGAGATTAGAGAGTTTTTAATATTTTATTTGGATTTCTGAGAGGGAGAAATGCTGCCCCTAGGGCTGATGTCCAAAGCATCCAGCAACAGATGTGAGTTCTCAATGACATATATATATATACATACATACACACACACACACACACACACACAAAAGGGTGGATGGAGTCCAAACTTTGGTGAGCAGGAATCTCTAGGAAGGGACCATCAATCCGGTTCTGACAGGTTGGGGGGAAGGACCATAAATTCTTACTAACTTAGGAGTTAGGAGCCAGGAAGTCTGAATTCCCCCTTATCTTGAGTTTACACATTTACAATTTATAACCTTAGAGTAACTAGCCCTGAGTTATATCAGTCCTAATGAAGTGGAGGAGGGTTTGCAACTAAAGAGATTGAGGCAGAACAATTTAGGGAAACTGAGGCAGGACCATTAGGGAAACTGAGGCAGGCCCATTAGGGAAACAGGACAATAAAAGGGAACTGTGGCACAACAGACCTTTTTAGGCTAAGGTCTATGTAAGTCTCAGTTTGCCTGAGACTATACCCATTCAGTATTAAGGCTAGGTAGCAATTGACGCAAAGAATCTCCTCTTTCACCTAGTTCAAAAAAAAAAAAAATCTAAGTAAGTGAATAAGTAAATATGGAAGGGGGAAGACTCTTAGAGTTTCTGGCCAAAGCAGAAATACTTTCTATTTACAATCAATTTGGGTCAATCAGGACCCAAACAATGACCAAATGGGTCTTGATCTGGGACCTCTCAGTGGTCAATCAATGAGAATGAGAGTGGTTGTTGCTGTTATTTATCCTTTATTCTTGAAGAGAACCATGACATCAGGGAGGGGATGCCATGACATGCAAGTGAATTGGATTTGAATGAGGGAGGGCTTGTGCAAGGTCACCTGCCTCACTTTCCCCTCCAAAGCCATCTGGGTCCAATGGCAAGATATAGATCAAGATGACTGAAGATGGCCCTGGATGAAATGGGAGATCTTGTTTTTTTTTGTTTTTTTTTAAGCTAAGGTTTTCAACAGGTCACCCATTCAGTGATTAAGACTAGGAAGAAATTGAGGCAAATAATTCTCTTTCATCTAAATAAATAAATGTATGATCCTTATAAAACAAATCAAGCCAATAAACCCCAAGATATCTTGAGAGGGTTCATAGATCCAAAAGAAGAAAAAAAAAGCTTTTAAGAGCCTTTATAAGATAAAGTATCATATAACTAATGATAGTTGTCATCAGAATCTAATTCTTTAGACTCATTGTTCAATAATATCCTCTCACCATACTTTCTCCCTTTGAGTATTTTTGATTTTTAACTTTCCCTTGACCCTGCCATCTTTAGAATTGTCTTCCTCATGATAAATTTTGCACTTTCAAACTTCAAGAAAGTATGATTTCCAATCAGAAGATAATGCTTAATCACGGGATTCTAAAAGAAGAGGTAGGAAGGACCTTAGAAGAGGTTCAGAGCTACAGAATGGCTTGACCAAGATGTCAGGGCTGTAATTTAACGTTGCTCATTTATAAGGTCCATTTCAATGTTCCTTCCACTGCACTTGGCTACATTCATTTTTCAACACCCTTTAGGCTGGCTATTAGATCCTACACTTTTCTGAAACTTCTCTCCAAGATTTCTAATGACCTTCATGTTGCACAATTTAATTGCTTCTTTTTTGTTAGCTTCATGCCCCTTTCTATAACATTTGGTATGCCTTAATTCCTAATTCTCTCTTCTCTCATGACTTGTGCCATACCATGTTCTTCTTGTGATTTTCTAGATTTCTTATTGGTCCTTCTTGGTTGGCTTTGTTGGTAAAGTGAAAGTAACAGTAAATGTCTTTTAATGAGTTCAAGTTACAAGGATCTGAACTACATCCTAGGGTACCAAAAAGGATGATGAAATTGATAGCAGCTGATCAGCTACTGTTATCTTTGAAACATCAGGAAGAATGGGAGAGGTACCTAGAGGAGTAGAAAAGAGCAGATTTGACTCCATTTTTACCAAAGCTAAGAGAACACATGCTAATAGGTTAGTGAGCTCCAATTTGATCCTTGGCAAAATGTATTATTAAAGCCATGATTACTATATATATGTAGAAAAGGGATTTACAGACATCTATCACAGCTTCATAAAGAACATGGTCATGCCATAGTTTTTTATTTGCTTTTCTTTTGTGATTATTAAACTGGATGATGAGGAAAATACCACATACCAGTAGTGTCAAACTCAAATAGAAACAGGACCATTAAATTTCTATAAGAATCATATTGATATAGAGAACCACATATTACCATTTATCTGTGTTCTGTTGTGAGGCAGCTAGTGGCTCAATAAATAGAGTACTGGACCTGGAGTTAAGGAAGAGCAGACTTAAAATCCAGACTCAGACACTTCCTAGCTGTGTGACCCTGGCTAAATTATTTAATCTCTGATTGCCTGTCAAAATGGATCTACTAGATCCACCAAAGAAGGAAATAGCAAACCACTCCAGTATATTTGCCAAGAAAAACCCAATGGGACCACAAAGGGCCCAATATGATTGAACAAATGTTCTATTTTAAAAATTTTGTTAAATATTTCCTAATTATATTTTAATTTAGTTTGGATGCATCTGGGAGGATGGCATCATGGTCTATAGGCTGGGTTTGACAGCTTTGCTGCAGATGTTTGTTTAGATTTCAGCCAGAATTTGATAAAATCTCTCATGATATTTTTATGGAAAAATTTTTATGGAAAAATATTTTTGTCATTTTTATGATATTTTTATTAGATAGATGATAGTACAAATATGTGGATATTTTAAATGGCTGAAAGGCCAGAACCAGAGAATAGTCATTAATAGGTCCATATTAATTAGGAAAGTCTCTAGGTCACCCTAATAACCTAGACTTGGTATTGTGAAAGTTAAAAATTTTCCCCATGGTTTGGGAAAATGGTTAAATGGTATTTTATTTTTGTAGATGGCACAAATTTGAGATAAATAACAAATTCATTAGATAAACAGAATTCAGAAAAAAATTGGACTGAAAGTAAATTTCCAAAAAAAATGAAATATAGTAGAGAATAGATGAGAAGTTTCACATTTAAACTAAAAATATCAACTTCACAAGTTAAAGATAGGAAATAGTTTTTTGTTAGGAAAAAAAATCTGTGAAATTTAGTGAACTTCAAAGTTAGTAATGAGTCAATGGTGTGGTCAAGAAATCTAACATGATCTTAGAGACAGATTCCATCCAGTCCATCATCCTCACTGCAGTCTGTTATTTTTTATAAGCTACATCTGAGGATATCACTCTCCTTAATAAGTTCCAGTGGTTTCCTATTGCTTCAAAATATAAACTTCTTTGTTCAGCTTTTTAAAGAGTCATGTAAAACTCTTTAAACATTTTATTTTACATTTTGCATTCCTGTCTTACTGTTTTCTCCCTTGTCCTCATAGATACATTTACAAGGCTTCATACATTCATAAGGGCTATGCTCTTCTCTCCTCACCCCTGCTTCATAGAATTACTTTCTTCTTTCAAGCAAGAAAGGACAACTTTCTTTACAAAACCTTTCCTATCTTCCCTAATTGCTAAAGCCTCATTCTCAAACTATCACGTCTTATATCTCTTTGTTTTCATTTGTACTTTTTAGTATATAATTATAGATATGCTTGTGTCCCCTGTTACAGTGAAAATTTCTTGAGTTTTGAGATTATTTCATTCTCTGCTTTTGTAACCCAGGAATAAGCACAATGATTGGTAAAGACTTAAATGACCTGAGAAAAACATAGTATTCAATAAAAATACTATGATAGACATTCTAGACATCTGGGACATAGAGTTCTATTTAAAGTGCCAAATTTTGGGGAGGATATTAATCAGGAGAATGTGTTCAGAAGAGGACAAAAGAGGATGGAGAATCGGAAGAGGAGCATTAACTATCTTAAACTTTTTGAGTGGTTGTCAATAGGAGGATTAGATTTGTTCTGATTAGAGAGAGAAGAATTGGGAAGAATGGATGGGAGATGCCTAATGTCAAATTTACACAATTAGAGGTATTTAAAGGCTTAGTGATAAAATGATGAGATGTAAGGGGACATTAGTGTGGGAAGGTTGTGAACCAACATTTTCAGGGTATGGGCCCGATAGCTTATTTAGCTGACCTTACTAGGATGTGGTGTAAAGGGAGCACAAAATAAAAAAAAAGCCAAAAGAATTATCTTGATAGGATAAAAAATAAGTGTGCAAGTTGCCCTTATTTCTAGGACAATAGGATTTGAACCTATACCAAAGAACTTAAAACCCCTTCTGGCTTTTAAATTGTTATTGAATCACTTAATAAAATAAAAATTTGAACCTTTTGAAGGTGAATATAGATTTAAAACCAGAAAAGATCCTACAAGGTCCCCCCTTTTTAGATGAAGAACTGGGCCCCAGAGAATTCAAATAAATTTCTTGACATTACAAAGATAGGAAATTCTATCGCCAGGATTCAACTCTGACTCTAAATCTAGTGCTTTTGACTATATTCTATTTCCAATTCTAGATTACCCAATAGACACACTAAATAGGTGCCTAGAAACCTCCAAGTCAAACAGAAAACAGAAATCATATATTTACTTCAGGATGTCTTGCTACATGGTACCATTAAAAAAAATTGTTCACATATGTTCCCATCTAGTTTTAAAAACTACATCCTTGGGCCCTTGTGTTCTAGAGCAGAGAAACTGTGCATGAAGGATAAACTCCAGAGGGTTTTGTGGGGAAAAAGCTCTCCAAAAAAAGCTAAGATGGTCTTCATTGATTGTGTCATTTATATATGAAGCAATTCAAATGATGAGGGAATTTCTCAGTACCTGAGTTTCCAGTTGGTTAGTGTAGTCTTTGAGGAACTAGGGTCATTTCCAAATCATAACAAAGCATCAGAGGAGAATTCCAGTGATAACCTAATGATTGTTCTTTAAATACAAATTATGTAAGATGATTTTAGAAATTTGGTGTCAAGGAGTCACACAGGATCATAATCTATCATTGCTAGATTCCAGGGATTTATTCCTCTTTATTATTTGAAACCAGCAGGACAGTACTTGATACTTAATGTGTTTTTTTTTTCCTTATTTTACAGGAGAAATCACAAAAGAGCAATTGATGTATTGTGGAGCAAATGATTGTTTTACAGCCAACATAACTACAAATAGCACTAAGCGTCCAGCAAATGAGTTAATCTATACCTTGCTGAGCATCTATACTGGTATGTGCCTAGATTAAATGGCAATCAGTTATCAATGAAAAGTAAATTATGAGCATTTGAAATTCTCTTCCTTTTTCTTGTATTTACTCAGAAAAGTCTCTCCATCCCCAATATTATATAATTTTTTTCCTAGAAGAGATCTGATATGTTGTATGGGGCTGGTTTGCTTTGGTAGATCTTTCTCAAGTGAAGTTAGAGATAACAGAGTTACTTCTATCCCAGTGTATTGTCAAAATTAAGTTTGATAATGTTTCGACATCCTATTAAGCAATTTTGAAACCAAAAATCCTAATAATGTGATGGAACTAATGGAAAATAATTTTATGCAATAGATGGATATAACACAATTCTATCTCAATAGTGTTTATATAAAGAGAAACAGCTTATGTAATTGATTTAGAAAAGTAGACTTAGAAAACATTGGGACAGAACTGTGTAAATGACTCAGGCATATGGACTAAAAGAAATCCTTTCATACCACAACTAGCAAAATACATCTTTATTATAAAGATGAGAAATCAGTGAAATGATAATAAGTATAATGTCTTGATAGTAAGCATAACCTCTTGAGATTTCCAAATAGTCCTCAATAAGATTCCATTCTAATTGTTAGCATCATTGAATTAATGTGATATTTGGAAGGACAAAGAAGTAGAGACAGATGGTAAAGATAAATTTGATCATGAAAAACTCACTGACCTCAGCCATAACAAACAAAGAATAGAGAACTGTTTCAAATAAAATAGTCCTTTAAAATGTGGATCCTTAGAGATCAATGCTGAGACTGGTAAAATTGAACTTCATGAATGTTGTAAAAGAGTTCATAATCAGTGAAATCTAGTTTTCAGCTATCTGAAAACCTTCCCCCCCCTTAACACTTCCAAGTTGTAAAATGTAAAACCTATTTGGACAAATAAGAAGAAAGATGTATACATACATACATATATGTTACTTATATGCATGTATCTATTACATATATATATTACATGTATATATAATATATGTATATATTGTATATTATGTATATATAAGATATATGTATATATTGTATATTATATGTATATATACTATATATGTATATGTAATATGTATATGTACATAATATATGTATGCATGAATCAAACTCATTATCAGTGTGGCAGTGCTATACTGCCAAGATAAGTGAACTTATCCACAACATTCAAAAGTTCTTTGTTTGCTGTAATCAATGGCTCCACTTTTGGATTATGTGGTACTGGCTGATGAAGGACCTGTATTTACCTGATGTTAATTGTCAGGCCAAAATTAGCATAAGCAGCAGAGAACTGATCCATACTTTGTTGGATCTCCGCTTCAGAGGCTGCATTGAGAGCACAATTATCTGGAAACAAAAAAATCATGTACCAATATTCTCTCCACTTTAATTTTGACTCATAGCCTTTTCAAGTTGAAGAATTTACCATCAGTTCAGTAGCTGTCTTTAATGCTGTTTATCCTCATTGAAGAAATTTGACAACATGGCTGAAAATATTATGATAAAAAGCATGGGCAAAAGCACAAAGTCTTGTTTCACTCCATTGGTGACTGGGAAAGCTCAAGAGCTTTGTCCATTGTCCAGAATGCAGAGAAGCATGCTATCGTAAAACTGACATACAATCCCAATGAACTTTTCTGGGTGACTAAATTCTGACATAATTTTCCATAAGCCTTCATAACTGACCATATTAAAGGCCTTGGTCAGACCTACAAATATTGTGTTCAGACCTGTTTTGCTCCTGGCATTTCTTCTAGAGTTGCAGGGCAGCAAACACCATATCAACTGTTCCTCAGTATCTTCTGAAACCCTTCTGGCTCTAAGGTAGATGACCTTCCAGGTATTGGATAAGCCTTTTAAAAAGGTCTTGTGTTTTGGGAGGCTCTGAAGGGAAATGTGGGAGAGGAAAAGTGTTAGATTTACTGCCAAACTGATGGTCTACAGAACCACTGTGCTGATCTCATTGTAGTATATCAGGCTACCAGCACCATGCCAGGAAACTAAACTGCTTCTATTTGAATTGTCTTAAGACTGAAAATCACCTGGAAGGATAAGATACCAGATACTGAAATTATTTTTTGAGTTAAACTGCTAAACATTTAAATTCTACTGCAAAGAGCACAATTCTGTTGGACTGCCCACACTGTTCAAATGGCAAATATATGCTTGCCAAAAAAGACTATTTTATGGAGAACTCACACAGAGCAAGCACTCACAAGGTGGCCAGAAAAAGTGATACAAAGGACACTTGTATACAAGGTCTCTCTTAAGAATTTTAGAATCGATGGCACAATGTAGGAGACACTGGCACAGGACTGCCCAGCATGGTGTGCCCTCATCAGAGAAGGCATTTGACAACATGACTGAAAACATCATGCTAAACAGCATGGGAGCAAGCACACAACCTTGTTTCACTCCATTGGTGACTCGGAAAGCCATGAAAACATTGTCCATTGTCCAGAATGCAGAGAAGCATACCATCCTAAAATAGACACAATGCTGATGAACTTTTCTGGGTGACTAGATTTTGACATAATTTTCCATAAACCCTTACAATTGACCATGTTAAAGGTCTTGGTCAAACACAACATTGTGTTCAGACCTCTGCTCTGCTCTTACTCTTACTGGCTCTAAGGTAGATGACCTTCTTCCAGGAGACCTTCCAAAAGGATCAGCCTTTTTAAAAGTACTTGTGCTTGCTCTATGAGAAAGGCAAAATTAAAATAGTTCGGAAGAAATGTGAAATGTGCAGAATTAGAGAAATCACCTCAAATGTTCATCGGGACTATTTGTGGATGACCTGTGGAAGAGCATTCTGAACTCTTATTAGTCAGACACGCTTAACACAGTGATATCATTTTAGTCCTTTTCAAGAATGGAGGACAACAACAATCATTTTATATACATATACACACACACACACACACACAAACACACAGTGAAAAAGTAAAGAGTGAATGTTTCAATATGATTCAGTATCAAGTAAAGAAAAATAATCTGATCTTAGGATGTTAGAGAGGGAAGAATCCAATTTCTCCCTCAAATGTAAACTGCTTCTACAACATCCCCAGTGAGTTCACACCTAGCCAACAATTTGAAGACCTCTTGTAATAATAACAAACTCAATGGAAACTGCCTGGCAAGGAGTTTGTTCAGGTAAGTTCCTTTGTGTTATTAGCTGCTTCATGTATCTCTAGGTAGTTCATTTTGCTATCGAACTCTAGAAAGAGTTCAATTGTTCCAAAATCATGGGTCCAATATTGTGACAGCCTAAAAGTTTGAATCATTTGTCACATAAGATTCCTTTTTGTCTCTATAGGGAGTGGTATTTTGGCAGTATTTCTGGTAGCTATATTTCTTGATCCAATTCCAAATGATTCAGAAGAAAATGAAGAAGAAAGGAACACATCTATTGCAAGTGGTTTTCTGTCAACTTTCCGGCATCTTAGAGATAAGAGGCAATGTCTCCTTATTCCTCTGACAATGTATAGTGGATTTGAGCAAGCATTCCTTGCTGGTGACTATACAAAGGTATGGGAGAAAATGAAAATCATTATTAATGTAAAAGTAATGGTGACATTGTGTTTGATATTTCTACCAATGATATAAGTAGATTCTGCTGAGAGACAAGGAAGAACAAGGCTTATTGTGAATCCTTAAAGTGTTTCCCTCTAATAATTAATATCAAATAAGAAATTGAGCCAGGATATAGAAGTTCACCAAAGGGATTTTACAGTGACATGGAGAATTTACAATGCACTGTCCAAAGTGGAAGAGGGATTTATTATAAATTGTTAGGTACTTCACATGCTTTTGTTTATTTGCATCCTTACTGCATCAAGATTTGAATTATTTTCAAGTCTCTATGAAAAGCACAATTTCCTTAAAGCTTTTGACCTAACCCTACAGGAAAAAGAATTTTAAAATGCCTACTAGACTATGATAGATCAAATCTGTGGGTCTTTTATCCAAATGCCTATCAGTATATGTAGCTTGATCAGGCACCATACATAAATAATGAAATGCATCCAGAATTGAATAGGAAGAGAAAAGAAGCTTGGGTTTCTTTGGGGAAGTTAAGTTTTTAATGATCCTGAAGAAATCCTTGAGATAAAGTTCCATTTCATTAATAACAACTGCTCTGACAATATACAATACCTTAAGATTTGCAAAGCATTTTGCAAATATTTTCTTATTTGATCCCCGCTTGTGAAGCAGGTACTGTTATTCTCCCATTTTACAGATGAGGAAAATGATACAGAAAAAGAGTTCAAGTTCAAGAGTTCAAGACTTAGGATCACACAAGTACTAAGTCTCTGAGACTGAATTTGAACTTAAGTTTTCCTGATTCCAGAGCCAGCTCCTTTACCATTTAGTTTGCAATATTCTTCTGATAGTATCATATGGCTATGAGTCATGTGATACTACCACATATCTTCCTATCTCCCAACCTCTCTCCTGGAATTTTGGTCAATTATCATTTTATGTATCTGTGAGAAATCATAAGTCTGTTGAGAGAAATAGGGAAGTAATAGTTGTATTCTATTTTGCCCTGGTCAATTCAATTCAATTAGCATTTATTAAGTACCTATTATGTGTTTGGCCCTAGAGATATAAAAGTAAAAATGAAATTGTCACTGTCCTAAAGAAGCTTGCACAATAATATTGGGAGAAACATATATAGAAATAATCATATGCAGAATAAATTCAAAGTACTTTTGTTAGATGGGGATGAAGAAAGCACTAGTAAGTGAGGATATCAAGAAAAAGTCTCCTCTGGGAGGGGGTCTTTGAATTATGCTTTCTATGAAAGATGCTAGGAACTTTATAAAATTGAGGTAAGGGAGGCTTTATAGACATACCATATGCAAAGGTATAGTGTCGGAAACTGGAATTTCATATAATTAGAGTGCTAAGTAAGCTGGTTTGGCAGAAATAAAGATCACATTCCCATGTAAGGAAAATTAATGTGTGATACATCTGGAAAGACAGATTAAAGAGAGATTCTGACAACCTTTAAATAATAAAGAGAGGAATTTGCATTTATATTTAAAGGTAGTAAGGAATCACTAAAGCTTTTTGAGGAGAGTGACGTAATTAAAACTGTTCTGAGAATATCATTTTGGCTGCCTTGTGGAGGATGGATTAGGGAGTATAGTGACCTGAGGTATCCCTACCAATTAAGAGGCCATTATCATAGTACATAGACTAGGGTGGTGATTATATGACTGAAGAGAAGGAGATAGATGCAATAATTGTTTGTTTTTGTTTTTGTGTGTTTATGGAGTAGAATTAACAATACATGGAAATTAAGTGGACAGATGGAAAGAGGAAGAATGAAAAGTCAAGTTTAACTCTGAAATTATGGATTTGAGTGATTAGAAAAATGGTGATACCCTTGAAAGAAATAATTAGGAAAAGGTACTATTTGGTGGAGCAGAAGATAAAGATTTTTATTTTGAACTTATTTATTTTTAAGTAATATATATATATATAATATAATAACTTCAACAATAATAAATTCAATAAATAATTTCAAGCACTTATTATATGCCAGACTCTATGCTAAGTGCTTTACAGAGAGAAGAAAGCCTCATACAGGAATCCTATATTATTCTCATGCCAAGATGGAGATGGGAGAAGTGATGAAGGGAGAAAAATTTAGCATTGGAGAATGAGAAGGAATAGTTACACAAATAAGAGAAACAGGAAGAAAAAATGTTAGAGTGAGAAGAATGGGAAATAAGAAAAGCCTTTTGATTTAGCCATTAGAAAATTATTGATAACTTTATAGAAAAGTTTAAGTTTGTTGATGAGGTAAGATGTCATATTACAAGGAGTATTGAAGTATGTAGCAAATAAAGAAGTAAAGATAATGAGTATAGACAGCTTTTTGTTGGGAATTTGGTAGTGAAAGAAGAAAAATATGGGAAAATAGCTTGCATGAATGGCAGAAATTAGTGAAAAAAATTTGAAAATGGAGGGAATTTTTCTATGTATTTTTGACATTGGGGAAAAAGGATATAGGGGAAAGATGAAGGTTTTGGATTAGAAAGAGAGAATAAAGGGACGAGCTCATAAAAGATATAAGAAGGATTGGGATCCAAGGGCACAGGGAAGAGAGGTTGACTGCAATAAAGTAGGTCACCTCTTTCACTGATAATGGAACAAAGAAGAGGTTGGGAGAAAATGTCAAGGGAATTTGAAGGGCAGAAGTGGAAAAAAGAGAGAACTACTGATGAATGGACTCCATTTTCTTAGTAAATATGAGGTAAGATTCTTTGCTAAGCTGTATAGAGAGAAGAGAAAGGAATAGGTGACTTGAGAAAAAAAGACATTTGGAAGAGATATGATGGGGAATTCACTAGGCAGTCAATCAAGGAAATGGAAAGGTTTTGCTGTGAAGAAGTGGGCACTCCTAGTAAGACTACATATGTTTAGTTCTAGGTAAACACATTTAGGAAATGACATTGATAGATTAGAAAGTGTTCAGAAAGAAACCATTATAGAGAAGAGCCTTGAGCTAATCATTTAGGAGAGTCAGTGAGTTCATATGATATAGGGATTAATTAAAAGAATTCAGTATAGCTAAATTAGAAGGTCAAGATAGTTTATTCAAGTATACGTAAGCCTGTATCTTGGGAGAAGGATTTAGTTGTGTTTGCCCTCAAAGGGCAAAGCTAGAATCAGTGAATTAAAGGTGAAAAGAGACAAATTTATGTTTCATGTGAGCATATGAGAGCTATCTGAAAGTATAATAGACTGTCTCAGGAGTTCTCTCTTTGAAGGTCATGAATTATCTTTCAGACTAAGTTTGGACTTTTAACTTGTATTATGTGATTTTGAGTCCATCTATATGTTTTAGACAATACAGATATTACTATTCCTACTATCTTATTTTCAGATTGGCTAAATGACTGGCCCACATAATGAATAAATGTAAAAATAGGATGTATACCAAGGGATTTCCTGATTTCAAATCTGAACTTCTTTTCACCCATCCAAGGGTGCTACTTTTCCTATAATCATCGATAACCAACTTTTATATGTGTGTCAACCTCTGAGCCAGATTTTACAATTGAATCCTTACTCACGCTAAAATAAATTCTTTCCCCGATATGGCTCTCTATAAGACTTGAGAGTAATATTCAGTTAAAAAAATGTTAACTTTATAGTTGCAAACCACAGTAAAAAAAAAACCAAAAATCACTTTGAAATTCAGTTTTAGAAAGGAAGTGTTGAAGAAACTAGAAGGATCACCAATCTCATAGTTACTTTTATTGTTTGTAGCCAGGGCAATCCTATTATATCAGACCATGTTAATGTATACCATTCAAGGATGAACTTAGTCATGGCCCAATAGGCTTTATTTCCTTGGGTAAGATGTAGTTTGGAGACTAAGGATAAAGTGAGTTGAAGTAAATATTTTACATTTACTCAAACAGAAGCATTTTTTGCCTCCCATTTACTCTAAGATTTTTCTCACCCTCTTTATCATTCCCTGAGAATATGACACAGTAGACAGTAGGTGAAAAAATAAACAAAGTGCTGAGCCTGGAGAGAGAAAAATTTGAGTTCAAATCTAGATTCAGACATTTCCTAAGTCATTTAATCTCTTCCTGCCTCAGTTTCTTCAACTATAAAATGAAGATATTATAGTACTTTTCTAATAGGGCTGTTGGGGGAATCAAATGAGATAATATTTGTATAGTGTTTAGCATAGTGCCTGACATAATAGGCACTTAGCAAATCCTTATTCCTTTCCCTCCCTTCACCAGTATTCAAGCCTGTAATAAAGTTTCATCCATCATCTTTTGCAGCATAATTCCAAAAAAAAAATAAAGTGGATTAATTTGTAGAGGTAGGGTTGGGTTGAATTTTGTCAATGAACTCTAAATTCAGTTCATTTCCACTGCATCCAAAAAGATGTCATGTGGAAATATGAGCATTTTCCTTTAAGGACATAAATGGTGAAGCAATATTTCAGGCTAAACAGAACATGCTCTCCATCAAATGGCAAAACAAATTAGAATATGATTTAGAATTCCTCTTGAAAAACCTTGATTCTCAAAGTGTGAGGCAGACTCAGCTTTGGAACCAGGAAGAACTGTATTCAAATTCCACTTTTGACACGTTTTTGCTGTGTGATTCTGGGTTAACCTCTCAGGGTTCTCTCAGGTAACTCTCCAGGATTGTAAATTATGGAGAAAGAACTAAGCTGTGTTAGTCGAGTTTCTCTATAAGCATGAAATCACAGGTTCAGTCCCTATCCATGAAAAAGAACAATCATGAATGAAAACATTATTTTAACATTTGCCTCTTTTTTCTCTAGTCATATGTCACTTGTGCCCTGGGGATTCGCTATGTTGGCTTCGTGATGATTTGCTCTTCAGCCACCAATTCCATTAGCTCTTTGATATTTGGAAAGCTCTCCCAATACACTGGCAGAATAGCTTTGTATGCACTAGGTTTGTAAAGCTCTTATTTATTTATTTTATCATCTATTTAACTTATTAATAAGTTGCTATCTTTTTTATCTGGAGATGATGCTTCTAATTTGTTAGTCAGAAGAGTGGGGACAGAGTATTTATACTAGAATTAGACTGAATCAAGCTTCTTTTTGGATTCCTTTCTATTCATATAATTGGGAAGAAGTTACTTCTACTCTCTTTTCTCTGGGTCTTAGTCTTCTCAACTGTAAAATGGGGGCTGATAGTGTTAAACTCAGATACAAATGAGAACTACTAAACTATACTTAGGATTCCTGTAGAAGCATATTGACTTAGAAAACCACATAGTAACATTATTTATATTCTATTGTATTTTTATTTATTTTGATAACTACTTCTCAATTATGTTTTAATCTGACTTCCCAGCAATGGGGGTATATTTGACACCTTTGGACTAAATCACAGTGAGGGTCCTATCCAACCTTAAATTTTAGGAGGTTATGATTCAAGAATGTTGTTTAGAAAGCACTTTACATAGATATATTTATATGCACATATATATACTTACATTCACTTATATGTATTACTTCTTATATTATCATTATACCAACGGAACATGTACTTTTTATTTTATATTAAATTATACTTTTTTAATAAAGCATTTTACATATACATACATGTATATATCAATTAGCTCATTAGCTCCTTACAGAAGCACTCAGAGGTATTCCTACTCATTTTCACCCAATCCACTTCATGGTGAATGTAGACATTTGTCAGTTGGTGGACCATGACTAGAAGAATAGCTGATAAACAAATTAACCCAAATAACACTAATGATATATGATTGTTGGATTATGATATGGAACTCCAATAAAATTGAGGAGAAATCTTGTGGTAAACTTAGGGGATGTCTAATAAGGAGAAACCTTAAAGACTATCTACCTAAATCTTTTTGTTTTACAGATAAAGAAACTGAAGCCTATAAGGTGAAATGATTTACTTACCTAAAGTCACAGAGATAGTTGTAGAACTAAAATTTCCCCAAAGGCAGTCTTCTTGCTCTAAATCTAGGATTCCCCCCCCCCCCCACCCCTTTCTGGCTTTCTAACATAGCAATGTAGAAATTGGAAGATTAGCTTGGGAAAAGACTTATTTATTAAGATATCATTATTAAGATTATTACGAAGTCCAGTTACTGCTTCTACCATGTATACAAATTTCCTTCCCAGCCTGCTGCTGCTTTGTTCTTTATTCATATCCATCAAATTTGACAGATTTTATTTAGCCCATTATTATTTTTTTAAATAACTTTTTATTGACAGAACCCATGCCAGGGTAATTTGTTTTACAGCATTATCCCTTGCACTCACTTCTGTTCCGATTTTCCCCCTCCTTCCCTCCACCCTCTCCCCCAGATGGCAAGCAGTCCTATACATGTTAAATATAGCCCATTATTTTAATAGTCTTATTTCTTGAGAATCAAGAAAGAGGAGAATAGAGTTGAACATGAATAATAATAAGCATGAATTTTAAACTATGAAGTTGGAAACATATCTCCAGTTCTGGGTAGAAAAAATTGGAGGATAGAGAATTTCATCAGTAAGGAATATGGGCAGGTCCTTTCCTATTCCAAAGATATATTTATTACATTTTAAAGAGAAACATAATGAGCAGGAAACCATGATGTTGACATAAGATAGAAGTCACAATTGTCAGAAATGTTCTCAGTTGCCATTGTTAGTTAGCATGATAAAGTAGAAAGAACCTTTGATTCAGAAAGCTTTTTCTGAATCCCTAATAATTAATTTACTTGTTTTCTTCCTTCACATCTAATATTGGCAACTATCCTACATATTGAAATTGTAGAATATAGTGCTTCTCATGATCTTTATTGTTGCCTCATACTAAGGTTCCCCTGTTTGGGTGTTTTTAGTTTAGTCTTTAGAACCAAAATATCTACCAATTAGACAACCAATCAAAAAGCCTTGTTCCAGGGTCTATTTTAAGTGCTTGGAATATAAAAGAAAATAATAACAGAAAGAAAAAAATCCATGGATGCCTAGAAACTAAAATTTAGGTTTGTATTGATTAGAAGTTATTTATCCCAGTAGCATCTGTGCTTTGTCTTAGTATAAAAAGGGGACTCATAAAAGCCTAAGAACCAAGTAAACATGGTCAAAGAAAACACTTAAAGATATTTTAAGGAAACTGTTCAAATTGAGGAAACCAAAAGATCAGAGAAAGAATTTCTTCTGTGTATCTAAATTCTGCCTTCTGTTCTTTTACTTATTTACAGTGGTCATTTGTTTCCTTTTAAATTTTCCTTCTCTCTTCAATTCATAGGTACAGTGACACACTTCACCTGCATAATTTCCCTTTTGGTGTGGAGACCTCATCCCTCTCAGGAGATTCTCTTCTTCTTATTTGCTGCCCTCTGGGGAATAGGAGATGCTGTTTTTCAGACACAAAACAATGGTAAGCATCATTCTCCAACTTTTGCACCTTCATTCCATGAAGATGGTGGAAGCTTCTAGGAGGGAAAGAAAAGCTGAAAAATCAAACAATGGCTCCATCAGTGATCATTTAAGTGTCTTCTATATGCCAGAAACTCTACTAGGTCTTCATGATACAAATACAAAGAATGAAATAATTCCTATTTTAGCTTAAGTTCTATGTGGGAAACAAGACACACATACATAAATAGATACAGAATAAGTACAAATGCAAGGTAATTAAATACAAAATATTTAAAAAGAGAGGGCACTAACAATTGAGATGGATCAAGAAAGACTGTATGTAGAAAGTGGTAGTTGAATAGTAATTGTTTAGAAGAGATTGATTCTGTAAGAAAACAAAAGATGGAATGCCACTTAAGAGGAACAGTGAGAAAGTCAGTTTGCTTAGATCACAGAATATAAGAGGGATGGTAATGTCCAATGAAGCTAGAAAAATACTTTGGGGTCAGAAAGACTTTAAAAGTCAGAGTTTATATAATAATTTAGAGAGCCACTGGAGATTATTAAATAGGGGAATGAAATTATCTGATCTGAAAGTTGGCAACTGATTGGATATAGGGTGGGAGAAATAAGAATTCAAACATGATGTCAAAGATATAAACTTGATTACTGGAAAGAATGGTGGTCTTTTTACAGAAATGAGAAAGTCTAAAAGAGAAGTGATTTGGAGGAAGGGAAGTTCTATTTTGAACTTTGAATTTGAGATGTTTCTGGATCATCTTATTTGAAATATCCAATAAGCAGTTGGTAAAGTGAGACTAAAGCTCAGGGAGACATAGTATCCATCAATGAGTTATTTTTATGGAAATGAGACCTCAGGGAGCATATGATCAATGAGTTCTTTTCATGGAAATGATAATTGAATTCAAATAATTGATAAGATTAAGAGAAAAGAATAACACCAAGGATAGAGTCTGAAGAATAAGGACATTAAGGATATGGTGAGCCAGCAAAGGAGACTGAGAAGGAACAAACATTGGAGCAGAGGAGACAGTATTCAGGAGGAGAGGGTGGCAAACCAAGGTCAAAAGAAGTAGAGATCCTTATCAAGAAGGATGAAGATCTGGAAAAGACTTTCTGATCTTGCAATTATGAGATCAAGGGCAACTTCAGAGAGAAGCTTCAATTGAGTGATACAATCAGAAGCCACATTACAAAGGGTTTAATAGTCAGTGAGAGGAGAGGAAGTAGGGGCTATTATTGTAGACAACTTTTCAGAACATGACTGAGAAAGAAAAGATATAGCAAAGTAACAAGGTTATTAGGGTCTGTTGCTATTGTTGTCGGTCAGTGGTGTCCAACTTTTAGTGACTCCATGTAAGATAGCATGCTGGAAAGATAGCATTATCCTCCACTATTTCCCAAAGTCTGTCCAAATTTATATTCATTGTTTTCATGATGATATCTATCTGTCTCATTCTTTGTCTACCCTTTTTCATTTTGACTTCAATCTTTCCCAACATCACAGTCTTTTCCAATGACTCTTGTCTTCTCATTGTAGATAATTAAGCTTGAGTTTCAGGATTGACTAATTTGATCTCTTTACTATTCAAACTACTCTCAAAAGTCTTCTCTAGCACCATAGTTTGAAAACATGGATTCTGTGACTCTCAGCTTTTCTTATAATCCAATTCTACAATATTACTGGAAAAACAACAGCTTTGGCTATATGGACCTTTGTCAGTAAGATAGATGCCTTTGTCTTTTAGAATGCCTCCAGATTTGTGATAGCTTTCTTTCTAAGAAGCAAACTTCTTTTAATTTCATGACCACTGTCACTGTCTGCAGTTAACTTTGAGTCCAATAATATAAAGTCTGACACTGTTTCCATTTCTTTTCCTTTTATTTGCTAGGAAGTGATGGGAGCAGTTGCCAAGATCTTAGGGTTCTTTGTTTTGTTTTATTTTATGTTAAGCTTCAAGGTATCTTTTACACTCTTCTCTTTCACCCTCATCTAAAGGCTTTTAATTCTTCTTCATTTTCTGCCATCAGACTGGTATCAGACTGGAAACAGTTGATATTTCCCCTGGAAGTCCTAATTCCAGCTTTTGATTCAGGCCTGGCATTTCTCATAATGTGCTTTGCATGTAAGTGAATTAAATAAGTTGATAATAAATAACCTTGTATTCCTTTTCCAATTTTAAATCAATCAGTTGTTCCAAGTTTAGTTCTGTTACTTCTTGGCCTCTAAGAAATAAGTGAGATTAAAAAGTACTCCAGTCTCTTTGAGGACCCACACAGTTGAAAGACTTTAGTGTAGTCAATGAAGCAAAAGTAGTTGTTTGTTTTTTCTTTTTCTATAACTTATTTGCTTTCTCCAAAATCTAGTAAATGTTAACAATTTGATGTCTAATTTTTCTGCTGCTTCAAAAACCATCTGACTTTTCTGGTAGTTCTTAATTCACATATTGCTGATATCTAATTTGTAGAATTGTAACCGTAATCTTGCTAGTGTGTGAAATGAGCACAATTGTTCATCAATTTGAACATTTTGGGGCATGCCATTTTTAGGACTGGGACATAGACTGATCTTTTTCAATCTAGTGGCCATTGTTGACTTTTCCAGATTTTCTGGCTATTGAGTGTAGCCTCATCTTTTAAGATTTTAAACAGTTCAGCTGAATTCCATTATCTTCACTAGTCTTATTATTAACAAGGTTTCTAATACCTACTTGATTTCATTTTCCAAGATGTCTGGCTCTAGAACTGGAACCACACCATGGCATTTATTGATGATGTTAAATTCTTTCTGATATAGTTCTTTTGTGTATTCCATTGCACCACCTAGCTGTTCCTACCAAAGCAAGTTGTCACTTTTTCTGTAACTTACTGACTTTGAAAGTTGCCTAGAACATTGAGGCGTTAAATTGCTCAGAGTCACCCAGACAGTGGATGTTAGAGGAGGGAAGTATTTACACACAATATTCCTTTTATTTGAACTTTTAAATAGTATTTTATTTTTCAACATTCCCTTTTCAAATCTTTGTGTTCCAATTTTTCCCCCCTCTCTCTTCCTTCCTACTTCCCTAAACAGCAAGCAATCCAATATAGATTAAACATGTACAATTCTTTTCAGTATATTTCCAATATTCATCATGCTATGCAAGAAAAATCAGATCAAAGGGGGGAAAACATGAGAAAGAAAAAGCCATATGCGACTAGAGAGAGCAATATGGAAACTGAATGTGGATCAAAGCATAGTATTTTCACCTTTATTGTTGTTGTTCTTTTTTTTTTCTATCACAAGTCTATTGGAATTGTTTTGAATCTTCTCATTGTTGAAAAAAGCCAAGTCCATTACAGTGGATCATCACATCATCTTGTTGTTATTTACACACAATATCCTATTGAATAACATTTGAAAATTAAGATTGTCAAGAGTGATATTGGTTGTATTAACAACAGGAGAAGAGCTTCCACAAATCAAGAGGCTTTCCAAATTGTTACAGTCTTCCCTACCCCTCCAAATACCATGACTGTGTTCTTTATTCTAGTATAATTGGAGAATTCAAAATAATTTTTCTTTTTTAAACCCATCTAGGAGCATGAAATAAATCTCCATAACACTAAACCACAAAATATGGTCCTTAGTACTGGTAAGATACTACTTTTCTTACCACCTGAAAGGGTGCAAAACCGCAATATATTACATAGAAAGAAATACAGGACTTTAAGTCTGAAGCCTAAGCAGCAGCCATAACACTCACCAGCTGGGTGCTTAATCTTTATGGACTTCAATTTTACTAATCCAACAGAGGAGATTTAGACTACATGATAGACTAAATGCTTATTTTGATCACTTCAAACTCTAAAGATCCATGAATTATCTATTGCTCTTTAGATTTATCCCTTTTCTCAGGAACTGAACATACTGCCCTTACTGCTCCTAAACTAGTGACAAATCAGATAACAAAGTACCTGACTTTCTAGATGCTAATACTTCCCATCCCCAATACTTATTAATTGTGCATGTATTTTGTATATATTTATGTTGGAATTTAGTCTCTACCAACAGAAAATAAGCTTCTTGAGAACAAGAACTGTATCATATTTATCTTTTTTATCCCTAAGGTTTAGCATAATGCTTGAAATGTGATAGATGCTTGAATAAACTTTTACTAATCAACTGGGCATTAATTGAGGGCTCTAACTAAATGAAAAGTTATCTGACATTAATTTGAATAGAATAGAACTTTGTTTTTGGAAAACAGTAATAATATGCTTAAAAAAGAATCATCATTAACATTCTAGCTATTATATTAATTCAGCTTCCATTTTGTCTTCACTCTAAATAATATCTTGATAACTAAGTTGCCATATATCTATATATATATATCTATATATAATTTATTTTTGCTGAGGCAATTGGGGTTAAGTGACTTGCCCAGAGTCACACAGCCAGGACGTGTTAAGTGTCTGAGATCACATTTGAACTCAGGTCCTCCTGACTTCAGAGCTGGTGCTCCATCCACTGTGCCACCTAGCTGCCCTAATTGAACTTTGTTTACTTTGTTCTTTTCAATATCTCCCACATTATAGTTGTAAGTTTATGTCCATTAAAAAGAAATTAGTAGAGTCAATATGCTATCAGAAATTACATAAATTGCTATTGATTAGAGAAATGCAAATTAAAACAATACTGAGGTACAATCTCATATCTCTAAGATTGGCTAAGAAGACAGGAAAAGATAATGATAAATATTGGAGAGCATGTGGAAAAACTGGGACACTAATGTATTATTCATAGAATTGTGAATGATTTAACCATTCTGGAGAGGAATCTAGAACTCTGCTCAAAGGGCTATAAAACTGCACTCTTTGACCCAGAAGTGCCATTTCTGTGTCTGTTTCCTAAGGAAATCATAAAGGAGGGAAAAGGACCCATGTGTGCAAAACTCTGTGTAACAGTTATTTTTGTGGGGGCAAATAATTGGAAAATGAGTAGATGCCCATCAATTGGGGAATAGCTGAACAAATTGTGGTTAATGGAATATTATTGTTCTATTAAAAATATTGAACAAGTTGATTTTAAAAAGGCCTACAAAGATTTACATGAACTGATATTGAGTGAAACAAGCAGAACCAGGAATAATGCATTATACACAATAATAGCAAGAATGTGCGATAATCAACTATGAAAGACTTGGTTCTTCTCAGTGGTTCAGTGATCTAAAGCAATTCCAATAGATTTTGGACAGAAAATGCCATCTGTATCAGAAAAAGAACTAAGGAGACTGAATGTAAATAAACACATGCTATGTTCATTTTTTTCTGTTTTATTTTTTATTCTCTCCCATGGTTTTCCCCTTTTGATTTGATTATTCTCTCTCAACATGATTCATAAAGCAATATGTGTTAAAAATTAGTTAATTTAAAAAAAGAAAGTCTATCTAAAAATATAAATTTTCAGTAGTCAATGAATGTGAATCACTGTGCAGCCTAGAGGAAATAATCCAGTTTTCTTCTTTTTATATTAAAAACAAAGAAATAAAAATCAGAATAGTGAAATTCTTCAAGTGTCATAATTCATGATAATAAAAGACATTAGAATACTTGAAAAAAAAAGAATTGCACTTAACTTTTGTCACCATTTCAAATTTCTAAAATCATCCCTCCTCTCATCGCTTTTTAATTGATTTTTATCTTTGGGTCAAATTTACAGTTTTAATCTTTGAATAATATTTAAAATTTTAAAGAAAATAAAGCATATATCATAATATCTGTAATTGAATTTAGCAAATTCAGTGCTATGTTAGATTTGCCTTTTCAATCATCATCTCTCAATTATAAGCTGAGAGATGAATCTCCAAACAAGAAATAAAATGAGTAAAAATTGGGAAAGGTGATTCTCCTTATAGCATAATTGTCACTTGGTATTTCTCACAGGGCTTTGGGACTTCCTTTCCTTGGAGCATTAGGGATGTAAGAATTTTCATCTTTTTATTTACTCTGATCATTAATAAAAGATGGGCAAAATGCCATGTACACTATTATGGACTAATGATGTGTTTTCTTTAGGATACAAAGATGCATTTTAAAAATATTCTTTTGCCCAATAAGCTGTGAAAGGGGATTAGTCAGGACTGATGGACTCCAAAAATCTGGCTTCTCTTTCTACTATATTTAATATGTGTTTTTCAAGATACATTCAAATCAATGAGATCCCAAATCCATTTGAGTGTTTGAGTTCCCAGAACAAGTCTTCAAAATTTCCCTTGTGATGAAATTTTCTGTATGCACATAATTTAGGACAGGATTTGATATCTTTTACTCTTCAGTTTCTTGTCTATCCAGGAAAATGAGAGAGATAAATAGACTGGAGAATTATACTATTTTAAGTTCCCTTTTTTCTGTTTGTCTCTTTTACCACCACTATATAACTCAGTAGAATTTTCTTTTTACAGAAACTTGACGGAATAGATTTTTTTCTTTCTGGGTGTTGATTGAACTGAGTCTGGTCTGTTTATGAATCTGAGGAGAATCTAGCTATCCATTCTACAATCCTGATTGAGTGCCTACTCTCTCTATATAAGATATTTCTATTGGATAGTATTCATTATTTCATTTATTACCAGCTTTACAAATCTCCTCTTTTATACCACGCATACAATCAGCCACTTATAGACTTTCTGGCAGTGGGTAAATGTAATTCTTCATAGTTTGCCTTTTCTAAATTTTCTTAGAAGCCAGCGGCAAGTTCTGCCTCAGACCGAAGAAGATAAAAGGATTCTTTCCTATCAGAAGATTCTCTCTGGGCAAAACCATTGCCAAACAGATTCACCTTTTCAACTTGTGGGAGGGAGCCAAAGGGCTCTTCCTCTTTGTTTTGTTTTTGTCATACATTTTCCAGACACCCACTCCAATCAATTCTATTTCATCAACTCTATACCCCATTCTCTTAACTAACTGGCATTTAAAGTGTACAATCATCAAGTCATAGGACAGAATGGCCTTTTCTTACTTTATTTTACAATTTTCCCATCCTTCAGAAATATTTGTCTGAATTTAGAGATCCCACAATAATGGACACACTGCTTCTTCCTTTTCTTTGCTGAGGTTCTTTTTTAAAATTTATACTAAATTTTGAAATCTGTGAAATTCTGTGATCCTTTGATCACAGAACTTTGGAGATATAAGGAACTGGAGAAATCAAGCATAACAGTTATCTGACATATAGGGAAATTGAATTTTCATAGAGATCAAATGTGTTGCATTTAGACAATTCCTGGTACATATAGTAAAAGATTGTTATTTGTTATTGACTGATTAATATGGCCGATTTCAGTAGCTGTACATGGCAGAGTCTAGACTTTCATGTAGGTCCATAGACTCATAACCTCATCTTTTTTTTGTATTATAGAATCTATGCTTTGGTGGCCAGAACAAAGAGAGTCAAGGAAGTGCCTTATCTTGTCTTAATTGCATGACTTGTTCACACAATTTAAATTTTGGTTTAATTGTGAAAGCACCGAAGGAGACTAATCATTGGACTTAAAAATAGCAGCATTTTAGATTAAAAATCAAGTTTTGCATGACATTAGGTTGGGAAACAAACCAAATAATTATTGTATTTGATTTGAGCTCCTATAAATTATGAAGAAGGAAATGAAATTTTAAAATATAACCAAGGCAATATTAATCAAAGGCTCTCAACTCAATCAAAATTTCCCACTCTTGGATTCTGTTTTTGGACTGAACTTTAAAGACTTCTGGGAAAAAAAAGAAAAGAAAGAAATGAGAGGGTTTTTAAATGTTCCCAGGAGTATACTAATCCTAGTACTTTTCACCATTTGATTATTTTTAGATAATTCTCAAAAGATTTTGGCATTTAAGAAATGAGATTGCACAGCTGCCAGATTCACAGCTGCTAAGTAGTCTATTGGCAGGTACTCTAAGGCAGAGAGAGGAAAAACAGCCTTCTGTTCAGGAAGGTGTGTCTGAGAGTTATGAAAGTGAGGGTTCATTTCCACTATTTCAGAAATATCTATGAAAGCAAAAGGATGAAAGTTCATTTATTGTATTTCAGTACTTAGATGCCATATCGTCATTCAGAAGAAGCCAGTCAATAACTGAAAAGTTAAGGTCTTTCTCTTCATCCCTTTCAAGTTCAGAAAAAAAAAGTAGCTCTGTAATACAATGTATAGAGTGTTGGATTTTGACTGTGGAAGACCTGAGTTCAATCCTCCTTCAGATACTTAGTAGCTGTGACTTGGATAGATCACTTAAACTTTCTCAATTGAAATGGAGCTCAATCTTCTTCCTAAAATGGGGATAATAATAGCACTTTTCACAGGGTTGTTGTGAAAATCAAATGAAATCTCATACAAGATAAGCACTTTGCAAATTTTAAAAGGTACATGAAAAGAGTTGTGAGATAGGACTGCATTTCAGGCATGGGGATGGCTAGGGCAATAGCACAGAGATGGTAAATGGTTTACTTCTATCATACATTGTGGCAGGAGTAACACTCAGTGAAGCAAGAAAGATAGGGCTACTTTTTGTAGTGGCTAAAAACTGGAAACTGAATGGATGTCCATCAGTTGGAGAATGGCTGAAGAAATTGTGGTATATGAATATTATGGAATATTACTGTTCTGTAAGAAATGACCAACAGGATAATTTCAGAAAGGCCTGGAGAGACTTACACGAACTGATGCTGAGTGAAATGAGCAGGACCAGGAGATCATTATATACTTCAACAACAATACTATATGATGACCAGTTCTGATGGACCAGGCCATCCTCAGCAACGAGGTCAACCAAATCATTTCTAATGGAGCAGTAATGAACTGAACTAGCTATGCCCAGAAAAAGAACGCTGGGAGATGACTAAAAACCATTACATTGAATTCCCAATCCCTATATTTATGCACACCTGCATTTTTGATTTCCTTCACAAGCTAATTGTACAATATTTCAGAGTCTGATTCTTTTTGTACAGCAAAATAACGTTTTGGTCATGTATACTTATTGTGTATCTAATTTATATTTTAATATATTTAACATCTACTGGTCATCCTGCCATCTAGGGGAGGGGGTGGGGGGGTAAGAGGTGAAAAATTGGAACAAGAGGTTTGGCAATTGTTAATGCTGTAAAGTTACCCATGTATATATCCTGTAAATAAAAGGCTATTAAATAAAAAAAAAAGAAAGAAAGATAGGGCTAGAGTAGTAGAAACAATAATAGCACTTATTTCACAGGGTTTTGTGAGGATGAAAAGAAATCTTCTAAGATAATAATTTTGTAAATATTACCTGCCTCTCTCAGTCATTTTTATCAGTGTTGGAACTAAAAATGAGTTTCACAAAAGAAGTTGGTGTTCCCTTCTGGTTTCTAGCTTTCAGTCTCTCCCTTATGCAGTTAATTCCCTTCAAATCATTGTAATCTTGTAGAGAGAACACATTTTTTTTCTTTTTATCCCTTGTCCTATCCCTTAAAAATAATCCAAGAACTTTATATATGTTTTAGAGTTTTCCTAGAGTAAGTAATAATTTAAGGATGGAATAGGAATCTCAAAAACAAAGAAGAAAGACTGATAAGACCTCTATAATCCTCTAAAATTTTCTTCTTTGTTTTGATGGTCTCAGGAAACAGAAAAAATAAGTTATGTTCTTAGTGCTTCCTTTTTCATGAAACTGATTTCCCAGTTCTACTAGTTCTTTGTCAATCAACATCCTTCTGTCTGGCTTAAATGGGAATTTAATTTCTTGCTTTCAAATAAGATGACTTGGGTTTGGCAAAGTAATAAGAACCCCAAGCTTTGATATTCACTCCCTTTTCTCCCAGAGAAGACTCTCTTTGTGGTTTCTCACAAGTAAGGAAAATATATTTATTCCCTTTATCCTAAATGAGCAGCTAGCACAGATAGCAAACTTCTAAGGGAGATGAGACATTATCTTAGAATATGACTTTTTTTTTTTGAAAGGCAGCAATTAAAACTGCTAAGGGCCAGGATGTTGGATCATAAAGCATAGGAAAGATGCAAAGATAAGCAATTACAATCAGATATAGGAAATTCGAAGTTCTTAAATATGGAATTAGAACATGTGTGAGTGATTCTTGAATTACTTTTACATCTATGAATGTGCTGCTAATTATTATTACTGCTTCTTTTGTTTGTCCTTGCTTTTGATATTTAGCTGAGGTAATAATGAATTAATAATAGCAAGTTATTATTTTTCACTTCTGGAGAAATAGAGAAAAATATAGAAAAATCAAATTGAGCAGCAATTTGTTTTAGCTTTAGTACCAAAATGTAAGGATTACTTAAAAAAGAAACCAACACATTTTGATGAGAATATTTAGGGAACACTGATGTGTGGGTTCCTAATCTCAGAAATAAAAAAAAAATAGCATGGTTTCAGAATAAATTTATCATTTCATTCTTTTTTCCTTGCAGCACTCTATGGAGTTCTATTTGTGAACAACAAGGAGGCTGCTTTTGCCAATTACCGCCTTTGGGAGTCCCTTGGATTTGTCATTGCTTTTGGATACAGCACATATTTGTGTGTCAGCATCAAGTTATATATTCTGCTCGGAGCACTGATTTTTTCAGTGGTGTTCTATGGGAGTGTTGAGTACCTGCAATATAGGAATTTGCCTGAGACAATTTCTGATAAAATGGAGAACCAAATAGAAGAACCAGTTACACAAACAAAGATGTAAAAATGACAAAAGTGCTTGAGGAGAAACTATAAGAAGACCTCATAATGGTTTTCTCTGTAGAAGCATCGAAGTATTAAATTGTTTTATCAGAACAATTTCAACATTGGTCACAATACTTCAATGTATGTGTGATCCCATGGATGTGAATATTCTCTCCTTCCATTGGTACAGATCCATCCACATCTTTTCTTCCTAATTCTTATCCATACTCTCTGTCCATACATAGATCTTCCACTGGGAATCGGTGCAATCTTCTGGAATATCCGTCCAGATCTTTTTATATTGGGGGAAGGGAGGGTGTAGTATTTGGGGTATTCACTAATATCCCTTCCTTTTGCTGTTTGACTGGCCTACTTCCCTTATTATATAATTCTTCAATTGTATTTCTTATTCCACCTCTTACATTGTTGGAAACATGCTTCACCCCACTTTGGCTAGTCCCTATCAGTTTTGATTTCCTATAGATTGTAGTGTTAAGAAATTAAAAATTATAGTTTCTCAGAAAGAAGTTTTATATAAAATAATTGAGTCTTGATGCCAGGTAATAGCTCAGCCTCCTTGAAAGTGCTGCACAAACTTCCTAATGCAATATAATATTTTCTCTTTCTGCTGTTCTATTCTGGGTCCAACTTATCATTTAACTGCAGTGCGTAGCTGAATATACCTGAGGATTAACTTAATGGAATAACCATATGATTTCTTGTCATAGATTAAACTATAGCCTTTTTTTATCCTTTTGATTTTTTTTTTTACTGAATAGATGTTATAAGAATTTTTTTGCACAATCATCTATCTAAATAAGGAGGCTTTGCATTACTATGGGGCTTAATAAAGTAGACCAATATTATTGTCAGAGTGAAGTATGGTATGTTTGTGTGTGTGTGTGTGTGTGTGTGTGTGTGTGTATAGCAAGGTTGCCAGGACTGGCCACATTCTCCTTTGGGTCACCCACCTCTTACTTTTTGACTTTGGCATATATTCAATTTTATTCTCTTGATCTTTAAAAAGGTCCAGGTGTCTTTTTTTTGATATTTTCTTAATAATCAATAAATTATATCATCTTTTAAAAATTATTTTGACCCTATCCACAATTCATTAAATATTATTTATTTAATAAACTGGAGAAACTTCTTTTCACATTAGTGATTGCTTATGCATAAAACCCACTAATCTCTTGTATTCAAATATCAAAAGTACAAGCCATACAGTAGATTGACAATGTAAACAAGGATAACGTAAGACATAAATAATCATTTATAGTGTTTTTGCTGTGAGATGCCACCCCCAAGTCATCTCAAACTATAATTACAACCATCTTCTCTTAACCTCTGAAAACACAGCCCTGTATCACTCAATTTCTTTCAAAAATCAATTTCATGAAATAGGTAGGTAATACATTAGGTAAGAACTTTGGACTGAACATCAAGAAGATATGAGTTGAAAAATGACCTCAGACATTTTCTAATTTTGTGATTCCACGGAAGTCACTTAACCTTTGCCTGCCTCATTTTCATTTGGAAAATAAAGTTAATAATTTGTACCTTTCTCACAGGATTATTCTGACAATCGAGTAAGATAAATAAACAGAATTTTACAGACCTCAAATTGCTTGTAAAAGTGATAACAGCTTCTTAAAAGATATCATTTCCTTTCTATACCCCTTCATGGTCAAGACTTTCAGAAAACAGTATACACATATTCATTATTTATACTCAAGAAGAAAATTGATTTTTATATTCTCTCAGTCTAGACTCTATCCCAGATTTCTGATGAAAAGAAAAAAAGTCTAAAGGATAAGTGCCTCTCTCTTGAACTTTGCATTCAAGAACATGGAATCACCTGATAGCAAATAACTCTTACTTACTTGCAATCTTAAATAATATAAACTCAAAGATAAAGGGACAGTTAGCTGGCACAATAGATAGGCTGGAGTCAGAAGGACTTAATTTCAAATTCAGCCTCAGACACTATATGAACCTAATGAGCTGGAGAAGGAAATGGCAACCCCAAATGGGGTCACAAATAGTTGTCTGTGACTGAACTTTAATGTAGATAAACATTTAAAAAGAAATTTTTCATCTTCAGGATGGAGTGAGAATCCAGTTACAAGGATTTAGCCTTGCTCTTTTCCCCCCACCTCTACCCTTCACACTCTCTGTGCTCTTAGGGAATAAATGGGACAATTTTATATTTGTTTTTCTATCCTCAGCCACAGAAAAGAGACTTAATCAATATATCCTGGTTGGTTCGTTTAAGGTAAAGAAGACACAAAAGATTTCAAGAGAACACTTAGCTGACCCTGAAGAACTCTACTTAACAGAGCCAAATGAATAATATTCTTCAGTACTGAAAGAACAGGCAAAAGTGGTTGCTGTACTGCTGGCTATGATCTTGAAAAGATTTATAATGAAAGGAGTTTTACAGAATTAAGGAAGATCAAATATTGTCCTTTTCAAGAAACAGAAAGAAAATAAGAGTCTACGATAGTAGTCCAGGACATTGGACTTTGATTTCTAGTTAAATCTCAAACAGTATTTTTAAAGAGATATTAATAGAATACAAGTTTCTTAAGGATTTCATTCTTATATTTGTATTCCCAACATCTCACACCTGTGCCTGGCACAGAGGAGATGCTTCATAAATGCTGTTGAATAAATGATCCAGAAAAGGAAACACAGCCAGTATGGTTTTATCAGAAATAGATTATACCACTCTAACCCCATCTCTTTTTTTTTTTTTTTGCACAGGATTATTACACTGGTTGCTCAGACTAATGGTATAAATAAAGTTTACATAGATTTTATACCACATTTGACAAAGTCTCTCATACTATACTTATATATAAGAGGAAGAGATTCAAACCACATGAAAAGTAGTTGGTATCTAGTAAAATAGCCAGATTCTTAAGAATATTGGCTCTTTTCAACAATGAGATGATTCAGGCCTGTGATAAAAAAGAGAGCTATCTACATCCAGTGAGAAGACTGTGGGAACTGAGGGTAGATCACAACACAGCATTTTCACACTTTTTGTTGTTGTTCACTTGAATTTTATTTTTTCCTTTTTGATTTTATTTTTCTTGTGCAGCAAGATAATTGAACAAATGTGTATGCATATATTGGATTTAACATATTTTTTTTTAACATGTTTAACTTATATTGGATCACTTGCTATCTAGGGCAGGAGGTAGGGGAAAAGGGGCGAAAATTAGAACACAAATTTTTGCAAGAATTAATGTTGAAAAAAATTTTATTCATATGTTCTGAAAATAAAAAGCTTTAATAAAAAAGAATAGTCCTTAATAGGCAATAGGGACAATAGCAGGGCAATAAAGAGTTCTTTTGTGAAATGTCCCAAGAATTTGTACTTGGTGCTAGAGAGAAATGTCAATATTTGTCAGGCTCTACTTTTATCACTATTTTGCCACTATGACTAGAATGTTTATATCTTGAAAGTAATGGAAGGGAGACTGAAGAAATCAGTTCTGGACGCCAGCTTCTTGATCAATCTTCATTGTTTCTACACCATGTCTTCTCTTTTAGAATTATTTATCTCTGGGTTTGGGGTTATGATCATTTGGGAGAATGAAAGCCTGGAGAATGGAGCCTTTGAGATTTGATATTACATACCTTTCTATGAAGTATAGGCTTGCACTAGGACCTTTGGGGAAAGAGCAGAAAGCTGGTATTTTTATCAATGATTTGGATCATGGCAATCAATGGTGGTATGTTTTTCATAGTTATAAATGGCAAAATGACTGAAGGAATATCAAGCACAATTAATATAAATATTGACAGATAAATATAAAATTTTACTTGTGTTCAAGAAAATCAGCTTTACAAGTATGGGTTGGGGGAGGTATGGCTCAACAACAGTTCATTTGGGAAAAAAAAATTTTGTTTTAAAACACAAGAGGACACTAGCACACTATAGCCTTAGAACCAAATCCAGCCCTGTTCTTTTATACCTTTAGCTAAGAATGGTTTTTACATTTTAAACACAATAAAATTTTATATAAAGTTTTAAAAAATTCTTAGTGCATAGACCACACAAAAATAGTCATCATGCATGATTTGTGCCTGGAATTTAGTTTGCTAACCTTTGTTTTGGCAGTTAGAAAGGTGAATACAGATTAACAGTATAATCTCTTAGGTTTCATCAAGAGAAGCACATATCAAAGATCAATGTTCTGGTCAAAGCATTCCTCACTTAATGTGTCCAATATTGTACACCACATTTCAGGAAAGAAATTGATAATCTGCAGAGCACCCAGAGGGAGTAATCAGAATGATTCTGGGCAATTTCCACATCTTATTGCCTCCACTCCTGTTATCATCATTCAAGTCAGAAGTTGAACTGAAGTCCTCTGATGTCAAATCCATTGTTCTTCCCACCATAATATTTTAGATGAGCTTTAATAATCTAATTCTAATATTCGTAGATCCCATGAAATTATTCCATGCACAGGCTGCTTGTCCTCATTTTGGGGTATGATTCACAACTGGCAACTGGCTCACAATTAACTGCCAAAGAAGAGTGAGCCCTTGAGTATTGTGAGTTATTATAGGGAGTAGGGGAAATTCTTAGAAGCCCGGCCAAATTCTTTAGCTAGAAGCAGGGTCATTCAATAGATTGCTTTTATTTCCTGGGTTTGGGGAAGTCCCATTAAAAAGTATTTGCCCCCAAATACTGTGCTTGAAATTCCTAAAAAAAAGTGGGAAAACATTCCATTCTATAATAGTGAAAAGGTTTTAAAATTTATCTTGTGTATGCTGTGAGCCTTTATCCCAATTTCTATTTGCACTTATAAATTGAGTCCCTAGAGCAAGATTACAGCTCCTCCTCAGAGATCTAAGGTTACTCATGAAGGCTATTCTTTTATGTTGTTAACTTGAGCCCCTATTCCAGTATGTTTTCCACCCAATGTTAATTGCCCGGTATTTTTAGTATCTTCTTTATATAACCAATATCGTCAATTACTATCCTAAGTAGAATTAATATTAATTTTTACAAAGGAGAGATCAAGATTTTACAAAGGCAGATTACTGAAAAGATAATAGCAAGAAGTCCAACTATATCCCCCAAATCAGAGACATGATCTCTCTTGTGCCATCTCAATTTGTGGGGAGAAAGGGTTCAACATTAAAGAAATTTCTACATAGCCTTCAACCCACTGAGTTCTTTTCTGAATGTGACATAGTTGATGGATGAGTTGCTGTCATTCTCTTTTTACTACTTTCAATTCATTTTTATACTAAGACAAATAAGTTACTCAGCATTTCATTCTTTACAAGAGACTCCATTCCTCCCACTCCCTCCCCAGAAGCAAATAATCCAATATATATTAAACATGTGCAATTCTTCTATATATAGTTCCACCATTATCATGATGCACAAGAAAAATCAGATCAAAAAAGGAAAAAAATGAGAAAGAAAACAAAAAGCAAGAAAACAACAAAAAGGTGAAAATACTATGTTGTGATCCACATTCTGTCCCTACAGTCCTCTTTCTGGACTCTATCACAACTCTATTGAAACTGACCGGAATCACTTTGCTGTTGAAAAGAGCTGGGTCCATCAGAATTGATCATTGCATAATCTTGTTGTTGATCTATACAATGTTCTCCTGGTTCTATACACTTTACTTAGCTTCAGTTCATGTAAGTGTCTTTGAAATCATCCTGCTGATTGTTTCTTATAGAACAATAATATCCCATAATATTCATATACTTTATCCAGCCATTCTCCAGCTAATGAGCATCCACTCAATTTCCAGTTCTTTCCTGCTACAAAAACATTTTTGCACATATGGGTTTCTTTTCCTTTTTTTAATGATCTTTTTTGGGATACAGACCTCCTAGTGGTACTGCTGGATCAAAGGTTATGCACAGTTTGATAGCCCTTAGGGCATAGTTTCAAATTGCTCTCCAGAGTAGGTGGATAAATTCACAACTCCACCAATAATGTATTAATGTTTCAGAAAAACTTCCCTCAACTATGAAGTAAAGAGACTGAAAATTATCAGAAATCATACCTGCATTTGCTCTGAGAAAATGGTTGCCACTGATTAGGATCTAATTACAAATTTATACCAAAGTATAAATCATTCTCACCTTTTTTTGTGGTTTTGATGGGGAAAGGCAAAAGAAAATGAATATTAGGTACCTGAAAGGAATAAATAAAAGATAAGAATTTTTTTAAAAGTAGGAAGAGGACAGAAGAGAGGAATGACAAGGAGCACCGAGACAAATAATGTCTACTTCAGAATTTGCTTTAGGTTAGTTTTGATTAAAAACTTCATAAATTGAATTATTTTTGAAAAAAAATATAGCATCAAAGGAGAACTAGCTTTGGCTGTTAAAATTTTTTAATTCATATTTAAATTGTAATAAAATTTTCCAGGTCCTGTAATCAGTACAATGACAAAATGCCTCCAAGATCTTATTGATGAAGTAGACTTGCTAATAGCATAAATTCTGCATTCTAGTACAATGTAGACTTATAAGAACAAGGAATTTTTTCTGTCAGCCCCAAGCACACTGCTTCACACACAGAACTTAGTAAACTTGTTTAATTGAATATTACAGCAAGAACAAAGGGGTATATAATGAGCATATTAAGAAATGCTACATTTGGGAAGCAATACTATTAGCTTTTTGTTTAGTCATTTTCCACTTGAGTCCAACTCTTCATCATTCAATTGGGGGTTTTCTTGGTAAAGATTCTAGAGTAGTTTGACATTTCTTTCTCTGGCTCACTTTACAAATGAGGAAATTGAGATAAGCAGGGTTATGTGACTTGCCCAGGGTCACATAGCTAAGTCTGAAATCAATTTGAGCTCAGGAAGATGAGTTTTCCTTACTCATGCACCAGCTAGCTGCCCTTGTAACTTTTATCTGGAGGAGTCATATGGCATGTGTATAAAAAACTGACAAAAGAGTCAGGAAGACCTGGATTCAAATCAAGATTGGTTTAGGACACATGCCAATTGGATAAACCACTTAAACTCTTAATGTCCTCACAAAAATTTTCTACACCAATGAAATCAAATTACTAGACCAAAATGAAAAGAAAAACAATTCAGAATTACAAGCATAGTCAGGCAAATATTCTGTTCACTTTCTTATTCCAATTCCAAAGCATATTGTGTGATATGGAACACCAAAAAAATGGTGATAGGACCACACTATGAAGCAAAGCATGGAAATGAGTATAATTTTCTCATGCAAATGATATCCTAATCAAATTTATCTTTAAGAGTTTTAAAATTCTGAGCTTCTGTTTTTAAAAAGTGAGATCCAAACAATAATGATGAGAAGGAAATAGGTCACATGGGAACCATTTAAAACTCTGAAATAAAAATCATGATTAATTGGTAGAAGAGTACTTTTAAATCAAAGAAATTTAACAGAAGAGTAATAAAAAAATCATATCTAACCTAAGAGTGAGTAAATCGCAAACTTTTCAAATGAATAATTTAAGGACTCCAGGATCTGGTGCAGCTTAAAGTTTAAATTCCTTCCACATACTAAGTTCTATTTTTTAATAATTTTAGTATAGGTATGTAAGTACAGCTCAATCTCAATTAGTGCAAATAATGAATTCCCTGAAGTGGTCACATTATTCAAATTTGCACTGTCGTTTTCTATTAGGCTGAAACAGATTATCACAGTTTACATAATTATAACTTCAAATAGTATGAATTTGAATACTTGCAGCCACTGCAGTGGATTCATTATTTGGTACTAACTGATACTAGCTGTACAAACTCTGGGAGCTTCATTAGGCAGAGAATACATAATTAAAACATGCTAGGACCAGCCATGGGGATGAGGAGGCAACCTCCCAGATCAACCTTCCAGATTCATAATATGTGTCCTACATATATAAAGTGCTCAACATTTGTTTGCAGAACTCAAGTTGATCTTCAGTACTTTTGCTTCAATCAAACCTGCAAAGCTGAATGTAGACTTTCTGCAGAAAGTTCCTAGGGAGCTTTTTTAATTCAGAGATTAACTATGCTTTTCTTCTGGGGCATCACAGCCATGATAGAAATTTTATGATTATCTTTTAACTTTGCATTCATTGCAAGTTTCCCTAGAAATACTTCAGAAAGCTCTAAAAAAAAAAAGAATATCCTTTTCTAAAATAAGCTATTCTATTTTAGAAGAAAAAGCAATAGAAAGAACTAAGTCATACAAGAACAAAGAGGAAAAGAACTTTCACAAATTCTGGATGTCAAATGAGACTGAGGGTGGGTTCATGTTCAGATTTTGCAAGGCCAGAAATATGACTAGGAACAGACATATTCTGTTTCCAAGAAAGGCTCATTGCCAGATCCCTAGGGGAACTGCTCAATACCAAGAATTGAGAGCTGAATCTCCAGAAAGGTCAAGGCAAAGATGTTACCACCACCCTTGCCCTATAACTGTCATCAGCTTTGTCCCAAAGCAGCAATCATGGCTGGATAAATCTATTTGCTGATTTAGCATATAACTGTGGCTCTGCAATAATTTCTGGGGGGATTTATCTGGCTCTTTACTTTTACCAATATTTTGCTACTGTGTCTGTACCTTGCCCTCTTATCTCTTTAGAATTATTTACTTCTGGGTAGGAGGCAATGATGACTGGGGAGAAGGAGAACCTGGAGAATTGACACTATAACACTCTCTGGGAAATCATACTTACAAAAGGATTAAGGATCCTTGAGAAGGATCAGCAAGCTGGCATCCAGAATTGGTTGCCTCTGTCCTTCTGCTGCTGTTTTTAAAAAGGATGTAAACATACCGATTGCCATATGGACATGGGAAACAAGAAGCTGCTATTGCACTTGGATGAAGGTGGTGAAACTTCCATAAAGTAGTGGGAATGGACTACGAGCTCTGGTGACTACAAACTGCTATAGCAACAGACTTTATAGACCAGGGATTGGAATAGCATAGAGTCAAACTCTACAGCAGAGAAATCTGACCACTATTGCAACTTCTGCAAGGCTGGTGAGTTGGCGGAAGACTATTGCTTGTCTTACTGGACTTGCCCTTGATATAGTCCAAGATCCAGAGCTAAGGTCCTGGACGCATCTCCTTCCATTCTGTTATTCCTTTTTTATTATTATTATTATCCACCAGTATGGAATGGTTCAGAATATTTTTTCTACAAGGAAATAAACGGGCAAACTGGGCCATATTTGGAGAGATGATTGGAGGTGGATTACTTCACATAAAAATACTCAACCTTTCCCCTTTCACTGTTGTTTCATTCAATAAGTCCTGAGGCCAAAATGTGTTGAGTAGCTGTGTTCTATATGTGTGTGTATGTGTATGTGTGTTAAGGATAGAGTAGTTTCCACATGGGCAATGGGCATTCAAAAGTCACAGATTTCAGGTTTATAAAATTTTGAGTGATATTTCATATTATATTTGTTCCTCTTCATCTACCCTTAACTTCAATTAATTTCTCCCAAATGCTTTTGCCATCATTACCTCTTTTATCTTGTCTCACATGATGGAGTGGTTCATTTCTTTGCTAAGGTAAAAATCTCTATATGCACAAGTGATGTCATAACATTCCCTCTTCTCTAGCAGAATGCCTCTTCTATCCCCCTCATACTTTCAATGATCTTCAATCTCTCCTTATCTGTTGGCTGATTCCCTACTGCCTACAAACTTTCTAATGTCTCTCCCATCCTCTCCAAACTCTCACTTAAGCCATTTATGCCCACCCACTATCATCTTATATCTTTCTTCCCCTTTTATATAAATTTCTGGAGAAGACAATCTACAATAAATTTTTCTGTTTCCTTTTAATTTCCTTGTATATGTTAACCTATACAACATTAAATTCATTCATTTTTTTCCTTGTAACTTTCTTCTCTTCCCATCTCTCTTATTACTTTTGAATCACCTTATTAACAGTGATGGTACTACCTAGTCTTCCAAACTAGGATCAGCTTTGACTTCTCTCTCACTGTCACACTCCACTCCTTATCTGGTCTGTTGCCAAATCCTATTCAGTTTTTGTAGCATTCCCCTTTTCCTTCTCAAACTGTTACAACTGGTATAAATCCTCATTACCTCATTCCTGGACTACTATTAATAGCCTGATGACTAATTCCCTGCCTCATTTCTTTCCATTCTAGTTCATCTTCCACTCAGCTATCAAAATGAGTTTCTTAAAGCACAAGTCTGACTATGTCACTATACTACTTAATAATTTCCAGTTTATTAAAGCTCTCTATCACCTCCAGGATCAAATATAACATTCTATTTAGCATTCTAAGTCCTTCATAATTTGGCTACCCCTTACCATTCCAGTCTTCCTACAGCTTATACCACCACTCCTAACTGCCACCTCTTCCAATAACTTGGTAATCCAGTAATAGTAGCCTTCTTGTTCCTTGAATATGCTACTCCATTTCTCAGTACTGGTCACTATCACCAACTATCCACCATGTGTGGAATCCTTTCTCTTCTTATTTCTGCCTTCTGGTTTTCCTAGCTTCAAATCCCAACTAAAATTTCACATTTTATGGGAAGCCTTTCTTGATTCCCTGTAGTTCTAGTGCCTTACCTCCCTTCATTATCCTAATTTGTTTTGCATGTAGTTTGTATATATCTCTTTGCCATTTCTTTTCCATTAGACTATGAACTCCTTGTAAGCAGGGACAACATTTTATCTTCCTTTGTACTGAGCACAATACCAGATGCATAGTAGAAAATTTAAATGTTTATTGACTGGCTGGATATCTACTAGCTAAAATTCAAAATCAGGCAATATTGTGTTTCAGCTGCTTAACATTGCTGATTAAAACTATTGGCCATGGAGATTAAAGAGTATTATATTTATAAATTGAGTTCCAGTTGTTATTCAGAATACAGTAATCCTTTTGGAAGAGAAACCACATATGTACTAGAAAGGAACTAAGATGTCTCTCAAGTTGGTGTGACACATGGTGGGCAGCCAATCTAGGTAGTTGGGTAATGCACTCAAATCAAATCAAAATTTAGATATTAGCTGCATGACTTTGAGCAAGGCACCTAACCACTGTATGCATCAGTTTTCCCATCTGTAAAATGAGGATAATAATAGAATTTACCTCTCAGGATTGTTTTGAGGCTCAAAACAAAATAAAGTCCTTAGCATATTGCTTGACACTTAGTAGGAGCAATATAAATTCTAGCTATTATTATTCAAATCAACTATCACTTTCCCTTTCCGAATAACTAATACATCTACATGCTGCCTTTCCAGAGTTTTAAGGAAGTTTCAAAGTAGATTTTTTTCCTGCCATTTTTTCTATTGCCCTACATTGTTCATATTATATATATGTAAAGAGTCAAAACAAGAAAATGGCAGTGGGGGGTTGAGACTAAGTCATAACTGATGCATTGTTGGTAGAGTTGTGAATGGATACAACCATTCTGGAGAGCGATTTGGAACTATATTCAAAAAGTTATCAAATTGTGCCTACCCTTTGAACCAGCAGTGTTACTATTGGGTTTATATCCCAAAGAGATATTAAGGAAGGGAAAGGGAGCTATATGTGCAAAAAATGTTTGTGGCAGCCCTTTTTATAGTGGCTACAAACTGGAAATTGAATGAATGCCCACCAATTGGAGAATGGCTGAATAAATTGTTGTATATGAATGTTATGGAATATTATTGTGCTATAAGAAATGACCAGCAGGATGAATACAGAGAGGCTTGGAGAGACTTCCATGAATTGATGCTAAGTGAAATGAACAGAACCAGGAGATCATTATATACCTCAACAACAATAATACATGATGATCAATTCTGATGGATGTGGCTCTTTTCAACAATGACAGGATGATCCAAAGTAGTCCCAATTGATCTGTAATGAACAGAACCAGCTACACCTAGAGAAAGAATTCTGGGAAATGAGTATGGACCACAACATAACATTTCTACTTTTTTTTTTTTTTAAAAGTTATGGTTTGCTTGCATTTTTGTTTTTTCTTCTCAGGTTATTTTTTACCTTCTTTCTAAATCCGATTTTTCTTGTGCAACAAGATAACTCTATAAATATGTATACATATATTGTATTTAACATATACTCTAATATATTTAACATGTATGGGACTACCTGCCATCTAGGGGAGAAGGTGGAGGGAAGGAGGGGAAAAGTTGAAACAGAAGTTTTATTTACAAGGGTCAGTGTTGAAAAATTACCCATGTATATGTTTTCTATATAAAAAACTATAATAAAAAAAGGAGAAAAAAAAGAGACTAAATCATCATTTTGAATTTTAAAAGCCTTAATCATTTAAGACCAGCTATTGCTGCCTCTGATATACAAATTACTTGACTACCAGTCTAAAGTAGTGAGATTTATCAAATTGACATATGGAAGGTAAACAATATGATCTCTATATAGAAAAATAATTAGTAGAGAATAGTGGAGAATAGACTAGTCTGGCCCACATAATAATTAAGATGAAGCATTTGGCTTATGTAATTGTCCCTTAATCATGCAAAAATGATTCATAAACTCTTTCATCAAACATTGTAACAATAGCTAGCATTTATACAGCACTTTCCATATATTCACTAGTTTTCTACTCACAGCTTCCCTGGGAAATAGTATTGTTATCTTCATTTCACAGATGAAGAAACTGAGAAGTTAAATGACTTATTTAGGGTCACATAGAAAGGCACTGTCTGAGGCTGGGTTTGAACTCAGGTCTTCCTGGCTAAAGCAATTTACAGGCTGCACCACCCCGCTACCACTATTCTTCCATTGCTTACCTGTGTTATCTTTGACAGCTTTCCCATTGAAAATTTGAATCCCATTAGAATTTTCCTTAATTCTAGACTTGACAAAACACTTGAACACAACTCCAAATGAGTTAAAGTTTTATTCAATTTTCCAAGATTTTCCCAAAATGTCAGCAATTAGTTATAATATCTCCATCTGTTGCTAAAGAATCAACAATATGAGTCATGGAGAAAGTATGGCAAAATTGAAAGTAATCTCACTTAAGGGGTATGCTGAAGCCAGCTCTTACCAGCTTAAAAGAGCCAATTGTTAAGTTTTCTGTGTGAATATTTATATTCCAGAAATTGGCAAACCCTAGAAATTAGGGCTTGATTTATTGTTTTATTGTTAATTGTCTAGATTTAAAAAAGCAACAGAGAAAATGCTAATAAATGCAGATTAAACTTAAAAGTGTGTCATCAGTACATTCCCCTCATCCCCAAACTACTGGTTGTCAAACATTTACCAGAAAACTACTAGACTGAACTAAAAATCTGGCTTTAATTCGTTCCTGTGTAAATCTGGGCAAGTGCCTAGACCTCTCTAGGTCCCTGCTCCTCACCTACAAAATGAGAATTGGAATAGATAATGTCTAGAATAGGTTGCTACTCAACATCTATGATCCTGTGGGCTAGAAGAATATGCTTGTCATTTGACTGTATGACCTTGGTAAGTGCCTATATCTTTCTAGGTTTGTTTCCTCATCTTTCAAAAGTATTTGGGCTGGGGTAGATGATTTCTAAGTTCCCTGTAGACACCAAATCAATGATTGTACATTCTACCTAGTCTGCTGAATTAATTGCCCCAGTGGAATGTGTTGTAAGAATTTGGGACCCATAAGAGAGTATTCTGAAAAACTAAAGAATATAAACTAAAAGAATCCTCTTTTGTTTGTCTTTGTAAAATATGTAAAAGAGAAATCTGTGAAATGATAGTGATTACTTTTAGAATTCATGACTCCAGAATTAGGATCCAAACTAGGAAAGAACTAAAAGATTACTACAGATAAAGCATCAAATGGCAGGGGGTAGGGTTCAGGAATAAAGGGAAGTTATATTAGAAAAAACTCATAGCAACTCTATTCAAGTCAGAAGTTTTATTAAGTAACTAAAGATTTTTTGTGTAGGGGATGATAGAATCATTCATGTATCACAAAGATTATTTTTGCAGTGAGTTAATTGTAGAGGGAAGAGATTGCAATCAAGAAGATTAGGAAACATTGACTAGTTCAGGGCAAGGGTCATAAGGATATTAGCTGAAGTAAAAATGATAACTGTAAAAATGGAAATGCATAGGTTTGAATGACATTTTAAAGATAAATTTATCAGGCTTTGGAAATTGGTTGAGGAAGGTTGTTATTGCCCTTCAGTTTTGAAGAGGACTTGGATGACATCACTAATTTGGAGTCAAGGTACAGTGTATCTGACTGTGACCAATCACACTAATATAATAAGATCAGAAAACTTTACTGCACATTGGGCACAAATAACCCATATGAACATTTGGAGTGGAGATCTCTATAAATTTGTGCATTTCACATTTCTTTTGCACTCCTGCAATTCTGCACAATGCCTTCTTTGATGTGGGCACGCCACTCTGGGTGATCCTTTGCTACTGTCTCCCATGTCATCCAATTAATTCCAAAGTTCTTCAGAGAGACCATGAGTGTCCTTATGCCACTTCTTCTGACTAGCATGTGAGTGCCTCCCTTATGTGAGTTCTCTATAGGAATAGTCTTTTTAGATAAATGTATATTTGGCATTTGAGCAACGTGGCCAGTCCATTGGAGTTGTATTCTCTATAATAGAGTTTGAATGCTTGGTGGTTTAGTCTTATAGTATCTTATCTTGCCAGGTGACCTTCAGAATCTTCCTAAGACAATTCAAATGAAAATAAAGATGGGAAAATGTTAAGTGGGGGAAAATGAGTTCTGTTTTGAATATGAAGTATAAGAGAGCCATTCAGATAATATCAACCAGGCAACTAGAAATTTTATGGTGCTTTGGTGCTCTGAAAATTTCTGGTGCTCAGAAGAAAAATTTCAGAGATACAGATTTGAAGACCATCTAAATACACATGATCACCAAGATCATGGGAGTAGATGTCGTATTTAGAATATCTAGAAGGGAAGAAATTCTTAGAGAACAATGGAAAATGCCAACACTTAGGTGAGGGAGGAGAAAGAAGATATGAACTAATAAAATAGGTTAAGAAAGATCAATGATTAAAGCAGGAAGAAATTCAAGAGAGATCATCGCCAATGTAAAAAAAGAACTAGCATGTATATAGATTGCTCTTTGAAATTTATAAAACACTCCATACCAATTCCTAATCCTTAATACTTTCTTTTCCATTATAATATTAACTATTATTATATAACTGTATATTATATGGTAGTGTATATAATGATTACATTGCTATTATTATTATTAAGTAGCTTTCCCCTAGAACAAAGGTAGCAGTTTATTCTTGGCCACTTTGTCTCCCTTCCACCAAATACTTGTCAAGGCATTAAAAGACTATTACAGGTTAGGTTTATTATACAAAAGAGACGTAGCAGACTTATTATCTAGGCAAGCTCTAGAACAGAAATTAGAGAAGCAATGCAGATTGGAGTACACAAAAGAATCGTTGTTTGTCCTTCATTCTCGAAGAGGACCATGACATTAGGAAGAAGATGGCATGATGTGCAAATGAGTTGGATTTAAGTGAGGGAGGGCTGTGCAAGATCACCTGCCTTCCTTTTCCCTCCAGAGCCATCCAAGGTATAGATCAAGAAAACTAGAAATGACCCTGTGTGAAATAGGAGATCTTGTCCTTTTTAAGCTAAGGTCTTCAACAGGTCTCAGTTTGACTGAGGCTGCACCAGTACAGTAATTAAGACTAGGTAGCAACTGAAGCAAAGAAGCTCTTTCACCTAGTCCAAAAAAATTCTCAATAAATAAATGAATCTGGGAGGGGAAGATGCTCAAGGTTTCTGGCCTAAGCAAAAATGACTGATTTACCTTCAATCTGAATCAGTCAGGTCCCAAACAACACAAAAGAGTATGCAAGAGTAAATAGGCTTCCAGAAACAAGATAAAATCTCAGTTCAGCCAAGAAGAGAATTATCTCAAATCTTGCCAGAAAAACCTACGTCTTAAGCATCTACTGTGTGCCTTCAAGCACTGTCCATAAGTGTTGGGTATCAGGTGTGGGTCATGGTATCACCTCTGAAAGAATTCAGACTCAGACTCCAACATAAGCAAAGGTATTTTAATGCGATTTACATACTCAGTGGGCCAACCTCCCTGAAGGACTCAGCAGCCCAGCAAAGCAATTCAGGAATTTTTATGAAGTAAATGGCACTGACTTAACCAGAAGATATGCAAATTTTGACATTATAGGAAGTTTGCTAACATGGGGATGTCTAAAGCCTTGATGAAACTGCCCATGGGGTTGCCCAGAATTAATACAGAAAAGTTCATTTAGAGAAGTATTAATTAATGTACAGCAATGATATTATGATTAGCCTAACTTCATTATCAGTTCATCCAAAAGACAAAAAAGAAGGCTAGTATGCAGGTGCCATGTTGGGGGAAAGATTTATTGAAGTTTATGATTCAATGTTCTGGTCTACATCCTGTTAGTGCTACTTTCTTATTGGCTGATTTCTATGGTATGTCTAGACTTGATGGATGATGGAATTATAGACCATGCAGACCTGCACCTGTCAGTTTGTGATTGAGGATTTCTGTGGATTTGGGGCTGGAGAGGGAGGAGGTTTGTCTTGGAGGTAACAATCAAAATGCCATTAGTAAGTTCTAGGGATGCAACCCACTCCTTCCTCTCACCCCCACAATACCGCAATGGTTTCTAGTTTCAAGATGCTTACAGTCTAACCGAACTACAGATGGGGGAATCTCCCCCTAACCAGGAAGACTACCAATTTCTTGCACCTGTTCTAGCCAGTACTCCAAAACACTTAGAAGTTGTGACTTGCCTAGAGTCATACAGTCAGTCTGTTAGATGTAAGATTTTAATTAAGTTCTTTGAGCTCTGGCTCCTCTGAGACCTGCTCTTTATCCTATGCTGCTTCTCAAAACATTATGAGCCATAACCAAAAAGAACACTCCATGGCTTAAAGAAGTTTAAATTCTCCTGAGCATAAAGGAGGCACGCTGAGAGGAGGAATAACATGCATAGAAAATTTTTTTTGATCAAGAATTCTTTATCCTTTTTTGTGTAAGGGACACCTTTGGCAGTCAGAATCATGTTTTTAAATTCATAAAGTAAAAATATATAGAATTTTCAAGGAAACAATTATACTAAAATATAGTTGTCCAAAGATTTTTTTAAAAATAAAGGTTCATAGACCTTGGATTAAGAACCCTCTTATAGATATATCATAATTACATAAAAGGGTAGGAAGCATCATGTTATCTGCCATTTATACACATCATCAGACTATTCCTGAAATACTTGTTGCTACTATAAATAGATCAAGGGTAGAAGGGGTGCTTTATCAAGATCCGTTTAGAAGAATTTTGTGGTGATAAATTTGTCATACTACCTCTTACCACTCTGTTAACTTGGATTTTCCCCCTGTCAGTTATCTTTTCCATGAAACATTTGGATTCCAGAATACATGGAGACTAATTAGGAATCTCTAATGACGTAAAGGTCCATCTAGTAGGCTGAACTGGGGAGTCATCTATAGAAGATAAATGGATGGGAACTAGGCCCTGGCTCTTTTGCTACAGGACATTTATTATCAAAGGCTTCTGGCTTATCCCCACATACTCATGTGATTGGAGCTGTGATAAAAAGATTATTTTCGAATCAAGAAAGGTAAACTATTTGCTACTTTCAGAGGAATGACTTTACATAGATGCCCCTTCCTGATAATGATTTCTTATTTCTCTTGCTTTTCAAGATTGCAAAGTCTTCTTTCTCCTCATTTCTTCTAAGATAAGAGTCAGTGATATTCTGGATAGTCTGACCCCAGGTCAAGTTCAAGTCCATGTGAGTCTGGGCAATACCTAGAAAAAGCTGTCTACCAACAAGCAGCTTCCTGAATCCTTCCTGCTCCATGGCCAAACATCTATAGGTACAGTCCAAAGGATAGAGCTACATTACCTTAATTGATCCAGTTTTTGTCCTCCAATTTCCAACCTTTTGCTTTTTCTTTAACTCTATATAAAGATCATATTGAAATGCAGCATGTACCAACATCCATACTGCTGTAAGTTATTGAATCAAATAATTCTTTCAGATTGTATTTTCTATAGGACCTACATAGAGTCAATATCATAGAGGGAAAATGAAAAAAAAATCAAGTTATGTCCTAAATAATTCTAGGATAGCATTTCCCTGTCCATCTAATACTGTCCAATCAACTAATCAAAAAACATTTATTAAGTAGCGACTATATGTAAAGATGCTAAAGTTATAATGACATAAAAATACTTCCTGTTTTCAAGGAGCATACATTCCACTAAAATAGAAAACATGTAAACAACAATAACAATATACTTTATTTATTTTTATTTATTTATTTTGCTGAGGCAATTGGAGTTAAGTGACTTGCCCGGGATCACACAAGCAAGGAAGTGTTAAGTGTCTGAGACCAGATTGGAATTCAGGTCCTCCTGACTTCAGGGCTGGTGCTCTATCCACTATATCAACTAACTGGCCCAACAATATACTTTAAATGCTTGCCAAGTACTTTACAAACATTTCATTTGATCCTCACAGTGATCCTGAGAGGCAGGTGATATTATAATTCCCACTTTATAGATGAGGAAAATAAGACAGATAAATTAAATGACCTGCCCAGAATAACATAATTAGTAAGTATTTGAAGCTGGATTTGAATCCAGATCGTTTTAACTCTAGGTCCAGTACTCTGTCTGCTATATAATACCAAATCATAATGAATACCAAATATATACAAGAGTTAGGAGGAAAGAGTAATAATAATTAGAGAGAATTACATATACATATACATATACATATATTCACCCAATTATTCACTCAAGATCTCTCTGCTATATGTAGCCTCAGAAAAGTCTCACTTTTAATAAGTTAGGATGAAGGAGTTTGAATTTCATTTGAGAGTTAAGATGGAAGTAAGTAGCAGAAAAGAGAAAGTGAACTAGCCTATTTAACATCTATGTTTTCAAAATAAGGTAAATAGAGAGAGAATAAGAGAATATAGCTACTCCTGATGAATTTTAGTCAATAGGGAAAGAACTCTTTAGAGTATTAGGAATCATAGGACTTGTACTGAAATCATAGCTCTGCTATACATAGATCAGTAACTTTGGGCAAGTGTCTTGGCCTCTCTGGGCCTCAGTTTCTTTATGTATAAAAGGAAGGAATTGTACTTGATAATCTCAAAGATCTATTTGAATTTGTAAATTTAGGGGATTATAAGAATGCTTATAAACTTAGGGAATTTCAAGTTCAAATATGAATCAAAAGTGATATAGAAGATTAAAAAAATTGTCAGCTTGGGTTGAAACAAGAGCAGCACTGTGTTCAACTCTGTGAATATGATAGTCTTTAATGAACACTGACACATAGACAGCATCTAGAGAGCAACAGTCAGGGTGATGAGGGGTCCTGAGTTCATGTCATTTAAGAATCAGTTGAAAAAATGAGGACAATTAGCTTGGGGAAGAGGGAATATAGGGGGAACTATATCTGTCATCAAGCATCTAAAGAATTACTGTCACATGGAAGAAAAATTCAACTTGTTTTATTTCATAGATACCAGAACTGGGAACAAAGGTAGGAAGTTACAAAGAGGCAAATTTTGGGGTTGAAGTAAGGAAAAACTCTTTAATAACAATTGAATGAATGACTAAAAGAACCAATTTATTAAGAACTTATTTCAAGGACTATTTTAAATTAATGGAATACAAATATAGTTCCTGCTTTCAAGGACCTTGCATTCTTTTGGGCAAAACAGTGATGAAAGAGCACTGTGATCTTGGACGCCACATGGATGATATATCTAGCCATAGAAGTGACACACTTCATCCAGAAACACGTTGTTGAGATTATTATGATTCATAGTACCAAAACTGGAGAGTGGTAAAAAGATAAGGGAGCATGAAGTGGCTAGATGGTACAGTGGATTAAAGCACCAACCCTGAAGTCAGGAGGACCTGAATTCCAATCTAGTCTCAGACACTTAATACTTCTTAGTTGTGTGATCCTGGGCAAGTCACTTAACCCCAATTGCCTCAGGGAAAAAAAAAGATAAGGGAGAAGAAAGGTATGCGTAATTAGCAAAGTAATTGGAATAGAAGTAGCCAGAGAAGAGATAGTGCTTGAAATAGTGTTTAAGGAGACCATCACCAATCTAGGGAGATCATGGAGGCTGCCTGGAGTTGTCCCAAACAAGAAAAACCTGCCTTAGAAGATAAGGGAGATCTTATTACTAAAGGTCTTCAAGTAACATGTGTTTTAGAGGGGAATTTTATTCAGGTACAGATTAATTTTATAGTTCAGAGATGCTAATTAGCAAATATTTTGCTGACTGGAAGAATGAGACAGTGCTGTACAAATCTTAGCTACCATGGACAGCGCCCTGTCCAAAGACACCACTGAACCCAAATTCTTGCTATTATGAGGGCTCATAAAGAGTGTGGAAACCCTTTTAGGTGAAAATCTTAGAGTTATTCTCTACCTCTCTCCAAAAGAAGCATTGTCCCCCTGGTAGTTATATAAATAACTCATACATGGAGAGTCTTGCCTAGTCCCTGATTAATGAAAGGAAAAGAATATAGTCTGAGGTAAGAAAGATGAAGACTGTATAATATAGTAGAAAGAACAGTGGATTTGAGATCAGTGAATCAATCCTGGCTCTGTTACTTAACACCCAAGTAATCTTTAGTGAGTTGTGTAACATCTCTGGGTTTTAGTCTGCTATCAGTAAAATAAAGGTGTCTAGTTAAAGTTCTCCTTTTGCTCTAAATCTTATGATCCTAAGAGGCCACAGAACTAATAATTTGCATAGTTACAGTGGAGTCAGTCTTTGCACCTCCCATTTCTTTTTAGTTGGTATCTTACATTTGGTCTTTCCAATTCTCTGAAGATATTCACACACTTTCCAGCCATAATTTCTCAAGAAGTAAGAATCCAAACTGTTTATATGGCATTTTATATGATGCTGATTGCCCACATACTTCAAAGAACACACAAATCATTCCTTTCCCTTCTACAGCCTCAGAAGTCATTTGTTTCCCAATACTTGATTTAAAATATATCGAAGAAAAATATTCTTAAAGTGAATCATCATAGCTAAACGTAATGATAATGTGACTAGTTCCACAAATATGATCCAAGTTGCTGATCATTTTGATCTTTAAAAATTGATTGTATGGATATTAAATCTTTATAGCATTGGTATGAAGTAGAAATGGAAATACCACTAATGACTTTTTTTATGGTAGAATCATATATTTTGATAATGATGATAGTTATCAAGCACATCTTAAGTTACATTTAATACCCATAGTTTCCTAATTTTAAAATACCATACCTCATTTTAAAATAGAATTTTATTCCACTAATGACTTTTAATATTAGAGGTGTTTATGAGCACTAAAGACAAATTAATAAAAGAAACATTGAAAGTAGTAGTGAATGATTTGGAGAAGTGTTAAATACCCATTAAATATTATAAAGAGATAGACATCCACGTTTTTAGTCTTTAAGCTCCTTAAATCAGTGGCTTGGTCTAGTGTGACCAGGAATATGAATTGGCAAAAATATTTAGAAACCAGCTTCTAAATCCCACTTTAAAAAAGAAGAAATAGAAATAAAATTCAAGACTCTCTTACAAAGGGAAGGATTCACTGAATATGGCATCTAACACAAGTTAAAAAAAAAAGTTGACTGGCTACAAGCTAATTGGAGGAAAGATTTCATTGTGGCAAGTTGTAATGATACTTTTCAGAAAATTATGTCTCATCTCTCTGGAGGGGGAAATCATTAAAGCTCCCAATAGGATATGCCCCAAGGATATTACAGCAGTGTCAGGTGATCAAAATGAAGAAACAGAGGAAATCACAGAACAATTTTAAAAGACCAATTTTGAATCTGGGTATGATCTGGAAAAAACAAAGCCCTCAATATTACAATATTGAATGCTTAAAACGTCTAGAGAAGTGACTTGGCACTACTGAGAATTTGCAGCCAATTTATGCAAAATTCCCAAACACATGTCAGGTTCAAGGTGGGCATCTATCCTTCTGACAAAGCTTTGGAAGCTAATAGTCAAGGAAACTTGAAAAAAGACAATGTAAAGTTGCCCTCAGGTAAGCATTGATATGACAGGAAGAAGGCAGTTAGATGTTATTACAAAAGCACTTTATTATATTTAGATTGGTGAAACAGATTACACACAATGGCCTACTGAATTCATGATCATTTGAGCAAGAATGCTAATTTTTCATAGAGAGCCCAATAAAATGAAATCTAGAATATTATCATTTGTATGAGCTATAAAAAGGCAAAACTTTACTTTTGACTGTTTAGACCTGTAGATGAAAACACAAGGAAAATCTGCTGAAAAACAAATAAAACATAGGGCAGGACTGCTACTATGATAAGGACAAAGAATTCTGGGACAAGGGTTCTTACCAGCCTGAAGCTGAAACATTTCAGAGTTCTTTCAATATTTTTAATTTCTCCTTTTAATTTTAGAATTTCCAATTTAGTATTTGATTGGGGGTTTTTAATTTGGTCTTTTTTTAGTTTTTTTAGTTGCAAGCCCAATTCATTAATCTTTTCTTTCTCTGTTTTATTCAAGTAAGCCTCTAAGGATATAAAATTCCCTCTTATTACCGCTTTGGCTGCATCCCACAAATTTTGGTATGATGTCTCATCATTGTCATTATCTTGAGTGAAATTATTAATTGTATCTATAATTTGCTGCTTCACCCAATCATTCTTTAAGATGAGATTGTTTAGTTTCCAATTACTTTTTGGTCTATTTCCCCCTAACTTTTTGTTGAATGTAGTTTTTATTGCATCATGATCTGAAAAGAAAGCATTTACTATTTCTGCTTTCTTGCATTTAATTTTGAGGTCTTTATGTCCTAATATATGGTCAATTTTTGAATAGGTTCCATGAACTGCTGAGAAGAAAGTATATTCCCTTCTATCTCCATTCAATTTTCTCCAAAGATCCAACATACCTAATTTTTCTAATATTCTATTTACTTCTTTAATTTCTTTCTTATTTGTTTTGTGGTTTGATTTGTCTAATTCTGAGAGTGCAAGGTTGAGATCTCCTACTATTACAGTTTTGTTGTCTATTTCTTCTTGCAACTCTCTTAACTTCTCCTTTAGGAAGTTGAGTGCCATACCACTTGGTGCATATATGTTTAATATTGATATTGCTTCGTTGTTTATGCTACCCTTTAGCAGGATGTAGTTTCCTTCCTTATCTCTTTTAATTAGATCAATTTTTACTTTTGCTTGATCTGAGATAAGGATGGCTACCCCTGCTTTTTTGACTTCACCTGAAGCATAATAGATTTTGCTCCAGCCTTTTACCTTTACTCTATATGTATCCCCCTGCTTTAAATGTGTTTCTTGTAAACAACATATTGTAGGGTTCTGACTTTTGATCCAGTCTGCTATCTGCCTCCTCTTTATGGGGGAGTTCATCCCATTCACATTTACGGTTAGAATTACTAAATCTGTATTTCCTGCCATCCTAATAACCCCAGATTGTGCTTTACTTATTCTTGCCTCCCCCAACCCTCTTTCCCCCTTTTAAACTTATGTACCCCTCTTGTATCACGATACTTATCCTCTTTATAATCCCTCCCTCCCCCCCTTTGAGTCTTTCCCCCTTCCTTCCCTTATTACTCTTTTTCTTTTCCCTTTTCCTCTCCCCCGTTTTTAATGAGGCGAGAGAGAATTTTCTCTAAAACAAATGTCAATTATTTTTTCTTTGAGCCAACTCTGATGAGAGTAAGATTCACACAATGTTCCTCCCCCTCTCTAAATTCCCTCAGATATGATAAGTTTCCTTAGCCTCTTTGTGGGATGTGGTTTCCCTCTTTTTATCCCTCCTTCCCACCTTATTCTGCCATCATCCCTTTTCCATATCTACTTCCCTTTTTTATGTTATATCAGTACAATCAAATTATACATGTATTCTTTTTGTATATCCACAACAGAAATACAATTCTCAAGAGTTATTTTTACCTTTTCTGCATCTCTTGAGTTCTATTCTTGGAGATCAAATTTTTTGTTTAGTTCTGGTTTTTTCTTCAGAAACAAATGGAATTCATTTGTTTCATTAAATGTCCATCTTCTTCCCTGGAAGAAAATGCTCAGCTTAGCTGGGTAGTTTATTCTTGGCTGCATCCCAAGTTCTTGTGCCTTTCGGAATATCATATTCCAGGCCCTTCTTTCCTTTAATGTAGAGGCAGCCAGATCTTGGGTGATCCTTATTGTGGCACCTCGGTATTTAAATGGTTTTTTTTTGGCTGCTTGTAAAATTTTTTCCTTAATCTGATAGTTCTGAAATTTTGCCACAATATTCCTTGGGGTTTTTATTTTAGGGTTTCTTTCAGAAGGTGTTCGATGAATTCTTTCAATGCCTATTTTACCTTCTGATTCTATTACATCTGGGCAGTTCTCTTTGATGATTTCTTGTAAAATAGTATCTAGGCTCTTTTTTTCATCATAGTTTTCAGAAAGTCCAATAATCCTCAGATTATCTCTCCTAGATCTATTTTCCAAGTCTGTCGTTTTTGCAAGTAGATAATTCGTGGTTTTTTCCAGTTTGTCATTTTTTTGTTTTTGCTTGACTGATTCTTGCTGTCTCAATGAATCATTAGTTTCTATTTGTTCAGTTCTAATTTTTAAAGAATTATTTTCTTCATTAGCTTTTTTTACTTCTTTCTGTATATGTCCAATTGAGTTTTTGAATGTATTGTTTTGGTCTGTGGAATTTTTTTCCATTTCACTAATTTTTTTTTTTAGTGAATTATTTTCTTTTTCCAATTCACAGATCCTACTTTGTAGTGAATTCTTTATTTTTTCCAATTCGTATTTCAGGAAGTTGTTGCTCTCTTGTAAGGCTTCTCTTTCCTTTCCCATTTATCTTCTAACTCTCTTTTGAGACTTTTAATGGTCTCTTCTATGAGAGCATTATGTAAAGGAGGACAGTCTGATGCATTTTTGCTGTTTGAGGTCTCTTCAGGTTTGCTGACCTGCTCTTTTTCTGCATAGAAGCTGTCGATTGTTCTTTTCATCTTTTTATTCATGTTTTAAAGCCTTTAGGGTAGGTCTCCTAGGCAAGGGGTTACCAGCTTCCTCTGCAGAGCAGGGAAAGATGTAAACCGATTTCCGCTCCGAGGTATGGGAGTGCTCTGGGTGAGGTTTTCCTTCCCCAACAGGAAGTGGATTCAGCACTGGCCGAGCTATCAAACTGCTTAGTAGGGCTGAGTGGATTATCGATTGCCCTCGGCTAGAGACTAAGTGGTGAAAGTGTCACCGCCCCAGGCCGGAGCCTCTTGTGGGACTGTGAGTATTAGCAGCTGACGGCAGAACGCAGACAGCCACAAACTCTGCCCAGCGTCTCTGCCTGATGCAAATCGGCCCTGGAAAAGCTCTGTGGCCCCAAGCTGAGCTCCCCACTGCACAGATTGGAGGCTAACCCGGGCTGTGTCCTCCTGCTGTGCAGGATCACAACTGCCCCAAGGAAAAGCCTGTACTGCGGGTTGGGGCTGCGCGCTTGTGCTGAGATCTGTGCCTTCACCCTCAGTTTGAGACTCTCCTCGGAACCTAATTTCTCTCCCGTCTCGCCGATCTCCCCCTGGCCCCGAACCAACCTTTTTGGCGAGACTGCAGATTTTCTTCGGCCGGTGAGTTGTTCTACTTCTTATCTTTACGAATTGTAGCAGTCAAGACTATTTTTGAGGCTCGATATAATATTGATAAAGAGGGTAAGAGAAGAGCTTAGAAAGTCGCGTGTGTCTTCTCCGCCATCTTGGCTCCCTTTCCATTTCAGAGTTCAGCCAAAGAGGCAAAGTTGTCTTCTGTTTTAGCCATGTCCTAGACTGACAATTGCATGCTGGGACATTCTTAAGAGATGAATATGTGTTTTGTTGGACAGAAGCTATTGTTCAGTGACCTGATTTTGGATGATAAGGTCAGAGACATAAGTTACTTCTGACCCTGAAAAACCTAAGCATGACCTTATTAATAACTCTTCAGTCAATCCAGTCATTTATTTTGCTTTACATTAACATGGGCTTTCCCCTCTCCTTTTTAAATGGAATCTATGGAAAGGAGAAAAAAAAATGTCCTTTTAAAATAAAAATGAAATAAAATTTAATTAACCAAAAGAAATCCAAAAAAGTATCCATGTAATCTATATACCTAGACTCATGGCATTTTATATAGAAGTGATTGTGGGAATTAAAGATATTCTAATCTGTTAAACTGGCAGTGAACTTCATGACTATTATATTTACTATATAAAAAGGCAATTACCAAAGACACCTTTATAGCCTAGACAGAGTCAGGACACTATGGAGTGAGTGAAAAGGACTATACATATGTGGGCTACATTGATATAAGCTTGATATCTTGACTCTGGTATGCCAAGAAACAGTCTAGTGAACAATTTCTGATATGACAGAATTGATTAGAACCTTCCCAACTTATTCAACAGAGTTGCACAATGAATCAGGCAATGTTGTAGGACTCAATACCTTGATTCTGTGGCTATCCACACCTTTTGTGAGAAAACTTCCAAGAAACTAGAAGCAGGTGGTAGCAGAGAGCATCAAAAGAGCATTGAATTCTCCAAGTCAACTAAATCCAACATATCCCTTGGCTGAGAGATCAGGCTAAAGAGACATACAGACTACCTGTGAGCTAAATTCAGAAAATTTCTGGTAGACAGAAACAAATGATAAAATGATACCCAAAGTCACTGTCAAGTCTTCTGTCAAAGCAATAGAGTTATGCTCAGAAATCAATCTTGATAAGCAGGGGCTACACAATAAAGCAGACCAAAGGAAAGCCATTCCAAATCAAGTGGATAAAAGACTAGGTAATTTGCCATTCTTAAAAATGACATTTAGAGAATGACCAAAACCCCATAAAGACAAATCAAAATAACCTATAAACTCTTGGAAGTCTGTCAGGCTCCTTGGTGAGCAAGAGTAAAAATCAGCAATTATGTGAACTAGATGGAATTCCCAAAGCACTTTCATTAAGACCAATGATAGCTCATATAGAGAAGGATGTGAGCTGTCCAGTGAGTCTTCTCCTGATTGACACAAGGTCAGACATGGGGGAAAAACTGAAAATAAGGTTAGTAATTTTCTTCTAGGAAACAAGAGATTTATAAGGTAGAGTAATAATGACAATCAGCTTGATCATTCACAATACCAGGATTAGGGACTATATGCTAGCATGTTTGTAGATGTTCATGGTCATTCTAAACCATCTACAAGTCCAGGAGTTCATGGTACAAGTGCCAACCTTAAGGAAATATAAAACAGTGTTACATCTATTTGCCATGAAAATGGCAAATTTTACCTTAGTTTATTTTCCTTTTTATTAGAAAGATCATCTTGACAGCTGAGTAGAGAATGGGTTAATGAGGGAAGGGATTGTGGCAGGAAAATGAACAAGAAAACTATTGTGATACTCTAAGCATCAAGTAATAAGGGGATTCATTAATGTGGTAGCAGTGTCAGCAGAAAAGGGAATGTTATGAAGGGGGGGACAAAAACTCTTTGGAGATTCCCTGATTATTACTAGTGACTATAGTTTCCCAACAGAAAAGTCAGTCTAATTTGTGAAAGCAATCACAAAACATACAACTTGAACAATTTTTGGTAACAACAAATGGTTTCCAGATAAAATGGCTTGAGAAAGCAATATGGCAGTAGAGCAAATGACAATGGATTTGAAGTAAGGAAAAAACCTGGGTTTGAATTTCTAAGATCTTTGTTATTGGTATGTCCTCAGGAATTACCTTGATGCACTGGGCCCCAGTTCTTCTCATTTATAAAAATCAGACAAAAATATTGGATCAGAGATTTAGAATAGAAAGGGCTTCAGATATCATCTAATTCATCTCTCTCACAAGTAAGAAAATGAATATTAAGAGAGAATATGTGTGTGGCTTCCAAGGTCACAGAGGTATTAAGTGGGAAAGTCAGAATTCAAATCCAGGTTCTCTGAGGTCAAATGCAGTCCTTTTTTCAGAACACTCTGCTGGATGAGCTCTACTTCTCTAGCTCTGTCACACTATGATTCTATGATCCTTTCAGTGACTAATTAAGATAATCATTACCTTGCCTTAATCACTGAATGGGTGCAGTCTCAGTCAGACTGAGTCCTATTGAAGACCTTGGTTTAAAAAGGCCAAGATCTCCCATTTTATCCAAGACCATCTCCAGTTGCCTTAATCTACATAGGAGATATACATACATACATACATACTTACATACAATCTACATCTGGCCACTGGACCCAGATGGCTTTGGAGGGGAAAGTGAGGCAGGTGACCATTCACAGCACTCTCTCACTTAAATCCAATTCACTTGCATGCCATGGTATCACCTTCCTGATATCATGGTCCTCTTCGAGAACAAAGGACCAACAGCAGCAACAACAATTGCAAAAACAATTGAGACAGCAGATACTGGTAGGATGCTTGTCCCCATTTTTGTGTATGAATCATGACTGGATAATGATTCCTTTGTGAATTTTGCCTAACCAGTAGCTGCTTATTGTGAAAAAGGCTTAAAGTCTTATGGGTAAGTATGCAGAATTTTCAGAATTTTGGCCAAATTTCTCAATTTTATGCCATGCAGCAAAATTCTGTAAGGGACTTTGGAAATCCCTCTCATCATAAAAAGTATATATACCTCAAATGTCCTCAGCTTAAGATCTCTAATACATTTAATAATATTTTTTCCAATTACATGTAATGATAGTTTTCAACATTTACTTGTTAAAAGATTTTGAGTTCCAATTTTTTTCCTACCTCCCTTCTCCCCTCTGCAAGACAACAAGCAATTTGACTATGCATGTTTTACATGTACAATTATGTAAAATCCCTAAAACAGTGAAAAAAACCTTTCATTTAATACTAAGAAACAAGACTAGCCCAGAGAGAACGATGTAAGATATGACTAAATTTACCTCAAATTGTAAATTATTGACACACTCACACACAGAAAGAGAGAGAGAGAGAGAGAGAGAGAGAGAGAGAGAGAGAGAGAGAGAGAGAGAGAGGAGGGAGAAAAGGAGGGAAAGAGGGAAGGAGAGAGGGAGGGAGGGAGGGAAGGAAGGAAGGAAGAAAAAGGGAGAGACAGAGACACATAAAGAGAAACAGAAACAGAGACAGAGAAAGAGACACAGAAGCAGAGAGAGAAACAGAGATTTTTTTTTTACAATCCCTTTTGGCAAGCAATCTGTTATACATATGTCACACACAGAGAGAGACAAAGAGGCAGAGACAGACAGACAGAGAAAAGATACAGAAAAAGACAAAGGCACAAAGTTTAATAAGGAGAGTGCCTGAAAGGAGGAAAAATTTAATAAGGAAATTACTTGAAAGGAGGAAGAAAGACAGCACCATGGAGAGGCAGCAGTGTCAGTGTCTGGAGTGCCTGATCACACCTTATGTTTACTTTGGAAGTTTTCCTTATAATAGTATTGGCTAGAAGGCTCACAGGAAAGTTTTTGAAAAACAAGGTATAAAAAGAACTAGAATACTCCTTTCAAATTCGATTAGTGATTATGGTCCCAGAATCTTCTATCAGCACAGTAGGATTGACTAACAGGAAAATTTATTAATATCATTCAGTAGAATAAGTTTCTTGATTGTAAGATGCTGGATTAGGGCATCAATCCTATAAGAACAAGAATGCAAATGCTGTTTTTTATTTTGATTCAAATATATATATATCAAATAATATATGCATTTATTAGGATTAGGGCCTGTGACTTCTTGCACAGGGATATTCTGAGTAATAAAATTCCCTCTACTAAAGAAAGCTAGTACTTCCTCTGAAAGGGATAGTGAGGTGGAACCATGGACAGAGCATTGCTCTAGCATCAAGAAGACTCATCTTCTTGAGTTCAAATCTGGCCTGAGACATTTATTAGCTACATGACTTTGGTCAAATCCCTTAATCTGTTTGCTTTAATTCCTCAATTATAAAATAAGCTGGAAAAGGAAGTGACAACCCACTCCAGTATCTTTGCCAAAAAACTCCAAAATAGGATCATGGAATGTTGGACACAATTGGAATAATTGAGCAACAACACTTTGTCTGAAATTTTGTCTTAGAGAATTGCTTAATGGCTAATGGACTGAGACATTAAGTGATTTGCCCAAGGTGACAACAGTCAGTACAGGTCTTCTTGACTCTGAGAAAGACTCTCTCAATTAATGTGGCCCAAATTGTAAAGCAGTGTGCTTAGATGCAAATGATTCCCTCCCGAAAATGGACTCCTTGCCAAATACATTTTCAAGAGTTTAAGAATTCTGAGCTTTCATTTCTTAAAAAGAGAAGCTCTAATGGTAATGATGGGAAGGAAATTGGCCATTAGGGAATCATTTAAAACTCTGAAATAGAAATCATGACTAATTGATGGAGGAGTACTTTTAAAACAAATAGAACTAACAACAGCAGAATAATAATGAAAATTATAATTGACCAAAAATGAGATAAATTGTAAACTTTTCCAAAATACATATCAAATTTCTAAGAGACAGTTCACAAACTGCAATGTGATAGGACTACTTGTAGGTAGTAGCATTCTCTCAGGTAGTAATTGCCCATGATTGACATTGCTTAGCATGAATCTCTGCAGGTGTTGGTAGAGTTTTAATTTGTCTTCAATAACTATCTCAGGCAAAAAATGCAAAATGGATCCTATTCCCTCTGCAAAATATCATATTGTCATGTGGCCCTGGAAGTTCACTGACTGAAGTCACTTCACTGACTGAGGTCATTTGCATGCCTTCCTTCTGATGCATGGCACCCAGAACTAAAGTACTAAAACACTAAAAAACAAAACAAAACAAAACAAAACAAAAAACAACTACTTAAAAAAAACTTTTCATTAACTGCATCTTTCCTTAGAAGCACTAGAGGTACTGAATTAAAATGAAATATTTAAGCACAGCAGAGAAAAACAAGTGAGGAAAGGAAGGGAATAGGAAAGAACAAGTTGTATGAGAGAGAGAGAATCAGACAGAAACAGACAATTAAGGTAGATGTATGAGTATGGATGTGAGGGATACTTGGCAATTCATATCTATCACTCTAGTCCATTATTTTCATGAACCTCATTTTGTGACCACAGAAGGACAAACTTCTTTCTTTACTTTTGGAAACAGGCATTTAGGGGCCTACCATGCAACTGCTAATATGGGGTAAAAAAGAAAGAGAATATTTGAGCTGGCAAAGAAAAAACAGTTCCCTCATGTAGTGTTGACACTGGAATGTATTTTTCTATGCAAAGTGTCAGCCTGGTACTCATGAACTAAACACAGTGCATCTGGGATCCAGATGACCACTTTAGTCTGCCAAAAGATCTCAGCTCCTTGCCAAAGTCTAGATATTTGGGAGCACTTAGCAGACGTAGCTGTGTTGGGCTTTCAGTTCCCAACAGTAGTAGCTCTCTCTTTCCACAGAAAGAAATATGGGCCAGCTGTGGTAGGAACTATCATTGTTTTTTTTTTTTCCCCCTGAGGATTGTTACTAAGGAGGGCTAGTGGGATATTATGCCTGCTCTGTTGCTATTCAGTGCAGATTATGGACACATTCTCACTGGCCCATGGCAACTGACCAAAGATTTCGATTTTCTCTCTCCCTACCTGTTGGATTTTTTTCACCTAAATGTTTGATAGTCCTTGCCCTCCCAGTGCCTTATAGAGTGGACTGTTTCTTTGGAAGAAAAAAAAGGGTAAAGGTCATTTTGTGATTTGGGTAAATAGAGTATTTCCTTAGCTTGGAAGGTAATTATTTTAGAGCACAGATTCATAATCTGTAGTCCATGAATTTATTTTTTAAAACAATATTTTGATAACTATTTCAATACAAATTGATTTCCTTTGTAATCTTATCTATTTTTATTTTATACATTTAAAGACTTCTGAAAAGAGCTCCAGACTGCCAAAAGAATTCACTAAACAGAAGTAATTAAGAACCTCTTTGTTAGAGATTCTTCCTGATCTTCAATTGCCTAAAAGTCCTTTTTTATAGTACTCAACTTGGTGCCTAGAGAAAGCAGTATCAGTATTTTAATTTCTAATTAGTAAAGTGGCTTTTACTAGATTTTTTATGTTTCACAAATGTGTCATTGTATTTTAACCTCCAACCTGAGTCATTAGACTGACCTAGTTTGGGTTTGCCATAGGATATTAGTCTTGTGCATTCTGTATTTGCAACTTTGAGTGAAATGCACCATTTCCCCATAAAGTCAAATGTTCCTATAAATGTTTAGGACCCAAGCACTTGAGTTATTAATCATGCATTATGAATCACAGGGATAACCGGCTCTGTAAACCCATTGTAACGTTGTTAATCTATTACTCATGTTTGGCCCTTCATGATACTAGGATGGTTTGTTATATTATAGATTACTGATGAGGAAAACTGAAGCAAACAGGATTAAATGATTTGAGGATCACATAGCCAATAAGTACCTAAGGTCAGATTTAAATTGAGATCATCCTCACTCCAGGGTCTACACACTATTTACTGTGCACCTGCTCTTTCAAAAACACATACTCAGTTGAATTCTTCACTGGAAGCAATAGTGTCTCCTCTATTCTTTTCCTCCTTCCTCCCAAAAGCTAAATTCAAGCATAGATACAGGAATAAATAAACTATTATATTTATCTTCAATAATACAAAAATGGCAGATCAAGAATATTACCTTAGAAGGATGCTTAGTATATACTTATCCTAGCCCAGTGGCCCTACCCATCACCCAATTTCTACGTTGAACTGTGTGAATTAGGAAAATAAGATCTAGAGAGTCATGAGTGCTATCGTTTTGCTTTTATACAGGAAATAACATCCTTCATAAGTACAACTAAGTGCACTTTCCAACTTGCAGCACATGGCATATTTCTCCCCTTTCCCCGATGAACCCAACTTGCTTAGAAGGGGTGGGACCATTTGAGTATATATGCTGATATATAAATTGGAGTAGGATTGCAGGTGATACAGAAATGCTTTTTTCCCTTATTTTTTTCCTTATTGCCCATAGTGCTGATGGACAATATGTGTGTATCTGATAATTAAATACCAATTGAACACTGGAAAAAGATACATGGAACACAGATAAGAAAGAAGGAGATAGAAGATGTTGGGGGAAGGGCAGTTCTCAACAATCACTCATTTTCTAGAAGGGTGGGATTTGGCAAAACTAAGTCATTTTATTTTCAGAAATCTTCCATTCATTCAACAAACATTTACTATATGCTTACCAAGTGCCAGACATAATTCTAAGGGCTACAGTCTAATAAGGCCTTCTCAACTAAATCTCTATCAGAATAATAAACATATGGATTATAAAGAAAACCAATTATATTGAAATGCACTTATTAAAATATTAAACAATAGTTTCAACAATAACAACAAAAAACAAGTTCATGGACTCCATACTAAGAACTCTTGTAATAAATAGACATTTTAGAAATATAATCAGACATCTACATAGATATAAATGTCTACAATTCACAAAATATCTAGAATTTGCAAAATTTTACAATTTCTATTGAATAATACATATTCAGTTGAAATGTGAGCTGTCCTGCCACTAAGTTATGTCAAATGGCTTTTCCTGGTACATCTTATTATCATTACTGAGCATAGAGTACCCAAAGATTACAGCAACTATAAATAATTTGGGGGCAATCTGCTTATGAGTAACCAATTATTCTCTAAAGACTTTTGCTTCTTGCTATAATAAAAATAAATATTACACAATAGTTTCACAACAACTTGCAAAAAGTCCATGAGTCATCATTTTCTTTTAAAGTGAAACTAGATTACAGATTCTTCTTAGTGTTCTGAGTTTGCAAAAGATTGAAGCAGCAACAAACTTCCTCATATCTTGGATCCAAGAAAGCAACATAAACCAGGTAAGATTTGTATAGATGATGTTATATTTTCTGGGGGTGGAGGTGGGAGGATGTCTAAGCATTAAATTTGTAAATGTGTGTGTTATCCTAACAAGCACCGAATTTCTTTAGGGCATTTGCCAATCCAGGTTAATGTCACTGTGGCTATGTGTCCACCCATAAAGACCATTTTTTGTTTACCTCAAATTGAACAAATTGAGACCATTATTTGTTTACCTCAAGCAGAAATATTGTGCGCCCCTTATTTGTCATGTCCAGTGAGATATGCCTATCATTTACTAAAGAATAACCTGTACTCCACAATTCAATAAAGCCATGATTCTACCCATTTGGTTGAATTTGATATTGCTACAGGGTGTCATTTCCATTTTTCTGTAATATGTTCAAAAGGTTCCCACCAATAGCAAGGCAGGTTTTTCCAGGTCCATATTGCTAGAAGGCAATATTTAAACTCAACAAATGGATTTTTGTGATGTCTTTCATTATGTTTTTAATAGGTTTGATGTCCCAATCTTCCTAATGAATATTGATGCAAAAAATTTAAATAAAATATTAGCAAAGAGATTACAGCAACTTATTAGCAGGATAATATACCATAATCAAGTGGGATTTATACCAGGAATGCAGGGCTGGCTCAGTATCAGGAAAACTTTTATCATAATCAACCACATCAATAACTAAAGCAACAGAAATCATTGATAATCTCTATAGATGCAGAAAAAGCTTTTGACAAAATATAGCACCTATTCCTATTAAAAACACTAGAGAGCACAGGGATAAAGGGAGCTTACCTTAAAATAGTAAGCAGTATCTATCTAAAACCTATAGCAAGCATTATTTGTAATGGAGAGAAGCTGTACCCTTTCGGGATGAAACAAGGATGCCCATTATCACAACTATTATTCAACATTGTACTAGAAATGCTGGCTTTAACAATAAGAAAAGAAAAAGAAATTAAAGGAATTAGAATAGGCAATGAGGATATAAAACTATTATAGTTATGATATGATGATATACTTAGAGAATTCTAGAAAATCATTCAAAAATCTACTGAAAACAATTCACAGCTTTAGCAAATTTGCAAGATATAAAATAAACCCACACAAATCATCAGCATTTCTAGATATCACTGACAAAGCCCATCAGCAAGAGATAGAAAGAGAAATTCCATTTAAAATTACTGTAGACAAAATAAAATACTTGGGGGGGAAGTATTGTCTTGCTGCCAAGACAAACCCAAGAATTATGTGAATACAAATACAAAATATTTATCACACAAATAAAGGTCAGTTCTAAACAATTGGAAAAATATCAATTGTTCATGGCTAGGCCAAGCTAATACAATATAATAACAATTCTGTCTAAATTTGTCTACTTGTTAGTGCCATACCAATCAAACTGCCAAAATATTATTTTATAGAACTTGAAAAATAATAACAAAATTCATCTGGAAGGACAAAAGGTCAAGAATATTAAGGGAATTGATGAAAAAAAAATACAAAGGATGGTAGCTTAGCAGTACCAAGCCTAAAACTGTATTATAAAGCAACAATAATCAAAATCATTTGATACTGTCTAAGAAATAGAATGGTGGATCATGACCCAATAATCAAAGCCTATAGCAATCTAGTTTTTGATAACCCCCCCAAACTCTAGCTTCTGGAATAAGAACTCACTATTTAACAAAAACTGCTGGGAAAACTAGAAAATAATATGTCAGAAATTTGGCATAAACCAAAATCCCACATCCCATACCAAAATAAGGTCAAATGGGCACATGACTTGGGTATAAAGGATGATTCCATAAACAAATTAGGAAAACAAGGGATAATTTGCCTATCAGATCTTTGGAGAAGGGAGGACCAAAGAAGAACTAGAGAACATTATGAAAGGCAAAATGAATAACTAGGTTTACATTAAATTAAAAAGATTTTGCACAAATAAAACCAACAGAAACAAACTTAAAGGAGAAGTACAAAGCTGGCAAAAATCTTTACAGCCAGTATTTCTGATAAAAGTATCATTTCTAAATTATATAAAGAACTGAGCCAAATTTATAAGAATATAAGTCATTCCTCAATTGATAAATGATCAAAGGATTTGAACAGACAATTTTCAAATGATGAAATTAAAGCCATTTATAGTTATATGAAAAAGTATTCTAAATCACTATTGATTAGAGAAATGCAAATTAAAACAATAATTTGTATTGAGGCACTACCTCACACTTCTCAGATTGGCTAAAATGAAGAAAGATAATGATAAATGTTGGAAGGGATGTGGGAAAATTGGGGCACTAATGCATTGTTGGTGGAGTTGTGAAATAATCCAACCATTCTGGAGAACAATCTGGAGCTATGCCCAAAGGACTATAAAACTGTGTATTTCTTTGACCCAGCAATGCCATTACTAGGTCTGTATCCCAAGGAAATCATAAAGGAGGGGAAAGTACCTACGTTCAAAAATATTTTTAGCAGCTTTTTTGTGTTCACAAAGAGTTGGAAAAGGGGAAGATGCCCATCAATAGGGAAATGGCTGAACAAGTTGTGATATATGAATGTAATGGGATATTATTGTTCTATAAAAATGATGAACAAGCTAATTATAAAAAAGCCTGGAAAGATTCATATGAACTGATGCTGAGTGAAACAAGCAAAACCAAGAATACATTGTACACAATTAGAGCAAGAATGTGGGATGGTCATCTATGAAAGGCTTGGTTCTTCTGTTGTTCAGTGATCCAAAGTAATTCCAATAGACTTTGGATAAAAAATGCCATCTGCATCCAGAAAAAGAACTAAGGAAACTGAATGTAAATCAACACATGCTATATTCACTTCTTTTTTCTGTTTTTTTTTCTCTCTCCCATGGTTTTTCCCTTTTGCTCTAATTTTTCTCTCCCAACATAATTCATGAAGCAATGTGGATTAAAAATAAACTTACTACAAAAGATAGGCTTAATATATATGTTTGTGCATATGTATTTATATATACAATTCATTCTTTAAGGAACCAGAAGTAAGCCTAGATGAGAAGAAATAGATGCAATGATTTTCTTGATCAAGTCAGAAGTGCTTTAAAATCTAGTTAGACTGACAGGAAGACTGAATGCATTGTCAAATGTGATGTACTACAGACCTACTAGAGACTTCTACGTCGTGATACAAAATAAGGAATACCCCAGCCTTACCATTGGCCATTTGTCATTGGCAAGGATTCCACAAATTTCTCAGAAAAGACAGACTTCAAGGCATTATTTCTAGACTTTCAGACAGCACAAGTTTCTTATATGGGATATGAGAAGGGTAACCTTGGCAAAGGAGATAAAAAAAAAACACCTCAAAGGACAGTCAAAAGCACTTTCAAAGAGAAACTACCTAGAGGGCTCAGAGAATCTATATATAATGTTAAGAAGAAAGGAATAAAAAGCTGAGTCTCTGCAAAATATTCCAATTCTCCTTTAGGACCCCTTTAGGGTCTCTTCCAGTTGAGACAGCTCGGAGTGAAGGTCAATGCCCTCTTCTGGTATTAATGGAAATGAGCTGCAGGGGTCTCAGATGGGCGCCTAACAAACTGGAGTCTTAATACAAAAGCTATTTCCCTAATTGGGCTCCTTGTCTCTTCTCAGCTGAGCAGTGAAGGACAGACTGGGGAATGTTGATTGAATCCACTTTTGATTCTTAGATGTGGCCCCTCCAGAGTCAGGCAAGCTAAAAAAAATTTGAGGAAAGACCAAAGCTGCTTATCTCCTTTAAAAGATCATAAAATGTTGGGGGTGGTAGGTACCTGTGAAATCATCCGATTCAAAGGTGAATGAAGAAAGCTATTGCTTCATCTGAAAGACTGGTAGACTTGAATGCTCTTTTCAGTGTGCTAGATGGTTTGCAATAGTAAGCCAAAGAAAATCTGTCCTCAAGCAAGAAACACAAGGATACTATATTCAAGCTTAGTCTACTGGAGTTGTGCTGCTTTGAAATTTTTCTTTGTAACACACACTATATAATCACACTCACACGCTGTATATTTCAACAGTGGGGATTCCTAATGAATGCAACTGATTTTTCCATTGTCTGTGTGGACCCAAACAATCTGTATTATTTGTTAATAGGAAGGATTATGTCTTTATTGCTGCTTTTTAACAGCTGAAATACCATTTTAAAATGTCAAGAATGATGATAATCTGCTTACATGAACACTTTTTTGTAAAAAGACTAAAGTACTGATTGCATTTCCCTTAAAATTAAGAACAATCTCTGATTTCTTGTCAGGAAGCTTAATTATTTAAAATCTGATTAAATGACACTCACTTCTGTCACACCTTGGGGTTAGTGATAGACCTGGAGCTACTGAGAAATAGCAAAACAGTACCATCTAGTGGCTAGAAAAATAATTGAAATTTTTTTATGTTTTTCCAAATTATGGCAAGTAGCCGATACTAGCCCCTTAGAAGTGATCAACATAATTCAAACAGATAAGAATCAAACCTTACTTTGCCCAAGTTGATGATACTGTAGAGATACCAATATTAATAAAACAGAATGTGTTTGTTGAGATCTTAAACATTTCAATATTATCTCTGGTTTTGGGGTTCATCAAATATTTGTTTTAATAAGACCAGAGCTACTTCTAAAATCCAATTGGTATTTAAAACTGACCAGGCTGTCTTTTCACTCTAATTATATACTTTTCTCCTCTCCTTACACCCTCAATACACAGTAATTAATTTCTGGAGTGAAGGATGAGATGAGTCTTCTGTGGTTCTTTACCTGATTATACAGTCCTACATAATATATATGTAATATGTATATATATTTCCTTTGTTATTGTATATATTTTATTTTATACATTTAAAAACGTTATTATAAAATGTGATCCATAGACTTTGCCAGATTGCCAGCCCGTTATTTTGTTTGTTTTAATTTAAACTACTTAAAATCTTAAGAGAAAGAAAATAAAACAAGGGTCACAAAGTTATTTGGAATAGGAAGTTACAAGGTTAAAAGACTGAAGTGTACACTGTTGGAAAAGCCATTGCAACTCAGAATCAAAGTCTAGGTTTGGGGAAAATTCTGAGAAAAATATGTAACTGATTTCAGATTGAGCAGGTGCTTTCCTTTGTTTTGCCTGAAGGCAACAAAGCTCCCTTTGGGAAAGAATTTTCTCAATATCATTCATTGAAAATATCAAGCTTTCATGACAACAGAAAGGTTAAGAATCTCTGCTTTAGTAAGAAAAGAGTAAGGAAGTCACTGTTCAACTCCATTTAAACATTAGTCTCTTCAAATAATATTTAAAGGATTCAGAGGATAAAATTGAAGATGGGAAAGGGTACACGGTGATCTGACAGAAAGTCAAATTATACAATATACCCTTAAAAAAATCTCCTTTGCATAGGTGAATTATTGACCAATAAAGACAAAGGAAAAAATATAGTACCAGAGAAGTATGGTTGTCCTGGAAACCAGTTACATAGCAGATGCATTTTAGAGCTAGAAAGGATCTCAGAGATCATTGATTCTAACTTTCTCATTTTATAGATGATATTTCTTGATGGAAAAGAAGAAGAGAATCATAAAAACACCTTATAGATGGATATATATATATATATATATATATATATGTATATATACACACACTCACACTTTCTTGGAGGGGAAGGAGGGAATATAGAATCTGTAATCAAGAAAAATGCCCCAAGAAATTGTAGGAAGTAACAGAGAGTGTAATCCTCAGAAGCTCCTCTCCTCCTAGGTTGATAGAATTGAAGAGACTAAGAAATGTCTCAGCTCAGACTGAACCAAACAATTAAATATCTAAGATAGAGAGAGTTTAGGAGAAAAAAGAAATGAGAAAGTCAAATTAAAACCAAAATCTCAGTAGCCTTTAGAGGAGCTAAAAGCCCAAGGTATTTTGATTAAAAAGTTTTCTAAAAACAGTCATAATTAATTATAAATAACATTCAGTGTAAGAAGATAGCATTTTCTTCATATAGGACCAAGGGTGGTGCTAGCATCAATGAGTAAGAGATATCTAAGAGGGACAGAGAGCTGACCTGTACAGATACAAGCAAAGGTCTCCAGTTATACCCTGCCCTCACCTATACTGTTAAATACTTCCTTGTTGGTTCATGAGACTCTAGTGATATTTTGCTAATTTCCAGAGGCCAGATGAGAATTCACTGGAATTTCCTAGTGTCAATCTGAACATTGAAAAATATGGGAGAAAATACACTGGCATGTGGAAAGTTGCTTAGATCACTGAAAGATTATGTGATTTATCTGTGATCATACAGACAATATATGTCAGAAGAAAGACAAATCAGTCTTTCTGTTTCCAAGCCTAAGTTTTTATATCCCTTATGAATCCATTCCTATTAATAATCCACCAGTTAATGAAATCTAAGGGCAGTGTGGACCTGAAAAAGGAATAATGCACACACCTTTCATTAGTCATAGAATCATAGATTTAGAGAGCTGGAAGGAAAATTAGAAATCATAGAGTCTAGCTCCTTAATTTTATAGATTAGGAAACTGTGACCTAGGCAGGTTGCAAATTATTCAAGATCACCTGGGGTAATAAGTGGTGGGGTGAGAATTTGAACCTAAGTGCTCAAAATTTAGAGGGAGTACTTTTTTTTATGACAGCATGCTGCAGTGTCAAAGCAGTTTACAATCCTGTGAAAGAGGCTTGTAGGAAGGAAATAAGTATTTATTAATTAAGCTAAAATTTCATCTTCTATAGGAGGTTTCTCCTGCCTTATGCTTCCAGCTGCTAATCATTTCCCTAGACAATCACCTACTTTTTACACCAAGTATATCTTGTATGTATATAGTTGTTTTTATGCTGACCATGAGCCCAACAACAACACTTTTAAAATTCAGATTCAATGTTGGGATGAAATGAAGCAATTGCAAGTCATTGAACATGAACAAAAAGAGGTTTACTTTGCCCAAATGCAGCAAAAATATGTGATAAGGATATAGTGGCTCTTAACCACTATGGATGAGCCACCATTATCTCCACATGGAAACCTGGTTGGCAGGGTAGATATGGTTTATCATATAGTATTTAGAAATTGATCAAGTTGGGGAGGTATCAATTCTGGGCAGATATCTTTTTTTGAGGTAGCAGGTGCACAGTAGATAGAATGCTGCATCTGAAATCAGAAAGTCTTTTTGAAGGGCTAAGACTATGGATTTTGGGATTTTTTTTACTCTGTATCCCCAACTTTTGTTCACTTTTGGCATGTAATAAGTAAATACATAATATAATATAATAAGTAAATCCTTTGATAAATCTCTATTGACTGGAATAGATTAAGAATGATGAAGACTGACGAAAAAATATCAAATATGGTCATTAAAAACTGTTGATTACTTTGGCATGACAATTCCAGTTGAATGATGATGTAGGAAACTATGTTGTAACAGGTTAAATATTGAATAAAAGCCAAAGATCTTAGAAAGATTTTTTTAGGACTTTGGCTGAAAAAGATAACAGAGATATAGGATGAGAACTTGAGAGGATAATGGAATCTAATAAATATTTTTTTATGGCTAAGGGAGACTCGGTCATATTTGATGTTAGTAGGGAAGGAATCAGCAGACAAGGAAAAGTTGAAGATTAGAAAGATAGGGTGTTGTTGAGCTTAAAATCTGCAGAAAAGAATGTGAATAAATGGAAAGAAAGGCACAAAAGAGGAGATTGGCCTTGGCAAAAAAAAAAAAAAAAAAAAAAAAAAAAAAAAAAAGACCATATCACTGTCAAAGAACAGGGGAAAAAAGAAGAAATCAGTTTAAGAATTTATGAGATGGAAAGAATGGGAAGAAGAAGCTTACATTAAATGGTCTCAATTTTCTCAGTAAATAATCACCAGTATCCTCAGTTGAGAGGAAATGTAAGGAGGTTTAGGAGACTTGACAAGAGATGAGAAGGTATGGAATAGTATCTATGGAAAAAGAGGAAATTAATTAGAGAGATATGAAAATTCTGCCTTTATAACATAAGGGCTCTGGTGAAGTGAGATAAAATAAATTTAGAATGTTCCCAGTCAGTACAGTTGCACTTCTTCTAGCTCCATTCAGTGGCACATGAATAGGAAAGGAAAAGCAGATGGTAGCAGTAATTTTGTACTGAGGTTTGGAAGGGGATTAGTAGCAAATAAGAAAAGGAACTAAAGGATTCAAGAGTACAGGATAATATGGAATTAACTGACTAACCAAAATATCCAGATTGGAAAGGAAGGAAAATGAAGTTGGAGCAGGAGTAATGGCCTGAGAAAATCCTAAGGGATGGAATGATTGGAGTACATAATGTAAACAAAGAACTGGTTAAGGAATGGTTAGACAGAAAGAAGTAACAAATTGTGGTCATATCAAGGAAAGTTAATTAAAGAAGTATAAGGAATGGTGAGATCCACTGTATCCTATAATCTTATTATAATCTAATCCATCATTCCATCTGAGCCACACTAAGACATGGATAAACAATGTATCTCCACATTTCCCACAAGTGTTCTCTTTGTGTGACTGAGATGGAATAATAAGTTAGGTTATAAGATTGTAGGGACCTAAGGGAGTTTGAAGGAACATCACTACTGATGTTGAAACCCCCTAGTATAAAGTTAGGAAATGGGAGGAGAGAAAGATGATAAGTCCCTTTCTGAACTCCTTGAGAAAGGAAGGAATTGACTTAGAATCTATCTGGTTGTGTCAGTCAACAGGGATTTATTAAGTACTTACCATATATCAGGTGGGAATTAAGTAGTGGAAATATAAAGAAAAAGCTGCCATGACCTGAATTAGGTGGAAATTATGTTGTAGTAAACCTCAAAGGAAGAGAGAATGCTGAGTAAAGGTAGGAAAATGAGTTTTAAAAGGGCAATGGAAAACCACCAGTATCTGAATCTCCTAAAACTGAAGAAACAGAATAGTTTGTGTGGAAGATGGGGTGGGGAGGAATGCGAATGATGTCCTCTCCATCCAATTCTAAAGAGGATGATAAAGAGATAGTATTATCCAGGGAAGCTAGTCATTGAGACATAATACATAGATTGATGGGACCTTTGTTGACTTTGGAAAAGCAATTTCAAACGTGGATGGGGGAAGGAAAAGGAGTGTAGGCATAAGAGAATGAGAGTGGGAAGAGTAGGAACAACTTGCTCATATATGGCTAAAACTTAATACAGGGAGAGGAATTTGTGGTGGTGGGAGCTTATTGGTTATGTGGTACAGATAAATAATAACGTTAGAGTTTTGAAGGAGTATTGTGGTTGGACAAGGACCATGGCACGTAGAGCATTAGTTTTTCTGCTTCATCTTTCTGATATATGGCTAGGGAAAGAAGGGAACAGTCAGTGCTGCAGTTTACCGGAACTGGCAGAGAGTTCTAAAAAACTTGTTTCTAGGTCATTCCCAGCCTGCTTCTTTAATATGGCTAGAATAAGAGGAAAATCTTAAGTAACATATAACTAATAGTTATGAAATGACTTTTGAATTATGAAATAACAATCCAGTTCAACAGAAAAAAGTCTAGTATAGTGGGAAAAGCACTGGACTGGGAAACAGGTCCTTGGTTTGAATACTAGACCCAACACTACCATTGGCATCTACAAAACAAAAGGACTGGACTAGAAAGATGCCTTCTAAGATTATCTTCACATCTAACTCTATGATTCTATGAATATTCATTGAGACATGCCATTTGTCATGTGCTGGAGATACAAAACAAAGAAGTTCCTGCCTTCGAGGAGCTTATATTTTATAGAAAACTAAAAGATAAGCTTGCTATTAGAAATCCTCTGGACTATTGAGGGCTGAATTTTCTTTGGTCATTTCATTTTATCATCAGAAAATAAATATTAATTACCAACATCAGGTAGAAGTTGAAAAAAATGATAAAGTTTGTTAATATGAATGGAGAGATATGATAATCAGTTTTTCATAGAAGTTGCTTAAACTTTTTGGTATTATAAGCCCCTTTTAGCAGTCTGGAGTAAATAATGTTTTTTTAATCTTTTTTTTTTTAAATTGAAGCTTTTTATTTTCAAAATATATGCAAGGATAATTTTTCACCATTGACCCTTGCAAAACCTTGTGTTCCATTTTGCCCCTTTTCTCCCCATCCCCTCTCCTAGATGATAAGTAATCCAATATGTATTAAACATGGTAATAATATATGTAAATTCAACATAAGGATATATATTTATACAATTATCTTGCTGCACAAGAATAATGAGATCAAAAAAGAAATAAAATGAGATAGAAAATAAAATTCAAGCAAACAACAACAAATGAAGTGAAAATGTTATGTTGTAATCTACTCTCAGTTCCCTCAGTCCTCTCTCTGGGTACACATGGCTCTCTTCACAAGATCATTGGAAATGGCCTCAGTCATCTCATTGTTGAGAGGAGCACATCCATCAGAATTGATTACCATATAACCTTGCCTTTGCTGTGTATAATGGTCTCCTGGTTCTGCTCATTTCACTCAGCATCAGTTCATGTAAGTCTCTCCAGGCCTCTCTAAAATCATCCTGCTGGTTATTTCTTATAGAACGATAATAGAATAATACTTTTATTTTTTTTTTTTTTTTTTTTTTTTTTTAATTTATTTAATAGCCTTTAATTTACAGGATATATATACATGGGTAATTTTACAGCATTAACAATTGCCAAACCTCTTGTTCCAATTTTTCACCTCTTACCCCACCCCCCCCCCTCCCCTAAATGGCAGGATGACCAGTAGATGTTAAATATATTAAAATATAACTTAGATACACAATAAGTATACATGACCACAACATTACTTTTGCTGTACAAAAGAATCAGACTCTGAATTATTGTACAATTAGCTTCTAAGAAATCAAAGATGCAGGTGTGCATAAATATAGGGACTGGGAATTCAATGTAGTGGTTTTAGTCATCTCCCAGAGTTCTTTTCTGGGTATAGCTAGTTCAGTTCATCACTGCTCCATTAGAAATGATTTGGTCGATCTCGCTGCTGAGGATGGCCTGATCCATCAGGACTGGTCATCATCTAGTATTGTTGTTGAAGTATATAATGATCTCCTGGTCCTGCTCATTTCACCCAGCATCAGTTCGTGTAAGTCTCTCCAGGCCTTTCTGAAATCATCCTGCTGGTCATTTCTTACAGAACAGTAATATTCCATAATTTTCATATACCACAATTTATTCAGCTCATTCTCCAACTGATGGACATCCATTCAGTTTCCAGTTTCTAGCCACTACAAAAGGGCTGCCACAAACATTCGTGCACATACAGGTCCCTTTCCTTCTTTATAATCTCTTTGGGATATAATCCCAGTAGTAACTACTGTGGATCAAGGGTATGCACAGCTTGATAACTTTTGAGCATAGTTCAAACTACTCTCCAAAATGGTTGGATTCTGTTCAACTCACCAACAATGAATCAATGTCGCAGTTTTCCACATCCCTCAACAATCATCATTATTTTTTCCTGTCATCTTAGCCAATCACAGGTGTATAGTGGTATCTTAGAGTTGTCTTAATTGCATTTCTCTGATTAATAATGACTTGGAGCATCTTTTCATATGACTAGAAATATTTTCATTTCTTCATCTGAGAATTGTCTGTTCATATCCTTTGACCATTTTTCAATTGGAGAATGGCTTGATTTTTATAAATTAGAGTTAATTTCTATATATTTTGGAAATGAGGCTTTATCAGAACCTTTGACTGTAAAAATATTTTCCAGTTTATTGCTTCCCTTCTAATCTTGTCTGCATTAGTTTTGTTTGTACAAAAACTTTTCAGTTTGTATAATCGAAATTTTCTATTTGTGATCAGTAATGATCTCTAGTTCTGCTTTTGGTCATAAAACCTTCTTCACAGGTCGAGAGGTAAACTATCCTATGTTCCTCTAATTTATTAATATCTTATTCTTTTATGCCTGGGTCATGAACCCATTTTGACCTTATCTTGGTATGGCGTTAAGTATGGATCAATGCTAGTTTCTGCCATATTAGTTTCCAATTTTTCCAGCAATTTTTATCAAACAGTAAGTTCTTATCCCAAAAGCTGGATCTTTGGTTGTCAAAGACTTAGGTTGCTATATTTGTTGACTGTTTTATCCTTGAACCTAATCTATTCTACTGATCAACTAATCTATTCCTTAGCCAATACCAAATAGTTTTGTAACTGCTGCTCTATAGTATAGTTTTAGATCTGGTACAGCTAAGCACCATATTTGATTTTTTTTTCATTAATTCCTTGAAATTTTGACCTTTTGTTTTTCCATATGAACTTTGTTGTTATTTTTTCTAGGTCATTAAAATAGTTTTTGGGAGTCTGATTGGTATAGCTAAATAAATAGGATTAGTTTAGGTAATATTGTCATCTTTATTATATTTGCTCGCCCTATCCAAGAGCATTTAATATTTTTCAATTGGTTAGATCAGACTTAATTTGTGTAAAGTGGTCTGAATTTTGCTCATAAAGTTTCTGATTTTCCCTTGGCAGATGATTCTAAATATTTTATATTATCAGTAGTTACTTTAAATGGAATTTCTTGTAACTCTGACTGTTGGATTTTGTTAGTGATATTAAGAATGCTGATGACTTATGTGGGTTTATTTTATAACCAGCAACTTTGCTAAAGTTGTGGATTATTTCTAATAACTTTTAGCAGAGTCTTGGGGTTCTCTAAGTATACATCATGTCATCGGCAAAGAGTGATAATTTGGCTTCCCATTTCTATTCTTATTCCTTTAATCTCTTTCTCAGCTCTTATTAGCTGAGCGTTTCTAATACAATATTAAATAGTAACGGTGATAGTGGGCAAACTTGTTTCACTCAGATCTTATTGGGAATGGTTGCAGTTTGTCTCATTACATATGATGCTTACTGATGGTTTTAAATAGATGCTGCTGATTATTTTAAGGAAAAGTCCATTTATTCCTATACTCTCAAGTGTTTTTAAGGAATGGATGTTGGATTTTATCAAATGCTTTTTCTGCATCTATTGAGATGATCATATGGTTTTTGTTAATTTGGTTATTAACATGGCCAATTATATTGATAGTTTTCCTAATATTGAACCAGCCCTGCATTCCTGGTATAAATCCTACTTGATCATAGTGTATTATCTTGGAGATGATTTTCGTAGTCTTTTGCTAATATCTTATTTAAGATTTTAGCATCAATATTCATAGGAGATTGGTCTAAATTTTCTTTCTCTGTTTTCAGCCTACCTGGTTTAGGTATCAGTACCATGTCTGTGTCATAGAAGGGAATTTGGTAGGACTCCTTCATTCCCTATTTTATCAAATAATTTATATAGCATTGGGGCCAATTGTTCTTAAATGTTTGGTAAAATTCACATGTAAATCCATCTGGTCCTGGGATTTTTCTTAGGGAGTTGTTTAATTGCCTGTTCTATTTCTTTTTCTGAAATGGGACTATTCAAAATTCTTTCCTCCTCTGTTAATCTGGGAAGTCTATATTTTTTGGAGGTAGTCATCCATTTCACTTAGGTTATCAAATTTGTATAAAGTTGAGCAAAATAACCTTATTATTTCTCTAATTTCCTCTTCCTTGGTGGAAAGTTCTCCTTTTCATTTTAAGACTACTAATTTCATTTTCCTCCTCCTTTTCTAATCAGATTTACCAAAGGCTTATCTATTTTATGGTTTTTCTTAGAGACAATCTTAGTTTTTTTAATTAGTTCAATAGTTTTTTACTTTCATATTTTTAATTTCTCCTTTTAATTTTAGAATTTCCAATTTAGTATTTGATTGGGGTTTTTAATTTGGTCTTTTTTGTTTTTTAGTTGCAAGCCCAATTCATTAATTTTTCTTTTCTTGTTTATTCAAGTAAGCTCTAAGGATATAAAATTCCTCTTATTAGCTTTGGTGCATCCTCGGAATTTTGGTATGATGTCTCATCATTGTCATTATCTTGAGTGAAATTATTAATTGTATCTATAATTTGCTGCTTCACAATCATTCTTTAAGATGAGATTGTTTAGTTTCCAATTACTTTTGGTCTTTTCCCTAATTTTTGTTGAATGTGTTTTATTGCATCATGATCTGAAAGAAGCATTTACTATTTCTGCTTTCTTGCATTTAATTTTGGAGGTCTTTATGTCCTAATATATGGTCAATTTTGAATAGGTTCCATGAACTGCTGAGAAGAAAGAGTATATTCCTTCTATCTCATTCAATTTTCTCAAAGATCAACATACCTAATTTTCTAATATTCTGTTACTTTAATTTCTTTCTTATTTGTTTTGTGGTTTGGTTGTCTAATTCTGAGTGCAAGGTTGAGATCTCCTACTATTACGTTTGTTGTTTTTCTTCTTGCAACTCTTTAACTTCTCTTTAGGCTGAGGTCCATACCACTTGGTATATGTTTAATATGATATTGCTTCGTTGTTTATCTACTTTGCAGGATGTAGTTTTTCTTATCTCTTTTAATTGTCAATTTTTTTATTTGCTTGATCTGAGATAAGGATGGCTACCTGCTTTTTTTGACTTCACCTGAAGCATATAGATTTTGCTCAGCCTTTACCTTTCTATATGTTATCCCCCTGCTTTAAATGTCTTTAAACAAATAATGTAGGGTTTGACTTTGATCCAGTCTGCTATCTGCCTCTCTTTATGGGGAGTTCATCCATTCATTTCGGTTAGAATTACTAAATCTGTATTTCCTGCCATCCTAATAACCCCAGATTGTGTTACTTGTTCTTGCTCCCAACCCTCTTTCCCCTTTTAAACTTTGTACCCCTCTTGTATCACGATACTTATCCTCTTTATAATCCTCTACCCCTTTGAGTCTTTCCCCTTTCCTTCCCTTATTACTCTTTTTTCTTTTTCCTTTTCTCTCCGTTTTTAATGAGGGGAGAGAATTTTTCTAAAACAAATGTCATATTTTTCCTTTGAGCTTAACTCTGATAGAGGTAGATTACACATGTTCCTCCCTCTCTCTAAATTCCTCAGATTGATAAGTTCTTAGCCTCTTTGTGGGATTGGTTTTCTTTTTTATCCTCCTTCCCACCTTATTCTGCCATCATCCTTTTCATATTATTTCCCTTTTTATGTTATATCAGTACTATCAAATTTTACATGTATTTTTTTGTATATCACAACTGAGAGATACATTTCAAGAGTTATTTTTATTTTTCTGCATCTTCTTGAGTTCTATTCTTGAGATCAAATTTTTGTTTAGTTCTGGTTTTCTTCAGAAACAATGGAATTCATTTGTTTCATTTTAATGTCATCTTCTTTCCCTGGAAGAAAATGTCAGCTTATGGGTAGTTTATTCTTGGCTGCATCCCAAGTTCTTGTGCCTTTGATATCATATTCAGCCCTTTTTCCTTTAATGTAGAGGCAGCAGATCTTGGTATCCTTATTAGTGGCACCTCGGTATTTAAATGGTTTTTTTGGCTGCTTGTAAATTTTTCCTTAATCTGATAGTTCTGAAATTTTGCCACAATATTCCTTGGGGTTTTATTTTAGGGTTTCTTTCAGAAGGGTTGATCTTTCAATGCCTATTTTACCTTCTGATTCTATTACATCTGGGCAGTTCTCTTTGATGATTTCTTGTAAATAGTATCTAGGCTCTTTTTTCATCATGTTTTGAGAGTCAATAATCCTCAGATTATCTCTCCTAGATCTATTTTCCAAGTCTGTCATTTTAGCAAATAGATAATTCATGGTTTTTTCCAGTTTGTCATTTTTTTTGGTTTTGCTTGACTGATTCTTGCTGTCTCAATGCATCATTAGTTTCAATTTGTTCAGTTCTAATTTTTAAGAATTATTTTCTTCATTAGCTTTTTTACTTCTTTCTGTATATGTCCAATTGAGTTTTTGAATGTATTGTTTTGGTCTGTGGAATTTTTTCCATTTCATAATTTTTTTTTTAGTGAATTATTTTCTTTTTCCAATTCACAGATCCTACTTTCTTCGAGTTCTTTGTCTTTTCCAATTCACAAATCCTACTTCTAGTGAGATTCTTTATTTTTCCAATTCACAATTCTACTTTCCTGAGATTTTTTATTTTTCCAATTCACCAATTTTGTTTCCCTGCACTTCCTGGGAATTTTAACTTTTTCCAATTCAATTTCAGGAAGTTGTTGCTCTTTGTAAGGCTTCTCTTTCCTTTCCCATTTATCTTCTAATCTCTTTGAGACTTTTAATGGCCTCTTCTTGAGAGCATTATTGTAAAGAGGACAGTCTGATGCATTTTGCTGTTTGAGGTCTCTTCAGGTTTGCTGACTGTCTTTTTTCTGCATAGAAGCTGTCGATTGTTCTTTTCATCTTTATTCATGTTTAAAGCCTTTGGGTATGTCTCCTAGGCAAGGGTTACCAGCTTCCTCTGCAGAGCAGGGAGATTAAACCGATTTCGCTCAAGGTATGGGAGTGCTCAGTGAGAGTTTTCCTTCCCAACAGGAAGTGGATTCAGCACTGGCAGAGCTATCAAACTGCTTAGTAGGCTGAGTGGATTATCGATTGCCCTAGGCTAGAGACTAGTGGTGAAAGTGTCCCTGCCCAGGCGGAGCCTCTTGTGGGATGGAGTATTAGCAGCTGAGCAGACTGCAGACCGCCTGGAACTCTGCCCCAGTGTCTCTGCCCAATGCAAATCCGCCCTGGAAAAGCTCTTATGGCCCCAAGCCGAGCTCCCACGGCCAGATTGGAGGCTAACCGGGCTGTGTCCTCCTGCTGCAGGGATCCCCAATGCCCAAGGAAAAGCCCTACGCGGGTTGGGGCTGCAGCTTGTCTGAGATCTGTGCTTTCTCCCTCGGTTTGAGACCTCCTCGAACCTAATTTCTCTCCCTGTCTGCTAGATCCCCCTGGCCCCGGAACCAACCTTTTTGGCGAGACTGCAGATTTTCTTCGCCGGGTGAGTTGTTCTATTTCTTATCTTACAATTGTAAGTCCAAGACTATTTTTGAGGCTCGATATAATATTGATAAAGAGGGTAAGAGAAGAGCTTAGAAAGTCGCGTGTGTCTTCTCCGCCATCTTGGCTCCGCCCCCCAGAATAATACTTTTAAATGCACAAAATAAAATTCTTAGGATGGTGAGGAAAACCATTGAAATTAAAACCCAATTATCAAAATATATTTTAAAAATAAGTTTATGTGAACCAAGCTAAGAACTCCTGGCTTATAAAAATTGTGGCAAAATTTGGATATGCCAGTTTTTATAGCAAAATTATTTTCATATAGTGGTAATAAGACTACTTAGGCAAATCATGTGACTAAAGACAAAAAGAAGATGCTTCACATGTTCTGCTACTACAAGCAAAAATAACTGCCCTGCCAACTCTTACTTGTAAAGTGTGGCAGTGATTTGAAAAATTTGGGAGATGGTTAATCTCCTCAAAGTATAAAGTTTATACTATCTTAATTAGATTTCCATTGCTGTTCCCATTGGTTATATTTCCCCCAGCTCATAAGGATTGTCATGCAAGCTCAAATCTATTTTAAAACAACATAAATCACAAGTTTTTTAAAATTAACCTTCTAAGGTCAAATTTTAAGTTTTTAAATGGGAAAAAAATCATTGTTCTTGCTTTGATTATGTTACATAATCTTATAGCTTGTGTATTGGAATAAAGAAGTATTTGACCTTCCACAGTACCTTATAATAATGCTAGCCTCTCTCAGGAGCAAGAACTAGTATTTACTTTTTGTTATTTGGGGTAAAAGACTTTTTTTTTGTACCACCTCACCAATTTCAGCACATTACATAGATGTCAGAGCACATTTGATTGTCTACTTGGAAAGAAAACACAAATACACACACACATACACACCATTTGTCAAAAATACTAATCTTTTGTCCTGTTGGGAAAAATTGTTGTTGATGTTCTAGAGAAAGTGAATAATTAACAACACTTTGTGGGAGTGTTAGATGATAGTGATTACAAAGTTCATTAACTAGTCTTAATGGCTGTCACAGGTTCTTTCTCTTTAGATGAAGAAGGGAAGCTGTCACTTCAAAGCCCAGACTCCTTTTTCACCTTGAAGCTCTGATTGGTTACTTAAGGAAATACAGATTTACACCCTCAACTAATAACTGAAGATTTTTAATAAACAAAATGGAAAGAAACTTAAAGAATGTTCTTGTGATTGCCTTTGGATTTCTGCTATTATTTACAGCATATGGAGGTCTTCAGAATCTACAGGTAGGTGCATGTATTTCACTTGGCAATCTTGAGATTTTCAAAAGGTATGTGCCCCTTACTCTTTTTGGCCTTTTGGTCCCCAAAGTTATATGAAGATGAGACATATAATTATGATAAATGTAAACCTGGAATTCTATGGCTGCAAAAGGGTTAGAAAACCTTTATTTACTACAACTGTCTGAGGTTGGTAATAATAATAATAATAATAATGATATTCTCACTTTACAAATGATTAGACAGAGGCTCAGCCAGAAAAATGACTTGCCAGTGGTCATACAGATGGCATTAGATAGGACCAAAATTTATTTCATCTCTATAGGAGAAAAGAATTCCATGAATGAAATGGGATATATTTGAATGGAATCTGCATTCATTTTTCCAAGATCTTCTGAGATAAGATTTTTTTTTTTAATTTACAAGACACTTTTCCCCAATTACATTCTCATTGGGTCTTGCCAACAAAATAAATTATATCATACTCTTGGATAAGGTGTGTCAACATCAGGGATTAATTATTTGGATTGTTTTTTCTGTTCTTGAGCTTAGCTAAGATAGATAGGACAAATTATTATGAATCATCCCCTGCTTTGAACCATTAGACTTTGAGATTCTATCACATAAATCCATAAAAAAAATTCTCATAAAACCTGTATAGTGCCTTCAGGTTAGGCCTTGGGCAAATTTGAAGTACCCAAAGTTCTGCTTCCATGCCCCTTTGTTTACCCCTCTCTTCCCACATTATTCCTTCTTCAGTTCTAGTGCCCTTTCCTAGCAAGAGCTCTGGGAGAAAAAGATATATCAGTCATTTTTATCTTAGTGTAAAATTAAAAATGTTTGTGATGGGTGAGGATTTGCCATTCGTGGAAAATTTTTAAAAGGCTGTTAAAGTGTGTGTGTGTGTATGTGTGTGTGTATTTAATGTTAAGGGCATTTAAACTTATTCCACAGCAAAGAGATTAGAAAAGGTGTTATCTTTGTGATATCTCCAAAATCAAAACTTGCTAGCTGCTGTGGGGTCCAGCTTTTATTTTAGCAGACCTTGAGTATATCTATTGACAATATGGTGCCATCTGTGCTTTTTGAGGGGTACTATTATAATCTGCATCATTTCTTAGCATCTGTAGTAACATTTTCATGCTTTCTAACATTGTGAGCAAGTAGACAATACAATAACTGACAATTGACATGGTGCTTTAAAGTATTGAATACATAATTTCATTTGTGCCTCACTAATTTTTGAAGCAGGAACTACAAGAATCACTGCCATTTTTCAAGTGAAAAAGTGAGAGGCAACATGTTATAGTAGATGGGGGACTGGACTTGCAGTTAAAACCAGGGTTCAAATCATACATCAGGTATTTAAGAACTAAATGAGCTTGGACTAGTTTCTTAAACTCTGAGTACTATAATCTCATGTAAAAGAAAGTATTAGACTAAGTGCTTTGTCGCTAAGATTTCTTCTGCTATCATCCTATAACTTTGTCCAAGGTCATGCAGACTGGAGAGTTCAGAACTTTGTTTATTCCACAAGCTTGCCCAGGGTCTAATCTAAAGGTAACATATCCAGATTTTATGAGATTTTTACAGATTTATCTAATAGAATCTGACCTCAAAGACAAATGGCTCTAAACAAGATGATTCATAATGATTTGTTCTACCTGTCAACTGCTATGCTCAAGAAGATAGAAAATCATATTCCAAATAATTAATCCCAGCCTTTGCAAAATGTATCCAAGAGTACAATATGATTTATATTGTTGGTAAGACCCAGTAAGAATGTAATTGGGAAAAGATAGTTTTATAAGCAAAAAAAAAATCTCATTTTAGAATGTATTGGGAAAAAATGTTCATAAATTCCATTGAAATCTATCCCATTTCATTCTGTTCATGGGATCATTTGGGCCTTTGGAGGAGCTCATATATCTGACAGCCCATTGTAGCCACCTTCTTAGGCACATGTAGAAAGATGAGAATGGCAGAAGCTGGTGGTAGTTATTAGCAGCTAGAAAACCTGCAGTGCTTTCCTCAATTCTAATTTTTTTTCTACAAACTCTGCTGGATCATCCCTTGTACCCCCAAGGGATGCATATCCCTCACCCTGGAGGCTATTGCTCTAGACCAAAATTTCTTAAACTATGGATTGCAATCCCATAGAAGGTTGTGTAACTGAATGTGGGGGTCATGAAATTATGCTTCATTATCAATAAACATTTGATTTGTATACCTATTTTATATAACCTGGGCTTATGTAAAAGTGTGGTGGAGCAAAAAGGGGTTATCAATAGAAAAAGTTTTAAAAGCCTCCTTGCTTTAGACCACAACATGCAAGCAGTTTATTAGGATATGAAGGGAAATCTAAAGAACTATTTAAAAGATACAATCATTGAACCAAGGTGCTTGTTCAGAATCTGGAATTCAGTGACAGAAAACTGGGGAGTTTAAAAAAAACTGCTCTCCCCCTCCTATTTTATAAAACAAAAACAACCAACCAACCTTCCTTTCTCTCCTCCCCCCAAAAGAAAACAATCAATTAAAAAGTTTACATCCCTTTTGAGTTTTTCATCATCATTTTTCATGCACATTTTCTACTTTGATTCTGTGGCTGCTGCCTTGCTAAAATTTAAAGCTTAAAACTACAGATAATGTTGAGTTATAAAAAAATAATAATGCTCCAATTTCCTTGAAATGCCTTTCTATTTCATTTCTTGAAGTTAACTGCTCTACTTGAGACTTAACAACATAAAACTGGGTATTGATATTTCTTTTTAATAACCATGTCTAATATACCTAATATTCTTTTTTTTTTATGCTGAGCCTACTGTTGTATGAGCCTGGGCTCAATAGGAAGCAATGCTTATTGAGGTAGTAATGGAATATGGGAGATTTGGGATTCCCTTTTTGCCATTCCAATGATGAAACTTTTCCCTAAGTAGGGGAAAATGACTGGCATTATGATCATGGCTCAGGCCTGAGTATAGGTCCAAAGATGCTGGAAATTTAGCTCCCCTAGAAGTTAAGCTTAGAGAAACAATAGGCTTCAGGAGTTGGTTGCTGCTAAGAGGAAGATTTGCAAATAGACTATTAGATATAGAATCCAAGAGAGGGGATTGCCTCCTCTACAGTTAGTCTTGATATTTTCACTGTACATACTGTGACATTTGGGCCTTTATGGGGCTGCTCTGAGTTAGGGGGTAGGGTCCCTGTGTACCCCATAGAATCTGCCTTTCTTATTTCCCCAGCTAGAAGTGCTGTTTTCTCCATGAGTCTTAGAGAGAATCTCTAAGAGGTCAACTCTGCTATACACATAATTATGTTATAACTCTATAACAATTATATATGGCGCCATCTCTTCTACTAGACTGGAAGCTCCTTGAATTATATAATTTTAATCTTTATAGTCCAGATCTAGAACAATTCTTTGCATTTACTTTGATGCAGATTGTATCACTCCCCATTACTCACTCTGTGGAGTTCTCATTTGAAGGAGTATTTCCCTTGAGTTCTCTAAATATTGTATAGATATTAATAAAAAAAATTAATAATAATAATTATTAGCATTAATGTAGCAACCATGAACCAGAAGCACTTTATAACTATTTCATTTGATCCCGACTACAACACAATAAAGTAGATGCTATTATTATCCCCATTTTACAATTGAAAAAATTGAGTCAAACTGAAATTAAATGGTTTACCCATAGTCATATACCAAGTTATTATCAGAGGCTGAATATAATCTCAGGTCTTCCTGAGTACAGCCCCAGCAACTCCATCAATCATGGCACCTTGTTGCATAAGGGCTATCCTTCTCTGATCCCTCGCTCTTGTATATAATGAACCTCTCCATTTCTCAAGTTTTACAGTTCTTGGATGGCATCTTTTATGAAACTTTGGGAGGGTAGTCAGTCCTTCCTAGGGAATATGTTGGAGTCCTCTTTCAACCATGTGCATTTCTATTCATGGGCCTCTAAATAATCTATGACTTTAATTATTTAGAAACTCTTAGTCATGTCATAAAACCAAAGGAATTTTAAAGCTTTGAATGTATTAAGCAGTTGATAACTATTTGCTGAAACCACAGACACCTTCAGACCAAAAAAGTGTAAGGAGTGGGGAGACTTGTTTTTGTATCTTTATTCTGTAAATGAATCCCTGTCTGACTCATTTGTCTTGACTGTATTTTACTAAGCTGTGAAATGAGAGAGTTGGACTTGACTAGATGATTTCTAAGGGCTTTTTCAGCTCAAAGACCCAATTTAAAATTGACAGTCACTGGGTTGTACTGATCAGCACAGCCAACTCTCTTTGCTTCTTTTTCTTTCTTTTTTTTCTTTTTTCTTTCTTTTTTCCTTTCTTCCCTTTTCCTTTTTTCTCTCCTTCCCTTCCTTCCCTTCCTCCCTCTTTCCCTCCGTCCACTCCCTCCTTTCTTTCTTCCTTCCCTCTTTCTTTCCTCCCTCCCTCTCTTCCTTCCTCTTTCCCTCTCTTCCTTCCTTCCTTCCTTCCTTCCTTCCTTCCTTCCTTCCTTCCTTCCTTCCTTCCTTCCTTCCTTCCTTCCTTCCTTTCTTTCTTCCTTCCTTCTTTCCTTCCTTCCTTCCTTCCAACAAAAAGTCTTAAGTAGAGAAAGAGTTTTAAATAGATCAGAAATTTTAAATAGTCTTTTCAATGAATAGCTGCTAGAGCCTTCCCCCTAAAGGTCATCATGCCTCATTTGTATATATCTTCCATGGACCTATTTGTTTACATGATTCTCTCTTTTGAACATGAGCTCACTGAAGGCAAGGACTGTTTTTCCTTTATTTGTTTTGCTAAGGTTAGGGTACACAGTACATGACACATTGCAAGCACTTAATAAATGCTTATTGATTGAACAATCTACAACACTAACTGAAATAATCAAGGCAATGAAAAGAAAATAGAAAGAAAAAAGACCAGAGGAGGGGAAAAGGCTCCCCCACCCCTGACATGTGTGTGTGTGTGTGTGTGTGTGTGTGTGTGTGTTGGTTCAGTGTCAGTGGGCTCCTTCACAACAAAAGAAGACTTTGCATTTTAAGTTTTACTTTTACTGATTTAGATCTCTCTGCTCACTCATTTGTAATCAAGCTCAGATGATCAAAGCACACCTTTTGGATTTGTAGGAAAGCTGTGGGTGGTGAAGAAATATCAATTTAGTGAAATGCTGCAGGATTTTCAGTAACATACAATAGAATAAGTTTAATAACTAATCCTCAAGAATAGGGAAATGGTCTTAGTCTAAATTACTCTGGCTCTACTCCCAATTCATGAAATAATAAATCTTTGCTGTTGTTCAATATCATCCAGCTTTTCATGACCCAATGTGTATTTTTCTTGGCAAAGATATTGGTGTGATTTACCATTTTCCTTTCCAGGTCACTTTAGAGATGAGGAAACTAAGGCAAACAGGGTTAAATGACTTGTCTAGGGTCATACAATTAGTAAGTATTTGATGCTATATTTGAACTCAGGTCTTCCTGACATCACGGCTGGAATTCTATCCACTGTGCCATCTAGATATTATAATAAATTAAGTCTAGCATATTTCCTCCCAAAAAGAAGTAGTATAGCACAATAAGAAGAGATTGGGAAATGGAGTTAGCAGGGCTTGTGTTCAAATCAAGATCATGAGACTGTTTCCTTGAGCAAGTCCCTTTACTTTGAGTCTTAATTTATTTCTTCATTGGTAAAATGGAGATAATCCTATTTATGCTACCTATTTCAGTGAATTATGAAACAATGCTTAGTAAAACTTAAAATATTTGGGTCAATGTGATTTATCATTAATTTCTTCTTTCCTTTTTGATATTCAGTGGAAACTTTCCTTCCAGACCATAGTTTTATGCTGACTAGTCTAAATATGATTGTCAGCCTTGTTTTCCTACATTTATTTTGCATTGCTTTGAGAAGACTTGAAATGCTGTGCCAACATGAATTACGATTTCTTTTTTCTCTTTCTCCCTGATATTCTGAGGAATTGTTTTCTGTAGTAGAGGATTTTAATCAATTAATCAAACAACAGATGTTTATTAAGTACTTTGCACAAGAGACTGGGGAAGATATAAATTTAAGGACTTTCAAAGTGAAGGTTTATAATGTTGTTGGAGATATAACATAAATATCTTTTCATGCATTGGAAGTAAATTCCAGAGTAATTAGTCCAAATTAAAAAAAAAAAAGAGGAAGGATAAATAAAGAAGTTTGAAAAGCCGCAAGCAAAAACTTAATTATGGTGTCTCAGAAACCAAACTAAAAGAGGATTTCAAAAAAGAAGAAAGAGAGAAGGTAGCATTTGCTTTTGAATTTTGTTTTTCTTTCTATTTACATTATTATAGTTGTTTTGCATAATATTTTCTTGGTTCTGTTCATACTTTGTATGAGGTTATATGTCTTCCATGGGTTTCTTCTTTTTCACTATTTCATTTACAGAGTTATAATATGCCAATATATTCATGTTCCACAATTAAGATAATTATATAGAAGGACATCTACTTTATTTCAAGTTCATTATTTAAATGCTATAAATTTTTTTCCTTTATACCACCTCATGGAATTTGAGAGAAAATTTGTCATATCACTCACTTTCTGCCAGAGACCTGATAAATTTAAAATACACAGAAAGATACATTTATTTTTGGTCATAGCTAAAGTGGAAATTTGTTTTGATTAACTATGTTTATGCTCAGTTTTATTGTTGGGTTTTTCTCAGTTGATGTGTTTGAAGTCAGTAAATGGACAGATTACAAATGAATTTAAAATAAATGGATATTTTTTTAACAGAAAAAAGAAATGGTTTTGTTTGATTATTCAGTTTTTCAGGAAAAACAAGCAGAATATCTAAATGATCTTTTCTTTAGTCCTTTTAAATGAATATAATTGACTATTTTTTATTTGTTTGTCTTTACAGAGCAGTCTTAATGATGAGGAAGGACTAGGAGTGGCTACACTCAGTGTTGTCTATGGAGCTCTGATCCTGTCTTCCATGTTCCTTCCTCCAATTCTCATTAAGAAATTTGGCTGCAAGTGGACCATTACAGCCTCCATGTGCTGCTATATCGCATTCTCTTTGGGAAACTTCTATGCCAGCTGGTATATCTCCTCTTCTCTCTTCTAGTAAAAGCCCTGACCTTCAGCCAGCTGCAACCTATTACACACTAATTATAGGCCAAATATGGAGAGAAGTCAGCAATGGAAGATACCCAAAAAGATCAGTTGACTACTAGATTCCTTCCATCTTGTACTCTAGCAGCACCACACAATATTCCAGCAGAGGATACCAAGGCTTTCCTATCAGTACCTTCAAATTATTAGAAATACTTGACAACTATCTACTGAACTTTCCATCATCAGAATTCATTGGCACTTAATGCCTTCTCTACCTATGTACTTCAGCTAAAACGTATGTTGCTCACCCATTTTTTAAAGTATGATGAATGAATGGTTTGTCTTTCTCCATCATTTCTCTCAAAAACAGCAATAAAAAGAAAGATCATGCCATTTTATGTTGACTAACTAAGATTCTTTTTTTGTAGGTACACCTTGATCCCCACCTCCATCATACTAGGTCTTGGAGGAGCTCCACTGTGGTCAGCCAAATGCACTTATCTTACAATTAGTGGAAATGTGTATGCACAGAAAGCAGGAAAACTTGGGAAAGATGTCATCAACCAGTATTTTGGCATCTTCTTTCTTATATTTCAATCATCTGGTGTCTGGGGGAATTTGATTTCATCTCTGGTATTTCAACAGGAGCAGACCAAAGGTAAATGGAACTGGCTGAAATACTGCTCGAAGAGGGGTGTCTTTCTGTGGTGATGAGCAAGAGAAATATGTTGATTCAGAATTTTTTAAAAATTATTTTTAAATTAGTAATATTTATTTTCCCTCATTCTCCCACTCCCCTCCCAATTAGAAAATAAGAAAAATATTTAAACCTTTGTAACAAATATTTATAGTCAAGTAAAGAAAATTCCCTCCCTGGCCATGTCCAGAAATGTATGGGTCTTCTTTGAATTCATTCCTTCTCTATCAGAAGTAACATGTTTTATCATCAGTCTTATAAAAGCCTAGTACCAAGCTTTGTTGGGTTGAAAGGTAGTCATAATTTAGGAACTTTGGGGGCATGGTTCCAATGACTTTTGAGAATGCCCAAATCAGTTCTCAACACTGCCAAGGATTAATATGTCTGTTTTTTTTCAGGCCATCCAACATTTTCACTTGTGTCATTTTTGCCTTTCTATTGGCTGTATGGTAGAACCTCAGAGGTGCTTTACTTCTCATTTCTCTATTAGTGATTTGAAAGCATTCATACAGTTATTAATAGGTTGGATTTCTTTCTTTAAAAAGTGCTTGTTCTTATCCTTTGACCATTTATCTTTTTGGGTGCTGCTGATTCAGTCATTTCTATATTCCTTTTGCAATCCATATTGAGAGAGCTCAATATAACTTGTATTGAATTTTGCAGGGTTATTTAGTCAATGTTTTCCCTTTCAGATTTTCTATGTAATACAAAATTAGCTTGATTTTCTTGCCCCATACACATGCATAAATGGAATCACCCTAGTTTGCTACCAAAGTTAAGGGTCACATGGTCATAATAATTCAGTTCCACTCTGCATTTTATCAGATGTGTGGGAACTAAGAGCTGCCAATTATCTTGAAGACTAGTTTAATTGAGTCATCCAGGATCAAAGTTTCTTTTCACATACATTCTCTTACTACACTCATCTGTTTGTAACTGCCTTTGGGCACACCTAGATATAAAATTTTGTTGCTTGATAGTTTTTTTACTCATTGACCTTTAGCAAAATATATATATATATATTGAAAGTTCAAAGATTAAATGACAGAAAATTCTTTGATTAATAATAACATATTTATATAATACTTTAACATTTATAAAACTATCTTTCAAGATAAAGCAATAGGCCAATTTACTTTGTTCCCCACCACCATCCTGCCCTTACCAGGAGAAGAAAGTATCTAATGAGCATGTTCCATCATAATCTAGCACTAAATGCCTCACTATTCAATTCAACATTCATCTCAATATCAAAATATGAAGAAATATTTACTATGTGTCAGATACTGTGCTAAGCTTTCTGAATGCCCTCTTTCAGGAAGCTCCTTTTCTAATGGGACACACAATATACAAATAACCTTTATGTAAAAGATGGTGTAAATAGAAGGGAACATCTAATAAGAAGGCACTGCCTCAATTCTTATATAGTCTTTAATTATTGAATGGCATTTCATCAAAAAGACTAAGACCTGGGAAATACCATAGCTTTAAAAGGCCATGGTTTCCTTCCATCTGGAACTTTTATCAATAGCCTTGACCTGTGTCTTACCACTGGATTCCAATGATTCTGGAGGAGAGAATGAAGCTAATGATTTTGCAGGATTCTGCATCATTTAAATCCAATTCACTTACAAGTCAAGGAATCACCTTTCTGATGTCATCATTCTGGAAGAACAAAGGATAAAGAATAGTAACTGATAAGATGGCAAAGTAGACAGGTCTTTGAGCTCTTCTTGGCTTCCCTCAGATCAATACCAGACCAAGTCTCTGAATGGGTTTTGGAGTGACAGAACCCACAAATATTTGGAGTATAGCAAATTTCCAGCAGAAGATATTTTAGAAGAACTTCAGGTTCTCAATCAGGTGGTTGGTGCTGATGTGTGGAGGTTTGTAGCCCAGTATGGATACAATGTAGTACAGGGAGACCCAGGGAAGAGAGACCTCCCCATGTAGGGGGAATCTGGTGGGAGCCCCCTTGCCAAAATACAGCAGTATTTGCTACTCTGTCTTGGTTCAGAAGTTAGTGGATCAGCAGACAAGATGTAAGACCTCCAGCACAACTACAGAAGGCAAATAGTTAGATCCTGAACCTCAGCATAACAAGTGGGACTTGGCCACACAAACACTAGAAGGAATCTGGCAGCACTGGCCCCAGGGCAGTGTGAAGCCACTGTCACCTGTAAAGAAAGCTTGGGACAATCTCCACTTTACCCTAAGAGCAGACCTCAACATTTAAAAATGAGCAAAAAAGCAAAAAAGAGTTCTAACCATAGATAGATTTTTATGGAGATAGGGAACACACCTCAAACCCTAAGGACACTAAAGTTAAAAAATCTCCAGATGAATTCTCAAAGAATTATATAAGCTGTTCTCCATCTCAAAATGCTTTCTTGGAAGAATTAAGAAAGGATCTTAAAAGAGTTAGAAGAAAATGGGGAAAAGAAATGAAAGCTCTGGAAAAGGAAAAACAGAAATTTTCTGGAAAAAAAAACACTCCCTTAAAAATACTTCTGGTGAAATGGAAAAAGAAAACAACTCCTTGAAAAACAGAATATGTGAAATGAGAAAAAATCCAATGAACAAGACAACTCATTTAAAAGTTCAATTGGCCAAATGCAAAAGAAGATAAAATAAGCTAACTGAAGAAAATAATTCACTAAAAATTAGAATTGAACAAATGAAGTAAATGACTCAAGGAAACATCAAAAATCAGTCAAACAAAACCAAAAGAATGAAGAAAAATAGAAGAAAATGCAAAATACTCATCAAAACAAAACCAAAAAAAAAACTGATTTGGAAAATAGATCCAGGAGACACAATCTAAGAATTACTGAACTACCTGAAAACCACAATTAAAAAAGAGCTTAGACAATATCTTTTTATGAAACCATCAAGAACACCTGAATCAGTGTTCTAGAAACAGATGGTAAAATAGCCATTGAAAGAAATCACCTCCTGAAAAAGATCCCAAAATGAAAACTTCAATGAATAATGTAGATAAATTCCAGAATTCTCAGATCAAGGAGAAAATACTGTAAGCAGCCAGAAAGAAGAAATTCAGATATCAAGGAACCACAATTAGGATTACCCAGGATTTAGCAGCTTCCACTTTAAAGGACTGAAGGGCCTAGAGTATGATGTTCTGGAGGGTAAAGGAACTTGCACTCCAGCCAAGGATCAACTATCTAGCAAAATTAAACATTATCTTTCAGGGGAAAAGATGAACATTCAATGAAATAGGGGATTTTAATTTATTTTTGATGAAAAAATCAGAACTGAACAGAAAATTTAATCTTCAAATATATAACTCGAGAAGCATAAAAAGGTAAGAAAAAATTTTGTTTTTTTTAACAGTTAAAATATTTACATCCTTATATGGGAAGATGATATGTTTAACTCTTGAGAACTATATCTTTGTTAAGGGTGTACTTCGAGAGTATAGATATAATTTAAATTTACTGTGATGATATAGAAAAGAAATTAGGTGTCTAAAAGAGATTGTACTGGAAGAAGAGGAAAGGGGAGGTGAAATGGGTATTACAGCATATGAAGAAGCAAAAAAATTCCTATTTAGAGAAGGGAGGGGGATGAGCATTGCATGAATCTTAATTTCATTGAATTTGGCTCAAAGAGAGAATATCAGACATATTTAGTCTGATATATAAACTTGCCTCATCCTATCAGGAAGTAGGAGAAGAAAGAGGAAAGAAAAGATGGAGGTAATAGAAGGAAGACTAGAAGTAAAAATGGAAAGGCATGAGGAAGGGAAAGGCATAAGGAAAAAGGAGGGCAAATTGAGGGAGGTGGTAATCAGAAGCAAAACATTAATAAGGAGAGAAAGGAGAAAGAAAAGAGAAAGGTACGATTAGGGAAAATAAGCTGGCAGGAAATAGTGACTTAGTAATTTTAACTGTGAATGTGAATGTGATGAACTCTCCCATAAAACAAAAGTGGATAACAAACTGGATTAAAAGGTAGAATCCTACAATATGTTGTTTACAAGAAACACATTCAAAGCAGTGACACATAGAGAGTAAAGATAAAAGATTGGAGCAGAATCTATTGTGCTTCAGCTGAAATAAAAAAAAAAAGCAGGGGTAGTGATTCTGATCTCAGATCAAGCAAAAATAAAAATGAATCTAATTAAAAGAGATAAGGAAGGAAACTATATCTTGCTAAAGGATATCATAGATAATGAAGTAATATCAATCCTAAACATATAGGCACCAAGTGGTATAGCATCCAAATTCCTAGAGTAGAAATTTAAAAAGCTGCAAAAAGAAATAGATAGCAAAATTATACAAGTGGGTGATATCAACTTTCCTCTATCAGAACTAGATAAATTGAACCTCAAAACCAAATGAAAAAGAAGTTAAGAAAATAAATAGAATTTTAGAAAAATTAGATATGATAGACCTTTGGAGAAAACTGAATGGAGACAGAAAGGAATATACTTTTTTTTTGGTAGTACATTGAACATGCACAAAAATTGACCATGTATTAGGGCATGTAAACCTCATAATCAAAGACAGAAAGGTAGAAATAATAAATGCATCTTTTGTTTAGATCCAACTTTATATAAAAACTGTGTTGTAATTGTGTTCATGAAGTTCCTGGGTTTGTCTTGGCAAATTGAATCCCAAATATTTTATATTGTCTACAGTTATTTAAAATGAAATTTCTTTCTCTTGTTGCTGAACACTGTTAGTAATAAATAGAAATTCTGATGATTTTTATGTTTTTTTAATATCCTGAAACTTTGTTAATGCTCTTCATTGTTTCAAGTAGTTTTTTAAGTGGTTTTCTAGGATTTTCTCATTATACCATTATATTATCTGAAAAAAGTAATAGTTTTGTTTCCTCATCTATTCTAAATCCTTCAATTTCTTTTTCTTCTCTTATTGCTAAAGCTAACATTCCTTGATCATGTTAAGGAAAACTTCATTTATTCCTAGAATCCCTAGTGTTTTTAAAAGGAATGAGTGCTGAATTTTGTCAAAAGCTTTTTCTGTACCTATTGAGATAACTATATTAGTTTGCTTATTGATATGGTCAGCTATGCTAACAGTTTTCAAAATATTGAACCAGGCCTCCATTCCTGGTATAATCCCATCTGGTCATAGTACATGATCCTGATAATAAATTACTGTAATCTCTTTCCTAATGTTTTATTTAAATTTTTTTGCATCAATATTCATTAAGGGAATTGGTCTATAATTTTCTTTCTCTAGTTTGGCTCTTCCTGGCTTAGGTATTAGCATCATATTTGTGTCATAAAAGGAATAAAATATGAACTCCTTTGCTTACTTTTCCAAATAGTTTATTTCTATTGGGATTGACTGTTCTTTAAAGTTTGATAATATTCACTTGTAAATCCATCTGGGACTGGAGATTTTTTTTCCTTGGGGAGTTTATTGACAGCTTCCTCAATTTCTTTTTCTAAAATAAGGTTGTTTATTTTATTTCTTTCTCTGTTATCTTGGGTAATTTATATTTTTGTTAATATTCAGCCATTCCTCTTAAATTATCAGATTTATTAGCATATAATTGGGCAAAATATCTCCTAATTATTGCATTGATTTCTTTTACATTAGTGGCAAATTCACTTTTTTCATTTTTTATACTGATAATTTGGTTTTCTTCCTTTTTTTCCTAATCAAACAAAGGTTTATCTAAAATATTTTATTGTTTTTCCTCATAAAATCAGCTCTTAGTTTTATTAGTTCAATAGTTGTCTTTCAGTTTTATGATTTTCTCCTTTCATTTTCAGAATATCTCTTATTTAGTTGAGGATTTTTAATTTGTTCTTTTTCTAGCTTTCTTAGTTGCATGCCAAATTTACTTATCTCTTTCTTTATTTCATTCATATAAGCATTTAGAGATATAAAACTCCCTTAAGGACTCCTTTGCTGCATCCCATAAGTTTTTGGATGTTGTCTTATTATTGATGAAATCACTGATTGTTTCTATGATTTTTTTGTCTGACTCATTCTTGAGGATTAAATGATTTAGTTTCCATTTAATTTTTTAGTCAACCTTTCCAAGGCCCTTTATTATAAAAATATATATTTGTGCAATGTGATCTGAAAAGGATGCATTTAATATTTCTGCCTTTCTGCATTAGATTGTGCATTTTGTGCCTTAATGTGTGGTCAGTTTTTGTGGAGGTACCATTTGTGTAGGAAATGAATTTTTTCCCCCATTTGGCCAATTTTGTTTTTTAATGTGCTGTTTTCTTAAGTCAATTTTTATGTTTTCTTTTCAAATTGTTTACTCTTTTCCCATAAATTTCATCTTTTCACATTTTTCTCTCTACTTCTCCTATTTGATTTTTTTTCCGAGGCAATTGGGGTCAAGTGACTTGCTTAGGGTTATACAGCTAGTAAGTGTTAAGTGCCTAAGACCAGATTTCAAGTTAGGTCCTCCGGACTTCAAGGCTGGTGCTCTAACTACTGTGCCACCTAGCTGCCCCACCTATTTGATTTTTAAAATCCTTTCTGAGGTTATCCAAAAAGTCTTGGAGTTGAGATAAGTTTATATTCCCCTCTGAGACTTCACATGTAGGCATTTTGATAGTGTTGTCCTCTTCTGAGTTTGTGTTTTGATCTTCCCTGGCATCATAATAGCTTTTTACGGGAAGGGCTCTTTTCTGTTTTTACATATTTTTTAAATTCACTTTCATGACTTTTAAAGTTATGATCTGATTTTGGGGCATAGGAAGCACTCCCCCAAGCTTCTTGTGCTCAGAGCCAAGGGCATGGTCACTGGCTCTCCATGTCAGGACTTCAGATGTTTGTAGCTTGCCCACTGCCCTGGAGTGACCTGGTCTAGTTGCACCTGTTGTGTCAGAATTCCAGGGATTATAATTTGCCTTCTGCATTAGTGCTGAAGATCTCACAGATAGACTACTGTGTCACTGTCCTGCTGTCGGTGCTATGGCTAACAGCCTCTCACTGACTTTCACTGTCTGCACTGGGCTGTGTTCCCCTTTTACCTAAGTGAGACAGACCTTTCCTGAAGTCCTTCTAAATTTAAGCTGAAAATTTATTTTACTCTGGTTTTTTGTGGGTTTGGTTGCTCCAGTATCCATTTAGTATCTTGATTTAACACTGTTTCCAAAGGAAAAGGAAGAATTCAGGCAACTTTCTGACTTCTCTCTGCCATTTTTAGCTTCACTTTAATACTCTTCAATTTTTAATCCTCTGTCTTCTCATGACTTCTGTCATACCATGCTCTCCTCATTTTCTTCTAGATTTCTAATTGAACTTTCTTGGTTGGAGGGTAAGAATAAAAGAGTAAGCTTCCTTTGAATATTTCCAAATTACATTTTAATCTGGTCTGTCCTATTCTTAAGACACCTCTATTGTAGATAATGTTGGCTTAGATTTCAACATAGAACTTAACAAAGTCTGTCATAATATGTTTGTGAGAAAAGTGAATAGAAGTGATATAGATGAGAGTTCAAATATGTGGACTTTTATTGGCTAGAGCCAAATAGTAGTCATTAATGGAGCCATATTAATTGGGCAAGTCTTCAGGGCACTTCAGAAATTTGAACTTGGTATTGTGACATTTGACATTTTATCCATGGCCTGGGAAAAGAGTTAAATACTATATTTTTCATTATGCAGATGGTACAAATTTAGTTTGGATAATTAATTCATTGGATAAACAGGCAGGATTCAGAAAGTCTGGGCCAAAAAGGAAATGAAGAAATGGGTCAAAAAAGAAGTGAAATATGAGGAAGAATATATGTGAAACCTCATATTTAAGCTAAAAATAGTTAACTTCACAAGTACAAAACAGAGAAAACATGGTTGAACATATTTTGTTAGAAAAAAATCTGTGAATTTCAAAGTTAATATAAATTAGTGGTGTGATTAAGAAAGCCACATGATCTTAGAGATGAATTCTAACCCATTATCCACACTGACTCCCTATATATCTATGACAAAATATAAACTTTACATAGCTTTTTAAAGTCCTTTAAAATTTGGACCCACCCTTCCAACATAAATGTATATTGATTTCCTCTTCTACATTCTGCAATTCAGCCTAACTGGCTTTCTTTCTGTATCTCACACCCAACCCTCCAACTTCTATCTCCATCCCTTCACAATGTCTATACCCTATGCCTGTATAGATATCACCTTCCCTCATCACCTCTGTATATTAGAATATGCTTCTTTTTTGTATTAAAAGACAGCTTTTTACATGAAGACTTTCCTATTCCTCTACCTTCTAAGGCCCCTTTACACAAACTACCATCAATTTATTCACTTTGTATTTATTCTGTATATACTTTCAGATGTTCTTGTCTCCCTTTTTAGAGAGCAAATTCCTTGACAACTGAGATTATTTCATTCATTTCAAAGATATTTATATTTCTAGTCACCAACCCAATATCTGGAATTTCAGAGGCTTAATTGATTCACTGACAAACACATAGTTTTCAGGATTAAGGGTATGATTGATTTTTTTACCCTAATCAGACCACATATGTAACACTGAGTTTATTTAGGGGGTGCCATGTTTTAAGGAGGATATTTATCATCCGGAGAATGTATCTAGAAGTGGGCAAGTAAAATGGAGAAGGACTTTGAATTAAAGTCATATCAGGAGCAGCTGAAGGGACTAGAAGTGCTCCTTCAAAGCGAAGAGAAGTATTTGCTGCCTTCTTAAAGTTTTTGAGGGTTTGACACATGAAAGAGGGAATTTTTTATTGACAACAGAGGGAAAAAATGGAGTAATGGACAAAAGTTGGCAAATGGCAGATTTAAGGTTAACGTAAAGAAAAATTACTTAACAATTAGAGGTATCCAAAATGTTAATGGGCTGCTTAGGAAGTAATATGTTTGCCTTCAATGGAAGTCTTTGAGTAAAGATGGATGATCAATTCCCAGGTATGCTATATGGGAACTAGTTTATTTTTTTTTTATTATGGGTCATCCTAAATGGAAATTTTAGTCTTTGGTGAGTTTGTGATCCCCTTGCCTTCTCTCAAACTGTGTATGTTTATGTGTCAGTTTTGTTTGTATTTGTGTGTGCCATGTGCACATGACTATTGAAAGGTTCTGTTTCAGTCCTCCTTTCTCTACATAACTCAAGAAGACTAGAATTCAAATTTAGTCTCAAATGTTAATTAGCTATGTGACCTTGGGCAAGTCATTTAACTATCTGCCTCAGATTCCTCGTCTATAAGCTGACAATCTTTTTAGAGTTGTGAAGATAAATTAAGACAACATATTTAAGGCACTTTGCAAGCTTTAAAATACTATAGAAATGTTAGCTATTATTGCTATGATGTCTTTTTTCCATTAAATCTTCTCTTCTTTATGTGAACATACATTTTTCTAGAACACATTATCCATATATTTGTTTTGCCTGTATCACATTTTATCTTGTATCATCCTTTTTGGTTTAAATTTTGTATACTTCCCATTAGATCATAATGTCCCTGAATGCAGGGTTTATGTCATTTTTCATCTCTGTATCATCAGTAAAGAATTCTGTACACAGTAGATGCTCAATAAATATTTATTGCTTTGAATTACTATTTTCTCCCAACATCAAATGGTTTTTAGTCACTACAATATTTAGAATATAAAGCAATCTTAGATAACAATTAACTCTCTATATAGTCCTGGATTTAGAATAAAAAAATGTGAATTCAAATCATGATTCTAATATTTACTACTAGCCTTTAAATTCTTTCAAGGGAGAAGTAAATAAGGCCTAAATTAGGATTATGGTAACAAAAATTGATAGAGTATTAAACAAAGTCAGCAAGAGTTAACTTTAGATTTTATTTCTGACACTTCCCAGCTGAACAACTCTAAACAAGTCATTTACTATTTCTATCAATTGTAGTTATAATTGTTGATGATGAGCAAAGAGACAGGAAGAAATTGTAAGATGTTATAAATGTAGTGGTGAAGCAAAAGTCAAGGAGATCATACAGGGTAAGAAGTAGAAAATGGTTAGTGATGGACTAAAAAACATTGTATGCTTTAAAAAATGTTACTTTAAGAAACCTCAGCAGAATTATAAGGTTCTAGGATCCTTAACAATTATCATGCTCATTATTTCTCCATTTTCATATTTCCCCATTATATTATTTTATCTTTTTATTATATTATTTGTCCTTATGTAAGGACAATAATATTGTCTTTACATAACAATAATACGATAATATCAAATTATATTATCATAAATATAAGTACCTTAAAGAAAGCCAAAGGTTCAAGAAAAAGCAATAATGTGTTCTTCATTGGAAGAATGGCAGTGCCTTCAATAAAAAATAAGGAAGTTTTAAAAAAAAAAAATAGGTTAAAGAGAAAAACAATTATTTTTATTTTGGAAATGTTGGATTTGAGATTATTAATATGTCCATTAGGCAATGAATGATGAGGAGAACAGATTAAAGTTTTTGTTGCTTAATGGTTTTCCAGTCATGTCCAACTCTTCATAATCCTTTTTGGGATTTTCTTGGCAAAGATATTGGTATGATTTGCCTTTTCCTTCTCCAGTTCAATTTACAAATGAGAAAACTGAGATAAACAGGGTTAAGTGACTTGCCAGCATCACATAGCTAGTGTCAGAAAAAATATCTGAATTCAAAAAGATGAGTTGGGTAGAGTTGTGGGATTGTAAACCAAATCTTTCTAAATAAGATTCTAAATGATTGAGAACTAAATGGGTGATTAAAAAAGTAGAGGCAGTAAGAGTTCTTCATAGAGTTCTTCATAGTATATAGAAGGAAATCTTATGGAGGAGAGAGAATTTTCTTAAGTATCTCTATTATACTATTTCCTCCAAACTAAATACATACAAACATACATACACCCATATACATTTTACTTTAAGGCTTGCATAATTATTTGCAAATATTGCCTTATTTTATCTTTGCAACAACCCTGGGAGATAGATGCTATTACCACCTCTATTTTATCAATAAGGAAACTGAGTCAGAGAGAGGTTAAATGACCTGCCTAAAATCACATAGCTATTAAATGTTTAAGGTCACATTTGAATTCAGCTCTTTCTGACTCCAGATCCAATACTTTATCCATTATGACACATTACCCCCAAAAAACTCCTAAAATTTATTTAAAATTCTGTTTTTAAAAATCATATGGAGAAAATTATAGCTTGAATCACTTAGTAAAATAAGCTTCTAAACTTTTTTTTGAAAATAATCAGATTTAAAATCAGAAGGGATCTTATAAGCTCCCTTACCCCCTTAAAAATAGGTAAGTAATATTGAGTCCTGAAGATGCTAAATCAGTCTCTTGAGGGGATGAGGTAAAAAATACCATAGCCAGGATGCAAATCCAATGTTCTTTACTGTGTTTTGTTTTAGTATTAGACACAGAAAAGTATGTGTCAAAAAATGTCCAAATTCAGGAGAAATGAAGAAGAAAACAGAAGTCATATTGACAATTATTCTGAGATCCTACTATATGTGCTGCTTCTGTGCTTGAATGATAAACTCTAGAGAGTTTTATGGTCATAAGGCTCTTCAAATCAGCTAAGCTGGCTATCAGATAATAAATACATAGTTTTTCAGATATCTCATATTTGAACTTTTCTAGCTTGGGAGGAATGACAGGGTTTATAGTTGTTTGACATAGTCTTTGAGGACCCAGGGTCATCTCAAAACAATGATGAGACATCAAAGAAGAAGTCCATTGACAATGATTGTTTTTTAAGTATAAATGATGCAAGGAGATGTTCAAAGTCTTGATGTCAAAGAGCCACATAGGATCATAATCTATCTTTCTGGATTCTGGAGACTAACTCCAGTTTATTATTTGAAACCAAAAGGATAGTACCCAGTACTCTAATTTATTTTATTCTTAATTTTACAGGAGAAATCCCAGAAGAACAACTGATGCATTGTGGAGCTAGTGATTGTTTTATAAGCAACACATCTACAAATAGTACTAAGCGTCCAACAAATGAATTAATTTACACACTGCTGGGCATCTATACTGGTATGTGCCTAAAATGAATACCAATTAATTATCAATAGTAAAGAAATTAGAGGCATTTGAATTTTTCTTCCTTTTTCTTGTGCTTAACCCCTTCTACACACACTGAAAACCTCCTCTCCAAATTAAACAATTTCTCTTATAAAAGATATCTCATAAATTTGTGAAGGGCAATTTGCTTTGGCAGGTTTTTCTCATGTGAAGTTAAATATATCAGAATTATTCTTATCCCAACATATTGGCAAAGCTAAACCTAATGTTCTATATGTAAAATAAATAGGGGTTTGGTGAACACATCTAGTGGTGGTTTCCTTGTAGCCCCAGAAGAAACTTGCATATAAAGCCAATCTTTCATTGAATTTTAAACCTGTAGTATTTAGTGGTTAAGCCCATTCCCTTCTATGTTCTGAAGTAGCATTCCTTTCATACCAGAATCTTGGACTCTTGTTCATGGAAGGTATTTTATCATTTGTGTCTCCAGATAATTGCTCTGTAGATACCTATTTGCCATTTGGTGTTCACAGGATCTATGGAATTATTCTATGCCATTTAAATGATGAAAAGGTTGGAAATTGCTCATAAGAATCAACTTTCAGGCGGTACTTACATAGATTTTTTGTGAGAATATTTCTGAGATCCCTTTCTGAAATTAGAAAATGCAACAAGAGATGATAAATTACCTTCATAATCAGGAAGCAGTAGTCATATTTCATTTCTATGGTTGAAAAATTCAAGAATAGATTGGTAAGACAATAATTCACCACTCATCCTAAAACCTAGCTCTAAACCCAGTAAGCTCAGCAATCCGTAGATACACAATCAAGGGCAAATGATGTGAAGAAAAAACTAAGACAATATTTGTCTGATTTCTCTGCCTAAAGGTTTCAGCCTTTATACCATCTCTTTGTGTTTTAGACTAGTTTTATCTACTATATATGAGACATATAAAGAAGAGATTCTAGACCAGTGCTTCTCAAATGTTTTCTATCCAAGATTATTTTGGACATCCAAAACGCAATGTGGTACAACAGTAAAAAGAGAGGAATGGATCACCATTGCAGGACTGAATTTCAATCTTACTTCTTCTCCTAGCTAGTTAGTGGGAGCTAGGGAAATCTCAAATTCTCCTTACCTCAGTTTTCTTATCTGCAAAATTAGTGGGCTGGATTTGCTCCCCTTGACAGTACCTCCCCATCCCAGAACTATGATCCTATGATCTCTGAAGTCTCTGTGCATTCTTGTTTTTAGTGTTTTCATGTTTTCTTCCTTTGTTCCATTATACTGAGCTAATTTTTAAAGTTCCTAATTATTGAAAATTCATCTATTTTTTTCACAGTACATAAATGAATCCCTATGATTTTGTTTTGCTTAAAGAACATATCCCTAAATCAATTTTAACATCTTCTCTGATGGTTTCTTCTGGTCTGCTTTATAGACAAAAAAAACTTGGGCAACCTTGGACCACAAATTGGTTTAGATTAGAAAAATCCAATGACCTATTAACTTCTCAAGTCTAAAAGTACAAAATAGAAATAATATACATAATTGAGAAATTTAATTGTGCTAATTTGAGTCATCAATTTTTCTGAAGCTAGACATATTTATGATAAAAAGTCATAATAAAAAATACAATGTATTAGGGTATAGAAAAGAAAAGAATACACTATCATGAGGAAAAAAATGTTCAGGCTCCTGAAAGCTTGCATTCCAAGAGAGTCTCTTTCAAGGAGCCATTTTTTAAGACTCACAATGTATTTTTTTTTCTCTTTTGACCATGTTCTAATTGTAAGAAACCATGTTAGAGAGAATCATTGTTCCAAAAGGCATGGGTCCAATATTCTGTGATAGCCAAAACATTTAACATGAAGCCACATTTTAATCACATTTTTCACATTAGGTTACTTTTATCTCCATAGGAAGTGGAATTTTGGCAGTGTTACTGGTAGCTGTATTTCTTGAGCAGATCCCAAATGATCAACTGGAAAGTACAGATGAAAAGGAAAAAGCCTCTTTTTGGACCAATTTCCTGGCAACTTTCCGGCACCTTAAAGATAAACGACAATGTCTCCTCATTCCACTGACAATGTATAGTGGATTTGAACAAGGATTCCTTTCTGGTGATTATACAAAGGTATGAAAGAAAATGAAAATTACATGTATAACTAATGATGATGATATGTATATTATTTTTACCAGTGACTTAAGTGGATCTGCTGAGAGGTAGGTCAGATTCAGGGGAACCTGTGAGTTCTTGGGATGTTTTCCTCTAATAATTAATATCAAATAAGAAATTAAACAGGAATATATAGATTTGCCAGAGGATTTGACATAGTTATAGAGAATGTTTAATGTATTGTCCAAATAGAAAAAGGTATTTGTTATTGATGGTTAGGTCTTCCATGCGCGACTATGTGTAGACAACTTTGTCCTGACTGAATTAAGATTTGAATATTACAGAATCTCCTAAATTAAATGCATAGTTATTCGAAATATTGTCATAAATATCCATATAAGAAAAACAAGTGGATGAAGAATGTCCATTAAAAGGCTGTACAATGAGCAGTTGAATAGAAGACATTATAGATTTAGTCCATTGATATGTATAGCTTGGATAGACATTGTGCATGGAAAATGATCTGCACTCAGAATTGAATAGGAAAAGGAAAAGAGAAACATGAATTTCTTTGGGAAAACTGAGTAAAGTATTCAGTGATCCTGAGTTAATCTCTGAATAAAGTCCCATCTCATCAAAAACAAGAATAAAAGATAGCATTTACCTTAAGGTTCGCAAAACATTTTATAAATATTATCTCCTTTCAACTTTACAAAAACTCTGTGAGATAACTGCTACAAATATTCTTCATTTTAAAGTTGAGGAAATTGAAGAAGACAGAGTTTAAAAGATTTACACTTAAGTGAATCACAGAACTAAATGTCTGAATCTGTATCAGAGATCAAGTTTTCCTGACTCAGGGACAGTGTTCTATCCATTGTACCACCGTAAGCTGCCAATATTTTCCTGTTGGTGCTACATGACTATGAATTATGAAATATCCCATCTCTGAAGAATTAAGATTGAGGATCATCCAAAGGGCAATAGAAAGGTAGGCATGAATACATGCCAACACATTAATAGCCAAGAACACACAGATGTGTATGATAGAAAAATAAATATGAGGTCATTTATTGAAAATGAAGGATGAGTGGTCCACAAGTTCTTTTAGGATCCATATAATATCAAGAGATTTAGAAAAGCATCCTTCCCTGTCTTTTCTCCCCACCACTGGTATTTTGGTTGGCTGCCATTTTGTGCATTTATGGGAAGACATGGACAAGAGTTATACATAGGAAGAAGCAGATGGGTTATAATCCACATTTACATGGAATATAAAATTCATAAAATCACACATCCATCATAGTGTGTTTAATTTGGAAAGAAGAAGCTTTAGACTGTTCTATTTCAGTGAAAAGACCAAAATGAAAACTAGTGAGAGAAACCTGCACAGACATATTTAGTCTAGATATAAAGAAAAGACTCCTAATATAGAGAGACATAAACCCATATAAACCCTACAAAAGTAGATTGGATTGTTCAGCAGGTGGTAGATTCCCCTCTTGCCAGAAGTTTTTAAGGAATATGTTTATCATTATTTTTGGAGGAACAAGGTAAAAAAAATTCTTTCCCAATTAAAAGTCAGACTAAATAGCCTCTAAGATCCCTACTAGCTCATATAGCTAATGATTTTGAGAGACTTAGATTTGTAAACTAAGGAGTCAACATTTTCCAACAAACATGGAATTCATTAATCATAGTCTTTTAGAATAATGAATATATTATCTCACCTTAGCATATGATATAATGCCTTGAAAAGAGTAGGCACTTTATAGTTATTCAGTTGAATTAAACTGATTTCTGCTTTTTGACTGAAAGGGAATTACTATATATAAGTTGTCTTTAGAAAAAAAAAAGGTTTTAAGATACATTAAAAATATTTTTAGTTGACCATTCTCTATGAACTTATTTAATACTCTGGTCATTTCTGTGTTGTTTGTCCTCAAGTAATGTACACACCCTTATTTCACAATACTAAATGAAATAGAAATTTTAATATTTCATTACTCTCAAAGAAAAAGTATCTATTGTCTATTAGGAATTAAGCACTGTGCTGTGCCTTAAGGTTGCAATAAAATGCAAAAAACAAAACAAAACAAAACAAAAAAACCCAAGCAAACAAAAAACCCACTAGTCTTCTGTTAAATTATTTCTTTACAATGGTAATTGGACATGCAGCATTAGATTTCAGTGTGAATCTATCTAGTTATAAATTCAGAGCTTTGACTCATGACAATGATACTTTGTTCATCCAGCAATGTCACCCCTTCAAATTGCATCCCCAATTTCCTTTTTTGCATTTGATGATAAGTAGAGCATAATCATTTGAAACTGATAAAAATATCACCATAGCTTGAATAAATACAGTATTGTGAGTGTCTACTATAACTTTCATTGGCTAGATTAACTTCCCAATACCTTTAGCAACATAAATAAAATCTCTAAATTTCTTTGATTTTGTAACCATAGATCTGAGCCTGTATAACTGTTTCCACCAGAGAAAAGTGACTAACCCAACTAAGTCAGTGAAAGATGAATTAAATTCAACTTAAATTAAGCTAACATTTAGGAAGTGATTGCTCTATGCTAGTCACATGAGTTAAAAAGATAGAATCCAGCAAAGTCCCTGACCATAATCACAATCTATCAGAGGAGATTAGTCTTTTGCATAAATAATTATAATATATGTATCAGACACTAAATGAAAAAACAGATTTAGAACATCTGAACTTTTTTTTAGATTTTAGAACTAATTTTAAAGATTTTAGAAATTTAGATTTAGATTTTAGAACATTCTGAAAACTATATCCAGAAGGTCAAATCCAGCCCTTTTTCTTGTTTTTATTTAAATGTTAACTAAGATTAGTTTTTACATTTTTTAAAAACAATAGAATTTTATTTAAAAATGTAAAAACCTCTATCTTCTTTCTAAATCTGATTTTTCTTGTGCAACAAGATAACTTTATAAATATGTATACCTATATTGTATTTAACATACTTTAACATATTTAACATGTATTGGACTCCCTGCTATCTAGGGGAGGAGGAGGAGAAAAGTTGGAACAGAAGGTTTTGCAAGGGTCAGTGTTGAAAAATTACCCATGCATATGTTTTGTAAATAAAAAGCTATAATAATAAAAAACATGTAAAAAAAATTCTTCATTTACCTGCTATACAACAAGCAAGATCATAGTTTGCCCCACCTTACCTACATCTCATCTCTCCCTTATCTATATACAAAGTACTGTGACAAAATTTCAGAAAAGAGATATTTTCAGGCAGGGAAATTTGAAATTCACTTCATGAAGGAGGAGACAGTTTATTTGAACCTGAAGAAAGATTTCAACAGGTGGAGGAATGTGAAGATCACTTTGTGTTTTGGAGTTCGAGAATTTTAAAAATTTAAGGGATCTGATTTTGTCACATTTTTTTTGCCAAATCTCATTGAGAACCATGGAAGACTCAATCAATATATACAAATAGAATGAAATTATAATATCTCAAAGCTACAGATATAGGACATCAATTTTTTTCCAGAATATATATATGCTGAACACAGTAACACACATACAAGGACAATTTAGGTGGGAGATTCATACTTCGGTTTTCATTCCATAACAAAATATAGCAAAAGATTGTTACCCAGAAGTCATGGCAATAACAAAAAAACTTATCGTAAAGAAGACCATGGAATCACAGATATATTTGCTCAACATGGTTTCCTTTCTTGAGGGATACCTCAAGGTATGGAAAAGCTGGACTAAAAGAGCCAACATTTAACCTAGTGTATGGACTGAATTAAGTGTGTACTTTTTTCCCCCTTGAGGCAATTGGGGTTAAGTGACTTGCCCAGGGTCACACAGCCAGAAAGTGTTAAGTGTCTGAAATCAGATTTGAACTCAGATTATATTAACTTCAGGGCTGGTACTCTATCCACTGAGCCATCCAGCTGCCCTAGATGTGTACTTCTATAGCATCTAAAAGATCTCAATGCTTGGTTATCTCACAGAGTAATATTTGGCAACCAACAAGGAATGGATATGTACCCAGCCTATCAGATTATCTCCCTTGAAGATAATTGCAATTCAGATCCTTTCAGGATGGACTCACCTATTCTTAATAGCCTGTCCTGCTTCCTAAAGGTAAAATTAGGATTATTTGAACTGGAGAATTTGTAATGTGAGATTTATAAGAAGCATAGTAAAGCTATAGGTTGGTTCTAAGAAGTAGGGATTTAGATCCTCTCATCTTTTTCTATTAATTAGACTTTTCTCTCCTGTTCTTAAATGAGAATTTTTGGATTTCAACCAAGATTCTTATCAGAAGAGTAAGTAGAATAAAATTATAAAGATAAAAGCCATGAAATACAGCTTTCATTTCTACTTTTCTCCTTTCTTAATATCAGCAAGCCTAAGCTGAGGGAGATAAGATAGATATAGTAGTTAAAAATGAAAAGGCATGAATTCTGGAGATTATTATCAGACCCTCCCCAGAAGTTAATCCAATGTTCCCCTTATTCACAAAAGAGCAATGCCTCACTCCTACCTCTTCTAGAAAGGGACTGACAAAGAATAGCTGGCATTCCTGTAGGTTTTCCTAAGGTTTATGAAGTATATTACACACATTACTGAGAGATCAGAGAAATGTTTTAGCTGTAATTTAACTAGATTTTTCAAAAATTGACAAAGTTTCTCTTATGTAAAGGATGGAAAGATCCTGGTTATAAAGAATAAAATTAAGTGAACTTGAAAGTGAACTTGGCTTTACTTGAAGGCTAGTCATTATTAGTTCAACTTCAACTTTAAAAAAGAACTTTTTGTGAAGTACTAGGGGAAGGGGGGGAGTGTCTGCTTGTGCATTACTTAAGCTGTTTAACATGTTTATTAATGATTTGTAAAAAAAAGATCATGCTTATCAAGTTGTGGATGACTCACTGCTGAAAGGGATACCTGGCATGCTATATTACTAATGGAGTCAGGATTCAAAAAGATCTTGGCAGACTAAAACAATAGACTGAAACAAATGAAGTGAAGTTTAAATATGAATGTCCACTTAGGCAAAAAGGCAGCACAGGAGATAATAGGGATGGGCCTATAATTAGGTAGACTTGAATTCAAATCCAGCCTGAACCCCTTATTAGCTATGTGATTCTGGACAAGTAACTTAATTTGTTTTCCTATTTCCTTGACTGTAAAATGGAAATAAAAATAATACTATCTCTTAGGGTTATTGTAAGGATACAATAAAATATTTGCACAGTGCTGAAATAGCTCCCTTCTGGCACATAATGGTGCTACATAGATATTAGCTATTATTAAGTGTAAAGTCTTACATTTCTATTTTTAAAATAAATTTCACAAGCACAAGATAAACAATTAAGTTATAAATCAGTTCATCTAAAAGAAATAAAAAGGATCTAAATTACTGTAAGCTCGACAAAATCAAGTGTCAGCCAAGGAATCCAATAAAATCTTGCTCTGCATTAAGAGAACTAGGAGGGTAATAGTCCCACTCTATTCATCCCTGGTCAATTCAATTAATGTTTATTAAGTAGAAGAGAAGAATGAAGACTGAAAAAAATCTTTTAGATTTAGCCATCAGAGAATCATTAATAACCTTAGAAATAGATTTCAGTAAATTGATTGAGTGAGATGTCATGTTAAAAGGGCATCAAAATTGAATAGGAGGTAAGGAAGTAGAGGAAATGAATGGACATAGTTTTAGTTTTGTTAGGTGTTTGGCAATGAAGAGTTAGAGATATAGAAGAATAGTTTGAGGAGTCAAATGAAAGTTGTTTTTGAACATAGAGGAGATCTCAATGTATTTTTGACACTAAGGAGGGATAAAAATGGAAGATAAGAACTTTAGATTAGAAAAAGGGAGAATGAACAAAGGAGTAAGTTTAAAGAGGTGATGGGAGAGGGTAAACAGGGAGAGGGAGATGAAGATTCAAGGACATAAGCAGGAGAAGTTGGTTTCAGTAAGATAGATCACCTCTTCCACTGATTCTGGAACAAAGACGAGATTGAGAGAAAATGCTGAGATATGAAAGGCAAAGGGAAAACCAGTAATATCTAAGGGATGACCACCATTTTCTTAGCAGAGTACAAGTTAAGGTTCTCTGCTTGGGGAGAGAAGTGGGAAGAGAGTAGGTGGTTTGAGAAGAAAAGTGATTTGGAAGAGATGCAATGGAGAATCATTCTAGCAATCATTCTCCATTGCAATCAAGAATCTCCATTGCAATTCAAGCAATCAATCAAGGAATAGGAAAGGTATCATCATGAAGCAGTGAGTGCTCCTGTGGTCAGACCACATTTAGAGTGTTGTGCTTAACTCTGAGTAAAAAATTTAAAGAACACTGATAGCTGGAAAATATTCAGAAGAGGGACAGTAAGACGGGAGAAAGACTATAAGTTCACTGCTTATGAAATTCAGTGAATTCATATCAAGGAAAATCTGATAGCTTAGAAAAGATTTAAAGTGGCATGATAACTTACTCAAATATCAAAAGGCTTGTCTATTAGAAGGATTAGTTCTGTTCCATTTGTCCTCCAAGGGCTAAAATAGGATTAGTGAATTAAAGTTGCAAAGAGTTAAATTTGTGCTTCATGTGAGTGTGTGAGTACTATCTCAAAGTGGAAATGACTGCCTTAGGAGTACTCTGCTTGGAGACTTGGGATTATTTTTCAGGGAAGGCTTGAACTGTTGCAAATTAAACTGTGATTTTGAAGTCCTAATTCTCCTAACACTATAGTTTAGACACTACAGGTATTATTATTTCTGCTATACATCCTGTTTTCAAATCTGACAGTGGTAAAGTGACTTGTCTAGAAATTGAATAAATATACAAGACAGGAAATAAACCTATATTTCCTGATTCCAAATCCAAATCTTTTAAAAAATAGCTCGAACACATTCCTTATCCACAAATCAATGATATACAGCTTCTGTGTGTATATCAACTTTTTATATAGCTCTTATATTTTAGTCCTTACATACTTAAAAATAATTTATTTTCCTCATTTTGGTCCCTCTGTTTGGTTTGGGTTTTATAGTCAATAATCAAATATTTTTGCCTAGTTGCAAACAACAGAAACAAAAAGCATGAACCCTGGAATTAAATATTAGAAAGGAAGTATTGAGGAAATTATAAGAATCACCAACCTCATCTTTTATGTTATTGTTCATATTAGGATACTTCTAGAACACTAGACCATCACAGTGCATTCCAAGCAAGCCTGAATTTAGCCAACAGACCAATTTGTCCCTTTGCCAAAATATTGTTTATTACTGTCAGATTCACTCTTCAAAAACTGCCTTGACTTTATTTCCTTGGCTGAGATATAGTTTAGAGTCAGAGGACAAGGTGGCTTACAATACATATCAAAGAGCTGGAGTAACTACCACTTTATTTTATTTTATGGTATTTGTTTTTATTTTTTTCTAAATTAGAGGTAAACAACTTTTTTTTACTTTTGTAAAATTTAGAATTCCAAATTCTTTTCCACCCTTCCTTCCCCCTCCTTAAAAAAGCAAACAGTTTGATGTAGATTATAGATGTGCAGTAAAGCAAAATATCTTCACATTAGTCATGTTATAAAAGAAAGCACAGATACATTTCCACACACAAAAAAGAGAAAAAAACTGCCCTTCAATCTGTATTCACATTCCATTAGTTTTTTCTCTCAAGGTAATAGCATTTTTCATCCTACGATCTTTGGAATTAGCTTGGACCATTATATTGCTGAGTATAGCCAAATAATTCACAGTTGTTTATCATACAAATATTGCTATTATTGTCTATAATGTTCTTCTGGTTCTGATGATTTCTCTTTACATGAGTTCATGTAAATTTTCCCAGGTTTTTCTGAAAGCATCCAACTTGTCATTTCTTATAGTACAATAGTGTTGCATCACAATCATATACTACCATTTGGTCAACCATTCCCCAATTAATGGACATTCAATTTCAATTTTTTTTCCACCACAAAAAAAGAGCTACAATAAATATTTTCATATATATATATATATATATATATATATATATATATATATATATATATATCCTTTTCCTTTTTCCTTTGATCTCCACGGAGTATAGACCTAGCAGTGTTATTGCTGAAGCAAAGCATATGCACCATTTTATTTTTATCTTTTTTTTATTATTATTTAATAGCCTTTTATTTACAGGTTATATGTATGGGTAACTTTACAGTATTGACAATTGCCAAACCTCTTGTTCCAATTTTTCCCCTCTTTTCCTCACTCCCTCCCCCAGATGATATGCACCATTTTATAGCCCTTTGGGCATAGTTCCAAATTGCTCACCAGAATAGTTGAATCTGTCCACAACTCTACTAACAGAGTATTCATGTTCTTATTTTTCCACATCCCCTCATATTAGTATCCTTGGATCATTTATCAACTGGAGAATGATTTGCATCCTTATAAATTTGACTCAATTCTCCACATATTGAAGAAATGAGGCCTTTGTTGGAGACATCTACTGTAAAAAAAAAATTCTCTTGTTTCCTGCTTCCTTGCTAATCTTGGCTGCATTGATTTTGTTTTGTGAAAAAAATTAATTTTATATAATCAAAATTATGTATTTTCCATTCTGTAATGTTCATTATCTTTAGTCATAGGTTCTTTCCTTTTTCATAACTCTGACAGACATATTTCATTATCACCTCATTTTATTATATCACTCTTTATGTCTAAGTAATATTTTTGATTACTGCATCATAGTAAACAGTGTGAGATGCTGTTCTATAATTAGTTTCTACCAAACTGCTTTCTGAATTTTCAGCAGTTTTTGTTAATTAATGATTTCTTATAACAATATCTTGAATCTTTGGGTTTGTGAAACAATAAATTACTATGGTTATTTATTATTGTGTTTCATGTGCCTAAATTATTCCATTGATTCGCCACTTTATTTCCTTCTCAGAACCAGATTGTTTTGGTAATTACTGCTTTGTAATACAGTTTGAGATTTGGTATGGCTAAGGCATCTTCCTTCACTTTTTCATTGATTCCCCTAATATTCTTCTTCTTTTGTTTTTAGTAGATAAATTTTATCATTTATCATTCTAGTTCTATAAAATATTTTTGGTACTTTTGATATGGTACCAAATTAATTTAGGTACAATTGTTCTCTTTATTGTATTGCTTCAGCCTATCCACGTGTGATTAATATTTCTACAGTTTTTTAGATATGACTGCTTTGCAATTGCATTCATGTGGATACTGGGTTTTTCTTGCCATGTAGACTCCCAAGAATTTTATATTGCCTACAGTTATCTTAAATGGAATTTCTCTGTCTATCACTTGCTGCTGGGTTTTATTGGTAGAAAGTATATATAAATGCTGATGACCACCAGTTTATATGAATAATTTCTCAAAACCTTTACAATAGTTTTCTACCTCTCATTTCCCATTGAGACTTTTATCATTTTTACCATCTTCCTTCATTGTCCCTGTGAGAGGTAGGTAGGTGGCACAGTGGACAAAAGGATAGGTCCAAAGAAAAAAAAACTGATTTCATTTCTTTCTCATATAATTTTTCAGCTGTGTGTCATTGGGCAAATCACTTAACATACACCTGCCTTAGTTTCCTCAACTCAAAAACAGAGAAAATTATAGCACATATCTTATAGGGTTGTTGTGGGGATCGAATAAGATAATATTTCTAAAGTACTTATCACAATGACAGGCACATATTAGGTACTCAGCAAATGCTTGTTTCCTTTCTTTCCTTCCCAAGTAATCAAGACCACAAATAATTATGAGCTCCACCAATCATTTTCTAACAGGATGAAGATGATAAATTGGATATAGTCATATAAGGAAAATTGGGTTGAATTTTGTCAATTAGCCCTAAATTCAGTTCATTTTTCTTTTCCACCCAAATTTCATGTGTAAAAATTATCATTGTCCTTGGAATACAAGGGGCTAAGTGATGAAACAATGTTTCAGGCTAAATTAACATGTTGTCCATCAAATGACAAATGAATTACAGCATGATATAGAATCCCTCCTGAAAAAAGCTTATTTCCACAACTGGCAATTAAGAAACAATGAAGTGGTTAAAGTTAGCCTTGAAGTTAAGAAGATTTGGGTTAAAATCTTACCTCTCACACATCCTGGTCATGTGACCTTGGGCAAATCACTTAATCCCTCAAAGTTCTAGATAGCTCTTTAGGACTATAATTATGGAGAAAGAGCTGAATTACATTGGTCAAGTTTCTATCTGGAAGTTTCTTGTAGACATGAAATTACAGGTTTAGTCTCTACCCAAGAAGAATAATCATGAGTATAAACACCATTTTAATCATTGTCTATTTTTTCTTCAGTCATATGTCACCTGTGCCCTGGGAATACAATATGTTGGCTATGTGATGATCTGCTTTTCGGCCACCAATTCCATCAGCTCTATGCTATTTGGAAAGCTCTCCCAGTATACTGGTAGAATAGCTTTGTTTGTACTAGGTATGTAAAAATCTTTAATCTCTTTATTGGCAGTAATAAAAAGTTGCTGTCTTATATTTGAATATGATTCTTCTAAGACTTAAGCATCATGATAGGAGAAAGAGCCCTGGTCTTGGAGTTTAAAAGCCTATATTTAGCTGCTTGTTATTTATTATTAATGTAAGTGGGAAGAAACCAATTCCCTTTGCTTTTCTCTGGGCCTTACTGTATATATAGTATAGTATATAAGGAAGGTATAATAGGTATATATGTTTATATATAGCACACAACCTATGGGACATGTGACCCATAAGGAGTATATGTATATATTTTAATCTGGTTCCTCCTCCTTATGGATCACATGTTTCACAGGCTCTGTGTTTGACCCTCTGAACTATGTGACCTCTAAAGGGCCATCCAACTCTAAGACTTTGGAGACTATCCTATAGAAAGTGCTTATATACACACATATAAACAAATATACTTATTTATATTATTTATTATATGATGATTATTTTAAATAGAATTTATATTGTTATTCTATATGAAATTAAATTATTTACTCATTAGTACCTTAGAAAAAGTTAGATTTGCTCATCCTTTTTCATGGGAAAAGGGAAAGAAAGGGAAGGGAAGGGGGGGGAAGAAGGAAAAGGAATGCCAATAAGCATCCATATAAGTGCCTACTATAGTCTTCATACCATGTAAGTGCTTTTTTTTTTTTTAACAAATATCTCAGAACAGAAAAAAATAATTATCTAAATAATGCTGATGATATATAATTATGAGGTTTTGCTGTAGAGTCCCAATAAAACTGAGGAGAAACCTAGAGGTCAACATAAGGAATATTTATCAGGGAAGGACCTTAAAGAATACTTAATCAAATCCTCTTATTTTATAGATAGAGAAACTGGGGTCTAGGAGTTGAAGTGGTTTATTAGAACTCACAGACAGTAAGTAGAGCTAGGATTTTAACAAAGACAGTTTTCATGCTCTAAATCCAGGACCTTGTCCTGCTTTCTTTCTTTCATATGGAAATGGGAAGACTATCATGTCAATGTGGAAATTGGAAGACTAACATGGGGAAAATAATTTAGTAAGATATCATTATTTACATTATTGTAAATCCATTCATTGCTGTCATCATGCTTATAAATGATCCTAGACTTCCTTTCCAATCTACAATGCTCTAGGATACTTCCTTTATTGATAATCTAAGACTTCAAATTTCATACATTTTATTATTTTAATTAACAAGGAAAAGAGAACAGAGCTCAATATGAATAATAATAAGCAAGGATTTTGAATTATGAAGTTAAAAATAGATACCCAATCAAAGTCTGAAAGAATTGGATGATGGAGAATTTAGTATTGATATGTGGCCAGGCACTTTCAAATTCCAAAGATATGCATATGAAAAGAAACATAAAGTATCTTATGATCAGAAAGCTATGATATTGACAACATAGAGAAGTCACAATTGTCAATAACCTTGTGAAGACTGCATAATATAGTAGTATCACTTCTCAATTTAGAAAGCTTTTCTGGGACCTAGAGTTAACATCCTTTTGTTTTCCTTCTTTATTCCTAATACTGGCAACTGCCCTTGGGTCCTAAAATTGCATACTATAATTGCTAATAGTAACCTATTGGCTCTTTCAGATCCAAGGTTCCACATCTTGATATTTTCAGTTTAGTTTTCAAAGACAGTTAACCAATCAATTAGTCAGTTAATCAGCAAATATTTACTAATTAACATGATGTTAGGCCCTATCCTAAATGCATGAGATGCAAAGAAAGAAAAATCTATGGGTATTAATAGACCTAGAAAGTTTATGGTAGATCTGTATTGATCAGAAGTCCTGCATCCCAGTAGCATCATCTGTGCTTTGTTTTAGTACCAAAAGATTTATAAAAGACCAAGTACTAGTTTAGTTTCATAGAAGTTATTAAAGGAAAATTGGAGAAAAGAAATTTAAAAGGACATTTTACAATCCAGGAATGAGTTTCTCTTTGAATATATAAATTCTACATCTGTTCTTTAACTGCTTTTCAGTAACCAGTTTTTTCCCTTTTATATTTTTCCTCTCTTTTCAAACTTACAGGTGCAATAATACACTTTTCCTGTATTATCTCCCTTTTGCTGTGGAAACCTCACCCTAGTCAGATGCCTGTATTCTTCATATTTCCTGCCCTCTGGGGCATGGCAGATGCTGTTTTGCAGACACAAACCAATGGTAAGTACCATTCTCTAGCTTTTTCACCTTCAAACAATAAAGACTTTAGGAAGATTCTAAGAGGAAGGACACAGCTAAGAAATCTAACAATGGCTCATTGGTGATTATTTATTAAATGCCTAACATATGTCAGGCACTTGGGGATACAAATACAAAGATTAAAATGATCCCTACCCTAGCTTAGATTCTAACGGGGAAATATAAAGTATATATATAAATACATACAGAAAATATATAGAGAGAATAAATACAAATACAAAAGAGTTAAATACAAAGTAATTAGGCAGGGAATTGCTAGGAATTGCCAGGAAATATTAGCAGCTGGGATGATCAGAAAAGTCTTCATGTAGAGATAGTGATTGAACTGTGATAAAAAGGAAAAGAGTGATTCTTTAAGAAGCTGGTGAGAAGGGAGGTGGAATGCCATATATGATGAACAGAAAGAAGGTAACTGCTTGGATCATAGAGTGTGGGAAGTAAGATAATGTTCAATGAACCTAGAAGTATAATTTGGGACTAGGATAATGGGAATATTGGGGATGGGGATAATAATAGCACCTACTTCACAGGATTATTGAGAGGATCAAATGAAGTCATATAAAATAAGTACTTTGCAAATTTAAAGCACTAAAATGCTAGCTACTGATATCATTATTAAAAAGATGAAAACTTACCTCTCCCACTCATTTTCCTCTGCTTTAGAACCTGATTTCCTTTTCTGGCTACTAGTTGTCAATATCATTCTTCTAAAACTGATTCCCCTCAAACCATTGTAATCTTGCAGAAAGAACATGATTCTTTCTTTTGTCCCTTGTCCTAACCCTTAAATAATAGAAAAGCTTTCTTTCAGGTATTTTAAGAATTTTCCTAAAATAAATGATAATATGGGGATAAGATGGGAATCATTACTACAAATCAAAGAGGAAAGTTTAAAAGAATAATAAAGGTCTAATCAATTAATTTTGGTGGTCTCGGGATAAATAATGTTCTTAGTGCCTCCCTTTTCAATGAATTGATCTTCTAATTCTATTAATCCTTGCCCGTAGTGTCAACTGACCTGTTTCTGTCTGAGTTAGATGTTAAATTAATTTTTGCTTTCAAAACAAGTACTCAGTTTGACAAAACTACAAGAGCCTGAAGTAGGTAGCCCTTATCATCCCTGAAAACACTATCTTCTTATTTTCTTATAAGAAAAGAATATACACTCACTCCTTTATCCTAATAAATTAGCAGATACCATTGCTAGCAATCTTCTAAGGGAAACAAGACATTTAAGAATATGACTTTTTTTGAGAGGTGGCTAATTCAATATGTAAATGTAAATGTAATTGAAAGTAATGCTGAACACAAAGAATTCCAGATCATAAAGCATAGAGAAAGATACATAACGATTATGATCAAATCAAGGAAATTCAAAGTTTTTAAACATGGAATTAGAATATGTGTGGGTGATTCTTGAATTTACTTCTGTAATGGATGGATGCTGTTAAATATTATTATTGCTTTTGTTGTTTGCCCTTGCTTTTGAACTATTATATTTGAGCCAGATAATGAATGAGTTAATAACAACATGCTATTATTTTTCATTTCAAGATAAACATAAAAAAATAACTTGAACATATAACAGTAATTTGTTTTGGTTCTATTACCAAAATGAAGGATTTACTAAAAATACACATACAAATTTTGATGGGAATATTTGGGGAACTGTGATGTATGGATAATTAATCTCAGAAATAATAATGAAAAAGCATAAGTGCAGGAAAAATTTATCATTCTTTTCTTTTTTGCTTTGCAGCCATCTACGGAGTTTTATTTGTGAAGAACAAGGAGGCTGCTTTTGCCAATTATCGCCTTTGGGAATCCCTTGGATTTGTCATTGCTTTTGGATACAGCACATTTTTGTGTGTTGATGTCAAACTCTATATAGTACTTGCAGTACTGATTTTGTCAATGGTGACGTATGGGATTGTTGAGTATCTGGAACGTGGGAAGCCATCTGAGACAATTGCTGAAAAAAAGCAAAGTCAAACAGAAGAAAAATTTATTCAAACAAAAATATAAAAATGACAAGGTGTTTGAGGAGATATAATAAGAAAGCCTCAGAATGGTTTTTCTCTGTAGAAGCACCAAAGGATTAAATTGTTTTCTCAGAACAGTTTTAGCATTAGTCACAATACTTCAATGTATCTGTGATCTCATGGGGTAAGTATTCTCTCCCTCCACTGGCACAGATCATAACCCATCTATGCCTTTTCAGATGGTGTAATTCTTGTCCATATGCTCCCATAAATCTTCCACAGGGAATTTGTGCAATGTTCTGGAAACATTTTTCTAGACCTTTTTATACTGAGATTAGGATGGATGTAATACTATTACACTATTCATCTAGTATCCCTTCCTTTTGCTATTTGACTGGCCTACCTCCTTTTTTTATCATACATTTTATGTTGTATGTCTTATGGATCATTGTTGGAGATAAGTTTCAGCCCATTTTGATCCATCTTTGCTTTTTGACTCTTAGAAGATTGTGATATTCAGAGATTCAAAAGTATACAGCTTTACTGAGAGAAATTTTGTATAAAAGATTTGGATCTTGAAAATACGTCATTGAAAGTACAACACAATCTTCTAAAGGCAACACATCCCTTTCTCTTCTTCCTATTCAACCATGGGTCCAATTGTCCTTATATTTACCTGAGTATTAAGTACATACAATAACCATCTAATTTTTTGTCACAGTCTAAATGGGCATTTTAATTCTTTCATTTTTTTCCTGGATAGATTGTTATATCAATCATAATCATGAACATAACAGATAAGGTGCTGAATACCCCCCAAAAATCGAATCAATATTACCTTCAAGGGGAAATATACAGAGGACTTAACATATATCAATATAACAAGTTCAAGGGTCATGGGATTAGTCATATTTACTTTTAGGCTACCTCCCAGCCTCTAGAATCATCCAAAGATAATTCTGGATTTTTTTTTAGTAATTAATAAACAATATATTCTCCTTCATTAAGCATTATTTATTTAATAAATTGGAGAAACCTTTCTCTCATAAAGGATTACTTATTTATTAAAACAACTAATCTCATGGATTTAAATAAATATCAGAAATATTAGCTATATAGTTGAATGGCAATGTAAGCATGATAAGATGACATAAATATTTACAAAGTTTTGAGAAAGTTTCAAGGATCAAATATTGATTAACAGTGTTAAATATTATGGAAAAGTCAAGGGAGGAGCTAAGATGATACAGTTAAAGGATACATGCTAGCTAAGATGTCTCAATATTCTTCTCTAAACAACTAAAATAACACATCAAATAGAATTCTAAAGTTACATAACCAACAAAAAGTCAGAACAAAATATACTTCTAAGCCAGGAATTTAAGACAGAAAGAGAGGTCTATATTACTGAAATAGAAACTGTTCAGGAGTATAGTTCAGCATTGATGGCAGCTTTGGCCCTTGAAATCAGCAGTGAGACAGTGGTAGCAGTGGTAGAAGCAGCAGCATAGCCCAGACACAGTAAAAGAAATGAACACCTCATCAGAAAGAAATTCCAGACTATTCTTGATGTCATTTGGCAAATCCACTACCCATTATCCAATTCTAGGTCACAGTTCCAAAGCAAAGAGAAGCTCTTGTAGAAGCAAAAGAGCAGAGGTCTACATGGGTACACAATGAAATTCCAGAGACAAGAGAAGTTTTGGCTGCAAGAGAGTAGGGGCTATAACTGTGTAAAAATTACAACTCAAACAAGGAGAGCAGTGATCACACCACTCCCTGAATCACACCACCTCGAAAGCATAAAAATGTTACAATCCATCATAACTATCTATGAAAACAGTAGGGCAAAAAAAGTCTGAAACATGGGTCAGTGATCCCACCCCAACTCCACCAAAGATAAGCAGAACCAAGGAGTTCTTGGTTTGATATAGAGTTAATATAACATAGAGTTTAATATAAATTCAAGAAATATGTTGAAAAAATGAACAAAGATTTAAAAAAACATGACTGGAAAAAGCTTCTATAATAACAAGGAAGTTCAAGACAGAAACTTCAAAAGAAGACAACATGAAAATATCTACTAGCAAAGCCTCAAAGAAAAAATATCAATTAAAGACAAGTCCAACAAAAATTCCTAGAAGAATTAAAGAGAGAAGAAAAACCAAATAATTTTTAAAATCAAACAAGAATAGTAGAGAAACAATTGGGAGAAAAAATTAGAGCAATGCTAGAAAATATGAAAATCATGGTAAATGAAGTACAAAAATATTGAAGAAAATAACTTCTTTAAAGGAAGGATTGACTAAAAGGGGAAAGAGTCATACGTTATCACTAAAGTAAATAATTTCTTAAAAATTAAAATGAAATACTTTAACATATTTAACATGTATGGGACTATCTGCCATCGAGGGGAGGGGGTGGAGGAAAGGAGGGGAAAAGTTGAAATAGAAGTTTCTGCAAGGGTCAATGCTGAAAAATTACTCATGCATATGTTTTGTATATAAAAAGCTATAATAAAATAAATAAATAAATACAATTAAAAAAATTAAAATGGAACAAATGGAAATTAATGACTCTATAAGACAGTAAGAAACAGTAAAACAGAATCAAAAGAATGAAAAAAAAGAAAAACTGTGAAATATCTGAGAGGAAAAACAACTGTCCCAGAAAACAAATCAAAGCGAGATAATTTAAGGATTATTGGACTATCTGAAATCTATGATAGAAAAATAATCTAGACAGAATATTTCAAGAAAATATGACAAAACCTCTCTCAATACCTTAAAACCAGAAGGCAAAATAGACATTGAAAGAATCTACTAATTTCCTGAAAGATATTTCGAAATGAAAGCTCCCATGAATATTATAGCCAAATTCTAGAACTTCCATGTCAAGGAGAAAACATTCAAAGCCTGCAAAAAGTAATTGTACAAATACCTTAAAGCCATAATCAGGAACAAACAAGATTCAGCAGCTACTGTGAAGAAGGAATGGAGAGCTCTAAATGTGATATTTCTGAAGGCAGAGGAGTTAGGATTCAACCAAGAATAATCTACCCAGCAAAACTGAGTGTGATCTCGTGATCACACTCAGGGAGTAGATATAGATGGAGGTGGAAGTGGCAAATTAATATTTAATGACATAGAAAACTTCTAGGGATTTTTTATGAAAAGATCAGAGATGAACAGAAAATATGACATTCAAACACAAAGAAGAGGTATAAAAAAGGTAAATATGAGTGAGAAATCATGAAGAACTTAAGGTTAAACTATTTATATTACTAAATGGGAAGATAATACATGTAATATACAACCATTCTGGAGAGCAATTTGGAATTATGCCTAAAGGGATTTAAAACTGTGTGTATCCTTTGACTCAGCTTTGCCACCACTGGGTCTGTATCCCAAAGAAGCAAAAAGGAGGGGAAAAGGCCCATGTGTACAAAAATGTTTATAGCAGCTCTTTTTTGTGTGGAAGCAAAGAATTGGAAAATGATTACATACCCATCAGTGAGGAATGGCTGAAAAAATTGTAGTACATGAAGATAATGGAATATTATTGTTCCATAAAAAATGATAAGCTGATTTTAGAAAGTCCTAGAAAGATATAAAGGAACTGATGGTGAGCAAAACAAGCAGAACCTGGAATACATTGTATTCCTGTATTATATTGTATTATATAGTAATGGTAAAATTGTTTGATGATCAATTATGAAAGACTTGGTTCTTCTCAATGGTTCAGTGATCCAAGATAATCCCAATAAACTTTGGACAAAAAACACCAACTGCATCCAGAAAAAAGAATTATAAAGACTGAATGTAAATCAACACATGCTATGTTTGTTTTTTTTTCTCCCCCATGATTTTTCCCTTTTGTTCTGATTTTTCTCCCCCAACATGATTAATAAAGGAATGTATATTTAAAAAGTTAATATACATGTATAATCAGAAAAAATAAAACAATAATTTTTAATAAGAACTTTATCATCATTAGAACAGTAGAAAGAGTCTACTTAGAGTACATGGGTATGTGTCTATTATGTTGAGTTGATCTCAAAAGAAAAATTAAAGAGTGAGAAAGAGTTATGCACTGGAAAAAGGAGGAAAGAAGAGAAAGAATGAGAAAAGTTAGTTCACATAAACAAGGTGCTCAAGGAAGTTTTTAAAATGGAAGGGAAAATGTGTAGGGTGGAGTAGCAGGCAACACTTGAATCATGTTCTCATCTGAACTATTTGAAGGAAGGAAGAATAAACACACAAACTCAATTCAGTATAGAAAATATCTTAATCAATAGGGAAATAGGAGGGGAAATTTTAAGGAGGGGGGGCATGTTAAAAAGGAAGACTGATTAAGGGAGGAAATGGGCAGGAGCAAAACAGACATTTGAGGAGGGAAAAGGTTTTTTAAAAAAGGATGAACAGGAGAGAATAGAAAGGAAATACATAGTTAAAAATCATAAACATGAATGGGATGAACTGAAGTATAAAATCTAATGGATAGTAGAATAGATTAGAATCCAACAATATGTTATTTACAAAGCAAAACAAAACAAAACATTGAAACACACACACATACACACACACACACACACACACACACACACACACACACATACACACACAGAGTTAAATTAAAGGTCCATGACAAAATCTATTTTACCTTCTCTGAAACAGAAAAGGCAGAATAGCAATCATGATCTCAGACAAAGCAAAACAACAACAACAAAACAGAAGAGATAATGAAAGAAACCACATTTTGTTAAAAGGTGCCATAAACAATGAGGTAATAGCAATATTATAAAACTATGCTGTGAAAACATCCACCAAAATTCTATGAATACAGTTACCAAACCTTTTTTACACAAATAATACAAATCTATTTACTCTTCACAGGTAGGCCAAGCCATTATAATACAATGATTAATTTGCCTACATTTATTTACTTGTTAAATGCCATGCTAATCAAATTAACAAGGAATTATTTAATAGAGCCAGAAAAGATAATAATAAAATTCCTCTGGGAGAAAAAAAGTTCACAAATATTAAGAAATCAGTGGGAAAACAAGTGAAGGAAAGTATAATACTACAAGATCTCAAACTATACTACAAAGTGATAATCATCAAAACAATCTGGTAATGGTTAAAAAGTATAGTGGTCAATAAATGGAATAAATTAGGTATATAATGCACAATAATAAATGACCATAGTAATCTAAAATTTGATAAACCAAAAGATCTAATGTTTGGGGACAAGAACTTACTATTTCATAAAAACTTCTGGGAATGTTGAAAGACAGTCTGACAGAAACTAATCAAAAACCATTATCTTGCAGTGTACACCAAGATAATGTGAAAATTAGTGCATAATTTAGAAATAATAGTTGATATCAGAAGCAAATTATGGGATCATGGAAAGTTTTATCTCTCAGAGTTATGGATAAGGAAAGAGTTCATGACAAAGAAGAAGTCAAGAGAACCATGGGATGTAAAATAGACAGTTTTGATTGTAGTGAATTTGAAAGTTTTACACAAAATCCTTATAGCCAAAATTAGAAGAAAAATAAGAAACAGGGAGAAAATATTTTGTTTCATCAAATCATAAATCCTTAATATCCAGTTCAAAAATATTGCTAAACTAGGTGTTGCTCAGATGCAAACAAATATTTACCTCAACATGGCTTCTTTCTTTAAATTTTTTTTTCCTTTTTCAATTACATGCAAAAATAATTTTAACCTTTAATCTTTTTTTTTTTTTTTTTTTTTTGCAATTTTGCATTCCAAATTCTCTCTTTTCCTCTCTTCTTTCCCCCTTCATTGAAAAAGCAGGCAATGAAAAACATAGTGCCATATTAGTTATGTTGTGAAAGAAAACACAAAAATGAATGAAAATAAAGTAAAAATATTATGTTTCATCTACATTCAGACTTTATCAGAAGATGTTCAGAAAGAACATCAGTTCTTTCATTGGATAAATAACATTTTTCATCATAAGTAATTCAGATTTGTCTTGGACATTTATATTGCTGAGAATAGCTAAGTCATTCACAATTTATCATCATACAACATTGCTCTCATTTTGTACAATTCTCTTGGTTCTGCTCACTTCACTCTGTGTCAATTCATGTAAGTTTTCCCATTTTTTTTCCTGAAAGGATCCTTCTCATCATTTCTTATAGCATAATAGTATTCCATCACAGCCATATACCACAATTTGCTCAATCATTCTTCCATTGTTGGGCATCACCTCAATTTCCTATTCTTTGCCACCATACAAAGAGCTTCTACAAAGATTTTTGTGCAAGTAGGTCCTTTCCTCTTTTTCTTTAAAAAAAGCTTTTCAAGATACAGATTTAATAGTGGCAATGCTGAGTCCAAAAGATGTGCAGAGTTTTAGAGTCCTTTGGGAATAACTCCAAATTTGCTCTCGAATGATTGGATCAATTCACAATTCCATCAACAATGAATGTGTCCCAATTTTCCTACATCTAATATGACATTTATCATTTTTCTTTTGTATCCTAATGGTCAATCTGATGGGTATGTGATGGTTCTTCTGAATTCTTTTAATTTGCTTCTTTTCCTAATAAATTGTGATTCAGAGCACTTTTTTCATATTCATATAGTTTTGATAATTTTTTTTGTCTGAAAACTACTTCTTCATGTCCTTTGACTATTTCTCACCTGGAGAATGACTCATATTCCTATAAATTTGTCTCAATTCTTTATGTATTTCAGAAATGAAGTTTTTGTCAAGGAAACTTGCTGTAACATTTCTCCCCTACCTTTATGCTTTCTTTTCAATTTTGATTTTTGGGTTTTGTGTGTACAAAACCTTTTTATTTTAATGTAATACAAATTATCTATTTTAACATTCTGTAACATTCTCTCTTTCTTGGTCATAAGTTCTTATTTTATCCATAGCCATGTCAGGTAAACTATTCTATGATCTTCTAATTTGCTTGTGGAGTAAATCATGTGCCCATTTTAATCTAATCATGGACTACATGACACAGCTTCTTTAAAGGTTTGTGGATTTTATCTTGTTCTGGGGGTTAAGAGAACAGATTTCTGGGCTTGAGTCAGGAACACAATCTGACCACCATATTTACTAGGTGTATGACCCCAGACAACTCACTTAACCTCTCTGTGCCTCAATTCCCTCAACTGTAAAGTAAGAATTATAAGACCTCCTATTTCCAAGGATTGTAAATGAAATGAAAACAAATGAAAATTTCAAATGAAATAATATTTGTAAAACATTTAGCACAAAACCTGGCCCATAGTAAATGCATATTCCTTCCCCTCCTTTTCTGGACCTATCTCCTTTTTCATTCTAAAGATCTGTGAAATAGTTTGTCCTTCTCTGAATTAGTCTCTTTTCTCAAAATCTGTAATTTCTTACAGAAATGTAGCCCTTAGAATTTTTTAACCAGTATTAAACAAGATATTTGTTTAAAGTATTTAGCTTTATTCCTGGCTTATAATAGATAAACACATGTTTATTCTCTTGTCTTCTCTTTCTCCCTTTCTAGTTTATCATACTGACTTGATTATTTTTTGTTTTTTGCTAATTCTTTTGCTTCAGTCCTGTCTGCTCTCTGAATTCAACTAACTTAAATAGTTTCTTTAGAATAATGGGCCAACTACACACCTGTCAGATTGGCTAAGATGACAGGAAAAAAATGATGATTGTTGGAGGGGATGCAGGAAAACTGGGACATTGATGCATTGTTGCTGGAGTTGTGAACGAATCCAACTATTCTGGAGAGTAGTTTGGAACTATGCTCAAAAAGTTATCAAACTGTGCATACCCTTTGATCCAGCAGTGTTACTACTGGACTTATATTCCAAAGAGATATTAAAGAAGGGAAAGGGACCTGTATGTGCACGAATGTTTGTAGCAGCCCTCTTTGTAGTGGCTAGAAACTGGAAACTGAGTGGATGCCCATCAGTTGGAGAATGGCTGAATAAATTGTGGTATATGAATATTATGGAATATTACTGTTCTGTAAGAAATGACCAACAGGATGATTTCAGAAAGGCCTGGAGAGACTTACACAAACTGATGCTGAGTGAAATGAGCAGGACCAGGAAATCATTATATACTTCAACAACAATACTATATGATGACCAGTTCTGATGGATCTGGCCATCCTCAGCAATGAGATCAACCAAATCATTTCCAATGGAGCAGTAATGAACTGAACCAGCTACTCCCAGAGAAAGAACTCTGGGTGATGACTAAAAACCATTACATTGAATTCCCAATCCCTATATTTATGCCCACCTGCATTTTTGATTTCCTTCACAAGCTAATTGTACAATATTTCAGAGTCTTATTCTTTTTGTACAGCAAAATAACAGTTTGGTCATGTATACTTATTGTGTATCTAATTTATATTTTAATATATTTAACATCTACTGGTCATCCTGCCATCTGGGGGAGGTGGTGGGGGGTAAGAGGTGAGAAATTGGAACAAGAGGTTTGGCAATTGTTAATGCTGTAAAGTTACCCATACATATAACCTGTAAATAAAAGGCTATTAAATAAAAAAAAAAAATAGACTAATGGGCCAGACACATACCTAGTTAAATGCTCTAATGTATTTGGAAGAAAAGCGAAATTCCACTTGTAATCATTTTTGTTATATTAAAGATAAATACACACAGTTTAGGCAAGAAGAAATGAGAAAGTGTTGATTGTGGCACTTCCAAATATACATACACATTTTAGATAGATGGATGGATGGATGGATAAGTAGGTAGGTAGATAGATAACATTGATACATAGATAGATATGAGATAAATCAGTTCTCTTATCTTGTTTGGACTAGAAGTCAGGAATTAACAAAGGACTAATCCACTTTCAACCTGGACTGGTTTCAATCTTAAAGGCTTCCCATTTCAGGTGATTTACCATATTAGTGATGAATTTAATATAGACACCCAATAAGCACAGTCCACTCTAGCTCAGAAGTCCCAGACATAAGAAATCTGCCAGATTCAGTCTCTTAGGTAGCAAGTATTATAAACATGTATAGGTATGTTGTACATGGGTGTTCTTTTAAGACATTCAAGAAGGGGGGGGGGATATAAAAGGCTGAATCTCTGAGCAGATGCACTTGGATAATTGAGCACTTAAGGCTAATTACCAATTGGACAATATTGTATTAGCATTTGCTTGGAAAATGGCCTATAGAGAGATCTCGAGGAGGGAAAAAAGAGTGGAGTAGGACTAGTGAGGTGACTCCAGGTGGTAAAGAAAGAGGAGATTCCAGTGTCCATGCACTCTCCTCTCCCTTCCACAAAGAATAAAGATCAAGGACTTTTGCTTATCCTGATTCCAGCTGATTTTAAAGTACCCAGGGTGCTAACGCAGTCATCACAGGGGAAAGGAAGATTGTGAATCAGATCTACTAATAAAAATGAACAAAATATATGTAAGAAATGATTTCATAAATCTGGCATACTGGCAAAGGCTGTATGCAATTTTTGGTGCCATATTGAGTCTATTAATTTTTTAAATTAAATTCATACTTAGAATATACCATGATAGATAACGGAAAAAGCAAATTAATTATTATTTGCAATAATAATTAGCATTTATATACTTCCAGGTTTAAAAAAATGCTTTATAAATTACAGCTTATTTGATCCTTACAACAACCTTGAGAGCTGTTATTTTTACTGAGATCATCACTGAGTAAAGAATTGAAACTTTTAGCAATGCTGATATATTTCATAATAGCTATTGGACTGATATATCCTTTAAGAAGACAATGCTAAACAAAGCACTTCACTACTATGTGCCTTATTTTCTTATCTCTGACATGAGGAGATTTGAGTAGATGATTGTTAAGATTCTATTTCTACAGTTTTGATCACTATCAATTCCACAAGATCCAAAGTGGACTATTAGATCCTTGAAGTAATAGTTATTTTTATTGGATTGCACAGTATATGCAACTCTGTACTTTCACTTTGGTGAGGGACCATACGGGAAAAAAGAACATGATTCCTATCTTCGTGGAATCTTCAGAATTTATTTTAGCTTTTCAAAGGTTATCTACACATAAAAATATAGAAAAGAGGTATATTTAGGTCTTCAAAATTCAGTCCCTTAGATACACTAAGTGATTTAGATGAAAGTATTTTGAGTTTCTTTTTCTTGAATTATCTGGATTCTTATTTAAAATTCTCATTCATTTTATGGATATTGAAACTCCATCAGCATTTACTGAACTCACAAAATCAAAGAAATCAAGATCAAGAGAATATAGCATTTGATCATGGAAGTATGAATCATTTAGATCCCATATTGGAGAGATGTTGTGTCTTGGTTTTTATAAACTTATGGGATTTTTTTTGGTCTGATTTTTGCTTTTTAGAAATTGACATTTTAACTAGTTAATTGGAGTTGTATAAGTTTTTCCCATCTTTGTTTTTATGCTGGAGTATCATGCTAAAATATAATTATTTTTTAAATGTTATAGCTGTCTTCTCCAGTTGATAAATGGTTAAAGGATATGAATAGACAATTTTCAGATAAAATTAAAACTATGTAGTCATATGAAAAAATGGTCTTAATCACTATTGATTATAATTTGAAAATGCAAATTAAGACAACTACACACCTCTCAGATTGGTTAAGATGACAAGAAAAGATTATGATAATGTTGGAGGGGATGTGAGAAAACTGGGACACTAATACATTGTTGGTGGAGTTGTGAACTGACCCAATCATTCTGAAGAGTAATTTGGAACTATGCCCAAAGGGTACCAAACTGTGCATACCCTTTGATTCAGTAGTTTCTCAGTTGGGCTTATATCCCAACGAGATCACTAAAAAGAAAAAGGATCCACATATGCCAAAATGTTTGTGGCAGCCCTTTTTGTAGTGGCAAGGAACTGGAAACTGAGTAGATGTCCATCAGTTGGAGAATGGCTGAATAAGTTATGGTATATGAATGCTATGGAATAGTATTGTTCTAAAAGAAACTATCAGCAGGATGATTTCAGAAAGACTTGGAAAGATTTGCATGAACTGATGCTAAGTGAGGTGAGTAGAACCAAGAGAATGTTGTACATAGCAACAAGAAGATTATATGATGATCAATTCTGACAGACTCTTCAACAGCTAGATGATTCAGGCCAATTCCAACAAAACAGCTAGATGATTCAGGCCAATTCCAACAATCTTGTGATGGAGAGAGAGAGAACTATGAGAAATGAATGTGGATCACAACATAGTATTGTTTATCTTTTTTGTTGTTTGCTTGCTTTTTGTTTTCTTTCTTAATTTTTTTTTCCTTTTTTGATCTATTTTTCTTGTACAGCATGATAATAGTGGAAATATATAGAAAAATGTTCATGTTTAACATATATTGAATTACTTGCTGTCTAGAAGAGGGATGAGGGAAGGGAGGGAGAAAAAATTAGAATACAAGGTTTTGCAAGGGTGAATGTTGAAAACTATCTTTGCATATATTTTGAAAATAAAAAGCTATATTTTTAAAAAAATGTTATAGCTGTAATAGTTCTAGCTTGTTTTTTTAGCTTTTAGTATTATTTCAATAACAAATAGGAGGTAGATGGTACAGCAGATCTTGATCAAGTTATTAACCTCTTTCAACTTCAGTTTTTTCATCTGTAAAAATGGAGATAATAATAGCCCTCAAGATTGTTGTAAGGATCAAATGAGCTGTAATTTATAACGCATTTTTTAAACCTCAAAGCATTATATAAAATCTAACTATTATTATGAATAATAACAATAATTTTATTATATATTATTATGAATAATGATTTCCTTTTTCTATTCTCTGCTATATTTCTACATATGAAGTTAATGTAAAAAATTAATAGACTCAATATGACACCAAAAATTGCAGACAGTATTTACCACTATGCCAAATTTCTGAAATCATCTCTTACATTTATTTTGTTCATTCTAATCAGTGGGTCTGATTTGCAATCTTACCTTTTCCTCTCTTCTTGAATACTTTTAAAAATACACTATTCATAAAACATCTATAAAGAAATGACACAAGATTCAGTGTTATTTTAAATTTTTTAGTTTTCATCCACAATTATAAGCAGCCAGACATGTTTCTTCATTAGAAAGCAAAAAAGAATAAAGAAATGGAAAGATGATTCTTCCTATGACATAATTATTTATTTCCCAGAAGACTTTGGGAGTTCTTTTGGCATTTGGAGTAATGGGGCCAGGAAAACAACTCTGATCTGTTTATTCACTCTGACAATTCATGAAAGATGGGAGAAATTGTCATGGCAGCTCTAACATGCTGATGTGCTTCATTTAAGATACAAAATGCTGCCTTCTAAAAATAACTCTTTGCCTAATAAATTGTTAAAGGGGATTTGTCAGGATCAACAGGCTTCACAAAATTAGGTTGCTTTTAAATGTCTGCCTCTTTAACTTGTGTTCCCTAGGACAAGTATCCAAAGCTTGTCTCTCTGATGAACTTACCTCTGTCCCCATTCCTCAGGGCAGGATTCAATCTTTCATATTTTGGTGCCTTGTCCATTCAGGAGAATAAGGGAGACAAGTAGGCTTGAGAGCAGTGCTATTTTAGGTTTACTTTCCTTCTACATGACTGTCTCCCTGCTCACAGTAATATTAACTACTGACATTTTGTTTCCATGGTAATCTGAAAGAATACTTGGGCTATCTTTTAGAATGATACTTATATCCAAACAAAACTGAATATGGCCTATTTATTAATCTGAGGATAATCTACTCACTCATTTATTCCCAATGTTGAATTTTCCCTTAAGTTCTGCTCATTTTATCACAAATATCTGGAAATCTTTCAGTTTGTTAAATGTTCATTTTTAAAATTCAAAATTATACCTAATTTTGTTGTTACCTTTGGACATAATATCAGCTTTTCTGTTCTACATATTATAGTATTCTAAGACCTATATTCCTTCAACAAAGTAGCTGCTAAATCTTGTATAATCCTTATTGTACCTCCATGACATTTATTTTTTTTCTTGTTGCTTCAAATATTTTCTCCTTAACCTGGGAGCTTTAAAACTTAGCTGTGATATTCCTATAAATTTTCCTCCTGGGATCTCTTTCAAGTAATGATCTGTGATTTTTTTTTCTCTTTCTACTTTGTCTTCTTTTTCTAGAACTTTAGTGTAATTTTCATTGATAATTTCTTGTAATATTGAACTAAGATTCTTTTTATTAATATTAATTTTCAGGCAATCTAACTATTCTTAATATTATTTGTCCTTGATCTTTTCTCCATATCAGTTGTTTTTCTAATGAGTTATTTCATGTTCTCTTCTATTTTTTCATCCTTTTCATTTTGTTTTATTATTTCTTCGTGTCTTAGAACATCATTAGCTTCCCTTTGTCCAATTCTGGTTTTCAAGGAATTATCTTCTTCCTTTTAAGTTTTTGAGTTTCTATTTCAAATTGGCTTTCTTTTCATAATTTTCTTGGATTTTTCTTATGTTTTTCTAATTTTCCCTTGATCTTCCTTGTTTAATCTTTAAAATCCTTTTTAAGTTCTTCTAGGAAATCTTTTTATGCCTGTAACCATTTTGTCAATTTTTTTCTATTTGAAAAATGAGTGTCTCTTTTTAGCTCCACTATCTTCCTCTAAATATGAATTCAGATCTATTCTAGCCCATATCTATAGTTCAATTTTCTCCTTTGATCATTTTAATTTTTTTTGTTTTATTTTGTTTTTAGCAGCTATGAAATTGAAATGACCTTATAGGAACCAAATGAAGAATCTAATTCCCTCCCTCTCCCCAGAGATTAAAGTGGTAAAAGGGGAAAGGGGGAGTGGTAGGTTTGTATATTTGTGATTATACCTTTGAATAAATAGTATCTTGTAAAAGCTAATTTGACTGTTAGTGGCTAAGTGGAACTGGGGACAAAGATTCTTCTACACTGATAGGAATGCCATCAATAAGAGCTGAGTCCATGGCAGAGAACTATTTTATATATTTGTGTAACATATTTATTATTAAATATATAATTATGAAAATATATACATAAATTTTAAACAAGTTCACTAATAAAATGCCTGGTTAAGAACCTCTAGAGTAGGTTATTTTCAAGATCTCTTCCATTTCTTGATCTTAAAGAATTGTCCATTGTTTACCCAACTTTTTTCAACACCCTTCTTTCTATAGAGAAATAAAAACTAGCAAATTTATTCCTTCTCAGAGTGAAGTAAGGATCTGCAAGTGGTTGGGGTTGGTAATTGGCACCCAGGCAAATGTAGCCTGTGAGTGATGAGTGAACTTTGGAAAACTTCTTTCCGAGCACAACATCTTTGATGGAAATGTAACATTATCAGCACAAGATAACTGAAAACAATTTCAGAATTAACCTACATGAAAAAAATCAATTTATTCAATAGACTTTTTATTGTATACCTTATAAGAGTTGTGATGAGTGCTACAGGAGACCTCCCTCCAAAAAAACATACCATAGGGTTCCTACTTTGAAGGAGTTGACTATGTATTTTGGAAGATTAAGTATATGGACATACACAAAAATAAAAATCTAATATAAACATTAAATAGCACCATTGCTACGTGAATAGCTTCAAAGGTTTTTCATGCTGGGATAACACTTTCCTTCTTACTCTAAGCTTTTATCTCTCAAATTCAAGATTCAATATTCACTGTTCATTACCTCTTTAGTCTTTTTTTTTTCCAGATTTGAGTTAGCAAATATATTTTGATCTCATGGTTGCATTGCGATGAACTATTAAAATGAGTTTATGGGCCAGATAGAAGTACTTTGCATAAAACAAGGGCCTATCCTTGTGTACATCATTGTTCTATTCAATGATTATCCAAATCTTCATATAGAAGTATAGTTTATAAAAATTTTTTATTATGATATCATTGCATTGTACTGTGTTGATATGAGTTTTTGTGAATCAGTTGTACAGATGAGGTGGGAAATTACTTCTTTTGCTGTTTTTGAGAAAAGGTCACACAATTGAAATGCCAAATGCCACACTCAATTCCTATATTCCTTGGTTAATATAGATTCTTCATTTATGTGATATATGATTTAGGGCAAGACCTTTGAAGTGATTAAAAGCCACTGATATTAAAAGCTTTGATTTTTAGTACAATAATTAGATTTTATCCAAAATCCATTTAAGAAAGGTTAGGCCTTTTAAAAATTATATATTTCTGCATTTACACTACAAAGCTCTCTCTCTATACAAATGTTAAGCTATAACACATGTGTTTGAAAATGTCTTTAATCCTTTAGTCCTCACTAATTAATGTCTATTTATTGTTTAGGGTCAATACCATCGAATCTCCCTTTGTTTTTATTTATAATATTTTGCTGGCTAATCTTTCTTCTTCATTCATGGGGATTCAGAACTTTGCTGCCTGTTAGTTTCTGAACACTCTCACTATTGTAGGAGTTAATTACTCTTGCTTTCAATTATCACTTTTATATAGATAGCTTCTAACTCTGGATGCCCAGCCCTCACCTCTTTCCTTTGCTTCAGTCTCATGTTTCCAAAAGTCTTTAATTCGAATGATATGCCATTAACTCAAACTCTAAAACCAAACTTGCCATTTTTCCCATGAAGATAATGATGATAAATGGTCATTATAATGATGATCTAGAAACCAAAAGGTGGCTACTGTCATTGATAGAAAGATTTTCAGTGAAGGTGGGAAGAGAGTTGGAAGAAAAGATAGTGAGTTCTGTTTTGGCCATGTTTAATTGGAGATATCAAAGGCATATTCATTTTGTGGTATCCATTGGATAGTTGGTGATGGAAAACTAGAATTAAGGGAGAGATTCAGACTGGGTATTTGGATCAGAAAGTCATCTGCAAAGAGAGAATAGTTTCTGCCATGCTGATTACAAATTTTCTAGATAGTTTTTGTCAAATGCTAATTTTTTTCCCAAAAGCTTGGGTTGTTGGGTTTATCAAACACTAGATTAATGTGGTCATATATTACAATGTATATATACCTAACCTATTTCCCTATCTACCACTCTATTTCTTAGCCAGCATCAGATTGTTTTGATAATCAACTTTTCATAATGTATCTGTATGACAAAGGCTTTAAAATGCAAAAATTTAGTATTTGTTCTAGTACTATTATGACAGAGAAGAGAATCATTTTGGTCTGCAAAGGGAGATAGAGAAGATTAAAGACACTAAAAATGGGATCTAGCTAGGAGTTGCTGGTAAAGTTTTATAGCCTAGAGAAAGGCTATGTACAGAGTAAAAAGATGGTAGTAAATATTTAACAGCCAGTTCTTTGCATGGGAAAAATGTACTCATGATATGTTGCTGTTCAGTCATGTCTGGCTCTCCACCCCATTTGGAGTTCTTGACAAAGAGACTCGGAGGGGTTTGCCATTTTCTTCTCCAGATCATTTGACAGATGAGGAACCTGAAACAAATAGAGTTAACTGAATTGCCCAGGATCACAAAGGTAGTATCTGAGGCTTGATTTTAACTCAGGTCCTCTTCCTGACTCCAGAAGGCTTGACAATTTATTCACTGTGTCACATAGCTGCTCTTAGTTGTAGCAGGCCCTAGAAGTATGAAGAGCCTCATTGTAACATAAAATCTGAAATTATAAAATAGATCAAAAAATGGACAAACAAAATAATATTCTCACTATGAAAGACACCCAAGACACAAACCCAGAAGAAGATAATGACTCCAAAATTTCTACAAGCAAAGTCTGTAAGAATCAGCTTCAGCACAAGTTCAACTACAATTATAGGAAAAAATAGAAAAAAATTAAGTTATCCATCTCATAAAAGCATAAAAACATTTTGACAATGCAAAATAGATCAAGATTATTTAAGAATCAATGGATTACCTAGAAGCCAAGACCAAAAAAATGAACCATTTTAGTTCAAGAAATCAAGGGAAAGAAACACCTAGATCCCCAAGTACTGACATGCTTAAATCTGAAGCCTATCTCCTGCTTCTGGCCCACCAGCTTAACATCTTTTATTTCTGGAACCTGATCCCTGACTCTATGGCACCAACCTGACACTTCTCATTCTTCCTGAATACAGTACTGGTTTTGCTTTTTTCTTGATCTTTAGTTTGAGAAACTACACTTGATAGTAAGGTCAGAGGGATCCTCTACTAATATATAAAATTAAATCACTACCTACTTATCCTATGGCTAATTATGTTTTTAAAAAAGTCTTATTCCTGAAGGAACTTAGAAAGCTTCATATAAATATTCATCTTACATAAAGCTTTCTAAGTTTCTTCAGGTTTAAAACTTTGTGTGTGTGTGCGTGTTCAATAATAATAATAAAAAGCATGACTTATATAAATATTCTTATTTTCTAGAAACTAAAACCAGTTTACTACAGAGGGCTGGCTTACATATAAAAATCTGAATTGCATAGCTGGCCAATATGAATAATTCATACAAACTTCTCATTTCTGATAATTGGATGCAATTGTCCATATCCCTGAATCACTGTATATCTTTCCTTGACAACCAATATAACAATGAAAGAGTGGTTGAGCATCAGAAAGGCTATTAACATAATGAAACTTTGGGGGGAAGAGAGGGAAAGAGTGCAACTGTGATTTCATCAGAGCAGGGAACTCTCATAAGAAACTTTGTTAACAACACTGATCTCTTAGCTGACAACTTTAGAAAATTTCCTAGACTACTCTTGAGAAGTGAAATGACTTGTTCATGATCATACATCTAGTATATTTCAGATATGATGAATCCCAGATATTCCCAATTCCAAGGCTAGCTAGCTATCCACCAAACTGTGCTACTTCAGAATCCAGAAGCTGCTGAGAAAATAGGTAATACAATTTAACCCTGGATTAATTTTTAAAGAACTAAAAATAGATATATAGAGATTTTTCTTCTTGGTACAATAAAATTTATCCATCTTAAGTCAAGATTCAACATAGCATGTAATGAAAAATATTGGAATCATTCTTACTAAAAAAAAGCTACCCAGTTTTACCACTTAAATAAAAGGGGAAATTCTAGCAATTGCAATAAGGGAGAAAAATATTAGAGGACATGAAATAAAGACATAAAAAATATTATTTGCATGTCACATATGATAGTGTATCAAGAAAATCAAATAACTTTAATCAGAAAATAAATGGAGACAGCAAGTTCAGCAAGATCTTAGGAAAAAGAAGGAAAAGTACAGGAAGGAGGAGGGGGGAATAAAAGGAGGAGAAGAAGAAAGAGAATGAGGAGGAGTGGAAAGAGAAGAGAAGGATGAGGAAAAGAAGAAAGAGGAGAAATAGAGAAGGGAATAAGGGAAGGAAGGGCAGGGTAAGAAAGACAGAAAAATGGGGAGGGTAGAGGAGGAGGAAGAAAGGAGAAAAGAAGAGGGAGAGGGAGATAGAAAAGGAAACAATGAAGCAGAATATATTCATAAAATTAAATGTATAAAAAAGCTTAATGTTTGAGAAAATTAAAATTGAGGAAAAGATGTCCTATCTATATTTAAGAAAACTGATAATATACATCTGTGAGTTTTCACTATGTGATAGAGGAAAGCAATTATTAAGGGCTTACTATGTGCAAAGCACTGTGCTTTGCAAACAGAAAAGTAAGGCAGCCGCTTCTTTCTAAGAATTCACATTCTAATGAGGAAAACAACACAAATACAAGGTTTCAGCTGAGAGGTAGAGGGAAAGATCACATAATTCCCTTAAGATGCAGCAGTAAAGGAAAATGGTGATGCTTCTTTAAAGTTATTTCTATAGATTTCAAATGTTGAAATATTTCATTTAAAAGAAACCTCAAAAGGAAATAAATAGAAAAAATTATCATAATTCTAGAGGAGAAATAACTTCTTTTTAATACAATGTAAGAAAGGACAATTTAGACAAGAGAGATCTTTGTAACTACATTAAAAGCAAACAACTGCACAACAAACTATTATACAATATAAAACATTTGGGAATCTACTTGCCAAGACAAAGTCAGAAACTATATGAACACAACTACAAAATACTTTCCACACAAATAAATTCAGATTTAATCAATTGGAAAAACACCAAGTGTTCAAAAGTAGACTGAGCGAATATAATAAAAATGACAATACTACCTAAATTAATCTACTTATTCAGTACCATACCAATCAAACTCCTAAGAAATTATTTTACAGATCTAGAAAAAACAATAACAAAGTTCATCTGGAAGAAAAAAAAGGTCAAGAATTTCAAGGTAATTAATGAAAAATGCAAATGAAGGTGGTCTAATTGTACTAGATCTAAAACTATATTACAAAACAATAATCATCAAAACCATTTGGTACTGGCTAAGAAATAGATTAGTTGATCAGTGGAACAGGTTTGGTTCATGGGACAAAATACTCAATGACTGTAGTAATCTAGTGTTTGATAAACCCCAAGACCCCAGTTTTAGGGATAAAAATTCACTATTCGACAAAAACTACAGGGAAAATTGGAAACTAGTATGGCAGAAACTAGTCACTGACCCACCCCTAACACTATATACCAGCGCGAAGGTCAAAATAGGTTCATGATTTAGACAGAAATAGTGATATTATAGGCAAATTAGAAGCAAAGGATAGTTTACCTCTCAGATCTGTGGAGAAGAAAGGAATTTGTGGCCAAGGAAGAACTGGAATTCATTATTAAACTCCAAATAGATCATTTTGATTATATTAAGCTAAAAAAAATTTTGTAACAACAACAACAAAAAAAAAAACTAATGCAGACAAGATTAGAAGGGCAGCAATAAACTGGGAAAGCATTTTCAAAGTCAAAGTTTCTGATAAGGTCTCATTTCCAAAATGTATAGAGAATTGACTCAAATTTATGAGAATTTAAGCCATTCTCCGATTGATAAATGGTCAAAAGATATGAATAGACAATTTTCAGGTGAAGATATTAAAAACATTTTTAGTCATATGAAAAGATATTTTAAATCACTATTGATCAGAGAAATACAAATTAAGACAACTCTGAGGTATCGCCACCACACACCTCTCAGATTGGCTAAGATGACGGAAAAAGATAATGATGAATGTTGGAGGGTATGTGGAAAAACTGGGACACTAATACATTGTTGGTGGAGTTGTGAATGTATCCAACCATTCTGGAGAGCAATTTGGAATTATATTCAAAAAGTTATCAAACTGTATATACCCTTTGATCCAGCAGTGTTTCTCCTGGGCTTATATACCAAAGAGATCATAGAGAAGGGAAAGGGAACCACATGTGCAAAAATGTTTGTGGCAGCCCTTTTTGTAGTGGCAAGAAACTGGAAACTGAGTGGATGCCCATCAGTTGGAGAATGGCCAAATAAGTTATGATATAAGAATGTTATAAAATATTATTTTTCTATAAGATATGATCAGCAGGATGATTTCAGAGAGGCCTGAAGAGACTTACATGAACTGATGCTGAGTGAAATGACCAGAACCAGGAGCAGTGAACACGGCAACAACAAAATTATATGATGATCAATTCTGATGAACATGGCTCTTTTCAACAATGAAATGATTGATGCCAGTTCCAATGATTTTGTAATGAAGAGAGTCATCTACATTCAGAGAGAGGACTATGAGAACTGAGTGTGAATCATAACATAGTATTTTCACCTTTTTTGTTGTTCTTTACTTACATTTTATTTTCTTTCTCATTTTTCTCCTTTCTGATTTGTTTTTTCTTGTGAAGCAAGATAACTGTATAAATATGTATGCATACATTATATTTAACATATGCTTTACCATGTTTAACATATGTTACGGCCAAAACTCTGAACTTGAAATAAGGATTCTTACAAGATACTAAGTGGAATTGATGAGACAATGGTTATATAGTTTAGCATGGTGCTTAATAGTTCTCTAAGTTCAGTATGATTGATTTAATTTTACAACAAATAATGATTTCCTAGGGATATAATGATTGGTTTATATTCAGTGTAGAGCATATAAGCTGGGACTCAGAAAGCCCTCAGATGCAGAGGCAGAAAAGACAAGAGAACAGGAGGCAGGAGCTTAAGCTCTCAGAACCAAGGAGAGAGATTCATTTGATATCTATTCATTTGCTATCTAAAATTTGATATCTATAGTGATGGGAATTCAAACCAGCTTGTTCTCCCCACTTACCAAGAAACTTATCAAAATTCTTTAATCAGATCATGTACTCTGAGCTTATTTCCTAAAGCCTCCTTTTTATCTTCCCAACTTTTTCCTGATTTCTTTCTCCTTCCTTCTGCCTATTAAAAATGCCCTTTCCCAAAGTATGTCACAAAATCATGTTTGGATTTTATCCATGACATTTCCTAATAAATAAAGGTAACTTTTGGCAAAGAACACCACTGTGAATTCATCACAAATGCTTTTTGCTTTGTACCTCCCCTTTCAAATCAGAAATAGCTCTCCTTGAACCTCATCATACAACATATTGGGAACTATTAAAATTTATAACTCTGGATAATCAACAAATGAATTGCCAAGGAATGGCAAAAGATAAAACACAAATTATTAATTTACTGACAAAATGAAAATTAAAAGAAATATAAGTTAATAATTCATTGAACTGATGGAAAGAACCAAAAGCAATTTTTGTGGAGTAAAAGAGAAACAGTATATACTCATGAAATTGAGAGTTTATAGTATACTTTTAGGGAAATATGGCACTTAGAGAAATAACCATACCTTTTTTAAAAACCAACAGGTCTATTATTAAGTATGTACCCTGAATACATTATCAAAAACAAAAAGATCCATTTTTTCATAGATTTTCATGGAAACATTTTAAACCACAAACAAAAAGATAAAACCTACATGTTCCATAATAGGGAAATTATTATATAAATTGGAGTTCATTGATAGAGCACATATGTAATTAACATGGATAATATATACATATATCACATATATAACAACAAAGAGTTCTGATGAACTTAGAAGGAAGCCTAAAAAGTTATGATACTTAATGTAGTGAAATTAAAAGAAAATATTTGAGTTATACTTAATATTGAACATTATTACAATTAATTGCTTTGTATCTAACTACTCCAATATTGAAGCAATGGGATAAACATTTAAAAGGAAGTTTAATTAGTTATAATGATGTTCAACATTACTTATAATAAATCATTTAATATTCATTCATTTAAAAAACATTTCTAAGCACCTAATGTGGTTCAGTCATTTTTCAGTCAAGTCTGATTCTGTGACCCCATTTGAGGTTTGCTGGGATTTTTTTGACAAAGATATTGAACTGATATGCCATTTCTTTCTCTAGTTCATTTGACAGCTGAGGAAACTGAGACAAATGAGTTTAAATGACTTGCCCAAGGTCATTTAATTAGTAAATTGTCTGAAGCCAGATTTGAACTCAAGAAGATGAGTTTTCCTGACTTCAAACCAGTACTCTATTCACTGTATCATCTAATTCTCTAGCTACTCTGTACCATCACTTAATTATAGACACTGAGAAATTTACTTAAACTTATTGTAAAATATTAGTAAATAATATTTTTACTTTTATTAATTTTAATTCCTTAGAGACTGGATAATATAATGCATAACCACCTAACTTTATCAGAACAATTTTAACAGGGTGGGCAATTGCTAAATGTAGGGTTTAATTATCTGATATCCCTTTAAAAATCACTGAAAAATAAATTATGAACCAAAAAATCTGGGATGAAATCTTAGGTCTGCCACTTAGCACCTCTAAGATATCATCATTTATCTCATTTATGAAAGGAGATTGATCTGGATGACTCCAACTCTAAATCCTGATTGAGTATAGATAATCATTAGTCTGGCTCACCAATCAGGCTTTTTTTATCTATTTACATGAAATTAACAAAAAGTTTGTATGAACCAGAATGAATAGTTCAAATTTAGGAAATCCATGCCTCTAATCAAGAAGAAAATTCACCCTGTGAAATCCCATACCAAATCCTAAGGAAAGAAAGAACTCAAATGTTTTAGCAGGAAAGATTAGGAGCTTTATTCATCATCTATGGCTCAGGGAATATTATAAATTTGCCTTGGATTTGCAAGGAGGGAATAAATATCCTTATAATGAAATGCTGCAGGGTTTTCATTAGGAGTAACATACAATAGAATGAGCCTATTAGAAAATTTTCATAAATATGCAAACAAAGCTTAACTTCTGAACAAACTTTTCCTGGCTCTCCTCAGAATATCTAATGCAATAAATGAAGACTGGCAAAAATCCCTAAAGAAAAGCAGGATGCTGTGATGGAAAAAAGCAGCAGGATCTAAACACAAGAAAGCACTTGTACTTGAATCTTACAGAGTGGATACAGATAAGTAATTTTATTCTTTTTTTGTCTTTTTTTTAAATAGTATTTTTTCACTTCACTTTCTGAACTTTTCTCTTCTATAAAATGGGAATCAAAATATGTTACCTTACAGAGTTGTGAGAAATGCTTTGCAATGCTTAAAATGTTTTGAAAATGCAAGTTATTGATTTCTTTTGTTAGTGATTCCAGTTCATCTATGTAAATGTACTCTTGTCCACAATTTTAATTAATCAACAGATATTTATTATCTGCTATATGTGTTATATAGAAGGGGTCTGCGGAAGAAATTAAATCAGATAATGGAAGTTGTTGAAAAAGTGTAAGAAAATATCTCTGAAACTGCATCATCTCAGAAATTAAATCAGAAGATAGTTTTTAAAAGAAAGGATTGAAAGTGTATGCAAATTTCAGATTCTATGCATATCTGACAAAAAGTCTTAGAAACATTTATGATTAATAAGGTCAAATGAATATGTGGATAAAGCAGGTAAAGGACACTTTGTTATGTTTGTTATATAACCCTCTCTTCTTGGCCTTGAATTTGCTCTAATTAAGCACTCTAGGAACAAAATATGTAGCTAGAACTGATAATTACTATTCAGGCTTGGATTTGGAACAAGTGATGTCAACCTATTTTGAAAATACATACCCTTCCAAAAAACCCCAATAAATTCCCAGATTTGACAAGACCTTCTTTATTCAAGCATCAGGCAGATGAGGAGTGGGAGGCAGAGTATAGTGGAGAGAGCACTAGAACTAGAGGGAGAAAGATCTGGAATTCACAAGAAATGACAAAATATATTAAGGAAGCCACATGGCACAGTGAATAGAGCAGTATACAGGGAGTCAGAAGACATATGGATTCAAATTCTTGCTACTTACATAACTGTGGGCAAATCATTTAACTTATGTCAGTCTTCAGGTGGAGGTGAAGACAAAAAGAGGGAGAGAGTCAGTGAGAGAGAAGGAAAGAGAGACAGAGACAAAGATACAGAGAGAGAAAGAGAAACAAGAGAACTAGAGAGAGAAAGAGAGACAAGAGAACTAGAGGGAGAAGCAGAGGAGGGAGGAGAGACAGAGACACACAGAGAGACAGACAGCGAGAAACGAAAAGCAGAGGGAGAAGCAGAGGAGGGAGGAGACACAGAGAAAAAGAAGAGACAGACAGTGTGACAGAGACAGAGAGACTGAGAGAGACAGGGAGACAGAGAGGAGAAGTAGAAGGAGAAGAAAGGGGTAAAGAAGAAGAAGAAAAAGAAAGAAGGAGAAGAAAGAAAGAGAAAAAGAAAGGAGAAGAAGGAAAAGAAGAAGAGAAAGAAGAAGAAGAACAAGAACAACAAGAAGAAGAAGAACAAGAACAAGAAGAACAAGACGAAAAGAAATGGAAGGGAGAGGAAAAGAAAACTTTTAAAGATTCTTCCAGTTTTAAATTGGTTATTCTTTCACCTCATAGTTCCTTTCTAAATTATATAGCTAATAATCTCAAGTTCCATTTATCTCAACTCCCTTCTTTCTGAAAAGTCAAGAAATTTTAAATTCTATTTGGCTTAGCATGCAAGTCTGAAATTGGGTAATAAATAGCTCATCAGACTTCCACTAAATTGCTACCACTTGAAAGATAAAAAAGGAAGGGGGAGGAGAGAAAAAAGAGGAAATAATGGGGAAACGGGAAGGGGAAGAAGGAGGAGAAGCAGGAGGAGTAGGAGAAGAAGAGGGAAGGAGGAAGGGAAAGAAAGGAAAGAGGAGAGAGGGGGGGGGAGGAAAGGAGGGAAGTAGAGGGAGCTGTAGGATAGAATGAAAAGGAGACAAAAGAGCGAGGTGAAGAAGGAGGGGAAGGGAAAGAGGAGGGGAAGGAAAAGAGAAAAAGGGAGAGGAAGAAGCTGTTAATGTAAATCCATGAGCAAACATGAGTAAAAAATACTTTTACCATTAGCAACCTTAATTCTTTCTTTCTTTATTTCTTTATTTTTATTTTTTTAAAAAATAATTATAACTTTTTATTGACAGAACATATAAATGTGTAATTTTTTACAATATTATCCATTGCACTCACTTCTGTTCCAATTTTCCCTCCCCCCACCCCCTCCCCTAGAGGGCAAACAGTCTTATACATATTAAATATGTTACTATAACATATTTATCCTAGATACAATATATGTGTGCAGAACCGAACAGTTCTCTTGTTGCACAGGGAGCATTGGATTCAGAAGGTAAAAATAACCTGGGAAGAAAAACAAAAATGCAAACAGTTTATACTTACTTCCCAGTGTTCCTTCTCTGGGTGTAACTGCTTCTGTCCATCATTGATCAATTGGAACTGAATTAGATCTTCTCTTTGTCAAAGATATCCACATCATACAGTATTGTTGTTGAAGTATATAATGATCTCCTGGTTCTGCTCATTTCACTTAGCATCAGTTCATGTAAGTTTCTCCAAGCCTCTCTGTATTCATCCTGCTGGTCATTTCTTACAGAACAATAATATTCCATAACATTCATATACCACAATTTACTCAGCCATTCTCTAATTGGTGGGCATCCATTCATTTTCCAGTTTCTGGCCACTACAAAAAGGGCTGCCACGAACATTCTTGCACATATAGGTCCCTTTCCCTTCTTTAGTATCTCTTAGGGGTATAAGCCCAGTAGTAGCACTGCGGGATCAAAGGGTATGCACAGTTTGATAACTTTTTGGGCATAATTCCAGATTGCTCTCCAGAATGAACAATCTTAATTCTTGAGAAACTGTGAGATTATGTGTTTTAAAAACAGAGAACGTTGTCAGAACAATTTTAAATTCTTTCAATATTAAAAACATAGCCAATCTTTTTGAAGGCAACTATGCTTCAGGCATGTCTGAGTTTCTACCTATGCACATTTTTCCTACTGCAATCACCTGTTCAACCTGATTTCTAACACACTTAACTATAAAGATATGTTTTATGATTGTTTTCATACCTGTTCTCTTCTCATATCTGCTACTGAAAATCAAGAAATATAATGAATATGTGAAATCATGCAAAACATATTTCCACATTAGCCATGTTTAAAAAAAAAAAAAAAGGAAAAAATGCTTTCTGAGTCCATCAGTTCTCTACTGGGTGGATAGCCCAGTTCTCATGTTAAAGAGAAGAAAACTAAGGGTGAGAAAAATAAAATGACTTTTCAGAAATCATAGGCAATAAATGACCAAGTAGGCATTTAAACTTAGTTCTAGCAATCATTCAATATGCATTTATGACATGCTTACTACATGTCAAATGCTTATGATGCAGACAAAAAATGAAGTCATCCATGCCCTTCAGGGAATTTAAAATCTATGAGAAAAAATATTGCAGTATAATTTCCATTATACTCTATGTAGCAATGGTTTATGACTGGTGCTTCTTACTTATGTGGAAGGGTAATTTAGTAATCCAGGATTGTTTTAAGAATAAAATAAGACTTTTGCCATTTGCTCCCTTTTTTGAATCTCACTCATAACTGAAAAACCAATACAGACAAAAGAAACTAAGTTGGAACATTTTTTAATACAGAAAATTACAGACGCAGAGAAGCTTGTTATTACAGAAGAAATATATTCTACAGAGAATGGAATAGGTATAAGGCTGGCTTTTAGTGCAAAGCTTGTTGCTGGATTATCAGTATTATATTATATTTTTATATGTAATAGCAACAGATTGCTAACAGATAACATAGCAGGACACAAAAACTCTTAGCAGAGAGGGCGATGCACTCACATTAGTTTATTTGCTCGCCCTAATTTCCTGAGTGATACCTCTCGTTTTATGAAATATCTAGTTCTAAAAACCTATTTATACTTGTTCATATAAGTAAATTAAAGCCTGAAATTTGCTTATATAGCCCACTAAACCTAGAATGTATTCCAATAAGACAATATTCTTCATGCCTTCTAGCAATCAAGACTGATTTTTAAAGGGGTAGAGTTTTGCCTTTTTAATAGATGAGCCCTCTTCTAATTCTGTTTTCCATTTGTATATTAATATTGATCAGCTCATCAAAATGTAATTTTTTAGTTAATATTGGTCAGCTTATTTAAATGTAGTTATAACATTGCTGAGGTTGGGTTTTTTCATTTTTCATTTTAAGGGAGAGCATTTGAAAGTATGCTGAATTTAGCATAAAGGGATCTGAGTTTGAAAGTTGTCAATGCTAACCTTGGACAAATGACTTAATCTTTCTAGGCTTTCATTTTCTCACTAATAAAATCAGAAGGTTAGATTAGAAAACTTTTGAAGATTCTTTCAGTTCTAAATTGGTTATTCTTTCACCTCATAGTTCCCTTCTAAATTGTATAGCTAATAATCTCAAGTTCCATTTATCTCAACTCCCTTCTTTTTGAAAAGTCAAGAAAATTTTAAATTCTATTTGGTTTAGCATGCAAGTCTGAAATTGGGTAATAGCTCATCAGACTTCCACTAAATTGCTACCACTTAGAGTACATAAAGGAAGGTAATATACTTGAACAGAGTGCACAGGTAATACATTAGAATAGAGTATATAGAGGAAGGTACTATGCTATCCACAGACTGCCCTTGATTTTGTTCTCTTGGCTGGAATGTCATATGAGAGAGAGGAAGTTGAAATGAGCATCAAGGAGCTAGAGTCATACCAGTATATGAGAATAATTTTTTCCCATAATCCTGTAAATTTATTGTGGCAAGAAATACTTTTATATATCTCTCATTTGCTATTGGTATTTCCTTATTTTTATCATTGCATATCATCAATCCTATCAGTAATGAAGTCTATAGAGAATGACTGGCCTCATCAATCAATGACCCCCAAAACAGTCTCTCCCTATTGAGTGTACAGGAGGAAAAATGGGATGAAAGTTGTGAGTAAATACTAAATTCTGCACAGTTTTCTTTGTGTCCAAAAGATTTCATGTGCAAAGATTAGCATTGCCCCTGGAACTCTAGGAGTTGAAAGCTGAAATAAAATTTCAGGCTAAATTAACATGCCAGCAATCAAACGGCAGAATGAGCTTTGGCATAATTTAGACATTCTCATCAAAATTTTAAATCATCAAACTCTGCCTTTTTTCAGATTTCAGTCCTTAAGGGAAGCTTATCATTAGTGCAGACATAAATTTAACTTTTGTCTCTTTTCCCTTTAGACACATGTCACCTGTGTCTTGGGGATACATTTTGTTGGAAGAAGAATTATCTTTGGAAAAATAGTCATATCAGGTAAGGCAACCAATCAATAAACATTTTTTTAAGTTTTTACTGTGTTTCAGACATCATACTAAGTGTTAGAGATACAAAGAAAGGCAAAAAATAGTTCGTGTCTTAAGGATCTGGTTTTAAAATGAGGGAAGTAATAATAACTAAGTGTATACAAGATATATTTGAAAAACAGTCTCAAAAGGGAAGAAATTAGCAGCTTTGTTCACTGGAAAGAACCTCCTGAAGAAAAAATATTTGAGCTGAGACTTTAAGGAAGTCGAGAAAACTAAGAGATGAGGAAGGAAAGTATTCCAAACATAGGAGGTCGTTACCATAAAAGGCATAGAGATAGGAGACAGAGTCTCATTTGCAAGGAACTGAAAGTACATCTGAATCACAGAATACACAGAGGAAGGTAGAGTGTAAGAAAGACAGGAAGGGGCCAGGTTGTGAAGAGGAATTCATTTTTTTTATCTTAAAGATAATAGGAAGCCGCTAGAGTTTATTGAGAAAGAGAAAGAAGAATATGATTTAAAAAAATCACTGGCAGCCAACTGAAGATGGACAAGAGTGGAGAGACTTGAATTGGAAAAGCTAATCAGAAAGCTATTGCAATTGTCTTAGCTTGGGCTGTTGAGAGCCTGAACTAAGGTGTGAATAGAGAAAAGAGGAAATATATGGGAGATGAGTGAGTAAAAATGGTTAGATTTGATAATGGGTTAGATATATGGATTATATAAGTGAAGAGTTGAGGATGACAACAAGGCTGGGAGTCAATGACTGGGAGGATGGTAGTACCCTTGATAGAAACTGTGACGTTCAGGAGAAGGGAGAATTTTGGAGGGAAGGAGATCTGAGTTTTGTTTTTGGACATGTTGAGTTTGGGAGGCTTACAAGACATCCAGTTTGAGATGTTCAAAAGACTGTTGTTAACATGAGACAAGAGCTCAAGAAAGAAACTAGGGCTAGATATTTAGATCTAAGAATCATCTGTTTAGAGATAGGAAGTGAATCTATGGGAGCTGATGAGATCATTAAGTGATACAATATAAAGTAAAAGAAGATCTTAAGCTGAGGTCTAAGAATCTTAAGGGATACCAATGATTAGTGGGACTGACATGGAGGAACTAGCAAAGGAGAGTGAGAAAGAATACCTAGAACAGAATCATGAGAGAGAAGTTCCATGAAGCCCAGAGATGAGAGATTATTCAGGCAGAGAGATGATCACTAGTTTGAATGCTACTGATAAAAGTCAAGAAGGAAGATGATTTAGAAAAAGACATTTGATTTGTTTAAGAGATCATATGTGACTTTGGAGAGAAAAATTTCATTTGAATTATGAGACTAGAAGCCAGATTGCCAAGAGTTGTAAGAAAATGAAAGGAAGTAGAAATTCAAAGTGTAAAAGACTTTTTCAAGGTGTTTAGCAAAAAAGAGTAGAAAAGATATAAGGTCAACAGTTATTTTCTCTTTGTTTCCTTTTTGCTATATTTACAGGATCTGATATTTTCTCCATTTCTTTGATGACTTCCTTTCTTATCAAGGTATATGAAGTACATTTGTAATATTGATGTTGCTTTCACTTCATTCTGCATCAGTTCATGTAAGTCTTTCCATGTTTAGTCAAAAATCATCTTTTTCTCATTTCTTACAGCATGAAAACAATCCATCATATTTTCTAGATCAGCTCCAGGCAGCCTTGGGTTCATTAATTTTTAAAATACAAAGTTGAAAATGTCAACACAGTAGAAAACTAGACAGAGGTACTCAGTACATTACTAAGGATCAGACCCAACAAGAGAATGTTTCATTGGTATTTGAAACACGTTCCACACACCTTGGAAATAAATCCTACAATACCTTCAAAATTATGTTGATTTAAGACTGACTCTCATTTTATTTCATCAGTTCTATCACTGATCAAACCTACAGAGAGTAGGTGGAGAATTGACTCCATCAATCATCATTTTATGCATTCCCTGAAGAAAAAGACTCTCCCTCTTGATGTATATATTCACAGAAGGAAAATTGGGGTAAAAGTTGTGAATGAATACTTCATATACTTTGGGAATAAATTACTCAATGCCCTCAAAATCGTGTTGATTCATATTTGATTCTTTTATGTGTAATTGGTCTGGTCTTTATTATTTTTTATGCCATTTCTACTTCTAAAAGCACTTCTGTGTCTGATGTCAGAACTGCTAAATACAACAGTTCTGCTGTTCTTGATGATAAAAAGGTTATAATTTTTTTTGTATTTTCTTACTTTTATCTCTTTATTGTCCTTCAAGTTTCATTCTTAGAAATATTAGGATGTCTATGCTACTGCCAAATATTCTTAATTTTTCTTTTCCTTTAATTTTTTTCCAGTTAAAAATTCTCTTTTTTCCCCTCTTCACCACTCATTGAAAAGTAAGAAAAACAAACCAATTACAAAGATATATAGTTATACAAAACAAATTCCTGTGTTAGCCATTCCCCACCCTTCAAAAAAGAAAAAGAGAAAAAATCTATTTCAATCAGCTCTCTATCTAGATGTGTATTACATATTTTAAATTGTTTTTCTTCTTCTGTTGCTCTTTATTGGTTTACAAGATAATAGTGCTCATAATTTTCTACCATCTTTCTCTAAAAGATTATTTGAACAAGTTTATATTTGAAATCAGTGTTGTTCTGAGCTGGTATGTTTTTTCCTTTGACTCATTTATTAATGTCATTTGTAAAATAATTATTATGTTTTATTCACACTATGTGCAATAGGTTGCCTTTATATGGGAGTTGCTAATATCACAGTGGATAGAGCACTAGGTCTAAAGACAGAGAAATTTGAGTTCAAATCCAACCTCACACACTTACTAAAGTTAAGTCATTTAATATATATTTCCTCAACTATAATATGTGAATAATAATAGCAATGACTTCCCAAGGTTATTATGAGAATCAAATAAGATTACATTTGTAAAGCAATTAGCAACATTCCTGGCCTATGATAGGTTCTTAATGCTTGTTTTCTCCTCCTTTCTTTCATTTTCAGCCAGGTCCTGCCATGGTATATAGATGCTTCTTTAACTTATATTCAAGGCTTATAATTTCATAGAATTTATTTTAGTCCATAAATAGTGTATTCTCTTGGAGAGCAAAAGAAGAAGAGAGAACAAAGCCTAAATTGAATAATGATAATCAAGGATTTTAACTTTAGTGTTGGGAAAAGGTATTCCATCGATCTTAAAGATAAGATGAAAAAAGAAATTCAAAAGTAAGGCCTGCAAGTATTATTACATTTTATAGAGAACCGGAAAGTGTGAGCTTCTTTTATCAGCCCGGATTCTGCTTTCTTAAAATAACTCAAATGAATATTGTAGGGGGTTAATAGGAGATTTTTTAAAAATCATTTTTATTTCATTAAATATTCCCAAATTACATGTAAGCAAATTTTAACATTTTTTAATTTTGAGCTCCAAATTATCTTTCTCCATCCCACCTCTTCCCTGCCCCTTGCAAAGAGAAGCAACTTGATATTATATATGTGAAATCAAGCAAAACATATTTCAATATTATCCCTACTGCAAAAGAAAATAGATAAAAAATTCCCAAGAAATAAAGTAAAAGAGTATGCTTCACTCTGCACTCAAAGTTCATAATCTCTCTTTTTGGAGGTGGATAGCATTTTTCATTTTGGATTCTTTGAAATTGTGTTGGATTTATTACAGTTGATCATTTTTTACAATATTGTTGTTAATGTGTACAATGTTCTCCTGGTTTTTCTCACTTCATTTTAATCATTTCACATAAATCTTTCCTGGTTTTTCTGAAAGCATTCCTGTTTATCATTCCTTGTAGCATAGTAATATTTCATCATAATCATATACCACAACTTGTTCAGCCATTCCTTAATTAATGGCCATCCTCTCAATTTCAAATTCTTTGTCACCACAAAAAAGAACAGCTAAAATGTTTGCATAGGTTCCCCTTTCTTTGATATCTTTGGGATACAGACCTAGTAATGATATTGCTGAGTCAAAGGGTATACATGGCTTTATAATCCTTTGGGCATAATTCCAAATTGTTCTCAAGAATAGTTGAACTAGTTCAAAATTCTACTCACAGTGTTTAGTATCCCAATCTTTCCATATCCCCTTCAGCAATTGTCATTTTCTTTTTCTGTCATGTCTGAGATGGTATCTCAGAATTGTTTTAATTTCTATTTCTCTACTCAATAATGAGTTAGAACATTTTATATGACTATTAGTTTTGATTTCTTCTTCTGAAAACTGACTGTTCATATTCTTTGACCATTTATCAACTGAGGAATGGCTCTTTTCTAAAAAAAAAATAAATTTCATTCAGTTCCCTATATCTAAAAAGTTATTCATCAGAAAAATGCTGTAAATTTTTTTTCCTGTTTTCCTTCTAACTTTGGCTGCATTAGTTTCATTGGTTCAAAACCTTTTTTTTTTTCACTTCTTAGAATCAAAATTATCCATTTTACTTCCTATTGTTCTATCTCTTGGTCATAAACGCTTTCCTTATGCATAGATCTAAAAGATTTTCCCATGCTCTCTTATTTTACTTATGGTGTCTTCCTTTATGCCTAAATCATTTATTCATTTTGAACTTACTTGGGTATATGGAATGAGATTTTGGTCCATATCTAGTTTCTTCTAAAACTACTTAACAGTTTTCCCAGTAAGTTTCATGAAACTGGTGAGTTCTTATCCCCCAAAGCCTGGCTCTTTGGGTTTGTCTAACACTACATTATTATGGTAATTTATAAATAAGAGATTTTTAAAAATCAACTTTGAAAACTTAGATAAACAGATTTTACCTTTAGACCATGAAACTTATAGAGATTTCTGTGAGGGAGAGCACAGTTGATAAAGGAAGATGATCTTACGGTCCAGATACCATGTTGCCAAAATGCTAAGTTAGCCTTAGCTATCCCAAATACTGAATGAAGCATGATATAGTGAAAGGAGTACTAGACTTGGAGCAGAACATTTCGGTTTGAAACCTATTCTTCCATTTACCATATGAATGAACTTAGATGAAGGCACTTCACCTTTATGGATTTCAGTTTCCTTTATTTATAAATAATTCAGTTGAACTATATAATTGATGAAGTTTCTTCTAACTCCAAATTTTTGTTGGACAAATGATACTAATAGTTGTACATGTGGGACTACAAATTCCATAACCACTTTCACCTAACTTATACCTTTGCATTACTCCACCTATGTAGAACCTGGTGATCACATAATAGATAAACCAACTAGGAAATATAGCATATATTTTGGATACCAGATGGTACAACCTTTGGGCCTCCAGCCTGTTGGCTATGACAGATGATATTCAACATACATACACATGATTTCACAATGGCTATTTGTGAATGGCATAAATAGACCTAGATTTTATAAAGATCCAGAGACCTGGAAGATGCTTAAAATAATTCTCAAAATAGAAAAATGTCTCATTTTCACTCTTCAGCCTTCACTAAAACCAAATGACTCATTCAATAAATTTAGGCAATTCACTTTTTAATGACTATGTGATTTCATGAAAAAAAAAAAACAAAGAAAAAACCTGTTAGTTAATAAGACAATATCATTTCTGAGCCACCTTGGCATAGGGAAAAGTGTAAGATAAGATTCAGTCAGCATTTGGGGGGTACCCAGAAATTGGGCTACCTTCCCCTGGTTTCACCACAGTTTCATGGCAGTGGCCAGTTCCATCAATCTTTGCTGATTCATTTATGGCTTGGCTCTGCCTATTCTTGTCCTACACATCCTGCTGTTTCTCTATGTAGCTACCTCTAGATCGTAGTTATTGTCAACACTACTCTTTAGGAATGGTCCCAGATATTTCTTTTCTCAATCTTATTTAGGTTACAGAAAGAATACAAAAGGGAAGAGGTGAAATATCTGTTCTGGACTCTCTTCTTTACATCTGGCCACAATGAATGAAAAAATCTGAAATAACACTCCCACAGGTAAAATGGGCGGTATTATAAGCTGAAATTCTTTCCCAAAGGCAAAGCCACAAACAGATTTTAAAAAGCAGGGAGAAGGGACTGGTGTGTGTTCTCATACACACATTTTCTACTTCCCCCCCTTCCCACCATCACCATCATAATGTCCTTGATATCTTCTGAGATCTTGGGTGCCTCCATTGGTACCCTGAGCTTGTATACTGGCAATGAAATCCTTCTCCCTGCTTTTTAACTTTTATAAACTAATAAAGACCCAGACCAATTTTTATAATAACAACACTGAAAAACAACTTTGAATATTGTCTGATCGATACAATGATGTTTTATAATTTCAGAATATCAATAATGGAATATGCTATCCCTTATAGAGAAATGAAGGCTTTATGGTGTAGAGTGAAATATACAGACATATACACATATGTGTACTCTGCATGTTTATGTGTATGTGTAGCTATTGAAAGAATTTGTTTTATTTGACTATGCATATTTGTTACAGGAAATATTTTTCTTTCCTTTATTTTTCAGTGAAGTAGAAGGGAGAGACAATATATTTCTGTTATTTTTTAAAGTAGAGATGGGAGTACTATAAATATGAAATGCTTCATGCACTTTCAGATGAGGTCATTTAGAGTGTGCATTAATAGATTTTTATAGTTCATGATGTGAACATCATGGTGTCCAGAAAGAGAAATTAGTTACCCAATCTTGTAAAGGTCACCATTTGAACCTTATAACATCTTTTAGGTCATTATTTTATTAGTTTTACTTTTCTTAAGTGACCTCTCACAAAGTGGGAGTAATGCATAAATATTTATGATGTAAAAACAAAACCTATCAATAAAACTTAAAAAAAAAAAAAGAAACTGGTAGTTCTGTACCACTCAGCATTCATATTGTTTCAATACAAAGAGAAGGTTTATAAAAGAACAATTTCTAATTTAGATGCAGTGACATGTACATACCTCTACCTGCATATTTTAAGGATATGGCATACAAGTCAATAAAGTCAAGGATTAATTCCAGCTTGTGCTCTTATGTTTACAATGGTTGTTTATTTTCCTTTCTTCCCTCTACAATACATACAGATGCAATGACACATTATGTCTGCATAATTGTCCTTTTGCTTTAGAAACCTCAGTGTAATCAATTGGTTGTGTCCTTCATATTTCTTGCTTTTTGGTACATGAAAGATACCATTTGGCAAATGCAAAGTAATAAGTATCTTTCTAGAGTACAGGATTCATTTTAACAAATTTGTGTAACTAATAAAGCCCTTTGAAAGAAAAGGATTGCAATGGATAATAGATTAGATAGATAAATAGATAGAGTAGGTGATAGATAGAGAGATAGATAGAGAAAAGATTAAGGTCTTATTATATGTCAGTTATACAATATCTGCCAAGCTGATATACAATGCAAGCAAGCAAGATAGCATCTACCCTCAAGGAGCTTACATTCTAATACAGGAGTTTCTCCTAGGGGAAGTTTTTGCCACTTAATGCATTTATTTGAGTCTTACCTAAGATGGAATTTATCATCTTTGAGTAATGAAGTTTTCTCATGTCATTGAGATATGAGATTTGAAGTAAATATACTCTTTTTTGAATGTATTGTTGGCTGAATCTACAATATGAGTGATCTTAAAATTAATTAAAAATTGAGAAATACCAAATAGGTTGTCATCACTGGGTAAAAAAACTTGCTACATTTCCAACTTTTCCAAGCTACCACAGCCTCCATATATTATGCCTACGTCATTAACTGGCTGATCTTTGGGGCTCAAAAGGTAATCTCTTTTTCACACTTTAGTTACAGATGACTTCCTATGAAAGGAGGATGCTAAGAATATGCCACAATGTGACAGGCAACTATTCCTAATACATTTAATTTAACCATTTATCAAATCATTTTGTTTGTTTTTTATTATCATTTGAACTAATGAACTTTACAGTGAAATTCTTTATACAAGAGTGAGTCAAATTCAAACCCAGATTAATGCCTTAATCTGGGATAAAGAGAGCTAACCTTAAAAAACCAAAATATGACAAAAACTTCTTGCAGTACTTTTTTTATTTTCAAAGCATATGTGTATTTAATTTTCAACATTCACCCTTGCAAAACCTTGTGTTCCAAATTTTTTCCTTTGTTTTCCCCATCTCCTCCCTTAGATGACAAGTAATCTAATATATGTTAAACATGTATTATTCTTCTATACAGATTTCCACAATTTTCATGCTGCAGTACTTTTTAAAAAAAAACAATATTGTTAAATTTTACCATTATTATGTTTAGTCAAAGAGAATTAAAAAGACAACATTAGTTATTCTTGAAATCCAGAACTATATACTAGAACATCATGTGTTGCCATCCTAGAACATGTTATAATGACTAGGTTGATACTTTTTTCATACAACCACTTTGGAACTCAGTTTCTTGTTCACAATGTAGCACCTAAGGTGGTCCCTCAGTTTCATGGATCTAGTTATCATTTCTATGTAAATTATTTTCAGATATATTTATATTGTCCTTACCTCTCTCTTGAACTCTAGTCTTGCATCACCAATTGCCTTTCAGTCATATTGAATCAGATATTCCTAGACATTTCAAATTTAACATAACTAAAACAAAACCCATCATCTTTCCTCTCAAGCCTGTCCCTCTTTCCTTCTTCCTCTTTACTGTGAAGGACACCAGTATCCTCTGAGTCACCCATGCTTGCTATCTTGGGACTTTTATCCATTTCTCACTTGGACTTACCTGAAGTATCAAACCTGTTGCCTAATCATCATTTGTATCTACACAATAGCTTTCACCTATACCCATTCCCTACATTCATGTAATTGCTAGCTTGGTTCCTTTATCACAATATACCTGGACTATTCCAATAGCTTTTTGTTTGGATTCCTTTTCCAGATGTTTCCCCACTCCAGTCCATCTTCTGTTCAGCTGCCAAAGTGATTTTCCTAAAGTGCTGTTACTTCTGCTTTTTATTACTTCTAGCTTTTCAAATAAAAAATCCTCTAGCTTTTAAAACATTTCACAACCTAGCCCTTTCCCAATTTTTGTTGTTTTCTCAACTTTGTTTTTCTTCAGTACTGGATAATACAGTGACAATGTGGTCTTTGTTGTTTTTCTCATATAACTCCTTTTCCATGGTTTCACCTATACAATTAAAGCTCTCCTTCCACCTTAAGCACCTGGCTTAACTAGTTTCTATCATGACTCATTTTAAACGCCACCTTCTGTCTTTCTTGATTCCTTACCACTAGCTCCTTCCCTCTAAGATTATCTCTAATTTATGCTGAGTTCTTCTAAATACATAGTTATTTGCATGTTGTAATCTCCATTAGAATGTGGGTTCTTTAGGGCAAGTAATTTTGCTTTTATTTATATCCCTGGCACTTAACATAGTGCTCACTATACAGTGAACACTTAGCAAATGTTGATTGATTGCTTGGAATCAACCACTTGAGTATTTCCCATAGTATTGAAGTTATGAAATTGTGACAATTTATATGTGTATATTCACTCTAACAATTAATGAAAGATGAACAAAATCTGTCATTTCAACTCTCATGTGTTGATGTGTACTTAATGCCTTCTAAAAAATATTACTTTGTTTAATGAGTTGCTAGAAAGGATTCGACAGGATTGACTAGTTCCAAAAATTTGATTTCTCTTAAATGTGCACTATATTTAACCTATGTTCTGTAGGAATATACCCAAAGTTTGCCTCCATGGTGAACTTTTCTCTCTCTTTCCTTTGCTAAGGACAGGATTTGAAATCTTTCACACTTCAATTCCTTGTTTATTCAGGAGACTGAGAGAGACAAGTGTGCTAGAGAGCAATGCTATTTTAAGTACTTTCCTTCTCTTCCTATATTTCTGTCCTCTCTGCCCACAGTAACATTAGCCATTAGCATTTTATTTCCATGGAAACAGCAAAATACATCAGCTATTTTCTGGATGTTTATGCCCTAAGTGAACCAAAACTGGCCTATTTATTAACCTCAGAATAATCCATGCACTTATTCATTCTATTAACAATATTGAGTTCCAGTATGAGACATTTTTCCACAGAAAATTGGACATGCTATTTGCACTCATACACATTCTTAGCAGTAGATGAATGGATTTTTCATGACTTTCCTCATCTATATTTTCTTATATATTAATAGTAACTGACTAGTTCAGATGGAATTGGATTGGGGGTCCTCCTCTCTCTCACAAGAGAGCAGCCTCTTGCCCAAAGGGAAGAAAAAGCCTTAAACAACATTTCTCCATTCTGCATGAGGAAGAAAAGGATACCTTTTTCCTCCACTGCTAGTTGTTATACATTCTCCAATCCATACTAATTACATTTGAAGTTAGTTCTGTTTTCCTTTCTCTTAGCTAAATCTTGCATCTACAATATACATATCATTCAAGTCTCAAAAGAGAGTTCCCATTCTCTCACTTAACTTCCAGTTTTTTTCCTCTCACTTTCTTGAATATTCTCCAGATGATTAACTCTTTAGATTTTCTCTTTCCTGAGGCCCTCCTGAGTCACTAATAGAATCACACAATTTTTGAGTTGTGAGGAATCTGAGAAATAGAGCTCCAGACCCTTCATTTTACTGATAGGAATTTGTGTTTCTCAAAGATTAAGTGATTTGCCTAAGGTTGTAAAACTTGTTTTAGTGCATATAAATAGCAGAACCTAAATAAGAATCAAGTTTTCCAGACATTACATCACCTATAGCTTGGTGGCTAGTTCATTAAAGGGAACGAGTATCCATGTCTTAGCCAAAAGCTTGGTTCACAAAATTTTAATTTTGGTTTAATTTTGAAATCATTGAAAAAGATTAAAAACAAAATTTTCATAGCATATTAACGGGCTGAGTAATGAGTTGTGTCTAATTTGGGCTGCTATATACTACAGAAGGTAAAGAGTCCTTCAAAATAGGACCACTAATTACAATATAGTATTTGCACTTTTTTGTTGTTGTTTGCTTCTTTCTTTCTTTCTCTTTTTTTCCTTTTTGATATGATTTTTCTTGGGCAGCATGATAAATGTGGAAATATATATAGAAGAATTGCACATGTTTAACATATATTGGGTTGCTTGCTATATAGGTTAGGAGGTGGGGGGAAAGGGAAGGAGAAAAACTTGGAACACAGGGTTTTGCAAAGGTGAATGTTGAAAACTATCCTTTGCATGTATTTTGAAAATAAAAGGCTATTTTATTTAAAGATAGAAAATAGGATTACTAAAATATAAACTGGAAATTCTCAATGAAAATTTGTCTCTTTCTTTGTTTTTGCTCTTGAATTGAATTTTAAAGACAGAAACATGAGAGGGCTTTATAACATTCCTAGGGGTTCGTCAAATCCCAGAACTGTGTCCTATTTAATTATCTTCACATTCTTTTCAATAGGTTTGGACATTTATGACATCACATTACATGACTGCCAAAATTCCCACCTCCTTCTGACTTTTTCTCCCTTTGGCTGGGGAATTCTAATTTACCCAGAGACTAAATATGTATCTCACAAACAAAAATTAACACGCTCTTTACATATTCGGTACTTAAATGTTAATTTAAAAAAAAAGTAGAGGGAACAGGAGTGAAATGCTTGTTTATCTAAAATAATCAATTACCTGCAGCTTTCAACTATAGCTCAATTTGTTACTGCAAAGTCTCAAGTCACAATTAGGCTATAGGGTGGAGCCACATCCTTATGAAAGATCTTCAATCAGTTTATCCCATTTATTATGAGTACACAAATTTCATTTTCTATTTTTTATTACTTCTACTTTTGTTGTTTTTTCTACTTATTGTTGTGGTCCTATTGTTTTCCTGGTTCTACTTCTAGTTCACATCAGCTTATGTCTTTGCAAGATTATTAGTTATTGTTATTATTAGTTCACCTACTCTTTGTCTTCACCTCTTTTAACCCAAAGAAAAGTGAAAAGCTGACTCTATTGTACTCGAAGAAGCCCTCCATCTTCTAGATGTAGAGATGATATATAAGTGCCTATATACTTACATACACATATATACACATGCATATATATAATATATAAATGTATGTTCTTGTATGTATGTATATAGCTGAACTATATATCTCTAGTGAAATAAACACTTCCAAGAGATAGCTACTTGTTCCATAAGTTCTATATTGTTCATAAGAAAACCCCAGTCAAAGTATATTCATATGGCCCGTGGGAACTTCTAAAACTTCCATAAAGCATCTTACAAATAGAGTCCCATTGTTATCAGTTCATGGAAGTTGAATTCTCCTTCCTGAATTTAATCCTTTCTCCTGGCCCCAAAGCTAGTTTTTACGAATGATTCTATTGAATACTCCTGAGAAACTCAAACAGTAGGTGAATTGTTGAATTTGTCATCTACCAAGAAACTTTTTTCCAGCATAATTGGAAGATATTTTCATGCCAGGAGATAAAGAGTTCTGGCCACTTGGCTTCTCTGTCTCCTGTTCATTTTCACTGCTAATTCTACCTTGATGATAACCTAGGACCTCATTTTCATGACAGAAGATGTTTTGTCTAATTGGAAGGGTATTCCATTCAGTTCTTATGGATTAAAAATATTTTTTTAAATATCTAATGTTTCATAAAGTCCAGAATTTTAGAATTAGAAGGGACCTTAAAAGTCCAAACCGTCAATTTTACAGATATCAAGGAGGCAAAGGGACTTGCTTAAAACCAAGCAGAAAATTAATGACAGAATAATGAGGAGAACTCAAGTTTCCTGATCTATAATCCAGCATTCTTCCTACCAGCCACACTTTCTAGGGCTTTGATGGGGAACATGGGAAACAACAACAACAACAAAAAAAGTATGAGACCCAGTCTCACCCACAAGGAAATAACAATCTTTTCCCCCACTTTGTAGAACAGTATTGTTTGAAAGTGGATTATGAACAATCCTAGACTTCCTCAAATATACAAATATCCTGTCCAAAGTTGGACATGGTATTAGGAGTTAATTTTCAGCTTACTGGAGGAAAAGGTTATTTTTATTTATGGGGGATACTCACTTCCCTCTTGATTTTGGCCCAATTTTCTCTTGTCAGACAAAAATCAGGGTCTGAGCCATTTAGCCAACATAGAAAGAGAACAAAGACAATTTAAATAAAGTTTAGACTTTGTGGGAGAGAGGGGGTAGATAGTCTACTTTTCTCCACCACTAATATCAGAATCAGGGCCTAAATTTGATTGGCCACAGCCAAGAGAGGTATCTTATACCTCTGAAATGATATAATCCCTAAAGGAAATCTTTACAAATTGAAATCTTACTCGAGAATAAAAATGATTTTCACTATGAAACTCTTCCATTGTTAATATATTGAGGTGCTTAAAATTATAAATTCAGTGGAAATAATAGTAATAATAATAATAATAAACATGTATTTAGTAATTACTATGTGCCAGGTACCATTTTAAGAAGTTTTCAATTATTACCTCATTTGATCTTCACCACATCATTCCTAGGAAGTAGATGTTAGCAATGCCCCATTTTATAATCAAGGACACTGAAGCAAATGAGGTCTAGGTGACTTGTCCAGGTTTACATAGTGTTTGAGGCTAGATTTAAACTGTTTTTCCTGACTCTAGGAACCTTTCCATTGAACCACCTGACTATAAATGAAATGTCTATAATACTTGCCTCCCTTTTCTGTTTTTAACATAATAGCTACTTCCTGCTAGTCTTCCCCTCCCACTTTGGTTTTTAATCCCCTCTCCCTTTTGAAATATTTAAAGAACAACTGGCATTTTGTACCTGTAGTTCCCTGCCTCTTTACTGAGAGGGAAGTGTGTTTTCTAATCTGCTCTTAGAGCCAAAATTATTCATTACAATTAACATACTATTAAGAAGAATTTCAATTGAGGTACATTGAACAAAGATATCAATATATTTCCTGGTGTTTTTGTGACAAAAGTATTATATTAGGAGTTGGAACCTTGAGTGAGGACCTGTTTTCCAGCTTTGTGACTCTGAACTTCACCTTCCTCCTCTAAAGAATGGAGACAATAATATTTTCACCCCCTATCTGACAAGGTTGTTGTTAGGCAAACACCTCTCTATATGATAGAAATTAGTTCCATGTAAATTAATTATTATTAGAAAATAAAGTTAAATTTAATCTGCATTATTAACATTTTCTCCATCACTTTCTTAGACTTTAATAATCAGAAAAACAATAAATCCAGCCCTGATTTGATGATTTCCAAAGTATAATTACTCACATTGAAAATTTAACAATCATCTTTCTCAAGCAGGTATGAGCTGACTCCAGCACACATTCCTGTTTTATCTATAAAAACCATCAGAGGTAGCCCAATAGCTATCTCTTTTACTGAGACTTGAAAGAATTCGTATATCTCTACACTTCTCAGAATCTGGCACCTATGTAAAACAGTTCCTAACCCTGTCACACACATATCTCAACTCTCTAATGTAACCATTAAGTTGCTAAGAAAGAAAGAAATAACCTCTATCCTAGAATTTAATGAGAAGGACCATTATTTCTCTCATTCAAGGAGGTATGGACCTCTTGCATGTGAACAAAGAAATGGCCTTAAATCTTGTATTTTACAAACACAAATAAAACTGAAAATTAGCCAGTTTAAAAATATTTAACTTGATGTTAATTAATAATCAGAATTCTGATGTGCTATCTGGGCTCATTTTCTACTATTGCTATTACTTGGCAAAACATGCCAGCTGGCTTTGACATAAGCCCAAGCCTCCCTAACAGGAGAGTTGCAATTCCAATTGATTCCTGATACAGCAAACAAAGCAATCAATTGGAATTGGTTGCTTTAGGTTGTGTTTCTGATGCTTGATAGATGGTGGTTTCCTTCTCTTGGAAATCCAGCCAACTGTCAGGAACTATGGCACTTTCTTGAAGGGCACCTACAGCATCCCCTCTTTTCTTTTTTAACTTTTTGATAAGAGGAATTTAATGGAATATACCAAGGTATTCTGTCAAGAGTCCTAGAGAGAGAAACCTTGAAAGCTATTTGTCTCTGTTAATAACTCAAACTCATTCTTTAGAGTAGAGACCATCACTCAATGGCCACTTCAGCACTGCCCAGCATGGGCAGCATGGGTCCAGTGGGTCAAACAATCATTTCCGAGCTTCAAGTTCTAATTTTGGTTTTTCTGTTAGATCACTAAATGGCTCTGAGAAAACTGGTTCATCTGTCTCCCCCTCAAAATTCTCAGTTGTACAATTTGCACATCTTCTTACAAGACACAATTGGCACAAAATATCATAAAGCACTTTGAGGACAAGCATGGCTGCAAAAGTATAAGTAATCATAATAATTCTAATTCTGATGTAAATCACTAAACTACTGTGACATGCTCGCTAGCATGGGTTAGATTGATATCGTGAACCTTTCATTCTCAGTTTCTAGACATACTCAGTAAATTAAAATATACAATGTAGTACCTGTTTAAAAAATAATTTAAAGCAAAGTGAATTAGCCAATGAGGATAATTTTTTTGTTGTCCTCAGTATAATATATTGGTGGACTGGTTAATATTTTTAATTGATATCATAAAATCAGAGGATTTCAAAAGTAGATACTAAGGATCATCATGGTAATATTATCAAAATCATACTACGAAAAGGACTGCCACAAACATTTTTGCATATGTGAGTCCCTTTCCCTTCTTTCAAATCTCTTTGGGAGTAGAAACAATGCTGGATCAAAGGGTATGCACATTCTCATAGTTCTTTGGGCATAGTTCCAAATTGCTCTCCAGAATGGTTGGATTAGTTCACAATTCCACAAACAATGTTTGAATGTCCCAGTTTTACCACATCCCCTCAACATTCAGCATTATTCTCTCCTGTCATCCAAATTACTCTCAGAGGTGTGTAGTAGTACCTCAGACTTGTCTTAATTTGTGTTTCTCTGATCAATAGTGTTTTAGAACACCTTTTCATATGACTTGAAATGGTTTTAATTTCATCTGAAAATTGTCTCTTCGTATCCTTTGACCATTTATCAATTGGAGCATGGCTTGAATTCTTGTAAATTTGAGTCAGTTCTCTATACATTTTAGAAATGAGGCCTTTATCAGAACTTTTGAATATAAAAATGTTTTCCCAGTTTATTGCTTCCCTTCTAATCTTGTCTGCATTAGTTTTGTTTGTACAAAAATTTTTTATCTTAATATAATAAAAATTATCTATTTTGTGATCAATAATGAATTCCAATTCTTCTCTGGCCACAAATTCCTTCCTTCTCCACAGATCTGAAAGGTAAACTATCCTTTGTTCTTCTAATTTGCTTATAATATCATTCTTTATGTCTAAATCATGAACTCATTTCAACTTTATCTTGGTATACGGTGTTGGGTGTGGGTCAGTGCCTAGTTTCTGCCATACTGGTTTTTAATTTTCCCAGCAGTTTTTTTTTTTTGGTGTATTTTTATTTGGCCTTTACTTGATGACTTTCTGGCATGTGGCACTCACTGCCTCATTCTACTTATGAATAGCTTTAATTATTAGAAAGCTTTTTCTTGTCATCAATATGCTTCTTTGCTATTTATGTGTTGCTCTCAGTTGTGTTCTGGTGTAAAACACAAATCTAATTTTCTTTCTACACAGTAACTTTTCAATTACTTGAATACCATTGTTATGTTGCTGGTGAGCCTTCTCTCTTCTAGGCTTCATATTTCTAGTTCTATCAATCAGTCAGAAAATACTTATTAAACACCTATTATATAGCAGGCACTGAAGATAGAAAAGCAAATATGAATTATCCTTAGCCTACAGGAGGCTGACATTCTAATTGTAAAAAATAACACATTTATATATAAATATATCTAGAACACAATTGGAACAGACCCAAGGTAACTTTTATGAGGAGAGCATTAACAGCAAGGAGGACCACAAATGGCCATATACAGAAGATGGAATTATTATAGCTGAGGCTTTAAGTAGGGCCTGGATTTCAAGTAGTTGAGGTAAGAAGAGAATACTTCTTAGTCATGGGAGATAGACTGTGCAAAGGGGGATGGAGTGTAATGTTAGAAAATGGTGGCAAACTCAAAAAGAAACAGATTTCTGTGAGCCACATATTGACTTAGGAAACTACAAATTAACATTATTTATGGTATATTTTATTTTTGTTTGTTTTAGCGTACACTTCAGAATGAGGATAGATTGGATAGAGTCCTCACTTAGGAGAGTATTACTATAGCCCAGTGAAAAGATGGTGGCTACTTGAGTGGAAAGATGTTATAGAGGTTGAAACAATAAGATTTGAAACTGATTAGACATATGGGTAAACTGATCAGATGACAGAGTTTACAAACATAGATAATTGGACCTTCAACAAAAATAAGGAAGTTTAGAAAAGGGGTAGGTTTGGGGGGGAGAATATAATGAATTTTTTTTTAACATATTAAGTTTGAAGTATCTATGGATCATTCATTTGAAAAATCCAATAGACATTGATCACTGGATTAGATTAGATGATTAGATTAAAGGATTAGAATTTGGGAGAAAATTTAGGAATAGTTAATTCTATGAAACATTAGTATAGAAATCATAATGAAATCTATGGGAGTTGATGACCTCAAATGAGAGGGTGTGGAGAGAAAAAACAAAAGGATCCAAGATAGAATCTTGAAGTGTACCCAAGTAGGATGGAACATGAATCATTATCTAACAAAGGAGAAATCACTTGGTCAGAAAATAAGAGAAATACCGAAGGACAGTAATTCATCATGAAACCCAGAGAAGACAGTAGCCGGGAGAGGGCTAGAGCTTGTGGATATGGTAGGGTCTTGTGAGGATTTTTTTAAAGGATAAAGAAGAGTTGGGCATGTTTATAGAAAACAAGGAAGGACCAGTAGATAATTAAGAGAAGTTAAAAGATTCAAGAGGAAGAATAATGAATGGCAATGGGGATAGGGCAATATACAGGCAGTAATGGAAGGGGATAGCAATCAAGGATACAAGTAGAGGGACTGATCTTGACAAGAAGGAAGGCCACTTCTATATCAGAGGATTAAAGAAAGAACTGGTCAAGGATTATGTCAAAAAGATATGAGGTAAGGAGAAGGGGAGAAGATGAGTAAACTCTATAAGGCAAAGATTGGTGTAGATCAAATATACAGTGATATAATATAGATTGACTAGATCAAAGTTTCTTAAACTGTGGGTCACGACCCCCTAGGGAATCATATAACTGAATGTAGGGGTTATGAAATTATGATTATCAATAAATGTTTCAGTTTTATACATGTTTTATATACTTATGTGCCCAGGGTCATATAAAAATTTTTCTGGAAAGGAAAAAGAGTCACAAGTAGAAAAAGTTTAAAAAACACTAGGCTATATCACTCTTCATATTACCATTCAGTGTGGAAGCAGATTTTGTTTCATCATTTTTATTAGTTGATTTTTACTGTTCTTTATCAGCTCCAGGTGGTTCCTACCCATAAAGTTCCTATGTGTGGAGGGGACAAGGGTTTTCCACTATTTCCTTCTGAATTAAGTTAGACTAGTCTTAACATACTCTCAATCTACAGTCTATTTTCTTCATCTTAGACATCTAAAACATTCTGGATATTCTATCTGGAGAAGTAACTAGAACAAAGCAATCAGGCACCAACATCATAAAGACAAACTTGATTTCTAAGGGTTCATTTCTTTCCCCAAAGTCATCAGGAATCTCCCACCTACATGTATCATGCTTTGCAGTTCTTCATCAGCCTGTGTGACCTCACCTAGCCCCACCCTGGAATTGCCTATTTAGAGGCTAACTATGGAACCCTTTTACAATTACAGGCTATTTCTTCTTCCAATTTGATTACTAGTTGGACTGTACTTCCTTCTACCCACTCCCAAGAGAAGACTCTGTGCTACTACTGCTGTTTCTCATCCCTTTCCCAACCATTTTTGTGCCTCAGGTAAATATCTTTGTTGCTTTAATTACCACCCATTGGAAATTCAGATGCAGCAAGAATAAAATAGACAAACACAAGAAAAATTAGATTATTAGAAATAGATAAAGACTTCAGGGTAATTTATTAGGGGATTGCTGGACGAATACAATTGAAATGAAATGTGTTTATCTATGAGGAATATGGACCATGTATTTTTAGAGTTGGAAAGGACCTTACCTATCATTTGCCAGGTAAAGAAACAAAGGACTAGAATAAAATGGGAATTCACATTTATGATTCTGATTTCAGCATATCAGAATGTTTTCTGATCCCTAGTGGATTAGCTACACTCCTGCCTGGGGCTTTCTGCTTGTAGTGAATTAGCGGGAAGAAAGGAAGGATATGTCCAATGTCTTCTATTTAATATCCTCTATTTCCTTCTGACTCCAGTCACTGACTGTGCTCTCAATCAACATCAAAGCAGTCAACTATGGTGTGGCAAGCAGTTAAATACATTCAGGCTGATGGGATTCTGACAACTCAATGGTTCAGTAACATTGGCAGAATGAGAATTATATAGTAAATTCCAGTCTGGAGACAGCTGGCATGGAAAAAATGTTTTATTATTATTTGACAATCGTTCAGTCCCAAACAGAATTACCATGAGTATATACTATGTTAGTATTCCTTCTAATTGAACAGAATAAAACCCATCCTTTATTTCTCAGATATCTCAGAGACAATAAACATTAATCATTTACCATCATTGTGCTAAGTACTAGAGATTCAAAGACAATCCCTACCCTTGAGGAGATTACAAACTAATTTAAGAAGACAATATATTAAAAAACAAACAAACAAAAAAACTGAAAAAGAAATAGGAGCAACTTAGGTCATAATGAAGTCCTAAAGCCAGGGTAGGAAATTATCTAAAGAGGTATGGATTTCAGAGTTGATTTTATCTTGCAGAATTTGGATTATCTTTCAGGTTTGGAGATTATGAAGTGGAGTAGAGCAGCTGGGCACAAAAATTATGAAGTGAATGCTCTGGGGAACCTTCCTTAAATGACAGAGAATCTGGGAAGAAGCTAGCTATCCAATATGCACCCTCCCCACTCTCCAACAAGAAAGAGTTTCTGAAAAAGTGTGAGTTTCAGACAATTTCATTTTACAGAATAAGTTTCTAGGGATCATGAAGTCCAGGAGAGCAGCCAAGTGGAAACTCTTCTTCATTCTTTCCACAAATTTTCATCACCAAGTATATCCATTATGTTGTAGAACATAAAAAATCATCGATTTAGAACTGGAAGGGAATTAGAACCCATCGAGTCTAGTCCCTTGCCCTCATTTTACAGAGGAGTGAACAGAAGTTTCAAGTAAGTTGAGTATCTTATCTGAGATCAAGCAGGTAGCAATTATCAAAAATCAAAATTGGCACCCAGGCCAATTAACTCCAGAGTCAGTACAACTCACTCTGAGTGGTACTCTGAGTGTGCCTCTGAGTCCTTCCCATTTTCTAATTCTTTTTGATGAGGATATCAATTAAATATAAATATGAATGTTAAATCTTGATTCCAAGATGTGACCAATCAATCTCCTTTTTTATTCATCCATTTCTTTGATTTTTTTTTTTTTACTCTTGAAATTCACTTTACTATTATACTTTAGGTAATCAACATTTTGATTCTTTTGACACTACGACATTCTATGATTTAAAATTCTATAATTAAAAAATGTATAACATTGTTTGTTGTACAAAATTTAACATGTAGCTGAAAGAACTTTTAGGTCTAAGAAAAATACCAACATATGGCAAAAAACTTTCAAATCCTCTTAAGACAACTTTTCTTTTCCTGTTTTCACTTTTTCCTCTCACAGACAATTCAATACCATGGATTATTTTTAGGAAGGAAGAAAGGAAAATCCTAAGGGGAAAATATGGGGAAAGGGGAATTGGGGTTTTCCCTGGAATAGCAAGAGCAAAAAACATGTGATTTTGGAAGCAGCAAAATATTTTTAATATGCATATCTTTTGTCTATTTTAGCTAATTGGATTGTCAAAGTAATGCTTCAAAATGGTCTCTGCTGGAAAAAATAGATAAAATTAAAATTAGAACTTTCTTTCGGCTACAAAAAGTACCATCAACTGTAATATGGAGCAAATTGTTAAAAATATATTCTCAGCTGGTAGGGAGGGAAATTAAGATGAATCTGGGATAAGAAACTATTTAGTAGTGAGGAGACAAAACTTCCTGTTATTTTTTTTTGACTGCTGCTAGATACTTGCCACTTAGGAGAGGACCAAGTTGGGATAATAATAACAATAACAATACAAATTATTTTTATATATTTGTATTCTAAATGCCAAACACTACGCTAAGTGATTTACAATTACCATTTCATTTGATCCTCAGAATCACCCTGGAAGATCCAGAATGCTATCCTCTACTCCACTTAACTGTACAGTAGAAAGAACTTAGCACTTATTATTTTAATTTATTTTTTTCCTTGCTAAATTGGTGCTAAATTCATCTGTTTCTATTTTCCTAAAGCAGTGGTTCTCAAAGTCTGATCCAGAGCATCCTGGGAATCTCTGAAATCCTTTCAGAGAGCCTACAAATTCATAATTAGTTTTTATTTTTAATGTGATCAATATGTATAACTATAAGCCACATAAACCATCTCCAGTCTTCTTGATCTGTGTCTTACCACTGGACTTAGATGGCTTTGGAGGAAAAAGTGAGGCAGGTGACCTTGCATAGCCCTCCCTCACTTAAATCCTATTCATTGCATATCATGGCATCGCTTCCATGATGCCATGGTCTCTTCAAGAGCAAAGGACAAACAATAACAACTATTAGTCAAGGTCTGAAACTGGCTAGTAGAAGAGTAAGGTATCGTGAAAATTCAGTAGGCTGGTGATATCATAAGAACTTTCTTAAAAACTCTTAAATTATATTGCCTACTCCATCTATAACCCTAGTTGGTCCATATCAAAGATTCTCTTTCTCACAAGATATTTACTGCAGAGCTTCTACAGGGCTTGATTTGGGGCAAAAGCATAATTGTAAGAATACTTAAATCTAGAGTTATGGTGAAAATCCTTCATGTATTCCAAGAAGCTTTTAGTTCCACTAGAATTCTAGGTTTGAACGTCAGACTATGTCCATTTTTGTTACTTCTTGAACAGTGTAGTTCAGGTATAGGAAAACAGCTATATTGACATGGAAAATGTAAATTTCCAGATGGAGCTGGAAGATGTACTTTGTTTTCTATATCAACGATGGCATGATTCCAACTCTATTGGTATATGCTTAAGTCACAAGAACATTTGTCTTGGAGTGAGGAAGAAATAGAATTGTATTTGGATAAGTGATATGTTTCCATGATTACAATTCCCCAAGTGATCATAGATAGACTTTAATCGTATCTTACATTTTGCTCTTCATAGAAAAATGTGTCTGTGTCATAAAGCCAGGGTCAGTGATGACTGAGTAGTTCTAAGTATTATCTTGGTGTAGTTTTCTAAGAATATGGAAGTGGATAGTATCTTTCCTCCTTTATCCATAAGTCACAGTAATATCATTCTTCTTAATATCAGTGGAATCTCTTACGAAACCTGTGTAGTTGTACCAAGAAGACAGAACATTAAAACAAAAAGCAAAGTATGGCAGTAGTACTGCAAAGCAACTTATGGATCAAGTAACAAATTTATTAGTTTATAAATTCTTTACTAGTGCCAATTATGATACTAGGTGCTTCTGATACAAAGAAAAAATAAATCACCATCCTCTAGAAGCATATATTCTATTGGTTCACCAATGGTGATTATTATGGAAAAAGTGCAACCAAGAATAAAAATTTAGAGCCTCATTATACTTTTTCCTTTATTTGTTAACAATCTGTATGACCCTCACTAGCTTATTTTTCTCTTCCTAATTAAAACAATAATAGAGAGCTATAACACAAGCTAAGATTATGAAAATAACAAAGTGAAGACAAAATTGGCCACTTTCCAGTAAATTTGAGGAATTTAAACAACAAAACTGAACAAGATAGTCCCAGAAATACCAGTATTAGTGTCTAGTTCATTGGCTTTGGCTGTATACATCAATCAAATGAAAAAGACAATTGCAAAAACTGTATTTTGTTTCCTAGGAAAGAGGGGGGAGGAACTTAATTACATATCACTTTACAAAATTTACCATCACCTATGGCTAGGGGATAATAAATAATTAACTGCAAAGACAAATGTCAAGCTGAATAGAGAAAAATGCCTTCTGGGCTATATGTTATAAATTATTTTTATTTTTGTTTTGTTAATTAGAAAATCTTTTAATAGGTTCCCCTTTGCTTAGTAACACTAGCCAAATTCTATTGCTGTTGCCCTGTGTGGTCTTTCTATAGTGGACAAAGCAGATTGTTATTCTTGAAATGCTACATAACATTGCTTAAATTAGACTATCATAAAACCATAAACATTAATCAACAGTCTTGTGAGAGCATACTACAGCCTTGAGTAAGCTGAGTCTAAAGGTAAAGTCGGTAAACTACTCACTTCTGGTAATAAACTACAGAAGTAGTTTCACTTGATTGCTAAGTAATTTACCATGAATTCTAACACAGCACTTAGCACATATCAAGCTCTTAAATTCTTATTAAGTGACACAATCAATATGTGAAATCGATTGACATGAACATGGCAGAATAATGTTGGATAGTGAGTAGGGGCCATTTTGAAAGTTTTGAGGTCTAGAAAAGAAAAACAATTTTACAAAGAATCAGCCTGGAAATTCTTCCAGTTGTTACATAGAAATAAAGTGTTAAAAAAGCATAAGAGAGAAAATGAGAGGGGACTACCAAGAAGATCAATAAGAAGAAATTACTCTCTTGTCTAAAGTCTTTGAAAGGAGACTTACTTTAGCAATGATAGTTCACCTTTATATAGCATTTAAAGATTTGGGGAAAGCCTTCAATTTTCACAACCACCCTTTAATGTAAGTGTTATAATTATCCCCATTTTATAGATGAGGAAAATTAAGCTTGACCTTGCCAGAGTAGCAGAATTAAGAAATGGCTGAGGAGGGATTTGATCTAGGTTTTAGGCTCCTAGTCTAGTGCTTTATCCACTGTTCTACCTCTCTACCTTAATGTACTTTGTTATTTCTTTCTTCAATATATAAAAATGTGTCTCAAGATATTAGCTGTCTAAGGAGAATATTTAACATAGATATGGGTTTTTCAAGCAAAAAAATAACTTAAAAGGAACAATGTGGAGAAAAGGAAACATACTAAGTTTACAGAGACAGAAAGATAATACAGTTCATTGATGATTGGTAAAAGTTAAATTTAAATAAAATCTACAAATATTTTTATTCTAGTCCTCTGAAACCATGGTCTCTGGACTTTATACAGGGCCACTCAATATTAGGTATTGTTAAATAGTCTCATTTCTGTTTTCTTAACCTAACTCTCTTATTTCCCAATCTAGGTATTCAGTTAGGTAGCTGACCAAGGTGGAACACAGGAGCTCCTTGGAAATGATGCATGGTCCAAAGCTATTTTTACCCATCCTTTTCTGCAGGGTCAAATGGAAGTATGAGTGTATTCAGTGGAAGCCCCTTCAGGAATTACATTAGTAATGTGTTTACATTAATCACAGCAATGATCAGATGATTATCTTCACCTAGGTTCCCCCTGGAGGCACCTTACTATACAGATTTTGTTTAGAAGAGATATAAAATATATATTTTCATGAATGAATTCACACCACCCTTGTGAGGAATTCTGAGGTAATTATTTCATTCCTAGAAAGAATTACTTAGAACTAGAGGGTGGGAAGAAGCAAGGAAAGTGGACCAGATCTATGTTTTAATTAGTAAAGGGAATTCCCAAAGAAGAAATTCCTATTAATTCATATCAACACCTGCTCCAAAAGTTAAGGGACTTGCTCAATCATGTTGTCAGGTCTTTCTGACTCCCAGGGTAGGTCTCTACTACTACAGATTGCAACATCAGTGAAATGAGTTCCCTACATGTGTACACAACTATAATTTCATCATCTAGAGAAGGAAAGAGTAAGAGGAACTGTTTTTCAGTTTATATAACCTTATTGTCTTGGGACATGACCTGGGAGGTTCAGTGACTTTCTGAGGAATGCAGGACTAAGAAATGTCAGATACATGGTCTGAAAGCAGATTATCCTGATTTCAAAGATCCCCCTGCCTGGCTGCCTCTTAATTTTTTAAGTAAGTATGGTGCCATTACAGCCCAAACAACCTCTTCCAAGCTTAGAGGCTGGGTGGCTGCAAGGAATCTAAAATTCAAATAATCTTATTGTTAAACCATCAAAGAAAATATATGGACAATTATTAGAGGTGGCAGATTTATAAAACCCTGTATTTATATTCATTATTTTCCCAGGGTAGATAAGCCCTTTACATTTGTAGGAGTTACTCATTTGTGAAACACCACGATGTTCAAAAAAAAAAAGGTAGAAAAGTCCCTGCTTACTTCCTATACATATGTTTCTAAATTGAAAGTCTCTCTCTCTCTCTCTCTCTCTCTCTCTCTCTCTCTATATATATATATATATATATATACATAGATAGATATAGATATAGATATAGATAGATAGAGAAAAAAAGGATATATATATATCCTAGCCTAGATCTTTGTGTGAATATATTATTTATAATATATTCACACAAAGATCTAGGCTCAAATTTCATTTCTTATACATATATACATATATATTGGCAATGTGATCTTATGCAAGTTACTTACTCAATAGTCTGGGCAAGAAGCTAAGATGGAGAAATGCCTACTGTTATCTTCCTGATGCATTTTGTTTTAATATAACTATCTCTTCCTAATAAAAGAGTTATACTAATTTCTTCCCAAAAAGCTATAAAAACTTGAAACTGCTCTAGCAATTTTGAGATTCATATGTAAAATTCTGTATAAATGTTAGATATTATTACTACTATTACCCTACTGCTGTTATTGCTGCTACTGCTACTGTACTACAACCATCATCTCTATTATTATTTTTATCTATCAATTAATCTATATTATCATATATTATGGTAGAGATCAAGGGTTTCCTTCCTGAAATTCTCACTTAAAATTCAAATGTTATCTAAAAATGCATGGTTCCTGAAATTCTTCTCCCATAGAATAAGGATGGGAAATTTCTAGTTTTTTGTTTATTAATCTAATTGTAGCTTTAGTATATTCGAATTTTTTTTCTTGTTTCTTGCAAAATTTTCTCTTTGGTCTGGAGGTTTTGAAATTTGAAGATAACATTCCTATGTGTTTTCCACAAAGAATTTCTGGGAAGTGGTTGGTAGATATATTTTTTTCTATTTCTACTTTCCTCTCCTGTTTTAGACAATTTTCTTGGATTATTTCTTGCATTATTGCGTCAAGGTTCTATTTTTGGTCAAGTTTTCTGGTAGTCCAATTATTATATTTTCTCTTGTTCTGTTCCCTAGATCTGTTGTTTTTTTTTTATGTTTCACATGTTTTCATTCTTTATATCCTCTCTTGTTATTTCTTGGTCTTTTATATCTTCACTGGCTTTCCTTTGACCATTTCTAATATTGAAAGAGTTATTTTCATCTTTGAGACTATCTTTTTTTCTAGTTGGATAATTTTTTTCATAATCTTTCTATTTTTCTTGGATGGTTTTTATTTTTTTTTAGTTTTTCCTCAATGTTTCTCACTTGAATTTTAAATTCTTTTTTGAGTTCTTCTATAAATTCTCTCTGGGCAGGTAGCATTTTAACATTACCCTTGGGAATAGAGATGTTTTTTTACGTAAGTGTTCTCCTCTGAAGATGAACCCCACTCTTCCCTATTGCCATAATAACTTTCTACAGTTAGGATTTTTTTTCTTTGCTGATTCATTTTTTTTTAAAAAGAGAAGTATTAAATGTCTAAATACCTCTAATTGTGGTGAGGGGTGGTGCTTCTAGCTTCACTTCAGCTCTCCCCTCTGATCTAGAATCCCAAACTAAGAGCAACATCCTCCTGCAAATGCCCACAGCCAGCAGCATCCCTGCCCTATGGCTTTTGCATTCACCGGATGTGTTGGTTCCTTCTCACCCAGGGTCATATATATATAGCACAGTGGAGCCTGGTAGGACCCATCAGCCAAGGTTCCTTCTGTCTTCCTGGACTCAGATCTCCAACTCCCCAAGCTGTCCAGAGGTGAAAGTTTCTGTGGTTCCTGCTAAGGCTCCAGTCAACCCCAGCTAGCCCCAGGGCTCCCCACTTAGTGTTTCTGTGGACCCCAGAAATGTTTGCATTTCACATGAGTTAATCCCTGATCTGGGGTCTGTCTTTAGATCTTTTGGGTTTATACTAGGACCCCCCCAAAAATCCCCTTAGTCCTCTTGATTTTTTTCACCAGTCTATATTAACTCTTTGGTGAAAATTTGTTCTGTTTATGGGGGAAATCTGGAGAGCTTGAAATTTACTGACCTACTCCACCATCTTCCCAGAATCTTCCTGATGCATTTTGTTTTAATATAACTATCTCTTCCCAGTAAAGAGTTATACTAATCTCTTCCCAATAAGCTATAAAAACCGAAAACTACTCTAGCAATTTTGAGACTCATGTGTAAAATTCTGTATAAATGCTAGATATTACTACTACTATTACCCTACTGCTGTTATTGCTGCTACTGCTACTGCACTACAACCATCATCTCTACTATTATTTTTACTACTTCTGCTGCTTCTACTACTACTATCTCCACTACTGCTGCTGCTGGTGGTGGTACTACTACTACTACTACTACTATTACTACTAGAGACTTATAGAAATTGAGTGATAGCTAAAGTTACACAGATAACATCAATGGTAGAATAGGCTAAATATCATATGAACAGATAATATATCATATCATTTACATAATATGATTTCAAAAGCAACAGAAAGCCTGTTATTCACCCAAAACTTTCTCTTGCATTTAAAAAAAATTGAAATTCGTCTATAGTAGATTCTCAGAATTTAAATTCTCTTATTTTGGTTTCTTCATCTGTAAAATGGTGGTGGTGATGGTAGTAGCAATTGTAGGAGCAGCAAAAGAAGAAGGAAGAAGAAAGAGGAGAAAGAGGAGGAGAAGGAGGAGGAGGAAGAAGAAAGTGATGGTAGTAGTGGAAGTAGTGGTAGTAGCAGCAGCAAAGGCAGCAGCAGTAGGTAATAGTAATTTGTAGTAAAAACTAGGATTTACATAGGATTTTCATAAAAACTCCCAAAATTCCTAGTGTAATTTTAGACTTTTATAGTTTTTTTAATAAGGGAAAATATTTTCCCTTATTAAAAAAACTATAAAAGTTTACATTACATTACATTCCTACCTTTTAGGATTGTTGTAAGAATCAAATAATACATATACAATTCTCTGCAAATCTTAAAATTTTATATACATGTCAGTTATCATTACTTTCCAAAATCAGACAGGTGGTTAAGTGAAGGAAAGATTTTTATCTAAAACTTTATTAAAGGTATGAATTAAAATAATTTTTAAAACTAAATATTACCAAGGCTAATCTTTGTGTGGAACATTTGAAGTTCTTATTTCTGCATTAGTGTGAATAGATGTTCCCTTTCTCAAGAGCATATTTTAATTAAAAGATTACAAGATGATTTTGGAACCCTGAAGTGGGAAGAACCCACTCTAAAGTGGATAAAAGAGGTTCATAATTGAGTTGCTACATATAGAAGACAAGAAATCTGCTTCCCCATTTTGTCCAGAGCATAATTGCTTATGACAAATATTTAAACAGAGCAGCACCCAAAAGATTTCAGGAAAATCACCCACTCCAGAAGTGCCCCCCCTCAAGTATCCACAGTAATACCGTGCCATCATCTTGAGCTTTTTGAGTTTCTTTTGCCATCAATTCTTTCTCCCTTGACTGCAGATGAACCAGCGTGTATCAGAGAGGATGTAGAGAATAATCTTTCTCTCATTTAGGGTCTAAAAGTTTCCATAATTAGAACCCTCTTCAACCAAAAGGACTATAGAAACTGAGAATTAGAGAAACAGTGAGATATAGCAGATAAAGAGATTTAAATTTAGGGGGATCTTGGTTTAAATCTCTCTTCAGGAACTTATATTAGCTATGTACTCTTGGGCAAGTAATTTAACCCTCAGCCTCATTTTCCTCATCTGTAAAAGTATCATTATGATAAAGAGGTAAGGGTAATTGGAGCCACTAGGTAAAGATTACAGAAATTTCTTATCTCTGCTTCTCAATATTATACTCTTTTGATGGTACCATCACTGTTAACTATTGTTCTATTTCTCCTCCTCTTCATAGCTAAATTCCTTGAGAAAACCATCTACAATTTGGGTCTCCACTTGCTCTTCTCTGATTTGATTCTAATCTTATGCAATCTGGCTTTCATCATGAACTAAGACTGCTTTCTTTAAGCTGACTTCTTAATTGTCAAATCTATTTTTTTCTTAATAGGGAGCCTTCTGTGGAGGTGTATCTTCTGACACTGTGAATAACCCTTTTTTTTCTTGATGCCCTCTTCCCTCTAGTCTGTGTGACATTATTCTCTCCTCTTCTTCTCCACCCCCTAGAACTGGTTCCCAATAATCTATAAACACAAACTATTCTAGCAATATTGAGACTCATGTAACACTCTGTATAAATGCTAGCTATTACTATGCCTATTATCCAACAGTATTTTTTAGAGCAGGATCTTCATTTAGATATTGCCCACTCATCATGGAAATCCCATAGAATCTATCCTTGTTTCCCTTTTTTTTATCTCCACCTTGTAAACTATTTCCTCCTTTTCTTTCTCTTCTTTTCATCTTCAAAACTTTATATTTACATATAGATAGATGATAAGTATATATACCTATCATCTTGTTTTTGCAACTACTTGTACAACTCACACCCTCCCCTCCCCCAAACACCTATTTCCCCCTTCATCCCCAAGTTCTACCAATCTTGGTTCATTGCAATAGTATTCAGGGACCTCAAAGCATGCATTCATCCCAAGCCAATGATTTCAATTAGTCCTATCTTTTTGAGAGCCCTACTTAGAACTTGAAGTCAGCAAATATAATAATAACTGGTATTTATATAGCTCTTTAAATACTTAAAGAATAGCAAGATTGGAGGGGATCCCACTGATCATTATGTGCAATCAACACCTAAACAGTCATCCAGTTTTAGCTGGAATTTCTCTATTAAGGGAAGGCCCATGACTGACCAAGGAAGCTCATTTCATTATGGATTAACTCTAAAGATTAGGAAGGTTTTTTTTTTTAATATTATATTTAAATATACCTCTTGGCAATGTTGATCCATTGTTCCTTTTTGTGCTTTAAGATTAATCCTTTTTCGGTTTGGCAATTGTCAATGCTGTAAAATTACCCATGCATATAACTTGTAAATTAAAAGTTATTAAAAAAAAAGATTAATTCTTTTCCCACAAGACAATCCTTAGGATACTTAAAGACAGTCATCATATTCCCTGTAAGCCTTTTCATCTCTAGTCTCTTCAACTTATACTGGTATATAAAGATCTCAAGGTCTTTCACTATACTGATTGCACAAAAAATGATTTTGTGATGCCACAACAAAAATGTCACTAACTCCTACTCTTTAGCATCCCCAACAAGTGGGCAGTCAACTTTCACTTTCGGTAAAAAGGACTAACTTTTGGAAATAGACAAAATTAATTTAGAACCAAATTTAACTGAATAAGGTCATTGCATTATACTGTTCTGAGTCAAAAAACATCTCTGAACTATAAAACTTTTACTATAAGGCAAAAAGAGGCCTCATATTAAGTTCCTGAAAGTTGTTTTATTCCACTTTTGAACAATTCTATTAAGAGTTTTTCCCCGATAATGAACCCTCTATTGAAGCCAAATAGATCTCTTACCTTTTCATAATTTTTTTTTCAATTCTGTTGGTGATTAGCTAACAACTCACTGCATCATTATGAATCTCTTCCCTACCTTTTTTAATCTTTTAGACTAATTTTAAAAAATGTTGCTCTTGCCATCTTATCCTACTAAGGATGATCTTTTTAAAAAACAAAATCCAATGTCTTCATTACTAGTTTATTTAATTTCATATTAAATGTCACTGTATTCTTTGATCTGAATAATGGCTCCTACACAAATGGGAACAACAGGCACTGGTGGCCTTAGAAGCAATACTTAAAGAACATGTGGATACTCATGCCCAACAGCAAAGTTTGACCCTTTTAAGTTTGACCTATTTTTAATACATCTCCATTCATACCCAATAACAAAGTGATCTATTCTTTTGGCAACAAGTCCTAAGGAATGTTAAATTATAGATGGACTTGTTTGGATATAAACTATAGACATGGGCTCATTCATTTCCTTTAAATTAGTTTGGAGTGGGGCAGTCATATAATATCAAAATAAAATAGGCCAAATTATTATTATGCTTAGATATTATGCTAGGTTATGATAATGACAAGCTGAATTCATTGTATTAACCCCTTTCTAATTATCTATCTTTTAGTAAAGAAAAAAATCATATGATGACAGATGAAAATTCAAAAATTTTGTTAAAGCCATTGGTCTTTCGTGCAGATGATTATATTCCTGAAGTAGTAAAAAATGTTCTACTAGAACGTGGTTGGAATAAATATAATGAAGATGTGCAGGAGGTAGCAGATTGGAACCTGTATTGGCGGACCTCAGCTTTCTGTATGACTGATCATAACAATGTTAAGCCATGGCAACGACTTAATCATCACCCGGGAACCACCAGGCTTACCAGGAAAGACTACTTGGCAAGACATTTGAAGCACATGAAAGGGATTTATGGAGCATCTCTTTATGCCTTCTCTCCACTAACTTATATCATGCCCAATGACTACATTAAATTTGTGGCTGAATATTCTAGGGAGAAAGAGACCCTTGGCACTAAGCCAAGCTATTGGATTTGCAAGCCAGCAGAACTGTCTCGTGGGAGGGGTATAATGATTTTCAGTGACTTAAAAGACTTGAACTTTGATTGTGCAACAGTTGTACAAAAATATATCAGCAATCCCTTCCTCATTGCTAAGTATAAAAGTGATCTGCGTATTTATGTTTGTGTTGCTGGCTTCCAGCCCTTAACTATTTACCTCTATCAGGAAGGACTGGTACGGTTTGCCACTGAAAAGTTTGATCTCAATAACCTGAAGAACAAATGTGCTCATCTGACCAATAGCAGTGTCAATAAAACTGGGGCCTCCTACAAGAAGAATAAAGAAGGGATTGGCCGAGGTTGCAAATGGACCCTGAGCAGGTTTTTCACTTATCTTCGAAATCAGGATGTGGATGTCCTGCTTTTGTGGCAAAAAATCAATCACCTGGTGATTCTCACAATTCTCTCCATAGCCCCTTCTGTCCCCTCTGCTTCCAATTGCTTTGAGCTCTTTGGATTTGACATTTTGATTGATGACAAGTTCAAACCATGGCTTTTGGAAGTGAACTGTAGTCCTGGCTTATCTTTAGACTGTTCTTCTGATGTGTCAGTGAAGAGAAAGCTTATCCATGATATCATTGAATTAATGCATTTCAAACAGATTTGTCTGGATAACACCAAAAAGAAAACTGATGAAGCTTCAAGTCATCGGTCTCATATTTCCTGGACTGGAGGTGATAAAGTTAGAGTCCATGAAAGTTCAAAGCATTGGTGTAAAATTTCCTGGGCAGAAGGTAAAAAAGATAGAGACCTTGAAACTTCAGGACAATGGACAAATATTTCTCAGTTTGGACAAAAAAACAGAATTCATACGTTGTCTGGATATACATCTCATTATAAGGAGCCTTCCAAAATTTTATCTTTATTAGAGTTCAGAGGAATAGTCTATAAGGCAAACTTATCTGTCTTACAGGAAAATATCAAAATTTTTCCTAAAGAAATGTTTATTGCAAAACCAAAAGAAAGGAAGGCAAAAGATTCTCTACCGGCAGCCTTTCCAAAGATAAGAAATATACAAACTACATTCAACTCTTTCCATCACTCTCCATCTTCTGAGTCATGTAAGAAGAAGAAAAATATCACCCCAAATTTGCTGTCAGATAAGGGCACGAGACCATGCTCCTGTGCAGGTGATTTTGTTCTCATTTTCCCTTTCAATGAAGCTACTCTTGCAGCTACCAAGAAGGGACTGGATATCAAAAAGGTCATCCATGAAATTCAGAAGTTTGTAAATAAGCAACCAACACCAGAGGCAGAAGATAAAACTAAGAAAACATGACAAAGGATTTTGATGACTTAGGGACAATATGAATGCAAGTCCCTGAAATATCTTTTATCCCTGAAATATCTTTTATCATTGAATAATAACAGTATTATTTGCTTTTTGCTATCATATAAAACTATCAAAATTAGATAAAAGGAAAATTCCATTAAATATGATATCTTTACATTTTTATAGATTTAAAACACATATATTATTATAAGTACAAGGTTTCCTCAAAAACTCTGGGCAAGTGGTATCTACATGCATTTGGACATGGCTTTCTGCAGTGACCTTATATAATTAAAAAATAAAAATAATAAATGATTAAGCTAATATGTTGCAGGATCTTAGAAGGATATGACTAAAATATCAGGAGTAAACATACTAAACAGCTACATTTCAATAGATCTTTTCATGGGACTATCTTAATGACCAATTTCTTCATAATGAATTCTACTTCATAACAAATATCTCATAATGTATACCCAATGCTACTGCCACATTCTGATGTTGGGTAAGTCATTTCTCCTTTTGTGCCCTCAATTTCCTCATCTAAAAATTGAAGGAATTGGATTCACTGATTTTTAAGGTTTCTTCCATCTCTAACATCCTATAATACATCAAAGTTTTCCCCTAAACAAATCGCAAAACTAAGGAAAAAAGGACACCAAAAGATTCTCTAACCCCAATCTTATCACAGATTAAAAAAAAGACAAGTCATTTTCCATTATATTCTATTACATCTCATTTGGGAATAAATAGCATTTATATACTGAAGACTACCTGTATTGCTTAAACAGTTTGTAAGTTTTTATGCATTAATTTATTCAACTTTTAAGACCTATCATTAGTAGCCCTGTGATGGGTCTTGTTGGGGATACAAAGAGGAATAACTCATGCTTTCTCACCTTCTATAATGGACATTCTAGTATGGGATATAACACACATAGAATGGGCATTCTTTTCCAAAATGGACATTTCCATATGGGATATAATACAAATACAAAAAGCTACCAGTCATAGAAGTGGAATAAGAGAAAACTTATCATAGAATGATGGAGTTAGAGGTAGAAGATGACCTGGTCCAATCTTTTCATTTTTCATATGAAGAAATCAAAGTCCAGAGAGGAGACATGGCTTACCCAAAGTGACATAAATAAATGGAAAAGGCAGAATTTGTTCCAAAGTCGTCTGATTCCAATTCCAGGGTTTTGTTTGTTTTGTTTTTTTACCAAACTATCAACCTAATTCAAGAAAAGATAACACATCCTGACCAGGGATGCAAGGATATACTTATTAGAAATACCATTGAAGGATAAGCAAGAATTGGATAAATGAATCTATAGAACAGGAAAGGGATACAGAGAGAGGGAATGTGAGTTCATGAATCAAAATTGGGATATCATGGGGAATGCTCTGGGACAAGGATGTAGTTGAGGTGGTCACAGAATTGGGTATGGAGATGAGAGCTGGACATGTAAATCAGGGTCATATCTTAGGAAATATGTTTGCTCATTTTGTTCAATAAGAAATGATCTATTGAAAAGGATTTATGTAAAGATGATGTGATTGTAACTATTTTATAGGAAGATAAATGAAACAGCATCAGGTGAAATGGATTTCAGATGGAAGGCGATTGTAGTAATCCTAATGAGAGGTAATAGACTGAAGTGGAATGGTGGCACCTAGAATAGGAAGGATGAGATTGTTGTTTGTTCTTAAAAAGGACAAATGAATCAGGAGGGTAATTTCTCAACTGGCAAGTTAATTGGACTTAAGTGAGGCAGAGCTGTGCAAAGTCATCAACCCCATTTTCCTCCAGGGTCATTGGCATCCAATAACAAGACTCAGGTTAAAGATGACTCCAGCTGCAGTGGGAAATTTTGACATTTTTAAGCTAAGGTCTTTCCTAAGTCTTAATTTGTCTAAAGCAACATCGATTTATTAACTGAAGACTGGATAAGAACTGAGGCAAAAGAAAGCTTTTGCAAAAGAACCTATCTGGGAGGGGAATACCCCAAGTTTCTCCCCAGGTAGGTCATAACAGGGAAGGATGAGATAATTTTACTGAAGGTTCAACTGTCAGGATTGATTGAATTTAGGTGGAGTGAAAGAAAGGTCAATAAAAGCAGTTTGTTAGAAATTGGGGCTTTTTTTATTATTTAAACTTAAAGTCATGAAAAAAAATGAACAATGATTATACTTAAAAGTGTGTCTGATCAACATACATTTTGCTGGTGGTTAAACTTTTACCAGAACAGCTTAATTGGGCCTAATAAAACTCTAGTATCATTAGTGGTTAAAACTTATTGGGCTATGACTTTACTTCTACTTAGATATAGCTTCCCCTGAATATCATCATATGATTGAGGCAATTTTATACTTGACATGGGAGTATGAAGATTCACGAAATATGTTATACTTGTTTCTGGTCTAACATAAATTTTCCACCATTGTTGAGAAAATGATCCATGTCAATGAATGTTATAAAACTGAATGTCAATTGATGTTATAAAATTGATCTAAGTTTGATTTAACTTATTTATGGTTCTATCATATGAAAGGCATTATGCTAAACACCGAGGGAGAGCAAAAGTGAATAAAATGTGGTCTCTCTCTTGCAAGGACTTCTAGTCTATTAGATGAAATAGAACAGGATAGCTTTCACTAATTTATTATAATGGCTCATCTTGCTGAGGAAATGGTTTTAGGATTTTCTAATGCTTTTCCAATGGAAGACAAGCTTTCATAAATTCTATCATGTTGAAAAGTATTCAAGTATGACCCTACTGGGAATCTGTATATGCTCTTGGGAGACTGACTTAACCAACTCTTCAGAGGCATAACACCAGCCGATTAAATAGAAATACTGAAGGATTGCAATGAAATAATAAAAAATGAAATATGAGAAATTTTTTCTCTTGAAAAATACTGTTCAATTAAAATAGGACACGGTGGTAAATGACTACTTTTGTGGAGATCAAAAAGAAGGTTTCTGGGCATTTGAGAGCTTTCACAATTCTGGATCTAAGAACTAATTTTATTAAAATATGCCTTTTCTTTCTCTTGATATAGGCATATCACTAAAAACTATTTTATGTGTATTAGCCATGAATAAAAGTGATTTGGGGCTCAAAATGGAACGGGAGAGAGACAGACATACTGAGAAACACACACACACACACACACAGAGAGGGAAAGGGAAATGAAAATGGAGAGAAAGAAAAAAAGAGAGAGAAAGGAGATTGTCCTTAGTGAGAAACAATAATCTAATTATAGTCTTTCAAATTCTAAGTTGGTGAGGAAACTGCAAAGCCTTGGAAGTAAAATGAGCAGCAATGAAAACAAAAAGACTTTTAATAGGCAAACAACAAGCCCAAAAGTTGTGAAGAAACAGAAGGTAGCATCTTTTCAAATGTTAGAAAGTGACATGTTGCAGAGTGTATAAAGGAAACATTTGAAGAATATTGTATTTTGTCACAAAGCAGATCACAATCCTTCTGGTACTTAGTACATGATCTGTGACAGTTGCAGTGTTCAAAAATCAAAATGACTTTGAAGTTACACTATTGAGCGACCTCTCAAAATTTATTTGGAAGCCATAGACATGCAGTCTCTGCCTGGGCACATTTGCAAAGCATTTGCAATCTACTGTAGAATCAGCCAGACTTTGCTTTTCTCTAGCATAGCCTTCAAAACCACTGGGTTACCTCCATAATGCAATGAGCCATAAGAGTAGCACTTGAATGGTGATTTAAATTATGGCTGATATACACAGAGGAAAACTGAGAAGTGGAACTGGACCAACTGTAAAGGCAACATTTTTTTCATTCTCTAAGGAATGGTGATCTGTATTGACAGGTTCCATAGATAAGGGGGATGTGTGTGTGGGGGGGCGGGAGGGAAGGAAAGAAAGTATCATATAACAATAACAGTTAAGATTTTAAGAAAAGACTTGTGTGTCAATAAGTAGGACAGGTTTTTAAGGTTATTTTAAAAGTTTATTATCCTATAGGAATTCAAGTTTTTTTGATGCTAAATTCTTTTGAATTTGATAGTTTTGAAATTAAAGGTATATCATCAGACAGACTAGAAAGAGTGGAAAACTAGTGTCATGACTTTTTAGCTGAGAGAATTTCCCCTACTTCTGGTGAGAAAGTAGGTGTTTTTAATAGTGATACCTGGTTTATCACATTCAATGCCTAATCATCCCTATGTCTTATGAGTTTTTCTTTAAACTTTAAACTATAGGCAAAAACATCTTAAGAACAGTCCTCCCATGTGTATAGTATTCCAAGACCATCAGTCATGCACTACTCTTTTTAGGTTCACCCTGAAGAAAGTAATCATTGTTACTTGGTTACTACAATTTTCTAATATGAATATTCAACAAATATTAATAAAATGTCTATCTTATATTTCACTGAATTATTTAAATATATTTTTATGCTCTTTCGTCTAAGACTCTTTTTACATGTAAAATGATTTCTTTAAAAGCATCTACTCTCTAAATTACTGAAAAATATCTAGAGCCTACCTAAGTATTTTTGTTATGACAACTCAAAATGGCTTGCCCCTTGGAACTTACTATGTGAATTCTAATTAAAAGTATTCCTACTTTGCCACACAGAATCAAGGAGTATGATGGAAAGAGTTCTCGGAGGATATCAATTCTAGCCCCCCCTCTTTTTGCAGATGGAAAAAAAATAAGGCACAGGAATATTCAGGGAATTGCCTAGGATCACACAGCTAAAACTACACTGAATCTAGGTCTTAACTTATTCAAGAAACTTGATGAGTTTTCTTTAGGTTATAAATCTCACTATGAAAATCTTTGTAGGTACATAGAAATGTCGTGAGATTGAGACACATATCCCCTTTAGATGTCACATAGCTACTTTTAGTTAGGGGGAATACCTGACCACCTACTCATATGATTTTATGCATGCCAGGAGAACATCAATTATGTTTGATGTTTGAAAGTCCACCATCAGAACTTCTTTCAATTAAAATATTTATATCTCAAAATGTCATTAATATCAAAATCTGTTATCAGTTATTTATACCTTAACAGGAATGAAAACAATGGTAGTTTGTGATTGTGGAACATGAGTCTAGATTGCCAAGGAAGGGGAAAAGAATATTATACAAGTCAGAGAAATGGGTAGAAGCTTTGTCTGCTTCTTGCCTCAGGACAATTCTGGTTATAAATTTTCTTTGAATCTATTTATTCACTCACTCATCCACTGATTTAAAAAAAAATTTGCTGAGTCTCCTAATATAATATAGGGTGTATGGAAGGGTACAAAGATGAAAGACAAATATAGTTAATGTCTTCACAGTGCCTACAATCTAGTGGAAGAGATAAGGTTCATGCTTAAACAGCTGCAATATATTCTGGCAATGATTCGGTGACTAGCAAAGGCCAACTATTATTTTGGTTGATGAGGAGGAAATAAAGGGGGAGTAGGGTGAGAGAGAAGAATTTCATTGAGAGAGTAGCAATTAAGCTGACTCTTTAGAAGAATGGTTAGGATTGGATGAAGAAATTAAAGTCATCTATAGTTATATGAAAAAATGCTCTAAATCACTATTGATCAGAGAAATGCAAATTAAAACAATCTGAGGTACCACTCACATTTATCAGATGAATAAAGTGACAGGAAAAGATAATGATAAATGTTGGAAGGGATGTGGGAAAACTAAGACACTGATGCATTGTTGGTGGAGTTGTGAACTGATCTAGTAATTTTGAACAGTAATTTGGAATTATGTGCATGCCCTTTGATTCAGCAGTGTCTCTACGGAGTCTGTATCCCAAAGAGATCATAAAAAAGGGAAAAGGATCCATATGTGCAATAATGTTTATAGCAGCTCTTCTTATAATTGGCAAGGAATTAGAAATTGAGTAGATGCTCATCAATTAGGGAGTGGTTGAATAAATTATGGTATATGAATGTAATGGAATGTTTTTCTATAAGAAATGATAAACATGCTGATTTCAGAAGTGCCTGAAAAGACTAACTAAACTGATGTTGGATAAAGTGAGCAGAGCCAGAACAACACTCTATATAGTTATAGCAAGATTATGTGATGATTATGATAGACTTGGCTCTTGCAGTAATATAACTTTGGATGGAATTTGCCATCCTCATTCAGAGAGAGAACTATGGAGACTGAATACAGATCAAAGCATAGTGTTTTCATCATTTTTTTGTTTGCTTTTTCTTTTTTGTGGTTTTTTCCCTTTTGTTCTGATTTTTCTTTCACAGTATGACCAATATGGAAATATATTTAAAATGATTGCACGTGTGTAATCTACTGCCTTGCTGCCTTGGAGAAGGGGTAGATAAGGAAGGATGGAGAAAAAATTTGGAATGCAGAGTCTTACAAAATGAATGTTGAAAATTATTTTACATATAATAAAAATACTTGAAAAGTTTTAAAAAAAGAAAAGAAAGAAAAAGTTTAAAATTGTGACAGGTGAAAGTTGGGTATGCCAGGCAAAAGTGAAAAATTATAGGAATATTCAATATGTGGGAATATAATACTCTGCACAGTGTAAAGAATAGTAATGGAATGTAACACCAGAGGGAATAAGTTGGAACTAGTTCAGGATGAGATTGGAGATCTTCCATTTGAGGAAGGAAGAACATCTTTATCCTTCTCTGTGTTGCTGTACAGACTCTGAACTTCTATTGCAAGAAAGTGCTAACAGTGTCAATCTACCTATTCTCAAGTTGTGACATTGCTTACTCCTTTTTGTTGTGCAGACTATTCCTCATATTTGGAATTAATGTTCTTCAGTTCCACAGCTTGGAGCTGATGTTTTATTTTGTTTTGTTTTCTCAATTCAAGCCTTAGCTTAAGTACCACTTCTTACAAAATATCTTCCCTGACTCAAATTATTTTTTGCTTGCTCAAATACTTTGCATTTATTTGGTATATGTATATTTTGATTTTGTTTATCTTTAATGTGCCCTTCCTGTAGAATATCAATTCCTTGAGGACAGGGACTTCTTCAATTTTGTCTTTGCTTCCCCACAGACTAGAGCAGGCAGATTAGATAGACAGACAGACAGACAGATAGATAGACACATACATAGGTAGATAAGAGGTAGATGTTAGATAGATCACAGCTAGATAGATGAATGCATGGATGGATGAGTGGATATATATAGAGACAAACAAATAGTAATTTCTTAATAAATGTTTATGAATTGGGCTGAATTAAAACAGGTGGTAAACTTGTTTGCAATGGAAGATTTGCTTCTTGATATTGTGTGGTCCCTAATGCCCTCTTTCTAGACTGGCAAGTTTTGCTGCAGTAAGTGCCATGTCAAAAATATGGACAAGGGGAAGCTACTCGTTTTCTTTCATAGAAACTACTCATTAGGTCGACTGCAATGTTCTCATTTTTTAGGACTAAATAAAATAAATTAGATAATAAATTAGATAACCAAATCAAATGTGATTCTTCTCTTCAAAAAGTATTCACTAAGCTGCCATTCATCATCCTTCTATCCCTATGAAATAAGTGTGACCTCAATCTTTTAAAAATAGGCAAAGTGAGATATGGAGCAAGTAAGAAATTTGCCAAGGATTGTACAGCTAGCTGGGTCTGACCAAGATGAAACTCTTATCAAGGTTCCTTCTAAGTCCACTGATCCTTCCTCCTAGATTATCAATATCTATCTATTGGTGAATACATAACATTGTCTCCATATACCGGGATAATTTTTATCTATAATTAATGCAGTGGCTCTCTTTTGACAACTCAAAATCTTATGAGATACAGTTCATCAACATATATGCACAAAAGCCCATTCCAAGGTCATTTTTACATACATAAGCCAAGTGTTTAGCATGGCACTAAACAAATGGAAGATTTACAATTTTTTAAAGATTTCTAGCCACATCACATTTAAAAACAGACTTTTTCTATTAGATCCTTTTCATCTCCAAAAGAAGTTTTACACATTCAGCAGGGTTGGGAAGATTATAGTTGATGAGCGCTGTCACTCAGCCAAATCCCATGGGGCTTGAATACAGTTTTCTGTTTAAACTAACTACATTTGGATTTTCAACTCTTAACATTCCACAAAACAATTAGAAATCAATTGATTCACTAGCATCCACTATGCCTTTTTGAAGGGTAATTTGAAAAAATGAACAAATTTCTAACCAAAGTATTCTCTCAGTCCAACTTCCAAAAGTTTTTTGGAATCATTTGTACCTGATATTTCTGAAAAATTCTCAGCATCCACCTATAAGGACATGGCAATAACCCTGCATTAATAAAAACAGAATTCTATTTCTCATAACAACATGGAATGCTGATTTTTAGTTTCTTCAAACAACAATATAAGAGCATCTTAAAGAACAAAGCAGTATGTGCACAATATATACCTGGGCCAAGATAATCATCAGCACGAAAATACATTATCACATCTGGTTTCATAAAAAACATACAAGAGTGCACATTTAGCAAATCACATCTGGCCACATCCTGTCCTATGTGATAACATTTGCAAGAAGTTATTCATTTCCTACATTTTCTGGGCTCTAATTGTTTCAGAAAAAAAGTTTATTTCTGCATTCTATGAGCTGTTTAAAATGGAAATGAAGTTGTAAGGTTAGTAAAAATCATGTAATCACTTTCATACTTGGGATTATGAATGAAGTTGGTAGGAGGGTAAATGACTGCCAGATACTCAGAGAGGTGGTTGAGTCTGCTGCTCATGACAGGTGTTGCTACAAGACTATTTAAAACTCCTTCAGTTCATTCACTGTTTTTGGAACCAAGTACAAAAACCTAGCTCTGGAAAAAAGATGGGTATTGTTACTTGGGCAATCTCTGCTGAGGCAGGATTGCAAAAAGGCTAAATTCACCTGCCTTGGGATGAATGAACAGTAAAAATAAATGAAGAGTCCAACAAACACATGGCATCAGAAGGGAGCTCAGCAAGGTGTTCCAACAGCAGACACATATGGTCACCAAAGAATAAATGGTCTTGAATGGACCAGGGGCAATTACCTTGGGAACAAAAAGTTGGCTCAAGAGTGTTATTTTAACCATTTTTTCCCCTTCCAAATTGAGAACTAAGGGAATCATTTTTCTTCTAAGATTTCTACATAATTAATTGAGTTTGAACTCTCTCCTGCATCTCTCCTGATAGGTCCTTACCTATGTCTTGCTTCTGGTCAGATAACTAAAAAAGATAAAAGAAAATCTGAATGAAAAGTAATCTGAATCGCACACATAATTTTACATACAGAAGGGATGAATCACTTCTTGTCAAGGATGATCTTTCCTGCTTCATCTTTGATTCGAACCCTGCCTGAAGTATACTTTGTTTCCCGATGGCCAGTATTATACACAGTCTTGATGGTACCATCAAGAAATTCCTTCCTCTTGAACTGTGAAGTGTGGATCTCTTTCTGCCCATCACTGAATATAATGGTTTTATCTCCATTCCTAATAGGAGAGAATTAGTCTTATGAAATGCATAATTTGGTAGACAGTACTAAAGCTATACAGGACTAGGTAAAAAATATCACTGCTACCTAGGTCTGTTTTCCTCATCTAGTATTTTATCAAAAATTATCAATTCTTTCACTGTATAGTATAAAAAATCATATGTATTATGGGTATAATTATATATTTTATTATATATTATATATATTATTATATATTATAATTATATAATTTATATCAATGGGACAGCTAGGTGGTACAGTGCTTGACCTAACATCAGGAACACTAGTTCAAATCAGGTCTCACTGGGCAGGTCACTTCATACCATTTGCCTCAGTTTCTTCACCTGGCAAACCGTTCCAGTATCTTTGTCAAGAAAACCCCAAATGGGATCAGAGTCAAGCACAATCAAAAAATGAATCACAAATTTATATAATTAATCTTTTGTGATCATTTTAGCCATAATTGATCATAGATTTTCACAGATATGCTTCTGGTAAATAACTGTTTAAAATCCGGCTTTACTTTTCGTTTTAGAAACTTGCAACATCACAGTTGACAATAAAATAAATATTAAGTAATATTTATTTAACTCCCATTTTCTAAATGGACACTGAGTGATCCAGACAAGGTTCAGAACAGCACGTGAATGACAAACTAAGAGGAAGCCTCCAGAATTGCTGTTATCTTTTCTCTACCTTTGCTCTACAGCCATATAACAGGGACTGGCCAATGATAGCCTCATTTTGATCCCTTGCATAGTGAGCACTCCTGGCAAAGAAAGGTAATTGGCCACCAATAGGTCCTAGACTAAATCCCATTTGTTTGGGGGTTGTTTGGTTCCTCATTGAAAGTAAAATACCAGTCATTTCTGCTTTGGTCAGAAACCCAGAGGTCCCCCCTCTCAAATTCATTCATTCCTTTACTTATTCATTTGGATATTTTGTACTAGGTGAAAGAGAGGATTTTTTGCTTCAATTGCCACCTAGCCTTCATAAATGGGTGCAGCTCCAGTCAAACTGAGACCTGTGGAAGAGCTTAACTTAAAAAGGCCAGAGTCTGCCATTTCATCCAGAGTCATCTCTAATCATTCTGATCTGTATCTGGCCACTGGACCCAGATGACTCTGGAGGCAGGTGAACTATTCCAGCTGGCCCTCACTTAAATCCAATTTACTTGCATGTCATGGAGTCACTCCCTGATATCATGATCCATTTTGGGAATGGAAGACAATAAAATTGAAGATCACCTGAAAACCTCTCCACCTTGGCTTTTTAGTTTTCCTGGTTTTCTTCAAATCTCAGTTCAAATTCCATCTTCTATAGGAAAACTTTCCCCATTCATACTCCCATTCCAACTCCTCCTCACTCATACCCCCTCAGTCTTTCACCCCTCTATAAATATCTTTTTCTTGTTTAGTCACTCAGTCCTGTCTGACTTCATGACCCTGTCAATCAATTTGACCAGTGATTTTTCTTGGCAAGGATATTAGAATGGTTTGTTATTTCTTTCTCCAGTTTATATCTCATCCTTAGCAATCTTTAGATTGCTGTCTCCCTCTTTAGAATGTATGCTACCTCAAAGCAGGGACTATTAACCTTTTTATGTATCCCTATTCTTTAGTACAATGCCTGGCACATAGTAAGCATTTGATAATTACTTTTGAATGATTGATAATTTGAATTTTTTGCCATTACCTAAGAGAATTAAGAAAAAAAAGTAGAAGTGATGAGGTCTTCAGTGTTAGGTGTGGTTAGGAATTAATAAAAATTGATCCCTGAGGCAGGCAGGGAGAAGGGTCTGATCGAGAACAGTTTAGCTCCATGATCCCACCCTCTGGGAAGGTTCACCAGTCTGAAACCCAAGTTATGTCAAACCCCTGAGGTCTCCAGCAATCTCATCTTGCCATGACCTGTCAGAAATCCCAGTCATGTCTCTAAGGTTAAATTTTCTCTATAAAATCTACTTTGGGGCCATCCCATGGGCTGCTGTCATCCTTTGGGTCAGTCTTCCAAGTTACTCTGCCTCATGGTGTCTTTCCCCTTTCCCTTCTCCTATCCAGTAGTCCTCAAGGTGTAGTCCAAAGAATTGTTGCGGTCTCTGAAATCCTTTCAGAGGGTCTACAAATTCAAAATTATTTTTTATTTCTAATATAGTAAATAGCTATAAATATAACCCATGTGAACAAAAACTCTTTGAACGGATCCTCGATGGTTTTTTAACAACATAAAAATACTGAAAACAAAAATTTGAGAGCCACTGTTATGCCATGTGGTATCTCTCCATAGCATCCACTATGCTTCCCAATCCCACTTCTCCTCCTTGCTGCTAATTAACTCTTTTAGGGTGCTAAATTCTTTTCAGGATTTAGCCTGCCACTTAAGGACATGTTCCATGGAGTGCTCTCTTTCCACTAATTGTGAGTTCCACTGAGGAGTGTATTTTCATGTGCTCTCCCACTTTATTTCATATGTACCATTCCTGATGTCTATTGTATCACTTCCTTTTGTCTATAACCTCTAAATAAATCTACTTTTTGCCAAAGAGAATGGCCATTGTGAATTCTTTACATGACTGAATCCCAACTTTTGGTGTCTATCATTATCTGGTGTCTATATCACCCCACATCATTTTGGTGCTTAAGTTATATCATTAGGAAAACACAAAAAGAAAAACAAAAGAAACAGGATGCCTTAGATTTTCCTAAGTTCACAATGTTTACCTTTCTACTTTCACCAATGTTCCATCAGGGAATAAAGTCTCCTCATACCCAACACCGAAGTATTTCACTGTGCCATCTGGAAACACAATTTCCTTAGTGCCATTAGGATGGTGTTTTTCTACAAGAAGCAATTTTTTTAAAAGTGTAAGTATAATACATTGAGTCTATTTAGAAACAATCATTTTTTTTCCTTAAGCAATTTTATGAATTGTGCTTTTATAGGAGATTGTCAGGAACAGAGGGATTGATTTATATTTTAGTTGCCTCTAAGAGAATGTTGAAGAGCATATATCTTGAAAAGTAATTCACAATTAAATTCACATTTTTTTAAAAAAATGAATTTTTTATAGTGATGTAATCTAATTAACCGAGAAATCCTACATATGGCATGTCCTCTTGTGAAGTCCCTCCAACTTAAAAATCTCCAATCAATTCCCAAGCCTTATATATTACAATCCAAATTTTTAAATGTGGCTTCAAATTCCTCCAAAACACAGATCCAATTTGTTTGTTTGTTTTTGATCTCCACTTCCACTTCATCTGTCCTTATCTCTAAGGATTAAGTCCCACAAAATTACCGTATTTTCCCATCTAAAACATACTTCAAACTCCCCTGGATTATTAGAAACCAAAGTGAGACATCATCTATTTCAACCCCTTCATGTGACAAGTGAGAAAACTAAAATTCCAAAAAATTAAATGACTCCCCTCAAATAATACAGATAGCACAGCTAGTATTCCACTTCCAGGTCCAACATTTTTTTCATAATCCATGCCTGCTTTTTCTGCTTATATTTTATATGTATCTGAAATATCCTACCCCCTTCTCCTTAACATTCTGATTTCCTACTTCTCCTTTAAGACTCAGTTCAATTCAATTTCCTCCTTAAACCCTTCATTGCCTATCCTGGACAGTTTTTTCTCTCAACCTCTATGCTACTTACTGGCAATGAATGTGAGAAGATGGGCACTGCTCCAAAACTCAGGAGATCAGAAGTTTGAACAAGTCCTAAGCAGCCAACTTTTGCCTGCATCTTCTTGGCTTCCAACCTATGAAATTGTGATTATCCCTCAACTGAGTTTCAACTTGCCATTGGGCACAGTTACTACCCTCTCCATTTCTTGCTCTGGGAATTGTAATCAAATCAAGACTCATATTGGCTCTGGGAACACCTTGTCAATTGATTGCCATTATCCACTCTGCTATCTCCCATGTCAAACTTCACTTCGGGCAAATGATCAAATTTAGTTTTGAAGAAGACTTGAGAGAAATAAGTACAGGGAGACAGCACAGTACAGGGTTTTGGAGTTTGGCAATCTGTCTCTTACATCTTATTGACATGAAAAGAGTTGCTTAATATCTCTGAATCCCAGTATTATTATTTTTTTTTTTTTTGCAAAATGACAGGGATGAGCTAGATTTCCTCTGAGGTGTCTTCTGGTTCTAAATCCATAATCCTACGACCACTCTCAATCAGGGGAAGAAAGAAAGGTAGTGTGACATAGTAGTGGAGAACTGATCTTACAATCAGGAAGCCCTCAATTCAAGATTTTTGACACATAATGGAAGTGTTACCAAAGTCAAATAATTTAATCTATCAGTGCCTCCTAGGTGATTCTCTAAAACTTTAAGTGAAAAACAAATGATTTAGTCTAGAAATTTTCCACTTTGGAAATTCCTTTATATCTATGAAATTCCAGGTACAAGATGCTCTTCCATTTCAGCCAGTTTCTAATCTGCCTTTGGATATGTATACCATTCCCTTTACCTTTTACCCTGAGACCTATAATCAGATCAGCATTGCCTCTGCTTTTAGCAAGGGCATATCAACTGACTAACCTATTTTTCTATTCACCATCCCCCAGATTTCCCCTCCTAAAATTCACCATAGAACAATAACACTACTTACAATTCCAATGGAATAACTGGGTGTCAGTTTTACAGCTGGACAAGCTAAGACTTAGACAGTTTAAAAGGTTCAGTGACAGAAAGAAAATCCGGGTCTATAAAGTACTTTTCATTTTCAAAAGAACTGAATTAACATTAATCAATCATTCTACAAGGCAGCTGTGAGTCAGCAAATCTAATCCTTCATTTTCAGTGATTTGCTTTAAGGTCACTGAAAGTAGTCCTTTGCCTGGTTTCTGAGGGAGACGGAGACATTTCTCATGCCTTCTTCTGAGTTTGACCCACCCCATATGTGACAATCTACTAGAGTTAAAATGCTAATAAGGCACATAACCACATAGGCTAAAAGTTAAGGACAGGAAGGAGAAAAAAAAAAATGACAGGAAGGACAGAAACAAAGAAAATAGATTCATGGTTCTTGTTTTGAAGAAGACAATGAGAAGATTTTTTTATTCCTGCACTGGATTTGCCAATGTCAGAAAAAATATATAGGCAGATTATTTACAACAAGAATGAATTGAACAACTTTATATAAAGTATAACAGTTAGGAAAGATTTACCATAAAATCTGGAGCTACAGAGCTTTCTCTTGTTGCTTTTTCTAGCATTCATATGCAACAAGCAAAGCAATATACATTTGGCAGTTAGTATGGGATGGGTTTTTTTGTTGTTGTTGTTGTTTTTTCTTTTTGGGGGAATTGGGGTTTGCACAGAGAAAATAAACAACCTTCAAAAACTTAAGAAAGCAGAAGGAAGAATTAAATATGGGTTGTGAACTCTGGTGATTCAAATGCAAAGAAATATGCTTAGGCTAAGGGCCATTGAGATTTATACAATGGATGTGTCACACAAAGAAAAGGTCTTATAGTATGAGTTTATGCAAGCCATATATGTGTGTGTGTGTGTGTATGTATGCATGCATTGTGAGTGTGTATACATATAATAATGTATGTATGTTTGTGTATAGGTGTACATATGTGTACATGCATATGTATATAAGTATATTTTTGTGTGTATGTATATATGCATGTGTGTCCATATGTCTCCGTATATAGGTTTATGTATATAACATACATGTGTATATATGTATACATGTATATGTTATATTATATATTTTAATATATATTATATATGTATTTTTTTTTACTTCTAACACTTCAAGGTTCTTTAATTTTGTTGACACAGGCACTCTTCCTACCAACACAGATCATAACCCAATGATGATCCTAGCTGGGCCATCTTGACTAAAAACAAACAAAACAAAACAAAACAAAATCACTCAGAAGCCAACCTGTTCAAACTTATCTAGGCTGATCTTCACACAACAGACATGTAATTCAAGGGGGGGCCAGCGCTAAATTTTTTTCCAGTGTAGCAGAACTTGCCAGAGAGTTTGAACCCCACTAACAAAGCCTTCAAGACCCCCAGAGTCACCTCCATATCATAGGGAGGCATCAGGTTAGGATTTTCATGAAGGAGAAGAGTCTTTGTTCAAATCTAAGTTTTCCCACTTGAAGAATGGGATGACCAAAACCAATATACATCAAATGAATAAAGAATAATCAAACTGATGCATGTGGCAAGCACAAAATTCTATCTTCAATATTGTACTTGGGGAGGAAGGAGATACATTCTTGAGTAAATATAACAAATTTTACATATTTAAATAAATTGCTAACTTGGAGGTGGAAGGGACCTGAGTAATTATCCAGTCCTACTTAGTATTTATCCAGTTTTACAAGTATAGTGGACAGAGAGTTTAAAGCCTCAAATATCTAGATCACTAGCTATGTAACTAACAGTAGGCGTCATTCAAACTGTTTATATTAGTTTCCTCATCTGTAAAAAGGGAATAATCATAATATTAATCTTCTAGGGCTATTGTGAGGATAAAATGAGGTAATAGTAGACAGTTTTTAAATGTTAGCTACTATTTTGATCATGGTTATAATTTTTACTTTAAAAAATGGGAAATTCAAGAGACAGGTGGGGGTGGATGAATATTTTGTACTGATTATCCTTATTATACTACTTCAATGAATAGCCCTTTCTAAAAAGTAAATAATTTTGCCAGATATCTGATATCAAATAATAATCACAAAGAGGGAAATACATTGATCAGAATTCATGAACCTTTCTTAGAAAATCATATACCTAACCCTTGAGTGATATCCTTAGAACTCTGAAGGGAAAAATAGCAACTATGTTCCAGGGATTAGCCAGATGGCCAGTGCATATAGGGTTTGGGAGAATAAGCTCCAGGGCCTGTGCTACAGATGGCTTTGAATTTTTAAGCCATAAAGAAAGATGGCTTTAAAGGTCACTGTTGCAGAGGTACAGTAAATTACATTATTTGAGAATCCTGGCAGCATGTACCATTTCCTTAGTGAACTCTGCACATGATGCATCTAAATTGGGCCCACTGGTGAAGAGCCCATGTACTGTGCCATATGAGAGCTGATGCCAGGATGAGACCATCGCCTCCAGTACCATTTTCATTTTTCTACCTCTGTACACACAAAATAAAACAGAGGGCTGAGAAGTCATTTAGGAAATTTGAAGCCAATTAGAATAACTGAAGCCCTCAAACTTATTTTTCCCTTCAATTATCTCAGTTCATAAAGGTTAAATTTATTTGCATCATTATAATTTTGTAGACCTGGCCTAAATACCTCTAATTGCTGTTGCCCATATGCTCAGCCAGCCCTATCATAACCACATATACTATTCATATATCTTTCACCAGCTGGCTTTTTTGTTGTTGTTGTTGTTAAATGAATTTTTTCCATCACAAAAAAAAAACACATGGCAATTTTTCTCTCTTTCTGTAAACATTCTGTAAGGGATATTTTCAGGATAAACCAACAAAAAAAAAACAATCTAAGAAAAAATTATGTTGATAAAATAACTCTGACCTCAAGGATCAGTCTATCACTTACCAATTTGTTTATTAGGAAATTGTAGCACTTCCAGGCCATTGGGATAAGTGGTATGAATTGTTTGAGCATCTGCATAATAATAAAGCTGAAAATACAACACTGATGTTACAGGAAGGTTTTGAGAGGGTTTGTTTTAAATCTGGGCTTCATCCATTCAAAGGGACAAATGCTTTCCCCTGCAGGTGTCTCTCACAACCAGCATGTAGGCAATCAGGTCTACAGAAAGGAAGCAGCATCCTATAATAAACTGGAAGTCACAAGACTTGAATCATAGTCCTGGCTCCTCCAGTAACAAGCTGTGTGACCATGGACAAATTGCTGTAGCTTTCTAGACCTAAGTTTCCTCATCTATGAAATCTGAAGAAAGGACTAGATGATACCTCAACTGGTGTGATGAATAGAAAACTAGACATGAAGTTTAGAAAGTAATAAAATCGAATCCTGGTCACATATTTACAATTTATTTGGCCCTGCTCAAATGACTTAAGTTCCATCAGCTTGTTTCCTTATCTGTAAAATGAATGGGTTGGACTCAATGGCTTCCAAGGTTCCTTCCAGCTCTCTCTCCATGTTCTTAACACCCCTAAGGTTTGACAATCACTCCCTAGAAATGTGTATAATAGGATAGGAGGCTCCCATGACACTTGAATGACCAACTCAGACCTTGCCAGTCAAGTCCATGAAGCTATAGAAATTCATGAACTGTGGTTCTAATAATGAATGAAAGAGATCTCTACAGTGAATGAAAAGGAAATGTTGTCATGGGGTGTTATAAAACAAGAATAAGAAAACTTTTTCTTCTTTTTCTTTTAAATATCTCTAGGGGCACTGATTCTCAGAAAAATTCTAAAAGCAAACACCAAGAAGGAACTATGATTTCATTAGCGCAATTTTACACAGCTAGAAAATGTTAGAAGGACAGGTTTGATTGTTAGACAGAAATGTTTGATTCCCCCTTCTAACATTTGCTATAGTCAACTTAATTTAGTTTTTTGTTTGTTTTAAGAGACAGAATTGTTAACATTCCATTCGTCTTCTTTTAAAATTAAGAACAAATATGAACTCTACCAAACAAATGCATCAAATGAAAATCACTTTAATGTCAATAATCTGACCCATTGGAAGAAGCAGCATAGCAAAGAGTAAAGAAGACAGCTCCACCTCTGACACTTTCTGTATGACTGGTAAATTCAGTTAACCTTAGGGCCGTAGAGAATTTTATTAAGTTAATAAATTTCTAAGAAGGTGTTAATTTGCTTTGGGAGTGGAAATTACAAGGATTTTCCTATGACAATGAACTGATAGGTTTAGTCATTTGGACCTAATAAAAGAGAAAAGACATAAGGGGGAAAAGAGAAAGAATGAGAAAGGAAAATGGAAGAAGAGAAACATTAGGGAGAGAGAGAAAAAAAGAGAGGGAGAGAGGGGGAGAAAGAGGGAGAGGGAGAAAGAGAGTGCTCATTTCCATAATTCACCTACATGGGTAAGGATTATACTATAAATATAGGGCTAGATTTTTCTCATGGCTTGGAGACTTTCCATTAAGATAAAGATGAAACCATATCTAAGATGATAGATTGACTATGCAGAATGAAACAATATAAAATTTTGTTTTACTTGGATAATAATTAAATGCTATTGAATGGATGGATAGCGCTTTTAAAGGTTTTTTTTTTTAATTTGGAAGTGGTTAGAGAAAATAAATAATAGCGTTTGAAAAATTAAATAAAACGGGAAAAACAAACTGGATCAACAACCAAGAATGTTCAGTGTTCTCAACCATATTAGAATTATAAGAAGACAAGATATAACCTCTATTTGTAGGTAATTCTCTTAAGAATTGCTCTTGGTTTCGCCCCTAATTTCTTATCCATTATGGCAAGTGGGGGGAAGGGAAGGAAGGGATGTGAGAGAGAGAGAGAAAGAAGAAGAAGAAGAAGGAGGAGGAGGAGGAGGATGAGGAGAAGGAGAAGGAAAAGGAGAAGGAGGAGAAGGAGGAGGAGGAGGAGGAACAGGAAGAAAGGGAAAAGGAGAATACTCATTTCCATAATTCTAAGTTTCTTAAAAAAAAAAAAGTATGCATTGTCCAGAATTGCCACAGTGAGAAATCCACTCAGTTAAGGAAAAAATGGAGAGTGGGAAGGATAGAGAGAAACCAACTTGCTACTATCTTTATGTAAGTGAATTATTAAAATCTTGATCTTAAATAGTTATGTGCCACCAAGTTCTATGAACTTGGCTTTTGAGTGAGCTGACATTGAAAAGAATTTAACAAGCATTCAAAGAATAAAATAGGAATTGTCTAGGACAATAAGAATAAAGAAATACAAATGTATAACATCTTCTGATTCATAAACCAAATAAAAATTAAATACAGTTCAACTAGCCTGAAAACCCCACTTGGGTTAGGGAGAAATGGTTCTTTTTCTTATTAAGTCACTGACAACAGGATTCTAATTGCATTGTAATTAAATAACACCTGCACAGGGATTGAAATGATCATTGTAGAGATAAAAAGAGAATCTCACACATTTGAATTTCTAACTAAGGTAGTTTATGCCCATTTCCATATGATGAAAAGTGCTATAAATGTCAGAGAGAAGTTATTAGCACTAAAAAGTCTCACTGTATGTTACTCGTAGCTCCTTTTTGGTCGTTTCCATTTTTTCATTGCTAGGGCTCATGATTGACTTCAACTAATGACAAAATTCCATCTTCAAAAGATACCAAGTGAGGAAAGCAGTATGAATCGATCACATCAAAAAGGCAAAAGGCAGTTTCAAGTTCATGTGGGCAACAGATATTATTAAGCATGAAAGGAACCTTGGAGGTATTTCATAGTCCAACTTTCTCATTTTAAGATGAAACAACTTAAGTATGTAAGAGAGGAAATATCTTGATGACTTGTTCAAGATGCATAATAAACAAAGAAACTAACAAATAAATAAGAGGATAATTTTAAGTCCTCCTGAAATAAAAATAGCATTTTGGGCTTCCAGTCTCATTGATCTTTCTTCCTAACATTTCCCTTCATTCTTCTGTCTTGTGGCATGAATGCAAAACCAAATAGCAAGAGCTTAGATTTCAGAAGGCATAATTTAATGCTTCACCTTGACATGATTTACATGATTATTTCATTTGATTCTCATAATAATCTAGGGATATATGTAGTATAAGTTTTAATACCTTCTTGTACAGAATTCAAAGTAAAGTGGAACTCACAAGGGTGACCAACCCAAGACTGCAAAGGGAGCAAACAGTCAAGTCAACACTTGCAATTACCTCTTCGGATTCCAAATCTGGAGCATGTTGCCCTACAACACTGTACATCTTCCCATAATTTAGTATCAGGTACATTTTGCATTTAACCCCCCCTGCTAAAAAAGGAAGATTTCAGCCAATTAGCTGAATGATAGATCAAGTAGAAATGAAAAAATCTGAGACTGGAAAATGGGAACCTCCTACTAGAAAAAAAAAAAAAAGAAAATACATATTCAAAAAGAGAATTGGAAATCAAACAAGTTTGAGAAAAGGGCTGTTTTATCTCTCTCTCTCTCTCTCTCTCTCTCTCTCTCTCTCTCTCTCTCTATATATATATATATATATATATATATAGGCAATTGGGGTTAAGTGACTTGTCCAGGGTCACAAAGCTAGGAAGTATTAAGTGTCTAAAGCTGGATTTGAATCCAGGTCCTCCTGACTTCAGGACTGGTGCTCTATCATAGAAACTGTCTCTTGGACTATATATTTCTTGTTGTTTATTTTCAGTTATGTTTGATTCTTCATGACCCTATTTGGGGTTTTCTTAACAAAGATACTGGAGTGATTTGCCATTTCCTTCTACAATTCATTTTATAAATGAGGAAATGGAAGTAAATAGGGTCAAGTCATTTGCCCAGAGTCACACAGCTAATGTTTGAAGCTGTATTTGAACTCAAGATGAGTCTTTCTGACTTCAGATCTGGAACTCTTATTTACTGTGTTATCCCCAGGTTGTGAAAAAAAATTATTAAAAATAAAACAAAACATTTACGTACCACTCTCTGATCTGGCATGAACTTCTGCACATCTCCATTTGTAAATGTGACAATTGTTGTTTTCTTGTCAGCACTGATTTCCTTCTTAGTGCCACTGGGAAAAGTGATTGTTTTACATCCATCTGAAAACTTACATTCCACCTTTCCAGAAAAAGAAAGTTGACACATGGAAACCAATGCAGGAAGAGGCTTTTATGATTTGACTCCTACATTTATTTATTCAACAAACATTTATTAACTGGCTACCATATGCATACTACTGTCAAAACCAAGTAACTGTGATAGCAGCATGAAAATATAACACTACGGACATGTTTATTAAATTCATTAATTTAAAATATGCATCACTAAATGTGTAACTGTCAACCTCCTTTTGTCACTTCTATGGCAGTGAAAAGAGAACCCATTTGATGACATCAGAGGTTCTTGGAGTATTAAGGATGTGTACATGTACATATATATATGTACATATGGAAGTGTACATGTATATACAAGGGAGCCATCTGAATTTCTCCTGATGCCATGAGAGCAGATAAGGTTCCAAAGGCAGAGAGTAAGAGCCATCAGCATATCCATGCTTTGTGAAAAGGAGAAGGAAGATGAAATAATGATGGATCTGGAAAAAGGAATGATCGGATCATCAGGCTACCAAGTGAAAAGGGTTTACACAAAGAGTTAAGGATAGAGCTGACATGCAAAATGTTTCAGCAAAATCAAGGGAAAGAGGATTTACACTTAGTTTGCTCATCTATAAAATTAAGGAGTTGGACTGGATGACCCTTCAAGGTCCCTTCCTGTACTAAACCCTTGATCTAATGACTGAGAAAAAGCTATTAATTTGAAAATTAAGGATTGACTGATAACCTTGGAGAAAGAAGCTTCATTACACTGGAGAGTACAGGAGGCAGACAGCCAGGGATGGGGGAGGTGCTAGTTCAAAAGGCCCTAAGAGAAGTCATTGGGACTTACTGGAAAGAACACTGCACTTGGAGGCAGAAAATCTGGTTTAGTAGTAAAAAAAAAAAAAAAAAAAAAAAAAAAGGAGGAGGAGGAATCTTGAGCAATAACTCACAGGAAAGCAAGGTCAAGAGAAGGTTTCTTAAGAATATGGGAGTCGGTAATAGGTGGTGAGAAAGAAATGAAGGAAAGGGAGGGAGAGAAAAGTAGGGGGAGGAAGAGGAGGTGGAGAGAATGAAGGAATAGGAAGAGAAAGCAAGGGAGGAGGGAAAGACAGAGAGATAGACAGACAGACAGAGACAGAGACAGGGGGAGAGACAGAAAGAAAGAGACACAAAAAGAAATGGAGTGAGAAACGGGGAAAAAAGATGAATGATGGAGGGAGGTCCTGGAGGAAATTGAGGCAATAGTATCAAGGGGAGAGAATAGAATAGGCAAGAAGGGTAGGATGGGTTAAGAGAGAGCTGGTTTTGGACATATTAAAGATAAAGTGGGGAAGAAAGTACATCATAGAAAGACAAAAACCGATAGAATGATTGTGCAAGATTTAAGGCCTTCAAAAGTACACATCATCTTGGATGTCAAAGAGTGGATTTGAATTTAGAGCTTCTTGCTTCCAAGGTCAGCATTCTAGCAACTACACCAAGTCACTTTACAAGGTGATAAGATGACAATCAGAAAGGGGGATTTCAGGGTTCATGATCTTAGAACTGTGGCAGCTTCAGCTTAAGCAAATGTTTAATAAATGATCAATGATATTTGTGGGTCATTGAAGTAGAATCAAAATGGAAATCACAGGCAAGTAAAAAATTGAGAAGTCAAGTTGTTGGAAGGTCCACCACCATAGAATTCCCTGAACATCTTTTTTGTTTTCTTTTCTGTATTTTTTTGTTACTGGGTTATTTTCAATTAAGTCAATTTTTGGTCCAGAGTTGAACTAGTCACAATAAACAAATGCAAACATTACTCTGGACCTTCAATGGCAGTTAGAGTTACATTAGGAATTTACACTAGGCAATGGTCGCAGAACTTGACCCAGCAATCATGACAAATTGCCTATTGTAGGAATTTACTTAAGGATATCTTTGCATATAAAGGAGAAATTTAGACAGTTTTTTTTTAAGAATATAATCATAGAACCAATGCACAAGTCCATGTCACCTCAAATTTTAGGAGAGCAATAACTCACTTTGATATATTATTTTGAAATTCAACAAAATGTTTTCTCCACAACAGTTCAATGGGGGGTCGGTAAATAAAAGTGCTAATATTCCTATTCCACATATGAGGAAACTGAAACTCATGGAGATTAAAACCCCTGATCAATCATCATTCCCAGATTAGACCTAAAAGAAATGAGGAAATGAGAGAATAAAAATCTTGATTAAAAAACTGATTCAAACCACTGCTAATAAATGTCCTCAGGGTACTGATATTCCCTACTTTTAATGGTCTCTGGAGACCTCAGACTAGGATCCACTGAGTTAATGCCAATTTTGTATACTGGTCCAGAGTTGCCAGCTCATATATGAAATGTTTATGGTAATTGAATTACACTGTATATAATATGATGCTCTAAACTATAATTTAGCAATTTAAAAGTTAATTCTGGTACAAATTGGGAAAATGCATAGAGCATCAAAAAATTAAAAACAAAAAAACAAACAAAAACCTGGATTGCACCAAAAGTCAGCTGCCAGTTCTTGAACAAAAGTTGCCCACTTGCTCCACCTGCTGGCCAAACCAATGATCACCTTAGGACCCAAAGCAATTTTTCCTCCTTCCTCACTCCTCTCTGTTCCCACCCCTTCAACCCAAACAGATTGCCAAATACATTAAACAACATTTAGCTTAGTTCTGTTTTAAAGGAGCTGATCTTTAATTATCAGTATTCATCTACATTAAATGGGCTCAAGCATAAAGGCAAGATGCCGATGACCCATTTCTCAGATTCTCTAATACAAGTAAACTGTTCAATCCATCTTCTACCAAACGATGAAAAAGTGGGGGCAGGGTTGAGGAGTGAAGAAAAGAGATGTAGGAGACATAAGGCAGTGGGAAAGGGGGAGACCCACAGGCAGTAAGTTGTAATAGGTGAGGAAAGCAGGTAAGGTCACTCAGAGGAACTGCAGAGGGTAGATGGAAAAGGATTAGGAAGTAAGTGCAGAGGGAGTGACCTAGAGAAAATTTAAGATCCCCTTATAGTGGAAGTTCTTAACCATTTTTGTGTCCTTTTAACAATCTGATGATTTCAAAAGATCCCCTTTTCAGAATAATGTCTTTAAAGCATAAAATGAATTATATAAGATTACAATGAATTGCGGTCATCTATATATATATATATATATATATATATATATATATATATAGTGAGTGATGGGGAGAGAGAGAGAGAGAGAGAGAGAGAGAGAGAGAGAGAGAGAGAGAGAGAGAGAGTGGAGGGAGGGAAGGAGGGAGGGAGAGAGGGAGGGAGGGAGGGAGGGAGAGAGAGAGATTTCAGTGTCCAAGAGTATTAAATTAGACTTTATTTCAAGTACTAAAATCATTTTTTAAATGATCAGAGGAGAATGTGATGGCAATGAGAAGGGTGCAAAGGTAGATTAGAGTCACCTAATATAGAGCAAGGCAAGTTCAAAAAGAAAAGAAAAATGTTTTCCTGTTGAAAAAAAAAGGATTATAGATTTTTTTGGTAACTGAAAATCAGGCAAACAGTGACTCTGGAACCCTTCATTTTTTTTTTCTGCTAGAAGAAATTCTGCCTGAATTTCTGTCCTAATGACAATCCAAAGTAGATTAGAATGACAACACATACACACACATGAAATGATGAGTCCAGTTTCCTACCTTTCCATCTGAATGTTTTATTTCTTTTTGTATTTTCTTTTCTCTTTTCTTATTCTTCATAGATGTTAATAGCTTTCTGGATGTTGCTAATTTGGAAGAAAAATCCTATGAAAAAAATTACAATCATTTGCTATAGCTCGATGGGTCTTGATGACAGTCATTATATGATAATGCAGACAAACTCCCATTACATTTTAATATTTGACAAGCATTCATTTCAACAGGCACAGATAGTGGTAAAAGAAGCAAAATCCATTATAGGTCAAAACCATCATAGGTCTTTTGTTGTTTTCTCATGGATGGTAGAGGAATTGAATGGTAACTAATATTCATTTATATTTACTTTATTGTAGACCATCTCAAGTAGGGAACATCAGTATCCTGAGGATGTATATTAGCAATAGTTTGAATCAATTTTTTTTAATAAAGATTTTTATTCTCTCATTTCCTCATTTCTTTTGGTCTAATCTGGGAAGAATTCCACAACAGTATTAACACACTCCAAATATAAGAGAAATGATCATCTGCTAACTATTTAGGAATCAATGTATAATCTGAGGAACAGCTAGCTAGCACAATGAATCTGAGTTCAAGTGTGGCTTCAGATGCTAAGTAGGCATTGATTCTGAACAAGGCATTTAACCTTAAAAACTCAGCTTCTTCATCTTTAAAATGAGCTGGAGAAGGAAACGATAGACCAGTCTAGTACAAACTATTTTCTTCCAATAATTTTAATTGTCCAGTTTAGGGGACTTCCATCCCCCATAATACTGAATTAATTTTCAGGTGTGATCTCTGAGTTGTTGGTACTCTTTGAATAATGAGAAGAGAAACATACTGGAAAAAATAGAAATGAGTAGACAAATGCTGCTCCAATATTCAGAAGGCAAGGGACAGGAGGAAGTAAATTCTATAAATTATAGACAAGTGACATCCATGTTGATTTTTGTGAAATACTAGACTATATCATGAAATTGTTGGTTCCACATATTAGTCACATCCTCTTAGAACTGGAAGAGAGCTTGGAGATCACTTAGTCAAAAGCCTTCTTTTTATTAATGATAAAACTGAGACCCAAAGATGCTAAGGAACTTGTCCCAATTAATTCATCTAGGGAAAATCAGAAGCAGGAGAAAGCCTCACATTTCCTAATTCCTACCCAATCAATTAGTGAACAAGAATTCATTAAGTGCTAACTCTGTGGCTCTCCCATTTTTCATTCATTCTCCTCCCACTTTTCCAAACTTTTTTTCTTGTTTTGTCACTTTGTATAGTAATGGAGAGATATAGCTCAAGTGTTCTAAGAGGAAAATAATTCTCTGTAATAGGAAGTGGTAGATTCCCCGTGGTAGGGAATAAATAAATGAAATCTTCAGATGCCTGTTTAGAGAAACTTAAAAAGGATATTGGGTAGCAAGAGGAAGCAATCTATTCTGTTAATAAATAATGGAAAATGTTGGACTAATTTTATTTCTTTCTTAATAGGACCACTAGAAAGTTGGTGTGTCATAGTGAATAAAAGGACAACTTTGAAACCAGGAAGGTCTCTGTTTAAGTTCTGACTGACATATACTGGCTATGTGACCGGAGGCAAATCATTTAATTTCTAAATGTGCTAGGCAACTTTCCAAGACTACATGTTGCAGAGAAGATACCAACCTGCCTTGGCAGATGGACTTTCCTCACGAGGGAATTCCCTGTAATTGCAAAATCACAAATCCAAAGCCTTTCCCTATCGGATGGTGGATCAGGAAAGTGTTATTTGTCAACATAATCCTGAAAAGAAAGAACCTACCCTTGTGAACAAAACAGAGAACAGAAGAATAAGTTCTTTTGTACAGTGAAAGAAATTCATATCACCTTGAAAAACTACACAAATCAATGCCAGCACCTGGATTCTGATCAACTTAGAAAGAAGTTTCTATTAGCTCGCTGCAGGAAGCAGAACTGTCGAGCAGTTATTTTGATTTTGTTTTCTCTACTACATAAAATAATCTTTGGAATGGTAAGTGGGGAAAAAAATGATCCATAGGATCAGAGATGAAGTGTCAGGATCACTTTGCAGATGAGGAACTGAGAAAGATTAACAGCTGCCCAGCATTACATACAAAGCAAATGTCTGAGAAGCTTAATGAACTCAGGTTTTCCTGACTTCAGCCCTAGGAACTCTGACCCCTGAAATAACTAAAAATCAAGATAATGAGGACTATAGTAAGGAGAACCTTATGATCTATTATTAATCTATCAATTTATTATTATTATTAATCTATTATTAATTAATTCAAATTACCCAGTCTTGGCAAACTACATCCCAGAAAGATTACTAAAATACTGTCATTTTTAAAATGAACAAAAGAGATATTTCAAGATTGAAGATGAGGACATATTGTTCCAATTTAAAAAAATAGAGCAGGATTCTAGAAATTAGGGGCCAATGAGCTTAACTTCAATTACTGGCAAAATGCTAGAACATATTAGTAAAGGGATGATTTGGAAATAGAAGCAGTGATCACAAAGAACCTCATTAAGAATATTTAATGCTTGATTAACCTTATTTTTCTAAAAAATTTTAAAGAAATAGAAAAATTTAAAAGAAAATTTAATTTAAATTAAATTTAAATTTAAAAAAATTTAAATTAAAATTTTAAAGACTGATATATAAGAGGAAATGGCATAAGAAGAAGGATCTTATTTTAGTAAACAACTTCACATAGTTGCTGTTAGTACTTTGCTTTAGAAGATAGGAAAATGTTGGCTAAGTGATAATATCACACAGATACGTTAGGTAGGTTTGGTGCAATTGGAACAGGTTGAAGGACTAAAGCAGAAGCAGTAAGAATAAGTCAGTATTGGTTTAGAGAAAAGCTTCCAGGGGATATTTGCTCCAGGGTCCTGTTCTGATCATCATTTTTATCAGTGGCTTTTATGCAAGTACATATGGCATGATTATCAGATATGCAGATGGTACAAAATTGTCAGATGACAAAGGCAGCATTTTAAAAAAAAATTTATATGCTATGATAATGGATGGAAGCTAATAAATGAAACTTAATAGGAAAAATGTCAAGTTCTATGCTTGAGCTCAAAAAATATCTTCACAAACCCAAGTTGGGGAAACATAGATCATTAACAATTAGAATGAAGAAAGATCTGACAGTTTTATAGGATTGCAAACTCAGTTTGAATAAACATGAGATCTTGGGATGGATTAATAAGAGCATCATATCCAGAATGAGGGAGTTGATAATCCCCATGTACTCAATTCCAATCAGATAACATGTGAAAATACTATGGATGCTAGATACAACAGGAAAAACACAAACAAACTAGAGTGCATCCAGAGGAAGAACCACCAATATTTTCAAGAGGATTAGAACCTATACTATATAAGGATAACAAACTGTGAATATTTGGCCTGAGAAGAGAAGACTCATTTGAAACATTATACAATCAGTTGAGGGGTATTAGAGGTAGAAACAAGTTTGTTGGGAGTTGCAGAAATTCAAATTTTAACTATAAGGAAACATTTCTTAATGATTAGAGCTATTCAAAAATTCAAAGGGTCACCAGGTATTAGTGGATGCCCTGTCCATGGACCTCTGTAAATCATGGCCAGGTGACCTCTTCTTAGAGATGTTGTAGAAGTGATTCCTGTGTAAATATGGGTTGGACTCAGTCAATTCTGAAATTCTTTTCCCAAGACTATCCTTGATCCTGCTTTTCATAGCGTTTTTATTAATGACTTTGATAAAGGCATAGAAGGCATATTTATTAAGTTTGTAGGTGACATAAAGTTGGAGGGATAGAAGAATCCATATCCAAAAGATATCAACAGAATGGAATGATGGGTTAAATCTAGCAAGACAAAATTCCATATGAAAAGTAAAGAAAAATGAGGGGAGGAAGTAAAGGAAGTTTTCTGCCTGGATTCAAAAATTCAACAAGCACAAGAGGGGGAGAGGCTCAACTTAGAAATTGGCATGGGGGGAAAAAACCCACAGTCTGTTGTTGGAATTGTTTTTTTTTTACACTATTAACTCAATTTGATGCAACTGTGTGATATAGCTACCAAAGATGCTAATGAAGTTTCAAGATGTTTTGACAGAAGAATGAAATAATAGAAATGATAGAATCATTGTAAACTCAAACTACAGCTAGAATGTTGTCTGGTTATCAAACTTTAAAAGAACCACTTGAAAACTAGATCCAGCCACATTATGGTGATCAGAATTGTGAAGAATCTTCAAACTATATAACTGGAAAAACAACTGACAAATCTGAGAATATACCCAATTTATTTGCTCATTTCTCTATTTAGAACATTTTGGGTTGGTTTTATTTTATTTTATAATTGCATAAAAGGTTACTATAAAAATCACTGACCAAAAACTATTTTAATATGTGATTGATAGCACTGTCAGAAGTATGTTAAATATATAGGAAAATGATTTTAGTGCTATAGGGAAATCCCATACGAGGAACATCCCTCTACTGAGGTAGGCTGGTACTTTATAAGTTATCATCTTAGCAAGGCACTTAGAGTATTGAGAGGATAAATCACTTGATCAGATCACTTAGCCATATGGATCAGAAACAAGATTTGACCCCAGATCTTCCTGGCCAGTTTTCTATTCACTAAGCTAATGCTACTTCCCAAGTTAATTTATTTAAATGTAATTACTTTCTAAATAGTGACAAGTATTTGCAATAATGTTTAATGTTCTTTCTAATAAAACATATAATCAAAAAGAAAAGATCTGAAAACAGGAGTTATAACCCAGTCTTCAAATAGTTAAAAGGCTATCATGCTGAAGGACAATTAAATTTAACCTGATTATTTTCAGAGCTCAGAGCTCAGAGCTCAGAGCTAAGTCTTAGTTACATGGAGGCAGATTTTATTTCAATATACAGAAATATTTTCTAATAATTACAATCTTCCTGAAATGAGTGTGCAGCCTCATGGAGTAATGGGTTCATTCTCCTCAGAAGTATGGGAGCAAATGCCAGAACCACTTGCCAGAAATCTTGTTGACTAGTTTCTTTCACTGCTTAAGGATTTGGACTAGATTAATTCTAAAGTTCCTTCTGCCTCTCTGATTCTGTGAAAGGACTTGGAAATCCTCCTATTAGATAGATTTCATTGTTGAATCTGACCTGAAATCATAAATTGAAAACTTTACTCATAGTAACAAACTTAAGGGAAAAAATGAAAAATATCTTAGAATTTTAATATTTTTAAACATTTTAAATTTAGAAAAATTTTAATTTAATTTTTAAAAATTTAAATTTTTAAATAATGTTAATATTAAAAATGAAAATTTTAAAAACTTTTTCCTGCTTCTCAAACTATTAAGAAATGGGGAAATAATTAAATCAATCCATTTCTGTAATATTTGATTGAGCCCAATAGGTAACAGGAACATTTACCCAGTGGCCTTTAGATTAACTTGATTTTTTTTTGATTGAGGTTTTCCAAAGGACATAGAAACAATGATAATGGCCTTTCACCCCTAGAAAATTTACTGATTCTGGGAATATTTATATAGAGCTTAAATCTTAGAGGTGTTCTAGCCCAAGAGCAAACCTCTACATTGACATGATATGATTGTGATTGCTTCGAATTATGGGCTGAGGCTGACCTTAACTTTCTGAGTATCTTCATTCTGATGGATGACAGAGGACTTATGATCATTATTCCATACCGGAAGGAGGAGTGCATCTTCATAATTCCCAGAGATCAGTGGTGATTTGTCTAGAAGGAAAATAATATTGATTACAAAAGTAGAGTCATGTTATCTTGCACAATATCACAATCACAAAGTTATGACAAAGTCCTTTTAAAAAAAAAAAAAAAAAAAAACAAATGATGACTACCAGGGGAAGGAAGTATTTTTCCTAAAATGGTCATAATAAATAAGTCAAGATGACCATATACATGGGATAGATATACTCAATAAAACAAAAACTAAACAAATTTCTAGGAAGTTAATTCAAATTCAACAGAGAATCTTTCTGACAGCTCTTACCATTTTCATAAGCTGCCAAGCTGTCTTCATTATACAGGACAAGCGGAGAAATTGGCACAGGTGATTTTCTCAAACATGTTTCTTGCAGATTTTTTGGAGATCTATAGATGACCTGAAGATGCAGCAATACCCAGTGAACTGGAAACTATTACAAGGACAGCTTTAAAAGTTATACATTGAATGCATTATATCCACAGTGTAAGGTGATTATAAAGCAATGGATTTCATAGACAATGCACTTTTCTGTTCCAATCTTGTAGGTAGAAATGCTTTTTTTATTGGTATTTGTTAAGTTTAAAATAAAAATGTTTTATTTGAAAAGAACTTGATATGTTTACTGTATCAGATATAGATATGCTTCTGTCTTAAGACAACAATAAATAAGACTTCAATTTCTTTTAAAAAGTTAGTCAACTAACATTTCACAAGCACCTACTATAATTCAGATGCAATGGGAATATAAAATTATTTTTTTTAATTCATCAGAAAACTATTATTTTTTATTATAGTAATCCATATTAGTTCATGAATTACCATGATACAGGACCTATACTGTAATGAGTATTGTTATAGGCAACAAGAGGATAACATGAAAATGTGACAATAATTTAAATATAAAAATGATAACTTTTAAATATTTGTCCCAAGAGCTCAAGTAAAGACTAATCAATAAATCAATAGGCACTTATTAAATGTTTAATATGTAGTTGGCAGTGGCCTAAGTGCAGGATATCTAAAGAGAAACATGAATCGGTCACCATCCTTGGGAAGCTTATATTCCATTAAGGGGAACAACATGTATATATGTAAATGCATATAAAATGTATGTGAATTAAATACCAAGTATTTTGGAGGAGGAGGAGGAGGAACAGCTTCAGCTGGAAGAATCAAGAATGGACTCAAGGAGGAAATGGCATTTGAGCTTTGAATGGAACTATGTGATATAAGAAATGTATAGGAGAAGAGAATTTCAGACATGAGGGAAAGTCTACAAGGAATACCAAGACAATCAATTTGCTTGCAACATGTGCAACATAGGCACAGTTATTATATAATAAGACTGCATAAGGAAAATGAAGTCCGGTTGCAAAGGACTTTAAATGCTAGAGGAATTTATATTTGATCTTATGAGGTAATAGCCATCTAAGTTGATTGAGTGTGGGCAAAATTTGAACTTCAGGAAAATGTCTATTGTGGCTGTTCAGAGATGACTAGGAGTAATAATAATAAAAAAGCATTTTGAAGTTTGAAAAACTCTCATTTTATTGTGTTTATCTTAATTACCTCATTTTATCCCCCACAACAACCTTGGAAGGGAAGTTATATTATTCTTATTGCTTTATAATGTGTCTTAGGCTGAATTTGAACTTGATCTTGACTTTGGGTTCAGCACTAGAGATTGGGAGATCAATTAGTAGACAATAACAATAGTTGAGCCTGATGAGAAGTTATATGAGAGAAGAGGACCAAATACAGAGTTTTGGGGATATGTCAACATTTTTTCAGGTCAGCAAAGGAGACAGCAAAAGTGCAAGGTGGATATTTAAGTGGAAGACCAAAAGGGACTAGTCTTATAGAAACCTAAAGAAAAGAGAGGATCCAACAAGAAAGGATATTCAACAATGGTAAATGCTGTAGAGAGGTCAAGAAGAATGCGGACTAAAACAGTTACTGGACAAAGAGGTGGTCAACAGTAATCCAAGAACTAATATTTCTTAGTGTCTACTGTGAAGTCAATATTGTGCTAGGTACTGGGGTGTGGATGTAGAGGTGAATAATATGAAAATGCAGCAATAATTATTTTAAATGAATGGGAGTTGAACACAAAAGAGCAGATTAAAACAATAAATAAAAATGTTACATGTAATTAGTTACTTGTTTAGCACTCGAAAACTAGGTCAAGATTAAAATCAAACCATAGAAAGGACAGAGAAAAATGACTATTTTAAGTGAACTATGATTCTTCTCCAAAACAATAAATTGATAGTGATCTTGTTAAGACCTTTATTCAATATTAAACTTAAAATATATCATATCTGATTCTAAGTGCCTGTTTTTTGTTTTGGTTTTGGTTCTTGGGTAACTGTTTTTGTTGGTTTTTTACCATTTCTGGATCAAAGGGTGGGATTCTTCTTTCCAGGTCAGATCTCTTTCTAATAGGTGGTGGACTTCTGACACGGAGACTTCTGGAAACAGCTTTTTCTCTTTGTTCTCTTGGGGTTGATTTCTTAGATTCCATTCTTTCTATTTTATTACTTACTGGCTAAAAACAAATAATTGTGTATTATTACATTAATGATAACCATATGTTTTATTTTTTTATTTTTTTATTTAATAGCCTTTTATTTACAGGATATATGCATGGGTAACTTTACAGCATTAACAATTGCCAAACCTCTTGTTCCAATTGATAACCATATGTTTTAAAGATAATCATGTTCTTCCACCTTTCAGAATATTGATAAGTGAATTATGCTAGACAACTAAAATAATACAGATCTCTCGTTGGATCCTGACCCCAAGGTAGATCTTCTTTTCTCTAAAACGTATTTAAAAAAATAAAAATCCTGAAGTCAGGAGGACCTGAGTTCAAATCTGTCTCAGACATTTAACACTGCCTAGTTGTGTGACCCTGGGCAAGTCACTTAACTCCAATTGCCCCCAGCAAAATAAATAAATAAATAAAATTAAATAAAATCTAGTGATCATCTTTGAAATTAGGGACACTGATATCCACTTTGAAGAAAATCAATCAATTAATAAGCATTTATCAAGTCCTTATTATGTGCTAGGTACGGTTGAATTTATACTATACTGAAGACAGAGACGCTAAGATACAGAGCTAAGGAATGAGTGTATTCCAAACACTGGGGCAGCCAGTGCTATAAAAAAGATGGAATATCAGGATTGAGAAACACCAAGTTACCCCATGGAATACATGGAGAAGAATAAAATGTAAAAACATTTGAAATGCTAGAAGGGACTAGGCTGTGAATGGCTTCAAATTCCAAACAAAGCACCTGAGAAAATTCAACCTTGGGAATATTAAGAATTTATTGATTAAAAAAAGGTATTATTTTGGCATCTTGTGATGGTTTAGGACTTCAGGGAAATTATATTGTTAATTTTTGTGTTTCCAATAAACGGATGGTTTAGAAATTGTAAAAATTCCATAAGCCCAGAATCTGGGGGTTCACAGTTACAAATGAATACATAGTATATGTGTGTGTGTGTGTGTACATATATGTATATATATATATATATACATATATAAATTCATTCTACAATTTGAGAAGACTTCCCAGACTATAATAGTTCTGAGGGACCTTAGGAAGTAGTCTAGTCTTTCCATGTAACCTCAGATTATGGACTGTATCCCAACCCAGAAACACAAACAATATATACTACTGGATTAAATAATATAGTAAAGTGCTTTGCAAACTTTAAAGCCAACTGTTGGCTTAATTTAAGCAAATCTTTATGAATGGTTACAGTATTTTTCCCTATAACCCATGCCAAGAGCCATGGTATAATCATAATAACAATGAATGAATGAAAAATCATTTAATAAATGCTTACTATGTGTCAAGGGCACTGCTATTATTATAATAGCTAACTTTTACATAGCATTGTAAGGGTTGCATAGCATTTTACATTCATCATCTCCTCAAAAAAACTTGTGACATGGATGCTATTATTATCTCCATTTTATAAATGAGAAATTGGGGTGAGAGAGATTGTGATTTGCCTAGGATCAAACAATTAATAAGGGTGTGAAGCAGTATTTGATCTCAAATCTTTCAGATCCTATGACACATCTTTTATCTAGTCTACCAAAGTTTCCCTCTAGAAAAGTGGCTAAAGAGATGCACCTTAACTCAGTCTTAAATTCAAATCCTGCCTCTGGCAAAAACTAGCTATGTGATCCTGAGCATCACACTAAACCACTCAGTGAGCCAGGCAACTCTTTGAGACTACAAGGTAAACTCAGATGCCAGTCTGCAATGGTAAATAGAGTCTCCTCATTGAGAAGTCCCTAAAACTATGAAATTACAGGCCTGATCCAGGAAAAAACAACATATTCCAACAATAATCTACTTTTTAACCCATATCATTAGATTCAGTGGATCAATACTAATTAAATGTCAAAGTTTAGGGGCATTTTCTGAGATTTTTTGTTGTTGTTTGGGCTATTTGGATGGGTAAGAGTGGATATGTGTGTGTGTGTGTGTGTGTGTGTGTGTGTGTGTGTGTGTGTGTTTTAAAAGAGTATCCCTCAATAGAGAGTTAAGGAAGGATATTTAATTAACACAAGGAAGAAGGGAAAGACTAAAAAAACTATGGATAAAAATATATATGTTTACATATCTGGCACATGGATTTCCTTTTTAAGACATAAAAATAGCAATTACCTCTAGAAAAGTACATTTTTCAGATGATAACCTCTGGCCTATGAAGTTGATTGGACGAGCTTGCTTTGGTGTTCTCTCATTTTTTGACAAGCTTGAAGGTCCTCTAAAAATCAGTTCAGATGCCTAAATAATAGTTAATCAAAAACAAAATGTCAGGAGAAAGATTTCACATGAGCACAAGCACAGTAATAAATAAATAAATTCTGTTTTTCAGCTATATAGTCGTGATTAGAATTTTCCATATAAAATCCAAAGCTTTCTCTTACCATCTATACTATCCCACTCCATTACCTCTTCTTTTTCCACTATACTAAAAAGATAAATAAGAACAGATTTCCTTAGAGGTAAGCCCATCTGGAAACTGCATGAATTAACTCTTTTTGACCACAAAGGGTCACTTGTGTTTGCTATACTGACTGTAGGTGTACTGGTTATATAATTGATTTAGTAGAATAGCCAATTCTAGGAAAAATGGCTATGTTTTTCACCCTTTTTTAATATATCATTTGTATATCTCCTAACGTAAATGGAGATACATATGGTTGAAGTGTTTTAAGGGGATAGCTTTTTTAAAACCATGATTACTGTCCCACATTAAAATAACATTCTACTGCCATTGTATTTATAATAAAATTGTTCATATTTCACTTATATGTGGCCTTTCCATAGATTATGTCAAATAACAAATTAAAGAAGTGTGAGCTAGAAAAGACATTGTACTTTTTGATGAAACTACTTGAGAGGTCTTAACCTTGACTCTTTTGTGGATTTATTATTAATCCAGAAGACATGGACTTGATTTAAACAAGGTTAAGTCCTTTTGCTATGTTTGAAGTTTAGAAAACTTCTCCAATAGGATAACAGGAGATGCCCTAGGCACTACATGAAAATAAAAAGGCCTCCCCTTAATAAATGATGGTCATTTATTATGAATATAAAAATACATATTTGGGTACCAGCGATTCCGATTTCCTTCTTGCAGAATGTAAAGCCAATGATTTGTTGCTGATTTCCAGTCGCTGATGTTCCGAAGCTCGAAGTTCATCCTGGAGCTCCAGGTTCTGTTTAATTAAGATTTCTATCTGGTTCTGGAGTTTGATATGAGCTAAAGACCATCGGAATTCATTCATCTTGAATTGCTCTTGTAGCCCATTGATCTGCTGTTTTAAAATCTGTTTGTTATTCAAGAAAGAAACAACAAATTATCTTTCTGCCAAACTTGGCACTATGTGATTCAGCTGAAGGATGAGGAAGAGTGTACTAGGAACCATGAGAACCAGGTTCAATTATTAGTGTCTTCATTTGACCTTGAAAGGAGAAGAAAACCTTCTGATTCCACATTTATTTAATGATGAAACAGGAATAAAGTTGCTAATGTCCCATTTGCCTCTGATACTATGTGGTCCTTATTGCCTTGTTTTTAAGGCCCTTTTTTAAAGGAGGAAGAAAAAAGACATTGACTTTAGTATGTGATAAAAAATGAATAATGTATGTAAGCAGTACACTATATACATTAATGGAGAACTTAAATTTCTATTGTGATTTATTTCTTATAATTGCATCAAATTAAAATGGCTAATTGACACTGAGCCATTTTATGAGGAAAGTCAAAAAGCCTAATATAGGGAAAAAAAAACCTTAATTATCCTGATGTCCCAATTTGTCCATCTAGTCATAAGACATTGGTCAAAGATGGTGGGAAGATTGATTTGGGTTTGTAATCTCTAAATAACTGTCTTCATACTTTAATATAACAAAATAAAAAGTAAATCTTCAAGGAGCCAAATAAAATGCAGATCCCCAAAGTCTAAGAATTAGTAAAAGTGAATGTGTCAAAGCAAAATATAGTATATTTTAAAATGGAGGACAGTGCTGGGAATCATAGATGTAGCTTTCTCTGGAGACTTCCCTAAAATATTTCTGTCCTGATGGTGCTATGGGGTAAAGGAGGTATGAGATGTATTTACAATGATTGAAAATTTACTTCTCCACTCATTCAACTATACTTAGCCAAGATATGTGAAGGAGTCAGACATCAGAAAAAGAGCTGAGCCATCACCAATCAAATTGACATATTGGAATAGACAGTGAACAAGTAGTGAGCAGAAAGGTAGAGAGACAAGTCTCAAAAGCAGGAAGTGTAGCATGGTAGTTATGTGAGATATTGAAAGTTCAAGTTTCTTCCTTTATCTGTTGTGGGGAATGTACTATCTATGGATTGATTCATTGGAGAAGACTAGGGATGCTCAAGGACAGGAAGAATTCATCAATAAGCTATGTTTCAAAAGCAGCCCAGAGAGCATCTTATCTGACTATACTGGCTGGGTGTGATCACTCCTTTCCCTGCTCAGCTGGTATTAGAATGGTGAAAGGTAGGAAAGGCAGAAAATAATTCACTAATGATAGTGATGAGGAATGGGAGATGGGGAAATGAAAAGATAAAAAGAAAACTAAGTATTATAAGATATAACTAATACCTGTTCAAAATTTCAACAAATAAAATGATGGAAGAGGTTCATGTTTATATCAATTCAATCTGTTATAACATTCAAAGGATGCCAAATACAGGAAATTTAAACAACTCAAGAACTTATCTACCATTGCATCAAGGGAGTAAATAAATTAAATATTGAACCCAGTATTAAAGTGTCACTAAGATATTTTTCAAGATACAAATAACACAAAAAGGAAAAATGGAGTGAGACTTGATTCAGAAGAATCTTAGTAATATGCGAGACAATGTTAAGAAAAGAATAAAGAAAATAGAAATTGTACTAATATTATGCATAAGTGATAAATGAAGATTGTAAAAGAGAATATTACGGAGCTTAACTCACCAACATCTCCTTTGTATCATCAGTCTTCTTAAAGATTCTAGGTGTCTTTGTCCATTTTTCCAGGTTTGCCTTTGTAAGCTGCATTTGAGAATTTTCTTCTTTCCAGTGTTCATCTGAAAAGTTCACCTCTTTGGCCTTTTCTGCCTTGAAATTACTTATTTGTGCTCTAATCAAGGGAAAAGTTCAGGATCACACACACATAGATTTCTTTATATTTATATCTATATGAAAAATATTCTAGGATTTTGGTGGTTTTTTTAAGTTCCTGAAAGTTAAATGGCTACTACAGTTCTCATTAAATGGCTCTTGTAAATTCTCAGATAATTACAGAATCTTAGAGCTTGAAGAAATACCAAGAAATCATCTGATCTGTTTTGCAGGTGAGGAAACAGATGCCTTATAGAAACTCTGACTTGCTCAAGGTCACCTGGTTATCAGATTGCAGAAAAAAACATCAGTTCTCCTTACACTTCATCCAATGCTCTTATCCACTAAATTTTCTCTCATTGATATTTTTCACTTACTCATCCTTACTCTAGGGACAAAAACTCATTTTTCAATGCCACCCCATCTAAGAGAGAAAGTGACATTTGAGAGTGTTTGCTATTGGGCTGGATGGTGAGAAAGATGCACCTGAGCATGCTCCACATACATCATTGAACAATTTGAAAGGAATACTGAAACAACTCTGAAAATATGAATGATGCTTTGTTGGTCATGTGCAAAAGTGATCTTTAAGAATATTTTAATTTCTTCCCATCCAGACTTTTCAAGAGTCAGAAAGAAATCAGCCTTTCAGAGAAGTACCAATCTATACAATGCTAGGCACATTTCTGTCAATCTACAGAAATATGAAAACATAAAAATGCTTATGTGCTCTCACAGTTAACCTCTATTGATGAAGATAATCTCATTTCATAATTTCAAAGGGGCTGAGTGACATTTCTAAACCAAACTAAGAAAGGTATCACAAACTTCCATCCCAATACTGACACCCAGTGGTCACAATTATCAACAAGTAAAGACCAGTCAAGAAGACTCAAGCGCTAGATTCAGGGATATTTCTCATGATACAGGTTTCCTGATAGCATTTAATCAAGAACAGGATTTTTTAGTCTAATTTAAAAAAAAACTTTAAAAAATAGACCTATGATTTCATCGGTTTTAAGAAGTCCCAAGAAGGAACTTCTTCAACCCATAAAGATCTATGTCTCCTGGGGCACCTTGTTGTCTTAAGAATTACCTAGAGCACTGAGAAGTCTTGCCAAAATCTCAAAGCCAATCAATGTCAGCAAGTATACTTGACCTCAGCTTTTTCCTTATTCTGATACCAAATCTTTATCCAGTAACTATGTTGCTTATCCTCAAGAAAGCAAGTAATCAACTTTGAATGATGTATATTAAGAATTCATAAATGAGCTGGTTGACAATTAGAAGAAATCCTAAAGAGAGAATTTTTTTTAGTATGAGATAATCAAATAGACCTAAAAATATTCAAGTCCTATTTTATGACCTTTTATTCTCTTTGCTTCAGTTTTCTTCAAGTACACTTAAACCCCTCATTCCTCACAACTCTATTCACCTTTTCTCAATCCCACTTTCTAATACACTCTCTGTGTGCCCAAAATTTACTCATGTAGAGATTTTTATACACAGACTAACATTTCTGGCATTTTCTTCGCAGCCTGTCTCGCCACTGTCCCTTCACAGTTTCTTCCACCTTTCTGTCTGACCTTATTAGAGGGAGTTGGATGGATACTCTCTAAAGTTCCTTCCAATCTTAACATGTTATAATTGAGAAAATGGAGCCGAGTTCTACAGCCAAATTCTAAACCGACTCTTTGCCTTAAAGTGACACAATCCTCCTCTTTCTTTGTCTCCTTTACAAAAATTATAGAATCATGAGCTTGGTATCATTAAAGATGTTCAAAATGATGCAATTTGAGTATTTAGCAAAATCATGGTAAAGAACTTTACAGAAAAATAAAACAGAAGAAATCAATTGTGTATAGCTACCTATACTGAGAATAGAAAACAAGGAGAACATAGACCCACAAACAAGAAAAGGAATCATATTAAATTTAAAATAGTTTGTTCTTACAATATAACTCATTCCTCCTAATACCTGGATCACAGCTGGTCTTGCAGAAAAATCAATGAAGATGCTACCAGAAGTCCTTTTGGAAATTGGGCAAACTAGCCACATGGAGCATCTGAGGACCAAAGTTTACTATTGTACCCCAATTCTCAGAAAATGGGGCCTTGACCACAAATACCATTGCTACTAGGAATAAGATGGCAATCTAATTTTCCTATGGCTAGCAAATTTGCTCCTCCTCTCAGAATCTATAATTTAGAGTCAAAAGGCTACCTAGCTAAAAACTCCATTCCCTTTCAAGCACTATCTATTTCTGAGTTTTCAATCTACCTCAATTTGACTGAGGCAACTCAAACCCAAATCACCCTGGCTCTCATTGATTGGTCAACAAAAGGTCCTGAGTCAAGCAACTTGGTCTTTGTTTTGGTCCTGGGTGAAAATAAATAGTAATTGTTGCTATTTTGGCCAGAAAGACTGAGGGTCTTCCCCTTTTAGACTGATTCCTTTTCTTGTTAGATTAAAAAAGATATTTTTGCCTTTTTTCTTTCTTACCTAGCATTAATCACTGAATGGGCCACTGCCTCAGTCAAATTGAAACCTGTTTAAAGATCTTAGTTTAAAAAGGCTGAGGTCTCGAGATCACAATATCCAGGGCCATCTCCAGTCAACCTGATCTCTACATTGTCACTAGACCCAGATGGCTCCAGAGGAAAGAATGAGACTGGTGACCTTGTACAGCCATCCCTCACTCAAATGCAATTCATTTGTACATCATGGCATCCTCTCCCTGAGATCATGGTCATTTTCAAAATGAAGGACAACCATCACCAATAATAAACATCAGCATCACCTCTGATTGGGAGGAGGAGAAGGGTGAATATTATTTCCTTTTCACTATGTAACACACTCCCAGACGTTCTCCTTGTCTTCACCATTCAGCAACCTTCTCTCCTTGGACGTTCACTATTCCCAAATATATTTCCCTAGTTCCCAGAGCCACAGTTATCTACCCACTTTAAATCATTTTCCCTCCTTTGTTAAAAAGATTTGGAATCAGGTTCACGCTTTTTTCCTACCCCTAACCCCAACCAATCCTAACCCCTTGAATGAATGAAGAAAGGGGTAAAAAGCATTAAGTGCTTACTTTTGTGTGCTTATACTGTGCTAAACAGAAGATAAATAAGAAAGGAAACAATAGTCTCTGCCTTCAAAGTCACATTCTAAAGGGGAAAACTGGTCCAGAAAGGGGATGGTGAGTAGGACAATAGAGGAATGAAATGACACATTCAACTATATCCAGAAACAATAGCGGAAAAGATTTGATCATAGTTCCTGATTCCAGAACATGGAATGAATGGAAGGAAAAAATAGAATACCAAGGCAAATGGTGAGACTGTGAATTGTGGAGGAGGTGACAGGGTGAGGGAAGAGAAGCATGGCTGGATCATTTCCTGAATAGGCACCAATCAGGAGAGTGAGACCATAGGGGAGAAGTTTCTCTGGAAAGGGAGAAAAAAATCAGAGAGAGGAGGATTACTGTTTGGCTTTATCCCTCCTTAATTAACTAAACTTAGCAGAAGTGCTTGTTCTATTCTGAGACTTGGGGGAATCAATCATACAACATACAACCTTTGATTTGATTTCTATTAATGCATGGCTATTATGTCAGCAGCTGAGAGTATAGCATCTAGTATGACCAAAAATAAAACTAAAACAAAAAACACTACCTTATCTTGCTCATGACATGATATGATAATGATGAATTTCTGATATGTAAATAAGAACAAACTTGTCTGCTGATAAAGGCAACAAAAAGTGAGATTCAGGAATATGGCCAGTCTAATTCAATGGCCAGAGATTGATTATATATTCTTATTCCAAGGTAGAAATCCTGCAAATGTGAGCTGTTGATCTTAGGCAGTTAACTAAGAAATTGTGACTAGTTCTCTGTAATTTATCACTGAGCAGATACAACTTCTGTATACTATTTCAGCATCAAATTATGTTATGTGGTTCTTTCTCTGTAACCAGGACAGTGTTTCCTAATCTTTGTAAACATTAATTAAATGAATTCTGAATTTTTGTCACTTATTTGTGTATGTTAAGTAAGTTCTGGGGATTCTCTCTCTTAATTTACCCTCAGAATAGATCCTTAAAGGCTGTTCAAGATTCTAGGAGTATATGTCAATATTCTGTCTAGCATTCTGAATTCCAAGTTCACCAACTTACTCAACTTTCTTGACTTGTACCTTCATTTCACCTGAGTCACATACAGGGATGGCCTTACTCTAGATTTTAACCACCCACAAGCTATCACCCACTAATTAGAAGGCTAAAATTCTTCTATCTGACCTCAATCTCTTTACCTTGCATCTCAATCTATCAACCCATCCTACCCTATTATTTTGCCCAATGTTCCTCTAGCCATTCCACTTTTTCACTTTCCCCATCCATCATCAACTCTGTGGCTTCCCTTTGTTGGTTGTTTAGTCATTTTCAGTCATATCCAACTCTTTTTTGACTCTTTTGGGGATTTTCTTGGCAGAGATAGTGGACTGGTTTAGCATTTCTTTCCCCAGCTTTCTTCTCCTACCTTCATAATCCTAACACTGTAACTTTATCTTCTTTACCCTTTAATACCTTGTGTCCTTGTCCTTTTCATCTCACATGTTCCTGAATATGCCTTAGAAAAACTCAATACAACCCATGCTCACGGGTTCCAGCACAAATATGCTACCTAATTTCAACTTGGACTTTATTGCAACATAGTAACCCTTCTACACTTTCATGATTGACTCCTTAATGGATTCTCCACAACACCTGTTCTAAATTTTCACCTACCTCACTTTCTGTTTTATTATTTCTATTTATTTATGTTTTTTGTTTATTTGTTTTATTATCTACATTATCTATTATTATCTACAACATCTCTTCATCCATTTCTGTAAAAATATTTTATTCTTTCTTTACCAAGAAAATTGATTTCCTTTTTCTCTCAATTGTACACTTTACATCTTTACATCATCCCCTGGTATCTCTTCCATTGTCTTCATTGGAGAAAAAAATAATCCTCTGTCAAAGTCAATCTTTCTTCTCAATCATCTCCCATATTTTTGGGGAAGTTTGACCTCCACAATTTCCTATTCTTTTCCCATATATAGTTTTTTGTTTATGTATTGATTTTTTCCCTGTTATGTACTAATATGTTCCATTCTTGGCCTTTTTTTTTTTTTTTTTTTTTTTTGTTGAGATAATTGGGGTTAAGTGATTTGCCTAGGGTCACACAACTAGAAGTGTTTAGTGTCTGAGACCAGATTTGAACTAGGTCCTCCTAACTTCAGGGTTGGTACTCTAACCACTGTACCACCTAGCTGGCCCCTCTCCCATCATTAACAAAAACTGTCACCTATGTATTTTCTTTTCTTTTTTTATTAAAGGTTTTTATTTACAAAACTTATGCATGGGTAATTTTTCCAACATTGACCCTTGCAAAATCTTTTGTTCCAATTTTTCCTCTCCTTTCCCCCACCCTCTCCCCTAGCTGGCAGGTAGTCCAATACATGTTAAATGTGTTAAAATACATGATAAATCCAATAGATGTATACATATTTATATAGTTATCTTGCCGCACAAGAAAAATCAGATCAAGAAGGAAGAAAAAACTGAGAAATAAAATAAAATGCAAGCAAACAACAATAGAGAGAGTGAGAATGTTATGTTATGTTCCACACTCTGTTCCCATGGTCCTCTCTCTGGGTGTAGAAGGCTCTTTTCATCACTGAACAACTGGTTTGAATCATGCTATTGTTGAAGAGAGACAAATCCATCAGAATTGATCATTGTATAACCTTGCCGTGTTTCCCTGTTATGTTCTAATGTGCTCCATTCTCTCCCATTTGTTTATTATTTATTTATTTGCTTGTTTGCTTATTTATTTGTTTATTCATGCTGAGGCAATTGCGGTTAGGTGACTTGCCTAAGGTCACACAGTTCACAGTTTTTCTCATTTCATTTAACATCAGTTTATGTAGGTCTCTCCAAGTCCCTCTTAAATCATCCTGTTGGTTGTTTTTTACAGAACAACAATATTCCATAACATTCATATATCATAATTTATTCAGCCATTCTCCAATTGATGGGCATCCACTCAGTTTCCAGTTTCTTGCCACTACAAAGAGGGCTGCCACAAACATTATTGCACATGTAGGTCCCTTTCCCTCCTTTAAGATCTCTTTGGGATATAAGCCCAGTAAAGGGTATATACAGTTTGATAACTTTTTGAGCATAGCTCCAAACTGTTCTCCAGAATGATTGAATTCGTTCACAGGTCCACCAACAATGTATCCACCTATGTATTTTTTTTTTAAGGCAAATCTTTCCTCCCTTTTATAGACAAACTTCTGGAATGAGGTATTAATACCTAACGCTTTTCCTCCTTTTCACTCACTTCTCAATCCCATTCTTCTGTCTGACCACTTTTTATCAATCTTCTTTGGTGTCTCATCATCTATGTCCAATAAGATTCTGTCCTGGGGCTATTCTCTTCTTTCTTTACTCTTGATGATCCCATCAGCTTCTATATAGATGACTCCAAAATCTATGGCCCCAGCCTTTCTCTCTTGAGCTTCAGTCCTACATCATCCTTTGCCTTCTGGCTAATTCCATCAGAATTTTCTATGGACATCTTAAATTCAACATGCTCAAAAGAGAACTTATTATCATTTAACTTAAACTTGCTCCTTTTCTTGACTTCTTTTGTGTGCACTACCATTTTTCAGATTTGCAACAGTCATTATCGTATCTTCATGTTTTCTCATCTCCCTCCAAATCCACAATTTGCCAAATCTTATGCATTCTGCTTCCCTAATGTTTCTCATATCAGCTCTCTGTTCTCACAACCACCATCCTTATTAATACCTTCATGATCTCTTAACCTGTACTATTGCAATAGCCTCTTAAATGCCCTTTCTTCCTCAAATTTTTCTTATCTCCAAACTATTTTATCCATAGCTAACACAATGATATTCCCAAAACATATATCTACCTTTTAACTCTCTTGCTGAAGAAAGTGACTACCACTGTCTTCTGTTTGATCTTTAAAGACTATTACAACCTAGTTTTCTAGGTACTTTATTCCCTGGCATTCAGTCCACGTTTTATTTGCTGTTTCTCCAATGAAGACATTGTGTCTCCCATCTCCATGCCTTTGCACAGGCATTGTACCCCTTATCTGGAATGTCTTTCTATTTTATTTCTACTTCTTTGCCTTTTCAAAAGAAGGAAACTTTTTAGATGAAGACATGTTCCTTCTTACCATCAATTGAGAAATACCTTTATGTTAGTCATCTTCCATTATAGAGTTTTGGACAAAGTGGGTAATCAGTAGATATTTCTTGAATGAAAAAACAAGTAAAATTTGCTTTAGATAGTTTGAGCTTATTCAAATAGGAAAGTTATTTCTCATGCTTGAGCTATATCTCTATTTTCTTGGAACAGGAAGTTGGTTTTATTTTACTTTATTTTTTTTCAGTTTTTGAGGTGATCGGGGATAAGTGACTAGCCCACAATTGATCACACAGCTAGTAAATATTTGAAATCAAACTTGAACTCAGATCTTCCTGACTCCAAGTCCAGTTCTCTATGAAGCAGCACATACTTGTACAAGGAACAGGTAGTTTTTAAAAAATCTCCAGAGATTTCAATGGCAACATTATTATAACCTTGTCTTTCCTATTAAGAAAAACTTCCTCCAAAATAAATATTGTTGCTATTTAGAAACTACATACAGTGTACATGAGAAGTAATATGGCATAGTAGATAGAGGCAAAATAATGACTTGAATTTGACGTCCTCTTCTGTCATATACTAGCTGTTTGACTCTAGGCAAATCACTTAATATTTCAGTGTTTTAGTTTCAGTGTTCAGGGTTTATGTCCACCAACATATTTAACATATTCCCATCCTACAGAAAAACAAAACAAAACCCTCACCACCTCCAACATCCTTGCCCTTAGTTTCAGTGTTTAAGATGATAAATTGCAGAGAATATACTGACTTTCATTGAGAGGTGAATTTCCCTCATCTTAGAGGTCCCTACACCAATAAACTCACATGTCAATCCCTTTACTATGCCTATATAGCATAAAACTCCAATGTCCTTAAAATGTTGTCACAAGGTTTCTATCTGTCACATTAAAGAAAGCATTCAAGGGACTGTTTGTTGAAAAACTACCTCAGACACACAGCTTTTCTACTGACAGCAGTGATCAGGAGAGATAGAGATAATGAGCGAAAGATGAAATCTGAACATATGGTATCTGGACTTTCTGAGCTTTTATTGTTCAAAAGGAAAATTAATTTACCTGAGAAATTGCTTTACTTTCTCTTGCTCTGCTTTCAGCTGGGAAAGCAGAGGGTTTTCTCCATGGAGTTCATCAGTTTCTTGAAATTCAAGTTCCTGTAATTTCTCTGTGAGTCTTTTTTGAGCTTCTATTCAGAAGAAAAGTTCACATTAATTAAAAACTTAATTTTAATTATGACCAACATTAAATAACATCAAATAGTCTTAACAGGCAAACTTCCCTTTTCCATTCTTCCTTTAGGTTTTCTGGGGATCTTAACCTTTTTATGCCATGGACCCCTTCGGCATTCTAGTGAAGCCTCTATGTCCCTTATTATAGTAATATTTCTAAATAAAATACACAGAATCACAAATAAATTAAGTTATATTAAAATATTGTTATAATTTTTTAAGTTAATGGAACTCAGGTTAAGAATTCCCTTTTTAAGCTGAAATATCAATAGCCAAAATATCTTGAGTTCCTCAATTAAATCAACTAGCATTAAAGAGCATAATGCAAATGAATAAAACCAACTTATTCCTGCTCAGCTGCCTCAATTCCAAAACCAAATAAACCTGGTCTTTCCTGATAGTCTTTCAAAGCAAATTTTAAAATGAATATATACAATGTAATATAGAAAGAGAATGGTATCGCCATTGATAAGGTCTTGTTCCAAAGTAAGTAATGTGGGGTAAACTAAAAAATATCATGACTCACAAGGTGCCTATAATCATTTGCAATATAATTCACCTGTAAATGAAGAGACCAAATTTCAATATATTTGCATTTATTTAACTATGTGCAGATTGGTATGGCATGGTAAAATCTAAGTTCCTAAAGGGAAGGATTGTTTGGGATTTTGTCTTTGTATACTTGGTGCCTGGCCATATTAATCAAAGCTTATTCATTAACCTTCCAATTTCACCAGGCCATCACCCCTGCTCTAGTTACATACTCTTGCCTTTTTGATCAACTATTTTTCCTTTAGTTTTGAAAGTCTTGTTCCTTTGTCCTAACACCAATCGTATTTTGACAAACTCTACTCCTGAATTATTTTCACCATCTTTCTACTTTGCTTCATGTGCTATTTAATAAAGTAGATATAAATCTTGAAATTATAAATGATTCTACAAATTTATATTTTCTCATTTCACTTGGGACCTCAGTGCAACAAAGCAATCCTAATTTTTCCTAAACAATTATCGATCTAACTCATTATCAGTTAGTTGTTCTAAACCTTCTTTTTGATACTACTCAGCCCTTGCACCCTACCCTTCCTGTCAGCTGATGACTTTACCTCATACTTTATTTTTAAAAATGAGGCTATTTACCTCATCTTATCTCATTTCAAATTCTCTCTAATATTATTTCCCATTATCTCTGCTTTTATCAGAGTCTGGGATAAAGGCATGGACTTTATCCTTTGAAAGTTCCATCTTCTTGTCAACTACCTCCAATATGCCCTCAATCCCCCCCTCTCTCCATTACCATATTTTCTCTTCCTATCTTCCTATAAACTAGTTCCTCCCAATCCACCAACATATTTAACATATTCCCATCCTATAGAAAAACAAAACAAAACCCTCACCACCTCCAACATCCTTGCCCATTCATTATCGTTCTTCTCTGCTACTCAACCAAATTGCTGAAAAAGCTTTCTACACTTGGTGCTTTGCTTCCTCACCTGTCTGCAAACTCTGAAATCTGGTTTCTAGCCTTATTATTCAACTGAAAATGCTTGTCTACTTCTCAGTTTTCATCCTTCATGGCTTCTCTGGAGCATTTGGCACTTTTTCCTACCCTACCATCTCTGAATCTTTATTTATGTTATGTCATGCTTACTAACTGATATTTTTCAAGGCTGTGTCCTAGGTCTTCTTTTCCTTTCTCTCTACATTCACCTGTTTAGTGTTCTCATCAGTTCAACCTGTTCAATTATCATCTCTCTTTAAATGTCTCTGGGGGTAGACCTTAACCTTTTTAAGTTAAGGCCTTATTCAGTTCTCAGTTTGTCTGAGACAGAACCTATTCAGTGATTAAGAATAGATTGAAAAAAAGCTACATTTCCAGCCCTAATCTCTAGTTTGAGCTCTAGTCCTACATTAATATTGACTATTTGACATTTCAAACTGGATGTCTCATATACATATTAAATTTAATATGCACAAAACAGAGTTCTTTATCTTTTTATACAAACTTATTCCCTCTTCCAAACATCCCAATCTCTGTCTCAACTAGTTACTCAGATTTGCAAACTCAGGATCATTCTTGATTCATCACCTTCTTCTAGATATTCAATCAAATCTTGCCAAATCTCATCATCTCTATTTCTATATCTTCATTTACATTTACTCAACATATTTATGGTCAGCATCTATTGCAACAGCCTAATAATATGTTTTCCTTCCTCAACTGTCTTTCCACTCCAATCTGTCTTCCATATACAGGCACCAAAGTCACTCTCCTAAAAATCAGGTCTGACCATGTCACATCTTCTCCCCATTCTCAAAATTCAGTGATTCCCTATTTCCTCTAGAATAAAATATAAAAAATCCTCTCTTTGGCAATATGGCTCTTTATAACCTAGGCAACATTTTGCCTTCTCAGTCTTCTCTCACATTATTCTTTTCTACATACTCTACAATTCATGCCTTTGCATTGTCTGTCTATAGTACTTAGATAATAACTCTCTCTCTCTCTCTCTCTCCTCTCACCCCTCTCTCTCTCATTTCTCTCTCCTCCTCTCTCCCTCTCTCCATTTCTCTTCCTCTCTCTCCACCCCATCCTCTAACTCCAACTTTATCTCTACCTCTTAGAATCCCCAAATCCTCCTAACTACTACTACCTTCCTTCTAAAGTCATTCTTTATCTGCTCTTCATGTATTTCACATTTATATATATATACATATTATATGTATGTGTTCTATATATCTATTTATTTATTGTATATATAGTTACTTATGTACGTATTATATATCCTGATTAAAATGTAAGTTCCTTGAGGGCAGGAAATATTTTTTTTATCTTTTTCTTTGTATTCCCAACACTTAGCACAATCCTAACATCTATGAAACATTTAATAAATAATTGTTATTTATTCATTGCTGAAAAATACTTATTGAATTAAATCCAGCCTTCCAAATAGGTTCCTGCTACTCCTCTAAAAACTACATTTTCTTAGAATTTCAGATAGCATTAGAGAACATAGAAAGTACTGAATGATCAGCAGCATGACATTCTACTTTCTAACTGGCTTTAATTAGTAGAAATAATCATTCTTAACCTTTGTACTTCAGGGAACAGAAAAAAACCACCTTCTACTTTTGTGGAATAGCAAGAATATTATTTTAGAATAACTTCATAGCATCTTAGAAAGAAATTTAATACAAAATGTATTCTATACATAACAAAACTGGGAAACTGAACAGGTTGCTCAACCTTGGCATTTAAAAAGCTTTCACTGGAACTAATTTTAAGTCAAATTTCTTCTCTACTAACAGGATACAGTTCCATTAGTAACATCACTAAATTTGAGGCAGTCTGAGTTTCTTTGCTGAGCATACTTTTGAAAGGGACATTTCACCAACATCACTTCAAACAGGATTATGGAGGAAAGTAGATTCCACCAGAATTGAGATCAGTATCAGATAGAATGGGGGAGTTGTAAATTAGATGATGAGGATAAAAAGACTTATAGAAGTCAGGATTGCAAAAAATAAAGGGTGAAAAGGGATGGCTTTTCTGGAAATTTGTGCCAGGAATAAAATTATCTTGTCTAAATATAACTGATTTTAGAGAGAACATTCTAATCTTTAATAATGTCTATTTCTAACATGGATAAAGAATGGCATATTCTGATCAATCAGATGTTGTCTTTTTTTTTTCCTCAGAGTGGACCTTTATATAGGGAAGGTGATGTCATGATTTGCAGATAACTTGGATTTAAGTGTGGCAGGCCCCTGTAAAGTCATCATTTTCACTCTCTTCTTCAGAGTCATTTGGATCCATTAATAAGATATAGATAAGGATAATTAGAGATAGTCCCAAATGCAGTGGGAGACCTTGGCCTTTTTAAGTTAAGGTCTTTCCCAGTTCTCAGTTTGTCTGAGATAAAACCTATTCAGCAATTAAGATTAGATTAAAAAGAAAACAAGGCAAAAAAGGCCTCTTTTATCTAGTCAAAAAAAATCAATCTGGAAGGGGCATTACCATATGTGCCATACATAAATTGCCAATTTCCAAAGTATAAAGACCTTCCTGAGAAGCTAATTAAAGAAATTTCTCTTTAATCAGTGCAAATCCATACAGTATCTATAAGTCTTGGGAAATAGCCTGGGATGCTGAGAAATTATATAATACACAAACACAAACACACATACACACACAATATTAGCCCCAATTCAGCCTTTTCCTCCCTTGTCATTGTTGACATTGTGGAGAAAAGTCAATATCATCCCCACCTCCCATACTAAGCACTGATCAAATCTCACCAGTGACCAGGTAGGTCAAAGAGTCATAAGAATATAGCATCATTTACCCTAGACTATCAGCCCTCTCTGCAGCTTGGTCCTCTCAGGAATTGGCCATGGAAATAATCCTAAGGAATTGTGTGGCCTTGCAACTGCCTGTACAGCCCCAGATCCTGAAGATCTGGTAGGGAAAATGTCCTCACTCCCAAGGTGTTTGTCACTGTTTAATGGCTCAACACTAGAAATAGATGTGATTTTGTTTATGAAAAGTATATTTAAGAACATTCATTAACATCTACTTTGCTGCTGCACTTTAAGGATCACAGAGTGTTTCCATCTGACCTGCAGTTAAAGTCATTTAAATGTGTCTTCCCATATTAGAATGTGGGTTCCTTCAGAAAAGAGACTATCTAATTTGCCCATCACTTTTTTCTTAAATTTCTTGTCTGAATTTATCTTTCAACTGAAATCACTCTCTCCAGATTTATCATTCGTCTCTTAATCACCAAATGATATGACTTTTACTCATCCTTCTTGACCTTTGATTTATTAGCACTCTCGTTCTCTTTTCTTCTCTCAAGCATGTCACGACACTGTTCCCTCCTTATTTCCCTCTTATCTTTCTGATTGTTCCTTCTCAATTTCTTATGCTGCATCTTTATCCAGATCATAGTCATTAACCATGAGGATCCTATAGTGTTCCATCCCTGCCTCTCTTCTCTTCTCCTCCTATTCTATCTCTCTTGGTGAATTCACCAATTCCCATGGTTTAAATTATCATTTCTATGTGGATAATTCCCAGATTTTCCCAGCTCTCATCTCTCCTCATAGCTCCAGATATCTATGAGACGAGTCAAACTAGAAGTCACTTAGATGTCTTTAATTCAACAAGTCCAAAAGCAAACTCCTTTTCCTCCTGAGTATTCCCTTCTTCCTAATTCCCCCATTGCTATAAAGGGAATTAGCATCTTCCCAGTCACTCAGGCTTACAACTCCTCCCTTTTCTCTCACACCCCTTATCTAATCAGTTGTTCCATACTGTCAATTTTACCTTTTTAAAACATCTCATATACATCCCCTTCTCTCCTCTGTCATGATGTGATAACCAGATTATTGCAACAGCTTCTTAGTTTTTCTGCTTCATCTCTCTCTACTCCATTTCATCCTCCACTCATCTGTAAAACTGACTTCAATTCAATGCTTTCTGGTTTCCCTGGCTTCTTTCAAGTCTCAGCTTAAGTCTCATAATCTTAGTGCTTTCTCTCTGTTGATTACCTTCAATTTATCCTGTATATATAATATCTGAACATATTTTTTGATGTTGCTTCCTCCTTTAGATTGTCACTTCCATGAGAACAGGGATTGTCTTAGCCTTTCTTTATATTCCTGTTCCTTAGCACAGACCCTACCACATAGAAGGCATTTAATAAATATTAGTTGACTTAGCTCTTCTCAGAAATACAACAATTTAAAACAATTCCCAAACACTCATCAGGAAAAATGCTAACCATATCCAAAGAAAGAACTGATGGAATCTGAATGCAGATAGAAGTATATAGTATTTTTACTTTACTTTTTTATAGTTCTTTCCTTTTATTCTAGTATGGAAATGTGTTTTACGTGATCATACATATATAACCTATATCAGATTGCTTACCATCTTAGGGAGGAGAGAGGGGAAGGCAAGCAGGAGAAATGTGGACTTCAAAATCTTATAAAAATGAATATTAAAAATTGTGTTTACATGCAATTGGGAAAAATTCTATTAAAAATAAATGCTAGTTGACTTAATAAATATTTTAACTATATACATTTGTATATCATTTGAACTTAGAGATGAAAGAGATTTTAGAGATTTTCTAATCCAACTTTCCAATTTTAAAGATAAAACAATGAAAGTCCAGTGAATTGAAGTGCTTTGCCTAAAGTCATTCAGATAGCAAAGAGTGGAATCTAGACTTTTTTATGTAACACCTTTCTATTTTTTATGTAACACCTTTCTATTCTACTCCATTGTCTCTTTACTGAAAATTCACATAAAATTCAAGAAAACCAAAAATGTAAAGTTCACTATATATGCAATGACCACGCTGATAACTTACCTAATGTACCTTCATGGAAAGTTTTACAAGGTTCTTGTTCAGGTGAGTTTACTTTGTCCAACGGAACAGGAAATAAACTGGCTATAAGATCACAAGCTGGTGGTTGCTCATCTGGAATTTGGATGTTCCTGGTAACACTTTTAGCCTTCTGCTTTTTCTTGGGCCTTGTTGACCCAATGTGGTGGTCATGAGATGTCTGAAAAGAGGCCAGAGTCTTGCTCCTTCTTAGTTTCATAACTTCAACAGTTGATTCAGTCCTGGAGGAGTCATCTTTTGCTCCTAACAGTTCTTGAGGGTTCCTTTTCTTGACAAAGAACTTGCTAGTCCTTCTCAAGGGCAGATTCTCGGATCCACTGGGCTCATCACTAGCATAGTCAGGTTCAGAAAAAGTCAGATTTTGGACAACATGATGTACATTTGGAAGATCCTTGCTTCTTGGACACAAATGGTAACAAGTTGCAGACCTGGAAAGTGAGCTTTTCTCATCTGAAGATGGAGACTCATCATTTTCCAACCTGACTATCCTCCTGATATCTTGCTGATCAGAGAACAGCACATACTCTTTTTCTTCTTCTGTGCTCTTATTCAACTGATGGGCATTCTTCACTATTCTGTCATTGACTTTCTTAAATTTAGGATAGACTCCTGTTCTGTGCCCAGAGGTAACTGCAGAAGATACAAGATTTTCATTTGGTTGACAGGAAACAAACCACACTTTTGGTGAATTGTGGTTCTCCTTGGTCTCATTTATTTGTTTTCCCTGATTCTGTACGATCTCCTGGAGACCCAAATGACCAGGAGCTACTGGAATCTTTTTTGCTATTGAAGGTGGATTGTGTAAATCATTTTGACAATAAAAAAATTGAGGCCCATTCTTTCCATCTATCTGGGGTTTTGATTCATTTTCTTGCCCATGATGCTGTTGCATGAGATCAGGACAATTTTCTCCTAATGTAGAAGTGGTCATTACCTTTGTAAGTCTTCTTTCCTGAAGCCATTGATGCTTCTCTTCAGATTTGGAACTTTCTATGTCCTCTTTTGCTTCCTCCTGAGAAGGGCTGCCAGCTATTCCTTTCTCTTTGCTCTGGGTGACCATGTGTGTGTTAACTTGCCACTCTGGCACAGGATGGTTTTCTTGAGGTAAACAAAAACATGACTGGCAGCCCAAACTAACTGAACTGATCATTTGATTGCTGAGTTGTTTGGGTTTTTTTCTGAAAAGGTTCTTCTTATTCCATTTAAGTCTTTTAGTGCCTTCCCCACATTTTAAAAATGGCTTTCTAAGAGATGTCTTTGACTGACATGAATTCTGAAGGTAAAAATAAAGCAAATGCACAATTACTTTCATTATTATCTTTGAAAAGACAGAAAATCATATATTGTCCTGTTTAAAGCAAAGAATTATCCTTAGAATTTAGGAATTTTAAATTTTCTTTCAAGAGAATTCTTCCAAAATTATGTTTATACTTCACAAAAGAAATAGTTTCTAACTATTCTCAACTCTTTATTTTATCCATATGGATAATATGACTTGTTTGTTATCTATATTAACCATGAGTAATCTCTCCAGGTGTTAATCTGCCCTCCTTAACAATCCAACTTTGCAAAAATAAGAGGAATGATGACATTAAAAGATCCAGATAATCACAGCCTTAAGGATTTGCTCAAAGTTGCAAAGGATCATAAAAATCAGAAAGGATAGAAGAGAAATCCAGGATAACTTTTTATTTTCTAGAAATTCTATTGGTAACAAAATATAAAAAGTAAATATTTTTAATTTATCATTTAATATTATCCCCATTTACATTTAAAACAATTTTTCTACATTTATTTTCAAAATTTTTGAGTTTTAGGTTCTCTCCTTTATTTCCCCCCACAACTGAGAAGCTACATGTGAAGTTATGCAAAATATTTCCATAAAAGTTAAGTTGTGAGAAAACAGATCTCCCATTCTAATGAAATAAAAACCCTCAAGAAAAATCAAGTTTGAGAGAGAGAGAGAAAGAAAAAAAGAGAGAGAGAGAAAGAGAGAGAAAGAGAGAAAGGGAGAGAGAGAGAGAGAGAGAGAGAGAGAACAAAGAGGACTGCCATAAACATTCATGTACATACAGGTCCCTTTCCTTTCTTTAAGATCTCTTTGGGATATAAGCCCAGTAGTAACACTGCTGGATCAAAGGGTATGCACAGTTTGATAATTTTTTGAGCATAGTTCCACATCGCTCTCCAGAATGGCTGGATGTGTTCACAATTCCACCAACAATGTATTAGTGTCCCTGTTTTCCCACATCCCCTCCAATATTCCGCATTATCTTTCCCTGTCATTCTAGCCAGTCTGACAGGTGTGTAGAGGTATCTCAGAGTTGTCTTAATTTCCATTTCTCTGATTAATAATGACTTGGAGCATCTTTTCATATGGCTAGAAAGTTTCAATTTCTTCATCTGAGAATTATCTGTTCATATCCTTTGACCATTTATCAGTTGGAGAATGGCTTGATTTCTTATAAATTAGAGTCAATTCTCTATACATTTTGGAAATGAGGCCTTTATCAGAACCTTTGACTGTAAAAATATTTTCCCAGTTTATTGCTTCCCTTCTAATCTTGTCTGCATTAGTTTTGTTTGTACAAAACTTTTCAATTTGATGTAATCAAAATTTTCTGTTTTGTGATAGGTAATGATCTCTAGCTCTTCTTTGATCATAAATTCCTTCCTCTTCCACAGGTCTGAGAGGTAAACAATCCTGTGTTCCTCTAATTTATTTATACTTTCATTCTTTATTCCTAGGCCATGAACACATTTTGACCTTATCTTGGTGTACGCTTTTAAGTGTGGGTCAATGCCTAGTTTCTTAAAGTTTAAATTTTAAAATGAATAAAAGTTAGTGTTGTAAGAACCAAGGGATTCAAAGTTATAGTTGAAATGAGAAATATACTTTTTAGAATCTTGCCTATAGAGAAGCTAACATCTAAAATGTTAAATTAATAGAGAGTTTAAATTTTTTAATTTTACAGCAGTGAGAACAAAAGAGTTAGAACATGAAGCATAAAAGGCTAATCTATTTTGAGAGTGCAGATGTGATGAGGAAAACTGGAAAAACAGTTCAGCATAAAGGACACTGTATATCTTCATGGAGTCCATTAAATTTAATTACTTCCCTCTGAGGCTTTAAATCCATAGAAGCTTTTTATTGAATTCAATTATTCCCCCCTGTGATTACTAAACAAGGACATCTTCTGTGGATAGCTGCACTGCACAAGTACTACTGCCAATGGAGACACAGCATGTCTGTTTACATTATCTTGGAGGGCATCATATTAAATCACATAACTGTGTCCCCACATTAAAATTTCATGTTAGCCTTTTTTGGACAAAACTTGCAATCATGCAATGAAAAAGCCAGTATTTGTGCATCATGACTTGAAAAGATCTCTGAACATGGTAACATTAAGCATTAAAGTTAAATGTAAAATAGATATACCAATGTTTCTCAGAGATTTAGGTATCTCATGTACAGGTGAAGGAAAAAGGTAGACTAGATTCTCTCTCTCTAAAACCTCCTTCAATTAAAAAATTCTCAGTTTTATGGGGAATAATTTATAGAACAAGCCTGAGATATAACAATATGTATGTGGGCATCCTAATAGCTAGTGAGCCCATACTTCTATATAAGTAGGTATGCTTCTAAATTTGAATGAGTAAATCGATCTGAATAGTATCCTTAAATTTCTTTATTGGAAACTTTCAGATAGTATATCAAATCTGATTGTCCCATTAAATGAATCCAGTAACACTGGAGGGTTAGAAAAGCCTATTAGAGGTATTTTTCAGTGAAAATTACTTACTATCTTGCCTACCAGTATATTTGTAAGTTACAACCATTTCCTGGATTTTCATGTAGACATTTATAGCAGGGGCATAACTACAATGAAAACATTCAGGAACATTATCTTACTTGGAATGATATCTGTGCCTCACCTTGGTGATTTTTCTCCCTATTTTCCAAATTGTTTACATTTTAAGCAATCCATATATTCATTAGTATAAAATTCCTACCTACAGCCTTTCATAATAGACTCTCAATTATATGTAACCAGAGTTTTTAAAATTCATCAGTCTTTTCTATATATCTGAAATTTAGTAAAGATTGATATTCATAACAATGATCCTGAAAGGTTTCCCAGTCCTGTACCTTTGGGATCATCAAGGGAATATTAATTATATTCAACATGATTGTGGTGTTACATATATCACTGACATAATTTTTCAGGAATCAATCCATCATCTATTTGTTAGTTTATCCATCATTATATATCTATCCTGTGTTTAATACAAAGAAATATAAGACATAATCTCTGTTCTCAAGAAAGAGTAAATTTATGAATATGAAATAATCAGATAACATGCAACTATTAAGATAGGAGTCAAGAGAGTAGGTACAAAGAGAAATTTTAAAAGAGACAGATAAATATATCATGTCAATGAAAAGATCAGCCTAATTGGACCTTGAGAGTACATATGGAAGAACAATGAAAACATATAAGATGAATAGATAAAGACCAGATTAAAGTTCCCTTTATAAACCAGATAGTTCGATGTAATTTGTGTTAGAATGCTTTTGAAGGCACTTAAACATGAGGAATGAGAGGATGATAAAAGTATTTTAGAAAAATTATTTGGCATTAGTCTTCAGGTTAGGGGAATAAAGTCTAGTCAGGGTAACTATTTTAGAAGTTGCTACTTTAAAAGAGGCATAAGATGAGAAGAGCATGGACTACTGACAGAAAGGTAAATAAAGAAGTAAAGGAAGATCCAAGAGATAGTATGAAGAAAAAAATTCTAGTTCTTGGTAATTGATTGGGCATAGTTTAAGTCAAAGATGATTCCCAAGGCTTCTAGTCTGTGATCTAATAATATTCCTTCTACATCCCCAGAGTAGGAAATACTTGTTTCTCTTTTGAGAATTCCCTGTGTTGGTAGCCCTTTTTGTAATGGCAAGGAACTGGAATGTGAGTGGATGCTCATCAGTTGGAGAATGGCTGAATAAGTTATGATATATGAATTATATGGAATATTATTGTTCTATTAGAAACAATCATCAGGATGATTTCAGAGAGACCTGGAGAGACTTACATGAACTGATAAGTGAAGTGAGAAAGAACCAGGAGAACATTGTATACAGTAAAGACAAGATTATATGATGATCATTTCTGATGGATGTGGCTCTCTTCAACAATGAGATGATTCAGGCAAGTTGTGATGGAGAGGGCCATCTACACCCACAGAGAGCACTGTGGGAACTGAGGGTGGATCACAACATAGCATTTTCACTCTTTTTCACTTTTTTATGGTTTACTTGAATTTTATTTTCTTTCTAATTTTTTCCTTTTTGATATGATGTTTTTGTGCAGCAAGATAATTGTATAAATATGTATGCCTATATTGGATTTAATATATATATTTTACCATGTTTAACAATATATTGGATTACTTGCCATCTAAGGGAGGAGGAAGCAGGAAATGGGAACACAAGGTTTTTCAAAGGCCAATGTTGAAAAGTCATCCTTGCATATGTTTTGAAAATAAAAACTTCAATAAAAATAAAGTGGAAAAAGAAAAAAAAAAAGGAAAATTACTTGTGCCTTACAACCTCTTCACCAGTGGCTATTTATTCACATTTTGTTCCTTACTGTCACTTCTGACTGCTCTGAATCCCAAGGGAAAAGAGTGGGTCCTACTGAATGAGTCATAAAAAAGCCATCTCAGGCTCAAGCAAAATCTCGAGGAAGCTATACTACCATTCAGCAGCCCTTTGACCTTTCTAGACACTGAGCTGAGAAGGTTATAAGCACAGAGACCCAAAACCTTGTTCCTTCAACCAAGAAGCCATAGCTCATCTGGCAGAGACTTCTATTCAATAAACTCCAGTGGCTCCCTATTACCTTCAGGATCAAATACAAAATCCTCTTTTTGGCTTTTAAAGCCCTTCATAACTTAAACCATTTTTTCCTTTCCAGTCTTCTTATTCAAGTATTGTACAATCCAGTGACACTGGACTCCTTATTCTTCCTCATCCAAAACATTCTATCTGCTACTTCAAAGTGTTTTTGCTGGTAATTATCCCTCATGCCTGGAATGCTCCACCTCCTCATTCCCACCTCCAAGTTTCCCTGACTTCCTTCAAACCGCAGTCTCACCTTCTGCAAACTTTGCCAGTCCTCCTTAATGTCAGTCCCTTCCCTCTGATATAATCCTTATTCTGTCATATATATATATATAGTTATTTGTATGTTGTTTTCTTTGTTATACTGAGCCCCTTGAAAATAGGGGCTTTTTTCTTTTTGTCTTATTTCTTATCTTTAGTACTTAGTACAGTACATAGCACATAGTAGATGCTTAATAAATCTTAATTGACTGGCTGACTGATCCACATAAGGCATACATACCAAAACACTAAGATTCTAAATGTTATACCTATCTCTGGGGAACATTAATTCCATAAGTTCCTTTTGTTCCTTGAGTTGGGTCATATCGTTTTAATCTACTTTTTTAAATGGACCAAATCTACGTGGTTATAAAATCATCTTTTCTTTCACTTCTCTACAATAATAAGAAGAGAGTTTGTCAGATATTTCACTTAAACCTGAACAAGTCTTTTCTACAGATTTTCTCTGGTAAATCTGTCTAATAACAAGTATGAAAACAGTAAGATTTTTCTATCATGACCTGTTTTTGATGAAACCATGCTGGCTCTTTGTCTGATTTCTTCCATTCTAGAAGGTCATTAAGCATCCCTTTAATCATAAGTGCTAGAACGTTTCTAGGAATCAAAGACAATCTAATTAGCTATATTAAAGACCACAAATCCGAAAATTTCACTCTTTTGCTAAAGAAACTTCAGTGATTTGCTATTCTAGATCAAAATCATAAAAAAATTCTGAGTTTTGATTCTTCTCCAGCCTGAAAATTTTACTCTCCATAGGACTTTTTCTTCCATGCTATGGAAAAGTCCACCTATGGACCACTTCTCACATTGGAATAACATCCTTTAACTATTTCTCTGAATAATTCTATTCCTTGGAAGCCTTCCCTGATTCTCTTAATTAGTAATTACCTCTTCCTTATATTTCAAACAGAAGATTACTTAGTAATTCTCCAATGTACCAATTATCTGTGCTAAAGTCATCTATGTTCATCTTTCTCACTTATTCTTTTCTTTCTTTCTTTCTTTCTTTCTTTCTTTCTTTCTTTCTTTCTTTCTTTGCTGAGGCAATTGGGGTTAAGTGACTTGCCCAGAGTCACACAGCCAGGACGTGTTAAGTGTCTGAGATCAGATTTGAATTCAGGTATTCCTGACTTCAGGGCTGGTGCTCTATCCACTGTACCAACTAGCTGCCCCCTCTCATTTATGCTTGACAATAAATTCCTTGAAGGCAGGGGCCACATCTTATCTAAATTTTCCATCTTCTTAAATGCATAGTATAAAGCTCTCAAATAAATAGGCTGCTCATTGGCAGACAATGACACCAATTTAGGGAGAAAATAATGAGTTAGGTTGCAAGCATAATGATTTTAAGATAACAGCAACATTGAAAAATAGACTTTTCCTTTGAGTTGCTGGAGAGACTAAAATAGATTTCAAGAGAACAGGAGAGGAGATAGAAATTTGAGAATCATCAATAATGTAATAGTAAGAGTTATGAGAGTAGATTAGCTTCTTGAGGGACTAAGTATAAAGAGAGACGAGAAAATAGTTGAGGATATCATCCACAATTAAGAAGAAGGAAAAGTAACCAGCAGAAAGAAAAGAGATATAATATGGACAAATACATTTTCATTAAAATTGAAATTATAACTTTGCTCTTTTCAACAATAAGGTTTTTCAAGGAGATTTCAATAGATTTGTGATGGAAAAAGCCATCCTCATTCAAAAAAAAAAGATAATGGAGATGGAATATTTTCACCTTTGTTGTTGTTGTTTGTTTGTTTGTTTCTGCATTTTCCCCTTTTTGATCTGATTTTTCTTGTGCAGCATGATAAATGTGGCAATATGTTTAGAAGAAATGCACATGTTTAACCTATATTGGATTACTTGTTGTCTAGGGGATAAGGGAGGTGAAAAAGTTGATAAGGGAAGGAGAAAAATTTGGAATTTTACAAGGCTGAATGTCAAAAATTATCTTTGCATGTATTTTGAAAAACAGAGAGCTATTATTTAAAAAAAAAGAAGAATCTGAAAAAAAAACAAGCAAAATAAAATTGAAACTCTACCCTGCATCAATGTTAGTATTCTCTTGTCCAGAAACCAAGCTGTGAAGGACTTAAATTTTTCAAGCCTGTAACTCTTGACCTGGACTCTCATCCTTCCCATTTCCCCCCTTTTCCAAGTGATGGTTGCTTTAGTTACCTACTATATCTGCATTTGCCCCCAGTCATACTGCTCAGTTTCCCTGCCTCAGTTTCCTTTAATTGTTTTGCCTTGTTTCCTTGAATTGTTCTGTCTCAGTCTCCCTGGTGACAACCCCCCCTTCCTGGCCTAGGAATGAGATAATTAGGGCTGGTAGCCCTGCATTCCAAAGAGTCATAAAACTCCAGATGTCTTATCTCAAATACTTAGATGAGACCCTCCGAATCAAACATCCTGGCTCCTAGCTTCTTCCCAACTTACCAGAATTTATGATCCTTCCTCCTTAATTCCAAATCCATCAGAACTGAATTTATGGTCCTTTCCTGGAACTTCTCACTCACCAGTGCTCTACTCCCCCATTGCCTTTGTTTCCCTGATGGCTGGAGCCCTATAAGAGTCTCTGTAATCACTCACTCATTGTTGGATGCTTTGAGGCAAGAATGCCATTTTCCCAGCTGGCTAAGATGGCTTAGCCAGTCCAACTCTCCCTCCAATAAAATATGAAAAATCTCTAATCTCTATCTTGCCTCAGTTTCTCCAGCATTACCCTACATTTCACTCTTGAATTTCTTCTTTATCCCTTTTCACTCCACTCCTTTTTTCAGCTCAGAAACCATCATTATATCCCTTCTATCATTGCTTCTGGAAAGGCTGTGTTAATCTACTCCTCTCTGACTCCACTCAATATTCTTGGTAACTTTCCAAACAAATAAACAAAAATTCCTCCTTTGTTATCACATTCTTTATATGTATTGTAACACATTAAAATATATTAGCTCCCTAAAGGTAGAAGCTGTCTTGGCATTTGTATTTTTATTTCCAATGAATTTGGAATTTATTGTTCAGTAGTTCTGTCATGTCAGATTCTTTGTGACCTCATATGGGATTTTCTTAGCAAATATACTAGAATTGTTTACAATTTTCTTCTCCACTAAATTAGGCAGAGATTAAGTGACTTGCTCAGGTTCACACAATAGTGAGTGTCTAAGGCTGAATTTGAATTTAGGTTTTCCTAACTTCAAGTCCAGCATGCTATCCACTAAGCTACCTAGCCAAGAATTTATGGAATCTTTTTGTATTCATTCATTCATAGTTTATTTCTCCTCTAACACATTCATTTAACATTTTGAGTAAGGGCAACAAGAGCTGGTAAGAAATTTATAGTCTATTATTAAAGTGTTATCCAACTAATACACTAAAATATTCCCACATAGCAGAGTGTATATGAAATACTGTACCAATTGCTTGCAGTGCTGAAGTTGATTTTCTACTCTTTGAGAATCCATTTTAACTTGCTCCTCAACAAATTCTTCAAAAGTTTCCTGCCTTATTCCAATTTCTGACCTGATGTGCCTTGAAAAAAAATTAAAAGGGTTTTAATTTGTTAAAGCTTAATTTTAGAGAGGGCAGAGTCAAGATGACGGAGAGTAGACAGTACATTGCCTGAGTTTTTCCTGGCTTCCCTCAGAATCAACACTAGATCAAGGTTTTGAATGGATTTTTGTAATGATATAACCCATATTCAAAGTTTAACAATTTTCCAACTTAAGACATTTTGAAGGACTTAAGGAAAGGTCTGTCTCAACTAGGCAGGAGGGAACACAGCCCAGCCCATGTACAGCCCAGGGAAGTCTGGAGTGAGGAGGTAGGGTGTGCAGAATATAGGGAAGACTCTCAGTAAAATATTCTGTCTTGTTCTGAAAGCCAGATCAGCAGTGAAACCTGCAATACAACCACAGCAGGTAAATTGTGAACTCCTAAACCCAGAATAACAGGTGGGATTTGGCCACGAAGCTCAGTGTAGTGGGAAAGCCTACAGCACCAGCCTCTGGTCAGTCAGCAAGAAACCTCAGTCACCCTACACAGAAAGTTTGTAGCAATCTCCCCTGTTCCCAAAGAGCAGTTTGCTTTAATATATATATATATATATATATATATATATATATATATATATATATATATAATAATTAATTTTATATTTATATTTAAATGTTGTTCCTCAACATTTAAAAATGAGCAAAAAAGTAAAAAAGAGTTTTGACCATTGTAAAAGTAGTCATGGCTGTGCTCCCAACTCTGCATTTTCACTGACTGTCTCCCACATCTAGAACACTCTTCTTTCTCATATTTTATCTCCACATTTCCTTTCTAATTAGCTTAAATAGCAATGTTGCTAATTATATCCAATTTATCACATATATATGTATGTGTCTGTGTGATAAATACATATAAATTTACATATAAAACTTTTATATAAATTATATAGGATACAAACATATCCTATATAATTATTATGATTATTATATAATTATAATGCAATATAAAAACAATGTTTTAAAATTATTATGGTTATTTTATGTTATATGAAAATCATAATTATTTGATGTATTGATTCATCTATATATATATCCACATATATATGTGTATATACATATATATGTGTGTGTGTGTGTGTGTGTGTGTGTGTGTGTGTATGCTGATCAGAGACCCTATTTCTCTCAAAGTTGTTGTCTCTATAATGTTATTTCTATTGACAATTGTTCTCCTGGTTTTACTTTCCCCATTCTTCATCACTTTCTTTATTTCTTACAGCATTATTATATTATGTTAATATACTATAATTTCTTTAGTCTTTCTTTAAATGATAAGGCACTTCCCTTTTCCATTTTTTTCAACAGTTTCCTATCCTTTAAAAAAAAGCTGTTATAGGCATTTTTATATCTATGGACCCTTCTACTTCTTTCCTTAATATCTTTGGGATATAAACTGGAGGTTGTATTGTCACATCACAGGATATGGGAGGTCTAGTGACTTTGGGGGCATAGTTCCAATTTGATTTCCAGAATGATTAAATGAATTCATAACTCCAACTGCTCCTGTGTTTCCTCAGTTCATCAAACACTTACCCTTTTCTTTTGACATCTTTACCAATCTAATGGGCATGAGGTGAAACCTCAAAGTTGCTTTACTCTGAATTTCTCCAATTATTTGTAGCTTGAAGCAATATTTTTAATGTGGCTATTGATACCTTGGGTTTCTTTCTTTGAAAACAGTTCATATTCTTTGACCATTTTTCAATTGAGGAATGGCTATATTACTATAAATTTGAATCAATTTCTTATATGCTTTGGATTGAGATCATTATCAGACAAACTTTTTGCAAAATATTTTTTCTTTGATTTTAACTGCACTAGTTTCATTTGTACAAAACTTTTCAATTTTATGTAATCAAAAATGTCCATCTTATCTTCTGAGATCCTCCTTATTCCTTACTCAGTCATGAACTGTTCTCATATCTGTATCTAAAAAAAAATTCTTCCTTGCTTCTCCAAATTGCTTATGATATGAATTTTTATGTTTAATCATGTATTCACTTGGAACTTAACATGGCATATGGTATAAGATGTTTTTCTAAACTTATTTTTTGCTCGACTACTTTCCAATTTTCCTAGAAGTTTTTGTCAGATAGTGAATCCCTGTCTAATAAAAGGAATTAGCTTGGGAAAATCCAGTAGCAAAGGAAAGCCACAAGCAAGTCGAATCCACAAACTATTTCAAAAAAGAGAAAGCTTCCTAAATGAAGAAGAGTTCTCTTGGCTAGTCATATGGGGACTTTGTGGCACTGTTCCTTTTCCTATGAAATAGTTTCATTTCCTTCCCATAATTTTCATATTGTGCAAGCTACATTTTCCCATATGTATTTCTTTTCTATTAATATTATAACATCTTCAAAGATAGTTGTTAGGCTCCTTATGTTACCTGGGCTGAGTCTGAGAATACTCATAAAGCAAACTGGTCAAATAATCATGGTGTTAGGTCACTAGTACTTCTTCTATAACCAGTGTACAAGGTATCTACTTGTTCCCTTATGTAGTGCACTGACTAGCTTAATAATGAAACTCCTAACTAAAAAGAATGACAGAATCAATGTCAGTCATCAGTAAGCACTTATTAAATGTTTACTAGCTGCCCACAACTGTGATAAATGCTAGGATTACAAAGAAAGGCAAAAATACAATCCCTGTGCTGGAGAAACTCCCATTCTAACAGGGAATACACTGTCATCAAATTAAACCTGATTGTTTTGAGACCAACAAGAAATAAAAAATCAAAGGAACAATGAAGTCACAACTTGACTGATCAATATGGGGCCAGTTTTCAAATAAGACATATGGGGTGCTTTGAGAGGTATAATTATGAGAAAACTTGCATCAGTCTTAAAACCTGACTGGATTTCTGGTCATTATAACCTAGATCCTTAGTTTAGCGTTTTTGAGAAGCAAGGAGAGGTGGTTCCTTTTCCAGACCACACAGATCTAAGTTCAAACAATGCAATATGGTTTTTTCCCCCAATTCCCACAATTGAATAACGTTTTCTCACAAGACAGAACTAAGACTAGACCCATATTTGAATAGAAAAGGAACTGAAACAGCTCCAGAACTGAGTCACAAAATGAAGTAAGTCTGATTCACTCAATTCCCACAATTAATGACTTGCTTCTCTAATCTTCTCAATTGCCTCAATAATGTGGAGGGATCACAGCTAAAGTGTGTGATATAAAACACTCTCAATTACTTAATTTGCTTATAAATGAAGTAATGTTGTCAACATGACTGAGATTTCCTGATTCTCCATAATAGGTAAGCTGGTCAAAGGCTTTTATCTCAATGCTCCTTTCAGAAACAGAATCAAGAGCTCGTAAATTTTGAAGTATCTGAGTTGAGCTTTGAGACCATTAAACTTTTTCATTGAAAATGAAACTTGTTGCCAGTAAAACTAGATTATGTCAGAAAAGAGGAAATAATACTATGTAAAACAACTGAAATATTTGCTCTTCCTGTATGGTGACAATCAGCTTTGCTAACTCAGCAGGAGCAGGACAGTATACTGGTTGAAACAGAATTTATTGGGAAAAGAAATCATTAGGGAAGATGGCTTTTTCTATGTTACACTTGTCTTACTGGCTAAGTCTAAAAGTGAAAGATGAAGAATTAACAATTACAACAACAATCATAGCATGATTAGTGAAAAATACGAAGAAAAATAAAAAGAAAAATGTTACTTTTCTACTAAAGAGGAAATAGTAATGAGAAATCCAACTGGTTTTGGTTGTTTAAAAATATCAAAAATACTAGATACAGCAAATGGGAAAAAATGATCTTTGCTGCCTTTCCACCCTTAAATTTTGCCTCTGCCTTATACATATTCTCTATCTTGTTTTTTTTTTTTTTTCTCTCATACTATCCTCTGGGTGTCCAGAGACTCCTGCAGCACAGGCCATCCTACATGCTAGACCATTTCTACCTCTTCCTTTTCATTAACATTCCTTATGTTCTTCAGTGTTTTAAGGCAAGGCTTACATGGTCTCTGTTCTTTCTCCCTTGATCTGGGAAATAGGATGTTATGTATTGTGGGCTGTTTATATTTATTTTGTTTTGAAATGCAGAATATAAATAAATGGTTACTAGAGAAATTCAGAAGGTTACTGTTAACCCCACATAGTATTCCTTCCTTCACTGTCAATCTTTTTGGGGTTTTGTTTGTTTGTTTTTTTAGCAAGGCAATTGGGGTTAAGTGGCTTGCCCAGGGTAGGAAGCATTAAATGCCTGAGGCTGAATTTGAACTCAGGACTCCCTGACTCCAAGAATAGTCCTCTATCCATTGCACCATCTAGCTGCCCCCACTCATACTCCTTATGATTATAGGTACAGGAGATACATGGAGTTTGACAAGAAAAGAATTTCAACGCAGAACCTTGAGTTTTCCAGAGAAACTAACCAAACCCCATAGTGGGAAGCTAAGCAATTTATTTCTTAACAACACAGCTTCAATAATGCCTTAATACTAATCTGTGTGATCTATGATTTTGTCTCAATTTAAATTAGAAAGCACTCAAGAAGAATGAGAAATGGCATTCAAAGATTCCTGCCAAAATCTAAATAATCATTGTGGGGGGAGAGAGAATAAGGGGAAAAGTCATGAATAAAGGCAGCCTTTTTCCCACATAGATTAAAGATTTTACTTCACCTTGTAAATCACAGTCCTAATAGGGAATAAGGTTTAATAGTTCTGTATGGTTATTTTTTATTTCTTTTAAAAACTGAAACAGAGAAGATAATTCTTAGTAAAAAAAAAAATTCCTTGTGACTTGTCTTAAAGATTCAAGGGGGGGGGTATGGGAAAGAGGAAAGGAAGATTTTCTTCTTCAGTCACAAAGAGCAGTTTATCAACCAACCTCCAGGAAGCTACCTTTTAATTTGATTTTCAAATCTAAATTGTTTCACCTAATTCAGAATCTAATTTCTACTGAGCTAGAAACTTTACATAATACTTGGGTTGTTCAATAACAAAATAAAGAACTGTGATTATTATTGTAATATGTCACAGCACATGCTAGAGTAGCTGGCAGTACTATAATTGTGTGTAATTGCATAAATAAAGAATATCAAGCCTGGTGCCATGATGCAGAATGCTAAGCACCAAAAAAAAAAAAAAAAAAAAAAAAAAAAAGCCCATAGGATAGAATTCCTCTGCATTGCAGAAGACAACTCATTGCGTTTATCCTGAAGCAACCTTTGAACAATGCATTCTAACAAAGAAAAGGATATTGTATGGAACAATGTAACACAATTTCTAGGGACTACACTTTGTCTATTTTTTCAAAGACAAGGAAAATAAAGTTATCCTACAAAATCTCTAGTATATTTTATCAATTCAAATTATTATCTGGTGGTACCAAACATTTACCCATTTTTTTGATTAGTCAACTAATAAATGTTTTTTAATATTAAAACAGATGTGTCAACAGATACAAAACAGTATTACAATTTTACTCTGAAACAAAAGGTGTCATATCTATTTTTCTTTGATATATGAATTAAAATATGCTGTATCAATTCTATTACATGGTCCTTTGGAACATTCTTAAATTTTTAGCCTTTTGATGAGACTCCTACAATGTCCTTAGCTGTAGAATTAGTAGATGATAGAGATCATGAACACTGCCCTCAAGGAAGTTATTTACAATCTAGCTAAGGAAACAAAACAAACACCTGTGAAGCAATTAGAGAGTGATGCAAAGCAATGCAAAATTTAATTGTTACATTATGTGATAGAATATGAATTAAAGGAACTCAGAAAAAAGGAAGATTACTAGAGATGCAATGGAAAGCTTTATGGAGGTACTAGGATTGGGGCTCAATCTTGAAGGGTAGAGAAGATTTTCAGAGCTAAAGAGGAGAGGAAAGGTTACTCCAAAGAAAAGGAACAACCTGAACCAACATACAGAGATGAGAGGGGGGAAAGCAAAATGTATTTATCAGAATGGAAGTATATTTTAAAGAATATGAAAGTGATGCAGACAATTCCAATAGACATGTAATAGAAAATACCATCCATAGACAAATAGAGAACTATGGAGACTGAATGCAAATAGGAACATAGTATTTTCACTTTTTTATTGTTTTTTTTCTTTCTCATGGTTTTTCCATTTTGTTCTTATTTTTCTTTCACAATATGACTAGTACAGAAATACATTAAAATTATTGTACGTGTATAACTTATATAACATTGTTTGCTGCCCTGGGGAAAGAGGAGGAAAAGGAGATGTTGGATTAGCTCATGGGGAAGCTATAGGACCAGCCCCAGGCTCTGCTTCTTAGACAGGGAGTGAGGAGGTGGGACTAAGGAGGGTGGTGAAACAGGAGTCCATTTATTCAGAATTACACCATTGTTTATATATCTAAAATTTATGTGATCAGTTATAAATGCCTAAGTGTTCAGTCAGATTACTACTACATCTATCTGTATTCTAATAATAGTTACTACATCACACCCAAAGGTATTCAGATAACAGATTATAGGATGTCTGCAGATGTCTTCCAGGCTCATTTCTTAGGTCAGTAATCATGCCTTCCTCCAAGGCCCAGATACCAAAATTTAGCAAGGTCGGACATGTCCTCTGACTTCTCAGGAGACCTGCCACCTGCATGGAGAGATAGAGGGGCTGAGCCAGATGCGTTAGCAGAGTTCTCCAAGGACAAATGGGCTTTAAACCTTGACAGGGATTCTTCTTACTGTCTGTGGTCCTCAAAAAGGAGGAAGGGAGAAAAATTTGGAATTCAAAATCTTACAAAAATCAATGTTGATAATTATCTTTATATGTAATTGAAACAAATAAAATACTATTAAGTGAAAAAAATAAAAATAAAGAATACTGAAAAATTAAGTGGAAAAGGGTGGAGCTAAAGAATGATGCAGTAAAGCATGAGGTAATAAGGACATAGGCCAGAAAAGTAATAGAATTAAGAGAAGAGAAAAGTACGAAAAATAGTTTAAAGGAAAAATCAATGCAACCTCATACGTGATTAGATATAAAAGCAATGAGAATTCGGAGATGATTACAAAGCTTCATACATAAGTAAATGTTAATATTATTGAGTGGCAAGGAATTTAATAAGGAGTTGATTGTATAGCTAGCCTTCATTTATATAGTACTTTAAGGAGTACAAAGTATTTTTCAATATTTTGTATAATGTTTCATTTTGGATACATTGAATTTGAACTAGTAATAAGACATACAAGTGAAATATTCAATAATCGGTTTGGAAATATGGGACTGAAGTTCAAATGAGATTTAGATTTGGGAGACATCCGCATAACCTTAAAGGTAAGAGACTAATTATGTTTCCAAAAGAAAAGAATGAAAGGAGCAGTGGTTCAAGTATTGAGATTTGGGGAATTTCCACAGGTAGTGGCAAAAAGGAAAGAAAGGAATATGTGAAGAAGTAAATTAAAAGTATTAGGAAATTCAGAATTCTGTCATATCACAAAAGTCAATACATGAAAAAAGAATAGTTTCAAATGGAAGAGGAGAGATATCAGAGTGAAATAATGCAGAGAATTCACAAAAAATGAAGACAGAGTAAAGGATAATTTGTGTGGTAATAAAAATCAATGTTGCTCTTCAAAACAAGGTGGTAAGGATGTCACCCAGATTGTTAAAAAAAAAAATTGAAGGAGGGAATGAATGGCAAGACAATCAGCTAATCACAAAGAGAGTTGGATTTGGGTTCAGGATCCCTGGATTTGATTCCTAATTGTGTTATTTTAGTCAAGGACTTGCTTCCTCAGAGCTGTAATTTCTTCTTTTGAAAATATAGTGGAATGGATTAGGTTACATCTAAAATTCTAAATCTATATTGTAATGTAAATCCTTTATTTGAAAGTGAAAGGAAGAATAAAAATTGGAAAGTTGGAAAGTTCCAAACAGTTGGAAAGGGAGAGGAATTATCAAGTAAAGTTTAGGTAGTTATGAAGAGAGTAAAAATGGAAAGATTGAAGGTATGTTGCATAGCATAATTACAAATGATGTTCAAAACTTTATTCTTAGATATTGAAAAAAAATTTTAATGCCTTCTGACTGATCAAAAAAGATGAAATATTTTAGCTTAATGTTAAATGTATTTTATGTGAAAATTATTAATACACATATGTTATACATGAACCCTACATTAACTAGAATATTTGATAACTTACAACAATACAATCCATAATCATGGCCAACTAGTGTAATTCATTGTGGTTTCACTTTCCATTTGTGAATCATTATTATAACATTGATTATTAATAAGCCTCCAATAATATATTTGCTTACCTTTCTTCTATGTTTCTACTTCTTGAATGTAGCCTTACTCCAAAAGGAGAAAAAGGAATTTGGCCATCAGTTTGCTCACACTTATCTTCTTTAATGGGAGACAACATTTTCCAGTCCATTTCTTCATCTCCTGCATTATCATCATTACAAATACATAAGCTGTAAGTTTACTTAATGTATCAATAAGCATTTATTGAACACCTAGTATATACTCAGCAGTATCTGAATTAAAGTAAATTTATTCCATTGAGATCTGAGGATGAAACTTAAAGAATAATAGATTAGAAATGAAAATAATCATTGTTGTGTTTTTATTTTATAACAAATTTTTTACCTAGAGAGATAGAAGAAATCATATTTGAATTATAACATAAAGGAAATATAGTATTAAAGAAAACCTAAGTGAAAAAAGAGCATGGACTATATTGAATATATATGAACCAGATCAAGAATACATAAAGAGGTTTATGCTGGGAATGCACAAAATTTTGAGGAACCAACTCTTTCTGCATGTGCTCTTATATCTATATAATTATATTTATATTTTTTTTCAAAAATTTAAGTTCTGATCACTATTATTAAGACTTATAAAACCGAGGGGCAGAGCCAAGATGGAGAAGAAGGCACACACGACTTTCTAAGCTCCTCTCATGCCCTTGAGACCAACTATCAAATTCAAGCTCAAAAATAGTGCTTGACTGGTAAAACCCACAAAGTTAGAAGCACAACAATTTATCAGCTGAAGATAATCTAGAAGATGGCCAGGAAAGGTTTGTCCTGAGGGACCGGGAACAGACCAAGACAGGCAGGGAGAAACTAGCATCAGGAGCAGACCAGGGGCAGGGGTGACTTCTGCGTCTAGAGACTACTCTCCCATAGGCTAACTGCTCTGCCTTAATTATAAAGCAGTAAACTGGCAGAAAAATTAAAGCCAAAGGCAGAGGGTCCTCTTTAAAAAATGCCAGAACTTAACAAGATCTGGCTATAACCACCCAAAACCGGAAGTGACTCAGGCAGACTCGTAACACAGTCCTGCAGCCACATGCTACAGTATGGGGCTTGTGTGGGGGCAATTACAAATCTGCATGGCAGGGGGCCACAGCCCCCCCCCCCCCCACTACTTCCCCCGGCAGCCTCTAATCTGCACAGGGTAGGGGCTTGGCCTGGGGCAATAGAACTTTTGCAGCTGACTGTGCTTCCCTAGGCAGGGACACTTTCGGTCCCTATGGGACTATTCACTGGTCAGCTGCTCATATCCACACCCCCGTGGTGGATTTTGGCCTGGGGTAATGACACTTTCACTGCCCAGCTTCTAGTCCCAGGGCAGTCGTTAACTCACACAGCAGGGTTCTTTGCAAGGCACTTATACAGCTCCACAGTGCAGGCCTGAGTTACTTCTGGGGGGAACTCTTTCCCAGAGCACTCCTGTACCTCCCTGCTCTTTGCAGCCAGTTGGCAGGACAGCTACCCATCTATATACCTATTCTTGCTCTGCAGAGGAAGCTGGTAACCTCCTGGCCCTGAAGGCAGACCCTATAGGCTTTAACAAAATGAGTAAAAAAATCAAAAGGATGATCGATACCTTCTATACAGAAAGAGAGCAGGTTTTTAACCCCAAGGAGACTAATAGTAGGCAATCCCCAGAAAATTGTTGGTCTCCAACACAAAAGGCTCTCCTAGAAGAGACTATTAAAAACCTTAAAAGAGAACCAGAAGAAAAATGGGGAAAGGAAAGAGAAGCTATGCAAGAGAGCAACAACTTCCTGAAATGTGAATTGGAAAGGGTAAAAAACTCCCAAGAGTGCAGGGAAACAGAATTTATGAATTGGATAAGGTAAAGAATTCCCATGAAAGTAGGATTTGTGAATTGGAAAAAGAAAATAACTCACTAAAAAAAAATTTAATGAAATGGAAAAAAATACCATAGAGCAAAACACCTCATTTAAAAACTCAATTGGACATATAGAAAAAGAAGTAAAAAAAGCTAATGAAGAAAATAACTCACTAAAAATCAGAACTGAATCAATAGAAATGACTGATTCATTGAGACATCAAGAATCAGTCAAGCAAAACCAAAAAAAGAAAGATTAGAAAAAATGTCAAATATTTACTTGGAGAAACAACAGACCTAGAAAATAGATCTAGGAGAGATAACCTGAGGATCACTGGACTACCCGAAAATTATGATGAAAAAAAGAGCCTAGATATTATTCTGCAGGAAATCATCAAAGAGAACTGCCCAGCAGTAATAGAACCATTAGGTAAAATAGGCATTGAAAGAATTCATCGAACACCTTCTGAAAAAGACTTAAAATAAAAACTCCAAGGAATATTGTGGCCAAATTTCATAACTATCAGACTAAAGAAAAAATATTACAAGCAGCCACGAAAAAACAATTCAAATACCAAGGTGCCACAATAAGGGTCACTCAAGATCTGGCTGCCTCAACATTAAAGAATCAAAGGGCCTGGAATCTGATATTCCGAAAGGCAAAAGAACTTGTAATGCAGCCAAGAATAAACTACCCAGCTAAGCTGAGCATTTTTTTCCATGGAAGAAGATGGACATTTAATGAAACAAACGAATTACATTTGTTTCTAAGGAAAAAACCAGATTTAAACAAAAAATTTGATCTCCAACCATAGGACTCAAGAGAAGCAGAAAAAAATAAAAGGAACTCTTGAGAACTGTATTTCTATTGTGGATATACATAAAAACCACATGTATAATTTGATTTTACTGATATAACATAAAAAAAGAGAAGTAGAAATGGAAAGGGGATAGTGTCAGAAAAAGGGAAAAGGGGAGATAAAAAGAGGAAAACTACATCCCACAATGAGACAAAAAAAACCTCATATCTGAGGGAACTTAGAGGGGGGAGGATCTTACTCTTATCAGAATCTTAAGTGTGAATCTTACTCTTATCAGAGTTGGGTCAAAGAGAAAATAATTGCCATATTTGTTTTACAGAGAATCTTCTCTCACCTCATTAAAAAGTGGGACAGGAAAAGAGAAAAGGAAAAAGAATAATAAGAGAAGAGTACAAGAAAAGGGAAGAGATTCAAAGGGAGGAGGAAGAGAATCCTAAAGAGGGAGAGCTGCATGACACAAGTGGGGCCCATAAGTTTAATCCTAGGGAAGGGGCTAAGAGGGGGCAAGCAAAAGAAAAGCACAATCCAGGGATATTATGATGGCAGGAAATACAGAATTAGTAATTTTAACCGTAAATGTGAATGGGATGAACTCTCCCATAAAGCGGAGGTGGATAGCAGACTGGATCAAAGTCAGAACCCTACAATATGTTGTTTACAGGAAACACATTTAAAACAGGGAGATACATACAGAAAAAAGTAAAAGGCTGGAGCAGACTCTATTATGCTTCAGGTGAAGTCAAAAAAGCAGGGGTAGCCATCCTTATCTCAGATCAAGCAAAAGCAAAAATTGATCTAATTAAAAGAGATAAGGAAGGAATGTACATAGACAATGAAGCAATATCAATATTAAACATATATGCACCAAGTGGTATAGCATCTAACTTCCTAAAGGAGAAGTTAAGAGAGTTGCAAGAAGAAAAAGACAGCAAAACTATAATGGTGGGAGATCTCAATCTTGCACTCTCAGAATTAGATAAATCAAATCACAAAACAAATAAGAAAGAAATTAAAGAGGTAAATAGAATATTAGAAAAATTAGGTATGATAAATCTTTGGAGAAAACTGAATGGTGACATAAAGGAATATACCTCTCAGCAGTTCATGGAACTTACACAAAAATTAACCATATATTAGGACATAAAGACCTCAAAATTAAATGCAGGAAGGTAGAAATAGTAAATGCTTTCTTCTCAGATCACAATGCAACAAAAACTACATTCAACAAAAAGTTAGGGGTAAATAGACCAAAAAGTAATTGGAAACTAAATAATCTCATCTTAAAGAATGATTGGGTGAAACAGCAAATTATAGACATAATTAATAATTTCACTCAAGATAATGACAACAATGAGACATCATACCAAAATTTGTGGGATGCAGCCAAAGTGGTAATAAGGAGAAATTGTATATCCTTAGAGACTTACTTGAATAAAATAGAGAAAGAGAAGATCAATGAATTGGGAACTTAAAAAGCTAGAAAAAGACCAAATTTAAAAACCCCAATTACTAAACTTGAAATTGTAAAATTAAAAGGAGAAATTAATAACACTGAAAGTAAAAAAAAACTATTGAACTAATAAATAAAACTAAGAGTTGGTTTTATGAAAAAACTAATAAAATAAATAAACCTTTGGTAAATCTGATTAGAAAAAGGAGAGAGGAAAATCAAATTAGTAATCGTAAAAATTAAAAGGGAGAACTTTCCACAAATGAAGAGGAAATTAAAGAAATAATAAGGCGTTACTTTGCCCAACTTTATGCCAATAAATTTGATAACCTAAGTGAAATGGATGACTCCATCCAAAAATATAGGCTTCCCAGATTAACATAGGAGGAAGTAAATTGCTTAAATAGTCCCATTCAGAAAAAAGAAATAGAACAAGCTATTAATCAACTCCCTAAGAAAAAATCCCTAGGACTAGATGGATTTACATGTAAATTCTACCAGATATTTAAAGAACAATTAGCGCTAGTGCTATATAGACTATTTGAAAAAATAGGGAATGAAGGAATCCTACCAAAGTCCTTTTATGACACAGACATGGTACTTATACCTAAACCAGGTAGGTTGAAAACAGAGAAAGAAAATTATAGACTAATCTCCCTAATGAATATTGATGCTAAAATCTTAAATAAGATATTAGCAAAAAGACTACAGAAAATAATGCCCAGGATAACACACCATGATCAAGTAGAATTTATACCAGGAATGGAGGGCTGATTCAATGTTAGGAAAACTAGCAAAAACCATATGATCATCTCAATAGATGCAGAAAAATCATTTGATAGAATCCAAAATCCATTCCTATTAAAAACACTTGAGAGTATAGGAATAAATGGACTTTTCCTTAAAATAATCAGTAGCATTTATTTAAAAATCATCAGTAAGCATCATATGTAATGGGGACAAAATGCAACCATTCCCAACAAGATCAGGAGTGAAACAAGGTTGTCCACTATCACCATTACTATTCAAAAATGTATTAGAAATGCTAGCTTTGGCAATAAGAGCTGAGATAGAGATTAAAGGAATTTTAGTAGGCAATGAGGAAACCAAATTATCATTCTTTGCTGATGATATGATGGTATACTTAGGGAACCTCAGAGATTCTACTAAAAAGTTATCAGAAATAATCCACACCTTTAGCAAAGTTGCAGGATACAAAATAAATCCCTATAAGCCATCAGCATTCTTATATATCACTAACAAAATCCAACAGTTACAAAGAGAAATTCCATTTAAAATAACCACTGATAGTATAAAATATTTAGGAATCTATCTGCCAAGGGAAAATCAGAAACTTTATGAGCAAAACTACAAAACACTTTCCACACAAATTAAGTCTGATCTAACCAATTGGAAAAATATTAAATGCTCTTGGATAGGTCAAGAGAATATAATAAAAATGACAATACTACTTAAACAACTCTATTTATTTAGTGCTATACCAATCAGACTCCCAAAAAAATATTTTAATGACCTAGAAAAAATAACAACAAAGTTCATATGAAAAAACAAAAGTCAAGAATTTCAAGGGAATTAATGAAAAAAAAATCAAATGATGGTGGCCTAGCTGAACTAGATCTAAAATTATATTATAAAGCAGCAGTTACCAAGACCATTTGGTATTGACTAATAAATAGACTAGTTGATCAATGGAATGAGTTAGGTTCAAAGGACAAAACAGCCAATAACTTTAATAATCTAGTGTTTGACAAACCCAAAGACCCCAGTTTGGGGATAAGAACTCACTATTTGACAAAAATTGCTGGGAAAATTGGACATTAGTATGGTAGAAACTAGGCATTGACCCACACATAACACTGTACACCAAGATAAGGTCAAAATGGGTTCATGACCTAGGCATAAAGAATAGGATTATAAATAAATTGGAATAGCATAGGATAGTTTACCCCTCAGACCTTTGGAAGTGTCCCTTATTTTTTTACATCCTGAGGGTTTGGTTCTTAAGGTGTCTGAAGGGAAAGATGCCAAAGGGATTTTATTACCAAAAAGGGCAATCAATAGAATAATTACCAAGTCATATTCCAACTTTGTCACTTTTACAAAAAAAAAAATTGAGAATCTATATCCACACTGATGGTGTTGTTGATAAAAAATATGAGAACAGGAAAGTTTCACAAATGATTGCCAACATATTTACAATTAATTGAAAGACATGATAAAACAATCGTTCAGTAAATATTTATTAAGCTCTTATAATGTATCAGATATTAAACTAGACATTGAGACTATTAAGGCAAAAATGTAACAGTCCCTGTCTTAAGGAATTTATATTCTTACTAGGGAGACATGTCTCTAAATATATATATATATACAAAATAAACCCAGGTAATCTTAAGTGGAGTAGGAACACTAACAGAAGGAAATGGGGATCAGGAAATACTTAGGGTAAGATATTTCTTGATCAGAATTCTGAAAGAAAAAGATTGTATGAAATAGAAGTAAGATGGAAGTTTTTTCTAAGCATGGAGGTTATTTACTATAAGAGCATGCATTGAAGAGGAAAAATGTCTGTATAGTTGAACAGTTGCAACGAGGGATTATGATGGGGAAGGGAGGAGGGTGTAGTCAACACATAGATGATGTCTAGAAAAGAAATGGGAGGTCAGAGATTGGAAGCAATAATTGGATAAATTTCAATCTATGGAATTTATGTAAAGATGAAGAAAAGAGTTTGCAATTTCAAGGCAAAGAAGTGGAATGACAGCAGAATCTGACCAAATAAAAGAATTTCAGAGATCATGAAAATGGAAGTGGAACCCTTGTGGGTGACTTAAGGGTATGAGTATCTCTATAATTGAGGGATCAGAAAAGTAGATCTTGAGAAATGAACAAGTTGAAGAACTAAGAAGTTGATTGGGTTATCAATATACAATTGGAAGTCCTTTAGTATGAGCACAGGAAAATAGATGTAGGGATAACATCTACCTCCCAGGATTGTTGTGAGGATCAAATGAAGTTAAATTTGTAAAGACCTTGCAAACCTTAAAGTGCCATAGAAATGTTTGTTGTTGTTATTATTATTATTATTATTATTGAGAAAAATTGACATAATAATATTGTACTTTAACTTTACAAAGTGCTTTACATTTGGATCAGCTAAATTGTGTAGCTTGAAGTTGGGAAGATTCATCTTCCTGAGTTCAGTATCAGACACTAGCTGTGTTACCCTAGGCAAGTCACTTAACCTTATTTGACTCAGTTTCCTCATTGGTAAAACAAACTGGAGAAGGAAATGTCCACTTCAGAATCTTTGCCAAAAAAACACTAAATTGGGCCATGAAGGGTCAGACATGACTGAAACAACTGAACAACAACAACAAATTATATACATTATCTCATTCAAGTCCTATAACAACCCTGTGAGGTGTGTATTACAGATACTCTGATGTGGCTGTACTCCCATAAAGCTATGAACTTATATGTTTACAATTACAAGTTTTCATTAGAAAGTTTTCACTAAACAGTGGAAGTCAGAACTGACACTTCATGAATAAATGAAAATTTTATTTAAGTCTAGCTATGTGCAAAGCGTTATACTAACAGATGGGGAGACAAATTGTTGTTGTAGTTGAGTGATTTTTCAGTCTGTCCAACTCTTCTTGACCCCATTTGGGTTTTCTTGGCAAAGATCCTGGAGTGGTTTGCCATTTCCCTCTCCAGTTCATTTTACATATAAGGAAACTAAAGTAAACAGATTTAAGTGACTGGGTCAGAGTTATATAGCTAGAAAGCATCTGAGGCCAGATGTGCACACAGAAGATGAATCTTCTTGATTCCAGTGCTCCACCTACTGTATCACTTAGTTGCCAGAGAACCAAATAGAGAAGGAAAATAGACCCCACTCTTAAGAAGTTCAGGTTGTAAGAGCACTTAACTTTAAGGGGAAAAAATAGCACAGAATATATTTGTCTTATTTTAGATGAAGAAATTAAAGCCATCTCTAGTCATATGAAAAAATGCTTTAAATCAATATTGGTTAAAAATGCAAACTAAAACATCTCTGAGGTACCATTTCATGCCTATCAGATTGGCTAAGATGACAGAAAAAGATAATGATGTTAGAGATATGGAAAAATTGGGACACAAATGCATTTTTGATAGAGTTGTGAACTGATCCAGCCATTCTGAAGAGCAATTTGAAATTATGCCCAAAATTCTATAAAAGTGTAAATACCCTTTGATCTAGTATTGTCTCTACAACGTCTGTATCCCAAAAAGATCATAAAAGAGGGGAAAGGACTTACAATATTTACATAAGTCTTTTTTTGTAGTGCAAGGAACTGAAAATTGAGTGGATGTCCATTAGTTGAGGAATTACTGAAGTAAGCATAAACAAGAGAATATTATACACAATAACAGCAAGATTATGTGATGATAAGTTGTGAAGGACTTGGCCCTTTCAACAACATGTTGATTCAAGGCAGTTCTAATATATGGAAAGTTCCCTCTGCATCCAGAGAGAGAACTATGGAGACAGAATGTGGAGAAAAACATGGTATTTTCACCTTTTGTTGTTGTTGTTTGCTTGTTTTTTTTCTTTCTTGTGCTTTTTTCCTTTTTAATCTGATTTTTCTGGTGCAGCATAATAAATATGGAAATGTGTTTAGAATTGCTTTTGTTTAGCCTATATCAGGCTATCCTGGCAAGGGGATAAGGGAAAAAGAGAAAAATAAAATACTATTAAAAATAGAACTGGTGAAATGGAAAAAAGAAAACAACTCCTTAAAAATAGAATTGGCAAAATGAAAAAAAAATTCACTGAAAAAAACAATTCCTTTAAAAGTACAATTGACCAAATGCAAAAGGAGATAAAACAAAGCTAACCAAAGAAAATAATTTATTAAAAATTAGAATGGACAAATGGAAGTGAACGAGACATCAAGAATCAAACAAAATTTTTAAATGAAAAAAAAATTGAAGAAAATATACAATACTTCATTGAAAAACAACTGACCTGGAAAACAGATTCAGGAGAGAGTCTAAGTTATTGGACTACCTGAAAGCCATAATTCAAAAAAAGAACCTGGACAATATCTTTCAAGAAATCATCAAGGGAAACTGTCCTGATATTCTAGAACCAAAGAGTAAAACAGTCATTCAAAGAATACACTGATTATCTCCTGAAAGAGATCCCAAAATGAAAATTCCAACAAATGTTGTAGTTAAATTATAGAATTATCAGATTAAGGAGAAGATACTGCAAGCACCAGAAAGAATCAATTCAAATATTGAGGAGCCATAATCAGGATTACTCAAGACTTAATTTCTTCCACATTAAAATATTGGAAGGCGTGGAATATGGTATTCCAGAAGGCAACGGAGATTGCACTACAACCAGGAATCAAATACCAGCAAAAATGAGCATTACCTTTCAGAGGAAAGATAAACATTCAATGAAATAGGCGATTTATAATCATTTCTGATGAAAATTGAATGGATGCCCATCAATTAGGGATGCTTAACTTTTAGTTTTGTTTTGTGAGTTTTTTCCTCATGGTTTTTCCCTTTTCTGATTTTTCTTTCACAAAACGACTAATATGGAAATATGTTTAAAATGATTATACATGTATAATCTATATATTTGTCTTGGGGAGAGGAAGAGTGAGAGGGAAAGAGAAAAAAATGGAATTCAAAATTTTATAGAATTGAATGGTGAAAACTATCTTTACATGTAATTGGAAAAATAAAACACAATTAAAATTTTAGAAAAGAATATATTTGTCTTGGAAAATCAATATATTGCTAATATCCCATTAGTGTCAATTAAGTCTGTAGGTAGCCTTTAGGGCCCAAACTCTTAAACTGGGATTTGAGACCATCTCATAAATAAATGTGGGGGGGTCACAAAATTGTGATTTATTACATGTAAATATTTGATTTGTACACCTATTTTATATACCTATTTATTGGGGATTGTATAAAAAATTCTCGGGGAAAAAAGAGTTGTGGAGTGGAAAAAGGTTTAAACCATGCTTTTGCACCCATCTACCAAAACATGTGATTCACCTTTGCTTCTATTTTTTTTTATTCTTCTTGAATATCTTCTCTATACACTACACTTAGGGATTTTCCATCATACTGAGTCTGAAACTCTACTCCTTTATTTAAAGAAACAGCTAGTTTACCAGAAGGCTTATTACATAGTTTAATACCATTTAAAGTTTCATTTCTAACATTCACCTTTCATTTTCTTTTGTAGGCAGTTAAAAGTACTAGATTGTATAAGACAATTGAAAATTCAGTTCAAATAATCTCTAATTGATAGATTCAGTTTTATTTGTAGTAAACAGAGCTTTCTTTTAAATCTGTGCTGCAAATATAGTCAGATGCTGATGAACTGATTTTTTTCTTATCCAAACAAGGAAATTCAAGACTAAAAGCAGTATGATCATGAGATTCTAAAATCATGTGTGAGAATTACCTAGTTCCCTTTTTTAAAAACACTTTAATAATAGTATCCCATTCCTTCTTAGATTCAGCCTTTCTAAGGAGACAAGCAAAAAGCCAGCAGATAGAAATAAGAGGTTACTAGTGTTTAGACTGAGGAATCCATCAAAAGTAGCATAAATACTGCACTAAGGCAGCATAAAGGAGAAAGTGTTAGGACTTGAAATCTAGAAAACCTGGGTTTAAATCTCATCTCAGACATTAATTAATCATATGATCCAGTCAAGTCTTACTTTTTCTGATTCTTGGTTTTTTTCTTTGTTAAATGAGAAGAAATAATAGTTCCTAACTCAAAGGATTAAATGAAATAATGTATGAAAAGTACTTATAAAACCTTGAAATTTTATAGAAATGTGAGCTAGTAAAAGGAAAAGTTATAAAGTTTGATAATGGCCCAGATACAGAAGTACAGAGGAAGGGATCAAAATGAACTGTATTCTTAAGTTGGAAAACACAGACTATCTTGGAATCACTAACCACAAATGAGAGGGGGAAAGACAAAAGAATTTGAAATACAATGTTCACTCTATATACCACCAGCTCCTGGTTATAGTGAAGTACCTAAGAAAACCTAGAAAGGAAAAATTGAGAAAAGAAGAAAATGAAAAATTAGATAAATGGATCCATTTAAAATTATAGATCCCTTTTAAATGTAGGGGAAAGGATGACATGCCAAGATAAATAGCATATAAATATATGTTGAAAGAACATAAACTCTTGGGTACTGAAGTAAGAAGGTGATGATGAAAAATTTCCAGAGATGACAAGAGAGAAAGAGGAAAGATTACTCAAGGAGAAAAACTTATGTTGTTATTGGTTAAGAAAACAGGAGATGAAAAAAGAAAAAGACAAAGACATTCAAAAATGAAAATTTGACATACTAGATAAATGAAAAGATGATACAAATATATAAATTCACATCCCTTCTTCAGGGGAGAAATGGGCTAAGAAGATGAACAAATTTTCAATAGAATTATAAACTATTAAAAATTATACAGAAAAAAATATTCCAACTCACTAGTGAGGGAAATACAAAGGCTGCTCCTCACATCTACTGAGTTGGCAAGATGATAAAAGACAAAATATCAATATAGGAGAGGCTATGGGAAGTCAGGTACAGTAATAAATTGAAAAATTCCTGAAAATCAGGAATATTTATCTGTCCTCAAACACTTACCAGATGTGTGACCCTGGGCAAGCCATCTGTTTGCCTCAGTTCCCTCATATATTTAAAAAAAATGAGCAGGAAAAGAAAATGGAAAACTGTTATTTTTTCCAAGAAAACCCTAAATGAACTTCCAAAGAATCAGACATTACTGAAATGACTAAACAACAACAAGATAATCAACTGATGAATGGCTTACTAAATTGTATCATATGAGTTTATCTAAACACTGTCATACCATAAGAAAACACATATACAATAAATTCAGAGACCCAGGGGAAGAGTTATATGAAATGATGTATGAAGAACATATGACTTAGAAACTAACATACACAATGCAATAATGTGAATAAAAATAACAAAAAGGCTGCTGAATTCTGATTAAATTAAATCATCAATATTGATTACATAATATAGATAATGAAACACCTTTTTTTCCTTTTTGTAGAGAATAGAAAGTTTCTATGGACATGTGGTGGCTGAGGTATTAGCTTTTACTTGATTGTTTTTATTAGTTATAATGGAGGATTGATACTAGAAGAGTAGAGGCATTAGGGCAAAATATGAAAATAAGAGGTATTAATGAAAAAATTTTTTAAAGTACTACATTACTCATAAAAACTAATATTTGAAGATGGCAAAAACTTTGAGAAGTGGAATCATTGTAGCCTGTGACATTTGAGGTCCTAATTTAATGTATAAACAAGCTGCCTATATATTATATATCATTCTGGAATTTCAAGGGTAGGCATCCAAAGGGAGATCAAAGGAAAAATTGAGATGAGTTACATAGAATCAAATCAGATCAACCAGGTTTTATTAAATGCTTCTATATACCTTCCTTCCATATACCTGGCATTAAGCACCAGAAAACACTAAAAAACAAGTAATGGTTCCTGCCTTCAAGGAACTCACAGTCTTATAGAGGAGTCAACATGCAAATCACTATGTACAAAGATATAGATAGGATAAATTGGGGGTAATTTCAAAGAGAAACTTTAAGATGAAGGGGGATTGAATATGCCTTTGGCTGAGACATGAAGGAAGCCAGAGCAAGTAAGAAGTAGAGATGAGAAGAGTATTATGAATGATGGGAGTATCATATTCAAGGCATAGCAAGGATGCCAGTATCAGGGGATCGCAGAGTATGTGAAGGTCAGAGAGGTGTAAGAAAACTAGAAAAGTAGAGAAAAGAAGCAAAAAGGATAAAAAATGGGATAAGGAACAGGCTGGATTAGACCTAGAGAAAGGCTAAAGATCACAGGATCACACTTCACTTGCACATATTAAGTTTTATCGTTATTAAGGTCAAGAATTTCAAGGAATTAATGAAAAAAAAAATCAAATGAAGGTGGCCTAGCTGTACCAGCTCTAAAATTATATTATAAAGCAGCGGTTACTAAAACCATCTGGTATTGCCTAAGAAATAGACTAGTTGATCAATGGAATGAGTTAGGTTCAAAGGACAAAACAGCCAATAACTTTAATTATCTAGAGTTTGACAAACCCAAAGACCCCAGTTTTTGGGATAAGAATGCATTATTTGACAAAAATTGCTGGGAAAATTGAAAATTAGTATGGCAGAAACTAGGCATTGACCCACACTTAACACCGTACACCAAGATAAGGTCAAAATGGGTTCATGATCTAGGCATAAAGAATGAGATTATAAATAAATTGGAAGAGCATTTACCTCTCAGACCTGTGGAAGAGGAAGCAATTTATGACCAAAGAAGAACTAGAGATCACTATTGACTACAAAATAGAAAATTTCGATTATATCAAATTGAAAAGTTTTTGTACAAACAAAACTAATGCAGGCAAGATTAGAAGGGAAACAATAAACTGGGAAAACATTTTTACAGTCAAAGGTTCTGATAAAGGCCTCATTTCCAAAATATATAGAGAATTGACTCTAATTTATAAGAAATCAAGCCATTCTCCAATTGATAAATGGTCAAAAGATATGAACAGACAATTTTCAGATGATGAAATTGAAACTATTACCATTCATATGAAAGAGTGTTCCAAATACTATTGATCAGAAAAATGCAAATTAAGACAACTCTGAGATACCACTACACACCTGTCAGATTGGCTAGAATGACAGGGAAAGATAACGCAGAATGTTGGAGGGGATGTGGGAAAACAGGGACACTGATACATTGTTGGTGGAATTGTGAACACATCCAGCCATTCTGGAGAGCAATTTGGAACTATGCTCAAAAAGTTATCAAACTGTGCATACCCTTTGATCCAGAAGTGTTTCTACTGCGTTTATACCCCAAAGAGATACTAAAGAAGGGAAAGGGACCTGTATGTGCCAAAATGTTTGTGGCAGCCCTGTTTGTAGTGGCTAGAAGCTGGAAAATGAATGGATGCCCACCAATTGGAGAATGGTTGGGTAAATTGTGGGATATGAATGTTATGGAATATTATTGTTCTATAAGAAACGATCAGCAGGATGAATACAGAGAGGATTGGGGAGACTTACATGAACTGATGCTGAGTGAAATGAGCAGAACCAGGAGATCATTATATACCTCAACAACAATACTGTATGAGGATGTATTCTGATGGAGGTGGATTTCTTCGACAAAGAGAAGATCTAACTTAGTTTCAATTGATCAAGGATGGACAGAAGCAGCTACACCCAAAGAAAGAACAATAGGAAATGAATGTAAACTGCTTGCATTTTTGTTCTTCTTCAGGGGTTATTTATACCTTCTAAATCCAATTCTCCCTGAGCAAAAAGAGAACTGTTCAGTTCTGCACACATATATTGTATCCAAGATCTACTGTAACCTATTTAACATGTATAGGACTGCTTGCCATCTGGGGGAGGGGGTGGAGGGAGGGAGGGGAAAAATCAGAACAGAAGTGAGTGCAAGGGATAATGTTGTAAAAAATTACCCTGGCCTGGGTTCTGTCAATAAAAAGTTATTTTAAAAAAAAGTTTTATGGTTATTAATCAACTAACATATTCTTAAGCCGCATACCAGTTTTGTCATGTCAGGATCTTTCAACCAACAGTCCTTGTAATATGGACAGCAAGTTGGAAAGCACTCAAAAAGAGATAAAAATCTGATTAAAGGAGACATAATAAACTGAGAAATTATTAGGTAATGCATTTGGCATCTATGATTCTTTATCTTACAAAGCCAGGGTCTACATCTACATTATTATCTTTAGACACTAATTAGCATGTTACCACAAGACAGAAAAAGTCTTCAAAAAGCAACAGATTATTAGAGTATAAGACATGGAGTCAAAAGACATAGATTATGCTGCCCACTTACTAGTAGGGATCCTGGGGAAAGAAATCTAACTTCTACTTCAGCTTCCTATTCTGTAAAATGAAATGGTTAGATTAAATGTCCTCCAAGATCTCTTTTAATCCTAAAATTCTTTGATTCCACATGTCTTTTTTTAATTATATAGGCAATAGGGCTCACTTCTGGGACCCGTTGAATATCCCAGTACTATGGCACCATTTGTAAGACCAATAACAAGCTTCATATGCAAAAGAATTTTCCATTTTTATGAGAATACAATCTTCATGAAGCTGACATGCTTCTTCAAAAGGTACAATATTCACAAAGTTCTTATAGCCTTATTTTTTGTTTGTTTTTGTGCAGCATGATATAAAATGAAACACAATTTCCCTTTTTTTAAAAAAGAAAAAATCATTACAGCAGGCTTGGGTTCCTTATTTTCCTTTTTTTTTACACACAGATCTTACTTTTGAATTCATTCTCCTGGTCATTCAGTGCTTTTCCTTGCCTAAGAAATTCATAACTTGCCAAAGATAGAATCAGAAAGCTCTCTCTCTGTTTTTTCTCCCTTTCATACTGTGGGGATTGCTACAATCCAAAAGTTAATTTCTCTCTGGTCACTTCTGAGTTCCACCCAGCAAAAAAAAAGAAGAAAAGAAATGACACTTATGAACTGCTCCCTTCAAAACAGCTTGGTTGAGATCTCTATAGCCACTCTGATGATTCTGGAATTTGCATTGGGATTGCTGGGCAATGCAATGGCTCTATGGTCTTTTACTTCTCACTTAAAGGTATGGAAACCCTATGCAGTCTACTTGTTCAACCTGGTCATTGCGGATCTCTTGTTGTCTGTGTGCCTACCATTCCAAATCATCTTCTATCTCATGCACAAGAAATGGGAACTGGGAAGGGTAGGTTGCCGTATCCTGACCTTCCTGTTGTCCTTAAGCAGGACTGGTGGTATTGCCTTTCTTACTGCAGTAGCTTTGGATCGCTATCTCAAGGTAGTTCACCCTCGTTTCAAGATCAACAGCTTCTCAATTCAGACAGCCAAGTTCATCTCTGCTTTAGTCTGGCTTCTGGTGGTGGTACTGATTCACCCAAGCCTGGTGACTTCCAGAATTGGGAAAAATGCTACTGAGTGCCACAGTTTCTACCCCATGGAAGACATCACTTTTGGTGGCACTTGGCAGGAAGTGGTGTTCTTTCTTCAGTTTCTTCTTCCCTTCAGTCTCATCCTGTTCTGCAACATTCGCATCATTAGGATACTCCAGCAGCGGCTCCAGCAAGACAAACAGCCCAAGCTTCACAGGTCTATGGTGTTAGTCACCACAGTGGTAGTGCTCTTTGGGATTTGCTTTCTGCCTAGCTTTCTGGCTAGGATACTCATGACCATCTTCCAAAGGTCAGAAAACTGCTGGACTCTTCAGGTGATAATTCATATATGTGATGTCACTAACAGCCTCACCTATGTTAACAGTGTCCTCAACCCAATAGTATACTGTTTTTCAAATCCAGTGTTCAGATATTCATATAGGAAAGTCTTTAATACAATAAGAGGAAAAACAAAGAAACTGCAATCTGAGTTTTGATCCCAAAGATTCATGTTGTAGTGGATAGAGTACAGAACTTCGAGTTAGGAGCACCTGGGTTTGAATCCTACCTCATATATTGACTGGATGACTCTGGGTAAATCATTTAAACTTTCTGTACCTCACTTTCCTCACCTATTAAAATGGGATAAGAGTTCTACTTCATAGACTGGTTGTGAAGATACAGTTTAATAAGGTACTTGAAGCATTTTGTGAATCTTAAAGTTTTATATAAATGTGAACTATGAATATTAATGAAGATAACTGGAGAATTCTGCTGAGATATCTCTGCACAAATCAGGACAAAGACTTATTTCTGCCTCTGCTCATGTGAAGCCAAAGAGGGAATGCTTATTTAATGTGAGCAGCATTTTTCTGTACTTCAATTTTTACCAGATTTTAATCCCTGCTGCTTTACAATCCACTGGAGGATAATCAGAATTAACAAATTAAACCTTCCAGTATAGCCTAGATTAAGCTATAACAAAGTGGCTTGATTGATCTAGTTCTGAATCTGAAAGAAGCTCTTGATTCTCTACTAAATAATGGATTTTCTGTTTGACCATAGGCAAGTGATTTTGATTTTCAAGTTCTCTAGCTCTACAATGGAAAAAAAAGATAAGCAGAAGAGAGAATCCTATTTTTTAATCATAGAGAAGAGATGTAGTAAGAAGTAATATGGTAAAAATCTATATGGTTTTGAAAAGAGGTTCTAAGAATATTTTCAAGATTCAGATTTACCTAAATCTTTGAATGATTAAAAATAGGTAGAAAATGTTATAACTACTTTGTCCTATTACTATGGTAATCATATTCTTAAACTTATTTGGTTTCCTAATTTCTTCCTAAGAAGATCTTCCTTTTCAAGTACCAGAAATGTATCCTTCGAATAGAAAATTAAGTTTGTTTTAATGCCCATGAATTTTATTGGGCTTCCCCTGGCTTAATAAGAAGAGAAGCACTTTAGAACTATTGTGAGGTATAAACAAAGAAAGAACTAAATTAAGAAGAATGAACTAAATTACCAAAAATAAATGACTAAGAAGAATGAACTAAATTGGTTAATTTCTAGCTTATTTTTTCACACAATAGTTATGCAGATAGCTGAGCATGCCAGATATTCCAGGAGGTATCTATACATGTTTAGAATTTATTGTGTATGATAATATTTGTGTTTCACAGTTATTTTTTCTTCAATTCCCTTAATATCAGAGATAACTCTACTATGTTCTAATCTCATTTCCCAACATCTATTGCAATTCTATAGTGTATGTTGGTATATAAAGGGATTCAGAAACTCCTTTGCTAATTGTCTCTTCTCTCATACTCCAATCCAAATTACAGAAGTGGTTAGAGTCAGAGGAATGTTAAAATAAAGTAGAAGAGAGGCAGGAGTGTAATTTTCATACCCACCAAAGCAGATCTTTATTTCAAAAGCCCTTCCTGGGCCAGGTGCATGTGTTGCATGTACTGTGCTACCGTGAGCAGATGGCAGCATTCAAAAGAAAGGAAATGTGTGAAGCTTTATGCAAAGGAAAAAGGGGATCCCAGACCTTTAACTACATAATCAGAAAGCAATCTTCTCAAAAACTTAATTTGCAAGTTAAATATGTTGTTTTTTGCTGCTGAGATATGTCAAATGCTGCTTAATCTTGGGACCTTATGTATCCAACAGTGTCCAGGAGAAAGTGCCATCTGCCTCAACTGTATAAATATCCTTTGATCCAACCATATTACTCCTAGAAAAGTATCTATATGCACACATAGATAGAGCAACTGTTTTCAAAGTAGCAAAAAGTGGAAACAAAGGACATATTTATCAGGCAATAGAAGAACAAATTTGGCATGGGGATATAGTGCAGGAATACTGGGCAATAAGAAATAAAATAGATGGTTTCAGAGAAATGTGGAAAGACATATATTGGTACAAAGTGAATTCACTAGAATTGGATAACAATTCATGCAATAACAGCAACATTATCAAGAAAAACAGCTTTGAAAAACTTCAGAACTCATAATAATGCAATGACAAATCATAATTGGCAGAAGAATTAAGATGAAGCATGCTACCTACCTCCTGACAGAAAGGTAACTCAAAATGAAGAATCTAATATATATATATATATATATATATATATATATATTACATATATATATATATGTGTGTATATATATATATATGTAATATATAATGTATAATATATTGTTATTCAACAATATTGCCAATATTGATAATATGTATTATATTATACATTATATATTACCAAGATATAATATATAACATGATATATCAGAAATATAAATATAAATAAATATTAATTACATATATGTTCATACATTATATATATATTTGATCAATGTTACATATTTGTTATGAGGGTTTTATTTCTTCCTTTTTGTTAAATTAGGAGGAGGTTATTGTAGGAGGGAAAGAAAAATAAATTCTTGCTAATTGAAAAATTAATAAAATTACATTTGGAAAAAAATTGAAACTATACTACTCTGTAGGAGTATCCCAGAGAAAAATTGAAGGATCAAGGGCAAATGATACAAAGTGAATAACTTTTTCTCCTTTGATTACATTTTTAAACATATGAAATATAAATGAAATGAATAATAAGAGTATTCATGAGAGAACAAGGTGATGATTATTGCTGCAATTATGGAAAGATGAAGAAAGCATTCATCTTTCTTCTTTGCCTTGGTGACAATTAGAGAGAGAGAGAGAGAGAGAGAGAGAGAGAGAGAGAAGAATGGCATATTTAATGATGTCAATATACTTGCCACATATTCTGGGTATTGTTATTGACTTTCTTTCCCTTATCTAATTCTGTCCTCCTGAATCTCTGAACAGCTACAACTTCCTGATTCCCCTGGTGGGGCAGGGTGGTGTGAAGGAAGTCAGGCAGGCAAGATATACACAAATCTGTTACACCATAGAACAGTTCTGAGTTTCTTGTAAACAGTACACAATAACATATTCAGATACCAGGTTTTCTCTTTTTTCAATTTCATTTATTTCATTGGAAAAAAAAATTCTTGATTTGATTGGTACAAAAAAGCCTTTAGTGTTTATTATTTATTTATTTGTTAGCTTTTACTGAGGCAACTGAGGTTAAATGACTTGCTCAGGATTCCACAGCTAGGAAGTGGTAAGTGTCTGAGGTCTGACTTGAACTTAGGTCCTCCTGACTCCAGGGCTGATATTCTATTTACCTGTCCCCCTTTTACTACATTTAAAATTTTTTTTTTATTTCTCTCTTTTCTACTAGAGAAAATAATAAATTTCTCCATCCTTTTTTTCTGTTTCTCTTTACATAATGTCAAATTTCTATTTCTTCTCCCTTTTGCTTTGTAAATATAGGTTACTCAGTGAATAGAACACTGAAACTGGAGATAGGAAAATGAATTCAAATAAGTCCAAACATTGCCCAAGTTTCTTCATGTGTAAAATAGAGATACTAGTACCTACTTTCCAATATTGGTTTGAGGATTTAATGAGATAATAATTGTAAAGCACATTGCCGAGCACATAGTAAGCACTATATAAATGTTAACTATCATCATTATATTTTTTGAGGATTTTTTAAAAAAATCATTTCCCCCCCAGAAATATAAATTTTGTATTCAAGGATTAGTACTCACCATATGGAAGTACAACAATCATACATCTCACATTTTCTAGGACAATACTGATTTCAAGAAAATAATCTTTAAATTAGTTATTGGGAAAAAATATATTACAGCAATTTTTGCTTTATAAAATAAATTACATATATATAATATATTTGTGTGTGTATGTGTGAGAGTGTGTGTACTCTGAAAACTACTTGCTGCCAATTCATATTTCTGAAGGAAGTTATGAGGAGTAATTTATTCATATATTCATGCTTTGATTCTTCTGCTTTTCTTTCTTTCTGCCTAGTTATATTCTGACTATCCTTTAAGACACAGGTCACTTAACTCTGTTCTTTGAAGTTTTTCCTGATGTTTCCAATCTGCATTCATTCATCTCTCCCTCTGACTCCTATAATACTTTCATTTTTGTGCCACACAATTAATAATTTATTATACACAGTAATTTCTCTTTTTACTTTCACATCTTATCACCTGGAGGATTGCATCCAAGGAAAGAGTGATCACAAAGTGGCAGCTGGAAACCACATCCTCTTCTACCATATGTGGCACCCAAGGTTACCAGCTTTTCCAGTTTAACAGCCAATTAAGCAACAATCAGTGGCTGAGTCAAACCTTTCCCAAAGCTGGCTTCTAAAATCTCACAATGGTGGCTTTGCATGCTCCAGAATGAGAAAGATCCCCATTTTTATATGGAATTAGAAAAATAAAATACTATTGAATTCAAAAAAGAAAAGAATAAGTCATTTTCAATAGTCAACCTTTTCAAATAGCATAAAGGTTTCCTTGGTCCTAAAACTGAACTCTAACAATTTTTTAATGGATAAAAAATTCCTAAAATACACTCTCTTCTACCATCTAAGTATAACCAATCCAATAAAATTTAAATTTTTCAGTCTGAAAGTCAATGATCATTTATTAAGCCCTTACATGGCAGGCACTGTGCTAATAATGCCTGAAGATGTAAAGAAAGACAAAAAAGTTCCTGTGCCCAAGAAGCTTACATTCCAAAGGGGTAGACAAACATGGAAATAATGAAATATGCACAAATTTTATACAGAATAGGTAGAAGGTGATATCAGAGAAAAGGGCATTATCAGTCCAGTGAGTTGGGAAGACTGGAATTCAGCTGAGTCTTAAAAAGAAGCCAGGGAATCCAAGAGACTGAGGTGAGGAGAGAGAGGGGAGGTGTCTTTGCCAAGGGATAGAAATCAGTAGTCAGTAGTGCAGCTCTAGGAATAAGTAGAACAATGTGGATGAGTCACAGAGAGAAAAGAGTATGTGGCAGGGATTATAGTGTAAGAAAACTGGAAAGGGAGGAAGGGGCTATATTGCTGTTTAGTCATCTTTCAGTTATGTCTAATTCTTCATGACTTTATTTGTGGTTTTCTTGGCAAAGATTTATCATTTCCTTCTCCAGTTCATTTTACAGATAAGGAAACTGAGGCAAACAGTTAAATGGTTTTCCCAGAGTCACACAGCTAATAAGTGTCTGTGGCCATATTTGAACTTAGGAAAATGAGTCTTCCTAGTTCTAAGCCCAACACTTTGGCTATTGTGTTACCAAGCTACTCTTAGGAAACAATAATAATTATATATTCATTTGCATAGCACCTTAAGGTTAACAAAATTCTTTACACTTGTTATCTTAGTTTATCCCACAATAATTCTGTTGGCAATGATGAGTAATATCAGTGTCTCTATTTTGTTACTGTTGTTCATCTTTCATTCTTGAAGAGCATCAACGACATCATGAAGATAATGTCTTGACTTTGTTGTGAACTGGATTTGAGTGAGATAGAGATGTGCAAAGTTATCAGCTTCATGCTATCCTCCAAAGTCATCAGAGTCCAATGGCAAGACAAGAGTAAAGAAGACTGGCAATGGCCCAGGATGCAATAGGTTACTTTGGCCCTTCTCTTTTTTATAAGAGGAAACTGAGGCAGACAAATTAAGTGATCTGCCTAGCATCTAAGTTTTAAAGGAAGGATTTAAACTGAAATGCTCCTGAGTCCAAGGCCAGAAATCTATTTATTGTGACATGGCGTTGCCAAAAATGACTTTGGTAGCTGAGAGGATGATGAATTGTAGAAAGAAAAGGCTTGAGGTAGAGAAAATAATTGGAAGGCGATTACTACAATAATTCAGGTAATGAGAGCCAAAACCAGGGTGGTAGCTATATAAATGGAGACATGGAACATAAGAGAAAAGTTATAAAGGTGGATATAAGACTTGCCAATAATTTGGTTTTATGGAGTGAATGATAGTGAGGAATTAGGAATGATTCCAAGGTTGCAAGCTTGAGTAACAGGAAGGATGGTGATGTCTTTGATACAGAAGTTTGGAAGAGGGAAATATTTGGGGGAAAACATAATAACTTCTGTTTTGGTCACTATGTTCAAGATGTATATATCTTTACCATTCAGTTAGAGATGCACCAAAGAGAATTGATATCACACAAATGGAGTTCAGGAAGGAAATTAATATTAAATATTTATACCTAATTATATCTAAAAAATTAACAATTTTTACATGGGATTAGAAAAATAAAATACTATTCAATTCAAAAAAGGGAAGAAGTCATTTTCAATAGTCAACCTTTTCAAATGGCATAAAGATTTCCTTGGCCCAAAATTGAACTCTAACAGTTTTTTTTTAAAAGGGCAAAAAATTTCCTAAAATATACTCTCTTCTACCATCTAAGTATAACCAATCTAATAAAATGTAAATTTTTCAGTCTGAAAGTCGATGAGCATTTATTAAGCACTTATATGGCAGGCACTGTGCTAATAATGCCTGCCTTCTGGCCTTGGAGTCAGGAGCATTTCAGTTTAAATCCTTCCTTAAAAACTTAGATGCTGGGCAGGTCACCTAACTTGTCTGCCTCAGTTTCCTCTTATAAAAAAATAGAAAGGCCAAAATCACCCATTGCATGCTGGGCCATTGCCAGTCTTCTTGACTCTTGTCTTGCCATTGGACTCTGATGACCTTGAAGGATAGAATGCAAGGAGAAGGGTCATTTCTTCATCTGAGAAAGAAATGAAGAAAAAGATAGTAGATGAATATGTCTAAGAAGAATCATCTGCATAAAGATAATAACTGAACCTAGAGAAGTTGATGAAGTCACCAAGTGAGATCTTACAGAGGTAAAAGTAAGCATCTCAGGACAGAATCTTGAAGGATATCTATGATTAAAGAGCATGAAATGAATAAATATTCAGCAAAAGATGCTTAGCAATGGTTGGGTAGATAGGAGGAGAACCAGGAGAGATCCATATCGTGAAATCCTACAAAGGATAGAGTAACAAGAGAGAGAAAGAGTAATAGCATTAAATTGTATAGAGAAATTCAAAAGAAAGAGAAGTAGGAATAGGCTAATAGATTTGGCAAGTAAGAGATCAAGAAAGCATTTTCAATTGAATGATGAAAGCTGGAGCCAAATTATAGGGGATTAAGAAAAGAAGAAGAGAAAAAAATAAACTTAATGCAGACAACTTTCTTAAGAATGTTAAGCTAGAAAGGAAAGAAGATATATTAGATAAATGGTAAGATGAAGAAAAAATTCTATCAACTCAGATTGACAGTTCTATATTCTTTGAGAGTAGAAGTATTCAAAAATCAAGTGATTTGCTCAGGGTCACACAGCCCATATATATATATCAGAGACAAGCCAGGTCTTCCTAACTACAAGGATAACTTTCTACCAAGCATACCTCATTTATTGTCCTGTAGACCTATGCCCTGTCTCTGGTTCTATGTATCACTATCTAGAGCACTGACATGAGCAAGCACTGATAAAACTAAAACTTGTTGATCTCCTGAAGAAAGGCCATTTGGAAAGCACTTTAGCTAGAGAACATAGGTACGAGTAATAAATTTGCTTGATGCATTTTCCATACTGTCTCCAGTACTTTTTTGTTGCATAGGACCACCATCTTCTCAAGGCTTATATTACTTCTAATTTGTATTGACTATAGAAACAACACAAGCAAACATCCTGGAGATATTCATACATACACACATAATAAATATATATAGTAGTGAATCCCAAGTGAATCAAAATTCCATCCTTATAATTCTTAATTTCTAATATGTATATATACCCTTTCTAAGTGAGTTGTAAGCTAAATGGACAAGGTCCAATTCTGCTGCCTAGCCCACAGAACATTAACATAGTGATATGTACAAAGCAGTATAATTAAATATTTCAAATAATAATTAATTGAAGAACAGTCCAAATATCTGTATATATCTTTACAGATATTTGTAAATATCTTTTTTACATGTATAAGTATATTTATGTACTTATATATATTTATACTTATATTATTATATTATATTATATATACTTATATTATAATATATATATTATATATTTATATACTTATATCAAAAAGTATATTTACTAGTTGATATCATGTATAATATAGGTTACCTAATATAAAATTAAATCTACCTTTAATTTTGCCTAGATTAACTTTTCCTTAGACAAATAAGTAACCCCTGCTTAGATTTGGAATGTGTGATGATCCTCTGGGAAAAGATTCAGTGCCACTAAGAAATATTATGTAAGCTTCCTTCTGACTTATTTTTTACGTATTTGAGAAATGAGATAGGATCATTGCTTATCCAAAGAATGTGAAATGAATGTGAGCACATTTTTGAGAACTTCTGATATAGTTCAGCCTGTTCTAACTTTCCATACAATGCAATCGTTTTCTCCCTCTCAAGTAACATGGATAAATAGCCCTTTATTCTCCTGCAAATTATTTTCCCTGAGGAAGAAAATGTCTCATATAAAAAATACATACAGATTATGGATGCTATGTCACATAAGAGAGCTCTATCATAATGCTGGTTTTAGTTATAACCATATTTTCCCAAGGATTGGTTCTTATTCTGAACAATAAAATCTATGTAACAAAGCAGTGCATACATCTGATATCTTCCAAGTATTTTTTCCTTGATTCTGGGAGTGAATGACAATGGCAATAAACAGTCCCAAATTTTCAGTCTGATTTCTGTTTCTTTGAATCAAGTAATGTCTCCAGCCCACATTTAAAGCTATATGTACTATTATTTATCTTTCAAAACATAAAGGTCAGTTATGTTCCCTTTCCATATTCTTCCAAGCATTGAGATAAATATATTGTTTTCTAGTATTACTAATTCAGAATGCAAAGGGAAATAAAAGATTTAAAAAAAAAATTTATGTTTAAAAGCTTCTTAGCCTAGTATTTAAAGTTTTTCACATTTGGACTCCAAACTGACAACTAGATGGCACAATAGATAGAATACTAGACCTGGAGTCAGGAAGACCTGCAAACCCAGCCTTAGATACTTAGCAGCTGTGTGACCCTAGGCAAGTCACTTAATTCTGTTTGCCTCAGTTTCCTCATCTGTTAAGTGAACTGGAGAAGAAAACACCAAACCACTCTAATATCTCTGCTAAGAAAATTCCAAATGGGGGTCACGGAATTGGACATAAATGAATGACATTTTGGTTCTAAACTACTTGTCTTACAGAATCACAGAGCTAGAACTGGAAGGAATCTCAGAGATTATCTAAATTCAATCTCTTTGAATATACAGATGAAGAACCTGAAGCCCAAGGAAATAAGATGCTTTGCCCAAGATCAAACGATAGTTTGATTAAATAGCAGGATTGGGTTTTGCGTTTTATATGCCTTTTTTGTTTGTTTGTTGATTGAGGTTTTTTGTTTGTTTGTTTGTTTGTTTTACATTTTATCAATGTGCTTTGTTTTTTTCACTACCAATATCCATACATTACTCCCATTTCATGAAAGGCCTTTTATAACAAAGTATAACATTTGAGCAAAATTAACAATACAGTGACTTTATCTGACATAGTGCAAGTAACATTTCACATCTATGGAAATCTATATTGTTCACCTCATTGTGAAAAAAAAATAAAAACATATTTCTTGCAACAAATATATATAGTCAAATAAAACAAAATTCCCTTAATTGGTGTAGACAAAAATATATCTGTCTCCATCTATATCCTAAATTTGTCATGGCCCTGTAATGGACATAATAGCATTTTTCATCATAGGTTATATCTACTAGATCTATGGATAAAAGAAAACTTTATGACTAAATATGGAATACAGAAGAAAAAATAATTTTAATTATATAAAATTATCAATAAGTCATTTTCAGTCTGATCTTATTCTTTGTGACCCCATTAGGGATTTTCTTGGAAAAGATAATGGTATGTTTTACTATTTCTTTCTCCAACTCATCTTAAAGATAAGGAAACTGAGGCAAGTAGGGTTAAATTACTTGCCCAGGTTCATATAGATACTAAGTGTCTGTTGCCATATTTGAACTCAGAAAGAATAATCTTTCTGACTCCAGATCTGGAACACTATCCATTATACTACTGGCAACCCAGTGGCTACATTAGCAACACAATATGAACTCATCACCTTTAAAATGCTCGTAAAAAGCTTTAAGCCAAAATCAATAGCATTTTCTTTCAAGATAAAACACATTGGCTCTCATAAGGCAGAAGTGTCATTTTCTAATTTGCTATAAGGGTACAACCTGAGTGGTTAAGTGTGATAATTCTTTGCTGTTCTGCCACCAATCTTTGTAGCTGCTTTATTTGCTGGCACATCCTCTGTTCCTGAGATCCTGTGATCTGAAAACCAAAATGATATATACACATAATGCCAAAGATGCCATGACACTACTGCCTTTACCTGTTAGGATTCTTACAAGGTACTATGACAGTGGAATTGACAGAGACAATAATTATCTAATTTAGCATGGTTCAGTATGACTGATCTGATCCTACAAGGAGATGTTATGGGCCAGAACTTGAAACAAGATACTAAGTGGAATTGAGGAGACAGTGGCTAAATCTAGTTTAGCATTGATTTAATCCTACAACAAATAATGGTTTCCTAGTGATATAATGATTGGTGTATACTCAGTTCAGTGTACAGCATATAAGCAAGAAGCTGTCAGGGCCAGACACACAAGCCCACTAGAAGGTCTCGGAGGAGGAGACAGATTCATTCCATCTTCCGCCTTTGTGCTGGCTGGAGGCTGAAGCTGGTAGGGCAAAGGACTAGCAGCAGGAGCTCTCAGAACCAAAGAGAGAGAAAGGCCTCTAAGAAAGCTAACCGGGCCCAAGGAAGGAGACAAGACTTGGAAAAAGACAATAAAGGATTTGGACTTTAACTCCTGGTTGCATTTGAGGTGATTATTGAACTGAAAAGAAACCTGCTACCAGAGAATATTATATATTTTAGAGAAGAATATTACATTTACCCACATAACTTCGGCCATACTGCAAGCCATTCATGTATATCAATTAAAATGTGTTTTCTTTTCCTTCAGTGCAGATCTGACCATTTCATTCTCCTATGTGCAGAAATGTGAAATGTGCAAATTTAGAGGCATATCTACTCCAAATGGTCATATGGACATACTGGTTTGAACAGTCACAGTCAGACATACTGTAACTTGACCCCAACATGGTGATGTCTTTTTGGTCCTCTTCAAGGACAAAGGATAACAAGTGGCTCTACTGGCTCCCTACTGCCATGATGATGAAGACTCTAGGTCTGGCTTTTAAGGCTCTTCATAAATTAACTCCAACCTATCTTTACAGGTTCATTACTCCCCTTCTTGATCTTACCACCTGACTAAATTGTCTTTTGTTGTTCTTTAGATGGGACACTTCATATACTATCTTTGTACCTTTGCATTAGACATTGGACAAGCCAGTCAAATATTCCCTTTGCCTCCGCTCCATAGAACCCCTTTCTTCCTTCTTTGCTCGGCTCAAGCACCATCTTTTACACAATGTTTTTCTTGATCCCAACTGCTGATGCCCTCATTCTCGAGTTACTTATATATTTCCATCATGTATTTAATCTGTATTACATATACACATATGTGTATATGTACATGTACACACACATACACATATATATCTTGAATATACCTACATATGTACATTTTTCTGTCTCAATAAAATATTTACTACTTGAAAATAACAATTATTTGGGGGGATTTTACATCTGACTGGCTTAGTTTATAGCAAGCACTTAATCAATACTTGCTGATTGTTGATTAATCTTACACATTATTTAATTTGTTTGTCATTTTACAATATAGAAAACTGCCATTCAGAGAAGTTCAATGACTTACTTAAAGTCGCATGTTAGGAGATGGCAGAGCTAAGATTCTGCTTAGCCAATTGCATCAGCAAAAAAAAAAAAGTATATATAGTACTCTCTGTTTTATACTAAAAAATAGGCAGAAAGTATTGGGGCAAGTGGTAATGTTAAGTGCTTGGTTCAACAGTCTTTCTACTACTCTCTTATTCATGTTACCTTTGTCTTCTGACAACAACATTGTAAAAGGCTTCTATTGTCATATTTTTTCAACATAGAGGTGAGATGGTTAATCTAAATTAATCCATAATTTATTTGTGGCTCAACACACCATGATATATGATCATAATGGAATATTAATGCATCATGAGAAATACCAAAATAAAAAAATTCTAATGAAACTGGAAAGATTTCTATGAATTACAACGTGGACAGAAATAAGAGGAAAATTTATACGACAATAACATTTTAAAGAAAAATAACTTTGGGAAACTCTTAAACTCTGATCAATGTGATAAAAAAAAAAAACACACACATGAGTCCAGAGGATCAAAGAAGTGTGCAATTCCTATCAGAGATAAGATGGACTTAAAATGAAGAATGAGACACATATTCTTGGATATGGGCAGTGTAGGAATTTATTTTATTTTATTACTCATATATAAGAGGGTTTTTTCATTTTTATTATTCAGTAGATAGATGGAACTGGGATGGAGAGAAAATGAAAGCTTATTAATCAGAAAAAATTATGAAATTAAATTTGAAGGGAACAATTTTGGGATTTGGTAGTTTTATGAGGAAAAAAAATAAAAGAATGGGTGAAAATTGAAAAAAGTCATCTCTGCTTCTTTCTCTTTTAATTGGTTAGGGAATAGCTCTCTCTACTGTTTTGTTACAGATGCCTACCTTTTTTCACCCTCAAAATATTGGCTCTTCCTCCTTGGCTGTATTTCAAGACACCTGTATTTCTTGATTAATTAGCCTCCTCCTTCCTCTGAGTTGGCGGGCCAATTTCATTTAATTACACTCTCTCTCCAGTGAATGGGATTGAAATTCCCTAATCATTTTAGACTTTTAAAAATGCCATTTTTTTCTTTTTTTTTTTTTTTTTAAAGTTCTTGTACCAAAGGATGGCTCATGATGTAGGGTAAAAGAGGAATTTAAAGACATAGCAACAAAAATAAAAATTTTAAGAAACAGTTCTTTAGTCTCTGATACAGTATCATATATATAGTAGGTAAATGTTTGTTAAACTGAAATGAAACCAAACCCTGAATAATAGTTTAACCAAATCTGGCTCTAGAAAAAAATTAAGGAAATGTATCTTCCTTTTAGGACAGAGAGTTGGGAGACTATGGGTACAGAATAGCAAATAAACTATTAAATGTAGCCACTGAGTTGATTGCTGATGTAGTTGTTTCTCTTTATTGCAAAGGAAAGATTATTGTTGGGGACATATGTAAAACATATCCAAAACAAAAACAAAAACACCAATAAGTATTTTTATTTAAAAAAATAAGATAAATTGTCCAACTCCATCACTCCTCTTTCTGCATCATCCCACCACCTAACTATCTGCCAGTCACAACTCACCCCTTCAAAAAATAGCAATTCTTCTTCATGGTACTTAAGCTCTAGTCCCACTTTTCCAGTTTTCCTATTGGAATAACACCTTTCTCTCTTCAGGCTTTGCCTGCTGCTTCTTTGTCTTTCTCTCATCCCATCTTCATCTTTTGCCCGACATCTAGCCTAAGGAGCACTGGTCTAATGCTTCTTCTCTTCTCACACTTCAAGGAATCTCTGCTGACAGGGAAGCTATGATAGAAATGACAGTACAGATAGGAATTTTCTTCCAAGATTCCCCAGTTGAGAAGTTTTCAAAAAAACATAAGGAAAGCAGCACAAGAAAAAGTGGAAAGTTGGATATAAGAAGATATAGGAAAGCTATGATCCTATGCCAACATTTAGCCCCCTGTCAGCACTGCTTTGTTATAACAGAGCTTGCACCTTGACATAGATTCTGAAAACATCCTGCAATGAAAGCTGTTGAGAAAGCTGTCAAAGGGCCAGCCAAAGTCAGTTACCTAGAAGAGGGTCCTTAGAATCCCCGGGGGGATTCTTTGAAGTTATACACCCAGTGATTAGAGGATAAACAAAGACCAGACCTTGTATAAACAGGAAAACATAAAATAGCTCCCCAACCCACCCCAAGGCAAGAGGCCTCAACTCAACCTGAAGGACATTTTAGATAAGAAGATATTTCAAAATAGTTTTCTAAAATTATTATTATATTACATATCAATATAATATTACTTAAATTTATATATAATATATTATTATATAATTATATAATTATTATTAATTAAAATTATTAGTGACAAGAAAAAAGGGACCTGGATGGCAAAGAATTTTACCTTGAGTAATACAAATAAGAAGGGAAAAGGTAACCCAAGGCAACATGGCCTTATGAGTCATACATATATGGGATGTATGAAGCAAGAGACCAAGTAGCAATTTTCCCCTTCAACTAAGGCAATTCTGTCTGACATAGAAAAGACTAGAAAAGGGAGCTATATGGCTGCCTAGACTCAGTGAACAGTCTCTAGATTTCTATAGTTCAGCACTCTTAAATTTCTAAAGCCCTTCTTCATAATCATTTCTCTTATCTAAATATGGAGGCTGGTATTCACTACTTACCTGGGGGGCAGAGGGCAGTTTTTCTGAAGGGTCATTTAATTTTGTGTTCTGAAGGTACCCAGTTAGATTTCTGCTGGATGTCATTAATGGAGAGACTGAGAGTGAGTTGGCCAAAATGTTCAATTGCTGGGCATCATCAAAAACTTGATTTGGATTTGCCATGTTCCTCACCACCAAATTGCAGTTTGTTGAATAACATAAGGGTATCGGCTGCTTAGTGAAGGTGTCTGTCACGCTGTTATTCAAACTTGTTGAAGATGGAGTTATCACTTTTCCTAAATTCTTATCATGAAAAGGTTGTTTGCTTTTGAGGGAGGTGCCAATCAACTTGGGTACCAGGTCCTTAGACATCACTGATGCTGAAAGGGCATTCAGTTTCCACAATCAGAGCTGCATCTGCCCCATTACTGATTTAAAAAAAAAAACAGGATTACTATCTGGATAGGGTGACTCGATTATTTTTAAATTTGAGAGAAGCTTTCTGGTGGGTGGCTAGTCAGATTGACATTCAGATAAAAGGCAGAGAAAAACTGAACAGAAAAAATGTCAGAGAATAAATCTCTACAATTAAAACAACCAGTTCCTAGCACTGTCAATAGTCATTTTTTACAATTCAAATGATTTGACTCTAATCATCTATTGGAGGAAGGGGAAGAGACAGGATTATGTGTAAATGTTTAAAATATTGTTCATTGTTTGGTGTCTCAGAAGGTGTTATATCTTACTCTCTTTCAAGTCCCATTTTGAATGTTCCTTCCTGCTGTTAGAGAATTCCAGTTATTTCCTATCTGTTGCCTTTTTTTTTTTTTAGATTTACTTATTATTAGAGGAACAGTACAGCCATCTGCTGGGGTGTTGGTCAAAGAATTTTTCTGCTCACGATTTCATCAATGGTATTGTAAGAAGGAATTCTTGCATGGGGTAAAGGTAGGATACTACTGAAAGCTTAGGTCCCTTCCTGTTCTAGAATTCCTTGATTCCGTATATCATTCAGAGAGCTTACACAAGGAATTTATAAATGTCTTTAATGCCATTTATAAATGATAATAGATAGCATTTACATAATGCTTTAAAGTTTGCAAAATGCTTTATCCATGTTTTCCTAACTGATCCTCACAATAACCCTAGGAGAGAGGTGCTATTATTATCCCCATTTCATAATGAGGAAACAGATAAACAAAGATGAAATAACTTGCTCAGAATCACTCAACCAATACATCTCTGAAATAGGATTTACCCTCTGGAATTTTAATCCAGTGCTCAATGTGTCCAAGATGCTCTTATAAAACACCTACTTTTTACAGGATCTCAAAAAGGAATGGAAATTTAAGTACAGCCAATCTAAATTCAGCCAGAGAAGTTTTCCCCAGTCTTTACCTTCCTCAGAAGAAGGATTATATTAATGAACTTTTCAATATTTCATTCTCCCCTTTCTGTTCCTCTGACCTCCATATCTCATAATTTCCCTTCCCTTTGATCTTTAACTCTCTCCCACTTCCAGCCTTTTTCTATCCTTTTTTTCTTCCTCTGACTTTGTCATTCCAAATAGGAACCCTTATTCTCAAAACTTTCCTTTACCAGTTTTTTAAAGAGCCTTCATAGTTTCTAACTTTCCTAATATTTGATTTCTAATTATTCAATCAATAATTTTTTAAATTTGTTTTTGTTTTTTGCTGAGGCAATTGGAGTTAAGTGACTTGCTCAAGATCATACAGCTAGGAAGTGTTAAGTGTCTGAGACCACATTTGAATTCAGCCTTCCTAACATCAGGGCTGATGCTCTATCCACTGTGCCACCTAACTGCCCCAGTCAATAAGATTTTAAAGCAACAAGTTGTGTTCATTTTATTTCCACCATATGATAAATGAAAAGACAACAAAATTGGGCTGCAGTATTCAAAACAAGAGTGTCTTAGAAGACAGAAAAGAGAATGAAATACAGAATTTTGCATTGTCACTAACAAAGGGACAGATTCTCAATATAAAGATGGTTTTGGCAACAGGAAACAATTTTGGGATCTTTGAAAGTACAGCAGAGTTTCCGAAACATAATCCAATCCACTTTCTTATTTCTATGAAATTTCGGGTCCAGATTATTATCTATCTACATGATGAATTATGTTTTTCAATATTTTTTAAATCCTCAAGTAAGGGGTGGGGGGGAAGTTCATCTCTCTAAAACTGTCTTGAGGTTTGGAAACAGGAAGAGAACAGCAATGTTTAGAAAAATAAGTGCCTATTAGAGTAATGATTCCTTAAAGCTAAAGTTCACTTCAGAGATTTCAAATCTATGACTGGTTTGCTGTAGAGACTCCAAGAAGACCTATTCCTGGGCTGGCAAAGAGGGAGTTGAATAAGAAAACTGAGGATATCCTCAGTCTTCATATTCTTTCTCCTTCCCCCACTTTTCCTAACTAAAGCCCTAACTCAACAGACAAACAAAAAGCAAAATAGAAACTTTCAGCTCTGTTACATAATTACAAGCCCATTTTAACTAGCTCTTTAATCAAAGCTCTTTAGCACAGTGCTAGGCACATAATAAATTCTTCTGCCCTTACCCCTTTTATTCTTTCACTGATTACAAGTAAATAGAAGGGAATTAGAATTTTGATTTTGTTTCAAATAATTTTATTTTATTGATATTCGTTTTTGGTAATTATATAATTACAGGACCATGATATCTATGAAAACGCTTTGAATATTTCTTTAGAAACTACAAGGAATAGAATTGCTGAAGGCAAGGAAGGGGTATGAGTAATTAAGAGAAAGGTTATGGATACTGTCAACATTTACTGGAAAACGCAACTATGTTATCAAATTACTTCAAAATTCAATTTCCAACATAGTTTAAAAAAAAAAACTTGAAAGTAAACAAGTCCCTTATCACAAAGAAATATTAAAGGAAATCTTTGGGGTGAGGGGGAAAGGAGCAAGGAGGAAATGAGAGGAGGAAATCAGAATATCAAAATAACACAAGGGACTTTTACCAGTTCTCAGACTCAGACTGAAACTTCAGCGCCTCCTGAATCTTTACTGGGAAGTAAGTGGCAAGAAGTCCTTGGTTTCAGGACATGGTTTATTGGAGAACGTGTCAAGCGCAGTGAACATCCTTGCTGATTGCTTTTACTGAAATCCTTTGAAGCCTCCCTCTCCTGTTCCACTGCTGCCTCTGCTCTTGTAACCACAGTAACTGTAAACAGTGCACCTCGAGTGGAAAGGGTGGGGTGTTTGTCCCTATGGCCTTTTGGAAATTATTCAGTGGTTACAAAGCCTGAGAACTAACTCCTTTGCTCCAGGGGCCGAAGTACTGGGAACCGAGATGTGGAATTCGCGGATGCTACAGAATGGGACTGAATCTTCCAACTGGGAAGAACGCACAGAGACGCGAGCGCCCTTGGGGTCGTCACTGATTGTCCCAAATCTAGGAAGCCCATTCAGGCAACCCCGAATTCTGGGCAGACTCCAGCGGCCGGAATCTTGTCTCCATCCCAGCAGGTGCAAGTGCATAATTGCTTGAAATTGCAGCCTTGAAGTCACACCAACAGCAGCAGTCTGCAATTCAGGTTTTAGGCCAGCAGTGATTTGGAACTCTGAGAGCAAAAAATGAAAGAGGAACCCAGGAGTCTCAGACTCAAACTAGTTTTGATAACCACCCACAGAGTATGCTTTGAAAATCTGGTCAAATCTCTTGAGTCATTCAGTATTTCCTTTCTTTTCCTGTCTATTGGAAATGAATGTTCTCTTGCCATTGATTCTCAAAAATGTCAAGAATGATGATAATCTATTCTAAATAACTAGATAATCCCTGTAAAGGTGATTTGAGCTTCTCTGGGGAAATGAAAGATCTTCCCGCCCTTTCTTTATCCCATTTGCTTCCCAACTTGAAGTATAGTGATTAGCAGAAGAATCAGAGGACTCAAAACATACCAGCTCTTTCCTTGAAACATATCTCTTTCCTACCTGTGCCAACATGATGCTCCACATAGCATAGGCTGAGATAAAATTTTAACAATGGTGTTGGGTAAAATCTGGGTTTGAGAAAGAGAGGTTTTTGTTCAGGGGCCAGTGCATTGTCCCTTTCAGAGGTTTCCCACTAATCCATACTTTCCGTACTGTTGAATTGAGAGCTGCACCTTAAGACAGAAATTCTGAGTTTAAATCCTTGGACAAATAACTTCATTTCTTTATCTATCTACACCAAGAAATTAGCTCTTCTACAGGTTTTCCTGCAAGCTTGCCACTCACTGTGCTTAGGGCCTTTACTTTCTCTTTACTTTGCAAGAATACCTCTGGAGCACAAGGATTTATCTCTATATAAGTAGGCCAACTTTTTGTTTTTATACATTTCTTTGATGACTCTCTTTCTCTCTAAATAGATATAAATATAGCTTTGTATATATATATGAAACTTCTCCTTTATAATTCCTTACTGATAATGTAATTCACGCAGCTCATTCCTTTGTCCATCAGGTACTTCTTCATTGCCTTTTCAATAATCCTCAACTTTTTTTTTTTTCAGAGACTTCAATATGTAATGACTCACATAAAACTGGAAGAATATTGTATTAAAATTTCATGGAGAAGCTTGGTTGGATTAAAAGGTGGGTCAATTCTGGGCCAAATTCATTATCAATTTGCAGAGAGAGAGAGAGAGAGACAGACACACACACACACACACACACACACACATACACACACATACAGAAAGACAGAGAGAAAAAGAGAGAGGAAAGGAGGGAGGGAGAAAGATGAAAAGAGGGAGAGGACATGAATCTATATATGCTTAGTGGAAGAATGCTATAGAATATTCATTTATATCATGTATATCATAGTGTGAACAACAGGCACTCTTCAATCACTTAAATTTTCCTGTGTGAATTCTCAGAACAGATTCTTTTAAAGTAATTAGACCACATTTATGAGGTTCTACAATGTTTCAGGGACCTCTTGGAATCAATATAATAGCATCACAAATAGAAGTTGGGAAGTACTTCTCAATTTGGACTCTATGTTAGTTCTCCACCATGACAGTAGCAAACACTTTTGATAAGGATATGACTTGCATTTATTGTATCTTGCTTGATATTAAAGATTGGTAGGAGATCAGACAAGATTGACCTTGGTTATTGATCAATAAACATTTATTAAGCACTTATTCTGTGTGTTTGGCATTGTCCTAAATAAATGGATACAAAAAGAAAACCAATAGACAATCTCAGATTTCAAGGAGTCTACAATCTATGTACAACTATGTATAACACAAGCTATGTACCAACAAGATAGCTAGCTAGCTAGCTAGCTAGCTAGATAGATAGATGATAGATGATAGATGATAGATATTTCTTTCTGTTAAATAGATATATCTATATTTTTTATACTTTTTATATTGAGAGAGAGAAAATAAATTATAATCAACAGAGAGAAAGCATTAGAACTAAGGGGGATAAAGAAAGACTCCTTGTAGAAAGTACAGTTTTAGCTAGAATTTGAAGAAAGCCAGGAGGATGGACATGTTAATGGAGAGAATCTAGACAGAGGATAATCAATGAAAATGCTTGAGTTGAGAATTGGAGTTTCTTGTGCCAGTCCCACTGCTTCAAAAAATATGGAGAAAAAGAGAAAGGTAAGATATATGAAGTCTGAAAGGATGCTGTGGGAAAAAGAGGTAAGAGATAATGAAAGATTTTGAATACTAAATAGTATTGTAATTTTAATTTAATTCTGGAAGCAAGAGAGAGCCATTGGACTTTATAGAGTAGAGAGGATTTCTGTGGCATGGTCAGAACTATGTTTTAGGAAAATCACACGGACATGAAAATGGAATTTAGAGTTATAGAATAGGAAGATATACCGGAAGACTAAACAACAAGCTATTACAATAATATAGGGATAACCAGATGAGAGCCCATGCCAGGGTGATGATAATGTCAAAGGAGAGAAAAGGACATATATGAGAGATGCTAAGAAGATATAATTGACAATATATGACAACAGATTGGATGGGGGGATGACAGAGAGTGAGGAGCTGATGATCTCACCTAGGTGGTGAATCTGGATCAACAGTAATAGGGAAGTTAGAAATAGGGAAGGATTGAAGGAGGCAAAGATAAATTCAGTTTTAATCATGTTTATATGTCAATGCAATATCTCGTTTGTAGTATATATAATAGGCAATTGGATATGGGAGACTGGAAGTTAGGAGAAAGGTTACTGCTGGATAAAAGGATTTTAGAATCGTTGATAAAGAGATAATAATTGAATGGAAGGGGGTTAATGAGATTATCACATGAAACAGCATAGATATACTGGTATATATTTTAAGAAATCTAATATAATTTTGACATCAGCATGAGACACTTTGTTTGAAGAAAAACATTGAGGTGATACTTTATATCAAGTAAAAATTTTTCATGACAACAAAGCACAGTACTATCTTTCATTCTTTATATCTTTTAATCAACTTTATGGTTGTAAAATATATAGTACATTATAGAATATCATTTGCAAAGGCATAATTCTATTTTCTAATAGTTTCATCATTGATGTTTTCAATTCATGTGTACATTATCCCCATATATGTATATATATATTTCAATAATTTAATTAAATTAAAGTGAAGTTATTTTAATTTCACAAGACATCTTTATTCTTTTAATTTGGTGCTGATTTTTATCTTTGTTCTAATAAGTAGTCTCACTATGCACAGATGGTTGGTTCAGAAATGACTCCTATATTGGCAGCCAGTCATTTCCTGTAAAGATATCATTAACTTCATTTCTTGTGATATTTTTCAGTGGTCACCAACATCATCACCATCTGATAAAACAACATATATAAAGTACTTTGCTAACCACAAAGTCCCCATAGAAATACTGGTTGTTTATTATTATTATTATTGGTAGTACCTTCTTCTGCTAAGCTAACTGTATAAATTAATGATTAAATTTAGGTATTTATTCTGTATAAATTGTCTTCTATGAATTATTATAAGTGTTTCTCTCATTCAAATATAAGCTCCTTGAGGTCAGGAAATGTTTTTGCTTTTTTTTTTTTGGTATCTCCAGGGTATAGCAGAGTGTTGTGTTTGGCATATGTGTTAATCATTTTTTCAGTCATATCTGACTCTTTGTTACCACATTTGAATTTTCCATGGCAAAGATCTTGTAGTGATTTCCCCTTTTTTTCTCCAGCTCATTTGACAGATGAGAAAACAGAGTTAAATGACTTGTTCAGGGGCTCACAGCTACTAAAGCATATAGTAAGAACTTAATAGATACTTGTTGATTATTGGTTGATTGATGAAATATGTGTGAGATGTCTCTGTAGCCTATAATCTTTTGTTCCTTTTTGTTTCTTGATTATAAACTGAATTTTAAAAAAAATTTATTTTGCTATTTTCCCTTTTGCCCCTCCCTCTTAACTTTGATCCCACCAAATATTAAAAATAGATGAGGATTTAATTTGGATGTCCTATATTCATAGAATTTCTTTACTTTTTTATCCTCTACAAAAGATATTGGTTCATGGACTGAAATTTATCTTCATGATTATCTTTTCTTCTAATGCTCATTATAAGTACCACCAGTAAAGAACAACAAATATCCCATGAAATGATTTTTCTTACTATCTTTGGATTCATGATTAAACCAACTCTGCAGGTTCCTTTATATACATCTCAATGAGAATCAATGAGTTATCTTTCTTTCCATTTGAGGGCAACATTTCTCTCTCTTTTAACTTCATTTATAGAAAAAATGTCAAAATTGATTTCCAATCATTGGACAAATACCTCACTTAAAATACCGATTATCAAATTAACGCATTATTGACTTAAAACCTCTGTGATTCATAATACTCCTTTCTTCTTCCTCAGCATTTTTCTATCACCACTATACAAGGCGAAGGGGATCAACATGGAACTATGGGAGATTTTCTCTTCTATTTTTGTGTGTTTTATGAGTTGCCACATTCAAAGAACTCATCACCAATTAGTCAATTGTCATGTCTGGGTCTGAGAATCATTCATATCAAGAGTGTTTCTATGTCACTAACCCCCCAGTGCAGAATGTTTTCACTTGTGTCTAGGCTGGTCCTAGGACAGCAGATACAGTCTATTTTCAGGAATTTATCCAAAGATTCTCCAGTCTGGCTGAATCTAACAGAGCTTACTTTCTGCTAGACATCGAGAACCCAGGGGTTACAGCCACGACCATAAGACATTGGAATAGGATCTCTTGGAGGTGAGTTATTATTTGTAATATGAATGCTAAAGATGGGAAGGAAGCTCAATTTGAAATCTAGTAGTATTTCTTAGCAACATTTTAAACATTACTTCCATATCTTTTCTAAATTGTCATCAAGAGATTTCAGTTTAATAAGTTTAATTTCATTTTTACCATATCACTGTGGGCTTATAGAACTGAAAAGTCCTAGATGAGGAAATTGAGGCAAATGGGATTAAATGATTTTTCCCTCACAAAGCTAGTTAAGTATCTAAGGATGAGTTTGAACTCACAAAGATGAGTTCTTCTGATTCCAAGATTAGTTCTCTACCTACTGTACCACTTAAATGCCCCAATTTTATATTGCCCACTTATGTAAATATAGCTTTATTTGAGATGGATGTCTTTTGGAATTTACTTAGTGCTTCAATTTTATCCTTCTAAAAATTATCAAATGTCAACACAATTTATATTCAACAGAGAGCAGCTGTGTACCAGTCTAAGCAAGTGATGTTTTTTGCTCTCGTGTAAGAAAAATTATTATATGCTCATTAGGGAATTAAATATATGACTTTGCTCCATTTCAGCACACAGAACAGATCCAGTGGAACATACTACTTGTGAACTAGAATTTGTTCGGGTTTTTCTTTTGTAAATGCCTTAAGATTTTTCATAAATGTATATTCTCAGACTGCGTGACTGGTGAGCCCCCTGTCTCATCTGGGCATCCAAAAAGTAAACTTCTTAAAATAATGACTTCCCCTTAAAGAATGAGGGATCCTGATCCCTTTTTTTTGGATATATGAAACTTTTGGGGGGAAATGCCCTCTTTCAAGAAAAGCCGATTAGCACCTTATAGTCTTTGAGAATTGCATAAAGCACAATTACTAAGAAATTAAGTCACTTGCCCAGTTGTAGAGCACGTTTGTGTCAGAAATAGGTTTAAACTAGGTCTTCCTAATTTCCAGGACAGTTTTCTATCCGTTTACCCATTATGTCATATTGCCTCTTTTGTCAAATAAGCAAGTAATGTAATAGTTGTAGTAAAAGATTTACTACGTGGCTTTTTGTAAATAAAAGTATAAAAGCCTAAAAAGTACATGTAAATCCAGAAACATTTCACCAAGTCTTTTCTCTATGTCTAACTTTGGCAACTTGGTACGAAATGTCATCTCTTTCCAACAAATCAGAGAGACTTTCATAATCTCTGATTTATAATGATAACTTATATAACATTTTATGCAATATTTTATTTTTCCCCCAATTTCATGTAAAAACAATTTTTAAATTTTTTAAAAAAGTTTTAAGTTCCAAGTTCTATCTCCCTTCCTCTCTTCCTTTCCCCTTCCCTGAGGTGATAAAGCAATCTGATATAGTTTATATATGTGCAATGAGTATTTATATAAAATTTTAAGTTTTGTCAAGTGCTGTACTTTGTTGTTGAGTCATTTCAGTCGTGTACTGTTTGAATCTTCGTGACTCTATCTGGGGTTTTCTTAGCAGAGACACTGCATTGGTTTGTCATTTCTTCCTCTAATTCATTTTAGAGATGAGAGAACTGAAGCAACAGAGTCACAAAAGCTATGTGTCCAAGGTGGGGTTCAAATACAGGTCTTTCTTCTCACAAGGCAAGTGATTGATCCTCCACACCAGGTTCCCTCACAGGTTTTATCATCATTATAGACATCCAGTTGTCTGCCAAATTTTGTCTCTTCTTCCTATGCAATTTTCCTTATTGCCAATTCATACTATCTCCATTCTAGTATAGACTTTTGAATCTTTCACATAAAATGCTGCAACTTCCCCTGTACTACATTCTTTATCTTCTAGATTTAGCCTTTGGTTTATTTTTCTCCCTGTGCCTAACATTTTCTCTAGCCATATCCTTGCCTCTTTAAAATTCAGCAGTGGTTTACCATGTAAGAGGTATGATCCACATCTTCACCTATGCTTTCAAACTCATATATCATAGTATCTTGTGTTATTTCTTCCCTTCTCTTATGTTCTTCATTCCAGCATACCTAAGTTTCTTTACTATTTTTAGGCATATCTCTTGAAATTATCCTTCTGTGTGGTGGTCTTACCTTCATCCTATAGAATTCTCAATAGAATATAAACTCCTTGAGGGCAGGGATTGCTATGTTTGATTTTGGCTCCTCAGTGGCCAATACAGAATCTTACTCATAATAACAAGCACCTAAAAAATATTTGTTGCGTTCTTTCCAAAATAGTCCCTTTGAACCAAGAATTGCTTGCCTTCCTTTTACCAGCCTAATTACCTTTCCTAACATTTAAACAGTTTCCGTAATCTTAATTTCTCTATGCAGTTTTATGGAAAGATTATATTTGCAACCCAGTCAGAACACGGTCCTCCCACAGATATTACTTTCCTTCCTTTTACCGACCAAATTTTCTTTCTTAATATTTAAACAATTTCTATAATCTTACCTTCTCTGTGAAGTTTTATGGAACTTCAGAAATTGCAAATATTTGCAGCCCAATCAGAACATGATCTTGCCACAGATATTCTCACTTGAATATTTGAAGAAGCCAGAAGTATGATCGGTGCTAGTACTTCCCCTTACAAACACAATTCACAATCACATTCTGTCTTTATATAACTCTTAATGAGTAGCTTTCTTAAGAAAGGTATTACCCCAGAATATCTTTAGGTAAACAATCTCTCTAAATTTGGTCAGACAAGTTCTCTTCCAACAGGAACAGAAATTGTTTCCAAACTCATGTATGAAAACTTTCCACACAGACAGGAGCTTATACTCCATCTGTTTAGCCTTCAAAGACACAGAATCATCTTCACATCCCAAAGAAAAACTATAGCAGGCCTTTCCCATATCTCCCCCAATTAGTCAATTGCCTTTGATCTCAGTTCCTAAATTCATTTAGGCCTATATTTGAAGCTGTATCCAAAACTGTGCATTCAGATTGGAGGTATGGGCATACCTGTGACTTCATTTATATAGTAAAAATAAGAATCTGCCTAGAAAGTTATAATATTAGAGAGTTGTCTGATAAATTGAAAGTTTAAATAGCTCATAATCAATATGTGTCAGGACAGTACTTGAGGCCCAGATCCTGCTAAGTTGGAGGTCAGCTTCCTATCAACTATACCATGATACTTCTTCTTTTTACTCTATTTTGATGTGGAAAAAAATGAATTCTGGAAAAGTGAAAAGAGTGCTAGATTTTGGAAAGGTGTTAAATATCAATTATGTGATCTTAGACAAGTCACTCCATTTCTCCCAGCCTCATCTTTCTTATTTATGAAATAAATAGACTGGACTAGCTGCTTTCCAAGGTTTCTTTTGAATTCTGATTTCTTTGAGATATTCTCCTGAAAGGTTTTATATAGAATTAATTTCTGTACATAGGATAAAAGAGCATAATTTTTTAAAATGAAAGAGATTTAATAGGACTTGTCATTGAACCTCCTCATTTTAAGAGAAGTGCAATCAAATAACAATCTCTTTTTAGTCCCATTTAACCAGGAAGTCAACATTTTATAATAACTTTTAAACAGAAAATAATTATTTCCTGATTCAGCATCAAAAATAAGATTCAACAGAGCAAATATTGTAATAAAAATTTGTTGTTGTTATTGTTGAGTTTTTCCCATAGTGTCTGATTGACTATTCGTGACTTCATTTGGCGTTTTCTTGGCAGAAATATCAAGGGTGTTTGTCATTTCCTTCTCCAGCTCATTTTACAGATAAGGAAACTGAAGCAAACAGGATTGAGTCACTTGCCTGGGATTACACACAGCTAGTAAATGTCTGAGGTCAGATTTGAACCAGGAAAATGAGTCTTTCTGCACTACCTAACTTCCCAATAGGAATTATGCTGAAAGTCAAATATTATTTGATACTATAATATTCCAGTGAGATGCAAAAATGAGAGGAGATTCATCTACCAGATGAATGTTTGCAGGGGTCCTCAAACTAAGGCCTACAGGCCAGATGCAGCAGCTGAGGACATTTAACCCCCTCACCCAGGGTTATGAAGTTTCTTCATTTAAAGGCCCACAAAACAAAGTTTTTGTTTTTACTATAGTCTGGTCCTCCAACAGTCTGAGGGACAGTGAACTGGCCCCTATTTAAAAAGTTTGAGGACCCCTGGACTTTAAAGCTTTAAAAAGCATTCTTTCAAAGGTGCCTGGTTTGAACAATAAGTTTTTCCTATGTAGTATTTAATAATTTCTCTTAGTAGCCTTGTTCCAGATATCTTCATATTATTTATATTATTATAGCATATATCATATTTATATTCTACTATTTTTATATCTTTGTTATTTATTTTGTATTATATATACTATATGACATATTTTATTTTTTATATTATTTATAAACTGTAATGGAAATTTAACAATGTTCCTTGCCATGTAAAATAAAACTCAGCTGTTTCATTAAGATTCAAATCTCCTTTTTGATTCTTCTGCTAAACTGATCTGGGCTTCAGCTCTCACTGGCATAACAATGTGTTTTCCACTGTGTAGGAGAGAAAAGTTAGGATGGTAGAAACCATCCTAAAGATGGCCTAAAGAAAAGCACAAAGAAATCATAATTAAAGGAGCTGTATTAAGAGACCCAGTTATTACTTCAGAAGTGTAGTGTGATAGAAAGAGCATTGAATTTGGAGCTTAGAATTCTGGGCCTGTTCTTTACTACCATAAATCTTCCTGGGCTCCATTTCCTCATCTATAAAGCAAGACAATTCTACCAGAAAATCTATTGGATCCCTTGTATCTCTGAGTCTTACAAAACCAAATTGTATTACCATTGGCAATACTGTTTTAAGTATTCATACAGTAAAATTAATTTGCATAAAATAAGGTTAAACTTTTTATGCATATGTAACCTTTATGTGTTTCTTTAATGTTTGGATCTGAACCTACAATGGTATTTTCTGTCCTAATTAGTAATATCAAGTCATTGAAAAAGAAAAAATCATAATTGGATGGGAGGTTGGACTCCAAAAACACCCAGCTGTATGCATCTGTGATTCTTTGATAGAGATGGTGTGTCTGCATCTCTCACCCTAGAACAGACTGATCAATCCATGCCTTGAAGCGATAATAGAAATCATCCATAAGGATATAGGAATGAGATTTATACAGTGCTACTAGAATCATAAAAGAGAATGGCTCATATTACCACAAGGTGGTGCTAGGGGAAAGGCAAGCTGAGCTCTCAGCCATCCCTTGAGCAAGAGGATCCATTTTCTCCATCCATCCCCACCAAAACCCCTCATCCCCACCCCCACCTTCTGTGGATGGAGCTTCTCCAATAGCCACTTGTCTTCAAAGGCAAAGCTCTCCCTTTCAGGTACATCATGAATTGTCCTGGCAAAAGTGGGGAAAATGGCTGCTGTTTCATTCACTTACTCATCCCTGTGACTGTTACTCCTTGTGTGTTAGGAGGACCTAATTCTGAAGATTGTTTTGTTTATTCCTTAAATAAAAAATTATGTTTAGTTCCTTGAAATCCCAACCAGAAATACTGCACTAGTAGCACTAATTTGAATTTTTTATGGAAAAAAATTCCCATTGTTTAGAAAACCCTTCTGAATTTTCTCTTTCCATCCCTAATTTCCCATTTACACTCAGGTAATTAAAACTGACAGACAAGATACCAATATTTTTAGTGCCAATCTAAAAAACAATAATACCCTATCTTCCTAAAGCTCTATTTTAATATTAGTATTAGTTCCAAATAGTCTATGGGTAGAAGAGTATAGGGAATAAAAGGCCATAGTTACCTATCTCTGACCTTCTGGGTCAGAACTGACCCATGACATTCTGGTGTTTCCTATTAGGATTAGAATTAATGAGTCACAAGCTCTCATTTTCGAAAGACAAAGTTACTTCAATAACATGGAAATTATCTTCATTAAAGATGTAGCATTGATTGAGTCAATCACAGCTCCCTGCCTCCTCTTTTGTCAAGGAGATATACCCAGTTTGCAATATATATCAAACCTGAAGACCTTCCAAGTCCTTCTGTGCTGAGTTTTTATTTTCATCTGAAGGAAATAATCGTTTGAACCTTAGTTTCCTTGACCAATTAAATTTTTTATTACAGAAAAAGCAGCCTAGCCTGTGAAGGGTAGATATTAAATCCCACCACATTGTGTAAGGCCAGGTAAAAACAAAGAATAAATTAGGGTAGCTAGGTGAGAGGATTTATCCTGTCTCCTAGAAAGCATAACAGAAAATTTCCAATGTTTGTCTTATCAATAGGCACAAATATTCTCAGATCTAATTAGCACTATTATTTTCTGGGCTATCCAAAGCCCAGCCCAAGAGCATATCTTTTGCTCATCAGAGAAACTAATCCCAGTTGTGATTTGGTGCAATTTTTAATTCCTGGTTTATCAAAGATTTCCATTTCCTCTTTTCTTGAAATGGTGACGTGATTTCCCCACACCAGTTCTTCCTTTGTTCTTGCTTCTTGTTTTAGTCTCCAGGTCAGAGCAAAACTCTCTACAGGGTTATGGAGAGGAACATTGGGAAATCTTTACCACCGTGACCTATAGGCAATGATCTCCTGCAGAAGCTATGGTCAAAAAATTACGTCTGCATTCTAAGGTCTTGAGCTCTAAATTTTGTGTAAATGAACTAGAAGTGTAGCAGTCCCAACTCTCAAAAGAGCTTTCAAATATCACCACTACCCCTCACACACACATATATATACCTCCCTACCTACACATCACTGGAAGAATTACAATAGAAATTCCTAGATCCAGTAGAAGTCTTGTTATTTCCCTAGAGAAGTCCCAATTTCCACTGCCTGGAAAAAGAGATAGAGTCCTGTGCCTTTTTCTTGAATTACAGTGGGATGAATTAGAATACCTGCTCAGTTACTAAGGCACAAGGAGTTAGGAAAGTCTCCACAACTACTGCTTTGGTCAGGGTGGAAAGAGATGTGGGATGAATGGAATTCATAGTTTCTATCATTTGGCAAATTAAGGCAATGGCAAGAATAGGAGATGTGTTACTGGTTTCCTAGGTTTGAACTAAAAGTATTTTTTCCAAATAGAAGAGTATTGTAAATGGCAATGTGTGGGATGCCAACCCCTAACTCAAAATGACTACTCAGAGATTTCTCAAAGTGAAGAACAGAAACTTTATTAGAATCTCGGGTCTGCTCACTAAAATCTCACAGAGAGGAGGTTTCACAAAGGTCAAAAAATTAGTCAAAAACTACAGGAACTTGTGACTCCCCTTCCCCCATGTGGTTAATTTTCACTGCCTGTTTAGGTGGAAGTAGCAAAGATTTGTTAAATTATACTCAAGCCAATATAGTTGACTTATTGCAGGTGTGTTTGCCTAAGCTTATGGTAGTCGTTTGTTACAAGGTTTACAAATGCTTGCAAGTATGTTTGAGCTGGCATAAACACTCTATTGTAAAGTTTGCACAAAGAATTTAATTTTTCCCAAACCCATCAGACCTTCATAAACTAAAATTTAAGTTATAGGTATATAGGTATATAAGTAACCTTAGTTAATGATTTTATGAGAAACCACATAATCCCTCACAATAAGATTTATTTAGAGGTAAGTAATTGATTAAACCAGAGGGTTTAAAGGTTTCTAAAATAACTGAGACTTGCTTTTATCTTAGGCTCTCTCAATCAACAAATAGAGATAGCTAGTTTGGAGACTTGTTGAATATCTCCAGGCCATTAAATAATTAGTCAGGTTCTTCTCTAAGCAGTTGCAAGAAGGTCAAGCAGGTTATCTCAGATATTTCTGCTAGAAGAGCAAGTTTTTGCTCTTCTTTCCAGAGCCTTAATGAGTAACAGATCCTTGGTGCTGAGTCTTGAATTACCTGCAGTTATTATTCTGAGAAGTCCTCAGTTTCCCACTTCACTCAGCAATTAAACTGTAGAGCAAAGTTTCTTAAATTATGTATAATGAACCCATATGAGGTCACATAACTGAATGTGGAGGTCACAAAAAAGTGGCAACAGTAAGAGTATCAAATATTCCACAAAGATTTAATTTTTATGTAAAAATAAATAAGCACATCTATCTCATTAGTATGCAGATTTACTTTTGTCTATAACAAATGGTAAATTATATGTCTATCAAGGAATTGTTTTAAAAATAAATTTCTAATACAAAAATACAGCAATCTACCATTATTAGGTACATATAACTGGAAAACTAGGTCATTGGCACTTCCTAAGTTGGAGACACATAGCCAAGGAATGGGCCAATTTATAACCATTAATTTATTATTAATAATGAGCCATAACACACTTCAGGTCTACTGGTCCTTAGAAAGGAGACATGATATGTCCTAAAGATTCTGTTCAAGATTTTTTTCAGGATGGTGGAAATTACCAGAAACTTATCACTTCATTGATAAACCCTTGTAAACCCTTGGGTCATCTTCATGCCTCAATGAGTTTTCAAATTAGGAATTTCATGGAGATGGTACATAAATATACATTATTATTATTTATTCAGAAAACAAAAGTCACTTAAAAGACTAAAAAGAGATGTCACAAAGTCAGTATACTATAGCTTTTGTCAAAGGAGAGTCCCTCAGGCTTTCACTCAGGGTCTGTTTACTCTTGTGATTCATTCAACTTTAAAAATGCTTTGTTAGACTATAGAAGAATAAAACTAGCAAATTTAAAAGAGAACTTATTCAGAGGCAAGTAGCCTGAAAATAATAAGATGTGACAAATAATAGCTGATGAGGATACAGAAAAGCTATAAAAAGCAGACAATAGAATTGTAGAAACACCAAGGTCAGTTGCCACTTATAGGAACAAATAACCTTGAAGACTTTGATAGACCCTGAGGCTATCACAACAATGCAGGAAGGCATAAGACTTACAGTCTGAAAGATGACTATGTGCCACAAAGTAAATATTAAATTACATTTAGAATCTAGTTGGATTTCCATACAAAATTATTAAAATACCTCCTATTCCCTTAACAAAAAATGTTATTTCATTTATCAGGAAAATTAAGGAATATAAAATGGTCTCTCCCTTGACCATGGTCACTGATCTAGGAAGTGCCACTGACCTAGTTTTCAAATAAAGTTAACATGTTTCTATTCATAGATCACATTTATACATTTAGTCATATATTGAAGACTGTCTGAATAAACTATTTTTCTTTTTGACTGATGAGATTGGTGTAGACACCAGATAATGGGGCCAGGGTAGCAATTCCTAGTTCAAATATGAGGCTTAAGGCACAGGGCACATATGGTAAATACACAATGGCTTTCTCTTTTCCAAAAGGTCCCTTTATTTATGAGAAGAGATTATGGAAAAAATGAAGAAGTAAAATAGACATGAGGAGTGGTAAATATGAAATCGATTTGGCAAGGAATAAATAGCAAGGAAAGGGGTTTTAACAAGGAAAAGACAAGTTTCCTAATGTAACTCACAATTAATCAGGAGAAAAGGAACATGTCATGAGATGGAAGTACACCATAGATTGACAGAGTAAATCCAAAGAATAGTTTAGCATCCTAAAAGAGTCAGTTAGCTATAACAAAGAGAAAAGCACCAAGAAACTTGGGGGAGAGATGGAGTAAGGAGAAAGACACCACAGGGGAGAGGATGAAAAGAAAGATACCATGAAGCAGAACACCTTGACCCTCTAAAAAGGGCTTTAGTAAAAGATGGTATAAACCATGGGCAGATTTATAGACAAAACTTATTATTGAGGGTTTGACATCATAACTTGACTTCCTGATTGGATACAATAATGTGGGGTTTCTTAAGGTCTCCACAGGAGTGGATTAGAGGGCTGAGGTGATCCCCATTAGTGCCCTTTTCTGCTTGCCTTGGGGAGTATAATAACATTATTAGAACTTCAGACTTTTTCTGCCAACCCCACCTAGTTATCTAGAACATCATCAGAGTCCTGGATGACAGACAACTTTCCATGTACCTGATGATTTAGGATAGTGAAAACTTCCCAAACTTTCATATGTCAATGCAATAATTGGTATACTCATTCAAAAACTTTTTAAAATGTGTGATAAGATTTTATTTTATAAACCTCTTGTGTAATTATACATTTCTTTAATCTTTAGACATCACCTTAGAAAAGGGCTATAAATGCAATCTAGTATTTTGTGAAGCATTCTTCATTGATACATATTTCAATATTTTTTATATAGACTATTGTTTTTTTTTATTTCCCAATGATTATTCTGTATCTACATGCTACTTTAAGAAAACATCTGGATTATGTAATTTCTCAGACATGGTAGAAAGAGTAATTGAAAATATATCAGAGCAAACCTCTCTTTCAAAGTCAGATCATTTAAAGAATCATTAAGAAGTCAAATACTGCATATATAATGATTAACTGAGTAAATAAATTGAGAGTAAATAATCAGAATTCCCCAGTCTTTCTACTATGTAACATAGAGGAAATAAAAGCTGTTTCTACTCTGCCTCAGAAAAGTTCACTAATTGTAAAAGTGAGGTTAAAAAAAAAACTATTGCAACATAAGTTGTTTTTTAAAAAGTAGTAATATTAGTCGATTTCCTAATTGCTTATAAAATAGATACCAACCACAAAAGGTAGAGATTTCTTTACCAGTTTTTTTGGATTTTTGTAGATTTTTTTTAGTTTTAGCTTTTTTTCAGTCCACTACAATATTGACTATTTTTTTCACAGAGATTCCTGAACTACTTTGGAAAAGAATCTGGGTTCAAATACCAGTTCTAAAATGTATTGCCTATGTAAAGTAGGCAAGTATCTTAATCACTCAGATTCTCAATATCCATACTTTTATATTACTGGGTTGGGCTAGATATCTTCTAAAGTTTCTTCTCACTCTCCATCTAATATTTAATGAATTTCTGTTAACATAACCACTTCTTATTCCACAAAGAGACATTTTCCTAGCTTAGCTATTCTAAGTTGCTTGCTTCTCAATTCCTACTGCCTGTTTTATGATTATTTAACTTCACTGAAATGCTTGAGAGTAGGTAGAGGAATTAAAGAGATGGAAGTTCAAGCTTGAAAGAGATTTATTTAGGTAAGAGTTTTTGACCTATTGACTAAAAATAGTTAGAGGTGTTTTAGTTTCTATTTTTTTTTTTGCAGTTTTCAGTGATCCATGCTGTTCTTCTACTACTTCCAAACAATCTAGAAGTGACTATGCTATGGATGATAAGAAAATTCTTTGACATAGTTTTCTAAAATCTGTTGTGATTATTTTAAGCACAGTACACTACATAGTAAAAGATGAAGCATTCTCATTCTCAAAGGTTTCACTAGTCTGTCTAGAAATGTAGCTTTCAGAATAGATCTTAGAGCAAGAGAAGCCTGCTGATTTATATTTCCTGCCCACACACCATAGATCCTTCATAATCTTCAGAAAGTAATTCCTAAATTTCTGCCCAATGAATGCATAAAGTACTGGGTTGAGGCAGCAGTGCAGGAAAGCCAGAACTTCTGTGACACTCCTTGTATAAGCTATGAGCTTCTCATCACTGCAGGATCTTTGCCGACCTGTATTGTTAGCAACCACCAGAAGAACCATGTTATGGGGCACTTGGCAGACCAAAAAAACGAGGACCACCACAATAATCACCCGAATGGCTTTATGCCGCTTAGAATTGTTAGCCTGCACTAAAGTTTTGACAATGAACATGTAGCAGAATATCATGAACATCAAAGGAATAAAGAAACCAAAAAGAAGTTGAAGAGACAAAGTGAGTATTTTCCATTTGACTGCCTTGGACGTCACGTGGTATTTGGCTTCACATACCTCCCTCCCCTGTATTGTGTATTTTTGGTTGATTATAAAAGTTGAGCTAGAGATTATGATTGAGAAGAGCCACACCATCAGACAGATCATCTTCTTGTATGCTAATGTCCGTGTTCGAAGCCTAAAACACTTGGTTGCCTGTACAATAGCAATGTATCGGTCCAGGCTGATACAAGTTAAGAGAAGCATTCCACAGTTAAAGTTGATGGCATATATACTTGTAGTCAGTTTGCACATAATGTTGCTAAATTTCCATGAATCTGTAGCATGATTTACAGCCCAGAATGGAAGAGTAAGAACAAATAATATGTCTGCTATGGCCATATTAAAGAGATAGACATCAGTCATGGATTTGGCTTTCTTGTAGAAAGCAAAGGTGATCACCACTAAAATGTTCCCCAGAAGGCCAAAGACACAGATAAAGGAGTATGCAATTGGTAAAAAATACATTGTGAAGTTTCTGACATCCCCCATAAAACAAAGCACTCCATCACCAAAGAAATAATCCGTACTGGTAGGAATGGCACTATAATCATTGAAGTATTCATAGTTGCTTGAATTTTCTGGTCCCTAGAAAGTATAAAAGAAAGACAGTTAGAGCACAGCAATGTGGTCATTGGAAATCAAAAATCTTACTCTAAATCATAAAGCAGACTTACCTCATTCATGGCGGTAACTTGGATGATCAAAAGTGTAAGGAAATGGATAAGGATAGTTCAGATATAATATCTTTCTATCTCTAAAAGAAAGACAAAGAAGATGTGAGAAGACTCTAAGAAGAAAATAAAGAAGGCAACATAATGAAAACAAGCATTGATTGGAGGAAATTCTTCAAAGCATAAAAATTAAGCCAAGTAGAATAATAACTCATTTAATTAGAATTAATTTACATTCTTTAACACTTCAAGAGTTTTATTAGTGTGGATATCCCTTCCATTGCTGCAGAATTCAACTCTGCAATGCCTTAATAAGATAGTTTCATGAACGGCTATGTCCAAAAAAAATTCATCTTCTGGTAACCAATATTCTTCAAGTTTAGCTAGATGACCTTGGATGAGTCTCTTGTGAAGAATATATTTTGCCTTGTTAGGATCTACCAAAATTAGTGCTCTACTGGCATAGCTTTCAAGAACTCAGTTATCATATTATACCTCCATTCTCTTTTATTTTCCTGATTCAGTCTCCCTAATTATCCTGACCCAGTCCTGACTCAGTTTCTCTGCTTCAGTTTATAATATGAGCTCAAAGCTCAGTCATGCAAAACCTCCCCTCCCTCTTTATCAGAATATTTGATAAGGATAAAAGATCTTATGTTTTAGAATATCAGAATGCCTCTCATTCATTGATAGAAAAGAAAGCTTCCATGTTGCCCAGGATAATCAGGTAATATTTTATGGTCTAAGAGGGATTTCAGTAAAAACTGGAACAGATAGAATGAAAACAGAATCAAGTTATTTGAAAGCAAGAACTATTTCATTTTCATTTATCCAAAGTGCCTATCACAATGTCTTACATGTAGTAGATGCCTAATAAAGTTGTGTCTGATTGAAGTGATACATGGAGAATATTGAAAAAGGCATTTTACTTCAGGAAAATATGTAATCATAGGACTCTAGGGTTTTAGAACTAGAATAGACATTAAGGCTATTAAAGGAAAGGCTAAGGTTCCTGTTCAGAATGAACTAGACGTCCCTTCTAAATGTGAGTTTCTAAAAGATAATATACTGTGACTTGCCCAAGGTCATACAGATGATAGAGCCAATGAATCCAAAGTGCCAAAACCATGAATACACAAGATGTGCCCATGAGACAGTGAAGAAACTGGCCTGGCATTTACCATCATCACACCTGATCAACATTTATTGAGTATTTAATGTGTGCCCCCACTCTACTACTAGATGCTGAGAATTCAAAGAAGTATAAGGCAAAATTCCTCCCTCAAAGATTCTTGTAAGGAGAGTAGTGTATGATCAGGTAGGATAGTTGCAGGAGAACCCAATGATAGAGGGCTTTGAAAGTCAAACTACAGTCAATTATAAGAATATTAAATGGATATTTTGGTAACTACTGTAAAGCTTTTTATTTCCAAAATATATGCATGGATAATTTGACAACATTGACCCTTGCATACTCTTGTATTTCAGATTTTCTCTTTCTTCCCCCCCCCCAGATGGCAAGCAATTCAATATATGTTAAATATGTTAAAATATATGTTAACTCCAATATATATATAAACATATTTATACAATTGTCCTGTTGCACAAGAGAAATCAGATCAAAAAAAGAAAGTAACTAAGTAAGAAAATAAAATGCAAGTGAACAACAACAAAAACAGAGAAAATGAACAGGAATGATCTAAGCATAAAGAATGAGATTATAAATAAATTAGAAGAACATAGGATAGTTTGCCTCTCAGACCTGTGGAGGAAGAAGGAATTTGTAACCAAAGAAGAACTACAGATCATTATTGATCACAAAATAGAAAATTTTGATTATATCAAATTGAAAAGCTTTTCCACAAACAAAATTAATGCAGACAAGATTAGAAGGGAAACAATAAACTGGGAAAACATTTTTACAGTCAAAGATTCTGACAAAGGCCTCATTTCCAAAATATATAGAGAATTAATTCTAATTTATAAGAAATCAAGCCATTCTCCAATTGATAAATGGTCCAAGGATATGAACAGACAATTCTCTGATAAAGAAATTGAAACTATTTCTAGTTGTATAAAGAGAAATGCAAATTAAGACAACTCTGAGATACCACTACACACCTCTCAGTTTGGCTAGGATAACAAGAAAAGATAATTGTGAATGTTGGAGGGGATGTGAGAAAACTGGGACACTGATATATTGTTGGTGGAATTGTGAATACATCCAGCCATTCTGGAGAGTGATTTGGAACTATGCTCAAAAAGTTATCAAACTGTGCATACCCTTTGATCCAGAAGTATTACTACTGGGCTTATAACCAAAAAAAAATCTTAAAGAAGGGAAAGGGACCTGTATGTGCCAAAATGTTTGTGGCAGCCCTCTTTGTAATGGTTAAAAACTGGAAACTGAGTGGATGCCCATCAATTGGAGAATGGCTGAATAAATTGTGGTATATGAATGTTATGTAATGTTATTGTTCTGTAAGAAATGACCAGCAGGAGGATTTCAGAAAGGGTTGGAGAGACTTACGTGAACTAATACTGAGTGAAATGAGCATTACCAGGAGATCATTATATACTTCAACAATAATACCATATGATGATCAATTCTGATGGACGTGACTCTCTTCAACAATGAAATAAACCAAATTAGTTCCATTTGTTCAATAATGAATAGAACCAGCTACACACATTGAAAGAACTCTGGGAAATGAGTGTGAACCATTACATAGAATTCCCAATCCCTCTATTTTTGTCCGCTTGCATTTTTGATTTCCTTCACAGGCTAATTGTACATTATTTCAAAGTCTGATTCTTCTTGTGCAACAAAATAACTGTATGGCTATGCATACATATATTGTATTTAACATATACTTTAACATATTTAACGTGTATTGGTGCACCTGCTATCTGGGGGACAGGGTAGAGGGAAGGAGGGAAAAAATTGGAACAAAAGGTTTTGCAACTGTCAATGCTAAAAAATTACCCATGCATATATCTTACAAATAAAAAGCTATAATAAAAATTTTTTTAAAAATCAAAAGCTTTATAAATATAAGAAAAATCTCATCCAATTTTTTCATTTTGTTATTGTTTATTTGTTTTTTAGTTGTATCCGACTCTTAGTGGCCCCATTTGGGGTTTTCTTGACAAAGACTGGAATGGTTTACCATTTCCTTCTCCAGCTCATTTTGCAGATGAGGAAACTGAGGCAAACAGGTTAAAGTGACTTGCCCAGAGTCACACAGCTAGTAAGTGTTTGAGGCCAAATTTTAACTCAAGAAAATGAGTCTTTCTGACTCCAGGTCCATAGAAAACTATGCACTATGTTTACTCAATACTGGTCACCTTATTGTTTCTTCCACATGATATTTCATCTCCTGATTCCATTTATTTTCACTGGAATGCTCTCCTGTCTCAGCTTCATCAAGTTCCAAGTAAAATCCTACCTTCTTCAAGAAGACTTTCCCAATCTCATTTAATGTTCATTCCTTCCCTCTTCAGTTTATCTCCTATCTATCTTATTTACATATAATTATTTATGGTCTTCCCCAGGAAACTGAGTTCTTTAAGTTCAGGGACAGGCTTGGTATTTGTTTCTTTTTATATTTCATTTTATCCCTTTTTGCTTAGCCTATAGTAAGCATTTAATAAATTCTTATTGATTTAAATTGACTTGTTGACTAGTCTGCTATATCTAGTCAGCCCTAGATGAGCCCAGATCATACTTCCCATCCCATCCCATCCATCCATCCATCCATCCATCCATTCATCCATGCACTCTAGCTATTTTCTTGGTTCTGATGCAGCATTAGTGTATCACTATCCACACTTCATCACTACTTCTTTTTCCAATTCTAGCTCCTGGGAACCATAAACAATTCAACATTATTTCTGGAAAATTATGTTAATCAACTCCCTTATAACTTCATTCACCATCCCTGACTTTCCAGATCAAAACTGGCTTTCTTGTCTACCATGCCTATATATTCAATCTCCCTTTGTTAGAATGCAAACTCCTTTCTCCATATATTGTTAAGTTTCATTGACTTTTTTCCCAGCAATGATAATGGCTAGCATTTATATAACACTTTAAGGATTGCAAAAATTATATCATTTACTCCTTATGACAACCCTAGGAGATAGGTGGTATTATTATTCCTATTTTACAGATGAAGTAACTGAGATCAAGAGAAGTTAAGTGATACAGCTAATAAGTGTCTGAAGTTTGAATTCAGATCTTTCTGTTCACAAGTATGTCACTCAAGAGAGTACTTCACCAAGTCACCAAAATTCATTGTCTTTCTCTTGGAGGAAATGGGAAGAGTAATAGTGTAGGCCAATAAAAGTAAGAGATATCAGTAAAATTAACAATTTTTCTTTAAAGAATATTAGTTCCTTAAAAGCAGGGATTGGATTGTCTTTCTCTAGCTCTTTGCATAGTATTGTTGAGCCCTGGACAATTAATCAGAGCCACCTCCCCTTTCCTTGCCATTAGGACTGGAAACTGAGGTTTTTTGTTTTTTTTTTTTTAAAAAAGAGCCCAGGAAAAACCTTGAAGCTCTGATCACCTTTACATACCATTGTGTCATAAACTCCCAGTGATTTATTTTGATACTTGCTAAAATAATTCCTCCTCCTTCTGAGTATTGCCCCAAACCTCAATGTATCCTACCCATGACCTTCTTATCTGAACCCCTATTCTGCCAGGATTAAGTTATGGTCCTTTCCTGGAATTATGGTTTGTCCATCCTCCCAGTATCTTTTGCCCCCTTTATCTGCCTTTGTTTCCCCTATAAGATTGTATACTCAGGTTATGTATTCTGTTTGCAAACCTTAGTTAGTTAAAAATCTTTATAAGTTCCCTGCCTCAGTTTATCTGCACCAAATGTTTTGGACAAGAGTCTCATTTGCTCAGATAGCTTAAACTCCACATTAAAGATTAAAAAATAATCTCTGCTTGCCTCACTTTCTCTGGTATCACAGTATTTGGCATCTAATAAGGGCTTAATAAATATTTTTCATTTGTTCATTTATTCATTAGTTCATTTTGATAGTGTGGAGAAACTGTAGATTATCAGGACATTACTATTTCCATTTTGTAGGTGAGAAAAGAGAAGCTAAAATGGTCAAAAGACTTAGATACAGTTGAAGCGCTAGTAGAAGTGAGATTTGAACCCAGGACTCTCCTGATTGCCCAGCCTTTTTTTCTTATACCAACATAGCTAATATACATTGTTCAATTAGCCCTTTTCATCTACCTGCCCTTTTCACTCTCTTTTTATTTTAATTTCTTCATTAAATTATAAATTTCTCAAGGGCAGAGGAGTCCACATTAAACCCAAATTCTCCTTGGACAACATCATACAAATATGTTCATGAAATGCATATGTACAAAGAAAGGTAAATCTCTTGTTACCATAAAGTGATATAAGTAGATATTGAGATAATCACTTTCAAGCACAAGAAGGAAAAGAATGCTGTCAGTTGTTGTTGTTGTTATTGTTTTTAATTTGATGCCAGTAACTCAATAATTGCAAATGATTCATGAAGGCTATTCTTAAGCCACTATTTCCCACACAGAAATAACATGCATCATATTAAAGAAAAAAATGTTTATAGTATGTTAGCATCCATGTCACCCATAGCAACTACAAAAAAAAAATAACGCCATTGAATAAGTCTGAAAAGCTGTTCCCTGCATCTAACAGACATACTTTCTTTGTACTTATTTTGAAAGCTTTACAGATCTGGGAGGACAGGGAAACTTGGGGCATGAGAGTTAATTTTTCTATATCATAGTAATTCATTTTTCTCTGATTCCCAAAGTGAAAAATACTAAATTTTATGTGAAAAAATTTTCAAAAAATCTTTCTACAGCTCAAAAGTATTTGCTAGGTGTCATATGCTATATAAGAAACTAGGCTTCATAGAGATAAGAAAAAGACCCTACTTTCAAAGTGTTTGTTTCCAATCTAATGAGGAGGATTATTTCTAATTCCAAAAATGAAATGTTGTGAACAAAAATACCAAAATGGCAGATGAGATGAGAACTGATGATGCAATATCATCCCATTTGACTAAATCTAGATTCTATAAAGGAGAAACATGTGAGTTTAAGACTTTAAAAGGAAGATAGAGCCAGATGGTAAAGGTCTTTGAACTGCAGGTTTATAATGTTTACAATGTTTATAATGTTAACAAAGAGGAGAGTTGATGAAAGTTTTTGGTCAGAAAAGCGGAATGACCATAGGAGCAAAGTTAGAACTAGAAAAGTCCATGAATTCAACTCCTTTGGGGTGCAGATGAAGAAGCTGAGGCAGATAGAGGTTAAGTGACCACACAGGATCAGATAGTACTAAGTGGAAGAATTCAGATTCAAAACTTCGCAACTCCAAGTCCAACTCTTTACCCAATATGCCACCTAACCCATGAGTGATATCTTTTAAGAAGATTATTTAGGAAACTCTAATATCTGCAGTATCATGAGTTATCATGAGATGTGTGGAACATCTTTTAAAATGCATCTTTCTTCTCCTCCTAATTAAGTAGATCACCAGTACTAAAGCTAGCTGAATGAACAACATGCCTTTATTGTGCTCATTTTCCTCATTTTTATAGCATCATAGATAGCAAACCAGAGGGGACCTTAGAATCTATTTAGTCCAAACACCTCACTTTACAGTTGATGATAACAATAATAATAATAGAAGTATTTATTTGGCCTACTATATGCCAGGAACTGTGATAAATGCTTTAATATTATTGTCTCATTTTATCTTCACAACAACCCTTCAAGGCAGGTGCTATTATTACCCCATTTTACAACTGAGGGAAGTGAGGCAGAGATTAAGTGATTCACCCATGGTTATACAACTAGTCTGTCACTGTATTTGAACTCGGTTCTTCCTGACTCCAGGCTATACCCATTATATCACTTAGCTAAGGAATTAAGGCACAGAAAAGTAATTTGCACAAGAACATACAAGTAGTGGCAAATGGCAAAATCAGGATTTGAATCCAGGACCTCTGTCTCCAAATCCAAGATTCTTTTTGCTGCAGCAAGCTATTTTCCTACCCTTATCTCTCCAAAGTCTTCATCACTATTGTCAATAATAAAGCAGCAGTTATGACTGGCATGAGAAGTAATAGGGCAGTGGATAAATGGCTGGAATTATATCAAAAAGTGAGTTCAAATTCTCTTTTCTACTAACTGTATGATCATGTTCAAGTCACCCAATCTCTTAGGATCCAACCAACCAAACAGTTACATAGATGAGTTGCCATTCTCTATCACCGGGGGAAGATTTCTCACTGGAGCTTCCCCACATTGATAAAACTATAGATCTCAACTAAAATAAAGAAATGAAAAAGAATCCTAAGGATCCTAGTATAAAATCATACTATCAGCCTATAAATCATGTGTAAAATATTTCACAGTAAGAATAATTCACTCTAATTTATAAGAAATCAAGCCATTCTCCAATTGATAAATGATCAAAGGATATAAACAGACAATTTTCAGATGATGAAATTGAGATTATTTCCACTCATATGAAAGAGTGTTCCAAATCACTATTGATCAGAGAAATGCAAATTAAGACAACTCTGAGGTACCACTACACACCGGTCAGATTGGCTAAGATGACAGGAAAAAAGAATGATGAATGCTGGAGGGGATGTGGGAAAACTGGGACACTGATACATTGTTGGTGGAACTGTGAATGAATATAACCATTCTGGAGAGCAATCTGGAATTATGCCCAAAAAGTTATCGAACTGTACATACCCTTTGACCCAGCAGTGCTACTGCTGGGCTTATATCCCAAAGAGATACTAAAGAAGGGAAAGGGACCTGTATGTGCCAAAATGTTTGTGGCAGCCCTGTTTGTAGTGGCTAGAAACTGGAAAATGAATGGATGCCCATCAATTGGAGAATGGTTGGGTAAATTGTAGTATATGAATGTTATGGAATATTATTGTTCTGTAAGAAATGACCAGCAGGATGAATACAGAGAGGCTTGGAGAGACTTACATAAACCGATGCTAAGTGAAATGAGCAGAACCAGGAGAGCATTATACACTTCAACAATGATATTGTATGAGAACATATTCTGATGAAAGTGGATCTTTTCAACAAAGAGAAGATCTAATTCAGTTCCAACTGATCAATTATGGACAGAAGAGTTACACCCAGAGAAGGAAAACTGGGAAATGGGTGAAAACTGTTCGCATTTTTTTTTCTTCCCAGGTTATTTTTACTTTCTGAATTCAATTCCCCCTGTGCAACAAGAGAATTGTTCGGTTCTGCACACATATATTGTATCTAGGATATTCTATAGCATATTTAATATGTATAAGACTGCTTGCCAACTAGGGGAGGGAGTTGAGGGAAGGAAGGAAAAAGTTGGAACAGAAGTGAGTGCAAGAGATAATGTTGTAAAAAATTACCCAGGCATATGTTCCATCAATAAAAATTTTTAAAAAAGAGATAAAGTGAAATGTATCGAAAGAAAGAAAGAAAGAAATCGACTCATAATGTCATTTCTTTTCTTTGAAACCTAGCTCCCCTAAAGGATGGTTCCAAGTCTGGGGTCCTCAAACTAGGTATTTGAGAATGTTATCTTCTCATAAAAGAAGGCTAACAATAGAACCCATTTTCCAGTGGTGTTGAGACCCATGAATGAGATAATGAATGTGTGAACTACTTTGCATGTCTAAAGTACTGTATAAATGGAGGCTGGTATTATTGACATTGAATCACAAAATATCATATTTTCCACAGATGTTTTTCAATGACAATGGTAGGATGTGGGAGGAGAAATGGGAAACACAGAATATTAATTTGAGGTGGGCTTTAAAAGATTTTTTTTTCCAAGAGAGAATCTAGAGAAGCTTTAGAAAGATAACAAATTTTAGAAAGATATTTCTAAGCTGGTTCATTTTTGTTCTGACTCTTTCTTCCTCTTTTCTAGAATTCAGTTGTATTGGCTAAAATTGGTTATGACCAGTACTTCATTAATACTCAAGGTACTAAGTCACTCCCTGCAGGGACCATTAACTTTCTGGTATCATTTTTTGTTGTTGTTCTTCAATAATTTCAGTTGTGTCAGACTCTTTGTAACCTTATTTGGAGTTTTCTTGGCAGAGACACTAGAGTGATTTACCATTTCCTTTTCCAGTTCATTTTACAGATGAGAAAACTGAGGAAAACAAGTTTAAGTGATTAGCACAGGATCATACAGCTAGCAAATGTCTGAGGCTAGATTTGAACTCAAGAAAATGAATCTTCCTGACTCCAGTCCTAACACTCTGTTCACTGTACAGCCTAGCTGCCCTTATGGGGATCATTGCAATTCTTTTAAATGCAAGAAGCAGCATTGTCCCAAATGAAAAGTCATCCCCATAGATTATTTCAACAATTCAATTTCAAAGTCTATTCTATCCCAACCACACCCTTATGCTAGGGGACTTCAACAAATGTCCATCAGCACAAGATTAGAATTGTTAATTGCCTAGTCTCCAATTATAAATTCCCCAAGTGCTTCAGTGACTACCAAAAGTTTGAATCTTGCTTTAGATATAATCACTTAACCTTATTCAGCCTCAGTTACATATAAAATGGGAGCAGTAGTAGTAGTGGTGGTAGTAGTAGTAATAGTAGTAGTAGTACCAACTTCACAGGGTTTATTGTGAAGGACTTCACTAACACACCAAGTCAGAAATCCTGCTTTAGAAAGATAATGAGCAAATCATCTAACCTTTCTTAGACTATTTTCTCATCCATAAAATGGGAATAATAATAATAATAGCACTTATTTCACAGGGTTTTTGTAAAGATCAAATGAAATAGCATAAGTGTAGCATTGTACAAACTTTAAAGTGTTACATAAATGTATCTTATTATTGTGTTATTAAAAATATGCAGAGAAAAGAATATGGACAAGGAAGGAGTAGGGAGAAGGGAGGGAGAAAAATTTGGAACAAAAGTTTTGCAAGGGTGAATGTTAAAAAATGTCTTTCCATGTATTTTGACAATAAAAAGTTATTATTAAAAATATGGAGCTGATAACAATTTGAATAGTTTTGTTCATCCTGTTCACTCCTTATATTGACTTGGTTTTAAGCAACAGTTGGCTTGCTAACTAGCTATACAGACATAGCTACAAGGATGTTAGTCAAACCACTGTCTGACTTGCTGTATTTGGCTTCCTATGTCTATGACACAGATAAGCTCTCCCCCACCTACACTAATAAAGGATTTCCAAAAGGCTCTATTTTGATCACAGAAATTAAAATGTGACTAAGCCGCATCTTCCTTTCCTCCTTTATCCACCTAAGCACATTACTCTGTTTTATAGTACCAAGCCATCAAAATAAGCTATTCAAGTATGCAAGTAAGAATAACGTATCCTTTCACTCATTCACACCTTGGAAATTATGTTTACAATAGCATAACTTTTTTTTTCATCTAGTTTTCTCATCTATAAAATGGGGACAGTGGTAGTAATATGAGTAGTAGTAATGTTGGCCACAGTTCCCTTTTATTGTACTGCCTCAGTTTCCAAAATTGTTCTGCCTCAGTTTCCCTAAATTGTTCTGCCTCAGTCCCCCTGGTTGCAACCCCACCTCCTGACCATTAAGATTGATATAACTTAGGGCTGGCTACTCTAAGGTTATAAACTGTAAGTGACTATAATCTCAAGATAAGGGGGAGTTCAGACATCCTGGTTCCTAAATCCTCCTAATTATCAAGAATTTATGGTCCTATCCCACCTTGTCAGTACTGGATTGATGGTCCGTTTCTGGAAATTTCCACCATTTATCAATGCTCAGACTCCACCCCCTGCCTTGCTCCCCTGATCGCTCAGAGCCATATATATTTCATTGGAATCTTACATTCAGTGCTGATGCTAAGGCTGCTGCTGCTGCTGCTGCTGAATGCTTTGAGACATCAGCCTTGGGATCAAAATAGATTCTTTGGTCCCATAAAATCTCTCCCTCTCAGAAATCCAAATAAACTATTAAAAAATTCTCTAAACTCTATCTTGCCTCAGTTTTTCCTGCATTACAGTAGTAGTAATAGTAATAGTAGTAGCAGTAGCAGCAGCAGCAGCAGCAGCAGCAGCAGCAGCAGCAGCAGTAGTAGTAGTAGTAGTAGTAGTAGTAGTAATAGTAGTAGTAGTAGCAGTAGTAGTAGTAGCAGTAGTAGTAGTAACTTGTTCACAGGGCTGAGAGAATAGGAAACCTCTGAAAGGAATTATTTAGAGGGGAAGAAACAAGGAGAAATTGTGTTCTGTCTTCAGAATTTTACGAAATCACACAATTTCAGTGTTGGCAGAAAATGAGTCCACTCCACATTGGCTCCTTCAACTGAGTTTCATTACCAACCTTCTAGGCAAAAGGTCATTCAGATTTTGTTTTAAGACTTCCAATGAAGGAGAATCCTCTAATTTCTTCAAAATATCTATGTCGTATTTTAAGATAATCTTAGCTGTTAGATGCCTTTCCTGTTATCAAGCCTTCTACCTGCTGCTCCTAAATTTGCCATCTGCTCATCTATATAATTACTACGCAAAAATGCAACACTATACTTCAAGCTCTATGCATGCACAGATATAAAAAGATGCCAGGCCAGTCAGAAATGAACATTCGGGGGACACAGTGGGTAAAGCACCAGTCCAAGAGTTAGAAGGATCTGAATTCAAATGTGGCCTTAAACACTTAACTTCCATTATCTGTGTTATCCTGTGCAAGTCATTTAACCCCAATTGCTGAGAGAGAGAGAGAGAGAGAGAGAGAGAGAGAGGGGAAAAAGAAGGGAGGGAAGGAAGGAAGGAAGGAAGGAAAGAAGGAAGGAAGAAAGGAAGGAAGGAGGGAGAGAGGGAAAAGATGAAGGAAAGGAGGAAGGGGAGAAGAAATGCATATTCCCTGGCATTTTAGGGACATACTGCTGCACACATGTGATATACTGTAGATTTTATAGATTCATATATTCAGTATTTGTAGTTCCCCTACTTTATGTGAATGAAAAAGCTAACTTTTGTTAGTTCCCCTACTTTATGTGAATGAAAAAACTAAAAACACAAGAGTTTAAAGGACATACAATTTAAAATGCGAATGGGGGAAGGGAAGCACTCAGAACCAAAAGAAGGAAGTATAAGCTGGCTAACAGAAATAAATGCAAAATCACAGTCAAGAATTTACATTCAATAAATTTGTACTCACTCTTTTCCACAAATAATATATATATTCAGGGAAATGCATGAATTATGATGTTGCCATTATCCTGTTTGTAATCTATTCAGTAAATGTTTCATCCTATATTTATCTTGCTTTCAATATATTTGTTTATATATTCTTTCTCCAATTGTATTGTGAGCTCCTTGAGGGGAAGGGACTGTCTTTTGCTCTCTGTTTTTATCCTCAGCATTTAACACGATGTGTTGTACATAAATTAGGACTTACATGTTTATTGATTGATTGACTAAAGAATTTTTAAGACTAAGCACGAGTCATTACTCAAGCCAGTAAGAATAATACTTTTAAAACTAAATTGAATTTAATATATTTCTCTTCTTTGTATTAACCTACTTTTGCCTAGGGCTGGTACTGTCTGATAATATTTGGGGTGAGCTAAATATTAAGATCATTTATCTAAATAATTATTTATCAATGACTAGAATATACAAAATCTAAAAGAATATTGCAATTGTAGGGTAATTTTCCAAAACTATATCAGTTTTCTAAGATGGAAGAAGAAAGAAACTGGAACTATATGTAGTCACATTATTGTAATTTTTTTATCCTAGTTTGCTTTCCTTCTACTGATAAAATTTAAATGCTGTGAAATTTCTAAGGAAAGTGAATATATTTTAGATTTTGAATTGCTAAATGATGGAAAAATCAACACTATGACTCAGTATCAACAAATAAGTGCTAGTTTCACTTGAATTTAATCCTGGAAGAAGTTCTTTTGAAGATGGGACTTTTGTGTAACTAACCTAATGGAAACCTTTACTATTAATCACAATTATTCCACTCAGATATTTTGCTAAATTCTTTTCTAGGAATTTACTTCAAGCCAGATGGGGTAGATTAGATTGCTCTATGTCTCTCATTTACCTGAATCTCAAACCCCTTTCCCAGTGAGAAGGAAAATTAAGACTATAACTGAGTAAGAATCTCCCTCAAGCTCCCAGTTGACTCCAGTTTCCCTTAGCTGGAAACAAAATAAAACTAAAAACAGGAAATGTTCATGATATGATACTGTCATCCCTTTATGGGTCATATAATTTTATAGTTGAAAAGAACATTAGAATTTATATAAACCCTTTTTTGATAGTTGCAGAAACTAAGCTTGTGTGTGTCTAACTCAAGGTCCTACTGTTGATGATAGAGCTGGGATTTTAACCCAGAACTTTACATTCCAAATTCCCTGATTTTTCTACTACAAATTTAATAATCTACCCAGTCTCTGGTCATCAGGCCTTGTAATATTCACAATGAGCACAAGCAAATAGCTCATCATGAAGAAAACATAGCTTACATGTCAACATATGTTCACAAGAGGAAAAAAAATCTTTAGATTTATAAATTCAGCATGCAAGTGGATGTTCATTTCCTTTAGACACTTTGATATGTTTAGAGGCATAAGCAAAGACCATTGTAGCTACACAGAGTCTTAGAAAGACTGTTTTAGTCTAATTGTTTGATTTTACTGACTAGGAGGTATTAAAAAAATAAAGGCAGAAAGCCTAGAGTTGAAGTGCTAGCCACCTTCCTTTTTCTTTTCAAAAGAAGTAGTTGAGAAATCAACCAAAAGGTTTTTCCCCAGTGACTTTTTTCTCTTTGTTCCTCTTGATGGACATATTGATACTTCTTTTTCATTTTTTTATTTGTAGACATTATATGTTTCAAATATTTTAGAAACAGCTTTGTTTAGGGTTCTCTTTTTCTATGTTTCTAAATGGTACTGACTTGGACAAGAGTTGTTTTCCACTTAGTATTAAAAAAAATTCCTATAGGTTAGGCAAGCAATCTTATTTTGGTTTAATTTCCTTATTTAATTACGGGATGTTATCTCTAAAAAAAACTTTCATTCCTTAGCAGTGATGTGCTATTTCTTCTAGTCCATTATCACTTGAACATATTAGCTTGATTTCCAGTTTGTAAGAGTTAAAAATAGAACTCCATATTCTAATTTATAGATTCATTGTTTTGTTTTGTTTTGTTTTTTGCATCTAAAATCATAGCTTAATGAATTTGAAGAACTGACTTCTAGGAATCATTGTTGTTGTTTGGAGGTAGAAAAGTTGATCAAAATACATATTTTTTTCAAGAAAGAGTCCACAAAATATTTTTATAAAACACACATAATCTCATGCAAGCTCTGCTTAAAATCAATTAAAATAAAATCAACATATAAGTATTTTTAACAAAAATGAGCCTCTTGTATAAAGTCCAGTACTTTCTTGCAAATTATCTATTAACTATATTTTTATAGAAGGCAAAGACAGACACATTATATATCTGAAACCATTTCATCCCACCAATATCTCAATAACCCAGTATTTTGCTTAAAAGAATCCCATTTCTGACATCCCCTTCTTTTGCAAAACAAAATTAATTTTTTAAAAGTTTGGTACTCTTGCATTCTGCTTTTTCATTGATCTCCCAATCACTCACCTGTGAATATCTCTAGAATTCTAAAACTATCCTCTGGTTATATTCCTCTCTGGGATAGTCCAGGCACACTCATCATCAATTTCATCCTGTTAACAAGATGTGAATTAAAATAGAGTCATAGAAAAACACACCAAAAGGCCAAGATTGTCTAAAAGTAAATTGCTGAATTACCACTTCCTATTTGGAAGTGACGCCTTTCTAGACCCACGGTGCATGCTAAACCATGCATGTCCTGTAGCTCACAAAATTAGACAGAAAGTATGTAGTCCTTGGGCTCTATGAACATTTAGAATAAAATAACAAAACCAGGTTTATGTGGAATGAGGTGAGAGGGAAGGTAATATGAAGGAGACCATCAGGCTAAGAACATCTTCCTCTCCCAATATGCTAAAATTTTCTGGAATCCATTAAAATTAGGGAAAATATACTCATTTAAAGACTGATCATTGTTTTGGCTTTCTTCTCTAATGGAAAGACCACCAGATTTGCAATCAGAAAACCCAGCTCTACTTTTTCCCAGCTGGCTGACTCTAGACAAGGAATTGTATTTTTCTGAGCTTTGATTTCTTTATCTACAAAATGGAGGTGATAATATTTTTACTACTTGCCTCAGAGTTGTCATGAAGATTAAATTATCTTAATCACAATATTAAATTCTGTGATCTTAAAACATTAAAAGTATATATATATATATATATATATATATATATATATATATACATAAGTTACTTATATTGTAGTAGAAGGAGCTAGGATTGAGGTCAAAAGACTTGGATTCAAGTCTTACAGTGACAGTGACAGTGACAGCCATATTGTTTTAAGAACAACTTTGAGTAGATAAGTTATTTTGACTATTATAAATACTTAAATTAACTGCAAAGCAAATATGAGGGAAGACACTATCCTCATCAAAAAAAGAAATTGCTAAATAGAAATATGCATGGAATGGTTTTACACATATATACTTATTTGTGTTTAATGAGAGCTATCTTTAAGTTGGGGGAGGGAAGAAAGGAGGAAAGAAAAAAAGGGAAAAAAGAAATGTACATGATAACTTTATTATACATTTAAAAGGAATATCAAGTTGTACATAATAGATTTGCAAATTTATATGAAATCTCTTTTCTATATTCTACTATGCTATGAAAATGTTTAATTCCACAAACTAAAAATTAAATAAAATTTTAAAAATCTTAGATTCAAATTCTCATTCTGGAATTTCTTAACTATAGGAACTTTGATAAATCAAGATCTTTGAGTTTTGGTTTTTTAAATCTGTAAAATAATAGTTGTGTTATTTACAGGGCTTCTTTGTGTGTGTGTGTGTGTGTGTGTGCGCGCGCGTGTGCACGTGCACATGTGAGATGCCTTTGGTAATCTCTGGACTCTCAGATGAATGTTTTTAAATGTATAAAATATACAAGCTTATGAAGAAAATCAATTATGTTGAAAAGCAGTCATTATCAACATATGGTGTAGGTTTGATTTTTTGTTTGTTTTTTGAAAAAACTCTGTGAGCCTCAGGTTAAGAACCTTTGCCTTATAGGATGGTTATAAGAAAAATGCTTTGAAAACTGAAAAATGCTGAATCAATGTGAGTTTTCATTATTGTCTACTCCCTCTTTCATTCCCAACACACAGACATACATGCACACACAAATAGAAGTGGATGAGTTAATTTCAGTAGTTGGTTATTTTATCCAATTTAAAAAATGAGATTTGGCTGACTTTCATGGTCAAAATTTCAGATTTAACTATTACTATTACATACATTTTTACTTAGAGAATTATGATTCCCAGGTGTATCGGAGAAAAGAGTCTCCTCCAAACTATATAGCCTTTATCGGTCTCAATGAAAGGGAGAATTTGAAGCTATTCCCCTTCTTCTATATGATTTACAGAGGAGTGTCTACTCATTAATCTTGACTTCATAGTAGGGACCCAAAGGAGAGGAAATTGAATGTGTAACATGGAGAATACAAAATTATATGTATTCTCCAGCCTGATCTCTGACACATGCTCAAGTGTGTTCCTTATGGGTATGCTCCCCAGAGACTATACAACATATTTGCCTATGAGACATATCTGCCTATCAGAGTTCATGTGTGGATTGTGGGTTTCTCTTCCCTAGTCTCCCCTCTCCTCACCACTTCCTCTCAAATCCCTGAGCCTTGTATGACACAAGATGGCCAGTGTTTATGACTCAAACCCAATATGCCATCATTCCTCTACAATAGGAATAGAAAATAGGAAAGGCAGAGGCAAATAAGTTACAATCAATAAGTTAATAAAAAAAATTAAGGAACACAAAATTGTGCCTCAATAATATCTATAGAGAAATAGTTTTAAGGCACAGAACAGCAATCCATGGCACTGGTGCCAAATATACCACATAAAAATCAATTCAACAGGCATTTATTTTAATTATAGGATTATACTATAATTATATAAATGTAGTTGCTATGCACTGTTTATACTGCTATGACAAACAGAATGGCATAGATGATAGAGTAGTTCTAGTCTTCTGACACTTATTAGCTGGGCAAGTCATTTAACCCTGTTTGCCTCCATTTCCTCATTTGTAAAATTATCTGGAGAAGAAAATGGCAAACAATTTTAGTATGTTCTCCAAGAAAACCCCAAATAAGGTCACAAAGAGTCAGACATGACAACAAAATCTATAACTAAGGTATAGACAGGAGGTAATCTCCACGGATGGAGGGAGTTCTCATACCAACAGAAAAATAAATATTTGACATACTCATGCTCATGGAAATGCATTAGACAGTTTTGAGATCTAGAATGATAGCCAACTGCAGGCAAAATGTGAGGTTTATTATGAGGGTCCTCCTACTTCCTTTTAAGTATGGGCCCTTCCTCCTGGAGTTCCTTTCACTCCCCAACACACAAACACAAACACATTTACACATACACACATACCTATCCCATGGTTGTTAGTTCAGTTGACTGTGGACTCCTAACTAGTATATTTTCTGAAAATTAAGGTGACAAACTTGATAACAGTTTAAATTTAATTGTATTTCATTTTAAAACCATTGTCCCAGTGATCACAAAATCATTCAATGCTATCACTCAAATAGGCAAATAGCTGGAAGGAATTTTGAAGATCACTTAATGCATTTTACAATCGATGAAACTCATGTTTAGGGAGATTACTCAAGTTTAGTCACACAGACAGGAAATAATAAAGCTTGAACTAGGTGAAATGTCTTGAGGAACAGTTACAGATCCAAAATGTAGGTTGATTCCCTATAATGAGAGAATGTGAAGTTTGTACAGAGGAAAAAAACATTAGATTTGGAAAAGGGGGTTGGGTTAGAATCCTGCCTCTGTCTTAAAAACGGTCAATTCTAGTGATTTGGAATTGACCCAGTACTCATAAAAGAAAGAAAAGAGGAATGGGCAATTATCTGCCAGTATACTTAAATGGCAATGATTCAACCATATGTCAATGTATTATTAGCACTAAAGAGGTCTATCTTTTTCCTGGAGAATGGATCTGGAATGTGACTGTGAGCTTCCTGAGATCTGTCAAACCCAGAGACACTATTCATTTCTGATGATTCATATGGGGACTAATTACATCACCAAAAGGAACCTAGAAAGTAATACTGGGAAATATGAAAGTCTAGGAAAAAGACTGAAGACAGCTGTAGTTGTGCTTTTGGTTTTGGTGTTTTGTCTTTTAATCACTAGTGCTGATTGAATATGGGAGTTTCAGAAAAGAAAGGTAGATTTAGGATGTTAACATCTGGTTAAAATAATGGTGTTTAAGAAAAGGATTTAAAATTTGAAGAGCTAAATTTAAAATTAGGAAGGATGAACTTTGGCTGTGAATGTCAGGGATGTACTGTTCAATGTTTAGCCAGTTCTCAAAAAATGTATGTACAACAAATTTTGAAAAAATCAATATATGTAGATCTATACAGATGTGTGGGAATATATATGTATATATGTGTGTCATATATATAGATATATCCTTAATTGTAGCCTGCTTAGGGGCAGTGGAGTAATTAAAGAGGGAAAAAGAATAAATCAAAAAGTGTGCAGCAGAGAACAAAAGAATAACCTACAAGGAAGCCAAGGAAAAATGAATACTCATGAATATAATGTCTTCTACTATTATATATAATTTCTTGAAATGGAAATTTGTTGTTGTGTGTTTTGAATCCTTCCTGGTGTTCTGCATAGAACATGACAATGTTTTGGTTTTTGGTTTTTCTTTTCTTTCGTTTTTCTATTCAGTTTTTTCTTATTTTGTATTTAGTTCAATAAATAATTTTTAAAAAATTTTCCTCATTAGCATTTCTTTCATCACTTTCTTGTTTAGAGTATCAACAAAATATAAATCAAACCCTGATTTGTAAACATGCCAATTTCTTAGTAATAAACGTCCACAATAAATTCAACAAGTGGTTCTGGAACCTAATCAATCTGTCTCCATAAATCCCCTGAAGGTAGATGACTCAATGGATCAAGTGCTGGATCTAGAGTTAGGAAAGCAGGAATTCAAAGCCAACCTCAGCCATTAACTATGTGACTGTAACAAATCATTTAACAGTTTCTCAACTATTAAATGGGGATGATAATAGCGCCTACCTCCTAGAATTTTTAGAATGAGATATTTATAAAATTCTTTAACAACCTTAAAGTGCTATATAAATGTTGGCTAAGTGGCATTAATAAAGTGCTGAGACTGCAATTAGGAAAATATGAGTTTAAATGCAGCCTCACACACCTATTAGCAGTGTAATTTGGGGCCGATTTCATTTCTTTTTTAAATAAATCTTTTTATTTTCAAAATATACTCATAGTTTTCAACATTCACCCTTGTAAAACTTTGAGTTTCAAATTTTTTTCTCCCTCTCTTCTGCCCACCCCTCCCCTAGACATCCAAATCCAAAATCCAAAATATTTTAAAAACGTACAATTCTTTTATTCATATTTCCATAATTATCATGGTGCACGAGAAAAATCAGATCAAAAAGGAAAAAAATGAGAAAGAAAACAAAATGCAAGCCAACAACAACAACAACAACAAAAGTGAAAAGGTGTTCCAAATCATTATTGATCAGAGAAATCCAAATTAAGACAACTCTGAGATACCACTACACACCTGTCAGATTGGCTAAGATGACAGGAAAAGATAATGATGATTGTTGGAGGGGATGCAGGAAAACTGGGACATTGATGCATTGTTGGTGGAGTTGTGAACGGATCCAACCATTCTGGAGAGCAGTCTGGAACTGTGCTCAAAAAGTTATCAAACTGTGCATACCCTTTGACCCAGCAGTGTTACTACTAGGTTTATATCCCAAAGAGATATTAAAGAAGGGAAAGGGACCTGTATGTGCATGAATGTTTGTGGCAGCCCTCTTTGTAGTGGCCAGAAACTGGAAACTGAGTGGATGCCCATCAATTGGAGAATGGCTGAGTAAACTGTGGTATATGAATGTTATGGAATATTATTGTTCTGTAAGAAATGACTAGCAGGATGATTTCAGAAAGGCCTGGAGAGATTTACATAAATCTGAGTGAAATGCTGATTGAATGCTGAGTGAAATGAGCAGGACCAGGAGATCATTATATACTTCAACAACAATACTATATGATGATCAATTCTGATGGACCTGGCTATCTTTGGCAATGAGAGGATCCAATTCAGTTCCAATTGATCAATGATGAACAGAACCAGCTATACCCAAAGAAAGAACACTGGAAAATAAATGTGGACTGCTTGCATTTTTGTTTTTCTTCCCAGTTTATTTCTACCTTTCTAAACCCAATTTTTCTTGTGCAACAAGAGAACTGTATAAATATGTACACATATATTGTATTTAAGATATACTTTAACATGTTTAACATGTATGATACTGCCTGTCATTTGGGGAGGAGGTGGAAGGAAGGAAGGGAAAAGTTGGAACAGAAGTGATTGCAAGGGACAATGTTGAAAAATTACCCATACATATGTTCTGTCAATAAAAAGCTATAATAAAAAAGCTATTGTTATAAAAAAAATAAAATAGAGCACAAAAAATAATTTTTAAGACTATTAATAATAATACCTACCTCTCAGAATTGTTGTGAGGATCCAATGAGATAATTGTAAAGCACTTAGCACAGTGCCTTGCATAAAGAAGGTATTATATAAGTGTTAGCTATTATTATCATTATCATTAAATACAACAAGAATTGTCAGTAACCAAGGTAAACAAGAAATCTTAATGCAGAAAAGTAAATTCAATCTTATAGGTATCATTAAAACATGGTAGAATGGGACACTTGAAAAATGTGATATATATTGAAGGGATATAATAGTTAAGAGGAGCAGTAGAATAGGATTAGTTATTAGGAAGACACACTCATTTAAGAAAGACTGCGAATTGTAGAAGGAAGTATGGTCAAGGATCATTTTGAAAAAGACTTCCTCACACACAGCACTCCATCTTCTTCTGCCTTTGTACTTTCTCTCCTCCAGAATGGAATGCCCTCTCACTTTGCCACTGTCTCTCAGAATCATTTATTCCTTTCAAAAAAAAATCTACTGAAGCAACATTTGTTACACGAAGTCTTTCTTGATCTGTTCCCATTTGCTAGTGTTCTCTCCCCATGCCTTCCAAAATGACCTTGCATTTATTTTGTATATACTTCTTTATATGCATTTTTCTCCCCCTTTCCCCATAGAATGAAGTTGCTTAGAAACAGAAATTGTTTCAGCTTTAACTTTTATCCCTAGTACCAAATATAATGCCTGCCTAGAACATACTATAAATAAATTCTTACCGATTTATTAATTGATTTATTTTAAAAAATCAAAAGCAATATGGGGGTGGGAGTACCCTGCAGACCACCTAATCAGAAAGAGATCACAAGTTTGGAAACAGATGCTGAGACAATACGCAGACAAGTAATAACTTCCACCACTGCTGCCTAAGGTCATCCTCCAGACCTTAACCATTTGCTTTGGTTCCATGTCCTGCAGTCCTTCACCTAAGGACCCCAAAATTTTATCAACTTCTATGTTGCAGCACCTTTACTTGGGAATTCCAGACTTTCCATCTGAACTGGTTAGCCTTTTTTTTTAAATGCATTGTTTTCTACAAGTGGTGTGAGCTTCCTAAAAGGAGAAAGTATCTCAAGTTTTCTATTCATCTCTCCATTGTTTGTTATGGCATACGCTTAATAAATGCAAGGAATTGTACTGGGCTCCTTTTACAAATTTCATTTGATCCTCACAACCATCCTGGGTAACAAATGTTTTTATTACCTTTTGTGTTATTTTTACAGTTGAAGAAATTGAGGCAAACAGATAAGTGACTTGTTCAGGGTAACACAGCTAATTAATGTCTGAGGTCAGATTTGAGTTGTCTTCCCGATTCCAGGCTCAGCACTCTATCCACTGCCCCATCAGTTGTTTTCGAATGCTTTTTCTTTCACTTATTAAGGATTTTTCCAAGGTTATCTTAGTTACTAGGGCAACCAAGGTTACTAGTAAATGCCTGAGGATGGAGAAGAACTCAGGTCTCTTGACTCCAGAATTAATATGTTCTTCAATTTGCAATACTGCTTCACATATGAAAATAAATCTTTGGAAGATTAGCTAACACCAGAGTGTGCCTCTAAGGCTCTTATTTGGCCTGAAAATTTTATTGCCAGAGAGTTATTATACTTTTCCTTGCTAGATGGCAGACTTCCCTATGTGCCATTATTGTTTTAAATAAAAGTCAAATTAAACTAACTCACTGTAAAGAAGGAACTAAACCAGGAGACACGGCAGAAAGGTCACAAAAATGTGCAAGATATTGGTTGTGTAGTCTGGTCTCAGATCCCTACTAACTGTGTGAAACTTGACAAATCACTTAATCCTATTTACCTCTATTTTCTAATCTATAAAATGAGTGGGAGAAAAAATTGGCAAACTGCTCCAGTATGTTTGCCAAAAAAATGTCAAATGAGGTTATGAAGAGTCAGACATGACCGAAATGATGTAACAAATTAGAATGTAAGTTTTGTGGTGGTCAGGCACTATTTTTGCTTGTGCATTTGTATTACTCATATTTAGCACAGAGCTTGGTGCATAGTAAGTCCTTAACTGTTTGTTTATGCAAAAAAAAATATATTGGTTGTACCTCCAAGTAGTTTTCAATACAACTTGGGGAAATGGCATCATCCTACAAAGAAAATGCAAGCTAGGGAGATCAGGCCCCTTCAGAGAGGGCAGAGTTATTGAGGAATATCTAGCAATGCAGCCTTTGGCTCCTAAGGAATTCTGCTAATCCTTTTGCTTATTCTTATCAGATCTATTCATCAATGTAATATTCAAAATAGCTTTGTTAGCTGTATGTGGATACCAAGCTATCTCAGCATGAAACCCCACAATCTTCTAACTTTGTTCTCTCTCTCTCTCTCTCTCTCTCTCTCTCTCTCTCTCTCTCTCTCTCTCTCTCTCTCTCTCTCTCTCTCTCTCTCTCTCTCTCTCTCTCTCATTTTCCCTCTCTGTCTCTTTCAATCTCTCTCTATGTCTCTGTCTCCCTTTCCTCCTTTCTTGGGTGCACTCAGATATAACTGTTTTCCCAGGGTCTGACAGTAACAGGAACCAGTAACTGCCAGTGAAGCAGTTGTGTGCGTCCTCTTGTGTACGGACCAACATGTACAAGTATTTTGTTTATTTTTCAGTCAAGGTTGTGGTTAGCTTAAGGAGGCCACATCACTGTTTCTTGAAACCCCAAACTTAGTGAATAACAAAGAAGTTGGACAATAACAAAACAATACAAGAGCTGTCATGAGATAATGCATGATTTAGGCTAAATGCGCCTTATCAGATGGCATCCAAAGTTGACAGTGGGTGAGCTTAAAGGATATGTGATCAACCAGTCAGTGGGTTGGAAGATAGTACCCTTCCCACTCTCCTACCAATGCCCACTCATGGAATTTAACTGCAATGCAATAAACATATCCTTTCTACCTTATCACCCTACCCTACTCCACCCTGACCTCTTTCAATATTGTGCATACTTCTAACTTCCCCTCTTCTGCATCAGGTCTCAGCCCCTAAGGGAAGTAGAAGTTATGACCCAATTGCAATCCAGGTTCCCATAGCAATGGCTTCTCAGATATCAATGGGAAAATTACACATACACTCACTCTGACACACCCAGCTCCAACTCTCCAAAATATTTCTGGCCTCAGGATTTTGGAAGAATGACTATTGAGTTGGTTCTGTTCTCCGAGGCACTGACTTATGAACAAGAGCCTCATTTCCCTGCTTTTAATGTAGGGGATTGATATAGTGATTAATATAGGATGGCAAGACATCATAGATCTCATGAACTTATTTCCTACCCCTAATACATCCCTCTCCCAAACTTCTCTATCTCTACTAAGCAACTGCCATTTTTCTGGCCACCCAAACTTGCAACCTTGGTATCTTCCTCAATAACTTATTTTCTCTCATTTTATATATCCAATCATTTGCAAAATCTTGTCATTTCTATCTGTGCATCTCTTGGATCTATTCCTTTTCTCCATTTACCCAGGTACCATCCTAGTTTGAGCCCTCTTCATTTCTCAAATGATTTTGGCAATGACCCCCTAATGGGGGTCTCTCAGATTATAGTCTTTCCCCATTCCAATCCATTTTCCATATACTTGCCACAGTGATTTTTCAAAAGCCAAAGTATGACCAGCTCATCTTCCTTCTCAATAAGATTTTCTCTATGAATTCTGGGATCAAATATAGACTCCTCTTTAGGGTATTTAAAATCTTTTTACACTTGTCCTTAATCTATTTCAGTGGCCAAATTCCTCTCTTCCTCTCTCCAACTCTCCAATCCAGCCAAAGTTGTCCTTTTTGCTATTCCTCATGCTTTCAAAAACAATAACAAATTTAGATATGACAAGTATACATTAAGCAGAATCACAGAAAGACAGAAGAATTGATTTGCATTGAAAACTTTCTGCTGAATTAAAATCAGAACCAATTTACTTTTTCATATTTTTTCATTTCATGTTAAATAGCCACATTACTCTAATGAAGAGTTATCTTAACTGTCATGAACTAATAATAACATTGCCATTATGTAGCTTTCAAAATTCCTGTATTTGGCCACCTGTACTGATACCATTAGCTGAATGAATAATTACTAACAAATAATTATTATTTATTTCTGACTTACCCTTACTATTTTTATTAATATGTTAACAAGAACAAAAAGGCTTATAAGCTTTTAACAGAAAAAATTTTAAAACATCTTGAAAATACTTCATCTTTGTCTCATCCTTTTTTATTTATCCTTACTACTTTTGTATCTGTTTTATAATACACGATATATGAGCAGAACAATACAGATATGCATATATATGTACATAACTTTTAGATAAATTAATATACCTGTTTTGGCAAGGCACAGCCACTTGACTTAGATCAACATCTAAGAGGACTGCATAAAACATTTTAACTTATGTACCTGAGAAAGCCACATTAAATAAAGAGATTTTCTAATGTATATGTCTCAGTTTGACCTGACAGATAGATAGAAAAGGAATATAAAACAAAGCAAAAGAGAACATTGTCATGTGCTCACCAGAATATCAGGGAGGATTCAAAATATGTAACAATGAATTACCAGTTCAAGAAAGTATGTATATTAGTAGAAGGAATATATTCATAAGTATCCTTTTTTTCTTTACTTACTTGTAAATTGTTTTTTTATTCTCTGTTCCTCACCTTTTTTACTTTATTCTTTTTTTCCCTCTTTCATCCCCCCCTCACTCCCAAGCAGAAAAGGAAATGTGTAGATACATGCTCATACATACACACATACACATGTATCTTTCCTATCCCTGCTGACTCTTTGCTTTAATTCTACTCCTTAACTTACTTTGCTATTACTTAACCACCTCCCATCCATGGATCCCTCCTTTGTCTTCTTTTGGAAATAATCTTTAAATCTTTTGACTTTGCATGGCTAGTAGTGGGACATATGAACTATCTGCTAATTGTTTCTATCTCTTTTGTCACATGATCAACGTACTTCTTTGTCCTAGTCACATTAGTGTCTTTCCTTTCTTTTGTTCAGTCCTTCACTGGTAATATATTGCAGCCTATCGATGGCACAGTAGGTAAAGCTCTGGGTCAGGAATCAGGAAGACTCATCTTCCTGAGTTTAAATTTAGCTTTATTAGCTGTGTGACTTTGGGCAATTCATTTAATCCTGTTTGTCTCAGCTTTCTCATCTGTAAAATGAGCTGAAGAATGAAATGGCAAACCAGATCAGAATTTGTGCCAAGAAAACCCCAATAGGGGTCATGAAGACAGTCACTACTGAACAACAACATCAATAATCCATATTCACCTTGTACAATTCTGACTCTTCAGTGACTATGCTTCATAATATATTTCTCAGTACCATGATTCACAACCATATAGCATCAATGAAACTTATGAGACTTAAGCAAAATGAGTCTTTATTTCTAGGGAGAAACTTGATAAAAACCAAAAAAATAAACAATTTCCAATGGCAATCCAATCCACTCCCTTCCTGCTATTCAATTCTGGATCTATTTCATAGTCTGTCAATAGTATCTTTCAGGATCTATGTGATTATGGATGGCAAGAAAAGCCTGAGCAGTGTCTTTGGGCTTGTGGAAATTAGTATAATATTATATATAAATGAGAATACACATAGGATTCTATTATCGGCCTTCATGACAATGGATATCACTGATGGGCATGCCCTGTTTTATGCTTCACTTGAAATTAATTTAATCACCAATCAAATTAATTTATCAGGTAAGCTCCTTGAAGACAAGGACTTTCTTTTTTGTATCCCCAGAGCTTAGCACAATGACTGCATATAATAGGTACTTAAATGCTTATTGAATTGAATTATCAAAAGATCACATAACAAGTTCATATTATTATGGTTTCACATAATTTTATATATTTAACAATAATGTATTGGACAGAATCTTAAATTTTAAATATTTGTTTATTAGACATCTTGTTTGACCAGGGTTTCAAAGTGATATAATCTAAGTCTTCATAATGTCAATGGAATATTGAAATTAAAGAAATCCTGGATTATAATCATCAAAACAATAAGGATCTGTATATGGTTCTGAAAGATTATGCAGACTTATATTTTACAATGTTATAGCAGCATTTTTGATAGGAAAAAATTAGAGGGAAAATGAGTGCTCATTTATTTGAGGAATGCCTAAAGAAATATTGGTAAATCAATATAATAAAATGTTATTGTTCCATAAAAATATAAAGATGAATCTAGACAAACACACAAACTTATAGGAACTAATATACAACAAAATGAACAAACAACACACATTTATTAGGGGCCTATCAGTTGCTGTGTCCTATATATAGGCAAATATGAGAAAGTTTCTGTATTCAAGGTGTTTACATTCTATTGGAGAGACAACATGTATACATGTAAGTTTCAACAGAATATATGCATAAATCACATGGGGAAATCTGAAATAGGAGGACAAAAATGAACACTTGAGAAGATCAAAAAAGGAATTATATTGGAAGTAGTCCTTGAACTGAGCTTTGAAAGAAACTTAGGTAAGCAATGGAAAATGATATAGCAAATCACTTCATTATCTTTGCCAAGAAAATTCCATTTGAGGTAAAGGAAAGTCAGATACAACTAAATAATTAAACAGAAACAACAGTTCCTAAAAGGGAGAAGGGAGTGTACTATAGATGTACAGAAATGTCTCTGTAAAAGTATAAATCTGCATTATAGAATCTCATATGTAAGGAAAAGAAAGGTCAGTTTGGCTAAACCATAGAATGCATGAAAAGGAATAATGTACAAGAAACCTAGAAAGGTAGGGTGCAACCTGGTAGCAAAGGACTTTGAATGAACAAACAGAGAAGTTTGCATTTAGTCCTAGAGCTAATGAGGAACCACTGCATTTTAATAAGCAGAAAACTAGTATTGTCAGACCTGTGCTTTAGGAATAAATCCTTGAGAACAATATGGATGATGGAGGAGGAAGACACTTGAAGCAGTCTAATTAGAAAAGTTCTTGAAATAATATAGACATGAGGTAAAAGTCTGATGTTGGATACTCACTTTCTACATGAATGAAAAGAAAGAAATATATTTTTAAAATATTGTAAAAATAAAAATTTACAAAATGTTATCATTTCTTGGACATGTGGGAAAATGAAGTTAGTCATAACTCCAAAGAGGGAAGATGATGATACCCTTGATGGAAATTGGAAAGTTCAGAAGACAAGGGTGACATAATCCTAGTGAAAATATAATGAAGTCTGTTTTGGATGTATTGAAGTTGTGATCTATATAGGACATCCAGTTGAAAATATCTAAGAAACATGTAGAGATGAGAAATTGGAGCTCAGGAGACATAACAAATCTGGTCATAGTGATCTGAGGACCATCTCCTTAGAATTTTCTTGGCAAAGATACTGGAGTGATTTGTTATTTCATTTTCCATTGGTTTTCTAAGTAAGTCCAAGGTCCCTCACAAAGGTTACTTCCCTATTAAAAAATCCTCTATCATACTTCAACAAGATGAGGACTGTGTCATTTTTCATTTTTATCTCCTATATACCACATTATGCATTAGGTGATAACAGTGTGTAAAGCCTTAAGCATAAAATCAGGAAGACTCATCTTCTTGAGTTCATATCTGCCTTCAGACAGTTATTAGTTATGTGATCCTGGGAAAATCACTTAATCCTGTTTGCCTCAGTTTTCTCATCTGCAAGATGAGCCAGAGAAGGAAATGTACCGATACCAAATAAATGTGTCTTTGCCTCCAGTATTGTTGACAAGAAAGCACCAAACAGAATGGCAAAAAGGTCAGACATGACAAAAAAAATTGAGCAACAACAACAACAGAAATTAGTAATAATAATAATAAATAGTGGGGGTTTTTTCCATCTAACCATATTGCCCTTAGAGGCAGACCAGACTCATTACACATATATTTTATGTAATATGTATCTTCCTAGTTTGAGAATGTAACAGAGCAACTATTAATTTTGGTACAAGAGGCCTCTGGTCCTTCAACCTCAGTAGGCAAAGAATATACTTAAAATCCTAAAAACAGTAATAAAGAAGCCTTTGTCCATGTTCTGGAAGCACTTACATAAGGAGACATGTGAATGAATAGAGACTTCTTTACAGAGCCTGCAGTATGCTCCAACTGATGACAAACCCAAAACAGATTGAGTTTACAGTTAGATCTTAACCTATGCCAGGAAATCTATATAGACAAAGACAGTGATTTTTAGTTGTAGTCAAGCATCTGTGTATCTACGAGTTTGTCGCACGACTCTCTTTTCCTTCTGAAACCCTCAGTCATAGATTATTTGCCAGGCTTTGATATTTGCAAAACCCACAGATGAAGATTTGTAAAAAAAAAAAATCTCTTGCAGCTGCAAAGATCTGGTAACCTCAGTTACTAATAATGTGAGGTTAAAGTCATAGGTTGAATAAATGATTTTATTCTCAGACCTTCCACTGACTCATTGCACTCCTTGGTGACCCAAATTATATAAACTTTCAGGGCTTCCATTTTCATTCTGTGTGAATGACAAAGTTATTGGAAGTATTACTTACATGATCATTTATCAAAGGCAGAGCAAGTAGTCGATTGAATGATCAATCAATCCACAAGAATTAATTAAAAGCACCAATTATGCACCATGCATTGCTCTAGGGATTGGGGACACAAAAACAAAAAATAAAAGTCATTGCTCTTAAGGAGCTTACCTTTCACCCAGGGAAATACTAATTCTACATAAACATACATATATGTGAGCATATAAATTTACATATGTATTATACATGTATATACATTCCTCATATACTTACAAAATAAAAACCACACACCAAAGAAAAAAGGACATGAAAAGTTGCTAGAGGTGGGGAATGAGCAATGGTTTTATGGAGAAGGTAGTCCTTAAGCTTAGTCTTGAATGTCAGGGATTTTGTGAGTCAGCTGTCAGTGAACATAGATGTATATATGTATGTATATGTATATGTATAGATATGTATATATTTGATTAGATTAAAGAAGCTCTTTTCTGTCTTATTTCTCACTTAGCCTTAATCACTAATTGGGCACTGCCTCAGTCAAACTGAGACCTCAATTTAAAAAGGCTAAGGTCTCCCATTACGTCCAGGACCATCTCTAGGCAACCTGATCTATATCTGGCCACTAGACCCAGATGGTTCTGAAGGGAAAAGTGAGACAGGTGACCTTGAACAGCCCTCCCTTACTTAAATCCAACTCACCTGCATATCATGGTATCATCTTCCTATTGTCATGACCCTTCTTATGGCTCTATGTAACTTAGTTTTTCATTCTTATAGATTTCCAGAATTAGAAGGAATCACTTTAAGGACCACCTAGTCCAATTCCTTCAGTGGAAATACTGATGGATACTTAAAGACAACAAGATTTCCTAAATGGTAGGAAAAAAGACTAAAACCCAACTTCCCATCCCGTGTTCTTTCCACAAATTACACGGAGCTTCTAGGCTAATCCCAGTAAGCCATTACCAGCATTACCAAAGAGTGTATAATTCATTGACTAAATAATTTTTGGGGGAATAGACTCTCTAAACACTGAGGAGTTCCTAGGAAGGTTGTCACCAACCAGGAAGAGAAAAGTACTGAAGAAGGAGTTTGGGGGATCTTACTACACATTACACTTTTGGTTAGCGCTAACTCTCAAGTTAAAATTAATTCATTAGTTCTAGGTTCTGTTCTTTCCTATTACTTTTGTTCTAATAAGATGTTATCTGAACTGTTGTCATTTTGTTGATTTGTCTTGCCCACTAGATCACTTTCCATGTCTAACCCCACCCCACTTCCTTCTTCTGTTGTTTCCCCCAGATGTCAATGTCTTCCCCTTTCAGTTTATCCTCCCTTTGCTTATTTTGCAAGTATTTTAGATTGCATATTCTTTTGTCCATCTTTGTATTTTCTATGCTCAGCACAGTGTCAAGCACACAATAAGTGCTTGATGAATAGTTGTCAAATGGCTAAGTGACTTTCTCTTTGTTTTATTTTCATGGCATTTTATAATATGCTGAGACTCCCTTCCAAATGCCCCTCATTTTTTTCATTATGCATCTTCTTTCCTTTAGTTAATACCTTCTCCCTCTTCTAATGTAATGCCAGAGAAACTGAGGCAAAACAGAAATTAATTTTTCATCTTTCTAATGTAGAGAGTTTAGACGAGCTGACCAAATCAAACTCATGTTCAAAAATTATTCAGCACTGAGGAACTGAGGCAGGGAACTTTTATAACTAACTAGGCTTTGCAAACGCAATAATCTGAGTATACAATCTTATATGGGAAACAAAGGCAGATGAGGACACTGGGTAAGCAGACAAACAATAGGAAAGGATCATAACTTAATCCTGAAGGATAAGGGTCAAAATAAGAAAGTCGAGGGCAGGAGACAGCAAGACAAGAGGCAATACTCAAATGGAAAGGGAATTATCCCAGCAAGGATTGAGATAATTCATCTGGATTTTATGGTACAATGGAATGTAAAGTGAACAGAGCTTCAAGGTTTTTCCTGACTCAATTCTCCCAGGCCTAATGGCAAGGAAGAGGGGTAACCATAATAATTTTATTCAAGGCATAGCAATTCATCGCATAACAATTCAGAGCATAACACTAGTATTCTCTCCTACCATCATCTTCTACTTTATCTGAAAATAAGTAATAAAGAAAAAAGGGGGGGGGGAGTAAAGAAAGGACATACTTTTAAAAATATCAGTCTCATTAGCTCTGACTTGAAATTTTGATGTGGTCTTTTTGGCATTTAGGGACTAACTACTAATACTTTGGCAGGGAAAGAAGGTGTGATCTAGAGAGAAGGAATTCCCAAGGTAGAAACTCTCTCCATTGATACAAATGTGAAACTTACTGTCTCATTTTAGATGAATGTCATTATGCCTTCCTTCTTGACAGTCAGAAATTTAGCTATTCTATATGTAAATTTTTCAAATAACTGAAGTCCCCCTTTCTGAGAACTGAAACTAACTTTTGAAGCTATTTTTTTTTTATTGAAAAAGCCTGTATCAGGGTACATAGTGTGCTTTCTACATTATTGAGATGGATAGAGTAGTTTCATAATTAATTTCCCCAACCTGATTTGAGTTTTGAGTCCTTGTTCCAGCTTTTTTAGCTTTTGCCTCTTTCCTCCTCATGATCAGATTGTCAGCTATTAATTCTGGCTCTAATCAAGATATCTTGTCCCCATATTCCATTTCATTTGCTGCCTCTAATCTGTTATTGGTCAGGATATCTGAGTAATCAAGCTTCCCAAGCAGAGTAATCAAGTTTCCCTAGTAAAAGTCAATAGCTTTTGAACTAGGGTCTGAAATTTTCTATGAGTAAAATATATGAATCTCAGGGCATAGACAACATATCACTTATTTTTACTATGCACATGACATACTTTTTAAAAAATGTTCTCCCCCTCCCTTTTTCCTGTTATCAATTTTGATTGTCTCTCAATTGAAATTTAGAATATCTTTGAGATAAGTGAAGTGTTTGTATTTTGGATCTTGGAAAGATAAAGTAAAAGCCATATAATACTATTATGTTAGATCCTATATCTAATCCTATTTTATCTCTCACTTCAATTCATTCCAATTCACTAAGTATTTATTGTTTTCTATGTTCCAAGTATTGCACAAGGCACTAGATATTCTAAAGGGAAAAAACATATTTCTACTCTCAAAAATCTCATGTTATATAGAAGCAATGAGGGATATAATTTATACAAAATTTATCCCAATTTATTGTCACTAAAACTTCATTAAAGGAAGTAAATAAATCAGATATAAATGTATGTTAGCTTTGGAAACTGTCAAACATAAACACTCGATTAAGCTAAGTAGATGTGCATTGTGCAACTGCTAAGAGATGTGATCTCTGAAAATCTTTTAAAATATATATATAATCAATTTTATTATATTCTCTTTTATTTTTCAAAAATAGTGAATACTACAATTGAATAAACACTATAATGTTAAATTCTAATAAATGATGTCAATCCAGATGTCAGATTTGCATGTTAGAATTAAGATCCTTTAAGAGCAAGGTCTAAATTCTAAAAATAATTCTCCAGTTATAGACCGAATCATTTCTGAGGTCATACTGTAATCTTTCTAAATGAATTCAAAGAAGTAGCTGATATAACACAGTGGCCACTAATATTTATCTAAAACCCATTTACTGAAATGACAAAACTAATGTCTACCCATTTTTGCTGCTTTTTTCAGACATCTTCAGACCTTTCAGTTGATGGATCATGTTTTCTTCCCTTTCTTTCACTGGGGAGATGGAACCTAAATGTTTTTTAGAATTTACATTCTAAATGGTTTTTTTCCCAGGCCTTGTTGAATTATAGCAGCATGAGTTTTCTTCAGTAGGGAATGCAACTATTTAGGTTGATTTATTATTACCTATGAATATAGCTTCATAGGGAATGTGGGAAGAGAAAAGAATTCTAGTCTTAAAGTCAGAAAAGACTTGGGTATTAATCCCACTTTCAAATGTTATTAGTTTCATAAAACTGAACAAGTTGTTAACCTAGATGAGCCTCAGTTTCATTATCTGTAAACTGAAGACACTATTTCCCTAGAAATCCTAGAGGATTGTTATGAGACTCAAATATGATGTACATGTAGCACTTTAAACTTCAAAATTCAATGAAAATGTCCATTGTTGCTGTTATGTTTATGTTCTCTCCACTGTATTTTTTTTCTTCTACACATCAACACCTTCATTGATTTTTATTTTTTTTCTACACACTCTTCTTTATTTTCTGCAAAATTTTCTACAAATTTCCCATCTTTCACATTACTTGCAACTGCTACTGTGAGACCCAGCATCTCATTCTGCTTGCCTGCAATGTCCTTCTGCTGTTTCCTGCCAATTCCCGGGGGTCGTACAACATTATAGATTCATAGAATGTGGAGCTAGCAAAGAATCTTAACTAAAGTACATAATTACAAAATCACTGGATCTAACTAAGCATCAGAACAAACTTCAGTGGTCACCTATTTCAACCAATCCTTAGAAAAACAAACAAACAAACAATTCTATCCAAAGTGCCTAAGAAGCCTCACTAGCTATTGCTTGAAGATCTCTGGAGATGGGAAACCCATTGCCTCTCAAAGGAATCTATTTCACTTTTGAACAGCAAACTTAATTATAATCTATTCCAAACTCATTTTATAAGATGGAAAAGGTCAAGCGATTTATCAGTTAGTGAACAGGAAAGGTACAACTAAAATCTGAATCTTCTGTTTTCCAATTCAGCATTCTATCCACAACATGCTGTTCATATGAATATATATATATACATATATATATATATATATATATATATATATATCCTCCCTAATATTGTCTAATAATAGTCTCCTCAATAAATATCATTGGCTGACTGATATACGTCAAGCTATAAATTTACATAATATATTTTGCACAAAAATGAAAATTTTAAAATAAATTTGTAAAAAAAAATCCTATGAGGAAAGATAAGGAAAAAAATTACCACTTACCAACGAAGAATGCTATCTTTAGGTCTGTGACTTGCTTCCACAGATATCTTTTACTAAGACTTCATACTTTTCTCAACTAGCATTAACATATAAATGGCTATTTTCTCAATTACTAAACTCCTGAATTTATACTATGAAAATGATATTTTGCTTGGAACACTTTGGGGCTTTTTTCTCATATAAAGCCTCATGTGATTTCTCTTTCTTTTATGCCCAACAAACAAGATAATGTGGTGAACTATCTCACCACAAGTTTCATCCCTTTAAGTTTCATACCTCTGATCATAAAAAGGTAACAAGGTGGGGGAGGGAAAAGTAGATATGTAACTAGGTCAACTACATAATTTTAATTTCAGATATATTTTTCGTGCTAATATTTTATCTTAATTTTTGTGGGATAAGCCAGAAAAGGGACCCCTATATTTTCCTCCTGACCATTGGTAGGCTGAAGATTCCAACACTTGCCACAATTGATTCAGTCACTTCCCTCCCAGTCTGCTGCTGGTTTTCTGGGGCCTGACCTGAACTGGAGTGCACTTCAATTTGACCCCAGTAAGACATACCTTTTCTATCAAATTTGTAAATTGGCTTAAGTAAAAAAATTGTTTTACCCCATCCTTTTGTGTGTTCTGCAGCTTCAGAATTCATTTTGAGGCATTATTTAAAGGCATTTGGGTAGACTCAGAAAAATCCCTGGCCTTTCTCTACTATCTTGGCTTTATCCCTTTAAGTTGATTCTCGAAAAAAATTAAGGGATTCTAAGAGGCAAAGGTGAGAAGGAAGAACATTATAGGCAGGAGAACACTTTCAGTAACTGTCATGGGGGTTGGAGCATAAGGATGAGGATGAGGATGAGGATGATGATGACGGTGGTGGTGGTGGTGGTGGTGATTTATATGTCATGAACCTTATTAAATATAACAAAAAAACAGTGTTATTTGGGGAGTCAACCCTAGAATCAAAATCGGGTGGCAAAATTTCAGTTAAAAGGGACTTGAGAGTTGTCCAAGTAAAATCCATACCATCAACAGGGCCCCCATTTTATGGGTTAGTCATTTTTATTTGTGTCTGACCCTTTGTGACCCATTTGGGGTTTCTTGGTAGAGGCAGTGGAGTGGTTTGGCATTTCTTTCTTCAACTCATTATACAAATAAGGAAACTAAGACTGACAGATTTATCAATGATTTATCCAGGGTCACACTGAGACCAAATTTGAACTCAGAAAAATGAGTTGTTTTGACTCCATGTCCAACACTCTACCTACTATACTAATTACCCTTTAATAACTCAAGTAGCTACTAATAAGATTAAAGCTGCAATAAGACTTTGGCAATAATTATATGAGATATTATTGATGTTTCAAATTCAAGTTTAGGACATTACATTTTTCCCTATTATGTTTAATCTTATGAGATTCAACTAATTTCTCTAGTATTTCAAGATCTCTGTGAATACCAGATCTACTATTCTACATACTAACTTTCTCTCCTAAAATTCTTACCTACCAATTTGATACATACCACCTATACCTTCATATAAAATCATTGATTAAAGACTGTTGAGTACAAGATGTAAAGGTATTCTGATAGACACTCTCCTTCCAGTTTAGCATCAATCTGTTAATCACTGTTCTGTGGGTCCAGTCATTCAACCAGATCAGACTTGGTCTCATTTCCTCATTTGTAAAGTGACAAATTTTACAGAATGGGGCTTAACAAGATGACTTCTAAGGTCCCCTGTCAATCTAAATTTATGGTCCTGTGAAATTCTTCCACTAGGATGATTATGTAGCACATACCTTTCCATCTTGCTTATGAGAATAGTAGAAGAGACATTGTTAAATGTCTTGTTAAAACCCAGAAATATAATATCCACTATATTCCCATGATTTACCAGTCTAGTAACCCTGCAAAAAAAAAAATAAAGGAAATAAGGTTAGTCTGACATAATCTATTCTTGATGAAGCCCTGGCTAACTGGATCTTAGTAGTAAGCACCACTTCCTTTTCTAAATATTCACAAACCACCATGTGAATGATAGGTTTTAGAATTCTACTAGGAATCAGTCAAGTTCATTGCTTAACAGACTAAAGCAGAAGTGTCAAACACATGACCCCAAACACTCATGTGACCAGAAACACTTTAAAAGGTAATTAGGAAATATTTCATAAAACAAGTTAAAATTCAATGAAGCATATATAACTCAATATGTGGCCTACGGAGAGCTTTATCTAGCATTTAATGGGCTTCATTTCCATTTGAGTCTGACACCACTGGTTTAAAGAATCTATTCTTATACTCGCCCCTCTTCCTTTTTTGTTTTTGGGTCATTTTGGTTTTTGGTGTTTTTTTTTTTAATTCATATAACATTTCTTTCTTTTGTTCACACATCTTATTCTCTATGATTAAAAAAAAAAACTTTTCAGAAAGTTCTTTTCTAAGACTAATTCCTTTCCTTTTGAGTAACCATATCCATTATTTTATTTGTAAGAGACCTGAAGTTGGGATCAAAATAGCTTGCCTTCACATTCTAATTCCAACATTTTTCATCCGTGTGATTCTGGATAAATCACTTATCTCGTTAAACCCTACTTTCTTTAACTGTAATCAATATCATAATTACCTCAGTATGATCATTCCTGTGTACCTACTTCACAGGATGATGAGAAGCTAAGTACTTTCTAACATGGAAAGCATTCTATCAAAAGGATTTTATTTTATTATTATTGTTATTATTACCCTAGGATCATTCAGGCCTGGAAACTTGAACTCAATATGGATAATTTTCCTCAATTTTCTTGTATTTTCTCTCTCTTACTATTTTTGCTTTAGTCTTCCCATTATGAAAATGATTCTATTTGGTAGAGAAAAGAGAAGCAAAACAAGAGTTAAATTGTTCTGCTTTCTCTCTGCCATTTTATCATTCTTTCATCTACACTGAAATCTGTGCTATCTATAGTTGGATCTTCCTCTGACCCCAAAATGAGCATGTTTTTGTTTTTTTTTAAAAAACACTTTTTATGATTCTTAGCATTCATTGTCAGGCTTCAGAGCTTTGTCAATCTTAGATTCTTTTGCATAGAATCATGTTGTTTTATACTTGTTTATGTCATTTTCTTTAAATGACTTTTAAAATTATATTAGTGAATAATTTTCCTACATATCTACATCAACATATAAAAAAATTCCACTCGTTCTTCTTTTAATACTTACTAGCTCTGTGATGAAGCATAACAACAAGGGCAAGGACAATATTAATTACAGCTAGTATTTATATAGCATTTTAAGGTTTGCAATACATTTTACAAATCTTATCTCATTTGATTCTCATAACAACTTTGACATAGTAAGTACTATTATTATACCCATTTTAAAGAGGAGAAAACCAAGGAAGGAAGAGATAAACTGACTCTCCCAGGACACATAGCTGATATCTGAAGCTAAATCTGATATCAGCTCTTCTTGATATAAGATCCAGTGTTTTGTCTATTTTGCCGCCTTTCTTTCTCAAGTCACTAAATCTCTCAAAGCTTCAGTTTCATCATCTACAAAACAGAGATAATTATGTATATAATATTCACTTTGTGTATGGTTACGAAATTCAAATAAGATAAAATATGTAATTTTTGTCAAATGTAAATGTAAAAAATTGTAAAATTTGCAAATTGATATACATGTTTATGTGTATGTACAAAATATTATTATTATTACTCAAAGTCATTTGTGTCATCGTAAGTTCATTCTTGAAATAATGTAAAATTAAAATACAATTATAAATGTAAGATAAAAATTTTAAAGGAATTCATTCTTGAGAACAAATGATCCCTTGTACATATTGCAGAGGGTTAGACCACTGGATTCTATCCGTTCTATGAAAACTTTGAAATCTGTCCTTCCCTTAAATCTGGAGTGCTTGTCAAACTATAGCCAGATTTCCTGTCCTTTATTTATATATTTTAAATATATATTATATATATATATTTATTTATACAATATATATGTAAATGTTTTATATATATTTTTTTTTAAAAAACGTGGCCACTTCCACCCAACCTTCCCATCATTTCTCCTTCAGGAACCAGTTCTTTATTGGTCATAATCAGAAAAAGAATAGAAATTCCCCTTATAACTCCTTTCACCTTTTGAAGAATGAATTTTGAAAAACTATTTATTATTGAAGAATTATTTGAAGAATGAAACACACATACACACACGGACATACCCACACATACAAAGAAACAATAGGATAAAAAGTAGGTTTAGATATGTTCTTCCTCAAAAGACACTACATTCAGTTAACTGTAAACTTGGCAAACAGACCGCCCATGTTATTGGCTTCTGTAAATGCTTGTTTGTCATTGTTGAAAAAGTAGTAATAGCCAAACAAGAGAACTAAGAATGAAAGTCAACCAAAGTGCTAAGTGGGTTGCCTTTTTAAAATCATTCATTTGTGTCTCTCAAGAACTGTGGTGGGAAAATACACATTCATTGTCAACAAGGCATGGCTATGGCAAGTGTTCTTATTGGGAGAGAATGAATGATTGATATGTCAGAAATAAGAATTTTTAAAAGAAATTTTGAATGAGTTTTTTTTAATTCATCTGATTTATTCTTTTACTTTCCATCTACTTATATCAACATGTCAAAACTTCAAGTGACTTTACTTAACATCTCATTTCTGAAAAAGAATCCCTACTATAACTTAACAAATGCCATCCATCCTCCACCTGAAGTTCTCCATGGGGGAGAGGGAATCTACTACTTACAAAAAATAAAGATTTATTATAAATAGTCTGAAGATTCCTGTGAAATTTTGCAGGGATAAATATATGATTTCTTTTTTCCATACACATGTGAAACCATATATTTAGCATTTTCTGGGACCCTTCAATTCAATTACTAATTGATAATAAGCATTGATAATAAGAGTATTTGTAAAAGGGACATCCATCCTCACCTTGTTACAAGTTTTTTATCTGTAAAATGAAGAGATTAGACTAGATCATTTTTAAGATCTTTCCCAGTTCTAAATCCTATGATCTCACATGTTTCATTTAGGGATTCTGATAATACAGTCTACATATGTATATATTCATCTTTTTATTTTAAAATGGGATGTGCCTTTTTTTTTAAATGAGAACATTTGAATCTTCATCTTCTTATCCTCTCTGAAATATGTGACACCATCAATCACCTTCTTTAGCTTTTCTTGACATTGGTTCTCCTTAATTCTCCTCCCACCCAATCCTGCCCAATCTCCTTTGCTGGATCTTTATCTAGGACACTTCTGCTAACTATGAGTGTTCCCCAAGTCTGGATCCTGGGGTTTCTTCCCTTTTCCCTCTATACTATTTTACTTGTTGATCCATCCACCACCCTCCTGGACTACTATCCTAAGTGCTATCTTCAACTTTTTACTCTTGTCTCCCCATGCTCCACATACAATCTATTACAAAGGTGTATCAATTTTACCTTCATAATGTCCCTCACATATCCCTTCTTCTATTCTCTGACAATACTACTCCCCTGTCAGCCTTCTTCATCTCACACCTAAATTATTGAAACAGCCTGCTGGTCATACTCCCTGCCACAAGTCCTCAACCCAAACTCCATTTCGTTGTGAAAGAAATCTGCCTAAAGCAGAGATCTGACCATTTTACTTCCCTAACAAATCACCTCCAATAACTCCCTATTACCTCCAATATGAAGTACAAAATCCTTTGCTTAGCATTCAAAGTCTTTTATAGACAGTCCCGCCCTACCTTCTTCTTATACCTCACCTTACCCCACTCTTAGCTCACTCTATAATCTCCAATCAAGTGACTTTATATTGATTCTCAAACTTCATCTACTAACTTGGAGCATTTTCCACTGGATGTCCCTTACTCTCAGAACTCTTTTCTCCCTTATTTCTACCTTCTTGTTTTTCTAATATCCTTCAAGTCCCAATCAAAATCTTATCTTCTACTGGAAGCTTTTCTTAACTCCTTTTAATTCTGATCTCCTCCCTCTATTGATTGTTTATAATTTATCCTGTTCATACCTTGTTTGTACAGTTTCTTGTTTGTCTTCTCCCCCATTGGACTATGAGTTCCTAGAGAACAAGGACTGCCTTTTGCCTTTTTTGGATCCATCCTCAGTGCTTAATACAATCCCTGGCGCATAATAGGTGCTTGATGCATTGATTCAGATTGATTAAAAAATGTAGAGTTATTTACCTGGAAAAAATGTATTCCTATAGATTTTCAAAATTTTCCATTTGGAGAGAACTTTTCATATGCGATAAGGAGCCCAGTCTTGGTCACCAAATTTGAGATATGTGTAAATAGCATGATGTCAAATGTTCAATTACTAGATCAAAATGAAAAAGAGGGCTGTGATACTCTTAATTTTCTAAATTTTTCTTTCTTTTTTTTTTAATAGCCTTTTATTTACAGGATATATGCATGGGTAACTTTATAACATTAACAATTGCCAAACCTCTTGTTCCAATTTTTCACCTTTTACCCCCCCCCACCCCCTCCCCTAGATGGCAGGATGACCAGTAGATGTTAAATATATTAAAATATAAATTAGATACACAATAAGTATACATGACCAAAACGTTATTTTGCTGTACAAAAAGAATCAGACTCTGAAATATTGTACAATTAGCTTGTGAAGGAAATCAGAAATGCAGGTGTGCATAAATATAGGGATTGGGAATTCAATGTAATGGTTTTTAGTCATCTCCCAGAGTTCTTTTTCTGGGCATAGCTAGTTCAGTTCATTACTGCTCCATTAGAAATGATTTGGTTGATCTCGTTGCTGAGGATGGCCTGGTCCATCAGAACTGGTCATCATATAGTATTGTTGTTGAAGTATATAATGATCTCCTGGTCCTGCTCATTTCACTCAGCATCAGTTCGTGTAAGTCTCTCCAGGCCTTTCTGAAATCATCCTGTTGGTCATTTCTTACAGAACAGTAATATTCCATAATTTTCATATACCACAATTTATTCAGCCATTCTCCAACTGATGGACATCCATTCAGTTTCCAGTTTCTAGCCACTACAAAAAGGGCTGCCACAAACATTCGTGCACATACAGGTCCCTTTCCCTTCTTTATAATCTCTTTGGGATATAATCCCAGTAGTAACACTGCTGGATCAAAGGGTATGCACAGTTTGATAACTTTTTGAGCATAGATCCAAACTACTCTCCAAAATGGTTGGATTCGTTCACAACTCCACCAACAATGCATCAATGTCCCAGTTTTCCCACATCCCCTCCAACAATCATCATTATTTTTTCCTGTCATCTTAGCCAATCTGACAGGTGTGTAGTGGTATCTTAGAGTTGTCTTAATTTGCATTTCTCTGATTAATAATGACTTGGAGCATCTTTTCATATGACTAGAAATAGTTTCAATTTCTTCATCTGAGAATTGTCTGTTCATATCCTTTGACCATTTTTCAATTGGGGAATGGCTTGAATTTTTATAAATTAGAGTTAATTCTCTATATATTTTGGAAATGAGGCCTTTATCAGAACCTTTGACTGTAAAAATATTTTCCCAGTTTATTGCTTCCCTTCTAATCTTGTCTGCATTAGTTTTGTTTGTACAAAAACTTTTCAGTTTGGTATAGTCGAAATTTTCTATTTTGTGATCAGTAATGATCTCTAGTTCTGCTTTGGTCATAAAGACCTTCCCCTTCCACATAAAGACCTTCCCCTTCCACTAAATTTTTCTTATAGTAGTTATCCATTATTAGTTGTGTCTGAATTCACCATTGAATTGAGTTTTGTTGTTTTGTTTTGTTTTTTTTTCTTTTACAAATTTCCATTGTACCTGCTTTTAATAATCAGGACTGATCTTAACAATTCCCTTATAATATACAACAAGCCTAATCTTTTTGAACTATTCCTATTCTGGCATCCATCAATTTATACTGAAATGTCAGAATTTCTAAAAAGAAACATTCCAAAGTTATAATATGAAATTACTACCTCTCAATACTTTTTCTTGAATTTATTTAGTGAATATTCCTGACATGCAATGATTAGTTAAGCTTCAAAATACCCAGTAATGGGGAATTTGTTATTCCAATCTAAGAACAAAATTCTATTTATATTTTACTTTGTAGAGGAAAAAAAATAAATCTATCACTTTAAGCCACCTGCATAATGGTGACTGAAATTGACATTTAAAAGTTCTGCTTTGTAGCAAGGTGATTCAGACCATTTCCAATGGTCTTGTGATGAAGACCATCTGCATCCAGAGAGAGGACTGTGGGACTAAGTGTGGATCACAACATAGTATTTTCACTCTTTTTGTTGTTGTTTGCTTGAATTTTGTTTTCTTTCTCATTTTTTCCTTTTTCATCTGATTTTTCTTGTGCAAAATGATAATTGTAGAAATATGTATAGAAGAATTGCACATGCTTAACATATGGATTACTTGCCATCTAGAGGAGGAGGAAGGGGAAAGGAGGGAAAAATTGGAACACAAGGTTTTGAAAGAATGAATATTGAAAATTATCTATGCATGTGTTTTTAAAATAAAAAGCTTTAATAAAAATAAATTTTAAAAGAAAATTGGAAAAATATAAATAAATAAATGAATAAACGTTCTGTTTTGATTAATCATTCAGCAAATGTTTTTTGAACCAAGGAAGGCCTACCAAAAATCTGAAGAGCTAGAAAATTTTCGTGAAGATTAGTTTAGTTAAATTAAATTAAATTCTCTTCAATAAAACTGTGAACAGCATTGTGGAAGTTGAGTATGTTGGGTCATAGCCTGGAAATACCGAGTATTTAAATTGGTGTTGAGCATTTTCTACATAAGGAAAATAATGGAAGAAGGGGCTGGAAAGGAAGGCAAAGGTCATTTTTTTTGCAAAAGTTCTTGAATGCCAAGTATCAACAGATAAGAGGAAGTCATCACAGATGCAATGGAATGAATGATTCACTGAATTATGGACTTAAATTCTTGATAGCATTCATGAATATATGTGGATTAATGGACCATACAAATATGACCAGAAAAGGGAGGTTATCCCTACACATGTGATAATAAAGTTTTATAGAAAATCAGAATCAAAAATAGCTTGTGAGATCATTCCCACTGACCTCTATATGAAGCAGAAATATGCCATACAATTTCCCTGACAAGATCTTGGATACATATCAGACTCTGCCAAGTTTTCCTCCACTTTATTACCAAAAATTATTTTTAATTAAGTTTTTCAATTCACAAGCATTTCCAAACTCTTAATTGACTGAAAATAGGAAAAGAAAAAGAAAACTCTCATAACATATATAAAACTCATACTTTGGCTTTGTACACAAATGGATGTCTCATTCTGCATTTCAAGTACTTTACTTCTGTCAGGAGTAAGAAACAAACTTCATCTTCCTTTCTCTAGAATTATGGTTTGTCATTGCAGTAATCAATAACTATTTATTAAGCACCCACTGTATGCTAGATCTTAGACTAAATTCTAGGGATTCAGAAGAGGCAAAAGATAGCTCCTCACCCTTAATGAGCTCACAATCTGATACAGAAAAAGAACACATAAAAAGTGTACAAGGTAGGAAAGGGGATGATGATAAATCCAGAGGAGTATAGCAGAAAGGGAAATTCTCTGGGCTCCCTCCTCAAGTGGAGGATCTAGGAAGAATTCACCACTATCTACCCTCTCCCCTCTCCACTGAGATGAAAAGAGCAGGGTTTTCTAAGGAGTTGAGGTAAGCTTTTAAACAAAGGTTCTGAGGAGGTGTGAGTTGCAAAGTTAATATGATCTTTCAGCATGATGAGATTACTATCAAGTCCAAGAGTACAGCCAGAATTCTTTAATCTTTCAAACTTGTTTTTCTTCAAAATACTGTTATTATGCAAGTTGTTCTCTTAATTCTGCTCATTTCTCCTTATATTAGTTCATTCAGATTTTCTTACTTTTCTCTGAAATCATCCATTTCTTAGGATACAGCTTATATACCATAATTTACATCATTTGTTTAGAATTTTTCCTATAAGTGGGTACTTTTTTTAAGTTTTCAGACTGAGGTACTGTTACTACCAAAATAAAAACTACTACAAAAAAATATTCTTATAAAGATGAATACTTGTCCTCTTTTATCTCTTTGTGTAATATTCAGGCTAGCTTTCTGGAGGTCCTTTGGATTGGCCTTGGTCTCAGCAGGATAGACACCATGAGAATGGTCAGGAATAGAGTCTAAAGTCTTTATTCTGGCGCAGTCTTGATCTTAGTGGAGGAGTGCAGGAAGTAGGAGAGCCACCAGGAGGATGGTCAAAAAATACAATGTCTCATTTCCAGTCCTTCTCAGCCCTTAAATATCCTATTACAATTACATCATTACAGCATACAGATTATGTGTGAACTAGAGAACCATTACATCACCATGCTAGGTACTAAGTATATATGCGAATTAGAGAACCATTATATTATCAATTCCACTGAGTTAACACCTTGTTGTAGGTATCATTGTTTCAAGTATACATCTCCAGAGTTTGGCCTTCTACACTTTGGAATATAGGGCTGCCAATAAAATTGTTGCATCAAAGGGCACGTATAGGTCAGTAATTTGGGAGCCCACTTCTGTGTTTCCTACCAGAGCAGCTGGATCAGTTCACAGCTTCACCAACAATGACCATAAATTTGAAGATGGAGTAGACATTTGTCTCCAGCATTCCCCTTATTTATTCTTTATCAATCAGAAAATTTAGTGATTTCCTTTACGTATTAAAATTATTATTAAAGCAAATAATTTATCAGCTTCTCTCTCTAATATTTTTTGCAGCAAAAGTTCCAGTAGATATCCTGAGAGATGATAGCTACCCTTATTATTTACCAACCTAATTTATTTTATACACTACTAATAAATAATTTTCTTTAAAGCATAGATCACAACTCCTACTCATACAATTCAGCTAGATTAATATTGCCTCTAGGATAAAGTAAACACTATTTTGTTTTCTAAAGCATTATATGACCTGGCCCCAATCTATCTTTCCATTCTCTTGTACATTACTTCCCTTCCCATCAAACTGCTCTCTGTTCCTTACACATAATAGTCCCTCTTCTATCTCTGTGACATTTCCCTGGCCATTTCACCTGCCTAGACTATACTTCCTTTTTACCTCTACTTCTTTTAAGATACAACTCTGCCTTTAAATCCTCTTCCTTTAAGATCAACTTAAGAATTATATTGTACATGGAATTTTTCCTGATTCCTTCAACATGTTAGCACTTTGTCTTCAAAACTGCCTTACATTTAACTACTTTGTACAGTGTACCCCAAAAGTGTTAGTGCAGTTTTGAGCTAGTAAAGGATAATTATGTTGAATTTTTGGACACCCTGTATTTATATTTATTCACTTTTAATTTATAGGATAAATTGTACTATTTCACATATATTTATCTCCCCTATTAGAACATGCAGGTAGGTAGCACAGTGGATAGAGCTCTGGGCCTGGAACCAAGGAAGACTCATTTTCCTGAATTCAAATCTGGCTTCAGACTATGTGACCCTAGCAGTGTGACCTAGAGTAAATCACTTACACCTGGGTGCCTCAGTTTCCTTATCTGGAAAAATGAAATGGAGAAGAAAATAACAAACCATTCCAGTATCTTTGCCAAGAAAATCCTAAGTGGGGTTACAAAAAGTTGGACAGGACTCAAATGACTAAGTAGCAAGTAACAGAATATAAGCTCACTGTGAACAGGAGCTTTTTCATACTTTGTACTTATATCCCCAGCATCTAGCAAAGTACCTGTCACACAGAAGGCACTTAATTGATTGGTACTTGTTAACTGATTGATTACTATAATCTACCAAAGAATGACAGGCTAAGAGTAAGGGTTCATGGGGTCAATCTTACCTTAGGGTTATAATTTGTGTGATCATGAGCAAATTACCTAACCTCTCAGAGACTCAATTTCCTTATCTATAAAAATGAGGACAGTAATGTTTATGCTGCTACTATTCCCCGCTGAAAAGCAATCATGATTTTTTTTTGTCTTTCTTTTTTATTTATTGTTAAAAGATATGGCATATTGGTAAGAGACAATCTGAAGAAAATGTTCTCTTGTGGTTTGGACTGATGGTAGAGAAAAGAAGGCAGAAAATATTTGGAAATAAAGAGGATGTAAGAACAAAATATATTTTTAAAATTTTAAAGAGAAAAATATTAAAAGAAAACTAACTATTCTGAAGTCTTCTTTTGTTGGTCCATAAAATAATGTAAGTTGCAATTTTCTTTTGCATTGAGGTTTTTTCCCCCCCATTTTTTCTTATGTCATTCTAGCATTTCTTGTTCAAAAATTTTACCAGAAAATAGAATCGACTGCTTTGATTATAACCAGACATAAGATATAACCAGAGATAGTCATAAAAATAGACACTCTTCCTTAATTTCTCCTTCTCAGACATCAAGAACGAAGAGGGAGAGTCAGTGGTTACAAATGAAGATTTAGGATTAAATTTCAGAAGGTTATTATTGACAATGAAGTATAATTAAAGAACAATGTCTATAGAGTCAGAAGATATGGGTCCAGATTCTTTCTTTGATATTCTCTGTATGATCTTGGATATATTATGTATTCCCTGTGGGCCACAGTTTGCTTATCTAAAAAATATAAAGGTTGGACTCATTGATATTTATATTTAAATATGTAGTACAAAATTTCTAGTCACTAAATATTAGTAGGAGGAAAATATCTTCACATCATTTTGTTTATTTTAGAGTCTAATGTAGGTAAAAGCATAATTTTCAAGTCTGAATATGTAGGTTAAGTTGATAAGTGTGTTTCACTTCAAGTCCCCAAGTTCCAATTTTCAGCACAATCAATTGCCATTGATTGGAAATGTTTCAGTACAGTGTTTTGGTGGTAAGGCTTTCTATAACATAAAGCTATTTGAGGCATTAATGCCCTCCAGAGCTAACCCTAGGGTGTACCCAATTGCAACTTTTTTTTAAACTGAGGAGCCTCTGTTTATATAAATAACTTGATTTTAAAATATGTTACAAAAAAAAGAAAAAAACATATGTTAAAGTATTCAGGGACCCATGTGAGGCATACTGATTTATTGAAGAAAATTTAGGATGGGTAGAGAATCTTTGTTTTTGTACTGTTTGTGTTTGTTGTTCTGTATCTCTATATTTGTTGATCATCTAATCAGGATATGTGAAGATTCTTCAGAGAGTCCAGACATCCACTCTTCATCTTCTTTATTGCCACATGAGCAGTTCCTAGGAAATTGTATATCACCTGCCCTGAGAAAAAGATTTTAAAATATTATTTCTTACACTATTATTTCTTATCATTCTTTTTATAAAAAATATGATGATTTAAAATATTGACCTAAGTAAAGATGCAATGACTATCTATATTTAGATAATTATTGTAGTCCTCTGGACTTTTTGTATTATCATTCTGTACAGTAAGTCGATCAATGAGGTCAGAGAATGAAATTTTCCTCATCAGTAGTACTAGGAACAGTATTCATCAGATGTTTCAAGAAAACAATTTATATCAAGAAAGCTCACCTCACTTCTATACTATTTATAATCACTCAATATGTCACAGACAACCATAACTTCATTTTAAGAAAGGGTTTTTACTACTGTTCTATATTAGATACTCAGAAGTTCTAATATTTCAAGCACTCTGATAACACACCTCAATAGTACACATTCCAAGAAAAATTTGAAAATTGCCCTTTTTGAAACATGTCAAAAGAATAAAACATAGTAAATAAAAACATTTTATCTGTTTCTGTATGTTTTGTGTGGCAAAATGTCCATCATGGAAGTCCCTGAAAATATTAAAAATAACCTATCCAAAATAGCAAATTTTAAAGGAATTTTTAATTTTAATATAATTTCAATAGTTGAAATTGGTAAAATTGATAATTTTCATGAAATTGATAATTTTTAGCTGTCTTTTTTTTAAAAGCTTTTTATTTTCAAAACATGTGCATGGATAGTTTTTCAACATTGATCTTTGCATAGCATTGTTTCAGATTTTCCCCTTCTTTCCCTTCCTTCCCCTAGATGGCAAACAATCCAATATATGTTATACATGTTAAAAATATATGTTAAATACAATATGTGTAAACATATTTATACAATTCTCTTGCTGCACAAGAAAAATCAGATCAAAAAGGAAAAAAATGAATAAGAAAGCAAAATGCAAGTGAACAACATCAAATAGAGTGAGAATGTTATGTTCCTGCAAAAGATAGTTCCTACTCTCAAAGAACTCAAAGTTTAATAGGGAGAGAAAAATGAAAACAATTAGATGCAAAGAAGATTCCACTCTTTATGAATATAGCCAGAAGGAATAATTTTCAAATCTGCCCAAAACACATCAATTCCAAACAGCTTTCTTCTCAAAACAAATTATTAATTTGCCTCATAAATACAAAGAATCCTAGAAACTCCGTGGAATATCATCTTTGTTGTTGCAAAATGCATAAGAATGAACAAACCACAAGAATAAATCTATCAAGGTCACTATGGTAGAGCTGGGATAGTTAGACAATGGGGCTTTGGATTTCCTAAAAGTTCTTGTAAAGAAGACCCCGGAAAAGTTGCTGATTAGCATAACATGTGTACCTCTGAAAGTTTCTCTCCAATCCTCCTTTAAGGATTTATTGCATTTACCTTTAAACACTCAGAGCAAAGAAAGCCCAGAGTTAAAGACTATAAATTTTGAGCAGTCTGTTATTAATGAAATTAGCAAGGAAAATGAATTATAATGGGTAGGGAGATAGTGAAAATGCTATTTGATTTTTGTTATGTAACCACAAAATTAATCTCAGATATCAGTTTTTTGTTGATGAATAGATGTAACCAGATACCAGATACCAGCTATCTGGGGCAAACCAATTGAACGACTTATCTGAAAACTTGAAAAGGGGAAGAGGTTTTTGACTTGAAAGAAAAAAAAAAAATATATATATATATGGTTCTTTATATGAAACACTTATGTGAAGTTTTACTAACAGCCCAGGGGACTTCCTTTCAAACTTCTCCTTATTCTAGACCACATTTGAGTGTGTTTGAAATCTAGCTACAAGCTTTGGTGACTATTCAAATTTCTTGTTTAAGAAAAACAGCCTCTTAATTTGATTGGCAAATAAAATTAAATGTTTAAAAACCAAAGGCCCCTGATCAGCAAAAGTACATATTTAGGGAAGGATCAAGTTCACATTATTCAAAAGTAAAAGTCTGATCAACAATAAGTATTTAAAAATAATACTTAAAGATATGGGAAGACAAAGAGATAGATTTCAGATAGGCAATGATATAGAAAAAAAAAATATATATATATATATATACATAAAGTAAAAGAAGAAGAGAAGTACTTTAGAATTGGAAGAAACCTTAAAGAATATCTAGTCCAATTGTCTCATTTCATAGATAGATAAAATGATGCACAATTTCCTCTTTCCACTTCTCAGGATGATGTGATTTGTCTAAGGTCAAGTCCTAGTGACCAGTACTTGAATCCAGATTTCTTGGCTCCAGGTCTGATGCTTCTTCCGCCTTAAAAAACTGGTTTTCTTTTAATCTCACAAAATGATTCTCTGTAGTGTATCTTAAAAGTAGTATCTTTCAAATACTAAAGACATTCCCTACTAAATACCCCTTGCAAACAGATTCAGTGATTTACCTGAATATTAGTAGATTGCCTTGCTTACAGAACAAGTTTTGACAGTGTATAAGGTGTTAGACTGATGGAATTCTTTTTCATAGGCTACTTTTAGACTCTTTTCTAATATGAATGCCTGAGTGAGTATCTTTATTTCAATGAAAGTTTTATATATATATGTGTGTGTGTGTGTGTGTATGTCTGTGTGTACACATATCCACTATATTTCTAATATTTAATATAAATTCAAGCCACATATCAGGGCACAATATATCATCCTCCAAAATGTTCAGAATGATGGTGATAGAAATAGCATTTGTACAAGCTTTTTCATTACTTTTCTGAGGAGGAAAGAAAAATAAAATTAGAAAAATATGTTACACAACTGAAGCAATTCAATCCTGACCTATTGAAATAAGTCTTTGAAACTTGTTTTTATCTATGAAAAATGGATAAAAGAAAAAACGTGACTATGATAATTCCATATAAAAATTTGATTGATATAAATCAATTGCTATAACAAGGAAAATAGAAGAGCTTCCCAAAAAGAAAAATCAATCAATAAATAGCAGTCAACTGCCAAGCAAAAAAGCAGGCAAACAAAAATATGAGTTTAGGCTATAAACTTATTTGTAAAACTTTGTGGGATCTGATGCTCTACAATTTGTCTCTATTCCTTGTGATCTGCTCATGCAATCTTTTCCAATTTATTTTCCATAAAGTTTGCTAAGTGGTGACTAATTCACTGACATGAAATAAACAGAGGATTCTACCAATGAGATACACTGAAGGCACAATCTTTAACAGAAATATAAACACAAGTAGGGAAACAACATGACCAATAAGAAAATTACCTCAATTGTTATATTTTTCTTCATCATATCCCTAGGGAGGGAAAGGAAGAATTAATGGCATTTGGCAGATTAGAGAGAAAACTGAACTTTTTAATTTATCTCAGGACAGGCAATTGAATTTTTCAAATAAATTTAGAGAAAAGGAATCATAGCTTGGATAATTTCACATGTTGGGAGTGATACAAAATGGTATCAGAATCATTTGATTTTCCTCAATTTTCCCTTTTTTATCAATGGGAGATATATAACAATGTTTCCTGGTAAATTAATATAACAAAATAGACCAATCACAACATAAGCTAGAGAAAGAATTTCTAAAACCATAGACTGATTTTAGGGGGAAAGTTTACATGACACTAAGATAACTGAGAGAGCTCAGTATAGACATACAGTCAAACCAAAAGCCAACTTGGAATGTTCTTTAATCAACAAATTTCATCTTGGATCTCAGTATGTGAGTGTTCCTGCTAAATATTTTACAAAACAAACTGGCACAGCCTTGTAAATTTTAATTCCCTAGTAATTAGTCTATATGGAAACCAGTTCAAAAAAAGAGAGATGGGGACAAGATGGCAAAGTAAAGGCAGGAAGTCGCTTGAGTTCTCCCCCAAACTCCTCCAAATACTTTTAAGTAATAACTCTAAACAAATTTCAGAGCATCAGAACCACAAAAATATAAAGTAAAACAATTTTCCAGCTGAAGATAGGTTAGAAGGTCTGTAGCGCCAGACTGGCAAAGCAGCATAGTCCTGGCACAGGCTATCCCCACATAGCATCAGCAAACCAGGAGCAGACCTTGGAGCCTCTAAATCAGTGGCCACAGTGGTGATTTCCAGACTTCTCAGCCCACAGACACTAAAGGCAACTTGAAAGGTTGGCAAAAAAAAAAAAAAAAAAAAAAAAAGGTTTGTCTCATTAGAGTGAGAGAGATTTAGGAAATCAGCAAACCATTAGCTGGCTTTGGGAGCCACTGAATCAGCAGCAGTATCAGCAGCAATTTGGTGGCTTCTGGAGATCTCAGACCACAGAGAATAATGGGTCAAGCAGTTGTCCAATTTACTAGAACTGAAGCAGAACTCTGTTGCTTTGCCCATACTGAAATCTGAGATGTAGTCCTGACTCAGTCCCAAGGTGAGGAATAACACTAGCACACTAGAACTTATATCCAGAGTAGATCAGAGACCCTTCTCACAGTTTTAGGACAGAAAAGAGTGCTAGTGGTTCCTCACAGACCAGAGGACAGGTTATCTCCTTGGATCATATTTCCTTGGAGGAACTGAAAACTTACAGATCCCTAGAAGGATCTCTGAAAACAACTGCACAAAACCTATGAAACTTAGGACATTGTACCTCTACCTTAGAAACAGAGCCCTACTTTATTAAAGAATTAAAAACCAAATAATAGGCTGGGAAAATAAGCAAATAACAGAAAAAAGATTCAGACCACATACAGTTACTATGGTGACAAAGAAGATCAAACACTCAGAAGAAGATAAGAAAGTCAAAGCTCCTATACCCAAAGCCTCCAAGAAAAAAAATAAGAATTAGTCTCAGGATATGGAAGAGCTCAAAAGAAATTTTGAAAATCAAGTAAGAGAGGTAGAGGAAAAATTGGGAAGAGAAATAAGAGTGATACAAAAGGAATTACAAAAAAGCTAATGAAAATTGGCCAAATAGAAAAGAAGGTATTAAAAAAAACTGAGGAAAATAGTTCCTTAAAAATTAGATTTGAACAAATGGAAACAACAAAACAAAAGCAAAAAATGAAAAAAGAAAAAAATAGGGACATAATTATATATGCCAGTATAAATCATCCTTAGCTTTCTCTGTCTGACCAGGTAAGAATTACATATGAAAACTAATCAAATAATAATAATTCCATCTCATAGTCAAACCCCAAGAATAAATAGGTGGGAAACATTTTTGTTCAAAAGAAAATAATCCAATGGCTTAATTGAGCCAAAAGCATTCTCTCTTTAGCTATGCCAATGTTGTCCTCTTGGCTTTTTCCCAGATATAGATTTCTACTTGAATGAATTCAGAATCACATTTCCTTTGAGTAACTTGTGGCATTTCTCTCAGTGGTGGATTACTGATTTAAAGATTTCAATGAATTCAAAACTCAAAATAATATCAGCTACTGTCCCAAGAGTTTTTACCTCAAATGTCAGGTTTCAATAATCATAGCTTAGGACTAGATACAGTTATTTTTTACTCTAATGCAGTTGAAATAAACACTAAAAATTTACCAGGATTCACACATACATAAGAGATTTCACTTAATATTCTTCACTTGTTTTTTTCCAAGTATATAGATCAACCATTAAAAATTATTATACACAAAATTATAAATTCTCAGTAAATCTATTTCTTTGTTTGGGAACTCTATAACCCATAACAAGCTTTTTTTCCCCCTCAGAACTGATGACCTTTCCCTACTAGATGTTTTCAAGAAACCTGATAAGATTGCAGATAAAAGGGAATTCTATAAGGTCTTCTCTGTACCTTTTCCCACATAGTAATTAACAAATTTCCCTTTTCCCCATAATTTTTCCAGTCCTTATTAAGTTCATAACTCAATAATGCACCTAACTGGAAGGATTTTTCCCGGGCTACTTCAATATGTATATCTTGGAGTTCTTAGGAATGATGGGTGCTTGTTCCTCCTATTCCCTTAAATAATGTTCTTTTATTGTACAGAGAAAGAAAGACAGTTCTTAAAATTCATATTGACATAATCTGATACAAAATAAGTAAGAGTCTCATGTAATTTATGGCTAAAATTTCTAATTCAAGAAGCATACCAATTTTAAAAGTTATTTTAAAATTGATTGGTACTTAATTGTAGTTTGTTAGACTCTCTTAGTATCAAAGTAGATATTTCAATCAAGCTCATTTATCTTTTGGTTGTTTCCTGATTCACAAACTTTTCTTTTCTTTTTTTGTGACCCAGGAAAGAATTAGTAATAATATGGGCTGACAGTTTCTAAGTGCCAGGTTCTATGTAAATACATGTTATTATTATTATTATGCCTCCAATCAAACTGGTCTGCTTCTAGTTCCATCTTCTAACTCCATACCTTTACACAGTATGTTCCCCTTGTATAAACTTCCTTCTTCCTTTCTATCTCTTAGCACTTCTCTAAACAGGGATTTCTTCAAAGCTCAATCCAAGTACTACCTTTTACTGAGGAAAAATTCCACCACCAGGAACATGGTTTGGGTTTAGCTTTCTATGTTCATGTTGTTTTCCCTCCTCCTACAATAGCATCAATTCTGAGAAGGTAAGGACTATGTCATTTTTGTCTGTATTTTCAGATTCTGTCTGAATGCATGGCCCAGAAGAGTAGGAAATTGAACAAAGTCTTGTGCCATGAATGGGAAAAAATCATATGAGCCAGTTACAAGGCAAGAATAGGGATTAACAGGGAAATAGTCCAAGTGTCCCACTGGTACCTGCAAGGTACCAGAATAAACAGTGGAAGGATAGAATGATTATTATACCTTATTATGATGAACTCATAAGAGAAGAGAAGCACAGGATGAATAGGACTCAATTAGCTGTGATCCATACCATCAGAGAGAACATTCAAATATGTGAGAGCATAGATCCATTGAAGAATGGAACAAACTCTTCAACTACCTCAACATATACTAGTTTGAATCATGGGATTTTATGGTGAGTTGGAAGAGATCTTGAAGGTCATTTAGTTCAATCATTTAATAGATGGAAACTAAAATGAAAAGAAATTAAGAGTCTCACCCAAGATAAGTTCATGACCCTCAGAGGCAGACCCCATGTTCTCTGACTTAAGACCTAATGATCTTTCCACCTGTAGACTGTCTAGTATTCAGTAGGATAAGTTTTCAATTTGTTCTGGTAACTAAAGTATAACTGTATTCAGAATTTGTTCTAGCTATAACAAAAAAAGGTATTGAAGAATACATGTAATATAGATAGGAGGTTACAGGCTACCTTTCCTTATAAGAAATGGAAATTAAATCTCTCTGAATATATTGATTGTCTCTAACGTTAGTGAGTTCTAAGTCTTCAAGCAAAAGCTGGATAACTATTTTTTCAGAGAAGAATTCCAGTCAGGGATGGGATGGACTAATTTACAATTCAATAAATGTTTTTAAGGGGCATCAAAAAAGATGAAACTCTTTTTTAAAAGTCCATTGGAGTCAACAACTAAGAGAACTTGATAGCCATGAAAAAGAGGTTGCAGTTAAGAAATGAAGTTGCAGGCCAGATTGCAAAATTGAGGAAAGAAAATGAAACTATCCCTTCAACCATTTGTTCTAGAAATCAAAATCTAGCTCACCCGTCCATAGTTTCTAAGCTACTTTTCTTTAAAAAGAAAAAGTGCGTGTGGAGGGAAGAACAATTCTACTTCCTTCTCTTTTTTCTAAGATCTTTCAGAGATCACTATAAGCAGCTGAACAATTCTACCTATTAGTTCTTGTACTTACCTAGGCTATCTAGATTATTTGAATGTATTGAAGGCAACTTGGTGCTATCTCTGCATGAATTTCAATACTTCATTTTCGTTTTATCCTGATTGATCTCAATCCAAAGATAATTCTCCTTAGGGTAGAAAGAGAAATAAAATGGCAACTGAATAGTTTCAACTTCTCAGTGTTATATATTATTATCAATTCCATTAACCAAAGAAGTAGTCATGTACCTTCTCTGACAATCTCTTTTTCTCCTTCTCAGAATGTCTTTTTTTTTTGTTCTCCCTATTGTTGTTTTCAATTTCCATAAGTGAACTTACTTTTTTTTCTGAGCTTTAGCATTATTATACCATTTTTATAGAACTTTCATACTCTTTTCTGTTCAATTGCTTCCTGTTTCTCCATGTCTTCCATATATGATTTTAAAAATCTAAAAGTTAATTCTTTAAAAAATTCAAGATAGTTAAAGAACTCTCCATGACTCTTTTTAAAAAAAAAATTCCTCCTTTTTCCTTAATAGGATTATTTCTGTTTGCATTTTCAGAATTTCAATTTTGCATTCTTCTTTGCTTGACCCTTTCTTATCCCCCCATCCTCCACATACAATTTTAGGTCTTGAGATCTTACTTTTCCTACCGATTTTTTGAAGTATATTCTTCTCACTCTTCAGAGGATTGGTCATTTCCACTCTGGACTCCCATCAATTCTGTTTCAACAATTAATCTCTCCTCATTAGTTAAAATCAAATTCAGAATAATAGTCCCTCTTGTTACTTCTGCCATGTTTTGAAGAAAGAAAATTATCAGTAAGACAAACCAAGAATTTTTCAGCTGGTGTGTTTCTTGGCAGAAAAAAACTATAACAATATTCTGTGTAACTAAAGTCCTTTATAAGTTTTATAGCATTTCTCTATAACAGATTTATGATAATTTTCCTTTAACTATTTATTTATTTCTTCCTGGTTTCTAAGTAGTCTATAATATATTCCTATGAAAATATTCCTCAGCTGATCTTCACTCAAAGGCTTTCTGCCGTCTTTCCTTTTCTATTTTTTTATTATTTACACTTGAGATTATTCTCTAACTATGCAAAGACATACTTCCTATCCCATCAAAACTTTTAAATGTGGTACACCTATATAATCAAGAATATGCTAGTTAATATTTAACAGTCAACTTCTGGGGGTGAGAGTGGGGTGGGAACAGTACCTGTGGCACTTTTTAAAATGTTATCTGCATTAACATTTTCTCCATCACTTTCTTAAGTCCAGGTCATCAATAAAAAAACAAATCAAGCACTGATATAAAATTTGCTGATTTCTGAGGTGTAAATGCTCATGCTAAAAATTTATCACAAGCTGGCTCCAGAACAGCAGTGCTTATAATGCTATATTCTAGTTTCTTCTCCCTAATATCCAAGATTCAGGTCACCTATTTATAAAATCAAATTGCATCCTTGTGCTGGAAATTTGGTCTTTTTATTACCTGTATTTTATTTGAGATAGATAAGGGGGAGAGAGAGGGAGAAAGAGAAAGAAAGAAAGAGAGAGACAGAGAGACAGAGAGCAAGAGAGACAGACAGTACCATTTTGTATTATTTTAACATTCATTTTTGTAAGATTTTGATTTCCAGATTTTCCTTTCTCCCTCCATTCCTTCTCTCTCCCCTCCCTAAGATAGTAAGCAATCTGAACATATTTCCACATTAATCATTTTGTGGAAGAAAAAAAAAACAGAACAAAAGGGAAAAAACATGAGAAAAAATTAAAAATGAAGTGAAAAATAGTATTTTTTTATTTGCTTTCAGACTCCATAATTCTTTCTCTGGATGTGGATAGCATTTTCCATCAGTCTTTTGGAATTGCTGAAAAGAATTAAATCCATCATAACTGATCATTGTTTGTTGATATGGTGTACAGTATTCTCCTGGTTCTGCTCACTTCATTCATCATCAATCCATGTAAGTCTTTCCCACCTGCTTATCATTTCTCATAAAACAATAGAATTTGCATCACATTCACATACTACTACTTGTTCAGCCATTCCATAGTTGATATACCTCCCCTTGACTTCCAATTCTTCGACCACCACAAAGAAAAATGCTATAAATATGTGTGTACATGTGAGTCCCTCTTCCCTTTTTTATGATCTTTTTTGGGATACAGACCTAGTAGTGGTATTGCTAGATCAAAGGGTATGCACAATTTTATAGTACTTTAAGCATAGTTCCAGATTGATCTTCAGAAGGGTTGGATCAGTTCACAACTTCACCAATAATACATTAGTGTTCCAGTTTTCCCATATCTTTCCCAACATTTATCACTTTTCTTTCCCATCATATTTACCAATCCGAAAAATCTGAGGTGATATATCAAAGTTGTTTTTTTTTTTTTTTAAATTTGCAAGTCTCTAATCAATAGTGATTTGGAGCAAAGTTTCTTTTTTTTTTTTTTTTAGCACATATTGGGCAACACCATTTATTGAATGTTGAAGTAGGAATTCTTTTTTTAAATATGTTTAGCAACATTTATTGGTGAGTTTTAAGAATAGACAAATCTATTTTAGTTATTTTATCACAGGTTAACTTCCTTTTTTAAAAAATAATCATAACTTTTTATTGACAGAACCCATGCCTGGGTAAATTTTTTTTACAACATTATCCCTTGCACTCACTTCTGTTCCGACTTTTCCTCTCCCTCCTTTCACCCCCTCCCCTAGATGGGAAGCAGTCCTATACATGTTCAATATGTCACAGTATATCCTAGATACAATATACGTGTGCAGAACCGAACAGTTCTCTTGTTGCACAGGAAGAATTGGATTCAGAAGGTAAAAATAACCCAGGAAGAAAAACAAAAATGCAAATAGTTTGCATTCATTTCTCCGTGTTCTTTCTTTGGGTGTGGCTGCTTCTGTCCATCATTTGTCAATTGAAACTGAGTTAGATCTTTTCTTTGTCTAAGAAATCCGCTTCCATCAGAATACATCCTCATACAGTATCGTTGTTGAAGTGTATAATGATCTCCTGGTTCTGGAGCAAAGCTTCTTAAACTATGGGTTGTGACCCCATATGGGGTGAAATTATGATTTCTTATTAGAAAATGTTTGATTTGTATATCTATTTTATATATACCCTATATACCCAGAGTTGTAAAAAAGTTTAAGAAGTCTGATTTACAGCATTTTTTAAACATGACTATAGATGGCTTTACTTTTTTAGTCTGAAAATTGCCTGCTTAATCCTTTGTCCGATAATCAAATATGTTATGACTGCTAGGTAATGCATACTCTGAAAAGTGCCCTCTCACCTTCTCATTGGAAGTTCCCAAAAGGAATATACAAATTAGTGGGATCACAGGTAAATGATAAACCGCATACAGGTTCTTAAAGAGTTTTTTGTTTTCCCCTTTTATTGCCTTTGGGAGATACATCTGGTATGCTTTTCCAACTGAAGTGGAGCAAAGGGAGATGGAGCTGAAAAGAAGTACATTTAGAGAGCCACAGCAGACTATCAGGGACTCGTATGCAGAAAGGTGAATCCAGACTTAGTGGAAAGCCAGAGCAGCTTTGAAAACATCAGCAGAATGTGTCAATAGAACAAACTTCCCCTCCCCCCTAATCCCCAGTTATTATTTACTCTCTTACTAGTCCCTTTCTTCCTTGTAGAGCCAGCCCCATGTCTAAAAGCTGCTCCTGTCCCAGAACACAATCCCATGCCTACATCTTTCCGATGATCTGAAGGGTGAAACAGAATAGGAATTAAAAGGGGAGTGGATTAAGAATTATCCCTGAAACACTTTGGGGAAAATGGGAGAAGGCTAAGCAAGAAGTTTGAGTTGCTGATGAGGAAACACTCCACAATCATATTACTTAAAGATTTTCTTCTCAAATTAGCTGGTTTTAATAATCTATGTGTGCAGCTAGGTGGTGCAGTGGATAGAATGCAGGACCTAGAGCAGGAAAATTCATCTTCCTAAGTGCAAATCTGACCTCAGATGCTTACTAGGTATAGGACTCTGGGATGGTCACTTAACTCTGTTTGCCTCAGTTTCCTCAACTCTAAAATGATCTGGAAAAGGAAAGAGCAAATCACCCCAGTGTCTTTGCCAAGAAAACCCCAAATGAAGTCATAAAGAGTCAGATGTGACTAAACAACAACAAAATAAGCTATATGGCTACAATAAGTAAATTGCCTATGTGATATAAAGAGAGAATCAAGACTATAACAAGAGATTTCTTAGATGTAAAAGATGGAGGCTCCGAAGCTACAGAAATTCCTTTTGTTGTGATTGAAAACAATATTTAATATTAAGCAATAGGGAGGATTTCAAAACCCAATCTGTAAATGTTTTTTTCCAAGTCCAGCCCATATGAAATGATATATCTAGAAGTAGTAAGTGGTTTGTGCATATATATATATACAAGTTCTTATGCTAATATATCAAAATATGACAAAAGATGGTACCATTGGGTTAATTAGTGACTTGAATACCTCCTCATCCGGTGGGAAAGTTATATATTATGCTTCCTCTCTGATGGTTTCATTGTAAAGAGTCATCCTGTTTTCATATGAGCTTAAAGTAGGAAGAACATCAGAGAAGTAAGTTATTACTGGCCCTGAAGGTCCTCAAGTGTCTATTGGGACATTCTGAGAAAAAGCACCTATAAATTGTACTAACATGTTCACAATTGGTGACATAAGTGTATCTCAATTGACTCTTTGGAAAGTATAATACATGGTGTGCAGAGAACAAAATGTTGCAGAGTTAAAGAGGAAAAGAATAAAATTAGATAATAAAGTTAGAAACTATCAGAAGGTATTAATATACCTATTTTTCAAGTCCAGGTTCCAAGATAATTTATAGAGTGTTGGATGCAAATCTTTAGTAGTTTTAGGGGTAAGACCATTAGAGGTCTTCATCTAATGTCCTTCATAAAATGAGAAAGAGCTGAATTCAAATCCTGCCTCAGAAACTTATTAGCTGTGTGAGTCACAACTTCCTTATCTATAAAAAGTGGTTGGGTATACAGTATATACTTCAGTATTCAGTATATACTGAAGTCAAGAAGTCTGGAGTTCAGATCTGGCCTCAGTTGTGTGACCTATTTGTCTCAATTTCCTCAACTGTAAAATGGGAATAATAATAGCACCTACCTCACAGAGTTATTAGCATAGTGCCTGGCACATAGTTGGTGCTATAAGAATTATTATCTCCTTACCCTCATCTCTTTCTCAGATAGCTTCAATTGTTCAGAAGTTTTTTCTGATGTTGAACTTAAATGCGGTTCTTTGCAACCAGATTTGTCACTCTGGGGCTAATCTCTCCCCTTATCTGACAACAGTCTTTCAAATACACAGATTTGTATATCCCTTTTTTCATCCCCGCCCCCCATCTTTTTTTCCATCTCCTTCAGACAATCTTCATCTGTTGTGGACTCAAGGTCATTCACCCTTAGGATTACCTTCCTTTCAACATTCTCCAGTTGATCAGTGTTCTTAGATGTAATGGTCAGAATTGAAGACTATACCCAGAGAAAGCCTAATTAGGACATCATATAGTGAGCTCATCTCCTCCCCATTCCTGGAAGATACACCTCTCTTAGAACAAACCAAGATAACATTACCTTTCTTTGCTGCCACATCCTACTGCTGATTCATTGAACCTTTGGTTCACTAAAACCCCCACATCCTTCTACTGATGTCTAACCATGGCTTCTCCATCCTACATTTCTGAGGCTGATTCCCAAGTATACTTTACATTTATCCTTACTGAATTTTATAACATTAGATTCAGTCCAATGCTAACCTGTCAAGCTCTATTTGGATATTAACTTTATCTTCCACTAAGATTAGTTAGTTAGATTAGAGTTAGCTGATAAACTAACTTTATAATAAAAAGAAACTTTTTAATTACAGAGATGTTATACTTTTATTTTTTGTTTATTTTTATCTTTATTTTTAATATTAAACTGATTAAATATGTTAAAAGAAAAGAGACTACTACATACAGTGAGGTTTTCTAATTCCTTTTTTTTCTGTACTTGGCAGCTGCTCTAAGCAGATGAATACATTGGGACGACAAAGCTTGAAAGAAAAAGGCAAACAAGTTCCTTCAAATAAATATATGTTTTAGTTATATTGCTGTGAATCACATTCCTTAGCACATGTTGTTCTTTGACAGTTTTCAAAGTCAAGCAGCATTCTTGTGTCTTGGGAGAAACGCTATCAGAGGATACATTTTAGAAGCAAAATGGAAAAGCTGTATTCAATACTATTCATGCAGTGAGAAAGATCTAATTCAAATCCTGCCTCAGAAACTTTCCAGCTATGTGATCTTGGAGAAATCATTTAATGTTTCTCAAGCATAAGTTTCCTTATCTGGACAAAACAAGCAAAACCAAGCCCTTCCACTTTCACCCCATCCCCCCAAAATATCTGTTATCATGGTACTCACAGTCTAATGGAGGAGACAACAAATTTGAATGAACAAGATATATACAGAATAAATTGGAGGTGATCTCAGATGGAGAGGACTAGAATTAAGAGGGATAAGGAAAGGTTTCCTATACAAAATGAACTGGGACTTGAAAGGAGCCAGGAAATATGGGAAGTGAAGATGAAAGGGGCGAGAATTTCAGGCATCAGGGGACAGTCAGTGAAAATGCATGGAGTCTTGAAATGGAGCATCTTATGGTAGGAATAGCAAAAAGACTAATATCACTGGATCACAGACTATGTGGAAAAGCAGAGTAAGGCATAAGAATTATGGGAAGGTAAGAAAGGTCAGATTATGAATCTTTAAACTTTCAAATAGAGGATTTTATATTTGATCTTAAGGTTATGCAAAACCCCAAGAATCTGTTGTTTATGGTTGGGAAGAGGAGAGATGTTCTAGGAAGATCAACTTGACAACTTAGTAGAGGGTGAGATGATGTGTGAAGAAATAAGACCAACTAAAAGACTATGGCAATAACCTTTGTATGAGGTGTTAAGGACATTGTCCAGAACAGTAGCTGTATCAGGGACAGAAGAGGGACCATATGAGGGATGAGGTCAAAGTAGAAACAACAGAGCTTAGCAAAAGATTGGTTTTGGGGAGTGAGAGGGAATGAGCAACTGAGGATGCTATCAAGGTTGGGAAGCTGGGTGGCTAGAAGTATGTTGATGTCCTGGCACATATCAAGGTAAGTGTCTCTCCAGGAAATGTGTTTGTGCAAGGCGACACCTACAGAAGTGAGAGCCCACAATTGGAAACTTTATAAACTGACTAAAAAGGTATCACAGCCCAAAGAGAACATGAAACTTTGACCTTTAGATCTCACTGCTTAGAGGAAGACTGGGATTTCCCCATGTTTCCAGACATATAAAAATGTAGAAAAGCAAATATAACAACTCCTACAAAATCAAAATGGAAATAATTCGGCTGGATGTCTGCTTTCATGGATTCATATGCATGTTTACCATTGATTCTGGTCCCCATTTCCAACTTTGATTATTAGTCACATTTAGGTTAAATAACAACTATTTTATTTTTCTCATTCTGTAGTTCTATTGCTTGTTTCTGTCCCTTAAAATTATCCAATAGACAACAGGATTTTTCCACATCCTTCCCACAACCGACTACTTTTTCAAAGTTTTCTCCAAACTCTCCAGGACCATTTATAGGTAGCAGCAGTACCATAAAGAGGCAAGAGTCCAGGTAACTGACCAGTAATGAGAGGATTGAGTAGTGAGGTAGTACAGCATAGAGTTTTGGGCCTGGAGTCAAGAAAGCTCATCTTTGTGAGTTCAAATCTAGTCTTAGATACTTACTATGTGAGCCTAGACAAGTCATTTAAGCCTGTTTGCCTCAGTTTCCTCAATTATAAAAGGAACTGGAGAATGAAATGACAAACCACTCTAGTAGCTTTTCTGAGAAAACCCTAAATGTGGTCATGAAGAGCTGAATACAACTGAAACCAATAAGCAATGAGAGAATAATAGATAAAGGAAATGGCAAGAGTATTCATTTTCTCTTCTTACAGTAAGTAATTATATTGATGAGATGCAGTGAATGTAATGGTTAGTGTGGAATTTGTGAATCAGGAAAATCTAGTTTAAAAGTCCTACCTCTGGAACTTACTAACTGTGTGAACAAGGTCAAGTCATTCTGAACTTCAATTAATTCTCTACAATGATCTAGAAAGTTATAGACACTGTGTTCTGCACTGATGGCTGGAAATCCTTTATGTACTAATGAATTAGGTAGATAGAGGAAAGAAGACAAGAATTTTGAATTCTAGTAAAGTGTTTAATAAAGTACACCATGATATTGTTGCAGATAAGATAGAAATATAGAGTGAATAGTCATTAGGTGGATTTGGAATTAACTGAATGGTCTGACCCAAAGTCTAGATGATCATTTTCAAGCTGAAGAACAACCCCTAGTGAAGTCCTAGTTCTGTTCAACATTCTAATCAAGGACTTGAACAACATAAATGATATTCTTAATGAGTCTGGGGTTAACACAAAGCTGGGTAGTATAACTAATATATTGGATAATACATATAATGTGAATTATTTGAGAGCATGCACTAATTTTTGCCTTTCTTTGGATCTCTAGCACTTAACACAATGCCTGGGACAAAGCAGGTGCTTAATAAATGATTATTGACTGATTAGTGCTATTTTTATCTATGTTCCTCCAACTCCATTAATCTTCAATAAAGAAATTATTCAATATATTAGTTCTTTAGGTCAAGAATTCTTACCCTGTTTTGTATCACGGATCCTTTGGCAGTCTGGTTAAGAATGAGGTTTTAAAATTCATAACATATATTATATATATATATATATATATATATATATATATATATATATACCTCCTATATGTCTATACACATACATAAATATAATACATATACCCATTCGCTCTCTCTCCTTTTCTCTCTCTCCTTCCTTCACCCCTTCCCCCTTCTCCCCCACCGTGTGTGTACACACACATACACACACACACACACACACACACACATATATATAAACAAGCACACAACAAAGATATAAGCATTTGCCAAATATACACAGGTACAATTCTTCAGACCCCTGTTTATGGGGACCCATACTGAAGCAACTGACCCAGGTCAATAATAACAGCAACCTTCAGGGAAATAAAGTTTGCCAAATATGTAAACCTGCAACTCTTCTTGATGATATTGGTTTCTGTAAGATATAGTCCTACATCTTTTTGTAAGATTCCAAAAAAAGGTGGGATTTAGTGCATTTAGACTATTCCATTCAAGGTCCCCATGACCAAATGCTACACATATATTTAAAGTCATTAATATCATGCAATATAATCTGCCTAAAGGCTGAGCACAGGGAATACAACAATTATACTCCATATTTTTGAAATTTGTAAGGAATTTAAATTAAGTTTCTCAGCCTTTATTTGGCAAACTCACGCTTTCTTTTTAGAACACTGCTATCTTTATCCTTTGTTCTATCCTTCCTTTCTCAGTAACCCTTCAAAGATCATAGATAGTCTCAGCAATCACATCTGTAATTTTTTTTTCCCCTAGAAGCCTTAGATATGGCTTAGAGACTTAAATTCACCAAAGGAAGCAAAGTGAAGGGAATGGACAGAGACAATGGAAGGTGTAATAAAGCAGAAGAATCCTACTTTTATTCAGTTCTTGCCAGTATTGCACTGGACATTATTGAAATTAAAGGGATTATTCTCCTTGATCTGTCAAAATCATAAGAAAATAAAATTATTTATAAAAATCAAAGGGATTGTTCTTCTTGACAAGAAAAAAAAGGATTTATTGAAATTAAAGGGATCGTTCTCTTTGACAGAGAAAATAATATTATTTATTGAATTTAAAGAAATTGTTCTTCCTTGGCAGAAAAAAAAAGTATTTATTGGAATTAAAGGGTTGTTCTTCCTCGACAGACAAAAAGTATTTATTGAAATTAAAGAGATTGTTCTCCTTGACAGGAAAAATAAAAGTATTTCTTGAAATTAAAGGGATTGTTCTCCTTGACAGAGAAAATAATATTATTTTTTGAAATTAAAGAGATTGTTTTCCTTGACAGGAAAAATAAAAGTATTCTTGAAATTAAAGGGATTGTTCTCCTTGACAGAGAAAATAATATTATTTATTGAAATTAAAGAGACTGTTCTCCTTGACAGGAAAAATAAAAGTATTTCTTGAAATTAAAGGGATTGTTCTCTTTGACAGAGAAAATAAAAATTAAATATTTGTTTCTTATTGCTATCACGAATTATTATAATTCCCTCCACTTTGAGATGTGATCGATCTGTACTTTCCTTAACTCTTTTCTTATTCTCAACATAGTTTTAAAAAATACTTCCTCTTGTCTTTAGTATACCAAGTTGTAATCCCTCATTCTGAGTTTTAGCATTTGCTGTCCCATTGCTACAAGGGAGACACACTTTTGTCAGAATGCCCTTGCTTCCAGGCAAATTTTTGTTTCAACAAAATGTGCTGTTTCTTGCATATAACATTTCATCTCCCATTTCTGTCCCTTTGCAAAACAATTCTCTATCTGTATATTCTTCACCTCTCTTCCCTAGAATCCCTGTCTTCTATGTTCTAAGGTTAACTAACATGCAAACTTCTCCAAATAGTTACTGCTGATTTCGCAAAATAGCCATTCCTGATTTCCCAAGTGTTATTGCTGTCTTCCAACTGCATGCACATAGACACACACACACACACACACACACACACACACACACACACACACATTAAGCTCTATTCTATAGCTTGCATTTCCTTATTGATGAGTAGAATTTCTTATCTCTCCAAATGGAGAGATAATGGCGAGTTTAATGGAGTTTTAGCTTTTTAAGGATGGAGATTTTCTTAATTTCATATTTTGTATCTCTAAAACCTAACACAATGCATGGCACATAAAAGTCACTTTTTAAACACTTACTGATCAGATCGGTGATTGATGTGCTCCAATGACTTGAACTCATCAAAAGATTTAAGTGAGAGGTAGTGTGGTATTCATGGAAGGCATTATTACTCTAGAATCAGAGCATCTGGGTTCAGTTTTTATCTCTGATAAATTACTTTGATTTAGGACTTCAGAATTTAATTCTTGAAAATTTTGTGTATCTCTGGAGCTGACTTCCCATCTAGAATCCCTATCCTTTTTCTGAACCCATTGGAACACTCTCTTAAATCTTAGAGCCGTGTTAGTGTTACACTAGTGTTAGACTAGTGCTAGACTAGTGTTAGTCTGTTAGAGTTAGTCTAAATTTCAGTTTTATCTCCTTTGGCATGAATTTTAAAATGACCTGTTACTTTCCCCCAAAATTCCTACTTTAGGATTTAGTTCCTTCTCATTGGTCAGAATCAGGTCTAGAACGGTAATTTCCCTTTGTTATTTCCTCCAACAACCTTTGTTCAAACATGTTATCCCTAGGCCGTTACAAAATCATCTAATATTTAGGGAATAAGAGACATTCAACATGAAAGTCCAACAATTTAAAATAGTATACAGTAGATCATAAAATGCAAATCTTCAAATGTAGAAACTAACAAAAGAAAAAAAGTTCATTTAACACTTCAGATGTAAAAATGAAAAATATAAATTCACCGTTGTTTGCTTAGAGGGTTTATCATTAATACAATCACTATAATATCAAAACAAGTGTTTAAAACTTTCTATTAAAAAGTTATATTTTGGAACTCATCAGAAAAGACATGATATATCCAACATCCAACGTCTACCAATTCAAAATCTCTTTAAATTTTAATTTTAGAATTTTGTTGAATATGTCTCATTTTATTATTTATTAAACCAATACTTTATGACCATTATATTATTCATATTTTAAAGGATATGAAAAAACTAATTGTAATAGTTCTAATAGATCCTAAGGTCAAAGAAGAAATCATGGAATCACACAATCACAGAGGTGGAAATGACTTTATAAATTATCTAATCTAGCATATATCTAAACAAGAAACAATTTTAAGACATTCTTCACAGTGGTTATACAGTCAAAGCTTGATATCTCTACTAAAAGGGAAACCACTCTCTCCTGATGCAATTTATTCTGCTTTTGGAAAACTCTAGGAATTAGGTTTATTTAACAAAGGGAAAGCTAAGGATTGATTTCATAAGTATCTTATATCATAGAGGGCTTATAGCGCAATTTATCATTCTTGCCACTAAATATTGGTTTAGAGCATAGTTCCTAAAGAATTCTGCAATCCCCCAAGGATTCCAATTCATAGTTCTAAAAGATTGCATAGAAGATAGAAAGCCCTCAAATTCATCAATATATACAATCATCTGACTCCATGTATTACCAAATTATTCAAGGGAGTTATTCTACCAATGTCTGATGAGACACTGTAGTGTTATAGAGAGTAAAGTGGATCTTGAATCAGGAGCTGGATTAGGATCTTGAATCTGTTATTATCTAGAACATCTTTGGGGTTCAGTTTTCTTATCTGTAAAACAAGAGGGTTAGATTAAACCATTTATTTTGTGTGTGCGTGTGTGTGTGTGTGTGTGTGTGTGTGTGTGTGTGTGTGCTAAATCTAAATCTAATCTCCATAGATAAAGACTACCTTGGTCATTTGGTTTTTTAGTGTTCAATTATCCATCTAATCCAGAAGTGCTTGCTTTCTGTCTCATCACAATTCAATCTGATTTCCTTTTCTTTTCTGTTTGGAAGGGTTTTTTTTTTTTACAACACACACAGGTGACAAACAGGACCCTTCACTCCCTAAATCTTTGGTGAGATGAGAATATTAAAAAGATTGGAGAGCCATTGTAGAGGGCTGAAACTCTTGAGTCGATGCACTGAGGTCTGGACAAGCAAGTACCTAAGGGCTAATTACCAATTGGACCCTATAAGCATATACTTGGGAAATGGCCCTTCCCACTATCCTGCGCTGGCTCAATAATTGGTGTATTCAGAGAGTTATAGGAGGGACTAGGGAGTGGAGTAAGACTAGCCAGATTCACTTTGGCCGTAGACAAGGAAGAAGGAAGGTTGCAGAGATTCTGTGTCCATCCAATTCATTTCTACCTCTAAAGACCAAGAATAAAGACCAAGGACTTTTGCTTATCCTGACTCTGGCTGATTCTAAGGTATCCAGGGTGCTAACCTGGTCATCACAAGCCATAATGTCAACTAATAGTGTCAGACACTATAAATGGAGTAAAAGGAATCTTCTCTAATGTAAAGGTGTTTTGCAACTCTGGCTTCTCCAGATTTGATTTATCATTACAGTACCTACACTTTCTTCCATGCAGAGCTGGGCCCTCTTTATTTGTGTGGAAAGAGTTTTGTAGTTTTGATTATATAGTTTCTGATTTTCCCTTCACAGATAGATAGATTCCCAAATATTTTATACTATCAGTAGTTACTTTAAATGGAATTTCTCTTTTTAACTCTAACTGTTGGATTTTGTTAGTGATATATAAGAATGCTGATGACTTATGTGGGTTTATTTTGTATACTGCAACTTTGCTAAAGGTGTGGATTATTTCTAATAGCTTTTTAGTAGAATCTCTAAGGTTCTCTAAGTATACCATCATATCATCTGCAAAGAGGCATGGTTTGGTTTCCTCATTACTTACTCCAATTCCTTTAATCTCTTTCTCAACACTTATCGCCAAAGCTAGCATTTCTAATATAATATTGAATAATAATTGTGATAGTGGGCAACCTTGTTTTACTCCTGATCTTATTGGAATGGTTGCAGTTTATCCCCATTACATATGATGCTTACTGATGGTTTTAAATAGATGCTATTGGTTATTTTAAGGTAAAGTCCATTTATTCTATACTCTCAAGTGTTTTTAATAGGAATAGATGTTGGATTTTATCAAATGCTTTTTCTGCATCTATTGAAGTGATCATATGGTTTTTGTTAATTTGGTTATTGATATGGACAATTATACTAATAATTTTCCTAATATTGACAAACCCAAAGACCCCAGCTTTTGGGATAAGAACTTACTGTTTGATAAAAATTGCTGGGAAAATTGGAAACTAATATGGCAGAAACTAGGCATTGATCCACACTTAACACCGTACACCAAGATAAGGTCAAAATGGGTTCATGATCTAAACATAAAGAATGAGATTATAAATAAATTAGAAGAACATAGCATAGTTTACCTCTCAAACCTGTGGAAGAGGAAGGAATTTATGACCAAAGAAGAACTAGAGATCATTATTGATCATAAAATAAAAAATTTTGATTATATCAAATTGAAAAGTTTTTGTACAAACAAAACTAATGCAGACAAGATTAGAAAGGAAGCAATAAACTGGGAAATCATTTTTTACATTCAAAACTCCTGATAAAGGTCTCATTTCCAAAATATATAGAGAATTAACTCTAATTTATAAGAAATCAAGCCATTCTCCAATTGATAAATGGTCAAAGGATATGAACAGACAATTAATTCTCAGACGAAGAAATTGAAACTATTTCTAGCCATATGAAAAGATGCTCCAAGTCATTATTAATCAGAGAAATGCAAATTAAAACAACTCTGAGATACCACTACACACCTGTCAGTTTGGCTAGAATGACGGAAAGATAATGTGGAATGTTGAAAGGGATGTGCGAAAACTGGGACACTGATACATTGCTGGGGGAATTGTGAATACATCTACCCATTCTGGAGAGGAATTTGGAGCTATGCTCAAAAAGTTATCAAACTGTGCATACCTTTTGATCCAGCAGTGCTTCTACTGGACTTATACCCCAAAGAGATTTTAAAGAAGGGAAAGGGACCTGTATGTGCAAAAATGTTTGTGGCAGTTCTCTTTGTAGTGACCAGAAACTGGAAACTGAGTGGATGCTCAACAATTGGAGAATGGCTGAATAAACTGTGGCATACAAATATTATGGAATGTTATTGTTCAGTAATAAATGACCAGCAGGATAATTTCAGAAAGGCCTGGAGAGACTTACATGAACTGATTCTGAGTGAAATGAGCAGGACCAGGAGAACATTATATACTTCAACAACAATACTATATGATGATCAATTCTGATGGACGTGTCCCTCTTCAACAATGAGATGAACCAAATCAGTTCCAATAGAGCAGTAATGAATTGAACCAGCTACACCCAGCGAAAAAACTCTGGGAGATGACTATGAACCACTACATAGAATTCCCAATCCCTCTATTTTTGTCCACCTGCAGTTTTGATTTCCTTCACAGGCTAATTGTACACTATTTCGAAGTCCAATTCTTTTTGTATAGCAAAATAACTGTTTGGACATGTATACATATATTGTATTTAACTTATACTTCAACATATTTAACATGTATTGATCAATCTGCCTTCTGGGGGAAGGGGTGAGGGGAAGGAGGGGAAAAATTGGAACAAAAGGTTTTGCAATTGTCAATGCTGAAAAATTACCTATGCATATATCTTGTAAATAAAAAGCTATAATAAAAAAAGATTAATAGCCATGAAAGAAACAAGGGATTGAAGTAAGGAAAAATGGGTTCCAGAATCATCATTTAAAAATAAAAGAAAATTATTCAAAAAGCCCATTATTCAAATATTATGGTTAAGTGAAAATTTACTCTAGAGTCTGGCATGAGGGTAAAGTGACCAGACAAGATAAATACATATAGAGAGTAGTACATAATTGCATATTCTGTCAGGATACATGTTATTTCGAAAACCATACCTCACAAACCACAGTGGAAAATTCAGCTACTAGGGAGAGAATTGGTAAGATAATATTCTGCAAGATTTCCTATTCTGCTATGCATGCTCATGTGGCCTATATTTGTGATGCCTTTTTTTAAGATCTAAAGTTGTGAAAGAGAAACTCATTCTTCGGGCAAAAGTGTTCTAGTATCATGTGCTAAGGAAAAAAGTTAGGAATAAATGGGCCCATAAAGAATATTTGTGGTAACATATAGTGGAAAATGTTGACATCTGGAATAAGGATCTAAATTTGAGTCTTGGATGTATTACTATCTAAAACCTTGGATTGCATGTATAGACATATATGTATTCTATTATCTATAAAAGGGCTTTGTGATCTTATGGAATTAAAAATTATACATTTCATTCTTTAGTTTTTCACATCAATCTTTCTTTGATGATGAAGGAATTTCACAAGTGATGCACTTCCTAGGACTTGGCTAGGTTCGTTCTCTGATGATAGACTCGCATTTGAAGACTTTAAAATTTGATAGGACCTACCACCAGTTTGTTCTCTGTTGGTGTGCCCTGTGAAAACTTATGGCTTACCACTACTGTCCCATAATGAAACAGTGAGTTAGGACTTTAGTTGTGGAAAGAAAATTGCTCCTAAGATATTCTAAGAATCTAATGGGTCTGAGTTTATTATATTATTCACTAAGAATTATGAAGTATGTACCATTTCTGAGAACGCTTAACAGTATAGAAAAATCACCTGAAAAATAATCTATCAAAAGTTTATGTAAAATAATCAAATACATTATTTTTTAGAGTACAAGTAGGAAAACTTAAGTAATCACTCTAACCCCTCCCACTTTCAACCCCATTGCAATCGTGAACCCTACCAACCCCAGCGACTCTTAAGTATACTTCATTTCTTCTCTAGGAGCTGCTATGATGATAAATTTAAAGTTTTCGTAAGAGTAAGAGTTAAGGAAGAGTTGTGCATAGCAAGGTTAATTTCTAAAGAGCAAATTAGACACTTTAAAGCCAAAGGTTTCACCATGTCTTTCTCAATCATATTAAGCTTTTTTATTCTTTTTCTCCCTCCCTCCTATAAATACTTAGTTGCTAAGTCTTGTGAATTCTACCTCAATAATCAATCTTGGATCCATCCCATTCCCTGCTCACATGGCTGCTTTCCTAGTTCAGACACATCATCTTTCACCTTGATTATTATAATAATCTCTTAGTTTTCCCAGGTTCTTCCCTCCTCAATCTGATCTACAAATTACTTTACCATATAATTTCTTCCACAATCTGGTTCAAGTCTATCTTTTAAACTGATTTCAATTAACCCCACTCATATACTCTAAATTCCAAATTATAGCAGCCTGTTTGTTATTCCTAATACATGGCAAGTCCACTCCTATCTTCATATCTTTAGAAAATCTGTGCTCATCTCAGGAATAGTAGTCTTCTTCAATCCCACTTCCTGAAATTCCTAGCTTCCTTCAAGGTTCCTCTCAAAGAACCCTTTCCTGAACCCCTGAGTTATTGTTACTCACCACATCCCACCTTACCTTTATCTGTTTATGGGCTCCCCAGAAATAGTAAGATTTTGAGAGCACAGACTTTCATCTTTGTTTTTATATCCCTAGGCCCGGCCCAGTTCTTTAAATGTAGCAGAATCTAAATCAATTCTTGTTGAATCGAATTGAATTGAATTTGAAGGGGAAATTATAACCAGTGAAAACTTACTCTGATGAAGAGACATCAAGTGAACTTTAATTAATACAAAATTATATTGTTGCTACATGTATTTTATATTCTCACTAGACTGTAAAACTACATGAGGAAAGGTAGTATGTCCTAAATACCCTTTATCTGTAGATTTCAAATATTTACTAAATTTTTATTGAATGAAAAACAGTTTAACTTCATTTACCTATTCATCTCAGAACCCATGTTATACTGTTTCTCCTTTTCTTTTTTCCATTTCTTTTCCTCTTTTCTATTATCTCATTTTCTCCTCTTTTTCCCTTTCACTTTCTTCCATATCTCTTCTTCTCCCCATCCTTTGTTTTTCTGCCTTAAATGAAAATGAAGTTGATGTATTTTCATTGTTGTTATATTTCTTAGATAAAATTTTGTCTCACTCTTTAAAAAAAAAGAAAGAAAAGTAAGATGAACATTTTTCTTCTTTAAAAGCTCTTGTCTTTATTTGACACAAACCCACAACTGATACTTGTATGAATATATACATCACAATTGCTTTTGTTAGAAAAAAAAATTCCCTACCCTTGTCTCCAAAGATACATTATCAAATGTTTTATAAACCCAAGGCAATGATAGTATTCTTTTTTTTTAAGTGGCAACAAGAGATAAACTGTTCCCATTACTTGTGTTGTACATCATTTGAAAAGGTGAAATGAGTAAATGACCTAATTTCATCTGTTGCTATCTCTCTAGTATATTCTTTGTTAGGAAATGTTGTTATTCAAATCACTAATTTTTTTTTCAAAAACCAAAAATGCCACCATTGTTTAGATCAGAAATCAATTTTAAGTATTTTGTTGCTTTCAAAAACTTGAAAGAATTGATGTAGTGGAATAGCAATATCTAGTTCAAAATAAACATGTGACAAGTTCACAACGGCCATTCTCTTTGAGAAAAGATAATTTTATTTAGGGGAAGAGATTATAGAAAGAATGAAGGTATACAAAAGACACCAGCAATGGTAAATATGAAATAGAGATGGGAAAGCATATATTTAGGATAAGGAAAAAGACAAATTTGCCCAGGGGAATTCACAATTAACCAGAAAAAAAGTAGGTAGGAAAAAGCCATTATCTGGCAGGTTAGACTAACCAAAGCTAGTTGGAATAGTGAGAATGGTGCCATTAGAAGGAAAGCACTGGGGAGAGAAAAAGAGTACTTCATAATGGACTTAGTCCTAAAGAGAACTCAGCAAAGATTTTCATCATAAGCAGATCTTGTATAGAGAGAATGTAGTCTTGGAGGTTGCAAAAGTGCAAACTGAAGAGGGAGAGTCAGGGAGCCAAGGTGGCCAGATATGTCTAAAGATACATTGATCAAAACTGGAAGAACAAAAGGTCAAGAATTTCAAGGCAACTAATGAAAAAAAATTAAATAAAGGTGGCCTAGCTGTACCTGATCTAAAACTATATTGTAAAACAGTTGTTACCAAAACATTTGGTATTGGCTAAGAAATAGACTAGTTGATCAGTGGAATAGATTTGGTTCACAGGACAAAATAGTCAATAACTTTAATAATTTAGTGTTTGACAAACCCAAACACCCCAACTTTTGGGATAAGAATTCACTATTTGACAAAAACTTCTAGGAAAATTAGAAAATAATATGGCAGAAACTAGGCATTGACCTACACTTAACATTGTACACCAAGATAAGATCAAAATGGGTTCATAATTTAGACATAAAGAATGAGATTATAAATAGAAAAACATAGGATAGTTTACCTCTCAGATCTGTGGAGGAGGAAGGAATTTATGACCAATGAAGAACCTGAGAACATTATTGATCACAAAATAGAAAATTTTGATAATATGAAATTAAAAAGCCTTTGTACAAATAAAACTAATGCAGACAAGATTAGAAAGGAACCAATAAACTGGGAAAACATTTTTACAGTTAAAGGTTCTGATAAAGGCCTCATTTCCAAAATATATAGAGAATTGACTCTAATTTATAAGAAATCAAACCATTCTCCAATTATAAATGGTCAAAGGATATGAACAGACAATTTTCAGATGATGAAAATGAAACCTTTTTACTCATATGAAAAGGTGTTCCAAATCATTATTGATCAGAGAAATGCAAATTAAGACAACTTTGAGATACCACTACACACCTGTCAGATTGGCTGAGATGACAGGAAAAGATAATGATGAATGTTGGAGGGGATGTGGGAAAACTGGGACACTGATGCATTGTCGGTGGAGTTGTGAACGGATCCAACCATTCTGGAGAGCAATCTGGAATTATGCTCAAAAAGTTATCAAACTGTGCATACCTTTTGACCCAGCAGTGCTATTACTGGGCTTATATCCCAAAGAGATACTAAAGAAGGGAAAGGGACCTGTATGTGCCAAAATGTTTGTGGCAGCCCTCTTTGTAGTGGCTAGAAACTGGAAAATGAAGGGATGCCCATCAATTGGAGAATGGCTGAATAAATTGTGGTATGTGAATGTTATGGACTATTATTGTTCTGTAAGAAATGACCAGCAGGATGAATACAGAGAAGCTTGGAGAGACTTTCATAAACTGATAATGAGTGAAGTGAGCAGAACCAGGAGATCATTATGTACTTCAAAAACAATACTGTATGAGGATGTATTCTGATAAAAGTGGATTTCTTTGATGATGATGACAATGACAACGATGATGATGACTACAAAGAGGAAGAAGAAGAAGAAGAAGAAGAAGAAGAAGAAGAAGAAGAAGAAGAAGAAGAAGAAGAAGAAGGAGGAGGAGGAGGAGGAAGAAGAAGAAGGAAGAAGAAGAAGAAGAAGAAGAAGGAAGAAGAAGAAGAAGAAGAAGAAGAAGAAGAAGAAGAAGAAGAAGAAGAAGAAGAAGAAGAAGAAGAAGAAGAAGAAGAAGAAGAAGAAGAAGAAGAAATAGTAGTAGTAATTGGGGGCAACTAGATGGTGCAGTGGATAGCACCAGCTTTGAAGTCAGGAGAACCTGAGTTCAAATCTGGCCTCAGATACTTAACATTTCTTGGCTGTGTGACCCTGGGCAAGTTGCTTTTTTCCAATTGCCTCAGCAAAAACAAGAAAGAAAGAGAGAAAAGAAAAGAAGGTAATTGTTAAATCCTAAAAGGAAGAGATAATATTAGCAGTGCCTCAGTTACATTTATGATGTCAGGAGAAAAAGAGGAAGACCTCCACCTTCATGTAGGATGGATTCTGTGGTAAATTTATAGGAAGACAATGAGTTACACAGGCTTGACAGGCATTGATGGCTCAAGATCATCATCATTAGAAAGAACTTTTGAATTCATGAGATCACAGATGTATCATCATCATTAATGTTGTTCTGGGTAAATCTTTTTCAGTTGTGTCTGATTCTTGGGATTTCCTTGGCAAAGACACTGAAAAGGTTTGCCCTTTCCTTCTCCAGCCCATTTTGCAGATAAGGAAGCTGAGACCTACAGGGTTGGGTGACTTGCCCAGGGCTACATAGCTAGCAAATATGAGGCTGGATTTGGACTCAAGGAGATGAGTTTCCCTGACTCCAGACTCGGCATTTTATCCACTTTTCCACCTAGCTATCATGAATAACTAACATTTATATGTGCTTATATGCTTATATATGCCATACACCATGCTAAATGCTTTTACATTTGAGTTATCTTTGACTTTAAACAACATCACTTTATTTCCCAATACATTTTCTGTACTCATCTTCAGGGCAAAGCTTCCCTATCATTATAAGTACATGGCATTCAGTTCCAAAAAAGAAAAAAAGTTCCTCTCTGTGCAAGTCTCTTTGGTAATCTCTGATGATATAAGAAAAATTTTTAAAAAATACTCCCTGGCTTCAAGGAATTTACATGCTGACAGAGAAGAATACAGGAATACAAATAGATGCATACATAATGCATATAAATTTTGACTGGGACTGGCCCATGTGCAGACGGGGTGATACAAATTCCCCTTGCAGAGAGTCTGCTTCTGGAAGAAGCTTTATAGATTTGAATAAGCACAGATATTCTATAACTACTTTTTTTGTCTGCTCTGTGGCTAGGAGAATCTTTTTGATTAACTATCACAAGAATTGGGGGTATCTTCTAAAAGACCTAATGCAACTTCAGTTTAGTTTTTTGGTCTATTGTCTCTGTCTATACTTTAACTGAATCTTTTGGGTTCCTTTGCTGACAGAATCCAGTGAGATATAATACCATAAGGAAAAAGTCTTTGGACATTCCCTGCCAAGCTAACGTGGTCCTGAGATTATAGGCCTGATTTCCAGGCTTGTTTTGGAAGTTGTTCTTTAATTTTAGGTGAAGGAAAACAAACTTTATGATATCTTAATGTCCTAGAATCATCATCAATGCCCCAAGAAGCAAGGAATGACCTTCAGGAACAACTGTAAGAATATAATCCAGACTGGTTGAGATGGGGATTCATCTGAAAAGCAAGTATTATTTAGAAACTGATCTAAATGAGCTCATTCTCCCCAGAAATCTAGAAGAGGGGAGACTGTGTTTCTGAGATGTTGGAGGAAGTTTTTATTTTGTTATTGCTATATATTCAAAATAAATATCCCTTTCTTTCAAAAAGACAACTGATGTTAAGTAGTTAAATAGAATTGAGATATTACTAACTGGCACTAATAATTGGAGGGGGAGAAATAGCCACAATGGGGGCTCAGGCCAATGACAATGAAAGAAACCACTGGTAAACTTCTTTGGGTACCTTAGAACCAAGAAGGTATATAGCTCTAGCTCTAGATATAGATAGCCAGGCAGCCTGGTTTTGAGATAGAAAGAGTAGCAGAGAAAGAAGGTAATCTTTGAGAGGAAGGCTAAAGGAAAACAGGAAAGATCTCTTATAGAAGGTGACTTTTGAGCTAAATCTTGAAAGAAGTCCACAATTACAAAGAAGCAGAAGCAAATGACAAGGGATAATATTTCAGGTATGTAATATAACTTGACAATACAAACAAGTATGCTCTATATGGACTTGCTTCGATAGATATCAAACTAATTCCTAGAAGATGTTTTACTGTTCCCCCAAAAATTGGCAACACTTGTACCTGTACCTGTACAGTTATATAATAGTTATACCTGAAACTAATGATAACACTTTCAAAGTCAGGTCAGAATATCTTATCCACCAAGGAATCTTTTTCTTATCAAAGAAAGGGGAAGCATCTCACCTGTACACAGGTACATCTCTCCTCCTCCCACCCACCAACACTCTTTATCTTTAATGGTATGAAAGAAAACCTCAATCTAGGCTGACCTCTGGGTATTCCAGCCCCTCCATTACCTTCACACCTGCTCAAGCTAATTATTAGAGTCAAATGTAAATGAAAATCAACATTAATAATGAATGGAGCCTATTACTCACAATAGCACATTGCTTTACAAAGGTTTATCAAGAATTATCATAGCCATCCTCTTGGTCACAGTTCCCTGTGTTATTATAAACGAGGAAGTGCCTGCAAAGCCTGGAAACTAAGCCAATAGAAACACAAAATTTGGGCTATGTTCCCAGGACTGAGGAATAAAAGATCCTATCTCACTAAAGGGTATGAGTTTACAAAAAGCTTTCAATATCTGGTGCCAAGGCTACTGCCTCACCAGTTTGTGTTAGTGTATAAACAAATGAGTCAATTACTGTATGTGAACACCTTAATTATTCAAATCAAATCTCATTTTCCATCCTAATGACTTTTTTTGAATCATCTCCATTGTTTCTTTCATCTCTTTAAGATCTCCTCGAAATGTTTGCCTTGCCACATGCAAAATTCTATGATCTATAAATATTAAATTCTCTATCTGATGAAATAACAGAATCAAGTTTTCCATTAAAGAGCATCAAGTTGTTGTCATTCTTATACTGTAGGAAATTAAACTATAGGAAAATTAAATATAAGATCAAGTTGAAGTCCTTGGAGAAAGACTATAAATTATTTTCCATCCAGGTGAAAAAGGTATCACTCAAGGTATACCAATAGGGAACTAAACCCCAAGTATGAGTTCTTAGACCCCTGTTAAATATTTTTACACAACTCTTAAATGCTGCCAGATATTTGCTCATGTTCAGTGTGCATAGAGGAATTACATAGCCTGCTTTAGGTTACACATTAAAATGGCAAAAAGATTCCAAAGAGTTAAATAACAACATATTTAAGCAATAAAACCAGGTCTATGCTCTGGAGGACTATGGTTTAACTTTCTTTAAAGGACGGTCATTTTTGTCTGAACTGAAGTTCTCCCATCAAAAAATCTGAGCTTACCTGGCTAGATTTTAAGACCACAAAGGGCAGTTCTATTTCTTTTGAACCTTCTATTTCTTTGAACCTTTTGAATAATGAGTGTCTCATTATTACAGGTTAGTTGGTTGGTTGGTTGATTGGTTGATTGTTGTCCTTCATTCTCAAAGAAGATTAAATGATATCACTATGTAGAATCAAGTTAACAGAGTGTCCAACTGTGGCTGTTCAGACCAATATAAACTTGAAATGCTCTATCACAGGCCAGTCACAAATAGTCTACATGAACATTTGGGGTAGCTTCTCTAAATTATATGCTATGGAGTTATAATTAGGAATTTTTTCACCTTAGGTAAAAACTGGTTTGTGGGGGGAAATTTCAGGGTAAAGAGAACAGACTGATGGATGAAATAAGAAAGAGAAGAAGGCAAGCCTTAAAAAACAGAGTCAGCCGTGGATCCTGGGTGGAATGGCTTATGTTCTAGCGAGGGAATAGAATCCATGGGTAAACCCAGTCAATATAATAAAAAAGACAATTCTATCTAAATAATTTATTTACTCTTTGCCATACCAGTCAAACTATTGTGGATCTAGAAAAAAAATAACAAAATTCATCTGGAAGAACAAAAAATCAAGGACATCAAAGGAATCAAGGGAAAAAAGATAATTTTATCTGTTATTCAGTTCCATAGCAATCAAATTACTGAATAATTATTTTTAGAGATACAAAAAAATAGTAAAATTCATCTGAAAGAACAGAAAGACAAGAATATCAAGGGAATTAATGAAGAAAATGTGAAGGAAGATGGCCCAGCAGTTCCAGAGTTTAAACGATATGTCTAAGTGTAAATAATTAAAACATTTGGGTACTAAGAAATAAAGTGGTGGATCAGTGAAATAGTTTAGGTATATAATACAGAGTATGAAATGACCATGGTAATTTAGTGTGTAATAAACTCAAAGATCCAAGCTTTTGAGGTAAGAATATCTGACAAAAATGATTGGGAAAATTGGAAAGAATTTGGCAGAAACTAGGCAAAGAGCAAGCTCTCATACTGTATACTAAGATAAATTCAAAATAGGTGTGTGATTTAGATGTAAAGGGTGATATCATAATTAAATTAGGGGAACATGGAAAAATATGCCCGTCAGACCTATGGATAAGAGAAGAATTTTTAATCAAATAAAAGATAGAATAAAATGGATAGCTCTGATTATGGGAAATTTAAAAGTTTTGTATAAACAGAACTAAATTTAAAAGTTTTTGTATAAACAGAACTGATGCAGGATCATTTTTTTCTTGGACAGGGACCAAGTAATATAGGGGTAGAAAGGAAGAACTTCTTTAATATACTGTTATTTGTTTTCTTGTTTCACTAAGAAAATTTTGCTTTCTATTTTTATTAATTTTAAAGTCATGTCATGAGCTCTTCCCTTCCAAATCTATCACTTTTATATTAGGAGTTCAGTAGCATTATGAATCATCTAGAATCATACTTGACAGTATATTGATCATAGTTCCGAAATCTTTCAAATTGTTTATCTTTCAAATATTATATATATTTTTCTTCTGATTCTACCTCCTTCATTTTGCATCACTTCATATAAATCTTTCAAGTTCTCAAAACCCATCCTCTTTATCTACAACACAGTATTATTTTATTACATTTTATATCATAACTTGTTCAGTCATATGCCTGTACATACTTAAAAGAGTTTGTTTTGGTTAGGATTAATCTGTCTCAATATATTTTTTCCTTTATTTCTATCTCTCCTTCCTGTTTCCCTATTGAGTGAAATTTTATTTTTTCACATATTTCTTATTTTGTAGAGTCTTTAGCTTCCCTTTGATCATTGTAATTTTTATGGAGTTTGTTGCTTGGATAATGATTTTGGTTCTTAGACTAGTCTATTAATTGCTTTCCAATTCTTTCTTTAGCTCTCATTTCTTTTTCATCTTTTTCTCTAGCACCCTAATTTCATTTAACTTTTTTAAAAAGCTCTTGCTTCATTTCCTTTAAGAATTCTAGTTGAACTTATATTCAAGCTCAATTCTGAGTCTTGTAAATATTTTGGTGTCATTCTCCTCTGCGTATCTAGCACCACAATAACTTTTTTAGGATGGGATTCTTTTTAGTTTGCTCATTTTTCTGACCTACTTTCTGATTTTGGATTTTAGATTAGGCCATGCTCTCATCACCTCTGGAAGAAGTATCATTGTGTGCTATAAGTTCCTGCCCTTGCTTTCTTGAAGCATCTCAGTGATAGCTCAGACCATAGATCTATTTACTTTCAGTGCTTTAGAATGTTATGATAAGGGTAAAAGTCTAATCACTGCCCTCATAGTCTGATCTCTGAAAATTCATGACCTGGGTATGGTTCTAAGCAACATACTTGGGGACTGGTTCTTGTTGAGAGCCATAATGCTGAATTTGCCCAAGATAAGCAGACTGGAAGCATCTCTATCTCAGAGGTACAGAATGGCAGGCTTCTTTTTGATCTAGGATTCTTACCTTAATATTGAGACCCCACTCTACTCCTGGGGTCAGAGTTCCAAGCTAGTGCTTACTTCTAAACTTAGTCCTTGTTCAGTACTCCTGGACTTACTTCTCACCCCATCCTATCTCCTTAGTCTCCTGCTTAGTCAGGCCTTAATCTATTAAGGCATAATCTATTACTTAGAACTTGACAGTAAGCAAGACAGCTTCCATTTGGCAACTTTTTAATTCAATACAGAGAACAATAATACAACATGCATCCCCACTGAACAGAAAATATTTTAGATGTGTAGATTTTCCCACAGATGTCTGTTTCCACTGGGCTAGAAAAATGACTTAATGACTTTTTTCTTGGATTTTCTGACCAGAGCTCAATCTGGTACATTTTCTTTTTTTTAATTAAAGTTTTTTTATTTTCAAAACATATGCATGAATAATTTTCAACATTTACCTTTTTAAAACCTTGTGTTCCAAATTTTTTCCCTCCCTTCCACCTCTTCCCTAGATGGCAAGTAATCCAACACGTGTTTAAACATGTGCAATTCTTCTATACATATTTCCACAAACATCATACTACACAAGAAAAATCAGCTCAAAAAGCAAAAAAAAAAAATTAGAAAGAAAACAAAATGCAAGCAAACAATAAAAAGAATGAAAATACTATGGTTGTGGTCTACATTCATTTCCCACTGTCCTCTCTCTGGGTGTTGATGGCTCTCTTCATCACAAAATTTGGAACTGGCCTGAATCATCTCATTGTTGAAGAGAGCCACATTCATCAGAATGCATCATCACATAATCTTGTTGTTTCTGTGTACAATGATCTCCTGGTTCTGCTCACTTCACTTAGCATCAGTTCACGTAATTCTTTCCAGGCCTCTCTGAAAGTATCCTGCTGGTTGTTTCTTAGAGAATAATAATATTCCATAACATTCATATACCATAACTTATTCAGTCATTCCCCAACTGATTATTTTTTTCTAGTTGTGTAAAATAATTTCTTGGGAATTTGATTGACGTGGCACTGAATAAGTAGATTAATTTAGGTAGTATTATCATTTTTATTATATTAGCTCAGCCTTCTGACACATTTTCTAGATTTGTTATGAAAAGTTGTGGGATAAAGCATAGCTTCTTTCTTCTTTCTCCATCATCTTGGCTCTTCCTCTTCCTGATCACCTTTTGCCTTGGATTATTCCAATAGCTGGGTAGTTGATTTTCATGCATTCAATCCAACCTCAATATAGCTGCCAAACTAATAATATTAAAACTCAGAACCATCACTCTCCTGTTCAAAATGCTTCAAGTCTCCCAGTTGCTTTGAAGACAAAATGTAAATTTCTTTGTTTGAGGTGATTAATTTGGCTTTAGTTCACTTTTCCTTCTTTTTTTGTGCATTCTACATTTGATAAACTGTCCCACTTGCCATTCTCTATGCAAGACATTAAATCTACTCTTCTTATGGCTTTGTTCACACTTTCTTTAATCTTGGCAGGCTTTCTCTCCTTATTTCTGTCCCAGAATCCTTAGCTTCCTTCAAGATTCAGACCAAATGTCACAGTTTATTCTGATTCCTGCCCTCTCCTCTCCTGCCAGCAAGCACTTTGTATACACTTTCCATATATTTTGTACTTAGCTGTGTTCATGCTGTTTCTCCCAATAGAATGGAAGCTCCTTTAAAGAAAGAATGCTTGATTTTTGTGTTTTTATCTCTGGTGCCTAGACCAATATTTGGAACCCATGTGACACTGAATAAAGAATGTGTTGTTGTTCACTCATTTCAGTCTTGTTTGATTCTTCTTGATCCCACTTGGCGTTTTCGTGGCAAAAGTTCTGGAGTGGTTTGCATTTCCTTCTGCAGATCATTTTGATGAGGAAAATTAAGCAATAATTGTGAGCAAAATTTAAGCAATCTCAATGATAATTATTTGTGGGGGGGGGTTTCAGTCAAGCATTAATTCTGAGGCTTGTCATGCAATAAATTCTGAGGTAAAACGTAGAGTTTAAGTAGCTGTGTGCCTCCTCTCCACCATCTTGGCTGGAAGTTTGAAGTCCCTTAATCTCAAATGAATAGCTTCTTTTGTATAATAATAATAGCACCTACCTCACAGAGTTATTGTGAGGATCAAATGGTAAAGTATTTTGTAAACTTTAAAACACGATATAAATGCTGATTTTTAATTTATATAGCAACTCTTATTACTTGACAGTCATAAAGGAAAAAAGTCATATTTGATCACATTCTGGTCCATCATCTCATGAGCTACTTGGCAATCTCTATTTCTGATTAGAAGCTTCTTTTAGACCTATAAAATAGAAGTATATATTTAAAAAGTTTTCTTTTGTGACTGATTTGGCCTGTGCTCTAAATCTTGTTGGAATTGAATCCCCAGAGTGGAAGATAAGGTCTGGAAACAAGGTGAAAGATTTGCTAAATCTACTTATTCATTGGGCCTTTCCAGGATATGAGCAAATTCATGACTTGATTATGAAATCAAATGGAAATATCCACTATTGATCTGTGTGTAATTGGCATAATTCATCCAAGTTATCAAAATCTGATTTTATTACCTTAATTGTGTAACTTAAAATTGGAATTAACCAATATATCATTCATCAGTGTTCCTTCATTCACTAGAGATAGCATGAGAATCCCTTTTGCAAGGAATAATCCATAGGCTTGAAGCTAAACCACATGAAGTGAAGTTTATTACAGTGCTAAATGGACAAACTCCATACCCCACAGCAATGCCTGCTATTTCTCTTTTTGAGTGTATTCTATATGTATGTATGTATACACATGCTGTTTTCCTTGGTAAAAATATAAGATCCTTATGAATAGGGACTATTTTTATCTATTATCTCTGTTATCCCAGTGCTTAGAACAGGTCATGACACATAGTAAAAGCTTAATGAATGCATGCTGATTAATTTTTCTCATCATTTTAAGGAAAGAGATGAATTTAGAACTTTGAAAATATTAATTTTTTAAATTTTATTTTATTCTTTTTATTATATCTTTTTAGATATAAGATATATGCATGGATAATTTTTTTAGCAATGACCCTTGCAAAACCTTCTGTTCCAATTTTTCCCCTCCTTCCCCCCACTCCTTCCCATAGATGGCAAGTAGACCAATATATGTTAAATATGTTAAAGTATGTGTTAAACACAATATATGTATGCATACTGGAAAATATTTTTAATTGCTAAAAGCAATTATACTTTCAATTCATTAACTTTTATAGAAGTTTACTGAACTCTGACTAGATCATACTTTTTATTATCTAAGTTTCACTTTTCTAGTAAAAAAAAAAAAAGCAAATATATTTCCAATAGGAAAGAGAATTTGTAATTTTAAAAAAGAATTTGTGATTTAAACATTGGGAAAAGATTAAGAACATGATTTTATAGGAATTTCTTATTAACTTTCTTTTTCTGTAATAGAGCATCTTATTTTGTAAAAGATTGTCAAAAATTTAGGTCCAGTTTTACCAAAGGTTCAAATTGTCAAAACGAAGCTATTACTGATCTTTTCAGTGATCTTTCAGTAATAAGAACTCACATTTTAATAGCATTCTTAGCTATACAAAGCACAATACAAAGCACAATGTGAGGTATATATAAGGAGTATAATTATGTGTATATATATATATATGGAGCATAAGGAATATAATTATCTTAAGGGCCAAAAAAAAAATTAGATCATATGCCTGTTATCCCCTAGGTAGTAAATATGTGAACTAGAACTTGAAACCAGATCTTCTGAATATAAGACCTATGTTCTTCCTCTTGTACTATTTTGCCTTCTCCCAGACTTTTGATGTTTGATTAAAAACTATAATGACCATGAGGAAATGCTTTCTATACATACATAGTAAGTAGGTTTTTACTCACATGATCTCAGTATGTGGACATGAAGAACTTGCAGGAATTCAAGTTTTTGTAAGGATTTCACATTGGGGATAACACCATAGATTTGATGTATCAACAAAGTATATTTCTCGAAAGTGGGTATCCTTAGGGAAAGAAATTGGCAGAATAAGACAAATTAGTATAGTGTCCTACTACAGCAGAGAATATTCATAGGAGGCTTTTGTTACCACTTACACACTAGTCATAGAATGAACTTACTTTGGCAAACTAAAGCACATTGAGTTTATCTAGGCAGAAGCTCCAGATTATAAGGAAGCTAAATTTTGAGTATGTTTTAAATATCACAAGTTCCCATAATGAGTGAATTTCAGTATGGTTTGATTAGGGAAAAAATTGATAACAAAAGATTGCTGTTAGTTAAACCAACCCCAATATTAAGTTGACTTTGGAAAATTTGTCTCTTGGATGCTGACAAATTGACTTAAATCATAAAGACTGTATAGTATTCTGAGTGCCTTTTCACCTAAAGATATTCAATTTAACTTTAAAGCATTTCAATTCCATATTAGTAACATGTACATACTCAATTCTATTTTAGACTCCAAAATAAAATAATATATAACCATACCTTCTTACCTTGAATCCTAGGCAGAATAAACAAGAGCCAGCAAAAGAGGAGAGTTGCACAAAGGGTAGCACTTTGGTTCACGATGTTGGGGTTGGCTGTTACTTTTTAATCTCAGTGTGTTATGAGAGCTGAAGAATTTCTGAAAGGCCATGTGCATAGAAATCAGTATTTATAGGCACTTCCTATAATAAATCTATTTGATAGTTAACAAAGAATGTGCTGATTTGTTCCTGGGGAACTCCCAGATTGTAGAAGTGAAAGTATTTTTATCTAGTACTGCAAAGAATGTTAGATTTCTCTTTCTTTTCACAGCTATAAGAGATCAGCTTATTTCAATAGCCTGTTCAGGAATATGGGACACATAAGCCATAAATCAAATATTTAGGCTATTTATAAACACACATGATGGGAAAAATGCCAAAGAAATGTTTAAATAATAAAAGATGAAAAGAGGCTATCTTCCATTTAAATAATACTGATTAACTACCTATTGCCACTAAGAAATGAACCAGATCCTGGAGAGTATGGGAAGATAAATGGATCATGGCTCCTTTTATAGTTTATAAAAGAGTTTATAGTTTATAGATGACCTTAGATGAGGGAGTACTGCAAAAGCATTTAGGAAGTTAGGCAGTGTCCCATGGACATGGAGTCAAAGGCTTATGATTACTTAAGACTGAAAACTTTAGGGCAATTTTCCTTGATAATTTCTTGAAATAAATGTATCAAGATTATCCTGTATATGCAAGGATATGCAAAAATACAGCAGACACATGATCTTTTTGACCAATTGATGTTTAAATTTTTATTACTTATTTTTACATTCTTTTTTAAATTTTGAGTTCCAAATTTTGAGGTCCTTGTTTCCCACCCACTCATCTAGAAGGCAAGCAATATGTCAATTATATATATGGAATCATACAAAACACTTCCATATTAGCTATACATTTTTTAAAAGTAAGAAAATAAATTGAGAAAATTGTACTTCAATTTTGCGCTCAGTTTATCAATTCTGGAGATAAATGGCATTTTTTCATCATGAGTTTTTTGGTATTATCTTGGATCATCCTATTTCCAATTTATTGCCTCTATAAAAAGAGCTGTTATAAATATTTTTATTTGATCTCTTTGGGGAAAAGATCTAGTAGTGATATTGCTGGGTCATATTGTTGAATATAGTCACAGTTTTATAGTCCTTTGGACATAGTTCCAAATCAACTATTCTACCAAACAGTTCATTAGTATGCTTATTTTCCCTTCTTCCCCTCATGGCTGCTAAATCACATAGCATATTGTTCTAGATTTATTTGTTAAAAATGTATATAGAAAATTAAAATATTTATCTGGGCTCACGTCCACATTTACTCCCAGCCTTGTTTTACTATTTGTAAGATGAAGCAGAATTGTTTTCTAAAGTTTTAGAATTCCAAACTAAGAGAATAAACTCAACTTTCCTATTTTTCTACATGGTAATAGGAAAGGAATGAGAGAAGCCAGAATAAAGACCATTCACCAGACATTTTTTTTAAATCTTCTCAAATTATTTAGGTATAATGAAGCAAAATAGAAATGTTACCTTACCAAGTATATAACAGTCTGCACTCATAGTCTATCACTTCTAACCAAGAAGAGGGACCCACACATTCTCAAAACAACAAAACTCAATATATCTTAAAGTTCCTTAGAATATATCTAAAGTTCCTTAGATTACCATACATGTTTCTTGGTTATATTATGAGGTAAAGGTGGGGACACCCTTTCCATTTCATTTCTTCTAATATATAACCAAACACTACCAAATTACTCCCACAAAAAGGAAGTGTTTTATTTGTCCCACTATTAAACAAAACTTCTTCAAACCACAGTTGCCTGAAAGTAAAATTTGGGTGTTAGTTCACCTTATATTGACCTTGTCTCTCCCTGACTTTCCCAAGCCCTGACATTTAAATTGGATTCATGACCCAGCAGCATGATTCTAAAAGAATCTAGGGATTAATGAGATCACTAAATTTTCTAAGAACTGAAAAAAATCTTGAAAACAATCTGGTTCAAAGTCTAATGACTTTATCACTTTTATGTCCATAAGCACTTTCTTCAATGGTTTTAGGTACAATGTCAATCATGAAACTGTACTGAGATCACTCTGTGTTAACAGAGCTAACAAAATATTTAACAGTCTAATGGTAGACGTAATATGTAAACAAGTATGGCCACTTGAGATTTATATAGGATAAATTAGAGATAATCACAGAGGAAAAGCTTTAGCTGAGTCTCTAAGAATATGAGGAGGCAGAGCTGAGTAGAGGAAAAAGAAATCAGGCATTTTTTCCCCTCCCTTATATATCCTGTAGCTAGCACCATCCCCTACAAGTAACATGGAGCTGTCATTGGCTCAAAGGGAAGCAGAATAGACATGTCTAGTTTCTTCTTCCCTAACCCTTCTCCTGTGGAGATGCTAATTCCTAGAAATAACTTCTAGCCTTTGCATTAAAAATCTAAGACCTTATCACTTCTCACCTGAATTAAGGTAATTTCTTCCTAATTGGTCTTCCTCCTCATTGACCCCTACTCCAATCCATATAGAAGCTTTCAATTTTTTTTAACTTAATGCAGAGTCTAAGTATGCTACTTATATGATAAAAACCTTTCACTGATTCTCCATTGCCTATAAGAATAAATATAAATCCCTTAGCCTGCAGGGCATTTAAGGTTCTCCATACTCTAATTCCCACCTGTGTTTCAAGCCTTAATTCATATCAATTTCCTTTACAAAAAAAAAAAAAAAACCTCCATCCAAACTGGATTACTAGCCATTGATACAGACATTTGATCTCCTGCCTTCATTTATATAAGCATTCTTCTTGCCTAAAGCACACTCTCCCTTGTTTCTTTCTTAGAATCTTTATTTTCCTTCAAGATTCAACTTGGGTGCGACTTCCTTTACAATATCTTCCTCAAGTTATTAATAATCTCTCCTTCATCAATTTACTTTTCACCATATTTATTTTGTTTTTGTTATTTTATATTCTCTTTCTCCAGTAGGATGGAAGCTCTTTCATTTTTTGTCTTTATGTCCCCCGTGCCTAGTACACATTTAATATTTGTTAAATTTAACTGAATTAATGTTGATTCCTAAGGTACTCTCCAAAAGTCTTTGGAAGATGCTACAGTAGGCAGCTGTGTATAATGAAACCATGATAGGATGCTGTATCACTCTAGCTTATGCTTTTCTATATTTCTAATAGGGAAAGAAAGGTGAATAATCTCTATTCTAATTCTATTTCATCCACTGGATGCATATACAAAGAATTATACTTTTTATATTTCTAACTACCCTCATTTACAACTCTTGCAATATGAGACCAGTCTTAAGCATAAGAGGGAAGAGAAACTTGTGGTTTTAAGGACATCAGGAATGTACCCTACTCCTCAGAATGTGGACAAACACACATGTATACACACATCAAGAAGGTATCCTATACCTCAAAGTACACATACACATATACATTTATCTGCAGATGCTTAAAACTACCCAACAAAGCATAAAAATATTCACTCTTTAATTAGAACTAAGGCTTCAGATGCAAATTCTCCTGGGAGAAATGACTATTAAGTAGAGAAATACAGATAGAGAACACTGAATTTTCTGTAACACAAAGTTTTGCTTAGCTATTTTTTTTTTTGTTACAAAGAAAAGTTCAAGGTGATCATTAAAAAATGGTTATATTTTTTAAAAGACAATAAAACTTTTTTAAAACAGAAAAATAACAAGTGACTTTATCTAATTAGAGACTAAAGTTCTTGAAAAATGTTAGGTTTTTTCTTCAAATAAAAAACCATAATTTTATAAAAATATGAAATAATAAAAACAATAATAACAGCTATCACTTATAGAATGCTTACTATGTGCCAACCACTGTGCTAAATGCTTAACAATTATTGTTTCGTTTGATCCTCCCAACAAAAGGGAGGTGCTAAATCATTATTCCCCCCCCATTTTACAGATAGGAAACTGAAGCAAACAGAAGTTAAGTGACTTGCCTAGTAAACAGCTAAGACCAAATTTGAACTCAAATCTTCCTGATTCCAGATCCAGAGGTATATATACTGCATTACCTAGCTTCTTTGGAAGAAACAGAAAGTAATAGGAAATTATCTAATTTTTTAAAAAAGATTCTAAGCTAACATTCTTCTATATGTCTTTGTTACAAAGAAAACATTTTTCAATGTGTTCAAGAGATTAGGGTAATATTTGAAAATGATTATATTTTTTAAAAGACAAAAATAAAACTTTTTTAAAAACAGAGAAAAATAACAAATGACTTTAAGGCCCTAAGTAGAAACTAAAGTGTTTCTTTAAAAAAAAATAGAAAAAACAAACCTCTTCAATAGAACAAAATGAATCTATAAATGGGAAGGAAAAAGAGAGCAAGAAGGAGAATTGACATCAAGGATCATTTCCCAGTAATATTATTTTTCATTTCTCTCAAGAATAAGCAGTAGGATGACATAATGGATAAAGAGAGAATCTCAGAGGCAGAAAGACCTGAGTTTGAGTGTGGGTTTTGATGATGTTGTTTTTCTTGGTTCTAAAAGAGAACCATGACATTGAGAAGGTGATATTATAATTTGCAAGTTATTTGGATTTAGGTGAGACTGGACCATGCAAAGTCATTAGCCTCTCTCTCTTCTCTGTGGCAAAATATAGATCAGGATGACTGGAGATGGACTATAGGCTTTGATATATATATCAAAAACATAAAAAAATCACTAAAGTAAAACTGGACTCTGAGAAATTGAAATACCAATAATGAATAGATAATGAAATATTTCTTCCTCTTCTTTACTGAAAGACAGGAGACTGAACAATAACAACTATTACTTGGCACTTGCTTAAGACAAGTAATTATATAAGTGTCATTGGCTGTATGCCTTGGAAATGACAAGATAATTTGGGCCCGGTGACAAGCAATTTTGTGTTCAAACTACCTGTAATTTTCAAATGAGGAAATACTGCTTTTAGATGCCTGGATAAGGATAGGTATTTTAAAAGTTATGTTCTTTATTTTTTAAAAAAAGTATTGCTTAGCAAATACATATTTATTTATAAACCATAAGGAGATGGTACAGTGACTAAAGAACCAAACCTAGAGTCAAGAAAATCTGGATTCAAATCCAACCTCAGTCACTTAGTAACTCTGTGGTCCTGGGTAAGTCATTTCTGCCTCCATTTCCTCATCTGTAAATGAAAATAATAATAGCACCTGTCTATTAGTATTGAAGATAAAATGAGATATTTGTAAAGTAGTTTGCAATCCTTAAAGCAGCATATGAATTCTAACTATTATTATTAGCAACAATAATGATAATAATTTATGGTCTTCTCCATAACTGAATTCACATAGATATGGTATTCAGTTATGTCTGACTTTTCATGATCCCATTAGGGGTTTTCTTGGCAAAGATACTGGTGTGCTTTATTATTTCCTTCTTCAGCTCATTTTACAGATGAGAAAACTGAGGGAAACAGGATGAAATGACTTGCCCAGGGTTACACAGTTTGTAAGTGTCTGAGTTTTTGCTTTGAACTGGGAAGGAAGAATTTTATATATGTTTTCTTTATAATCATTGTGATGGTGATTTTCCCTTAACTGTTTTTCTTTTTATAAGAGATTGTTCTATTTGGGAGTGGGAATTTTGAAAGGAGAATTGTGCCAGACTGTATAGGCACATTATTCTAGGCTGCCACAACCTTACATACCAGTCTTCAGGGCCTACCCGGATAAACTTGGAGATGAGTTGATTGGGAGGTGCAAACAGTCTATCTTTATTCAGTTGTTCTGTCAACAGGGGTAGAAGGAAGTAAGAGAGAGAATTCTGCTCAGAGCTGTTTATTTATACTTCCTCTCTTCTGGGATTACCCTGTGATCACCCACTCAACACTGCCATAGATGGAGCCGCAGAAGGGAAACATGTGGAGTTAATGTTGCATCCCAAGAGGAGATCCAGCAAGAGGACACACTCCTTGCCACCTCAAGAACTCCATTAGCAGTTCCTTTAACTCCTTCAGGAAACAATCTCCTGCCTCAGAGGCCAAGCCCCTTTTTACCTCCTGGGTCTGCCCTGCCAAGCTGACATGACATGCAGGCTACATGGCATATCTCAGAGAGAGAGAGGAATTCCCCTAAAAGGGAATATATGAAAATAATCATGGTGTTAAAACAAAAGGTATCAGTGACATTTACAAAGAAATTTGGTCTCATTATATAGAATACCTCAAACTAGAACAATTAAGTATTACTTGGTAGAAGCCCTTAGGGGACTTGCTTTAATTAATAGATAAGTATGTAGCATATGGATAGTATATAAGTGTTTGAGAAGGTTGGCAGTAGTCTTTCTTAGTTATTTAAAATATTCACCCTACAGTCTTTACACAATTGCATTATAAAGTGTCAATTATTGGGTAGTCTGATTTCTGGAAACCTTAATCTTCCAAAAAGCACACAAGAAACTGGAAATGGGGAAAAAAAATCTCAAGTCCAACACATACAACTGGCATAAATTCCATAGATTTTCCCATAGAAGCAGAGTGGAGCTACACGCTGACTTCTCAAGTAGACAATATTTTTATTTCATTTGACATGCTGGTCTATCTACTTTGCACACAGTAGGACTGCAGCAAATGTTGTTGAATTGAACTGAATTAAATTGGTTTTTCTCTGGCGTTGTTCAATCCTGCTCCTATTATAATAAAAGCCTGAGAACATGAATGAGAACGTGAATAAGGAATATGTTTTCAGTAGGAAAAAAGTGACAGTAGAGAACAAAAGCAGCCCCAAGGGAAGAACAAAGAATGCTGTCATCTCAAATAAACAACAGTGTGCAACCTTTAAGAGTGCAGAATCAAAGCCCCCTAGAAAACTGAATAGCTCATGAGGGAATCAATGAATGCAAAATCACAGGTCCACTAAGGAGAGCAATTTGGCAGTTAGGGGAATTTTCTCAAAGGATAAAGTAAGTCTTGAGAATCTTGACAGCCCCAGAAGGTATCTCTGTATTATAGCATAATAATATAGCCTCACAAAAAGATAGCATCATGCGATGGGAGCACCGGATCTGATGAAATAAATGTTTTAGATTTGAATCCTGACTTTTCATCTCCTCATCTGTGTAACTTAGAGCCAAGTCTTTTAACATCCCTGGTCCTCAGTTTCTTTATTTGTTAAGTGAATGAATTAGATTAGATCAGAAGTTCTTATTAATCATTTTGTGGCATGGATCCTTTTGTTAGTTTTGTGAGGCCATCAGATCCCTTCTAAAGATGACAATTTAAAATGCATTAAATTCATAGGTTAAGTAAATGAGTTCTATTGAAACACTATTAGCAAAATATTAAAAGCTTCAGATTCATGGTCTCCTTGAAATCTATCCATAAATCCTTTAATGGTTAAGATTCCCCAAATTATATGTTCTCTAAATTTCTTTTTTAAAAGCTCTAAATACTATAAGTTTATGAAATCTTCCTAATGATGGCCAATAATTTATGATTTATGTTTTGTCTTTACTAAGTGAGACACATATGTAATATAATTTCCCTTGAAAATGGTTAAAATACATGTTAAAATTCCAGTATCTGTAAATGTCTAAATTAACCTATCTGAACACTTTGTTCTCTTAAAATGGTGAAGTACAATGTTGTTTTAATTTATATTATCCTCAGAGAAAAGTTCTGTTTAAATAAAGACAATCCTCAATTTAAATAGTGTTCAATATTATAACAAATTCAGAATTATTAAAGTCTAAATTGTAAACGTTTTGTTATATTTAAATCTTTAGAACCTCGATTCCACTCCCCAGAATCTGGACCTTATACAAAAATACCTTTGCAATCCTGGTAATTGGATTCCAGAATGAGAATGAGTCATGGGATTGGAAAGAATTGTTTCTCTAGGGACAATGTGGTTTACCATACATAGTACTGGACTCTGAATCAGCAAATCTAGGGCATTATTCATAATCAGCAAGTGACCATCAGTTTGGAGCATAATTTTTCTGGGTCTCTATTTCCTTGACTATAAAATGGAAATGACAATATTTATGCTGGTAACATGTTGCAGTAGAATGAGTACCTGTTTTGTTATCTTCACATGTGAAACATAGAACATGAAAGTGTCACTGAGGAGACTAGTCAGGTATTAAATTAATTTCTGGGTAGGAAACCACCCAGTACAATGTTTATTTTTTAAAATATGGTTTTATCTTTGATAGTCATTAGCAAAATTTTAGAAAAACATATTAATGAAGTGTGGATTCTTACTGTCACTTTTAACTTTAATCCAAAGATCAAAGAACTTTTAAAAAACTGTAATGCTTTTACTGCTTTTCAATGTCAGCATCTTCTTATTCAATCTCAATTTCCTCATAGGAAAAAAATCAGAGAATCAAAATCATTTTAAAATAAATGCAAATTTGGACCTTTAAGTTGTTTTTTTTTTTTTAACAGCTACTCTATTCTTAAATCTTCATCCAAACATGCTTAAATCTAATTCTCACAAACAAAAGGACTGCCTCTATCTGCCATTACCACGTGGGTTCAAAGTTGATGAAGGTTGTAGCTATTATTTGTGGATATTTTCCAGATCTCTAAGTTAAAAGATTATTTCAAATGTCAAGCCAGCACTTAATAGGCAACAGTTGAGAATCTGAATTGATTTTATTTTGGAGTAAAATCCTTTTAAAGCTAAGGTATTATTCTGTAATACCTCACATTATCCAGAAGAACTATATAGAAAATGAAGATATTTTTTCACATCTGTAAGTAATTCAGAGACATTGGGACTGATCCTTCCAATGCATAGGGCTTGGGAATAAAGTTGCTCACTTTTGACAGGGCCATTAACTTTCTTTGTCCCCATGGGGACCACTAGGTACACTAAGAGAGATAATTTACTAAATGGGTCCTAAGGGAAAGAAAGAGTTAACAGACTTACCAAATTTACTCCCCTCTTGCCAGTAGAATTCAGCACATTATATCATTAAATTCTTTAGACTTCATGCATAGCTACAGGCACAAATAAATTTCATGATGTATATAGGCACCAAATAATTTTCAACTTTATATAGTTTTTACACCTTCAAGACATTTAAATGTAACAGATACACTTTATAAAGAAGATTCCCTCCCAGATTCATTTGTAGAATCAAATTCCTATTTTCAAAGCAATTTAAAAACAATTTCATCAGTTTAATTAATCAGGAAAACCATTCCTCAAAGAGAATAAATGTGAATAAAAATAACTGAAAGAGAAAAGCTGTATCTTCACAAACTGAGGGATGACTGGATGGTGAGTATAGAAAAGGCAAATATGGCTTCATTTTCATTATTTTTCATTGTGCAATAATATTCTATTGACCTCATTTGGGATTTTCTTGGGAGAGATATTCTTTTTCTAGCTCATTTTACAGATGAGGAAACTGAGGCAAACAGGATTAAATAATTTACTTAAGGTCACACAGCTAGTAAATGTCTGAAGCCAAATATGAATGCAGGAAGATGAGTCTTCCTGACTCTAGTCCCAGCACTCAGTCCACTGTGCCACCTAGCTGCCCCTTCACTCATCACATATTGCATTCATTTATCATAACTTTCTTGGCTGTCTCTTGGTCTGAACATCTACTTTCTTTTCATTTCTTTGCTACCACAAAAAAGTACTGTTCTGTCAATTTGGTGTATATGGGACCAGGCATATTATTTAAATAAAGAAATTGTCAACTTTTTAATCAGCACTACAAAAGAATTGGCAGGCCTGATAGCTGTATTTGTAAAGATATTTAGCAACTGCTTTGTGTACACCTTATGTGCCTTTTGGGAAAAGGAGCTTTGAATGAAAGGTTTTTTTTTTTTTAATGTGGTCACTGCATTTTTGCAGAGTCTTCTAATTTTCCTTCACTCCCTGATGTGATCTTATGAAAAAATCAGACTCAAAATGCTTTAGGTGACTATGGATATGCAAATTGAGCCTCAATAGCTAAGGAGTTGAGAACTCTGGTCTACAGCTCTCACACAACAGAGACATATTTGTCTTCTTTATCCCCTGTTTTTCTGCTCAGAAACTCTGCTCCAAGTTGATAACTTTAAGGTCCTAAAAGACCTTACTCTAAGCAAAGAAGTAAAATGAAGGGTGGATGGAAGTGGGGGAAGGAAGAAGGCTACTTGAAACAAACAGTTGGTTATTGAAATGATTTTTAAGTTTGTGCTGTCATCAAAATATCAAATTCATGAAGTCTACATAAAAAATGAATTTAAAAACTATTATTGTCTCATGGCATCATTTCTCACATGCATCAAATGGTCCCAGTGTTGAAGTATTACAAAATGCAATAGCTAAAGTTAAATGGAAGTGAAATTGTCTATATTCTATATCCTTTGACATGGAGCAAATAATACTAGATAATATTAAAGCTATCAGAGTCATCGACATGTAATTTTCCATATGTAATATTGTATGACTTGAAGAACAAATTAAGAAACTGTTCCTTTTTTTCTAGTCACTATTTCTAAATGTCCTGAAGCATGTTTTTAACCAAGCACCTGAGTTTCTTGAGAAACCAAAGTAAGCATATTAAAAATACTAAGATAAAAAGGACTTTACAAGAGAGAGCAGAATAAGAGATAATCTCTCATCACAACTATTCTCCTAAATGAAAAGAAATGATTAGTCAAGAATCTAACAGTATATTAACCACTTTTGGAAACAGATGGTTCTAAATGTGACTAATTTTCCTCAATATCAATATTTCTGCAATATCAGAAATTAGGCATGTTATAGAAACCATTAGACTTAGTCCCACCCCTCTTACTATCAATGTTGTGTATTAGTGAAATCACAACCCATTAACTTATTTACAATAATTGAAGAAGTAGGGAAGAGAATTAACTAAGCCTACATTCACCAGAGTAAGGACTGGAGTCTCTCTTCTCTCTCATTTGAACATAATACATATCTGCTGCTATAGCTACCTTTAGACTAAGAAATTTGGCAAATCATGTTTTTTAAATGAGCTCTTCTATCTAGACTTGATCCATTCCTAGAAACCATTGAATGCTTCCACCTTTCCAAAGGATAAAATTCCTTGCATAAAACATTCTTGAGTTTTTGAATAAGAGAATAAATGTGAATAAAAGCAACTCAAAGAGAAAAACTGTATTTTCATAAATTGAGGAATGATTGGATGGGAAGTATAGAAAAGGCAAATATGTGATGTTTGTTTTGCTGCAATACAAAAATCAGTTGAACTTTTTTTTTCTAGATCCCCAAAAATGCCTTAAAGAAATGGAAATGGAAATGGAAAACCTTTTTCAAAAAGTGACTCTAAAATAAGATGACCTCTCGAGATATTGTTTTCTATCACTAGAGAGGTTAGGTGATTGTCATGTTGAAACAATTATTCACATTCAATGACAGACTGGTCTAAATAACTTCAGAGCTACTTTTTAAATTAAGGATTCTATGACAGAGTGACTTACAATTCAATCCAATTCAACAAGGATTGAGCATCTATCATCAAGAAGGACCTATGTGCCAGAGCAAAAAAAAAAAAAAAAAAAAAAGATAGAAACAATTCCCACTCTCAAAAATTAACATTCTACTTCAACTCTCCTTTAAGATTTGGCCTGATATACACAAGTAGCAAGGACTATAATCCTCATCACTGAATATTTTATGGAAAGCCACATATACTCCCAAGATACCAATCTATGCCAGGAAAGCAAGAATACCTCATTAATACTTCATTTCTAAGGTCAAAGCAATGTGTTGGTCCCTATGCACCCATACAAAGAAAATATTAAAGCCAATCCAGCTGGCATTCAAGTTTTGCTTAATTCCCCTTCAACAAAACGTTCCTGTTGCCAATAAAACTTCCAACTCTAAGATTGTGCAGTTTTTTGAATGCTACACTAATGAGTTTGTGCCTTATCTGGCATGATCAGAACTTGACTGGCAATGGCATAGGGTATAAATAGGAAGAAGGAGAAATTAGACTTGAAACTATTTTGAAGGCCAAAGTTAAAGAGGGCTTACACTAGGACAGTAGCCAAAGAAGACAGATATGAAAAATACTGTGAAGGAACCATTAGCAGAATTTTCCAGCTTACTGATTGAAGGATAAGAGGTTAAAGTGATAGTCAAGGAGAGAGAAGAATCAAAATTGGCCAAAGGTTGGTAGTGTCCTTAATAGAAATGGGAAGTTTTCTTTGGAGATCTTTAGAAATAGGACAGAATTTCATCTGTTTGAAATTATTTGATTCTGATCCTGCCTAAATTAATTGTCATTGATGTCTCCTACTTTTTTTAAAAAGAAGTCACACAAGATTTTGGCACCTTGCAGTATTTTCAGTCCTTCTCTAGCTCTTAAACTTTTATTAGGTTAGCTTTAGGGAGTAAAAAAGCTGAAGTTCAGCCTATGATTCTACACTAAAATGTAGCCATTTCAACTTGATATTCTTCTTGCTGTTGGAATTTCCATAAGCTCATGTGTATCAACAGTCTGTTATATTGGCAAGGAAAAAAAAAGTCTAATAGCAGCTTACATTTCAATAGCTCTTCCTGGTTACAAAGAGCCTGGTGCACATTATCTCATTTGATGATTTCATTTAACATTTTCTTTAAAAAGGCTCAGGGGGGAAAAAAAAGTCAAATGGATAAAACAAGAAGAATCTGGAGTTGGATAAGATTTTGAAGATTAAAAATTGGTGCTTTGGAAGCCAGTATTCATTGTCATTTGTTAGGAGAGATACTATGATGTAATGGTTAGAACATTGGATCTCGAGTTCAGCAGCCTACACTGAAATCCACCCTTTAACACTTAATATTTGTACCTGCTTGTCATGAGCAAGTACTCCAATATTTGAGCCTCAGATGCTGTGTCTATGAAATTGGGTTAATAAAACCTGTAGTACTTATCTCATAGGATTACTCTGAGGTTCCAACAGGGCCATCTCAAAAGCATTAGTGTAGTTTAAAGCTTTTAAGAGCTTCAGCACTGTGTAAATTGTAAAATACATATGAGCATAAATTATTATTACATGAAAGATGCGTGATTTGTCAGTGTAAGGAAATCTCCAATATTACTACAATCAGAAAACCCCAGATTTCTAAAATTATCCTCAATGTATACTGCATTCTTATGATGGGATTTCGAATCTGTAAGAATGATAAGGAGAAAGAAGGGAAAGTAAGCAACACACACACGTACACACACACACACCCTTAACGGATTTGTTGTATCTTACAAGTAGGGACTTAATTTTTATAAGATATAGTCTAAAAGACAAGGACATAGTTGAAATGGAATCTCTGCTGGAATCAGAGGGATATGCCAATGAAAAACAATTATTTTGTGACTTTTTCTAAAAAGCTCCACAAAAAGATAAAAATCAAGAATAGATTCATTAAGTCATTTAGACCAATGGTCATGGTATTTATTGCTCCCCTGTAATATCACAATAGAGGCCAGGATTTGCACCTGCAAATTCAGTCTCTCTATAAAGTGATGCTTAGGAGAACTATGTATGTCTGTATTATGCGTGATTCCAGACTCTTTTCCCAACTTCACTTGTTTTTCCTCCAGTTAAACAACAACAATTTGTTTTACTTTGATAGGTTCTTCTAAATAAGGGTTTCATCATTAAACATCTGGCTTCTCCCTAGCAGATTAGGCCTCCAGTGAGGAAAGTATATTTTTAATTCTAATTTCAAAAACTGTACATGAATATGCCGATCCTCATCACGTCTGCCTTAACCTGTTTGGAGAAATTATGACTACAAGTACCTTGTATACAACACCTCTAAACTACCAGCTTGTACAAAAGCCGCCTCATACAGATGATCAGACCCACCTCGGAGGCAATCATGATTAGCGCTTTGGCTAATAAACAAAGCATCTGTTTCTGAGTTCTTGTCCCAGGCTAACAGACCCCCCCCTCCGCTGTTACTAATAAGCCCACTCAAGAAGGCTGGATGGCCTGCTAGGAACAGCCCCGGCATGCTGGAATGATGGAGCCAGAGTTTGGCTGGAAATCACATTTCTTTGGGCTCATCAAGTCCATGATGCTGAAAACAAACTGGCTGCACTAGAGATGAAAGCAAATGTGGGCACTGTTCATTACCTACAGCTCTTCTAAGTGAAACCAGGTGAAATTTTCTCAAAAAAGAAAAATCTATGAGATTAGGCCTAAATCACATGATCCCTTTTCCCAGAGGTCTGGGGAGCCCCAAGATCCGGTCTTGGGCCCAAGTCATTGGTATGACTTCCTGTGTTACTTCCTTTTAGTCTACCCAAGGAAAAGGCTCCTTTTCCTTTTGCTATTTAACCAGCTTTGCTATTTCTAGCTTGTCAGGTTGAAGCTGAGATTCCCTTCAGGGACTAAATAAATGCTTTCTCTTTGTACTGAAGATGGCTCTGATTAGTTAATTTGGGCAAGGGATCTAGCACCCTTCCCACACACTCCTCTGGGGAATCCGCCTGTAGGTACAAAGGAAGACATTTAATGAGTGCAGGGCATTAATGGCAGAGTCAATCCATTGAAATTCAGTCTTTTTCATTCTGCCCAGGGTTCTGCAGGCTCAGCAGATTCTGGCCTGCCGGAAAGTTGAACTTCCTCTTTGCTTTCAAATAAGGGAGGTACCTGCACAGATGATTGTGGCTTCCACGTTGCCACCAAGTCTATTTTTTTATTACCTAATATGCCCTTTGAAAGAACGTGGGGCCCCGTGCCCATGTTATTAGCTGAAGGCTTTTGTCCTTCCAGATTTAGAGAAAAGTGAATAGGATTTTTAATCAGATGAGAGAAAAAAAATGGAGTCCAAGGTCTGCCACTACTTACTTCCATGAGCTCATCTCCCTCTCAGTTTCCTCATGTGAAAATAAAAATAGGAGGGAAATTGGATTAGGATTCTGAAGGGTGATGTTTAGCATATTTGATTTTTAATTCAACAATCCTCATTCAGATCCTGGGGCAGCTGGCTGATGCTATAGTGCACAAGTGTGAGATCCGAGCAAATCCCCTAATCCTTATTTGCCTCAGATTCACATCTGTAAAATGAGCTAGAGAAGGAATTGGCAACCATTCTAATTTATTTGCTGCGAAAACCCCAAATGGGATCACAAAGAGTCAGGTATAATTATTATCACTCAACCACAACAAAGAGTTCAAATCCTGACAGAAATTTATTTCCACTTCTATGCCAGAAGATGGACTTCCTTTTGGGAAGGCAATATGTGGCCACTGAGAGAGCATTGGATTTAGAGTCAGAGGGCCTGGGCTTGAATATCTACCTTTTTCTACCTGGGTGGTCTTTGGCAATCTCTCTAGGCCTCAGTTTCCTAATCTGTAAAATGGGTATTGAAGTGGGGTTGGACTAAATGGCCTCTATGGTTCCTTCAGCTCTGATTCTATAATCTTATGATTATGAGGTTCTCTAAACTCTCTTTAAACTCTAGCCTATATGATGAAGCAAAACTAGGTATGTTCCAGATCAATTAGCAGGAAATTAGCAGAAATATTAAGGAAAAAAAAAAACCTTTAGATTCAACCTTTATCAGGATCTCTCCTTTACCCAATCACATCTTTCTTGAATCATACTAAGTAAAAATATTGAACATTTCTGTACTTTAAAGTTTGCAAATATAAAATTTATTATGTAAAGTGTGCTATACATAACATATATATATGTTATAATAATAATATAAAATCTCATTTGATTCTCATAATAGCTGTATAAAGTATATGTTATTATCACTCTCCATCCTAGAATGAATACTAAAACTGGAAAAGTGTTAGAACCAGAAAGAGTACTAGAGAAAGAAAAAGAGAAAAGAATACTAGAACTAGAAAGAGTACCTAGAACTAGAATGCTAAAAAAAAAAAAAAAAAAAAAAGACTAGAACTAGAAAGAGTACTAGAAAAGAATATTAGAACTTGAAGAGTACTAAAACTAGAAAGACTACTAGAAAAGACTACTAGAACTTGAAAATAGAGAACATGAATTCAAGCTCAGCCTAAGATAATTTCTTATCTCTATGACCTAGGACAAGCCGCTTCCTCTTTCTGAGCTCAGTTTCCTCATCAGTAAAATGAGACTTAATCTTCTGGACATAGAATCATATGAAACTATAATTAGTTGTTATTTCCACAAGGTGTTCTAAAAGTCCTGGGGCTGTTTTAAGGCACTTTTGGAATACCTTATACAGTGAGTTAAAGTTTCCAAAGTATTTTTACCTATATTATCTTATTTAATCACTGTAACCCTGTGATGCAAGTACTGTACTAATGTCCTATTATATAGATAACGAAATTGAGATACAAAGAGACTAAATGTCTTTCCCAGACATCTGTGGGAAAATGCTACTTTTCATGTGATATTTTGACATCTGATCATGTCACTTCCTTGATTTAAAAAAAAAAAAAAAAAAAACCTTTCAGTGGCTCTTTTGTCCATAGAATCCTGGGATTAGAGATCCAAGGAAGTTTAGAAAATTATCAAGTCCAAGAAACCTTCATTTTACAAATGAATATTTCTGAACCCAGAAATGTTGACTTTCCTAAGATCACATAGGAAATAAAAGGAAATAAATTTTTTTTAATTTATTTCAGTCTGACTTTCTATGACTCCATTTTACATTTTACAGAGGAAGAAAGTGAAGTACCCAGGGTTAAGTGACCTGTACAGGATCACACAGCTAGTAATTGTGTGAGGCCATATTTGAATTTAGGTCCTGCTGACTCTAGGCCCTGAATTCTATGCTACCTAGGTGTCCTAATAGGATAATCAAGATCCTTCTGTTATGCCAAAGTTCCCTTTTAATGGGGTGACCAGTTCCTCCAATTGTCCTATTTCGTAATTCTGCCTTAGTTATGACCGTCCCCTCTTAATGGTTGAGATAAAGGGTTTATAGACATTCCTTAATGTCATTAGAATATCAGTAACCTCCCTCTATTAGGTTATCCCAACCTAGGTCCCTCCATTTAATAAATTATTGAATTGGTCTCTAATCTCTGTCTTGCTCAGTTTCTTTGGCATTACACTTCAATTCCAAAAACAAACACTTCCCCTCCCCCCCACTACAAAACTTTATCACAGCACTTACAGCTCTTCATAATATGGGTCCAAATCACCTTTTTACCTGTTTCATACTAATCTCCTTCATGTACTCTACCTTCCAGCCAAACTCTATTTCCAGCTATTTATTTCTAACATGAAAAATCATAAATTCTGAGCTTTGTTTCATTCTGATTTCTTTTCTTATAGATGCCTTTCCTTTTGAATGATTTGGGAATTTGTAATTGTTTTTCCATGCTCTCAATCTTCCACAGGATCCTGTTTCTTCTGCCAATGGTTCACTTTCCTTTGTCATGTATATTTGAGATCTTTGTACTCTCTGAGAATTTACTAGTCAACTTTCACAATCTTTTTGAATCTTTAGATTCTTTAGAATCTTTTTTGATTTATCTTATATATTGGGTTTTAAATTGAATTATCTTTTGAAATCTTTTGTTTTTAGACTTTCTATTCTACTCTCACTTTCTGACTTCTCTCCCACCCTCCCCCATTTTTATGTTGAGCACAACATTGGGGCTGCACTTAGAAGCTGACTCTTCCCACACTTAGGAAGGGGAGGGATACTCACATTTCCTTGCTGTATCCCTTGCCTGAAGTAGCTTCTTAGAGGCACTATCACGATCTGAATTTTAAAACTTATAATGATTCTTTGCCCAAGTTCCTTCCCTCCTTCCCCCCCACCCCCATCCCCTTCTATCTTTGGTTGCATTGAATCAGCATTTGCTGCCTTTTTTTTTTTTTTTTTTTTTTTTTTTTTTGCAAGATTCACATGAGGTAGAGTGTTTTAGACCAAATATCTATATCCCATGGAGCCCTTAACTTTGAAGCCATATCAGGTATAAAATAACATGCTTTCCTTTCCCCTCAGGCGGCTCAATTAAATCAGTATTTTATTTGAAAATTAAAGAGAAGGTAAGGTTTGCTAGCAGTAATCTTACTTTTGAAATCTTTTGTGTTTTAGACTTTGTTTTTATAGAGACTGATGAAAGGCCCAGCTCGGCTTGGCTCGGCTCACACTGGCTCGGTTCCGGATAGGGATCAGGCCAGCTCTGTCCTGCTCAAGAGCCTGGCCCAGCTCGAGAGCTCTGTCCCTGCAGCCCGGCTTACTAACTGAATACCTTAAGGATTAATGTTCTCCAATGTTAATTCATAAAATTATTATCTTTATAATACTTTAAGATCCTATAGATTTAACTGTAATTATTCTACATCTGTCCTATAATTCTTCTTTTTAGGCTTTTTAAAAGTTAATGGGAACTGAAGAAATGTCTAATATATCAATTTGTTAGGCATGAAGCTATTTCCCAGCCTCATCATTCACTCTACCATCTCCTAAAATTTCTGCAGGTCATTCTCCATGCCAAGAATATAGTATCTCTGCTTATTAAAAGCCACCTCTTAAAAAAAAAAAAAAAAAAAAAAAAAAAAAGCCATGTCTTATCAAAACTCCCCTAAGGCTATCTTTTTGATAAAACTTTACCGACTCCAATTCTCCTATTTAGAAGTCATCTCTCCCACATTGTTTCTTAGGGTACACTTTGGTTCCCACTTTTGACCCAATCATATTTTACCATGTCATTATCTGTCAATTCTAGAAAACTAATATGAGACAAATTTATTCAGCCCTATCTAACTGCATATGTATCTGTAAATTTACTTATAATCCCATTACACTGTATGTTCTTGAGGATAAGTACTGTGACTTTATTCATCTTTGTATGGAGGTACTTAAGTATTTGCTGCAAAATCCTTATAAATAGCCACTTCCAAGTGCAGTTTTGGGTTCGGGGGAAAAAAATCAGACTATAATGTCAGTTTTGGTTTGGGTATATCTCGGAGAAGAAAAAATATCTAAAAATATCCATACAGATCCATAGTAGATGGTGACTTGAAAGGTAATCAAAGATCCTTCTGCTCTCAATTAAATCTCTTTTCAGCATATTATGGCATCAAGTATTATTAGATGTTGTTCTTTAGACTGAAACAATGAAGACTTCTGTTAAATATCATTATGGAAGGACAAACCTGTTGAGCTATTCTGCATCAACATGAAAAAAGATAAATGTAGAAGAAAGGATAAAACAGACAACCAAAATTCATTTTTTTAATTTTTCCAAAGAATATGCCAAAACAAACTAAAACTTGATAGCTTGATAGTTTTCATCCAATAGATGAAGTTCTATAATAAGCAATCAATTAATAAGCAGTTATTAAATATCTAGAATATGTCATGTACTATGCTAAGCACTGGATATATGTACTGTGATCTCAAGAATTTTACAATTTACAAAGAGAAACAATATATCCAAATAAGTATATAAAATATATATACAAGGTAAATGCAAGACAAACTGGAGAGTATAGCACATTAAATACCATTTTTGTAGAAAGAAGTCCCTGAGTTAAGCTTTGAAGGAAACCAGGAATTCTAAGTTGTAGACGTGAGGAAGCAATGAGTTCAACTAAAAGGGATGGGAGGCGAAATGACTTATTTGAAGACAGAAAGAAGACCAGTTTGGCTGAACCAGAGAGTATAATAAAGAAGAATAATACATAATATATCTCAAAAGTAGGTTGAAGCCAGTTTGCAAAGGACTTTAAATGTCAAAAAAGAAGAATTTGTATCAGATCTTATAGGAGCATATATTGAATGGGGCAAGGGAAGTGAACAAATTTTGCTAAAAGATGAACGGGAAATCTGCTCTTCACTACCTAAACTGGAATTCTTGGAATGTGCCAGTGTTTTGTCCCAGATTTGTGACATTTATCTCAATACTTTCAGAAGTAGGAGCTCAGATATTCCTTGCAATGTGGTAAGATGGAAAACACCTGCTGGGGAACCAGAGGATCTGAGTCCCTCTCATCTTTGGTGTATAATGTTTGTGGAACTTTGGGCAAGTCAAATGACCTCCTTGAGCCTCGATTTTTGTAATCTATGTTTTTATGTCATGATCCACCTGTGTGGTATGGGGGAAAGACATATATGGTCTCTTTTCCCTCCACCCTTCTCCAACGAACATTTCAATTCCCACCAGGAGAGGAAACAGAAAGTTGGAATGAGAGGATACTACTCTGCTCTCCTAAAAGACAGGGGATACAAGACTATAATTATATCTGTCTGTTTTCTTTAAATATCATTAGTCTAGGAAATGTGGTCAGATTCATTATAACTTCTGATGACTATATCATTGGGAGTAGAGAGGAGTAGGACCTCAAATTTTATATTCAACATTTGATTTCTTTCCAATCAAATACCATTTCCAATATGAACTTGTGTAGACTCATCAAAAAAAAAATTATCCAAACTTTATAGCAAAACAGAAATCAGAACAGAAATCCTATGGTATACATAGGAGTATATATACCAGACACTAAAAAGTAAAGGAACCCTCCCTTTGAGAGTGAGGTAAGTCAATTCAACCAAGAAAGTACTAGGGGAAGTTCTCTGAAGTTTGTAGTATAATAAGCTGAAGATAAGGACATGATAGAGACTGTTATGGCAGTTAGATGGTTCAATGGATAGGGTCCCAGGTGTGAAGTCAGGAGTATTTATCTTCCTGAGTTCAAATCTAGCCTTAGATGCTAGCTGTGTGGTTCTGGACATGTCATTTAACTCTATTTGCTTCAGTTTCCTCACCTGTAAAATAAGCTGGAAAAGAAATGGCAAACCATTCCAATATCTTTGCCAAGAAAATGGAGCCGTAAAGAGTTGGGTATGGCTGAAATGACTGAACAACAACAGAAATTGCTCTGTGTCTTCCCAGAATATTTTCCTTTAACAACTTGGGATGGAATTAGGCTCTTCTCTTTATCTTCTTTAAATTGTAAGTCAGAAGCACCCTGGAGGCTTAAAGAGAAGAGAAGACTCAAAGGAGACTAAAAGAAATGAAATTCTCTTACATTTATCAATTCTGTTCCACTTCCCATGCAGGACAAAGCATTCAATCTCTACTACTCAGGAGAAAGTCTTAAACCAATGGGCTTTGGGACTGAGTTTACAAGCTTACAAGTTGAACTAGCACTTTTATCTGCTAGCAACTGTTTGTTGGAAGCAGAATATTTTCTCCCATTAAAATATGAATTCTTTGTGAATAGAGATCTCTCAGAACCTATATTTTTATCTCAGCACCTATCACAATGCCTGGCACATTGGCGGAACCTAATAAATACTTGTTGGTCGATCTAACCTGAGGATAACTTTTTTAAAGATAAATTTGTATTGGTATCTTTTATTTCTTTATCACCAGAGTTTCTACCTTCTCCCCTAGAAACCAACCCATAAAACAAATAATATTTTTAAAGAAAAGAAAAATAGGAAAAAGAGAAAAAAGTCAATAGCCGATGAATACATTGGGAAAAGTCCAAAAATATATGCAACGTATCATGCCTATGAACTTCCCACTTCTGCAAAGGAGCATAACAGGAAGATCTTCCCTATTCTCTTCTTTAAGATTGTGTTTCTTCCTTGTAATATTGTAATATACTCTTGATTGCTTTGTAGCAGCTCTTTCCATTTACATCATTATAGTCATTCTGTAAATTATTATCTTGGGTTATTTTTACTTCACTTTTCATCAAATCATGTAAATATCTTCAAGCTTCCCTGTATTCATCATATTTATAATTTTATTGTGGCATCATAATATTTTATATTTATGTACAATTTGTTTAGTCATTTCCCAATAATTAATGGGCATCTATTTTGTTTCTACTTCTTTGATTTTTACCAAAAAAAAAAAAAGATGCAATTTTTTTGTATATATGAAATCTTTTTCTTATCAATAATTTCCTGGGTATATAACACTAGTAATGAAACCTCTGGATCAAAATGTAAGGACATTTTGATCACTTTATTTGCATAATTTCACATTTTTTGTATTGACTTGCTTGTTTTCAATTTCATCAACAATGTACTAGTGTGCCTGTCTTCCCACAACTTGAATACTGACTATTCCCATCTTTTGTCATCTTTACAAGTTTTCTGGATGCAAGATAAAACCATAGACTACTTTTGATTGGCATTTTTCTTTTCTTTTTTTTTTTTTTTGGTGATTTGAAGCACTTTTTCACATGTACATCTTGATACAGTATTATATATATATATATATATATATATATATATATATATATATATATATATGAAAATCTCCAGAGATCACGTATTGACTAAACATAAGTGTGTACATATGCACACACATACACATATACAGACAAGAAACAATAGAATAAAAAGTAGATTTAGACATGTTCTTTCTCAGAAGACACTAAGTTCAGTTTACTATAAACTTTGTGAAGTTTGCTTGCATTTTGTTTTCTTTCTCATTTTTTTCCTTTTTGATCTGATTTTTCTTGTGCAAAATAATAATTGTGGAAATAGGTATAGAAGAATTACACATATTTAACATATATTGGATTGCTTGCCATTTAGGGAAGGAGGAAGGGGAATACAAGATATTTCAAGAGTGAATATTGAAAATTATCTATGCATATTTTTTGAAAATACAAAGTTTTAATAAAAAAATTTTTTAAGAAAATTGGAAAAATATAAATAAATAACAAATAACATTCTGTTTTGATTAATCATTTAGTAAACCTTTTTTGAATCAAGGAAAGCCTACCAAAAACCTGAAGGGCTACAAATTTTTCCTGAAGATTAATTTAGTTAAATTAAATTCTCTTCAGAAACAATGAACAACATTGTGGAAGTTGGATATGTTGGAGCATATTCTAGAAATACAAAATATTTAAACTGGTTTGCAGCATTTACTACATAAAGGAAAATACTGGAAAGGGAGGCAGAGGTCAATTTTTTGTAAAAATTCCTTAATGCCAAGTAGAAAAAATTATATTTCTTTCAACAGATAAGAGGAAGTCATCAAAGATACAATGGAATGATCCATTGAAGTATGTACTTAAATTCTTGGTAGCATTCATGCATGTATGCATTAATGGACCATAGAAATAAGATCAGAGAAGGGAGGTTATCCCTACACATGTGATGGTAAATTTGTATAGAAAATCAGAATCAAAAATAACTTTTGAGATCATTCACAGATCTCCATATGAAACAAATCTTCCATACAATTTCTCTGATAAGATCTTGCATGCATATCAGACTCTGCCAAGTTTTCCTCCACTTTTTTACCAAAAACTATTTTTAATTGTTTTTCAATTTACAAGCACTTCCAACCCTTAATTGAATGAAAATAGGATAAGAAAAAGAAAATTCTCATAACAAATATGCGTAGACAAGCAATGAAAATTCACATATTGGCTTTCTACACAAATGGGTGTCTTATTCTGCATTTCAAGTACTTCACTTCTGTCAAGAGGTAAAAAGCAAGCTTCATCTCCCTATCTCTAGAATTATGGTTTGTCATTGCAGTAATCAGTCAATAACTATTTGTTAAGTACCCACTGTATGCAAGATATTAAACTAAATTCTAGGGATTCAGAAGAGACAAAATATAGCCCCCCAGCCTTAATGAGCTCACAATCTGATGGAGAAAGAGAACACATAAAAAGTGTACAAGGCAAGGACAAAGATGCTAAGTTATGGGATTCTACCGAGAGGGAGTACCGAGACCACCTTGATCTTTGATGCACAACAAGTTTTCTGCCTCGTTGCAGAAACACCCTTGTTGAGCAAGGAGCAATGATTTGTGATCATGGGAATGGGTGTAAGCCAGAGTGTTACAGCCAGTGGCTATATAAGCAGGGATGCCTGAACAGGACCTCTCACCTGTGAGCAAGTTGCTGAATTGCCAGATGGGTTCTCCTCTCATTAGCAGATACCATGCATACTCAAAGCCCACGAGCTACTTCTCTGAATGGTGATTGGGAATTGTCTACTGTTCACAGGCTGATCACGCTTGCAGAAATGTATATCAACAAAGCTATACAGCATAATAAACTGGAGCGCTTTTCATGCTCTATAAGTCTCTCACCTCATTTATCTCACCTCTGAGATCAAAGGGTTCATATGCTTTGAGTTCTTAAAAGAAAGCTGCAACCCGAAGAAGAATGATGAGGCATACTGATAAATCCAGAGGAATACCACAGAAAAGGAAATTCTCTGCGCTGCCTCCTTAAGTGAGGATCTAGGAAGAATTCACCGTTGTCCACCCTCTCTCATCTCCACTGAGAAGAAAAGAGTCACAGAGATTCCAAGGAGGTGTGAGTTCCAAAGTTAATATGATCTTTCAGCATGATGAGATTCCTATCAAGTCCAAGAGGACAGTCAAAATTCTCCAATCTTTCAAACTTGTTTTTCTTCAAAATACTGTTATGTAAATTGTTCTTCTAATTCTGCTCATTTCATCCTGTATCAGTTCATTCAAGTTTTCCTACTTTTCTCTGAAATCATCCATTTCTTAGTTTACAGTTTATATACCATAATTTCCATCCTTTGTTTATGATTTTTCCTATAAATGGGAACTTTTTTTTAGTTTTCAGACTAAGGTGTTGTTACTACAAAAAAAAAAAAGCTACTAAGAAAAATATTTTGTAAAAATGAGTCCTTTTTCTCTTTCTTTTATCTTTTTGGAATATAGGGCTACCAATGAAATTGTTGCATCAAAAGGCATGTATAGGTCAATATTCTGTGTTTCTTAACAGAGTAGTTGGACCAGTTCAAAGCTCTACCAACAATGACCATAAATGTGAAGATGGAGTAGACATTTGTTTCCAGCATTCCCCTTATTTATTCTTTATCAATCAGTTTCTTTTTGTCAGATTTAGTGGTTTCCTTTACATATTAAAAAATTATTATTAAAGCAAATAAAGAATTTATCAGCTTCTCTCTATATTTTTTGCAGCAAAAGTTCCAGTAGATATCCTGAGATGATATCTACCCTTATTATTTACCAACCTAATTTATTCCATACACTGCTAAAAATAATTTTCTTTAATGCATAGATCACAACTCCTACACACACAATTCTACTAGATTAATATTGGATAGAATAAAGTATACATTTCTTGGACATTATTCCCTTTCCCATCAAATTTCTCTCTGTTCCTTACACATAATAGTCCCTCTTCTGTCTCTGTGACATTACCCTGGCCATTTCACCTGCCTAGAATGCACTTCCTTTTTACCTCTACTTCTTTTAAGATGCAACTCTGCCTTTAAGTCTTCTTCCTTTAAGATCAACTCAAGAATTATATTGTACATGGAATCTACAGGTTAGCACTTTCCCTTCAAAACTGCCTTACATTTAACTACTTTGTATAGTGTACTCCAAAAGTCTTAGTACAGTTTTGAACTAGTAAAGTATAATTGTGCTGACTTTTTGGACATCCTGTATTTATATTTATTCATTTTTAATTTATAGGATGTATTATAGTATTTCACATATATTTACCTTCCCCATTAGAATGTGCAGGTAGGTAGCAAAGCAGATAGAGCTCTGGGCTTGGAACCAAGGAAAACTAATTTTCCTGAATTCAAATCTGGTTTCATACTGTGTAACCCTAGCAGTGTGACTCAGAGCAAATCACTTAAACCTGTGTGCCTCAGTTTCCTTATCTGGAAAAATGAGATAAAGAAGAAAATAACAAACTGTTCCAGTATCTTTGCTAAGAAAATCTTAAGTGGGGTTACAAAGAGTTGGACAGGACTAAAATGACTAAGTATCAAATAATAAAATATAAGATCATTGTGAACAGGAACTTTTTCATACTTTGTACTTATATCCCCAGCATCTAGCAAAGTACCTGTCACACAGTAGGCACTTAATTGATTGGTACTTGTTAACTGTTTGATTACTATAATCTACCAAATTTTAGAGGCAATGTGTCAAAGCACCTAGAATGACAGGCTAAGAGTAAGGGTTCATGGGGTCAATCTTACTTTAGGTTTATAGTCTGTATGATCATGAGCAAATTACCTAACCTCTCAGAGACTCAATTTCCTTATCTATAAAAATAGATATGCTGGCTACTGTTTGCCGCTGGAAAATAATCATGCTTTTTTTGTCTTTCTTTTTTATTTATTGTTAAAAGACATGGCATATTGGTAAGAGACAATCTGAAGAAAATGTTCTCTTGTGGTTTGGATTATGATGGTAGAGAAAAGGCGGCAGAAAATATTTGGAAATAAAGAGGATATAAGAACAAAATATATTTTAAAATTTTTAAAGAGAAAAATACTAGAAGAAAACTAACCATCCTTAAGTCTTCTTTTGTTGGGCTATAAAACAACGTAAATTGCAATTTTCTTTTTACATTGAAGTTTTTCCCCATTTTTTCTTATGTCATTCAAGCATTTCTTGTTGAAAAAATTTACCAGAAAATAGGAACCGAGTACTTTGACCATAACCAGAAATAAGACATAACCAGACAGACACTCTTCCTTAATTTCTCCTCAGACATCAAGAACCAAGAGGGAGAGTCAGTGGTTACAAATGAAGATTTAGGATTAAATTTTAGAGGGTTGTTACTGACAATAAAGTATAATAAAAGAATAATTGTTGAGACCTTTCTCGCACTCAACCACCACTAATCTAGCCTGATTCCTAGGCCTGATCAGAGGGATCTATGGTAAATACAATATCAATCTTGCCTCGGTTTTCAAGTCTTCAGAAGTCCTCCGGCTGCTATCTCATATGGACGCAGTTTAAGCACAACCGAGCACCCAAGAGTTTTGGCAAACAAGCTTAGACTTTATTCACATGGTCTACACCTCACTCTATGACCTCCTGTACTCCTAGTATGTCTCCCCAAGCCAAGCTCCAGGTGGAAAAAGAGAGAGTGCTTCCTTCTCCGAGCTTATATCAGGTCTATGAGGTCACAGGCACAAGCCAATCGATGATGAAGATTAACTCCCAAACTTGACAAGCTCTCAAAGTGAGATTTTAGGATTCCTGCCGTGGTAGGAGGTCCCACCCAAGAAGGCAGTCTCTAAGTGCTCAACTCTAATCACATTTGGGGACCTAGAGACCACTGACTCACTTACATCTCAATTGTGCTTGCCTGACCTCTCTAATGGACCTTTACAAATAATGTCTATAGAGTCAGAAGATATGAGTCCAAATGCTTTCTTTGATACTCTCTATATGACCTTGGATGCATTATTTATTCCCCTGTGGGTCACAGTTTGCTAATCTAAAAAATGTAAAGGTTGGATTCATTGATATTTAAATTTGTAGTACAAATTTCCTAGTCGCTAAATATTAGTAGAGGAAAAATAACTTCACATCATTTTGTTTATTTCAGAGTCTAATGTAGGCAAAAGCATAATTTTCAGTCTGAATATGTAGGTTAGGTTGATAAAGTGTTTCACTTGAAGATTCATTTCAAGGCCCCAAGTTCAATTTTCAGCATAATCAATTAGCATTGATTGGAAATGTCTCAGTGCAGTGTTTTGGTCATAAGGCCCTCTATAATATAAAGCTATTCGAGGCATTAATGCCCTCCAGAGGTAACCCTAGGGTATGACCAACTGCAACTTTTTTTTTTTTAAACTGGGGAGCCTCTGTTTATATAAATAACTTGATTTTAAAATATGTTTTATATATATATATATATATATATATATACACACACACACACATACATGTGTGTGTTAGAGTGTTCAGGGCTCCTTGTAAAGCATACTGATTTATTGAGAAAATTTAGGATGGGTAGAGAATCTCTGCTTTTGTACTGTTTGTGTTTGTTATTCTGCATCTCTATATTTGTTGATCGTATAATCAGGACATGTGAAGATTCTTCAGATAGTCCAGGCATCCATTCTTCATGTTCTTTATTGCCACATGGGCAGTTCCTAGGTAATTGTATGTTACCTGCCCTGAGGAAAAAAAGTACCAACACTATTATTGCTCACAATTCTTTTTACAAGAAATATGATGATTTAAAATATTAACCTAGACAAAGATGCAATAACTTTCTATATTTTAATTACTATTGTAGTCCTCTGGACTCTTTGTATTATCATTCTGTACAGTGAGTCAATCAATGAGTTCAAAGAGTGAATTTTTCCTCATCAATAGTACTAGGAACAGCATTCATCAGATGTTTCAAGAAAACGATTTACATCAAGAAAGCTCACTTCACTTCTGTGCTACTCATTAATCCTTCAATATGCCATGGACAACCATAACTTCATTTAAAGAAAGGGTTTTTATCACTATTCTATATTAGATACTCAGAAGTTCAAATATTTCAAGCAGTCTGCTAACACACATTCCAAGAAAAATTTGAAAGTTGCCCTTTTGCAGCACGTCAAAAGAATAAAACATTAAATAAAAACACCTTATTTTAGAACAGAATTCTGTTTCTGTATGTTTTATATGGCAAAATGTCCATCATGGAAGTCCCTTAGAATATTAAAATTAAATTAGTTTTATGTAGATAATTTTAAAAGAATTTTTAATTTCAAAATAATTTCAGTAGTGGAAGTGGATATTGATAAAATTAAAAATTCTCATAAAATGATAATTTTAAAGATAATTTTACTGTATTTTACATTAAAATTTATATTATTATTTTTAATAGCAATTTTTTGTGTTAACAATACAAAAAATACCAAAAATAAAATATTGAGATTGTCTTAACATTTATTAAGTACTGGTTTTTGAAGTTTCAGATTCAATTAATTACTCTTGAAATTAAAATGCTAAAGATTAAAATATAAAAAATAAAATAATATTTTGCATTAGTTATGTATAATACATCAAAATTAAGAAAGGAAACTCAGGTAGAACTTACATTTTTAGTATTGATACAAACTTAAAACGTTATTTTCATATTAAAGATTGCACTACACCTTTCTTTTTTGCGCTATTTTTGCAATAGGATTAATCATATTCAAAACATCAAAAGTAACAAATTAAAATATTTTGTCCTAGACAAAAGCTTTCCAGCATGTAACATAATATTTTATATAATAGAAGGCATTGCCCAATACAATATAATGAGCTAGCACATGCTAATCCTTTGGTGGCAATCATCAATTTATCCTTTTTTTTAAAAATGGGAAGATTTTAAAAATATGTTATAATTAGAGTAATAGGATTATTAATAATAACAATAATAGTTAACATTATATTATGTTTATTATGTATCAGGCACTATGTCTAAGTACTTTACAATTATCAACTCATTTGATCCTCACAACAACCCTTAGAGGGAGGCATTATTATTATTATCCCCATTTTACAACTGAGGAAACCTAAAGGTGAGTGACTTTTTCATGGTCACATATTGAGGACCATACCCAAGTGCGAAACCCAGAAAGCCTGTAAATGGTTAAAGGGGATTGTACCATTAAGGGGCCAGAGCAGTAGGTTCTCTAAAAAGCCCCCACAGCTGTGAATCATAATACACTTGAAGGAATTGCCAATCAGCCTTTACTGATACAGATGTTACTTGTGAATTGGGAAATAAATCAGAGACAAAAAGGAACAGGATAGAAGTTAGAGAATGCAACTGCCTCTCAATCTTCTTATATCATTATCATCCTCTCACATGAAGGGGTCTATTCTTCTGGTCAGAATTAGATCCCCAGCAGTCACTAGCAGGTGGCTACTTTAACTGTTATACAGCCAGTTAAGTGTCTATGGCCAAATATGAACTCAAATCTTTCTAACTTCAGGTTCAGCCCTCCATCCTTACAGCTACCTATGTTGTTATAGTATTTTTAAGAACAAAAAAATAGCAACTTATTTTGTAAGTCATTAAGAATTTATACAGCTAATGTGGCACATAATAGAAATTCTAATAAGCAAATTTAAGACATCAAAAGCAATTAATTATACAGAGTATATATTGCCAATATCAATATTTTAAAATTGCAATGTAATATATAAAAGATGTCCAGAGAAAACTCTTTAAATTCATCAGTGGTGTTTGGATGCTTACTTCAGGCCAGAAAACCATTACATTACATCTATATTGTTCACAATACAAAGTAGAAAATATGAAAAAAAAAAGTAGCAGATATAGTCAAATATTGCTTACAACCCATAAACCTATAGCTTAAGAATTTATGTTAAAGGAATATTTTCATTTAATCATTAAATCATTTAATCATTAAAGTACCCTCAGCAGTATGACAACATTAAATTCAATTCCTCAATCTTGGTATTTCTACATAAAGCATAATCTTTATTCCTTCTGCATAATTCCCAGATATAGTGAGATAGAGTGACAGAGAGAAGGCAGGAAAGGGAAGAGTGTAAGAATGAGAGTTTGAACCTGATAGCTAAAAGGAAAAGTGAATAATAGGAAACTTACTTGGAATGGGGTTCTTTTTGTGGTCTCCACATGTAATTGCGTTTCTTTCAAGGTTCTCTTTTTCTCTAGTATTTGGAACCTCAATGTGGAAAATGGTGCACTAGACTGTTTCAGTTAGTTTTTTTCTGATTCAGTTTCCCAATTCCTAGCCTACCTAGAAATACCATTTCTATCTGCATTGGGGCATCACTCCATATAACACTACTTCCTTGAATTTGGACACAAGTCTTAAAAGATTACAATTTTGGGAATCCTAATCCATCTTGGGAAGTATAGCCATATGGGAAAAGGATGTCTAACAAACCCTTGTTAAATAGGTGAAATGTAAAAAAAAATGATTGGTAATTTTATAATCAGTTTAAACTATTGTACAAAATCAGTACTCATTAATGGACCTCTGTGTTAGGTGGCACAGTTCATAGAGTGTTGAGCCTGAAGTCAGGAACACTCATCTTCCTGAATGAAATCCATCCTTGCACACTTCTTGGTTGTGTGACCCCTGAGCAGGTCACATAATCCTTTTAGCCTTAGTTTCAGATAAAATGAGCCATTGAAGGAAATGACAAACCTTCCACTTTAGGATATTTGCCAAGAAAACTACAAATGGAATTATAGTTAGTACATGACTGAAGAACCACTAAATGATGCCTTTGTCAGTCAAAAATATTTATCAATTTTAAAAAGTGCTTTTTATATACCAGGCACTGTGTTAAGTGCTGGGGACATAAAGAAAGGCAAAAAGATAGTGTCTGCTCTCAAAGAACTCACAGTTTAATAGAGACAAAAATGAAAACAATTAGATGAAAAAAAGATTCCATTCTTTATGAATGTAGCCAGAAGGTACAAGTCCCAAATGGTGCCCAAAGCACTCCAATTCCAAAGGGCTTTCTTCTCAAAACAAATTATTAATTTGCCTCATAATTACAAAGAATCCTAGTCAAACTCCAGAAACTTAAGGGGAATCATTTTTGTTGTTGCAGAATGCATAAGAATAAACAAACCACAAGAATAAATCTAACAAGGTCACTATAATAGAGCAGGGGAGTTTAGACAATGGGGTTTTGGATTTCCTAAAAGTTCTTGTGAAAAAGACCCCAGAAAAGTTGCTGATTAGCATATATGTACCTCTGAAAGTATCTCTCCAATCCTCCTTTAAGGATTTATTGCATTTACCTTTAAAGACTCAGACAGAGCAAAGAAAGCCCAGAGTTAAAGACTATAAATTTTGAGCAGTCTGTTATTAATGAAATTAACAAGGAAAATGAATTGTGATAGATAGGGAGATAGTGAAAATGCTATTTGATTTTTGTTATGTAACCACAAAACTGATCTCAGATATCAGTTTTTTGTTGATGAATAGATGTAACCAGATACCAGATACCACCTATCTGGGGCAAACCAATTGAAGGACTTATCTGAAAACTTTAAAAGGGGAAGAGGTTTTTGACTTGAAAGAAAAAAAAATATATATATATATAATGGTTCTTTATATATATATATGGAACACTTATGTGAAGTTTTACTAACAGCCCAGGGGACTTCCTTTTAAACTTCTCCTTATTCTAGACCACATTTGAATATGTTTGAAACCTAACTACAAGCTTTGGTGACTATCCAAATTTCTTGTTTAAGAAAAACAGCCTCTTAATTTAATTGACAAATAAAATTAAATGTTTAAAAACCAAAGGCCCCTGATCAGCAAAAGTATATATTTAGGGAAGGATCAAGTTCACATTATTCAAAAGTAAAAGTTTGATCAACATTAAGATATTAAAAAATAAGACTCTTTAATTTGGAACTACGCTCAAAAAGTTATCAAACTGTGTATACCCTTTGATCCAGCAGTGTTACTACTGGGATTATACCTCAAAAAGATCTTAAAGAAGGGAAAGGGACCTGTATGTGCAAAAATGTTTATGGCAGCCCTCAGTGTAGTGGGAAGAAACTGGAAACCGAGTGGATGCCCATCAATTGGAGAATGGCTAAATAAATTGTGGTATATGAATGTTATGAATATTATTGTTCTATAAGAAACGACCAGCAGGATGATTTTAGAGAGACCTGGAGAGACTTACATGAACTGATGCTAAGTGAAATGAGCAGAACCAGGAGATCATTGTACATGGCAACAACAAGATTATACGATTAATTCTGATGGACATGATTCTTTCCAACAATGAAATGATTGATACTAGTTCCAATGATCTCATGATGAAGAGAGCCATCTACACTCAGAGAGATAACTGTGGGAACTGAATGTGTATCACAACATAACATTCTCATCTTTTTGTTGTTGTAGCACAGACAACAGTCTGTAGCATGAGACTGGGAAAGCAGCATCGTCCTAGCATGAGCTATCCTCACACAGCATCAGCAAATCAGAAGCAGACACTGGAGCCTCTAAATCAGCCACAGTGGTGATTTCCAGACTTCTCAGCCCACAGACACCAAAAGCAACTTGGAAGGTTGGCAAAAAAAAAAAAAAAAAAGGTATGTCTCATTAGGGTGAGAAAGACTTAGGAAACCAGCAAACCATTAGCTGGCTTTGGGAGCCACTGAATCAGCAGCAGCAAATCAGTGTCTTCTGGAGGTCACCAGAGAATAAGGGGGTCAAGCAGTTGTCCAGTTTATTAGAATTGAAGCAGAACTCTGTTGCTCTGCCCATATTGAGATCTGGGATGTAATCCTGATTCAGTCCCAGGATGAGGAATAGCACTAGCACACTAGAATTTATACCCAGAGTAAACCAGAGACCCTTCTTCACACAGTTTTAGGGCAGAAAAGAGTGCTAGTGGTCCCTCACAGACCTGAAGAGAAGTCATTTCCTTGGATCATATCCCCTTAGAGGAACTGAAAATGTACAAGTCCCTAGAAGGATCTCAGAAAACAATTGCACAAAACCCATGAAGCTTGGGACATTGTACCCTCTACCTTAGAAACAGAGCTCTACTTTATTAAATAAATAAAAACCAAGTAATAGGCTGGGAAAATAAGCAAATAACAGAAAAAAAAAAGATTCTGACCACATAAAGTTACTATGGTGACAAAGAAGATCAAATACTCAGAAGAAGATAACAAAGTCAAAGCTCCTATATCCAAAGCCTCCAAGAAAAAATAAGAATTGTTCTCAGGATATGGAAGAGCTTAAAAGAAATTCTGAAAATAAGACAGGTAGAGAAAAAATAGGAAGAGAAATGAGAGTGATGCAAGAGAAATTACAAAATAGCTAATGAAAAGAAGAATGTCTTTAAAAAATTGTCCAAATAGAAAAGAAGGTACAAAAGCTCACCGAGGAAAATAATTCCTTAAAAATTAGATTTGAGCAAATGGAATTAATGACTTTAGGTCAACCTGCCATCTAGGGGAGGGAGTGGGGAGAAGGAGGGAAAAATTGGAACAAAAGGTTTTATAATTGTCAATGCTGAAACATTACCCATGCATATATCTTGTAAATAAAAAGCTATAATAAAAAAAGAAATTAATGATTTTATGAGAAATAAAGGAATAATAAAACAATATAAAAAAAAGGAAAAAAGAAAAAAAAATAGGGACATGATTATGTATGTCAGTATAAATATCCTTATTCTTTTTGTTTGACCAGGTAAGAATTACAGTTAACAACTAATCAAGCAGAAACAATTCCACCTCATAGTCAAACCCCAAGAATAACCAGGCGGAAAACATTTTTGTTCAAAAGAAAATAATCCAATGGGTTAATTGAACCAAAAACATCCCATCTTAGGTATAGCAATGTTGTCCTCTTGGCTTTTTCACAGATAAATTTCTACTTGAAAGAGTTCAGGATCACATTTCCTTTGAGTAACTTATGGCATTTCTCTCAGTGGTGGATTACTGACCTAAAGATGTCAATGAATTCAAAACTCAAAATAATATCAGCTACTATCCCAAGAGCTTTTAACTCAAATGTCAGGTTTCAACAATCATAGCTTAGGGCTAGATACTGTTATTTTTACTCTCATGGAGTTGAAATAAACACTAAAAGTTTACCAGGACTCACACATATATGATATTTCACTTAATATTCTTCACTCTTTTTTCCCCCCAAGTATATAGATCAACCATTAAAAATTATTATACACCAAATTGTAAATTCTCAGTAAGTCTATTTCCTTGTTCAGGAACTCTATAACCCATGACAAGCTTTTTTTGCAGAACTTATGACATTTCCTTACTAGATGGTTTCAATAAACCTGACAAGCTTGCAGATAAAAGGGAATTCTATAAGATCTTTTTTTGTAACTTTTTCCACATAGTAATTAACAAATTTCCCTTTTTTCCATAATTTTTCCAATCCTTATCAAGTTTCATAACTCAGTAATGCACCTAACTGGCAGGATTTTTCCCAACGTATTACAACATATCTATCTGGGAGTTTTCAGAAAGAGCTTGTTCCTCTTGTTCCCTTAAATAACCTTCTTTTATTGTACAGAGAAAGCAAGACAGTTCTTAAAATTCAAATGGACATAATCTGATACAAAATAAGTAGGAGTCTCATGTAATTTATGGCTAAAATTTCCAATTTCAAGAAGCACACAAATTTTAAATTGATCAATTTTAAATTGATTGGCACTTGGCTATAGTTTCTAAGACTCTCTTAATATCAAAGTAGATTCAGTCAAGCTCAATTATCTTTTGGCTGTTTCCTGATTCACAAACTTTTATTTTCTTTTTAGTGATCCAGGAAAGAATTAATAATAACATGGGCAGACAGTTTCTAAGTGTCAGGTCTTAATGTTTTTTTCTATGAAACTTCATTGACTCTGCACCCAAACCCATTTCTCTTTTATCAGTGAGATGGCCTTATTCTCTAGCTGCAAAAGAATAAAGCTATTATTCTGGGAATGAGGGCAGGAATTAACATGTTTATAGTTTGCAAGAGGTTTGCAAGATTTAAAGTTCTATGTAAATATGTACTATTATTATTGTTTCTGCCTTCCAACCATAGTGGTCTGCTTCTAGTTCCATCTTCTAACTCCATGCACATGTTCCCCTTATCTGAACTGCCTTCCTTCTTCATTTCTGTTTCTTAGCACTTCTCTAAATAAGGATTTCTTCAAAGCTCAATCCAAGTACTACCTCTTACTGAAGAAAAACTCCACACCAGGAACATGGTTTGGGTTTAGCTTTCTACTTCCATGTTGTTTTCTCCCTCCAACAAGAACATCAATTTTTGGAAAGTAAGGACTGTGCCATTTTTGTCTATATTCTCAGATTCTATCCAAATGCATTTCCCAAAAGAGTAGGAACTTGAACAAATTCTTGTGCCATACATGGAGAAAAAAATATGAGCCAGTCAATGTGAGAATAAGGAATAATAGGAAAATAGTCCTACTGGCACCTGCAAGGTGTCAGAATAAATGGTGGAAGAATATAATACTTTATTATGGTGAACTGTTATGGGCCAGAACCCTGAACTTGAAACAAGAATTCTTACAAGTTACTAATTCAGTGGGATTGATGAGACAATGGTTATCTAATTGAGCATGGTGCTTAATATTTCTCTAAGTTCAGCATGATTGATTTAATCTTACAACAAATAATGGTTTCCTAGTGATATAATGATTGGTTTATACTCAGTGTAGAGCATATAAGCTAAGAGCCTCAGCCAGGTTCATGGAGAGCTGGAGAAGACAAGCAGACTGAAGGCTAAAGCAAAGCCTTGGACTTAGATTCATTCATCCCATCTCACACCACCTTGGTGGCAGCTCTCCTCCTTCAATTCTCCACTGAAACCAAGACTCCAGAAGGCCTTTAAGAACGCGAACCAGGGCCCAGGAAAGGAGACAAAACTTTGAAAGTGATAATAAAGGATTTGGACTTTAACCCTTGGCTACTCTTGTGGTGATTACTGAACTGAAAGGAAGGCTGCTCCAGAGACCTCCAGAAAACCAAACCAAGAACACTACAATGAACTTTTGAGAGAAGAGAAGCACAGGAAGAATGGGACTACAATAAGTTGTGATCCACACCATCAGAGAGAGAACATTCAAATATATGAAATCATGGATCCTTTGAAGAATGGAACAAACTCTTCAACTACCTCATTATATAGTAGTTAGAATCATGGAATTTTAGAGTGGGTTGGAAGAGATCTTTTTATATATATATATATAGCTTTTATTTACAAGTTACATGCATAGGTAATTTTACAGCATTGACAGTTGCCAAACCTTTTGTTCCAATTTTTCCCCTCCTTCCCCACATTCCCTCCCCCCAATGGCAGGTTGACCAATACATGTTAAATATGTTAAAGTATAAATTAAATACAATGTAAACATACACGTCCTAACAGTTATTTTGCTGTACAAAAAGAATCGGAGTTTGAAATAGTGTATAGTTAGCCTGTGAAGGAAATCAAAAATGCAGGCAGACAAAAATATAGGGATTGGGAATTCTATGTAATGGTTCATATTCATTTCCCAGAGTTCTTTCACTGGGTGTAGCTGGTTCAATCCATTAATGCTCTATTGGAGTTGATTTGGTTCATCTCATTGTTGAAGAGAGCCACGTCCATCAGAATTGATCATCATATAGTATTGTTGTTGAAGTATATAATGATCTCCTGTTTGGAAGAGATCTTGAAGGTCATTTAATTGAATCATTTAATAGATGAGGAAACTTAAATGAAAAGAAATAAAGAGTCTCACCTGAGATAAGTTCATGACACTCAGGGGCAGACCTCATGTTATCCGACTTAAGACCTAATGAACTTTCCACCATACCATGTGGACTGTCTTTTATTCAGTAGAATAACTTTCAATTTGTTCTGGTAACTAAGGCATAACTGCATTCAGAAGATGTTCTATCTGTAGCATTAAAAATGGTATTCAAGAATACATAATGTGGTTAGGAAGCTATAGGCTACCTTTCCTTGTAAGAAATGGAAATTAGATCTCTCTAAATATATTGATTGTTTCTAAAATTGATGAGTTCTAAGTCTTCAAGCAAAAGCTGGATAACTTTTTCTGGAGTGGTATAGAGAAGATCTCTATTCAGGGATGGATTGGACTAATTTATAATTCAATAAGTGTTTCTAAGGGACATCAAAAAAGATGAGGCATTAAAAAAAATCCATTGGAGTCAACAACTAAGAGAACACTGATAGGGGGAGAGATTTTAGTTAAGAAATGAAGCTGCAAGCCAGACTACAAAATTGAGGAAAGGAAAGGAAACTATCCCTTCAACCAAATATTCTAGAAATCAAAATCTAGCTCACCAGCCTGTAGTTTCCCAGCTTTTTTTTTTTTTTAAAGTGTGTTTGGAGGGAAGGACAATTCTATTTCTTTCTCTTTTTCCCCAAGACCTTTTAGGGATCACTATGCTGCTCATGCAGCGGAACAATTAAACCTATTCATTCTAGCATTTGCCTAGAATGTCTAGGTTATTTGAATTTATTGAAGGCAACTTGGAACTATCACTGCATGAATTTCTATACTTCATTTTCATTTCATCCTGATTGGTCTCAGTCCAAAGATTATTCTCCTTGGGACAGAAAAAGAAATAAAATGGCAACTGAATAGTTTCTACCTTCTCAGTGTTATATATTATTATCAGTTCCATTATTCTAAGAAGTAGTCATGTACCTTCACTGACAATTTCTTTATCACCTCAAAATGTCTTTTTTGGTCCCCCCTATTGCTGTTTTTGATTTCCATAATTGAACTCAGTTTTGTTCTGAACTTTAGCAATCTTATACTATTCTCATAGAAGTTTGACACTCTTGTCCATTCAATTAATTTTTGTTTCTCTATATCTTCCATGTATGCATTTTAAAAATCTAAAAATTAATTCTTCAAAAAATTCAAGATATTTGAGGAATTCCCCATACACATTATTCTTTTTAAAAAAATTCCTCATTTTTTCCTTAATAAGATTATTTCTGTTTGCATTTTCAGAATTTCAATTTTTCATTCTTTTTTGCCTGACCCCTATTGTCCCCCATTCCTCACATAAAAAATTTAGGTTTTAGGATCTTACTTTTTCTACTGAACCTTTTGAAACATATTCTTCTCAGTTCTCAGAGGAGTGGTCATTTCTGCTCTAGATTCCCATCAATTCTGGATATAAATGCTGGATATATAATTTTATATCCAGAGCTGAGTTCAAATCCTGCCTCAGAAACTTACGAGCTGTGTGATCTTGGGCAAGTCATTTAATGTCTCACAAATATAATCTTCCTTATTTGTAAAAAGTGGTTCAGAATAGAGTATATATTTTAGTATCCAGTATATACTAAACCTGGAGTCAAGAAGTCTGGAGTTCTAATCTGGCCTCAGATACTTTCTAATCGTGTGACTTTTTGTCTCAATTGTAAAATGAGAATAGAACCTACCTCACAGAGTTATTGGAAAGGTGCTTAGCACAGTGCCTGGCATAGTCGGTGCTACAAGAATTATTATTTCCTTACCCTCATCCTTTTCTCAGATAGCTTCAATTGTTCAGAAGTTTTATCTGATATTGAACTTAAATGCGGTTCTTTGCAACCAGATTTGTCACTCTGAGGCTTATCTCTCCCTTATCTGACAACAGTCTTTCAAATACACAGATGAACTATCATTTTTTATCCCCGCCCTCCATCTTTTTTCCATCTCCTTCAGACACTCTTCACCTGATGTGGACTCAAGGTCATTCACCCTTAGGGTTACCCTCCTCTCAACATTCTCCAGTTGATCAGTGTTCTTAGATGTAATGGTCAGAATTGAAGACTATACCCAGAGAAAGCCTAATTAGGACATCATATAATGAGCTCATCTCCTCCCCATTCCTGGAAGATACACCTCTCTTAGAACAAACCAAGATAACATTACCTTTCTTTGTTGCCACATCCTACTGCTGATTCATTGAACCTTTGGTTCACTAAACCCCCCAGATCCTTCTACTGATGTCTAACCATGACATCCTACATTTTTGAATCCCAAGTATACTTTACTTTTATCCCTATTGAATTTCAGGACAATAAATTCAGTCCAATGCTAACCTGTCAAGCTCTATTTGGATATTAACTCTTTCATTGTAAATTGATTAACTAACTATATAATAAAAATAATTTTTTAAAGTTACAGAAATGTTATACTTTTTTATTTTTCTTTTTAATATTAAACTGATTAAATATATTAAAAGAAAAGAAACTAGTACATACAGTGAGGTTTTCTATTTCCTTTTTTTCTGTGCTTGGCAGCTGCTCTATAAGCAGATGAATACATTGGGACAACAAAGCCTGAAAGAAAAAGGCAAACAAATTCCTTAAATAAATGTTTTTTTAGTTTCATTCCTGTGAATCACTGTTCCCTAGCACATGTTAAATTCTTTGTTATTTGATAGTTTTCAAAGTCAAGCAGCATTCTTGTGTCTTGGGAGAAACACTATAGGATGATACATTTTGGAAGCAAAATGGAATGAAGCTGTATTCAATAATATTCATGAAGTGAGAAAGATGTAGTTCAAATACTGCCTTAGAAACTTTCTAGCTATGTGATTTTGGAGAAGACATTTACTGTTTCTCAAGCACAACTTTTCTTATCTAGATAGAAACAAGCAAAAACAAGTCTTTTCCTTCCCCCCCCCCAAAATAATATCTACTATCATGGTGCTCACAATCTAATGGAGGAGACAACAAATTTGGATGAAGAAGATATATACAGAATAAATTGGAGGTGATTTCAGAGGGACAGGATGAGAATTAAAAGGGATAAGGAAAGGTTTCCTATACAAAATGATCTGGGACTTGAAACAAGCCAGGAAATCTGGGAAGTGAAGAAGAAAAGAGCAAGAATTTCAGGCATGGGAGGACAGTCAGTGAAAATGCATGGAGTCAGGGACCTGTATGTGCAAATATGTTTGTGGCAGCCCTTTTCGTAGTGACTAGAAACTGGACATTGAATGGATGCCCATCAATTGGAGAATGGCTGAGTAAATTATGGTATATAGACGTTATAGAATATTATTGTTCTGTAAGAAATGACCAGCAGGATGACTACAGAGAGGCTTGGAGAGACTTACATGAACTGATGCTAAGTGAAATAAGCAGAAACAGGAGATCATTATACACTTCAACAACAATACTGTATGAGAATGTATTCTGATGGACCTGGCTATCTTCGACAAAGAGAAGATCTAATTCAGTTCCAATTGATCAATGATAGACAGAATTGGCTACACCCAGAAAAGGAACACTGGGAAATGAGTGTGGACCAAAGCATAGCATTTACACTCTTTTTGTTGTTGTTTGCTTGCATTTTTGTTTTTCTTCCCAGGTTATTTTTACCTTTCTAAATCCAATTTCTCTTGTGCAACAAGAGAACTGTATAAATATGTACAGATATATTGTATCTAAAATATACTTTAACATGTTTAACACGTATGAGACTGTGAGATGTTTAACATGTTTAACATGTATGAGATAGTGAACTCATCTCCTCCCCATTCCTGGAAGATACACCTCTCTTAGAACAAACCAAGATAACATTACCTTTCTTTGTTGCCACATCCTACTGCTGATTCATTGAACCTTTGGTTCACTAAAACCCCCAGATCCTTTCTATCTAGGGAAGGGGGTGGAGGGAAGGAAGGGAAAAGTTGGAACAAAAGTGTTTGCAAGGGTCAATTTTGAGAAATTTCCCATGCATATGTTCTGTCAATAAAAAGCTATAATAATAATAATAATAATGATAAAACCATTTAAAAAAACAAAAAAGAAAATGCATGGAGTCTTGAGATGGAGCATCTTGTGGAAGGAATAACAAAAAGACTAATATCACTGGATCACAGACTATGTGGAAAAGCAGAGTAAGGTATAAGAATTATGGGAAGGTAAGAAAAGTCAGATTATGAATCTTTAAACTTTCAAATAAAGGATTTTATATTTGATCTTAACTATGCAAAATCCCAAGAATCTATTGTTTGGGGTTGGGAGGAGGAGAGATATTCTCGGATCAATTTGACAACTTAGTAGAGGATGAGCTGATGTGTGAAGAAATAAGAAGATCAACTAAAAACTATGATAATAATCTTTGTATGAGGTGTTAAGGACATTCTCCAGAATAGTAGAAACAACAGAGCTTAGCAAAAGATTGGTTTTGGGGAGTGAGAGAGAATGAGCAATTGAGGATGCTATCAAGGTTGGGAGGCTGGGTGGCTAGAAGTATGTTGCTGTCCTGGCACATATCAAGGTAAGTGTCTCTCCAGGAAATGTGTTTGTGCAAGGCGACACCTACAGAAGTGAGAGCCCACAATTGGAAACTTTATAAACTGACTAACAAGGTATCACAGCCCAAAGAGAACATGAAACTTTGAACTTTAAATCTCACTGCTTAGAGGAAGACTGGGATTTCCCCATGTTTCCAGACATATAAAAATGTAGAAAAGCAAATTCAACAACTCCTACAAAATCAAAATGGAAATAATTCTGCTGGATGTCTGCTTTCATGGATTCATATTCATATTTACCATTAATTCTGGTCACCATTTCCAACTTTGATTATTAGTCATTTATTTTAAATAACAACTATTTTATTTTTCTCATTCTGTAGTTCTATTTCTTGTTTCTGTCCCTTAAAATTATCCTAATAGACAATAGGATTTTTCCACAGTCTTCCCACCACCCGTTATGTTTTTAAAATTTTCTCCGAACCCTCCAGGACCATTTACAGATAGCAGCAGTACCATAAAGAGGCAAGAATCCAGATAACTGACCATTAATGAGAGGATTGAGTAGTGAGGTAGTAGTGCAGTGTAGAGTTTTGAGCCTGGAATCAAGAAAACTCATTTTTGTGAGTTAAAATCCAGCCTTAGACACTTACTATGTGAATCTAGACAAGTCATGTAAAGCCTGTTTGCCTCAGTTTCTCCTATTGTGAACTGGAGAAGGAAATGACAACCACTCTAGTAGCTTTTCTGAGAAAACCCTAAATGTGGTTATGAAGAGCTGAATACAACTGAAACCAATAAACAATGAGAGAATAATAGATAAAGGAAATGGCAAGAGTATTCATTTTCTCTTCTTACAATAAGTAATTAAATTGATGAGATGCAGTGAATGTAATGGCTAGTGTTGAACTTGTGAATCTGGAAGATCTGGTTTAAAAGTCCTACTTCTAGCACTGTATGACCATGGGCAAGTCATTCTGAACTTCAATTAACGAAAGAGAGAGAGAGAGAGAGAGAGAGAAAGAGAGAGAGAGAGAGAGAGAGAGAGAGAGAGAGAGAGAGAGAGAGAATATCAAAGTTAATTTTGATTGTAAAAAAAAAGTGGGACAGTGCATTTAGCCTATCGCATTCAAGGTCTCCATGACTAAGGACTACATATATATTTTAAGTCACTAATATCATACAATATAATCTGCCTAAAAGCCGAGCAGAAGGAATACAAAACTTATTCTCCATATTCTTGAAATTTGTAAGGAATCTAAATTAAGTTTCTCAGACTATAGTTGACAAACTCTGTTGTCTTCCCTTTTTAGAACACTGCTACTTTTATCCTTCACTCTATCCTTCCTTTCTCAACAACCCTTCAAAGATGATAGTCTCAGCAATCACATATGTAAGTTTTTTGTTTTTTCCTCCTAGAAGCCTATATATGACTTGGGAACTTAAATTCACCAATGGAAGTAAAGTGAAGGGAATGGAGGGAGACAAAGGAAGGTATAATAAAGTGGAAGAATCCTACTTTTATTCAATTCTTCTCAGTACTGCACTGGACTTTATTGAAATTAAAAAGATTATTCTCCTTGATCTGCAAGATCATTAGAAAATAAAAACATTTATTAAAATCAAAGGGGTTGTTCTTTTTCACAGGAAAAAAGTATTTATTGAAATTAAAGGGATTTTTCCCTTTAACGGAGAAAATAATACTATTTATTGAAATTAAAGGGATTATTCTTCTTTGATAGAAAAAAAGTATTTATTGAAATTAAAGGATTATTCTTTCTTGATAGAAAAAGTTAGTTATTGAAATTAAAGGGATTGTTCTCCTTGACAGAGAAAATAATATTATTTATTGAAATTAAAGAGATTGTTCTCCTTGACAGAAAAAATAAAAGTATTTTTTGAAATTAAAGGGATTGTTCTCTTTGACAGAGGAAATAAAAATTAATTCTCACTGTCACGAATTGTCATAATTTGATCCACTATGAGCTGTGACCTCTACTTTCTTTCATTCTTCTCTTGTTCTCAATATAATTTTTAAAAGTATTTCTTCTTGTCCTTGGCATACTTAGGTATAACCCCTCATTCTGAGTTTTAGCATTTGCTGCCCCATTGCTACAGGAGATACACTTTTGTAAAAATGCCCTTGCTTCCAGGCAAATTTTTGTTTCAGCAAAATGTGCTGTTTCTTGCACATACCTTTTCATCTCCTATCTCTGCCCCTTTGCACAAATTATTGTATAGCTGTCTATTCTTCATCTCCCTTTCTTAGAATCCCTGGCTTCTGTGTTCTAAAGGTTAGCTAAAGTGCAAACTTCTCCATAAAGCCATTCCTGATTTCCCAAGTGTTATTGCCTTACTCCCACTGCACACCCACACCCACCACACATACACACACACACACACACACACACAAATCATGTACATTTATTGTGTATGTTGCAATTCCTTATTGAAGAGTAGAATTTGTTGTTTCTTATGAGGTTTAGCTTTTTAAGGATGGAGATTTTCTTAATTTCATATTTGTATCTCTAAAACCTAACACAATGCATGACACGTAATAGGCACTAATTAAACACTTATTGATCAAATGAGTGATTGTTGTGCTCCAATGATTTGAACTCATCAAAAGATTTAAGTGAGAGGTAGTGTGATATTCATGGAAAGCATTATTACACTAGAATCAGAGAATCTGGATACAATTTTTATCTCTAAATTACTTTGATTTAGAAATTCAGAATTTAATTCTTGAAAATTTTGTGTATCTCTTGAGTTTTTTCTGAACCTATTGGAACTCTCTCCTAAATCTTAAAGGCATAGTACACTAAATCTCATTTTTGTCTTCTTTAGCATGAATTTTAAGATGAGCTGTTATTTTCCCTCAAAGTTTCTACTTTTGCATTGGTCAGAATCAGGTCTAGAACAGTAATTTCCCTTTGTTATTTCCTCTAACAAATATGTTAGGATTTGTTCAAATATGTTAGGGGTTATCCCTAGACCATTACACAAGCTTCTAATAAATATTTAGGGAATGAGGGACATGCAGCATGAAAGACCAACAATTTAATATAATATACATTGGATCACAAAATGCAGATCTTCAAATGTAGAAACTAACAAAAGGGAAGATTTACATCTGAATACGACAGATGTAAAAATGGAAAACATAAATTCACTGTTGTTTGCTTAGAAGGTTTATCATTATTACAATCATCATCATAGTATCAAAACAAGTGTTTAAAACTTTCTATTAAAAAGTTACATCTTGAGGTAGTTAAATGGCCGAGTGGATACAGCACCAGCCCTGAAGTCAGGAGTACTTGAATTCAAATCTGCCCTGAGACACTTAATACTTCCCAGTTGTATGACCTTGGGCAAGTCACTTAACCCCAATTGCCTCAGCAAAAAAAAAAAAAAAAAAAAGTTATATCTTAAAGCTCATCAAGAAAGACATGATATATCCAGCATCTGGGTCTAGTAATTCAAAATATCTTTAAATTTTAATTTTCAGAATTTTGTTGAATCTCATTTTATTATTTATTAAACCAATATTTTATGATCTTTTTATTATTCATATTTTACAGGATATGAAGAAACTAGAGAGGAGGGAGTTCTAATAGCACTAATAGATCCTAACATCAAAAAAGAAATCATGGAATCACACAATCTCCAAAGTGGAAGTGACTTTATAAGTTATCTAATCCAGCACATATCTAAACAAGAAACAACTTTAAGACAGTAGTTATAGTAGTCATAGCTTGAAGATCTCTACTGAAAGGGAAACCACTATCTCCAGATGCAATCTATTCTGCTTTTGGAAAGCTCTAGGATTTAGGTTTATTTAACAAAGGGAAGACTAAGAGCTGATTTCACAGCTATCTCATAAATTCATAGGGGGCTTATAGCTCAATTTATTATTATTGGCATCAAATACTGATTTATAACTCAATAGTATTTTATGATCTTTTTATTATTCATATTTTACAGGATATGAAGAAACTAGAGAGGAGGGAGTTCTAATAGCACTAATAGATCCTAACATCAAAAAAGAAATCATGGAATCACACAATCTCCAAAGTGGAAGTGACTTTATAAGTTATCTAATCCAGCACACATCTAAACATATCTAAACAAGAAACAAGAAACAACTTTAAGACAGTAGTTATAGTAGTCATAGCTTGAAGATCTCTACTGAAAGGGAAACCACTATCTCCAGATGTAATCTATTCTGCTTTTGGAAAGCTCTAGGATTTAGGTTTATTTAACAAAGGGAAGACTAAGAGCTGATTTCACAGCTATCTCATAAATTCATAGGGGGCTTATAGCTCAATTTATTATTATTGGCATCAAATACTGATTTATAACTCAATAGTATTGTTCCTAAAGAACTCTGCAATCTCCCAAGGGTTCTAATTCATACTTCTAAAAGATTGTATAGAAACTAGAGAGGCCTTAAATTGATCACTATTATTTACCACTGTTTGATGAAACAGTATAGTGTTTAGAGAGTAAAATGGATTTTGACTCAGGAGCTGGATTAGAATCTTGAATCTGTTATTATCTTCCAGGAATGCTTGTTTTCTGTCTTATCACAATTCAATCTGATTTCCTCTTCTTTTCTGTTTGGAGGTTTTTACAACATACACATGTGACACACAGGACCCTTCATTCCCTGAATCTTTGGTGAGATGAAACTGTTAAAAAGATTGGAGAACTGTAATGTCAACTAATAGTGTTAGACACTATGAATGTGGTCAAAGAAATTGTCCTTAATGTAAAGGTGTTTTGCAATTCCAGCTTCTCCTGATATGTCTGATCATTATAAGACCCACACTTTCTTCCACACAGAGCTGGGCCCTCTTTATTTCAAAGTGAAATTCCTTAGGTTCTCAGAGCTATTTTTGATGAGTAAACATTATTTTTATTTGCTACAGTAATAATAGTGAGACAATATACTACTGGTAGGAGATTACTGAGTACTTTTTTTCATTTCATTTTCCCACCCCATGAAGACCTATCTATTTTTATCATTCCCCTATATTGTGCAGTTTTTAATCCCTTAAATTGTTACAGAAAACCAAGATTTACTTGAAACAGGATAAATAACTAGAATCCAAATTAATTTACTGGATTTTTTTGTCTGCATTTCACGGGAGGAGAAAGTAACAAAGAACAAAATAAAATAATTATTAGAAATTGAGTTGGAAAAAAAAGCAACTTGGACATTTGTCTGGAGTTCATGTCTTCAGCCCAATTTTTTGGGCCTTCTCTATAATACTATGCAATATCTAATCCTACTCATAATGAAAAACTCTATGGTTCTGTGGTACAAAAGAACCTTAAGATTATGAGCCATTAAAAAAACCAAGGGATTGAAGTAGGGAAAAAAAAGTGGGCTCCAGAATAATTTTAAAACAAAAGAAAATTACTCAAAAATCCCATTATTCAAGTATTATGGTTAAGTGAAATTTTACTTTAGACTCTGGCCTGAGGGTAAAGTGACCAGACAAAATAAATACATATGGAGAGCAGTGCTGGCAATTACATATCTGCATATTCTGTCAGGATACATGTTATTTCTAAAACCACACCTCACAAACCACAGTGGAAAATTCAGCTACTAGAGAGAAATTGGTAAGATAATATCCTGCAAGATTTCCTATTCTGCTATGCATGCTCAAGTGGCCTATATTTGTGATGCCTTTTTTTAAGAGCTAAAGTTGTGAAAGAGAAACTCATTCTTCAGGCAAAAGTGTTCTAGCATCATGTGCTAAGGAAAAAAGGTAGGAATAAATGGGGCCATAAAGAATATTTGTGGTAACATATAGTGGAAAATGTTGACATCTGGAATAAGGATCTAAATTTGAGTCTTGGAAGTGTTACTATGTAAAACTTTGGACCTCTTATGTACAGACCACTGTGTGTATATATATGTGTGTTGTGTGTTCTGTTACCTATAAAAGGGACTTTGTGATCTTATGGAATTAAAAATTATAATTTCATTCTTTCTTTAGTTTTGCACATCAATCTTACTTTGGTCACTTTCACAAGTGATGCACTTCCTAAAACTTGGCTAGGTTGGTTTTCCGATGATAGGCTCAAGCTTGAAGACTCTTTAAAGTTTGATAGGACCTATCACCAGTTTGTTCTCTGTTGGTGTGTCTTGTGAAAATTGATGGCTTACCACTACTGTCCCATAATGAAACAATGAGTTAGGACTTTTGTTGTGGAAAGAAAATTGCTCCTAAGATATTCTAAGAATCTAATGGGTCTGACTTTATTATATTACTCACTAAGAATAATGAAGTATGTGTCATTTCTGAGAACGCTTAACAGTATAGAAAAATCACCTGAAAAATAATCTATCAAAAGTTTATGTAAAATAATTAATTACATTATTTTTTAGAGTACAAGTAGGGAAACTTATTATAGTCACTCCCCTCCCCTTCCACCTTCAACCCCACTGCAATAGTGAACCACACCAACCCCACTGATTCTTAGGGATATTTCATTTCTTCTCTAGGAACTGCTATGATGATAAATTATACTTTAAAGTTTTCGCAAGAGTAAGAGTTAAGGAAGAATTGTGCATGACAAGCTTAATTTCTGAAGAACAAATTAGAAATTTTGAAGTCAAAGAATTCACCATGTCTTTCTCAATCATATTAAGCTCTTTATTCTTTTTCTCCCTCCTTCCCATAAGTACTTAGTTGCTAAGTCTTGTGAATTCTACCTCAATAACCAATCTTGGATCCATCCCATTCCCTGCTCACATGGCTGCTTTCCTAGTTCAGACACATCATCTTTCACCTTGATTATTATAATAATCTCTTAGTTTTCCCAGGTTCTTCCCTCCTCAATCTGATCTACAAATTCCTTTACCATTTAAATCCTTTCACAATCTGGCTCATGTCTATCTTTAAACTGATTTCAATTAACCCCACTCATATACTCTAAATTCCAAATTATGGCAGCCTGTTTGTTATTCCTAATACATGGCAAGCCCACTCCTATCTTCATATCTTTAGAAAATCTGTGCTCATCTCAGGAACAGTAGTCTTCTTCAATCCCACCTCCTGAAATTTCTAGCTTCCTTCAAGGTTCCTCTCAAAGAAGCCTTTCCTGAACCCCTGAGTTATTGTTACTCACCACATCCCACCTTACATTTATCTATGTATGGGCTATGTCTCCCTAGTAGAATGTAAGGTTTTAAGAGCACTTTGTTTTTACATTCCCAGTTCCCAGCCCAGTACTTTAAATGTAGCAGAAACTAAATCAATTCTTGTTGAATCAAATAGAATTGAATTTGAAGGGGAAATTATAACCAGAGAAAACTTACTCTGATGAAGAGGCATCAAGTTTAATTAATACAAAAATCATATTGTAGCTAAATGTATTTTATATTCTCACTAGACTGTAAAACTACATGAGGATAGATAGTATGTCCTATCTACCCTTCATCTGTAGATTTCAAATACTTAATAAATTTTTTATTGAATGAAAAACAGTTTAACTTCATTTACCTACTCATCTCAGAACCCATGTTCCAGTGTTTCTCTTTTTCGTTTTTCTATTTCTTTTCCTCTTTTCTATTTGTATCACTTTCTTTTCTTTTTCTTTCACTTTCCCCCATATCTCTTCTTCCCCACCTTTCATTTGTTTTTCTGCCTCAAATTAAAATGAAGTTCATGTATTTTCATTGCTTTTATATTTCTTAAATAAAATTTTGTCCCACTCTTTTAAAAAGGAAAAAAAAAGTTGAACATTTTTTCTTCTTTAAAGCTCTTGTCTTTATTTGACCATAACCCACAACTGACCCTTATATGAATATATACATCACAATGGCTTTTGTTAGAAAAAAGTTTCTTTCCCTACCCTCATCTCCAAAGATACATTATCAAATGTTTTATAAACCCAAGGCAATAATAGTGTTCTTTTTTTTTTAAGTGGCAACAGCAAGAGATAAACTGTCCCCATTACTTGTGTGGTACATCATTTGAAAAGCTGAAATGAGTAAATGACCTAATTTCATCTGTTGCTATCTCTCTAGTATATTCTTTGTTAGGAAATGTTATTCAAATCACTAAATGATTTTTTTTTCAAAAAACAAAGAAGCCACCATTGTTTGGATCAGAAATCAGTTTTAAGCATTTTCCTACTTTCAAAAGCTTTGAAGATTATTCTGATATGGTGGAATAGCCTGGAGAAAGATAGGTAGGAAAAAGCCTTTGTCCGGCAGGTTAGAATGACCAAAGCTAGTTGGAATAGGGAGAATGGTGCCATTAGAAGGAAAACACTGAGAGAGAGAGAAAAAGAGTACTTCATAATGGACTTAGTCCTGAAGAGAGCTCAGAAAAGATTTTCATCATAAGCAGATCTCCTATAAGGAGAATGTGTAATGCCAGAGAAACTGAGGCAGGAGAGAGATTAGAGAGTTTTCAATAGTTTATTAATTGGAGAGTATAATTGACTGGACAAGCCTCTCGTCTCAAATTATCCAGTCAGATAGAGATAAAAGATATACTGGGACCAAGGAATCCATATTGGTCCCAGGACTGGGGAGACTGTCATCTCAAAGAATCCAGCCTGCTGCATCCAGCAGCCAGGCTCTTCCAGCAATGAACATGAGAAAGCCAATCACTTAAATATTCTCTAAAGACAAAGGCCCAGAAAAAGGCAGGAAGACTTCTGTCAGGTTGGGGGGGAGACCATAACTCCTAAAAGCCCAGAGACAGGATGTCTGAATACCCAGAGATAAAGATGTCAGTGAGGTATCTTGGAATATTTTAGAGGGATATTGTAAATTCTTGAGAACAGGGGAGGGTCTTGCTAGCAATTTATAACCTTAGAGTAAATGGTTCCCAGTCTTAATGGACCAGAGTGGGTTTTTACAACTAAGGGGATTTGACAGAACAGTTAAGGAAACTGAGACAAAGGAAACTAGTTCAGGGAAACCGAGTCAGAACAGTTAAAGAGAACTGTGGCATAACAAATGTAGCCTTGGAGGTGGCAAAAGTGCAAACTGAAGAGGGAGAGTCAGGGAGCCAAGATGGCCAGATCTGTGTAAAGACAGATTGATCAAAATGTCTGAGAAAGCTTAACTTCTTAATTTATAGTAATAAGACAATCTGGGAAAACTAAATTCCTATCAACTTTGTCTCAAAGATTGTTGTGACTGTGTTTAAAGATGCTAACTAGATTGAAGACAGGATGGATGAATTAATAGATTAAACTTCACAATATTCTATATGAACAGGATTTGGCAGTTCACATCAGAATCATAGCTCTAAATTTTCAGCAGCTTCTTGAAAAGTGACTGCTAACAATCTGGACAACAATTATTTGCATACCTTCCTGTTTTCTTTGATCCTCTGCCCTAAAAGTTTAGGAACCAATTTTTTCTTGGAGGCATTTCAATGGTCAACTTGAAAAGTTCATTTATCCTGCTTTACACAGTCTCATTTGCATTTCCAAGTAACAAAATACACTGACATTTAAAACAGGTTCTTTCAAGACAGGATATCTCTGAATGAGTAGCCTAAATGAGCCAAATGCATCCAAATATGATGGTACCTTAGAGATTATCTAGTCCAAACTTCTCATTCTGAAGATGAGAAAATGGAGACTCAGGGAAATAATTTTCTAAATTTGCACAACTAGTTAGTGATGATAGTTAGGACTAGCAGTCAAGTCTCCTGACTCAGGACCCACTCTTTTTGTATTTCTTTTATTGGCATCCAGGACAGCTAGCTGGGACAATGGTCAGAGTGCCAGACCTGGAGTCTGAGTCATTGATGGTGTGTCAATAGAGCAGTGATACGGGGAAAGTAAAATTTTAGGAAAATGGTTATTTGTCAGTGCAGGAAAATTCCCATTTGTTGAGAGACTATGCTCTGGAAGAACTTTATCCATTAAGCTTTGGAACTCCCATGCTGAGACAAAACTACCCTAATTGGGTAAGTGAGGAAATGTAAATTAATGTAATCCAGGATCAAATCTGTCTGGAATTTAAAGCCCTTCATAATCTGTCCTTCCCTCACCTTTGTTGCTCAATTATTTCTCAGTGGAGTCAGACTTCTTGTGGGTTTTCTTATTTTGGGTTTCTTATAAAAAATACTGGGAAGTTCAGAAGGGACTCCAAAAGGTTGGGGGGTCACAGACTGGTGTTGTGTGTTGGCCCAAAAGAATTTGCAGGCTTGAAATGATATCCAAATCAAGGGGCAAAGTTTATTGTAATTGTAAAGCCAATCGAAGAGGGCTAAGTTCCAAAAGAATTTAGCAATGAACTAAGAGAAAGAAGGTAAATTTATCCACTTCATGTCACTGATATGCTAATTTTATGACTTACACGTAGATTTGAGCAGTAATCTATTCACTATTGTCTCGGGCATTTGGTTATCACTGATGAACAGATTATCTGACAGTCAATAATGTCTGAAGATCTATTCTAAGGCCAGAACACTTTAGAATCATTGACAGACAGATTGTTAGAACAAGAGCACTCTAAGTTCAGAGGACCTTAAAATCCCTGATATATCTTTGCTAAAGTCTAAGGGAAGAAATATTATTATATTCCTAGGCCAGAAGATTTTTATAATCATTGACAGATTGTTCCAATAATAGCACTCTAAGGTCAGGGGTAAGGGAACTTCAGGATCACTGATTCCAAAGCCAGAAATGTGTGGCTCAGAATGGCGAGTTGTCTCTATTTAATATACATATAAAGGCTGGAGATATCTCTAGGAACAAAACTAAAGTTTATTATATGTTCTTGCAAGAAACAGGTGTCCCTCTAGTTGGACAAGCAATTGAAAGGAGGAGGCACCTTTGGGATAAGTTTGACACTTTAAATAGTTTCTAATACAAATGCCCCTCCCACCACTGACCTTCATCCATCTAAGCAGGAACTACTCAGGAAACAGAACTTTAGCCAATAAGTAGCTGCCCATATTTGATCAAAGTAGGAAGAAAATGATGTCATTTCCGGGAGTATAGCAGGAAAGCGACTTAGGTATACTCTTGAGTCAATGCCCAAGAACCTTCAGAACTACTCCAACTCTGGGGTAGATGAAACCTTACTCGATTTTCACAACTGTCCTGAGAGATCTCACTCCGTCTCATTGAAGACTTTAGAATCATTGAAATGATTGTTACAACAGAAGCACTCTAAGGTCATAGGACATTAAAATTATTGCTATATTTCCCCTAGAAGCTGTACCATATCATCATGAAGTCAAACCCTACTTAAAATGACTGAACAATGACAAAATTCTTTTAGTGAATAAATAGCCACAATATGTAACAGTGATATCAAACTCATTTACAAATGGGATCCCAGCAAATCATATTGACCTGCTTGCCATCTAGGGGAGGTGGTGGAGGGTGGGAGGGAAAAATCTGAACAGAAGTGAGTGCAAGGGATAATGTTGTAAAAAAATTACCCTGGCATGGATTTGTCAATAAAAAGTTACTATAATAAAAAAAATCATATTGACCTAAAAAACCACAAATTAACATTGTTGTATTATATTTTTATTTATATAATTAAACATTTCCTAATAACATTTTATTCTGGTTCTGTTCTTGGAAATTTTGCATCAGCTTATGACATTGGGTTGGGAGTTTATGACACCTCTAATGCAGTAGATAGAAAGCCAGCTTTTAAGAATACTTTGTTAGGTATAAATAAGCTGCCATATATTAGCAAAAATAAACCTGAAAGATATCAAGGTTATGGCAGATCAGAAAAGAAGGTAAGCCAGGATTGTCTCACTTTTTTCAAAAATTTTGAAACTTAAAATCTTTTTTCTCTGTCTTCTGCTTCCCCAACATGGTAAACAATCTGATATAGGTTATACATGTGCACTCATGCAAATATATTTCCCCATAAGTCATGTTGTGAAAGAAAAAACAGAACAAAAGCAGAAAGCCACAAAAAGGAAAAAAAAGTAAAAAGTGTATGCTTTGATCTTCATTCAGCCCCAATAGTTCTTTCTCTGGATGTGAATAGCATTTTCTATCTTGAATCTTTTGGAACTGTCTTGTACCATGTATTGCTCCTGGTAGTAATTGTCCTTTGCTCTTGAAGAACAACAAAATGACATCACTATGTTAGAGTCAAGTTAGCATGTTTGACTATGAGTGAGCAGACCAATATGAATTCAGAATGCTCTGCCACAGGTCAGACCCAAATAGTCCCTATGATCATTTGGGGTGGATACTCCAACTTTGTGCACCTTGCATTTCTTCTGAGCTAATTTAATTCTTCTTTGCTCATAGAGCACAGCATCTTACGAGGACACGACACTGCACAATCCTGTGCCAATGTCTCCCATTTCCACAATCAATTCTAAAGTTCTTTATTTTGGTTTGGTTTTGGTTTATTTTTATTTTTTTAAATTTTCCCCAGTTACATGCAAAACAATTTTTCTATATTTGTTTTTAAAACTTTCAGTTCTAGATTCTCTCCCTTCTCATACTCCTCCATTGAGAAAGCCAATGTGAAATTATGCAAAACATTTCCACAAAAGTCATGTAACAAAAGAAAACATAGATCTCCCCACTCCCCCTAAAAAAAAACCCTCAAGAAAAAAAAAATTAAGTATCCTTCAATCTATATTCAGACACAATCAGTACTTTCTCTGAGTATGGATAGCATTTTTCATCCTAAGTCCTTGAAAGCAGATTTAGATCATTGTATTGTTGAAAAAAGAGAAGTCATTCATAGCTGATCAACCCACAACATTGTTATTACTTATGTGCACAGGACAGTTCACTTTGCTTGAACTCATGGAGGACTTTCCAGGTTTTTCTGATAGCATCCTACTCATCATTTCTTATAGGACAAAAACATTCTATTAGAATCACATACTACAATTTATTCAACCAGTTGATGGGCATCCCTTCAATTTCCAATTATTTGTCCTAAGAAAAGAGCTGCTATAATTATTTTTGTACATATAAGTTCTTTTTCCTTTCAAAAAAAACTCTTTTGGGATTCATGCCTTATAGCGGTATTATTAGATTAAAGGATATTCATGATTTTATAGGTCTTTTGGCATAATTCATATCTTCTGATTTTTTATCAATTGGGAAGGGGTTCTTATTTTTTTTTTTTGCCCTTACAATGAGAAAATTCTTATGAGTTCCAACTATTATTTTCCCATTTAGAAATGTAAATAAACTTTATAAAATCCCATGTATCACTTTCCTGATTACCTCCTTATGCTTCTCCCGAGTCCTGTATTTGAAGATCAAATTTTCTATTCAGCTCTGGTCTTTTTAAAGTCCTCTATTTTGCTGAATATTTTTTCTTTGAAGAATTATACTCATTTTTGCATAGTAATTATTGGTTGTAATCCTAGCTCCCAGTGTTCTCTGGAATATATTTCAAGTTCTCCAGTACTTTAATGTAAAAGCTATCAAATCTTGTGTTGATCGTCTGTGGCTCCACCATGCCCAAATTGTTTCTTTCTTTCTTACAACATTTTGCTTGCAATATTTTCTCTTCAACCTGGGAGAGTTCTGGAATTTATAATATTCCTGGGAGTTTTCAACTCGGGATTTCTTTTAGGCGATCAATAGATTCTTTCAATTCTATTTTATTCTCTGGTTCTAAAATGTCAGGATAGTATTCCTTCATAATTTCTTGAAAGATCTTATCCAGGATCTTTTTTTGATAGTGGATTTCAGGTAGACCAATAATTTTTAACATGCCTCTCCTGGTTCTGTTTTCTAGATTAGATGAGATATTTCATATTGTTTCCTATATTTTCATTCTTTTGGTCTTATTTCATTGTTTCTTGATTTCTCATAAAGTCATCAGCTTCTAGTTGGTCAATTCTAATTTTTAAGGAATCATTTTTCTCACTGAGCTTTTGTACTTCCTTTCCCATTTCACCAAATTTGCTTTTTAAAGCATTTTTTCCCATTAACTTTTGCATCACTCTCATCTCTCCCCATTTTTTCCCTCTATCTTTCTTGATTTTCAAAATCCCTTTTAAGATCTTCCATGACCTGAAACCAATTGTGGTTTTTCTTGGAGGCTTTGTATGTAGGAGATTTGACTTTGTTATTATCTTCTGAGTGTATATTTTGATCTTGACATAATAATAGCTTTCTATGGTCAGAATTTTTTTCTGTTATTTGCTCATTTTTCTAGTCTTTAATTGACTTTTAACTCTGTTAAAGTAGAGCTCTGCAATTTGGAACTATGCTCAAAAAAAGTTATCAAACTGTGCATATTCTTCGATCCAGCAGTGTTACTACTGAGCCTATATGCCAAAGAAGTCTTAACGAAGGGAAAGGGACCCTCCTGTGCAAAAATGTTTGTAGCAGCTCTTTTGTAGTGGCAAGAAACTGGAAACTGAATGGATGCCCATCAACTGGAGAATGGCTGAATAAGTTATGGTATATGAATGTTATGGAATATTATTGTTCTGTAAGAAATGACCAGCAGAATGATTTCAGAGAGCTGAGGCTAAGTGAAATGAGCAGAATCAGGAGATCATTGTGCAGGACAACAGAAAAACTATATGGATGAACAATTCTGATGGACATGGCTCTCTTCAGCAATGAGAGGTTTCAAACCAGTTCCAATTGTTCAGTGATGAAGAAAGCCCTCTACACCCAGAGAACACACTGTGGGAACTGAGTGTGAACTACAACATAGCATTTTTATCCTTGTTGTTGGCTTTTTTTTTCTTGTGAGGCATGATAAGTGTATAAATATGTATGCATATATTGGATTTAACACATTTCTACCATGTTTCACATATATTGGACTATTTGCCATCTAGAGGAAAGCGTGGGGGAAAGGGGTAGGGAATTAGAACACAGTGTTTTGCAAGGGCTAATGAAGAACTGTTCATGCAATGTTTTGAAAAATAAAAAGCTTTAATTAAAAAAAAGACAAAAAATAAAATAAAATAGAACTCTGTTTCCAGGGTGGAGGGCTCAAATCTAGATACTTCAGGTGGTTTTGTGCAATTGTTTTCAGTGATCCTTCTGGGACCAGTACTGTGGGCTCTAGAGTTGGATCTGTTTGGGCAAAGCAACAGAGTCCTGCCACACTGCCAGCAAAGAGGCTCCTACAATGTCCCTCTGACCAGTCATTCAACCTCCCCTCCCTGTGCACTGAGATCTCTGGAAGCCCACCAGTTCCTGCTATCACTGCTGCTTCCTGCTGATGATTCAGTGGATCCCAAAGTCTGCTCTCAGTTTGCTGGGCCTCTCCTCACAACTTAGTGGCCAAACCTTTCGATCAAGTTGTCTTTGGGAGTCTGTGGACTGAGAGGTCTGAAGATCACCACTACTGCCCCAGAATCAAAGGTCTTATGGCCAACTCTTGGTTTTCTGGGGCCTGGGTTGTGCTGGGGTAGCGTGGGTCATGATTGTGCTCCAGACATATCCTGCCTGATGCAAGACACCTCCTGTTGACCTTCCAAGCTGCTTTTGGCTGGAAAATTATTTCACTCCATATTTTTATGAGTTCTGATGCTCTAAAATTTGGGATTTATTTAAAGGTTTATTTAAAGGTATTTGAAAAGGTTTATGAGCTGGGGTGAGTCCTGGCCTTCACTCCTCCATTTGGCTCCCATCTATTTGATTTTTTTTTTTTTTTTTTTTTTTGCTAAGGCAACTGGGGTTAGAAATAACTCTAGCTGTGGGTCACACAGCTATGAAGTGTGTCTGAGACCAGATTTGAACTCAGGTCCTTCTGACTTCCAGGCGGGTGCTCTATCTACTGCACCACCTAGCTGCCCCTCATTTGATTTTTAAAGTCTTTTTTGAGTTCTTTTCATTCTTTTTATGTAGGTGACCATTTAATGTTACTCTTTGAGAGGCTTTTTTTTTTTTTTTGCTTCAGGATGCTCCTCTGAAGATTAACTCCTATCTCCTATTCACATAAATTTTTTATGGTTGGGTTTTTTCCTTTGCCTGCTTATTTTTAAATTCATAGCAGATTATTGGTATAATCATCTCTAGTCCTGTGATATTGAAGACAGTGCCTCTGGCTTTAGGTACTTCTTCAGTTCTCCCCTCTGGCCTAGGATCCAAAACCAAGAACTCTATCCTCCTATAAGGACCGGCAGCCAGCAGTATATTTCCCCCACTGCTGTGTGTGCTGGATCCTTCTCTCCCAGAGTCTCATATCAGCAGCACAGCTAGAATTGATGTTCTTATCAGAAGAACCTGATCTTCCTGGACTCAGATGCTGGACTCTTCACACTGTCTTAGAGAGGGCAATTCTTGTGGCTGGGGCTAAGGCTACCTCTGAATCCCAGGCTCATTGCTTGCTATTTCAGCAGAACTAGCCTAGAGATGCTTACACTTATAGGGGCCAAATCTTTGTCTTAGTATCTTTCTTCACATCCTCTTTGATTGTCCCAGGACCACCACTGTTCTGTTCCAACTCTTTTTTTTCCCATTTATTTTTATCTCCTCCAGTTACATGCAAAACAAACATTTTTAAGATTATATATGTATAGTCATTTTTTACATCTTTCCATATGAATCAAGTTGGGAAAGAAAAATCAAAACAAAAGGGGAAAACGAAGAGAAAAAAAAAATGAATATAACATGCTGACTTACAGTCTCCCTAGTTCTCCTTCTGGATGAGTATGACATTTTCCTGTAGCACTGAGATCTGAGTCTATGCTAGTTGATCATTGAACAATCTGGCTTTTACTATGCACAATAATGCATTCCTGGTTCTGCTTGTTTCACTCAGCATTGATTCATGTAAATCTTTCCAGACCTTTATAAAATCAATTTGTTCATATTTTTATAGATCAGTAATATTCCATTACTTTCATATACAATAACTTATGCAGCCATTACCCAATTGATGGGCATCTACTTATTTTCCAAATCTTTGCCACCACACAAAGAGCTGCTACAAACATTTTTTTATATATGTGGGTCCTTTTTCCTTTTATGACTTCTTTGGGATATAGACTCAAAAGTGACAGAAGTGACATAAAAGGATATATAGAATTTTATAGCCTTTAGGGCATAGTTCCAAATTGCTCTCCATTATAATTGGATCATTTCACAATCCTACCAATAATGCATTAGTGTCCCAGTTTTCCCACATCACGTTCCCCATTTATTATTTTTTCTGTCACTGACTTTTCTCATCCTTTAATCATAAAAGTTTCAAGCAGCTTTCTAAATGTAGAGAGGAAGGAAAAGAATTTAAACTATTAGTCTTAAGGGCAGCTAGATGGTACAGGAAAGAAAGCACCAGTGCTAGAGTCAAGAGGACCTGAATTCAAATGAACTTGGAATTTCCTAATCTACTCTTGCATCTTCCCAGAATCCTCTCTACAGAATTTCTTTTGGTTTTGTCAAGGTTTGAGAGGCATGTCCATATTCAAAACGATAGTTTTATTCATAGTTCTCTGCAATTCAGTACTCAACAGTACACCTCAACTTATATTATCCATTAACCAAGCATCTTGTCATTGCTTTCTCTAAGAGTGCCATCTTTTTTAAAGATATAAACTATAATAAATTCCATTCTAGACTGTCATTTTAAATTCAGTGAATCCTCATGTAAAGTGTTTCCTACAGAGCATATTTTGCTGGGTTTTGCTTTATGCTCCATTCTGCCACCATCTTTTTGTAGGTGCATTCAATTCATGCACAGTCACAGGATTATTAAGACATTTTATCCCCATCATATTCTATTATGAATCATAACATTTACTCTTTTCACCCTTTTTTTAAATAAATTTGCCTCAGTTACATATTTTGAGAAAGGCCCTTATGAGATAACCTTGTTGCAAAAAATTTTCCCAGCTTTCCAACTTTGTCTGCATTAGTTTTGTTAAATTGTTACAATTGTAAAAATTTTTAATTTCATGTAATCAAAATTATTTTACTTCCCACAATCCCCTTGTTTGGCCAATTATTCCTTTGTCTACAGATCTCACAAGAAAAATTTCCTTTGCTCCCCAGAGTTATTTCTATCACCCTTTATGTGATTTATACATTATTGTGTAGATTTTGACTTTATATTGGTTTATGATATAAAATATTGATCTATGCCTAGATTCTGCTAAACTGCTTTCCAGTTTTCCCATCAATTTTTGTCAAGTCCTTACCCAAAAGTTTGGATTTTTATCAAACACTAGATTATTATGGAACTTGACTGTATGCTATGTACTAATTTATTCCATTGATCCATCATTATTTTTTATCCAATACCAAATTGTTTTGATTACCACTATGTAAAAATTGTTTGGAATCTGGAACTACTAAGAAATCTTCTTTATCTTTTTCTTTTTGAAATTTCTTGATATTCTTGACCTTTTAGTCTTACAGATGAATTACTATAAAATATTTCTATGAAGTTTGATGGGTTGTTATTGTTGTCTCAGATGCATCTAATTCTTGGTGACCCCTTTTGAGGTTTTCCTGGCAAAAATATCGAAATGGTTTGCTATTTCCTTTGCCAAGTTTGATTGGTATGGCACTGAATAAGTAAACCAACTTAGGTAGAATTGACTTTTTATTGTATTAAATCAGCATACTCATAAGCAATTAATAATTCTTCAAATTGTTTAGATCTCTGTGAAAATTGTATATATAATTCCTGGATTTGTCTTGGTAGCTAGACTTCCAAGTATTTTATTTTGTCTGTGATTGTTTTAAATGTAATTTCTCTGTCTCTGTTAGGTTTTGTTGCTGGTATACAGAAATGGTGATGATTCAGGTGGTTTTTCTGTTTGATACTAAGTCTTTAAATTTTCTTCCTTTTAAGATGTTTGGTAATTTCAATCTTTTTTTCCCCTTTTAATCCTGTCATTCAATTTTTCTTTCCCCTTTGACTGCGGTTTCCCTGGGGATTAAACCTCAGGGCTGTCAAATCTCACTGTGAGTGAGACATTTTTCCAGATAAAGACAACCTAGGAAGTCAGGAGAGGTCTGTGACACTGAGTAGGGCTGAATGTGGGGACACCACCAGCTATGGGGCTCAAAGGCCATGGCAGCAACAGCACTGGTAGAAACTTTAGGAACTCTCAGTCTAAACAGCATAATGGAGCTGAACAATTGGTCAGAAATTCCTGGGGCCCCCAGTGCTAGCATTGGGACCTAAACTGGGCACTGCCTGGAAACTCCACTTACAATTACCCAGTTCCAGGTTGCAATTCCAGGGCAAAGAGGAGTGTTTGCAGTAACAAGGAAGCAAGGGCCTTTTCTGCATGTAGAATGCAAACCAGGAGAACAGTGATCACATTTTTTCTGATTTATACTCTCATAGAAGCAGTGAAAACTTAAAAGGATCTCCCAGAATCAACTAAAAACAAAACAAAACAAAACCGGAGGGAAAACTTGAAACTTTGGACAGTCTCATTCCAAGGACTTGAAGGAAAATCTTTACAAACAAGGCCTAAAAAGAAAAAAAAAAAAAAAAAAAAAGATTGGATAGAATACCAACAAGAATTCCTGGAAAAGCTGAAGAGTTTTAAAAAAGAGCAACTAAGTTTTTTTTTTTTTAAATAAAATAAATGTGATAGAAGAAAAATTGGGAAAAAGAAATGAGAATGCTGCAAAAAAAAAAAAAAAAAATTAAGAAAACAGACACCTAAGTAAAGGAGGTAAAGATGGTGCGTACACACACACACACACACACACACACACACACACACAAAAAATACTAAAGAAAATAATCTTAAAAATCAAAAAAGGTCAATTATTAAAAGAGGCATTGAAGACACTACTCCTTAAAAGCAGAATTAGCCTAATGGAAAATTAGGTTATATAAAAGCCCACTAAAAAAATAATTCCCTAAAAATCTGAATTGGGTAAATGGAACCTAATGAATCCATACAGACACCAAAAAAAAAACAAAAAAAAAACAAAAAAAAAACAAAACCAAAACAGTAAAACAAAGCAAAAGAATGAAAAAATAAGAAAGTAAAAAAGTTCAAAGAGGAAAAACAATTTACCAAACACATCAAGAAGAGATAAATTAAGAATTACTGGGCTGAAAGCCATAACCAAAAAAAGGGCCTATATATCATACTTCAAGAAACTATAAAGAACACAAATATGATTTTGATACTTAAATCCAGGAGAGCAAAAACAGAGAAAGAAAACTATTGGACCATATTTCCCTAATGAATATTAATATAAGATCTCTGAATAAAAGACTACATCATGACTATTACATATAATGTTAAAGGGAAATACAGAACTAGTTCAATATCAGAAAAATTATAATCATAATTGTTATCAATAACAAAAACAACAAAAATTATTTTGGTGAAAATACAGAAAAAACTTTTTGACAAAACACAACACCTATTCAAATTAAAAAACATTAGAACAGAAATAAATGGTGTTTTTCTTAAAAGAGTACTATCTATTTAAAACCAAGAGCAAGTATTATCTGTAAAGGGGATAAATAGAAACCTTCCCAGTTAAGATCAGGAGTTAAGCAAGGATGTCCATTATCACCACAATTCAATATTGTATTTAAAAAGGCTACCTATAGCAGTAAGATGAAAAAAAAAAAAAAAAAGAAATTGAAGGAATAAAATAATAGGCAAATAAGAAACAAAGCTATTTTGTTTGCAGATGACATAATATACTTACAGAGTTCCTTGAGAATGGGGTGTAGGATATATTCAGGGATGAGGGCTGGCGAGCCCTTTACAGATCTGCTTTCCACCTTTGGTGTCCACCTCATCCACCTAACTCTCACCTGTGGCACAGCAGCCACACCCTGGTAAACCATTCTGGCAGACAGGCTAAACCAGGTCAAAGGTAATCAAAGGGTTTCAAACCCTATGGTAAGCCACGGGGTATCCACCCCAAGCATGTAAAAACTTCCCCTGGCAGAATGGCAGATGGAAACAATTTGTTCCCAGCACCATGAAGGCACAAAGCAGGTATTGTAGAGTGCTTAGAGCTTGGTTAGACATCGAAGACCCCAAGGTCATCCACTGCAGCTTGAGTCATCTTCAGTGGTCTTGATTCTGTTCTGCCCCTGGACAATGATGGCTTTAGAAGAGAGAGTGAAGCTGACCCACTTCCTGCAGTTTTTTACACAAAAGATATCACCATACTATTTCAACATTTCTACTTATCTCAAAGTCCTGTGATGATGGGCATGTAAGGAAGCAGCAAATACACTGGGAGCTGTCAACCCTGCACACAGGCAGTCCAAAATCATAGGGTTATCTTCTCACTGGAAGCAGCAGTGGGATTCAGCAATCCCTTGGGTGTCTCCAAGCAGCCTTAGGAGGACTGCTCTGCTCACCTTCAAGTGTGAGGAAGGGGCTAGAAAAGAAGCCCTAAAAACTGCTTCCTCAGCCCTGGCCTGGTTGAATTCCACTCTGTGGTTGAAAACACTAAAAAAATGTACAAAAGCTGATTCCTCTCACCACTGATACATGGAATATGTGTACACTTATAGATAGAATCCAGTAGACCTAAAAGAATAGTTCTTGTTGTGAGAGAACCCAATAGGTATCACATCAAAATAGCAGCCCTGTATGAAACAAGGCTGGCAAATGAAGGCCAGTTCGCTGAAGTAGCAGCTGGATATACATCTTTCTGGAGCAATTGCAGTGAAAGGGAGCATAGTAAAGCTGGTGCAGATTTTGTAATTAAAACGAATCTAGTAAACAAGGTTGTATGCCTTCCAAAAGGATTGAGTGGCAGGCTCGACAATTGCAGGAAAATGCTATGCCACCATCATCAGTGCCTATGCCCCCACCAAGACAAATCTTGATAAGGTTAAAAAAAATCTTATGAAGACCTGGAGATAGTTATTATCAATGTGCCAAAAGAGGACAAGCTTATAATTCTGGGTGACTTTAATGCTAAGGTAGTCTCAGACTACCACATATGGCAGGGAGTCCTTGTGAGGAATGGAGTTGGAAACAGCAACAATAATGATCATTTACTATTGATTTATGCACCTCATGACCTTCTCATCACCAACACTTATTCCCTTTACCTAAATTCAGTAAAACATCATGGATGCACCCTTGCGACAAACATTGGCATTCATTAGACTATTTGACTGAAAGAAGAGTCAGGCAGGATGTGAGAGTGACCAAGGCAATGTGTGGTGCAGAATGCTGGCTGACATCCTCTCCAAGCTGAATATTTCCATTTGCTGATTTTTTCCTAATTGCTGATTTGGTTCCAGCTGAAATTTACAAAGAGGGGGTCCATTACTTATACAAAAACTGACTGAAATTTTTCAGATATTAAGATGCCATTTCTTTATGCTAAGAAGTTATGCCCCAGGAATTCAAAGATGCCTCCATTGATCATCTTTATAAAGCTAAAGGGAATAGACTGTCCTGTGACAAATTAACCAGTGGTAGGGAAGAAGGGAAGTTCTTAGTTAATACTGGCAAAATTCTTGCCAGATACAACCTTAATGGGCTGACCCAAATCATATACCTGAGAACCAGTGTGGCTTCAAAAGGGTCTGAGGAACAGTCAATGTGGCATTTACTCCACAACTCCAGGAAGCAGAACAGAAGTTTGTATACAACATTTTTAGATCTGACCAAGGCCTTTAATACTGTCAGTCATAAGGGCATATGGAAAATGATGTAAAAATTTGGTTGCCCAGAGAAGTTAATCAATCTAGTACATCAATTTCATGATGGCATGCTTTCCCAGGTTCTGGACAATGGGCAATGCTCTTGAGCTTTCCCAGTCACCAATGGCTTTGTGCTTGCTCCCATGCTTTGAAGTTTTCGGCCATGTTGTCAAATGATTTCAATAAAGACAAATATAGCATCAAAAGACAGCTACTGCATTGATGTAAATTCTTCAGCTTGGAAAAGGTTACAAGTCAAAACCAAAGTGGAGGGAGTATTACTGCATGACTTTTTGTTGCAGAGAATTGTATACTCAGTGGAGCCTCCGAAGCAGAGATGCAATTGAGTGTGGATCAATTCTCTGCTGCTTGTGCTAATTTTGGCCCAACAATTAACACCAAGAAAACATGGGTCCTCTATCAGCCAGCACCACACCATCCATATGTGGAACCCATCAGTTACTGTAAATGGTGAAGTTTTAAATGCTGTGGATAAGTTCACTTACCTTGGCGGTATGCTTTCCAGGGATGTCCATACTGATAATGAGATAGACACATGCATTGCTGGAGCTGGCTCAGTGTTTGAAAGGCTCTGAAGCAAAGTGTGGGAGATGGGAGGTATTACTGTAGATTACCAAACTGAAGATATACCGAGCCGTTGGGCTCACCTCACTGTTGTATGTCCATGAGATCTGGACAGTCTACCAGCATCATGCCCGGAAATTGAATCACCTCCATTTGAATTGTCTTAGGAAAATTCTGAAGATCACCTGGCAAGACAAGATCCCAGACACTGAGGTCCTTTCTAGAACACCAAGCATTCCAACTTTAGTGCAGCTAGCATAACTAACTCCATTGGGTTGGCCATAATGTTCAAATTGTTCGCTTGCCAAAAAAATTATTTTATAGAGAACTCACACAGGACAAGCATGCATAAGGTGGTCAGAAAAAGCAATACAAGGACACTGTCAAGAAGTCACTTAAGAACTTTAGAATAGAGCCTGTGACATGGGAGACACTGGCACAGGACTGCTCAGCGTGGTGTGCCTTCATCAGAGAAGGTTCTGTGACCTATGAGTAAAGCAGAAATGAGTTAGCTCAAAGGAAATGGAAAATACACAAAATTAGAGAAACTATCTCAAATGTTTACAGGGACCATTTGTGCCTGACCTGTGGCAGAGCACTCCAAGCTTGTACTGGTCTAATCAGCCACAGTCGAACACACTGCAACTTGACTCTAACATAATGATGTCATTTTAGTCTTCTTCAAAAATGAAGGACAACCAACCAACCTTGAAAAATCAATCAAAAACTAGTTGAAACAATTAACAACTTTAGCAAACTTTCAGGATATAAAATAAACCTACATAAATTACTAGCACTTCTATAAATTACCAACAAAAACCAGCAGGAAGAGAAAAAAATAGAATTCTGCTTAAATTAACTGCAGATAATATTAAATAATACTGGGGCAGCTAGGTGGCACAGTGTAGATAGAGCACCAGCCCTGAAGTCAGGAGGACCTGAGTTCAAATCTAGTCTCAGACACTTAGCACTTCCTAGCTATATAATCCTGGGCAAGTCACTTAACCCCAATTGCCAAGATATATCCAGGAACTATTCTGAGCACAATTACAAAACGTTTTACATAAATGAAGGCAGATCTAAACAAATGGAGAATATTCATAGCTCATGGGTAGACCAAACCAATATAATAAAAATATTTAGTCTGGCTAAATGAATTTACTTATTTAATGACATCCCAATTAAACTACTAAAGAATTGTTTTATGGAGGTGTTAAAAAAAAGTTACAAAATTCATGTAGAAGTACAAAAGAGCAAAAAAATCAATGGAAAAAAATTTAAAGGAACACAGTTTTGTAGCACTAGATTTCAAACTATATTACAAAGTGGTAAACATTGAAACAAACTAGCTAAGAAATACAGCAGTAGAGATCAGTGCAATAGATTAGGTACACACAGTACTAAATGGCCCTAAATAATTTAGTATGTGATTTGGATTTGAAAATCCAAAGATCCAATTTTTTAGGGTAAAAAAGAACTCATCATTTGACAAAAATGCCTGTGAAAAGTGGAAAGCAGTTTGGTAGAAATTAGGCATAAACCAAGATTCTCACACCATAGATCAAAACATGGCCAATATGAACATATGACGTAGACATAAAGTGATGCCAAAAATGTTTTTGGCAGACCTTTTTGTAGTAGCAAGAAACTGGAAACTGAGTGGATGCCCATCAATTAGAGAATGGCTGAATAAATTATAGTATAGGAATGCTATGGAATATTTTTGTTCGATAAGAAAGGATCAGCAGGATGATTCCAGAGAGGACTGGAAAGACTTCCAGGAACTTATGCTAAGTGAAATGAGCAGAACCAGGAGATCATTGTACACAGAAACAAGAAGATTATACAATGATCAACTCTTGGCTTTAATTTTTCTGAAAACTTTTTATTTTCAAAACTATTTACAGTTTACCTTCTGAATCCAATTCTTCCTGTGCAACAAGAGAACTGTTTGGTTCTGCACACATATATTGTATCTAGGATATACTGCGATATATTCAACATATATAGGACTGCTTGCCATCTAGGGGAGGGGATGGAGGGAAAGAGGGGAAAAATTGGAACAGAAGTGGGTGCAAGGGATAATGTTGTAAAAAATTATCCTGGCATGGGTTCTGTCAATAAAAAGTTATTATAATAAAAAAATTTAAAAAAAAAAGAAAAAAAACTATTTACAGATAATTTTTCAACATTGAACTTTGCATAGCCTTGTGTTCCAAATTTTCCCTTCCTTCCTCCCACCTCTTCCCCTAGATGGCAAGGAATCCAATATATGTTATTAGTATTAAAATATGTTAAATCCAATATATGTAAACATATAAACATTGTTGGAAACAATGAGATGATTGAGGCCAGTTCCAATAATCTTGTGATGCTGATAGTCATCTACACCCAGAGAGAGAACTGTGAGAACTGAATGTGGATCAAAACATAGCCTTCACCCTTTTTGTTGTTTGCATTCTTTTTTCCTTTTTGATCTGAATTTTCTTGTGCAGCAAAATGATTGTATAAATATGTATGCCTATATTGGATTTACATATTTTTTTCATAAGTTTATGAGGGAAGCATAGAAAAAATTACCTGCCAGACATGGATAAGAAAGAGAGAGAAACATGGGGTGTTTACATAAAATTTAAAAAGTTTCACACAAACAAAACCAAATAGAGTCAAAATTAGAAGGAAAGCAGGAAATGCAAAAACAAAATTTACAGAAAGTTTATCTGACAAAGGCCTCATTTCCTAAATATATATAGAACTGAACCAAATTTATAAGAATACAAGTCATTCTGCAATTGATAAATGCTCAAAGAACATAAATAGCAATTTTTAGAAAAAGAAATCAAAGCTATCAATAGTCATATGAAAAAATGTTTTAAATCATATTGGAGAAATGCATATTAAAACAACTCTTGAGATACTATCTCATACCTAGGCCACTGACTAACATTACAAAAAGGAAAAATAAACTTTGGAGGTATTGTAGGAAAATTGGGATACGATTGATTATACCGCTGGTGGAGTTGTGAACTGATCCAACCATTTTTAGAACTATGCCGAAAGGACTATAAAACTATGCAAACCTTTTGACCCAGCAGGATCAATAGAAGATCTATAGCCCAAAGGAATTTTTTTTTAAAAGGGGAAGGATCTATTTGTACAAAAATATTTATAGGATCTCTATTTGTGGCAAAGAATTGGAAATTATAAAGATTCCCTTTCATTTGGAGAATGGCTGAACAAGTTGTGATATAACGTTACAGAATACTGTAAAAAATGACAAGCTTTCAGAAAACCTGGACTTACATGAACTGATGTGAAGTGAAATGAGTCAAACCACTGTACACAGTAACAGAAATATTGTATAATAATCAATTGTGAATGACTTGCCTATTTTCAGTAATAATTGTATTATTAATCAATAATTGGATTATTGAATCCAAGACAATTCCACAGAACTTGTAATGAAAAATTTTATCTACCTTCAAAAAAAAAGAACTGATTGAGTCTGAATGCAGACCAAACCATACTATTTTTTACTTTTTAGGGGGTGAAGGGGAAGAGGAAGGGTATCGAGGTGCAGTTTGAGCTTCTTCTGCAAAATGACTAATGTAGAAATATGTTTTATATGACTACACATGTATAACCTATATCAGACTGTTTATTATTATCTCAGAGATAGGGGAGAGGAGGGAGGGTTATAATTTGTAACTCAAAATTTTTGAAAATTAATGTTGAAAATTGTTTTTACATGTAATTGGGTAAAAAAAAAAAAGAAAATTTTTTTTAAAAAGAGGCTGGAATGACCTTGGGTATGTATGTCATAGTGGGGATTCCTTCAGTATATGGGATGAATACATATCTAGCCAATGAAGTCCTTTCCAACTCTCAAATTCTGTCACCTCTGTGGCTCTTAGTTTTCTTACCTGTAAAATGAAGGTTAAAAAATAATCATAAAGCACTTACTATGTCCTAGGCACTGAGCTAAGTGCTTTTTACACATATCTTGTTTGATCCTCACAACCCTGGGAGGCAGGTGCTATCCCCATTTTATAGACAAGGAAATTGAGATAGACAACTCAAGATTTTAATAAAGTGTCTGAGGCAGAATTTGAACTCAAATCTTCCTGACTCCTAGTATAAGTCTCCTACCCCCTGTATTACCAGCTGCTTTCTTCTGTTAGAGCAGATGTTCTCTAAAATCCTCTTAGATTTAAATCCCATAAAATGGAAATGTATCTGAAAAAGTAAATTACTAGAAAATGCAAAGGACATTTAAAAAGTATTTATTTGCAGGGAAAATTATCCCATAAAATATAATCTACAAATGAAAATATTAACATCTGCAAATACAAGTGTCATAAGCATATGGCACAGCATATAGATGGCAGAAAGAAAAGTTTGGACATGTGAAATAGCTCAAGTGGGATGAAAAAAGCTCATCAAATGGCAAAGGCAGAGTTTTCGCTAGAGCCAAGCAGGGGTACCTACCAGTGTTTTACTATTTTGTATCAGTTATCTTTGTGAACATGGGCAGACTTCTTTCCTCTCAAATGCGGCAGCCCTGAGGCTATGACTTCCAAACAATTCTTTTCATTCTCTCCCAGCCCCATCTCCAAAGTTTCTCATGTGCACTCCTTTTTGCTCCTAAGAAAACCAAAACACGGAGTGGGGGAAGATCTTATCATAGTTTCAATGTAGTGCTCTTATTGCTGATAGTGGTGGCAAAGAAAAAGAAAAAGCATCTCCAGACACTGTCACTGGTAAAAGTAACAAGCTGCCATTCCCTGGAAAGGAGTAGAGTGCTGTTAGTATATGGTGTTATTCTACTGGCAGCCAAGACCTCTAAGCCTCCATGCCCTTTCCCAGGCAATAGCAATGTTCTCTTTGCCATTCTTTCTGGCATCAGCATTTGTCAGATCCTCAAACATACATAAACACCACACGGCACACAGTCAGATGATCAATAGCTAACATCAACTTGCCCTGGAACTTTTATCAGAAGTAAAATCTCTATGGCTTTATCAACAGAGGTAAGCTGGAAGCCATGATCGGGAAGTGATAAGGATAATATTTAATACTCTTCTACTTAAAAATTGAAGTTTCAGAAGAACGAAAAACAGAATGAGGTGAGATGGTATAGGCAAAGTATATTACTAGGAAAAACAATTCCTAGTATGAAGATATTATAGGTTATAGGAGAAAATATGCCAGGGACAATCTGAGTTAAAAACTCCAATCACTTTTTTTTTTTTACTTAATTTTTTCAATTGTAAAATGAAACTGGATCTAAGGTCCCTTTATAACTTACATTATAAGATATGATAGAAATATAGGAATACACAAAATTAGCCTAATAATATTTTCTGGAATGCTTTATACAAAAGATACAGAAGCAAAAAAGACAAAAGAATGCTTCTTTTTCTTCCTAAAGTAAAATGAGGTATGGAAACATGGTAGACAATCTTACATACATAAACAGCTACTATGAATACAAGGACCCATGTACTTTGCCTAGTGTAGTTTTTAATTTGGCTTTACATGAATTTGACCATGATGACCTAATTGGATGTAGAAATTTTGGAGTGGTTAAGTGTTCTGAAAATGAGGGAAATATGTGAAATATATTCTTTAATTTACAGTTATTTCAAGATGCTTTAATATAAAGGACATATTGCATGTATTGTCTACCTTTGCTTGATTTTTTTAATATGCTTGTAATTACCCAATTAGTGACATAACAGTAATATTTAAAGATGAGAGAACATAAAGAAGAAAAAAGCACTTTTATTTTTTGTCAATTAATGAAGGACCTGAAATATGAAAACTTCCACTGCAGAATACTGGTTTCACCCCATAAAAATATATTCCAAAAAGTACAATACCTGGGATAATATCTCCATGTACATGCGTCTAAAAAATCCTTTCACATTCAAAATCTTCTGGCCTAACATTCTAACTCTTAAAGCTTAATCATTATTTAGATAGGTAAATCTATTTTTCAAACAGAGTGACTCCATCTAGCACCATAACCTTATAGTATAGTTGAATTTTAAGTTACTAAAAGTTACTCAAAATGCATATAGTACTAGCATCACAAAATGATCTCCCCCATTTGGTATTTTTCTCCCACATTTTCCCAAATACCACCTGAAATTCAGATTCTTTAATGGGTAGGGTAGGAAAATGCCATATTTCAGATGCTACTAATCAACAATTTATAATTAATTGTATAATTTTTATAAAGATCACATCCCTATAACAAAGTTTTAGGACATTTCACTGAAATCTCAGTATTATCAATCAGGATTTTTAAAAATATTTTTGATACAATTCACAGGTGAGCAGAACAAAAAAAAAATGTTACAATTTACAACAGCCATTTAAATTTCACATTGTTTCATAGATGTTACACAAAGCATGAAAGGTAATTTGTAATAAGTAATTTGGACAGTTTTTTACAGTAGAGTACTTCTTCATACAAGATATGTACCATTTAAAGGTCCTCTTGATAGGATTCAAATACACAAAAATATAAAGGTCTTAACTACCTTGAGGTACTGCTTTATAAATCTAGAGCAGACCTAAACATCATCAGTGATCTGTTTTATTTTTGTTTTTTTTTCCCCCTTTTTATTTCTCCTTGATATTCTTGCTTGGCTTCATTTTCAGTAAACAAAAGAAGAAAAGAACAAAAACAAAAAATCAATTCCAGATTTTAATATGTAATTACCATCAAGTGAAAAGTCTATAAGTAGTTATCACCTTTTATACTATAAATCCAACAAATTATTACTTTAAAATATTTGGGCCAATGTGAGAGTACCAGTTATCTTTATGTAAACTATGTATTATCTCCCCTCTTTATTACATTAATGTATTTGGTTTAGCATGCTGCTTTTATTAAGGTGACAAAAAAATAACCATAATTTAAATGAAATAAAGAAGTATAAAAATTTAACATAAATGTAGCTGCTTATATTCACCTGCATTTTATCATTTCCAATTATTTTTTTTTAACAATGCTCAAGTGCAATTTAAAAGACTTTAGTATTACAAATGTCAATGACCTATAAATAGCAGCATTATGCATGACAGTATAAATGAAACTGTCAGCATCTCCATTACTGACCCTGTTTTTATAGAGTTAAATGAAAACATGCACAGTATAAGCTTCTGTCTGAAACTGAGTATTCATGTGGTCTTAGGCCATCACTAATTTTGTTTTCCAATTTGGACTTAAACTTAGATATCAACTTACAGGTCTGAAGCAAAAAAAAAAAAAAAAAAAAAAAGCTGTTTAGTGGTTTCAGACTTGTTTGGGTTATCTTAGAAGGCAAATTTTCAAAAATGCAATTATATTGAACATTTTTCTGTTTGTAAATCAAAGATTCTCTCACTGACAAGGATTCATCAACAGTAACTTGTGTTACTATTGTATATACAGATGTGATACTGTCCATCTCAAGGAATTCAAAACTTCAACCACTTATTAAATGTCCATAAAATAAAATTAATAAGCAGAAAGAAAAGTAATTTAAGATAACCTTAATGGTCTAACGAACCTTCCAAAAGGAAGGAAATATAAAGTTAAAGCTGATTTAGCAAACTTAACTTATCCTGATGTATTTCAGTACTAGATTTATCATATAATTCTTTAAGTAACTTCTCAGAATAATTTCACCAATAACAAAGTGTAATTGAGTGGATAAGCCTTAACTCCAGATGTCCTTGCTTTTGAGGCCTAAAACCATTATTTGAAAATATCATAGTGCCACACACCCTCACTCATACATGATTTTGTGTGAAGGTACAGTTTTGCTGATTTCTTCTATTACACTCATAACACTGGTAATTCCATCTGTCCATTGCCTGCAACGGACAAGTGCTGAGAAAATCCAACTTCCACAGTGAAAGGCATACTTTAACCAAATGAAGAATAGAAAATCCTCCACACGGGCTCAAATTGGAACTATTTCATTTAGTATATGCTGTGAAATGATCAGTTTTTTGTTTTTTTGTTTTTTATCTGCAGTCTTTTTGAAACACAAGGCACAAACAGGAAGCAGACATTCCAAAGTGTGATTGTCTGAAAGAAATGTAACTGTTCAGAGTCCTTAGTCCATTTTATTAGAATACCTCCTTCTTTCATGTCTATGCAACATCTTCTAGGTAATCTGCAACATCACTAAGTTGAGAAACAGTAAGATCCTGTGTGAGGTCTTCAAGCTTTTTGTAAAAAGAAAGGGAAAACAAATAATCAGTTTTCTAAAATAACTATAATATAAAATTACTATAATGAATTAAAAATCATCATTTGTAAAGTACTTATTTAATAAAGCATATAAATCCATTACAAAACTTGTTTTTTTTTACACTAAGAGGTAAATATTAGCCATTTGATAAATGAGAAAATTCAAAACTTATAAGGTTTAGCTCAGGTTTTATGATTCCTAAGCAGCAAAATTGAAATTAAAACACTGATCAGAATCTCAAGTGCAAGTGAAAAATTTAGGAAAACTTAGCTAAGCATTATTTTACTAAGACCAAGAAAATGGTCCCCCAAATATCAGTGTTAATTGGCCCTATTTGTATCTATTATAGACTTCATTCAGTAAAAAGCACATCTCTATGAACCTTTACCTACATTCTAAATTTAAATGAAATTCATTAAAATCAGGGAGAAGGGGAATGGATATTTTAAAACTTTCAAATGCTTTTTTAAAATCAAAGAAGCTCAGAATAAAGGAACCTAAGTTGTCTAGTCAGTCAATAAAAATTAAGTATCTATTTTGGAAATAATCTAATCCATACCCAAAGAAGAATCCCCTCTATATGATTGATACCCAATCAATGGGCATCTTTGTGTAAAAAACCTATAGTGAGTGGAAGACCAAAGCAAAAACTGAACTTAAGAAATATCTTGAAACTCTTTACTAATTATTAAAAACAGTCAAAAATCAAGTTAAATCCAGCATCATGGAATAGAGATGAGGTTAAGAGCAAAGTCCACACATAGATAATGTGATATAGAAGAGGAACTTACAAAGGCAACCAAAAAGGAATGGTTCATCTGACAGGAAGAGAATCATGATAGAGCACAGCCATAAAAATTTAGGGAGGACAGAGCATCAGCAAAGGGTGGTCTATGTCAAAGGTATTATTAAACATGTGACACAGCCCCCCCAATACTCTGGAGGTGGCCTCAAAAATTAAAATGTTAATTGGAAAACATCTGACAAATTAAAACAATAAAAAAAAGATATTACACTTTACAAATAGCTCAATATGATTCCATAAGGATTGATCCTGGGGTATCAAGTTTAGTGGATTCCATTTCTGTTTGAGTTTGATATTACTGGTCTACATTGTCAAAATGCTGAAAAGAGGGTGAAGAGGGAACTGGGAAAAGGCCAATGAAAGGGAAAACCCTCAGGCAGCCCTAGTTTGGGTACAGAAAATACAATATGCTAAATTTTGACCAATACATGTTAAATACGTTAAAGTATAAATTAAATACAAAATAAGTATACATGTCCAAACCATTATTTTGCTGTACAAAAAGAATTGGACTCTGAAATATTGTACAATTAGCCTGTGAAGGAAATTAAAAATGCAAGTGGGCAAAAATATAGGGATTGGGAATTCAATGTAATGGTTCTTAGTCATCTCCCAGAGTTCTTTCGCTGGGTGTCACTGGTTCAGGTTCATTACTGCTCCATTGGAACTGATTTGGTTCATGTCATTGCTGAAGATGGCCAGGTTCATCAGATACTCTCAAAATGGTACTTGAGTGATTGGAAATTCAAGTAACTTGAAGTAAAACTTCATTTCTTTGTTATTCCACAATAGACATTAAAACAGAAATCAGGGATTTCAGGGTTTATTAATATAAACCATACCTGAAATTAATTTCCACTACAGCATACCTGCCAACTGGATATCTTGCTTCTACCTTAAGATCTGAGTTCAAATTTGGCCTCAGACACTTACTATGTGACACTGAGTGAGCCATTTATCCCTGTAAGCTTTTCTTTGCTCATATGTAAAATGATCTAGAGAAAAAAAATGGCAAATCACTCCAGTGATCTCTGCCAAGAACACCCAAAAGGGAGTCAAAAAAGAGCAAGCTCCAATTGAACACTACATATCTGCTCCATCATCCTGAAGTACTTTGCACCCAGTAAATGCTTATTAAATGTTGTTTCTTGTAAGAACAGTCATCTAACATCTATCAGTCATAGACTATATTGAAAGGCATTATGTTTTACATGGGGGACACAAATAAAAAGGTGACAGGCCTTGTGCTTACATTCTAGTTTCACATAATTAGAATTGAAAGGGAACTGCGAGACCATCCTGTACACCCTCATTTCACAGAAAAGGAAAACCAAGACAGAAAAGTGAAACAATTTGCTCATGTTTATGCCTTTTGCAAATGACAGAGTCAAAAGTCGTTAGGTCATTTGATACCAAAGATACCTTGTTTTGTTGTTTTAGAATGCATCTCGAGGCCATGGTTTGATGGCTTCACCAATCCTGACGCACAGACATGAATTCCCATTTTTATAACACTGCAAAACACCTCAATTTATATTTTCATGGAAACCACCAACAGGAAACCATCAACAGCATATCATTTAACTAATATTCACTTAATCATTAATTGCAAAACTCAATGAAAGCAGGAGATAATTGAGTTTTCCTGCAGATCTATTCATTTAAACTATCTTGGGAACACTGCTCATTCTATAGAAACAAAGAAATTAATAAAATGTTGACGGCTCCCAATCTGCCCCTTTTTAAATAATATAAACAGATGAATCTTAGATTAAAATCCTCATTTGGCAAATAACTTGCTTTTGGATACTGTCTTTCCCTTGAATGTGCTTAACCATGATTTGATTTTTGAACAATGGACCTAAAGTTCATTGATGTGACTGCTCTTCAGAAAACCACTTCTAAGGTTTCCTAGAGAGCAGAGGCCCAAATTCCTGACGTTACTGCCACATTTTGCAAAAAGGAAGCAGTTACTTCTGCAATAACAGAACATATGAGGCATCTTCTTTTGGTTTTCAGATTTGCTTAAGTAGTTTTATCACCACTATATGGAAATACTGTTGCTGTAAGAATTGGCATATTCAAATTTTGCCAGACTTCTTATAAACTAGGGATTCTTAACATGGCCTACATGAACTTAGTTTCAAAATATATTTTTGGATAACTGTTTTAAGTGGTTTCCTTTATGATCTAAAAATTTGACTATGTGCATTTAAAAAGATTATTCTAAGAAAGGGTCTACAAGGAATCATCAGACTGCCAAAAGGGTTTATAACACCAGAAAGATTGCATAATCCATAGAGATGCTGTAGATGCTATTTCTCATAATCCAATGAAATTTGCTTTGTTAAAATTTAGGGTGCATGTCAAACCTACATTCAGTTATTTTTTATTTCTCTTTCTATTTCTTTAAACTGAAAGTACCCCAAGGGTATAAATTTAACAAACTTACATTGTATATAAAGCTTCTCCAGTCTACAAATTCATTACAAATATATTTCTTGAAAAAGAAATCATTCAATAAAAACATGCATGTTTAAAAGCATACTTTATCATTGATATTGACGTCATCTAGTTCCACAGAAATGTCTTCTTCTATCTCTTCACCAATACTTATTTCACTTTTCTCTGAGCGGTGACTTATGGTACTATTTCCAGAAGGAAGAGAAAAAAAGATTGTAAGGATAATAAACCATTCATAATAATTATTCAATATAAAATTTCCACTTAAGAAATGTAACCATTTAGACCAAAAAAATCAGAGCAACATACATCAAGCAATGTTTACTTAAAGATACTAAATATCCTTTGGGAAGCAAGGTAATATAATGAACAGAAGGTTGATATGAAAGCATGGAGGACCTAAATTCAAGTCTCACCTCTGATATATTAAAGATATGAGACACTGGATAAGACACAGCTTCTCAGAGATGCAACATGCACCCCTCTAACACTATAAATTGCAAGAGTTTATTGATCTATATCAGTAATAGGAGTTGCCTCATCATATAGTTCCCTACACCAAAGAAATAGACCAAAAATTATCCATTATACTCAATTATTCATATATATTGAAGATGGACTAAAAGCCCAAACTCCTGATATATTTTCTTAAATATGCACTTTCTCATAAGAAAAAATATATGTTTTCAGCTAATTAAGCTTTTATAACAGCTTGTTTAGATTTATTTTCATTAAAACATTTGAATTACATATTTACATGGTAAACGTAACATTAAGAAATAAATTATTTAAATGTATAACAAATCCTGTTTTCAAGTTTGATATTGCAAAATAAGTATATGCTTACATGCTTCTTTATCATGTCAACTGTGTTAAATATTACATTACTCATATTTACTGTGACAAAAATCTTTTGAAAAACGCCCAAATTGACCATCCTCTTTAAGGAAGGTTTGAAAGAGATCTATTGTTATATGGGAAAAAATATTTTTAAAGCGCTATGTATCAAAGGATTGTGCTACATCCTGGGAATACAAGAAGCAAAAAGAGGCAGTCTTTTTTATATGGGCAGAAACCCAGAAAAAAAAAAGTGCAGTTTGAAGGATGATTGTCATGGTACACAGGTCTATAGGGTATTATGGTACAGCAGAGATTTCTATGCCTGGATTATTATTAAGATAGCAAACTACTGAATTGAAGGGAGAAATGAATTAGAAATCAAGCAGGAGAAGCTTAGCTGAGTTCATTCATGTGTCAGATCTTCACAATAATCACAGTCTTACTTTATTCTATTTTAATGAATTTCTATACTATCTTTTATAAAGATAGCGTATCTTTATACTAGTTTGTTGTAAATCTAACCTTCTATGCAGTCAAATATAAAGTTTTGGATTAGTTTCTATTCCCTTGGCAACTCTACTGGAAGGGAAATAAATAGAGCTTACTATAATTTTAAATTTTAAATAGAATTTCTCATTTTAAAAAATGTCTTCAGAAAATATTGACTTGTATGTTTTCTTGAGTGCATTTGTCTACCAAGTAAATCTCTTCCTTACCTATTAAAATCATCCATGTACTCTTCTTCATCTCCAGTTCCTGAATTTAAAAATATATGTATATATTTTTAATATGATATACATACATATGAATATACACATATTTATTTATATTCACATGATATGGCTCTTTATCTAGAACTACAATATTCTAAAGTAAATGTTTTCTTTAAAATATTATTGTTTTTTTGAAGAATTATTTACTATAACAGTCATTCAATAATAAAAACTTACACCATAAAAAGCAAAAGTTAATATTTCAAATTAGAAAAAAACTTTATTAATCTTAGAAGCAAATCCAAAATAAATAATTTCCTTGTGTACCTTAAACACATTCCATATCAGAGAACAATTATGTTAAAAACACAATCAGCCAATAAAGAAAATTCTAAGAAAGCTTCTAATAAAGACTAATTGAGGAGAATATGAATTCTTGAAAAGTTTTAATTAAAAAAGTTTAATGAAATTAGAGAAAGAAAGTTCTGTATTTGATTTAATGGTATATTTAAAACCAAAATTCTTGCTGCTTCAAAAGCCCAGAATCGAGACTCCCAGAGGCCATATTCAAAAATTGTTCAATAAAGCTTTAGCTATTGCTACAAGGCAGTCACATTCCATTCTGCAGCAGTTACTATAATCACTGTCAAGTATAGTCCTTGCTTTCTCCAAACTAAAAAAATCTAACCTTGCTACCAAGGCTTCAAACAAGTACTATGCGGGGTATCATAAAGACAAAGGAAGGAAGCAATAATTGCCATAGCTGTAATACAAATAAATGAGTGAGAGTTAGCAGCCTTTAATTGGATGGTGATGGCAACGGTAAGAAACAATATTATAATATTAGGGTTACCACGCTACAAAAAGTGTGTATATGTATTTGTAATGAAAAATAATAAAAGTAATAATGTAACAAAATAAGAAAATATGACTATTTATTGAGGGGACAGACATCAACCAGAGTTTCCTTGGCTCCACTTACCTTGGATCTGGGTTCTCAATCAGTAAATTAATATTTATTTCTAGACTGAAAATTACCTATTCATTGTCATGCTTATCTCTCAAAGTTTTCTAGGATTTCTATTAAGGAACACATTTGGACCAGTGAAATAAGATGCTCTCTACTTCCAGAGAAAAAGATCACAAGTGGAAATATATTTATATATATATATTTAGTATAATATATATGTATGTGTATTTATATAACATATATGTGTTGAGTGTATGTATATATGTATATGTATACATATGTATATATTTAGGTATATGTCCGTGTTTAAATATAGTCTTTTAAGGGTTGAGGAGGGAGAAAGGGGAAAAAAGTAGAAAGCGCACAGCAAAAACAAAACAGAACAGAACAGAACAACAACAACAAAAAAAAGCCCCAAAACAAAAAGAAAACCTAGAAGGTAGCAAAGAAAAGCTAGGTAGCTTTGAAAACAATGCATAATGAAAAAATTAAATAAGTTTTCTTGAAATTCATTGTTTTATATTGAATCTTCTTATATTCTGCTATATACATGAAAATATCTTTTTTTCTTTTTGTTTTGTATTTATTCATTTTAATTTATCCTTGTTGAATAATTTTTTTTTACCAAAAATAATCAAAACAAAAAGGGTAACCATACTAATGAAATAGATTCTTGAAGCAGCATAGCATTTTCCTGCTAGATTGTATAAGTGCTCTGAACAAAGTAGTAACTTAACACTAAATATTCTCTCCATTCAGATGTCAAGAGAAAATAAATTCAAATTAGGCACAGAGCCTTTTAAAATAATCTTAAAGATCATTAATCTATCCTGAAAGGCAAGTTGTCAGTGTACAGTATACATTTAACCAGTGACAAACTGATGATTTTAAATTTTAATTCTATTTTAAAAGCTACCATGTCAAAACAAATATACTAATTTAGTAACATAGAAATGGACAATTTAATTACCTAATCCAAGTGATCCAATTTTATCACTGACCATTTTCAGATCCCTCAATATTGAGCTTCCCCTTGTATCTGAGGAAAAAAAACAATTAGCAATTTTTTTTAATACTATTAATTACTAACATATGATCTTTAAAATTTCTCTCTTGAAAAATACATGCAGCTTGTTTATATGATTCAGGCATAATGGTATAAAAAAGACTAACTTAAAATCAATAAATTCTAATCAACAATCTGATTTATATTATGACATTTCTTATCAAGGGCTTAAACGGTATCAATGGATTGTTTTGTCCTCGTCATTCCAACTATATTACCATCTCCATCTTCTACAAAACACTGCAGCAACTTTTTATAGGACACAAAATTCACAAATTAAGATTCCAAAAATCTACTTTAATCCATTTTCATCCCTCCATCCTCATTCCTTTCCTTAATCTGGTTTTCTTTTTCCATATTTGCTCAGTAATATGTACTTTCTTAATTAAAGTATTTATCTTTTGCCATTGGCCTTCAATGATGCACTTTAAACAATCTACTCTTAGTAAAAATCTAAACTACTACTTCCAAACCAGTAAACTATGATAACGAGGATGGAAAAATAGGAGGCTGGCATGTGTTTAGGTGTGGTTCGGTGTGTATGTGTGTGGGACCATCAGTAGATGGCTTGATGACTAAGCATGCCTTAGAATCATAATAGTGTACATACTAGGTTCACAGTTGAGTAATAAACTGGAAGTGAGGAAACATTGTAATAGATTACTTATAATCTAAGCTTCAAGTTGAATGATATATTTCATTTTCCCTCACCCTCTTGAGAAAATATGGTGTAGTGAAAATAAAGCTAACCCAATACCTAGGAAGACCAGGATTCAAGTCCCTCTTTGACACCAACTAATTATGTAATCTGAGTAAGTCACCAAATTCCTCAATACTCTAGGCCAGCAGTGGCAAACTCAAAGGGAAACAGATTCCTGAGTCATCTGTAGTAATTTAGAAAAATACAAATGAACATTACTGATGTTGCACTGTATTTCTATTTTTTTCTGTTAAACATTTCCCAATTACATTTTATCTAGCTCTGTGCACTAGGGAGTTTTGCCAGCCAGAGCTGAGTTTGACATTTCCAGGCAACTCTCTAAGACTTAAAAGTTGCAGAGAAAGTACCAAATGACATTGAAAGAAGGATGTTTCCTCATGCAAGAGGTCCCCAAACCATTAAAATCAAAATTCATTCTCTTATTCTATTCTTTGTTATAAAAGGAGAATAAATCTTAACACATTCAGGTCTTTTTTAAAATAACTATCACTTGTACATGAATAACATATTACAATCATCTATCTTCAAATCTAAGCTCCTGGAAGACCCATAGATATCTATGTATCTATGAATATAACAATTTTTGTCTGCTTCAGTGTCTTCATCTATAAAATAAATAAAATAGCTTCTCCCAGGGTGGTTGTGAAGGACAAATGAGCTAATATTTGTAAAATGCTTTGCAAACCTTAAATTTGCATACCTTACACCATATAAATGCTAACTATTCATAATCTTCCTACAGAGATTATTAACTTGAAATAAATAAACTTCAGAAACTCTAAAAAAATCAGAATAGCTCCAAATAATAACAACAATCTATAGCATTTTTACTTTTCAAACAACCTTATCACTATTATCTTGTTTGATCTTACAAGAATCCAGGGAGGCAAGCAATGACAATGTTTTCATCCTGGTATTTACAAATAAGGAAACTGATATTCACAGTTTAGTTTACTTGCTCATGGATACAATGCCAGAAGCAGCATACAAACCCAGCTTTTGACTCTAAATCTAGCACTCTTTCCATTGTCAAACATTATAACTGTGGGAGTACTTACTTTCAGATTCTTTTAGCAAACGTGTTCCAGTCAGCGAGCTATGTCCACTTTTTAATGGTGGTGCATCAGAAAGTGACGCAAGGCTTCCTACTTGCTTGTTTGATTCACTTTTCCTAATGAGAAACAACAAAAAATAAGCTTACAATATATTCTTTCTTTTACCATTTGTAATCTAAGCTACTCAAATCATGTTTATATAAAGAAAATACAGAAACTTTACTATGCAAATCACAGATTCAAAAGCTTTTTTTCTACAAGGAAAAAAAAGAAACAATCACAAATTCACACACCAAGATATTTAATAAGAAATTACCTCCTCACCTCTTTTTAGAGTTTTGTTTGACATCTGTTATATCAAACAAATCTTCTAAGTCATCTTCAGTGTCACTGTTTTTATCAGAAGCCCTTTTTCACCCCATATTAAGAAATGGCAGCCAGGAGAAAAAGATTTACACATGAATAAGTGTAGCTACTGGCAAAGAGCTAACAGAATAAAGTGAATAATACTGATTGAAAAACTAAAAAACAAAAGATACTGAAGAATTAAACATGGTAAAAGTGGTATATTGTTCTCTCATTCATTAAAATTTTGTTTTCTTAGAACTGTTTTGCTTCTCAGTGTCACTATCTTAACTAAAAAACTACATAGCTTTTCTTATAGTCTTGTACTAGATAAAAAGATTAGTGAAAAACGTGGGACTTGCCCTCTGGCTGCATTATAATCTTTACATTTACCTAAAAGTCAAATATTAAGTAAAAAAGGAAAACATTTCTTTACACTGATAAAATGCTCAAGTGGTTGACATCATTCTCCAAATTATAGACATAGAAAATAATTAAAGATATACATACACACTTTAATCCATTATTCCTTACATGTTATATCTATTAAGAAGCAAATAGAATTTAAGAGTTCAGTTCTTTTTCCAACTTCAATTTTACTAATGAAGTCCTAAAAAACTATTTCTTTCAAAACAAAAATGTGCCATACTAATACAACCTATGAAGAGTATTACATAAAAAAGGGAAGCTTTACAAAAATGAATGCTGAAAACTACTTATACACGTAATTAGAAAACATAAAATACTATTGGGGGAAGGAGTAAGCCATCTGAAAAAAAAAAAGGCACATGATATAATGGAGGGCCCTTATTTCTCATGGCCAATAAAGAATACTTATTTTATTGCTTGATGTTAACATCAGAAAGGTGACACTTTCATTCAAACAAAATTTTTGGTAATACTTATATGAAAAATGGGAAAGGATAGCATCCCCTTTATCCATTTTCTTCAGTTAGGAACTAACAGAGTGATGACAGTATGCCACATAGTCCTCTGAATAATCTCAAAGTGTGAAATATGTGAAAATATTAAACAACTTTTGATCACACAGGCTGGTTGACAGCTTCTGATCTAAAGGGACTAAGGTCTGAAAATTAAGACATTGGCCTTCAGGACCAATTTAAAATGTACAAAAAGGCATGATTAAGTAATGGTTAAAACAATGGTACCAAAATAGATATGGGAAGGGTGTTTTGTCAATAATAGTCTTAAAAGATTAATACTATACACTAGTGTGTTCAGCTGCCAGAGGGATATACTCATCTATAACAAATAAGAATGAAAGAGTAAAGGAGCATTAGGAACATATGAAAAACCAGAAATTATGTTAAAGAGCAAAATATATTTTTGGCCTGATATTAACATAAAAATTTAATTTCTATATGTAGATATTTTTTCTCTATTAAAGTTGTTTTCTAAGATTTATATTATAGTCTATAAACCTAAAAATAGTTAAGGAATTTCCTTAAAATATAAAACTAAATATTTAGAAGACATACTTTGAAATCATCTAGAAACATTGTAATGAATAACAAAGATTCACTCACCAACCATAACTTTTTTCTGGCTTAGGAATGGGATCGTCAAAGAAGGAATCCCCATCTATGTCATCTTCATGGGAACATCGACCGGTTTTATCTTTGCCATCCAAAGCTCTATTATTTAAGGAAGAACCAAGTTTTGTTTCACTGGCTAAAAGATGAAGGCTTTTGGTCTTTATTTCTGATGAGGAGATACTTGTATCACTCTGATTTGCATCAATGATCTTCTAAAAAAGAAGGGGAGGGGGGAAAGTATTCACATATATCTTCCTCTTGGGCAAAATCAAACATGTTCAGATATTTTATATTCAGTTAAGATTTATGAGTATATATAACTTTCTATCTATCTCTCTTTGCTTCTAGATAGGCTGCTTATATTATAGGACAAAAAGATTTTTCTCAATACTTTCAAGATTTGCTGGAAAAAATTTCAAGTAAAGAAGTTCATCAATTTAGGGTTTGTTTGTTTTTTTACATATATAAACCCAACACATACATACAGATATGTTTATTACATATAATACACACACATGTGTATATACATACATATTTATATTCTATAACTTCATCTAAAAACTTTCTAAATAATTTTTTAATTCTACTAATAAAAAATCAGATGTAATCATTAATACAGAAAAAGCAAGCTTTTCCAGTGAAAGAATTCTTTATAAGCAAAAATAGTAGTTTTCATCCAATATCTAAACACCACAATACAGAGTTCCAAAAGTTTTAGTGCAGTTTCAAACCCAAAAACTTTAAACTGTGCTAAAACTTTTGGGATACCAATATGAGATATCATTAGGGAGAAAGGAATTCCATTTCTTCTACCAACTCATTATTAAAACAACTGATTAAAAATAGAGGTGAGGAGAGTGAATTAACTTAATGATAAAGTAGGTTTTTCCCTTCCCCTTTATTTGAGCATTCCATGCTTACCAATATCCTAGCTAGGATAACTTTATGCCTTTGCACAAAGCATCAGTAAACTGATAAAATATAATACTAATGCTATGAAGTGTGTTTTCAATTATTATTAAAGCCTTAAATACAAAGAGTCTTAATTGTACTCGTCAAGCCTTTCCTTCTTCCAGGCTGGAGAAAACAATATATCATCATGGTAAAAACAGTGAACTGGCAGTTCCCATTCTGCCATTAATTATTTTTGACCTTACACAATACTTAAATTTTTATGTCACTAAAGTCATTATCTATAAAAAGGAGGAGCTGGACTAAATAATCTTTAAGATTCTTTACAAACTTTCGAAGATTTATCCAGTTTGAACATACTTCATAAGATATGTAAGATAATTTTTTCATTATACAGTACCGTTAAGGCAACAAAATGAAAAGGACATGTATATATATTTTTGCATCAAATGTGTCTTCTCCAGTAGATTACAAATTACTAGTGGTAAGTGAATTTATACACTGAAATGTCAGGGCTTTACCTAGAAAAAACTCATAAAATTGATATATGTAAAAAAAAAATAGAATAAAAGATACAACAGGGATAGACCGAATGAAAGATTATTTTTCCATCACAAAATGTTTTCAAAACAATTAAAGCTCATTTAGTAACTTTTTTTTAATAATACAAAGCTGATACTGAAAAAAATAAGTTTTCCACCCTTCTGTAAAAAATTTATGTCAAATTGCTATTTTTAATAGCATGCTTCAATACTAAAAGAGTATGACTCCTCAACTTTTATAAGAGTTAGATATGTAAGACAATTTTCTTATACATTTGAAAGTGAACGTTTAAAATTAAACTTGAAATCTCCATAAAATTTAAACTACAAAAATACTAGTCTTAAAAAAAAGAATGCAACTGAATATGAATAAGATGGTAGACTATTGGAAACAGCAGATCCCACAGCAATAGAGAAAAAAGCAAAATTGAGTAAATAGTGAAAACAATAATAAATCATTTAAGTAATTAAAATTCAATCTCTTCCTCAAATTCCTTTCATTAAAATCTATGCCAAAGAGAAGAGACAAGATGTAAAGTTAATACTTAGCAAATAGAAGTGTTTTCCTTTGTTTTAGGGGGAAGGACTTATAGCTTTGGAAGTATTTCAGTAATGGTATAAAAAGTAGTTTAATAATAAAATAAAAATAACTTATTTTGCATTAAAATATACATATGAGATATTTCTAATGGCAACCTTCAAGATTTTCAATCTTTTCCACATGAGAAGATATTTCCCATTCTGTGATGCATAAACTCAGATTATCACAATATGATTTACTTTACTGGAATAATATTATTAACAGCATTCTCTTGAGCAGAAAAAAAAAGTAATTCCTCAAAAATGAATATTATTTAACATTAATGTAATAAATATTTATTGTAGTTATATGAACACTCCAAACAAAGTTATACCAAGTTCCATTACAAAAAAAAAAAAAAAAAAAAATGAGTGGTTAAAAACATGCATACATAATTTAATATACCAAAATGTTTACGGTACATTTCAAAGGAGGCATGATGATACCTGAAATACTTGGATTGATCACATGCAGTTCATTCACTCAATTCAACAAGTATATTGGTAGAGTGAAAAGAACACTAGAAAATATACACAGAATATATAATATCCATATATGTATATATGTATTGTATGTATACATGTACATATACACAATATACAAAATTTACTTATAAGTGAAGTGCAAGGCAATTACAAAGTATTATGAGGATGTAAAAGGCACTAAAGACTAAAGGGATCAGGAAAGGCTTCATATAATGTAGTCTATAACTGAGCTTTGAAGGGTAAGGATTTCAAAGGTGAAGGAGAGGATGAAGTGCATTCTAATCATATGGAGGACAGCTTATGCAAATGCAGAAATAAATAAGAGATTGTTGTGTGAGAGAAAGAGAAAATACATCATTCTGATTGAAACAGTGTATATAAATAGGAATAATGTTAAATGTCTTAAAAGAGACAGATAATGAAGGATTCCAAAAATCAAAAAGAAGAATTTATATGAGATCCTGGTGGCAAATGAATAAGTGACATTGTCAAAACTGTTCTTTAGTATGAATATTAGTCTGTTAGTTGTATGCAGGGAGGACAGACTGGAGAAAAGAAAGAAAAGGAAACCAATTAAGACCAAATGCCAAACTAAGTTAGTGACCAGAGAAAATTAAACATGTTATGGTCACAGAATTTTAAGATCTGGAAAGTGAGTAGATATGGAGCTAAGAAGAGTAAATAAGAACAAGAAATTCTTACCCTAGAGTCTATATATAGATTTTAAGGGTTCCCTAATTGTGGATGGGAGAAGGAAGTCACCTATATTTTAATACAATTTTAGTATTACCAAAAAAATAACCAAATCCCAACCTAAGTAGTGGGCATTACAAATAGATAAAGCACTGGGCCTAAAGTCAGGAAGACTAAGTTCATTCAAATCTCCCCTCAGACATTTAGTAGCAGTCTGACTCTGAGCAAATTACTCAACTTCTGTTTGCTTCAGTTTCCTCATTGTAAAATGATTATTAATAGAAGGATTGTCAGGAGAATTTAGTGAGATATTACTAAAAGTTTTTAAATACAGTGACTAGCATATAATAGGCACTATATAAATGCTTGTTTCTAATTTAATTTGTGAATTTAAAAACATACTGAGAAAGAAAGAGTCTATAAGTTTCATAAAACTTCCAAAAAATTAAGATACAAAAATAAGGATTAAGGATAAGATTAAGTCTAATTTGCAAACTAGAATGAATGGAAGGATGGTAATACCCACCATCAATACAGTTAAATTAAAAAGATGGATGGGTTTTAGAGTTCCATTATGAACATAATGAGTCTAAAATCCTTGAGAGCACCAAAGAAAGATATCTAAGCAGGCAATTGCTAATGTGGGCCTGGAGCTTAGAAAAATGAAGCCTGGATACTTATAGACTTGGGGAATGTCCTGAGCAGAACAGATAGTGGGAACCAATAAAATCATAACTGAAAAACTTGTCTTTACTTCTTCTCTTCAGTCTATCTCTTCATTTAAGGAGGATTAATTTCTTCATGAAGACACCATTTCAGATTTCCCCAAATATGATACTGCCCATCCCTTCCAAATTACCCTTCATTTAACTATCATGTGTAAAATTTATTGATTTATATTTATGCTGTATGGATTTATAGATGTGTTCTCTGGCCCATTAGAATATAAGCTCCATGCCAGCAGGGATAATCTCACTTTTTATATGACTATCTTCAGTTCCTAGCAGAGTACCCAGCACATAATGGGTACTTAACATAATTTTGTTGATTGAGAGTAATGCTAAGAAAATACAGAGGAGAAGAAAATACCCAGGAAGAGATTAATACCATATATTGAAGAAATAAAGGATGAGGGGACTAAGAAACGAACATAGAAACACCCAGTATTTAGACATAGTCTTTACAGAAAACCATTTAGGCCCACTAGTCAACTCAGCAGTCAGACTATAAAGGGTTAAGTGAGGTCATAAAGATATATAAATAGCTTTTTCTAGCTGATTGTTAGCTTTTAGTGATATATATTTATTAACAATTGACTAAATTCATAAAAACATTTATCCATCTAAGATAAAATATTCCTACAATGCATTTCCATTAAAGTTCTCTTAAGTGGGGCCAGCTAGATGGCGCAGTAGATAGAGCACCAGCCCTGAAGTCAAGAGAATCTGAGCTCAAATCTATCTGGCCTCAGATTCTTCACACTTACTAGCTGTGTGACCCTGGGCAAGTCACTTAATCCCAATTGCCTCAGCCAAAAAAAAATAAATTCTCTTAAATGAATTTCAGTTGCATCTAAGCTAAATATCAGTTAAACTCTTTTTGTAAAATAGATAAGACATATAAAGTGATAATTTGAGGGAGCAGTAGAGTCAGGTATAATTTTTTTTTTTTTTTTAAGACTGGAGAACTGGGAGTTTGGAAGTAGCAGTGAAGGAGTCAGTGAATAAAAAGTGTTGATCAGATCAGAAAAATGGCAGTGATGAGTAAAGATGAAAGTTCCCAAAAGAGATGGTGTGGGATGAGATCAAAGACACAAGAAAGAGAACTGGCACTGGCAAGGAGAAGATCCACATCTTAACTAAACATAGCAAGATCTTAAAAGAATGTAAGGCCAGAATGATGATGCAAGGAAATGAGACTATGGTCATATGGAGAGAAATTTCAGAATTCTGGGTGGCAGAGGTTGAAAATGTGGGGTGGTGATGATATAACCATATGGTGTTCACTGAGGTGAAGATGCAGGCCAGAGGAAAGGCACTCTCTCCCAATGATGCTAATTGTAACCCTTTCATGACTCTTGTCCACACCTTCCTCTAAATCCTCCAAAAAATCCAAGCTTCAAGAGAAAACAAAGGCTCTTATTATTATGAGTTAGCTCTTATTCTTCCCAACTGGTCAACTTATTCTTTACAGTTCTTCCTATGTAATTCTTTATTGGCAACATGTTGTAGCGTACTTACACCCATCACTGTCATTAAGGTGCTTCAGGATCTTAATTCTTAAAAGACTGATATGGTAAAAGATAGCATAAAACACTGCTATGGTGTTAATAAAGACTATATTTATTCCAGTGAAGTTTGTTTTAAAAAAATATTTTTAGGACTGCCTTTTAGACAAATTTAAAGGTTTTTAAAGGTTTATGAGCAAAAAATTCTCAATACCTTAATGCAACATCACCCAGTATTTAAACAAAAATTAAACTACCCACACCTCAATTACTCACGAACTTTGACTAATCAGTAATTTTAGATTATTTCCAAAAACTAAAATTCATCTCCAAAGAATGAAAATTTGTCTAATGATAACATATTCAAAAGATTATGCCATGGAGTTCAAAAGGCAATTCCATGAGTTATAAAAAATACTAAGAAGAATGTATTCCCAATGGAATGAATGCATTCTTGCCACGATAACTGATTTGAAATGATTACCACTCATTTGAATCAATAACTTATAGCATTAAAAAAAATCAATTACAGTATAAATATACTTATTCTCAGATCTCTTTTACTTTTAACAACTTATGAATCTACTTTATTCACAGTCCTCATATACCAAAGATTGCCAATCTTTTAAAGAATTTAAATGCAATGCACAAAAACAAAAATATACTAAGTATGATATTTTTAATGATGCTGACATTTGACATATTTTAGGATTCTATAGTGTATAAAGTTCATCAATTCATAGTAATGGCAATCTCACCTTTACAATCTTAAAAGCAATGTAACATGATGGTTTCTTGAAGGCTATTTATGCCAACAGAACACAAACTGACAGAACCAACATAATTTGAAAAGCTTTAACCACAGACCTCCCAAAAAGACAGATTTAGGACCATTATCCATTAAGTTGTGGAATGAACTGTAAGTGGAAAGAATACCAACACTGAAAAAAAAACTCATTCTTGAAATACAAGAAAATAATAGTACTGACATAACGTATAAAACAATTAAGCTAGATACATATTGCCTTAGTGACTGTATTACATTCCCTAAAAACTGCTTTTTAAAATAAATGGACATTTGGTTATTTGTCATTTATTCTCATCAAAGTAGTGAAAAAGAAAAAAATTTCCCTTTGGGGAGGCAAAGAAGGAAGGGATAGATTCCTAATTATTTGGAAATAAGACTCAGTGACATTTCAGTATACATTATTTTATTACAGGGTTAGAGTTTAATCAATAATTGGTTATTACATATATAAGAACCTAACACTAGGCTTTAGACAAAATAACAAAAATAGGTACCTGCGTTAGTAAATAAACTCCCTCAGATGAGACCCAAAATAACCTTATTCTGATTATCAACTCACAATAAAAAGTATTTCATTACTACTCCAGGATATATAAACATTTACACAAATAAATATAACTCATTTTCTATCAGTGAATTTTTACCAACACTATTTTAGCTGCCATAAGCACTGATATGCATATCTCATTTTCCAGTAGGAAATTCCAGTAGGAAATGCGACTAGATTTAGAATTAGCTCAAAATTGGGTAAACCAAGTTTTGTTTTCTAACTTAGTTTCTTAAACTGCACTATAAAAGGAGTTTCAGATGAAAGAAATCAATTATATATATGACAGACATCTTTTTCAATTTTCTCAGAGCAAAAAAAAAAAAATCAACTTTTTTACCATCTTATACAAAGATATTCTAGTTTTTAACCTTCATAAGGTAAACTACTTCTTGGTTTAAGATTTAATTCTTTGAAAGTCATAACCAAAAAGTACTTTAAAAAAATAGTATAAGTGAAAAAAAAATTTAATGTGAAAATCCACTATAAAAGGAAAAAACCACCACTCAGGAAAAATCTTGCTTTAAATACCAAAGCAAGAAACAATGACAGATTTTCAAAAACCACTTAAATTTTTTTTAAAGGGAGGAAATTTTATATAAATCAATCGTTCTGCTGTATTAACATTTTTTAGAATATTAGGTAGGGTGCCATAGAAGAATTTACTCCCCCCCCCAAAAAAAAAAAATCTCTATGGTTTTTAAAAGGTAATGTGATTTTCAAAATGTTTTAATTAGAAGTTAAGGTCCTTCAATAAATTCAAAGTATCAACAAACTCAAGTTTTCTCACTGAATTGTACCTACCACTACAATACTCGAAAAATTCAGTCCTACATCAAGAAGATGTAAATATATAACCCCAAAAGATTCCCTACCCAAAAAAAAGCAAGAGAATGGGTCATTATTTGTTATATCAAAGAATCTACAGTAAATAGTTCTGCAAAGTAGCATCTGTTATTACTCATCAATACATACAATTAATACTTGTAAAATTCTAATTTGAAATGAATAGTTTCCAAAAGTGAACACAACAGTATTTTCTCAAGTATCTTTGCTAGCCTTCCAGCTTTTACATTTTCTTCATTCCCATTCATTATTCTCTTCAATTTATCCTTAAAATCATCACTTACAATTCTTATAATCAATAAATATGTATGAAGTGCCTACTTTGTTCCTGGCACTACATGAAGCTCTGAGGATACAACGGCAAAACTGGGAAATCTTTTGTTTTCAGGTAACTTCCTTGGAAAGATTTAAAATCAAGGGAGATATAAAAAAAAAAAAAAAAAAAGCTCAAAAGAGACCAAAAACATTATATAGCTCTGGGTATCATCTGTATGAAGATAACTGAACCCATAGGAAACAAGGAAGTAGCCAAGACAGCAAATAAAGAAAGAGAAGAGGCCCAGGACAGAGCGTTAAGAGTAAACCAACAGTTTGAAAGCAGAACATGATACCAAAAAATGAGAAATCTGACAAAGAGGAAGAGAATCATGGGAGAAGAGTATTATAAAAATCCAAAGAAAAAGAAGTAGCCCAAACCTGTTGAGGCTCATAAAGACTAAGAAAAAGGCCATAAGATTTGGCAATTAAGAAATCACTGGCTGTGTGTGTGTGGGGGGGGGGGGGGGGGGGGGGGGGTCAAAGCCCAATCTCCACTAAATTTCAAAACAAACAAACAAATAAATCAAAGAAGAAAACAACCCAAAAGAGCACCAAAGGTAGAACAATTACTGCGGAATCCATTCTCACACACACACACACACACACACACACACACGCGCGCGCGCGCGTGCACGAGCACGCACACACAGAGATAAAGACAGACAGAGAGAGAGAGAGACCTCTTTAAGAATACCAGAGAAAACTAATCCTTTAAAAAAAAAAATCACTCAATTCCTCTGATACCCAGGCTTCACACTTTCAGTAGAACCTAAAACCTAAAGCCTATAGTGGAAGATACTCCTGCCATATCTGAATCCTCTCCTGCTACAAAGATTATATTACACATCTGGCCTTCTCCCTTCTCCTCAGCCTGTAACAAGCAAACAGTATGACTGTGAGAAGTTACTATGTTCTGTCTGGAATAGCTCCTAAAGGATATTCCACCCCAAAGACTGCAGAAACTATTCAAAAGACCCTTAAGACCTTTCCTCCTCTATCCCAAACTTATAAAATATGGCAAAAGTGATGATTCAATCCAAGTAGGAAAATAAAAAGAACATCAAATAGGGCAGGGGAAAAATATGCAATATTGTACCAGGCCTGAAGGAAAGAAACCTGAAATCTACCTGGGACCAATCTTATTCCCCCCAAATATTACTTAGGGTAGGGGACTAGGACGATGAATGACAAAATCCCCTAAACAGGAGGAAATCGACGTTGCTTTGCAGCCTGGCTTTGGTGAGCTTACTCACTAAAAATAGGAGTTAGAAATTGAATTATGGGAAAGGGCTTGTATCTTCAAAGAGTTACTATCTTCAAATAGTAGTTTGTTGTATCTTCAAAAAACAGCAGTAAGGTACTTACTGGTAACAGGTATAGATATAAACAATGAAAATACCTATGGTTCTAAAGACAAACAACTATAGGTATTAAGTGTGGTTACAGCAGAGGTAACATGTCTATGAAAATGGAATTCAGGTACTGTGGCAGCTAGTTAATATTTAAAAATGGGAAAAATCAAATAACAGACCAAAGCACTAAACCAAAAGCACTAAACTACTACACATTAGTTACCATGCTCAACATTATGCTGGTTAATTTGACAAAAATCAAGTGTGAGCGCCTGTTTAGGTATCCTATCCATCTTATCCAAAAGCAGTCATAACCTTAACATGCTTCTTTAAGATTAGGTTCATAAAATACATTTCCAAAAAAAGTTTTAAAGGTTTTGTTGTTTTTAATATAGGGACATGAAATTCACCTCTTAGTATTCTCTAGCTTATATCTGTCAACTGATTCAAGAAGTTATTTCCTTTTTTCCATATTAACTAAAAGAAAGACCTTTGATCCTGGAAAGTATTAGCTTATCTTGAAAGAGTTTGCAAATCAGTATAAAAATATTCAGAATCAATAAGAGAATAGCAGAGAGATGATGAATTTTGCAAAATGAAATAAATGTATACATTTTAAATAATTTTTTTTTAAAAAATCTATCCTGCTCCTTTTTAGACTCCCAATTTTTAAATTTAAAAAAGGTAAATAATCTAAAGTCTAATAAATATATATGATTTAAAGGAATCAGAATATAGCAATTAAGCTACTCATTCCATCTCATCTCCAATTACAAGCTATCCACTAGTTTACTAATTAGAGATCTTATGAGTAAATAACATGAGGTCTGTGATAAGGAAACTATGTAAAATTAAGTTTTAAATTATTGCAACTAAACAGTAAGTTCTTGAAGAGAAAAAAGGAAATGTTTATGTAGACATATATGTATATTTATGTGTACATAAAGTATACATTTATATATGCATATATGTACATATTTATGTTTATGTATATTACGCTATACATATACATACACATAAATATACATTGTTATATGGAATGGCTCTTGGAGAAGGACTATGCAGTGAGATATCAATTGATAAAAAAAGCCCAATTTTAATTTTTAAAATTTATACACAAATATCTTAAGTATCTATATAACAGAAGCTAAATAGTAAGTATTCTCACAAGGTTTTATATTCATTTAAAAAGCAAGAAAAATTCTAAATCTTATTTACCTAATAAAAACCTAAAACCAGGGGCATTTATAGTTTAACAGGTATCTTTGTGGTACAAGTTTCTGTCAGTAAAAACTGAACTTTAAAATGGTTATGCCAACTAGAACTCATTTTGTTTTATACAAAACATCATATATGTGTTTAGGTTCTATAATAATTACAAATGAATGACTGCAATGTTTCCAAAAAAACCCAAAAGTTCGTGTTTACACTCAATCATATTATCTATCACATTGTGATTCCAATGTGAACCCACTATTAGGACTTTTCAGCACAGGCTGCTTTTCCCTACTGGATCTAAAAGCACTTGCCGGCCTTTTTGCTCTCATGCATTTTACCTTTTCACCAGCCTTCTCCCCGCTTCTCTTCTTTTTACCTTGTCCTTTATACCTTGGTATCTGAGCATGAGAATAAAATGACATCTTTTACCACAAAATAGATATCTTTCTATGTATAATATCAAGAAATAATGGATTGCTCATAAACCACTCTTATCTTAAGATTAATGGAAATTTCTAAATCTCTACTTAAAGAGTAGTTGCTTGTCACCCTGTTTACTCTTGGCATAAATAATATTCTTAGCAATTGTTTTTCATTAGTAGTTTAGCCAGATGTGGATAATATATAATTTTAATATGTAATGATCCAGAAGCAGCCATACTTCTCCTGAGCAATCCAAAAACTCAGCTGGATAGTCATTATCCTTTTAATTTCTGGAACTTTACTTAATTTGGTTCAAGGAGTCTGTTTACAGTGAGACGACCATACCCATGTAGTTTCAGAGTTATCTGATTATCTGAATAGTCTTAAGACTGGGAGAACAGACAGAAAAAAATTTAACCAACATTGCCTAAGACAGGCCAGAACTAATTGGAATAAGGGTGGACTTGAGCTTATGGTTAAATCCCTTAGCCATTAGTGAAGTTCTAGGTTTACCAAATGACTTTCAGATTTGTAATAAGTACTTATATGATTCTATATCCCATTTAAAGGGTATCTTTGAATCTCTTTGAAAAACAAAATGGAGAAAGGGAAAATAAAAGATTCCTTGGAGTTTAACTTATAGGTTTATCTATAACTGAGCTGAGACAACTTTATTTCTATAAAAGTATCTTTCAGACATATTTTCTAGGTGACTAAAATAAAAATCCAAATTATCACTTCCTTACTTCCTTAATATTCAAGAAACAAAGATAAAAAAAAAATTCATTTTAGTGATACAATCCTCAGATTCCTCATTTGTGTTATAGAGATGACCATGAGTCTTAAAGGCTGTCTATGAAGTATGAACTTTGACAAGTCTCACTTGAACTGAATAGGCTTCCAAAAAAATTGGCCCAGTGATAGACTGTATGTCTATCAAAGACCAGTCTAGCCAAATGAGGAGAAGCTCATTAGATTGACACAAGATGTTGGCTATTGAGTCCAAAGCAACAAGATCATCTACTAGATTGCAGAAGGATTGCAATCTACATTTGAGAAAGGATAACCCACATAGGTGATATCACAGACTCTTTAAGTATTAAAGTAAAAGGGAAATTTTTACTTAGGATTCTGTTTCTCCAAAATAAAATAGCTATTAAAAGTTATACTGGAAATACCCATATAAATTTAAGAACAGAGATACTTCAATACTTTTGTTACCCCCATTTATGTGGGTACTCTCTCTACCAAGTCTAAACTAATTATTTCTACATAGAAGAAAACTGATTCTATATTGAAGACACTTGATTCTAGGACATAATTTTTTTTCTAAAATTAAAAATCATTTTAAAAATCATTTTAACATTTATTAAATTGAACTTGTGTTTCACTTCCATGATAATCTACTATAAATAGTTTGATTAATATAAAAAATTAAGTTTAAAGAAAGGTCTAATAGGTCAGAAATCTAACACAGAGAATCTCTCATCCTGCTTCCTCCTGCTTCACTGCTATAAAGAACTACAAATAAAATACTGATTTTTTTTTTACATGTAAACTTTCAAAAGATCCATTCAAAATAAAATTAAAAAAACAAAACCCACTAAAGTAATAATTCACCACAAAGTAATGTTTTCCCCTCTCCAAAATTCTATGCATGATTAGGCTAGCAAAGACTACTTTCATCCAATTGATGTTATATGTTTAGTGACTCTTTCACCATGAATTCAATTGCTTTTCTCATTGAGAATAATTCTGATAAAAAAAACTGAAAAGAAAATAGTGAAATATACACAAAGCAGAAAGTGGATAGAAATTACCATAGATTGTGATATTACATTCCCTTACTATAGCCGAAAGCTAAGTATTATGAAGAATCAAGTCAATCATCCATAACCCTAACAGATAGTCCAAATTAAACTCCAGTGTTCATCTCAATTTTTCCCCCTTCTATTAGCAAAAAATATTCTAGCTTGTCTCATTACCATAGGGTGTAGTACAAAAAGCCCTGGGCTGGGTTCTGGGTTAAAATTCAGCTTCTGACGCTAACTATGAGACCTTGTGCAAATCACCTTGGCTCTCTGAGTTTACTTTTTTAAGTACAACATGTAAAATACAGGAGAACATAACCAGAAGACAGAGACAACCAATGAGTTTAAAAGCCAGCCTCAATAAGACAAATCAAATTTTGTTTTTAGCTCCAAATCTGAGCATCTCTCTTTACTGAAAGCTGAAAGAAACCCAAGCTTATCAGCACTTAATATAATTGAATTCTAAAGTCAGAATCTTTAAAATAAAAACCCTATAAATTTTCTTTTTTTCACTTTTTTTTTCACTAGTCACTTTTTTCAAAGTGAAAAAAATAGCACCATAAACCACAACAGGTGAAAATATACAAATATTTAAATTTAGTTATAGCTATCACAACAAAATCACACTGACAAAACAGAATTTAAAGCACTACTGACAAATCACAGAAAGACATAAGATACATTCATATTTGATTAAAAAAAATAAAGTTTTTAAGCCAACTATAGAACAGTCATATCTGACATTTTCATTTCAATAAAAATGAAAAATCAAAAGTAGTTTTGTGTAATTTATTAATCCCAGAAATACTTACAATTTGGCAATTTATAAATGACTTACCTTACTTGGTACTGAATGACAGCCTGCCATCTTTCCTTCTGGGGATTTTGGTGGTGAATGTATATCGGAAAGATCCAGTCCTCCCTAAATAGAAATATACCACGTAAAACATTTCATATGTCTTATGAAAATAAAAACATAATTAAAAGTTGTATTTTGAATAGTTCTAGTTATATTTAAAATTAAAGACACAATCTTGATATTTGAATGCAAATACTCCTCTCATTCCACTTTCTTTTTAACAGTACCAAAAAAGCTTTAACTTTAACATTGTTTATTATCTTATACAAAAATCAACAAATATTTATTAAATTTCTATTTTGTGGTATGCACTAAAGATAAAGATAAAAATGAAACAGTCCTTGTCCTCGAGGAACTTAGATTTGCTATGGGGAAATAATATGGACACAGAAGAGTACAGTGATAGTTCAGTCAGTACGTGTCACGAATTATTTCCAGAAGGCATGACAACTGGCAAAAGTACCAAAAAAAATTTTCCCATAAGGAGTACATCTCCAATCCATAGCCTAATCATTCCTCCCTACCCAATTACCCAAAAGGGCAAGTGGCACTTCCAGCTGCAGAGAAACAAGTCAGCCCAATATAGGTTCCCTTCTTGACCCTACTCACTTTCTAGGGAGAACCCTGATCTTTCTACTCTACCCCTACTGTGTCCAAGCTTTGGGGAAGATGGAGGGGAGAGTTGATCAAGCTTGGTTATGCAAGCAGAGAAGCTGTGGTGCCCTCCACACACTGGGCTACAAGGCTTAGACTGTGCGGAATCCTAGATCCTCCACCTCTGCTTCTCAGCTGCTGCTTCTGCTGAACAGGCCAGCTATTCCATGCCCTTTCCAGTACTATTTTAGGATGCAGGAGACTACATGCAGCTACACTGACCTGAAGAAACTGCCCCACAACAATTTCGCATCATCGTGGGCACCAATTTGACATTCCAGATCACTGAAGTTTTCGCTGAGGATAAGCTGCCCACAGCTGAGCTATAGCAGCAAGGCAGAAAACCTGATCAACCTCACATCCCTACTGCTCAACTAAGGTAACAACAAAGTACAAGTGCCGAGCAAACGTCAAGTGCTGAAGCATTTTTTTCTTGTCAAAAAACATTAAATAGGGAATTTGACAAGTTTTGAAACAGACTGCCAACGTACCATTATATAGGTGAAAACAATATAAAACTAACTAGTAAAAGACTGGGGAAATAATAGGTATAATTAAAAGATGAGGGGGGAAATTGGGAAAGGCCTTATAGAGAAGCAGCACCTGAGCTGGGCTTTTAAAGCTTAGAGTTAAAGGTGATAAATGATTATATTTCAAATACATGATATAGTCTGTACAAAGACATGGATGTGGGAAATGAAACTATAGATAAGGATTGACCAGCAAACCAATCTGGCTAGAATACAGTGTTCAAAGAGGAATAATGCATGAGAATCCCAGAATGGTAGACTGAAAATGATTATAAAGGGCTTTAATGACACAAAGAATTTTTTAATAAATAAGAAAATACTGGACATTAAAGAAAGGTCTAATAGGTCAGAAATCTAACACAGAGAATCTCTCATCCTGCTCATTCCTGCCTCACTGCTATAAAGAACTACAAATAAAATTTTTAAAAAAAGTAAAAAAAAAAAGTCACATGTGTCTTTTAGGAATACCACAATGGCAAAATTCAGGAAATTAGAATATTACATAGCACAATTCACTTGTTACCAGAGCATAATAAATTAAATAACTTGTCAGAAAAACATTTCAGTGACTTTTCATTCAGAAAAACAAAATGAAAACAATATTCTCATTAACTTGTCTCTTTTTATAAGTAGTAATATTTTCAGTAAGTTGTCTTAATTCTTTTAAAAATTTTTACTCTTTGGAAACTTTTGGAATTTTTTATTCTATGATCTCTGGGGAGAGGATTTTTGGTTCATTTTTCTCTCATAGTAAACACTTGTTCAATGTCTTACTGAATGCTTTTATTCATTTTTTTCTCCTTCTGTCTGAGTCTCAATGTTTGATTTATCAGATTAGAAGCAAGGTTGGCTTATAGTCAGACTTACTATTTTTTTTGGGGGGGGAGGGCGGGTATTTCTAGTACCTTGTCTCTATCTTAACTTCTCACAATTTGGTAAGCACTCCTTGAATTGCCACACCTTTTCTATGTAGTGCATTCTTAGTCTCTTCAAGTTGGAGAATTTAAGGCCCAAGTGGATCCCTGACAGAAAAGGATTATCTTTTTTGATGATTAGATGTATGATTGTACTGGGTGAGAAACTTTATCAAGGGTAAAAAAAGTCTTAATGAGAGTTGTCAGAAGCATTGAAAAAGTTAAAATTATGCTCCTCAATTTCTACCCCTCAAGTATATTCACATCAAAGGCTCATCAAAACCTAATTCTTCCTAACTCTAAAGCCAGCTCTCTATAATCACACTATTATATCCGTGTTAAGTTTTTAATCATAGAATAAATGATTTGAATGACTAAACACAGATGCCATCTAAATTTAACCTCCTTAATTTTATAGATGAGAAAACCAAAACCTTGGGAGAGTAAATGATTTGCTAAAAGTCAAAAAGGTAGGAAGCATTATAAGTTGAATTTGAACACTTTGGATTCTAGAGCTAGTACTTTCCACTAGCTCTGTGGGGAAAAGATGAACATTAGCTGCTTCTATTCTCTTCCTTCAGTCATGATTTTATTATTATCCCTATCTTACAGATAAGGAAACTGAAACAGCAAGTTTAAGTGACTTGGCCAAGATCACACAATTAATAAGCCTCTGGGGCAGCATTAGATTGTGGGTCTTAGGAGGCGGAGCCCAGATGAGTAAAGGCAGCAACTCACCCAACCTCTCCCCCAAAACGCTCCAAATTCCTTTAAGTTAATGACTCTGAACAAATTTTAGTGCATCAGAACACCCAAAAGATGGACTAGAACATTTCTCAGCCAAAGGCCACTTAGAAAATCAGCAGAAAAGTCTGATACACAAGGGTGGGAATATAGCATGTAGTCCTGGAGCAGGCCAGTCCAGTGCACAGCCCTGTTCCCAGTACCAGACCAACCTCTGAAGCAGTCCTAATGGCTTCCAGACCTCTCAGCCCAAAGATGCCAAAGACGACCTGGAAGATCAGCAGAAAAGGTCTATGGAACCAAGGTAGGAGCCCAAAGCACCCCTCAGCACAGGCCTTGCCAGCATAGGCCCTAGCCCTGGCCCAGCCCCAACCCCAGGTCCCTGGATCCCAGAAAAGTAGGACCTCTGAATCAGCTATAGGATCTCTCAGCCCAAGGACACCAAGGAGGACTTGAAAAGTCAGTGGACAGGGTCTGTAGCAACTGGGAGGGAGTCTGGTGTGCAGTCCCTGAGAAGGTCATAATAGCGCAGTCCTGGTCCCAACCCTAGTGACTCTAGCTTCAGCAAAGCAGGACTCTGTGGTTTTAGCATGCTAGATCTTACAGCTACAGTGGGGGAGGAGTACATCTAACTCCTCCAAGGCAGAAAAGGGGGCTTTTGATCAGATTCCTAGAAGGATCTCTAAAAATAGCTGCAAAAAACCCTCTGAAGCCTGGGATAGTGCCATCTCCACCCTGAAAACAGAGACCTACTCTAACAAAGAGTTAAAAGCAGATTAATAGACTAGGAAAATGGGCAGGGAAAAAAAAGGGTTTGACCATTCAAAGTTATTATGGTGACAAGGAGGTTCAAAACACTGCAATGTTCTTAGTGGGTTCAGTTTTCTGGGGGTCTCGGGGCAGCCTTTGTTTCAGTTCAGTAATCACCACAAGAGTAGCCAGGGGTTAAAGTCCAAATCTTTTATTATGTCCTTCAAAGTCTTGTCTCTTTTCCTGAGGCCTGGTTAGCTCTTTTAAAGGTCTTCTAGAGTCTTGGTTTCAGTGGAGAAATGAAGGAAGAGAGCCTGCCACCAAGTGGTGTGAGATGGGATGAATGAATCTGAGTCCAAGAGCTTGTGCTTCAGCCACCAGTCTGCTTGTCTTCTCTAGCTCTGAATCCAAGTTCTCTCAGTCGCCCAGGAGAGTAACCAGGAGCCTGACTGAAGGAGAAAATGAATCTCTCTCCTTGGCTCTGAGAGCTTGGCTTAGATGCTCTACACTGAGTATAAACCAATTATATCACTAGGAAACCATTATTTGTTGTAAGATTAAATCAATCATACTGAATTTAAGAGAACTATTAAGCACCATGCTAAACTAGATAGCCATTGTCTCATCAATTCCACTGAATTAGCACCTTGTAAGAATCCTTGTCAGAGTTTTGGTGCTTAACATCTCCTGCTTTCTTTTGTTTTAGAATTTAAGGTGGTCACATTCTCCCTGACTTCTCGAGGTGAGAATGAGAACACCACTTTCCCTGATTCCTCAAAAAAGGGGTGAAAACACCATAAAAGGAGGTGATCATGCCCTCCCTGACATCTCAGGAAGGGAAATGAAAACCAAAGGAAAATAGGGAATCAAACTAGATTAGTGGGTTTCTGAAAGGTCTCATTTTAAACAGGTATACATAAATCCATCAACATGGGAGTTATTACATAAGCACATAGCAATATAACACAGGCTGGTAGTATGTAACAAATAACATGAATCAACATGAGGAATTATACATGTCCATAAATCCTAGAAATAGTCCAAAAGTAATCTATTGTTCATTACTTCATGTGTGTAGGGAATCCAAAGATTCCTGCAATAGTCTCATCATGTGTCAGAGAATCCCATGATTCCTGCAGATTTGGAAGTCCTGTTTCAACATTTTTTTATCTCAGGGAATCCAATGATTCCTGTGGGTTTTGAAGATCTGTAACTCATTATCAGCCATGCTCTTTCAGTGACAGATGTTTCTTAGGTCTTCTCCTTTGTTTCAAGGTTTTTCTCTTTTTTCTGTCTCCAGGTGCTCATTGGCACCCATCTGATTCCTTCTTCATCTGTAGAAATACAAGCAAACCCTCTCCCCCAAGCAGTTAACCCATCTGGTCCCTTCAATTCACTACTTTCTGGATCTCTCCACATCATCTGGTGATTATCTAAAGATAGTGGAGTTGCTCGCACTGGACACTGGTCTTCTGGTGGGTTATAAAACCTGTCTGCCAGAGCCAGTGCATCTTTATCGAAAATTTAAAAATTGATGGTATAGAGAGCTAAATTTAGAAATTCTCTAGGATTAACTATGACTCCCCCTTTCTTTTGTTTTTGGAGGGGCATCTTAATGTCTCCATTTCTCCTCTCTACTATTAGCTTGACCTTGAGGATTAAAAGATATGCCAGTGGTGTATAAAATCTTATACTGTGCACAAAAGTGTACAAAATATTTAAAAGTATATGCAGGTCCATTGTCTGTTTTTATTGTTGTGGCACACCCATGATTGCAAAAGCTTGTATAAGGAATTCAGTGACAACTTGGGCTGTCTCTGGCTGCTGGTATTGCAAAAGTGAATCCTGAAAAGGTATCTACTACAACATAGGTAAAAGACAGACGACCAAAAGATTTATAATGGGCCACATCCATTTGCCAGATTTCACTGGGTCTCAAACCACGAGGGTTCTTTCCTGGAGGGAGCACAGGAGCATGGAAAGGAAGGAAAGCTGTACAGCTTTTTTTTTTACTATGCTCCTCGCTTCCTTTTTTGTTATCCCAAATTGTAAACGTAAAGCTCAAGAAGCCTGAGATATTTAGAATGAGATTCTTGGGCTTCCTGAAATACAGGAGTACTGGCTAACATAGTTAAAAGATTATCTGCCTTTGAATTTCCATCAAAAATAGGACCTGGAAGTCCACTTTGAGAGTAGACATGTAGGATATAAATCTTACCTGGATGCTTTCTCACTTGCTCTTGAAGTTCCTTAAAGAGCTGATAAATATTAGAAGCTGTAAATTTTATTTGGGCAATGGCAATTCTTTGTACCACACTTACTGAATAGGCCAAATCAGATATTATATTTATATCTCCTGGATAATAAGAGCTAGAATGATTGCATACAATTCATTCTAATGAATGGGCTGAAAAGGAATTCTGACTACTCTCTTTATAGTTAAATCATTAGAGTATACAGAACAAATGTTATGTTTGTATGCATCTGTAAAGATAGTTGGTCCTTTAAGAGGAATCTTAGAAACCTTTTCTATAAAAATCCATTGCCAATTATGTAATAGCCGGGTTATCTTTAATGGAGTCCCATGTATAAAATTTGAAGCTGTGGCCAACAAAATTTGCCACTCTGGGATGGTTTCACAGCATACATTAATTGGTGCATTGGCACAGAATGTGTATATCTTTTTGTTTTTATTATTATAGCTTCTTATTTACAAGATATATGCATGGGTAATTTTTCAGCATTGACCTTGGCAAAACCTTCGGTTCCAACTTTTCCCCTCCTTCCCCCCATCCCCTCCCGTAGATAGCAGGCAGACCAATACATGTTAAATATGTTAAAGTATGTGTTAAACACAATATATGTATACATATCTATACAATTATTTTGCTGCACAAGAAGAATCGGACTTTGAAATAATGTAAAATTAACCTGAAAAGGAAATAAAAAATGCAAGCCAACAAAAACAGAGGGATTGGAAATTCTATGTAGTAGTTCACACTCATTTCCCAAAGTTCTTTCTCTGGATGTAGCTGGTCCTATTCATTACTGAACAAATGGAACCAATTTGGTTCATCTCATTGCAGAATGTGTATATCTTGTTAGGTCTTATCCCAGATAATTGTACTGCTCGTTTAATGGCCTTCAATAAAATTCTAGCCACAAGCACTGGGTAAAGAGCAAGGCTTTGTTGTGGTTGTGCTGGGAGGTTCACCCACTCTTATCACATGTCTCTTTGATGAAGGACTGCTGTGGGTGCCTCTTCTGTAGCAAAAACTGCTATTTTCAAGGGTTTTTGAGTGACTCTTTCAACCACATTGGATAAAGCCAGTTCAACTTCTCTCAAAGCCTCTTGAGTTTCTTTTGTAAGCTGGCATGGTGAGTTTAAAGCAGTGTCTTCCCTTAAAATGTCACATAATATTTGTAATTGATTGGTAATTAAGCCTAACACTGGTCGCATCCATTGGATATCTCCTATCAATTTCTGAAAATCATTCAATGTGTTTAGATTCACTGTTCTTAAGGACAGTTTTTGAACTGTAAGCAGCTTAGGGTATACTTCATATGCTAAATATTGAAAAGGAGCATGTCTTTGAATTTTTTCTGGCTATGTATAATTTGTAATTCCTTAGTGTTTCTATGGTCTTTTGTAGACATGCTTCTAACATTTGTTCCTCAGGTGCACATCCCAATATATCATCCATATAATGTAACAATATTACTTTTGGAAATGCTTCTCTTATTGGAGTTACAGCAGCAACATACATTTGGCACATAGTAGGGCTATTTTTCATTCCCTGTGGCAAAACTATCCATTCATATCTTTTATAGGGCTCAACTAAATTAACGCTGGGTACTGAAATGGCAAATTTTTTCATATGCTTCTTATCTAAGAGGGAATAGAAACAATCCTTAATATCTATAACCCAAAGAGGCCATCTCTATCTAGGCAACTGAGTAGGAGATGAAGTCCAGGCTGAAGAGTTCCCATAGTTTCCACTTGTTCATTTACTTTTCTTAAATCAGTCAACATCCTCCATTTTCCAGATTTCTTTTTTTTACAACAAATACAGGGAATTCCAGGAGGTTGTAAGTGTCCTTGGTCAAGTTGCTCTTGGACTATATCTAATAAGGCCTGAATTTTATTTGCTAGCTAAGGGCTACTGTTCTATCCACACTGGTGTATCAGTTTTCCACTGAATAGGAACAGGTCAGAGTGCAGGCAGGCCTTCAAAAGCTGAAGTACTTAATTGTAATCCTAAATGCTGTAAAATGTCTCTTCTCCACAAACTGATGGGGATTTGTTCAACTACAAAAGGAGTCAAAACTCCTGTTTCGTTTTCAAATGTCCATCTCATAGAAGCAGCACTAACTTCAGCTGCTACTGATCCTCCTACACCAGACATATAGGTGTCTGCCTTAATCTTTGGCCAGTGACTGGGCCAGGTGGCACCTCTAATGACGGGTATGATCTGCACCTGTGTCTACCAACCCTTCCAGTGGTATTCCATTTACATAGATAGTGAGCATAAGTGTGTCAGCTATAACTGCTGCAATCCAAAATATTCCTCGATTCTGCTGCTTGGAGTCAGAATCTGGGCAAGTATCACCAGATTGCTTATTAGGACTCTGTATCAGTAAACCTGATGCTACTACTTCTCCTGGTTGATAAGTCACACATTGTTTACCTGTATTAGTGACTGGATATTATCTACACATTCCCCAGTTTCCCACATCAATGTATGGATGAACACTGTTTTGTAAGCACTTGCAGGAGGGGAAATGGTCTAGTCTACTGTGCCTGGAGGCAAAGGATCCATGGGCCAGACAGGAACAGATTTCACCTCATGGGGATGTCCCTGCTGCATACAACTCTATTTTCCCTAATTGCAATCCCTTTTCCCCCTCTGATTGCTTCCTGGCTGATAGACCATATAATCCCTTTCTTCCATTTGATTGCTTTTTGGCTGATTGATCATGTAATGCCTTTCTCCTATCAGATTGCTTCTCTGCTGATTGATCATATCAATACTGAATTTCTAAAGACTCTCTGGGTGTAACCTTGGCTGCCATCATGCCCCACCTGGGTCCCTGGAGCTAGGTCCCACCTCTCATTTCCCTGGATCAACTTACATTCTGAAGCCCAGTGGAAGCCCTTGTTACATTTTGGACACAGGGTTTGGGGTTTTATTCTCTCACCCCTGTTTTCTCACTCTTATCTTGTGCCAACATTGAGCTTTCAGATGCCCTACTTTACCACACTGAAAGCATTGACGAGTTTCTCTGGAAGTCCCTTGCCAAGAGGGACCCTGTCTTCCCATGTTCTGCATTATAGCCTGGGTATAATAAGCATTTGTGCCCACTGTGACACAGTCTTATGATCTCTTCTAAAGGAGCATCTTTGTGTAGTCCCCATATAATTCTTCTGTAAACCTCATTAGCATTTTCCTTAGCCAGTTGTCTTATCATAACTCCTGTAGCTATATTTTCTCTAATTGTTCACATGACAGCTGTTGGCAAATGTCCCACAAAAATCAGGAAAGGGTTCATTGGGACCTTGCTCTATTTTCGTGAAGGCTTCCCCTCAATCTTGCTTTCCCTGTGAGGGAGCCCCATGCTTTTATAGCAGCAGCAGCAAATTTTCTCATATGCTGCTATGGGGCAATTATTCTGTGCTGAAGTGTCTGCATACTGACCTTTACCTTCTAGTTGGTCAAAGGTGATTTGTATATTAACCCCAATTTGCCTATTTCGTTGGGCTTGTATTCTGCATAGTTCACTATACTCCAAAAGCCACAAGTTTTGTCCAGGTTCTAAACATGTCCTTGCTATGGATTTCCAATCACTAGGGGTTAAAATTTCATTAGCCAAATTCTCTAATATCATCTTAACATAAGATGATGTAGCCCTATAAAGAGTGCAACCTTTTTTTCAAATCCTTGATTTTTTCCCAGATCAAAAGGAGTGTATCTTCTCCTTTGTTGACCTCAAGAGTCACTCTTCAATACCAGGGTATGTATTTATTTTTAAATCAGATATATTCTATCCTTTTTAAGCTACAACTAGTGCCTTTTGTAATCTTGACATAGGCTGCTTCATAGGTGGTGCTGATTGTGTCACTCCCCCTCTCCCTCCTCCTTTTCCCTCCATCCATGAAGGGTTAATTGGGGGGGGGAGGGGGTACAGTCAGGGGTTGAAAATGCCCTAATGACTCCTGCTGTGAAGCACCACATTCCTTAATTTCATCAGAATTGTACTTAACTCTTTTCTTGTCCAATTCTTCATTCTTTTCACCTAGTTTGTCAGTATCCTCCCTCTCCTGCTCTTTCTTTTTTTTTTTCTTATTCTATTGTTTTAAGTTATATGTATAAAATGCTTCTTTAGAAATTGAATCAGGGCCACTATCATTGTAATATTCACATAGTTACTCTCTTACTAATTTCCACTCCTCTGGATCTAATTCTTTTTCCTTTAAGAACCAAGGAGATATGTACTGTACTGTTACTAAAAGTTCAAGATCGGCTCCCAAGTTACAATCAAACCTTGGTTTTTTTTATAAGTTTAACCAAGCTTTCAACACATTTTCCTTGAAATTTGTTTTGTAAACATGTCCCATTTCAGCTGAAGCATTAGTTTAGCCCTTTACGAAGTATCCTTCTTATCTATTTTTTGTGCTTACCCTAATTTCATAAATGTAGGTTCTTGCCTCACATTGGGCGTCAAAATGCAATGTTCTTGGTGGGTTCAGTTTTCTGGAGGTCTCAGGACAACCTTTGTTTCTGTTCAGTAATCACCACAAGAGTAGCCAGGGATTAAAATCCAAATCCTTTATTATGTCCTTCAAAGTCTTGTCTTTTTTCCTGGGGCTCAGTTAGCTTTCTTAAGATCTTCCAGAGTTTTGGTTTTAGTGGAGAAATGAAGGAGGAGAGCCTGACACCAAGGTGGTGTGAGATGGGATGAATGAATCTAAGTCCAAGGGCTTCTGTTTCAGCCACCAGTCCACTTGTCATCCTTACCTCTGAATCCAAGCTCTTTCAGTCTCCCAGGAGAACCACTTGACTGAAAGTGGAAATGAATCTCTCTCCTTGGCTCTGAGAGATTGGCTTACATACTCTACACTGAATATAAACCAATCATTATATCACTAGGAAACCATTATTTGTTGTAAGATTAAATCAATCCTACTGACCTTAGAGAACTATTAAGCACCATGCTAAACTCAACAATTCTACTTATAGTACTTTGTAAGAATCCTTGTTTCAAGTTCAGAGTTCTGGCCCATTACAAAACACAAACTCAGAAGATGATAACAAAGTCAAAGCTTCTACATCCAAAGCCTCAAAGAAAATAAAGAATTGGGATCAGACCATGGAAGAGTTCAAAAGGTACTTTGATAATCAAGTAAGAGAGATGGAGAAAAAATTGGGGAAAGAACTGAGGTGCAAAAGGAAATGCAAAAAACTAATGAGAACTTAAAGGAGGGAAAAGGACTCAACATGTGCAAAAATGTAACCATTTTTTTCATGGTATTAAGGAATTAGAAAATGAATAACTGCTCATCATATGAAGAATAGCTAAATAAAGCTGTGATATATGAAGATAATGGAATATTACTGTTCTATAAAAAATGAACAAGATGATTATAGAAAAGCCTGGAAAGATTTACAAGAACTTATGGTAAACAAAACAAGTAGAACCAGGAATACATTGTTCACAGTAACAGCAAGAATGTGTGATGATCAACTATGAAAGGCTTGATTCTTCTCAGTGGTTCAGTGATCCGAAGCAATCCCAGTTGACTTTGAACAGAAAATGCCATCTGCATCCAGAAAATGAACTATGGAAATTCAATGTATATCAACACATGCGATGTTCATTTCTTTTTTCTGTTTTTTTTTTTTTAATCTCTCTCATGATTTTTCCTTTTTGCACTGATTTTTCATTTCCAATATGGTTCATAAAGTAATGTGTATTTAAAACAGATTTACTTGGGGGCGGGGGGAAGCTAACAAGGAGAAGAATATCTTAAAAAGCGAAATTGGCCAATTGGGAAAGATAAAGATACAAAACCTCACTGAGGAAAATAATTGCTTAAAAAAAATAGAATTGAGCAAATGGAACCTAATGACTATGAAAAAAATCAAGATATAAAGCAAAACTCCCCAAAAAGGAAAAAAAAAAAAAAAAAACAGGAAAAAAAAAGTGAAATATTTCATTGGAAAAACAACTGACCCAAAAAACAACTGACCCAAAAAACAGATCTAGGAGAGATAATTTTAAAATTACTGGTCTGAATGACTGAAAGTCATGATGATTAAAAAAAAAAAAAAAAAAAGGAGCATAGACATCATCTTTCAAAAAATTATCAAGGAAAACTGTCCTAGTACCAGAGGGTAAAATAGAAATGTAAAGAATCAACAGATCACCTCCTGAAACAGATCCCAAAATGAAAATTCCTAGGAATATTATAGCCAAATTGTGGAACTCCCAGGTCAAGGAAAAAATATTGCAAGCATCCACAGTCGGGGAGCCACAGTCAAGATAAAACAAAATTCAGCAGATTCTATATTAAAGGACTGGAAGACTTGGAATATGATATTTCAAAGAGCAATGGAGCTAGGATTACACCCAAAAATCACCTGCCCAACACAACTAAGTATAATTCTTCAAGGGAAAAGATGTAAATTCAATGAAATAGAAGATTTTCAAGCATTTGATAAAAAGACCAGAGCTGAATAGAAATTTTGATTTTCAAATATAGGACTCTGGAGAACATAAGTAATCAGAAAAGTGACATCATATGTAATGGGCTGAGGTTTGAGTTGATGCACTGAGGTCCCAAGTATGTGAGGCTAAATAGTAATTGGGCTATACTCTATTAATATACATGATTGGATAAAGAATGGTCCCTGCCCACTCTCTGTGCAAGTCCTGATGTGTTGTATAGGAAATGATGATTTTGGTGGGTGGAGGCAAAGAGAGACAGGAAGAGAAGCTGGGAGAGATTGGGCCTGGGTTCGATACTCCTAGCTGCTGGTCGTGTGGCTGCTGGTCTAGCTAGCTTCTTGACTCAGCTGCACACATTGTTATCGCCGATTCCCTTCCACCTCCGATCCTTCTTCACTGAGAATAAAGACTTGACGATTTTCCCCTAACCTGAATTCCTGACTCCTGCTGATTTAAAAATACGCGATCTTCACAATCATAAGAGACTTAAATAGGTTTATCTGTTTACATTCCTACATGGGAAGATGATATTTGAAACTCACTAGAAATTTCTCATTAATATAGCAGTTAGAAGGAATATATACAGACAGAGGGCACAAGTGTGATATTGAGGGGATAATATCTTTTTTAACAAAGTTACTTGCACTGGCCCTTCTAGATAGATTTTTTGGAGTGATTAACTCAAGGCATTCTATATTAACTGATCTTATATCATTCCAGCTTCATCACAACTCATGTTTCTAAACTCTACACTAACTTAACCCAATTTTCCAGAAAGTAAGGGAAACAAATATGAAAAACCAATAGATTTATGGGCAAGTTCCCAGAATACATTTCACTGTTCATCCTACAGATTGCCCCCATCATCAAAATCCTAGCCAATATTAAAAAAATAGCTCAAGTTGATTATTAGTTTTCCATTCTCCTTAACTTTTATTAAAAATATCATTAGCTAACATTTATAAAGCAGTTCAAGATTTGTAAAATGCTTATTATATACACACATATATATAAAATTGACATAATATAATATTATTAACTCATTTGATTCTTACTTGTGAGGTAGTTATTATTTGTATTCCCATTTTGCAGATGAGAAGATTGGGGCCAAGAAGTTAAGTGACTTGCCCAGGATCAAAGAAATCCAATTATTTGGATATTCCTGACACAAAATATTTAATATTCCATCTACCATACTCCTGAATAAATTACTAATCTTTGTGGGAACAGGCTCTTTTTGTGTTATCTTTATACCTTTCAAACACTGTGTACTGCAGTAATAAGTAATCAAAATTTAATGATTTGATTTATAAAACTACCAACACACCAGTAGTATAGATACTATATTTCCAAAAATGGTAACAAATGGTTTTGTGAGATGAACAATCTAATAATATTTGTGATTAATCACACATCTGCATACCATCTGGTCAGGATGAAGGATACTTATGAGATAAGATTTTCTTTAAGCTAAATAGTATATGTAATAATACAATATAGAATCTTGGCCTCAATAATAACATCTCCAGCCAATGAAAGCAGCTAAGCAAGAGGTGATATTTCTCAGTTGTTTCCATTTCTTTAATCATGTGATTTAGAGCATTTCTTCATAACTATAATCAGTCTTGATTTTTTCAGAAAACTTCCTATTCACATACTTTGACCATTACCAACAAGAGAATGCCTTATATTCTTATAAATTTGATTCACCTATATATCTGACAGGAGGCTTTTATAAGATTTCCTACCAAGATTTTCCCCTCAATTTTCTGGTTTCCTTCTAATCTTAATGACATTGGTTTTGTTTTTACAAAAATCTTTTAATTTAATCAATATTATCCATCTTATATCTAACAATTTTAGCTCTCATTTGGTCAATTCTTCCCTTATCCATGGCTCTAACATGTACATTATTCCATCCTTCCCTAAGTTGCTAATAATAGCTCTTCACCTACATTCCTTTTTTAAGGGGGGATATTATTAATAGAATAATGAGCATGTTAGTGTCAAATTCTTCTTGCAACAATATTGGCAGTACCTTAATGTAACATAGTCTAGGAACTATTTCAGATACTTTTTGAAGAACTAAATCATTTTCTCACAACCCTCTACTCAGAATGTGTTCAAAGATACAGAACTGAAACAAAAACTAGCTTCTGATCTCCCAGGCTATGTTGCTTTTCTACCTTAACTAAACATAAAATGTTGATGCATGTCATGAAAGTGAATGCCAGTGACCCAAGTGCATTTTATATTTCCAAATTATATGCTGTAACTGCTTCTCCCAGTTTTGTTTTAAACTTAGTCATCATTAAGAATATAAAACACATGATATCAAAACAAATTTAATATACATACTTACATGTATATTTAAACTTTAAAAGTTTATAAAAAATAATAGCTAACATTTTCATAGCCATCGTGTGAGAAACAAACAACTATGTTCCCAAAATGGAGAAAAACTACAAATCTAGAGCTGAAAGTAATCCAAAGGAAGGAAGTAGGAAAGCATCTGAAACCAATTGAAACTACATAAAACTGGGTAGAATTAGCTGTGTAGTTAAAAAAAAAAACCAAAAAAAAAACCCTAAAAGACAAAGGTCAGACCTTTGCTTGAGGATGAATGCTTAATTCCTTCATAAATATTAATTTCTCCCCAAGAGGAGCTATGGTTCATTTTAATGGTCATACAATGTATGTAGTGGGAGGGGGAACATATTAAGTGTGTATGTTGTAGGAGGATCAGGAAAGAATGTTAAGCTCATTATCAAACATTGGGGAGATGGGGGAAGAACTCTGTAACCAGAAGAGTTAAAAGGCTGACCTTGGCTCTGTAAAGTGTGAGAGAGCTCATTTTGAGTTTCACACCTGTTTCCTGCTTCACTCATCCTGAACTTGTTCATTTACTGCACTAACTTGGGGTTTAAAATTTTTTCTCCAACTATGATAAAATGTTAAACGCTTGATAATTATCTCATCTCCATCCTCACAACTTTGGAAAACTATTATTATCCTTATTTTACAGAGAAAATAAAGGTTAAATATTTTACCAAGGTCTTACAACTAGTAAATGTCTGACACCAGATTTAAATGCAAGTCTTCTAGCAGTCTGTCTAAAAACACTTCTGTTTGCTTCTGAATTTCTTTTTGAACTTTTTCTATTTTACCCAATTTCTTCACTTTGCAAAACAATGTATGTTATGGTCCAGAACTCTGTACTTGAAACAAAGGAGTCTTATAATTGATAGAAACAATAGTTATCTAATTTAGATGGTTCAGTATGATTGATTTAATCCTACCAGGAGATGTTATGGGCCAGAACTTGAAACAAGGTTCTAAGTGGAATTGAGGAGACAATGGTTAAATCTAGTTTAGCATTGATTAAATCCTACAACAAATAATGGTTTCCTCGTAATATAATGATTGGTTTGTACTCAGTGTGGGGCATATAAGCTAGAAGATCTCAGGGCCAGAAAGGACAAGCGCACTAGAAGTCTCGGAGGCAGGGACATTCATTCCATTGTTCACCTTTGTGGTGACTAGAGACTGAAGCACAAACCTTTGGATTCAGAGAGATTCAGAGACAAGTGGACAGAAGGCTGGAGGCTGGAGGCTGAAGGCTGGAGCACAAGCCCTTGGACTCAGACAGATTCATCCCATCTCACACCACCTTGGTGGCAGGCTTTCCTCCTCCACTTCTCCACTGAAACCAAGATTCTGGAAGTACTCTAGAAAACTAGATGAACCCCAAGTGAAGGAGATAGGACTTTGAAGGAGATAATAAAGGATTTGGACTTTAACACCTGGCTGCATTTGTGGTGATTACTGAACTGAAATGAAGACTGCCTCCAGAGACCCCAAGAAAACCTCAACAGAAAACATTACATTTTAGCGAGAACATTACAACTGTATGTAAAGGTTTTCATATTTGTCATATGGCCACATTCCTGTTTCTTGATTTGGTGACCTTTTCCCCAATTGTTATGCATGACTTTTTGCACTGCAGGAGCTATTTTCAGAAAATTAAATCAATACATCTTGCTTCTTACAATTATATTTATTAAGAGTTTTCTTCCTTATAATTATTAAATTATTCCATTTTCTTCCAATTATTTTAAGATATACATATATATTACTTCTATTTGAAATTTATTGTGGAGTATGTCATGTGATAAAGATTTAATTCTATATTTTTTTTTATAAGATTTGTTATACTGAACTATACTTGAACTAACTTAATATTTCTTACATAAATCCTAGTGGTTATATGGAATTATTTGGGAAAATCATTGCTGTATTTTCTTTGCCAGTTATTTTAAGTACTTGCACAATCATTGAAATATCTTTTAATCATAATTTTATTGCATTATGATTCATAAAACGTGTTGAAATTTTCTACCTCTAACAAATTTATCTATTTCTTTGTATCCTAGAACAAAATTCATTTTTCAAAGACTCATGCACATAGTTCATGTGTGCTTACTTATATGTGTGTGGATACATTTGTGAGTCATAATGCAATTAAAATATAATTATGTATATGGACAGCTAAATGGACGGAGGAAGATTTGAACTCAAAATTCAACCTTGTTATTCTTGTGATAACTGACACCAGATTTGAGCAAGTCACTTAATCTGTCTGCTTGTTTCCTTATCTATAAACTAGGATCATAATAGCACCTACCTTCTAAGATGAGAGTATTTGTAAAGCATTTTGCAAATCTTAAAGCAGTATATTTAGGGAAAAAAAAAGTAAAATTCCCTAACTTATCCATTAACTTTATATAAATTATGAAATAATTCAAATAGCATGCTATATATTTATATATAACTTATTTATATTTTTGCCTGAGTTATTGTATTTTGTTATTAGGGTACTGAAATTTGATTATTATAGATTAATCCAATTATTTTTGTAACTCAACTTTTACTTTATAAACTTAGTTGTTATGACATTGGAGCAGCTAAGAAAATAGGACCTGAAATTGAAGACAAGTTCTATTACAGTTTGTGCTATTAAAGAGGGAAGCAGAGATGATCAACAGAAACCAAAAGATGTTTCCACTTGAAAAACTAAAGACATATGCAAAATGTTTGGGTTCACAGAGATAAGTGATACAATCCTGATCTGTAATATTTTGCATGTAGATGTAAAACCAGAAATACCTACTAAAATTCCTCCAGAATACATAAATGCTACTTGATTAAGTCTTATTCAGAGTTATTAGAAATATTTAAAGATGCTATGTTAATTTGATGACTCTCCTTAAAATTACATTAAATCTAATAGAATGTGACCCAAATAGATTATAAGTAGATAATATTTTCACACTAACACTGAATGAAAGATGTTAAATACTAATATTCTCTCATCATCAATAAATCACTGAAACACAAACCATACCATACTTCTAATCTCTGAACTCAAGTTAAGAATTCTTGCTCTATACAAAATTTTTATATTTTTAAACAGTAAATTTTGATTTTTTAAAATCAAAAACACCCTAAACTGCATAATTTTTTTTCTTGTTTTCCTCTGCAATTGCTCTCTTTAATTATTGTAATTAGTCAGTCAATAACCAAGAATTTATTAAGCATTTAGTATGAGCAAATAAATGCAATTTATGCCTTCTAAGGTCACATTCTAATAGGGGAGACAATGTGGGATAAAGAGTACATATAACACATAAGTGAGAAAAGAAAAAAGTATTTATTAAGCATCTAATTTATGGCAGATACTGTCACACAAACATTATCTCTTTTGCTCCTCATACCACCCTTCAAAGGAAGTATTATAGAGGTATTTTTGCTTATCTATACACATTTATATAAGCACATGTACAACACAAATAAGAGTAAATGGAAGATAATGCAAAGAAGGAAAAGACATTAGCAACTAGCAAGACTTCTTGGGGGAGATGACATTTGCATTATATCTTGAAGGAAGCCAGGAAGTAGAGGTAAAGAAAGGGTATTCCAGGCTCAAGGGACTACCAATGAAAAAGTAGAAACAAGAAACAGAAAATAACTTTGGAAGCTACAAGGAAGATAGACATAACTAAGGAGAGACTTATTGCAGGGAGGCCAATGAAAAATCTATTACAATATTCCAAGCAAAACATGATGAAAGCATCTGTAGCAAAATGGTGGCTATAGGAGTAGAAATATGGAAAGATATGAGGTTGTAAAGAAATAACATGCCAAAGACTGGATATATGGAATATATAATAGTGAGAAATTGAGGATGACACTGACTTAAGGACTAGGAGGATGATAATGTCTTCAAATCAACAGTGATAGGGATTCTGTTCTAAATAATATTTAAAGATGTTAAAGAAAAGATAATGAGTTTTTTTAAGTTTAAGATGTTTATGGGCTTTCCTATTTGGGATGTCCAGGAAGAACTTGGTGACTCAAGCCTGGAACCCCAACTCAAATGAGATCCAACAAACAAGACAATATAGAAGAACAGCTCAGACACTTAAGACAGCTAGTCTAAACCATATAAGAAAGGATCTCCATTACAATATATCCAAAAAGTTGTCATTTAGCATCTGTGTAAATATCTCTTAGAAAAGAAAATCTTCCATCTTTGGGGGCAAAACTTTCTACTTTAAGATAACTCTAATTATTTTAAGATTCTTCCTTGACAACAAGGCACAATTGGCCTCTTGGCAATTTCTGTGCAGCACACACACCTACCTTCTGAGACCAAACAGAATTCCTTCTCCACATCACAGCCTTTTTGAACATAACAATCTTGAACCCTATGAGTCTTTTTTTTATAAAGGCAAAACAAACCTATTTCCTTCAGCTAGTATCAATTTCATTACTTCCATTAATTTATTCAACTGTGTTGTCTGCAGTCTGGATTGAAAAGAATTATAGTATTTTTCTGATGTGATATTTGTAATTATTCTCTATCCATTCCGAAAGGTGTTTTTGAACTTCAGCTTCTTTGAGGACAGAACACCTTTTCACTGTAATCTTTTGTTTCTTCATGATTTTTATTTTTTTTGAATTTTTTTTTTTTAGAAAATTTCTAACAATTTAGTTCTTTTTTGTATCTTTACTGCTGTTTTCAAGGGAGAATAATGAGAAAAGAGATTCCTAGGTATATTCATTCTTTTATCTTCTCAAGAGTCTGGCATTGTCAATGTATTTTCAAATATTATCAAATCTAAATACACATAATCCAATTCTTTCAACCTCCAGTCCTAGAAGCCTGTGCTAACTTACATATTTGATGTAATGTATGATTTAAGGTAAAACTTGGGAAATTCAACAGCACATTTCTGCCACCAAAAATCCCAGAAAAAGTAAAAATCATACTTACCTCCCCAGTAATTGAACCTTTTTCTTTCTGCTGACATCGTCTGATTACCTCTAACAGCAATGGTCCACCCACAGTGCCTTCTGCTTCTATAATTCCTAAATCACGGGCTAAATTCTCTCGAGCTTCAAGCCCATGAATCTGGAAAAAAAAAAAAGATGTACTACAATGCACTATAAAATTCATAATATAGTAAAAATATTTGCTTCATAAAATTTTCAAGAGTTCTAAGAAGTTAAGTAGTAAAAGTATTAGCCTTTTTTTCCTTTAAATAGATAAGAAAATTGGGGCTCAGAGATTTTAAGAACAGTTTTTGAATTGTTATTTCTTCAGAAATACATAGAGATATAAATTAATGTGGCAGGTCCTTAATAGTTAAACTAGATCTTTTGTTACTCACTTATTCTTATAATCTTGAAATAGTATGAGTTTTTATCATCATTCACATATGAAAAGACATATATGTGGTACAGGCATGTACATGCTAAATTCAAGATGTTCAAAAAGTCTTCATGAAGTTTTTAAGTTTTAATAGCTTAAAACATACTTCAAAATTGCATAAAGACTCTTGGGACATCCTAAACATTGATATAAGATAGGAGGTATGAAGAGAACTGTGGAATTAGTTAAAAATTATGGATTCACACATTATGGCTCTGCCACGTACTAACTATGTAACTATGGATGAGTTGCTTCTAATGTGGGAGCCTCTATTTCCTATCTGGAACAAGGGAGAACCGGACAAACTTTAAAATCCCTTTAAGTGTTAAACATTCTGTATTTCTATGTACAATTAGTATGTATATTTGTTAATCATGCACTATATATGAAACACTGCACTAAGCAAAGAAAACAAACACAAAGCACAAAGCTCTTAAGGAGCTCACAACTTAATGGAGGAGTTAACAGGCAGACAACTATCTACAAATAAGGTAGATAAAGAATAAACTGGAGATCATCAACAGAGATAAGATAGTAAAATTAAAGGGGCATCACTAAAAACTTCCTTATAGAAGTTGGGATTTATAACTTGAAGGAAGCTAAAGTAGTTAGGAAACAAAGTAAAAGAATTTCAGGTATGAAGAACAGTTAGATCCATGTACATCTCTCTAGAGAAGCTAAAGTGGAGAAAAACTTGAAGAAAGTTTATCAATGTGATATTAAGAATAGATATGGTAAAGAAATATCACACATAATATGACAATTACTATAAATATTAAGAAGATGAGAAAGAAAGGTAGGATTCTCTAAGCCTAAAAGAGGGAATCAATTACAAAAACATATTACATAAAGAAATATAATTCCATAAAATACAAAATACATATTATGGGCAAGGTACCACAGATAAAAAGACAAAGAGAGAAAATTACATTCTCTTCAACTTGAACTACAGCAAAATAATTCTGATAGAATCACAAATGACTTCAGTAAGCAATGGAAAAGGTGGAGCAGCTAGCTACTACAGTGGATGGAATACTGGTCCTAGAGTGAAGATGACCTGAAAATATGGCCTCAGACACTTACTAGTTGTGTGACCCTGGGCAAATCATTTAATCCAGTTTGAAAGAAAAAACAATGGGGAAGGTATCTAAAGAATGGTGAAGCTAAAAGAAATACTAGCTGATACTCTTTTGAAATACTGTTCATTGAGCTGTGAATTGGTCCAGCTACTATGGAAATCAATTTAGAACCATGTCACCAAATTTTACAAACCTTTGCCCCAAGTTGTACCATCTAGCTTGTACACCGAAGTAAATTTTTTAAAGGACCTATATGTACAAAAAATACGTATGTCCTCTTTTTAGAAATGGCTAAACAAATTGTGATATGCAAATGCAATGGAATATTATTGTATACTAAAAAAATGATAAAATGGAGTTTCAAAGGAAACTGGAAAAAAGACCTCTATGAACTGATATGAAAAAGTGAGTAGAAGCAGAAAAACGATTGCTAAAATAACAACATTGTAGAGAAAAACAACTTGGAACTGATCAAAATGATGGTAAATGAAAAAAGTGATACAGGCCACTGTGGGAATTTGTTTTCCTAGACTATGCACGTTTAAGATAAAGGGTCTACTGTTTATTTTTTTTCATTGAAGTTGGGAGAAAATATCGGGGAGAGAAGAAGAGGAAGAGATGGAAGGGCATATTAAAAATTTAAGTAAATATAAATTTATTTTTAAAATAATAAAGAACTTGGCAATAAGTATATATAATGGAAAATAACTACACAGTTCTATAAAAACTATTAGAAATATTGAAGCCCAAGAAAAAGGCTCACTTAATTATTTAAATGAACCATTCAATATCTATTTTGTTTCTCTTCTTTACATAGAAGACAGTGATATTCAAATTATGGAATATTATCATTTTGAGAAAAAGTAATGAAAGCACTGTATCATATGATTTGGCTTTGTCAATTACTAGTTACACAATCTTGAAGAAGGCATACAGTCTCAAATTCAGTTTCCTCATTTTGTAAAATAAGGGTATTATCACCTACTCTAAATTACAGGGTGCGGAGAAGAAAAAAAATCAGATTAGTTTATGGATGTTAAAGTGATTAGAAAATAATATAAATACATATACTGGCACTACTTAAAAAGACGATTTAAATCACTTACTTTCAGACTCTCGTAGCCTAGAAATTTCACTTAGGTTAAAACTGTTGTCAAAAAGTTTCCTAATGGTTCAGTTTAGTAAATTTTATATAAATGTAAATTACTAATGAACTACTAACAATTTTTAAATTTAATTTTTAAAGGTAATTTTCTCTCAGTATATAGTTTAAAAAAACAAAATAAATCACTTAACCTAACTTAGCCTAGGTTTTGAGGGAACTGACAGGAATAGGACAGCAAGTGGTTAATTTGGGGAGTTGCTTGAACCAGACTGATTCCATCTTGTGACTCAATTCTGGAGCCAGGTTAGTTTCTATTTAATTATGAGTCTAGCTCATTTTGTGTCCTGTGAGAAAACTTTTATTTAATCGTGGGAATTTTAATATTAACTTTAAATATACTTGATTGCATTGTTTGAATTGAAACCTACATGGATAGGAAGCTGAACCACCTCTACCTGCTGCTTTAAAGACCTCTAAGGTCTAGGTTACACTGATCAAAAACCCAGTGAGACCTAAAGACTGAAGTAAGAAGTTTTTTCACAATTATATATCTCAAACAATCATTATGTCTTATTTAAAAACTGGCCTTCATACTAATGAATCAATTGTTTCCATATTCCTCTAATTGTTTACAGATACTTGGGGGAAGTGGGACATTTCTTCTGAATTCATGGAATTGCACCTGTTGACTCTCCCCCTCTTGACTTGGAAAGTTTCCAATTTTTAATCCAATTAAAAATCAGATTATATATTATCACACTTTGTAACTTAATTTTTTAACCTTTTTTTTTTAAACTTACTGGCCTTTTCTGATTATTATTTAATATATACAGTCTGTCTTCCCTCTGGATTCAGGGTCCAGTCCAAAGCTGAAGTCTGGTCCCGATCTGTTATGCAATTAGCATGCATTATTTAATAAATTAATATGCTTCGAATATTAAATCTTTGGTTTCCTTGGCCATTTCATCTTTCACCAACTACAATTCACAGGAAATTCTTGATATTTCAGCAGTTAACATGAAATTTATAGATTATTCATTTCCTTTTTATAAAGCTAACTTTTCAATTATTTCATTGTTTATTCATAACACCCACTGCTGATTTTTGTTTATTATTTCAAACCTGTTTTGTCATTGGTATGAATAACTTCTAGTATAGAAATAATCTTCATCAATGAAAATCAGTAACTCAACTATAAATTTAGTATCATTCTGAAAGGTTAATTAAGTCTTCTTGTCAAACAGATGGTATATGACAGAGACCAAAAATGAACCTAGTTCTTCCCAAGTCTAAAGCTGTCCTAAAGATCCACTTTGTTCCAAAACCTCTCTATTTGAAGAAATGAAATAAAAGATGCATAAAAGTACACTGAGATCACTTAAAAAATCTCTTATGGGATATTCATCGATGAGATCTTATGATACTATTTCATAAGGAGGATTTTTTTTTTTGCTATCTTAGCAATCTCTTAAGTTATGTGGCCAGTTGGCTCAAGAATCACCTTATAAAAATTTTATTTTATAGTTATGTGATATGATTTAATATCAATGCATTATAATATCAATACACTCCTTTAAATAAAGGAGCCATGAAACCATCCTGTAAAAAAAATGGTATAGACACAAATTGTAAGAGCACCTGGTGTGTTCAAAAGATCTGTGAAACTAGATGGGAAAAATACTGTAAACTGATTTTTACTAATCTCTACCTGAAACTTGACATTTCCATCAATTATGAATGCAGATAACAAATATTATTCTAAGAAGGTCCATAAGCTTTCCAGACTGCTAAAGGAATCCATAATTACCCAAAAGTTAGAACTCTCCATCTAGATGAAGATTTTTACAATTTTACAATTTATTTTACAAATGAAGAATTAAAAATCTAATGAGGCAAGATAACTATCAAAGTCACAAACAGTGGCCAAGTTCAATACTCCTTTCATAGCAAATCTAATTAATTAGTATTGATGTCATTTATAGAGGCATCATTAATTTGGAAAAGGTTCAATGAAAGGAACCACTTAAAGAGCTAATATTAATTGAAACAGGAGTGTAAGGGGCAGCTAGGTGGCACAGTGGATAGAGTACCAGCCATGAAGTCAGGAAGACCCGAGTTCAAATATGGCCTTAGATGCTTAACACTTCCTAGCTGTGTGACCCTGGGCAAATCACTTAATCCCAATTGCCTCAGCAAAAAAAAAAAAAAAAAAAAAAAAATGTATCAAGTGTATCAAAATGATCAAAAAGAATGTAACAATTTACTGAAAATTTATATAACAATTTACTGATTGAAAATGGTTACTTCAAATCTCTTTCAGCCCTATATTAATAACAATTTAATCTACTACCAAATAACCAGAAATCCTATGGATGTCTGTCATAAATTCTCCAACTAATGTCCCATCAATGACATCGAGATTCCTGAAGACAATGTCAACAGAACATGAGCTCTGATATATTTTTTAAAAGTTGAAAAGATTTCAAGTAAAGATCCAGAAACAGCCTGTATTAATAATAAGGAAAACTTAAAGACTGCCAGATCCTAATTTTTTTCTACTAGAATCAGAAAAAGAACTAAATTCAGTAAGGCATAGAAAAGTTACAATCTCCCTTCAGCAGGACAACCCACATCAATGAAATAAAAGATCTTTAAACTTAAGAATACGAGGACCATGAGAAGAAAAAAATAATCAAATGACAATTAGAAAAATAGTGAAATCTATTTTTTCCTCTTTATTATTCTCACTTAAAAAATATGTATCAAAAATCTCAATTGCTTCATTCTCCTCTAAAAATCAAAGCCAACAAGTAAATTTTTTTCCTATGATACAGTGTGATCAAAGCAGTATTTTATAGATCATATGCTGATATTGATTTTTGCAATTATATATATGCAAAATTATATTAATTTCAGCAAGCATTAATTTAAACATAACCAAACCTACTACTTAATATACTGTGTTTTTGTGACTGATGAAAGTTTATGCTTGCTGAAATTAAGCTGAGGAATAAATGTGTAGATGTCTATATCTGAGAGCTCTAAGCTCAGTGTATTTGTGGTATCAGAAATGATCCCAATAAAAATAAAACCTAGAGAAAACCCAAAAGCAATGCAAGAAAAATTCAATTTCCTTTTCTACTTTCAGTTGTTACAGAAAAGCCAAGAGCTACAAGTTTTCATGCATTTGTTAACTTGACATGCCTATAAACTTAGTTTTCTATTAATGATATTATGATGGGAGACAGCTAATAACGTAATTAATGGAAATTCATCTGTGACCCACGAAATCAACAAACCCTGCTTGCTATCTATAACCAAAAAAGCCAAATGTATACACAAACCAAAAATAACATTAAATTCAGCGTCACTTTATCTGTTGAATCACTGAGTGAAACCTATACGAACCAAATACTCCTGGCTTTGAACACTGATCTTCTACCAACTCTTCCTTTGATGCTTTTTACCCAAGAGTTTCCATCCTCTTCTCTGGAAGTCTCTCAGGGTTTCTCTTCCCTGCCACAAGCTGCCCCTGCTTCTGTTAGCCTGACCAGGAATGTCAGGAATTCCTCAAATTATTTTTCCCTCTTTGAACATTTCATCAGGGCTCTACAAAGATTAATTCTTACTATATAGAGGTACATGGCAAAGGACAGAAATTAGAGTGGAAGTCTGATAGACAGTTCAAATCCAGCTGCAGATACTTACTAACCTGTGTCATCCTGGGCAAATCATCTTGTCTACTTCAGTTTCTTCAACTGTAAAATGGGGACTGTAATAGCACCTACCTTATATATTTGCCATAAAGATCAAATTAAACAATATCTATCTTAGCATAGAACCTGAGGCATAGAAAGCACCTAATAAACGCATGTCCTTTTCATTTTTTAGTTTTATTCTACTTTTCTTTTTCTTAGTTGTGAAAGCTTAAGCCATTTTTTTAAAATTATGATTTTTTTCTGGAGTTTATTTCATCAATTGAATGATGCTCTAGAAAGCAATAAATTTATCTTGCATGAAAGTCAAGTCTTTTTCTCCAGTGCCTCCATTTTGACCCCTATACAAGACTTAGCTGCAGGGAAACCTTCAGTTATTGCCTTCCATTCTTCTCAGTTAAAACTTCTTCCCAAACTCTTCACCTTTGCCCCGGCTCTCATCATACTACCATCCTTCCCACTCACTCCCCACCTTCTACCCAGCTCACTTGTGTAGTTTATAAAAAGATTTTTTCTCTTCAGTGCCTCCATTTTCTTTCAATTCATTTGCTTCTCAATGTCTGTCCAAACTGTCTATGATGAGTTGCTATGATTGCCAAGTACAAACTCACCTATCCCACTTTATCCAGATGGCCCCAGCTGAGACAATGTTTCATACCATGACCATCTATCCTGGTAGTTTGTCATTTGCTAGTATATACTATTGCCTTGGTGCCCCCTCAAGAGCTTCAGAAACTATCCTGGCAGATGTGCCACTACCACCACTTTTTACCTCTCGCTTTGGGTACAGTTATCAACTCAATACTACCACTACTTCTGGAAAGGACGTGGACTGTCTTGTGGATCTAACTTAATTAAACTCTTAGATAAAATCTCTCCTCCCTGGCTATCACTGCCTCATAAGAATTCTTTCTCCCTCTTAAAATGTTAAGAGTGGGGACTATCTCACTTTGCACAGTGCCAACACATAGTAAATGCTTAAAAAGTATTTAATTCACTCTTTACATACTATTCAACTAAAATGTCTTTCATGAGAGACTTCTTGACTTCTGCAATTAGCCCTAAGCTATCTTGTTTGCCTTATGTACTATTTATTACCTAATATGTGCAAAGTAACAAAGAAATGAATTGTGCTCTCAAGAAATTTACATTCATGAGCGGTTAATAAAGGGCAGTGAAGAGTACAATATTATACGTCTCCTTTTAAGACTATAGTACGGTAATAAGCTTTAAGATTTAATACCACTAACTGTGAACAGATCCAACCATTCTGGAGAGTAATTTGGAACTATGCCCATGGAGTTATCAAATCATTCATAACTTTTGACCCAGCAGTGTTTCTACTGGGCTTATATCCTAAAGAGATCTTAAAGGAGGGAAAAAGACCCACATGTGCAAAAATGTTGGTAGCAGCCCTTTTTGTAGTGGCAAGAAACTGAAAACTGAATGGATGCCCATCAACTGGAGAATAGCCTGAATAAATTATGGTATATGGACTTTATAGAATATTATTTTCTGTAAGAAACAACCAACAGGATGATTTCAACTAGGCTTGGAGAGACCTACATGAATTGATGCTAAGTGAAATGAGCAGAATCAGGAGATCATTATACATAGCAACAAGACTATATAATGATCAATTCTGATAGACATAGCTCTATTCAACAATGAGATGATTCAAACCAGTTCCAATTGTTCAGTGATGAAAAGAACCATCTACACCCAGAGAGAGGCCTGTGGGAACTGAGTGTGGACCACAACATAGCATTTTCATACTTTTTGTTGATATTTGCTTGCATTTTGTTTTCCTTCTCAGGGTTTTTTTTCCTTTCTAGATCCAATTTTTCTTGTGCATCAAGATAACTGTATCAATATGTACACATATATTGGATTTAACATATTTAACATATATTGGACTACCTGCCATCAAGGGGAGAGGGTTGGAGGAAGGAGGGAAAAATTTGAAACAGAAAGTTTTGCAAGGGTCAATGTTGAAAAATTACCCGGGCATATCTTTTGTAAATAAAAAGCTTTAATTTAAAAAAAATTATCACCACTAAATTCATCATACAAGGGAATTGTCCTAATTTCTAAGACAAGTTGAATTTTCTTGGAGCTAAAAGTACCCTTAACTATATTTTAATAATGGAGCACTCAATAAATACACGAAGCCAATATAAAGAAAGGTAAGTTTGTATCTATAATTTGGTAAAATTGAAACACAGCCCAAAAAATCAAACAGCAGATCTGAAACCCCCAAGTCTTTAAATATGTACAAATACAGCAGTCATCTATAGAAAAAGACCTTCATATAATGACTACAATAAAACAAAATACATTTCTCCTCACAACAACAACAAAAACCCACAATGGGAGCATCTGGTTCAGGACATGAGTTTACTTCTGGTAGCCAACAATAAGAATAGGGCCATTTTTTTCTTGGTAGTCCACTTTCTTGCCTCCTACATAATTTGATCCTACAGAAAAGTCTTTCTGGCCAATTGCTGACTACAGGATAGTAGGAGGGACATAGCCATCTTGGAAACAGTTATTCAAATTCCCTCAAGTTGCATAAATAATTCAAAATGAGGATAAATACATATATAAGGGGAATTTAAATATATGTAGTTAACTTCATATTCTAAAGTCACAAAAAGACACTATATGAGATGGTCAAGTTCACATTCTTACTGTGCTAGTTTCAGGCTGAAAGACGGCCAAGGTGAAGTCGAGATTGAAAAACTGAAGGAATTCTGCAACAAGACTTGCCACTAAACGACCTACAAAAGTAAATGGAAAAAAAAAACACATACTTGTTCATTCAAACATTTAGTATTTTGCAAAACTGTTTTCCTGTATTTTAGGAAATGGTACTATTACCACAGAAGAATAAGGTTTTTAAAAACAAAGCTTGCAAGAAAATTTCAGAAAAAAAATTATTTCTCTGTAATATACTTAATACTAAAATATGAAAAACAGAAGATTTACATTCCCTTCAAGAACAAGTCACTAAGAAGCTACAATTAACTCCAAACACATTACAATTACCCACACAGGATTTTCCATCCTGATGTTGGAGTAACTATTTTTCTGGCAAATTGCCTTGTTCCAATAAGTATGGCTAGAGTCAATCTGGTTGAAACTGTCTACAATAGTTCACTATCTGACACAATATAGAGGTTTAATGCTATTATAATGTTTTTACATTGTCTTAAAGAGAAAAGGAAGAAAGAATTAAGTTATTTTATAATATCAAATGGCATTCTCTCAAGTTTTGATCTGAAAATTTGAGTAAACAAAAACCAAAAGTAGATAAAAAGGTGCTTACCATCTTTAGTATTTAAAAACTTTTTCAGGCTTTCATTCACTAAAGGTGTTTTGTTCTATTAAAAAAGACAATTGTAAAAGTCTAAAATTAATTTATCAATCTTAAAAACTTTTCTATTTCAAAATCTATAAAATTTCACTTCTATGCTCTATGGTCACAAAGTACTACACTGCCACTTTTAACATTATACTTTAAACTATCAACAGTAGAATTCTATTATTAATAATCTTTAAAAGTGAATACTGCACATGTTTTTATATATCATTAATTTACATGTTTTCATAAAGCTACTTTTTTTTGCTAAGGCTATTGGGGGGTAAGTGACTTGCCCAGAGTCACACAGCTAGGAAGTGTTAAGTGTCTGGTGCCAGATTGGAACTCGGGTCCTCTTGACTGCAGGGCTGGTGCTCTTTATCCACTGGGTCACTTAGCTGCCCCATAAAGCTACATTTTTAAAGTAAAAATAAATTATAAATTTATTTTAAAAGATTAGGCGTTTGAAAGTATTTAAGGGTTTTGGAATGTTTTATGATTATTTTATTTGAAACCAAATTAGCAAATTTGCTTTATTATAAACCTAGCTTTTGTACAGTCCTACTTTTCAAAAACTCTTGGAAACCGGAGATTCTATGCTACAAAAATTATATAACCTTAAAGTTCACTATTCTGAAAGGACTTAGAAAATAAATTTGTTTTAGCTTTAAGAATTATATCATTTAAAGCAGGTCAACTTAGGGTCTGTGAAATTTTTTAAAAATTTTGATATTTGCATTTCAACAAAATTGGTTTCCTTTATGATCTTAGGTATTTTATTTTGTACATTATAAAATTATTCTAAGAAGGGATCCAAAGGGATTCACAGGCTTCAATAGACTACAGAAAGGTTTCATAACAGGGGGGGAAAAAAAGTTAAGAATCTATGATTTAAAGCAATATATTTTTTTAAATAGACAGTGATCCTAAGCAAAACTTAAATGATTGCCATCAAGTTAGAAAGGGGGGGGGAGGGAGGACACACACATTACCATGTATTTTCTAAAGAAATAGCTTCTGCTTTAGGAACAGCTTTAGAATCCATTTAAAAAAAAAATAAAAAACAAAAAACGCTCACCCCAGGGATTGCTTTCATTATATTTGGGAGAAAAAAAAGTTCAAGAAACAACACTGTGACCATGTGATTCCACATATTATCAATAGGCCATTTATTAAATTCCCTACTGTGTCAAGACTGTTAATAAGAGGTAAGAAGTAAATACATTCCAGAAGACATAGCTTGTGCAAAGGCAAGGGGACAGCAGAGCTCAGATATTGTGCTTTTGTGTTAGGCTACTACTTTCAGATCCCCATATGGGATCATATAACTGCATGGGAAAGGGTCACAAAATTCTGATTGTCAGTAAATGTTTGACTTATACTATTTTAAATACTATTATGTCCAGGGTCATGTAAAAATTTCTCAGCGGAAAGTTTAAGAAACTCTGCTCTATACCAAAATCAAGATTAAATGAAAATCTTTACTTAATTTTCCCTGTCTGGGACTCCAGTAAGTACTTACTTAGAGATAGGTGCTGCATCCCCATTTTAGTATCTTTGATTTGAAGAACTGAATTTTTATTCTGATGCTAGGACCTGTATTATCCAACCTAAATGCTTCTATCTGGGATCTATATTCCAACCTAAATGCTTTTATCTTGTTGACCCCAAAGTACTGACATATCCCTCAAAAGGAATGTTAATTTTTTCCCCTGTAATATATATTTAATGATAAATTCTTCAAAAATTATATCACGATATAAATAAAAGAAAAAAAAACACAGGAGTTTTTCCTAAATAGTTTGAATTATAAATTAAAAAGGTACAATAAAGATTAATTTCATTTGCATACCTCTATTTTTTCTTGTTCTTCAAGTGCTAAAAATACAGCTGCCCGTAGCTCAGCCTAAAAAACAAAAAAATAAAAAAGGGAAGGGGATATTCAAAAAAATTTTTTTCTGACAATTTAAGATGTTGACATACCATTCAAATAGAATTAAAAAAAAAACAAAACAACCAGGTGGATGACTTGGTCTGAATACCTATTCTATAAGTACTACTTTACTAGTAGTACTAGGAAATACTACTAGTATTTCCAAGCTAGGAGAAATAGGAAAGCATGAATATTCAAGAAGAAAAAATGCAAACACTATAGAAATTTGTCTTCAAATCCCCTGGGCAAAAATTGATAAAATTACCTAATTCTTGCCACAGCTCTGCTCCTACAGTGGCTGCAGAGCTTGTTTAAAATCACACTGACCATGTAGGAATGGGGTTGGATGAAGAATGGGATCTCTTCAGTAAGAAACTCTAAGATGAAACCTTCACTCTAGAAAAGTTCATGTAAAAACTATTTTCCTATTACCAGTATAGCCAACCTCATCACGTTTGTTTTTGACAACCGTAAGCTAGCCGGAGGACCACCAATATCTCCTACACCACAGCCCTAGTTCCGGTATTTAGGGATTAATTTTTGCTACAGCAAGTGATAGTCCTGTGGTACCTACGCTGACTTATGTGCACATCCAACTGAAGAACAAATGAACAGCAGTTTCCATGACTCTCAGGTTCCTTGCAACTGTAAACGCTAAGATGCTGTTATCACCTGTATTAGGCATTTCTCACTCTTGCAAACTCTGGATCCAAGTGATCTCCTTTTTGGGAGAGGTCAGCGTCCCATTCCACCACAACCTCCCCCATCTATTACAAAGGCTCATATCGATCAAGCTTAAAACAACTGACCAAAAAAAAAAAAAAAAAAAAAAAGGGGGGGGGGGGGGAGGGGGGAGACATGGTCCCTTAAGAGCTTTTAAGTCTCTCTCCTCCTCCCCCCAGCCCTGCACTAATTTCACCCTCGAACGAGTGGAATCCCCGCCGAACCCACACCGTCCCAGCTATTGTAGCCGCCCCCCGGGGAGAGGGGAGAAGGGGGTTAAATTGGGCTTTCAAAGCTAGGGTGCCTCCGGCCGCAGCTTCTCTCCGGAGCTAGGAAGGGGGCGGGGAGAGAGGAGGGTCCGTAGCAGCGGCGAGCGAGGACTAGCGACCATTGCGGGCAGGTGGAAGAGCCTCCATTATGAGCTCAGGCCCCGGCACTCACTTCCCCTAGCTCCGCTCCCCGCACATGGTTCCCTCCCTGGCGGCGACGCCGGCCCGCGCGCGGATCCCTGTGCCACTGGGCCTCAGCCCCTCCCCCCCCCCCCCCCCCCCCCCCCCCCCCCCCCCCCCCCGAGGGATCCCGAGAGGAGAGCGAGCGCCTGCTCGAGGCCGCGTTAAGTCGGGTGTCAAGGCCCCGGCGGCCCCGCCCGCCTTACCTTAATCCGATTGAGGACTCCACTGTTCTCCAGCGTCTGCACCAGCAGGTCCCGCAGCTCCGTGTCCTCCTCCGCCGCCGCCGCCACCACCGCCGCCGCCGCGGCCGCCGTCGCCGCAGCCATTTTGCTTCTCCAAGACAACCGCCCAAACTGCGCTAACGGCCCAACGGCCGCCGCAGATTCGACAGAGGGCGGCGGGAGGGGGGAGACGCTGGCCGGACCTCGGCCCCGCCCCCGAGGTGCCGCGACGCGCCTCTCTTGCGGTCGCTCACGTCGCCCGGTGACCCGGGGTGGGGAGGGGCGGGGTCTCGTGTTTCCGGAGGCGCCGGGCCTCCGGGATAGGAAAGTGCGGAGGCGGGAGGTTTGAAGAAGGTGGCGGGAGGGGCCGAGGGAGGCGGCGAAGCGGTCGCGTCGCATCGCGCAGGCGCAAGGCAGGAGGCCCTGAATGGTCCCGGGACCCGCTGGCACGAGGCAACGAGCACCTGCTCGGAGCCTCGAAGTCTCCTAGTCCCTGCCCGTGCTCCCCCACTCCCCGTAGTGCGCGTGCGTTGTTGGGTGGTCTATTTCACGCTGCCTCTTCCGGTCTCCCCAAGAAGATCCAAGTTCACTTTCAAGTTGGATTTTTTTGCTTTTTTCTTCTGCTTTAACTTGGTAATTAACTAACAAGCTGCCTTAAATGGCACAGCCCTTTATTTAAGCGATTTGATAAATGAAGCCTGGGAAAGCTAGGGGATCAAAACTTTATTTTCTCGTCCATGTATTTGTCACGGAATTTGTGTAATTCCGCCAGGTTTTGTTTTTCTTTTAAAATGTTTTCTTAAAAGCTCATGATATTTTCATCTGAGTTATGAAAGTGTAAAAAAAGAATACAGCTTGCTCATCTCCTACAAAGTTACATATTGCAGAGGTCCCCCGGCTGCTGTTTAGCTGCCAGATGTGAGAATAATAGAATTTAGAATTGTAGAATTAGAATTGCCTGGGTCAACCAAGAGTAAAAGGGTTACTTAGCCATTTTCGGATTTATAAAGAATCTCAGGTGTAGCTTAGAGCTTTCTAATCTCAGAAGCCTTTGCAGTATTAAAAACTTTTGAATTGTATTCAATATGATTATATAATTTAAGTACGATAAAGATATGTGATACACTTAATTATATTCACAAATTACATATGCTATAGATAGCATACTGTTACATATGTTATATATGATATATGCCATATATAAAAATTACATACATTTTATATAAAATAGTCATGATTTTATAGGTAACAAAATATATTTAAAAAATAAGTATAAATTATGAGAAATTTCTGTGTAGTTAGGTATGTTTTACTATACAATCAAAAGTATTAATTGTGTATTTATAAAATTATGTTTACATATATTATACATATACATACATATGTATATTTACATATATAACAATATATGTTTACATATATGTAAATTATTTTGTATGATGTATGGTAAATATTATATTTTACATTTACAGTAAAATTATACACGTAATTATAAGCAATTGTATAAATTATAATTATTTAAGTTATAGATCATTTTTATCTGAATTCACTATATGGTAAATATTATATTTTACATTTACAGTAAAATTATACACGTAATTATATGCAGTTTTATAAATTATAATTATTTAAGTTATAGATAATTTTTGTTTATCTGAATTCACTGTATGGTAAATATTATATTTTACATTTGCAGTAAATTTATACATGTAATTATATGCAATTGTATAAATATAATTATTTAAGTTATAGATCATTTTTGTTTATCTGAATTCACTGTATGGTAAATATTATATTTTACATTTACAATAAAATTATACATGTAATTATATGCACTTGTATAAATTATAATTATTTAAGTTATAAATAATTTTTGTTTATCTGAATTCACTGTATGGTAAATATTATATTTTACATTTACAATAAAATTATACATGTAATTATATGCAATTGTATAAATTATAATTATTTAAGTTATAAATAATTTTTGTTTATCTGAATTCACTGTATGGTAAATATTATATTTTACATTTTCAGTAAAATGATACATGTAATTATATGAAATTGTATAAATATAATTATTTAAGTTATAAATATTTTTTGTTTATCTGAATTCACTGTATGGTAAATATTATATTCTACATTTACAGTAAAATTATACATGTAATTATATGCAGTTGTATAAATTATAATTATTTAAGTTATAAATAATTTTTGTTTATCTGAATTCACTGTATGGTAAATTTTATATTTTACATTTACAGTAAAATGATACATGTAATTATATGCAGTTGTATAATTTATAATTATTTAAGTTATAAATAATTTTTGTTTATCTGAATTCACTGTATGGTAAATTATTATATTTTACATTTTCAGTAAAATGATACATGTAATTATATGAAATTGTATAAATATAATTATTTAAGTTATAAATAATTTTTGTTTATCTGAATTCACTGTATGGTAAATATTATATTCTACATTTACAGTAAAATTATACATGTAATTATAAGCAATTGTATAAATTATAATTATCTAAGTTATAAATAATTTGTTTATCTGAATTCACTGTATGGTAAATATTATATTTTACATTTACAGTAAAATGATACATGTAATTATATGAAATTGTATAAATTATAATTATTTAAGTTATAAATAATTTTTGTTTATCTGAATTCACTCCTAGTAGAAGGAACATCTAGGTGTGGCAAGGGAAGACACCCCTTTGTAAATTCAAATCCCTTCTCAAACACAGACTAGCAGTGTGATCCTGAGAGGGACTTAATCCAGTCAGCTCATCTGTAAACAGGAGCTGAAGTAAGAGATGTCAAGACACTTGATTATCTCTCCAAAGAAAACCCCAAATGGGGTTCAGTTGAATTTTCACTACTAGCTTTCCTGTCCTCTCTGTCAGAGTCTGACCAGTATTTGGTGGGTCCTGGCCCAACCAGACCACATCAGTACAAGATTCTGGGGTTTAGCTATGAACTTAGGAGGTCAGTAATCATCTCAGCTCCACCACTTAGAAGCTATGTGATATGGAGCAAATCACTCAACTTTTCTGATGCAAGAGTAATGCTTGGTCATCATGGTCCTGAGAATATAAATGTGAATTCCCATTGGTATTAAGAATCAAGGGACAGGGGCAGCTAGATGGCACAGTGGATAGAGCGTTAGCCCTTAAATCAGGAGGACTTGAGTTCAACTCTGGCCTCAGATACTTAATACTTCCTAGCTGTGTGACCCTGTCCAAGTCATTTAACCCTAATTGCCTCAGCAAAAAAAAAAAAAAAAATCAAGGAGCATCTAAGTATCACAGTGGATAAAACAGGTCTTGGAGTCAGGAGATACTGAGTTAAAATTCAGACAAGTCACTTAACTTTGCCTCAACAACAACAAAATAAAAATCCTAGAAACCCTCCAGTCTCAACCTAGTTTCCCCAAGATTCTCATGACCAACCTATGACTCCCAAACTGTTAAGAGTTGGACAACATTAAGAAGAGCAGGTTTCCAACTAACTTTCTAGTCCTATTCCATATTATTCTCTCTCATACATTATTTCTGTTCAACTCAAACTGACATATTCAATTTTCCATTTCTCAACAATAAGCCTGCACCTGGGCTGTGGCCTTTGTGTGAACTGCATTCCCTCTCTGTCTTTTAGCTTTCTTCAAAGGACAGTTCAGATATTATTACTATGCAAGGCCTTTGGTGATCTTGTAGTTATTAATGCCTGCTGATTCTTGAAGTTACTTTGTATTTACATATCTGTTTAAATGTGTTCTACCCTTCAAAATGACTCAGGTTTTTACTTCACATCTTTCTAATTGGCCAAAAGAAAAAACGATGAGAGAATAATTGATTTTGAAGGTACTGTAAGTTAACCACACAAAAGCACTGTTGGAGTTGTGAATTATGCTAAGAAAGTTATTAAAATGTCCATACTCTTTAATCTAGATCTGATTTTGCTGAGCAAGAAGATAAAATAAAAGAAGAAATATGCCAAAATATTTATAGCAACGCTTTTTACGGTGACAAATGGAAACAAATGCCTCCCAATTTTGGAATTGATAATGGGATATTACTATAAGAAATGATGACTATGAAGAATTCAAAGAATTCTGTGAACTTGTACAATAGGAAAAAAAAACAGGATTGGAAAGATAATGGACTTGGTGACTACAACAATGTTAACAACAAAAAACAAACAAATCAAATGCTTGACCTTGAAAAAGAGCTGGGAAAATGCCCCTCTCCTTCCTTGTCTTTGGTGGAGAACTTTGAGTAGAGTGTTATGCGTACTTTCAGACTTCAAGGTTGATGTGATAGTTTATTTTTGCCAAACATTTCATTTTCTTCTTTTTAGTCTTTGTTATATGAGAGATGCTTCTTTGGGTAGGAGATAGGGAAGGATGTATTTTGACATAAGTGATATAAAAACAAAAGATCTCCGCCCTCCTCAGTTTTGTAATATATTGATAGTGTCAGTAAAATACAAGTACTGGATTACTATTTATCAGCTCATTTGAAGGTCTTTTACTTGGCAAACTTATCCTTTTACTAAATATTATCAAGCCATATTTTATCATAGATCAAAGGTGTCAACTATTTAAATTTGCAAAATTGCTTCACATTTTTCCTCTTGTAAAATGAAGTGGCTGGCCTGGAAGACCACCTTAGTCCCTTTCAGTTTTAAATTTGTGATCCTATGAACAAAGAGTAATAACTTTTACAAAAATGGGCATACTAGCATTATTCATAATAATCCTCCCCACCATCCAAAGAAGCATGGAAACAGTTCATGCATCCAACTATTTGGAAATGGATGATCAAATTATGGTATTTTAATTATGAATGAAACAGGGTCATATTCTGCCAAAATTGAATACTCCCTGGGTCTGTGAGCTCACTGTTGTGTCAGAATTGATCCATATGCAATCTGGAGTGTCCTCTAATAACTTCTCTGATTTCTTCTCCTCCTCCAAGATTGGCTCAGGAGCCATCTCCTCCTTGAAGACTTCCTGGATCCCCAAAGTTAAGTGCTTTCTCCCTGTAGTATCCCTAGACCATTTTGTCTCAATTTCACCTTTGCCGTTTTCATTTACTACTTTATATTGTACTTCTCTAAATGTCATATCCATCCAATTGAATTCATCTTTGTGTTCCCATTACCATATACAGTTCCAAATAAGTAGTTGGCCCTTGTTAAGCATTTGGTAAATTGTTGTTTAATTAAGAAGTATTTTGCAATTAGCAAGAGGATAAGAAATCCTTTTCTTGAGAACTCAGAATTTGTTTATTAAATAAATGGAAAACCTGTAGTGGTTAAAATATGTATATTCACCCTTGCCCCATCCTTTTATCATTTGGAATATGTAAAATAATTCTTTAGCTCTTCACATTTCTTTGAAGAGGAATCTCCCAAGATCCCCCAATTTCCCTATCTCAGCAGCAGTGTGAGGGAAGGAGAGTTAGGGCAGAGAAGTATATGGCCCATCCTATGATCCATCCTAGCAGTGGTTAAGAATGAAGGAAAAGTACAAACTTGGAAAACAGGGAGCTCAAAACAAGAAAAGAAGGTTGGAGATAGGTTGCTGCAGCATTGTAGTACCAACAAAGAGCAGTGCACACCAAGACAAGACAATATTAGCTTCTTTTCCCTTTGCCTCATAAGATAAAGAAGTGATAGAGAATTTAAATCAATTTATACCTTAAAGATAAAAATTCCAAAATTTAGAAATGGATATTAATAGTTTATTTTTTATTCTTCAATTTTTAGAACAAGATGACTTAAAACTATGACTTTTTAAATCAAATCTAGTTCCCTCTCTCCCCTTTCCTGTGTTCTTTCCTATCCCCCACCGCCCACCATACATACACACAAAGCTTAGTTAAAGGGTTTGCTCAGCCACTCATGGCACATATTGCAGAGCCAACTATATTTCTTTCCCTTGTTGCTAGGCTCTAGAAACATAGAAACTTAACAACAGACTAAGAAACCTAGAAAGTAAAAACTGCTAGTATTTTAGTCATTGTTTACATAGTAACTGTGCATGATTTACAAGTATGATGCTGCTTATATTATTTGTCCTTCCTTCTCCAAGAGGACCATGACATCAGGGAGGTGATACCATGGCATGCAAGTAAATTGGATTTAAGTGAAGGAGGTCTGGGCTAGGTCACCTGCCTCACTTTTCTCTCTAGAGCCATCTGGGTCCAGTGGCCAAATAGAGATCAGGATGACTGGAGATGGCCCTAGATGCAGTGGGAACCTTTGTGAGCTAAAGTCTGGCAATGCCAGCAGAGGTCAGATAAGGAGGAAAGGCATACCTGGCAATGAGTATGACTCACACAAAAAACACAGAGCTGAAACCAAAATCCTGAGGTCAGGAAATAACTTAAGTGGCTGAACTTGGGGGAATATGCAGTGAGAGAGGAAAGCAATGTAAGTGAAAGAAGGTTATATGTTGAGATAGTACAGATTAATATATATATGTCTTTTTAACCAGGAAAAGTCAATTACAAATTTTGCTCTTTTTTGTTTTTAATAACTATATTTCCCCCAGTTACATATAAAACAGTTTTTAACATTTGTTTTGAAAATTTTTTGAGTTCCAGATTCTTTTCCTTTCTTCCTCCCCAATCCCCCTTAATTGAAAAAGCACATGTGAGATTATGCAAAACGTTTCCCTAAAATTCATGCTATAAAAAAACTATATAGATCCCCCCAAATTAGTAGAAAGTCTGCTCTTCAAAATTTCCTCCTTTCCTCATTTCCTTCCTTTCCCCCAGTTCTTCATCTTACTCTAAAATATGACTTCTTAACCTTTTTATGTGTCATAGAGCCTTTTGGTAAAGATTAGATTCCTTCTCAGAATGTTTTTAAATACATAAAATAAAGTACCTAAGATGATAAAGAAAACCAGTTATATTGAAAGTATATTATCAAAATTAAAAACAAAATTCGTAGATGTCAAGTTAAGTTTCTCTAGAGCCAATTTAGGACCAGTTATGTAGAACCAAAAGTAAAAGAAAATAAGGAGAAGGAAAATAGGAAGACAATTGCTCACTCACTCTAGTGCTAGTCATGTTTTCATCATCTTATCTTCCCTTTCTACTCAAGGGATTAATCTGGCTCTTCACCACTAGACTCCTTGCCCCTGATCTCAGACCCTATGCTAAAGCACATTCTATAACCTGAGATGTGAGTGCATACAAAGATGCCCAGATTTTACAGACTGTGCTGGAATAATTCTGACAACATCTTTGACAAAAACTTGAATGAAGAAAGTGAGCTTCATCAATGAAAATAACCCTTTCTAAGTTCTTTAATTTTTGTATTGTCTTTTGCATTGATGAATTTTATTTTAGAATTTATAGCAATTCAAGCATGTTTTGAGTTAATGTGTTTTGTTTTTTACTGGTATTGTCTTTGCTCTTTCCACTTGAACAAATCTCCATTCCACTAGAGAAGCATCAGTAGCAACCCCTTTAGCTGCCAGGTGCTTCTGAAAGTCTTTATATTTGACTTTTGTTTTTTTACTTAGACAAATAGACAGCATAGTGGCTAGAATGCTATACAAAAACAGGAAGATCTGATTTTTGAATCCTAGCTGCATAATTGTTAACTGTGTGATCCTGGACAAGTCACTTAAGACTTAGCTATTCTCATCAATACAAAGATCCAAAACAATCCCAAAGGACTCATAATGAGTTCTTAATGTCCATAATAAGTTCTGCTCTCCATCTCCAGAGAAACAGTTGATGGAATGTGAATACAGAACAAAATATAATATTGGGAACAGTTTGTACGAGTCTAACCATATCTATTTTATTTTTGCCAGGATAACTTAAATCAATATAGATCAAGGGAAAACTATAGACAGTGTTATATGCTTAAATAATTGAGCCCATAAGCTGTCAAGATATTGGAGCATTAATAAATCAGCTGTGTCAACCAAACAGAGCAGGCAGGAACAGTTGATTAGAAGAACAGCATGTACAGAAAGGATATCCTTAGCAAAGAGATCTGAGACAAATTGGGCCCCAGAGTTGGAAAATCACAAATCACAGGAATCACAAAGACTCGAAAAGTTCAACCAGTGCAGAAGCCCAGAGATTGGGCAGAGAACTAGTCAGACAAGGGGGGGGGGGGGGGGGGGGGGGGGGGGGGGGGGGGGGGGGGGGGGGGGGAGTCAGATCTACAGTGGCATCTGGTCAGTTCTCTTTTACTGGAGAGTTTTATGGCCCTCTTCCATGTCCAGTCCAACTTCTGAAACCTTTAATGGATCAATGCCACTCTGGAGGGAGGTTGCAACTAGAGTAACCCAGAGATTTGTCCTTGGACCTGAGCTACACATTCTATTAATCAGTTGCTTGGAAGAAGGCTTAGTTAGCATCCTTGTCAAGTTTTCAGATGGCATAAAGCTTAGATTGTTAACAAACTCGCTGTATCCAGAAAGATCTTGACTTGCTAGAATAATGAACCAACTTACATATAATGAACTTTAACAGTAGCTGTTGCCAAGTTCTAATCATAGGATCACAATTTCAAACTCACAAGTATAGAATTAGGGGAAAATAAGACAAGATTTTCTTTGGAAAAGGTCTGGGGATTTTGTGGTCTGCAAGATCAGTATGAGTCAGTAGTAGCACATGGCAGTCAGAAACCTCTTAATGCTAATAAATTTCATTAAGAGACATTGTGTGCATAAGAAATGCAGTGATTCGATTCCATTCTTTGCCATCTTTATATGGATTATTTATGCATTACTGTGTTCATTTCCATCCTACATCTTAAGAAAGACATAGATAAATTGGATTGTCAAAAAAAGAAAAGGCAACCAGAATGTTGAGAAGTTAACAGAAGAAAATATACTGAACAAATAGAGATGCTTGCAGTAGAAAAGAAGCTAGGGAGCAGGAAGAGCTGGGGAAGGAGTCATGATAGCTGTCTTCAAAAATTTGAAAAACTATCACCCAGAACACACATTTGAATTATCCCACTTTGCCTCAATGGCAGAACTAAGATCACTTGGATGGAAGGTGCAAAGAAGCAGATTTTGATCTTATGTAATTAACCAATTGATGAAGGAAATGGCAAACAACCCTTTGTTAAGAAAACCTCATATAGGGTCATGAAGAGTCAGACATGACTAATTAACCAACAAGTCAATAAACACTCATTAAATACCTACAATGTATCAAGCACTGTGCTAAACACTGGGGTGTCAAAAAGAGACAACAATTAGAACTGTGCAATATTCAAGTAATTGATGGATTAGGAAGTAATAGATTTCCTGTTTTTAGAGATCTTTAATCAGAGATTAAATGACCATTTCTCAAGAATGTTGCAGATCTTTGCTCAGAATGAATTAAACAAGATATCTCCCAAAGTAGAGAGGATGAAACCAGGATGAATTAAACTAGATCCAGCTCCTAGATTGTCTGAGACCTATCTTGAAGTCCTAACCTGTATGGTTTGTGAAAAAATGAAAACCTGTTCCAAGCAATCCAGTTACTAATAGCTCACATTTATACATTTAAGGTTTACAAAGAAATTCTATTATCTTACTTGATCTTTATAATCAAGTATTTATTGAGCCCTTACTATGTGAAAGGTCCTGGAAAATCAAAGGCAAAAATTGTCCTTGCTTTCAAGAAGCTCACATATTAAAATGAAGTAGATATTATTATACCCATTTTGTAGATAAACTGAAGATTAGAGAGTTTAATAATTTGCATCTATCTAGGAAACATGTGAGATTGGATTTGAACCCAGAACCATTGTGTCCCCTAAGCCAGGGCACAATAAAGTCCCTGTTCACCCCCTTATTGGTTTTGCCTTCCATTCATTCACAGTGTAGTTTTGCTTCCTGGTGCCCTTTACTGTTTTCAAATATCTTCCCCCTGTAGTCACTGCTCAATTCTTTTTCAGCCCTTTCCTCAATTGCTCTCTGATAATTGCTCCTTCTGCCCAGCAGATGGTGCCATCTGTCAAGCATCAAAATGCTTGTACTGGAGACCTGATGCTCATAGTATTGCACAAATTTTTCCGTTATTTCATGGCAAGGGCCCAGTTGACTTCTGGCTGTGGGATTCTTTTCGACCTTTTATCCAGAATCCTATAGTCCCACCCTACACAGATGCCCATCAAATTTGTAGGGAAACCTGTCACTTGTCCTGTTGGACAACAGAGTTTCTATTTTCTACTTCTCTAAGTTGAGTCAATCCCACATGCCCTCCCCCCCTTTTTTTGGTAACTTTTTTTTTTTTTAATAGCATTTCATTTTTCCAAATACATACAAAAATAGTTTTCAACAATCACCTTTGCAAAACCTTGTGTTCCAAATTTTTCTCTCTCCCTAAGACAGCAAGCAATCCAATATTAAATCAATTAATTAAATTAATTGGTGGTTAAACACCACCAATATAGGTTAAAAAAGAAACTTTTAGGGGCAGCTAGGTGGATAGAGTACCAGCCCTGAAGTCAGGAGAACCTGAGTTCAAATCTGGTCTCAGACCCTTAACACTTGCTAGCTGTGTGACCCTGGGCAAGTCACTTAACCCTGATTGAATTAGCAAAAAATAAATAAAAAATGTTTATTGATTAATGTTTAATTGTTTTTGTCATGTCTGACTCTTCATGACTCCATATAGGGTTTTCTTGACAAAGGGTTGTTTGCCATTTCCTTCACCAATTGGTTAATTACATAAGATCAAAATCTGCTTCTTTTCACCTTCCACCCAAGTAATCTTAGTTTTACCATTGGGCCAAAGCAGGATAATTCAACTTTGTCTTCTGGGTAATAGGTCTTCATATATTTGAAAATAACTATCATGACTCCTTCCTCAGCTCTTCCTGCTCCCTAGCTTCTCTACAGCAAACATCTTCTGTTAACAACTTAACATTCTGTTTGTTTCTCTCTTTTTCTCTCTCTCTTATTCTTGGAGATTCCCTTGATCATCAAGCAGGGAGTCTAAAGGTTCAAGGGTCTTATCTGCTCTTTCACTTTATTTGGATTCTTTCCCCATACTCCTCCCAAATGGCAGAAATGGGTCATGCACAATAGCCTAGGACTGGCTAGCTACCCTTGAACAAAAGGCAGGAAGGACCAGAGTGATTGGCCAGCTGGGAAGTACACATTTTAGCATTAGGTAGCCCTTTACTGTTTTATCTTATTTAAATACTAGTTAATGTATTGTGGTTACTAGTTACAATAAAGTTTTCATTCTAGGCCAACCTCTCCTCAACACTTTCTTCTGGGTCACCTCCCTCAACCTCACCTTGCCTAGTTGCTTCCAACCTTTTTGTTTCAATGCTAAAAACGACTATAATAAGACTTTGAAATCATAAGACTTAGAAGGAAGCAAGAATCAATGCTTTATATTGGGTAAGTCATGTACCATATACATTATATGGCTACAGAGCATTTAACTTAGCAATGGGAAAATTCCACTAAAGTTTTTGAATTCGTTGTTTCCAGTTACTTGGCAAGGATCTACCACCTGAGATTTCATTCACTTGACTGACCAGTTGTCCAAATTAAGATATTCTCCAAGTCTGAAATATGTTAGCCAATCAGTGTACTTTAGAACTTGAAAGGATCAATTGGGACTTGCCATTGTTTCTATCTCTTTAAAAAAAGAAAACTATAAAACTGAGTTCTATAGCAGTGTATGGGACTCTTTAGCTAGTGATTACTGGAATATATGATTCCTGGACTTGAAGTCTGACTGAAGCCAAGCCAATTGCACATCCTGGAACAGTTAAGAAAAAACCCAATATGGTTATACCAAAAAATAAAAATACATTTCCAGTTAAGGATTATCTGAGAGAGATACCATCATCTCAGACAAGAGAGAAGTGACCTTTACAATGCTACATGAGAAGAATCTTTTCAATACCAGATGAAATTTATAACTTTTGTTTTATGTATATAGACACATACATATATAAATGTCTGTATATGTTTACAAATAAGTATTTACATCGATATTATATGTATGTTTGGTTTGGGTTTAATCTTGTCTGGTCCCTGTTAAATGCTTTAGGGATTTAAAGGTGAGTATATATGTTATTTTCAGTGTCAGAAATCTAAAGGAGAATTAGCAGACAAAAACATGCATATTCCAAAATTCAATAAAATGCACATGATGACAATTATTTTGAAGACATGAAACACAAAAATTCACAAAATAAAACTACGTGATGCACCAAATGTTTCCATTTCCTAACCACCCACTTTTTTTCAGCCTCTTACAATCTGCCTTCTGTACCAAAGTTACTGAAATTGCTCTGAGAGATCTCTTAATTTCCACATTCAATGGCAAGGGTGTTTTTTAATCCTCAATCTTCATGACTTCTCCCTAGCATTTGTAATCCTCTTTTGGTTTCAAAGACACCATGTTTTCTCCTCCCTACCAGCCCCCTCCCGTTTTCTTCTTACTTCTCAAACTGTTCATTCTTTTTTTTTATTATTATTAAAGCCTTTTATTTACAAAACATATGCACGGATAATTTTTCTAAATTGACCCTTGCAAAACCTTGTGTTCCAAATTTTCCCCTCCTTCCCCCCACCCCTCCCCTAGATGGCAAGCAATCCAATATATGTTAGACATGTTAAAATAAAATAAAATCCAATATATGTAAACATATTTATATAATTATCTTGCTGCACAAGAAAAATGAGATCAAAAAGGAAAGAAAATGAGTAAGAAAACAAAATGCAAGCAAAGACCAACAAAAAAAAGTGAGAATATTATGTTATAAGCCACTCTCAGTTTTCACAGTCCTTTCTCTGGGTGTAGATGGCTCTTTTCATCATAAGATCATTGGAATTGGTTTCCCTCAGTCATGTTGGTCCTTCTATGCAGATCACATCCAGGTCTACATTTCCATTCCATCTATCTTCTGAATTTCAGATCTGCATCTCTATCTGTATGTCTCATCAGCACCTCAAAGTTAAGATTTCCAAGGCGGAATTTGTTATATTGTCCATATTTGTCAAATCAATGAGCATTTATTAGGTATCTATTATATGTCATATACCATGCTAAGCACGGAGTATATGCAAAGAGAAAAAGTCAATAATATCACCATTTGTACCATCTACCTACCATATTTGAATCCTTGGAGTTTTCCTGGGCTGTCCCTTCTCCCCTTCTTATAACTAGTCAGATACCAAAGTCTGTCAGTTTTACCTACACAATATCTCACATCCACCCCTTTCCTTTATTCCCACTGCCCCTAAACAGAATCACAGAATTTCAGGCTTGCAAGAGACTTTCTGTGGCCATCTGGTCTAACTCAAACCTAAAAAAAATCCCTTATTCTAGCATACATAATAGGACTAGTACAATCTCTGCATTAAAGATCACCAATAAAGAGGAACTCATTATCTCTCAAGGCAGATCATTCTACTTTTGGTTTATTTCAATTGTTAGGACTTTTTCTTTAATCAAGTCTAATTTTGCCTTTGCAGTTTTCACTTATTGCTCCCACCTCTACACTTTGGGGTCAAACAGAACAAGTCTAATTACCTCCTTCCACATAATAGCCCATCAGACAACTAAACAGCTATCAAGATTATCTCTTCTCTGGAATAAATGTGCCCAGTTCCCTTAACCATGCCACATACGACATGAACTCAAAGCTCTTCACCATCTTAGTTAACTTTCTGTGGATAATTTCCAGCTTAACAATATCCTTCTTAGATAGTAGTATGCTAAATTGAATATGATATTTCTATTTCTGATCTAACCAGGACAAAGTACAAGATTATTATGTCTTTATTCCTGAAGGTTTTGCCCTTCTAAATGAAACCCAAGACCTCATTAATTTAGAGTAACTTCCTAAATCTTCCTGCCTTTATTTCTCTTTTCCAAATTTCTCCTTCAGACTTCTCTCAGACTAGTCTTTATTAATGTATTTTAAAAATATCATTCCTTTGCTCAAAACCCTATGAGTTCTATGAGTTCTAATGGCCTGATTCAACACCACCATATTTTTCTAACCTCTTATACTATTCCCTTCCACCTACTCAATGCTACAGCTTCACACTCACAAATACAAACATATTCTCTGGATAGGTGGTTCATATTGTTCACTGTTCTCGGAAAGACCTGCTTCTTGTCCTGTCTGCTCTCTTTTTTGGGTTGTTGTTTTATTATTATTCTCTTACCTTTCAATTAGTTGTGTGATGGTAAAGATGTCTTCAGAATATGTTCCCATCCAAGGCAATCCCAATAGACGTTGGATAGAAAATGCCATCTGCACCCAGAAAAAAAAACGAGATTGAATGGATGTTCACTTCGGATTTTTCTCTCCCAACATAATCCATAAAACAACGTGTATTAAAAATGAATAGTTTTTTAAAGTTTATGTCCTCATCTAACACCTTCAAGAATGCCTTTAATGAGTATAAATCATTCTTGCAAAGATATTGAAGAGCTTTGCGTAGCCATTCACAGCATAATTGTTTTAGATCTGGAAGGGATTTTAGAGGTCCTTTGTTTTATGGAGGAGAAAACAAGACCCAGTTTAAGTAACTTTCCTGAGGTTAAATTAGTAAATGGTACAGCCAGAATTCAACCTCCCTCTTCCTCCCCCAAGCCTTCACACTTGAAATCCAGTAGGTCTCATTTAAACTGAGTTATCTCCCAAGACAGATAGAAATGCTGGAGATCTATGGGACTTGTATTTCAAAGAGATTACAAAAAAGAGAAAAGGACCTGTGTGTGCAAAAATGTTTGCAGCAGCCCTTTTTTTTAGTGGCAAGAAACTAGAAACTAAGTGGCTACCCATCAGTTGGAGAATGGTTAAATAAGTTATGACATGTGAATGTTATGGAATATTATTGTTCTGTAAGAAATGAAGAATGCAGGATGATTTCAGAGAGACCTGGAGAAACTTACATGAACTGATGCTAAGTGAAGTGAGCAGAATCAAGAAATCATTGTACAAAGGAACAAGAAGATTACAAGATGATCAGTTCTGATGGACATGGCTCTTTTCAACAGCGAGGTAATTCAGGCCAGTTCAATGGTCTTGTGATGAAGAGGGTCATCTGCATCCAGGAAGAGGACAGTGGGAACTGAGTGTGGATCACAACATAGTATTTTCATCTGGTTTATTGTTGTTTGCTTGCATTTTGTTTTTCTCCTTTTTTTTTTCTCTTTGATCTGATTTTTCTTGTGCAGCAACATAATTGTAGAAATATGTATACAAGTATTATACATGTTTAACATATATTGGATTACTTGCCATCTTGGGGGGGGCATGGAGGGAAGGAAGGGAAAAAATTTTGGAACGTAAGATTTTGCAAAGGTGAATGTTGAAAATTATCTATGCATATGTTTTGAAAATAAACAGCTTTAATTAAAAAAAAATGCCAGAGATCATACCTAGAGTATCAGACATTCAAATTCAGCCTCACTAACAGTGTGACCCTAGTAAATCACCTAATCTACTTGCATTAGTTTCTTCATTTGTAAAATGGAGATAATAATAACACCTATCTCACAGCTTTGTTGTTGTTGAGGAACAAATGAGATGATATTTATAAATCATTTAGCACAGTGCCAGGTACATAATAAGCACTATATAAATGCTTATTCCTCTCCTTTTTCCTTTTAAAAGGAAGAAATTGAAGCTATGAAAATTTTCCAAATCACTGAGAGAAATGCAAATTAAAGCAAATCTAAGGTTCAATTCACACCCATCAAATTGACAAAGATGACGGGGGGGGGGGGGGGAAGAAAATTACATGTAAAAGGGGCTTTAGGAAACAGGAACATTAGAGGAACTAAAAATTAGTACAGGCATTTTAGAAAGCAATTTGGAACTATGCCCCCAAGACACTAAACTCTTTAATCCATCAATACCACTACTATGTCTACATGCTCAAAAAGACCAAAGAAAAATGCAAGAAATATACCAAAAAAAAAAATATATCAGCTCTTTTTGTGAGGAAAAAGAATTGGAAAGTTTGGGGATATCTTATTAGTTGGGGAATGATTGAACAAATTATTAGTAGAGAGATAGAATACTATTGTGCTATAAGAAATGACAAAAGATATGGTTTCAGAGAAAATTGGAAGACATATGAATTGATACAAAATGAAGGAGAACCAGGGAACCAATTTATATAATAACAGCAGTGTTTTAAAGACAACTTTGAAAGACCTCAAGAATTCTAACAAGTGTGATGACCAACAATAATTCCAAAGGACCAGTGATGAAGCTGGACACTTAATTTCTTGAAAAAGAAGTGAATTAAATATGCAGAATGAGACAGACACTTTTAGACATGGTCAATATGGGAAAGCGTTTTGCTTAATTGTACATATTTATTCTGAGTTTTTTCTTGTATTCTTTTTTTTTCTTAGTGATGAGATGAGATGGAATGGAAAACTGCTTGCTCATTTAAATATGAATTAAAAGAATGAATGCATAGGTCCTAAATGATTGTTTAAGGAGCAAATAAATATGAACAATGATTTTTTCTCCAAATTTTTCCCTATTTAATGTTAAGAAATTTTAAGTAATTAGGGTTTTACAAATTATTTTAGTGGCCTTCAGAATTATGTAACTTCATGATGATACATTTTGCCCTTGGACTCAGTCATTACAAATTGAATTCTAATAAGTGACAGCACAGCATTGATTATCACAATTCACAAGGAGTCCTTTTATTTCTCTGCTGAAGCACATCTCAAGCTATAGCTTTCATCTTGCTCCATGCTCTTCTATCTCCAGGAGGCCAATCAAGAAGTAAAGATTGTAAAGTCCATTAAGGATCCTTTGGAACGAGCATCATCTGCTATGAGATGTGTTATTGCCAGTAAGGCAGAGTATTGCCTTTCTTGTGACAGCTGCTGTAGCTTCAGAAAATACTGTTCTTGGAGGCAGCTTCCACTACTGAAATCCTCTCTTCCCCTCTCCCCCCCTTTCTCTTTGTCACTCCATATTTTTGGATTGAAGGTATTGTGTGCTAGGCATTGTGCTAAACACTGGAGATTCAAATATCAGCAAAAAGGCAATTTTCAATTAACAAGAATTTTTATCTCCCTGTCCCACTCCCCAATCTCATCCACAGGCATTGGGGGACAGAGGGAAAGAGGGATGAAGTGGGAGCAGGGAGGGAAGAGATAAACAAAACTATTATGTGTAATTAGGCAAAACAAATCCTCACATAGGCAATCCTCATTCTGCACAATGAGTGCATCATCTCCATCAGGAAGTGGGTAGCTAGCGTATTTCATTGTGGGCCACAGAACTAACTTTTCTTTTTGTTCATCAGGACCAAATGGTTTTCATCATTACTGCCTTATCTCTTAGTTTTGAGATTTTGCACAAGACCTGTTCTTGATAAAGCCCTTTGTTCTCACTGCTTCCTTTTGTAGATGTTCACTTAATCTCCTTTTAATGATGTTTTCTAGACATCAAAGTCAAGTTTACTGGCAGATGATTTGTAGACTCTTTTTTTCTCCCCTTATTAAAAAATCAGGGTTAAAAGGTATGCATAGTGAAGGTCCACACTGAAGTGAACACAAGCAAGAGAAAGATTATTCCTACAACTCTGTAAAAATGATTATCTCTTTAATGCAATGACCAGCCTGGTTCCAGAAAACCTTTGAAACATGCCATCCATCTCTTGCTAGAGAAGTGAGGGACCAAATTTTTTGCAGAATGAGGCACATATATATATATATATATATATATATATATATATATATATATATTTTTTTTAACATGACCTATGTGGGAGTTTGTTTTGATTAACTAGGAACATTCATTCTGTGGTTCCCTATCCCTGGGGAAGAAAAGGAAAGGACAGAGCGAAAGAAAAGAAAAGAAATTTTAAAAAAAATATAATTTAATTTAAAATAACAAAAGAAATAAAGAGAAAATCAGGACAACATTTGCCCTTCTCCAGGGCTTTCTTTAGTACTTCTCCATTCTCCATGAACTTTCAATCATACCTGCCGGTTTTTTTTCAAAATACAGAGATCTAGTTCATCTGGATCGGTCATCTTGAATTTATCAACATTCTTATTGTTTCTCTGGGGTATTAACTTTCTTGTTATCCATTTTTATTTCATTTCGAAGACTCTATCCATTACTTCCACTTATTTTATAGAAAAAGACCCATTACCTGTATATGTAAAAATGTTTGTGGCAGCTCTTTTTGTCGTGGCTAGAAACTGGAAATTGAATGGATGCCCATCAATTGGAGAATGGTTGGGTAAATTGTGGTATATGAATGTTATGGAATATTATTGTGCTGTAAGAAATGACCAGCAGGATGATTTCAGAGAGGTCTGGAGAGACTTACATGAACTGATGCTGAGTGAAATGAGCAGAACCAGGAAATCATTATACACTTCAACAACAATATTATATGAGGATCAATTCTGATGGAAGTGGCTATCTTCAACAATGAGAGGATTCAAATCAGTTCCAATTGATCAGTAATGAACAGACCAAGCTACACCCAGTGAAAGAACATTAGGAAATGAGTGTGGACTACAACATAACATTTCTACTCTTTCTGTTATTGTTTGCTTTCATTTTTGTTTTTCTTCCCAGGTTATTTTTACCTTCTTTCTAAATCCGATTTCTCTTGTGTAGCAAGATAACTGTATAAATATGTATACATATATTGTATTTAACATATACTTTAACATATTTAACAGGTATGGGACTACCTGCCATCTGGGGGGGGGAGGGGGGAGTGGAGGGGAGGAGGGGAAAAGTTGGAACAGAAGTTTTTGCAAGGATCAATGTTGAAAAATTACTCATGCATATATTTTGTCAATAAAAAGCTATAATTTTAAAAAAGAAAAAGAAAAAGACCCATCGAGACTAAATGCACAATACCAGCAAGATTATGTGATGATTAATTCTGATAGATGTAGCTCATTTCAACAATGAGGTGATTCAAGCCAATTCTAATAGACTTGTGATGGAAAGAGCCATCTGCATCCAGAAAGAGGACTATGGGAACTCAATGTGGATAACAACATAATTTTTTTCACTTTTGTTGTTGTTGTTTGCCTGCTTTTGGAGTTTTTTCTCATTTTTCTCCTTTTTGATCCAATTTTTCTTTTGCAGCATGATAAATATGGTAACATGCATAGAAATATTGTACATCTTAACATTGAATTATTTGTTGTCTAGGGGATGAGGTTGTGCAAGGAAGGGAGAAATATCTAGAACACAAGGTTTTGCAAGAGTGCATGTTAAAAACTATCTTTGCATATATTTTTAAAATAAGAGCTATTGTATTTAAAAAAAGAAAATAAAAAGCTAATAAATAATTGCCCATTTAAAAAATGGGCATCTCAAGATGAACATCTCAAATGAACATCTCAAGATCACATCATGTTAATAAGTAACAGAAAAATGATACACACAGCTCCCCTGCCTCCAAATTCAGTGTACTTTTTACAACAGTATTTCATCTACACATGTTTAATGCTATCACTAACATTTCTTGGGTTCTTACTGCATACACATTACTCTCCTGGTAAAGGACAGTCATACTGAATCTGAAAGTTAAAAAACATTGGCTACTAAAGGAAGCAATGACCATAAATTCCAGAAGGGCAAAAACTGTGTTTCTTTCCAAAATATATACTTTGATGTTTGTCTCTAATGCTTCAGTTAAATAATCCTGCTATATGATACACTAACCCACTTCAAAGAAATCTGTCATTTGAAGGACAATGGATACAGAATAAGACACACCCTTCCTGTTTTCCTTGCATTATTTCTGATATAATTTCAAGAAGCTATTGTCACACTATAATTTAGTGTGGGACTTCTGCCAGTCCTGATGAGAAACACTGTGATTAAGAGACAGCAATAGCAGTTGACAGAATCAGCATCTAAGTACCACTGAATATCATCCTACAAAATCTATGAAGTAATTTTCTTTGAAATAGTGGCCTTATGCAGGCTTCAAATCCCTAATTACAAGTGTGGGAAGCAGTCGTTTAAATTACACAAAACTTCCATAAATCATTCTATGTAAAAAAAAAAAATCTATTTTACCTTACAGGTAAAAATATACATGCAAATGACTCAAATGTCCACACTTAGACCACTTGAATTATTTATTAATTATGCCATTTTTTTTTCAATTTGTCAAGAATAGGTTGACAAAATCCTATCAAACCCTCAATATTCATTTTAAACATTTGCAAGTTAAGTAACAAAATACCTGCTCTCTGAATGATATTAGACTTTGACTCAGATTGACTCAGTTATAATATGTATAATATGTACTCATTTGCTTACACATTCTTTTCTCCTTTCCCTAAAAATTTGTTCCTTCTCCTTCCCCATCTCCCATGTACATTTAGGCTGTTTCTTTTCCCAGAAAGCAAAATCTTGATCCCAAGACTTGATTGGCTCTGGGGACAAAGGTTTGACTCTTGGCCTTCCAAACAGTTTCTGGAAGTGTTGATTTTTCAGTTTTTCTGGATGTATCTGTTTGCATTCACTCAACCAAAGTAACAGAGCCAAGTTTAGCCAAATTGTATTACTACTCATATAGTCCCTTCTCAGAACTCTTCTTGTAAATCTCTATGAATGTCAATGTTCCAACTTTTCTTAGTTTTAATATTTGATAGCCTTTATTAATAAACTGTTTTTCTTTATATCTAATCTAAATCTTTTCCCCAGGTCTTTGCTTCTGACTTTCTCGACTTCTCCCCCTTGCCTCAGGGGCTATCTCAGCTTGGAACTTGCTTCATTGCCTAGGACCTCTTCACAGTGGAACATCCATCTACCCCATCTCATGGTGGAATATTTTCTCTGCTATTCCTCCTTCCCCAAGGCTAAGTTCCTCCTCAGACCTCCACTTTGGGGAAGAGCCCAGGCCAGTCAGTCTTAATTCCACTCCTGGCTCTATTTCTGATTTTCCAGATTTTGACGCTAGGCCTCTGCTGCAGGTACTGTCCCTCCATGATTTTAGCTCCTTTTATGGGCTGTCTTTCCCCAGTAGAATATGAGCTCCAAAAATGTTTGCAGCAACTCTTTTTGTAATAATAAATTGAACTGAATTCACTCAATTGAATTGGATGCTCATCAATTGGGGAATGACTAAAGAAGTTATTGTGTATGAACATAATGGAACATTATTGTTCTTCAAAAAAAAAATAATAATGAACAAGCTGATTTTAGAAGATTTACAAGAACTGATGCTGAGTGAAACAGGCAGAACCAGGAATACATTGTACATAATAACAGCAAGAATGTACAATTGTCAATTATGAAAGACTTTGTTCTTTTCAGTGGTTCAGTGATCAAAGGCAATCCCAATAGACTTTGGACAGAAAATGCCATCTGCATATAGAAAAAGAACTAAGGAGTCTGAATGTAAATCAACACATGCTATGTTCACTTCTTTTTTTTGTTTTTTATTTCTCCCATGATTTTTCCCCTTTGCTATGATTTTTCTTTTCCAGCATGTTTCATAAAGCAATATGTATTAAAAATAAATAAATTTTATGCTAGGTGGCCCAGTGGATAGAGCACCAGTCCTGAAGTCAGGAGGACCTGAGTTCAAATATAGCCTCAGACACTTAATGTTTCCTAGCTGTGTGACCCTGGGGAAGTCACTTAACTCCAATTGCCTCAGCAAAAATAGATAGATGGATGGATAGATAGATAAGTTTACGTGAAAAAAAAAAAGAAAAAGGAATATAAGCTACTCAAGAAAGGTGGCTATCTGTCTTTTTGCTTGTGTTTATTTCCTTATTACTTAGCACTGTGCTTTATACATAGTAAAAGCATAACAAGGCTCAAATGAGATAGATACAACATATAAATCACTTCTTACCCCTCAAAGTGATATATAAATGCTAGCTATTATCATTGTTGATATTGTCTTGCTTTCTTATGCTAATTTAATTTTTTTTCATTCCTACAGAGGAAGAAAAGTACTTAGAAAAAAGTAGCAAAAAACACAAAATTTGTTTTTGGTATCCTCCCAGAGGTTCCCCTTTTCCTCCATCCAAACTATGTATCATTACTTCAGATTATGGTCTCTTTTTGAGAGGTTCTGGGAGAGTAGATTCAGAATGTGAGAAACTCACATAAAGATATTATCATAGTCACAAGGGCCCTTTATTGTCCAGAAAAGGCTCACAGGCTAATCAAAATGATTAAGGAGCAGACTTTGATTAAAGGGAACTATTTAAAGGTCAGAGGGAAGTGGTAAAAAGGAAGTAAAGACAGAGTCTAGAGTTAGGAAAGGTCCTAGCTGAGAACAAATTCCCATGTGCATTATGTGTACAGCAACTGCATGATGGAGGAAATAGGGTATGTTAATAACGGATAATGAGCTTGTTTTTTCCCATAGATTATTTGTAGGGCAAGTTAGTGTCTAGTGTGGCTGCTCAGGGAAGAAGGAGCCCTTATATGATTTGATGAGTTGAGTACATCTTAGTCATGCTGACAAAACAGTTCCAGGAATTTGGCCTCTCTTTGTGTGTAACAAGGTTCACCATGGTTAAGATTCACATTGATGACAATGGAAATAGGATGGACTTGGTTAGAGTTCACATCATTCCTGACATCTCCTCTTTTAATTGTTAAAGAAATCTTTAGGAAAGTAGGTGGAGGTTTTCCCTAAATAAAATGGATCTTGAAGACCAATGCCCCAAATTCTTTAGCAGCCAAATCTAGAGATAACAAGAATGGTACCCCAGAATCTAGAAGTGAAACACAGTGGCCTGTGGGGAGCAAGTGTTACAGAAACCAAGGAGAAATTCAGGCCAATGTTTGGTGGCACTGTAGGGGTACAAGTAGTGTTGATTACTAAGGCACCACAGTGCAAACCACTACAAGCTAGCTCTATCTACAGGATCTACAGGATCAGCTTGCTCCTCAGTGGGGTCCATTCAGATACTGGGTAATATTTTTCTGGGGTTCATTTATCCCATTATTCATTTCTGCCCTTAAACAATTGGGGCTCACATTCTTTTGGAGTACAGATCAATGACCTAATCTTTTTTTTTTAATAGTATTTTATTTTTCCTAATATACGCATAGCTAGTTTTCAACATTCATTTTATTTTATAAAGTTTTTTTTTTTTATTTTCAAAACATATGCACGGATAATTTGACAACCTTGAGCCTTGCATAGCCTTGTGTTTCAGACTTTTTCCTCCTTCCCTCCACTCCCTCCCCTAGATGGCAAGCAATAAAATATATGGTAAACATGTTAAAATATATGTTAAATCCAACATGTATAAACATATTTATACAATTCTCTTACTGCACAAGAGAAATCAGAATGATCTAATCTTCTAAAGCTGCTTCCTGTTGGTGATGTGGGGAACCCTGAAACTTTCTCTCTCTCTCTGACTTTGGGGGGAACCTGGGAGTAGGCCTAGAGCTGAGTCTGCTTTACAGTATCCCATTCAGAAGAGTGATGAAATTTAGGGGCCAGGAGACTGTCAGAGTTGGCCATCATTTGAAGATAAATTTGATGAGGTTTAGATTTGAGGACTCCAAATGAAGTTAAGGTTTCTGGTGGTCAGGGAGTTAAATAAGGTCTAGTGGCAGGTTCAGGGTTTAGGGTATCAAATGGAGGAGTTTGTCTCCCCTGCAATCTCTCAGGATTAGGCACAAGGCTAGGGAGTTTTGGACAACTCCCTTCTGGTGGCTCAAGGGCTCCCTGTAAAGGAATTTACAGACCTGAAAACCTAGATTGATAAAAAAGGTTTATTATGGAGATTGGAAGTAAGGTTAAAGTTTGGTTAAGGAAATAGGTGAGGGCAAAGAGAAGACAGCACTGAAAACAGTATTCCAGTGATATGTCTTTAGCATGCCAAGCATAGCATAGCATGACGTGTTTGGAACTTCTGCAAAGAGAGGATTTTAGTTTGGCTCTTTTTATAATGAGAGACTAAGGTAAAGGGGACCTGTTGGTGGAGTCCCAAGTTGGCTCCTCTCTGGGTTTCAGTGAGGGCTAGAATTTGCTTGAATGGGTGTTGGAAAACCCAAATAGATCATCAGAATGGGGGCTGGGACGGCCCAAGTTGGCTCAGATCCCATGGGGGCTGGGACAAGCCCAAATCTCCTATTGGAATTCAAAGGGATGCTTTCGACAGGGATTTGTGAATCAAAGGCCTTGGCATCCTGGATTGATAATGCATCAGCCAGGAGGGGTTAGGAATCAGAAAGGAATCACAAATCAATCTGAAAGGAATCACAAATGTAGTTTCTTAGAGGGACCACAACCGGCTTAAAATTGATCAAAACCTAGAAGAAACAAATTTAGCAAGCAGGGATAAAGGAGAATGGCATTGCAAATAGTAGAAGAGTCACTTGTTTGGCAAAGGGTTTAAATGTGCTAAAGGTTTAGAAGAGGTTAGATACTGAGGAGAGAGGATGACTGGTTAAGGGGTTCCCAATAGGAGGCATTTCTCTTGATAGGGACATTCATTATATCAATGAATAACTCATCTTTTAGGGAAAAGTATATTCATTAGCAGCATAGATGATGCCTGAAGTTAAACTTTGTTCTAGCTTGACCAAAGAATTATCCCTTACATGTGGGAATCTACAAGGTGGGGCAAGGAGAGCTGGAGAGAGCACTAAGAGCAAAGCCCTCATGTTTTGGGATGTATGTTTAAAAGGAACAGAAAAAATAGTTCAAGAAGTGTAGGAGAAAGCAATTGACTTGGAAGAGAGTATGATCAATTTTCTCCATCTTCCCTGAAGATCAAGGATACCAGGCAGAGTGGAGATAATGATTAATTTTAAGTGCCTCAGACACAGTTTGGGTTATTTGTAACATGAAGACTGGACCATTGTCACTCTGTAAAAAGTTAGGCAAGCCAAAACAAGGTAAAATCTGTTTTACCAGAGATTTTGCTACCTGCAAATAAAGGTTTACACCCAGTAGGCAAAAGTGCCAACAAAAAACCCAGAAATATTTGGGCACTGTGAGTTCTAGAAACAAACCTGTGTTACTTTGGGCTATTGTGTGGCTTTGAACTAGTCATTCTGAAGGGAAATAAAGGACATGTGAAATGATAATATGAAAAAGAGACATGAAATAGAGTATAGTGATTAACAACATGGAAAAATCATGACACAGATATCCATCACAGGTTACAAAAGTTTACCACTTATTATGTGAAATATCTCACAATCTTAACCAACCATAACTAAGCAAGGCAGTCACATGATTAAGCAACTTGCTTTTGGGGTACATAACTTTTAATGTGGGAGTGGAGGAGGGTTGGGCAGGATCTAAGGAGTAAGGGGAGGAACCAGGAAGGATTTTGGTTGTTGAAAGGTATGCTAATCAAAACAGTTTTAAAAGTTGAAGTACTAACAATGGAAAACCAGATGAGTTCCAACTTCACATCACTGTATGCTAACAGGACAGTCTGGGAGAATTGATCTGATTATCATTAATAATAGGAACAGGATTGTCAAGTTTGGCAATTCCTGAGAATAAACTGGTTTAGAGTTCCTATGGCTTCACTTTTGAAAGCCTCTCCCAATATGGATTTGCTGGTAAGTGTTTAAATTGGACCACCTCCTCCCCAACTCCAATAAAAAGTAACTAAATAAACTTTTAAATTTAATCTGTATTGTTAGCATCTTCACCATCACTTTCTTAAATCTAGATAATCAACAAAACAATGACTTGTCAGGAAATTAAGCAATCTGATCTCTTAAGGCATTGGGCTTTAGCAGCCAGCCTCTTAAACTGTGGTTCGCTATCCCATTATGGGGTTTTGTAACTGAATATGGGGATCATGAAATTATGACTTATTATAAGTATTTGATTTGTCTGATTTATATACTTATATTGTTATGCCAAAGTTCCCTTTTAATGTTGTGACCCAGTTTCTCAAATGGTCCTATTTAGTTATTCTTCCTTAGGTTATAACCTTTCCCTCTTAATGTTTGAGAGAAAGGTTTTATAGACATTCCTTCTTAATGTTTGACAAGACAAAGGTTTATCCATTTTAGATATCATTAGAATATCAGTAACCTCCCTCCTTTAGGTTATCCCCACCTAGGTACCTCCATTATGTCATTGTTCTTGTTAATCCATGAAAAGCTTGCTGCCCTGGTACTTGGGGCTAGACTCTTTGAGATGATAGTCTCTTTTAGCTCTGGGATCAATCATGGATCCATTGGTCCCGCTATTTCTCTCCATTTAATAAACTACTGAATTGGTCTCTAATTTCTGTCTTGCTCAGTTTCTTCAGCATTACAATATATCCATAATTACATAAACATTTCTCCAGCAAAAAGGGGCCTCTAGTAGAAGTTAAAGTAGCCCTGCTTTAGCATATTTCTGGGTACACTGGGCCCCACAAAATGTTAAAGCTTCCAGTATATAAGGGATTATGAGAGACCTTGGATAAGGTCTCATCTTTGGACCAAAGGATGAGAAAGGGTGGGTGGATAGGTAAGAGGATCGCAATATTTTCCTTTTAAGGCATTAGCCCTCTCAACCAAATTTGAAGACTGAGCTAATCCTACTGTTCCTTATTAACTTTATAAAGAGATTTATAAAGGGTATTGGCATGCATTGTTCTTTACAATAGCTTTTATTGTTATTTCTTTTTGTACAAAGTATTGGAGCACTTGAGGAAACTTGGAGCATTTAAGAAAGAATTTACTTAAATAATTAAATTCAGTATTGCAAGGGCCACTATTAGTAACTTGTTGAAAGAACTGAGGATATTTAGCTTGAAGAAGACAAGGGGAGCTGTGATAGTTGTCTTCTAATGCTGGAAATGTTTTCATATAGCAGAAGATCTGCTTTGAACTCTTGCAGAGCTAGGATTAGTTCTATTTCTATTCTATTCTGCAAGCATTTATTGAATTGTTATTATGGCAGGCAATATGGCAAAATAGAAAGAACTCTGTTTCTGGTGTCGGGACCAGGGTCCAAATCTTTCCTCTGATGCTTATTACCTGTATGATCTTTGACTAATCAGTTAAATTCCTTTGGTCTTACACTTATGCATTATTGGTGGATCTTTTAGTGAATATAGACATATTGAAAAGCAGTTTTGAATTGTGTAAATAGAATAAAAAATAAGTCCATGCCTTTTGCATATAGACATATTGAAAAGCAGTTTTGAATTGTGTAAATAGAATAACAAGTAACTCCATGTCCTTTGCATATACCTCAAGGAACCCATTTATAAAAAAGAAAAAAAATTCCTATACACAAAATATTTATAGTATAGCATTTTTTTCCTGGTAGCAAAGAGCTAGAAACAAAGTAAATATTAAATGATTGGGAAATATCTAAAAAATTATAGTATGATAAAATATTATTTCACTATAACATTGTTGTTATTTGTCCTTCATTCCCAAAGAGGACCATAACATAAGGGAGGTGATACTAGGACATGAAAGTGAGTTATATTTAAGTGAGGAAGGAAGGGCTATGCAAAGTCACCAGCCTCACTTTCTTTTCCAGAATCATCTGGGTCCAGTGATCAGATATAAATCAAGATGACTGGAGATGGTCCTGGATTCAGTGGGAGACCTTGGCCTTGCAATAATCATAGAAAAATAATTTAATAAATTATCTCTATGCATAGAGGTTATCAGAAGATATACAAATACACTGATCTGTGAGGTTTAAAAAGAATCAAGAATTTTTTTGAAAGTACACAATTAGTTAAAAATAAAAGTGAAGAAGAAACAAAAAATTAGGAGCAAGAGAGAAGTGTCATGGCTGAATCACTTGGTTTCTTCTATTAATGGATTAGTGCATCTTGTGGTGGGCAATTGCAGAGTAAGATGATACATAGATAGAGAGAAAAGGAATAGAGAGGGTAAAGGATTATGCACCCTCCCTAGTTCATCAATGAACAGCAATGATGATAAGTATCTCTTCAATAAGGAAAGATAGAAGAATAATATAGGAAAAAAGGAATCTAAAGATGAAAAAGCAGAGAGAGTTTTTCCCTGAAGAGCATTCCATGGAAGAAGAGTATACCTGAAATGAGAGATGGAAACTTCATGATGGATTCAACCTAGAACCAATTGACCTATTTGGGTGGGAGAACACTTTCACAGACAACAAACTTGACCCAGGAGAAGGGAGATATAAACTCTTAGGAGTACAAAATATAGCATCGTTGGCTACTCTGTCCTGATTACAAGCAGTGGGTCAGCAGATTAGCTGTGAGGCATCCAACACAAATACAAAAAGCAAATAGTGAGTCTCTGAACTCCAGAATAATGCAGGATTTGGCCGCTCCCACACAGCATTAGAAGTCAGCAGCACCAACCCAGCATAGCCACTGTCGCTTGTAGAGGAAGCTAGGGACAATCTCCCCTTTGCCCTGAGAGCAAACGTCAACTCTAAAAAATTAATGAGCAAAAAAAGCAAAAAGAACTCTGACCATAGATAGTTTTTATGGAGAAAGGGAAGAACAGACCTCTGAAGAACAGAATCCTGAAGACACTAAAAGCAAATCATCTCCCGATGAATCCCCAAAGGGTGATATGAGTTGGTTCCCATCTCACAAGGCTCTGTTGGAATAATTCAAAAAAGATTTTAAAAGAAAGTTAGAAGAAAAATGGGGAGAGGAAATGAGAACATTGCAGAAGAATTTGGAAAAGGAAACAGAAATTATCTGAAGAAAACTCCTTACACAAAGATTTAATGAAATGGAAAAATCATATAACTCTTTACAAAATAAATTTGACAAAATGGAAAAAAGAAATCAACTCTTTGAAAAACAGTTTGTAAGTCAGTTAAGTGGCTCAGTGGATAGAATACCAGCCCTGAAGTCAGGAGGACCTGAGTTCAAATCTGATCTGAGACACTTAATACTGCCTAGCGGTGTGACCCTGGGTAAGTTACTTAACCCCAGTTGCCTCAGGAAAAAAAAAAGAGAGAAAAACAGAATTTGTGAAATGGAAAAAAAAAATCCATGGAACAAAATAACTCATTTAAAAATTCAATTGGCCAAATGCAAAAGGAGCAAAAGGAGTTGGTGGCAGGCGTATGATAAGAATTGGGCTACTTATGGAGAGATGAGATAGCATAGCCTTTGGGAAGGAGGTAAAAGTGGATTTTACAATTGTTACCAATGTAATTTTCTTGTCATACTTCCCTCAGAAATTAAAAATTCTAAGATTGAAGCACAGCAAAAAATAAAATGGGATAAGAGTTAATATCTATAAAGACATTAACATAGAAATTAGTGAGAAGGAACTCAAACCTAGTAAGCCAGAAGCTTTAACCCCAGGAGAAACACAGAAACCAGAGAAGTAAAAGTAGGATATATCTCATAGGTAAGAGAAAATGTTTTCAAAGTAGACAAGAACAGAAGTAATAAAGAAAAGAGAACAAAAAATGAAAATAAATCTTTGAAAAAGGAAGAATAAAAATAAAACTAACAAATATAAGAAGTTGAAGAGTCTCAATTATAAAATAATTTAACTGAAAGATTTAAAAAAAGTGGAGCAAAGGAGGGAAAAACAAGAAAAATAGTTGAGATAAAATAGATAAATTGGAGTGGGGATGATGAAGTAGGAAACAGACCTTTTGGGAAACAGAATTGCATCCAACTAGTCAATGCAAAACTAATTCCAGGAACAACAACAACAAAAATTGACTTAAAAGAGGAAGAGGATTTAAAAAAAAAACACCTTCCAGCCAAAAACAATAAAAAAAGACTAAGAGAGGAAGACACAAACTTAACTAGTTTTTAAAATGTGACTGTAGAGTCATTTGAGAATGAGAATGGCAGAATGGATGAAAATAAATCCTTCTATCTGTGGCTTATTTGATCTAATTAAAAAGGAGAGGGAAAAATTCAAACTAACAAAACAATACAAAAATTAATAAGGTAAAATTGTAACCAATATGAAAGAAATTAAAAGAATTATCAGATCCTACTACACAAAGTTAACATGAAAAAATGAAGAATTCAAAATTAACTACAAAAAATATAAAATGCCCAAATTAACAGAATATCAAATGGAGATTTTAAATAATACAATTACAAAGTAGAAAACCAAAGAGGAAAAAAAAAAAAAAACCTTTGCCCAAATAGATTTATAGAAGAATTCTATCCAACGTTAAAATAGCAATTAGTACCTGTACTTTACTAAGCTTCTTTCACTACCAAATAGAATCTTAATACTTAAAAAATATGGAAGGATAAAGCAAAGAAACAGCAATGTTAAGTAAATGTTGTAAATGTACGATGGTCTGAACATTTTACATAAAATAAAATCAAGAATTTATTAAATCCTTACCTTAAGTATTAGAGATATAAAGAAAGTCCTTAAAGGCTTTCTAGAGTCTATATTCTAATAAGGCACACAACATAGCCATAGCTATATAAAAAGATACATTCCTAGTAGATGGAGAATAACCCTAGAAGGTAGCCATGGAGACCAGAAAAGACCTTCTTAAGAAGGCTGGGTTTGACCTGAATTTTGAAGAAAGGCAGGGACTATAAAAGATAGAGATGAAGATGAAGAACATTTCAGGCATGAGGCATAGTCAGTGCAAATTGGGATGGGAAATGAAAAATTATGTAAAAAGAAGAACAAGTAGACCATTATGTAATGCTGCCCATTCCAATACAATAAAAATGACACTACTGATTTTCTGATTTTGTGCTATAATAATTCAGTCACCAAGAGGGTACTTTTGTAGCAAATAAAGTTCTAATAAAGGTTATTTTCTCCAGGATGAGATATATATATATATATATAGATAGATAGATAGATAGATATAGATACATAATTTTAATAACAGAAATGTATAAATTGTTAGGAAAATGGATCATACTGACATCTCTGCAAAAGCCAGAGTCCTAGGCATGATCAATTTATTAGTTAGATTAGTAGTAACCAATAAGTTGGGTCAATGATTTCTTGATGAGCAAAGACCCAGGGCTAGAGTGGACATGATTAGGTGAAGTCTAGTTTTCAGGGCTCCCAGTATGGGAACCAAAAATATGACAAGGTTTAGGTTTGGGGGTTCTCTTTTGTAGGGAACCAAATGATAAGGTCTAGATTTAGGGAACCAAAATGAGATTAGGGTTTCTGGTGGTCAGGGAGTTAAATGATAAGGTCTAGTGGCAGGTTCAGGGTTCAGGGAACCAAATGGAGAGGTTTGGCTCCCCTACACTCCTTGCACAAGGATCAGGAATTTTGGGGAATCCCCTGCCTGGCGGTACAGAGATTCTCTTTAAAGAAATTTACAAACCCAAAAACCTAGATTGATAAAAGAGGTTTATTATAGGGATTGGGAAATAAGGTTAAAAATCCTGACAGAGAGGCATAAAGTCTCATTAGGGAAATAGGTGAGGGTAAAGAGAGGATAATATTGGAAAAGAATATTATTCCAGTGGGCAGAAGCTTCCTTGGCATAACGTGGCATAGCCTGGCATGGCATGTTTAGAACCTCTGCAGAGAGGATTTTAGATTGGCTCTTTTATAAGAGGTGCTTTGGCTATAAACTGAAGGGGGCTAGTGGGTGGAGTCCCAAATTGGCTTATCACTAGCTGGATTTCAGCTTGAACTGGAGTTTGAATAGAATTGAATGAGTTTCTTTAATTCAATGGGGTTGGAATTCTTTTACTCAGGACTGAACCAACCCCAGCTAGATAACAGAATGAAACTGTTTGTCTTGTTTCTCTGGGGTGAGGTCCCTCACTGAGGCAGAATCAAAGATTTTCTTCTTCAAGGAGTTTTAGAGTTTTGGGGTCCCTCTTCAGACAGGGCTTTTTAAATATGGGTCTTCCTTCTGATTGACCTGATAGTACATCATTTAGACCTCCCTTGGCAAGGCAAGGCAATTCTAATTAATTTAATTTAAGATTTTAATGAGGAGGTGGGTTAAAAGTTTTCAGCTCCTCCCTATTAATCCCTATTAATTTTGATGAAGGAAAAGGACAAAAAACTTGATTCCTCTGGAGGACCTAGCCAAGCTGGTTCTTGGTTGACTAGATAAACAGAAACTATGGTCCCACTTGAGAGGGGCACAAATCAAGCTGGTTAATGAGTAGGGGGGCTTGGAATGCTCACATTACCCACTCATGCCCTTTAGAAACTGCCTTGTGAGTTTAAACTGAAAAAAAAAATCAAATCTGATCAAACACAGAACAGGCATCATAAAGTGAAAGGGAAAGGTCTTTTTTTCCCTTGTTCCCCCCTTTTTACCTCTTTTTCAAGAAATGGGTCTGAAATGACTCCAAACAAAGGAATTTGTTTCTGTTCTGAGTTGTTTGCTTTCCTCCCTTTCAGGTGATCCTGGCGAAACAGGAAGTTCAAACTGTGATGACCTGGAGTCAGCAGCTAGCTAGTCCCACATGGAAACCCTGAAAAGCAAGCTTAGCTGGGACTTGAGCAACCAGAGAGTTTTGCACATGGAACTGAGACTGTGCTTTATAGGAACTAAACTAAATTATGAACCTAATCCCCTTCCCCTGGCCTGAGATTGAGATGATACAAAAGGTCTCCAAAAAAGAAAAAAAATGTGCCCAGAACATACTATTTAGTTTAATCTGCATCATTAGCATTTTTTTTTTCCAGACAATCAACAAAATAATCAAGTCCTGCTTTGTAAGAGATTTCTGAGGTACAAATGCTGATGCTAAAAATTTAGCAATGAGAAGTTCAAGCCAAATCCAGCACACCCCAGCCAGAGTCAGAGTCTGAATATTGTTAAAGAAAGGCTGTCAATATACTGAGTAGACTTTTTAGAGGTAATACCATGGATAGAGCTCTGGACTGAGAATCAGAAAGATCAGGGTTTAAATCTAGCTCCAGAAAACTTATTAACTCTATGATTCACTTAATTAATCTGCCTCAATTTTTTAATCTGTAAAAGGGGATAATGATAACAATAAATGGGAATGGTTATAAGGATCAAATGAGATATTTCTAAAAGTACTTTGCAAACCCCCAAATGTTATTAAATTGCTAGCTATTAGTAATGGCTCAGTTTAAAATAACATGGAAGAATTGATGGGACAATATTTACTATAGTGAGATATCATCTATTAAAATATTGCAAAATAATAATATTATTTTTGAACTATTCAGTCTTTTGAGTTATTTATTAGTTTTATGTATGTGGTTGCCAACCTCTTCTCTATGAAAAAATACAGCAGGTTTTGCTTCATTTTTGTCTTTGTGTTGGCAGAATTTAGAATAGTATTTGGCACATAATAAGGAATTAATAGATGCTTGTTGACTGATTGAGTGCCCATTTTGTACAAAGAATTGTGCTAGGAAATGTAAATTATCATCTATATAATAGATACTATGACCTGAAGAAAGCCCACACACATTTTTTGTAAATATTAATTATTGGTAGATTTGCTTTTTATTTCAAAAACACATATTTTCAATGCTATTTAAAAAAACTAAAGAAATAATAATTTAGAGTTTGAAGAAATTAGTTTTCTCTTGAGAAGTAGAATAATAGAATTCTTTGTTGAAGATTTATTAAAAGTATAAAATTTCAGATACCAAGACAGGTTATTTAGAAAAACCTCTTTTAGATAATGAAGTCTTTTCTGCCACTTCTAAAACCATATGACATAAGTGTCTTCTCACTCTCTATATACAAAGTTGATTCTAACTGGGATATACCAATAAATATATTTCTTTCAGGGTTTAGAACAAAGCCTTCTAACTATGAAGTTAAACCAAGATGATTTATCAGTCCCATGTTACAAAATATCTTAGCAAAGAGTAAGTGAATCTGGTGTTTTATTGAACATTTTGGAATTACTGTTTGTTTTATTTTTGTTCTGTGTTTCAAAAAGAATCTTCTTTGTGATTCCAAATATGAAATGTGATATCTTTCCTTAAAAACAATCATATTTTAAGAAAACACTTGACTTTTTTTCAGTTTCTTTCCTGGCCCAGTTTAGGCAAAGTCATAATTCAAATAAAAAGAGTCTTTGAAGGACAGGTACAGTTTTCATAGTGGCATTTCAGACTGTGGCAAAGCTCATATGTGTATTCAGAAAAGCAGTGATTAAAATCCAGAAAAATACATAAGCTTACTTGAAATATGCCACTTTTCAATTTTTTTTCTTATATATTTATCTATCCATTGTGGATATGTGAATGTCTTCCCCTCTCAGATACATTTATTTATTTAGATTTTTTTTTTTTAACTATATGAAAGAGGACATTTTTTGCCTCAATATTTACCTGTACTTAATCATTGAACTGGGTATGGCCTTAGTCAAAATGAGACCTGTTGAAGACCCTAGCTTAAAAGGTTAACGTCTCCCATTGCATTCAGAGTCATCTCCAGTCATCCTGATCTGTATTTGGCCACTACATCCAAATGGCTCTGAAGTGGAAAGTAAGGCAGGTGACCTAGAACAGCCTTCCCTTCCTCAAATCCAATTCCCTTGCATGTCATTTCATCACCTTCTCCATATCATGTTCCTCTTCAAGAATGAAGGACAAACAATAACAAATATATGTCTTTTTTTTTTCTATTATAATTTTCCATTTCATTCTTTATAAAATGATTTTTTTTACTATTAAATTTTACAGTATTTGACTTGTTAAACTTGTTTAAATATTGAAGCAAGTGAATACAGTACCACATTATATGAACTTATTTGCTTCTTCAATTAGCTGGCTAATTGAAGGGCAGTAGTGGGTGTAGTAGATATAGTGTTGACTTAGAGCAGAATTGTTGCTTCACATCTCATTTCCAAAGCATACTAGACCCAGGGCATCTTTGAACCTCAATTTCCCCAACTGTAAAATGAGGCAAATGGACAGGATGATCTCTAAGATGCCCTCCACCTCTAAGCCGATGATTCCATGATCCTAACTCTAGATTCCTAATTGTTGAAAGGAACTAGAAAAGTCTTCAAATCCATCCCTTACACAAAGCATGGATTCTCCTTATTTCCACCCAAGAAATCATCCCATTGTCTGTTTGAATATTTCCAATAACAAGGAACTCATCACTAAAGACTGCTTACTTTGTTTTGGGACAGTTCTAATTCTTAGTTATTCTAATGATAGTTCACACACACACACACACACACACACTCACACATCCATCCTAAAATGTGGTACTCAGTCCTAAATCCAGTAATCCAGATGTTGCCCGACCAATGGAAAATAAAATTTGTTCTAGATGTTAGTCTTCTGTCAAGGTAATCAAAGATTGCAATAACTTTTTTTGCCATCACATTTCTGTTGAATTTTCAGTCAACCTTGACATCTAAGTCCTCACATATGAGTTGCTATCCAGACACATTTTTCCTTATTCTGTTCAAGAAGCATAGTATCATAATTTAAGAGGATGGATGTCATTGAGTCAATGATCCTACTCATTGTACAAATGAGGAAACTAAAACCTAGAAAAGTTGCCTGATTTAGCTAGGGTCACCAGTAACAAGTTTTGAACCCAGATCTTCCTGAGTTATCTAGGATTTTACATGTATTCTTATTTATCAACTTGTTAGATTTGGTCCTGTCTGGATCTCATATTGCCATATGTTGTTTTTTTCTTCCAACTTGGTTCCATATGCAAATTTGGTAAGCACATGCTATCTATACATTTACTCAAGAGTTTGATTAAAATGCTGAAGAGAACTTTACAAAGAACGAAGCCTTGCCAATAGACACAGTCCCTGAGGATGGCTATTGATCATTTATCAACATATTTTGTGTGTGATCTTTTTATTCTTCCAAATTTATTGTACACATCGAAACATCATCTTTTTAAAAAAGCTTTTTATTTACAAAACATATGCATGGGTAATTTTTCAACACTGACCCTTGCAAAGCTTTCTGTTCCAAATTATCCCCTCCCTCCCCTCAATGGCAGATAGTCCAGTACATGTTAAATATGTTAAAAATATATGTTAAATCCAATATATATGTACATATTTATACAGTAATCTTGCTGCACAAGAAAAAATAGATCAAAAAGGGAAAAAAACTGAGAAAGAAAAAAATGCAAGCAAACAATAGAAAGAGTGAGAATGCTATGTTGTGAACCACATTCAGTTCCCACAGGCCTCTTTCTGGGTGTAGATGGCTCTCTTTATAACCGAAAAATTGGAATTGGTCTGAGTCATCTCAATGTTGAAGAGAGCCACGTCCATCAGAATTGATCATCATATAGTCTTGTTATTTCTGTGTACAATGATCTCCTGGTTCTGCTCATTTCACTTAGCATTAGTTCATGTAAGTCTTTCCAGGCCTCCCTGAAGTCATCCTGCTGGTTGTTTTTTTACAGAACAATAATATCCCATAATATTTATATATCATAACTTATTCAGCCATTCTTCAACTGATGGGCATCCACTCAGTTTCCAGTTTCTAGCCATTACAAAAAGGGCTGCCACAAACATTTTTGCACATATAGGTCCCTTTCCCTCATTTAAGATCTCTTTGGGATATAAACCCAGTAGAAACACTGGGTCAAAGGGTGTGCACAGTTTGATAACTTTTTGAGCATAGTTCCAAACTGCTCTTCAGAATGGCTGGATCTGTTCACAGTTCCACCAACAATGTATCAGCATCCCAGTTTTCCCACATCCCCTCCAACATTCATCATTATCTTTTCCTGTCACCTCAGCCCATCTGAGAGGTGTGTAGTGGTATCTCAGAGTTGTCTTAATTTGCATTTCTCTGATCAATAGTGATTTGGAGCATCTTTTCATAAGACTACAAATAGTGAAACATCATCTTAAGTGAGTTCTAAAATGTACCTTTCAGTTAGGCTCAGTTTTATATATAGAAAGTAAGAAACTACTGATATCATAAGATTTCAATAGTTGCCAAAAAGGGCTTCATTACTCAAAAGGGGTTTCCAAACAGCTCATCTTGATGTCTGAAATGTTAACAACATTAGAGCTTCATCTCTTTGGGTTATGGAATTACCTTTTATTAAGATAATGATAGCATCATTAGGCCTAGACAAAAATGTGAAATGTTATTTTTAGTTCCCCTTCATCTTTCCTTTCAATGCCCTTCTCTTCCTTACTTCTTTTTTCATCTGTCTTTGCAGCATTTGACATTGTTGATCTCCTAGATACTCTATCTCCTCCTTAGCTTGTTTTTGTTTTTGTTTTAAACACAGCTCTCTTCTGGTTTTCCTTGGTCTAGTTAACAGTTTCCTTTATCTGTGGTGTGTCTATTAATTGGGGGAGGAGGAGTGAAGGGGAGAGATCCTCCAGTGATCTGTGCCAGTTCTTTTTCCTCTTACTTGATGATCCATTACTCCTATGACTTCAATTACCATCTCAACACAGATGATTCATATCTCTATAACCAGCCCAAATCCCTCCCCTAAGATACAGTTTTACATCACCAGATGCTTTTTTGAACATCACAAACTGGATGGCACATATACATCCTAAATCAATATGTCCAAAACTGATTATCCAAATTACTCTCATCCCTGCAATCTACTTTCTTTGAAACTTCTTTATTTCCAAGGATGTGAACAGATAGCTTTTGGAGAAAGAAATCAAAACTATATATAGTTGTGAAAAAATGTTCTAAATCATTATTGATTCTCTAGACAAAAGCATAACTAAAATAATTATGAGATTCTTCTCTCATATATACCTAATTTGCTAAAATGATGGGGGATGGGAATGATAAATGTAGAAGGGGATGTGGAAAAATTGGAACTATGATACACTTGATAGAACTGTGAACTGATCCAACTACTTTGGAAAGTAATTTGGAATTATGCCAAAGAGCTGTAAAAACTGTGTAAGCAGTTGATCTAACGATACCATTATTAGGTCTATGTTTCAAGCTGATCAGAACCTATGTGTTCTAAAATATTGAGGGATGCTCATCAATTGTTGATTTTAGGAAAACACAAAAAGACTTGCATGAAATAATGAAGAGCAAAACATGCAGAACCAAGAGAACATTGTACACAGAAATAGCAATATTGTCTCAAGAGTAAATGCGACCCTCTCTCTATTGGAGAAAGGGAGGAGGTAGGTTTAATAAATGTGAACAGTGGTCTGGAAGGTAGTTGGAGCATGCAAGAAGAAAAGTTTCTTTGGTTTAATATTTCCCTTCATCTTGCTTCCAGAATATAACAAAATATCTTCTGATTTTTCCATACTCTCATCTTCATTTTTTCAAACCTGCCAAAGATAACAAGTTTATGTTGAATCTAACACTTTGTTGACTTAGTAAGTGCATTTTCCAAGATCAGTCTTCTAATCACCTTGAAGCAAGCCAGGCAATTTCCAAAATATCCATTTGAGAGAGCAGAAGTTGCACTGCAACAGAAGTCTTTAGTTCCCAGAAAATCTGTAGTGCTTTCAATTTCATCTTTCAGGTGAATTCAATAGAAATTGAAGTTTGTATTTTCTTTCAAGAAAAGACTTTTGGAATTGTTTGTATTGCTAGGATACTTATTGTTTGTAGCTGCTAGATGCAGTTCTCTGGGCTTTGATTCATTTATTCAATAGCATCTAGGGATTATTTTCTGAAAAGAAAGTGAAAATGTCATAGCAATGGCAGTGGTTGTTAAAGTCTATGCTCTGACCCTTGAAAATATAACTTGAAAATATAGCATTTACAAGTTCTTGTTAATTATTTTGCATCTGTCTAATCCACAACCCAGCAGGTGTAGTCATGCCTTATGGCAGCTTTTTCAGTCAAGTTGGCATTTGTTTTATGATTCCTGTTAGTATATCAGGCAAAAATAACTTAGGTCTGAAAATCTTCTTGAGGGAAAGGGTCCGTTGTCTCTGTCTATTTGGCATCTCAGTTTTGCCATCCATCGTTTTTAACCTATTCCCCCCAATTTTGTGTCATATGCATATTTGGGAGGCCTGCATCTATACTTTCAGGAATTTAATTAAAACATTGAAGAGAAAATGGTCAGGAGCAGAATCTTATACTTTTTTTCAGACAGTCTCCAGTTTATAATCATATAATCTGGAGATCTGGAGAAGCCATAGGTGGATATCTAGTTTGGCTCCCAATATTCTTTCATAATATCCCTGGCAAATGGTCATCCGGACTTTAAGTAATTTCCTCCATTTCTTTGACTTGACTGTAGGATGGCATACTTTTGGATTCCTTCATATTCTCCCACTCTTTTCTAAATTTAATGCCCTTCTTAAAATGTGGTTCATACTTTAGAATAAGGTTTGCTCCTTTATCTCTGTACCACTTTTGCAATTGCTCCCTTCTCTCCTCTGACATAGCCATCACCCTGGTGAAGGCCCTCAGCACCTCATGTCTGGACTATTATAACTGCTGGTGGGTCTGCCTGTCTGCCTGTCTCTTCTCTCCTTATTCCAGTTCATCTTCTAGTCAACCATCAAAATAATCTTCCTAAAACACAGGCCTGTTCATGTCACCTCTCCTCCTCAATAAATTCTAGTGGCTCCCTATAACCTCCCAGATCAAATATAAAAGCTTCTCTTTGACATTTAAAGTCCTTCATCATCTCCCCTGACCCAAACTTTCTAATCTTCTTACACTACCTTTATGAACTCTTTCATCCAGTACTTAATAAATATTTATTGACTGACAGGGAGGAATCTTGGAAATTAACTACTTCACAAGGACTTTATTCTTGAACTAAAGAAAATGAGCCTTTTCATCTTTGTGCCTAGAGTTAAACAATTAGACAATGACAGACTCAGAACCAGAACTCTTGAGTCTAAAGTTCTTTCTTGTTCTCCCTGGGGTTATTCAATCAATCAATCAACATTTATTAAGTATTTACTAAATGGCAGGCACTGTGTTAAGTAAATGCTGGGAATACAAAGAAAGGTCAAAAATGTTCCCTGTTCTGAGTCTAATGGGAAAGCCTTGCTAACACAAGATATACATACAGTGTAAGAGGAAGGAATATCTCATGGAGAAGGCACTAACAGTGGGGAGACAGTGAAAAGTCTATTATAGAGAAGGTGGAATTTAAGTGAGTCTTCAAGGAAGCTAGGGAACCAAGCAGATGGAGGTAAAGAGGGAGAGCTTCCTAGGAAAGAGAGATAATCATGGGTTAGAATTCTGTTTGCCTTAATCCCAGAAGGCCACCAGCTCCTTCTAAACATCTCTAACAGGGACAATCCTTTCCCACTAAATTCTATCCTGTGCCACATACAGGTAGCTTTGGGGAAGAATGCTAATGAGAAGGTACAGAGAGAAGGTAATAGGGAGTCAATGGAGTTTATTAAGTAAAGGACTGACACAGTCAGAAGTGCACTTTAGGAAAATCATTTTGGCAACTGAGTAAAAAATAGATTAGAGGTGGGAGACACTTGGGGGAGGGAGACCAAATAAGAGGTTATCATAATAGTCCAGCTAAGAAATTAGAACCCACACCAGGATGTGAGCAAAAAGAAAGAAATATAAGAAAAATTATTGATAAAACTCAGAAACTAATTGGATATATGGGCTGAAAGATCATAGGGTCAGAGACATAGAGCTAAGAGATACTTCAGAGGTCTCCTGCTCTGACTTCATTTTCATTTTTAGTCCTGATCATATGGTTAACTAGTCAAGTCTACACTATCAACCATACTTGAATCTCTTTCCTTCTTGTCTTATTGCCAGTCATGCCATGGCAAAACCTAATCTAATAGCTATTTTCACCATTTACCTTCTGTATTCTGTATTTTGGAAAACAAGTACAGCTGAGTACTAAAGAAAGTCATGCATCCACCCCAACTACAAATTTATATTATTTAACTTTCAATTGGACTCTCACTGTTGCATGGCAAATATTTTATTCTTCTCTGGTTGACTCTCTTATCACATTCTCCCCAAGAGCTTTTCCCAAATTTTCTCTTCTGTTCTCATACTTCTTATGACACCTTTTTTTTTCTTTTAAATCTCTCACAGCAAAATTTTTCTCCTACTTTACTTAACAACATAAGAGGCAATGGTGACCTGCTTTTATTCCTGTATTCCATAGCTCAAAACTCTGATTCATGTTCCTCCATTTTTTCTTCCTTTTGCGAGGGATGTAGAAGACCCTTACCCAAAATGATTACTCAGAGATCACTCAGTAGAAGGCAAAAAAGTTGTTTATTGAAAACCTCCGGAGTATTAGCCTTTTCATCACCAGATAAGAAAGAGAAAGCTCGCTGTAGGAGGGCTAAAGAAGTAGTAAAGATACGTAGCTTTTATATAAGAAATTACATCAAAAGTAAGAGAGCATTGAGAGGGGGAGAGGGAGGCATCTAATTGGTTGTTGCTATTTGGGGAGATTGAATGGAAGGTTTCTGTTTCCCTGAAATCTCCTGATTTCTGGGAAACAGAAAATCAGGCCTTCAGGCTTAATCAAGAAGATAGTGATCTAGTTAATAGACTAAATATTGATAAATGTCAAATACCAATAAATGTCATCAGCTTAGTTTAAGTAAATATGTTTCTAGCTAGCCAAGGTTCAAGTAGATATGAGCCTGCACATATTATACAGGTCATACGGGAAACCCAGAATAAAATACAGAAAAAGAATCCATATATTCCTGTAAGTTCTTCACCTTATCTCTCTATTCCCCACACTTTGTTGGTGGTCTTTAAGGAAAAGGTACATCTTCTCCTCCTGAAGGACAATCCCCCCACCTGTGTTCTAAATCCTATCTCCTATCTCAAGCTTGCTCTTTAATCCTTTCTTCTCCCTCTCTCTTCTTCAGTTTCCTTTCTTATCATCTACAAATAAGCCCAGGTCCCACTTTAGAAAAGATGATTCATATATTCTAGTCCTTTATAGGTCAGGACTTTATGTACTTCCTCGCTAATTTTTTCCATTTCCAACTTTAAGTGGGAATTTTCAAAGGTACTGATGAGGTGAATAAGACCCCCAGGTCCTTGGTACCTGGGTAGGTCATAGGAAGGATTATTAACAGGAGAGGACTTGAATTATTGTCCAAGCACCACCTTGAGACAAGTAGGGAGGAGCAATGACAGAAGCATCTCCTTAACTGGACCTTTTGTTAAACTTAAGTGGGATGTTATTGCCTTAGGCCATAATTGAATTACTTATAAATTCCTTACACAGATGAAATTATCATGATCCCAAAGTTACTGTATCCAATCAGAAGGCCAAGTTACCATGTTAAACACCCCAAGGTTATTTTTATAAATAAAAGAAACTACCAGTACCCCAATGAGCAGATTTATTAGGAATTGCCCACTAAGTGGCAGCAAGTTCTCTAGGAACTTTGCCTGCCTTTTTTATAGCATATTTCCCTTTGTGAATTTTGCCCCATTTTATGATATTGTAATGCCAGAGAAACTGAGTCACAACAGAGATTAGAGTTTTTAACATTTTATTTATTGGAGAGCTTAATTGATTGACTGGATCAGACTCTCTTCTCAAAGTATCCAATATTGAATGTGAGACTCCAAGGTTTTTTTATAGGACTCCAGTAAGAAGAGAAAAAAAGGCAGAATTTTCAGGCACGGACCGTAAATTCGGTTCTGACAGGTTGGGGGTAAGAATTATAAATTCTTACTAACTGGGAGTTAAGGAGGTGTCCAGTCAGAGACAGGAAGTCTGAAGAAGTAGAGGTAAAGATGTTAATTAGGTACCTGAGATAGAACATCTGGAGTCTTACTTTTTGGAATGTTAGAATGGCTAGTACAGCATCTCAGCCCTAATGGTCAGAAAGAAAGTGGGGGGTTGCATACTAACTCAGAGAAATTGAGATATTATAATTCAGGGAAACTAATGCAGGGAAACTGAGGTAGAACAATTCAAGGAGACCATGGCATAACAGAGGGATCTGGAAAGACTTCTTGTAGAAGGTGGAATTTTAGCTGGGACTTGAAGGAAGCCAGGGAAGTCAAGGCAAAATGAGAAAAAACAAAACAAAACAAAACAAAAAACATGAGGGACAGTAAGTGAAAATGCTTAGAACTGGAAGATGGATTTTTTTTTGTGGTTGTTGGTGGAGGAAGAGCAAGGCCAATGTAGTGTGATTTCAGAGTACAGGAAGCTGGGTGGAGTGTGGTGCTATAAGATTAGAAAGGTGGGGGGGTTAAGTAGAGGATTTTATATTTGATCCTGGAGGTGATAGGGTGTCATTGAATTTTACAGAATACAAGTGGGTAGTAACTTGGTAATACCTGTTGTTAGGAAGACCACTTTGATGGCTCATATAAGATAGATCTGAATGAGGAGAGAAGTGTTCAGGAGATTAGTCAGCAGGCTACTTCAGTAGCCTAAGCATGAGGTACTGAGGAGCTACACCAGAGTGGTGGCAGTGGCAGTGATGAGAAGAGGGCATGTTTGAGAGATGTTATGAAGGTAAAATTAATAGACCTTGGCAGCATGTGGGGCATATGACAGAGTAAGGTCAAAGGTGACACTTAGGTTGTGAGCCTGGGTGATTAGAAAGATGATGGTACCTAGGACAGTAAGACGAAAGTTTGGAAGGGGGGAAGGTTTGAGAGGAATAATAATGACTTTAATTTTGAACATGTTGAGTATAAGATAACTACAGGACATCCTGGTTGCTAGGTAGCACAATGGCTAGAGCCCTGGGCCTGAAGTGAGGAAGATTAATTAAGATTAATTCTCTTTGTGAGTTCAAATCAGGCCTCTGAAACTTATCAGCTGCATGACCCTGGACACACTATTTAACCTTGTTTATCTCAGATCTTCATTTGTAAAATGAGCTGGGAAAGGAAATGGCAAACCATTTCTAGTATCTCTGCCAAGAAAATCCCAAATAGGGCCATGACAAGTCAGACAAGAATGAAAAGTGAATAATGGGACATCCAATTTGAGATAAGTAGACTTGAGTATCCTCAGTATGGAGATACTAATGAATCCATGGAAGTTGATGAGATCACTCAAAGAAATAGTATACATAGAGAAAAGAAGATGGCCCAGTACAAAATGGAATGGAGACACCCAGGGTTAGCCAGCATAATTTGAATAAAGATTCAACAAAGGAATCCGAGAATAGGTAGGAAGAGAATTAGTTGAAATCCCATGAAAACCTTGGGAAAAGAGTCTTAAGGAGAAGAGAGTAATTGATAGTATCAAAAGTTGCAGAGAAGTTAAGAATTGTGACATCTGTTAGAATTGGAAATTAAGAAAAGTTAGTGACTTTGGAGAGAGCAATTTCCATTGAATGAAGTCCCAGTCTATGAATCCTGAACAGCTAAGCTAACAAGCTAAAGATTTTGAACACATAAAGTGCTCCACAGTGTACCATAATCACTAAGAGAAAACATGGTTTAAGAGAGGTGGAAGGCTCTTGAGAATGAAATTAGACTATTACAAATTATATCAACTGGCAAAAAGAGGTAGAAGTAGCCAAGAGAGAATCCAAGAGACTCCAACACACTCAGATGATAACACACATTAAGAGAAACAGAGACGGGAGTGGGGATAGGGGAGTGGAGGGAGGGTGTGTGTGTGTGTGTGTGTGTGTGTGTGTGTGTGTGTGTGTGTGAGAGAGAGAGAGAGAGAGAGAGAGAGAAAGAGATAGAGAGAGACAGAGAGATAGAGAAAGCAAGAGAGAGACGGAGAGACAGAGAGAGAGAGAGAAAGCAAGAGAGAGACGGAGAGACAGAGAGAGAGAGAGAGAGAAAGCAAGAGAGAGAAAAAGCAAGAGAGAGACAGAGTGATAAAGACAGAAAAAGAGACAGAAACAGAGACAGACAGACACACACACACACACACACACACACACACACACACACACAGAGAACAGCACAGATTTCCCATCTCGTGTCAGAAGGATAAGCACGGAGCCTTTCTCACACCCACTCCCTAGAACCACTAGAGAGATACAGGATCTGAAGTTCCGTAGATTAAGATCCACATCGACAGATCAAGCCCTGCGGCATCAGGAACCATTATTAAGCAGTGCAGCGTAACTCAGACAAGATCTCCCAACTTGGAGAAAACTTTGTGTCGCCTGCCAAAGGCTTTATTTTTTAATCAGATTGCATATTAACCAGTCAAAGGCAACCAGTGTGAGGGAAACGTCGCTCTTCCGCAGGTTGACCAGAACGTGTGGGAAAGAAAGAGGTTTATTCGGCAAACTAAAAAGAAAGCAAAAGAGGAAAGAAATTTTTTTGGCCCGGGGCAAAATGAATAGCGAGAGGAGGAGGAGCCGAAACGCTGTAGTAGCCCGTCAGAATCACGTGTCCTAAATAGCTCTGGGACGGGCTGGAGTCCGCACAGGCCGGACTGTTTACGGAAACCGCGGCCACTGGGCTCCGGCGGTGCTGCTGCTGCTGCTTCGGCCTTCGGGCTGCGCGTTCCCCTGCGCCAGGTACGGCGGGCTGCGGCGGAAGGCCAGGGCTCTGCTTTGTCTCTAGTGATGTAATTGCTTCCGAGATGGTCCATCTGGGGGCCAGGTGGACGCACAACGCCACCCGGGCACCTGAGTCTCCCTATGGCCCCTGGCGTGGGGGTCCCATGTGCCAGCTCTCTGGAAATTCTGGGGAAGACCCGGAGCTGGACATTGGCTCCTGCGGCCGCTTCTCAGTCCCTCTCTTCTCCAAAAAGCCAAAGTCGAAGGACTGTAGAACAAATTTAAAACGGCTATTCTGAGAACTCTTACTGGGCTTGTGGGAGTGGGGAGCAAGGGGGTTTGAGTTGTAATCTTACTTTTTGAACTTTTCTTTAATTTCTTGTCAAGAAAATTAAAATAACAGGAATTTTTTTTGGGGGGACAGGACATTTCTAATTTATGTATATAGTTCCGAAGTTTGGGTTTAATAGCGAGTTCGTTGTTGCTTTTAAGTGATGAAGTATGAGGAAGGGAGCACGGAGCAGTAATTTAAGGGCACTCCAGGTATTCCTGCAAATCTATAAATTTGTAATTTATAGTTTTAGGGTGCTGACAGTTTAAAGGAACAGTCACATAATGTATGTCGGGGGAGGTTAGGAAAGGGGTCTTCAATCCAGATCTTTTAAAATAATTATTATTATAGCTTTTTATTGACCCTTGCAAAAACTTCTGTTCCAAAATTTCCCCTCCTTCCCTAGATGGCAGGTAGTCCCATACATGTGAAATTTGTTAAAGTGTATGTTAAATACAATATGTGTATACATATTTATACAGTGTATCTTGCTGCACAAGAAAAATCGGTTCAAACCAGAACCTAAAGTATCCTCTTTTCCCAGGCTGTCTTTAGCACACAAATAATATTATTATTAAACAGTGTTTTTCACTATTTCAGGAAAAAAGCATAAAGTTCACTCTCTAGGAAGTTTATAGTTTCTTCCTCCCTCTCTCCCTCTTTCCCTTCCTCTCTTCCTCCCCCCTTCCATTCCTCCCTCCTTTTTTTCCTCCCTCCCTCTCGCCCTCCCTCCCTTTCTTCCTCCTTCCCTTCCTCCCTTCTTTCTCTTCCCTTCCTTTCTTTCCTCCCTCCCTTCCTTCTCTTCCCTTCCTTTCCTTCCTTCTCTTCTTTTCTTTCCCTTCCCTTCTCTCCTCCTTTCCTCCTTAGATTTCCAGGTGTGTCCCATATTTGTGATCAAAGGCTATGTGCTGGGTTTAAGCCCAGTTGCAACACAGCACTCCCAGTGCCTCAGCCTCCCTGGTCTTTGGGAATCCAGCCCTGTACCATCATACCTAACTGTTTCACCTCTTGGAACTTAAAATGAAAGGGTTTCACTAACCCTTTTCAGCTCTGTTTAGAATTCTACAAAGTAAGCCCGGAATAGAATTCCAGGTTTATCAGGAAGAAATTGCTAAATGGACATTTGAAATAGAACTCCATTAAGTTGCTTCTCCATGTTTTTTAAAATCAAAAAAGCAATATTTTATCTTTTTCTGTACTGTCACCTAGACATCCTAATCTCAGTTTTTATGTTAGTATGTTCCAAGAAGAGATTTGAAAATAATATCAGTGCCTTATATTTGTACCTTGTGTTTTTCTAAGTAAGCATCCATCATAACTTTTGACAAAGCCAGTCTTACGTGTCTTTTTTGTCTTTTTAGGATTTAATACAATGAAGCCAAAAACATCTCACGTGTTCATTCTGGGCTCCCTTTGTTTAGCTTTTTATTGTTTGTGTACTGCTGACAAATTCTACAAAAAGTAAGTTATTTGCAAAAATAAAATTTCAAATTAACTTCCCTAGATAATTTAATGATGCATGGATAGATAGAGTGCAGAATTTTGAGCCACAGGAGCTGGTTTGAAACCTTGGCTCTTTTATGGCCCACCAATGTGATCTTGGCCAAGTCACTTTCACTTTCTAGGCCTCAATACCATCATCTGAAAAATGGGGAGAAGGGTGGTTCACTGGGTAAGGGATGGGAATAGATGATATATATAAGGTCCCCTTCCAGCTCCAAATCTATGATTCTTTTCAGATACATGAGATAAGTAAGTGATAAGACAAGTTTGTGTCCTTAGCAAAAAGCACTAAAGTAACTACTATACAAACTTAAAAGATATGTATTATTGGTAGGAGCCTTTCTCATTTCTAGATTTTTTTCACTGACAACAGAAAGAGCTGCTTCATCAGATAAGTGTGTTGGAAATTCTTAACCTTGAAAATTGTTGTCTCCTCTCCTAAAACCACATTTAAAAAAACAAAACACTACGCAAATTCATATACAAATTTGTTACAAAGAAAGAATTCTAACTTTCAAAATCCAAATTTTATTTGTATAACTAAAGATTGGAACCAATGGGGCATAATTTTAATCTAAAATAAGATTTGCAAAGAAATTGGAAGATAGATTTGCTTCACAGTAGTTGTTTCACTATATATGACGGTATTTAATTTTTAAACTTCACTTTTTCTGCAAGTAGGTTATTACTTCCTAATAATTCTATATTACAAAGATTAATGTGGTCTTAATTTTCTTTTCAAGTTATTACAAAATATGGCTTCAGGTGGCTCTAGGAGAAACTTCTTTACTTTTCTTATTAATGATTAGAGTTTAGGTACTTTAGAATTTATGATGGTTTTTTTTTTCTGTCCTGCTTAACTGGACTTCCTCTTAAATATCACTAGTCAACTTCCTCATTATCACGTTCTTGTTTTGCTTCTTTGGGGGTGGGGGTAGGGGGGAGGTTCCTCTCAGATCAATTTCCTTTTTTCTTCCAAATTAATATGTGAAGATAGTAACAGCCTATATATGTGTGTTCACACACACACACACACACACACACACACACACACACACACACACGATAGCCCTCAAATCTCAATACAGTATATTTACAATAGCAGCTAGTATCACAAAAGACCTGGGCTCAAATTCAGTCTCAGAAACTTACTAGCCAAGTGACTGTAGACAAGACACTTAACCTACATCTGCCTCATTTTCCTCAACTGTAAAATGTAAGTAATAATAACATCTCAGAGTTGTTGTGTAGACCAAATGAGATAATACTTGTAAAGTGCTTTGCACAATGCCTTGGTATATAGTAGGTGCTATATAAATGATTATTTCTCTCCCCCTCCCCCCATTTAGTATACTATAAAATGCTTTCCTTCTTACATCACTATGAGATGGAATTATTATATTCATTTTCATAATGATAATAATGACTAACATGTCATTTGATATATGCTAGGCACCATGCTAAGCACTCTGCAATTATTATCTCTTTTGATCCTTACAATTGCCCTAGGTAGTAGGTACTATTATTATCCCCATTTTACAGATAAGGAAACTCATCCAGGGGTACACAGCTAGTATCTAAGGAGGAATTTGAACTCATCTTTGACTCTAGTCCCAGCTCATTATCTATTCCCAGTTTCCCAGCTCAGAGATATGAAGAGATATTTAGGATTTTAGGATTTAGGATTTTCAAACTAGTATTTGTCAGAAATGAATTTGAACTCAGCCTTCTTGACAATATAAGACCAGGGCAGAATCACTTCCCTTATATTTATTTTAAACCTCTCCACTCAACTAGTTTATTCTTGTATATAGTTGGATATCACCATCAGTTCCAACCTATAATTAATTTTCTCATAACACTTTAATTGTGAATCCTACACTTACTCATAATCTAGTTACTTAAATGGGCTATTTATGAAAAAAAATTGAGAATGAAGCCCCAGATTTAAATTAAAACTGTATATAGGACTCTACATTTCCCAATTTACCTTGAACTATCTGAGTTTGAGTTTTAATCCTTGTTTTACTGGTCACTGTTTCTCAATTCTTTGTTTTGGGGATTTTTTTTTATTTTAAAGATAGAATATTATGTTTTTCCCTGGGACACTGACTTTTACTGTGTGATGTATTGCATTCTCCACATCTGTAAAAGAGAGTTAGAAGTGTCCTTCAGGGAAACCTGGAGCATAAATAACATGTATGTGTAAGTATATGTAAACACCAAAAAAAGTTCAAGAAAAAGGTGTTGTATAAATATGAGCTATTTTTAAATGTGTTTTTCATGTTTCATTCCCAGCTTGCCTTAGTCACTTGTGATAAATAGCCTTTTTTTGTTTGTTTTGATTTTTGGATGGAAGCCATCATTAAATATCATGGCAGTTTAAAAAAATTATTGAGAAATAAAATCCTTATCTTTCTGTAGTAACAATCATGAATGGAAAAAGCTGTTTATGGTTCACCACTGGCCTACAACTGTATGCAAGGTAAGTTTTATTTTTCATCTTATTCCCTTCATTCCATCCAATCATGTAGTAAAATGTTTGAAGTGTTTGTACAACTGTTATCATGTGAATAGAATCAAGTAGTTGTTTTTTTGTTTTTTTTTTGCCTCAGTATTATACTGCTTCTTCATCACATGGAATTATTGTCTTGATGTGCAATTACTACTGCAAAGCTTTATTCTCCCTTCACGTGTCATCCCCATTCATCATAGGAAAAGAACCAAGCCATATACCCATATGATGCTTCTTCCTTCATTCTTTATTCCTTAATGCTTCTACTTTTTACATAAAGCACTCTGTGAATGAAAATGAAAAGATGACCTTCTCTCATTCTTTTCCTCACTCATCCATCCTTCATTCAATGAACACTTTTACTAAGAACTGATTATTTATGAGGGAGTATGTGAATTATTAGAGGTGATGTATAGATATAGATTAGATATGAGTCTTCGTGGAGCTTTCACTCTAGTAGGAAAATTAAGACTTGTACACCCAGTTCGAAATAGAATATGATGAATGCTATAAGAGAAGTACAAATAAAAGAGTATGAAAGTTCATAGGTGGCATAAATCATCTCAGGAATGAAGGAATTAGGAAAGTTTTCCTGGAGATAAAATTTGAACTAAGACTATGGTTTGAAACAATGTGAGGAAAAACAAAGAAATAGAAAGTTCAGTTTGACTGAATCATAGCACATATGCGAGGTCATAGTAAGATTAAGCAGATCCCTTGCTTGCCAAGTTGGAGAAACAGCATGATGTAGTAGAAAGAGCACTTCAAAGTTAGTGGAATTAAAAGATCTAAGTTCAGATTCTAATCTCTTAAGACTTACATAAATACTGTAAAACCATGCACAAAAATTACTTTTTATCAAAAGAGGTCATTGGACTAGATGATCTTTAAGATCAATTCTAGTATCAAAATCCTAGACATGAAAGCCTAACTTTATTTGGTAGGTAGTAAGGAGCCATTTTGATTGTTTGGAGCTTGCAGATTTTCAAAATAGGATCATTTGAGCCTCCCTGAGATAAACACAAAGACATTATCTCCATTTTACAGATGGGGGAACTGAAGATTAAAGAATTTAAATGGCTTTCCCATGGTTATACAGTTAGTAAGTCTTGGAGACAGAATATGAACCCAGTTTTTTCCTGACTAGGCCCAGCATTTTACCAGCTAGATGCTGCTGTCTTTTCTGAAGATTTTTGAGTAGTCCAGTGAGGTGATAAAGACACATGTTCTAAGAAAAAACACTTCTTCATGCGTTCAAATCTGGCTTCAGACACTTGCTAACTATATGCTCCTGGGTCAGTTACTTAACCGTGTTTACCTCAGTTTCCTAATTTTCAAATTGAGCTGGAGAAGGCAATGGCAAAGCACTCCAGTATCTTTTCCAAGAACACCCCAAATGGGGTAACGAAGACTTAGACATGACTGAAAATGACCAAACAACAACAAATATGTGTTGAATTTTCCCCAATAGACTGTAAGCCCTTTTATTTCAAAGATTATCCTTTGACATATTTGCACACTGTGCCTAGTACAGCATCATCCACATGGCAAAAGATTCATAAACGTTTGTAAGGTTTTTAGTTATTGAAGGTAAAGTGTTGGGGAATTTGCTATGTGCTTGGTTCTGCCAAGTCTGGCTTTATGTTCAGTATAAGGCCATATGTTCAGTGAGACATTTGTCTAATGGAATGTGGGAGTTTTGTGGGCTAAGTGTAAAGATAATTAATTGAAGTGCTAGTGAGTAATAGCTTATTTATCATGCACCTGGGTTGTGCATTAAAACTTTAGAAATATATGCATTTTAAAAACCAGTTACAAGTAAAATCCTATTGCAGGAGTATAACTTCAAGTGAAATTTTTATAACAGGGCTAATTATGTGCCTCATCTTTAGCTTATTGTTAACATTCTGCACAGAACTGTTTGTCATCAACAAATAATACATGACCTTGGGCAAATAATCTAACTTATCTGAATTATGGTTTCCCTTGCTATAAAGTAAAGCATTGAACAAAACGATTTCCACGTTCCCTTACACCTTCAAATCCTGTGGTAACAAGGGCTTTCTGTGATTTTCAGTCTCCAAGAAAGTCTTTATTTTATAGTATTTTTATTGTAGGTGGGAAGATGGAGCAGAGCTAAATTTTCTTAATAAACTTTGGTCCTGCCATCCAGTAGCAATTACCTTCAGTTTCCCTCATCCAAAATTTAATAAGGGTCACTAAAAGAGAAATTGCCAAACCACCCCTGCAACCTTTTGCATTAAAAAACGAGAACATGGAGCTCAAGCAAAAAAAGGAAGGGATCATGAGACCCCTTTTTTCCCCCTCTACTGAGATTATAGTTCTACCTTTCCCCTTGTTTCATTACAATTAGCTAGATCACTTAATCAGTTAGCAAATATTTAAGTTTGTACTGTGTTCCAGGTAAAGCTAAAAACAAAAGAGCCTATCTTCAAGGATTTTACATTCTATTAGAGGAATTAATATGTACACATAAAAGTAAATACAAACTATATATTAAATAAATACAAAATAAATAGGAGAGGATGAGCAGTAGCAATGGGGAATTGAGAAAGCCACACGTAAGAGGCAATAATACTTGATCTGAGTTAGGGATTCTAAAATAGAGAAATGGAGTGGGAATGCATTCCCAGTAAGGAATCTAGCTATCCTATGCAAAGATCAGTTTGTCAATATTATACAATGTATGAAGGGGAGTAATGTGTCATATATCTAGAAAGATAGGGTAGAGCTGGCTTGAGAAAAGATTTAAACATCAAGTATAATTTACATTTGATTCTGGAAATAAGAGGGAATCACAGGAGAGGGTAAAATGATCAGATTTATGCTTTAGGAATAAATGAATAAATAAGAAAAGCATTTATTAAATTTTTACACTGCATAAAAGTAGAAAAGCAAGATAATGCCTACTTTGAAGGAGCTTATATTCTAATAAGGGGAGGAAACGTGTAGAAGATTTCAGTTTCAAGTTATTTTGATAACTATAGAATATGACTTGAAAGAGACTAAATGCAGATAGACTAATAAAGAGGCTATTGCAATAATCCAAATGACAGTAATGAGGGTCTGAAGTAGGGTGAAAGCAGTGTGAAGTGGAAACAGAGGGATAGATGTGAGGGATGTTGGAGGGATAGAATTGACCAGAATTGGCCACCAATTGTATATGAATCCAGAGAAGTAAAAAGAATATGAGATGTTACAGAGAATAAGAAGGCAAAGATGTTCCCTAATTGGGGAACTTGTGAAACTTGGAAGGATGTGAGAAAGAAGGATGGTAGGGAAGTATCTTAGCTCACAGTAAATTGAGTCCAAAATTGCACAGGAAAGGAAAATGGGTTAGATTATGTTTGGGAAACTATGCAACACTTTTCATGACCCTAAAATTTTCCTTGAAATAAAAACTCAATCTTTTAAATAAACATAAGTGTTCTCGTAGTCTCCAAGAAGTTAAAATTACGTGTCACCCAGTAGGCAATGGGAGAAATCCATAGTGGATATAAAAAGCCTGTAGCATATTGCCAGTGACTGATTGCATAAAACACCATAAACTATATCATCAAAGACATATGTTGAACAACAAAAAAAGAAATGAGCTAGTCATTTAGCAAAAGCAGAGTGCTATCATGTTGCCTTGGTTGCTATATGATGTCAAGAGAACTAGAGGAACTCTGTGAATCAACCCCTGGTAGAGAATTTCCGGGAAGACATAAAGAAGAACCACATCCCTTATTGTAGTAAAATATATAATTTTAGACATGCCTTAGAGAACTTCCAGTTCAGCCTTTTTATCTTATAGCTAGGAAAACTTGAGGACATATATATATTTATCTTTTATCTTATGTTGGAAGAAAAGCAAAACTATAGAATGTAACTAAATGATGAAGTCATTTTTATTTTTTTTCCCTTCCCCTTAGGAAATTGAAAATGATTGCAGAGATCCTCCTGATTACTGGACAATACATGGACTATGGTAAGAATTTTAGTCACCTAACATTTAAATGTATAAATAAGCTTAGTGTGACCAATATTTTTATGTTTGTTGCTTTTGATTAGGATGAATATATTCAATTTATGAATTTATTGACCTTAGTCTTTCTGTCCCATCTGTGATTCTGTTGCTTTTGATTTGGTTGAATTTGATGAAGCAAATGCAGATGTTTCACATGTGAGTCTGGACATTAAGTCCTACCCTATGACCTATCCTTGACAAGGCATTTAAGCCCTGAATCTCTGAACTATTATCACCAGGGGTGACCAAGTACAATCTCCTACATGAAACATGAAACTCTTAACAAGTTTTAGTGTCAGGCAATACTTTTTAAGGCATCTTTTGATTTTTTTTAGATACTTAAGACATTGTACATAATCTTTCTCTGTGTAGATTATATCCATATTCTATATTCTTGAAAACATTCTACTGAACGCTTGGATCTCTAGGGTAGTCGAATACATTTTTCAGTTTTTTTTAAAAGATATCCCTTTGGGAGCCATCTCCAGTTGTCCTGCTCTGTGTCTTGCTGCTGGACCCACCCAGTTGACTCTGGAGGAAAAACTGTTGACTTTGCTTAGCCCTGCCTCACTGAAATCCAACACTTGCAAGTTATGACATCACTTTCCTGTTATTATTGATCCTCTTTGAAAACAAAGTACAGCACCAAGACATTCCTTTAAAAAAACTGAAAACAAAGATTATCGACCCTCAAAGTCATTTTTTTCTCTACATTAAAAATCTATTTACTTCAAATGATCAATGTATGACAAAGATTTTTGTTCATCACCTCCTCTGAATATGTTCTAGCCTGCAATATTTTTCTTTTTGATAATATCCTTTGATCTATTAATCAATAATACTTTTATAAACTTTAATCCCTTCTAAGTATTAACCTTTTTGACATTCTTTTTCTTTCTTAAACATTTGTGCTCCTGTTTTTTGTCTGTATGTGAGTGTGTGCGTTAATCTGAGTTTGTTGAATTTTATTTTTAAGATTTCAATATTTTATTTTTATCCAATTACATGTTAAAGCAGGTTTTATTCTCTTTTGGAGGTGGAGAGAGAATGGGGGAAGCAGTTGGGGTTAGGTGACTTGTCCAGTTACACAGCTAATAAATTCTTAAACTGGATTTGAACTCAGGTCCTTCTGATTCCAGTTCCAGTGCTCTATTCACTGTGCCACCTAATTGCCCCTTTGATCTTTTTTGTTTTGTTTTGTTTTGTTTTACAATTTTGAGGTCCAAATTTTCTCCTATACTCTCTTCTCTTCCATCATTGAGGAAGCAAGCTAATTTGATTATAACGTTGTATTATAGCATGTATTCATGCAAAACATGTAGTCTTGTGAAAGAAAACACTGACCCAGAAATCCTAAAAAAAGTTAAAATAAAGAAAACAATAATAAGAAAAATAAAGTTAAAAAAAATCAGTATGCTTCAGTTTGTTTTTGCATTCCATCAGTTCTTTCTCTGAAATTGAGAGCTTTTTTCATTATAGGCCTTTCAGAATTGTCCTAGATCTTTGTATTGCCAAGAATAGCCAAACAATTCACAGTTGATCATTGTACAATATTGCTGTTATTATGTACATGTTCTCCTGGTTCTATTTACTTCACTTTGTATCAGCTCATGTAAGTCTTTCCAGGTTTTACTGAAAGCATCCCATGCTCACCATTTGTTATAGCAAATAGTATTCCATCAAAATCATATGCCACAAATTCAGTCATTCTCCATTTTTATAGGCGGGTTCTTTTTAGATACATCTACCTGTTCAATGGTACCTTGGTACCATTTATCATTTTAGTAGTGGAATTTCATTCTTGAAATCTTGTTCCCTCTTGAACCATGTTTCCTCTTGGTATTCCTGAGGAATATCTTGTGATTGTAAGGTGCTTTGTACCCATAATCTCACATGATCTTTATTAAAAACCCCTTTGAAGGAGTCAGTGTTAGTGTTATCACCCTCATTTTATAGAAGTTACTAGAGATTAAGCCTGGTATGTTGAAGAAGTGGTACTTGAAACCAAGTCATCAGAGCTCAAATTCAGTGCATTTTCTATTATATTACCTCCCTTTGTCTGCTCAGGTCATGAGTTTATGGTTATTTTCTTTTATGGATTTGTTGAAACTTGTTTTTCTTTATTCTAGGGTGAAAGGAAAGCTTCACTTTCCTCTGTTTTTCATAAACAATAAGATGACAGTGAATTTTTTTCAAGTTACCCTTTCACTTCCCCTTCATCAATTATGTGATTTATTCACAATTATTTCTGAAGGATCAGATCCTTTTTTTGTTTCCCCTGCTTTCTGAGAAGTGAAAGTGTAACCATGCTAAGTAAAGCATTTATCAAATATTATGTTTTTGATGAAATAAGAATTCTACCCAGATGTCCAAATTATCATCTTTAATTTCTACTGTATTTTGACTCAGTTTTGTAGTCTGCATCAGACATCACCCATTTTCTCCATCTGTTAGAGTGATTTCTTGTGTACTCCTACAGATATAGGGCTATATCTTCTTTATTTTTCTGTTTTCAGCTCCATCCTTTTAATATAATGTTTCTTTTTGAATACCATCTGCCATTGTCCTGTTGAAATGTGAACTATATCCCTTTGATTTGATAATAGGATTTCTCTCCTTGCCTTAATGTGCCAAGTTCATATTATTTATTACTCATACCATTACATGCTGCTACCTGTACAGCCCAGTCATTTAGCTGAAAGGAACTTTCGTAAGATCATGGAATCTGGAGTTTGAGGGTTTTTTGTATCATGGACTGTATTTTATATCATGGCAGATTGAAGAAGCAAAGAATCCCTTCTCAGAATGTATTAAATGCAGAAAATAATATACCTATGCTAACAAAGGAAACCAACATAATTAATATTATATTAATAACATAAAGATGTTATTGTTCTCCCCTAAATTCAAAGAACCCTGTATCAATTCATATACTCCTTAGGAGTCCATATCCCCCCACATTAAGAAGCCCTAATCTAATTAATAAGGTATTTTGTTATAGGAAAAACTTGTGAGACTTGGGAAAATTGAATTCTGATTCTGGCTGGATTTGTGACTTTAGACAAGTCATTTAACTAATCTGGGCTTCAATTTCCCCTTCTATTACATTTAAATTCTTTTTTGTGTTTATTTCATTTAAAGGATTTTTAAAAAAATTTCTTTTTTAAAATAATATTTTATTTTCCCCCAATTACATGTAAAGAAAATTTTTAACAATAAAAACAATCTTGAGTTGCAAATTTCCCCCTTCTTCCTCATCCCCTTTATGAAACAATAAGCAATATACATGTGCCGTCATGCAAAATATTTCCATATTAGTCATGTTGTGAAAGAAGATATAGACTCAAAGGAAAAAAAGCACAAACCAAAAAGTAAAAAACCAAAAGTTTCTATCTGTATTCAAATTCTATCAGTTCTTTCTCTGAAGGTGAATAGCATTTTACATCATGAGTCCCTTGGAATTGTCTTGGACCCTTGTATTGCTGAGAATAACTAAATTATTCACAGTCGATCATCTTATAAAATTATTACTCAGTACAGTGTTCTCCCATTTGTTCACTTCACTTTGCATCAATTCATGCAAGTCTTTTCAAGTTTTTCTGAAATCATTTTTGCTTGTCATTTCTTTTAGCACAATAATATTCCATTAAAATCATGTGCCACAACTTGTTCCGTCATTTCCCAGTTATTGGGTGTCCCCTTACTATATAGTTCTTGGCCACCACAAATTGAGCTTCTATAAATATTTTTCACAAAAATGTCCTTTTCCCCCCTTTCCCTCCCTCTTTCCCTCTCTCCCTTCTCTCTCTCTCTCTCTCTCTCTCTCTCTCTCTTTCCCTTCTCTGTCTCTTTCTCCCTCCCTGCCTGCCTCCCTTCCTTCCTCCTCCTCCATCTCCTCCTCTTTCTTCTTCTTCTTCTCTTTCTCTTTTTAAATCTCTTTGTGGTATAGACCAGTAGTGGTATTGCTAGATCAAAGGATATGCACAGCATAACTTCTAATTTTCCAAATGTAGTACTCTATGATTATGACTCTACAAATAATTATAGTTTTAATTGTAGAGCTGCCATGAAACGTACATATTATTAGAATTTTACCTACTACTTGGGCAAAAGTAGTACCTAGCCTGATGAATAAGCAAGTGATAAAGGGTTCTATTTTTGTGTTTAGTGATTTTCAATCTTGCCTGACTCTTTATGACCCTATTTGGGATTTTCTTGCCAAAACCAAGTAATGTGATTTTCCATTTCCTTCTCTATCTCATTTTATAGATGAGGAATAGATGAGGCAATCAGAGTTAAGTGACTTGTTCAGGGTCACACATATAGTGTCTTAACAGATTTGAATTCACGAAGATGTCTTCTAATTCTAGTCCATGCACTTTGTCCATTGTGCTACCTAGTTGCTCCCAAAAGGTCACAAAGAAGTATTAGTAATGATGATGATGATGATAATAACAAGTAAGGAGGCAGTGTGACCTAGTGAATAAAATATTGGCTTTAGGTTCAGGGACACCTGGGCTTCAATGTGCCTCTGATACGTACTAGATGTGTGACTGTGGGTAAGTTATTTAACTTTTCTGAACTCCAGTTAATTGCAGAGCAGTTGCTGATAGACATTGGTTTTATGTAGGAAATAATTTACTAGATTTCTATACCGATGGAAGCATAAATTTGGTTAAAATTAATTACAATTCCAGCTTTCTATATTTATGTAGCACTTGAAGTTTGGCAAAGCATTTTATGTGCATCATTTCAGTTTTGTGAGAATCCTGCAATATCAAAACTTTTGTTGACAATAGATAATTATAATCTTTTTTCTTTATTATCTCAAAACAGTTTTTGAACAAGCCGACCTTTTGTAGCTTATGCAGGACTTTTTGAAATGCTGTAACCCATGAAAAAATGTCAGTAATAAACTAAGTAAATAATTAGAGAAGGAATGGACATTGATATAATCAGGAACTGTCAAAGAACTGGAAGATTTTAAGGAGTTGAATGTTGCAGAAAAAGGATAAAAGGATTCTTTGTATAACCAGGCAGTGAATGAAGGAGGACATAATGTAATTAGCTGGCTCATTTTACTAGAAGAACCTTTTTTTTTTTTTTTTTTTTATTCCATTTGCAGGATAAAACTCTTTATTTTTCAATAAAGCTTTAGCAATTTTAAAAAGAAACTCCAATTATGATTGTATTAGTGGTTCTTTTGCTAAATTGAATTTAAGTGTTTGGTATTAGATTGTGGATATGTGAGTCATTAATGATTCCAAAATAATGCTATTTGATTATTGTTCTTTGGAAACCTTAGTGGAAAGAGCACTCTTCACATGAGACTACCTGATAAAAGAAAAGTTGAAAGTTACAAAGGAAAAAGTATTAGCTATAAGTCCTGAAGAAAGTCACCCCAAGATTCATTTCTATATTTTATTTTTTCTTTCCTTAGGCCTGATAAAGCTGGAGAGTGTAACCGATCATGGCACTTTAATTTAGATGAGATCAAGGTATTGCTTTTTAATTTATCTAATGAAAATCAGTACTAAATTGTGGTCCGACCAGAACAGTCTTGTCTCTCTGATTAGCAGTGTTCCTTGAATTAAATTTTATGACTTTTAATCAAATTAACCAAAAATTTATTTATTTTGTGGGTTTTCTTATAAAAACCAACTCTTAATTTTATTTATTAGTTATATTAGTAATATTTTTCTTTATTTTCAATTTGATTAATCTCTTTTGATTTTTCAGAATTTCTATTATGGTATTTAATAGGGGTTTTAAAAATTTGTTCTTTTTCTATCTTTTTTAGTTGCATGCCCAATTCATTGATCTCCTCTTTCTCTATTTTATTCATATAAGCTTTAATAGATATAAATTTTCCCTCAAGAATCACTTTGACTGCATCCCATAAGTTTTGATATATTGTCTCATTATTGTCATTTTCTTGGATGAAATTATTGATTAATTCTATGATTTGTTGTTTGACCCATTCATTCTTAGGATTAGATTATTTAATTTCCAATAAACTTTTAGAATATCTTGTCCTGGCTCTTTATTGCATGTAGTTTTTATTGCATTGTGATCTGAAAATGATCTATTTACTATTTCTGCCTTTGTGAGGTTTCTATACCCTAATACATGGTCAATTTTTGGTAGATGCCATGTACCACTGAGAAAAGGTATATTCCTTTCTATCTCCATTGAATTTTCTCCCGAGGTCTATTGTATCCAATTTTTCTAAGATTCTTAACTTCTTTCTTGTTTATTTTGTGATTAGATTTATCTAATTCTGAGAGGGGGAGATTGAGGTTCCCCAGTAACATAGCTTTGCTGTCTTTTTTTTTTCCTGTAACTGATTTCTCTAAGAATTTGGATGCTGTACCACTTGGTGTATATATATTTAATAGTGATTTTACTTTATTGTCTATGTTACCTTTTAACAAGATGTAGCTTCCTTTTATCTTTTAATTAGATCTATTATTTCTTTTTTTTGGTCTGAGAAGAATTGCTACCTTGTTTTTTTGGTTTGTTTGTTTCAATAGAAGCATAATATATTCTGCTTCAGCCTTTTATCCTTACTTTGTGTGTGTCTGTTTCAAATGTGTTTCTTGAAAACAACATAGCTGAGTTTTAACTGTCATGAATGTACTCAACCAGTATTGAAATCTAAGGATTTGGTGGAATGCTTTTATTGATTAATTCTAAAGTAAATATGTAGGGGAGGAAAACAAATCCATCACTATTGCTGTTTCTTTGGATATGCCTTTCTCTCATCTTCAGGTATGTCTTTATTTCTCTCTGCCAGTTTATGTTCTTCATTTTCTTCAAAAGAAATTCACCTTTGTTAGAAAGCCTTCCTTAGCTAGTTCTGTGAACTATAGTCATCACTTAACCTTTCTGGGCTTCAGTTTCTTCATCTGTCAAATGAGCATAATGGCCTAATGCCCTTCTAGCTTTTTCTTTTCTTGAGTTTCTTTACTGTTTAAATGGGTTGATTAAGAGCATTGAATTTGTCTGTATCATTATTTATTTATTGATTGCTTCTTGTTAATGTATTTTATTTCTGTGACTAGCTTGTATACCCTTTCAAGTCAGGATTTTCTATTTTTTTTTTCAGCACACCCATATTCATCTTTCATTCCTGCCATTGATCCTCAGGGAGTATGATTCTCTGAGGAGGTGACCCTAATGCAGTCATTCTTAATTACTTCCCAAACTCTTTAGTGGGGGGAAATCCCATAAACATATCAACATTATTCTTCTTTACCACCTAAAGATAGTTAACATTCATGGTAATAATGTTCCTACTTTTGATGAGAAATGAGAAATATCAGAAGTAATTCTTAATTCCTTCTATAAAAAAAAAAAAAATTCAAAGGGTAAAGGGGATTTTTATTAGGATGGCAGGAATGCAAGACGAACGTCATGATCTCTACCACTGTTGCTTAAGTGTATCCTTAAAACTTATTGAAGAATCAAAGTAACTTGTATGGCCCTAGGTTTCCCTTGGGGCTAACAGGAGGTGAAAAAGAAACAGTGTCCCTGTGTTTATCTTCATTCTCTATGGAGACTCAGAGACTTCAGTCTCTATGGAGACTCAGAGAGAATTGTAGACCATGTTGAGGGAGAGTCCGCATAGCATACAAGTTGCAGTGGGGAAGATGTGAAAAAAAGTCACCTGTCCTAGAACTGGGGTTCTTTCTGTGAGGGAATAAGCAAACAAGATCTGGATGGCTGATTTTTTTCTCTATCAGTCTGTTGTGGTATAGGCTTGACAGGTAAACTGAAAATGTGCTGATGATCTCTGAAAATCGTTGACTTGGCTTGGCTAAACTCACACTGAAACAGTGAATGCTTTTAAGTTTGGGGGTTGTTTTCTCTCTCCATAATGCTAGCATTGATTTCTTTCTCTCAATTGAACTGTTTTGACATTGAGCCAAAACCTTAGAGCAGTATATCTTAAAATCTACTCCAATCAATCTGTAGATGCATAAACATTTATTGGGCATCTGTTATTTGCACTATGTCAGGAGCCGGGACCACAAAGACAGTCTCTGCCCTGAAGAAGTTGCATGTATGAGATGATGTCTCTCTCAAGAATGTCTCTCTCTCTCAAGAATGATGAAGTAGAAAGAGCCCCGGCTGTCCACTTCAAAGGACTGAGTTCAGATTTCCCTTGTGTTTACTACTTATATGCCTTTGAGCAAGTCACTTGCAACTTCCCAGCCTCAATTTCCTCATTTATAAAAAGAAGAGGTTGAACCGAATGACTTCTTTCTATCTCAAAATTTATGCTCCCGTAGACCCGTGTTTAAGTGGATTGTGTGTTATAGAAAAAATGGTGGGCTTTTAATCATGTGTAGCCAGACTTTGACCTCCATTATTACTATGAAGTTTGGGATGTGAAAAAGGACAACTTTTCTATTCTCACATACTTGCCCAAACCTTAATACTCTTTTCTTGGTACAAAATCTTAAAGTTGCTCTTCTGAACTTTTGTTTTTTATTTGATGCCCAGGGTTTGATCATCAGTAATTCTTAAAGCTGTGGCTACTGGTTGTGGTTATTAATAGTACTAAATTAGGAAGTCACATTTTGAAACCCAGTTTTTAGTTACTTTTTAAATTTAGCATTTAGAGAACTTTTCCTAGATTCTAAGTGGGAGGAATAATCACAAAACCTTTTGTATCCCTTAATGGATAATGCTTAGATATATTAAGCTTCCCAAAACCAAATTTTCCTTCTTGGTTTTGTATCACTAAAATATGCATGGATTTTTCTCTTCTTTAATTGAACAGGATCTTTTGCCTGACATGAAGCATTTCTGGCCTGATGTAATCCATCCATCTCCTAATCGTAGCCAATTTTGGTGAGTTCAAGTACTTTTAGAATTGTGTTTGACTCTTAGAAAACAAATTAGGACTAATGAGGTGTTAAATTTGTGGGAAGCACAGCTTTTTGAGTGACTTTGTCCTAAAAAAACCCAGAGAAATGAAATTTCCTTTTTATCATGTTTTTTCTTGACTTTCTGATATTGAATATAAATATGGATATAAGAATGTGGTTTATGTATATACATATATGTACATAATACATAGGCATATATTACATATGTATTTTGTACATGTATATTAAATATATATATGTATGTTTGTAATATAGTGGTTTATATGATCCAGACCTGTCATTGCATCTGTACAGGTAGCTAAGATGAAAATCCTCCTCCCAGTGTAAATTGGCACCTCATTTTAATCAATCAAACAAAGCTAGCATTTATTAAGTATCTTCTGTGTGCTAAGAATACAAAGCATCAATGTGACAGCCCCTGCCCTCAAGTAATTTGCATCTTATAGAATCTGTAAACAGAAAAATGTGTCCAAAATATAGGCATTATAAGCAGGAGACAATTTTGGTGGTTAAATATTAGGAGCTGGAGTAATTAATTAGGAAGTTCTCTCAGCTAGAGTCCTATTTCAGATAGGAGATAAACTGAGAAATAGAAGTGAATGTTGTAATTTAAGATAATTTCAAGAGACGGTTTCTGGGTAATTTAATCATCTTAGCCATCTCTCTTAGACCAAAGATCATATCTTTTAGTATGGCAACAGCATTGGAGCTGATATGTTCTTATGGAAGAAGAGTGGCAATCAGTTCTGGCTGACACAGTGACTAGTGAACTTGTAAAAATAAATAAGGGGCTGAGAGTGACATCTTATCACACTTGAGAGGTAGGGTATAGAGATAGAGAAACTATCTCTTTACTTATACTCTCATCTCTGGGCTATCTAGATAAAAAATTTATTAAATGGAATTTATCTGAGACTAGAGATTCCTTGTAGTGTTTGGTTGGGTAAAGTATAATTTGACTTTCAGTAACTGAGGTCTTGAAAATAGAAAAGAAAGGGTCAACTCTGAATCTCCTTGAATCATTAGTTGTTAAGAATCATTTCTCTCATGAGAAGTGAGACAGTCTGTGAGCAAAGGTCCAGAATTGGGAATGAAATATGTTTGAGGAAGAACAAGAAGTTTAGTTGATCTGGACCTAAGAGGGCATCAAGGGACTTGTGTAGAATAGGTCAAAAAGAAATATTGGAAATAAGTGGTGAAAAGTTTTTAATGACAGAGGAGTTTATATTTGATCCCATATGTATTATGGAAACTCTGAAGTTTATGATAGAGTGACATGTTTTCTATGCTTTAAGAATATTTCTTTGGTAGCTAAATGAAGGATTGATTGAAGAGGACAAAGACATGGGGATAGGAAAGGGAGGTCCTATCACCTATCACCTTGACTATGGCCATAATAATTAGGAGTTAACTTTGTAGTCAGATGATAGATGATAGAGGAGACAAAGGGATGAATGCAAGGAAGGTTGTGGTGTTTTGATAATTGATAATACCTGAAAAATTGATTTTGATATATGGGGTAATTGACAATTAGAGAGTAGCCTGAGGTTCTCAGTGATTAAGAGACTGACTCATTCTTGATCAGTGAGTGCCTATGGTGGGACTTGAAACTGAGTTTTCTTGACTCTGGAGAAGCCTGGCTTCTATCCACTGCACCATGCTGTCTCTAATTATTGGATGCTAGTGTCATTCATTAATTACATTATTTTTACTTCTTTCACTTTAATTTTAGTTTGTAAAGTCATGATTAATAGTGCAGAATATTTAAATGTCAACTAAAATTTGGCTTCCTATTGGATAGGATAAAGCTTATTCTGAAAAAGGATATTGCTTTTTTGAACAATTCTTGTGGAAAAGATAAAAATGTGTTCATGAAAAACACATGTTCTCATATTTGAATGTGGGGAAAAAGGTGGCTGAGTGTAATATATAAAATGAAAAAATAGCCTATTTCAATTAATCCCCCTAATGTTTAGAAAAAAGTGAGTTTTGCTGAAAGTGAGAAAGTTAAATGACAGTTTTGTTTTGGAGTTAGAAATGACTGGGTTTAAAACTTGATTCTTCTAATTGCTACTTGTGTGATTTTAAACAGATTATATCACTTCTCTGGACCTTAGTTTTCTTATAGGCAAAGTGAAGGTGGTTGAACTACCTTGCCTCTAAGTTCTACATCTTTGTTCTATGCCTATAATATTAATTAGTTTCAATATAATTTTAAAAATAGTTGCTTTAATAAAATTATGCCAAATCTTTAATATCCATTAGATCTTAAACTTAATATTCCCTTTGTTAAATTAGATTAGCCAAAGGCAAGATGCCTTTTCCTAATGGTTCTGTTTTTCCTTTTCTTCCTTTCTTTTCTTTTTGCTGAGTTAATTGAGATTAAGTGACTTCCCCAGGGTCACATCACTAGGAAGAAGTGTTAAGTGTATGAGGTCAGATTTGAACTCGGGTCCTCCTGACTTCAGGGCAGGTACTCTATCCGCTGCACCACCCATAGGTACTGTTTTTCATAATGCAGACAACAACAAAATCAGGTGGTGATGGTTGTTCTTTTTTCAGAGATGAGTTTAACCTGAAAGTATTTTTTTGGAGAGTTGTCAAGAAAAGCTTTGAGTTAGAAAGAAGTGATGTGGAAATCACTTTTACTTAAGTGGTGGTGTAGATGTCAAGTAGAAAATTTCCTTCATATATATGTATATATTCTCCTGAAATGGCTTTACAGTGAAAGAACCATGATTGTAGTTTAAAATTTTCCTTTATATAGGAAGAATTTTGAAAAGAAAATCAGGTTTAATAACAGTTTAGAAATAGCTAATTCAGACATAAAACAGGCTAATTCTTTTGTTTAGTAAAGCTCTGTCTTAGAATAGGTAATGACAAGATATTGAAACGGGTTGGCACCAAGAAAAAACATTTCATATTATATTTCATACTGTTCTAAAGAATAGAGAAACTATGGTAACCAGTTCACTGTTAAAAATATGAATTCTATGTTGATTATACTGTTTCAGTTCAGAGAATAATATGTTTATTGATAATAAATTTGCAATCAACTAATTAATAAACATATATGAAATGACTATTGTATACCAATTACCATCATAGTTGGTATGCTTTCTTATGTTTAATGAAAAATATATAATGAATCAGAGTAAAGATTTTTAAAAGTTCAAAATGGCTTGTAATCTAGGATTCAGTAGTAAGTTCTAGTATTCATATATATATATATTTTCTATGAGTGAAAAAGTAAAACTGAAAATTAGTAATTCTGTCCCCCAAAACTTTACTATTAAGATTTTTTTGTGTTAAATAAAAAGGGGCATAATTTTGTGAAAGCTACCCTACATAAATTTTATTCTACTATGAAATATTTTCATTGAGAAAGAAAGCTTTCTTTTGTCTAAATCATGTGTTTATTTTTTAAGGTTCTTTACAAATGTATTAAAAAGTGGCAGTTCTTCAGCACAGGGATAGTTAATGAGCACAGGATAAAGACAGCTTCTGTTTGGAAAGATTTTGATTTATTTATTTTTTTAATTTTCTATGTCAACTGACAATGTTTATAAAATAAAAATAAAAGTATGTAAAATAAAAGCCTCTTGAAATAGCAATTTCGTTTTTGTCACAAATATGTGACACAAATAAACAAAGTCACAAATCTAAACTACCTCCACTCCTTCAGAAGTTTTGTGTATTTAGGATAGAGCCTCATAGTTGTCATTTAGTAAAATCTCTTTGAATTGATGAAGTTATGGACAACCCACTTATTTTATAATTACATTATTCAAATTTCCCCTGTTCCTCTCTCTCTCTTTTCTTTCTTTTATTTTAATTTTTTGCTGAGGCAATTGGGGTTAAGTGACTTGCCCAGGATCACACAAACAGGAAGCGTTAAGTGTCTCAGGTCAGATTTGAATTCAGGTCCTCTTGACTGAAGGGCCAGTGCTAGCTATCACCTAGCTGCCTCCTTTCTCTTCCTCTTAATCTCTTAGAGACCCACTTCAAATTATAGACTTAAAAAAAAAGAAGAATAAAGAAAAGAAAATAATTCAGCAAAGTTGATAAGTGTAATATGCTTGCTCTACACCCTTGCACCCCCCTTCTCTCATACCTCTGAAAAAAGATTGGGCAGGATGGGGGTGGGAGTAAGTAGATGTCTTCTAATATTTTTTCTTTGGAGCCAAATCTGTTCTTTTTATTTTGTAACATTCTTTTTAATTATTTTGACTTTGTTATTTAATGTACTTTGAACAAGAGGTAGCTGCCTTTCTCACTAAAACCAAATGAAATTAAATAGGAAAATATTTCACAGTAGAATAAAAAATTTGCAGGGATGTTTTCACATAATTGTGCCCTTTGCCTAGCAACACTAAGAAATCCAAATAGTATGTTTTTGGGGGACAGAAATTGTAATTTCCAGGGAGATTTTTAGATTTACTTCTTAAAATACAAGAAAAAAAAAAAAAAGAAAATGCAAGTTTCTATTAAATCCTAGAAAATTAAAAATCCAAGTTTTTGTTCTTTATATTGTTGTAGTAAGTAGGTATATTGCTTTCTTGGTTCTTACTTCCCTTGAAGTTCCTGTCAGTCTTTTCTTGTTTCTCTGTATTCATCATATCTCTCATTTCTTAAAAATTAATATCCAATTATATTTACATGCTACAGATTCTTCAGATAATGCTATGTATTTGCCATTTATCAAGCCTGACAAATTAATTGTATAATTTTAAATGATTTCATATAGATGTGTACTCTCACAATGACAATGGCATTTATTAATCACTGTTAGGTTTGCAAAGAGTTTTATATTTTCTCATTTGATAATTATGTACATATTTTATATAAAAGTTTTCCCCATACCAGATTCCTACAGTTTCTGCAGTTAATAGATGTTAGTCCTCTTCCATAAACCCATTCTACTTGCTGCTGGAACCATACCACTAATGTAGACTGTCAACTTGTAAATATCTGAGGCTAGCTTTGAACTTGAATCTTCCTAAATCCAGGAGAAGCCTTCCATCCAAGTCACCATTTAGCTAATAGTAAGTCACTACTTTAAGGTTAGAAAGGAAATAGTAAGAGAACATTTTGTTGCTTTTAATGAATTCAGATAACCTGGCCCAGATGAATTATATGCTTGGAAATCTGTAAATTTTGTTTGCTTGAATTTTATATTCATTTTCATTCTAAATTCTCTCCCTCTCTTCATTCCCTCCCCCAACCTTTGAGAAGGCAAAAAGTATCATACTATTTATGCACACATACACACAACCAGGAGAAAAATAAGGGGAAGGAAAAATATAAAAATATGCTTTGTTCTGCACTTAAGAGATCATCATTTATTTCTCTGGAAGTGGATAGCATTTTTCATCGTAAGTCCTTTGGAATTGTCCTGGATCATTGCATCAGTTACAGTTGTTGACTCTTATAGTGGATTTTTGTTACCATGTTGCTGTTATTGTTTGGATTTTCCCATTTCTTTTCACTTCATTTTGCATCTGTTCATATAATTCTTCCAGGTTTTTCTGAAACCATACCCTTCATCATGTCTTATATTTCATTAATGTTCTATCACAATCATATACTGCAGCTAGTTCAGCCATTTTCCATGATAGGTATCTTCTTATTTTCAATTCTTTGCCATCAAAAGAGTTACTATTTTTTAAACATATAGATCCTTTTACTTTTTCTTTAATCTTTTTGGAGTATAAACCAAACCTATTAGTAGCCTTGGTGGGTCAAAGGGCATACATAGATTTACAGTCCCTTTGAACATAGTTCCAAATTGCTCTAGATGACTGGATTAGTTCACAGCCCCACCAACAATGTATTTGTGTACTTATGGAAAGCTATACATTTTGAACCTCTGTCAGTGATATTTTAAAGATAATATACAACAGAAGAAGAACTACAGGACTAAAAGACAAAGAGCTTGATTAATTTTTTTCCAAAGATAGAGAATAGAGTCTTGCAGACTCTAGTTCCAAGAAAAATTCTAGAATGTGTGACTGCTGGGCTAGTTAATAAAAGAAAGTGGTGATTTTAAAGAGCTATCTTAACTTCATTATGAACAGATAATTTTTTTTTCCAATAGCATTATTAAATTAGTAGATCCAGGAAATGCTGTTCACCTAGTAAGTCTATAGTTTACACAGATGTTAGCACAAGATTGTTAATTTCATATGGTACTCCTATAGAAAAGATGAAGGAATATTACCTAGATTAGAGATATCATGGGCAGCAGTTGAATTGCAGATCTCAAGATTGAACTACTAATAAAATATAAATAGGAATTATTTAACAAAATGAATAAAAGTTTGGTAGAATTTAGGTAATATTAATATGAAGTTTTCTTATGTAGGATTTTTATGTACAGGTTAATGGCCTCTATTTATGTGTGAGTTTAATACTACTTGGTTCAGATCAAAACTTCTTAAACTTCAGGTCATAGCCTCATAAGGGATCATGAAACTGAATGTGGAGGTTGCGAAATTATGATTGATCATCAGTAAGTGTTTGACTCATATACCTATTTTTATATACCTATATATTTTGAGTCAAATAAAATTTTCTTGGGTGAAAAGAGGTCATGAGTAGAAAAAGTTTAAGAAGCTTTGATCTAGATAATAATAATACAGTTACATTTAGAATAGGCAGAATGGTAGGACCCAAAGATTAGTCCTTTATGGCTCAAATTCATTTCAATTTAGATCTCTAGTGGAATGTCTTAGTTGTCTATGTTTGAACTTGTATGGTTTAACATTCTTATCGATGATTACTTAAAGTCACAAGTGGTATTCTTATCAATTTGTTTTTTTTTAAGATAAACTAAACCTGGATAATAGAAGTCAGATCCAAAAAGACATCGACAGGATAGAACATTAAGCCAATGCTAATAGTAAGCATTTATTAGCCACTTTTCTGTAAGTTAGGCACAAAGCTAAGTTTCTGGGGATGGAGACAAAAGACTGCAGTTCCTACACTCAAGAGGTCTTATGGGGAAGATGGCAAACAAACAGATCAAAAAGGATCATGACACAAAGCAGGCAGATATGTTGGATTTCAGTGAGGGAGGCTATACAAAGACCTCAGCTTTTCTCCCCGGAGCCATCTGGGTCCAGTGGCAAGATGTAAGTCAGGATGGCTGGAAATGGCCTTGGATACAGTAAGAGAGCTTGATCTTTTTAAAACTAAGATCATTAACAGGTCTCATTTTGACCAAAGCAACTGCCCTTTCAATGATTAAAGCTAAGTAAGAATTGAGGCAAAGAATACCCTCCTTTACCTAGTAAAAAAAAAAAAAAATTCAATCTGGGAGGGGAAAGACCCTCAGAGTTTTTGGTCAAAATAGAAGGAAAAAAGGGAAGAAGGAAGGAAATAAAGGGAGGAAAGATAGAAAGGAAAGAGGAGGATGAAAGGGAGAGAAAGAAGGAAAGAAAGATCCATGTTGCTCAGTTGATAAGTTCAATTGGGTCCCCAACCTCACGGAGGTTGTTGTTTGTCCTTCATTCTATAAGAGGACTTTGATATTAGGGAAGTGATACTGTGACATGCAGTTGAGTTGGCTTTCACTAAGGATAAGCTGTTCAAAGTCACCATCCTTACTTTCTCTTCGAGATGATAAGAGCCAAGTTTTACCTTAGTTTAAGTGTTTGAAGAGTTGCATTTGGGAAAGGGATTAATGCTTATTGTTTGTCCCCAAAGGCAAAACTGCAAGTTAGAAGTTGAAAAAAGACTAAAGTTGGTTTGATGTCAGAAAATGTTTCCTAGTAATTAGAACTGTCCAAAATTGCGTTGGGGTCTGTCACTGTCTTCATGCAAAATAGTATGATTATATATTGGTTATTTTATATTGGGGATTTTTGTAATTGTGGAATCAACTAGATGGCCCCGAAGACCCTTCCAACTTCTGTGGAAAAATTCTGTGATTTTGCAATTCATTGAGCTACCTGTTACCCTCTTCCAAGTGGAGGCGGTTATGGTTTGTGGGGATGTAATCCTGGCTTCAGAGTAGTTGGGTAGTTCAAGCCAGTGAAGAAAAAAAATCTAAGTCAGCAACTAGAGAGTATCCCAAATGTCTTAATGAAGTTTTAAACTACATTATTTAAATTGACTAACACCTTTAAGCTATTTAAAGATTAAAACTATACTAAGACTTTTGAGATACCATATATTGTCCCAGCTACTGGTTTGGGTTTGGGTTCAAATCCTTAATAAATCCCCAGTTTGCTCAAGTAGAATCATTATATTACACTCACACAGAATAAACCAGAGTGATTACTTCTGGGCAGCCAGATAACACTGAATAAAGTACTGGATTTGCAGTAAGGAAGACTTATCTTCCTCATTCCCACCCTTCTTTCATAGAGTGTCATGCTCTTCTTACCCGTGAGTAGTTGGTTCTACCAAAAGGAATGTAATTTTTTTGGGAGGGTTCCTGAAAGATAGGACTTAAACTCAAATCATTGGGGCTCTCATAGATTGGCCAGCAACAGGTCCCAGGCCAAGTCCCAGTTGGTCATTTTTTGGGTCCTGATTGACTCAGAGTGAAACAAGTAAACAACAATTGTTCTATTTGGACCAGAAACTCTAAGGTTCTTCCTTTTCCCAGATTAGACTTTTTTTTTTTTTTTTTTGACTAGGTAAAAGAAGCCATTCTTTGCCTCAATTCTTACTTAACTTTAATCACTGAAAGGACAGTTATTTTGGTCAAAATGACACCTGTTAATGAGCTTAGTTTAAAAAGACCAAGGTCTTTTACTGTATCCAATGCCATTTCCAGCCATCCTGACTTGTATTTTGCCACTGGATCCAGTCAGAGGGAGAAAGGTTGGGATCTTTACCTAGCCACCTCACTGAAATCTAACTCATTTGCATTTCTTATCATCACCTCCATACTTATATCATGGTCATCATTTTCATCATGAAACATATAGTTTCTGACTCTAGTGATGTGTCCCTGGAGAAGTCACTGTTTGCCTCAGTTGCCCATTTGTAAAATGGGGACACTGGAGAAGGAAATGGCAAGCCACTCCAGTGTCTTTGCCACAAAAACCCCCAGAGGGGTTGCAGAATTAAACACGATTAAAATTATTCAACAACAAAAGTAATTACTTCTAGAATCCTGTTGATGAGGTCTTCAACATTAGGTTTGGGTTCAAAGTTAGCAGCGGAACTGATAAAAAATTAATCTCTTAAGTAAGCAGGAAGGAGCTTTTGATAATAGAGATCAGTTTAGTTCCTTGGTCCCACTCGCTAAAGGTAATCCACTTAAAAATCCAAGTTATATCAAGACCTTGAAGCTAAATTTTCTCTATAAACTAACTTATGACCCATGACTTTACTGCTACCTTCCTTTGGATCAGTCCGGCAAGGCATTCTACCTTGTGGTGTCTTTCTCCTTACTTCTCCTCCCCCATACCATGTAATATCTCCCCTAATTCTCCACTATGCTTCCCAATCCCACTTCTCCTCCTTACAGCTAACTAACTCTAGGGTGCTAAGTCCCTTTCAGGATTTAGTCAGCTAAGAACATGCCCCAGTCTCATGGAGCTTTCCCTTTCTATTGGGTAATTTTGAATTTCACTGAGGCACTGGTTTCATATACTCTCCCAACTCTATTTCATATTACTATTTCTGATGTCTATTATATCACTTCATTTTGTCTGTAATCTATTTCCAGAAATAATTCTTTTAAAATAAATCTACCTTTTGGCAAAGAGAATGGCCATTGTGAATTCTTCACACAACTAAATCCCAACTTTTGGTGACAAACTCCACATCATAAATCACATCACTTGTTATGATTAAAATGAAAGCAATTATATTATACCTGGTTTTTGACAGAGAAGCAGACAGATTGCCTCTTTTCTGAACTCACTGAATCAGAGATGCATTCTGAGTCTTTGACATAAATTTATAGCCAGTTATTTTCTGAGTTCTACTGTTATGGAGATATTTTCTAAGTCTATATCTCTCCACCCCAAATCCGCTGAACACAAAGTTCTATGAATCATAGTAGTTTCATTTACCCAAATTTACTTTGATGATTGTAGATTGTTCAGGAACTTGATAACCTCTTTGATCACTGAGAGGTCAAATCTGAGAGTCCCAGTCAAGAAACAGACTCGTTCTACTTTTTCTGACTTATCTTTCTCAGTCTCCTTTGAGGATCATTGTTCTTGTCCCATTCCTTTATTGTGAATATACCATAGTGCTCTCTCTTCGGTTCTTCTCTTCTTTTTCTATATTTCTCCTTGGTGATATCATTGTCCTCATGGCTTTCACTATCAGTTCAGTGGAGATGACTCCCAAATCCACATATCCAGACTCCATTCCTCTCCTCAGTTCTATTCCTTAATTTCCTATACTCTATTAGATATCTCAATCAAGATATTTCAAACTCAGTGTAACTAAATAGAACTCATTTTCTTTCCCCTTGTCTCCTTGATGTTTCTGTATGACAGATTTGACCATGTCACTCTCCTACTCAAGAAATTTCAGTGGGATCCTCACTATCATTAGGATAAAACACATCCCTTTGGCAATGAAAGCCCTTTACAATTTGACTTCTCTTTCCAGTCTGATTAAACATCACTGTCCTCACACACTCCAAGTCTGTTCTCTCACTGATCTGGTTCACTTGCTGCTCTCCATAGACAGTATTCCATCTTTCATTTCTGTGCTTTTGTTCAGACTATTCCCTATACTTGGAATGCTTTCCCTCCTTAACTGCATTTCTTATAATATCCCTAGCTTTCCATGTTGTATCCGCTTTAAGAATCTTTTCATAATTTTCTCACTGATTAGTATAACCAGGCACCTAAGTGGTCCTGTGGATAGTGTCAGGCTTGGAGTTGGAAAGACTCATCTTCATAAATTCAAAATTGGCTTCTGATACTGGCTTTGTGACCTTGGACAAGTCACTTAATCCTGTTTGCCTCAGTTTCCTCATCTGTAAAATGAGCTGGAGAAGGAAATGGCAAACAACTCCAAGAAAGCATTCACAAGTTGGACACAACTTAACAGCAATTAGTATGTCCATCCTCATACTCCTCCCTATCCCTGTGCCCGGTTCTATGTATTTATTTTGTATACACATCTGTTTCTATTAGAACATAAGGTAATAAGGACAGATGTTAGAATCCTAGTGTTAACTCAGTGGAATTGATATAATGCCTATTGGTTCACATATTAGAGCAAATCCTTACAAGATGTTAAGTCACTAATATTGATAGAAACAATGCTTAAGTTAACACCTTTGAGAGTTCACACATTAGCTCACACATTAGTTCACACCTTTGGGAGATTTCAGGGTTCAGTATGAGACATCCAAATTCACACCTCCCATAATCCCACTCTCAGAGGAAGAGTCAACCTTTGAGTTCACACCTCTAAAAGAGCATAAAAACAGCTGAGTTCAGTCAGGACAGTTCAGTTGAAAAGATTGAGAGGGGAGCATCAGTTGGAGATTGAGAAGCCACAAGTTGGAGCTGAGCTAGAGGCAGAAGCTGGAAGAGTAAAAGAAGCTGCAAGAGCTCTTGGAACCAAGGAGGGAGAGAGACCTCTAAGAAAGCTAACTGGGCCCAAGGAAAGAGATAAGACTTGGAAGGAGAAAATAAACTTTTGGATTTTATTAGCTGGCTGCATTTGAGTTGATTATTATTCTGAACTGAAACTAAGGCTGCCTCCAGAAAACCTCCCCAAGAAACCTGCTACCAGAGAGAATGATTATATTATAGAAAAGAAGAACACCACCACAGACAGAGACTTTGGTATTTGTATCTCTAGTGACTACTAAACAGCCTTGGCACACAGGAGGACTTAATAAATACTTATTCATTGACTGACTGTCAGGATGGCTGGAACAATGTATACCTTGGTTCATTTTGTCTCCAAGATAATTGGTAAAAGAGAGGGGACATAGCTATATAAACAGATGAATAAAAAAGTATTTATTAAGTACTTTTTTCCTTTTTAAAATTTTATTTAAAAAAAACCAAACAAACAGAATAAGAAAAACAGAAAAGGAATACAAAACAAAGTAAAAGAGAACATTGTCATGTGGCCAGCAGAATATCAGGGAGGATTCAAAATGTATAACAACAGATCAAGAAAACATATATATTAGTAGAAGAAATTATATTCATGAATGTCCATTTTTTTCTTTACTTCCTTGTAAATTGTTCTTTTGTTCTTTGCTGTGCACCTTATTTACTTTATTCTTTTTCCCCCTTTCATTTCCTCCCTAAGCAGGCTATAGTTAAGAAAAATTATATGTATGTGAATATGTTTATATGTTTATATAGACGCACACATAAACACGCACGCACATATATTTCCTATCCCTGCTGACTTTGCTGTAATTCTGCTCCTTAACTTGCCTTGTTATTACTTAACTTCCCCCTATCCATAGATCCCTCCCTTGTCATCTTCCCACACCATTTGCTTTCTGGTCCATCCATTCCTCCCCCCTTATTTCTTTATAGATTTTGGAGGGTGCTGTACTCTTCATGGTATGTATGTGTGCAATGTTGCCTATTAAACCCATTCCCAATGTGAGTAGGTTTTCAGAACTACAAGTCCTCATCCCCCTTCTAATACCTCTGTGTTTATTCTTCCTCTGCACCTCATTTGTATAATATAATTACTATTTTACCTTAACTCTGCTACCCTATACATGATATGTATCTTAAACATATAGTGTACATTTCCCATGTAAAACAAGCAAAAAAAAAAAAAACAAAAAAAACAAAAGCCATAAACCATTTGTCCATGTTGAGTTCCTTGAAATTAATCATTGATATGGGCTCTTATATGTTAAATTTTCTATTAAGCTTGGGTTTGGTTAATAGAAAGTTTTGAGACACAGTCAGTTGAGCTGTGACTGTCCACCTGCACTAAGCACCTATTTGCCTTTGTACTGGACACCCTTCCTATATTTTGTCAGTATTTTAAGAGCCACTTTTGGAGTCTGCAGCCATGGCTAGTTCAAATAAAAATCCCACTGGAGATCTGGAGCTCAAAACCAAGGATACTGTGACTTTCAGTTCTAGTCCAGTAAACTCACCAGATGGCAATTGGAAGAACAAAGAACATAACAAATATTACCCTTGAGGGTGGAAGCAAGGGCCCTGACCCAAGCTCTTGCCAGAAGATCAAAGGAATAACGTGGCTGCAAACTTTGATTCACCTGGTGAAAGGGAATATTGGCACAGGTCTTCTGGGACTGCCCCTGGCAGTGAAGCATTCTGGGCCCTTGATCGGTTGTCTAGGTCAGTTGAGTACGGGCACTGTGGCTGTGCATGGTATGGGCCTCCTGTGGAGTGTGCTCGCCAGCTAGGTTACAAAAGCCCTTTTTTGGATTATGGAGATGCAGCAATGTATGGACTAAAGGCCAGTCCCTTCCCTTGGCTCCAGAAGCGTGCTATCTGGGGAAGGTACCTGGTTAGTTTTTTCCCGATTCTCAGTCAGTTGTGATTTTGCTGTGTATATTTTGTTTTTCTGGCTGATAATTTAAAGCGGGTGATAGAAGCAGCCAATGCAGCTACCTCTGCCTGCTATACCAACACAACTGTGACCTTGACATTCTACATGCTCAGCTTCTTGTCCCTCTTTGTGCTGCTGGTATTTGTTCATAACCTTAGAAAAGAAGGTCCACCTTCTCCATGCTGGCCAACATATGTATGATTGGAAGCCTGATTGTGATGTCCCAGGTCCCAAAAGTCTAGGTCAGGTCAGGATGTCCCAGGTCCCAAAAGTCTACCTCTGTTTTCTGAATGGAAGGCCTATGCACTGTTCTTTGGAACTGCCGTTTTTGTGTTTGAGAGCATTGGTGTGGATCTTCCCCTAGAAAATCAAATGAAGAAAAAGGACAATTTCTCGCTTACCCTGTATATGGGGATGACTGTGGTTACCATTCTCTAGTTTGGAGCAGTCACACAAGCCAGCCTAACCCTCAACCTACCAAACTGTTGATTATTTCAGTCTGTGAAGATGCTCTATTTCCTTGGAATCTTCTTCACCTCTGCCCTTCAGTCTACATCTCAGCCGGGATCATCCTCCCAATTGCTCCCTCCTGTGTGACAAAAAAATGGAATTTGGTGGCAGACTTATCCATTCGCATGGGCCTGCTCTGTAGAACATGTACCTTGGCCATCCTGGTCCCCAGGTTAGTCCTGGTTATAGCCCTAATGGGCTCCACGAGCATCAGGGCCCTGGCTTTGATCATCCCACCCCTCCTGGAGATCATCACCTATTACTGAGAAGGCATGAATCCTATCATCATCATTAAGGACATCCTGATCCTGGGCTTCACTGGATAGAAACCCATTGGGCACCTACCAAGCACTCTATAAGCTGATCCATTCACCTGTTTCTCCCACCTTTGCCAACTACACCAGTGCCTTTGTACAGTGATCTGCATCCAAGTGGAACCCCTCTCTGCTTCCCCTCATCCTTCTACTCCCTGTAGAAAGTGAACTCCCTCTTTCCAGGACTAAGCCAACTGTGCTATAGTAGAAAGAGCCCTAGGTCTGGAAATGGAAGATCAGGGTTCTGCTATAACTATTGGCAAGTCACTTAAGATTCTTTGAGCCTGTTTCCTCAACCTGTAAAATGAAGATACTGCTTCTCTTTACAGGATTGTTAAGAGCATTGAATGAGGCAGTGTATTCAAAGCACTTTGTAAATTGTAAAGTGCTATAAAAATATGACCTAATACTGCTTCTTTTCTTCCCTCTCGGCATTCTCTTACTTTGGGACCTCTCCAAAGTACTGCTTCAACTTTTTCTTGACTTTGCCCTTAACGTGTTGGAAAAGTTTAGCTAGAAGACTCCAACAACTGCTTGTCATATAAGGATGACCTAAACAGGCCAAACATAAGCTTGCCATCCATGAACTATCTGAATACAAAGTGACACTGAAACTCTAAATACATTCTATCTGGAGTTTGACTCCTTTTCCAAATCCTTGTCCCTGGATCTCTACCTTGTTCCTCAAAGGCAAACTAACCTATGAAATATTTATATTCAACTAAGAGTCTAGACTCTAAAATGTTATTGGGTTTTGTGTCAGAAAAGATTCACTTTTAAGAAGTGGGCACAAGCGAGTGAGAAATCCCTTGAAATCATGAAAGGAATTAAAGGAAGGACCTTAAGGATTGTTGTCCAACCCTCTCTCTTTCCAATGGAAGAGAATGTAATTCAGAGAAGACAAGAGGCTTGTCCAGAGCTGTACCACGAGTTGATGTCTAAGACTAGAAGTCATGCTCACATAGAGCTGAGCTCTTTTCTTATGAGACCACATCACTTTCTGCATTAGAATGACAGCATATCAGAGCAAGAAGGGATCTTGGAGAATATCTGGTCTAATACCCTCACTTTGCAGAAGAGGAAAGTGCAGATGTAGCAAAGGGAATGGATTTTTCCTGATCACAGATAATCCAGGATTCCTATCCTCCATCCAGTGCTATTTTCACTCTATCACAGATAGTTGGGAAAAGAAGAAGACTATCCTGATTGTGCAGAGAGCTCTGAAGAAGAAAAATAGAAATGGTGCTAGAAAACAAAAAAGATCTGTGGGCTTATAGACAAACGATGCACATTTGGGGAAGGGATCCCTTCCCCTTATCTGTCCTGACTATGGTTAGTCAAAGTCTCCAAGTAAAAATTCTTCTTTTGGGAAGATTAACAAGTTAATGCTCGCAAAGAGAGATTGTGGGGGAAAGGGGAGTTGTTGAAATAGTTCATGATAGCAAAGATCAGAATTCATCCCACAAGCATTTATTAATTACCCTGTGTGTGCAGAGTACTCAGTTAAGAACCAGGGAAGATTTCAGGTTTAGATAGGATAGTGTTCTTGCCCTCCTCTCTTGCAAAGAAGAGCCTTTGACCATCTCTTCATTCATGTAAGTTACCATAACTATTAACAAATAAACAACAACAACAACAACAAAATAGAAAGTCTTGAAAATCTGAAAGTTCGTTGAATGTCCATTTTTTCTTATTCAGTATTACGGATAATTTTGCTAGATATGATATTTTTGTCTGCAGGCCTAGTTTTTTGATTATAGGTAGATATGATTCCAGAACCTCTGGTCTTTTATTGTAGCTTCTGATAAGTCCTGTATAATTCTAATTGTATATTTGAATTATTTTTTCTTGTTTCTTGCAAAATTTTCTCTTGGCTCTGGGGGTTTCGAAATTTGACAATAATATTCCTGTGTGTTTTTCACAAAGAATCTCATTGAGATGGTGATTGTTAGATTTTTAAAAATTTCTACTTTCTCCTCATGTTCTATCACTCCAGGACAATTTTCTTGGATTATTTCTTGCATTATTTATTATTAAGGTTCTTTTTTTTAGTCACAAGTTTCAGGCAATCCAATTATTGTTATATTTTCTCCTCTTTCTGTTCTTCAGATCTATCACTTTTTTAAATAAGATGTTTTACATTCTGTTCTATTATCTAATTCTTTATAATCTGTTTTGTTATTTCTTGCTCTCTCATAGCTTCACTGGCTTCCCCTTGCTCAATTCTAATTTTCAAAGAATTATTTTATCTTTGAGACTATCTCCTTTTTTTAGTTGATAAATTTTTTTTTTTCATAATCTTGTTTTTTCTTGGTTGGCCTTTATTTATTTTGATTTTTCTTCAATGTCTTTCATTTGATTTTCTATAAATTCTCTCTGGGCAAGGAGCCATTTCATATTATACTTTGGGGTAGAACTTTTTTTATTACAGGGTCCTCCTTAAAGATGAACCCTGTCTTCCCTGTTCCCATAGTAGGTTTATAGATAGGGTGGGATTCTTCCTTGTTTGCCAGTTCAATTTTTTTTTTTTAAATAAGAGATATTAGTATAAGCATCTCTAATCGTGGGGTTGGGAGAGGGTGCTTAAAGTTTTCCTTCAGCTCTCCCCTCTGGCCAGGTATCCCAAACTAAGAGCTCCATCCTCCCATAAGTTCCCACAGCCAGCAGTATCTCTGCCCTATTGCCTGTGCACTTACCAGGTGCTGGTTCCATCTTGCCTAGGGTTACCTCTCAGCAGCACAGCTGGGCCTGATGGTCCCAATCAGCCAAGGTTCCCAAACCTCAGTCTTCTGGGACTCAGACCTTGACTCCACTGTCTGGGAGGTGAAATCTGTGATTCTCACTGAGAGTCCAGCATTTTTATCCACTTGGGCTAGCCCAAAGTGTTTGCACTTCACTTGGGTTAATTCTGGCCTGGATCTTTCTTGAGATCTTGTTGTGTTATATCAGGAACATCCCTGTTCTGCCTCAAATATTCTTGATTTTTTATCTGTTTATGTTCACCTTGAGGTATAAATTTATTCTATTTGTGGGAAAAATTAGGAGAGCTTGAAATCTGCCGATCTACTCTGCCATCTTCCCAGAATCCTCTTTATTAAATATTTATGATGTGCCAATCCCTGGGTGTTAAGATAGGAGGAGACAAATGCAAAAATGAACCAGTTTTGCTCTTAAGAAACTTCCATTCTCATAAAGGACACAATACTTATAGGGGAGTGGTGTCTAGGAAGGAATCTTTTGGAATGGTAAGTGGAATAAATACAGTAGCACATTGTTTTCAGCAGCAAAAGCACCGTTTTCTGCATTGTGGTTTCAGAACTGGAAAGAAGGGAAAGTTTTCTACAGCTCCAGTCAAGTTGAAGGCAGCTAGAAATAGAGTGGATCATGAGAGACCTTCAGCAGACCTAGGTTTAAACCTGGGTAAGATCTTGGGGTAAGTCCCCCAACCTCAGCTTCCTCATCGGTAATATATATGAGTAATTCAGCCCTAAATTTGTGAATTAACTCCGTATCCTTAGCTAGGTACTTTTAATTTTTTGGATTCCAGATTCTTTAGTAATAGCAGACATTTATCTATATGGTGCTTTACACGTATTGTCTCTTGAGGTTTACAAGAACACTGGGATGTAAATACTATATTATATACCCACAATATAGCTAACCAGGTATAGCTATCCTATACTTTTTAAATATCTGAGCTTTTTAGGTAGGCTGCTGGCTCCTTTCCTGTTCCTCCTGTTTTCCAGCTTTGAAATCATAATCAAATAAATATTGCCATTGCTGCCGGGAAGAATGTTAATCTACTCCCTGGTGACTTCATTCACCATTTCTATGACCTTTTTAACCTATTATTATTCCCATTTTACAGATTAAGAAAGTGAGGTTTAAATGACTGGCCTTTGGCCATACTGTTGTTTGATGTTAGAGTTGAGACTCCAATGACTACAAATCCTTGTAAAAGCATTTGTTTTACAATCCTGTGAAAAGAAAAGGGTGGTTTGAATGCTATCCAAGGTCTCATCTACTGTCAACATCTTTTGATTCTGTAAGCTGCTATGGAAACTACTTTTATGTTATGTGATCTAGTCAATGCAAATTTTCTTTTACCTGTCCTTCAAAGTGACATGTTTTCTTCAAGGTTAAAGAAATTTTAAAAAAAAACAATGGCAATCATAACAAGTTGGGCGATTTTGGATTAGTTCCAGCCTTGAATTCATTTTTATTTTAGTCTCTTATTGTGGTTACTTCCTGATGTTGAATAAACCTGAGGTGACAGTATGTGGTACATGTTCTGTTTACTTTAAATTAGAATTTGTGCTAAGGATTCAGAGAGCCAGGTAAATTTTGATTTTGAGCTGATTGTAAAACTGGTTTTATTCTATACATAATAATGTCTTTCCCACTTTGTAGAGACAATGTCATCTCTCCCTATGGAATAGAATCTCCTTTGAGGGCAGGTACTTATCACTTTGTTGTCATGGTCTTTGAAAGCTTCTCTTTTGTCACAGTTTCGTATGTCAAAGTTATAACCTGTTACTCATATGCCACAGTTAATATAGGCATTACTCAGAACTTGGTTTCCAGTTCTTTTCTTTTCTTTCTTTTTTTAAATACCCACGTCAGGTTCAGGAAGTTTATTTTGATTATGACTATATCCTCTTCAATATTATCCTTTTTAATTTTCTCTTTCTTTTATGGGACTACTCTTTATGGTATCTGCCTTGGGATATGGATATGTGATGTTCACATGTATGTATAGATGTACACACACATATATAGACATGTATATATGTGCATATATATGACATATTTTATGCATAGACACTATTCTCTACTTCCTCTATCCTTTTTTTTTTCTTCTCTGAGGCAATTGGGGTTAAGTGACTTTTCCAGAGTCACACAGCTAGGGAGTGTGACCGCATTTGAACTCGGGTCCTCTTGACTTCAAGGCTGGTGCTCTATCCACTGTACCACCTAGCTGCTCCTTGCTTTTAATTTTAAATATATAATAAAATTATCATGTAAATTTCTGTTTTTCCTTCCCCTCCATCTATAAGAATATAAGTAATTTCTCCGTCCTTTAAAAAAACCTTTTAATTGAATGTCATAATCTTGTAAATCAAATACCAAATCATAAAAACAAGTGATAATAGCAAGAAGAAGAAACTATACACAATAACAGTTTTTAAACTTGTAAAATGTTGCCAGATTAATTGTATGTCACTAAATTGAATTATTTTACTTTGTTTCAAGAAACTCCTATATCTACTATGTAGATCGTCAAGAGAAAGGATTTAGAAAAAGAAGACCAAGGAAACTTTGAAAACATTTAGGGATTGGGAAAATGAGGAAAGGGTCTTATTAGGCAGAAAGAGAATCAAGAGAGAGCAGTATCTTAGAACCAAAGGGAGAAATAATCAAGAAGGAAGAGATAGTCAAGAGTGACAAAGACTACTGCAAGCTCTAGTACAGAGCTTCTTAAACTGTGGGTCCCATATAGAATAATGGAATTGAATGTAGGAGTAGGGGAAAGCTCCACAAAAAAATTGACAACAATAAAACGTTTCTGAAAGTTTTCTTTATGACTTCAGCATATTGAGTATTCTGCTAAAATTTAATTCTTTATGTAAAAATAAACAAGCACGAATCTCATTGGTATGCAAATTTGCTTTCATCTTTTATAAATGATAAAATTATATGTATACCAAAAAATGCTTTTAAAATAAAGTTTTTATGATTTATTATCAGTAAATATTTGATTTGTATCCTTAGTTTACATATCTATATACCTGGGGTCATATAAAAATTTGTCTGGTGAAAAGGGATCCCAAGAAGAAACATTTAAGAACCCTGCTCTAGAAGAAAGTTTAAGAAAGGATAATTGGATTCGCAGTAAGGCCATTGGTGACTGTTAATAGAGTGGTTTCAGAAAGGAAGGAAAGTTACTTTGCAAGAGGCTGAGAAATGAGTAAGTAGTATAGAGATAGTGTTGACAAGTGCAGGATCCCCCTTATTTCTGCATGTAGCCAAGTAATTTTCGATCAACTTATTCCTTATTCATCTGTATTTATTTATCCTTCCTGAGCATGAATATCTAGAAGTAGTATTCTGGAAGACTTGAGATCAAATGTAGACTCAAAACATTTAGTAGCTGTGTAATCCTGAGCAGATCACTTAATATCTGAGTTTCCTCATTTGTCGAATAAACACTTTCCCCTAAGTTTTTTATAAGGATCAAATGAGGTAATATTTGTAAAAGATTAAAACTAAGCACAGTGCCTGTAAATAATAAGGGTTTAATAAATGCATGTTAGTTTTAACTTAATTCTTAGGTGACCCAATAAACTTTTTCTTTTTATGGAACTAAGTTTATTTAGTTCCTATACCTTATGTGACATAACAAAGCTCATGATTTAAATCGTTGAAATAAGTTTTCTTGAAGAAAAATGGTACTGTAAGTTTGAAGACCTTAAGTTATAGATGGGTGGATTTTCTCTCCTTTTGAATTATCATTATTGTATTTCTGAGCAATAAGCTATCTATGAGGAGGAGAGGGTGAGACTAAATAATTCTAAGGCATTTTCCTTAGGAATTAGTTATCTTATCTATTCATGCCTAGTTACTGAGAAATGACTGTCTGTCCTTACTGTCTCTGTACAATGCTCTGACTGTAAAATACTAGCTATCTGCATGAGAAACACGACTCACATCTCCTAGTGAATATGTGGGTGTTTGAACAATGGCATTTTCATGTTTCTCACCCTTAGTCTACTGCAAATTGAGCAGGCTATAATCGTAGAAATGAATTGGAACTGATTAGCAATGAAAAGAAAAAAAAAAGAGAGAGAGAATAGAGAGAGCATTCTATGGGGGCTGTCGAATGCTATCCCAAGTAGTTTATGCTTGTGCTTTGGGGGACTTCAAAAATGTACTCTCATCTCTCTTGCTTTGCTAGAGAAATAATCTGTCTGAAAGAACAGTAGGATGAAATAGTTTATTTTGTGGACACAAATATAAGTGTTTTCATCGAGTATCTGTTCTAATTTTCTTTTCACGCAGGAACTTTTTAATCCTGTTAATTTTTCTTGTTTCTTACAGGAAGCATGAGTGGGAAAAACATGGAACTTGTGCAGCCCAGCTAGATGCTCTAAATTCTCAAAAAAAATACTTTGGTAAATGTCTGGACTTTTATAAGGATATTGACCTCAACAGGTATGTTCTTTCTTCACTCTAGATTTATGTTGTTGCCTTTAAAAAATATGATTGTTCTTGCTGAGTACTGACTACCTATTGATGTATTGGTGATTGATGTACTCTATAGATTCACAATAAGATGGCATTTCCTGTTTCTGTTGTGTATGTTTTATTGGGTAAAGAAACCAAACCATAGAAAGAGGGGGTTTGAGTCTCCTCCCCTTTTCTCGTCCCCAATCAGCAAATAAATTTTCAGCCCGATTACCAGAATATCTTTAGGCAACCTCCTTTAGTCTGTCTTTTCTTCATATTGGGGGATTTTGGTTTGAAGCTTTATTGAGGTTTTTTGTTACTTTTTTTTTTTATGTCTCTGAAATGAGTGACATGAAATAGAAAACTATGGGGTTTTGATACCCAAACAAAAACCTAGGAGAGAAATAATGATTGACAAGAAAAGGAAAGATGAATTAATTTTTTGACTTCTACATTAAAAACAAATTGGTGATGCTGAGATACATTTTCTCCTTGGGGAAATAGTAAAAAAAAAAAGTGTGTATGTGTGTGTGTGTATGTATGCGTGTGTTATTTCCCATATTTCTCATATGGGATTCTGGCAGTGGCAGAAAGAACATTTCACCTTGTTCATATTCTATGGGGTTACCAGGGCTCAAATCATTTTCTATCTTTTCATCTCTAAAGCTACCAAGCTATATTTAATCAGTCCTGTGAAGGACATATGTTTCAAAGCAGGAATCAGAGGATCATGAATAAAGTATAAGACCACAGTGAAGATACTTCATCTTGATCCTTGTATCTATCCTACAATGAACTTCCTTGTACTGTAGCTGCCTTCTCAAAACTGACACTACCATATTGGAACTCTACTTTGTATAAAAAGAGTAAGAAGTAATTTATGCAAAATGGCTTTAACTTCCTAGAATAAAGACCCAATACAAACTGCCCTCATCCAGTGAAGAGGTTGTAGTCCAAAAAGTCTTCATAAATTAGGCATTTGGAGCTCTTTAATTTTCCATTTTCCAATGGACATATGCTTAGGTCTCAGCCCAGAAATATTCCTAGGTGTAGTTGAATTCTAGTATTTATTGTATGGTAAAACCTAAACATCATTTATAACCTTGTTTCTCCAGGAAAATGTGTCTCACATTTCAACTTGGAATGCTAATAATCCATTTTCTTTACATCCTTACCTTACCTCCCTTTGTTGCATCCCCAAGAACAAGAAGAGATAGATTCTGCTTGTCCAGTCCTCTCTACCCACCATCCCTTCTTTCAAAAGAAGGAAGGTATTCCATCTGAGTGTCTATGTCTAGATATTCATATCTGGGGAGTTGTGGTAGAAATAAAGTGCTAAATTTTATCATAAATTTTACCAAAATGCCATATCTTGTTCTACCTGAATCTAATTACAGTTACTTTAGTATGTAATATACTTATTTGAAAAACATCTCTACATGTTTTCTATTGATATTTAGTTTAAATAATGCCAAGCAGTCTGTCCATTCAGTCTGCATTTATTGAGTAGCTCCTGTGGGCAGTATCAGCATCAAGATCCCACAGTCAGGATTTGAAGTCAGGAAGACCTGGGTTCTGATGTGGCCTCAGACTTTTGTTAGCTAACTGTGTGATCCTGGGCATGTCACTTAAATTCCATATGCCTCAGTTTCCTCAACTCCAAAATGGAGATATGGCACCTACATCCCAGGGTTGATGAAAGGATCAAATGAAATAATATTTGTGAAGTTATTATCATAGTGTCTGGCATGTAGTAAGACTTAATAAATGAGAATTTCTTTCTTCCCTTTCTCCCTTCCCCCTCTTCATTACTTCTTCAAGGTAAAGTAGGAAGTGTGCTCAGTTTGAAGTCAAAAGATTGAAGTTGGTATCCCAGCTTTGTTATTTATCATGTGTGTAATCTTGGACAAATTACTTCTCTTTGCCTCAGTTTCTTTTTTTGTTAAATGAAAGAGGTAGAGTAGATGACCAATACCTTAATCTGTTATCCTCTACCAGGTAGTAGGGGAGAATAAAAATACAATAGAAAATAGTTTGCTGCTCTAAGTAACCTTGTAATATAATTGGAGTCCCATGATATCAATCTTATGAATAATCATTTGTGTAACATGAATGGCAGTTTCTGTTTGGGATGGAGTGAAAATTATAATTTTATTTATTTTTATTCTATTGTGTACTTTTTGGAGGGAAGAAGAAGTCTATAAATATCCCTGTAGATTGAAAGGTATTTTAAAAGCACATTTTCCAGGTTGTCTTTTTTGGAACCACTCATCTACTGCAAAAGGCATCCTGCCCCTTTTATATTCTAGCAAGTATAGTCACCTCTATGAATCCCAGCTGTTACAGGGCTTTTGATTAAGTTTAAATGGAATATCCATCTGTATGAAATTGGATGAAATATTCATTTATGGATGCTTTTATCTGGCAAGGGATTGGAACACATGCTTAGGGATCTGATGTAAGTTTATTCATCATTTAAACAGATTTGAATCACATAAGTTAAATATGGTTGATTAGCAAAAGATTACTTCATATTATTCTCATTTGTCAGGGAATTGCTGTGACTAAGAGAAGCTGTATGAATTACAAATAGCCTAACAATAGCTAGTAAACCACAGTCTTCTCTCTGATATTTAAAAAAGTGCTTCACTATGATAAAAGCATTTATAATGAAAGAAATTTAGAGCCTTGCATGCTAATATAGTCTAGAAATGAGGCCAAAACAGAAAGTATGGGGTTGAGAAACTACTTGCATGTTTTATGTCCCCTGCAAATCTACAATTGAGGGCCATCTTGGATCAAGGTTGAGGAGAGAATATTGATTTTTACTTGATTTTATTATCATCAATAGACTATTTATTTCACATGCCCTCCTAGGCCACCTCCAGTCATCTTGATCTATTCCTGGCCACTAGACTAGATGACTCTGGAGGAGAAAGTGAGGCTGGTGACTTTGCACTTCCCTCACTTAAATCTGAATCACTTCTCTAATGTCAAGAATGAAGGACAAGCAACCTCTGCACCATAAGCTATAAGTAAAAACAGGCAGAGAGCAGAATAGGTATCTGAGCGAGTAAAGAGGCTGAGGAAGCCTCAGTTTACCTTAGATGAGAATGTATCCAGTGCTAACCGAAAGAACAGTGCTTTCAACCCCAGTCTCAGCTTTAATACTGGGGCACCAGGCTAGCCAAGGCAAGCTATGTTTTTGACAAAAAGAGATCCATAGACCAGACTATATTATTCATGTTTCACAGATTGTTCATATGTCAGAGAATTAGAGAAATATCCTAACTTTGAGTCTATTAGATAATAGTATTTCAGATTCACATCTGAGGGGATAGAATTGGCTCTTTAGTCCAATCCCCTAAATGTCCAGTGAGGAAACCAAAGATAAGGGAGGAAAAGTTCTGGGGGTGAAGCCAAGATGGCAAAAGAAACCAGGAAGCTACTTGAGCACTCCCAGTTTCTTTTGAAAACCACATGAAACCAAGTTTCTGAATAGAGTATGGCACGATAAAGTTACCTTCTAATTCAAGAGAGACTGGAAAAACTTCAAGAAAGGTCAGTCTCACTGGTGAAAAAGGTGTTCAGTCCAGCTCAGACAGACTCTGGGAAAGCTGGTGAGAGGGTCTAACTCACAGCAAATCAGCAACTGAGACCCTTAGTCCTGGCTCAATAGAGGAGTAGACCAGGAGGGCAGCCTCCAATCCCAGCTCAGAAGGCAAATTCTGGGGAACCAGGATGATTCCTGAAAAGAACAGCAAAGCTATCCTCTGCAAACACAAGGGCCCCCAGCTCAGCTGCATAGGAAGCTTGAGACAGCATCTCCTTTACCCCAAGAGCAGAGCTCAATCATAAAAGTAAAGAAAGAGAAAATACTAAAAGAAAAGCAAAGAAAATGAGCAAGAAACAGAAAGGAACCTTGACCATAGAAAGCTGCTATGGTGACAGGGAAGACCAAAACACTAATTCAGATGATGACAAAATGTTCATAGGGGAGATCTCAAAGAGTAATATGAATTCGTCTCAAGCCTAAAGAGACTGCTTGGAAAGGCCAATAAAAGACTTTTTTTTTTTTTTTTAAAAGAAAGGTAGAAGAAGAAAGAGGAAATGAGAGGTATGCATGAGAGAATCCAGCTTGAAAAAAGAAGGTAATTCCTTAAAAAATATAATGGGTCAAATGCAAAAAAAAAGTCTATTGAAGAAAGCAGCATCTTCAAAAGTAGAATCAACCAATTGGAAAAAGAGATACAATAGCTAACTAAAGAAAATCACACATTAAAAACTAGAATGGGACAATTGGAAGCTAATGGTTCTGTGGGACATGAAGAATCAGTCAAACAAACTAAAAAAAAAATGAAAAAATGGAAGAAAATGTGAAATACTTCATTAGAAAAACAGCCAAACTGGGAAATAGATCCAGAAGAAATAATTTAAAAATTATTGGTCTACCTGAAGGCCATGACCAAAAAAAGAGCCTGGTTAGCATTCTTCCAGAGATCATCAGAAAAAAATTGCCCCAATGTTTTAGAAACAGAGGGGAAAATAGTTGTGAAAGACTCTATTGATTACCTTCAGAAAAAAGATACCTCAAGGAAAACCCCAGGAACATTGTTGCAAAACTACAATCTCAAGTAAAATATTCTGCAAGCTGCCAGACAAAAGCAATTCAAATATTAAGGAGCAATAATCAGGATTACCCAGATCTAATAAGGGATCAGAAATCCTGGAATACCATATTCCAGAAGGCAAAGGATCTAGGATTACAGCCAAAATTACCCAGTGAGATTCAGCATCATCTTTCAAGGAAAGCAATGAAGCTTCAATGAAGTCAGAGACTTTCAATCATTTCTGTTGAAGATAAGGGAGACTAAGTGATTATCTCCTAATTATGCAATTACTGAATTTTAGAGGCAGGATTTGAACCCATCTTTTTCATTATATCCCTTAAGTATAGCCTTTTCATTTTATACATAGGGAAAAAAAACAAGGCCCAGAGAAGGGATTTTTCTAAGCTAAACCAGTTAAGTTACAGAGCCAAGATTCAAATCTAGGTAGGTCTTCAGTAATCTTTCTCCCACTGTACTAGCCTTCTTGTCTCAGTGACTTACTACCAGAAATTATCCAGATACTGTGGAATATAAAGCTGTCTGGGTAAGAAGGAGATGGATATGGTCTCACTTTCCTATAACCTCATTACTGGGCAGGATGGTCGAACACTTGGGGTCAGGAATTCTGAGCTGCAATGGGAAGAGAGGGAGAATAGAAGGAGAGAAGAAAGGAGGAAAGCAAAGGAAACATAGGTATTAATATTTGCCTTTTTGTAAATAACTTCATTTGACTGCAAATATGTAATTCTTGTATAATCTTCATTTATTTGATAATTTTTTTAAAAAAGACAACCAAGTCAGTAATGAACAGAACCAGCTACACCCAGTGAAAGTACACTGGGAAATGAGTGTGGACCACAACATAGCATTTATATTCTGTTATTGTTTAATTGCATTTTTGCTTTTCTTCTCAGGTTATTTTTACCTTCTTTCTAAATCCGATCTTTCTTGTGTAGTAAGACAACCGTATAAAAATGTATACATACATTGTATTTAACATATATTTTAACATATTTAACATGTATGGGACTACCTGCCATCTAGGGGAGGGCGTGGAAGAAAGGAGGGGAAAAGTTGGAACAGAAGTTTTTGCAAGGGTCAATGTTGAACAATTACCCATAAAAAACTATTAAAGAAAAAAAGACAATATAAATAATAATAATAATAATAATAATAAATATTAATATATTATCATATTATATATTAATATAATATATATATATATAAATTTATATATAATAAAGAAAAAAAGACAAGATAAATAACTTGTCCAGGGTCATATAGCTAAATGTCTTAGGCCAGATGTGAACTCATGTAAAATTTGGCAACTGTAAAAATTAATTCAAAATCAAACATATAATGAATTCAAGATGGGCAAAGCAGTACAGACACATAAGTGTCAAATGAGTGATACAGACAGTAAGAATTCACAGGGGGAGGTTGCTGCGAGATCCCTCTGGGCTCAAGTAGTCAGAGGAAGGCTTGACATAAAATGTGCAAATTACTTTCTTTGGGGTGATGAATCTGAGAATCAATGAAATAGTCCATGGTTGACTGCCTCCATAGTCCAGTTAAGAAATTAATTATATGGTGTTTTAATAAGGTTTCTTAGAACAGGTTAAAACCTGCTGCTTTTGGAAAATATTTGACTTCAACCACTGACCAAATGAAATTGCCTTAAATAAATCTTAAATCCTAAATAATTTCTTTTATACATTTAAAAGTCTTGTTTCAAGAAGTGATTTGAAAGAAAAAGTAATCCCATTGGCAGCTGCATAGTGTAGTGAATAAAGCTCCGAGCTTGGTTCAGATCCAGCCTCAGATACTAGCTGAGTGACCCTGGACAAGTTACTTAGTCCTGTTTACCTCAATTTCCTCATTTGTCAAATGAGCTAGAGAAGGAAATAGCAAACTACTCTAGTATCTTTGCTAAGAAAACTCCAAGTGCAATCAGGAAAAGAGAATGAAACAAAAAGAATGAAACAACTCAACAACAACAATCCCATAAAGAGTATTTATTCAGGAGCAGTAATGAACTGAACCAGCTACGCCCAGCAAAAGAATTCTGGGAGATGACTAAAAACCATTACATTGAATTCCCAATTCCTATATTTTTGCCTACCTGCATTTTTGATTTCCTTCACAGGCTAATTGTACAATATTTCAGAGTCCGATTCTTTTTGTACAATAACATGTACAATTGTACATGTATACTTATTGTGTATCTAATTTATATTTTAATATATTTAACATCTACTGGTCATTCTGCCATCTGGGGGAGGGGGTGGAGGGAAGGAGGAGAAAAAATGGAACAAGAGGTTTTGCAATTGTCAATGCTATAAAGTTACCCATACATATAACCTGTAAATAAAAGGCTATTAAATTTTTTTTAGAAAGAGTATTTATTCATATACCACTGAATTAATAAATGTTTATTAAGGGCTTAGTGTGTGCAAGCACTGTGATAAGCACTAGGGATACAGAAAAAGGCAAAAAACAGCCTCTGCTTTAGAGGAGCTCAGGGTCTAGAGTGTTAGATCTGGAGTCAGAGGCCCCATGCATGCATCATGTCTACTCTTTCTAATCTGTCTTCTAGACCCAATTCTTATTTGTTTTAGACTTAATTTATTTATATTTCATGGATAATATTTTAATTAAAGTAAAGAAAATATAACTGAATTTTAAAGCTGAATTATATCATTTTTTTATTTGTTTTTGTTTTTAATTTTAGTATTCTCCTGAAGTTAGGTATAACGCCATCTATCTCATTCTACCAGGTGAGTTTCCTATTTTAAGCCTCAGAGTTAACAAAATGCCAAGTAAGATGATCAACAGCCCTGAAAAACATCTCGGCCTTAAGTAAGCAAGAATTGGGTTTTCTGAGCTGTTCAGCTCAAACTGTCTTTCATTTCCTCTTTGTGTCTACATGCAAATTTTCATTTTTAGTGTTTTTTCCAGTGGATGCTGAATACAAAATCAAGAATGTTTAAATGATTCAGTGATTACAAACAATAAATTCCTAAGGTTTCACTGGCTTAGATGGAAAGTCTCTGACAGTTATTTAGCTTTGTGAAATGAATCAGTTCTTTTGGCTTTCTTTCTAGTGGTTGTCTTCCAATTTATAACCACATTCCAATCCATTCCCTTCCAGCATAATCCAGCAAGTAATTAACAAGTGTCTTCTATATGCAAGATATTATGTTAGTTACTGGGAATGCAGAGTGGAAAACAGTCCTTCATATTTTCTAGTGCAGGGGATTCTAGTTGACATTCTTAGTTGTCAGGGAAAAACAAAGGAAGAACAATTTTCCTTTAAAACAATTATTTCTGGGTAATTATAATCTTTACAAGGCTTTCCATTATGATCTATACTTGTGTCCAAAATGACATCATCATCATCATCATCATCATCATCATCATCATCATCGTCATAACTAAGCACTTTAGGATTATTATAATCTCATTTTATCCTCACCACTGTGGTGGGTAGATGGTATTATCATTCCCATTTTATAGATGAAGAAACTGAGGGAACAGAGGTTAAGTTACAAATCTTTAAGGAGTTAATACTGCTCAAATAATTCATAAGCATTTATTAAACACCTGTGTAATAGACATTGAGAGAAATGATGGGTATAGAAAGGTAAAAAAGAAAGTCCGTTGCATAAAGTAATTTACATATGCAAAATAAATATATATAAAATAAGCACAAGCCAATTTTGAGGGAAACACCAAGAGTTAGGGGTAGAGAAAGGAAAACCAAAAATAGACTTCATAGAGGAAAGTTAAGCTTTGAAGATAACTTGATTCTAAGAGGCAAAAGTAAGAAAGGAGTATATTCCAACAAGTAAAGAAGATAATCAGTGCAAAAAAAAAAAATAGTGGGGAGAGAGTGAATAGGTATATGGGGGTATACATATGGAATAGCCAGAAGGTCATTCTAGCTGAATAAGCAAGTGAGTGAAGAGTATGATGCAAAATAAAGTTGGAAAAGTAGGGTGGAGCCAGGGTTGAGGAACTTTAAAGTCCATACAGAGGAGTTTGTACTAGATCCCAAAACAGCCAGGATAGCTTCCTGAGCAAGATAGTGACCTGGTCAAATATGTGCTTTTTTGGTATTATCACATTAGCAGATGGTGGAAGATCAATTAGAAAAGAGAGAAACTTCATACAGGAAAACAATTTAGGAGGATATTGCAGTAGTCCAGGAGAGAACTGACATGGGTCTGACCTCATTTGGGGGCTGTATGAGTAGAGAAGAGAGGGTAGATACAGAATTAACAAAATTTGACCATTGATTGAATATGTGGGGTCATAGAATCATAGCTGAAGAACTAGAAAAGACCATTTAGTTTAATCTTATAGATGAGGAAACCGGCCCAGGAATTTTAAGTGATTTAATCAAGGTGATAAAGGGAATAAGTGGCAAAGACAGGATTTGAAGATGTGAGAGAGAGGGGGTGTGTGTGTGACTGATAACATACTGAAAATTCAACTTATGTTTACAGAGAGAGACATGGCAGCAGGAGGGGAATAAAGGATGTAATTTTAGGCTGCATTATAAAAGAGGTATGATATCCAGAATGAATGAAACAAGGGCACTGTTTTACTCTACTCAGGCCACATCTAGAATACTATATCAAGATTTGAGCTCAGATTCTGAATTGGTTGAAAGATCTGGGGGTATTTAGCCAGGAGAAGATTTAGGAAGTATTTTCAAAATTTTGAAAAAGTTAACATACTGAAAAGGCTTTAGATTTATTCTATTTGGTTTTTGAGGATAAAACTAGAAGCAGAATCTGCTGATACATAGATTCTGGCTTGATACGAAGAAAATATCCCTACTAGCTAGATTTGACAGGCTTGTTTCAAGTGCAGTAACTTCTCATTCACTCTGACTTGTCCATCAGAGACTGGCTGAGCACTTGTATTGGTTGTGATTATTGTAGTGATAATGTTCCAGAAGAGATTCTTGTTCATATGTATACTGAGCTAGATAAACTCAAAAATCCTTGCCAGTTTTCACATTCTGTAACTCTGAAATGAAGTTAGGCTGGAAGAATGATGGGAGGAAGGAAAAAAAACTTGTAGGAATGAGAAAGGTTTCATGGTTATAGGGGAAAAGAGACAATGAAAGCAGAATTATTTTTTTTTCACTTTTTCCTTTTTAATTTGATTTTTCTCGTGCAGCTTGATAAATGTGGAAATATATACAGAAAAATTATATAAGTTATAAATTATTTGCTTGCTGTCTGGGTAAGGGTCGGGAGAAGGGAGGGAGAAGGATTTGGAACACAAGGTTTAGCAGGAGTGAATGTTGAAAACTATCTTTGCATGCGTTTTGAAAATAAAAAGCTATTTCAAAAAAAGAAAGCAGCATTAGCAAAAATTTGAGGCAAAGCAGCAAGGTAAGTTGGAGGAAAGAGAATGAGAAATTCAACTTTTGAGACTTGTATATGAAGATAAGTCCCTAACAAATCGATCCTGGTACAATTGTGGCTGAAGGCATAAATACTTTTCCTTTTAGAATTTTTCATTTCTTTGCTTTCTTTCTACATCCTAACCAGGCATGTAGGTAGCACAATAGATGGAATACTTGGTCTCAGGAAGACCAAAGGTCAAAACTAGCCCCAGCTACTTACTAGCTGTGTGATCTTTACTCGACCTTTTTTTTTTTTTTGGCCTCAATTTCATCATCTGTAAAATAGGTATAATAACAGCACTTAACTTTCAGAGTTGTTGTGAAGATCAATTGAAATAATTTTTGAATAGTGTTTCATACAGTACCTGACACATAATGGGCACTATATAAATTCTAGTTGTTGTTATTATTGGAAGTTATAGTCGAGTATAATTGTTCTTCATCCTTGGTCTGCTATCTTCCACCTCCATGTATTTGTCTGGCATTACTCCATCATTATCACTTGTCAAAAAGCCTTGCCTTTCTTCAAGGATTAGTTAAAGTGTCACTTGCTCTATGAATATTTCCCTAATACTTCTAGCTAAATGGTTTCCCCTCCCCATCCTTATTTTGTCCTTAAAGTATGAGAACTCTCCTTTACCTTGCATTCTGTGTCATATTATACTCATAATAAAGACTTGAGGTTGACCACATTTTCTTGCTTGTTTTTCTCTGCTTGCTATTAGTGCATTTTCCTTATTCAATCTCATTATGCCAGATTCTAAAGAAAAAAGGAATACGCTCTGAAATTTCCACATTAATAGCTAAATGGTGAGATCTTTCTTCAGTAAATCAAGTAACTGAGCTATTCAACCTCAGTTTATTAAATCCTCTTAAAGATATAATAGCAGCATTTATAGTGGGAGATTTGTTGAAGCTTCTCCCCGTAGAATACAATAAATTTTCTGATCACAGAAAATTTTTTCTTTGTAAGCTAAGTACTGAGCACAGTTCTATGCATATGGGAGACACTTTTGTAAACTGATTGATTTGAGATGAAATTAGCAGTCTATCATGTCACTGATAAATATATGTGTATCTCATGGACATATAGTATTATGCTACAATATAAGGAGGAATTTCAGAGTGAAATGGGTCTGAATCCAAAGAATGTAAATCTACATAATCTAAATAGTTGACACTAATTGATTTACTTAAATATCAGCTTGCAGACATTGAGAATGCCCTTACAAGTGTGTATGGAGTAACACCAAAAATTCAGTGCCTTCCTCCAGAACAGGTAAAAAAAATTTTTTTTCTTCTTTTTCATCTATTTCATCATGGAAAACCATGTTGACCCTTTCATTGAGCTTGATAATGCTCCTTCAAAGACTAAAAATGTTAAGCCATGGTTTCTTTAGCTTCTTCCTATAAAATTATGAGGAAGAGAGAATTTGTGTGTGTGTGTATGTGTGTGTGTTTTAAATAAATTCTTTTCTCTTACCAAACCGATTAAAAGTTCCATTAGTCACTTCTATTCAGAAAGATATAGAACTTCTTAAAGAAGGGTTGAAGTGGAAGAATTGTAAGTCAGTTGGTACACTGCTCAGAAGTAAAGTCCAGTGATTGGAAGGCACCTGTAGTCTTAAATCTGATTGGTTTTTAATTTTAATCTTTAATTTTCAAATTGGAGGTTTGAAAGAGACTAATTGGCCAATAGTATTCTCTTCTATAATAATTGGCTTTCAGTTTTGCTATGTTTATAAAACATAGTAATTTTTGGTTTCTCATAGTAACTGAACTAAGAAAAGATGTTAGATATGTAAATAACACTAAACCATAATAAATTTGTTTTTAGATGTTAAAAAAACTGATTTATTGACATCTTTTATTTTTATATTGCCTTAATTTTCTCATATCTTTGACTTAAATGTCTAGTAGATTGCTTGTATTGTATTTCAACCTAAATTACTAAAGTTTTAAAGTGCAAAAGTAGTTTATAAAAACCTCTTACATTCCTGCATTAAGACAAGTAATGGCTTAAGGAAACAAGACCTTCCTTTTTAATGGCAATAATTACTTAAAACATATGTAGCAACAATTGCCTTACAGTTCTGTAGTTTAATATTTTCAAATGTAATTTCTTTCAAGTCATTACTTTTTAGCTTTCTGGAAGAAGAGGCAAATATAATTGTCCCAGTTTTAATGATGAAGAAACAGATTTGCAGAAATTAAGTCCATCGTCCCAAGATCTCACTGATAAGTCAGAGAGAAGATAGAATTAGAATTTTTTCCAATCTCTGATCCACTACATCTATGTAGATATGTTAATATATAGAAATAAATTGATGTATATACTTATATGTATTTGTATATTCTGATAGATATACATATAAATATATTCTGATAGATATTTGTATATATTAATATATCTAATGATAGATATTCATATATCTATACATATAGGTATATTCTGGTAGATATTTGTATAGATTGATAGATATTTATATATACTGATAGATGTACTATAGAGTACATAGAGCTATAATTGGGAGTTTTTAGCCATGGGGCATGTACCACAAACTATAGGCAAGTATGTCCAAAACGGCTTCCTTAATTGATGTCTAGACAAAGAAATTACATCACATCAGCATTGAGCTGCTTCTGCTCAGAACATAAAAGGGGGGAGGGGGGAGAAGAATGGGTGGAGAAGGAGCTCCTCCAGACCTCTAGGAGAGAGCTTACAATTTCATCTTCTGCTTTTCCCCCTTTATACCTCCTTCAACTAGACACTAAGTACTGTTGTTTCTCTTCCCAAGGACATTCTTTAAATCTGACACTGCCTAAATTCAAAAGAATAAGGTTCCCTTTCTTAAGTATGATTTCTGTATATTAGCTTAGATGTAATTTCAGAGGCTAAAAAATGACTGCTTCTTAGACAAAGGCCTTCTGTAAGATAAAAGAAAAATTCTTGTAGTCAAAAACAGCATTTGTGATTAAATAAAGAGAAGCTTCTTAGTGGATATGATTTGCTAAATATCTTCTAATGTATGAAAAGTTGAAGAACAAGTGCTTTTGCATTTGATTTTTAAAAGCTTTATTTTAGAAGGGAGTGGCTTGATGTCAGGTTTAATACATTTTTCCCCATAATTATTCCATGGCATCAAAATGGAATAGTGATTTTTCAAATAGTTTGAATAGTAAATATTTCATAAAGGGCTTATTTGGCTAGAGGTTCTGCATACATATGCCCAAGAAAAATAATTGCACATGTGGAGTGTGTGTGTGTGTGTGTGTGTGTTTGTATGTAGTTAATATTATTTGTATATGTACAAAAACTTTTTTGTGATAAGATTTTAATCAACCAGAAAAATAAAAATTCCTTCCTACACAATTCAGAATATGGCTTTGGGACTTCACCTTTAGTCTTCAAAAAAAGCCATAAATATAAGAAAATAACGTTTGCACTTAAAAGACTCTTTTCAGTTGCTGTTCTCCAGCTTTACCATTGGCTGGTTTTAATCAGAGTAGTCCTTGAAGGCCAGGCACTGTATTGATAGATAATGTTCTTCCAGCTAAATTTAGGAACTCCCAGGTTCTTTATAGGTAGGATGCCTTGAAGAAAGGATGCAACTTTAATGGATGATCTCTACAGATTTTACAACCAACTAATGATAGTAAAGAAAGAAGAGAATTTGACATTAGCAAGGTATAGGGTTCTACTTTTGGTTCTGAATAATTTAAGTAATTGAATAATTTAGGGACGTCAGTAAATATTTACTGTCTACTATGTATTAAGCTTGTGCTAAATGCTAGAGAGAGAAGAGGCAAAGGACAGCTCCTGCTCTCAAGGAGTCCACAATCTAATGAGAGAAACAATAAACAAATATGTACAAATAAAATATATGCAGGATAAATAGGAAATAATTAGAAGAGGGAAGTAACTAGAAATAATAGATATTGGGACAGTCTTCCTGTAGAAGATAGGATTCTATTTAGAAGGTATCCAGGAATAGACAGAAATGAGAGAAAGAATTCCAGAAATGGGGACAATTATTGAAATGCCCAGAGAAGAGATAGAATATGTTGTTTAGGGAACAGTGAGGAAGTTGGTGTCTCTGAAACAAAGAAAATAAAGTATAAGAAGACTAGAAAGGTAGGGGTGCCTTTATTATGAAGGGCATTAAATGTCAAGCAGAGGATTTTGTATTTTATCCTGAAGAGGTTAGGGAGCCACTGGAGTTTATTGATTAGGGCATTAAATGTCAAGCAGAGGATTTTGTATTTTATCCTGAAGAGGTTAGGGAGCCACTGGAGTTTATTGAGTAGGGAGGTAACCTGAACTTTTAAAAAGAGCACTTTAGTGGCTAAATGGAAAATGAATTGGTAGAGAGAGAGTTGAGCTAACTATTGCAGTAATCCAAACATGAGGTCATAAAAATTTGCCCTGGAGATGTTGCAAAGATGGAATAAACCTTGGCAACATATTGGATATAGGAAAATAAGAGGAATCTAGAATTATTCCTAAATTATGAACCTGAGGGAGTGGGAGAACAATATTGTCCTCTACTCTAATTGGGAAGATGCAAGGGAAAAAAAAAATTTTTTTGGATGTTCTGAGTTTATAAGATGTCTACTGGATATTCAGTTTGAGATGTTAGAAAGGCAGGTAAAGATGCAAGATTAGAAGTTGGCAGAATTTAAAGCAAGATTGGTAGATTTGAGGATCATCAGCCTCAACTGTACAGAAAGTAATTAAATCCATAGGAGCTTGTGAAATCACCAAGTGAAGCTATATAGAGGGAGGAGAAAAGAGGCCCAGGACCTAATGCTGTAATCTCTGGGTGAGGTTCCAACAAAGGAGACTAAGCAGGAGCAACTTGATAGGAGAAACTGGGGAGAGAAGAGGGTGATGAACAATATATGTAGAAAAGACCTTTGGATTTAGCAATTTGGTCATCAGTAATTCTGAAAATCACTTAATCACTTGGCTTCTGTTTCCTCACCTTGAAAATAAAGTGATTGAACCACATAATCTTCAAAGTTTTTCAATTCTAACATTCATAGGATCATAAATTTAGAACTGGGAAAGAATGTTATACAGCTGTGAAGAATCATAGTTATTAAGTGTTAAAGAGCCAGGTCTTTCTCATTCTCATGCTCCTCATAATTCTGTATGACTTTGGTGGGGGGAAACAAAAACAAGGACATGTTTTCTGAAAAAAAATATTATTATTTTTTTAATTTCTAGGAAGAAGATACACAAATTCTTGGTCAAATTGAATTCTGTTTCACTAGAGAACTACAGATGAGAAATTGTACTGACCCAGAGGTAGATCATCCCTTCCTACAAGATGCTTTATTGACTGATGAGACTTTCATGAGTTATGGACTCTCTGTCTGTGAAGATGGCCCAGTTTTCTATCCCCCTCCAGAAAAGTCATACCATTAATGTTTGGATGATTGGAAATATTTGGTATTTGGTCAGATGCCTTGTGTTACAGGAAGCAAGAAAGTTTCACGAAACGGTTTGACTAAATACATGTTTATTTTTAAATTTAATTTTAGTGGATCTTCCCAATGTTTTACAAAGGAAATAGAGAAGAAAAGGTATATATCACCTCTGAAAAGCTAGGTTGTTTTGTTTTTAAATAAAATGTACAAAGTTTGTGTTTATTTTCTAAACTAAAAGAATGGTTTAAGAAACATAGACCTTATTAAAGAAACATAAGTCTTAGTAAATTGTTTTACTATTTGCTATGTGATGATTTGTACAATTCAAAATGTGCTCCTCCTATGGTGGATGGTACCTTTGGATATCTGGAGTCTTTTCTTGTTTGTGCATCATAGGAGGACCACAGTGCAGGTACCCAGAAGGTTTCTCAGAAATAATGTTGCATTACCAGGGTATTCTTCCAGTACTCTAATGTGGCTTACACTAGAATAAATAAAGTCTGATTTACTTTACCTATTTTTCTTGTCATAGCAACCTGTATAAGACATACCATATTCTCACCAGTTCTCTTTGCTGAGGGTAGCAGGTATTGCATCTTCCTTCTCCATTCTGAATTAAATATAGGTGCCAAAAAATAAATAAGCCCTTTTTACCAGAAAAGAATAGAGCACATCATATTGTTTAAATTTCTGCTTTTTTTTTTAAGGTTATATTGTTGGAAAAATAAATAATTCATGTGGGTCATTAATTAATGTAACATTTTCCCTTTCTTGAGGTAATTAGGGCACCTTGTAAGACTTGGGAAAATTGACAAATAGGGTAAAATATTGTGACAAAAATATAGTTACAAAATGTGGTGCTTCTGTCATTTTGGATACTGTATCCAGCAGGAATTGTTATACATCATCTTTATTTGGTTTCACAATAACATAATGTTCTTGTTAATGATTCAAAACACTCTAGGCTACAAATAGATAACTGCAATGTGAGAACCTGTACCCACTCTGCGATCATTTCATTTTTTTTAAGTGGGGATTTCTAATGATCTGTGAAGTCAGCTGCTTTCCATGCTTTATTAAAACCATCTCTTTACACTGGTGTTGTCCTTCTTTTCTCTGCCCTCATTAATCCTTTTACATTTAGAGAAGTTTTATAATTTGAACTACCTATTTGAATTAATCATGCAAAGGACTAAATTCGATTGCTGTTAACAGGTTTTGTTTTGTATTTTTTGAAGCTTATTAGCTTTCAGGATTCTAAAGGGCAACCCTTGTAATCTTTAGTTATGTTTCTCCATGTTTTATTTATGCTGCCTGTGAATTGGTAGGTATTATTGATTATATATCCTTCTTCATCATAGCATATCATACTTGTACTGGTTTTTCTATAGACTGGATCACAATAAATTCATGTTTAGTCTTTGTCCTGGCCTATTATAACAAGCACATATTAAAGAGCAGGGAATATAAAATCAAAAAGTGAAAAGAAAAAAGTTTTCTCCTTTCAAGAAAGCTTCATTTCCATTGGTTGAAGGCTTAATCTTTCTAGTATCTCATTGTCTTATTTGCTTAAAATTCCTTGAACAGGTTTGATTTGTTTGTGCTTATCTTTCTATTCCTTTTTTTCTTCTTTTTTTTGGTTATACATGTATATTAACTTTTTGAATACACATTTCTTTATAAATCATGTTGAGAGAGGAAAAGACAGCACAAAAGGGAAAAAACCACAGGAGAGAAAACAAAACGGAAAAAAGAAGTGAACATAGCATGTGTTGAGTTGCATTCAATCTTCATAGTTCTCTTTCTGCATACAGATGACATTTTCTATCCAGAGTTTACTGGAATTGCCTTGGTGTCTTTCTCTGGGTGGGCTGTCTCTGACTGGAACATAAAAAATTTTAGCATCCTTCTGTGAAGCCATAGTCAGGACATATTGAAGAAGGGAGAATTTTCATTTTGAACATAGTTCAATCCTAGAGTAGGGGAATCTTTATTCTTTGCTAAATGATAGAAAAGAGCATTTCTGATTGTGAACTTTCTCTGTAATTGCTTCACACTCATTTTCAAGTAAGGGAAGGATTATTGTTTGCAATTAGTGTCATTTTGACATTATTTGAAAGCAAGTTTAAAGATGATAACACCTGGCTTTTAAACATAGTAAAGGATCAATATATGTTTGTTGAATGATCACTGAAAGTTAGAAGAAATCTTCCTTTGAGGCTTTTTTAGACCAACTCATTTATCAAGTGAGGAAAGTAAGGTTCAGAAAATTAAATGACTCACCTAAAGTTACATAGAAGCCAAGCCAATATTTGAACCCAAGTTTTAAAATTCCAGTGAAATACTTGCTACCTTGTCTTATGGTACACCTAGTGAATGAATAAAGGAAAATCCCTCTGTTATTTCAGATCTTCAACATTTCACATTGCAGTGGTATGTCGTGGCAGGTTAGCCATCAGTATTCTAAATTCCAGGCCTAGATGTGTGAGCTTTGGAAAGTCACCCTCCCTGGGCCTTAATTTTTCTGATCTACAAAATCAAGAGATTGAGCTGAATTATAGGATCATAGATTTAGATTGGTAAAGGATCTTAGAACCTGAGTCTGGCTTTTTCATTTTAAAAAAGAATGAGAATTCCTTGAATTCTCATGAGAGAATGTCTTACTCTTGACATAGTAGATAGAGCTAGAATTTAAGCCCAGACTCTCTGAGTCCAAATGTATTGTATTTTCCTTGATGAAATTTTCTCTTTAATTTTGACATTCTGAACTTTGGAGTAATATGGGATAGCCCAGTGGTGCAGAGGCTACAGTGTCAAGCCTCGTCAGAAAAAGCTGAATTAAAATCCAGTCTTACATAATGCCATGACTCTCGGTAAATCACTTTATTAACCCCTGTTTGCCTCCGTTTCCTCATCTGCAAAATGGGGATAATTCTATCACCTATCTTGCAGGTTTGTGGTGAGGTTCATTGAGATAATTGTAAAGCATTTAGGACCCGTGTTTGGTATATAGTATATGTATGTTAGTATTATTGTTGTTATAGCAGTTTTTCAAAGATACAGAAAGCTGCTGTTCAGTAAATATTGACTTCTATATTCAGATTCCCTGGGTTAACTAAGTCTATTTTATTAGCCATGCACATTTTTAGAAATTTGTTGACTATTCTTCTAAGTTATAATGTTGAGGTCAGGAAAAGGAACCACAAAAGGATGGAGTGTGATCACAGACCAGTGTCGCAAAGTGTCTCAAAAGAATTTGTAGACTTGAACCCATTTCCTGGTCAAGGGGCAAAGTTTATTGTAATTGTAATGTCATTTCAAGTGGTGTAAATTCCAAGCGAATTTAGCAAAGAAACAGAAGCAAGGAGACACATTTATCTAGTTCTCCATGTTGTAGAGATGCTAATTTTGTGGTCCAGAGGTAGGGTCAAGGAGTGATCTCTGGAATTTGGTTCTCACTGACCAACAGATTATCTGACAGTTAGCAATTGTTTCAGGAGTTTCATCTGTGGGACTATCCTGAGGACAGAAGAATTAAGAATCAGACAGATTCTTATTCTTAGATTAGGGGTGGGAGTCCCCTAAGGCAGGATCCAAAGCCAGAAGATTTAGAATTACTGACTTATTGTTAGAACAGAAGCCTCCTAAGGTCAGGGGATCTTAGAATCTTTGCTGGCTCCCCTAGAAGCTATATTACATAATTTCCCCTCTCAACTAGTAGCACCCCAAGTTCATTTGGGACAAAGGGATGGAGATCTCATCTTTTGGAGCTGCTTCATGCTGATAAGGGTTAGAGAGCTTAGGAGGGGAGGCACACGACTTGATGGCAGCAGCAGCATTCAGAAGGGTGCTGAGTGTCAGAATCAGTTAGTGGTATTCAGGGTGAACAAATAGTTCTCAGTTAAGAGAAAAGCTTCAAGGAAGGTGGTGTGGAGGCATTATGAGTGAGTTTGCCAGAATAATTTTGGAATGGATATCTGTTAGAATCCTACAAAGTGGAATTGGAATTGGTAGAAACAATGCTTATGTACGTAATTTTACATCTTTGAGAATTCACACATTAGCTCACACAGTTTACCAGTCTGGGAGATTCACAAGTCAGGAACCCACAATCCCACTCTCGGAGGAGGAGCCAACCTTTGGGTTCACACCTCTAAAAGATCATATAAAAGGATGAGCCTCAGTCAGGAGTGAGTAGAACTGGAGATTCAGAGGGAGCTGGAGGCTGAAGCTGAAGTTGGAAGAAACAAAGGACAAGCTGTAACAACTCTTGGAACCAAGGAGGGAGAAAGGCCTCTAAGAAAACTAACTGGGCTATTTTGGAAGAGACAATAAAGGACTGTACATTAACAGCTCGCTGCATTTGAGAAAAGGACACTACAGATATCCTACAATTATTATGTGGGTAAGAAATCTTTTCTGGTAAGAAAACGGGGTAGTCTTAGTTAAAGTTATTCCTTTGGGGCAGTAGCTAGTACAAATAGGGATGGTAACATTTGGCAATGGGGCTTTTGCAAATAATGCTTCAGGTGGCACATGTGGGCTGCCTTGAGGATTCTGAGGGCACACCCAACAACCTTGAATGCCCCCATTGCCCATGGAGTTCCTTAGTCTGACCAAGGGCTAAGAAATTATCTCCCACTGTTGGGGGCCCACAGAGAGACATTAAGAGAATTGATGAGAAAATACTAAAAGCTGAACTCTCATGCTGGGAATGTTGTTAAAGATAAACCTGGAAAAAGTGGGAAATAACAAGAAAGAAAACTAGAGTGAGTGAGAGAAGAACAGACAATTTCACCCTTCTCTATCCAGTGTATTTCCAAGAGCAGGAGTCCTACAGAAGAGTAGTTTCATATCTGTTTCCTCTATGGGTTCATAGGAATATTCAAGAATGTCTGAGGGAGAAGTAATAGAAATAGCACTTTTAATTCTAGAAACATGATTCCAGCTGGGGAGATACCTTCAAATTTGCACCCAATTCTCTGGAGTCTCCAGGCAGAGTTTAGTAACAGAGGATGCTCCATTTTCCCAGAAGACTGAGGCCGCCAGGCAGGGTGGAGATGATAAATAATCTCAAGTGCCTCAGCCATCTTTTGAGCTATTTTGAGAAGTGAAAACTGGGGGCTTTGTTACTTTACAAAGAGCTGGGCAGGCCAAAAAGAAGTTCCCACTGGCCTGCCTCTGGGATTAGAAGCTGGCTTGAGGGGATAGGGTGTAATAGAACTGTTTTTGTTGTTTTCAAAACATATTCAAAGGATAATTTTTCAACACTGACCCTTGAAAAACCTTGTGTTACAAATTTTTCCCTCCTTTCCCCTCCCCCCTCCCTGGATAGTAAGTAATCCAATATATGTTAAACATGGTAAAAATATATGTTAAATCTAATATAGGCGTACATACTTATACAATTATCTTATTGCACAAGAAAAATCAGATCAAAAAGTAAAAAAAAAAAAAAAAATGAGAAAGAAAATGAAATTAAAGCAAGCCACAACAAAAAGAGTTGAAAATGCTATGTTGTGGTCCATACTCAGTTTAGGAGAACTTTTTTGTTGTCAGATGTCCCCTTTCTTTCTTTTTTTTTTTATTTTTTTATTTTTTATTTAATAGCCTTTTATTTACAGGATATATACATGGGTAACTTTACAGCATTAACAATTGCCAAACCTCTTGTTCCAATTTTTCACCTCTTATCCCCCACCCCTCCCTAGATGGCAGGATGACCAGTAGATGTTAAATATATTAAATATAACTTAGATACACAATAAGTATACATGACCAAAACATTATTTTGCTGTACAAAAAGAATCAGACTCTGAATTATTGTACAATTAGCTTGTGAAGGAAATCAAAAATGCAGGTGTGCATAAATATAGGGATTGGGAATTCAATGTAATGGTTTTTAGTCATCTCCCAGAGTTCTTTTTCTGGGTATAGCTAGTTCAGTTCATTACTGCTCCATTAGAAATGATTTGGTTGATCTCGTTGCTGAGGATGGCCTGATCCATCAGAACTGGTCATCATCTAGTATTGTTGTTGAAGTATATAATGATCTCCTGGTCCTGCTCTATTTCACTCAGCATCAGTTCGTGTAAGTCTCCAGGCCTTTCTGAAATCATCCTGTTGGTCATTTCTTACAGAACAGTAATATTCCATAATTTTCATATACCACAATTTATTCAGCCATTCTCCAACTGATGGACATCCATTCAGTTTCCAGTTTCTAGCCACTACAAAAGGGCTGCCACAAACATTCGTGACATACAGGTCCCTTTCCTTCTTTATAATCTCTTTGGGATATAATCCCAGTAGTAACACTGCTGGATCAAAGGGTATGCACAGTTTGATAACTTTTGAGCATAGTTCCAAACTACTTCTCCAAAATGGTTGGATTGTTCACAACTCCACCAACAATGAATCAATGTCCCAGTTTTCCCACATCCCCTCCAACAATCATCATTATTTTTCCTGTCATCTTAGCCAATCTGACAGGTGTGTAGTGGTATCTTAGAGTTGTCTTAATTTGCATTTCTCTGATTAATAATGACTTGGAGCATCTTTTCATATGACTAGAAATAGTTTCAATTTCTTCATCTGAGAATTGTCTGTTCATATCCTTTGACCATTTTTCAATTGGAGAATGGCTTGATTTTTATAAATTAGAGTTAATTCTCTATATATTTTGGAAATGAGGCCTTTATCAGAACCTTTAACTGTAAAAATATTTTCCCAGTTTATTGCTTCCCTTCTAATCTTGTCTGCATTAGTTTTGTTTGTACAAAAACTTTTCAGTTTGGTATAATCGAAATTTTCTATTTTGTGATCAGTAATGATCTCTAGTTCTGCTTTGGTCATAAAGACCTTCCCCTTCCACAGGTCTGAGAGGTAAACTATCCTATGTTCCTCTAATTTATTAATAATTTCATTCTTTATGCCTAGGTCATGAACCCATTTTGACCTTATCTTGGTGTCTGGCGTTAAGTATGGATCAATGCCTAGTTTCTGCCATATTAGTTTCCAATTTTCCCAGCAATTTTTATCAAACAGTAAGTTCTTATCCCAAAAGCTGGGATCTTTGGGTTTGTCAAAGACTAGGTTGCTATATTTGTTGACTGTTTTATCCCTTGAACCCAATCTATTCCACTGATCAACTAATCTATTCCTTAGCCAATACCAAATAGTTTTGGTAACTGCTGCTCTATAATATAATTTTAGATCTGGTACAGCTAAGCCACCATCATTTGATTTTTTTTCATTAATTCCCTTGAAATTCTTGACCTTTTGTTTTTCCATATGAACTTTGTTGTTTTTTTTCTAGGTCATTAAAATAGTTTTTGGGAGTCTGATTGGTATAGCACTAAATAAATAGATTAGTTTAGGTAATATTGTCATCTTTATTATATTTGCTCGCCCTATCCAAGAGCATTTAATATTTTTCCAATTGGTTAGATCAGACTTAATTTGTGTGAAAAGTGGTCTGTAATTTTGCTCATAAAGTTTCTGATTTTCCCTTGGCAAATAGATTCCTAAATATTTTATATTATCAGTAGTTACTTTAAATGGAATTTCTCTTTGTAACTCTGACTGTTGGATTTTGTTAGTGATATATAAGAATGCTGATGACTTATGTGGGTTTATTTTATAACCAGCAACTTTGCTAAAGTTGTGGATTATTTCCAATAACTTTTAGCTAGAATCTCTGGGATTCTCTAAGTATACCATCATGTCATCGGAAAGAGTGATAATTTGGCTTCCTCATTGCCTATTCTTATTCCTTTAATCTCTTTCTCAGCTCTTATTGCTATAGCTAGCGTTTCTAATACAATATTAAATAGTAACGGTGATAGTGGGCAACCTTGTTTCACTCAGATCTTATTGGGAATGGTTGCAGTTTGTCTCCATTACATATGATGCTTACTGATGGTTTTAAATAGATGCTGCTGATTATTTTAAGGAAAAGTCCATTTATTCCTATACTCTCAAGTGTTTTTAATAGGAATGGATGTTGGATTTTATCAAATGCTTTTTCTGCATCTATTGAGATGATCATATGGTTTTGTTAATTTGGTTATTAACATGGCCAATTACATTGATAGTTTTCCTAATATTGAACCAGCCCTGCATTCCTGGTATAAATCCTACTTGATCATAGTGTATTATCTTGGAGATGATTTTCTGTAGTCTTTTTGCTAATATCTTATTTAAGATTTTAGCATCAATATTCATTAGGGAGATTGGTCTATAATTTTCTTTCTCTGTTTTCAGCCTACCTGGTTTAGGTATCAGTACCATGTCTGTGTCATAGAAGGAATTTGGTAGGACTCCTTCATTCCCTATTTTATCAAATAATTTATATAGCATTAGGGCCAATTGTTCTTTAAATGTTTGGTAAAATTCACATGTAAATCCATCTGGTCCTGGGGATTTTTTCTTAGGGAGTTGTTTAATTGCCTGTTCTATTTCTTTTTCTGAAATGGGACTATTCAAGCAATTTACTTCTTCCTCTGTTAGTCTGGGAAGTCTGTATTTTTGGAGGTAGTCATCCATTTCACTTAGGTTATCAAATTTATTGGCATAAAGTTGAGCAAAATAACTCCTTATTATTTCTCTAATTTCCTCTTCATTGGTGGAAAGTTCTCCCTTTTCATTTTTAAGACTACTAATTTCATTTTCCTCCCTCCTCCCCTTTCTTTCCATATAGCCCCATGAGTGTGCAAAATAGGAAAAGCTTATTTGGAGTCTGTATGGATATTCACTCTCATTCCTTTTCTGTTCCAAAACTCTAGTAATGGCAATGAGTTCAGGGTAGCAGTCCCAAGGGCCATGGCTTAGCTTCCAAGGGGCTAGTGAGAATCACCACAGAATAACCTGCCTTTCTTTCCCCATTTTCAAGAAAACTGAATCCATCTGTAAACCACTCACCATCTGGGTTGTGATGTTACCTAAGGGTGTGGCCCAGTAGTGTCTAGCAGGAGCCTGATACCTGGTAAGCCTCCCATTAGCAAGCCACTGATGCCCTTTGGCTTCCAAAATGCTCTGAACCCAATAGTGAGCTTAGAGGCTTTCTCAATTAGAAGGGCAGTGGCGACTAGCTCTAAGGCAAGTAAGCAAGAGGTCTGGGATAAGGTTCCAGAGACCCTAGTTGAGTCCAGATCCCTAGCACCTGGCCCTGCCTTCCAGAGGGGCAAGAGATTAGTTTAACTTTCAGGGACTTAACAAACTGATAAGACTGTGGGCCTTTAGACAAACTTCATAGCCGTGGTTGGGGAATGGAGGCTGAAAGTTAGGGTTTGTATGGCTGCAGCCACAGAAGCTCCTCGGATGAATCCGTAGATCAATATATTATCTGCATACTGGATAGCCAGAGCCCGTCCAAATGCGTGAGGGCTGTCAAAGAAGCCCTGAGCTACCTCCATGTTATGGACATGACTGCCCATGTTCATTGGTAGGGGGTTACATTCCCCTGGATTTGCCCCTTTAAGCGCAAAAAGAAATTGTAAGTTTTTATGCAATAGTATGCAAAAGAAAGCATCTTTAAGATCTAAAATAAAAAGCCAATTTGTCAATTTGTCCCCTGGACCTATATTGGGCTCATGGCTTCTACTGACCATTTGCACTGATTATAAGAATTTGCTATAAGAAAAAAAAAATCTGAGAGCACATACATGACAGGATAAAGCATCCTTAGATCTGTTTGACAACTGATCATTCAGTAATAATCCCACCTCATAGCCAGAATAATCAAGTGGGAAACAAACAACTGGGAAATTGAGTCAGAAACAGACCCAAGCAGAGGCTAAGGTTGTCCTCCCAACTCTTGCCCAGATAAGATGCAATCAAAAAATCAGTTACAGTCCCAAGAGATTTTATCTCTAATAGCAAATTTTATAAGCACAGTTTAGGGCTAGATACAAGTTTACCATAACTTAAATCCATAGGAGATTTTGTTTAACATATTTATAACAATATAAGCATATTAAACATTGTTTAACATATATTTTATATGTTATTATAACATTTATAAATATATAACATATTTAAACTTACCTTGATACAAAGGATCAATCATTATACAGGCTTATAAATTCTTAGTAAACTATAAATCCTAAACAGGTTCATTTCTCAGGGCTGATGACCTTGGTTACTCTGATGGTTTCAAGAAAACTAGCAAGCTTACAAATTAAGGGGAGTTGACAGAGGGCCTAGGGAAGAGGTTGAGTTTGCTGTTGCCTACCCCAACTATTCTTGGTGTTTTCCTGGGCTGAGTGCTTGATACCTCCCTACACTCTGTGAAGGGAAAAGATAATGCACATCTCATAACTGGAGGTAAACTGATAAGGCTTAACATGACAATAACTCCAAGTAACTTAATTAACAATTTTAGAATTTTTCTAAATAATAGCCAAATACTCTTAGCTGTAGTTTCTGTTCCCTTAAATAAATTTCTCTTTTGTTTTAGGGAGAAAACAACACAATTCTTAAAATTGAACTAGAACAAGATTTTAAAATTGATTTAACTTTAGTTATTGAGATTCCCTAGATTATGATTAAATGTCCTAGACAAACTGAATTGCAATTTGGTAATTTTCCAATTTAAGCAAATCATTTCTCTTTTGTGAGCCAGGAGAAGGGTTAAGGTGCCAGTTTCTACTGACAGAATCCTCAGAAGTCTGACTCTGGATTCCAAACTAGAGTTTTTAAGGTAGTGGCAAACTGCTTTTCTGTTTTCCTTAAGTTCCCAAACTCTTCTGTTAACACTATCAGTGTAAATAGATTACAATTCCAATAAAGCACTTTAACATTCATAAAGCATGTTGTATACTAAGCACTTTTGCAATCATGGTCAAAAAATTTTCTTTTTACAAATCAGAAAACTGGGCAGAGATAAAATAATTTTCATAAATTACATAGCTAATACATATCCATAATTGAAACAGAGTGATGATCTTACCAAATGCAGAGGCTGACTGGCTTTCTCACCTCACAGCGCCATGCTGGGTGGTACCAGGGGTACCCAAATTTTTTCCCAGGCAGTTCCTGGACAGGACTGGCTGAGAGCTGGGATGACTATGCCAGGATAATTCTTTGATGGTAGTTTCAAATGCCAGGGCTCAAATGCTCATCACTGGACTTTACCTCCACTCCCCTAAAACTGGGTTGGAGAGGTGTATGGGCAAGGTTGTGTGGGGTGTTCATGGCTGCTTCCCCTATTTCTACAGGGGAGGCTTTGAGTTTTTATTGGATCTGAGATGAGAGGAGTTAACAAACAGTGGGACTTGGGCTATATTGATCTTGTTAACAATCCCTACCACTGAGGTACACTCAGGACCACTCTGGAAGTGGAGTGGAGTGGGTCCCTTAATACCTTCTGGGATGCTTTCTCAAAGGAGCAGAAGGGGAATTCAGGACAAGATAGGAGTCAAGGAAAGGTTAGCAAAAAGTTACTATTTACCTAGTTTGTTTTTTTCTTTCTCTTTCAAAATGGGGCAAATTCCTGCAATTATCCCCAATGTTTCAAGAATTTTTCTTGCAATTTTAAGATGACTAATTGCCAAACTTCCTAATCATTGCTTTCAAAATTTGGTCATCCTGTCATCTAGGGGAGGGGGTGGGGGGAAGGAGGGGAAAAATTGGAACAAAAGGTTTGACAATTGTCGATCTATAAAATTATCCATACATATAAACTTGTAAATAAAAAGCTATTAAAAATAAGTAAGTAAATAAATAAAATTTCCCAGCATTCTGACTATAGCATAAAGGTGGTTTTTGTTTGTTTTTGTTTGTTTGTTTTTTGCTGGTTGCGTTTGAAATTTTTCCAGGTAACAAAATCCAGGCCACAGAACAAACATATGATACAGATATTCTGCATAGGGATGCACACACAAACAAAATGACATGAAAGAGGACTGTCCTATCTTTGCCAAAAGTCATAAAATTTTGCCATAAGTTATCCTACAGCCTTGCATCTTCTCTGGTACCCTAGAGAAGGAGAAAGGATGGCAAAGATTAACTTTGCTGAAAATTGCAAGAATTTCCAAGTCTGCACATTCCCATTCAAAGAAAACTTCATGAGTGTGGAATTCATGACTCAAACAAGCCTTCTCCCAGTGGCTTGGGATGTCCCAGCTATAGGATTATGGGAGAAAAAAAATGGGGGCTTACCTTGACAAGGAGGGAATCAAGCCAAGGAAGGCCAGACTCTCCCTATACAAGCCACCAAACATTGAGATCTGGAAAAGGAACCCCAAAAGATTGGGCTTCACACTTGGAAAAGTGCAGGTGATGAATCTCATTCTCATCATCTTCATTGTTTATTAACCTTACCTGTGTTAGCTCTTCCCTTCCTACCTTCTTCCCTGCACTTCTTCACGTCCTCTCTTCCTTTCCTCTCCCCTTCCTCCTTTCCTCTCTTCCTTCCGGCATTGTTTGTTTTGATGGTATTCTCCCATTGCCTGCCAACTCTGTATATTGGTTCATGCTGGAGCACAGATGTTTTACATTTGTGTTTTGGGGAAGGTTGAAAACCCAGATCAGTTTTGTTTTTCAAGAGTCTTTATGGATCTTAGTAATTGTTTCTACAGAGTTGTAGGTGGAACTCAGTGTCCCCTGAGTAGAGCCTTTCTCAGAAACAGACTGGTATCTCCAGGAGCTATTTAAAAGTAGAGACAATTATCTTTTCATTCTAATGGGTTTGCAAATAAATAATGCTCCAGGGCTAGAATCTTATCTTCATTATCTTAAGGAACTGTTATGAGCAGTTTACAGAAACTAGATTCTCATTCATCCTATACCTAAAATATATAGGTATTTAAAGAAAGATAGAATCTGGTCTGGCATCTTTACATAAATACTAATGATCTAATTAAGGATAAATAACCTTGCTTACTTAATTTTCATCAAAAAAGCACCAGATGGTGCATACCTTTTGATCAAGCAATACAACTGCTAGGTCTTATATTGTAAAGACATCCAAAAAAGGAGAATAGGACTTATTTGTAGAAAAATTTTTACAGCAGCTCTTTATGTGATGGCTAAAAATCGGAAATTGAAGGGATACCCATGAATTGAGAAATGGCTAAACAAGTTGTGATATATGTTGTAATGGAATATTATTGTGCTATAAGAAATGATAAGTAGGATGATTTCAGATAGACTAAAAAAATTTACATGAGCCAATGATGATGATGTGTTCAATGAAGAACTGTGAATGACTTGACTATTCTCAGCAAAACAATTATCCAAGATGATCCCAAAGGACTAAGAATGAAGCATACTATCCACCTTTAAAGAAAAAAAAAAACTGATATTGTTGAACACAGACTGAAGCATTTTTTTTTCACTTTCATTTTTTTCTAATCTTCTTGTACAAAATGACTAATATGAAAATGTTTCATAATTGCTCATGTAAAACCTATGTCTTTTTGCTTATTATCAGGAAGGGGAAGTGATAGAATTTGGAATAAAAAAAAAATAAAAATGTTTAAAAAAAAGCATCCGCATCAGGTGCTCATAGAGCTCTCAAGAGGTGCAAAGCATTGTCTTAGACTTCTTGGGAGAAAATTTTTTAAAGTATATAACCCTCAAGGAACTAAAAACCTTGTTCGGGAGATTAATCAATTTAAGAAGCATTTATTAAATATTTATTGCATTCCAAGAAGACCCATATGCAATAGACAGTGTTACATGCATAGTGAATAAAAGAGCTCCTAGTAAAAAAGTCTTGCCTCAGCCATATATTGGCTGAATGACAGGGCAAGTCACTTAACTTTTCAGTACCCCAAGGAAGTTTTAGTTTAAAACTATTAATTTCAGAACAAGATCTAATACGCAAAAAGGAAAGTTTCCATTCTCATAAAGCTTATGTTTTACTGTGGGAAATTAATGTACATGCAGGCAAATAAGTGCATAATATGACCAATATAAAAATAAAATTATGGAATGAGAAAGGGGATTTATAATTATGGAGGAGCAGGATAGACCTTTCAGAGATGTTTTGGGCCAAATCTTGAAAAAAACTAGAGATTTCTTTATTATTTAAATTTCCATAGTATTTTACCCAACTATATGTAAAAGCAATTTTTTAAACATTCAATTTTTGAAAGATTTTGAGTTCTAATTTTTTTTTTCCTCCTTAGCCCTTCCCAAGATTGCAAGCAGTCTGAACTAGGTTATACTTGTATAATCATGGAAGACATTTCCACATTAGTTATATTGTGAATGAAGAAACAAAGCTGGGAACAATAACCACTGGGTGAGGGGGAGTGAAAATAGTATGCTTTCCATCAGTTTTTTATTTTTGTTAATTGGATGTGGATGTCATTTTCCATCATGAATCTTTTGGAATTGTCTTAGACCATTATATTCTTTTACCAAATTTGCCAAATTTTACCAAATTTGTTCAGTCACTCCCTAATTGATGGGCATCCCTTCAATTTCCAATTCTTTGCCACCACAAAAAGAGAAAAATTGGAAATTTCTAAGTGGCGAGGTGATCAAGGAAAAAATTCCAGCCCTACAGTACAAAGGTAGGAGGGTAAGAGCTGAAATACTAAGTGAGTCACTTTGACTGAAATGTAGAGTGCTAGATATGTTGTGATGTTCCAATTCCAAGTGGAGTTCTATCTACCAAGATTTGGCAACTGATGGGGATGAACAGGAGGAATTGAAGGAGATCTGAAAATGACTCCAAAATTGTAAAGTTAGGCAACTGGAAAGATTATATCTTTTGCAGAAATAAGGCAGTTAGGAAGAGAGATGAATTTAGGGAAGGACTCAACATTTTTTTGTGTCATGGATCTCTTTCACAGTCTGGAGAAGCCTATGGACCCCCATTCAAAATAATGTTTTTAAATATTTGCCATAAAATAAGCTTACAAAGGAAACCACTTATGTTGAAATATGGTTATATACAACAGATATCTCTTTATATCTATCTACATATGTATATGAATCTATTGTCTATCCATCATATCTGGTGGATAGCTATAGGAAAAAAGATGAGTATTGATGGCAATATACTTTTTAATAATCCAGGGCAAAAATAGGAATGATCATTCAAAGGGAGCACATGATTAATAACCAAATGATAGTTTAAGAAAAGCAAAACTATTAGCAATTTCTAAGAGTTCATAGAATTTATGAGTCATTTTGGCCAAAATAAATTTTAGTGCCTAATGGCTAGTCTATTAAAATTATGTGGCCAGTATGCAATAGGATTCAAAACCCATACTTTCTGCTAGCCTTATAATATTCCTTATTAAAACCTTTTTTCATCTCCTCTTATGGTAATTAAAGAGGTGGATTTTAGTCAAGTACTATAAAATGGGTAGGATTATAATAAAGGGAAAATATTTCAAGGGAACTGGATGCATATTCTGCCCTTCATTACCTGTGTAACCTTAGGCAAATCCCTGAATCTGTTTAGGGCTCAGATTTTTCATCTATTTAAAAAAAAAAAGTATTTGGACTGGTTTACATCCGAGGTCTCTTCTAGTTCTAAATCTTTGATTCCACGATTAAAGCAAAGAGACCAATCGATACTGGGTCATGGAAACCCAAGCCTCTAAACCAATTTGGCTAGAGAAGAGAGGGCTCTTGGGAATAAATAGCTTTTGCCTTTTGTATTTTTTTTTTGTTTGACATGTTACCATGGCCAAAAAACATCATTACCAAATCTACCTTCCAGACTATTGATGGAACTTTGTTAGATTGGTACTTGGAAAAGTGACTTGCCCTGTTTCCAGGACTGTATGACATTCTGGCTAAAAAAAAAAGTAGAAAGTGATTCTTCAACTTTTCTACTTACACTTCTTCATTAATGCAAAAGAATAATCATCACTATTAGTTGTTGTACTACTGTCCAATGTGGATTATCAAAGAACAATGTAGTTGAGACTGCTAATCCACTGTATTGAGTGTTAGGCCATAGAAAAGAAAAATGTCTCTAATATTTGCTTCCAAATGGTAGCTTAGTTGGGAAAAGGGCCCCATGAGTATTTAAACATTGCCTTGTAAATAAATGTCTCAAACTCAATTATAATAGTTTTATTCTTCATTGAAGCATGATAAAAACACTAACATGAAAGTGGTGAAGCCATTTTCTTCATGAATAAGTGCCAGCTCATAAATTGAAATTAGTGAATTATTATCCTAGTCAGTACTTCAAAAGAATTGTGATTCTCTTATATACCTTAATAGAAAGTCTTCATGAGTTGATGTGGTCAAAAATCATAACCTCACAGACAACTTTCTGGGGCTGGGTCTCATGAAAGCTGGTGAAACTGGTCCTCATTTGGTTTGTGTCTTTGGAATTATATTAAAAGATTTTCCAGCTATGTGGAACCTCTCCAATCTTGTGATTCTCAAATATAACTTTCTAGAACGCAGAGTCACCATAAGTAAAATGATGAAGTATTAGAATAGGGTTTCACTTATATTCAGATAATGTAATAAATTAATTGACAATAAACATCATTTTCCATAGGAAAGAATGTGTCCAGGAATTTTTTAAAATATAAGCAAATTATTCTTTGACTAGCAATGATAAATACTGTAATTTCACATAATTTTTGACAGTTATTTTTTCTGAACATCTCTAATGAGTCTCCTATTTATTTTATAGACAAAGTAAAAATTACTATTATCATGTTCAAAAGATATTAGGTTATTAGCATGTTAAGATGTGTGAAGAAAAGAGCTGTTAAATTCCTTATTGACTTTAAACTGAAGTATCTTTAATATTTCATACTTGTGAAGAATTAATAATACTCTGACACATTTTGTTCAAGGATCAAACTTTACACCATAACTTTTGCCCATCCATCCTTAGATGCTGAGGGAAAAAAGAGTCAAAGACCCTTTTTTGTCAACAAATTTAGGAAAGACATTCATAAATGCCAATTATTAAGCAGTTCAATGTCTATCTGATAGCAAGTATCTACATAACAAATTGGAAAATTCAATAAACCATGCTCCTATTTCCAGAAGTTTGCCATCATATAAACTAATTACCCAGTATATCTGACTTCAGTTTTCATCTAGATTTTCTAGCTTTACATAAGTACAAATAAACTGAGTCTTTTGTCTGCCATGCTATTAAGCTACCCACCAGACAGGTCCTAACATCTTTTTCATAAACACAAGCTTTCTCGGTATTCATAGACAAAAGTTGTTATGTCTTTTTAATGTAGGTGGATGACTGGCTAGAATCACCATTATAGGAACTACCATGTGTTGTTAGTATATTGGATGTAGCACAATATAGAATTCAGTGTTTGCTTGTCTTCAAGGACAAGCTTAATGGCACAGCAGATAAAGCTCAAAGCCTGGACTCAGCAAGCCAGAGTTCAAATCCAACCTTAGACTATGTGATCCTGGATAAATAAGAAACTCTTTGCTTCAGTTTCTTCAGCTATAAAATGGGGGTGATAATAACATCCACCCCCCCCATCCATGGTTGTTGTGAAGATCAATTGAGGTAGTATTTGTAAAATGCCTGGCACATGACACTTAGGAGATGCTTTTTATTTTCTTTCAGTATGTGTCTTTCACTCTCATGTAAAAGGAGATACACATGTGTCTGCATATATGTTTGTATAAATATCTGAATATTTGTTCAAAGCTGTGATTTCACTGGTATAGGGAATTCTGGATGAGGAATTTTTTCTACCAATGGAGATAAAAATGTTCTGCAATTTAGAGCCAAATAAAGCTACCTGGGCAACCAGGTGGTGCAATGGGTGAAGTACTGGGACTGGAGTCAGAAAACTCATTCCTGGTTAAAATCTGAACTCAGATGCCAGTTGTGTGATCCTAGGCAAGTCACTTAACCTTGTTTGCCTCAGTTTCCTCTTCTGTAAAATAAGCTGGAGAAGAAAATGGCAAGACATTCCAGTACCTATGCCAAGAAAACCCCAAATGGGGTAATGAAGAGTTGGATAGCACATGACTAAAACAACTAGATGACAACAAAAAATTATCTGGGTACTAAGAGTTTAAGTAATTTGCTCATACAACTAACATGTCAAGGATAGTATTCAAATTCAGAATTGCACTCCTCTAAGATCAGGTCTCTATTCACTACGCTCTGTTGCCTCTTTCCTCATGAATTGTTACCGCAGTAACAAATATTTTCTAGCTTCACTCTCCTTGAGAGAGCTGGTTAATCTCTCTCCTGGGGAGAACCCCATCAGAAGTAACCCCTGTCTAATACTGTCATCTCAAGTCTCCATTCTGAGTCTGTTGCCCCCTCCTCCACACACAAGACAGATGATGTCAACCTCCAGTGACTAGCATGTTAGTTCCTTAGCTTTTGCAAAGTGATTTTTACTTTGAAGTTGAAGCAAGACCAAGTACCAATATCTCATTTCCCTCCACACTCAAACACTTCACCATGCACTCTTGATTTCTTGGGAGAATGAACTCAGAATTAACACAATTTCTACATAGCATCGGACCCACAAAATTCATATGACATTGATTGATGAGTCCTATTCTCTGTGATCGCTGGCCTTGGTCCTGAAGATTGCTCCTTGCTCCTTGAGGCATTGATTCTGGATTCACTGCAAAATCTAGTATGACTCTACTCTCAGATAACTAGATCTGAGTGTCTTCATGTCCTGACTTTTTGAAATTCATCAAATCAAACTTCTAAATTAATCCCCTTCACTTAAAATGAAAGAGCAAATGAGATAAAAATCTGATGTCAGAGGGAGAGGTTCCAATCTAAGTATTTAAAGACCATCATTGTCTCTTCCTCAATGATGTTCTCTGGGAAGAAGTCACAAGAAAAGAGGTCAAAACAAGAGCAAAGAAGAAGCCATTGCTCTGTTTGGTATATAAGGGGTTCCTCCTGGTTGGGATTCAGAAATCAATTACAGAATGTCTATTTAATCTACAAGTTGCAAGCTTATGGCTTCCTTGGCCAACCCATATCTTCAGTAGGACTGTCTCTTGTTTGTGTGTTCTGTATTTGATACAGGTTCTTGTGGAATCTTAAAAGGTAGCTGGTATCATTCCCCCCACCCCCCCTTCCTGGGCATCTAAGAATGAGCTGTTGAGAGACTGGCTGAGAAAGGAAAAGTTCACCACAGGGAAAGAAAACAGTGGAACTACACAGGCTGTTGGGTATTTGTAGAGTTGTTCTCAGCAGAGGTAAAATGCAATATACCTAATAAGTAGACCTACTACAAAGCCTGAATGCTAGCTTCCCAATTAAAATCATTCTATGATAATTTGCTATTTAGCATTCCTTTTCCTTGTGTTAGCTTATAAAGCTATCTCTTTCATACCTGATTTTTGCTTGTACTCTGGGGTAGCTCTTTTATTTTCCCTCCTACTCTCTGCTGGAAAGGACTCCTAAGACTAAAGCTTAAAACAAAATTGTTCCTCAGGAGTCAGAGATGGAGTTGGACTTGAAAAACTGGGAACTTGGTTCTCCTAGTGAGGTGATAGGCAACCAGCAACCTCAGAGAACCTTTGGGAAGCTCTAAAGGCAAATAAAGGAAGGATTAGTTGATAAAATCACCAGAATCCTTAGCCTTCTTTAAAACTTGGCTCATATCACTTCCTGCAGGAAACCTGTCTTGATTCCCTTAGTTGCTAATGTTCCCCACCCCCAAATTACTTTGTATAACATACTTATTTTTTCCTAATAGAACATAAACTCTTTGAAGGCAGGGATATAACGCTTAGACCTATAACAGTGTTTGGCACATGATAAATATATTTTAAAAATTCTTGTGGAATACATGAATAAACCTCAGTTTTTTTCATTTGTAAAATGATCATAATATGTATATTATGTACTTCCCAAGGCTGTTATAAGTAGAGCACTTTGTAAACTTAAAATATTATGGAAATGTAAGTTATTACTAAAATGCTTTGCACTTTAGGTTTCAGTCTGTCAGAAGTTGTGCGCAAAGTACTTTGTAAACCATTAAGCATTATGTAAATGTAAGCTATTATTACTAAAAAAAAAAAAAAAAAAGTTCATGGAAGATGTAAAGTGAATAGCACTAAAATGAAAGAGAAAAAGAACGAACTGTTTTATGAGAAGGATATTTTAGAATCTAAAAGGTTCTCCCTTGATGTTAACTGATCACATCCCATATACCAGTTAAGAGATTCTAGGTAGTTAACTGGCAAGAGTATTTTTTTATGGCAAAGACTAAAGATCAAATTTGTAGATTAATTCCCTTCACTTAAAATGAAAGAGCAAATGATGAGGTAAAAACTTGATGTGTATTTTCACAAATGTAAAGTTTTGTGTGCATGGGTCAAAAAGAGTCAAAGAGAGACACAGACAAGGAGGTATAGACTGGCACAGAAACACTCAGACAGGCTTCCCTCTTCTGTAAAATCCAAATTGCCTCTAGGCTCTCTAGTATCATTTAATACTTTCTAAGTGGCTCTAATGGGCTAGCTGGTAAAGGCTACATTTTCATTGAGTTCCATTCTCTTTCCTCTTTCTTCTGAATAACAGATCTATTTGCCTTTTCCTCTGTAATTTCTTGATGCTGTGATAACACTTGTTAAAAATACTTCATTTTCCCACATACCTTGCTCTTCATGCCTCACTGGTGCAAGGGGGAGCAGGGCATTTTCATTAACTGTGTCTGCTTTTCACAGGAGGGAAAATATCTTCCAGAAGCCTCAATGTTGCAGATCTCTGTGGGAAGCTTGGGATTTATCTTAGCAGAGCAGAGAGCAAGTCACACAGATGAAAGGAAGCAAAATTCGTTTCAAGGGAAAGGTTGAATGAAGAATGGTATTCTCTTTTAAAGAATCAAACATAAAATATATCCTTGGGCCACCAGGTCAAAAAAAAATTTAGGTTTGTTACATTAGAGTTTATAAAGTACTTGGAAGATGAAGAGACTCAGAAGTATATGTGCAGATTCCTGACCTAATTGAAGTTATTTTTGCAAAAGTTGTTTTTGCAGACATTATTATGGAGAACCCCAGCTCTGCTTTAACATGTACTAGTTTTTATCTTAGAAGGGCTTGTCAACATGTTCCCTGGAAACATCAAAATAGAGAGATCATATCTAGGTCTCTATAGATGCAAAAAGCTCGTATATAAACAGTCACACTAACCATATGTTTTGTGGGGGGATCAGTGAGGAATTAGCATAGAAGGACAGACTAGAACCAACTTGTTGAGAACCTTAAATCTGTAAAGGTTTGGATTTGGTTGTCACTGAAAAGCCATTAAATGCCTTTGAGCAAAGGAGTGACATTAAAATAATGTTTTAGGAATTAATTTGGTGGCATTGTGCAAGCTGCATGAGAAAAAGGAGAAACTGGAAGAGGGCCACCATTTATTTAGGGATGCATTATAATAATTCAGATGAGATAATAGGGGTCTTAATAGGGTAGTAACACTGGAACAAAGAGAAAGAGACTGATGTGAGACCCTATCTGTGTGTCAATCAATAAACCTTTATTAACAACCTAATATTTTCCAGGCATTATGCTAAGGTCTGGGGATACAAATAGACATAACAGCAAAGATAATCTTTGCCCTCAAGAAGCTTGCAGTCTAATAAAGGAACACAACATACAAAAGGAAGCTGAAAAGGGGAATGAATAAGATACTTTATATATGGGGTATAATGGAAAGTTCCAAAGAAGTCCAAAAGCAAGTATAACTGGTGGGAAACGTGGAGAAAAACTGTATTGAGCCCCATTCTTAAACAGAGTCCCTGGAACCCGTGGCCCTATCTTCCAGTCAAAGGGTCTAATGTAAGGAACAGAGAATATTAGGGAAATATGAGTACCAACATATTCAATCTTGCAGGACAATGAGATTTTCCAATGATACACTTGCTGGGGAAGGAACCCAGGATGGAAAGGGCCAAATAAATCCAAGAAAAAAAAGTCTGAGTACCTGATAATACACAGAAGCCCTGAAATCTATCCAAGGATCTATGGCGGAGCAATCTATGGTCCCTATTTTTAATTTAATTTTTTTCCAGGAACAAAAATCTGTTTTTTTCTCCATTTCATCTCTCTCCTCCCCCACCAAGAAAGAAAAAAAGCCATTGTAAAAACTAGTCATAGTTAAGTAAAATAATTTTGCTCATGTCTATGTTATGTCTAAACAGACAAACAAACCAAAAAAACTATGTCTCAATTGCATCCCGGGTCCATTGCTTTTTTCTCAGGATGTATGAAGCATGTTTTATCATGAGACCTCTGGAATCATGAACTGAAGTCAAGAACCTTTACTGTAACAGAAAAGTGAGGAAGAACATTTGGAATGAACTTAAGAAAAGAAATTTGGATTTATAAATATTGAATAGAGTCACATCTAGCTCACAATGAAGCCCAAGAAGAGAGAGTGAGGTCATAGTGAGCAACTTTCCTAAACAGATGGGTTGTGGGAGGGGGGGGGAATCTATATCTTAAAAGAATAAAATAAAATCTTAGAGAGAAAAAAGATAAAAATGAGTATAGATTTATGCTTTCATAATATAAAATTGAATTTTTTTCTGTACAAAACCTAAAATGCTGTTATCATTTTCAACCCGCATTTAAGATTTTTCAGTGAACACAGGGAGAGCCCAGTCCCCATAACAACAATGCTACACACGCTGATCTGTAGCCAGCCCACTTGTCCTCCAGTTGGTATCACACATTACATTTAACATTCATTTCTTCTGGGAAAAAAGCAAACCACAAACAAACAAAACATCTCTCCCTCCACCTGCTTTCTGTATTTCCAGTCCTTGGCCAAAGGGAAAATCTGCTCTTTATCTATTGCTAGCAGGTTCTGTGAGCGTTAGAAGGGAACTTCCTTGTGTTTAAATAAAAGCCCCTGAAATTTTCATAAGGACATATCCCCCGGCTTCTCTCTGACCCTGTACTGTGCCTTCCCCCAGGTTTTATCCTGGGTCTTATTCACAGGAGGATGCCATAATTGTGTGTGTGTGTGTGTGTGTGCGTGTGTGTGTGTGTGTGTTGATGATGATGATGATGATGATGATGATTCCATATTTCCGCATTACCTTTTTTCTTGATCCCTTCTGCCCAAAAAACTCAGGCCTGCTGTAAGACTAGGACACAGTTTTCCCACTTGCCCCATTCTCTCTCCTAACTTCAGAAGAGAGTAGAGTGGTGAATAGCACCACTCTATTATATTTTAATATTATTTCTCTTTGCATATGAAAGCAGAAAGAAACAGTGAAAAGAGGACTTACCTAGAGGAACAGAAAACAGGGTCCCAGGCTTCAGCTGACCCCTTAAAAGGTGTGACCTTTAGACACTCACAACCTCTGACCCTCAGTTTTCTTATTTGTAAAGCAGGGATGATAATGTTGATCTCACAGTCTTTGATGTCAAAATCAAAGGTAATAATGTTTGCGAAATGATTTTTAAAATAAGCCATGCAAATGTAAGACATTTTAATTATGACTATCTGGGTCAACCCTCAAATTGGAAACGTTTGACAATGAAAATTGATAAATCTTCAATAACTTAGAACAGAAATTCTTAACCTCTTTTCTTTTTCTTGTTTTTTTTTTTTTGCATTTTTGGTCTGATTTTTCTTACAGAACATGACAAATATGGAAATATATTTAAAAGAATTGCACACATTCAACATATATCAGATTGCTTACTGTCTGGGAGAGGAGGAGGTAAGAGAGCAAAAGAAAAATTTGGAACACAAAGTTTAAAAAAAATGAATGTTGGAAACTATCTTTACATGCATTTGGAAAAATAAAACTATTAAAATTTTAAAAAATCATTTTGAGAAAGTGTATATAGATTTCTCCACACTGCCTTAATAACCATAAAGAGCCCCTCTCTTCCAATCTTGGAGAGCTGCCAGAGGTACCAAGGTCCTAACTGACTGTTTCAGAGTCACACAGCCAGTATATATCAAGAATAGGATTTGAACCCCTGCCTCCCTAAGTCCAATGTGTATGCACTGTATTATGACTGACTATATACCTGACTCCATATTCCATATTTTGATTATTCCACCAAGACTTGAATATGGTTTTCCTAATTCTTGATCTAGAACTTTGCTTATGCAACTGTATGAGCCTGCCAATCAGATGGCTTACCCTGAACAAGACGTATTGATGAACATGCAGGATTCTTGGGCATCCCTACCTGGGAACCTGCCAGTTTGTGTCCATTAAGTAGCCATCCTTCCAATATCTGGGAAAAGACTGTACAAATAAGGCATACTTTGGTCTTTGCTCTCCTTAGAGTTTTTTCCTGGCAGAGATTCTTGCTTTGAATTTACCCAGCCTTTTTTCCACTCCCACACACCATAATAGAATGTGTCATTCTGAGACAATTTCATCTCTGCTCCAGAACGATGTAAAGGAGCTGTCAGACAGGGATGTTCATGTTGTTGCATGTTTGTCTCGCTCTGACTCGGCTGTTTTTCTTCTTTTTCTTGGCTGACCATGCCTGGTGATGGGCCAAGCCCTCTGCCACTGGTATACTTTTATCTGATTATGCAGGACTTGGAAATATGGATCCCAAAGACCTCAAGGCAGCATCAGTTAATGTTATCTGGCCCTCAAATATTTCAAACAGTGCCTCGGCTGATTTTAAAATTGGCAACTGGTATCATAGGCAAGGCATTTAGAGCTCACTGCTTTTCTGGAAGCCCTAGGACCAAGAGGGTCATTCACTTGACCACTCTTGGGCCTCAGTTTCTTACTATAAAATCAGGAGCTTGGACTACATGGCCCTTAAGAATCCTTCAATCCCCAGATTATGAATTAAGACAAATACAATGACTTCACTAGGAGAAGACCTGCTATGAACCCCTAAACTTAGCCTTTAAACATCCTCCCCTTCCTCCAATTCTAGCCTTACTTCCAGCCCAGTCCCCAGTCAGTATTTGGGAATCCCTCTGGATGCCCAACAACTGCCACCTAATCTTGTTGTATTAGTTTAATTAGAGCAGTTAGATGGTGGAGCAGTTAAGAGTGTCACGCTTGAAGTAAGGGAGACATACTTCCTAAGGTGAAATCTAGCCTCTGACATTTATTAGCTTATATGATCCTCACTGAGTCACTTAATTCTGTTTGCCTCAGTTTTCTCATCTGTAAAATGAGACAGAGAAGGAAATGGCAAACCACACTAATATCATTGCCAAGAAAACACCCAATAGGGTCACAGAGTTGGACTAAACACTGAAAGCAAGGCACCTTGATTTGATGGAGGGATAAAAGACAGCATGGACCACTGAGTTCAACCACTGCAATGTTATTAACCATCACCTGCTTTCAGACTCCAGGAGAGGTAGTCTAGAATCTTGAGCCCAAGGGAATTGGGAATAGCAGTGAACCTCCCTCTTCTGATGGGGATATGAGCAGAGGTGAAGAAGAGACAGGAAAGAAAGAGGGGGAGGAGAGCAAGAAAGAAAAAAGGGAGGGAGAAAAAGTACAGAAAGAGGAGGGAGAGAAATGGGATAGGGGGATAGTGAGAGAGAGAAAGAGATTCAGAGAGGAGGAAAGACAGAGAAGGAGAGGCAGAGAGAGACAGAGGGACAGAGACAGACAGGGACAAAAAGGGGGGAGAGAGAGAGCAGAGAAAAACAGAGAAACAGAGAGAGACAGAGGGACAGAGAACGACAGACAGATACAGAGTAAAACAGAAAGACAGACAGAAACAGAAATAGAGATTTTTTTTAATACTTTAAAAGTCTATTTTATAGGTATTCCTTCCACTGACATAAACTTGCTATGCCTTAGATATTCTTCATTAATTGTGGGTGTGGGTATGTGTAAGGGAGTATCACTTGGTAGCCATATTGATGTCTCTCTTCATTAAGCTATGCTGATCTTTGGATGAGGATTCACAGACTTGTTTGGGTAAAACCTGGTAATATTTGTGTTCCTATGATATAGCCTTTGGAGGGGTATTCTCCATGCTTTGATAAGACATAAAAAGAGGAGAGGACAGTGTGTTATCAAAAGTATCATCATATTGGGAAATTGCAAGCCATGCTTTAAAGACACCAAAAAAGTATTCATCTCATGATTCTATGTGGTTGAAATTCATGGAATACTGCAGTCATTGAAGAAATATAATTGGGTACCAGGAAAAGGACAAAGAGCATGTGGTGTGTTTGATCAGGCTGTGCCATGATATAAATAATTACATAAGAAGCAGCAGAAAGGATGCCATCAGAGAGAGTTTACTCAGAATAAAATGAGTGGCCAAACAAGTAGTGAGAATAAGAATAATTTATGGACAATCCACAAATCCCATTGATATTCATATAATGTTAAAAGATCTTGGCAGGGTCCTTTAATTTAGTCCACTGATACTCTCCCACAAAAACATTCTAAAATAGATTTCAAAGTCAACCAACTTTTGTAAAAAAAAAAAAATTAACTTTTTCAATATAATTTCCTTTTTTCCCCCATGTGTTTAAGGCAATGAAGCAACAAGAATTTATTAAGTATTTAGGCACTGTACTAAGTGCTGGTGAAACAAAAACATAAAAACAGTTCTTGCTCTCAATTCACATTCCAATGAGGGAAAATAATAAACAAAAGGGAGTGGACGAGGAGAGGGATGAAGATGTTCATGTAGAGGCAGCATGGTTTAGAAGTGGAGAAAAGTCAGGGGCAGAGGAGAAATAGGGATGAAAGCAGGTTTCCCTGGACTCCTTCACAAATGGAATACAAGAATTTAACAATGGGAGAAGGGAGCTGGCCAAGCAGAGGTATATTCTAGTGTAAGAAAGCCTGAGGTACATTAGGATGTTCCAGGGAGAAGAAATCTCAAGTGTGGAGGCAAGTTCTAGGTTGAGAGAAGAGCTTGTTCATAAGGTTGAAGTTCAGAAAGTCAGAAGCAGAGCCAGAGGGAAATTTTTAAAACAGTCACAAAACTGTTTAGGAACCTGTGATCTAGAGAGATCTAGAGATCTACCACACCCTAGACAATTATGGCAGGACATGAACATGCTGTGGAAGCAGGGATGGGCTGTAGCCTCCATGGTGGGAGGAAGTATACCCAACCATAACCTCACAGTTCTATTGATGTATCTAAGTAAGCTGTCATTTTTGCAGGTGTGCTCCATCTTGTAACAACAGGTCTGAGAGGCAGCTTGTGGGTGTAGGCTGGCTCCCCTCCAAATTTTGCTCTCTTATTCCCTCTCATGCTCTCCCACTCAGAGCTTCCCCTGGATACAATATTCCTGGTAAATGGCTGCATTCCACTGCTGATTTAGCTGAATTTCAGCTGTGGTGGGAAGGGAGTTGTTTGTTAAGCAGCATTCGGGGATCCTTCTGAATGAAAAAGCTTCACTCTACAACTAGTTCCAACAGTTGCAGAGACAGTGTGTTGTGTAAACAATTTCACTTCTTTGCCTAATTTTAAAGGTCAGAAGGATGACATTGGAACAACATTGGCAGTAGCCCAAGAGAGGTGGATAAAAAAGGACTTAAGCAAGGGAATAAGGTTCAGAGTGGGATAATAAAGAGCTTAATCAGAGCCACTAATTTTGTATAATAATGAAAAGGTTTGTTTGATATATATGCTGCTAAAACAAGAGGGCACAGAGCCAAATCCTTTTATCATCATGTTAGGGAGTGAGTGCCTTCTGCATTTGCCCTTTCCAACCGTTTTATCCCATCATAATTTATCCACTCAGTGATCCTCAGGACCCTGTTTCATGTGAGGGAACTTGAACAAAGCTTTGAAAATGACAAACTGGTAGTGATGGCACCTGCTTGCCAAGCCTGTGACTGGTGAATTGCTTGAGCTCTGGAGTTCTGAGCTGTAGTACATTAAGCCAATAGGTTCTGTATTAAGTCTGAGTCCAATATGACGAGTCGTTGGAAATGGGGATGGGGGCACCAGACTGCTTAAGAAGGACTGAACTATCCTGTTGTGATACAGGAACCACCTGCCAGTGGCTGCTGGAGACCTAACTTAGAATTAGAATGGATCTCTTCATGAGAGAGGATGATGATGATAATACAAGGAGAATGAGAGGCAGTTGCTGTTCTCTGACTTCCCCACCGAGAGGCTATTGTATTCTCTAACCTCTCTCCTCTTCCCTCTTGCCTCCAATTTATTTCATTCCCAGTCCACAAGAAACATCTGGGTAAGTAAAGACTGCTTTGCAACTCTTTCAAGTGTTATGATTCACAGCTGTGAATCAGAGAACTGACCTACCCCTTTACCAAGGCATGGTCCTTAACACTATCCCAGACTGGAAACAAAACAGATTGAGGTTCCCATCATGATCAGTAAGGGTATCAGGACTAAGAATGTCCTCTAAATTTCCTGCCTGGATAAAACAGAGAAATTGAGTCTTTTCCTACTTTATTCCCCCTCTCCCTACACACACACTAAATATATTGCCTTTAACAAATCCCATGTCTGAAATTTATTTAATAAAGCTTTAATGCAAAGAAGTGACATATGATGGTGATTTCTGGTATTATGTCAGGTTAGTCAAGGACAGTGTTTTTGCACAAGAGGAACTTTTGGCTCCCTTCATCCCTCACTAACTGCCTCGAAGAAAAACAAATCATTTTATATATCGGAAGAATTACAACAGCGTAAAAAGAGCAATGGCATTGCATTCAGAGGATCTGCATTCAAATTTTGTCTCTGATGTGTGTGCTACCTTGGTAATTTAGATGTCAGTCAATTTCCAAGGGCTTAATTTCCTCACTTGGAAAAAGAGAGGGTTGGACTAAATAGCTCCTCCCTTTCACACTTTCCAGATTTCAGTGGAGAGATCATTTGTCTTTCTTAAAGAATTTTTTTCTCTCTATCTCTCATGAAGCTCTTTTCCTTAAATTTAAGCTGGCATGTTCTTTATAACAACAAGGATTGCCTAATCAACAAAATAACCTTTGAATGCAATATTAAATTCAACAAATATTTATGAAAGGGTTATTATATATAAAATACTGAGCTAAGGATACAAAGAAATTTAGGACTGAGACCCTAATACCAATGAGTTTACAATCCATTGTATGTGGGGGGAGATGAATGAGACATATACACACAAATTATGTTAAAATTAGAATATGATTAAGTGCACAAGAAAAGTCATTTTATTCAAAGGAGGAAGTAAGGGATCACTTTTAAGGAAGTATTAAGGAAGGCTTCATGGAGAAGGTGAAATTTTAGCTAGCCCTTGAAAAAACAACATGAATTGGCAAATATGGAGGGAAGTGTGTTTCAGGAATATGGATTACCATATGGAAGTGGACAAAGGTGGGAGAGAGTAAAAATAAGATCTATCTTTTGATTTTGTGGATTTACCTATAATAGTATTTGCATTATAATTCCTTTTTTTTTAAACTGATTTTTTTTCCCCCAAGAGTTAGGGGTTGAAGAAGCTTGCAAAAAAACCCAACTCTTTTCTCACTTAAATCCCAGGAAAAGGTCCAGAATAATTGTTATGGATGCTCTGTTTTGATTAACATGACTGATCAATTCAGTCCAGAACTGACTTGAGGCCATTTTACTGTGTTGATCTTTGTATTGAATTCCTGAGTATTTACTAAAATAAAGTTTGTTTTGTTACTACAATATAGTTTGTTATCTTCTAGCTTTGTTTTCCAGCTTTTTTATACTTTACTAGTCATGGTACAGAAGTTAAGGCACTGGCATCAGAATCAAGAGAACTTAGACTTGAATCCCAACTCTCTGTTCTTAAAGGTTAGACCTCAGAAGAGTTACTTAACATGTTAGATCCTCAGTTTATCTCTAAAATGAGAGGTTATACTGAATGAGGTCTGAGATTCCATCTGGTTATATACTTTCTTCACAGAACCTAAAATTTTCTCCTAGAATTCTATTTTCATTGGAAGGCAATATATTTTGTGTGTGTGTGTAGGGAGAAGGGGGATGGAGTAAGGAAAGACTCAATGAAAAAGTTCTTTTCTGGATGTTCTGTTTTTTCCACACCCCTCTGTAAGGAATCCTAGTGAAGAATCCCAGGGAGTCTAGGCATGCCTTTTTGTAAATTTGTCTGCTGAGAACTTTGGAACATATTTGAAGTTATCTGATAGAATCTCAGGAAGTACAAGAAGGGCCACCCTTCTATTGCCTCAATTAATGAGTATCCTTTATGGCAGCTCCAGAAACCTGGCCAGTTCCTGGAGAAAACATAATGCCCCTCAAGGAATGAACAAATATCCTCCTTGGTGGTGCATCCTGTATCTGGGAAGCTGCTATATCTTAAGAGTCATGTATCAGATGAGAATATTTAGCATAGTGTCTTTGTTCTCAGTCTATAAAAATCCCTTAGTGGAAAGGGACTTTGAAGATTTGGGCTAGGTAGTCTTGTACAAACTTGCCTATCAATGGCTCCCTCTCAAGACTATGTGTAATGTTCTTGTTTGGTTTTCTGGAGGTCTTGGGAGCAGCCTTCCTTTCAGCAGATTAATCACCACAAGAATAGTCAGATGTTAAAGTCCAAAAGTCTTTATTGTCTCCTTTTCCTGGTGCTCACCTAGCTTTCTCATGAACTTCAGGGGACTTGGTTTCAAGGGAGAAGTGCAGGAGGCCAGGCCAGCCCCCAGGAGCCTGACCGAAGATGGAATTGAATCTCTCCGAGGCCCCCCTGGCTTATAGTCTCTATTCTAAGTATAAATCAATCATTATATCACTAGGAAACCATTATTTGTTGTAAGATTAAATCAATCATACTGAATTTAGAGAACTATTAAGCACCATGCTAAACTAGATAACCATTGTCTCATCAATTCCACTGAGTTAGCACCTTGCAAGAATCTTTGTTTCAGAGTTCTGGCCCACAACAACTATGTATACCTGTGACCAAGAGTCATCTCAGCCAAGGAATTCAGATGTTAGTGCTTTCTCAGAGTAGTGATGATGTATGTTGTATGTTGTATATTGTTTTTATAGTGGCCACTGTATTTGTTAATTGTGTATTACTCATAATTGTGTTATGAGTTTCCTCTTATATCTTATTCAAATCAAGGTTCTGAGCAATAATAAACTTGTACCCATCCCATTTAAAAATATGCCCGTTGAATGCAAATTTCAAACCTAGATTAATCTTTTTATCTTCATAAAATAAGGAGATAAAAATTGGACACAAAACTCTAATTAAGGCCTACTGGCCTTTTTTGTTTTGACATTTAAAAGAGATTTGGAAAAACTAAAGGGAGGCCAGAAAAGAACAGTAGAAATAATCAAAGGGAAAGGAAATATGCCTTATGAGAAAGAGTTACTTGAAAGAAGAAAGCTGAGGAGCAAATTAATGTATATTTGAGTATTTGAAAGAGTATCATTAGAAAGACACTGATGAGCAATTCTTCATTTCCCCAGAGGATGGAACTGAAAAAAATGGATTTAAATTGCAATAAGAGAAATTTGGGCTAGGCTAAAGGCAATACTTCCAGATATGATTCTTCCACTATAGTTTTTGGAGGAAAAAAAGGCAACGCATTTGTACTTTGAAAATGAATATCTGCAACATTTCCTGGAAGACATTATGTAAGCCCCCAAATATAAATAGGCTCAGAAAGGTTTTATATAAATTCATGGATGTCAGATCTAGCCAGAGTATTTGTTAGCTTGTTTGGAAACAGTAGATACTTAATGACTATTTGTTGATTGATGGATTGAAGAATCCACAATGCAAATGGTGGGCATTAAGTCACTGTTCACCTTTCCTAGCATAAATAGGCATTTCTGTTGCCTGGAGATTAAATCAATCCAAGTGTATGCTGCTACTCTACTTCTATTAGCTCTTCCTTGAGAATTCTGATGGCTGATGGCTGTTAGAATCCTGTCTTTGGAGCTGCCCAATGGATAATTTGTCTGGGTTGATTGCTCACCTGATCCAACCCCTGCCTGCTTCTTCTGACTTTCATCTCTACTTCTGCAGATAAATTGCTTCCATTCACTTACTGGGTCATGCTGGGCTTCTTAACTCTGATCTCACAGACTAGAACAGGACATTCTTGATTGACTTCCTCTGCCCTCTCTGCTAGTCCTCTGTCCAGGCAATTCTAGGGAAAGGAAGGGGAAATTAAACCAAAGATACGGTTATATACTATCCCTGAAGCAAAGGCTGGCTGCTCAGAAAACCCAAATGACTGCCCTCCAGCAGCAGCTGGCTCAGCTCATGAGTAAGAATGCCTGGCTGGCAATGAGTAAGAATGCCAAGCCCTAGGGCATGATCATCTCTCTGAAATCAAAGTACAACTGGCATAAGGGCCTTGTGGAGACAGAATTGCTTCATGCAGACAGCATAAAGTCTACTGAAAAAAAATAAAAGTGAAAGAAAAAAATAGTTGACTGAATTTCCTAATTTCCTGACTTAAATTAATCTCTTTCTCTACATTAATGTTGACCAGAATGACCTTCATGGCTCCTTGACTAGCAAGGTTTTCTGTGTGCTGAGCAATGTCCTTCCAGATGTAAATCTGCTGGAATAAATTTGCCCAAGGGCTGTAGCACATTAAAAATATCTTTTACAGGTAGAAAAACATTTGAATTTATTGGTGGTTAGAAGAAAGGGGATCAGTGCAGGATTATTTAGTTTCTTCCATAGGGTATTCATGATCTCTTTTAGAATAATCTTTATTTCACTTAAAAATTCTTATTTACTTACAAGAGGGATTGCTGATATATTTGAGACAAATAAGCCTATACTCCCTTTATGTGTTCATCAATACACCAGGACTGAGATCCAACTTATCTCCTATCCTACATTTACGGATGGAGTCATTCTCCTTGGTTCCTTTCCAGATACTTTTATAGCCTAGACACCATGGACCTCAGATAGCCCATTAGAAGTTCTTCCATTTGTGCCAAGGAAGCTCTGACTTGCAGCATAGTGAGCTTTTAAAGATTCTAAGGGCTTCAGGATGAGAAGACATTGTAAAAAGTTACAGAAAAGCAAAACTCACATAAATTCCAGAAAATGCTTTAAAATGGCTCCAGAAAGACCAATGACAAAGAAATATGAAATTACCAGATAGTAAGCTCTTTCATCCAATCCAGAAATATGCCAAAAATATTATTAGAAGAGGGAAGAATCTTATGAAGGGGTAAAAAGGATAAAGAACTAATTTTATCCTAGTGAAGTTAATATTAGTTCAGTTTAACTAGGAAACAAAGGCCATCAGGAGAGAATTCTGCAAGAGCAGAAAAACACAAACCCTGATTTCTGAGAAAAAAAAGTCTGATTTTTGAAAAAGTTTATTGATGAAAATGTTGTCAGTTATTAAAACCCTTGTCTGGGCATTGAAAAAATTGGAAACTAATTTTTTTTTCTGATTAAAATTTTTTCAAATTTAAGTCATTAGTTAAAGCAAATATAAAATTATAAATTTATATATGTACATATATATAATTAAAATATAAAAATGTAAAACCTTCTGTTTATTTTGTAAAACCACTATTATCAGGCAAGATAAAAACTTGCTAGCCAAATTTCAACAAAAATTTTTGCATAATTGGTGGATGAGATATAAAAAATGCTATATTGATTTAGTAGTATTACCAGAGATCCATTTGGATCTAACATGACTTTGCGAAGTATTTTTAAAGACATAATACTTCTTAAAACAAAATATCAAAATAAACTGAACTTAGAGTCAGACCTACATATTGAAACATGATTTTTAACTAATATTTTATTTTTTCTCAATTATATGTCAAGACTATTTTTGCATTCAGTTTTACAAGATTTGGAATTACAAATTTTTCTATCTCCCTCTCCCTTTTTCAAAAATGGCAGGCAATTTGATATAGTTTATATATATGCTATCATGTAAAACATATTTCCATATTGGTCACAGCTATCAAAGAAGAAACAGATCAAAAAGAAAAAAAACATAAAAAAGAATAAAGTGAGAAAATCTGTATTTAATGTTCATCATTACTTCATCTGAATGTGGGTAGCTTTTTCTTTTCCTTGGGGGAAAGCTTAAGGCAATTGGGGTGAAGTGACTCCACTAGGGTTTTATAGCTAATAAGTATTAAGTGTCTGAGGCAGTATTGGAATTATAGATCCTTCTGATTTCAGGGCCAGTACTTTAACCACTGCATCATCATCTAGCTACCCCTTAATATTTTTTTTTCATGAATCCTTTGCATTTGTCTTGTGTTGTTGAGAAGAAATGAATCACTGATAATTGATCATCATATAATATTTCTTATACCCTGTACAGTTTTCCTGGTTCTGCTCATTTCAGTTTGCATCAGTTTGTACAACAAGTCTTTTAAGTTTTTTTTCCCCTGAAATCTGCCTATTCATTTTTTCTTATTGCACGATGGTATTTCATTCTAATAGTATGCCACAGCTTCAGCCTTTCCTCCAACTGGTGGGCATCCTCTCAATCTTTAACATTTGGAAAGGGCTACATAAACATGCTTTCACATATAGGTCTCTTTCCCTTTTTCCTTTTTTATGACGTCTTTGGGATATAGATTTAGTAGTAGCTAGTTATGCTGAATCAAAGGGTATTCACAATTTGGTTGTTCTCTGTGCATAGTTCCAAATTATTCTCCAGAATGATTGGATTAAGTCACAACTCCATTAGCAGTGCATTAGTATCACAATTTTCCCATATCCTCTCCAATATTTATCATTTTCCTTTTCTGTCATATTAGCCTATCTGAGTGATATAAACTGGTACCTCAGAAAAGTTTCAATTTGTATTTCTCTCATCAAAAGTGATTTAGAGCCTTTTTCATATGACTATAAATGGCTTTAATTTCTTCATCTGAAAATTGCATATTTATATCTTTTAATCATTTATCAGTTTGGGAACGGCTTGTATTATTATAAATTTAACTAGGTAATGAAGCATATTTTAATCACAAATATCAGTAACTTTAAAATAATAGTGAAAAAGCTTTTGTATTACTAAGAAATATATTTTTAAATATTTATTTTATCTCTGCCTTATCCTTTTTAATTGATGTTTTCAAATACATATCTTTTTAAAGGTATTTTTTTTAATTTTAAATTTTTAAAGGTTTCCATTTTAAAAGGTATCCATTAAGTACAGAAGCCCCCCCCACCATATATATAACATATAGAGACATATCTGGGAAGAGTTGAGGGAGGCAACATGATACAGTAGATAGAGATGGTCTTTGAAAGAAAACCTGAGTTCAGATTTTGTCTTTGATTCATCCTGGCTCTGTGACCCTCAACTGATGGAGGGAGTTTTATCACCCTTTAGGTTCCTATTCCATTGAAATTACAGGTCTAATGCCCACAAATGTGAAGCTTCCATCTACTCCAGGATTATCTCTAGTACCACTGATAAAAGAGTCCTCCTAGTCCAGCTTCCAATTGACCCTACCTTAGGAATAACTCCAACTCTGTGTTCTTGGAAACAAGAGGTCTTTTGCAGGGCTCTCTCTAGGGTAGACAAGGCACATGGGCTTGGACTCCTACAACTCTATTTCTGCTTTCTGTGAGGGTGACATACTGGGACCTCACAGGGCATTTTTGTCACATTTTAAAGGATAATAAGTTTCTTTTATTTTTTTTATTATAACTTTTTATTGACAGAAGGATAATAAGTTTCTTTCTAGAAAGGTTAGATAATTTACAGCTCTCCCAATATATACAAATATATATATATATATATATATATATATATATATATATACATATATATATATATATATATATATATACATATATACATATGTGTATATGTATATGCATTCACTGTCTCCTTCCCTTCTTCCCCCATAACTAGAATATAATGCCTCCTCACCTCGGCCTTATAAACATCCTGTCATCTATGTGAAACTAGCCTTTCCTGAACTCCTCAAATTCTAGCTCTTCCCCTTTCAAATTTGTATTTAGCTTACTTACATTTAATTTAATTACATATATACACATATGAGTATACCTTTCCCATTAGAAAACCATTGCATAGCACAGCAAATCTTAATAAAGAAGAATGACATTAGTTCAAAAGAAACTTCAGATGCATAAATTTAGAGACATCTCCATCCCAAATGTTCACTAGGGCTAGTTATGCCTAACTTGTGGTAGAGCCCTTTGAGGTTGTAGTAATCTGATCAGGAAGAGTTTGACATACTATACATTGACCCCGACATTGTGATGTTATTTTGGTCAACTTCAAAAACAACCAATCGAGATTGTTGAAAGTAGGGATCATTCCATTCCTATTTGGTCCTGCCATTTAGTAAATGCTTATTAGATGCTTGCTTATTTATTATCTTCCTACAGTCCCTCCAAAATTGACTTCCTATCTTTTATCATCCTACTCATTTTTGGGATATGAGGTAAAACCTTAGTTTGCTTTCTAATAAAAAATAAAATAAATTTGTATACCTAATATGCAGGTATATATGTATGTAAATTAAGATTTACAAAGTGACTTAAATACATTATCTCATGTGTTCCTCATGACAATCCAGCAATTCTTATCCTTGAGAGAGGTTCAATATTCCAACTCATCCCGATAACACATCTAATATTCTCTTTGTTATGCTGCCAGCTTTTCCAAATGTCTCCTTCCTTCTCCCAAAGAGCCATTTTTTATAACAAAAAATACTTCTGGTTCCTTCTCTCTATTGATTATTTCAAATTCATCCTCTATACATCTTGGTTATACGTAATTGTTTGCATGTTGGTTTCCCCTTTATACTCTGAGCTCCTTGAGAATAGGGACTGCCTTTTATTTGTATCATTAGGGAATATAGTAAGTGCTTAATAAATACTAATTTACTGGCAAACTTAAATAAAAGAACCAAAATCTCTTTTTCAGCATTCTTCTGCTCACTTCTATGGCTCCCAGTCAGGATGAGGCAGTCTTTATTTTTCAGTCACCATCTTTTTGGCTGACTTGAAGGGGCTTTCTTCTTTATTTCCCTTTCTTCCATCTCCCTTCTCTTTTTTTTCTCTCCATCGCTTTTCCTGAGACTAGGAAGATAGGAAGTACTGAGCAGGAACAAGGTCTATCTAGGAAGAATGTGAGTGCTTAGACTCTATTTTAAGATTCTTTGCCTCTTTTTTTTTTTTTAATGAGATACAGTTAGTAAAAATCAAATCAAATCAATGTTGTCTTGATATTGTTCCCCCAGAGATTCTTATGATACCAATGTAGGAGAAAAAAGGATCTAGCATTTTCTCCCTAAGGAAGATATCTGCCCTTCCCTTCCCATTTGAAGTTATATAAACTAAATGCACTTGTGTGATATCAATCATACACGTTTATGTGAAGTGACAAGATTTTAAAAACACCAGATAAAATATCACCAGAAACCAGATCATAAAGGTTTGCTTCACACAGCAAATAGGTAAGTAAAAAAAAAAATGGATGTCAATTGAAAAAACTAACCTGCATTGAACTTCTCCAGGGAGGAAGAGCAAACACAATCAGTGTTCCTTTGTTACATAATGGGAGCTTGAGATTGGCAAGGCAGCTTCTAACCTTATTTGTCAGCATCTTCTGGGTATTTTTACAGCAATCTGGTCCCCATCTCTTTCTCTTTCCCATACCAGGTCGATTATTCTTTCACAGACTCATGATCTTGGTTAAAAAACTCAATAAAAAACTTCAAGTCTCTGAGACTTTAGATAAGGGTCCACCCAGTCCTTTCCATGTAGGGTAGGGAACCAAAGAGCTTGTTACAGAAGATAAAAAGCATTTCAGCTAAATTAGCCAATATATTATATTTCATATCTAGTCCCCAAACACTGCAAAGAAAGGTAAAGAATGTTCCTTCTTGTGTCTCTTCTTTGCTATCAAGCTCAGTCATAATAACTTCATAGAATTTCATTTAGGTTGATTTGTTATTTCCATTTTGCAGAGCTGTATTTTTTGTGTATATTGCTTTTCTTGATTTAGCTTCACTTTGCTCATATAAATCTTATTTTACCTCTCTATATTCCTTTTTTTAATCACATTTTAATATTTCTCCATATTCATTTAGAACAACTTATTTAGATATTCCACAATTTGTGGACATCTATTTTGTTTCCAATTCCATGCTACTGCAATAAGTGCTATTAAGTCATCTTTCATCCTCATTCTCCTTGGGGCATATATCTAGCACAGTATCTGGCATGCAGTAAGCATTTAAGCTCATTGATGAGTTAACAATGAGAAAACTTGTTAAAAAGGTATGAACATTTATTCACTTTCTTAGCATACTGTAGTTCCAAATTGTTTTCCAGAATGGATGGACCAATTCAGAACTCCAACCATGTATTAGTATTTCTGTTTTTCCATAACGCTTTCTGTATTGACTCTTCCCTGCTTTTGTCATCTTTACCAATTTTCTGGGAGTATAGACAAATATAAATATTTGAATTTTTCTTATTATTAGTGAGCTGGATCATTCTTTCACCTGGTTTTTAATAGTTTGGAATTCTTTTGAGAACCATTTGTATCCTCTGACCATCTATCTATTGGGAAATTTTTTTCCCCATGATTTATTTCTGTGGGCTATATATATATCTTGGGCATTCATGCTTGCTTTTTTAGTGACAGTATCATCTTCCCAAGTTTTTCTGCTCTACTTAGGCATTTTCAGCAACATTCTATCTTGTCCTTTGTACCAGAGACTATCTTTCCCAGGCAAAGTGTATAGTTGAGCAGTTTTTCAGATAATCTGATCAATGTAAATGATTGATCAGAATATATCAGGCACCAATATTCCACATCCCCTTTTTCCTTAATAGCAGCTTTTTTGTTGTTTGTTGGCATTATTATTTAGATCTTTTCCCCAACAATCTATTTTATTTTGTTTCTGGGTTCTCTCTTGTGGTAGAATATATCAAAGAGAATTTTGCTTTTGACAAATACTTTCCCCCTTTTCTGATGGATCCAGATTGGTTTGGTTCTACTCCTTTCTCTTTAGGATTATGTTACAAATTTGGGTTTGTTGCAAGCATGAAACAAAGTCTTTGAACTTGCCCAGAAACTGAATGACTGGTCCTAATAGGGAAAATCTAAAGCATAACATAAAATGTTTGCATATAATATGGAGGAATTTTTTCCCCCTCCTTCTAGTTGGGAGGCTCATCAGCATCTCCCTCACATAAAATGGGTTTCCCATGGCTAACCACTTGGTTAGAGGCAGAAACCCTGAATAGCTGTACTACTCACCTTCCCACATCAGCATGAGAACCAGTCGTCTGGTCCATGTTTGGAGTTAGCAGGAGCTTAAAGTTGAGGGGAAAGAGGAGAGGAGAGTGGTTATCCAAGTCATTGATACTTACAGGGGTCCTCAAACTTTTTAAATAGAGGGCCAGTTCACTGTCCCACAGATTATAGTAAAAACAAAAACTTTGTTTTGTGGGCCTTTAAATAAAGAAACTTCATAGTCCTGGGTGAGGAGTATAAAGGTCCTCAGCTGCAGCATCTGGCCCGCAGGCGTAGTTTGAGGACCCCTGTTAGAATAAAAGTTTGGTATTTGAGATTATCATCCTGCTTTAGATGGCTGTGTATGGCCCTCCTCCTCCTGCTACTCCCTGCCTCCCAAATCACTTCCAAGGCCTCTGGGGGCCTCAAAAGACACAACCACAACTCAAATGCTACCTTCTACAAGAGGACTTTCCTAAGTCCTTAGCTGCCAGTGCTTTTATCTCTATGATAGCCTGTCTGATCTATAGATATCATGTATGTATCCACTTTATATTTTTTTCTGTCACATTAAAATGTAAGCTCCTTGAGAGCGGGGCTATCCTTCCTTCTTTTGGGAATACTCACAATTTAACAAATACTAAGTGCTTAATACATGTTGATTGATTTTTTTTTAAAGAATCTGCTAAATTGTTATCAAAGATTTAGATGTAGTTTTTCCTAGGATCTTATAGAAACTGGACCCAAAGTATGCAGGTGAATGGAAAAATCCAATTATTTTAAGGACAGAAATAGTGTAATATGGCCCTCTTCTGAAGTCTTTGAAATGTATCTTCAAGAACTCACTTTTCCTCATATATCTTGTCTGGCAGAATTGTAGGAAGCAATTTGGGGGCTTGGAATAGCACAAATTATGCTCAGGGCAAAAGGCAAGAAATAAGCTTCTTGTCTCTGCCAAATCAGTTCTGCTGGGGAGGTCTTCATGGTAGGTGGAAGATTAGGACATAGCCTGAGGAAATCTGGGCCATCTGGTAGCTTCTTATGGGCTAGTTATGGAAAATTAGTCAGTGTTCTTTCTTTACCTTTCTCTTTCTCTTCCTCTTCTTTTTTCATTCCCCCTTCCCTTCCTTCTTTTCTTCCCATCCCCTTGTTTCCCTCACTATCTGTTGTCCTCTTCTCCCCATGCCCTACTCTTTAACTCTCCATGCATAACCATAACCTTTTCATAAAGCAGGGTGTATCAGGGAGGAATTTCAGGGAGAAGCGTAAGTTTTTAGTAATAATTAGCGGAAATGGTACAAATGCTTTTCCTTAAACTATTCCTGAAAATGCAAATATGTGAAATAATAATAAAAAATAGTATGAATAGATCATACTATGGGATTCAATAATTGTACCTTTTTCAGGCTTAGAATGAGATCAGAATCAAGTGGGATATATCAATACTACTCTTCTATATTAATATAATTTTAAGAATAGTTGTGGTACTTGAAATATCTATTTATCTATCTGCCTCAAAGTCCTTAGTTGGGAAGGGTGAATTTTTTTAAAATGACAAAAGAAGCTCATCATAAACTACTTCCTCTGCTCTGATTCTTTGTTCTCTCTGTCTTGAAAAGATTATGCTTTTTAAATCATTACACTTAAGTAGTATAGCCTGATATATTTCCTTAAAAGCCCAGCATGAGCAATTTAACTTTTAGGTTTGTTCACATCTATGAATGAATATATCAAAAGCAAGAGTCAATGAATAGTGTCTAACAATTTTCTTCAGATATGCTGGGTGAATTCAGCTTTGAGTGGTTACAGAGTAGAAATGGTCTAAGGCACCTAATACATGGTTGTCCTGAGTGGTGTATGCTAAATGTAACCTCCTGGAACTGCTGAAGAGAAACAGATGCTGATCATTTGTTTTATTATAATCTTCTGGGCCAGGGATCTGGGGAATTGGCCTCAATTAAGGAAGGGTCTTTAGAATCCTTCTGGAAAAAAGACTTTTTCCATTTTTCCATCTGTTGTTCCTCTCTTTGGGAAGAAACAGTATAACCAGCCTCTTCTCAAATGGGGTGAATCATTGAGGAAATATCAGATTGGTTCTTCAGTGTTCTTTATGACTAAGCTTCTAGCTTTGTCTCCAAGGTTTTGTGCTAATGTATAAGGTGACATTCATAAAGAACATTGAGCTGTTCAGATAAAGGGTACCTCAGAAGCACTCATTTTTATCGTAATTCTGCCTTGATTTGCAATCTGACTGGAAATTATTCTTTGATTAACTTTTTTAAACAAGTGAGACATCTGGAATAAGAGGTTAATGTTTATTGCTGGTAATTGATAATTCTTGAGTTATTTTGCCACATTATATTTCTTCCTAACAACATTTTGAACCTGCCAGCTTTTCTAAGGCTTTGAAAATGCAACCATTTCCCACCACTCTCATGTAAAGCAAAGCAAAGCAAAACAAACCCCACAAAACCAAAATTCCTTCTGGGCTGTTTCATTTGCCTTTGCTATTTAAACCAGAGGCGACATGTACATGAGTAAATTAACTATAATGATTTTTGAAAAAATATTATATTTTAAATCATATTTTCAAGTCATCTTTCAGAACTGACCTTCATTCTCATTTTGTCAGAACTCCGTCAGTAAGGAGAAAAGCGTAAGAGGCTTTGGAATGGAGGAAGAAAGCATTGACTATAGTCACTTCCCTATCTCCTCCTTCTCCTACTTCCTCAATTACAACGTTCTGTGAACAAGTCTATAAACACTAAGTGAATTTAGTATAAATAGTTATAACCATGATTCTGAGTTGCATAGACAATCAGGATAAAGGAATGAAGGCACATTAGGCTATTTATTACCCCTTTTCTTTGGAGTTTTGCTTATTAGTTCCTTTTTCTTTCCTGCTTTTATTTAATCTTCCCCTCTTTTTCTTTTCAATCAAATAACTTCCCCTTTCTTCTTTTCCCTTCCCTTCCCTTCAACTAGCCTTGTTCATTAGTTTTTTTTTTTAATTTCAGTTTTTGTACCCTTTCCAGAGATGATTTCTCTCTTTCTTTTATTATCTATTCTCTCTAAGTTAACTCTAGACCCTCATTCTCTGGTTCATGACTCCCATCATTATCTGTTCCTTCTCTATTTCCTATATTTCTCATAGAATCATTCCATTTTGCATTTGCTGCTCTGCCTGGTTTTAACTCCACAGAACGTAATGCCTTTGAACCAGGTACTACCTGGTGCACCCTTTTACCTCCTCTCATCTCTACTTGACTGCCTCTTTTTGTGTAATGTCTAGCCTTTTAGATTTTAAGCTCTTTGAGAACAAGGACTGTCATTAAAAAAAAAAAAACTGTATTTCAGTGTTTAGCACGGTGCCTAGAATATAGTAGGAACTTAATAAATGTTTACTGGATTAATTGGATTGGATTAATAAAAAATTCTGCAGGATTCATTTTGGGCTTTTCCCTTAAAACAATTGATTTGTAAAACTTTCCTCACAGATTTTTCTCTCTGCACTGTTCCTCACTTCTAGGACCATGCCAATTGCTTTAGGTGACAGAGAGAATACTACTCTACAGTGGAACTCTTCTTTTCCCTATGTTCTTGCTTATGCAGCCCGCTTTTGATCTATGCCTTCCTCCTGTCCGGCCCCATGTCCTCTTAGTTCCACAGGTGGAAGTTGCTCCCTAGAGTTCCAACTCCTCTCCTTATGAGGTAAGAAATATTCATTCCTTTCAATCACCAAATCCCCTATACAACTCCCAGCACAAAGTCCCCATCTCTCTATAACAGAAGATCTCTTTACCCAAAGAAGCATTCATCGATGGAACCCCCTAAAAACAAAACAAGACCTTCTTTTTTCCTTCCTCCTTTTCAATCATTCCCCTGTACTCTTCATTCACTCCCTTGTAAGTTCTTTTCATGAGAAACCACAGAAGTCACTTTCTCCTCATTGCTAATTCCCAGGGCACATCCCACATTCCCCTAAATCACGTTGCTCTCTTCTTGTCTTTCATACACACTCCTGTTTTGTAATATAGTCCTTCACAAAAACCAAACCAAAACAAAACAAAACCATTGATTCACCTGTAGGAAAAGTGTTGCAAGGTTCTTTCCATAATGTCCTAAGTTCACCTCTCAACCATTACCTCCACCTGACGCCCATCATCACCCTTTTCTTAGAAAGAAATCTCTTACTGGTTTCTCTGTTGTCACTCTGTACTGTTACTAGTGGGTAGTGTGCTGCTCCTGGAAAAGTAAGACCTGAGTTTCCAATCTAGCATCAGACGCTTACTAGTTGTGTGACCCTGAGCAAATCACTTTGCTACTTAATTTATTCTTAACTAATTAACTTACTCTCAGCTTCAGTTTCTTCCTTTGTAAAATGAGGGAAATAATAGGAATTGTTATAAGGCTTAAATGAGGTAATATTTATAAAGTACTTTGAAAATCTTGAAGTGTTATATAAATGCTATTATTATTGTTACAATCTATTCTGAAGAGTCTTTCTTTTCAGACCTAGAGACTGATAATACAATTTCAAATATAAATATTTTTTCCTAGAGAATTTAGCTCAGATGGAACCAATTAGACCTTTTATAATACAACAGTAAACAAGTCTATATTTTTCCTCATTACTAATTTCTCAGTTTTTCAAAATAACTTCTCAAACAGATGGTTCATTAAAATATGGTAGAAAAACATTAATAGTGCTATAGCTACATATGAAATATATAGGGAATGATTAGAAACCATTTGTTTAATTTTTTAAAAATGAAATACCATATTAAGATATGTTTTAAAGATGTAGAAAGATGCAGGCATTTGCTCTTCATTAAAAGAAAAGATATTTCATAAATACAGTCTGGCTCCCAAGGTTGTGATTAGCTATTAATTTTTAGACTGGTTTATATAAATAGAATTTTAAAAGTATTGTTGCTAATTTTTCTTGTTAATATAAAAGCATCACTGTAAAAGTTGCTTTCTACAATCACAAGACATTTCAAATCAACAATTTTGTGAAGCTTAAGAGTGAATCATAAAAACCCAGAATGTGGAATACTACAATCATATCTTGTGTTTGTATTAAAAAATTAAATTCACACATAAATCAGAGTTAATACATTTTTAAGTCATAGAGGAGTCCTTCACCATATATCAATACTTGGTTTTTTTAGATATATTCTTCATAGAAATATTGCTAGTGAAAATACTTTCTTTAGTGCTCTGTGAAGAAAAGTGACTCATCTATCCTAAGCCTTTGGATTTTGTCTTTGTATTTTCATGATCTGGCACATAGTAAGTATCTAATAAATGCTTGCTGATTGATCCAATGGGGTTAATGATCAAAAAAAAAAAAAAAGAGAGAGAGCCTAAGTGAGTAACAATATACACAACAGCTCTTTTTTAATTGTGGAAAACTTGGAAATACATGACAAACCCAACAAATGGAAAATGAATGAATTAGAATGGTGGTATGTGAATTGTAGAATATTCTTAAGGGAACATGAAGACAAATGAAGAGTTCTAAAGTCAAGAACAAAGAACCAAAAGAATAGTATACACAACGAATAAAAGCATGTAAATGAAGGCAACACTAAAACACAATAGAATTCAGGACAGATATAGAGGCATGTGACAGTTCATGATGATTGGTATTAAAACATATTTCTAGGAACAGAAAACTGGGAGAGCAGTATATCTACTCTCTCACTGTCTTAGAAGGTTTGCTTGCCTGTTTCTTTAATGGAAAATTCTACTGTAGTATGTATGAACATGCACGTGTATATATGAAATGTAACTATTGTGTCAAAAGAAAATGCATAAATATAAAAAATATAATTCATCAAGTCAAGAGAAAAAGAAACAAACCAAGACAAAATAGACAGAGAATACTTCTAAGTGTTTTGGAAATTTTCATAATTAAGTAATAACAAAAGTTTGGCTTGTGGAATTCAATTTTGAATATAAATAAAAATTAAAATGTTATCCAAAGACCATTCCTATTTCAATTAAATTAGGATTTTATTATATAAGAGAAGGAACAGAAGAAGGTTGAAAATAATAGCCTGTGGTCCAGTTCTAAGAACAAATATTACTGAGCACCACTAAGTTATTTTTCTTTTAATGACTGTATACTTTGAGTGAATTACTTTTACTGTTGATTTTCATTTTTGCATCTCTAAAAGTGTGATCAATGGTATTTGTTAATCTTTCTCACAAGATGTGAAAATAAAATCAACTAGTTAATGTTCACAATCTTCCTTGGAGAGGAAAAATATTAGCTCAAAAGAGTAATAAATGTAATATAAATTATAGGAAAAGGCATAATATACTTTGGATAAATATGTTTTTGTTTCATATATAATTCTTCTGGTTTGGAAGGGAAGCCAAAGGCTTATAAATCATACAGAATCTAGAGATCCTTTTTAATCATGAAAATTTTCCCTAAAAGAGAAGACAGTCTTCCAGTCAATAAGATTAATATGTTTTGTTGTAAATTTATTTTATTTATTATCTACTAAATGCAAAGTGTTATCCTAGGTACTAATATATAAAGACGAGAATTGTCATAATCTGTTCTTCATGGAGCTTACAACCTATTGGAGATGGGTTTGGGACAAGATATAGGTGTGAGTAAAGATGATATAAAGAATAATATGATTTGTAAAAAGGAAACGACTGGACAAAATTTTATGGGAAATTTGAAGAATGTGAGATAAATTACCTCTTGCCCAGTACACTGTGTTAGTGTATTTTATCTGATCTCTCTACTTCCACTGTTTTCCCTTTTCAGTCCATCCTAGACCCTGCTGCCAAAGTTACTTTTGGTAAGTAAAGATTTGACCATGTCACCCCCTTTCTCAATAAACTCCTGTGATTCCTTGTTGCTTCTAGGAAAAATTTAAATTCTTTTATTTGAGTTTTCTATTTTATTTTATTTCTTTATTTAACTTTTAAAACTCTTCACAATTTGACCTCAATTTAATTTCTCAATTTCTTTATGTTACTCCCCCTAGATATCTAGGGGAATAAAAAATGACAACACAAGAACTTAAGGTTGTTATAAGAATTAAATGAAATAATATTTGTAAAACCCTTAGTACAATGCCTTAGCACATAGTAGGTACTTAATAAATGCTTATTAACAATAACAAATATGACATTTATGAGTTCCCTAAAGGAAAATATACAGAAGGAAGAGAAGAGGCCTTAGAACAGAGAATTTGGAGATCTCTATACTTAGAATATAAGAGAAAGAAATGACTACTTCTATACCTATTATACATTGTCCTAGTCTGGTGACCAGTTGAAGTGTTGCATTCAGTTGTAGGTATCACATTTTAAGAAAATATTAATAATCCAATATAACCCAACAGAAAATTTATTAAGCAGCTATGGTATATTAGGCATTCTAATAGCAGCTGCAGCTGCAGAGGGGAATAAGCCCATTCTCAAAGTGCTTGTATTCTCTTAGGAAATGGGTAAAGATGAGTAAAAGAAAACTAATCTGAGGAGGGAGAGCATATTAACTCATTGTGTCTCCATAGTCTAACACTGAACTTCACTGATTTTGGAGGAAAGAGTGAGATTGATGACTATGCAGTTCTACTCTACACATATCCAATTCAAAGGCAAGTCAAGACTTCAAGCTCATTGATCCTCTTTGAGAATGAAGGACAAACAACAAGACTGAGACTTGGCTAAGGAAAGAGGGAGGACTAAGCAGAAGATCATCCACAGGAGGACATGGTCAGATCATTTAGAAAAATCATCTTGAACTTACATGAACTGATACTAAGTGAAATGAACAGAATCAGGAGTTCATTATATATGGCAACAAGAAGATTATGTGATGATCAATTCTGATGGACATGGCTCTCTTCAACATGAGATGATTCACGTCACTTTCAATGATCTTGTGATGAAGAGAGCCATCTATACCCAGAGAGAGAGGACAGTGGGAACTGAGTGTGAAGACAACATAATATTTCACTCTTTTTGTTTTTGTTTGCTTGCATTTTATTTTCTTTCTTGTTTTTTCCTTTTTGATCTTATTTTTCTTGTACAGCAAGATAATTGTATAAATATGTATACATATGTTGGATTTAACATATATTTTTGCCATGTTTAACATATATTGGATTACTTGTCATCTAGGAGAAAAGTTGGGGGAAGAGAGGGAAAATTGGAACATAAGGTTTTACAAAGGTTAATGTTGAAAAAAGTATCCATGCATATGTTTTGAAAATAAAAAGCTTTAATTAAAAAAAAGAAAAATAGAAAAGAAAAAAATCATCTTGTCAGCTGAGTGGAGAATAGGGAGAGACCTGAAGCAGGGAGGCCATTTTGAAGGCTGTCATGATCATCCAGATAAGAGGCAATGAAGACTTTAACTAGAGTTATGTCTGTGTGAGTAGAGAGAAGGGAATGAATACAAGAGCTTCTGCAATGGTAGAAATGATAAGATTTGGCAGTGAGGTGGGTATGTTGAGGAAATACCAATGAGGAGAAATAATGAGATCAAAGTAGCAGGCTTAGATGATTGGGTTAGTGGTTGTATCCTTGAAGGTTAATAATGAAGTTTTGAAGAAAGGAGAGTTTTGGGGGAAAGACAATGACTTATGTTTTGTATAAGTTGAGTTTGAGATGCTTACATGACATCTAGTTCTAGAGGTAAAAGTGGCAGCTGGTGATGTGTGTTCACATGGTGTTGGTGGTATTTAGAAGAAAGACTAGATCTGGGAATCATCAGAAATCATCAGAAAAATAGTAATTGAACTCACGGCAGCTGATAAGATCACCAAGTGAGATTGTATAGAGTGAAAAGGGAAAAGATTCCAGGACAAAGTCCAGAGCAGAGATAGTGGTAGGAAAGTCCATGGTTAAAGGACATGACATTATTAAAGTAGATGCAATGAGACAACCAAGAGGAGACCCCACAAAAATCCCAGAGAAAAGAGAATATCCAGAAGAAGTGAATGTCAAATGCTGCAGAGAGTAGGATAAAAATTGAGAAAAGAGTATCCTACTTGACGAAATGTCATTGCCATCCTTTTTTATTCCTTGTCAAAATGGGTGACCCATTTATTAGGGCTGTGGTAGGAATGTATCCAGGAAAGAAGGTAGTGGTGTTGTTAAATCATTTTTCAGTCACCTTGGCTCTCTATGGCCCCATTTGGGGTTTTCTTGGCAGAGATACTGGAATAGCTTTCCATTTCCTTCTCCAGCTCATTTTACAGATGAGGAAACTGAGGCAAACAGGATTAAGTGATTTGCCCAGGGTCATATATCTAGGAAATACCTGAGGCTGGTTTTGAACTCATTGAAGATGAGTTTTTCTGACTTTAAGCCCCATGCTCTGTCTATTGAGTTATTTGCTGATTTAAAAACCAATGGAAAAGATGGTAATATACAAACAAAAGCTTCCAATTATTCTTTAAAGAGATCATTGGTATTGTATAGTATAATATAGTATAGTATGGTACAGTATAGTATGATACAGAATAGTACATATAGTAATTAGTATAGCATAGTACAGTATAGTAGAATAAAGAATAGTAATTAGTATAATATAATATAGTATGGTGCAATATAGTATAGCATAGTATAGTAAAGAATAATAAAATATATTAAGTTGTGTAGTATATTATAGTACTGTATAGTATAGCATAGTATAGTACAGTACAATATAATATAGTAAAGAATAGTAAATTAGTAAAATAGTAAAAAAATTAGAGTATATATAGTATAGTATAGACTATACTTTGTAGAAGTTTAGCAGTTTAGGAGAGGCAATAAGTATGATGATAGATTGAGAATTTAAATCTAAGTCAGTCAAGAGTTTGTTGTTGCTTCTTTCTTTGTGTGTGTTTCTTTTTTGGAGGCAATCAGGGTTAAGTAACTTGCCTAGGGTTACACAGCTAATAGGTGTCTGAGGCCAAATTTGATTTCAGGTCTTTCTGACTTTAGGGCCAGTGTTCTATCTTCTGTCACCCAATTACTTCTTTATTGTTGTTGTTTCTTTTAAAGCAGTAGAAAGTGAGCATTTTTATCAGCATAGAAAAGGATACAAAATAGAAGGAGAAAAGAAATGACAAAAGGAACCCAGTTCCAGAATGCATTGGGATCAAAGGACTCGAGTAAAAGAGTCAGCGTTGGCAATAAAGGCCAGCTTTTTTTCCTGAGACTAAATGAAAAGAATCGAAGATGGATTGAGACAGTTTTTGAAGTGAGTTTGTGTGTGGGGAGAGGAGATGAAGGAACTCAAAAGGGATGGTTTCAATCTACTCTCCCCTGAGAGTGACTATAAACATTAAGAATAGGAGTGTCCCGAGTGCTCTCCATTAATTAGCTGCTGGGAAAAATCAGCTAGCAAGGGTGGATCCTGATATTAAAAGAATGAGTTAGACTCATATCACACCATGGAGCAAGGCAACCTTTTACTGAACTTCATCTTAGAGTAATTAGTTTTTGATATTCTTATCCAATAAAAATAAAAGGCAGCTAGATGGTACAGTATGTGGACCATGGGTCTTGGAATCAGGAAGATTCATCTCTATGAGTTCAAACTTGGCCTCAGATACTTACTAGCCATGTGACACTGAGCAAGTCATTTAATTCTGTTTGCCTCAGTTTCCTCACCTGTAAAATGAGTTGTAGAAGGAAATGGCAAACCACTCCAGTATTTCTGCCAAGAAAACCCCAAATGGGGTAATGAAAACTCAGACACAACAGAAAAACAGTTGAACAATGATCCAATTAAAGCCATTTATTAATGGCTAAGATCAGGTCCTATTTGTCTATGGGCTAATCCTTGATGAGGATCAGCAGCTTCTAATATTTGTATTATCTGATTTAATCTAGTCAAATTGTTGTTAAAGCTGACAATATTCTTTCCACACTCTTACCATTCAATGGTGTCTGCTTTTTCAAGCTGATCGCATGTGAATCTTCCTATTCTGGACCAGCTATATGATTTCATTAACATTTTCTCATGGATCTATATTTCTTTAAAATAAAAATATTGAAAACCTGGTTATTAAAAATTAAGCCAAATATCACTACAACTTGTTTGTTTGATGCAGTATTTTCTCTGGATTGACTCTTTTTACAAATTGGCTTTTGTCTAGTGTTGTGAAGATACTTTATTCTGACAGACGATTTCAGCATGCTTGTAGACAGCATTTCAGACAGCCTGGAAGACCTGACTTTTTCAGCAAAAACAAGCATCTCCTAATTGGTACCAAGGGGAAAACATTTCATATACTCCCTAGCAGCCACTGAACTTTTACAAGAACAAATGAAAATACTTCTTAAATCTTTTGTGGTAAATCAAAATTAAGAAAAGAAAAATATTTATCTGTTTAAGCTAGACCATAGATCAAGACATCTTGAATATTCCTATGAATATTCATAGGGATAGGGGTAGGAAGATGTTGAAAAATGAGATATTTGACATTTGAGACATTTGAACCTATTTTTCCTTTTTTTGTAACATTTTCTTTTTTTTAATTAAAGCTTTTTATTTTCAAAACATATACACAGGTAATTTTTTTTAACATTGACGCTTGCATAGTCTTGTTGAACCTATTTTTCAAATATTTTGTTCTAGAGACTTTTCCTTCAATGATTCAGCTATCCTTAGGTTCCACTGTAATGTCTCATAACGATGTGGCAGTGACTCTGGCTTCTTGATAGCATCAGGTCAAAAGACTTTTTGTATGGGCTTGATATAGATGATATATCTGTTGTCTGAAGAAGAAACTAGCCAGTCAATTACAGGCAGTTTCAACATGAGAAGGTTTGATACCAGGCTACACTTTTGGTCACTTATTGAAATGTTTTATTAAAGGTTTTTGCTGTTTTATGTGACAATTTGGATAGATACCTGCTCCCCTGAACCATCCTTTGAAACAAAGAAAAAAGGGAAAAAAAGTGACCGATGAAGTGATGGTATCTGCCTGTATATGCAACATTCTAACCCCCTTGTCTGCTAACTCACTATCCAAAGGAAGGAATTGTAGTTTATCATATCTTCTCCAGGAACAATAGGGGTCATTTCAATTAGCATTGCTTTCATTTATGTTGCTTTAACCATTGTGGATACTGTTTTCAAGGTGCTTCTCTCTTTGTTTTATTGCTGTTCATACAAGTCCTTTCCTATTTCTCCAATTTTTCAAATGTTCATAGTTAATATCTTTTATGGCACAGTAATATTTTATTATATTCTTATATGACAAATTGCAGTTCCACATGAAGAATATTTAACAAAGTATGAAAGAATTGTAATCTTCCTTGGTTGATGGAGACTCTGGACAGGTAAACCACATATCCTTGAAGTTTATAGGTCATTTGCTATTATAGAATGAATGCAAATTGATCTCCCCCTTTTCTCCTCTTCCATTCCCTTTTTCATCCTTTTTTCTTTCCCTTTCCTCCTCTTCCCTCTCCTTTCATCTTCTTTATTCTTCTTTCCCTTTATTCCCTCTCCTTCCTCACCCCTTTTCTCCCTCTTCACCCTCCTTTCCCTCCTTTCTTTTTCTTTTATTTCCTTTCCTAAGAGGAAGGGATAAAAGAACAGGAGGAAAATGCTTCAGTCTGTAGTTTATAAGTGAATATGAAGTCCTTTCTAATAAAAGAGAAGAAAAATTTCAGGAGGAAAACGAAAGTGAAAAAAAAACTGATGTGCTGTTTAAAGGAAAAGAGATACTATAATGGTTGGTGATTTCTTGCAAAATGGTACAGGCAGTCATGTATCAACCTGATTAGATTAGTCACTGAGTAACTGTCTTCCTAGGATGGGTGTTTAGACTTCTTGGGATGCTGATGTGGAATTAAGAGAGTAATCATGACTACTGCCTGTTTGTCATGACACAGATGAGAAAGCTCTCTAAGGATGATTGTAGACAGAAAAATAGACAAAAAGATAGAATATTTATTAAGCACTTACTAATAATCTGGACTCTCTTCTCAAGGAGCTTACATTCCAAGAGGGGAAGATAACACATGAAGGGAAGCTGGAGCAAGAGGGAGAATAAGGTAGGTAGCTGTTGGGGGTGGGTGGGAAGGAAGCAGACCAGTATGGTGGTGAAGCAGACCAGTAACCTTTGAGCAAGAAAATGAAAGATGTGAAGTAGTAGTATTTTTGTACTTACTTTTTTTCAGTAGGCATTTTACAACAGAAAGAAAAATACTGGAAATGAACAGCTAGTCAAGAAGATATGTCAGAAAATGGGATCTGGGCATCTATTATATCAGTACTAGAAGGGAACTAGGGGAGGGCAGAGCTCAGCAGAGAAAGAGAGGCAATAATGATAATATATGTAATTTTTTTTCAGTGATTCACATGTGCCAGAGTCCTGGGAACTAGGAGAACCCAGTGTTCCACCAGAGCTTTTCAGGGAGTCAAATAATGAGACAACTACTTGTGTTTCTCTTGGATCAAATCAACCTATACTTTCTAAGAGAATATTTGATGATAAGCAAGGGATGTGGTGCTAATTATTGTTTGTTCTTCATTCTTGAAAAGGACCATGACATCAGGGAAGTGAGGCCATGATATGCAAGTGAATTGGATAGAATAACTATAGAGAGAAAAAATTTAATGTGTATTAAGGAGGGACAAGTTGAAGCTGGGATGTGACCTGGAGCCTTGTTTGATTCTGAGTTTTTTCCTCTTTTATTATCCTTGGGTTTTATGGGCCTGTTCTTTCTCTCTCTGTCTCTATCTCTATATCTCTCTCTCTGTCTCTGTTTTTTTTTTTTTTTGGTCTTTCTCTCTTTCTGTCTGTCTCTCTCCCTGTGTGTGTGTGTGTGTGTTCTGACCCAAGTCTAGTGCTATCCTAGAATTAATGTACTATGTATAAAAGAACTGGGAAAGTAAACAATGAGAGCTGTGGTCAGATTCACCCCAAGTTTCACTTGTCTGAATTAAAGAAACCGAGATTACTTCTGATTTCCCATCTGTAGGGCAGAATGCACTTTAAGCAGCATTGAAGCGTACATGGTACCCTTGTATCCCACAAAATGAGCTGCATATTACAAACCCTTAATAAATATTTAATTCCAGCAGTAGTTGCATAAAAGTTGCATAATAACTTTCCAGTATACAACAATTTTCTCTAACTTTCTTTATCTTGAGAACTGTTAATTATCCTGATGCCAATGGAATGGGGAGGGAGAAATAATGTATGGGAATATCCTTTATGCTTTATTAGCTTTAGGAATAGTCAGAATAGAGAAGCAACCAAGTGATATAATTATAATGAAACCAAGTCTGCCACAAATATCTCTTACTGACTCGGCATGATAATATAAAAATTCATCCTTTTGTTAAAATGAAAATACAAATGGAGCATTGTCATATTGGTTTTCGGAACCTCTACTTTCAGAGCTACACTCCCGACTATTTGGATTTTCCCCACTATGCTTCAGTTGCTTTCTCACACTCAAAGATCCTTCTGTCTTGTTGGCCCCTTCCTTTCAAAGACAAATTGCTCTTGCAATCTCCATTTTAAGGGAAATGCACAAGCCAGCCAGGCTCACTCTTTCCCTCCTCCATGCTCTGCTTCTAATTCTCCAGATTTCTCTTACCCCAACAGTACTTTTTTCTTCTCCATCTTTCCTACTCTTCATCTCTTATAATACCAATCCAGTACCAGGCATACACTCAGTAAATACTCAGTTTGATAATGAATAAGCTAAAGATTTCAATAACCATATGTAGGCATTAAGATTGTGTCCCAAGAAAACTGTCACTCTGCTCCACCACCTCACTTTCATGATAAGTGCATTAGAGAGTCAGAAAATCAAGTACTTTGTGATCAATAATGTCAATCAGATGGAAAATTATTGGTTCTCCATTTAGAAAGAAATTCAACATTTTTGAGATATTGTTCAGTAGTTCTATAGAGGAAGAAAAAGTAATTGGCATTATAGTTATTAATTTTTCATAAGCCATAATTTATGTGTATGTCTTATCACATGCTTTCTCTCTCATCTTAAAATACCATATTTGGAAGAAATGTGGCGTCTGGGCTTCTATAGCAGAATTCTATGGAGCATGGGTAATACATTTCCTCTCAACTCTTAAAATACAGGATAGCATGCAAGTAAATATGAAGATGGGATATGAACAAAAGACCTGTATGAAGCTGGTAGAGCTCTCTATCATCTTGCAGCTTTGATCTCTGCCTACCTCTATAAAGAAAACTTGCCAGCAATAAAATCAATGGCCCCTCAACTAAAGGAAAAGATTGCTTCTTTTCTGTTATTTTTACTTTATACAGTTAAGAATTACATCTATACATATGCGTGTGTGTGTGTGTGTGTGTGTGTGTGTGACAAGCAAAAACATCATTCTTCTTTCAAAAGAAATTGGAATTATTTAATTGGAAAAATGCATTTTTTCTTTCTAAAATATTTTTATTTTAAAATAATTTTTAATGCTTATAGTCCTCTGGATTTCATTAGAAGTCTTTTTAGTATATGATTTAAATGTCTTTCAAAAGGAATGTCCAAATAAGAATGAATATAGGAATTTTGTATTGATTGAGACCTAGAAATAGTCATCAAACAGAAATGAGCAAGAATTAGACTGGCTGCTGAGAGAGAAGACTACACTTGGACTCCATTTCTGACTGGTTAAGCAGTCAATCAATATCAGGTTAACCAAATGTGATTTTAATTCTTTGTCTCTCTGTTGCTGGCTTATATAATACCAATTGATAGGTCAGCCAGCTTGTAAAGGGATACAAAAGACACTGGAGTTAGTTTGTGTGTTAGCACTCAAAATTATAGCTCGTAGCTCCAACTAATAGGTTTACTTTTTTTTTCTTTTTTGCTGAGGCAGTTAGGGTTAAGGGACTTGCCCAGGGTCACACATCCAGGAAGTGTTAAGTGTTTGAGATCAGACTTGAACCCTGACTTCAGGGCTAGTGCTCTATTCACTGCACCACCTAGCTGCCCCTAATAGGTTTACTTTTAACAATCCAAATTTTAAGTAAAGACATTTAGCCAAACTGCTTTGCAAATAAAATGGGGTGAGGGAAGGGGGAAGAAAATTGGAGAGCTGCAGAGCTGCCAAAACTTTTGCTAATGTCACCACATTGATGAAAAACTGAGGAAAATAGGGTTAAGTGATTGACAGAATCATATAGCTAGTAAGTTTCTCAGATCAGATTTGAACTCAAGGATGAGTCTTCCTGCCTTCAGGTCAGTTATTCCATCCACTGTGCCCCCTAGCTTCTTCTCTCCTTTCTCTTCTGGGGACTGAATCATCACAGTACACATCACATTTCTGCCAGCTCTTTCTTTATTTTGTGATTGCTGAGCTTTTCTGGCTGCTGTCTTCTGGGTTTCACCTCTTGTGTGTTAACTATATTCTATGTTATTGGGTATAGTGGCTAGGAATATTCTCCCTATCATGAGCAGGCTGCTATTTTGTTACTTCATATGCATATATCATCACACCCATTCATGGATTCACTAGACCAGAAAACATTAAAAAAAATTTAAAGCTTTTTATTTTCAAAACATATGCATGGATAATTTTTCAACACTGACCCTTGCAAAACCTTGTGTTCCAATTTTCTTCCCTCTTCCCTCACCCCCTTCCCTAGATGACAAATAATCCAAAATATGTTAAATCCAATATATGTATACATATTTATACAATTATCTTGCTGCACAACAAAAATCAAATCAAACAAGAAAAAAATTAGAAAGAAAATAAAATGCAAGCAAACAATAACAAAAAGAGTGAGAATGCTATGTTATGAAGCACACTCAGCTCCCACAGTCCTCTCTCTGGGTGTGGATAGCTTTCTTCATAATTAAACAACTAGAACTGATCTGAATTATCTCATTGTGGTAAAGAGTCACGTCCATCAGAATTGATCTTTGTATAATCTTGTTGTTGCTATGTACAAAGATCTCCTGGTTCCAGCAAACATTATTTAAAGTTTACTAAAGATCTAGGTGCTGGGGGCAGAGAAGTAGATACACACAGACCCAGACATTCACCCTCTTCCTCCCCCCCACACAATGAAAGCCCCTACCACAGCCAGGCAGCAGCCCATGCAAGCCAACAATGTGTTAGGCTAAGGTTGAATAGATCTACTTTGACACTTTTCCATGGTCACAGACAACCATCTAATACTGGATCTGACCATTCTTTTTATCTCTTGTTATATCACTGATTACAAACTTCTGACCCCATTTCAGGAACTTTTCCCCAGAAAAACTCACAGAAGCTGTATGGAACTCAGAATATCGCAGAGAACTTCACTCCCAAGATCTTTGGCAGGCAAATGAAGCTATTTCTGATTTGTTTGTACATATCCACCAGCAACAAGCCCTCCGCATCTTGGGCTATCTTTTGGGCACCATAAATCTTGATGGTCTCTCTGCAGGAAAAATCATAACAGCAATCCATGTTTATATAGTGGTAGAAAGGAGGCTTACAAAGTGCCTTCCTTGTAGCAACTCTGTAAGCTAGGGTAAGGATGATTAGTCATATTTTCCAAGTGAAGAAAACGGCTTTGAGAAGTGACATTCCCACAGCAGCAAGTGTTAGAAAGACTGAAATTCAGGTCTTCTGACTCTAAACCCAGAGCTCTTTTTATCAGATATTCAAGAAACATTCCGAAGATTCCACTACAGTTTTGGAAATATAAGAACAATAATTAATAAGCACTGCAAAATTATTAAGATCCCAGTAAATTTTCTTCTTTGGAATCTTGTAAATGAATGTTAGTAAGACTCCTAAGACTCACTTTTGGCAGTCTCCCTCATTCTAAAAATACTTGTTTTTTTTTCCTTTTTTGGCTTTGATTCAAAAGCCTTCCTTAACACACATACATAAATATATATATGTGATATCAAATGTGGGAAACCAATAAGATTTTCTTTATCTGAGTAAGATCTATCTTTTTCTACAAAAGCCATGACCTTCACCTTTATAAGTGAGAAGCTCCTATATGAAGGAGATAGGACTTTAGTCTCTTCCCTCATTTCTTCCCCTTCCATTAACTAAGAGAAATGACAAAGAGCTTGTAAAACTCAGTGTTCCAAGGCTTTTTGATGACTCATTAAGCCCCTTCTTTTTCTTATGAAAATTACCACACTCAAGTTTTTGTTTTGTTTTATAATTTCACTGGTTGTTATCCTTCTTTCATTTTTAGTCTCCTTATCTCCAGTTCTGTCTCATGTTGAGTCTTTCCTTGGCATGAGTTAAAAGGTTAATTGAATAACACAGAGGTTCCCTAACTTTTTCAGTTTGCCATACCCTTAGTATTTCAGCAATTTTTTTCACAACATCTTTAGGTTAAAATAAATACTTGCAGCTATCTTTTTTAAATAGGTAGGTCCAAACTTCTTTTTACATCCTAAAATCTAATTAGCCATTTGAAAAAAAATTCACAAAAGTTGGAAAAAATAAATATTTTTATTTAATTCTTAAATAATTAAAATTATATCCTAAAAACTTAATAGCCTTTTGAAAAAATTTACATAAATTGGAAGAAAATAATATTTTTATTTAATTTTTAAATGACTATAGTTACTAATAGGATCGTTGTGTCCATTGAACCTTGCGCAATTTTTCAAACTTCAGAATCAGATTGGACACTGCCACTCCATTTCTTGTTACACATTGATTTCTGTGTAGTACTTGTTTTTTATTACAGAAACTGCCAAAAATTCAGTTTCACAAAGATGTGATGTTACAAATGAGAAGATTTAAGAAATTACTGATATAACCTTAAGTACAAGTAAACAAAGACATATTACTTTTTCTCCTTTTGAATCTAAATCTACTTGCTTTAACTTCCACTCATTACTTCTAGTTATGTCCTCCAAATCAAGCAGAATGACATCTCTTTTTAATTTTTTTTAATTAAAGTTTTTTTGTTTTCAAAATATATACATGGATAATTTTCAACATTCATCCTTACAAAGCCTTGTGTTCTAATTTCTCCCTAGATACCAAGTGATCCAATATATGTTAAACATATGTAATTCTTCTATACATATTTCCACAAATATCATGCTGCACAAGAAAAATCAGATAAAAAAGGAAAAAAATGGGAAAGAAAACATAATGCAAGCAAACAAAAACAAAAAGAGTGAAAACACTATATTGTGGTCCACATTCAATTCCCACTGAACTCTCTCTGGATATGGATGGCTTTCTTCATCACAAAACCATTGGAACTGACCTGAATCATCACATTATTGATGAGAGCCAATGGCATTTCTTTTTAATAGCCCTTCACGTGATAAAAACTCTCACCCTCTAAAATCATAGCTTTTTTCAAGCTACATATCCTTACTTCTCTCAAATCAACTTTGGATGTCATGATCGCAATCTGCCCTGGTGACACTTTCACATTTTCTGAAAACTTTCTAGTTTATCAATGTCCTTCCCTAAAATGTGGTATCCAGGAATTAAAGCAGTGCTTCAGATGTGATCCAATCAATCCAAACTCAGTGGGACTCTTCTGAGACATACTAGACCTTGTTCAATACTGTGCTAGACACTGTGCTGTTGGAATGAGTTATTCTTATCTGTCCATTTGGCAGGGGAAGTCTTCACATGCATGGAGTAAACATCCCTGTAACTTATTGATGAGTCTGACGTTTATCAATTACCTTAACCTGGTTTAAGTTGTCTGCCAGGACGGTTTTACCAGAGTGTAACCACTTTGCCTGCTACAGCTTCTTTGAGCCACAGATTAAAGTTAAGTGCCACACCTGCATTTTTGATATCCTTCACAAGCTAATTGTACAATATTTCAGAGTCTGATTCGTTTTGTACAGCAAAATAACGTTTTGGTCATGTATACTTATTGTGTATCTAATTTATATTTTAATATATTTAACATCTACTGGTCATCCTGTCATCTAGGGGAGGGGGTGGGGGAGTAAGAGGTGAAAAATTGGAACAAGAGGTTTGGCAATTGTTAATGCTGTAAAGTTACCCATGTATATATCCTGTAAATAAAAGGCTATTAAATTAAAAAAAAATAAAGTTAAGTGCCAGGTGAATACCAGTGGTGGATAAGCAGCCCTGAAAAGGGTTCAGCAAGCCCTCACAACAGAAGTGCTAATCCTTCTTCAAAGTCCCATACACACCAACTTCTTTTATTATGAGATGAAAAAAATAGTTATGGTATCGCAATATTAATATCAATACCCTCTCTTTGATTTTTTTCCTGATAGCTAAAAATTTTACTTTTCATAGTAAAAAATTCTATTTACCCTCCCCTGCATTCAACTTATTTTTCTTGTGAAAATTTCTTTTGAAAAGACATTTCTGTTATGGCTATATTGAAATACAACTCTATTGTGCTAGAGAAGGTGCATTGGGTATATTCTTAAAAGTTTTCTTACTGAATTTCAGTTATGTTTCATATACTACTAGAATGGTTGTAGATATAGCTTGCTAACTCCAGGTTTGGTCTGAAACATAGTAGTTTCTCATTTAGGGTCAATGGAAGAGTCTTTATGACTTCATGATTTGCTACCATAACAGGATTTCAGTTGAAATCCTAACTGTTGCTTGATACTGTATGAGGATGTATTCTGATGGAAGTGGATTTCTTCGACAAAGAGAAGATCTAATTCAGTTCCAGTTGATCAATGATGGACAGAAGCAGCTATACCCAAAGAAAGAACACTGGGAAATAAGTGTAAACTGTTGGCATTTTGGTTTTTCTTTCCGGGTTATTTTTACCTTCTGAATCCAATTCTTCCTGTGCAACAAGAGAACTGTTCGGTTCTACACACATATATTATATCTAGAATATACTATAACATATTTAACATGTATAGGACTGCTTGCCATCTGGGGAAGGGGGTGGAGAGAGGAAAGGGAAAGTCGGAACAGAAGTAAGTGCAAGGGATAATGTTGTAAAAAATTACCCAGGCATATGTTCTGTCAATAAAAAGTTACAATTAAAAAAAATAAATAAATATATTTTTAAAAAAAGTCAAAGTGAAATAAGATTACTTGGTTTTAAGATTTGGGAGAGAATGTTTTCACACTTTTAGCTATAACAAAACCATAAAGGAGAACCTCTAGATTAATATAACTTTACATATAAAGTTACAAATAATGTAACTTTAACTTTACAAATTCCTTTGAAGATTTCAACTGTAGAAAAATGGAATAGCCAAAGATTAAAATGTTCTAAAATATCAAAGTCAATTGAAAAAAGACTATGGGCTTCTCAATTAAATAACCTCAACCTCAAAATAAATACTTAGAATTTAATTAATACTGCTCCTTCTCCAGAATTCAAAACAGTTATGTAAACTAGCTTCAATCTTCTTATCAGTTCTGAGATAGAATTGATATAAACTACTCCATTGATAGAACTACTCTACTGTTTGACTATCCCAACAATATTCATCTCCCTCCCTACATCCTTCTTTATATAGATAGAAAAGCTGAGCCACAAAGAAGTCAGGCACTAATGATGAGGGTGCACTTGAATTCAGGTCTTTTAATCTTCTGAGCAGTTCTCTTTTCAATGGAGTTACTGTGATGCTGGATGTTCTACAGGGTTCTTTAAACTGTGAGTAAAAGGAAAATGGCCAAATAATGAGCAACTTACATTCAATGGCAAAGCACTGTGATAATTTTTAATAGGAGCCAGACTTGCTGTGTGTTTGATGCCAATTCACACATTTAATTTCTCAATGATTTTTTGATTTAGAAGAACTGAAATGCTTCCTATTGCTTTTAGTCTATAGCATTTTATAACATTTTAAAGTCTATCCTTTAGTAATTGTACAGTAAAACAATAAAAAATTGAGTTTCTTCTTGGAAGTTGCAGTTTGTTGGGTGGGTTTCTTGGGAAACAGGTTTTTCCCCCCAGATATCATCACTACTGAGAAAACTGAACCAATTTTCTTGGGATTCATTTGTTATTTCAATTCATTTCTTATCCTAAAGCACATAACTTCTCTAGTTCTCCATTTGATTGAATCTTTATTATTTTATCACATTTAATTTATTTTATTTTAACTGATAATTTCTCATCCTATTTGCTTTCCCAATTTTGTTTATATTTTTCAATGCAGATTTTGAAAACTGATGTTTTCTTGGATCAGTTTTTTCATTTTGAAAACTTTTTTTTTTAGTTTTCTAGTTATTCTTTATTCACGTACTTTTCCAGAGAAGTGCAAACATCCTTGCATCTTAACAGTTAATATTAATGAAATTTCTATATATGAAGAATTTTTGAGAAAAGAAAGCTTGTGTCTCTATAGGTAAGCTATGTAAATATCTAAGTTCATAAATACTTGGGCAATTCATTTGAAAGAACTGAAAATTAATAGCTTTCAGTTTTTAAACAGTAAATAGTGCTTTAATGTCTTGACAAGAATTTTTATTTCTGTGCTTCCATTTCTTTATCTTCATTTTTCAAATATCTCCATTTTATCAGAATTATATTTATATAGTTATACATGTGAACTAGGGAAAATTGTGAAATGGATTCTCTCTCTCCCAGTGCCCAAACTATTTTTTTGATAGCAACATTATTTTTTTTAATAAATAATACTCAGTGTCACAAAAATTCTCAGATTGAGCATTTTGTAGAATCACACAAATGTCTCAAGCTAATGCAAATGTAGCTGACCTTTGACAAGAGCTAGAATCCCATGAACATCAGGAGCAAAGGGGTTGTCTTTTTTTTTTTCAATTCAACAGTCTTAATTAATCGAGTAACCTATTAATTGTTTATTATGTACCAATAATTTGCCAGGCACTGGATATACTAAGACAAAAAATGCAATGCCTCTACTTTCAAGTATACCTTCTAGTGAGGAAGAAAATGTATGGATAGTAGAGTTTGAAATTTCTGGATTCTAAAGGACTTGACATGTATGTAGTATGCCTTGATTGCAATGTATGTTGTTACTTTCCATATAAAATTCTCTAGCTTTACTCTCATAAAGTGTTTCTTTCCATTAGTTACTAACTCATTGTTTTTCCTATTATAGCAATGTTTAGTATACTTCATTTTTGTTGAAATTGCAACATGGGCTTAAGCTTATCTCAGGAACAAACGAATAATCATTATCCAAAATATCTGAAACACTTGAGCAATTTTTTTGTTTTCATGATTTATTTCCATAATCCTTACATCATGCTATCAATATTAGGCCTATTTAATAAAAGAGAGACTAGAAGTTCAGTGAATCCTTGTGACACTTCCCCCAAATCTCAAAGAAAACCAATGGCAGACATTGGCTCCCCTTGTATTCTAATAGGATCTAGAATTCTGCTTATTCTGCCACACATTCTCCTGTGACAGTTGATTGAACCTTTGTTTCTTCACCTAATTTATTAATTTTATGGATTTATTAGTAGTTTTATAAAAGTGAAAAAGTCAGATTACTTGAGTTTTGATAAAGTTAAGTTCTAAAAGTACTGTCATTTCCTAAGATGTATGTGATTCTTTAGTAACTTGCTTCAGAATAAAGAAAATACTTATCTCAGGACCAACACTAAGTGTAAAAGGATTATATAGTGGCTATTTTCTTTTTTTTTCTTTTATGGAAATAAGATGTTGAGAAAGGCATTTGTGGTTTGCATTGGAAAGAGAAAGATAAAATCTTTTCATTGTTCATTTAGGTCTGATTTGGAAAATTTTTTAGTTAAAAGTTAAGGAAGAAGGGCACATTTCCAAGCATAACCAAGTCTATCATTTTTAGGTACAGGAACAAAACTATATGGAGGAAGAGTTATTCTATAAATAATCTTCATGAGGTACCTCATCAAATACCTGAAGAGATTATTTTTCACATAGGTTCCTAAATGAACATTACTTCAAATTTCTGATCTGACTTATAATAGATATTAGGATTCAAAACTTTTTAAAGGATGCATTTTTCTTTATCTCCGTTTATCTTCAAGCTCCTTGTGGTCAGGAACTATTCAATATTTTGTCTTTATATCTCCAGAATGTAGTACAGTGCTTTGGCCATAGTTGACATCAAATAAATGCTTGTTGAATAGAATATTTGTTCAAGAACTGGATAGCTTCCACTCAACAAGCTGAGGGAAAATTGTTTTTCATTTCTCAAAGTGTGCTTTGGACTGTGAGTATATTCTGAAGACTATACTCATGCTATAGCAGTTTGTAGTAAAGGGCAGGAAGAAGATGCCTCTGGCACAACTTACAGATTTGTGCCACTCTCACGACTCCAGAGAGATTGAGTTTATTTGCAGGCTGAGATTTTCCCTCTTTCCTGTTTCTCTTTGTGTACTTCTCAATTGTATGGGGGTTAGCTGTGGTGGTGAGGTGGGGGAAGAGAAGACATCTGCTTCTGATATTAGGTTATCATTAATTTCACAATATAGGGAGCCTTTTAAATATTAATATAGAATAATAACTTCGTTGCAGCCAGTCTCTTTCCCTCTTTCACAGTGTCTGGCAGCCAGTGGACATCCTTAGATCTCTGGGGATTCTTCAGAGCAGGGTGGTATGATAGGTGAGTACAGAGATGAGGCGAGAGCCAAAAGAGAAGGGGAGAACCTGCTGCACTGCTTTCTCCCCTCATTTCCTCCACTCTTTTTCAGCCCCAACCTCCCTGGGTTGCTATGCAGTTTCTATGGCAGCAGCATCCTCAGACTCAACTTTCACCCATCATTTAGAGCCAATTAAGGTAAAATAGTGAAGGGGGGGAGAGGAGGGTGGGAAGATAAGGGGGAGTGTTGTGGGGGGGAGAGGGAGGAGAATCCAATTTAATACTGCAAGTGAAGCGTTTACTCTGCCAAAGTCGCATTACAGATTCTAAAGCTGCAATTATAGCTCCTCTTTTCCTCTTTCCAAGCCTTAGCGGGAAGCAGCAACAACTCTTCTCTCAGCTGTGGTATTGGTGGGCAAAGGACACATCACACAAGCAGCCATATTGGAGACCCCTTGGGGGGAAACCCCAACATCCCAGAAGACCCTTCAAGACTTCATCAATTGCCTGCATCTCTTCTGACCCTCCTTAAATTTCTCTCTCTTTCTCTCTCTCTCTCTCTCTCTCTCTCTCTCTCTCTCTCTCTCTCTCTCCTTCTTTTTCCTTTCCCCCTGTCTATCTTTCAGTTATCGGCCTCTTTGCCACTCATATCTCTTCCCTCTTTCTATTTCTATCTCTGATTCATCAGAGAAGGAAAATAATTTTAAAATGCCAATTGCCCAGTTATTGGAACTATGGAAAAAGATCGAGGTGGAGCCCATGGAAATAGAGGTGAGCAAAGAATGGACATTAATACACTCTTTTTCTTATTAAAAAAATTTTTTTATAGATTCCCTGAAGAATCTGACCTCTGCAGTAAGTAGATAATTTTGTAAATACATAACCTGATATTGCATTATCAGGAATAAAAAGGTGCATGGTCCATAGGAGAAAAAATTTGACTATTCTTCTAAGTTAAACTTAAGTATCCTTCTTTAATAAATATATCAAGATTTTCATAGTATTTGCATATTTCACTACTAATCTGCTCCAGCTTTAATTGCCAGTCAACAAGTGGCTTTTCAATAGATCTTTACTTGCTATGGGGGCGGGTGAACAGTGAAGTGTTCGGATCTAGAAGAGCTTTTAGAAAGTGGCATGACATGAAATCTTTATCTGCCAGTGGGAATGAAAGATAAAGTGGTAATAGAATTAAAGGAAGAACTTTATCCTAGAGGTTGCCAAATATGATATATTAAAGATTGGTTTTGTTTAACTACTAACCTTACAGAACTGTGTTAGGGAAAGCTCTTCGGAAACCTTCTTGAACTCTAGAAATGAAGTCCTATTGTTATTATTAACTATTAACTTAGCTAGCTACTTGAAATCTTTATAAAAATTATATTAATTTCATAGGATTGAACTAGAAGAGGCATCAGAAATCATGCTATCTAATTCCTTATCTTGAATTCTAATTGCATTGTTGCAAAATTTTGCTGTATAAAAATGTTTTCCAAAGATTGGGAGGAAATTCCACACTAGTTAAATAAGTAAATAAAGATTCTGGGCTTACTAAATCACCATGGCCTCAAGCTGTTTTTTCTTGAAATGACTTCATAATGCTAAAAGTCTCCATCAAGTATATTTTCTCTAAATCTCAGCATCTTTTTTTCTTTCTTTCTTTCATAGAGAGATTAACCAATGCACATTGCAATCTGAAAAAAAAAAAGATGCAGTTTTAAAGAGGAATTTAACTTGATACTTTATCTTGTTTTTCTTGACAGTGGTATTTCTGATTTTTTTTTTAAAGAAAGCTACCCATTATATGATTGATCGGAATAATTTTTAAATAGCATTATTTATCAAAGAACCTCCCAAATCTCCAAAACACTAAATGCTAAACCATTTTCTAGATGGAATTGAGATAGACATTGAATTATTTTTGTTTTGAAACTATTTAAAATAGTAAATAGGAAGGAGATAAGATTAAGGTTTATCATTATATCAATTACTTATTTGCATGCAGCATTGGAACATTACTTAAACATGACCGCTATCCTAAAAGAGCTTAGAACTCTTTAAGTTTTATTGCATCAGGCCTTTATCTGTTTAATAGCATCACTCCAAAGAAGGATTTTTATCAATCTAGTTCTTGTTTCTGTTTAAAAAAAACCCTGGAGTCTCTTAAATATTTCATAACTACAAATGTCTGCTATAGGGCTTAAGTGCTGATCCCAAAGTGGTTAGTAACTAGTAAAAAAAATCAGAGACATCTTATAATTTATGGTGAGTATTCTTGGGCTTCCCAGGTGGGCCCTAGAAGGCAAGAGATAAAAGTAGTGTTTGATTTTCCAAAGTTAAGTTTTTAAGTAGAGGGTCTGGAATTGAAATGTATGCTATTAATGAAATCACAGGGAACTCATATTTTCATAATAGGAATGCTAAAAGAAACAATAACCATGTTTTAGTTGTGGTTTGAATTAGTTGCAAAAGGAAGGCTATGCCTTTTAAGGCATTTAAACAATAACAATGTGATATAATCCTCTTTGGAGGATTATTGAGCTCCTAAGACAAAATAATGTTGCTTTATTGAATATACAAAATTTAACTGACTTTGATCAGTATGTATAAACAGAATAGAAAAGCATTAGAAAAATACAGCTTCCAACAATATGTCTCTTACTTGTTTGACTTAAAATTGGCATTTTCACAAAATATGTTGTTTTCCCTACTACTACTTCCATCTTCACTACCTGCATTTATCATGGGGAAAAAAAAACCCAACCCAAAACAAAAAATCTTCCAGTACTTAATCTATTATGTTTCACCAAATTATAAGTCAATAAGTATAATTCTCCAGTGTCAAAATTGTCAGTCATTATCTTGTGTTGAAATGAGATAACCAAGGTTATGCATTGGGATAGATGGGTAGTAAATGATACCCGGTACATGTACTCATTTAAATCACTGCAGTTCTCAGCTGACCCATTTCATTTGTGTATTTCTGAAAGATTCTGGACCTTTTTCTTCTCTAGAAGATCATGTGACATACAGTTATAACAGACATTCAAAAATGGGAAATCCTCAGGTTTTAAATGGCACAGGGAGAAAAAAAAAACCCACAACATAATTCCTTTATATATGGGCCGGAGGCTCTATTCTGCTAATGTCTATGACCTGATTCATTTCTTCTCCCAAGTAGTCAACTAAATTAAAGGTGACAGGAAAGGAAATGCATCTTTTTTTATTTAGTCTTCACTCTGTTCCAATGACATTTATAAGCATCTAATTTCAAAACTAGTTGTACTTGAATCAAATTTTCCCGTATCCTCTAAGTCAGTGGTTCTCAAACTCTTTTTCTCAGTTCTTTACAGTATTAACAACTATTGAGAATATGTCCAAAGAGTTTTTGTTTATATGGGTTACATAATAGATATTTATCATAAATAGAAAAAAACACTAATTTTGAATTTGTAGACCCTCTGAAAGGATTTCAGAGACCCTCCAGGATTCACTGCACCACACTTTGAGAACCACTGCTCTAAGTAGTTGGAACAGTGGATAGAGGGTTAAGGCCCTAGACACTCATGTTTATGAGTTCAAATTTGGCCTCAGACACTTACGGGCTATGTAACCCTAGATAAGTCCCTTAACTCCATTTGTCTCAATTTTCTCATCTAGAAAATGGACTGGAAAAGGAAATGTAAAATCATTCCAGTATCTTTGCCAAGAAAACCCCAGATGAGGTCATGAAAAACCAAACATGACTGAAATACTGAACAATAACAACAACATAGGAAATAACATGGGTTTTTGCTTTAGTGTTTACAACAAATAAAGAGAAATTGTAAAAAGCTGGAAATATTCTCTGAAGATCTTTTTTTTGCTCCTGCCATATATGTTTTATTTTGCTTAAAACTTCCCTTCCTCTTGCCTCCCCTATGACTTTGTTTTTTATTTAGGTTGTTAAGAGTACCATTTGCTTCACTTCTCAATTATGTTGCTAATTGAATACATTTTTTGGTCACTAATTTAGAATATTTGACAGATGCATGGCACACTGTAGTATAGTTTAAAAAGTACTAATTTTATTGTAGAGAAGCTTGGTTTGCATCTTTGTCTTGCCACTTTCTTAACCTCTTTGAGCCTCAGTTTTCTTATCTGTATAATGAAGGAACCTACTGGATGGCCTCAAAGATCCCTTTAAGTTCTCTGACTATGATCCTGTGTCTAATTTAAATCTGTTTCCCCAATTTTTATATAGATTTGAATTCTCCAGGCATGTAATTTTTTATATATAAGTGAATTAAAAAAGAAAATTACAGACTTCACAAGTCTGTAAGCTTTGTGTCTTTTTTTTTTTTTTTTTTTTTTGAGCAGCAGGGAAAGTATGTTCATACAACTTGCATTAATAGAGGACAGAATTCCCTACATCATGAAATCATAATTTCAGTCCCAGTCCAGAATTATAAAGACTTCTTGTACTGTACTATGCAGTTGACAAGAGCTTGCAATATTGATACTTTTTCCCTTCTATTATTTCCAGACCACTGAGGAGGAGGTCAGCCATGATGCAGAACCTACAGCAGAAGAGATCACCAAAGAAGTAACTATATTTGCTTTCTAACATTCCAATAATCCAAGGGTAGGAGGTTGGATTTTGCTAGCCTGCATATGGCCATTCTAAAGAAAAATTTACAGTAATAAGTGGTATTTTATTATTATGCCTCCGAAGAAAAACAGAGTTTTAGAAAGGAGAAATGAACTGAAAAATAAATTCAGTCTCTAACTAAGGAATATCTTGAAGAGAGAAATGATAAATTATTAAAACAAATTAAAGATAAGATAAGGAGTATGAAGTATGGAAGAAAGGTAAATGAGATAAATGATAAATAATTACATCTACTTGGAAAATTAAATAATTCAGTTTTTAAGGTATTGAATGGAACTCTACTTTTGAAGTGATTATGAGATGGTATGTAAAAAAGTAACTTGTGAAATATAAAAGATAGAGAAGAAAAGACAGTGTAATTTGTATGAAGGAGTCTTTTTTAAAGATAGGGAAGATAGTAGAATGTTATCTTTGATCAAAAAAAAGAGAAGCAGAAATAACAAATTTAGATAAAAGAGAAAAAAGTAAGAGAATCAATGTGATAGAAGAGCATAATATCCAGAAAACAAATGGGTGGTGATCAGGAATAAAATTGGGCAAGTAGAAGGAATATTAGCTATTGTCTGAAGATATTGATACTTTTTGCGTTTTTTTTTTTTTTTTTCCTGGCAGGGAGAAATGTTCTTGATAAAAGTAATAGAAACTAAGATAGTATTTGGTCATACACTATGACCTTTATGAACATAAAGTTGTCTGTGAGAAAGATATTGGATATTAAGGAGCAAACTTTCAAATTTCAGCTTAAATTTGAGTTGGAGATAGGAGTCATAGGTTAAAAATAAGTTTTAGGGAAATGATTCTATTGAAGCAGTTGAGTTTTCTATAACCTACCAAGGAAAATGGCTTTCTAAAACAGGTAGATCGTGGACAATGACTGAGGATAGCCAGTATAAGAAAGATCGCTCACAAGACAATTGATGTCAGCCAACAAAAACAAACACATAATAAGAGCTGACAGTATGGGTACATACTGAGAATACAAATATAAACAGGAAGAAATATGTGAGTTGATAAGGAAGTTTGGACTTTTATTTTTAAGTAGCGATTCAAACTAATAATTGATGATAAACTCTTTTTTTTTTTTTTTTTTCCTGAGGCAATTGGGGTTAAGTGACTTGCCCAGGGTTACACAGTTAGGAAGTGTTAAGTGTCTGAGGCCAAATTTGAACTCAGATCTTCCTAACTTCAGGGCTGGTGTAAACTCTTAAAATATATGAGTAATACAACATAGTTTGATCTGAAAATTTTAAAAAAATCAATAAATCCCTCCTCCCTGCGCTTTCAAAAGAAATTGGTTTCAAGGGAACTCTATCAGTTGCTGACAAATAGTTGGGTTCTTTTAGCTTAATGATCTGAAAAGGGATAAAGAGATAAGCATTTGTGGATATTCATTTTAGTCGGCTTAAAGACTGAACTCATTGATAAGTTTGTACAACCTCAGAAATTTGAAATGTAGGAATAACTCAATAGATATTTCACTTCCTGAATGCCTACTTTCTAAAGGTTAACAGATCTCACTTCATCTGAGCTTCTACATTTTGTTTGAAAATTGGGAGGGAATATTGCCTTTGGAAATCTCTCTTGAATGCAGCCATACCCATTAATCTTTTCAAATGTTATTCCTGATAATCAGGTCATGAGATAGTGGAGTGATTACTATTTCTTGACATTTATTCCTCCTGAGGGGTCTGGAATGTTGTATTGCTTTTGGTTCTGAATGGAGAGATTCCAAGATTAATTTTCTTTGGGCAATATACATAATATTGATGCTGTTTGAGAAGAGGAAAGAAAAGACTCCCTTAGGGTTCATACTCAAATCCAATGCCTGTTTTTTTTCAATTTAGCATGTATTTTCTATCTAAAACAACATACAGTTACCTTATGTCTATATTAAAAGAAATTATTCCATACATAATTCTTTTTTAGACTTTCAAATATGTGTGATTGATAAAATATTATTCTTTTATTGTTGAAAACATTAAAGTTTGCCATAAAGAAATAGTTAGCACAAGGTCATATAATGAAATTATGGTTGGATTGGATATAAATTTATATATGTGTGTGTGTGTGTGTGTGTGTGTGTGTGTGTATATATATATATATATATAAAGACTGATCACTACCATACAAGTTCAAAAGGGTAATTTGTGTGGTAGTGATCAGTCTTTTTTGTTTTTAAAGAATAACAGAAATGAATGTAATTAATTTGGAAATGTTTTAATGGAATATTCATGTTGCATGTGTCCTTTTTGACAAATATTATCTAATTATTTGATCAACAGAAATAATTTAGAAAAGTTTTTTGACTGTATACAACTCATTTACATATTCAATTGTGCTTTGTTCACAGCCTGCTCCACTTGTAAAACAGCTTACTTTTTTTTTTAAAGCTTATATTGGAAAGAATCTAAAATATAAAAACAAATTTTGTTTTCTATATGGGACTTAATATTTGGAGGGACTTTGGGCTTTTAAAATGTTTTAGAAAAGATTTTTAAATGCTTTTAAAAACTTTTTTTCAAAGTGATTTTTGGAAAATATACCCTTCTCCCCCTCTTGAGCCTTTCCTTATTAAAAACAAAAACAAAAACATTCAAGCAAAAAAGATCCATATAATGATTAAACCTGACTCTTTATATCAGCTAATGCTACCAATCAGAAAGGATATACTCTATTGCTTATTTCCTAAGGGTTGTGACTAGTTAGTTTGGGGGAGAGTCAAATGTATCTTGAAACAACTGAAACAACCAAAAGCAATAGATTTTAAAGTTGTGCAGTAACTGTCAAGAATAAATGCCTTTAGTTTTCTTGCCATCTTTCAGAATGTTTAATCTGTTTAGGGATATATAGGAATTAAGAGGATGCCAAAATTTGGGTAACTCTCCTTGGGAAACACTAGCAAAAGAAACCTTGAACTTTCTGATTTACAAAGTAGTCACCAAAATACTAGAATATGTTGCCTATATATTTTTAGAGTTGTTCATATTTATATGTTAATGTTATGTTATTGGTGTTAATAAAAGGCAATGTTTTAGAAGGATAAGAACATTGGACTGGTAATCAGAAAAGAACTATTTTCTAAATTCTGCCTTCCCTCCTTACTAGTTATGTGAACAGGTCACTTGATCTCTCTAAGGTATCAGATTCTTCAACTAGAGAGTAGGGATAATAGTAGCACCTCCTTTACACTGTTGTGAGGATCAAATGAAATGATGTCTATAAAACACTTAAACTCAAAAGCACTACATAAATGTCAGCTATTCCTGTTAACGATGTAAAAAAATAATTTAGCTGATTGGATGTTCTCTACAAAAAGAGATCGAGGGAAGAATTGCAAATAGCATCACGTTTTCGCTTCATCTTCTTGTGACTAGTGAGTCATAACTTTTTCAAAATGTTAGGTCCTGTTCCTCTTTGGAAATATGGGAACAATGTAACCCAGATGCAGCAGAGAAAAATACTAGGGGAAATGTAATATGAGTTTGGGAATTTTCCTTAAAAGATTTTTTAAAAAAATTATTATCAGCTAGAAAGCTTTCAATAAACATGAATACATATGCAAAAAAGGCCAGAAGAAAATGAGGATTAAATGTGAAATCAAGATGTTTATTGCATAAAGCTTCAGGGTTTTTTTTTTTTTTTGAGATATTAAATTTAACTTCATAAAGCTTGATAAATTTCTAGTACAATTTTTAAAATGTGCTAGATTTAAATCAGAGAATTTAATTTCTGAGTGTGTCGCTCAGCACCTCTATGACCTGGGCAAATAAGATGATTTCTCTGGGCCTCAGTTCTCTCATCTGTAGAATTAAGGGTTTGTGCCTCTAATGGCCCCTTCTAACTTTAAATATATTATATAATGATTGTGTACCACTTGAAGAAGTAGCAATAGAGAGCAAAGGGGAGGATAATGTCAGGAGCCTGGGTTACACAGACAGAGTATTTTATCTGTGGAAAACAAAACTACCCGAAATTCATTTGAGAATGTTTGAATATACATGGTATTCTTTAAGTTAAGATATTGTTCTCAAACCTATAATGTATCTAGAAGTTGTGGCATTATCATTACATTTTTTATTGAAATATTGAGATTCAGAGTATCTGATATATGTTCCAGACATCCCAGAGATGTACTCTTTAGCCTCCATCTCCTCATTTCTAATCCTGCTGCCCCTATAAAGCATGATATATTTGTTGGCCATCTGAAGTCATGTTGGGGGGCCAGTATTTTCCCTCAGAACAGAGAGAAGTATTAGATTGTTGCAATTCTTCCTATGGCATTTCTGGCTAAAGTGAAGGGGAAAATCGAAGTTACTGTTTCTTTAAAATCCACCATTATAAATTATATTTTACTAGCCAGAGTATTATCTAGGGAGAACCTGAGTGAATCACCAAGTAGGACTGAGCTCATTAATTCTCCATTTCTTGAACAGGTAGGCAAGGGAATTTATTATTCCATTTATATGTACATATAAATGTACACATACACACATATATGTATGTATATGTGTGTATTTATATGTGTTTTCATATATAAAATATATCTAACTAATAGAAGTACGACAAAGTTTAGGGATAGTAAAACAAAGGCAAAAGCAATTCCAGGTTTAAAGCTTAAATATTTTAAAATTAAACTTTAAAGTTAATATTCTTGTGATTATTAGAGTGATATATTTTATCACCCATTAGAGTGATATATTTTATAGACTAATTCTGATTATTGCTTTTTAAAATCTAAATTTCATCTTAAAAATAAAGACTAGGATTTTACAAGTCCTAAAGAATATGTAAAATCCAATCGAACCATATCTTATTATTTTTTCTCTCTAGGGAACAATGTGGCTTGCTGTCATAAATGTAACTAGGGAGGGACAACTGGAGTCTTAATCCACGGTGCTAAAATTGGGATTGTGTTGAAAGGACTTTCTTCCTTCAGTGGCAAGATTTCTTAATTTTTTTTGTGTGTGTCATAGATCCCTTTAACAATTTGCTAAAGTTTATGTGTTCCTCAAAATAATGTGCTGAATGCATGAAATTAGATCTGTAAGGTTTCAATGGAAACCAATTATGTTAAAGTGCAATTATCAGAATATTTTTATAAATCACAAATTCATAATCCCTGTTCTACATGGTAAATATAATTAGGTTTATCACCTAGTTAGCATGAATAATTGGTTAAAATAGAAGCCTTCTAGATGCAAGCTTCTTTACCCACTGCAGAAACACTTCACATAAACTCTAAAACTTGCCTGACACAATTTAGTACCCTCATTCTCAAATAAATAACCCTAAATGTCAAGACTTTAAGCTACGTCCCTTGATGCATGATAGTTTAGTTATAATTCATTTGTGAAATTCTATAGTCTGGTAAGGAAGTAAATGAATCATATCCTTCCTCTCTATCATTTATGTTTAAAAGAATCATGGAACTGATGACTTTGAAAGTAGCTAAATCATATCCTTCCTCTCTATCATTTATGTTTAAAAGCATCAGGGAACTGATGACTTTGAAAGTAGTTTCAGGAAATATTTGCATTTATCAAGGAAAAGATGAAGATTAAAAGCAAGTAAAACTTTCTAAATAAAGTGGACCCTACACTTTATGTGATTTAATATGTTAATATTAATAAGTTACATTAACATAGTTAATAATAATAAGTTCCCCAAATTAATAAAAGATAAACTATAACAAGGTAGTCTGATTTGATTGTACTCTTCTCTGGCTGAACTGTTCCATTTTTATTGCTCACACAAGACATTCCACCTCCTATCTCATTTTTGTGCCTTTGAACTCTTTGTCCCCCATAGTCTGGGATGTCTTTACTTCATCCTTTGAAATCTTTTTCTTCAAACTCAGTTTAAATATCACCTTTCTATGATGCCCTTCTGGAGTTACAAAAGCAAGATGGAAAGTACTCAAGCAGGCACATGGTCTCAAAATCTAGAAAATTGGGAGCAGAGCCAGGAGAGAAATAGTTTTCCTTTTTTGACCCCTTTCCAAAAGAGAGGACAAGGAATAAGTTCATTTTTGCCTCTGCATCCTGTGTGTTTAACACAATGTCTGGCAGATAATAAGTGCTTAACAAATACATGAAATTAATTGTTTATATAATTCTGGAATATCTTTAGTGAGAATTGTCTTTGAGACTCAGACTATCCTTTTGAGTTAATATTTCTGTAATAGGTGTGATAATCTCAAGAATTTTTTTTTTATTATACTTAACCCCAAAAAGAATAACTGAACAAGATTAAAGAAAACTTCAATCTGTTAAGTTAGCTAACAAAATTGACTGAGTTTGTTTTCTTCTCTTAATTAATACAACATATATCTAGGTAATAATAATAATAAAACTTATTTTTTAATGATAAATATTAAATAATAACAAATAAATAATATATAAATATATAAATAATAAATAATAAAAATAATATTATTATTAACACTTTAAAGTTTAAAAACTTTTCATATATGTCCTCTTTTAATTCTCATAATTGTGAGAGGTATGTGATGAAAAAGTTAGATAACTTGTTCAGGGTCACACAGCTAGAAAAATTGTGAAATAAAGTTGAAATGTTTTGAATTCAAGTCCCAGACTCTGTCCACTGCATTAGAAAGTCATCTTTAGTTTGGGAGGAAAACTTTTTCTTTTACCTCAGATTTCCTGAATGAATGCAAAATCAAGTAACAATATCTTGAATACATTTGAATGTAAATACATCTGAAATACATCTGAGGGTTGAGTATAGACTTTGGGATTGTCCAGGTAATAAGTACAACCCCTAAGGAAACATCAACATATGTTTTCTCCAGATATCTCCCTGCTGTAAAAGTCACGTTGTATGACCTGGTAAGCACTGTGGCAGAAATACTATCAATATATTGAAAGACTGCAGTAGGAGCTAAATAAGGACAGATATAATTTCCTTTTAGTTCTAATCCAAGAAAAAAACCCACAAAATACTTACTAACAATTAAAGCCACACAAAAGTAAAATGGACTACATTCTACTCCTTTTTGCTGGACGTATTCAGGTAAAAGCTGGATGACCATTTGCAAGGTATAATGTAATGATGATTTTTATTTAGCTACAAGTTAGACTAAGTTGCCTCCAGTGTCCTCCGGTACACTTAAATTTTGTAAAATAAAAAATAATCAGCAAAAATTCATATCTATGGATATTTTGGGCTACTTTAAGAGAACAATGTTGGCCTGAGAGTTACTTTCTTTGGCAATATGGAAAAGACACATTGCCTAAGATAGTAGTTCTCAAACTTTCTGGTCTCACAGAAAGAAAGTTTAGTTACACTCTTTAAAACTATTGAAAAGTGGATTCCCAATAAATCCAAACTGTAAAAGCAAAGGGAAAAAAGTAAGGAACCATAATAAATTGCATGTTAAAATATGGATTATAAATTAAATTCTCCTATTTAAAAATGAGACATGACTGTAATCTTTCATGTACTTAAATTTTTTTCTCATGTACTTAAATTATAAACTACATTAGAGTTTATATATATGTACCTGTGTACTATATCTTTCCCCAGTGGTCAAACAGGTACCATAAGGGAATAGATTGTGTCTTTTCTTTTTGTTTTTCATGATTCTGTGATTCATAATACTTACTCTCTTAATTTTGTTATTGTAGCACAGGTATTGGTTCTATGAATCATTTATATATATATATATTTTTTCATGAATCCCTCATTAAACACATGAAGATTTCAAATTTCATTGTAATTTTCATAAGCACTTTAAAATAAGTTCCTGTTTTATTTTTTATTTTGTATAACTGGCATTTAACACAGGCTTTGGTATATATAAAATGCTTAATAAATCTTAATGACGGATTAAAAAAATTATTGAGGAATGTCCAAAGAACTTTTGTGTGGGTTATATCTATAATTATATACTATATTAGAAATGACAACATCTTGGTATTATTACAAATATGGGTTTGACCTAAAAAACCCTGAAAAATATTGGGTACCTCTAGGGATATCTGGACCATATTCTGAGAACCACTAGTCTAAGTTGAGGTTATCAAAAGATGGTGATCATGTCAATAGCATATAGAACAAATGATATACAGAATGTTCCCAAAATCTTAGTGTAGTTTTAAGTTTTAATAGCTTTTTAAAAAGCTGTTTTTGAGGAAGCTATTAAAGCTTAAAACTGTACTAAGACTTTGGGAACATTCTGCATAATTGACTCAATCAGTAAATGAAAACCTATCTCTAGTCCCAGAGAGAGTGATTTACCTGTTATCTCTTCTGTTCAATAAATTCTAATGGTTCCCTCTTGATTTCAGGAGCAAATATGTAACTCTCTCTTTGCCTATTAAAGTCCTGGACAATGTCATCCCTTCAATAGTTTCCCACTGCATCCAGGGCCATCACCAGTTGTCTTGACCAATGTCTTGTTACTGAATTCCAATGACCGTGGAGGAGAGAATGAGACCAAATGACTGCACAGCTCTGCCACTTAAATACAATTCAATTCTAAGTCAATATATCACTTAATATCACTGGCCCTCTTTGAGAATGAAGGACAAACAATGACGATAGGGAAGAGTTTAGCATTTTGTGGGAGAGTTACTGTGTTGTCAATGTTCCAGGATTCTGCTGGGAAATTAGGAAAATTTAAATCCATGGATTGTGCCCTAACTGGACTTTTTGAGAAAACCTCTGCTTTTACTTCAATGTCTCAAAATTTTTATGATAGAGACATGTGGAATGCTCTTGTAACATAGGCAAAGCTTCATTCTAAGGCTTATTGATAGAATATAAAACTGATTTAGGGAGCATAATCAATCACAGAAGCTATATACAAGACGTATGCCCCAGTGCTGGCAAATGAAGCCATGAGCATTTGTGGTTAAAATAGAGGCAAAACAGTTTGGTCTAGGAAGCCATCTAGTTAGCCAACTGTATAGTAGAAGAGTATAAGGTTTCAAAATGGAAAAAACAGAAAAGGCACCCGATGCTCTAATCTAGAGTGAATATATCCCAGCCACCTTTGAATATACCTACCATAAGTAAGTCAGATAAACTGAAATACTAATGTTGGTAGAATTCTTTGGAGTCAGGGCTGGAATTTACATGTTGCCAGAAGCTGTTCCAGCTGTCTCTATCTGCTTATATCCTCTTTGATTAAAGGGCCTGATCTAACCAGTCTGCATTAACTCTTTTTTGATCTTTGTGAGGGAACCTCATTCTTTATCTGAAAGTGTTCAAGAATTCATCTAAGAGATTCCCAAACTCTTGAGCTAGCCCTGGGAAGAAATGTTTTTTTTGAAACAGTACACTTTTTCATAGCTCCAGAGAAACCTGTATTGCCCTAGAAAAATTTTGAGGGGGCAGGTGCAAAAATGAAAACTTAAAGTCTAGAGATAAAAAAAGAATACAGGTTTTCTATTTTTAAAAAAAAGGATTTTTTATTAGAGTGACTTTTAGAGTCTGCCTAAATGCACTCATCCTCTGCTTGGTTTTTATCAGAATTTATTAGTAATCAATTATTTCACTGTTCACATTTATGTGGCCAGATTTCTTCTAGTTTTTTTTTTTTTTAATCTAGGGAATATTAGGGACCCATAAGCTGTGTTTTGTGTTAGAATCGGGTTTATATTTGAATATTCATTCACATTGGCCCTGCCTTAAGCTAACTGGTCTGTATTAGTTGAATTCTTCTCTGTCAAGGTCCTGAATGCACAACAGAGTGAGACAGTGGGTCATAGTGAAAGCCTTATGAAATTTGAAATCAGAAAACTTGGATTTAGACTTTGATTGTGATGCTGCTTGGCTCTATGTTCTGCTAATTATATAGCTAAGAGCAATGCACTCAACATCTCTGGGTCTAAGTTACGTTCTCTGTAAATTGAGGAGGGGGAAGGGCCAAATGAACTCTGTGATTTGTTTTAACTATCAACATGTAGTCCTATATTATCTACTTATTCCTTCAAATTTTACCTAGATTCTGAGCCTTTTCTTTTGTTACCAACTTCTGGTAATCACCCCTACTTAATCTTTAGATTGAGAAGTAGTGGATGAAGGACCAGTCTTTTGAGGCAGAAAAGTGTTGGATTCAAGAACTTGTCTCTAAAATATATTAAGCTATATGAACACAAAAAGTTAAACTCTGAAGGGCTTAGGGAATCTTATTAATAGAAAGATCATTCAGGAGTTCTAGACACTGTGGAAATGAATAGGTCCTGACTGAAAAACTAACAGAACTCCAGACTGTAGACCTATAATGCTAATTAACATAAGTAGTCCCTGCTTACATTTCACAAAATTTCCCCTTTTATATACCATGGTCCTAGTAAAGATGCTCTGTGATTTGAGAGTCTCTTCTAAGGCATATTTTGCTTGAAGACCTCTAGGGAAGAGAACTGATTACTCTGTAGGATAGGCCATTTCACTGTGAATTGTTCATTCATGAAGGTTTTCTGATTTCAAAACTTGATTTTCCCCTTTAAAATCCCCAGCCATCATTCTTCTGTCTTTCATGCCTAGAACTTTCTCCCTCCTTATCCATACCTTTTTATTTAAACTAGTTTCTTCCAGGTCTCAGCTAAAGTCTCACCTTCTGCAAGAAACTTTCCTAAACCGCCTTAATCTTAATGTTTTCCTTCTAAGACTATGCCTAATTTACTTTGTATATAGCTTATCTGTGTGTACTTTGTATATATCTTTTCTGTATCTAGTTTAAACCCTCTGATGTGAGGGCTATCAATGAGTTAGGGTGAAGTCTACCCCAAGCATATTAAGACTTCCCCCAGAATAAGCAGATGAGAACAATTTCTTCCAATAGCCATGAAGGTGACTAAAGCATGTGCTGTGGAGTGCTTAGAACTTGGTTAAATATTGAAGATGCCAAAGTCATTCACTGTAGTATGGCTCATCATCAGTTATACTGACTTTTGTCTTGTCATTGAACTTGAGTGACTCTGGAAGAGACACAAAGACTAACAGTTTTGTGCAAATCTGCCTTAAATACAATTCATCCCCAAATCATGACATCACCCCATAATTGATGTCATTGGGCCTCTTTGAAAATGGACAAACAATACTGTTAGCCTGTGAAAGCCTTGAGAGCAGAGAGCAGATACTGTGTTTTTTTTTTTTTTTCTCTCCTGCATTTCTTTGTATTCCCAGTGTTTATAACAGTGCCTGGCATATAGGAGTTGCTAGTAGTAAATGCTAGTTGACTGACAGACTCTCAGACTGCTCTCTTGTCCATATAGATAACCCTTCAAATATTTGACAACACTGATCATATAACCCTCAATTTTTCTGTCTATCAGTCACAAAATCACTCATCTCTTCAAAGTAATGCTTTTATGATGTGAACTCAAGGCTCTTCATTATCTTTGTTGTATTCTTCTGGATTGTTTCGAATTTTTCATAAAATGTGGTGCTTAGAAATGAATGAATTTCTCCAGTTGTGGTCTGACCAGGACAGAACACAGTAGCCTGTCACTTCCCTATTCCTGGACATTACTTCTTTCTTAATGTAAAATAAGACCAAATTAGCTTTTTCTTTGACTGCTAAATCATACTATTGACTATTGACACTATTGAGCCTTACATCTACTAAAATCCTCAGGTTTTTTTTTTTTGTAGATGAATTGTGATCTAACAATACCCTCATCATTTTGTATTTATGAAGCTCACTTTTTTGAAACCAAACATGATTAAAATTTATTCTTACAAAGTTTCATCTTATTAGATTTGGCCCAATAATGTAACTTTTCAAGTTCTTTTTGGATTCTAATGTTATCATTCAATGTATTAGCTATCCTCCTAGCTTTTTCTTATTTACAAATCTAATAGGCTTGCCATATATGCCTTATCAAAAATGCTGATGAAAATACGCAATAGTATAGGGCCATGAATAGATGCTTAAAGCAATATATTGATGAAATAGCTGAGAGGTAGCATGAGATAGAAGTGTGGAGGGCACTGGATTTGGCTTTAAATGACAGGGTGGGTTCAAGGCCTTGCATATCCATTTCTTCACTTGTCAAATAAAAAGGCTGGGCTTTCCTATGCTAACATTCTAAGCTTTAAGAAATAGCAAACAATTAGGTTGTATACTATGGATGCTACAATATTTTCTGACTTACAAATTATCACAGTTCTGGACTGAAATAAATAGTCTATATAACCATGATGCAGACTTATGCAACATTTTGTATATTTAAACCTCTGCTTGGAGTTAAATGGCTTGTTTAGCTCCGGGAAAGGTGTTTGACCTTTGTCAACAAGTTTTCTGGCAAAGATAATATTTATTGGAGTTGAGCATATTTTAAAAATTTGATCTTTAAAAACAAACCAGTAAAAACATACAAACAATAATTGAAGGCAAAAAGGAAGGAGAAAGAAAAATAACCATTTTTGTTCACAGTTCTCTGAATTCAGGATTGGAATTTAGGCTCACCATTGAAGCAAACGATTTATCATTAGGAAGAGGGAGCCAGGAACAGCCTTTGAGAGCATAACTTTATTTTTAATTAAAGCTTTTCAATTTTCAAAATATATACATGATAATTTTCAATATTCAACCCTACAAAACCCTGTATTCTAATTTTTTCCCTTCCCTTTCCCCACCCTCTCTTTCAGTTAACAAGTGATCCAATATATGTTGAACATGTGCAATTCCTTTATAAATATTTCCACAAATGAAGTTTGGCTCCCTATTTCCCTTTAGTGCCCATATCCTTTCCTGAGAAGTCAGAGAGGGCGTGATCACCTCCCTTTGGTGTTCTCACCTTTTCTTGACAAGTCAAGGAGGGCATGACCATCTGTGTTCTACTTAAAGCAAGGGATACTTAACAGCAGGATGCTTATAGTTAGCATGTACTCAGTGAGATTGATGAGATAATGGTTCTCTAGTTTGCACATACTTAGTGTGATGTAATGATGTAGTCATACTGAGGTATTTAAGGGCTGAAAGGACTGGAAATGAGATTCCATCTTTGACCATCCTGGTGGCTCTCCTGCCTCTTTCACTCCTTCACAAAAGACCAAGGCTGGTCCCAAAATCCTCCAGAGAGCTAGTCTGTGTAATGTTCTCTTCTTTTTCTAAAATATGATGGTTCTCTGGGAGCAGGTTTCTTGGGGAGGGGTGGCGGGGGGAGGGAGCTTCTGAAGTCAGCCCTAATTTCAGTTCAGAGTAATAATCACCTCAAATGCAGCCAGGGATTAAAATCCAGTCCTTTATTGTCTCTTCCAAAACAGCCCAGTTAGTTTTCCTTGGTTCAGAGAGCTCTTGTTGCTAGTCCTCTGCTTCTGCCTTTGCCAGCTTCAGCCTCTACTCTTCCGAATCCTTTGTTTTGCTTGACTGCAGTCAGCTTTTCAATCTCCCCAACTCCCTGACTCCACTGACTCATCTCCTTTTATGCTCTTTTAGAGGTGTAAACTCAAAGGCTGACTCCTCCGCTGAGAGTAGGATTATGGGAGGTGTAACTTTGTGAATCTCCCAGACTTGTGAACACTTGTAAATCTCCCAAACTTGTGAACTAATGTGTGAACTCTCAAAGGTGTAAACATAAACATTGTTTCTATCAATTCTAGTGACTTAACACCTTGTTTCAAGTTCTGGCTCACAACAAGTCTGGACACTACATTTTGGTGCTGAAGAGGGACCCCCAGAAGGACACTACATTTTGGATAGTTAAAGCTCCACTTACTATAGATTTACTCTATGCATTTGTCTTAGAATCTCTTCTCTCTTTATACTTCATTAGATTTCATCATATCCTACAGACTTATCACTCCTATAAAGATTATTTCCAGATATACATATCAAGTACCAGTTTCTCTCCTGAACTACGATCCTTTATCACTAATTGCCTATTGAACATTTCAACTAAATATCTCCAGATTCAACAAGTCCAAAAAAGCACTTATATTCCCCACTTCTTCCCATTATTTGCCCTTCTTCTGTTTAATCTACATAACTTTTCCTGTATATGTAAAATGTGTTCAAAATATACTCCAGTCAATTGGTAGTTAAGACAAAGATTAATGAATGAGACAACAGTGCCACACATGAAGTTGTGGTGAAACTAAATGCCTTGTTAAAACTTGAGTTTCTGTGAAATAACAATGAATCTATTCTCCTAAGAGTTTTTTTTCTTTTATTGGGAGAATGTTTGCACTCTTGTCCTTATTATATTTTTGAAAAAAAAATCCCTTTGTAAAAGCTCATTGTTATTACTTGGTTAAATGGAACTGAGGTGCTATCTCTCAGGATCAGTTACAAAATCCTGTCTTTGAAGTTCCACATCCTTCATAATGTGGTTCCCATTTCTAGTCTTCTCCCATCTTACCTGCTCTCCATATATTCTGCAATCCAATGTCACTGGTCTCCTTTCTGTTTCTCAAACAAGGCCCTCTACCTTCTGTCTCTAGGAGATTTTCATTTGCTGTCCTCCATTTCTGAAATGCTCATTTTCCTCATCTCTACATGCTCCTTCCCTGATTCCTTCAAGTCCAGCTATAACATGACCTTATACAAGAAATATTTCCCAAACTTCTTCATGCTAGTAGTGCCTTTCCTCTGTTGATTATAATTAATTATTCCTAGATATGTAGTTGTTTCTTTGTTGTCTCCTATCCTAAATTCTGAGTTCCCTGAGAGCAGGGACTGACTTTTGCCTGTCTTTGTATTCCCAGTGCTAAGCACAGTTGATTCCTGATTAACTGACATGGCAAAGGTTTAATGTTTTGACAAAAGCTCTATTTGTGATGAGAAACTTTACAGCAAGAGTTTTAACTATATTTCTCTAATGACATTTGTTATTAGTCTCTGTCAAATTATACTTAATGCTAATTTTGAAAACCTAGATATAGATAGTATGACTTAGTAGAATAAATATAAGACTTGGTGTTAGAAGAGAGTTTTGTTCAAATCCCAGCTCTGATACTTACTTGGTATGTGATCTTGTTTAAAGCACAACCTCTCGAGTCTTAATTTACTCCCATACAAAAGTGAAGATATAATGTCAATACTTATTTTACAGGGTTAATGGGAGGTAAGTACTCTATAAATCTTAAAGTTTCATATATATATATATATATATATATATATATATATATATATATGAGCTTCTATTGGTCAAAATTTTTCATGGGATTTTATATCTCTCTTTTCTGATTTGTTTTTTCTAATCTATTGCTGACTTGGAAATCAGATTCCTTGAGTGAATTGTGTGCAAATAGACTATGAATAAAACTGAGAAACTCTCCTATGACTTATTAGCCTTGGTGTTGAGAATTCACAATATTTATTGTTAAAGCTATATGGCTCTCTTCTCTCACTTCTTCATTCTGAGCTTTGCCATAGAGAGATACAATTGCCATATAGGCAAGTCTCAGATAGGTATGTTGTGACTGTATTGATTTAGCTATGGAATTAAGAGATTACTCTACTCATAAACCTCCAGCTGCTAAAGTTGGACTTAAAAAAAGGATAGCTAAGTGGACAGTGTATTGAACTTTCACTGAGGAAAAATCTGAGTTTATGATCCTGTCTCAGACATTTGCTGCGTGACCCTGAGTAAGTCACTTAACCTCTATTTGTCTATGCTTCCTTATTTGTAAAATGGGGGTGACAATAGCATCTACCTCCCAGAATTGTTATGAGAATCAAATCAAATGAGATAATAATTGTAAAGTGTTTGGCACAATGGCTGGTACATAGTAAGTACTACATAAGTGTTAGCTATAATAATAATAATAATAATAATAATACCAATATTATTGTTATTCCATGCTCTGTAGACTCCAGTTATATATTACAGATTATTGAAATGTTTAGTACTTCTTTGTAATGAGACTCCAGGCTTGAGTAAAGTTAAACTAAATTTACTGGAATTTTTGGACTGTTCAGAGCATACCATGTTGATACAAGTGTAACCTATTTTCACTTTAAGATGAAATCTTTTATCCATTTTCAATCTCCTGACATATTGAATTTCTGTCTGTTTTTTGTACCATGGAAAAATAACCTCTTACCGCTGTCATGCATGCTTTCCTCTAGCCTTTCAGCAGATCTAGATCTTTCTGGGGACTGATTGCAGATATAGACAGAAAAGAAGACAAACACTTTACTGTCACTACCATGACCCTGGATGATGTGAGCTACTTGCATTGTAGAAATAATTTAGTCTCTTTGAGAAAAGTCACTCTTGGAGAGCTTGGTGTTCAGACGTATTGATTTAACTGATTAGAATAATACTTTGTTTAGCTTTGTAATTTTCCCTCCAGGAATCACAGAACCATAGAACAATAGATTGGGAACTTGAATGGTTTTCAGAAATCAACTCAATTTCCTCATTTTGCAGATAAGGAAGCTGAGACTCAGGGAGGATAAATGACTAGCCCAAGATTACATATATGGTATCACAGACAAGATTCCAGAACTCTTCCCCCCCCCTTTTTCCCCTTCCTTTTCTTCCTCCCTCCCTCCCTTCCTTCCTTTCTTCCACTTCCTCTTTGTTTTTCTTTCTTTCTTCTTCTTCTTCTTCTTCTTCTTCTTCTTCTTCTTCTTCTTCTTCTTCTTCTTCTTCTTCTTCTTCTTCTTCTTCTTCTTCTTCTTCTTTTCTTCTCTCTCTTCTTCTTCTTCTTCTTCTTCTTTTCTTCTTCTTTTCTTGTTGTTGTTGTTGTTGTTGTTGTTGTTCTTCTTCTTCTTCCTCCTCCTCCTCCTCTTCCTTCTTCTTCTCAAATCAGCAAATAGAATTGTTGCTCTTACTCAAATACAAGAATCCCGTGGAACTAATTAAGAGAGGAAAAGAAAGGTACCAGAAATCTTGTATTTAGTGACATTAAACTGAAGGTGAAGTTTCTATAAGATCCTGCTTATTGCAAAGAACAATATGGGAAGGTTTATAGGAAAGGAACATAATATATATCTAACACTTGCCACCTATATGAGCTTGGGTAAATCAAATGATGTCTCTGGACCCCTGTTTTTTTTTTTTTAACCAATAAAATTATGAGATTTGCCTTTTTTCTAAATCTATAATTACATGATTTTCTTCTTTTCCTTAATTAATTCAACTTATTCTTTCAGTCGTTGGATTGAAAACTTGAATATTATTTACAGAAAAATATATTCTCGGAGGTGGCATTACGAAGTTCTTGGTTCAGTCTATAGAATGGGCCCATACTTTGGCAAGTCTTAATTGTTGATATTGAGGTGCTGGCATTTAGTATTGTGTTTTTGTATATATGGATATTAATATTTATTGTTGTGCCTATAGTATGTTTCCTTGATTTGCTGTCATTACATTTTATTAGATTCACAGAGATTTTTTCCTTCTCTAATAGAAGCCATAAAAGTGATTTCTTTTCATATGCATATTAGTAACTGGACAGCTAACTACTAGCCTGGAACAATCTAGAAAGCAGCACTCTATTTTTTCCCTGTGGGCTCCCACCCTGTCTTACACTTTGTATCGCCCCCACATCCCCACATCTCCAGTGTCTGGCATGGTGCTAGTTATGAATATTTGATGGGTTGTCAGGAATAGAATACACATTTTTATACCAATTGAGAGTTGGACTTCATGCCTTGCTCCTTTTCTATCCCTTCACTATGAACACAAAATACTTTATAAAAACATTGAAACATTTTGTTGGAAATGTTGTTGCAGATTGCAATCCATCTGTATCTTTTCATCCTCTGCAAGTGTATATGTGCTCCCTAGAGTCTTTTCCTTGTGTGCTGCTCCCTTTAGAACTCTTGGAATTGCATGGGTATTAAAAGACATGATGTTTGTTTACCATTTATCTTCTTTTCCTACTTCTGTGAAGTTTTTTATTAGACAGTGAGTCAAAAAGCATTTATTAAGCACCTACTATGTATCAGGCACTGTTTTAAGCACTACAAAGGCTACAAAGAAAGGCAAAAACATTGCAGCCTACTCATGTTGGCTTTCCATTGTCTTCTGGATGACTTGCAACATTAATTCTTCAGAGCCTGTATTATTACACAACCCAAAGCCCAATAGCATCCCTGGAAGAATACTGTTAAAAAGATGGTCCTTTTTCAGGGAGAAAAAAAGGGTCATTAAAAGCACTGAAGCAATTTCCCAAATGGAATCCAGCCAGTTCTCCTCCTTTTCAATTCACAGTGTTATTTAAGCTTTTAAAAACTTGTACAAATACTTCTATCTATTCAAAAGGAGATGGGAGGGGGGAGGTAAGAAAGAGGAAGTGAAGTGTGGGAAGTCTCCGTGATTCTAACAACCAAATATAATTTACATGTCTTTACCACAAGGAGAATTTAAAAAATAAAAAATCCCAGCAACTATTGCACAAAAGAAAAGAGAAAACTTATTTATGTAAATAGCCTGGTTTTATGATTCATTGTTTTGTATAACTTCATGTTTCTAGACTAACCTAGGCTGATTTTCTTTACCTTGTACCCAGTATTGTTTGGTGTGGTTGAAACTGCGGTGATAGTGTTGTTTAAGAATGGATGTGACAGACTGTGATTGTTTAGTGCTTTTTTTAGTCCTGTCTGACTCTTCCTGATCCCATTTGGGGTTTTCTTGGCAAAGATATGGGAGCAGTTTGCCATTTCCTTTTCCAACTCATTTTACAGATGAGGAAACGGAGGCAAACAAGGTTAAGTGAATTGCCCAAAGTTACTGGTAAGTGTCTAGGGCCAGATTTGTGTTCAGGAAGATGAGTACTCCTGACTCCAGGTCTGGTGCTTTTTCTACTGTGCCACCTAGCTGCCAGCCATGATTGACTAAGGGACTTTAAATTTTTCTAACTGGAAAAATTGCATTAGTTAGTATCTGGAACACCAGCTGTCATGATCATATTCATTTGAAGTCAATCCCAGCCCTGACTTCTAGTTTTCTTCTATTCATGGTTCTAATCACCATATAAAATTAAAGGCATTTCCCCCCCTAAATAACTATTTTGCTGTGATCATCTCTAATCACATAAAAGTAAGGTCATGAATTACTGTCATGGGCTCTACAGGAAAGTAGCATGTTTGGAATTGGTTTTTCTTTCTTCCCCCTCACCCCATTTTCCCCCTTTTACCTATTCCTACATGTCTTTCCAGTGTCTCCATATAGGTTTTATTCATTATAACTCCTTCAAGGAATGCTACGTTATAGGTTCTAAGTGTCGTTCTACCCTGCCCCCCTTCCACACACACACACATATATCATTTGTTGCTCTATTCAGTGGGTTCCTGGAAATCATTTGGGTCAATCAGCTACTCAAATTCATAGTTCTGAATTCTCATTCCTGTGAACTTCCTCTGCCTAGGAGCAAAATTCAACACATGACATTATATTACAGTAAAAGATAGTTATTTAAAGTAGCATATGAGATAAATAACAAATCAATAGAAAAGACTTCTCCACACCTCTTCATAACTGCCACCTTTCATAATTGCCACTTTCAGAAATTTCATGGAAGGATATGTAAATCTATTGGTTTCCACTCTCCTACATTGATTTATTAGCCAAGCACTCCATCTCTATTCCATGTTCATATGGACTATTTGTGCCTGATCTGTGGTAGTCTTCCAATTTCATATTGGTTTGATCAGTTCTTATGTGTGTGTGTGTGTGTGTGTGTGTGTGTGTATTTTAATTGATTTACTCATTGATGACTAAAGGGTACTTTATTTGAATAAGGACTTATTTAAAATAATGAAATATTTCCTCTTTACAAAGAACTTATATTTTATTAGAGCAAGTCACCATGTGTACTCATTTGCAGAATATCATATATAAAATAATTAGTAGATGAGTGGGAAAATGAATATTAATGCTTGCCTTGATTAGGAAAGGTCTTATACAAAAAGTGGCACCTCACTTAAGCTTCAAAAAGAAGTAAGATTTCTAAGCAGTGGCTGTAAAGAAAGAGAGGATATTCCAGGGTTGATAGACAGATAGGCTGAGCAAAGCTCAGGAAGTATATAATCAAAGCCAAGGAAGTAAGCTAATTTGTTGGAATATAGATTACATATAGCACAATCATGTGAAATCAGTCTGGAAATATAGTTTGGAGTAGATTGCAAAGGGCTTTTAATATTAAATAAAGGAATTGCTATTTTCTGCTAGAGGCAATAAATGAAGTTTCTTGAACATGAGAAGTCACATGGGTAGATCTGTGTATCAATAGCAATTTGGTATTTGTGTCAGAGGACACAAATTTGGACATAGGAGTGGCAAAAGGGAGGGGATCTAGTTAGGAAGGTATCATAACAATCTAGGTGAAATTTGATTGATAAAAATATATATTTATTAAAGTAGTCCTGTGAATAGATAGAAAAGGACAGGTATGAGACATATTATAGAGGGAAAATCAAAATTTTGGCAATTGATTAGACATGGGTGAAGGAGAGTGGGTAACTGGAAGAATAGTGGTGATGGGAGAAAAGTAAATAAGAGGGGTGGGCTCTGTGGGAAGACAATGAATTTCATTTTGGACATATTAAATTTGTGGAGATGCCCAGGTAGATGTTTACTAGGCAGTTAATAGATGATTGGAATTGAATAGAGGAAGGCTGTATAGATAAACCTTAACATTAAAGTTCTGCTTATTCCTTAAGGAGGGGAGCTATAACTGAGGGGATAGTCCTCTCTGCCACTATGTCCTCTTGGGACCTGGAGGTAAAAGATTTCCTTCTGCTTCTCTGAATCCTCTCTGAGTCAAATGCTTATGAAGAAAATGCCTCCCACGGCTTTTGCTGAAGGCAGTTGAGGGGAAATGCTGCATGATGCAAGTTCTCTAATAAATAAGACTTGGCTCTCCATGCTCCTCTGTCTCTTTCTATCTCCCTCTGTATAGTTTGTCTGTCTCTCCTGTGCTACCTCAGCCTTTTTGTCTTCCATTTCCTCATTAAAACTCACCTTTACTCTGCCCACAAGATCAGCACATCCCCTTATCTTTCTGATCCTACACATAATTCTATTTCTCCTGTGCAGTTCTTTGTTGATCAGTCAAAAGTATTTATTAAGAGCCTATTATATACCAGACACTATTATAAGCACTGATGTTACAAAGAAAGGAAAAAACAGTGCATCTGGGGTGAATAGAAGGTACTAATCCTGGAGTCAATATAACTTGAATTCAAATTTGTTCTCAGACACTTACTAGATATGTGACCTTAGCAAGTCACTTAATCCCAATTGCTTCCAAAGCAAAAGTTAACTTTAAACATCAGAGTTAAAGAAACATTGAAAAGGAATATTATTCATAGATCTGAGTGCTTTTTCCCGAGTTCTACTTTGATTAATCAATTAATCAACCAATCAGCCAACTAACCAAGTTTTATAAGTATTTGTTATATGCCAAGGACTATCCTTGGTAACTGGGGTATAAGTACAAAGAATGAAACAATCCCTACTCACAAGACATCTATGGAAGGAGACAGCAGGTATAATATATGTACATACATATACTTCTACATATACACCTGCACAAATATACATACATATAGCACCAATCGAAAGTGAGCAAATACAAGTTTACATAAGTAGTTAAAGATAAGGTAGTTTGGGGGAATGGCAGTAGCAAATGGGGGATCAGAAAAGGGCTTCATAATTAAGGATCTTTGGACAAATTTCATGGAGTCTGTGAAATTGGATAGGAAAAAAATTACATTTTTATGTTCACTAACATAACTGAAATTTGACATTTCCATAAATTATGAATGTTGATAGCAAATATTCTGGGAAGGGATCCATAGACTTCATCAGACTACCAAAAACATCAATGATACAAAACAGGTTAGGAACTTTTGATGTAGAAGGTTGAGTTGCAACAACTCAAGAAAGAGGGACTCTGTCAGGTTGAAATAAGGAAGGAGGGTCTTCTAGGCATGTAGAGTAGTCAGGGCCAAGTCACAGAGTTGGGAGATGCAGTTTCAAATATGAGAAATAAAGGGAAGATCAGTTATTCTGGATCAGAAGGGGAGTAATATATATAATATATAATTAAGTTGGAAAGATAAACTGGGGTTAAATTATAAAGGGCTTAAAAGTTAATCAGAGGAATTTATATTTTAGTCTTGAGGCAGCAGTATGTCACTGGAGCTAGTTGAATAGAATTGAATGATCAGATTTGTGTTTAAGGAGAGTCACTATGGTAGAAAAGTGTAAAATGGATTGGCATATGAGACTTGAAGCAGAGAGACCACAGGGAAGCGAGAACAATAAAATAGATGAAAGATGATTATATGGAGGGAAATAGATACAAAAGATTTTACAGATATAGCAACAACAATATTTGATAAATGAATTGATATATGAGACATTAAGGATAATGTAAGATTATAAACCTGGGATTGTAGCTTTGACAGCAATGCTGTTTGTCCTTAGTTTTGAAGAGGACTATGGCATCAGAGAGATGAGGCCATGATATCCAAGTGGGTTGGATTTAAGTGAGGAAAGGTTGTACAGAGTCACCAGTCTCACTTCCCCTCCCTGGGTCCAGTGGCAAGTTAGAGATCAGATGTCTGAAGATGGACCTGGATGTGATGGAAGATCTTGGCCTTTTTAAGTTAAGGTCTTTCACAGGTTTGACTGAACCAACATCCATATAAGATGTGAGGCAAAGAATAGCCTCTTTTACAAACTTGTCAAAAAAAAAAAAAGAGAAAAGAAGAGAAGAGAAGAGAGGAGAAGAGAAAAAAAAGATGAAAGAAAAGAAGAAAGAAAAAAAAAAGAAAAGGAAGGAAAAAGAAAAAGAAAATGAATTTGGGAGGGGAAGACCCTCAAGATTTCTGGCCAGAATCTATTGTTGGTTGATTCATGAGAGCCAGAGTGATTTATGTTTGTTGTTTGTTTTTCTCTCTGGAAGAGGACCCTGACATCAGGGAAGTGATGCCACGACATGTATGTGAATTGGATTCCTAAGCCAAGCTTCTACCTTTGACAGAAATTGAGATGTTTGAAAAATATAGCTTGACAGAAATAGGAAGTTTGGAAGGGGAGGAGACGGAATGAGCATTTATTAGGTCTCTACTATGTACCAAGTGCTTTATAAATATTATCTCATTTAATTTTACAACAATTTTAGGAGATACATGCTACTTATCCTCACTTATTATCCTTACTTTCCAGTTGAAGAAACTGAAGCAGACAGAAATGAAAATAAGTTGCCTAATGCTTCATAATGGCCCTGAGTGAGAGATGACCTGAGACTCCTCCTCCTACCTGGAGGCCCATAGCAGTTTATTCTTACTTTAACACAACCAGGGAGAGAGGAGGTTGAGTTGTAGGAGTCTTCTATATATAGAACCATTTCTGGCTCGGCATCCTGTTGAAAAGCTTTTCTTACTACACAGCAAGTAGATATGTAATGGTAAGTGAATATCCATGCATGCTCAGTGTTGGGGAGCGGGACCCTTCTAAGAAACACTTCTAGAAATAAACCCATCACATCTTCCCTTTTCTCCCACCTTGGTCTCACCTTGAGGGTTGGTAATAAGCAAAGCAATGTGTTTACTCTGAGTAATGGGCTTCCCACTGGCAAGTTTCTTATTGCACATGCCTATGTGCACAATCATATGTAACACATATTCACTCATGTCTATCTGTGGATAGTTAAGTCCCATGGGAGCTAAGTTTATTTATAGAGAATATAGTGTAGGACAAAACTTTGAGGAATTACTTCATTTAGGAGTGTCTGATTATCTTGGAATTGGGAGAAACCAGGTTAGCTAAGAAGACAGATCATCAAAGAGTCTGGGATTTTAACAATTTTCTCCACTGATATCACTAAGTTGAAAACTGAGATAAAAAGGAAAGGGGGGGGAGGATTGAGGAATTGAGAAAAAATGGAAAATTATGGAATTGTATTCTGATTATCTTTTGTAGAAAATTAGTATTATGGTAAGTGGAAAATATATACATATAAATGCATATATATTTATTTATTATATGTGTTTCAGAAATTAGGTTTCTCTATCGTTGATATAGCTTTTATGTAGCAACTGTCATAGCTATTTTTTTGGGGGGAAAGCCAAATATTATTTTAGAGAAAGATAAGAATTTGGAATGAGATTATGAAGTGAAAAGAGATCAACAGAAGAACTAAAAATTAGGTGTAAAGCATCTACTTTTAAATTCCATGTATCTGCAAGTCCTAGAGAATCTTGTGGGGAGATAATCCCTTCTCTTACATTTCTAATAAGTGATTGATTATCCAAACTTTCCTAAAAAGTCTTCCTGGGAAGAAAAACTCATTACATCCCAAAGCAACACATCTTAGTTTTGGATACTTTTCTTCTATATAAAAGACCTTCAGTTATTTTAAGACAGCTATTTTCTTTGAACATTTTGAGTTTATTTTTACATATTCCTTTCTATCTGCCAACTTGGGAGCCTTCTCTTGTGATTAAGAATTAAGCAAGAGAAGAAGAGCAATACAGCAAAAACAACCATTGTATCAATTGTGATCAACAACTTTTGTGACATTGCACAGTGGTAGTCCCTCCCTTATGCAAAGAAAAGTGGGAGATTCATTTTCTTATCTTTTCTTCAGATTGAAACTTGGTCATTATAATTATACAACACTCAGCTCTTTTTTTTGTTTGCTATTCTATCCATTGACAATCTATAGTCTTGTGTATATTGTTTTCTTGATCCCTGCTTCACTCTTCATAAGTTGATATTTCTTCCTATGATTCTCTGGCCCTCGTATTCATCATTTCTTGTGGCAGAGTAATATTATATTCATTTATAATGTATTTAGCCCTCCCCTAATCATTATACAACCTACTTTATTTCTAGTTCTTTTCAATCATAAAAGGTGCTACTGAAAATATTTTGTTGTATTATAGGATCTTTCTTTTTGTCAATGATCTACAGAGTTTCTGGGCTGAGTATATAGTAGATAGAAATATTTAGTGAATGAACAAAGAAATGTGATTAAAAAAGAAATTATAATCAGAAATTAGGGAAGAATTCAGTGTCTGATGAAAGGGATATAATAATGTACAAAAGATTTACGTTACTGATAGAAGTACAATTGTGTATTTGTGTTTAAATCTCTTTTCAAATATTAATAAATGGAGTACATGCAGTGAGGTGGTTTAGTGGACAGAGGGCCAGGCCTGGAGTCAGGAAGATTCCTTTCCCTGAGTACAAATCTGTTCTCAGACACTTAATATCTGTGTGAGCCTGGGCAAGTCACTTGTCTCAGTCTCTTTATCTGTAAAATAATATGGACAAGAAAACAACAGACCACTCCAATATCTTTGCTTTAAAAAAACCCCAAAAGAAGTCAAAAGAATAGAAGCAATTGAACAACCATATGTGTACCCCCCAACCTTCCACACAGATACACACAAATATATTTGGATTGCTTCTAAAAATATATCAAAAATTGCTTTTATCTGTTATAAATCACCAGCATTAAACTTCCAGTTGTGTACCTCTTTCACTGACCTTTTTCAAAATTTTTTCTAAAGAAGGGGTGATACAAAGTTTGAGCGATTCCCTTTATTAATAGAATGAATCGATCCCATTGACCTTGTGTAAATGTGAGAAGTCAATGAACTTGGATTCCTAGTTTTAAAGCTGTTAAACATTTTTTTTTCTTCCTTAGCCTTTGCTTTCTCTCTTCTTTGAACAACTGTAAAGGTCATTGATTTAATATGCCTTTACTTGCTAGAATGCAGTCTTGCTATTCCACATGGTAAATGCAAAATCATTTTTATTTCTTAATAACCACTAATTGAGACGAATTTTCTTGCTTGAGTAATTAATTAATTTTAAAATGAGAGCAAATTGAAATACAATGGAGACATTTACTTATTATTCTACCTTGCTATAGACAATTTCTAAGCTTTAGTCTTTAGTTGATGTAATATATAAGTTCATCCTTATATAAATAGACATACACAGATGACATATTGTCTACTATGCTTCCACTACCAACTTGTAAGCTTTTTTTTAACATGAAAAAAAGTTTTAGTTTTTGATTGACAGAAATCCCCTATAAATATATATATATGTGTGTACATGTATATCCTATGCTCACCTGTGTGTAACTACACATGTATACATTCACACATGTGTATATATATATATATATGTGTGTGTGTATACATACATGTGTGTGTGTGCTGTACTCTAAATTTATCAGCTCTCAGGAAGTAGATTGTCTTCTTCTTTAGTGGTCTTGTATAATAATCATAGATGGTTGTTATTTTGATCATCATTCTTAAAGATTTCAAGATTTTTGTCTTTCTAGCATTGTTGTCATATAAATTGTTCTAGTTCTGCTAATTTCTTTCTTCATCAATTACATAACTTTAGAATGATTCATTTTTATAATAACAATACAGTATTAGTTGTTTTTCTGGTTCTGCTTATTTTCCAAATCTCTTTAAAAGCATCTATTTTTAAAAAATTTCTTACAGCACCATAGTATCCTGCCACATTCACATACCACAATTTGTTCAGTTATTCCCCTTAAATGAGCATCCCCTTAATTTCTAGCTTTTTTTGCATTACAAAAGGAGCTGCTATGAACACTGTTGTTCATATAGGAATTTTCCATTTTCCCTATTTCTTTGATCTCTTTTGATTATGGTATAGGCTATTTACTGGTTATTAACTGTTATATATAATTCAAAAATGCTTTACATAATGGTGGTACCTAATCATAGGTCCAGCAACATTAAATCAATGTGCCTGTTTTCCCACAGCCCCTCCAAGATTTGTTATTATTATTATGATTATTTACCATTGAGAATAGCCAAGTAGTTCATATTTGATCATCGTACAATGTTGCTGTTACTGTGTATACTGTTCTTGGAGAACCTGGGTTTTTATATTTCATTGACAGTCTATGGGTCTGTTGGTGAATGTTCACAAGCAATTTGTTGTCTTAGTGTTTCTTCTATTCAAAGGCTTTTTCTTCAGAGGAGACAAGAGATAAATCATTGTGGAATGTCTTAAAGGAGTGAATGTTTTGACTCTGATCATTGAGAAGCAATGTTTTCAAGGTGCTTTATGATGAATTTGCATAACTTCATAGTTCCTATCCTATAGTACATTCTGTCCTTCTCTTTCTGATACCTCCCCACAAACACCAAAGACTAATGGATATTAGTTAACTTTTGTAATTAATCAATCCTTGAAAATATTAATGAAGTTTTAGTATAATCAAACACTAAGAATGATCACTTTCTTTCAAAAATCAGGTTCAAATTCTACTGATACTTCTGAGCAGTATGAGCACTGTTTGATTAATTCTTATCTGAAAATAAGTATATTTTTCAGTTCTTACTTATTACCATCTGAACTTTTAAGTTTGAGTTGGGGAGGTAGCTAGATGGTTCAGTGGATAAAGCACTGACCCAGGAGTCAGCAGGACCAGAGTTCAAATCTAGACTCACACACTAGCTGTGTGATCCTGGCCAAGTCACTGTACCCCAATTACTTCTCACCCTCCTTTCTCCTAAAAAAGACTGAGTGAGGGGTCTTACAGTATTTTTATCCTTCTCCTCCTCCTCCTCCTCATCATCATCATCATGTTTTGAGAAGCGACATGGTTTAGTGAAAAGAATGTTGGACTCAAGTCAAGAAAACCTGAGTTCAAATTCTCCTCAGATATTATTTGCTGTATGACCTCTCTTTGCTCCAGTTTCTTCCTTTGCAAAATGAGTTTATCAGAACATGTGCTTCAGAGAGCTATTATAAGAATCAAATGATATAATATGTAAAGTGCTTGGCAAACTTTAAAATGCTATGTGAATATCAATTATTATTTGAATCCTGACTCTTATTAGCTATGAGATCATGGGTAAATCATTTTAAATCCATGAGTCTCTCATCTGTATAATGTACCTAAAAATACTTGCAGTATAAATGTCATAGACTGAGAAGATTCAATTAAATAATGTATTCAAGATACTTCACAAACTTTAAAGTATTACATCAATGTCAGTATATTCATAAAAGCTGAATGATCAAATGTATATTTGCACTTAAGAATCAAAAACTGAAAGGACTGGTAAAAGTTCATGCTTAAAACCTTAGAGTCATTTCTGAATCCCCATTTTCAATATCTAGGCAGTTACTAGGTCCCACCAAATTTTTTTCAAAATTTCTCTTATATTGATTATTTCCTTTCCATTTTGACCATCATAAGTTTATTTTAGTAGACTAATCTGAATCATGATATCAATCAGTCTGCCCAGCTTTCATACTTATGCACTCAAAGGACTGTCCAAGAATACCTCTAGGATACTTCTAACCTTTAGGTTACTAATGTCAAAAAAAGGTTTTAAGCATGGACTTTTGTTAGTAGTGGTTTCCTATGAACCACTCTTATCTTTGAAATAGGGATCATTTTAAACTCCCTGTAAACAGGGATTATATTTTACACTACTTCTCTCTTTTCTCCCTCCTTCCTCTCTCCCCTCTATCTCCTGCAAAGTAATACTCAGCATAAAGTAGCTGCTAATTCATTATTTGAATTGGATGATTGATTATAGTTCTGGATTTCAGATAGTCTATTCACAACTCTCTGCTTGGAGTCCAGAACAAAGTTTCATAGTATTTTGGAAGATTATAGCCTAACAAATGCTAACTGCATATTTTCAGACTCATGGAGGGCAATCACTCATAATTGTTTCTTTAATAAATCATGTTCAGGAAGCAGATATTCTCAAAGAGTTTACCTTCTCTCTATAATATGTCAAAAATGCTAAAAAAAAAAACCTTTAGAAATTAGAACAATAAATTTCTAGCTTTTCATAATTCATGAGAAATTGTAGGCAGCAATCTTTAAGTTAATTTTTCTTTAACTTTAGCAAATGTCCATTACTAATGTCACAAGCATAGACCTGTCTTCAATGTATTTCACCTTATTTTTTTCTTCTACAATGTAAAACTTGAACTTAAATTTTGATAACTTAGCATAGTTAATAGTTTTATTGGATTTTAATGATGAAAAAACTACTTACTTGTCCTCACTTAACTGTGGTTAGATGATGCTGCCCAAAAATGATAATCAGGATATATTTTTATTGTCACATTATAATCTCATTTTCCTTTGTAATTATAATTAAATTCATAGCCCATAGAATTTTCTATTGGGAAAGGACTGATTATAGGTCTATAAAGCAAGAGCAGAATCAGCCTATTTCTTGGATTATTTATACAAGTAAAGATTTCATACTCATTCTGATATGTGTAAAAACTTTCTCTGGGATTCTATGACACTCATCTCCTCCATTTACTTCTGGATTTGGTGATTTTCAGTGCTTTCTCTAATTCGTCCCCGGTCATTCTCTTTGTTAGTCTACAACAGTGCATTGTTGGTTAAAGCTAGGGTGGGAAAAGGTAGCAGAAGGTATAATATATTTGGAATGGTGTGTTTGGTGTGGAATAATATATAAGGTTGTAACAGAGAATCGGGCAGCAGGATCTATTATACATGTATTATACAGGGTTCTGAATAACCCTTACACACAGATTGAGAATGAAAAGAGATTGAGAAATAACTTTTTACATGGAAGGATGTAAACAAACTTAAGACTTAATTCTAAAGCAATACATAAAGGGAAACTTTGTAAATAAAAATTTTAACTCAGGTAAATTTTGTGACATTATGGGAAGTAGTGGTGACCTTAACGAGAATATCCACAATTACTCAGATAGAGTTAGACACTTGAGACAATGGCAATTAAGTGTGTGTTAATTAATTAACTAATTAAATGTGTTCCATGGAACCCTAGAAGTTAGAAGAATCCGAGGTATTCTTGGACAGTCCTTTGAGTGTATATGTATGAAAGCTGGGCAGACTGACTGATTTCATGCTTCAGATCAGTCTACTAGAATGACATTGAAAATAATATATTTAAATATCTCCCATTTATCTACTACTTATTCATTGTGGCATAATCATCGCAGGGCTATGCTCTGTGGGGGAATGGGGAAATTCTGGTCCATACCTATGATTTAATCCATGCCATGAAATTTCTGGATGGAAGTTCCTTCTGCTAATATATATTGGCAGCTACTTTGTGACTGAGTTTTAAAGAAATATATAGGGTCAGGAGAGATTAAGTGACTTGTTCATGGTTACACAGTTAATATGTGGCAGAAACAGGATTTGAACATATATCTTGCAGACTCCAAGGTCTATTTATGGGATTCTATGACACTTATCTCCTCATTTATTTCTGTATTTGGTGACTTTCAGTGCTTTCTAATCTTACAGATACAGTGTCCTCTATCCAGCTGATTGTGTTATATTTCCTTTTTTTGAAGACTAGAATAAAGGCAAAACATACCATCTGATGACAACTAACACCAGTCTTCTTTCTCCAGATATGTTGACTCCCCTTGCCTATGTGACAGTCACCTGGGTTTTGGGCAATAGCAATCTTGCTCTTGGTGGACCAGCTCCATGAGACCAAGCTGGGGGTGGGTACCATGAAATTCTTAGAATAGTATCTGTAGACTAATTCCAATAGACTTGTGATGAAGAGAGCCATCTGCATCCAAAAAGAGGACTGTGAGACTGAATGTGGATCACAACATAGTATTTTCACTTTTTTTAATTGTTTGCTTGCTTTTTTCTTCTCTCTCATTTTTTTCTTTTTGATCTTATGCAGCATGATAAATGTGGAAATATGTGTAGAAGAATGGCACATGTTTAACCTATATTCTAATACTTGTTGTTTAGGGAGGGGATGGGAGGAAGGGAGGGAACAATTTGGAACACAAGGTTTTACAAGGGTGAATATTGAAAACTATCTTTGCATATATTTCAAAAATAAAGGCTTATTATTTAAAAAATAGTATCTGTGCTAGTAGGCAGGAGTGAGGAGGGATCAGTGCATCTCTAACTAATTAGGCAAAATGTTGGCTTACTGTTATGGTTTCTAAGACATAATAACAGAGAAATTCAAGCAGTTGAAGAAAAGGACTCATCTCATTTATTATTGATATAGTTTGGGGGTATGTTTCCTTCTAGATTGTCTTTCTTTAACTTGTTGGCCCTATTCCAGTGGTTCTCAAAGTATGGTCTAGAGAATCCTGGGGATCTCTGAAACCCTTTTAGAGGGTCTACAATTCAAAAATAGTTTTTATTTCCAATATGGTAAATGTCTATAAATATAATCCAGATAAACAAAACCGCTTTGGAGAGATACTCAATGATTTTTAATAGGATAAAGATACTGAAAACAAAAGTTTGAGAACCACTGTTGTTATAGAGTACAAAGGGAACAGCACCTCCTGCAAAATCCCATTCTTCTGAGTCAACCAATAATAAAGAGGCAGCCTCAATATCTAAAGCCCAATCAGGAAGGTGTCTGGGTTCAAGTTTATTTCAATAGGAGCTGCCCTTCAAATTCTTGCAGCAAGATTCATAACTGGAAATCTCATATAGTTGATTAGGGTGAGCGAACTCTCCGAATGATCAGGCTTTTCTTTAATTACCCTACTTATAAAAGCATGGCAGAAGATCACATGTGCAAAAGTAAGGAAGTGGGAATCAGAACATGAAACATCAAGTGTTAACAGTTTGATTGGAAAACAGAATAAGCAGAGGATGGGGAAGGAAAATGATATTCTGGAACCAGACAAGTTTGTATTTTATCCTAGAGAGGAGTAGGAAGCATTGTGAATCTTTTAGAGCAGAATGACAACATCTCTGCTTGTTTCCTGTCCAATTTGATGAAAACAATGGCTCTATATACTTGGTTCAGTAGTTGGAGCATCAGGGTTAGAGTGTACAGATATTTCATAGTTATATGTTGAAGGATCTATAGTTGTGGCAGAAGCTTGTCCTGTTTCTTAATGAGAGAAATTCGTGTTTCTGCAGGAGAAATGGAAGGTAGCATAGATTTTCTTCCTGGATAGCTTATAGTGTCTCCTTTTTGTGTCTAAGCAGGAAATAAAAATAGTTGGATGATTGGAGGGATATTGAGGAGGAAGTTAATAGCATAGTCCTCTAATTGCTGTGCAATCAATATTTCCCCCTTATAGTGCTAAATATGATCTAAAATTGCTAGAATGAGGGGAAAGGATTACTGCTGGCTCAAGTGAATGTTTAGCTCTTTTAAAAGTTGGTCATCTAAAAGATGTCTAACTCCAAATATCTTGGCTAAGAACCCTGATTATATTTACTTCTTCATTACTTAATTCCTTACTTGCTGGGATATCTGAATTTTAATTGCCTCTATGTTTGGAATATTTTAGAAGATTTCTTTGAAAGCCACCATTCATAAAATATGACATGGCTTCTTGGGTATCCTGAACAGTCAGTTGGGAGAAGATTAATTTGGTGGGTAAAGAATTCCTATAGGCAAATGTCTATGAATAGCTTTATCTGTGCAATGAACTTTAGGAGAACCTTAAGCTTCACTGACAAATTTCTCAAAGATAATTACAAAACTTCTGTATTCCATCCGGAGGACTTCCTGCTGAACCAGAAGTTGTGAATTTTTCCCCTCATGAGTTAGCTTGAAGATTTTTTTCTTTTTTTTCCCCTTTATTAAAACTTTTTATTGTTCAAAATACATGCATGGACAATTATTCAGCATTAGTCCTTGCAAAACCTTGTGTTCCAGTTTCTTTTCTTTTTCTTTTTTAATTTAATAGCCTTTTATTTACAGGTTATATGCATGGATAACTTTACAGCATTAACAATTGCCAAACCTCTTGTTCCAATTTTTCACCTCTTACCCCCCACCCCCTCCCCTAGATGGCAGGATGACCAGTAGATGTTAAATACATTAGAATATAAATTAGATACACAATAAGTATACATGACCAAAACATTATTTTGCTGTATAAAAAGAATCAGACTCTGAAATATTTTACAATTAGCTTGTGAAGGAAATCAAAAATGCAGGTGGGCATAAATATAAGGATTGGGAATTCAATGTAATGGTTTTTACATCTCCCAGAGTTCTTTTTCTGGGTATAGCTAGTTCAGTTCATTACTGCTCCATTAGAAATGATTTGGTTGATCTCGTTGCTGAGGATGGCCAGGTCCATCAGAACTGGTCATCATCTAGTATTGTTGTTGAAGTATATAATGATCTCCTGGTCCTGCTCATTTCACTCAGCATCAGTTCGTGTAAGTCTCTCCAGGCCTTTCTGAAATCATCCTGTTGGTCATTTCTTACAGAACAGTAATATTCCATAATTTTCATATACCACAATTTATTCAGCCATTCTCCAACTGATGGACATCCATTCAGTTTCCAGTTTCTAGCCACTACAAAAAGGGCTGCCACAAACATTCGTGCACATACAGGTCCCTTTCCCTTCTTTATAATCTCTTTGGGATATAATCCCAGTAGTAACACTGCTGGATCAAAGGGTATGCACAGTTTGATAACTTTTTGAGCATAGTTCCAAACTACTCTCCAAAATGGTTGGATTCGTTCACAACTCCACCAACAATGCATCAATGTCCCAGTTTTCCCACATCCCCTCCAACAATCATCATTATTTTTTCCTGTCATCTTAGCCAATCTGACAGGTGTGTAGTGGTATCTTAGAGTTGTCTTAATTTGCATTTCTCTGATTAATAATGACTTGGAGCATCTTTTCATATGACTAGAAATAGTTTCAATTTCTTCATCTGAGAATTGTCTGTTCATATCCTTTGACCATTTTTCAATTGGAGAATGGCTTGATTTTTTATAAATTAGAGTTAATTCTCTATATATTTTGGAAATGAGGCCTTTATCAGAACCTTTGACTGTAAAAATATTTTCCCAGTTTATTGCTTCCCTTCTAATCTTGTCTGCATTAGTTTTGTTTGTACAAAAACTTTTCAGTTTGGTATAATCGAAATTTTCTATTTTGTGATCAGTAATGATCTCTAGTTCTGCTTTGGTCATAAAGACCTTCCCCTTCCACAGGTCTGAGAGGTAAACTATCCTATGTTCCTCTAATTTATTAATAATTTCATTCTTTATGCCTAGGTCATGAACCCATTTTGACCTTATCTTGGTGTACGGCGTTAAGTATGGATCAATGCCTAGTTTCTGCCATATTAGTTTCCAATTTTCCCAGCAATTTTTATCAAACAGTAAGTTCTTATCCCAAAAGCTGGGATCTTTGGGTTTGTCAAAGACTAGGTTGCTATATTTGTTGACTGTTTTATCCCTTGAACCTAATCTATTCCACTGATCAACTAATCTATTCCTTAGCCAATACCAAATAGTTTTGGTAACTGCTGCTCTATAATATAATTTTAGATCTGGTACAGCTAAGCCACCATCATTTGATTTTTTTTTCATTAATTCCCTTGAAATTCTTGACCTTTTGTTTTTCCATATGAACTTTGTTGTTATTTTTTCTAGGTCATTAAAATAGTTTTTTGGGAGTCTGATTGGTATAGCGCTAAATAAATAGATTAGTTTAGGTAATATTGTCATCTTTATTATATTTGCTCGCCCTATCCAAGAGCATTTAATATTTTTCCAATTGGTTAGATTAGACTTAATTTGTGTGAAAAGTGGTCTGTAATTTTGCTCATAAAGTTTCTGATTTTCCCTTGGCAGATAGATTCTTAAATATTTTATATTATCAGTAGTTACTTTAAGTGGAATTTCTCTTTGTATCTCTGACTGTTGGATTTTGTTAGTGATATATAAGAATGCTGATGACTTATGTGGGTTTATTTTATAACCAGCAACTTTGCTAAAGTTGTGGATTATTTCTAATAACTTTTTAGTAGAATCTCTGGGGTTCTCTAAATATACCATCATGTCATCGGCAAAGAGTGATAATTTGGTTTCCTCATTGCCTATTCTTATTCCTTTAATCTCTTTCTCAGCTCTTATTGCCAAAGCTAGCATTTCTAATACAATATTAAATAGTAATGGTGATAGTGGGCAACCTTGTTTCACTCCAGATCTTATTGGGAATGGTTGCAGTTTGTCTCCATTACATATGATGCTTATTGATGGTTTTAAATAGATGCTGCTGATTATTTTAAGGAAAAGTCCATTTATTCCTATACTCTCAAGTGTTTTTAATAGGAATGGATGTTGGATTTTGAAGATTTTGTTTCTGACCCTTCCCTAGCTCCTACTGTAATACTACTTTCTGTCCCAAAAGAAAGAGCTATAATGAGATCAAGGTTTCAGGGAACAGAAATCTTCCATATTCCTGGTTGGGGTCTTGATATTCTGGGCCTAGTACTGGGAGAGGAATTATGAATCAGAATCCATAAAAGATCATAAGATCATAATGGGAGTGAGAAGAATCTCAGGGTCAAAAGACTGTCTATCAGAGATCTGGAAGAGATCTGAGGTCATTTAATCAAATCTTCATTTATAGATGAGGAAACTGAGATCCAGAGAGGATAAGCCACTCAACAAATGTTACATAGATAAATTAGTAGAGATGGGTTCAAACTTATCACTCCTGATGTCAAGGTACCCTCAGCTTCTTGAAAGCAGGGAATGTCTTTTCCCTTTGTTTAACACAGTACCTGGCACATAGTAGGTACTTAATAACATGTATTAACTGATTTAAATTTTTCATTGAGCCTTCTTTTTTCATGAAAAAGGAGGAGCATAACATTGAATTTTCAATATAGTGTCTAAGTGTCTAATAGTGAGAAGTCATATGCAAGCCAAGAGGTCAGTGGTAACACAACAGCAGTAAATTTGAAGCCAAACATAGAACCAAATCTAAAGACAAAGAAAAAGAAAAAAAAAATCTTGTTGCAAGACAGGATAAAGAAGGAGGTTCTTTTTACCATGAAAAACTTAATATTATTCATTTTATATTTCTTATTGAATAGTAAACTTTTAGTCTTTATCTACTAAAACATTTTTCTTTAAAATGTTTGTCTTATTTACATTTTCTTTTAATTAAGGTGACTTAACATAAGCATATGTGCTTATTTTTAAAATAATAACTGACACCAACTCATCCTAACTCGAGTTAAACCCAACTCTATCTTAAAAGGTTGGGTTAGATCTAACCTTCACCACTTTTCTTCCATTGTGACAAAAGGAGAATAGAATGCTAACCTACTTTTTAAACATTATGTTTATATTTCAACTTCTTTCTTTGTTACTGTTGCATGACTTTGATATCCAAGTGCCTAAATTGAATAATTGTGCTTCCCTCATTGCTATAATTATGTACTTCAGTAGGCTTTTGAGAAATAGCAAGATTCATGGGGAAGTGTCATAAATAGAGGCTTGATATGTGGTGAAGTGATATGTTTTGTTGACCTGTTTATTCAGGTTTGAAGTTTAATTTTAGTTGGGATTGCAACTAAAAATTTTTTTTTTCAAATTTTTCAACTGGTATTTTTCTTTAACTTTCTTCAGATTTTAAGTCTTGATACCAAAAAAATCTTAGATGTCTCTTAGGAAACTGAGGCAAACAGGGTTAAGTGAATTGCTTAGGTAAGTCACTCACCCAATAAATATCTGAGGCCAGATTTGAACTCAGGAAGACAAATCTTCCAGACTCCAGGTATAGTGCTCTATCTACTCTGCTACCTACCTAAGATGCCTTAATTGAAATTATTTTAGTTATTATCTATTAGGTTATAAAGTTGGTTTTAGGGTTTCACAGTAGAACAATAGTTAAATTCATCATCTCATAGCATAGGTTCTCCTGATTTATTTATTTATTTTTATAGCAGGATAGCCAAATAATTAATTCAATCAAATATTATTAACATTTTGATCTATTCAAGACTTCAATTTTCCCACTATACAGCACATGGTATTTGAAATGTAGTCAAGAATGGGGGAATTTCTCATCCTGAATGTCGAACTTCTATTGATAAAAATATCCCAACAATTTTGTTTGTTTCAGAGATGACATTTAATGGACTGAAGAAAGTGATATTTAAAATTATCTGAGACCAAAATCTCTATAAACATAGATAATTATAATACAGTTGTGGTTACAAAAGTACAAAGCTACTGGTAACTGCTGCCCTCTAGGGGAGTAATGGCTCTAGAGATGAAAAATAAATTGTTTATTTTATCACTTAAATATTTGACTCAGTTGGTACAAATACTCATTGAAAGAATGGTCCAGCACATACTCTTTAACCTATCTCAACTTGTTTTTGCTCTTCCTCTGTCACTCTGTCACTCTGTCACTGTCTCTGTGTCTCTCTGTCTCTGTCTCCCTCTCTCCCTCCCTCCCTTCCTTCCTTCCTTCCTTCCTTCCTTCCTTCCTTCCTTTTTTTTAAAAGATACACTTTTATTGATACTTTTTTTTATATCACCTACTTTCCCCTCAACCTGCCCCAGATAGAGCATAATTTTTATAACCAAAAAAATTAGGGGGAAGAGAAAAAAGCAACAAAACAAATTAATACATTTAATAAATTGTTCCACATTCAAGGACCCTATCCATAAATGGGGAGGAGAGGTATTTTCTCATGTCTCTTTTTTGTAATGAGACTTGGTTTTTATAATTTCAAATCATTTAGTTTTTATAGTTTTGTTGTTATTGTTCTTTCTATTGTTCTGCTTATATCATTTTTCATCATGTAAGTTCATGCTTTTCTGTATTCATCATGTTCTTTCTTTTTTCTTTTAAAGCAATTAGGATTAAGTGATTTGACCAGGGTTACATAGGTAGTAAGTGGCAGAAACTAAATTTGAACTCAGGTCCTCCTGACTCTAGGGCTGGTTGCTCTATCTCCTGTGCCATTTAACTACTCCATGACATTTATCTCTTATAGCAGAGAAATATCCATTAAATTCATGTATCACAGTTCATATTGCCATTCTCTAATCAATGAGCTCAGTGTTTGGGAGCTTCTGAAGTAAAGTTTGGGAGAGAAAAGGTAGTAGATTGACGACCAAACCGAAGTCTACAAAGTTGTTGTACAGACCTCATTCTTGTATGCCTGTGAAAACTGGAGAGTATATTAGTATCATACCAGGAAACTGAATCACTTTTATTTGAATTGTCTTAAAAGATTTTTAAAGATCACCTGGCAGAATTAATAAGCGGTCAAAGGATATGAACAGACAATTCTCAGATGAAGAAATTGAAATTATTCCAAGTCATTATTAATCAGAGAAATGCAAATTAAGACAAATCTGACATACTACTATATGCCTGTCAGATTGGCTAGAATGACAGGGAAAGATAATGCTGAATGTTGGAGGGGATGTGGGAAAAGTGGGACACTGACACATTGTTGGTGGAATTGTGAATACATCCAACCATTCTGGAGAGCAATTTGGAACTATGCTCAAAAAATTATCAAACTGTGCATATCCTTTGATCCAGAGGTGTTACTACTGGGTTTATATCTCAAAGAGATCTAAAGAAGGGAAAGGGACCTGTATGTGCCAAAATGTTTGTAGCAACCCTGTTTGTAGTGGCCAGAAACTGGAAACTGAATGGATGCCCATCAGTTGGAGAATGGCTGAATAAATTGTGGTATATGAATATTATGGAATATTATTGTTCTGTAAGAAATGACCTGCAGGATGATTTCAGAGAGGCTTGGAAAGACTTACATGAACTGATGCTAAGTGAAATGAGCAGGACCAGATCATTATATACTTCAACAACAATACTATATGATGATCAATTCTGATGGACATGGCCATCTTCAACAATGAGATGAACCAAATCCGTTCCAATAAAGCAGTAATGAACTGAACCAGTTACATCCAGTAAAAGAACTCTGGGAGATGACTATGAACCACTACATAGAATTCCCAATCTCTCTATTTTTGTCCATCTGCATTTTTTATTTCCTTCACAGGCTAATTGTACAATATTTCAAAGTCCAATTCATTTTGTACAGCAAAAAAACTGTATGGACATGCATATATATATTATATATACACACACATATATATTGTATTTAACATATACTTTAACATATTTAACATGTATTGGTCAATCTGCCATCTGGGGGAAGGGGTGGGGGAAGGAGGGGAAAATTTGGAACAAAGGATTCCAACCTTTGTCAACACTGAAAAATTACCCATGCATATATCTTGTAAATAAAAAGCTATTAAAAAAAAAAAGATTGCCTGGCAGGATAAAAGACAATGGCAGGATAATAAGACAATGAGGTTTTTCTCAAACTAAACTGCCAAGTATTCAAACTCTACTGCAAAGAGCACAACTCTGATAAGTTAGCCATATTATTTGAATGCCAAATGTATGCTTGCCTAAAAAGACTATATTATGGAGAACTCACATATGGCAATCATTCCCATGGTAGTCAGAAAAAATTATACAAGGACACTCTCAAGGTCTTTCTCAAGAACTTTGGAATTGGTACAGAGATAAGTAGCTTAAAAGAAACCTGAGTTGCACAAATTTAGAGAATCCATCCTAATGCTCACATGGACTATTTATGTCTGACTTATGGTAGAGCATTCTAAGTTCATATTAATCTGATAAGCCAGTCAGGCACAGTGTGTCCATTCTCCTTCAAGAATGAAGGACAACCACCAAACTTTGTTACCATGTCTTTGCTACCGCAAAAAGTACTAATATATCTACATTCTCTATTTATCTCTCTATCTCCATCTATCATAACTCCATTGATATATCTGGAGACTTTCTTTCTTTCTTTCTCTCTTTCTCTCTCTCTCTCTCTCTCTCTCTCTCTCTCTCTCTCTTTCTTTCTCTTTCTCTCTCTTTCTTTCTCTTTCTTTCTCTCTTTCTCTCTCTCTTTCTTTCTCTCTCTCTCTTTCTTTCTCTCTCTCTCTCTCTCTTTCTTTCTTTCTTTCTTTCTTTCTTTCTTTCTTTCTTTCTTTCTTTCTTTCTTTCTTTCTTTCTCTCTCTCTCTGTAAATTAACTCCTCGAAATATAGTCCCAGCGGTGGGAATTTCTGACTAAAAGCAGATAGGCAGTTTAGTCATTTTATTTGCATAATTTCAAATTGCTTTCCAGAATTATTGTACCAATCCAAAGTTGTACCAACAATGTATTACTACATCTTTATTTCCACAAATGCTTCAGCATCAACTATTTCAATCTTTTGCCCAAACCAACTTTCTCAATTCTTTTGAATATCACATCACATCAGACACTGCTCATAAACATGGATAGAGCACTCAAAAATAACTGAATTTGAATCCTGCCTCAGACAATGTGTGATTCTGGGCAAGTTTCTTAATTTCTTTCAACCTCAATTTCCTCATCTGAAAGATGGAGATAATAATTATATCTTCCTTATTTATAAAATGCTTTACAAAATTTATAGTGTTATATAAATGCTAGCTCTCATTAAACAGATATGGGTTACTTCTTCCTCCATTCCTCTGTTTACAATCTATCACCTTTTCAGTTACATAGTCTTGTTCCTCACCCCACCAACCCACCACCCTACTACCATTTTTTCATTCAAGGAAATCTGCTAATATAAGACTTACTTGTTCTTCCCCACCTCACCCATTCTTCTACAGTGTGATTTTACAATCTCTGTTCTTTTTTCTCTGTATCATTTCTCTAATACAATGGACAAATTAAATTCTTTTTTATAATCTTGGGGTCAAATTGCTATATAATATGAACTTTCAGGCCAATCAGTTTAATATCACTTTTCTTTATGATGTTTCAATTTTCTCTTGCATATCCTTAAGCTTAAGTTTCCTTAAGGATTTGGAGTTATCAGTCAACTAGTATGAACTGCTTATGTAGTATTATGTTGGTAGACACACACACACACACATACACACACATACACACACACATCCACCTACACATTTTCCACTGAAAAAATACCACATACCTTGCAAGGCTGGGTCTTAATCTCATCCTAAAAATATAATTTTTTCTTTTTTTTTTTTTTGAACTAACACCTGTGTATAGAGCATACTTTAAAAATATAGATAACAAACATTCAAATAGCTATACTAATACAAAGGAAGACTGCTTGGATGACTCCTAATTCACTTCTTATTGTCTTTGGTATGATTATTTGAGTTCATGATTTGTTTTATTTGTATCAGAGGTTAATCTTCCTAATTATACTTTGCTAAGCTGAATATCATGTATTACCTGAGCATACAGCAATTGAATTCTGGATGAAGTGATTTGGAAATATGTTGAGTAATCTGGGGAAAGCCCCTAAGAAATAATACATTTCTTATGGATAAAGTATGTGTGTATAATAAATAATTGATTATATTTTTCAAGGTTCCTTTTTGGAAAAATTCAACAAATACCTACCATGGTGCCTTTCATCTTATAGATATTCAAATATTTAATGATTAATTTATCAATGAAAATATCCAAGTATCAGCTCTAATAACCAACCTACCTTTCCCCAATCTTGGTGCTGTTGCAATTTATAGTTAAATCTGTCTATCCTTACTATATTGCTTGGAGAGGGTATGTTCCATTTGTCACTGCAGTCATTTTCTTCCATGTATTATGTGATTCAATATTTCTAGACATTGATCAGTACCCTTCTTGGATGATTGGGCATAATTTTTTTTCTTTTTTGTTTTCAGTTCTATTGTTTTCTTTTGTTCATCGCAATCCTGATACCAATTGTTAGTATTGTAGTTATAGAAATTTCACAGAGGTGTAGGGACTAGTTGAAATTGTGAGCAATTTTACTGTCATTCCAGAAGGGAGTTTAAGGAAGAAATAAAAGTCATTACTGGTTTCTTTTGGCTGGCTGCAATTTCCTTAGGTTGCAGGCAATCATATTCACTTTATTTGCTTTTAGGTATATTGAATTATTTTAGGGGTGAAAATTAGACACAGATGAATCTCTGGGTTTAGGAAAAGGCATTGTTTCAATGTTTATGTTTCCTTCAGAAGTTGTTTGTTTTTTGATATGGAAACGCCTTTATATGTCTTCCCCAGTAAGCTACCAAAAGAAAAAGTATCAGAGGAGCAGAGTATTGTCAGTGTTTGCATCTCCTGAGAATTCTATGAACTGAGGTCCTCCTTTGTGGAGGAGGTATGACTTCCAGAAAGTATTACATATAATACATATATGAAATGTAATATAATTATATTTTATATAATATGTATAATATAATTATATATTTACATATGATACATTATAACAATATATTATAATATAATATAAACGTAAAAAGGCCATTTAGATATAAGCAAGTCTATACCTTTGATATGAAAATGATTCTCAGACTGACCCATCACTTTAAAAGTATATTTTAAATAATAATAGCTAAAAATAAGAACTTCTAGTTACAGTAGACAGAGTACGAGGTCTGGAGTCTGGAAGACCCCTTTTCCTGAGCTCAAAATTAACCTCAGACATTTACTAATTGTGTGACTCTGGCAAGTAATTTAACTTATTTTTCTTAGTTTTCTTATCTGTCAAATGAGCTGGAGAAGAAAATGGCAAACCAGTAACTTTGCCAAATTACATTCCAAATGGAGTCACAAAGAGTCCAACATGACTGAAAAATGGCTAAACAGCAACAATTAAAAGAACTAGCACTTATGTAGAATCTACTATGTATTAGGTACTCTGCTAAATGCTTTTTAAATATTATCTCATTTTACCCTCAGAACATCCTTGGGAGGTAGGTGCTATTATTACCCCCATTTTATAGTTGAAGAAACTGAGATAGAAGTTGAATGATTTGTCCAAAATGATCCATTTAGCAGCTGAAGTTGGATTTGAACTCAGATCTTTCTGGGGAAGCCCTGGGTTTAATATATTGTCTCTTTCAGAATGAGTGTGGCTAAAGTAGTAATGCTGATAATCCCCTACATTGCTCCAACTTCTCATATTCAGATAAACCAAAATTTCTAGAAAAAGAGTCCCTGTTTTTCTGGAACACAAACAGAGCCAACCACCTGGCTTCCAAACTCTGTAGAAAGAAACCCTGAGAAATTCTAGTAACTCACTAGTGAAAATGTGTAGGGATAGAAATCAAGTAGCACAACAAATATGTAGAAGCAATCTTGTCTTCATAACCTTAAGCTCCCATAGCATTCCTTGCATCATGCTAAGAGTATAAATTAAAATAGCTTCTGTCTTCAAGGTGCTTATATTTGTTTGGAGGTCTGTAAGCTGGGAAGATGTGCATAGATAAATATAATTAAAAAGTAGAGAATGATGGGAACAAAGATGATACACAGAATTTATTTTTAAAAAGCTGTTTGAATTCTTTTTTATATTTTGCAAGGCAATTGGGGTTAAGTGACTTGCCCAGGGTCACATAGCTAATAACTATTAGGTATCTGAGGATGGATTTGAACTGAGGTTCTCCTGACCAGGATTAATGCTCTATCCACTATACTATTTAGCTGCCCTGTAAATCAATATTTATATCTTCCAAAAAAAGTCCTTCTATGAGCCACCTACACAATGACCTAGAGTATTTCCTCTAGAACTTTTGACATTATGCAAGTTCCAAAGGCATGTACATTATCATTTAAATATTATTTGCTGTCAATATATGAACAGTTATTCCTTTTTTGGTCATGCATCCCTTTTATAATATTGTTCATACTTTTTCATATATATGTCATCCTTGATGACATTGCAACTTTTTTATGCTTAGCATTTTTCTTTCCCTTTGGGTGAGCTGTAATTTTGATTCCTAAGAGACTGTGGTATTCAGAGGTGCACTGAAGTTAGTTTAAAATAGTTAGAAAAGACTCTTAAATTTTCAGTGAGAGCATTTACACCTTAGAAATTGTGAAACTTTCTAAAGCATGGTTTGGCTTACTGTTTTATTGATTATATAGACTTAATAAGATGGTACTCATCCTTATTAAACTTAAAAGTAAGTCTCTCACTCTTTTTTTTTTTGAGTTGGCAGTTATGCATTCATCAGCACACCCTTAGTAGTATTCTATTATTTAAAGCTAAGTAGCATAAGACCAATTATTACCATTATCTGCAGATTAACTGAAGTTAATCAATTTCATTCATGTCACACATTCAGAACCAAGATGACCATTCTCAAGATCACTGGCATATTATGCTTTAATGTTATCTGGCTTGCTTTCTCTGGTATTCCAAAGGAATTTAAAACAGTTGTCTCCCCAGAAATAGACTGAGTTTCTGGCAACCCTTCAGACTGACTTTCCTGGAACTATTCTCTATATCAGCAATATTAAATTAAGGTTAAAAAGGGGAGCCACCAAACTATACATAAAGATCTCTGTGAGACACATATTAACTTTATTTAAAATGCAACATTATCTATATTTTTTTGTATTTTTATTTATTTTGTTAAATATCACCCAATTATACTTTTCATTTGGTTTGGATCTTAACTTGTGAGTGATGTGGAGAGCAACTTTGCTCTTACACTATTGTAAGATGTGTCATGATAAGGATATAGCCACTTGTGGATCTATAAAAGACTCTTGTGACTGATCTTCCATTCTGTTAGCAACTGGGAAAAGAAGATACACTGAAAAGGTGTCTTGAAGTATAAACATATTATGGTAAGAAAGAAAAATACTATTTAATATGGGAAGTCTTAACCAAAGTTGGAAATGAAAGCATAATCACTGAGGGTGCAGTGGGAAGGGAAGCTTCCCACAAATAATGGCAGAAAGATTTAATTTCAGTTTAGTTTAAAAAAAAATTAAATTTAGGAAATAGCTGAACAAAAAAGTAATGGGGAGAAATGGGACAAAATTTAGAAATTTTATTTTGTTTTATTGATATTCTACTGACACCTAGTGGTATATATAGTAACAATTCAGACTGGAAAATAGGTAATTCAGAGAATTAAAATGATCAGAAAACTAGACTGTTTTAGTAGGAATGGTCTACCATCTAGTCCATCTTACTCATTTCAAAAATAAGGAAACTGTGATCTAGAGCAAAATGATTTCTCTAAAATCACACAAAGAAATAAATAGTAACACTGGAATTTAAACCCAGTTTATCTGATTTCAAACCCATTTGTCTTTCACTGTACAACACTGACACATTACTAAATTCTGAATATTAAAGGGGAAGCCACAATCCCCATCTTACCATTAGTCTATTTTATATATTTAAGCATGCTTTTTGAAGTTTCTCTTCATACAACATCATTACTTGGTACTGTTCTTTACAAGATAATATAGATATCAAGGTTAAACTATGAATAGCTAGTGGCTCAGTTGCTCACTCTCACCTGTGGCTATAAGAAGATATAAAATGTATGTTGCCCACATCCTGTCAAAATTCTCTTAGCAGATGGAGTAAACTAGGTTGAGGATAACCAACAGAAACCATCGGTAAGTTCAAATGTCCACTCCAAGCATATGGCAGGATGGGCAAATAACAATTTGTTCCATCCCTCCATGAGAGCAGCTGAAGCAGGTGCCGGGAATGCTTAGAGCAAAGACACCAAGGTCACCCATTGCATCTCCAAGCCATCGTCAGCCATTTCGACTTTTGTCCTACATTAGCATTTGATGACTGTGCAAGAGAGCGAGATTGATGAGTAATATGATGACTTTGCCTCATTTAAATATAATTCATGTCCAAGTCAAGACATCCTGAAATGTCACTGATCCTCTTAGAAAAGAAAGGACAAATTATAACAGTAGAACATTGATTCCTCAAAGGTTGTGGTATTCTATAATTCAAAGCTATATAGTACAAAATAGGGGTCCTCAAACTTTTTAAATAGGGGGCCAGTTTACTGTCCTCAGACTGCTGGAGGACCAGACTATAGTAAAAAACAAAAACTGAACAAATTCCTATGCACGCTGCATATATCTTATTTTGAAGTGAAGAAACAAAACGGGAACAAATACAATATTTAAAATGAAGTAAAGTTAAATCAACAAACTTACCAGTATTTCAATGGAAACTATGGGCCTGCTTTTGGCTAATGAGATAATCAATGTTTGGTTCCATATTTGTCACTGCTAGTCATAACAAGTGATGCAAGTGTGCATCCGTTAGTCTTGATCTGGTTGGAGATTTCAAATGTTTCATTCTAGAAAAAGTCTGTTCACAGACATAAGTGCTGCCATAGATGGTTGCCATTTTGAGTGCATGGTTCCTGAGATGAGGATATGTCTCAGAGGGGAGAGATGCATAGAAATTATGAAGGCTGCTTGACTTGAATGTGTCTTTCAGAGAGTCACAATTCTGCAGTTCAGCCAGTTCCATTTGGTAAATTGTATCCACATTTTAATGTCAATAGAAAATGGGTTATGGAAAAGCTGTATGTCCTGTTCATGGAGATGAAGCTCTTTAAATCTAAACTGGAACTCTTTTTGCAATTTTTCCCGTGAATCCACACATGTTTTGTTTGGGAATGCAATCAGCGGTTTTTCCCCTAATAGATTTTGAGTTGTGGGAAGATGGCAGAAGTTTTCCTCCTTCACTTGTTTGATGAGGAGGCCTAATTTCACTTCAAATGCTTTGACATGTGATTGCATATCACAGATGAGCTTACCCTTTCCTTGAAGTTGCATATTGAAATTGTTGATTAGTTCTGTTACATCTGTCAGAAAGGCAAGGTGCCATTTCCATTCTGCATCATTGGGCTCTGGTACTTTGTTTTTTGAAAGCAGACAAGTTGTAATCTGTGGAAGTAAGTCATAGAAACGTTTCAAAACTCTCCCTCAACTCAGCCAATGGATCTCTGTGTGATATAGAACATCTTCATATTCAACATTTAGCTCAGACAGAAATTCCTGAAGTTGTCTGTGATTTAGTGCATTAGCTCTAATGAAGTTAACACAAGATACCACAATTTTCATAACAGAGTTCCACTTCAGTGATTTACTACACAGCGCTTGTTGGTGGATGAGGCAGTGTATGCCTATTGGATGAGAATGGTTATGTTTGTCCATCTCTTGGTTAATGTGAGCAATTACTCCTTTCTTAGACCCCACCATGCTAGGAGCACCATCAGTTGTCACTCTGGCTAGTTTAGCCCAGTCCAGCTCCAAACCATTCATAGTTTGGCAAACCTTTTCACAGATATCCTCTCCTGTAGTTGTTTCTTTGATGCTTTGGAGTGCAGCAAGCTCTTTTATGACTTTAAAATAATCATTCGTCCCATGAATAAAAATTAGAAGTTGTGCAGAATCACGAACATCATTGCTTTTGTCGAGTGCCAAGGAAAAATATGAATTTTTTTTATGGAGTTTTGCAAATGCTGATGCAGATTGTCTCCCATTTCTTCAATCCTCCATGTAACTGTAGGTCCTGAAAGACTCACGGTACTAAATAAATCGGCCTTCTCTGGACACATCTCTTTGGCAACAAAAAGAGGGCATTCTTTAACAAATCCTCCCTCCACGAATGGTCTGCCAGTGCGTGCTATTAGCTTGGCAACTTGAAAACTTGCTCACAGTGATGAAATATTTAGCTGCTTCTGCTTCACAAAAGTATTTTGCTGAGTTATCAATGTATTTTTCAGTTTTAATATTTTATCTTTTCTCACTTCTCCAACCAAACAATCATATTTATCTTTACATTGAGTTTCATAGTGTCCACACAAATTATATTCTTTGAACACAGACACTGTATTCTGGAATATCAGACATATAACTCTTTCCTTGTACTGCATGAAAAAGTAATCATAAGTTCACTGTTCTTTGAATATCCTACACTCCAAGTCAATTTTTCTTTTTCTTGACATCATTATTTCCTAGGATTCCAAATTGCTATTAGTAAAATACATACATATATATATATATATATATATATATGCAGCGCTACACAGAGACATACAGACTGCAATGCCCAACTTCCTCCAAGCTGCCTCTGTGCTGTGATGCCTCCGTTTCCCACACTTTCTCTCCCACTTCCGACCTTCACTGCTGCAGTGAATCCCCTTGCAGCAGCCGTGACATGCGCAGCATCAGTGTACATCCCCCACGCCTGTCTGTTGTGGTGGCTGCCATTACTGTACAAGGCCTTGGGCCGTCAGTTCTCTGTCTTCTGCATCTCTCTCTCTTCCCCACACCACACACCTGGGCCTGGGAACTCACCTCACCTTGGTATCGCCTCACACTCTATCTCTGCCACCTCAGCCCAGTGCAGGAAGTGTGCGTTGCTAACACAAGTTTAGGTCGAATGTCACTTCCGGGGCCCACGGGCCATAGTTTGAGGACCCCTGGTATAAAATATCAGCTACCCCATTTCTTGTAGAAGTTGAAGTTGAAAGAAATTAATCAGCACAACGAGGAGACTAAAAACTAGAAATAACATTAGTGGCAAAACTCCAACTTCTTATCAAGCTGAGAGAGATGTTAGCTCATTTTTATGTAGAAAGGTCTATGAGGTCAAAATATCTAATATGAACCAGTTCCCTATATCAGTAACCAGTCATTTCTTGAGAGTTAAATTTTTTTCAAGAATTTCAAACTTTTATAGAGAGAGTGACTAGTAATCTATTAATTGTGTTAAAATTGTTTTGTTTTTAACATAAAATTGAACTGGAAGCTTTGCAGCATAAAAAATCAAAATAATGATCAATACAAAGAACTGACTAAAAAAGTCTTATTAGTAAGGCTTAAAATACGCAACTCTTTATTCCTCCATTGTCATATAACTGATTCTTTACCTGTCATTTATATTTTACTCATTTTTCTCTAAAACAAATATGAGTAATCTTCCTAGATGCCTTCTGATGTTGTCTTTCAAAGCAATAAACAAAAAAATTATTTGTAGTCCTTGATTTTTCTCCCTTATATTATATTAGGCCCTTTTTTGCTTTCTTTTTCAATTACCTTCTCACCTCTAGCTCAAATCCTCACAAATACCTTCCCTATGTTCCTTAAACTGTTAGATTCCCTATTCCTATCTCTTTTCCTAACAAGCGTTGGGTATGAAGAATTGACTCTGAATAAAGAGCAGCCCCTAAGTGGCCAGTGCCCTGGAGATCTAACTTCTTTCTTTCTGTCATATTAACAAATCAAAAGAAGTAAGGTGCTATAAGTGATCAAAAGTAGAAAAATCAATACAACCACCCATCACCAAATCCACCCAGAGAATTGTCCTGAGAATAAAGAGAGGAGAAAGTGAAAACAGGACTCTGAGCTATGTCATTTACATAGTTCTGCTTGAATTCCTATTTGACTATAGATGAATCACTTAAACTTTATCTTCATTTTTTTTCTTGGTCTGTAAAATTCCAGAGGAAAGAGACTGTTTGGGTGAATAATACTTCCAAAGTGAGAAATTCAGGGAAGGCGAGAGCTTCCAGAATGAAGAGATTTCCTATCTGGGAAAAGCAGAGAGTATTCGTGCATTCTTGGGGTGAGAATGGAGGACATCACATACATATTTTATGTCTTCTGATACATTTTCTCTCCAAGAGGAATGTTCTTTGAGAGCAGGGACTGTTTCTTTTTTGTTTTTATGTTTCCAATACCTAACAAGTACCTAGAATATAGAAGGTACTTCATAAATGTTTGTTAATTGATAACATGAGATTTATGATTCATCCTCTTAACTCTGTCCCAAGACTGAACCACAGGCAAGTTTCCCCCACAGGAAGACAAAATACCAGTAAACCCATACTCATTGTATGACATGGAAAACACTGGTCAAGGATTGAGCATAGCATTCCCACATTAAAGAAGGCTCTGTGCTCTGTGGGTAAAGCAGAATTGCAGTAGCTCAAAAAAATATGAAACGCACAAATTTAGCAATATCTTCACCCCAAATGTTCACATAGACTATTTGTACTTGATCAGTAGTGAAGTGTTCTGAGCTCATCAAACATAGCCAGACACACTGTACCCTGACTGCAACATATTGATGCCATTTTGGTTCTCTTCAGGAACGAAGGACAACAATCAATTTGTGTAGCATCTATGAAGTTCTCATTTTCTTGCTATATGTTTATTGGTTGCCCCCAAACATAGAAAATATAATCTCTGTGATTAAGGAGTTTAGAATCTCATTAGGAAAATAAGAAAAATTTTAAAATATTTTATGTACTAGATTTATAAGATTTCAAGAAATGCAGAAGTTATCAGACTCTCTTATTCTCTCACATTTAGCAGCAAAAGCCCTCTAACTATGTAATTACATGGTAAAAATGAGCTCTGCATTATTACAAGGTAAAAAAAAATCCTTATCTACAATTCACAGGGTTTGTTAAAGGATATAAATTATTGAATGTTTGATATATACACTCATATAAATGCTTACAAATATACTGACTTTTTTGATGTCCTATATAAACATATATACTTACTTATGCATGTATACATATATGTGCATATTATATATATATATAAATATGTGGAATGTGATTTGAGGATAGATAGCTTTTATTTATATATAGAAAAAGCATTGTCTCTGACAGCATCCCTTATTAGTAAGATCTTCAAGTATTCTTGGAAATTCAAGAGGAGGCATGTGGCTGAGTTCATAGTCATGATTAGTCTTTGAGCCCACATAGCTTTGGGAAATAGTCAAGACCTTCTGTAACCTTAGATTTCTATATGGCATCTATTGTCTGGTAGGGAACTTATAATGTATTGGTTCTCATAATTAATCTAAATATGATGTATTTTCAGGTACACTGGGAAGTGGTGCTATCTGAAGATGTGTATTTTGCTTACTTGGGCTACCAAAAAATACCCAGAGAAAGATCTAGACAGAAGCTCCTATTATCTTGGGGGTGGAGATAGCCTTTTGTAAAAGAAAAAAAAGATAAGAAAAAAAAAATCTTTTGAACTTTTGTCATGCAAATGTATGAGGTAACAAAGTGGTTATGCTTCAAAAGTAGTTATTAACATGCAAACAAAATTTTAAATAAACTATATTAACGGAGGCATCTCTTTCACTTAGGAAGAGTTTTTCAAAATGCAATATGTGGGGGTAGAATATTTGCAGTTTTAATAGGAAAAAAATAACAACAATTATACACAGTGACTACATAGATACTAATTCTGGCTTGATCCACCATTTAGCTTTACTTTTGTAGTTAGTAATTCATACTTCAGCAGCACTTAAAACCCTGAATGTTAGCCTTCAGAATTTAGCATTGCCTAAGAAAAAGACCACCCGTGACACCTGTGGACAAAACGTGGACCCCTTATGAAGGGACACAAAGAAAATTATCAATGTGAACTTGAAATTAAACAGGGAAGGGACGAGTTTATAGTCGAGTCACAAATAGCTGCATATAAATTGTCACAAAATAATTCTCAAATATATTGGTAGTACGTTGTTTTTAGAAGGGGACTATCCTGTATAGATCAAACCTCTCTTCCTGGCAACCAACCCATCAGAGAGAAGGTGACTGGAAGGCCACTAGGTGGTGCAATGGATAAAGTGCTGGGCCAGGAGTCTCGAAGGTGAGTTCAAACATGGTTTTAGACATTTAAGAGCTTTGTGTTCCTTGGAAAGTCACTTAATCTCTGCCTCAGTTTTCTCAACTGTAAAATGGGATAATAATAATATATATTTCCCTGGGTTGTTTCAAAGATTAAATGAGATATTTGTTAAAAGCACTAAACATAATGTCTAGCACATGCTTATTTCCTTCCTTCTATGTTAAACTGTTTTCCTTGATTTCTTTTTTTGAAATATTTCTCTTTTTGTATTTGTACCCACCAGGCTTACTGCAGTGCCTGGCAAATAGTAAACACTTAATACTTTTTCTTTTTCTTTCCCTCCCTCCCTCCCTTCTTTTTCTCCCTCCCTCCCTTCCTTCCCTCCTTTCCTCCTTTCTTTCCCTCCCTTCCTCCTTCCCTTCCTCCTCCCTCCCTTTGTCCTCCTCCTTCCTTCCTTCCTTCCTTCCTTCCTTCCTTCCTTCCTTCCTTCCTTCCTTCCTTCCTTCCTTCCTTCCTTCCTTCCTTCCTTTCCTTCTTTCACTCACAGACAGCAAAAGCCCTGGAATATCTCCCTCCCTCCAAAATAGTGAGTGTCATCCAAAGCCAGGTAACATAATTCATTCCTGACTAACTATGATAACACGGTGTATGAGAGGAAGCTAACAAAATACAGAGAGCAGGAGGGAGATGCTGGAGAAGTAAAGACCATGGGTAATAACAGAAATTAGAAATTTAATCCCTAAAATAAAATGTATTTGGAGGACTTTTAGTACTTTTGTTCAGATATTTTTCAGTTGTGACTGACCTTTTGCCATTTTGTTATTTGTGATTTTCTTAGCAAAGATACTGAAGTGGTTTGCCATTTCTTTCTCCACCTCATTTTAGAAACGAAGAAACTGAGGCAAACAGGATTAAGTAACTTGCCTAAGGTCACATAGCTAGTGTCTGAGGCCAGATTAGAACTCAGGAAGATGATTTTCCCTGACTTCATGTACAGCTCTCTCCCCATTGTTGATAACTAGGATGTGGGTTGGATTATTTTTGTACTCAGAGAAATTATTTTCTATAGCATGCATATATAAACTAAAAAATAAACTCAAAGCCATATTTTAGCAAGTAGCCTAGATCTTATGAATTCACAGAATGGTAAAAGTTGTAAGAGGCTTAGAAATCATATACTCCAATGAGAGCATCAAAAAAAAATTAGCTATCCAAGTTTCATTTCTCTTTTGGTGGAGATGCTGGTATATAATGGATTTACCAGACGAGGAAGGAAAGAGGAAAATGAATCTTCTACTTCAGAATCTGTATACTGTCAAGTTGCATTTATTGGTTTTTAAGTTTGAGGGAATGGAATGAATAAAATGTCATTAGTAAAATGTTAAAATACTTATATATAATATGAAATGCTTTCCTTTCTGTTGTAACTAGCTCTCCTAATTTCCACATAATTAATAGTAGGGTAAGACATTCCCCTTCTTCATAGAGAAATAGTAATTCAGATCTATAACTGATCATCAGAGGTGATCATTAAAACACTTTGCAGATTGAAAGTTAAATAAGTCACTTTGTTTTTTCAGTTGAGTTTTGAGGCTGGTACTAACAAGCATTCATCACTTCCTTTGGTTGATCTTAAAAGTTGCATCAAAGGTGGAAAGTTCCTTTCATTTCATTTTAACTAAAGGGCTTGTGTGAGCAGTTGAGAGAAACTCTTGACGTTATTTGAAAGTATGTGGAGATTTTTTTTGTTTAGAAACATCAGACATAGAGGCTTGGTAAGTACTCTCTTCTACTTTTTTTAGTAAGAAGTTGATGACATTATATCATGTCCTATGGTTTAAAGGTATTTTACTCATAACTTTCAACTTCAACAGGCTAGACATGGATTGACCTTTCCTGAGACAAAATTAGCTACACCAGTGGAGGTAAGAAAAAACTGAGGAGGCTACTTTTTTCCTTGCTGATATGAGTCAATGTGTTTTTTGATGGGCTTTATATAAAGGTTATCTTGGATCTTGTCATTCATTAATCGGAACTTGAACAGCAGGGCAAGCCATAGAATTCTCTTGAATTAAATTAGTTGATTTTCTTTTTTAGTTCCTCAACATTACAAGTTGTGTAATAACGTCTTTGTACAGTAGAGGTCTGCCTTGTTTGCAAAACAGAAAATTTCCCTTCTGGTAAGCTTTGAGATTCTAAGTTTTATCTTCCAGAATCTTTACTTTTGTCAGTGAAATTTAAGAGATAAGCTCCTTCTGTTGCAATATCCTTTATTGTACTGTTGTTTTTAACTTGAAATAACTAGAAACTAGGAACAGCACAGAGACAAAGCAATAACAAACATGAGTCCAGGATGTATTAGAATGATCTTACTGACATTTCTGGCTATAATATATTCTTGACAGTTTGACTGATTGATAAACATAAAGCCAAGGGTCTTTATTATTGATAATCAAAGTGAGAGGCATTTGTTAAATATCTGCTAGGTTCCAGGTACTATGTTAAGTAATGAGGGTAAAAAGAAAGGCAAAACAGCACCTGTCCTCAAGAGAGAACTAATATGTAAACAATTACCTACTAACAAGAATATATTGTTATTTGGTCATTTCTGACTCTTCATGATCCCATTTGAGGTTTATTAGGCAAAGATACTGGAGTGGTTTGCCATTTCCTTCTCTAGTTCCTTTTACAAATGAGGAAATTGAGGCAAATAGGGTTAAGTGACTTGCCTAAGGTCACACAGCTAGTAAGTGTCTGAGGTCAAATTTGAACTTAAGAAGATGAATCTTGCTAACCCCAATCTTGGCATTCTAGGCTCTACTTAGTTGCCCATGAATATATACAGGTTAATTTAGAAGTAATCTCAGAGGAAAGGTACTAAACTTAAGGGAATTGGGAAAAGTTTTTTGCAGATAAACTTTAAAAGACTTTAAGTAAGAATTCAAAAATTTTGACTCTGTTGGCTTCTTTTGAGAAATAGCTATAATATTAGTTATTCTAATTCTCTAAGAGATTTCCTAAAAACAATAGCTAATATTTATATAGCACTATAAGCTTGCAAAATGCTTTACATATTATTTCCTTTAATCCTGACAATAACCCTGGGAGATGGATGTTATTATTATCCCCAGTTTACAGTTGAAGAAAGTGAGAAAAGTCAAGAAAAAAATGCTTCGTCCAGGATCACACAGCTAGTAAGCATCAGTTAGGTATTTTTTTTTTTAACTCACATCATCCTGATTCCAAATCCAGTACTTTATATATTACATGTGACTGTCTGCATTTTTCTAAGTACCACATACTATCATAGATTCAGAGCTAGAATGATCATTTAGAAGTCATATAGCCTAAATCTTACCTTCTGCAGATAAGGAAACTGAGTCCTAGAGCAGTTGAGTGCTTTGCCTAAAGTCAAACAAGCACAATTAATACCAAAGTATAACCTAAATCTTTCCTTCTACAGATAAGGAAACTGAGTCCTAGAGCAGTTGAGTGCCTTGCCTAAAGTCAAACAGGCACAATTAATGCCAAAGTAAGGCTTCAAACTAAGACCTAGGATCTCTGACTCTAAAGCCAACATTCTTTTCTCTCTACTATATTTTTCCTCTTTCAAAGAAGACATCTGTAGAGCAGACTTTTTCAATTCATTTTTCCACCCTCCGGAAAAAAATAGCCCTTAACACAGTAGAATTCTATGTGGTAATGATTATGTAGTACAATAGAGTGTTGCTGAAAGTCTTGAAGTCATTAGTAACCGATTCTCTACTGTGCTTATTACATTTGTTAAATTGGACTGTGTCCACAAGAATCACATAAGTGATCTGACTTTAAAAAATGGAACCTTCTAGGCAGAGTTTTGTCATTTTATGTATAACATTATGCACCCACAACTTTGGGCCTCTAATTGTACTTTTTCCTTTGATTCTACTTTTTGATGATAGCCTAATTTGATTATCAGACTCCCCCCTCAAAAGATGAACTTTTTGGGTATTTGGCAACCATTTAATAGCTCTCAAAAGATCAGAAAAATCCTACAAAGTAAAAATATTCTTTTACATAATAATAGCCCTGTGGAAGTAAGTAGGGGGAAAAAATAAGCCTTAGAGAGTCACTGATGAAGATTAAAACTACCTAGCTCAATTTCAAGACCCTAATCAGCTCTTACTAGGTCAATAGCTAACATGAAGTCTATTGCACATGCATGTGTGTGCGTGCGTGTGTTTGTAAGAGGGGAAGAACATAATAGTTTCCATGGTCACTGACTGGTTAGAGATACATCTGGAGTGGAGTCTGCAGATCACTATACTGACATCAATCAGGAAGTCACATTGGTGCAACTGATGCTTATCACCTTATGTTACTCTTTAATTTAGAAAAAAAAAAGTTTTATTACAATACTACGGTCTTAGGCATTAAATCCACCCTAGAAATTAAATTCTAAATAATAGTATTTTCTTTGACATATACAAATTCTCCTCATTATAATATGAGTTGTAATTTTGTATTATTTTTTATTAGGCGTCTTTTTTTATATTCTGATTTGTATCTAACTACATAGATAAAATCCTTACCATCACTTTGAGATAGTATCAACTCAGTTAAATTATAATTATCAGTAACAATGTGGCCATATGCAAACCTGAATATAATTTTGAATATGTATCTGGTTTGCATAAAATGAGTTTAGCTCTCCCTTGAATATTGAAGAGAAGAAAATGCTATCACTCCTCTCCAATATATTCATTTCAGGCTTTGTGACTCCTATTGCCAAATACATATTGAAATATGTTTTATTGCCATTCTGTATTCGAGAGAGTATAAACTGTGGTTGAAAAATTGAACATTTTGAATGTCTACAAACAATTATTTTTATATATAAAAACATTTTCTAAAGAACGGTTTTGTTTGTTTCCATTCGGTGTATCCTATCACTCAGCACAATGCCTGGCACATAGTAAGCACTAAATAAATTCAAGCTATTATTATTATTATCATTACTCCCTATACTTGGTGGTCTCTCACCTCCACACCTTTGCATGTCATGTTTTTTAATGTAATCCCCAAATCCCTAATTCTTCCTCCAAAGAATAGCTCAGGTGCTAGCTCATACCTAAAGCCTTTCCTGTTCTTCATGATTAGTTTACTTTGTCTCATGAAATTACACCATATTCATTTGCATTTGTTTTGTATGTACTTATTCTATTCATGCCATTTCCCCCTGGATAATGCAAACTACTCAAATTAGGCAGAACTTCAGCTAGCAATTTTGGCACCTGGATTTAGGGAAAGTAGTATGAAGCATACACTAAAACTTTTTTCTTTGAATACAAAATTTATTTGAGTATGAGAAAAGAAATATACCAGGGTACAAAGCTTTGGGGGGAGAGGGGAAGGTATAGGATACCAGGGTCTGTGGGCAGGGTTCCCAGGACACTGTTATGGTGCTGGGGGATTAGAGTACAACCATTGGAACAACGCCATCTAATATCTTTCTATTAAAACTAATTATTGTTGCTAACTAGGTGCTAAGTTCATTTGTTTATACATTGCTTCAGGCCTGGGAATGTTAGTAGGATTCCTATAAATTTTGGTAATGAGGATAGCACCTGGATGCCAGCTAGGAATTCTTAGTTTTTTCTTTGTACCCAGAGTAGAGCAGAACATATTCAGTATAGTAGGTACTTAATTAAAGCTCTTGAACTGAATTAAATCAGGTACAGAACACAGGAGAAAATGGTAAAAATTAGTTCTTGTAGAGTCTTTTTTGTTTTCCCACTATTCACTTCTTCACAAAGATAAAGAATTTTTTTTTGGTCCCTATTTCTACTTTATTTTTTTCATCAATGAAACTTTCTAGTACTCAAATTAAGCTTCTTTATCTCAAGCCTAGGGCAAATGTTTTACAAGAAAGTTAGGGAATTACAGGGCTTTCAGTTAAATATACTGATAGGTTTTGCAATGGAGGCATAAGCAGGTGCTACTCCATTAACCTTGGGTTAGAGAATTTATGATGTTTTATTGAAAATATCATGAAGTTCCTGATATGCCAACAGAGCGATTAACTGCCTTTCTTTTATATCACCTAATAAAATGTATAAGTATATTTAACAGCTAACTGGATTTCCCATTTTCCCAGGACTAGTTCCTCTTTTATTTATTGGGTACTGTACTAAGAAACAAAAGAAAAAGATAACAGAGGAAATTATCCTTCCAACAGGAAGAATATGTATGTGTGTGTGTATGTGTGTGTTTGATATATATGTGTGTGTGTGTTTATATTGCATGTATAATATAATATATATTATTATATTTATATATATTATACATGCAATATAAACACATATGTGCAATATGTAGATAGACATAATATATACAATGTATATGCAACACTAGCATATTTACATATGTCATATATTTGCAAAACACATACCATACACACACACATATATAGTATATATATCGCCTATACACATATTTGTAGTTGTTCAGTTGGTTTGGTTGTGTCCAACTCTTCATAATCCCATTTGGGGTTTTCTTGGCAAAGATACTGGAGAGATTTGCCATTTCCTTCTCCAGTTCATTTTATAGATGAGGAAAGAGGCAAACAAGGTTAAGTGATTTGGTCAGGATCATACAACTAGTAAGTGTTTAAGGCAGGATTTGAACTCATGTCTTCCTAACTTCAAGTCTAAGTCTTTAACTCCTATGTCACCTACCTATATACCAATATGTATGTGTCCTTCTAGGGATTCTTCATTAACCAATATGGCATAAAAGAAAGAATAGTTACTACCAGTCTGTGAAACTTAGGCTTCCTTCTGTTTTCCCTAGTCCCTCTACTGCTCCATCTTATCATATATTCATTGACCTACATCTGTAGTTTAGATATAACAGGAAAAGCAGCTAGTAACATTAAATGCGTGATTTGAACATGGACTTGGAGAATAAGGATTGCAAATTTCAGATCTATTTACTAGATTGTGATCTGAGGCAAATTACATAAACTCCCTGGTTCTCAATTTTTCCATCTATGGTGAGTAGACCTCTATGGTGATATCAAACGCTAAATTGTGTGGTCCCTCTAAAAGCCTTTCATGTGATCCTCATTTCCCATACAACCATTTCTATGAATATTTTCCTGATCCTTAGCAGAAAGTTTTTATGCTTCCTCAAATGATCTCAGAAAACTTTTTCTGGATCTCTCTTTTGCTTGTATCACTCCCTACTTTGTATTCTATTTAGCTATGTACCTATTCCATCTATTCTGTATAAAATGTAAAGTTCTTGAGGACAAGAACTATATCATTTTATAGCTCACAGAAGGTATTTAATATTTGTTGAATTAAATTGAATGAAAACTCTAGCATTTTCCAGTGATGCATACATGTCATTTGATGGAGGTCCATAATATGATACTGATAAATTAATTGTCCATATTCCTTTCTAAAGCAGGGGGACTTTTGCTAATCTTTAAAATTATGACTTTAATGCTCTCACTAAAGAATTTTATATTTAAATAGTGCAAGGTAATTTTATGTCAGTTTATGTCAATTTAGTTGAGCCATCTTGGTATAGCACTGTATACAGTAGGTACTCAAATAAATGTTTATTGGTTGTCCTCAATTCCCATTCCCTATGTCTAGTTTTGTGAGCAACTTACACAGTGAGGTCTCAAATTTTTCATTTCATCTCTTATTTTAGTTACTGAGAGTTCAGTTACTATAACTCCTTATCCTAGTTGGAAATTTGGTTTTATGGATGTCTACAAGTATCTTCATTGTGTTTATTGTACCTTTGCTTTCCAAGTTCTCAAATATCTGCTTGGCAAATAGAATTAATCTATATATTAGGTCTTTGGAGAATAACTGGCCTTGTTGTCCACCCAGTAAATAATACTGGATAGCATATAATGAGATTTTTTTTTAGATACTTAGCAACCTTGAGGTCCAAGGTGGACTTAGTGTATAATAAATTCCCCATTGAGTCTTACAGTCTTATAGGGATAACTCAGTGTAGTATTTTACAGGTAGAGAGACAGAGATATAGTCTTGACAAAGCATTAGAAATAGAGCTCCAATGGTTTTGCACTGACCATGAAATTATGCAATGTTCTTATTGAAGAACATTATTTAATTTGCATGAATATAATTCAGGCCTTTATTAAATTATATCTCAGAACCATATTCTTTCTGTTTGTGTGTATATATATATGTTTATATATATATGCCTATATATATAGAAATGAAATTAATATATATACCTATATATACACACACATATATATGTTGAATAAATATATATTGTATTATTGGGGAGACTTTATGCAAACAATTAAGTTCAAACTAGATAAAGATAAATTGGTAAGAGAGAAGGTACTAAGATTAAGGAGGATTGAGAAAGGCTTTTTTTCTCTTAGTTTTTTCTTGAATCAGTCAACTACAATTTATTAAATATCTACTATATCCCAGGGACTATACTAAGCTGTGTTGGGACTACAGAAAAAGACAAAAAATAAACAGTCCCTGCTTTCAAGGACTTCACTGTCTAATGGGAGAGAGAGGGTTAATACATTTAAACAATTAATGTGCAAACAAGATATAAACAGGATAAATTGGGGTTAGCTCAGAAGAGAGTATTCTGTTCATGGAAGATAGCCACAGCAGGAAATGAAGCATCCTGTGCAAGGAAGAGTAAGGTTAGTGTCATATTGTAGTTTATGTAGACCCATGGTGGGTGACTAAATTGAAATGTGAATGAGAAAAAAAATTAGAATCAGGGTTGCTTTTATTTGTTTGTTGTTGTTTTCTCCTTTGAACTGCTTACGTGCCCTAATTAACCCTTGTTGTCTGATCTAATTAGTACTGAAGAGAATACTGATTTCTTGTAAACTATTTTGTTAATGATTAGAGTCTGATTCCTTGATAAAAAGCATAGACTCTAGAATTCATTTCAGTAACCTTCATTTAGTAAATTAATTAATAATAATTCAGTGCAATTGAGGAAAGTAGATCAAAAGATAACAGCCTCATAATTATTTTCAACGACCAAGGTAACATTTCTTTAAATTTGTGATTTATTGGGGGCAGCTAGGTAGTGCAGTGGATAGAGCACCATGCCTGAAGTCAGGAGGACCTGAGTTCAAATCTGAACAAGTCACTTTACCCCATTTGCCTCAGGCCACCCCCCCCAAGACAAGAATTTGTGATTTATTTCTAGACCTTCTCAAGTCACATGGTATTTGCAGCAACTGATACCTTGAAAGACTGAAAAAGAATTTGTTTTATTGAATTAACATGGAAGACCTCCTACACTTTAAACACAAAACTGATTAAAAATTCAGTCTTGGCAAAAGATTTTTTCCCTAGCTCTTTTCAATAGATTTGTTAAGATCTTTTCTTACACAATGTCACAGATATGCCTGGAATATCTTCTCTTAAAATTCAGCAAGCTATTCTTTTTCTTTATTTAAAAACTAGACCCAAGCCCCAATGCTGCACTGTTTGTTTCTCTTAATGCTTCCCTGAGGGCACAGATTCTTAACCTTGAATTCTTGGACATTCCCTCCCTACTCCCATAAGAGCCCATTAATTTAGATGGGGTCCATAATCTTCACCAGATTGCCAAAGGAATCTATGATGTTAAAACAGGTTAAGAACACCTGCCACAAGGGCTAATCATTGCAAGCCATCATTTTTCTAAATTCAAAGTCTCTAGAGCCTTCCAGACGCATAATTAGAGTAATTGTGGCCACCTCTAATCCAATTTAATACATCATCTGCCCTGATCCCACCCCAGGTAGGTTAGAACCATTACTCATAATCTGTAACTGAGTCAACCCCTGCTACTGGTTGAAGTCTTCTTAATTCTGAGGAGTGAGAGAATCATCAAAGCTTGGAAGTTCCTTTGTAAGTAGAAGATAGAAAGATCACATAACAATTCTAAGATTAGTAACTGGAATATAGGCAATACAGATGAAGGACTAGAATTGGAATGTAGTGTCATGAGTGACAGCAAGATCAAAATCCATGTGATGAATATATGAATTTGCATGGCTTAGTGAAAATAAGATCTATACAGTGGCAGTGTTCTATGCATTGCACCACCTAGTTGCCCCCAATAAATCACAATTTGATACTATGGTGACAGTAAGAGTTTAAACTTGACAAAGAATTCCTTCAATTTGCTATAGTCAGTGTTTTGGGAGTATGCTCACCATATTTGATTAAACCTGTTCTTTGGTTTTCTAAAAATTAATCTCATCTGCATAGCTTCTCATATTGCCTCTACTATTTTCTTTGATGATAGTAATTTCTTTTTTTTTAATTATAACTTTTTATTTACAAGATATATGCACAGGTAATTTTTCAGCATTGACATTTGCAAAACCTTTTGTTCCAACTTTTCCCCTCCTTACCCCCACCCTCTCCCCCAGATAGCAGGTTGACCAATACATGTTAAATATGTTAAAGTATAAATTAAATACAATATATGTATACATGTCCAAACAGTTATTTTGCTGTACAAAAACAACAGTAATTTCTAAGGTTTGAAGTATATCACCTTCCAGGACACTTAATTTAAATTAAATTAAGCAAACCAAGCTGACTGATTTTAATCCTAATTTTTTTTTTTTTTTACCATTTTATTCCCATCTTGAAAAAAATGTGAACATGAACTTTTTTGTTTGTTTGCTTTTTGGTCCCAAAATATAATTTCCTCCATGTGAGAAACTCCTGATGTTGATACTTCCACTATATAGAGCAGCAACTGCATTGTAATTGATTTGCCTACGTAGTTAAGAACTTGATGATTGTACCATTAATAGTGAGTGCTTGTCAAATATGAAGCTAGATCTTGGATTTCTGAAGACCAGCCTTTTATCTACCTTACCACACTACCTCTCAATATAGAAACCATGCACCCATTATTGTTGTTGTTCAGTCATTTTTCAGACGTGACTGAATCACCATGTCCCCATTTGGAGTTTTCTTGGCAAAGATACTACAGTGGTTTGCCATTTCCTTTTCCAGTTCATTTTACAGATGAGGACATTGAGGCAGAGTTAAGTGACTTGCTCAGACTCATACAGTTAGGAAGACAGATTTGAAATCAAGAAAATTAGTCTTCCTTCCCTAGGCCCAGCTTTCTATTCATTATACCACCCAACCTCCCCCTATATACCCATATAAGCACAGCAAATGATTGCTGATGAAAAGATTGTAATTTGCAAGATAGAAACAAGCTTTACTCATCTATTTGAACTTTCTCACAAAACTGATAAGAAAATAAGTGTCTAGCAAGATAAGGTGATTTGCAAAATCACATGTAGGAAATAAATGGGCCAGAATTAGGACTCAATAAGCTACACCCCATTCTTTCCTTCTAAAGATTTCTGTTTTAGAAATTTTGGCTTGTTTGAAACTTTAAAAAAAAAGATTTCCCTTGCCTCTTGAGGTGAATGGTCTTGACACTATGTACAACAAACAGCCACCAATAATTATATGGTTTCAGTGGTTCCTAAGAGGAGCTATCATCTGGTTGAGATGCAGTTTAATAAGGTTTATAATGCTTCTTATTTATATGTCCATACTTACTAAGTTTCACAAAGTGGGTCCAACAACAACAACAACAACAACAAAAAGAACATAAAAATAATTTTTTTGAATGATGTAGAAAATTTGACATGATTGTATACATGTGCCTATATCAGATTATTTACTGTCTCAGGAGTGGGGGATGAGGAGGAAGGGTTGAATAGAATTTGGAACTCAAAATTTTTAAAAATCCTAATGTAAAAATTTACATGTAATATAAAAAAGGAACCATTTTTCATGCAAAAAGACTTAAAGGACAGTTGTCAATGTGGTACAAAGACCAGGGATTTGGACTACCAACTTAATTTGGGGTTACAAGGTAGTTCAAGACAGACCTGCAGAAGAATTTCATGTAGAATATGAAGTCTAAGAATTTAGACAGAGTAAAATGCATCCAAATTCTTCCAGGTTGAGATGATTAAAGTACTCTGCAATTATAAAAGAATTTTAAGCTTTTTAGATCTATTTGTGCAAGTCTTTTATTTCTGTAGCTGTAAGATGAATGCCTCATACCATGAAAACAATAAATCCTTATGAGGATGTTGGTGAACAATAAGAAATGATAGCTGTTATACGAAATAGATGAATTTTAAAAGACTAAAATATAGGAAAGTAAATAAACAGATTATTTTTATAGCTGTTTACTATGACATTGAAGAAAAGACTATGCTAATTACCCATGGCAAAATTTAGTCAATATTCTCCCACAATCCTCAAGTCCATTAAAAGTGAAGGGTATAAATTGCTGACAAAACTCCAAGGGAGCTCATATAATTCCTTTGGAAGTATCTACTCTGCTTAACTGTTACATTTTGAAGAGCTCTAAGTCCTGGATAATTAACTTCTCATTCTAATATATGCATTTTTCTAATGGTTCAGTTTGACTTGAATTTAGAACAACCAAAAATTCTGTGAATTCTTTATTAGGCAGGAATTCATAGACAATAATCTTTTAAAAAATTTTATTATAGCTTTTTATTTACAAACTATATGCATGGGTAATTTTACAGCGTTGACAATTGCCAAACCTTTTGTTCCACTTTTTCCCCTCCTTCCCCCATTCCCTCCGCTCGATGGCAGGTTGATCAATACATGTTAAATATGTTAAAGTATAAATTAAATACAATATAAGTATATATGTCTTAACAGTTATTTTGCTGTACAGAATCAGACTTTGAAATAGTGTACTTGTTTTTTTTTATTTTTTATTTTTTAATAGCCTTTTATTTACAGGTTATATGTATGGGTAACTTTACAGCATTGACAATTGCCAAACCTCTTGTTCCAATTTTTCCCCTCCTTCCCCCCACCCCCTCCTCCAGATGGCAGGATGACCAGTAGATGTTAAATATATTAAAATATAAATTAGATACACAATAAGTATACATGACCAATCCGTTATTTTGCTGTACAAAAAGAATCAGACTCTGAAATATTGTACAATTAGCCTGTGAAGGAAATCAAAAATGCAGGTGGGCAAAAATATAGGGATTGGGAATTCAATGTAATGGTTTTTAGTCATCTCCCAGAATTCTTTCACTGGGCGTAGCTGGTTCAGTTCATTACTGCTCCATTGGAACTGATTTGGTTCATCTCATTGCTGAGGATGGCCAGGTCCATCAGAATTGGTCATCATATAGTATTGTTGTTGAAGTACATAATGATCTTCTGGTCCTGCTCATTTCACTCAGCATCAGTTCATGTAAGTCCCTCCAGGCCTTTCTGAAATCATCCTGCTGGTCATTTCTTACCTAACAATAATATTCCATAATATTCATACACCACAATTTATTCAGCATAGATAATATTCTTATGTGATTTAGATTTGGAATGAAACCCAGAGATTGTCAAGCCAACTTCTCCCTAGTATTCCAATTTTTATATGTCTATAAAATTATAGCGTCCTCTCTATAGATTGTGAGTTGTTTGAGTGCAGAGACTTCTTTTGTCTCTCATTGTATCCCATGCACTTAGCACACTGTCAGACCCTTCATAAGGGCTACTTAATAAATTTAATATAATAATAATAAAATGCTTCAATAAGTAACTTAGTAAATGTCTAATAACTGAGATTGGAAAACTGAGGTTCGCAGTGGTTGTGATTTGTCTAATATCATGCTGATGATAATTTAGCAGATCTAGAATGTAGCTCAGTTCTTTGACTGCAAAATCAACCTACTTTGGACTATATACCATGATGCAAGGTGTGGAAATTCAGAACTTACTTATTTAATTTTCGAATAATGCTTGGTAAGAGATAACACTGAACTTTTTGAGTTGCTAGCCTTCCACTGAGTTACATTCACCCAAAGTAAGCAGGCCAGCAGTAGCTACTCTTTCCTTATAATAAAAATCAATCTGATTAAGGACTTCCCACTGAGCAAACATCCCAATATACTTCCATTCAGAAAAGTTGCTTTAAAGAGATTATCTTCGAATTGCTGAAATAGATTTGGTGTCATTACTGACAAATCTTTTTTTAAATACTATAACTGATATTTTCAATTTTTTGTGGAGTTGAAATTCCCACTCAGTATGCAAAATATCTCCCAAACATTCTCATCCTGAAGCTATTTATATCATAAACATGATTTCAAAAGTACCCTGTCTTCTCCTCTCACAAAGTAGTCATTGTCCATTAAATCATATGGATATTAGCTATGTTATCAACACTTAATTAAAGAATCATTCCCCTCTCCCTCACCCTAACAGATGTATCTCTCCTTTCATAAATTTGTTTTAATTGCAAAATTTTAATTGGAACAATTGGAAAATCCATATATATATATATATATATTTTTTTTTTTCCTGCACTTATTAGCTGTTTACTTGAATTCAGGAAACAAATAAGGGGAAAGTTTTCAATAGTCAAACTTTGTTTCTAATTAGAGCAAATGGGTATTATAATTATAATTTTACAAATTATGTATCATGAGGGACTTTGATGATTAGAAAAGGAGGTAGGTGGATCCTGTAGCTAGAGTAAGAAATAACAGATAAACAGCTTGAATGTCACTTTGGTACTCCTTTAATAGTAAAGGCATCAAGGGAAGATCAGAAAGCTTGGTGAATGTTGCTGATAGGCTATTTTGAAAAATGCGGGCAAGACTCATACAGGATCAGAAGGTGAAAAGGAATTATGAGCAATACACAACCAATGAGTTCATAGATCCACAGTCTCCTGAAGGATCAAACAAACTCAAGTCATAACAGAAGTGTGGAAATATTAATTATGATCCATTCATTTAGCCACATTCAGTATTTTCTTAGAAATATAGTGGAGGTAGAATTGGAAGAAGTTTCTTTTTCTGTAATGTCCTTGTTGGACAGCATCTGGTATAAAAAGAGAAGAAATCTATGTGCGAATGGGAGACTACAGAGACTTCTATGAAATGAAAAGGAGGTAAGATTTCCCAGTACTCTATGAAGAAATTCTGGACTTTAAGTGACTCTTTGCATGAAAATTAAGGACAGCTACAATTCCAAGTAGCTCAATTGTCATTGTAAGGGAGCACGATATAGTCAAACTTTTTTTGGTCCTTTGTTTTTGGATTCAAGTGTGGGTTAAAGGAATAGAGGGAGAATTGAACTGTTAAATTTTAAGACCCAGCAAAATTAATTTTTGTATCACTATTTATTTCACTGATATATGTGACTAAAGGGAGCATTAATACTTTTTTTTATTTGCTACTCTCCTCCCTGCATGAGCTTAAATAATTTAATCTCAAGGAATTATAGTTGTCTTTTGTACAAAAGAGAAGTAATACTTTTTTGCCAAGAGATGATGTTTGAGATTTTGGGAGCATGATGCACATTATCCAATTGGTTGTTTTTGTTATGCATTTTAAAAGTATATTGTTACAAATTTGTAAGAAACAACCAACTGACTTTCAAGTGATTTTATGGTTTTTATTTCCCCTTTTCCCCCAGTTGCTATTTTCTGATGCCATTTAAGAAGCAGCAAAAATTAATGAGAGGTTTCATAAAACCTTCATCAATGAGCAGATGTTTGGTTTATTTTGTTGTCTGCTAGAATATAAAAGATGTACAGCCATTTTATATTTTAAATTTAATTGAGTTCAGTATATGGCCTTTTATGTTCATAATTAGAGAACTGTCAATAGCCTCAGAAGTGGGCTTACTGCCCTTACCTTAATGTGAAGATGAGTGACATATTTCATTTGTGTTCTTTAAAAATGCAGTGACAGGTTCCCAACTTAATTTTTCTGAAGCAGGAATTGTAATTAATATAAATTGCACCAGTGGGATTTATTTGTGGAGTGACCTACTTTTCATTATTCCCTAAAGTACTGTCAGGCATGTTCACCTCTGAGTGATATCATATATGCACACATTTTATATGGACAGATGAGTTTTAACTAACCTTGTCACTTACTTAAAAAAAACATAAAATGCATCTAGTTCAGAAGCAGTCGAATCAATGAAAACATGAAAAGTTGTTTGAAAACAATGATTTTCCAAGAATAGGAAGCATTTTGTAAAAGGGAATTGTACATCCAATTTTTTAGTTAATTGGAAAAGGGGGGGGGGGATATATGTCCACCTTCTTTATGTAATGGAGACAGGAAGTGATGGGCCAGATGTGTTTGTATTTTGGCAAGCTTGATGTGCTCTTAGGCTGGACAGAGGCAACATATGGTGCAAGTGATGGGAATAAAGGAGTTTATTTTTCTGGATAAATATATGAACTGATGCTTTTATAAGCAAGGCAAACAGACTTAAAAACCTGAGCTTTAAGACAGGTGTGTGTAGGGGTGTAGGGGGAGGAAGATTAAATTAATTGTTAAATGAATGTGTACCAGATGACTCCTGTAGTTTCTCAAAAACAAATACCTTTTGGTGTTTCTCCTACTTTTTTCCATCCCATTTCACATAAGGAAAAAATCTACTTCTTTATTGAAACCAAATTAAGTAAAGTGTATAAAAGAGAAATCTATCTTATTTTCAGCTGAGACACATAACATGTAAACAGTTGACAGGTGTGCTATGGTGAGCTGCTCATCCAATCAGCCAAACTGAGTATCTGTGACAGTTCTAGAGATTGAACTAGTTTCTTCTGAAGTCCAGCCTGGAAAGATTCAGACGTGTTCTTCCAGCTTCTCTGATTGTGGCTTCTGTAGCTCATCAGAACCTGAGTAACTTTGCTGTTTTGTAGGAGGAGAGGTACATCTTTGAAAGCTGGTCAGGTTGTTGTTGTTATGTTCCCCCCCTCCCCCTTCTCTCTCTCTCTCTTTCCTCTCCCTTTTTTTCTGAGACCTGACCAACAGAAACAGGCTTTTGCGGAATGAAGCCAGAGCCTCTTTGCCTCAGAAGTGATTTCAAGACAATGATGAGATAGAGCCAGTTAAGCTATTTGATTTCTTTTTTTATCTGTGGCTGGAGAAAGCAAGATATTGGGGTGAGAAAGCAGAGAGAGAGAGAGAGAGAGAGAGAGAGAGAGAGAGAGAGAGAGAGAGAGAGACTAAGAGGAGTACTGCTGCTTGCCAAACTCCTTTAGGTTAAGCTAACTGTGTAACAAGACAATGAAAAGGAAGATGATGGATTTTTTTGGAATTTGATCATCTCTGATCATTGGAGTGAAATATGATCAGGCTACCACACAAAAAACTGCAGAAACTCTTTCTAAAAAAGGTAAGAGGCTGGATCTACAAATGCATTAGAAGGGTGTGGGGAACTTCAGCATAGTTTGGATTATTTTTGAAATTGCAAAGGCATGGGTTTTGTAAAAGCGGGGATCAATCAAAAGTTATTTGGTGGGATGGTATGACCTTTTCTGAATCCTAAAAATGTAAAAAACAACCACTCTTGATGTGACAAATGATACATATGTAAAGTGATTCATGCACAGGGAAGTTTTGGGGTTGGTGTCATTTTCCATAATTTTCTTATCTCTAAAGTACTCTATGTTCTGGGCAAGATGAGTTTTATTAATGGTCTCAGGTGCTGCTGGGCAGAGGGAGGTAGTGAAAAGGAGCCCTTCATTTATCAGTATACTCAATTTTCAGATGATAGGGAAGAAAGTGCGATAAACTTCTCCCAGTTGTTGATTACTATGTTTAAAATTTTTATTTCGAGGATTTTGTTTAAAAGGATCAAAACATTCTTATAAACTAATTGATGAGAATTAGTAGTTTGTTCATTCATTGGCAAAATAACTCAAACTCTTTTCCTTAGCCAAACATAAGGAACATACATGAAATTCTTAGAGAGCTGATATAGACTATCTTCTACAATCTGTTTATTGGACTGATGACAGAAATTGGTCTAAAATTATTATATCCTATATAATTGCTTTTTTGTTTTAAAAATCGTGATTTGCCATAAAGTTAAAGGAAATAGTGAGACATTATATTTTTTAAATGGACTTATATTTCAGTCTTTAGAGTTTGTAACTTAGGAGTCTTTTTCAAAAACAAATTTATTTTGTTTATATAAGCATTTATCATCTCTCCCTTCTACTGTCCATATTGAACAATTACATTGAAAAATTCAATAATTAAAAAAATCATAACAGATGCATAATCCAGCAAAATAAGTCCCTAAATTGGCCATGTCCAAAAATATATGTCTCATTCTAGGTAACTGACATGTTTCATTTTTAGTCTTCTGGATTTCTAATTTATCATTGTACTGATTAGAGTTTTAAAATCTTTCAAAGTTATTTTTCTTTATGATGTTGCTGCCATTTTTCTTTGGGAGACAGTTTGTATTGAAATTTCTGTGGTTTCCCACTACATTTATCTTCTTAAAGAGAAAATTTCAATTCAGAAAGCTTCAAGAATGTATTGTTCCTGTCTTTATAGAATTTGAGTTGATGTGTGTTTATAAAACAATATTGCATAATGAGATAGTACAATTTTAAGGCTGGTGTGCATTTAAAACTTTTCCTAAAATCTAATTTTTTTATCATCCTGTGAAGTGTCTGTATTGGATAGCTGGGGCAACTGAGGCACACAACTATCTAGTGACATGTTCAACTGTATAAAACAAAGTAGGGGGAGAGCTGAAACTCCTTAAATTTTCTTTTTATTCCTTAGATCATCCTTGGAAATAGATAGATTTGGTAAATCTTTTTTTAAAATGCCCAGTATTCTTATCCTATGAAGTTGCTGTATTTGATTTGTCTGTAGTACCTAAAATATATAGTATAAGTGAAATGGTTGAATTTATATTTAAAAATTACTTGTATACAGCATACTTTTCTTTAGGTTAGCCTCTCTCTCTACACTGATTATTTTGGGCAATTTTGTTCATTTAGGTAGACCATGTGCTTATGACTCAGGATGAAATTATGTATCTAATTTGCTCCTATGTGAAAATGATGTATTTTAACTTGGTATCAATTCTTTAGATTATTTTTTGAGAGAATTTTGGCAGGATGGATGGGGTGTAATGATATATTCTTATGATATCTATGATATGTAACTGTGGGTACCCAAGAACAATAAGGTATTTGGTAACATAGTTCCAAGAAGAATTTTAATATAGTCAAGAAATAGTGAGCATTTATCACAGATAACAGGTGTAAGGAGTTAACTGTTCAATAACCAAATGCCACCAATACACATTACACAGATTCTTTTCTCTGATAGTATTTAGTCTTTGTGATTATTTCATTCTCTGACATAAGTAACATCAGACCAGAGTCATGTCAAATTCAAACAGTCAAGAAAGACCTTGATAGTTCATCCTGTATCTTCAGACATTCCAGGAAAACAACAATAGTAGTCTGATACTGGGCTATGTTTAGAGATGCATATCTTCTAGGAATAAAGAGTTAATCGGTCTATACTCTACCTGGTCAGGCCATACCTGGAATAATGTTGTGAATTCTGGACAACATATTTAGGGAGGACATTGATAAACTGGAAAGTATTCAGAAGAAGGCAGCCGGAATGATGAAGGACTTTGAGTCCATGTCTCATGGGGATTGACTGAAGGAACTGAGATTGTTATTATGATAAATAATTATTATTATTTTATCTTAAAGAATCACAAAGTTGTAAGGAAATTGGATGGCCATGTAATTTCCAAACCATTATTTATAGAAATGAAGACAGAACAAAATAAATAATCAGAGAAAAATTGTTCATGTGCAGAATGAGTCAACATAATAAAAATGACAGTGCTTATTAAATTATTTGACTTATTCAGTATCATAACAATCAAACAACCAAAGGATTACTTTACTGAACTAGAAAAATGACAAAAATTCTCTTGAAGGCACAAAAAGTCAAAAAATCTCAATGGACATAATGGGGGAAAGTAAGAACAAAGCAGGCTGAATAATATCAGATATAAATCTATACTTCAGTAATTCACAAAACAAATAGTACTATTTAAAAATAGATAAATCAATAGAACCTAAATTAGGTACAGAACATGCAGAAGCAAACAATCCTAATAACCTGGTATTAGGCTCTCAAATCTAAGGGCTTACTGTTTGATTTCCAAAAAAATGCTGGAAAAATTGAATAGCTATTTGGAAGAAATGAGGTTTAGATAAACAGATAATATCTTTTTCCAATATAAGCTCTAAATGGGTACATGAAAAGAGAAGTGGAAAACTACCTACCACTCAGAGAGGAAAAATTCCATGACCACAGAAATAAAACAGATAATTCAATTATATAAAATTAAAAAGATTTTCACATAAATGTGATACACCTAAAATTTAGAGGGGGTAACAATTAATTAGGAAATTATTTGTAGCAAGTTTTTCTGATAACAATCTAATTTCCAAGATATACATGTAAGTTACTGATTCAAATTAATAAGAATAAGAGGCATTCCCAAATGTTAAATGATCTAAGTATATGAGTCAGTTTTCAAAGTAAGAAACTCTGGTTATCTCTAGCTACATGAAAAAATGTCCCAAATAATTATAATTAGAGAAAGCAAGCAATTTAGTGACTCTAGTTCACATCTGTTAGATGGGCAAAGATGACAAAAAAAGAGAAAATGATAAATGTTGGAGGAACTATGGGTAAACAGGCACGCTGATACACTGTTGAAGTTATAAGTTGGTTGCACCATTCCTCAAAATAACTTGAAATTATACACAAAATTTATTCAACAATGTCCTTTATTTCAGTTATACCTACGTTAGGCTTGTACCATAAAGAAACCAAAGAAAAAGGAAGAGATCTTACACACACACACACACACACACACACACACACACACACACAAAATATAGCAATTCTTATATTTAGTTGAATAAACTGTGGTTTAGGGGTATAATGGAATACATTTGTTTATACTATAAGAAATCAGGGAAAACAGAATTTCAAAGATATTTGGAAAGAAATAATTTGTCTGAAGTGAGCAGTACCAGAAAACTTTATACTATAACATCAATATTATTTAAACCAATGATTTTGAAAGCTTGTATGAACTGATAAATAAAATGAGCAGAGGAAGAAAAACAACTTACATGATAACAGCAAGTCTAAAAAAACACAACTTAGAAAGCCATGAGAATTGAATAACTCTCCGTGATTTCAGAGGACTAATGATGAAACATTCTTTCTTCTGAATGAGAGGTTATGAAATCAAGAGCAGAATGAAACATATAGATCCTGAACATAGTCAATAAGGAATTTTGTTTTTCTTGACTACAGATATTTTCTGGAAAGATTCTATTTTTCTCTCCCTTCCAATGGGTTAGGGATGAGATAAGATTGATTTCTGTTATTATAATTCATACTTAAAAAAATCCCTATCATATACTCAATAAATGCTCATTTACCTTCTGTTTAAAAATATTCATTGAGGAGTGGGGTGGGGAACTCACTATCTTCAGAAACAGTCATTTTCATTTTCAGATGATACTAATTGTTAGAAAAGCCCTTCCTGGGCAGCTAGGTGCTGTAGTGGATAGAGCACCAGCCCTGAAGTCAGGAGGACCTGAGTTCAAATGTGGTCTCTGACACTTAACACTTCCTAGCTGTCTGGGGTTGTCACTTAACCCCAATTGCCTCACCAAAAAAACAAGAATCCTTCTACCCCTAACCCACCTGCCCATCCTTATTTAGCCTATATTTGTCTCCTTACAACTTCTACTTATTTCTTTTCTGCCATCTGGGGACAGTGTATTCTCTTTTCCATCTGATAAACCCTGAGATATTTGAGTCTTTTCTTCTTCTGGGCTAAACAGCCTTGTCGGTCAATCCTTGTTGGATATAAACTTAAAGTCATTCACAATGCTATAGAATACATCAAATTATTCCTGGTATGGTCTGACCAGAGCAGAATATAGCAAGATTATCAACTCTTTATGCCCGAAGACTCTATCTCTCTTAATGTAACCTAATATCACATTAATTTTTCTTTCTTTTTTTTTTTTACTCATAATCACATTATGCTGAATTTATAGTTAGCTAAAATACTCCTAGATATGTTTTTAAAACAAATTGCTTTTAACAAAATGTCACCTGTTTTGAACTTGTGAAGTTCATTTTTTGTAACTAAAAGTAAGGTTCTTTAGTTATCACAATGATATTTTATCTGCTAAAAGTAGTATAGCATTCTAGTCTATCAGATATCTTTTTGGATCTACCTCTGTCATCCATTGTGTTATTTATTCTCTTCCCACAAACCCCACTGAGCCAGATTTATGTAATATGTAAATTCGATAAATTTACCACTACACCTTAATCCAAGTCATTAAGAAAAATGTCAAAGATCATAGGGTGAATCACGAATCCCTGAGGCACATTAAAGAGAGATTTTCCCAAATTGACTTTGAATCATCAATGATTATTTGATCAACAAGCATGTATTAAGTATCATCTGTGATAGGTACAGTCAATCAGTAAACATTTATTTTCTTGGGAAATCTTCCCAACTTAGCCCCATTACAGATAATGCTTGCTGATGGATTTAGAGAGATGCTACTTATCATTTTAAGGAAAGGTGTCTTTATTCTTGTTCTCTTTGGTGTTTTTTTAAAATAGCAATGGGTGTTAAAGTTTTGTCAAAAGCTTTTTCTGTATCTTCAATAAACATTTATTAAGCACCTACTACATGCCAGCACTCTGTAGGCACTGAGGATACAAACAAAGCACTGGGGGTAAAAGTCAGTCCCCTTCTCAAGGAGTTCACAGTCTAATGAAGGATTCAACATGCCAGCAATAATGTACAAATAAATTATATATGGGATAAATGGGAAATAATCAAAGAGAGAAGATACCTGTATTAAGGATGATTGAGAAAGGCTTTCTGGAGACTTGGAGGAAGGCAGGAAAGCCAAGAAATGGAAATGATGAGAGAGAACATTCTGTAACATGGAGGATAACCAATGAAAATGTTCTGAGTCCGCAAAACACTGTTTTGCAAATCTTAAAGCACTATGTAATGCTAGTTATTATTAACTGTTCAATTAATTCTGAACTTATCTGATTGTATTATCAAAGAGCTTGACTTCTCTGTCTTTTCGAAAAGCAGAATGTGAGAATCCTTATTGGGTATTTTACCAAAATCTAGATCAACTTTATTTATAATATTCCAAATCTACCAGTGTAATAAGCAAATAAGGTTTAATCTGATGTGATTTGTTTTGATGAATTCATGTTGATTCTTTGTGAACACATCTTTATCTAAATATTTGCTGCCTAAATAAAAGGCATTATTCATTCTAGAATTTTGCCAGCAATCAAAGTCAAATTCACTGCATTACATTTAGTTAACTCTCTTCTTTACCCATTGCAAATAAGAATAGTATTTGCTCTTCTCCAGTCCTATGGTTTTTTCTCCATTCTCCACAATTTTTCAAATATCATCTCTCAGGGCAACTAGATAGTACAGTGGATAGAGCACCAGCCCTGGAATCAAGAGGTGTTGAGTTCAAATCCAGCCTCAGACACTTAATATTTCCTTTGTGATACTGGTTAAGTCACTTAACTCCTCCAACTGCCTCACACACACAAAAAAAGATATTGACAAATATCATCTCTCATATCCATCAGTTCTTTCAAAATCCAAGGATCCAGGTCATCTGGGTAGATGATTTGAATTCAAAAGAGCATCTAGGTGAGTTCTTATGTATAGTGGTTACAAATAATTACTATAACATAATTAATATAACATTAGTAAACAATATTGGTGATTAACCTTATTGACTACATTTTTCTTCTGTCCTTTCCAGTTTACAGGTCATTTTGGCACAGAAAAAAGATAAAAAAATAATAATTCAGCAGTTCTACCTTTTTTCTATTGCTAATTATTTTCCCATCCATACTTTACAGTGACCTTATTCCTTTTATTCTCTTCTTAAAGATTTGCAGAGATTATTTTCACAAAATCCCATTTCAGTCTTTTATTATCAGAAGTCAAGAAGTTATTTTTTGTTGTACAGAAATCTTTCCTACCTTAATTTGTATCATTCCCTCTTATAAAGTCTTTCATGGATAGCGACAATGGCTTAGTACCTGTCTCATAAACTCTTTAAGATAGTAATTAAGTCACATGTTTGTTTTCTTTCACTTAGGAAAAATAAAACAGGCTTATTCTTTTCCATTTCTTGAAGGATCTATTTTCTAATATTTGGAGGGTTTGTGGTCTTTTTGTTTTGTTTTGTTTTTTGGTATATTTAGTATGTCTCTCTCTCTGTGCTTCCTCTGTTTCTTCAGACTCTAAAATGTGTGGGAAACAAAAGTAGATCCAGTGTGCTAGTCAATGGTACTTTGCACATTCTATACATTTACAGTATAGATAGTCTATTCCCTCACACACACCCCAATCCCTACCCTAGTAAAATGTAAACTAAAAAAGGGCAAAGAACTGTCATTTCTGTCTTTGTATCCTCAGTATCTAGCAGTACTGTGTATAGAAATTAATCCCTGTTGAGTTGAATTGACCTGTGAATGTTATACTCCTTTTGACTAATCCTGCTAACTTGTTTACTACTTACCTTCTGCTTATACAAAGTATGACTTCCCTTATTAGGTGTTTTAATATTTTAGAATTCACTGATCTTAGCAAATGGGAGAAAGAGGAAAGACAAAAAAAGAGTCATATGCTGCATTAGCAGATAGTATAGTAAAATGTGAATACTACTGACTAATAGCCTTAAGACTTAAATCTTATGTGAAAGTATACATTAATAATAGCTAACAATCAGAAGCACTTTTAAAGATTTGCAAAGTATTTTATAGACTATTTAATTTTATTTCTTTTTTCTTCTTGTTGTTGCTGAGGTAATTGGGTTAAGTGACTTGCCCAGGATCACACAGCTAGACAGTGTTAATTGTCTGAGAGCAGATTTGAACTCAGGTCCTCCTGACTTCAGGGCTGGTGCTTTTTCCACTGCACCACCTAGCTGCCCCTATTTAATTTTATTTCAATAATTTGAAATAATTAGCCACTAAGTATAGGATAAAATGGTATGTACAAAAGCAAGGTATTATTAAAGTAAGAATATATGTAGGAGCTGATTATTACAAGGAGGCAATAGGGTCCAGTGAAAAGACTGTGGAATCAGGAAACTGGGTTCAAATCCTGCCTTTAATATCATTAGTTTTCTTCCCCATCACTTTCTCCATCATTAAAATGAAGGAATTGGACTTGATGGCCTCAGATTCCTTCCAGGTTTAAATCTATGATCTTATGACTATTTGGGAACTCATTATTGTAATAATGAAAAAATCCCATATTTCCCTGAAATCTTTTTTAAAGAGTTTCTTAATTTTTAATGAATTATTATTTAGTAGTAGGAACTTGCTTAAATGATTTTAAATATTCAGCTTTGAGAACCTTCCATAGGATACCAAAAATGGCCAGTGAAGCTTTCAAACAACAAAGATGATCATAAACTTGGATATAAAATTTAGGTTAAGTGGTCATGTTTTTCATTGAGTAAATATTGTTAAATACATGTTGAATGATTAGATACTGTGGGAAATACAAAGATGTGCCTCAAGGACCTTATAGTTCATTTGGAAAGGTAATATATGAATATTTATGTTTTTCAGAGATTTATAATTTTGTTGATGTGGGTGCTCCCTGTATCAATGTATATAACTGCTATCATCTACATGGTTTTAATGGTTTTTACAAAAAAAGATATCACTGTATATTCAACCTGATAGTAAGCCTGTTATCTCAGATAACAGATACACACAGTCCATCTCAAAGATGGAAAGACCGGCTTAAGTTTGTAACACACCTTCATTACTCCTAAGAAACCAGTGTTATTTCCTCACCATGATGAGTCATTGGAAGAAGATAGACTTTGTTAAAGAAAGTCAAATGTATAAATAACTGTGATATGAAGCAGTATGAAAAATGTTTAGTGAGTTGTGACTATGAAGAACTTGTTCTTCAGAGGAAGGAGAAAACATTTCTGAATAATGACTGAAAGAAACATTTCTTTGAAACTATTTCTAGTCATATGAAAAGATGCTCCAAGTCATTATTAATCAGATAAATGCAAATTAAGATAATTCTGAGATACCACTACACACATGTCAGACTGGCTAGAATGACAGGAAAAGATAATGTGGAATGTTGGAGGGGATGTGGGAAAACAGGGACACTGATACATTGTTGGTGGAATTGTGAACACATCCAGCCATTCTGGAGAGCAATTTGGAATTATGCTCAAAAAGTTATCAAACTGCGCATACCCTTTGATCCAGCAGTGTTTCTGCTGGGCTTATATCCCAAAGAGATCTTAAAGAAGGGAAAGGGACCTGTATGTGCACGAATGTTTATGGCAGCCCTGTTTGTAGTGGCCAGAACTGGAAAATGGATCCATCAGTTGGAGAATGGCTGAATAAATTGTGGTATATGAATATTATGGAATATTATTGTTCTGTAAGAAATGACCAACAGGATGATTTCAGAAAGGCCTGGAGAGACTTACATGAACTGATGCTGAGTGAAATGAGCAGGGCCAAGAGATCATTATATACTTCAACAACAATACTATATGATGACCAATTCTGATGGACCTGGCCATCCTCAGCAATGAGATGAACCAAATCATTTCCAATGGAGCAGTAATGAACTGAACCAGCTATGCCCAGAGAAAGAACTCTGGGAGATGACTAAGAACCATTACATTGAATTCCCAATCCCCATATTTTTGCACACCTGCATTTTGGATTTCTTACATAGGCTAATTGTACAATATTTCAGAGTCTGGTTCTTTTTGTACAGCAAAATAACAGTTTGGTCATGTATACTTATTGTGTATCTAATTTATATTTTAATATATTTAACATCTACTGGTCATCCTGCCATCTGGGGGAGGGGGTGGGGGAAAGAGGGGAAAAATTGGAACAAGAGGTTTGGCAATTGTCAATGCTGTAAAGTTACCCATACATATAACCTGTAAATAAAAGGCTATTGAATAAAAAAAAAAGAAAGAAAGAAACATTTCTGAAGGAAATGCCTTTTAAAAAAATTATTTAAAACTACCAAATAAGAAAAAACAAAATAGAAAAAGACAGAAAAGGAAAAATTAAATAAAACAAAACATTGTCATGTGCTCAGCAAAACATCAGGGAGGATTCAAAATATGTAATAATAAATATCCATTTCAAAAAAGCATATATAATAATCAAAGAGATTATGTTCATGACTGTCCATTTTTTCTTTGCTTCCTTATAGGTTATTCTTTTGTTCTCTGTTGTACACTTTTACTTTATTTTTTTTTCTTTTGTATTTTCCACCTCCTCCAAGCTAGCTATAGTTAAGCAGGAGTACACACATATACACAAACACATGTATACATTAATCTAAAATAATATTAACTAATATTTAATACAGATTTCACTTTTTATTGAACCTTTGATTTTGTCTAAAATCCATGATTACTAGCCCTACTTTTTTTTTTTCTCATAAATTCTATTTGTGATCCTTGCTATAGTGTTTGTATATACCTCATATCTTATCTCTGCTAACTCTTCTATTTTAATTCGGCTCCTTAACTTGCTTTGCTATTTTTTAACCACCCCCAACCCCCATGGATCCTTTCCTTATCTTCTCCTCCTACTTTTCCCTTCCTTCTTTATCCCATTGCCATTAAATCTACACACCTTATCCCACTGTCATAAATATATACACTCATTTATATCCCAGATTATCCTATTCCCTCTTCCCTTACTTCTTCATAGAGTTTGGAGATTTATCTTTCATGGCATGGCATGTGTGTGAGTGTATTATATATCTATATTTATATGTGTGTATATGTGTGTGTGTGTGTATAGATATAGATATAATTCCCTATTAAACCCATTCCTGAAGTGAGTGGGTTTTCAGGAGTACCAGCCCTCTTCCTCCCCCACCCCCAATGCCTCTGTCTGATTATATTCAACTTTGCTCCAATCTTTCTTTTAACTATCCAATCACAGCATATGGTATATATTTCCATGTAAAAAACAAACAATTTGTCCTTGTTGAGTCTCTTGAAATTAATCTTTGATATTGGTTTTTATCCGTTAAATTTTCTTTTGAGTTCAGGTTTGGTGAGACAAAGTCTTGAAAATCTGTGAGTTCGGTAAATGTCCATTTTTTTCATTCAGTATTATAATTAGTTTGCTAAATATATTTTTGACTGCAGACCTAGTTTTTTTTTTTATTGTCAATATATATTATTCCAGGACCTATAGTCTTTTATTGTAGCTGCTGATAAATTCTGTACAATTGTAGTTGTAACTCTAGCATGTTTGAATGATTTTTGTTTGTTTGCTTCTTATAAAATTTTCTCTTTGATCTGAAGGTTCAATATTTAGCAATAATATCCTATGTGTTTCCTGGTAGGATCTCTTTGAGATTGTGATTGATAGATTTTTTTCTATTTTTATTTTCCCCTCATGTTTTATTAGTGCAGGAGAATTTTCTTTGATTATTTCTTATATTATTGTGTCAAGGTTCTTTTTTGGGTCATAGCTTTCAGGTAGTCCAATTATTCTCATGTTTTCTCTTCTTGATTTATTCTCCAGAGTTTTTGTTTTTCTTATGTTTCACATTCTCTTCTATTTTTTCATTTAAAATTTTTTTGTTTTGTTATTTTTTGGTATCCTATAGTTTCACTGGTTTTTCCTTGACCAATTCCAATTTTCTTTTTCTTTTTTTTATTATAATAACTTTTTATTGACAGAACCCATGTCAGGGTAGTTTTTTTACAGCATTATCCCTTGCACTCACTTCTGTTCCGATTTTTCCCCTCTTTCCCTCCACCCCCTCCCCTAGATGGCAAGCAGTCCTATATATGTTGAACATGTCCTAGATACAATATATGTGTGCAGAACCAAACAGTTCTCTTGTTGCACAGAGAGAATTGGATTTAGAAGGTAAAAATAACCTGGGAAGAAAAACAAAAATGCAAACAGTTTACATTCATTTCCCAGTGTTCTTTCTTTGGGTGTAGCTGCTTCTGTCCATCATTGATCAATTGAAACTGAATTAGACCAATTCCAATTTTCAAAGAATTATTTTCTTCTTTAAGATTGTATCTTCTTTTCTAATTGGTAAATTTTCTCCCCCCCCCCCCCATAATTTTCTTGTTTTTCTTGGATTTTTTTTGTCTTTCATTTCGCTTCAATTTTTCTCATTCAATTTAAAGGTTTGGGGGGTTTTTTGAGTTCTTCTAGAAATTCTTATTGGGCAAGTAGCCATTTAGCATTATTCTTTAGAGTAGAAGAGGCTTTTTTAAAAAACTACAATGTCTTCCTCTAAAAATGAACCCCAGTCTTCCCTATTCCAGGATTATTCTTAATCCTGGAGGGGGGAATAGTGCCTATTACTTCACTCTAGCTCTCTCCTCTGACCAGGAACCCCAAACCAAAAGCTCTTCTTTCCTGCAAGTGTCCATATCCAACAACTCTTTCACTCCACTGCTTCCACACTCACTGGGGTAGGGTATGCTGGTTCCTTCTCACTCAGGGCAGCGGCTCTGTAGCACAGCTGGGTCTGGGAATTCCTAATCAGTCAAGGTTCCCTCTGTTTTCCCGGATTCAGACCCCTAACTTCCTGCTGTCATGGAGGCAGAAGTTCCTCTAGTTTTGGAGAGAGGCTCCAGCCAATCCCAGCTAGCCCCAGAGTTCTCCATTGGCTGTTTTTGAGGAGCTAGTCTAGCTATTTGCACTGGTTAAACCTCGTCCTAGAGGCTTCTTCTATCCGGGTCTTACTCGTTTTTTCATGGGTCTGGAATACTTGGAATTTTTTGATTTACTCCGTCATCTTCCTATAATCCTCTCCTGAGAAAATGTCTTTTTATGCTGGACTTCAGACAGAGAATAGAATTCCTCTTTTAAGCAGAAATTGTAAAAGAAAGAAAAAGAATAGGAACATAGACTATCTAGAAAAAGATACAGAAGTAAGAAAAGGCAAACTGTGTTTGAAAAACTTATGAAAAGTATGCATATTTTGTTTAATTTGTAGGAAATTTAAATGAGAATTCTTTGATTCCTTTTTTCATCCTGAGGTCATTAGCTTTGACTTCAGAGAAATAAAAGATGTACTTTTTAGTAAGTCATAATATAAAAATTCAAACTTTGGTAAATTTTTATTAAATCAGCATATTTTAAGGAGAAGAAAATTATTTTCCTACTTTTGTAGAAGTAAATTTTATTATAATATTAATTGCATTTTTTTGGTTATTAACCTGTTTTGGTCATGTCTGACTTTTCATGACCCCATCTGGAGCTTTCCTGGCAAAGACAGTTAGTCATTTCCTTTTCCAGTTCATGTGAAAGATGAGAAAACTGAGGCAAATAGGGTTAAGTGACTTTCCCCAAATCAGAGAGTTAATAAGTATCTGAGGTTGAAGATGAATTTGAAACTTTTGTCTATTGTGTCATGTAGCTGCTCTCTTAATAACATAGCTATCTATGTATTTTATCTTTGCTTTCATATATAGTATGTTAATCAAATCTTATTAAGTAACTGTTAAAATAGATTGTTAACAATGTGAAAAACTTTTACCATTATCATAGTTAAATGTATCTTCTTGTGAAATTTCCTCTGAAGGGTTTTTAAAAATAGGTGATTCCATAATCTTATCCTTTAAAAATATTATATAAGGTTAGAATAAAAATGATGAAAGATAATGAAAGAAATGATAATATGGTAACTGTAGGAAAGAACAAATGAAAAGTTTTGTAAAAAAAAACTTTCATGTTTAAAGATAGGGCAATAAAAGAAATTTATTTTCCTTTGCTAGATTAAAAGTCAACAGTTGTTTGTATAGTTGTTCTATGGTATAAAGTGTGATCACTAGTTTAGGTTAGCTGACAAAATAGCTACACAAATTTTAACTTGTTTAGTAGTAAGGGGGGGAGCTAGAATTATATTATTTTGACACAGATGGATGTATAATATATAGTGTGTGTATTTGAGTTAGAATACTTTTAGCAATGAGGCTAATAATATAGAACATTTGCATGTTCATTTTCACTGTTTTTCCCCTTATAACTTTTTTGCTTTCTACTAGAAATCTGAGTTTTATACACATGGAATCATTGAGACTAAGTTTAAGATGGGTAGTAATTAAGATTCAGGAAGCATCTATTGGCTGGATCCTTCTTTTTCCTAATCTATCAATGTAAGTTTCCATTCAACAAAAATACAAATGAATGATAAATTAAGGGAGAAGATGGAGAAAAAAACAGAAAACATTATTATAATTGGAAATCTAAGAACTTAAAATATGAATAGAAAGTAAAAAGGAGTGGGGGACAGTGGGATGAGAGCTGGGTTTGAAGAAAAATGAGATTGGTTTAAATTCCATCTGGGATGCTTAGTAGGGCTGTAAGAAAATGAGAAACTCACTTAACTTTTCTGATGCTTAATTGCCCCATTTGTAAAATGGGGATAATAATATCTGTATGAAAAAAAATTAAAAAAAATAATATCTGTATGACTTACCTCAGAAAATCATTGTAGGAACAAATGAGATAATGTAAAGTATTTTAACCCTTTGTTAATACCAGCCATTATTATTGAAAGTTGATATATATGTTGAAAGAGCAGAAGATTCTAGATCAAGTCTAGATCAATAATATTCATTTTTGTGAATGTATTTAGATAGAGAAATAGAGTTTGGAGATTTATGCTAATCCCCAGTGTAGTGTTGAAAAAGACTTTCTTAAATTTCAGAACTAATGTAGTAGTACTGAGTAAGTAGACCTTATCCAGTGGTGTAGGGTTCTTAAAGCTTCCATTCAATTTAGTCCTCTCCACTTCCTACATGAATGAATTAATTCCCATTTAGGAGTCCTGAATTTACCTCTTCATTGTTACAAATACAGGTGCTTCCTCCCTTTATGGGGCTAAACTATAAATTAAGGGAAAGATATGATGCCTCCTCTCTAAGTCTAAAACCTCACCTCAGCAAAAAAGTGCTTGTTAGTAAAGATGGGCTGAAGTCACAAGAGAGTTTCCCAGGATTCTTAGTTTAGTGGGGAAAGAGAAATATCTGGGAAATATTGTCTTAGTTTTGCCTTAAGGGAAAAGAGGCATCTCAGATTTACATGGTTTTAGAGCTAGAAGAAACCCTTAGAAATAGTTATTCACTTGTTTTATGAGTGAGGAAAAATGATTTGTCTGTGGTCAAACAGTAAGTGCCAGAGAAGGGAATAAACTCAAAATTTTCATCTTCTATTTTATTACACTCTTTCCCTTTTTGTAGTACAGGAAAAAAATCTCAATTGAATGCTTTTCAAATGATCTTAACAAGGGTCATTTCCTCTGTCTTTTTTCCTTCCTTACATAAAAGGTTGCAATGGAGCAAATGACTATAGAAGCCAAGAATAGGAAAGATCTAAATAAATCTTATAGATTGACTGAAACAAATACAGGACATCACTATATTTTAGTTCAGTTCTTTTCCTCTTTTGACCCATTTCCCACCATGTGATCTTTTATTTGTTTTGACTTTATTGAATCCTTACCAAGTATTAACAGCAGCATAGCACATCTTGCTGACAACAATTTAATCTTTTTTGATTGTGTTGCCATCTATTGAGTATGTACTGCATATATAACATTAGAAAATTTCATATTCACTTGAAAAGTTTACAAAGTACTTTCCTCACAACAATCCCATGAAGCAAATAATGTGCATATTATCATCATTTTAAGAACTTTCTAATAGGATTATAGATTTGGAGCTAGAATAGTCATCTAGTCTAACCAGCCATCTTAGTCATTTTACAGATAAAGAAACAAAGAGGAAGCTAGATGACTCAGTAGATTGGTCATGAACCTTAGTTCAAATCTGGCCTCAGACACTCAATATTTACTAGCTATGTGACCCTGGGCAAATCATTTTACTTCACATCCCAAATTCATGTATCTAGCATCTAGAGAAAGCCAGATAAATAATAGGTGTGTGTGTGTGTGTGTGTGTGTGTGTGTGTATTCATATCTATCTATCTATATCTATCTATTTTGTGTGTGTGTCTAATGGTGGCTATCTCTAAGGCAGAGGAAGAGATTAGAAAAAAGAGAAAAAAATTATCACATTATAATTTTGTTGTCCATTTGAAAGGAATAGCAAATAGTGCACAATAGCTTTATAGTTTCATGTACAATCATCTTTTTATTGAATTATGTTATGGAAATGTTTGTTTAATGTCATAAAATAAATTTATAAAATTAAGTAAATTGTTAAAAAAATATAAGAAAAAAGAAAAAAAGTAATTTATCCAGCTTCATATAACTAATAAGTTTTAGGAGCAAGAGTTGAACCCATATCCTGTCATTCTAAGTCTAGGGCAGTTCTTTTCATTTTGCTAGGATTCCTTTATTAGCAGTTGTTAATTGGAATAGCTAGCTGCCTTAGAATGGCCAATCCCTTCTCCAATGGATCGTTTTATTTTTTTTGGCAGAATTTTTTTTTATTATTATAGCTTTTTATTTACAAGATATATGCATAGGTAATTTTTCAGCATTAACAGTTGCAAAACCTTTTGTTCTAACTTTTTCCTTCCTTCTCCCCACCCCTTCCCTCAGATGGCAGGTTGACCAATACATGTTAAATATGTTAAAATGTAAGTTAAATACAATATATGTATACATGTCCAAATAGTCATTTTGTTATACAAAAAGAATCGGACTTTGAAATAGTGTACAATTAACCTGTGAAGGAAATCAAAAATGCAGGTGGACAAAAATAGAGGGATTGGGAATTCTATGTGGTGGTTCATAGTCATCTCCCAGAGTTCTTTCTCTGGGTATAACTGGTTCAGTTCATTACTGCTCTATTGGAACTGATTTGGTTCATCTCATTGTTGAAGAGAGCCAGGTCCATCAGAATTGATCCTCATATACTATTGTTGTTGAAGTATATAATGATCTTCTGGTCCTGCTTATTTCACTCAGCATCAGTTCATGTAAATCTCTCCAGGCCTTTCTGAAATCATCCTGCTGGTCATTTCTTTCTTTCTTTCTTTCTTTTTTATTTAATAGCCTTTTATTTACAGGTTATATGTATGGGTAACTTTACAGCATTGAAAATTGCCAAACCACTTACCCCCCCCAACCCCTCCCCCAGATGGCGGGATGACCCTGCTGGCCATTTCTTACAGAATAATAATATTCCATAACATTCATATACCACAATTTATTCAGCCATTCTCCAATTGATGGGCATCCACTAAGTTTCCAGTTTCTAGTTTCTAGCCACTACAAAGAGGGCTGCCACAAACATTCTTTCACATATAGGCTCTTTTCCCTTCTTTAATATCTCTTTGGGATATAAGTCCATTAGTAACACCGCTGGGTCAAAGGGTATGCACAATTTGATAGCTTTTTGAGCATAGTTACAGATTGCTCTCCAGAATGGCTGGATGTATTCACAATTTAATGGATCATTTTAAATAGTGATTTGCTACATATAGATTTCTAACCTACAGAAACAACATTAAGGTCTAAAACAGAGACTCAACTTGGGGTTTGTGAATTTGCTTTAAATATATATATTATTAATTTAAAAAATAACCTCTATACAAATTGAATTTCTTTCCATTTGCCTATGTTGTTACATGACTGTTCAAAAAAAAGGATTACCTTTGGGGTGTTGGAGGGCAGGGAGTAGTATAGGGGTAAAAATGGTGACTGGTTAATATCCATTGCTATAAATAGATTTTTTGGTAAACTTTTTTTAAGTGAACTTTTTAAAAAAATGTATTTCAATAACAGATTTTTAAGTGAATTTTAAAAATATATATATTTCAGTATTAATTTCCTTTGTAAGCGGATATATTTTATTTTATGTATTTAAAAACATTCTTAGAAGGGATCCTTGGCACAAAAAAGATTAAGAACTTGTTATCTGTGATAGGGCTTCTCATTATTTGAAAATCAGAATAAAACAGTGTGTATTTTTTTCCCTAAATCTTTAAAATAGCAGTTGTGTCATCTTCTTTTGTTCTCTGGATGAATGTGGGGCAGAAAATCCACTTTCTGGCAACCAAACATAAACCACAATGATGATTAAATAGAGCATACCACAGAGATCACTCACTATGCTAGGAGAACAATGTAGTTCCCAAACCTGGACTGACTGAAGCAGTGCGGAAATGAGGGCAGGTGTTATTTAGGGGCTTCCTCCAATCCCGTTTCCATTTTTCCTTTTCTTTCTAACTAGCAACTAAGTGGCAGCAATTCCCTAGCTCATTGATATTGGTTGTGACTGTTCTCTGGCTTTTTTCTATAAATTATGAAGAAGCATGGCCAACTAACTATTCAGTCCAAAGAAAGACAGCAGATTTCAGCCAATTTTCACTGGCCCAGGAATTTCATCTTCTTCCCTGCTTTTCTTAATCCCTATTTTAGATTGTGAATGTTTAAAAGGGTAAGCAAGAGCAGAGAATATTTACTTGTGTTTATGCAGCTGGTGACAAAAGCTTGCCTCTCTGTCATACCTCACTGACTTTGTAAAATGATTATTGCAATTGCTGATTTTTGGCTCACTTTTTGGCCCTTGTGATAGATTGAACTAGGAAAAAAATTGTTTTAAGTATAAAAAACAAAACAAAACAAATTTCTCCCCCCCCCCATATTCTTTTAGTCAGTTAGTATAGACTCCTGTTTTGGAAGGAGAAAAATACTACAGGGATTTCAAATGCTACCAAGAGGATTGTGTTCTCAGGCTCCTGCAACTGCGTGTGTTTTTTCTGTCTTGTCCTCCAAGTTGGGGTGGTAACATCAGCCATAGTTGCCAGGCTTCCCTACACTGGGAAGTGTCTGGTTCAGCTCTTTTGGACCCATCATGACCCAGTACCGATATGTGACTCTGAGTGACAGGGAGTCACTGGGGAGCTGGACGAGGCTGTGTATCGACATGGATGTGCTTTCAGTAGACAGTGCATTTGTCTCCCTGGCAGAGGATGAGGGACCCCTTGACTTGCCTCTGGAAACTGCTACATCTTCAGGGGTGGGTGCACTTGAAACTTTTTTTACAGAAATATCTTGGTCATTTAATAGAGCTTCTTGAATATAAAATGCTAGAATATAGTGAAAGCTTGAAGTTTTTATCAGCTGCACCATTCCCTTCCCCTGAAAATATAACAGCAATCTGATTGAATGGCAGATTAATTTGAAATGGGGCACCAGTTGGCTAAAATGTTTCCCTGATCCTGTACTTCATTGTTTGGGTGGTAAAAGGATTAAGAAATTAATCCTGAGTTTGCATATTGAGGCTAGACATCTGGGACCTACATTTGAGATACTGAAGTAAATGCATTCTATAAAGTGACCTGTGGACTCTATGAATGATTTATGTAGTCCTAGTTTGGCTGTTCAGATATTGATAGTGAAGGGGAAAGAGAAGGGGAAAGAAAGCATTCACCTTTAACAGCTTCTATGCTACAGGTTTTGACCTCTTGCATTAAGATAGTTGGAACCCCTGGTATGTATATGTTTCAATATCTAGAAGAGTTATACAAGAACAGTAATAGCCTCCCTGAGGGGAACAAGATACTAGTAATAAGCTCTTTGTAGATTAAGCATCTGCGTTGTTATGGCAACTAAAGGCCAGAGCCTTCTGCTGAATGTACCAAAAAACATGAGGCTTTGATAGTCAGGCCAGTTATTATTTCTCTTAGATTTTTTTTGGTAAGGATGCATTTGCAAAGCTCAATTGAAATTGGAAATATACTTCAGGAAGCAGGGCTCAGAGTGATATATTACTAATCTGCTGCCACTTTACCCAGGATAGTGCTTTTTAAACATGTTTTTTCCATTTGGGAATTCCTATTTCTACTCCCCCCCCCCTCATTGCTGTTGGTTAGCAAATACCTCTGGAAGCTTTCATCTGCTGCTTATTGTAACCTTGAAATTTCTACAATTAATTTAAAATAGTTCTACTATGCTTCATTGGCAGCAAAGAGATATGGCACCCTTCTGGGTTTCAAAGTAGAAAGGAGGCAGGTGAGTTTTTGCCAGGGGGATTTGAAGGTTGTCTCAAAAATATGACAGCTATGAGGTCAATGGCCCAATAGCTTGGAGCTATATTCTTTGCACCCAGTCCTGTGGATCTCAGGATGTGCAGAACTGTAGCAAAGTAAAGATATTTTAAGGTACTCAAGATTTATGCAACTATTGCAAAGTGATTTTTATTTCCCTATTTTTGTATGACTTCATTCTTTGTTATATTAGTTTCTACTCTAACTTCCTCTTTTTGCATTCGTTTAAGTCCATGAATATTTGCTTAGAGTTTACTAGATATCTAGAAGGTATGAAATTAGCACCTTTATGCATACACATTATATATGAGTAACATAAGACAATAATTCTTGCCATGCTACGTAAGGCTCTTAAAGTTTGTGTTCTGGGTAATTCACTACTGTAAGTGGTAGAACCCATATTTTTCCACAGGGAGTTCCTTCATCTATATCTCTAGCCCTCCCCTCCCAGTGGAAATTTTTTGGCTTTCACATCTCAAGTGCAAGTCAAAATTTTATTAGATATAAATATTCCTTTAACTTGCCTTACTTATCAAAGTGAGGAAAGACCAGTCTTTTTTTGTGTTTCTGCTTTTCTTATCTTTTTTTGCATTTTGCCTCTCAAATCTAACTCATCCTCTTTATTTCTGATAATTCCACAGTAGTTCAAATACATGAAGTAAATAAACTTTCTTTTAAATAGATTTCTCTAAATTGTGATACAGGGGCTTCTTGACTGACATTGTTTGGTCACTCAATAAATAATTTTTAAAAAAAGGTCTAAAGGACCTATTATTTTTTTTTCCCCTAGGGTTGTATACAATTGATAGTTCCTTAGTGTTTCTATGGTCTTTTGTAGACATGCTTCTAACATTTGCTCTTCAGGTGTACACACCAAGGTATCATCCATATAATGTAATAACATAACTTTTGGAAATGCTTTTCTTACTGGAGTAAGAGCAGCAGCAACATATATTTAACACATGGTAGGGCTATTTTTCATTCCCTGTGGCAAAACTGATAAAGGACCTATTCTAAAGAGATTTAAAAAAAGATAAGTCTAAAATGATCTGTTCCAGAGCTACTCATTCTTTTAGGGGCCTCTGGACAGCAATGGAATATTGGTGAGACCAGAGAAATATTAAAAGATAGGAAGATAGAAGTCGATATGAGGGGAACTGTGAGCCATGCTATTATAATTTCAACAACTTCCCCATGACTAAAAACTGGCCAGTGGGGATAGAAAAAGAGAAAAGATACATTGATGTAACTAGTATAAAAACTGGTTTTGATAAGATTCCTCTTATACACTTCAATGCTGCCTGTTCTAGTCACAGTCTGTTAATAACTAGGAGATTGTATTTGTTTTCTCACTTCATTGGCCATACTATTTTTGTTTGATGAATATCCTTGTTAGGGGTTGGATTCTTTAGAAACAGAAAATAAAAATACACTTTTATTGTGTTATTTCCAACAGATATCATTTTGGTATAATAATTGTTGACTTTTACAATTCATTTTTGATAGGAATAAAACAATTAAGAACATTTGTTGATTAGTTTATTATTTGAAAAATTATAAAACTCTTTACATTTCATAAAGTGCTTTATTCATTAGATTCATATACCAGCTATTGAGGTGAGTGTTTGGGTAGTATCTTAATTTTACACATGAAGAAATTGAGGCTCAGAGAATTTAAGAAAGCTGCCCATTGCCATATAAATGGTGAATCCAATGCATTTGGATCCAGGTTTTCTCTATCCTCAAGCTAGTCCCAGTGCTCTGCAACATGATGCTAACTCCCAACAAAATCAAAGACACATTATCTCTGGAAATTTAATTGAATTTATTTGAGGCATATCAATGTCTTCATTTTATACATGAGAAAACAAGTCCAGGTAAGTGAAGCAAATTTTTCAATGTAACACAGATATAAAATAGTTGAGCAAGAATTGAAATCCAACATAATTTGATCCCAAATTCATTGCTTGTTCCACTATACGGTGATGCCTCTGCCATTTAAAAATGCCATAGAAAATCATAGTGATAGGTTTTGAGTTTAATTCCCAGGTGCTCATCATTCCTATATGCCTGATCCTACAGGTGTGTTTCTGTATTTCCTCTAGTATGTGGTAGAGATTAGGGAGAAACAACGTGGTGACTGGATATAAAAATAAAAATAAAAATAAAAATAGACTGGGGTCTATTAACTTAAAGAGAAAAAAATTTTGTTAACTAAAATTGAATATAATTGGTTTTCCTTGTGATTCAGTTTTTTATATATTGGAAAAACATCTATCTGAGAAGGGTCCTTAGGAGTCACTGGGCACAAGGGGACCTAGGAGTCCTTGGCACAAGGAGAGGTAAAATTGCCTGCTAAAAAAAGGGTTTTGGAATGCTTCTTTGTGCAGCATTCTTTTTCCTCCTAGTGTTGTTTGTCCTTCATTCTCAAAGTTGACCATGACATCAGAGAGAGAATGCTATGACATTTGAATGAGGGAGGGCTGTGTAAGGTCACCTGCCTCATTTTCACCTCCAGAGACATCTGGGTCCAAGGGTAAGCTATAGATCCGAATGACTGGAGATGATTCTGGATGCAGTGGGAGACCTTGAACTTTTAAAATTAAGGTCTTTAACGATTGAGGCAACTGCCCATCTGATAATTAAGGGTATGGTACCTGACTTGGTACCCATGTGGACCTCCCTTGCCTCTTTACCTGCTGGTGCCCCTGCATATAGATGATGCCAGCCTTTCTATCAACTAGGTCTGATACTCTGCTAACTTTCCTGGCTCTCACCACACTAGCATGTCATAAAAGAAAGTCTGAATTGGAGTTAGAGGTCTTGTGTTCAAATAGTCAGTCAGTTAATTTTGTTCAAGGCAGTTAAATCCTTTGGATTTCAGATTTCTCATCCACAAAATGAGAGGGCTGGGCTCCTTGGTTTTTAAGGTCCTTTCTACCTCTGAATCTTGATTCATATGACTTTTGCTGGCTTTGTTGATTTCTAGAATCTGATTTGGTCCTAAACAGCCCTGTTTCCACTAGACTCTCATACTTTGGGCTAAGAAGTACCTTTAGTATTAGACAGAGCCTAAGAAACAAACTGGCTTCCTTTCTACCTCAAATATCTAGCCTTGTTGTTGAGAAGGTAAAACAATAAAACAGATCCAAATATATCTCTTTATAAAGGAATATCTGTCTCTCTGTCTCTCTCTCTCTCCTTCCTTCCTTCCTCTCTTCCTTCATTTCTTCCTTCCTTCCTTCCTGCCTGTCTGCTGCCTGCCTTTCTGACTTCTTTCCTGCTTTCCTCTCCACCCCATATTTCCAATCCAATTTTGCCCTATCTTTCTGCTTTTTCTTGATTTCCCTTTCTCCTTCTCTGTCCCATTTCATCACTCCTCTCTCCTCTGACATTGTTGTCTGTCTTATTTGTCTGTCTACCTGCAAATGGTTAGGACTATGCTTGTTTTAACATTTGAAATTCAAGTGATTCATTTAGAGGACCCATGTGCTTGGTAATATGGTTGGGTTTACATTTTGATTGTTTCTTCATCTATTTAAAGTTTGTTTGCATTATAATTTGATGTGATTTGTCAGTTGAGTTACTTAAACATGCAGCATTGCAACATAGACTGTCAAGAAGAAATGTTAAAAACAGTAAAAACAATGGTTTCAATAAGTTAAATCTGAATGATTTACCTTCAGAAAGCATGTCATAAATTGAATAAATATCTACTAATGCTGTTTTTTAAAATTAAATTGATGATAGATAGTATCCTTTCTTAGGAATGGGGAAATAATCCCTTCCCCTGTTTTGTTTTTTTTTTTTATCAAGATAGAGAAAACCTGAGAAAATTCTTCAGAAGTTGAAGCTTAACATTTATCTAAATTTGTTCATGTTCCCAGGTAGATCTGGACTCCTACAGTACATCTGTAGAATTATGATGTTGTTAAAAGGAAATGGGTGATTATTAAAAAGCTCTCCTGTCCAAGGCATTCTCTTAATTCTCATTCTCTGGCTGTGCCATCATATTCCTCATCATTTGGGACTAAAACCATGAATGCATGTGACAACTAGATGGCACGATGAATAGAGTTAAAATCTTGAAATCAAGAAGACCTGACTTTGACTCTAGGTTCTGACACTAGCTGTGAGATCTTAAACAGATATTGTAACCTCTCTATTCCTCAAGTTCTTCATATGTAAAAATGAGCACATAACAATTGTTGTGTAGATTAAATGAATTAACATATTAAAATACTTTGTAAACCTTAAAGTGAAATATATATATACCCACAAACATACATACATACACACACTAGCTATTGTTATTGGGAAATTCCTTTAACCAAAGGTGCTGACTTCTCTGAAATTGAGTGTTGGAGAGTTGCCTGAGAGGTTAGGTGACTTGCCAGATTGACAAGCCTTTATGTGTCAGATGCAGGATCTGAACCTAGCTATTCCTGGCTTTTAGGTCAGCTGTCTATCCCTTACATCATTCTGCCTCTCCATTAATGACTTTTTTAAAAAATGTTCCAAAACCTTGAAAGCTTCTGTACTATAGTTACACATGTCCAAAGCCAAATCCCCTCCTTTAAAGATGAAAAATTAGTAGTATCCCAGCTATAATAATTCATGTAGGAAGAGCTTGACGCTAACTCTAGGATAGGTATCTAATGGCCTATTGACTCAAATATGTCATGCAGGCTCTAGAGTAAGGAATAACTAATCCAGGTAACACACTATGTGACCTGTGAACACTGCTCCCCTCCACACTTTCTCAGCATGGGAAAATGAAGCCCAGGACCAAACACCACAGATGCCACAGCTACAGCCACCACCAGCCAGCTATTACCTGGCTCTTATCAGCATGTGGTTCACTTATTCTCACGACAAAGCACGTTTCTCACTTTTAGAAATTCTCACCACCAAGCATGTCAGTTTGATCACTAACCTTCTCATTAATTATCCTGCCTTAAATATGTACAGTAGTCAAAACTACTGCACCTTGTTAGTAGTACAAGGAGACAGATACTTGCCTCAACTTTCCCACAGTTCCTGGAACTTCAGGAGTATCCTTAGAGAATCACCCATGTGCACCCCAAGTGTAGGCTATAATTTTATCTACTCCCATGCCCCATGTATTGTTCTCCCTACCACACTGACAGCCATGTGTAAAACAATTTGATAGCTCCCAAGAGCGTGTCATATAAGAGAGACTGAAAACTGATTTCTTTACCAGGATGAATTACAAGAGGAGAGTGGAATTTTTGCTTGAAGTAGTTTAAAATAAGATAGATACTTAACCACCTCAAGATGATTTGTACACACTATAGTTTTCTTCCTCAGAACAAGAGAATGGCATATCTTCTTTAAAAAGGTTTTTTGATAGATTTTTGTTTTTATATCACACTCATTTCTGAATCTATACATCTCCCTGTCTCTATCTAGTAATCTTTCTCTTTTAATAATTTTTTTAAAAGATCAATAAAGACACTCTAACATATTAACTTTATCTGAGTATATAGGAAACATTCCACCCCTATAATCCTCAATCTTTCCAAAAAAATGAGGAAACTATGTTTTCTAATCATCATTATAATTTTTATAAAGTATTTAGTTGCACTCTCTGTTCTTTTGTTTTCATCGCTGTGCTCATTATTTTTCTGGTCCTTATTTCATTTTAAAGCAATTCACATATTTTCTTGAATTGCTCTGAATTCCTCATTCATTATTTCTTGTAGCTCAATAATATACCTTTTACATAACTGCATGCATCACAGTTGGTTTAGCTGTCTCCCAATTTATTTTATTCACAATTCTTTGTTTACAATCCACAAACATTATGCTGTGAGTATCTTGGTCTATAAGAACCATGTCTCTAAATTCCTTAGCTATACATCTAGCAAGCAGATCCATGGATCAAAGGATAAGTACATTTTCATTTCATCATCAGAATTCCAATTTTTTCCCAAGAAAATTGGACCAATTCATATCTCTACCAATAGTGTGCTAATATATCTGTTTCTCATTGTGTTTATGTTTATGTATGTTTCTTCTTTATTTACTTTTATTCTGTTTCTCAAGTTGCTTTAAATTGGAATGCTTTTTAACCCCTCTCCCTTTTCTTAGCTTTGACTTGAGAATATTTTCCATTTGGAATTTTGCTAACTTTAAAAAAAATTCTATGTTGGCAGATAGGAAACTGAGGCAAATGGGGATAAGTGACTTGCCCAGGGTCATATAGTTAGTATTTACTAATCTGAGACCAGATTAGAACTCATAAAGATGAGTCTTTCTGATTCCACTGAGCCACCTGGTTGTCTCTATATTAGTTAATAGATATCTGTAAAGTGAGCTGGAGAAGGAATTGGCAAAACACTCCAATGTTTTTGCCAAGAAACTCCAAATGGAGTCATAAAGAGTTGGATGTGACTGAACATTAGCCAGTAATGTTGTTAGTTGGCACACATTTCCCAGTGTATTTGACATTGAGCTTGATGCTGTACAGAAATACACCAAAAAAATGGCCTTTCTCTAGTGAGAACTTTCAATTCAAGGAATATATTTAAAGTACCTACTATGTGGTGCTTTTACTCTTCTAGGGATAAAGCTAAAAATGGAGCTTTCCAGGACAAGGTTTCAGGACTAATTACGGAGCCCTCTGGAAGATGTACTTGCTTTCATAGCTAGACATGCTTTGGGAGAAGGTACTGGATGAAATAAGATCTGGCACCCCAGCGGGGTTGGGGACTAGAAAAAGAGAAGAGCATTGGTGGGACTGGATTGTTCTTTCTTCCCTAGGATAGCAGCATTATGAACAAAGAAGGTAGTGGAAAAGCAATTGAGAGGGATTTGCAGCAGAGGAGCAATCTGATGATGTTCAATGTGCAGCTGCAGGCTGGAAACAGCAGCAGCAGGATTAGGAAGAAAAACTGCAAAAGTTTGTGGATGTTCTTTGGCAATAAAACCTGCATTTTACTTTACCCACCTCTCACTCTCCTCTCATCCCTTCAGAAGCAGCTTGCAATCTAATTTTCTATTTCTAAACTGGGTTACTACCATAAAGAGGCAAATGTTCTTTTATATATGTGATTTTCTTAGCTAAAGAGTTTTACTTACTATTGTGAAAATGTGTCTTTGTGGAGTGTGCAGAGTAAAAGAAAGCACCTATATATTGATTCCATAATTTATAGAATATGTAAGGAAAGATTTCATGCTCTGGCTTAGTGGCTAAAGTGATCATCTGAAAACTTCAGAATCTAATTTTTATTATATTTTATAATGTTGAACCTTCTAAGAGAAGAGATGGAATTCCATATAGTTCTGGGCTATATATTTCTCCAATGAATAAAGGAATATGAACTTCCATTATCATTGTAATCATGGATCTAGCTTACTAGAAAAATATTTGCTTGAAACTACAGATATGTCTCCTATCTTTGATGTAAGATTAAAACAAATTCAAGACATTACTCAAACAATATTGTGATATGATTGCTCTTCAAAAATGAAAGAAAAACAACAAAAAGAAAAGGGAGAGTGGTGCTGGTGGGAAGTGGGATAGAAGAAAGACCAGAGGAGAAAATTATATCTCTGAGTTGACCCAATAGGCCTTAGAGAGACATATCTGTTGGTTAAATACATTCCTTTCTCCAGAAAGCAAGAGTAAGGAGAGAACTGTCAGCTATTCACTGTCATGCTCCATAATGGCACCTAGTGGTTACACAAAGGGAAAAAATAAAGTAATATCTGCCTTCAATGACTTAAATATGACACATTCAAAGTAAACAAAGAAACATTAAAAGTGATGTTGAGTGAGATTTTGCAAATGGTTGAGGGGGAAAGGGAAATCAGGAAGGAGGTGGCAATTAAAACATGCTTTTGAAGGACACTGGGGATTATATGAAGCAGGAATGAGATAGAATGGCTTCCAGACATGGAGGTTGGTTGATATTTGTGTAGACAGAGAACAGCTAGCTGGTCATTTTGACTATATCTAAGAGTAAAAGAAGGAATTAATATGAATTAACACTGAATAGGTTGGTGGGAGCTACATTATGAAAGGGCATAAGTACCAAGCTGGAGATTTTGTATTTTGTATAGAGGCAGTAGGTAGCCATTAAAGATTTTGAATAGGACAGTGACAAGGTCAGAGTTATGTTTTAGGAATATCAATTTGCTAGATTTGTGGAATTTGGAGTGGAGAGAAAAAAGACTAGATAGAGGGGGACAAAAGGAAATGGTTCAGGGAAGAAATTATAAAAGCCTGACTAAGGAAAAGACTGTGTAAGTATAAAGAAGGGAATAGATGTGAAAGAGGTTGTGGGAGTAGACTTAATAAGATGTGTCAATTGATGTAATATAGGAGTTGAGGGTGAAAGAAGACTTCAAGATGACTCTCTTTCAAAACTGGTTAATGGGAAAGGTAAAAGCACCATTAACTAAAATGGAGAGGTTTTCAGAAAGGAATAAATTTAGAAGAATTTATGAGTTCTATATCAGACATTGAATTTGAATTACATGCCATTAAATGGAGATGTCTATTAGCTAATTGGAAATACAAGAGTGCAGTTCAGGAGAGACTAGGGCAGGAATATAGCTTTTGATATCAACTCCATACTGAACCTATGTATCATGAGATATCCAAAAGAGAAAATGTAGGTAACAGAAGAAATTATAGGGGATATCTACACCATTGTTAGAATTAATAAAGATTAATTTATAATATAATTCATAGAATATTGAGGCACAGCTATGGGTGAAAAATAACTGTACTTGTAAGACTGCTTCAGGATTTCTAATAACTGAAAAAAATACACATAGTAGGGGTAGCTAGTTGGTGGAGTAAGCACCAGCCCTGAAGTCAGGAAGACCTGATTTCAAATCTGACCCCAGCCACTCAACACTTCCTGATTGTGTGACCCTGGGCAAATCACTTAGCCCCAATTGCCTCAGCAAAAAAACAAAACAAAACAAAACCAAACCATACAATAAGTAAAAAAATACTTAAATACAGAATATAGCAATGAATTTACATGTATACTAATAAAAAGCTATTATTTTATGAAACTTTTGTTGAAATACTCCATAGAATTATAAATCAATTATGATCTACAATTATAAACAGAGTTCCAAGCAGTCCAATTAAAAGGCTAGTTGGGAAGGAGGTTTACAATCCTATTCAGAGGTAACACTGCTTATAATTTGTAGCTATTTAAAGGGGAAAATCTTAACTTAATTTGCAATATAATGAACATCATTAATGAAGATGGTTTTCTTTTCTAGGTATGTAATTACTAAGTCTTGTCTTTTTTAGCTTTAGAAAAGTCATTTGGATTTAAATTGACATATGGCATAATATATCTGCATTATAAAGAAAATATTTGTGTCTGACTTATTTGCCTGGAAATTGAACCATCATAGAAATTTTGAACTGTGTCTGTGGAAGTCAAGAAAGTGGAAGTGGTATGAATATCTGACTTAATAATTATAGGCCTAGCCTACACCTTAAGAACTTTAAATGCTTTATTAAACTCTGTCAATGAAGTTTAATAATCGCTATCATATTGGAAAGAGATACAGTATTGCTTTTCTCTTTATTTCAGTAAAACATAGAGGAGGTAACTAACCTGTCTATAATCGGCACTAATTTTTGTGAGAAGCAATATCAGGAAAAAGAGCTAGATTTACAGTCCAAAATATCTGCACTTGAAGTCCAACTCCACTACTTTGACCTTGGACAAGCAATGTGTAAAAATGAGTTTCTTCAACCAAAATTTTTAAAAGTTGAATTAGATTATCTCTTTCAGCTCTGAAGCCTGTAAACTTAGCAGATCCTGGGACAAAATCCCCAAGTTCACTCTGGTTCTCACTCTGGTATCTGAACAGAAATAGTTCACTCTATTTTTCTGAATCATAATTTTTGTACCATTAAAGACTATCAAACAGTGTGACCAGAAGGAATTCACCATCATTGAAGATATTTAAGTACAGCTTGATCCTCATTATGTGAACTAGGAATTCCCCTGAAGTGGCTACATTAGCACTTCATATTTCCATTGAACTGGAACCAATGACTATATTTTACATAATTATAACTTAGAATAGTGTGAATTTGAATACATAAGACTCTTTCATTATTCACACTAATCAGAACCTTACTGTAGAAAATGGATGGTTATCTATAGAAAGGATTACTTGATTGGGAGGGAAGTTTAACAAGATGACCTCCCTCCAATTCAAGATCCTATGATTTTAATGTTGAAACCAACTGGATAAAAATGGCATAGGGATAAGAGTGAAAGGAGAAGATTTGTAGATTATAACAGCAGAAATAATAATTTATAACTCACCAATCTTCTCAAGAGAAAGAAACCTCAGCATACTCCCAAACCCAGTCATTTGTGGTTTTCCCACATCTTAGAAAAATAATCAAAGTTTTCTGGATCTCTGTTCTGAGAGATTACATCTTTAAGCCATAAAAGCTTGAAAACATAACAACTCCTTAAAAAGTCAATCTTTTCTTGATGAAGAAAGCAAATACCTACTGTTTCTGTTTGCTCTGGTTTTTGATCTCTGTCATTCTTTTTGACTTTTTTATTCAAGTATCTGATAAATCTCAAGCCTGATGTTTCTTCATAATCCTAGTTCTGCTGCTTTTTATCTTATATTATTTATCACAGCCCAGTCTCCTCCTCATAATGTTACATTCCACCACCACCTCCTTTATCTTAAATCTGGACATATGGCAGTCTTATTTTATGGCTCTTTTCAGTCACAACTGGTCCCTAGCCCTAGCCCCTGCCTCCACCATGACAGAGCTCTGCCACTTGAAACTGTATTAAGGCAATACCACCCTTGGATTTTAAAAGTATCATGCCCACAGCAAGAAAAGGTGGACTCTGAAAACAAGGCTCTAGCTGGCAAAAATATTGGCGCTTTGTATGAATGTTTCTTTTTGTCTCCTGCTGAGCTCTGCCTTTACTCATTTCTCCAGCTAACATTTCTTCCTTGGTGGGTCTATTATTCTTTGTTTCTATTACAGCTACTATGCAGTCCTTTTTCTTGGTAACTTTCTACTTTCTCCATTCAACACTGGAGAAAACAGGCAACTTCCGACATTGGTGTTCAAGGTGCACACAATCATTTCTTTTAAAGTTGAATACATACGTGTTGGATCTTTTTGTTTGTTTTGTCTTATTTTTGCTTTTATACAGAGAAAATATTTTCCTTTATTTTGGTAGTCATGTCAACCCATCATATCTACTATTTCTGTCTAATACTTATAATGGTATGTTTATGAGAGGAAGGATAAAATTTAAACCTGGAAGGAAACCTAAGCAATTATTGAGTCAAATCTCATTTTACAGATTAGCAAATTAAAGTCCTTTGACATAGGTTGTTTGGAAAGAATAAGAAATTTGGAAAAAATTGCTTCCCCAAAATTAGAAACAAGTAACCACAGTATGATGTAGAAGGAAAAAAAAACTCATTGACTTGCATACAGGAGAACCTGACTCTGATATTCTTTTAGCTATGTGTCTCTGGGAGAGCAGTTAAGCCTCTCAGTGTTTCCACTTGTACAGTTGGGGAAATGAGTTTTTGCACTAGAAATACCTCCCTATGCTATACTGCATTATACTATAAAATATCTGTACAATATTTGTATGGGGGTATTGTAAGAAAAGCAACCTACAAAATTTAAGGTGCTAATAAGTGTGAGGTATTAAAATAATTAATAAGGCTAAAAATGGAATATAGTTTAAATTGTACTTCATTTAAATAAGGTAAGGTAAGGAGTGAGGGACAGATGTCACATTTGGCAGGAAAATAAATCAGGAAGACTCCAGGCCCAGCATTCTTTTTCCTACACTAATTAGCTGCTGGTAAAATATTATGTATGACACCATATTAAGGCATTGGGGATAAAAAAAAATGGTCTTTGTCCATGAGGATCTATTTACTGTTCATATTTCCTGTTAGTTGAACTGCATGGTAGGACAGAGTTATTTTGATTGATTTGTTATATATTAAATTAATCCCAAAGTTTTGGTCATGCTCTTTTAATTGTTTAGAGTAATTTAAAAGTATTCCTGCCTGAAAATTACATTAAACTAATGAGGCTTCATTAGCTAATATTAAAGTTCTTAGAATCTAATCTCTTCATTATTTTTCTGATTATAGTTTCCAGTAAGAAAGCATATAGAAATGTTAATGCTATTACTGTTTAACTACAGGACTGATTTGTTTTTTCTTTTCCTCCTCAGACTTGTTTTGACCGATGAACAGGTGCATTTTAAAAATTGCTTACTGTGCATGAGATTGTGATGGGCATTGGGATACAAAAGTGAAACAGTCCTAAAGGACTACTAATATTCTCATAGGTCAGTCAACAAGCATTTGTTAGTTACCTACTGTATATCAAACATTGTGCTGAGCCTTGGAGATGCAAACAAAACCTTTTTTAAAACAGCTACTAGTAGTTTTGTGTAAGTTTAAGATTTTGAATTAGATTCAGCACAATGCTTGAGCCTGTCAAGATCCTGAATCTGTCACTCAGGATTCTGCTATTCCTCCTAGCTTTGTGTTTTATCAAAGGCACTGATAAAAATGTTAAATAGCACAGCCAAACATAAATTCCTGAGTTCCTCCACAACATATTTCATACGAAATTGACACTGAATCATTATTACCTACCCTTTGTTAGCAGTCTTCCAATTCTAATTTCATCTAATTCTATTATCATTTAATGCATATGTCTTCAATTTTACCACAGAAATTATAAATAATGCTTTATTAAAAACTTTGTTAGAATCTCAGTAAAATCTATCATTTCTATTTCCCTCATTGCCTAGTTTAATAATGTTGACAAAAAAAAAAGGAATGACATTAGTTGGATACAAGTTGTTCTGGATGGAGCCATGGTGAATGACTCTTTGCAATAACCACTTCTCTTTCCAATTATTCACCAAATCTTTTTTAAGGATTTGTTCTGGAAATTTCCCAGAAATCAATTTACCTATAGTTTGTAATTTCAGTTCACTTTCCACTTTCAAAAATTGGCATGTTTTCTCTTCTTCCCATTGCATTTTTCCTATTTTGCATGATATTTCAAATATTCTTGATACTGATTCTGAAATCACATTTGCCAGTACTTTTAGGACCTGAGAATATTATTCATTTGGGCTAGGTGACTTGAATTCAACCAGGCAAACTAGACACTTTTTTACTATCTCCTTCTATATCTTGAGTATTGACCCCCATTTGTCATTTTTGTTTTGAAATTTGTACTGCAAATCTTGTTCTTGGCAGAGAAAACAGAAATTACATAACTTGAGCACTACTGCCTTCCCTGTGTTATCAGTTCTGATTCTAATTTATCCTAAGTAAAGGTCCTGCCCTGTCTTTTGTTGAGCTTCTTTTTTTCTCCAAGAGAAGTAAAAGAAAAAGCCCTACCGTTTAATGGTACTTTGTTTCTCTTGTCTCAAGTGTCCCTCAGCTCATTCTGGGATTTAGTATTCTTTTCATCATTTTTTACAGAACTCTGTCATGCTCAAATCCTTCTTCTATAACCAGGCCTTGTATCTTTCCCTTCATCACTCCCTTGGAATTTCTTTTTAGAATTCAAGTGAGGATTAGAAATCTTGAATTTCTAGTACAGCCACATCAGTGTCTTCAAACAAATCACATTTCCTCTTCTCATTAGAATGGTTTCCCTTGTGCCTTCAGAATTTTATTCTTGAGTATCTTCCATACCTGCTGTGCTAACTTTTTCTAGAGCATTTCAGTCCACAGGAAACTACTTTACCTTTCCTCTGAATCCTTTCCCATCAACTTTCCTAAAACTCATGATGCATGTTGTATTTTCTCTTCTCTATCATAAATACTAGAAGAAAGTCGTCACATCTGCTCAGGATTTCCATCATTTCCACCCTAGTAGAGAGAATCAGATCAAAAATGATCATAATCTTATTGGTTCTTTCACCTTAGAAGAATGAAATTATTACTAAAGTTAACTATTCAGAGAGAACCACAGGTAGGGACAAACAGAGACAGAGTGAACATGTGTATGAGAGAGAGAGAGAGAGAGAGAGAGAGAGAGAGAGAGAGAGAGAGAGCGCTAGACAGAGACAGACAAATACAGAGAGACAGACAGAGAGGAAAGAAGGAAGGAAGGAAGAAGGGAAGGAAGGAAGGAAGGAAGGAAGGAAGGAAGGAAGGAAGGAAGGAAGGAAGGAAGGAAGGAAGGAAGGAAGGAAGGAATGGAGGAGGGAAGGAAGGAAGGAAAGGAAGGAGGGAGGGAAAAGATCAGGAAGGAAGGGAGGGAAGAAAGAATGCTTAACACATTGCCTGGAAAATAGTAAATGCTGTACAAATGCTTCTTCCCTCTCTCTTTGTATATGCATATTCTCCTTTCTTTTCAATTTTAAATTCCCAAAAGATAGGAACTATGTCTTTTGTGTCTCTAGCATACATAGTGACTTACTTATGGTTGATACTTATTTAGTTGAATAGATTCCTCTCTACCACCAAAGAGCAGTACTACATCACAGTTCCTTAGTCTAATTACAACATTTGTTAATGAAGCTATTTCCAAATTTTAGCTTGTTCAATGCATGGAAACATATCTTGGTAATATAATTAATAATAATGATAGCCATCACTTATACAGCACTTTGTAGTTTACATCTTGCTTTCTAAATATCTCATATTATTCTCACAACAACCCTGGAAGTAGGTGCTATTATTGTCACCATTTTACATATGAGGAAACCGAGGCAGGCAAAAGTTGTGACTTGCCCTGGATGACATAGCTAGTTTTAGTATAGGCCAGATATGAGCTGTGATCAGGATAACTTGAAGTACAGCACTTTATCTACAGATCCACCTAGTTATTTAAATTTTCATTGAATGAATGATCATCCTTACTGAAGGAGGTTAGGTAATCTGAAAAACCCAAGAGGCATCCCTTATTTCAAGATTGTTAAGAAGCAAGTGATCTTTTCTAAGTAAGAAATACCATTATTTCTCTAATCTAACAATTTGCAGAGAGGAAAGTTAAAAGTTCTTTTGAACATTTATGAAATAAAGGTTTTCTGTAGTTCATAGATTTTCATGATCTGCACATGCTGTTGATGAGAAATAAGACACATGCTTAGAACTATGACTCACTTCACAAAGGTGGCACGGCTGGGCACCTCTAAGAATGTAAGAGAGCTAATTAAACAACTTTAGGAGTAAAAAGAAGAATGTGTGTGCTCACCAATTATTAAGACAGACTGAAATAGGGAAAACAGATCCTGAAAACAGCATGGCTCATGAGAAATTGACTGTCTTCTTGTTCTTTTCCCCCAAATAATCTGTTAATATGTGTTCTCTTTTTATAGATTAATCACAACTTGCCTTTCAGTAAATCTCTTGGGGTTGATTTTTTTTTTTTTCTGATGCTCAGCATGGAAACAGTTGAAAGCAGCTGAAAAGAAAAATTTTTTTAAAAGAGTATATTTTTAGCAGGATTTTACAGGACCTTGGGTCTAGGATCTTTTGGTGTTGGACGACAAAAGTATATTCAATCCTTTGTATCTATTTATTCCTCCTTCCTCTTCAAATGTCTAGACCCACTAGGGTAGGCTATGATCTCATTTCACATTTTTGTACTGATTGATGCCCCAGTTACATTTTCATTGTGTCAATTAGACAAAGTTATATTGGGCCAGGGTCTTAGAGGGTGGTCCATATCAACCTTAATCAAAAAAATATTTTTCATTGCAATTGCATATCCCTTAATTATTCTGTGGTTCCTGAACTTTCGAGCTGAAGTAGGCAGGCTTCTATATTGATCTCAGGTTTCACTCATTTCTCAAGATGATCTCCGTACTTTAAGAGTTAATGATGGGAATCAGGAGATCATTACACACAGGAACAACAAGACTATACAATGATCAATTCTGATGGAAGTGGCTCTCTTCAACATTGAGATGATTCAGACCAGTTCCACTTGTGCAGTGATGAAGAGAGAGACATCTACACCCAGAGAGAGAACTGAGGGAACAGAGTATGGAACACAACGTAGCATGCTCACTCTCTCTGTTATTTTCTTGCATTGTGTTTTCTTTCTCAGTTTTTCTTTTTCTTTCTTCTTGATGTGATTTTTCTTGTGATAATTGTATATATATATATATATATATATATGATCTAATATGTATCAGACTACCTGCCAGCTAGGGGAGAAGATAGAGGGAAGAAGGTAGAGGGAAAATTTGCAACAAAAAATTATGCAAGGGTCATTGTTGGAAAAATTACCCATGCATATGCTTTGTAAATAAAAATCTTCAGTAAAAAAATAATAAAATAATTGCACATATTTAAACTAAAAAAAGAGTTAATGATGGGAATGGGTAGCAGAACTTGAATAGTATAGGTTGAAAATTATCTAAGAAAGATGGTTCAGGAAGACAGGGGAGGGTGGACATGTTTTCAGTTTTAAGAAATAGAATTAGTTTGAATATAAGAACTACAAGATAGTTTTAGCTCAGTGTTTTATAAAGTCTTTGAGTCTTGGCAAATATTCTAGTGATTTTCATTAATACTCCTCCTTATTCATAACCAATCCCTGTCTCTACTACCCATTAACATTTGGGGAAAGGTATAATTATTTTCCTTCCCTATTTATGGGTAGAGAAACCCTGGCCACCTTGAATGAGTAGGTGAAATACTAACAAATTATATCAATAAAGAATGTAGGAATTAAATTTTACATTGAAAATAATTTGAATTGTATGCAAGTAATTTCTTTATTTGAGCATTCCCTATATCAGTGAAATCAGATTCAATTCCTATCTCCACACAACTTTCCTAACACTTAAGGAAAATTCTTGTGAAGAAGACTGCTTTGAACTCGTGTTTACAATAAATCATTCAGTAGAATGATACCAGACCAAAAATGTGAACCAAAAATTATAGAGTTCCAATTCAAAAAGCAATATCTATAATATGAATAGGTCTTTAATCAGCTTTTTTCACCTCTCTGGGTCTTAATATTTTTAATTACAAAAGAGCTAGAATATATAAGATGATTTTATTTCCCAAATGGTTGTATAGCTTCTCTGTCTTGCTTTAAGGATGGAAATATTATAGACTTACTATAGTACAACCATAACAACCTCCTTCATAGAGGCATTTTTATACTATGCTTAATCCATTGATCTATAGAAAATCCTAATGAAATTCAGTATATTCCTCAATTGAGTTCAATTTGCTATAGTTGGATTATATTTTGAGATACCCTTTTCCTAGTTCGCCTTTCTAAGACTCATGAATTTTGATCTGTCAGGTGAAAATGATTCTATAGGTAACCTTTGCAATGACCTTTTTAAGCTTTAGAATTTATAACTCTCCCTTTAAACTTGGTGTGTTGGTAGAGGGGTGTTTTTTTTTGTTTTTTTTTTTTTTTTTACTTTTGTACTCTAATATCTCCCTAAATCAGATATAGAAGACAGCTGCATGTCTTTCATTTGTAATGAATCCGGATGTTTGGTCTGATTGAATCTTATCTAAAGTTTTTTGGAAATGAGGAAAGGAAAAAAGTATAACAAGGTATATAACAGATTTTGTTTTCTGCATTCTATTTAGTCAAAAAACCAAAATCTAAAGAAGATCATGAAGGTAAAAGAACTTTTAAAGTGTCTGTGTCATTGTCATGTGTCTTGAAGCAGATATTCAAAACTTCAGGAGAAGCTTTATTATATATATTGAAAAATAAAATAAGATCAGACCATACTTTCACCACCTGATGGCACCTTTTATAATCTCGTTTTTATTTTTCACTACATATAAACAAAGGCAACAGAAAATAAGATAGGGTAGTTAAATTTGTGATTAGATAAGAATATATATATATATTTGTTATTCCATTGGTTCACTTTTATTGGTCTTTTCATGATCCCATTTGGGATTTTCTTGGCAAAGATACTGGAGTGGTTTGCCATTTCCTTCTTCAGTTCATTTGACAGATAAAAAAACTAAGGCAAACAGCATTAAATGACTTGCATAGGGTCAAACAACTACTACATGTCTACTGCATTTTAACTTGTGTCTTCCTCACTCTAAGCCCAGTTTTCTATTTATTAAACTACCTAGCTGCCCTTGAGAGAATATGTATGTGGCTGGGTATATATATATATATATATATATATATATATATATATATGTCTATTCTAAATACATGTATTTAATATGTATGTATTTATGCTCATATACATATACACACATATATATTTATGTATTTTTGAGCTCCTGGTCACTCAAAGAAAGTCAGAGAACAAAGTAAAATGTATAATTGTACAATGTTGGAGAGTAAAACACCACATTTGGTTACAGAACAGCAACTATACTTAGAATTCATTTCATCTTATTAGTCCTTTTTACAAACTAGGGTACTGAGCATCAGAAAGATTAGATTACTTGCCCAGCATCATAGAAGTAATAAAAAAAATGAAAATAAAATAACAACAATACCAATTCATATTTGTATAGCACTTTGAGAAGCTCTCACTCAATGATAATTATTTGAGATACCAATAATAATAACAAAGGTAACAATAATTTACACTTATGTAGCACTTTGATAATCAATTTCTTCATTACAACTCTTTGAGGTAATAATAATAATAATTTAAATTTGTGTAGAACTTTGGGAAATAATTTCCTCAAAAAAGCTGTTTGTGATATAGTGAAAGTATTTTTTAATTCCCCCTTTATAAAAATCACAATTTCTCTGAGCTGCAGCTTCCTCATTAGGAAGCTGCAGCTCAGAGAGGTTGTGATTTTCCCAGGATCACTTATTTACGAATGAGCAGGTTTAGGATTTGAAGTGGAGATCAATGTGAACACTGGTGCTTGCCCCTAAATCCAGCGTTCCTTCTTCAATTCTAAAGAACAAGCTAACTTGTTTTGATTCTCAGCTTTGGGGCTGCTTGTAGGACCTTGCATAGTTACAAAATCCACTGGGCCTTAGCTTTCTTATAAAATAAACAATTTGTCATAGGTTTTGGACTAAGTGCAAAAAATGTCTTTGATTAACTTAGATGTTCTTGAAATCCATTGGATAGCCTGCAGTGAAATTGTATGATGAATGTATTGAGATTGGTTGGGAAAACTTGGTCACATCCTATGAATTGTCAACAAACTAGCTGATCCATTTGGAATTCAGGGATTCAAGTGGAAAGGAAAGAGAGCTGAATTCTGAACCTAACATTATGCTCCAGACAGGAGCAGCTGAGAGTAGTATACAGGTTGGAAGCAAAGGACAGAATGGATATGATGAGGAAAGCAGGTTCAAGGCTTTGCAGGGAAGCCAACAGGAAAATTGTAGGTAATTGAAGCTTACTCATGAAACTGAGAAAAGGGCTTCCAATAATCAAGACCTTTGAATTACTCCCTTCCTCACAGGTGCTTTAAACCAAAGCTTCTTAAACTATGTATTGCAACCCCATATGGGGTCATGCAATCAAATGTGGGTATATAAAAATTTGTTGAATGGGAATGAAATAAATAGGCAAAGCTAAAGCAGGAGGAGTGCTAGAGGAAAGAACTTAGTTCCTGTGTTAGTAACTCTCTATGTGACTTTGGACAAAATTACTTAATCTCTCTTGACTTCATATTTCTCATTTGTAAAATGAAAGAATTAGAAAAAGCCACGTTCTTATCAATGTTGTTTTAAACCTTAAAGTACTGTAAGGTAACATTTGGAGACTTATTGGATTGATAGTCTATATAAGACACACACCTAATATTTTTTTAAAATTAATATAGCTTTTTATTTAGAAGTTATATGCATGGGTAATTTTATAGCATTGACAATTGCCAAACCTTTTGTTCCAATTTTTCCCCTCCTTCCTCCCACCCCCTCCCCAAGATGGCAGGTTGACCAATACATGTTAAATATGTTAAAGTATAAATTGAATACAAAATAAGTATACATGTCCAAACAGTTATTTTGCTGTACAAAAAGAATTGGATTCTGAAATAGTGTACAATTAGCCTGTGAAGGAAATCAAAAATGCAGGTGGACAAAAATAGAGGGATTGGGAATTCTATGTAATCATACACCTAATCTTAAATGGAGAAAATTATAAAAGAGGAAAAGAAATTATATAAAAGGCTAATGTACTCACTCTAAGCCACGAAGATATTAATGTGGTTTTCTCTGAATAAGTGATGAGTGATAAGGGACTATATTAAGTGTCTGTCTTACTACACAGAATTAAGTGCATTGTCACATTGTCAGGTAACTTTTTGGCACTCAGAAAGTATTCCTAACTTCACAGTCCAATTGGCATTGGAATAAAACCAATGTCATTAGAGTGTTCACTGCCAAATGAAATAGTGTAAACAAAATCAATTGGTTAAGGAAGATTCCTCTCTCCCAAGCCTTTAACTCAACAATTTTTCCAGCTCTTATATAGCTTCTCTGTTATTTCTCTGGTTATATTATATCATACGTTAGCTGTTATTTATAGACTATAGGGTGAAAAGATGCTCAACTCATGAATTTAAATGTGAGCAACACAGAAGCACTTTGCTAAATTAACCAAAATAATATCGATACTCTTTCTTCTCTTCTGCTCTTTCCCACTTTCTTTCCAAAAACCAGGGTATTTTGGGAGGAGGCAAAGTTATCACACTGATATGTAGAACTAGTCTTTTAAAATTAAAATTGTTTTTGTGCCATATTATAAGAGTTGGGAGACCTTATGCTCTTGAACCTATTTGTTCAACTGTGGTGATAACAGGTGTGTAAATAACTGAGGACAGCAAAGTAAATAGAAATAAAAAGAAATAGCTGATCTAAGGATGTTATCATTTATGTTGTAAACCTTGTACACTGGCAGATGCGTAAATAGTAGAAACTTTTTTCATTCCTTCCTTACAATGGATTCATTGTTCCTCCCACTTTCTAAGAGGTTAGAATGTTTTCATCTTGAATAATGTAGAATTATTCTCTGTCTTGGGGTAAGAGTCAACTTATCATTCACAGATAAGAAAACTTCTGCAAGAAGATATTTTCCATACACAAGTGTAAATACATATTGTCATTCCAAAGGGAAAAGGAGTTTGGTATATTTTTGAGTATGTTACAAAAGATAACACTATCTCATTTATTGGTTTAAAAAATAGTATATGTTGTCATCCCAAAGAGATAGTTTAAGAATGAACCTATTGAATAGTAAGAGGATAGACTAAAATTCAAGTTTCCAGTTTAATTCAAATTTATAGAATTCTTCTATTAATAATAACTCTATGCATTCTTATTTTCTTCAGGAAGCCCTGTTAGTCCAATTTTATATTGAGTTAAATGAGGAAGAAAAGGGATGCATGATATATTCTAGCGGACAGATTGGTTTGAGATCTTGATCTAGATGACCTATAAATGTTTCTTTCAGTGCCATGATTTGATAAGAGTCAATCCTTGATGTCATTAATGTGAGATTCAACAATGCAGAAAAGGGGAAGGGTCCCAAGGGAGTGAGGACATTAAAACAAGACTACAGTGACAGAGAAGGCATTCCATCTTTCTTCACTGAATATAGTTGTTCTAATTGTTCTAACAATGCTCTAGGAACTCTTGAAATGTGTTCTTTCTCCTCCCGCTTATGAAAAATCTGTTATGAGAAAGGTGAGGCAGTTCTGGTTTTTTTGTCTTTAATATTTAATCAAGACAAATTTATGAAATATTTAAATAACTCCTGAAGGAGAAATTGCTTTATAAATAAAACATGAAATTGCTTAGCATGGGTTCAGCATCAATAGTTCCAGGCATGCTGGTTCTCAGCAGTACTGTTTCTTTTTCAGTCTGGATGGGATACAATATTCCAGGGTACATTCAATATAACTGCAACTCTCTCAGCTCTTTAATGTACCTGTGCTTAAATTCATTAATTTTCCTTAAAGCTATTAATGAATAATGGCTGTCTGTTTTAATTGGCATGGCAAATAATTGCTTGCTTATCTAATGGAGATATGGACTCTGCTAATTACTTTGCAATTACCAAATGCTGGTAGCAAGCACAGAGTAATTATATATTACTAATCTGTAAAACCTTGGTGTGGCTGCTAAACAAATGAAGTAATCACTTTTATTTCCCTTGTCTTAATAAAGAAAGTCAAATACATTTATTGTCTATAATAAGCAGGTGATCTTTCTAAAGAAATCCCTAATTTTGCTAATCTATTTCATTTCAAACAATCATTTCCAGGTTATAGTAGAGCACATCTCTAGTAATTTAGTTTGAAGAATCCATGATGTCAGCAATTTGTCCTTTTTTTCACTGAATGCAGCCTATTATATCTCTGTGCTATAGTTCAGGGGTTCTTTGTATCATGGACCCTTTGGAATTCTGGTAGGGTCCATAGACCCCCTTCTCAAATATTTTTTTATTTAAAAACAGAGAAACAAAGCAGAAAATAAAACAGGATTGTAAAGAAATTTGAAGTACAATTATCAAAATATGTCTTTTTTAAAATAAAAGCTTATAGACCCTCTTATTTATTTATAAGGTCTATTGATGCCATATCAAGAACTGTCACTTAATATATATTCTTTCTATGCATTGAAAAAAAATCTGACTGAAAAGTTAGACTGTGGATAGCTGATGATTGAGTTTTTTGGAATTTATCCAGGCTTATCCTCAGTTACTTGGTTCATCATCAGGGCTGTACCTGAAGCCTTTATAACTTGGGACTTGACAGAATTTAGCACCCATTGGTATAGGCTTTTACACTCCAGGGTCATGTTCATGCTATGAGGCAGATTTTAGAGCTGTCCTTGAGGAAATCAAGGAAAACAAAAGGTAAGCACAAAATGTGAATGTGTTATAAAAAGATGGCATTAGGTTTTTTATATTTCCTAGTTTTCAGAGGCTATTGGTAGACATTTTAACAATGCTAAATTTTCCCCATGGTTACTTTAATCTTTTTTTTTTTTTTTCAGTTTCTGAGCATTGCTATAAAATGATCTTGAAAAAGAACATTTCTCTTTTTTATGCCACTATAATATGACATGTTTGATTTATATTCACACATCAGCTATTTTGGAACAATGTAGGATGCTTTCAGGTTGATGTTGAATTGACATAATTGTCCTCAATGGATTTTTGAGTTCTATTTTTTAAGGTATAACCTTTGAAAAAAATGGGAAGTTTTGAAATGAAGGGAAAAAAGGCAGATATTTTTCCAATAGTATTTTTTTCCAAATACATGCAAAGATATTTTCAGCATCCACCTTTGCAAAACCTTGTGATTCAAATTTTTCACCCTACCTATCTCCTCCCCTCTCTCTTGCCCCCCTCCCTGAGATAGCAAGCAATCCAATATAGGTTAAACATGTGCAATTCTTCTAAACATATTTCCATATTTGTCATGCTGTGCAGGATTAGATCTAAAGGGGAAAAAAAAACTATGAGAAAGGGAAAAAAAACCAAGCAGACAAACAAACAACAAAAAAGGTGAAAATACTATGCTTTGATCCACATTCAGTCTCCATAGTTCTCTCTCGATGTGGGGTGCTTTCCACCCCATGTCTATTAGAATTGCCTTAAATCATCTCATTGTTAAAAAGAGCCAAGTTCATCACAGTTGGCCAACACATAATTTTGTTGTGTACAATGAGACAGATTTTTCCTGAAAAAAATTCTGAAATATTTGCTCAGTCATGAATTGAATAAATATTTCTTGTTCCACAATTTGTTGCCCTCTTCAACTTATAAAAGTTTATCTTCTATTGTTTCCTTATACATATTAGAAAAAATTCCTAATAATTACAACTACACCAAAACAGAATGACCTTCCTGAGAAGGTTTCCATTGCAAAGTGGGGGGAGGGATAAGGCATTGGATGATTGCTTATGATATTTGCTATATGGAGGGGATTTCTGTTTACAAACTGAAGTATATGAGCTTTGTGCCCCGAGATTCTGTGTTTTATTAATTTATTTTTGTCTGATCCTCCTACTAATTAAAAGTCCTATGAGGTCCGGGGATAAGGCTTTATTATTATTATTATTATTATTATTACATTATATTTGAATGTCTAGCATATAAAAAATGCTGAATAAGTGTTTATTGGACAAATGAAGCAATTCAATTCAATTCAACCTGTCTCTTCAATGTTCCTTTAATTTATTGCATTCATTCAAAAGTAATAGTTTACATTTGTAGAGCACTTGCTATGTGCTGTACAATTATTATCTCATTAATCTTCACAACAACTCTTCAAAGTAGGTATATTATTATTCACATTTCAATGATGAGGAAATTGAGGTTAATAAGGACTTAAGTGGCTTGCACAGAGTTATGCAACTCATGTCTGAGGCTAAATCTTCCTAACTCCAAGCTCATTCTTCTATCTACTATTCCATTTAGATGTTCCTAACCCTTCAGACCATCAAGATTTTTTTCTTACTGTCCTTCTTACCTAAAATTTTCTTTTCTTCAATCTACTTCTTACCAAATTTTTTATGATAGCTTTTTTTAAAAAATAGATTTTTGTTTTTCAAATGATATGCAAAGACAGTTTTCAATATCCACCCTTGTAAAACTTTGTGTTTCAAAATTTTCTCCCTCCCTCTTCCCTTCTCTCCCCTAGACAACAAGTAAAACAACATAGGTTAAAGATATGAAATTCTTCTAAACACTTTTTCATATTTATCATAATGCACAAGGAAAAATCAGATCAAAAGGGGAAAAATTGAGAACGAAAAATCAAGCAAGCAAGCAACAGAAAAAAGATAGAAATACTGTGCTGTGATCCAAATTCAGTCTTCACATTCCTCTCTCTGGATGTGGATGGCTCTTTCAATCACCTTACCTATCTTTCAAAGCCTAGATCAAGTTTTAAACTCATTCATGTCTATGAAAGCCCATTCTTTTCCCTTAAATCATCTTTTCTTCTCTAGAATTTCATATTTATTTCCCCTGGTTTTTTCATCTAAGGAAATCTTGTATCCCTCACAAGATTACAAACTCCTTAAGACCAGGGATCATATAATCTATTTTCACATGATTCCTTTTGACCCCATAGAATATAAACCAAGACTAAGCATTCAGTAAGCATTCCATAAATACTATTGATTTCCTATGTCTTGAAGCTTCTTCTCTGGATGTATTTCAAATCAGAAGAAAAAAAAACTTTCAGTAATGTATTGTTACTTGAAAGTGTTATCTCTCCATCTGGGGTAGAAAGGTAGGGCCTCTTAAATAAAGTACTGCCCATTCTTTAAATACAACTCAAATGACCACCTACCTCGGCACTTATATCTCATTCGCTCTCAATCATAATGTTTCACTCTTATAACAGATTTACTAGTGAGAAATACTCATATTTACCCTTGGACCTATGACAATTAGGTCGAATCATACATGGTACACTTGATCTGAAATCTGAAAGACTTTTGATTTAGATACTGCCTTCTGATACTTCTCTGACTCTGGGTAAATCATGTAGCTCTTTGATCTTCAGTTTTCTTAACTATAAAATGGGAATAATCATAGCATCTGATCCACAGAGTTGGTTGTTGTATGCATTAAACTAGAAAGTATTTGCAAAGTTCTTTGCAAAGCTTAAAATTTTATATAAAAGCTATGATAATTATTACTACTAATATAATAATGTGAATTATACTTACATCTTTGGTATCATGTCACTCTACTAGGCCTTAAAATACAAAGGTGAATTTCTAAATGTATGAATGTTTGAATGTATAAATGTGTGAATTTCTGTATATCTTGAATTTTGTAACTTTTCCCAAGATCTTCATATGGAACACTATTAGGTGTTTAATGGGTATTTATTGAATGAAGAGAGGAATTGTATTAAAATCTTGTTTTGGGGTGACTTTTTCATGCTGTTTTAAACTCAGCATTAGCAATAGGATACTGTAGATTAAATCAGTCCTCAGATTAGCATAATTTCAAAGATTGTCTCTGAACCCAGTGTATTCTGCTCTATCCACTCCAGATGGAGGCGGAGGTGGTGTGTGGTGTATATGGAGGAAGAAGCATTTATTAAGTGCTTCTATATGCTAAGCACTCTACAAATACTATTTCATTTTATTTTCACAAAAATCCTGTGAAGGATGTGCTATTATAATCTCACTTTACAGTTGAGGAAATTGTTACATTTGTTACACAGGAAGTTTGGAAGAATCATTTACATAATGACAGATTTTTAGACTTATAAGAAAACTTGGTACTTAATTAGTATGATCCCTTTAACAGATGAGAAATGTTTGGGACAAGGGAGTTGAATGAAGGTATGATACAGTGAATGCAAAAAGAATTTAATTTGGAATCACAAGAGCTAAGAACAAATTCTACCTCTTCTACTTGGTACCTGGCTAACATGGGGAAAATCTTTTTAGAGTCTAAATGAAAGGATCGGACTAGCAACTCTAACTCCAAATCTAAATCCATGACTCTGTGCTTTGCCCAAAATGACAAAACTTGCAGATCTAGCATAAGAACTAGTATCTTCTGATAATCTGAATTCTAAAAGAGCCTAAACATGTTTCCATTACTGAAAAATTTGATAGATTTTTTAATTATTGAATTGCTATCTTACTTGACCATATTATATTTATTAAGATGTTCAATTCCAGCCAAAATTAGTAATATTACTTCCACATCCAAAGTATAACTACTTCCATATCCAAAAAATAAAGAATGTAGCATTTCACTCTGTTCATTTTAGGGTGAACTTGTTAATGATATGCATCATATTTTGAAGACTCATGTCAAAACTGCCCTCAACATTTTAATAGCAATACCTTAATTACAATTATATTCTAATTGTTAATAGAGAAAGTTCCCAAAATCTTTTAGTAGAAAGCCCAGTTTATAAGGTATCATAAGAAGGAACAACAGTTTCTCCCTCTGAGTTGAGAATAAATGTTGATTATTTTTGCCTATGTCAGAACTCAATTATATGAGTCACTTCAGGACAGACTGCTTGAGCTGACGTCAATTGATGGGACCATTTTAGCTGTTTCCCATAGTCTTCATGGTATTATAAAACAACAGTGGGTATGTATTAAGAGTTCTGTGGAAATTGTGGGAGGTTTTATTCAACTGGGGACATTCAGTATTCTTATTTAAACAATGATTTGACACTCAGTGAGGTTTCCTTTTGTAAAATTGTTCTAACGTTCTTCCTTGAATGTTGTGTTTTGAGGATTTGGTGTATATGTGTTTGGGAAAGGGGAGATAGTGTGGTTTAATAGATCCCATATAGGGTCTGATAACTGAATGTGCAGGCCACAAAATTATGACATTATCAGTGTTTGATTTATATATCTATTTTATATATCTAGATGTCGAGTCATATAAAAATTTTTCAGGCAAAAACAGGTCATGAGTGGAAAAAGTTTAAGAATCCCATAGGCCTGGGAGCCAGGGGATTTAATCTCATCCTACCTACTTGTACAACTACGGGTAAATCAGTTTTCTTATCTATAAAATGATTTGTAAGTTTCCTTCTAGCTCTAAAATTTTATAAATATGTAATTGGAGCATTGTAAATTTTTTAAAAGTATGTTTATGAAGAATTTTAAGACTATACTTTGTAGGTATCTATATATGGGAATGAGGTGTTTTTTTTTTGTTTTTTTGGTTTTTTTTGGCCAAGCTTCAATTAGAATTAGAAAGAGGGAAGTCTTTCTAATTCTAAACCCAGAGCTTTGTCTATTGTACCAAGTAGCTGGCCTGCCTAACACATAGTAGGTGCTATATAAATGCTTATTCCCTTTATTCTGCTCCACTCTTATTTATTCTTTATAGCAGATATTGATACATAGGCTAAAATTATCTGTGGTTATATTTTTGAAAATTTATACTTTGAGCATTGAAAAAAAAAAGATATAAGCAAGCTCCAATAAAGTTATTTCTTATTGCCTTTGAACACCCAGAAAACCCAGAAATTTGTTTCTCTAAGGAAAAGCAGCAAGTCACCCTTTCTGCATAGCTGCATCCATTCCATAGGCTATCTATTCAACTGTATATTATTGTGTATTCCTCTTATAGTTCCATTGTCAAGATGACAGTCCTTTACTCGGATGTCTACTCACAGGTTATTAGACAAGGCCTTCACACATAAGTGAATGTTTATGGGTTTTAGGATATTCTAAAATTGATGTGATTCTTAAAATTTTCCTCTTTCTTTTCTACCATTCTACTATTGGTGGTGTAAAATCTGAAGCTTCATAGGACTGAAGGTCATCTTGTATTTTTTTTTTTCTTAATGAATTAACCACCAAGTGTCCAACCTGCTGATGATTTAATTAGACAGATGCCAGGACTGCCTTTGAAACTGTGGTCTCCCTCCTCCATGGCTCTGCATCATCAAAGGCTATGCTGATACAAAGCCATCTCTATACCATGAGTCTTTGCTTTTGTATGTTTAACACATACAATGAAAAATGTGATGACTCTATTAGGCAATATGCCAATTTTTTGAGTATGCAACCAATGCAGCACCTGTTTACAAAACATATTTAATCTCTAAGGGTCCTTCCCTCCTCCCTTAAAATATTTTTTCTTTCCTTATCATCTTCAGAAAAATCTTTGTCACTGGTGTATACAATACTGTTTGAGGAGCCATCTGTTCTACATGTTATCTATAAAATAGGACATTACTATATGAAAAAATGTGTATAAACCCATATGAGCTGCCAATATTTTGTTAAAACATTAAGCAAAATGTTATATGTGCGAAACTAATTATGTGAGAGATGTTTATCTATTTTAAAATACTACTTAGAGCATGCTATGGAATCATTTATAAAAAAGATAATTCTGCACATCTTAAGATAGAAAAATTCAGGAGAATTGCAATCTAGATAGCTTTAGGAATTAGTGTCAACCTTTAAGTTACTCCACTAATTTAATGCAATATCAAGATCTTCATAGTTTGTTAACTTTATTTATAAGGAGGATTTATTACTTTAGTCATGTCATCTTTTACCATGATTCACAAATACTTTTTATTTGAATTCCTAGTCATTATCTGTAAAGCATGTGTAAATATATTTTCTTTCCCAAATTTTAAGAAAGTCACTAATTTAATACAGGAAGCAGATAGTACTTTGATAAAATTCTTATCTCTAAGAGGGTTTTTCAAAGACATTGCTAACAGTTTTGTTCTAGTCATTTTATGATTTACAGAATTTGTCAGCATCTTGTGAGCATTGTCAGAAATAGAAATTCTCACATAATTTGTGTAATAAATATTGGCAAATTCCATAAAAGGAAAACTTGTATGTTAAGGCCTATCTGCAAAGAAATAACAATTTTCAGGTACAGCTCAGGCTCTGGCAGCTGAAACATGCTAGAGTGAGGGGAAAAAAAAGGTTTGACCTACATTTGTTCAGCTAGTTTACACTTGGGTCAGGGTCTTCCTGCCAAAATGTGAACCTCAGTCAGCCTCTAATTAATGCAAATGCTGACTCTTATGAAGTAATCGCATTATTCAAATTTATACTTAATGTTTTCAATGGATTGAAACAAATTGCCATATTTTACTTCTTTATAACTTCAAATACTGTGAATTAAAATATAGGGAATTAATTTATGGGATCAATTATTAGTTTTCTTGCTGCAGTCCTGCTTTTTTCATTGTCAACAATATCTATGTAATGGAGAAACAGAGAAAAACAGTAGCTAGGAAGTAGTTGTGGTGAATAGCTGAGAAGCAGTAATGTCTCATGGAACAGAACTGGCCCCACTCTGTCTGCCTTCCCCACATCACCCCTCTAGGGTACAATACAGTGTGACAAAATGAGTTCATAGGTCAGAATGGAATATAATCATTACATCAGAAGTACATGATCAGAAAAAGAAGAGATGTTTGAGAGGGTTTATGAGAATTTCATGGAAAAGATAGAATTTAAGATAGGCATTTAAGAATGAGAAGCATTTCCAAAGGCAGAAGTGGGCAAAAGGATGGCATTTGGGGTAGGGACATACATGAGCAAAAATGAAAAAGTAAGAGTCAAGATTCAGAATTATTATTAATGTTTCAATGTCATTATGGCAGGAAGTCTCTCTCTCTTTTTTATTATAGCTTTTTTATTTACAAGTTATATGCATAGGTAATTTTACAGCATTTACAATTGCCAAACCTTTTGTTCCAATTTTTCCCCTCCTTCCCCCCACCCCCTTCCCTAGATGGTAGAATGGCCAGTATGTGTTAAATATATTAAAGTATACATTAAATACAAAATAAGTTTACATGTCCAAACCATTATTTTGCTGTACAAAAAGAATCGGACTCTGAAATATTGTACAATTAGCCTGTGAAGGAAATAAAAAAAAAACATGCAGGCAGGCAAAAATATAGGGATTGGGAATTCAATGTAATGATTCTTAGTCATCTCCCAGAGTTCTTTTGCTGGGCATAGCTGGTTCAGTTCATTACTGCTTCCTTGGAACTGATTTGGTTCATCTCATTGCTGAAGATGGCCACATCCATCAGAATTGATCATCATATAGTATTGTTGTTGAAGTATATAATGATCTCCTGGTCCTGCTCATTTCATTCAGCATCAGTTCATGTAAGTCTCCCCAGGCCTTTCTGAAATCACCCTGTTGTTCATTTCTTACCAAACAATAATATTCCATAATATTCATATACCACAATTTATTCAGCCATTCTCCAAATGATGGGTATCCACTCAGTTTCCAGTTTCTGGCCACTACAAAGAGACCTGCCACAAACATTTTGGCACATACAAGTCCTTTCCCTCCTTTAAAATCTCTTTGGGATATAAGCCCAGTAGTAACACTGCTGGATCAAAGGGTATGCACAGTTTGATGACTTTTTGAGCATAGTTCCAAATTGCTCTCCAAAATGGCTGGATGTATTCACAATTCCACCAACAACGTATTAGTGTCCCTGTTTTCCCACATCCCCTCCAACATTCTGCATTACCTTTTCCTGTCATTCTAGCCAATCTGACAGGTGTGTAGTGGTATCTCAGGGTTGTCTTAATTTGCATTTCTCTGATTATTAATGACTTGGAGCATCTTTTCATATGGCTAGAAGTAGTTTCCATTTCTTCATCCCAAAATTGTCTGTTCATATCCTTTGACCATTTATCAATTGGAGAATGGCTTGATTTCTTATAAATTAGAGTCAATTATCTATATATTTTGGAGATGAGGCCTTTGTTAGAACCTTTAACTGTAAAAATGTTTTCCTATTTTATTGCATCCCTTCTAATTTTGTCTGTATTAGTTTTGTTTGTACAAAAACTTTTCAATTTGATATAATCAAAATTTTCTATTTTGTGATCAGTAATGATCTCTAGTTCTTCTTTGGTCATAAATTCCTTCCTCCTCCACAGATCTAAGAGGTAAACTACCCTGTGTTCCTCTAATTTATTTATAATCTCATTCTTTATGCCTATGTCATGAACCCATTTTGACCTTATCTAGGTGTATGGTGTTAAGTGTGGGTCAATGCCTAGTTTCTGCCATACTAGTTTCCAATTTTCCCAGCAATTTTTGTCAAACAGTGAGTTATTATCCCCCAAATTGGGGTCTTTGGGTTTATCAAACACTAGAGTATTAAGGTTATTGACTGTTTTGTCCTTTGAACCTAACCTATTCCACTGATCAACTAATCTATTTCTTAGCCAATACCAAATGGTTTTGGTAACAGCTGGCAGGAAGTCTCTTGTGGAATAGCCCAGGGAATTGTGTTTGGGCCTGTGCTGTTTAACTATTTTTTTTTTTTATCAGTGACATAAAAAAACCAGAAACAGCATCTTCATGAAATTTGCTTGTGATACAAAACTAGAAAGGAGAGCTAAGCCAGTGTTTGACAGAATTAGTCTCTAAAAGACTGTTCCCAAACTAGAACACTGGATTGAAACTAAGATGATAAAATTCAGCAGGGATAAATTAGATAAAAAAATCAGCTTCATAAGTGTAAGATGGAGATATGATCAAATAGAACTTGTAATGGAAAAGATCTAAGGTTTTTATTGGATTATAATCAATATTATGATGAAGTGACCCCCCCAAAATAATGTTTTTGAGTCATAATGAGAAGCATATCTTCCTGTAACATGAAAGTGACATAGAGAAGCATAGTTTGCAGTTATGTGGAGGTGACATATAAGAATACATAGCTTCCAGGAATAATAGCTTCCTCTCTAAGCTATCCTCTTCAGACCTCATCTGTAATATGTGTTCGGTTCTGAATACCACAATTTTAAAAGGACATTAATTAGCTATAGAGTGTTCAGAGAGGATTGCAACCAGGATAGTGAAGAGTCTTGAGTCCCTTTTATTTTTTTATGAAAATTTGTTAAAGGAATTCAGCATTTTTAGCCTAGAGAAGAGAAAACTCAGGGGAACATGGTAGCTCTCTTCAAGTATTTGAAGAATTGTCATATAGAGAAATGATAAAATCCATTCTCTTCAGCCCCAGAGGACAGGACTTGGAGCAACAAGTAGACGTTCCGAAGATACAGATTTAGTTTTCATGTCAGGAAAAAATTTTCTAACAAGTACAGCTGCTCACAAATGAAATGAGTTATTTGGTTAAATGGTAGATCTCCTCTCCTTGGAGTTCTTCAGGCAAAGCCCAAACAACCACTTGTTGGGTATAGTGGAGAGTCTCTTTATGTATTGGGTTCACTTGATGACTATTGAGGTTCCTTCCAATATTCCTGATTTTGTAATTTTTACATACAAGGAACAAAAGACACTTCAGTAAGACCAGAGCTTACCTCATTGGAAGGGAAGAAATATGAAGTAAGGGTGGAAATGTAGAGAAGCATCATGTTGCAGAAGTCCTGAAATGTCAGATTAAAGAGCTTGGATTTCATTCAAAAGACAGTAGCAAACTGTTGAAAGATTTCCCCCAAAAGAGACATATATAATCAGATCTCTGAATAATAATGAATTTGAAACAGGTATAAATAATGGCTTGGAAAAGATATTTCTGACCCTACCATTTTTGCATAACCATCCATTGCTCCTTTGATCACCACTATCCTTACCTAGCCAACAATCAGGCGTCTTTATGGAGTAATGAAAAGGACATTGGACTTGGAGAAAGAAGAGCTGAGTTTAAGTCTCAGCTCTGACACTAACTATATATGGCACAATTGCATGAGGTAGTGAAAAGAGTCAGAAGATTTGGAGTCAGGAGAGCACGGATTTAAAGCTTACTAGTTATTTGACTCTGAACCTTACTTTACTCAAGTGTAAAATTGGGATAACATGGTTCCACTTATATTGCAAGGTTGTTGTGAAGTACATGAGGTATGATATGTAACATATCATTTAAATGTGAGTTATTATTTTCCCATATTTGAGATTCAGTTTCTCCATCTAGAATGTGATTTGGTTGGATAACATGATTCTTTTCAGCTTTACAAAAATATTACAATTTATCTCTGGTACTTCTTTTGTTGAGAGACAAATGCTTTTTTGAGTGAGAAAGCAAAGCTATTCTGTGACCTTGAGCAAAGAGTATATCTGCTGATTTGCAAATAAAAACCCACTCATTTAAACATTTAGAGAGAGAGAGAGGGAGAAGAGAGAAAGGAGGGAGAGGGAGAGAGAATGAGAGGGTGAGAGAAGAAAAGAAAGAAAGAAGAAAAGTAATTCTGAATAGGATGTTTCTATGGGGTATGACTTCAGAATATAGTTCTTGTTTGCAGTACTTGATAATAAATCCTTTCTCTATTTTCTCCTGCAACCACTACTCTACCAAACAACATTAGATTAATTGCTATAATGTTGTTTTAAAGGGTTCTGCATTCTTCTACTCTCATTAACAGAGCCAGACAGTAGAAGCAATTAGTAGCTAATGAAATCTGAGCCTCAAGAAATTGGGGGGGAAAAGGTCACTGAGTAATGAGGAGTTGAATCTAGTCAATAAATGGTCTGATTCCCTTTTGAGTTTAAGTTATGTACAAGTTTTTCAAATTGTTATCAGAATGTCCCATGTATACTAGATAATTTGCACTAATGTTTTCAACTACCCAGGGAATTTTTAGTTTTATTGCCACTATCCATAAACATAGAGTTGAAAAAGCAAGAGATGTACTACTTGAAATAATGTATTTTTCTAAATATTGTACCTCTCCCTTTCCTTCCCTTCCCTTCCCATTCCCTTCCCTTTCCTTCTTTTTTGTTCTCTTCTCTTCCCTTTCCTTCTCTCTCTTTCATGTGTGTGTATACACATATCCATATCCATATATAGTGTATATATATATATATATATATATAGTTCTTAGATCATCTTCATTTCCAAATCTTGCTCTTTTTGCCATATCTTGTAATAAAGAATTAAAAAGGAAAGAAAGAGAGAGAAGCAGATCAGTAACACTAACAAAAACATCAATGTAGTCTTGCAATATATTAAATGTTCCACACTCATAATGCCCAACCTCTTCAAAAGAGGGAGGGAGTCATATTTTCTTCTTTATTCTTCAGGATCGAACTTAATTATTATTTCAAAAGTACTTTTAATACAATGCATTTCATATCATCACAATATATCAATGACTGATTTTCTAAGAAAATCTGAAATTTCTATTTTACTCAGTTTTTTGCTTTTCCAAGAAATAGAATGAGGCAATTAAAAAAATCAATTTGTCAAATTTAAGATTAATTAAGTGAGAATTACAAGCCCAATATGAACAGATTTAATAATTACTTTATTTGCCTAAAGCAAGATTTTAAAATGGTCTCATTAACTCTGAGATGCCTTTAAGAAAATTTTTTGATTTTGCCTAATAATAGATGACATAAATAGTGAAATGATGGTCAGCAAGATAAGGTACATGTGCCTTTATTTTCCTGTTTTTTCAGACTGAGTCAATGCCTATTTTTGAACATTTTTAGATAAGATAATTATATAATCTGGAAGGGGAAAAAACACATACCATATAAGTTAGAAAAGAAAAAAAATAACAAATGTTTTCCTCTTTACTAGATTAATAATTCAATGGGGTTGGAGAAGATTGTATTGTATCTATATGTTCTACACTTTCCTAGTGTTTAATCCAGTGCTCTGCACACAGCAGGTACTTAATAAATGTTCAATGAATGAAGTCTACTGTCAATAAAATAGTAAATCTTCAAATTTAAATTACACAACAGTGACACAATTTTGAGCAGTTTATTTGACTATTACCTGACTTGATTCAAGGAGAAATTCTCGACTGATTATTTGGATCATGCTACTTTAGATGATGCCAGTTGGAATGGGTGTGGGCATATTGTACTTGCTGCCATAAAACCAAACTTCATAGGTTCAGTTGAGGTGGAAAGGCTATAAAACTCATGATCTAGCAGGTAACCCAGTTCTGGTTTTCTGAAAGTATATTTTGCCCAAAGATAGAGGTAACTTTGAATATAGTTAATGGTAAAGTTGCATTGTTAAAAATTATTGCCCAGAAAACTGAAAACTCGTATTGGATTTCTTCCAATATTAAATAACACACAAAATTATGAAGAAATTTTGTAGTCATCTAGTTTTCTGGATCAAAAGTTCCAAAGCTAGAAAGGATCTTAGAGATACTATAGTTTGCCATTTCCTTCTTCTAGGTCATTTGACTAACTGGGTTAGGTGATTTGCCCAGGGTCACATAGCTAATAAGGGTCTAAGACTATATTTGAACTCAAGAAGTTAAGTTTTCCTGACTCCTGATCCAGTACTCTGTGCAGTATGGAACCACTGAACAGTCCCTATATAATGAGTGTCAGAGTTAAGACTGAACTCTTCAGATTCCATATCTAGGACCTTTTCCATCATACCACAAAGTGGGTAGAAACTTCTGAAGGTCCTCCAAGTTCTTATGATTGATGATGACAGAGTGCTTATGTTCCTTTGATGGCAGCTCCATGCTTCCTTTGACACAATGCAGTTCTTTGATTTTTTGATCAATGGTAAAAAGACACACAGGGCTAAGTAGTACCAAAGAATTATAGGGTACATGTGAGATAAGTACCATAAGTGATGGTACTGGATAAAGCATCATATATGAAGACCTGTTTGAGTACCAATAGGTCAAGATGTGAACTGAGTAAAACCATTTTAGATCATTGAAAAGAGAGGCATTGTGACAAAGAAGAAAATCTCAGTTTAAATCCCTGATATCTTCTTTAGTACCTGAATGACCCTGAACAAGCCACACAGTCTCTTCAGGCCTCAATTTTCCTTATCTGTAAAATGAGAAAAGTTGGAAAATACAATTTTAATAATTATAAATAATAAAATTTTTACAATGAATAGTATTACACATTAAATAACAAGAACAAAAATAATATTAACTATCATTTATAAAATATCTACTATTTACCAAACACTGTGTTAAGTGCTTTACAAATACCTCATTTGATCTTCACAGCAACCCTGAGAAATAGGTATTATTATTACCCCCATTTTTCTCATGTGTATCACTGGTAGATTTCTCTGTGCACTATTCTCTTGTCTTCCCCATGGACATTGTATGATTTATTTGGAAGGTTTATCAGCAGATTGTTAGGTTTTTATTATTCTTGATTTCCCCCCCAAATGATAATAATCCCTATTTTGTCTTGTTTAATAAATGATTTATATTGGAGTCAAAGGAATTATTGAGACTAATTTTATATAAATAAGAAGCATACCTTTGGGAGCTTATAAGATATAGTGAAAACTAGTAGGAATGTTTTCTTTCTTTCTTTTTAAAAAAAACCCATTGTTATATCCAGGACTTTGAGAACAAGTGGTAACCATGATCACACCTCTGTAGGGAAGTAGTCTGACTTGCCAAAGAAAGTATAGATGAAATGAGTGAACCAGTTCCAGTTTAGTTGGGCAACAGAACATGGGGGAAGGGGTCAGTGCCATACCTGAGCAATGGGAGAGATGAATAAAATAGGATGATTACATGTAAAAGATAATAAATATTTGATATCTAGCATAAATCACTCCATTGGCTTTGATTGATAAGTATTAGAACTTTATCACGACTCGTTCAAATATAAGTGGTAACTAAACAGTGATAAATTACTGTGTATTCAGCTGTACATGCAAAGGATGTTGACATTATAGCTAGTCAAGGTTTTTTTATTGTTCTGTATTTTTTCAGTCATATTTGATTCTTTGTGACCCCATTTAGGGTTTTACTGGCAGAGATACAGGAGTGTTTGCTATTTCCTTCTTCAGCTCATTTTACAGATGAGGAAATTGAGGCAAAGAGAATTAAACAACTTTCCTAGTGTCATAAAGTGAGTAAGTGTCTGAGGCCAGATTTGAATTCAAGAATGTGAGTTTTCCTTGATTCTAGGTCCACCAGAGCTACCAAATAGTATACCTCTGCCTGTTAGGGAAGACAGAATTTATTTACATCAGCTTTGTGTACATGTTTTCAGGGATAGTTGAGATGATATGGTCTAATGGAAAGATCACTATACTCAGAATCAGAAAAATTCCAAAGTTTTAGTCTTGTTCCCTTAAATACATGTGACTATGAGAGAATATCTTAAATTCTACATCTCTAAAATGGGGTTGATTTCACTTTTACTTGAGAGTCCCTAATGCTATTTTTGTAAGGGAAAAAGATGGTGAGATTTGGACTAATGGGGAGGATTCAGAACTGATTGAATAGCCATACTTAAGGAGTAATCCATGATGATTTGCAGCCATCTTGGTAGAAAGTTTTTAATAGCTTGCCTCAGGGACCTTAGCTTAACTTCATGCTTTTTAAGCTTTTATCAGTGCTTAGGTAAAGGATTAGATAGGATACTTATTGAATCTACAGATGCCATAAAATTTAGAAGAGATAACTAATTCTTTGGATGATAGGCTGTGATCTGATAAGATGACATTTTATAGCATTGTCCTACATATGAGTATTAATTCAATTTGAATAGACTCTGTATTCTCTCCTGACAAAAAAGTTCATAGAAAATGATGTAGATAGAAATAGCTAGAATGATCAATCCATGATCACAAACTTTTCCATCCATATTCCCCTCTTTCCTCCTACATCTCATCTAATTTATTTGTAATTGGTATATATAAAATGTGTATATATATATATATATATATATATATATATATATAAATGTGTATATATAAAATGTCTGATGATGCATTTGAAAAAGTTTATATCTTTTATATCCCCTCTAGAACAATGGCTCTTAAACTAGTTTGTATACTAGGGTTTTTTAATAACTATATTTCAAAATAATAATTGTTTGTAATCCTGTGCATTTTACTTTACATATATTTAAAAACATTATTCTGAGGAGGGATCCATAGGCTTTGCCAGACCTCCAAAAGAAGTCCATGGCACACTAAAAAAAAAAAAAAAAAGTTAACTCTTACTCTAGAGTATAAAACTACCATAGATAAAACTGATAGGGACAGGTCCCTTTCAGATGGGCCTCTTTGTTACTTAGGATAGATAGCTGAAAAATTAAGTATAAGCTTAAGTATATACTTGTTAAGTATATACATATATGTATTAAATAAGCTGAAAAATAAGTGGTTTGTATACTATCAAAATTTTGATAGAATTAGCTTTAAGATATGCTTAATTATATTTCTATTCCTTGAGATGCAAAATTGTACTGATTTTTATTTTTAAAAAAATCATTTTTGGGGCATTTAGAAAGCACAGTGGATGGAGCACTGGTCCTGAAGTCAGAAGGACGTAAATTCAAATCCAAACTTAGTCACATTTCCTAGCTGTATAACCCTGCACAAATCACTTAATCCCAATTGCCCCACACAAGGAAAAAAAAGAAAAATAACTTAAAATTGTTTCCATAACCTGGGGTCTTAGGTATAAGCATTTTATCTGAAAGTATAGCTAGGGGGATTGGTGGAACAATGGGATCAACATGTGTCTCTAATAGCATGTTACAATCAAAAAAGTGAATTCAATCTTAATTCACTTTAAGAAAAACATAGTATTATGTTCTAGGGAGGTGATCATTCCATTGTACTTTCCTCTACTCAGATCACCAAGAATATTGCATTCAGTTCTGAATTTTGCATATTCAGAAAGAATTTGATAACTGGAAAGGGTCCAGAGGAGGGTAAAACAGATGATGAAGGGCCCTCAAGGTGCTGCTATAGAAGGACTGGCTGAAAGAACAGTGGTTATTGAGCCTGTATGAGAGATTATTTAATTGGTACACTCTGTCTTAAACATTTGAAGGAGTCATGTGAAAGATGAATCTAATGATAAGACATATACTACAAATATATTAAAGTCAGAGAGAAACCACCCTGTAAATAGTTATAGTTATAATTTTTGTTGTAGCAAAAACTGGAAAAAAAAAAAGGTGAATGTCTCTCAACTGAGTTTTTTGTTATTGCTCAGTGAAGTCCAACTATTCAGACCTCTTGGATCATTACATGCCAGTAATGCCCATGAGGCTTTCTTGGCAAAGATACAGGAATAATTTGCTCCTTCTTTCTCTAATGGATTAAGGCAAATAGGTTAAATGACTTGCCTAAGATCACACAGCTAGTAAGAATCTGAAGCCAGATTTAAATTCATATGTTCTTCAGTCCAGGCCCATCATTCCATCCACTGAGCCAGTTAGGTGCCTTTATTAATTGAAGTCTCTTTCCAGTTCCCTTTTCATGTGCTACAAAAGAAATAGGGATTCTTGAATAGCCTTGTCCATATCTCCATAGATTTTCTCCCTGACCCTGCTTAAAACTAAGGCAAACTAAGGTACCTAAAACTAGGACTTTTGATGAATTCCTGGAACTGTTGAAAGTACATTTCTCAGCAGCACCATTGATCACGGTTTAAATGTCACAAATATATCTTTCAAAGGACATTATAGTTGCTTTTGTGACAAAACTTCACTGTCTCAGCACTGAAGTTAGTGGCATTTCTTAGAAAGTATTTTGTCAAGTACATGAGATTTACAAAAATACAATGGTTTCATTGTCAGTAAAAATGTCACAGAAACTAGGGATATTAAGTCAAGTCACCCTATATTTATTAAGTACTTACTACATGCCATGTTTTATATATATATATATCTGTGTGTATGTAGTGTATATATATATATATACACACATACTGTAGTCACTGTGCTGTTCTGGGAACACAAATACAAGTTGAAATAAAGACATCACCTGTTCTCAAGGGGCTTACATTCTATTTGAGGAAAACAACACGGTGTAGAAAAACCTGGAAGAGAGTCAAAAGTATAGCTTAAGGCAGAAAGAAGAAATGGGTAGCTTGAGTCTCTATTTAAAATAGAAGTTTTTGGATGAATCAGTCAATGAAAGGTCAGTGCCAGCTGGGAACAGCTAATATGAGAAGTCCAAGGATAGAGTGACATTCCAGAGAAGAGATGTTTCTGGGACATTAATAGACAAAGTCTGGAAAGAAAGTTAGGAATGAAGCATATAATTTTGGAAGCTTTATGGAAGATGAATTGTAGAGGCTAGAAATAAAGTGACCAATTAAAACAAGTATTTGGTAAGGAAGAGAGAGAAGACTTGAGAATAACTCACAAGTTTCTCACATATATATGTATATACATATGTGTGTGTGTGTGTTAAAAAGGTACTGTTCCTGTCTTTAAAGAGTTGACATTTTAATTTTGGAAGAGGAAAGGGACCTGTTTTTCTTCCATCTCTAAGCTTATCAGAATTCTGCCCTTTTTCTTTTAAGATAACCAAAGGAAAAAAAATGGATAATAAAGAGCAAAGTATGAAGTCAATGCTTTAAAGAGAATTTTATTCCTATCATTTGACCCACCCAAAAACCAAGGTTAAAGAGTTTAAGAGTAATGGACTCTGTACTATTTACTATCTGTTTTGATGTGGTTAGGATTTGGGAATTTTGTACTCATGCTAAAAATGAAAATGAAAATACAAAGTTCTTCCTCCTTGCGGTCATCTACTACCTGTCCAATTCACTCTTATCTGCAACATTTTCAATAGGATAAAGGGGTTCAGAACAATTGGGATGGAGTGGGATATGATGGGATATGAGTATGTTAATCATTGAGGATTGAGCCTCATTCACTGTATATGTCATTATAATGATAAATGATAGTCTATCATTGTCCATAATGGTTTGGCCTGAAGTGGAGTTGTCCCAGAGCATCAAGAAGCTATGTGTAGTTGGAAAGGCAGGAGGGATGAGTATGGAGGGTTCCTGGTAGGGAACAAGCAACTTCCAAGGAGAAATAGGTGACTACGGAAGATACTTGGGTAATTCTTTATTACCTGTGCTTGATGACCTGATAGAACTTTCTTCAGTGTTAAGGGACAGGTCAATTCTCTGAGAGCCTCCACAGCTGTGGATCATAGTATCTGAAGGAGTTGCAAGGCAACCTTTGCTGACACAGGTGTTACGTACTGGGAATGATATAAATTGGAGGAAGAGGGAAGAGGAAAGAGGCCAGACAATGCAACAGCCTCTCAGTCAGAGAGGTCAGAGAACAGCAACTGCCTCTCAGTCTCCTTGTATCATCTCAAAAGAAGAGATCCATTCTGGGTTGGATCTCCAGCAGCCACTGTCAGGTGGCTCCCGTGTATTTCAACACTTCAGTTCATAGTTGGCATTCTTCTCCAGTCTAGGATGTCTTGCTTTTTTAGCTATCTTCCTCAAAAAACCATATTTCAACATGTTTATCACCAATATGTTGCTTTCCTGTGAGTCCTGGATTTATTATTTTCTACTGGTTTAGTTTTTTTGATCCTAACTAAATGCCCTCTATGCTTATTTGTCTAAAATTTCTAATGACTTGAATGTTGGGGGGAAGAGGGAAAAATGCAAAAAAAAAAAAAAAAAAAAAAAAGAGGGAGAGGAGAAAGGGGAGGGGGACAGAATTTCTCCATTCCTATCCCAAGAACAATAAGAATAATTCCTTCTTAGAGGCTTGGTTCCAATTCAACTCGGAAACTTGGCTTAACTAGTTCTACCTAAGCCTAAATGTTGCTTTTATACACAGGTAAGAAGTAAAACTGTTTTTTTATGTCAATCACAAGATGTTTCCTCTGTGATATCGCCTGCCTTCTTCCAATAGTCAAAGCATTATTTTCATTCCAAGTAAAATTTTGTTCAAACTTTGTGGTGAAGCTTTGTGGTGAATTTTAGGGAAATTCTTTAACACTTCCTTTACTTGGTGAATTGATGAAAGTGAGATATTTATGGTGTGTGTGCCTGTGTGTGCATTCTTATAATTTGAATCCCTTAATTAATTTATAGATTATAATTAAGGCTCTATTGTGAAACATTGTCAAAGGTACACTTAGTATCTAATGAGGAAAATGTGGTTTTGTGATAAAGAATGAAAGAGTATGTGTTGGGGCAGCCAGGGGACACAATGGACTCATTGCACTCTGAAATCAGGAGAGCCTAAGTTTGAGTCCACTCTTAGATATTTGGCACTTAATAGCTGTGTGACCCTGGGCAAGTCACTTAATCTTGATTGCCTCAAAAGAAAAAAAAAGAATATGGATCAAACTCTTCTGAGGTCAATGCCAAATTGTGCAAAATTTGCATCAAAATGAGGAAATTTGCTTTTAAAAATTTTTTTTTAAAGATGCTAAATGTTGTAAAGCTAATTGTAGAACAATATATTTAATTGTATTTACTTTATTCCAGTTAATTTGCACTCCCTAAAGGAGGTGCCCTGCACCTGCAGGTTGATGGATTGATGATAAAATGCTAAATTACAAGTTTGAAAGATCATGTTTTATTTCCAGTTCTTGTACTGACATAGATAGGATCAAAAGTATGTTAGGAATGAGAAGATAAGGTTGCTCAGCAGTAATATAGGCAATTGTGTGTGTGTGTGTGTATGCCTACAAACATAAGAAAAGAAAAGTTCTTAGGTAATCCTTCAAAATACAGTTGAGGAAGGCTATTAGAAGTTCCCAAGAGAAGAAGCAGGAGAAGAAGCAAGCTTCCAAATGCATTTGGAGTAAAGAGTGCAAGAAGGCCATGTAAAATGGCATTGCTAATAGTATCCCTGAATTCAGGAATCCAGCAGGATCTTAATGGTTTAAAACTGGATTTTAAGTGAATCCAACCTCAAGGGAATTCAGTGAAGTTCTATGCTCTCCATTGAGGGCAATCTAAGAGGAGAAAAAGGAACAATTGATAAGGAAATCCTTATCTGGTTCATTAAAGATATACTTTCTCTGTTCCTTTGAATTTTTTTTTCCAGGTTTCTAGTCCAAACATTCACCATCTGGAGGTTAGGAGATAAACCTTGTGTATTAGGTTAGAAAATGATTCCATTACTTTATTGCCTGTTATTTACATTTTTCTATGTTAATTAAAAGCATTTGCTACTTTATTAGTGATTCTTACATGATGTGGTAATAGAGTGCTTTATTGGATGAGGACTTCGGACATGATTTGCATAACTGGTCACCTAAAAAACCCCCACACTGAACCTAGTTTTGCAATCAGAATTGCAAAGTTTTCAGAGGCAGAGTTGTTATAGAAACTTATGTATTCAGTATGAATGGCTCCTATTTGACTCTCTATTTGTAACCTTATGGAGTTTTATATAATTAAGGCTGTCTTGAGAAATATGACTGATTCTAGATTGTATATATATTTCTAAGGGCATTATGATTTTTTTTTTTTTTTACTTTTAGCTAGCTGCAAAAACTAGTTTTTCCCTCTTTATTATCATCTATTCCTATAGCATAATGTGACTTTTCTACCCAGTGCTATTTTTAAACAATATTTGAACTCTTTAAACAATGGCCTTTTAAAAAAAAAAAAAAAAAAGTAAAAAAAAATTCTTGTAGCTATTTCTCTCCTTTTATTTTTGAATTATGTTTACATGAGTTCCTTCTTTGATTTCTCATGATGGGAGTCTTTCTGTTCCTCAGAATTCTTCTTTTCTTCACATTTCATTTGAGCTTGTGCCATTTTCCTAAACCATGGTTTCTCAATAAATGATCTGGTAATAAGAATTTCAGTTCTGCCAACTTTATTGATTAGGAGACACTTTGGCCCAAGATTGACCCATGGGTCTAATTTTTTAAAGCAGAAAGAAGAAGAAGTGAGAGTGTGTTGAGAGGAATTTCTGGCATAATCAATGGGTAAAATTCACTGGTGATATATCCAGGCAGCATTCCATCAAAAATATTCTACAAGGGAGAGCTGCTAGACTGTGAATAGATGAAACCTGTCAGAACTTAAGATTGGAAAAAGCTTTGGGAGAATATAGAAATAATGAAAATTTTAGGATTTTACAACTGGAAAAGACCTTAGAAATAATTGAATCTCGCCTTCTTATTTTGTACATAAATAAATTGAAAATTTATTATTATTTATGTTAAATATTCTGGGAAATCCACACATCTGACTAGAGGCTGAACCAGTATTTTCAGAATCAGTTAAATATTCTTTCCAATGCTTCACACTGCTTTCTTGATAATAGTATTGTTGGGGGATGGATTAGTAACTTGTCACTGGTGACTGAGTGACTAAACAATTTCAAATGGCCATATTTTTCACTGGGAGTGGTAGTGGGGAGGAGTGGCAGAAATGGGATGTAATATGTGGTTTAATTTCTAAATCAGCCATCTGGAATTCAAAACTCTCGATTATGAGAATGACCTTGACTCCCACCTAAGAGCAAAGAAATAAGTAATTAAAAACAAAAAGCTGTTAAAGATAGATCTGCCAGTTTGAAATACTCAGCTGATTAATTCTCAAATATGTAAAATTATGTTCTAGTTAATTCATTATTCCTGAAAGACAGTTTAGCCTTTCTCCTTCATCAAGATGATTTAGTATATGTTTCATGTTCCTCTCTTTTATACTTGATTTTTAGTTCAAATAAAACAATGTACACAGGATTCATAACAATGTCACAGGATCATAGATTTAGAACTGGAAGGAATTCCAGAGGTGATGAACTATATCATCATATTTTGCAAATAGGAAAACAACGATCAAAGAAAGATATACAAGGATACGTGCTTAAATAAGTGACAGAGATGGCATCTGAACTCAAGGCTGCTGATTCCACATACAGCATTCTTTCCATTGTACCATGTTGTCTCTGTTAGAAACTATGAGGTTTCTAATAAGGAAATGAGGAGATAGACTTTCAGTTTTTCCAGGTGATTAAACAAGGACAGGTAACCACAGAGAAATGCCTTTATGATATGGCTTAGATATAGCACAATTACCCTCCTTCACGCTTTCAAACTTTTAAGTATCATTGTCCATCCTTTTCGCCATACTTCCCACAGTAGATGGAAAACCTCTCACAGATGGAGAATTTTCTGTGTCTTTGATAAGGTTCCCTCCCTCTTTTTCCAAGTTTCTCTTTCACAGGCATCTTTATTTCTCCTTTATCACTGGCTATTCCCTATCTGCATATAAATATATAGGAATCTCCCTGTCCTTAAGGCAACAAACCTTTCTTGACCCTTCTTCCCCATCTAGTTAATTAACGTGCTGTCTTTCTGCATCTCCTTGATGATATGTGAAAAAGTAACCAGAAGCTACTGCCTCCACTTCGTTACCACCCTTTTACCTTCACCCTTTGAAAATCTGGTTTTCATCCTCACCACCCTATGTGAACTCTTCTACTGAAAGTTACTAGTAACTCTCAAACCATCCAATCCCATTATCTTTTATTTAGCCCTTATCCTTCCTGACCTCTTTGCAGCATTTGGAATTATCAACAACGTCCTTTTTGATATTTTTCTCTCCTTGGTTTCTAAGACATCACATTCTCCTGGATCTCTCTAAACTGTACACTAAAATTCACTCTTTGCCCATTCTCTCTCTATAACAGAGAGCCTTTATGTCTTCTAAACACCAGAATATATCTATAACTAATTACAGACTTTGAATATCCTACTAGCACCTCAAGCTTAAAATATTCTAGTAATTAGTGCAGAATCTAAAGTGGAATGAAATGTCTTAGGGTTTCTCAACCCACTGAAGATCTTTCAGCAAACCCTAAATGCATTAGGGATGCTGCAAAGGGACTTACTGTTCAGATTCAGTTTGGAGTGGATGATTTTCAGATATAAAATTCTGTGATCTTGTGTAGCACTTTTGCTTGTTTTGTTCATGTATTTATTGATCCATTGATTGGATCTCTCAACTTATCCAGACTCAAAGTTCTGGGGCTACAAATGGGACAACCTGACTCTGGTCACCATGGGAGCTCTGAATAACTCTTCTAACATGGGTTAGTTCACCTTTCTTTAAGCCACCTGGAGGCCTCCTCTACCTTCTTCCCTTCTCTCCCAAGGGATCACTAATTTAATGCTTACCTTAATAAAGACTCTGATCAATTTAGCCCACTGAAACTCAGAACTCTTTTGTTCAACAGATTCACCAGTCTCAGCCTCCCTAGCCGCAGTGACTACAAACATTTGCTACCAGCCTTGGTGTCAGAAATCATCTTTATTATTAAAGTCCCTATCTTTTAAGATTTCTTGTTTTATTATCCCCTCTTTTCCAGCTATTTTGCATCAATTTCTCATGTATAAAAAACAAATGAGTTGCACTACATATAATATTCATAATCCCTTTCAGTTTTATGTGATCCTGTGTATCCATGGCATAAAGAAAAAGTATACAATGTTATACATATATTAATTCATTTGATTCTGATAATAACCCCATAAAGAAAATACTACATATATTATTAACTCCATTTTACAGATTAGGAAACAAAGGCTCAGAAATGTTGAGTATCTGTGGTCCTTTAGATACATGACATAAAGAAAAAGTATATGGTACCCTTCTGCTTTTATGGTAATAGTGGAAGAATTGCTGAAATGGGAATAGACAGGATTAAATATCTGAGTATCTAGATTTTCTATAAGCATTAATTTCACTATTGGTATGCTAGACATGAAACCCTTGCCCAGTGATCATTACAGTGAAGAACTTGAATTATATCCATCCCATTTTTCTTAACTAGTCAGTGTATTCTTTAATCCTTGATGAATGACTTCATTGTAAATTTTGATCCCTGGGGGAAAAAAACATAGAAAAATGTTGGAAAATGTGACCTGAGTGATAAGAAACAGAAAAGGAAGCAAGAAGCATTTATTAAGCATCTACTGTGTACCAAGTGCTTTGCAAATATCTCATTTGATACAACAATACTGGGAAATAGGCATTAGATTATTTTGATTTTACAGCTAAGGAAACTGAAGCAGTCAAAAAGGTGAGTTCAAATTGAACTTTGAATATTTCTTACTAATGTGACCCTAGAAAGAGGCTAAATGGCTTGTCTATGGTCATGTAAAACTAGTACATGTCTAGGATTAGATTTGAATTTAGGTTTTCCTGGGTCCAGGTCCAGAATTCAATAAATTGTGCCATCAAAGGACAAAAGTCTTTTTTCAGACTAAATAGAAATACCACGTTTATATATCATATTTTATTCAAGAAAAGATTTTAGAAGCATTAGATATAATGAACACTGAACAGCATCAAAAAATAAAATTGATTTAATCTTAATAGGCAAGCAACAACTAGTTGGAGTCATGTCCTCATTATATGTTTGTGTATAGACAGACTATCAACTTGTTAGAGCAAACATCAAATTTAATATCAAATTAGAAAAAAATATGAGAAGCCATGGTATTCAATTAAAACAACTTGAAACTGAAGTATTTAAAGATGCTATTACAGTTGAAAAATAGGAAAGAGACATTTCCCTTGTTGGAGATCAAAGGCACCCTTCAAGAAAGTGGAAGAGTGAAAAGCAAGAAAGCTTTGCAAATTGGATTCTATAGCAGATCTTGTCTTTATAGTCACACCTTTGATTGAAAGACTCAAAGAATATAATCTCCTGCTCTGTTTTTTAATTTGTTTGCCATACAAAAGCATTTTACTTTGATGGAACACAATTCTGTCTTAAAGCCATAGATTTAACCTAGGGTTTGAGAGATTTAAAAAAATATATATGTTTATATTTTTTCATAACTGTTTTTGATATAATAACTATGATGTACATATTATGTATGTAATGATTCATGCTTTAAGGTTTGCAAAGCATTTTAATGTATTAATTCATTTGATCCTGACAATAACCCCATGAGGAAAATACTACACATATTATTAGTTCCAGTTTACAGATGAGGAAACAAAGGCTCAGAAATGTTAAGGTTAGGAATTATCAGAGGTGGGATACAGTGGTAGAGTATTAGTATTGTTAAGATAGATCTTAATTTTTGAGAAAAGTTTGGGATCATTTAAAAAATCCCTGCAATCCAATCCAGTCTCCTCTTTTTAAATTATGACGCCATTTATTGACCTTATGTGCCTCCTGATTCATTCATACTAATGGACAAGATTTTTGCTCCAACATGGACAACAGATTCTCAATCCACTTGGTTTTTCCTGAGCAAGGAGTTAAGACAAAATCTTTTGAGTTTTTACAGCTCTTTCCTAGGAGGCTTTTAAATTCCAGTGTTTGCAACCAGCATAATGTCACCTACAAATAGAAGCATGTTGAAGATGTTTGGATCAGCATTTTTAAAAAAAACCCTTCCATTTGGATTCTACAGAAGATTTCTTCTTTCTTTGTATAGAGATGTGTAGAGGGTAGATCTTAAATAAGGTTATCATATATATTTTTATATCTTTCAATGATTCTTGGTTTTTATGTATGAATGAAAGATACTTTGTTGGAACAGAACTCTCAGGGTGCCATTTTGCTCTACCAAATCAAGTGCTACACACACACACACACACACACACACAGAACACTAAGCACAGTCAAATCTTGGGTTCTCTATGATGTAGTTTCTTAAACTGTGGTTTGAGATCCCAAATGGGTCTCATAATTAAATATGAGAGTAGCAAAATTATGATTTATTATCAGTAAATGTATTTTTGCATTCCTGGGTCATATAAAAATTTCTTGAGCAAAAAGAGATCATGAGTGGATAATGTTCCTGCTCTCTACATTTCAATCAGGTCTGACTGCATAGTGTCAAAAAACTAACCTTTCTCCAATTTTTTTCACCTTGAATTTTCACTGTTAAATTTCTTTGGGTTAGGACATTGTCTCTCAAAGGAGCCTGATAAAATGCCAAAATGTGATTGGAGGGGGGAAAGGATTGCTTTGAATAAATTATTATTTGTCAGAATATTCTTAAAATTATACTCAACACTTGACATTTCCCCTATTTATAACTATCTAGTGAAGAGGTTATCAAAATCTACTGTGTACTGTGTAAGGAGCTGAGAGGAAAATCTGAGAATGTCCTACCAGAAATAACTGATTTAAATAAAGTGAAAAAAGTAAAAAAGAAAGACAGAAAGAAATTATGCTTGAGATACCTTGTAAACTGCTTTGATTTAGTATAAGATGACAATTTTATCATTAGGATCTAAATTGAACTAGTCCCTTCACATGTTTGAACTAGCAAAATATAAATGCTTTAATTGGCATTCTTAAAGCAAATTTAGAAGAATTTTTACAACCCACAAAGAAATCAAGAAACTCAGGAGGGAAGAAATTGAAATACTGTATGATGATGATTTGAGAATAAAGTTTACAATTTTGAGTTTTGTCAAATTTATACCACATAGACTAGATTTTATTTCCATAATGATCTAAAAATCAGGATTAAAAAAATAAATACTGAAAAATAAGGGTTTATAGTACATGCAAATTTAACATTTTCTCCATTTCATAAAAATAAACTATATACAGTTCTTTTGTATATAATGTGTACTTTTTCCTTACCTCTTAGCTGTAATGAGATAAGAATGGGGACAGACATTTCTTTTACTATGTTGGATTGTTCTTCCCTTTTAGAAACCCTAGCCAAAAAGGAAATTAAGTTAATTGGCATGACTTCCAATGCTAGCTGGCTCTTTTTTGTGTGATCCAGGTGTCATTTTTGAGATATTTACTTTCTATCTGTTTATTAATATAGTCTTGAATTCTATAACATATAATATATGTAATATTAATATATATTATAATATAATGTAGTCTTGAATTCTATACATGTTTCTGTAATGATGATGATGAAATGTAGATATATTTCTGATCTACCAATCAATACAATTAATGAAACCAGGATAGTTAAATATAGTTAATTGAAGATCTTTCCAGTATATTAATTTTAGTCCTTTATACTCATTGCATTTATGACATATCAACCTTCTTTTTATATAACTCTTAATAACTTTCAGTATAGTTACTGACTTGCCTCATAAAAAATATTCCAGGTAGACTGATAGAGTTACAATTATGATAATGCTGGTTTACATTTATATAACATTTGACAATGTACAAAGTATTATTAACCTTTTTTTTTAGATAAGGAAATTTAGCCTTGGAAAACTCACTTGCCCAAGTCACACAGTGCCTTCAATCAATTTAGTGAAGGAATTTTTGAGATAATCTATTCTAATCTCCTCATTTTACAAATGCGAAAATCAAAATCTAAAAAGGTTACACAGTGAATCTATGACAGGAAGCAACCTATCAATATCTAACATATAAAACAATTTGTTTAGAATCATTATTTCACTGGAATAGGGAAATAGTCTCACCAACTCAGATCAGCATCTCTTTTATATTTTAGTCTTAGAGAGTTTCTTTGGATGTTAAGAAGCCAACAAGCAACTTGTTTAAGGAAACAAAGGCCATTTGTATCCAGGGAAATAAGCAAGCAAGATATTACTCTAAGGTCAGACCTCTTCTTTTGTATTTGTCTTTCCATCATTTAGCACAGTAACTGGCGCACAGCAAACACTTAGATGTTTGTTGACTGACTTGTTTATCTACTAGATCATAATCCCTCTCATAACACTAGTCAAATTTAAAATAAAACAAAATAATTCAAAGATATGTTCTCTTTCCTATATACCTTCCTTCAAATGCTTATCCAATCCTTTCCTCCTGATTTTTAAAACTTTCATAGAGTCACATAGACTTTCCCATATAATACTGAAATTGAAAGAGACAACAGAGATTATCTAATTTAATCTCATCATTTTCCAGAAGAGGAAAATATAGCCAGAGAGGTTAATTGACTTGTCTGAAGTCACAGAGCTAGTTAATGACACAAACCATATTAGTTCTCTAGGTCTCCATTATAGAAAAATATGAGTAAGAAAAATGGGATTCTCATTCCCATTCCAATCCAATTCAGTGAGATGCAATGTACAAGAAACTGCACTAATCCCTGGGACAAAAAAGAAAAAAACAAATCCCTGCTCTAAAAGAGTTGGTATTCTATTTGGAACTACATTATGTAAACTTTTACATGTGTTGTATATATAAATTGCCATAGTTTATTCTTAATTGTACTTTAATTCACAATATCACTTTCAGATTTAGAAAGGACTTCAGGGTCTCTTTAATCAATAAAAGAAAAAGAATTTATTCTAGAGCAGGGTCAACTAATGGCCATCCAGGCTTTACCTAAAGATGTATTGTGAGAGCCTACTCTCTCTGTCTCTGTCTCTGTCTCTGTTTCTCTCTCTCATCCATTCTATTTATGAATAAATACACTTATTATTATCAAAGTATATTTATTAAGCACTTGGTATATTCAAAGCACTATATTAAACATTGGAGTCAATCAGTCAGTCAACAAGCATTTATTAAATGCTAAGTATGTGCCAGACACTGTCTAAAGCATTGGGGATACAAATACAAGTAAAAGAAGTAGCAGTTCCTGCCCTAAAGGAGCTCATATTCTAATGGGAACAGACAACACATAAAAGGAAACTGAAGTAGATTCAGGGGAAGATATTCATCATGGGGCATGATAGAAGGATTTGGAATGCAGTTTGGTGAGAAATGAAAAGATAATTGACCTATATGTCCTTTTCAAATTGTGGGATGAACCATCCAGTAAGAGGGAAAGGTTGCAGGAATTCCTAACTGATGAATTCCAGGGCAGAAGAGATCTTCTAGGATGAAGAATTTTCTAAGACAAAAAGGAAGAATACAGTTGCAGGCTTATGAGGATTAAAGAAATGGTTGGATTGTCATGCAAATTAAAAAAAAGTAAGACACCCCCTTTTCTCAAAAAGCTCACATTCTAATGAGGGAGATATTTATGAAAAATTTTAATTATGAATCAGATGGAAAGGTCTCATGGTCTTTAAGATACGGTGGCAAAATAAATGATAATTTCTCCTCTTTAATACCTTTTCCATTGATAAAATTATATCCATTTCTGATGTTGTACATTTTATAATTCAGAGGACCTTGGTAACAATAACCTTCTTTTCTGGGTCCTTGGTAGCCATAAATGTAGCACCTGTAAGAGCAGTTGCCAGATTGTATATCCAGAGACTACCTTTCAAGATGGTAGCTATGAACTCTAAGATGGAAGCTATTCCCAACAGTTTAGATTCAAAGTCCTGAGTATTATCATCAGGGTGTGATGGAAGATGTTTGCCTAATACATGCTGCTTCCAGTATCACCCTCAGGGTTCATTTGATAATTCATCTAGGCTGGCTCTCCTGCTCTATCAGTGCCAGGTAGTTAACTCAAATTGTAAGAAAATTTTTCTGAACAGCAAACTCATTTTCCTGTGCATCCACTGCACCTGGTATATATGTATGTATAGCCAGGTGCAGCAAGTTTAGTCTTTCTTCAGGTGAGAGCTCTTCAAATACTTGAAGATAGCTTCTTATCTTGTGTAATGAGTTTATGAGTTTCTACAATGGATATTCAAATGGCATTTATCTTGCATTTTTTTCTTGCCCTCCTGTTGACACTATACGTATGATATTAGAGCTTTCAATGTCCTTAAAATGCAAATTTCTTAAAAATGAGCATAATACTACAGATGTGGTCTGATGAAGGCAGAGAAGAGAGCCAGCAAAGCAATTATCTCTCTGTTCCTGGAAGCTGTAGACCTCTCATCATGAAATTATCTTTCCACGACTGTTAGATCACATTATTGACTCATGTGGAGTCAATCCACTGATCTAAGGGCTTAGATTTTTTTTTCAGACAAACTATATAGAGTCTTTCCTTAATTTGTACTGATAAAGTCCATGTTTTCAAGCCAACTATGACTTTATATTCCCATTAAATTTCATCTTATTGTACACATTTAGTCCAATGGCATAGCCTGTTATGATTCTGATTCTATTTTACACATTACACATTAACTGTTCCTTCCAGCTTTGTTTCACTGATAAATTTGATCATTTATGCCTAACAAAGCTAGATGACTGGTTGGAATTCTAGGTCTGGAATCAAGAAGTTCTTACTGCAAATCCAGCTTTAGATTCTAGGTGTATGTCTCCATGCAAATCACTTAATATCTGTCTCTCTAAGTTTCTTCAATTGTAAAATGAGAATAATAATAGCATCTAACTCATAAGGTTGCTGTGAGTATAAAACGAGATGAAATTTATAAAGAGTTTAATACAATGCCTGATGTGTAGTAAGCACTCAATAAATTTTTATAGCCTTTCCCTTTTATTCTTCCTTATTTTTTTTATCATTGATATATATATATATGCATGTATACATACACTAGACATACACGTATACACATAGATACACAATTACACAAACCAAAGCCAAGCATACATATCTAGAGCATTTCTTCATAGTTAATGTTAAATAAATGTTCTTTGGGAACTTAGCTAGTTTCAAATCTATCTGATTTTACCATTTTTCAGCCTTCAGTTTTCCACACAAATAGCTTAAGAAACTATATGATTTTAGGAGTGTCTTAGATTAATTACATCTATAGTATTGCCCTAACCTACCAGTTTAAAAAAACTGAAAAAGAGAAATAAAGTTCTTCTGATAAGACCAATTATATTTGCTAAATCTATGCTGACTGGTTCTTTCTGGATATTGCTTCCCTTCCTCTCTGTGCCTCAGTTTCCTCTGTTGTAAAGTAGGCATTTTAGCAGTACTTACTCCCAGGGTTGCAATGATGATCAAATGATATAATATTTATAAATTACTTAATATGTTGACTAATATGTAGTTGATATTTAATAAATGCCTCTCCCCGCCCCCCCCCCCCAATGCAGCTTTGCTGGAAATGACCAAATTTTCTTTCCATGTCAAAACTGGTTTTTGCTTTTCTTCTGTAGCCAATATAGGTTGTCATTGTTTGAGGCTGAAGCTTTCTTGGCTTCATAAGTGATATTACATGACTAGGCTAAAAAGGAATATATCATTTTAATACATTTAACATCTACTGGTCATCCTGCCATCTAGGGGAGGGGGTGGGGGTGGGGTAAGAGGTGAAAAATTGGAACAAGAGGTTTGGCAATTGTTAATGCTGTAAAGTTACCCATGTATATATCCTGTAAATAAAAGGCTATTAAATAAAAAAAAAATAAATAAAAATAAAAAGGAATACATCATTTTCCTTTGTTGCTTTTACCCCAGTAGTTCTCAGAGATGCAAGTTGCTTGATGTCATTTTGTGCGTCAAGGAAGGCCTCATTCATTTGATTACTTCTATGGTAATGAGAGGAAAAGTTTGAGATTGACACTTATAAGCACTAAATTAGCAAATCCAGGGGCCAGATTATACATGATTGATCCCTGTAGTCCCATAGAAAGCCATGGTATTCTTGCCCCTTCCTTGCTCCCAATATCTTTGGATAGGGATGAAAGATAGCCCCTTGATAAGCAAAATTAACTTTTATTTGTTTAAACCTTTAAGATATAAAAAGCACTTTCCTCTTGACAAATCTGTTTTATAAGCATTATCAAACTCATTTTTACAGACAATGAAACTGCTACATAGAAAATCGAATTGCCAATGATCACACAGATCAAGCCAGAACTCAAACTCAGCTCTGCCTGATTGAGCACATCCCACATGCTTTCCAGTATATTCTATTATATTATCTAACTTCCTTTGCCAATATGGAAATTTGTTTTTGCTTGAGTATAGAAATCTATCACTAAGACTTTCTCTTTCTTTTTCTTTTTTCCCTATTTTGGAGGCAGAGGAAGATGGAAGGAGGGAAAGAGGAAAAAAAACAACAAAGCCTTTTTCATTCAGAACATAAAATGAAATTTAAAATGAAGACTACTTAGATTATAGTTATCCATATTTTAATGCACGTTTAGTCTGGTGACATATTGCTTCAACTTCAGCTAATAGGATCAATCAGTTAATCAGGATTTTTTCTATCATCTCTCACTCCCTGAAGCACCTTCTGAACTATTTTGCAAGATCTTGGTGCTAACTGGTTGGTGAACCAGCTGCAGTGATACATGATATTCATAAAGAATGAGCTGGCATGAGTTAATAGTATATCTGCCTAATTTGGGCAAAGTCCAGAAGATGTTCAATGTGAGATTGCTGGACAGAACATTTGTTCAAATTTGTTTGGAATTAGGGTAAACACCAAGGAGCATCTGACTATAGTTTTCTAACATCCTCTTTTCCATTCCTTTTCTTCCCTCATCATATGCAACCCTAAACCTCTGCTTTGACCCTTGTTTTCTACTTTCCCCTCTTCCCTCTGTTTTCACTTTTCTTCTTTCTTCCTATTCTCCTCATGTCTTAAGCTTCTCTGAGAGGTCCCTGAGGCATTTATGGGCCACACAACTAGAATCTGAGCTCATCTCTGCTTAGCAACTCCCACGACCTTTATTAATATGATGCAATATAATTGCTGCCAACTCCAACTTCCAAGAATGACTAAGCATTATATATATATATATATATATATATATATATATATACACATTCATATGTACACACCTGCACATATACATGTATAAAGTTCACAATTAAGTCTGCTTTCTGCATTGTTCTGGGTTCAGGAATTTGGGGCACTGACTATATATGAACTCTGAAAAAAAAACAAAATCAAAGGGTGATCATGGCAAAAACAGTAGTAGCAATTGATATTTGAAACATTTGGCATCCATGTATGTATGTATGCAAATGATGAATTATTTCTCCCTGTTTTATATTCTACTTGACTGTTCTTTCTTGTATGTGAGTTAAAATTTGCACTCATTTGCATTATCATTGATGGTTTCATTGAATGTTATCAAAGCAAGTTCATAAGTATCATATCCTAGAAAATAAGCATGTGTGTATGTGTGTGTGTGTGTGTGTGTGTGTGTGTGTGTGTGTGGTTAGAGGAAGGAATATGAACTAGGCATATCTAATATAAAGATTATTAGCTTGTAACCATCCAAGTCTACTAAACTAGACAAGCTTCAGCATGGTTTTTAAAAGCTGATTTTTAAAGCTAGAGAAGGCAAATTTGAATTCTGGCCATGTTACTATTTGTATCACCTTAGGCAAGTCAGCCATGTAAACTTTCTGAACTTCAGTTCCATTGCTTTTAAGATGAGATGAAATCAAGTGACGTTTAGGGTCCTTTCTGATTCTAATTTCTATAAATATCCAGATTTCAGATTTGTCCTTAGAAAGCTGTGGAACTACAGACAAATTGTTATGCTACTCTGTGGCAGTTTTCTCTATATAAAGTACAGATAGGATTAGAATCACAAGAGAGTTCAAAATCCACTGGAGACAACAGTTTGATCCATGTATTTGAGTCAAAGGATTTTGATTCAAATCCTAATTTGGTTATTTATTACTTGTGTGACCTTGGACAAGTGAGTTAATTTCTCATGCCTCCATTGCTTTATCTGTAAAATGAGGGGGCTGGACTAGATGGTCAAGGTTCAGTTTTTGACATCTTTACATCTTGTGTTGTTGCTGAGATATTTTTCAATTATGACCCCATTTGGGGTTTTTTTTGGGCAAAGATATTGGAATAATTTGCCATTTCCTTCTCCAGATCACTTTACAGATGGGAAATTGAGGCAAAGAGGGTTAAATGTCTTGCCTAGGGTCACACAGCTAGTAAGTATTTGATTCCAGATTTGAATTCATGAAGATGAATTTTCCTGACTCCAGTCCTGGCACTCTATCCACCACTAGCTGTCTTTCTATTTCTAAACTGGCTTTACTCCAAACTCTTTCAGATTCTTTGAAGGAAGGGACACTAGAAATTTAAGTTTAGTTCGCTCCATAAATGTTATTTTTGAAGAGTGATATAAAAAATTGATTTTGTGTCATCAGTTGAATTTTCACTGTTCCCTTTTCTTCCATTTTTCTTGCATTGGGAGGTAGGAAGAAGATGAAAATTTTAACATTTTAGTTGAAAATGTAGAAAGGTACACATGAGGTTAATTGATTTGCTGTAAGAAAATTGGAAGTTGTCAACTTTTCTTTATTGTAATTATAGCAAACACAGGTTTGCATTCAGCAAACAAAACAATTCTGATACCTTAATTTTAAATACTATATTTCACTTCATTTTTCACTCTGTTCATTTCTTTATGATTTCTTTGGAGCAGGCACCCAGAGCGTTATTTAAGTAGGAAAAAAGTGTATTTTTAATGATGCAGGGGCATAAAAACATGACTCACTAGTTCTATATTTCAGCCAATTTTATATAACATACAATTGAAATACTTTGGCTTTGATTTTAAAATAAATCTTATCCAAGCCTGAATTTTTAATAACATGTGGTGATAACCATATACCATGCTGTGTGATTTTTAAGAAAATATTAAAGGTAACCACAATTGATCACACTTTTTTTTATTTTAAGGCAATCAAACAGATATTAATTAAAATCCAGCTGTGTGCAAGGTACTGTGGAAGTACCATAGTGAGAATGATAATAATGAAATATGTCTTATGAAGGACTTTACATAGAAGCATGTTGTTATAATCTCTGAATTTAAGGATTTTACAGATTTACTGAACAGCTAAAACTCAAAAACCTGAAAAGTTAAAAGATATTGAACAATTAAATATGTAAAAGAGAACAAAATAAGGACATTATTAATGACATATGGAAATACTTCTAAGAAAAGACACTATGTTTTGAGTTGAAGATACAAATATCTAATGTTTTTCTAATTAAACAGAGAATATACAATACCAGTAGTAGTAATTCACACATATTGTTTTATTAAGATAAGTATTTTAACACCTGCTTTTTCATTTCATTGTCCAAAAAAATTCTTTGGGAAATTATCATTATACTTATTTTGGAAAGGGGAAATTGAGACTCTGCAACTGGTTAAAATTGCTCGAGGTCATATAGAAAGTGACAGAATCCAGATCATCTGGCTGACTGTGATGAGTTTTCCACTATAAGAGATATAGTCAAAAGTATATTGCTTCTCAAAAAAAAAAAAAAGATAATGATATAGTGATCAATCAAGTTTGTCTTAAGCAAGTGCTATGGCCAATAGGCACAACAGGAATTCAAAGAATTGTAATTGTTTCTCAACCCATTATCTCTGATACTTCACCATCCTTTATATTCCATATATTCCATACTCTGGGAGAAAGGATAGAAAAATTAATATGAGAAGCATGTTTGATGACTGATCATTTTTGGCCATTCCATCTTGATTATGATATCTTTAAGTTTCAGACTGAAAAAGAATGTAATCACTATGATTTCTCTCTTTTCTGAGCTCCTCTTGCATGAATATTCTGTCCTGTATCTTTGGCATCTTTCAGATACTAAGTTAGTTATGGATTATATTGTCTCATATTGGTCCTCAATCAATTCATATATACAATCCTTCTTCCCTAACTTAAGTATAAAATAAGAGTGTCTTTTGCTTGTTTTTAAATCCATAGCACATATCATACCTTGTTTACTAAATAGGTCCTCATTAATAAATTGTAAGCTTTCCTATTACATTCAGATCCAAATGTCCTGGATTATATAAGAAAAAAGCTTAGCTCTTTCCTAGACATTTTGAGTGAGTGGTGATCACTAAGATACCTATATAATTTCCTTGTGATTTTATATAAGACATTTCTTCTTAGAAGTGTCATATCTGGAAGGTATACCTATTGATCCAACATTATAGGTATTTACCCAGGTTTTTTTCTGAAGAAATTTTGATTGCACGTAACAACAGGAAGAGGATTAGAGTATTTTCAGCAGGTGGATAACTTATCTGTGAATTGTAATGGAACTAAAACCACAGTGTATTTTCTATGGAACTTTTTATGGTACAAGAAATAACATTGTATCAGGAGTAGGATGAAAGGAAATCACATTCTAATCCTCTACCATGATACTTTGATTCTGTAAAATCATATCCATTTCAAGCTCAATTTCAGAAACATAGTTTTCTAACTTCATGTAAGAGAAGGGTTATAGAATAAGAGAATTTGCTAGGAATGAAGTGAACCACCTTCTGGTTTGTAACTAGGTAAGCCAAACCCACAAACTTTAATAGTACTTGAGGAAGGAATAGGATGATGACGACGACTGATACAGGGGTAGAACTGAGAGCTTGTTTGTCTTGTGACAGGGAAAAATTCTTATACCTAAATTTACAAAAGGGAACCCAGCAATTTCTCCTACGCAATTTTTTTTAAACATGAGTTTGCTAGACAAAGGAACTATCTATACAGACAGTTCAAAATACAAATATTTCCCTCCATACCTTGGAACTACAATCCCCCCTACAATACTTCAGTTGGGGAGGTGTGGTTCACAATATCGCATTGATATCCAAAGTTGATGTCTCTACCAGATTCTATTCAGCTAGAGTCTGGAATCTGCACTGGCTCCCCAGGATGAACACTGTCCTGAGCTGGTTTCAATCCCTAGAATACCCAATTTGGACTAGATCTCTGTGAAGTAAAATTCTTGGCTAAGGTTTAGACTCTCCTTCTAGAACATAATAAATACATTTACAAAAGGGCCAAGGACTTTAGCCTTAGGGAATAAGAAAAACCTAAAATCTTCCCTCCTTTCCCGGTCTTACCAGTTCTGACTGGAATCATCTTACTTCCCATACATAAAAATATAGCAAAATCTAAATCATGACTGGTGCTAATTTCAGGCATTTTGAAGATGCCAACATTTCTAGTTGTATAGCCAGTGAAAAAAAAAGGCTTATTTCAACCACATGGGAAGAAAAGGTAGAACAGCCATACATGCTCCAGTCCTAACAGTTTCCCAGAAGCAACTTCCTAATGACATCCAAATATATGGTCATTTTAGTAAGCTGATAGGGATCTGCACAGGCGTTACATACATACACGTGACCAATACTAGTAATGATGACTTCTGAAGATTTGTAAATCATTCTAACAGAATGTCTAACTGGATCTAGATGAGTAAACCTGGAATTCAATCCCAGCTCATTTGTCATGATTATTAACCTCTATAGGTTTCTGCTTCATTATCTGTAAAAGAACAAGACTGGACTAAATAAGATTTATTTTTATTCTCAATCTTATGACTTTCTGATTTTGTAGAGATTCCTCAAAAAGTATGAGGAGCCCTTGAAGGAAAAGATAAAGATATCAAACAATAATTATTGAGGGGGTATGCTTATTACTCCATTATTATTTGTGTGGTCCATGCAAGTCTATACTTTATACTTGTGTGCTTAAATTTCTCAACATAAACTATAGGTGCTTTGGTATATTAAGAGTCAGGAGCAACTAGGTTTAGATCTTTCCACTAACCCCCTACTGACTATGCCACCCTGGGTAAGTCACTTAATTTTTCAAGGCTCCAAATATCCATTCAAAACAGATATATTGGTAGAGTGAATCTCTTCAGAGGGAGTTCATTACATTGATGAAATAAGATATCCAATACAATTTTCACTACTATCATATTTTAGAAGTACCTAGCTTAATGTCAGTGACATTAAATTTTAACATGTATCACCTGTTAAGGACCTTAGAAATTATTTAATATAACCCCTTAATTTTTGCTTTTTTTTAAGAAAAGAAGTTATGTACAAGATATGTTTAAATAATTATAGAATTGTTTTATTAACAGCTGTAATAGACCTTTGCTGGATTATTATCCATGACATGCTAGTTGTGGATTTACCCTAACGCTTTTTCTAGGCCCTTTTCTTTTACATTTTTGTATTTTCTTACCCTTGTGCTTTTATCAGTTTTAATATATTCAATTTTCATCTCCCCTAATGATCCCAGATCTATATAATCTAACTTGGTTTAAACCATCTTTTGGACATTTCAAATTGGCTTTTCCCTAGGTAGCTCAAACTCATTCTATTCAAAACAAAATCCACTACCTCCCTTCCTATCCAAGATCACCCTTCTTCCAAATTTATTTCTTTAAAAGGAATTGTCATCCTTCCAAGTCATTGGGGTTCAAAAACTCACTCATCCTCAATACTTCATAATCTCTTGCCTAACATTTCTAATCATTTGCCAAATATTTTACCTTTATATAACTGCATATCCTTCCTGTCTTTACCTTAAGACATGTTCCGGCCTGAGAGATGTATCAGATTGGCATAACCCTTCAGCCAGTACAGTTCAGTGCAAGAAGTTGGAAGAGTCATAAAGACAAAACCAAAAGCAGATGTGGTAAATGGGGGAGGAAAGGAGGAGGACATAAGGCAGAGGCACTAAAAAGGTGGAAGGGGGTGGGGGTGGATTTCTGGAGAAGCAGGAAAGTCATTTTTAAAAGGCTTCAACTGGTCTGTGTGAAGTGCCCTACTGTGTTTTAGAGTCTCTTTTTATACTAGACTTGTAGGTAAAGTGTATGGACTTAGAAGGATACTAGTTCCACAGACCAAGAGAAACTCTGATGGTGGTGATGGGGTTATTAACTTCATCATTATATGAGTAGATTGGGATGATGGTTTTTGATTTAGCCTCTTTTAAGGGGGTGCCTAAGATTCTAGATGACTTGGTGGTGATGGGGGACTTCTGCAGCCACTCTCTAGAAGTTTCTTTCATGTTTGTATTAGAGTAATTTTCTTCACCAAAACAATCAATGTGCCATTTGAGACTTTCAATGCCTTTTGCCTACACTGATTCAATAACCTCCTAATTGGCCTCCCTAACTCAAATATCTTTTCTCTCTAATCCATCTTTCATATTGTTGCCAAAGAATTTCTTAAGAAGTAGATTTGGCTACACCATTACCCTTACTCAACAAACTACAGCAGATTGCTATTATTTCTAGGAGAAAACAAAATCCTTCACTGGGCATCTAAAGCCCTCCATAATATTGTCCCAAATTATTTTTCCAGGCTCATTGAACTTTATTCCTCTTTATGTTCTCTATAGTATAATAAAACTGACCTTACTGGTTCTGATAAAGGCCTCATTTCCAAAATATATAGAGAATTGAGTCTAATTTATAAGAAATCAAGCCATTCTTCAATTGATAAATGGTCAAAAGATATGAACAGACAATTTTGGGATGAAGAAATGGAAACTACTTCTAGTCATATGAAAAGATGCTCCAAATCATTATTGATCAGAGAAATACAAATTAAGACAACTCTGAGATACCACTACACACCTCTCATATTGGCTAAGATAATAGGAAAAGGTAATGATGAATGTTGGAGGGGATGTGGGAAAACTGGGACACTGATACATTGTTGGTGGAATTGTGAACACATCCAGCCATTCTGGAGAGCAATTTGGGACTATGCCCAAAAAGTTATCAAACTGTGCATATCATTGATCCAGTAGTGTTACTACTGGGCTTATATCCCAAAGAGATCTTAAAGAAGGGAAAGGGACCTGTATGTGCATGAATATTTGTGGCCTCTTTGTAGTGCTAGAAACTGGAAATTGAATGGATGCCCCTCAATTGGAGAATGGCTGAATAAATTGTGGTATATGAATATTATGGAATATTATTGTTCTGTAAGAAATCACCAGCAGGATGATTTCAGGAAAAAAAAAAAAAAGCCTGGAGAGACTTACACGAACTGATGCTGAGTGAAATGAGCAGAACCAGGAGATCATCATACACTTCAACCATAATGCTGTATGATGATCAATTCTGATGGACGTGGCTCTCTTCAACAATGAGATAAACCAATCAGTTCTAATTGTTCGATAATGAAGAGAACCAACTACACCCAGTGAAAGAACAATGGGAAATGAGTGTGAACCACAACATAGCATTTCCACTCCTTCTGTTTTTGTCCACTTGCATTTTCGTTTTCCTTCTCAGGAAGGAAAAGCCCAGTTTCTAAGCCCGATTTTTCTTGCATAGCAAAATAACTGTATCAATATGTATACATATATTGTGTTTAACTTATACTTTAACATATTTAACATGTATTAGTCTACCTGCCATCTAGGGGAGGAAGTGGAGGGAAGGAGAGGAAAAGTTGAAACAAGGTTTTGCAAGGGTCAATGCTGAAAAATTACCCATGTATATATCTTGTAAATAAAAAACTATAGTACATCTCTGCTCTTTATATCTTTAAAGAGGTTGCCATGACTGGAAGGCACTATATCCTTACCTGTGCCTTTTAAGATCCCTAGTTTAGAATATTCAGATCAAGAATCACTTTCTCTATAAAGTCTTTCGTAATCTCCCCAGCTTCTAGCTCCTTTTCTTAACATATTATATTTTAGTAGTACCTACCTTAATGTCAGTAACATTATAGCATGTATCACCTGTGTGTTTCCCGTAGACCCTGTACCTACATTTATAGGTACATTCATTTTTGATGAATGAGCAGCCCTGAAAGTGACTCAGCAAGCCCTCTTATCATAAGGGTTAGTCCCCTTATACCTAATATACCCCAACATGTATGCAAATAAATGCAAAATGTTTACAAAGTCATTGTGGGGGGCAGTTGTAGGAAGAGGGGAATCAGGAAAGGTCTGGTGTAGGAAGTATCTCAAGCTCAGCTGCGAAGGAAGCTAGGTTATCACTGATAATTTACAAAACAAGCTATATTCCTTTGTAGCATGTATCCTATCTTTTGAAAGCCAAGCCCCCATGACACATCATTCTTATCCTTGAATATTATACTAATAGGTCACATGTAGTTGAGAAAAGGGTCTTTGTTTATGTCTTGATCAATTCACCCTTGACCCAGTGTGAGATTGCTATGCTGAGAAAAAAGAAATAATTGCTTCATTGACCTCCTTCATTTTGGCCCTTTCCACATTGTCAGTCAATCTTGTGCTTCTAAGTTCTTTTGGTTTAATGGATTCTGAAAAACTATTCAGGCAGTAACAAGTTACAAACAAGGTTTCCTTAATATTTTTCTTTTTTTGGTTTTGAGCAAATGCCTAAGAGGCAGGAGCAACAAATTAGCAAGAGTGAACAAATGTTTGTAATTTACTATTGCCATTAAATATTACTTACAAAATAAATCAGTCTCATCAATTTAATGAAAAACATAATTTTGCACCATGATAAGCACAAGTGGTAAGTGTTTCATATAAATGGCAAAAACATGATTATCAGTTGAAACTGAAGATTAGAAAACATGAGAAGAAAACACCTTAGTAAATTTAGATAGTCATTAATCCTAGAGAAATTGCTTCTAAAATACTGAAAGAACTAGTGGTTGGGATGACTAAGTCACTATCTATGAGTTTTTAAAAATCCTGTTTTAAGTATGATTGAGATATATATACACACACACATACATGTCTTCTCTCTTCTCTATTTTTTGCTTTTAATTTATTATTTATTTAAATCACTCTTGATTTAACCTTGACCTTCAGTCATTCCCCAAATGATATTTTCCTTTTCCTCAATTTTTAATTCTTCGCCACCATTAAAAAACCCCCAACAACTTCTTTAAATATTTTTGTACATAAAGGTTCTTTTTCGTTTTTCTTTGATGTCTTTGGGCACACTCATTATAGTGGTATTTCTAGATCAAAGGATCCAGCATTTTATAGCACTTTGGGCATAGTTCCATATTGTTTTCCAGAATGGTTGAATCAGTTCCCTATTCTGCCAAAAGTTCATTGATGTACCTATTTTCCCTCATCCCCTTCTGCATTTATTATTTCTAATAGGTATGAAATGGTACCTCAGAGTTGTTTGTTTCAATTTTCCTTTCTTAAATCAACAATGATTTAGAGATTTTTTATAATGACTATAGGTAGCTTTGAAACTGTTTGTTGACCATTTGTCAACTGTAGAATGCCTCTCATTTTTATAAATTTAACTCAGTTCCCTATATTTTTGAGAAATGAGACCTGGATCAGAGAGACCTGCTGCAAAATTTTAAGCAAAATGTAGTTTCCCTAATTATCTCTTTTAATTAATCCTTTTTTTGTTTTTGTTTTTGCTTTGTCTGAGATCATGATTGCTACCCTTGTCATTTTTATCTCAATGGAAGCATAATAACTTTCATTCCAGTTCTTTATTTTAACTCTCAGTATCTTTCAATTTCAAATTCTTTCCCTTGTTTATAGCACATTTGTTTCCCTGATTACATAACCCTAAATAGACTAGGTTTTTGATGAATTTTTGTTAAATTGAAATGATATGATATTCCTTAGTATAAAAATTCCAAATTCCCAAGGCTTGAATTACTTTATTCTGAGTTATCTTCCCTTTCCAACTCTCCTTATCCTAGGGTTAAGATGGTCCTTGGATCCCTGACATGTGTTCTTCATCCTTCAAGAATTCACCTGTTTCCCTCTACCTTAGGGACTTTTGAATAACTGTTGCTCTTTGCTTCTCACTCCCTATTCTTGTTGTGGTGTTAGCAACATTAGATATGGAAAATGGTTGTGATAATATAGAAGAAGGAGGGAGAAGGCAATGTAAAAGTGAACGCTCCTGATCTGAATCATTTTTCTAGGAAAAATGTCTAGGCATTCAGGAGTTCTAACTTAGACCCCTTAATCAATCAATGGCTTTTCTAATTAGATTTACTCCTAGAATCAAAAAAAAAAAAGAAAGTGTTTAGGTTCAAAATAATTTCATTCAATTTCTTGATTCATGCAATATTAATTTTTAAAAAACTAATGAGTAGAGGCAATATATTAGTATGAACATTATTTTTTCAAGTATAACTGATAGATCAAATATTTTCTTGTTTGAATAGAAAGAGGTATTCAGAATCCAGAGAGATATGAATGAGGAGAAAGTACCTCTGAAGAAAAAAAAAGGGGAGTAAAGCTGGAAATGTTGAGACAAACCATGGCTAATAGTATAGTTTTCAGATTGGAGAAGGTCTTCTGTGTTTTGTTCGAAAAGAAGCTGTAGTTGCAAGAAGAAGAGATTGTTGGAAACCGAAAAGATAAGGCAAAGAACTATCATGAAGAAGTCTAATGGACTTCAGTCTAATGGAGAAATGTGCAATTTAATGGTGCTTAGTAATCTCAAGTTTGTCCTGAAGAAAGGTGAAAAAATGTAGTTAATTTGTGGATATTCATGATAGTGAGAAGAAACAGGGATAATCTTTTCCTAGCTTTTAATGGGTAATCTTTTAACACTGAAGCACAGGCTCTCTGTGGTAATGGAAAAACATCTGTCCTAGCAATCAGGAGAGCCTCCATTTCATTTCCAACTCCAGTGATAACTCATAGGATGACTTTGGGCAAATTATTTAACTTTTCAAGTTTGGGATTTTTTCATCTGTTTTTTTAAAGGCCCTGGGCTAGATCATTTTTAAGAACCTGTCTCAATTTGAAATTCCATGAAGAATTATCATTTCAGTAAATGTGTATCTTAACTTTAGGTAAAAGTAAGAGGTAATTTCCTTTTTAATTATCTATAATTGACTATAAAACTTCATTACCTTACCTTTTGATTAACAAGAAAACTTCATTCGAACTTTTAAAATAGACAATTCACTAGTTAAACTAAACTGAATCTTCAGAATCAACTTTCTTTAAGTTGCATAGGGTAATTCTCATATCTAAGCCAGTTATGTAACAGTTCTGGGCTTTAATTTCATCTTGACTGTTAACATTTATGTACACATTTAGTAGGCATTTTTGGAAGTATTTATAGATAATTAAGAAGAACACAATTCTTGAGAAATTTTTATTACATTTGCTTTGGGGATTCATAATATGGGAACTCATAAGGATGCTACCCACATTCCAGTCAGGTAGAATTTAATAGCCTCAGACACTGAATAGCTGAGTAACTCTAGTCAAGTTACTTAACTCCGTTTATCTCAATTTCCTCATCTGTAAAATGATCTGGAGAAGGAAATGGCAAACCACTCCAGTATCTTTGCTAGGAAAACTTTAAATAGAGTTGCAAAGAGCTGACTGGAAATGATTGAGATGACTAAACAACAATAAGATTTAGTAGATAAGTTCTAGGGAATCATCTAAGGTACAAAGAAGGTAAGTGGATTGCCACTTATGTATCCCGTCTAGTAATTGTCAAAGGTAGGATTTGAATTCATGCTTTTTATTCCAAACTAGCTCTCTTATCAACCACATCAGGCTGCCTTTTTACAAAGAAAAACAAAGAGAAATAAAATATTATTTGTAAAATATGTCATAGACTTTAATAGTTTTGCCATCCAAGGCAGCCAAATTATCTAAGAACCTGTCCTTGGATTTCTACCTCCACTAAACATTCTAGCACTATCTACAACATCCTCTGTGAATGGCAGGTCTATTTTGTCCTTGGAAACTTGAGTAGAGAGGAGACTGCTGCTATTCTATATCTTGCATGACCATCTCAAAACAAAGTAAAGCATCCTGTTTCTGACTAAATCACTAGCAAATAAAATCCCCCTTGCAGGCCTTTAGATTACCAAACAGCAATTAAAATCAATGTGTGGTAGGTTTGGACTGGCTAGCTTTCTGGAGAAATTTGTTGAACAGTATTGTCTATAAAGTTATCTCTTAATAAAGAGATTGTTGTTATTGTTGTTTATTGTTATTGTTCTTTAATAACTTACAAATGACCAAAAGCATTTCAGACAGTGCAACGTGAATACAGTTATAATTTTTCTCACTCAGTGGAATGGTGGGAATAATAAATAGGGAAGGGAGAGAAAAGACAGAGACAGAAAGACAGAGATGTTCACTATATGAAGGACTTGTTGAATGAGCTTTTAACCCTGTTACTGAATAAGTCAGACAAGTAAAATTTTTTTGGATCCCAGAAGTATGTCTGAGCATGGCGAGTGGGTCTCCTTTTAACTGCATTGCTATTTTTAAAAAATAATCTTTCTCTCTAGATTCAAGAGATCAATTTACAGTTATTTTGAAAGATTGTGAAGAAATCCCACAGCAGATGTGGTTTGAATCTTAAACTAGTAAATTTTGAACATCTCTAGAATAAAGAGTTATTTAATTGGAAAACTAATTTTCTTCAAAGATTAATGAGAAAATATGGCAAGTGAAGTTTTTGCCAGTGTCATTACAAAATTATATGAGGAATGATGTGAACAGATTAAATTTATAAACAGCTGAAAGTCATGAAAATGAATCTGTTTTGGTGAGTTTTAAAGGAACCATCTGGACATATTATCCAGTTGTGTAGGACTTTTTTGGAGGCTTTCTTGGCAAAGATATTGGAGTGGTTTGTCATCTCCTTCTCCAGCTCATTTTACAGATGAGCAAAGTGAGGCAAACAGGGTTTAATGATTTCCCCAGGACACACAACTAATAAGTATCTAAGGTCCTATTTGAACTCAGGTCTTCCTGACTCAAGCAAGACCTGGTATTCTAATCACTGCATCACCTAGCAGGGGTCCTCAAACTACGGCCCGCTGGCCAAATGCGCCACTGAGGACGATTATCTCCCTCACCCAGGGCTATGAAGTTTCTTTATTTAAAGGCCCACAAAACAAAGTTTTTGTTTTTATTATAGTCTGGCCCTCCAACAGTCTGAGGGATAGTGAACTGGCCCCCTATTTAAAAAGTTTGAGGACCTCTGATAGATGCTCACAACAGAGAAATAAGGAATGATAAATTGTATTTGTGACTTTTTGATTAATTGACTATATGACCTCAGGTAAATCACTTGAATTTTGTTTCTTACTTCTTTATTGGGATTAGTCATATGGTTGTAGAGATCACTAATTTAATACAGAAAGGAATCTTAAAGGTCATGCCATCTGATTCTTCACCCTCACCCCCTCACACACATACATACACATGCATTTTACATTCACTATAAAGTGCATGAATTGTTTTCCTCAAGGTCCCTCAGAACCAAGAACTAAGTGACATAAATAAAGTCCAAGTCTTCTTCAAAACAAGCAAGCAATGTTAAAAAAAAAAGGCTTAGAATTATTTTATAAATGCTAAATAATAATGTTCAGTATTAACTTATTCAGGAATATTATAAAACTAATCAGTATCACCAAAAGTCAGGATTAGAAACGTCTACAAATTAGAAACCTTTCAAAGAGAATTAACCTGGCCATTCTTCTACCTTCCTAATTGATTTTCTTTCTTCTTCACCATTGTTTATTCAAGTAGTAGCACTGACCCTAGGCCTAATTCTTCTTGAGGGAGTTAGAATGGTAGCATAACAGGTGGCAAATTTCATTGAACCTGCCATCCAACAGAAATAGCAGTTCCTATATTAGGTGAATGACCTTGAGGTGTTTGATTAAATCATTCTCTGAAAGTGATATCAGCACCAAACCACAACAAACTTGCTGAGGAAATTCCCTTTGCTCTTGGGTGATCAAAGAAGAAAATATGAATGAGTGTTTGCAGAAATTCACTTGAAAGATGGCTGGAATGAAGGAATGAAATTCTTGATAAAAGACTAAGACTTAACACTAAAAAAGCAAAACTCTCCTTTCCCTTGGCTAAAACTGTGGCTTCCAACTTAAATGACATGCTTTCCTTCTTCAGCCAAGTCTTCAATGAACTTTTTGGGACACTGTTAGTAAGTACTGTTGTGTTTTTCTGTATTTTGCAAAGTAGTCAAGAATGTTAGTTTGACCTTACACAAGGAAAAAAAACAACCCAGATTTAATTAATGCTTGAGAGGATCTAAAATCCATATTTTAAAGCCAAAAGCAACTGATATTTAAATTGTTTTTCTTTATAGTAATAAGTGTTTAAAAACACTCTTCACATTTTATTGTCTTAATTTTCTTAATGTAAGAAGTTTACTAAAATCTGGAATATAATGTCCACTTTGTAACATTCTCTCCTGTCTTGTTTTTCTATGTCTTTGTTTAGGAACAAACTTGCTCTTTATTTGATTGTGTTTTCTTTTAAATTAGGACCTGTGAAATTTTCATTCTCTGCATAGTGTCTGCTCTGTCAAAATATTATTTGATCTTGTTCTCTAGAGGACTGAGATCAAGATACTACCTTGTATTAAGCACATAGTGCTAATGCCCTTGTTCTAATAGTAAACTATTCATTTGGGAAGTTTACATTCATTGGCTAACATATTTCCTCTGAGCTACCCATATGCCTAGCTACACTTTATTAGCAGTTTTAATGCAGACAAAGCTCCAGATAGGTTTTTGAGGTGGAGTGGGAGAGAAAGGTATGAAAGGAAGTAGGGAACAGGAAGACCTGCTACTTTATAGCTCTAACTCCAAAGTCTCAGGACTTTTCTCCTTATCTTTTTTCTTTGTCTTATTTTACTCTTTTCTGTAGATACAGCTACACTACTTCTTTCCTCCCAGCAAAAAGAACAGATAAGGGAGGGAAGAATGGTCAGTTTAGAGAGAAGTATTCTGTTTCCTTTTTTTATTCCAAGGCACACCAAGAACTTTTTTTTTGATCTTTGCATACTCAACATCTAGCACAGTCCCTGATAAGTGGCAAAGATTCAGTAAGGGCACATCAAATTGTTTCAAGTCTTGGAAAAAAATTTGGCTGTCTCCCTTTAATACAATTGATGCTAAATGACAAAAGTCCTATTAGAATAAAGTGTGATATAGAGTCCTTTATAGGATGTCTCTCTGATCATTGAGATATACAGCGCTATCACTAACTCTCAGAGTTAGAAGATAGGTCATTTAGTCTTACTCATATCTAAATGAAATTTTCTCTGTATCTCTAGGAAGTCATCTTATATCTGCCTCAAGATAACAAGTTAGATGAAATCATTTTACTTTGGGGTTCAATCTATGCAGAACAAGTATGCTAGGAACTGGATGAGATACAAAAATGTGCTATTACCCTTATGAAACTCATGTCTACTGATGTATACAAAATCAGCTATAACACTAGATGATGAGATGAATAAATAAAAAAGTATAGAGTTCATATGATATTTTAGGAAAAGAGGTTAATGAGTATTTAGGGAAAGAGGGCATTAATAACTGAATGGGGAAGACCATGTTTGTCTTCTTGAAGGACAATATCAAAGTATGTACAGAAATTAAAAAAGAAAGAGAAAGGAGAAAGGCCCTTTCATGTACAGAGAACTGAGCAAAAGCATAGAGGCATTTCAGGAGACATGTGAAAGAAAGAGAAAGCCATTAACAAATGAAATCTTATCACTGATAAATTTTAACCTTAATGCCCTTTGATATTTAAAAATCCAGTCACCTCACTGTTGTCACTTAATATATCAAACATCTCGGTTATTTCTGCTGCTAGTTAGTTTTACAGGGAAACATTATCCAAATCACAAGTCACACCCAAGTGACAGAATTTGTCCCCCATAGCTATTACAGAAAAGATCAAAAAAATTTAAAAATCATCTAATTAGTTGACTTCCCATAAAACATTAGACATTACATTTCAAAGCCCATTCATCAGTATTTAAGATGACAACACTATTCAGAACATAATCAGTATTCTATGACATTGTAGATTTTTGTTAGATTTGTTTTATCAAAAAGTTTAGAGGTAAAAAATGACCCTGGAAATCATATAGTACAACATCTTCATTTTGCATATGATGAAACTAAGATCCAGAGAAAATGGGAAATTTTCTTAAAATGACATTTATTTAGTGGAAAACTTTTCAACTCAACCATCATCTATTCAGAATCTTTTATTATTATACTGATACACAAAGCTACACACAGATACAACTGACACTGAATCTGTACTCAAAGGAGCTTGCAATACACTGAACAAATATAAAATAATAGTGATGAAGAATAATATTTACATAACACTTTGAGATCTGCAAAATGTATCACATGTGCTCATTCTTCTTTCCTCTCTTCCTTTTTAAATTTTTAACAATTAACTGGACATATAAATTTTCCTTTCCAATTAATTGCCCAGGTAGAGCATGATTTTTATCTACTTTAAGGAAAATCTCCCTCTTCTTTAGATCATGTGACTAAGGGTACATTTAAACATCAATTTTGGAGGGTTTTTTGGTTGTTATGGGAATTGACTTCACTGTATATTAACCAATATTAACTTCTGTTGTTTCTCATTTCCCGAAGCAGGAGAACCTGAGAATTACCTTATGAAAGATACATTGAAATTTCTTTTACCAAAGACTCACAGGAAATGAAAAGAAGAAAATGAAAGAAGAGATATAATACATTTATTTCTTTTAGATTCAAAACATTCATTTATTAAATATATTTATTGAATAGATAAATATATTTATTAAATGTTTATTATAATGTGAAGTACTCTGCACACAGTTGTGGATTTTAAAAAGCAAGGTAGACAGTTCCTTCCCTAAAGGGCCGTTTCTTTAAATGGAAAAAATAATCCGTAGAAGGATGTAAATGGAGAGGGGTTCAGGAATAGGGATAGTCCCATCAGGATATGGCCAAAAAATACCCTCACCTCTCAGGGTCCAGGGTCCCACTCAAACATTCCTTGGAATATGTGGGCATGAACATATTTTTAAATGATTCAAAATTCTTATTCTATCTCCATTTTTGATTAGTCATTTATAGCATCTTGAATAGGGAAGGGAGAGTGTGAATTAATAAAAAGAACATTAGACCAACTATATTGACCAAACTTTTTTCTTTATTCTACTTTAGAATGTGGAGTGATTTGAGGAATAGTTCCCTAAGAATCCATGCTTCAGTTTATCTGTAAAGAAGATATGATTGTGTATATGTGTTCGTAAAGAATTTTAAGCTTAAGGAATTGTACAAGATTATATATATTAAGATATGTGAAATTTAGGTCTTTTCATTTGGTCTAATATCTAAAAACCTCTAATATAGAGATTCTTTGATTGCACTTTAACAATCAAGAAGCCTTAGACTTTTGTACCAGTGTTATTTAAAGATATCCCGGTAGAAAAAGCAAGAGGAGAAAAAGAATATCACTCTCTCATTTTGATTACAATGACCACAAAAGCAAAGCCTGGAGCAGACACCCTTTGTTAAAAATGTAGGTCATTTTAAAGAAACAGCTTGAGGTGAAATGTCAGTCAATGAAGCGAGCCCTAATTATGCAGTAATGTCTGCAAAGCAGAGGACTGTTCATGATCAGGAAACATAATAACCCTTTTCTTGGAAAAAAAAAAAAAAAAAAAAAAAAAGGAAGTATCCAGAAGATAGGAATTGGAACATTACATGTATGTCAGGCAGAAATGGTAGCTTAATATGTCATTATGATGTGAACGGACAGGCTTATTGTTTTATCCCAGATGGAGAGAAGTCCTTTCTTTTCTATCATGTTGGACTCCAGATTCTGCTGCCAGTCACTAATTCTTGTGTATCACAGGAGCAATAGGCATAGCCTCTATTTTTTTATATGAATAAGTTAGGAGCAGGATAGGGATGCAGGTGCGGGGGTAGAAAGATGGAAAGGAGAGCTATAGAAATAATGAAAGGAGAATGTTAGTGACTAAGGACAAGTCAAGTTGAACATTCAGAAAATTTTTCATAGCAATTTGTTTTTCATTTTAGAGTTTTCCTTTTGTGCTGTTTAGTCACTCAACAAAATTTATCTCTTTTGAAGTCCATGGCTTGGCTAAGATATTGGAGTGGTTTACCATTTTCTTCTCCAGTGTGTCCCCTTTTACAGATGAGGAACTAAGGCAAATTAGGAATTAAGTGACTTGTGCAGAGCCACACAGCAAGTAAGTTTGCTAGCTCAAGTTTGAATGAAAATCTTCCTTTATCTAGATTTAGTGTTCTATCCACTGTAGTCCCTAATTTTTCCTTTTCTTTTTCACAAAGGTTCTTAACCTGGAGTCCATGAACTTGAATTTTAAAAATATACATATTTTTATAATTCTCTTTCAATATGATTGACTTCCTCTGTAATCCTATGGCTTTTATTTTTTATTTAGAGAAAGGATCCATAGATATCACTAGCCTGCCAAATAGGTATGTAATGCAGAAAAGGATAAGAACCCCTGCATTGCGTCATGTTTCTATGAAACACAGGAAGAGAATTTTGGCTCCTACTTTCACAATCTACTATGTCCTTAAAGAACCTCTTTTCTGCTCAGGAGTTTTAAAAAATATTTTATTTATTACATTAAACATTTCCTCATTACTTGTAATTTTTTTTTAAATTTTGAGTTCTAAATTCTCTCCTTCTGTCCTTGAAAAGGTAAGGATTTGATACTGATTATATTTGTGAAGTTATGAAAACATTTCCATATTAGTCATATTGTAAAAGAAAACACAAATAAAATAATAAAAATAAAGGGGTTTTTAAAGTATGTTTTAATCTGCATTCAGAGTTCATTTTTCACTGTGGGTCTCAGATCATTGTCTTGATTAGAGTAGTTTAAGATTTTTACAATTGATCATCCTTGTAACATTGCTGGTACAATATTACAATTTGTGTACAATGTTCTCTTTTCTGCTCACTTCACTTTGTATCAATTCATCTAAGTCTTCCCAGGTTTTTTTTTCTTTTCCTGAAACTCTCTTGCTTGTCATTTCTCATAGAACAATAATATTCCATCACAGTCACATACCCCAACTTTTTAGCCATGCCCCAATTGCATCTCCTCGATTTCCAATTCTTTGTCCCAGTAGCAGAACTGCCATGAATATTTTTGTACAAGCAGGTTCTTTCCTCTTTTCTCTGATCGATTCGAGATACAGACCTGGTAATAGTTTTGCTGAGTCAAGAGTATGCAGTTTTATAGCCCTTGGGGCATTTTTCCAAATTGCTTTACAGAATGGTTAGTTCACAACTGGATTTAACGTGCTAATGCATTGTTCCCCGCCCCCCCCCCCCCATATCTCCTCCAGCATTTGTCATTTCCCTTTTCTGTCATGATAACTACTCTGATGGGTATGAAGCGGTAGCTCACAATTGTTTCAATTTGCATTTCTCCAATCAGTAGTAATTTAGAGTATTTTTTTTCTGATGAATATTGATGGCTTAGATTTTTTTTTGGTCTGAAAACTACCTATTCATATCCTTTGGCCATTTAATAATTGCAGAATAGCTGTACAAATTATATATTTGAGAAATGAAGCCTTCAATGGGGGAATTTGCTGTAAAAATGTTTCCCCAAAAATTTATTTTGGCTGCATCAGTATTTTTTGTGCAAAAGCTTTTTAGTTTCATATAATCAAAATTATATGTTTTACTTCCCATAATAATTTTCTTATGGTGTCACTCTTTATGTATAAATCATTTATCTATTCTGAACATTATCTTGGTATACAGTGTGAGATAGTATTCTGTGTCTAGTTTTGGCCAAACTACTTTCCAGTTTTCCCAGAAATTTTTGTTTTTATTATGTTATTTTGACTTATCCACGAGCAATTGATATTTCTCCAATTTTTAGATGTATCTTTATTTGTATGAAAAAATGTTTGTAATTTTTTTTTTTCACAGAATCTTTCCATGTGTTTTGGCAAGTAGACTCCCAAATATTTTAAGCTGTCTGGAATTATTTTAAGTGGAATTTCTTTTTCTCTATCTTGCTGCTAAATTTTGTTGGTAGTATATGAAAATGCTAATGATTTATATGAGTTTATTTTAAATCCTGCAACTTTGTGACATTGTTAATTGTTTTAACTAATTTTCTCTACGACTGATTCTCTACAGTTCTCTAGATATACTATCGTGTCATCTGAAAAGAGTAATGATTTTATTTTTTCATTGCCTACTTTTATTCCTTGAATTACTTTTTCTTATTTTATTGCTAAAGTTATCATTTCTAGTAAGATATTGAATAATGGACATTCTTGTTTCATGCCTGATCTTATTGGGAAAACTTCAAGTTTATGCCTTTTATAGATGTTTGCTAGCAGTTTTAAATAGATTCTATTTAATATTTTAAGAAAAGACTCTATTGATTGTTATGTTTTCTAGTGTTTTGGACAGGAATAGGCATTGCAATTTGACAAAGGTTTTTTCTGCATCTATTGATATAATTGTATGATTTTCCTTGTTGTTGTAATAGGCAATTATGATGATATTTTCCCTAATAATGATAAATCTCACTTGGTCATTATATGATATATTGTAGTCATCTATTTGCTAGTATTTTATTTAAAATTTTTGCTTCAGTATTTGTTAAGGGAATTATTCTGTAATTTTCTTATTCTGTTTTTGTTCTCCCTATTTCAGGCATCAAATTAGTAATTTGGTATGATTCTTTCTTTACCTATTTTTGAAATAGTTTAATATTTGGATAATTGTTCCTTATGTTTGGTAAAATTTATTTGTAAATTCATCTAGAATTGGGATTTTTTTTTCTTAGAGAGTTCATTTATGGGTTTTTCAATTTCTTTTTAAAAGAAAGGTTATTTAAGTATTCAATTTCCTCTTCTTTTAATTTAGGCAGTTTATATTTTTGTATATATTCATCTATTTCGCTTAGACTGTTAGTTTTACTGGCATGCAATTGGGTAAAATAACTGCTAATTATTCTTTTATTTCATTTGTTGTAATTTACTCTTTTCATTTTTGATATTAACAACCTGATTTTCTTCTTTATTTTTTAACTCAAACTAACCACTGATTTATCTACTTTATTGTTTTTTCTCCCAACAAAACTAATTTATAATTTTATTAGTTCAATTTTTCTTTTAACTTTAAATTTTATTGAGCTCTTCTTTGATTTTCAGGATTTTCATTTTAGTATTTAACTAAGGATTTTTAATTTGTTCTTTTTTTAGTTTCCCTAAAAGTTATATGTCCTTTTTATTGATCTGTTCTTTCTCTCTTTTGTTGATATTTATATTATATTATATATTAGAAAATATTGCTTTGGCTGTATCACAAAAATTTTAGAATGTCATCTCATTGTTATTCTCATTTGAAAACATCAATTGCTTTTATAATTTGTTCTTTGACACACTCATTCTTTAGGATTAGATTATTTAGTTTCTTATTAACTTTTCATTTATTCTTCGTGCTCAGTAATTAAAAAACAAATTTTTATGGGACTTAGGCTAGAATTGGATTCCTAATCATTTTGTCACTTTTTTGTCACAAAGTTGACTCACATTTTCTCTTAAAAGAATAGGATCTTAAGAAACTAGATTGTCATACATAGATATCTTACGGATATTCTTTTTGTACACATTCAGCTTAGACATGTTACTTTTCATTTCAAATTGCATCTCTCAGGTGCTAGGGAAGAGATACCTAGACTACCATCAACCATCAATTTTAGGGCTTTTAATTTTTTAATTTTTATTACATTTTGATTTAAGTAGAAGAAGCACTAGACAGGCAATCAGAAGATCTATGTTCTGGTTCCAATTCTGTCATATCCTAGTTATTTGACTTACTAAATGTAACAAATTAATTTAACAATCACTCATTTTTAAAAGGTTGGAGTTCACTGATATAGTTCTAATCAGAGTCATAACTAGTCATGCAATATGAACTGTGATTCATAGGATTTCAGAAAACATAACCTTTTGGCAACATACAAATAACCGAGCTTAGCATCTAATTGGCAAGAGCAATCAAAAGCCACGAGAGAGAGATTCATGCTTTCTCTAACAGCTTGGTCTATGTACAAAATTTGCTGAATAAAGAATGGATTTGTTTGAGTTGGTTACAATTTAACTGTTGTATATTTTATGTCATAAACAAGCTCCTAGGAGCCATGTTTCTGATGAAACAATTTTGTACAGTGGCCAAAGTATAGGTTGAAATGTGTTGCATGCAAGTTTGTCTTCAGAGTCATGTCTAAATCCCTTTTGACACTTATTTTATGCTAAACATATACCTTATTCTTATTCTATCAGGTAATTATCAGTAATCCTTTATATCCATACTCCAAAAGTTTTCCACATTTTTTTAAAGCCTCTATCATCATCAATGTTTACTTATCCCTTATGCTGTCAGGGGAACTCTTTTCAAGGTACTAGCTAAATGATATGATCAAGAACTCAGCATTGATGGGTTAATGGATTTTTGTTTGTTTGTTTTACCAGAGTTACTATTTTTTTACCAGAGGTCATTTTAAGATTAAACCCTTGATCCAAAGTTGTAGCCACGAGACAACTGGTTATTTAAGCAGTGAGACAGGTCATGACATCATAAGGGAATAGAAAGAGAGTTTTGGGAAAATTAGAGACATCATAGAGATACCATAGAGGGATGCTCATGCACTGAGTCAATATTGAAAGAGTTCAGTGTGGAATGATATGCCTATGAGTTGTCAGAAGTACTATTGATAATACTGATAGACATTCTTTCAACATTGCTATCATTTGATTTAAAATTCTGAGTTTAATATTCAACATAGAAAAGGAAGACTCAGTAAACCATGTACTAAGCAAATAAAAATGATTATATTTATAAAATCAAAATACTCCAGTAAACCAACTCAATGAAAAGGATAACTTGGTAGATGTTGATGTGTTCTTCTACTTGTATAATAATTTATCTGACATCTTATTCTCTTCCTTAGTCCACTCTTATCTGTTTTATGAACTTCATCTACTATCTTTCCCCTGACTTTCACCATTTAAATAGAGCAACAAATCAGCCATTTTCCTTAAATTGCCAAAAGTAGTGTCCCATGGTGATTTCAAATAATAAGATGTTGATGATGATGATACTGTGAATTTATATAAATCTTTATACTATTAAAGATATTTATAGAGATTATAGGATTTACAGTTAGAAGACATTTTAAAGATTATCAAAAGCTTCAAGTAGCAAGTTAAGGAGTTAAAATTCAAACCCAGGTCTTCTGATATCAATCCCACACTTTTGCTCTTCTTATACCACATTGGTTCTTAGTGCATACTTTTATGTTCATTTTTTCATTTAATACATGCATAGTAAATGTCAGAGATTCTTAAAAGCATGTGGAGAATAGGAGAGATCCTGTAGGACTGGAGAAGGACAAATAGGGACTTACAAATTAGAACCAGTTATCTTGGCCTTGGCTCCTGGCAAAATTCTAGAATGCATTATTAAATGAATTGTTAGGGAAGATATAGAAAAGGAAATAGTGATCACAAAGAGCCAGCCATCATGACTTCATCAAGAATGTGTCATGTCAAATTAATCTCATCTTTAATGGGCTCACTAAATTAATAGATTCAAATGTCATAGATATAGTTTACCTATATTTTAGCAAAAACATTTTACAAAGCCCCTCATGTTGTTCTCATGAATAAGATGAAGTATAGACTAGGTAACACTGCCATTAAATATATTTAGAATTGGTTGAATGACCAGAACCTAAATTAGCAATCATTATTGTTTCAGTATTAGCAGGGATTAGCTGGATTGTCTTTGGCTTGTTTTGGCTAACATTTTTGTCACTGACTCAGGAAAATACATATATGGATTAACACTTTTGAGATCTGTAGATGACACAGAAATTGAAGTGTTGGTCAATGTGTTGGTAGAAAGAGTAAGTGATACAAAAAAATCTCAAATTAATCCATTGTATCCCATTTAATAAGATAAATATAAAATTTTATACTGAGGTAAAAAATAAATTTCATAAGTACATGATGTAGAGATGTGATTAGATATTAGATTATCTGAAAAAAAAACAATAAACATTTTAATAAACTGCAGGCTCAGAAGAGACAACCTTTCCATACAATAGTCAAAAATACCAATGCTATCTTAGGGGATTTTGAGTGATATAAAATCTAGAACAAGAAAAGAATTAGTCCTGTAGATTTTTGTTTTCAATAGTATAGTTTTATTCAGTTTTGGACACATTGGTTTAGAAAAACATACACAAATTAAAAAGCATCCAAAGAAAGTAGATGTCATAATGAAGGACCTCAACATCATGCCTTATGAAGATTAGCTGAAAAGATGGAGATGTGTAGCCTGGGGCTATAACACTGAAAGGAACAAAGAAATATAGGGAGTCTCAGAAGTAATATATCTTAGTCTTCTTTTTTCAGGTTTCTTTTCCCATAGTATTTTATTTTTCCAAATACATGTAAAGATAATTTTCAACATTTCATTTTTGTAAAACTTTGCATTCCAAATTTTTCCCCTTCTTTCCCTTCCCTTCCCTCTCCCCAAGACTGTACACAATATGATTTTGGTTAAATATTAAATATGTGCAATTCTTTTAAATATATTTCCATATTTGTCATTTTGTGTAAGTAAAATCAGATCAAAAGGGAAAAACCATAAGAAACAAACAAGCAAACGATAACCACAAAAAGGTGAAAACACTATGCTTTGATCCACATTCAGTCTCTACATTCTCTCTCTGGATGCAAATGACATTTTCTATCCCAAGTCTATTGGAATTGCCTTGAACTACAGCATTATTGAAAAGCGCCTAGTTTATCACAGTTGATCGTCACATAATCTTGTTGTTACTAGGTACAATGTCCTTTTGGTTCTGCTCACTTCACTTAAAATCAGTTCATGTCTTTCCAGACTCTTCTGAAATCATTCTGCTCATCATTTCTTATAGAACAATAATATTCCATTACATTCATATGATGTAATTATTCAGCCATTCCTTAACTGATGGGCATCTACTCAATTCCCACTTCAAGCAGTCCTTGACTTTTCCTTTTATTGGAGGCATTCTAACAGAGGTTGCTTGAAATGAAAACAATGGTTCTTTCTGTTATGAGTTAGATTAGATGACTGGTGTGAGATCCCTTTAAACCCTCAAATTCTGTGAGTCTTTGATTCTTTGAATTGTGGCAATTGAATTAAAATTACATTTCAATAAATTTCAGAGAATCTCAGGATTAAGAGACTCAGAGTACACATAGTCCAGCCCATTTTTGCTTATACATCCCAATGACAACATACAAGAGGTAATCCAAATTTGCTTAAAAACCTTCAGTGAGAAAGAATTTAACCATTCTACTTTTGGCTAGCTCTAAGTTTTTCCTTAAATCAAACCTAAATTTGTCTCTCTTCAACTTCTTCCGATTGGCTCCAAACTAAAATATGAACTTTTGTGTCCTAGCATTTTAAATCTTTCACATAGATCTCAACTATTCAATGTCACTATTACTCTTCCCACAATGAACTGGTCTATCTCCATGTCTTTGCTTTGAACCAGTAACCTAGAATATACTCCCTCTTTCCTTTCACTTTTTAGAATCATTGGTTTCTTTCAAGGATCAGCTCAGGTATAGCTTGTTAAAGAAAGACTTTCAATACCTTCTATATGTTAGTACTTTTTCAGCCCAAATTACTTCATATTTTCTTATCTATGTACATAGTATTTCCCTTTAGTAGCAAAGATGTTCCCCAAGATCAGAAACTGTTCTATTTTGTACTCAAGCACCTAACATAATAATTTATTTATGATTTTATTGGTTGACAAAGCTCCTGTATTGATAACTTCTCTGTAGCTTATAGTCTTTGAGACCTGCCTAGGAGACTGAAAGATTAAGTGATTTGCACAGTTTGCACAGTGTCCATAGCAAATACAAGTTAGAGGCAGGATCTGGACTCAAAACTGCTACTATCTCTTAGTGCATTTTGCCATCATGGGATCTTATTGTTTATTGGATAAATTGAATTTCATCTACTCATCATTTACAATCACTTCTCCTTTTTTACTGCAGTTTCTGAAAAAGATATGGCCTTTCTTCTTGCAAAAACCAATCCCTCTACTTATAGACCCACAGTTCTATCTTTCTCCTCCATATCTTATTTCCTCTGAGAGTCCACCCCTTTGCTCATGTCTATATATCCTAAAGTCTATTCTTCAGTCTATATATCCTAAAGCCATCCTCACTGTCTATAGAAATGATAAGTCTAATTATAACTTTTTTTAACTTTTAAACTCCATTTGATTCTGTCATTTCTTCAAGTTCCCATTCTCATCTCCCTTCCCCTTCATTGCCAAACACTTAGAATTGTTTAGTCATTGTTGCCATTATTTTCTTAACTCTTTGCAATATGGCCTTTTACCCTAGCAATTTGTGCCACAGCAATCTCTAAACTTCTAACTCCATTGTTATTATTCTTTGGACATTGACAAGAACTTTTGTCTCAAGAATACTTACTTTTTCATTGATTTTATCATGTTGCTCTCTTGGATTTTCTTCTACCTATTTGTCTGGGCTATATCATTTTCATTTGCTCTGTAATCACCCACCCATTATCCCTAATATGACTGTTCTTCTTGGCTCTGTCTCAATTAAATTTTTTAAAATATTTCTTCCTTCATGATATCATAGGGTATGTGTAAGTTTGTGTCTTTTGGTGGAGGGGGAAGTAAGATTCCATTTTCTTTGTCACAATTATTTCCAATGTCTAGGATAATCCTTACTATTCATCTCTTAGAATGTCTAGTTTCCTCTAAGATTCAATTCAAAAACCAACTTCTACCTGAAGCCTTTTCTGATCCTTCCAGATCAAAATGATATCATCCCCTCAAAATGTAAATACTTGTATATATAATTAATCTAGATATCTTCCCTCAGAGCCTAGTATAGTGCTTATTACACAAAGCAGTTGTTCAATAAATGTTCATTGAATTAAAATTAAGTATACCACAGAGAAGATTTATTTCAAAATTAATGTTGTTGCCTTTCTAGGGATATTAAGAACAGGCTGAAAGTAACAAGTTTTTCAGAATTCATATAGACCATAGTCAAGTCCAAGAGTTTGGCAATGGATTTTGGTGACTATCATGCCATATTTCCTAATTTACTTGCTTGATCACTTTTCTGCCCAATATAGTATTAGGAAAAGATGCTTTTAAAAGTTAACATTACCAACTCTACCATCCTGAAGACTTGATTCTTCCTGCTAATAGAGACATAATTAAGGATTAGTGAAACAATACTCCCAGATGATACTCTATGGACAAATACTGTGATGGGATGGAGGCAAGGAAATCTCATTCTCTGATTTTTCATCTTCCTTTAAACTTAGTTCTTCTATACTTGCTCTGACTTTTCCTTTCTCCCTTTTTCTATTTTTACTCATCCCACATCCTTTGAAATAATAGGTGGTGACCTTGTTCTAAAGATTAGGTTCCCTCATAATGAAAAGAAATGCATTGGTAACAAATTCACTTACCCGCACTTATGAGTCCAAGAACTTGGAAATTAAAAAGAATTGGGTTTGAGCAAATCACTTAATCATCATAATCCTTGGTTTACTCTAAGATAACAAAACAGATCAATTTCCTGAATTGAATTGGGAAGATAAAGCTAACATTTCAAACATTTAGTCATTAATTATGCACTAATTTGTGTGAGCTGACTATAAACATAATAGGAATTCAGCAAAAGTAAAGGTGAGTATTATACCTTGTCACTTCATCCAGAAATGAGGGATCAGATATGTTGGCAACAAAATACCTGAATCAGCACTGACGATTAAAGGGAGAGCAAAATGACTCTTTTCTGTTGTTCTCCTCTTTTCTAATTTCTCAATTTGCCACCATTCTACCTGACTGTCAGCCAAGTAGTGGGGTAGGCTACCTCATTTTAAATTATGACTTGTCTATTGATGTTTTATAACTCCTAAAATAATTGTTCCCCATTTTCATCTCTCTGAATGCAATATGCTCCAGTGAGGTTTATGGTAGTTTAATGAGTTTGGGGGACATTGATTTCCCTGAGAGTGAAGTATGTTAGTAAAAAGGGAACCTTGTCAATAAGATTAATGGAAAGAAATAGTTGAGTCAAAGATTGCCCTAAATGAGCTATTGACTTATACCAAATTAAGTCTGACTTGTTACAGTTGAGGAAACAGCTTGATTAGTTTTGAGACTGACAAAAGGGAGTAATGAAGGAATTTTAGGACATATTTCATATTTCTGACGTTGAGAAAATTGGGTCTGATGATTGTAGTTAGGGACCCAAGGAAACAAAAACTGTGTTTCCCATTGACTCATGAAATTTATAGCCATTGATAACCATCTTTCTTTGGTTTTCAATTTTCTCTTCTCTGATTAAGAAGAAATGTATATGTATATATATAACATTTTTAGATATAAAGCTTTTATGTTTTAAAAATGTGTGCTTATGCATATTACATAGAGAGAGAGAGAGATTCAGAGGTTTTAATTACAGTTTAGATTGTTTATGCCTTCAATTATAAACATTTTCTCGCAAGCTTCCAGAAATAATAGAAACATTTTTCTTGGGTAGAATTTCTTGTGTGCTAATGAAACTAGACTAAATGATTAGATTTGAGTCCAATATAAGCTATTTTGCACTTGGAGATTTTTACTTGAAAGTAGGACTATTGGAATAGATCTGGGGCTCTACCAGTTTGTGATTCAACTTTTAAGGGAAAAAAGACCTAACATTTTGAGCCTAGGTACCTAGGTCATAAGTACCTCTAAGTTGTAGGAGTAGAGGTTGATTTCAAATATCCATCTTTAATAAAGACTTATGGAAGAAATCCATAGATTAGGAGTTCCTCAAAAACTTCAGTTTCATCATACGTAAAAAAAGAAAATAATGATTGCTCTATGTAACTCAGAAGGTTGTTATAAGAATCAAATAAGATACTAAAAATATAAAAAAATTCTAATCATAGAGTTATATAGTGTTTTAATTATTTTTCTTTTAATTTTGGCCATATCCCTACTACCTGACACATAGTGTACACTTAAATGCTTGTTGAATTGCATTTTAAGATAACCAAAGCATAAAAGTATTTGATAAAAACTAGTGAGGCAATAGAAACATGATAATCAGAAAATGAACTATGTTTCTAAGTCCTTTTATAATAATTTAAATGTATTTATTGTTCCTAGCTCACCAATAATGAAGAAAAGGAAAAAGATACTGCTATGGTTTATCTTTCACATTTATTAACACATTTATTCACAAAGGATTAAAATATTTGCTAAGTCAATTGCCAATTATTTTTATATTCAATTTTGAAATGATTTTGTTTACCTTTAGAGGAGAGGGTTTTACAGTAGCTATTTTATAACTTAGCAAAAGAAGATGTCAGGTACATACAGGAAGAAAAACGTGGAATCTTGGTGTCATGGGATCATGGGACTCTCTGGAATCAAAGGGCTTAGATTCAAATTCTTATCTGAGGAGTATTACTAGTGTGACTGTGGGCAAGTCACTAAGCCTGACTGAGCCTACTTTTCCTGATCTGTAAATAAAAAAGTTAAACACATGGATTTGGAGTCTCTTCTAATTTTAAGTCAATGATTCTGTGATCCTATGAATAAAATATATATAGTCATATGAGTCCTGGAGCAGTTCTTCGAGGCTCCATACTTGTAGAGATGGCAATAAAAAAACAGGCTTAGGGGGTGTTAAGCCCTCTGGTGCTACTGGAATTCTGTGAAGGCAAAATGAAGTGCAATGAAAAAAGAGATGAAATAGAAGAGATTGTTAATACAAGCAAATCAAGTTGGCTTCACTGCTCCTGGGTTCTCTTCCATTTATGTAAGTTTTCTGTGGTTCTGTAGCATCAGTTGAGTTGTGAACATGATTGGCAAGAAGCCTTAGGTTGGTGTAGAGTGGGAGACTTCAGACTGCTGTCTGTTCCTCTTGGGAAGTTTCTTGCTGAAGTACTTTTCCTACTTAAGGGAGGCTTATTCCATATATCTTGGCTTTTGATGTTTATTTGTGAAATTCTAATTCAAGCATACAATCCATTTTTTTTTTTACTAATTTAAATGTATCACCCTCTCCAGGGCTAATTCTCTGACTCAGTGGTTCTCAAAGTTTTGTTTTCAGTATCTTTATCCTATTAAAAATTATTGAGGATCTCTCCAAAGAGTTTTTGTTTATCTGGGTTATATTTATAGACATTTACCATATTGGAAATAAAAACTATTTTTGAATTTGTAGACTCTCTAAAAGTATTTCAGAGATCCCCAGGATTCTCTAGACAGTACTTTGAGAACCACTGCTCTAATTGTTCTTAAAATCAGCAAGTCAAGTCCAGACACTGGCTGACTGCTGACTACTCCTCAAAGGGTTTTCATAGCCATATTGAGGAGCTATGAGGAGCTATCATAGCCCAGGAGCTCCTGTTGGTGTGGTATTATCGGCCATAGTTAAGGAGGCTTATTTACTAAGGAGGTAGAATAAAAGGGAAGCAGCCAGGTGGCACAGTGGATGGAGTGCTAGTTTTGGAGTTAGGAAGAGTCATCTTCAGGAGCTGAAATCCAGCAACAGATATTTACTACTTGTATCTTTAGGCAAGTCACTTAGTCATGTTTGCCTCAGTTTCCTCATATGTAAAATGAACTGAGGAAGGAAATGACAAAACACTCAAGTATCTTGGCTAAGAAAAACCCAAATGGGGTTAAGGACTGTCTGACACAATTAAAAAAAAAAACCCAACTACATGATAAAATAACCTGTAAAAACTAAGGGAGTATTCTCCCTTTGGGCATACAAATTGATCCAAGGGAGAGCCAATGCAAACTTAAAGATCATATATGGCCTAAGGTGAACTCGGAGCTTCTTTTCTTCTGGAAATTCTTTTATTCCTCAGTCCTGAAGCCAATGTCCTTGTCAAGTCCTTTACTTGATATTTCTAGTTTGTTCTCATCCTATTTCCACTTGTCCTCATTGTAGGGGGTGAAGTAGCAGGGGAGAGAAAAGAGAAACTCAATCTCTCCCACTTCCCCCTAAAGGTGATTCTCTCTTTGAAGTCCTTGCCATTAATTTGTCCACTACTCACCTGGCCCATTTTCAGGAATGTTCCATTTCTAAGGAGCCAAAAGATCTGGAGATGTATTTGGTTCAGTTTATCTCATAAGCTTTTTCCTGTGTGACATCACGTCTTCATTCAAGGATCAAAGGGCTTCACTTTTCTGAAATTGATTAAGGACTGATTCACATTTAATTTATCTTTTACATTGGATTTTAATATAGCTGTGTGGGCTCTCTATGGTTATATCAATTGAGTTAGCGACAGATGCAGATGCAAAGATATGGTATCTATATCTAATGGTTAGGTCATCCTTCTCACCTGTAATACCCTCTTTCTTTCTTAGACAACTTTTGCTCCTTCTATAAGGTCCATTATACGTCATTTCTCCTTCCAAGAAGCCTCTCTTGTGATTTCAATGATTTTTTTCTCTAGTGACCTACTTACATTCATGATGTGTGCTATTCCTTTGGTGCTTAACCATGAGTTTACTTATGACATGTGCTTTGTTGTATTCCTCTCTTAATTTGATATGCATTGTTATTCATTTTTTCAATAAATGTACCATATACCTTAATACAATAGATCGTGAGTTCCTTGAAAGCAAGAACTGTATTTAATATTTCCCTTGGAACTCAGAATAATACTTTTAATGTAATAGTAAGGGACAGTACAATAGATACACTAGTATGTATTTTAAAGAGTAATGATAATAATAGTGAGCACTTACATATCACTTTAAGGTTTATAAAATGTATAGAAATATTATATTTTTGTTACTTATAACAACTCTGTGAGGTAGGTACTATTATTATTCCCATTTTACAAATGAGGAAACTGAGTTAAAGAGATTTAGTGGGGGGGGATTTAGGTCACACAGCTAATAAGATAGGATGAATTCAGATCATCCTGTCTCCATGTTTAATGCTCTACTACACCATTATTAATAATAGTAACAACAATAATTTGTATATGATTTTCTGGTTTTCAAAGCTTATTTATCATATCATAATACTATGACATAGATAGAACAGACATTAAAATCGCTAGTTATTTGTTCAGAGAAGTCAACAAGATTTGCCACATCTCATGTAATTTGTAAATTATACCCCTAGAGGGCCTGGATTATAAATCTGGTGCTTTTCTACAAGATTGGATGTTGTGGACTCCTTGATTATGTATTTCATTTCATTTTATTTTTGAGGTGTGACTAATCTTGATCTTTTTTTCTGTTGAACAAAAACCTCTTATAATAGAAGTGGAGAGGAGGAGTGTTTGTGAGGAGGGAGTGACATAAAGGAATATATTTCTTTTCCTAAAACTGTAGATTCAAGTCCTTGAAGAGCCTTTTATAAAGCAACAAACTACCAGTGCCACAATTTCTTATACTGCCTCTAGCTGTACCTTGAACCAGGTTAACCATGGAATCAAAATGATACATAATGTGCTTTGTTATCCCATTCTCTTCTCAAATTTATTTTTCAGCATGGCATAATGGAAAGGACACTAGTGTTTATAAATGATTACTGCAATTTATCAACCTTCCAAACTCCAATCAAACTTCCAACCTTCCAAACAAATATGCATAATTTACTCAATTTTAGTTTTACTTCTTAGTTCCACAAACCAAAATGAATCAAAAGATATCAGAAGTCAATATAACTTTGGTATGATCATGGAAGCACATCATTATGGTATCAATCAGATGCCTTCTTTGCAACTTATCATCTTCCAGAATTGCTTAAATACAAAGATTCAGTGACTTGTCAAAGATCACAAAGCCAACATGTGATGAAACCAAAATTTGAACCTGTCTTTCTGAATTTCAGGAGCTTTCTATCCTCTATTCCATTCTAACTCTAAATTTGCTGGTTATTCTGGCCAGTTTCAGAAATTTAACATAACATATACTTGCTCAATATCTATTATGCACTCAGCATTTTGATGAGCATTGTAGAATTTACAAACAAAATGTAAAGTGGTCCCTGTTTTTTGAGGACATTCCAGCTGAAAAGATAAAACATGTGAAAAAATTTACTGTTGTTATTGTTTCAATCATGTCTGACTTTTTGTAACCCACTTGGGATTTGTTTGACAAAGATACAGGAGTAGTTTGACATTTCCTTCTTCAGCCCATTTTACAGGTAAAAAACTGAGGCAAACAGAATTAAATGACTTGCTCAGGGTTACAGCTGATAACTGTCTGAGGTCAGTTTTGAATTCATGAAGATAAGTTTTCCTGATTCCACGTTCAATGCTTAGAGGATAATAAAAGACAGAATATAATGAAAGACCAAACTATGCTAGACAAAGAACCTGGGTTTAGTTTGAAAGTAGTTTTGCTATTCCTTACCTGTGTGGTCTTGGACAAATTATTTGACATTTCTGAACTTCAATTTCTTCATCTGTAAAACAAGAGCTTCGCACTAGATTAAATTAAAAATAATTTATCAAGTGCCTAATAAATATACTTAGATCATGTCTAATATATGTAGTGCCAAGTCATATGATCTATTAAATATAAATGTTTTGAGATGGTAGGCCATAGAGGAATCAGCAAGGAATTAGATTTGTTGAGTTTAAGGCTTCATAAAAATTGAGATAGTCTTCAAAATATATATAGTAGTAGAAAAAGTAGAGAGAAATGGATAGAATACCCCAGGCCGGGAGATGGGAGCCAGGTGACATCATGAGCAAAACCATGAGTCAGGAAGTAGATGGCTGCTCTAGGAGATAATAAAGACATTGAATTGCCTGGATCAGAGAATACATATTGCAAAGGAAATTTGGACATCAAGCATTGGGTTAAGAAGGCTTTAAAAGCTAGGATGAGTTTAAACTTGATGCAATAGAAAATGGCAATCATACAAGTCAGATTAGCTGCTTTTTGGTCTTAGGTTTTATTATGATTGATTCAGATTCATGTCCATATAGTTAATCCACTATAAATTACCCAGCATTATCTATATAGCTTCATTTTCTATTCTATTTCTCTTGAAACATAAATTGCTTGTCTACAAGATCTGCCATTTGCAGTACATAATGTTTTGCATGACTAACTGTACCCTTCTCACCAAAGCTTGAACAGTGTCTTTCTGGCAGTGTCTTTCTATCAAAACACATCTCTTCAGAGGCAGCTAGTGCAAAAAGTTTTTAAAGTCATGCTTTGAATTTTTAACACATAACTATTCCAACCAGGAGCGCTATTAGAACAATTTTTGAGGGGTGGGGTGAAGCAATTGGGATTAAGTGACTGGCCCAGGATCACACAGCAAGTAAGTGTCAAGTGTCTGAGGTCAAATTTGAACTATAGCACTGACTCTAAATCTGGTAGTCTATCCACTCTATGACCTGGCTGCCCCAATTAGAGCAATATTTATTCAACATACTATATCTCCCTAACCTTAGGAAGAAGAGCAGAATAGAATACTCTCAAGATTGTCTCAAAATAATGGGAAAATGAGCCTTCTATTTTAAAAGTTTAATAGATGAGAATCCTCCATTTCCCTTAGGCATCTCATTTCTGCTTATTCTCATCTTCCTAAATGCAGTTTGCTTCAATTTAAATAATTTAAATCTGTCTCCTTTTGCTCTATACTGAAAAAAGATGGATAACATATGCTCATCACACCCTATGTTAGTAACTAGCCCCAGCAGCCAATTGACTTACCAATCATCCTCTTATTTCAAACTTTTAAAAATCCTAATGAATAAAACTACAATAGAACTTTCCCAAAAATAGTTACATTGGAGAATGAGCCACATTATCTGAGTCAGAATGAAATGGATAATTGTTATGGGCCTTCCTTTGATGCCTAATGACCACAGTCCTTCCCTGTGATAGGATTGCAACTTCTGAAGATGTGTCCTGTTTCCCTTATTCATTTTAGCTCTTTGAATAAAAGCTAGATATTTTCAGATTCACAAAAGATTTAGTGAAGTCTGATGGCATCAATGATTGGAAACTCTTCAACTTGTGGAGACACAAAATGTTCACCTCAAATGTTATTGTTAAACTCAAATGACAATCTATGGGGAAATACATTGGGCAGCTAGTTGGCACAGTGAATAAAATGTTGGACTTGGAGTCAGGAAAACTTTTCTTCCTATGTTCAAATTCAGCTCCAGACACATACTAGCAATGTGACCTTTGATAAGTCATTTAATTCTCCTTAACTCAGTTTCCTCATCTGTAAAAATGGGCTGGGGAAGGAAATGGCAAACCACTCCTGAATATTTGCTGAGAAACCCCCAACTTGGGTCACAATGAGTCTGAAAACTACTGAACAAAAATAAGAAAATGCTTGGTAACTGCCAAGGGTCATGAGACCAGTCACCAGAAAGTTCATTTTTTCCCCAGACCAATATTTATTAAGGTCCAGTATATTGTGTGTAGTTCAGTGGTCACAGCTCATACATCTGCCCTTTCTGTGTGACATTTGTCTATATTTGCCCATCAATCTATAGGCTCATAAATTTAAAACAGAAAGGGATTTTAGAGGTCATGTAATATAACCCTCTCATTTTACAGTTAGGGAAACTGAGGAGCAGAAAGATTACCTGACTTGCCAATGTCACACAAGTAGCAAGGGGCACTGTTTTGAACTCAGATCCTCTACCTACAAAGTAAAGATTCTTTCCACTCTATTATACAACCTGTACCAGTATGGAATCAACTCAACATTTTGGGGGCCTTTCTCTCATCTTGTAGGTCTCAGTGAAACATGCAGTGACTACTTCCTTATAGTACTGATAATGTCAGTGTCATATATAATATTCATGGTAACAGTAAATAGGATTGATGAAAAATGTTATGTCTCCAAAGATAGCATGAGAAATTATTTTGTGATCTATCTAAAGATTGACAGAGCTGAAAAGGAGTCAGATTCAATTTGTTCAGTGTTCTCACTTCTGTGTAATCACACCCAAAGGCAAGTTTTCTATGTGCCAGATAATTGCAATGAAACCTTCAGTGGCTCAATTCCTATCTTGGTTAGTTAGCCAAACTATTAAAATAATGTAATAAATAACTATATACCCACGATTTTGTTCTCCATTTTTTGTGCTGGACCTTTTAGTTAATTGTCCAATGGCAAGAGAGCCTGTACTGATGGACTAATTTCAAATTATACAGACACTATTTGAATATATTTACAGATCCACTTGTCTTTGAGGCTAGGGTATTGGTTCATGGTTCTTTGTAACCTTACAAAATCTCCTACCTTTACTCTTTGTCCTACCAGCGTCTTGCAGGCTGTCTGTCATTGAAGTCATTATCAGGAAACTAAATTACCTGCAACCTTTATACAAGAGATGTGCTCACTCTGACCCAGGATATATGGTCACCATTGCAAGCCCACCTGCTGGGTTCAAAGTCATATTGTCTCCAATCAAAGTGAATTACTCCTCAAACAGCATTATTCTGGCTTTCCACAAATAGTTTCCTGAATGAATTATATTGCTTTCTAAAATAATTTGTTTATGAGAGGAGAGACTATGATGAGTTGTTGTAGTGTGGAATTCTAAGCAATTTTGTTTTCAAATTTAGAAAAATTTAATGGCACAAGTCTGGGACTGAGTGAGAAAAAAAGAAGGGAGAGCATAGGGAACAGAGAGAGAAAGAGTCAGAAATAGGGATGGAGGAGAGGAAGACAGGAGGATGAGAGTTAAAGACAAAGGTAGTAGAAGAGAAAGAGGGTGGAAGGTGGGGACTGGTAGGATGGAAGAGGAAGGTGAGAGAGAAAGGTGAGCATAGGAGAGGAAAATGATAGGAGAAATAGAAGTAGATCACAGAAGAGAATGATGATTAGAAAAATCATTGAGGAGGATGGGGAAAGAGGGAAAAATCCCAAAAAAGGATGGAGTAGGAGATAGGAAGGCTAGTAAGGAAGAGAATGATCATGGAGGATGGAAGAAAGAGACAATAGGGGTGGAAAAGAGAGGGAGAAAAAGAGAGAAAGGTGGGGGGAGAAGGAAAAAAGGGGAAAGAGAGAGAGAGAGAAAGAGAGAGAGAAACAGAGAGATTGATTTTATTATTTTTATCCAGAATTTTTTCCAAGGTTATAATTCTCCCTAATTGCCCCTTTACAGACTTTAGAAAAGATAGAATTTAGCAGTAAGGAACATTTTTATTGAGGGGGGGGAATGCTAGGGTCACTTTTGATGGTCACTCTTTGGAAAAAATTTCAATTATGAAATAAAAATAATTTAAATGGCTTTTAACAAGAAATGATAGAAGCAGTGAGATTTATTTTGAGAGCCAGCATGGATAGCACCACAGGCTTGAGGCCAAATTTGGCTTTGAATGCTGTCTCATGTGCTTAGGGGCTTTCTGAGCAATTCATTTAACTTCTTCAGTTTCCACATCTCTAAAACTGTTCAATAATACTCTTACTATCTCTTTTACAGAATGCTTATGAAGAAAGAACTTTGCAAGCCTTGATGTGCTGTAAAATGTATACAGTTGCATCAGTCTGTCGCAAGCAGAGTGTAGATCATAAATATAGTTTGTGACTTCTGTGGATTAGCATTGACCTGTGTCTGAGTAGGAAGAAGGCAGGGAAGGAATGATTGCTTTCAATCACTATCAGCTCAGCGGTTATAGTATCAGGTGAGGGTTGAGGGTGGGGAGGACAGAGTCTTCAGGCTCAGCAAGTGTACTTCTTGAAAAAGAAGAACTCAAGTGAATGAGTCAGTGAGGTCTAAATCATTCATCATCCAGGGGCCTGTCCAACTGAAGAGCACAGACCATAACGGCTGGGTACTCAACCCTGGACGGATAAATATGTCATCCATTTTCTTTAATTGTTTCACCTACAGTAAATATCATGCAGATTTGTTCCCATTAAACACTTGAATTCCCCATAGAATCAGATGTGATCTCTCTGTAATGAGTTAGTCTCTTGTGTCCCCAATTCCCCAGCCTCCAGTTAAAAAAAGCCTACAGGAGGCCCTCAATTGTCAGGAAGCAAGGGCTATCTAGGACTATCGTTTTTCAAATCCTTCTCTTTTAAACTTTGTACCCATATATTCTCTGAGCCATACCACTTTTACAACCAATGGCCTTTCCAGCAATTAGCTTTATGTAAGACAGAGGCTCCTAACTCAGTGTCTAGGAACTTTAATCTATATTTATTTATATATAAACTATAAACATATACATACTAAATATACATACAACTAACTATATTTCAATACAATTAATTTCCTTTGTAATCCTATATATTTTGTGCATTTAAAATTATTTGGAAACCAGGTCTCTGGTCCTCATCATCCTGCCAAGGAGTCTTTGATATTAAAAAAAAAAAAAGTTGAAAATGCATGGTTTAGGGGTTTAAATGATGGGTTTAGTCAAAGGAGTAGATGTGAAATATAGGGCTTGACAGGAAAAAAAAGATTGGAACCTACAGTTATATAGGGCCTATGAGCTGCTGAAAAAATAATTTGACTGAAAATAACTGAAGGAGTGAATGGGAAAAGACAGAAGAAACTACCATATGCCTGTACTCAGATACTATGTATTTTGGTGTGAAAGGAAGAAATAACCTCATGTGTGTCTATCTAACTTTATGATGCCTCTGGGTGCCATTGTACTACAAATGACTTGAAATTTATTCAGCAGATAGGTATAATACATGATTTCAAAAAGGTTAACATAGATATGCTTTATCTGGTTGTAATTTTGTTTCTGCATAGTAGAATGAAAGCTCCTTGAAAGTAGGGACTTACATTTTTATTGCATTATTATATAATGTATGATTCTAATAATATAATATATATTTTAATCATCAATTTATTTATTATAATTAATTATATGTTATTACATTATTATTATATTTCTATCCCCAGCACTATTTTAGATGTTTGTAGATTGATTGAAACATATTGAAAATCATTATGCTAAAGTTCTTTTCCAATAAAAGACATGTAATATATTGCAGTAGAATATGCTTTAGAGTAACATAGTCTCATTTTCCCATTATCCTAAAGAATAAAACAAGCCAGTTATGAAAAAAAGAAACTGAAAAAATAATTGTATTATTGAATTGGAATAGTTTTCTGGACATTAGTTGGGTCTGTTCCATTTTATCACTGGCACAAAAGAGAATTTGAGAAAACTGTTACCAGCTGTAACGATGCTTGGGGGATCATGTAGGAAAACATCTCTGGAATTATCAAGTGCTCCTCCAGCTCCAGGGTGTATATAACAAAGAGCGGAAGCATTTCCCGGTTAATGGTAGTTTTGCTTTTCATATTTACCAAAGTGACATTATTATTTGATGATTTTTGTCAGTTTTTTATTTAGGAGGAAGGAGTTACACATTTCTAAATGTTTTAGTGTGAACATTCCCTCAATTATGGTTTTAAAATCTTATTTTAAAAACTGAAATAGTCTTTTCCCTTTCCATATATGTTTATAGCTTCACCTCTTTTTTTTCTTTCTCTCTCTCTTTAATTTCTTTGGGGTTTGATTTATGTATTGCATGTGAACCATTGCTGATTTTTCTCTTTTATATATAAAAAGCTTTTTATTTTCAAAACACCTGCATAGATAGTTTTTAGCATTCATTCTTGCAAAACCTATGTTCATTTTTTTTCCCTCCCTCCCTTCTCCCCACTTCCTCTTTGACGTGGCAAGTAAATCCTATATGTTAAACACGTGCTATTCTTCTATATATATTTCCACAATTATCATGATGCACAAAAAAAAGCAAATCAAAAAGGAAAAAAAAAATGAGGGAAAACAAGATACAAGCAAACAATAAAAGGGAAAATACTATGCTGTGATCCACATTCATTCTCCATAGTCCTCTCTGTGTGCAGATGGCTCTCTCCATCACAAGACCATTGGAAGTGACCTGAATCACCTCACTGTTGAAAAGAGCCACTTACATGCTGATATGTTTTAAAAGCAATATTTTCACCTTGGCATTTTCTCAAAGAAGTTTAAGTGGACCCTTACAATATATTGTTTATACCAGGAATACTTTACCTGAGATCCATGGACCTCCAAGAGTGTTTCTAGATACATTTTAGGAGATCATGAAGTTTGGATATTGCATCTGAAAGCTTTAAGAAAATTCCAACCTTCTCTTTCCCTTAAATCTCAGTCTTTCTGTATGTCTCTGTCTCTCTGTCTGTCTTTATTTCTGTTTCTGTGTGTATCTCTCTCTCGTTGCTTCTGTCAGTGTATATGTGTCTGTCTCTGTCTCTCTTTGTCTGTGTCTTAAAAATCTTTGCCTTTCTTTTCTAGAAACTAACTCCATACCTTCTGGATAGTAATCACTTCATATTAAATAAAATTTACATACATTTGCTGTATGAATGAATGAAAAAAATTAATAAATAAGCAAATAAATGTGAAATGACTTCCTGGCCATGTGCCATGAACAAGATATATTTCAACTGTGGCTATTTTCTCTGGCTGCAATGCTCTCCCATGTCTGCTGTGCCTGACCTCCTTGTCTTTATTTAAGTACCAACTAAAACTACATCTTCTCCTATGCTTCTTAATTCTAATACTTTCACTCTGCTAATTATTTTTAGTTTATCTTGTATTGTGGCTTTCTTTGTATATATTTATTTATATGTCGTCTCTTCCTATTAGACTGTAAGTTCTTGGAGGGCAGGGACTGTCTTTTGGCCCCTTTTGTATTTTTAGCACTTAAAACAGTGTCTAGCACATAGTAGATGCTTAACAAATATTGATTAATTGACTGATTAGTTAAATGCAAATTCTTGGGGGGAAGGAGAAATCTTGGAAATGGAGACAAGTCAAATATGCTAAATGGGACTCACCTACTTAAGGAATTCACTTAAAGGGTTGAAACCTGGAAACGTTCTTTTTGATTTGCCTTCTCTTCAGCCCTACCACTACTGAAGCTGCTTCCTTTCAAATTATTGGTGACTTCTGAATCACCAAATCCATTTTTCCACTTAGTCTTCAGAAGCTGATCATTCTGCAGCTTTTAACATTACTGACAATACTCTATGTGTTAACATTTTCTCTTCTTTTGTGTTCCATAATGCCTAAGCAGCTCATTTTTCTCCTATTCCTTTAACTGTTCCTTCTTGGCTTTTTTAAAAATTTTCCCCCATAAGCAGGGATGTTTCCCCCCAAAGTGTCCATACTTAATTTCTCCCTCCTATCCCTCTTATACATTCTCAGTTGCAACCTTTATGTAGCTAACTTTCTATCTTTACACTTCTTTTCCACACTCCAAATCCTTGTCTTTTAATAACTTAATGAACATTACTAAGTGACTATCTCATCATTGTAATCTAAACATGTTTGATCTCAGAGTGACCCTCTCTTATTTGCCTTTTAGACATGTTTTATCCATGAATACCATCACCAATCATCCAAGCTTTAAGCATAAAATCCATTTCAATTCATCTCAAAATGTGATCTCTATGGGTTCACTATGTACTTCAAGTGGATTTCTTATACTATTATTAGTATTAGTATTCTTATTAGTATTAACATTTGGTAGCCCAGTGCACAGATTTGGAGTCAGAAAGATTGATCTAATTTCAAATCCTGCCTCAGGTACTTAACTAGCTGTGTGACCTTGAGCAAGTTCCATTTCAGCCTTAGTTTCTTCAGCTGTAACATGGGGAGAATACTTGCCAAAAGACTCTTTTATGGAGAACTCACACAGGGCAAATACTCACAAGGTGGTCAGAAAAAGTGACACAAGGACACCCTCAAGGTCTCTCTTGAGAACTTTAGAATTTATTGTATGACAAAAGAGATATTGGTACAGGATCTTCCAGCATGACATGCTTTCATTAGAGAAGGTGCTGTGCTCTATGAGCAAAGCAGGATTGAATTAGTTCAGAAGAAATGCAAGATGTACAAAATGTTCATAGGGACTATTTTTGTACAACCTGTGGCAGAGCAGTCTGAGCTTGTATTGATCCGATCAGCCACAGTTAGACACATTAACTTGGCTCTAACAGTGATATCATTTTGGTCTTCTTCGAGAAGAAAGGATAACAGCCAAACAGAAATAGCAAATAAATTTTTTTTGTGTGTGTGTGTATGTGTGTAAAACCCAAATATTAGCAAACCTGAAAGTTCTAAATAAATGCAACCTAATGTTATTATCATTGTTGTTATTATATTAATACTATCATCTCCACACTATATCATTTCCATACTATGATGTTTCCATTCCAGCCATCACCCCCACATCCTTCCCTCAAGAACCTTGAACTCCCTATGCTTTGATTAATAAGCTTTTAACTTATCTCACCCAGAACTAGGACTCCATGTCACTTCCTAGCCATGTCTACATCATGCTTCCTGCTTCCTTTCCCTAATAATTTTTCCTCATTTCTCTTCCCTGTTATCTTTCTTTTCACCCTGCCACCCCTTAGAGTGTGAGCTCCTTAAAAGTAGGTACTATTTTGCTCATTTGTTCACTCTTAGCACTGTGCATGATACACAGAAAACATTTAACATCTTTTACTCTCTCATTCCTATCCTTATTCTCTCAATTTAACAACTTCTATTGATGTCTCTTTAAAATTAGCTCTAGTATTCTCATTGATTCTGGCAAGCTTATTTCACAACAAGTATGAATTGTTGGGGAAGGTAGGAACTATTTTTTTTTAACCCACTGAAGTGGGTCACTGTTGGAAAAAGTTTAAGAACCGCTTGTCTTAAACCTCTAATTAAGAAATGATGGTTTCTATGGTTTCTACATTTATTGACTGAACAAAGTGATGTTTTGTTGCATTTTGACTACTGGGTATTTTTTATCTATTCCATGAGATTTAAGGGATGCTGATTTTGATCAAGTTTGACACATAACTAAAAGATATCTAACTCAGTGCTGTGTTTAACCTTAAAACAAAATAGTGGCCAGTGGACCATTTTAAATGGCCTTACCTTCTGGAATTGTGTTGAATAAATTCTGTGGTTAGCAGGACCACTGATTCCATTAGTCTTATGTTTTAAGTCATGACTTTGTCTTTAATAAGTATAGATTAAGTATCTACTATGTGCAAGTCACTGTGATAACTACAGAAGACACAAATCTGAAAACAAAGCATGCTTATTATGGCCTTTTCATTTTTATAATTTATGTCAAAGGGATTTTTGCAATCATAAAATTGTGACATTTATACAGAATAGGCATCAACAGTCAGACTTATATCTAATCCACTGGATTAGAAAGGAAGATTAGTACTGCTATTATCAGGAAAATTGATTCATAAGGCACTACTGACACCTAAATAGATTGGAGCTGGACCAAAATTAAGATCTTTATCTGAGAGAAGAAAAGAGGGGAGAAGGGAGAGAGAGACAGACAGAGACAGAGACACAGAGAGACAGAGACAGAAACGAGAGTCAGAGTCAGTGACAGAAAAACAGAGATCTTTTGATTCTCAAGTTTATGAGAGAGAAGACAGGGGAGAGGAACTCTGATCAAGTGCAAGATTTCATCAAATACTTCAAAGGTTCTAGATTTTATAAGCTAGGAAAAAAAAGTTTCTTCCTAAACTTCATTATTAAAAGAATGTCTGCCTATTGTGAAAATCCAGCTTTTTATGGAGAATGTAAAATGTAATATTTGAAAGAGAAAATATTTAAGAAAACAAATTTGTACTAAGAACAGGCCACAGGAACTCCCTGCCAGCAAGTAGCAAAATAATTAATTCTGTATAATTTTCTTGCCAGGTATAATGCAGGAACATAAAGAAAGTAATATCCTTGCTTTACCTCTAAATATTATGAAGTGTTCATGTTGGTTGAAATAAAAGGAAGGAAGGAAGAAAAGAAAGAGGTGAAGTAAAGGAGAAAGGAGAGGTGAAAGGAGGGAAGAAAGAAATAAAAAAGAAAGGAAGGAAAGGAGGACAGAAAAGAAAAAAATAGGTGAAGAAAGGAAGGAAAGAAAAATTGAGGAAGAAAAGGAAAAAGAAAGGAAGGAAAGAAAGAAAGCAAAGAAGGAAGGAAGGAAGCTAGTAATAGAATTGTAAACCATTATTGGCTTTTTTGTACCTTTAGAGTGCTTCTTCACTTCTTTTTGACCTTTAGGATTTTTTTGGAGAGGGCACATAAGCATGAGTGTATATGAGTATATAATAACAATATAAGTATGCTTTAGAGAAAGTCTCTAATTTTAGAAATGCTTGCTAGAATTTTGAGATTTTTCCTCCTTCACATTTTGTAACCAATCAGTGGGGAGAAAATTGCCTTTCAATAATTTTCCCATCTTTGATACTCCCTAATCATTGCTTCTTCAGATTATATGCCCATAACAGAGTGAGCAGTGGAAGAGCCATTATGAGTTTTTTCAGTATAATTTCAATCATAAATGCTTAATTGAATTCATTATGATGGAAAAGCAGTTCTCTAAGTATCTCAGGGATACTCAGAGACCATAATGATGCTATTTAAATTTCTCATGCAAAAGACAGGTTGTCCTACAGTAGCTAAGTAATGTCAATGGCTCCATTCCATTCCAAGCTCTTTCATAACCTTGCTATTCTCCTCAACATCACTTCCAATCGCTATTTTTCAGTTTTTTTCTTTTTAAAAAATGGAGCTAAAACAACCAATCTGCCTTCCAACTTCTTTGGAGTTTGAAGCAAATGGTATATAAGGAAACGGAGTTCTTAATTTTAAATAATGAAAAATTCAATTTAAAAACATTTTCTATCTGCAAAGCATTAGAGATATAAGATGAAAAAGAACACAGTTAATGATCTCAAGGAACTTACTCTCTGAAAGGATAAAACTTGCACAAATAAATGTGACATAGTTACAGTCTTATAGTTCGAAAGGCCTGTTGTGACTGTAAGCATAGGACAGGAAAGAACATTTACATTCAAGTGCTCCTCCAAACAAACTGGCTCTAACTTTTTGCCCTGTCCCTCTCATTCCCAAGTCTTATTCTTTTCAACCTACTTTCAGTTTTTATAGGGATATGTAGGAAGGGAAAAGAGTATGCATATGCAGAGTTGTATTATGCACTTAGCTTTTTGTGGAGGAGGAGAGTAAAAAGACACTTAATAAATGTTTATTGATTGATTGATAATGATGATGATAACACTAATTAGTGTTTATACAGTTTGCTTTGCAAACCTTAAAATAGTATGTTATCTCATTTGATTCTCACAATAAACTTGCAAAATAGATTCTATTATTCCCATTTTACAGATGAGGAAGTTAAAAATAGTTTGCCAAGTGTCACATATCTAGTATCTGAAATTGGAAGTGAACTCAAATCTTTCTGGCAGGATGGGCATGTGAATGGGTAAACTTTTGATTAAATCCATTAGCTTTTGTGTATGTTTGTGTGCGTATGTGTGCACACACGTATATACACACATATGAATACGAATATAATACAAATATACTCACTCCAATGATGAATTGAAATAACTTGACCAGATTTCACAGCTAATAATATTTTCTGACCCATGAACTGTGCTGCAAAGATATATCATGATCCCTGCATTGATCCCTGACAGTAACCTACTGCACCTTATAAGAAGGTGCCTATCCTGGATTTTAGTGACCACAGTCTTACAACCCTCTGATTTCTCTGCCTCATGTGGTTTGCCCAAGATATGTTACCTGGATTCTATTGTAATAACTGGTTCCACTCTCATGAATAGAAGAGAAGGAAGGAGGAAATTTGACTTCTTCCTCCTATTGCCTTAGTATAGCTTTTGAAGTGTGTCCTCTCCAAAGGCCATTTGGCTTTGAGATCACAGAAACCTTAATAGACATGATCATCTTTCCTGAGATCTAAGACCTCATGCTGTTTCCACTCTTGCCTCTAATCTGAGTTTCTTCTTATTTGACCCCTCACCCTCAAATATACCTTTAGATTCTTGTATTCAAAATTTAATGATTCACAGTTAGAGCAGTTATAGATATACTAAAGGGCCAACAATCACTTTTCTTTCCCAATGTGAATGCCTATGTGCAGTTAACTCAAAGGGATTATTGTTCTAGTTCAGGTCATTGATTAAATACCTTAACTGTCTCTTATTCCTGGAATATCTCCATTCTTCATTGTTTCTAATTAGAATTCTAACTTTTCTTTATGGCTTAGCTCAAGTACCACCTTTGAGGACCCACCAAATACTTTGTATTTAGTTTAATGCATTTTTTGGGGGGAGGATTGCATTTGTTTTTTACTTTAGAGACTGTTGGGTTAAGTGGCTTGCCCAGGTTCACACAGCTTAATAAGTATCTGAGGTAGGATTTAAACTCAGGTGCTCTAGCCACTGGGCCACTCAGCTGACACATATGTTGTTTTCTCCAAATAAAATATAAAATACTTGAGAGTAAGAACTGTTTTATTTTTACCTTTGTGCCTAATTCAGTGCTTGGCACATAATAACTATTTAATAAATACTTGTTAAATATTAAAAATTAGCTTATCTGTTCATTTTACATCTAACAGTACCTAGCACCTAGTACCTTGTTGCTTTGTTGGCTTGATCTCCCTGTACTTGAGCTATTCAGTTATAACTTTTCACTGTCCTTCAAGAACAACTTTGTAGATCCTAGGTTTTACACATTTTAAAAGTAAACAAACTTTTAAAGTTCCTTAACCACTGAATAAATCTTATTAAGCAATTCTTACTGTATCATTTGGATTTAGTTCCAATAGATATAAATAATCTGGCATCTAGTTCTACTATTCTCTACCATCACAAAACTTTCTTGAATCATTTGCTCTCTGAAATTGTGCAAACTCATTTTAGTACAAAATAGTTGTTACAAGGTTAGTAAAATGCTATCAGAAACATTTCTACTTCAGTAGGTCTGCTTTTTGTACTTTTATTTATTCCTCATTTGCCCTCACTAAAAATAAGAACTAAATCAGTGTCATGATCTTTCTTTTGGTATGAAATTAATTTTTTTTGGAAAAGTCTAAATAATTGTGTTCATTTATTAAATTTAATTCAAATAGTATTTGTCAAGGAAGAAACTGTGCTTGATCCTAGAAATATAAAGATGAAAAAGTTTGCAACTTAAAAGGGGGTAAAAGGAATGTAATATTTATCTAGAATATCTATAAGTGTGATGTAGTATATAGAATACTGACTTTGGATTCATGAAAGTCTGATGCTGACACTAGCTATGTGACCACAGGCAGGTCACCTTAACACTTCCTAAAATTTTAAGGATCATTGAGGTAACACATATAAAGTACTTTGCAAACCTTAAATGACTATATAATGCTAGAAATGACTGATTTATAAAGTTGTGTATTGTATGACTTTCACTAATCACCCAGGCTCTGTCATAAAATAAGACTTAATCATTAACATTTTTAAAAATTTTATCAAATATTTGGCATATATACACTAATAGCCCCTAACTTAATACTGATGAAAGTGGGTTTTTTAATTTTATAGAATAACTTTTGGGTCTCTTCATAGAGGATGTAGTCTACTGACTGCATCATGCTCAGAATTGAGATGAGGTGGCGAAAGATCAGGGAGGAAGCAATGAGTAATACCTCTTCTGTCCCCCCTTGCTTCTGTGGTGAACCCCCTCCACAAATGCCCAACCCAGAGGAACAGGAAGTTCAGGATAGAGCCAAGGCAGTCCCCAGAAGCAACAGCAGGTATCTCTTCTATGGCAGGTAGTTGGACAAATTGATAAACCCAATTACAATACATGCCTTTGTTTTCCTGAAATATCACAAAACATCTCCAGATCTTGGTTTCCAGAAAGGATAAAAGGATAGTTGGAAACCTTCCTTTTGCATCTTTCCTCTTATATCCTTATGCAGTGGGTACAGAGAAAAGAATGAAACTGAAATAATGATTTCACAGAATTAATGAAACAATACTTAGAGCCAGCAATCTAAATTTAACCTCAAGCTTTTAGCTTGTTGGCATCAGTTAAATGTGAAGCAGAGTCGATGAGCCATGACAGATTGTAACAAGTCAGTGATTCTTTAAGTACTTAAAGAATCACTGACTTGTTACAATATATATAGTGGCAAGATTGTATATATCTTATTTATAAATAATCGTTTTCATGTTGTCTGCCTTATTTAATTGCAAGCTTTTTAAGCTTGCCCCTAAGGATAGGGACCATGTTTTTCCTTTCTTTTTATATGCAGTGTTTAACACAATGAACAAAGATCTTGATAAAAGATTGTTGATGAAATAACTTACTTTGGAGCCAAGACATTAGGACTTAGATTTATCAAGGTATATAGAGATGGTTTATCCCATTCTGCACTTTTTTGATTTTGAATTCTGTCCATTTTCCTTGACTCTGAACTTAGAAAACAGAATGCATATGATAATGATCACTGTTTATTGATAGTTACTTTCTGCAATGAATTCAGGTGCTCTGATTACACATGGAGTGACTCCACATATTCTTTTCATCCTTTAAATTCAAGTAATCTCCAGAGGAACAATCTATCAGCAAGTATTTATTTAGTTCTATGTTGTAGAAACTGCAAAACACTGAAGATACAAAGACAAAAGGAATCAGTTACTTCTCCTCAAGAAATGGATCTAACAAGGGACAACATGTACAAGTATAAATCCATACTTAACATATACAAACTGGCTACAAGGTAGTTTTGGAAGAGAGTATACTAATAACATGGGCGACCTAGAAATGCTTCAAATAACAGTTAACACTTGGATTGTATCTTAAAAAAAAAATAGAGATTCCAAAATGTTGATGTGAGAATAGCCCTCTCATCATCCCTCTCTATACTTTCTTCCTTAATGATCTCACCCGTTGTCTGAGCTTCAATGAGTCCTTCTATACAGATGTAAATTCTCTCTCTTCATACTATGTTACGCCTGCTCTGTAATCCTGCTATCTCTATTTGGATATTTTGCTATCACTTCTAAGTCAATGTGTCCAAAACTAAGCTCACTATTTCCTCCATGCCTTCCAAAAATCTATACTTTTCTGTTTTCCTAGGCTTGAAATCTCAGCATCATTTAACTCTTCCTTCTTCCTCATTCCATATATTAATTGCCAAGTCATTCTAATTTTACTTATAATTACAATAATAAAAAAGCAACTAGTTTACATAGCAGTTTAAAAATTTCAAAATGTTTTCCTCACAACAACTCTGTGAAGCAAGTTTCTTGGGTTGCTGGTAGCCAAGGCATTCATCACAAATGTTTCTCATTTATTGGTGATGAACTTCTCTATTTTGAAGACAATCAAGGTAAAATGAGTTGTCCAGGGCCACACAGCTAGTAAGTCCTGAGGTTGGATTTGAACTTCCTTTAGGGCCGATATTCTTTTTTTCTTTTTTTGATGGATTGTTTTGTTTTATATTACTTACTTTTTGGAGACAAAAGAGGCAAAGGAGCTTCTTCATTCATAAATAAGTCCTTGTAAAATAGAAAAATCTGTTGCCAGGACTACAATCAATAATTGACTACAGTGAATTTTCCAGTACTTATACCACTGGTATACTTAGACAATATTTTTTCTATATCCCAAAACTGAAAAGAAAGTGGTTGTCCATCATTTGGCCAATTAGTTGAACAAATTGGCATATGAATATAATGGGATATGATTGTGCTATCAGAAATGACAAAAGAGAAAAGTTCAAGATAATCTTGGAAAACTTGTATGAAATTATGAAGAACAAAGTGAGCAGAACCTGGAGAACTGTTTACATAGCATTTTGGAGTGCAATAATTGTGAAAAACAAAAACTTAAAATCAACGGCCAATTAGGAATCCAGAAGATTGAGGATGAAGTATGTTTCCCACTTCTTGGCAGAGAAGTGCTAAACTAAAGATGGATAATGAATCACACATTTACAGATGTGCATGTCTGTTTCCCTTGTTACAGGGGAAGACTTCATTTATTTTTGAGGGTGGTAAAAGTTTAAAAAATTTTTTTAGCTGTGTACAACTTGCTGGAGTTGTCTCTACTAGAAGAATCCTTTGAGAATGAAGAGTTACTTTGTACTTTTAAGTATAACTGCCTTAGTTTAGGTATTCATCATCTGTTCTACAGATGTGGTAGCAGTCTCCTAGTTGGTTTTTCTCCCATCTTTTCCTCTCTATTCTATCCTTTACCCTGATATATAGTACTTCTATAGTATATCATTCAAATATATTACTTCTCTACACTGAAATTTTCTATGGCTTTCTACTCTATACCATATAAAGTGTAAATTAATCTTGGACTCAAGACCTTTCTGTAGTCATACTCAGATGTACTTTTCCAATCTTAACTCACATGGTTATTCCTCATGTTCTAACCAAAATGGGCTACTCATTATTTACTCTTCTTATCCTTCTACCTCCCATCTTCATCTTCCTTGTCTGCAAATACTCCTCTTTATTTCTGTGGCTACTTATTATTTTCATTCCCAACTGTTTGACTCTGAGCAAGTAACCTAAATTTTATGAACTTTAGACAACTCTCCAAGACTATAAATTATGAATGGTTTACAATCTCCATTGGTGGAATGAGTCCCCTGGTAAAATCTCAAGTTCTTAAGTCCTCTCTATTTCATAGATTTCTCTACAAAATCTTCTTTGATCCAAGCATGAAATGATACATTCCTCCTCAGATCCCTCATATTTTGTATTGCATCATATTCTACCTTAGATCCTAAACATATATCTATGTTTTATCCCCCTCCTAATATTTTGCAAGCTCAGTGAAGGTAGTATCTGTTTTGTTTCATCCAGTTACTTATCTCAGTGTTTTGCACATTATTTTGTATTTGTATCTATAAATAGTAGATACATAATAAAAGTTTGTTCAACTTAAAGCTGGGATTTGGAAAACCTGGCTTCTAAGCCTGATTATACTTCTCCCTTTGTGAAATCATTTCATATTTTTGTACCTCTAGTTTTTTAATCTGCCAATTACAGCATTGGGATGGATAAGGTGATGTCCAATTTTCCTTTATGCTCTAAAATTATATAATTTTGTGATTGTGTTGTCATAAGTTAAATAATTAGAAATAAATATTTAAAGAGATAATATTTTTTAAATGAAGAACTATACTTGAAATTGAAAAAAAGATCTCATCTGAGCATCATTGGTGAGCCTATCATTATTTAATTGAATGTCAGAATTCCATTTTAGAAGAAAAGCTTCTCAGGAAGTCACTGAGCCAAATTAAGGCTGTCAGGATTCTTTTAAAGAATTTGCTAATTTTTTCTTTTAATTTATATATTTTTATTTACTAAACAATTCAGTATCCATTGTAAATATGAATTATTTGAGAGGAAATGTCATGCAGCTTTCAAAACGTTTTCTTTCTCCCTCCTTCTTTCCCATAAATGCTAAAGAGGGAATAATCAACCAGACTGCAATGTGCATGTGAAATGAAATATAATTATGGGATAACTAACATTGTTAATTTCCAAAGGATGATTCATTTAAAGAAGCTGTCTACATAGTACCACTTACTTGGGTAACTCAGAATTCCTTAATTGTGTTTAGCTTGCAATTTTCAACATTCTTTCTTTCAGATAGTAAGCAAATAAGATGACATAATCTTATGATTTTGCAGATAGAGAAATGGAAAGATTCTGTGACTTGGCCAAGAACAGAACCAGAGATTCATCATTTCCCATTTCTTTCATAGAAAGCACATAGCAAACAGATTAATAAAGAAATATCTCCCAGTCTCTATATTTAGAGACACATGTACATACAAACATGCATTTATGAAGAATATTGTACAATGAATTCTTTCACACACACAGTGAATGGATGTGTGAGGTTACCTCCTACATTGAGATTTTGATATTGAATCAGTTGTCATATTTGAATGCCTATATATATATATGTGTGTGTGTATGAATACACATATGTACATTAATGACATTTTATTCTTATTTGGTATCATAGAATGTCAAAGTTGGAAGTGACTGCAGATGTCATCAAAGGTAAACCCTACACATGGAGAAATTTATTACACAACATTCCATGCAAGTAGGAGACGTATTTGAAGACTTATGGAGCTAGGGAATCCCTATCTTATAAGAGAGAGCATTTCAATTGGGGGCAGCTTTGCTCATTTCAAAGTTCTTCCCTATAATTTTTTTTTTAATTTGCTGAGGCAATTGGGGTTAAGTGACTTGCCCAGGGTCACACAGGTAGGAAGCATTAAATGTCTGAGGTCACAATTGAACTCAGGTCCTCCTGACTTCAGGGTTGGTGTTCTATCCACTGTGCCACCTAGCTGCCTCTCTTCCATATAATTTTGCTAAAATGTACTTTTTCATAATTTTCACACAGTGGGTCTTGGTTCTTCCCTCTGTCATCAAGCCAAATCTTTTTTTATGAGAAACCTTAAAATATTTGAAGATCCACGTCATGTATGTTTGCCTTCTTAACTCGAACCCTATCATAATTTTTTCCCTTTTTCAGACTAATCATCTTCAATTTCTTCATCTACTCTTTATGTTAGAGTGTGGGAAGAGAACAATTTATTAGCATTTAATATTTGCCAAGTACTGTATGAAACACTTTACAAATATCTCATTTTATTCTTATAATAACTAAGAAATGGGTACTATTGTGATCTCTCTTTTGATAGCTGGAGAAACTGGGGCAGAGATTAAGTGACTTGCCTATGTTCATATAGCTAGTAAGTATATGAGGTTGGATTTGAACTCAGTTCTTCCTGTCTCCAGTCCCTTTTTAGTACTGCCAACATACTGGCATGAAGCCAAGTCCTTTCAAAATCCTAGTCACCCTTATATGGAATACATTAATTTTTCAATAACTTTCCTAAAATGAAGTACCCAGAATTTAATACAGTATTTATGTTGTATCCATGCGTGTCCTTAACTATTGCAGAAGCTCGTGGCCTCTCTTGTTCCTTGTTACCATACTTTTGTTCTTCATCTATAGGCTACATATATTCTTCTGACTTCTCATGTTGTTAATTCATTGAATTTACAATCCAATAAAGCCCCCAGTTCTTTTGCATATGAATGGCTATCTCTGTCTCATGCTCAGACAGTTGACTTTTGACTCAAGGCTGATGAATTTCATCTTATGAGAGTTCATTGATCATTGTAACCAGTTGAAACTTTAGAGTATGGTATAATGTGGTAGAACCAGTGCTAGAGCTAATGTCAGCAAAGCTTGCCCCACTTTTATTAAATGTGTGATTATTGTGATAGGTCATAGAACTTAAGGGTCATATATTTACAAATGTTGTGAGAGGGCCACAACTCCAACCCCCTATTCCACAGCTAACAAACTTAGATTCAGAATGGTTTGGCCAAGGTTACGAAAGTATGAAGGGATAGAGCTGGTATTTGAATTTAGATCTTCTGATTCCCATTCAGATACTCGCCATACTCATCTGTAAAAATGGATATAATGATACCTGTACTTCCGGTCTCTGCAGGGTTGAGATGTTACCTATGTGTCAGTAAATGTATATGAAAGTTAAAACTGTATTGAAATATACCCTGTGTATACCTTTGTGTGTAGATGTAAATTCTTTAAACTACTACAAAACAAGATTTTTCATCTTATAAATCCTCAATTGTTGGAGTTAACATTATGTAAAAATTCCAACTGCTTTACTTATTTTCTTTTCCAGTGCTCTGTCAGCATCTTCAATCTTGACTTTGGCTCCTGACTCCCCAACTCACCTCTTCTCTTTTCTTGTCACATTCTCTTTCTTCATCTCTCTCAATATGGTATAGCAAAAACCATTGCCCTAGCATTTTGACATTTTAGTCTTACCTTGACTCCTTATAAATCATGAGACCTGAAGAGCACATGATTAGAAAGTCACATTTATTTTGGGGCATTCCCATTGAAAACTGGGATCATTTTTTATCTAGTCAACTTTTCCCATGGATATAACTCAGCTATTTAGTGGTTCTTAAGCTCTGTTCAATATAAAAACTAACATGGAATCAAGAATGAGAAAATATTTGATTTCTGACCTTATCTAGGTAATACAGAGAATTCATTTGCTTCTCTGCCACTCCTCTCCCCCCCCCAAAAGACATACAAAACCTTTTGCCAGGTGGAAAAGACCTTAGATGCCAGACAGTCTGATTTATACCTATAGAAGGATTTCCTCTCCCCCACTGTACACAAATTGTCATTTAGCCTCTACTTGAAGGTGTATGTAGATTAGGAACCGTTACAAATCATACCCTCCTCCATTTCAGCTCCCAATTTTAGAATCATGTTTGATTCTTCCCACTTTGCACTCTAATCAGTCACAAATTCCTGCCAGTTTTATTCCAAGGTATCAGATTTGACCTTTTCTTTTTTATTTATGTGACCTTGTACATAAATTAAAAAAAAATTAATTAGTTTCCCTGATTTTAATTGAATCTTACTCCCATGCATGTTGTAAGCAATTGCCAGGGTAGTCAGAGTCCCAAATAAAATATAAATATATTATATAACATTCTAGTCCTCCATCTGCTGCTCTACATTTTCATGCCTATCTTTTTATCTTATCCCCCCAAAAAAACTTGATGCATCTCAATATAGCTATATCTCACAAGTTAACTAATTCCTTAACCACAGAGAATTGTTTTGTTTTATTCATTGCTCCTACTTATTCTTTTCCCACTGAGCCTCTGATGTTTCTCCTTTGCTCCCTGTACATACATCTTAAACTCTCTCCTGTCTTTTATGTTCATCACTTCTTTCAAACATAGTTCCATAATTCACCTTTAAGAAACCTTCTTGTTTAATCTTACCCTGACAATCAAATCCATGTGTTGAATTCTTTCAATAGAGGATTGTCAGACACTTGTTTTTTCTCTAGTGATCACTTATGTTTTATCTCTTGAAGTTGTTAGCTCCTCTAGGATAGGGAAGGGCTCGCCTACTTTGTGTTATTGAGAGCACAGTGTATGGACAAATCATAGTTAGACTGAAAGATCATAGATTTAAAGCTACAAAGAACCTGAGAGATCATCAGTCCAATCCCTTCATTTTACATGTGAGAAACTGAGACCCAGAATGTGAGATAAGATCAGACAAGTTTGTTAAAGCCAGGATTTAAACTCTCTTCTCCAGGATGCACTCCTGACTTCCTCTATTATGACCCAGTTTTTTCCTTCTGAGATTCTCTCTAGCATTGAAATTCACACCTTGAAAGTCCCCTCCTGTATCCTGTCCCTGTCTTTGGATTGGTTCTTCCCAGTTAAGGAATCCCAGAACCTCCATTCAAGGGAGACAGCCCATGCAAGTCATGTGTCACTTCTCTCTAGGCTATGTCTTTGTTTTTTCACTGCCCTTTTATGCTTCCTTTTAGGTATTGTGTCATATGTTGGAATGTAAGCTACTTGAGGGCAGACACTATTTGTCTATGCTAGATACAATGTTTATCATATTGTAAGTGCTTTTAAAATGTTTGTTGATTAACAGAGTTGTGTTTAGCAGCTTTTTTTTTTTTTTTTTTTTTTTTTTTTAACTACACTTGATTCTTGAATAGATAGTTCAAACACTGGTCATGATTGATACTTGTTTTGTTTTTATATATGAAATACCACTTGTTTTTGTTTGGTCCTCTGCAGATGATTAGAATCTGGGTTGAAGTGATGGGTTCATCTGGCTTAATGGAGAAAAACACAAAAGCATTTCTGTTGCCAAGACACATCAAGGCCAGGGAAAATGGAATTGAAAATAGAAATCACATCAGGAGGTTCATCATAGCCTGGGAAATTGAACAAAAATAAAGAAAATTAAATCAAAGTGGATGTGTAATTCTGCAAATATATATATATATATATATATATATATATATATTTTAAATGTAGCCCAAGTAGTTTGCTGTCTATCAGGTTAAGAATGAATACATAAATGAGAATTTATTGTCTGCATCATTCCAGGGCCAGAATCAGTAAGTAGTCTATGTTGTATGAGGGAGGGGAGATGGTGTAAATATGCTAGCCAATTTACATATGAGGCAAATGTATTTGCTTCTTTTCTTACTTCATCCTTTTTTCTAATTATATCCAATATAACTACATTAAGGTACCATGAATGTAGCATCACTTAAAAGATGGATTTCAGAATCTGGATTCAAGAAGACCTGGAATCAAACCTTGCCACAGAATCTGCTCTTTGGCCATGGGCAAGTGATTTAGTCTGCCTAAGCTTCAGGAATATCTCCAAGACATTCTGTAATAATTCTATAATAATAACTATAACAACTATAGTTGGGTAAGATCTACATTAATAGAAAGAGTTCCTGCAATGACAAAATTACAGGTTTTTCAGCACTGATATATTTAGGCTGTTTTTTAAAGGTAGTTTCCACATTCACATTATTGAGCTAAGAATGTGAAGGCAATTATCTTTTTAAAAGCTGCCAGTTCTATTGAAACCTGTCTATTTATCTGTTTTATATTTTAAAAGTCAACTAGTTTGACTCTCCAGAAACTTTCTAGTTTCCTTCAGGGGACCAAAATCTCTATAGCTTATTTTTATATAGAGAGCTTATCTAGCTTATGTTGAATTGAGAGTCTATTTGCAACAGAGCATTATAGGAGAATCACAGAATAATATATTTAAAGCTGGGAAGAGACCTTACAAGTTATCTAGTCCAACCCTCTAATTTTATTGAAGAAAACTAGTGTCCTGGAGAGGTTAAGCAGTTACACAGGTAGTTAGTAGCAGAGTAAAGTCTCCCAACCAGGTTTTTTGACTTCAAATTCAGAGTAATTCCAAAATGTTGTGTTGTTATTTTTCAGTTGTTCAGGTCACTCTTTGTGGCTCCATGGACAAGAGCACACCAACAATATCCATGTTGTTTTCTTGGCAAAGATACTAGAGTGGTTTGCAATTTCATTTCCAAGACACTGCTTCCCAATATACTGGTAATAATAATCATAATATTTAGCATTTGGATAACTTTTTAAGGATTGCAAAGACCTCTTCAAATTTTACTATTGTATCTAAACAACAATCCTAGCAGATAGGAGCTATTATCATCTGCATTTTATAGATGAAGAAACTGAGGTAGACATATGTTAAGTAACTTGTCCAAAATATCACAGGAGCAAACTGGGGCAGAATTCAAATTCATCTTCCTAACTCCAATTCCTATATTATATCACTGAGCCACCTAACTGCCTATGGCATTGATCTAACATAACAAAAGCATACACACACGGGTATGGGGGGTGGGGGGAGTGGGAGGGGAGGAGAGCAAGAGCTATAAATTAGAAAGAGGGAATTCTATCCAAAATTGACATGATTAAAAATAGAGAATCTTGGTAGGCTCTTTAATATGGGAATAAGATAATGAAAGCAGTTCTTTGGGGGAGATTAATTTGGCAGCAGTAAATTAGGTGGACACAAGTTGGAAAAAGCAACTATCCTACCTTTAATCAACAGGGTTAAGTAACTTGCCTTGGGTCATGCAGTTAATAAGTGACTGAGGCTGAATTTGGCTTCAGAAAGATGAGTCTTTCTGATTCCAAGCTCTATCCACTGTGTTACCAAACTGCTCTTGACTTCTGTAATGAGGATGGCAGAGGATAGATTTCAGAATTAAATAGGAATGCACAAGTTTATTTTTCCTCCTTTATTCTCATGAAAATATTATAAACCAATGGATATTCAGTCATATTGTAGAGGCTACTTAAATCTATTTTTGCTATATTAAAAGTGATAACCTCTACTAATAGGAAAGTTAATAATGCATATTTAATTCAGTGAATAGACTGAGTTTCATTAGTTTGCAAAATACCTAATATAAAAACCACTTCCCGTAGTAAGCAAACATATTGGCAAAAACACTGGCATTAAGATTTTAACAGTAACTGTAATTTCTCCACCAATTTAAAGGGATTTTTAAAACCCCAATATTTGGTGTTTTTGAAAGGAGCAGTGAAACAGACTAAAAAAGAATATTTAACACATGGCAGTGCTCTCAGTACTGACATTTCCTCTCTTGCCCTAAAATTCTAAATGGACCCAACACATTAAGATTATTCCTATAGCTAAAAATTTTCAGTTTTATGGAGTCATCTGGCTTTTTTGGGTAGGAAAGTCTGTCTAATTTAGATATCTAATTAGATAGAAAATATCTAATATTTTGTACCTAGAAAATATATCTAATGAGATATAGACAAGTATTTATCAACTTTAAAAATAGAAACAAGGGCAAAAATATTAAATTATAATTTTAAGTTATTAAGAAAATCAGTGACTATGGCAGAAATTTCATATTTCCCTATTTGTAAAACATGGGTCTAAGTACTAGACTCTAGCATGCTATTTCTTTAGTATGGCCATGGAAACAAAAATCTTTTAAGCAAGAATCTTCCCTTTCCCTCCAAAAATATGTATTACATACAATGTTCTTACATAAGAATACTCAATTAAAACTCAGTGATGAATTACTATCATTCATTCACCAAAAACTTATGAGTTAAATAACAGATGCCATGTTCAATACTAAGAAATGCAGGGACACAGAAAGTAAAATGTTAGACCATAAATCATAGAGAAAGAGCTTCAAGTGATAACATCTAAGCTAATCTCTTCATTTTATAGATGGTGAAATTGAAGCCTAGATAGACTAAGAAATTTGTGCTAAGCAACATAGGATTTAAGTAGCAGCAGGGGAATTTGAACCCAAGTCTTTTGACCATGACTGCCAAGTAACAAATATTTTCTGAAGAGGCAACAAGAAAATACAGTAGATAGAGCACTCAGTCTGAAGTCAATATCTGAATTCAAATCAGGCCTCAAACACTTACTAGCTATGTGATCCTGGGCAAATCACTTACTACCGATTTTCCTTAACCCCTATTTGAGTTCCTCATTTGTAAAATGGGGAGGCACTAGACTAAAAAACCAAACATTCCAATATTTTTGCCAATAAAACCCATGGACAAAGCCCAGGGGTTCTTGCCAAATTAGACATAACTGAATGAGTAAACAACAACTTCTGACTGGAGATCTGTTGCTCTTTCTACTAAACCTCACTGACTCTCGAAAGAGTCAAAGGACTTAACTTTAATCCAATTTATTCTACTTTTTTGTGTTATAGTAGGAAACATCTTAATGCCCTAATTTACTCATTTGTAAAAATTAGTCTGTGCATTAGATTAGATGATCTATAAAATTTCTTCCAGATTTAAATCTTTTGATCCTATAGCAATCCCAAAACACATTTGAAAAGAAGGAAAGAAGTTTTCCTCATTAATGTTACAATGTGGCTACCTGCCCTGTTTATTTACTCAGTATTTATATGGTGCTACTATGTGCCAGATGCTATGTAAAATGTTATCTCATTTGATCCTTGCAACAGCTCTATTATCCCCATTTTACAGTTAAAGAAATTGAGATAGGCAGAGGTTATGCAATTTAATCTGAGATTTCTAATCAGACCAAATTTCAACTATGGTCTTTATTATTCTAGTCACTCTATACAATTTACCACAAAACTTAGGAATTAATCATCCCTCTCCAGACAAATAAAGGAAAGAATTTATACTTCTCATCACTTCAAACTAATCTTTCAGAAGGAAGCCATAGAATGGAGATAACTTGTCACTACTGTAGACAACATGCACTCATTTGGCAGATCCATTGGGAATTATTCCAGCATATTGCACAGGCCAGCAGGGAACAGCTGTGGGAGATTTTTAGTACAATTAGTTTTGTCAGTCTGTGCTTAAATTAAAAGCTTAATGAGTGATCCTACATAATTTTAATTTTTGTTTTAATTAATAAGCCTGGAATTGGGAAATGACACCTTTTGTCTTTATATCTTCAGGACATTTTGCTTGTTTTTCCTCCTACCTCATTAATGTTCGAGGTTGGACATCTGTTCTGTTTATTTACTCAGCCCATGACTTTGCAACCTCCTCTGAGATTGCCCAGAAAGATTTGATAAATGAAATTTTTTATTTCTTGCATTTGTAAAAGAAAAGGAAAGATAAATGAGTATCATGGCACTTTCATAGTGAAAGATTTGCCAAGGATAGAAATGATTTGCTAGAAGAGCACATTGACTGATTAAAACACCCACCTTTCTTCCAGGATACACATATTCTAGAAAGAAAAAAATCAGACATCTTCAATGAATCAGTGTTCCAACCAATGAACCAAACCAAACATCTGCATTGTAAGGGCATGCCTACACAAAGGCAAGTGTGTTTCCAAGGGGATTGCACTCTTGGATTAGAAGTGTTTGTATAACTCACTTAGACTTTTACAATTTTATAAATGTCAAATAATGATATAGAATGAGAGACAAACAACCGGGTTGCATGAGTGAGCTTGTCTCACTGCCCAGTTTTGCAATTGATTTGCATCCACTGGTCCCAGCCATCTTTTCTTCCCAGAATCTATAGCATAAGTGCATCTCCTAGGCTGTAGGATTCCCATTCTTTTATCCAGCTGGATGCCCCTCAATAATGATCTCCAACTGGAAAACTTTGTTGAGGTTCTCCTGGAATGGTTTTGAGTGACAGGAATCACAAGTTGCATGCTTTAAGGACTCCAGAGAATGAACAGTTCCAAGAGATTGAAGAAAGAAAGAAATTTGTGGATACCAATAAAATTTTCCAGTAGTTTTCAAATCAAATATGTGAGCTTTCTGAAAACAGGGGGAAGGGCAAAAAGTGGTAAGGAGCTAGAAAGAACATAGCATAAAATAAGTAATATAAAAAGGAAACAGAAAGAGAAGAACTAAATGAAAAAATAGATATAGAATTCAGACTAGCCTGATGTTAGTATTGATACTGTTCCTACTGATACCTCCTTCTTTCCTGCCTTTTTCTTTGTTATAGCTTTTATCACTTTCAATCATTTTATACAAAATTTATGTTTTCTTTTCCTATAGAACACTGAAACCAAGAGCATTCTTTCCCCATAGAGCATTGAAACCAACTGTTGAAGCCAATTTCAGGCTTCTCCCTTCCAGGGAGGCAGAAAAGAAAGAGCCAATATAGGAGATTCATAGATGATTTTTTTAAAAATACTAAAAATGGGAATAAAAGCAGAACCAATACAAGACCAGGGGGAGAACAGAAGAATACCATTGATCTGTTAGATAGTTTGAAGAGCTAAGGCTTGTAAAGTCTTTTTTGAAAAAAAGCTATGTTAAAAATAAGAGAAAGAATCAGAAACAGCAAGCATTTATTTGATTCTCAGTATATATAGAAGGAGCACTGTGCTCCACCTTAGGGGGAAATATTCAGATCTGTGATATCAAAAATATGGATGTTTCTTCCAATGATGTAGACCTCAATCCAAGCCTTTCCATTCTATGTGACTCTTTTTCATATCTTTCTATATGCCATACATTTGCCACAGAATATTCACTCTCTTGTTGATGTAGGCTCTCCTACCATCCTTTCTCTTGATCTTAACACAGGTTTTCTGAGACCAAATCCAGGACTCTCATCAAAAGAAGGAGTTTTGAGATCTTTCTCTGCCTAATATCCACTGTATGACCTTAGACCAAACACTTTAGCCTTGGACTTGTTTTCTTCAACCATAAAACAAAGGGATTAGACTAGTTGATTTTTCATAGATATGGGCAGATCCTCAGGATCTTAGAATTCTAGAGCTGGAAGAGAGACCTAGTTCAAACTCTTGTTTTATAGATGAGAAAACTAAAGACCAAAAAAGGAATTGTCTTAAAATCTTAGAATTGGAAGGGTCTAGTTTTTAAGACCCAATTGATAAGTTGTAGCTAAACAATATAGCCTAACAGTTCATATTCAAATGAAATAAAGTACATGAAATATTTTGTAAACTTAAATGTTATATTTAATTGTTGTTATCTTTGTGCAGGCCACATAACTGGCAAGTAGCATAAGTCTGATGGACAACAGACTGCTATCCTTTTGGAAATCTCTTATTGTTTAGTTATTCAATCTTTTCCAACTCTTCATGACCCTATTTGGGTTTCTTTTGGCAGAGATAATGGAGTGTTTTGATATTGTGCTCTCCAGCTCATTTTACACATGAGAAAATTAGACAGAGTCAGTGACAGTCCCAGGGTTACACAGTAAGTGTCTGTGGCTAGATTTGAACTCAGGTCCTCCTGATTTCAGGCATAGCACTCTTATCCACTGCACAGCTTGGAAGACTAAAAAACTTCAAAGAGAGAGAAGTAAGCTTCAATTTATAAAGCAGTTGTAGCAACAGCTGTTCTTTCACTTTAATTTCTTCTCCCCCTTCTGCCACCATTTGCACAATTTCCTTCTGTGTGAAACTTCACCACTCAGCTATGTTTTCAGTCCTTGACCTTTTTGTCTGCTTGCTAAATGGAAAGCAAAGCCTTTTAGCAACTCCCTAAGCTAAAAAACAAAAAAGAAAAGACACAAACAACTTTCCTTAATTAATCCTTTGGATTGTTTAATAAACAGTTTTATGTTAGTAGATGAAGGTAACAAAAGGTCAGCTTTTCTTTCCCCAAATTTTGGTGTATTATTGTCATGTATATTTGAATCCCATTCATGCCACCTGTTGGTGAGTTTGTTGTATTTTCTTTATACAATGCTATTTTCTATAGAAACACTTGTTTGTAAGCATTTCTAAATGATTTCTAAAAAATCACCACCAGCATCAGCATTTAGTGGATATTTGGAAAGTTCATCTTATCCAAGCAATTAATCTAATTGTTTTTCAACTTCATCTATAACCAAATGCAACATATTTTGGATCTGGAAATTATGCCATAATTTTGGAACTTAATGTTTGTTTTATATATTGCTACGTAACATTATCATACTGAGTATCAGGTTGCATAGGTTTTACATATGTCTAAGCAACATTATCAACATGATTATACTGAGCATCAGGTTGCATAGATTTACATAAAGCATCATCTTGCAGTGACTTAGATAATAGGTAAAGGCAGAATGGGCAGAGAAGAAAATGTATTTGTACCATATATTTTAGAAATTAATTATATATTGTCTTATTTTGCTATTGAGTCATTTTTTTGTTTGTGTCTAATACTTCATGACCCTGTTTGGGATTTCCTTGGCAAAGAGACCAGAGTGGTTTGCCATTTCTTTTTCCAGATCATTTTACAGATGAGGAATTGAGGGAAACAGGATTAAGTGACTTACCCAGTATCACATAGCTAATAAGTGTCTGAGGCTGGATTTGAACTCAAGAAAATGAGTCTTCTTGGCTCCAGGCCCAGTCTAGCTTTTGTCCCCTCATATAGGTAGTAAAATCTGATGGCAGAAAATGCATCAACTCTTAGATTCCAACCCAGTACCCAATTTTTTAAAAAAGCACTTGGTAAATTCTTTTTCAGTCATTCAGTGCCACCCTTCATTTAACAGATGAAGAAATTGAGTCTTGCCCAAGATTTCCCAAGTATGGAGTGGTAGAGCAGGGATTTGAATTTAGGTTCCTTATGCCAAATCTAACACTCTTTCCACTTGACTTTGTTGTTAAATTGTGCTATTCTGACCTGAAAGTTAAAGTCGTTTGGTGGGGCATTAAGCTTTTAGGCTGCCAGACTTGAGCTCTGCATAAAATCAAGAGCAATCATGGTATTATAGCTCCAAAGTATGGAGAAATCAACAAATATAAAGAGCTGCTGGCTAAAAGATAGGCAAACTCAGATTCTACGTGTATGTGCCAGGGCTATGTACCAAGTTTTCCTCAAATGTTATTAGAAGTAAATCATGATCTCCTTTAAGCTGAGACAACTAGAGCTATTCTTTTGGTACATTAAACCAGTTTGCATGATGCCTTGCAACTAGCATAGTGCTAGATGTACAGAAGCTTAATTTGTGTTTATTGGTTGTTTTCCATTGTCAAGATCTTTCCTTTCAGTTTTCATTCTATCAAGAAACATTTCTGCAACTTTTGCCATTTTTAACTCCACGCTTACAAATCTTCTCCCTATCTTATGATATTGCAAAACTCTGATGGTGTTTTTTTTTTTCTGTTTTATTACTCCTCAGTCTCTCATATGGGTTCATTATTGTACTTTTCTTCCTAAGTCTTCTGTTTTTTCTTCTCTCTGTGTGTTTTCTCCCTTAGCAATTTCTTCTACCTTGACAATTTCTATTGTCATTTTATACATATGGCTGATCCAGTATTTTTCTCCAGTATTCTTGCAGCCTTGTGCCAATAGGTGCCTACCAAACATGTATATCTGGGTGCTCTTCCTGTGCCTTCAAGTCAGCTTGAGAGACAACTTAATTTATAATTACGAAAGTCACTTAATTTCTTTGGGCCTCAGTTTCCTCATTTGTAAAATGAAATGTTGGACTAAATTTCCTCAAAGATCCTTTCCTTTCTAAATCTGTTATCTCATAGTTTTATCTACATTCAAAACAATTCCTTATCTTCCCTCTAAATTTCTACCAATTTCCTCATTTCTGTCAATAATACCATTATCACCCAGGCTCAAAATCTTTCCTAACAAATTCTTTCTTCTCTCATAGCCAACCCTTTCTGTCTGTTCCCCCATCCTATTCATTCAGTGGCCAAATCTTAGGAATTTTACTTTTACTTTTATCCCATCTTTTCATTGCTACCACCCAAGTTTAGGGTCTTAGAATCTTACTTTGAATATTCCTATAGCCTCTTACTTGTTGTTCATGCTGCCATCCCCAGTCTTGTGTATTTTCACAGATTGCCCCATGCCTTGAATATACTCCTTTCTTATCTCTATTTGTTGAAATCCTTTTCTTTTAAGATGCAGCTCAGCCCCTCTTCTATAATGCTGAATCAGAAAGTCATTTTTTAACCTTAAAAAAATTTAGATATTTTAAAAATGTTTGGTTCCTTCTCCCTCTCTTTCTACCCCTATCACAGTCTATTTTTATAATACTTATTTGTCTGTATTATAAATGGTTTTTTTTTTTATAAAAACCTATAAAAAGTTAGATTTTAAGGCTCTTGAGGAAAGTGTGTAATTTTTTATCATTGAAACTCACCAAGGCCAAATGTATTATCTTACCCAAGGTAGATGTTTAATACATGCTTGCTTAAAGAACAAACTAGTGATAGATTATGAATTAGAATCCAAGCATAGTAAGCATATGCAAGTGATTTGTTTGACCTTGGTATTAATGAGACCAAGAAATGTATTTTATCCTTACAGAGCAATTATGAAGTTAGCATCATAGAGCTAGCATGGAATTGTAGACATATCTGTTTCCACATTCTTTGTTTGATAAACATTTGCCAAAGAAGGTAGCAGGAAGGTCTTGAAAATGTGGATGGTTCAGCAAATCCCGTCTCTACTGAAAAAGAAACTAACTAAAAATGCTTCCTGCTGCTGGTGACTCAGTAGTTGCTGCCACTGTTACACAATGATGAAGCAATATCAGTTAATGGGCATAACTTGCCCTGTGTACTGAGAGCATACCTTTATGTCTAAATTAGACTTTTGGCATGAATACTTATAGAAAGAATAGACCCAGGATATTTTTGCTTCGCCAGTATTTTTCCATTAGAAAGAAAGGATACAGAGAAGAAGGAAGAAAGGAAAAGAAGGAAGGAAGAAAGGAAGGCAGGAATGAAGAGAGGGAGGAAGAGAGAGAGGGAGGTAGGAAAGAAAGGGAAAAAAGAAGAGAAGGGAGGGAGGAAAGGAAAAGAGGGAAGGAAGAAAAAGAAGGAAAAAGGGGAAGAGGGAAATAAGAAGGAAGGGAGGAAGACAAAAGGAGGAGAGGAAGAAAAGAAAAGGAAGGAAAAGAAAGCTTTTAAAGAATCTCCCAGAGATTCTGGGCAATTCTTTGATTTGTCATCATTCCATTCCAAATTCACTCATCCTTCATGAGCACACTCTGAGTCATCTGTTTCTTTGTGTTCTTTGACTTGGCTAGGATGAGAAAATCACAGAATAGTGAGAACAAAAGGAAACTTGCTATCAAGCTTGAGATACCAAAGCCTGTTAGGAACCAGCTACTCAGAAAAAAGAAAGACAATGTAGCATATTTATAAGAGTGATTGATATCATAGTATATATAGAGGAGCTAGATCCTAAAAGTAGATGAGGAAAGGTTTTTAAACACACCCAATCTGCCTCTTCCCCTGGGATCAGAACTTTTTATTTGAACACTGAAAAATTTTTTCATAGCTTGTATTTCTTCCTGAAGAAATAAGGTTTGTAATAATGAGTGAAACTAATGCATAGAAATGATTTTGTTTTTATATAAAAACTGAACATTATTTGTTTTACAAGCAATATTCAATATGAAAATCTTTTGAGCTCCTTTACTATAAAGCAATGCCAATATCAATATTGCTACTTTTGGGGATTTAGTTGATTTTCAGTATACTTAAAGTCATCACTGGTTGCATCCTTGTGCTTAATTAAGCTCTAAAAAGGGTTACTTTTTTCCCTCAACAATTCTGAGGCAAACAATTGTTTAATTGGAAAAAGCTGTAAATGAGATGTTACTGTACTCTGAACAATGAGAAAATGGCTTTGAGAATTGCACAGGAGTAGGTGTGAAATAACCATTCATATTCAAGCATACACATACTGGGTTAACTTGCTGAGTTTTCTTCAGACTGCTTCAGTTGTTCCATAGGGAAATATCTATTCTACTTTGAGAGTCTGATAACTGTCACTTTAAAAATGTACATTGGAAAATTGCCTTTGAAAGCAAAACCAAGAATTATATTATGAATAATTCAACAAATTTGCTAAGTGCATATTATGTAAAAGATATTCTACTAAAACTTCAGCATAAAAAGTTAAAAAAAAATCCTCCCTCCCTCAAAAAATATAGTTCCTGACCTCAAGAAGCTTACACTCTTGGGAGGGAGAGGGAGGATTGACATATAGTACATAAATATTAAGCAAGCATAAGATAATTTGAAGAAGGAGAGATTACTGACAACTGAAAAAAAGAAGTGCAAGATAGGCTTCAAGGAAGAAGCAGCATTTGAATCTGAGTTTGGTTTTATAGAAAGAGATAAAGCTAGGAACATAATTGAAAAGGAGCAGGTATTCCTGGTCCTTTTATATGATTCTGAATTCATGAATGAAAGATAAAATATAAACCTGCTTATTTTATCTTGATGAAAAAAATCTATAGGTCTAATAGTAGTACATATCTGAAAATATAATTACTTTTATTGGGTAAAGTATTTATATCAACAGGCATAGTTTATTTTTTATCTTTCATTTTCCCTTTTTGATTTATAAAATACATGATTCTTCATTTCTTGTTATTTTATGTCCATTAGCAAAACATTTCTTTTATTTATACCATATTATTTTCTTCATCAGTATAAGACAAGGCAACAAAAATTTATTAAATAATGTCCTACTCACTAATGCTAAGCTCTGAGGATAGAAATACAAGCAAGAAAAAGACAGTTTCCACCTTCAAAGAATTTGAATTTTGATGGAGAAAGATCACATAGACAAGGAAGCTATAAATTGGGGGCAGGACTGTGTGGGGAGTTAACCAACAAAGTCAGAAGCAGAGCCAGGTGAAGAATGAAGATTGGAGCATGGAACACTCCCTTCAGTGGAGGACATGGGAGGAACTAAGAAATGAAAGATGGGGGCCAACAAGCAGGAGGGAAATTCCAGGGTGAGATGGCAGTTGGCGACTGAAGCATGGTAGCAAAGTCTGAAACCCAGAGGCATAGTGAGGAGTGGAAGGTTGGGCAACTTTGGCCCCTCTTCATAAAAAGGGATCCCTGAGAATGCTTGTGAGGTGGAAGGGTTTTCTTTTCACTTGTCCAAAATTGGTTATTACATTTAATTTGAACCCAGTGACCTTTCAATAAGATTTATTTTCCCCTACCTTACTATGCATGTTCTGGTATGCAAAAAATGTTGGGATACGGGGGGGAGCTTCTTGTGGTGTTGTCTCTGAAAGGATTAAGGCTCAAACTGTCTACAAATCAAGCAAGGACATTTATATGAGCATTTATTTGAAGTAAGGGACACAAAACCTGCAGGGATCTCCTAGCAGAGTAAGACAAGGGATTATACAAAGAAAGGAGAGTAAGCAGGAATAGGAGACTTGGGCAAAACAGGGAAATTGTACAATGTCAAATACATTTGGACAACCTTATGGGGAAAAATCCCTGTTCTTAGATATGCCTCAGATATTATATGAATGGAAAAATTCCTTGTTCTATCGAGAGAATCAGGATATTTTAGCTAGATATGCATGATTTTAAAAATCAGGATATTGGGATTGGGGCAGCAGCTAAGAAAATTCCATCATGGGCATCATATATATTCTAGTTTCTGTGCTTTGCTTCCATTCATACAAGTCTGCCCATGTTTACAAATTTCAGATATTTATAATTTTTATGTAATAGTAATATGAATTATGTTATAAAATGCCTGTATTACACCACAAACTTTTCAATCATTTCCCAATGGATGTGTATCCCCTTCATCACTTCCTACAGCTTTCTGTACCACAAAAAGAGTTGCTATGAATGTTTTGGTGTATATATGTAGGTCTATATGTATATTTTCATGTATATAATAATACATATCTATATCTATCTGTCAACTTTTCTTTATGGTTTTGACTTCTTTGATGTGTATACCGAGGAGCAGAATTATCAGATCAAAGAACATGAAAAATTTAGTAATATTTCTTGCATAATTCCATTTCCCTCCCAGAATATTTGGACCAATTTACAGCCATTCCAATAGGACACTACTCTGTCTATCTTTCCTCAGTCCCTTCTGCATTGGTTATTTTTTTGTCATCTTTGCCAGTTTAACAGATTGATGTTGTTCAATTATTTCAGGTGGATCTGATTCTCCATGATCCATTCTTGGAAAAGTGGTCTGTATTTATATTTATATTTCCTTCTCCACATCATTTTACATGAGACAAGCAGGTTAAGTGACTTTTCCCTACTCACATAACTAGTGTTTGAGAATAGATTTGAACTTAGAGCTTCCTTTTTTCAAGCTCATATTACCCAATTTAGCAGGTAGAACCTCAAAATTCTTTAATTTAATTTGTAAATTATATTTAATTTGTATTTAATATGTGTTTTATGATTCATAATTTGAAACATTTTTTTTCATAAGACTGTTGCCAGTTTACATTTCCTCTTTTGAAAGCATGTTTATATCCTTTGGTCACTTAGCTACTAAGGAATGACATTTCATCTTATAAAATTTTGTCCATTCCTTGTGCATTGTGGATATAGGAACTATGTAAAAAATGTTTAATATTAGTATTTTCCTTCACTCAGCACCTTTTCTTATTTTAATTATTTTTGTTCATAAAGATGTTTTAAAATTTTATTTGGTCAAATAGGTTTTCTTCTTCATTCTTCTTTGTCCTTTTTTTGGATATGAATACTTCCTGCTTAAGCATAGCTATGAAGGGAACTGAATAAGATGCAAATTTCATGCAAAGATTATTATGAAATATGGTATCAGCATTGGTTTTGTTTTGTTTTGGTTTTTTTGCCACATTGCTATTCATTTTCCTTTGAAGTTCTTGTCATGTGGGGATTACTTCTAGTAGTTGATGTTTTTATGTTTATTGGACATTGAGTTATATTGTATTTACCTCAGACTTTTCCCAATATTAATTGTTTCTTTATGCATGGAGCCATCAGTTAGGGAAGTCATTAACCTAGTTTAACTCACCAATCCTTTTAAACTTTGAGGCCAATATTAAAAGTAATTTGAATAGGAATTCTAATTTTATTGCTTTTTTCCCAGGTATAGTTACATAACATTGCTCATCTAGGCAATTACATAGTCTAGAAAAAGAATCATTTAATTACTTCCCACATTATAAAGCACATCCTCAAACTTGCTGAATTGTACACCGGGGTGCAGATAATTTGCTGGAACTCTAGGGTACTTGTTATTCTTATCATTAAGATAATTCTACTAACTAGGGAATTGAAGAGATGACCTAAATTCATTCTTAGTTTTGGTATGAATTAGCTGAATGATCTTGAGCAAGTATTCTACCTTTCTGACTTCAGTTCCTCGTTTGTAAAATGAAGAGCTTTAACAAGTGGTATTTTATTAGCTGTAACTTGTTATGTTTCAATTACTCTTTTTTTCACTAATTCAGGGAACTTCAAGTATGCAGAAACTTTCCATTGATGCAGATTGATAACTTATCCATATCTTAGAGCCTTGGTAAGATGACTGGTCCACCAATAGGTTATGGGACATGAGTCATAACACAAGGATGTGAAATAGAATTTGTACTCAAATCTTCCTAGCTTCAAAGATAGCTGTTTATTATATCATGTTAACTCTCTGCGTGAAGAATATATCCTTCAAATTTTACTTATTTTTTCCCCAAAGTGGGATAGATTATTGCTGAATCATCCTTGCCTACTCACCCAGGCACCCCTGAGAAATACTGGTATAGATGTAGGTGATAACTGCCTAAGGAAATAGTGAAGAAAAGAGTTTTGTTCACTACTAAGTCACTTGAATTACACAGATATCAAATCTCTTTATCTTAAGCCTCATTAGCACTGTGCTCTAACAACTGAACTAATCTGCCCCATGAGTATTACAAGAATCTTGTAGATTTAAATAAAAATATTCATTAGAGGTCTGTTTAAGTCATATCTACATTACATATAAGTATGTGGAGTGAGCTTTAAAAAATGTCCCTGAAGATTTATTTGCATCCTCAAGTTCCCAGGAGAGAACTTCCTTAAGCTCTTTGTTCAGAGAGTTCTGGAAGCTGAAATTCTTTCAGATTTTTAGTGAAAATAATTTATCTATTTAAACTTGGAAGTTTTTGAGTCTGGGATGGCCAAGGTGATTTCTCTGAACCTAAAGATGCTAACTACACTTAATCTTGGTCTCCTTTCCCAGTAGTTGAGGATTGGAAAAAGGATTTATATATATGTACCCTATATCTAGACCCAGATATCATTGTACAGTTGGGACACAGTCTTGAAGGGGCATGTTATTTCCTTGACCAAAGATAGTGACTATGATATATATCTTGTCTAGGACTTCAGAGGATTCTCTCCTTCCCTTAATAGTATAAATCAATATAGGCGAAAGTCTGCAATGTTGAATGCTATCACACTTTCATCAAATGTAAATAACTGAACAAGGATTCCCTGAAGGGGTTCCTAGAATAGGAACCCAGTAGGAATTGATTGGATGCCAACTCCAGACTGTTTTCTCTGTCTCATCTCATTGCTACAGAGGTAGAATGAGAATCTTGTTCTACAGCATGTGTTGTGAGTTAATTGTGCCATCTTAGGAACTCCTGGGGGGAAAAGGAGCCTGCTGCTTAAAAGAATCTTTCTCATAAAAATAGATTTCCAGGTTTTTAAAGAAGTAGAGCATGGAGTAACTCACTGAGCCCGCACCTCTCCTCTCTCCTACCCTATCTGAAGTTCTTTATTATGATAAGATAAAGAAGAAAAAAGAAAAACAACAAGATTTGAGATGAGTGTAAGGGCTGATCCCCTGGGATATCATCAAAGTCATTTTCTTGTAAAACATTAAAGATTTTTTTTTCTCTTATTCTCAAGTTGATCTTATTCCAGTTTAGCAATTGCCTGACATGAGGTTCCAAACTCACTCTTGCCCCTGAGGAAACATAGATGGAATTAACCATGACCCCCTTTTTTCCCCCTCCAAGAAATAAAAGTTAAAAGGAGATTATTGAAGATTTTTAGCACACGTAATCACTTTACATTCTGCTCATTTTCTTTCTGCCCTGTGCACAGACATATGGGCAGCTACCTATATTTCATATTGAAAGGCTTCTTAAGCCACAAATTTCTTTGCCCAATAGCTTACATGACATCTGGAATGCCCACTGTGAGAATCTCTCTGTTGACTTAAGGCATTAGCTTCATAAAGAAAGACACTGTTAAAATACAATATGTGACCTGAATATAACTATATGTTTATATTATCTGTATTATCATGCATGGCCTTATGGGACTAGAGTTACTGAAGAATTAAATTTTGAGGAGAGCGGATTAGAAAATGAGGAAGCTCCAAAACATGGAGTGTTAATAGGTAGATTGTTGTAGATAGGTTGTAGGTTGTAGATAGGTTGTAGGTTGTAGATAGATGCTGAAACACTGAAAAAAATAGGAGAAAAGAAGAGGACTAAGGATGTTGAAAGTGGAAAAATGAAGTAACTAGGGCAAAGGATATCCAAGAAAGAAGTAAGAAAAAGGGCCCCTGAGACAGACAGCCTATGATTTTGGCCAGAGTTGGTCCTGGCAGCATTTCTTTGCTTTAACACAAATGAGGTAACACCATATAAAGTTATTGAAATCAAGTCTATAATCCCTACCTTAAAATTTTCTTCCCCTTCACCTGGGACTGAATCCATTTAGAAGCTGAACTGGTACTATCTAGCAAAAAATCATTGATTGTGATTTCTTGATCCCTGAAATTACTTTTCTGTTAAAAGGGAAAGAGGATTTTATTTGTTTGTTTGTTTTTGTTTTCACTTCTTTTAGGGCAACATTAAAGAATTGCTGGCTTTGATACATGCAGACTTCAGAATTTGAATTGGAGCAGTAGAGAAGTACGATCTTGCTAATAATATACTGAAATAATATCATTAGACCCTCCAGTTTTTATCTTCACAGACATTATTTCCTAAATTGATCTTTGAAGACAGTTCATGAATATATCACAGCCAAGCGCTACTCTGTCTAGTAAATGTTCTTCATTTTTATTAGATGAACTGAGTGGAAGACAAGTAAATATTCTCTGTGTTGCATAGATTGCATTGGAAGGAGGAGCAGATCAATAGGATTAGCAGATGAAATTAAGGTAATTCCAGACCCAATCTTGCAAAAGGCAGCTAATACATTGGGAAGGGGAAAGGAAGTGCCTGGCAATAGATAGCACTTAGCAAAGGTCCTAACATTTAAAAGACCCATATTAAGTGTTTGTTCTCTAGACTCAACTTTGTAAGATATTTTATAAGTTCTCTTCTTACTCTTTAATGTACTTGTTTTGTACTATAGTCATCTAATGTCTGATTTCTTCTACTAAAATGTAAGATTTATCAGAGCAAAGATGTATTTTGTTCATCTTATCTTCCTCAGCCTCTAGCACAGTGATTTGTCTATAGTAGATATTCAATAGGTTTTTGTTGACTAGAATTAAATTCTAAGGTGACTTGAAATTATCATATATTGTGATGGAAGTTCTAAGTACTTTCCCAGGTCATCACTTCAACTGTTCTTTCCTAGGCTTGATCCCTTAGTGAACAAGTTCAGCTTGATATTGTTCTTTTCTCTTATGGGGGGATTTCCCTTATTCCCCTTTCCTATCAATGATCATAGATGGACAAATTTCAACTGGACAAACTGCATTGCTTCTGTCATTTGCCTCATCCCTTCCCCTTCATGTGCTGCTGAAGAGAACTACAAGAAGTCACAAACTATACACATTGGCTCCACTACAAATTTAGATTAATTTAACTTCAATTGAATTCTCCCTGAAACAAGGCAATCCTTGTAATCCTCTCTAACTAATTCTATATATCACTCGCCAGCTACTCCAAAGCTTTTGGTCCCTTCTCAAGCCTCCAGTGGCACACTCTCAGATGACAACCTCATCTTATTAAAAATGATGAACATTCACTCTTCTCTTCATTTCATCTTCCTCTATCATTATTCTCAACTTTGTTCTCCTTCACTCAAGTCTCTGGTGAAAAGGTGACCAGGTGATCCTTCTCTTTGCTAAAACCATCTCCTCTAGCATCTCTTCCCATATCCTCCAGTATATTATTCCTACCATATTCCCCCATTATGTCTCTGATCTTCAGTATCTCAATCTATTTATTTTTCTGATATCTATAAACACACGTCTTCCCCATTCTTAAAAATCCTGACTTGATCCTGCTATACTTTATTCCTATAAGTCCTACATGACTCCTCCCTTTCTCAGCTAGATCCTCTGAAAAAATCTTCTTTCCTACCCTCTCTTCTCATTCTCTTTTAAATCATCTATAAATTGGCTTCCTATCTTATTATTAAACTGAAAAAAGTTCTCTCCAACATTACTAATATTCTCACATTTGCAAAAACCTAATGGTCTTTTTTTTTTTTTAAAGAATAAGTTTTTCTTTCATTGTCCTTAGCATTCCAAAGAGGGAGCCATTATATCTTCAGTTCTTAGAAATATCTGACATATAATACATGTAACATAAATGCTTATTGGTTGATTGATTAACATAAGTAATGTTATAAGTCTATTAAATATCTTGTTGAATATAGCTTTTAAAACCTTTCAGTAATCTGTCGGTCATACACACTTCTACATAAGGACTGGATAAATTGCTAGACTGGAATCTGGAAAACTTGAGTTCAAATCTCACCTTAGATAATTATTAGAGTTACCACAGGCAAGTCATTTAAACTCAGTGTCAGCTTCCCATCTGTCAAAGAGGGATAATAATACATATAGTTAGGCATGTACCAAGAAAGGTTTAACAACAGGAATGTGGAGGGGTGGGATGAAATATATGTGCACACAATTTTAAATTCAATTTGCCTTCATTTTCTTTTTTTAAATAAGAGTTTTTTTTTTTTATTTTCACCCTTGCAAAACCTTTTGTTCCAAATTTTTCTTCCTCCCTTCCACCCCTCTCCACTAGACAGCAAGTAATCCAATATAGGTTAAAAACATGCAATCCTTCTATATATATTTCCACAATTATCATACTGCACAAGAAAAATCAGATCAAAAAGCAAAAAAAAAAAAAAAAAAAAGAGAGAGAGAGAGAGAAAAGCAAGCAAACAACAACAAAAAAGATGAAACTACTATGCTGTAATCCACATGCATTTCCCACAGTCCTCTTTCTCAATGCAGATGGCTGTCTCCATCACAACAAGTCTATTGGAATTCTGTCTTCACTTTGTTAATTCAGTTACAGTAAGTGGTGAAGTTCTAAATGCTGTGAATAAATTAACTTACCTTGGCAATATAATTCCCAGAGATGTCTACCTTGATAATGAGATCGATACATGCATTGCTGGAGGTATTTCAGTTCATTCGGGAGACTCCGAAGGAAAGTGTGGGAAAGGAATAGCATTATTAGATTATCAAACTGAAGGTCTATAGAACCTTTGTGCTGACCTCATTATTGTATGCCTGGGAAACCTGGACAGTCTACCAGCACCATGCCAGGAAATTGAATCTCTTTCATTTGAATTGTCTTAGGAAGATTCTGAAGATCACCTGGCAGGATAAGATACCAGATACTAAGGTCCTTCCTTGAACTAAGCTGCCAAGCATTCCAACTCATATAGGGCAAGAGCTCACAAGGTAGTCTGAAAAAGTGATACAAGAATACTCTCAGGGGATCTTTTAATTTTAGAATTGATTGTACGACATGGAAGACACTGGCACAGGACCATCCAGCATGGTGTGCCCTCATCAGAAAAAGTGCTGTGCTTTGTCAGCAAAGCAGAATTGAATTAGCCCAAAGGAAATGCAAAATATACAAAATTAGAGAAGCTATCCAAAGGTTCATAGGGACTATTTGTGTCCAACTTGTAGCAGAGGATTGTGAGCTCGTATTGTTCCGATCACCCACAGTCAGACACTCTGTAATTCGACTCCAATATAGTGATGTCATTTTTATTATCTTCACAAATGAACAACAACCAAAGTTTAGGTAATCAACAAAGCAATCAAACCCTGATTTATAATGATTGCTGATTTGTAAGACTTAAATGTTCATAATGAAACTTTAACAATGGATTCTCAATTGAATCCAGAACAGACCTGACTGTAGCATATACTTTCAGGGTTGTTGTGAATCTAAAATGAGATCATTTATGTAAAATGTTTTGACATATAAATGTCAGAGGTTAAAATTATTCAAAGATATTTTTATACTAATAATCTCAGTAATTTATTTAATTTTAATTGGAATACAAGATAATTATTTGCAGAGACAAATATTGCAGAGAAAAAGATATCTAGAAAGGATAATGTAAGCAAAATATCCAATTAATTATGGATTATTTTTAAATTTACAAGAAGCCACTTAGTCTACACAGAAAGAGTACTGAATTGTCAATTAGGAGATTTGGGTCCTAATCCTGACTTTATCAGTAACTAACATTCAACTCTTTTTTTTTTTTTTTTTTTTTTTTTGTCTCCCAAACATTCAACTCTTTATAGCTTTCTAGCTCTCAGTTTTCTGATCTATCAAATGAGATCATTTGACTAGATAAGCTCCAATATCCCTCTGGGCAATTATTCTACTCAGTAGTTAGTGCTCAAGATCCAATGGCTTTTGTTGTCCTATCAAAGAGGGAAGTCCCTCCAAAGATGCAGACTGCAACACTTCTGTGCTCATCTATCCTGTGATATTCATCCATATCTTCCCATCATTTAAACATAAGGAGTGAACATTACATTAAACCAAAGGAATAAGTAGGCCATTTATCAATTATCTCTTGTTCTTACTTCATGACCAATCTGTCACTTTTTCTAATCATATGTCACCCTGACAATATTATTTACACTATTTCTCTGTTGTTCCTTGTTTGGATTCCCAACATGGATCTCTCATATAAACATCATTTCTATGAAAACTCTGCTTTTCCATGACTTGTGGCTGTGTATCATGTCTGAAAGACTATTGAGATGAATAAAATTAGTTTTTTTTTTTAATTGAGAAAGTACCGATCACTAGAGGAAATACACCATGGCATTCCATTTTGCTTTCCTCTGCCTCCTAGCTCATTTCCCATATGTTTTACCTCTCTAAGATATATGTACTGATAGACCAACTTTATGGGATGTCCTGCCAACATCATATAATAATGTCAGTAAAGATATTATTCCCCCAATTGGTTTTTCCTGTGTTAATACTGCTTTTGAACATCTGAGTCATCAAAATCCCAGTGACTATGCTTTTCAACTTAAAAAATGGATCCACTACAAAAATATTCAAACCAGAGGTTGTCAAACTTTTTTGTGTCAGGATCCCTTTACACTGTAAAAAATTATTGAAGACTCCCCAAAGAATTTTTATTTAGAGGAGAAATTTCATATATGTATGTATATATACATGTTATCTATATTGATATTTCCTAAATTAGAAATTAAATATCTTAATATTGTTAGGGAAACAGTTTGGATTTATGGATCCCCTAAAGCATACTGGGGGACCTGGAGAGATCTCCAGACCACACTTAAAGAATCACTGTTGCAAATCATTCTTTGAACAGCTTAATTTGGATTAAATATATTAACTAGTGCTCCTCAGCACTCTTCAGTGGTATACACATTTGATGACCAGTTATAATCTCAAAGTCAGTGAGCAAGGTAAATCACTGGACTTTCAAAATACAGACTAGAAAAATATAAAATTTTCTGCAAAATATAGCATTAATATTTCTAGTGATAGTCACAACTGGAAGGGGGAATACATCGATGTAAATAAATGAGTGTGTCAAGTAATGATGATATGATGATACAATGAGATGTTAAACATCAAGTTAAGTGCACAGTTCCTGCCTTTCAATAATTTATAATTTTGTTTAAGGAGGTTTATAATTTAATATGTTAACTTAGATATTAGGCTTTGTATTCAATTCTGTTGTAAAAAAATTCAGGGAATTTTTTTTCATTAATAGAACTTTCATAAAGTTGTGAAATCTGGACTAGTAAGTTAATCAACAAACAAGAATACTTGTTGGTATATAGTGTTTATTATATACCAGACATTGTGTTAAGCTTTTGGAATATAAATGTAAGCAGAAAGAAAGAAAATCCCTTCCATCAAGAAACTTACATTCTAGTGGAGGAAGATAATATATTTTTTTTAAATGCTGAAAAGGGTCAGAGAAATGGTTGGAGAAGTCCAGAGTACAGACTGGAAGGGAATAAACACATGGTTGATCCCGGGAACCTCCTTAAATGAGAGTTTTGAGAGGAGCGGTCTAGTCAGAAGGAGTTGGGTGGAAGGTACTTCCAGGGTGTGAATATCAGGCCAAAGTAAACTTCCAAGATGATGAAGTTTGTGGAGGGGGCAGGGACCAAGGCAGAGACATGAAATTTCTGGAGTGCAGCCACTGAAGATTTGTAAAATCTTATCTCTTTTCTAATAGTATTTCTTTTGAGTCTCAAAATAGTACTATAAAGTAGGCACCATAAGCCTTATTTTAAAGATGAGGAAAACTGGTATTCAGAAAGACTGTGATTTTGCACATAGCTAGCAAATGTCAGAAACATGACTCCAAACTCATTATGCTTTCTACGACACCATGTGTAAGTTAATAATAAGTTAATAGATAACCAGGCTTAATAAAATTGGGATGTTGTTTGAATTTGCAAGCCTAATGCAGAATGTGAGTTATTAAGAATATTTCTTAAATCTAGAATTTTTTAAGAGGGTGGTAGAGGGTGATGGGTTTTCTGTCAAATATTTGAATCTGTGGACTAAAATCAAAGGCACTATGGGTGTTGAGACATCTGGGGGTAAGGGACTCAAATTAACTGACCTCTTAAAGTCTCTTTTAGTCTTTCATGGATGTTATTATGGGTGAATGCAATTTGTAGATGTCTTATGCATTATTACTATCTCATAAAGCTTATGTAATGAAGTTTGAATATACTTGTATGAAATGTGGTTGTGTACACATGAGGAAGAGACAGAGTAAACAAGTGAGCATCTAAGAATGCTAGCAAAGTAGAATATAATCTTCTCCAGGACAATAGAAATACAATTTCTATTGTATCTTCAGAAATTAGCATAATGTAGTTCTCTTCAGATAGGAAAGCACTTAAGAAATAATTTGGATTAATTTATTGTGGTGTCCAAGGGATAAGCAAAAGTAATTAAGCAAATTTCAGCTATTTGTCCTTATATGTGTATATTTTCTAAACTAAATCATGAATTCTTTGAAAGCAGAGACCATGATGTATATAGGTCTTCTATATATGTGCTGCAGTAACCTTTAGGAAGGTAGTCAGTAGGGGTCTTATAAACAGTGACTGGTAGAATGAATACTTCTTTAAAAAGGGAACAGTTATCAAACCCACTTCTCACTCCATAGGCTTTGAATATTCTATAGGTTTTTAAAAAGTCTTGTCTGTAAGCATAATGTATTTGAAGTTTAGCCCCAGCCATGTTTGGAATTTTTGCTTTGTTGATTTGGGTTTGTCAGCTAACACTTGGCAACCCTGCCAAATTAAGGTATCCAAATGGCACAGTGAATAGAGCTCTGCGATTGTAGTCAGGAAGACCTTAGGTCAAATCTAACTAACTATGTGACCCTTAACAAGTCTCTTAACCCTATTTGCCTCATTTTCTTCATCTATAAAATGAGCTGGAGAAGGAAATGGCAAACCACTCTGGTATCTTTGTCAAGAAAAAGCCAAATGGGGTCACAAAGTGCCAAACATTAGGGAAGATACCTGAACAACAACAATCTAGCTTTTGAGATATTAAATAAACTCTGGTTTATAAAGTATTAAATAACTCATTTAACATTGATTTCCTTATAAAATACAATTCGATAAAATTATAAAATATAATTATGGTTTAAAATGTTGCATATGTAGGTATATTCAATAATAATAATAATAATAACTCATATCACCTGAAGGCGTCTAGAGGTCATACAATGAACCAATGAGGTTGGTATTATAAACACTATTATTCTCATTTAACAAATAAGGAAACTGAGTCTGAAAAGAAAAGTGATTTGGCAAAGTCCACGCAACTAGTTAAGTATCAAAGTTGGGATTCTAACCCCTGGACTCTAGTCCTATTTCTGTTATCCTATATAGCCTCTAGGCATAACATGACATTTTTAAGTAAATTACCAATTTTCAGAGTTTGTATTCTTAAGAGTTATTCTATATCATTTCCTCAGATTTTCATTTCATAAGTCAAAATGACCAATGGAATTGAAAGTGCTGTAATTTACTTTTCTGTCTGTAGAATAGTCTAATTTTTCATGAGAGAATGGGGTAATGGTACGGTGGGCATTGTAGCAGTTACTATATAATGAACTGACACAGAATCTGAGTCTCTTTTGCTTTTTGGGAAATCATCAAAATCCCCAGCTAGCCAGCAAGGGAAGGAAGTCCAAACACATTAATAACTGGAAGCAGTGATGTAACAGCCTGAGAGAAATGGTCACACTTAATTAGTTGCATATTGGCTCACTGATGTAAACTTTCTGAAATGATATCAAAAACTCAGGATATACCATTGTGAATACAACATCTGTTCCCTCCTGAGGATTCAGGTGGCTTTTATAGTAGCTGATTAAATGTCCTTCACACAAACCTAGACATACAATGTCAGGTTTTAAGCAAATCCCCTTAGTTACCTTAGATTCTCTAGCACTGAGCCCTGATTCTTTAGAAAAATAAGTCACGCTGATCTTCTGAAGTTTAGTCTCATTGTATAATTCTTTCTCATGTCACTAAGTCTATTGCATTAGAAAAATAAACAGCAGTAATTTAGCTGGTTTCTCTGCCTTCAGTACTAAGATCTTTCTTGAATAATGATAGTATTACTAGCTTTAGGTAGCTTTTGGTGAAATTATAGTAGCATAGTTGCTACTTTATCTATGGTTGTTAATCATCTTATAACTTCCAATATTTATCCAATTCACAAAGAGGCTAAGTGATGTGTTCACTTTAATACTAAAAAGTTTTTAAGGCAAGATTTACACTCAGGGCTTCCAAGCATCTAATCTAGCTCTCTCTACTCAGTGCTTCTTTTCAGTGGAATCAGATTTATAACAATAGTATTAGATGGGGTTTTTTTTTGGAAAAGAAAAATAACACAAATATAATCATCCAATATGTCACAGGTCAGTATAAGAAATTAAATGGGAATTTTGGGAGAGTTTTGCAGAAACTGGAGACGACAGACAAAGACTCTCAGACAATACAGAAAATGTTTAAAAATTCAAAGAAGCACAAAATATATCTATAGTGTTGTGTAATATCAGCATACTTTAACTTTTAATAATATTTCATATTATTCATAATAATTCAGATTTCTCTGTGATAAAGAAGGGCCAAAATATTTTAAATAGGTTTTCCAGATCATAAGGGAAGGGAGAAGGTGTAAAACCTCTAACCTCCACAATTTGTAAGGGATAACACTGGCTACATTTTGCATATATAGTACTGAGACTCAGAGCACTGGAGTAATTTGCCCTGAAGGTGACGTTACTGAACTAGTAAAGTATCATTAGCCAAGAATTAAATCCAAATCTTAAGACTTTGCCAACCCTTCATTATATTATATTGCCTCTCATATAGAAAGATAAGTTTTATATCATAATTTATAACATAAACTATAATTTTATGTTAAGTTGTAATTAAGTTATAAATATTTCAATAAACCCCACAGTGTCTTCACTATATTTTTCCTACATTTAGGTGGCATTCCTAAGACATAATTAACATCAGCTTAATAACCAAAAAGAGTAAGTCCAGATACAGAAGCAAATGTAATCAGATTGTTTTACTGTGTTTGTGTGTGTGTGTGTGTGAGAGAGTGTGTTGGCGTAAGAGCTAAGGATCAAAGTAATATTATTTTAAATCTTTGTAGAGTTATAGGTCACAACATTGATAGTTGCAATAGCCAGAAGGAGACAAATAGTTCAGTATGTAGAAGGACTAATTTGAGGCAGAAAGGGCTTCATTTTGTTTAGGTGCATCACAACATACAGAGACACACATTGGCTAAATGCCTGAAATGGATTTTTAAAATCACAGGATCAGAAAAATGGCCAGTTTATCATCCCTTTTTGAGGAAGATGGCATCCCAGTTAATATAATTTGTATAGGTTGCCTTTAAATGTTTACATTTTCCAGGTACCAATTCAGTGTTTGTGAGATCTCAAATTAGATTATAGGTCCTTTGAGATCAGAAAATGTTGTCATAACATCTAGCCCCAGGGCCTATTCTTTGTGAAATGATTAGTCAACACATTAAATTTTACACATTTCTTTTTGCTATCCAAAGAGAAGATTCCACATTTACTTTGGTATCTCTTCCAGGTCCTAAATAACCCATTCTAATAGAGAGGTGGCGTGAAATAAATAGAAAGTATACTGAATTTATTATCAAGAGAACTGGGCTTTAAGCCCAGTTCTCTCATTTACTATCTATGTTCATGTATGTGAATCTTTTCTGAGCCTCATTTTCATTGTCTGTAAAATAGGATGTAACCATTCTTATGAAACCTACCTCACAGTTATAATAAATATCCAATGAATTAATGAATATGAAACACCTTTTAACTATAAATGTGTTCTACTATTGTCAGAGAATTTTTTCTTTTATAGTATTTATAGCCTTCCTGCTATATTTTAAGGCTGTTTGCTCTTTCCTGCTAAATTCCTTCCTTCCTGAATTCTGGCTACAATTTCATCTCTGGTAGATAGGCAAAAATTTGGCCAAATTTTTAATATGTTTGGATCTCAATCTAGTGCTTCATGTGATAATTCTAATTTTCTTCCCAAGATTTGTGATTTATGCAATTAGAATCCTCCCCATTCCTCCACAACACTGATTTGTTGCTTCATGAAGAGATCCCTTTCCCCTTGGTAAAAATTTAACCAAGCATGGAGGGATTTCCTTATTCAAGCTTACCCAGGAAACTTCATGCATTAATTATTCATATATTCTGTCTTATAGAATTTCTGTCCCCTGAGAGGACAGAATGCTTTATTTTATTTTTCATATCTATAGTATATGACACAACATAAGTGCTTCACAATTTTTTATTTGCTTAAAAAACTTTCAAGAGTCAGTATTTTTAATAGTAACATTTTCTAAAACAAAAAGTAGTAATCTTTATTTTGCATTTAAGGCAATAATAGCCAACATTTGTATAACAATTTAAGGTTTGCAAAGTATATGACATCTTATTTGAAGAAAAAAAGATAATCTTGAGCTGTTTTTAGGAAAGTTCAGACAGTCTAACATTACCCCGCAGTTAGGTTATTGACAATTATCATCCTTCCCTCTTATCTCATAAGAGGATGAAGCATTTCTTTAAAGATAGCTCCTCCATTTGTCCTTCTGAATCCCATCATTTCCTCTCTGGAACACTGATTTTCATGATTTCTGTTTTCAGCTTCTTCAGTCTCTTCTCATCCATGAACTCCTACCTTTTTGCCTTGAAACATTCACATATTTATCCTATTAAAAAAAAATCAGCTGAGTGTTACTCTGGCTGCTCTTTCATCTCTCTTCCTCCCATTGCCAAATTCCATGTCCATGTGGTCTATACCAGCTGCTTCCTCTTCCTATTCAGGCATTCCTTTCTTAACCCCCTGCAATCTGGTTTTTGTTCACTTTATTCTACTCAAATCATTGAATGTAGCTTGTGTGTGTGTGTGTATGTATATGCCTGCAGGCACCTATCAATTTCTTGTCACCAATTGCCTCCTTGTTGTCAAATCTACTTGGACTTTTTTCCATTCTCTTTGTCATTAATCTCTCTTCAATTGACATTATCACTGGTCCCTTTGCTTCTTAAAAATCCCTTCAATTTTACAATTCTAAGCCATCCCCCTAACTCCAACTCCCTATTTATTAATTCATTCCACAAATATGTTTTAAATTCCAAGTGTTGTGCTGGTACCAGAAGAGAAGCTAGAAGCATTGTATATCATTTGTATATCAAAAATGCACAATGTAAATATGGAGACAAATTAAAAGCAAAAAGTTTAACACTAACACAAAACAGTGGAAGAGATGCTGTAATTCTTTCCCTTTGATTAAAAACCAACCAACAAACAACTGTTCAATGGCTTCTTATTGCTTATAGTATAAGATGCTAACTACTTGTGCTGGCATTTAAGGCCAATCTGGCTGTAAGCAATCTTCCTAGCCTTATTTCATAGTACTATTCACAATCTGCCTTTCTAGATAAATTGAATGATTGATTAAATATTCCTGATGTCTTCCATCTATATGTGTTTACTCACACTGTACCCCTTTCCTTGAATGCATTCCCTTTAATCTCTGCTTATTAAAATTCTCTTCCTCCTTCAGAACCCATTACGTACCACTTCTTCCATTTCCTTTCCCCAACTCCAGCTGAAGATTATCTGACTTTCCTCAGTTTTTCTTAGAATATTTTGATTCACCCCTTTGCCTTTATTATATTCTACTGGTGTATTTGCAGTTTCTGGGTACTTGTTGCACTCCCTTATGAGTTTATATGCTTAAGAAGAATAACTATAATTTCTAGTTTTTCTAAATTTAATGATTAATATAGAATAGAAGCTTATATGTAAATGTAGTATTACTTAATGCAATTTTGATGAATTGAATTGAATAAAACAATATATGGTTAAGTGATGATGAATTAAGATACGGGGAAGTAGTAGGAGTTTAAAGTTGGGAAAGATCATGTTGTATTAAAATGGTCAAGGAAGGCTTAATAGAGGAGGAGGTGGTATTTGAGATGGCCCTTGTGAATCAATACTATTGTCTTCTCTACTCCTGTCTAAGTAACCAGATCCAGATCTTTTTCTCCTACTTTTTTGGCACCTGTTCTTAAGTGCCAAAGATACCTATTGGGTATCTTTTAAGGCTCTGTCCTTCTGCTATTCTCCTCCATATTTTCTCTCCTTCATAGCCCTAACCTCTTCTTCTGTTATAATATTTCTAACTACCTACAAGATATTGAAACTTGGATGAGTTGTTATCTCAAACTTAGCATGTACAAAAAGTAATATACACATTTGCCTCACTGGGTGACTTCCCCATCTCTGCCTTTGATACCACCATTATTTCTGTTTCTCATACTAGAAATCCTGTAGTCATCCATCTGACTCTTTCTTTTTTGTCCTTTATCCTGTCTTCTTTCTGTAAGATATTTCCTTTCCATTTCTGTTATCCCTATCCTAATGCAGGCTCTTGTCACTCAAACCTGGATCACAGTAACAGCCTCCTAGTCAATCTCTTTTAACTCATCTCCCAGTTTCTGATTTATTCTGAATATAATTCTGAGATTAATCTTTGAAAATTGCACTTTTATTATTTTACTTTTATGCTCAACAGCTTATTTGTTATCTATATCTGACTCTTTGTGATCTCATGGATCATCCTATCCATGGAATTTTCTTGGCAAAGATACTAGAGTAGTTTGCCATTTCCATCTCAAGTGGTCTAAGGCAAACAGAGACTAAGTGACTTTTCCAGAGTCACACAGATAGTAAGTGTTTGAGGATGGCTTTGAACTCAGGTCTTTCCTGACTCTAGTACCAGCACTCTATCCACTGAGCCCCCTAGCTGCCTCCTCAACAGCCTATAATAATTACTAAATTATTTATTTCTTCTGATTCACTTTCCACAGCACCTAAGTCCACCCTGCCCATTTTCCTCTCTTATAACATGAATCTCCCATTTTAATCAAGCCAAAAACTTGCCTTAATTTTCCAAATCATTCTTGCTCTTGTTTTTATGCTTTTCATTATTGTTCTCCCTTCTCTAGAAAGTTGTCCCCTTATATTCCCCCCACACACACACCCCAACACAATCTCTTCTCTGATAAAACAATCCTGCCCAAATTTCAAAGCTCTCACTCTTTTCTGAACAACCATAGCATGGAAGCACACGGTATTCTATATGACATGAGTGGTATAATTTTTATTGTTTTCTGTTTGTTCCATGTATTCCAGGCTTGTCTTCTAGTTTATAAGCTCTTAACAGGTTTAACAGAAAACTGCATCTCTTTCTTTTATTCTTAGTGTACCTACTACAATGCTGTTTACACAGTAAGTGTTCAATAAATATTTGTTGATGGATTGGCAAGCACATCTTGTTTGAATTCCCACCTGTCATCACTGCTTTTAAAATGTTTTATTTCCTTAAATCTAGGCAGTTTAATGAAATAGAGTATCCAGATGTAAGCTCTAGACAGAGGCGAGAATCCCAGTCCTATCATTAATTTGTTAATATGAGCTTCCAGGATTTGTTTATTCCCATCTATGCCTTATTGCTTTGAAAGCTGAAATATTCCCATCACATTGCCATGAAACACTATAAAGTCTTTTTTGATGAATAACATTGTCTCAATACCCAGTGCATATTTACTAATGTGCACTTCTATTCCTCAGCATGGAAGGAACCATTATTCTTGGTTATAATTAGATCTATGGTTTGTTGACAGCAGTTGATTTCTATGATAGTTCATAGATCTAACCTTTCACACATATTCTAGTCTTTTGGGGAAAATAGAAGAGTTGGAGGGAAAAAGGGAAGAAAACTGCTTGGAGTCATCAGTTCTCTCAATTCTTACATATAAATAAATGGGAGAGGGAAATCTCAGACAACAGATAAATAAATAATAAATCACTATCATGAACTTCTAAACAATTAAAATTTCACATTGCAAGTATTAAGCTGTAGTAATAAAATTGGCACAGGTTTGTGACAGATTTTTCTTATTTTGTGGGTTTTTTTAATGACACATTTCTCTAATGATTACTTCTATTAGCTGTTTCAGAATTATCAGTAATTTATAGGTTATTATGTTTGGAATATCTCTTTTGATAATATACATAAAGGCACAAATACAAAATACACTCCCTAAAGCTGGAGTTCCAAACCTATGCTATGACAGATCTCTTTAGTAGTTTGATACAACCTATGGATCATTTCTCAATTTTTTTTTCTTTTTGCTGAGGCAATTGGGATTGAGTGACTTGCCCAGGGTCACACAGCTAGGAAGTGTTAAATGTCTGAGATCAAATTTGAACTCAGGTCTTCCTGATGTCAAAGCTGGTGCTCTATCCACTGTGCCACCTAGCTGCCCCTCAAAGTAATATATTTAAATGCACAAGAATGCATAGAATTACTGCAGAGACCAGCTATATTGAAATTTTGTGGCTTTTATTGTTGTTCAATTGTTTTAGTTGTGTCCAATACGTTATAATCTCATTTAGGGTTTTCTTGGTAGAGATATTGGAATGCTTTACCATTTCCTTCTACAAGTCATTTTATTATTGAGGAAACTGAGATAAACAGGGTTAATTGACTTCCCCAGTGTCACCCAAAGAGTCCTGAGGCCAGATTTGAACTTAGGTTGTCCTAACTCCAGGCCCTACACCCTAACTCATTGAGCCACCTAACTCCTCTATGTTGATATGCAGCTGACAAAATATTTTTTTAGTTCATATGTGGGAAATATATATTTATTAAAGCTTTTTATTTTCAAAAAATACACATGGATAATTTTTCAACATTGACTCCTGCAAAACCTTGTGCTCCAATTTTTCTTCCTACCCCCTTCTCTAAATGGCAACTAATCCAATATATGTTAAACATGGTAAAAAAAATATGTTAAATCTAATATATGTATACATAGTTATATAATTATCTTGCTGCACAAGAAAAATCAGATCAAAAAGGAAAAATGAGAAAGAAAATAAAATGCAAGTAAATAACAAAACGAGTAGAAATGTTATGTTGTGGTCCATACTCAGCTCCCATAGTCCTCTCTCTGGGTGTAGATGGCTCTCTTCATCACAAGATCTTTGGAACTGACTTCAATCATCTCATTGTTGAAAAGAGCCAAGTCCATCAGAATTAATCATCACAAAGTATTATTGTTGCCATGTCCTGCTCATTTCACTCAGCATCAGTTCATGTAAGTCTCTCTAGGCCTTTCTGAAATCATCCTGTGGTCATTTCTTACAAAACAATAATATTCTATAGCATTCATATACCACAACTCATTCAGCCATTCTCCAATTGATGGGCATCCACTCAGTTCCCAGTTTCTAGCCACTACAAAAAGGGCTTCTGCAAATATTTTTGCCCACATGGGTCCCTTTCCCTCCTTTAAAATCTCTTTGGAATATAAACCCAGTAGAAACACTGCTGGATCAAAGGGATCACAGTTTTGATAACCCTTTGGGCACAATTCCAAATTGATCTCCAGAATGGTTGGATGCATTCATAATTCCATCAATAATGTATTAATGTCCAAGTTTCCCCACATTCCCTCCAACATTCATCATTATCTTTTCCTGACAAAATATTATTAAAACACATTTCATATCCTAGAAACTTTCCCCTAAACTAGGCTTTATTTTGTCTCCCTATATCCTTGAACTCTACCTCTGAAAATTTAGCTAGGTAGTTCAGTAGAGAGATTGATGGATCTGTAGTCAGAAAGATCTGAGTTGAAATACAATCTCAGATGCATATTAGCTATGTGACCCTGGGCAAGTCATTTCACTTTATCTGCCTCAATTTCCTCATCTGTAAAATGGACATGAGAGCATCTACCTCTTGGAATTGTTAAGATAAAATATTTGTAAATTCCTATGTAAATGCCAGCCATTACTACTACTAGTCCTACTCCTCCTTCTACTACTCTTCCTACTACTCCTACTCCTTCTCCTATTCCTACTCCTATTATTGTTCTTTCTTACCCAATTTTTCTGAGTCTCTGGAATATTCTACATTTTGTTTACTAAGTTATAAAAAATTTGGAATTTGTATTGATGAGTGAAATTCTTACCTCAACAAAATCTCAGATACTTGTTGAATTGATGCATTTTGTGGAGAGACATTAGAGGGGATTTTATTGATATTTGAATCTTACTATAAAAACAACTTCTACCAATAAGAAAGAGAAACTCCTCTACTTTATAATCCAAGTGAGTTGCCTGGAACACAGAATAGTCCTTGCTCATACAGTTAGTTTGTGTCAGTTCAGAGATCCAGCCTGTACACAATTCTTCCTGATTCCAAAGCTAATAACTCTAATCCACTTTGCCGACCTGACTTTCATGATAAACTTGAATAGAATCTTTTTTTCCTTTGTTTCCTGTTTATTTTCTCATTGACATTGATTAGTAATGGTGTTTTAATTCATAGTATATGAGTTCTTTAATAGCATTAAATAAGCACAATGCCCTTATCATATTGCATTAAGTATATTTGTCCAATAATCCTAATAATGTATTATGACAAATGAATGAATAAAATAGCATTTTATTAAGCAGTTATTAGATTCCAGAACCGTGCTAAGTGTTGTGGATATAAATAGGGAAAAACTTAGTCTTTGCCTTTAAGGACCTTATATTCTGATCGAGAAAAAAAGATATTTGGGGAGTAGTGGCCAGAGAAGGGTGTTTTGATATGGAAAATCACAGGAATGGTGAGAGAAGTCACAGTACAATTGTTTGGCATGGCCTCTCCCGGAATGCTAATGTTGATGTGATCACAATTCCCAGAGCTCAGATAAGAAAGGAGAAGAGTGAAAGTATATGAGCCAGTATTGAGCAGGAAAATGATTGGAGAATAGCATGCTGAGTCTGGAGCTAGCTAGATGTAATGAATTCTTACTAATCAGGAGATGAGAACTGAAGGGCAGGGCACTGAGGCATTATAGGAAGGTGGCCAAAGAACAGATAACTGAAGAATATGAACAGAATCAGCTCACTTAACAGTTGAAAAGCAGTGGAGGAAAAAACCCAAGTCCATGGAGAGTTTAGCATGAGTCTTACTAAACCAGATCATTTTTACTTTATCTGCAGATAAAATATGTGTTTACTATTGTCATGGCAGATATTCTGTGCACAGTAAATTAGAAGAGATTCTGTGTTCATAGCAAAAGCATCCAGATGTTTCTGCTTGTGGATATCTTTGTGCTGATTATATTAATTCCCCAAACACTAGAGGGCCTTCTTAATGTGATCTTTCTCAAAGAAACTGGTCTATGGAATGAATCTTCAGGGCTTTTTGTAGCTGGCAAACAGGGGGAGTTGTTTAGTCCATCCAACTCTCCTTGACTTTGTATAGGGTTTCTTTGTAAAGATACTGGAGTTGCCATTTCCTTCTCTAGTGAATTGGAGATCAAGTAATTTGCCTAAAATCACACTGCTAGTGAGTGCCTGAGGCCAATATTTGAATTTGGGACTACTGGACTAAAAGTCAGTGCTTTATCTACTGAGCCACTTAGTTGACTCCGAGGTAAACAGATATTAATTGGCTTTCCCAGGATCATCCAACTGGTCTGTGAGCCATAGTTAAACTCGGGTCTTCCTGACTCCAAGCTTATCATTTAGGCTGGCTAACTGTATTTCTTTCCGTCACTTCATTTTCAAAGTCACAAATATTTTTTAAAAATACTGTAGAAGGAAAAGAAGAGAGTAATAGGCCTTTAAAAAGAAGTGTTGAATATGTTATAGCAAGATTCCTTTTGTATATAGGTTCACCAAATGACCACTGAGATCCTATGCAACTCTCACATCTTGTGATTCTGTTCATCTGTAGCTCCTACACTCATTAAGTGTATTGGCCAATGGCTGTTAGTATCTAGGATGTTCCCTGTGGGATATCTGGAAATTGAGTCACCTGTTATGGTCCATGGGAAAGCTAACTTTGATTCTATTTAACCTTTGAATCCAAAGATACCTTCCAATTGCTTATCATTTGCTAATTTCTCTTGTGATCTTACTCTAAAAGAAATTATATGAACTCTACAATTACAATTACATCAAGCTTTTTGATTATAAAGTCTATCATTGGGTTATTAAAATAACTTGATAGAAAATTGTTTTTATCTCCATTATTGATGAATCTTCTAAAGGAAAGTTGCTGAATAACTCATGTAATAAGACAAGCTATCAACTTGAATCCTTGAGTGTGGCAATTCTTTCTTTTTTTTTTTTAAAAGTATTTTTTAAAAGTTATTTATCCTTCAATCCTTAAAAGAGAGACAAGGAATCGTGTAGCTTTTGAAAGCTTCCCAAGTATTTCTCTACCCTGCCCCACCAAGAGCCACATTCATCTGATATTCCTATAGTAGTCAAAGACTGAAATTATAGCTATTGGATATGGCTAAGACTTTTCTGGAAGAAGGAAATATATCTGATTACTGCTTTCTTTGTTTCTCTTTTCCTTCCCTACCATTTAAAAAAATCATATGTCACCTAAAGTCACTTTTCTTAGCCTTTTTCTATGCCTGTGGAACATAGGGAAAGTATAAAAGCTTTCTTAAGTCCTTTTCTCTGTACTCTCTTGAGGCACAAACCTTTCTTGTGTTCAACTTTCATAATGCTAATATATCCTTATTGAGTGTCATGGCTGTGGGTACAATTCTCTTCAGTTTCTGTTCTTATACTAGTGTCAGAGGGACACATATCTCATGCCTCTCTGTGTACTTAACTCTTTTACCACCCATGTGCTACTAGTTCCTTGAGTTCTTTCCCTTTATGTCTCTAACATTCTCCTTTTTTCCTTTTCTTTGAATCCATTACTTGGACATTGACTCTTCATTCTTATAATTCTATTTCTTTGTGTTCATCTTCCTCTTGGTACCTTTTTGTCCATCAGCAGCTTTCTCTGTCCTGTATTTCTGGATCTAACTGACACTCCTCATTAATTCACCCTCTTTATCTTCTATCTTTGCTCTTTTTAATTTGTCTACTTCAAAAAGCCTTTCCCTTTCAGAGTAACTATTTATTCCTATATGCCTTTCTTCCCAAGCTCAGTAAATCTCTAGGCTTCTTTTACTCCTTTTCAAGCATCTATACTTGAAGAGGGTGAGTATATTTGTACTTAAATGATGATGAAGGTTAGAGATGTCCCTTGTAATTCAGAGAAATGGAAGTCTGCAAATGTTTACCACATCGCTTTCCACTGCTTGTTCTATTTTTTATTTTCATATTATAATTTCATCATTTTCTCTATTTTTGTCAATTTCTGGGACAGAAAATCTTTTCATTAAGCAATAAGGTCTGTACCTTCTTGTGTGTGTAGGTGCCAAGCAACAAAAAAAGAGCTATCAAAAATGTACTACAAACCTCCTTGGAGAAAGCAACTTTAACAAATTTGTAGATAGATGATTCAAAGCTGAGTCAACTAAGATAGATGATAACATCGGGTTCCCAAAAGATTCTGACAGATGAAAACATTGGGTTAATTATTGAAAAAATAAAATAAAATTTTCCAATGATGAATTTAAAATTTACACATAAGCTCTAAAATGAACTTTTAAAGTACAGTATGGGGAAATATTGATAAACAGCAATTTCTCTGAAAGAGATCTGGGGATCTTATATTGTCTGAACTAGGTATGAATCAATAATATAATATGGGAGCAAAAAAGTTGTTATGATCTTGGATTAAATGAAGAAAGACATAGGTACCAGAATTAAGATGATGCTAGTTCCTTTATTCTCTGCCTTCATCATATCACATCTAGAGTATTATGTTCAATTACATTTGCTATAGTTTGAGTAAGATACTGATAAAGCTGGAGAGTTTTCAGAACAAGGTAAAAAGAAAGGACAAGAGCCTTGAGTTTACGTCACGTGAGAATCCATTGAAAGAACTAAAAATGGTTAACCTGAAGAAAAGAGACTAGAGGGAAAGGGGGATTAAATTTGTCTTCAAGTATTTCAAAAACTTTCATGTGGAAGAGGGATTACCTTTTTCCATTTGTCCCTAGAAGGCAGACTAATGTGTGGAAAATATGAAGTCACAAATTTGGTGTCAGGAAAAACTTCCTAAGCAATTAGTGCTATCTGAATGTCTCAGGAGGTAATTCATTTCCCCTTCCTCTTAAACAGAGATTGGATGCCTCTTTGATGGGTTTAAAGTAGTGTATATTATCTTTTTAGATATAGATTAGATTAGATGGCCGCATTTTTGTAAGATTTTGTGTTCCATATTTTTCTCCTTCCCTTCCTTCCCTCTGTATTCCCCAACACAGCAAGCAATCTGATAGAGGTTAAATATGTTCAATTCTTTTAAATATATTTTCATATTTGTCATGTTGTGCAAGAAAAATAAGATTAAAAGGAGAAAAAACACAAGAAACAAACAAAAAGTGAAAATATTATACTTTGATCCACATTTAGTCTCCATACTTCTCTTTCTGGATACAAATGGCATTTTCCACCCCAAGTCTATTAGAATTTCCTTGAATAACCACATTGCTGAGAAGAGCCAAGTCTATCACAGTTGATCATCACATAATCTTGTCGTTATTGTATACAATGTTCTCTTGATTCTGTTTACTTCACTCAGCATCAATTCATGTAAGTCTTTCCAGGTTTTTCTGAAATCAGTCCACTCATCATTTCTTATAAAACAATAATATTCCATCACATTCATATACCATAATTGTTGTCATTTTGTAAATGTCTTCAGTCAAGAGGTCATATTGTGTAATATTGTGTAATATTGGATCTGGAATCAAAAGACCTAGATTTGAATCACAGTTATACTATTGACTATCTGAGGAATTTTGGACTAGTAACTCAGATTTTCTAATTGTCAATTCTTCACCAATTAAAATGAGGCACTTGAATTAGATTGTCTATGAGGTCACTTCCAACTCTAAATCCTACAATCTTATAAATGTGGGGGAAAGACAATGGATTTAGATCCTAGAGGGAATTGTTTAAACATTGTCTTAAATATCTACTGTCCCTGTGATGATGGACAGGTTGTTAACCTCTTTGGGGTTCATTTTCTTCATCCATATCTATCTCATATACTTGGCAATGAAAATAACTGTATATGCAAAGTACTTGGTAATAGTACTGTGTAAATATTATGTTAATGCCAATTATTACTGTCATCCATAGGACCAAATCATACAAAAGAACTGGCAAACTAGTCCTAATAAATGTGTTGGCTTTACACCATGCCTAGGAATAGAGCTAATGTTTTGTATTTTCTAGGACAGCTTGAATCTGAAATAAACCAGTTAATTTAAGTGATTTGCATCTCCAGGTAAAATTTGAGGAAGGAAATGTGGTAATGCAATAGAAAAATGACCAGATTTGGAATCAGAGAACCTGAATTCAAATCCTGACTCTATGGTAATTTATCTCACCTTTCTGGGCTTCATTTTCTTCATCTGACATATAAGTGGATGATGTCTAAAATCCTTTCTTACTCTCAGTATAGGACCCTATGATCTCTACATCCAACCCTCAGGTTCATAGTACCTTGCCTTTTTGTCATTGGACAGAACTGGCTTTAGAAGAAGTCTGCCTATAAGATGTATGGAAATGTGAAAGGGTCCAAAATATCAATTTTCACTTTCTTTTTTTCTTTCAGTTTTACCATTATAGATTTTTACCAACATAGGTTCTTTAGGGTCCTGAAGATTTGTCTTTTAATCCCCTATAAAAATGCTCACTAAGGTATTAATAAAATTTACTAGCCAGATAATTCAAAAAGAATCATCAAATGTCAAAACTGTAAATAATGCTCAAAGAGTACTTGGTTTGTACCATCTCATGCGTTTATTATGTATTTTTTGCATTATGAATATGTATTCTACCATGTTATTTCATATATTTGAACATTTAAAATATTTTTGTGGTTTTGTGAAAGCTGGATTGGAGAGAAGAAAAAGTACATTACACTCAAATAATGATGGTGAAGTAAAAATCCAGAGACATTATGTAACAAGATCACACAGCTTACTAGTAGGAAAAATTGAACTAGAAACTAATGATCTCTATTCTCAACCAAATGTTCTTTCAAATACACCCTCTTATATCTTTTGGGCTAATGCTGCATTAAAATATACATATCTCCAGAAGACATTCACTAGGATGACTTCCAAAGGGAAGTTCAGGAATTAGGACAGGAAAGTTGGAGGGAAAATTATGACCAGACAAGTCTTTGGATACCCCTGAGATCATATATAGAATACCACCCACATTATCTTTGCTCAAGGATAGCCTGGCCATCTGTAAAGAGCAATTTAAATCTATTTTAAAAACTTCAAAGAACAAGGAAACTGGTGCTTTCAAGTTTGTGTACATGTGTGTGCACAGTTCTCCTGGTGAAACCACTTCCTCTTCTTCATTGGGAAAATTATTGCTGGACTTACTAGTATGGTTACTCTGTCTCACCAGATGAGGAATGATAAGATTACTCATGCTGTCCTCTGCCCAGCCTGATTACTTAAGTGTGTTTCTCTGTGATTTCAGTCTTCACTCAGCTGTTCCAAGTTTAAATCCCCAGATGAAATCAGTTTTCTCCATTTATAGCATATAGAGGTTTACTATTACTAATTTAATTTGAGCTGTAAATGAGACTATTATGGGTTCAATTAACTTACTAATCCTCCTTTGTGATACAAGGCTTTCATAAGCTTGAGATTTTCAATGGGGTCAGAAATATTTGGACAGCACCAGGTGTTTGAGTGCAATTGGCTAATTAGAAATCATATCTCCCTCCTTATGCATAATCGTCAACCGCTATTGAATTATTTTCAGGTATGTGGCATTTCACTAAGAATTATGGACACTTATAAAACACAGAAAAGACATATGTGGTGGGGCAGGATATGATTTGACAGTGATATCTGAAGCTAGAGAAAGCAAGGGTCATAGTTTTAAGTATTTTCCTCTTGCCAAAGGGGTGGTTTAGCTGAAGTTACTAGGATGTAAGCTATGACCAAGGTTGCTGAGAGACAGTACACAAAAATCATTGCCAAATAATCACATTAAGATTCAGTAGTTATAGGGCACTGAGTTGACAATGGGTTGGATTGGGAATTCCATGGCAGTTTAACAGACATTGCAATGGTCATGGGGCTGCCTGTACAAAGGCACTATGAGATACCCCTGAAATGACAACTGATACGATAAAAAACTGTTGTTCTAGATGATATGGTAATCTCATTGGGCGTAAGAGATGATTTCATAGGCAAAGTAATAGACTTATGCTCTTTTTTTAGGGTAATGAGGAAATTTTATTGGTAGAGCGAAATAGAGTCAAGTCTGCACTTTGAGCTGTAGTGCCAGAAGATTAGACCAAGGGCTTCCGAGTCATTGTTTGTGTTCATCTTTCCCTTTTTGAGACTCATGAATGATGCGTAATTATTTCTTTTTCTTTTGTAGTAATGGGTGTGAATTACTTGAAACAATGCCTATATACTATTAATTTTTATATTTGTTTTATTTGTAGAGTTTCAAAAATTAAATTCACAGCTGTCATTCTAGTAACAACTCCCTAAATGAAGTAAGAGATGTTTTGTATGTATTTGAGGTTACTGTGTTCTAAAAGAATCTTGTTCCCTTGAACTAAAAATGAAGCAAAATTGGGGATAATCCTTTGACTTTTCTTTTCTAATTTTGTTTTCTCAAGCCAGAATGTTCTTCCTAGAAACAAGTCTAGAATACACTCCATCTCCCCAGTCTGTTCATTTTCGATGGATATTCACAGTGCCTGGGATTCTTTCTCTCCTTATCTCTGCCTTCTGGCTTCTCTGGCTTCTTTCAAGTCTCAGCTAAAATCCTGCTTTTTGTTTGTACATAATTATTTGCCTGTTGTCTCTTCCATTAGACTTTGAACATCTCGAAATCAAGGACTGTTTCCCCTCCCCCTCATCCTTTAGTACTCCCAAGGGTTAGGTACTTAATACATGTTTGATTTAATTAGATGACTTTTGACATAAAGACTAAAAATGAACAATTGCCTTTTGATCAGCTATGTCCCTGTTTCTTTTATGATATAAGACCCTATTAAAAATGATGGATATCTATCAGTTATATGGATATATGCAGACCCAGAGTTTCCTGAATATGGCATAAGTTTACATATATTGCATCTCACAGCAATTCTAATCTAAAGCAAGTAATCTTAGAATGTTTGATCCTAAGTACATAAGAGAAAAAGAGATTGTTTTAGATATATGGAATCCCCAGTTCTTTAGGATCATTTGAAATGACAACTCCTACTAAAATTTTTCCTGATCTTCTCAGTTGTTAATGAGAATTACTACATATTTAACTATATCATAGATATCTATATCTACTTATATTTACTATATAGATAGATACCTAATATTAACAATTCACTTATATGTATATATCTTGTTTTCCCTTTAATAGAATATAAAATCTTTGAAGGCAGGGACTGTTTCATTTTTGCCTTCAAAGTCAAAACACTTAGCATGGTGCCTGGCATCTAATAAACACTTTATAATTTCTTATTGAGTTTATTAGATTATTCATTTTCCATGAAAAGAAATTAGCTCAATCCATCAAAAGCTCAGAAATCCTCATAATTCTTGAGGCATTTAAAAAATTTAATTTTATATCTTTCTTCATTGTTAACTCATGGATAGAGAACAGGGGCAAATTAATGGATAACTAATGAAGATTACTGAGATCACCGATTTCCTTCAATAGTTAGGATGAAGTCTATTAGAAAAATCTTGTGTTTCCCTTTGAGGCAGATCATGTATAGTCATGCTGCCAGGGAGCCTCTGAGAAGTCTTCCCTAGGGACCTGGGTCACTCCTCTCTCAGAGTAGGCTCAATTCAGACATTAATAAGTCATCTGTTTGGGTAATTTTCTGTATATGGAGTGAGGGTCATGAAGCAGGATGTGACTTTGTTCTTTACAAGCTGGAAAAGGAGGATATCCCAAGGCTAGGAGCAGTGCCCTTCAGAGCGCCTTACAAAATCTGTTCCATTCTTAAGAGTAAAGAAAGTACCTTCTTTGCAGAAGAAGCTGTGGGGAATTGTTTCCAAAGACAACTTTCCTGACCACTTTAATGGCTATTGCCTGCATATGGTGATAACTAGCATTTCACACATCCCCGGTGAAAGAGGAAGGAAAATGCAAACTCGGAAAGTTAGGTGTATTCAGAACACTGTGCTCCATTTTGATGTTATCTCTTTTAAAAATATTTGACAATTTAAAATTAAAGTTTTGTCCTCTACACAATCAAGTCAGGTCCTCTGAGTTTTGTATTTCAGGTGTGTGGGGGTGTAGGTGTAGGTGTGGGTGTGTGTAAGAAAAATGAACTTCCAAAGCAAAAAAACCCAAAAACACCGCTGGGGAAGACTACAAAGAACCGAAGAGGGGTACACACAATAGACACATGTAATATTTATCTGAAATCCTCTGCGCCTGGGAGTGGGAAGCTGTCATTTGCTTGGGTTAATTATACATGCAGCAGAAACTCGAGGTGATTGGTTGTAGTAGCACTGAAGGCAAAGGAAGGGAGGGGAGAGGAGGAGAAAGAGAGTCTTGCAGCACTCAAATGTAAACAGTGGAAAGAAAGAGATCGAGAGTAAAAGCTTGGGGTGCTCTCCCGATTGAGCAGCCCCCGGAAATCTGCAATGGCTCGAGTAGCCGGCCTTTTGTTCACCTAGCTCGGGCAGCCCGGGTGGGGTGGATGGAAAGCCCGTGCCGTGAAGGCTGCCAGTGCCTCTTCCATGGATTTTAACAATAGGGACGGTGGGGATGCACTAGCTCCCCCCAGTACTGCAGCTCCCGGCCCTGCATGCTAGTTCAAACGGGGCAATGGAAACGAGCATGAGGAAGTTCACAGTGCGTAGATTCTTCTCGGTGTATCTCCGCAAGAAATCCCGTTCGAAGAGTTCGAGTTTAAGTAGATTTGAGGTAAATAGCATGGCCCAAATGACTGGGGTGGTATCCCGGGGGGGGGGGGGGAACATATGTATCGGGTGGTGGTGGGGTATCTGCAGTTGCTGAATGAATGATGAGTTGGGAAAGGCTGTATTCTAGAGGTTAGGGATGTCCGTTCCTGCCTTGATGCTGCTGCCTCTGCCGCCTCTCTCTCTTCGGGCTATTGCTTTGAGCAGTTTGTCTTTTGCCAGTCTCATTTTAACCTATCCGGCGAAATTTACTGATGTTTCCCTGATGCATAAAGGGTTCATGCATGGGAGTTAGGGAAACTTATTTTAAACCATGGCTGATTCACCTAAATCTAAACCAGCAATGCTCAAAATATTATTGATGTGACTCATTGAACTGGACTGCCCCTGTGACTGTCAGTCAACACTCAGCTTTGTCCTGTTGAAGTTTCCTCAATTTGAAAATGAAATGCGGCTGCTGCTAAGATTTTGTCGACAAGAAACATTTTCCTTATTTATTTAGCTGGATGTTCACCGTGTTATTGTGTAGCCGAATGCAGTGTGTCCAGAAATGCCACATGATATTTAGGGGCATCCCAAAAAGGTGGTAGAGAAGTGAGGGTGTGCCTTTAGTAGTCTCGTCCAAATTCCCATCATCTCCCATGATTCTACTCTTGTTGATTATTGATCCTTCAGTTGCGCACTAAGGCAATTTAACTTAAAGGAACATAAGCAGCGTTTTCTTAGATAGAAGATTAGAGTATTTTAAATAGGTACAGAAATAGCTCCTACTCCACCCCCAAACACACACACACACACACACACACACACACACACACACACCCCTACTTAGTTGGCTGAAACATTCTTAAAAGGCAGCTTTCCTTTAATAAAGCACTGATGCATTAGGCCCCTGCAGCTTTGGGTCAATTTAGAACAGTCCTCAAAACCTGGTAGATCCTGAAATGATATCTTCTCCCTTCACTTCATTCACTCTCTGGTTTTAAATATTTGCAAAGCCATTTTACAAAAAATTCTAAAGTAGCTTGTAGTAATATCCGAGAACTTTTGGACCCCTCAAACTCAATTCAGCTAAATTTCTAATATATTAAAAAGGAGATCTCCTGGAAAGCGATATGAGGACATAACCTATAGATTTCTTTTGGTATTGCCCTTGATCTTTACACAGGGAGTGCAATAGGATTTTTTTATTTATTCTTTATTTGTTACCTCATTTGAATCAGTTATTTTGTTGCTGCTCATTCTTATTTCTTTTGTCCTGATGGCTCTATATTGGACCCTAATATGGATTGCTTAAGTTGCTGGCTCTGATCTTTAAGGAAAACTCAGCTTAGGATTTAAAGGGAGTTTGGAATTGTTTGATTATAAAGTTTGTTTTGTATTATTGTTGAAACAAATGTTGAAATTTCTAGGCTGAATCTTACTTTGCCTATTTTCTGGGAGAGAAAAACACATATAAAAATCATTGAGTGGTACTGAGAGGTCTTCCTTGGACTTGGGGAAGTGGAGGCCTATTGATGGTCAGAAAAATATACATTTAAAATTATAATCAAAATTTTAAAAGAATACAAAGATTTTACAAAATAGTTAAAAGAATTTTAAAGTAAAATTTTCACCAGGTATATTTTTATTATTTACATGTTCTCCTTTTAAATCCATTGTTTTTTTTCAAGGTGGGCATAATATAAATTACTAATTTTTTTTTCTCCCAAAGCATCAAACCTAGTTCAGAAAAGACAGTACTTTTTTTGAAATTTATCAGAGTTGAGTGCTCGTATCATAACTTTGCATTCCCCCTTCATTGAATATTATCTTTAGACCTATTTTCAGGTAATAAGAATTTTTTTCTTTTAGAAAGCATGACCAGTAAAAACCTATTCCATTACTGAAAAGTGAAAATCATAAAACGTGTTAGTACCTATAAATGTTCAAACTGATTAGGGAGAACTATAGTATTTTCTGCGAGAAGCCTCACCATTTTTACATCTGCACATTCACATCTGATTGCAGTGCAAAGAACGTTAATCAACAAAAATGTAAAAGGCAGGAGCCCCCTACCAGTAGCTTGGAATTTAGAAGTTGAAACATCTAGTAATTATCTCAAACAGATGGGTGTTTGCCCCGAATTGGTTTAGTATACTAAAATGAGAAAAAGTCCCCAGTGACCAAGAAGTAAACCAAAGTAATTGGCTTAGACACATAAAACAACATTTTTGGTTGTTATAGGAAAATTGGCTTCAAAAAATATTAGTTTGCATTGACCTCAAAATCTGATGTTTCATAAAACTTGAGTACCACAGCATAGTATGAAATACCATTTCTGGCAGGAAAAAAAAAAAAAAAAGAAAAAAACTCAAACTATTCCTCTAACTTCCTGTCTTGGTTTTCTCAATACTATGGTTTCAAATAAATGTGCCTCCCTTTGGTTCCTAGTTTCTCAATTCTCAGATTTGAGGACAGGAGTGATTTTTATAAATTTTAACTTGCAAAAACCAATGATGTAAATACCTCTATAACATCTGGATTGTTTTTCTCAGATTGTCCAAGACATGATGGGGTGAAGAGGGAGAGTATGACAAAAGGGAAAATGAATTCCTTTCCCTGATTCCCATGGTGCCTTTGATTTAGGTCCCTTCTCATTTTTATAGATTTTATCTAACTTTGTGGCATCTTTGTGTGCTTCTTTCCAAAAGTAAGAGTTCAGATCTTATTGGTCACCCCTTCCTAAGTGAAGCTCTGGTGGTACAGCATTTGGCAGCCAGAAGCTTGTCTTTGCTTGAACAGTGGGAGCTGGGGAGGAGGCAACTGTTGGACATATACCACAAAAAAGCTACATTAAGAGAAAGGAATTCTCACCTTATCTTTTCATAGCATAAACCACTTATTTTTAATTCTACTCCCTAATATTTATTTTGTTAGAAGGTGTCATGCAATAAAGATTCCCAGTTCCCAGAAAGGCAAATCTCCACATGGGGGAACAAATTATATATATATATATATATATATATATATATATATGTGTGTGTGTGTGTGTGTGTGTGCGTGTGTGTGTGTATGTGTGTGTGTGTGTGTGAGAGAGAGAGAGAGAGAGACAGAGAAACAGAGAGAGACAGAGAAACAGAGAGAGACAGAGAAACAGAGAGAGACATAGACAGACAGAGAGACAGGGAGTGGTCTGATCTTGTAGCAAGGTGAAAAGATAAACAATGGATAGTGCACATATTATGTTACCCATGTGACATTAAAAAATTTGAAGGAAGGCCCCTCATAGTAGGGTAAACATTATAAGAACAATTTATAGGAGGGTAGAGAGCAGCATCGCATAGGATGAGATACTAGATGAATTACATTTAACACCATTGAAGAGAGTGGCCATATCAACGAAAAAAGAGGTCACTGATGCATTTTCTCACTACAGCACTGTGAAATAGGTAGGTGAATATATATTATAATGCCTGTTTTATAACTGAGAAAACTATAATTTAGAGAATTCGAATAATTTTCTCATGGTCTCATAGATACTATCACAGCTTGTATTCAAGCTTACAACTCAACTTTCAAGTACTCTTCACTTTACCGAATTTCCTTATAAGCACACACCATTGGCTAACTTGAAGGAGTTTTGACATTGAAATGGCAAACATACTTTTCTGTCACAGAATATTTTTCATCTACTTTCCAAATATCTATAAATTATATTAAAAAAAACCCCACAATTCATTTAAAGTAAGGCAATCCCATGAGTGTTAAATATTGTAACATATCCTCCCCTTGGAAACTTGAGCTCTATAATACCAAATTATGCCACTTATGTATGCTAAAAATACTAACAGTATTTTTAATTTCCTTTGAAAAATTATATATATATATATGTATATACATATATGTGATATAGAGGTATATTGGTCGCATATTGGGCTTAAATTCAAGAAAACCTAAGATTTTCTGACACTTATTCCTGGCAGATAACTAAAAAATAACCTGAGCTATTTGTACCAAAGGTAGCTTTATCTGGCTTATCAATTAAGCTATAGACCAGAATCTATATGGTACATGATGAAATGGACTCCTCAATTTAATAGGATTTTGGGAAATTCTATGGCATTAGGATTTGTAAGGCTCTGGAAAGTAGAGTTTATTTTATAGTGGAAAGAACACTAGACTTAGGGTTTGAATCCTATTCCTTGCCCTATTGTGACCGTAAGCAAGCAACTTCTCTGATTAGCTGAGATTTGGACTTAGAAGAAGTTTCTAAATCTTATCATATTTCATTTTGTGTTCTTGCTATGGTTTATATCCCCTCATTATGCTTGTGCCTTGCTTATTTTTACTATGGTATTTTTCTAAAGATGGATTTCTGGAAAGTATACTGCAAATTATTAAGTTTTACCTTGTGTGACCACTACTACTTTCTGAGGTTGACATCTTCTTAGTGACCTGGGGACATGAGAGTATACTCATGTAATCAAATTGTTATTGTGAGTATGGTTATGATATGTTGAAAACCATTTTATCCTATTGACTGAAAGCAATGGAAAAAAATACACTAGGGACCAACCATCACCTTATGTACTCCAGACAAGGCTTTCTAAAGTCTGCTACTAAAAAATTTTGAAATTATAATAGTTCTGGCTCAAATAACACAGCTTCTCTTCATCAGTGACTGTTCCATGAGGCAGCATACAATTTGTCTTCTATATATTAACTCCTTTATGAGTTTTCCATCCATCATTCCTTGAATAATTTCTTCTTCTTGTAGTTTCATCTATTTAACTGAAAGGGACATTGGCTAAAAGGAACTGCTGCCTTGAAATCTTGAAGAAAATGCTCCTTAAAACCTGGTATCACCTGTCATGATTCAATCTCAACTTTTCTTTTCAGTTACTTATGATCTCTAAATTGCCTAATCCAATTTCTTCTTCTCAATGCTTATACGTACTGATGAGAGCATATGGCATTGTTGACTACTCTCTTCTGGATGTGTTCTCTGTGTTTTCATACTATTGTTGTATCTTGATTCTTCTCTTATATTCCTATTTAAAAGATTTCTCTGATGGGTCATCATCATATTTTACCCCACCCCACCCCCACCCCTAATCTGTACGAGGTCTTCCTTTCTCTTTTCTTTCCCTTTGTCAGCTCCTATAGATTCATTTACCATCCCTTTAAAGATAACTCTCAGAATTGTGATCCTACCATCTATTGAACATTTTCCACATGATGTCCTTGGGGCAGGTCAAACTAGTGTTCCCGAAATAGAACCCTTTATTTCCTCTGCCTCAAATCTGTTCTTTTTTTTAACTGTCAAGAATATTACTGATATTTTCACCATTTTCCCAATCTGGAAGGTGTCCTTGACTCTTCAGTCTCCTTCACCTCCTCCTCCCCATATCAGTCAGTTACAAGGACTTATCTACACAGCATCTCTCACATTTATCCCCTTTTCTCCATCCACATAGCTAATGTTCTAGTTGGAGCTTTTTCCTTTGAAATCATATTCTAACTATTCTGTTTGTCTCTTTTCTCCCTTCTCTAATCAATCAATTAGCATTTGTAAAAGTGCCTTATTATGTGCCAGGAACTGTCCTAAATACTAGTGATTCAAAGAAGAACAAAAGGCAATCCCTAATCTTGAAGGGCTCACAGTCTGATGGAGGAGAAAGGGCAAACAACTGTATGCAAAAAAGCTGTATCACTCTCCCTCTCCAGAAGCTTCAAGTAGTCCCATTTGACTACAGCATGAAATACAGTTTCTTTTATGTGATATTTAATGTTCTTCAAAGTCTGACTCCAGCTTACCTTCATGACACATTACACATTGCTACCCTTAATACACATTATAATCCATTCAAACTGACTTTGCTCCTTTCTCCTCTTTGACCTTGCATAAACTGTTTTATCCCTGAACTGCACTCACTCATCACTGAGTCCTTAACATTTTTCCAGGCTCAGCTCAAGTCCCTTTTTGATCCTCTTGGCATTTTCATGTTTCTTATTATTTTATATGTATTTTGTGAGTATTGTTTCTCCTTAATAGATTGTAATCTCCTTCACCAACACTTTTGTCTTTCTACCTCTAGTGCTTAATTAAGGCAGTGAATAGTGCTATTGGGTACTGAAATACTTTTTGATTGATTGACTGCTATTATGATTTCCCTTTACTACATCTCTAGCCCAGATGGACTGAAGAACTACTAAGCTAGAGGAGCTGAATATATTACTCTAATATCCCAGGGGTTCATTTGGTAGTTCCATAATTCTAGTTTGGTTAAGTCTAGGGATGGTAGTTGCCACATAGCGTTACAGCACCTAAATTCATATCCTAACTCACCCTAATGAAGAAAAATTATAGATTTTCTATTTTTTAATCTACTACTTAGTTTAATTAATACCTCAAACAGAATTGACTATACTAATATATATATGCACATATAAATTCTCATGTGCATGTTTAATATTAATTATTATTTAGATTAATCTGTCACAGAGTTTTAAGGCTAACAAAGCACTTTTTATCACCTAAACCCAGTAAGGCAATAGAGTATTATACTTATCATTTTATAGATGGAGAACTGAGGTACAGAAAGAACTGAGCATCTGCTCAATATCACAAAACTAGTAAAAGATAGTGCTTGAACTCTGGTTCTTTAACTTGAAATTCATTATCCTTTTCACCCAAAACAAAGTAGGAAAGTTTGGGGGGAGTAATGGATGGAATGATAAACTTGGCATTAGGAAAACCTACTTTTGATCCTACATATCTCCAACATGTATTAACTATGATCATGAAGAAGTTAACTTCTCTGAGGCTCAGTTTCCTCATCTGTAAAATGGGATGATAACAATTCACAGGGCTAGAAAAAAAATCTTACAAGTCATTGTAGTTTCTTATTTTACAGATGAGGAAACTGAGATCCAGAAAAACAAAGTAAGTTTTCTAAGGTCATATAGGAAGAAAGCAGATGACAAAGAGAGAGAGAGACTCTAAACTGAGAAACCAAATCCAGTCATAATGAGGAGTGCATTAACTTCCTCTGCTTTCTTACAGTGCTGTAAAAAGCATCTTATTATTAATTATTACATAAAAGGAAAATTTATGAAAATTTATTTTTTGGCAGTTTTAATCTATTCCCCACTGAGGTAGAGAGATAGAATATTCAGTGGTACTAAGAATACTTACAACAACCATGGTGTCCTCAGCAAATGGTCAAGTATCTGTTTACTATTCATTAAGTCAACTTTATATACTAGAAAATGACTCCAGTTGGTTGACACTCAAGGCCATAGAGTTCTCCCAGAAGGTTTGGCCTTCCCTTTGGCCATGTCACTAATACTTCACCAAAAAAATAGATGATATAAGGAAGATGCAATGGAAACAACTCAACAATGCTATTTATTTTTGGCTCAGAAAGGTTGAGCAAAGGAAGTTGAAACAGTTATCTTAAATAAATTATGATTTTAAATTGTTTGAGGATTTCAGTTATCCATCTGCCCTTGTTACCCATGATTACAGATATCTAGAGTTAGTTGTCAGCATACATGAGCCCATTAGTGTGTATGGGGGGGTGTTTTAGGTGAAAAATGGTTTATTTTAATAAAGCAAACAATGAAGAACTTTCAGTAAATATCATGAGGTATTTTGGCATCAGAAATGGAAAAAAAAAGCTTCCTGGAAAGTTAAACATAAGGCTTATCCTCTGTGCTTGATAGGTAAGTTCTTCTTCCAAATATTGGGCCACTTCCAGGAAAACCATTTCTAATTAAAGTGGTTTTCAGGTACTGCTGATAAAATCACCTAAAGAAATTCCAGCAGGATAATTCCAAATTTATTGGGCTGAAAACCTCAAGTCAAATAAGATGGCAATAAATAATGCATAATGGCAAGTGCAGATTTTTCTTTTTTGTTTTCCTTCAATACTGCATGGCTTGGGGGCAATACTTTTATATGTTAGTGCTGTCTTTGTTTCTCTAAGATTTTTTTAAGACTCCAAATTTTATTTTTAAGGCACCCATGTGGTGCAGTGGATGGAGTGTTGGGTCACTGTTAAGTTCCTCATTGGTAAAATGAGGATAACGATATTACTTCCTTCCCATGGGGGTATGGGTAGTTTTATTGTTATAGTAACTATTGCAATCATAAGCCCTCTTTTAGTTAAAAATAACTAAAATAATAATAATAATGCATAGTTATATATGCACAAGATCCATGGTATTAAAAGAGCAAGTCACATTTGCAGAAGATTTGTGGTATTAAAAGAAGCACCCAGAAATTGTTTTTCCTCTCTTTATAGCATGTCTTTTACCCTTCACCCTCAGGCAGCCATTTCTGTCACAAGCTAGCTCTTATGGGTAGAAAGTTCTTTATATCACACCTAAATCTGTGTATCTAAATCACCATCTTTTTTGTCCTCCAGAGCTATACATGACAAATTGAATCCCTTTTTTACGTGATTGCCCTTTACAAACTTGTAGGCAACAAGAAACCCCTCAAGTATTCTTTTCCCCTGTCCCTTTAACCCGTATTCATATGATGCAATTTTGTAATTGTCCTAATAGCTCTAAAATACTGGCTTTTTGCTATATTAAACATCTTCTAGTGGTTTTGCCTCCATTTTCTATATGGGGGAAGCCAGACACAAAGATAGCAATTTGTCCAAATTGAAGAAGGCGGGCTAGTAGCATAGCTAGAAATACTCTATATTGCTTGATCCAAGACACCACTATATTAAGCTTTATAATCATTCACAAAGGAAATAAGTAGTGAGATCCTTTTTATTTATGACATTTCCTTAAAGCAGTTTATTTTATTCCTGATATAAGTGGTTTGGGTCTCAACCTCCCTCCCCCTCAATTTGCTAGTACTCTAAGCTTATTATTTATTTTCACGAGAAAAAGTTTTTTTTAATGAAACTAAAATTATCACTAAATAGCCAGTGGTGGAAATACTAACACACTGTTAAGCCTTCATGTGATTTAATCAAGCAAATGGGTCCAGCACAAATAAGGGGGATTTCGTGTAAAATACTGTTAATCATATCTGCTTTGCAGCTGTGTGGGAAGTCTTTCATGCTGACTAGCTAGCTAAGGAGATATAATTGTGGCAGTGCTATAATTAAACATTAAAAAAAATCCACCACACTAGGGTGTGTGAGGTAAATGTGCCATAACCACATACCTGTGATTTGTTATTAGTCAAGGCAAGAGCCAGTGTTTTTAACCACCCTAGGTGTGTACCTATTGTTACATGATAATTTGGTTCTATTGAAGCTCCCTGACATCACTTTTAAAGATCATTCTGGGGTGGAACAGATGGGGAGGCTGCCCTCCTTGAGCTCTCTTAGCATGTCTACTCTTGAGAACCATATTACTTGCTGAGTTCTAATGTAAACCTCCCAAAAGGTAAAAATTCTCTCAAAACCCAAGACTGTAGTATTTTTGTTGCTGAGCATTTCTTTCTTCCTAGCATAGGGCTTTTGTCACAACCATTCTTTCCAACACAAATACAGTCCTAGTCACCAAGAGCTCTTTTCTTCCTCTTCCTCACCTCACCCATCAGTGGAACCCAGTTCATTCCAGAGACTTCATGATCTTCAAATTCTTCCTCCTGCCTCTGAGTGGTGATGAGGCTTTGAGCCTTTATACTTCCCTCTAAAACATAGGCACATATGCTGTGTAAAATAGAATCAAAAGAATAGTATACACATTAACCACCAAAGTGTCCCTGGGAAGCTTGCTTAAAGGGGGCATACCTTGGACATATTGTGAATTTGGTTCCAGATCACCCCAATAAAGTGTGAATATTGTGTTAAAGTCATATGACTTTTTTGGTTTCCCAGTACATATGAAAGTTATGTTTATATTATAATCTCTTAAATGTACAATTATGTCTAAAAGAGCAATGTACATATTTTAATTTAAAAAAATTCATTGCTAAAAAAAAGTACTAACCATCATCTGAACCTTCAGCAAGATATAATCTTTTTGCTAGTGGGAGTGTCTTGCCTCAATGTTGATGGCCACTGACTGGTCAGGGTGGTAGTTGCTGAAAGTTTGGTGGCTCTGGCAATTTCTTTTTTTTAATGATATATTTAATATTTTTAATTTTCCCCCAATTATATGTAAAAACTTTCTTAAATGGTAGTTTCTTTAAATAAGACAATACTGAAGTTTGCCCTATCAAATGACTATTCCTTTTCACAAAAAGATTTCTCTGTAGCATGTAATGCTATATGATAGCATTTTAGTCACAGCAGAACTTCTTTCAAAATTAGAATCAATAATCTCAAACCCTATCATTGCTTTATTAACTAAGTTCATGTAATGTTCTTCAATATTGTTGTGTTTCAGGGAATAGGGAGGTCCAAAGAGAGAAAGATGGGGAATTGTCCAGTTGGTGGAGCAGTCAGAATATAAATAATATTTATTAAGTTCACCATCTTATATGTGCGTGGTTTACAGCACACCAAAACAATTGCAACAGTAGCATCAAAGATCTTTTGTCACAGATCACAACAACAAATATAATGATAATGAAAAACTTTGAAGTATTGTGAGAATTACCAAAAATGTGACACAGAGGCATGATATAAGCATAGGCAGTTGGAAAAATAACACCAATTTATTTGATTGAGGGTTACCACAAACATTCAATCTGTAAAAAATGCAATTTTTGTGAAGCACAATAAAATGAGGTATGCCATTATCGAAACAAATGGTTAACAAAGTTAACCTTCCTCCTCAAGACTAAGAGCCTCATTTCAATCCTTATTTCAAGAGCCATCATTACATAGACTATGCTAAGTTAATTTTTTTGGTAATTTTTGAGGGTTCAATTTGGAAAAACTATCAGGACTGAGAGAGAAATATTTTCAGAAATGACTGTGATGTTTTTAAAAGGTATTAGTAAAACCTTTTTATTAAAAAAAAATAGGCATCATAGATCCATCTCTACTGAATATAGTATGGGAAACAATAAAAACTATTCATTAGTCAGCTATTTTCAATTCAACTGAATTCTACAAATACTATATTTGGAGCTGGGAATAAAAATAAAAAATAAAAAAAATAGAAATCAAAACATTTCTTCTTATCAAGGAATTTACTTCCTAAAGACTAGACTTGTACTTTTTGCATTCCTTTATATGCAAAAAAAATTATATATGCATATAGATGCTATATGTAGACATATGTGTCTATATGTAATACATATTATAGATAACTACTTTACTTTCCCCTTTCCTCCCCCTGCCCTTTTCACTCTCCCTCTGTGCTTCCATAATTATGCATCTGTTTATCATAATAAAGTTAGAGAATCCTAGGTTTAATTGCCCTTAAGATTTCTTAGACTTTTGGATTTATCTTGCTTTCAATGCACTGTTGTATTTTTCAACATAATTCATAGCTAGCTGAAAAAAATGCAGCATGAAAACATGTTTACTACTCTTTCTGTGCCAGATCTTATATAACGTGTGATTTGAAAGTAGATGTGAAGAGAGAAATGAGTGTGTAGAAACTATAGGCTCTGGAACATGCTCAAGATGGTTTATTGTTTGCATCACTGTGTTTGCAGAATGCTCTCTCTGTCATTTCTGTTTCCCATAAGGCCAAGTAATGTAGAGCATCTATCCCACAGGGCTGTTTCAAAGGTCACATGATATGATATATGTAAATTCATTTGCAAACTTTAAAGTGTTTCAAAAATGTTAGTTATTATTATTGTTGTTTACTAAGACATAAGTTAGTGAAATTGTATTCAAAGAAAAAAATTATGAGATGTTAATGTTGGAAATACTTTCACTGCTCAGAACTTTCATACTTTTGGTCAAAGAACTTCAAATTCAGCTTGATTAGTTCAGTTCAATTCAATTTATAAAGCTGATAGAAGGAGGTTTATAGAAAATAGAGATGAATTACTCAGGAAAAATGTAAAGAAGGACTCCATCCTAATGACATAGTCTTTTTGTGTATAAATAGACTCCCTCAGAGTGAGGTTGGCTATATCTCCCCCTTAGGATTCAAGAATATTGTTGAGGGACTTGGATGATTTTTCTCTACTCATATTAGAGCAAGTGTCCATTGTCCTAATTGTTGCAATATCACTCAATAAAATGAGCTTTTAATAAAGGAATATTTACTGTATATAGATAGAAAGAACAAAGTTATAAATGTCCTCCCCAAACCTATACTGAGACCACTATCACCTATACCACTTTAAAGAACTTTAAACTTTAAAGAAACTTCTACTTCTAAATGTGGTAGTCACTGGGTGAATACAAATCTTAGCATGTGCGGAATTTTAAAAGATTTTTAAGACATAAATTCTCAATAATTTAATTATCTTATTAATAATGCCTGAATTATGATACAGGTATGGCCATTTGGCATCTTTCACTTAGACCAAAGACAATCATGGCTGCAACAGCATCTGATTATGTGCCCATTGAAGAGAGGTGTTTTCAGGGATGATAATCCACTTTGGGTAACAATTAATGAGAGAATGAATATTATAATGAGGGTCTGGACCTGAATTTTGATAATGTCATTTACTTCTAAGTTACCCCCATCTTGAACATTTTATTCACATTCCGAACTTGAGTAGAGCACAATAGCTTCCCCATCTGCATGGGCTCTGGTTAGAGAAGGTTAACCTTCAGAGATAGGTCTTGAAATGAGGATTTAAAAAAAGAAGAAAATCTGAATCTCCCCAAATTATTTGTTATAAATAATCATTTCTCTCACATAGATAGATCCAACTCTCAGACTTCTGGTGGTAGGTATTCCATCTTCTCAAAGCTCATGTTTGCAGCCATCTCCAATATTTCTTCACCTGAAAAATAAATTGGGAGGAGGAAGCCCAACAGAAATAGAAGCAATAGCAGGGTCATTTATTCATGGGCCACATGGTCAGGAAGGATGGGAAGATAAAAGCCTGGGGTCTCGCTCCTCTGCATAGAATTGCTACCTTCTTAAACTTAAATGTAGTTGAGCAGGAAAAAAGAAGGAAAACGAGAGGCTCACTTTTGAGTGCATCCATTTCAGCAGCCAACAAACAAACAATATGCCTCATCACCACCAATATCTAGCAGACCAGAATCAGCTCTAGAGTGTCTATGCATGCTGTAAATTGAGTAGCAAGGTCTTTCCATTATATATCATTATGCTTTTCTGGAAACAAGTTCCTCAGACTCTTCATATGGACTGACAGCAAGCAGAACATGTTGCCTGTGCACTGGGAACGGAATGTTATTGGTCAGGCTCCCTTTACATATGGAAAAACCCATCATCCTAGAACCAGTATCATTGCAAAAGTACTTAAATGACTGGAAAAAACGACCAGGAGACTTTTAAAAAATAAATCTATAAGATAGACAGAAATTTTGAAGCAATTAAAAAGGGATGGGAGTGATGAGAGATTATTTTGTTTTTTTAATCACTTACACATACATACAAATAAAGGATTTGAAAGATTTTAGAATTCATCTTTTTAAAATTCCAGATTGTGTTTCTTGAATTAGTTTTTTTCTAAGTTTTTAAATTTTATTTTAGACATGCTACTTTGCTTGAGATGGTTACCATGTGATTTGCTAAAAAGAGAGTGTCTTGTAATGTTACAAAAGTAACCCTGTTTGCTTGACATTGAGAACAAAGGAGAGGTAGAGAAAACAACCACAGAAGATACCTGTGATCATCAGTCATTACAGAACTTGAAATATGATACGTACAAGGGAGCTGATATCCTTAAACTTCTTGAATTCTACTCAGTTTGTAATCAGTTCATAGAAAGGAACAGGTGTGAGCACAGAGTGTTAATTCCTCAGATTTAACCCAGGAAATCGTATGTTGAGTGTTGCTTTTATATTTCTGCATTTTAGCCAAAGGGTACACAGGTGTTATGCTGTGTGATTTGAGCATTATTACATAGGGTCAGGCTCAGCAAAGGAGTAAATAAAAAATGTCCACCTGATAAAGCATGTTGGAGCTCGTGTCAAATGGTTCACATAATGGATAACTTCCTGTCTGATGAATGCAACAAATAATTTGGGGAGATTCAGATTTTCTTCTTTTTTTAAATCCTCATTTCAAGACCTATCTCTGAGGTTAACCTTCTTAGCTTCTGTTTTGCTATCTCCTTTCTCCCTTCTCATTCCTTCCCCCCCCCCCCCGCCCCCCACCTTAGGACATATCATGTCTCCATAGGGACATTACATGGCAGATAAATATAGAAATGAGGTTCAATTACAGATAATCTCTGACATTTTTGCATGTATAAAAGATGGGGGATAGGTATAATTAATAGAATATTCTTGCCAGTCAGTCAATTAGCATTTATTAAGCACCTGCTATGTGTCAAGCATCGTGCTAAGTTTAAAAAAGAGCTCCTTTTTTCAAGGTGTTCACAGTTTATTAGGGAAGACAACATGCAAATAACTATGTACCAACACAATTTATACAGGTTAAATTGGGAGTAATCTGAAAGGCAAGAAGCTAAGAATAAAAAAGACTGAGAACAGTTTCTTGTAGAAAGTGGGCATTTAGTTGAGACTTGAAAGAAACCAGGGAAACTAGGTAATGGAGGTGAGGAAAGAGCCTTCCAGGAATTCGGGATAGTCAATAAAAATACTTGAAATTAGGATATAGGGAAATAGGATCTCATGTGTGAGGATCAGTGCAAATGGATTGCAGAAGTCTGGAACAATAGTATGGGGACAAGTTATAAAAGACTTTGAATGCCAGAGAATTTTATATTTGCTGCTGGAAGCAACTGAGAGCCTCTGAAGTTTATTGAAAAGAGGGTTGATATTATCAAATCTGTGTTTTAGAAAGATGACTTTCATAACTGAGCAGAGGGGTGGCTTAGAATAGGGAGAGATTTGTGGCAGGAAGACCAATCAGTAGGTTACTGCAATAGTCCCAGTGTGAGATGATGAGTTCTTGCAGAGGGAGGGAAGAGGCCATATATGAGAGATTTTCAAGATAAAAAAATAGCAAGATTTTGACAACTGATTTGATATTCGAAGAGGAGAGGAGTAAGGGGGTGAGGATGCCATTTAATTTGTCATCCTGGTAGATGGTGGTACCCGTAACATACAGAAAAAGGAAGAGGGGAGGATTTGGGGGAAAGGTAATAACATATACATATATATGTATGTTTATAGATACACGTATATAGTCACATACACACATATAAATATCTATAATATATACACTATATATTCATATATACATATATATTACAGATATCTAATAGGCATTTGGAAATGCTTTCAAAGAAATTACAGGGTAGTCATGAAAATCAAATTAACCTAAATGAAAAAGAACCATTCTGCACTAACTTGTTTTGTTTTTTGTTTCTGAGAGACTATTGGGGTTAACTAGGAAGTGTTAAGTGTATAAAGTCAATTTTGAATTCAGGTCCTCCTGAGTCAGTGCTCTATCCACTGTATCATCTAACTGCCCCAAGCACTAACTTGTACAGTACTAAGCATAAATTCTCTGTTATATAGAAATAGGAGAGGTCAAAATAGTAGATAAGAATAGTCACAGACTATTTCATCAAAAAATTCCATCTGAGATATGCCTTCTTCTTATGCTAATGCTCAGAGGGAAGCATTAGGTTTTAGTATAGAGGATACGGGATTGACAAAGAAACAGTTATGAAACTAACCCATGAGGAAGAGAGGAACTTCATCTGGAACGAGGAAAAAAACCCAAAACCAAAGCAGAGGTTGGAATAAATGGTCTCTAAAGTCTCTTTCAAAGTCAACATGCCAAAAGGCAAGGCAACATGTTCTGTGAGTACATTGAAAACATGTTACTTAAGGTAGAAATGATAAAATTTGATTACTAATTAGATATGGATTTGGAGGAGTGCCAGATAGTTAGAACCAGGGAATAACACCAAGGCTACAAACATGAACGATGGTACTTTCAACAGTTAATAGGGGTTTTAGGAAGAGGGGAAGATTTTTTTTTTAAAAAATACAATTTTAAAATCACTTTTGTTATTTTTATCCTTATCTCTTTCTGAAAAAAATGAAGGAAAATCTTAAAGGATGAGAAGAAAAATAAATTGAAATAGGTTTTTAAGCCTTTTTGCCCTGCAATTGCATTAGATTATAATTGAATGAATTATTTGGAAAGCAAAGGTTTCAGTGTTCATTTCTTAGAAGCTGTTTGTTCCTTTGTGCTAAGGAGCATTGCATAGAGGAAGAGCTATCTCTTGAGAATTTTTGCCTAAAGGTTTAGGACTTGAAATCTTGGAGTGAACTGGCTGTTATTATGCTCAGTCATCTCTGCACAATAATTTAATTTCACTCAATCTGTAAAAAGTGGCATAGTAGTACCGACAAGAATCCAGGACAATTAGGTGACCCTCCCAGATGGGTTACATTTAACCTGATCCTTACCAGCTGGGCATATTATAAGATCTGCAAAATAAGGTAGGACTAAGTCATTTCTAAAGTCCCTTATAACTTTAGCACAAAGATTGTAAAGGTTTTAACTCTGTCTTTTTTTAAGTATGCAAAAGCAAAAATAATCAGTAGTATTTTCTGATGTTACCTGCTTCATAAGCATCTGGTTATGTTTCACTAGGTTTTTAGAAGACATGTCAATTTTTAAAGTGTTTATTGAATCTATATATTGAAGAGAAACTATATGGCATCCTTCAAATGAGATAGTAATTGTAAAGCTCTTAGTACATGCCTGCACATAGTAAGCACTATGTAAAGTATCATCATTGTTATTATTTATTATTATTGTTTTGCCTGAACAAACTGCTACTTTTTTTGCTTTTTCTTACATAATTAATTTCATTCCTGTATATATCTCCTTTTTCTTTGAATCTGCTCAACCTTCCTCCTACCCTTTTAAAAATGAAATAATCAAAAGAATAGTAACTGGTCTAACATGCTACTGAAAAAAAATTACCAAAGCAGTACCAACAATTGATTTCCTTGTCTTCTTTATTTTCCTTGTGTTCTTGATGAGGATTTCTCTCCCACCCCATTTTCTCTCCCTTCAAACCCCTACCTTACTTGGGGAATAAAATCAACAAACTCCTTGTAACAAATATGAGAGAGTAGAGAAAACAAATTGCCTCATTGGACACATTCCAAAAATATTTTTCATCTACTTTCCAGAAAGTAGGAAGTAGATAGTATGTTTCATCGTCCCTGATCTCTGGTATCAAGGATGGACATTGCATTAATCAGAGTTCTTATGTTTTTTCAAGTTTATTTTCATAGTTTTATTGTATACAGTGTTCAGGTTTGACTTATTTCATTCTTCGACAGTTTGTACAAGCCTTCAAAAATATCCATTTTTATTTTATAATGTTGATGTTTTAGTGTAGACTTATTTTTTTGTTTCTGCTCACTTCACTCTTCATCAGTTCAAACAACATGTCTCTGAAATTATGTTTCCTCATTTCTTATAGTTCAACTGTATTCCATTGTATTTGCTTTCTTAGTATGTGTCCATGAACATGTGTGGGTTTTAGGATTTTATATGTATTTAGGATTTTAGAAATCATCTAGTCTCTGTCACTCCCATTTTATAAATTGAGAAACTTAGGTTCAGAGAAGTAAAGCAATTTGCCCAAGTGGTTAGATTGGAATTTGAATTCAAGTATTCCAACTCCAAACCTGGCATCTATTCTCCTCCAATAAGCATTTTGCTACTTTATTTTATTCCTCGACACTATTTTATTTTTCTGAATACATGTAAAGATACTTTTCAGCATTCAGTTTTGTAAGACTTCGTGCTTCAAATTTTTTCTCCTCCCCTCCCCAAGACAACAGACAATGGAATACAGAACATACATTTGCAACTTAGGTTATAATGAAGTATTTTACAAATTTTCTTCTCCATATTGATATCTTCAGTGTAACATTTGTCAAATATTTTGATATCTTGAGAGATATCCATTCATTGAGTACTTTCTCATTGTGTTCTATCTATATAGCAACCAAATTAGGCATTTATAAGGGAGCAAAAGGAAATAGTAGAGACTCTGCTTTCTAATAATCAAACTCAATAGGAAAAAAGGCAGAAGGGAAATAACAAGAGCATCATTACAAAGGTACTGTGGGGTAACTGAAATTGAAATTAGGAGACCTGAGTTAAAATACTCATTTTGCCCATGAGAGATTTTTGTCTTTCTGCATTAATTTCCACCATTCCCATGTATCAAAATGAAGAAAATATCCAGACATAGGAAGACTAGGAGAAGAATGTTATATCAATGGGAGTAATTGTTATTGTCATAAGAAAATGCCACATAATCATCAGGTTAGAAAAAGATGCTGTTCTAAAAGTAATCTTTCCCTCCAAATTATTTAGAACTCATTTCCCTTTAGAAGCAACTGTTATAAATCATTTTTATATTTCTAGACTAGTTCACTCAACGTATGTTTAACCTTTTACATAACTGAAATACCATATACATTTTTTTCCCTTTGGGGGAAAAAAAAGGAGAAAACACTAGTATGGAAACATCTTTCATGTTCAACTTATTAACTACATAAAACAAAATCTGTTTCAATCAATTTCCTGACATGTTATGGTAAATAGTAATGAATAAAAAATGAAATAAAAAATTTGAATAATGGTTTTACTTAATTAGTTTGAATTCAGGATCTTGAGGGAAAGCAGGTTCTATGGGAAGACAATAAAGTAGAATGACTTAATAGATAACTAGATGGCATAGTGTATAGAATGCCAAATGTATTCTACTGAATCCTAACTACATGACACTGGGCAAATCATTTAATCTTTGTCTACCTCAGTTTCTTTATTTTTAAAATGGGGATAATAATAACATCTACTTCTCAGGATTTTCATGAGAATAAAATGAAATAATATTTTAAGCACTTTGAAAATTTTAGAGCTAAATCATAGCTATTATTATCACTTGTTGCTTCATTTCTTTACTTTCACAGCTAAATGAAGCACAAGAATAGTTGATTGGAAAAATTATAGTCCAAATATTTTTCTGTTGTTCCTCTTTATTTTGTTCAGTGAAAGTAGTTCTGTTGGAGTGACATACTTATAATTGTTTCAATGACAGATATGAGTAACTGAAGACTCAAATAGTAATTACACACAGCTACATCTTTTCAAAGGCAAGACTGAACTGCCAGTGGTGACATTATATTCCAGGGGAATTTTAGAATGTTTTCTGTTGTTAAGAGTTCTGTGAAAAAAAAGAAAATCTCAGTAACAGTAATTTTAGAATCTAACATGCTATTTAACAAAAACTTTCATCCTGAATTCTCAGATAATCCAGACCTATGAAACTATTGTTCCCAGGAGATTTATTTTAAACTTCTGTAATAACATTTCTATCCTTTTCAAAAAACTATTTTCTCTGACCCTTATAATATATCTGACGTAGATAGATTCATGTCACAGAGAAGAGTTTACCCACATACTGTATATTAACAATATCAATATATCATATGGACAAGCAACATAGAAAGGCCATGTTACAATGGAAAAATCAAGTATCAGAACTTATTGGCAATTAAAGATATAGGACTTGTATAAAACAGATTGAAACCATTGTCTAACAGAGAACCATTTAAAATAGAAGTCCTAAATTATGGGAATCTAGGGTGTCTGATGTTATAGAAACATATTTAGATAGAATCTGGCTGGCATCTGTCCCATCTTGTCTCTGGGGAGAGAGACTTCAATTTCTACTTGGAGCAAGAGAGCAACTGGGCACTTACTCCTTCATTTTTCTATCTCCAGAATGATATCTATCAACTATGTAGAAGATATTTTTAGTATAGGAAGAGGAAAATTAGGCAAAAATAAAAAATCAAACAAAATACTTTTCCTTGTCATTCTAATACTTAACTTGCTTTCAACTAGCTTAAGACAATAACAGATGGTAAGCATATATTTATACTTTTCTGCTTTTTTTTCATTGTCTCTCCAAAATCTTAGCATACATGTTTAAAGGTCTATCAGTAAATCAGGTGTCTCCTTCTGAGTATATAACTTATACTATCATAGGCTATCCTGAAAACTGCCTTAGCCCATGTGGAATTGGGCAGAGAGAGATTACATAATTTGCCTGAGATCATGCATCTATTTATTTAACTGATTATAATGTAATATAAAATTATCAAATATTTCCCAAGTTAATAGTGAGTTGTTTGAATAAGCCAAATCTATTAATTTTCCTCTGTACTTCCAGATTTCTGCAACTAGTACTAAAAAAAAAGAACATTAATCCAAGGTGTGTACATTTCCCCCCACCTCCTCTCCTAGCTGCTAGGTAGTCCAATACATGTTAAATATGTTGAAATACATGTTAGATCCAATTTTTTTTCTTGTGCAACAAGATAACTTTACAAATATGTATATACATATGTACAGTATATATACAGTTATCTTGTTGCACAAGAAAAATCAGATCAAGAAGGAAGAAAAAGAAACTGAGAAAGAAAACAAAATGCAAGCAAATAACAACAGAGAGAGTGAGAAGGCTATGTTGTGTTCCACACTCAGTTCCCACTGTCCTCTCTCTGGGTGTAGATGGCTCTCTTCTTCCCACAATCATTGGTTTTGTACATGTGAGTCCCTTTCCCTCCTTTAAGATCTCTTTGGGTGATAAGCCCAGTAGTAACACTGCTGGATCAAAGGGTATGCACAGTTTGATAATTTTTTGAGCATAGTTCCAAATTGCTCTTCAGAATGGTTGGATCAGTTCACAGTTCCACCAACAATGTATCAATGACCCAATTTTCCCACATCCCCTCCAACATTCACCATTATCTTTTCCTGTCATCTTAGCCAATCTGACAGGGGTATAGAGGTATCTCAGAGTTGTCTTAATTTTCATTTTTCTGATCAATAGTGATTTGGAGCACCTTTTCAATAGTTTCAATTTCTTCATCTGAAAATTGTCTATTTATATCCTTTGACCATTTATCAATTGGAGAATGGCTTGAACTATTATAAATTTGAGTCAATTCTCTATATATTTTAGAAATGAGGCCTTTTATCAGATCCTTTGGATATAAAAATGTACATTTATTCTTTCTTGTTAATGTCTTTCACATTGCCTTTTGATTTCACTTTTTATTGATACTCTAACAAATTTAGGGTTAGGACTAAGCAAATGCCATTTATATAATAACCCTAACCCTAACCCTAAATTCCAAAATTTTTTGGTTGTATATTCTTATCAGTAAAAGTAAATAAATTTGAGCATATATCCATACATATGTTATATATATATATATTCTTATTTACAAATTTATATTTGGCAACTGTATATTGTAAAATTTACACATCCTTGAAAAGGCTAAGATAAAGATGAAATAATATTTGATCTTCTAGTCAATAGGAAGTCAATGGCATTTGCTTAGTAGGAGAGTAATATAGTTAGCATTATGCTTTAGAGCAATGATATTGCCAGCCAAGTTGAAAGGCTTGAGGAAAGAAGACCAATTAGGAAGCCACTGCAATAATCCAAAGTAAAGATGATGGACAAAAATAGTATGGTTGTTAAGTGAGTAGAAAGAAAAAAAATTTGTAGAGATATCATGGAAGTAGAAACTAAAACATTGGACAATTGGTTGCATATACGGGATAAAAGAAATTGGGTCATCAAAGATAGCAGCAAGTTTACAAACCTGGGTAACTAGAAAGATAAGAATGCTCTTGTTAGAAACAGAGAGATTCAGAAGAGGAGAGGAATTGAAGTATCAAGTAGAGTCTTGTTTTTAACATGTTGAGTTTGAGATGCTCCAGAAAACTGGGTTTGAAATGTTTAGTAGGCATTTGATGATAAAGCACTGGAGCCTAGGAGAAAGATTAGGGATAGGTATATGATCTATGAGTCTTCTATAAAGAGATAAGAGGAGAAGACTCTGGACAGTTATAAAGTATAATTAACAGTTAGAAGTCATGGTAAGGATGATGATCCATGAAAAGAGATTGAGATAAAATAATTAAAAAGTTAGAAAAGAGACAGAAAGAGAGAAACAGACAGACACTCAAAGAGAGATAGACAGACAGAGAGAGAGAGAGAGAGAGAGAGAGAGAGAGAGAAACAATCCCAAAGAAGAGTTACTAAGTATTAAGAAAGAGAGGGTAATTTCCTCCAGTTGCATTGGCAAAGAGGAAAAAAATAATGGAACTGAGAAAAAGTCATTAGATTTGGTAATTAAGAAATCATTGGTAACTTTGAGTTAAGGGCAATGAGGCGAACCAAGACACAGAAAGGATACTGGTACTCAACACAGTATGTATGTTTTATCTAATGACTGAGTTGACTACTAGCACTCATTTCATCTTCCTAGTAAAAAGCTAGTTGTAACTCTAGATTCATAGTGATTTCTTTTGGGGGGAAAAATTGAATTTTCCTCTTAAGTCTCATAGGGACAATGTTATATTTCTGCTACTGTAGAAATATAGACTTCTCCCTTGTTCTTATTCCCATTACCCATTCTTTCATTATCAGTCCACAAATCATGCAGAGAGATTTGAATATGCTGAACATCAGTCCTCTGCATCTATTTCTTTTCCATATTTTGCCTGCATATAGTCCCTTCTTTTTCTCTCTATGGATCTAGTCTTGGTCTAATTTAAATAAGTAACCCTTTGAGCAGGGCTTAGATGTAACTCTACAGTCTCTGCAACATATGGTACATTATTATTATTATTATTCAGTTCATGATTTATTACAGCCATTGAGCTTGCAAATATTTAATACATCAGGTGAAAATATAGGATTTAAGCTCTCTTACCATCTTGATATTGCATTATTTCTAGAACTATCACCATTTCCTAATTTTCTCCAAATCATAAATTTTCTCCTTGTAAACTTCTTCTCCCTCTCCCCCCAAACCTCATTCTGTTCATTTTGGTGTATTTTTCCGATGATCTGTATTTCTTTTCTCCCCATCATCTTTCCCACCTCTTTCCTTCCTTGGTCTTTCTTTTGTTTTCTTCCTCCTCCATTATCTTGCTGTTTTTCTTCACCTCCAACCTGTCTCTTTCATTCCCTATCCCTTAATTTTGCTGTTGAATGGATGGTTGGTGCTACAGTCCCATGCAAACAGACTTTAACAATTTGAAACTAAACCCATCATTTCTATCAACTGTACTGTACTCAAGATTTCAACCCCTGGTGTCCAATGGAAAGGCTTATGTTAGATAATCTAAAGTCTGAGAAGAAATTTAAACAATTATTATTTGCAGAAAATGCTTTAGCTCTAGAGTCTTATTGTCTTCAGATTTGAACCACATCAAATGGCCTGTGCATCTTTTCACTTTTTTTACATTATTTTAATAAAGCTATTGATTTGAAGCAGGCTCTAACTGCTTAGTATATGGAAAGGGGGATACATCATTCAAGTATTAGGAATCTTTGGTTTTATAAGTAGGTTTCAATATAATGAGGAACAGGGTATTTCCTCTTCACTTTGGGATCAAGTGATTTCATTTATGATTCATATAAATATATACACACATACATATATGTGTATATATATACATACACACATGCATACATATATATATATATATATATATACACACACACATTTGTGTGTTTATGTGTATGTTTGGTCTCGGTAGAGGCAAATGGAGTTAAAAAAAAAAGTCTTTTTAGAGAGAAAACTATTGGCTATTATGATAGACACTAACAAAAGAAAATAAAACCAAAAAGTGGCATTAAAAAAGATTTTATGTGAACAGTTATAGGTAACAATGTCTATATTAGAGTGATACACTGTGTAATATTACTGAAATCTGCCTTTGAGCAGCTGAGGAAAGGTAGTTGAAGAAGTTACAAGAGGTAGCCAGTAGTAGATTTAAGAAATACTTTTTACTTCTGGAGAACATCATGCAAAATAGTGCCTAGCCCAGGGCAGTATAAAAGTGCAAAGCCTTAGCCAAATGAAATTGTGATATTCTTGAGGGTAGAGATCACTTTTTTATCCTCTAACACGATATACCTAGTGCATATTAAGTCACTATTAATAAATGTTTATAAATGTCAGTGAATTGATCCAGGAATTAGGAACTTTCCCTCAATAAAAAGAAAGAAGTGATAACATTAGTACAAAAGGCTATTGTTGGTTGCATCAAAGGCCACCAATTCCTATATAATTAGCATAAAATTGGCAAGGCAGGTCAAAGTAACATGAAGGGTAGAGTAGAAAGAGATTGAGTCAGAAGAGCTGTCTGTCTCAGCTGTATGGGTGGGCCTGTAGCTATTCAAAATAACAAATAAGGAATGGGGAATCAAGGAGACATATTGAAGAGGAGAGAAAGAATCATGGTGGTGGAAGAGAAGGGAAACAAGAGAAAGATAAAGGAAGGAAAAAAGTCAGAAAGAAACACTTACCATTGGAAAGAGATACCAGAAGAGATAGAATAAAGTCTGTAGAAAGAAAAAGAGAATAAAAGCACATTTTTGAGAGGATTTGGTCATAGTTCTAGAAATAATGAAGAATCAAGGTGGTGGTTATTGTTGTTCAGTCATTTTCAGTCATGTCTGACTCTTGGTGACCCCATTTGAGCTTTTCTTGGCAAAGATACTGGCGTGGTTTGCCATTTCCTTTTCCAGCTTATTTTACAGATGAGGAAAGTGAGGCAAACAGGGTCTTTGTCCAGGGTCACACATCTGTGGTCAGATTTGAATGTGTGAAGATGAGTCTTAGTTTTATAAATAATATAGAAGCAAGATGGTAGAAGAAGCTAAAATCTATCCTGTAATGTGACAATATAAGCGTTTGCAAACTTTATGAGCCTAGACAAATGTTTATTGACTTGCACTGAATGACCCTGGGCATTTAAGCATTCTGATCTTCAATGACTTCATTTGTTAAATGATGATCTCTGTGGTCTCCTCCAGCTCTGAAATTTTACGAGTTTCCATGAGGGACATGATCATTAGTTATAAATTAATTTAAAAACAAAATTTAATCTCATAATTGCCTTTCCCAGTGGTGAATGAAAGTAATAGCTTTCTTTTAAAAAAAAAAAAAGTAACTGATTATACAAAGTCATTAGGAAAAAGCAAAATTTTAAAACCAGAAGGGACATTTTATTAGAAATTGTTTCAATCTGTTCTTTTGCTTACATTCTGTTACAATGTCAAAGACAAGGACTAGTTATCTGGAAAATCATGATGATTGATTAGTGTTCCAATATGTAACACTGGACATGTTGCCACAGGCAATTTTATTTGACAATTTTGTTTTTAGTTTTCACCAAAAAAAAAAAAAAAGAAAAGAAAAGATTCCACATTATGCACTTCATTTGTTTTTCTCATGCACCACAATAAAACATTGTCCTACTCTATGTTAGAAATGTCAAAAGAATCATTAAACATATGTATAAAGAATATGGGTAAAATTAATAATGCATACATGTAAAAATAATAGTGAAATGTTAGACTCTTTCCATATTAGTTTTCCTGGGCACAAAAATGTAGAGGTTTTCTTATTATTTTTGCAAAAAGAGGTAGAGAATAGGAAGACTGATATAAAACATTTGCTCTAGGTACTTTTAAAAATAAAATGTGATGTTTTTTGTACATTTACAACTATAAATTAGATATGTAAAAAACAATCCACAAACCTTTAAGCACTATGTAAATCTTAGCTATTATAACAATATCTTATAGATTGAAGACATACATATGCCTTCTTATACCTCGACTTTCCAAAGCAATGCCTGAAAAATATAAGCTCTGGCAGTTCTACTGTGTTGCAAATATTTTGATAGATTGTATGTGTTTCTTCTTGTTGTTCTGTTGTTTTCAATCACATTCAACTCTTTGTGACACCTTTTGAGGTTTTCTTAGCAAAGATACTGTAGTGGTTTGCCATTTTCTTTTTTGCTCATTTTATAGATGAAGAAACTGAGGCAAACAGAGCTAAATGACATGCTCAGGATCATACAGTAAGTATCTAAAGATGGACTTGAACTCAAGTCTTCCTAACTCCAGACCCAGCATTCTATCCATTACACCAAAAGTTGCTCAATGTCAGATTTTTAGTTATCTAACTAGTAAATATCTTTAAATATTAAATATTTACATATTAGGTATTTTGATTTTTTTTTTTATATTTGCGGATAGGCTGTGTGTCTTTTAGAATTCTAACCTAGATAAGTTTGTAGTAGCCACAAGATACTAAGATTTCTCACCTAGGGTCACTTGGGAAGATAACTTACTCAGTTTAGGTAGGGGGGAGTTCAGACTGTGATAGTAAAGAGAACATGCACCTCTTTGGAATTACAGGTCCTTTAAAGTGTTGCAGCTCATATTTAAAATTTAGAAAGTCCTTTCTTCATTACAGCTTTATGAAGTGAGTTGTGCTAATAATAATAACATCGTGTTTTAAAGTTTGCAAAGCACTTTATATTTGTTCTCTCATTTGATTGTCAGAACACCCCTATGAATTAAGGACTATTGTTATCTCTATTTTTACAGATGTTGAAATTGAGACTGTTAATGGTTAAGTGATTTTTCCAGAGTCACACCGCTAGTTACTGAGGCAAGATTTTAACTCTTCCAGTCACCTTTCTATTGTGCTATCGATAAATATTTTGTTTTCTACAATTATTGAAAAGTCTCATTGAAATAGAGCAACTTTCCCAGAGTTCGAGGCCTAATAAATATCAGAGCTTAATTTGTATTTCTGTCTTGGTAGTAGGACTGTTGCTGACCCCCTTCTTCCTGCCATTGCCTGAGGAGCATCTAACTTACTGTTTCCCTTGACATTTCCTCCCAGCTCTTCTTTGCTGTACCATAACAAAGGACCCATTGTTTTATGAGAGCAAAGGACACAAATCTAGAACTCTTTTCTATTATAACATTTTTTCCTTGCACAATGAATTTAATAAATTTTTCAATATTGTCCTCTTCACGATCTCAAAAATCCAAATTGAAATGGTCATCTGCTGAGCAGAGTAGACTATAAATAGGAATTCATTTTAGAAACCATTTATGTATTAAATTTAGTTACCTAGTTCTTATATGTGCTTTGAATTGTCATTTTTCTGATAATTACTCTTGTAAAATTACTGTGATCAAATATTCTTTCCGAGCACCAGACTTTAAAAAAAACTCTCCTCTCTAAATAATCAGTCTTCAAATGAAAAATAAACAAATTAGATAACCTTATTACCAGTACTGTCCCACATGGTCAAATTTCTGATACCATAGATTTTCAGCAAAATGTAATGGACCTTGACAAATTAATGAAGGAAAAGTTGATATATTAAAATTCATATAAGATACAAAAATCACTTGAGTATATTGTCTATCAATGTCCTTATATATTTTGAATGTATGTTTAACCCCTCGCAGAATCAAATTTTAAATTAGGTGTTTATTTAACTATTTGGGGCCATGAATCATGTTACTGAATTTCATAGAATTTTATCTCTCTTAGCCACCTTTTTTTCTCCTTTCCATCCCTTATTTTGAATTGCTGCCTTAATATATATCTCTAAATGCTAGTAAACTAATTCAGCATAATATTAATTTCCTGATTTTTTTTTTTGCCTGCCACTTTCCATGCTGGTGATATAACCTTTTTATTCTCAATAAGGCAACCAAATCTGTTTCTACTTATTCTCCATGATGATTTCTTAATGCCTAAGGATGCAGTGTATAATAAACAGTCCATCATTCTGCAAACATTTTAGAACAAACTTTCTTAAAATATCACCATAGAAATATTGTTGATAATAAAAAGCTGTGGTGGTACCTAGACTTATGAAAAGACTTAAAAGAAAAATAGAAGAGAATTCTGAGGAGACTAATGGAAGGAAAGGAAGTTGCAAATAAGAACAATGAGGATTGTTCTGAAGTAGATGGTAAAGACAAAAAGTGAGAATTAACTAGTATGGTTTTGCTAGAATTATTAGGTCATGGATGATTTGGATTAATTTAATATTCTGGTTAATGGAGAATCTATCCTGTAACCCAAGCATGAATTCACTCATTTTTAAAGAATTAAAATAGATTTTGTTAAATTAATTCAATAGATTTTTTAAAATTTTATTTTGGAAAGTATTTCGTCTTGCAGAGTGATATGAGGGAATACCCACTAAGCTTAGGAGACCTTGAGTCTAATATCAGCTGTGTTATTCCTAGTTTTCTGCCAGAACAAATGTCATAACAAATCTGAATGTCAATTTCCTTATCTGTAAAATAGGAGTAGTAATGCTTGCACTACATACCTCACAAGGTTGTTGTGAAGATGAAATAAAGTAATTTAGTGTTTTGTAAACATAAAGTACTATATAAATGTAAGCAGTTATCACCAACATTATCACGGTACCTTCTGGTCATCATTATGAATAATTAACACCATGTAGTGTGGTAGATTTGGATGTAAGAGAACAGATTTGTAGTATTAAGAATTAGAAGTGACCTTAGTGGCATTCTCCAGTTCTCCTGATTTATGGTCAGACAATCCCTGCTTACTTCTCTCAAGGATGAAATCATGAGTGTTCTTGAGCTCTAATTCTATCATTGTACCACTATGATCAAGTCTATGGACTAAAATCTCCCATGGTCCTTGTAGATCTAGCCATTGGTTTTCATTTTGTGTCCTGTATTTTTTCCTCCCTCCATATTATCTGACTAGAATTCTGGAAGAAATGAAGTTTTTTGTTTTTGGTTTTGTTTTTTGTTGTTTTTTTTTTACTAGCCACATAGCTTATTTTGGAAGTTTATTTTTTTAAATATCTGATTTCAATTTGCTTTCTTATCTTGTATGTCTTTTTCTTAAAAGTACAGTTAGACGCCCTCCCAAAATTTTTTTCTTAAACTTTCTGTTGTTTGGATTTGGAATAAACAGGAATCCACTGTACTATCAACAAAAATAAGGGTCTAAGAAGAACACTAATGAATCTATGGTACACAGATGTTTAGAAGTCAACCCCCAGTTTACCAAGAAATTCTGACCTACCCTTTAGGCATTAAAACAGCAACATAAAATCAGAGTGAAAAATAAACAAAATTTTATGAGTATTTTGGGAAAGAAGCTTTCACAGATTTTCATTAACTTCTCATTTGTTTTCTATATACATAGAATCCAGAGATTTTTATTTTAAAAACCCAGGTATAGATGGACTTAACCATTCAAAGACCCATTTTTTTCTCCTGAGAATTCAGTTTATTTATAATTTTTGTATAAATAATGAAATAATCTTAACTCCCAAATTGTTCAAAATCATTTAGAAGTTGGAGGGAGGAGCAGGAAACTTCTCTAATGGAAAAAAAAAACATTTGAGTTATTAAATGGAAAGTGGTTAGATATTGAGCTGTTAAATAGAAGATCAGCTGCTTATAACTCAGTGACTTGGAGATAGGACAAACCTAGCTTGAATTTCGGCTGTGATCATTAAAAGCTATGTGACTTTGAGCAAATCGTTTTTTCATTTATAAAATATAAATAATACTTCTAACATTCAGCTCATAGGAATGCTGAGGAAAGTTTTTTTGTTAACCTTATTGTTCTATATAAAGGAACACTGATATTTTTGGAGATACTTCTCCCTAGAATGCAAAGTAAGACAGTTTTAAGGTACCACTTCACATTTCAGACTGGCATGGAAAAACTGGAATACTAATGCATTTTAGTGAAGTTGTGAACTGATCCAACCATCCTGGAGAGCAATTTGAAACTGTGTTCAAACTGTGCATTTCCTTTGATCCAGCAAACTCTCTACTGGATCTGTATTCCAAAGAGATCCAAAAAAGGGAAAAGGACCCATACATGCAGCCCTTTTTGTAGTGATAAGGAACTAGAAATGGAGTGCATGTCCATCAGTTGGGGAATGGCTGAATAAGTTATGGTATATGAATGTAATGGAATATTATTGTTCTATAAGAAATGAAGAGCAGGTTGATTTCAGAAAAGCCTGAAAAGACTTACATGAGGTGATGCTAAGTGAAATGGAACCCAAAAACATTGTACATAGCAACAAAATTATGGGATGATCAACTGATGGACTTGGTTATGTCCAACAATGAGATGATTCAAAGCTGTTCCAATAAACTTATGATGGAAAGAGACATCTGCATCAAGAGAGAAAACTATGGAGACCGAATATGGATCAAAGAATAGTATTTTCACCTTTTTGTTGTTGTTTGTTTGCTTGTTTTTTATCATTTTTTCTTTTTTCTTTTACCTTTTGATTTGATTTTTCTTGCTCAGCATATATAGAAATATATTTAGAAGAATTGCACATGTTTAATCCATAATTGGATTGCTTGGTGTCTATGGGAGGGGTTGGAGGGAGGGGAAAAATTTGGAACACATGATTTTGCAAAGGTAAATGTTGAATACTATCTTTGCATGTATTTGGAAAAAATAAAAAGGTTTTAAAATACTTCTCTTTTCCCCTAGAAACCATAACTTTGACTTGTGTCATCAACACAGTTAGAGATTCTCATTATCACACACCTCACATATAAAGTTATTGAGTTATTCTCATTCTAAGTTAACTTTTTACACAAAGACTTAATCATGAGTACCATATGGGACTACATCCTTTTATGTTCTCATTTCTCACACATTGTCACTAAACAAATGTCCCATGGAATGTTGGCATCTTTTATACCGAATTGATGTCTTAAGAGCATTTGTGAAAAAATTCCAAATCTAACCTTGTATGTTAGCTCATCATTGATATCACAGATATGGGAAGAAAGGAAATCATTTCTCTCAATTGCACACCATAATATATATAGCATAGTTTTCCATATTTGACTATCTCTATAGTCATTTGTTATGACTACATTCTCTTCAAACTGGATTTAGACTTTTCCCCATCTTATTGTAACCTGATAAAGCAATTACTTATATGGTGCTTTATAAGCATACTTACTCTTTCCCCCCCTTTTGTTGCCAACCAAGTACAAATCTTCTTAAAGTGCTTTGTGTTTCTTCCTATTTTCAACCTAAACCAAGAATCCAGTTAATACTGACTAACAATACATAGACTCATGCTAATGTCTCAAATTTCATATATTTATAATATAATATGTGAATAAAAAGCTATAATAAAAAAGAAATTACTCCAAAATTATACAAATATAACTGAAAATTTAAATGAAAGTAATGAATATTTTAAACTAACAATATATATTTTAAATTAAAGAGTTAGGAAAGAAATAAAATGACTTATAGTTCAGGATTTTCAGGGCTTTTTGTGTAGTAAATAATTCTGGATCAATTTCCTAGAATCATGGTTGGGAGACAAACTAGGTGTGATTTTGTCTATAGATATTTGTAAGAGTGTTTGTGTCTAAGTTATGCATATTTATATATCTATAGATTATATTATATGCATACCTACAATATATGTGTGCTACATATTAAACATAGATAATATGGCATGTGCAGATATATGTATACATATGCCTTATCTACAGGGATAACTTTGTATAATAATATACATTTAATGCATATGTTTAGATATGTGTGTGTGAGCATATACATTTGTATCCACACACAGGTGAATATACACATCTAGCACTAGGTCTGTGTTTAAAATGTTATTGTATTATTATACAATATTATATATGTGTATATATAGTGCATGGATTAGAAACATATGTATGTGTATGTATTGAAACTATATATATGTGTGTGTATATATAAGCATACACACAAAATATAACATACATATGTGTTTACCTGTTTGCTCAGTATAGAGAGAGAAAACAAGGTGATGTGAGTTTGGGGTCTCTTATTCTTCTTGCTCCCCTCATGCTGTAGTAAACTTGTTCAGATAAAGCTAAGATTTATCTGGCAAATACTCAAGTCTTAGCGAATCAAAATAAATCATATTCAGGTGGCCAGCCCCTAAGTTGTTCAGATATCCTCATGCTGGAACTACCATTATATTTTTGTGAGGACATGCCAAAAGATACACTTTTATTCTCCATTTTATTACTTTTAAGTTGAGTGCTTATGCCTGACTAGTTTTCTCCAGCACCTTCTGCAGAACAGATGCTTCATAAATGTTAACAGTTTTACTGTTAACATTATTGGAAACACAACCACAAGCTGTGCCTATTAAAAGGTCTTAATGGACTTTATGTAGGTCAGCTCTTCATTACATGCATCCCCAGGAAGTGACTTCATATGGTTCTCGTGCACACATCTGAACGAGTACCAGTGTGGTATAGCAGAGAGAGCGAGCCTTGGATTTGAATCAGAGGACCTGGTTTCAAGCCTGACCTTGACATTGAACAACCTTGAATGAAATTTTTGGACTCTCTAAGCTTCAAGTTCCTCAGTTGGAAAAGAGGGGCTAAGCCAGCGACAGCCTTTAAGGCTGCTTCTACCTCTAAATCCCATGATTCTATGAAATCATTACATAGGAGCCAATGATCTGTTAACAGGTAGTAATTTACTGCCCTGAATTCCCATCAAGGTCTAAAAGAAAAAAGGCTTTCTTTTCTGTTATCTCACAGAAGCATCCTTACTATATTTCCAGACAATACCTTATTACAACACAGTTATAAAATTAGCTTTTTGACTTATAATAAGGTGAAAATATTTGTACCATGACTTTTTAAAAAACATTATTTTGGTCATATCTCTGAAGTTAAATGTGTAAATCCCCTGGATGTATTTATGTCTAAAGCCCTCTTCTCCATCCTATCACCTTTTGGCATGAATATATGTTTTTCTGTTATGACTTTTTGTTATTCAGTTATGTCTGACTCTTCATAACCTGAAAAGTTATGGAGTTTTCTTGGCGAAGTTACTAGAGGTGTTTACTATTTCTCTCTCAAGATGAGAAAACCGAGAAGAGCAGAGTTGAATTATTTGCCCAGGATCACACAGCTATTCAGTATTTAAGGTCACCTTTGAATTCAGAGTGCCAGGCCTGGAGTCAAGAAGACTTGTCTATTACGCCATGTAGATTTTCTAACTTGTTTTTATGTAAAATTTCAAAATCTTTGAGAGAAGGAACTTTGTCATTTAATCTTAATTGTATATATCTTCTAGATAACTACTCAGCATTAGTTTGCTATTTTAATTAGCTGCCATAGTCCAGAAAATTAAGCAATGGAATCAAAGATTCTGACCCACAAATTAGTTTTTCTTCTTAGATTGTCATTTACCTAACACCACCTGTAAAGTAACTAATGTGAAATTAGTATGCACCTACTTGGTATATTGTGTTTCAATGAGGAAATAGAAAAGTATATGATAATTTTTAACTTTGTGGAAATTGCATTCTAATTAGAAAGATAAAACAATTATGGAATAAAAAACAACAAGTTTTAAGAATAATGAAAACTAATAGAATGAAACATCTACTTTGAGGGACAGAAATAGAAATGGTGAGAACTAGATCGTCATTTCTGGAATAGAGTGGATTCTTGTTTTCATCATCTCCAGCCACTACAACTAAGAATAAATCTGAATCTAGGCTCTGGGAAGTAATCAAAATAAATCGAATAGGGCTATAATGTTATCCATGATGATTCTTGAAAGTAGCTTGATAAAGGGCATGGAGAACATTTTAAGCAAGCAGAGTGAGGTAACATGTTGGATGAGAGAGTTAGGACCCAAAATTTCAACAGTCTGGAATGATGGGCTGAATCTAATAAAAGTATTTTATTAGGCAGCATAGTATAATTAACAGAGATGGCCTTGAAGGCAGGAAGACTTGGCACCAAGTACTGTATCTGGCATATACTAGGTGCATACCCATGTCATTTAACTATGGTCAAGACATTTAACTTCTCACTCCCCCAGGAAATTGCCCACCTGTATTGCTAACAGAAATGTCCACAACAGGAGATTCCTATCCCAGTGAAATAAAATATCAGGAACAAAGTAATTATAACAGAAATAAATGTTAATCCTACATAGGACTTTAGAAAGAAATTGGCATAAAAACCACATGAAAATTTTGATAAATAATAAGCGTAGTAAGAGTCAATATAAATTTTGGGCAGCTTTCTCTGTGCCCCACTTCCTCTGAAAAGCCAGCATGATCTTGGGCTACTCTGAGAGAAGCACAGAGTTAAAACAAGGAGAGAAAGTCATCCTGTCCTCTGCAATGATCAAACCACTCATAACCTGACTGCATCTTTAGAAGGAATAGTAGCAAAATGGGACATAACTAGAGACCAGAATAGAAAGAGAATTCAAATCTGTGACCAGAAAAAAATCATTTGAAGGAACTGGGAATGTTTATTTTGAAGAAGGGAATATTGGGAGGAAAAATATAGGATTAGAGATTTAGTGGTCCAGTCCTCTCATTTAACCCATGAGGAAATCAAAGCTTGTAGAAATTAACTGGCTTGCCCAAAGATTCCAGTTTTGTTGTTTTTTGTCCTCCTTTCTCAAAAAAAAAAAAAAAAAACTAATGATATTGGGAGGGTGATATTTTGACTTGAAAGTAAAATGGATTTAAGTGAGGCAGAGATGTGCTAAGTCACCAGAATGTTACACAGATTTGAAGCTGGGCTAGGACTTCTGATTCCATAACTAGTGCTCTTTTGAGGACAGCTGTCTTCAGGTACTTGAAGTCTTGTCATTCAGAAAGGGATTTGACTTGAGTGACATATCAGAACTCTGCTTGAGGAATACTAGTTTGGCAGTTGTGTGGAGGATGAATTGGAAGAAGAACAGATAAGTCACAATTGTGATACTTTACGGGTAAATCTTGCTTTTATTGACATCTCAGTTTATAAAACATAGTATGATTGGTCATTCAATTTGCCAAAATATTTTACCTGTACAAAATAATTTTCCCCAACATTCTTTTAAAAGCAAGCTTTCTGGTACCTTTAAATATAATTTTATACACCTCAATTTGATTTTTGTATAACTTTTTGAAAATACATCTATTTTATGGAGTAAAATAACCATTGAAGAGTGACTTTTATGTCTTTCCTAATCACTTTTAGTTATTGAGCTAGGTTCTCATTTTCCTTAGAGCATGTTTTTTTTTCTTTTTTGCAGTACTGCTCTGTGTCTGAGACCAATATAACTGACACTGTATTTAACAGCCAGGCTTTGAGTATGTGGAAGAGTTCCATAAAAGTCGAGAAGATAGGAATTGAGTGAAATGGAATTGGTGTTGGAGAAAACTCAGTTAGTCATGCTGTCATATTCTGGAAAGCACATTAATATTCCCTAATGCAAGATAATTGTGTTTATATTAAACACGAAATGCCAACAATGTGCTCAGTGCTGAATAGGACATAAATTAAACAAAGTCCCAGTGGGCATTGTGGGTCAGCGTTTTGGAGGCTGATACTCTTTTCGTAAAGAAACTTCTAATAAGTCTTTACAGTTGGGGTTGGAAAGTTTTCATAATGTTCAACTCTGATTCCATTGGTAGAAGTAACTGTAGCCTTATTCAATAAATCCTTTACCTTCCACAATCCCATTAATTTAACCAGATCTTTCCAAGAAGTCTGTCATCTTTTTTCACTTCCTTGAGATTTGTCTTATTTTTGAGTCATACTGTTCTCTCTATGTAGAGGATCATTCTTGACCATTCTTTCTATTAAATCTCCATTCTCCTAATAGTCTAAATTAAACACCATATTTTGTGATTACATCCACATGATTTAACCTAATCCAATCAATTTAATTAATTTTATTCTGTATAATTGATTATAATTTATATATCATAGGAACTTAAAGATAATTGAATGTGTTTTTAATACTCTATCTCCCTAGAGGCAACTAGGTGGCACAATGGGTAAAGCTTCAAGTCAGACCTGAGTTTAAATTCAGTCTCAGATAGTAACTGTGGGACCCTAAGCACTAAGTCACTAAATCCTGTTCTATCAAATGAGATGGAAACTATTCTATTATCTATACAAAAAAAAAAAAAAACCCAGATGGGATCAGGAAGAGTTATATATGACTGAAATGACTAAACAAGAACAGATATCAACCTTAAATGTGGACGATTAGTCCTTGAAGATAAGGGTGATACAACCTTCCATAGCACCTGATAAAATGCTGTGACATCCAGGGGTAGAGGTATATAACCAAAATATATTAATTGAATCAAACCATTGGTCAATTTCCAAGGTGAACTATTTTCTTTTTTATACTTCTCTGATATGTAAGTTAAGTATCAGGGTTAAAATCAAGAGACTTTTCATTTTTAAGGAAAACGTCTAACTCAACATGATCAAGGCAAAACTCATCTCCCCCAACTCACCTAACCAACATAAAAATGCTCACAGCAAGTCTAATCTCTGAATTACCTGTATTTCTCATCTCAGAATTAACATTGAATCATTCCTTTCCTTTCTTTTCTGTAACTGAGCCCTCTTACTTCTTTAAAAAAATATGCTTTTTTTCTTTCTTTCTATTTCTACTCTCTCTACTCTTTCTTTCCTTTTGCCCTCTGTCCATTCTGTGTTTTAGAATCACACTATTTTTTTTACAAAAATTTCATAGCTAGGTTATTTCAAAGCTTCCTAACTGGTTTCTCTGATACCATTATCTACTCTTATTGATCCATCCTGCTTTCAGCTGCTATGCTTATATCCTGTTCTCTGCCCTAACACCTTAAATGGTTCTATGTTTTCTTCTGTATCAAGTCTAAACATTTTCCCCCAGCAGCACCTATATTATCCATATATCCATATATATATATATATATATATATATATATATATATATATACATACATACATACATACACACTGATGTGTGCTACAGAGTCAAAACAGCTCTTCCTTATGGCCAATCATAGAATCTTGTTGGAGAGGCAGGACAGAATAGAGGAAAATGTGCTGGATTTGGAGTTAAATGACCTATACTCAGATCCTACAGATTGCCTACCTGTATGACTTAGCATTTCCTAAACCCCTCTCTTTTCTTCAAAATGAGGGAGGTGAACCTAGATATTCCCTTCTTATACTGAGTCCCGTGGTCCTATACAGTCCTCAGGTATAAAGTACCATCCTGGTTGGGGATCCTTTCAAAAAGGAAAGTATTGATAATTACTGAAGTTGATCCCTTTCCCCCTAAATATGCACAGTTCACATAACTCACTAGTCCTGTTAGGAAACAAAGTTTTATGTTTGTTTCTCTATATTAAGACCTTATTTCTTGCTGTTCTTCAGCTCTGGCTTTCTCTTGCTCAGGAAATCTACTGTTTTATCCCTTCTTGCTAGTTCTCATTCCTATAGCTCTTTGATTTATGCAGGAACTGCTCACTCCTCCACCAAAGCATCTGATCACTGCCATAACTGGGGTTCCAGGGCTTCCTTAAGCATAGGAGATTGCCAGAAATAATGCCAGCAGCCAAGAGAAGGAGTTTCTTATTTATGCAACAGCCAAGAGACCAGTGTCACCAGACTGAAGAGTTAGTGTAGGGGAGTAATGTGTGAGAAGACTGGAGAGATAAGAAAAGGCTAAGAAAAGGAAGGGTTTTGAATGTCAGATCTTTTGATCCTGGAGGTAAATATTTGTATTTGAACCTGGTGGCAATAGGAAATCAACAGAGTTTATTGAGGAGGAGGAGAGTGACATAGTCATACCTGTACTTTAGGAAAATAATTTTTGGAGTTAAATGAAGGATAAATTGAACTGGGAAGAGACCTGAGGCAATCAGACTTGTAGAGAATGCTGTCCTGAAAACCTAAAGTAATGAGATTATCAAGGAGGAGAGAAATAGATAGTGTCAAAAATTGCAAAGAGGCAAAAAAGAATTCAGAAACTGAGGCTGATCTTTTATGTATTTTAATGTATTATTTTATATTTACTTTATTTGTTACAATTATGTGTCAAGTCTCCTAATATCCTGTGAATTCCATGAAGACAGAAATTAATCATCTAAACTCCCATCCAATTCCTATTACAGGATTCTGTTTGGAATGGGCATTTAATAAATATCGTGAATTAAATTGACTTGCTTCTTCCTTAGGGACATTTCTCAGGGATAGGCATCATATTTTAGCAAATACTTAAGAAATAACTCTGAATTAATCAATGGATTGTACGCTCTTTCTATTGATTCAAATTTGCAATAGATAATTGCAGTGCTTTGTTCTTTCTCTGAACATCCACTGCTCCAACCAACCTCCTGCCCCCAGGTGATTAAATGAACAAAGTAATGAATGATCAGTCCTAAATGATGCTGAATCATATATTTGGTAAACTCGTGATTTGAGAGCTGAACAAGGACCCATTTCTGATGAGGGTGAACTTTAAGCAGCAAAATGGCAAGGACATTACTTAAGAGGGATTTGTACAAAGGTAGGAGGCAATGATTGATAATGAAACCTAGGATCCTTAATTATCACATATTTTCACATATGACCATTGCAAAGAACTAGAGAAAACATCTGTCATAGACTACAATTGGACAGTAGTCACAATTGACAAGGCTAGATTTGGTAAACAAATGAAGCAGGATTTGGCTAAAGCTGCAGAGAAATAGCATCAGCTCTGGAGTCAGAAGACCTCAGTTTGAATCCTGATTTTCTTGGATCTCAGCTTCCTAATCTCTAAAATGGGAAGATTGTATATACCAAGTAATCTCTAGCCATCCTTCCCGCTCCGAATGCTGTGAAAAAGGTAGATGCTGAGGCACTGAGGAAATCTGAATTTCTAGACTCTACTATTCTAACAGAAACAGGACACAATTGCTTTTCTCTCCCCCCTTCCATTCTCCCAAAGAAAACAAGCTGTTGCTTCCTTTTCTGACGCAGTTGGAAAAATGTTTTATAAACAGAAATTTAGAACCAAAATGTTTAGATATTTTACCCATATGAACCACCCATGCTTTTAGTTTGTGATGAGCAAACCTCAAAAGCTCAGTTGCAGGTTGTTTAAATAAATATCTTGAAGTTCAAAGGGTCAGTTTATTCCAATTTACTTAGTATAAACCTGGCTTAAAAATTGAGTTGGAATCCAGTTTTCTTGGACTTTGCAGCATTTTTCTTTTCTGCTTGTAAAAGTAAACATGGAGGTAAATCCAATCCTGCTTCATTGAACTTATTCATCCATTTTGAAATATGATAATTTTTTCTAGAAGAAGATAAAAATCTACTAAGAAAAGAAAGGAAACCTATTTTCATACAAGACAATTAACCCAAAGAGGAGGCTTTTAAATATCTAGTTAGAAGGCTGGGACAAAACATTACCCCTAATACCAGGAAAGTAAAACAAAAAAAACTAGAGTAGTTGGAAAAATAAGGTTGTCTGTTCCAATTTGACCCTACAGTCATCCTTTTTTGCTTCCATCCTTTTTCTGAAGTGTTTTGTTTACTTTCTGCTAAAAGGTGAACACTGAGGTGCAAATAATAGCAACAATTATAGTTGTTATAACCCATATAACAGCAGACTCTGCTCCACTGCGATTGAAGATGTCTCCCGGAGTTCTTCTGAACTCATTTACAGGGGAACAGAGTGGAACCTTCTTAATAGAGAAAGAAGAATACCATTTACACAAAAGCTTGTCAGTTACATGATTATAGTGCTTTCTTTGGCAGGACACTTACTCATAATAAACTAGGAGGAGCTGGGACACACACACACACACACACACACATCTATACAGTTAGGGCTGGCAAATTGTAGAGAAGAGAATGTTTAAATTCATAACACATTTTAAACTAACCTGCTTCTTTGGAAATCTGCTTCTCATCTGATCCTATGATATGATGCACACTTGGGTTTCTCATTTCTTTTTTATTTCTTCATTTGGAAAGGGCCATTCAGAATTTTTTCTGAAGAAAAGTTTAGTGAATTTAATTATATATTTTCCTGCTTTTCCTCTAAGCAATTATAGAATGATCTTTTTAGTTTTGTCTCTAGGGCCTATATCTGTCTATGCACATATCCCACATTTGCCTCTTACATAACAAAAAGATCTATTCTTCTTCTTTTCCAATCAGGTCCTTCTCTCTGAGTTCTATCTCCATTCTATGCCATCTCTCTCACAGCCATTAAAGTCCTCCATTTTGCTGATTATTTCTTTTCTACCTTTGGATGCCCATTTTCCCATTTAGGGAAAAAAAGTGTTCATTTAGCTTTAATGATTCCATGAGGTACCACTGGCTTTTCCTCTTTTTCCTTTGTCAAGTGATCTGCCACTTACTAACCACACATTACCTCCCTAGCCCCAAGAAATCTAATATCTTTTCTTCTTTTGTACTGAAATTGTACTCTCAGAACTCAAGTCACCAGTGACTGCCTTATCACTAAATTCAATATCCTTTCCTTACTCCCAATTCTCCTTGGTCTTTTTACAGCATTAATCATGAATTGCAAATTCTATGACTCTTATTGTCCTATTTTTTCTACTTTTCTGATTCTCTATCCAGTCCTAAGACTATAGGTTCAGAAACAAGATATATGCAAAATAAACTGGAGACAATCCAAAGGCCCAACCTTCTCATAGAAGGTGAGATTTTAAATGGAACTTAAAGGAAGCCTGGAGACCAAAATGAAAAGGGAGGATATTCCAGATATAGGGGAGAGTTTGTAAAAGTACCCAAAGACCAGAGATGGAGTGTTCTGTGCAATAAAAAAAGCAGGAGGTTAGTGTCACTGAATTGAAGAGTGTTAGAAAGTGTAAGGTATAAAACCAGAAAAGTGGGAGAGATTCTTTGAATATCAGCCAAATAATTATATATTTGATCCTGGAAAGATAGGAAGCCAATTGAGTTTATTGAATAGGACTGGATTACATGATTAGATCTGCTATTTTAGGAAGATTAATTTGACAGCTGAGTGGAAGATGGGCTGGAATGGGAAGAGACTTAAGATACATAAAATAACTATCAGCCAATTGAAAGTCTGGACATGAGATCATAAGAGTCTGTACCAGAATAGTGGCAGCATATATCAGAAATATAGCAAAAATAAGATACAAAACTTGCCAACAATTGAATGGGGTGGGAAGGAGGAAGTGTGAGAGGCAATAAACAGAACATAATATCTAGGTTGCAAACCTGGTTGATTGGAAGAATGGTGGTGCCATCAAAGAAAGGGGAAGAATTTGAGGAGAGTGAGGGAGATAATAAGTTCAATTGGGAATTTTGAGTTTATGGGAATGCTTATGGGACATCCGGACAAAGGTACTTTGTGGGCAATTGGAAATGTGATTCTGGGAATTAAGAGAGAAATTATAGGTAGAAAAGTCAATATGAGAATCTTCAGAATGGACATGATAATTGAATTTAGGGAATTTAGGGAATTGAGTTTTAGGAACTGATGAGGTCACCAAGTGCAATGGTATAAAAGGAAAAGAGATGAGAACTTTAGAGGACACCTACCTTTAGCAGGCAGAACTGGGGCAAAGGAAATGGATTTACAGGTAGGAGGAAAACCGGAATAGTGTATCATAAAATCCCAGAGAAAAAAAGTATGAGGAAGAAGATGATTGACAGTTTCAAAGGCTGCAGAGATGTCAGGCAATTTAACAAACATTGTACCACTCAGCTTTGTGAGTCATATACATGACGGATATCCTTCCTTTTTTTTTTTTTTTTTTTTTTTTTTTTTTTTTGATGCTACTAGGCAACTAAGTACTTTCTTTCCAGAGTGAGAGCCCTCTACAAAGAACTCCAATCTCATACAGTTACTCTGACAATCTTTGCCATACCCTTCCCTTCTATCTCCATCAGTTTTTGGTCACATTATGACAAAATGATTTTCCCCTAAAAGAATGTAGTATTTAAAAAGAAATTAAGTATTTCCATGTTCAATTTCTTTTTCTAAGAAATACTACCTCTTCTTGGAGAGAGAGCCATATATGCATGGCTAGGTCAGCAAGTGTCTGTGTGTAATTATTCCTTTCAGAGGCTAATGCTTTAAAATACAGCAGAATAGATGGTGCTATTAGCATAGTACATTACCCTACCTGAGCACTTTTAAAAGAACTACTCAAAAGATGAAGAGTTTTGAACGAACACACACACACACACACACACACACACACACACAGTAAGTCCATAAGGAAGAAAGTTATATGATCAATGACTAGTCCAAACTTTTCTAGCCAAAAAGAAATTTTGTACCTTCAATTTCCATCTTGAAGTTCCTACACTCTGGTCCCTGGGGAAATCTTCAGAACTTACATAACCAGGTAGCCCCCAACCTTTGAGGTGTAATCCATAGTTAAAAGCAAGCAAATTACATAATAACTATCAATAAGACTGATGATTCACAGTATGGTGTCCTACACAGCAGGCTAGCCTCAGAACCAGGAAGTCCTAGCTGTCCAAGGCACCTCACTAAGACTACAAAGTGCAGTTCAAGTACATATACACTTTGTCAGAGAGTTTCCTCCCTGGAATTTGTCTATGCTAATGAAATCAACATCTGATCCAAAACAAAACAAAAAAGATCATGTAATTCCCTAATGAGGTCTTTATTTTTAACAGAGTTCCTAAAGTTCTGAAGACTTTATGATTTGAACTCATTTCCACCAAAAGTCAGTGTCAAATTCTCTTTTAAAAGTTAGAAATCCAGAGTCCTCATTTTCCTGTCTTCATAGACAATGATAATACATAGACAATTAAATAATAATGATACAAATTGGCAGGAGAAAAACCCTTTAAATCTATGGTAACAGTAAGGCAATTATCTATTAAACTTCAGGTAAAACAATGCAAGTTATAAATGGTTTCTGCCGTAAATTTTAAAATTCTTATTTTAGTGAATAGGGAACATCTTATCTAATGTTGAGTCTGTATATTAGTGAATTGAACTAGATGATTTTTTTTTCCAGTTTAGAAACCAGCTAACCCGTAAGGATATTTGAGAAAGCATTCAATTAACTAGCATTTATTAAGTGAGTGGTTCCGTAGCCTAATGTTTTTCTTTTCCACATCATCTGAAAAGACATAAATCAAGGATAGAAATGGATAGAAACACAGGTTAATACTTTTATTCTATTTCTGGGAAATTTGAGTTTAAATTTTTCTTTGTTTATTTCTTTGTGATGGGAAAAGATTGTCTTAATAGTGACTATTTTAATTCAGAGAATAAGAATTAGCATAATATGGTGAGAAGAAAGCCAGTTCTGAAGCCAAAAAGCCTTGGGTTCAAGTCTTGCCTCTGACATATACAGGTAGTAAGACCCTGAATAAATCACTTAACTTCAGTGCTCTTAGGATATTCTTTGTGCCTAAAAGTTGCACAGAAGGTTTTATGAGAGCTTTCTATGCTAGGAGTCCCTTATATCAATGAAATTACATATAGTCCCTGCCTTTGTCCCTCATAAGATATATGAGGCTTTGAGGCAGTATGGGGTGGAGAAATAAACAATTTTACAATCTCTGCTTTGTGCCAAGTACTGATTGTCAGATTTGAAGCCAGGAAAATTGGGTTCAAATCCCATTCCAGATATTCCTTATATGTGAAAATGTACACGTCACTTATCTCTTTGAGCCTCAGTTTCCTCATCTATAAAATGGGCTACTTGTACTTAATTTGTGAGGAATATATGAGATAATATATATAAAGAACTTTGCCAACTTTAAGATTCATATAAATGTTATCATTTTGTAGCATTCATTTTCAAAGATCTAACTGAAACCCATTAAGTCCTTAGAAAATATTATATTTTATTCTTTAAAAAAATGCCAATTTTTTTGTTCTGCTTTAAGCAAATGACTTGCCTACTTTTATCCCATATCCCTCCCTCCATATTCTTTTTAAATCTATCCACCCCTCTTCTCCAATCACAGACACTTGACAATATGAAAGTGGCAGAGATAAAGACTGTTATGTAGTTCTTGGAAATTATAAACTCTTCTGGCTAAAAAGAAGTTTGTTTAATTTTCTCCTTGAAAGTGCTGTGTCGATGAGAATTAAACAACCGTTTAGCCCCATGTCACCAATATCTATATGTATCACCTATACAGCAACTTAGAAATTGTTGCCATGATGATAGTGGGCAAAAATTCTATCCCTAAACTCTCCATGCTTTGTTACCGGGAGTTAGCTGACCAGTTCTTTTTTATAGTTCATTTCTTGAAAAGATCTTGTTGTCCAGGTCTGAAGGCAATAAAATTCTTTGGGTCTCAGAAAGACATTTTCAACTCCTCAAAGCAAATAGAGAAGAGGGAAGATAATTAAGATCACTATAGAATATCAATATTGTATCTAAGTTGAGTAGTTATTCTGTTTTCTGTAACCCTATGAAATATATATATATATATATATATATTAACCAAAAGATTGGTTTATTTTTAAATCAACCAGATGAAAAAAACACCTAAATGTTCAACATTGTTGATCTTGATAGGAGGGAGAGAGGTTAGGAAACATCTTATTAATCCCAAATCTCCTTCCTCTGCCATATAACATAGTGTTTACATGTAGTATGAGGATCTCTTTGGTGGAACTATATCTTATATTGTCATAGTTTCAGAATCTGCAACTAATGAAGTGGGGGGGGGGAGTCATGGGAAGAATATTTTATAATAATAATGATGACGACAAGAAGGAAGGAAGAAAGGAAAAAGAAGAAGAGAGAGAAAGCAAGGAAGAAAGGAAAAAAGGAAGGAAAAAGCAAAAAGAAGAAGAAAGGAAGGAAGAAGAGAGAGAAATGAGAGAGGAAAGGAAGAAGGAAGGAAGAAGTGAGAGAGGAAAGGAAGAAGGAAGGAAGAAGTGAGAGAGGAAAGGAAGAAGAAGGAAGGAAGAAGTGAGAGAGGAAAGGAAGAAGGAAGGAAGAAGTGAGAGAGGAAAGGAAGAAGGAAGGAAGAAGTGAGAGAGGAAAGGAAGAAGGAAGGAAGAAGTGAGAGAGGAAAGGAAGAAGGAAGGAAGAAGTGAGAGAGGAAAGGAAGAAGGAAGGAAGAAGTGAGAGAGGAAAGGAAGAAGGAAGGAAGAAGTGAGAGAGGAAAGGAAGAAGGAAGGAAGAAGTGAGAGAGGAAAGGAAGAAGGAAGGAAGAAGTGAGAGAGGAAAGGAAGAAGGAAGGAAGAAGTGAGAGAGGAAAGGAAGAAGGAAGGAAGAAGTGAGAGAGGAAAGGAAGAAGGAAGGAAGAAGTGAGAGAGGAAAGGAAGAAGGAAGGAAGAAGTGAGAGAGGAAAGGAAGAAGGAAGGAAGAAGTGAGAGAGGAAAGGAAGAAGGAAGGAAGAAGTGAGAGAGGAAAGGAAGAAGGAAGGAAGAAGTGAGAGAGGAAAGGAAGAAAGGAAAAAGAAGAGAGAGAGGAAAGGAAGAAGGAAGGAAGAAGTGAGAGAGGAAAGGAAGAAGGAAGGAAGAAGTGAGAGAGGAAAGGAAGAAGGAAGGAAGAAGTGAGAGAGGAAAGGAAGAAGGAAGGAAGAAGTGAGAGAGGAAAGGAAGAAGGAAGGAAGAAGTGAGAGAGGAAAGGAAGAAGGAAGGAAGAAGTGAGAGAGGAAAGGAAGAAGGAAGGAAGAAGTGAGAGAGGAAAGGAAGAAGGAAGGAAGAAGTGAGAGAGGAAAGGAAGAAGGAAGGAAGAAGTGAGAGAGGAAAGGAAGAAGGAAGGAAGAAGTGAGAGAGGAAAGGAAGAAGGAAGGAAGAAGTGAGAGAGGAAAGGAAGAAGGAAGGAAGAAGTGAGAGAGGAAAGGAAGAAGGAAGGAAGAAGTGAGAGAGGAAAGGAAGAAGGAAGGAAAAAAGTGAGAGAGAAAAGAAGGAAGGAAGAAGTGAGAGAGGAAAGGAAGAAGGAAGGAAGAAGTGAGAGAGGAAAGGAAGAAGGAAGGAAGAAGTGAGAGAGGAAAGGAAGAAGGAAGGAAGAAGTGAGAGAGGAAAGGAAGAAGGAAGGAAGAAGTGAGAGAGGAAAGGAAGAAGGAAGGAAGAAGTGAGAGAGGAAAGGAAGAAGGAAGGAAGAAGTGAGAGAGGAAAGGAAGAAGGAAGGAAGAAGTGAGAGAGGAAAGGAAGAAGGAAGGAAGAAGTGAGAGAGGAAAGGAAGAAGGAAGGAAGAAGTGAGAGAGGAAAGGAAGAAGGAAGGAAGAAGTGAGAGAGGAAAGGAAGAAGGAAGGAAGAAGTGAGAGAGGAAAGGAAGAAGGAAGGAAGAAGTGAGAGAGGAAAGGAAGAAGGAAGGAAGAAGTGAGAGAGGAAAGGAAGAAGGAAGGAAGAAGTGAGAGAGGAAAGGAAGAAGGAAGGAAGAAGTGAGAGAGGAAAGGAAGAAGGAAGGAAGAAGTGAGAGAGGAAAGGAAGAAGGAAGGAAGAAGTGAGAGAGGAAAGGAAGAAGGAAGGAAGAAGTGAGAGAGGAAAGGAAGAAGGAAGGAAGAAGTGAGAGAGGAAAGGAAGAAGGAAGGAAGAAGTGAGAGAGGAAAGGAAGAAGGAAGGAAGAAGTGAGAGAGGAAAGGAAGAAGGAAGGAAGAAGTGAGAGAGGAAAGGAAGAAGGAAGGAAGAAGTGAGAGAGGAAAGGAAGAAGGAAGGAAGAAGTGAGAGAGGAAAGGAAGAAGGAAGGAAGAAGTGAGAGAGGAAAGGAAGAAGGAAGGAAGAAGTGAGAGAGGAAAGGAAGAAGGAAGGAAGAAGTGAGAGAGGAAAGGAAGAAGGAAGGAAGAAGTGAGAGAGGAAAGGAAGAAGGAAGGAAGAAGTGAGAGAGGAAAGGAAGAAGGAAGGAAGAAGTGAGAGAGGAAAGGAAGAAGGAAGGAAGAAGTGAGAGAGGAAAGGAAGAAGGAAGGAAGAAGTGAGAGAGGAAAGGAAGAAGGAAGGAAGAAGTGAGAGAGGAAAGGAAGAAGGAAGGAAGAAGTGAGAGAGGAAAGGAAGAAGGAAGGAAGAAGTGAGAGAGGAAAGGAAGAAGGAAGGAAGAAGTGAGAGAGGAAAGGAAGAAGGAAGGAAGAAAAGACAGAGACGGAGAGGACACAATTTACAGCATGGTCCTTTCATCACATGGAGTGTATAAAGGTGAAGGTCCTCAGAACTCTTAAAAAATGAGTTCAAATTAGCTATCAAATCAACCAATATTTGAGTATTAGACTATAAGTTCTTTGAGTGTAAGAACCTTGTTAATTTCTTCTTTGTATTTCCTTCTTTACCCACTTCCAAATTTTCTCTTATTCATTCTTTAGGTGCAGTTCTTTGTTCTTTCATGATATACCATATTTTTAGTTATACCCATATACATTTTATAAGCCTTTTAAAAAAATAAAAACTTCATAAGGGCCATATAATGTTTTAGTCCTAAATAATTTCCACAGGGCTTTGGACTTTGCTGAGTAGGAAATCATGATCATTAACTTCATATGTTATTTATTTAAATAAAAGAAAGCGATATAATAAATTTGTAATTTTGTAATCTTTAAAACAGGTAAAATTGTAGGCTTCATGAATTAAGGTCAGGCTATAATTCTTGGTTTGTCCTTACTCTTTAACATTGAAAAGCTTTTGTGGAGAAGCAACTGCATGAACATTTACAGAGATATAAATAAACTACAAAATTAGATTCTATAATTAAACTGACTACTGTACTGGATGGCACATCATCATTAATCAATACAGATATGTAAACACTCCTGACTCCCCTCCCCCCTTCTCTAGAATAAAATCTATAATTAGAAAATTTAATTGAAAAATTGGAAAAATATTGAGGTTGGAAGTTGTGAGATTCAATATCTATCCCTAATCTTCAGGTCTCCTAATTGTGACAAATCAGTGTAACATTTAGCTTTTTTCACACACAGCTATTATTTTTACCCCTTTCTATAATATAGAGCCATTTTATATAACATGGATCATTATACTCAACATTTCACTCCACTATTCCCTTGTATTAAATTCTCTTTATGTAATATGTTTATAATATACATTTCTAGCTTATAGAAATTACAGATGTCTTGTCCATTTCTCCTGCCCTCCCTCAAAAAAAAAAAAAACAACCTTAATAATCAACTAATCTAATCACCTTTATCATTTAAAAGATGAGGAAACTGGAGGATTGGAGAAACTCTGAGTTTGCCAAAGTCCTCATTTAGTTCCTGGAAACTATGGAGGGTTCTATCTCGGCTCCTTTTTTTTAATTGTATGCAGGATACATGCTGTATTTCATGGTTCCTGTGTTCCTGCTCTATGGCCATGCATTTGTTTTAGGAATCAAACTCTGAGAAACAGAAACAGTACAACTTCTGACTTTTCCAAAGTAAGTCACTGTGCTGGATTTTGTAACCTCTATAGATTACATATTTTAATATGTTTTCACCTGCAGTGATAATGAAGTTGCTCATGTCCAGACTGGGTCATTCTAAACCTTGAAGTTATATCATTTAGAATGAGAAAGGCTCATAGAAATTACCTAGTCCAATTCCCTCATTTTGTAGTTGAAGAACCTATGGGCCAGAATAGTTAACATGTAAAGGTTATGTATATGTAAATCTATAAATACAATATGTAAAGGTAAAATCCACAGATAACACAGAGTGGGGAAATACAGAAGGAAAAGGAAATAAACATCTGTATAACACTTATTATATACCAGGCACTGTGCTAATCACATTTTAAAAAACAATATTTGTTTTTAGTTTTTTTTTTTTTTTAAATTATCTATCTCATTTGATCCTCACAACAATCCTGGGAAGGAATGATTCCGCATTTTACAGATAAAGAAACTAGGGAAGAGAAGTTAAGTGATTTGCTCAGAATCACGTAACTAGTATATACCTGAGATTGGATTTAAACTATGGTCAATCCTTGACTCTAGGTACACCAGGCTACCTGCTTCCAAATATAGTACAGAGGTTTGTTTGTTTGTTTTCACTTTTAATATTCATTTTTTAAATGATGAATTCCAAATTCTCTCCTTCTCTTCAGTCCTTCCCTTATCCATTAAGAAGACAAACAATATGATGCCTATTATTCATATAGAATCATGCAAAACATATTATCATATTAGCCATGCTGGGGAAAAAAGGCAAGCAAAATAAGGAAAGTGAAAAAAGTCTATTTCAATCCAAATGCAGTGTTCTCCCCATTACCTTTTTTGATTATTTTTTTATGAGGGTTTCATTTGCCATCTTTTGGCTAGTTGAGTCAAAATTAAAATTAATGAAGAAATAATTGTATTATAATGATATATAAGTGAATGACTATTATTTTTATGGTACAGAGGTTATGACATGATAATTTTTTGATATTTTTAACTGAACTACTTGGTTAAGAAAATAGAGCAAAGAAATGAAGAGTTCTGGAAACGTGAGCTCAAGTGTAAGACATCTAATTCAGGTATACATGTTTCAGGCCATTTAAATAGTGAAAGTCTTTTAAATAAAGATTTATATTGCATATTGGCATTTTTCACTTGGTAACATTATTACACTCAAGCTGTAAAATATATTTCAAGATGTAATTTTGTTCCCCTACTGGCGCTTAATGAGATTTTCACTGTCACCACTGGGTAAATTCATAAAATTACTGTAAATAAAATATTTATTGCCTGTATTCTGCTGGAAGCTATGTTACCATTAAATAACAGAGCCTCTAGCACATTTAAGAAAGGAGAAAAGTTCTAAAATATCTCAGAAAGAGCTAACTAAGGATCTCTTAAAATGGTTTAATTTTTGGGCAACATAATACAGCTACATTTAGAGAAAGGTTCTATTGTCAGTTTAGAGGCAGCAGTAATGGAATTTTTCAACCTCTATCATCTTTTTAGCTAATGTGGCTTTAATAAGTATCATGAACAGAATTAGGTGGGCTTAATTCAAAGACTGTTTATTTTTAAAAATAAGACAATGTTATAAGAAAATATTTCTCAGGAATTTCTCTTTTTGAAAAGTCTCTGGAGCAGACTCCCACGCCTGTCAAAAGAGTCTATTTTGGAAATAAATTTCAGTTAAACAAGAGCAGTCCTCTCTCCTGCTCTGAGTCAAAGGGGAAAAATTATTGTATGCATAAACCATCTATTAATCTGGCTAGATTTAAAGTAGAATTTAATAAGATGTGTAGCAAATAAAGTATTGTTCATTTATATAAGATTCAGAGAGTAATGGAGTCAACATGGTACAAGGAAAATCTTCTGCTAAGAAGTTGTGTGACCTTGGAGAAGGCACTTGATCTCTCTGAGGTTCCAAGTCTCCTTGCTTTAAAATGAAGCTAAGTGATCATTATTTAGTACCTATTATGAGAAAGGCAAATGTATAATGCTCACCTCTGGGGATAAGCAGAAAAATAGAAAATACTCCTTGCTCTCAAGGAGCTTTTAAATACTGGGGTTAGGAGTGGGGAAGAAGAAATTAAACTTGTATATAAATACAAGTAAGACTAGGAGATCCAAGATTCCAAAGAACACAACCACCTGAGAGTTGGGTGAGGTTCAGCAGTAGTTATATATGAGTTGAGCCTTGAAGGATGAGTATAATAAATTAAAGAATTGCTTTTTTCCAGATGTGGAGGATAACTTGTTCAAATTCTGAGAAGCAAGAGATGGAACATTGAATCTGGCAAATAGTTATAAATCCAGTTTAACAGAAATGTAGAATGAATGAAAAAGAATAATGTGAAATAAGACTGGAAAGCTAAGAGTTAAGTTGGAGACATATTGCAGAGGTCTTTAAATGCTATGCAAAAGAATTTCATTTAATCCTAGAGGAAAGAGAAAACTAATGAAAGATTGTGAAATCAAGAGAAAAAAATATTTTTTAAAGAAAGAAAAAGAAATTAAGTGGAACCTAGTTAAATCGGTGCCTTAAAAAGACAGCTTTGTGAGCTTTTGGAGAATTAATTGAAGTGAATAGAAATTGTTGTATATAGGTGACTTGGAAGATGATGGTGCTATCCTTTACAAGTCTGGATCTTCAGAGATTGTTGTTTTCTAAGATTTCTAACCATATGACATCCCTGGAAAAAACATTTTGTTCTTAAAAGAAGATGGAGTTTTGTGTCTGATAATGTTTTTGCATTCATAAAGAATGTGTAATTTCCCAATTTTGCAAAAGGAAACGTATATAGGAACTGAGCATTGATTATGTTTTGGTGTTTGTGAGAGAAAAATCATTTTTAAGGGAAGCCGAGCCAAGATGTTAGAGTATAGACCTGGTCTATACTCCAGGACCCAGTTGAATTCTGCCAACATTCCTTTCTAAACAACTTTAAAATAAGATCTCACTTCAAATTTTGGAGCAGCAGAGCCAACAAAAGGTCACGGGGAGACATTTATCCAGCCTAAACAAATTCAGGAAGCCTATAGGAAAGGTCTTTAATGCTGGGAGACACACACCCTGAGCACAGCAGGAGCATCAGTGGCAGGACTTGGAGGCCAGAATAACAGCCAGCAATAGCAGCAGCTTCAGCAACTCTCAGTCCAAGGATGTTATAGAGGTCAGATAACTAACCATAAAGAGTTTATAGGGAACCCATTACAGGCACTAGGGATAACTGGAACTGATTGGCAACCTTATTGCTCATAAACAGTTCTAGGTCACAGTTCCAGGGCAGAGAGAGAGAAAGATTTGTGATTGATCACAAGGGAGTAGGGGTTCTGGTCCCAGTTCCAGGGCTAAGAGCACTAATACTTGTGGCTGCAGGAGAGCAATAACCAGATAAATACCAGAGCACAGAAAAAGAGAGCTATGACCACACATTTCCCAAGCACTAAAAATTAGCAGATTCCCAGATCCTATTTTGAAAACAGCAGCACAAAAAAATCCTGAAGTTTGACACAATGCTTCCCCACCCAGATGAGCAGGTCATAAAATGGTCATAAAGTAAGGTATAAAGGTAAGTGTGGCACAAAGTTTAAAAGAGTTCAAGAAATGGATAACATTTTCAAATTTCCATAGCAGGGTTTATCAAGCCAATCAATATTTCATTTTAATTTACTTTTAACTCTAGGATCTAAAATAGTTTTAGCTCAGTTTTTTAAATATATATTTTATATATGTGTATGTGAATCTATCTACCATCTAATCAATTTTGTCCCTTAATATATGCAAAGAAATGGGAGATCTTGCTTCCTACTGCCTCTTTTGGAAGCTCTTTCATTACTGTACTCATACATTCTGGTAGTTCTGGGCATATACTCAACCTTCAAATATATTTACTCTAACTTCCATGAATTTGCAATCTGAATTTAATATTGGACATTAGCTATTTGATATTTCAGTTTTTCCATTTTTTCCTCATCCAAATTAAATTAACTTAAATGTGTTTGTCATGGAAGAGTTTAAACTGACATCGCATCTTCCTCCTTCTTACTGCATATGCTTATTCCAGATACTGTCTATAGTTCTATATACAAAATGTTCTGGTGGTCAAAACAACAAAATGCTAAATGATTCTGAGAAATGTAAAGCCAGGTGTTTAGCTCTGTGATTGTTTCAGCAAAGTGCTTGCTACCACGATTCAGGGAAGATTGAATAGCTATTGAAAAATTCCATAATTTTGCTTTTTAACGTAAAGTCCATAGGCTTTTTTTCTGAAAATTTATAAATAAAAGTATATGGATCACTGAGCATGTTTTCTAAGAGGGGTAGTCTTTCAGAAAGAGCATATGGCTAAAAAAAAAAAGAGGGCAGTTGGGGTTCTGATATCTCATTTATTATTGCCTAGTTGTTTAGTGGAGGAAAAGTCATGAAACTACTTTGTTTCTCAGATTCTTCACATAGAAAACAGGTCAGTTATTATTTTCTAACCTATCCCTTACCTTTCTTTGTCTATATTTCATCTGTATGGAATATTCTCCCAGATCTTTCTATAAAATCCTTATTCTTCAAAATTCAGAGCAAATGTCCCTTTCTCCATGAAGTATAAAGATACATCCACACAACCAATGTCCTATATTTTCATAATACTGTCTCTTTCATAATTTAATCTATATTACAATGATAAGTGTCCATGTCTTTTCTCCTCTACTGAACTATAAGCTTTTTGAGGGTTGATGTCTTAAGAGTTCATCTTTTCATATATCTTCCAATCTTCTACTGGGGTTGTTCAATTAACATTTGTTAGCTGAAAGAATGAATAAAATGTGAATAATAACAGTAGCCCTACTACTTCACAGGTTTATTGTGAAAAAGCAGTCTGGAAAATTCAATACTGTTATGTTGTTGTCCAGTCATTTTTCAGTTATGATTGACTCTGAGCTCTCATTTGAAATTTTCTTGGCAACAAATAGCTTGCAAATATTTGAGGATAGATTTAAACTCACAGAGAGTGCCTCCAGGTCTGGCACTCTCTCTCCACTGTATCACCTAACTGCTCCAATACCATTATACAAATTTAGCATTAGCTTCTTTCTTTTTTGAGGGAGTTAAAATCAAGCTGATTATTATTACTGATTATATGATCAGCATAATTCCCATGGATACCATAGGCCAATTTTGAATTTCAGTTATGAATGTATCACTATCTAAATTCAAACAAGCCAGGAAATACCAAAGTAAAGCCCAACAACAAAAACAAAGGAAACCTGACTCCTGTTTATGAAAGGTATTTAAGAAGTCTAAATCCAGAAATAATTCCAACTGCTACATTACCCATCTCATAAATTCCCTATCAAAACAGACACAACTCATTGGCCCTTTGGATTATCTGGATCCTCCAAATCTAATATTTGAAATCTAGATCATCAGGGACATAGTCTTCATGAAAAGCATCTTTAGTCACACCTGCTATTAAGCAGGTTTTAATTAAATCAGAAGGTTTTTTCCCTTTATATCCTATATATGTGTGTGTATATAACTATATATAAATATATATGTGTTTGTGTTTATTGTGATACTAGTGTGATTTTGTTATTTATGGCCCACCCCCAAAAAAATTGTCAATATTTCTGTAATTTTCAGTCTCGGAATTTCCTGCTTTATCGAGCAATTAAGTGGCTTGTTCATGGCCACATACATGGTATGTTTCAGAGACAGGAACTGAACCTAGGTTTTCTTAACTCAAAGGCCAATCTTGCTATTCATTAGGCCTAGCTGCCCTCACATAAATGTGAGACCCAAACACTGTTATATGCATAAATTATGTGCACTTACTAAATTAATGTAATTTAAGCCTTCTTTTTTAGCTCACTTAGAAGCACTTAGGTCATTTCTGTGAATTAATAACATGTCGAATAACACTTAAAAAAATAAGCTGACTTAGAATGAATCAAGGGTCCATTAAGTCTTACATAATTAGAAATAGCTTTTTTTTTTAACTATTCCATATTTTCATTAAAATTTTGCATATAATTTGAGTATAAGCTCTTTATTCCAGTAATTTTTCCATAACATATTTAGTACTAAATATTTTTTTAAAAGCAGACCTTTATTAGTTATAGCAACAGGTAACTACATACAATCACAACTGTAAAGCTGTGAGGCACCTTAAAAATTATTTTGCACAACTCCTTCATGGTACAGATAAGGAAATTAAGCTTGGCAAAGTTAAGTGATCTGCCCAGGTTTGCATAGGGAGTGAATGATAATTATAGATAGTATACACAAATAAATGTACAAATAAACAAATATGGCAAATAGTTTTTATTTAACCCTTAAGTCCACTTTTTCCACATTTGTTCACCTAAAATACAAAAATTATAAAACTGCTGTGTCTTAATTTGTTCTTTTTGTTAGACTTAATGACCCCCCCCTAAATTTAAAAAATATAATTCTTATATAGTATCTAGGAGCAGAAAAAACTCAGCCAGAACTTAATGAAATTTTTAATTATGATAAAAATTTGCCCTAATATTCCTAATAATAAAACTTTTAAAGTACTCTGGGGTTTTTTTGGTCATCTGTTCAATTTTCCAGAATAAAATTTATTCCTATATCTTGTTCAAAAAGGTCTGAAAAGCCTTAAAAAATATTCTCTTCTATAGTCTTTTATTGTAAACATTAACCATAGTATATTTTAATGAATTTATTTTCTATTATATCTAGTGATATCAGACCACAGCTATGAACATTTATTATCATCACAATATTAAATGACTAATTTATCATTCTAAGAAGAATTGTATATATATATTTTAAAAAAATATATAGGTCTGGGAATTAGGAAACAGGATTTCTAGTCTAAATCATAGGCATTTAACATTTTTAATTTTGAGTTTTCATTCCAGTAAAATGATGACTTACAGGTCACTTACATCTTTAATTTTCAATGAGTATCTATTAAATGCGATCTCCTTAATTTGAAAGGAAAAAAACTTTATTTATATTTTGCTATCTTTGCCAGAAAGTATGCCAGCAGTCTAAATGAAGACCGTTAGCCACAGGTAGAAATAGAGCTGAGTATATGGATGACTGATTGCAAGTCATTATCAATTGTAGAAAAAAATGCTCAGAAAAATATGATATTCTGTTTCTAATTTATCCTGCATATAACTTGCTTGCACATAGGTGTTTGTATTTTATCTTCCCTTGCAAATTTGGAGCTCCATAAGAACAGGGAATATCTTTTGTTTTTCTTTGTAGTTAGCACAGTGCAGCACACAGTAGGCATTTAATAAATGTTTACTGATTGATTATTGACAATGGAACAGTAATGCGATCTCTATATACAAATATCAAAAGCTTTTTATATTGAAGGAAAATTTAGAATCTTAAAAGAACAATTTTAGAGTATTAACAATCATAAGAAAGATTATTCTAAATAATTCATTTTGAGAAAAATAATTCAAAGCCGTTTTGAGGTTTTACCTCATACCCAGCAAATGAGCAGATGAGAAAATATGGGAACAATAGTATGGAATATTATCAGATATGGCTGATATGTTGATTAATTTCATTGAGTTACTCTTTAGGCTTTCTTATTCTATCACAGGAAATGAGTCTGGTAGGTAATGAGGGAGGTATATATTTGGAAGTAAAAATGATATAAAAAAGATAAAAATAAAAAAGGAGAATGATGATCTTACATGGTGATCATAAATCTTAATTTAATTCAACAAACATATAGACAGACCCAGTGCCAAACAAAATCCTCTATTCATGGTAACCCTGGGAATGCAAACAAAAAATTAAACAATTCCTGACTTCAAGTAGCTATTCCTAATTTTAGTATAATATATCAAGCAAGTCATTCTTCTTGCCACAATATTAAAGAAACATTTATCAGTTTTAAGTGTTTATATTAATTTATTCAAAAACAATAACAAAGGCATATTTGTATAAACATACAAATATGTACGTCTGCAGACTTTCTCAAAAGTAATGGAAACTAGATTCTGTGATATTGAATGATGAAGAAAATGAAGAGTGTATCAAATCTTTGGTTTTGGCAGTATTATCAGTACAATTAATGTTTTCAAATTCCAGTATGAGAGTTGAACTGGTCAAATCATAGTTTGGGCTTGATTCACTTCCTACAATTTTATACAGCTTTCTAATGGCAATGTACAGAATAACCTGATGTCATAGTGACACAGGTTATTAATTTCATCTATAAAAGGCTGGTGGTTTTTGAGCTTTGTGCTTTCATTTTTTTTAATTGTTCTCTTACAAAAGGGTAATTCTTTAGAGCACTTATAGTGCATATTTGTAAATGATGAGTGTATACTTATCACTGAAGCCTTTGGAAATATGCATTACTCATTCCTACAAATCAAAACATACAATATTTCTCTTTTTTCCCCAATAAGTGAGAGGACTATATGACACTAGAACATGTATTTACTCAGTACATACATATAAATCAATCGCATGCAGGCTTTCCCAACTAATGTGATCATCCCTTTCAAATGTGATTAACATTCCATAATACATTAAAAACCAAATGCTACGTCAATACTCTTTTAAAAAAAAGTTATGATGACTAGAAATGTAATATGATCAGCACTTATGATAAGCATGTGCCAGTGGAAACCAGAAGATGATACTTGTAAGACATTCCTGAGTTTTGAGAACTTGACTTTAATAAATTATAAAAAACAGAGTGAAAAGGCAGTCTTGTTCTCATTTGTTCAGGAATTCATTTATCCTTCCCATTCTTTGGCAGAGCCAACAATTTTAATGACTTAAATGATCCTGAACATGGCTCTGGATTCTAAGACAAGATCTGCCACTCCTTTCCTGTGACACTCTGAATGGTCACTTTTTCTTTCTATAAGTCTATTTTCTCATCTGCAAAAATCAGCATCAAATGGAGGAAAGACCATTAGAATTGAAATCAGAGACTTGGTTTTGAATCTTGCTATTTATAATTTTTATTTATTGCTACATAATTTTGCACAGCTCTCATCACTTCTCTTTGGCTTCAGTTTCTTCATCTGTAAAATGAATGATGTAGATTAAACAGCCACTGAGGTTCTTTCAGCTCTCTATGACATTGTGATTCTATCACCTCTAGAGGTTACTTCTAGCTTTGATTTTATAATTAATCCATTTGGATAAAATCTAAATTATTTTTGCACTAGGCCTATCTATATATTTTATTACTTTAAGACAATATGTCTTAGTCAGTATGGAATCTTTAACTCTGATTTTCAGTCCCTTTATGACATACTAGACAGTCTCCCAGAGCTGCTGTAGCCCCCAAATTTTTACCTTGCAGCCAACTAAGGGATACACCTATCTGAATTTAGCTAGGCCAATCTTCAGATTTTAGTCATCTTGGGCTCATTTTGAAAACCTTTTAATCTTAGTAAGACATGCCAAAAGTTGTACTTTACTCTCATAATCTTTGAAATCTTGGTACCTTTGCCAAAAGAAATAAGCAAAATAGGATTTTTAATTCAGGGCCTCTGTTCCACTAAATGATGCAGTCTGTGAATAGATAGGATATTTGCATGCCTTAGCCTATTCTTTGCAAAAGGCCAGATCTAAGAATAATTGGAACAAGTAAATATTACTTTTAAATAATTTCCCCCCGCTACATTTGTCTGGTAAGAATGTCTCAATCAAAGACCAGATTAAGTAAAAAAAAAAAAAAATGTCTTGATAATCATTGGATGATCTATGGTGATGTTGCATTGTAAGTCTGCTCTTTGTGGGACTTTCATATGGACCTCGTTCAGAACCCAGGATACTTTTACATCCTGGGGAGAAGAGAGTCTTCTAGCTAAACCCCTAAAAAGAATCATTTGCAGGAGGAGAGCCCTAGGATGACTAACTGATACCAACCAGTACTCAAAGCAAGAAGCGTACTTGTGAGCATTAGAAAAATAACCCAAATAACGTCAGAACTACCCCAAAGCCCTGAGGGGTCAAGGTTAGATATCATCTAGAAATCAGATTCACCCAGGAGAGGGGAGATCAGAAAACTAGCTTTAAAGTATGGGCTATATGTTATTTATGGAAAATTTAATACAGCAAGCAACTATTAAGCAACTACTACGTACAAGTTGGTATGAAGCATTGGAAATAAAATACAAAAGCATAAAGTTTGCTTCCCTCAAGTTGCTCCCTCCAACTATAGTCCTAAGAGCTTGATATTGACTCTAGGAAAAATTTAGAAAAGAATTTATAAACACTTAGAAACAATTGCGGCTCTGCAACACAAGAGACCTTGAGGTAAAAAAAAAAAAAAAAAAAAAAAAAAGGATGTGAAAGTTATTTTTAATAGTATAGAACATCAGGCAGGTAGTTTTTGTACAGTGGACATGGAGACAGAAGACTTGTTTGAAGCCAAACTGTTATTGATTATTGTGAAAACTTGGACATGTCACTTAAACATAAGCTTCATTGAAATATAGTTACTTGTTGAAGGTCCTGATGATCTCTCATATTTGTGGTTCAGATAAAAACTGTGTCTCAGGCTCTAATATCTCACCAAAATGAACTACTGTTAAGAGATCTGCCATATGTCACCTTGTTATTTTAATTCTAATCATAAAAGAAAAGGATCATCTAGCTGATATTGACTGTTTCTTCCAGTTCTAAATCTCATGATTTAGTGGATGATTTTATGTAGTGACAATGGGTTCAGTGAGATAACAAAGAGAAATAGAAGAGCTTAATTGTTCATAATGGGTTCAAAGCATTAGACTCAGATGAACTACATCGCTGCTCTGGGATTAGAGTCAGAAGCTTCAGAAACTTAGTAGCTGTTTTAGGCTACTAAGGCAAGTCACTTCATCTCTGTTTACTTCTGTTTTGTCAACTTTAAAATGGGGACAATAGCAGCACTTACCTTGCAGAGTTGTCATAGCCTCAAATGAGGTAATATTTGTTAAAAAAATAATAATAATAATTAGCATAGTGCATGCTATTTAGTAGGAACTGTATTTATTCCCTTCCCTTCAGCATTTATACTTCAGTATTTCCAGAAAAAGCAGATTGGACTATTGCTCCCAATCACTGATCTTTGAAAATTGTGGATAATGAGAGAAGTACCACAAGATGGTAAAAGATCAATGTTGTTCTGATTTTCTAAAAAGTTAAAGGAATATGTGAAGAAGGAAGAAACTAAGACATATCAAGTAATTTGTCCTACTTCTCACTTGACAGCAGCCTCATGGTAGTGACTATCTTATTTAGTTCTATTTTTCCCATTATAATTCTTTTTCGTTGCTTTTTATTGGAAAAGAGCAAAAGGGTTGGATCCTGTAGCTTCATTTTTTCGGGAGCTCCATATGATGAAACTCTCTAAATCAATATTGATCAGTGGTAATAATAATAGCTAATATTTATATAGCTCTTTAAAGTTTTCAAAAAGATATATTTTACCCTCACAAAACCCCCCTGAGGTAGATACTATTTTGATCCCTATTTTACAGATGAGGTAACCGAGGCACAGAAAGGTAAGTGATGTGTGCAGAGTCACACAGTTAATATGAAGCAAGATTTGAACTACAATCTCCCTATTCAGCAAATGTTCTGCAACATGTCTTTAAAGAGCTACCTGGGGCACTGAGATGTTAAGGACTTCATGCAAGGTCATCCAGTCAGTTTGTGTCAGACAAGGCTTGAACCCGGTTTATCCTGACTCATTTTCAGCTCTATTCAGTATGCTTGGGCTGCCTCTGACACTGCCCATAGAAGGTGCTTTAATAAATATTCAGAGAATGAGTCATTAAATTCTTAATTGTATTCTTTGTACTTATAAAATTCGGGAAAGAACAAACATCCTTTCTAGAAGGAAACATGACTTATGAAGCTTTATCATCCCAAAGCCTTTTCTTCCTTAGAAACACAGGATTACAGAGTTAAAGGTAAGGCTCAGAACAGCCTTGTTGACCTTGAAGAAAGAAAGAGGGGGCCTTAGTAAATTTCTTACTCAAGAGCAATAGGCTAACAAAGGCTATAGACATGCTTATTGCCATTATTGAATTTTCCCAAGGGCTGGCTTGAATATCTGTGCTGGCTGTTATAAAAGCTTCCCATACATGCATAAGGCAAGCAGAACTTTCCTAGATTTAGCCACAACTTGGAAAAAAACATAAAAAGACAATAGCTTGGATATCTCCACTAAAGAGATGCTTCTTTTCAGTTCATCTCAACAAACATTAATCATGTTCCTACTTTATGTCCTAAATTTTTTTCTTTAAGAGAAGGAGGAAGAAGAAAGAATATTCTTTTATATAATATTTACTAGGTGCCAAACTCCATTCTAAATCCTTTACAAATGCTATTTTCTTTAATCCTCATAATTACCTTATAAAGTAGGCACAGTTACAAGGAATGGATGTTATAGACAGGCATATTTCATATCAATGTAAGGCTATAAAAAATAGAATGGTTTCAAGAAATTTCTCATTCCTGAAGATGAGCTAAGTTTTTCTGGGGATTTTTTAAATAGCCCTGTGTTAATCTGATTGGAATCTTAAGACAATATCCAATAATAATAGCTAACATTTACATAGCTTTTACTATGTGCCAGGCAGTGTGCTAAGCACTTTACAATTGTTATCTCATTTGATCCTCACATCACTGGGAGGTAAGTGCAATGATTATCCCCATTTTATAGTTGAGGAAACTGAGGCAGAGAAGTTATAAATGACTTGCCCAGAGTCACCCACCTAGTAGTTACCTGAGGTCACATTTGGACTCAGATTTTTCTGAAACCAGAACTCTATTCATTATCTTCTGTCCTCTAGCTACTAATAATTGCTGGATCCAAGGAATTTACATTCAAGGATTAAAATGTTGACATATGTAGATACAGTAAATATGAAGGGGCAGGTCAATTCTCCTAAAGCCTGCACAGCTGTGAATCATAACACTTGAAGGAGTTGCAAAGCAGCCTTTACTTACATAGATGTTCCTTGTGGATTGGGAATGAAATAAATTGGAGACAAGAGGGAAGAGCAGAGAGGTCAGAGAATAGCAACTGCCTCTAAGTCTCCTTGTATCATCCTCATCCTCAACCTCATCCTCATCCTCTCACATGAAGAGATCCATTCTAAAAGTCTGAGTTAGATCTCCAGCAGCCACTAGTAGGTGGCTCCCATAGCATAAGAAGTAAATATACAGTAATTTGCTGAAAGGGAGCTTTTAAGAAAGTATTAGGATCCAGAGGGTTTTTGTGACCATAATGGTTTGTTGGCAAAGAATACTTTTTTCCATTTTCTTATAATCACACTTGTCCTTGAGCTAATAATAATAGTATGGATTTTTTTAAAGGCTAGTATAGAGACTGAGGCTCACTGGACTTGGAATCAAGAAGATTACAGTTCAAATATGTCTTCAGACACTTTCTACCTGTGTGACCCTGGTCAAGTAACTTAACCTGTTTGCCTTTTTCCTTGTCTATAAAGTGGGGATAATAATTTCACCTACCTCTCAATATTGTGAGAATCAAATGAGGTAAAATTGTAAACACTTAATACAATGCCTGACACATAGTAAATACTACATAAATGTTAGCTATTATTACTGGAAATTATTTTAAGATTCTAATCAGATTAACACAATGCTATTTTTAAAATCCCCAGAAATACCTAGATCATCTTCAAGGATGGTAAACTTCTTAAAATAATCCATCCCGTTTTTGATGATCTTACCCTGATATGAAATATGCCTCCCTAATAACATCTATCCCTTGATTCTAATTCTGTCTCCTAGGGACAAATGGAATATTTTTTCCATGTAACAGTTCCTTAAATATTTGAAAATTATTATCATGTCTTTTCTAAATCTTAATTATTTTAACCAATGCTCATACTGCAACATGTCATGATTCTTTTCCCTTCCACCTCTTCTACATAGGCTCCAGTTTGTCAATACCCTTCTTCAAAGGATGCTCAAATATTAAATACAAAATTCCAAATGGGCTCTGATATATTTATTTCCCTGACCTCAGGAGATCACTTAATATCTCAAAGCTTCTGTTTCTATATCTATTTAATCATTGAAGATGTTTTATTAGAAGTTGGAATTTTTGCCCCCGAAGTTGATAGCTTCTTATTTCCTGTGCTAGCAGTTTTTCTAGGTGTCACTCTTATTAACCTAATAAGTATTTTGTTAACCTGATTAGAATCTTAAAACAGCAATATTGTTCCTTGTAAAAATTCACATTATTACTAATTTTAAAAAGCCATTCCCTGCAATTATCTTCAATAGATGAGTTGATATTTTAATGAATTACAAATTTTATTACCATTATGCACATGCTGAAATTACACATAAAACATTTGTATGTAGATTTCATTCATTGTAACAGAACTGGCAAAAAGGCTAAAATGGGGATTATAATCACCACTCATTTTTGCATGCAGTAAAAATTATATTTGTTATTGTATTTGTAAAATCCAGAATAGTTCTTTTATACACAGATTTAAAAGAAATTGTGTTTTTGTTACAAAAAAAAAAACATTCTGTATCAACATTATGTTTCTAAAATTTTCATTTGTCTTTTTCTTTGGTGGTCTTCCTAAAACTATATTCTAGTCCAATCCAGCTGCCCCAGTTGAAACATTATTGGCCAGATTCTCACCCATTAGAGCTTTCTGAAGGAAGGTTCAAATATTTATAGTGACAGTTATAATCTCAATAGCAAATGGTCATGTTGGAAAATAGCAGTCACACCATTCTAAGATCTTAATTTCCACCATGGTCTTTAAGATGCCTGCACTATTTATAAATACATAGTCCTCAAGTAATGATAAATTTGAAGTTAAAAGTATAGCATCTTCCAGAGAAATGAATCTAAGATCACCTGACCACTGTGAATTTTATTTTTTGTTGTGGCATTCATTAAGGAAAGAACATCATTTATACTTTTATGATATACTTTTGTATGATATAATAATACATATATGATTATATTTTATGATATACTTTATATCAATTATACATTTATGGCAGACTCTGTCATATGAAAAAGAATTAGTCTTTAAAGAAATATTTACTAAGTATCTATTATGTTTCAAACATCATGCTAAGTGCTAGCCAAGCAAAAAGGAACAAAAACACAGTCTGTGCATTCAGGGAATCTAATGATCCAGAAGACTGGATCCTGCAAATTTTGAAACCCTATTTAATTAGGAATTATTTACCTTCTACTGAGACTTGTGAAGTACCACATTTTAAATCTGTATATAATATGGAGTTTACAGTGATTCATTTTCAAAATAAACTAGATCAGAAATAGCACAGGGTTCTTCAGACAATTCATTTAGTAAGAGGTATACTTCCTATAAATTCAAATAATTAACTGAAATTGTGCGGTGTCTGATATTATCAAAGAAATGTTCATTCCCCAAATAGATGGTGCAAGCTAAGTAATATTATTATAAAAGTCTCTTTGATATATTGCTTTCTTTTGTTCTACTATTAGAGAACATTTACCCAAGCTTTGGATTTTGAACCACCATTTCAACATTTCCTTTTGTTAAGGAAAACGTTACTTCATATTTTAAGTTAATTATTAATTAATTATTTGTAAGCATTGGTCAATTTTCCTATTATTCTTCAATGTCAATATTTCAATGATTCTTTCTTATCAGTGTGGATAACTCTCTCCAATGGTGAAGATCATAATTTATCCATGCCTTTTAACTTGTGTGATTCTCATCATTTGTGTCCAAAAATCCTTCATAGAAGATTTACCTAATGCCAGGTGAACAAGGATTCCATTTCTGTTATTCAAGTCATATCTGGATTATTGTATTGAATTCATATAATCATAGAATAATACATAATCCCTAGGAATCCTAGATCATAAAAATGTGACCATAAAAATCCTAGATCAAAGAAATACTTCATGGAAGATTTATTCACTGCCAGATGATTGTATGCTCTATTTTCTGTGGTTCAGACCCTATCAGGAATATTATCTTGAGTTCACAGAACCATAGATCATACACACAGAACTTGATAGTCATCAATATCAATCTTTTTGTTTTACAGCTGAGAAAACTGAGGCTTAAAGAAGTTAGGTGACTTTCAAAGTCATAAAGGTAGTGAATGTCAGAACTAGGATCTGAGTATCTTATTTTGGCAAGGTGAGTGACAAATTGGAGCAAGTCCAAAGGAAGATGACCGGAATGGTCAGAGCATTTTAGGGCGACTTCCAACCTTATAATTCCTAAGATTTTCTGCTGCCATGTATCAAAGAAGACACTATGGTATATTAGGAGTATGCTGGGAAATGTTTAACAGTTGATTGTCCAGAAAAAAAAATAATGTAAAACACAATTTTTTGTTTAATCTGCATTATTAACATTTTCTCTATTAGTTTCTTAAATTTAGGTATTCAACAAAGCAATAAATCAAGCTTTGATTTGTAACAGTTGACAATTTCTGAAGTAGATGTTCACAGAGACAACTTAAAAAACTGGTTTGTGGTATAATCAAGTCTAGCACACTATTGGGTATAATTGGGGAGGGGGACAACCACTTTGCTTAATAAGTTGCATTTATGTAGTACTTTGTAAAACACTTTACACCTGATTTCTTATCTGACACTACAACAATCCAGTAAAGTACATGATGTCATTACTACATTTTGTAGATGGGGGCCTGACTGTTGGAGAGGTTAAAGGACTTGGGAGGACTTGGGACACAGACAGTAAATATTTGAGGTAGGATTCAAATCCAGTTCTTCAGATCTGAGATTCAGCACTCTATCTACTGTGTCAAATAAATGTCTGAGTTCTAGTGTTGGTTTTGCCACCTGTTATACAAGAAAATTATTGTTTTTGCCCAATTTTTCTGTCACATCTTACTCTTCAGGATTCCATTTGAGGTTTTCTTAGCAAAAATATTCGAGGTATTTGCCATTTTCTTCTCCAGTAGATTAAAGCAAACACAGATAAAGTGACTTGGCCAGCATTATAACACTAGTAAGTGTCTGAGGCAGAATTTGAACTCAGGTCTTTTTGACTTCAGACCCAATGGTCTAGCCACTGCATCTAGTTAAACTTTGGGTCCTCTAATTTTTTTTTTACCAGACTTAAGTGATATGGCACTTAAAGCTAATGGAAGACAATCCAGTTAATGCAATAAATAAATGATAAATGCATTAGAGAGATAGAGTGCTATGGTAAGTCAAGCCAAAGAGAGTTTTTTTTCATTTTTTTATGTGCCAGACATTGTGCTAATCACAAAAGATACAAATACAAAGAAAAATAAAAATGGGTTCCTCCTTTGAAGGAAGAGAAACAATAAATGGTGTGGGGGCTGTCCATTAGAGTGGGAGAGATGATGAATTAAAATCTGAGACAGAGAAATATGGAATGACAGATTTGGGCCCTTCCTCAAAAGGAATATCTAGAAAGAACTCAGCAGAAGGAGAAGGAAGATTCAGAGTTCAAGGGATTTTCCAGTATGAAAAGGTCACAAGGAATGAGGGATCTTGTAGCATCTGAAGAATGGTAGTGAATTCTGGAGAGTGAAGAGAGCCAGGAGAATAAGGCACTATGGCGGAATTGGGTCTTTCCTCAAAATGTTGCAAGAAAAATTTACTATGAGAAATATATGGAGTTACTTTTGCAAAAAACTTAAATAGCCATATACTTCACTAAGTAAGAGAAAGGCCTTTATCCATCATTATGTGGCCTTTGGTAAATTACTTAAGTCTCTGGGCTTCAGTTTCTTCCTATAAAAAATATGGGTAATAATGCAGCCCTACCAACCTCACAGGGTTATTTTGTAAATCAAATAATGTATATGATATCTAAAACATTCAGTATCATAAGTATTTTATAAACTATAAAATGACATATATAAATGTAAATTAACATAAGACATGTATGAGTAGATGAGGTTGAAAATAAGCCATTTTATTATGTTTTTTATAAATGGTTTATATATACCATATGCTTATGTATGATATATATATATATAGTTATTTAAAGATTGTTTTAGAAATTCTGTATAGTATTTTTAGAATTTTGTGATACTTACCTTTGTCCAGTCAGAGCTGAGGGAAATGTTACTTGACATAGGTTACCTATGTCTTCTAGATGACTTTAAGGTACGTATGCCTTTCCTAAGGTTCAATATGAAATATTGAGAAGAGATATTTTAGAAATTAGAAATTTCTAATAGAAATAGAAATAAAACCAGAAATTAAAACATAATTAGAAATGTTAGAAATTTAAAACAGATAAGAAGTAAAAACATATAAGAAAACCTAGCATAGATATTCTTATATTACTAGTATGGAAAAGTTTGACTTGCTAAACCTATAATTTTTCTAGCACAATTTATTATAAAATCATTAAAAACAAAAATTAAGAAGTTTTCAACTGTTAGGTTAATTAAAAAAAAAAAAAAACTGGGCACCAGCTGTCAAAAATAGCTATTTCCTGTCTTTCAAAGAGGAAAAAAAAAATACCACTTTGATTGATGCCTTTGTATATTTGGGTGAGATATTCTCTGCTTATATTTAGACACAACTAAGAATTGGGTTGATATAATGACTTGCTATTTTCAAGACATTTAGAAATGTTAGAAATGACAATATGAGATCCCACTGTGCTAATTATTGGCTAAATATTTTTTAAAACATTTGATTAAGTGGAATGAAATGCTACCTTTAAGGGCTCTCTTCCAATAAAGTGTCTCCCATCCATATGTCAAAATTATTTGAGAGTTCTCAAAAGGTATAAAAACAAATATTTCAACAGGGCATAAATTTGGAAGAATGTCACCTGGGATATTCCCTATTGTCTAAGAAAAGATCTAGTTCAGACTCCAAGTTGAAGAGGATTTCCCTATGGATGAAGACTTCCAGATGCTCCTCTTTGCACATAATATTGCGATATTGCAGAGATTTTGGAAGAGATCCACTATTCAAAATAATTTGGCCTAATTACCCACATAGGATAACCTCAAAAGAGCAAGAATGTCTGTTATACAAATGATGTCATGTAGTGAGAAGAATAATCCATAGAGGTAGCTCATCAGGAAGCACAGGGAAAGGAGGAAACAGAGAAGAGAGAGAGGGAGAAGGGAAGGGAGGGGAGAAAGGAGGGGAAGAAAGGAAGGAAGGAAGGAAGGAAGGCTTTTCCCTTTAGGCAATTTCATGCCTAGTCAAGTGAAGGGAAGCTCATTTCCAGCGTTGACCCACAAATGGTGAAATTTTTTGATTAGTCTAAATCATGAGATGAACTCTTGAGGAAACTCAGAGGCACTGTGATCTGCATTGGTGAGAGAGATGTACAAAGTGATGAGGTAACTGATCTTTGAATGTTGCTATTAGGAAAACTTTTTGGCATATTAAAATAGTCATTTAAAAATTGTTTACATGCATTCACAGTTATTGAGAATACAGTGTTATTGTAAATGACTCTTCTTTTTACAGATATAAACTCAGGAAACCTCTAAAGAGATTTATTGTCATTTTAGGAAATTCAATTGTGAATAGATGGATAGATACAAAAATAAAAAACATGTTTATTTTAATTATTTTCAATTCAAAGGCATTTATTTAAGCACTTATTATCTTCAAGGTACCATGTACCACAATAATGGTGATACAAATATGAGAAAACAAGATAGTATTTTCTCTTAGGGACTTTACAGTCTAATAGAAGACAAAAGCTCTACCAACAAGGAGCTGAAAAATGAGAGTGGGGGGGGGGGGCTAGAAGGAGCTTAGTAACATTAGGTCAAAACTTCCAATGAGGAAATAGAACAGTTTTGAGAATGAGTTGTTTTGGGAGTGAAGTGAGTATGGTTGGAACCCTTCATAAAATGGCAACCCCAGCCAGGATTCAACAAGAAAAAGAAGTACTTTCCAAATAGGTGATGGAGCTATTATTAACTGAACATTCCTCCTCCCCTTAAATTAGTTAGGTATCTATTAAGCCCCTGTTATGTATCTAAAATACTATTATATGCATTGTTCAGGTAGCCTGTATGAAAGTAATGAATGTAGGTTTTCTTCATGGTTGATAAAAATCAGGTATGTGATCCTCTAGTATGACCTTTTCCTTTAAAAGTCTCTGATGCTCTACATATTATTGCATGTCTTTAAGAATCTGACACCGTGCTTTGTATATAATAGGTACTTAATTAGTACTTAATAGTACTGAATTAATGTTGCCCAGGTGGTATGCTTATATAGGGACAATCTCTTAGAGGAACTCTTCCCTTAAATGAACTGATCCCAGATTAAAAATAAAAAAGTAATTTTCTCTACATACTATTCTTGTTGTAATAGACTCATGGGAAGTTTAAGTTTACCATATTTCTTAAGAGAAATGGAGCTTCCTATATGCTGCTGCTAGGAGAGAAACTATACTTAATCCATTGAAGCACTGTGGGTATACCCTAAATAGATGTTCCAGTTTCAAGTGGGTGGTGAGCTTATACTGTGTTATGGCCCCACTATAACTATATTTTTAACCCAGGCTTATCTCAGTGGCAAAATACATTGCCCAGAAGATTAAAAACTAAAATAAACAGCCTAGTCAGTGCTCTTTGTTTTGATAAAGCTTCCTAAAAGCTGACTCTTTTCTTGGAGAGCCAATGGTGTCTAATGATAGAATTCCCTCTTGGATAAAGTGCCTGGGTCCATTTGTCTTCTCATATTAAATCTGCCAGCCCTGTGAAATGGGGAGTTACAAAAATCTTATTCCCTTCTTCACTTAGAGCTCTTGTTCATTTCTAACTGTAGCTTGAAGATTTCATTTTATTCTCTTAATATTTTGGAAATTTGTTGTCTTACTTAACTCTATTTGTCTTGCTAAAAACAAAAGAGTACCTTTGTGCTGAGATAAATAAAAAAGTAATAAATTTATGTCACTAAAGTATATACAAAAACAAGGCAGGAATGAAGATATAGATCATAGGGGGTGAAAGCTTTGGCTGCTTTACCTAGTTTTTCTTCTGAGTCCTCATATCATTTATTTTAACAACAAATAGAATCTTGGTAGAGAAGCTTAATAGTACCCCAGTTTCCACACAACTCTTATGAATTATTTTTTAAGTAAAGTACCTAAAAATGGGCTTTAGGGACCGAGAATTCTAATCAGAAATATAATAGGTCTTTAAAAAGAATTTCCTCACTGTACAGAAAGTTGGAGAGTTGTCTGGGACTATAGACTTAAAATTAGCACAGAGATGGGCATTTAACAATAACAATGTATTCCACTAGTTTTTAATTGGCTACACTATGATGGCTTAAAATCTTTAATAAAAGAACTATAGCTCTTGCAGTTAGGAAGAGGCTTTCTAGTCATTGCATTCCCAGAGATTGTAAACAATAGCAACAGGTCCTAAAGATGTTAATAGATATATATTCTATGACTCTATAGTCTCATCAATATAGACATTCTTTAAATCAATATAGACACTCCTATCAATGATTTTTAGTCTTTGCTCTCCCATGAACTCTACATGAGGGCTAGTTCATTCAACATGCTGATCACTTTTCTTTAGATCTTTTGAAGTCACATAGAGAGTTTGAGTTTTCAGTTCTCATTAATTATTCCTTACTTTCACTATATAATAAGTTATCTCCTTCTCTGGTCATTTACCCCTAATGCTATCTTTTATGCTACTTCAATACAGTGCAGGCTCTTCACATCTATCATGTTGCAATCTTTTGGAACCTACAATGGGGATATTCCTTGATCAGCAACCACAAAATATCACCAGAAGGATATAATGTTTAAAAAAAAAAAAAAAAAAAAAAAAAAAAAAGATGAGCCTTTGTTTCAAGGAGAAACTTGGTAACAGCATAAACATTGGAGATTTCCCCAAAGTGATACTATCCACTTTACTCCTCCTTTTCAACCCATGATTTTATTACACACACACACACACACACCTTTGTACTGTATGGTTCTCTTTCACTTCTACAATAACAAAGAAAGGAAGAAGTACTCAGTCACACCAGGAGAATATTAGTGATAAAATGATGAATTTTTTCTGTCAGTATAGCTTGGAATTGTTGAAAATGCTACGTAATTTCCCAAATTCAGTCCAACCTATTCTCTTCGTCTCCTTCAATAAGTATATATGTAGGACAAAATCCTTTTTCAAAAAATACTTCTTAAAATCTTGAGATTTGTCAGTGGTCCATTAAACTTAGTGTTCTGTTTCTACGGGCAATTTGTAGGACTTTGAGGGATTATGTAGTTGATATAATTTGGAATAAACCCCCAAACTCCCTAATTTCATTTAAAAGCATACTGTGCGTTAATTATCCATTAATTTGCATAAACTTTCATGTACCACCTACTTATGTTTCCAGTTTTATCTCCCAATGGGATTAAAAAAAAAGTGTAAATACACCATTCCCTCCCCATCATCATCATCATGTTGTTCTTGAATAATTTTTCAGTTGTATCTGACTCTTTTTTTTTTTTTTTTTTTTTTTTTTTACTTCATTTAGGGTTTTCTTGACTAAGATACTGGCAGAGTTTGCTATTTTCTTCTCCAGTTCATTGGAGTTCTGAATTCATGAGGAAACAAACAGGGTTAAGTGATTTGCTCAGGATCACACAGCTAGTAAATTCAAATGTGAGGATTTCTGATTCAAGGCTCAATATTTACTGTGCCACTAACTACTTTATTATTTCAAATGCCATATATTATCCCCCTCCTCCTACTAGTATACATAAAGCTGGAAATGAGGAAAAATGGGTTTAATCTTGTCTATTCTACTAATTATATAAACTCAGTTACATCTCTGAACCTTTCCAGACCTCAACTTCTTCAAATATAACACACAGGTTTTGTAATGCCAGAAAAACTGAGGCAAGATAGAGATTGGAGAGTATTTAATAATTTATTTAAAAAGGGAAGATTTACTGGGACCAAATGGAGCCATGGTTTGGTCCCAGGGCTGAATGAGATTATCGTCTCCAAGAATCCAGCAAACAATGTGAGTTCTTAATGACCTATATACACATGGCTCATACTCAGGGGCAGACTGAGGCAGGGGCGGAGTCAAGGTACTGAGAGTGGGAATGGGACTCTGACAGGGTGGAGTGAGCCCCTGAAGAGGGATGACATAATGGACCCTGGACATGGGAGAGGCATCTTGATAAGACAGTATCTGACATTCTGATAGCTTGGGATGGGGTGAGGCATTCTGCTATTCTAAAATATGAGATCTTTTATCCTTATCAAATATTCTAACAAAGAGGAAGGGGAGGTTTTGCAGGACTGAGCTTTGAGCTGATAATTATAAACTGAAGCAGAATAATTAGAGAAACTGAGTCAGAACTGGTCAGGATAGTTAGGGAAGCTGAGTCAGGACAATAAAAGAGAACTGTGGCATAACAATTTTAAACTTGGTGATCTCTGGAGTATCTACTAGTTCTAAAATTTGATGAAATATTATAGAATTTGAAGAATGCCCATTAAAAAACTAAGACCTCTACTATAATCTTTCTAAACTTTATTTAACATAGTTTCCTACTTTTAAAATCTATTCCCATTTTAAAGTTCCTTCTTGACTTGTCTTCAGACCTTTTCTAGTTGCCTTATATTTTTCTAGAGTTACACTGATCAGAATTACACAGTGCCCTTCCTAGGGCAGATGGCAGAATACCATTTTGTATTTGGACTGATCATATGAAAAGAATGAGGGATAACTGATAAGATCTAACATGGTGCCTGACACATACTAAATCCTTAATAAAAATATGATGATTTATTGGAGAGGAAAAAAATTTTGAAGCAAGAAGTAGACTATTATAGGAGCCTGGATGGTTTGATGAGGCCAGAACTAGGTGGTCAGCTGAGTAGGAAAAAAGGGATCAATGCAAGGGATGATATAGATAGAATCTATTTATAGACTTGGTGAGAACACAGCAGGAGCCTTTCTGTAAGTGGCAGCATATTGTTTCATTCCATATTGTTCCCCTTATGAATCTGTATGTTTTATTTCCACTTTTATGTTGCTTTAGTTCTCAATTCATTATCTAAGTGAATATTCTATGTCCTCAGAAAGCATATCTGCTATTTTTTTCTGTCCTTCTGTAGTGATTTGTACAAAATGGGAGCTCAATAAACATGATGCACACTCAAGATTTAAGGACTTACTGTCATTGAAAGGGAGAATATTGATTTTATCAAGGGCTGGGGAACTCTATGCAATAGATTTCAATGAAATACCTGAGGGAGAATTTTGCCTTTTTCGAAGTCCCATTATAAATAATTCTGAATAATAGTGTTCATATAGGAATGTTCTAAAACTCCCACTTTTTCTATAAAATCCCTTTCCTTTATATTTTGATCTTTAGGCCTTGAGTGCTCAACACTTGGATTTATCAAAGTACAAGGCAGTCCAAATGTCTTGGAACAATTTTAAGCTACTAAAGCCTAAAAGTGAGCTAAGACTTTTAGGATGCTCTTATATAACTCACATTAAAAAAAAAAAAAAACCCTTCAAACTCTGTGATACTCTCTTCATCTGCATTTCTTAAAAGTTATGAATGAATGACTTGAAAAAGTATTTGTTAAGCAATTATTATATGCTAGATACTGTGTTGTGTGACAGATAGAAATTCAAAGTGCAATAGTGCCTGCCTTCAAGGCACTATTAGAATGTTAGGATTCTAATAGGATAAGACAATACATAAAGAAGAATAGTCAATCTCAAAGGGACTTTTAGTCTGAGTCGCATATGGAGACAGATGACATTTTCTTTCCAGCATCAATGCTTTTATTGATTTGATTATTGTTATCCGAGCAAGACAGTATAAAGTAGGGATGGAATGAGGAGGTATTGGGATAGAAAGGCTAATGGATATAATGGAAGTCAAATTATTAAGTACCAACTGTGTATTAGGCCCTATGCTAAATCTTGGGAATACAAAGAAAGGCTAAAAAAATGTCTCTGCTCTCAAGAAATTCACAATCCAGTGGGGGAGAGAGAGAGACAACAACTTGTAAGTAACTATGTACAAAGAGAGATGTATACAGCATAAATTGAATCCACAATAGAAACAGCATTTAGTTGGTAAGGAGAAGAACTGGATTCTTTTTTATTCAAGCTCTTCCATTTATTGCTTATTTGACCTCAAGCAAGTTATTTTTCTTGCCAAATTTCCTCCTCTGCAGAATGAGGGGGTTGGACTAAGTGATCCAGTTCTCCGGTTCTCTATGAATGCTTTGACTCATTTAGTTGCTTATTGAGGGGGCAGAGTAAGGGAATAGAAGTCAGAGCAGAGAAACTCCACAAACTTAGAGATGGCTGAATTTTTTCAATATTTCATCATTTTCATCTACTAGAGTCTATAGTTCATCTGAGGTGACTATCATTTCTTTCATTTATCATTCTTTCTAGCATTATAGGACTTTAATGAATAAAAACTGCCTCTTAGATAACAATGGAAATATTTGTATTTCTTTTCTGAAGTTCCTGAAGGAAATCATTACCATTAAGAGTAGAAAGGGAAAAGCAGCCCTCCACCCTGTTTTACTGAAAATCCAGATTATAAATTCTATAGCACAAAATTGCTTGAAACAACAAAGACAGGTTTACAAAGGAACCAATTTATCCTAACACTGAAAGAAGTCTAATCAACTCAAGTTAAAAAGACCAAGTACAAGCTTTTGTAAAATCTTAAACACTTAACAAGTTTAGATGGTGAAAAGGTTGTAGATTTGGAATTGCCCATGTCTTGACATTAGAAAAAAATATTATCACTGAATGAAACTCATTCTTTTTGATGAAGTAAATTCAATCCAATTAAATATAATTTAAATACCCATTGTATGTAGAATACTATTCTAGATAGTATGGATGGGACAAAGATTACGTAATATACAATTGCTACTTTCAAAAATGTATAGTAGAATAAGGCACAGACAATCTTAATACACAAGGGAAGAGGTCTTAAAAGGCATGGCAGTAGGAAAGTAGGAGCTACTGCTAAGAAAATAAAGTTTTTCAATTAGGCTGAATATATTGCCAGGTTATAGAGGACCTTTAATACTAGATAAAGAAGGTTGAATTGTGTTGGGGAGGTATAATCAGATTAAAATGTAGATCTTTCTGGCAGAGGTAAGGTACTAGAGTGGGAGTTATGGAGGGTATGTGTGGCTGTGGAAATAAAGAGGAAGATGATAATCATGATGGCAACAGAGTACAAATATGAGTAAATGAATAAATAAGTCAAGAATATTTCTTTTCTCCAGTTATTTGTTAGTTTATTTTAAACTTCTACCACTGAATATATAATGCATGTTTATTTCAGGTTCTTTACTTCATTATATCTTTAGGTTGTCATGTTTCATACTCTAAGATGACATTGCCAATAGAGGTATTATCACTTTATGTGGGTAGGACCAAAAATAATCATGTGGAGCCCCAAAGTTCTCCACATTACAAATGTGTGATGCTTGTGCCTTTTTTTTGTAGCTTTTATTACTGTTTCCAACTCATTGTTTCTTATTGCAAAAGCTTTATGAACCTTTTTCTCCAAGGAAACTGCCCTACTTCAACTGTGATTGCTTTTGCATTATTATAATGAAACTCCTTTGATAGAGTGCCATATCCCAAAACTTCACATTACCAAACATGCAAGCGAAAAGCATAAGATATAATACAAAGCTGCCAAAAGATAAAATGTATGTAGACGCCTGTCAATTTTAAAACACTTGTTTTTCCTGAGAAATCTTGAAATTGGTGGTGAGAGAAAAAATAAAAGGCAACAAGTCTTGTCAAAGTTTCATTTTGACCAGTTTGACCAGGATAAAACATTAAGCTGAAAATTAAATGTTACCAGTTTGTAAGTAAGATTAGTACAGAGGCAACTGGAAGGTGTAGTGGTTATCAGAGCAAGACTTAGAGCCCAGAACACCTGATTTTAAATCCTATCGTATTCATTCACTAGCTGAATGACCCTGGGCAAGTGACTTAAATCTCTTTAAACTTCAGTTTCTTCATCTGTAAAGTAGAGATAATAATAGCACCTATCTCACTAAATTGTGAGGATTAAATGAGTTAACATATATAAAGTGCTTCATGAACTTTAAAGTGCTATATAAATGCTTGCTATTAGAGGTTAAATAATCATTTAATTCTCTATCACATTTTAAGACACAGATTTTTGCAATACTAAACCTCAGCTAAAGTTATAGATGATGCCCATAGGTAGGGAAACAACCTTCTATCTTCAGGGATCACTTACTCTGTCAGGCTTTGCAAAACTGGAAAGTTTCAGAATATGGACCCAGTAATGGGTTTTGGAACTTTAATTGGAAAATCAGTATAGTTAAATAGTGGAAGCCTTATGATCAATATGTAAAGCATTGGGGGTGTAACTAGCCATGAATATCTATATACAAAGAAATTTCAGTCTATTTTAGTGGAAGAAGAACCAATTAAAAAATAGACCTTTGAAGCTTGGGAAGGGAATAGTAACCAAGATGGTGAGGTATCTAGAAACTGATGTATTAAAAAAAAAAAATAGGTCAGAGGAAGTGAAAATGTTTCACCTAAGAAAAGAAAACTAAGAAGAGATTGAGCACAAAAACAGAATAGCTATCTTCAAGTATTTGCAATCTTGTCCTAAGGAAATTAGTTTTAGTTTTTCTAACCGCCCTCAGTAGGAAAAACTAAAAACAATGAATGGGAGTTTCAGAGAGGCAGAGTTTAGTTCAAAGTAAAAAAAACTCAATCATTAGGGGGGAAAAAAGTAGAATGGGTTGATTTGGGGTCAGGAAGGTAATAAATTATCCATTGTTACAGATCTTCAATCAAAGACTAATTGACTACCTATTGAGGTTATTATAAATGAAATTCCTGTTCAGGGACAGGTTTTTTTTTAATTAATTAAACTCTGAATTCTCTTCCAAATCTAATATTCTTTGATTTCATCTATTGCATTTTTTAGAGGTATTACATAGCAAGCATATGTGGTGGCGATAGTGGTCTATGATTACAATTAGGCAAAGGAATGGTTAATTAATAAAGTCTAATTGGATCTAATCTTTGGTTTTAAAACTTGGTACATTGATTTGGATTGCCTAGGGCAGTAAAAGGGGAGATGCAAGGTGACTGAATCTTTTAAAATGTGCTGTTGAGTAGTTCCTCTAGGAATCAAGGCCTAACATGGAGTTGAGAGCACACTTATTTATTCTCTACAAGTCAACGTTGGTCTCATTCCATCAAAGAAAGATCAAACAAGAGTTTGCTTGGCTAAAATACATTATATGTTCTTATCAGGAAAAGGGAAAATATTTTCTCTCTTTTCCACAATAAAATGGGTTTATCTTAAATTATCTGAATGTCCTATCTTTTTCCTCATCAAGACTCCTCAAATAACTTTTGACTTTATAACCCCCTTTATTATAATGTGTGACTTGAACACCATATGTGTAGAAATGTGATATTCTTTGTATTTACCTAAACTGAGTGACAAAACCAAGAAACCAAGGCCAGAATTCATTCCCAGTCCAGACCTCACTTTTTACATTAAACTGCCCCTCTCTTGTACTATTTTGAAATCTTTTATAATTCAAACATACCAAAAAAAAAAAAAAAAAAAAAAAAAAAAAAAGGTTTACTTTTGCTCTAGCAATTTTTTTCTCCAGGAAGGATTTGCAAAGCAAATTACTGGTTCAAACAAAGTAAATATTTAATTTACTTTAGAGTGTAGGATTGTAACTCCTTTTGAACTCACTGTAGCTTCAGTGTTTAGGTTCAGATGATAAATATTCTAATTACAAGTGGCTTATTTAATTCCACTCAGCAAATATTTATAAGGCAGCTCCTTTACATGAGACTGTTTGAGGCACTGGGGATAGAATGATAGGATCCAGACTTTGTTCTCAAGGAACTTATAATCTAATTTGAGGAGATAAAGATTCACAAATAGTCAATAAGACAAATAGGTTTAAAGGAAAGATACAGACAAAGTTTATGGTAAATTTAAGAAGAGAGAGAATACTTTCCCTTCATAAGGATGGCAAAAATTGGATGAAGTGGCAGTTGATTTGAGCCATGAAGGAATGATGATGATGATAGATATTTAAGTGGCAGAGATTTTTATAAAAACTTGCTTAAAATCATCCTGTGAAATAGGCACTATTGGTATTATTATCTTCATGTGACAGGTGAGAAAACAAAACTCAAGGAAGTTGAATGGCTAGTTTAAAGTCATAAAAATGATGAGAATCAAAGGTAATGTTGAAAGCCAGGTCTATTCAAACCCAAGCCTCTTCCCTCTGTACTGTATTGCTTTTCTTAAAAGGCAGAGACAGATGGAAATGGAAAGGAAGCTAGGAGAGGGATAGGAGAAAAGCACCAAAAATGACAAGAATATAGAAACAGACTATTCCAGTTTTTCTAAGTACTTGAATTCATCCAGGAGAAAAGAACCATAGATTAAGAGCCAGAAGTTTAAATCTTGTCCAAAGATAGAGGGTATCTAGTCAAACATCCTAATTTTACAGATAAGGGAACCTTTGCCACACACTGGATGAATTTCCAAGAAGAATTAGTTAAGAAAGAAGAGAGAAAAGAAGATAGTCCAAGCAGAATAGACTTTGCTAGGAGACTGGGCCTTGATTCTGCATTGTACAAAGTTTTTGTTGAAGAAAGCACATCTTCACACATAATAGCTGCCACCAGTGCAGGTCTATATGGGACTCTGATGCATGTATTCTTTACTTCATTTTACTTTTTTAAATGAGAATGTGATTTTTGGCGAATGCTTCATTTCTATTTTTCTTTGTTATTCTTTTCCCTATCACAATAGAAATTTATTTTGTGTTTTTCCTCACACTAATACCTCTTAAGTCAGTAAGGATTGTAATTCATCAGTTGAATTTTGATGACATAATTCAACAGATATTTATCAAAGATATTATTGTTCCCTTTGCTGCCTTCTGGCATGATGTCTTAGGGGTGGGCATTACTTTTAGAAAAGTAATACTAAGTTTCTCATTGGAATGATAGTTTATATTCCTGTTTCCTTTCATTGTGTTTCCATATTATTTATTGTATTATAAAATATTTATTAAGAACTAAAAAGAAACTGTCAAAACATTTCTCTATGAATAATGTTCTTTTATGAACAGTATTCAACTATGTGCTTTAACATTCTCATGAATCTATGGACACTATGTGCAGTGATGTTTGATGGATTTTGTAGGTGAAAATTATGTGCCATTGAAGATGGAAAAGATGAGATAGCTGCTTATATTTCTATCCTGTGACTGTTTCATAAAAGCCTGGCATAACCAGGGAGTGGGATGTTTTTTGGGAAACATACATATGTATCTCAAAGCTTTTCTAAGTTTCCATGGGAATTGTTCTGGTTCTCCATGGGAGAATTTTTCTAGGTTTTTTTTTTTTTTTTAAATATGGTGGCACATATTACTAGTACATTGAAAACTATAAAATCTAGTGAAAAGAGCAATGGAGTGGGAGTCAGAAGACTTAAGTTCAAATCTCAGATCTGCCACTTCCTATAGATGGGTGTTACCCATAATTATGGACAAATCAGTTAACTTTTTAAGGTTTGTATCTTCATCTATTCAGTAAAGAGAGATTGGACTGTGTCCTCTAAAGTTTTTCTCCTCTACCTATGATTTTGTGATCAATGAAGATTTTCTTTTGGGAGAAAATACTAGAAAGTTATTTCTTGTTATTTCAAATGGTGAAAGTTAAACATTTATGTCATAAAAAATGAATACTGTAGTCTCCTAAAAAAATAAAAAACAATTTTTATAGCACCATTTTAGAAGTCAGTAATTTTATTCTACAATAAAATGCAAAATGGCTGATAATAAAGATGTCTAGATCCTTCTAGCCATTTTAAGAAAAAAAACAACATCAATATTTTTGAACCAAAGAAACTGAAAAAAGGAAGCATTAAGAATTCTTTTAATTACGATCTTCCCACCTCTAGTGACATCAATTGATGCAAGATATGGTGCCCTGATGAAATTTTCTTGCAATACCATGAGAGCCAATGACTATAAAAGTTACTAATCTTATAATCATGTAGAAGACTAGATAGCACTAGGTATTATGGTACATATGTGTAATCCATGCTAATTAGGAGGGTTAAACTGATGGATCTCTAGAGTTTAGGAATTCTGAGCTTTCAGATCTAAAGCAATCAGGTATCTGCACAAACTAATAAGCATCCAGAAAGTAGGAGGGGAAGGGAGATTATCTAACAAATTATCTAAAGAGGAGCAAATTGACCCAGGTTAGAAATGTGGCAGGTCAGCTGGACCCATGAATAACAACTGCATTTCCATCCTGGGGTAAAATAAGGAGAATCAGTTTGGGGCAGGAAACTTGCTAAACTATTGGTCAGTAGAAAAAAATTTAGTTTCATATTGATGGGTCTTTGTTGTTCAAGATTCACACCAGCCTCTTTTACCAGCTTGGTTTTTAGATTTTAGGAAAACATGGTGTGGAAGGAAAGAGTAAGCACATTTGTATTAAAATTCTAATACTTCCTGTCTCTGTGAACTTGAACAAGTCACTTAACCTCAATAAATTTTAAATGAGAGGAGTGAAGGCTAGAGTCTTTTATACACCTAAATATTATATATCAAAAATTTTAGAGAATATCATATGAATGTTAAAATTTACATTATTACATTATTCCTGTTTTCTATAACCAACAGTAATTACCTTTGGGCTATTTGTAAGGGCTTACTTGAAAATAACTTTGGGCTTTATTTGTATTATCAATCTCTAATCCAGAATTTCTACTGAAAAACAGTTTCTTGCTTTTGTTCTTCGGATGACTGTCTGGAAGACTTTTGATTATTTTTAATGTTTTCAAAGATGTAAGATTTCCAGAAGACCAGAAGCATATTCCAGGATTCATTTTCATGCTACATTTTCAGGAGGAGTTGGTAAAGTAGGTTAAATAAAATAAGTGATTCTATTTCACTCTATTAGTACTGAGAATAGTTTGGACAAGAACAAATCCAAATATCCTTTACACAAATATAATTCAGAGAGATAGATGGATAGATGGCTAAACACATTGACAGATAGACAGACAGGCCAGGAATGGTGTTAAGTTGGTTGGTTAGTTGGTTGTTGTCCTTCATCCTTGAAGAGGACCAAAATGACATCACTTCATTGGAGTGGCTGCTAAGACCAAAATGAGCTTGGAAGGCTTTACTACAAATCGAATACAAATATGAATGGGGCTAAATGTAAGATAAACACAATTAATAAGACCTTCCTTGCTCTCCAAAAGCTTACTTTATAGAAAGGAAAGGCAATACATTATAGAGGAAATGGGAAAAGGGAAGAAATATAACTCCATGATCACATAGTATTGAAGAGACAGACCATGAATTGGCAGAAATACCTAGGCTCCAACAAGTTAAAGAAAAAGTTGCCTTACCGATTAGAACCAAAGAATGCAAGATACTGATGAGGAGCAGGAGAAGGAGTGGACTGATGGTCCAAATAGAAATGACATGGAGTGGGTTGTTTAGGGAAGTTAAAATAACCATTAACTTGTAGCTTTCAAAATTGTTTTCCATTTTGATTATACAACTATTCCTTATAGCTATTTCACATATGTAATGTGATGACCAGTATTAGAAACCATAATTTTTGGTAGTTTAATATCTGATGGTAGTGTAATTGTGTGGCTGGTGTTAGAGAAAACATTTTAAGTGAAATATCAGCATACACAATAGGGCATTTTTATTCCCACATTTCCTTCATTTCAGAAATGCCCTACTTTCTTTTCATTCTTGTCCTTTTGTCCCCATTTTTGAAGAAGAAATTCAGATTTTTATTTCTTTATAATTCTCCTACTCAACAGACTACTGTTGTTAAAAGCCAATTACTTTAAGATTGCTGTAGTTGAAAAAAATATACATACATGTGTATATCGATCTATCTATATCTATTTAGATAGATAGATAAACTTTCTACAAGAAGTTCTGATAATATTAACCCCTTAGTCGTGTCTTGGGGAGTAGGGGAGTCATCTGGTCTCACTGTTTTGAGGAAGTATTTTCTATCATAAACAATCTACAATAGCTGGCATAGAGAAGCATTATGCTGCCAACTTTTATGACTCAGTTTCAAATCATGGCAGTCATTCATTGAATGTGTGCGTGTGCGCGCGCGCGCCTGCATGCACTCATATGCACCTGCCTTTCCTCTCAGTTTCTTAGACTGGTTTAAGGAAAATAGATATTGAACAGAAATTATGTTCTTTATCTCAAGCTACTTTTTTTTACACTGTTCATATTTCCATTGAGTCTTAATTAGCACAGTACAAGAGACTTTACTTGAAGGTGTCAGTGGTAAAAAGTAATCAGCATATGCTGAGTACTTTTTTCCTGTAGCAGACCAACTCTGTCTTCATTATTAGTTATTTTCTACCAGCTCTATGGGGCAGCTACCCCAATCTACTCTCTATGGGTGATGGTCTGTCTGTCTGTCTACCCCTTTCCTTCCCTTCCCCTTTTTCTTCCTTGTGCAATTTAAGTGGATAAGGGCTTTTCTCGTTAAGACCCTGTATAAAGAAGCCACAACAAAGACTTCAGTCACTTCTCCCCCTTCCAGTTATCCATTAGCAAATCTTGAAGTTCACAGGCTACAACCCCTGGATGTTTATTTTCTCGTGAGAAAAATACATTTATGAAATTTTTAAAAATGCCTAAAGATATTACATAAAAGAGACATATAGATTTGTAGTTAGTTCACAAAGCTGTATTTAACATCCTTCTAGCCATATATTTATTCAGAGTTACATGTACATTGCTTTAAGATGTTAAAGACTCAGACTTCACTAAGAACTTGGTGACACTCTGCTGCTGTTATTCATCCTTCATTTTTGAAGCAGACCAATGACTTCATGGCTTGAGCATGACTTACATTTAAGTGAGACAGGAGTTGTGCAAAATCAGCCTCACTCTCTTTCAGTCTTCAGAGTCCAGGGGTAGGACAAACTCAGAATAACTGGAAATGGCCTGGAATGCAACATTTGACCTTGGCATCCTCAAAGTCAGACCAAGCTGTAAGTGTTCTATAGTACCTGCTTCTGTGGCCTTCATGGCTTTTGAAACAAATAGAAACAAATTGTTTTCATTCACCCATTCTTCCAGAGGAGAGTCTTCACATGCTTGGGATAGACATCCCCCTAACTCACCAATGGATTTGAAGTTTGTCAATCACCCTCATTGTCATTTGGCCCATCTGTCAAAATGGTTTTACCAGGATGTGGCCACTGCATATGCTATAGCTTCTTGGAGCTATGGGTGAAAGCTGGGAGAAGATGAAAACCAGAAGGTAGAATGAGCAACCTGGAAAAGGGTTCGGCAAGCCCTCACATCAGAGATGTTAGCCCTCCTGGAATATCTCATAAGATCCCTTTATATTTCAATTGGAAGAAAGTTCTCTGAAGTGGCAGCTGTCTGATATTATAATTAATCTGACCTTTTAAAGAGCTGGATTCATTAAGGAGTGAGAATAAAAAGGGATCTCTAAGACCATCTAGTCCAACATGATCCTAAACAATCATCCTCCCTATAAAATCCCTTACAAATGGTCATTCAGCTTCTTCTTTGCCTTATATGAAACTAAAATTTGCTTCTTAGAAATTATCATTCCAGTTCTGTCCTTTAAACCAAACAGAATATGTCTCATCCTTTTTCCATGTGTTAGCTTTTCAAATATTTCATTTATTTATTATATTTTATATAAAATGATACCTATTATATAAAATATAATAGGTATCATTTTATATAAAATATAATATTACTTATTATAATATTACATTTCAAATGTTACCATTGTAGGTGGACACCTGCTCTGCAGCTTAAGCTTAAATAGCTGCCTATAGTACTAAGAAGTTAAATGATTTTCCCAAGGTCACACCACCAGTATGTGTCTATAGTCCATCTTGAACCCAGCCCTATCCACTATACTACATAAACTCATTCATTTCTTAATTTACTAAGCTGGAATTGGATATGTGATGGTCCAGATGAGCCTCAGGTTTTAGTCACAGGATTTAGAATTCAACAGGCACATAGTATCATTTTATAGATGAACAAGCTAAGGAGAGAGATTAAATGACTTGACCTCTATTGTACATCATTAAAATCCAATATTCAAATCCATTGTCTGATACCAAATTTAATGGCTTTTCTATTTCACTACTGCCATGTCTAAGACCCTGCAAATCATTCAAAAACTGCAAATGAGGGGGGAAATTATCATTATTAAAAAACAGAAAACTTATTAGGAAAAAATACTCATTCTGAAGAGTATCCCAGGCTATTTTTCCCCAATAGAACTTCTTTGGAGACTGTGGAAAGTATATGTAGTACACTGTAAATACTAAATTAAAGGAGTTGACCCAGCCAAGGATCATTTGCATTTACATTGCACTTGCCAAACTTACTTTATAGAAGAGATTTCCTAAGGAGCATTATTTAGAGCAAATGGAGGAAAGCAAATCATTCCACTCCATGAACTTTTGTTTAATTTGTCATCACCTCCCAAAGATCAATCTGGAAGAGAATTTTAATGTTAAAAAGGAAATAACAGAAACCCCCTGGTAACATGCTGTAACTTGTAAGGAATGGTAGTATTGGTCAACGAAACAGAAAAATTTTATATTTAACTGTTTAATACAAATATTGTGATCTTATGAAAAAAATGCATTCCTCTATGATTCCTTATTTTTCAAGTTGTTCCTGCTCTATTTTTATTGGTTGTAGAACTTTATATATTCTCCTTTGTGACTTCAAGAAGTTTTGGCTACAAAATCCTAATCAATTAATAGATTAAACCAGGTTGAAGGTAACTTACGGACCTCAAACCCATCTGTGAGTTAGAGGGATGCCTACCCCAAGCATATGAAAATTTCCCTCAGTGGGACTGACAGATGAGAAAATTTGTTCTAATGACCATGAAGGCAGATGAAGCAGGCACTATGGAGCGCTTAAAGTTTGGTCAGATGCCAAGGTTATCCACTGTATCCCAGGCTATCTCTGGTCATCCTGACTTTTATTTTGTCTCTAGACTTAAATGATTGGAAGAGAGTGTGAGAATGATGACTTTGAACAATTCTGTATCAATCAGTTAAAACCAATTCATATAAAAGTCAAGCCATCACCCCATGATGTCATTGGTCCTTTTCAAAAACCAAGGACAAACAACAATATTCATTGTATAACTTCAGATTCTAAAGATGGTTTTCACTGTCTCCATTCTTTTTTATCATTCATCATTAGAATGCTCTGTTGTCACTACTTTTCTACTTTAAATGCCTCTGGACAAGCAGGATCACATTTGGACTTTCACTTTTTTATGAAGCAATTTCTTTTGTTCAGAAAGACAATGGATATGAATATAACTGAATGAAAGAAGAGCAGCTAAGAGTACTTACTACCTCTAAAGAGAAATGCATACCAAAAACTCATAAGTTCAGAGATAAAGCTATAATATCAAAGGTTGTCAACCCATTATTGTGGGTAGTTTCGGCTAGCATATAGTGGAATGAGCATGTGACTGAGATTTAAGCAGAGAAAATCTGTTGCTGTCACACCTCTTATGCTAGATGTTACCTTTCCAGGTAAAGAGCAAATTAGGAAAATGACCAGCCTGGAGTTGAACTATGTGGAATGAAACAGGTAGATCTCTGATGATGCTATATCACATGCTATTATTAGCAAAATATTTATTCTGAAGAGTATCTCAGGGTATGCTGAATGTGGTAGAAATTTGGTAAAGCATTAGTCTAGCATAAAGTTGACACATACCATTTTAAGCAACCAGAATTTCTGAAGATATACAATATGGTAAATCAAACACCATCGACATATAAAGTAAAGAAGCAGATAGTCTTATCTTTGTCAAGAGAATTTACAAAAATTCCTCAATGCTTATCCAAATTCCCCAGCCAGTTGTTCTCTCTCATATTCATTCAATATTCATTGGGTACCCATGTCATGGGAATGAACCATTTAGTCAAAAACATTTATTAATTACCTTCTGTGTGTCAGGCACCAGGCTAGCTGCTGAGTATATAAATACAATGAATGAAACAATCTCTGTTCCCAAGGAAAACAGTGTAATAAGGAAAACAAGAAGTACATCTATAAGTTTACATAGAGTTAATATAAAGAGAATAAATACAGAGGTGTGGATATGGATATGAACAGTTTAAATATTAATATGAAATCTGTAGGAATCATGTCCTATTCAAAGTGTTGCTTAAGCTGAATCTTGAAAGAATAGAAGAGGCAAAAGTGAGAAAAAATCTCATTCGGGCATAGAGAATGGCCAGTGTGAAGAGATGGGAGAGTATAAAAAACTGAGAAAAAGCCAGCTTGACTGAATCACAGAGTGTAGGAGGAAGAATAATGTACCATAAGGCAAGGAGCTAGTGATAAAAAGAATCTATGTTCCTTGACTTCATGAAGTTTAGAGCATAATAGGGAAGATAAGATTTAGATATTAATATATTAGAGTATAATATGAGAATTTAATAAAGAAAGCATACAAAGTTTTTTTTTTTTAAGTTTCTTTTTTTTTTTTTTTTTTTTGAGATAATCAGGGTTATGTGAGTTGTCCAATCACATAGCTAGTAAATATCTGAGGCTGGATTTGAATTCAGGTCCTCCTGACTCCAGAGCCAAGTGTTCTAACCATTGTGCTACCTAGCTGCCCCTAACCTATTGTTTTCAAAGCAATCTTTTGAAAAAGATAAGACCATTTGATCTATCAGTTTTGCACTCAGCAGCAATATAAATCAGTGAGTGTCCATTGTAACTTCCAAGATTTTCTTAAGAAAGGTTATATGGGCAGCATAATATAGTAAATAGTTTTGGACCTGGAGTCAAGAAGATTTATATTCAAAATTCTACCTTTCACATTTAAATTCATGGCCACAAACAAGTTATTTCATGTATTTGAGTCTCCTTATACATAAGAATATCTATAAAATGGGATTAAAAATACCTGAGGGTTTTCTTGCATAAGGAAAGCTAGATGACGTAGTGGATAGAGGATATGGAGTAGGAAGATTCATCTTCTGGAGTTCAAATTTAACTTCAGATATTTACTTGCTGCAAATCACTGTAAATAAATTTGTAAATAAATTTTTATTTTGTAAATAAATTTGCTGGGCAAATCACTTAACCCTATGTCTTCATTTCCTCATCTGTCAAAGAAGCTGGAGAAGGAATTGGCAAGCCATTCCGTTACCTTTGCCAAGAAAACTACAAAAGGGGTCATGAAGAGTGAGACATGAGAGAAAAATGATTGAACAACATTTTCTCATAAAGTGAGGTTCAAACATAGATTGTTTTACAATTTTTAAAGTGCTATATAAAAGTCAGCCTTTATTCTTAAATTGGAGGAAGAAATTACTTTTTCCCTGGGATATTCAATGCAGTGTTAAAGAATTGGTGGAAACTGGATAGGCAAGATTGAGGAAAGTGCATTTCATAAAAATTCTACCAATCTTGATTTCTTAAGCCCTAACCTCTTGATTGCCTTTCCTCTCAATAGCCTATCTCCTCCCTCCTTATGACCAGCTGGTGCTAGGACCTCCAAACACTGAAATGTGTCCCCGCTTTTTTTTGGTCCTGCCAGTGACTACTGCTGACCTCTAGACTGGTGTGATAAGGTCATATAGAAGAAAATAAATAGGTTCAAATAGAAAATACTTCAGAAAAACATCTATTAGAGTGGTAAATATAATAACGTTAGGAGTGTTGTTAACAAAACAAGAAAACAGTATCTGGTAGAAATGGTTTGGTTTCTGATAGGGAGGTCAAAAATATTGATATTATTTGCTGAAATAATGTTTTAACTGCTATCACTCAACTAGTAATATAGTTTCATAATATATCTATAGGCTCAAATCTAGGAACTAAGACTGTAAGGAGATTGTGACTTGCCCAAGATCATACAAGGTTGTAAGTAGAATATGAAACCAGGATAAAATGCTGAACAAGGGAACCAATTCATGTCAAATGCCAATTTTTTAAAAACATTTTAAGTTTTTTCTCTGAAATATACTATACTCAATTTTAAAATTTCTGAATACTTTAAATAAAGTTGCTTGTAAGTTCTACTGTGAAGTATGAATCCTCACCAATTGCCAAAAATTGGTGTAATTTATTAGGTTTTCATATTTCTTGGATTCTACAGGAGTGAGAAGCCTGCCTTGTATTCACAAAGCAATAATTTAGATAGCATGTTGATTTTGTATGTTTTATCTCATACATCTAAGATTGTAATGATTCTCCCTTGCCCCCCAAAATCAAGAAAATAAATTCTTCACTGAGATAGGAAAGTTTAGTAACAAGTAATGACAGCATTTCATCTGCTTTTTACAACCAAATCCTTTTTGTTTTAGCTTGAAGTCTCTTGTTGTTGTTTCTCCTTCCACCCCCAAACACAGGACACATATTCTATACAAAACAATAAATTCAGTGACTAATTCTTGTTTGTAGCTAGGTTTCACAAGCCAAAGGAGCAAGGTTAGGTTTTATAATAAGGCTTAATAAAACTGGACTGAAAATTTGAAGTATGTTTGTCACTAGGCACTAGAGAAGACTAGAGAGAACTTACTGATTCTATTAGCAAATGTGTGTTTTACATTTGTATGTCCATACATGCTAAGTATCTATATACCTTATAAATTTTTTTTTAATAAAAGGTGTTTCACCTTTATTGTAAAATCATAGATCTCTTGATCTATGGTTATAAGAAAATGGTGACTTTTAGCAGTACCATAAATTAGAAAACTAAAAACATGAAAATAAGGTATCACAATGATAAAGCATTGATGAATTTGTGAACTTTGCACTTTTTGAAGGTGGGATATTAAGCACTTGTGTTAAATATCTTTACTAGAGATATCTTAATGGATAGAGTCCGAAATCTGAAATTAGGAAAACCTAGACTCAAATCTCACCTTAGATACTTAGTGTGACAGGATAAGTAATTTAATCCTGTCTGCCTCAATTTCTTCATCTTTAAACTGCAACTTGTAGTATTGTTTTTCAGTTTAAATAAAATAATGTTTATTAAGTGCTTTTCAGACCTTAAAATATTACATAAGATTTTCTTCTTATTGCTATTTCTGGGGCTCAGTAATATAATACACTTTTCAGAGATGCTGAAGATGACTACTGTTAAGTCTGCTGTCAATCCAGAACCTATTTGTAGCTCATTTATAATTAACAAAAAGAAGAGTATGGGTAACTAGTATGGCAAAAAGAGGGAAAGAAGGACCTTACATTTTAATCTTTAGTTCCTTTAGATTTTCCCCAGTATTTTAAAGCTGTTGGTCATTCTTGAGAAACAGAAAGGGGGAAGTATCTGTAGCCAATCCAGTGATCTAACAAATTGAAAACTACTAAAGAACCCAATGCTTTCCCCCATCCTTTCCCTAACCATCAACTTCAATCCTTCCCCTTTCTCTTTTACTTAATTTCTCTCTCTCTCTCTCTCTCTCTCTCTCTCTCTCTCTCTCTCTCTCTCTCTCTCTCTTTTTCTCTTTCCTCCCCCTCCCTCCATTTTTTCTCCATTTCATTTTACAGACAGATGAGGAAACTGAGATAACAAAAGTTAAGTGATTTGCCCAAGGTCACACAGCTAGTTAGTGTTTGAGGACATACTTGAATTCAGGAAGATAAGTCTTTCTGACTTTAGGCCCAACGTTTCATCCACTTAGCTGTGTGCCTAGCTGCCATATATTTATTAGTAAGCTCAATTAATTATCCCAGATGCCTGTGAACAATGGCATATAAGTGTACTTTGCCATAATAATTTTTGGTATCATCTCATGCAGCATTTTCATTTGAATTCCATGTCTGCCTTCTGTGATGCTTTGGGATGTCTCTCTGGGAGCCATGTTTGTGCTATAGTGAGATACTCATGGCTTGAAATGCAGAATTTATTAACAAGTTCCTCAAGGGCATGCAGTGAAATAGTGACTTTTGGTCTGTTGCTAGGAAACATGCTTGTAAATGAATTCAGTAATAGTATATGATGGTTAACCCATAGCAATTATAGGGTGTAAAGGGAAATAGTTTTCCTGTTAATTTATGATCCAGAAGAAAAGAACTGGGCCATACACAGCCATATAAGTACATATACAATATTCTCAGCAATATTGACATTTTCAAAACCAACTCTAAAAAATATTTTTTCAATGAAGAAAATTAAAATGTTTTCATATAATAAAAATAGCTGAAGGCATTCCTGTTTATTATATGTGTTTGTTACAGTCAGACATGTTATAAGGAATTTTAAGAAATATATTCATTGCTATGTAAGGTCTGGCAAAGGGCTAGGCTTGGACAGATGAAGTTTATATTATATGCTTCAACTAATAGTTGAAGTGAAGATTTACATAGCTGAAAGAGAGCCCAGAGATCAATTAGTCTAGACCTTATCCAAATTAGGAAATTTCTTGCAAATGATTATTCTGCTTCCTCATCAGCTCCTTAAAAACCTCTGTCAATATCCATCAGTGGAAAAGATCTTACCAAACAAGGCAGCTCATTCTCTTTTGGGATTAAATTCTATTTAATTTTTAGGAACTTTTTCTTATATTGGCCATAAAATCATGGAACCATAGAAAATTAGAATTTGAAAAGTCCTTGTTTTATGGAAACTATGAAAAAATGAAAGTGGCTTGCTGAAGGTTTCATAAGTTGTTAGTAGAAAGTTTGGAATCAGAATCCAGATTTCCTGACCCCTTTCCTGCTCTGTGCATCTACCATGATTTTACATTGGCCTTTTTGAAGAAAACCTAGACATATTTCAAAATACTGATTTTTTTTTTTAAATTTTCTAAAAACCATTAAGCAGTCACATACTGTGTGCAGGAATAGATTTTAAATAATTCTACTAATAATATATAAATATAAACATGCAGATAGGTATAGATTAAGATGCAAAATGGTAATCAACTAGAGAGCCAGCCTTGGAATCAGGAAAACACATGGGAAAACTCGCATGTCACCTGAGCGCCAGTTCATAAGCTAGGGAAACTTTTAACCGATATTTGAAGAAAGGTAGACACAAGTTATACCTAAACTCTTATTTGTTGTTCTTTCTATAGTAAATCCTAAGTAGGGACATACTGAACCAAAAGATTGACCCTCATACTAAGGCTTTGGGACCAGAGACTGATGTTGATGCATACATACATAAATATGAAGAAAACAAAATGCATCCCCTTGGGTAGGACACAAAGGACTCAAATTAGTTTGAGGGTTATTGGATTTTTTTTAATTGTTTGAATCCCTACCCAACAATTTAAAGCTAATTATTCTACCAGAAAGCTTAGCAGGCCAATACCAAACATTTGCAAAAATAATGGCCACAAAATGCTAAACTAAATTATTTAAAAAGAAAAATAATTCACATATATCCATCATACTGGTAAGTTCTAATTCCAGGTGTCACGAAGAGCCACACTGATTTTTTCCCAATGTTGCTTACACTCCCAGCATGAGAAATTTTTTCATATTTGAATCTTTTATGAACTGCTGGACCATTCCCATGAGAGCAACTTAATCTTTATGATGATGTAGCATTCTGCTGCTCCCTTCTCTTCTAGCACTTATGCTATCCTTTGCTTCACTCACATGACACACTTCTGTGTTACCTTTGTCACCATCCTCAGATGCAGTTCCTTGCTTTTTTGTTCTGTACACAAATAGTAATTCCTTTACTCTCCTATTAAAGTCTTATTCTGTTCCGAAACATTTAAAGGGACAAGTGCCTCACTTTGAGTATTCATGAGAGTAATAAGGTGAATGACCCTAAGAGTTCTGATTCTCATCTGGCTTAAAAGGATGATCTTATAATTCATAAAATATTCTAAATAAATGAGTCAAATAAAATTTTGACCAAACCAGAAAGACATGCATTAGTTTAATATATATGTATATATAAATTACTAATTTCTCCTAAATGGGTTTGTCACTTTAAGGGATCATTATTTGGTCAAAATTGCAGCCAATAGGTAGTAAAGAGCTTTTAACTTTAGGATTGCATAAACTATATTAAGTTTCTTGAAGTTGCTGAAGTTATTTCAATTATATCAAGAGATACGTGACTTTAGAATTGGTCAAATAGGAAATAACAAAAATAATCAATATGGATAAAGAAATCTATCCCGATCTGTAGGAAAATAGAGGAATGGGATATGGGAAGAGAGGAAGGAGATAAAAGAGAGGACATGTTAAAGGAGGGAGAGGTCAGCACCAAAAGACTTTTGAGGAGGGACGGGTGAAAGGGGAGAGAGAATAAATGGGGGAAAATATAGTTAGCAATAGTAATTGTAAAAAGAATTTCAAAGCAAGTTTCTCTGATAAGGCCTCATTTCTCAAACATAGAGGGAACTGAGTCAAATTTATAAAAAATAAGAGCTTTGCCCCAGTTGATAAATGATCAAAAAATATGATCTATTCCCAAAGAGCTATAAATTCATGTACATCCTTTGACCTAAAAAACATATAGTGATAAGACATGAATACTAAGAAAGATTTTTTTTTAAAGGAAATGCCCTATATGTACCAAAATATTCATAGCAACTCTCTTCTCAAGACAAAAAACATTGGAATTTGAAAGGATGGCCATCAATTGGGGAATGGCTCAATAAACTGTGGTATGTGTTTGTGGTGGAATGTTATTGTTCTATGAGAAAGGATGAGCAGAATGCTCACAGAAAAAAAATCTGGAAAGTCCTCCATGAATTCAAGCAAAATGAAATGTACTGTATACAAAGTAATAGCAATGTTCTGGGATGACCAGTTGTAAATGACTTTACTATTCTCAGTAATACAATTATCCATGACTACTCTGAAGGAATTATAATGGAGAATCCTATCCATACCCAGAGAAGGAACTGTGTCTGAATATAGATTGAAGTATTGTCTGTCTGTCTGTCTGTCTGTCTGTCTGTCTCTCTCTCTCTCTCTCTCTCTCTCTCTTAAACTTAATTTTCTTGAGGGTAAGAGATTGTCATTAGGGTAAGAGATCTATGTTTTCTTTCATAGACTAGAAAAGTTTTACATAACTTCAAATGTGGTTTCTTAATTGAGGGGTGGGGGAAAGGGAGAGAACCTAGAACTCAGAAATTTTAAAAATAATGTAAAAGAAATTTTCTTTGTAGTTAGGGAAAATATTAAATAAATAGATCAAATATATAATTTTTTTTAAAGAAGGATCTGAGACTTTGCCAATATAAACAGATTATTTTCTGCTATAGGTCATTACCCTTCCATGTCTTATCTGGTTTCATTCAAGATTCTAAGACCAAAAATATTCATTACCTCTAGGCAACCTTTTGATGATGATCTCCTCTTCCCTTATCTTTAATGTTATTATGAAGCCAAAGGAAGAAGCCTTCTAGTTGGTAAGATCTGTCAGAGTTTGTATTGCACCAGTGTAGTCTCTAAAAGCCATTATCACTTCCATCTAATAATGAAGTTTTAGAGGATAACTTTGGTTTGAAGTGATTTTGTCTAAAATGAAATAACTTATACATGCCAAGAAAGAAAATAATTTCTCCTTGAAACCAGATACCCAGAATTAGCTGAAGAATTAAGATAAAATAGTAGTAAGGTTAGTGAATACTTATAGCAAAGTAGCTTTATTATGTTGAGAGATGAGTTGATTTAAATGTATTTTGCCCCACTAGACATTAGGGAGTTTAGAATGGGCATCAAGCTTTGGGGATTTTTCTTCAAGTTAGAACATGATATATAATGGTATAGAAAAAAATTTTCATTTATAAGACATATTTTCTACCATTTATTTTTGTGAAAAAAAGTTTTCAACAAGAGACATTTTGAAGGTTTCTGAAAATAAATTAGAATGAATCTATGCGTGTAGGACTAAATGTTATCCAAGGGAATAAAGAGTCAAGTTCTAGGAGTTCTATAAAGAATGGTCTTTTAATTTAAAAACTTTTCATAATAAATTAGGCAATTTCCTAAACCTGAATATGTCTAATAGTGAATAATATGTATGTGTATATATATATATATATATATATATATATATATATATATATATATATGATATCTGATTTGTCCTGAATGGGTTGTCATTTGGTCAACATTGCAGGCCATTGAGTAATAAAGGACTGTGAAGAAATTCAATGGAAAATTCTAGTTCATACATTCCCTGGGGAAGGCAAAAGCAAACATCTCTACATTTCCATGGCAGAGAGAAAGGAACAAAAGAAAACAGTCTATATTTCATCACTTTTTAGATAAATGAAACCCATCTGCTCTGGAGTGAGCTTTTGCTTGGAAGCCAACTGCTTTCATGGTCAGTAGAGTGAATCTTTAGATTTTGAATCCTGTAGTGTTTGCTAGCAACAATAGAAACATTGATGGGAATGAGCTGTGTAGTGAGAGTCCATTTGAAAGGATAGTAGACCATACAGGCCATTTCTCTTATCAGTTACCTAGCAATGTGTTCAAGTTAAATCCTGTTGTTATACTAAAGGAGCACAAGCTTATTTTTTAAATGGCTCATAGTATTATTTTTAGGATCCTGTTTAATTAACTTGAGTTATTCAATTTGGACTAAGTTTTCCCCTGCTATATTACAGATCTCATTTATACAATTGTCTGCATCATGTACATAACGCTACTGGCTCTGGAATACAATTAAACATAGTGTGACTAAGAAGGAAGAGAAAATTCCTTTAAAAATATAATCCTTATCCTGATTTTCTTTTTTGCTTCTGACAGACTTCAAAGATTTCTAAAAATTTAAAGGAAATGAGTTGGATTAAAGTTGATCTTTGAGTAAAATAATGCAAAAAATTTTCCCATAATTTAAAAACTTGAATGAAGGCCAACTTAAAGCTTAAACCTGTATTTAAGAAATCATTTCAGATGAATTTAGAATTTGTAGCAAAATATCCAAAATTATTCACCTAGTTTATATTTTTATTATATAATATGGGAAAGGAATAAAATGTAAAATTGTATATAGTAAGTTAACTAAATACTGACTATATTCCTGAGGCTGACTTGCCATCTTTATATTTTCTTTCTGTAGGTAATAGGAAGGATAAAATACTCTTTGAAAGGAAAAAAAAAATCAACAATAGTGAGGAAGAAGTAGTATTTTGATTTCACATTCATCAGTTTAAATTTGTAACAATTCCAGTATTTCAAAAGACCCACAATTTCACTGGTCTGGGTAACTCCCTCTATTATGAAAAACTGCAACTAACCTTTCCATTCCTTATAAATGAGCTTTTTGTAAACTGCTGTGACAAAGAAGGAAGCAAGGAAGGAAGGAAGCAAAGAAGGAAGGAAGCAAGGAAGGAAAGAAGCAAGAAAGGAAGGAAGCAAGGAAGGAAGGAAGGAAAGAAGGAGAAAAAAAGAAAAGGAGGAAAAGAGAGGGGAGAGGAGGGGAGGAAGAAAAAAGATAAAAGAATGGTTAGTTACCTAGTGGCTAACCTTTTGGTAGCGAGAGTCTGGGCATTTAATCAAGTCCTCAAAGGACAGACCACAAGTCACCACATCTACATTCACAGACTTTTCCTTTGGATAAGACTTATTATTAGGCAATCTAAATTGTTGGGGTGAGCTCAGAATAAAACTGGGCAAAGTATTCACCACATTTTACTATTAAGTTAACCCAAACCAAAAAATACCACTTAGCTATATGTTTGATTTTAAAAGGGTGTGACATATTATCACACCTAATGCATTATGATTATTAATATATAATGGTAATTAATTTCATTTTAAAAAGTATTGCTTCTACAGTTAAGAGGTGCACTTTAAAGGGGTGTGATATATTGTGACATCTAGCTCATTGGATTTATCAGCAGTAGTAGATAATGGTACCCAATTCCAGTTTTAATGTTGCTTCTGCAGTTACTTGTCAGTTCTCACTTAAATGTGCTTTCTTTAACTGATATTAATGTACTGGCAATCTGATGTGATAGAAAGTTTGAGTTATTCTCACTCACTAAACATTTTCATGTTTTCCATCTGTACCCTAATTAGGAATTCTGTGTTAATCTGCAAGATGTATTTTACATGTCAAAAGTAAAAATTCTAATACTTCAAAAGTTGAAGTTCCTTTCTTTTTTCAACAAATGAAAGCCTCATTCTGAACTTGCCAAGATGATATTCGAGTCATTTTCTCATGACTTATTTTTTTAGATCTAATTATTCTATTTGATTTAAGTTTCAAATAGTTCAGTAAATATTTGTGGGACATTATCTAATAGCACAGTATAACTAGACATTATAGTAGCATGGGAGTTGAGAACTAATCAAATTTTCATATACTTTAGCTACCATCTTGATATTTTTTCTGAATATATTTAGAGACTATAAGCTCATACCTAACCTCTCTTTTAAAAACTAAATGACCTCCCCTCACTTGTTGACAAATTCCTTCTTAGTTTTTTAATATTAATTTTATACTGGGTCAGATTAATGGTCCACCCAGCATGTTTTCCCTAATCAAGATGTTTCCCTAAAGAGACATATCCTCACTAATACCCTCTTAGATTTTTAGCATGCATCTCACATCACCCAAGATCTTATACCTATTAATCTGTTTCATACAACTCTAATTTATGGTTTTATCTATTTTAAATCCAATTTGTATTTTCAACATAAACCACCTCTGAGGGTGTTTTCATTATGTTTATTGATTTTCACTTATATGTCAATAATTCCAGGATCTACGATTTCATTAGGAGTTTGTCTACAAATGCAGATTTCAATCTTCTTTAATTGAGTAGATGGTCTTTGAGAGGTGTAGTTGCTAAAGAAAATCCATCACCCATCATATTAAAGGGTGATGAGTCTTGCACTGAGGTTAGTTTTCAGACAACAGACATCTCATCTGTTTCTGGATTTGTATTCAAAGTTTATCTAACTTGATAGTGCCTACCAGAAATTTCACTTTAATGACATAGTCTTATTCACAGTAAATAAGGCATTGTAATATATTCAGAGCTATAATTAGGATGAATTGAGCAAGACTTTTAACCAGTGCACAGAAATTTAGATAGAACAAATTTTAAAAGATTGAGCACTTTCAAATGTGGTTTCATTTTGATAGGAAGTATATCACTTCAGAAGAATCAAAACTAATTAGAAAGAATAATTGGTTACTAAAAAGATAAATAGCATGTTTCTTTCTTTACCACACAGTAAGAGAGCCCTTTCAAGGCAGCAATTTCATGCTATACCAGGGTCTCTATTTCCACTACAAGGTGATAGCCTTGAGTCTTGCCCACAAGCCAATATCAAGGGTCTTTCCCCTGTACTTGCCCCAAGTAGCATGTTAAGTGCTACTTGACCTAGATACTCTCTTCTGCTGCTTTTTCCAAGAACTAAAATTGTGAGTTACAGCTCTAAGAGATTTGTATCTTTTTACTGTCAAAACCAGTAGTCTTTTTATTTGGAACCTTATTACCCCTTCCAAGCTTACTTATGAGCCCTAGTTTTAGCATCTTAAGATTGAGTGAAAAGGTCCATGTTTATTCTGTATGTTCTTCAAGACAATTAGAATTCACTTTATAGATGGTACTTCTCTTTAAAAAAAATTTTCCCTCACATAGAAGCCCTTCAATCCTTTTGATCATTTTAATTGTCCCTGATTTGTTTTTCTTTATTTCTATGATATTCTTCTTCAGAAGTACCCTAAATTACATGAAACATTCTTGTTGTAGATGATGATAAAAGAGTATCTTCTGCTTAGTTTCCAGGTTTCTTTCTTATTCTATCATTAAATAAGTTGCCATTTATAAAAATCCATTCTCTTCCATCTTAAATTAATCAGTGTTTTGAGTAATCTTTATTGTGAAATCCAGTCACAGACTATTAAAAAAAAACCTTTAATAAATAAATACTTTAAAACCCTATTATCTATGTACTCAGTCCTGCACAAAATTCTAGTAAATTAGACATTATCTTTCTTTGCATGAACCACTTTGCCTTTACCAAACTTAGTTATCTTTGTCTAAATGTCTAGAGAGCTACCCTTTATTGTATTTTTACCAATTTGTTAGATATGGAAGGAAAACTCACTAATTTGCTCTCAGAGACTGCTGTGGATTCCTTCTTATGGACATACAAGGGATATTTGTAATCACTGTTTATGTATTTTAGAAAGTAGTTTAATAATTTAATTCTGGATTGACATTATAATTTTACCATAGGTAGAACCAAGTCTTAGTCATTTAGTGACATGCTTTAACAGCTAGCTGTTAAACTCCCTATACTTTACCACAATTGGTCCAACATCTCTCATCTAAGTATTTCAAAAGACAAATTGGCAATCTTTCCACTTAATGAAAATAAAATGTAGGAACTGAATTCATGATTTCATTATTACAGAGAACTCTCATTTGAGGAAATTCCCTCTACACATGGTACTTTCTCTGTAACGTGGGAAGTTAGAGAGTTCCCCAGAATCCTGAAAGATTAAATGATTTACTTAGGGTTACACATCAAGAATGTGTCAGTAGGATTTTGTAGACTCTGAGACCTTTATCTACCTCACTATGGGTGCCTTTTATTTCTAGACATGAGAATAGGATAACCAATTCACTGAGCTTTTTATTGTGATCTTACTTTTTCACATTACAATGTGCTAGGGGTTCATCTATACTGAAGGTTCTTCTGAAAGTAAGTCCTCTCTATTTCCTCTCCCCTTCTGCAAGAGAATAGCTAGATTTTTTTTTAAACTTTGGGACTCTGTTTCCTTACTCTGTTCTAACTCTTAGTTCTTTGCATCTCTTCCAAGTGTGAAGTAGGCACCTGCAGAAAGTAGTTCCGTCTGTCAGTCACGGTTTGTAATCACAGTTTCTAGAGGGTCCAATTTGCATAGGCCATGCTTTGTAAAAATATCAGGAGACTAAGAAGCTTTCAGAATGATGGGAGGGAAAGGAATTGGAGGGGAACGGGTAGAGAGAAAAGAGAGACAATGAAAAGAGCCCTAAAATAAATGTATTGGATAAAAGAGGTTGGGGGATTAATAGGGAGATCAATCTTGTCTTAATGTGGAGAATTAATTAGAGAGGGAAAAAGAAGGTGCTGAGGGATAGAGAGAAGGTTGGAGGAATGAGCAAAGGAGAAAGAAGGAAAATAAGCATATGTATTTTTCACTCTTTTACTATAGCTCTTGCTCTCTCTTCTTCCCTCCTTCTCTTTACTATCCTCACCATGCTAGTGTGTTTGTCACAAAAATACTAGAATACAACTTACAATCTAATAGGGGCTCCAGGAAGTGACCAAAGGAGAATTTCTGTACAGAGAACAAAGAAGTTTCCTGTCCTCCTTGATACCCCTCCAAAAATCCATACCCATCCCTTAGATAATTGAGTTTGTATTAAAGTAACACAAAATAGTACTTCACTGACTGATAATTGTGTTTCCAAGACATTTTCCCCCGAAGAAAAAGAATGTTTCAGAATGACATAGAAATGTATGCTGGTAATGCATCATGTTTCAAATTGAATAGCATGTCAAACAGATGCCCCTTGAAAATTATCCAGCGTAAAAAAAAAATTTTTTTAATAAAAAGAAAGAAAATTACCCAGCCTGACAGACATCTTGGATAGCTAAATAGCTATCTCAAATATATGGAATTACATTTCTGAACTTTCCAAATACTGCCACCTTGACCTTGTATCCAAGCTGTGTCCAAAGAATGCTTTCCTTGACCCTTTGTATTTCTACTCCTGTAATGGGCTGAGGCTTGAGTTGATGCACTGAGGTCCCAAGCACATGAGCCTAAATAGTATTTGGATATACTCTATTAATATATATTCTTGGAGAAAGAATGGCCCCGCCCACTCTCTGTGCAAGTCCTGATGTGTTGTATAGGAAATGACGATTTTGGTGGGGTGGAGGCACAGGGGCAGGAAGAGAGGCTGGGAGAGATTGCTGGCTGGGTTCAGTTCTGGTGGCTGCTGGTCTTGTGGCTTCTGGTCTGGCTAGCTTCTTGACTCAGCTGCTGACGTTGCTATTGCTGATTCCCTTCTACCTCCGATCTTTCTTCATCTCTGCTAAGAATAAAGATTGACGATTTTCCCCTAACCTGAATTCCTGACTCTGGCTGATTTTAAAATACACGGTCTTCACATACTCCCTCTTTCTCTATTCCCAATTCAGAAATTTTGTATGCTATTTTCTTCTCCAGGCTAATGTATCAGTCATTGTAAATCAACCTGATTGCTACCCTCATTCTGCAATGTTTAACAACCTTGCTTCTACTACCCTTTGAGATATTGATAGAATAATGCTTTCAGAAATGCTGTCCTTAAGCATTGGTCCCAATAAGTGCAATTGGCCCTTTCATTTTATTTTCCATTTACCCATACTAATAGAAGCAGAATTTTCCCCAAATATCAAAGGGGTAGCCCAGGAAGCAGGAAAGAAGCTAAAACCTTTTGGATTCAAGAATCAAAAGTGTTTAATTCCAGAACTCAGAGAGGAAGCAGTTTCAGATATCTTACCATTCTATTTATTTTAGCACAGAAACATAGGAGAAAGGTCAGATTCATTTTATGCTCTGATCATTACTGCTATCTGAAATACTAAGATGGGCTACTAGAATGTAAGCAATAAGTATTTTGTGCTAACAGATGGTTCCTACAATCTCTAGGAAATTTTGCGGGGTTTGTGTATAAATATTTTTCTCCAGTGACTACAGCTCTAAAGGTCAGATAATGAGTCTGTTTTCTTTTCTGTGGAGATAGCAGGCAAGAAGTTACTGAAAGTGTATCTTTTAATTTCTCAAAAGTAGAGAGAGTTGGAAGAGGGACAGATGACTTCTATATAACTAAGTGATAGTTCAACCAGAGAAAATTAAAGATAATTCCTATGTAAGTTATAACAAGGAATAAACTTAAGGAGACATTCAAATACAAAAAATATATATACTGCTAATGAAATGGAATATTGTAAAGCTTTAATAAGCTGGTAAGTCTTTCACAACTTGACTTCATTAGAGAATAAAATGAAAGGTGAGAAAGAAGACTACTGCACAAATATTTTATCCAATAATCTCAAGAATATTTGATCTAGGGTTTTCTGATTGCACTAAATGAAATATTAGTAAAAGAAACTCTTTCAGATACTCAGTATTTCAGAAGCACTTAGAATAACTCTGTAGGAAATTTTAAGGTAAATGTTCAAATAATTATTTTGGAATATATTACACTCGCTTATACAATGATATTATTTACACATTAAAAATCTTTGAAACACTACTCATCTTAAGTAATATTCAAAGTAAGTATTAGGGTAGGGATACATACTTACGTTATTAACTTGTCCTAGAAAAATTGCATACTAATCCATTAATTCCATTTCCAACGGGGGAAATAAGAAATTTCCTGTAGGAGGTGGTATTTAAGCTGAATTTTTCAGGAAGTTAAGGAGTCTAAGAAGAAGAGCTGACAGGGAAGTGTTTTCTAGACATAGGGGGTTAGTCTATGCAAAGACATAGTGATGAAAGTTGGAATATGGCTTTCAATTACAAATAGAAAAATCTGTATTTTATTTTAGAAGATTGTGTGTCCATTGACAAGTCACTTAACTGTGACTTGTGAGGAAACTGAGGTTTCCTCAACTATAAAATAGAGGTAGTATCCCTCCGAGTTGTTGTTAGTATTAGGCAGCCAATGGAGCTTCTCAAGTAAGGAAGTAATAGGGTCATAAATTTACTTTAGAAGTATGGATTAGAAAATGAAGAAGCTAGAAAAAAAGGAAATGATTAGGAGGAACTTGTAATAGTCCAAGGAAAAGGTGAAGAAAACTTGACTTAAGGGATGGTAATGGAAATGAATAGGAGATAAATGTTAAGAAATATAGTAAAGGCAGAATTTATTGGGTTGAATGAAAAGGAATTATCTAAGAGTAACTCTGAGATTCCAGGTGACTAAATGAATGATGGTGTTCATAAGAAAAACAGAAAAAATGGGGAAAAGGTTTAGGTTTGGGGTTGAAAATAAATTTTTAGATGTGATAATATATATAGACCTAGATAGATCATCTAACCTAGCCCCTTTATTTTAGAAACAAAGAAATTAAGGCCCCAGGAGAATAAACTTTTATAGGAAATTGAGTCTAAGAGGAAGAAAACAACATCAGAAGTACAGTTTTGAATTCAAATTTTCTGACTCCAGAGCTACTCCTCTTTCTAATGTATCAGGAAATCTATCTGAACATGACCAATAGGCAAGTGATGGTTAGATAGGTAGTCTAATAATTCTCATATTATTTCTCATGGATCTGTTTTCTAGGTCAGTAGCTTTTCCAATGAGCAATTTCACACTTTCTTTTTTTTTTTTTTACTTTTTATTTTTGCTTTATCATATGTTGATATCACCTAGAATCATTAATTACTACTTCTTTAATTATAATTTTTAAGGAATTTTTTCTTCAGTGAACTTTTGTACTTCCTTTTCCATTTGGCCAATTCTATTTTTTTAGGGAGTTATTTTCCTCAGTAAATTTTTAAATATCTTTTCCCATTCTACTGATTCTTTTTTCATGATTCTCTTGCATTACTTTCATTTCTTTAATGTTTTTCTTTTACTTCTCTAATTCGCTTATTAAAATCCATTATACACTCTATTAAGAATTCTGAGCCCAGATTACATTTTTTTTTTGAGGCTTCATTTATGGTCATGTTGACATTATTGTCCTTTTCTAAGTTTATGACTATTACTCCTCCATCCCTATAGTAACTTTCCATAGTCATGCTTTTTATGTTATTGTTGTTTTGTCCTTTTTCTGTCTTTTTTTCTGCCTTGGTGTTTTTTAATGTGAGAATTAGACTCTGGTCCTGTGCTGTTCCAAGCTTTTTCTTCTCAGTCTGGATCATACAGCTAGTTTTGATTGGGCTTCAAGGAGTGGCTGCTTACTTTCTCTAGAGAGCAGGCTTCCCTTCTGGCTTGTACTGGAAGGGGGGCTCCTTTTTGGTCTCCCCTGGGTATAAGGTTTAACTGCTGGGTGGGTAGCTCTGCTGGCTAATCCCAAGGGTAGGATATTCTGTGCTGGAGCCTTCTTCATATTGAACTGATCAGCCACACCTGAGCATGCTGTATCCTAATCCCAACACCATGATGTCATTGATCATCAATGAGCAACACTAGTCACTTTTAAAGGACTATATATTTAAAAGCTAATTTAAGCTAAAATAAAACTATTTTATTGAACTTCACGCTTTGATGGCGACCTGTTTGTTATTTTATTGTACTAAAACTCTTTGAAATTAAATGTTTCCTTTATTTTAAAAGAGAAATGTAGTAGTATTCTGGTACATCAAGAGGGTTATAGATTTTTATGATATTGTAGGAAATTACATTTGCGGTTAGATTTTGACATGTTTTTGTAATAATAACCGGTTGTTGTGTTGTGAGGGATTCATGTGTAGCAAGGGCTTCTCCCTGCCATCCTGCCAGGAGCATTGGTATTGTCTATTCTGCCTCTTTTCAATCCTTACATCTCTAGCCTCTTCTCACCCCACCATTGTCCAAGAGAGGCTTTCATTATTGCAAGGAGGAGAAGCAAGAGGTTAGAATCAGAGGTCATTCTGCTCCCCTCAGAGAAAGAGGATATCAGGTTAGAATTTTATCTATCTGCTCCCTTACATATTGTTTATTTAATTGATATGATTAGTGTCAATCTAACTTCTGGTTGCTTTGTCATTATGGGAGGAAAAAAGTCCCCAAACTTTATATCCATATATATTTGACCTCTTTCCTAGTATATACTAGTTTCACAATGTAAAAAACATAATAAATAACAAAGAAAACCCATTTATCCAAATTGGTAGTAAAACAGAAATCAGAGAAGAAATACATAGGAGAATATATCAAATATACCAAAAAATATAGTTATCACATTAATATTGGGAGTGAGATAATTTAGCTCAACCAAGAGAGAGTATTCTTGATCTTACCCAAGAGGAAACTCCTCAAAGTCTCTAGTTTAGAAAGCTGGGGACAAGGGTATAATAAACATTGTCAACTCCTTTAATGTCTTTCCAAAGTTTTTTTGTCCAGCAACCTGAGAAGGGTTTAGCCTCTTCCATTTTCCCTCTTGAAGCTAGAAGCCAGAAGCCCTCAAAAGCAACAAAGACTAAAGAAGGCTGTAGATGTCTGAAATGTTCCTGCCCTTACCAATTCAGCCCTGTCCCTCAAGCAGGGCATTCACTGGCTGCCAGGAAGAAGAGAATCCTGTACCAAGGAGCCTTGGGACAAGGGTTACATTGCTTTAACTGAGAACTTCAAAGGGAAAAATATGCACCAGGCTGAGAATATGAACTGTGAAGAAAGCTTTTGCCTAACCTGCAATTAAAATTTGTAAAGGTGCAGCTTGAGTGTCTTTGAATAGACCAAGGATTTTGAAGGTAGAGGGAGATCTGTCAGTGGAATGCTAACATGGATGCTTATATTTTCTTTCCCATAGAAGAGGGTCAATTCAAGCTAAAATCTGTCCTTTTTGGAGGAGCAAACTAACACGTGAAATATTTGTGGAGGTCTCAATAGTTAAGAGCTGCATTCCACATTTAAACAGAGGTCCAGGGACAAAATAGTGTGTTGTCAATACCATGTTCTGATACTTTTCAGCTCTTCTGTAAAGCAAAATACACCCATGTCACAGCTGGGGGAAAAAAGGAAGAGGAAGGAAGAAAAGGAGAAAGAAAGGGAGGGAGGGAGGAAGGAAAGAAAAGGGGGGAGGGAAGAAGAGAAGGAGAAAAAAAAGGAAGGGGAGAGAAGGAGGGAGGGAAGGAGAGAAGGAGAAAAGAAGGGATGGAGGGATAAAGGGAGGAAGGAAAGAAAGAAGAAAGGAATGAAAGAGGAGAGAGGGGAAAATGGGAGGAGGGAGGGAGAGGTGGAAGGAGGAAAGGGGGAAAAAAGGGAAGGAGGGGAGGAAAGGAGAAGGAAAGGAAGGACAGAAGGACAAAGAGAAGAAAGGAAGGGAAAAAAGGAAATAATTTATATGTAGGGGCAGTTAGGTGGCATAGTGGATAGGGTGCTGAACTTAAAGTCAGAAAGACCTGAGTTCAAATTTGCTAATACTTATTAACTACGTGACCTAACCAAGTCACTTAACCCTGATTTTCTTTAGTTACCTAAAATGTAAAATGGACATGAGCACCTACTTCCCAGGGCTGTGTGGAAATCAAAAGTGATTATAATTGTAGTGCCTTTAGCACAATACCTGGCACATATCATTATAGAAATACATGCTATTATTTGACATTGTACTAAGCAGTTGACAAATATTATCTCCTTTGACCCTCACAACAGCTTTGAATTGTATACTCTTCACTTTACAGTTGAGGAACCTGAGGTTAAGTGACTTGCCCAGGATTATACAGTTAGCAAGAGCATCAGGGAGTTTTTGAAATCAGGTTTTCCTGATTCCAGCCCGGGCAGTCTGTTCATTGTTCCATCTAGCTGCTTCCCCTCCTAATTTATGCTTCTTTGGGTGGTTCTATGATTGTAGCAGAATCGTGATATTATGGAATTTCAGAGTTGGAAGGACTTTAATGCGGAGAAATTCCCCTTAAAGGAGACTTTCAATTCTTCTATTCCATACTACCCATCCCCCAAACTACTCCAATATTACTAGTAGGAACTGATTCATTTCTACCTGCTGTAGACTCTCAGAAATGTAGGGTGCAATGAATTCATCATATTAGGACATTTTCAACAATACATGAATAAATTTGAAATATTATCATTCTTATGAGCAATTCCATTTTCTAGACAGCTCCATCCCTGAAGCTTTTTTAGTTAAGAAATTTTTGATTCTCTATTATTTATACATGTGACATACCATCAATAGAGTATGTTAATGGATCTATTGATGTATGTTATGCATTGGCAGAGAAAAGTCATTTTGTATTATTGTTCTGTTTTGTGTATTTAAATAAGAGAGATTTAAATAACAGAAATTCCAATATTGAAGAAGCAAGGATAAATGGAAAGAAAAATATATGTAGCATTTGTTAATGTGAAGATTTATCCTAGTGTGATACTGAATTTTTTTTTGTTTTAACATTGGAATAAGTTTTTCCAGTAGGAAAGCAAAGTTTCTTGGATAGCATCCTCTGCTGCTTAATAACATGAAGACTAATTTAGTCAAGTTTTCTTCATAGGCTATACCATAGGTAATATGCACAAAATTTCCCTGATCTCCCTCAGTCCCCATTGGGAAATTGAGATTGACAATCAGATGCAAATAGCCCTTGGAGATAAGAAATGAATGTTGAAGCAAATTCAGGAAGTCTGAAGAGAAAAAAAGTTTTAAAATGTGGAAATCTATTGTTCTATGATAAGCATGGTAAAATATGTATTACAAAATGCTTGTGATATATAAGAATTTTTATCCATTAATTATTTGTCTTCACAATTACTTCTTAGACTACATAAAAGCTTGTGAATGAATTTCCTTTTTCAAATATAAAAGCCTCAAGTTTCATATTTATGGCTGATCTATGATTCTGTTATGTACTTTGATACAGGAAAATATAGCTTGTGACTTTTAGAACTGAAAAGAAACTCATATTCCTTATTATAAGCTACTGGTCTATCTTAAGATCAACTAAATAAGCACTTTCTTAAGGAACTGATAGAACTTGTAGGCACTGGAGAAGATAGGCAAAAAAAGGAATCAGTCCCTAAAATTCAAGGAGTGGATATCCTACTGAAATCAAAACAACATGTATATAACTAAGTAAATAGCAAGTGATTGGTGGGAAAAGACTTAGAACTGAAAGAGGAAATCACTAAGAGGGAATCACTCAGGAGTGATGCTTGGACTAAAGTTTGGTTAAAGTTGTGGATTTAAGAAGTAAAAGTAAGAAGGGAGGGCAGCATTCATGGAGAAAATAAGATAGTTGGCTTGGAACATACATTTATCTCTTTCACATCAAAACTTTCCCTGTCGTTGTTTCAATATATTTCAGGTTGGCATAAGAAATTAAATGGAAATTTGGGAGGAGTTTCCAGAAGCTGCAAGCAACACATAAAAGCCAGCAGATAACAGAAAAAAGTTTAGAACTCAGAAATGCATAAAGTACATTTAAAGTATGGTATAATATCAACATGTTATCTTTCAATACCATTGATAAACAAATTATTTTTAGTTAAAATATGACTAAATAGCCCAAATTTTACAAGAATGTGGTGCAAATACCTATAAAAGAAAACATTCAAACTTATTCTCTGGTATGAAGGGAGAGTCAAAAAATTTATGCAATTTTTCCAGAATTGAAGGGGTACACTGCATCCCTAACTCCCACAATGTGAAATGTGTGAGAAAATGTAATGTGAGAAAAGGTATAATGTGAAATCAATCTGGAAAGACAGGGGAGGACCAGACTGTAAAGGGCTCTGAATGGTGGACAGAAATTTATCTTCAATCTGGAGAGAATTGGGACCCACTGGAGTTTCTTAAATGGAGTAATGACATATATGGTCAGATTTATGCTTTGGGAATATCATTTTGGCAGTTGTATAGAGGATGGACTGGAGAGAAAGGAAATGAAAGACAAGGAGGAAGACCAACAAGGAGGTTATTATTCTGTGTTTTTCTATCATTTCTCTAATACTTTCATGAATTCTACTGGAATTTTCCTAGAAGAACCCTTCTTAGCTTTTAGGGGTAGTTAGCTCTTTTGCTGAGCAAGTTTTGCCATATTGTAGGCATTGTTTCACTCAGTAACCCAACTGAAGCTTATATTTCCAGGAGTCCTCAAACTACAGTCCGCAGGCCAGATGTGGCAGCTGAGGACGTTTATCCCCCTCACCCAGGTCTATGAAGTTTCTTTATTTAAAGGCCCACAAAGTTTTTGATTTTACTATAGTCCAGCCCTCCAACAGTCTGAGGGACAGTGAACTGGCCCCCTACTTAAAAAGTTTGAGGACTGCGAGCGTCTAATCAATGTCTATATGAGTGATGTCAGGATTTTCAGCTAATTTCAATCAAGCTACTTAGCTGAAGTTGATGAATGACTTTGAAAGCTATCTTTCATGTAGCCTCACTTATTTTATTACCCCCCAAAAAGGTTATTTACAAATTTAAACACTTCATACAAATCAAATACTCTTCTCCATAATGCTTCTTTAGAAAAACTTCTTAATCTTTTTTGAAGTACTCTTTTTTTTTTTTTGAACCAATAATCAACTGCAGCTGTTTGAGGAAAAATTATTCATAAGATTGGTTTTGGAACTTTTCCTATGAATATCAATGTAGAGTAAGTGAAAGTTAGGAAAAAAGAAGAAATTTTAGGCAACAAGCTTCTCCCACATCTTACTCCCCTCTTCCAACCCTCCACAAAAATCTCACTCCAAATTCATCATAAACTTCATCAAAATAGCCCCTAGATTTCACTGGTACTAGAGGAAAAAAACAATAACAACTAATTTTTTTTATCTTTTCTAGGATTTCATACTTCTAACTATACTATTGTTTTTAGGAGATAGCCCTTAAACCAGAATATGTATATTATTTAGAATTTACCTCTGGTGTCTCCAAGAATCTTTTTTTGTTATCCAATAAGGATGAAAAAATATTTTTAAATGCTCAACAGGCAATCAAATAAAATACAGATAATAGAGATAACTATTAAGTCTTATACCCATGTTTTAACAAATCAGCTGCTAATTTATAGGACTAAAGAGGCATGACTAGACTTCAGTTACTATAAAAAAGTTCTGGAAGTTTTAGTTGGCTATCATTTCATTATGAGCCTTTAGTGTGATTAAGCAAAGTTATTATTTTTGTTGCTTTAAATAGCAGAAGTTTTCTTCTAGTAGTTGAGGCAATAATGAATGGAAAAGAAAAAATGAACTCCCAGAAGTTACTAAATTGGGGATTCATCCCTTCACGATATTGAATTTTTTATCTTAAGTAGTGGTATAAGTTTTTCAATTAGGAAAATCAAAGTTCCTCAGCCTACAAACATGCTCTTCTAAATAACCTGGAGATTGATTTAATAGGATTTCCTTTGTGATCATGTTATAGTTAACATGCACAGAAAACTTGTATTATTCCCCAATTGTTAATATACTTTGGTTGAAATAACAAAATATTTAGAACTAGAGAGATAATGATCCCACTATATTCTGTTAGGAACACATCTGGAAAATTAGCATGAATAAGCCAAGGGGAAGTCCACCAGAATGGTGCAGAAACTAGGAAAAAAAAGTCATAGGAGGATTGGTTAAAGGAAATAAGGATGCATAGCCTCAGAAAAGTGGAGTTTAAAAGGAGACATGGTAATTGTCTTCAAATACTTAGAGAAAACTTTGCTGGTAAAATAAGAGACAAATTTTGGTTCAATATAAGGAAAACACTTCCTAATAGTGAGAGCTATCCAAATATATAATGATCTCTCCTGGGAGGGTTACTTTTCACCAGAGATCTTCAAGTAAAAGCTATTGGGCCACATGTTAGGAAAGTTTTATTAAAGCATCAAATAAAATAATGGAAGCAAGTTTGAAAATTGCAAAGAAATTCGATTAAAGTCAGCTGCTCAGGTAAACTAAATTGATGTAGTCAAACTCAAATAGAACTGAAGACTTCAAACCATATACAAAATCCCTAGCAATTCACATATTGACTTACAAAATTGCATGTTAACATTATTTATGCTCTTTTATTTTTATTTATTTTGTTAAATATTTTCCAATTGCATTTTAAAATGGTAGAGGCTTACTGGGGAGTGTTGCAGACTACATAGTTGACTCCCACAGACTTTGAAGTTCTTTGAACTTTACAATTCTTTGAAGTTCCTTATGATACGTAAAATCTGTCATTTTGATTTCATCAATGTGGGTACTTCACTTTTGCATCTTGTTGGAATCCTAGTGTCAACTCAACTTGAAACAAGGTGAAAACTCAAGGGTGATGTCAGAATCCTGGTGTTAACTCAATAGAATTGATACAATGCTTATTGGTTCACACCTTAGAGCAAATCCTTACAAGGTGGTAAGTTGCTAATACTGATGGAAACAATGCTTGTGTTCATACCTTTAGAGAGCTCATAAGTATCTAAGTACTCAATGGAGTTCACAGTTTGGGAGATTCAGGGTCTAGAAAGAGATATCTGAATTCACACCTTCCTTAGGGCCAGAGAGCATGCTGGGAGATATCCCACAATCCCACTCTTGGAGAAGTAGCATAAATAGAGCATTCTGGGAGATACAGGAGGGTACTCGCCTCAGTTGGAGATTGAGAAGCCACAAGTTGGAGTTGAGCTGGAGGCTGAAGAAAGTAGAGGCAGGAGCCAAGGACAAAGAATCAAGGTCTCTTGGAACCAACCAGAGAGATAGGTCTCTGAACTAACTGGGCGCATTTGGAAGGAGAAATAAACGTTTGCATTTTTACCAGCTGGCTGCAATTTTGGAGTTATTATTTATTTCAATAAGGCTGCCTCCAGGAAAACCCCAACAGCATCTCATACTTACTTTCACTTTTGTGAATGAATAACATACCTGAGTTACTCATCCATTATCCCCCACCTTCTCTTATAGGCTGAGCCATCTCTTTTCCTAATCACACATTTCCTTGATATCTTACATTATTTTTACATGCAAACTACCATTGGCACTATGTTGCAAGGTCAACTGGGTAGTACAGTAGATAGAGAACTGGACCTGGAAGCAAGAAAACCTGAGTTCAAATCTAGATTCAAACAGTTACTATGTAACCCTCAACAAGTCACTTAACACTGTTTGCCTCAGTTTCTTCATCTATAAAATGAGTTGGAGAAGGAAATGACAAATCACTCTGGTATCTTTGCTAAATAAACCCAAAGAGAGACACAAAGACTAAAGTATGAAATGACTGAACAACAACAATATGTTACAGAATACTTATGTTCACCATAGACCTCTCCATTGTTCTTTGGAAAATTTGTAAAATGCTCTTGAAAAACATATGATATGTAGGATATATTATAGTTTTTGTTATTTGAAAACCTTTGAACCCTTTCATTTCTTATTCCTAAATGCTATTTTCTAATATACCTTTTCCTTTTTGCTATTCATCCTATCTTACCATTCAAGGAATGAGGAAAGAAATATGTATTTATTAAGTATTTACTATGTATTAGAACTGTGCTAAAATTAAAGACAAAGAATATCAAGAATTGTGTTAATTTGATTTGGAGAATATTATCAAATTCTTCATTGTTTCTTATTTCAGTCTCTGTGACAGATGTTGCCACATAAACTACAATTATCTCCATGGTAGTCTCTTTACTTGCATTCATCAGGAATATTACAGTGGAAAATGACCAAGTAGCCTGTGAATCGATCTGTGCTTTATTGTGATTGAGAACATAGTGGAATCAATTACACTAACTCCTTTTGAAACAACTTATGAACCATCATCTTCTCATTTAGTTCCAACCTCTTTATTTTTTCTGTTTAATTTTTCATAAAAATGTTGGTACTGATGTGATTTAATAACTTCAGTAGTGTATAAATTCATTAATTATTCAACAATGATCATTTTTTAGAGCACTAAAAGTTAAATTAATGGTTATAGGCATTTAAAAACTGGGTAGTTCTAAATGCCATCTGTTCTTTTTCTACTGCTTACTGTACCACTGTTACTATGAAAAGGGAAGGGATATGGAGACCCCTGTACAGATTTAGGGGCCATTCTGTTATAGATAGGCAGATGGATAGATGGATGGATAGATAGATAGATAGAAGAAAGAATGAATCAGCCAGATGGAAACAGCCTCTAAACTATGGATGGCCAGAGCAGAACAGAGCAGGCTAAAGACAGAGAGACAGAATTCAAATAGAAGTTTAAAATTTGAAGTGAAGGAAATGGTTCGCAAGCAAGGAGGCAGTGTAGATGCATGTGCCAGGGCCCCATCCTTAGTGGGGGAACCCATTCCAGTGTGACCAAAATCTCAATACTAATACCAATAGCTGTACAATAAGCTGTAGCCCTGACTGTGAAGGATAATAACAATGTGACAAGTTTGATTCATAGCAGAGTTTCAGGACTAGAACATGTACAATATAGCAGATGTTTATCTGAGTTCAGAAAACACCTGATGCTGGTCAAATCAAAACAATCATTATGAAACAAGGATTTTGCTAAGGCTGAGATCATCCAAAGGATGAGCTCAAGGATTGTTATTATGCCAAATTCAGGACACAGCTTACTTGCTGGACATTAGCTCTAGAAAACAGGGTGAATCCTAATACTTGATAATAGATAGAAAAAAATAGACTGACCACAAACACATGTGTATGTGTGTATACATAAATATGTACAGTATTTTTTTTAAAAAGGTGAATGGAGTAAATAAAAATACTGTGAAAACTGGTTTTTCAAAGCACTTTAGGTATCCCTTTAGAGTGTTGCTATTCTTGTTACTTTTGATGTTTACCACTGGGTGCGGCTCACACAGAAGAGGTTCAATAAATTTTTTAATGAAAGAATGGCTTTTAGGAAGCAAAGTCTGAAAGGGGTATAGTTCATGAAATGATTGAATGTTTTCTTGCCAAGAAGACCATTGATAATAGCTGTTTTCAAAGTGACAAAGAGGAAAATTATAAAATGTTAGCAGGTATAATGTGAAGAAAAAAACATATAGGGGTGGGATGGGGAAAGAATATATGCAAGTAAAAAAGAATTGACAAGCTGAGTGATAAAAACAGAAGTGATAAATTCATGGTGATAATTTGCTTCTATGTTTTAAGGTCAAGATTCATTGTATTTTCCTACCAGCAAGATCTCTTTTTCTAAAATCAGGAAATAATTTGTTTTTCCTTGCTTCCTTTTGAATGTAATATGTTGCACAAAAACTATAACAAAACTAGTTTGTTTCATTTTTAATCCATGTTCCCCTGTCTCTTATAGGAAGAAGGCATTGTGAAGGAAATTGACATCAGCCATCATGTAAAAGAAGGATTTGAAAAGGCAGACCCTTCCCAATTCGAGCTCCTGAAAGTTTTAGGGCAAGGCTCTTATGGAAAGGTAAGGTAAAGAAGTGTTAGATATTGCAGAGAATTTCTGTAAAGTTAACAAGATTCCATAGGGACATAATGGAAACATTGTATAGTTCTTATTGTTGTTACTATTAGTAAACACATATTAAATTGACATTATTGGAAGTCAATACACACAAAGTAATGGTTTTAAATTGGCATTATTGGAAGGCAATACACACAAAGTAATGGTTAAGGGTTTTTTTTTTTAATTTGTTTGTCTGTGAATTGTATAATCCCCTAAAAGATTTTGTTATTATGTTTCTCTAACTGATATTAAAGCAAAGGAAACTTATAAAACAGAATCTTATTCCATGTAACGCATGGTTCATTTCAGAATTTGAAAGATGAGCTGATAAAAAATAGGGAGGAATGGGTTCATGATCTAGACATAAAGAATGATATTATAAACAAATTAGAAGAACATAAAATAGTTTAGCTCTCAGATCTGTGGAGGAGGAAGAAATTTGCGACCAAAGAAGAACTGTAACCTATTATTGTTCACAAAATAGATAATTTTGATTATATTAAGTTAAAAAGTTTTTGCACAAACAAAACTAATACAGACAAGATTAAAAGGGAAGCAATAAACTGGGAAAACATTTTTAAATTCAAAGGTTTTGATAAAGGCCTCATTTCTAAAATATATAGAGAATTGACTCAAATTTTTAATAGTTCAGACCATTCTCCAATTGATAAGTGGTCAAAGGAAACAAACAGACAGTTTTCAGATGAAGAAATTGAAACTATTTGTAGATATATGAAAAGATGCTCCAAATCTCTATTGATCAGAGAAATGCAAATTAAGACAACTCTGAGATACCATTACATACCTGTCAGATTGGCTAAGATGACAGGAAACTATAACGACCAATGTTAGAGGGGATGTGAGAAAACTGGGACACTGATACATTGTTGGTGGAATTGTGAACAGATCCAACCATTCTGGAGAGCAATTTGGAACTATGCTCAGAAAGTTATCAAACTGTGCATACCCTTTAATGCAGCAATATTTCTACCGGGATTATATCCCAAAGAAATCTTAAAGGAGGGAAAGGGACCTATATGCACAAAAATGTTTGTGGCACCCCTTTTTGTAGTGGCTAGAAACTGGAAACTGAGTGGATGCCCATCAGTCAGAGAATGGCTGAATAAATTATGGCATACAAATGTTACAAATATTATTGTTGTGTAAGAAACAACCAGCAGGATGATTTTAGAGAAGCCTGGAGAGACTTAGATGAACTGATGCTAAGTGAAATAAGCAGAAGCAGGAGATCAGCAACAATAGACTATACGATGATTGTTTCTAATGTAAGAGGTTCTTTTCAACAATAAGATGATTCAAACCAGTACCACTTGTTCAGTGATGAAGAGAGCCAGCTACACTCAGAGAGAGGACTGTGGGAACTGTGTGAACCACCATATAGCATTCTCACTCTGTTGTTTGCTTGCATTTTGTTTTCTTTCTCAGTTTTTTCCTTCCTTCTTGATCTGATTTTTCTTGTGCAGCAAGATAACTGTATAAGTATGTGTACATATATTGGATTTAACATATATTTTAACATATTTAACATTTATTGGACTACCTGCCAGCTAGGGAAGGGGGGGAGGGTGGAAGGAAGAAGGGGAAGTTTTGGAACAAAAGGTTTTCACTTTGAAAAATTACCCATGCCTATGTTTTGTAAATAAAAAAGCTTTAATTAAAAAAAAAAAAAAAACAACAAGGAAGTCAGTACACACAAAGTAATGATTAAGGTTTGTTTTTTTTTTGTTAATTTGTCTGAGAAGTGTATGATGCCCCAAAAGGTTTCCTTATTATTATATTACTGTAATTGATATTAAAAGGAAGGAAACTTATGAAACATAATCTTATTCCATGTAACACATGGTTCATTTCAGAATTTGTTGCAATTCTTAAATTCAAAGATCAGCTGATAAAAAACAGGGAGGAATTCACAAAATCACTGCTTTGTTTAAGACCATTTTTCTTCCTGAAAAAATCCATGATTTCTCTTTTCTATTACCTATGCTGATGATACCTTAAGCAGACATCTGATGATTTACAGAAATGCTTTTCCTTTCTCTTTTTTTTCCCTATTTCTGGCCATAGGTTTTCATTTGTTCCCAAGGTTTTCTAATTGAATTATAAAAACAAAGAGGTGAGTCAAGGTTATCATTTTTTCCCCATAGAATCACAGGATTTTTTTTTTATATGAAAGGAATATCAGTGGCTCTCCAGTCTAACCCATACCTGAAAAAGAATCCCAAATAAAGCATACACAAATGATCATCCAATCTTTGCTGAAAGACTGCCAGAAAGAATGTATCTGTCATTCCCAAAGTGAGCCCATTCCAAATTTGTTCAGCTCTAATTGTTAGGAAGTACTTCTTTAGGAATTTAGACTTGACTCATCTAAATTTGTCTGTTTAGGTTAGAGTTGCAAGGAATATCTGAGGCTGTCTGGTCCAATTTTATTCGTTTTATGGATAGAAAACTTAAGGCCTAGAAAGATTAAGTATCATACCTTAAATCACAGAGGTAAGTGCCAGAACCCAAGTCCTCTGACATAGATCTCATTGCTCTTACATCTACCTTCAGAACCAAATAGTACATGTGTAATCTCATTTCTATATGATAGTTCTTGAAATCCTTAAAGATAGTTACTGATTTCTCATAGTTTTCACTGCTCAAGCTAAACATCTGCAGTTTACTTAAACAAGGCTCAGATGGCAATGAACTTGAGGTCCTTTGCCATAATAGTAACCTTTCTTCATAAACTTATTCTATGTCCCTTATTCCTGCTTTCATTTATACTTTGGAAGAGAACAGAAGAAAAATAAGAAGTGACCCACAATTCTTATAAACTCTCTTGAGTTCCCTGGAATCATGAAAATTTTCTATTTGATATAAACTAATCTTATCTGATTATTGGTTCAACCAAATTCACCTAGAAATTGCTTGTAACTCATTAGAACCTCTAGCAAGCCTTTAGAACTTTCCCATCTATTTGGATATCATTGTCTCCTGTGAAACTTCCACAAATAGATGACCTGGGTAGAGCAAAGGTCACACCATTTTCTTTAGTTCACTTTGATAACCTTCTAGATCCCAGGCAAGCCTGTGAGTTGACCAAGATCCTGAAACTATATACTAAGATGACTAGCTTATTTGTGCAATGATTAGCAACCTAGTAGATAAATAGGAAAAGAGGGTATTTGTATCGATATGGAATAATTTCAAGACATTTTTATCATTTACAATGACTATAAAAAGTAAGTTAATGGCTATTTTTGGGAGGGGAAGTGGGTGGGATTCTTTAGCCATTTTTTAAAGATGGATTTAATGTAAAACCTTTTCTAGTGTAGATCTAAAATGATCAATACTAGAGAGAAAATGGTATTTGGTAGTGACATTTAAATAGTGATATGATTCTAACCTACTCTGAAACTACTAATATGGTGTATTCTTCAGCTTTGTTATTAGCCATTTTCCAGAATACAACAGACAGAATTATCATTGTGATATATTATGATTGAGATATCATTTATTGACAATGAAATTATTTTCCTGAAACTGTTACCTAAGAAATTCCAATAGCCTTGTTAGGGAAAGAGCCATCCACATCCAGAGAAAGAACCATAGAGACTGAATGTGGATCAAAGCATGGTATTTTCACCCTTTGTGTTTTTGTTGTTTGTTTGCTTGGGTTTTTTCTCATTTTTCCCCTTTTAATCTGATTTTTCTTGCACAGCTTGACAAATCTAGAAATATGTTTAGAAGAATTGCACATATTTAACTTAAATTGGATTTCTTGTTGTCTAGGAAATGGGGAAGGAGGGAAGAAAGGGAAAAAATTTGGAACACAAAGTTTTGCAAAGATGAAGTTGAAAACCATCTTTGCATGTATTTGGAAAAATAAAAAGTTATTATAAAAAATTGTAGCCTAAGGAATCCTTTGGAGTTAGGGGTAGTCTACTTCTAGTTCTAATTACTAAACTCTAGATGAATGACCTAAAAATAATCCTTTTCTTTCTTCATTCAATTTTGAACTAAGATAAACAGATGCTAGGATTTTTGTCCTCTGGTACTTGCTCAGGTTATTGGCTTATCGGTGAGATGAACCAGTTTCCTTGGAAGAGCTAGGCTTTGGTTACATAAGTGGCCTTTCTTGATGAAACAGCATTCTGGAGTTCAGGCAGCCTTGTAATCTGCAGCTGTGAAGGTTATTTCCTGTCAGGAACTGAGGAAAAAAACAACAACAGGTGTCTTGAATAGTGCCATGTCCATACTCCATAGACTCTCATAAATGCTTTTCAATTATGGTGACAGGTGGGACCACAGAGCATCTAAAATATCCCTGGAGACCTATTCATGTTTCATGTTGTTCTGTGTATATCCTGAGTATATATCCTTCTGTCAGAGTGACAACTGGCAACAACAAGGATTTCTGGGACATATGAACCTTAAATAAACTGTGTATCTTAGGGCTAACTGCCTCAAATATAATAAGGCTTCTGACTTTTCAAAGTTGCTATGCTTAAACATGAATCTTTTTTCATAGAACTTTGATGTGACAAAACCACAGTTGACCCCTGTTTGAATTGTAGAATAAAGCTTATGTTAATGTTGTATTTAATCTTTTTTGAGCAACATAATTATATTTTCTGGTGCATTTACTCAATGGCATGTGTTTTTCTTTCCCTATAGCAAGAACAATCATCTGTTAAAACATTTACAATGTTCCAGGTACTATGTGCTAAATAAACATTAGGGATAGAAATATAAGTAAAAATAAAGACATTCCTTACCCTCAAGGATCTTACATTTTAAAGAGGGAAGGTAACACATGAAAGGGATTAATGGGAAATTGGTAGCAAAGTCTAGAGAATAAAAAAATGTCTGGTCTGGTTCTTTCTTAAAAATGGAACTGTCAGAAATAACTCATCAACAGGATCAAAGTGGGGGGTGGAAGAAATTTTTTTTATGAGATGTGGAATATTTATGTAGATCTGTATTTATGGAAATGAAAAAATGAAATTATTTTTTTAAATGTTCCTCTACTCAAACAGCCCTAAGAGAATAGAAGGCTGGCTTCAGTGTGTTTTGCCATTTGCAGATGATGTTATAAAAGAGAGAGAAAAGGATTTTTTTTTCTGAGAACAATAAATGAAACAATATGGAATTGTAGGGATGAGTAAGCACTTTTGTACTTTGTCCTTCAATATTTGTTGTGTCATACCTTATTAATGATACCTTGACCAGGTAGTTCAAAGAAAAATCAGCTCAACTCATTAAATATGTTTGGGGTACCTTATCAATTGAGCAATCAATACTCAGTAGTCAAGATATTTACAGAATCTCATGGATGAGGACAATGAAATATTTTGATAAGTTTGGTTCTATTAGCCCAGTAATTGAATGATCCTTATATTATTAGAGATGTTGCTTTTATCTCAAGGTTGAATCCTATTTAGTGTCTGACGTAAGAAGAGATTGCAGAGATGCTTTCTGTGCAAAGAGTAAATATAGGACTAAATCTCTAGAGGATAATTTCCACTTGAATGAAGAAAAAAATGCCCTTGAAACTGTCACTGCCTAGGTAGCTGGGACAATAAGAATGAAGGGAGAGAAAAAGATACTCCCATTCTCCTCCCACAGCATAAAGTGCAGTTTCATTATCAGTTAATTACTTTGTTGTTGTTGTTTTTAATAGCAATAACTACAACATTGTAAATATATATATATGAAGACTTATAAAAGACTTAAAAAACCCCAATTAACATGATAACTGACCAGGATTCTAGGAGACCAGTGATGAAAATGACTACCCATCTCCTCATAAAAACATGTTAGATTCAAGTGGCAGAAAAAGACATCTATTTTTGGACATGATCAATGCAAGAATTTGTTTTTTTCTAACTACATATGTTTGTTACCAACAGTTTGATTTTTTTTCCCAGCATGAGAAGTGGAAGAATAATAAACACTTCATAATTTATGTATGTTTGTATATGTATACACCTATATTTCAATTATAGTATAGTGTATAATAAAATTTTGTAACCAGGTAATTATGTGTACATATGTAAACATATACACATATAAAGATATATGTACATATCTATTAAGCAGACTACATATAGTACCAATATGTAGTTAAACCCAGTGGAATTTTTCTAGTGAAGATCTCTAGTTAGAGTATAATGCAACTTGATGGCATTAAACTGAAGAATAATGACATGCTTTTGTTATCCATAATGAGTATATGCCTCACTTGAAGTGAAACCAACATATAAAAATTCAAAACTTATGAAATTATTGATGATTTTTACATCAAGAAAATATTATTTGCCAAAAAAATAAACTCAGTTTATTTTGAGTTCTCCTATTTCCACATCACTAACATCTATTCCTTTTTTTTTTTTTATCACATGGCCATCAATTTAATTCAGGGTCTGGTCACTACTTGCCTGATCTCTCCCAATAGTTCCTTAATTGGTCTCCGAAGAGCATCTCTCTTCTTCAATCCATGCTCCACAAAGCTGTCAGAACAACATTCATAAACCATAGCTCTTGCCATTAAATTCTTCTACTCAAAAACTTAGAATCAAATACAAACATATATCTGTTGAAATTTAAAATCGTTGACAATATGGCTTCTATCTATACTTTCCTCCCTTTCAGTTACTTCAGCTTCAAACAAACTGAAATATTTTCTGTTCTCTGTACATAACATTCCAACTCTTACTGACATGTCCTTACATAGTCTGTCTCAGTTTCACTTTCTTTCTCTTAACTTTCTTTTTTCTTTCTCTTTCTCTCAACTTTCTTCTTTTAGGACCTCTTCTTGTTATTCAGTCACGTCCAAATCCTTGTGACTCAGTGGACTATACTGTCCATAGGCTTTTCTTGGCAAAGATACTGGAGTGGTTTGCCATTTCCTTATTCAACTCATATGACAGATGAAAAAATTGAGGCAAATGGAATTAAATGATTTGCCCAGGATCAAAAATGAAGATTTAAATACAGGGGCTCTAGGGAAAATCAATGTCAAATCCATTAATCCTTTTACTGAACCCTAGTATATAAGACATTATGTGATTAAATACATAATGAATTGCCCAAACAATTAGTCCTATGGGAATTTAGAGAACAAAGAGATCAGATGATCCAGAATAATCCAAAAAGATATTACCTTCCCCATCTCATATCCACTATCTTTTCCCCCTACATATTTGATTTTCCTAAATAAGGATGCAGGAAGAAACTTTTTTTTACATAGGAAATAAGTTTTTTTTTTTAAATTTTCATTTATTGCACCATGAAACTACAAGTCTATTATGTACAACTTGCTATTCTTTTTAAAAAAATATAATAAAATTATCATGTACATTTCTTTTTTTCCTCTTCTCCTCCCACCCTATAGATGGCTACCATTAGATATAAAAATTATATATGTAGTGTGTGTATTTATATACATATATGTTGAGATTATTTTATACATCTATTTATCAATATTCAGTGTCTTCCTTCATATGCCCTTTGTAATTAATTTGGTAATTTATAATAGCCAAAATGAATTATTCACTCAGTTATTTTTTATTAAAGCTTTTTATTTTCAAAACATATGCATGAATAATTTTTCAACACTAACTCTTGTAAAACCTTGTATTCCAATTTTCCACGCCTTCCCCCACCCCCGCCACTTTCCCCTAGATGTCAAGTAATCCAATATATGTTAAACATAGTAAAAAAAAAAATATGCTAAATCTAATATACGCATACAGATTTGTATAATTATCTTGCTGCACAAGAAAAATCAAATCAAAAAAGGAAAAATGAGAAAAAATAAAATGCAAGCAAACAACAACAGAAAGAGTGAAAATATTATGTTGTGATCTGCACTCGGTTCCCACACAGTCCTCTCTGTGATGAAAGATCTTTTCATCACAAGATCATTGGAACTGGCCTGAATCATCTCATTGTTGTAAAGAGCCATGTCCTTCAGAAATGATCATTGTATAATCTTGTTGTTGCCGTGTGCAATGATCTCCTGGTTCTGCTCATTTTACTCAGCATCAGTTCACTTTAAGTCTCTCCAGGTCTCTCTGAAATCATTCTGCTGGTCGTTTCTTACAGAAAAAATAGTATTCCAAAACATTCATATACCATAACTTATTCAGTCATTCTCCAACTGATGGGCATCCACTCAGTTTCCAGTTTCTTGCCACTATAAAAAGGGCTGCCATAAACATTATCAATGTTATTCTTAAAACAATATTGCTGTTACTATATACAATGTTCCCTTGATTTTACTCATTTCACTCTTCATTATTTCATGCAAGTCTATCCATGTTTTTTTCCTGAAATTATGCAGCTCATCATTTCTTATAATACAGTAGTATTCTATCATAGTCATGTACAACTTGTTCAGCTATTCCCCAATTTATGGGTCTGCTCTCAATTTCCAATTCTTTGCCACCACAAAGAGAGCTGCTTTAAATATTTTAGAATATGCAGGTTCTTTTAATTTTTCTCTAATCATCTCTGTAAATAGATCTAATGATATTTTGGGGGCAAAGGATACACAATTTTAGAACTCTTTGGGAATAATTCCAGATTGGTCTTTAAAATGGATCAGTTTGGAATTCCACCAATAACAAATTAGTGTACTAATTTTTCTACATTCTTTCCAACATTTGTTACTTTCTTCTTTATATCATTGTAGTCAATCTGATAGGTAAAAAGGGATATCTTAAAGTTGTTTTAATTTGTATTTCTTATTATGCATTAATTTCATAATCAATAATGACTTGGCACATTTTTTCATTTGATTATAAATTGTTTTGATTTCTTTATCTAAAAATTGCCTGTACATATCCTTTGTATATTTATCAGTTGAGGAAAGACTTATATTCTTATGAGAATGACTTTTAATTGAAGCATTTCAGCTGAGAAATATTCAAGGGCCAGGTAACCCCTTTTAGTGCTCTTCAAATGACACATATGAGCAAGAAATATTTTCTCTTCTAAGAAAGGACAATCAGCTTCCTTATTCAGCTTAATTAGTACAATATGAAGGTTTGATTTCCCTAAGCTGCTCTCTTTTAGAGGAGCTAGTAATTATGTTGATGTTCTCTGAAACAACATAAGATGCCCAGTTGACTCATTGGTTTTGGTGGAGACTGAAGATCAACAGCAATTTTCCATTACTGAGAAATAGCTAACAAGTATCTAGAATTAGATAATTTTATGTTTGGTAATTTTGCTTAATTTAGTTATACGTATTAGCGTACAGTGCATTTTAAGATGACATGCCATGTAGCCTAGACTGCTCAATATTGTATATTGCACTAATTTCCTAATTTCCTTGCAATGTGGCATTCTGAGCTACTGAAATGACAATTCTAATAACGAAATGTGGAAACCAAAGTATTGAATGGCTATTTTATTAAAATTGTCCAATGCTGATTCAAAACAGCTTTCACTCCCCAGGGGTTTATTTCCAAATTATACAAATAGGAGAGAAGAGGCAAGAAGAAATAAAAATCCAATGTATAACACAAATGGGTGGTGATATACCAAAAGTTTGATAATATAAAAGAATATTATTACTTTCAATTGCATTTGTGGGATTGTAGTTTATGTTGCTCTTTTATGCATTTTGAGTTTTGCAAGAAAGACTCCATTTGTTTTAAAAAGAATGTCATTCAAAGAAAAGATCTAACTCAGTTCCAATTGATCAATGATGGACAGAAGCAGCTACACCCAGAGGAGGAACACTGGGAAATGAGTGTAAACTGTTTGCATTTTTGTTTTTTCTTCCCAGGTTATTTTTATCTTCTGAATCCAATTATTCCTGTGCAACAAGAGAACTGTTTGGTTCTGCACACATATATTGTATCTAGGATATACTATAGCATATTTAACATGTATAATTCTGCTTGCCATCTAAGGGAGGGGGTGGAAAGAGGGAAGAGAAAAGTCAGAACAAAAGTGAGTGCAAGGGATAATATAAAAAATTACCCTGGCATGGGTTCTGTCAATAAAAAGTTATAATAAAAAAAAGAAAAATGTCATTTTTATCATTAACTATACAAACATAAACAAACCTGAACATTTTCGTATGCAAGGTACATAAAAAAGGACATTATGTAGGAGGGAAAAAAAGATTGGAGAGTTTCATTACATGACAAATTTAACTTGATAGCACTAATACTAACCTGATTGTTAACCCTTTCTGAATTGTTTGATGCCTCTTCTATATGTTTTTCCCAACATTTCATTATTATGATTTTCTTTCATCATTTTTGCATCATTATCACTATCCACTTCCTTCCCCATCCCCACCCCCCAAAAAATAAAACTCTCAACTGTAAGAAATAAATAACAATTGACTAGATTTTTTTTATCTTGAGCTCTTTGTCAGATATGTGTTGTCTATGATTTTCTGAGTTTCTTGTCTATTTTTCTACCTTTATGCTAAATTGTACCTATTCTCTGGGGTTTCTAGGTTGGTAGGTAACACTTAAGCAGTCTTTTCCTTTCTTATTCATTTTCCATTTTAAAACTTTTTCAATTAAATTTGCAACCTTCAGAGCAAATATATTTTGTCAGTACACTATTCCTGACCAAGAGATCATAATTCCTATATTTTAAGTTGTGGTTCAGAAATTCAAAATATATTCTCAGATAACATTTTTGACACTAGTTCTTTGTTTTCCAAATCTAGCTTTTTTGAAGCCCTCAGTTTTGGTTTACATAAGGTCTTCAGTTTCTTGTTGAAGACTAATTAATCATTAGCATCTAGTAGTGATTTCTGGGTTCTTGAAGATGATATTTAAAAGATTAGTCTATGTTCTGGAAGCTCCTTCTGAAAGATTGTGTTTATACCACAATTATCTCAGGTCTGTAGTCTTAGATGTTCGTTATAGACCTTTGCTCAGTCATCCACAGCCTGGTGATGTGAAAAAAATGTGAAGATATAGGACCTGGGGCCAGTACTGGTTCTGGTATTGACAATCTGTGTGATATTGGCCATCACTTTATCATCCTAGACCGCTTTCTTCTTCTAAAATATGAAATATTTAGACCAAATCATCTCTGGGTTACCTTCCAACTCTAGATCTTATGATTGATATAATTTTTTGGGGGGGAAAGAAAGAAAGAAAAACAACTCTACTAAGGTTTTCTGTCAAGATTTACTAAAAGGTTTGTGTATGGGTTTTTTTTTTTCATTAACAACCTTTTGTTTTCTCTCCCACCCTCTAAAAGAAAAGAAAGGAAAAGAAACGTTTTATATATATATATGTATATTATATATAATATACATATTATATATATATATATAAACAATTGTATCATTAAGAAAGACAATGTGGGAATTTATTTATGTCCAAATTCTTTCTGCATATTAACTCTCTTAAAAAAAGATAGATACCATTCTTCATCATCAATCCCCTGTAATTATCCAATACAATCTCAGAAGGCTCTGCCACAGGTCAAGCACAAATAGTCTTTGAATATTAGGGATGGAAATGTCTCTAGATTTGTCCATCTCACATTTTTTTGGGTCAACTGTGATTGTGATGTGCTTGTAGAGCACAATCCTAGATGCACACTCACCATATTGATCAGTACTATGCCAGAATCTCCCTTGTCTTATAATGGATACTAAAGTTTTTCAGACCTTGAGAATGTCTTTGTACAATTTCTCCTGACCTCCAGGAGTGCTTGCCTTGCACTAATTCTTTAGAAAGTAGTCTTTTAGGTAAATTTACATTTGGCGTTCAGACTACTTGACGAGTCCACCAGAGTTGCATTTTCTGTAATAGAGATTGAATGTTTGGCAGTTCCAGTGAAGAGAGGACTTTAGTGACTTTAGTGAAGAGAAAATTCAGGGGTTACACGACAGCTGTCTTCAAGTATTTGAAGGATTCCAAAGCAGAAAAGAGACTTTTTCTACTGGGTTCCAGAGAGTAAAACAAAGTGCAAAATGTAAAATTTCCAAGAAGACAAATTCAGGCTTCATGATAGGAAAGAAACTTCTGAACAACAAGAGCTGCCCTAAAGTAGAATGGGCTATCTCTAGATGTAGTGGGTTTCCTTTCACTGGAAGTCTTCAAGAAATGGTTGGATGACCATTTGTTGAGTATGTTGTAGTAGGGATTATTTCTAAGGACTAAATGGCCACTGAGATCCTTTCTAACCCTCAAACTTTTGGTTCTGGGCAATTTTTGTCACACCTGAACTATTACTTTTCCACTCTACATGAGACTGTCTGCAGAGTCTGGATATTTTCATCCTATGTCCCTCATGCCTGGAATTCTCTCCTTTCTCATTTCTGTCCCTTGATTCTTTCAAGTCTCAGCTAAAATTATACTTTCTAAAAGACGCCTTTCTTAATTCCTCTTAATCTTAGTGCGTTCTTATTGCTTCTTATCTCCAACTTAACCTATAATCAGTTTTGTTTGTACACAGTTGTTTGCATACTATCTCCTGTGAGAAGTCTGTGAGCACTGTGAGAGCATGAACTGTTTTTGGGGGTGCTTGGGAGGAATTTCCTTTCATTTTTAGTGCTTAACATAGTGCTTGGCATACTGTAGGCTTATTGAGTGACCCAATATCCATTTTTAAATTTAAAAAAATCAAAATAAATTAAGATTTTTGCTAAAATCATAAAATGTAAGCAGTGAGTGGAATTATGAGTAATGTATTTAAAACAGTGATACAGATTAAAGTAAGATTTAAGAAAATATACAATGCAATATTTTTCTTATTAATCCTTAATAATTTGCTACTAAATTCAATCCTTTCTTGCTAGACTGGAAGAGAGTGCTTGTTTTTCAACTTATTCTTTGTTTCTATGACACATACATTCTTCATTAAGTTGTCTGTCCAATGACTATAGATGTTTTCTCTCTTCAGGTGTTTCTTGTAAGGAAGATCAAGGGTTCAGATGCTGGACAACTTTATGCCATGAAGGTTCTTAAGAAAGCTACCTTGAAAGGTAACAATTCTGAAAATGAAATGACATGTTCAATTGTTTACTGCTGTGAATTCTACTTTGCTTGTTGTCTATGGGAAGTACGCGGTATATTAAGTCTTGGAAACTTCTAGTCATAGTCACAAAAATAATATATACATTCCTGGCATGCTACTCCTCGGGAATAAACAGTATTAAAAACAAGTTTGTGGATGTTGAGAAGATTTTCTAGTCATTTCAATCATTTTCAGAAAACGTTTTTATGGACCACCCTCACTTATCCTCTCATATTCAGTTGTAAAATAATATTTTTAGAAATAAGCAAAACTCAGGAGGTAAAAAGACAAGTTGTTGTGATTATAAGAGTTACCATAAATCAGCCTTACCATCACGCATCAGTAACTTGCTCAGTGTAAGATGAAATAGGTTTCATCAGTTCTGTTATTCTCCTTTCTAATGCCTGTTGTTGTGTTCTGGAAATATAACTCAACAACATTAATTCAGATTTATTCATTCTTTATGTGATTGTATAAGCATTCTATCACTAAATGTTAACCCAATATCTACAACATTTAAGATACTGTTAAGCTTGTGAGTTGTCCAAAGTAGAATATAATTTATCCTATGCCCTGAAGGACCTTACCACCAAATTGAGGAAATTTCCCCCGAAGCAAAAGTCCAATATAAAAACAAGCCTTAATCGGGGAACAGAATAGTAGGTGGTTCCACAAAGAAAAAGCAACTAGCAAGTAGACAACCTCAAATTTCAGAGAGAAAGGAAAATGAAAAAAGTTTCTGAAAGTGGCATTTCTTTTTTTTCTTTCTGGTTATTTTATTACTTTTGGTTTTTTATACAGTAGTCATTCCACAGTATACCCTAGAATTCCATAGAACTCTCTCTTGTAACACAGAAAAACAACTGAGCAAAACCAGTTTATCACATTATTCATATCTCAGAGAAAACACAATATCCAACAACTGTAGCTTTTCTTCTTCTACCTAATGAAGAATCATGTGTTTTAATATCATCTCTGGAGGAAATTGTTTTTCTAGAGATTTGTATCAGACAGCCCTTTTTGCTTTGACATTGACAGGAATATGCTGATCACAAATAAGAAAAAAGCCCTCCAGATAACAATAGAAAAAAGCGAGGAAACACAGCAGAATCCAAACTTGTATCAGAAGTCTGGAAGATAGTAGGAATGACATAGTAAATGAAGGAAAGAAGGGCAACTGTTGAAACTACCCAGAAGATTCAAGGCTTTTTCTATAGAAAGCAAAAGTGAAATCTCTAAGAAAAAAACACCTTCTAGTATTCTATAAAGAAAAGAGATCAAGTACTAGTCATATCAAGGTGTTGTCAATTATAATTCTAAGAGCAATCAGGGCAGCCATATCCCAACTTGATATGAACAATCAGGAGATATGCTGTCTTTAAGGATCAAAAATCTAAGATCTTACAGAAAATTTCCTGAGATTTCTCAGAATGAATAATCAATCCAGTGGCTACCTAGTAATTCATTTTTGGGAAAATGAAAGTATCAGAAATAACTTAGGACATCTCCATAAGATGGAGCAAAGAAACTAAAAATTTTAGGTATCCACATGATGTTACTTCATGGTTGTCAAATGAAGACAAGGGTTTCAGAAGAGAGAGCCCTATATAGTAATCACAATAATAATTCATATTGTGTAATACTTTAAGATTTGCAAAGTTCATTTGTAACAACAATACTGTACTTAAGTTATTCACCATTGGGTAAGTAAGAGAATGAAGCCCTAAGAAGTTTAGTATTGTGTCCATAAACGCAACTGGCCGAATGAAAACTGGATTCTCTTAATCTAAGTCTAATGCTTTATCCAATTTACCATGTTGAACATAAGTGAATAGCTTGTTAAGAAGATTTTGTCAAATTGGACTTGGATTTCTGTACCTTTGCTTAATATATAGGAATAAGAGATTCTTGGCCAGGATTAGATTATATCTAATACCTGAGTGGTAATAAGAAAATATTTGCCTAAATATATATAAGCCAAATCAAGAAATTTGTAAGTGAAAATAAAGAGGGGGAGATAAGCTTCCCACATATGCACTAAATCAAATGTTATTTTTAATTCAATTTTTGTTACATTTTAAGTTCTGAACTATCTGATTTTCTCCTTTTCTATCACCTACCAGAGAAGACCATCATTTGACACAGGTATACAAATATATGTAAAACTATGTTATACATCCTTCTATTTATCAATTCTTTCTCTGGAAGTAGATAGCATCTTTCTTCCTAATTCCTATGCAGTTGAGTATTTATAATATTCAGCATACCTTGGTGATTCACAGCTGTTTATCAAATATTATTATTGTTACTATATATATATTGTTCTCTTGTTTCTGATTTCATTCTTCATTATTTTATACAAGTTTTTCCATATTTTTCTAAAATAAACCAGCACATCATTTCTTATCATTCAATTTTATTACATCACAATTATATACTACACTTGTTTAGCCATTCCCCAACTGAGGGGCATTCCCTCAGTTTCCAGTTTTTTGCCACCATAAAGAAAGCTGTTATAAATATCTTAGGACATATAGGTTATTTTCCTCACCTTACGAAACGGACCTAATAGTGGTATTGCTGGGTTAAAAGGTATACACAATTTTAGAATTCTTTGGGAATAATTCCACATTGCTCTCCAAAACGATTGGATAAGTTCACAGATCTATCAACAGTGTATAAATTGTCCTAATTTTCCTACATCCATTCCAACATTTGTCATTTTCCCTTTCTGTCATTTTATCCAATCTAATAGATATGAGATGATATTTCAAAGTTGTTTTAATGTGCACCTCTCTAATCAATAATGATCCCAATTATTTTTGTGTGACTATAGTATGATTTCTTCATCAAAAACCTACCTGTTCATATCCTTTGGGGATTTATCAATTGAAGAACAAATACTATTGATAATACAAAGGACAGCATAGGAATTAATCAGAAGAGAGGTGCTATAATTGGCAGGAGATGCTAACCCCCCAAAAAAGAAAGGCAGCACTAGTATTCATAACTTAAGATGGCTTTACATAAACAGGCAATTAATTCATAAAGTGAATTAGAAATTTCACACATGATACAAAGGGACAAAACCTCATAATCATTGCTAAAATTTAGTAGAATGAGATTCATGACCATAGGAGATAAATCATTATGCTTTTTTAAGGAAACTGACTAGATTTTTAAAGATATATAAGTAATATCTTATATAAGATAAAGCTACTGTGAGAACCACAAACTAGAGGAGGAAGCATGGCAAAAAACCTTTGAGTGAAAAATCGATGGATGGAAAAACAGCAAATAAACAGAATATCTCAAAATTTTTCATGCAGTTTTAAACTATTAAATTTAAAAGTTTTAGTAAAATTACATTTGGTAAAAAAATTAAAGCTACTTGAAGTATTAAAACTTGTATGTAGTATGCATGTAGTTTTGTATTATTGTAGTAGTTAACAGAGCACCAATTCAGAAAGAGAAAATAGATAATGAATTCAGATCATATTTCTGATACTGATGTGTGATATGTGGCAGTAATAGGAAACTTTACAATCTAAATTTCTGAAGATGTATCTACTAAAACAAAGAAACGAAGCACCTTAAGAATTATTGCTTTTCTTTGACAATGATTTTATTCACTAAATGATGAAGGTAATGAAGGAAGTAACTCTTCTATAGCTGATTCTTTTTAATAAAGATGGTCTTATTACAGAAGAAATCTGTGATTCTGTCTAATTCTGAAAGTGTTTTCACCTGCTTCAGAGAAGTGCAATAAAAGCAAAACCTTTCCCAAAGGAATTAGAAAGTTTCTTATTCCTTCCCATGCCTTTTATTCCATCAAGGATAATATTTTGTAAAGATTAAAAATTCTGATTTTATCAGGGATGCTGAGAATTCAATCATAGATTTCTCACACTCTAGTAGTCTATGAGAATTCTTTACTTAAGACCTATCACATAATTCCATGAGCAGTGTGCTTAAACTTTATAATTTAGTTATTATAATGTAGGAGCTCTACATGAACTGTCTGAAAAATGAATTCCAGTTCCCAGGTTAATTGAATTATGCTTCTTTAAAAGTTAAACTCAGTAGTAAATGACATAATTGCATTTTTTTTTATCTTGTGAGTTTTTAATTTGCTCACCATGAAGGAAGGATTGGAGTTTTTGTTGTTGTTCTTTAATCTAATTGGAATTTAGAATATTGAGTTAATCTTAAATTAAGATGAAATGTTTATGGAAACTTTAACAAGGTGAGGCATGGATGTTTTTGGTGAATCAAAATGACTGCATAATGTGTTTCTTTTTTTCTATGTGTTTTGATATTTACATACATTATATCAAATTTTGGAAGCTAATTCCACTCATCTCCATTAGCTATATTTCCCCAAATCTTGAGACCCTCTTACCTCTAAAAGACTAAAATAAGGTCAGTTGAATGTTCACTCAAGTTTAAGAAGCGCTGGCAAATCTCCCCCTGTTTTAGAGGGATGTGTGTCTCTGTAAATGGAAGAAGGAAATATAAGTAGTTCTTAAGTGGTACGTTTCAATGGGTTTTAAAAAAAGATTTGGAATTATAATATTAGTGTACATGGTGACATTTTATGAATAACATTTAAAGACATTCACTTACTGATGACTGCATACAGAAAATATTAACTTGAATCTAGCCGAATCTAATTCTAATTATGACAGAGAGTTGAGTAGAAATGCATTAGGACTCAACACAATTGGCTTCAACTTTGGCCATGTGAACCTGTCTCAAAATCTAATTTTCTATACTTGTCGCATTAGATGGCTAAAATAGATAACATCTAGATCTGAAATTCTTTGAATTTAATTATTTAAATAGTCTAACTCAGTTTATCTGGATGACAGCAACTAATTGTGTTGCCCTTCATCATCCTCATGATATTCTGAAAATAGGTTCAGGTTACATTTAAAAGACAATTAGGTGACACAATGGATAGAGCACTGTTCCTGGAGTCAAGAAAGCCTGAGTTCAAATCCAGCTTCATAAACTCACCAGCTGAGTGACCCTGGGCAAGTCATATAGTCTCTGTCTACCTGAATGTCACCATCTATAAAATCAGAATAACAATAGCACCAACCTCCCAGGGTGGCTGTGAAATCAAAATACTTAAATGTTTTACATATTTCAAAGAACTACATATATTTTGGTTATTATTATTAAGAAGTGGTGAAATAACTAAGGCCAAAGAGACAAGTCACTTGCTTAAGGTAATACAGTAAGTACATAGCAGAGATAGATTTTAAAACTAAGTCCAGTGATTTCGAATTCAGTTTTTCCCACACCAGGCTGTTTCTCTGTCATATGAGGACTTGGGAAGAAAGTGAAAACAGTATGTTGCTATTCTGCTTAAAAACAGTTTGAAAAACTGGAAATAAAGACATCAAGAGGAAATATGGGAAATTTAAACAGAAAGGTTATTTTTGGAAAGTCAAATGAAAAAAGCAGTTTTTTAAAGACTTAATTTTAAAACTCCAGATTGTTTCTCCCAAAACATTGATGATTATCATGTGTGCTGAAGTGAAAATTGTTGTCAGTGGGATTCCATATAACTTTTGGCACAAAGGATAATAGCTTGTGACAGCTCTATTTTATCTTTAAATGAGTTTAGAATCGTTACTTTCCTGCCCCCTCCTTTTTAAATGGCTGGCAAATCATTCCTAAAGGAAATGTCAAATGCTTGAGGACAGCTGCAAGGGTGGCACTCTGGTAGATAGCACACCCCTTCCTCTGTTTCTCCCAACATTCTCCCCAACTGCCAATAAAGTGACTTTGCCTATTACTCAGTTCCTTGAAAAAAAAATTTTAAATTGTCCAACTTCCTTGAGGTTGTAAAGTCCATGTTTTCATTACTCAGTATTGAATTGTTAGAGGTCAAAATGCCTTTGTAATGGATTCCACAGGACCCAGATTGTTATATTGTAATAGAGCATAAGTGTAATGTTATAATGGAATGAGAATGTTATATTGTACTTTTGTTAGGTTGAATAAATTTCCAGAAAATGTATTCTCCTGTAATAGGAGCCAGATGATATGGACTAACAACTAACCTCTCAGTAGTTGATTAACAATGGAAAAGAACTTTAAACAGAACAGGAGAATGAGGGAGAAGAAGTAAACTCACCATTACCCCAAACCCTTATCTCTCAAAGCTTCTCTAGCTTTTGTGAGAAATTTGTGAGTTTAAGTGAATTTTTAGATAAGGTATTTGAATTGGAAAGGGGAGAGGAAGTTGACAGGAAAATTGGTACCTTACAAAATTATCTGAATAAGAACCCCACCTCTGAGAGAGAATAAATTGATAGGGATTTCATCCTCATTCTCATAGACTCAAAGAATGATAGAAATGAACATAAAATCAAGCTAGCCTAATTGCTCTATTTTAGAGACAAGGAAACCTGAGACTCAAAGAGATTAAGTGACTTGTCCAAACTAATACATGGAGTAAGTGAAAAAATCTTAGCCTCTTCTTCAAAATCACCACCTGGGAGATACGTTTATCATTGTGCTGAAACACCAACAAAAATACTTTCCCTTTTTTTCTTGTTGATTACATAGATGCTTAGGTTTTTCCAGTTTAACAACAAAACAAAACACTTTTTCTCAAGTTATAATCATTTCTCTATACTTCCTTTATGACAGAACTTCTAGAAATAATACATATCTCCCCTTAATTTCTTACCTTCATGCATTACTATGCCGAAACCCCTCTCCCAAGTCAATAAAGTGCATTCTTTCTCTCTCTGTCCCTCTCTCTCTATCCCTCTTCTCTCTTTCTGTCTGTCTCTCTCTCTCTCTTCCTTTCTCTCTCTCTCCCTTCTTCCCTCTCTTCCTCTTTCACTCTCTCCCTGTCTCTCTCTCTCCATCTCTCCCTCCGCCCTGGTTTCTTTTGACTTTTCTACAGCTTTAATTCTATTGCCTAATTCCTTTTTCTTTTAATACTCTTCTCTCTCCATTTGTTTGACACTTCTCTTTCCTGCTTTTCCTTCTACCCCTCTCAAATCCACTGACTCACTATTCTCTAGTGACCTCAAGGCTTTATCTTTCAGCTTCAGCCATTTTTTTCCTCCTCTGTTCTTTCTCAAGCAACTTGATCTACTCTCGTGCCTTATTTATCACCTTTTTGCAAATCACCAAAATTACTGAGCCAGTCCCAATATATATTCTAAGATCATAGTTTTTGAGCTAGGAACTAATCTTAGAGGGCATCTAACTCCCTCATTTCACAGATAAGGAAACTGAGACCCACTACTCATCAAAATTCGTTAATTAAGTGGCAGAGCCATGATTCCATCCCACATCCCTTGATGCCAAGTTGAGCAATCCTTCTCCTCTAAAGCACTTTTCCTCCTTATCTCAGCTAAGGTCCAATCTGAGAGCTCTACCTGTTAGGTACTTCTACTTGAAAGTTCTGTCACTACCTCAAAATAAACATACAAAACTAAACTCATCAGCTCCACTCCCCAACCTGCCACTCCTCCAAACTTTACTATTTTCAATGATGATATCACAAAACTTTCAATCACCTAAACTGGAAACTGAATCATCTTTTACTCTTTATTCTCTAACATCTGTCATATTGTCAGTTGCCAAGTTCCATCGCTTTTACCTCTAAAAATGTCTCACATCTCTCCTCTCTTTCCACTCTCATTTCCATCACCCTACTCTATCACTTCTTGCTTAGACTTTTAATAGCCTTCAACTAGTGTAAGGGAGACTCCCCTCCCAGAAATGTTTCTTTTATACCTATTGAATAAGTATCCTGAACTTGGAATAGTCTATCTCTGAATAAAATATTTCTTGACAGATTTTATATAATGATTTATAATCTCACAGGTCTTTCTTTGAAAACAAGATTGTAAGCTTAATAAGTATGCATAACAAAAAAAATTGTTCATAGTGAAGAAATGTCTATTAAAAAACAAATTTGCAAATCATTGTTTATCCAAATGAGAATTAGCCCAATCAGATAGTTTCACTGCATTAGTTAGCTATAACAGTTTCTAATGTTAAATCACACACTCAGACATGTGCACCACAATTAAGCAAAAAAGATGCATACCCAGAGGGGAAATGAATAGGGAAAGAATTTATGATATTCTAGAATTATGGGAAAAGACATATGTAACATATGGATGTTATAAGCAGAGGATGCAGCTTGTAATAAAAAAATTTGTGGATTCAGAAATCCTGGGTTAAAATACCACCTCAAAAACTAAGCACCTGAATGACTTTGGGCAAGCAGATTAATGTCATTGAATTTCAGTTTTCTCAGTTGTAAAATGAAGATATTGGAAATATAGTCCAAGATACCTTTTAACGCTCTGATTATGACCATCAGAATGATAATATCACCTTTCTTTGCATCCTATTAATTACAACATGATCCTAAGGTATGGCAAAGAAATATAGTTTTCTTAGGGCTACCTTAGCCCATGCTTGTTGGGTTGCTTTGGAGCACCTATTTAAACAATAACAAAAATATCAATAGGATCTTTGAATCTTTTTGTTCTCAGGAAGGGAAGGAGGTCATATTCCTCTGAGCCCTTCTCCAAATGTTGGCAAAGATACTGGAGAGGTTTGCCATTTCCTTCTCCACTGAATTAAAGCAAACCGAGATTAAGTGATTCGCCCCAGGATGACACAGCTAGTAAATAACTGAGCTCAGATTTGAACTCAGGTTTCTGATTCCAGGCCCAGTGTTCTAAATCCCCTGAGCCACCTAGCTGCCTCACTTTACATTGTATCACGTATATATTAGACATTCAATAAATCCCAAATTGAATAGAATTAAAGCAAAATCAAAGAAATAAACTCATGGATAAGACTTAGAGAAAATAATTATTTCACAAGATTATTAAGTATATGGAATTTCCTATAATCAGATCAGTGAAGAATCATTTCTATGAGCCATCCATGTAGAAAGTAAAAAATATTTTATCATGTGTATTAGTATTCATTACAATATATTATATATACAATATATAATATATTTGTTAAAATGTAATAAATTGTTTATATTATTTTTATTTTCAGTTATCTTTCATTCTAACATCATTTTTCCCTGTCAATCACAAATTTGTTAACGCTAAAATTAATCTGGGTATCATTTAGGCAGGAACCAATCAGATAAACTGATTTGCCTGTTCTCACACAGGAACTAAATGTCAGCACGGGTTTTGAACCCAGGTCCTCTGACTCCAAGTCAAGCTAATTTTCCATTGCACCATGCTGACAACTTTACAATTGAAGTGTGACAGCTAGTTTGTGCTGAGTAAAATGGAGGGGAATGATAATTGTTCTGGTGAAACTCACTTCTCCTCTCCAGTCATTCTGAGTTATTACTAGACAATTAGAAGTCAAGTCACAAATGTTTGTCGATGATTGTAGCTGGAGAAAAACTACAGAAATGCACTGGGTAAACATGAAGTCCTTCCTAGATCCATAAAAACCCATTTCCCCAGAAAACTGCACCCTTCCCATAAGAAGTAAAGCTCTGCTCCTATTCTCTGTCAGCAAATACACAAGAATGTTGAAGTTTATATGATGATATTATAGGAACGTAAGTAGCATGTTTGGTATCTATTCCATAGTTGTGTCAAAATAGCACAATGTTTGCACCAGGCACATTTGGTATCAAGCTTCCGCTTGCTGTGTCTAGCATCACTATATTTGTCTCTACCTGTCTTTTATACTGAGACTGCATATGAAAGACAATTCACTCAAAAAACAATATTAAATTATCTTGTTAGTTTGAGGCAAACCATCTTAAGTCTGTTTTGTTAGCTCTTTCATCCCAAACAGAATCTCAGAATTGCATGAAACCCCAACTTATCTGTGGCATAAGTTCATATTTGAATAGAGTTTTAAACTCTTAAAATAAGAATAACATCAATCTATAAGTAGCATTTATTTATACTCTTTATGTAAGTTAGAAGCATTAACTATGCCTGTTGATATACATGGTTCTCTGGAAAGATTTTGTATTACTTATCATTTCGGAAAGCTAAAGGAAAGACCACTACAGACAGTGACTCTGTGGAATATGTTTCATATTAAGATATAGAATGTATAAAATTCTAAGTCGGCTTAAAAGAGAGATAAATTTGGGCATAATGAATCAGCTGAAAATCTCATCTCATATTTTACTAAGTAAATAGGGGCCATTCTCTATGAGTTCCCTCTTCTTTATTCTTTTTTCAAAACTCCTTGATATCATCTTCTATTTTTATTTCCTTAACTTCAAATTCTGATAAATATGTGGGCCTTCTCCTTGCCAAGGGCTGTCATGTAGCCTCAATCATATCTCTTTTCACCTTCTCTAGCAGATGGCCTCTATTTTCATCACTTTTCCTGCTGCCTTCAAACATGTCCATCTCCTCCTTCCTTAAAAACCTCATTGCAGCCTACCATCCCCACAGACAAGAGTTATTTCCATCCCCTCCCTCCTCTCTCTCTCTCTCTCTCTCTCTCTCTCTCTCTCTCTCTCTCTCTCTCTCTCTCTCTCTCTCTCTCTCTCTCTCTCTCTCTCTGCCAAACTACTTGAAAAAGCTATCTACATGTATTGCCTTCATTTCCTATCATCCCAATCCCTTTTAAGTAATCTGGCTTCCAACTCCACAACTCAGTTGAAACTGTCTTTTCCAAAGTGATCTCTTAATTGCTAACTCTAATGGTCTTTTTTTTTTTTTTTCCAATCTTCATCCTTCTTATTCTTACTGTTCATGTCATTGTTGAACACCTTCTCATCCTAAATACTCTTTCTTCTGTTTGGTTTTGGTCTTGGTGGGTTTTTTGTATTTTTTTGTTTGTTGGTTTGTTTTTAATGTTACTTACTTTTGGTTCTCTTCCTACCATTCTGATTGTTCCATTTCAGTCTCCTTTACAGGATCCATAACACAACATTCTGTGAGTGTGTTACAAGAGTCAGTCTGTCTTACGATTTTATCTCTTCCAACTCTAGTGACTTCATTATTAACCATACTCTTAATTATCTCTATGCAGATGACTCACAGATATAATTTATTCTTCAAACCTGAGTTGTACTTCTGAGATCTAATCTCCTGTCACCAATTCCCTAATGGATATTTCCAATTGGATGTCCTGTAGACATTTCACACTAAACTCATCTTTTCCCCAAAACCCGACCCTCTATAGAACTTCCCTGTTTCTTTTAAGGGTACCATTGTTCTTCCATTCATCAGATTTTCAAATTTCCCATTATCTCACATCAAACCCCTTCTTTTCACTCTCACAGCCAACATCTTATTTCAGATCTTCATCTCCTTTTGCCCATAATTGCATTAGTCTCTTAATTGGTCTGTCTGCCTCAAATCTCTCTCCCTCTTTAATCTATCTCATCATTGACAAAATGGCTGCTAAATCTGTCATTTTGTCTACTGTAGAAGACATTTCAGAGGCTCTTCATTGCCTCTAGAATAAAAAATAAACTCCTTTATTTAGAATAGAAATTCTTTCCTAATCTAGTCCCAACTTATTTCTCCAATATTATACATTACTACTTTTACCATACTCTGCAAATGAGGCAAAATGATCCTTGAGTATTCCTCTCAACATGCCATTCCCTATCTCTCTGCTTTTGACAGCATCCACACTATGCATTCTCTCTTCCCCTCTGTATTTGAGAATCTGTTTCCTTCAGGACTCAGCTCAAACATTACTTAATACATGAAGCAACTTTTGATCTCCGTAGCTCCAGATGTTCCTTTACCCAAATTACCTTGAATTTATTTAACATATATTCTTTCTTACGTATATATTATGTCCCTGATTGAATTGAAGGCAGAAATTGTTTTTCTTTTCTTTCTTTTTTGTCTGTTAAGAGAAGAAGATTTTTATCTTAGTATCCCAAGTATCTTTAAGTGCTTGGCAAATAGTGGGTGCTTAATAAAGTGTTGGATTGATCTCTCACTCTTCTAGAATTTGCATTCCACTAAATTCTAAGTGTTTCAACTAAGCAACTTGCAGATTTTCAAATATTATTTTGAAATAATATTTCAGAAAAAAGAAATGAGAAATTTCTTAATGGTTATTTCTTCTAGGATGGTAAATGAGATTAATATTTTGTTGATTAAACATTCGTTTATTTCCTTTTTTATACTTTGAATATTGAACAGCAACTATATATAGCCTTGGTTCTTGGATGTTGAACAATAGAACCAGTTATCCCACATCATTTTTTGTTAATACAACCTAAGAATTAATCTTGAATAGGATACAATTTTGCCTTTCTTTAAAATGAAGTTTTGAAAAATAAATGCTTTATTAGATTTTGCCATGACATGATTTAAAGAGATTCCAGATAGAGGGCATAATTCTAGCCAGCCAACCAGAAATTCTAAAGCTGTATTAGTAATTTGCATGAGTCTATCATATAACTATGATCCTCAGGCTATTCTCAGTGTAAAAAAGTTGTAGGATCATAACCTCCTTAAATAGCAAGCATTTATTAAATTCCTACTATATGCTGGATATAGGAAAAAAGTCTATATGACAGTAGTGACCCACATGCCACACTACCAGACCTAAACTACTGATTCACAGTATTTGTGGCCAGTAACCACTATCAAGAAATATTTGCTTAAAAAAAAAACAGACAACTATATTTATGATTCACATTCAGTTTGATATGTCTGGTTTCATAGAGAGGAAAAAAAACAAGAGGTCAGAGTGGATAACAAGCAAATGTGAATCAGCAACAGCAGCCTTCCTAATGATTAATGCATATTGGCCACAGGGGAAAAAATTAATAATTGAACATCAGACTACACCTACAAATACTGGGATAATGATGACAGGTCCAGTGAGAGGTAGTCAGGAAAGTGGCTCACAGCACTTGAAGAATTAGTACTGAGGGAGCATGTTCCTTTCAAAAGGAAAAAAAAAGTCTTTACTAATTAAATTTGTAGGACTTATCATATCGACTAAAATGAGTTGCCAAAATGCCTTCATGTTTTCCTGGCCAAAAAAAAAAAAATGTGCTCTATACACTGGAATGAAACTCCTAGTTACTTCCACATTCGTCACATCCACTGAGGACCCACTGCAATGCGCCATTATTATCTAGGACCTGTGTTGAAGGATAGATGAAAGTCACAGCTGCTGCAGAAGGTAGCAACTTGCCTTATTGTATAAAGTAAACTGTGAATCTCACATCACCCCAATCCTGCACATCTTGGGCTAGAGGCTGATAAAGATTGTTAGCTCAATTTAAGCTCTTTCATCCATATATTTAAGGTCTGCCATTAGAAGAGAAGCTCAAAATTGACTGGAATTTTTCTCTTTTCACTTTTCAAACAGAACAGCTCATTATAATGTAACCTTAACAAGTCAAATAACAGAAGGCCAGAAATTAAAGAATTTCTTAGAAACCCAGAATTTTATTTCTGGAAGGAGTTTTAGGGTTACCTAGCCCAGTACCTTCCTTTTAAAATCAACAGAATTAGGGCAGCTAGCTGTATAGCGGATAGAGCACCAGCCCTAAAGTCAGGAGGATCTGAGTTCAAATGTGACCTCAGACACTTAACACTTCCTGGTTGTGTGACCCTGGGCAAGTCACTTAACCCCAATTGCCTCTGCAAAAAAAATAATAATAATCTAAATCAATAGAATCTTTATTGCCAATATTTCCATTTAAGTCTACTTTGACAAATATCTATCTCAGCTATTCATAGATCTCAAGAAATTTAAAAAATGGAATATCACAAATCTATATGTCATCATTCCCTCTGATTTGGTAATAATGGGAAAAGAAGGAAAAATATCTTCTTTAATTTCAATAGAATAAATATTCAGTAAGCATCTAGTATGTACAAGATTCCATGCTGAGAATTATATATTCCCTCTCTCATGGAGCTTATATTTTATGCTATAGATACAGATTAAATGTATACAAAATAATCTGAGAAATTAGTAGTACAACTGGAGATATCAGGAAAGACTTTGGGGTAGGAAGTGGCTTCCAAGTTGACCTAATATCTTAGCTTGTTCTCCTAGAATCAAGGATGATAAGTACAAAGAACTCAGTTGTCAAGGTAGATGGCTTATGCAGATTAAGCATCAATTGCTTCTCTTTCTGTATAATTGAAAATGAAATATTTGTTTTCTAAATATGTTTCATTCTCAATTGAATTGTATCTACATGACATTGTAATTCAAATGATAGATCTGTTGTCTTAGCTATCTATCCTTAGATATTTCATTGCAAGTCAAGCATGCCACAAAATCTGCATATTGAAAATATGAGTTTTGCTGCTTTCCCACCAAAAAAGCTATAATAAGTGACACACAGGTCTTTTTGATGAGAAATCTCAGAAAAGCTAGCTTTTCATTTGAGAGCATGTCATGGTTGTATTTACTATAGATAGAGTGTATATATTCAGCTAGTCTTACAGATCTGAGAGGATCATTTCATAAAAACTTCCCCTTTGGTGTGATGACTTTATCAATATTCCATTCAAATGACAGGACTTATTTCTTTGACTTTTTTTTTACTGTTCCCTTAAATATCACAGCTGGTAAGATGTATTTTCTTCATTTTAAGCTATCTTTTTAGCATGTCTATTTGTTCTTATCATCAATAGTATAATTGAGGGGAGGACATGATGGATTTATTTGGGAGTAAGCTTGACACAATCAATAAACCAGTATTTTTTAAGCATTTAAGTGTGCCAGGCAATGAGTATAGAAATAGAGTTCAGAAGATTTGGATTTGAATTTGAAACAAGTCATTTCATCTCTGTGTGGCTCATGTAACTTCTAGAAAAAAAATAATAATTTAAGTTTTATAGGCTTTTAAATTTTGCAAAAAAAATTTTATAAATATTACCTGAAGTGAATCTCATAACAACCCTGTTAGATGGGTGCTGTTATCCCCATTTTATAAATGAAGAACTAAGACCAAGAGAGTAATTGACTTGCCCAGAGTCACAGTTTCTGAAAGTCTGAGACAAAATGTAGATATCTAGGTCTTCTTGACTCCATCCAATTACTGTCCAATTCCATCTATTATACTATGTGTATATGTCTATAACATAAAATATATGAATATCAGTCTAATCATAGATTCATTTGTTTATTGGAAGTATACTATATTTCCCCTCCCGTTAGATTGTAAGGTCTATAATTTTTTTTTCATATCTACAACCATAAAACTCATGTGTCTACACATTTATACTGAATTAGTAGGTATAGAATTGAATAATTTCCCCAAAAGAAGAAAACCATAGATCCCTGACATATTCATATACTAGAACTATCAACAGAAATGTTTAACATATTTATTCTAGTGTAAAGCCCAAACTAAATTCAGTCTATGTGATCCACATTATGTTTTAGAATGTACTTGAATAATCTTAATATTAAGACCTGAAAATACAATGCAAAAGCAAAGCTCTACAGGTATAATTTAAATGAGGTTAAAATATCAGTATCTGATTACAAGGACAACAGTTACCCAGAAAGTTATTTGACCCATTCTGGCCACTTACATTGGAGGTGAGAAGAGACTTCATTGCAGAGCTGCAGGGCATGTTCTCCAATAATATTTTTTAGTACCAATTTGCTGTCATTAGAAAAAAGTACAAAACTGTTGAAGAGATAGACTTCCTGTCTAATAGTATTTCGGACATTATTTCCACCATAAGGAAAGGTTGCCTGAGTCACTAAAAAACCCACTTATCTAGGACAACTATTCAAATGTCTGAGAGAGGATGATATTCTTTATTTAATTTTAACTGGATTCTATGTCAGCAAGTTGCTCAGTGAGACTTTTTATTGAATATATATAAGATACTGGATTTTGCAAGATATCTTGATTACTGAAAGGGACAAGAAAAATACATTTGCAAAAGAATAGATAAAGTGAATAAGAAGAACCATAGTTTTTCAAATAAAATATGTTTAAAGCTTTTTATTTTCAAAACATATGCATATTTTCAACATTTACTCTTGCAAAACCTTGTATTCCAAACTTTTTTCTCTCCTTCCCCTCCACCCCTTTCCCTAGATGGCTAGTAATCCAATATATGTTAAATATGCAATTCTTCTATACATATTTCCACAATCAAATAAAATATTGAAGAGAAACATAATAGTATCCTCAGGACCAGATAGAAAACTGCCCCTCAAATGACTGGAATGAGAGGATCTGTTTGAAAGAAGAGCAAAGCCTGAAGTAGCAAAGGCTGGAAGGCTTTTGCATGTGACTATTTTTAGAGGTTTTAGGCTTATAACCAAGGAATTATAAATAAAATAACTGAATTATGAAACAATTAGATAAGGGTGACAGGGCTTTTACCTGACAGAAAGTTGGATTTCTTGATTTTACCTCATAAAGTAATGTTGAGTTATTGTCCTTAAAGAATTCATGATTCAAAGCATCAAAAATATAAGCTAGGAGAAGAAAAAGAAAGATTTGAGAAGCCAGAGAAGAAATTATAGGCCAGAAGGAGAAAAGAAGTTAGGGGAAGAGACAGACAAAAGAAGCAGACAAGTAATCAAGACACAAGAAGCTAAAGACAAGACAAAGTGATGGGAGAAGCTACTTCTATCTGAGACAGCTAACACTTCAGTTGCTTTTCTAGGAGCTTGTTGATTGGAAAAGAAGAATTGCTTTGCTGATCAGCTGGGAAAAGTATGGGGTCAGATAACTATTGTGTTAATTGGAGGAAAGCTGAAGTCTGCTGCTATGTACAGAGCTGTCTGATTTCTAATGTCATCTACAATTTGAAAATGGAGAAACTTCTCAGTGGTTCCTATTTGTTCTCTACTTCCCTCTATGATTTGAGATGGGGAAAAAAGGCTCAACATCTATCTTCTGAGTTGTGCTTTTTGGATAAAGCCTTTGTTTTGCCAGATGTTGGTGGAAATTAGAATCTTGTTGGATAAAAGCTGGCTAGACTTATCTCCATCACATAGAAAACTAACCTAATGAGCTATATAGTTCTATAACTTCAGGGAACGCCTTCTCAATGAGCAGTTGCTATAGTGATACTTTTTTTTCCCTAAAAAGAGTAATCCTTTTTCATCATGAGTGTCTGTGAGCTAAAAGATCTTGCTACTGTTCATCAACTAGAGAGCAGTCTTTTCCCAACAGGAAAGCAGTGAAATTCCAATGTGGATCACCTGGTAGAGAAGTAGCTTCTTATGTTGCAGAAGATTCCTACACAGACCAAGGTCCTTGAGGCCTTCAGTCCAGATCTATGATTTGCCATATGAACATAGGATTATCTACTTTTGAATTCCTGCTAGGTTTCTTCAATTATATGCTCACTCTCCTATACAGACACTGTTCATTGGTAGAAGATTTTTACCCGGTTTATCTGTGGATTATAATGTTCTGATTATTTCTTATTTTGCCTTTTCTTATGTAAATGTGATAGTTCATTATTCTTGCTTTTCCCTTCTATTGAATAAATGTTATGATCATTTTTGCTTTTGTCTTATCACTGTTTTTTTTTTTTTTTTTTTTTTTTTTTTTTTTTACATTTGAAAGTTACTAATGGCATGGTGACTGGTTTGGAGATAATAACCAAGGGGATGGATCTCAAGAGGTACAATGGCAGGTGATAGAAATATATACTCCCACACCAGGGCTACCTCTAGAACTGTAAGAGACTTGGAGTTATATTAATGTAGTATATCCCTTGTGGAAACTATAGACACGTCAGAGAGAGTACAAATTAAGTGAAGGAGCCATATCAGAAAGAAAGGATGAGGGTGTACATCAAGCCTAGCTCTGCTAAGAAGGAAGAAACACCTGATTACAGGCATGATATAAACTTTTCCCTTCCTAGTATAAAACTTGTCCATATTTCTTATCTATTTGTTCCCCAATTTTTCATTAGTTTTTATTTGGAAACAATTTTTCTGCTACTGTTTTCATCAAGACTTTATCTAAACAGGATCTTTTTTTAACTTCTTTTGTGAAATAAATAGGCTATAATACAATTGTCATTCTCTGCTTCTGAAACTGTTTCCTTAGTTGTTCACAATAATCATTGCTACTACCATCTATCATCCATTGCAATTGGTATAATGTATAGATACTTTGTGATTGCTTCTATCATGTGGATTATAAGAAATGGAGAAGTAGGTAGTATCTTTGCCTATTCTTTTCGGTTATAGAGCCATAAAATTCAATACAAAGCACATAAACTGACTTCTGAAATTCTTATAAGATTTCAAATCATCTGGAGAGGTAGCTTGATGAAAAAAACTACTGATGAACTAACTGGAATATTGAAAGGAAGTTTTCTTCATGAATAAACATGCTTTCTTAATTCCATTAATGAGCTGCATTAATTTTTCTTAGAAGATGAAATAGTAAAAATATTTTCTAAATCAAAAAGCACATTTGCAGTTTAATATGAATTTAGAGTTAAAACTTTGAGCATTTAGAAATCACATACACACAAATTAACCATTCAATCTAACATTAATTTAAAGGCTGGTATGTACAGGAATGGTAATGTATTGTAATAAAGAGATAACTGGGCTCAAAGTCAGCAAGATGTGGGGTCAAATTCTGCCTATGTGACCTTAGGAAAATAATTTAATATATTAGTTTGCCCAGGCAACTTTAGATTGTATAAGTTATAGAACAATTGATAGAATTGATCGTTTGTATGTCAGTAATTCCATATGACAGTAAAATCACAGATCCAGATCAAAAATTTCACAGTACTATACTAAGTGCTGCAGATATAAAAATTGTAGAATCAAAAATTTAGAGCTATAAGGGACCTTTAGAAGTTATTGAATTCAATCCCATGATTTTGCAAATGAGAAAACTGAGGTTACTGCTAATCAGTGACAGAGGTAAAATTTAAATCCAGTCTTCCATGATTCCAAGTCTAATTTATTCTTCAATATATCATGGGATGCATAATGATATAGTTCTTGCTTTCAAGTAGCTTGCAATCTAATGGGCACATAGGACAAGGATATATTCCTGAAGATCCATAAATTCGCTGGTGGGGCTATTCCCTCAATGATACAAATCACATCCTTCCATACCTACTAATGTATGCAACTCACATTCCTGTCCTCCCATAAGCTTACCACAAAAAGTCCACCCAATATGTGAAGGGCTTTTTTCATGTTCTCTTGATATTACATCACTTCCAGTGGATCCTGTGGCTTTCCAATCAGTTATCATCCCACAACCTTGATAATGACTTTATTTTGCTAATATACTTATTTGATAGTTTTTTTTTTTAACTTGGAGTCTAGATCTCCCTAATTTGCATAGGCTAAAAGTATAGGGGTTACTCATAGTCCCCATTCCATCATGGATAAGCACAGAACCTTTTACCAGTCACATTTCGATACTGGGCCAGTTTGTCTCTCCTTAGGTATTCTGACAGGCTTTCTATTCCCAGGGGATTAGCACACTATTATCAAACTTAATGCAGACACTCACTGTGGTTCAGAAATCCTAAATTCAAGTAATCTATCAGTCTTAATCTCTCCAGAAACTGAGATTACAGACAGGTGCTGTCAGCCCCAGCATGTTGGCATTCTTTACTCTGTTTCTCCTACAAAACTCCTTATTAGCAATGTGTTGTATCCATGTTCACACTCACCATGTAGCTCTCCAATCCACTGTAATGAATGAAATGAAACTCAGCAAAAGACCACACAGAATTTGAAAGTAGGAATCAATATAAAATATTCTAGCAATTTTTAAGAAAAGAGAAATTATTTCCAATGGGGTGGATAAAGGAAAGATTCATTCAGAAGTGGCAGCTAAAATGTATCCTGAAGGAAAAGAAAGATTTCAACAGATGGAGATAAATAAAATATGCATTTCAGGAATATAAAATGTCATTTATGAATGGCAGGAAGAAGGAAATGGCAGGATGAATTTAAAGATCAACTATTAATCTAGTGTAGTTTGTAAACATATATAAAGGGGATTAATATGAAACAAAGAGGAAAGGTAGCTTTGAATGAGATTATCAAGGGTTTTAAATATCAAGCTTTAAGGTAACAGTACAATTTATGCTATATGTAACAGATAGCCACTGTTGAGCAGGAGAGTAACATGGTCAGAGCTGTACCATTGAAAAATTTTTGTGGATACTGTGCATATATTAGCAATAGAAATAGAACCTATGATTTCAGTGGACTAATGCAAGTTGATACCTCTGCAACTCATCATGTTTATTGAACTTGAAGCCAAGGTATCTTGGGTCTGAGACTAATTTTCTATTCACTGTAGGCTGCATCTCTCATTGATTATGATGATTATGTTGATAATGATACTTTCCTTATAGCACTTTGAGTTAGGCAATTTATCTAGAGATGTACTTCTTTTCCTTCTACCAAACTTTAACCTACCTCATTTTTCTCTAATTTTCATTTTATATAGTATAATGCAACTTAATGGTACAGAGCATTTTAAAAGAAATATGCCAAAGTACCCTACAAATATTTGCACTATGTAAATGTTAACTTCTATATTGTTTTTGTCATTGTTTAATATCACCAACTATTAAACATTTTATTTAGCATCTATTATATTCAGAGATGTGGGTGAGATACAAAATTTAAATAAGACATAATCATACCGTCATGGAAGGCAATGCACTGCTACTGTTGGGAATATAATGCATATACAAATAAGTATTATTCCATTTTTTGCAAAGGAAACATACACAAATGTGAAAATGACAAAGTGAGTTCAAAATGTATAGTTCTCATGCTTTCAACTTATAGCTGTGAAATAAAGGAGTTAAACTTAATAATCTCCATTGTTCCTTCCATTCAGTAACATTCTATAAGCCTATGACATCTTTGTTCCATTTTGGGAAAGAATACTTTGGAAGGGGCAAGATTTGGTCCATCCCTAGAGTTTGTCTTCCCCAAGCCTCCTACAGTATCAACAGCCTCTTAACTTTCCATTTCCATTCCCATCAATCTCAGCATCTTATTGTTTATTTAGCAATTGTTGTTTCCAAGTGAATGAACACTGACCATAATTCAGCAGTTAATTCAAAGAGGGTTTTGAGATATAAGTGGATTTTTTCAATATAATCAGTAAGTAAGAAAAGATGGTAAAACCAGACTCTGTTCTTCAACCTATTGAACAGATCTTGAAATATAGTTACTATGATAATAAAGAGAAAACTCAAGGATCATCATGCTAGAGATTAAAACACTGGCAGTGATTTGAAATTATATTGTAAATACAAATGCTCAGCAAGTATTTTCACTTCTGAATCCAGAGCTCAGTCTATAATTATTTTGGGTAATAGTTTCCATTCATAATCCTTGCTTGATTAAATTCTCCCCAACCTAAATGCCTTTGTTTTTCTTTTACCTCCCTTAGAGCATTTGTCATCTGAGAGTTCAGGCTCTACAGACTACCTCATGCCTAAATGTTATAGTACATTAGTGTAAATGATGCATTGTCCTTTCATTCAGAATATTATGAATAGAACATTGTAGCAAGTAAATAGGACACTAGAGTTCTAGTCCCAGGACTTCCCAGCAATTAGTTCTATTACTTTAGGCAAATCATATAGCCTTAGGTATCAATTTCCTCGTTTGCAAAATAAGTGAATTTAACTATACAATCAGCTCTGAAAAGTACAATTCTCTTATTTCATCCAAGGGGATTCTAATAATGAACTCCCAGTTTTGGAAAGTAGGGTCATTACAGATTATAGGTTTTGAATGCAAAATTAAAGTGGTTAGACTTTATTTAAAAAGTAAGAGGGAGCCACTGAAGGATTAAACACTTTGTACATGGCTCAATGATGATCACTTATAGACAAGCATAAGGGAATGTTTCTATCACATCAGAGAATATTGGAATATGTGATTTGATTATGCTTTTCACTGTGGATTTATATAAACCTCTAAGTTGTCCTTATTTGGAAAAGTGAGTCTCTTAAGGATATTTATGTCTTTAAAATTAGTGGCATCTAACCCTTTACATGAAAAGTCTACTTCCCACTTTCTGAAAGTCTTTGCTATTATTCTTTACAGTTCGAGATCGGGTAAGATCAAAAATGGAGAGAGATATATTGGCTGAAGTGAATCACCCTTTCATTGTCAAGCTTCATTACGGTAAATTCAATTTTTAAAAAAAAATAACAAAGAGTTGAAAGAACTTGGGGCAAGTTATTCCAAATGAACCACCAAAAGATAGAAGAACATCATAGTCAATTCATAGTATCAAGTTCTCTCTGGTATATTGGTCCTTCAGCTTAACTCTCTACTTCCAGTTGCTTCCCTTTAAAAAAAATCAGTGACAGTTACAGCATCTATTGAAAGACATTTTTTTAAGTGGAAAAACTCAGAATTAGGAAATCAATTCTTATCATGTGTGAATGAAAAGTTCTTTTGTATTTTAACTTGAGTAATTTTAACATTTGTTCTTGTTTTCATAAACAAATAAAATGTTAGCAAGAAAGTTATAAAGAACAAATGATTCAAGACACAATTATCTCATAAATTAAATTAATTTCTGTCTTCTTTGCCATTTTAACTTTCATTAATTAGAGTAATTTTTAAGCTTCAGAAGAGTTGTTAAAAAATGATATGCTGAGAGGTACACATGATGCAATACTCTAGTTACCTTATTACTTAAATCTTAAGGATTCTCCTTTATTTTAAGGGCATACATATTGCATGCCCTTGGGCTTAGGTCTGCAATGCTGCAAGATAGATCAGAAAGACAAAAACTTACAAGGGAACAAAAATCTGGTAAGATTATTAATGAAACTAAAATATAAATATAAAACAGAAACAAATGATTTTAAGGGGAAAATGAGTCATCTTTCATCTCACAAAACTGGCTAATAATTTTTTCTTAAATTATTCAGAATAAAACACTGAATATAATTATTTAGAAATTCTTATAAATCCAAGTATGGTGCTGCATGCCTGTAATCATAGCTAGCAGGTAGAATGATTCCTCCACAAACCTGGGTCACCAAGGGAAAGCATTCACAGAACAGTTGGTCATAGCTAGCTATGCTGTCTGCCACCTAGAACACAACAAAAATAATCACACAAAGTACTTTAATTCATAAACTTAGTTTCATTAGCATGATGTCATAACCAGCTGTGCTAATCAGTCCCAAATGTTTCCATAAAAAAATACAGTGACATTGACATCAAATAATTATCAAGATCATAGTCTTCTTGAAGGTATAGGGGAAAATAATATTCTCTTACCTAAGTTCTCTTGTCACTCAAACTTGTGATGTTATGGTGCCTCAGCTTTAAATTGTTGCAGTACTATAATCTTCATAGCCTTTGTCATTTAATGTGTTAATCAAATTATTTAGAACATATTATTTATTTATCAGTGATATTTAAATAAAGGTATATTATTAGATTTGAATCAGTTAGTTATATTTCATCTTCTCTTTACTACTGCTTATGCCCTATTCAACAACAATGATAGGACAGGTTCCTTTGTGATGAAAAGAAAAAGGAATAGACTATACCAAACCCCTAAAGTTATAAAAAGAAGAAGGTAGAGCTATTAATTTTAGACCATTTTATCTATTTTCTCAACCCAGATGTCTCTTCTCCCATCTGAGTTCCTGTATCTTTTCTGAAATGACTCAGTTTTATAAATGGATGTTATTATGTTGACCACCATAGAGAAATTTTTAAGTACTAAGAGATGAGTCTGAATGAATGAGTAATGTCCAATCCAAGATGAACTTCACAACTGATGAACTGTACTACCTTCTTTTCCAACAGCCTTTCAGACAGAAGGAAAACTGTATCTAATATTAGATTTCCTACGGGGAGGAGATCTTTTCACCAGACTCTCTAAAGAGGTAAGCTTGTAAGCTATAAAAGAATTGAGTTGCTGTAGGTTTCCTTCCAGAATTCAGGTTAGAGCTATTGGGAATGCAGAAGAGATTTGATGACGTGAATTTGTTTTGTAAGGAGAATGTCACAAGGCAATGTAAAAGAGACATGAGACCTGACATTGCTGAGGGACCAAGAGGCAAATAACTAATGTGTGGTTCTGTGTAGTGAGAGTGACAATAATTAGACTTTCTCTACTGCCCTTTATAGAGAAATATGAACTTGTCATTTTGATTGCTATCTGAAGCTGTTTCCAAATTGTTTTCTGATCCTTACTGGAAGGATGCTTTGAGAACAAAACTTTACTACCCACATTAGGTGAATCACAGTGTATTTTCAGGGACATCTATTCAATGCTTCACAATATATGGAAATAGAGGGCTTTAGTAATTCTGAAAATAATAACAATAACTAACATTTCTGTAGCACTTGCTATGTGCCAGACATTATGCTAAGCACTTTACAATAATTATCTCATTTGAACCTCATAACAACCTTGAGAGGTAGGTGCTATTATTATTATCTCCATTTTACACTTGAAGAAACTGAGGCAGACAGAATTTGAGTGACTTTCCTAGGTCAGCTAGTAACTGTTTGAGGCTGGATTTAAACTAAGATCTTCTTGACTTCAAATTCAGAACTCTATAAAGTTCAACTATCATTCTCCTTAAATGGAATATTTTGCTACAGTGAAATGAGCATTGGATTTGGAGTCAGAGGACCTGGCACTGTCACTCACTATCTATGTGACTTCAGACAAGTCATTTAATGCTTTAGGAATTAATGTTCTCATATATTAAACAAAGGGTTGGAGTACATGATCTTACCATACACTTTCAGATATAAATCTATGACTGTGTGATCCTGCTATCCCTTAATTAGTCTAGCTACTTAAGTTCAATTGAAAGACATGCTGCATATTAAATCTTAGAAAAATCACAGAATTCTATCAGCAACAGTAATAATCCTAATGCTTATATTTATCAATCAGCATTTATTAAGCACCTACTATTCTCTATATGGAGCAGCTAGGTGGCACCATAATGCATAGAGCATTGTACCTAGAGTCAGAAAGACTCCCCTTCTAAGTTCAAATCTGGTCTCAGACTAATTGTGTGACCCTATTTACCCTTTTTGCCTCAGTTTCCTCATTTGTAAGATGAGCTGGAGAAGGAAACGGCAAACCAGTATCTTTGCCAAGAAAATCCAAAATAAGATCACAAAGAATTGTACATGACTGAAAAATTGTCTGAACAATAATAACTATTTGTTATGCATTGTGCTAGGCTGTACAGATACCATACTTTATCAGGAGAGAAATACTCTCCAGGAACTTACTGAAACACTTACTGATTCTATATGTAGTATGAAGGAGGCTGAAGTTAAAGTGGTATCCTTGACAATAATTGGAAATTCAAGAGAGGAGAGATAATGACTTCAGCTTTGGACCTATTGATTTGAGATGTATCTGAGATATCCAGTTGGAAATTCAATTGATTAATACAGAGCTGTAGTGCAGGAAAGAAACAGAGACTGAATATATAGATCTGTGAGTCACATGCATAAAGAAAATGAATAAATCCATAAAAACTGATGTGATCACCAAGAAAAAGTATAGAGAAGAAAAGAAGACACATTGATTTGAGTCAAAGGACAAATTTTTGATCTTGACTCTCCAATTTATTACTAATATGATCTTTAGCAAATCATTTAATTTCTCTGGGCTTCAATTTCATCATTTGAAATAAGAAGGGGCTTGATTAGAGCTTCCAAGTATCTGCCATCCCTAGATCTTTGACCCTACCTTAAATATGGAGTCTTACTCAAGCCCAGCAGGGAAACCACTTCTCTCTCCTTTCTTTCTCTCCCCAAAGAAGATGGACAAACCTGTAGGTCTGGTAAATTTGCAGGAAACCTAGGAGGAATACCTTCCTTTCCTTATTTTAAGTTTAAGAAAGAGTTGAGCAGAATAGAAACTTTTGATATATTTGCCAATGGTTCTTGAGTTTTCAATGTAGCTCCTTTTTTTGATTGAAATGTTATAACTATCCAAAACAGAAATACCCATAGTTACATATAAATACAAATAATACAGCCCAGAGACTGGAAGAATCATCAGCTACTCTGCCGCTATATAATGGTATCGATGGTTGAGAGCTCCCTGCACATGTAATCTTTTTTTTTTCTTATATCCCTTATCTTGAAACGATGAACTTTAATTTTTTCCATCAGAAGAGCCAAAAATGACTAGGTAGTGAAAGCCCATGGTTTTCTCACAGAACAAATTGGCCTAAATTGTATACTTTTTAGTAGAAATGAGTCACTCCGGCTGGCAGAGCTCTCTAGAACAAATCAGCCACATGAGAAAGTGAACAGATTTATTCTTTTCTCTTTTACTAGGTAATGTTTACTGAAGAGGATGTGAAGTTCTACTTAGCTGAGCTGGCCTTGGCTTTAGACCATCTCCATGGTCTAGGAATCATTTACAGGGATCTAAAGCCTGAAAAGTAAGTAAGAGCAAAGAAGCAAACAGAAATAAGGATTCCTGGAATCCACATTTGTTCTTTATCTACTACTGACAAATGTTAGTAACATTGAAGCCTTTCCTCATAACTACCCTTCCTTCCCTAATAGTCCTAGTACTGCAGAACAGGGTTAGAAAATCTACAAAACAGACTGGGAAAAGCTTCATGCTGTCAGGTTCCTAGGCAGAGATGCCAGGACAAACTAATGAATCCTTTTCTCTCCTGGTCCTTGGAAAAGGCACCAAGCTGCTGCCTTGTGAGATGTATTCGGACTCTTCTGAATATTGGGAGAAATACTTCCTAAAGTATGGCACAAGCTCCATTATTTTCAAGTTTTGCTTTTCAGATGTTTGATCAGACTCAAGGAAAATGAGTTTCAAGGTTTTGTAATATAAGCCACTCAATATATTTTTGCTGTTGTTCTTGAGTTGTGTCCAACTCCTCAAGACCCCATTTTCTTGGCAAAGATACTAAAGTGATTCATCATTTCCTTCACTTACTCATTTGATAAATAAGGAAACTGAGGCAAAATGGTTGTCACTTGTCCAGGGTCACACAGTATCTGAGACAGATTTGAACTAAAGGGCTCCCTGACTCCAAGCTCAGCACTCTATCCACTGTACCACCTAGCTACCCCAGTACATTTTTGAGGTAATTGGCTTTCAAAGACATTTTCTCATACAGTAGAAGGTCCATTTTTCCTTAATTTTCTTTATATCAACCAGGATTTTATTGCTAAAATGACAATCAACTGATATTTATCAAGTACCTACTATGTAAAAGGTATTATATTAAGCACTTCATTGTGTTTCATCCATACTAAGAATGAAAGTATCTTTTTCAAAATATTTTTTTCCTTTCTCTTTAATTTATAATTTTGAAATAGATAAGATGGTTGGTTACACAGAGAAAACTAGATTTAATGAATGATTTTTTTCAGACCAGCATAAAGTAAAAAATTCTTTTCTGAGGCAAGCTTTACTAATGTGTTTTAGCTTTTTGTGTGAAATATATGCATATTCATAAGGAAAGTTTGCATGCTAAACTTTATCATTGTCAGGGGAGGAATACATTGTTTATATGAGATTGTGAACATGACAGTCCACATAAAGAAGTACTTTTTGAATATATCTTATTAAATCTCATTCAATCTATTTTTAAAAGCCCTAACTTGAATCTTAACATAAAAAAATAGAATATTGTCTTTTTAAAAAGTTGATGCAAACAAAAAGGAAATACTTTTGATTGCTATCTCTGATTTGTAGGTAAGTACCAACCTTTTGATTAGGTTGCCTTACTACAACTTATTATAATACTTTTATATTATATTATATAATGATTATAATACAACTTAAGTATAATATTTTAATATAGAGTATTTTCTGTCTTTAGTCGTTATAAAAATTAGCACTGAAAATAAGCTTTAAAACAAATTTATCTTTTATCTCTTAGATATTGTATTATAGAAATCTATGATATCATACCAACTTTATGTCCCATAAATGTAGGGAGTAAACAGACATTCATGTATGAGGGAAGGAATATCTGCATACATATTGAGGCAATGGTTGCTGATCCATTCTCCTTTAAGGATTAAAATGATCTTTTAGGACTTAAAAATAATAACATTTAATTACAATGCTTTAAAAATTGTCTTTTTATCTCAGAGTTATAGATTCCCATTCTTGAACTTGTTCATTTCTAGGTATGGACCATGAGTGAGGCAAACACATTTGCTTCATCAGCTAAAAATTAGCCTCCATTTATCTTTTTTTTTTTTTTTTTTAGCAAACCCACAAAACTGTATATTTTTCTAATGGATTTTTCCATAAGAAATCCATTTATGTATGATAGCACATGATAAAATGAGATAACATATAAAATATTTTTCAGATCTTAATGAACCATATAAATATCTACCTCCAATTTGTCTAATTCTTTGTGTCCATGTGTGTACATGTATATATTGTAAGAAAAAAAAACTGTATAAAATGTTTTCCAAACTAGTTGCAAAGAAAATTCATGTTGTGTATGACCTGAATAAACATTGTGATGCTACTCAAAAATATTAAATATTAAATTATGCATAAAACACGTATGTTTAACCAACTTGGGCATAAAAATAGGTTTAAATTCCTTTATTTTCTGCCAAAACTTCAACTTCTTCTTAGCCCATGAGTATTGCTGTAGCCTTGGGATTCCTAAATCACCATTTATAAGCTATTTTCAATATACCTCAAATATCAGAGTGTACTGTGTGGGTACATTAATTTGGAAAATGCAGGTAAAAGGAATAGTATACAGCATATTTCCACCAAGTCATGGAATAGTGTTAAAAGGAATAGTGAAGTCAAAAGATATCACTTATTCATCTTTAAATTCATCCCATTTCTTTTCTTTCTGGCTCCAATTCTTCATACTCTATGTATATGGCAATGTTTTCAGCTCTATATGTATAGATCCTTTCTTAATTGCTGTAAAATTCAGACATACCAGAAATACATTCCAATCATTGCTGGAGAGTTGACCGGGAACCTCTGGGAAGCATCTGCTCCTATCAGCATCACTCCCTTAGGACTTCTGAAACCATCCTGGTTTCAAAGAAATTACTTTTAAGTATTTCTGGAGTGGTTAGCCAGCAGCCAGAGTGATTTCAGAACTCTTCTAAATTCTGTCTTTTTCCTCATGAAAAGATAGACTTTAGCAAATTGCCAAAATTGTTTTTATTCTTGCAGGGCAAACCAAAAGTATCTGAATATTGAGATATGGTTGAAAGACATTTGTTGATTTTTGACTGATTATATGCACCAGAGGGTCAAAGGTTCCTTCCTTCATTCAGTTATTTATCTTATATTTAACTCCAGTGGGATGTTTAAAAAGTTTGAGAGACATGGTTTTAGGGTAATCAGTCATTTTATTACTGAGCTTAATATGTTATTAATAAAAGAGATTAGTGGCACTCTCAAATGCCAAAGACTCTCATTACAATAGGCTCAAGTCTTATATGGCCTTGAAAAAGTGGGTGTTCTAGAGAATGGCAATCAGTTCTTATTGGTTATAAAGTAAGAGAATATTACAGTGAGAAGATGAACTTTTTCTAATGAACTGATTATGTTATTTACTTCTAAATTATCTCCAGCCTTGGACAACCTAATCAAAGAATTTATCTCCACCCAAATCTAAGTAGGACACAATAGGATTAAATTCCTTGTAAAGTTGGGTGAAATCTAACTAAAACTCAGGAGAGTAAATTCAATCTTATGAGAACATTCCCCAAAAGGGAGAATTCTAAATCTCTCCAGTCACTGATTATTAATATTTTATGATATTATTATATATTATTATTAATCATTTCTCTCACTACCAAGAGTAAACAGTTTGAGTAGAAACCATATTGTCTCTAAAACCAGACCTACATAGACAAACAACTATTGACCATATGTCATTCCCTTGGCTCATTCTTTTTCTCTACCACGCTAATGAAAATTGTTCTTTCCATGCCTCTTGTGGTTTAAAATGCTGAATCTTCTTCTAAAGTCCTATTTTCTTTCCTTTAATTTTAGCATCCTGCTAGATGAAGAGGGACACATTAAGATTACAGGTTTGTAAGACAGTTCTTATTAAGACTTCTCAGCCTATGTCAATTTACATGTCATCTGAAAATGGAAAGATCTGTTAGTATAACTTCCATTGATTTACAAGGACTTTTCCAATTGATTTTCATAAATATTTTTGTTGATCTGGTAGGCTCCGATCATTCTCTGCTATACTTTAAAAATCTCTTAAATTGTGATTTTTAAAAATCTCCTTATTTTTTTCATTTCCTGTTCTGATTTCTCATCTAACACCCTTCAGATGAGGCCCTTTTATACTCCTGAATGACATTACACTGTCCCTAGCAATATAATGACCCTCCAGTGTATAATCTCTGTACTTAAATAATATTTTAGAAGCCTTCTTGCATTTAGGTATTTGACTACTTTTCTCATAAGCTAAAAAACAGCAAATAATTTGAGGAATCCAAACAAAATTTCCCAAATAAACTACTAGTATTTATTGATAATCCTGCTTACAGGATTGTACAGCTGTTATTCCATCAAGCAGGCACAAAGTTAGCAGGTTAAAGGCTTAGTTTAGGCTGCACTGCCTGAGGGCTTCCCCCTCAGACCAAGGCAATTGGAGGGGTTAACACTTAACAAACTGAGTAATTGAGCTTCAGTAAGTGGATACCTTCCAAAAGATTGACTGAGGTGGCAATTAAAGGTAAATATGATACTTCATGGAGTCTGAGGAGTCTGTGTTTAAGGAGTCTGTGTGCCTGGAGCTTCTGTTTAAATTACCCCCCAAAATACAGCATTATCACTGCTACCAGATGGGAATACTTTCTGGGATTCATCATTTGGGACCTCTAAGCTATTCAAGGGTATTTGTCCATAGACTCCCATGCATTTAAAAAAGGATGAGAATGAATTTAGAAATACATTTGGGAAAAGTGAGAAAACACAAGATCTAGCCAATCGAACCAATGTGTCTGAAAATGTGATCTCTTTTGAGATACTGGTCTTGATGTCACATTTAGGAAAGACTTATGATGATTAAGTTGTATTTAATTTAATTTAATTATTTTAATTTAATGCTAAGTTGTATTTTTTCTTTAATTTTCCATGTTTAGATTTTGGCCTGAGCAAAGAGGCTATTGACCATGATAAGCGAGCTTATTCCTTCTGTGGGACAATAGAATATATGGCTCCAGAGGTGGTGAATCGCCGAGGACATACACAGAGTGCAGACTGGTGGTCCTTTGGTGTGCTCATGGTAATTATTCACTCTAGGCATTCTGTTTGCTGTAGTGCTGTAATGCTTTTAAATTTAAAAAAAAAATTCAGGAAAAAAAAGTGCATTGCCCTTCCTCCATTCCCTTTTTTCATTGCTCCTGGACTCCCTTGGAGAAAAAAATGTACTTAATAACTTAACATCAGAAAGAATTGGTCATTGGCCCCTGATCCTACAAGCCCTGCACCTGTACTCCTGAGCCTGACCTATTCTTTTATATCCTTCCCCCTGCTCCAATTTATGAGTCACAGAATCTCAGAGCTAAAGAAAATCTCAGCTGCCATCTAGTCCAGCTTACAGTGAAAAACAAAGTCTTCTTCACAACATCAATAACAAGTGATCATCAGTTCTTTGCTTAAAGACCTAAGTTGTCTTCTACTATAACCTCTATATAATGTTTGACAAGAAGGTATCATTTTGCCTTCTGAAAAAAATGAGCCAAATGTGCCAGTTTTAAGAAAAACAGGTAACTAGCTCTGGGACCAATTTGATAATTTGGTTTTTAAGCCCCTGTACTCCTGAGAATCCAAATTTTTCTTCAAAACTATAGTGATAGGAAGTGTCTGACCTTCCAAGATCCCAGAGAGCATATTTCAATCAATGGTTTTTCATTCTAAAATATTTTCTCTCTCTCTCCCTTTCTCCTCACCTCCCTCCCCGCCAATTCTTCCTTTGTATGCTTTTCAAAAGCATTCTGCTGTGATGATATTTATCTTTGTTACATTTTTTCATTAAAGCAGCCCCTAAAATCCTGAAAAATTATAGAGGAAAAAAAATAAACCAAGCTCTTGAATGATTAATGGAACAGTGATTTCTACATTTTTTCTTGTGACTATAGTGACAAAGTTTTATCATCTATAAATCATAGGGCCACTGAACCATAGATTCAGAACTGAAGGGAACTTGGGTGTCATTTAGTCCGTCTCCCTAATTTTTAAAAAGATGAACTGAGACTCAGAGTGGTAGAGTTATATACCTGAGATCATATAAATAGTAAATATAATGGACCAAATAAGTTAAAATAAACAGAATTTAATTTGAGGAAGTTGGAGGAAAAGAAAAATAGAAAACATTTTACACATCTACTATGATGAAATGAAAAACAGAGATGAGAAAATCTATTGAATCAATACAAGTAAAATTTTAGTCTAATTAAGGCAGATAAATAGATCAGCATTTCCTACTGCCTGCAGTACATTTCTAGCTAGATGAGCCATTGACATCTCAAATTTGGTGTTTCCAAAACTGACCTAATCATCTTTCCTAAAAACAAATGCTTCTCTTTGGATTCTCCATTTATTTTAATGCTATTGCCATCCTTCTAGTCACTCAGGCTTAAATCCTCAGACTCATATTTAATGCTTACTTTTTGCTATGTCTCCCATATCCAGTTAGTAAAAAGTCCCCTTGATTCCACATTTACCATAAATCACTATTCAGATTCTTATTCACTATTCATTTGGATTATTAAGGCAGTTGTCTATCTCATTTCTTTTAGCCTCTTCCCCATCTACTCCATCTTTGCATTACCAAATTAATATTTGTAATATACATTTTTGATTATGGTACCTCACCACTCATATGCCTTCACCTATTCCCCATTGCTTACCAATAAAATCCAAACTTCTTAGCCCAGAGAAAAAAGAATTTCTCAGAAAACCATTCATAGAAAAGCTCATATCACAAAAACTATTCATTCTAAGAAAAGCAGTTGCTTTTTTTAAAAAAGATAATACATCTTATGACTTTTAAAATTCAGAATCACAGGCACAAATAGGATTATGACTCATTAAGTTAATAACAACTTATATAGGCAGTTGGGTGGCTTAGTTGGTAGAGCACTGGACTTGGAGACAGGAAAATCTGAATTAAAATCCTGCATTAGGCAGTGTGTTACTATGAGCAAATCACTTAATCTCTTTTAGTCTCAGATGTCAAATAAGGATAACATTCCCCACACCTGCTCTAAGCTTACCCTAGGAATACTCAGAGGGCTCTTAATTTTACCTACCTCAGATGTTACTGGAATCTGAAATGACATCTGCCTGATTTTTCCTGCCAATTGTACCATTTGAGATGCCTAACCATGGTTCCAGTTCAGCACTGGCTCCCATACCTGTAATTATCAACAGTTCTCCTACTGAAATTAAATCATTTTCACTAAAATGACTAGTTGTTTCATTGCATGGAGTAGTCAGCTATTTGGAAATTACAAAAGGAGTAACTAATAAATCCATCTAGACATAATTATTATCCACACCAGGGTTCTCACCACATTTTGGATATACAATAAATTCAATTTAACTAACATTGATTAAGCTTCTTGGTGTATAAGGCACTGTGCTGGGATATAGAAAATAGTGAAATGATACCTGGATGTAAGAAGCTTACGTTCAGCTGAAGTGACATGAATGTAATTTTAGAAAGAAAAAAAATTTGAGGGAGAATAGAAAGCACTACTTCTTGGGGGATTGATAGGAAGTGAAATGTCTGCCAGTCCTTGAAGGAAAGTAAGAATTCCATGAGGCAAAAGTGAAGCAGACATACACTTCAGGCATGGGGAACTACCTGTGTGTAGGCACAGAGGTGGTAGATGTACACTTGAATGGAATTCTTTATGGAGTCATGCAAGTAAGACCAGGTTGACTAGAACATAGTGTACATACAGGAGGGCTAATTAAACTTTTTCCATTTGCCTTAAATTTTTATGTAATCTCAGGTATATAGATATATAAAACAGATATACAAATCATTTACTGATAATAGATCATAATTTCACAATCCCCAAATTCAATTATGACACCCCATATAAGGCTGCAAATCATAGTTTAAGAAGCTGGGTGTACAGGAAGGGAAGAAATGTGAAATAAAACTGGAACAGAAAGATAGAACTAGATTAGAAAGAGCTTTATCATTTTATCTCATGATGAAGCAAATCTAAAACATAAGAGGATGGTATAATACCATTGGCATGTTACCTTGTACTTATATACTATTCAATATTAAAAAGACAAAAGAAACCTTGGTGACCAAAAGAGAAAACAAACCCAGAGAGTTTAAAGCAATTCAAGTAGCCAAATCATTACTAGATCCTCTCTCCTGTCTGTTCCTCATGTGATTATTTGCCATCCTACTGATTCATGGCCCACTTCCAATATGACTAGTCATCTCAAGTCTACCCAAATGGCTGGGCAATAATCATTGATGGTAAGGAAGAATAAGTGTACAGATTGTGACCTGTGAATTCCCTGTAGGGAATTCTTCAGTTGGGTAACTTTTTAGCAATGCAGATGGTCCCCTCTCTGAAACTTATAGTTATATAGAATTGCTTACCTAATATCTCACAGTCAATATGTGTCAGAAAAAGGACTTGATATTCCAAGTCTTTATGGATTCAAGACATGTTGTCCACCCCTATTAATAAGAAATTACTAATACATTCAATTAATTAAATTCAAGAAAATTTTAATTCATCTGTATATACAGCTTTTAAGGTTTAGGAAATTTTTACCTCACAATAACAACTGAGACTAGACTTTGTCATTTTTCAAGTGTGCCATTTATATCCTGTAAAATGAATTGTGGGCTTTCTCACTTCCTTTTTAATTTTTACCAATTTTCAGCATGTATGGCTGCCTCGATGCCGTAGTTGAGGCTTAATTCCAAGACCTTCTATGTTCTATTACTTTGTCAGAGAATGACAAATCAGTGGAGAGGAGAGATTGTAACTTAGTCTGTTGGGAGAGAGGAGAAAAGGAAAGGGAGAGAGAAGGGATTGGAGAAGAGAGAAAATAAAGAGAAAATAAAGAGCAGGGAAGAAAGGGTGAGCTAACAGAGCTAAACAGAGCTAACCCCAGAATCAAGTCCCATTTCTAATAACTGGCTGATGGCCTTAAACATGGCATTTACCCCTTCATTGCCCCCAAGCAACTCCATATGCCTGCAAAGGCATTGGTTGAGAAAACCTTATTCACCAAGGAGTTCCATACATTGATAGCATTATATATCTGGATATAGATATAAATATATGTAATATATGCATGTATGTTATATATCTATATACATATATAATATATTATGGAAATGTTATATATATATATATATAGATATATATATATATAGAGAGAGAGAGAGAGAGAGAGAGAGAGAGAGAGAGAACACACCATTAAAATTTAAAACTCTACTAAGACTGGGGACACCTTGGAAGGGATGAGAGAGAGAAACCCATAGATGGATAGAGATAAGAACTTTACTCAAGTTGACTCTGACACATACTATGTGACCTCTTAATGATTCGGTTGATTATTTCAGGCACCATTTTAGATACCAGAGCAGGTAGCAATTTGTAATGGCGGCAGTAGCTTCTTACCAGGAAATAACACATCCTAATAAATTAATAATGCAGTCTAAAGAATAGATAGATACATAGATGGATGGATGTAAGAAATGTATACATGCATAGGGGTATATACATTTATGTTTGAATATCTACACATATATGTGTGTTATAGACAGATAGAGTATATATTAATTGTGAAACCTCCAAAAACATCTTTATTGTTAATATTTTTAAATGATCAATTTCTAAATGATACAATCAGTTGATATACACTTGCATTACTTTTTAGAGGTTTGTCCACAATACCTTGAATTCTTCATATTAATATTTCTCTGTAGCACACAAATCCTCCCAAACATTGAGATGTTATGGACTCCAATTCATTCTTCTCCTACCTTGGATTATCTGTTGTTTCCATCACATCTTCTGATTCCCGTTGGGGTGTGCAATAGCATCCTGCCTATGTAACAAATCTGATTTTGCAGAAAAGCTGCTGTCCTCAGCCTCCCGGGATTGGCTAGCATTGTACCTGGTCTTCACCCAAAACATGGCTCACTGACAGTTTGTGGGATCATTGGGTCCAGCTCCTTCATCTTACAGATGAGGAAACTAGAAACCCAAAAAGGCTTTAGTGACTTCTCGAGGTTACACAGGTCAGAGATGGAATTTGAAACCATGGCTCTGTTCATTTTATTTGACAATTGAAGAAATCCTGATGGAATTCCTTGTTGTTATGTTGCAGAGAGAAAAGCCCTCTCCCATCACTATTCAGCTTTCCCTCCCAGCTGCCCCAAATAATCTGGTTTTCTTGGAGCATATCCTCAATGTAGCATAAGTCAATATTGAAGAAGAGAGTGATTGTGAAGTACAGGAAAGTTATAGGATCATAGTAATAATAACAATAATAATATTTTCACTCACAGTATTTTAGGGCTGTAAAGTGTTTACATATATTCTCCTATTTGAGTCTTAAAACAACTTTCTTAGGTAGATGCTATTACATTCTCCATTTTACAGAAGAAGAAACCAAAAGAGATAGAGATTAAGTGATAGGATCACGAGCTATCAGGTATCTGAGACAGAATTCAAATTCCTGATTCCATTGGCTTTTTTATTATTCCACTGCACTGCTTCTTTAGAACTGAAAGGAACCCTGAGGAGCCATCAAGTCTATCCCCATAATTTCAGAAATGAGGAAGAGGGAGGAGAATTTGACCAGAAAGGTTAAATGATTTAACCAGCCTCTCACCATTGGTAAAAGAGTGGGATTTGAATACCCTGGAACTAATACTCTTTCCTTTATATCATGCTACCTAACTTGAATTCTCTTTTCCTCCAGTAATAAAAATAATTACAACCCAGATTGATTTTGCACAATATTATATAAAATCCTTGACAACAACCCTAGTAAATAATTGTCAAATATTTATATCCCCAATGTACAGAGGAGTTTGTTAAGGCATTGCAGACATGAAATGATTTGCCTGTGGCCAAAAAACGAGACAGTGACAGAGCTGAGATTTACATCCAGGACTTCTGGCTCTGTTGTCTCGTACATTCTCCATGGTGGCTTCAGAATTCATTTTGCAATAAATAGAATGGTCCATTGGGAGGGAATAGGGGAAGATATAGTGTGTGGATAATAGCCTTAGCTCATGAAGAGATCAGCTCATAAAACTCATTTGGTTCATGAGGCACCTTCTGTTTGCTTTGCTAAGGAAAGTTAAGAGCCATTAAGTTTACACACCAAGGAGACTGTTTGGTCTCCCACATAGTAACTGGTTCACTTCACTGAAGACAGAAGCCTGTTAAAAAAAACTCCAGCTGCATTTTTTTCTTTCTTCACATTCCTTCCTTCTTCTTTTCTTGCTTCTTTCCTTTTTTCCTTCCTTCCTTTCTTCTTTTCTTTCTTTCACAGAGCTGTACAAAGACTGTATTTCTATTCTAAGCGAATCTCCTTGAGCAAAATTGAATTCTCTCAGCTAGGAACTTATAACTTGAAGAAAACATTTTTTAAATTGCTATGTGTATCTTCTGAAATTATTAACATATCTCTATATCAGGGCTGGAAATTGCTTTTCACAGGAATATTTTAATTAATTCTTGTGGAACTTTCTCTCTCTCTCTCTCTCTCTCTCTCTCTCTCTCTCTCTCTCTCTCTCTCTCTCTCTCTCTTTTCTTGCCCCAACTTATTATTTACTTGATGAGGAGAACTCAAAACATCTTCCTCTCCTGCTGATTGTCAAGTCTTAGGTGATATAGTCTAAGAGAGTTTCCTAGGTATTGAGAGATTAATCTTTTCATAGACTCAGAATTCAAAAACTGGAAAGAATCTTAGAAATTATATAGTCCAGTCCCTTCAGGGCACCTAGGTGGTACAGTGAAGAGAGCACTAGAATCAGGAGTTTCAAATTCAAATCCGGCCTCAAACACTTACTAGCTGGGAAAGACAGTTGACATTGTTTGCCTCAGTTTTCTCATCTGTAAAATGAACTAGAGAAAGAAATGGCAAACTACTCTGGTATCTTTGCCAAGAAAATCCTAAATAGAGTCATCAAGAATCAGACATAACTGATAAAATGACAAAAAAAAAACATTATCAGTGAAGTTCTTTCAAGTAACAGATGAGGAACCTTTCCAAACTCTCACCACTAATTAGTGGCAGAACCAGAACTAGAGTCCAAGTCTCCAGGTCAATAGTATTAGTGCTCACAGCCTCCTAAAAACATTTTGGCAATGCCAGTTTATAGACCATCTTATATTGACCTTTTTGTAGCTTTCTTTGCAGAACATTTTAGGTAGAACCATTTTTCCTAACAAATTTAGGCTAAGTTTTTTTTTTCCTTAAAGAGTGCCTTAGCAAAGCTTCTTAAACTGTAGGTTGTGACCCTACATGGGGTCATAAAATTGGATGTGGGGGTTGTGAAGTTCTGTTTTATTATCAGTAAATGTTTGATTTCTATACCTATATATCCAGGGTCACATAAAAATTTCTCAGGCAAAAAGGGATCACAAGTAGAAAAAGTTAAAGAAGCCCTGCCTTATGGTATGGCAAGTATTTATACATATAAAGATATCTAAATAAAAGATATATAGTCAGTACTTGATATAAGATAGCTCTAGAGGAATAAACAGTTGATTTATGTGACTGTTCTACTGTGTGTGCATGTATACAGACATACACGTCCTACTTGAATATAAATTCCACAATGACAGAAACTATAAACTTTTGGCATTTCATCCCAACATCTAGCACATATGTATAAATGTTTGTCCAATTGAACCCTGAATATGGATTGCACATTTAGGATTAAAGTGCCACTTTTTATTTACGTAAAGATTTCCATCAGTAACATAAATTTAATGTCTGGGCCACCAAGTAAAATTTCTGACTTCTAGCCCCTCAATGGCCAGAAAGACCCACATCATGAACCATGCGGGGTCCTACTGCTTAAGCTGCTTAAGACATAATTATGTCTAGGATTCAGTCTTTTGGTAGCAAAAAATAAAATGTCCACCTAGGGGGTCTTTCTGCTGCTGTCCTATTTTTTTAGCTTTCTAGTCAGAAGCACAATAGATGACAGCAGCAGCTGTGAATCCCATCCTGATGACTGGGTAGAGACTGAATCTATAACCAAGATGGGGCAGGGCTCCACGTAAAACCCACTCAGCAGAACAACAGGGTCTGGCCCTGGCAGGTGGTAATTTGTAAATGATTCTCCAGTAGCTCTTGCTAAGCACATTCTGCTATTGCCTGGGTCTCAAAGGTGAGCTGTCTTTTTTCAATTTATGCTGGATAACTTGGTCAGTATCAGCAATGTAGTCTATCCGAGCCAAAAGGCTTAATATGTATAATGTTCCACGTATTCATATAAATCAGTTCCTGATTAAATGGAATGATAAAATGCCTTCAAACAACTCCTGAGTGACTATTCCTGGCAGAGATAATGAAATGATCTCTTTCTCTGGGTTGGAGAAGGGCCTATTGAGGAAATAGAAATGAAATTTAAGTAGACTGATGATAGCTTGAAAAAAAATACAAAAAGCATGACCATGATCCTCACTAAGAAGCTCATGTTAAGCAGCAGCATGAACCCAGTACAGCACAGAGGGATGTATTAATTGGACCCACAAGTATCATTGAGCACTTATTGTATGGCTAAGCACCTTATTATCATCCCAGTCTAATGTGGGTCTTAGAAAGCAGACTGGCTATTGAATATTAATAGTAATAAATGTTTTATTAATAGCAATTTTGTTTTATAAGGCCTGTTTTAACATTAAGGACTTCTAGCCTAGATAAAGGAAGGCTTGTGATTTAAATTGATATATTTATTCCAATATTGGACATTTTAAATTGTTTTTTCATTTTTCGGTCTTATTCAAATCTTCATGACTCCATTTGGGATTTTCTTGGTAAAGATAATAGAATGGTTTACCAATTCCTTCCCCAGCTCGGTTTTTTAAATATGTAAATGTTTTATTTATTTTATTCTGAACTTAATAAAACAAGCATTTCCATAAGAGTAAAAAAATAAAATAAAATAACTTGATTGGCTCATTTACAGATGAGAAAACTGAAGCAACAGGGTTAAGTAACTTGCTCAGGGTCACACAGCTAGTAAGTGTCTGAGGTCAGATTTTAACTCAGAAGAATCACTTTAATCACTGCACCCCTCGCATTCATGAATTCTTAGAGATTTCTTTTCACTTATTTTATCAAGCCAAAATCAGTGTCCCTACAACTTTTATCCATTATTTCTAGTTCTGCTTTCTAGGTCCAAGCCAAAAATAAGGTTTGAATCCTCTACCAATGGTCCACTCTTCAAATAATTCAGTGGTCCTCAAAGTGTAGTCCAAAGAATTATTGGGGTCTCTGAAACCCTTAGAGGGTCTGCAAATTCAAAATTATTTTTTATTTCTAATATAGTAAATAGCTATAAATATAACCCATGTGAACAAAAACTCTTTGAACAGATCCTCAATAGTTTTTTAACAACATGAAGATACTGAGAACAAAAGTTTGAGAACCACTGATAATTGATCAACAAAATCCTCCTTCTCAGATCTTTCCTCTCTGGTGAGCTTCCCCAATGCTTCAGTATGTCCCCATGTGCCACAACTTCCAGGCTTTTCACAATCCTGTTTAACCTACTGTACATGAACTTCAAGCTTGCTAATGCCATTTCAATATGTAGAGGCCCCATGGATGTAGTCCATCTGCGTCAGAGTACAGTAGAAAATAAACCTTTCTCATCTGGGGCCTTGTGTCTGGATGATACTCCCCTCCCCTTTATTTACTGGCATAAGATTTTTTAGACCATCATAAGTAGTAAATGTATCTACTTATCCTAATATATAAAGCATTTTAAAGCACTCACCATATGCTAAGCATTGTGTTATGTGCTAAACACTAGAAATGCAAACATAAGAAAAAAATTCAAATATAAGCAAAAAAAAGATAATTCTTATCCTCAAAAAAACTTCTAATAAAGAAAGACAATATACAAAAACAGGGTTGTACTAGTGAATGACTAACAACCAGCTTGGGAAGAGGAGTCAAAAAAGGTTTGGGTGGCACACTTTTAAATTTAATCTGTTTTATATATCCTTTTGTCCCTTTCTTAATTCCAAACAATCAACATAATTTTTTTTAAAGTCAAATCATGATTTGTAGCAGAAAGGGAGTGGAAAAAAAAGAGTGAAATTGGATCTGTGATTAGTATTGGGAACTCCCAGGTGAGGAAACTCCCTTTACCAAAATAGATCTCTCCTGAAGAGTAGCCTCTGGAACACTAATAGTTTAAGTAACTTATTCAGGGTCACACAGTATGTGTGTGTCAAAGGCAGGATTTAAATCCAAGTCTCCCTAACTTTGAGACTATAAATTAGTTGTCTCTCTCTCTGTGTGTCCACAAAATACAGAATCAATGCTAGGTAATGGGGGAGGGAGAGGCACTAGCAGCTGGGTATAATTTCGAAAGGTCTCATGAAATAGATGGTTGACCTGAGGTTTGAAGGAAACCACCTGTAGTCTCTACTTCCAAAGGTTTTTTTTTTTTTTTTTTTTTTTTGGCAAGGTCCAAATGAGACCTATGTAAATCACTTGGAAAATTTTTAAGTCCTATGTGAATGTCACACTCTTATGATTTCCATCCTTGTATGCAAAGGACAGCACATTTTATTATTGTGGAGCTCTCTCCAATCATCCAAATAGGCAGAGATCTGAAAATAGCTTTTCAGAAGCGGGGCCTGAATTTCAAGGGGGTGGCAATAAAAATGAGATGGAGAAATACACCACCACGTTGGCCCGAGCAATCAAGCGGGGTACTAATTTAACAAGATCACATAAACATCTGCTCCAGACTGCCCTCCCTTGTAACTTAAACTGCCAAAGGACCATAGAGAGAATAACACTAAGCTCGCTTCAATTAGAATAAGGATCTTATCAAGAGCTGATCTTTTGGGGAGGGGAGAGGAGGAAGGGTGAGTAGGAGCTGTAGCTTGTAAATCATAACTAGCCAGATGTTAGTACTACTGTGATAAGACCATGTAAATGCTCGACTACTGCCAGCTTACATCTAATTTAAAGCTTTGTGGGCTAAAGGAAACAAGTACTTGAAAGAAATTTATTGTTTGGAGAAAAACAAGTCTCAAAACTTGATTTTCATTAGAGATTTCAGCCTAGCAGCTATCCATTTATTTATTTTTTTACTACCTGGAGTGTAGTGTGCATTCCAGGGCATGTATATTTTGATTTTCTATTTCCATTTTAGGTCAATTTGCCTATAGCATGTAGATCTATCCATTGTGTTTGACCTTTCTTACCCCATGGTATGTTAGAAAAGATCTTGGATTTTGCATTCAGATCTGAATTTAAATCCCACTTCTGCCATTTACTAATTGCTAAAACAAATAATTACTCTGAGCTCGGTTTTCCCAAATATAAAATGGGAATGATGATACTTATTCTACATGCTTTATAGTACTTATGTAAAGCTCAAATGAGAGACTTATTTTATGACTATAAATCACTATATAAATATAGCAAATGTAGTTTATGTCATATATTTTCCAAAGTATTTGCTTTGGAAGGAGCTGATTTTCTATACAAGACTAATTTGTATTCTCTGCTACCTGGGTTATTGAGGTACTGAGTTTATATAGCTATAGTCTAAAAGTATAATGTTATGAATTTTACCATTTTATTTGTTGTTCTGCAGTTTGAGATGCTAACAGGGTCATTGCCATTCCAAGGAAAAGACAGAAAGGAGACCATGGCCCTCATCCTCAAGTAAGTAACAAAACTCAGCATTTGACCACAATTCTTATTATTGGGACTGGTTGGTGAGAGGAGGAAGAGTCTCTCAGAAGAATCAGATGATCCAGGCAATACAAAAAGTTTTTGATTTAACAAGGGTTCTTAATAGGAGATCTGTGGAATTTTAAAACTTTTCCCTAATTGAGTATAATTTTTGGTAATGCTATATATTTATTTTTATTTTATGTATTAAAACTTGAGAAAGGGTGTGTGAAGCTTTACCAGAGGGTAAAAGAAGGGATTCAAGAAACAAAAATTGTTAATAACCTCTCCTTTAAAGGAAAGCCTCAAGTCTTAACTGAGGACAACCAAGGGAATACTGTGGAGAAAGCAGGTTCTCCAGGGCAAAAGTGCCAAGATCATCTAAACTGGGACTGCAAGCTGCCATCTCCAAATCTAACTAACCTGCTGGCTCCCCACCTGGAACTAGGGCTGACCCTGCTAAAGCGGAACATGAAAGAAATATGATTACTAATGTCACCAGGGATCTTTGGGCACGCTGGTCCTGATTGCATGGCAGGAGGTCATAGTTTATTATGGTACTGCCAGAGCATATTCCCAAGACCCTTTGCATATTTATAGCAACCCCTCAAAAGGCAGGATTACTGATTCTATCACAGCAGCTCAGAGAAACTGAACAAGGCCAGATGTTTTATGTGAAGCCCCCACCCAAATTCCCTTTCTCTTCAGATGGTTGTGGTCAGTTTCCCTAATTCACAAACAAATTGAGATGATGGTCAATTATCTGGGAAGTTGAAATTTTCTAGTTTGGAAGTTTCCAAACATAGAACATTACAAATAAGGATTTCAAAAAGGAGAGAGGAGAAAGGAGGGGCTGCCGGGAAAAATGTAGGAGCATGGCTGGGGCAGAGAGAACTATTAGCCTGGTGTAATACTTATTAATATTGTCTGTTTTGTTTCTACTGTTTACTTTTGTTTCAAAGGGTATAAGTCTGAGAATAATGATAGAATATTAGCAATAATAAATAATAACAGCAATAATAATAATTTCAATTTAATTTCCATCTATACCTTAAATAAATGTCTGGATATCAGTAATTCCCACTGACAGATTCTAGCGATCTCTCTAATCAAGAATTGATGTTTATGATCAAAATTCCACAATCCTTGTCTACTAGCATTGTGGTAAGGATACAATGAGGTATTTATAAAATGCTTTGCAAATCTTTGCCAAAAAAAAAAAAAAAAAGAGTGAGAAATGACTAAATGACTAAATCCCAACAACAGTACAAAGTATAAAATTCTATATAACGTGATAATGCTTATTATTATTATGTCTATTATTATTATTAAGCTGGTTGTTTTTGTGGTTGAGTTGCTTCAGCTATGAATGACACTCTGTGACCCCATTTGCGGGTTTTCTTGATAAAGATCCTGGAGTAGTTTGTCATTTCCTTCTGCTCATTTTACTGATGAAGAAGCTGAGGCATTTGGAGATAAGTGACTTGTCCAGGGTCGCATGGCTAGTAAATTTCAAGGCTGGACTTGAACTCAAGTCCTCCTAACTCCAAAGTCAGTACTTTGCCACCTAGAAGCCCCCTATATGGTTGGAGGGAGCCCCTAAGATCAGCTACTCTAACGTGATTGACTTGTTCAGTAGAAACCCCAAGTAAAAACTACTGTTAATGTTAATCGCAAGGGTCCTGATCTAGGTAATTTGTTTGGGTCACTTTGAATAACAAACCACACAAGCTGAAAGGAGATGTGATTTTTAGAGGGTTCAAAGGAGAAAGAACAGAGCAGTGGCCAAGTGATTGGGAGAGTTCAATTCCTCTTTGCCACTGACTGGCTCTGATTGACATCGGGCTGATTATTGACCCTCTGCCAGATACTGATGGTGATTAGCATCATTTTGCAATTGCTAGAATAAAAATACAGCTGTCCTCCTCCTTGCTCTGGGTAGGTAATCCGGAAATTTTTTTTGATAGTACAGTGTCCAGAGGTCCTCAAATTACGGCCTGCAGGCCAGATGCAGCAGCTGAGGACGTTTATCCCCCTCACCCAGGGCTATGAAGTTTATTTAAAGGCCCACAAAACAAAGTTTTTGTTTTTACTGTAGTCCGGCCTTCCAACAGTCTGAGGGACAATGAACTGGCCCCCTATTTAAAAAGTTTGAGGGCCCCTGGTGTAGATAATCAGTAATAATTGCTAAAAAAAATCCTGAATGTGTGCCTGAAATTGAGTTTAATTTCTTCTCTTTATCCCTCCTACTAATTCTTCTTAAATTCCACTGAGTTAGAGATGGACTGTCCTATCAGTTTATCAATATATGCTGACCCACCATTGCAAAAACCTGCTCTGAACTTGAAACTGGTTTCATCTGGGATTCATAAGAAGAGGAAGGATAACTTAAGTTGCCTCTGAGAGATTATGTCTATACTATTACCTGGGTTCAACACAGAGGAAATCTTAGGGTATCTCAGGAGTAAATATATATCCTGAGAAAGCTTTTTGCCTGCTAGTTCACATTCCCAGGCTTTTCTAGATCTAGTCTAATCTCCCTAAGAACACTAAGGGCTCTTGTGTTTTGTTTTGTTTTGTTTTTTTTGTTTAGTGGTTCACTGGGTCCCTTTCAAAATGATGAAACCTGTAAATTCCTTCCTAAAGTAAAAAAAAAATGCATAAAAGAAAATACATTAAAAGAAAATCAATTGTAGTAAAATGAAGTTATCAAAAAATCTAGCTTAGGAACCCCTGATCTGGGGCATCTTTGTGCTTTCTGTCTGGAGCCTGAATTTACTCAAGATAAATTCAAGGTAATTACAGAGCACTAGCTGGGTGTTCCTGTCCCCAAGTATATTCCTATTCAATTGCCTTAGCACAAAAAAAATACTAAATTAAATATTCATTCCTTTAAATCATTGTCTTTTCCATACAGTTTTTGAAAATATAAATAAGCTCAGGTAATTTGGGCCCAGTTCTGTAATTTCATCCACTTAGAAAACAGCCCATACCAATGAAAATTCTTTCCTGTGAAGCAGATCAGCAATTCATAGTCAGAGAGTTCCCTAGTTGCTCATGCTCACACAGCTAAAATGTATAAAAGTAAAATGTGTAAAAGGCTGACCTGCCTCTACATTCAACTTCTTATCTACTATCCTGTCCTACCTTTCAACATACATATTACATTTAACCAGATAAATTTCTTCCCTTTAAGACAGTTAAAAACTCTGATACTGGGCACTTGGCAGAGTGAGATTGTTGAAAAGGGCATCATGTGAGGGGGTCCCTCCAAGTCACTTTGCTTTAATAATTTCAATAAAGCCAATTCTGGCCCTAGCATCCATCCCAGTATGATAATACAGCCTCCATTCAAGAACCAAGCATTAAATAAGACAAAATTCAGATTCCCTCCTCTTAGATAACTTTTCCAAAATATAATGGGGTGACAGTGAAAAACTGATACTATTTCTGCTTGGATTATCTTAATAGCTAGAGAGCATATCTACCTTTATAATTAATGTGCCATCTTGTCTAAGCATCATAATCAAATCTAAAGGCTGAGTCTTCTTACCATTTCCCAGTTCATTCCTTGGAAATCCCGGATTCCATTTTTCACCATTATTTGCAAATTGTTCTTGGCAAAATAAAATAATCATTATAATAACTTAATTTATTGTCAAGATTTTTTTTTACCCTTAAACTCACTTAGGATGAGGGATAATGAAACCTGAACATGGCCACATATCCATAATTTAACCATATCCTCATCTCCATAAGAGTTTCAGGAAATGAAAAAATCAAAAGAAAAAAGGGTAAGATAGGTATAGGGAAATGAAAGAGAGAAAAGAGGGAGGAGACACAGTGTACTCTGGAAAGGCTTCTACAAATTCACAATTAAGAGAATGAAATTACAGTCAGCAGAAGAGTCCAAGAACTAGTCTGCTTAGCCACTCTCCACCCCCAGCCCTGCTGACAGTGCATACGCTTGCCATTTTGTACAACAGAGAACTTCCTGAAAAGTGGAACATAAGCTAAAATTTTTGTAAATTAAATCCTATTCTAAATGAAAGAAGGAAGCAATTTAAAGGAACCCTGTTGTGAATTCTTTTGAAAAACAAATAATCCTGCTGCTGCCACCTACCAGCACCCCCTCCTAATTTTATTCTTAAAAAAACTGAAAATTTATATATTTGTACTTTAAAATAGAGTATACCACTCCCTTATTTGAAGCTGTGATTTCAAAGCATCAGCTCCTGGAGCTGTTTCTTTCTCTATCTTCATATCCCCAAAGCTACAATGCCTGATACAATGTAGGCATTTTAAAATGCTTTTTAGTGAATTATTTGCTTTTTTTTAATAAAATGAACCATTCTCAAGGAACAGTATTTCATTTAAAGAGAAGGAATAAAAATAGGTCTCTCTTAAAGAAAAGCCTAAAATTGATTCTTTTGAAGTAATAGAAAGCTTCTACCTGTCTTGCCAAAAATATGAAATGCCATTTCCTCTTCCTGCACCTCTTCTTCTCCCTCACCTCTTCCTTCTTCTCCTTCTTGTTCTTCCTCTCCATTCTCCTTTTCCTCCTTATCCCTCTTTTCCTTTTCTTCTTCATTTCTTCCTCTCAATCTTTTTTCCCATTCCCCACTTCTTCTCCTTATTCCTCTCCTCCTCTTCTGTTTCCTTCTTCTCTAAATGCATTTATGGCTACATATTAAGAACTGGTGGTCCAGCAGACTGGTATTCTAGCAATAGAACAAGGAAACACAAGTTATCTCTCTAATTGGCTCACCTAATTAGGCCAACATAAACAATTCAATTTTGTGAGCTGGTTTTCTAGATAATACAGTAGATATGGTGCTAGATTGGAACTCAGAAAATCCTGAATTTGAATCCTACCTCAGACATTAACTGTGTGACCCTGAACAAATCATTTAATGTCTTAGCATTTATCTGTAAAACATAGGTAACAGCATCACCTATATACAGATAAGGCATTTCGTAGATTTTAGAATAATAGAGAAATGTGAATTAATATTATTATGCCCTTGAAGTTTTAGTTGAAGTTATTCTATAGATGCTAAGATTGAATTAGATAATGGGCTACATTTGAAGGGTAAGTGAATATAAAGTAAGTCTACTTTACTCATTTCTGAAGTTAGTGAAATCTCTAGCAAATGAGAAGAGCTGTTACTTGCTAGAAATATAGAGTGTTCCCCAAAGTGTAGTTTTAAGTCACTGAAGCTTAAAACCATTCTAAGACTGTTGGGAGACCTTATATTTCAGGTCTTGCTTTTAACCCAAAATGTCCATGAATTTGAATGTCAGAATTACAGAAGGACAGCTAATGCTTCAGTGCCACAGGTGTGCTCTTAGCTGACACAAAAGGAGTTCTGTGTCTCTGGGCTTCAGATACCAACACCAAATATTCAGTGTTTCAGACAATCCTCAGAAGGGTCTCTTCTCTGTTTTACACATTTATGTATACAAGAAAACTCTCTTATATTTTTCAGAGCCAAGCTTGGGATGCCTCAGTTCCTAAGCATTGAAGCCCAAAGTTTACTGCGAGCACTCTTCAAAAGGAACCCTTCCAACAGACTAGGTATGAATCAATGTGCATTATTTCTGTGTGCCCCCATGCAATTCTGACTGATAATGTAGATGTGGCTATTTGTTCTTTCCTCCCTGAATATGTTCAAGGGCCATTTTTATTGAGATTGAGAATTCTGTAATAACAGAAGAGTTCCCAGCAAAGGATATAGAAGCTGATGCATACAGCATTGGCCCCAGAGCATAAGCTACACCATGATCAAAGACCGCAAACTGTTCAAGATTAGTAGATAATCCATAAAACAATATTTCAGATTAAAAAAACTATCATAAAACCAAAAGCAGCATTTTTAATTTGCAGTTTTTTTTTTTAATTTGCCTTTTTCCCTACTTGAAGCAAATCCAGCATTGTGAAGAACTTGGTTTATCAAAAAGGAGGGAAAAAAAAGAAAAGCAATTGCGAGGTGGCTTTTTTCCCTTACAAATCTTTACACAATTAATGCACTAAGAATTCCTTTAAATAGCAAATTTTTCTAAGATACTTAAAGATTTTGTGTGGGGTCTGATATGATTTTCTTAGTACAAAGAATTCCCAAAATGAAAATTCTTGGTTTTAATGCAGATCACCAACAAATCTTGCCTAGTCTTCATTTCTTTTATAAATAATTAGTATGATAAACAATTGACCTAGATGGTTTATCACTTAAACTTACTCCTACATGTAAAAATTCACACATCAAAAGCAACTTATATCACAAGATGGGTCACCACAAGTGAGATAAGGCACTAGTGAATAGAAGAAAGGCCTCCTATAAACATTGCAGCACACTTGCCTACTATTTGCAAGACCAGAAAGTACCAATATTTAATATTAATACTTTGCACTTTATTCCTTTCAAAGGACTTTCATATTTGGTCTTCATAGCACCCCTGTGATGCTTTTGTTCATTATTTTCTGTTTGAACATTGGATTTTTCAGGGATGTCAGGACTTATGCTGATACCCTACATATTTAAGGATTAACTTTCATTTCCTCCTCATTCGTTAAATAACTGGATTTTAAAGAAAAGAAAAAGAATTTGATTGTCTATGTGTGAAGTATTCTAATTCAATTCTTATACATTTTCCCTGTCCCACAACACAATCAAAGCCAAGCTTTCCAAGTTGTGAATTAGCCATCTGTAAAATGAGGAACATCATACTGTTCATTCATTGCAGCTTAAGGGAAACTCACATTTTTATTTTTCTACTATTGTGCTTTCAAACAATAACCACAAAACCTAGAATCTTGTAAACACCAAAATTTAGTACTTAAGTACTTGGTTCTTCTAGAAACTCGGGGCTTCTCCTTCCTTCAAAGCCCATTAAAAAAAATGTATCCTTCCACTTAGAGATTAACTAAATCTTTTCTTTTCTCATGTATTTCCAGAAATAAATGGATTTTCCAGTGTCTTGTTATTAAGGTGTAGTAGGATAAGGGAGGGAGGAAAAACAAAGACAGTAAAGAGTAATTAAAGCTGATATTGATGTTGTGCTTAAAGATTAAAGATTAATGAGAGGTAATCTAGCTAAATTGTTAAAAAAAAAAAAAATAGCCTCAAAGACCTGGGTTCCAGTTTTGCCTCTGATGTGACCCAAGGCAATCATTTAACCACCCTCTACCCACCCCCAGAGTTCTAGTTAATTCTCTGTGACTTTTAAATTGCAGATAAAGTGTCAACTGGAATTAGTAGGAAGAATTTCCTAAGGGGGTTGACTATATTAATGAAATCCCAAGTCTAGTACCCAGTGATTGAGCTAAATATATTTACCTATTGTTTCTCCCAATTTACATATGAGAAAACCCAAAATCAGAAAGTGATTTGCCTATGATTGCACAGCTAATAAGTAATAGACATCAAATTAAAACTGCAGTCTTCCCAAGTTTGAAGTCTACTATGATACACTCCCTCCACTCTCCACGTTATCAATGGCTGACATTTATTTAACAATACATATTTCTAAAATTCTTTACATACATTATTTCATTTGATCCTTACAACTTTAAAATATAAACAGCACAAAAAAAATCTCCATTTAACATTCGAGAAAATTGAGCCACAGAGAGATTAAATGCCTTGCCAATAATTGCACAGTTATATAGTTCAGAATATTGATTGAAGTCAGAGTATGTTCAAATTGTAACCTCATCTGTAAAATGAAGTTAGACTAGTTCTGAGTCTCCTTTCAGTTCTAAACTGAAGAATCATGGGTTTTGATGAAGCATTAGAGTTGAGATTGAAAAGCAAGTCTGTTGGATTAAAAATCTTTCTATTTACTAGTCACCATAGCACCTGCCATGCTAATGATCTGTTGTGACTTGGTGAGTTTTACTGAATTGCTTTTCCCCAACTTTTTAAAAATTCTTTCTTATAAAGCTTGTTTGGAGAAAAGGGAGTAAAATATTTGGAAACGACAGTGATATAAAAACAAAACAAATTTAAAAATAAAGACCACTATTTAGTGATCCATAGCAATCCCAATAGGTTTTGGACAGAAAATGCCATCTGCATTCAGAAAAAAAACCCATGGAGATTGAATATAAATCAACACATGCTATGTTCACTTCTTTTGTCTTTTTTTTTTTTTTTCCTCTCCATGGTTTTTCCCTTTTGTTCTGATTTTTCTCTCCCAACATGATTCATAAAGCAATGTGTATTAAAATAAATAAATAAACTTAAAAAAAAAAAAACAAATAAAGACCCCTAAAAACCTTATAATCAGATTAACCTGACAGAATGGAGAAATATTAAAAAGCTCCTGACATTAAAAGCTCCATCTTCCTTGAGTATGAAACAATCATAAATTAAAGTAGAATTTTAAAATAGGGCCCAATAGTTAGAACTCTAGGCCTGGAATTAAAAAGACTTCAAATATGGTTTCAGATATCTAAATAGCTGTGTGATCCTGGGCATATCAGTTAACTTCCATTTGTCTCAGTTTCCTCATCTGTAAAATGGGGATAAAAAACCACCTACCTTCTAGAGGATCAACTGAGATAATAATTATAAAGTGCTAAACATAGTGCCTGTCACATAGTGTTTTATAAATGATGTTATTAAATGTATTATTATTATTATTACAAAGTACCATCTTTACTTTTGTCAGGGGAAAAAAAAATAAAGATTCATGTTTCTCAGGGAAGATAGATTGTCCACTATATGTATAGGCAGAATGACCCAGTGAGCAATCAGAATCCCAAAGAACAAAGATTGTATTTGGGAACAGCTCTATATTAGATCTTTTGTTAGTGTCAGGGTCAATTGATAAGTATTTCCAAGCATTAAGGAAAACACTTTCTAGTTTATCTTCTTTTGATTTTCCTTTTAACCTTTTCCATAGCTTGAGCCAATAGAGTTGGAGTACATCCTCTCTTCCTGTCTTTCTACCGACAATAGAAATCTTCTAAAGTAATCTGGCAAACCCATCCTAAAATTCAGGCAGTGGCTTATACTGTCTCTACTATTATGAGCTTTGAGGCCTCTGGATTGTAGAACCCTAGAAACTAACATGAGACTGGATTTCAAGATCTTTTCTCTTAACTAGTTGGAGCATCTTTACCTCTGGACTGGGAAGACTCACTAAAGTAGAATTTTGTACTTGAATTGTGGTGGTAGTTTCTAAAAATAGTTTTAAAAAGGGAAAGTATTGGAGCTGTAAAACCTAGTGTTCACACACACAGACACATTTTGAATTAAGACGAGTGTATATATAATTTCTTTTTATAACTCCATTAAAAGAATTCAAGCCAAATGTTCCACAGTCTTACAAGAATTTTTAAATCTGTGACTGTGGTTTCAAAAAGGACATAATCTTCATCTTTAGTTAAGATGTCAGGCATAAGAACCTTGATTCAAAGGCAAACATTAAATCTACATGCTTAATTTTATTTCAGTCTTTGAACCCATAAACCCCAGTGTTCAGATTTTCTCACCGTATGTCAGGAATTGAAATATGATGCTTCAAGGACTCTTCTAACAACTGCTTCATCCTGCCTATGAAATTTTCCAGAAACTATTTTTGTATTTTTGATGACTAAAGCAGTTTTATTTGCCCTTATTTAAGTTAGGGAGCTTGAAAAATGAAATGTCATGAAGCTGAAGCTTGATTTTTTTTTTTCATCTCCAGTGTAAAGTTTATAATATAAATCTAACTCCAGGCTGAAGAAATTGTGCCAAAATGTTACTCTATAACTCTTTTAACTAATTGGCTCCTGCTATCTTTTTGCTATCATTTGAGTTCACTATTCTTTAGGGTGTCAGCAAATCTTTCATATTGTAATAAAAATGGAGACCATTAGGAATTTAAATACTTCAAGAAAAAGATTATATATGTGTATATATACACATATATAATCTTAGTCTTTAAATTAACATGTTATTCTCACCTGAATGAAAACGAACTAAATTGTGGGTCAGAAAACTTGGGTTCAAATCCCAGCTTTTCTGATTAATATCTATGTAACAGCTTCTTTATACATAAAATTATTAAATTATCGGGTCCCTTCTAACATAAAATCTGTGATCCTATGACCTAGAAACCATGAGACTGAAATATTATTTAAACATTTCTTTTTCTATCCGGTAGAGGTGATAGATAGAACCATTATTTAATTTGATTTCCATGAAAAAATAATGAACATTTTCATAAAATGAGACTATACTTCTACATTTCTGTGTTAAATTTATTTTTTTTCATGTCTGACCCTTCATAACCACATTTGGGGTTTTCTTTGCACAGAAACTGAAGTAGTTTGCCATTTCCTTCTCCAGCTTATTTTATAGATGAGGAAACAGAAGCAAAGGGGATTAAGTGATTTGTCCAGGGAAACACAACTATAAGTATCAAGATCAGATTTGAATTTAGGAAGATGAGTCTTCCTGACTCCATACCTTATCTGCTGTGACACCTAGCAAATTTATTTTATTGCATGCATTTTTTAAAGAAAAGATTTATTATTCAGATTACTATTAACATTGTATACTCACCCATTTTCAACATAAATGCTAATTAGTTATAGAATAAAATAATTTTTAAAAGAGGGAAGGATTTTAAAACAAGGAAAAAATTTAAAAAATAAAAACCTATATTATAAATCTATAATAGAGTGATTCTCTATTAAGCATCTGTGATGTGCCAGACATTCTGATAAGCAGTGGGGATACAGAAGCAAAATTAAGATTGTAGTATCGGTTCCCTTCCCTTCCACTCTCATTTAGATATATGGAAATCTCTTGACTGGAAAGTATGAGAGTGGCTCTCTCTATAAACATTTCTAGGATTTTAATAATAGAAATTTCTTCCTGACTCTCCAACCCGGCCTCTTTGTTTCCTGAAAGTGGATACATATCACTTTTTCCTGCTGTTTGGTTGTAAAATAGGGAATAGAGGAAAATGACAATAGACACAATTATCAGCAAGCCTTTATACTTGTAATAAAAGACCCATTTTGAGGGATGTTAACCAGGCATTTTTAAGTCTTTCATCCTCTCTACTGAGATAATTACAAGGAGGAAGAAAAATGGAAAAGGTCCTATTTACCATAGTATTATAAATATCCTCATTCCTGACAAAAATATATGAGGGTAGCCAACCAGAACACTAAAAGATTCTGCTGGAAATTTAACAATGAGAAGGGAAAAAGATATATAGCCTTCTTCCTCTTCCAAAGAAGGAAAGAAGAAATGAAAGAAATGCATCCTTACTAAAATCTGCTAGAGAAGACAAATCATCTTGATTCAGTCATCCTCAGGGAGCCCCTTCCATGAGCTATCCAGAACTCAGCTTTACTTATTAAAGTAACTAATGGTTGAAGAAAAAATTCAGTTCACATTTCTTTTATTAAGAAAAATCAATGTGCTCTGATCTCTTTGTTGTCTCTCTTTAGTTTAAGAGGATACCATCTCTTCTAAAGAAATGAGTGAGTCAGAAGAAAAGGAACAGACAAGAAAGCTATTTTTTCTTTCTATGATTCTTCTGTCACATTCTTGACCTTTTTGTGTGGAATAGTTTAGAAATGCTCCAGCTCACTCACCAGCTTTGATTCTGACATTTTCCCTCTTCTGCAGGTAGTTTTCCCCATCATTGCTTAATAGGGACAATGACTTCTTGGACCAAATATTTAGCAAGCATGAAAAATTGCTGATATTCAAACATTGAAATGATTGTGAAATGATACATCCCAAGGGAATGTATAAAGTACAAACTGAGATTGTATATGGAGGATAAGTGCAAAGGAAGCAATTCAGTGGGCATGGGTGAGGAGGAGGAATCTGTATAGCCTCTTGTTTATTCATCTTTTTCAGCATGATACATGTGTAGCCACATGCTTTGGAAGTTAACAAATTCCCAAAGGAAATAAGATAAATGAGCAGAAACAAATTTCTGCAATTGAACAGATTATTCCACTGAGAATCTAGGAGACTGAAATACAATAAAATCTCACTAATTTAAATAAACTGGGGACAACTGACTAAATTATAAGCCTTTAAAAAAAGAAATGAAATTTTCTCAAGTTCAAATACCTGGAGTAGCTAGAATCTGGTTAATAAAATTCTTCTTAGCAAAGAATGTTAAGGGATTTGCACACAAAATTCAATATAAGTAGTGAATCAGTTATATGTTGAGTGCTGTTTCCAAAATCCTACATTGAATATATTTGAAGCTGATATTTTTCCTGCTTTGCTTCTTTAAGGGATTAGTTAACTTCCTGGGAAAAGGACAAATTGTTACCTACTCTCAGCCAATTATTTGTTCACTTACATATCTCACAGCCCTGTGACTAAATTATAAGAATGGCTCGTGTTTATTCTGACCCCCCCCCCCAATTCCTTTTTAAATTAACTTGGTTGCTGTGATGATTGGAGAGATTGGGGGAGGAAAAGGGGGGAAAAGTTGCTATTATATGGTGAAAAATCATGCTGAATTTGGAGTGCTGGAACTTGGATTCAAAGTCGTGTTTATTAGCTGTGTGACTTTGCATAAACCACTTAACCTCTCTACTTCTCAATTTCTTAATCTGTAAAATAATTCTATCTGAAATACCTCAGAGAGTTGTCATGAGGATCAAATGAGATAATGTATTTATGTTACTTTGTAACATAAACTCCTCTATGTGTATGAGCTATTTTTAGTAGTGAAAGAATTGAATTTGAATTCTCTCTCCAAAATTCCTAATTGTGTCTTTTCCATTTTATCTTTCCAAGTGTTGCAGAGCCTAAAGGAATGAATCTATAAGAGTGGAATTTAAAGAGATACAGAAAACCAGTTTAGTTTTTGCTTTTTTTGGGGGGGGGGGGGTGTTTTGTTTTTTCATTTTGTGGTGTGTTATTTTTTTGTTTTTTTGGCAGGCCATTTCTAATTCTTTCCACAGTAACTGAGTTCTCATCCTTCCTGACCTATTTTCTGCAGCATTTGATATTGTTGATCACTCTCTCTCTTCTTACTAGAAACCCTCTTTTCTCCAGGTTTTCATTACACTGATATCTCCTGATTTTCTTCTTACCTGTCCAACTGTTCATTTGTAGTCTTCTTGGTGGATCTTCCATCATATGTTCATTAACCATGAGTGTCCTAAAGGCTCTCTCCTGGGCCCTTTTTCCTTCTGCCTCATGGGTTCAATTGTCACTTCCATGTGGATGATTCTTGGGTTTTTATGTCCAGCCTTAATCTCTCTCCTGGTCTCCAGTCCTTCATTACCAACTGCTATCTGGACATCTTGAATTGGATATCCTGAAGGTATCTCAAACTCAACATCTCCAAAACTGAAATTATTTTTCCTCCAAAACTATCCCCTTTTCTCAAATTTCCTATTACTATTGAGAAACCATCATCTTCCTCATCACTCAGATCATTCTAAATTCCTCTCTTGCACTTTCTACATTTACCCACTCTATGCCCAAATTTTGTCATGTCTAGCTCTCCCTTCATCCAGATACCATTCTGACACAGGCCTTTATCACCTCACACTTAGATTGCTTTTAATAGTTTTCTTACTTATCTTTGTCTCGAGTCCTTCCCCATGCTAATCAATCCTCCAGTCAGCTTCCAAAATGATTTTCCCAATCCATACATCTGATCAGGTCACCCCACTTCTACCACCCAACGAACCATAGTAACTTATTATTCCCTATAGTTTCAAATACAATAAAATGTTCTGTCTGGCACTGAACACCTTTACAACCTGATCCCTTCCTGCCTTTTCAGTCTTCTTATCCCATACTGTCCCCTCCACATCTCTTGTGATCCAGCTATCCTGATCTATTTTCTATCCTTCAAATGTTGTTACATTTATACTCCATTTCCTGACTTTGGTGACTTTTCACTGGCTGTCTATAATGCCTGAAATCTCTCCCTTTACTTCTGCTTCCTGCCTTTCCTGGCGTCCTTCAAAACCCAGCATAAATCCCATCTTTTATGGACATCTTTCCCAGCCCTTCTCCATCTTACTCTTGTCTGTTATTGCCTTTCCACTGAGATTTTCTTCCATTTATAATATATAAACCCCTATGTATGTAGTTATTTGTATTTTATCTCCTCAAAGAGAACACGAATACCTTTAGAGCAGGAACTTTGTGCAATCTTTCTTTAAATAACTTACACATAGGGAACTGAGTGTGGACCACAACATAGCATTTTCACGCTTTTTGTTGATGTTTGCATGCATTTTGTTTTCCTTCTCAAGTTTTTTTTTCTTTCTAGATCTGATTTTTCTAGTGCAGCAAGATAACTGTATAAAATGTGTGTGTGTGTATATATATATATATATATTATTTAACATATATTTTAATATATTTAACATGTATTGGACTACCTGCCATCTAGGGGAAGGGGTAGAGGGAAAGAGGGAAAAATTTGGAATAGAAAGTTTTGCAAGGGTCAGTGTTGAAAAATTACCCATGCAGATGCTTTGTAAATACAAAGCTTTAATTTTAAAAATAGCTTATACATAGCATAGCTCCTGTTATATAGGAAGAACTCAGTAAATATTTATTGATTTCCTGTTCACACATCTCACATCATATCATGTAGGTAACAGACTATTTATTCTTTGCAGAGGTTGTCTCTGTTTTTGTACCAGTTTGAAATCAAAGAACTTAAAGATCTATTTATTAGAAGCAGCTAAGTAGCAGTAGATATAGCACTAGACCTGGAGACAGGAAGACTTCAGTTCATACTTACTAACTGTGCTGTTCTGGGCAGATCATTTAACTCCTGTTTCTTAGTTTCCTCAACTGAAAAATGAGAATAATAATATCATCCATTTCCCAAGATTGTATAGGCCAAATGGAATGTTTGTAAAGCATAGCACAATGCCTGGCACATAGTAGGCACTTATTAAGTGCTTGTTTCTTTCCTTTCTTCTTTTATTCCATAATCCTCATAAAAAATCACAATTACCAAGATAGTTGGGTCTAAAAATAAAGTATGACTCACTCACACTGTAGACAAGACTGAGAGATTGCTAAATGAGCAAAATAACTATATGAAAAACAAGCAACAAATTTATTGCAAAAAATTTTCTGTGCTTGGTAAACCTAAAAGATTAGCACAGTTCAGTGTTTCTTCTTGTGATAGAATTATTTGTGATAATTTTTAATTTTTAAAAGGACAAAAAATTACAAATTGTTCATTAGTTGGACTTAAGTGGCAGTATTTATATCAATTAATAATAAATCTATCATTTTTAGCTTTTTTTCCCCACAAATAGCAGTTTCATTAAAAATAGAAAAAGATACCCACCTGCCAGCATCTTTTATTAAAATCTAATAACTCTTTTCTTGATTGTCAATGAGCATCTGTAACTTTTATTAAAATAACTGAAGCAGATATTCCTGAGGAATTGGAAGTGTCCCTAGAGAACCTGAAGCAAAGATTAGATGTGCTGGTGAATACAAAAAAAAATTCTACAACTAAACAAGCTTCCTTTAAATATTCAATCATTCAATCAAATTGTCATTCAAAGAACACCTGTGTGAGTGCAGCTCCCACCATTATCAGAGGGTTTCTGTGTGTGTGTGTGTGTGTGTGTGTGTGTGTGTGTGTGTGTATTTTCCTTCCAAAGTTAATCTTTTCAGCCTTCATTTTAGCTAAATGATTAACATATAATGATACCAAAATATCTTGACCTGAAAATTAGGTCATATATTAACACTAATAGAAATTAGCTTTGGGTTAATTGGTAAAGAATAGCCATGCTGCCCCTAATATGAGATCAGGTCTAGAAATAAACCAAAAATGGCTTCGAGGGTTTACTTTATGAAATATGACTCACAAAAAGGCCGTCTCACCCCAAAGTAAACATAAGGATCTAATAAAATCCAGAATCCTTGGATCTACTCTGCACAAAAATAAGAGTTTATATCTGTCCTGTGCATGATTTATCTTCAATCTTAGCTCTGTAAAGTGTCAGAGGCCATGTTTTATCTAATATATATATATATATATATATATATATATGTAAATATATATATATATGTCTCCAATGCCTATTATAGCATATTTCCAGCAAGTATTTCATCCATAATGAACAAATGAATGAATGTAGAATTATAGTTGGCATCTGAGTACCATAAAGACTTGACTATTAAACAGATGTATGTATGATATACATGAAAAAAAATAGAGATCAAAGGGGACTCTAAAACAATTTTTTAAATTATCTATACAATTACTAGATACACTTACAAGACAATCAAACTCATTTTCCACATTACATATGAATGGTTCCCTAACTGTGATTACAACAGTGTTTTTAATTTTAAAAAACACAACATTAATAGAATTAGAAAAGAATTCTGTTTTTAAAAAGATACAAACATCCTTATTTGAAACTTTCAAAGACAGAGATAAAATACCTCTCAAAGCCAGTTATAGACAGGAAGATGAGACAATGAATATTTTATTATAGGATGCTATCAAGAGACTTTGGGGAACAGCTTACTCAATACATGGGAATCCCATAGAGTAATAACATTGTATTTTTAATGCCATATATGCATCCTTGAGGCAATAGAAATTAAAACTTTATGATATACTTGCTGAAATAATTTATTTAAAGATTCCCCAAAGAGCCATCATGGCATTTAAAAAAAGATAAAAACTGAAATAAAAGTAGAGTTCTGGCTAATTTATGTTCATAATTATGTCATAGTTTTTATGACTAAAATGTGACTTTAAAGGAAACAGTGTAGCATAAGGGATTAAAGTGGAAATAATTAAACTAACAATGATAAACAGAAATATAATAACCAACACCTACATGTGATGTTCTTTAGACTTTTTTGAGGGACAGAATGGTGTAATTCATGTTAAGCTGGGCTTGGAGCCTGAATTCAACTTTGTTTCCAATGAATATTGGCTGTGTGATCCTGTACAAATCATTCACCTTATTAGTGCTCTAGGCAAATCTTTAAAACCATAAGTTGGAAAGAAAGTATTAACCTGCATTCATAAAGGGAGTTTTCCTTATCCAGAAATCTTTTATAACAATTAAATCACAGATCTACTCCCTATCCTTAGGCTGTTTGTCAGTACATTATCCCAGGTCCCAAAAATTAAATATCTGCAGCTATAGATGAAATTAAATATTTGTAAATGCATGCAGCAAATGATAAGGTGTGAAGATCTTGTTTTGTTTTACTTTTTTTCCCTGGGACCTCAATTATTATCCCATAGCTTATATGTAATATAAATAGATTACAGGTAATATACTATCCACTTTGGATTGACCAAGATTGATTGCCTCAGTGTGTGATAATAGCTGATTATAATCACATAGCAAATCAATATTAGTCTTGAGAAAAGCATGCCTGTTATTTGATGCCCTCTTTCAGTCCAGAATTCTGTTCATTGCCACTGGTTAAACATGTTAAGTTTAATTATTAAAAGAAAGTATGCACAAAAGACTATTTTATCACATATTATTTGTTCAAAGATAAGAATTGGAATCTTTAAGACAGAACTGAAAAGAAAATAATTTACTGGAGAAAGGAATCCCTAGTATTTTTAGCGAATCAACTAAAGATTAATTTCGAACCCAGGACTTGGTGGCTAAAGAACTGAGCTAGAATACTGCCTATGACACTTAACTAGCAAATCACTTGACCACCCTGTGACTCTTTCCTCTATAAAATGGAGGTAAAAATAGAGCCTATCTTATAAGATTGTTTTGAGGATCAAATGATTTAGACATAAATTACTTTTAAACGTTAAAATACTTTATAAGTGCTAGCTCTTATTATTAATCTGGCTTTCCATGACTAAAGAATACATATATATTTGAGTCCTTAACCCTATGTGACCTAGTCAATGAGAGTTCTATCAGTGAGTTCAGGTTTCTACACATGGAGCCCAAGGTGCTAAAAAGAACTGATGGATATAATTGTCAAGCTAGTATTAATAATTTTTGAAAAACCATGATAAATGGCAGATGTAACACAGGAAAATTAAAAAGAGAAAGGACTTCAAATGTTTATAATATAATAGTTTGAGCCTGTATCCATAGGGCATAGAGTTGAACTATGCAGGAGAAGCACCTTTTTATAGTCTGAGGAAGGGTGATGAGAAAAGAGTCAGAAGAATGTCATCTCTTAAAGATCAGCAGAAAAAGAAATGAGTCATAGCTGCTGGCTACTTCTTGCTGAAATGGATCAAAGTGGTTCTTTGTTGATGATAAAAAAATAGGAATATAAGGTTGTTTTTAAAGTTCAGTTTTATTTTTTATTTGCAGTTCTATATTCCCTTCTTCCACATACCCTCTTCACTCATTGAGTAGGGAAGAGATAAAAAGTCCACTGCAAATAGAAAGCCATGCAAGACAAATTTCTGCATTAGCCAAGTTCTGAAAAAAAAATAAGAAAAAGAAAAAGTAGGGTTCAGTCTGTACTCTGAGTCTATTAGTTCTCTATATAAAATATTTCCCAAAGGCATTGATTCATGATATGACAGAGAATATCCCAAGATTTCTCCAACCTGATTGAACAAAGTTCAGTAAAAATATCTTATTTGAAAACTTGCAAATCTGGAGCTTTTAGCAGAAAGTGAAGAGACAAATTAATAAACAGATAAGACTGATGGGTGGAAGATACTCATCAGAAGTACCAGTAATCACAATTAATTAACAGAAATTCAACAATTAGATTAAGTGAGGAAAGAGTGAAAACACCTAGAAGCAGTAAGTTCTAACTACAAGTTCTGTGTGAAATATATTCAAAAGTCCTAAAAAAAATGATGCAAATTATAAACAAATCTATGTTGATGATCACTGAAAAGTCAAGGTAAAAATTAAGGTTTCACAAGACAGGAAATAGGCAAATATCCCAATTTTTAAAAAAAAAAAAAAAAAAAGGAAGGAGCAAATTTAAACTGAGGAGCTGCCATTCTATCCTGACAAAATCATTTTTTAAAATTTTCAAAAGGATTAATTATGAGTATTTGGAAAGAAAACAAATGATCTCTAAAAGGAATAATCAAGAACAAGATATGCCAGATTATCTTCATTTCCTTTCCTGACAAAGTTATTAACCTGGAAGACAAGGAGTACATTATAGATATACTATACCAGAATTCTGACAAAGCATCTGATTAGTTTTTTTTTTCATGATAACCTCATGAAAATGATGGAAGATTATAAAGACATGATAATAGTATAATTAGTTAGATTTAGAACTCATGGGTTGATTAGACCCAAAATCAGTAGTGATTGATAGCTTGATGTCAGCTTCAAAGCAGGTTTCTAGTAGTTTTCCTGGGATCTGTCCTTGGTCCTGTTCTTTGAATGTTTTTATCAATGACTTGGACGAAGATGTAGACAATATTAAATTCACTATTGAAATAAAGTAAGGAGGCATAACTAACATATTGGTTGACAGAGACAAGATCCCCCCCAAAAAATCTCAACAAGTTTAAAATAGTAAACCATATTAATAAGACAAGGTTTTAAAAAATAAATGGTTCAATCAATAAATGTTTTAAAATATATTAAGTTCTCATTATGTACCAGGCACTGTGCTAAGCACTAGAAATAAAAGAAGTAACAAGACTACTCCTTGCCCTAAAGGAGCCCACATTATAATTGGAGAAGATAATATGTATATAATAGATAAATAAGAAATGTATCCACATTAGATAGAATGCAGCCTTCAAGGGAAAAGCACTAATATTTAGGGATTCAAAAAATTAGCTACACAACTACAAGGTAGTAGAAGCAGGATCATATCTTTATGTTCAGAAATAGTTCATATCTTTAAAAAAAAAGAAAGAAAAGAAAAGATCTAATTTCATAGAAGTTGAAACCTAATATGAGTCAATAGTATTATTTGGCACTGAATGAAGTTAAAACAATCAATCTTTGCATCATGTCTAGCACTAGGAAGGTGAAAGTACTCAGATTATATCACATATAGAATATCATGGTCAGTTCTGGGAGTCACATTTTAGAAAATATAGAACTAGAGTATATCCAGAAGAAGGTAACTCAAGGTAATTGGGAGACTAAAGATTATGAGACCATGTCATATAAGATTTAGTTGAAGGTAGCACAATGGATAGAGTGCTGAACCTTAAAATTAGGAAGATTCATCCTCCTGAGTTCAAATCTGGCATCATAGGAATATATGTGTGACCCTGGGCAAGGCACTCAACCCTGTTTGCCTCAATTTCCTCATCATCTATAAAATGAGATGGGAAAGAAAATGGCAAATAATTTCAGTATCTTTGCCAAGAAAACCCCAAATTTGGTAATGAAGAGTTGTGACTAAACAACAAAGACAAAAAAAAAATCCCATTTTGCACTTGATAGTTTTCATGCACTTAATACAATTTTCAAGGTAACCTCTCTGCTTTTGTTACATTTTCATTAGCAGTATTCCCTCTCATTTTGAGATTCTCTTGCAAAAATTAAAAATGCAAATCTCTTCAGAATGACTGGGCACCCCACCCCAGATCTTTTCACCCATCTGTTCATATTTCCTCAGAAGCAAAACATAAAATTGATAAAGGTGCGCAGCTGGGAGCAAGAACCCCGATTACACAAGACAGAACATCTTATATAAAGCACCCTTTTTTTGAAACAGTCTGATTGCCACATTTCTAGTTATCAGAAAGAAAACACCATTCTGTTTTTACTGCAGTATTCAATCTTTGCTTTATTGTTGCAGGTGCTGGCCTTGATGGAGTAGAAGAAATTAAGCGTCATCCTTTCTTTGTTACCATAGATTGGAATGTAAGTTGTATATTGGACATTCCTCAGACTACACTAACTAGATGACTATAATGAAAGGCAAATGGAAATTGGACCTAGACACAATGTAAATTCATGTGTATTCCACATAAGGTTATACCAACCAACATCAGTTTGCAAATAACCTTACAAGTAACCCCCACTGCAAATCTCTGAAATTCTGTTGTAAAATTTAGTGGATCCAATTAATGACATTAGGTGAGACAGGACTTAATGTCAAAAAATCAGATAATCCTGGGGCTTGTTTCAGGATTTTCTTTCTGGGCTTGGATATGGTATACATCCATAGTAGATGTAGAGTAGAAATTATTTCAGAAGTACTGGGAAAAGTCTTTGCGACCCCTATTTGCTCTGGAGAGAAAAAATTCCTTTCTTAGGACATTCTACACTTACAAATGTGCTCTAAAAATGAACATCCCACCAGGAGATGTCGCACGTTGGCACGTGCTGAAGCATAAATGACCAATATCATGTCCTTTCTTGAGAGAAGACTTTGATAAGGGTTAGGGGATAAGACAATGGCAAATTTTGGTACCTAAAAGATGACAATGATGGATAGACATGAAAACCTACTGAGAAATTTCTATTTCACAATTTTACCTGAGGCCATCCCATAGGTTGTCCTCTAAGATATCCTCCAAGGTCCTTTCAGTTCTGAGATTCTATGATTCTATACATGGGGGAAGAAACCCTGACCTGATGAATGCAAGGAAAGAGATTTTCTTGTGTACAAATGCTATTTGTACAGCCAAATGATTCCAGAACCTCAGAATTCTTTGGTAGAACCCAAATAAAAGAGATCACATACTATTTTTGATAATGAGTCACAATATTCTCAGATTTTAAAGTATATTTTCATTTGGTATAATGAGAATTATTTTAATAGTCTTTGAATTCTCTTCTACATGTGACAGAAAAGAATATAGAAAGATGTTTGATTAAAGTGAAGTAGACTGACTATAAAACTAAAAAGCCTATAATTTCAAACTCTGTGAGGCAAAGTAGAAGTACCCCCCATTTTTTCCCTCTTCATACACATTAATATGGTAGTGATGATCTCTGACTGGAGGGATTAGAGAAATTTCATCGAGGTATTGCCATTAAGAGATAAGCTTGAAAGATAGGCAGGTTGTAAATAGGCAGTGATGGATGAAAATAGGGAAAGGAAGCACTATGAACAAAAACAGGTTTTTTTTTTATTATCCTTTAATCATGAAAAATAGCATGGTGTAGGTTAACATTGGGAGTAGGATCTGAAAGAAGTTAATATTCATACTTAAAAGATAGCAATTTTACTAAAGGAAGCAATTTTTATATATAATTGTCCTCTTTTCTACCTCCATGCTTTTTACATTGCCTTTTTCCTTTACTTGAAATATACTGTTTCCTTACTTCTAGTTTTCAAAATTCCTGATTTCCTATAAAACTCAAGTTGCCAGAGATTTCCTTCTAAAGTCACCTTATTTCTATCAGGCATATACCCATATGGCCACATGTTGTCTCCCCAAGCTCAACTTCTTACTTAGCTCATTGAGAGCTAATGGATCAGAAATTTGGGTTCTCATTTCAATTCTAATACTAACTATTGTTTCATCTTTCTGAGATTCATCTTGCTCATCTGAAAAACTAAATGGATGCACCAAATAATCTCTAAGGGACCTTCAGGCTCTGACACTGTAAGATTTTTCAACATTTCAGAAAAATTTTAGCCCTGAAATTAACATCTATGACTATGGCTACCATCTTTTTTATTTATATTTTATTTTTCACAGTCTCCATTTTCTGAGCTAAATAGTAGAATTTAATTTGAAAGAGTATGAGAGCCTGTGAAAGAATATTATAAAGCCTTAGTTTTGAGTGCATTCTATTATTTACAATACATTTTGCAAGAAGATAAATTAGAAAAATAATTTTTGGAGAGGGGTGTGGCGAGTCATATACATAATTTCTATGGAAAACAACAACAATATGAAATAAATAAATGGGAAAAGCATGTTTATTCTGTGTCCTTCAGACTATGCATGTATATGAAGAGAGAGAGAGAGAGAATACTCATGTATGTATATATTACACTAGAGTATAATATAGGATGTCCCAAATGTCTCAGTGCAGTTTTAAATTATTAAAGCTTAAAACTAAACTAAGACATTTAGGACAATCTGAATAAATGTTAATTATTTTCCTGAATCAGTTATATCAGTTTTGATGTTTACCATATCTTTCACTAAAATTATATTTGAAATATATCTCTTTAAGTAAGGAACTTGTAAGTAGTACTTAAAAACTTAAACCTTATAAAGAATCCCAAACTCAATCAATTTAAAATCTGTCTCAGACTAATATGGAAATGTTTACATTATTACACATATATAACCTACATCTATTTGCTTACCATCTCAGAGAAGGGAGAGAAGAGGGAGAGAGGAAAAAATATAATTTGAAACTTAAATATTAAAAAAAAGTCTAAAAAAATGTTTTAATCTGTAACTGGGAGGAAATGTTATTTTAAAAATAAAATCTGATTTAGATTTATGAGAAATATGAGAAATATATCAGTCAACAAATATTTAAGCACCTATATTATGCCAGACACTATAAGCACTGAGAATAAAAAGAAAAGTTATAGTCTCTGATTTAAAGGAGTTTACAATCTAACTGGGAAGGCAACATGCAAGCAACAGTGTACAAATAAGATATATAGAGAGAGAGAATAGATGGAGAGTTACCTCAGCAGGAAGTTACTAACAAGCTGGAGAAGGGAAGGGGAGAGGGACCCAGAGCAGGAAAGACCTCTTCCTATTCCATAAAGGAAACAAAAAGTAATTACACATACATTATCTCATTTAACCATCAAAACAGTCCTGTGAAGTTGTTAATATAAGGAGCCTTATTCCCATTTAGCGGAAAAGCAAGCAAATAACTTCTCCAGTATCACATTCAGTGAGTAGTAAGTAGCAAAAAGAAGCTAAAACTCAAACTCTGCCAACTAGTAAAGGCCGAAGGGAAATAGGACAAAATTTCTAAAAGACACTGAATAAGTATGTTCTGTCTCATAAAACATCCTATTACTTGACTTTCCTTACCACGTGCTTTTGGGGCACTCACAAATAAATGTTATTACTCCAGACTAGAGCTTCTGTTTTCTTGTGGGGAGTAGCAGAAGAAAGAAGAGAAGACAAAGATGGCTCTCAAGACAGAATGGGCAAGTGTGGGTGGAATTAAGGAAGGCAAACTTTGTAAAAGCAATTAGACTATTTTTTTTCCTGGAAAGCTATAGGAAACGCTGGGTTAGCATGCATTCCTGAGCTCCCAGGTCAGTATGTGCTTTATGCTGAGGCTGACTTCTTTCTACCATGCTTTCATAATAACAGCCAAGCTGTCAGCAGACCCCTCAAGGGTGGAAGTAAATTTGGAC